>NC_090306.1:52719940-57719940 GCF_039906515.1 Pseudorca crassidens
GGTAGAAACAAAGTATGGTGCTGCAAAACTTTTAAAGAAAATTCTTTGCACTTGCAGTCAAAACACCTCAGATCAAATCTAAATTCCACAATAATTAATGTGTGAGATTGAGCCATTTAATGCTACTGAGACCCAGTTACTCAATCTATTATTAAATGGAAGGAATATTAGCAAATTCACATGAGTGCTGTAGAAAATTACAGGAAGTATAAGAGTATTTGTAAACTATTAAGTGATCTAAAATATAAGTGATTTTCATTTTACAGCAATGATAAACCACCAGGAAAGGTATTTAATTAGACATCCCCCAAGACATTCTGTAGTAATGCCTACTTCACCTATGCTAGGAATGGGACTGTCCACAAATTTGTAAGAGACAAGGATAATTTCCAAAATCATGCCTTCATTCAGTCATTGGCCCAAAATAAAAAGTGAATGCCAGGTACAAGAATATACAAGAGTAACCGAGGTAGACACGGTTCCTGCCCTCATGGAGCTTATATTCCGTCCATGGTTTAAAAACAGTTGGAAAATACGGAGACACTGCAAACACAGACAGGACCACCGAATTCCCAGGTGAGCACCAATCTTACTGAAATGAGCATCTTTCTTTTCTTACTGAAACAAGGGAGGCCGTGCTTATTTCCATAAATCAGCCTGTGAAACCAGCAGAATCTTAAACGATATAATCCGCTTCATCATTCCTAACCAGCGAAAAACAAAGTAGTCTTTGTTTTTTCATAACAGAAAGCCTAATGGACTTTCATAACAGAAAGCCTAATGGAACATTTCTATACCTGAAAAAGTAGGATATTTGCTTTCTGTTTGAGTCACATGTTAGCTCTCTTATAATAACAGCTAAAGCTGCGGGCTCACTAGGCTCTAGGCATGGTTTTAAGCAGATGACATTCTGTCTCATTTAACCATTATAACCACATGCAATAGACACCATTATTATCTTGCCATTTTTTTTGGAGGAGGGAAATAAGGCATAGAGAGGTTGAGAAACTTATCCTAGGTCACACATCTATTGTTTGATGTGCCCAAGATTCAAATCCAGGCTGTCTGACTATACAGTCCATCTGCACCCACCGTGTTCTACTGCCTCTTTATAGATTCCTCTCAATAGAGTGATTGATGGCTATATTAATAGAATATACAGAGAATGAGGAACCACTGTTCAACAGAACCACAGTCACGTCCGCACTCATTCTAGGGTACTGGGTACCTCCAGAAGCACCAATCACACGGGCTGGTGTGAACGGCACTCCCTAGGGGTATGCAGTACGCAAACGGCATAGCCACTCCCAGTGGCCCTGTATCTCCATCGTAACCCATACTTCTTATCTCACAGCGTTGCTCATGCTGCTTCTCCAAAAAAGACGCCCCGCCCCTCCTCTCTTCTGCTCTCACCATGCACAAAACCACTCATTAATCAGGCCCATTCAAATCCTCCTTGAAGCCTTTCCAGCTACCTCAAGGATCAGCAGGTCTGTCTTGTGAACACCTACTTTATGTTCAGTTTACTTTGCGGGCACTTGGAACCACTGCTTAACATTTGATTACACACATAATGTTTTGGGTTTTACCAAACACACTTATCTACTCAACTACATGTGAGTTCACTGAGCACAGAAAATGGTTTTGATTCTCACTTCTGACTACACCACTCCCCCATATACACAGATACACACACATTCTGCACCTCACATAGTACTAAAAGTTCAATAATTACTGTTTGCATAGTTGGTGGACTAATTGATTAATCTATTGAATAAATATTCACCTAAACTTAAATAGCCTCCAACATTTTCTACACTCAGACACGGATGCACACGCAATGTGTGAGCCAGTGAGGTAACAGACTAAGAAAGGGAATTTTTTTTAAAAAAGCTTTCACTGGGAAATTACCCTAAATATAAAAATCACAAGAAATGGAAATGTATAAGGATTCAATCTAAAAAGTTTTAAAGGGAGAAATGGCTAACCTGAAAAGTAAGAAAAAGAAAGTAGTATTATACCTTTAGCATTAAGCTACCTTCTCAGGATCTGAAAATCAATGCTTCTCTCCATCAATTCTGTCATTTTCCTTCAGAAGATGTCATATATCTCCCACGTTTCAAGTACATTTTAAAATCCACATGGCTTGCACCTTCTGTTTTACTTCTTCCTTCTACTCTCTTTCAATCACACATACACATACACCCCATATATCCTGACTTCTTCCCCTGCCCCTCAAAAAATCTCTTTTTGACCATGAGTTACTAGTTTTGAGTCATCAAAATAGTGCCAGAGAAAATTTCGTTCACTAACTTGGGCTCCCTCTGCTGGGCCTGCAGCAGTAAAACATACAGCTCTGTAGAAGCGGAGGTTTTGGAACTCATTCCCCACAGAATTTCTCCTGTTTTATCTGAAACTACACTCAATATCCAACAGAATATAATCATTTGAAAACAGAAGAGATTTAGGACTTGGATAAATTAGTAACAATAAATCAAGACAAGTGGTTGTTTAAGAAATTGCAACACAGATCAGTGTTTTTGCCCCTGCTTATTTTCAGGTATAGAATGGTGGAATTCAGCAGGGGATCTCAAAGATGGCAGAGATAATGATGTAAACCTGTGCAGAAGAAAATAATCCCAAGAAATAAGGTCTAGATTACATGTGTGTTTGTCAGAAGCAAATGCAGATGGATATGCTCCAAGGTCATATAAAGCCTCTAAACAAGGTTCCTGAGGAAGTAAAGAAAAAGCAAGAGCAGCTAGGTAGAATTACTGAGGTATCACAGATGGAAGCTTTGATAACATCACTGAAATATACTAGCAAACCTGATGGTGTAACATATATTGAGCCAACACAGTCACACACACACACCAAGAAACAAAACAAAACAAAACACCCTGAAGTCACAAAGTACATTCACATTTATTAAAGATAACAGAAATGTAACTTACATATCAAAATGGAAATGGTGCATATTGATTCCTGTTACAAAGAAATGTTATTTCTCATTTAATTGATTTGGTGCTTACTATAAAAGAGAATGGCTAAATTGACCTGAACAAACCATCAGACCAGGAAAAAGAATGAAAATAGACCTAAGACGCTTAAAACTCCAGAATAATATTGTCTGTAATATTTTTTTCCCTTAAGACAGCCTGGTATTCTGCAATAAATATCTTAAATCAATCCCAGGGTGATCTTGCAGAATCATCAAATACTCAGGGAATTGGATATTCCATAGCCTAGGAATTCAAGGCCTGAGCTTTTCTCTCCAGAGTCCAGTATGAATACTGGCAGAACCTGAGGCCTTTACTGGTAGCTCTTCTGGTGTTGCCAGGCCTCCTGCCTTCCCCACTGTCAAATAATTAGCTGCTATAAAGAGTTAAGACTCCAGCCCACGACTAGCTACAAACTTGACATGCCCAGTACAAGATGAAAATGCAGGACTCCTTATGCAAAATGTATCGATTTAAGGATTTCAAGAGAGGGATAGCAGAGCAGGAAACCAACCAAGTAAACCCTTCAAAGCACGGCCCTTCTAAATGCAAGGCCCCATGTGACTATATAAGTCACAGGCCCATGACACTGGCCCAGCTCTAGCCTAGTTAGTTGGAAGTTAGCAACTAACCTAGGAGGTTAGCCATAAAAATGTCTTCATGGGTCCTTAATACCCAAAGATGCTACCTTTGTCTTACTATCCTCAAAGAATTTCCTTTGCAAGAAAGACATCTTTACTAACACAAGTTTTTGCTTAGTTCACCAAATGCACACCAGAATCTGTTTTTTGTTCTGTCTATCCAAGTTTGGTTTTGGAGACAGAGCATCTGTTGAGACATCTGCCTAAGACAACTCATGCTGACTTTTTTGTTTCCTTTCCTGTAAGGGGCTGTACCATTTAAGTGGCTAAAAACACAACCTCCAAAGTCAAATCACCTGTGTTCAAATCTCATCTCCACCACTGACCACCTGTGTGACTATGAACAGGTTACATAACCTTTCTGAATCTCTGTTTCCAACAGCAAATGATAATTGTACCACTTCATAGAGTTGCTTACCAAGATATATTGAGGCATTATCTACAAAGAGTTTAAGTTCTGGGTCCATAATTATTGATGAATTTGGTATTATCATTATACAATAAGAAATTTTTTCAAATGTTTCACAATCTGGATCATGGAAAACCAGCTGGCTACCAATGAGCCACCTGGCATTTAAAACAGTTGTGTTTGGTGTGGGTTAGTGGTTTATCTTATATGAAATAACTTTTGGTGTAGCCCCCATGTTCTCCAGATTTTTAAATGCCTTTGTTTATTCATTTATTTCATAAATATATATTAATTCTCTATTCTGGGATAAGCACTATGCTAGATATGAGGAATGAAAGATTGACAAGATTAAATTTCTGCTCTAAATGAGCTCAACAACCAGAAACTTAAATGAATAATTTTAATACAATGTGCCAAGTGCAACGACTATTGGAAGACAATTCTCCAAGGATCTCTCCTTTTTTGGCACTTTCTGAGCAAAGGCATGAAAAGCTATTTTATTGTAGAGTAGCTGTTCAGGAATGTTTGTATACCAAATAGCCTTCCAAGATATAGTGACTCTCTCTCCACGGGAGATGACAGATTTGTGTTTTGACCAGAATAATAAAGATAATGTGTTCTTCCAGGGCAAAGTGTGAGCAGGTTTGCTAGCAGCCCCCTTTAAAAGGCTGAGGTTTCCAAAGTTCAGAATTTCTCAGTTGTGCCACAAACCTGCTGTGTGTGTATAGAAGGGGAAAATAGATATTCCATTCAGAGGGAAGCCACGTATGAAACAGCACTGTATAGATGCTTAAGTACAAAGGATGCAATAATGCCAACAAGTAAGGTCGGAGATAGGAAGTGGGCAAAGATGAGTCTAGAGAACCACACAAAGGCAGAACCTTGAGGGGCTTTACGTGCCAAGCATAAACTATTTCATAATAACTGTTTAGCTAAAAAATTTTCAGCACTATAGCCCTTGAAAAGTCGTGCCATTTTTTGAGCAAATCTTTTTTTTTTTTTTCTATAGAGCAACATTTTCCCCCAAATCCACTAAATAAATACTCTATAAGATGTGATATACTGATGTTACTGTTTTAGGGAGACACCAATATACTTGACTTACCAGTTTTTAGTCAGTATCTTATGGAATACATTTAAATCAAGTAACACATTTGGATAAACCAATAAAAAAAATTTTGAGAGCGTATGTATGGGTACATATATGCTGTAGTTTCATCATGGGTTCATGTAGTAGATGTAGTCCTGGGTTTAGCCTTTATTTGGCGCTCAACATATTTTCCTGTGTTCTCTTTAGAAAGTGAAGCTTGAGTACAAGATAATTATAAATCCAAAAACACTGAAGAACTGGTACAGGAAATGAGTCAGAAAGAAGGTTGCACCCTCCAAAGAATGATCAACTCTATCGTTCACTACCCTCTCTCCCAAGTCTTGTCTTCTTCCTTCAGCAAGTATAATAAGCCTTCATTTTATGTAGAAATTGGATTTATTTACTTTCAACTTGTTGTTTATTATTTATATAAAACTGTCCTCATGTTAGAATTGCTATCTTTTTCTAACTGTGAAAGCTGTTTGGGTATCTTAAGTTGGGATTGAACTCACTATAATTTTTCTCATTAAAACTAATGGATTTGGGGATAGCTTCAACATGGCGGAGTAGTAAGACGTGGAGATCACCTTCCTCCCCACAAATACACTAAAAATACATGTGGAACACCTCCTACAGAACACCTACTGAACACTGGCAGAAGACCTCAGACTTCCCAAAAGGAAAGAAACTCCCCACGTACCTGGGTAGGGAAAAAGAAAAAAGAAAAAACGGAGACAAAAGAATAGGGACGGGACCTGCACCACGGGGAGGGAGCTGTGAAGGGGGAAAGGTTTCCACACACTACGAAGACCCTTCACAGGCGGAGACTGCGGGTGGCAGAGGGGGAAAGCTTCGGAGCCGTGGAGGAAAGCGCAGCAACAGGGGTGTAGAGGGCAAAGTGGAGAGATTCCCGCACAGAGGATCGGTGGCGACCAGCACTCACCAGCCCGAGAAGCTTGTCTGCTCACCTGCCGGGGCGGGCGAGGGCTGGGAGCTGAGGCTCGGGCTTCAGAGGTCTGATCCCAGGGAGAGGACTGGGGTTGGCTGTGTGAACACAGCCTGAAGAGGGCTAGTGCCACAGCTAGCCGGGAGGTAGTGTGGGAAAAAGTCTGGAACTGCCTAAGAGACAAGAGACCATTGTTTCAGGGTGCACGAGGAAAGGGGATTCAGAGTACCACCTAAACGAGCTACAGAGATGGATGCGAGCTGCGGCTATCAGCACAGACACCAGAGACAGTCATGAGACACTAAGGCTGCTGCTGCAGCCACCAAGAAGCCTGTGTGCAAGCACAGGTCACTATCCATACCTCTCCGCCCAGGAGCCTGTGCAGCCCGCACTGCCAGGGTCCCATGATCCAGGGACGACTTCCCCGGGAGAACACACGGCACGCCTCAGGCTGGTGCAACTTCACGCCGGCCTCTGCCTCAGCAGGCTCACCCTGCATTCAGTACCCCTGGCTTGAGTGAGCCAAAGTCCCCTAATCTGCTGCTCCTTTAACCCCATCCTGTCTGGGCAGGAACAGATGCCCTCAGGCAACCTGCACACAGAGGCAGGGCCAAACCCAAAGCTGAAACCCAGGAGCTCTGCGAACAAAGAAGAGAAAGGAAAATTTCTCCCAGAAGCCTCAGGAACAGCAGATTAAATCTCCACAATCAACTTGATGCACCCTGCATCTGTGGAATACCTGAATAGACAATGAATCATCCCCAAATTGAGGTGGTGGACTTTGGGAGCAAATGTACACTTGGGGTTTGCTTTCTGCATCTATTTCTTTCAAATTTTATGTTTCTATTAGTTTAGTATTTAGAGCTTATTATCATTGGTAGATTTGTTCATTGATTTCGTTGCTCTCTTCCTTTCCTTTTATATTTATATATATTATACATATATATTTTTTCCTATTTCTCTATTTGTGAGTGTGTATGTGTATGCTTCTTTATGTGATCTTGTCAGTATAGCTTTGCTTTTACCATTTCTCCTAGGGTTCTGTCTGTCCTTTTTTTTTTTTTTTTTGGTACAGTGCTTAGCACTTATCACTGGTGGATTTATTTTTTGGTTTGGTTGCTCTCTTCTTTCTTTCTTTTTATTTTATCACGTTTTCATTTTTAATAATTTCTTTTTATTTTTCTTCCTTTCTTTCTTCTTTTTTCTCCCTTTTCTTCTGAGCCGTGTGGCTGACAAGGTCTTAGTGCACCAGCCAGGTGTGAGGACTAAGCCTCTGAGGTGGGAGAGCCAAGTTCAGGACATTGGTCCACCAGAGACCTCCCGGCCCCACGTAATATCAAATGGCAAAAGTTCTCCCAAAGATCTCCATCTCAACACTAAACCCAGCTCCACTCAACAACAAGCAAGCTACAGTGCTGGACACCCTAGGCCAAACAACTAGCAAGACAGGAACATAACCCCACCCATTAGCAGAAAGGCTGCATAAAATCATAATAAGTTCACAGACACCTCAAAAACACCAGAGGACCTGGTCCTACCCACCAGAAAGACAAGATCCAGCCTCATCCACCAGAACACACTCACTGAACCAACCTTGCCCACTGGGGGCAGACACCAAAAACAATGGGAACTATGAACCTGCAGCCTGTGAAAAGGAGACCCCAAACACAGAAAGTTAAGCAAATGGAGAAGACAGAGAAACACAGAGCCAATGATGGAGCAAGGTAAAAACCCACCAGACCAAACAAATGAAGAGGAAATAGGCAGTCTACCTGAAAAAAGAATTCAGAGGAATGATAGTAAAGATGATCCAAGATCTTGGGAATAAAATGGAGAAAATACAAAAAATGTTTAACAAGGTCCTAGAAGAACTAAACAGCAAACAACAATAATGAACCATACAAAAAATGAAATTAAAAATTCTCTAGAAGGAATCAATAGCAGAATAACTGAGGCAGAAGAACAGGGAAGTAACCTGGAAGACAAAATAGTGGAAATGACTACCGCAGAGCAGAATAAAGAAAAAAGAAAAAATTGAGGACAGTCTCAGAGACCTCTGGGACAACATTAAACGCACAAACATTCAAATTATAGGAAGATGAAGACAAAAAGAAAGGGACTGAGAAATAACTGAAGAGATTATAGTTGAAAACTTCCATAATATGGGAAAGGAAATAGTCGATCAAGCCCAGGAAGTGCAGAGAGTCCCATACAGGATAAATCCAAGGAGAAACACACCAAGACACATATTAATCAAACTTTCAAAAATTAAATACAAAGAAAAAATATTAAAAGCATCAAGGGAAAAGCAACAAATAACACACAAGGGAATCCCCATAAGGTTAACAGCTAATCTTTCAGCAGAAACTCTGCAAGCCAGAAGGGAGTGGCAGGACATATTTAAAGTGATGAAAGGGAAAAACCTACAACCAAGATTACTCTACCCAGCAAGGATCTCATGCAGATTCGATTGAGAAATCAAAACCTTTGCAGACAAGCAAAACCTAAGAGAATTCAGCACCACCAAACCAGCTTTACAACAAATGCTAAAGGAACTTCTCTAGGCAGGGAACACAAGAAAAGGAAAACACCTACAATAACAAACTCAAAACAATTAAGAAAATGGTAATAGGAACATACATATCGATAACCACCTTAAATTTAAATGGATTAAATGCTCCAACCAAAAGACACAGATTGGCTGAAGGGATACAAAAACAAGACCCAGGGGCTTCCCTGGTGGCGCAGTGGTTGAGAGTCTGCCTGCCAAGGCAGGGGACATGGGTTCGTGCCCTGGTCTGGAAAGATCCCACATGCCGTGGAGCGGCTAGGCCTGTGAGCCATGGATGCTGAGCCTGCGCATCTGGAGTTTGTGCTCCACAACGAGAGAGGCCACAACAGTGAGAGGTCCGCGTACCACAAAAAAAAAAAAAAAAGACCCATATTTATGCTGTCTACAAGAGACACACTTCAGACCTAGGGACACATACGGATTGAAAGTGAGGGGACAGAAAAAGATATTCCATGCAAATGGAAATCAAAAGAAAGCTGGAGTAGCAATTCTCATATAAGACAAAGTAGACTTTAAAATAAAGACTATCACAAGAGACAAAGAAGGACACTACATAATGATCAAGGGCTCAATCCAAGAAGAAGATATAACAATTGTAAATATTTATGCACCCAACATAGGAGCACCTCAATACATAAGGCAAATGCTAACAGCCATAAAAGCAGAAATTGACAGTAACACAATGATAGTAGGAGATTTTAACACGCCACTTTCACCATCGGACGGATCACCCAAAATGAAAATAAATAAGGAAACACAAGCTTTAAATGATACATTGAACAAGATGGACTTAATTGATATTAATATGACATTCCATCCAAAAACAACAGAATACACTTTCTTCTCAAGTGGTCATGAAGTATTCTCCATGATAGATCATATCTTCAGTCACAAATCAAGCCTTGGTAAATTTAAGAAAACTGAAATCATATCAGGTACCTTTTCCAACCACAATGTTATGAGACTAGATATCAATTACAGGAAAAAAATCTGTAAAAAATAAAAACACATGGAGGCTAAACAATACACTACTAAATAACCAAGAGACCACTGAAGAAATCAAAGAGGAAATCAAAAAATACCTAGAAACACATGACAATGAAAACACGATGACCCAAAACCTATGGGACGCAGCAAAAGCAGTTTTAAGAGGGAAGTTTAGAGCAATACAATCCTACCTCAAGAAACAAGAAAATTCTCAAATAAACAACCTAACGTTACACCTAGAGAAACAAACAATACCCAAAGTTAGTAGAAGGAAACAAATCATAAAGATCAGAGCACAAATAAATGAAATGGAAACAAAGAAAACAATAGCTAAGATCAGTAAAACTAAAAGCTGGTTCTTTGAGAAGATAATCAAAACTGATAAACCACTAGCCAGACTCATCAAGAAAAAAAGGGAGAAGATTCAAATCAATAGAATTAGAAATGAAAAAGGACAAGTAACAACTGACATTGCAGAAATACAAAGGATCATGAGAGATTACTACAAGCAAATCTATGCCAACAAAATGGACAACCTGGAAGGAATGGACAAATATTTAGAAAAGCACTACCTTCCAAGAAGAACCAGGAAGAAACAGAAAATATAAACAGACCAATCGCAAGCACTGAATTGAAACTGTGATTTAAAATCTCCCAACAAAATAAATCTCAGGACCAGATGGCTTCACAGGCGAATTCCATCAAACATTTAGAGAGGAGCTAACACCAATCCTTCTCAAACTCTTCCAAAATGTAGGAGAGGGAGGAACACTCCCAAACTCATTCTACGAGGCCACCATCACCGTGATACCAAAACCAGACACAGATGTCACAAAAAAAAGAAAAATACAGGCCAATATCACTGATGAACATAGATGCAAATATCCTTAACAAAATACTAGCAAACAGAATCCAATGCACATTAAAAGGATCATACACCATGATCAAATGAGGTTTATCCCAGAAAGGCAAGGATTCTTCAATATACACAAATCAATCAATGTAATAAATCATATTAACAAATTGAAGGAGAAAAACCATATGATCATCTCAATAGATGCAGAAAAAAATTTTGACAAAATTCAACACCCAGTTATGATAAAAACCCTCCAGAAAGCAGGCATAGAGGGAACATACCTCAACATAATAAAGGCCACATATGACAAATCCACAGCCAACATACTACTCAATGGTGAAAAACTGAAAACGCTTCCTCTAAGATCAGGAACAAGAGAAGGTTGCCCACTCTCAGCACTGTTATTTAACATAGTTTTGGAAGTTTTAGCCACAGCCATCAGAGAAGAAAAAGAAATAAAAAGAATACAAATCAGAAAAGAAGAAGTAAAGCTGTCACTGTTTGCAGATGACATGAGACTATACATAGAGAATCCTCAAGATGCCACCAGAAAACTACTAGAGCTAATCAATGAATTTGGTGAAGTAGCAGGATACAAAATTAATGCACAGAAATCTCTTGCATTCTTATACACTAATGATGAAAAATCTGAAAGAGAAATTAAGGAAACACTCCCATTTACCACTGCAACAAAAAGAATAAAATACCTAGCTATAAACCTACTTAAGGAGACAAAAGACCTGTATGCAGAAAACTATAAGACACTGATGAAAGAAATTAAAGATGATACAAACAGAAGGAGAGATATACCATGTTCTTGGATTGGAAGAATCAACATTGTGAAAATGACTCTACTACCCAAAGCAATCTACAGATTCAATGCAATCCCTATCAAACTACCAATGGCATTTTTCACAGAACTAGAACAAAAAACTTCACAATTTGTATGGAAACACAAAAGACCCCAAATAGCCAAAGCAATCTTGAGAAAGAGAAACGGAGCTGGAGGAATCAGGCTCCCAGACTTCACACTATACTACAAAGCTACAGTCCTCAAGACAGTACGGTACTGGCACAAAAACAGAAATACCGATCAATGCAACAGGATACAAAGCCCAGAGATAAACCCATGCACATATGGTCACCTTATCTTTGATAAAGGAGACAAGAATATGCAATAGAGAAAAGACAGCCCCTTCAATAAGTGGTGCTGGGAAAACTGGACAGCTACATGTAAAAGAATGAAATTAGAACACTCCTTAACATCATACCCAAAAATAAACTCCAAATGTATTAAAGACCTAAGTGTAAGGCCAGACACTATAAATTTTTAGAGGAAAACATAGGCAGAACACTCTATGACATAAATCACAGCAAGATCCTTTTTGACCCACCTCCTAGAGAAATGGAAGTAAAAACAAAAATAAACAAATGGGACCTAATGAAACTTAAAAGCTTTTGCACAGCAAAGGAAACCATAAACAAGATGAAAAGACAACCCTCAGAATGGGAGAAAATATTTGCAAATGAAGCAACTGACAAAGGATTAATCTCCAAAATTTACAAGCAGCTCATGCAGCTCAATAACAGAAAAACAAACAACCCAATCCAAAAATGGGCAGAAGACCTAAATGGACATTTCTCCAAAGAAGATATACAGATTGCCAACAGACACATGAAAGGATGCTCAACATCACTAATCATTAGAGAAATGCAAATAAAAACTACAGTGAGGTAGCACCTCACACCGGTCAGAATGGCCATCATCAAAATATCTACAAACAATAAATGCTGGAGAGGGTGTGGAGATAAGAGAACCCTCTTGCACCGTTGGTGGAAACGTCAATTGATACAGCCACTATGGAGAACAGTATGGGGGTTCCTTAAAAAACTTAAAATAGAACTACCATACGACCCAGCAATCCCACTACTAGGCATATATCCTGAGAAAACCATAATTCTAAAAGAGTCATGTACCACAATGTTCATCGCAGCTCTATTTACAATAGCCAGGACATGGAAGCATCCTAAGTGTCCATCGACAGATGAATGTATAAAGAAGATGTGGCACATATATACAATGGAATATTACTCATCCATAAAAGGAAATGAAATTGAGTTGTTTGTAGTGAGGTGGATGGACCTAGAGACTGTCATACAGAGTGAAGTAAGTCACAAAGAGAAAAACAAATACCGTATGCTAGCACATATATATGAAATTTAAAAAAAAAAAAAAAGATTCTGAAGAACCTAGGGACAGGACAGGAATAAAGACGCAGATGCAGAGAATGGACTTGAGGACATGAGGAGGGGGAAGGGTAAGCTGGGACGACGTGAGAGAGTGGGATGGACATATATACACTACCAAATGTAAAATAGATAGCTAGTGGGGAGAAGCCGCATAGCACAGGTAGATCAGCTCGGTGCTTTGTGCCCACCTAGAGGGGTGGGATAGGGAGGGTGGGAGGGAGACGCACGAGGGAGGAGATATGGGGATATATGTATATGCATAGCTGATTCACTTTGTTATACAGCAGAAACTAAACACACCATTGTAAAGCAATTATACTACAATAAAGATGTTAAAAAGAAAAGCTAATGGATTTCTTTTACTTTGAGTTTTTCAGTTAACAATAGGTTTTTCTGAAAATGAATTCAAGTCATTAAATGAGAGTTAAGTGAACTTTGAATATTGTGGTAGGCTCTGAGGAGACAATGAATGTCTTAAACAGAAGAGTATAACACAGGAGTCAGGATCCAGTGCTCCCAAGTCTTAATACAAGGTTAAAACCTGGCTCTACTACATATTACATATGTCACCTAGCCCAAGTTTCTTCTTGTGCATTAGTTTTCTTGTCTGTGCATTAAAGGTAATAATAGTTCTGATATCATATTATTGTGAAAATGGAGATTTACTGTACGTTGAGCACTTAGAAGAATACCAAGTACATCGTAGGTACTCAGTTAAATGTTACCTGCTAGTATTATTCCCTTCATATTTGTGGCTTCTGTACATCACTCTGACATCAAATGTGGAGAACAGATTTGAAGGTATCAAGACTGGAAAGAAAGAAATCCACCGGAGGCACAATCAAGGCAAGAAAAAACGGGTAGGGAATAGGAAGCAAGAGTATGTTGGAAAACAATGCATTCTATTTTGGACATGTTGAGATTAAGTTCCCTGAATTACATTTTTTTTCCCCTTCTATCTCAGTAGTTTGTTCCAGTCAATTTTATCACTCTGTTCTAGGACAAAACAGAAATATGTAAAAGCTGAATTAGGATTACACTTTGAAACAGAAACTGCAGAATATATGCGCTCAAGAATTTTCAATGTTTATTCAATGTTAATCTATTTAGAGTGTGGCCCTGGGAGCCACGTGCTTATTGTTAGGTGTGACAAAGTCAATGCACTGAGTTTGCACTCAGAGAATTCATTTCCTAGGAAACTGAGAGGTTGTGAAACATATATTAAGCTTATGTTTACCCTGCCCTTGCCAAGGCTTGTTATAACAGAAAGAGGGCTTCCTGGTGGCACAGTGGTTAAGAATCTGCCTGCCAATGCAGGCGACACGGGTTCGAGCCCTGGTCCAGGAAGATCCCACATGCTGCGGAGCAACGAAGCCCATACCACAACTACTGAGCCTGCGCTGTAGAGCCCGTGTGCCACAGCTACTGAGCCTGTGCTCTAGAGCCCGTGAGCCAAAACTACTGAGCCCACGTGCCACAACTACTGAAGCCCGTGCACCTAGAGCCCATGCTCTGCAACAAGAGAAGACACCACAATGAAAAGCCCACGCACCGCAATGAAGAGTAGCCCCCACTCGCAGCAACTAGAGAAAGCCCGCGTACCAAGGAAGACCCAAAACGACCAAAAAAATAAATAAATAAATAATAATAGGGCTTCGCTGGTGGCGCAGTGGTTGAGAGTCCCCCTGCCGATGCAGGGGGCACGGCTTCGTGCCCCGGTCTGGGAAGATCCCACATGCCGCGGAGCGGCTGGGCCCGTGAGCCATGGCCGCTGAGCCTGCGCGTCCGGAGCCTGTGCTCCGCAACGGGAGAGGCCACAACAGTGAGAGGCCCGCGTACCGCAAATAAATAAATAAATAAATAAAATAATAATAAAATTCCCTTTAAAAAAAATGTATCTAACAGAAAGAGTTAAAAAACAAATCCAGGTTAAAAACAAAACACAAGAGGTCAAAACAGGTATAAGTGACAGATTTTGTTCCTTTCATGCTTTGTTTATCCTCCTACCACTTATAACACATAATTCACATGACTCCCCGCTGCTCCTCCCCACAATCTCAATACTCCCCTGTCCCACTCTTCCTCCCTTGGCCCCAGCACCTCCTCCAGCAACTGCACAGAAGGGCAGGGACTATTGGTGATTTATGTTTAAGTCTCTTATTTGCAGAATAGCATAGCACATATTAGGTGTTTAATGTTGGTTAGTAAAAAAGGAATCATTGATTGCATAAACCCACTTACTAATGATAAGCTACTTAATTGTCTCATAACTCAAAGAGTGGTTCAGAGGATAAGACTAGGGTCACACAATAGGTGATTTCTATTATTTAAGTCTCTGTACTTGTAAATCCCATATATCACATCTGAATCCATGTGTACAAGAAGTTACTACAGACACATAGAATTAATTTTAGTCTCATGCTTGAAACTTTTATTATTTTCCAAATAGTTCGATAAACAACATCATAAAAAGTTCTACCTGATTTGCTGTGCTAGCCCCAGACTGTGAACGAGACGGTCCTCCATAAATAGTTAATTCATTGACTAATAGATTCCTTTCTTTTTCCTACCCAGAAGTGGGTATTTTTCTTTCCCATTTTGTTGGATTGTGCCCACAAATAAACCTTATCCAAATGATAGAAGAAAAACTTTCCTTCTTTCTTATGTTTCCTTAGTAGGCTTGAAATAAAAGCATAGGGTATTGTAACAACAGCTGTGTTGACAGAAGTATTATTCCAAGACCATGTCACCTATTATTTTTAAAGTGTATTTAAAACACCTTAACAGAGATCAGGTTATATTTCAATTTTCTTGTAATGTGAAAAGTAAATAATCCGCCCTATAAGAAAGAAGCAGCAATTCTAACTCAAATAACTGTTATGACGCAAGAATTAATTGAGCCTCTTCAGATAATTGTACCACAGCATAACACCTTTATCCATCTAGCAACCAGGAATCCTCATAGAACGACACTTCTACACTTCACCAATACAGTGGAAATTGATGTTGATAAAGACACTGAAGCACTGTAAGATGCTAAATTATCATCTAAACCACCAAAAGTATTCGCTGTCATCTTGTAGTTTAACTGAATATTGCTGAATTATAATTTGATAAGAAGTGCTAGCCTGCACAGCAGAGTTTCTATGGACATTTTGGCCAGATAACGTTTTGTTGTGGGGACTGTCCAGTGCGTTGTGGGATGCTTAGCAGCCTCCCTGGGCTTTACCCACTCAACAGTAGTAGCACCTCTTCCTCCCATCACCCTATCAAAAATGTCTCCACGCACTGCCAAATGTCCACTAGGGGGCAAAATTGCCCTCAGTTGAGAGCCACCGTTATAGTAGGCATAATGCGTGGCAACTGTTGAAGATCAAAAATACCATAATATTCCATTTCCCAATCATCCTGGATAAACAAGAAGTCTGTATGTTATGCTTTGGTAACACTCCATTAACCAGCATATTAGACTAACCCAGAAATCCCATTTCCTTGTTACGACAGATGAGAAACATAAATCCAAAGTATCTATTCATGAACTTAACCTTCTTACATTTTAGCAGCTATTTTTAGCAATAAATTAGAAGACAAGGTATTCTAATACCTTGAGTATGCTCAAGAATTTTCAGTGTTTATTCAGCTATTTTTAACAATAAATTAGAAGACAAGGTAGTTCTTCGGGTAAATTGCCTCCGTTGTCACAAGTAACTGGGGGCTTGAGGGACTTTACAACCATAGTTGTAGCCTCATACATAAAGGTCCCCCTTAGCTTGTTCTTTTTCTCTCGGGAAACAAGGTAACTCATTATCTTTTCAACTGCTATCAGGAAGCCTACAAAATTTCTCCTGCTATTGCTGAAACCCACATGAAGGAGGAAAAGCATTACATTTTAGCTCAAAATTAAAGTGGCAAAAGTAAAATATACGATTCAAGGGGTAAGGAATAAATGAATAAATAAATTAATATTAATTATTAATTAATATTAATGACATCTTTACTGGCCAACTCAATCGCCACGATATACTGTGGTAGGAAAATGAATGAAAATGAGAGTTCCTTATTATTTAAACTTAGAAAATAAAATATTTGGTGTATTCCTCAGTTTGTTTCATTTAGCGCTTCCTAAGCACTCACTAAGTGGCAGGCACTGCGCTAGAGCCAGTCACAGAGGTTGAGAGCATTGCCACACACAGATGTATGACGTGCTCCACACAGCGGTCTTCTCTAGCTGGTGCTTGAAATCCACTGACTCATATTAGATACGTTTTAGTTGTTCATATTTTCCAAACACAGTATGTTTTCTTTGAGAGGGACATAGCTATTTATAAGCAAGTGTCAAGAAAGGGAAAAGAGAGGGGAGAGAAAATGGTCTGTTTGGGAACATTTTATTAAACTGTAAAAATCTTTTTCTGAACAAGAAAGTGAAAATCGTGTCAGTGGTTAACAAACTGAAAACCTGACAAGGGGTAAGCATCAGCAAGTTGCTTAACAAAAAGGTGGCTACCGTTACAGTGTTGATGCAAAATCAAAAAAGCCAGCTGACATAAAATAACATGTTAAAACAGAAAAACCTTACTAATGAAAAGGGACAATGCCGTAGAGCTCATTGGCTTTTGTGGAAAGAATGTCACATGTGAAGCAATACAGTACTACAGTTCACTAGATGAGCTAGAAATGTAGGGCACAAACGCAGAATGTCAGCACCGGTTCCCTGCTAAGTAATTATAATTAAGAGGTCACCTACCACCCCTGAAATTGTAAAGAGTCTTTGGCTGGCATCCCACAAGGGAGAAAGAAAAGAGAGGTAACATCTGCACTTTCTCTATGCACTCAAGCTTATCCAACAGCAAGTAGTTAACTCCTACATAGTTAGAGGAAGTTTGGTATATAAATTAATTATTTTATAGAGACTTAGAAAGTTCTTGAAGTGAAGAGCTTTGGGCATGTTCTCTAATAACTCTCCACAAATCCCTCTGCAAAATTCAAATGGCTCTCAGTTGTGCTCCTGGAACAGCCCAGTGGCTGTGTGTGCACTGTACCAGTTACATTATGACCAAAGCAATAGAAACACCTTTTTGGTTTTTCATTTAATTCAAGGGAACAGATAAGAGAGGTTCACTTAGGTGTGAATTTTGTAGCAGCAGAAAAAAGTCTATACCCACTATCTAAAGTGGCCATTTTCAAATGTTCTATCTTTTTTAAACCTAGCTTTCAGGGAACCAGATATGTTTGTTTAATTCTAATCTGAGTTACTATCTCAACTGCTTCGCCTGTTAAACAAATCAAGCCACTATTCTCCATTTTTGTGCTTGCTGCCTTCCATTTCTATCCTTCCATTGTTTCTATGATGGTTCTTTTACTAGCAATTAGCATTTCAGTTATTCCTCTTTCACAACTTCATGGCCAGGTCAGGTTTAATGTTTGAGAACCCTTCTAGATGCTGGAAGCGTGCATTTAGTTCACAACATTAAAATGGAAAATGGTGTGTTAAAGCAACAAATGAGAGATGCCTACACAAAGCTGAATTGTCAAAAGCAAGAATGAAATCTACACTGACAAAATTTTCAACATGAAATAAAATTTGTGTCACATTTCATCCCAGGTGAACTTGCTTTTTAAAACACACACTTTGGGATAGTATTCACAACAAGAAGTGACCTTAATCTGGATTTTCCCTGAGTGTGCATTTAAGATTAAACTAAATAATGCCATTTGCAGCAACATGGATGGACCTAGAGATTATCATACTAAATGAAGTAAGTCAGACAGAGAAAGACAAATATCATATGATATCACTTACATGTGGAATCTAAAAAAAAAAAAAAAAAAGACACAAATGCACTTATACACAAAACAGAAATAGACCCACAGACACAGAAAACAAACTTATGGTTAACAAAGGAGAAAGGTGGGGAGGGGCAGGGGCATAAACTAGGAGTTTGGGATTAATAGATACACACTACTATATATAAAATAGACAACAAGGACCTACTGTATAGAACAAGGAACTATATTTAATACCATAATAAACTAATGGAAAAGAATCTGAGAAAGAATATATATGTGTGTATATATACGTACATACGCATAACTGAATCAGTTTGCTGTACATCTGAAACTAACACAACATTGTAAATCAGCTATACTTCAATTTAAAAAAAGAAACCTTAGTTTTATACTAGACTTTAGAATTGCACTCCAGGTGTCAGAGGGTATTGTAGCCTATCACTTCTTGGTATTCATACCTGGTACTCACACCCCTGTGTAGTCCCACACTGTATCAAGTTTGGTCTGTGTAATCAATGGAATATGGCAAAAGCGATGGTATGTCACTTATGAGATTAAATAATAAATATTTAATTTATTAACTCTAATCACTCTAATCACAAAAATATTAAACTCTAATCACTTCTGTCTTCAGAAAAGCCAATTTTTAACAATAAAATGAGGATCCAGTGGACATTGTGGATATCTCCCCAATATCCATCCCATCTTCTCCCTAGTGCGTATTAACCAGGTTGTGCATGTATTCACCCCAACCCCAACTCCAGGGTGGGCTCTGATAGGTCTAAACCAGTGACTTCAACCCTATCATATCCATTGGCCTCTTTATGTAATAATAATTTTGTAATATCTCTTTCTATACTAAAAACTTAATTTATAAATAAATATAATTTCAAAAACTAGTATGATGCTCAAAATAAAAGGCAAAGTAGAAATAAAAGGAATTCATAAAACAAATATATTTCAATATGTAAATATTTAGACATGATAACGTAGTTAAACGCCTATACCTTTACACGGAGCCACCATGAAATGAGACACCTACATACGCAAGTGATAAGGTGTATTGCCCAGACATCTCAAAAACCAGGGCATCATAACAACTATGATGTGATTTTTTCAAATGGATGAACAAATCTTGGAAAAATTCTGAACTACAATATTCTCACAACATACCCAACAGCTATGTTTCTGGGAAATTCAGTATATATTAAAATATTGCCCCCCAAACTCCGCTTGGTGTTTAAATGTGGCACAGCTAAGCTCCACATTCAGATGATTATATAAAATTTTTCACCTATATGTTTTCTAGAAGCACATCCAAAAGGTATGCAGAATATGGGACAATTCTTTGTGGTGCAGGCCTGTCCTATGCACTGAAGGACCTTTAGCATCCCTGGTCTTCATCCACTAAATGTCAGTTTTGAACCCCCTCCCTTCATTGTGACAACACAGCACTCCTTATAAGTTTTTGTGCACACACACGCAACAGTTAGTATCACTCCCCATTAAGAATCTCTGGGAATAGTCTCACTACAGCTATTATTTCAGGAATAAATATGGAGCCCAGGCCGAAGCCAGTCTGCATGAATGTTATCCTGGTTCTATAAAGGTCAACCCAATTAGAACAAAGCTCAGGACTTATGGTGGAAATTCTGGAATCTTTTTTCTTTTTGTACAGTGTGGTATGTGGATACAAAATCTGGAACTGGGCAAAACTGAATCACAGAAGAGAAAAGAACTAAGAGAAGGACAGGAAAAAAATAGAGATGGAGACTTACTCAATCATCCTAGAAGCCTCATTTCAATTACATAAGCAAACAATTCCCCTTTAATTCAGAAGCCATATTAATCTTTGTTTTTCCATTACCTGCAGATGGAAGTCTTCCCCTTGCCCTCCAAGGATGCAACATGACTCAGGGAAAAGAGCAAGACATAGCCTCATGAAGGCAAGGATTTTGAATATCTGATACAATATTGTGTTCCTGAAGCACAGCTTGATACCCAGCTGCCAACAAATATTAATTAGTTGAATGAATAAACAAACAAACATAGCCTTGGGCAAACAAACGTGGAGTATAAAGGCTTGCACTATCTTCATAGCTTTGCCATTTACTACCTAGGATAACCCTGGGCAAATAGCCTCCCATATTCCTTACCTGTAAAACTGAGAACAGAGTTCTATCTGCTCACCTCTCCGTTTTCATCTCATAATATTTTACCCCTAGATTATTATGGTTAGCCACATTGAACTCCTTGCAAAACAGTCTACTCTCTTTCCTGAGTCATGGCCTTTACAAAGGTTATCTCCTCTTGGAACGCTCTTTCTCTTCCCCTTCTTATGGTTGACTTTCCCTGCTTCTTCATGTTTCAATGGAGGGTCACTTCCTCTATCAAGTCATCCTGACAACCCTGCAGCCACGCCCACATTTCTATCACATTCCATTAATTTTTTCCATTGCACTTATCACAATCTACATTAATTTTGGTTTTGATTTGTTTCCTTATTTATCTAGTGTCTCTTTCACTAGAAAGTAAACTTGATGAGGGCAGGAAGTATGTCTATCTAGTTCATCTATCACCAGCACCTAGCACATAATTGTCAATACGTAACTGTGAAATGAATGGTCCTTAATTCTCCAGCCCACCTCATACCACTCAAACTCTATATTCTGTAGCTATCTGGACTTATTTAAATTCCTCAAACAAGCTTTTGCACATGTCACACCACCTACCAAAAGTCATCTTCCATCCCAGTGTTGCATTACTACCTCACTTCCTGATCCCATCTCCCATCACTTGTCTAATTTCTACTGTTCTATAGGGTCTTATCCTAACATCATTCTTTTCCAGAAGGCCTTCTCTGGCCCAAAATACTAAGTAAAGCCCCCACTACTGCCCACTGCAGTAATGCCAAATCACAATACTAATCACATGTACTATAACAATTACTTAATTATCTCTTTTCCCTGGTAACCTGTAAGCCCTATGGAAATAAGGACTATATCTTGGCCACAGCTTCAGTCACGTCATAGGTGCTTGACAAAAACAGTTCCCTTCCCTCTCTCAGTAAGTCTGGTACTCGATATGAGGTTTGCTCAAGAGACTGTTACAAAAAAGAGCCAGTTGTGGGGGGGGGGGGGTTTCCCCAAATGACCCAAGCAAAGCCACATTCTTAGCAAAATCTGACTCCTCTAGCTTCATATCAGGCAAAATGCCAGTTGTGAAGGACTGGATAGTTAAATAAATTGCTTAGCAATCCAGTGACAGGTATCACAAGATTGCCGTCAGATTTATGATTTGGAAACTCAGCTACAACAAAAGGAAAAATCTCTTCATTCAGAAGGTTATAGAGCCAGCAGGGTGTTACTACTACAAGGTGAGAAAGATTTGGAAAATTCATCATAGCTATAAAGCAAAGGGTTGTTTGAAAATGAAAATAAACATTAGAAAGAAAAACATGTCATGAAAATAGATTTTATATATCATGGTAAAACCACCAAGTTAAATAAGAAAACAAGCTTTCCGTTTAGAAAGCAAATTTAGAGGCTGATTTACCACCTCTGAATTAGACCACTTACGGATATCATCAGCTCAATTAAGTTAGTAACAAAGCTTGCATTATGTAATCAGTGAAAGATCATATGAAGTGCTATTAGAAAAGCATATCTTTTGACCGGTCAGTAGCTAAAGAATGAGAACTTATTGCGATATGAACTACCTGATAAACAATGTAAATCTCAGGAGAAGTCATATACGTATAGAAGGAACGCCTGGCTCCTTCACCCTGATTGACTTTTCTCTGTTCTTTCTGTGTCTCAGGAGAATGCTCTTTCTCATGCCAGAGGCATCATCATGATGAATGCCAATGAGACACTATTTGACTTATCACTGCCTAGACACTTACTTTGCATGAAGTTTTTCAACTTTGTCAATTCATTGGCTTGCACACACAGCAGTATCGGGGGTATGAGTCCTAGTTTACAAGTGGACAGGTTTTTGTTTTTAAATTATAGAGATTTCTATTAGGAGAAAAAGTATATTTCCTTTCATCAATTTAGAAGACCCAAGAAACTTAAAAGTTAGTTTATTTAATACAGTGATCCACAATTATTATGAATCATATAATGTAAGTATGGATACAGATGGGTTAGAGAGATACAAATCCAGAATCAGAATGTGGCAGTTTTCATCTCTTCTGTGATTCTTCTGTCAACTCTGATAATTTTCAAAGATATCTGTTTTAGCCTTCTAGGAAACTGTATCATTCCAATATTCAACAATTACCAATAGCATGGACAAACCTTTCAGAATATGATTCCCCCCACCCAGGTTCTGGGAGAACGCTGCACAGAAAAAATAAGCTATCCTTGTAATTCACAACAGTAAGTATAAAGTATAAAGATCTCCTAAGCTTTTTTCGTATACAGTATATATGCAGAGAAGTTTATAATTAGCAGTGCTCAGGGAGTCAAAGACAGAAGATATTGACAGACTGGGAAATGTAAGAAGCCAGGATAACATCTCCTAACCACAAAGTGTTTTGTGGTGAAATATTTGTTAAGAGAATCAGCAAGAGTAGGCAACAATTTCTCTTACATGGAGGGATGGGGGATGGGGAGGCAGTATTTAGAACACAGCCATTGGCTAAGTAAAACTTCATAGAACAGTGGTTGGTAACATTTTGGGGTTCATGGGCCTCTTTTTCTTATAATCTTCAATTTCTTATTCCCAGAAAAAAATATGCATATGCACAAAATTTTCATAAAATTTGAGGAGATTCCCTGAGCCCCTTAAGTCTATCCTTGGAAACCATTCCCCATTCCCCAAGAGAAGCCTCTGCTTTGGAGAGGACCCTCACCTTTAACATGAGACTGAAACTTAAAGAAAAAAGCATTGTATTAGGAATTTGTCCTCAATACAGTTGCAGCTATTTGGCCAGAAAACCTCTTTTTCTCACCCCTGCCACCTCAAGGACAAGTGTACTGGGAAACGTCCTGCACAGATTCTGTCCAGAGTCAAAGTAACGTATCAAGAGTTTATGGGCAAATAAACCATGATCTATTGAGTTTACATTATAAGTGACAATACCTAAGCTAATGAAGAATGGAAGAAAACTAATACTTATGAAGCACTTTGGTAGGCTAACCCATCTACAAGTTGTTGTCACCCTACCATGATATTAAATCTTCATAAGAACCCTGGAGTTGGTTATTATTCCCTATCTTGGTCAGTTCAAGCTGCTATAACAATATACAACAGATTGGGTAGTTTATACACAACAAATTTATTTCTCACAGTTGTGGAGGCTGGAAGTCCAAGATCAAGGCACCAGAACTGTAAGACTCTCAAGTGGAGACATGTCAAATTTTCACATGTCACGTCAAGACATTAACTGTGGATGTGTTCTGGTGAGGACTCTCTTCCTGGTTCCCAGCCAGCACTTCTTCTTGTGGTGGAAGGGGTGAGGGATCTTTCTGGAACCTCTTTTATAAGGGCACTAATCCCACCTATGAGGGCTCTACCCTCATGACCTAATCATCTCCACCTCCTAACACCATCATCTTGGAGGTTAAACTTCAACCTATGGATTTTGGGAGAAGACAAACATTCGGACCACAGCATTCCCATTCAAAGACAGTGGTTCCATAAGGTTAGTAACCTGCCCAAGGTCACACTCCTGATATGTGATGGAAATTGGATTCTAACTCAGATTTCTCTAATTCAAAAGCCCACATGCTCTCTCTTATGTTCTATTACCCCACAGCTAAATTTACGGCATGGTCATCCACAGTGCTTGGAATACGGAGTCCAGGGCCTCTTTCTTGGAGCACACACCTAATCTAGTCAAAAGTCTCCCAACCCTTTCTCACCACCTCTACTGCAAACACCCTGGTATAAGCCATCAGCAACTCCATATGGGTTATTGTATGTTTGGGTTTTTTTTAAATAAATTTATTTAGTTATTTATTTATTTTTGGCTGCATTGGGTCTTGGTTGCTGCGTGCAGGCTTTTCTCTTGTTGCTGCGAGCGAGGGCTACTCTTCATTGCGGTGCGTGGGCTTCTCATTGTGGTGGCCTCCCTCGTTGCGGAGCATGGGCTCTACAGCATGTGGGCTTCAGTAATTGTGGCTTGTGGGCTCTAGAGCGCAGGCTCAGTAGTTGTGGCGCATGGGCTTAGTTGCTCCGTGGCATACGGGATCTTCCCGGACCAGGGCTCAAACCCGTGTCCCCTGCATTGGCAGGCAGATTCCTAACCACTGTGCCACCAGGGAAGTCCTGGGTTATTGTAATAGCCTCCTGTCACTAGTCTCCCAGCTCCTATTCTTGCCCCCATACATTCTGTTTTCAACACAGCAGCCAAAGTGGTCCTTTTAAAGCATAAATTAGATTATAGCATCACTCCTCTGCTCAAAGCCTGTAGTGTCTCCCCAGCATACTCTGAATAAAAACCATATGCCTTACAAAAGCCTACAAAGTCCAACTCCATCGGGCCCAACCCTTGCCTCTCTGATCTCACCTTGGATTTTTGAAATCTCTTCCTGCAGATCACTCCAATCTAGGTAGAATGGTCTCCTTGATGTACCTCTTGATTTCAGTACCTACTTATTCTCTCTGCCAGGAATGTTCTTCCCCCAGATTCCCTATCACAAACTCCCACACATCTTTTAAGATCTTGTGTCAAAGGCCACCTCCTCTGTAAGGTCTTTCCTGACCGCACTATTTGAAATTGCATACAAACTTCTACCTCAACATTCCTTATCCCTCTACCCGTCTTTATTTTTCCCTATATCACTTATTATCATTTGACTTACCATTAATATTGCTTGTTTGCTTATGTTCTGTTTTCTGCCCCCTGTAGAATGTAAGTTTCACAAGAGTAGGAATTCTTGCCTGTTTACCGCTATAGCTCCAATTGCCAGAACAATGCCAGGCACATAGTAGATGCACAATCAACATTTGATGAAAGAATGAATAAATAAATGGTCACTGGTACTTCAAGTCCCAGTTGACAGACCAACAGAAGGCATTGAATTGTGCAGTCTTCTAGAACCTACGCGGATGATGGCTGCTGTAATGGGAGGGTTGCCTTGCTACACTCCACTGCACACCAATTAAATGCAGCCTTTGAGTGTGTACGCGGCGCTCAGCAAACTTTGGCTTCCCCTGGTACAACCAAATGTCTGCTTCACGTCTCTTTTCAGTTCAGTGCACCACTTAAGACATCTAAAACAGTGGAGATAGAAACGTTCATTTTAATTTAAAACAACCTTTTTCAGAAGAGGTGTGAGCTTTCCATTTTAAACAGGCTTGCCAACCGAATCCTTAATTCAATAATGAGTACCACAGAATTAATAGATTTCATGCCCCCCAAAGACCAGCAATAGGGTGAAAAAAGTAATTTCTTTCCTTGCCCATGGAGTAACTAGACAAATAAAAGAAACCCTAAGATTTTATGAAATTGTTAGATGTGTTTAAATTGTGGGAACATGGAAGGGGGGACTTCTTCCAAAGCTTTAATACCTTTAACACCAACCTAGGCAGAGGTCTTGTCAATCACTTGTTAAAAGGTGAGTTTGGGGAAAATATAGAATAAATACAAATAAGTAAGCCAATGTGTTTTAACACTCCTGAAGAAAGCAATAGCCAGCAAGATAGTCATTATTATAATTACTTGGTACTGTCACAACCAATGCATCCAGCCCTGTAAAATGAATTACTGAGTGTCATAAAATTTTTAAGTGTTTTGTAGGATTCATTTCCCCTATTTAGGGACTGTAATTTACAAAGAAGTAGGATAAACTGAAACATTCTACCCCAGAGAATCAGCACTACAAGTTGTTTCGACTGGAAAAGCAAAATAAAAAATTTTATGAGAGAATATGAAGTTTACACTTACTATTTTATACTTTACTCATTGATTTAATATAAAATTAAACAGCAAATCAAGGAATTCATAACTGGGGAGAGGAAGGATATGTTAGCCAGAATCTGCACCAGAGAAACATTTTCTCCAGTGAGCAGGCTGTGTGACCAATGACATACGTCTCAACAACAAGCACTGCTTGAAACCATAGCATGTGATACAAAGACTAAGGAGCCAACACTTTGGAGAGAAGCTTTCTCGTTATTCTAAAGTCATGACACGTCAGAGCTGGAAAGGATCCAGCCCAATTTCCCCATTATACAGACAAGATAGTTGAGGTTTAGATTTGAGAAGTGACTAATGCAGTTTACACAGTGACTGAGCCAGGACTCACAAGATAAAGTCTCCTAACCCCCAATCAATCATCTTTTTACTATATTGTGAGTACTCAAGACATTCTGGTTTCCCTTTAAGTAGCAGGAGGAAAGACAGAGAAAAGACACTGTCATTTATTATGGTTTATTTGTATTTTTTTAATGTAAAGTCTTTAAAAAGACTATACCAGAGTGGCAGTGTGTATTTCATTTCCCCAGAGCATATGGGCTCTTGGGTGAGTGTGTTTTATGAAGAGATTTGTTCTGGGAACTCGGCAGATTTTACTGTAAATATTTTAGCAGTTTCCCATTATTTGCTGTGGGATGAAATTATCCCAGCCTCCCCAAACCTATGTCTGCAGATTAGAAGCAGTTTTGTGAGGGAGTGCCTGCAACAAGAATGACAGCATTCTTCATTCAAGAATGTTTTGGTAGACATTCGAAGAAGGACTTTCTCCTGCCCAAGAAGAAAGAAGAGCTTCAGCTATCAGCTCCTCCAGCTTCCCATCAGCTGCAGAAAACTGTGTCGCCAGAGCACGAGCCCTCTAGTACCACCCAAATCTGGTGTCCAAGCAAGGTGGTAGGATAAACAGTTGGGCCAATGCAGGACAATTCTGAGGCACGATATTTGCTCCAGAGCTCACTCCCAGGGGGAGCAAGGCTTTGTCGGACCTACATCACAGTTCAACTTCTCCCTCCACCCAATTCTGCTTTCTGAAACCTTCACAGGTGTTGATGCCCAGTAAATATCTTGCACCCCAAGCGCTGCCCCAACATCTGCTCCAACTCAGTCCAAATTACCACAAATGTTTACTTTGTTTCTCAGGCAGACACCCTAACCACAAGGTTTCAGCCAGCCCAGGGTGGTACCCAGTTCATACTCTCACCAACTTCCCAGGTGCTGATTGTGCACTGGTACTGTCAGAAGTGGTTATTTCCTGTAGGAGCAGGGAAATTTGAGAGAACGATCAAAGACTAGGCATTGCTCACATCAGATCAAAAGGTCAGCACGTGAGCTGAGTGAAAACAGTCCCTGGTGAAGTGGATACCAGGGAAGGACCCTCTGTTCACATTTTATCATGATCAGCTTTCCTGGCCCAACACTGTGCTGGGTGCTTTACACATGCTGCCCCTTCAAGTCCTCACAACCACCCTCTGCTCTGAGGTAGGTTTTATCATCCCTGATTTACAGTTTTGGAAATAGAGAGGCTACATAAGTTCTTCAAGGTCACCAACATGATCATAGATGCCTGAAATTCCTTTAACAATAAACAAAGTTCTTCATTCCGTACACAGAAGGTAGGTTTAAAGCCCTGAAGCATTTTTGGAGATGGAAAATTCAGAATGATGACTGGCTTCTGGGGCCTGCGTGTTCCCTGTAGCCTGACAGGAACATTACGGGTGTGAGGGCTCAACCTTGGCTAATGGGTATGCTTTTGTCTGAAGTGGTTCAAGGTTGTTGGCACCAGCCTGGAAAGTTCCAGCTCCTGCTGCTGTTGGATGGGCTCTCATCTAAGCCTCAACCTTCAGAAGCTTTACCTGGAGTCTTCTACCTCTGCTCCCTGCTTTGAGGATTAACCTCAGACCTGGTACTCACAGCATTCAAAGAACTCTGCTTGGCCCTTTGTTATTTCGAGGCTTAAATTTTGCTGTATGTTGCAGCTTAACAGTTTTACCTTTTTTAGTGAATAATCTTTTGATTTGGTTTTATAATATTACCTGCTTTTTAAATTTTTTAAACTGTAAATAATGAGATGATATAAGCAAAGCAATTGAGAGGAGAGCCGTACCCCAAACAGGGGAAACCAAGTGCTTATTTTCTATAGTTAGTTCTACACAGGCTTTTCCTATAGCCCTAAGGGGGACTCCTAGGCAAGCCTCAATAAACATTAAACTCAGTCAATTAAGACTGACAGAGCCACACTCATCACTGGTCCCGGTAATTTAGGAGAATAATAAACTAAATTTTCCTATGGAAGTGCATTGAAACTGGACTTCACACTAAATTATCATCTTTTCTGTTGTTATTATCAGCCACTTATTGACGGCCTACAAATGCCAGACTTTACATTTTATCCTCATCACTCAGCGAAGGAGGCATTTTCATCTATGTGTGCTAGCTACTGGTAGGTATTATTTTCCCCTTTTTATAAAAGAAACAGGGGCTCATAAAGGTTAAGTAACTTGTCACTTTATGAGCTTGTGATCTTAGCAAAGCTATTTAACCTATCCAAGCCTGTTCTGTCAAGTATAAAATGGGAAAAATGATAACTACTAGAGCCTGTAGAGTACCCACAGCCCTAGTCCTCTGCCTGGCTCACACTAGGCCCTCAATTAGCATTTCTTGAATAAATGAAATTCACAAGGTCTAAAGGTGATGAGAATTAGAAACACTGCATGAAAATGGACTAGAACATTCTGTGGCAAATGGTGGATCAATCATTGTCATCCGGAGTTACACACTGGTAAGTAGCAGGCCAGGAATTCCAGCTTTGTCTCTCAGTCTCCAAATACCTCAATTCTTTTCACTATCCTGTATCATGTTTAAGATCATGGCATTCTTATGTTTCCAGAATAATTTGGAGACTAAAGACATACAATAGCAAAAATTCATAGTGTCTCCCAAGCATGACCACCCAATATTGATCAGAGAAGGTGAGAAGAAAAATAGGAGAAAAGTTCTACGCAAGTCAGACCTTTCAATGAAATTTCTCAGCAATGCTTCCAGCAAAGTTCCCTATGACATTTTCTAGAAGGATTAACAGTCTGTAATTAGTAGAATCCCCTTTAAATTTAGGTGGATTCTCAAAAAAAATCAAATTAAATAGATCCACCTTTTGTCAAGGCAGAATATCTGAGATGATTTTTTATATGGTTAATAGTTATTGAATTGTACTATTTTCAAGGCAAGGTTTTAACCACTCCATGTGGATTAACATCTTTAATCCTGATGACAACTCTACTGTTTAAGTAATACTAGTGTCCTCATTTTCCAGTGCAGAAGAGTGAAGCACACAGGGGTCTAGGAACATGCTCAAAGCTACACTGTGAATAAGGGTTTAGCAGAGATTTAAACCCAGGCATTCCAGTGCCAGAGACCACTATGCTATACAGTCCCTCTGTATCTGCCTTTCCAGACTCCTTTGCTTTAAAGAAACTTAAGAAATGGCTAAGTTTAAAATTGTGCCTAATGAGTTTTTTTCAATAAGGAGATGACTATACCATGCTAGGTTACCTCCCATCCACCGGTGACATAACTCCGTAGCCTTCCAAGACTAACAGCCCTCTTTACCTCCTTGAAAATACTAAGCCCCTTTGGCAGAAGAACCTCCCATACATGACTGTCATCTGAAGAGAGCCTCTAATTGCATTTGCAGACTTACTTAGGAAAGAACCAGGTACTGTTAAGGCACGCCTGACTTTCTATAAAGCCAAGTGATCAGTGTGCAGAGCTTAGACCTTAGAACTAATCATCTACAGGAATGTTTTCACCAGCTGAACTTCTCAAAGAATCTGACCAGCCCAAAGGCTACCTGACTAGAAACTTGTTTTTCCATCTATACAACCTACCCATGATAACATTCCTAGAGTCACCACGCTGCACTACTCCAGCACGTGTCATTCACGTGATCCACATGAAGGGAGCTGCCTGGATCGGTGCAGTACTCACCCTGAGCAGTTGTGAACAACCACCCAAACTCATCTAACGGCAATCTCATAGCAATTTTCTCTGCCTGCCCCACAGTCCTACTCACCTAGTCTCCTCTTGATGGTACCCAGTTCTTGGAGACCATTAGTCAAATTGTCCTTTAAAATTCTTGGGAATTCCCTGGCAGTCCAGTGGTTAGGACTCCACACTTCCACTGCAGGGGGCACGGGGTTCAATCCCTGGTCGGGGAACTAAGATCCCACATGCTGTGTGGCACGGCCAAAAAACAAAAAGTTCTAAAGCTCCCTTATGTTTACCATATAATTGATAGTTTTTTTTCTTTCCTGTGGAAAACAAATGGAACTAGAAAATGATGACTGCTATCTATTGTTCTTAAGATGTGTATGTCCTTCTCTAGAAGATACAGTTCAATATAGAAAGAATGAAATGTTAGCCAAGTACCTGTAAGAAATATCTTTGTCCAAAATTATACTATGGGCATATACCCAGAGAAAACCATAATTGAAAAAGACACATGCACCCCAATGTTCATTGCAGCCCCCTTAGGGTTAAATAGCCCCCTTAGGCTATTTACAATAGCCTGGACATGGAAGCAACCCAAATGTCCATCAACAGAGGAATGGATAAAGAAGATGTGGGACATATATACGATGGACTATTACTCAGCCATAAAAAGGAATGAAACTGGGTCATTTGCAGAGACGTGGATGGACCTAGAGACCATCATACAGAGTGAAATAAGTCAGAAAGAGAAAAACAAATATCGTATATTAATGCATATATGTGGAATCTAGAAAAATGGTATAAATGATCTTATTTGCAAAGCAGAAATAGAGACACAGACGTAGAGAACAAATGTATGGGCGGGATAAATTGGGAGACTAGGATTGACATATATACACTATTGATAATATGTATAAAATAGACAACTAATGAGAACCGACTGTATAGCATAGGGAACTCTACTCAGTGCTCTGTGGTGACCTAAATGGGAAGGAAATCCAAAGAAGAGGGGATATATGTATACATAGAGCTGATTTACTTCACTGCACAGCAGAAACTAACACAACATTGTAAACACAACACAATAAAAATTAATTTTAAAAAAATAAACTCTTAAAATTAAAAAAAATTATACCAGCTTCCTATTTAATATTGCTACTAAAAAGCAGAAAGTGGCCTGCCTCTGGAAGCACCTCTATGGAGGCATGCAATTATGATTGGATATCATTCCTGCCGATCACTTCTGTTCAGAAGAGCTCAACAAAAGGGTAAAATTGCCAAAACCCTACAAAGGAATGACCCTATCCCTCACCTCCATCAATAAAAAGGAAGGGGCCAAATATGGCTGGACATTTGTAGAAAAAATTAAGAAAAAGAACCCAGAAAGAGAGCTGATCCAATGTGGTAATATATAAATGCTGTGTTATCCTTTTTTAGATACAGAACAAAGAATCAGAAGAATAATCTTTTGCTGATTTACATCTGTAGGTAACTAGATTTGCTTCTTTTTCTTAATTTCAAATATATGTTAAAATTAACCCAAATGGAGATACTCCTAATATTTGGCATCATTTAAAGCAATATCCCAGACTCTTTAGTAGAACACCTACATCCAAGGCCATAGAATGTCACTGCATCGCCCCACGGCCGGCAGTTTTTTCATTAAGCGACTGACCTCTCAAGATGGACTGGTCAAGGAGGTCTATATTCTCATCTCATAAGAAATTGATCTGGTGGTTATGACTCAGCCAGATGGATCTGGCCTTGATGTGCAACCTGGAAGTGTTAGTAAATCATCACCTACATGAACCAGTTTATTTAAAAGCCCCTCCTCGGTGGGGTATAAACATAACAAGTTATTTTCTTTCTCTCCAAAGCCTCCTAAGTGGCTCCCCTCTTCTCCAGTGTAGCAGAGCATTTAACAGTGTCCTGGGAAGGCTCCATAACTTCTTAATCACCTTTTGTTTTCAATAGTTTGTTCAATCTGATTTCCAATCTCATATTTAAAGCTCTCCCCACTCATTATTGCTCAGTCTGTGGTAGGATGGATGTGAAGGAAGTAGAGGAAAATATATTATTTAACTTATCTTCCTCCTTTACCTTAGAGTGAACATCAGCGATCTCCCTCTAGGACATTCCCTCCTCCACTGGGTCTCTCCCCCTTCAGATGAAAGGGACAAGCATCTCTTACTTGAATGGCATTACTGGGTACCACTGGCCACAGATGTGCAATCTGCAGAAAACGTCCAAACCCTCACATGTGAGACACACGTGTGAATCTTTCAGCTGACTCTGCAAGGTGTCCTCCATGTACAGTCCCTGGACCTGAGGAAATGTGGTTCCAGCCTGACCTCTTTGCTGGCCCACTCTCAACAGAGTGGTATACCCTAAAGCCCTTTTTGTAGGGTTGCCCCTCATACACTGTGGGGTCCAGAGAAGACAGCTTAAGCCCAGCTACTCCTTGGTACCTCTGTGACCAGTGAGAAATTCACGTGTCCTTCCTTGCCATGCGGAATGCTGGGAAGGTAGGCTACTCCCCCCCTCCCCGCCCTGCCTCCTCTCAGCCCTGCTATTTCACATCAGTTCTCCTTTTCCCTGCTGAGATAAGCACAGGGATACACCAAGTCCTTGACAAATCTAACTTCTATCCTTGAGTGACAGTTTCCCCTTCTTGCAGGCACCTCAAGTGTCTCAGAGGAGTTTTCCCAGGTCCCCCCATTTCACCCTGAGAAGCCGAAGCACCTTTCTTCTGCTTAGCTTATTCTTCCCATCCCCTGCCCCAACTATCACAGCACCGCACTCCTCAGGACTATGCTGTGTGTGCCTGCAAAGCTCCCCCTTCCCTCATCCCATCTCTCATAGACTGGAATTGGGGACCAGAAGGCTGGGGTAATGACTGGAGGTAGCAAGGCTTCTGCCCTTTAGCCCTGAGTGAGGTGGGGGCTCTCTATTATGATGGCTCTCTTAAGAACAGAGGTTTAGAGAACTCCCTGGTGGTCCAATGGTTAGGACTCCACGCTTTCACTGCTGAGGGCACAGGTTCAATCCCTGGTTGGGGAACTAAGATCCCGCGTGCCGAACAGCATGCTCCCCCCAACCAAAAAAAAAATATATATATATATAGAATAGAGGTTTAACCTAGCTTTGAGATCTAGTCTCTATGTCCCAGGCAAAAAATGCCACTGAACATCCTGTTACATATACAAACATGGTCCAAGGTTTGAGGAGGCAAAGGGCTGCTTTTTCCATGATCTCTGGAATATATCTGGTAAGGACTAAAAATCTCTAGGATGTGACAAGATAAAGTCAAATACAGACTCTGACCTGATAATCTTCATTTGGGGGTTTTAAAACCTTGTTTATACAGAGCCAGAGATCTAGACAGTGACTGCCTCTTGCTAAAGTTTGAGTCCTTTATTAAAATATGATCACTGGGCAATGTAGAGACAAGGGGGCTTGATGTCACTGATCCTGGTAACATTAAGAAGGACTTTTCTTAGTTACCTGATATAACCAATTAGAAGTCATTCCTTCTAATGCCAATATGAACTCCTCCCCAATAAAAGAAGATCAAATGTGTCTTTTTTTATATTAAACTGTTTTTTTTAACATCTTTATTGGAGTATAATTGCTTTACAGTGGTGTGTTAGTTTCTGCAAATATGTCTTAATGTATATGCTGGGCTCTTCTTGTTGAGGTGTTCAAGGATTTTTCAGACATCCCAACCTGACAGTCTTGCAAAATTTTTATCATCTATGATCCCTTTACCTGACATTATAATCTTAGGATGACTTGGAATTCTTTTCTAGACCGTGCCTCACTGGTACACTTCAGCTGGAGTGGGTACACCCTCAGCCTGACCCTGAGCTATGCCTTAGCACAGACTTACAGTGGTTGTTAATGTATCATTTGCTTTTGATTCCAAGACAAAAACATTCACAACCTACTATGTGTTCTGGATACAAATCCCGGTAATATTCCCTCAGGTTCTTTATCATAATTTCTTAAGAATCAGCATGGATAGGAATTAGCTCTTGAGACTTAAAATTCAGATCCTATAAATGATGGAGAACAAGGGATAAGACATAGATCTTTAGGCAACTTTCTAAAGCTTTTAGAAAGATGTTTTAAAACTGGGTTCTACAAAGCCCTAGCGTTTCACAGAGGTATCACAAGAGCCTTCATGGTCGTGGCTCTTCCCACTCTCTCTCTCTCAATTACACATTTTCAATCAGATTTCATCAGCTTTGTAGATGAGGCTTAATGTTTTGTATGAGGGAAAAATGGTTTTGCTACCCCAGCATAAACATTTTCTATGTGAATTTCTTTAGATGAACCAAATAAATATTCTCTTGCCTTATCAAATAAGAATAAAAGCTGCCTGAAGGAGCAACTGAACTTATTTACCAATCAACTATCGTAAAAAAGTGTTAACTATGCCAAAAAGCAGTCATCATTTTTGCAATTCACTCTTCAGTATTCAGCTGTACCAAATAACTTCCTTCAGCTCTTACTTGGCCACAGAAATGCCTTTACAGAACTATAATATTATGCCTTGGCCTTTATCAGGGGTCAATATAAGGAACCTCAATACGACAACATTTCTTCCTTGTTTGTGAAGGTGCTGCTGAAGACTTTGTCCATGTCCCTTACATAAAGATACATGTCATGAACTCCCCTTAGAGTTGGGGCTAGAAAAGTCTTCTATGTTCCTTTTTTTAAGATACCAAAGAATTTGTCATTTAGATTTGCCTTTAGCTGCCAAAAAACTGCAAGTTAAATCTGGGCACGGGGTCAGAAGGGAGGACCTATATTCAGGATGCTGTGTTTTCTGACCCAATTATCAATTACCACCCGGCTCTTCATTAACTCAGCCAACATTAATTTAGTACTTAGGTGCCAAGTACTGTGGTAGGCACCAAGGGCACAAAGATTAACACGATGCTTTCCCTGAAAGAGATCTTGGTTAAATGGCTGTTGTTCTTCTATCTTCATGATCTTTGTGTATACATCTACTTTAATTTGTAACCTATCTCATATCTGTTTTCAAAAACAGATATGGTATCACAGGCAAATAAATGAATTAGCATGACCTGGTAAGAGAAGGCATTGATTTAAATTTGCCTACAGGGGTAGGTAAGTTATATTGTTTTCTCTTAGCCTCCTGAATCATCTCACAGACAGAACCTCTCTTCCAATCCATCCTACAATCAGATTAATTTTCCTAACAGGCCTTTTCTGATCACATCACTCATCTATTCAAAAGTATTAACTGCCACACCACACACTTGTCCTCAAAATAAAATCAACAAAAAACAGTAGCAAGTCAGAGGTAGTCTTAAGAATATGGAACCTGCCTAAATGTTTCATCCCTCATATGTACTTATGAGTGGATGGGAATGGGTAACCCATTCCTAGACTAAAATAGGCACATTCAACTGCCTAAGGCCTTGTCATTAAAAAAAAAAAAAAAAGATTACAATAGATACATGTGTACTTTCGCCTAAAATTCAACTTTTTATCCATTTGGGATCTTATAACCACCATGTAGCTTATTCACTTTATTTCCCAGTTTTGCCCACATTCATATCATCACCACTACCACCAAAGGGGGAAGGGAGGAATGATTTTGCAGTTTCGAATTTAGTTTCAAACGTGCCTGAAAATCTGACTCCTGGAAACAGAGGGGCTCTAAGAGGTCCCTTGAGATGCAGACTGGTTTCTTTCCTTTAGTCAGGAAAGGCATTCTTTTTACCCTTTATAAATTCAACAACTTTAGCAAACCAAAGTTCAAGGTCACCCAGCCAATCAGCACCTATATTGTTGGTTTCAGCTTCCTCCCATGGTACCTCTATGAAGAAGAATGCCAACCCATGAGCCACTACAGGAAAGCAGTCCATGGTGACTGTCCACCACCCATCAGTGCAATTCTCTTGCAGATAGTCCTTTATTGAAAGTTTCCACAGAGAAAGATGGTGTTCCTAGATCTTGTTATTTTCAGAAAAGTCTAAGATGTCTTCTCTATATAAAGGAAGGTTTTCTTTATTTTAAATGCACAAGATTGCCCAGAATGACAATATATATGGCCCATTTGCAGTATCTGATGTGTCTATAGTTATTTAGTGTCATATAGAAAAGACCTGATACCTTATGATAAGATTTTAGTAGCAATTTCATAACCCAATTATATGTTATCATTAAGAAGAAAATCCTTTAGCCAGTTTACTCTGATTTCCACTGTAATTCTTCCACTTTTCTAGCCAGAAAATGTGTTAGGAAGCTAATTTCTTTCTCCTCCAGATTTGTGTATCTAGTACATAGAATAGAAATCTCTATTTCTACACACCCTTGAGCCCAAGGGTGTGTAGGACTTCTATGTCATACATTAGAATAGACTCTATTATTTAGAAAAGTATATTTATGGAGTTAGGAATACTAACAAGACTCGAGAAATAAATTCTTCATTTACATTTAATTTAGTTATCAGATACAGTTACCCAGTGAACTACAGAAAAAAAATGATGTTAGCCTTTAGATGTTTATGGTTCTAGGGACAAATAGGAAACACAATGCAAGACTGTACTGCAAAATATTTTCAATAAAGCAGACATTTCTGATTTAGTACATTCCTCTGTAACAGCAAGCCATTCGTAAAATATACAGCATAGTGATGTTGCTTTAGAAAATGTACAAACACCTTACACTGCAATCAACTATATCTAGAGGGGAAAAAAAAGATGATGGCTGGAAGGTTTTTCCTGCCATGCTCATTAGAGAGCATTTTTTAATTATATTCACATTCTCAGATTACTTATTTGTATGCACAGTGAACAACGGAGAGAAAAAAAAACCTTAAAGTGGATATGATTTGCTGCAAACTACTGAGAAAAATGTGAACTTATGTCAATTCCTTACACAGGATAAAGCAGCTGAGGAAGAAGAAGACCTCCAAGACGATGAAGCACCCTGACGCCCCTTAAACTCAGGAATTCACTCTTGACCCAAAAGATAGCACTAAAATGTGACAAAACATTCACTGTTTAGAGATTTTACTTATTTGTTGATTGCCTGTAGCACAAAGAGGTCTCAAGTTCTCTGTAAACATGGAACCCAAACTTGTCTAATCCAGATCTGAAGGATAGATATGAACATTCTGACAATGTCTTCCTCTGCATAGTAATTCATCTCCTGTTTAAAGATCTGTGTTATGCTATTCTGAAATTCAGGGTCACTCTCCCATAGAAGTGAGACATAGAGCTGTGATGGGGGCAGTGTATAATTTTAGGCTATTTGTACACAGCTGCAGCTACTTGCATGGGTAATTGCTTTTGCCCAAATCACCAGCATAATTGTGGCTCTAAAGACATAGATTTGAAAGCCACTGAAGTGTCAAATTATATTACAAAAATAGAGCCAGTTCTCTAGAAAATATTCATGTTTTAATTTTAATCAAGCTCCAAGAATGTGTTGAACCCTTGCTCTAGGGCAAAAAAAAAAGCCAAAATGTTGTGATATGTTGATGTCTAGCCTGACAAATAGAGGAGGGACGCTAGCTGCATATTCTATAGTAAGACTACATTAATAATTTTAGTAGCACCACCTCGCCTGGTGCCTGGCATTCAATAATTTTGTTTGTAATGAATGAATATAACTTCTAATTTCTACAATTTAAATTGGAAATTTGGGATCTGAAGGTAGAAGGACCAGCTGTGGTTCTTCCGAGAGGTGGCTGGTGAAGGCTGTCCAAAGCAGGGTGGTGACTACAACAAAACTGGATTTATCTGCTACCTCTGGTCTATGTTTGGCACACTGACCCCCTCACCTATCACATTACGTTATTCTATCAGGTGAAGAGGAACATGAGTATCTACTCTGGAAAATACTGCAACCTAATTAGACAAGATTTCTGAGAAGAACAATAACAGGGATATAAAATCAAAACACTAAAGCAATTGTGTGATACAAACAAAGCAATGTATTATAGTGAAAAAGAATGTAAGATACAGAGTATAAAGACATGTTCAGGTCCCAAGGACTGCCATTTATGTGCTATGTGCTCTTAGTCAAATCACTGAAACTCTAACTAGTAATATATTTTTATTGGTAATGGATTGCCTGCAGGTGAACAACTGTGAGTGCTGTTTTCACATAGGAAGTCCAGGAGTATGGAGTTGTGGGAGTTGGTTTGGTGATTTAAGGATGCCAGGGTCATGGTTACTGGAGTTCTCTTGGCCTTTCCCTCTGGTCCTAAGAAATCTGTGATAGCTCTAGCTCTAACAGTTATGTCTGTTATGAGAGGAGGAAGGGGGACAGAAGGGGACAGAAGTTTCATTGGAAGAGAAAAAGCTCTTGAGACCCAACTAAGACTTCCGTTTATAGTTCATTGGCTACAACTGTGTCACATACCACCAGCAGCGAAGGAGGTTAGGAAATGTAGGGTGTTTTTAAGCTGGACACATTTCCAGTCCAGTCACAATTGGGGTTATGTTAGTAAAGAAGGGAGATTGGAATGAATAGGTAACTAGCAGTTTCTGCCTCAATATTCTTTAGAGACTTGGTGTTAAGGATTATATGAGATAACATATTTGAAAACGTTCTGTTAACCATAAAGCTAAACAAAATTGGTTTTTAATTGAGGTGTAGTTCAGGTACAATATTATTTAAGTTTCAGGCGTACAACATAGTCATTCACAATTTTTAAAGGTTATATTCCATCTATAGTTATAAAATATTAGCTATATTCCCTGTGTTGTACAATATACCCTTGCAGCCTATTTATTTTACACATAGTAGTTTGTGTCTCCTAATCCGCTACCCCTATCTTGCCCCTCGTCCCTTCCCTCTCCACACTGGTAACCACAAGTTTGTTTTCTATATCTGTGAGTCTGTTTCTTTCTTGTTATAGTCACTAGTTTACTTTTTTGATTCCACATCTAAGTGATATCATACAGTATTTGTCTCCCTCTGTCTGACTTATTTCAATTAGGATAATACCTTCCAAGTCCATCAATGTTGTTGCAAATGGCAGAATTTCATTCTTTTTTATGGCTGAGCAGTATTCCAAAAGTTGAACTCTTTTTAAGTGCAATAAATATTATACTATTTTCATGTACATACAGTATCTTGGAAAATGACCTTAAGATAAAATATATACTATATTTTAACTAACATATAAGCATATTAACTAATATATAGTATATTAGGTCACACACACACACCTGAAGCAAATGGGAGGAATTAATTTCTTTTCCTTATGTACTGAGATAATAATGTAAATTAAAACCATATGTGATTCAGTTATGGTCTATAACATTAATGCAAAGTATAGGAGTTTTTTAAGTTTTGCTTAACTTTTTATGTAAATACATTATTTATCTTTGATGACTCAGGTTTTTGCCTAAAAATGGAGTATATATGCCTTTACTTCATTTACATGTTATAAAACTGAATAGTAATTATGCAGTTTGTAAATTAAAATGCCTTGAAACACTATCCTCTCCCTCAAAAAATAAAAATACAACTATAAAATATTTTAAGCACAAAATTTTAAATAATTTAACTTCAGTATCCAAAAATATATAATAGACAATGTATTTTTTCTTTCAAGAAGTCCATTTTTTCATATCCTAGAAAATGGTTTGGGAAAAAGATCATTTTTTTTAATAAAAAAATCAATGCAGGAAAGAAGAAATTAGCAAAATATTCTGTCACGGTGACAACTAATTATAGTGCCCTATGAAGAAGCAGTTGGCACAGTTACTTGATTTTTATTGACTATCAGAGCATAGATAGATATTAAAATGCAGTTTGAATGTGCATGATGTTAAAGTGGCAAGCAATATTAAGAAGTAGACATTTAGAAGGCCTCAGAAATCACCTTGCCCACACCTACACCTAACCATGGCAGCAATACCTCTGCAGTCAAGTCTGCCTCCCTGAGTCTCATCAGTTCACTTATTACCTCGGGGTTTTTGCACTTGCTGTCTCCTCCTCATTTTTCCACATGGCTGTTTCCTTCTCATCACCCCAGTGCTGATTCAAATGTCACCTCCATAGAGATGCCTTCTGGGAACATCCTGACTAAAGAGCTGACCTCCTCCAGCCTTTCCCACCCCGAGTCACTCACCATCATCTCACTTTTATTTCTTCATTGCATTTACAATTCTTGACATATTTTATTTGGTTTATCCTATGCCTCCCTACTAGTCTAGAATATAAACTCCACAAAAGCAGGGGCACTGTCTGTCTTGTTTATAGCTCTACCTCTAGTACCTAAAACAGGGTTCATCACAAAGTAAGTGCTCCATAAATATGTGTTGAGTGGGAAAAAAGATATATGTGCATTCTATAAACCAAAAGTTTATATAACCACTCTAGATATTTGGAAAGGACTAAGTTGCTGCATATAGGTGTACATAGTAGGCAGTATTTCAAATCATAAATGTAATTTTCATATAATAGTTCATTAAAACATATTCTATTGGCATATTTCTACTGAGGGAAGGATTTTAAGTACCTAAGGAAAATTGAAGAGCTGACCCAGACATTCATTCCCCTGGTGAGTTCTTCAAAATTTATTAGCATATAAGAACATATTTTTCCAGGCACTGTCAGCTCTCCATGGGAACAGAGTAAAGTCTTCTCAGATCTATAAGCTAAATTCCTTAGACAAAGGACTCTCAAATTGCTATGTCCCCTTAAATCTGCGTCTTGTATCTTAGACCTAGATCTCTGTTCTTCAGATTCATTTCTCCCCTACCCAACCCAGTTATAAAGACATAGTTATGAAACTATAACTGGTCTTATTTTGGACGTTTCTTCTTTTTCTCACCTTTAGTTTCCAAGACAGGATGGTAAAGGTAATATATGTAATTAAAAGCAAAACAGAATGTTAACCTCCTTAATTATCTCCAACACTTAAGGTTCATGTACTTCCAGTACAAATGAAAAGGAAAAGGCACTGGAAGATAGGAAGCATTCGACTCCTTCCTCAACTCAGTTAAAGCAAGAAAGAGGAAGTGTTCATCTTTCACTGAAATACTCCAGTTTAGAACTAAAAGGTAATAACTTCACATATTATACAGGTATGACAACTGAATTCTTAATCTAATACGGAGTTCTAAAAAAATTATTAGAGTTCAGGTTGTCAAAAACTCATTATAGAAGAACCATAATTTCTTCCTGTCCCATGGAAGCACTGAAGAATTCTTCTGTTTCTGTACATGCATCAGATGTGGCTAAAAGACATTTTTTTAGCACTCAAGTTGTTTCCTTAAAGTATTGGCTTATGCAGTGTTGTAGTCAATCACTTGCCAAAAGATGGGTTCAGGGGAGAATAAAACAGAAACTAAACAATGGATTTTAATAATCCTGAAGAAACTAACATTTGAGGTAATGGCCATTAATAAAAATAGTCATGCTATCTTTACGAGCAGAACTGCCACCATAAACTGAGGAGACTATGGTGAATTACTGAGCATCATAAAATTCTTAAGTATCTTGTAGGATGCATTTCCCCATTTAGGGATTACAACTCAGGAAGAAATATTCTAAAAGGAACAGCCTGTTCCTTTGAGTGTCAGAACTCCAGGTTGTTTTAATAGAAGGCAACAATAAATATTTTTTATGGCAGAATCTGAATAATAGGCTTGAATTCTCCATCAAGTCTCAGCTTTCTAACTAAGGTCAGTGCAAACAAAGTAAAGTAGTAGAGGAAGACAATGTTTGATGCTCTTAGATTGCCCCATGATATTCCTATTCCTACATTCTTGGATGCACTGCCCCGGAACTCTGTATCTTCAAGTATCTCCTCTCACCTCTGTACCTTTACCCAACCCATTCAACTCAAGCAATATGACATCCTCTGTGTGCCAGGTCCCAACCAGATCCCATGTTTTTAGAGCTAAGAGGGCAAGGTGGTTGGTGTTAAGGATATATCTGAAGTCCTTTCTGAAAATATCCTGGGAACCTGGCCATGCAACTGCCCTTTCCCCCCACCAGGAATATCTCTCTTGGCCTTTCTTCTTTCCCTAACAGCTCTATGATCCCAGATGATAATTAAGTACAAGAAAAAGTCAATATGTCTATGAGCAGGCATGTAGCCAGCTGATAAAAGAGATTTCTACCAAGTGTCACTTCCTGTATTAGTCAGGGTTCTCCAGAGAAACAGAACCAATGGATTATAAAAGGAGAGTTCCTCATAGTAATATGAGGAACTGGAAGCTCCCGCAACCATGGAGGTTGTCAGTGTCACTTCCTGTATTAGTCAGGGTTCTCCAGAGAAACAGAACCAATGGATTATAAAAGGAGAGTTCCTCATAGTAATATGACGAACTGGAAGCTCCCGCAACCATGGAGGCTAAGAAGTCCCACAATCTTCTGTCTGCAAGGTGGAGACTGAGGAAAGCCAGTGGTATAATTCAGGTCAAGTCCTAAGGCCTGAGAACCAGAGGAGCCAATAAGGGAAATCCCAGTCCAAGGGCAAAGGAAGATGAAATGAGATGTTCCAGCTCAAGCAGTGAGGCAGAAAAAAGAGGCAAATTCCTCCTTCCTCTCACTTTTGTTCTGGTCAAGCCCCCAAAGACTGGATGATGCCCACTCACATTGGGGAGGGCAATCTATTTGTCTGAATCCATCGATTCTAATGTTAATGTCACCCAGAAACACCCTCACAGACACGCCCAGAAACAATGCTTAATCTGGGCATCCCACTGCCCACTCAAATTGACATATATAATTAATTAACCATCACACCTCCTAAGAAAATCTTCCCAAAATCCTTCAGGTAGTTTCTCACTCTTACATTCTGTTCACACTTCTCTTAAAGGCCTTGGCCAGTTGCAATTATTTGGTGTCTCCTAATAAAGTGTCATCTCTTCATATTCATCTCTGTGCCCTTACCTTAGCAGAGTACCTGTCACAGAAAATACTGAATAAATGTTGCTAAATATGAATGGGTTAGAAAACAATGAGAAATTGTTTTTCACTGCCATCCAGGGGCTCCAAGTCATGCAAAGGAGATGAGGCACGCATATAGATAACTCTGATATATGACAGAGAGTAACGTGTCATAAGAGAAAGGTACAAACACTTACTGCCAGTTTCTGACTTCAATATGATCAGCTGCAAGTGCGCATGAGTGTGAAGGCAGGTGTGTCTCCTATAGGTATGTCCCTGAGCAGCTCTGCGTCCTTACCTGTGAGAGGGGTCTGAAATTAGGTCTTGTTGCTCTCAGGGTGGTATTTCAAGGGCAAATACACATTTAAAATATAAGACTTAATCACTATCTCAAAGAGACATCTGCACTCCCAAGGTCACTGAAGCACCATTCGCAATAGCTAAGATGGGAAAATAACCTAAATGTTCAGCAACAGATGAATAAAGAAAATGTGGTGTACATAAACAATGGAATTTTATTCAGCCTTTAAAAAGAAGGAGATTCTGCCATTTCTGATAATATGGATGAAACTTGAGGACATCGTACTGAATAAAATGAGCCAGACACAGAAAGACAAATATTGCATGATGTCACATATATGTGGAATATGTGTGTGTGTGTGTGTACTTTTAAGGCAAATTCATAGTAACGGAGAGTATAATAGCAGTTACCAGAGCCTGAGGCACAGGGGAAAAGGGAGAGATTTTTTCAAATGAAGAAGGAAAAAAAAGTAGAATAGTGGTTGCCAAGAGGTAGGGCAAGAGGGTATTGGGAGTTATTATTTACTGAGTACAGTTTTCAGTTTTATAGAATGAAAATAATTCTGGAGATGGATGGTGGTGACAGTTGCACAGCAATAAGGTCCCTAATACCACCAAACTGTACACTTAAAAAGATTAAGATAGAAAGTTTTATATTATGTGCATTCTACCACAATAAAAAATAATCTGATGTATAAAATACTACCAGAAAAGAAAAATACTTCAGAGAGTGAAGAATGTCTGAATGTATATCTACAACAAAAGCACAGTGAATGAGAGGACTGCTCTTCTGTATATTAAAGAAAGTTGAAATTTTTGGAATTTTTTTAAAAAGAAGAAAACAAGAGAAGACACATCCTCCCCAACCCCCACTCACTCTCCCTTTCCTTATTTACTTTCGAAGATTTGTAATTTTAAGTTCCTTCTCTCTTCGAAATACATGTAAATCTTTTTAAAAGGTAAGTCAATCTCTTGCTGACTTTAAAACCCAGGAACCTCTTCCTCAAAGACCTGGGAACCAACTCTCTGAAATGTAATTATCTAGGAAGATAGCACCCCATCTTCCTATGTCTGTTGGGAGGGCAGGAGCCTAACTTCAGTGGGAAATTCGTACCAAATTGCAAGAACTACCTCTTGTCATGAGAAGAGCGTATATCCTCTGGATAAAGTCAATTAGCTAACATAGATGGTCACCTCAATTACCAGGTGAATATATGATAAACTATGCTTGACAAGTGGTACTTTCTAGTCTCCTAACTTGAGGACTAGTTACTATTTATCTGGAGGACACATAATGATTTGTATCTGCTTAGCTATACAAAAGGCTGAGATTGTTTCCATTTTTTTTTTTTTTTTTTTTTTGCGGTACACGGGCCTCTTACTGTTGTGGCCTCTCCCGTTGCGGAGCACAGGCTCCGGACGCGCAGGCTAAGCGGCCATGGCTCACGGGCCCAGCCGCTCCGCGGCATGTGGGATCTTCCCGGACCGGGGCACGAACCCGTGTCCCCTGCATTGGCAGGCGGACTCTCAACCACTGCACCACCAGGGAAGCCCTGTTTCCATCTTTATAATCTCTTAACAGATCACCTGTGATACACATGACATTCTGGTTTAATACTTATTCAGTAATAAGAGTGTTGTCATTCTCTCTACCTTTGTAGAGAGGTTTCCTAAGTTGGAAGAATATGTTGTTTTTAATTTTATTTCCCCAACAGCATCCAGCATGAACACTGAAATGCCCAGTGCATTGCAGCCTTTCTCTAGTCACCAGCAAATCTGCCTTGTTTATTTGATTGGGGTTCCTCTTTGGATTCTGAAGTCATAAAATAATAAAATCTTACCATTTAGAAGGAATTTAGATGTCAACTAATAATTTGGTATCTATTATGTGAATGTCCCTATGTGGCATTCTACAAAAAAGTCCAGCTTTTTTTTTTTTAAGGTTTAGATCTTTTAAGATCTAAGGAAAGGGAAGACTTATTCAAAGACAGAAATGAAGGAAGATGGCACTGCAAGTAGAAGATGCAGCGTGAACAAAGTACAAAGGAGGAAAATGGAGAACACTAAGAAGCTTGATCACATTGAAAAGTTGAATGCATGTAGGACCTTGGAAGACAGAACCAGTAATGTAAGTTAGGACAATAGTGCAGAGATCTACATGCCAGGAGGAAGAGTTTCCACTTGATGATCAAAATGTAACCTAGGCGGAGACCTTCAAGATCGCGGAGGAGTAAGACGTGCAGATCACCTTCCTCCCGACAAACACATCAGAAATACATCTACATGTGGAACAACTCCTGCAGAACACCTACTGAACGCTGGCAGAAGACCTCAGACTTCCCAAAAGGCAAGAAACTCCCACATGTACCTGGGTAGGGCAAAAGAAAAAAGAAAAAACAGAGACAAAAGAATAGGGACGGAACCTGCACCTCTGGGAGGCAGCTGTGAGAGAGGAAACGTTTCCACACACTAGGAAGCCCCTTCGCGGGCAGAGACTGCGGGTGGCGGAGAGGGGAAAGCTTCGGAGCCGCGGGGGAGAGCACAGCAACAGGGGTGCAGAGGGCAAAGCGGAGAGATTCCCGCACAGACGATCGGTGCCGACCAGCACTCACCAGCCCGAGAGGCTTGTCCGCTCACCCTCTGGAACAGGCGGGGTTGCGAGCTGAGGCTCAGGCTTCAGAGGTCAGATCCTAGGGAGAGGACTGGTGGCATGAACACAGCCTGAAGGGGCTAGTGCCACAGCTAGCCGGGAGGGAGTCCCGGCTCTGGAGCTGCCTAGGAGGCAAGAGACCATTGTTTGAGGGCGCACCAGGAGAGGGGATTAGGAGCACCGCCTAAACGAGCTCCAGAGACGGGCGCGAGCCACGGCTATCAGCGTGGACCCCAGAGACGGGCATGAGATGCCACGGCTGCTGCTGCCGCCACCAAGAAGCCTGTGTGCAAGCACAGGTCACTATCCACACCTCCCCTCCCGGGAGCTTGGGCAGCCCGCCACTGCCAGGGTCCCGTGATCCAGGGACAACCTCCCCGGGAGAACACACGGAGCGCCTCAGGCTGGTGCAACGTCATGCCGGCCTCTGCCGCCGCAGGCTCGCCCCGCATCCGTACCCTTCCCTCCCCCCGGCATGAGTGAGCCAGAGCCCCCTAATCAGCGGCTCCTTTAACCCCGTCCTGTCTGAGCAAAGAACAGACGCCCTCAGGCGACCTACATGCAGAGGCGGGGCCAAATCCAAAGCTTTTCCCCGGAAGCTGTGCGAACAAAAGAGAAAGGGAAATCTCTCCCAGCAGCCTCAGGAGCAGCGGATTAAATCTCCACAATCAACTTGATGTACCCTGCATCTGTGGAATATCTGAATACACAACAAATCATCCCAAATTGAGGAGGTGGACTTTGGGAGCAATTGTAGATTTGGGGTTTGCTTTATGCATCAAATTTGTTTCTGGTATCTTAGTTTAATATTTAGAGTTTATTATCATTGGTAGATTTCTTTATTGATTTGGTTGCTCTCTCCCTTTTTTTATATATAAAAAATTTTTTTTTCCTTTTTCTCTTTTTGTGAGTGTGTATGTGTATGCTTCTTTGTGTGATTTTGTCTGCATAGCTTTGCTTTTACAATTTGTCCTAGGGTTCTGTCTGTCCTTTTTTTTTAATTTTTAAATTTTTTTATTTTAATAACTTTATTTTATTTTTTCTTTCTTTCTTTTTCTTCTCCCTTTTCTTCTGAGCCATGTGGCTGACAGGGTCTTGGTGCACCAGCCAGGTGTCAGGGCTGTGCATCTGAGGTGGGAAAGCTGAGTTCGGGACACTGGTCCACCAGAGACCTCCCAGCTCCATGTAACAGCAAATGGCAAAAGTTCTCCCAGAGATCTCCATCCCAACGCTAAGACCCAGCTCCACTCAACAACCAGCAAGCTACAGTGCTGGATACCCTATGCCAAACAACTAGCAAGACAGGAACACAACCCCACCCATTAGCAGAGACGCTGCCTAAAATAATAATGAGGTCACAGACACCCCAAAACACACCACCAGACACAGTCCTGCCCACCAGAAAGTCAAGATCCAGTCTCATCCACCAGAACACAGGCACCAGTCCCCTCCACCAGGAAGCCTACACAACCCATTGAACTAAGCTTAGCCATGGGGGGCAGACACCAAAAACAACGGGAACTACAAACCTGCAGCCTGAGAAGAGGAGACCCCAAACACAGTAAGTTAAGCAAAATGAGTAGACAGAGAAACACACAGCAGATGAAGGAGCAAGGTAAAAACCCACCAGACCAAACAAATGAAGAGGAAATAGGCAGTCTGCCTGGAAAAGAATTCAGAGTAGAGAGAGTAAAGATGATCCAAAATCTTGGAAACAGAATGGAGAAAATACAAGAAACGTTTAAGAAGCATCTAGAACTAAAGAGCATACAAACAATGATGAACAACACAATAAATGAAATTAAAAATTCCCTAGAAGGAATCAATAGCAGAATAACTGAGGCAGAAGAATGGAAAAGTGACCTGGAAGATAATATAGTAGAAATAACAACCACAGAACAGAAAAAAGAATGAAAAGAATTAAGGACAGTCTCAGAGACCTCTGGGACAACATTAAATGGACCAACATTCTAGTAATAGGGGTCCCAGAAGAAGAAGAGAAAAAGAAAGGGACTGAGAAAATATTTGAAAAGATTATAGTTGAAAACTTCCCTAATATGGGAAAGGAAATAGTCAATCAAGTGCAGGAAGCACAGAGAGTCCCATACAGGATAAATCCAAGGAGGAACACGCCAAGACACACATGAATAAAATTACCAAAAATTAAACACAGAGAAAAATTATTAAAAGCACCAAGGGAAAAGCAACAAATAATATACAAGGGAAACCTCAAAAGGTTAACAGGTGATCTTTCAGTAGAAACTCTGCAAGGCAGAAGGGAGTGGTAAGACATATTTAAAGTGATGAAAGGGAAAAACCTACAACCAAGATTACTCTACCAGCAAGGATCTCATTCAGATTTGACAGAGAAATTAAAACATTTACGGACAAGCAAAAGCTAAGAGACTTCAGCACTACCAAACCAGCTTTACAAGAAATGCTAAAGGAACTTCTCTAGGCAGGAAACACAAGAGAAGGAAAAGACCTACAATAACAAACCCAAAGTACCAAGTAACTTTTCCAACCACAATGCTATGAGACTAGATACAAATTACAGGGAAAAATCTGTAAAAAATACAAACACAAGGAGGCTAAACAATATACTACTAAATAACCAAGAGATCACTGAAGAAATCAAAGAGGAAATCAAAAAATACCTAGAAACAAATGACAATGAAAACACGACAACCCAAAACCTATAGGATGCAGTAAAAGCAGTTCTAAGAGGGAAGTTTATAGCAATACAATCCTACCTCAAGAAACAAGAAACATCTCAAATAAACAACCTAACCTTACACCAAAAGCAATTAGAGAAAGAAGAACAAAAAACCCGCAAATTTAGCAGAAGGAAAGAAATCATAAAGATAAGAGCAGAAATAAATGAAAAAGAAATGAAGGAAACAATAGCAAAGATCAATAAAACTAAAAGCTGGTTCTTTGAGAGGATAAACAAAATTGATAAACCATTAGCCAGACTCATCAAGAAAAAAAGGGAGAATACTCAAATCAATAAAATTAGAAATGAAAATGGAGAACTAACAACTGGCACTGCAGAAATACAAAGGATCACCAGAGATTACTACAAGCAAATCTATGCCAATAAAATGGACAGCCTCGAAGAAATGGACAAATTCTTTGAAAACCTTCAGAGAATGAACAAGAATAGAAATTATAAACAGACCAATCACAAGCACTGAAATGGAGCCTGTGATTAAAAATCTTCCAACAAACAAAAGCCCAGGAACAGATGGCTTCACAGGCAAATTCTATCAAACATTTAGAGAAGACCTAACACCTATCATCCTCAAACTCTTCCAAAATACAGCAGAGGGAGGAACACTCCAAAACTCATTCTACGAGCCCACCACCACCCTGATACCAAAACCAGACAAAGATGTCACAAAGAAAAAAAACCACAGGCCAATATCACTGATGAACATAGATGCAAAAATCCTCCAAAAAATACTAGCAAACAGAATCTAACAGAACATTAAAAGGATCATCCACCAAGATCAAGTGGGGTTTATCCCATGAATGCAAAGATTCTTCAAATACACAAATCAATCCATGTGATAAATCATATTAACAAATTGAAGGAGAAAAACCATATGATCATCTCAATAGATGCATAAAAAACATTTGACAAAATTCAACACCCAGTTATGATAAAAACCCTCCAGAAAGTAGGCATAGAGGGAACTTACCTCAACATAATAAAGGCCATATACGACAAACCCACATCCAACATCATTCTCAATGGTGAAAAACTGAAACCATTAGCACTAAGACCAGGAAAAAGACAAGGTTGCCCACTCTCACCACTTTTATTCAACATAGTTTTGGAAGTTTTACAATGGCAATCAGAGAAGACAAAGAAATAAAACGAAGCCAAATCAGAAAAGAAGAAGTAAAGCTGTCACTGTTTGCAGATGACATGATACTATACATAGAGAATCCTAAAGATGCTACCAGAAAACTACTAGAGCTAATCAATGAATTTGGTGAAGTAGCAGGATACCAAATTAATGCAAAAAAATCTCTTGCATTCCTATACACTAATGATGAAAAATCTGAAAGAGAAATTAAGGAAACACTCCCATTTACCACTGCAACAAAAAGAATAAAATAACTAGAAATAAACCTACCTAAGGAGATAAAAGACCTGTATGCAGAAAACTATAAGACACTGATGAAAGAAATTAAAGATGATACAAACAGAAGGAGAGATATACCATGTTCTTGGATTGGAAGAATCAACATTGTGAAAATGACTATACTACTCAAAGCAATCTACAGATTCAATGCAATCCTTATCAAACTACCAAGGGCATTTTTCACAGAACTATAACAAAATTTTCACAATTTGTATGGGAACACAAGAGACCCTGAATGCCAAAGCAATCTTAAGAAAGAAAAAGAGAGCTGGAAGAATCAGGCTCCTGAACTTCAGGCTATACTACAGAGCTACAGTCATCAAGACAGTATGGTACAGGCACAAAAACAGAAATATAGATCAACGGAACAGGATAGAAAGCCCAGAGATAAACCCATGCACATATGGTCACCTTATCTTTGATAAAGGAGGCAAGAATATACAATGGAGAAAAGACAGCCTCTTCAAGAACTGGTGCTGGGAAAACTGGACAGCTACACGTAAGAGAATGAAATTATAACACTCCCTAACAGCACACACAAAAATAAGCTCAAAATGGATTATAGCCCTAAATGTAAGGCCAGACACTATCAAACTCTTAGAGGAAAACATAGGCAGAACACTCTATGACATAAATCACAGCAAGATCCTTTTTGACCCACCTCCTAGAGAAATGGAAATAAAAACAAAAACAAATGGGACCTAATGAAACTTAAAAGCTTTTGCACAGCAAAGGAAACCATAAACAAGATGAAAAGACAACCCTCAGAACAGGAGAACATATTTTCAAATGAAGCAACTGACAAAGGATTAATCTCCAAAATTTACAAGCAGCTCACGCAGCTCAATATCAAAAAAAACAGACAACCCAATCCAACAAAATGGGCAGAAGACCTAAACAGACATTTCTCCAAAGAAGATATACAGATTGCCAACAAACACATGAGAGTATGCTCAACATCACTAATCATTAGAGAAATGCAAATCAAAACTACAATGAGGTAGCACCTCACACCAGTCAGAATGGCCATCATCAAAAAATCTACAAACAATAAATGCTGGAGAGGGTGTGGAGGAAAGGGAACCCTCTTGCACTGTTGGTGGGAATGTCAATTGATACAGCCACTATGGAGAACAGTATGGAGGTTCCTTTAAAAACTAAAAATAGAACTACTATACGACCCAGCAATCCCACTACTGGGCATATACCTTGAGATAACCATGATTCAAAAAGAATCATGTACCACAATGTTCACTGCAGCTCTATTTACAAAAGCCAGGACATGGAAGCAACCTAAGTGTCCATCAACAGATGAATGGATAAAGAAGATGTGGCACATATATACAATGGAATATTACTGAGCCATAAAAAGAAACGAAATTGAGTTATTTGTAGTGAGGTGGATGGACCTAGAGTCTGTCATACAGAGCGAAGTAAGTCAGAAAGAGAAAAATACTGTATGCTAACACATATATATGGAATCTAAAAAAGAAAAGAAAAGAAAATGGTTCTGAAGAACCTAGGGCCAGGACAGGAATAAAGATTCAGACATAGAGAATGGACTTGAGGACACAGGGAGGGGGAAGTGTAAGCTGGGACAAAGTGAGAGAGTGGGATGGACATATATACATTACCAAATGTAAAATAGATAGCTAGTGGGAAGCAGCCGCATAGCACAGGGAGATCAGCTCAGTGCTTTGTGACCACCTAGAGGGGTGGGATAAGGAGGATGGGACAGAGACACAAGAGGGAGGAGATATCATGATATATGTATATGTATAGCTGATTCACTTTGTTATAAACAGAAACTAACACATCACTGTAAAGCAATTATACCCCAATAAAGATGTTAAAAATAAAATAAAATAAAGTAAAAATTTAATTAAATTTAAAAAAAGTAACCCAGGTTGTCTCTGAAGGGAGCAACATAAGATTTAGCAAGGATCTTCCATGATAAATACAAAAATGTATGTTCAGTGCTACACTCCCTTTTTATTTTTTGAATGTTTTTATTTTGTTATTGAAGTATAGTTGATTAACAATGTTTCACACGTACAGAAAAGTGAATCAGATATATATATATACACACACATATATATACACATATATACATATACATTTATATATATTCTTTTCCAGATTATTTTCCATTATAGGTTATTACAAGATATTGAATGTAGTTCCCTGTGCTATACAATAGGTGTAGGTCCTTATTGTTTATCTATTTCATATGTAGTAGTGTGTATCTGTTAATCCTAAATTCCCAAATTATCATCCCCCACCTTTCCTCTTTGGTAACCATAAGTTTGTTTTCTGTGTCTGTGAGTCTATTTCTGTTTTGTAAATAAGTTCATTTGTATCATTTTTTTAGATTCTACATATAAGTGGTACCATATGATATTTATCTTTCTCTGACTTACTTCAGTTAGTATGATAATCTCTAGGTCCATCCATGTAGCTACAAATGGCAATGGTTCATTCTTTTTTATGGCTGAGTAATATTCCATTGTATATATATATCACATATTCTTTATCCACTTGTAGGTCAACAGACATTTAGGTTGCTTCTGTGTCTTGGCTACTGTAAATAGTGCTGCTGTGAACCTTGGGGTAATGCTACACTCTCTTTACAATTCTATAAAAATTATCCTTAATTCCAGACTAAATCTTCAAACACTAGAAGAAAAGATAAATCTCAACTTTTCATTGCTTTTAGGAGCTGGTCTCTTATCTGACCACAGTTATCAGCTTTATCTCCATAACAGCTAACAGCAGTTTTGGGGTGTTGTTATTAAGATGGCATGGCTGTTTAGAAGAACTATTTCTTTGTTTTCAACTCCTTATCTTCTGGGCCAGAGCAACCATTGCTCTCACTTTTCTTATGCTGTCACTCACAGTGGCTAAGGCCGGTGGTTCCAGTTTTTATTTGACCTTCCTTCTCATTTTCAGGGAAGTCTCTTACCTATTTAAAGATGATTTGCTGAAACAAAATGAGCAGTCACAGAAATGTAAGAACCCACAGAACGTCCTCTTTCATTTGTAAAATCTGCATTCAAAGACAGAGGCTTTTAAAGAGAGGCTGTTATTTAAGTAAAGCAAATACATCTGTTTGTTTTCCAAGTAATATAAATCTCTCACTGGCCTATCATAATTGCAATGGATCTTCAAAATGCTAGGCAAAGGAAGAAATGGATGTCAGCAATAACCATTTGTATTAACATGTCATATTTCTTTCGATAAGTATATTAAAAACACAAAGATTAAGGGTATGGAGAAGTGGGGGAAAGTTTCATGTTAACTCTTTCCTGTGACTTCATAAAAAGAATTTTCACTTCAACAGATGTTTCTATAATCAGAGCTGAGATCTAATTTATTTTTGGAAAACAGAGAAAATGAAACTGTTATGAATAGTCTTATTTCAGGCAATCAAAGAGAGTGGAACAAGAAATCTAGTATTTGATTTGTTTTTCACAAGCATGGTTCAAAGAACATCTGTGCTTATGCCTCAAATCCTTCTGTATAGGACTCTCCCTTAGAAGTTTTAGTAAGAGCTGAGTTCATTGATCTGCAATTTGGTAAACTTGAGGTTTTTGAAGGGCAGCCAAAGTTTCACTTAGGTTTGAGAGAGTTGTTGAGAAATTGAGAACATCTATCTTGTTCCTGGAGAACTTAAGATACATTTTTATACTCCAGACATCATTGTGACTTGCAGACAAAAGCCAGGCAGCCTTATTGAGACACTGAGTTCTTTTTAAAGAAAAATTTCATTTAGTTTCTTAATGAGCATGTCTGTCTTTAGTGAAAGAAATAGGCCTAAAAATACAAGTGTTACTTCCCATGGGAATGTCTAAGTTTTAAATCTAGCTAAGGTTCAGGTCTTAGACATTCATTCATACAAGATTCACTCAAGATTTAAAAAAAATAGCTTTACAAATCCACCCAGCAATTAATCAACTGGAAAAATTAATCAACTGGAAAAATTCAGATATAATCTTGGTTATTTCAGAGTAGTTTCCAAATGTTAGAGCTTCCCATACATTTCAGATTAAATCATGATATTTTTCATAAAAGGTACATTAAATATCACATAAATGAAAGAATAGGGATAAATTAATTAGTACAAAGCCTGGCACAAAGGGCTCAATAAACACAGCTAGCAATTCAGTAGGGCAGTAGTGGTAGCAATAGCAGTAGTCATCTACCCTCTCCTCACCGAGCAGTTCATTTTACAGATGAGGCCCAGAAAAATTAAATTATTTGCCCAAGGTTACAAAGCTGGCTAGTGGCAGAGCTGAAATTGGAATGCAGGCCCCTTTACAAGTCTAATATTGTTTCCCCAAAACCTTGGGGGGAATAATTTTTTCAATTATAATGAGCTCTTTTGTCATATAAAAGATCCTTAGAGAGAAAGGCTAAACTTCATTTCTATCTTCCGGTGGCAAGCCTTCTCAGTTTCTATCCTGATAAACTTGTAATTTCAGAATGTGATGGGATTTTTCTCAGTCCTCACCTTCTTTTAACCTCTGCTATTTTTCACACCATCACTACACTGTCCTTTAGCCTGAGCCGACACCACAGTAAACCAACTCCTATCTCTCTATTTACTCCTTCTGGGTTTACTTTCTCCCTCCTTCCTCATGTACCCAAAGCATGGGAATCTCTAGAGCTGAACCCTTGAATCTGTTCTTTCTCCTTCAGAGATCACATGTATTCCCAAGGACTCTCTCTATGCAGCTAACTCTAAAACGTCTTCAGCCCTCATGTCTTCCTTGAAATCTAGCAGCAAATTTCCAGTTTCCTACTGGATGTTACTACCTAAATGTTCCAATATTATCTCAAAATTATTATGTCTGGAATCAAAATTATCATCTTCCCCCTTAAAGAAGCTCAAAATCTCCATTTTCAAAGTTTGTTAACAGTTCCATAATTCTTCCAGTCTTGAAATCATGAAGACATCGTTGAGTCTCCTCACCCTTCGGACATGATCGATCACAAATTCTATTATATCTTTTCTTTTTTCCTTCCTTTCCTTTCCCACTAATATCACATTAGTTTAGTTCCTCACCAGCAAGGCCAGAACTACTCTGAGAGCCTATTAACTGATGGCTCCGCCTTTACTCCTCACCATCTTACAAACTCCCTGAGGGTAATTTATCTTCCTGAGTCACATTCTATCATATTATTCCTCAGATCAAACCTGTCCAACCACTTCACTGCACCTACAAGATAGGATCTAAATGCTTTGGCTTTGCCATCAGAACTCTCTACCATCTTGCCCTGTTATCCACTATGTTCATTCAATTTCTCAGCAAAATACAAAGTTACATACCAAGTTTGTACGTTTAATGTTTCTCTTTGACATTACTCAGGCAATGAGAAAAGGTGTACAGTGTTCAGAATTAATGTGATGGTTTTTCTTTCTTATGAACAAAAATTAAATTTAAACAACCTAATACTTTTTTAGAATTGACGTCACTCACTATTAACATTTTCCAAATGAAGTTTACCTTCTAGAAAGGTTTTATTATCATTGTCTTCCACAGGCAATTCAGGCTAAAATACAGTCTCAATAATAGTACTAAACAAAAGCAGGAAGTCTGTTTCATTTTTCTCCAACAAAATGTTAAGGAGGTCTGTCCAAAACTTACCGCTTAGGGAACCCAGAATTTAACATTTTGCCAGCTGGGCTTTTTTTTTTTTAATTGGTGGTTACTTAAGCTTACTACAGTCAGTCTCTCTCTTTCTTCCATATTATTAACAAACATTATCTGCATTCTGACTTCTCAGGATGTTCAGGGACTAGTATCATGAATGCTCTTTTGGGAAGGCTATTAGCTAAATCCCTCTGCAAAGAAATACACCTACAATAACAATTCTTTGATTTTTCTCATATTTTGTTTCTTTTTCTTTTATGTATCCCTCGTTCTTTAAAAAAAAATATCTAAGGCAAACTGAAGCTACACTGAAACATCACTTCTTAACTAACAAATTGACACAAATCAAAAAATCTGACAACATGTTCTTTTGGCAATTTGGTAGAACAATGTGCACTTTATACAATGCTGTGTTAACAGAAAATGGTAAAACCCTAAGGAGGGAAATTTGGCAAAATTACATGTGATTTTAGCCTATAAGCCATCAATTTCACTTCTAAGAATCTATCCCAAAGTAATACTGACAACACACAAAAGCCCATTTTTGTAGCACTATTTAATAATAGCAAAGGAATGGAAATAACTTATAAATGAATTAAACAGACTCTATTTTCTCTTTTTCAACCTTTGCTTCCTTTTCTTTTTTTCCTCTTCTCTTCTTCCCTTTCCCCTTTGTTTGCTACCTCCCCTTCACCTCCACCCCTGGACCTTAACAAACTACAAGGATTCCAAAATACCTCCTTAAGAACTGCTCTGACAATTGCCAGGAGGAGATTTACACCCATGATCCCAAACATGAGGCATGAAGAACCAAAACAACCTCCAACTGTCCCAACCACAAGTTCCCCAACAGTTAAGGTGAAGAAGCAAAATGGCCAAACCACCAAGACTACTCCTCACTTCTCACACTGTGAAATTCCAGGCCCAATACCACTCGAGGAATTATTTGGGTTTCAGGTACTTTCCAGTGAACATCAGCTAACTAAAGCTCATAATCTCTACCTGAATCATTTTAGCTATTATTTTCTTTGACAAACCCCAATGTCCATCTTTAGGAACTGACCAAATAAACTATATTACATCCACCAAATGAACACTATGCAAGTGTAAAAAGGGCTTAGGAATCTTTATATACTACAATGGAATGATTTCCAGAAATACTAAGTGAAAAAAAAATCAGTGGAGTACAATATGCTGCCATTTACCTAAGGGTTTAGTATATAAATATATACATGCATTTAATTATTTTTAAAAATACATAAGAACCAAACATTTTTTAACAGTTACTTATATAGAGGGAGGGAGGGAAGTGGTTGAAGGGGACAGGGATAGAAACTAGATTTCTCTGAATATGCCTTGTGTGTTAGATACAAATATTTTACTTTTAAATTTTCAAAAGCAAGCTCTGAAAGCTAAAAGAAATATGAAACCAGTGAATCTATGTAGCATAAGCACAGAGAGAAACTATTAACTAACATTAGATGTTTTCAGTACTCATTCCTTGGTGATAGAGTTGGTATTGTCCTCCTGAGACTGCTGTGTGTATGCTGTCTGATGAAACAAATGAACAATTATATTGTTGTCATTGGTAAAAAGGCTTTCCACCATGGGATAAGACATAAAATCAAAGAAATTAAGTGAAAACTCTATAGTCCTAAACTTTAATTGGAGGTATTATGAATTTATAATAAAACATCATAAAAGTTAATATCTCCTAGTTCTGTACACCAGAAAGGCTTTGAAACAACATTCAACCCAATAGCAATGGGCAAGCCTAGTTCCCAGATCGTAGTTCTAAGTGCCATTTCCTAACAAAAAGAAGCAGGGCTTCTTGAGAAAATAGTTTATTCCAGGTTTGGAGAAGGAAAAGTATAAGACAAAGTTGAGACATCTTGTCACACTAAAAATAGGGTTGTTCAAAAACCTCATGAGAAAACTTGAAAAGGTTCTTACTGACCAAAGATAGGGCAATTTGAGCATTAATAAGTATAATATCTGCAATAGAATGAAACATATTAAATATAAGTTCATAATTATAATTTTTAAAAAGCTCAAGTCACCTTTGAAAGATGCTAAAAATATAACAATTATTTGAAAATTTGTAAATTAAAAAAAATATCACACTTTTATCCTGCCTTTTCTACATATACCTCTGTGTGAGCAAATAGTTGAGGAGAAATTTCTCTTTATAGAAGTAGTATAGCCAATAAATTTAAAAGGAATAATTAAATTAGTAAATCACTACTTTGTAACCCTTCATAAATTAATAGATCTAGGCACTGAGCATCAGTGATATTAACATCAAGAAAGAGCGACAACCAGATATTATGTAGGTGTACAACACCATGTGTGAAGTATTCTTGCCCAAAAAATATAAATTGAATATGACCATGCTTCTAGTTTGAATTACCAACTTACCAAAAATATAGGGAACAAATAAATGGGTTAAAAACATAGCAAGGATTCAACTGGCAAATCCAGACTATAGGAAATATACTGGACAAATGACCTGATTTCTTCCACTGATAAATTACAAGGAAGAAGAATAAAAGAGATGGAGAGGGAATGCAGGTTTAAAAATATGTGAGGCATCAATCATGAATGGATGGATTGCTTTGGATCCCAATTCAAACAAACTCTATGTATATCCTGATCCAAGATATCTGTTTATATTCTTTTAAGATCCTGATCTTAGAAGTTCCCATCGCAAGAAATTCCAACACTGACTGCTGGATATTTGGTAATATTTAGGAATTAATGTTAAATTTTTAGGTGTGATGATATCATTGTGATTAATTTTTGGACATATAACACTATTAGTTAATGTGTATATCACAGTGATTTGATATATGTATATATTGTGAAATGATCACCACAATAAGATAATATCCATCATCTCACGTAGTTACATATTCTTTTTTCTTGTGATGAGAGCACTTAAGATTTACTCTCTTAGCAGCTTTCAATATACAATGCAGTCAGCATGCTATACATTACATCCCCAGAACTTACTTACCTTATAACTAGAAGTTTATACCTTTTGACTCCCTTCACCCATTTCCCCCACTCCCTCCCTCTGGCAACCACCAATCTGTTCTCTGTTTCTATACATTTGTTTTTGTTTTTGTTTTTTTTTCAAATACAAGTGAAATCATACTGCGTCTGTCTTTCTCTGTCTGACTTATTTCATTTAGCATAATGCCCTTGAGGTCCATCCATGTTGTCACCAATGGCAAAATTTCATTCTTTTTTTATGGCTAAAGAATATTCCATTGTATAAATATACCACATTTTCTTTATCCATTTATCCATCAATAGACCCTTAGGTTGTTGCCATGGCTATTACAAATAATGATGCAATGAGCATGGGGTGCAGATATCTCTTTGAGATAGTGATTTCGGTTTCTTTGGATATATATCCAGAAATGGAATTGCTGGATCATATGGTAGCTCTATTCTTATTTTTTTGAGAAACCTCCATATGGTTTTCATAGTGGCTGTACCAATTTACATTCCCACCAATAGTGTACAAAGGTTCCCTTTTCTCCACATCCTTACCAACACTTATTTCCTCTCTTTCTAATGATACCCAATCTGATAATATGAGGTAGTATCTCATTGAGGTTTTGACTGCATTTCTCCAATAATTAGTGATGTTGAGAACCTTTTCCTGTACCTGTTGACCACTTGTATGTCTTCTTTGGAAAAATGTCTATCCAGTTCTTCACCCATTATTTAATTGGATTGTTTGGTTTTTTACTATTGAATTGTAGGAGTTATTTATACACATACACATATATGTATATGTATGCATACATATTTATATATTTAAATACATACATTTATATGTGTATATACACATATTACATATATACATTTATATACAGCATATAATGTCTTATATACAGTATAGAACGTCTTGCATACTATAATACAATGATGAAACATTAAGGAAGACACAAATAAATGGAAAGACACTCTATGCTCATGGATCGGAAGAATTAATATTGTTTAAATGTCCATACTACCCAAAGAAGTCTACAGATTTAATGCAATCCCTATCAAAATTCCAATGGCGTTTTTCACAGAAATAGAACACACAATGCTAAAATTTGTATGGAACCACAAAAGACCCGAAAAACCAAAGCAACCTGGAGAAAGAAGAACAGAGATGGAGTCATCATGTGTCTTGATTTCAAACTATATTACAAAGCTACAGTAATCAAAACAGTTTGGTATTGGCATAAAAACAGACACATAGATCAATAGAATAGAATAGAAAGCCCAGAAATATATCCATACATATACAGTCAATTAATTTATGACAAAAGAGCCAAGAATATGCAGTGAGGAAATAAATGGTGTTGGGAAAACTGGACAGCCATATACAAAAGAATGAAACTGGACCACTATCTTACACCAGACACAAAATCAACTCAAAATGAATTAAAGACCTGAACATAGGACCTGAAGCCATAAAACTTCTAGAAGAAAACACAGTGGGTAAGCTTACTGACTTCAGTCTCGACAATGAATTTTTGGGTTTGACAATTAAAGCAAAAATAAACTAGTGGCACTACATTAAATTAAAAAGCTTCTGTTTAGTTTTTTGAAAAAATAAAAAGGCAACCCATGGAACAGGAGAAAATATTTGCAAATCATATATCTGATAAAGGGTTAATATTCAAAATATATAAAAAAATTTTTAATTCATTATCTTTTAGAGAAATACTGAAATATTTTCAGAAGAAATGATAGCTATCTTGGACATTCTAATCCAGGGTAGAGGAATGAATGGAGGTATAGATGAACAAAAACAGCCATAAATTGGTTTTTGTGGAAGCTGGGTGATTTGGCCAATATCATACACCTAGTAAGCAACATAACTCTTATCTTAGTTGTATGATGCCAAAGTCTGTGATCTATCTGGTCACTGAGATTCTCTCAAATGCACCACACAGATGCCTGCACATGACCATTTGTAAACTGATGACTACCTACATTACCTAGCTTTTCAGGGTTCTCCATGACTTAATTATGCATTTAGTGAGAGTTTTATAAGTGTGTACCTATTATAACAAAAAGTGAGGCCAACTAGAAGAGTGGTAAATTAGACTTAGAAAAAAAGCACAACAGATGTTTTAAACTAAGTAACAGGTCTTTTTAATTAGTGTTTTTGTTAATATATTCTATTCATAACTGATAGCACCTAGATAATAGAAATGAGCCTGAGATGCATAACAGAAACGAGTTTACAGTATAAGCACAAATCTAAAAATTCAATTAAGATTCTAAGAGAATTCCCTTATTGTATAGCTTCCAAGTTCTTTACAAGCAGCATAACTGTCTTGTCTGTCTTTTTGTGCCAGTGATTTATGAAAGGTAGAAGAGAATATTGCAGTCCCAAGGACCCTAAGGCAAGACTTAATAGCACCCTTGAGCCTAAAATAATTGACACCCTTTTTTTAAATGCCAAACAAAGGAAACTATATGTCAAAGAACAGTGTTATCATCATCATAATAGTAAGTAAAGGTACTTTTAAAGCCAAGTAAATCAGATAATAGGTCACAGCATCACACTGGGTGAGTACTTTAGACAAATCTCTTTGAGGAAAGAAATCTCCTAGTGATATAGCGAGTACAAAGATGCACCTTCTCTTGAAATGTTGCCAAAACATGAAAGAAATACTAGTTTTGAAATTTGTCCAACTTGTACATCAAGTCAGCCAGGTTCCTGAGATAGATAACTCTGCTTTTATGTTCTTCAATTTCCACATTTGCTCTACCAGAATAATGTACTTGTTTATTACTTCTGTAGTATTTACTCAATAGGGACCACCAAGAGCTATAAACCCCAACTGCAATATGGGCTTTATCAGATAGCAGACTAGTTTGGCTATTGGCCTATTGTTACAGCCCTACCCATCAACATTTTGTATCCACAATTTTTAAAAGTATGTTTATTCTTACTTTTATATTCAGGCTGCTATAGATTGATTCTTGATTGACCTCTATTTTGAAAACAATAAGTAGTTTGCATCCTAGCAACATTATATTATTCACTTTGCTATGACCCATCACACTTAAGGTATCACATGATCTCTCTGATTACACACTGTATTATTGCTGTTATGATTATTTTAGTATTAATTACTGTTATTATTGCTTTATTATTAACCATCACCTTGTTACTGATAACTGATTTGTGCAGATGAGCTATACAGTATTTGAAAAGAGAACATAAGTAAGCAAATCCTTAATACACAATTCTTCAGCTCTGCTTTGCTAAAATTTTACATTACAGAACAATTCCAGATTCTGAAATATAGTCCCTGAACTTTGATGGTATTGAAAGAAAACTACAGCTGTGACTAGAACAAAGTTTGAATGATAAGAAGAAACTTCTGCTGCATGACATTCCGTTTATAATAAATCATTGGGAACAGACACTCCCCAAAACAAGAATTTCACCAGAGGCTTCAAAGGACCTCTTTTATTCCCTTTTGGTGTGCTGCATACTGATAATACTGAGAAAGTAAGAATAAATACATTTCGGGGCTTCCCTGGTGGCGCAGTGGTTAAGAATCTGCCTGCCAATGCAGGGGACATGGGTTCAAGCCCTGATCCAGGAAAATCCCACATGCCACGGAGCAACTAAGCCCGTGCGCCACAACTACTGAGCCTGCACTCTAGAGTCCGTGAACCACAACTACTGGGCCCATGTGCCACAACTACTAAAGCCCGCGTGCCTACAGCCCGTGCTCTGCAAGAAGAGAAGCCTCCGCAATGAGAAGCCTGCAAACCACAATGAAGAGTAGCCCCCGCTCGCCCCAACTAGAGAAAGCCCGTGCACAGCAACCAAGACCCAATGCAGCCAAAAATAAATAAAATTTATTTTTAAGAATAAATATATTTAATCTATTATTATATTAAGAAACTGGCTACAGATCCACACCTATTATTTTTAAAAATTCATGGAGGATTAGGAGGATAGAGTATAACTATATTGTCTCTCATATATATATATTTTTTAAACGTTACTGGAAACCTATCAGAGCAAATCATCATAAAATCTTTATCAAAAAGAAAAACAGCATAGATCATGTAGTAAGGCCATTCTTTAAAAAAGAAAACATTTCAGGGTTTCCCTGTCTGTCCAATGGTTAAGACTCCGTGCTTCCACTGCAGGGGCATGGGTTCAATCCCTCGTTAGGGACATAGGATCCTGCATGCCACATGGTAAGGCCAAAAAAAAAAAAGAAAAGAAAGAAAACATTTCAGACAAATTTAACATTTTTCTTTAACAAAATTATAAGTTTAGGAGATAAAAAACAAGGATGCTTTCCTTCCTTCCTCCCTCTCTCCCTTCCTTCTCCAGCAAACATTTATTAAGGGACAACAAAATGCCAGGAAATAAGCAAAGGACAGCCCCTGCCTTCAAGAATCACATAATCTAGTGTTTAAGGCAAACAAATAATTTCATCAAAATAAGGTGGAGGCATTAAGGGATGGAAATCAAAGTTGTGAGTGCTTAAAAGAGGGCCCCAATAGTTCCATCTAAATAGAAGACTCTCTTGACATGACTTCAGTGATATATTCATCAGTATACCAAAAAGTATTTCCAAGATCATGTAACTACAAGAATTCAGCAAGAAAAATGAAGCATTACAGGAATTAATCTTGGATCCAGAGTGGTTTAAATGGTTTTCCACAGCCTCCATAATGGCCCAGACAGCACGCTTCATAACACTGTGAGCAGCTATGTCAAAAGCTCTTTCAAGGCAAGGGCTGACTTCTCCCTCTTTTACTGCATATAATACTCAGAAAAAACACAGAGTAGGTGCTTAATACATATTAATTTCACACTCAAAGCTAGATGAACATGCACAGTGTTTTCATATATAAAGATGAAATTAAAATGTCAGTGACCTTGGTTAATTGAAAATAATCAACAGAAAACAAATAAAGGCTAGAGCAAGGCTTTGCCTTTGAATTCAAATAATCTGGGTCCAAATTTGAGTTCAGTCACCTAATAAGCTTAGTGGCCTTCAGCAGGGCTACTCTTTAATCTCTTTGACAATCAACTATTTAGCCATAAAATGAGGATGAGGATATCGATACTAATCCCTGGGGCCCTTAGGTCATTCTGAGGAATAAATAAACTAACATATATAAAGGTCCCTAACTCAGGGCATCGCCCAATGTAAAGTACTCAATAAATGTTAGTCTCATGTCTTCGCTACATACATGGAAAAAGTGAGGTTTCCTAACTAGAAAAGACCTTAAAGGGTCTCTTCCTCAATTTCCCTTTAAGACATTCTGAACTTAGTGAAAAAGGTGATTCCACAACCGTCCTTATCAAATGGTTTAATCTCCTTTAGGAGCAGAAGAAACTGGTCTCAGTATCAAGCATAAACTTCATCCATTCATTTATTTGACTATTATTAAGTACCTACCACACACAATGGACTTCGTTCCAGACCAGTATTTTCTAAACCTGTGTCTGAGTTTCTGATCTAGATAACCTGGTGAATGATAAGTGTCCATAACCTCCACTATTGGAAATTCACCACTTTCTGAGACAACTTTAAGTCTTTACTCAGATTTAAATATTTGGTGACAAAGGAAAACATAGAAGAGTTTTGAGAGAGTATAGAATGAGTTCAATCGGAGACATCCAGATGGAGAGGCCTAGTATACACTGGATTTTCAGACTGAAAAATTCTTGCTATGAACCTCAGATTTGGAAATCATGAACACATTGGCACTAGTTAAGTGATCAGAGTAAATAAGATCACCACGGAAATGTAAATACATAGATGTGCCAAGGACAGAATACTAGGGAACATCATATTTCAAGGAAATACTGAGGAAGAGGAGCCAGCAAAAGAGGTTCTAAAGAATGATCATGGGACTACGACCTTCAGGATGGCGGAAGAGTAAGACGTGGAGATCACCTTCCTCCCCACAAACACATCAGAAATACATCTACATGAGGAACAACTCCTACAGAACATCCACTGAACGCTGGCAGAAGACCTCAGACTTCCCAAAAGGCAAGAAACCCCCCACGTACCTGGGTGGGGCAAAAGAAAAAAGGAAAAACAGAGACAAAAGGATAGGGATGGGACCTGCACCAGTGGGAGGGAGCTGTGAAGGAGGAAAGGTTTCCACACACTAGGAAGCCCCTTCGCAGGTGGAGACGGGGGTGGGGGTAACAGGGGGAAGCTTTGGAGCCACGGAGGAGAGCGCAGCCACAGGGGTGCACAGAGGATCAGTGCCGACCAGCACTCACCAGCCCGAGAGGCTTGTCTGCTCACCCACTGGGGCGGGCGGGGCTGGGAGCTGAGGCTCGGGCTTCCGTCGGATACCAGGGAGAGGGCTGGCGGTGTGAACACAGCCTGAACCCCCGGGGGCTAGTGCGCCACAGCTAGCCGGGAGGAGTCCGGGAAAAGGTCTGGAGCTGCCGAAGAGGCAAGAGACCATTGTTTTGGGGTGTGCGAGGAGAGAGGATTCAGGGCACCGCCTAAACGAGCTCCAGAGATGGGCGCGAGCCACGGCTATCAGCGCAGACCCCAGAGACGGGCATGAGATGCTAAGGCTGCTGCTGCCGCCACCAAGAAAGCTGTGTGCAAGCACAGGTCACTATCCCCACCTCCCCTCCCGGGAGCCTGTGCAGCCCGCCACTGCCAGGGTCCCATGATCCAGAGACAACCTCCCCGGGAGAACGCACGGCGCGCCTCAGGCCGGTGCAATGTCACGCCGGCCTCTGCCACCGCAGGCTCGCCCCACACTCTGTACCCCTCCCTCCCCCGGCCTGAGTGAGCCAGAGCCCCCTAATCAGCTGCTTCTTTAACCCCGTCCCGTCTGAGGTAAGAACAGACACCCTAAGGCGACCTACACGCAGAGGCGGGGCCAAATCCAAAGCTGAACCCCAGGAGCTGTGCGAACAAAGAGACAGGGAAATTCCTCCCAGCAGCCTCAGGAGCAGCAGATTAAATCTCCACAATCAACTTGATGAACCCTGCACCTGCAGAATACCTGAAAAGACAATGGACCATTCCAAATTGAGCCCGTGACACTGGGAACAACGATGTATTTTTTTTTCCTTTTTCTCTTTTTGTGAGTGTGTATGTGTACGCTTCTTGGTGTGATTTGCCTGTATAGCTTTGCTTTTACCATTTGTCCTAGGGACAGACAGGGTTCTGTCTGTCCATTTTTTGTGTTTCTTTTTAGTATAGTTTTTAGCACTTCTTATCATTGGTGGATTTGTTTTTTAGTTTGGTTGCTCTCTTTTTTCTAACTTTTTTCTTCTTTTTTTATTGCTTTTTATTTTTTTACCTTTAATAATTACCTTTTATTTTAATAACTTTATATTATTATATTTTATTTTATTTTTTCTTTCTTTCTCCTTTCTTCCTTTTTTTCTCCCTTTCCTTCTGAGCCGTGTGGCTGACAAGGTCTTGGTGCTCCGGCTGGGTGTTGGACCTGTGCCTCTGAGGTGGGAGAGCCAAGTTCAGGACATTGGTCCATGAGAACCTCCCAGCTCCATGAAATAGCAGACAGCAAAAGCTCTCCCACAGATCTCCACCTCAGCACTAAGACCCAGCTCCACTCAACAACCAGCAAGCTACAGAGCTGGACACCCTAAGCCAAACAACTAGCAAGACAGGAACACAACCCCACCCATTAGCAGAGAGGCTGCCAAAAATCATAATAAGGTCACAGACACCTCAAAACACACCACCAGACACAGTTCTGCCCACCAGAAAGACAAGATCCAGCCTCATCCACCAGAACACAGCTACCAGTCCCCTCCACCAGGAAGCCTACACAACCCACTGAACCTACCTTACCCACCGGGGGCAGACACCAAAAACAATGGGAACTATGAACCTGCAGCCAGCAAAAAGGAGACCCCCAAATACAGTAAGTTAAGCAAAATGAGAAGACAGAGAAACACACAGCAGATGAAGGAGCAAGGGAAAAAACCCACCAGACCAAACAAATGAAGAGGAAATAGGCAGTCTACCTGGAAAAGAATTCAGAGTAATGAGAGTAAAGATGATCCAAAATCTTGTAAACAGAATGGAGAAAATACAAGAAACGTTTAACAAGGATATAGAAGAACTAAAGATCAAACAAACAATGATGAACAACACAATAAATGAAATTAAAACTTCTCTAGAAGGAATCAATAGCACAATAACTAAGGCAGAAGAATGGATAAGTGACCTGGAAGATAAAATAGTGGAAATAACTACCACAGACCAGAATAAAGAAAAAAGAATGAAAAGAATTGAGGACAGTCTCAGAGACCTCTGGGAAAACATTAAATGCACCAATATTTGAATTACAGGGGTCCCAGAAGAAGAGAAAAAGAAAAGGACTGAGAAAATATTTGAAGAGATTATGGTTGAAAACTTCCCTAATATGGGAAAGGAAATAGTTAATCAAGTGCAGGAAGCACAGAGAGTCCCATACAGGATAAATCCAAGGAGAAACACGCCAAGACACATATTAATCAAACTGTCAAAAATTAAGTACAAAGAAAAAATATTAAAAGCAGCAAGGGAAAAACAACAAATAACACACAAGAAAATCCCCATAAGCTTAACAGCTGATCTTTCAGCAGAAACTCTGTAAGCCAGAAGAAAGGAACACTCCCAAACTCATTCTACAAGGCCACCACCCTGATACCAAAACCAGACAAAGGTGTCACAAAGAAAGAAAACAACAGGCCAATATCACTGACGAACATAGATGCAAAAATACTCAGCAAAATACTAGCAAACAGAATCCAACAGCACATTAAAAGGATCATACACCTTGATCAAGTGGAGTTTATTCCAGGAACGCAAGGATTCTTCAATATATGCCAACTGATCAATGCGACACACCATATTAACAAATTGAAGGAGAAAAAACCTTCATATGATCATCTTAATAGATGCAGAGAAAGCTTTTGACAAAATTCAACACCCAGTTATGATAAAAACCCTCCAGAAAGTAGGCATAGACGGAACTTGCGTCAACATAATAAAGGCCATATAGGACAAACCCACAGCAAACATCATTCTCAATGGTGAAAAACTGAAAGCATTTCATCTAAGATCAGGAACAAGACAAGGATTTCCACTCTCACCACTATTATTCAACATAGTTTTGGAATTTTTAGTTACAGCAATCAGAGAAGAAAAAGAAAGAAAACGAATCCAAATCGGAAAAGAAGTAGAGCTGTCACTGTTTGCAGATGACATGAGGCTATACATAGAGAAGCCTAAAGATGCTATCAGAAAACTACTAGAGCTAATCAGTGAATGTGGCAAAGTTGCAGGATACAAAATTAACGCACAGAAATCACTTGCATTCCTATACACTAATGATGAAAAATCTGAAAGAGAAATTAAGGAAACACTCCCATTTACCACTGCAACAAAAAGAATAAAATACCTAGGAATAAACCTACCTAAGGCAACAGAAGACTTGTATGCAGAAAACTATAAGACACTGATGAAAGAAATTAGAGATGATACAAACAGATGGAGAGATATACCATGTTCTTGGATTGGAAGAATCAACATTGTGAAAATGGCTATACTACCCAAAGCAATCTACAGATTCACTGCAATCCCTATCAAATTACCAATGGCATGTTTTACAGAACTAGAACAAAAAATCTTAAAATTTGTATGGAGACACAAAAGACCCCAAATAGTCAAAGCAGTCTTGAGGGAAAAAAACAGAGCTGGAGGAATCAGGCCCCCAGACTTCCTACTGTACTACAAAGCTACAGTCATCAAGACAGTACGGTACTGGCACAAAAACAGAAGTATAGGTCAATGCAACAGGATAGAAAGCCAAGAGATAAACCCACACACATATGGTCACCTTATTTTTGATAAAGGATGCAAGAATATACAATGGAGAAAAGATAGCCTCTTCAGTAAGTGGTGCTGGGAAAACTGGACAGCTACACGTAAAAGAATGAAATTATAACACTCCCTAAAACCATACACAAAAATAAACTCAAAATGGATTACAGACCTAAATGTAAGTCCAGAAAGTATAAAACTCTTAGAGGAAAACATAGGCAGAACACTCTATGACATAAATCACAGCAAGATCCTTTTTGACCACCTCCTAGAGAAATGGAAATAAAAACAAAAATAAACAAATGGGACCTAATGAAACTTAAAAGCTTTTGCACAGCAAAAGAAAACATAAACAAGATGAAAAGACAACCCTCAGAATGGGAGAAAATATTTGCAAATGAAGCAACTGACAAAGGATTAATCTCCAAAATTTACAAGCAGCTCATGCAGCTCAATATCAAAAAAACAAACAACCCAATCCAAAAATGGGCAGAAGACCTAAACAGACATTCCTCCAAAGAAGATATACAGATTGCCAATAAACACATGAAAGGATGCTCAACATCACTAATCATTAGAGAAATGCAAATCAAAACTACAATGAGGTATCACCTCACACCACTCAGAATGGCCATCATCAAAAAATCTACAAACAATAAATGCTGGAGAGGGTGTGGAGAAAAGGGAACCCTCTTGCACTTTTGATGGGAATGTATATTGACACAGCCACTATGGAGAACAGTATGGAGGTTCCTTAAAAAACTAAAAATAGAACTACCATATGACCCAGCAATCCCACTACTGGGCATATACCCTGAGAAAACCATAATTCAAAAAGAGTCATGTACCACAACGTTCACTGCAGCTCTATTTACAATAGCCAGGATATGGAACCAACCTAAGTGTCCATCAACAGATGAATGGATAAAGAAGATGTGACACATATTTACAATGGAATATTACTCAGCCATAAAAAGAAACAAAATTGAGCTATCTGTAGTGAGGTGGATGGACCTAGGGTCTGTCATACAGAGTGAAGTAAGTCAGATAAAAACAAATACCATATGCTAACACATATATATGGAATCTAAAAAAGAAAACAAAAAAAATGGTTCTAAAGAACCTAGGCGCAGGACAGGAATAAAAACGCAAAAGTAGAGAATGGACTTGAGGACACGGGGAGGGGGAAGGGTAAGCTGGGACGAAGTGAGAGAGTTGCAATGACCTTATATATACCACCAAATGTAAAATAGATAGCTAGTGGGAAGCAGCCGCATAGCACAGGGAGATCAGCTCGGTGCTTTGTGATCACCTAGAGGGGTGGGATAGGGAGGGTGGGAGGTAGACACAAGAGGGAGGAGATATGGGGATATATGCATATGCATAGCTGATTCAGTTCGTTACACAGCAGAAAATAACACACCATTGTAAAGCAATTATACTCCAATAAAGATGTTAAAAAAAAAAAGAATGATCATAGAAGTAGGAAGAGAGCCACAAATATTGTTCAATCAGCCTGTGGTGGGTGGGAAGTTGAGTTGGAAAAGAAGGTAATGGTCATCTAAATCAAATGTCAGAGAAATCAAATAAAATGAATCCTAAATAAAATCCACTGGGTCAAAAATTGAATTTTCCCATAAAGAAGTTCAAAGAAAACTAACTTAATAAAAGGTCCATCTACCATTTGAATGCCTCCAAAATAATGCTGTCCTGGAATCTGTCCAGTTGCACTTTCATGAACACCCCAATGTTAGAAATTTGCCACTTTCTAAATCTCTTAATTTTTAGACAGCTCTAAATATTACAAATTTTTTCTCCTTTTGAATCAAAATCTTCCTCCTTATATGTCTTTCCACTGATACAACACTATTTTCTAAATATTTGAAGATACAGCCTTACCCTGAATGGCAAATATATTTGTGTGTATATGTATATATATACATAACATGTTTGTGTATTGGCTATCTCTCCTACTAGATTATAAACTCCAAGAAGTAAGGAAACTCTCTGCTTTACTAAGTATCTGCAGCACATAGCACAGTGCCTGACACATAGCAGTTTAATCACATAAACAATGATTAAATGAATACCTATATTGACAAATAGTGTATTAAACTCTAGAATAAATTACTGAATGAAATTTTAGCATTCTTTTCTCTGTAGATTTTTTTTCCTTAATTGGATCAAGGTTATGTGATCAATGTTCACATAACTTTCTAAATCAGTGTAAGAGAGACAGATTAGGTGCCCTCTGAAATGCCCTTTCAGAATTTTGATTCTATAAAAGCTGACAAAGATTATCTGTAGTGGAAACATAGCATTGGGAAATCAGAAAAAAGAGGTTCCAGACCTGGGTCTGCCACTAGTTCTGTGCTCTTCAGCAAATCTAGCTGCTTCTCTGGTCCTTGAGAACTCATTTATATAAAGTGAGGCTTTTGGATTCTACTATATATACTCCAAGGTTTTTTCCTGATTTAAAACTATAAGATTATGGCAGGGGGAGGGGTTGAATCAGGTGTAAATGTTATAATAAAATGAGAAAATATATAAAAATAGAAAAATACTTGAAATGCCTACTCATTGCTCTGATTATATCATTTCTTTAAACTTCACATTTTTCTTCCTTTCTAAAGTTATTGTGTATCTACAATAAACTCCTTTTATACCACATTTTTTAACTTTGCCATATCCCCAGTCATTTGAAATAAAACTGCCCTGTCATCTTCAACAAAGTGGCTCTTCAAATGAAAGTACATTGTTGTTTGTTATGATTTTAAATCTTATCTTTCACAAGAGGCCTTTCTCTTAGTATAACAAAACTTTCTAGCTGGGGCTTTTTATAGTTTTAGAGTGCAATCTATAATGATACTTAAATTATTGATAATTAAGATAAATTATCACCAACTACTAATCCATTCTAGAAGCAATAATTATATCAATAATTCAGACTAAGAAACTGAAGTAAACAAAGAGCATATAAAACATTATATATATATATTCTGAATATATATATACATATATATGCTTACTTTGCATGATACCTCTCATTTAAAAAATAAAAAAGATTCAATATGTTCCCATCCCTTTCCAACACTGAGTTTTAAAGACAGATTCAAAAGAAAATATAATGTAGCTATTGCATAATACAGTACTCCTCCTTTGATTTGGTCATCATATTAAACACATCCGTAACCTTCAAGAATAGGAACCTACTATTCATATGACCATAGAATGTCTGCTGCCTGTATTATCATATTATTAGGAAAAAAGTCCATTTACAGATATATTTTCTGTTTTACTCAAAAAGGGATTATCTGAATTCTTCCAATACAATTAATGTTTTCATGAAGCTTTGTCATTAATCAGAAATTTAGAAGAATGCCTTGTTCAATACTCACCAAGCATTTAACATCTAATTAGTCTCATACTGCTGTTCTACAGAGGCAACTGAGCTCTACATCCGGGACTGCTGCATAGGCTATTTCCACCCTACCCTTAAGAAACACATTTTCTTACATAGCAAAGAGCGAAGAGAGATTTTTCTAAGATAAATATAATAGAATGTTCCAGCCTGAATTTGAATTCCAGAAAAAGACACACTTTAGCTCACATTTGTTTAGAAGTTAGAGTTTTTGTCAATTCAAAGGTACAAATATAGGAGTATGTGAATGAATTTTTCAAATTTTCTTGAATGCTAGATCTTTATCTCATTACTTAATATAATTTCTTATCAAATGGAATTAGAGAATCATAGAAGGCTACATATGGGAAATCTGAGAGATATTCAAAGAATGCTATGGACGTTACAGTGTAATTTTAATGATACTATTCTAAACTTAGAGAGGTAGAACCTACTTAGGTCGTCTAGATAGAAATAATTTGAAACAAGACAATTCTTTAACCAGCAGTCTGTTAGGCAGAATGAGTCTACTATTCTAACAAGTATGACTGAGATGCAGTACTATATGGTTAAAAACTCAGCTCTGAAGCTAGGGTGTATGATTCAAGACTTGTCTGATTCTTAAAAGCTATACAGCCTTGGTCAAGTCACTTATTTATAAAATAGGGATAACAGTAGCACCTTCTTCTGGAATTACTGTGTATACTAGATGAGAGGATTCATGTAAAGTGTTTGGCACAGTGCCTGGAACATCGTGAATGCTCAACTTTTTAATTTTTCAAATGTCTACAGATCTCCACAAAGAGTAAAGACCACAGGGGAAAGTCTCTATCCCCTCACAGTGTGCTTGTCCATGACAGCTCTGCAGGGGCACAGCCTTAATACAATGATCTCCAGGGTTAGCAGAGGGGAAAATACAAATAAGGAACGCCAGGCATCCTCCCCACTTTCCTCCATTGCTCTCTCTTCCTGCTATCATCAGCTTCTCTACACAGCAGATCATTACAGGAAAGGTTTATGAGGCCAAGTTGCAGCGAGCTGAACAAAAGCCCAAAGAGAGAACAACAGAGAGAAAGGTGAGTCTTCTTTCTGATATTAGAAAGAGCTGAGATTCTTTTATATATGTTATTGCTCCCCAGGGCTCTCTCCTTGGTGTTTATACAACAGTCTTCCTGGAGATCTCCTCTAGTTAGGTTTCAACAGCAACATGTACACTGATGACTCCCAAATCTCTATGTCTAAACCGTAATTCTGTCCTGAACACCCAACCCAAATTTACCACTACTTATTTAGATTTCCTCTTGAGTATCCCAAGGGCACCTCAAACTCAGAATACGTAAAATTAAACCAACTATCTTCATCTAAATAGACTAGAGTAGCTTTGGGGATCTCACTGTATAAACAGCACCGGTCGCCCAAGCCAGGATCTATTCTTGACCCTTTCCCTCTTCGGCACATTCCGTCTCCAGGACCAATTGGTTCCATCTCCTACCTCTAAATTGTGCCTTTTCTTCCTCCCTTCTTCCAACATTTTTTGTCAAACTCTTGCCAATTCTCACTAGCTCTCTAGCTGGTCTCCCTGGCTTCCTATTCTGGACACCATGGAAACTCCCCTCTATAGTGCCATCAAAGGATCTTTCTAAATATCAGAGGAGGATGGGTCTGACGAGGGTCCTCAGAACTAAAAGCCTGGCAGTGTGTATAATAGGTCATTAATTTTGTTACAATTCTCCTTAGAGAGGCTATGAAAGTGGACATAAACTACATAAAGAAAAAGAGACTTTCTTTAATGTAACATAAAGATGTACTGTTAAGAACTACAAAGGGTCTGAGATTTTTTATGCTACTTGGAAGCCTGCCATATTTTATGGATGCTGGCAAAAGACACAAGACTCCTGCGTCAGAGGACTTGTTACATAGCAAGAAGCACGAACATCACTTTCGAGTCAGTTCCCTTTGTCCGCAAGTCCCACAGGTGTGATACAAAGCAGCCCATATGTATGTTGCACATGCCTTGGTTTGTGGAACCTTGAGATTAGGAAATCTTTTATGATGGGCTACAAGCAGACATGCCCTTTGCCTTGGAGGGAGACATTATTTTATTATGCTGGACAGCAAGCAAATCTGCCCTGTGATTCAGAGGCAGACATTATCATCCAAGACTGATCACTTTCTAAACATCCTTAAAAAGATATTATGGAACAAAAGCGTACTTAGTGTCTTGAGAGACCCAAGGAGAAGTTTCTCCCAACAGATAGGCTTTGAATTCAAGCCAACCTCTTGGCACTCACTAGTTGTATGATTTTTACCAGTCTCTATCAGTTTCCTCACCTGAAATTGAGGATAGCACTTATCCCTAACTCATAGCCATTTTAAACATCAAATGAAATCACATGCATTAAACTGTTTTATAAACAATACAGCAGCATACAAATGTTATTATTTATGCCTCTAGGACACACCATTGTTTATTATGAAGACAAAAAATATAGTATAACAAAATTAAAGATCAATTAATAACACACTTAGTAACCGCCTGAATATTCTAGAGTAGGCTTAGGTAGTACAAGTTGAAGAATAAAACACATTTCTAGATCAAAAATTTCACAGTCTAGGAAGGAAGCAGACAGGGCAGTGTCTAAGATATGTTCAGGGGACAGAATAGAAGCACAGAAGGATGACCTCTGGTCATCACTGACTTATAGAGCTTAGAGAGATCTAAGTAATCATTAAATCCAATCATCTTATTTACCACTGAGAAAAACTGATGACAAAAATGTTCAGTAACTTTTTTCAGGGTTGACTACATGCAGGTGAGGTCAGAACTAGGATCCATTCTTTCTGACTTTTAGTTTGGTTTAAAAAAACGAAAAAAACAAAAAACAAAAAAACCTTACAGAAATTTCTTATTCCTGGACAGAGTTTTGACAAGATCAAGAGGGAAAAATTGGTTTGGCACCATACATCTTTCCCTCCTCTGTAACTTTACTTTAGCTTGTTGCCACTTTACCTCTTTGTTCCCCAAGGATTACAATGGATGTACTCTTTGTCTTTTTCCTTCTCTCAAAGGTCAATTATTTCCTCTTTTTGTTGTATAAAAATTCTAGCTAGAACGAACCTCCCTTCTGACTCTTTTTCTTCCCTTTCACTCCGTCTGACCTCCTATCTAATACCTTTCCCCCATCATATCCTACAAAATGCTAACCCTGCCACCTTTATAATCCCTGATTGCCAGTTATTCAGTCTGCTTTTTGCTTTCCTTTCACTCCTGTCTGCCATACCATCTACCCAGTGAACTTGAAGCAGATTTCACAAAATACAAAATGAAATATTAGCCACAAACCCTGAGGCCCATTTTAAAGACTAGAGGTAATCAGCGGCTAGGAAAAGATTCTAGTCAAGGAAGACCATAGCTCACACAGTCTTCCCAGAAATATAACAGAAACTTTGCTCCAAGGTAAAGTTTCACCAATATACAATAAGCTTGATTTTAATTCTACTTATGGATTTTGAAAATCTTTCAGTACTATACAGTACCTAAATTTTTCATTAATCTCATATTTGAGATTGGGCTGGGAAAGAAGTATAGATCTGTCTTTTTCAATAAGTTCCACAGTGTCCGTAGCTCAATAGCCTTAGATCTTAATTATAAAAGTATGAGTGTTTTTGGACAATACAGAGAAAAATCATATCCCTTCAATTTAAACTCTGTCCTTTGACTCATTAAAAAGTTCCAAAAATATACTTTATATTTTAAAGAGTGAAGACATTATATTTAAGGGTTTTGAGCAGCTTTTTAAGTATATAGGAATGCTAATATAACCAGTTTAATGCAATCTTTTAAAATAAAGACAATGCAATAATTCAACTTTAAGTTTTTAATGATATGATGAGTTGACTTTTTTTGGTTTTATAATACACATGAGTTTGCTTCATATTCAAATACAGTCAAAGAATTTTAATTTTGTGAAATTATCTATGGTGCAAGCATTTAAAAGCTTTGCTTAACCCCGAAGGACTAAAATAAAATCAATACTTGAATACATACTATCTGTACTAAATAGCATTTAAAATTATAACACCAGTAATTTTCAACATCATTGAAGCCAAGAACAATGATATCACAGTCAATAGTGTTCCTGAAGGCGAAATAAGTAAATCTGGTTCATGATAAATTATGAAAATGGTAATTATGTAGATAAGAATAAATGGCTTTAAATTCCCTAATGAATGATAAGTCAAGTCACTGACAAGAGTAATCAAAATATATTCCATATGTGATTAACAACACTTAAATCTGACATTGACAAATATTATTTAATTCAAACAACAGTAGAATCACAAGCATATGTAGTCTCTAAACCTCCAGGTTACAATAAATTGTAGAAAGAATGGGAATATCGGTCAGCATGCTCATTTTGTTTTTGTCCTTGCTGTTTTGCCTAGAATGTATTTATTTTTTAATGCTAATATACCTTTCAGGTTAGAGATGGAAAGTGCGGGTCAAAATAAATGCTCTCTCTCTCACACACACACACAACAAACACACAATTAGAATAAATGACAGTTCTTCATAGAATACTTCCTCACACACTGAAGAAACAAACAAAAAGACATTCTATCAGTATGAACTATTGATCATTTTCCCATTAAATTTATTAGGTGCCAGACACTGTGCAAAGCACCAGGAATCAATAGAAACACGTTAAACATGGTTCTGCCTCACAGAGCTTACAGTCTAATGGACTCAGTAAAATCAATTCATATCATTACTCAGCTATAAGCAAAGCTATTCAATATAACAGAAACGTCTATTAAAAGCACTTAAAAGAAACTGAGTACGATTTAATAGCATTACTATTACAAACTATATTAATCATACAACTTGCAAGAAAACAAATTGCTTCACTCTCTCAGACTGACATGTCTAAATCTAATCTCAGTTTATAATTAATATACCAGAATAAGAAAACATGTAAGAATTTCCAGGGCATTGATAAAACTGGCAACAAAATTTTTTGAACTGAGCTCGTGACATGAGACCCAGGTCTTTTCTCAATAGATTAGAGTCACACATCTGAGCTACGACACTTCTGGCATTAGTAAAACTGGTTTAGTGAAAATACTATTAATAAAATATGAAGAAGTTAAACTCCCTAAATGATAAGCTATTATGTTTTCAATACTAAATTGAACACTTATGAATTCTGTGCTCAGATTAAAGAGCCTTTGAGAAAAGTGTTTAGAGCCAGTGGCCAGGTTTATGCTGCTTACTACAAGGAGAAACCTGTCTGAGAAGTAAGAATTGGAGGCTTCCAACCTTTCTGTGTGCGTGAAATGAAACTCAGTGGTAAAGGAGCTCTCTAAAGCCTTGCGACTCAAGTACCACCCGCATTAGCTTCACCCAGGAGCTTGTTAGACATGCAGAATCTCCAGGCCCCACTGCAGAACCTGCATTTTAGCAAAATTCCCCCAGATGATTAGTGTGCGTGTCAAAGTTTAAGAAGCACCGATCTAAAGGGGTAGGTTTTACTTGACTATAGAGCCATTCCAACTATCTGGCATAAACTTAAACTTCTGTATTCCCAGCACATCTCCTAAACCCTCCAAGGTACCACCAGCTTCAAGGTGAGTTCAGCAACAATGAGTCAATCAGAAGAAAAATAAAAACAGCGGTGAGATTGAACCACTCATTATTATCATTCAGCATCTCCAGCTGAGCCTTTTACTGTCAACCACCCTGGCTCCAGATGCAACTGGGGTTGGAGGATTGTGCCTACAGAGGACAGAAGGGCAGGCATACACATATCTCCCTAGCTAGCTGTCTTCACACATCCCTCTGTCAACAGTGACCCAGTCACGTTGCAGGCCCTTAGCCTGCATATGGCCCACAGATATGTCTGTTGGCCCACACAGTATTTCAATTTTGAATTTAATACCATCATTTATAAATCTGAAATTTTCACATTAAAAAATCTGCACATCTAAGTTCTCTTCTACAAATCATGGCAACACCAGACCCACATTCCAGCATGGCAACAAGTGGAGCCAAGGTTCGGCTATCCCACTCAGAATACCAGACTCTCCACTATTCCCTACGGTCTCCCCAACACTGTAGCTGAGGCTATGTGTCAGTGGCCATTTGTCATCTTCCATTTGGTCTGCTTCATTCATTCACATTCCCAGCCTGCCTCCTATAGGCATTTGAATTTGCAACCCCTTTAAGAGGCTCTAGGAAGCATCATGTCACTGATCTCAAGTCATTCAGCCTATCTGAATTTCTTTCTTTCAGGTACGTAACTCAGGAAAAGGAGCTATTGTTTGTGTCACCCTTAGTTTGATCATTGATCTTGTGAGCTGGAATCAATCCACTGAACTACATTATTACCTCACCTTAAATACACACTGTGATATTTTTCTTCACAACTCATTCCAACTCAGACATTTTAACTATTTTAACTCTTTTCAGAACTGTACTTCACAGTTATAAATAAGAATTAATAGTAAGAGCAGATATAACACAAATACACTGTTGAACCATTCCTCCAGATTCATTTCAAAACCTCAAGTATTATACTAAAACAGTGAATTCTGTATCTTTGTCTTTTTTGTTTACTGCAATACTCCAAGCACCTAGAGAGTGTTCAATAAATATTTATTGAATAAATGAATGAACTTTCCCAAGGATTATAAATTCTCTAAAGTTCATATGTAGATTTTGAATGAATGTGTTTAATTATCAACAGGTATATGAAGATTATTCATTTGCTAACTAGTTCTGTTTGGGTTAATCAACCAAACCATTTTATCTCAGTGACTATGAAAACCAGCAGTAGAGAAGAGACATGTAACCTCAACAAGCCTAAGACTCATGGCCTATCGCAACTTGTTTTGCAACAAAACAGCATCATGCAAACTAGGGAAAATGGATAAACAGAATAAGAGTTAGTCTGATTCAATTTTATATCCCTACATCTATAGTCTTTAGTTATCACCATAATCATCATTAACATCATCATCCCAATCAAATAAAGCTTAACTTTTACAAATTGCTTACTGAAAAGCATTTATGGAACTTTTACTGGTGCTCCAGGAACTTTTTGTGCTAGATGTCCCTTGACTTTCTGAATAAAGGTATGTCCTGGAATACTGTTATACTTCCCATACCATGATGTTTAGTACGTCAGAATACAGGAAAAAATTACATTTTTTAATTATCTTGAAAATTTGACTGAAGAAAATATACTGCTGAGAAACTGAGGCACAGAGAAATAAATTGATTTTCTTGTGGTTACATGTTTATTTATTGGTAGAGTTAGAAAAGCATCTACAGAGCTCTCATCACTGCACCACATTGGTTTTATAATAGTCATTTTCAAAATTTATCTGCTAAACAAAATGCAAGCCAATGAATTTTAACCACTCAACAAATGATGTGATGAGCAAATATATCTTCAAACAGCAAAGTCTAAATTTTGACCCAGTTCTGGTGTATTTATAAACACACAATAATCAATCTAAAAGGAGTTTGCAATAATGCTAAGTATGTATCTTAGGAAACTACTATGATACAACATTTCAAGAACTAAGCCTGAAAAAAAAAAATTAGGTTAGAATTTTCCTCGAACTTAAAGCTGCCCCAAATGGGGCCTCTGGTTTCTGGAGTATGAGATTTCAATGCCCTTTCACTCTCCCCTTGGGCTTTGGATTGCCTGACTTAAAGGTGGATCATCTATCTCCTTTCTCCTTTTATACCATAAAAGAGAGCTAAAGTTAGAGCTGTTTCGCTCAATTCAACTCAACTTTCTGAAGAAAATACAAACAAAAGCAGGACCACGTCACTGCTACTGATATGTCTGACGGCCATTCTAAGGAGGAATTTCCTGAACTCTTCAGCACCAACAAATTTGAGTATGCCATCCGTCATACACCTACAACAAGGAAAACTAAACTGAGAAAGAAATGGTAACAATAGCTAGGTTTTCCCACCTTAAATGAATTTGGAACTGTCGTAAACTAATATAAATTAAAAATATAAGTACATACGTTGTTTTCCTCAAATGATCTGAACTGACCACTTCTGAATTCTTCTGATCTGAACAATCACAAATTTGCTACATCGCTCCATAAAGCTCTACTATTTGAGTAGACCCAAGTTTTAGGGCTGTCAAAGGCCTGCTCTCTTGAAGAACCCATTCTAACAAAGTCTCAGTGCTCTATTAATAGGTTGAGGTTTTGTTATTAAGATTCCTATGACCACATAACCCATTTTTAGTTGCCTGCCTTTGCTTACTCCAATCCATCAAGACAAAAAATATGAAGCCAGAAAAATGCAGACTAGGACAAATAACACACCTTGCGTTTCTTATATAGATGGTCTTTTTCATAATAGAGCAGGAGAGAGAAAGCACATTTACTTCCTCCAATATTTAAGTACAATTCTCACTGGAATCTCCAAGAAGGATGTTAAAAAAAAGGAGGAGAACAACTCAGCCGAACCAAATAAAACCATGGCACAGTTTTTACATATAAATAATAATTTTCAGTGGTCAGTTTTTTTGCACCAGAAATAATCCATTTGTATATTCATAGCCCAGGCCATTCTGCTTGAAAACTTTCATTCCAAAGCACATATACACTTTTCCAAAAATCTTCTGTCATAGTGCCTGCTGTGGATACCTTCATGAATTCACTTATAAAGAGGGACATAATCTGCCATGATCTGTTCTGTATTATTAAACTCAACAGAAAGCTCTATATGCAGCAACAGGAGGCCACAGGCAATTAACACTGCAAACTGTAAGGTTTAGAATCTTTGCATGCACATGCATGCAATTATACAGTGACTAGTTCATAGCAGCAAAAAAAAAAAAAAAAAACTCATAAAAATATTTAGTAAAACAAACCTTTGCACTCCCCGGGCTTTAGGTGAAGAGTTAGCTTTACGTAGCACAAGGATAAAAGAGCAAAGAAGACCTGTTTGGCAGATTGTCCCCATTTTGTCAAAGTACTAAATTTAGCCTACCACCAGAATTGCTAAGAAGGCAACATTATCACATCATCCAGTCTCTCTGTAAAGAGTTTCCAAAATCTACTGTGTAGAAGGAGCATTATAAATATAAATTTAATTGATAAGTATGTTTGTGCTATTGCTAGGGGAAAGGGAGATGTACCTTTGCTAACTGGCCATTCAGGGGAAATCATAAAATAATTACAGGTACTACGGAGTAATTTAGGAGACTGAAGGAAGTGATTAAAAGGACTTTATCTAATATAAACATATAAACTATGATTCCCTAGCTATATTTCATACCCTATAGGGATAATTGTGAATAAAATGGAATACTCTCCTTATAGCTTATAGAGTCATGTCTCATCTGAATCCCAAGTTACCTGAAAGTCTTATATTTTTCAATGGTAATAATAATCAATTGCCTAAATATGCTAGATTTTCACTGATTCCAGTGACTAGGTGGCCTAGTTACAGCACAGGATGAAGTCCAACAAAGACGTGGTATACACATTGGAAGTGGGTGCATTTAGGAAATTTAACAAATTTGGAGTATAGTATCAATATGTTTCTGGAAATTTTGTAGATACCATTTGAAACCAGAATAGTATGCTCTAATGCAACACACGGTTTCTGTTTTGACTGTGGAGGCACATATTTAATAAAGACAGAATACAGATATATTCACTGTTTAAAATGTGTTGAGATTTCTAGTCATAGTGTCAATAAACACATCCCAAAGCACCCCTACACAGAGAACAAAATTGATTTTTTTTTTTTTGCATTTGTAGCCTAATGAATAAAAATATCTCCGAAAAACTGAAGAGAAAAAATACTGCCTGCAACAGTGGCTCAAAGAGTAAAACTCAATTATAAATGACGTTGTTAAACCATGGTTACCCAGTTGCACTGTAGGTCAGATCATGTAAAATAGTGAAAAACTAGGTACCTTAAAAACGTAGACATTTTTTAAAAAGTCATTCCCTCCCCCTTCAATACTAAACCAGTATTTTACATGGATCCCATTAAAAGCATATGTATGTATGTATGCATGTGCATATATATGTATAGAAGTAGAGATTAGATTCATATTGCAGAGAAAAGTATGTAAATACCACTTTTCTTCACATTCCAATGAAGTCTAACCATTCCTCTTAAAATTTCTGTTAAGAATTAGCAGAAGATAAGAATTGTTATCTATAGTTCACTGACAGGGCACTGAATCACTGTGCCAAATGAATAGAATCAGATTTTCTAAAAATTACCCAGTAAGTCAGTGGTCAATGACAACTAAAAACCAAAACTAATTTCTAGGTCTCTGTTTGCTAGGCCCACCTTTCCACCTCCCCTGTTTCAGACTGCACTCCAAACCCAAAGTAAAACTGTTCTCTAAAAAGACTTACAGTAACTCATTGTGAGACTATTCCTCCTCTTCCAGTGATACAGTTCCATGTGCTCTAAGTAATTCAAACTAAACCAAAGAATTTTCCAACAAAATAGCAAAGTCACCATATTACATGGCATTAAAATCAATGATTCATAAGCAAGATACAGGATGTGAAATGCTGTGCAGGTATGTGGACCAGACATGAGGTTGATTCGGCTGGCTTGGCCTTCATATCTAGCAGCAATCTGTGTTAATGCGTTTCTTCTCTTTGTTTTGGTGGAGCCCTACTAATAACAAGTTGATGAGCTGCATTTGTAAATGTCAGTTATAGATCAAAGAGGGCTATGTTAGATGCTTATTTTACTTCAACTTATGGTTTTTCACCTAGAAAACAAAACTGCATTGCACAGTAAAGTTCCTTATTTTTACTTGACTCTTCAATGAAAAAACAGCTGCAGAATAATGCGATTTAATGAGGCATTCCTAATAAAATACTGGAGAAGTAAAAGCAGGGGCACTGAACTGTTTCTGGTTGTTTCATCTTCTCAAATATATTAGAAATAACTGACGACACCTGGGAACATTCCTAGTTTGGGACATGCATTAAAGAGGCAAATGCCCATTAGTTTGCTGCCACAGCTGAACTTAGACAGAATCCGACAGTACCTTTTATTAGGGCCCATGATTAACAAAAAAAAAAAAAAAAGTCTGGAAAATGCTGGAGAGGCACATCTTACCCTACCTGTATAGGATAATCCATAACCTGCAATTAGTGACAAATCAAACTTAAAATGCACTTTCAACATTTACGTATTCAAAAACACACTGTAAAGGATCATCATTAAAATACTAAAGATACCGAATCCAGGAGGACTAAACCTTTCTGATATTATAAAAAATAACTTCCATAAAATCTTCTATCACCCCCTGAATTTCATCACTTCATAAATTTTTAAAAAGGAAAAGTGGCCATGTCTAAAAACAGATCTTTTTACAGCTGTTGTCATCACATTTTTATAACCCGGTGGTTAGTAAATACTGTAATGCAGTCTCCAAGCAATATGTACCTTTTTTGACATAGATCCATGGGATCTCAGTGAATCTTCACTCTCCGGTTTGTCACTTAAAATAGCTAATAGTTTTCTGATTCAAAATCACACATACTCAGAAAGCTTAGGTTCCTTTTTAGCACAACTTGTAGCCTTACAGGTGTTTGCTTTCACGTCGAGGTTTTTTGGTTCTTCCATAAGAGACATGTATCATAGCACTATGTATAAATATGTAAATTCAAGCAGCCTAAATTACAAAACTGTATTAAAGGCAAGAATCAAGATTTCAGTCTCAAAAAAATGCCTGATTTGAATAAAGCAACACACTAAAACTGTGTTCTGCCTCTTAAAAGTACTGTGTCTAAGCAGTTGGCAGTGTGACACTGCTTTCATAGTATTATGTCTATAAATAATGCAATCTAATTATTTTCATTGAAAATTAAGAAAATGCAAATAAAATGAGCTCCAGTGTGGTTCGTAATGGCCTTTCAATGGCTACAGATGGTTTTAAAAATTAGGACTCTAAAAAGGTCAGTATGCAAACAACTAACTGACCCGGGAAGAGATCCAGAACAAAGTAGGAAAAAGGGAAGATTAAATGTGTCTGATCATTTTTAAGGATCTCAGGTGCCAAATTTGAAACTGTAAAAGATTCACCAGTCTGAGAGCACATGTGCAAACATGGGAAGGCTGGAATCAATACAAATAATCTTAATGCCCTGGTTTTTAAAGCTTTAGAAGTGTCTTCAGAATCCTTTGCTAGTTATTGCCATTTAGGACTTTACCCAGAAATCTTAATTACTCATTTGTCTTAACTTACATTGCCTAACAGAGCAGTTTTAAAGTGTTAATTGATAATAGTCTGAATGTTGATGTCTCAAACAATCTAGTTGGGGAAGACAGGAACCAGATAATTATCATGCAGTCAATGGTCATTAAAATTCATCCTGTCACGAGTAAAAGACCCTTATACACCGACTGCTTTGCGGGTACTTTTCAGAGCAAAGGTTGCACACAGGTTTGTTTGGTTTTGTTTTTTTCAAGAATGATGCTTGCAAAATTCAAGAGGGTATTTAACACTCACAAAAAGAAGATATTTTCTTTTCTGTCTTATTGCCACAAGCCAAACTCACCCAGCACCAGGTGAAAATAGGCTAGCTATCCACTGTAGTGACTACACCTGTGATTCCACACACTTCAGGCAATCGTTTAACACTTGCTCAGGAGGTGGAATACTAACTAGAAAGCATCACGTCTACCACGGGGCTCTGCAAGCACCTACAGTTCCTCCTTTTCAAGTGGGGACTAGATAGCTCAGCCTGCAGTTCTAGGAGAAATAGGGCAATGGATCTCAAACTTTCCTTTACAAAGGCAGTTTCTGGAAATAACACGTTCCCCACTGACAAGTGAAGATCAGTGGCTTAAAGAAAACACCTCGGTGGAACCTGGCCTTTTGGAATAGAAGGGGGAAGGGACAGGAAAGCAGTGGGGCAGAAAAACCGTGTACTATTAGCAAGATTCTAGAGCCATCTATGCGGAAATAAATGAAAAACCGTTAGTTTCTCGAAGCTGTTCTTTTTCTGAACGCTGTTCCTAAAATGACCCTTGTCCTAAAGCTCTCCTGTAGTATCCTTTACTGAAGCTTTATCTCATTCAGTAGTAAAGCGTCCGGTACCAAATCTAAATAAACCTTTACACAGATGAGGCTCCAGAACTTATCAAGAAGATTCTTTATGAAAATGATTAGAGGTGGAGAAATCGATAGCCACCCTCTACAGACAGGCCCGAGAATTAACTAATCAGAAGTGGACAGAAAGTGGAGATTTCAGAAAGGCGACCTGACATCCCATTGATCCTCCCTTGAACGCGACCCCCAACTTCTTTTTAGGAGTCCAAAATGGTTACGAACCGAGATTGGTTTGGTTGAGGGATCGAATTAAAACCCACTTCAACCTCAGCCGGGTCGCCCGTTGTGTTAAGAGAAATGGGGCACAGAAGAGAGGGAGGGCAAGGCTCTCGGAACCGTCTTTCACTTGCTCAGATCCCCTCTCGGCGTTCCTCTACCCCCGCCCATACTCTGGACGCCCAACCAGCATCCGCTATCACCTCTCGCCTTCCCCGGGCGAGCTCCCTACAGCCCCCGACCCCCGGAGAAGGGAGGGCTTCCGGGCCCCGGGTCCTCCAGCTGCCGCCCGAGTCCCCAGCGCCGGCGGCAGGCGCGGCTGGCACCTACCTGCAGCCCGGCTTCCTGGTGGCGGCAACACCTAGCGATGCTCCTGCAGCTTCCGCGGGCCCGCGCCAGCCTTATCGCTCTTGCATCGCTTCCAAGATGCCAATCCGCTGTCACCGTTCTGGGGCATAGGGAACCGAAGTCTGGTGGTGTGTGCTCGTGGAGGGCGTGTGAGTGTGGCCCCAAGCGTGCGTGTGTGTGCGCGCGCGCGTGTGTTTCCTCCTCCGAGAGCAAAGAGGGTTCAGGAATCTCTAGACATCCAAACTGGAATCCCCTTAAAGTGGGTGGAAGGTGGCGTGCGGGAGCCTCGTTTCTTTCCTCCTCTCGTTTTTCACAAGTCAAAGTAATCAAAAGATTTGTTTACTGGGGAAACGCCGAAGTCCCGCAGCCCTCGCCAGCGCCCACGGTCGCCAGCGGTCCTCGCCGGATGCGCGCGGTGCGCTCAGCTCCTCACAATGCGAGAATCAAGGCGGTCTTGCAGCAGTTACCGCTCTTACTCCATCTCTGATTTGTTTGCTTTGAACGCCGAGTAAAGACTTTTCCTCCTGCCACACGTCGTCTCTGCCTCTCACACATACACACACTCACGCATACTCGGTTCTTTTTCCCCCTCCCTCCCTTTTTGCTCTCTGGGGAAAGGCAATTGGACGGAACAGTTCACCTTCAGAAAAGCAGCCTCCGCCACGTACTTCTCCAGTTTCCTGCCTCTCGTAGGTCCCGGGTCTCCGTTGTGCGCGAGTTGCTGGGGAGCTTCGGGGCAGGAAGGAGGAGAGGCTCTGAGCTCGGCAGTCTTCCGCCCGCGAGACGCTGGAGTTCCTCCGTCAGGCGCCCCTGTTCCCGCTTTTAGCAGATAGGTCCCAGCTGATGCCCTCTCGGAGACTTGGCGCCAAGTCCAATTAACAGCAACTCCTAACCAGCTGCAGACCCTCAATCCCGCCTCGAAGTGCTGCGGGCCGAGCCCCACGCAGCTCAACCGCTGCCCCTCTGGGCATCGTCGGCTGGGAGGAAGGGAAACCGCCGCTGTCCCCTTGTCCCCAGTACGCTGGGCACAGTCACCGCCGAGAAGGTGCGTGTTCCAACATCGAACACAAGCGAGCAGGGGCTGCCTGTGTCAGTTCGCTAAAGGAGGGGAGGGAGATGGGGCAGGGGAGGAGGCCGGGGAAACAAATCCGATCACCAGAACAAAAAGAATTAAGCGGTTTAGTAACCGAAGCCTCCTCTCCGCCGCCCACCCTAGGGCGCTGCACTGTCAAAAAACATTAGTGGTACCTTTTAGAAAGTCACCGTAGAGGGCAGAGCCCCCTGTTCCACCCAGACCCCTTATTCCACCCAGCCTGGACGTCCAGAGAGTCCGGAGTGACTGACTTCCCTGTATACTACAAGGAGAACGCAGGGAGGAAACAGGTGCCAACACTCCAGGTTGAGTTAAGCAGGAAAATGCGAGGGCGGGACCAGGCGGCGTTGCCTCCCTCTGTCTCTCTCCCAACAGCCACCTCTGTTAGCAGCCGCAGCTGCTTCTGAGAGGAAACTGCGGTCTCGCAGAAAAAGAAAGAGGCAGTAAAAGATGAGAGGGCGGCAATTGGTATAAAAGCTGGACTATGTCTCCCTCTAGAGGGAGGCTCGGGTTAGAAAGCTTTACTGACTACGACTCTGATCTCTCCACAAAGAAAAAGAAAACAATATCGGTTCCAGGGAATTTTGTAGTTTTACAAATTCCAACCTCTAATGGATTTAGAGAGAGGATTTGCACTGCAGGCTTATGTAAGCAGAGTCCTTGCTAAAGGAAGCTCTCCATATTTACAGAAATTTAATAGCAAGACGCTGGAAGGTCATGTCCTTACAGGTTTGGTCAATTTGGGTGTTGGTTTAAGCAGTATGCATACGAACTCAAGTGAAGAATCTTCTTAGACTCACTTTGATCAAGTCTGGCGATGAACAATACCTTAATCTAGTGATTAGAGGATTATGCAAAAATGAATAAGTAGTAATGATGAATTTAGAAAAAGAAAAGAAAATCTAAAGCAAAGAAATAGCATGCTGATCCAGGAAGTCTTACAAGCCCCTTACATCTAGGGATATCTCAAGGATCTTGCTTTGGAGCCAATATTCATACCTCTTATTTAACTAAACTAATCATTGTCAACTAAACTAACCAGACAAGGAGTTCAGGTTTTTTGAGCATCAGCTGCTGGCGTTCCTTGTCTGGTGCCTACAATAAACATTGCACTTTCTTTCACCAAAACCTGGTGTCAGTGGATTGGCTTTATGGCACCAGGGCAAGTGGACCCAAGTTTCGTTCAGTAACAATAGTGTCACAGATGTTATAATGTTTTGTTACTTCAGTCAAGTCCAAGCTAGGTTCCATCCATAACTTTAATATTTAGATTTTGTGAACTAACTATTTGAAAGTTTTCATTCAAAATATTTCTATATGAAACAACAAACTAGTGAATATAACAAAAAAGAAGCAGACTCACAGATATAGAGGATAAACTAATGGTTATCAGTGGCAGTGGAGGAGCAATGCAGGGCTGGGGGAAAGAGAGGTACAAACTACTGGGTATAAGATAGGCTCAAGGATGTATTGTATAACACTGGGAATACAGCCAATATTTTGTAATAACTGTAAATGAAGAGTAACCTTTAAAAATTGTACAAAAATTTTAAAAATAAACAATAAAAATAATAAAACAAAAAATTCTGTATGTTTAAAAATTATAAAAAGTGTATTCAAGTTTTTATTAAACTCCTTCCCATTCCCATTCACTCTGAATTTTTGAAGTAGTCATATTTTAACTTGATAATCTAATTTAGTACAGGCTTAAAGAAAGAAAAGAATTTATAAGAAATAGCTTAGACTGATTGAAGTCATTTAAAACAAGGAGCCAAAACTAAGTCATGTAGTTTTATTATTTGGCTAATTGTACTATAGTAGATTTGAATCAGTCGAGCACATGGCAGTGAGGTACCCTCACCTTGTCTCTTTCAAAAGATTCATGTCATATGGTCAAAGATTTTTATTTCATTCCTCTTACTGTTAGTGAAAGTGGGGTCTGGCTGCTCACCACTCAAAAGCCAAAAAAGAGGCAACGTTGGTGGAAAGGAAAGTTTGCTTTATTTCGGATGTCAGCAACAAGGGGGGGAGAGCGGACTCCTGTCTAAAGGCCAACTTGACCCAACCACTGACAATCAGTGGGCAAGAGCTCTTATGGACAGAGGGAGGGGGCTACATGTAGAAACAGCACAGTCAGCTCTGACAGTCATCTTGAAATTGGTCATGTGGTGGTCTGACCAAAGTTATCTTGATTGTTTTAAGTACAATTAATCTTCAGTTCCAGGGTCAATTTGTTCCCATTTTCTTGAGGCCAGTTCTTGGAATTGTGGCAGCTTATGTCATGGCTACAGTCTGGTCAGCATGTGGTTAACTTCTTCCACCTGGTGGCGGTTTCAGTATCTACAAGGCAGCTCACAAGATGTGGCTCAGAATATTATCTATAGCCCTTGGGGAGGAACCAAAGGTCCTTGACTACACTTAATGACAAAACTATTATTATTTGGACTCCTTTTACTGTTTTCCTTTGTTTCTGCATTTTCTCACTTCTCTGATTAAACTTATTCTTTGGCTAAAGTTTTTGCACAGGCAAAAGGCAGGCAGAGGGCATGGTGGGGGGTGCGAAGGACCATGGGGTCCTGCTCCGTTTCATTACCTAGCAACTTATTTCCCCAGGGAGCAAAGTTGACATTTTAAAACACCTGGCACTCTTTCATTGCCAATCTTACAGTAATTCTCAGTCTGCTATGTTAAGTAGTAGGATGGAATCCAAGCAGGAATGACTGGAAATCTGGGCTCTGTGCTGGGAGGAATAGCCATTTACAAAATTACTTTAGAATATTGGCCTTCCTTTCTTATAAGAAATATAAAGTATACTTTATAACCCTTCTAGCTTCTAATTCAAGTAGCTCTCTGTGACTATAGGAAAATCTATCATTTTATCATATTGTTAAATTTTTATTGTTAAAATATATGACATTTCATCCTTATTTTCCTAATTAAACCCATCATGTTTTTACAAAAATGTAAAGAAAAAAAGTTAGTAAAGAGAATAAATGTGTAAATTAATTACAAAATATAATAGAATTTCTTATCCAAAGTCATATGATACTTAAATTCTGTAATAACCTTTGTACTTTTTGTACAGATCCAGATAATTTCTAATGATTTTTAGATCAAGGTATTCCTATTTCCAGCACCTCCTAGACTTTTAAGTCAAATATTTTGTTTTCCTTCCAAAACAAAATGGCAAATACCTCCTTAGTTTAATAGAAATCTTGAGATGATACTTCTTATCTTCTGTTTATTTAAACCGCCTGCCTCCTCCCATATAAACAGTAAAAAATAATTACTTGGAATTAGTGAAGCAGAACTTCACTGACAGTAACCCGGAGCATAGCTCTTCATGTTCTGAGAGCTCACTGAAACATCACTTTGGGGCACTATAAGCTTGCTGGAGGCTTTCTATATTATCTCAAATTCTTATCTCAAGTCCTCACAACATGCCATAAAGTACCTGATATAACCCCATTTTACACATGAAAAAAATTTTACACATGAAAAACATTGAGACAATTTCACCGTGATTAAGTGGAAGAGCTGGGAATCAAGCCAGATGGCTCCACCTGAATCCAAAACCAGTTTTTGGTTTGGTTTTGGCTTTGATATTTTTTTTCTACCCTCCCCAGAACCACCACTAAAATAGGCTATCTTCTATATTACAGGGAAATAAAAATCATTTGGACCTGGATATAGAAAAAACTTAGCTAAAGAATGTGGGTCCATTAATAAGAATAGAAAGAAGTTATTCATGGGAAAGAGAGAAGAAAAATTAGCACCAGCTCCCCTCAGCACTCAGCCAGGGTCTAGGATATTAAAACAAATGAACAAAAAAATTCTGATTCCTAGTGTGTAAGTGAAGAGGAGTGCCGTTCATTCTTCCTCGTCTCCTCTTGTTTTGTTTATTTGGTCCTAACCACCTCATTCTACTGATATCTTTTTCAGTAATGTCTCCCTCACTCACTTTTGTTTTCATGTAATTAGGTAAACAGAAGGAAGCACAGGATCCCTTTCACATAACCTAAGGTGGCATGTGTACGTTATTAACTTGTAGAATCCCCATCACCTAGCATAGTACCTAATACACAATAAATACTCTATAAATACATTATGGTCAGTAATCAGGAAACCAAATTGGTCAAGTGAGCAGACTGAAACCATGATGATAAACCAAGAGAATTACTCCACAGAGCCATAGGAGAAAGTAACTGAGGTAGGAAAACTGCCCTATATGGAGTAGTGAGGCAAATGCAACAAATCACTCCAAAACTTAGTGGTTTAAAGAACAAGCATTGATTTAGTTCACATTTCTGTGGGATTGGCAATTACGGGTTGAGCTCAGCTAGTCAGCTGGGCAGTTCCTCTGAACTCAGCTGAGCTTACTTGTGTCCCTGTGATCAACTGGCACTATAGTGCCTCACTATAAGCTGACTGTAAGCTGGAGTATTTGAGAGTAACTAAGCTGCTAGTCCCTTATCATCTAACAGGGTACACTAGCTGTTTACATGGTGGCAATCACAGGCTTCCAAGAGTAGCAATAGGGGAAGCCTCAATACCCAAGCACTTTCCAAGTCTCTGCTCTCGTGATGTTTGCTACAGTCTCCTTGGCTAAGCAGTTCATCAGACCAGCCCAGATTCAAGGGGTGAAGAAAGACTCCATTTCTTAATCAGTAGAGCTACAAAAACCTGGTACATTAAAGAACCTGGTATGGGGGAAAAAGTATTTGCTTTCATTTTTGCAATCTAGCATGATAGCTATCCCAGGAAGCTAGCATCTTGCACAGTATCTTAACCCATCAAGCGTTTTATGGACTGACCTGTGCACAGCAGAGTATTCCCATTATAGATTAAAGGACACCTGTCTTGGGTAAGAACAAGTTGTTTGTTCAGATTATTGAGTCCCTGGACTGTTCCCATTATCAATTTAAAAGAAATAGTCCATCCAACACCTTTCACCAATACAATGCAACATGTTTTTGTAATTCTCTGTTTCACTAGAAAGCACAAATGTTCCAACATTTAACACACTTTCCACATTAGCCATTGCATTAATCTCAGGGCTTTAATTTACAATTCAGATTTATCAACAGTATTATAAAAGTTCCACTTGTTAAGCTAGAAATCACTAGCCGCTTTTACGTGACAGTGATTATATCATCTTTCGTACACAGACCTGATAGCATCTATTTCGGTTAGAGACTTTGTTTACTTCCTGATTTTTTTATCATACTCCAAAGAATTGAGATGAGTAAAACCTACTATAACGGCTTCCCAAATGGACTTGACTGAAACCCTGGGCACCACCTCACCACATCTGCAAACAATCTCTACTTGGTTAACTCCAACTCATTCATTAAGACTCAGGACAAGGGTAATCTTCTCTAAAAAATCATCCATAATTCCCTTAATCCACTATATTAACCATTTCTCCTCTGTGCTCCCAAACACCTGAGATCCCTCTATCTTAACACTTAACACATTGTGTTGTAATTGAGTCATTTTTAATAGATTATCCTACATTAGAGTATATCCCTCTTGAAGGTCCACAGTCATGTTCATCCTTGTTTCATCTACGAAAGCTACAGACATGAATGGATGAGCAACTAATATATCTCGATTCACAAGACTGTAGAGCAATGTATGGTCACATTTATTTTATTATCCAATAATGACTTTAGGCCTCCATCTTGCTGATCACAAGCATTACATGCATCTAGACACTAGAGTCCCAAGTGGCTACGGGCACTCTTGAAGAATGCTGACATGGTTTATAAAATTAGTCTTCTTCATTACTGCACCTGCACACACACCAGAGACAGGAGCTCAGATGCACTCCTTAAGGTCTATCTTGTCCTGCTGACCTCCAGAGCTCCACCTGCCTGTTTCTATTTCTTACATTCAGCTGCTTCTATGCACATTTTCGCACTAAGCCCCACTTCAGAATAGTAACTGAAGTTCAATTTGCTCCAACAGCTGAACTGCAGTGATTCCTTGAGTACAGGGAAAGTTTCACTTCTCCACAATGTTATACTCAGTCCAAGACCAAAGAAAAATAGCCCTAGACTGTAGAAGACCCATCTCTTGGTGAGCAACTTAAGTTAAAAGCACATAGACATTTTCCCCAAGGTGTGCCCACACTGCCAGAGTAGCTAGGTAAGAAAGAGAGCTGGTATCAGCTTCGTGCTGCATCCAGTATAAGCCCTTCCCTGTGACAACTTAGATACTAGTGTTTAGCCCAGGTCTCTAGTGTCTAGACATCCTCATTCCTTGTGAACCTGAGGTCGACCATAGGGAGGGATGAGGTGAGTTGGGTAATCTTGGTCTCACTCCTTGGCCAGATGCTTGCTGAGTTGCAGAGAGCAGGGTGAAAAAGAGCCCTTAGGAGAATCTAACATTTTTTTCCCAATAGTTTGGGGGAAAATGTGAAATTAGAGAAAAGTGCCTGCTCCTTGTGTGAAAAATCTAAAGGTAGGAGGCTAGCTGAAGTGACCAAGGACAGCAGTCCAAAAAAGAGGGTCATCTGATAGTGAAGAGGCAAATCTACCATTTCATGGGCCAAAGACATACTAGTTCCATGGACCAAGTGGGTATCACAAAAGGTAGTGGCCTGAGTCATCAAAGCAATGGAAGAAAAGTAAAACTATTTATTGATTGCACTTAATTTGTACCCATTCTGTTTATTTATGGGCTAACATGGGTTCTATGAATATTGGCTTTCGGGGCATGTTAGTTCTGTAGCATAAGGTAGTAAGAAACTATTTATAGATACTACCTGTTAGTAGAAAGAAGCTATTAATATCGTGGTAGGCTGAGACCTAATGATTTCTAGAACTAAATAGGAAGCAAGTAAGTAGCTATAAAATCATTATGAACAGCTAGCATGGGGTTAGGGTTAGGCAGAGACTGACACACTCCAGATCTCTGAGAAATTAATGATCCATGTAATGAATATACCAGTCTCAGCAGTATAGGTTAGAGGGCAGGATCATCAGGATTAAGAATGTGGTCTTGGGCTTCCCTGGTGATGCAGTGGTTGAGAGTCCGCCTGCCAATGCAGGGGACGCAGGTTCGTGCCCCGGTCCGGGAAGATCCCACATGCCACGGAGCGGCTGGGCCCGTGAGCCATGGCCGCTGAGCCTGCGCGTCCACAGCCTGTGCTCCGCAACGGGAGAGGCCACAGCAGTGAGAGGTCTGCGTACCGCAAAAAAAAAAAAAAAAAGAAAAAAGAATGTGGTCTTACTAAACTGCTCCCTTCCTCCATCAGAAATTAAAATTTCCAGTGGTTTGGGGTAGGAAGTCCAGGGTCTTTAACAACTTTACCTCATTTAAGTCATTGGCTGTCTTCATTCATAAGATTTTCATAAGTTACCAAGACCTAGTTGTACTTCAGTCTCTACCTGAGGTGTGATACACAGCCTCATGACAATACTACCGGCTCCAGATTTTCTCTCTTGATTTTATCATGCTTGTAGTAATCATGGGTAATCAATGTTTCTTCTAATCCTCATTCTTCCTGCCTGGTTTATTGGATTAACTAGATTGCTTTTGGCCTCTCATTCCCTTTTTGCCCTCTTTCCTCCCCCACTTCCCCATTGCAAGGTTGTGGAAGCAGACAGACTCTCACTTTATCAGGGAACCAAAGATTCCACACAACAAGGTACATTCTGAAGGTACAAACCAAGATGAAAGTCAGTTTTAGTACCATGCTTAAGAGCCTGGTCTTCCTAGTCTTTAGCTCAAAGTCCCATTTCCCTGTATTACTTGCCAACTAGATATTAATAATCCATAGTTTTCATCCACAGAATGTAGCTAAGAATAGGGGGAAGGAGAGCAAAATCCACTGAACAAATTGACCATGCATCAAAGGTTATTTTTCACTGAAGCTAAGTAGAGGATGAGGTTTACAAGTTTTTACTCAGAAATGGGAAAGAAAAGAAACTAACACATTTCTTTCTTCTCATAATAGTTCTATAAAACAGATATTATCTCATTTTATGACTTATACACTAAGGCTCAGAGATTAAGTAAATTGCCCAAAAATTCAGTTAAAAAGTGAGAGCAGCCAGAATTACAATTAGATCTGACCCAAAAGCATTAATAAGAACTTGTCTCCTAGTTATTAGTCCATTGTTCTTTTCACTTTACATATTGTTCTGATTCAATTATTTCCACAAAGCTCAAGCGCAAACCCTGAAATTCCTGCATTCAAACTCTCTTTGGATTTCTGTACAAAATTTTCTCCTACTTTTAGTATAATATAAAATGACTTCTGTCACCCAACATGATCAAAATATTGCCTGCAAAGGTTTAAGTGTTTCAAGAAACTTCACTATGTATTTCAGCCATCCAGTGTCAAAACAGAGCAACTGCAGGCAGGTGCTGATGTTTCTACAGACAGGCGTGATAGTACATACTGTCTGCTTTCCCGCAGCAAAAATAAATCATGACAGAGGTTCTGAAGTCTTTCCATGGTAAAGATTGTACATTTAGAAGATACTCCCACAACAGAAAGAAGCACATGAAAATGAGAAGCCAATATTTTTTAAATGAAGAATTTAAATAGTGTATGTGAAGATATGCCTGTTCCAAAATCCTAGAAAAAACGGAATAAAAGGAAATGAGATAATAAAATTTAATCGTATGTAAAGAAGCAGTCAAAAATAAGAGGAGGTAAATTGTTTTTAACACATTTTTAACATACTTTAATGTACAGGTTAATTAGACAGTGTAATGAGCTACAAAAAGAATTAGTGGACTTGCCAATATTGGAGGTATTCAACGAAATCTCTAGCCTGACAACCGATGGGAAACATAGATATCAAGTTCCCTCGAGTCTTAATGACAAACACAAGGAAACAACATGCAGCAAGAGATCTATGAAGACTAATGTTAGAACATCATCATCATCTAAGTGGATTTACTACACACTTAATTGTACGTAGATAGCACCTGCCCTTTCAAGAAAGTCTAAAAGAGCAAAATGATAACATCACTACAAATGAAGCTAGTAGCTCATTAATCCAATTACATGAATGGCAAAGAGGAGTGAATTTTAGAGATGGCGTATAGTTTAAATTTTAAAACTAGAAAAATAGCCATAGAACTCTGAGTAAGAAAAGGAAAGAATTGTTAATGGTAATATGTCTTATTTCATAATTATTCAGGTTTTCTGCTTGGGCTCTCTGGGTCAACCTCGGCTGTGAAATCCTAGCTCTACTAGGGTGTTGGCCCCAACACAGTGCACAAATATACAATGTTGTAGATCGGACCAGTAGCTCTCAACATTTTAATTAGTTTCCATGTGTGGGATAGAAAGCATTCTTATAAATGTATCAGGACTATTCAAAATTCTTGGCTTCTTTACTGTAAGTCCTTTCTCTCCCACTGACAAAGCATAGCTAATACAAGTGAGTAAACAGGGCAATTATAAAGGACAATCATAGGGATAACTTTTCCAGTTTACACTGCAAAGTAAATACTTCCCAAAGCTTTGTGCTTTATTAAGTCACTTTATTATTAATGACTAACTTCGCAAAAAATCACCAAATTGTATGAAGCCAGTAGTCAAGCAATAAATATTGTTAACGACCATAATTCAATTAACCCCTGTGGCTCAAGCCACCATTAGATGTTTTGCAAGTTGACAAGGTGTCAAAGCTGAGCCTATCCAAGTTCGCTGACATACATGGAGGAAAAGTCACTCTACTCCTCTCTGCTTAATAACCATTCTCTAAACGTTGATTCTTTTCTCCTTGGCAGATAGAATTGCTTTCCTTTAAAACACCTGTTAGAATAATTGAGGTTGTAATATGCTCTACCACCAAAACAATTTCTAATAAAAATGAAATATTTGAACAATCTTTCTTCCTTATTCATTTGGCATTCTAAATTATCAAAGTTGTAATCCAGTTCTCAAGAGAAGAAAATAAATTGCACCTGTGCTGACGCAATAGGTTTCTCAACTATTGTGTTACTTTAAGGAGAATAAAAAACACACTTAACCAACTGAGTCCAGGAGATGTAAATTCCAAGGTAAAAAAAAATATGTACAAATGATTAAAACTTTAATATCAGAGCTCCTGAAGATGCCTGAAAATAAGCCCAAACAAATGATTGAAACGTGAAGTTTTTGCCTTATATTCTAGTTCTAAAAAAAAATGCAACTATGAAATTATATAAAAGGGAAGCCTCAAGTAACATATTTTGTTCTCTTTGGTGGAAATAATTATATTAAAGGCTGTGAAATAACTGTATAAGTATAATTTATACTGGCAACCTAGGAAGTTTTGAGGCCACAAATTTTATTTTAGCCCCTGTCTCTGAATCAATTTATACCCAGAAGCCACTATAAATGTCTGTCTTCTCTTCTAGATTTACACCAGGCAACTGCTAGTATACAACACATCCCTCAATCTCTCCTCACTAGGATAAGGAGCACAGTTGGAGAAGTAGTGGAGTGTGTTAGAGCCCAGGATAGGCTGCCCTCAAATGTGCCTCAATGGCATATTGATTATATTGAATTAAAGTTACTTAAGAGCCAATGCAAGAGGGACAGTTTGACTCTCCTTTCTGTCTCCCTAAAGCAGGAAATAAACCTCTCAAATGACAGGTGCACTCCCTGCATCTGGAAGTAGGACACGCTTATCACCAGAGATAGGGAATTTGGGGCCAAGAAGCCTGCGTAAACAAACCTTGTTACTTCTTTAATTTACTACCCTAAGCCCAAACTCTGTTTAGATTCTTCACTGATTAAGCACCCAAAGGCTACGTTTCTTTGTCCTGTCCACTCTTCACAAATGTATTGTTTCTTTGTCTAAAAAGTATAAAAGCTTCCTGCTTTGGCCACTTCTTAGGTCCTATATCTATGAGACCTCCAAACACATAAATTAAAATGTGTTTCTTTTTCTCCTGTTAACCTGTCTTGTGTCCATTTTATTATTAGTCTGACCACAAGAACTCATGAGGGGTAGAGGGGCAAATTTTTCCCTCCTGGACAGTAAGTAAGCCATCAGGAGGCTAGGTGGACTCCCCACTTCCCACCCTGAGACTTCTGCAGCTGAGAGAACATGAGACGTCTGACAAAAGTGGTAAAAGGTAAGATTTCTTACAGAATGCCTGCAAGGTCTGGTGGAAGCAAAGTGGTGAGAGTCCCTTTTCTCTCTCTCTCTAATTTTAGATGAGCAGGAGAAAATATTTGTAGAGCTAGTTGGTTGGACTTAGTGACTCCTGGGGATCCTTTTCCTCCCAGATACGGTCTCTGATTTTCTTTTGTTTTAATTGAAGTATAGTTTATTTACAATGTCATGTTAGTTTCAGGTGTACAGCAAAGTGATTGTTATATATATTTTTTTCAGATTCTTTTCTATTATAGTTTATTATAAGATACTGAATATAGTTCCCTATGCTATACATTAGGACCTTATTGTTTATCTATTTCATATATAGTAGTGTGTACCTGTTAATCCCAAGCTCCTAATTTATCCCTCTTCCCCAGCCCTTTCCCCTTTGGTAACCATAAACTTGTTTTCTAAGTCTGTAAATCTGTTTCTGTTTTGTAAATAAGTTCATCTGCATCTTTGTTTAGGTACTACATATAAGTGATATCATATGATATTTGTCTTTCTCTGTCTGACTTCACTCAGTATGATAATCTCTAGGTTCACCCATGTTGCTACAAATGGCATTATTTCATTCTTTTTTATGGCTGAGTAATATACCATTGTATATATGCACCACATCTTTTTTATCTATTCCTCTGTTGATGGACCTTTACATTGCTTCAATGTCCTGGCTATTGTAAACAGTGTTGCAGTGAACACTGGGATGCATGTAAGTTTTTGAATTATGGTTTTCTCCAGATATATGCCCAGGAGTGGGATTGCTGGATCATATGGTAGCTCCATTTTAGTTTTTTAAGGAACTTCTATACTGTTCTCCATAGTGGCTATACCAGTTTACATTCCCACCAACAGTGTAGGAAGGTTGCCTTTTCTCCACACCCTCTCCAGCATTTGCTGTTTGTACATTTTCTGACGATGTCCATTCTGACTGGTGTGAGGTGATACCTCATTGTAGTTTGGATTAGCACTTCTCTAATAATTAGTGATGTTGAGCATCTTCTCATGTGCTTTTTGGCCATCTGTATGTCTTCTTTGGAGAAATGTCTATTTCCATCTTCTGCCCATTTTTTGGTTGGGTTGGGTTTTTTTTTTTGATATTGAGCTGCATATTATAAACAGCTGTCATATTAGTACTTTCAGGAGGATCAAATTGAAAGGGAAAAAAAGTATAATGGCTAGCCTTCGGGAATCCCTTATTCCGAAAAAAACACAAATTAGATTTAAAGATCCAACATAAATTCCTCTTCTTAAAAAAGAAAAGAAAAGAAATAGATTATCTGGAAGCCAATATTCAAGGGCTATTATAAACAACTGTCTTTGTCTTGCAAATCTCTACAAAATCAGAAATGCAACTCTAGAAACAAGTCAAGGCCCTCTTATCTTTACCAATCCCAAAACTTCACCTATTCCTCTCAAAATGCTTGTTGATATTATAAAAGATCAGGATATTGGAGCAAAACTGTACCGTACTTTAAAAAATTTTTTATAATAATAACTACCCTAAGCTTATAATAGACAAATATATTCCAAAACTCCTAGGAGAAAGCTTGTATTTTCTTTCTCTGTCCCTTAAAGTCATAAATCTTATCACATCTTTGAAAAGTAAACACAGTCCACATTGCCTGAGACTGAGCCAGATTAGCTCAATTGGTAGAACCTGAAACAAACAAAACAAAACAAAAGGAAAGAGGCCTTTTTAAATACAAACTGTTAAAAGGATTCTCTTGCTCAAACTCTAATAAATCACAACCTCCTTATAATTGCTTGTTAAGGGCAAATATATATCTTAAGAGTATTCTCCACAAAGGGAACACTCCTACCCTGTTGGTGGGAATGTAAGTTGGTGCAGCCACTGTGGAAAACAGTATGGACGTGCCTCAGAAAAACTAAAAAGAGAATTACCATATGATCCAGCAATCCCACTCCCGGGCATATATCCAGATAAAACTATAATTCAAAAAGATACATGCACCCCTATCTTCATAGCAGCACTATTCACAATAGCCAAGACATGGAAACAACCTATCGTTGACAGATGAATGGATAAAGAAGATGTGGTATATATATCCAATGGAATACTACTCAGCCATAAAAAAGAATGAAATAATGCCATTTGCAGCAACATGGATACAACTAGAGATTATCATATTAAGGGAAGTAAGTCAGAAAGAGAAAAGCAAATACCATATAATATCACTTATATGTGGAATCTAAAATATGACACAAATGAACCTATGTATGAAACAGAAACAAAATCAGAGACATAGAGAATAGACTGATGGTTTCCAAGGGGGTGGGGGGTGGGAGAGGCTAGGAGTGGGAGTTTGGGATTAGCAGATGCAAACCGGTATATATATAGAATGGATAAACAACAAGGTTCTACTGTATAGCACAGGGAACTATATTAAACATTCTGTGATAAACCATAATGGAAACAAATATGAAAAAGAATGTATATATATGTATAGCTGAGTCACTTTGCTGTATAACAGTAATTAACACAACATTGTAATTCAACTATACTTCAATAAAAAATAAATTAAAATAAAAGTATTCTCCACAAATAATAAAAGACTTAAGCCATCTGAGTAAGTGAACTTCATTTATTCCAACTGTTATTTATAAAATAGTGAGTTTTGTATTGTACCTGATTCATGGCTAAAGTTTTAAAATGAAAACTATGAGATCTCTGGTTGTGCCTGTCTACATGTCTATATGTGTACATTGTAGATATGGTATTTTTCTACCATCAGATGATTTGACAAAATTAATTTGTAAAAGAGCTCTATTTCTTTGACCTAAACAAACAAGTGTTTTATTAAAATTCTCAAAAGTATAATAAAGACTAACACAAATATTTTTCGAGTTCACGTGATCTAGAATAATCTTTGGTGAATAAAAGTTAACTTTAAGCTTGTTGGCTTAATTAATACAGGTATGTCTTCAGAGTTATCAACATTAAATACAATGCAGATAAACAACTTTTGTTCTACCTGGGTATACTAGTCAAATGGTGTCATGTAGTCTCTGTTACAGTTTGTCAACAACAACAACAAAACTTAACGTAATGACTAATTGCTTCAGTGTCTCATAAAATTGTCATGAGTAATCTAAGTATGACCATTAAAAACAAATGACTTAAATAGACATAAATGAGATAAGAGTTTTTAGATAAAATTTTTAACAATAATTATTTTATGATATGTCTATTTAAATTGTTTCCTAAATCTCTTTGGTAATTTATACCCTTAGAGTTTTGCAAAGTTAAATTAAATGATGGGGATTCACTGAATGTCTAGATCATTTCCAAATAAGATAAAATACTGAAACATTTATTGCTAAACAAGTCTAAGTTTACCTACTTTTGACCTCTATTACAGAGACTAAATAAGTTTGGGTTTATTAGTAAATATATCTTATGCTTTATTGAAAGACTGTACTATGAAATAGCATATGTTTCTAGAAATTATAAAATATATTTATAAGTTTGCCAAGCCACAAAATGTTAATACAGTTCACAATTGTTTACTTCTTTATTTTCACTAAAAAAATTAAGATTTCAAAGATTAAGAATTCTAATTAACACATGTGGCTAAAGCTACCAGAAACAATAAGTGAGGTAAGATGTGTTTTGGGGTAAGAAAAGCTATAAGGTATGGAGATGTTTTTGTTAAGGAAAAAGAAAGTGATTTTGTCCTAAAGCTGCTTATTTCTAAATGGGAAAGAAAACAAGTGATAAATAAAATGGACATGGAAAATTGTAAAAGGTTTGTGGGAAAAAAAGGACTCTTTCTAAAGGAATTTTATCTGTGGTAAGGACTGGCTAAGACTGAAATGAATTTAAGTAAATAAATCTTAATATCGAAAGTAAGCTGGTACAAAATTAAAATTTGATTTTTCTGTCTGTGAAAAGGACAACGTTTTCTTAGATTATTAGTTTGGTTTTAATAAAATATTGTAGACAAAGGTTTTCTTTACCTTTAATATAATCTGTCTAGAAAAACAAAAATTCTATATTTTGTCTTTAACAGGTCTTTGATTATTTAGAAGAAAAGGAAAGAAACTGAATTTTTTCAATATTAAAAGAGCTAGGGGGCTTCCCTCGTGGCGCAGTGGTTGAGAGTCCGCCTGCCGATGCAGGGGACACGGGTTTCGTGCCCCGGTCCGGGAAGATCCCACATGCCGCGGAGTGGCTGGGCCCGTGAGCCATGGCCACTGAGCCTGCGCGTCCGGAGCCTGTGCTCCGCAATGGGAGAGGCCACAACAGTGAGAGGCCCGCGTACGGCAAAAAAAAAAAAAAAAAAAAAAAAGAGCTAGGGCTTTTTATAACTATTTAACTTCTCTATTTGCCTGTGAAGTCTTTGTCACTTTGATTAAAAGTATAACTAAGTATTGCTTCATAGTGACCTCTGATCCTACTTAACCAAGTGTTTTTAAAACTTTTGATATTTTTTTTTTTTTTTTTGCGGTACGCGGGCCTCTCACTGCTGTGGCCTCTCCCGTCGTGGAGCCCAGGCTCCGGACGCGCAGGCTCAGCGGCCATGGCCCACGGGCCCAGCCGCTCCGCGGCATGTGGGACCCTCCCGGACCGGGGCACGAACCCGCGTCCCCTGCACCGGCAGGCGGACTCTCAACCACTGCGCCACCAGGGAAGCCCAAAACTTTTGATATTTTTGACAAATTTCCCAAAAATAAATTTTCCAAAAATAAAATTCTAAATGAAGACTTAAATGACCTGGAAGTAACTTTGGGGTTTTCTAAAGGTCCCTAGAATGCCTCAAAAGATTTATTTTCTTTTCTTATAAAAGGGAGATATTAAATTAATTAGGCTTATTTGTAAAATTTCATATTTATTAAATTACATAGGAAGCATTGTCAAATAGATGATGATAAGCCTTCTTAGGTTATATTGTATGAATAAATGTTATTAATATAAATGTTCTAGAAAATATATGAAATTTCTAAAATTTGGATATGCCCTAGTATAATGTTACCAGTCATAATTCTAGTTATTATCTTAAAATGTGTGTCACAGAGATAACTAAATTTCCTCTCAATTCCATTATAATGAATCAAATCTTTAATAATAGCTATTTTTAAGCTTTTTATCGTTTACAGACAGTTATTGTCTTACTCATATTTTTACAAAAGTTTCCTGCAAATGTGTTTTATCTTCAAAGAACTGCATGGAAAGGAATCTAACAAGTACTCTAGAATACAAGTTTCTGATGTCTTTCAAATAAAACCACTGAACTGGGTAAGAATTTACAGAGCCCTAATGGAGAAACTGATGCCTTCATAAAATTTCTGACAAAAGATGAAGGAGAACAAGAATTAATTACATGGGACTAAATGAACTGAGGAAGATGATTATAATTTTTTATGATTTTTTTGCGACATCACTGATTTTTTAAATGTTTTACTTCTCCAGATTTGAGGAGCAATTTTGTAAATTATACCTTTGTAAGCAAAATCAAAACATTTATCTGTTTTTCTCTATTTGATTCCTCCAGAATTCAGAAACTCTCAGTGAGTATTCTTATTTTCTTGACAATATAGTTATTTGCATATGTTCAATAAGAATCTGTTGTCCTTATAACAGGACACAACTGGAACCATTGATTATATTACCAAAGCTTTGACTGGAATGTCATATTTGAGAGATACATGCCTAGACTCAGATATGACCAGACAGCTTTAAGGAACTAAGGTTGACTTTATGGAGCCAATAAAGCCCCTTGGAAAAACAGCCTGGTGCTTTGTTTACAGGGTTCCCAGCAGTTTTTCCAGGTGAGTAAGAAATTTCACTTCCTGACAGGTACAGAATCCTCAAAACATTTGGGGGACCTTGAGAAGAGAGGAATTAACCCAAATCTATACATGTTGCAAACAACGTCTGATGGCAAATATTGATATTTGGCTTGGCTTCTTAGTTTTGAGAGGCTATTAAAAGTTCAATCTGAGATTCCTTCTAAAGTTCTGACAAAGCAGATTTTTTAAAAGCCTATGTGGGGCTTCCCTGGTGGCGCAGTGGTTGGGAGTCCGCCTGCCATTGCAGGGGACGCGGGTTCGTGCCCCGGTCTGGGAGGATCCCATGTGCCGCGGAGTGGCTGGGCCCGTGAGCCATGGCCACTGAGCCTGCGCGTCCGGAGCCTGTGCTCCGCGACGGGAGAGGCCACAGCGGTGAAAGGCCCGCGTACCGCAAAAAAAAAAAAAACCTATATGGTCCAATCACTATTCTTGCTGTAATTATATGAATAACTAGGCCAAGTTTATTGAAACTAGAGTTATTTTGCAAATAAATTAATCTTAATTTGGCTATCTTTGGTAAAAATGGGGGTAATTGTAGAGAGAAAAAGGTATGTTTCAGCAGAAATTGTAATATATACTATAGATACCAGATTCTAGTTCTGTTAACTACTGTCTTTGAGGTTTTTGTTATTTACCTGTAAACTGAACTGGATCCCGAATTATTCTAGTTTCCTCTAACATCTGACTATGACTCTCCAAACTAACATTTCCAAATTTCTCCTAACCTTTCTTCATTTGAAATCATTGAGAATTAAAACTGCCCTTTTCCCTGAAGGCCTGCAAACTGAAGCTAGGTGACTTGATATAAACTTCGGAGAAATTGTCACAATCTTCATGCCTATTGCTGCAGGAGCCATTCAGAAAGTTTATTGATGACATCATCAGAGACATTTCAAACTGTAAAAGATGCTTCAACCCTAATATCTAGAAATCTTTTTGACTGACTGGACTCTGGGCTCAGAAACTGGTTTATAATCTGCTCCAATCATTAATCTCTGTTTTTCTTTTGTTTCCATTGACATACTTGTTAAATACACGATTGCTTGAACCATAGGTTTAACTTTTGGAACCCACCTACTCAAATGAGTCTAAGTGAACTGGCTTATTGTCAAGACTGAGAGACTGGTTCAATGAGATGGAAAAACATACCAGCTCAACTTTTAATATGTAAAACTTCCAGGGAAGTTTCAGAGCAGGGAACTCTCGGAGCCCAGAGAAGACTGCCCCAAAATGTGCCTCAATGGCATATTAATTATTTTGAATTAAAGTTACTTAAGAAAGAGCTGATACAAGAGGGACGATTTAACCCTCCTCTCTGTCTCCCCAAGCAGAAAATAAATCTCTCATGTGAAAGGTGCACTCCCTGCATCTGGAAGTAGAAGGACACTCTTATCACCAGAGAAGGGAATTCAGGACCAAGAAGCCTGTGTAAACAAACCTTGTTACTTCTTTAACTTTCTACCCCAAGCCCAAACTCGGTTTAGAATCTTCACTAATTAAGTACCCAAAGGCTACATTTCTTTGTCCTGTCCTGTTCTTTACAAATGTATTGTTTCTTTGTCTAAAAAGAATAAAAGCTTCCCGCTTTGTCCACTTCTTAGGTCCCATTTTTATGAGACCTCCCTACACACGAATTAAAATGTGTTTCTTTTTCTCCTGTTAATCTGTCTTGTGTTCATTTTATTATTAGTCCAGCCACAAGAACTCAAGAGAGGTAGAGGGCGATATTTCCCCCTTCCCAACAAGAGAAAGAATAAAAGAGTTCTAAGTCATACTTAGAATTCAGGGGAGAAATCCCTGGTTGTAATCTGTTTATAAACAGTCTGCATAGTTTTCAGTATGAATACTTGAACAATGTAAGTTCAATTTGTTTAATAATTATTAAAAGTAAAAGTTGCTATTAGGTACTCCTTTGTGTAGTACAGGGCTTTTTAAATATACATCGTCTGGTCTTTTAGAATTTATAATCCAAGCCAGAGAATAAAAATGCTATCAGTCTCTGAAATCCTTTAAAATCAGTTATTCTTTACCTCAACTCTAGGTAGCTTCAACTTACAATGGGATGTCTTTCAAGACTTTATATGTTATTTGAAATTCAGAATGTCCCCATCCCATGGAAACAATGATTAAAATGGAAATTAGGTTCCCAGACCTGTGTACCAAAATAAAAAGTTCAGGAAAAAAAAACATTAAACGAAGAGATGCTGAATCAAGTTCCCAATTGATACCACTACCAGAATGTGAACACCCTTTGGACTCTTAACACTTAGGGGAATGAATAAGAACCTGATGAAAGAACATACTTCTAAAATTTAATGAACTGTTTCAAGGAGTCTGGTGATCCCCTGAACCACCCAGGAGCCCCCGGTTAAGAAGGGCTGACTTAGACATATGAGTGACATCAACAAGGTGGTGGAAAGAAAGTCTCACCTCTTGTCCCCCTGACAGAGACATCGATAAAACAATACTTGGGCCAAAATACCTTCATAAGGCTTTCAGAATCCAATTAAGAATTTGCAACACCCCAAAAGAACACAAAATCAAGAAAATAAAGTGGTTTCACTTTATTCATGTCAGCCCCTCCCTCAAGCCACCCAGTTCAGGGCTGAGATCACTCAGCCTGCAATTTCTTCCTCAGGGGAAAGAATGAGTGACATGCCCATCCAGCATCTGCAGCCTTCCAGGGAACTGCCCAAGAGATTTACTTCTGTCTCACTTCATTCATTCAGTGTGCTGAAGCAACTACCATAGTTAGAACACCTGGGGGCAGCTAAGAACAAAGAAAAGATGGCTTCACTAGTGAATTCTACCAAACATTAAAGAAGAATTAATACCAATTCTTCTCAAAATCTTCCCAAAAAATTGAAAAGGAGGGAACACTTTAAATTCATAAGAGGCCAGCATTACCCTGATACCAAAGCCAGAAAAAGACACTACAAGAAAAGAAATTACAGGTCAATATCCCTGATAAATATAGATGCAAAAGTCCCCAACAACAAAAAAAAACAAGCAAACCAAATTCAACAGCATATTAAAAGGATCATAGACCATAATCAAGGTGGATTTATCCCTGAGATGCAAGGATGGCACAACATAAGCATATCAATGAATATGATGCATCGCATTAACAGAGTACAGGATAAAAATTATAAGATCATCTCAATAGAAGCAGAAAAAGCATTTGACAAAAGTCAGCATTCTTTCATGATAAAAACTCTCAAAAAATTAGGTATAAATGGAATGTACCTCAACATAATAAAGACCATATGTGACAAGCCCACAGACAGCATCATACTCAATGGTGAAAAGTTAAAGCCTTTAAGATCAGGAACAAGACAAGAATGTTCACTCATACCCCTTCAGCAATGCTGAGACTCACTCTCCTGATTCAAGGCAAAAAGGGGGCATGTCTAGAAAAGGAAGGAAGTTGTGGAACACATCTAAGAGAGGTTACTAAAAAGCTAAATCATTTCTGCATAAGATACCTTTGTATATTCGCATAGGACACTAAAACTTTCTAAGTATTGATAAGTCATTTTTTCATAAAGTATTTATTAATAGCATGCTGATATTCAGTCACCAAAACAATCACTGTTATACCATACCTAGGTCATTCAAGTTTTCGCTTCTCAGTAGTTGCCCTAACAGTGGGAATATCCTGAAGTGGAAAAAGGTTAGGATTTTTTCATTTCATTTCATAGGATACAAGAATGACAAATTTACCAACACATACCACAGCCTAGGGAAGTACTGACATTTTCACCTATTCTTTTGCCTTTCAGCTTTGCTTTTCAGATACAAAGAATTCTGAATATAATCTTGCTCTGGGTAAATTTATTGTAGCCACAGCCTCTCCAGGATGGTATTTGGCTTAAGAAAAAGAACACTTTCACAAACAAAAAAGATATTGGTACAAACATAGGTTTTGCAACTTACTGTTTGTGAGATCTAAATTCCCTGAAACTTATCTGTTGAGACAGGGCACCTATATAATATCAGCTATTTTAATTACAGGGATTGTGGTGAGCCTTAAATAAACTTATATAATTATGAAGACTGGCAAGTTTCACCCACTGAAAGAGCGAGTCCCAAGGACCTGTATCACCATGGCAAGTGAATAGGTTAACAATTTTCTCAACCATTCTTCCCCAAAGGGACCTGACCTAAGACCATTTAGTCAACAAAGAAAATACCCAAACATTTCAAGGGCTTTTGGACACAGGGTTTGAGTTGACATTGAAACATCATTATGTTCCCCCTGTTAGAGTACCAGAATATGGGAGTGAAGTAAAAAATCCAGTCTTGTCAAATTCCTCTGCTAACAGTGGGTCCACAGAGCGCTCCAGTGCCTATTTGTCCCCTCTCCTGTTCCTAAGGGCATAATTATTATGAACATATTTGGTAATTAGCAGAACCTCCATATTGGTTCCTTGGACTGTGGGATAAGACCTATGCAGCTTCAAACCACCTTCATCAAGATTATAGTTTTTTTAAGTATTTTATCCCTGGTTGGGAGTTGAGGGGAGTAGCAGAGACTAGTGCCACCATTAAAGACCTTCAGGATGCATGGTTGCTGGTTCTCATCATATCCCCATTTCATTAACCAGCCTGGACTTTACCAAAAAAAAAAAAGATGTATCTTGGAGAATGACAGGAAAGGAAGGCAATCTCAATTAGAAAGCAACCTCAATTGCAGTTGCTATGCCAGATGTGACCTCTTTGCTAGAACAGATTACCATGGCCTTGGGTGCATGGTATACTATCATTGATCTGATGAACATGTCATTTCCCATCCCTACTGGAAAGATGAGAAATCGTTTGAATTCAATTGAAGCAAATGTGTGTATTTATTTACAGTCTTAACCAGAACTAGATTAATTCTTTTGCCCTCTGACATAATATAGTCATAAAGATCTGAACTGGTCATTTGGCAAGACATGGCACTGGTTCACTTTATTGATGATACCTTGCTAATCAGACTGGATGAGCAAGAAGTTGCATACAAAAAAAAAAATGTTGCACACATATAATAGGCCTTGGTATAACATATGTGTTCCAAAAAGTGGGAGTTATTATACTCCAATAAAGATGTTAAAAAAAATAAATAAATTGTTTTTAAAAGTGGGAGTTAAACTATATGAAAATTCAGGAAAATTCCATATAAGTAATATGTAGGAGTCCGGTGCTCTGGGACAAGTCATGACATTCTTTCTAAACTAAGGAACAAATTATTGCATCTTGTCTCTCCCTGCACAAAGAAGGAAGCATAATGCCCTGCATTTGTCTTTTGGTTCTGGAAGTAACATATTACACATTAGTAAATACTGCTCTGATGCACTTTACAGGTGCCATGAAAGTGTGAGTGAGACTCAAAGCGGGAAAGAGACTTGCAGCAGGTCCAGGTTGAGTGCTTGGACCATATGATTTGGCAGATCCTTCAGTATTCAAGGTATCAGGGATGGGAAAAGATATCATGTGGAGTTTATGACAAGCTCCCAAATGTACATCCTTAGGGTTCTGATCAAACTATGCCATCTGTAGTAGTGAGTTATACAGCATTTTAAAAAATTATAAAAGGTCTCTGGAATGCTACTGGACCTTGGTAGAGACAGAGGCCTGACCATGGGAGATCAAGTGACCAGTGGGCCAGAACTGCTCATTATAGGTGGGTTCTGCCAGACCTCTCCTAAGTCAGTTCAAGAGAGCTATCTGGCCAAGATCAAACCTCTTTCCTGGGTTCCACCTACCTCCAATGTCTAATCCAGATACAAGGGTATAAAAGCTCAGCACTTCCTTCAAAGTAGAACACCTCTGAAGGGCCATACTAGTTCCAGAGTTCCCCTTGTGATGGCTGAGGCCATTGTCACAACTGAATCACAGCTCAACTCCTCCCTCTTGCCATTCTTACTTCCTTTGATCCCCCATGGATATCAATCTCAAGGACATCCTTCAATAAATTTCTGGCAAACAAATGTGCATCTAAGAATCTTTTTCCCCGGGAAAACTTACCTAAGATACACGTACCAAAATTCTACTCAGTTAGGTGAAAGTGGGGAAGGGGAATAAAGAAGCTTTACTTCTGGATTTTTCTAAATAAATCTGAATTGAATTGATTTCTAATTTATAAAGAAAAAGAGTGGGAGAAAGGAAGAGAGGGAGGTAAAGGAAAGGTAAAAGAGACTCCCCTCCTCATGTTTGATAAACACATCTTCCCCATTCCTTGAAAAGCTATGTAGTCAGTTGTGTAGCCTTTCACTTACCAGTTACTAAAGTGGAGGATATTATCCCAGAAAAACACTACCATTTGCTATTCAGCAAAGAAACCAAACATTTTAACCCAAACTGTACTTGTTCTTACCTCCTGTGAAAATTCTGAATTTTACTCATTCACTTAATAAATATTTATTTAGCACCTATAATATGTCAAGCACTGATCTATTTCTAAAATATAGTAGTATTATCTTTATGTACACTCTTAAATCTATAAGCCAAATAGATATTTCAAGTATTATTAGATATAATGTTATTCCTAGCCACTTATTTTCCTTCTCTTTTACATTTTGTTGATACCTCATTGTAAGTCACAAAGTCAATAAAGCAATAATAATCAGGGTAGATAACATCTATTTACCAAAGATATCCTGAAGGACATTTTTTTTCAAGCAGTTACACATTTACATAGGACATTCAATAATATCATACTTGCAAAGTAGCTAGACATTTTGGCATTTGGGATTTGAAATGATGAGATTAAAATGTCAGTATATGAAAACTGTGATTTGGACTACATGAGAAAAGATGAGGACAAAATAATATTTTATTAATGAATATGTCAAGGTGAGTATAGCAAAAGAAAACATTTTTATGGAAAAATATTTTTGAAAAGACCCAATTTAAAAGTCCCTCTTATTAATATTATACCTCTGTAAATCGATGAATAAAAATATGCTCCAGCTCTAAAAACAAAACCTTGGTTGATTTATAGGAGTTCAAATATAGACCTAAAAGAAATTAATTTGGTTATTTGAGGTGTGAAATGAAGAAATTAGGTTTAGTTAAAATTTAAGTGAAACCTCAGGTCACAATTTTACTTGTATTTAATAGAAAACTTGAAGACGTTGCTAACACAAGTGCTTTGGCGAATGCAAAGCATTGGTAGATACAAGAGAGGACTAGAGAATATCTACAAACAGTAACCACAAAATAAACTAAATCTACACTTAGTCTAAACCAATATAAACCTGAATTTCTGTATACCAAGGACAGAGTTATTCTAAAATATTCAGAAGTTAGTTCTAATAGTAAAATTTTTAGGACTGTTGACTTGAAACTTTGAAAAGACATATATTTTTTATAAGAGATTTATTTGCTAACAAAAATTTTTTTCACTTAAAGTTGTAAGCAATATTTGTCATAAGGGGTTGAATTTGTTCACTAAACTTACGACAATTAAATCACTAAATATAACCTTACTGCTCTTATTATAAATGACCCACCTACCCTGTACATAAAACTGTGCCTTCTTCTATTAAATTAGAATTGTATCAGTGAGTCTTCCTCCTTGAATAACTTGCTAAATTAAATTATTCTAACATATTAACTTTAAAACACAACACAAAATCTCATTCTGTCACAGGGTTTACTCAACAAGCTAACCTATGGATTTGGGAATTTTTTTTTAACCTAGTGATCAAAGAGAATGTGAGATGGAAACAGAAAATACCTGTTAAGTTTCAGAAAGTGAAAAAATCTAAAACAAAATTATGGAGTATTATTAAACAGCTAAATTACTGAAGTGTCATTTTAAAAAACTGTTGAGAATGCCTTTACTAAAGGCAGAACCTAATGAGAGACAGAAACAAACTACTGGAACGAAAAAAAAGTACTAGAACAAAGTATAAGTCATGGGCTTCCCTGGTGGCGCAGTGGTTGAAAGTCCGCCTGCCGACGCAGGGGACACGGGTTCGCGCCCCGGTCCGGGAAGATCCCACATGCCGCGGAGCGGCTGGGCCCGTGAGCCATGGCCGCTGAGCCTGTGCGTCCGGAGCCTGTGCTCCACAACGGGAGAGGCCACAACAGTGAGAGGCCCGCATACTGCAAGAAACAAAAACAAAAACAAAAACAAAACAAAGTATAAGTCATGTGAAAGTAAGCAGTGCAAATAAACTACGAGGAAAAATATAAATACAATAAAGAAAAACACTAATAATTATTTTGAAAAGAAATTACAAAATTAAGCCAATTAGTGAAAAGGAAGAAAATTTAACAAGTTGAGAAACTAAACATAAGAACCAAAAGATTTTGAAAAATATCTGATTAAAACAGCAATGAGATACTGCTACACACTTAGTAGAATGACAGGTCCAAAACACTGACACCACCAAATGCCAATGAGGATGTGAAGCAACAGGAACTCTCATTCATTGCGGGTGGGAATACGAAATGGTACAACCACTTTGGAAGACAATCTGGCCATTTCTTATAAAACTAAATATTCTCTTAGCATGTGATCCAGCAATCATGCTTCTTGATATTTACTCAAACGAGTTGAAAACATATGTCCACACAAAAACCTGCAGATGTTTATAGTAGCTTTATTCATAACTGCCGAAATTTGGGAGAAATGAAGATATTCTTCTGTAGGTGAAAGGATAAACTGTTGTCCATCCAGATAATGGAATATTATTCAGTGCTAAAAGGAAATGAGTTACCAAGCTGTGAAAATGCATGGAAGAAGCATATTAAATGCTTAAATGCATATTATTAAGTGAAAGAAGCCAATCTGAAAAGGCCAAATACTATACGATTCCAACTATATGATATTCTGGAAAAGGCAAAACTATATAGACTGTACAAAGATCCATGGTTGCCAAGGATTCTTGGGGGGAGGGATGAATAGACAAAGCACAAAGGATTTTTTTTTTTTTTTTTTTGCGGTATGCGGGCCTCTCACGTTGTGGCCTCTCCCCCTGTGGAGCACAGGTTCCAGACGCGCAGGCTCAGCGGCCATGGCTCACGGGCCCAGCCGCTCCGCGGCACACGGGATCCTCCCGGACCAGGGCACGAACCCGTGTCTCCTGCATCGGCAGGCGGACTCTCAACCACTGCGCCACCAGGGAAGCCCCAGCACAAAGGATTTTTAGGCCAGTGCTACTAGTCTGTATGATACTATAATGGTGAATACATGTCATTATACATTTGTCAAAACCCATAGAATATGCAAAACCAAGAGTGGATCTTAATTTGAACTATGAACTTTGGATGATAATGATGTGTCAATGAAGGTTGTAACAAATGTACCACTCTGGTAAGGAATGTTGATAGTGGGGGAAGCTATGTATGTGTAGGGGTAGGGAGTACATGGGAAATCTCTGTACCTTCCATTCAATCTTGCTGTAAACCTAACACTACTCTAAAAACTAAAGTCTATTTTATAAAAAGAAAGAGAAAGAGAGATGCCTGGAAGAAATGAAACAAAATATTTTAAAAAGTAATCATCTCTGAGTAGTTAAAATATAGGTCATTTTTATTTTCTTTATTATACTTCTCTGTATTTTCCAATTTTCTATGATATACATGTATTGCTATTATATATTATAACCAGAAGTTACCTATGCTATCTTTAAAAAGATTTGGAAATTACTGAAAATATATATATATATATATATATTTTTTTTTTTTTTTTTTTTTTGCGGTACGCGGGCCTCTCACTGTTGTGGCCTCTCCCTTTGCGGAGCACAGGCTTCAGACGCGCAGGCTCAGCGGCCATGGCTCACGGGCCCAGCCGCTCCGCGGCACACGGGATCCTCCCGGACCAGGGCACGAACCCGTGTCGCCTGCATTGGCAGGGGGACTCTCAACCACTGCGCCACCAGGGAAGCCCATGAAAATATTTTTAATAGTATAGCAAGAGGAAAGAATATATTTTCAACACATAAGCAACAAAGAGCTATTATCCAAAATATATAAAAACTCTTACAAATCCCTAAGTTGGAGACTTCCAGAGTAAAGATTCCTAAACCATGTTAAACAAAGAGTTTAAGTCCAATAAAAAGATGCAGTGGGGCTAAATAAGGGTTAAAACAAGCAAGACATATTAGGAAGTGGTCTGTGTCTGTGACAGAAGGGTGAAGAGAGACATTGCATTGTGAAAATCTCTATTCCATTGGATATACATGCCTATCTCCATTGACTGGGGAGAAGTAAAGGCTTTAAAACGCACACACGCGCACACACACACACAAATTCTAGATCATAAGGAAATTCCAGCTAGCCTCAACACAGCTCTGGCTCCTTCCCAACATGAGCCACCCACACGTACCTCGTCCAGCAAAAACTTACCTCCTTCAAAATGAGTAATCAATAAAGAACCAGCACAAGATCTGTACAAAGATTCTACCAGAGTAAATAAATACGGAAAGCTTATGAAGAACATTCTCCAGAAAATATTGCTGAAGGATAAGTAAAAATTGCGACCCACGCATTTCACCATGAAATTAATATATATATTCATATTTTCTCCATGAACTGAAAACAGAGGAATTCATATACACATACTGTGATTGGTTTAAAAATATTAAGAAAGAAGCTCACTTATAACAATAAAAAAGGATAAAACAGCTAAGATTTTATTAAGTAAAAAAGTATGTGACATTTATATAAAGACTTTTAAAATAATATTAAAGGACACAAAAGAAGACTTAAACAAATGAAGAAGCATACCATATCCTTCGTTAGAAAGACTCAACATTATTAAGATATAAATTCTCCTTAAATTAATGTATAAATTCAGTGCAACCCCAATAAGAATATTAACAGGACAGCTATACAGAAAAGATGGCTGGCAGAGGTGGGGGATGGGGAGTGGGCAAAATGAGTGAAGGGAGTCAAAGATACAAACTTTCAATTATAAAATCAATTAAGTCACGGGATGTACTGTACAACATGGTGACTATAGTTAATAATATTGTATTGCAATTTGAAAGTTCCTGAGAGAGTTAATCTTAAAAGTTCTCACTACAAGGAAAAAAATTCTGTAACTACGTATGGTTGACAAATGTTGACTAGAATTATTGTGCTGATCATTTTGTAATATATACAAATATCAAACAATTATGTTGTACATCTGAAACTAAAATAATGTTGTATGTCAATTATACCTCAATTTAAAAAAATACTAACAGGATTCTTCCATTAGCAAGCTGATTCTAAATTTTATATATAAAACATAAACAAATAATATGTGATCAAATGCTTTTTGACAAGGGTACCAAGACCATAATCAGGAAAAGACAATCTTTTCAACAAGTGGTATTGGAAGAACTGGATATCCACACACAAAAAGTTGGACTCTCACCCTACACCACATACAAAAACTAACTCAAAATGGATTAAGAGCTAAAACTATAGAATCTTTAGAAGAAAACATAGGGGGAAACCTTCATGACGTTGGATTTGACAATGATTTCTTGGATATGACACCAAAAACACAGGTAACAAAAGAAAACAAAAAGATAAAGTGGACTTCATCAAAACTGTAAAATTTGTGGAGCAAAGGACACTATCAACAGAGTGAAAAGGGAATACAAAATGATGCAGCCACTGTCAAAAACAGTATAGTTTTTCATCAAAAAACAGTATAGTTGTTCCTCAAAAAGATGAAATAGAGTTACCATCCGATTTAGTAATTCCACTACTGGGTATATACCCAACAGAGATGAAAGTGGGGACTCAGACAGGTATTTGTACACCCATGCTCATGCAGCATTATTCACAATAGCCAAAAGGTAAAAGCAACCCAAGTGTTCATCAACAGATGAATGGTACAGAAAGATAATATATGACAATAATAATGTATCATTATATATTACTCAGCCTTTTAAAAGGAAGGAAATTCTGACACATGCTACAAAATGTTTGAATCTTAAGGGCATTATGCTAAGTGAAATAAGCCAGAAACAAAAAGTCAAATATTATATGATTCCACCTACATGTGATACTTAGAGTAGTCAAATTATAGAGACAGAAAGTAGAATCATGGTTGCCAGCAACTGAGAGAAGGGAGGAATGGAGAGTTATTGTTTAATGAGTACAAAGTTTCAGTTTGGGAAGATTCCTGGAGGTGGATGGTGTTGATGTTTGCACAACAATGGAAATGTGCTTAGCTTCACTATATTATACACTTAAAAATGGTCAGAATAGTGATTTTTATGTTATGTACAGTTTACCACAATTTTTAAACAAAAATTTAAGTTTAAAAAATAAGTAATAGCCAATACATTTCTGAAAAAGAGTATTTAAAAAAGTAACCAACTAGTTAATTAAAACAGTGTGGTATAGCATAATAATAAACCAACAGATAGAAGAAATAGACTAGAGTGTCCAGAAACAGATAAAATAAAATGAGAATTTAAACGTTTTGAGTCATGAAGGGGAGTTCCCTGGTGGTCCAGTGGTTAGGATTCGGCTCTTTTACTGCCGTGGCCCAGGTTCAGTCCCTGGTCAGGGAACTGAGATCCCCACAAGCCACACAGAGTGGACAAAGAAAAAAAAGGTAGATGTTTTGAGTCATTAAGAGAAAGATGATTACTTAATAAATGCTATTGGAGTAGCCTTATGGAAAATAACAAAATTTGATTCATATTTCCCATTTTAAAATAAGAAAAATTCCAGATTGATCAAAGACTCAAATAGTAATAGATTATAAAAGAGCTAGAAGAAACCATGTGAAAAAAAATTTACGATCTTGAAATAAGGAAATTCTTTCTAAGTATGCTTCCAAATGAAAAGCCATAAATGAAAAAACTAATTTGACTACAATTAGTTTTTATAAAAATTACATGGGGCTTCCCTGGTGGCGCTGTGGTTGAGAGTCCGCCTGCCGATGCAGGGGACACGGGTTCGTGCCCCGGTCCGGGAAGATCCTACATGGCCCGTGAGCCATGGCCGCTTGGCCTGCGCGTCCGGAGCCTGTGCTCCGCAACGGGAGAGGCCACAACAGTGAGAGGCCCACGTACCGAAAAAAAAAAAAAATTACATGGAAAACCCACTAAAGTTTTTTTAAAAAGAGAAAAGCTGGAAATAGCCTGCAATTTATTCATTGACAAATGATTAATTTCCCTTATATAGTAAGAGTGTCTCCAAATCAGCATTATAGAGAAAAATATGGAAATTGTGGAAAAATCTAGAGACACTTCATGGGTTCTTGGTCATATGAAAAGATGTTCCAACTTTCTCACAGGAAGAGAAATATATATAAAGATACACTGAAATATCAATTTTCCCCTCTAACTTTGGCAAAGATTCAAAAGTTTAATATCACACTCTTGACAAGAGCATAGAGAAGCGGGCATTTTTATACATTACTGGTTGGTGTGTAAATGAGTTTAAAATCTGTAGAAGACAAGTTGGCAATATTTAACAAAAATTCCAAGGTTCCTGCATTTTGACCCAGCAATCCCACTTCTAACAATTGATCCTACAGGCAGTCTCATCCAACCAACATATACCCTATTCCCAAACAACATATTTAGATTTTGTTCCCTAGGCTATGCTTATTGCCTTTGAGAAGTTTACTTTGCTGGCTCTAAGATATTCTAAGATAATGGTGTGCTCTCTCTGCTTCCTCCTACAACTACTTTTGCTTAATTTTTAAAGCTTTCAGCATCATTTCCACCTATCTGGTGGATTGGGGTTTTAGCTGTCTCTTGGTTTGTGTTCTTTTATTTTCTCATTCTCCTTGCTGCTTTCAGATGATTTTTAGTAAGAGAAAAGGAAAATGCCAACTACATATGACACCATCTTCAAACCAGAAGTCCTCCTGGGTCCTTGAATTCTCTAATCCCTTGGCTTCTGAAATTTGACTCCCTCCTGCTTTTCCTTTTCCTGTCTGACCTATCCTCCTCATTCACCTTCATAAATTCTTCTTCCTATGACATCCCTTAAATGTTATTGAGTTTTAGAATGCCATTCTTGGTCCACATCTTTCTCTTGACATACTCTTCTGAAGCAATCCCATCTATTCTCTGGGCCTTAGCTACCACCAGTATATTACTGCCCCCTCCCCCAAATCTTTAGCATTGACCCCCATCTTCAGACTTTTACATCAATTCACCTTGTATTATTTAAGTCCTTCAAACAATGAATATCTAAAACGCACCAGGTAAAGGCTGACAGACTCAAGCAATTTGAATTTATAAGTACTGTTGCTTTGATATATTGCACTATAATTTCCTGTTTCCTATATTGTGTAATTTTTTAGTCAGCAAATACTACTTAATTGGTTCTCTAATTATTGGGTCTAGAAATATACAATAATTAAGGTGGCTCTCTTTTCAGAGTTGTTTTCTGACAGAAAATTAGAAATTGTAAACTTAGGTAAAACTTTGAAGATGTGTATATTACTTATCTCTGTGTTAGAAACATTATAGCTAGCCAGACTTTTAGTCCTTTAAACCATACACTCAAACATGGAAGAAATACTCATTAATCCTGACCTGTCACTGAATATGCCCTCATTTTCACATCCCACAGACTTCTAATCTCAGTTTTCTCAGTTAAAAAAAATGCACCTCATCAAAGGTGAATTATTCAATGTTACAAATGTTTATTGAGTAGCCACTTATATGAAAGCCCCTGTGCTAGATGCTTTGAAAGATGTAAAAATGAAGAGGCTCAATCGTTCCAGAGATTTACAGTCCAGAGATGACAAAAACAAATAACAAGTGTCATTCCTCCATGTTCAAGAATATAATATGTGCCAGAAGAAGTGTACAAATAAAGAGCTACAGAGGATCACTGGAGGAAGAACTAATATCTGGATAGGGGAATGGAGGGTGAGGAGGGTCAGGAAGAGTTTGAGGTGGACCTTGAGATGACCAGAAACAATGAGTAGAGTTTGGCTACAGAAAAGCCTGAGGGCAGAAGAGAAAAGGGGTGGTGAGGACATTCCAGACCAGTGGTTTTTAATCTTAACTGCATACTAGCTCACTAGGAGGATATTTAATTCTCAACACCTCTCCTGACACACACACAAGCCAACGTTAAGCACCATTATTTTATGAGGAGAGAATAGCATGTGTCCTGCATAACAAGAAGATATGAAAGGTAGATATAGTCTGGGAAACTGAAGGACCCATTTTTGTTTAAACATGAGGTACATGTAAGAAAGTGATAAAAGATAATCTTGTAAGGTTAGATTGGGGTCAGATCATGCAGCAAACCTGCCTCACATCGGTACTTCTCCTGTAAGCACTTAAGATGGTTCAGAGATACAAATGTCTCCTATTTTCATCACAGATAAAGTCAGAGTTTCATTTTTCTCTTCTCTTTGTTTTGAAGGAATTTTCCAAAGGAGGACTCAGAAATATCTTTGCCACCTTGAAAAGGGGCTACCCTTTCCTTTCTTTTTTTACACTCAATTTAATTCTCTAACATTAAGTCCTTATCCTGGCTGATAGATAAGCTTTATCTAGCTCTTTCAGTTAATTTCAGTCTAATTTACCGATCTCTCAGTGGCGTTCCTAACTTGGTTCCAGCAACTGCTGCCACAATAGTTACTGGGAATGTGGAAGTCTAACTTCTGTGTCCTCGGAGGAAGCAGTATATCATAGTAGAACGAACAGAAGACGTTTCTGACTGCTTCCCCATTTGGAAATTATCTCAAACAACAAGAAAAAGAAACAGAAATACAATATTTTTGCCTATACTGGGAGAAGCAAAGATAAGCAAGCTGCCTTAGCCCTCAGAACCTTAGAATGGCTCAAGAGTTGGAGGCAGTGATGCAGAGAAGGGGCTGAAAACACAGAGATTGCTTGTAAGACTGTACAGCTTGTAATGAAACTCCCAAGTTCTCATCCTCAAAGAAGCCAGGCAACTTCCCCAATCCCTGCAGGGAAACAAGTATTTGTTCTCTGGAAATACAGAGAGGTCCCAGTTGGAAGATGACCAGGCATAGATGAAAAGGTGGTGAAAAGAGTTCATACTGAGCAGTAGGACCCTTCTCCTCTTTCCTCCTTTTGGCTCCAGAAAGAAGATAGAAGGAAAGCAAACAAAATTCCAAAAATGGTGACGAAAGAAAGTTCCAAGATAACAGTGAACATCAAAGCTGAGAATGCAACCAATTCAGATTGTCAGGACATCAGATATGTCCAATGTTGATGTTTCCAGGGGGGAAATAGAACAAATAAGTTGTCCTGAAGTTTAGGCCTGATGAAAATTATATTGAGATATATTTTATGGCAGTTTTGGAACTATGGGAAAACTTTATTCAAATTTTCAAAGAAAAATAATGAAGGAAGATAAAAAATCAAGCAATTATCAACTTCAGAAAAAAAGATAGGAAATAAAAGTATAGTCTAATGCTTGGCCCAACAGTGATCAATATTTACGTAGTCAAAAGATGCTGACACAATTAGAGATTTAATAAGCAAAAACTGAGATACAAAATTATACAGAAAAACAGAAGGAAGGAATAAGAAGCTATGAATGAGCTAAAGTCTTTATGTTCCAAAGCAAGAAGACAACAGATGTTTACAATTAATAATCAAGCGATGGCTCTACGTGTGTATTGTATATAAATGGAGGTAAATATCAGAATAAACTTTTAAAACAGTTGGAAGTGGTGGCTTCCAGGGAGAAGAATGAGAGAAGGTAGAAAAGGGGACTACAATTTTTTATGCTATACTTTTATGCTATACTCTACTCTACAATTTTTATGCTATACTCTGAATTTTTAACTATTTAGGAATAATACTTTGGCAAAAAGTAAATAAAGGACATGGAGGTTAACATGAACATACCGTAAAACTCAACATTCCTACTTCTAGATACATACTCTAGAGAAACTCTCACACATTTATAAGAGGGTACATATGCAAAATATTGACCAAAACTGAAATGTCTATCGGAAGGAAAATAACTAAAATATGGTATGTTTAAATGATAGAATATCATACAGCAAGTAAAAGCAACCCACAAATTTTATATATATATATATATATATACACACATACATATATACATAATTAGTGGATTATAAAAAACAATGCTGTCAGAAAAAAAAAGCAGTTGCAGTATAATTTATACAGAATGAATTCATTTAAGTAAAGTCTAAAACATAAAACAATACTCTAAATTTTATCTGAATATATTTTTACGTGTGTAAAGGCATAAAATTTGAATGAAAAGACACATCGAGCGCTTGCTTCAGCAGCACATATATTAAAGTTGGAACAATACAGAGAAGATTAGCCTGGCTAAGTTGCTAGAGCTGTTGAAGCCACCAAATTTTTTGTGATATACAAACAAGCAGGAAGTGGGCAGATGAATTCACCTACCTGCATCCTTACCTCATTTATATCCTTAGCACTGCTTATTAACTGCTTTTGTGGTACACCACTATAAAAGCCTTGAACCAAGTCCAAGTTGTGATTTTCACCTATCTTCAAACTAAAATTAAAGCTTTGTGTTCCAGTCTAAGATACAGAGAAATAAATATAGAGAGACATTTAAAACAAGAAAGAAAGAAAAGACACATTGAATTTATAGGGAAAGGGGAAGGAAATGGGACTAGATTGGGGGGACAAAGACTCCAACTTATCCTTAATGTTTTAGTCACTATATTATAAAAAGATAAAGCAATTATGACAAAATGTTAACTATTGAGGATTCTTTATGGTCATTTTCTACTGTATGTTTTATTACTTTGTGTAATTTCCTATATTTTTAAAATATTTCAAATTTTAAAATTTAATTGCACAAATTTTAAAATTTAACATCACACGCACCTAGCCTAATACATGTATAAGATTAAAAAGCAAAGTCTTCTTAGTCCAAGGAAACACAGTACTTTGATTGGAGTAAAGTTCACATAGATTGAAATTCACATACCTTATGTGAACGTAATCTGTGATAACCAACCACCTTGTAAAACTCTAATCAAAAACCTATTATTTAAAAATAAGCACATTTATTCCCCAAAGCTAGATTCACTTAAAAGTCTTTTTAAATGAGTCACTGACCTGAAAAGTAGATAATAAATATGTTTTACATAAAATTGTGTTGAAAACTACAGGCAAAATTATTGATTTTAAGCTGTTATTAAGATTTTTAAATATTAAGATACTCAAGATATTAAGAAAATGAAAACACCCTTAGTTATGAAAGATTTACATAGTAAGAGGATATTATATAGGATATATCCAGGATATCAATTTTCCATTACATATTCTCATATAGAGACTACATTTGAATGCCAAGCTTCTCCACTTAGTAATAACACTGATAAAGGAAGCCTGGCAGGAAAATGCTTTAGTACTTACGATGCTGGACCTGCAATGTAGCACTAGCAAATTTGGTTTTAAGAACTGCCTAATTATATATTTATAGGTGCATATCATGTACCTTTAGGCTGGAATCGAGCCCCATAGCCGTTTCAGTTTATCAAGTAAATGAAGTAATTTTTATAAAACATTATGCAGTCGATTAAAGGAAGCAACAATATATACTCATGATTATTTGTAAAGGTTATCACTTATGGGCTGATTTTTTGTTTTATTGTGTGGTTAAATGCCAGGGACTTGAACCAGCAAAAACTAACTGCATGGTATAAACCCAGAAAACTAAGATGATGGCTCAGTAGCAATCTTCTCTTAATGATTACAGCTATTAGTTAACATTCATTGCACACTGGCATCATTCTTCTCATTTTATAAAATATCCCTGTCTTTTCAAAGGACCAGATTTTGGCTTTTTTTGATCCTTCTTTTTGTTTGTATTTTCTATTTTGTTAATTTCTGTGACTTATTCTGTTGTACTTTTTCAATATTTTAAAATGAAATTTTAGCTCACTAGTTTTCATTTTTTTCTTATTTATGCATTTAGACCTTACATGTCACTCTTGGTTCTGTTTTACCACCAGACTATTCTCACTGTTATTCCTTTATAAATGTTATATAATTTCCAATTTGATTTATTTTAGCCATGAACCATTTAGTTTTCAAACACATAGTATTTGGGGCCATCTTTTTCTTTAGATTTCTGATTTTGTTCAGAAAAGGAGCTCTTTATGACATGGATTGTTTGATATTTTTTGAAATCTTCTTTATGGCTTTGTACTGCTTGATTTTTGTAAACGTTTTACCCATGTTTGAAATAATCTGTATTCTCTAACTGTTGGCCAGAAGAGTCTATATATGATTATTAGATCAAGCATATTGCTTATGTTGTCCTAATATTCTCTATCTTTATTGATTTTTGCTTGATCCATCAGCTTTTTAAAAAATATTTATTTTGACTGTGCTGGGTCTTAGTTGCGGCATTTGGGATCTTTTAAAAGAGTTTCTCAATTTCTACTTACAATTCTTTTTTTTTTTTTCTACTTACAATTCTTTAGACTTTCTGCTTTATATGTTTTGAGGTCATGCCTCTAGATACGAAAAGATTCAAGATGCTACATTTTCCTTATAAACTGTTATTTTTATCATTAAATAGTGACTTTTTTCTAATAAGTTATTTTCTTTTTTGCCTCATAGTCTATATTGATAGAAATTTGATTGATAATAGATGGTAAGACAACTCAAAATAGGTTTTGATCTACCAGCATAACCAACTTTCTTTGGTATTCTCCTGGCATATTATTTTCGATCATTTCATGTTCACCATTTCTGTATGTCTTCATGTTTTTGGTACCTCATAAATTGCTTAAGGCTGTTTTATTTTTTAAATAGGTATAAAACCTCTGGTTTTTAACAAATCCAATCACTCATATTTACTGTGATTATATTTGGCCTTATTTCTACTATCATAAATATGCTATGCTTTCTATATGCTATGCCTTCCATTGCTGCTTCTTTTAGTTTTTCCCTATTTGCTATTGTTGCTGCTGTCATTGCTGTTTCCCTTCTAGTGGATTGGCTTAATTTACTGTCTTATTTTTTTTTTCCTTTTTGTAACAGTTACCCTTAAATTTTTAACATACTTTCTTAAAACGGTCTAAAGTTAATTGATACTGCTACACTTAGACCATTTATTGTATTTGTTAAAATTATTTCCTTTCAACTTTCTTTGTTTTAATTTTTAATTATAAAATATGCAAAACAAAATTACTGTCACAACCATTTTTAAGTGTACAGTTCAGTAGTGTTAATTATATTCACATTGCTATGCACCCAATCTCCAGAACTCTTTTCACCTTGCAAAACTGAAATTTTATACCCATTAAACAACAGCCCCCCCCCATTCCTCTCTTTCCCCAGCCCTTTATAACCACCGTTACATTTTCTGTCTCTATGAATTTGACTACTCCAGGGACCTTGTGTAAATGGAATACTATAGTATTTATTTTTTGTGACTGGCTTATTTCACTCAGCATGATGTCCTCAAAAGTCATTCATACAGGGATTCCCTGGTGGCGCAATGGTTGAGAGTCCGCCTGCCAATACAGGGGACACGGGTTCATGCCCCAGTCTGGGAAGATCCCATATGCCGTGGAGCGGCTGGGCCCGTGAGCCATGGTCGCTGAGCCTGCGTGTCTGGAGCCTGTGCTCCGCAACGGGAGAGACCACAACAGTGAGAGGCCCACGTACCGCAAAAAAAAAAAAAAAAAAAGTCATTCATACAACAACTTTTTTTTTTAATATTTAATTTAATTTTACTTTTGGCTGCATTGGGTCTTCATTGAGGCGCGCGGGCTTTCTCTAGTTGTGGCGAGCAGGGGCTACTCTTCATTGTGGTGCACAAGCTTCTCCTTGTGGTGGCTTCTCTTGTTGCAGATCACAGGCTCTAGGGGCACCGGCTTCAGTAGTTGTGGCATGTGGGCTCAGTAATTGTGTCTCATGGGCTCTAGAGCACAGGCTCAGTAGTTGTGGTGCATGGGCTTAGTTGCTCCGCGGCATGTGGGATCTTCCCGGACCAGAGACCAAACCTGTGTCCCCTGGATTGGCAGGAGGATTCTTATCCACTGTACCACCGGGGAAGTCCACACAACTACTTTTTAAAACACCCCTCCTTCAAAATCAGTCTAATCAATGGTTATGTGTATTTATTTTCTCATTCATAATGGCTTCTTACATTCATTTCTAAATTCAATTTTCATCTTCCTGAAGTACATTGTGTGAGAAGCTGTGAGAAGGTCAGTATGCTGTAAACTCAATCTTTTCCTAAAAATCTCTTTCCCTTCATCTTGAATAATTTAACTGCATACAGAATTTTAAGCTGATAGTAATTTTCCCCTCAGCACTTTGAAGATATTTTGCCAAAGTCTTCTTGCATACGCTGTAGCTGATGAGAAGTTTTCTACCTAAATGGCATTTCTTTAATAGGGAACTGTCTTTTCTCTTAGTATTTAAGATTTTCTCTGAGATTCACATTTTTATGCTCATGAAAATGGGTCTAGGTATTTATAGGTATGAATGTATATGTATGGATTTATTTTTCTTTTTCTTATCAAACATTTTAATTTCTGTACATATAGGTATGTGTTTGTGTATCTTTAGAGAGAGAAAGAGTGTGTGTGTGTGTGTGTGTGTGTGTGTGTGTGTGTGTGTGTGTGTGTAGAGAGAGAGTTGTTTTTGTTTAGTTTTACTTGCATCAAGTTCATTTTAATTTTTGAAACTAAAGACTTTGTTTTTTATTCTGGAAAAAAATCATAGGCATTTTCTGTTTGAATATTGCTTATTTTTTATTCTGGAACTCCTATTAGACATATGTTGTGTTTTATCCATTCTCCATTAAATTATTGTTCTTTCATGTTTTCCATACTTTATCTCTCTATTCTGCATTCTGGTAATACAGTAGATAGAAGATTTTTCAGCAAATGATCACTCCCTTTCTCTTGCCCCACAGGAGGAATACACTTCTCTTCTACTGATGTGGGGTTGCATAGTTGGGCTTGTTTCTTGGTCTCTTGCTTTTTGCATGAGAACAGGGCTAGCTTCTGGCTTGAGGAAGATGAGATATGTGTGAAGCAGACTTAGACCCAACTTGCAGCTTAGAGACCAGTTGAGTCCTGCCAAGATCAGCCAAACTCCATTCAACCCACAAATGTATAAGAAACATATGTAGATTATTGCGTGATACTAGGATTTGGAGTGTTTTGAAAGGCAGAAAAATTTGACTGTTACAGAATTTGGTATTTAAAGTGCTGCTGTAACAAAAACCTAAGTTGTGCAGCACTGGTCTTGGGAATGGGCAGCAGGCAATGATGTACTTGTCATAGGAGAGTGGAAAAATGGCAGCAGTGTTATGTAGTGGAAAAACGTTTGGGAAAATTGTCACCTGCAATAACATGGAAGGCAGAACATGTACTTAATAAACTTGTGAAGTTAGGTGAGATGATTTCAAAGCAGAATGTTAAAAAGTGGGTTGCTGCTAGCTGTACTTGAAAAGGCATAATAAAGAGATGAACTCAAAAAGACCGGCCTGAATTATAGTTGAGAAAAAATATACAGTCCGGAAATTTTGAAACTTGCAGGGTTAGAAATGAAACTGTTTATCACCAAATTCCAACTTCAGAGAAAAAGCAAGTCTAGGCTACTACCAGTAATACTTGACCTCAGGGTAAAGACAAAATCAAGGGTGTAACTGCAACACGCTTTGTTAAAACCTCAGAAAAGATAAAGGTGGTATTGCAGGTCAAACTGCCATGAAAGTCAGCTCTGACATGGAGATTAGCCTGCCAAGAAGTGCTCTCAGGATCAAAACCTGTGGAAGAAAGGAAGCAAGCAAGATTGAGCAGAGAAAGAAATTGGGCTATAATGCATTTACAAAAAGACTTCAATCCACTGAAACTAAATGGCTCCTCTGAGTTGTTCCAAACTGAGGCATTGAGGCCACACCTTTAAAACCCCATATCAACTAGTCATTACACACTAGATGCCCTAGAATGGAGCATCTCCTAGGCATGGTGGCCCGTTGTTTGATATATTATAAAAGATCCTATGCCATGAGATCAAACCCTCTGTAAGCCCTTTGATGGTGGAGATGGTGGAGATACTGCTGGCAGGAAACGAAAATTCATGCATGTAATATCAATTGTAATCAAGATGAGTCATTGCCTTTTCCAGAATCAGGGTCCAAGGTACTTAACTTGCCACCATTTGTTTCTCCTCTAGGGATGATTCCATATTACAAGCTCAGCATTGGTCTCTGTTCCCAGCAAGTTGGACATTTGGCAGCAGTAACAGCTAGCTCAGTCTTGGTAAATAGGAACTGTGCTGTGGGCCCCTTGTATAGCCACCATCCCTGCCCCTGTGGCTATGACATTCATGTGCTCATTGTTCCATCTCTGGGGATAGAGGCTATTTGATGCCAACTGTGGTAATCATTCAGTCAATTTGTTCAATACTTCCTCTGTGGTGTATGCTTTATGGTTGGTGCTCACATGTAATACAAAACTCTTGACACTTTTGCCCATCTCCTTAGGTCCATCCATATAACTTTTCCTCAGGCTTCCTGGCCCTCAGTCTAACAATAGTTCTCTTTGCAGGCCCCTGAACAAACTTGTCTTTCCATGCAAAGTCGATGACCAGGTGTACCACCCAAAGTTCTGATCATTGGGAGAATTTCTCTGGTTTCTTTTAAGCCCACCCAAGAAAGGATCTGTAGTGCAGACGTGATCCTTTTCTTGGCTTTGACCCACATACTGAGCTAAGTCATTCATAAATAAATCTCAACTTTTTCCTTTTATCATCAACTAACCATTAGGTATCAATCATGCAGCCACAGAGATGAGCTTAAGTAGACAGTGTCTACTACAGATGTTATCTACTAAATCTTTTCACCTGGATAAAAGGGATCTAAAGAAATAAAGGATATGGTCCCAGAAAACCTTGATGGTACCCAAAATATCTGTAATTAAGTCTATAAAGTAGGATGACCATACCTCAAAGAGAATTGTGGAGCATTTTGGTATGTAGCATTGACTGGAATCAATATAGAAAATCCATGACTGTTTTTGAAAGCTATTCTAGCCAAAGCACCACAGGCCTGAGCTAAAAGAAACTGAGACTTTTCAAATGTAAAAAGAACTTTGGGCTCCAACTTTCTATAGGCAGGGACAAGACCATGACATCATCTTAGCTACAAAGAAAAGCCCTCTTCAGAAGTGGCTAAGGAGGATGATAAAAAAAAATAAAGATCCTTCCTCGCCACAAGAGGACAGAGCAAAGAGCCATGAAGAGGCACAGATGGGACTAGGACTAGAGACAGAACTCTAGTTCCAAGAGACGGAACTAGGACTTCATCAAGGAACATCCCAGACCCCCAAGGTGGAGGTACTTGGAAATACTTGTCTAGCAAGATTTCAAAATTGGTATGAGCCAGTGACTCCTATCTGTATCTCATTCTTCTCCTTTTCAAATGTAAGTGTCTATTATAGTTATCCTGTCCTTGTTCCACCATCATATGTTGAATGTATGAGAGCAGATACCGTATCCTTTAGGTTTCTAGGTCTTTGAATCACAAAGAGATACTCTAAAACTTATATAAATCATGTGATCCTAAACTTTAAATCTGATGTCATGACTGAATGAGACTTTTGGGGTGTCTTGAAATGGACGTGAGTGTATTTTACATAGGGTTGGTGAATAAAAATTTGTGACTGAAAAAGTAGACTGTAGTAGATTAGATTTAAAACATTGTTCAACAAATAGTCATTCTTTTCCTTCCTCCTCTGGAGAGGAGTATATTTTGCCCCTATTTAATTTGGGGCTTGGCCATTTAATGTCCTTTGGCCAATTGAATGTTAATGGACCTGACAGGACCAGAGGCTTGCAATGTGCTTATATGACTGAGCTTTCTCTCTTGCATTCCAGCTTTTCACATCAGAAGGATAAGCCTCAGGTACACTGATCTTTATGATAACAGAAATGTAGGGCATACTTGGACCCAACTTGCAGCTTAGAGCCAAGGTCAGCTGAGTCTAAACTAGATTTGTCAAGCCTTAGTAACAATAGGTGTAAGAAATAAATGAAAGCTTATATTCCCTGCATGCTACCAAGTATATGGGTAGTTGGTTGCACAGCAAAAGCCAAGTAGTATAGGGAGATTTTCTCAGATCAAGAATTTAATTTATGTAGGGAAAAAAAAATTATGTAGGGGTAGGGGATTAAGAGATACAAACTACTATGTATAAAATAAATAAGCAATAAGGATATATTGTACAGCACAGGGACATATAGCCATTATTTTGTAATAACTTTAAATGGAGCATAACCTATAAAAATAGTGAATCAATATGTTGTACACCTGAAACTAATATCATATCATAAATCAACTATACTTCAATAAAAAATAAAATAAATTTTAAAAGGATTCAATTTATGAATTGTTTCTTCATTTGCATCTTAGTTGTAATTTAACCTTTTGCTATGACCAGAATGTGGTGCCCAAGCCAAAGTCATATTTTGAAGCCCTAACCCCCAGCACCATGGAATTTGGAGGTAGGTCCTTTGGAGGGCAATTAGGATTACATTAGCTTATGAGGGTGGGGTCCTCATGATTGGATTAGTGCCCTTATAAAAAGAGGAGGAAACATGAGATGGCTCTCTCTCCCTGATTAACGGCTTGAATTGAACCATCAGTCTTCACCTGTCTTTGGACTGGGACTTGCACAATCTGTACCTTCTGCGGGTTCTTGGGTCTTCAGACTCAGACTGGAATTTATATCACTGGCATTCCTAGCCCTCCAGCTTCCAGATGACAGATCATAGGACTTCTCAACTTCTATAACTGCATAAGCCAATAAAGAAATAAATAAATTTATGTATATGTATATCCTATATATATGTATATGTATATCTTATATATGTGTGTGTATCCTATTGGTTCTGTTTCTCTGAAGAATCCTAACTAATAAAGAAATTGGTACTAAGAAGTAGGATGAGGGGCTTCCCTGGTGGTGCAGTGCTTGAGAGTCCGCCTGCCAATGCAGGGGACACAGGTTTGTGCCCTGGTCCGGGAAGATCCCACATGCTGCAGAGCGGCTGGGCCCGTGAGACATGGCCACTGAGCCTGCGCGTCCGGAGCCTGTGCTCCGCAACGGGAGAGGCCACAACAGTGAGAGGCCTGCGTACTGCAAAAAAAAAAAAAAAAAAAAAAAAAAGAAGTAGGATGCTGCTGTAACAAATATCTAAAAATGTGGAAGTACCTTTGGAATTGGGTAATGGGTAGAGGATGGAAGAATTTTGAAATACATGGTAGAAAAATCTCATACTGTCATGAAGAGACTGCTAAAGGTGATGCTGGTGAGAGCTCAGAAAGAAAAGAGGAAAACTAGAGAGAAAGCCTCCACCTTCTTAGAGAATACATAAATAATCATGAACAGAATGCTGCTAGAAATGTGGATGGTAAAAGGCCATTCTGATGAGGTCTCAGATGGAAATGAGGAACAGATTATTGGAAACTGGAGGAAAGGCTATCCTCATTATACAGTGGCAGAGAATTTGGCTAACTTGTGTTTGCATTCTAGTGTGTTGTGGAAGGTAGAACTTGCAAATGATAAAACTGGGTATTCAGCTGAGGAGATTTCCAAAAAAAATGTGAAGGAGTAGCTTGGTTCCTTCTGACTGCATATAGTGAAATATAAGAAAAGAGATTTGAATTGAATACAGAATTACTGAGCAAAAAGGAACTAGAACTTAAATATTTGGAAAATTCTCAGCCTGTCCATAAAAAAAATGAGAAAGTGTGTTCAGAAGAGAATGCTAAGGGTATGGCTGACTAACCATTCAATTAGGAGTTTAACATGGGTGTGAATCACAGATCTAATCAACCATCCCAGCAGCAGCACTGCCGGTTTGAACTGAAAGTAATGGAGAGGGGACAAAATGAAGGAAGGGTGTCAGACTTCTTAGACCCTACAGGACCTCAACCATAGTGCTATTAGGCTGTGAACATGTGTTATTCTTCATGATAAGGGAAGAATGGCCCTGAGGGGAAGATCAGCTCAGTGCTTTGTGACCACCTAGAGGGGTGGGATAGGGAGGGAGGGAGGGAGGGAGATGCAAGAGGGAAGAGATATAGGGACATATGTATATGTATAACTGACTCACTTTGTTATAAAGCAGAAACTAACACACCATTGTAAAGCAATTATACTCCAATAAAGATGTAAAAAAAAAAAAAAAAAAAAAAAGAATGGCCCTGAGGGTGATTCAGAGATCTTCAGGGCCACCACCTCACTTTCAACAGTCCAGACAGCCACGGAGGGAAGCTATGGGGTAGGACTGCCTGGAGCTGTGGGGGCATGAGGCCCACTGGAAGAACTGTGGTGTAGACTGTGTGTTCCCACTGAGCCATGGGGATGGTATTGGCCACTCCAGGAGATTTGGAGGGCAGAGCATCCAACCAGGACTATTCTCTCACCTTAAGATCCAATGAACTCCAATAAAAATTAATTTTAAAAAAACTTAATTAAACTAAAACTTAAATAAATGCTTAATTAATTTTTACACTAAAAAAAAATCCATTGGGATTTGCCTTGCTAGAGTTTAACTTGCTTGGGACCCAGCATCCATTCCTTCTCTCCCATTTCTCCCATTTAGAATGGAAATGTCTATCCTATGCCTGTCTCACATTGAATTTCGGAAGTGCAGAACTGCTTGGTTTCACATGTTCACTCACAGCTGGAGAGGAATTTTTGCCTCAAGATGAATCATCACTCGAGTCTCACCCATATGTAATTTAGATGGACTTTAGAATTGATGCTGGAAAGAGTCAAGAGTTTTGGTGTTATTCAGGTAGAGTGAATGTATTTTACCTGTGAGAAGGATATAAATTTGGGAAAGCCAGTGGCAGAATACTATGGACTGAAATGTTTTTGTGTACCATTGGCCCCCAAATTCACATATTGAAGCTCCAATCCCCAGTGTGATGGTATTTGAAAGTAGGACCTTTAGGAAGTGATTAAAGTTATATTAGGTCATAAAGGTGGGGCCTCATGTAGGGATTAAAGCCCTTATAAAAAGAGGAGACAGGATATCTACTCCAATTTATGGAAAAGGTGGTAACTCTAACTCCCACTAACATCTCCAATTTTCAGCCACCAGAAAGGAAGAACACAAACGGGGGAGTGATAAACATGATCCTTCCTTTTAAGAGCATGAATAAGAAGTTTCACATATCACTTCTGCTCACATTCTATTGACCACAACCTAGATCATGACCACATGTATTAGCAAGGGAGATTAATAGACCATGGTGTGACACCATGTTCATAAATTGAGAGACAATATTGTTAAGATGACATTACTTCCCAAACTGATCTACAGACCCCAAGCAATCTTTATCAAAATCCCAGCTGACTTCTTTACAAAAATTGAGAAGCTAATTCTAATATTATTAAGGCATTTCAAGAATCTCAGAATAGCCAAAACAATCCTGAGAGAGAAGAACAAGGTTGGTGAATTCACACTTCTCGATTTCACAGCATAATGCAAAGCTAGATTAATCAATGCCTTGTGATACTGCCATAAGGATAAATACAGAGATGAATAAAATGGAGAGTCTTCCTAGCTATCATTAGTTAATTTTCAAAGAGGGTGCCAAGACAATTAAATGGGGGAAGGAATAGTATTTTTAACTAATAGTGCTGGAATTTCCACATACAAAAGAAATAAATTGGACCCTTACCTCACACCACATACAAAAATTAACTCAAAATGGATCAAAGACTAAATGTAAGATCCAAAGCTGTAAGACTCTGAGAAGAAAATATAGGTGTAAATCTTTAGGACCTCAGATTAAGCAATGTCTTAGAACACCAAAAGAACAAGCAAAAAAAGAATAAACAGATAAAATTGGACATGAAATTTAAAACCTTTTGCTTCAAAGGACACCAACAAAAAAGTGAAAAGATAACCCACACAATGGGAGAAAATTTTTGGACATCATCTATCTGATAAAGGTCTAGGATCTAAAATATTTACAGAACACATAACTCAGTAATTAAAAAATCCAATTATAAAATGGGCAAAGAATGTGGATAGACATTTATCCAAAGAAGATATACAAAGGGCCAATAAGCAAATGAAAAGATGCTCAATATCATTAGCCATCAGGAAAATGCAAATCAAAACCACAATGAGATATCACTTTACACACACTAGGATGCCTATAGTCAAAAAGACAGATAATAACAAGGATTGCTGAGGATGTGCAGAAATTGGGACCCTCATAGACTGCTGGTGGCAATGTAAAATGCTGCAGCCACTTTGGAAAACAGTCTGATAGTTCTTCAAATGATTAGACATAGAGTGACCATTTGACCCAGCAATCCCACTCCTAGGTACATACCCAAGAGAAGTGGAAATATCCACACAAACAATTGTACGTGATGTTCACAGCAACATTATTTATAGTAGTCCAAAAATGGAAACCTATCAAATGTCCATCAACTATGAGTGGATTAAATTAAGTGTGGTATATCCATACAATGGAATTATTATTATTATTATTCAATAAAAAGAAATGATATACTGATACATGCTACATAGATGAACCTTGAAAACATTATGCAAAATCAAAGAGGCCAGTCACAAGGGAGCATATATTGTATGATTCTACTTAAATGAAATGTCGAAATAGGCAAATCTATAGAGACAGAAAATAGATTCATGGTTGGTTGGGGCTGAAGGGCTGAAGGGATTGGGGTGACAGCTACGGGATATGGGGTTTGGGGAAGGTAATGACGATATGCTAATATTGGGGAGATGGATACACAATTCTGTGAATGTACTAAAAGACATTAGATTGCACACTTTAAAGGAGTCAAATGTACAGTATGTGTATTATATCTCAAAGTGGTTTTAAAAAAGAAAAAAACATCCAGAGTGTTTGGTTGTGTAGCCATGTGTTCAGCTGAAACTTCTATTGCCATGGAAGAAAAGGAGAGTATACATTTAGAGACAGTAAGCAGTCTCTGCCATAGGGAGTACTCTGACCTTTGGCACTATTAGTACAGTTTCCAATTTAGTAGCAAATCATGTTACATTAAGAATGCCCAATATCATTAATATAGTGACTTACTGAATTAATGTGACATTATAGCAAGAGCAACGAAGTAAGAGTAAGGTTATTTGGATGCTAGTCCTGACCCTACCCTTTTACTAGCTTTATGACCTTGGTAAGTTGCACTGTTTCTAAGTATTAAACTGCTCATCCAAAAGGTAAGGATTAAATGAGATGATTGCTACATCCATTGAGTTCTAAGGACATTTGATTTCAACTCTACAAATGGATATTTTCAGACTGTTTCCTCCCTATTTGTCATTTCAAGAGTCAAGCACTTGCTTACAGTGTTCCCAGGAGCCCCCTTCATGTATAACGACTACTGTAAATATTGTTCAAATAATATTTACTTCTCATTCTCAAAGAGTTCATCTTTGATTCTCCATTCAAGAGTTTGTATTTTACTATTTGAGGCACTGAAAGTGAATGAGAGCTTTTCTCCCTAATATTTATCATAGACTTAGGGCTAAATTAGATCAGGGTAACAAATCTAAAACCCTGACTTTATTTTTTAATTTTTTTTCTTTTTTTTAATTATTTTTATTTTATTTTTAATTTTGTTTTTGCGGTACGCGGGCCTCTCACTGTTGTGGCCTCTCCCGCTGCGGAGCATAGGCTCTGGACGCGCAAGCTCAGCGGCCATGGCTCACGGGCCCAGCCACTCCGCGGCATGTGGGATCTTCCCGGACCAGGGCACGAACCGGTGTCCCCTGCATTGGCAGGCGCAGTCTCAACCACTGCACCACCAGGGAAGCCCAGTACAACTTTTTTAACATAAAAATAAATTACTTTTACATTGCTTACTAAAGATAGTTATCATCAATTAGATACACAATTCTTAGTTTATTGTGCTTTAACTAAAATATGATTTATCTACTAAAAAAATGAAGCCAAATGGACTATAAATGGTTAATATAGAGATATCAAAAAGAAGAAATGATTGAATATAAAATCAATCCACTGATACAACCCAGCATTTTTATTAAAGAAATTGCCATAATTTTTAGGAAGGAAAAGAATCTTAGATGAAGTGATGCCAGTTACAGTATATGACAGTTATATTAGAGTTTGTTCATTTAATTTACTGAAACTAAATATTCTTAGAGGGCTGGGGATAGAAATTCTTCTATCAAGAACTGACAATCCAGCCTTACAGCTACAATATAACTGCACTCTTATCACAAGGTCATTGCCTGAATTTCGGCAAAATTAATTCAAGAAGCTAACCTATCTCTTTACACTAATGCTTCCCAAACTTTGGAGAGCATAACAACCACCTGTGAGATTGTTAATATGCAGCATTCTAAACCGTAGCCCCTAAAGATTCTGATTCACTGTGTCTGGAGTTGGGCCTAATAATCTACATTTTAAAATGCACCTTAAGTGTTTGTGATACAGCTAATTTACAGACCAGACTTTTAGAAACACTGCCTGAGTTAGTTTAGAAACACCCATTTTCCTTTTAAACCCTCCAGCCATTAACAGTCCGTTGGATAAGTAATATACCTTCAGTGGTGAAAAGGAAGAATAAATTCCAAATGAGTTCTATCATCCCTTTCTGAAGTTCATATGAATGACTGCATTCTCTTCTTAGATTCCTTGTTACCTAATTTAAGAGTTCCTTTTTAGAGGGGGAAGCCCTAGAATTTAATCTGAGGTACCCAAGTCTATTCTTAATCAGCAAATACTATTTCTATAGCTTTTAAAGAAACACCTAATTCCTGAGTTGATTTCATCACAAATGTTCTTCCATATCATGATAGCAAACATGTAATAAAATCATTGTCAGTAGGGACTTCCCTGGTAGCGCAGTGGTTAAGAATCTGCCTGCCAATTCAGGGGACACGGGTTCGAGCCCTGGTCTGGGAAGATCCCACATGCCGCGGAGCAACTAAGCCCATGCGCCACAACTACTGAGCCTGCACTCTGGAGCCCGCGAACCACAACTACTGAATCCTGCACACCTAGAGCCGGTGCTCCAAAACAAGAGAAGCCACCGCAGTGAGAAGCCTGCACACGACAACGAAGAGTGGCCCCCGCTCACTGCAACTAGGGAAAGTCTGCGCACAGTAACAAAGATCCAATGCAGGCAAAAATAAATAAATTAATTAATTTAATTTTTTAAAAAATCATTGTCAGTAAAAATTTCCTTCCCAGTGAATTACCATTTCCCTTAGATGAGTCTTTCTATATTTTAAAAAAACTTATTTACTCTCTTTAACATAGTTTTAAAGTTCTTTCAGACAAAAAAGTATTCACATCTTTATAAATTGTTATTATTTGTTTTCTGAATTAATTTATGCAATATGAAAATAGAAAGCTTACAAATGCAAACCATGTTAACAGTAGAAGAATTTGGAGAAAAATTCCTCTATTTTGGAAGTCTGACAGTTCTGAACTGTCTTTTAATTTCCTAGTTTCTTTTACTTCCACTTCAAGAGAAACAAAATTGAAATTCATTTTTCTCTGAAAGGGCTAAAAGAAACTTGCTGTATAGCACCATTTACACGAACTATTCAAAAGCGGTTAGAGCATTATGGAGTCTAAAGGGCATTACTTAAAACCACTCAGCTCTTGCCTATTAAAGACAGGGTACTTTCCTCCTTACCTTGATCTACTTCTGTTTTCCATTAACCACTTTAAGTAGTCAGTAGACATGGGTTTTATCCTTAGTTTTAACTTGCCTGCAAAGCCATTTCATTCAGTAAGTATATACTTATCAAAGAACCATTGTCCACATAGACCTGTGTCAAATACCTTGGGAGATCAGAAGGAAGACAGGGAAGAAGGGAAGGAGGGCGAGAAGGAGGGCAGAAGGAAGGAAGGAAACAAAGTTTTGACCACGTGTACGGATTTGTAATCTATTTTGGCTAGCAGTTATATGTATTATCCAGCTCATATGTATTTACAGCTCTACTCCTCATAAGTCATCTTGACTCAGTTTCCTCTGATTGTAGTACATGAGGTTGGCTTAACTGCTGCTCTTGCTTCCCTGAACTGTTTCAGAGTCTCTATTAGTGAGTCTTTATAGCGTTTCTCTGCACAGTATGCCAATAATTATTCTACTACAACTGGTCCAGAAGCTGTTTGTATCTACAGTCATCTATCCATGGCTTATACCTGACCCAGTGGAAATGTAATCAGCATAATTTACAAACTCCATGTCATCATTCTTGATGAATATTTATTAAAATTTGATGTTAAGAATTAGGCAACATTGCCTAAAAAGTTAAAAAGTATCTCATAATCACTGAAGACTTTAGTATAGCTATTACTTTCTATATTGTGTCAGTTTTACAGTTCATTGCTAAAAATATCTTCCATACTTTTGTGAACCAGCAGTCCAGAGAATATATCTTATTGAGCCCAATTTCTTGTTATCCACGACATAACATATCTGTGTAGTGCTACAGTAGGTGGATACAGTGGTCAATTTTAGATTTGAAAATATTTTGCCTTGTCTTAATTTCCTCAAGATAGGCTGTTCTACTACCTATCTGCATTAGCTTTCTATTGCTACTGTAACAAGTAACCACAAACTTAGTGGCTTGAAACAACACACATGTTTTATCTTACATTTCTATCGGTTAGAAGTGGAATACAGATTTCACTGAGCTAAAATCAAGGCAGCCTTCCTTTCTGGAGACTTCATTTCCTTGCCTTTTCCAGCTTCTAGAAGCCATCTACATTCCTTGGCTCATGGTCCCTTTATTCCATCTTCAAAGCTGCTCCTCCGTTGTCATATCTACCTCTGACCACAGCCAGGAAAGTTTCTGGCTGTGGTCAGCGGTAGATTTGTGTGACTAGATTGGACCCAACTGGATAATGCAAGATAATCTCCCCATCTCAGGGTCCTCAACTTTAATCAAATCAACAAAGTCCCTTTTGCCATGTTGCCACATAAGGTAACATATTCACAGGTTCCAGGATTAGGACTTGGACATCTTTGGGGAGCCACTACTCTGCCTTCTGTGCTGTCAGTCTCAGTCCACAGGTAAGATGACTATAACACATGTATTTGATCTATTATGTATCTATATTTATAATTAGAGGACATTCATAATCATATGAAAATATTTTTGTATCATATTCCACTATTGGCTTCCAAGTACATTGTTTTACCCTTAAAAACACCTTCACAGAAAAGACTGTGAGTAAAGCTGGACTTTTAATATTATCCTTCTTGGCCACTTTAATGATTGGGTGTCTTTGACATAGGATACTACTAATTTTAACAGAATTGTTTATATTACTGCATACAGCTTTGTGATCTTAATGAATTTGTTTAAACATTCAAATTTAGTATCTGCCCCAGTCTAAGAGGGACAGATATTTCATAAGTAATAATTGCTACTATATATTGAGCTCTATTATGAGTTTCACATTCATTACTTCATTCTCTTTTTGACTGAATGCTATAAAAGAAGTCTATTATTCCCATTTCACAGATGAGGAAACTAAAGTTTCTTGTATCACAGAACTAGTCAGTAGCAGAGTGGGGCATTCAAATATAGGTCTTTCTAAGATATATAATTTTCCACTATATTGTGTTAAATTTCCATAAACATTAAGTAAATCAAGTTATGTGTGGAGGTATATTGTTATTTCCTGCACATATCATGAATTCCTCATGCTAAACAAATCACATCCAATGTATTACATAGTGGTCTTGGGCCACAAATAATTTTAGAAATGCACAACTGACATAGTTCAAAGGGCCTAGACAGAAGCATACTGGCTAGCAACAAAAAGTGATAGTAAATATTTTTATAAAATCACTAGACTTGTTTTACCTTCATTGTTGATGTCTTCTAACTTGACTAAACTGTCCATGTGGTCTGTAGTGCCCCTATTGCTTAGAGATACCTGGAAGACAACATCATGAAAAATTCCTCATACAATGTTTATATCACTCCCAGAACACAGATGTATTCTTTAAGAACTGCTATTATATTGCTCTAAAACTCTGTGTAAGCAGTTTAAATCCTTTCACTACCCAAGCCAAAATGAAGAGAAGGATTGTTCAAACAGAAAATCTGAATAATTCAGTCCTCTCTTGGAAGGAAACAAAGTTAATCTCTCTGGACTCTATATAGTTGAAGAATCACTGGATCATTACACAAGTCTCTACCTCACTTTGGATGTGTAGATTTTGAAGACCCATGGGCATAAAAGAAAACATTTTTAAACTCGTGCACAAAACTTATGTAAGTATGATCAAGTATATAATGTTAAGATCAATATTTTGTTTAATTTAACCTGTCCTTTAAAACAAAAGATCAGCATGTTTGAAATGATTTAGATTTCTAAAGTCCATCTATTATTCTGAAGCTTGGGAAAAGGACCCAGAAGCTACTTAGCATTTCTATTTTTTCATGAAGTGGTTCTTTAGCAACCTTGAAGTCTATATATAAATATAATAACATATTCAACCTTTAACCTGTCAATACATATAAGCAACAAATAAAGAAAAAATAAAACAGGCAGATTTCCCTCCTATCAACCTTGATTTAATCTATATTACTCTTGATTGGATAGGATAACCAGAGTCTTTTCTTGGAAAAGTTTCCCACCATACAGGTACATTTCATTTTGAAATATCTAGGACCCACAGACTATACTATGTCTTAAGAATTTTTTTGCTATAATTCTAGACGTATAAGACTATTCGACTTGTTTATTGATTCAATTCAATTTAGTTCTCTGATCATTTAGTATCTACTATAGATTGACATCAGCCTTCAGAGTAGTGTCAGCTTTCACAGCATTTTGTGTATCTTCCAAAATAGAGAATAAAAAGTAGCAGCTCAGATTAATTCATTAGCAGACTTCATGCCCATGTTAAAATTAAACTTTCTACATCCTTTAGGGTAGAAGGTATAATTTTGTTTGTTCTAATTTTTTTAATTTAAGTAACTTTAGTTAGGGCAGATCATTCATTAGAGTTCCCGCAACTCCTTACTGTCTTAACAGTTTTTCTTCGCCCATTTACATTAGCTATATTGAACCCTTGCAAGCATTTGAGTTTCAGCCCCAGAAGAGTCTAATCACCTTATTTTTAATTAGAAAACAAATGTTCACAGAGATTAAATAACTTGGCCAAGGTGACCCAGCTAGTTAGTGGCACTGAGCCAGAGTCAAAATCCAAGTATACTGGCCTTTTTTCTAAGGCACTGTATTCATTTCACTACTTTTTCTTTCTCTTTATCAGCACCTAACACTTATCTGAAATAAGAAGCCTCTGTGGGTTTTTTTTTTTTTAAGTTTTAAAAACTGCATCGTGGCACTTACAATTTTTATTCATATCTCAAGTTTAAAAATATCATTAACAGATTAAGCACATTACTACATGCTGTTTTGGTGTTTGCACTACTCCCCCGCCTTTCCACTGCCTTTTAGCTGTCCAGAGAGCTAGTAAAGCGAAAAGAGAGTTATAAAATTACAAAAGAGAAAAGAATGAAGGGTTTAGATAGTTGAACAGGCATGGGGGGAGTGGGGCGTTATCGGAGGGAATAACTGTAGAGGAAGGACAAGGAAGAAGGAAAAAATGAAACAGTGGTTCCTGAAGACCTGAGATAGGAAGTGTTGAGAAATAAAGACAGCTAGGTCATCAATCATTGTTCCTTTAGGGGATGTGCTGATTCTAGCTGATTTTTCCTTAGGCTCATGTAGCCAGCACCAAACAAAATTGTCAAGTATGCAAAGCTCCTCTTGGAATTCTTTGTACTTTCTTGCATTCAGCTCTATTTTTTTAAAAAATGCAGTGCTTTTTCTTCTTTCTCTGATCCATCTCAGGCTGAAAACCAGCTCTCATTTAACACCTTAGTTTTAAGACTTACTCTCTCCTGGACTGTTGACATTTGAAGTCCTATCTTTTAATTGCAGGATACAAGAACCTTTCTGAAAGGGATCATTTAAACATCGGTGAGCAGAGAGGAAATTATTTGAAAATGAAGGAATCCTGCCTTTATGTAAGGTGCACTTTATTCATATCAAGCCTAATTTCTAAAGTACCCAGCATACCCCCTTTCCCTATTCAAAGCCCTAGGTTAAATTTTTAATGGACAAGAAAGGTGCAGAGTCTGAGAAGGCAATGGCAATCACCAAGTAAATACTACATTTTTATAAAATTAACTAAGGGAAGCATCAATGAAGATACTTATTCCAAACAAGCTGATGTAACCCCTGGCTTATATTCAATTATCTGTGTGATTCATGGGAAAGTTACATTTCTCATCAATTATCTACTTAGTTATTCAGTAGAGAAAATATTCAGTAGTGGACCTTAACCAATTTAGTATTTATAAACAATATCTTATTTCTCTTCATAATTGAGAGTAGAATAAGCACAAGTAAAATAAGCAGAATTTCCATAGATTAGTAAACTGAAGTCACTAGAAAGTTGATTGCTGTAATCAAGATCATGAAGGTCAGTAGAAAAACAAAAGCTTACTCAAAACTTCTAGATTCTGGAGCTAGACTGTTTGGTTTCAAATTTGGGTTCTGCCACTTGCCTCAATACCTCATCTACAGAATGGTAATAATAATAATACCTGCCTCATGCAGTTGTTATGAGGATCAAGATAATACTTCCATCAAAGTGTTTAGAACCTGGTTTGGCGCTTTATAAGTGCTTGTTAAATAAAATACTATGACTATTATTTCTTTCTTGACTCTGAAGGCAACTAGTTAGGTCTACAAAATGACCTCATAAATCTGACATATAATTCAAATTGTCATTGAACTTACACATCTATATCCAATTAACTCATTGCCTTGAACATGGTGCAAATGAAGAAAAGGTTATTTCATTTTTTGCATAGCTACAGACTTCAACATATCAAAAATGCACTTTCTTTGAAAGGAAATTGGACAGCAGAGTGTGCATGAGGCATCATTTCTCAATTATGTTATGTTTATAAAATGATGGAGAGTATGTTTGCCTTCAAAGTCCGTAACTTTTTTCCAACAGCCTTATTGAGATATAATTTACACATTATTACAATTCATCCTGTCAATAGTGAACATTAGTGTTTATTGATTGGCTACTATGTCCCAAGTAATAAACACATTGTTTCATTTAATCTTTATAAAAATTCTTTAACATAGGTACTGTTATTCCCAATTTAATGACTAAACTATAAGTTAAACACTTTGCAGCTAGAGGTTGAGATGAGGTTTGAACTCATGTTCATATGACTCCACTATGTTTCCCATATCATGCTGCCTTTCTCTGGAAAACTACTTAGTTCTCTTTCAGAGGTTGGGTGGGAAAGGAGGGAAACGTAACCCTTTGATGGTATTCATAGTTAAACAAACTCTAATTTTTAACTTGTCAAGAGTCAAATGTATAAGAAATAGCAGTAATTGGAAGCCGTTTCCAGAATTTCAAATCAAGGATGATACGATAATACAAAATAGTATTATTTCAAAGAAAATAAGCAGTAATAATGCTGATACACACAAATTACAATGCCAATATACACTGCTCTTGGAAGGATTTAGCACTTCTTAGTAGCATATTACACCCAGTTACTGCATTCTCACCAAATGAGTTAGGGTAGAGGTTGAAAATGAGTAAACAAGAGCGATCATGCAGGAATTCTTATCCATCGTTTAGTCTTTTCACATCACGTGTTATCTTAAAGTCAAATCTCCAGACATCTTCATGCTTGGAATTACTTAAGCAGTTTTGCCACAATTCATTTATGAAACACATATTTGGGTGGTTCTTATATGTTAGGCAGCATTGTGCTAGCCGCTAGTTGTACAAAGGTTTTGGGGGGGGTTGTTTTATGACTCTAGTGCAGCTCAGTTTACATTTTAATATAGGCTTTCATACGGAGTGGTAATTAGAGTACTATAGTGTATAGATAGCCAGTGGGCTTTGGAAGCTGGATTGCCTCTCCACTTACTGTGTGACGTTGGCATTTGACTTTTGAGAAACTCGATTTTCCCATTTATAACACAACTAGCTTCAAATAATAGTTGGTATTATCTACTTTCAGGTGCACACACCATGCGAAGGTGCGCCTAAGAAAATGCTACTTCCTAACATCTAGGAGAATGGGTTTCTTGCCCGTTTTTTCCCCTTTAGTACCTGGCATTATTCGATACATATTTTACACTCTGTTCACCGAGGAACTGGAACATGTTTTTCACTGCAGCTTAGCTATCTGGGTGTGCCTGGGAAGGCGTCACAAAGAACCTGTAAAAGGTCTCCATCTACAGCAGGAGTAGAAGCGCAAGAAAGAGCCCAGGCAGATCACTGCGGCTAAGCGTTCGGTTTCGTATTGTTCTCTGTTTGGCCCAATATTCACCGAGTTTAGGTTCCGCGACTCGCAACGAAAAGACTCGAGTCACGGACCTGTTAAAAATTTTCTGCCATATTTTAGGCGTCCCCACGCCCCCCGCCCCACCCTCAAGCGTGAGTGAATGCGCAAATAAGGGTTTTCAGGCGTCTGTGGGAAAGAGGGAGGGGAAGGCAGAAGTCAAGGACGGACGGGGTGGTGGCACCACTGAAGCGCGAGAGGACCGAGGCCCCACAGACAAGAGTTAAAACCAGGCGGTCGCGGGCCGGAGGAGGCCGAGGCGAGCTGCTGGACGGGCGGGAGCCGATGGGGGGCAGCAGACCACCGCGGCGCACTCACTCCGCCCGGGCCCAACGCTTCTCCGGAGGCGCACCCCCCCAACCTTACGTCTCTTTTGGTTTCGACCTGCCGACTGGGCGGGGCCGCGGGACGCCATTCCCACAATGCTCTGGGGCGTGCCGCCGTCCGTCGCTGCCGCCTCCGCTACCGCTAGTGGAAGAAGATGGCGGAAGGCGGAGCGGCGGATTTGGACATCCAGCGGTCTGACATCGCGACGCTGCTCAAAACCCCGCTCCGGAAAGGGGACACCTGGTGAGGGAAAGGGGTTGAGGTGGCTGTGGTTGCCCGAGGGTGGTGGAGAACTGGGCGGGAACTGCGGTCTGGTGTCTCGGTGGTGACAGGTGCGGGCAGGTCCGGCGGCGGCCGCCTCGGGCAGCAGGATTTTGGCCGCTCCCGAAAGGTTGGAGCAAAGATTGGACCCGAAAAGAGGGCCAGGGTTCGTGGCTCGTCGGGGCATGCTAAGAGGCTTGCGGGGAGCGGCGGCGGCGCCGGCGGCTCGTGCAGTTCTCTTCGTCCTTCTTCCTCTGGTAGTGCCGCTCCCACCCCAGGCCTTCCCGAACGATAGGTTAAACTCGTTGGTGTGAGTCTCTTAATGTTTGACAGGTCCTGGTCCCGCAGCTGATCAGGATCTCACTCTCTACTTCTTTAGTCATTTCTTTTCCTGGCATTGTCGGCCTCCAAGTTCCCTATTCTGATTCTCATATTCTTCCGGGAGGCCGCCTGCAGGATGTTTGCGGTTCGTACTACACAGGTGGCATGTGTCAGGGCGCCACTTAAGAGAAAGGAACCTTAGTTCCTAGTTCCTTGTCAAAAGGAGGGAGGGGAGTACGGAACCTTAGGCTTCTGAGTGGTACCACGTGGTCTTGTGCCTTGGAGGCTTGATAGACGCCGGTAGCGTTTCTCTTAGAAGTGCAGTTCTTAAGACCCTCCTGTTTGAAGGATAACGCAGGCCTGCAAAAAGTAGATAAGTCCACTTGAGGCTTAAGTCACTTGTTAACGTTCAAACTTATAAAATACGAAAGGATATACTTAAAATACTGAAGGAAGTATTTGGAGATTTTAATATTTGTGGGCCATATCAAGTGGTATTCAGAATAACTTCAGTATGTGAACATGTAACATAAAGTGCTCTGTTTTATTAGGAAGTATAATGCGCTTCTTTATTATAATAAAAGTTATTTTCATTTCTTATCATCACCATACAGTGGTATATAATTTACAGAGTGTTTTTTCATTTACTCGATATGGCTTAGTGGAAGGAACATAAGATTTAGACCCAAATTAGACCTTTTCACCACTTAGTTTGCAGTATGACTTTGAGAAAAGTTACTTTAAATCATTGCACCTCAGCACCTTCATCTATGAAATGGACAGAATAATTTCATTATAGGGGTTTATCCTGAGTCAATGAAATATTCTAAAAGATTATTTATGAGATAACATTAAATTTTAGTTACGTTCTTATCACCGCCATTTCTGATACAGTGCTGTGGTATTAGAATCATTTTCAAGTAAACTAGTAGATGGCAGACTTGGGACTTGAATTTAAGTACTTTGATCTAAGTCTTGGTACTTTTTTCCTACTTTGTTAGGCTGCATACTATGTTTATGTGATAAAAATCCCTGAGGATGTAAACATAAACTTGTTGCATTACAGCAAAAAATATTTAATAATTATTGTTCATATGGCAGCGTTCCTAAGATGTTTATTACTGTGGGGAAATTAGACATTTCCTAGGACATTTATGTTTACCTTGGCCTGTGGATTGTTAAAGATGAAATGAATCCTTGATTCTTATTGTTTGTTAAAGAACACTTTAAAATTCTTAATTTACCTTGCCTATTACCACCTCATAAAAAGATAAATGTGGATTTCCACAAAATAGAAATCTATAATTTAATATATAGGTATTATTTATATGGGTATTCTCTTTAATGTTGTTGTGGTTTTGATATACTGAGTAATAATTGGTGGTGTTGATACTACAGGATGATGGGAGCAATATGAGTATTGTGAGCACTAAATGTTAAAGTTTAGCATTTTTATTTTTTGACAGAGTTACTGTAAATCATTTTAAAAGATCTATTTAAAGGAGTAAATACTGGAAGTCTATAAATGAGTCATTTCAGTGCTTCCATTTTAAAGAAAAGGAAACTGAGGCCCAGATATTTAGGTAACAGCAGAATGTGCAAATTTTTATCCTCACAATTGATTTCCCCTCTTATTTAAAGAAAAAAATGCAGGAAAAAGATGGTACTGGGATACTGCAGAAACTATATAGTTTGGTTTATATGCGAGCCAGTTTTCTTGGAATTAGCAGGTGAAACCTGTCAAAAAAGGAATTAACAAAAGTTTGATTCAGAGTTTTAAGGAGAATAATTTCGTAAGTACAAATTTGATAATGTACTCATGAGTAAAGAATTAGTAAAGATATTTAATAATTTAGTTGTACCTTGGGCTCATGTTTTTGGAACTCATTAAAACTTGTTAAAAAGTTATTTCTCTTTTTAAGGTCTTAAAAAATCGTTGGATTAGTCATTTATGGGTATTTGGGCAAATCCTGTTTGTTATTTTATAGCTGAAATGGGCCATATGCAAATGGAACATTGTCTTGGTATATGTATATAACTATCTTGGAAAGACTGATAAGGACTATTGAGAAAAAATGGTAGGTTTACCATGAGTTTATTCTTGAAATTTTAATACTAATGTTTGATGTTACAATGAAATGTGTGCAGATGAATAAAGTTCATTAATTAGGTTGTGAGCACTTTGCAGATAAGGACTGCCTCTTAGTACTCTGGTAATTAATGCTAACACCTGGGCAAGGATAAAAATTTGCTTCTACATGAATTTCTGTTTATTTGTAAATGGTGAATGATTTTTATCTGGAAGCTAACCTTCTAGAAATGAAAATAAGTTACACATGTCTGAGATGAGGAGAAACAAACCTTATGATATGTTTGGTATTAGACTTCATAGTGACAGTAATGTCAAAATTGATGCAAGAGAGTTGTACCTCTTAAAAAGGTTGGGTATAAAAGTAACACAGATCTGCATTAGATGGAGTAAAGCAGTGGTCTTGTATGCTGTTTCTTGATCTGTGTTTAGCTCCAAGGAGAGATTCAGAAAACCAGGAACAAGACTGTTAGAATTTAGAAACTATAGAGGAAGAATAAAGGAACTAGAACTGTTTAGCTTAGGATGAATGAAAGATAATTTAATTTTCAGATACATGGTAGTTTCTCCTGCTAAGATAAAAGGAAAATTTGTTTAAAGTTCATTGCATGTAAGTATATTACGGATGGAGGAACCTATTGAAGGGGATAATAGTTAAATGAATAAATGTACAAAGGCATGGTGTGGGTTATGGAATACTCTCTTTGGAGATTTCTTTTAAAATAGATTTATTATGAGTAAATAAAGAGATGACTACAAATCACCAAAATCACTGCTTTATTTCCCCATTTTATTAAATGTTATTCATCTACCAATCATTTTCACTAATTTTTATGTTCAAGTATGTTCAAAGCTAACTTGATAAATTAAATTTTGCATGTCATTTTTATATAAACCCTAATAAAATAACTCTAGTAGGTTTAAGGTAACTTTGGAGAGTAGCTTTAATTTGCATTTAGAGTCATTTAAAATATGTATGATGTTTTTGTCTCAATAAACTGCCAAGGAATCACATCAGTCAGGTTTTTAGATAGGAGAGACACTAATTTCAATTTCAGAGCTTTCCTTCCATTCCTACTCTTTTACCTAGAAGTCTTTGAGGCTTTATTTTGTATGGTCCCTTATGTTTTTGTGACTTAGATTTACACTAACAGAAAATAATCTTAAGTCAAAAAATCAGTTAATAATGTAAATGGACACTATTAATCAATATGAACTCCAAATTGTTTAGTGTGTACTTGTTGAGAAGTTTTTACATTACTGTTACTGTTAACTTTAGTTGTACCAAAGTGTTTACCACTGAAATAGGGTATATATTACATCATTTGCAGGAAATGAAACCAGAAAGCAAAACTGTTTTTTAGTGTTGGTACATTGATGAAAATAAGGACAGAAATAGGGACATTAAAGTGTATTTTTCACATTTTAGTTGCTTAAAATCGAGAAAAGCAATTTTTCCTAATTTAATTGTTTTCATAAGTTTTAAAATCACTTGTAAGTGGTTAGTGAAGCCAAGATTAATGTACCCTAATTGGCCAAGAAGATCCAGAGCTTTAGTCAGTGTTTTCATTTATCTACTTAGTGACATTCAGGCTTTATTTTTAACTAAATCATACCATTTTTTTTATTAGCACATACAAGGTATTAACTAGATGTTCTTTTTAGAAAATAGTTTTGTGACAGTTATTAATCTTGCTTGCATGAAAGTATAATAAGAAAAAACTTGTCAGGCTATGACCGATCATATTACATTTAAAAACACTGTGCTAGGTATTGTTGAAGTACTTACATATGTTAACTTATTTACTCATCACCACAATTCTAGGGTACTAGAATGTGAATGTGCTCTAATTCACATTTGCCAGAATAGGAATTCACCCGGATAGGCTCAAAGAGGTGTTCACACATTGATATATCTGAGATTCGAACCCAAGCAGTCTGGGGCTTTAATTCAGGTTTTAAAATTACTGTTCTACGCTGCCTTTTATTTTAAAGATGCATTTTAAAGTGTTCCACTTTTTTAAAAAATGGACATTCTTTTCTCTTTAAATGGAGTCTATTTTATATTTAGCAGCAGAATTCTTCCATTTTATCCCACACTTGTTTCTTGTGACTGTTCAGTTTAGATATGGTAGAAAATCTTAACATCTTGCTTTTGGAAATTAAAATATGTTTAAAGATTAATAGGTTATTTACTGAATATGTAGAATAAATATTATTTTGATGCAAAAGTACATTTAAACAAAAGAAACTGGGATCGTGTATTATTTAGATTTGGGGTTTTAATTGTTTATCAGTAATCATAAGTGATTTGTTAGAGGCCATATGGCCCCTTTTCATATAGTTTTACAGAAACAGCATATCAAGCAGATAGGAAGAACTTGTAGGATATTTTGTTTTAGTACTTTGCCCATATTTTTAAAAGTGTTTGGTTTACAATAAACCACAAATACATAAGACTTTTTTTCAACTAAGAATCCATAGGAACAGCCCAACACAGAAAATGCAAATGTGAAAGTTCGATATTTTATGTTCTATGTTTACCAACTTTTTGTGAATTTTCAAAGTCAAAGCACATTTGAATTAAGACAGTGGAAGGTGCATAACCATATTGATACCTCTTTAACATCTTCCTGAAAACTGACAGTCCATGTAACATCACTGCTAATAAAATCAATTTTGCCATGTTAGTCATTAGATACATTTGTTTTATTACATGAGTTTAGAGTGATTTTTCTTTTCCTCACTTTGAGAATCACTTTACAAAAAAAGCATAATTATTATAAAAGTGAATTGAAACACCATCAGATATATTGGCAGGGAGATAAAGGGAAGGTTGAGAACTACTGGTGGAGGTGTTTGCATGCATTATCTGGTTGGATTTTCAAAATAAGGATCAAAGTATGTATTTATATTCCTTTCTTGTAGATGAGAAGTCTGAACTCAGAGGAATCATTTGGTTTGCATGTGGTTCACAGGTGATAATACCACCACTAGTGAACCTTTATTGAGTGCTTACTCTGTTCCAGCCACTATTCTAAATGCTTTATACATGTGCAGCATATAATAAGAGCAAGTACTCTTATTTACCTCATTTTACGGGTGTGTGATGATTTCAGAGCTGGTTTTTTAAATACCTGGCTTATAATGATTTAAAATACTAAATCCTACCAGTATCTCCTTAGTATTAAAAATGTTTTGTGCTGTCACTACTTACATGTAATTCAAACAGTATTTCATAAGGCAGTAAACTATTTCTTCTTAGTCTCCATATAGAATTTTTCAGCGATTACTAGTTTTTCCTTCCCTGCGTAATGTCAGCCTGGTTTGTGCCTCTTATTTTCATTTCCTTAGTTACTACTGTAATTCACACTCTGTATCTTATATTTATTCCTTTGAAGTCGTTTTTCCAGATTCTTTCACCATCTATTCTTTAAAACAAAGGGAATGTAGTTCCTTTCAACTTTATCATCCAGTTTACATAGAAGCCACTACTAAAGAGACCTAGAATAAGACTGATTGGTAGTAAGTGACCTCAGTTTTGGATACAGATTAAAATGATGTATCTGAGGGAACAATCAAGAATAGCTCCTCAAAAAGAAGCAGCTCGGATTCTAATATAAGGCAGAAAACCTCTGTAGGATTAACCTATATTTGGTTATGCCTAGAATACTGCTTCTGTCGGTAAGATTCTGCATGGCTTCTTTATAGCTCTCCAAAAAGAAAAGGAGGGTAATGACTACTTTTTCCTCTTCATGAGGAGGAGAATTAAGAATACGGTCCCTTCCACTCTCCTTTTAGTTTTGAGAAGACCCACATATTAGTGTGATAATTCCTTGTGGTTCAGGAAAATGGTTTAGCAGAAGTAGCCATAGAAAAGACTTCCTCTGTGAAAGAAGTTAAAGGCTCTCACAAGTTAAGTCCAATGTGGCTCTGAGACCAGGCTATTCTGAGTTTCAGAGAGGCAGTTTTTGTTATTTTTTTAAATTGAAATATAGTTGATTTACAATGTTGTGTTAGTTTCAGGTGTACAGCAGAGTGATTCAGTTATACCTATACATATATCCATTCTTTTTTAGATTCTTTTCCATTATAGATATTACAAGATATTGAATATGGTTCCCTGTGCTATACAGTAGGTCCTTGTTGGTTATCTGTTTTATATATAGTGTTTTGTATATTTTAATCACAAACTCTCCTAATTTACCCCCCCACCTCACCCCCAAAAACACACATACACACTCACACACTTTCCCCTTTGGTAACCATAAGTTTGTTTTCTATGTCTGTGAGTCTGTTTCTGTTTTGTAAATAGGTTCATTTGTATCCGTGTTTTTAGATTCCACATGTAAGTGATATCATCTGATATTTGTCTTTCTTTGTCTTACCGACTTCACTTAGTATAGAGAGCCAGTTAAAACCTGGGAGCATTAGAGACAAAATTAAAAAGAGCATCAAGTTCCTGTAGTAAAAAAACAAAAAGATTAAGAATGGTAGGGTGATAATTATATTTATCATGTTGTACATTACGTCTCTAGTATGTATGTATTTTCTAACTGTTAAGTTTGTACCTTTTGACTGCCTTCATCCAATTCTTCTTCCCCCCACGCCTGCCTCTGGTAACCATACTCTTTTTATATGAGTTTGTTTGGTTGGTTGTTTTTGTAGTATAATTATCCTGTATCACTATGTTACTTCCTGTTGCAGAACATAGCGATTCGATATTTCTGTACATTTCAAAATTATCACCAAAATAAGTCTAGTTATGATCTATCACCATGCAAAGATATTACATAATTATTGACTGTATTTCCGGCACTGTACATTTCATACCGGTGACTCATTTATTTTGCAGCTTGAAGTTTGTACCTCTTAATCTCATTCACCTATTTCTCTCCTCCTCCCACCTTCCTTTCCTCTAGCAACCACCTGTTTGTTCTCTGTATCTGTGACTCTTCTGTTTTGTTATGTTTGTTCATTTTTTAGATTCCACATATATGTGAAATCATACGTATTTGTCCTGTCTGAGTTATTTCATTTAGCATAATACTCTCTACATCCATTCATGTTGTTGCAAATGGCAAAATTTCATTCTTTAAGGCTGAGTAGTATTCCATTGTAATATAATTAACAGTGCTGTATGTTATATATGAAAGTTGTTAGAGTAAATCCTTAGAGTTCTCATCATAAGGAAAAAAGTTTTTTTCTATTTAATTTTGTATTATATGAGATAATGGATGTTCACTAAACTTATTGTGGTAATCATTTCATAGTGCATATAAGTGAAATCATTATGCTGTACACCTTAAACTCATATAGTGCTGTATGTCAATTATATCTCAATAAAACTGGAGGAAAGAAAAAAAGAATGATAAGGGTTAAATGATCATGGTTAAAGAGACCTGATAATTTGGGTTGCTTTATATTTTTTAGCAATATAACAGCTTGACAAATTTTAACAGTTTAATCAAGAAATTTTTCTTTGATATAGATGGAAAATGTATTTTCGTAACTTTGGATATCAAGCAGAAGAAACTTGATTCTCAGGAGAGATGTGGCTAAGTATATGTACTGTGTAGTTGTGGCTATGATTACAAATATTACCACTCTTTTATAAGGTTAAGAGCTTTTTGCATGTATGAAATAAGTGATAGTGTTGTCATTTTACAGATTCAGAAACTGAGGTACAGAGTTAAGTGCACGTGGTAATATACTCAGTCAGTGGTAGAGCAGAGATTCTGACTTAGGCAGTCAACTCTAACGCCTGCATTTTAAACTGTACTGCCTGCCTATGAGTGATAAGCCATAGCCATTTATGGAAGCATTTTTTTGAGGGATGAATACTTGAAAGTATTAGAATCAAGAAGTGACAGCTTTGTCATATTAGTAAAACACCATATTCATCTAGTTATCCATGTGAGGAACCTCTAGAATTTTCTAGGTCTTTCTGGTTTAGCCTTCTAGTCGTAGCAGTCTCATTTCTAACTAATATAGCTCTTTGATACAGATGGTGCTTCCCGTTTCCTGCAGTCTTTACATGCTCCTACCTTATAGGACTTTACACATCATTCATATTATTTCCAGTACATTTTACTAAGCCCTGACTTTCCGTTTCTTCAAAACCAATCTCTGTAAAATCATCCGTAATAATTCCATCCAGATCTATGGCCCTTTCACTCTCTTCTTTATTTTTTTTTAAATACAAGAGCTTTATAGTGATATAATTCCCATATCATACAATTTGCCCACTTGATGTGTACAGTTCACTGGATTTGGGTATGTCCACAAAGTTGTGCAACCATCATCACAATCAATTTTGGAATATTTTTATCATCCCTAAAAGAAACCTCATACCTATTAGCAGTCTCCCCTGCCCCCTTTTCTACCCAAATCTCCCTGTTTTTGGCAGCTACTAATCTTTCTTGTTCTATGATTTTGCCTTCTGGGTATTTCATGTAAATAGAATCATATAATATGTGTGATTTTTGTGCCTGGCTTCATTCACTTAACATGTTTTTTAGGTTCATCCGTTTTGTTGTGTGTATCAGTACTTCATTTCTTTCTATTTCCAAAAAATGTTCCATTGTATAGATACACCACATTGAATTATTCCTTCATCGGTTGATGGACATTTGGGTTGTTCACAATTTTTGACTGTTACAAATAATCCTGCTATGAACATTTGTGTGCAAGTTTTTGTCTAGACACAAGTTTTCATTTCTCTTGGGTGTATACCTAGGAATGGAATTGCCGAGTCTCTATGTTTGCTTTTTAAGAACTGATAGACTCTTTTCCAAACCAGTTGCACCATTTTCCATTTCCACCAGCAGTGTATGAGGGCTCCAGTTTCTCCACATCCTTGAAGTGCTTGTTGTTGCCTGTCTTTTTGATTATAGCCATCTTGGTGGATGTGAAGTGGTATCTCATTGGGGTTTTGATTTCAGTTTTCATAGTGGCTAATGATGTTGCACATCTTTTCATATATGCTTATTGACCCTTTGTATATCTTTGGGAAAATGTCTGTCTAGATCCTTTGCCTATTTTCCAATTTGGTTATTTGGTTCTTTATTATTGAATTTTAAGAGTTCTTTATTCTGGATACAAATTCTTTATCAGATAGATGATTTGCAGAATTTTCTCTGATTCTGTGGGTTTTCTTTTCACTTTCACAATCTTAACTTGGCCTCCTTCCTGAGTTCTTTATTTGTCTCTTAGTTTAGATGTAAAAAGAGGTCATAAAAATTAGTTCTTGCCAACTGATGAATTTAATGTGCAGAGCAGAAAATAGGTTGGAAACACTTCAGATCTAAAAATTAAGATATAAAGGGATGATTATTTGGTTTATTTGATGGTTTATTTGAAAGAACTTCATAGCTTTCTTTGGTTATGTTTTACTGATGAGTTTTAGTTTGTGGTACTTAAAAAAATTCAGTGAAATATCTAGTTTATAACGATTTAAAATACTACATACGGGACTTCCCTGCCGGTCCAGTGGTTAAGACTTTGCCTTCCAATGCAGGGGATGTGGGTTCATTCCCTGGTCAGGGAGCTAAGATCCCACATGGCTTGTGGCCAAAAAACCAAAACATAAAACAGAAACAATATTGTAACAAATTCAATAGCACTTTTAAAAATGGTCCACATCTGGGCTTCCCTGGTGGCGCAGTGGTTGAGAGTCCGCCTGCCGATGCAGGGAACACGGGTTTGTGCCCCGGTCCGGGAAGATCCCACATGCTGCGGAGCGGCTGGGCCCGTGAGCCATGGCCGCTGAGCCTGTGCGTCCGGAGCCTGTGCTCCGCAACGGGAGAGGCCACAACAGTGAGAGGCCCGCGTACCAAAAAAAAAAAAAAAGGTCCACATCAAAAAAATAAATAAAATACTAGATACTATTAATATCTCTTTTAGTATTAAAAAATGGTTTATGCTATTGCAACTCATGTAATTTAAACAGTATTTTATTAAATGAGAGGATTAGTCATAGAGTGAATATCCAAAATTGTTTATGCTGTTAATTCTACGCACAATAGTTACACATGTTGTTCTCAGATTAAGTGTGCTACATTGGATTAGGCTGAAATTTTTATGTATCTTCTTAGTTGTAAAAGAGTGACAGTATTATGTCTACTTTGAGGAGAAAAAGGTAGGATTTTTTTGAAAAAATAAACGTCATATTTATGTCAGTATTAGGCAATTAAGAAGGAACTGCTTATCTGAAAGTTGTCAGCATAAACATGTACTAATCAAAAAAAAAAAAAAAACAACACACAACTATACATTCACCAGCTCTGTGGTTTTCTAAATCCAGCTTTTGGGATTTCCCCATTTCCCTGTACTGCTTTTAAATGTCTTTGTATTTAGGACTATTTCTAAGTCATTTATTGGTCCCTTTATATCTTTCTTAAATTTGCTTCTAGTGTGTGTAAAAACACTAAACAACTTTTGAGACTCTCCTATCTTTCCCCACTATCATCCCCCCCAAAACAACCCAACAACAACAAAAAACCTACAACCTGGCTTTTTTAGTTCTTACTAAAATGCAGTAGCTTTTCTGCATTTGAGGACTGTCTTAAAATTGACTCAGATTTATTTTGGGTCCTAAAATTGACCCCGCTTCTCTGGAGCCATTGAAGATTATTCTCTCCAGACCACAGTACAAATTGTCTTTCTTGATGCCATTAGAATATTTAGCACCATACAACTGAAGTACCCATAACTTTGTGTAAGTTTTTGATTTATTAAACATTTCATGAGTATTTGAACCTCCCACCAATCCTGTGAGATACTGCCAGTGGTCATCATGAAATGTAAATCAGATCATATCTCTTCTAAATATTTTTCATTGGCTTTCATTGCATTTAGGATAAAATCTTTAGTTACCTTAAAGGCTCTATGTAGTCTGGCCCCAGCCTACCTTACCTAGCATCTCTTCTCCCTTTGTCAACTGCATTTAGTCAGTTCCTCCAGCATACCTAACTCCCAAAGTTGTTCTGGCCCTAGCACGTGCTTTTCCTTCAGTCTAGATAGCTTTTTATCTTATTCTTCGTGAAATAACTCCTGTCCATATGCTAAAATATTATTTTTTCAAAAAGGCTTTCCTTTATTCTAAATAGGGACCCCTTTATTATGCTTTCATAGCTCCCTATGCGTCACAGCACTTACTACAGCATTTTACTACGTCTTAATTATTTACTGCCACTTTCCTTCACTAGACTCTGAATTCCATGAACATAGGGCTCTTGGCTATTTTGCTAACAACTAATGCATACGGAATAGCATATATGTAGTAGACCTCCAATAAATATTTTTTGAATGAATGTATTTCAATTTCTAAGATGAACAATCTAAAGGTTTAGCATTGAGTAACTTCTCTAAGACCTCACAGCAAGTAATGTCAGGAAGAGAACTTTGGTCTAGTACTTCTTCTACAGTAAATTTAGAATTCACATCTACTTAAGTCTCATTTCAGGAGGTAAGAAAATTTATAAGCAAAAATAATCATGAAAACAAATTGCTATTGGGTGTGCTTTTCTGCTAAGTTCCTGATAGGCAAAGATCTAACATTTACCAAAAGGTGCCCCCACTTTGAAAATACTTATTTTGTTCATGAGTGAAAAAGAACTTGAGGACTGGCCTCGGGATGCAAATTTTCAAATCATTGGTATGAGTTACAATATCACTGAGAGTATTAACAGTGAGAGAAGAAGAAATTTGAGAGCAGCTCTGTGGAATACTAACATTTAAGCAGAGGAAGAGAATGCTGTTAAATTACGTATATATAATTATATGTAATATATATTTACTGTTATCATATTAATACAATATTAATTATATTATCATACTATTATTAGATATAATATATAATATAATATATATATTCCACCCAGAAAGGTAGAATCACAGATTATTTTTAAAAGCATTGATATAGTAATAAAATTATGGATCCTTTGGATTTGTTAGGGTGGCCATTGGTAACTTAGTGAGAACCTTTTTGAGAGCCCATTGAGGTAGGAAGATCTGTTGTGCTAGGTTGAAGAGCAGGTGAGGGCTGAGGAGAGCTTGGCTGCGGGGACAAGTCAGAAAAATGGGGGTAGATAGAAGAGGAAATGAATATGTGAGTTGGGAGGTTATGTGGGGGGAATGGGGAAAAGAGTTGGCCCCTCTTATATGCTAAGTTAAAAAGAGAGAGAAAAGATACAGGGAGAAACAAGGGGAATAGGGGCTGTTAATGACGTAAGTCTCCAAGGAGGCAGAAGGAAATTAGATCCAAAGACTAGGAACAAAAATTATTAGCCTTGGATTTAAGGAGGGTTATATCCTCCACGATATATAAGGGAATCAGGTATGATAAAGGTGTGGAACAAAAGAGTAAGAAAGTTGGGGCTTTTACTTCCTTGAAAAGTAAGCAGCAAGGCTGCCTATTCAGCCTAATGGGCTAGAGACTTAATGAAACTGGCAAATTATTGGAAATAGAGAAGGCTAAATGGAGACATGCTGGAGGATTGTGGGTCATCTTTAAAGGACTTGAGATATTGATTGAAGACCATAGATCTTTAATCTCCATGAAATTTTCTTTAGTAATTTTTGAACTCAGATAATAACATGATCAAAATATTTTCATATTGATGTACTAGTGTTTGAGAATCATCAGTTGTGACCTAGTGTGAGGCATCGTCATAAAATCCCTTGTAATCCACTGAAATGGAGGGGAATGACAGTGATTAAGCCACAGCCAGAGGCCTCAGTCAAAAGTAAAATGATCTTGAGCATATTTTGGTACATTTGCTTCATAGCTTTTTATATGGGAACAGTCAGGTGGCTCAATATTATTCAGAAATATTTCACCTTTAGTTTCATCTATAAGGTATAGACTCCTTTGTGTAAGAAACTTAGTCTGTTTATCGTAAAGCGATTAATAACTACTCTGTACTTTGGGCTATCAAGATGTTTGCACATTAGTATTTACTTGAATTTTAGATGGTTGCAAGTCTATAGTTTAATGTAATATTTGATACTAAAGCTTGATCAGCTCAAAATCAGTATTTCTGTCAGTTTTAGGATTTTTTTTATTGATTTGCTTATATTATCTTCCCAGATATCAAGGGTAATAATCTCTACTTTCTGTACTTTGTGCTTTTCTTTTCTTATGAGATGTCAGCCAGTCATTTTTTACTTTTCTGGCTTACTTACTAGGCGTTAGTTACCAAAAGGAAATATTTCTTGAAAATGAATACATTACTATATATCAGAATCATAATTTGATCAATTTGGAAATAAATAAATCATGTTTTTCTAAAGAAAATTCTTCAAAGTTTATGTAAGCTTTTTGTTCAAATCTAATGCAAATTCATCTGTTGGATTTGGAAGAGGTAATATAAAATGTAAAAGATAAATATGAGGTAATAGAAAATTATAAATTTCTTTAAAAAATAAAACTAAAGCTATGCATTTTATACATTTTGCTGTACATATTTTTTATCCTATTTTTATGCTTGAAATTTTCATTTGCTGAATCTATCAGCTTTGTTGACTGCAGCATTATTCATAGTCTGTACATTTGACTCCATTTCATTTTGTGTATATATATGAAGATATATATAAACTATTATTCTATATTAAATAGAAAACATATTAGTCATAGTAAATATTTCAGAATACAAAGAAAAATATAACAAAACACCTGTGTACACCTTTCTTAGTTTAAAAAAATAAAACATTACAGATACAGTTGAATCTCCCTGTACATATTTCCCTAATCCTAGCCCATTCCCTCCCTTGCCAGAGGGAGCCACCATCCAGAAATTGATTTTTATTATTCTCTTTGCTTATATTTTTAATATATGCATGGATTTATGAATAATATTATTTGTGGCATGTTTAAAATTTTTATATAGTTGTACTGTGTGTGCATATCTATGTTATCTTAATATGTTTGTGTTATATTACATGTAGCCTTTTGCAGCTTGTATTTTTTAATTCAACATTGCAGTTTTGAGATTTATCCATGTTAGTACATGTAGTATTTTTCATTTTAGTTTTTGGGTAGTATTTCTTGGTAGGAATGATGAATATTGGTTTTGGGTTTTTTTTCCAATTTTCCATTTGCAAATTATGCTGCGTTATGTATTCTTCAGTTGTATTCTTGTAAATATGTGCAAGAGTTTCTGTAGGGTAAAACTTAGCAATGGCAATACATGATTCTTTGGAGAATTGCCAAATTCTCCAAAATGAGGATTCTAGTTTATACCCCAGTTGGTAGTTTATGAGTTGCAGTTACTACACATCTTCTCCACACTTAATATTATTGACACATGTGCATGTGCTTGTGTTTTCACCAATTTCATGAGAATGATGTGGTATGGTGTTAATTGGTATTTTTCATACTGCTAATGAGATTGAACATCTCATATGTGTAGAGACCATTCTGATGTTCTGTGATTTGCCCTTTTTTTGCATTCTCTTTTTAAAAAATTAATTTAAAGGAGTTTTTCATGTTCTAATCCTTTGTTGGTTATAGGCAGTATAAGTATCTCTCCCAATCTGTATCTTTCTTTACTTGGTGCCTTTGTTGAACAGAAACTTTTCATTTTAACCTCGCAATTTTATCAGCTTTTACCTTTAAGATTTTTTGTTTTTTGTCTTAACTCTTCCTATATTCTGAAGTAATAAGGATTTTCTTCTGTATCTTTTAAAAAATTATATTTTTGCTTTCACATTTATGTTTTTAATCCAACTACAATGTATTTTTGTAAGTTTCTGCTGTAATGCAGCATGTGTACCTAAGAATCACTGTGCTATATGCAAAATCATGCAATAAAAACCACAGGGCACACGGGAAAAATAGGGGTGGGGCACAGAGCTTTAAAAAATTTTTCATGGACCCATTTTTTTTAAAAAAAGATAATAAAATGGTAGCATGGTTTTACACATTTTAAATGGTTAATAAATACATTAATACTGCAGTAAATATGGTATTTTTATTTTGAAAAAGATGAGACTTGCTTGAAGTGGGATTGTGAAATGGTAGGAGGGTTATCCGAAATCTGCCAAGGAGTTGTAACACCAGATGTGGAGAGTGTGGTTCATAACGCACATGGTGAATGTAGGTAGATGTTTAAAATGTATGTTTTGTGCATACCTGTGCCGCTCAGTGTAGCTGGGAAATTTTCCACATATATCTAGTGTTTGTTTCAGTTAGGACGAGGGTGAGACAAGCAAGGCACCTAGGGTGTAAAATTTAAGGAAGCACTCCCTGTTAGGGTCCCTAGGCATCTCACTTGCCTCACCCTAGTCCTCGCACTGCTTATGGGTGAAGTAGTGCTTAAGCAGGCACTGAATTTGTGTTACTGTTCCCTTGTATATCAATCATGTTGAACACATTCAGGCTTTCGTAAGAAGCTTTTTTGAATAGAACTGACTACATATGTGAGGTATAGAGCTCTTAATTAATTTTTCCCGTATATATAGCCAGATCTTTCTACACTGGTTTGTAATGATTTTAGCATGCAGCATAGTTCCACATATATTTGAGCCTGGTTCTTGTTTCTTTGTGCTATTTTCATTGGTCTTTCCACTTCTCCCTATGCTAATAACACATTTGCTTAATCACAGGTCTGGCACTAACTTTGTAACCTTGGGCAAGTTAATTTCTGTGTGCCTATGAAATTATAATAGTGCCTACCTCATTGGGTAGTTAAAGGAGTAAATGAGCCAATATATTAAAGTGCTTAGAAGTATGTGCCTGGCCCAAGAGTAAAGCTCAAATGTTAGTTATTTTGTTATTATTAAAAGTAATCCCTGTTAGTTAATAAAGAGTCTTGAGATCTAGTAGACTGAGATTGCCATCTTGTTTTTCCTTTTCCAAACTAAGAGGAAATGGGGAGAAGCTTTTGGAAGGATTCCCTGAGAAAGTGATGGTTAAACTATCTGAAAGATGATAAGAGTTAACTAGGTGTTGAGAGCAGTAGGAGAATATTTGAGGCAGAAGGAGCCATGAGGCAGAAGAAAGTGTGTCCAGGAACTAGATCTCAGCACAAAGAAAAATGGTACCAGTTAAGACTGGAGAGGTAAGTAGGAGCAGATCAGATCATGCAAGACCTATTAGGCAATGTTAAGCATTTTAGACTTCATGTTAAAATCAGTTATAACTATTTGTAAAGATTGATATTTCAAGAATAAAAGCCACGAAGTATTAATCTTTACAAATAGTTATAACTATTCAAAAGAGAAACTCAGAAGCTAAAGTTGGGTGCATCTGGACCCTAATAGCATATCAAGGATTAAGAGTGCTGTTGAGAATGTAAAATAAATTCAAGTCCTTGTTCACTTAGTGAGCTATTATTGATTTTGTTCGAGTCTTTTATGAGTTAAAATTAAGGAATCTTGTGTTTTGGGCAGATTCTTAATAGATTACAATTAGAGTTTTTACAGTACAACAAATCCGTGTAAATGTCTTGAAATAATTTTTTTCATTTATTTGTCCAGTTCATCTAATTTCAAGGGTGCATCTATAACTACACATTATTGCAGTAATAGACGCTCCTGTTTTTTCTACTTCCCTCATGTTTCATGACAACATTCTACAAGTAAGTTATAGGTGCCTGTAATAGAAATATGGTGACCATTTTCAATTGAAGGTAGTGTTAAAAACAGCTGAATTTTCATCAATTGGGAGAGTTTCCTCTCATAATGGTTTCATTATACAGAAAGCACTCAGTTCAAGATCTAAAAAAGAAAGTTGAACTAGAAATGTTATGGCAGCAGATGAATTCTGCCCAATGCAACCCTGTGCTAAAACTAAAGAATTTATTAAATACTTTGGGAAGTAAAACGTCATCTTTTAGAAATATCTTTTAAGTAAATATAAATAGAACTTTGACAGTATTCCACAAATAGTTTTTAATGTAAGTTTTATAAATGACATTTTAAATTATAGTATTATTGTTAATCTATAAGTTCAGCACAATTCTAATCAAAATCTTAATAGGGATTTTTGTGGAACTTGATTAACTGATTCTAAAATTCATAGGGAATAGCAAATGGCCAAAGATAGTTAAGACAGTTTGCAACAAGAAGAAGCTGGGGGAACGTGCCCTAAATAATATCAATATAAAAGTAATTAAGGCAATTAAATTGGCACAATGATAGAAAAATAGATGAATGGAGTAGGGGAAAGATCGCTTAGTATGACATTTATTTGCAAAGAAAGCAAATGAAATGTCTGAATATCTTGTTTAAATTGCAAGGGAGAAAGAGTCTAAAAAAATTTTAGTGGGTGATATACAATTAAGTATAATTTTCTTTATTATCAATTTAACATATAAATTCATTGCTAGTCTAATCTATTTTATTTATCTTAGAAACAGGGTTTTCTTAAAACTTAGTTTTTCAACTCTTATTTTCTCATAAATATCAAAATCTACAATTTGGGGGCTTTCCATTGTGTAACCCTGATAGTGGGTTTGGAATACTCATGTATAGATAATTCTGCCTTACCCACTTTTAGGGAATTAAACTGCTGATGAATATTATTTAAGAATTGTGGGGTTTTGCTATGTTGGTGCCTTTGCTTCAAACATAACTGTAGTGTTTCACTCCTATAGTGCTATATGTATAGTGCTATAAGCACAGAAATATTAGAATGATGTTCTTCTAAAAAACTTGGTTATACATGTGGGCTTTAAACATCTTGTTAATCTCTACTTTTGCTTTTGTTTGTGATTGAACCTGGTTAAGTGTGGGGAAGGTATTTCTGGAAAAAAATTTAAAATAATTATGAACCAGTGGCAAAGCATAGTAGGTATAATATAAATCAATTCGTAAAGTTTTTCAGATTTATAATTTTTTATGCTTTCTTTGCTAAAGAACCATTATTTTATTTTTTCTGTCACTGGTCATCTGATGAGAAACTAATTTAGGTATTTGAAAGTAAGATGAATATAGTTTCAGTAATGCTTATTATAGTGCTTGGTATCACACTTTTGAAATCAATTAAAAACCAGTCCTTCTTGCCCCAGCAGATTTTACTAATGTATGAGAAACAATTGGAGACAGTATTGTTGTTATTAACTTTTGTTGGTAAAGAAGCTAATTATTTTTAAAGTTTCTTTTAAGCTTTGATTATAATTACTAAAATCAATCTTGGAAACCTTTAATAATTGCTTTCCTTACCCCATAAAAGATACAGTTAAATATATAAAATTAACATACTGTAAGTTTTTTACAAAAGAACCATTTTCCATATTTATATTTTACCATGTTGCATTTAAAATTTTATTTTGACTGATTCTTATAATTACCATTTGAATTTTTGTTCAGTTGGTAAATATTCTGTTGAATAGCTATTTCATTTTTTTTAAATGCTGTTAAGGATTTTTTTTAATGTATATGTTTTTTGTTTTTTTTGCGGTACGTGGGCCTCTCACTGCCGCGGACTCTCCCGCCGTGGAGCACAGGCTCTGGACGCGCAGGCCCAGTGGCCATGGCCCACGGTCCCAGCCGCTCCGCGGCACGTGGGATCCTCTCAGACCGGGACACGAACCCACGCCCCCTGCATCGGCAGGCGGACCCCCAACCACTGCGCCACCAGGGAAGCCCTGTATGTGTTAATAGTTGTCTTTAGTAGATACTTTACAGAACAATAGAAATAATACTTTACACAAGCGAAATATTTTTCTTCTACTATTGTGACATTATAGTTATTCTCAGTAATCCTTGGAAGTAGACATGTACTTTGATATAAAATAAAATATGAAAAGTAGGCAGATTTTCTGCTATTCCTATAGTTCCTGGTATTTTCCTTTACCGATTTCTCTTCTTTTTTAGGTACCTAGTCGATAGTCGCTGGTTCAAACAGTGGAAAAAATATGTTGGCTTTGACAGTTGGGACAAATACCAGATGGGAGATCAAAATGTATATCCTGGACCCATTGATAACTCTGGGCTTCTTAAAGGTATTATTTCCTTCTTTCAGTCAGGTTGTAAATGTGTTCGTTTCAGTATGTTATAATAATATGGAAAATGTTAATGTAAATAAATTGGTAAATTAGAAATTTCTTTGTGTAGTCATCCCCCAGTGTCCATGCGGGGATTGATTCCAAGACCCCTTTCAGATACCAAAATCTATGGATGGTCAAGCCCCTTATATAAAATGGCATAATATTTGCATATGATCTGTGTATCCTCCCATATACTTTAAATTATTTGTAGGTTATCTATAATACCTAATAAAATATAAATGCTATGCAAATAGTTGCTGGTACACGGAAAATTCAAGTTTTTCTTTTTGGAACTTTCTGAAATTTTTTTTTCCCTCAAATATTTTCTGTCCAGAGTTGGTTGAATCTGCAGATACAGGACCCATGGATACAGAGGGCCGACTGTATTATAGATTTGACCTAATGAATTCAGATTATTTTGTTATAATTAGTTATATTCTGTATCATGACAAATCCTGTTTGTCATTTCTGATTAGTAAGGGTTTATTATCGTTTAAACCTAGAATGTAAATTAGAAAGCACTATCTTATTGTTTGGGGGAAATGCTGTATTGTGTATTATTTTGCTAATGGGCACATGACTTTTCTCTTTAAGTTGGGGATCAGTGGTATATGGTTACATTCTTGGATTTTTTCATTAATCTTCTACAACCTTTACTACTTGCCAGCTCTTCTAAAACTCGCATAACATTTAAAGAAAATAAAACATAAGTACCAGAACTTCCATTTCTGGCCAGGATGGAATAACAGGGACTAGACTTATCCTTCCACTTGAATGAACTAAAACCCTGACAAAAAACATGAAACAGTGGTTCTCAAAACATTGGACATCAGGCAACAAAGAACAGTGATCCCTGAGAAGTATGAAACAAATGAAGTGAACCCTATGATTTCCTCAGCTTACTGCACTGAGTTTCCAAGACACGGCACAGAAGGAGAAACTCACGCAAAGCCTGGCAACCTCCCTTAGTTGAGGAAAGAGTTTGGAGTCCACGGAGACCAAGGCAGCCAGAGTTCTCAGGGCAGAGTACCAGAGAGGAATGAGCAGCACACAAGGAGAGAGAGAGACCTAGAGATCTATAGAAGCTCTCTTACAAGTCTAGAGCTGACTGTTGACCAGTGCATGTATGTGAGGAAGCTACCCAAGGCCAAGGAAAGAACCATCCAAAAGAATTAGAAGGGGGCTTCCCTGGTGGTGCAGTGGTTGAGAGTCTGCCTGCTGATGCAGGGGACACGGGTTCGTGCCCCGGTCCGGGAAGATCCCACATGCCACGGAGCGGCTAGGCCCGTGAGCCATGGCCGTTGAGCCTGCTCCTCCAGAGCCTGTGCTCCGCAACGGGAGAGGCCACAACAGTGAGAGGCCCACATAACACACACACACACACACAAAAAAGCATTAGAAGGAACAATCGTTTAGGTTCATGTTACCAAATCAGGTTCATTTGCCAGATGCACAGCAAGCCAAATTCTGAGATACCAAGGTTTGCAGCAGAGAAAGGGTTTATTCATAAGGCAACCAAGTGAGGAGTCGGGAGAACAAATCTCAAATCTGCCTCCCTGATGGCAAGAGGCTCAGGGTATTTATGGGAACAAAGAAGCAGGGTGGTCTGAGGTGTGGGGAGCGTGGGAAAAGGTAATTGGTGATAAGGAAAGAGTGAGGTAATAGTCGTTCTGTGCAGGTGCAACTAAGCTACTTGCTTCTCTGTGGGATGCATGTTCAGAAAATGGAGGCATTAGCAAGTGCTGAGGGTGGAGTTTTTGCCCCTTTCATGTCAAAAGGTCACCAAGTGGACACTCACACAAGCCCAGTTGGACAGTCGGTGGTCTTAACCAGTCTTAGCTCCACCTAGAACTGAACACAGCTGATTTCAAGTTCCTGAAAAACAACTCAGGCAACTATCTTATTGTTTAGGTTACGCGAAGCTTGGAGGACATGCAAGTTTTTATAAAAACAATTAAAGTGTGCTTGATCAGTAAAGGCAGGTTACAGTTATAGTTTAATGGATCTAACTGATGAGTATCCTCCGTTTCACTCATAAAGGTCCAGGAATAACGTGTTCACAGTAGCCAGAGTGGAGAACCTTATAAATCACGGGGTAGACTACAGAGAATGGGTTTGCCTCTATAGAAGGGCAAAATTTATCCTTCTAAGTTGAAAGTATCAAACTATTTCCAAGTAACTTAACTGCATCTCAGAACAGAACACAAGAGTATTTGTAGGAATACAAAAAATATCCAGCATCCAACAAGATAAAATTTGTAATTTCTTGGATACAACCAAATATTACCTGGAATGCAAAGAAACAGAAAAATACAATGCATACTAAGGAGAAATAGCAATGTTTAAAAAAATATTTTTTAAGCGGAAAAGAACAAAGAACAGATGAAACATACAAAACGAATAGTAAGATGGTAGATTTAAACCCAGCTCTATGAACAGTCGTATTTAATGTAAATATCCCAATTTGAAGTAGAGACTGTAAGATTGCATTAAAAAAAAAAGACCCAACTGTATACTACTAGAAACCCACCTTAAATATAAAGATACAAATAGATTAAGAGATTGAAAAATTGTAAGACTGACCTCCAGTGACCCTCCTCTTACATAATCATCTCCTTTTTGAGTGTGAGTGGAACCTGAGAATAGGATATCATTCCTGTGATTATTTATATTATATGACAAAAGGGAGATTATCCCAGTGAGCTTTATCTAATCGTGCATGCCCTTTAAAAGCAGAGTTTTCTCTGGCTGGTAGCTGTAGAAGTGAGGATTCAAAGCATGATAAGGACTCATTGCTGGTTTGAAAATGGAGGGGACTACGTGAGAAGGAAGACAGGCATCCTCTAGGAACAAAGAGAGTCATTGGGCCCACAGCTAGCAAGGAAACAGGGACCTCATACCTGTAGCCATGAGGAACTGAATTCTGCCAACAGTCTGAGTGGACTTGGAAGTAGATTCTTCCCCAGAGCCTTCAGATAGGAGACCAGCCTGGTGACATCTTGATTTCTTCCTTGTAAGGCCCTAAGTAGAAAACCCAGTTGAGCCCATCTGAACTTCTGACCCATAAAACTGTGAGATAATAAATGGGTGTTGTTTTAAACTACTATGGTTATTTGTTATGTAGCAATAGAAAACTAATACACATACTAACACTAATCAAAAGAAAGCTGGAATGGCCATATTAATGTTAGACGTTAAGTTTTAGAATGGAGAACATTACCAGGGATAAAAGTTCATTTCATGATCATAAATGGGCCAGGACAATTTGTTAAGAAAACATAATAATCCTAAATATATACCCAGCTAATGGCATAACTTGAAAATATATGAAGCAAAAACTGATAGAACTGCAAGGAGAAATAGAAAAATATCCACAATCATATAATGGATATTTCAATATTCTTCTCTCCATAAGTGATAGAAAATGTGTAGACAGAAAAGTAGTAATGAAACAAATCAACCTACCTGTCCTAATTGACATTTATAGAATATTCCACTGAATAACAGCAGAATGAAAATTCTTTTTAGGTGTACACATGAAGCATTTAGATAGACTATATTCTGGGCCATAAAACCTGTCTCAATAAAGTTAGAAGGGGGCTTCCCTGGTGGTGCAGTGGTTAGGAATCCGCCTGCCAATGCAGGGGACACGGGTTTGAGCCCTGGTCCAGGAAGATCCCACATGCCACGGAGCAACTAAGCCCATGCACCACAACTACTGAGCCTGTGGTCTAGAGCCTGTGAGCCACAACTACTGAAGCCTGTGTGCCACAACTACTGAAACCCACGCGCCTAGAGCCCATGCTCCACAACAGGAGAAGCCACCGCAATGAGAAGCCCGTGCACTGCAACGAAGAGTAGCCCCAGCTCACTGCAACTAGAGAAAGCCCACGTGCAGCAACGAAGACCCAACGCAGCCAAAAATAAATCAATAAATTTAAAATAAATAAATAAAGTTACAAGGAGTTAAATCATATGAAATATGTTTTCTTACTACAGTGGAATAAATAAGAAGTTAATAACAGACAGTTGGAACATCTTCAGATGTTTGGAGACTAACATACTTCTGCATAAGCCATGGGTCAAAAAGAACTCAAAGGGGAAATTAGCAAGTATTTTTACCTAAATGAAAGTGAAAACAAAACATATCAAAATTTGTGGAAGGTAGCTAAATAGTATGTGGGGGGGGTAATTTATAGCCCTTAACATCTATAAAGAAAAGAAAGGTCTGAAATCTTTGACCTTGGTTTCTGACTCAAACTAAAAGTAAGAACAAATTAAACCTAAATCAAGCAGAAGAAAGGAACTACTAATAAGTTCTGAACAGAAATTAAAGAGAAAATAGAAAAATAGAGAAAATCAATGAAACCAAAAACTGGTTCTTTGTGAAGATAATAAAATTTATAAATACCTAGTTTGATCACCAGAAAAAGGGAAAAGATACAACTACCAATATCAGGAACAAGAGAGGTAACATCAATACAGAAATCTACAAACAGCAAAAGGAGAATAAAAGAATATTATGAACTTTATGCCATTAAATTCAACAAATGAGATGAAAAAGACAAATTTCTTGAGCGATGAAAACTACCAAAGCTCATTCCAAAAGAATGGATTCTCTGAATAGCCCTGAATAACAAAAGCTCTTTTAGAAAATTGGGAGAGAATACATCCCAATACATGCTATGAAACCGTCATTACCTTGATACCAAAATCTGGCAGAGACATTTCAAGAGAAAAAATTCTAGACCATTATCCCTCATGAGCATAGATAAATCAATTATTAACAAAATTTTAGTAAATCAAGTCCAACAATAAAGAGGATATATAGAGAAATAAACATTAAGTATAAATAGAGAAATAAATATTACAAAGATAATATATCATATAAAACAAAAGAGTAAAATACAAGGAAACTCCCTCAACCTCATAATGGACATCTGTGGAAAACCTACAGAAGACATACTCAACAGTGAAAGACTGAGTCCTCTCCCTCTAAAATCAGGAAAAAGCAAGGATGTCTACTCTCAGCTCTTCAAGCCAAGATTGTACTGGAGGGCCTAGGCAGTGTAATAAGGCAAGAAGAAGAGTTAAAAGGCATACAGCTTGTATCAGAAGAAGCAATAAATCTTCCTTTATTCACATACACCTATGTCTATGTAGAAAATTTAATGGAATCTATAAAAAGAAAACTTCTAGAACTAATAAATGAGATTAGCCTTTAGAATACAAGATCATTATTCAAAAACCAATTGTATTTTTGTACACTAAAAATGAACTAACATGAATTGAAATTTTAAAAGTACATTTTATAGTGGCACCAAAAATATAAAATACAGATAAATCTGATAACATGTGCAAGACATGTAAACTAAAAACTATAAGACATTGCTGAGATAAATAAAACCTAAATAAAGACAGAAATTATGTTAGTGGATCAGAAAACTCAATATTGTTAAATTCCCCCACTCAATCTACAGATTCAACACAATTCCAAATCACATTCCTAGTAGGTTTTTTTCTCTCATTTAAAAATGAGACAGAATTTACATACCATAGAATTCATCCTTTTAAATTCTGTGATTCACTGTTTTTTAGTATATTCACAAAGTTTTACAACCATCACCACCGTCTAATTCCACAAAATTTTCGTAACCCCAGAAAGAAACTTCGTATCCATGAGCAGACACTCTCCATCCCCACTCAAGACCCACCCATAGGCAATCACTAGTATACTTCTGTCTCTATGGATTCGCCTTTTAGGGACATTTCATCTAAATGGAATCATACAATATGTGGCCTTACCGTTTGACCTCTTTCCCTTAGCACAAAGTTTTAAAGTGTCTTCATGTAGCATGAATCAGTACTTCATTTCTTTTTATGGATGAGTAATTTTCCATTGTATGGAGATAAGCCACATTTAATTTATCCATTCATCAATTGATGGACATTTGGATTGTTTTCACTTTCTGGCTATTATGAATTATGTTGCTCTGAGCATTCACATACAAATATTTGTGTAGATTTATATTTTAATTTCTCATGGATCTATACCTAAGCATGGGATTACTAGGTCATATAGTAACTCTGTGTTTAACTATTTGAAGAATTGCTAGACTTTTCCAAAATAGTTGCACCATTTTACATTCCCACCAGCAAGAAGTAGGGTACCAGTTTCTCCACATCATGCCAACGCTTGTCATTGTTCGTTTATTGTAGCCATAATGCGTATGAAGTGGTATCTATTGTTATTTTGATTTGTATTTCCCTAGTGATTAATGATGTTAAGTATCTTGTCTGTGCTGCTTATATCTTTTTTGGAGAAATGTCTATTCAGATCCTGTGCCCATTTTTTAATTGGGTTATTTGTCTACTTATTATGTTCTAAGAGTTGTTTATGTATTCTGAATACTAGTCCCTTATCAGACATATGATTTCCAAAAATTGTCTCTTAACCTGTGGATTGTCTTTTACTTTCTTGATGGTGCCTCTAAAGCGCAAATTAATTTTGATGAAGTCCAATTTATCTGTTTTTTTCATTTGGTTGCTTGTGATTTGGGTGTCAGAAAGCATCACCTAATCCAAGATCAGAAAAAACTTATGTTTTTTTCTAAGAGTTTTATAGTTTTGGCTGTTATATTTATGTCTTTGATCAATTTTAAGTTAATATTTGTATATGGTGTGAGGTAAGAATCAGTTGAACAGATTAGAGAATCCAGAAGTAGATCCACACATATATATGGCCAATTGATTTTACAGAAAGTTGTAAGGAGAATTCAGTGGAGAGAAGATAGTCTTTTAAACAAATGCTGCTTGAGCATTATCTATTTGCCAGAAACAGGTGAACTTTGATCTATACCTGGCACCATATACAAAATTAACTCAAAACAGACCGTAGAGCTATATGTAAAAACCAAAACTATAAAAAAAATAGGAGAAAAATTTTGTGACACTGTGTTAGGCAAAGTTTTCTTAAATATGAATTTAAAAAGCACAGTTGATAAAAGAAAAAAATTGTTGGCTTGTATTTCATCATTAACAAACGCTTCAAATGACACTGTTCAGAGAATGAAACAATAAAGCACAATGTGGGAGAAAATATTTGCAAATCACCTAGCTGATAAAATATTTATATGCAGAATAAGCAATTCCATAAAGCCCAGTGGAAAAAGTAGACAAAAGGTTTGAACAGATGCCTCACCAAAGAAGATAGTGTTTTCAAAAAGCACATGTGGGACTTCCCTGGTGGCGCAGTGGATAAGAATCTGCCTGCCAATGCAGGTGACACAGGTTCGATTCCTGGTCCAGGAAGATCCCACATGCCATGGAGCAACTAAACCCGTGTGCCACAACTACTGAGCTTGCACTCTAGAGCCCGCAAGCTGCAACTGCTGAGCCTGTGTGCCACAACTACTGAAGCCTGCACACCTAGAGCCCGTGCTCCACAACAAGAGAAGCCACCGCAATGAGAAGCCCACACACCACAATGAAGAGTAGCCCCGGCTCGCCACAACTAGAGAAAGCCCACGCACAGCCAAAAATAAATAAAAATTTAAAGGAAAAAAAGCATGTGTAAATATACTCAACATCAATTGTCATTAGAAAAATGAAGATTAAAACCACAATGAGGTCCTACTATACATGTGTTAAAATGATTAAAATTTAAAAGATGAGCCCATACCAAGTATTGACAAGGATGTGGAGCAAGTAGAACTTTCATACACTGTTTTTGGGAATGAAGTAGTCTTGTAATTTCTTAAAAAGCTAAACATACATTTACCATAGGAACCAACCATTCTACATATGAAAACTTGTACATGAGTGATCACATCACTGTTATTTGTAGTAGAGAAAATTAGAAACAATCCAAAATGCCCATCAACAGCTGAATGGATAAACAAATTATAGAATACCCATATAATGAAATCCTACTCAGCAATAAAAAGGAATGAACTATTGATACATAAAAACATGGACGGATTTCAAGATAATGATGCAGCATAAATGAAGCCAAACAAAGCAGTACATACTATTTTTTATATAGTATTGTAGAAAATGCAAATTAGTCTACACTTGCAAAGTACAGATAATTGATTTTCAGGGGACAGGACAGTAGACCTGGATGGACAAGAAGAGATTACAAAAAAGCGCTACAGGGAAACCTTTGGTGTGGGGGGGGATACTGATAGATCTCTTCATCGTTTTGGTGATGATGGTTACACACTTGTAGTGATATGTCAGAACTTATCAAATTTTACACCTTAAATCTGCAACAGTTTGTTGTATATCAATTTTATATCAATAAGCACAGAAGTAACAAAAATTAGGGGTTCTGTGTTTAGGGGTGTTCTCCTCCTAAAAAAATGATCCAAAAATTGATCATTTTATTTTATCCACTAGATATAAATTACTATTTGGATTCTGTTACATAATAAAATCATTTACTCAAAATCTTGAATTATTGTGGAGAATAGCATAGAAATCTTAATTTTTAAACTTTTTTTCTTTTCCTAAATTTACTTCAAAGTAGTCTGTTATAGTGGAAAGAAAATGGATATTAGCATAAATAGATACATGTTTGAGTCCAGTCTCTACAGTTTTCTATATGTGAACTTGGGCAAGTTAATCAATATCTGAATCTATTTTCTAAGTAAAATGTAGCTATCTACTTCATAATATTGTTCTGAAAATCAACTGAGATAAAAGGGTTTTCCATAATAATACCTTTCATAGTACCTGCAATTTTCTGAATGATTTGGGGCAAGTTACTCAATTTCCTTGAATATATTTTTTGATCTAAAATAGATATCTATCTCTGGCCTGTCCTATACTACATTTCTAGTTCAACTGGAATTTTGAAAATGGATCATAGAATTAGAACCATATCTGAACAACTACCTCTACTTTAGATCTGTGGAGGAATCTAGATCATGGGCCCTCTGGAGTAATGAGATGCCCTTTTGTAATTTCCGTCATGGTTCCCAGCCCATGTGCTTTGGCATTATTGTTAAAGGTTATTGATTTGCTTCTGAATTTTCTTCATCAGCTAATGCTAGAACGATCACTATTACCATGTGAGGAATCTCTGATACTTAAAATATTTGGGAAACAGTCTTCATTCAGATCCTTTGGCTAACAGTTACACTTTAGTATTTTTTTTAAGAGCCCAATAAAAGAAAAATTATTTTTTTTAACACTGTTGGTTGCCTGGTACACATTGAAACTTTGTAAAGCAACAGTTTATTTTGGAATATGTAGACTTAGATGTGAACCTCTTCAGAGCTTTCTTCAAAACTCATTATTTAAATACCTGAGTTAGTCTCCATGAATTTAAGTAATTTTTAATGTGTACAACCAAAGTATTTAGAGTTATGTAGTATTGTTTCTTTTTATGTATTGAGTTTATTTTTCCTTTTGTAGATGGTGATGCCCAGTCACTTAAGGAGCATCTTATTGATGAATTGGATTACATACTGTTGCCAACTGAGGGCTGGAATAAACTTGTCAGCTGGTACACATTGATGGAAGGTCAGGAACCAATAGCACGGAAGGTACATATTAAGAATAACTGAATAGAAATATTTTTCTTAGTTCACATTTTCTTGTTAATTTCAGTGACTAATGAAGCCTCCTCAATTATCTTGGAGAAAAAGACCATCAGAATGTTACTGTACACTAACACACATAGAGGGTTTACTATATGCTAGCCACTGTTATAAGCACATCATATACATTATTAACTAGTTTAATCCTCATAAAAAATTCTGAGGTAAGTATTATCCCCATTTTATAGATGAGGAAATGAGGACAGAGGTAGAGAGGTGCAGGGTCTTTCAGAAAGCCACATGAGTTTACGTACTTAAGTAGCCTGACTCTGACTTTTTTTTCTGATTAAAAAGAAAAAATTTTTTTAAATAATGAAGAAACTAAAAGTAGAAGAAATATTTTACAGCATACAATTTTCTTAAAACTTGAAAATGCAGATATTTTTCTTATCCCTATTTTAAGTTTTACACTTACAGTCTAGAAAAATTAAAAATGACCCACTTTTTAAATTTTTTGATTAACTAAAAATTCATTTATGAAAGTATCAGTATCACCATAGTAGAATAATACCAACTGCTTAAAGTAGATCTGTCAGCCTTACACAAGTATTTGATAGTGTATTTGGGTGGAGCAGAATTATTTATCTGATTTTTTATTTCTACATAAAAACGATTAAAAACCCGAATTATGTAACACAAGGGTATAAACCTCTGATAGTCCAAACCATATTTGGATTTATTTGCAACTGATCCTACAAAGTTAATATATTAACAGTTTATATTTGTGTATCTATGGTTTAGGTATAGAATTGAATTTCGTTTTCTAAATAGAATGTGAATGTGCCTTTGATTTAGTTTAGTGTAGTTTAATTCTGTTCCTTAACTTCACTCAGTCTTTCCTTATAGCCATTTCAAAGTTAAGATTCATGTCTTCTAAGAATGCTAGCCATAAATTATATATATTTATATATATATGTAATGGCCTATCATTTCTATCTATAATTGCTGGAGAATTGAGTGTTTTGACGATTTGAAGGATAAACTACTCAGCTGTAAAACTATGTAGAAGAAGACCTTCATTCCTGGGATAAAGGAAAATCTGTAATATGTCTGGAGTATCTTCAAATGTGTCAAACTGTATTAATTCAACCTGAATGACATACTTTTTTTTTTCTTAATAAGTGTAGCATATCATATAGTACAGTAAACAGGTCAACTGTGGACTCCATTTGCATTTCTTCTTGAAAGAGGGCTTACTGGCATTTCTTGAAATCTGTGTCTGATAAGCAAGTTAAAGAAGATAAAGAATCATGAAGAATTCATACAGGGAGAAAAAAAAAGTTTAAGAAGTCTGTTAGGAGACTATATATTTATTTTTAATAAGATAGTTAGAATTGACTCAACTTGTAAAATAATTTGCAAACTTTAGTGTGGTTTCTTCCCTCTTTGTTTCCTGGTGCGCGAGGAGAGGGGATTAAGAGCGCTGCTTAAAGGAGCTCCAGAGACGGGCGCAAGCCGCGGCTAACAGCGCGGACCCCAGAGACGGGCATGAGACGCTAAGGCTGCTGCTGCCGCCACCAAGAAGCCTATGTGTGAGCACAGGTCACTATCCCCACCTCCCTTCCGGGGAGCCTGTGCAGCCCGCCACTGCCACAACTTCCCCGGGAGAACACACAGCGCGCCTCAGGCTGGTGCAACGTCACACTGTCCTCTGCCGCCGCAGGCTCGCCCCACACTCCATACCCCTCCCTCCCCCCAGCCTGAGTGAGCCGGAGCCCCCGAATCAGCGGCTCCTTTAACCCCGTCCTTTATGAGCGAAGATCAGACGCCCTCAGGTGACTTACACGCAGAGGCAGGGCCAAATCCAAAGCTGAGCCCCGGGAGCTGTGCGAGCAAAGAAGAGAAAGGGAAATCTCTCCCAGCAGCCTCAGGAGCAGAGGGTTAAATATCCACAATCAACTTGGTGTACGCTGCATCTGTGGAATACATGAACAGACAACGAATCATCCCAAATTGAGGAGGTGGATGTTGAGAGCAAGATTTATGATTTTTTTCCTCTTTTCCTCTTTTTGTGAGTGTGTATGTGTATGCTTCTGTGTGAGATTTTGTCTGTATAGCTTTGCTTTCACCATTTGTCCTAGGGTTCTATCCATACGTGTTTTGTTTTTTTTACTTTTTAAAAACATTTTTTCTTAATAATTTTTTATTTTAATAACTTTATATTATTTTACCTTACTTTATTTTATTTTATCCTCTTTCTTTCTTTCTTACTTTCTACTTTTTCTCCCTTTTATTCTGAGCCGTGTGGATGAAAGGCTCTTGGTGCTGCAGCCAGGAGTCAGTGCTGTGCCTCTGAGGTGGGAGAGCCAACTTCAGGACACTGGTCCACAAGAGACCTCCCAGCTCCACGTAATATCAAACAGCGAAAATTTCCCAGAGATCTCCATCTCAACACCAATACCCAGCTTCACTCAACGACCAGCAAGCTACAGTGCTGGACACCCTATAGCAAACAATTAGCAAGGCAGGAACACAACCCCACCCATTAGCAGAGAGGCTGCCTAAAATCATAATAAGGCCACAGACACCCCAAAACACACCACCAGATGTGGACCTGCCCACCAGAAAGACAAGATCCAGTCTTATCCACCAGAACACAGGCACTAGTCCCCTCCACCAGGAAGCCAACACAACCCACTGAACCAACTTTAGCCACTGGGGACAGACACCAAAAACAACGGGAACTACGAACCTGCAGCCTGCTAAAAGGAGACCCCAAACACAGTAAGAGAAGCAAAGTGAGAAGACAGGAAATCACACAGCAGATGAAGGAGCAAGATAAAAACACACCAGACCTAACAAAGAAATAGACAGTCTACCTGAAAAAGAATTCAGAATAATGATAATAAAGATGATCCAAAATCTTGGAAATACAATAGACAAAATGCAAGAAATGTTTAACAAGGACCTAGAAGAACTAAAGATGAAACAAGCAACGAAGAACAACACAATAAATGAAATTAAAAATACTCTAGAAGGGATCAATAGCAGAATAACTGAGGCAGAAGAACGGATAAGTGACCTGGAAGATAAAATAGTGGAAATAACTACTGCAGAGCAGAATAAAGAAAAAAGAATGAAAAGAACTGAGGACAGTCTCAGAGACCTCTGGGACAACATCAAATGCACCAACATTCGAATTATAGGGGTTCCAGAAGAAGAGAAAAAGAAAGGGACTGAGAAAATATTTGAAGAGATTATAGTTGAAAACTTCCCTAATATGGGAAAGGAAATAGTTAATCAAGTCCAGGAAGCACAGAGAGTCCTATACAGGATAAACCCAAGGAGAAACACACCAAGACACATATTAATCAAACTGTCAAAAATTAAATACAAAGAAAACATATTAAAAACAGCAAGCGAAAAACAACAAATAACACACAAGGGAATCCCCATAAGGTTAACAGCTGATCTTTCAGCAGAAACTCCAAGCCAGAAGGGACTGGCAGGCCATATTTAAAGTGATGAAGGAGAAAAACATACAACCAAGATTACTCTACCCAGCAAGAATGTCATTCAGATTTGATGGAGAAATTATAAACTTTACAGACAAGCAAAAGCTGACAGAGTTCTGCACCACCAACCCAGCTTTAAAACAAATGCTAAAGGAACTTCTCTAGGCAAGAAACACAAGAGAAGGAAAAGACCTACAATAACAAACCAAAAACAGTTAAGAAAAATGGGAATAGGAACATACATATCGACAATTACCTTAAATGTAAATGGATTAAATGCTCCCACCAAAAGACACAGACTGGCTGAATGGATACAAAAACAAGACCCATACATATGCTGTCTACAAGAGACCCACTTCAGACCTAGAGACACATACAGACTGAAAGTGAGGGGATGGAAAAAGATATTCCATGGAAATGGAAACCAAAAGAAAGCTGGAGTAGCAATTCTCATATCAGACAAAATAGACTTTAAAACAAAGACTATTAGAAGAGACAAAGAAGGACACTACATAATGATCCAGGGATCAATCCAAGAAGAAGATATAACAATTGTAAATATTTATGCACCCAACATAGGAGCACCTCAAACCATGAGGCAAATACTAACAGCCATAAAAGGGGAAATCAACAGTAACACATTCACAGTAGGGGACTTTAACACCGCACTTTCGCCAATGCACAGATCATCCAAAATGAAAATAAATAAGGAAATACAAGCTTTAAATGATACATTAAACAAGATGGACTTAATTGATATTTATAGGACATTACATCAAAAACAACAGAATACACATTTTCTCAAGTGCTCATGGAACATTCTCCAGGATAGATCATATCCTGGGTCACAAATCAAGCCTTGGTAAATTTAAGAAAATTGAAATTGTTTCAAGTATCTTTTCCGACCACAATGCTATGAGACTAGATATCAATTACAGGAAAATATTTGTAAAAAATACAAACACGTGGAAGGTAAACAATACATCACTTAATAACGAAGTAATCACTAAAGAAATCAAAGAGGAAATTAAAAAATACCTAGAAACAAATGACAATGCAGACATGATGACCCAAAACCTATGGGATGCAGCAAAGGCAGTTCTAAGAGGGAAGTTTATAGCAATACAATCCTACCTTAATAAACAGGAAACATCTCGAACAAACAACCTAATCTTGCACCTAAACCAATTACAGAAAGAAGAACAAAAAACCCCAAAGTTAGCAGAAGGAAAGAAATGATAAAGATCAGAAATGAAAGAAATGATAGCAAAGATCAATAAAACTAAAAGCTGGTTCTTATGAGAAGATAAACAAAATTGATAAACCATTAGCCAGACTCATCAAGAAAAAAAGGGAGAAGACTCAGATCAATAGAATAAGAAGTAAAAAAGAAGTAACAACTGACACTGCAGAAATAAGAAAGACCATGAGAGATTACTACAAGCAACTCTATGCCAATAAAATGGGCAACCTGGAATAAATGGACAAATTCTTAGAAATGTACAACCTGCCAAGACAAAATCAGGAAGAAATAGATAATATGAAAAGACCAATCGCAAGCACTGAAATTGAAACTGTGGTTAAAAATCTTCCAACAAACAAAAGCCCAGGACCATATGGCTTCAAGGCGAATTCTATCAAACATTCACAGAAGAGCTAACACCTATCCTTCTCAAGCTCTTCCAAAATATAGCAGAGGAAGAAACACGCCCAAACTCATTCTACGAGGCCACCATCACCCTGATACCAAAACCAGACAAGGATGTCACAAAGAAAGAAAACTACAGGCCAATATCACTGATGAACATAGATGCAAAAATCCTCAACAAAATACTAGCAAACAGAATCCAACAGCACATTAAAAGGATCATACACCATGATCAAGTGGGGTTTATTCCAGGAATGCAAGGTTTCTTCAACATATGCAAATCAATCAATGTGATACACCATATTAACAAATTGAAGGAGAAAAACCATATGGTCATCTCAGTAGATGCAGAGAAAGCTTTTGACAAAATTCAACACCCATTTGTGATAAAAACCTGCAGAAAGTAGGCATAGAGGGAACTTTCCTCAACATAATAAAGGCCATATATGACAAACCCACAGCCAACATCATCCTCAATGGTGAAAAACTGAAAGCATTTCCACTAAGATCAGGAAGAAGACAAAGTTGCCCACTCTCACCACTCTTATTCAACATAGTTTTGGAAGTTTTGGCCACAGCAATCAGAGAAGAAAAGGAAATAAAAGGAATCCAAATCGGAAAAGAAGAAGTAAAGTTGTCACTGTTTACAGATGACATGATACTATACATAGAGAATCCTAAAGATGCTACTAGAAAACTACTAGAACTAATCAATGAATTTGGTAAAGTAGCAGGATACAAAATAAATGCACAGAAATCTCTGGCATTCCTATACACTAATGATGAAAAATCTGAAAGTGAAATCAAGAAAGCACTCCCATTTACCATTGCAACAAAAAGAATAAAATATCTAGGAATAAACCTACCTAAGGAGACAAAAGACCTGTATGCAGAAAAGTGTAAGACACTGCTGAAAGAAATTAAAGGTGATACAAGTAGATGGAGAGATATACCATGTTCTTGGATTGGAAGAATCAACATTGTGAAAATGACTCTACTACCCAAAGCAATCTACAGATTCAATGCAATCCCTATCAAACTACCACTGGCATTTTTCACAGATCTAGAACAAAAAATTTCACAATTTGTATGGAAACACAAAAGACTCCTAATAGCCAAAGCAATCTTGAGAACGAAAAACGGAGCTGGAGGAATCAGGCTCCCTGACTTCAGACTATACTACAAAGCTACAGTAATCAAGACAGTATGGTACTGGCACAAAAACAGAAAGATAGATCAATGGAACAGGATAGAAAGCCCAGAGATAAACCCACACACATATGGTCACCTTATCTTCGATAAAGGAGGCAGGAATGTACAGTGGAGAAAGGACAGCGTCTTCAATAAGTGGTGCTGGGAAAACTGGACACCTACATGTAAAAGTATGAGATTAGATCACTCCCTACACCATACACAAAAATAAGCTCAAAATGGATTAAAGACCTAAATGTAAGGCCAGAAACTATCAAACTCTTAGAGGAAAGCATAGGCAGAACACTCTATGACATATATCACAGCAAGATCCTTTCTGACCCACCTCCTAGAGAAATGGAAATAAAAACAAATAATAATGGGACAAACAATGGGACAAACAAACAATAAATGGGACCTAATGAAACTTCAGAGCTTTTGCACAGCAAAGGAAACCATAAACAAGACCAAAAGGCAACCCTCAGAATGGGAGAAAATATTTGCAAATGCAGCAGGTGACCAAGGATTAATCTCCAAAATTTACAAGCAGCTCATCCAGCTCAATAACAAAAAAAACAACCCAATCCAAAAATGGGCAGAAGACCTCAATAGACATTTCTCCAAAGTAGATATACAGACTGCCAACAAACACATGAAAGAATGCTCAACATCATTAATCATTAGAGAAATGCAAATCAAAACTACAGTGAGATATCATCTCACACCAGTCAGAATGGCCATCATCAAAAAATCTAGAAGCAATAAATGCTGGACAGGGTGTGGAGAAAAGGGAACACTCTTGCATTGCTGGTGGGAATGTGAATTGGTACAGCCAGTATGGAGAACAGTATGGAGGTTCCTTAAAAAACTACAAATAGAACTACCACATGACCCAGCAATCCCACTACTGGGCATATACCCTGAGAAAACCATAATTCAGAAAGATTCATGTACCAAAATGTTCATTGCAGCTCTATTTACAATAGCCAGGAGATGGAAGCCACCTGAGTGTCCATCATTGGATGAATGGATAAAGAAGATGTGGCACATATATACAATGGAATATCACTCAGCCATAAAAAGAAACGAAATTGAGCTATTTGTAATGAGGTGGATGGACCTAGAGTCTGTCATACAGAGAGAAGTAAGTCAGAAAGAGAGAGACAAATACCATATGCTAACACATATATATGGAATCTAAAAAAAAAATGTCAAGAAGAACCTAGGGGCAAGACAGGAATAAAGACACAGACCTACTAGAGAATGGACTTGAGGATATGGGGAGGAGGAAGGGTAAGCTGTGACAAAGTGAGAGAGTGGCATGGACATATATACACTACCAAACATAAAATAGATAGCTAGTGGGAAGCAGCCACATAGCACAGGGAGATCAGCTCGGTGCTTTGTGACCACCTAGAGGGGTGGGATTGGGAGGGTGGGAACGAGAGAGACGCAAGAGGTAAGAGATATAGTAACATATGTATATGTATAACTGATTCACTTTGTTATAAAGCAGAAACTAACACACCATTGTAAAGCAATTATACGCCAATAAAGATGTAAAAAGGAAAAAAACTTTAGTGTGTATAAAATTACCTAGAGTACTTATTAAAAAGTGTCTTCCTCCAAAATTAAATCAGTAAGTCTGGGAATTTCCATGTTTGATACATTTCTGATGCCTGTGAACTCAAAGAACAGACTCTTATGCCAGTGGAACTTACTTAAAAGAATAGACTGGTTTTTAGAGTCTGAAGCCCAGCTTTGTTTTTTTTTTGTTTTTTTGCAGTACATGGGCTTTCCTCTGTTGCAGTCTCACCCGTTGCGGAGCACAGGCTCCGGACACGCAGGCTCAGCGGCCATGGCTCACGGGCGCAGCCGCTCCTCGGCATGTTGGATCTCCCTGGACCGGGGCATGAACCCATGTCCCCTGCATCGGCAGGCGAACTGTCAACCACTGCGCCACCAGGGAAGCCCCAGCTTTGAATTTTACTAATCTCTGATTGCATTGAGGAATCTGGAATTGGTAGTGCTCCTACTGTCATGTAGAAACAAAGTTAACCATCTCCCTGGACCTAAAATCATCACTAAACTGTCTCACCTAAAATGTCAGGCATTCAATTTAAAACAGAAACAAAACAGGTAAATGAGGAGGAAGTACAATGGGACCAAAATCCAAGAGAAACTATAGGTAATAGAAACAGACACGTGAGGAATCCAGATAATGGAATTATCAGACAGAAACCTTAAAACCCTGTGCTTGTTATGTTCAAAAAAATAAAAGATAGTTGAAAAGAAGAATCAAATATAATTTTAAAACTGAATAATAATATGAAAATATTAAGGACATATTATTTGAGTGAAATACTAGGCTAAAAATAAGGAGAGAATGTGTAAACTAAATGACAACATCAATAGAAAATATATTGACCAAAGCTTAAAGACACTGAAGAATGGAAAATAAAGAAAAAAGCAGACGGGCACATGGAATACAGTGAATAAGATTAGCATACAAGTGGACTCCTCAAAGAAAAGGAAAGACAAAATGGGGTAGAGGTAATACTGGAAGTAATAGCTGAGAATTTTCCAAAAATGGTGAAAGGTATCATGCTACACATTAAAGAAATGCTGTGAATCCCAAGCTGAAAAAAATGCAAACAAAACTATACACAGTAAAACTGTTGAGAAACAAAGATATTCCTGATAGTAGCCAGAAGAAAAGATATATTACCTTCAAAGTAAGGGTAAGACAAAGAAGTGATTTCTCAAGAGAAATGAATGCCAAGAAAATAATAGTGTATCTTCAAGATGCTGAAAGAAAATAACTGCTAACCTTGAATTCTATGACCAAGGAAAAGATCCTTCAGAATAATGGTGACAAAAGCTGTTTTCAGATAAACAAATTGATAGGATTTGTTACCAGCAGACTTGCACTAAAGGAAATACGAAACAGTCTTCAGAATGAAAAATTACTCCGTATGGAATCTTGGAGACACAGGAAAAAATGTTGACTGACAAAAGCACATACTGTGAATAGATGTTAAGGCGTGCTGTTTAAAATAGTAATAATTCCTTATGACGGTGAAAATATGTATAAAATTAAAGTGTATAAGAATATTAGAATATACGTTAAGATAGTTGCCCCCAAGACAACTCCCATTATCTCCACCTCCTCATGTCCACAGCCTTGGATAGTCCCCATCCACTTCGTACCAGCGTCTTGGTATTGTACTGGTCTTTGTGCCCAGTGACATATAGCAGAAGTAATGGTAAAGTATATCACTTTTAAGATTAAGTTTTAGGTCAAAAGGATAAACTTACAGTTATAAAGTAAATAAGTTATGGGGATGTATTGTACAGCATGGTGACTATAGTTAAAATATTATATTGTATATTTGAAAATTGCTAAGAGTTCTAGAAGATCTTAAAAGTTGTCATCACAGGAAAAAAAAGTGTAACTATGTAGGGTGATGGATGTTAACTAGACTTACTGTGGTGATCATTTCACCATATATACAAATATTGAATAGTTGTGTTATACACCTGAAACTAATGTAATGTTATATGTCAGTTGTACCTTATTAAAAAAGAAAAGATTAGATTATAAAAGACACCTTGGCTTACATCTTGGGTGCACACGCCCTCTTGCTCTCTCTCATTTCTCAGTCTGGGAAATTCAGCTGCACATTCAGGCAGACTATGGAGGGGCTCACATGTTAAGGAATTGAGATCTCTGGCCAATAGAGAGGAATGGAGGCCTGCTAACAACGATGTGAGAGAGCTTGGAAGTGAATCCTACAGTCTCATTTGAGCTTCCAGATAATTGAAGTCCCAGTCCACAGCTTGACAACAACCTCGTGAGAGACCCCACGCCGGAACAGTCCAGCTAAGCTGCTCCAGATTCTTGACCCTCAGAAACTATGTGAGATAATGTTTGCTTTGTTAAGCTGATCAACTTGGGGTAATTTATTATGCAGTAGTAGGTAGCTAATACTGATTTTGGTTCCTGGAAGTTGCATGCAACCGTAACAAAAACTTGAGATGTGGTGGTGACTTTGGAGCTGGGCAGTGGATAGAAGCTGTAAGAATTTTAAGAGTATTAATGAAAGCCTAACGTGCCTTGAATAAATTGGTAGTAGAATTTTAGACTTTGAGGAGGCTGCCAGTGAGATCTTAAAGGAAAGTGAGGAAAATCTTATTGGAACCCAGTGATTTTTGTTATAAGGTGGCAGAAAGTTTAACAACGTGTCAATCTGCAGTAAACTGAAAGATAAAAAATATATTTATGAACTAAACAATCTGCCAAAATGTTGAAAGTACTGCTGGGTTTCTTCTTGTGCTGCCTTTAGTCAGATACGAGAAAAGAGAAGCTAAAGAAAGGACTGTTAAATAAAAAAGAGCCAAGACTTGCTAGTCTTGAAAATTAGCCTCTCCAGATGACAAACAACACTAAAACTAAGAAATATTTCCAAGCAAAGATCAAACTCGAGGCACTCTCAAGAAAGCAGTTCTAAAGTTGAAGCCAAGGTTGTGACTGTAAAATTTCTTTGTTAAGACCTCAGAAAAGTTGAAGGTGGTGCCTCACAATACTCTTCAGAAAAAAGGGCCCTTTAAAGGATTTCAGGGTGTACTTTATACCATCTTTCAATATGTGGCTTCTAGGAACAGTAGGGCTTCTAAGAAGCTTTAGGGCAATGTCCCTGAGCCTTCTCAGTATAAACCCAAGGTAGAAAGGACTTAGCTAGAGGACATTTGTGGTTGTGACTTTTGCCTACTAGGTTGAACTCCAGTGGGATCCACTGGAGACGCACAGTGTTTTCAAGACCCACTGCCATCTTGGACTGCAGAGACAGTATAAAATTAAAGAGGCCTTTGCCCTTGCAGACTGCTACAAGCAGGAATCAGACTAAGAATTTACTCAACTGCAAACATGTGCTAACTTACATGAAAAAAAGGATGACTCAGAAAACAGAAGCAAATGTTATGAAGAGTCATTTTCATGTCAAGGCAAAAGTGAGCCCTAACCAAGGAACTTTCAGTATTTATCTTTTATTTCACAGGCCTGTAGATCAAGAGGAACTATACCCGAGATGCTTAAGGAACTATGCCCAAGGATCCTCATCTGTACCTTAGTCAGATATAAATGACAAGTTTCTGAACTTTGAATTGATGCTGTAATAGGATGAGACTAGTGGGGGCCTTTGTGGGGGGTGGAGTGTATTTTGCATGTTGGTGGGAGGGTCTGTGACTTATTGGGTACCAGAGGTTTTACTGTGGTAGACAACCTCACAGATGCTCCCAAGTTATCGCCACCTCCTGTTATTCACACTCTTATGTAATCTACATCATACCAGAGTCGGTCTCTGTGACCAGTAAAATATGGCAGAAGTGATAGTATGTTGTTTCTGAGTTTGTGAAAGATACTGGAGTGCTCTCTGGCTCTCTCTTGGATCAGTCACTCTGAGTGAAGCCATATGCCATGCAGGCAGCCTATGGAAAGACTCACATGATGAGGAACTAAAAGTCTCTGCCAACAGCTGGAGAGGAACGGAGGCCTGCCAACAACACACGAATGAACTTGGAAGCAGATTTGAACAACATGATTAACCACCATGACCTAATTGACATGCGTTGCACTTAGTCAATGCAGAATACAAAAATTTTGTAACTGGAAGTTTTACCAAAATTAACCACATGCTGGGCCATCAAGCAAATTCCAATATATTTCTAATGATAGAAATTATTCAGTGTATTTTCTGTCCTCAGGGGAATTTACAAGTCTGTAACAGAAAGACAACTAGATGGTCTCTCAGCTACCTAGAAATGGAACAATATACTTCTAAGTAATCCTTAGGTCAAAGAAGATATAAAAAGTAAAGTTAGACATATTTTGAACTGAGTAATAATGATGCATCATAAAAGAATGACTAAAGTCATTCTTAGAAGGAACTTTATAGCTTAAATGTAAATACTGGAAAAAGAAGAAAGACTGTTCTCAAGAAGAGAAGAAAAGGAAATTAAGCCTAATCAAGAAATAATAGGGCTTCCCTGGAGGCGCAGTGGTTGAGAGTCCGCCTGCCGATGCAGGGGACACAGGTTCATGCCCTGGTCCGGGAGGATCCCGCATGCCGTGGAGCGGCTGGGCCCGTGAGCCATGACCGCTGAGCCTGCACGTCCGGAGCCTGTGCTCTGCAACAGGAGAGGCCACAACAGTGAGAGGCCCGCATACCACACACACACACAAAAAGAAAGAATAATATGAAGTAGACATTAATAAAATAGAAAAAAATTTTTTACATTAAATGAACAAAGTTGGCTCATCATAAAGAATGTTCGAATTAGATCAGTAAAATAAAGATGAGTCCTGGCAAGATTGATCAGGAATAAAAGGAAAGTAGGCCCAAATCACCTATATTAGGAATGAAAAAGGGGACATCATAGCAGAGTCTAAAGACTTTTTTAAAAGATTAATTTTGAATAATTTTATGTAATTTAAAAATTTAGGTGAAGTGGACAGATTTCTAGAAAAATACAAGTGTTGAAATAAATAGAAAATCTCAATTGCCCTGTCTGAATAAAGAAATTAAATCATTAAATAAAAATCTTTTCACAAAGAAAACTGTAGCTCCAGAAGGCATCACCAGTAAATATTCAACCAAATATTTAGTAACACAATACCAAATAATTTATACAATATTAGCAAGCCAAACCCAGCAGTATGCAAAAAAGGAGTTAAAAAATGGCCAGGCTGGATTTTTTCAAATGCAATTTTGGTTTTACTTTGAAAATCACTTATTATAATTTTTGTATTATCTGAGTAAAGTAGAAAAACCATCTCAGTAGATGCAGAAAAAGCATTTGATAAAACTCAATATCTATGTATGACTTTTTTAAGAAAAGCTAGAAATAGAAACCTATTTCAGACATACTTATTGGTAAAATATTCAAAGCTCTTCCTCTCCAATCAGGGACAAGACAAGGATAACTATATTAGAGGTCTTAGCCAGTGTGGTAATGCAGGGAAAATAACTCAAAGAATAAGGATTGAAAATAAAGAAATTGTAATGTTCTAGAAGACATGATTTTATATGTTGAAAATTCCAAAAGTTGTACTAACAAACCATTAAAATCAATAATTAAGTTTCACAAGGTGGTTAGATATAAGGTAAATATAGAAAAACCAGTTATTTATCAGCAACAAATAAAGTTGAATTTTAAAATAATGTTTACAACAGATCAAAGTACATAGAAATAAACCTTACAAAATTACTACAATGAAAATTATGAAACATTACTGAGCAAAATTAAGACCTAATGAGTTGATGGTTAGGGGGTCACCAAACTTTTTCTGTAAAAAGCCAGATAGCAAATATTTTCAGCTTTGTGGGCCAAAATGGTCACTGTGGAACTACTCATCTCTGCTGTTTTGGGTGCAAAAACAGCCATAGGTGACACATAAATGAATGGGAATAACTGTGTTCCAGTAAAATGTTATTTACAAAAATAGATGATGAGCGAGATTTAGCCTGTGGATCATAGTTAGCCCACTCCTGATCTAGGTGCTGGTTAATTAATGTCTACCAACATCATAAAAAGAGGGGCAACTAGACATTATTTGCATCTTGTTTAGAATATATCTCACAATCCCTATGAACTAGTCTTACTAAAAATTGCAAGAATAAAAAGATTGATGGTGAACTTTTCAGTTAAAAGACACTTGAGACTTATCAGTCATTTGCAGTGTATGGGTTTTATTTGGATCTATATTAAAAATGATTTTAATTAATTTAATTTTAATGTAATGAATATTCGATATTAAGGGATTAGTTTTAATATTTTAGGTGTGATAATGTTTTTATGGTTATGTTTGAGTCCTTGTTTCTGAAGAAATATATCTTGAAATATTTGTATAAAACATCACAAGTAGGATTTGTTTGTTATACGTTAACACCTGTGATTTCATAGTTGTGTTATATTTTCTCTACTAGTCTCTCTGTCTTTACCACTGGGTGTTCTCACCCCGATTCCAGGGACTGGGTCTAATTCACCTGTGTATTTCTAGCGCTAAGCATAGATGCTCAGTAAGTGCTGCCAAAGTGAATGTAGCTAACTCCTCAGAAATAGTAAATGTGTCTTTTAGGCCCAGTGTTATCAAATTGTTTTAAAGTACTAGATTTCTTTAGAAATTACTTTCTGTTTCCAAGGGGGGAGCAGTCATATGCCAATATAAAGAGTAGACTACGTTAGCTTTATCAGGTATATTTCATAGCTTTAGTCAAAATGCTGTCTAATATTCACAGCAAAATGAACAAATGGAAATTATATTTATTTTAATTTAGCATAAACATATTTCCCTAACTAACTTAGTAAAAAAACTTGACCTTCATTGTGGCCATGAATTAATAGAATCCAAGCACAGATTTCAACAACATTATATTCACTTAGGAAAAAAACACTTTAGCTGTCACCTCTAATTCTGAAACATAACTGTTATTTCTGAATATTCAGCTTCCTGTCTTATTTCAAATGTATATCTTAATAGTTATAATAACTAGGTAAAACTTTGTATCCTGTTTTTTCTAAGCCTATTTCTTCCTGTTACAGTCTTAATAGCCATCATTTTAAATGATTATTTTCAACACAAACATTTTTAATGAAGGTAGGATACTTTATATAAACAAATATAAAGGAGTTGCTATATATGAACAAGTAATATACATATGATTATGACACATACATAAATATGCTAATTATTTTTCTCTGCTGTGATGCTGTTGTATTCAAGCTTTAATCATTCATACAGTCTGGTTCTTTCAAATAAAAATTGTTTGAGAACAAACTCATATCTTCCTTAAAAGAACTGCTTTTTAATATACTACTTTTGGAAACAGTAAAATATCTTATAAATACAGTAGTAGTATTCTGAGTAATGTTAATGAGGGTTTTAGCAATGTAAGATACTGTTGGAGAAAAGAGGAAAAATGAGAAATATTCTGAATCCCAATAAAGAATGGGTTTTGAAATAATCTTGATTTTTTTAAAATTTTATTGGAGTATAGTTGATTTACAGTGTTGTGTTAGTTTCGGGTGTACATTAAAGTGATTCAGTTACACCTATACATATATCCATTCTTTTTTAGATTCTTTTATCGTATAGGTTATCACAGAATATTGAGTAGAGTGCCCTTGTTTTAGGTCCTTGTTAGTTATCTGTCTTACATACAATAGTGAAATAGTGAACTGATGTTTTGTTTTCATTGTTGACAGTGAGTTTCTGACAGTTAAATCACCAGATTCTTTCCAGGAAAATATCTATTAGTTTTATGAAGATTCTCATTTTTTAAAAAACTATGCTTACTTAGAAAATATATACCTCAATATAAATCATAATGAGGGATTTTCTTATTTTTTGTTATTTTATCCTGTTTCTTTATCCCATTACCTGCTGTATTGTTAGTCATTCCCCCCCCACCCGCCCCCCCCAGCCAATAAAATGAGACCTGTAGGTACCTCAGTTTTGGCAACCTACCGATGATTAGTAACTAACTTGATATATTATTTTAGGATTCTTACTCACATATTGACTCCCAGAGCAGAAATTTCTGATTAATAAGAATATTTGATTCCTAGCTTTACAGCTTCAAGTAATCTTAGAAATGATGTAATATCCTTTGCTTCCTTTGTAACTTCAAATAAGCATAAAGCAAAATCCTTCAAATAAAGTATAAAACAAATTTAATTAGTTCAGGGTTAAACAGTTGTATATTAGTTTGTAAAATGGGTTAAGTTAACATGGGAAGTGCATGCTGTTGGTTGTTTTAGAAATGTGAATGTAACAAGTATAATTAGGAGAATATATGTGACAAAGTATCATAAAAATTAGCATTGGATTGGATATTTTAAATACTAGACAAACTACATTTGAACTTTTTGAGCTAAAACAATTCCCTGCAAGTGAAAGACAAATTTATGAGTCCCTTATTGAATTGATGCAAAGCGTGTGAGTACAACAGTCATTTGGAGCCTCCCTTTTGCCATATTTGTCTAATGTATCACATATCAGGCCGATTACTATTTTCAGAAACAGTGTTCATGGCTGAAATCCTACAGTTAACCTTTAGAAGATCAAAAGGAAATATACTTATTAATAAGGTGAACCTAATGTATACATATTTTCTCTTTTTCTGCCTTATTGCTTGCATGTTTAGCAGCTTTTTTTTTTTTTCATTTGTTGCACAGAATTACTGAGTATGTATTTAAAGGTCAAACAAAGTCATCTTAGGATGGAAAACTAACGTATCAGTTACAGGGCATAGCTGGATATTTTGGCAACAGTAATTTGTAGTTATTATTTTAAAAGATTTATTTTAACGTATAGAATGATATTATAGCTGTTGCTAACTGAAATTGTATAAAACTTACAATTTTTAAAGGTTTTCTTCTTGAGATCAAGTACTAAAAGCTGAAAGTATGTCTGTATCTTTAATCAGAGCTGTATTTACACTTTGCATTCACTTTCTCATCATAAATACTAAATGTATTCATTATTTATAGTATACCAAAGTATCTTCATAGAGTAGTAGAATGCCTTTCTAAACTGTCCGTTAATGTTTGTGTCATGATTATTCACATTCTGTTAAATATTAAAATTTCCAAAAATGTTCCTTTCTTTTTCAGCTATCCAATATCTATTATTTTTTACTGATGGGTTTTAATAGTTACTAGTTTCTCACTGGAGATCTGTAGGTTTTTTCTAAAGCCACTTTAGAGAAATGTATTGTTATTCAAAACAGTGAAATATATCAAGCTATAGCTGAACCAATTTGTTTTGTTTTTTAGGTGGTTGAACAGGGTATGTTTGTAAAGCACTGCAAAGTAGAAGTATATCTCACAGAATTGAAGCTCTGTGAAAATGGAAACATGAACAATGTTGTAACTCGAAGATTTAGCAAAGCTGACACAATAGGTAATGCAAGATCCTGTTTCTTTGTTAAACCATTGCTATTAGAAATTTATTTAAAATTCTATTAGTTATATGCTACGAAGATGATAACCATTTTAAGTGTTTATCCTTAGACATTACAGGTTTCCAAGCATCATTCAATATGTCTTAGCTTAGAGTTGAATTATTTATCATTTCTAGGTCTACTTTACATTATTAAATGAGTTTAATATTTGTGCCATTTTACTTTTAAAAAAAAATCAAATAATTGTTTTAATTTAGCATTTGAAAATACATATCATGTTTGTAACATGACTATAAATTGAAGTAGAACTTTAAATAAAAACTTGCTTAGGTAAAACTTTGTCGGGTAATGTAATATATATATCAATAATAATAATGATAATTTACCATTCTTAGCATGAAAAATGACCATTTATTTTCTTTTTTTCTCACAGTTTATTCTTTGGACTCTATAAATACAAAATTAAGTAGCTACTTACAGCAGCGGGCTTAGCATTAATATGACTCACTGATTTTTTTTTTAATAATGAATAGGTTACAGAATTATATATCAAATATAAGTGTGCCTAACTCCTATGTATTTATATATCTTTATATATTTACCTATCTACACATATAAATGTATATTTAAATACATGTAAATTTATAATTCTGTTTAAAAGCCACATGTTAATTTAAGATCAAGAATGTATTGAATAACAAAATAAAACTCATAGATTCAGAGAACAGATTGGCGGCTGCCAGATGGGAGGGGCTTGGAGGTTGGGTGAAATAGGGTGAAGGGGATTAAGAGGTATAAACTTCCAGTAAGTCATGAGGATATAATGTACAGCATGGTGACTATGGTCAATAATATTGAATTGCAAATTTGAAAGTTGCTAAGAAAGTAAATCTTAAAAGTTCTCATCACAAGGAAAAAGTTTTTCTAACTTTGTATGGTGACAGATGGTCACTTATTGTGGTGATCACTTAGTGATGTATACAAATGTTGAACCATTCTGTCATACACCTAAAACTAATACAATGTTGTATGTCAATTGTACTTCAATTTAAAAAAAGAATATATTGAATAAAATGTTTTTTAAATAAATGATTATGTATTTAATAACAGAATTGCAGTACTTTTTGATAAGACACAACTCAAAATAAAAATTATAAAAGGTTGTTATTTTCAAATAAAGTTTTTGGAACAGAAGATTAATGGCAATAACATTGATCTTGTTGGAAAGTGCAAATGGACACTGGAGAAGGACATAACACTTAATGTAGAACTTAGAAAGAAAAATTAGAAAATTTATGAATTATAGCACCATATAGCTTTTCTTGTTGGAACCAGTCATTAAGTACACTTTATTAAAAGTAAATAAAAATATTTCTGAATTTCTTAAGTACATTTGACTTTCACCACATAGCCATTTCACTGCAGGAAAATGCTTTTAACTCATAATTTTCATGAAATAGTACCATTCTTCAATTTCTAATGCTTGGTTAATCCTAATGTTTTTGCCAGACATTATGTATGGATTTTTTATTTTCCCTCTCTTTATTTACCTAGAGCATTTGTAAGTTGAGATGCAATTTCAATAAACTCACACAGTCATCTTTCTAAAATGAATGCTTAAAATGTTAGGAACTCCATATAAATGTCATTTCATTACATTATTATGGATAAAGTATTATTATGGATAAAGTACTTAACGTTTTCAGTTCTAGATTTTTGGAACATATTCAGGAAAGTAAAACATTTCTATATCCTAAGAACTGAAAGTTTTAAATGTATAAAATTACATTAATCATGATATTAAAATGTACACAATAAGAATCTTTAAGAATCTGTAAGTCTGTCCAACAAAGATGACCTATTAAAATTAATTCAGAGACTAACTTCTGAAATGTTCAGCCAATTGGAATATAAATAAGCTACCTCTTAAATGCTTGATGTAGGTAATGTTTTCTAGTTATTTTAAAGTTTGGTATTTTCTAGTTAAAGTTTGGTATTAAACTTTTGGTATTAAAGTTTCTTTGTTTCTTACCTCATTTCTATAGGAAAATTTTATATATATATATATATATAAAAGTTATATGAGACAATAAGAAACTTATTTTAGAACATTAGTTTACTGAAAAATATTTTAAAACTCGTTATATGAAGATCTAAGGTTTAATTTCTGAACTCAAAACAAGCATTTTGGAGTTTTTACGTTAAGTACTAGGTAAGAATTATCAAGGAGATGATTTGTAAAGAATCTCTGCTTCAAAAAGTTTATGATTTATATAGATGTTAATTAGCATAGCTTAAATTTACTAATACTTTAAAATGCTACATACATTGGCTATATGCCTTAAAATTGTATATGAATAAATTTTTTCATATAGCTAACATTTCTTACTAGAACAGTTTTTTCAAACTGTGTTGTCTGTACTTTCGTGGTCATTAAGCAGTTTGTGGAGTAAAGAGAATGGAATGGAAAATATCAGAATAGAAAATATCAACATATATGTGTATAGTGGGACACAATTCCTTACTGTAGTTTTAAAAGTTTGAAAATGTATGTTAGAGCAAGTTTGCTTTTTAAGCAAAAAGTTTTGCAAAAATTAATCAAGCCAGGAATTTTAGAAACTTCATTGTTATTGTTATAATAGTTAGCAGTTATTGAATACTTACTATGCTTTAGGCACTTTACAGGAAATTTCTTATTTAAACCTCAACATTACTGTACCCTCATCTTCAAGGTGATAAAGCCTAGGCTAAGAAGGGTTAAGTAACCTACATAGGTTCACCCTGGTACCAAATGATAGAGCCAGTATTTTAACTCCTTAACCCAGACCCTTATACCAGAGTCTCACTTCTTAATTTGCTGCCTTATACAATCTGTGCAAATGTTAATTGGGTTGATTTTGTGTTTCTTTAGGAAGTGAGTTTTGAAACAAAGAATTTGATAAGAAAGGAAATATGAGATGTATATTTTTCCCTGTGTGTTTTTTCAATCTTGATTAAAAAGGATCAAAATAGCTATGTACATGAAATACAGTATACAAATTTTGTAAATGGAATTAAGAAATATAAGCACCTGTTTTCTGTTTTTACCAAATAATAAAATGTTCCATTTTCAGCTAGTAATGCCTACATTGATTTATAATAAAAATGATAGTAGCCATAGGTAGGATCTAAATAATTTACCATGTTCAGAGCCAAAATACTTTGCCTTTTTAATATTTTTCTCCCTAAATTGATATATTTGGGTATTGAACATGTGTCAATAAGGAAGATAAAACTTGTTCTTATTTTTTCTTTAAAGATACCACTGAAAAATAATTTTATTATAAAATTTGAAAAATGCTTTATGTTTATAAAATTTATTAATAGAACTGCTTAACTTTCTTATTAAATGTTCCTACTAGAAATGTTTGTCACAATAATTTTATTTCTGTTATCTGTGTTAATATATTTTTATCTCTTTATGCTTTTCATTAACTGCCTAATAGAGTCGGATTAATATACAGAAAAATATGCACATGTTCTCAATACCTTGACATTCTCAACTCCAGTGATCTTGATCTGCATCCAGCCTCAACCACCAGTTCCCATAGATATACCCTAGGCTGTCATTATCTACAACTGCACTTGCCAAATTTCAGTTTAAGCAAACTGCTTTCTGGCTACCACTTCCTCTGCTCCCGTTCTCTCTTGAACCCACTAAATCAGACCAACCACTTCCTTGGTTCTGCTTCTGTGATGGTCTCTAATTCTACATTGATACATCCAGTGGTCGAAGTCTTCCATTTCTTAATGTGCCAGCAAAAATTAACATACTTACTGACTTTTCCATCTAGAAATATTTTCTCTTCACATGGCTGCCAGGGTACAAGTTCTCACTGGCTGCATCTTCTCAGAGTCCTTTGTAAGATCCTCTTCATATTTCTGACCTCAGAACATCAGTGTGATATGCTCAGTCCTTGGATCTTCTTTCTTTTCCTTGATGACTTCCTCTAGTCCCCTGGCTTTAAATACTTTTCTGTATATTGATGTCTTATATCTCCTACCCAGACTCTCCCTTAATTCCAGTTTCAACCATTCCATATCTTCACATGTGTCTGATGAGAATCTAAAGATAACATATATGAAACTAAACTCTCTCCCTTCCCCCTAAAAGCTACTACTCTGTCATTTTTCCTCATCTGAGTAATCGTCACTTGCACTCTTCTAATTGCTTAGGCCAAAACCCTTGGTATCATTCTGATTCTTTTCTGTTTCTCACCCTGCATATAATTTAGCAATGTATATTCTAAGCAGTGCCTTCAGAATCTATTCCCAGTCTGACCACTTAACATTGCTTCCACAATTACCACCTTGGTTTGGATTTCTGTAGTAGCCTAGTCTCTCACCCTTGACATCCTGCAGTTTGTTTTCACTAGCAGCAAAAGTGAACATTTGAAGTGTCAATTGGATCATACCACTTCTCTGCTCAAAACTCCTAAATGACTTCTCTTCTTAATCAGATAAAATAGAATACTTTCATAACTGCCTCAATTCTGTATGATCCTACATGTGTACCTTTATGGTCTTATTTCCACCTTGCTCATTCCACTTTAGCCACATTGGTGCACCGTTCTCTTCTAAAACATGCCAAATACATTCCCATCTCAGGGTCTTTGCATTACCCTTTTCAAAACTCAATAAAGGGGGCATTTCCATATGTGTTGGTATATATTATATTATGTATATAAATATGTATGTATTAATAGAAAAAATGCCTGGAAGAAGTATCAAAATGTTAACAGTGGTTATTTCTAGGTGGACATTTTATTTCTACTTGTATTTTCTGAATTTTTGCAATGAGCAAGATTTATTTCTTCAATCAGGAAAGAAGTATTCATTTTTATAGAAAGACTAAAATGACCTCCCTTCCTTGGCTTCTTCCTCTGTCGTCCTTCCTACGTTATTTTCTGTTTCTTGATCTGGGTACTGCTTACACGGGTGTATCCACTATGGAAATTTATCATTATATACTGATGATTTGTGCATTTTTCTGTATACATTTACAGTTCAATAAAAAAAATTAATGCCGCCAAAATAGAAAGCAGTACTTACAGTGTATTTATGTTTCTTTAATGTAATTTTTTAAATGTTCTGGCTAGTTTGCATTAGGTTTTGAAATACACTATAGTATTTACTACTTATTTAATGCCTTAATCAAACTGTCATTGACTATAAGACTATTAAAGAACATTAGCTGCTAAGTAGAACATAAACAGTGTTATTGGACTAAGTTTAATTATGTAGGATAGATGTGGGTTTTTATATTTTTTAAGAGAACATGTATTTTTAGGTTTAGTATTTTACAAATAATGGTTTTTCCAAAATTAATCAAGTATTCTAAAATTTAGAAGTATTTCATATTTCTTTATATGCCATAAAATATATTAAGTGTAATTTTCTTGAGTCTAAGTTAGGTAAATTATTGACCATAATTTGATAGATATAGTAATATTTTCTAATATCTCTTTCTAATGTTTATGTACTTTAAAAGATTCATCTAAATATGGTACCGAAACTTAATTATTCTCAAACATGTAGACACTCCTATATCTTATTTTACAGCAGATTAAACTGCTCCAGTTTTTTAAAAGAAAGACTTCTTCCGTTCAGATAATTGGCTTAGAAATAAAGAAAATATATGGCTTTACCTTGGAAATAAGAAATTTTGACCAATTCAGACCTCTCTTCAAAGAAGGCACTTTTCTTTGTGTCCCTATATTCTATTTAATTTTAGATAGCTATTTAAACTGTAAATTGTATTCAACTTAATATAAATTATTCTTAAATTGGTTATAACTTAAAATATTTTTTATCTGTGGCATCTCTGAGTCATACTTTAATTTCTAACTCCAACATATCATTAGAAAATATATTGATTTTATAATGTGTAAAAAGTTAAAGTTCATCCTGTATAACATAAATTATATTTTAGTGTTATATGATTGAACTCTTACCTTTTGAGGTCTTAATTTCCCAAAGTAATCATCTGAGTTATAATTACCATTTTGTTCCTAAAAAGTATACCTGGTCTTAAAATTTTTCTTTATTGTTTTTATGTATTTCCTACATATTTGTTCATCTATTCTTGCTATTATATCAGTAATTTAAATTTAGGATTTTTATGTTAGTGAGCACTTAACTCTCTGTGGTATATTTTTAAATATTATATTTACATATCTTTCCTCCTTAAATCTAGATACAATTGAAAAGGAAATAAGAAAAATCTTCAATATTCCAGATGAAAAGGAGACCAGATTGTGGAACAAATACATGAGTAATACATTTGAACCACTGAATAAACCAGACAGCACCATTCAGGATGCTGGTTTATACCAAGGACAGGTATTTTTTAGCAATACTGTTTATTTTAAGCATATTATACATGAAGTTTTTGGGAGTCACAAACTTTATGGCTATCCTGACAATCTATAATGGATTCTACTGTTTCTGGTTTCCTCTTTCTAACTCTTCTCTATCCCTGCTGGTTACTAATTATAACTTTTGCTTCTCTCCTTGAGCTTGAGAATAACCTACTTTTTAAAAAGAAATTATTTTCCATTGAAAAATAGCTAATAAGGGGTCAGCAAACTTTTTGTAAAGGATCAAATAAATATTTTTGGCTCAGTGGTCTGTAAGGTCTCTGTCACGACTACAACTTTGCCATTGTAGTAGCAAGAAAGTAGCCATAAACAATATGTAAAAAATGGATATGGCTATGTTCCAACAAACTTTATTTACAAAAGCAGTCAGTGAGCTAAGTGAACTTAGTTTGGCAACCCCCGCTAGAAGGTATCAACCCCCAGTTTGGTCTTTCTTTATGACAGAATCTAAAGAAATGAATGTGTTGAGAAATGAAGACTTTTAGACACAATCAGCAAGTTCTACTGCTTCCACCTTCTAAATATCTCTTTAATTAATCTTTGTATCCCATTCTCACCCCTTATCTTTCCATAATCTCTTAACAAATCCCTCTGCTTCCAGTCTTTTGCATGTTCGTTCTCAGTCTTCCATATTTCTGTCAGAATACTCTTCCTAAAATGTAAACCTTATTATTTCCTTTTCATAAACCTTTCCTGCCTCCTTAACAATTGTAGAATAAAGTCCAGGCACCTTAACACAGCATGCAAGTCATGGTTTATCCTTTTGCCTAGTCTTCCAGCATCTTTCGATTATCCTTGCCTTTAGATCTACACTCTAATAATACCAAACTGAACTACTTATAGTTCCCTAAGCCTGCTATGCTTTTCCATACTCCTGTGCTTTCATATATGTTGTTCCATCTGCCTGTTGCCCCAGTCCCTGCATTCATCCAGAAAAAGTCCTTTTAAACATCCAAATATTGAAATTAAGCATCCCATCCTTTCATATAATCTAACCAGATCAGATTATTCATCCTTCAAATTCCAATTCAAAATTTGTCACATCATTTCTTGAGCCTTTCCTGATCTATTTATCTCAGTATCTAGTTGAGGTATAGGATTTGTTTTACTTTGGAGAAGAAATTTCTCCCTTAACTTCCATAGTGATTTACATATGTGTCTTGTATCATTCATTAAGTTATTTATATATTAAGCTCCCCAACTAGACTGTGAGGTCCTGTTTTTAGTTGGACTTTGTGTCCTATTTATTTTTATTTTAGTACCTAACCCAGAGCCTGCCACTCTAGTATATGGAAGTTTTTTGTTTTGTTTTGTTCTGTTTTATTTAAAATTGATACTGATACATGATGTAAGTTATTAAACTCAGAGGAACAGAAGGAAATTAATTTTTTAGCAAATGCCTACTATATATCAAGTATTGTACTCGGCTATAAAACAGTGATTTTCAGACTTATTTTAGCCATTATATTCTTACGTGAAATCTTATGGAATCTAATAATATGTATTACAATTAAAAGGAGTTACCCAGGGCTTTCCTGGTGGCGCAGTGGTTGAGAGTCCGCCTGCCGCCTGGGGTTCGTGCCCCAGTCCGGGAAGATCCCACATACCGCGGAGCGGCTAGGCCCGTGAGCCGTGGCCGCTGAGCCTGTGCGTCCGGAGCCTGTGCTCCGCAACGGGAGAGGCCACAACAGTGAGAGGCCTGCGTACCGCAAAAAAAAAAAAAAAAAAAAAGGAGTTACCCAGTTGAAGCTGAGTGTGTGAGACATTTGGAACTCTACTGGTTAGTCAACACTCCCCTCCTTAGCCAGCCAACTTCCTCTTTCTGTCTTCCAAATAGACATACACTTCTCTCCTTGGTTACCATCCATCAGGCCTTGAGGTAGCTCCAGGAGTACAATTTAAAATATATAGGATTATTTCTTTAAATCTTTTCAGTAATTGATTCTGAGTAATGGCTATTATTCTACTCATCATGTACATTAGAAAACCAAGGCTTAGAGAATTTAATTTGTTATTCTTGATAGGAATGCATTTATCAGAATGAAGATGACAATAAATTATTTTAATAAGAAGATTAACTATCTTATTAAATATATTATTCTTATAAAATATCTTCAGGGACATTTGATCTTTTGAAATAGGAATGGTTCAAAGAACATGGATTAAATTTTCTAGGTTTTGTACCAGTTATTTTCTGACTGATGATAGATGAACTAAACACTATCTTAGACTTAAAAGAAGTTTGGTTTTTTTTGTTTTGTTTTTTTACTGAAATAAAAGTATCCTCATTAGAAAGTGAAACGAAGATACATTATTGAAGAGTTTATCTCCCAAAATGGGTGGTCTTTATCTCTCTCCCTTGTATGTGTGTGTTCAATTTAATTAAATCTTAAAATCTTTTAAAAAATAATTTCATTTTGAGTTAAAGTTTTAACCATGAGCAAAATTTTATTCAGAAAATGATACATTTGAATAAACGAGTGAGTTTTAACATTTCTGGTGGCATTCAACATTAATATCTGTGACTGTAAAGACAAAAAGAATTTGGGGCTTCCCTGGTGGCGCAGTGGTTGAGAGTCCGCCTGCCGATGCAGGGGACATGGGTTCGTGCCCCGGTCCGGGAAGATAAAAAAGACAAAAAATTTAAAGTACAAATACTGCTAGGAATTAAAGGTTACAGTTGAACTTTAAATATTTACTTGATTCTTCAGCTTTAAGACCTTCCTTTAAAAAACAAGCCATAAATAATTATATTAAATGCATAACTTTGAAATTTTCTGTAGGTAAAATCTTTTGTTTTATAACTGGTTTAAGTCCTCCTAGAGACAAAGTTTGTATGTATGTATATATCTTTTTTTATATAATATAATTTCTATGTAGATGTCTGTAGAGTTATAAGTTGTAGCAAAGGAAAACCTTTCTTCAGAAGTTAAAAACTACTCACTAAATTCAGTTTTATAAATATGTAAATATATATCAGAATGATGCCAGTTGAGCATAATGGTTAATTGTCTGTGGTAGGTAAGGAGAGAAATATGATCAGGGAGGGATCAGGATGGCAGGTATACAGTGCACTTATTCACTATATGTTACATATACTTCATGTGTGTGTGTTTTTTTGTTTGTTTTTTTGGCCACACCATGTGGCATGCAGAAATCTTAGTTCCCTGACCAGGGATTGAACCCGTGCCCCCTGCACTGGGGGTGCAGAGTCTTAACCACTGGACCACCAGGGACGTCCCTCATGTGTGTTTTTTGAATGTAGGAAATAACTTTTTCTTTTAAAAGACAACTTTAGTATTTTAATTAGCATACTCTTTCAACAGCAAGATTCCATGAATTTTTTAAATCGCTATTTCATTGGTATATGTGTTCTGAATCAGGCTTACATTTTACATTGTTAAGATCCAAATACCAGCTTATAAATTGCCTGAAACATATACTCAAAAGTATATTACTAAGAGTATACAGAACAGGTTACAAAATTGCAATTTTAAGAAACAAGAGTTAATGAAACTGAATATGTAGAATATATACAAATTTTTAATGCCTTGAATTTACTTCAAGGCATGTTTTCTATATTATAGTTTTCCTGTGGAAATTTAGATATTAACTTGTTGAGATGATCACATATTTCTTTTGTTAACTTAATTATTTTGGTTAGTTTTTCTTCTTTGCACAGACTTGCCCCTAGTAAAAACTAGAAGAAAGCCTTCTTTTTTAGACTGAAACATATGAAAAAAGATTCTGAGATGTTTTAAAATAAAGTATAGCTCACCTTAGCCTGTACTTTTCATTTATTAGAGGTGTTTTTGGTCTACCCTGACCATGCTGCAGTAGGGAACTTAGTCTGATTCTCACACACATGGCTCTATCGTTTCTATGTTAAAAGATTTTATAATTTTATAATGTAAATAAAGACAAATTTCAAAGCCCCAAACAAATTATGTGTAATTATGTATACTCTGTAATTTGGGATTATCTTTGCCACTGTTCCTCAGTATTTGCATAATAATAGCTGACTGAGATCATACATCAGTATGTTTAACAACAACTATAACCATTTATTCAGCATCTGTTTTTTGCACAGTACTTTTACAAGCTACAAATAGAAAAGAAATAGAAAGTGTGCCCTAAACTCAAGGAACTTATATTGCATCTAGTTTTTTATACTTAAAGTCATAGAACCAATGATTTTCCTTGTAGTGTTTTACCTTCTTTCTTTCTGACCGTCATTGCTGACTTCTTATATTTAAGGTCTCTTTATCTCCCTTGGCCAGCTTTGGAATCAAAATGCAAATACCTCTTCACCTTGTCTACTGTGTCCTTTAAGTCATCGCAGAGTTACTTTAGTTTCTTAGCATATACAGCTAATCTTCTAAAGCTATTTTAACTTCAGGGTTAAGGAAAAACACTCTTTTATTGTGTCTTATTTGCAGGTGTTAGTGATAGAACAGAAGAATGAAGACGGAACATGGCCAAGGGGTCCTTCTACTCCTAAGTAAGTGCTCCCACTTTTTATGACTCAGTGCATGATGTTGAAGCTTTGATTTCAGATAATAAAATCCAGAATGATAGAAGAACCTAATTGTGTATTGCAATTGTAAATATATATAACTTCTTTATATTTTAATATTTTATTCTCGTATAGAAGTTATCTAAGTTTGCACTTAAATGAATATGCTGTAATTTAAAAGCCTTCCAATTCTAATCTCTTTTAGAATAAGGTACAGTATAAATACGTTATAAATGTAATGGTGCATTGTCTAATACAATCAAATCACTATTAAACATTTTATTTAATATTTTTCAAGCATTTTGTGGTGTTTTTAAAAGTGTCTGTTAAAAGAATGCTCTTTATGAAAATGAATCTGATGTGAAAGCAACATTTTAAATCTAATCGTGAAAGCAATATTTTATTTATTTAGATAGGTGTTTTAGAATATAACAGCACAAGTAGAGATAAAGGAGTATAAGAATTGCTTTTGATGGTAAATGAGTGATTAGAAACCTTTTTAACTTTTTTTTTAATTGTGGTAAGAAAACATAACTGATATCTGCCCTGTTAACAAAGTTTTAAATGTGTGCACTTACAGTATTGTTAACTGTAGGCACATTGTTGTACAGCACATCTCTAGAATTTATTCATCTTGTATAACAAACTTTATTCCTGTTGAAGAGTAATTTCTCACTTCTCCCTTCCCCCAGCCCCTGGGAACCACCGTTCTACTCTCTGTTTCTATGAGTTTGACTAGTTTACATAGCCTCATATAAGTGGAATCATACAGTATTTCTCTGTGATTGGCTTACTTTACCAAGCATACTGTCCCTTAGGTTCATCAGTGTTATCACATGTGGCATGATTTCCTTGCTTTTTTAAGGCTGAATAAAATTCCATTGTATGTATATACCATATTTTCTTTATCCATTTATCTGTCAATAGACATTTAGGTTGTTTTCATTATCTGGGCTATTGTAAATCATACTGCAGTGAACTTGAGAGTGCAGATGTCTCTTCAAGATACTGATTTCATTTCCTTTGGATATATACCCAGAAATGAGATTTCTGAATCATATGCTAGTTCTATTTCTAATTTTTTGAGGAATTTCCATACTGTTTTTCATAGCAGCTGCACCATCTTACATTTCCACCGACAGTATGCAAGGATTCCAATTTCCCCACATTCTTGCTAGTACTTATTATCTTTTGTTCTTTTGATAATAGACATCCTAACAGGTGTAAGGTGGTATCTCATTGTGGTTTGATTTGCATTTCCCCAATGATTTCTGATGTTGAACATCTTTTTAATATACCTATTACCTGTCTGTATGCCTTCTTTAGAGAAGTGTCTATTCAAAGAAGTCTCAGGCCCATTTTTTAATCTGATTATTTGGGGGTTTTGCTGTTGAATTGTAATGAGTTTCTTATATATTTGGATATTAACCCCTTACCAGATATGTGGTTTAAAGATTTAAAAATAAGACCTGATATGGGGAGGGGGAAGGGTAAGCTGGGATGAAGTGAGAGAGTAGCATGGACATATATACACTACCAAATGTAAAACAGATAGCTAGTGGGAAGCAGCTGCATAGCACAGGGAGATCAACTCGGTGCTTTGTGACCACCTAGAGGGGTGGGATGGGGGGGTGGGATAGGGAGGGTGGGAGCGAGGGAGATGCAAGAGGGAAGAGATAATGTGGACATATGTATACGTATAACTGATTCACCCTGTTATAAAGCAGAAACTAACACACCACTGTAAAGCAATTATACTCCAATAAAGATGTTAAAAAAAAAAAAAAACCTGTATCTGTACATCTAGAAGAAATCTTAGGGGAAAAGCTTCATGACATTGGTCTAGGCAGCGATTTCATGAATATGACACCAAAAGCACAAGCAACAAAAGCAATTATAGACAAAAAGGACTACATCAGACTAAAAAGTTTCCACACAGTAAAGGAAGCAATCAACAGAGTGAAAAGGCAACATGCCGAATGGGAGGAAATATTTTTAAGGGTTTTAGGATTATCAGAAACACTTAGGGCTAGTTGTATTTCAATATTTGGACTTTCTAAACCTCTGAGAAGTAATATGGTACGTGTGCCACCTGTTATTTTACTATTTTTGTAGAGTCCAGGGGGACTCTTACAGTTAAGCACATTAATATTCAGTAAGTATCCACACTAAGTAAGATAAAGAAGGAGTGTAAATAGCATCATTTCAGTTCAGGTTAGATTGCCCTGAAGTGAATTATGAAAAATTTTTTAAGTTTTCAGAAACTTTGGAATTTCAGATTTTCTGATAAGAGGTTGTGAATTTGTGTTTTGAAACCTTAAAATAATGATTCTTAAATAAATAAATAAATAATTTAGTCATTGCTAACCTAGCTAATAAACTAAATTGCCAAGTGATAGTTCATTAGAATACAAAAAAAAATTTTAATCAGTATCTAGTGTATGAAAAGACTCTCAAAAAACTAAGAATAAAAGGGAATTCTCCTAACTTGTTAAAGCCTATAAACCCAAAATCTGTAGCAAACATTTAATTGAGAAATTTTGAACACAAACCAAATAAGATTAGAATTTTACAAAGAAATAAAATTCACTATTTACATATGATGCAATCTACATAAAATCCAAAACCAATCAGCAGACTACTAGAACTAAGAGAATTCAGCAACATTATCTAATACAAGATTAATTTGTAAAAATTAATAGGTGTTTTCCATACCCATAGGTCAGCGTTCTTTTTTATGAAGAACCAGATAAGTGTTTTTAGCTTTATGGGCCATAGGGTCTCTAACTCAACTATAACTACTGATATAGCAGTAGGCAGGGGACAGGTTCGAGCCCTCATCCAGGAAGATTCCACATGCCGCGGAGCAGCTAAGCCTGTGCACCACAACTACTGAATCTGTGCTCTAGAGCCCGTGAGCCACAGCTACTGAGCCCACGTGCCACAACTACTGAAGCCCTCATGCCTAGAGCCTGTGCTCCCCAACAAGAGAAGCCACTGCAGTGAGAAGCTTGCGCACTGCAATGAAGAGTAGCCCCTGCTCGCCACAACTACAGAAAGCCTGCACGCAGCAACGAAGACCCATAGCAGCCAAAAGGAAATAAAATAAATTTTAAAACACAGAAACAAAATTCTATCCTGACCTTTTTTTTTCCCCTCTGTTTGTGTGTGTGAGAAACTTCAGAAACTCATTCTAAAATTAACATATTCCAGTAGAGATCCAGGATTAGCTAAGTCAGTTTTGACAAAGAGGAGGAAGGGAAGTGTTTACCTACTAGATAGTAAGGATTACTGCAAAGCTATGGTAATAAAAACACTATGACACTAGCAAAAGAAAGGCAAATAGACTGGAATAAACTAGTGAGCTAAGAAAAACTCCTGTATGTATGGTAAGTGGCACTGCTCGGCAGTGAAAAACAGGTTGCTTAAAGCAGATAGGTGCTTAGATTTTATTAGGAGTACTATTTGGAGAAAAGAAAGCAGAATCACTGCCTTACACATTACATACAAAGACTCCAGAAGGACGAAAGACTCAAATAAGAAATGTAAAGCTTTAAAGCTAATAAGATATTTTGGAAAATATCTGTGACTTAGGGATCACAGAACATAGTGTGAAAATTAATGTTTGATTGCATTAAATTAAGTATTTCTGTTAAAGGAACCATATACAAAGTTAAAAGTCAAATGTCGGTTTTAGAAAATCTAAAACCTACAAGAGAATAATACCCACAGTGTACAAAGAACTGCTGTGAATTAACAGAAACAAAGCAAACAAGCTTTTAAAAAATAAAAGATATAAATAGTTTAAAGAAGGGGAAGCCCAAGTGCTGACAGGTAGCTGAGGAGATACACAAACTCACTAGTAATCAGAAAAATTAAAGCATGAGATACAATCTAATAGCCATCAGAATGACAAAAACTTAAAAGGATGCTAATAAAAAGTGTTTGGAGTGTTGTAGGAGAAGTCTTAGTACTGATGGTGGGAGTACAAACTACTACCATGCTATATATCAGTGTTTAATTAAATCAGGAATGCTTAATCCCTCTGACCCATCACTCAGTGGAATTTTTCACACAGGTCCCTGAATATACAATCTTTGTAGCTGCGTTGTTTGTGGTAGTGGGGATTTGAAGACAGCCTAGCTAAGTGTCTGTCTCTGGTAGAGTGAATAAGAAAAATGATGGTGATATACTGTGGAATGCCAGTGCAGCAGATAGAAGTAACAGTGGTGAGATCTTTGAAACTGGATAAACTTTAAAACATAAAGTTGAGAGAAAAAATAAAAACAAAATGAGATTTCACTCAGTACCATTTAGGTAAACTTAGAACATACTGTGTAAAATTATAATATTCAAGAACATTGAGAAAACACCTGTAGTGGAGGAAAATAGTATAGATTAAAAAAGTGAGGAATTAACATTTATTTATATGTATATAATTGAAGTAAGGATGCAAATTCTTTTTTTGGGTAAATGGCAACTTTAAAAGAAAAGTAGAATTCTGTGTGTTCATTGAAGTTACGTTACAAGCAGATGTAACTTAGACAAATTCAACTCCAGCAGAAGGCATGTAATTTTAAGTTCCTCAAGAAAGAAACTTCAAGTTATTAAGATACAGAACAGCCTGTTTTATATGCTTATAATTGTCATCATATCTGTCAGGAGACAACCCCTCGTCCTCAACATGGTATGAAGATGCTAGTTCTAATAAACATCACTAACCTGGGGTCTGTCTAGTGCTCATACTGCTTAGCACATAACCGTTTCCTACCTAGAGTGTCAAAAGCCAAGGAAAAATCATTAAAAGCTATAATATGGTGATAGAACGAAGACTCACCTGTTCAGTTTGTTAAAACACTGTTTCCTCAGCCCCATCCCCTGAATTTCTGTTTCAGTAGATCTGGGTAGGGCTCATGAATTTGCATTGCTACTAAGCTCACAGGTGATGCTAAGCTCACAGGTGGCACAGTGGTTGAGAGTCCGCCTGCCGATGCAGGGGACACGGGTTCGTGCCCCGGTCCGGGAAGATCCCACATGCCGTGGAGCAGCTGGGCCCGTGAGCCATGGCCGCTGAGCCTGCGCGTCCGGAGCCTGTGCTCCACAACACCGCAAAAACAAAACAAAACATGTAGTCCTATTTATAAAAATGTATATACCCTAAGACAATCCAAAATCTATATTAGAAACCTAAGAACCTACCTAAAAAATTTTCAAAAGTTTTCCATCTGGATTTTTCTGCTAGCTATCAATTTATAATTTGAATTTTTCATCTTTATATTCATGCTGTATTTTTAAAATATTAAAATGCTTAGTTTTTTTCAGAACGTGCATTTCTAATCTAGTTTTTAAGCATCTGATTTCTTAAAACCTCTCAAAAACGTGATATTTTCTAATGATACCTTAGAAAAGCTTAAACCAGTCTATTTTTCTATTCTGTTAATCAGAACGTACATTTCTTTTTTTTTTTTTTTTTTTTGCGGTACGTGGGCCTCTCACTGTTGTGGCCTCTCCCGTTGCGGAGCACAGGCTCCGGACGCGCAGGCTCAGCGGCCATGGCTCACGGGCGCAGCCGCTCCGCGGCATATGGGATCTTCCCGGACCGGGGCACGAACCCGTGTCCCCTGCATCGGCAGGAGGACTCTTAACCACTGTGCCACCAGGGAAGCCCACATCCTGTATTTTTTTTTAATTATTTTAAATAGAATAATTGTAGAATCCTGGGTGTTCCTGAAGAGAGGAGAAACCTAATCAATAGATTATCCCTTACTTTCCAGAAAATTTTTTTAATGTTAACACCTTATTCCTCAGTTAGAAACAGTACAACTTCATTAATTGACTAAATTGTACTATTAATTTTTTTCTGTATGGTTTCATTTAGGTATAACTATCTCAAAGAATGCCTTTGAGATTACTAACATTATGGAAATAAAAAGGTCCAAATTTTGCTGTTTTCCTGAAATAAGTAAAAATTCTTGTGAGGGTAACATGAGAAGTTGATTTAATTCAGACGTTTTCATTAATTGCTCAAAAATATTGACGAAACATGTGAGTAAAAATCTGGTGGAGGAAGATAAGCGTCATTGATAACTGAAGAGGCAGTTTTCATGGGCTAGAAAATATTCAGAGAAGAATCCAAAATCAACAAGGTAAGGCATGAGAGGCTAAAAAAAAATCAAATAGAAAACTAAGCCAGTAGTTCTTAACTCATATGTTGTCCCCCTGCCATCTGTGGTGTTCTGATTAACAGAATTCCAAGTTAGTGACTGAAGCACTAAGTGTAAACTTAATCTAGTGGCATATTAGTATTTTTACAGCACTCTGTCCCTGAGTGCTGTTCTTGGAGAGAGGAAGCACTTTATAAATAAAACCATTGCATACTATTTTTCAGTTAGGATAAATAATAAACATCTAGGTGACTCTGCAGTATTGTTTTTATTTTTTTTACACCAGCTGTTATGCTATTGTACCTGTTTAAATACACGTAGAAAAACTTAGCATATACTTTAGAATTTTTTAAAGAGTTATTAAGCCCAATTTGCATATATAGTAATTGCACAGTTAACTGTATAAATGGATTCAGAAATGGTGGATAGACCTATTAGATTGAAAATTCATATTAGGAAACTCTTGTCAGATAAAGTGTTTTCATTTTAACAATAAACTGTACAGAGACTTTTTAAGTATTTATAAGCATGATAGTCTCTGCTTACTTGAAAGATTAGATTTGGTTATGACAGTTTTATTTTGGTACTAAAAGAACAGGTTATTATAGTTCGCAGAAAGTCCATTCTTAAAGTTTCTATGAAAGTATACAAATTTGTTACCAATTTTAACCTTGTTCAAATACTGGAAATGGGGGATTGAGTGATTTTGGATGTAGCGGTCGAGAGGATGGCTCAAGAGCCAGTTTTTCATTTCTTGTCCTTCATGCATATTCATATATTTTAAGTTAATAACATGTCTTCAATTTGAAATGCAGCCTGTGAGCCATAAATCTAGGGTAACATTCTAAAACCTGCAATTTCTTGTCATTTTTAAAGATATTTTGAGTCTTTATAAATTTTCTTTCATGCTTCATCTCATTTTATCTTATTCTTATTATTGGTCTCATTAAGAAAAAGACATAGAACACGACATTGTAAATCAACTATACTCCAAAAAAATTTTTTTTAAAGAAAACGACATAGAATGACTTTTTCTGAGACTCTATAAAGTTTGAGGTAATGGAACAGCCAAACAGAACTGCCTAGGATGAAGTTAAATATAGGGAGCCAAAGCTTGGAGAGTAATGAGAACTGCAGGTATGGAGTTATATTCCTAGAAGTGAGAAATATAAGGTGTATGTGAATTATCTAATTAAAAATGTAAAGAACTGTACACTAAACCTTAAAGGGTATCCCTAAGTAAGGATATAAAACAAAGATCAAATAGGTAATCGTGTAGATTAAGGAAAACTTGGATTCTGTTTTGTCATAGAGGCCAAAGGAAAAAAGAGCTTCTAGAAGAAAGGGAATGGTAAGCAGTGCTAAACGATGCAGAAATTGGGGGGAGACAGAAGAGATTCGGTGTATTTGACAAATGATGTCAGCATGATGAGAATGACAAATAGTAGGAAAAGAGGGGATGAATACCTAGTCAGAAAATGGAACACCTGGTATAGATCATTCATCATGTAATGTACTGAAAGAAGAAAGATAACTAAGGTGTAGTTGGTTGGAAAGGCAGGATTCCTGGAGAGAAAAAGAAACTGTATGTAAATCTGTTTGTTATTTATATATACACATCCTTTCCTGGGTGTTTGTCACCTAACGATGAAGGCAGCATAATGGTAGAATGAAGTTCTTGTGTACTGTATTTACCGATAAACTGGTTTTTTCTGGTTATTTTATTTTGGTGGTCCAAACTCCAAATCTTTGGAAAAGCTTGTGCTTGTACATAAACACACACTTCACGTAACTCTGTACTTTGAGGTTCCTCAATTTAATATTCATTAAGATCTTGAGTGTGTATGCAGATTTTCCTTTGAAATGCTGAAAATGCACATTGATTAAATAAATCTTTCCTTCATGTAAACACTGTTACCTACTTTCTGTTGTGATAAGATAATGTATAACCTAGTACTGTGTCTCCAAGTTTTACCAAAGATAGCATGGTCACAGTCAAGCTTCTTAGTTAGTGTTAGCTTCAATATTTAAAAGCCATATCCAAATTTAATTGAAATTAAGACATTTACATAGTATATTTCATGCATAAATGAATGTAACTTAAGTATTCAGTTCTCATATAGATGCTTGATTCAGAGGTACTCACAAATAATTATTGGTTATTTTATTTCTTCCTTTCTCCCCTAGTTTGTTCTAAAAAAAGATTTGAGCAATTTACAGTAACACATGTAAGTCAAAGTTAACTATATGAATAGATACAAAAGTCAGGACAAATGGAAAATAAACAATTGTCATAGTAAGATGAAACCGGAGAAGTTAGCTGGTAGGGAGCAGTAAGGGCTTTTGAAGTTACTAAAATTAATCTGCATATGTATGAACTTATTTTGGATCCTGATTCAAACTACCCAGTTTTTGAGACAACTGGGGAAAAAATGTGAACATGAACTGACTATTAGATTGGGATGGACAATAGTATCAAAAAAAGATTTCTTACCTGCTAGGGATGCATACTGTAGTGTTTACAGGTGAAATTATAAATGTCTGGGATTTGCTTTAAAATTGTCCAGCAAAAACATGAAGGAATGTGGAGGCCAAGGAGATTATAAATAAACCAAGAGTGGTAGAATGTTAATAATTTTTGAAGCTGAATGACTGATATTGGGTACATGAGGACTTGTGTATGTTTGGAGATATCTGTAATAACAGCAAAAATAAAAATGGGTTGCAGTTTTGGTGTTGAGATTGATAATGGCTAAAGAAGAGTAACTGTAATTTTATTTTTTTTAAGTGGAATGTTTTGTCAAATACCATATAGAGCAGTCAAAACGAGGAACAAAAATCAGGTTATGAGAAACACTTTATATATAAATTTCCTTAAATTGTCTTTTGTTTAAGTATTTAACACCCTGCCTGACACAGAGGAGACACATAGCAAATGCTTGTTGAACTGAACTGATCTATATCTCACAAGAGTAAAAGTGCTTAATTTTTCAAGAGATTTAAATTTCTCTTTTTCTCTAAGAACTTACCCTAGGATGATTGTTAGAAATGGGGAAAGTTTAAGGTTGGCCTTGTTTTTCTTAATAAGATAGTTTTTGTTTTATAATGTCAAAATTTACAAATTCGGGTTGTTTTATATCAGGTTTGAAAATAACTATAAAAAGTTTTAAATAACTATTTTTGCTATGTCAGCCTTCAGACTTAATTTCTCTATGGTATTAGATTTCCATGTATGTTGACTATGTAGGTAACTTACAAAGAATAAGCTGTATTTTTCTGTTCAAGTAAGAAGTTCAGCTTAGCCTTGAATTGCAGGCTTTTAGTTGAAACATTGGGAATAGGGAAATTAAAGTACTGCATTCAGTTGTCAGGGATGAAGTTTAATTTTCTCTCTTCATGAAATAATTTCAGCTAAACTCATGTTTTACTTTCTGTCTTGTTAAGAGACGATTCACTGCCTTATATTACACTTAGCCCAAACTAGCCAAAATTACTTTAACACTAGATAAATGGCTTAATATTTAGTTTATGTATAATATTCTAAGCATTTTCTTCACTCGTCTCTTCAGAAAGCTACTAGTGCGAAGTTGCTAATAAACAGTGTAATTTCCAAGTTATATCAAAGAAAGAGAGTTAAAGAACTAAGGTTATAATCCACAGATTGACTAGTCAACCCCTGCACTAACTCCACAAATGTTAGCTAGGTTGGGCTGTGTGTAATCTCGGTCAGAAGTTGGAATCACAATAGATAAGTGATCTAACTATTAACCATAATGTCTGTAACAGGAGGTAAAAAGTGTTATCATACTTTTATTTAGCTGTGGATCACCACATCCATCCTGCTCTCTCTGATCTCCATGCTCTTTAAGAACAATCTCTCTACCAATAGTATTTATCTCAATGTTTCCTAGACCTCGTTTTTCCTTCGTTATCTCCTCTCTCCTATACATATAAATGCCTAGCATACTGCCACATGTATAGTAGACACTCAGTTAACATTAGTTCGTGCTTTTGTTTCTTTTCCAGTATCATCTTCCTTGCTAACCTATAGATATAAACAGATCTCTCCCATCTTTTAAAACAAGACCATCAGCTTCTTCTGAATACCACTTAGTTTTTCTTCTAATAGCCAACTTCTTTAAAAAGGCAGTGCTTACCATTCCTTACCAAATATTCAGAATTTAACGAAGTCCTTATTTAACTTTTTTTTAACCTAGTTTATTTGACCTCTCTTTAATACTTCTTTTTGATAACTATCTCCTAAAGAAATTCTCTTATTTTGAATCCATGATACCACAGTTTTTCACGGCTACCTCCTTGGCACTTATGCAGTTTTACCTGCCATTGTTTTTGTATAGTGAAGGAGGTCAGATAATAAATAACACGTCTGTGTTTTTATGAAAATAGTTTTGATCATGGACAGCTACCCTGAAAGGATCTTGTATCCCCCTCAGTGTCCATGGACTGTACTTTGAGAACTGCTTCCTAAACCTCCAAGACATGTTGCCCTTGCCCACTCCACTGTCCTAGTCCCAGCCTTTATTACTTCTCACCTTTGTTGTTTTTATAGTCTCCTAAATTCTCTTCCAATCTTCAGTCTCTTTCTCTTCCTCAAAAGTTACCTTTTTAGAATACAAATCTGATTATGTTGATACTCTTAAAATCTTTCAACATGCCACAGCACAATTGGATAAAATCCAAATTCCTTCAGAGAACATAAAAAGGTTCTTCATTATCATACTTACCTTACTAACCTCTGTGCCTATCACTACACCCTACCCTTTCAGCCAATTCATTGGTAATTCCCTAAACATCATGCTATCTATAGTCCCACACATTTTCACATGCTATTCTTTCCACCTGGAGTACTCTCACTTTCCAGTTTCCAACTACCCCTCCAACTGTGCACATCGTTTTAAAATCACTTCATGTTACTACCCACAAAATTTGATTTTTTGTGTGTGTGTGTGTGTGTGTGTGCGGTACGCGGGCCTCTCACTGTTGTGGCCTCTCCCTTTGCGGAGCACAGGCTCCGGATGCGCAGGCTTAGTGGCCATGGCTCACTGGCCTAGCCGCTCGGCGGCATGTGGTACCTTCCAGGACCGGGGCACGAACCCGTGTCCCCTGCATCGGCAGGCAGACTCTCAACCACTGCACCACCAGGGAAGCCCTTTTTGTTATAATTTTAAAATTTGTTTTAGGACTTATACTGTTTTATAGTTATTTTGCTTGTATCATTTTCCCCTATTAGAGTATGAGCTATTTGAGATCAGGAACTGTCTCTCTCTTTGTACTCCTAGTACTTAACAAGGGCAAGGCATAATGTAATCATTTAATAAATGAGTGTTTTAATGAATTTCATAGAAAATTCTAATACTGTTCTGGGATAGAGTTGCTAATGAATAGTAAAAAGGCCACAGATGGGCAGAAAAAGGGAAAAAAAAATATATATATATGCCTCAGCCGTATATAATATGTAATAAATATAATACATATTATAAATAAAATAATCTTTATTTTCATAATTTTTACTATAAGTAAAATTCAAGAGAATATTTCAGTTTCTATCTGTATACCTGAAAAGTTGTAGTGAATTGAATTAAATAGTAGTCAGATGGATACATTTTGAAAAATTAACCTCCTTCATTGATTATAAGTCAGTCTCGGTGTTTTTAGATTGTTTTCCTAAGTTAGCATTCTTAATGTGAAGGCAGAAAATGCCAGAATACTTCTATATTAATATTAATTCTATTAATATCTTAAAATTAGTACCTTAAAATATTAGTATATTAAAATTACCTGTTAAATTTGTTTTCGACATTGTTTTATATTAAAACTTGGTTGCTTGTATTTTTGGATTTGAGGGTAGTACAGTTAAATAAAATCTTGTAAGGGTCTTCCATCAGAAAGGCAGCTAAATAGAAGTCCCACTTAATGTAATCTACCTGTATATAACTTGCATCAACAGCAACAAAAAAACTCTCCTTTAAAATGAAGGAAAAAATTTTACCAATATTTCATAATATATAAAACTTCAAAAGTTAAATAAAATTTTATATGTAAGAAATTTTATTACCCACCACTTAATTTAGCAAAATCCAAATTACCTAAAAGCAAATTTTGTAGGTTACACTTTCCTGCCCAATGACCATTTTGCTGTTCATTAGCACCTTAGTAGAGGAAATAAAATAATTTTTAAACAGTAATCACTTTGGGCCTCACTAATTTAGAATTTATGATGACTGAGATACTGGACTGAAAGTATTAGCCTCTTACAGCCCGTGACCTAGATGTTGCCTAGTAAATTAAAATTGTATACAAAATTACAAGGGAAATTAAATCTTTTAGAGACTTTTAAGTACTACTTTAAAATAATCATTCCTATGTAATGGATTTGTTTACTATAAATCATACCTATAAAGCATATTTGTTGATTAAAAGCCATTAGTAATTTAGATTTCTCCAAAAACATTCTGAATTAGTGAGGTGTGTAATAGATAGTGAGATTTATATCTGTTCAGTTTTTGCAGGGATAACCTTGGCCAAAAATTACTTCTCAGGATTATGTTTGGAATTCTCTTTGCTATTTCATCCCTCTTGCCTTACAGTTTTAAAAATTGGTAAAATCTATGATATCTGTGTCTGTGTTGTATGTAATTGGAATGCCATAGTACCTACTGAGACACAGAGTGGATTTCTTTTACATGCTTCCTTTAAAAATTAATATTTTAATTCCATTGATTTAAGGAAATTATTTAATAATGGTTACCTGAACTCAGAACTGGGTGTATTGCATTAGTAGATTTATAAGAATAATATCAAGTTTTATATTTAATTTGATAAATTTCCTTTGAAAATAGTTCCCTTATATACTATTACTTTTTATATGAACAAATACATTGGAAATTGAAAACCAAAGGGTATATGGTGATTTTGCTCATAAATCTGTTTTCCAGCATTCATTTACTACATACATTGTCATCTGTGGTTCTTTTCTTTATTTCATAATTAATTTCAAAATTCAGCATTTTTTATCTAATTTAACATTTTCATATTTTTAAAGGTCCCCAGGTGCATCCAATTTTTCAACTTTACCAAAGATCTCTCCTTCATCTCTATCAAATAATTATAACAACATCAACAACAGAAAGTAAGCACTGAATCTTAAAAACTCTTTGTTTAATTGATCGCCCTATTGTGGTTGCAAAAAATCTCTTGTATCTAAAATTTAGGATAAAAGTCTTAATGCATTAAAATTGATTTTCTTTTAAATCACTGGTCAGTTCTTCAAGGAGTAACTTCACAAGAAAGCAAGCAGAGGTATAAACTTCTTGATTTAATATATATACTACAATAATTTACTAAAAGAGAAATAAAGCACTTTCAGAATTTCATATTCTAAACACTAATTATTGAAATATATATACAAGTCTGTTAGAATTCAAATTTTTAGGAACAGTATAAATTTCAGATGTCATTTTAGAACTAGACATGTAATCACAGACAATACATAGTGTTTTTTAAAAGTGTTTATCAGTGATTCTCAACTGGAAGACATACAAATTTTTATGTTTATCAAAAAGGCAATTACTTTTTCTGAAAAAGTTTGGAGAAACAATTCCCTTGCTCCATCAGGAATAGTATTCAGATTCTTAGGATTTACAAAAATTACATGAAAATGTGTGCCATATTGCTATAAGAAAAAGGATTCAAAGTCACTTGGAATTCACTATAACGTCTGACATGGATGTATTACCTTGAAAATTGGCATGGTTTTATATAAAAGGATAAAAAGAAAACTCTGTTTATAATTAGTCCATTCAATTATGGGAAGAATTTTAATCCAGAGATGATTATTGTCCTTTTACTTCTTGGAGATATACATTGTAGTTTATGTATTAGGTTTACAGGATTTATGTAGTTAAATATTTACTTGTCCAGTTCATAAATGGCATCTGATTATTCCAAAGGGTAAATTCAAAAGGACTGAAACTATTCGTGAAATAATCTTTTAAAAAGCACCATTAATTGAATTTATAGGTTTAATTAGTGTTCCCTTAAAATTCATATGGAGAGGTGGGGCTTGACAAAATGATTCTAATTTTAACATACATTTGGATTATAAATATATAATAGCCAAAATAACTTTGGAAAGGAAAAACAATGAGAAAGGATTAATCCTACTAAATATCACAACCTGTTATAAAGATATAAGAATTCAAACAGCATAGTACTGACCCAAGAATATACCTCCAGATCAGTGGAATAGAAAAGAGAGCCCAGAAACAGACCTTTATATATAAAAGAATGTAATGTGATCAGAAAGTATCCTAGACTAATGGAGAATGGGCAGATTATCCAGGAAATGCTATTGGAAAAATTGGATTGCTATTTCTCTTTAAAACTTTAAATTAAATTAAAATTTTAATTGTCAGGCATATTAAAAATTAAACAGCAAATAAATGGAAAATATTCTTGCTACAAATGACAAAGGAAGGGCAGATATTCTTAGTATATCAAGCTCATAAAAATCAGTGAGAAATTTTTTAAGACAACTTGAAAAGTAGTTAAATGATGCAGCTGGGCAATGAAAATAAGAGAATTAAAACAAACATTTTAAATGTTCAAGTTCACTACTAACTAGAGATATGTATATTAAAAACATAAACAACTCCATCCACTTTCCCCCACCTCAGTCTCATTGGGAAAAGTTGGTATCTGTTATTGTAAGGATTCTGTTTGAGTGGTTGGAATATTAGTCCAACTTTCGTAGAAAAGAGTTTGCTATATATATCAAGAAGATTTAAAACACTAATTCCTTACTTCAGTAGTAACAAGATACGTGCACTGTAGTATAATGGTGAAATATTGAAGACACTGGATATCCAAAATTGCAGTGTAGTGTGTTCTCTTCTATTTAAAAATGTATATCCACAGGCAAAAGAGTAAAGGGAAATATCCTCCTGTAATCTGGTTTGTATTTTACATGGTATCTTTTAATGTAATTCATCAAAAATCATTTTCTCATATGAGATAAAATATTATCTGTGTTTCTACTAATTGCAGATGGCTCCCACATTTACTATAAAAGACTTTGATTCCAGGTATAACATGTATTTATAGTTAGTTATTCTTTGGAGAGATTTTTTAGCATTGTATATAGACTGTATTGACCATAGGCTGTATTTTGACCAGAGTTGCCATATTAGTATATGTGATCTGGTGCTTCTGCTTTTGTCTTATTTCCCTCTCACAGTAAAAATATGACAGTACAATTTGATCTCAAAACCTCTGACTGCAGAAAATATTAAGAGAGGAATTGGAGTGTTGTCTTAAAAGTTTAGAACATGATTAATTAATGATTCTACTCCTATGACTAGGTTATATTGTTAGCTATTTATATTTGTCTATTTTAGACACTAAAATAGTCCTTTCATATTAGGAAATTTTAATAGCAAACAGCTACTGGTACCACCTTACTTAAAAGTAAAACTTAACCTTTCTTAGTAAGGAACAAAATTTAAACATTTACAAAATGGGGAGTTTTTTTTTACTTTAAAAAACTTGAATTAATGTTATAACAATTATTTCACATAAAATTTATTTCTTGACTTTCTTTTCGACTTCTGGAAATAAGTAGCTGCTTAAGACTTCAGATGGAAATAGCATAGTTTCTTTAAAAGTATGTAAAACGGGTAATGACCTTTTAAGATTAAATACGTTTATGAAACTTCATATATGTGGAGATAATACTCCAAGTGTAAACTGCATATTAAAATCAGTAGTTGTGACACAACGTTTATATGGCATTTATTTACAAATTCAAGACTTAAACTGATGCATTATTAAGATATAAAGTTTTCATTTCCAGAAATAAGAATATTTGTTATAAAAGTAATAACAAAGTGTACTTGGAATTATTTCACTGAAGTTTAATAAAGTTTAAGTTTTTATTAAAGACTAACATTATGAAGAATCAGATGCCAGAATATTGTTCATTCACCCTGTGTAGTAGTTTTACTTGTTAATCCGTACAGTATTAATTCTTGCCTCAGTTATAATTTAAGTACATTTTTAATATGTACCAAAATCTTTCCACTCTCCGCATTTTTCTTCTGTCTTGCTGCATTTGCTTTACTATAATACTTCCTCTGAAAAAATCTCTTTAATGTATTTATTGTCTCAACTCTTGGCATTCCACATCGGGGCACATTCTATTTTTCTGTTAATTCATTTAAAGCTCTTTTATTTGAAATGGAAATGACTCCCTGTAAGAGATTAAGCGATGAAAAGGAACTGGATTTTGGAGACTGCCAGAGACTAGCCATCTGGCTTTTGACAAGTTAGTTGCTGAAAGTATCATTTCATTAACTGCAAAGTGAGCATAATTACAGTTATGAGGATTAAATTATAGATTTATAGTGTTTATAATGTTAAATATAAATGCTAATTGAAAAGTCAGTTTCAGCCACCATCACCCTGATACCAAAACCAGACAGAGATGCTACAAAAAAAGAAAATTACAGACCAGTATTACTGATGAATATAGATGCAAAAATCCTCAATAAAATACTAGCAAACAATCCAACAACACATTAAAAGTATCATACACCAAGATCAAGTGGGATTTATCCCAGGGATGCAAGGATTCTTCAATATACATAAATCAATCAATGTGATACACCATATTAACAAATTGAAGAATAAAAACCATATGTTCATGTCAATAGATGCAGAAAAAGCTTTTGACAAAATTCAACACCATTTATGATAAAAACTCTCCAGAAAGTGGGCATAGAGGGAACCTGCCTCAACAAAATAAAGGCTATATATGACAAACCCACAGCAAACATCATTCTCAATGGTGAAAAACTAAAAGCATTTCCTCTAAGGTCAGGAAGAAGACAAGGATGTCCACTCTCGCCACTGTTATTCAACATAGTTTTGAAAGTCCTAGCCATGGCAATCAGAGAATAAAAAGAAATAAAAGGAATCCATACTGGAAAAGAAGAGGTAAAACTGTCACTGTTTGCAGATGACATGATACTATACATAGAGAATCCTAAACATGCCACCAGAAAACTAGAAAACTACTGTAGAAAACTACTAGAGTTAATCAGTGAATTTGGTAAAGTTGCAGGATACAGAATTAATGCACAGAAATCTTGCATTCCTATACACTAACAACGAAAGATCAGAAAGAAAAATTAAGGAAACACTCCCATTCACGATTGCAACAAAAAGAATAAAATACCTAGGAATAAACCTACCTATGGAGGTAAAAGACCTGTACTCAGAAAACTATAAGACACTGCTGAAAGAAATCAAAGATGACACAAACATATGGAGAGATATACCATGTTCTTGGCTTAGAAGAATCAGTGTTGTGAAAATCACTATACTACCCACAGCAATCTACAGATTCATTGCAATCCCTATCAAACTACCAATGGCATTTTTTACAGAACTAGAACAAAAGATCTTAAAATTTGTATGGAGACACAAAAGACCTCGAATAGCCAAAGCAGTCCTGAGGGAAAAAAACAGAGCTGGAGGAATCAGAGTTCCTGACTTCAGACTATACTACAAATCTACAATAATCAAGACAATATGGTACTGGCACAGAAACAGAAATATTGATCAGTGGAACAGGATAGAAAGCCCAGAGATAACCCCATGTATATATGGTCACCTTATCTTTGATAAAGGAGGCAAGAATATACAATGGAGAAAAGACAGCCTCTTCAATAAGTGGTGCTGGGAAAACTGGACAGCTACATGTAAAAGAATGAAATTAGAACCTCCCTAATACTATACACAAAAATAAACTCAAAATGGATTAAAGACCTAAATGTGAGCTCAGACACTATAAAACTCTTAGAGGAAAACATAGGAGGAACACTCTTTGACATAAATCACAGCAAGATCTATTTTGAGCCACCTCCTAGAGTAATGGAAATAAAAACAAAAATAAACAAATGGGACCTAATGAAACTTAAAAGCTTTTTGCACAGCAAAGGGAACTATAAGCAAGATGAAAAGACAACCGTCAGAATGGGAGAAAATATTTGCAAGCAAATCAAAGAACAACAGATTAAGCTCCAAAATATACAACAGTTCATGCAGCTCAATATCAAAAAAACAAACAACCCAATCAAGAAAATGGGCAGAAGACCTAAATAGACATCTCTCCAAAGAAGGCATTCACATGGCCAAGAGGCACATGAAAAGCTGCTCAACATCACTAATTATTAGAGAAATGCAAATCAAAACTACAATGAGGTATCACCTCACACCAGTTAGAATGGGCATCATCAGAAAATCTACAAACAGTAAGTGCTGGAGAGGGTATGGGGAAAAGGGAACCCTCTTGCACTGTTGGGAATGTAAATTGATCCAGCCACTATGGAGAACAGTATGGAGGTTCCTTAAAAAACTAAAAATAGAATTACCATATGACCCAGCAATCCCACTACTGGCCATATACCCTGAGAAAACCATAATTCAAAAAGACACGTGCACCCCAGTGTTCATTGCAGCACTATTTACAATAGCCAGGTCATGAAAGCAACCTAAATGCCCATCAACAGATGAGTGGATAAAGAAGATGTGGTACATCTATACAATGGAGTATTACTCAGTCATAAAAAGGAACGAAATTGGGTCATTTGTAGAGATGTGGATGGACCTAGAGACTGTCATACAGAGCGAAGTAAGTCAGAAAGAAAAAAACAAGTATCATATATTAACGCATATGTGTGGAATCTAGAAAAAGGGTACAGGTGAACCAGTTTGCAAGGCAGAAATAGAGACACAGAAGTAGAGAACAAATGTATGGACAACAAGGGGGGAAAGTGGAGAGGAGGGTGGGATGAATTGGGAGATTGGGATTGACATATATACAGTAATATGTATAAAATAGATAACTAATAACGTGCTGTATAAAAATACATAAAATTAAATTTTAAAAAGTCAGTTTCAAATATTTATAGAAAGATAAGGGCTCGGTTTTGCTATAAAATGTTATATTTTTAAATGTATATTCATTTAAAATGAATTAATCTAGCATAGCATTAAAATTCCCATTAAGATTACTGGCAAATTTATTTGTTTTTGCAAAGTAACATAACCTTATGGGATAAGGACTAGCTTACAACCTTTAGAAGAAAAAATAGCAGCAGTAGTCATGAAAGATACAGAGGCTGTCTTTTGGGTTTAGGTTTACATGTACTTTGTTGAAGTGTTTAAAGAGCCGTTGGTTTTGATATTTTCCACGACAGACTTTATTTGATTTAAAGAACACATAAGATGTGGATTATAAGTGACCAATGAAGATAGTATTAAAATATTTTTAATTTGTTAGTTTTCTGTATTATCATTTAGCATGTAGACTGCCATCTTACTCTTTGGCCAAGGTTTATACTTATCCTGTCACTTAAACTAAAATGTAGATATCCTTTAAGGATTCGGATCACTTGCATGGGTGTTGGTGTGGGTGTGGGTGTATGCATGAGCATATATTTGGGCATACTTTCCCTCTGTACTCTGACTTAAGTTTTATTATAATTTTACAGCTGATATATATGGGTTTTTTTTAACATGTTGAAAATGTGTAGGCCTTGCATTTTTGTAATATATAGCAGACCTTGATTTTAAGCACTTCTTTTTTTTTAACTTTTTTTTTTTAATTATTATTTATTTATTTTTGGCTGCGTTGGGTCTTCGTTTCTGTGCGAGGGCTTTCTCTAGTTGCGGCAAGCGGGGGCCACTCTTCATCGCGATGCGCGGGCCTCTCTCTATCGCGGCCTCTCTTGTTGCGGAGCACAGGCTCCAGGCGCGCAGGCTCAGTAGTTGTGGCTCACGGGCCCAGTTGCTCCGCGGCATGTGGGATCCTCCCAGACCAGGGCTCTAACCCGTGTCCCTGCATTGGCAGGCAGACTCTCAACCACTGCGCCACCAGGGAAGCCCCCTAAGCACTTCTTAAAGGGGTAAAAGGAAAACCAGGATTCAGTTTCTTGTTACATGTCCTCAAAGTTAGATTCAAGAATCCAGTCACTGAGTGACGATATATGGAATTGCTGATAGGTGCCTTGAACTTTGTTACTGCTAATCTAAAATAAAATATGAGTTATAAGGCTAGTGATCTGCAAAATCCAAAAGATGCTTGAACCCTTTTTTTTTTTTCTTTAAGTTTAAAACAAGTAAATAGCTACAAGTCTATGAATTGCTCAAGGTTGCACTTCTTTGGAGCCTGCTCTTTTTGTTTAACTTTGCGATAGCTTGGTTTTTCAGTCTGAGAGTTGATCTTTTATTTGTGATGAAGGGGGGTGTTTTCTTAAAAATACAAAAATATTAGTGGGATAGCATTGTGTGCGTAAATTTTGGTTGATATGGTTTCGTGTGTTTTACCTGTTGTTTGTTAGGGTGTGTATGTTTACTAAAGGCTTTGTTAGAACAAGCAGTAGTACAGTTCATTTTAACTGTTATAAAGTGAGAGTATAGAAGCTACAATAGGAAGTATTTGAAATTATAAGTAAAAACTTAAAAAAAAATAATACCAGGGATAAATTATAGCCAATTGAGATTGTCAGAGTTACTGATTTACCATGTTTATTTGTAACACTGTATTCATTTATTTACATCATTATTTGCTTTTAGCAAATAACCTTGATTCTTGTTCAGGTTTGTTCTAGTGAATAAAAAAAATAATGATTGAAAGTATGCTTTTGAATTATATCCAAAGCATCCATCATAAATATAAGATAACCTATTAAAAATTAAGGAAGAATCTATCCTTTTCCACAAAATTTTTTTTAGTTACATGTAAAAAGAAAGAGGGATTTAACTTATTGACTTCTCTTAGTTCTTTGTAAAATTACCCTGATTCTCTAAGGTTGAATATTATGTAGGGTTTTTTTTAAGATTAATATTTATTATACTCGTAGTACAAATTATCCTGAGGTTGTATTTACCTAGTTAAATAAACTGCATTAATCTGACAAACTAGAAGATTCTTTCCATAATAATAATAATACTGAAGTGTGTACTCGCTTCGAATCATTTCATTTTTGCATTGCTGATCACCCCAGGCTGTTTTCTGCATTTGAATACCAGATTTTGCTGGTCTAGCGTAGAATACTATAAATAGAATCTTCAATGCATCAGAACAGTGATGTCACAAAGGCCCTGGAAATCTCTGCTCTCACCTGTAACTAAAGCACAACTCTTCCTGCTTCTACTGTTCTCACTCTATTACAGTAGCAGGATGTAAAAGGGACATCAGTGAGATGATTTATTGCTGCGGGTGGTGTTTAAAATCTGAATGTTTTACATTTGATGGAGCAATGAAGAATGGAGCAAGCTGTGAAGCTGCTCCAGTTAATCAAGGGTAGAAAGACATAATGTGGTTTGTATTGGTTGGTGTGGTATATGATGCCGTGATTTTCTTGATTGAATGAGGAGTATATTAATTAAGGGGGTTATTTTGATTTAGGTTCATGTTAAAAGTACCTGAGTTAAGTGCTTTATAAAAAAATTAATGACTGACCACGTATCTCAAATAGGTTTAAAGTACTCTGTTCATTATAACTATATGATGATAATTGGCTGAATTATGAAAAAGATTTTTTGTTTTCTTCCAGTGTGAAAAACTCAAATTATTGTCTCCCATCATATACTGCTTATAAGAACTATGATTATTCAGAACCTGGAAGAAACAATGAACAGCCCGGCCTCTGTGGCCTAAGTAACTTGGGAAATACGTGTTTCATGAACTCAGCTATTCAGGTAGGTCTTTCCAAACAAAGTGAAACTCATATGTTTTATGGTAATCAATAATACAAGAGGAATAGAGTTGGGTTTTACTTGTCAGAATATGAGTATTATATGTGTTTGGAGAGTTTGTGTTTTCATGGAAGATTTAAGCATACACATTTGAATCATTCATTCTAAGAATATCTTATCATGATTCTCGGTTAGGTGGCATGTGATTGATTGTCATATAGTAGAAGATTAAATATAAGTTCATACAAAAAATATAATTCCAAACAGAAAACCTAGGCTCTCTGAGAAGAAAATAAAGCTAGTGAGATCTCTCCTTTATATGAAGTCTCTTGCTTTCTTTAGACATTGGTGGGAGTTTCAGAGAATGATTATTTTATGGTCACCAGTGTTCTAACTCTAAATAAAATTAATTTTAAATCTTTTTTTTACCTTAATGTGAAATTAAGATTTGTAAAAATTAGAAAATTTTATGAACCTTTTGTATACATATTTTTAACAAATCACTTTCCCTTAATACTCTTTCAATTTGGGGATATAACAGATCACTGCCCTTTTTTTCCCTTTGTCTCTCCATAGAGCTTCCCTTTTCTTCCTGCTCTGTCTGTACCTTCTTCCAGTTTTACTTGTGAAATATTTATGTCTTTGATTGATTGTGAAGTAACAAGATCCATGTATACTTTAATATCACTGTTACTGTGCATAAAATTAGAGCTGGTTATTTTATTCCCCTTTTACAAATAAAATTCTGTATTTCAAAAAGCCCAAAATAATGGTATACTATTTTGATATTTGAATTTTAACCTTCTTTTGGAAGTCTTTTTTTTCTTTCTTTCCTTTTTTTTTGTGTGTGTGTGCAATTCTGAATTTCTATTTTTAAATCTGCAGTATTCTGTTCTCTGTATTTTAATACTGAATCTCCTGTGCCCAGGAGGCACCCTCCAAAGATATAAATTAAATACAGCTATGGATTGATAACGACATTATTGCAAATCTTGACTATCTGAGAAAAGTATAGGACTCTTTATCATCCAAAATTCAAAATAAATCCTTTGTACATAGTCATTAATCCAGTTGTTTCCTAAATGAACCATTGTCTTTATAGCATTCTTGAAAAACTAGAAATTTAACTGTCATAACTCTTGACCCAGGAGTTGGCAACTTTTCTTAGACATGCACTGGGATGTATAATTGATTAATTCCTGATATCTTGGTTTAGAGTTGAGCCACTCAGGAAATAGCCTATCTGCTGAAGCAGATACTGTATAGGTTAATAAACTATTCCTTTATAAACTTTCTTTGATGAGTAATATTGCTTATACTTTAATGTGAATTACTTTATCCAAAATTTTTTTCTAGGATCCTAGCACTAGTTAGACAATTAAATTTTAAAATATTTTATCTTTATTTTCCGGAAGAGGAGAAAGGGAACTCATCTGAGAAGAGCAAGCCAAAACATACTGTTATCCTGGCAGTTATTTAGATAACAAAGTAAAGTGCATGGGTGCTGAGCTTTCAGAGTAGGAACAGGGCAGACATATTGTAATTTTGTTTGTATATCTGTTGGACTACCCTGCCTAATCACTGAAAAATCATCTTCAGCACCATCTCTGAAAAATGTTTTATATAATCGGTGGTTACATCAGTATCAGAAAACCCTTTCTCATATCACCAATCATATTAATTGTTATACAGCTGCTTATCCTTGCACTACCAAAATTACTTTGGTTCTGGAGGCTTGATATTCTTGAGGTCTTTTGGGTTTTGTTTTTTTTTTTTAACATTGTAGTATGGAAAACCGGTCTTGGTGCTTTTTCATAAGGATTAAGACTAGGATTTTCAAAAAGTTTTAATAGCATAAGCATAAAAAATTTGAGTCTATTAGAACAAAAGTTAGTGTTCTTGCTAATCATTCATGGTAGTCTCTAGCTTACATTCAAACTAAATTCCTTCTAGGGCAATATTACATTCTCGTTTCCTGTGCCTTTGTTATCGTCTATTTAGTGTTGTGTCCTTATGATTAACTCAATTTCTCAAAAACAAGTATTAAAATGAAATCTTCTAATCAGCTGTGTTGAGCTAGATTTGGCATTTGTTGAACTTTTTTGTGTATGTTTAAGGTGTAAGAAACTTCATTTATTAGTTTTTGCTTCTGTTCAAAGCAATTTTATTACAATAGGTATGTCTAATGCTGACCTTCTCTCTTAATATATTTCATCTTTACATGTTTCATTTCAACTGAGATATAGCCATGAGGGTGAGGTTTGTTAGGGTGATAGTTTGTAATTTTCTGATAATATCATAAAGTAAGAAAAAACTTTCATGAAAATTTTAGCAAAATATTTTAAGCAGTGGATATTATTTTATGTCTGTATCTTGTTGGAAACTGTACTTTTTCTAAAATAAAACTCTTCAATCAAGTTGGAGAAGAGAAAAAATTAGTTTCAATTTTTGCTGCTTTTGACTTTTAATCCAAATCCAGAATTAGAAAAGCTAGTACTTCAGTTTTATTTTCTGAAAGCATCTGTGATTTTTAATTGCTTTAGATGTCAGCTCTCAAGTTGAAAATTCACCATAGGAGGGAATATAAAATGGTGGCAGTAGCCTATGTTATTCTGTTTCATGAACACCATGTAAGTTCTTAGGTCCACAGATGAAAAGGGTAAAAGATAGTTAATAGAGTAGATTTTTTAAAATAATGTTTTTAGATACTGTTTCCTCAGTTATGCTGTTTTTTCAAGTGACTTCTGTGACTTCTGTGAAACTGAAGATAATTCATGAACTTCAGAAAATATTATTTTAAAAAATCTGATAATTTGTATTTTAATATAATTCCTTTTATTAATTCAATAATTCTAGAAATATGAGTGGTCCTTAGTACATCAGGCAGTGTAATTATTGATATATTGTTAACAATATGGATATGAAAACATACCTATTTTTTCTTTGTGAGAATGGGTTATGCTTAACCCATCAGTAGCCTTAAGATGATGAAATTGTTTGATAGCTTGTGATTAAAAACTTAAGAAGCATCAATCTGAGTGTGATTTAATATCATTATTGTTATTATTCAATTTAATTATATTGATATTCAAGATTTTCTCTGATTTAATGGTACAACTGAGTATTAAATTTTTCCGATGAGCACAGTACTGCCATACAGTTTCAATTTATCAAGTTAATATTTACTGAATGGCAAACATGTGAGATACTTTTAGACATAGATCCTGACTTATGAAGAGTATAGTCTTGATACTGTGATTTTTCACGTTTTACTTTTAGCATGAAAATTTTTTTTTAATTATTACTTTGAAAAGTTTAATTGTATCCTCAATATTTAAACAGATGTAGTGAAGTTGCTTTGGTTGGGTGAAGTGCCCGGAGTCCCATCTGCTTTCTTCTACTTAGTGGCCCTAGAAGCATTCTCATGGGATCCCAGGGCTCTGAGGAACAGTTTAAAAACCATATTCTGGCTAGAGAAAAGACAACAACACATTAAAAATTAGCAATAAAAGTTAGAAGCACAGACTATGGAGTTACACTATCTGGATTGATACTGATCACCTGTGCTGCCCTGTATAAGTTGTTTCTATAACTCATTTTTCTCCTCAGGTGAGGAAAATAATAGTACCCATATCTTAGGAGTTTTGTGGGGATTAAGTGAGTTGATGAATATAAAGCTCTTAGGATAGTGACTGGCACATTGTAAACGAATAGGTATTAGATTTCGTATTATTTTGTCTTTTTAAATTGAAGGAGTCAAGCAGAATGACTTCGGGAAAATTCTACCATCCATAGTTCCTGTATTTATTTGTTCTCCTTTCCTACAAGTCTTATTCCACTTTGTCAGGACCTAGTGAATGAAGAAAGACTTGAATGTACTTCTAATTTTTTTTGGCTTAGTAGTATTACAATAATGGTATTTATCATTATAAATCAGTATTATCCATTTCTGAGCTGTGTTAATTCAGCTCTCCTAGGCATACTGATAGGCAAGGGATATAACAACATAGAACTGTTCATGAATAAGCAATCTGCAGGAAATTTAAGATTCTTGAGTTCAGGTTATCTCTGGCCTCAGCCTCCTGAGTAGTTATGATTACAGGCATATACCACCGTGTCCCAGTGGTACAAATAAGTTAACAAAGTAGTCTTCTAGGGCCCTAAATGTATTATTCCATTGAGAGAATGTCTAGTTTTTGAAATTTGCATTATTGGAGGTAATTTTAATTAGCATTAGTTGAGTAGATTTCAGGAGCACTCCAACCCTTGTCTTTTTCATTGTCAAGGCCTAGGAGGCTCATGATTGGCCTCCTGAAAGAAGCAACTCTTCAGATGGATTTGAAGCAGGGGAGTGATATATGGTCCTTTTCACTGGAAAGCTGCATGGCATGAGATAGTTGTTTTCAAACTCTTTACTTGGAAGTAATAGGTCTCCTTAAATAGACTCTAGGAATTCACTGAAAAAACTGATAGTGATCAAGGACCTGTTCATTATCCCTGTCACACAATGCAAAGTCAGTTGAAATTCCAGGCATTTTTAAGGTCAGCTTCTTCCTGTGATCTGTTGGGTTAGGGAAAAAATCTTTCTGTAAATTCAGAAGAATATTGAAAGTTTTTTTATAAGACTTAATTAAAGAGAATGAGTGATACTACACAGAAATAATATTCTTTTAGGAAACTAGATTCTCATTATAATGTAAAACAGTAAAAAAGTCACTACTAAAGCTGTTATTTCTGTGTTCTAGTACTTCATAGCTTTGAATGTGACTAAGTGTAATGCTTTTCTACACTTACCTGAGACTCATTTTGCATTTATTGGAACAAATTCTTGGAAACACACTTTAACATGAAGCTTTGTAATTTTATTCAAATTAACCAAACTTACAGCTGAACAAGTGAACATAGTTTCAATCACAAAAAGAAACACCTAACCCCTGAGACATAAGAATTTTAAAAAACAGTTTAGGATTTTAAAGAAAATGACTTCTGATAAAACTGAGAATGTGGCTGATTAAAAGTTCAAATAATATTCCTAGGGCAGATTTTTATCTATCCAAGCAATTAAACTCAATTATTTGAGTTTCTTCCATACCATGTGCCAAAAATTACATGGCAAACTAGCATCAAAAATATGTTTAATTATCAAATGACAACTCAATCAGATCTTTCCAATTTGATAAAGGTAAAGAAATGCAAACAGCCTTACTTGTATTAGAACCATTCACTTTCCCATCACAGATACCAATGTTTCTACTTCTCCCTTGTTTGCAGGGAAAGGGAGAAGTATCCCTTCCCTTTAGAAAAAGAAAAGGGGCTGGGAAAAGAGAACCTGAATTCTCAGGCAGCTTATTTGTGGAAAGAGTATATATAGCAAAGTTCTGTAAGTATTTAGTTTTCATAACTGGAGTAGAAACGGTATCTCTGAAAGAATGCCTTGTACCTGTGTTACTTGGCTAAAATGATTTCTAGTCATGAAAATATATGCCTTTCTTAACCAACAGTCTTACTTGTCTGTTCTTCACATTCTTCCAAATTAATATACAAATTTCTCTAGGATTAATGCTTCTATTTCTGTTAATAAAAACTTTCTAATGTTTTGTCAGTCCCTAATTCTATAATAGGAAATGACAAGAGTACAGGTTACAGGGGAAAGGCTTATTTCAAGGAGTTGTAAATAATTATATCTGATTTTAATACAGAATTGTTTTACATTATATTCACTAGGTAGAATTACTTGCAGTGCTAACATTTATGGCAGCAGTTTTTAATATAATCACACTGAAGTATCTTGTATTGATTTTAATAACTACTCAGTATCTGTAATTGAAAACATAAGAAATGTTAATCTTTAATATATAATGGTAACTACAAACTTGACCCCTCTAACAAAAGAAAAGAAAAGAAAAAGCGGTTCCAGATTTACTTCTGTTACCTAAAAATCAAAAACAGTTCATTTTCTTGATGTCAAAATCTTTTCTAAAATACATTTTCTTCCTTTAATAAAGTTATGCATATCATTCAACACATTATGATTGGAATATTCTTAAGTATATCAGGGTTATGTTCTAAATTTTATAAATTGGTATTATTGAATAGTGTCACTAGAAAATATAAGATATTGGACTGATAGAGCCTTTCAAAGGAGAAAGACATGCTAAATTTCTCTTAAAGCCTTGTTTGTTGTCTTTTGCCTATTTGTTCTAACGTATACATTTAAATTCTGGTCAGTTGCGGCTATGCTGTTTTAATTACTGAAAGACCCTTGTCTGTTAGATTTTTTGCTTCTAATATCACACTTAAGATCAGCTTTCTATATTAGTTTGTGAGTAAAAATAGTTTGTGGTGATGCATGTTGCCAATGATCAACTTCATTAGTGTTTTCACTTTGCCAATAATGGATGCTTAGTTCAGTATTTTTTTTTTAGTAGTGTATATATGGAAACCAATTGCTAAGTGTTACCAATCACCTCTTTACAGTAATTTGTAAACTATACTATACTGGGAGAGTGTCAGTGAGTTGGTTACTGAAAACCATTGCTTAATTAATAATAACATTTAAAATAAATTACTAATTCTCATAAATTCATGTTAAAATATTAATAGCCCAGTAATGAACTTGCAGTATCTGATAGTAACAGTATCCTTCTTTGCATAGTAAAGGTTGTTTTTCCTATCATTGTCACTTTCTTAATTTCCTCTTCACAGAGACCCCTGGGTTAGGGCATCTGTTATCCTTATTTCACTGATGAGGAAATTGAGGCAAGGAAAGTTTAAGTGACTTGTCATTCACTAAGACAAGTTAATAAATGAGTTAAAACTGGGCTGTTATTCAGATATCCTGAGATAATGTATCTTTCATAATTATACTAGTCAGCTTGTAAGAAATGCTTTTAAAATGTTTCATTTTATTGTCACATATACATAACATAACATTTACCGTTTTAACTATTTTTAACTTCAGTGGTATTAAGTATATTCACATTGTTGTGCAACCATTAAAAATGTTTTTATGTTTATGCCAAATATATGGCCCCCATAATACAAGATGTTCCCATAAGGTGTTCCCATAACTGTTTGCATGATTCAAACAGTTTCCCTGGGAGGTTATTTACACACTTACTCATTTGATGGTGTGTTCGAAATATTTTAAGAACTCCTTTTGGAATTGCTTTCATTCTTCTGAATTTCACTGATGGATATTTCTCTTCCTTTGATGACAAAGTTGATTTTTCAAAAACCTGATGTTATTCAGAGCATTATCTGCAGAATATTATAGGTGATCAAGCTAGATAATTTTTTTCAAATAATAAATATACTTGTGCAATCATCCATTCGTTTACTCAGCAAATATTCATCAAGGGCCCACTAAGTGCCTTTCACTCTGATAGGCAATAACTATACCATGGTGAACAAAACCAGTACTATTTCCATGGATCGTAGTCTAGTAGGGGAGATAAACGTTAAATAAATTGTGAATATTTTAAGCATCATGAAAAGAAAAAATCATGGAGAGTGCTCTGAGTATAGCAAGAGCTGGGAGAGCACCTAATTTATATTGGATACCATGTTCCCCAGAAGTAACCTTTGAGCTATGACCAAAAAATAGGTGTTAGTTGGGCAGGTGAGAGTTGAAGTCAGATGGAGCAACAGCATGTGCAGAGCCCCTAAGGTGGGCAAGTTTGAGGAACCAAAGATGAGTAACCTGTGAGATAATATTTAAATGGGGGTGGGATAAAATGAGTTCAGAGAAATAGGCAAAAGCCAGATCATGTGGGGGAATATGGATTGTAATGTATTAAAAGGCATTGAAGGTTCCAGGCTGCTATCATCTCATCTGTTTATTGCATTTATCTTCTAGCTGATTTCTCTGCTTATACCCTTAACTCCTATGGTCTGTCCTCACAAGAACAGCCAGAGCGATGTTTTTAAACTTAAGGCACCTGTCACCCTTTGTCCATATCACTAAATGCCTTCTTATTTCACTCAACAGAAGCTAGAGTTCTTAAAAGAGAATATAAGGCATATAAGGCCGTGTATGATCTGGCTTCTGTCTTATTTTCTACCACTTTCCTCCATGCTCACTCTGCTCCATCCTCAGTGGCCCCCCCTCACATATTGCACGAATGTTCCTGCCTTGGGGTCTCTGAACTTATAATTTCCTATACTTGGAATGTTCTTTCTCCAAATGTTTATATCCTTTCTTTCTCATTTCCTTTAGGTCTCTATTAATCAGTCAGATCCTTCCCGACTCACTGTATACGATGGTAACTGCCCTCTCCCATTCCATGACCACCTGCTATATGCTGTATATATATATTTGAGTTTTTTGTTTATCTGTTTGCCTCCCTCTACTCCCAACTCATGCTCCATGAGCACAGGAGTTTTGTTTTAGTCACTGCTTTAGCCCCATTACCTCAAACAGTGTCTGGCATGTATTGTAGAAGGCATTCAAATTAATGAAAAGTGAAGGAAATCACAAGTGTGTGTCTGGTTTTTGGCTTGTACGTCATAATGAGAACATAATGGTAACAGTGGGAGGAGAGACACAGGAGAAGTAGGTTTGGGGTAAGGAGAAGATTATGAGTTAATTTTAGTCATGTTCAGTTTGTCATACCAATGAAACATCCAAGTGGATATATCATAGGCAGTTGGATATTCTAGTATGGAATATAGACCAGAGGCCTAGGTTAGAAATAAAAATATGACTGTAGATGGTATTTAAAATCAGGGAAATGATTGCATCTGTGAAGTGAGGCCATCTGTGAAAAAGACATCCCAGGACTAAGCCTTACAATATAACATTTGAATATAACATTTGAATCTAACATTTGAATCTAACATTTGAAAGGAGGAAAGACACTACTGTTGCAACAGGAAAAAAAGAAATGGATTATGGACGCAAGTAGTTTCTAGATTTTGTAATGACTTCCATTATCTTAAAAGTACGAGACCAGATCATAATCTAAGAATGAAAGAATAAGATTGCTCAGCAATGTTGAGATCTCATTGTTTGAGATCTTAATGTTTAGCTACATGGTGCATAAAATAGATGGGTTCATACATGAAAATGATTGGGTTCATCTAGGGCTGTAGAGAGAAAAGGTCAAAGGAATTAAGAGCAACTAGACGAATTTTCTTATTTAGCTAATCCAGTAAACATCCACTGAGACCTGCTCCATGCCAAGCGTTGTTCTAGACACTGGTGGTACAGAGTTGAACAAGACTGTGCCTATCCTCTTGAATGTCGTGCTGTGGTGAATGAGATAGCCATATAAATAAATAAGATGTAATATGTGACATGATAGAAAGCATGATCAGCCAAATGTTTTGAAAGCAAAGAAAAGAGAGCCATTGGGAAATAAGTGAGGCTTCACCAAGGAGGTGACGCTTGAGTTGGGTCTTGATTTCGTTTGATTGAGTATATTATTCATTATGACTTATATTTGGTTCATCTGGTCATAAAAATAGCAGTGACTTACCAGAGGTACAACTATAACATTATAGCTCATGCTTGTTACCACATTTTTCCACCACAAAAATCCCTACATCAGAGGGAGGAACACTCCCAAACTCATTCTACGAAGCCACCATCACCCTGATACCAAAACCAGACAAAGATGTTACAAAGAAAGAAAACTAGAGGCCAATATCACTATGAACATAGATGCAAAAATCCTCAACAAAATACTAGCAAGCAGAATCCAACAGCACATTAAAAGGATCATACACCATGATCAAGTGGGGTTTATCCCAGGAATGCAAGGATTCTTCAGTATACGCAAATCAATCAATGTGATACACCATATTAACAAATTGAAGGAGAAAAACCATATGACCATCTCAATAGATGCACAGAAAGCTTTCGACAAAATTAAATACCCATTTATGATAAAAACCCTCCAGAAAATAGGCATGGAGGGAACTTACCTCAACATAATAAAGGCCATATATGACAAACCCACAGCCAACATCGCCCTCAATGGTGAAAAACTGAAACCATTTCCACTAAGATCAGGAAGAAGACAAGGTTTCCCACTCTCACCACTATGAATCAACATTGTCTTGGAAGTTTTAGCCACAGCCATCAGAGAAGAAGAAGAAAGAAAAGGAATCCAAATCGGAAAAGAAGTAAAGCTGTCACTGTTGGCAGATGACATGATACTATACATAGAGAATCCTAAAGATACTACCAGAAAACTACTAGAGCTAATCAATGAATTTGGTAAAGTAGCAGGATACAAAATTAATGCACAGAAATCTCTTGCATTCCTATACACTAGTGATGAAAAATGTGAAAGTGAAATTAAGGAAACACTCCCATTTACCATTGCAACAAAAAGAATAAAATACCTAGGAATAAACCTACCTAAGGAGACAAAAGACCTGTATGCAGAAACCTATAAGACACTGATGAAAGAAATTAAAGATGATACAAACAGATGGAGAGATATGCCATGTTCTTGGATTGGAAGACTCAGTGTTGTGAAAATGACTATATTACCCAAAGCAATCCACAGATTCAGTGCAATCCCTATCAAACTGCCAAGGGCATTTTTCACAGAACTAGAACAAAAAATTTCACAATTTGTATGGAAACACAAAAGACCTCGAATAGCCAAAGCAATTTTGAGAAAGAAAACCAGAGCTGGAGGAATCAGGCTCCCTGGCATAAGACTATACTACAAAGCTACAGTAATCAAGACAGTATGGTTCTGGCACAAAAACAGAAATATAGATCAATGGAACAGGATAGAAAGCCCAGAGATAAACCCACGCACATATGGTCACCTTATTTTTGATGAAGGAGGCAAGAATATACAGTGCAGAAAAGGCAGTCTCTTCAATAAGTGGTGCTGGGAAATGGGACAGCTACATGTAAAAGAATGAAATTAGAACACTGCCTAACACCATACCCAAAAATAAACTCAAAATGGATTAAAGACCTAAATGTAAGGTCAGACACTATCAAACTCTTAGAGGAAAACATAGGCAGAACACTGTATGACATAAATCACAGCAAGATCCTTTTTGACCCACCTCCTAGAGAAATGGAAATAAAAACAAAAATAAACAAATAGGACCTGATGAAACTTAAAAGCTTTTGCACAGCAAAGGAAACCATAAACAAGACGAAAAGACAACCCTCAGAATGGGAGAAAATATTTGCAAATGAAGCAACTGACAAAAGGATGAATCTCATGCAGCTCAATATCAAAAAAACAAACCACCCAATCCAAAAATGGGCAGAAGACCTAAATAGACATCTCTGCAAAGAAGATATACAGATTGGCAACAAACACATGAAAGGATGCTCAACATTATTAATCATTAGAGAAATGCAAATCAAAACTACAGTGAGTTATCACCTCACACCGGTCAGAATGGCCATCATCACAAAATCTACAAACAGTAAGTGCTGGAGAGGGTGTGGAGAAAAGGGAACCCTCTTGCACTGTTGGGAATGTAAATTAATACAGCCACTATGGAGAACAGTATGGAGGTTTCTTAAAAAACTAAAACTAGAACTACCGTATGACCCAGCAATCCCACTGCTGGGCATATACCCTGAGAAAACCATAATTCAAAAAGAGTCATGTACCACAGTGTTCATTGCAGCTCTATTTACTATAACCAGGACATGGAAGCAACCTAAGTGTCCATCAATAGATGAATGGATAAAGAAGATGTGGCACATGTATACGATGGAATATTTCGCAGCCATAAAAAGAAACGAAATTGAGTTGTTTGTAGTGAGGTGGTTGGTCCTATATACACTACCAAATGTAAAACCGATAGCTAGTGGGAAGCAGCCGCACAGCACAGGGAGATCAGCTCAGTGCTCACGTACAGGGGTGGGATTGGGAGGGTGGGAGGGAGGGAGACAAGAGGGAAGAGATATGGAGATATGTATATGTGTGTTGCTGATTCACTTTGTTATAGAGCAAAAACTAAAACACCATTGTAAAGCAATTATACTCCAATAAAAATATTTTTAAAAAATCATATTTTACCATAGTAAAAACCACATTGTTCATACACTCAATAAACACATACACCTCCTGGGTGCTAGACAGCAATGCTTTTTCATACGTCTGCCAACTCTAAAAAGAGAAGTACCTAAATATTTTGAGCAGTGACAATATCAGTGAAACAAACGTATAGTCTCCTAAAGTAATTAAGTCAAAAATGATGTTCATATGAATTTGAAGTGTTTACTGGAAAAATCACTCTTTGCTTTATAATCAAGTCCCATGTATAATTAAAAATATGTCTTCATTTAGATTTTTTTAATATATAAATTTATTTATTTTTGGCTGCTTTAGGTCTTCATTGCTGTGTGCAGGCCTTCTCTAGTTGTGGCGAGGTGGGGGCTACTCTTCGTTGCGATGTGCGGGCTTCTCATCGCCGTGGCTTCTGTTGTTGCAGAGCGTGGTCTGTAGGTGCTTAGGCTTCTGTAGTTGCAGCACAGGGACTGAGTAGTTGTGGCACACGGGCTTAGTTGCTCCACAGCATGTGGATCTCCCCAGATTAGGGCTCGAACCCATGTCCCCTGCATTGGCAGGCAGATTCTTAACCACTGTGCCACCAGGGAAGTCCTATTTAGAGAGGTTTTGTTTTGAATATAAACTCAATCATTGACTGACACACACACACCAATATACATACACACGTACATATTTATTATGCATATATGAATGAATACATATATTTTTAAATAGTTTTGGTATATGATTAAGGTATTTTGTGTAATTCTTCAGTAATTGCCCAGGGCTTTTCTAAGCCTTATGTACCTTGCCCAAGAGAAAGCTTTCAGTAACTGTTTTTAAAAGAAATTAAAAACAAGTTCTTGACCAAAATATTACTAACTGTTCATAAGGAAATTCTTAATACCAAGATATAATATACTTTATGATTCCTCTTACATTTATTGACTACCATACCAAAAGTATCTATATCATCATAATTACGCCACCATCTTCCTGAGACCTCTCTTACCTTCCCTGAGACTTGTTCCATTAATTGTCTCTTCTTTGTTCTATATCTTTAACCTCACCTCTTCACTGTCTTCCTCTCCTCGTATATGCATGGTCAACTCTTTTTTTTAATGGGGTGGGAGGGAGATGGAGTGAGGAGTACCCTTGACCTTGAAGAGGGTGGTCTGTCCTCCCTACTTTCTCATGTCCCATTCAGTAGCCCTCATGTCTGCAGCTCAGCACAGTAGTTAAAGCTTAGATTTTGCAACTTGACTGCTTGGATTCAAATCCTAGTTCTGTTACTTGTAAGTTGTGTGACCTTGGATAAGAAACTTTTTAGTTTATCTGTTAAATGGAGATAACATGCTTAAGTACTTGGCACATAACAAACAATGTGCAAGTATCAACTGCTGTTATATCATCACTGTGACCATCATACCACCCCACAGAAATTGTTTTTGGTAAGGTCGTTCTTGACTCCGTTTCCTAGGCTCTTTGTAGCCCCTTTACCTTTGAGAAGTTGACATCTGCTTAAAAGTGACAAATCCCAGATCTGTCTCCACCATACTTCTCCCTCCTGAGTGTTCCTCCAAAATATAACTATTAGATGGACATTTCTGCCTAAACAATATTAAAGATAACTCAAACTCAGCATGTGTATGACTAAACGTATTTCCTAGAAACCCGATGCTTTTATTTATTATACTCCCTTATAGATGCAACCATTAATTAACCCAAGTCAAAACCTGAGACTTACCACGAGTTGTATTCATTCTACTACCTCTTAAGTGTCACTTGTATCTATCTTTTCCTTTCCTGTCAGTACAGTATTTTAACACTTGAGTATCTTTTAAGTGAACTTTTGAAAAATTCATCTAACTCATCTCTTTGTTCCATCATTTATCCTCTTCTAATCCATTTAGTACACTCCTCCCAGAGTCAGTTTTTAAAAGCAAATACCTCCTTGCTTAAAACTCATTTCCAGGACTTCCTTGGTGGTACAGTGGTTAAGAATCCGCCTGCCAATACAGGGGACACAGGTTCGAGCCCTGGTCCAGGAAGATCCCACATGCCACAGAGCAGCTAAGCCCATGCACCACAACTACTGAGCCTGCACTCTAGAGCCTGCGTGCCACAACTACTGAAGCCTGCTCGCCTGGAGCCCCCTCACCCCCACTGGGAAAGCCCACACAGCAACGAAGACCCAACGCAGACAAAAATTAATTAATTAATTTTTTTAAAAAAACCTCATTTCCTATCACCTAAAGGATAAAATCCAAACCGGACCCTACCTAGCTCTTTAACCAAAACTAAAAGTTCTTGGAATTCATTAAGTTTCAAATCTCTTTATATATAAAATGTTACCTCTTCCCTAGTTGCCTTTCACACACACACATGCATGCATGCACACACACACATGCATGCATGCACACACACATACAAACACACACACACCCCTTTTCCTCTATCTCTTCTGGACGAATACCTACTACACAGTAAGAATCATGAAATTAGAGGCTATCTTTGGTTTTCTTTTATATCCCCAATGTTTGGTATAATGCCACATAATAGTAACTACATTAGAACAGTGTTTCTCACAGTGTTTGGATGAGACAGTGCAGGTCAACAATAAAATAACTATAGAAATTAAGCATAAGTGAGTGATCCAGAACTTTTATAGCAGTTAGGTTAGTTTCATATCTATTAAATCTAATAATTTTAAAATGGGTCTTTCTTTTCTGTATGTTATTTCTTCATTTTTCTAGTGGTTCATTTTTATTTTCTAAAAAACTTTATAGAAGTATCAGTCTGTGACAGTTTGAAAATTTAAAAAGATACTAGTCCTTCCACATAGATGATTTGAGAAGCACTGCATTAGGAAAATTTACCTGAAATATTTAGTACTTGACCTGTACCAGATTAATGATATTTCTGGAGCTGTCTGAATGTCAAAGAGCACAATAATTTTTAAAAGAATTATAGCTTTTAATATATATATTTACTTCTTGCAAAGACCTACCAATTTATATAAAGTCTAATAAACACTACAGCTTATGTTCTGCCGATGTAGCCAGTCTGATAGTACTTGAATTGGGCTGCCATGTTAATCACAGCTTGGCAGAACATACCCTACTACTCTGCAAATTGTTTCTTGAACGATTTCACAGTGAATGGCATGAAAACATTTTAGAACAGTATTTCTGTATTTCTAGTCTCTTAACATAATGGTCTTCTGTTCTTAATATTTGTTGAGTGATTAATCAAATAAATTTAAAGTTCTCTTTTATTATGAAAATAATTAGAAACCTTCATAGTTATGTTATCACATAGTCCTTAAATTTCTGTTTCAACTCAGCCTTGTCAATTATGGGCCTAGTGTAATGAAATGATGCAGAGAAGTATATGACTTGGTAGTTCTTTCAAAGAATGTAGTAAGTCAGTTAAACTTTCTAAAAAAATTCTGCTGTCCCTTTCTTTATGCCTTAGCAGGATAACTAAAAGATGAACAAATCACATAATTCTTAATACTAATTTATTCGAAAATGTTTCTTTACTGAATATTATGTTCAGGGGACTGAACAAAACTTTAAAACACTTGTTTTTTCTTAAAACCTTTCACTATCTTGCTTGCTTAAAATATTGGCATTTATTTCATTGTGAGCCAGTTTTAAATTATTAATAGGGTAATTAATAGGTAATTAATAAGCTACTAAACATTAAAATTGAACTAATAAGCTTTAGTTCTTTAAAATAAATATAACTTATGCTAATATTTATTAACGTTATTAGAACCATTTAGCTTAAGCATGCTTCCCATAAACTGAATATCTAAACATAAAAATCATTCAATAAATAGCCTGTTACTTAAAAAAAAAAAATTAAACAATTGCTGTTACAATCTAGTAGTTTTAAAGCATCATACAACTACCTAAGCTTACCTTAGCATCAATTGTTGATCTAATCATTATCCCAGAAACTTTCAAATTTCTCTCTATTGCAAGTGGATCTTCTATCCAGTTTCTACTCTTAGCTTTTAATATGAAAAAATCACTGGTCTTTATATAATCATGTTTTTTTAAGCGTGACATCTCTAGTTATAGGACTTACTCACTGCAAGTAACAGGGTAGTCCTTTTGACAAAATTTTCCTTCCTCAATCCCATAGATGAGGAGGGGATAGGCATTGACATTTCTTTGCTAGCCAAAAGGTTTCCCATTAGTTCTCATACTTCCCAAGCTTTCATAATAATTCTTAATTAAATTCAAGTAGCGTGTGAAGAGAGATTAAATAGAATTTGAAGAAGGGGTGACAGCAGGGACTTTAAATGAAGTTTAATTTTATTCATGTGCAAAGCATAGTGACCAGATTAATGATAAACATGAAAATGTTACAACATCTTTGTCCAATTCAAAAATACTGCCTTTAGAACTACTTTATGTAAAATTTCAATATTTTAAGTCAAGTGTATGGCAGTTCTCTCTTCACTAACTAGGTGGGAGAGGGAAGAAAACAAAGTTTTTAAAACTAAATAAATAAAAAGAAAGTTATATCCACTTATATTTTACTTACACAAATTTGTTCTTTAAAGAAAGCTTGAAGAGAGAATGGAAATGTAAAGCAAAATAGAGCTATAGTTGTATTTGTTTTCCTAAAATATATGGAGAAACTTCAGAATTGATCTCAAATATAATGAGATTTGCCTTTCCTAGGAAAAAAAAAATAAAACATGAAGTGTCTTAAAAATATCTCATTTTCCAAACCTCTGTGGTGAGGGGCCAGGCTTATATTTGTAGTTCTTCATTGTAAAAGTCTACGTCATAGTTTTCTGTCTTATCCACTACTTTTTTACAGAATTTGAGCCAGTATCCCAGTTTTAATAAAATGCTTTGGAGTTATACAGTACCTTTTTAGAACGTTTATACTCTTGTCATGACGAATTGAAAAATAACATGACAAATTCGAAAATTCTTTATCCATCTAATCTTAAAATCCAAAATAAGATATTTGGGGGAATTCTAAGATTACTTTAACCATGGATTACTTTAGGTTTTTATTTTTTTAAATCGTAAGAAAATAAAATGGTTTCCTCATTTTAGATTGGGTTTTTAGTATTGGTCAGTTTGAAAGTGTAGCTACTTTAAGAGTTGTGAGTGGCGTTACATTTTGATCAGTTACAGAATGAGTTACACAACTCAAAGGCTTTAGGTAATCAAAAATTAAGTTTGTTTTCTTTCCTGTTCTAGTTACCGGTTTACTAAAATAGTGAGCATACATGATCACTTGAAAATTGGGCTTCTGGAGCACCTGAACAGAAAGGGAGTGGTTCATATTCAGCATTACAAAAGACAACTTTCTCTTTTTGAAGGGGATTACTTTGACTATTTTCCAGGTACTGGGGAAATTCCAGATTCATTACAAGTTATTGGGATGGCTATTAATTATTCATTTCCTAAAATATGTTGATTATAGACTTGAGATTTGGTTATATAGTAGAACTTTATTTCAATTCATCAATTTTTTAAAAATATATAGAAGTTTATAGTGAAATACAAAATTGAGACTCTTACATGAGTCACTCTTTCAAAGAACTCGAGAAACATCAGTCTTACTGATCAGAACATATTTAATGGAAGAACTTTTTGAAAGTAATGTAAGAGGAATAGGATTTTTGCATGTGTATGTAAGGAAAAGTTATGTACAAAACATTGTAGTCTTTCCTGGAATGAGAGAGAATCATACTTCACATAATACTCCAATTTTAGGATGTTGGGCTAAGGGCAGAAATTTATAACCAGAGAGTTTTTCATAGATAATTAATACTTTATAAAATAGTCCAATGGTATATGCATTCTTTTTAAAAAAGTTCTTCATGGTGACAGTGATTAAAGGTCTTTATACATTGAGCCATATAGAATGTCCACTGGATGAGATACTTGATTATTTAGAAGAATTTTTTTAAGAATTGTGGTGTCTAGTTCCAGGTTGATTTGGGAAAAAGAGTCTTCATGAAAATATATTACCAAATATTTTTCTTTCACATATCTTTTACTTATATGGATTTATCTTGACAGTTATTTTTTGGAGTATTCACAATAGTTATTTTTCCTTCATTAGGAAAGCCTCTTTAGGCATTATTTGGACTTTATTTTTGAATTTGTAGGACTTTAAACAGGTTATAGTTATATAACAGGGTGCAATTCAGATCTTAGTCAAGTGTTTTCCCAGTGTTCTCAGTCTCTAAGGACTGATTTACTGTATAGGTTTTTATTCATTTATCACACCTTTATTACGGTATGTGCCAGGCATTGTGCTAGATGCTAAGTTACAAAGGTGAATAAGACATGGACTCTGCTCTCGAGATAAGGACAGTCTAAGTGAGTTCAAGGTACAGCATTAGTCCAGAAGAAGGAATGTTAGTTCTTCCTTGAGGTGCTGAGATGTTAAGATGAGTTTTAAAGAATAAATAGGAATTTCTTACAGGGGAAGAATGTTCTAAGAAGGGGAGGAGTACATGCTAAGGCTCAGTCTTAATAGGTTAAACTAAGGAATATATCTTAAGACCCCTTATTCAAATTCACATTCAAGAATACTCTTACTTGCAATTTCCATTTTAAATGCATATGTGAGCACAAGTAGAGAACTACAAAGCCACTTTGAGGAACAGATACATTTGCTCACAAAACGATTGGCTTGCACATAATACACCATTCTCATCATTCCTCATGGATCAACATCTTTTCATGCTAGCTTATATCCTCAACCTTCCAGTTAGCCAGCTGTGAAGATGCTGTATCACAAAGGCTAAATTAATGAATGCCAAAAGTCTACCATACACTAAATATGAAATTTTAGTATTTCATATTACCGTATACTAAACTTGAAATTTAGTTTTTTAATCCTTAGATCTTCAAATGCTCTTGTCAGTTTTGCACACTATTAACTTGCCTAAGGATCATAAAAATCATTTAAATAAATAATTTGCCTAGTTAACAAGTGCATTTGCCTGTTGATTAATGTAGCTTTTTTACTTTTTCTCTCTTGCATCAAGAATTGAAACTACTAGTACAGAATCTTTTTCTTCAGTCTGATTATTGCTTTATTTTTAACATGGTATTTGACAGAATTCTACCCAATATTAGGACCAACTCTAGACACAATTGTCATACAAACAAAATGTGGCTTGAGATACGTGTTTTATGATCAGTCACATTACTTCATATATGGACCTCATTTTTTTGGTGATGACTTGTAAGAGGTAGTTCTTAAACTATGAAAGTGTTGGCATTTGTCAGTGTCAGGCAGTTGAAATCAAATGAATTAACAGGTGAAGCTCAAAATAGCCTGTGACTATTAGAATGTCACAAAACTCATAAGTAGCTATAAAAATAGTATACTAACATGGTTTATATAATCCTTTTTGCTTTTATCATACATTCATATATATTCTCAGGTTTTGTGGGGGGGGTTTTATTCTCAGTTTTTGCTAAGAAAACCATGTATGTTAAGGATGAGGGTTTTTTTTTTTTTTTTTTTGCAGTTCAGGAAACATTGAGAATAAGAGATATATCCACATAGGCACAACATATGTTGTATGATTTCTAGTCCATATTACATTACTGGAGTAAAGTATCATGAGTTAAAAAGGACATTTCCTATGTCTACATATGTAGGACTTCTAATATATATATATATGCCTTAAGAAAGGAATTGTTCTGGAACAGTCCCAATCAGATAGGAAAGTGATGTTTTTATAATAGAAGAATCTTTGAGAGAAATGCTTCAGAACTCTGGTTATAGTTTTTATTATTGAACTAATGAAAGTTATCTTTATTCTTTAAAACATTGTATTTAATGGCAGCCAGTCCAGGTATCCAATTTTCTTGTAATTGTCGAAGATGTTCATGTTTCTAAGATAGCCTCATGTTAAAAGATTGAATAATGAGTTGCATAAATTAAAAATCAAGCTGTATTATGACCAAATTTAAGAAATGGGCTTCTTTCTTCTACCAGAATGATGGCATTGAATACTGATGTCACCTGGAGGAAATATTTTAGTTGTTTGAGCTTTATTACAATAGTTCCTTGAAATTTATACCAAAAGAGAACTTTTAATGTTTAACTGGTTTTCATATTATTTCAAGAATATAGTGACTCCTATAATAACATTATATTCAAGGTGAAGGAGAAAATTGTGGTATTTTCAAGATGAGGAAAAAAAGTCTAACATCAGTTTAGTTTTTAAACTATTATGATCTATGTAGTAGAACAGTTAAACTGGCTATTGAATTTCTGTATTTGTGTTTCAGAAAATTTTTAGAAAAATTAAGGTTGTGAGTTCCTTAAAACATTATGTTCAGCAAATAAGATGCTTTGGGGGACCATTTAGGATTTAATAGTTTACATTTAAATATAAAGTTTATCTCAAAATATATTGGTTATGATATCTTGACAGGAAATACAGGCAGTTACTTACTAAGACTATTTGTGCTTTGTTGTTTAGTTTGTTATCAGTGAATTATAATCAGCTTCAAACTGGCATGAGTCACTATGAAAATAAGCACTGGTCTCTGTGTCATTGACTTTTTAAAAATCCAAGTAGAGGCCCACTACAAAGCAGATGGTAGATTAAATGAAAGTCAAACAAAAGGGGACCAGGGAGTTTTTAATAGGTGCTGTCTTTTTGGATTTAGTATTCAGGTAGAAGTGCTTGAAGAAACTTTTGAAATTATTCATTACAAGCAAAAATATTTTTGCCTTACTTTGTGATATATCATTCAACAAAATTTGAGTACTCTGTGCCAAACATTGAAAGAAAAGAGTTAAAAAAAAGAAGAAGAAGAAATGGAGGATAAATACATTAGTAAATATAGGCAAAAAATATTTTAACTAAGCATGCATTTATTGTATACATGCTAAATGCCAAGGGACATTGTGCTCAGTGCTAGAGACATGAATTTAAAGGATATCATGATTCCTGCTCTCGTGGAAGTCTCAGTCTATTTGGCAAGACAGACAACCTAAAAATTAAAGTTACACTATATTATAAAATAAATGCTGTAATAAAAGTAAGCACTAAGCAATAAGAAAACATACAGGAGGAAACGCTATAAGGGAACCTGGGAATCCTTCCCAGACAGGATACCTGAATGGTTTAGTAGAAGTTAGTAAGGCAAAGAAGGTATATTTCATATAGGTAGAGTAATGAGAACTTAAAAAGTGAGAGAATGCATGGAGGTCAAAGAACCACAAGTAATCAAATAAGGCTGGGATGGAAGTTTTTTTGTTTTTTGTTTTTTTAAAGGTATTTTATTGACAAGGGATGAGGCTAAATAGATGGGCAAAAGACAGACCCTTCTAAAGATTTGAAATTTTAATCTGAAATTGCTATTAAAGGATTTGTAGCAAGGAAGTGACATAATTAAGTCATAAATTTTAGTGACAAATTTTAGAAAGATCACTCTGGATGCTATGGGAAGCTAAAAAGATTTTCAATTATATTTGGAAGCTCTTTGCAAGATAAGGATAAACATGAATAATTAGGTAAAAACAAAGCTCAAGAATTATTCATGTTTGCACAACTTGATTTTTTGAAGTGTTTAAACGGTAAAGCATTAGGTTCTTTATATAATTGTTACACGCAGTAGTAGAATATTATATTCTTAGTATAACCCTGAGCTGATCAAATATAAGGATTTGAAAACTAATTAATAATTGTTGTAAATGCTGTCTGACCTCCAGTTTGCCTCATCGACTATTTAGTGTTGGTCCTTTTTGTACTAAATGAGATGATACTGCTAAGTGATGGCATTTATGCCCTATGTAGTCATGGTGTATTCTAGGTTGCCTGGCCCTACCTCCATTGCTGGCATTATAATTAAAATGACATATATTACAAAAAGAAAAGAGAAAATGAAACTCAGAAGGCCTGTAAGATTATGAAAGTTTGAGATATAAAAGGAATTAAGAGGAAAGGTAGAAAAAAAGTCCCTTCCCTAATTACTTCCTAAACTGTAGCTTACCTCTTGTTCACATAAAATATTTTACCGTTGAAAAAGACATGTAAATAACTTTACAGGCTGTATAGCCCACCTCAAACATTTTTTAACTGTTGATAATATTTTTATTGCCTAAGAATAATACAATAACAAGTTCCATGATATTATAAAGGGTTCTCCCTTTTACCTTGAGGTAGGGGCCAGACCACCAGTTTGGACAGTATTATTTTTATTAGAAAATTCCAAAATAGATATCATAGTTACATGAGTACACATAAATTGATTTATAATTGAAACCACAAAATATAATGCCGTAATCTATTTTTAAGAATTGAATATGCTTAATTTTGGAGTTTTAGCCAAACAGTATATGACATATAGTCATAGTTTATAGCATCCAAGTTATCAGCATGAACTCAGCAGGCTGAACCTTTCATAGTTACCAAAACTATTTAACTTATTCCATATGAGTGGTAAGCAAGCTTTGAAAAACTTTTATTTCCATTAATATAAGTCTGAACTGTCATAAGAACAGGTTTCTACTACTCTATGTGCAAGCAACTAGCTTCACTTAAGGCACTTTGTCACTTTACTCCAAGACAAATATCTTCCTGCAGCCAAAAAAAAGTTAACCTATATGACCGTATGTCTGTGTCAGTCATTACATGTTCTAATTAATGGCTCTAGACATCTACTTGATAAAGTAATATTCGGTTCAAAATGAAGTCACATTTTATGGTATTATCAACTTAAAAAATTACTTCATCTTGAGATAAAATATTGTGGAAAAACTACCTCCGCCGTCTATTTTATTTTAAATCCTAAATTATTTAATTCAAAATGGAACAGAGCTGGAGAATTAATTTATTCATAATTTTAATCTTGCCATAAAGGAAAGTTGGATTGTTGTGTTATTAAAGAAGAGCTAGAAGAAGTAAGAACACAGCCAGAGTTCACATAAAAGTTTGTTTTCTGAGGTTCAGCTGATCTGTACTCTCCCTTCTAAAAATGGTTGATCCAAAAGGAAAGTTTAGAAGGCTGCACTTTCATGATAAGGAACTGACAATGGAAGCAGTAAATACCTCTTTAAAGTTCATTTCTTGCTTGCCCTCTGTCTCAGTTTTTACCTACTCAGGCTAATTTGCAGATGCCTGGGATGATTAGACAATCCATAATTTCTACCAGTCAAGTAAAAGAAGGAAAGAAAATTCTGAGCTTCTCTCCCAGTTAACCAGTAGTTTGCTGTGGTTAAAATTAATGCAGATTTTACAGCAACAAATATTAGCGTTTTCATTTACTATAAGTAATTGACTTGAAATTTGGGAAATGAATAGTTGAGTACATCATTTGAGTGCTTATTTGATCAGTTACTTATTAGTGCAAGAGGCCATCATGTAAATTTTTTGCTGTATATTATCACTTTGTTTCTCTCTACATTTTAACATGTTTAATGTGTGGTTTCTTTTACTTGAAAATATATTTTATTCTTTGCAGTGTTTGAGCAATACACCTCCACTTACTGAATATTTCCTGAATGATAAGTATCAAGAAGAACTGAATTTTGACAATCCCTTAGGAATGAGAGGTGAAATAGCTAAATCTTATGCTGAATTGATCAAGCAAATGTGGTCTGGAAAATTTAGCTACGTCACACCAAGAGCCTTTAAGGTTAGTATGGTAAATACATTTTCAACAAGGCCTATATCACACCCAAGAGGACAAAAATCTTTGGGAAAGGGGTAAAAAATCATAGCTTACAATGGTTTGTGGCCCTCCAAAGGGACTCAGCACATAAATACATACACAGCATATATGGTATTAAATTTTCAGGGTGGGGCACATAATAGATGATTAATTTAAACTGTCCAAAAAGAGTTCTGGAGGTTGGTAAAGGAAATAATGAAATAAAGTTTGAGAAACACTGGTATGGTTCAAAATGACTACAGACAGCAGTTAGCATTTGCAGATTGTTTTAGAATACAGCACATCTCTAAGAAACCTATATAAATATTTTATACAAATGTAAAGACTAAATTTGGGCATGTCATTAAACTCTAAGAACTCTATTTTGCGAGTCATTATTGGTTTGAAAAATTATTGAAATGAAACTGGTCTGCAAAGTGAGCACTAAATATTAATTAAATATATTTTCAATATAATTCTTAAACTTCTATGTTTTTTCTTATTTGTGAGGTAGTTAATTCTTAGAATCAAAATCTCAAGTAATTTAGTTTGTCATTCAAATAAGAATTGAACTGAAATTTAGCTTTATATTGTTGAAGCTTTCCTAATTAATTATATGGGTGAGATTTATGAGATTTTAAACGTTTGAAGAAAATAAGCAGTTTTCAACCGTTTTTTTGTTTGTTTTTTTTTTTTGTGGTACGCGGGCCTCTCACTGTTGTGTCCTCTCTCGTTGCGGAGCACAGGCTCCAGACGCGCAGGCTCAGTGGCCATGGCTCATGGGCCCAGCCGCCCCGCGGCATGTGGGATCTTCCCTAACCGGGGCACGAACCCATGTCCCCTGCATCGGCAGGCGGACTCTCAACCACTGTGCCACCAGGGAAGCCCTCAACCGTTTTTTATACAACTTAAATGATGTTCATATAGAACATGGACTGGGCCACATTTTATTAACTATGTACTAGTTCTTAAAAAATAAAAGACAAATCAAAAGAAGTCCTGCATTTATCTTCCTTAACTTTCCAAACTTAGGACAAACTAGTTCAGACAAGTCATTTCTCAACCCTTATCCGTGATTCCAATTAGTTTCATTTTACAAGATGTTCTCAATTATGTGTAAATAGGTCCTTGATATCTGACTTTTTTCTTTTTGCATTTCTTTTCAGTCTCATCAAAAAAATACTTAGCACTGCAAAGACTAGGAAAATTATATATGAACATGAATATTCTTTTTATCTCTATGAGATTTATCCTCTCTTTACACACAAAATTTAAATGAGAGCATTGTACTTTTTTTTTTTTTGCATTGTACTTTTTTCAAGTGACCCAGAAATGTTACTGAATTTTAAGTCTTTAGTGTTTCCCAATCTTTCGTACAAAACTATACCATATTTTCTCAATGTTCTCTCCTTAGGTCAGCATTTCTTTTCTATTTTACAGATTAGTTATCATTATTAAAATATTTTTAGATATGTAATTCTTTACATGTATTTATCCATATGTAATTATCATATCTGCATATGACTGCAAAAGCGCCACAAGTTGATTTGAGTGTTACACATAAATTTTAGGAAGTAGGTGAATTCACAAATATGGAATCTGTGAATAATGAAAATTGACTATGTATTTTTTAAATCAATCTTGTCCCTAGAACTGATTTTATAGTTTTGCTTCTCTTACAGACACAGGTAGGACGTTTTGCACCTCAGTTCTCTGGATACCAGCAACAAGACTGTCAAGAACTATTAGCTTTCCTATTAGATGGACTACATGAGGATTTGAATAGAATTAGGAAAAAACCATATATACAGTTAAAAGATGCTGATGGAAGACCAGATAAGGTAAATTTAACCATATTATTGTCACCATTGTTATAATAATGTGGTATCTCTTTGTAATATGTGTCTGTTTTCCTTACAGGTAGTTGCTGAAGAAGCCTGGGAAAACCATTTAAAAAGAAATGATTCTATCATAGTAGATATATTTCATGGCCTTTTTAAATCAACTTTAGTTTGTCCTGAATGTGCTAAGATTTCAGTAACATTTGATCCTTTTTGTTACTTGACACTTCCATTGCCCATGAAAAAGGAACGTACCTTGGAAGTTTATTTAGTTAGAATGGATCCACTTACGAAACCTATGCAGGTAGGAAGTGATTAATTTCTTTGCATTTGTTATTTTTATAAAAGATTAGTGTTGAGTCCTTATGCCTCAAGTACAATTCGATAATAAGCTGTTTTGCATAAGAGATTTTTATACACTAATTAGTACAACTTTTCAGAACCTTGAAAGGGTGAAGGATGTGTAAAGTACCATTATTTGTCATGTAAAAACAAAATTCTCAAAGACTTTTTCTTATCAAAGAAAAATGAGAGGTGGTTTGATTTTACAATATTGGTATGAATATTAGCTTACAAAGATTAATAACATAGTAATTTCCCAGTTTTCCAACTTGAACTTTCTTTAATGTTCATTGTAATATTTTTCCTACTGGCTGTTGGAAGAGAAACTAATACTTGCTATACATTTTGATTCATATAATGATAAGATAATGGTATATTTATTTTTTTAACATCTTTATTGGAGTATAATTGCTTCACAATGTTGTGTTAGTTTCTGCTGTATAACAAAGTGAATCAGTTATATGTATACATATATCCCCATATCCCCTCTGTCTTGCATCTCATTCCCACCCTGCCTATCCCACCCCTCTAGGTGGTCACAAAGCACCAAGCTGATCTCCCTGTGCGATGCAGCTGCTTCCCACTAGCTATCTATTTTACATTTGGTAGTGTATATATGTCAGTGCTACTCTCTCACTTCATCCCAGCTTACCCTTTGCCCTCCCTGTGTCCTCAGGTCCATTCTGTACATCTGCATCTTTATTCCTGTCCTGCCCCTGCCTTTTTTTTTCTTTTGATTCCATATATATGTGTTAGCATACAGAATTTGTTTTTCTCTTTCTGACTTACTTCGCTCTGTATGACAGACTCTAGGACCATCCACCTCACTACAAATAACTCAATTTCATTTCTTTTTATGGCTGAGTAATATTCCATTGTATATATGCGCCACATCTTCTTTATCCATTCACCTGTCGATGGACACTTAGGTTGCTTCCATGTCCTGGCTATTGTAAATAGTGCTGCAGTGAATATTGTGGTACATGACTTTTTGAATTATGGTTTTCTCAGGGTATATGCCCAGTAGTGGGATTGCTGGGTTGTACTGTAGTTCTATTTTTAGTTTTTTAAGGAACCTCCATAGTGGCTGTATCAATTTACATTCCCACCAAGAGTGCAAGAGAGTTCCCTTTTCTCCACACCCTCTGAGGCATTTATTGTTTGTAGATTTTTTGATGATGGCCATTCTGACTGGTGTGAGGTGATACCTCATTGTAGTTTTGATTTGCATTTCTCTAATGATTAGTGATGTTGAGCATTCTTTCATGTGTTTGTTGGCAATCTGTATATCTTCTTTGGAGAAATGTCTATTTAGATCTTCTGTCCATTTTTGGATTGGGTTGTTTGTTTTTTTGTATTGAGCTGCCTGAGCTGCTTGTATATTTTGGAGATTAATCCTTTGTCATTTGCTTCATTTGCAAATATTTCTCCCATTCTGAGGATTGTCTTTTTGTCTTGTTTATGATTTCCTTTGCTATGCAAAAGCTTTAAAGTTTCATTTGGTCCCATTTGTTTATTTTTGTTTTTATTTCCATTTCTCTAGGAGGTGGGTCAAAAGGATCTTGCTGTGATTAATGTCATAGAGTGTTCTGCCTGTGTTTTCCTCCAAGAGTTTTATAGTGTCTGAGCTTATATTTAGGTCTTTAATCCATTTTGAGTTTATTTTTGGGTATGGTAGTAGGGAGTGTTCTAACTTCATTCTTTTACATGTAGCTGTCCAGTTTTCCCAGCACCACTTATTGAAGAGGCTGTCTTTTCTCCATTGTATACTCTTGCCTCCTTTATCAAAGATAAGGTGACCATATGTGGGTGGGTTTATCTCTGGGCTTTCTATCCTGTTCCATTGATCTGTATTGCTGTTTTTGTGCCAGAACCATACTGTCTTGATTACTGTAGCTTTGTAATATAGTCTGAAGTCAGGGAGCCTGATTCCTCCAGCTCCGTTTTTCTTTCTCAAGATTGCTTTTGGCTATTCAGGGTCTTTTGTGTTTCCATACAAATTGTGAAATTTTTTGTTCTAGTTCTGTGAAAAATGCCCTTGGTAGTTTGTTAGGGATTGCACTGAATCTGTAGATTGCTTTAGATAGTAGAGTCATTTTCACCATGTTGATTCTTCCCATCCAAGAACATGGTATATCTCTCCATCTGTTTGTATCATCTTTAATTTCTTTTCATCAGTGTCTTATAGTCTTCTGCATATAGGTCTTTTGCCTCCTTAGACAGGTTTATTCCTAGGTATTTTATTCTTTTTGTTGCAGTGATAAATGGGAGTGTTTCCTTAACTGCTCTTTCAGATTTTTCATTATTAGTGTATAGGAATGCAAGAGATTTCTGTGCATTAATTTTGTATCCTGCTACTTTACCAAATTCATTGATTAGCTCTAGTAGTTTTCTGGTAGCATCTTTAGGACTCTTTGTATAGTTTCATGTCATCTTCAAATAGTGACAGTTTTACTTCTTCTTTTCCAATTTGGATTCCTTTTATTTCTTTGTCTTTGTTTGTTTGCTGTGGCTAAAACTTCCAAAACTATGTTGAATAATAGTGGCGAGAGTGGGCAACCTTGCCTTGTTCCTGATCTTAGAGGAAATGGTTTCGATAATGGTATATTCAAATACCTGTAATTTTTAGGCATCTTAAGAACCTGGAAAAGAAGTGGAAATTTAGTTAGGCTAAAAATACTTGTTTCAATAATGTTCTAATCTTTTAACAGTTTAGGTTATCAAATAACACTTAGTCTATGCAAGAGCCCTGTCTTAGACCTTAATATCAGTTGTCTGCCTGATTCCATTGCCTAGTGTTATAATTGGATTATTTTATATTTTATGGAGCAAAACACTATATTTTCTCCCTTTATTAATCAGTTAATCGTTTTCTGATGCTTGACCCTCCCTAATAAAAGTATTTCGTTCCTTTTCTTCCTTCTGTTACCCTAATTTCTATTATAGCACTTACCAAATTTTATTATGACCTTTGGTTTACTTTAACTTTTGTCCCCAGACCATGAATTCTTTGAAGAAAAGGACTTTGTATATCTTTGTATTTCCAACCCTCATGACTTAGAAGTGTTCAAAAATTTTATTCATTCAAATGGGCACCTACTGACTGTAAAGCTCTGGTAAACAAAACAGACATAGTTCCAACTTTAGAAGATTCTTTACTAAAGATCTTAGTTTAGGGTTCCAGCCAGAAGTGCAGTTTGTTAGAGCCTGTTAGTCGTATTAGTCTGCTCGGGCTGTCATAACAAAATACCATAGACTGAAGGACTTAAGCAACAGAAATTTATTTCCCCACAGTTCTGGAGGCTAGAAGTCTAAGACAAGAGAGCCAGCCTGGTGGTTTCTAGTGCAGACTCTTCCTCACTTACAGATGGCTGCCTCCTCTGCTGTGTCCTCACAGGGCAGGGAGCGAGACTGGGAGCACAAGCTTTCTGGTGTCTCTTCTTACAAGGATGCTAATCACATCATGAGGCCCCCACCTTCATGATCTTATCTAAATCTCTCAAAGGTTCCATCTCCAAATACCATCACATTGGTTGTCAGGGCTTCACATAGGAATTTTGAGATGACAGAATTCAGTCCATAGCAGTGTTCATGAAATCTTTATGAAAAGTATGCTTTGAACAAAATTGTCATCGTGCCATTCATTTAGTGGAAGTGTTTGGGTTTACTGTCAACAGGGCACAGAATATGAAGTATTCATAAAAATATAGTACTTTCATCCAAAATAATTAAAGTTGGTAGAGACTAGTCATGTACTCAGTTATGCAAATTTCACCCATTTCTTTTGCTATTTATCTATTTGCTTCATGAACTCATTGAACCTGGTATCTTCATGTCAGTATTTCATCCAGCAGTGCTGAGAATATTTTAGAGAATAAGAGAGACATGGCACTTGCCCTTATCCATGAGCAAGGGTAATAAATACCTGCTTTTATTTTTGGCCAGGGGCATATATGTTCACATGTCTAAAATCACATCCTTCAGATACTCACTTATTCACTTGTTTGGAAGTATAGGATTTTTAACATTCTTTTCAATGGAGAGAAGGTATAGCAATACTAAACTACATCCTTAACTTCTCTAGTTTGTAACTTTACAAATATATGCCAGTGAGTATAATGGAATAAGAGAGGAGTATAAAAAATGAGTAAAAATTTATTGCAACATAAAATAAATGTACTCTATTTCTCTATACTCATTTGTTAAAGATAGTACTTTCCCATGCCAATAATATAACATCTATTATGTAGAAGCAAATTGAAATCAAATTACAGATTAACCTGGAAAGTATGTGTTGAATGGTCTTCTGTAATTTGGGTTATAAATTATTTTTCCAGCAATGTGAATTTCACTAATTTACCTCTTTTCTCACTTGGTGACCAGAAACATAAATTTGTGGAGGTTAGAGCCGTGATCAGCACAGAGGAATTGTGATTTTTTTTTCCTCTTGGAGACAGTAACAACTCAAATACAAAATGATCACCTCATTAATACTGTGCTTTAACCAGCTCTAGAGGAAAAGGGAATTAGCTAGGTTAGCCCACTTGATGAGTTTTCCCATCACTGAAGGTGATTTGAGTCATGGAAGTTTATTTGTAATTGTGTTGAACATGTGTTATGTATTGGACTCACATACTGTGCAAGATGCTGGAAGTACAAGGGTGTTCCTAGTCATTGTTCTCAAGAAGCTTTTCATACAGTGTGAAAAGTGCTCTGACAGGGTGCTGTAGGGATATACAGAAGGAATAACCTACCCAAAGTGGTGATGATGCCTTTGCTGAATCCTGAAGGGTGATTAGGTTTTAAAATTAATCACATGAAAGTTGGGAATAAAGTATTATATAGAACAACAGAGTGACACGTACAAAGGGCTGAAGGCAAAAGAGAATGTGGCCCACTTCTGGAAACTACAAGCAGATAATACGGTAAGCAGAAGCTAGATCACAAAGAACGTTGATGCTTTCATAGGAAGTTTGGACTTCATCCTAAAAGACTAAAGGAGCCATTAAAGTGTATTAAGTATAAAGAGATTGTGTGGTCAGATTTGTATTTCAGAAAGAACATTCTGGCTAGTGCAGAGATTGGATTGGATGGGCTTAGATCAGATGTACTAAGACCAGGTAGGAGGTTTTTGCAGTGAGGAGATGACAGAGGACAAGGGCTTGAACTCTTAAGCTAAGTGTCAGGATGGCAGTCAGATAGAAGAACCAGTTGAATATAGGAGTTGAAAATGTATTAAGAGTATTCAAGTTTATTGAATTGGAAAACTGAGAGAGAATGGTACTATTTGTTTTAATGGGAGATATAGGAAGAAAGGTTTAAGAAGAAACCTATTTTAGTATTGGATATGTTGGCCTAACATGACCTAAATCTGTGTTTAGTATTGGACAAGTTGAGATTCATGAGGAAAATTTAGGAGAGATATCAATAAGCCTTGACTTTATGTATGTAGACTAGAGGAGAGAGGTCTGTGCTTGAGATATAAATTGGGTGGTGAGCTCTATGAAGATGGTAGTGAATGTCTTAGAAGGATGAGATCACCCAAATGATCATCTAAATCAGAACTGTTTTAAAAAAAAAAGGGCCATATTAATAATTATACCAGGACATCAGGCTAAGCTAGGACTCGCCAAAGCAAACTGGGATATATTGTCACCTAGTCTAAGGAAAGCATATAGAATCAAGAAGGCTGAGGATAAAACTCTGAAGGATAATGCTAGAGGATAGTTCTTTACTCAAAAGAAGGTGTGACCAGGACATTAAAGAATAAGAAGTGAAGTGTCAGAGGGAGAGGAAAATTTTGAAGGAGGCAGTGGTCAGCAGTAATGCTGCAGAGAGTTCAATAAAGTAAGGACTGGTAAAGATTTGGTTAAATGATAGTATTGACAGCCTTGGTAACAGGTTAAATAAAGAGGTGAAGGCAAAAGCCAGGAGTGGATAAATAAGTGAATGAGAGATAAAGAAGTTACGATAGTCAGTGTAGACATTACTTTACAAGGTTATTTATAAAGCAGAGGAGAAAGGGAGATAATTAGTGGAAAATTATTAGAAAACAGTGAGAGACTGTTTTGTTTTTTTGAGACTTGTATACAGTTCAGTGCTTTTATAAGTCAAGATAAAATGAAATAAAGGATAATTGCTGGGCTTATGTTCTAGAGCAGCGGTCCCCAGCCTTTTTAGCACCAGGGACCGGTTTCATGGAAGACAGGTTTTCCACGGAATGGAGGCAAGGGTGGGATGGGGTGGGGGATGGCTCAGGCAGTAATGTGAGCGATGGGGAGTGATGGGGAGCGATGGGGAGCGGCAGAGGAAGCTTCGCTCGCTCACCTCCTGCTGTGCAGCCTGGTTCCTAACAGGCTGCGGAACAGTACTGGTCTGTGGCCCGGGGGTTGGGGACCCCTGTTCTAGAGGAGGCAGAAAAGGATAGATACCAGTGTTAGCCTTGAATGGGGAAGAGTAACACCTGATTCTCTTTCCTTGTGTCAAAAGAGACAGAGAAAAGGACCTTTTAGACTCAAGTTTGTAAGGGGAACAGTAAGTTGGAGATTTTCCTATCCAGTAGCCTATATTTTTCTCAGTGAAATAGGTATTCTGCTGATAGTGAGGGGAGAAGTGGTAAAATTAAAAGCCTAAGAAATGGTGAAGATTTTAAATAGTTATTAAGAAAAATAAGAGAATAAGCGAATAAAGGCTACACAGAAGACTTTCTGGCTGGTGTTGAAGGATCAGCTGAGATTGAGCACTGTGAGTCTGTAGTACACCAGTCTCTGAAGTTGAGCAGTTTACTCCAGCAGTCTGAACAACTCTGAGAAAGTATAGCAGGAATAAAATTGAATAACAAAGTAAAGTTTTTGCAATGAGTGGTTAAAGGGATGAATCATGGGGGTGGAAGGGCATGGACATAGTAGGGAGCTGATAAACTAGGAGAAAATTGAGAATTAGAAGGACTAGATATCTCAGTGCAAGCCAAGAATAGGAAAGAATGAGTTTCCAGGAAAAGTAAATAGTGATTAAACAGTTAAGAGTCTAAGATGTCAGAAGTGGTGCAGGAGATGGCAAGGTCCAGGAAGTGAACTACAGTTGAAGCAAGTGTAGGTCTTTGAATTGAGGAGTCAGGGAACAATAAGATAAACCATCCATGTGGACTTTGTCACCCAGGATGATGCCAAGATTGGAGACAAGACACAGTGAGCCAGATGCCACCGTGAATGTGAGGAAGCAACCAAAAGGTCCATCTCACCTAGTGAATATTTTCCAAAGTAATAAATGTATTAATTTTTTTTTGTTTTTTAGTACAAAGTGGTTGTCCCCAAAATTGGAAACATACTTGATCTTTGTACAGCGTTGTCTGCTTTGTCAGGAGTACCTGCAGATAAGGTAGGATGTTCCTGTGTTTAAAGTATGTAAGTTGGAATTTAGTTTTTCACTGTTGTAAAACCAGCTTAATAGAAATTTATTTCCTTTTAGATGATAGTTACTGATATATACAATCATAGATTTCACAGAATATTTGCAATGGATGAAAACCTTAGTAGTATTATGGAACGGGATGATATTTATGTGTAAGTATGAAATCTATTGTGCAAATATTACTTGAGAAAAAATTGAAAAGAAATATCATAAAATTTTCAGAGTTTATAGTCAATTTTATCCTTGTAGGTTTGAGATTAACATCAATAGAACAGAAGATACAGAGCATGTGATTATTCCTGTTTGCCTGAGAGAAAAATTTAGACACTCAAGTTACACCCACCATACTGGTTCTTCACTTTTTGGTCAGCCTTTTCTTATGGCTGTACCACGAAACAACACTGAAGATAAACTCTATAATCTTCTGCTTGTGAGAATGTGGTAAGTGCCAAACAAGTCTACATTAACAAAATAAAATACTAAATAGCTAATAAAGGTAAACATGCAAGGTACTATCAGAATATAATTAGTTGTCTGTATTATTTCAGCTTTGTTTAGATGGGTAGCAACGTAAGAAATCACATTATAGTCTAATCCAGTTTCTTGATCATGTAAACCACATTACTGAGGTAATTTTAAACCCAGGAAGCATAAATTCTTTTAGTTGTTTTACACCAAAAGTTTACAGTTGGAAGAAAATAGGAATTTATCATGTTTGCACTCTGAAATCATAACAAATGTCATGTGCTTCATTTCTTTATACACCGTGCTCATACTGATAACAAGAACTCATACTAATAAATATTTTTATTTAAAAGGATAAACTTTCATGGTTGATCCTTTTGCAAGGCAACACCTTTTTGTTTTCCTAAAACCTTGATTTGAATTATAACGTAATCAAGAATGCCATTTGCTCCCTTTCTTTTATCCTTTATAGCTAACATATTTAGTTTTCTTTCTTGCATACCTATTTTAATATTGTAGTCCCATAAACCATACATAAAGATGACATTATAAACTATAAGTGGTCTTAGCAATAATATATATATATATCATCTAAATGAGGATCTTTATAAAATAATTTTATGTCAAGAAATTATTTGCCACAAACTTTTAACATATAAAAGAAAGATGTTAAAACCCTAAAAGTAACAAATTAACTTATTTTTATAAAGACAGCCAAACACAAATGATTACAGTATCATATCTTGAGTTTGAATTTATCATTGAATCCACTAATGACCACTGTTAATTGTATTTAGAGATTTTGTTTTATTAAAAGAATGAAAAACTTTTTTTTAAGTTTTTGCCTTTATAGAACTGAACTTGTTTGATTTCTGATTTTATTTAAGCCGATATGTCAAAATATCTACTGACTCTGAAGAAACCGAAGGATCCCTACACTGCTGTAAGGACCAAAATATTAATGGGAATGGCCCAAATGGCATACATGAAGAAGGCTCACCAAGTAAGACTTCCCTATTAAATTGTAAAAACTTTTCACTTGGGTTATTGCTGCAGAGAAAAATTAAGAGGATGGGGATTAAGGAACTAAACAATATTTGCAAGCCTGGGAAAAATAGTGTTAGTATTAATAAGTTTTAAATGTAACATTGGGTTTATTTAAAGATTTCTAATATCTAATTTTAGGTGAAATGGAAACAGATGAGCCAGATGATGAATCCAGCCAGGATCAAGAACTTCCCTCTGAGAATGAAAACAGTCAGTCTGAAGATTCAGTTGGAGGAGATAATGATTCTGAAAATGGATTATGTACTGAGGAAACTTGCAAAGGTCAACTCATGGGACACAAAAAACGATTGTTTACATTCCAGTTCAACAACTTAGGCAATACTGATATCAACTACATCAAAGATGATACCAGGCATATAAGATTTGATGATAGGCAGCTTAGGCTAGATGGTAAGTATTTGTGGAAAATGGCTTAAACACTAAACTTGAGCGCGTGTTACTTTTTTTAGGTGAAACCATGAAATTCAACACTATCATGAAAAATAACATTTATGTATCTATCTACATTTTTAAATGAAAAGCCTTCATTTCTAAGTATACTAAAACACATGTCGGTGTTTATTAAATGAAGGTTGGACTTATGCTTAAGTTTTTTTTAGCTCTAAAGTATCTTAATGGCTTGGAAACAGCTATTTACCCTGATCACCTAGTGCAAGTAGAAGAGACTGCTATTTGTTTATTCTGGTATATATCTTAACATTAAAATATATTCGTTTTTAACATTAAGGCATATTAAATCTTAAAGAAAAAATATGTTTTCCACCTTAGAAAGATCTTTTCTTGCTTTGGATTGGGATCCTGATTTGAAAAAAAGATATTTTGATGAAAATGCTGCTGAGGTAAGTCATCAATCATTCCTTCTTTATCTTTCCCTGTTGATCACACTGTTTTGTTACACTCTTTTGCTTCTACCAGCTATGTTTATTTTGCAGTAAAAAATTGGTTATGTGCTAAAAGAGAAAAGCCTTGTTGGTTTTGAAACTGCTTTCTGTTTAAACTTCCTGGTTGTCCATATAGGTGTGTATACAGGAATTATTAGAAGTGTAGTGTAAATCTCAGCTGAAATATGCTTTGATTTTTTTTTGAGAACATTTAGGAGTTTTTCATTACTATTCATAGTAATATGGTATCACTAAAATGAGTTTTGTTTCATTTGTTTTCTTAACTCAAGAAATACTTCTCTTTAGGATTTTGAAAAACATGAAAGTGTGGAATACAAACCTCCTAAAAAACCCTTTGTGAAATTAAAAGATTGCATTGAGCTTTTTACAACAAAAGAAAAGCTGGGTGCTGAAGATCCCTGGTAAGAGACAATATTAAATAATTGTTTCTAATTATTTTTTAAGGATTTATACTGAGGTATGTGGTACATCAAATTGAAAAAGTGATAATTAAATTCCCTTTGATATTTTTAACAATAAGCATTTCTTTATCTGCTAATAATGTATTAAGAGGGATGAAAATGTCTTTAAAAGTATTATTATAATGTTAAGCTTTAATTTTGTTACTATATTTTCCATAATAGCCATTTTACTGTGAATAATTAATTTTAGTTACATTTTCCCAAGAACTTTTAGCTGTGCAGCTATTTCAAGAGAAGTTTTTTTAGGAGAATCACAATATGTTTTGTGGTATTACTAATTCCATTAGAGTCCAGAAGTTTTGAGATTTTTCTAATGCCTGTATCTCAGCACAGTTTTATAATACATCCATGTCTTTTTAGCATACTGTAATGTAAATAATCTAGCCCTCATTATTTCTTTGAATACTTATTTACATATTCATTTTTAATAGTTAAATCTATTTGGAAAATCTATTGATGATAAAAATAGAAGTTCCTATCTGTTATATATTAAGCATTACCTAATATTACCTCTAACATTATCTCTAACAAGCTTTAAATATTTCTCTTTATTTTTAGGTATTGTCCAAATTGTAAAGAACATCAGCAAGCCACAAAGAAATTAGATTTATGGTCCCTGCCTCCAGTACTTGTGGTACATCTCAAGCGATTTTCTTACAGTCGATACATGAGAGACAAGTTGGATACCTTAGTTGATTTTCCTATCAAGTAAGTTCTGATTGTGCTTCATAAACATTGGGCACCTCTAGCTTTTTTTTAGACATTAGGTAACTTTGCACACAAATCTTAGGGGGTTGTTTTTTTTTTTGTCTATTTACTTTTACATATAGTTGACTTTAAATATTATATTGGTTTCATGTGTACAGCATAGTGATTTGATGTTTTTATACCTTACACAGCATACAAAATTATTATAATACTACTGACTATATTTTCTGTGCTACATACTAAGTCTCTTTGACTTATTTTATAACTAGTAGTTTGTACCTCTTAATCCCCTTCACCTTTTTCACCCATCCCCCCACCTTCTTCCCTCTGGCAACCACCAGTTTGTTCTCTGTATCTGTGAGTCTGTTTCTGTTTTGTTATATTTGCTCGTTTGTTTTTTTAGCGTCCAATCTCAGTTTTTGAGTGTATTTTTGGGTACTTCTGACAATTTGTATGGATCGGTAACAATTTTTATTCCTTCTTAAGAGATCTTTCAAAGATCAAAGAGAAAATATATTTTTTAAAAAAACAGAGTAAGACTCTTTCTATGTTACATTATCTTATGAGTTCACTGGCCCTGTTTATAAATCTAAGATACTTCATGGGATCTTAGTGATTTTCTTTTTCCCAGGACTTATTTCATCATTAATCCTCAATTATTTCTAAATGATTTTTTAAAAAGACTAATGTAAAAACAGAATAATGGAATTGCTTAGAAGGAGGATGATGCAGTAGTGTAGTAAGTCATCCCTATTGTCATCCTTCAGTATTCTTATTGCAGCATCCAGAGTATGACATCCTATTTGTAAAAATGTGTAAAGAAGTCTGGAGACAGCATCTTGGTAGCCTTTTTTGTTCTTCTTTTAAGCTTTCACTAAACATAATTGAGAATTCAGAAGGACAAAAAGGGAATAGTGTATCTTCATTCATGGAGTCCAGGACTTTATCACACGCTATCTTGTGACAAGAACATACTACTCTCCCATTTCGCTAAAAAAAAATTGGTAGTATTCTTTCATATTTCATGATATTTGTGCACCAAATTTACTTAATACAGTTAGTAAGTAAACAAATACTGAAGGCAGGTGTGTGTGCATGCAGAGGTGATTAGAAGGAAATAGGTGATGTAATATTGAAAACATTCTTTGGATTGCTTATTCTAATTGGTGTTTATAAATTTAAAATTGAAAACGTTTTGCAATTATAGAACAAAAAATGCTAATTTTCTCTTTAACAAAACAAAATTATGAGCCATCAAAGTTTTCAAGAATACAGCATTTTGAAAATGTGAGTACAAGATGAAACAAAAGTAATGATAAGCTAGGACCTTTTAGAGCTGTATTTGAAATTTAGAATCATAATTGCTTTTTAATTATGTAAATACAAGAAGAATAACCAGAAATAATGATAAGCTATAAAATGGTCATATTCCAGTTTCATGCATGCTAGATTATATAAACAGTGGGTTGTATTGCAGAGAATGTTACCCGTTTAGGTTACAGAGGTCATCAAAACCTGAAAAATATAGAATAGATATTGGGGTTATATTTAAATATATACTTATATTTAAATTATGATAAAATTTCTAAAAAAGTTGTTTTTCACTGTCCCTTTATTCTTCCTTAAATAAATCATTTCTGAAAATGACTTTAAAAAATAAAAGAACCCAAATGGTAAATGGTGATGTCTGTATTTCCTCATATACTAAGAGAGAAATGTATTAGCATGAAAACATTAATCTGAATAACAACAATCATTGGAGAATTTTTAAATTCTCAATCCCTAAGAAAATTTTTGCCAAAACATTCAAATCTCAAGGGTATTTATATAATTTGTTTTATAAAGTTATTTGGCTCTTAGTAATTTCTTTAGTGAGATAGATAGATGGGAATACACTTAAATGAGAGTCAAACAACACTGACAAAGGAGAGTAGAATTCATTACATTTAGGGAAAAACATAAAACTAACTTGATCTCTTTTTTAAACAGTGATTTGGATATGTCGGAATTCCTAATTAACCCAAATGCAGGTCCTTGCCGCTATAATTTGATTGCTGTTTCCAACCACTATGGAGGGATGGGAGGAGGACACTGTAAGTTGATAGTTTACCGTTTCACTAAAATCATGGTGTTTGATAACTCCAGACTTTTTTCCTTAAGGTATTTATTACTTCTTAAAGGGAAAATGTGAGATGTGTCTTACATATAGTAGTCATTCAATAGATATTGATTAATGAATGAATCAGCTTTTGAACCTTTTTTTTTTTAACATCAAGAGTAGAGGATTGAGTTAATCATACTCCATAGTTCAAAGCACAGGAAATCACTGGTCCATTCAGAGCTCCTGTCCTTCCCCATTCTCCTTCCCCTTCCGTTTCGAACTTGTTTGATGTATGAGCTCTCCTGAATCGTGCATCATTGTTAATTTACATGATTGTTACTCTGCTGTGGATCTTACTTTTCTCTCTTGACACTTAAGACTTCTCCATATTACTTTGTGTCAATTTAATTCATTGCTTCTAACCACTCATGATTTATATATCTACCATATTTTATTTCTCTGTTTGCTTCATGGTGGACATCCAAATTACCTTTAACTTTCTACCACCACAAGAGCAATAAACATCATTATGGTCTCCTACGTGAGAATTTCATTGAGCTACATACCCAGATGTAAGACTGCTGGGTTATAGAGTAAAGTACTGTGAGATGGCTCTCCAGGACGGTTATACCAGTCTGTGCTCTCCAATTGATAGGTTTTTCTGTTGAACCAGCATTGCATTCTGGGATAAATCCTAGTCTTGAAGTATTTTTTAGTATACCCAGTTGGATTTGGTTAGCTGATTTTATTTAGGATTGTTAAAATTTAATTCATAAATGAAATGATACTGCAATTTTTTTATATTGTTCTTACTTTGGAATCAAGATTACAGTCTAGCCTAATGAAACAGGCTGGGATACTTTACACTTTTTCTATTTCCTGGGGCAGCTAGTATAATATAGGAATTAACTATTCATGAAAGTCTAGTAGAATTCACCTGTAAAACTATCTGGGCTTTACAGTCATAAATTTTTCTATTTATGTCATGCTTACTGAAGTATATTCAGTTTTCTTTTTCCAAAATGTGTACATTTTGGCATTCTCCATTTTTCTAAAAATATATGTTTTCCAATATATTTGAGAGTAGTTGTTTGTAATACTCTTGTGCTGTATTTTTTTTTTTTTTTTTTTTTTTTGCGTTACGTGGGCCTTTCACTGTTGTGGCCTCTCCCGTTGCGGAGCACAGGCTCCGGACGCACAGGCTCAGCGGCCATGGGTCACAGGCCCAGCCGCTCCGCGGCATGTGGGATCTTCCCAGACCGGGGCACGAACCTGTGTCCCCTGCATTGGCAGGCAGACTCTCAACCACTGTGCCACCAGGGAAGCCCTTGTGCTGTATTTTTGTCCCTTTTTTGTTCTTTTCTGTCTTGTCAAAGAATTAGCTTTCTATTTTATTACATTTTTCTTATTGTTATACATGTATGTATTCTATCTCATTGATTTCTTCTCTTCCCTTTGATATATTTTTCTTCTTGTTAATTTGGGTTTGCTCTGTTTCTCTTTTTCCAGCTTCTTGTGTTGAATGCTTATTAACTTTTTGTTTTCCTTTTGTTCCCCTCTATTGAAGGCTATAATTAAAGCTGTAGATTTCCCTTTAAATATTCCTTTATCACTATTCCGTAAATATTGAAATGTAGTATTCATTGTCTTTCAATTCTATATATGTCTTTAGTTTCCTTTATAATTTTCTGATTATCCCAAGATTATCTCATCATATGCTTTTTCAAATATATGGTTTTATAAAGCTGTCCTTTGTTTCTTAATTTTAATTTTATTTCATAGCATTTAGGGGCATTATCTATATTATATTAATCCTAGGAGTTTATTAGGGCTTCCATGGGGCTTAATATATGGTCTGTTCCTTAAATGTTTGTGTACTTGAAAAGCATACATATTCCCCATTTAAGCATAGAGTTCTATATTTCCGTTACAGTTAATCTGATCAGTTGTATGCAAATCATTACTATCTCTGGTTATTTTTGATGTTCATTCTTTTTCTGAGAGGAATTTGTCAGGACTCCTACTGAAGTGTTGATTTATCTGTTTCTTCTAACAGTTTTATTAATTCTTTTGCATTATTAGTTGCATTTATGTTTAAAATGGGTAGCTCTTCTTTCTCTATTGTTCCTTTTACCAGAATTTGATATTCATTTTTCGTTTTGTCTTTTTCTCAGAATTACAAATATTAATTTAGCTTTCTTTTGATACCATGATTTCATTTGCAAACTCTGTGTGCCTTTTTGTTAGATTTGTCTCTTATAAATCTATATTATTGTTAAATCTTATCTTTTTATTTTCAGACTTATTGGTCTGAAAATATGTTTCTTTAAATTTGGGAGTGTGGTGGTCTTGATTTCAGATTGACAAATTTATAATCCATATTGGGCTCCACCCAAAAGAACAATAATTTTGTTTAAGAGGGGTAGAACTATTTAGAAGACAAAGCCTATAAAGTCACTTTTTAGAAACTATGACAGCAAATAATTGTTTTGAGTACATTTTGCAACTTTGTTTCCTCAGTTACTGGATAGTTTATACAAAGTATGGATGGGAGCAGTGGGCATTTTTTTTTTTAACTTAAAGATAAAGTAGATCTTTAAAATTTGTGCAGATCAATTGATCGTTTTTTACCTTTCCTTTGCTCTGTACTTTTGTTAAAGACTGGAAAAGATTCTGGTGTAAAAACCTCTACAAATCAATGAGATAATATTGTTGGAAAAATATGTCATAGAAAATTTAAATTTTGGTTGAAAATTCAAACTTTGGAATCAGAAACAGGCCTGAGTTTGAATCCTGACTCTGCTACCTAACCGCTATACTGTTGGACAAATTAAACTTCTCTTGATGCCTCCCTTTCCCCATCTCTAAAATCAGAAGAATAGTAATCATAGTACCTTCTTTTGAGATAATACATGTAAAGTGCATAGCACTGTGCCTGATACACCAGAAGCACTACATAAATGTTAATCACAAGTTATTGTCATTAGTATTGTTATTCTGTGAATTAAAAAATAATAAATCTGTCCTGTTTGTGCCTGGGATGAAAAAAGTCACATATTTCAACTTATATGAAAGTATTGTAGGCTTCTAGTTTGTAGGAAATTATTCTAAAAACCTTTAATCATTGGAATCAGTTAAATACATGATAGACAGGTCTTATATAGATGATTATCATGTAATTTTAATAGGTATTCCCTGTATTAGATGGTTTTAAAGTTTTGAGGGTTCCCTCCCAGGAAACCACAGCTCATTTAAGTCACAGAAGCGATTATATTTTTTCATTAGATACTGCTTTCGCAAAAAATAAAGATGATGGAAAATGGTACTACTTTGATGACAGTAGTGTCTCAACTGCATCTGAAGACCAGATTGTGGTAAGTGTGTCTTTTATTCCTGAAAATCAAGGAATCTACTGTTTTAAAAGGGGCCCATGGAACACTATAGTCTATATTCTAGCAATTCTAATAGGTGAGAGACTTGCTCTGCTTTAAAGAAATGTAAAATTGTCCTCTAAGTGGAAATCTGTCTACTAAATTTGCCCACTAACAGAAGCATAAGTTGAAACATGAAAATTTTTCTGGTTTTCAACATGAAAACTGGAGAGTTCTAATGAAAATATTACATTTTCCCCTGAAAAATAGGCTCAGACATTCTAGACATTGACTGCTTAAAGTCAGAATGCTAAAGTAGAAAAAAAAACAAATCTTTAAGGGCCTTACCATACCTCAGATTTTTAAAGTCTTATCCTTTCTGACAATTACATATTCAAACTCAAAATGATATAGTTATATAAAACAAATTACAGATTTTAAAAAAATTAATGCTGTGTATTTGTTACTTTGATGTTTTCTGAATAGTAGAAAAATTAGGAAGTTAACATCTAGTCACACGTGCATCAGTTTATCAGCCACAGCTGGAGCCAAAATACTGGCATTTGTTTTGTTTCCCATCAGAGCACATTTTTATTATCAGATATGGATTGATGAACAGACAACTGGTATGTTCTAAGAAGAAAACTAAGAATTGCTTGATAAGAATTTATTATTCTATAAATTTTGCCTTTCTGTATATTTTACTTATTGATGACAGTATTACAAAGTATGAGAATTAAGGTATTTGCTTATGTGATGATATTTCCTATACAGAGGTTTTCTGGTGATGTTGGGGGAGCACTGACTGCTTTACTTTATTTCATGATTCAAATTATATATTCTTTGAGGGCAGATACTAGTTTTTTACTTTTTTAGTTTATAATGCTTTAAAGGTCTTCAACTAAAATTGTTCAATTTAATAAATTAATAAATTTCTGAGCCCAATTACTGGCATAGTTTTAATTGGTCATTGGATGAACAGATATGAAATTATTTTGAATTGTTTCTCTGTAGATGTTTCATATTTTTATCTATATATGTGTATATAATTTATATATATTTATATATTAAATTATGTACCGTTGCTTATCTCCCTACAGCTGTAACAAAGAACAAAAAGACTTTTGAACTCTTAATATTTTAATATTTTTTAAAATGTGTATATGCCTAAGTTAACTACATTTTCAGTTTATATTTAGACTTCTAATTTCATATCATATCCCTCACTTTTCAATTCTGTTCTCCTTTTTAATCTACCAACACAAAACATCCTGAAGTTGCCTACATTGTCCTTCAAAGTCTATTTGACAACACTGCCCTAATCTTGCTTTCAAATAAATAATATATCTTGTTTATATACAGTAAGTGAATTTGATGTTACCTTACATTTTAACAATGACAATTCTTCATTTAGTCAACAGGTACTTGAGTACCTTCTATATATAGCGCTTTATTCTAAACAAGGTTAAAAGACAGCTATCTGTGATTTCAAGAGGCTTACAATCTAAAGCTGATGAGAAATGAATTGACAATTGTATATAATAATTACTATTAAGTATCTTGGCTGTATAGGTTGGAGGCATCTGTCTCAACTGATTTGGGGTTTAAGGAGACAGGGCCAGTGCAGGGAAGTTTGCATAGAGAAAGTGGTGTTTGACCTGAGTTACAGATACAAATAGTAGTAAATGAGACAAAAGATGCAAAGGTATTCTAGGCAAAAAGAACAGTACCTACAAAAGCAAGGAGGCATGACAGAATATAGCATTTAGGGGAACAGCAAATAATTTGGTGTTACTGAAAGGAAAGACTCTTGTTGGGGATATGGAGCAGAAATTAGGCTGGGGCTAAACCTAGCACTCAGATCAAGAAAGATGACATTTTTCGTTGTTTAGACCTTTTTTTTTTTTTTTTTTTTTTTGCTGTACGCGGGCCTCTCACTGTTGTGGCCTCTCCCGTTGCGGAGCACAGGCTCAGCGGCCATGGGTCACAGGCCCAGCCGCTCCGCGGCATGTGGGATCTTCCCGGACCGGGACACGAACCCGTGTCCCCTGCATCGGCAGGCGGACTCTCAACCACTGCACCACTGGGGAAGCCCTAGACCTTTTCTTAAAGTTTGTAAGAAATATTGGATGGTTGTTAAGTAATAGAAGAACATTATTAAATTTGCATCTTAACATGTCTTACAAACACTTTAGAAGACAGGTTGGAGGGCACTGAGTAAAGAAGCAGAAAGGTCATTATTGTCTCCAGAGGAAAGGAGGCTGTCATGTAAGTTAAGCAACAAGAGCTTCTAAATTTAAAGTAGTGGTAGTAAGTATATAGACAAAGGGAGAATGGATTTGTGAGCTACTTAATGGATAGAAATAATAGAACTTGATTAAGATTAGATATAAAGATGTAGAGAGGGAGAAGATGAAGATGACTCGTCAACATTCACTAAGGTAGTAAACGTAGGAAGAAAATTTGCTGTGAAGTTTGAGATACATGTATAATAGCTATGTGGAAATTTCCATTTGGAAATGGGACTAATAGAACTAGGGTGAGTTAACTCAAGGGTGAGATCTGGCTTCAGTTATAAATCTGAATTGTCTGTCTTAGGTAGCAGTTAAAACCATAGTTTCGAATGAGTCACCTATGGGAAGATACAGATTGAGAAAGAGCAGTAGGCTGAGGACAGAACATGATTTTTTTTGAAGGTCAGCATTTAAAGAGCCCACAGAAAAGTAGAAGAAACTGTAGAGATGGAAGATCTAAGGAAAAGTGGTGTAACAGAAGCCAAAAATGCTTTTATGCAGGAAAGAGGAGTAATAAAGCATTAAATGCTACAGAAAGATTAGCTAAAAAAGGCATCCATTTAATTTGTTAATAGGAGGTTTTTGAGCCTAGTGAAAGCCATTTCATTAGAATGGTTGCGGCAGTCACATTGAATTGAGGAGTGTACGTGAGAGTGAATGATGAATATTAGATTTTCTGTCTCCAGCCTGGCTGTGAGGAAGAGGAAGAGGTATATGGCAGCTAGAAGAAGAGGTAGAATGGAGAGGGATTTATGATGGGAAAAGACTTAAGTATTTTTTATGCCCAAAAGTCCAGTAGATAAGAACTCATTAAAGATAGTGATGATTGATGGAGCAATATCCTTAAGATGGTAAGAAAAGTTAGAATCTAGAGCAAATACAGAATGAAGTTATTACTATTAGAAAGAAGCTTACCTTTTTCTTAGAGACAGAAGGGAAGAAAGCATAGAATTCTATTTCATTTTAGAGTAACTAGGTTAATCTGTGATACAGTTGGATTTATTTATCTATCCAGCTAACTTAGAAGAGAATAAAAAATGTTAAATCCAGTGACCATTTTTCCTTTATATATAGAAGTCATCTTATATTTACTCAGTTTTAGTAACCCCCATTTGACCATGTGTGGTTTTCTTGATTTATGTCCTGTCACCAAAATTGGTTACCAGCTAAAAATTCATACTGTATTTAATGTTACCTTTAAGAATCATAACCATTTTAACATTCTTTTTTTTGTTTGTTTTAACAGTCCAAAGCAGCATATGTACTCTTCTACCAGAGGCAAGACACTTTCAGTGGAACTGGCTTTTTTCCTCTTGACCGAGAAACTAAAGGTGCTTCAGCTGCCACAGGCATCCCATTAGAAAGTGATGAAGATAGCAATGATAATGACAATGATATAGAAAACGAAAACTGTATGCACACTAACTAATGAAAGTCCTAGAAGCCATAAAAGAGAGACTTTCCTGCTGGTGGTATCAAAATGATGAAGTTACCCACCACATTAAACAAAAGTCTGAGATGGGGAGTTTCAGATAACTGAATGTAAATCCTTTATCAGATTTTAACTTGTGCAGTACTTGAAGTGAAACACAATGAAAACTTTAACAGAAATTGTCTCTTAATACATTTACAGTCTTGTATTTACAAGCTAAATATATATAGGAAATCACAAATAAATCCCTTTTAAGTTTGCTGCTGTTTTGATGAATTATGTTTTCTTTAATTTTTTGGATGTGAGTTAATTGATGACAAACGTTAAATTTGTGGATGTTGGTCATTTATTTTGCTCAAATAATACTGCAAGAAAACTGGCTGAACTTAGTTTTTGGATAATTAATTCATGTGCATTAAGCTGCCACATATACTACTATGATATTTAGCTGCGGTATCCATGTGGCATAAATACTGCAGTAGTATTCTTGGAAAACCAAATTTTCAAATCTTTACCTGGTAGTCAATGTGGGCCTGTTATAAAACCAAATCATGATACAAGAAATAATCTTGAAAAAGTTATTTCCTTTTGTAGTATCATAAAAAATCCAGAATGTTATGTTCATCTTATTACTACTGTGGAAACAGGTTCTAGATTTCACACTTCATCGAAAGTCACTTTTCAGTTAAATGTAAGTATTTTTTACTGCTATTGGGATCTATCCCTAGATATTCAAATTCTTTTTGACTTGCTTTAAAATGCATATCTTTAATCTGGTGTTGGTCCAAAATTAAAATTTTGGCTGTCTGTTTTTCTCTACCCCATTTTTTGGTAATTTGGCAACTTTCAGCTCTCCCAAGTATTGTAATATAAGGACAAACTTAATAGTATTCTGTATCCATAGTAATAATTACATCAAGCTTAGATGAGAATTTTTTTTCATATACTGGCCTTTAAATCACTAATGGACAATTGGCTTTACAGGTAGGTCTGTTAACTTTCTTTGTGTGTTCCTGATGGAATTCACCATAGCCTTACAGCTTTTCTCAGAAGGTAACTTGTTACAAGAGAATTGGCATTTGCATGTTCCAGAGTCAGAACCTGTACAGTATATAAAGTATACAAACCTTGAATTTTATTTTAGTTCACCACATTCAAGGATCCAGGATGCCAAAAATATGTGTGAACATTTGAAACATTTTTCATTTGCTGCTTTTTCCCTTTGATCTAGTTGAAAGAATGTATTGTCAGTTGGCATACAATACTGCCTTTAATAGAAAATAAATGCTGGGGCACATTTCACATATCGACTACCTGAGAAATTGCTTTGTGTCCCACTGTTATTAAAGCAAAAAGTATAATGTTCTTCACTTGAACTAATCAAATACAATAGATTATTAATTGTGTATTGTAAATAAAAGTTCACTCTGTGAGTGCACATTTTGGTAAATTATTTATTTATGTTAGCATTTAAAAGTGAAAGAGAAATGCATTTGACCAGGATAAATGAGGTATGTTGATCATGGCTTTGCTTTATACCGTGATATTAAAGCTGGTTTTTCATCCTGGTATTTTTAAAGCTGCTTTGGGTTTTTCCTTTTTTCTCTTCTTTTCTTTTCTTTTCTTTTTTTCTTTCTTTTTTTTTTTTTTTTTAATGTAAACTAACCTCCTGCATGACAGAGGTTAAAATTTTGTCTGCACTTGAGTTCACTTGCGTTTACATTTGAAATGTGCATGTTTATTTATACAGATTTCAATAAAGCTATTCAAGGCCTTATTTAGTCTTTTATTTCTTACTCTGAATCTTTTAATAAAAGTCCTCTATTTTATGGTAGGTGACCATAGACTTTTTAGTTATACCGTTAAAAATAGAAAGAAAAGCATGTCATAGCTAAGTAAATCCTACTGTTAAGGACATGTTTTAAAGTTGACGTTTTCAGTTTAAATATTTAGTCATTGAGCAAATGTTTGTTTGTATACCTACTAATCTAGAGTCTTGAGATTTAGCAGTAATCAAATATTCCTGTGCTCACAGAGTTTGCAGTCTTTCTGCTACCTACCAACTAGCAAACTTTATTTCCATTTTTCTGAGGTTTAAAGAAAAGACAAAATTTTTTCTAGCTCTAGATTGTAGTCTCTACCCTAGTTGTCCATAGGGACCATTCCTTTTTCCTGTGATTAACTTATATTCCCACTGAAAGAAAAGAAAATGATGTTAATAATACCATTGAATTTGTCAAACTCAAATGGCATTTTCAGCTGCAAAAAAGAAAACTGTAAAAATAGTGCAAAGGCTAATCCATACTCTAATTAAAAGTAGATATTCATAGATAGTACAGGGTAGTAGGAATATATCCAGTCTAGAATTCTGCTTCTAGCTTTGCTACTCAGTAATCACATGACTTTGAATTTAATCTCTCCTGGTCTGTTTCCTGGCCAGTAAAATAATAATAATAATAGGAGCATTTATTGAGCATTTTCATGGACCAGGTACTATATTAAAGTGTTACATGTATTACCTCATATAATTCCACAATAGCTACGAGGTAGGAACATTCATCATCCCCATTTCTCATACGGAGAAACCAAGGTACAAAGCAGCCAATATTCCCAAGTTCACACAATTGCTATGTGGTGGCCAATATTCTATCCTCAGGTACATGTGCTACTTCCCACTAGTTATAGTGTCTGACTCACAGGATTGTTTGGAGCTCAAACAAGATAATGCATTTTATGGCAAGGTGCTTTGTAAGCTATGTGGTATACTCATTACTGACTTTTTCAGTCTGAATACAAAGTCATCTTGAAGTCTAATAACTTTGCTCCCAAAAGTAACTTCAGGTGAATATCTGAGTACTGAATAAGAAAAATACCAGCTGAAACATTGACTAACCATTCCCTTTTAAAACTAACTTCATTCAACTTGCATACATTTATTACAATTTTAATTAAATTTTAAATGTGACATTTTTTTCCTTGTTCATCTAACTCAACTGTGCCCTTCTTTACATTTCCCCAAATGCAACCCTGATTTTCAGGACTTTTTTTCTTCATCTATGATTTAGTTTTAATTAATCTATATGAAAAAGCTGCAGCCTAATGTTTTATTTAAATATCCTGCTTTCTCTTATAATCTGTATTCGTTTAGTCCTATATTTGTCCTTGCTTTTCTGGCAGCTAGATATAAAGCCACACAAAACAGTGGTTTGGGTATGAAGAAAATTAGTTAAGTGTCAAAGCCATTGCTACAGTATAAAGACAGTGCTTGTTCATCAACTAATTTCATTGAGGTGAGGACATCTTATGAGAAATAAGCCAGGAGACTATGAGATAAAATGAGTAGAGTCTCCTTCAGTGGCTTATGAAAGGGAGTTGGGGGGAGGGGGCATGGTTTGCGGGGGTGGGGAGCATGCCAGTAGGAACCTTTCACCCCAGAGAAGAATGTACTGTCTCTGACACTATCACTGGTACATGGTGATAACAAAAAGTAAGCCAACTTTTAGTCTGTTTTATTATCTTTAAGTACTTTACAGACAATACATTTCATTACTGCCTGCTTCCCATCCTCCCTACTTGTAGCTATGGTTCTGATCTTTGCTTGTGCAGTATAGATGAGCACATTCTCTCCAGTTTAGTTTGTAAGGTAGAAATGTGGAGAATTCTTGTATACAGAGGAAGGAACCAAAAGTCTTTAAAATCTCAGAGGAGTGAGAAGGAAAGGAAAATAAATTTTATTTCTGAAGCCAAAGAAGAATAGTGGAAATCTTTGGTCATATTTTTTGCTCTACAATAAAGTAATTTTTTAAATTTTTATTTGAAACAGCTTCTCTTGAAAAGGTAACTATGTTGATAACTCACAAATACTTTTTTTTAAGTGCCAGAGGTTAGAGAAAGGGGGAAGGAGAGTGTATTTATATTCTTGCTGACATATATTAAGTTGTAGAGCTATATAGTCTATTGTTTCATTATCAGAGTTTTTTAATGAGAAACATGTATAATTTTTCTTATAAGCATTATTCTAGGTTGGGCATTTCAATTCTATATAATTTTTCATGTGTTTAATTCATATTTACCATATATTAAAGCAAAAGAATTTCAAAATAGCTCAGATAACACTTTCATTTAAAACTGGATTAGGTATATTCAAATTTTTAATCAGCATAGAATAGGTTTTTAAATATCAGAATCAGGAAGATAAAATATACATGTAAAACGTACATAGTAAAAATTCAAATATTGATCAAGCCTTATTTGCACTAATGATGGGGTAAAGAATTTTTAAATGGATAATATAAAACAGACAGTACAAAAATTATTTTTGGCAAATATATGCATTGGGAAACATACACTACATCATACCATGGTCTAATTATAATCAGCTCTATCTTTGGAAGCCTGGAAATTGCCAGGATAGTGAAAGGGAAGAGACTCTGAGTTATTAAGAGAATCCAGAAAGTGGATAAACCATTCAGGGAAAATCAAGAGTTGACATAATATTGTGGACTAGAGTCTCAAAGGACAGAGAGAAAAATCAGTCAAATGGGTTTTGATGTCATTTTTTTTCTAGAAATGCCTATTAAATCTTATACAAAGCAGCTAAAAATACAGCTATCTCTTTGGAAATCGTTCTTTTAAATGGAAATGCTGTAAAAATAAGACTGCACATTTTCAGTATGCACAAAATCAAATATTTTAAATGTTTAAATTGTTTTGGTAATTAACTATGTTCTACTGTAGAAAATCATGGTTGAAGTTGGTGCTCATTTTGCTCAAAGTTTTCCCTCATATCAGGAACTTGTAGTTTGTTCTATATAGTTTGATGAAACAAAAAAAAATAGTTTTATTTGCTGTGACCTTCAAATCCGTTGCTAGGAGTTAAATCTACATACATACAAGTAAAACAATAAATATGGAAACATCCCAACAGTCTTTTCCCATAATGTGTATTCTTACATTTTTCTCAGTAATGACAAATTCTTTACATTTCCCAAACTGTTTTAAACCTTAAGTATTACCTTGCTTTTTAATTCTTAGTTAAAATCTTTCAGGATTCTTAAACTTTGTAATATCTCAAACCAAGTTTTCTCATTAACACTTATTTTGTTTTTCTTTTAAACTTTATGAAAGAATATTGTAGGTTAACAGGCATTGTAACTCCTTATTCCTCCTCTATTCATTGATTCTTAGGTATGCTAGGTTTTGAATAGTTTAGACTCACGTATTAAAGTGTTCTTCTTAGTCTGGCCTTACATGTGTGCCTTCACTCTTTCATCTGGCCTGCTTTTCTTCTGACCTTGAGTTATCCCTATAAGTAGTGAAAGTATTTCACTTTCTCTATACTGAAAACAATCTTTTGATTATATGAAGTGGGCAATTTTAAAATTCTCTTGAGTTCGTCAGAATTAATCACATCATGACTTTTTAAGTCATTTCCCAAAGAAGTTCCAGACGTCCAGATCATTGTTCATCCCCTGAGCTCCCTAACTCCTGTAGTGAATTATCAGTGTCCTGAAAACTACTTAAGACAGAGCAACCTCCAAGCATATATGAATTATTTTAGAATTGCCCTCACTTAAGAAAACCAAAAAATAAACTAAATATGGAGAAATTATTGATAGTACATCTTTTTATTCCTGTAGGACTCATACTGAGTGACTTCAGTAAGATAAAACTCGATTTATAAAACAATTTCAATTTTGTGCCATGTATCTATTGTGTGAGTTGTAATATTGCAAATTCAAACAGTAAACATCAATAATCACAAATACTTGGGTAAGATGTTTGTTGGGAGACAGTGAGATAGGGTAGGAAACATTCTGTATTTAAAACCATTTTACCACAGCTAGCTCTTAAGTCATTGGCTTCTGAATTTTAGTTTTCTCAACCATAAAATACCAGTTTCTTGTGAAGATTAAGAGTTAATGGATATAGAGGTATAAACTTCGAGGTTTTGCAAAATAAGGCATATTTCCTATTATGGAAAACTAGAGTGCTCTATCATTGCTGATGAAAGACTTCTTCAATTGAAGGCTCAAATTCAGCTTTTAAAGTTATTGTTAAGTATATATTTTTAGCAGAAGAATAACCAGTAGGATGGATCAAATTAATATTTGCTTTTTCATTTTTTTTTTTTAAGATGTTCTCCTAGCTCCTCTAAAAGACTTGGAGCAGAAGTCTTAATGTGATGGTAAGCTTGAAAATTAAAATTTCATCACGGATACTAGAATCCAGTTCCATACTAACAGATTTGTTTTTTTAAAGCTATTTATGAGCATAACTAAACATTTTACACTTAAAACCCTTTTCTCTGCCTTCAGCAATCATGGATTATGTTGTCTTTTTCCCCCAATTTTATTTCTCAGTATCTAAAATCATTTGAGTAAAGTAAAATCCAAACTTCAGAGGTTACGACTTTTATTGTTGGGATAGAATTAGTAAAAGTCAGATTCTATTCCTCTCTTTAGCTTAAAGTCCTCCTCCAGACCCTCCGTGAATAAAAGAGTGGTTCAGAACATAGGCTTAGAACTTTAACCACCTGAGTTCTGGGCCTACCACTTTTCTGTAAGTCTTGTTACCTCTCTGATTCCCAATTTGCAAACTAGAGCAGCTCCAGAATTTCCATCTAGGAGGGCTTGGGGTGAACAGTCCGAGTAGAAAGAAGTGTGAGACTCTTAAAACTGCATGTTTGCTCAGCAAGCACATGGTTTTTCTTGAAATGTACAGTTTACTTGTTGTAGAGGGCTATTAATAGATATTTGTGAGGAAACCAAACTCCCCATCTACCTAAGCCATCCACTCCTGGCACTATTACCCTACCTTTTAGAATAATTGTGAGGTATAAATTGTGTCCTGATCATTATGAAGAACGCAGCAGGTATTATTACTAACAAGTACACCCAATTGTGGGAATGATTGTTCTCTCTTTACAAATGAGACTAATTATCATTATTCAATATCATTCACACTCAAGTTCCAATAAGCTTTCTTCAGCAAGAGAACAAAGAATAGGGTAACGATTATTCCACCCAGATTGCCTGTTCAACTGGTGCTTGAGGGAAAAGATTGAGAACTAGCCCTTATCCAACTCCTCACCTTCCCTCAAACATATACAATTTGACAACTCTGGGCTTTCCCACATACTATTCTGTTTAATGGTCTGCCTTATCTCCTACCAGGCAGACTCCTACACACATTCTTCAGGACCAATCCCAACATACACTGGCTTGCTCTTCCTGACACATCAGTTGTCACCTTGGGCTATGCATATCTCTCATCCCCCATTAGACTGAATTAATCTGATGGAAGAGTCTTGTTCATAGATGCTAAGATGGTGTTGGGTATAGTATGTGTTCCTAATGTGATAATTAAATGAAGGATTTGCCTCAATATCTGAAGCATCACTGTATTACTGTGATTTTGTTTTATCCCTGATGTATTACTGAGTAAGTATTTTTAAAGCTTTCAAAGTAAATTTACCTTATGAATGTGCATTAAAAATAGATACGTTTAAAATACAGTAACATTCTAAATTCAGTATTATTAAGAATAATAAATTCAGTATTATTTATGGAATTTAGAATATTCAAGATTAAATGTAAAGAATAGCAACATTTCATTTATATTTTCTAAAGACATTTTTATTGCAAAGAAATCTGTCTTCCAACCCAGTTTTTGTCTGGTTTCCATGGCAAAGTGACCATTCTGTGACTAGGCTCATAGCCTCCTTATCTAGTATCACATATACAACATTCTGAAGTCTACCTTCCCTTAATATTGTCCATTTTTCTTGAGTCCAAGGTTTTCCAGGAGAATTAACAACTATCAAAAGTTAGGTCTAGGGCTTCCCTGGTGGCGCAGTGGTTGAGAGTCCACCTGCCGATGCAGGGGACACGGGTTCGTGCCCCGGTCCGGAAAGATCCCACATGCCGCGGAGCGGCTGGGCCCGTGAGCCATGGCCGCTGAGCCTGCGCGTCCGGAGCCTGTGCTCCGCAATGGGAGAGGCCACAACAGTGAGAGGCCCGCGTACCGCAAAAAAAAAAAAAAAAAAAGTTAGATCTAGATCCTTTATGCCTCTGCATTGACCAACAATGTAGTCACCAAGTTTGTCTTCATACATCTTCTGAGAAGGGTCTCAGAGTTATTAAATACTAATGAGAGTACCTACTGATTGCTTCCAAGCAACCTGTATAGTGATACTATTTTTAAACAAATACTGCCTTGAGACCCCATCCCCATGAGAGCCCACAATTTGTATAGTATTAATAAGCCTGGATGAGTTGTTACTGCTGTCCCAAAATAGAAGTCCCTAAATCACCCTCAAGCACGTTGAAATAGTAAAAATACTATATAATATTTGGTTGGAATATACAAAGATAGGTGTACAAATTACTAATTTGGGAAGTGAAACAGTCCATAGTTTTCAGACTTGAATTCCCATTTTAAAAAGACATCATTTTTCAGTTTTACTCTGATAAGAAATAAAAATTAAACAAGAAGTAATGTGGGGGGAAAAAAAAAAAACTCACTTTTGAGGCAAAAAAAGAGTCTTGTTGATGGCCAAGGGTAAGACTCAGTTTCCCAACAGGGTAAATTAATTTTGAAAACAAAAGGAGCCAAATGTTAAGGAAAGAGAAGATAGTCAAGTTTGATTGGAAAGGAGAGATTTTCTGTGTTTTTTTTCTTTCGTGGGTGGTTTAAGCTCTAAAGAAAATATTTTCTTGGACAGATCCCTCAAAATTCCCTTTAAACAACTAGGTAGACTGGGAACATCCTGGATCTTCCCACTTTTCTTAAAAACGGCACACAAAAGATGAACTATATAATGACACCAATTGTGATTGTGTAAAAATAAAATAGCCCAACCGGAATTATTTGTACACAATCCATTAACAAGATTTTTAAACCCCCAATGATAGACCCAGAAGGAAAATTAAATTGCTTAGCTTGTTCAAAATCTGCTTTTTGAAACACATGGCAAACCATCTAATTGATACATACTCTAGAAATAAGTAGTATAGTACAGAAGTATTTGTGTAATTTTATTTTTATTTTTTTTTTTTGCTATCCGCGGGCCTCTCACTGCTGTGGCCTCTCCCGTTGCGGAGCACAGGCTCCGGACACACAGGCTCAGCAGCCATGGCTCATGGGCCCAGCCGCTCCGCGGCATGTGGGATCTTCCCAGAACCGGGGCACGAACCCATGTCCCCTGCATCGGCAGGCGGACTCTCAACAACTGCGCCACCAGGGAAGCCCTATTTGTGTAATTTTAATATGTGTGAGGCTCACAATGAGTGGTGCTAAGACCAGGTGTTTTCTTTGGTGCTAGCGAAATTGGTGTAACTCTGGAAACCACTTTCATACTACAGTTATTAGCAAATACAGAATTTAGCTTCAGAGTTCAGTGAGTCCTAACAGCCTGCCCTCAAAGTGTGAGACAACCTAAAACCAGGGCAGAGAGAAGACAGCTCCTTGTCTTAGATGCTAGCTATATCTCCCTCTCCTGTCACTGGACCCACACATACTCTTTCCAGATTCTGGGTCACTTCTATTTACTTCAAGTTTTTAAGGCCTATTTGTTTCTACCCTTACATTTAGCTGGTATTTAGCTGGTAAACTTGAATTTTTACCTAGTCATCCTTCTGTTACTGTTGTCTGTTTCCACAGCTACATTGGATTTCCAAGGGCATGGCTTATCTGTTCAGACTCTGATGTTCGCTCGTATTCCGCAGTTTTGGTTTGGTTTTTCAAAATGTAATGTTGGGATTCACCCCTAAAATCAAGGTTACTGTTTTGTCTTCTCTGTCTTTGCCTAAGGTATATTTTCTTGGACTCTGTAAATCTGCCCATAGGAAACCCATAGGAAAACTGTAATAGACTACACGCCCTGTAACTAGACTGTTAACTTCAAGGATCAGGGATGTTATTCTATAGTAAATATTTTGTGGATGTATTTCCACAACTGTCACGTTGTTGTTGTTTTCTTCATGTAATTTCAAATATAGTAAAACCAAGTTCTTGGAGAAAAAAGGTCAGGATCCAAATAATTCAATGAAAATTAGTATATCATTAAAAAAATGAGAAATACATTCCAAGGATATTCATTAAAATGTTCATTTCAGTTGCCTTGATGAGGCATTGATATCGTACATTGCCTCCATATGTCGTAAAATAGAAAATAACATGTATCATTCACAATTCCTAGAAATATAAAGAAACAGGAAATGTAAACCCATGGTAAATGGAAACAGATCCAAAGATAATCCAGATGTTAGAATTGGTAAACAAGGACTTTAAAATGACTATAATAAATACATTAAAGAATCCACAGGAAAAGATGGAATGAGTAAGAAATAGGGAATTTCAGGAAATACATGTGAAAACTATAAGAAATAACCAAATGTAAATATTAAAACTAAATATAACTGAAATCAAAAATCTATTAATTGGATGGGATTAATGCAGAACACAACTTAAAAATAAGTCTAGAAATTATCCAAAATAAGGCATAGAGATTTTTTTTCCCCCTAAATTAACAGGAACACAAAGACTTGTGAGAGAGAACCAAACAGGAGAAGAATGAAGTAGAAAAAAATAATTGAAAACAGATGGCTGAAGTTTTCCCGAATTTGACTGAAAATATCAACTTAAGCCAGCATACCCCAAGCAGGATAAGAAGGAAAGAAGACCACATCCATACCCTTAAATAGTCAATAAAAATCCAAGATAAAAATTAATTCTCAAAAGCAGCCATGGGGGAAAAAAGTCACATTACTAGCAAATAATGTGACAGCTGACATTTCATTAGAAACAACAAAGGCCAGGAGAAAATGGAATGGCGTCTCTGAGGTGCTAAGGTGGGGGAAGGGGGAGGGAAACCTGTCAAATTTAGAATTAATACACAAGAAAATATCCTTCTAAAATGAAGGCAAATTAAACATTTTCAGATGAAAAATAATTTGTCCGTCAGTAACCCATAATACAGAAGTGTTTATGGAAATGCTCAAAGAATTTCCAGATGGAAATTTCAGATCTACAGGAAGGAATAAAACCTATGGAAATGGTGAGTAGAGTATGTAGATAAATAGAAAATTTTTTCTTTCTTAGATAAAAATCAAATGGTTGTTCAAAACAAAATGAATGAAAATGTACTGTGGGATTTGTAACGTGTGAATAAAATATATGACATCAGACAAAGGAGAGTGGTTTATGTGAAATTATACTGTTATAAAGTTCTTATATGTGAATTAATATAATATGATTGCAAAAGATCATGATATATTAAGAATGTATACTATAGGGACTTCCCTGGTGGTCTAGTGGTTAAGGCTTCGCCTTCCAATGCAGGGGGTGTGGGTTCAATCTCTGGTCAGGGAGCTAAGATCCCACATGCCTTGTGGCCAAAAAACCAAAACATAAAACAAGCAATATTGTAAAAAATTCAATAAAGACTTTAAAAATGGTCCACATCAAAAAAATCTTAAAGAAAAAAAAAAGTATACTATAAACCCTAGAGCAACCACACACAAAAAAGAAAAAGAACAAGAGGCATAACTAAAAGCCAGTAAAACAGATAAAATGTAATAATAAATAATACTCATGTCACCCCCTCCCCCACACACAAAAAAAGTAAAGGTAGAAAAGGAGGGAAAAGGAACAAAGAACAAATGGTAAACAAAAGATGATGGTAGATTTAAATCCAACCATATTAATAATTAAATGTAATGGACTAAACTCTGAATAAGGCAGGAGAAAGAAAGATCCAACCATATGCTTTTTCCGAGAGACACTTTATAAAGACCAAACAAGTTATAAGTAAAAAATGGAAAATGATACACCTAGCATAGGGAATTTAGTGTGGCCATATTAATATAAGGTGATTGACACTTATAGAACACTGCGCACAACAAATGCACATGGAATAGTCTCTAAGACAAAATGCTGGTCCATAATTAAGTTTCAGTATATTGCAAAGGATCGATGTCCTATAGAATATGCTCTCGCACGACCAAATAATTAAATCAGAAATACAGTCAGCCCCCTCGGTGTCTGCGGGTTCCACGTTGGTGGATTCAGCCAGCCTAGGATCCAAAATATTTGAAAAATATTTCCAGAAAGTTCCAAAAAGCAAAACTTGAATTTGCTGCATACCAGCAAGTATTTATATAGCATTTACATTGGATTAGGTATTATAAGTAATCTAGAGATGATTTAAAGTATACAGGAGGATGTGCAAAGGCTGTATGCAAATACTACACCATTTTATAATAAGGGACTTGAGCATCCATGGATTTTGATTTCTGTGTATGTGGGGGGGGGGGGGGTCCTGAAACCAATCGCCAGCAGATACAAGATACCTAGAAAATTAACATGGGTCAGAGAAGAAAACTGCATGAAAATTTGTGGGGTGAAGCTAACACATCTTATAAAAATTATGTTTACACTATTCTGTAGTCTATTAAGTGTGCTATTTAGCATTATGTCTAAAAAAAGCAATGTGTATACCTTAATTTAAAAATACTTATATTGCTAAAAAATGTTAACCATCATCTGAGCCTTCAGCAAGTCCTAATCTTTTTGCAATAGTAACATTCAAAGATCACTGATCACAGATCACCATAACGAATACAATAATAATGTAAAAAGTTTGAAATATTGTGAGAATTACCAAAATGTTGACACAGACACGAAGTGAGCAAATGCTGTTGGAAAAATGGTGCCAGTAAACTTGCTCAATGAATGATTATCACAAACCTTCAATTTGTAAAAAAAGGAATATCTGCAAAGTGCAATAAAATGTGGTATGCCTGCAGTAAATTAGCAAGATCGATTGCATTAGTTTGCTAGGGCTTCCATAACAAAATAGCACAGAGTAAGTGGCTTAAACAACAGAAATTTATTTTCTTATGGTCCTGGAGACTGGAAGTACAAGATCAAGGTGCTGGCAGAGTTGGGTTTCCTCTGAGGCCTCTCTCCTTGGCTTGCAGATGGCCACTTTCTTGCCTTTTCTTCACATGGTCATCATGCAGTGTACCCTTGGTGTCTCTCTGTGTGTTCTAGCCTTATAAGGACACCAGTCATAATTGGATTAGGACCCTCTAATGCTCTCATTTGTACTTAATTACCTCTTCAAAATACAGTCCAAATACAGTCAATTTTGAGGTACTAAGGGGTAAGCCTTCAACTTGAGGGGAACACAGTTCAGCCCATAACACTGATAGAATAAATTATCAATATCAGGAATGAAAGCAAGGACATGACTAGATTTTACAAAGATTAAAAGGATAATAAAAGATTATGAACAACTGACAATAAATTCAATTAAATGGACAGTTTCCTTAAAGAGAACGACTTAACAAAAATACCACTTATCACAATTGACACAGGAGACATAGAAACTCTGAAAAGCTCTACATCTTAAACACGCTGAATTTGTATCTAAAAACCTTCCCAGAGAGATAAAAGGAAGATTTTGGTTCCATTGGGACACTGAAGTCCACTACAGCTTATCTCTTTTTGAATTACAACTAAAATCTCTTGAGAATATTCATAAGCAACTACCTGAGCATTCTGAAAAGTAAACAAAAAATTGTGGAAGGAAGTCAGCAGTTGGAAAAGCAATCCATAAAGGAGTAAATTTTCTGAGTTTCTGTTTTATAGCTATGCCCCCAAGGGCAGGCTCAGTTGTAGAAATGTGTGATCATGTAGATGGCTAGCCTCCAATAGAACCTTGTTTTCCTGTCCAAAGGAACCACAAAAAGGGAAACTTGCAGGTCAGAAAGTGTAACAAGAATTCTGGATTTGGGGAAGGGGATTACCTAATCTGTTGTAACAGGCTCACCCCTGGGTTGTGCATGGACAGGACAAATCTAAAACATCATAACACTTAACATTTTGACCATTGCTCAAGACTCATACTAACCCCTGAAAAGCACATGTGCAGGTCGGACCCAAAACAGTATGGCAAATGCTTTATGACCTGAACTATGATTTAAACCAGGGCCCAAATCTCAGACTAATCCTGGGTGATGGTTGTATGGCAAGACAGAACTTTTGGTCTGAGTCTAAACTGAGTTGATAGACTGGCTAAAAAAAATTAACATCCTCCATAAGATTATAAGAGAACCCACAGTCTACACAGTATTGCAGTCACAATTTCCAGGATATAATTCAAAGTTAATTAGCATATAAAGTATGAGTAAAGTGACTAATTAACCAGGCAAAGGCAACCAACAGATTTCAAGACATACAGCTGTAGTAATCAAGATGGTGGTATTGGCAGAGGAATAAACACACAGATCAATGGAACAGAAGGGAGAGCTCCAAAATAGCATCATCACACAAGTATGGCCAACTGATATTTGACAAAGTTGCAAAAGCATTTTGATGGAGAGAGGACACTCTTTTCAACAATGGTGTGGAGTAATTAAATATCCATAAGCAAAAGAATAAGCCTAGACCTAAAACTCACACCTTATACAAAAATTAACTCAAAGTGAATCATAGATTTAAAAGCAAAGTATAAAACTATAAAGCTAAAAGAAGATAACACAAGAGAAAAAAGCATGGTGACAATTCCAAATGCTGATGAAGATACAGAAAAACAGTCTTGTACATTGCTGATGGGAATATAGAATAGTACAGCCACTCTGGTAAATAATTTTGCATTTTCTTTAAAGACATTTATCATACAACCCAGCAATCACTGTTGATATTTATTCTAGAGAAATGAATACATAAGTCTTCATTAAAACCTGAACATGATTGTTCATAGCTCTATTTGTAATAGCCCAAAATTGAAACAACCAAAATATCTCTCAGTAGGTGAATAGATAAACTGATATATGCAGACTATGGAATTCTACTCAGCAGTAAAAAGGAAAAAAACTATCTCTTCATATAACAACTTCACTGAATCTCAAGGGCATTGTACTGTGTGAAAAAAAAAATCCAATTCCAAAAACTCATACTGTATAATTCCATATATATATATATGGTTCTCAAAATGAAAAAATTACAGAAATGGAAAGATTAGTGGTTGGTGAAGGTAGGGGTGTAATTATAAAACAATAGCACCAGAGAGGTTTTTGTGGTGATGGAATAGTTTGGTATCTTGACTGCAGTAGTCATTACACAAATCTATACATGTGATTAAATGATATTAAACTATATATACACACCATATTAATGTCATTTCCTGACAATGTCATTTGATATTGTACTATAATTGTATAAGATGTAACCATTGAGGTAAACAGGATGAAAGATGCATAGTGCCTTTCTGTATTACCTTTGAAACTTTTTATTCTATAATTATTTCAAATTAAAACATTCTCAAAAATTAAAGATATAATCACTCAATGAACCTGAAGAGTGATAAACAGAAGTTATAGAATCTGAAGGACAGAAGCAGGGAAAGATTTTTAAAAGAAAGAAAGAGAAAAGAAAGAGCATAGCATCACGGGTCTATGGAACAATATTTTAAAAATCTAACATACTTGCCCCTGGAGTTTCAGAAAGAGAGGATAAAGAGATTGGGGCCACAAAAATTATTTGAAGAAATAATGCCCCAAACATCACAAATTTAATGAGACATACATTTACAGAGGCAAAAAGTTTGATGCACCCCAAACAAGATAAAATAATACTTAGACACATTTTAATGAAACTACTGAAGACTTTTGTAAAAAGATTTTTAAAAATCTTAACAGAACTAGAGAAAAATGAAACATTACATATGGGGCAACAATGATTGGGATGCTCTTGGATTTCCAATCAGAAGCCATGAAACCCAGACAATGGAAGAACATCTTTAAAGTGCTCAAAGAGAAGAGTGGTCAACACAGGATTCTATGTCCAGCAAAAATATCCATCAGAATAAATAAAGATATTCTGAGATGAAAGAAAATTATGAGAATTCGTCAGCAGCAGATTGATTTGAGAAGAATACTTAAAGGAAATGATTCAGGCTAAAGAGGAATACCAAAGAGAAACTTAGACGTTGAAAAATGAAGGAAAAGCAACACAAATGGTAAAGATCTGAGTAAATTTAACAGTCTATTTTTCTCCTATTAGATTCTTTAAAATATGCATAACTGATGAAAGCAAAAAATGATTGGGACATAGTCAATGGGTCTCTCTAACTCTGACACATGTTGCTAAGCGTGTAAAGGATTGCAAGACCCTGACAACTCTTTTATCCAGGTCATTTCTCAGGATTGTTTTTGCAGCTGGAAAGTATGAAAGGTGAGGTAATATCTTCCATCACATAAAAAGCTGATCTGCTTACTGATTGCCATAAAAGTGGTAGACCCCTTAAAGCTCCTTTGCTGTGGCCCAAGAATCCACTAATTTTGCAGGCTTCATCAGGCCTTCTGCATTGCCTTGTAGGTCTTGTGGCTCAGGTAATCAGCATAAAAATACTCTTGCCTCTGCTGTCACCGTAAGTTTCAGAGTCTAGTGTGCATGTCTACTGTACACAGTCTAGTGTACCTTACCTAGGATTCTAGTGTGTTCAGTATCCATGAAATGGTTGCATGCTAACTTAATAGCTTGAAAGTCGATTAAAATAAATCCCCTCTCAAAACTGTAACACTGCCTGGTAGGAATATCAATATATATAGATATATATGACAACTATAACATAAAGAGGGCAGGGTAAAGCAACCTACATGGTTGTAAGGCTTCTACATTTCACTTGAGGTGGTAAAATATTAACCTGGATATAGTGGGAAAGGTTGAGTATGTGTAATTTAATCTATAGAGAAACCATTAAGACAAAGAACCCAAAAGATTGCCAAAAAGCCAATAAATTAAAATGGAATATGAGAGTATTCAAATAATAGAAATGGAGGTAAGAAAGAAGATCAAAATACAGAGGAGACAGCCAGTAAACAAAGTAGAAGACTTAAACCAACTATATCAATAATTACATTAATATAAATGATCTAAACATACCAATTAAAAGATAGAGATTGTTAGATTAGACGGTGTTTTAGTTTTCTGGGGCTGCTGTTAAAAAAGTACCACCACCTGAGTGGCTCAAACAGAAATTTTCTTACAGTTTTGGAGGTTAAAAGTCTGAGATCAAGGTGTGAGCAGGGTTGAGCCTCCTGAGGGCTGTGAGGAAGAATCTGCTCCCCTTCTAGCTCCTAGTGGTTAGCTGGCAATCTTTGGTGTTCCTTGGCTTGTCTGCATCACCCCAATCTGCCTCCATATTCACATGACATTGTCCCTGTATGTGTGTCTTTCTCCATCAACCCACTTTATAACGACACCAGCCATACTGGATTAGGTGCTTAATCCTACACCAGCATGGTCTCATCTTAACTAATTATATCCACAAAGACCTTATTTCCAAATAAGGTCACATTCTGAGGTACTAGTTAGGATGTCAACATGTGAATCTGGGGGACACACAATTCAACCCATAAACGATAAACTCATAGATGATAAATTCAAGTCCTAAATATATGCTGCCTATGAGAAACTTGCATTAAATATAAAGACACAGGGCTTCCCTGGTGGCGCAGTGGTTGGGAGTCCGCCTGCCGATGCAGGGGATGCGGGTTCGTGCCCGGATCCGGGAGGATCCCACATGCCGCGGAGCGGCTGGGCCCGTGACCCATGGCCGCTGAGACTGCGCGTCTGGAGCCTGTGCTCCGCAACAGAAGAGGCCGCGGAGGTGAGAGGCCCGCGTACCGCAAAAAATAATAATAATAATAATAAATAAAGACAGGTGAAATGTAAATGAAAAGGAAAAGATGTGCTGTGCTAACACCAATCAAAAGAAAACTGGAGTAACTATATTAATTTCAAAGTGGACAAATCTACAATTATAACTAAAGGTACCATCACCCCTAACTGGTAGAGCAAGTAGACCGAAAATCAAAAGGGATATAGTAGCCATGAATAGTGCTACCAACCAAACTGACCTAATTGACCTTTATGGAATACTCCACCTAACAACACCCAAATACACTCTTTGCAAGTATACATGGAACATTTGCCAGGATAGACCATATTCTGGGCCATTAAACAACCTTAAGGGCATTTTAAAAATTTAAATCATACCAAGTATGTTTTGTAAACATAACAGAATTAAAACTAGAAATCAATCTTTTTTATCTGGAAAAAACTTAAATATTTAGAAATTTTATAACCTACTTCTAAATAACCTAAGGGTCCAAGAGGCAGTTACAGGGGAAATTAGAAAATATTTTGAATTGAATGGAAGTGAAAAAGCATAACATACCAAAATGTGTGTGATGCAGCTTAAGCAGTGCTTTGGGGAAATTTAGAACATTAAATGTTTACTAAAGAAGAATAGTGTCAAGTCATCTAAGCCTCTATCTAGAGACTATAAAAAAAGAGCAAATTAAACCCAAAGCAAGCAGAAGAAAAGAAATAATGATAAGAGCAGAGATTAGTAAAATGAATAACAGAAAAACAATTGAGAAAATAAAACCGTAGGGCTAATTCTTTGAAAAGATCAATAAAGTTGATAAACTCTAACCATAATGATGAAGAAAAATAGAGAGAAAACCAAAATGACCAATTTCAGAAATGAGAGATGAGATCACTACAGAGTATACAGATATTAAAAGAATAAGAGAATATTAACAAACAACTTTATACCCATAAATTTGACTTCAGGTAAAAAGAACAGATTCCTTGAAAAAGAAAAACTAAAAGGGCTAACTGAAGGCAAAATGGATAACCTGAACAGTCCTATAGCTACTAGAAGAATTGAATTAGTATATAAAACTCTTCCAAAAAGAACTCAGGTCCAAATGACTCCACTGGTGAGTTCTACCAAACACTTAAGGAAGAAGTAATACTAATTACACACAAACTTTTTCAAAAAATAGAAGAGAAAATATCCTAAATCACATAGCCAGCATTATCCTGACACCAAAAACAGAAAAATAAGAATACAAGAAAACCACAGACAAATATCTTTTATGAACCTAGACAAAAATATCCTCAATAAAATATTAGCAAATTGAATCTAACAATATATAAAGATGTATTATCACACACCATGAGCAGGTGGGATTTATTCTGGGAATGCAAGGCTAGTCTAACGTTCAAAAACCAATCAATATAATTCACCATTTTAACTAATTTGAAAAGAAAAATTATATTGCCATCTCAGTAAATGCAGAAAAGGCATTTGACAAAATTCAGCACCCATTCATGAGTTTAAAATCCTTAACACTAGTAACAGAAGGGAACCTCCTCAATTTTGCAAAGGACATCTACAAAAAGTCTACAGTCATTATCATACTTAACGATCAAAGATTCCACGGTTTCCCCCTAGGACTAACAAGGCAAATGTTGGGAAAGGCAGTCTAATGTGCACTGCCTGTTGACCCCCCTCCATCTAGTTTCAGAAGAACAGGGCTTGGGCCTGGAATACTTCTTTACCAAGAGATAAGGAACCCATATAGTCAGTGCCAGATTTATCACCTTGTATGGGAATATCTTCTTTTTCAGACTCAATGTGTATTCCTTTGTTCTGCCTAAGTATTTATACTCAATGCTTCAGTGACTCTCAGGCACTCTCCAGCCTTCGTTTATTTCAGACTCCACGGAGGAGGAAGAGGTGTCCTTCTGCTACAGCACAAGAGGGGTGCATGCAGGCTAATTGCCCTGTGTTGGCTGCCTGGTGGGACCCACTGGCCACAGGGAACCAATGCACACAATTGGAGCTGATCTTTCTCTGTCTCTTCTCCATGTAAGTAAAATTGTTGTTCCACCTAGTGTTTGACTGTGTTATGTTTTCCTTGGCAACTCCATTACCAAGTATAGTGGAGTGAAAGTGAGTGGAAGTATTTGGGCTTCTATTCCTGGTGATTTTCATAGTAATGATCTTTGCTATCCTCCATGTTGTTGGAGACCTCCCCTGACATTGGTAACCAGTGTTCAGTGTTCTGCCTGACATCAAGGATGTCTCCTCTCAATGTGCCCACATGTTGGAGGGTCTAGCCAGTGTAATAAATTATGAAAAAGAAATAAAAGACACATAGATTGGAAAAGAAGAAATAACACTGTATTCAAAGAGAGCATAATTGTTTACATATAAAATCCCAAAGAATATCAAAAAATAGTACTATACATAGTTTAACAAGATTGCAAGATTCACTATAAAACATCAGTTGTATTTCTCTATATAAGGAATGAAAATTGGAAACCATTTTTAAAAGTACCATTTGTAAAAGTATCAAGTATAAATTCAAGAGTAAATCTCAGAGAAATGTGCTGAAACTGTATGGTGAAAACTATAAAACACTGATGATCTGTGACCCAATTAAATAAAAGAATATATCATATTTATGGATATGTTAATATTGTTAAGCTGTCAATTTTACCTAAGAGATCTATAGAATCTACACAATCTCAATCAAAATCCCAGCAAAACTTTTTATAGAAATTGACAAGATCATTATAAAATTTATAGAGAAAATCAAAAGAAATAGCCTAAGAATTTTGAATAAGAACAAAGTTGGAGGGGACTTCCCTGGTGGCACAGTAGTTAAGAATCTGCCTGCCAATGCAGGGGACATGGATTCGATCCCTGGTCCAGGAAGATCCCACATTCCACAGAGCAGCTAAGCCCTTGCGCCACAACTACGGAGCCTGTGCTCTAGAGCCCATGAGCCACAACTACTGAGCCTCCGTGCCACAACTACTGAAGCTTGCACACCCTAGAATCCATGCACCACAACTGCTAAGCCTACATGCTGCAACTACTGAAGCCCACATGCTCTAGGGCCTACGTGCCACAACTACTGAGCCTGCGTGCTGCAACTGCTGAAGCCTGTGCACCTAGAGCCCATGCTCTACAACAAGGGAAGCCACTGCAATGAGAAGCCCCTGCACTACAATGAAGACTAGCCACTGCTCGCCGAAACTAGAGAAAGCCCACACACAGCAACAAAGACCCAACGAGGCCAAAAAGAAAAAAAGAAAAAGAACAAAGTTGGAGGGCTCACACAACCTGATTGTAAAACTTACTATAAAACTATAATCAGGGCTTCCCTGGTGGCGCAGTGGTTGAGAGTCTGCCTGCCGATGCAGAGGACACGGGTTCATGCCCTGGTCCGGGAAGATCCCACATGCCACAGAGCGGCTGGGCCCGTGACCCATGGCCGCTGGGCCTGCGCGTCCGGAGCCTGTGCTCCTCAACGGGAGAGGCCACAACAGTGAGAGGCCCGCGTACCAAAAAAAAAAACAACAAAAAAACCCCCTATAATCAGACAGTGCAGTATTGGTAAAAGATGGACACAAAGATCAATGGAACAGAATAGAGTCCAGAAATAGATCAATTGATTGATCAATTGATTTTTTACATAAGTTTAATAGCAATTCAATGGAGAACAGATAGTCATTTTAACAAACAGTGCTGGAACAATGGAACATTCCTATGCAAAATAGCAAACCCCACCCCATAACTTACACCTTATGCTAAAATTAACTCAAAATGGATCACAGATCAAAAGGTAAAAATCTAAAACTATAAACTTTGGGGAAAAATGAAGAGAAAATCTTTTTGACTATGGGTCAGGCAAAGATATCATAGTTATGACAGCTAATGCATAATATGAAATGAAAAAATTTGATAAATTAGACTTTACAAAAATTGTAAAACTTCTGTTCTGCAGAAGACACTGTTAAAGAATGAAAAGGCAGTCCACAGACTGGGAGGAAAATCTTTGCAACTGATATATCTGGTAAAAAAAAAAAAACTTGTACCCAAATATAAAAAAGAACTCTCAAAACTCAACAGTAAGGAAGGAAACAACTCAATTTTTTTAAAAAGGGCAAGAGATTTGAATAGCTATTCCACTAAAGAAGATATATTGATGGCCTATAAACAGATGAAAAGATGCTCAATATAAATCATTAGAGAAATGCAAATTAAACCACAGTGTGATACTACTATAGACCTATTAGAATGGCTAAAGTAAATACCAAGTGTTAGTGAGGATGTGGAGCAGGTGGAACACACCACTACTAGTGGGAATGCAAAATGGTATAGCCATTTTATACAGTAATCAAAACAATGTGGTACTGGCACAAAAACAGACATACAGATCAATGGAACAGAATAAAGAGCCCAGAAAAAACCCACATGCCTACGGTCAATTAATCTTTGACAAAAGAGGCAAGAATATAAAATGGGAAAAGTCTCCTCAGCAAGTGGTGCTGGGAAAGTTGGACAGCTGCATGTAAATCAATGAAGTTAGAACACATCTTTACACCATGCACAACAATAAACTCAAAATGGCTTAAAGACTTAAACATAATATATGACACCATAAAACTCCTAGAAGAGATCATAGGCAAAACATTCTCTGACATAAATTGTACCAATGTTTTCTTAGGTCAGTCTCCCATGGCAATAGAAATAAAAACAAAAATCAACAAATGGGACCTAATCAAACTTACAAGCTTTTGCACAGCAAAGGAAACCATAAACAGAATGAAAAGACAATCTACAGAATGTGAGAAAATATTGGCAAACGATGCAAGCAACAAGGGCTTAATTTCCAAAATATAGTAACAGCTCATACAACTCAACAACAAAAAAACAACCCAATCGAAAAAATGGGCAGAAGACCTAAATAGACATTTCTCCAAAGAAGATATACAGATGGCCAATAGGCACATGAAAAGATGCTCAACATTGCTAATTATTAGAGAAATGCAAATCAAAACTACGATGAGGTATCACCTCACACCAGTCAGAATGGCCATCACTAAAAAGTCTACAAATAACAAATGCTGGAGAGGGAGTGGAGACAAAGGAACCCTCTTATACTGTTGGTGGGAATGAAATTCGTACAGCCACTATGGAAAACAGTATGGAGTTTCCTCAAAAAACTAAAAATAGAGTTGCTATATGATCCAGCAATCCCACTCCTGGGCACATACCCAGACAAAACTATAATTTGAAAAGATCCATGCACCCCTATGTTCATAGCAGCACTGTTTACCATAGCCAAGACATGGAATCAACCTAAATGTCCATCAACAGATAAATGGATAAAGAAGATATGGTACATATATACAGTGGAATATTACTCAGTCATCAAAAAGAATGAAATAATGCCATTTTCAGCAACATGGATGGACCTAGAGATTATCATACTAAAAAGTAAGTCAGAAAGAGAAACACACCATATGATATCACTTATATGTGGAATCTAAAATATGACACAAATGAATATATCTACAAAACAGAAACAGACTCACAGACATAGAGAACAGACTTGTGGTTGCCAAGGGGGAGGGAAGGATTGGAAGTTTGGGATTAGTAGAGGCAAACTATTACATATAGGATGGATAAATAACAAGATCCTACTGTATAGCACAGGGAACTGTATTCAATATCCTGTGACAAACCATAATGGAAAAGAATATGAAAAAGAATATATATGTATAACTGAGTCAGTACAGAAGAAACCAGCACAACATTGTAAATCAACTATACTTCAATAAAATTTTTTTTAAAAAAGAATAAATTGAACACAGCAGAAAAAATGGTATAGCCATTTTGGAAAACAGTCTGACAGTTTCTTATAAAGTTAACCATACAACCCAACAATCCCATTTCCAAGTATTTACTTGGGAGAAATGAAAACTAATTTAATTAATAGGTTCATAGAATTCACAGTTGTATACACACAAAAAGTTACTTTTACTGTATATAAATTATACCTAACTATAAAAAAATTTCTTTTAACTGACCAGAAAAACAAACAAACAAACAAAAGGCTTGAAGTTTCACTTTTGAATTCTGTCTATCACACACTTAAGGAAGAAATAACACTAATCTTACACAAACTCTTCCAGAAAATAAAGGGAACACCCTCCAATTCATTTTATAAGGCCACTTGATACTAAAACCTGTCAAACCCAATAAACATAAATGCAGAAATACACACACACACACACACACACACACACACTAAGTTAGCATAGGACTACAGCAATTTACAAAAATAACTGTACATCATAACCAAGTAGGGTTTATCCCAGAAATGCAAGGTTATTTTAAAAATCAATGAGTTGTTGCTCAGTGTATATGGAATTTCTGTTTTCCAAAATGAAAAATTTCCTAGAGATCTGTTACAGAACAATACACTTCACATATTTTGATGGTCTCTCATAAAGTGTGTAAATATTTAAAATTGTTATAACTTCTTGCTGTATTAAACTTTTATTAATGCATGATGTCTTTTCTTGTCTCTTGTAGCCTTTTTTGATTTAAGTCCATTTTGTCTGGTATCAGCATAACAGGAGTGGTTCTTTTGGTTACTATTTGCATGGAATATCTTTTTCCATCCTTTCACTTGAAACCTGTTTGTATCTTTGGATCTCAAGTGAATCTCTCACGGACAGCATATAGTTGGATCATGTGTATTTATCCATCTGGCATAATACCATCCTGGCAATCTCTGTCCTTTTCATTGGAGAGTAATCCATTTACATTTAAAATTATTACTGATAAGGAAGGACTTACTTCTGTCATTATGCTATATACTAATTAAATCTCCTCACTAGTAATCAGTCTGTTCAGATTTTTTGTTTCTTCCTGATTCAAGCTTGGTAGGATGTATGTTTCTAGGAATTTATCCATTTCTTCAAGGTTTTTAATTTGTTGGCATATAATTGTTCATAGTAGTTTCTTACAATCTTTAGTATTTCTGTGCTATCACTTGTAAGGTCTCTTTCATTTCTGATTTATTTATTTCAGTACTCTCTTTTTTTCTTGGTGAATCTAGTTAAAGTTTGTCAATTTTGTTTATCTTTTCAGAGAACCAGCTCTTAGTTTCACCGATCTTTTCTATTGTCTTTTTAGTCTCTGTTTCAGTTATTTCCATTCTGATCCTTATTTCCTTCCTTCTAGCTTTGGGCTTAGTTTGTTCTTTTTTTTAGTTCCTTGAGGTATAAAGTTAGGCTGTTTATTTGAGATCTTTCATTTTTCTTAATGAAGGCATTTACCACTATAAACTTCCCTCTTAGAACTGCTTTTGCTACATTCCTTAAGTTTTAGTATGTTGTTTCCATTTTCATCTGTCTCAAGATATTTTTCGGTTTTCCCTTTGATTTCTTCTTTGACCCATTGGTTTTAGGAGCTTGTTGTTTAATCTCCACATATTTGTGATTTTCCCAGTTTTCCACTTATAATTAATTTCTAGTTTCATACCATCATGGTCAGAAAACATACTTGATATGATTTCAATCTTCTTAAACTTATTAAGACTTGTTTTGTGGTCTAACATGTGATCTATCCTAAAGAATGTTCCACATGTGCTTGAGAAGAAGATTCTGCTGCAGTTGAATGGAATTTCCTGTAAATGTCTGTTAGGTCCATCTGACCTAAAATGTAGTTTAAGTCCAACATTTCCTTATTGATTTTCTGTCTGGATAAACTATCTGTTGTTGAAAGTTGAAAGATTTAATGAATTTTTAGGCTATAATAGAAAACTAACAAGAAATTTCTCCCCTGAGACTGTTTCGGGTCCTTTAAACCACTCTGATCCACCTCTGCTATTAGTTCTCCTTTAGTGATCAAGCGTAAGAAGCACTGGATTGAAGAAGTTGGTTCTCTGCTATAGTTATGTCATCTCTGATAAAATTATTCTCCAGCAGGCAGACGACTTACATGGAAGGATTGGTACAATACTCCCAACGATAGATTTTTCCTCTATCTCTGCTCTGCCCTCTTCTTCACATCCTTTGAAGAGGCACCTTGCTGCTGGTTAAAAGCGTGAACTGTGGAGTCAAACTTCCTAGGTTGAAATCCCAGCCCCACCACTTAGTAGCCTCGGGAAATTTAACTTAACCTCTTCCTGCCTGCGGCTTCTCATCTCTAAAGTGGATATAATAGTATTTATTTTATAGGATTATTATAAGGAAAATATAAGAATAATAGTAAAAGGCTTAGGTCAATGCCTGTGTGTGCCAACTTAATTGAGTTCCTATTTCCTATGTCTGCAATGTACTGTGATGTTAGTATTTCTGATATAAATTTGTCTCTCAAATAGAGGTGGGAGGAGTCCTCGAAAGAATAGGTCTTGTCTCTCTTCTTCCTCTCTCTCAATCCCTCTGCAACTTTTTCTCTGGCTCCCTCTCATTCTCTCAACAAATATCTACTGAGCACCTTCTGCGTACCAGGCACTATTTTAGGCTGATGATTATATTTTGAACCAGAAAAGCATTTTCCCTCCCTTTTTACAATATAATGAAACAAATCAGTACTTGAGCAGGCTATTGCAGTGCAATAAGGTAGAAAGAGGGAGGGGAAGGCAGGAACACAAGGTATTCTGTGTCTATCTATTCTTTGTGTTTCTGTCTCTCTTTTTCCGTCTGACTCTGTCCCTCTCTTCCTCTGTCTCTGTGTGTATGCCTCTTGAAGGAAATTAAGAGATTTCCCAAAGTACAGGAAGAACTTACTGTATGAGTACCGTTAACCTGGGATAGTCTGGTTGTAGCCAATTCTAGCCAGCAGGGGGCAGGAGTGACCAGCTGAATAAATCAGTGCAGTTACTCAAATGTTTTTCTAAGACCTACTTTTAAAAAGTGCTTTTTTAAAAAAAATTTTATTAGAGTATAGTTGATTTACAATGTTGTGTTAGTTTCGGGTGTACAGCAAAATGAATCAGTTATACATATACGTATATCCACTCTTTTTTAGATCCTTTTCCCATATAGGCCATTACAGACTATTGAGTAGACTTCCCTGTGCTCTACAGTAGGTCCTTATTAGTTATCTACTTTATACATAATAGTGTGTATATGTCAATCCAAATATCCCAGTTTATCCCTCCTCCCCTTACCCCCTGGTAACCATAAGTTAGTTTAAAAAAAAAAAGTTCTTTTAATTTGTTCTGTGGAATTCTTTCAATTTTTAAGCTGTATAATTGTTACATAGCAAAAATGACTATTGGTATTGTCATGTTAAAACAATTCCAATTTGGCAAATTGGAATAAGTTTCTACTGATCATGAATGTTGATTTTGTTTTCACACAAGGATTTAGCCTCTCCTTAGACGTCCAAATAACAAAATTTTCTGCCTTTTTATATTCAGCAGATAATTTCAACTGGAGACAGGGATGGATGGAAAAACTTACACTCCCAAGACATCAGGCCTCACCAGCAATCTTGGGCTTCTCATTTAAATTCCCTGAGTTTTTACTGAAGAAGTTTGCAAAGACCAGGGTGGAGGCTATATTGGACTGCCCAGGGAACCACACTCTTCAGGGACTGTGGACATTAGGAAGACATGTCCAGTTGACAGTGAACGGCTAAGCCAAGGGTATGGCCTTGCTTTCTAATCTCTTGGCTTTCTGCACTCACAGCTGTCACAACAGGGGCCTTCCCAAAAGTCAGACCCACCTCAACTGTGTTAAAAAGTTGGGGTTCTTGAATGTTTCCAAGGAACTTACCTTTTATCCCTTTGTTTGATACTTGTTTTACAAAAGATATGTTTTGAGTTTCTATTCAACATGGAAATTATCCTCTAGCACTCAAGGTGCTTTCTATAATCTTTACTGGTGCTTTCTAAACATTCCTTAAAACAAACAGATTTCATACAGAGACGAATACTCTTCAATTTCCTTGTTTTTGTTATATAGTTTCTTCCTAATTCTAAGTATTTTATTTTTAATATTTAACAATAGTACATGTTATATATTAAAAATTTGAAAAATACAAGATTGAAAGCAAAAATTGTCCAACATTCTACCAACCAGTGATAACCAGCACTCATATTTTGCTCTACAACTTTCTGGTCTGGCTGTCTCTGTCTTTAAGAAAAGTGGAATCACACTGGATGTGACAGAGACTAAGAGTTGTCTCCCAGGATTTGTTCTCCTTTTCTTTCTATATAGTAAGATCTCAAGCTTTTAGCTCAGCATATGACCTCAACTTGCAGCCTGGTGTGGCCATACAAATTAAGTTCTAGCCAATGGGCTACAAGTGCAATGATGAAAAGTTCTAGCAGATTTTTGTGAAGCGGGGACATACGCTTCCATCTCCTTCTCTTCCTTTCCCGTAGTTAGAATGCAAACATAATGATTAGAGCTGGAGTAGCCAGCTTAGACTGCAAGAAGCCCCGTGCTGAAGGTTACAGAACAATCACATGCAAGGAGCCTGTGTCTCTGATTACCCTGGAACAACCGTCCCAAGCTGGAATTCTGTTTACATGAGGGCAAAGTAAACCTCAATCTTGTTAAAGTCACTTTTTTTGTGTATTTTTGTAACTCACAGCCACACTTCATTCAAACTAGTATGCTAGATCTATATGTAGTTCTATAATTACATTCAAATATCCAGTCTCTTTTCTTACTATATATATATATATATAGTACAATAAGTATCATCCTACCACATAGCTTTATTGCTTAAAATAGGGGAGCAGTGCCCATGTAAATAGCTTTGAAAATATGGTTTTTAATGGCTGCATAATATTCTATTGTGTCATAGTTTAACCATTCCTCTATTTCCCCCAATGTATTACTCTTATTTCTAATGAGGAAGAGGGAATCTCCTTGTATATAAACCCTTGTGCACATTGCTAATTATTTTAGGAAATAGTCCTACATGTGATTAGTTTTTATATTTTCACTTTTATCTACTGTTGGGATTTTATTGTTATTTTTAGAAAAAAGTATGTAGTATTTGATACTTATAAAAGAATATTTATATAATGACTATGTAAGTTTAAAGAAGAAGAAGAAAATAAACACCATGGAACCCTTTATCCAATCTCAGAACTCAACCACTATCAATATTTGGAGTTGCATGTGGGATCCTCCCTAGTCTTAACCCCTACTAACCTCCAGAGAAAAATACTGCACTCAAGTTTGTTGCTGTCATCTCTCCCTTTTTTGTTGTTATTTGTCTTACCACATATATATCACTCAGTTCCTGAAGCCAAAAGTATTGGAGTCACTCTTGAATTCTTATTAGTCTTACCCCTCCCATCCAATCTGTCAGCAAATCCTGCTGGCTCTGCCTTTAAAAACATATCCAGAATTCACCACCACAGCAACATTCTATTTCAAGCCACCGTCTCTCACCTGCATTACCAATGTAGCCCCCTAACTTGGTTCCCTGTTTCCATCCATGCCCCCTTCCAGTCCACTTTCAATACAGCAGCCCGAGTAATTCTGTTTAAACCTAAGTCAGATGGTGCATGAAGTCAGATCTTTGCATAATAGCTCTCTATCTCAGAGAAAAACCCTACAATATCACATGGTTGGTCCCACCCCTCTCTCTCAACCTTGCTTCTCTGAACACACTCAGACCTTGGGGCTTTTGTATTTGCTGTGTCTCCTGTCTGGAAGGCGCTCTCCCCAAATCTCTGCACAGCTAACTCCTCGCTTCGTTCAAGTCTTCCCTCAAATATATCTTCTCAGAGAGGCCTTCCCTGGCCACCCTATCTAATTAATCTCCCTACCACTTCCTAGCCCCTTCCTTTAAGATTCACTTTCTACTTTGTTACATGTTTAATTTACTTATCTTGTTTGTTGCCTGTTCCATCACTTGAAAGTAAGCACCATGAGGGCAGGTTTTTTGTCTTTTGTGTTTACTGCTGCCTCTATCTTCGGTGTCTAGAACTCTGCTTGGAATATAGTAGTCACTCAAAACACATTTGTTGAATCAAAATTGAATTGAGTGTATATATTCTCATACCATATATTGTTTAGCTTTGTGGCTTCTGAGTTTTATGAAAATGGTATCCTCCTCTATATGTATGTCTTGCTTTATCTACCCAATGTTTGTTTTACACATTTTTAAAATTAATTTATTTATTTAATTAATTTTTTGCTGTGTTGGGTCTTCATTGCTGCATGCGGGCTTTAGTTGCGGCGAGCAGGAGCTTCTCTTCGTTGCGGTGCGCAGGCTTCTCATTGCCGTGGCTTCTCTTGTTGCAGAGCATGGGCTCTAGGCGCACGGGCTTCAGTAGTTGTGGCTCACGGGCTCTAGAGCACAGGCTCAGTAGTTGCAGGCACGGGCTTAGTTGCTCCACGGCATGTGGGATTTCCCGGACCAGGGATTGAACCCGTGTCCCCTGCATTGGCAGGTGGATTCTTAACCACTGCACCTCCAGGGAAGTCCCTCTACTCAATATTATATGTCTGGGGCTTCCCTGGTGGCTCAGTGGTTGACAGTCTGCCTGCCGATGCAGGGGACGTGGGTTTGTGCCCCGGTCCGGGAAGATCCCAGATGCCGCGGAGCGGCTGGGCCCGTGAGCCATGGCCGCTGAGCCTGCGCGTCCGGAGCCTATGCTCCGCAACGGGAGAGGCCACAACAGTGACAGGCCCGCGTACCGCAAAAAAAAAAAAAAAAAAATTGTATGTCTGGTTTACCCATGTTTGTCTGTATGACTGTAATTAATTCATTTTCACCACAGTTTGATATTTTGCTATGTCATTATTTAATCAGCCATTCTTCTCTTGATGGACATTTAGGTTGTTTCCTTGTTGAGTTATATATACTTATGCACAAATGTGTATATAAACATTTATATACATTTACACATATGCCTCTGGGAACTTGTTAGCATGTCTGTAGGATAAAGTTTTACAAACGGAATTTTTGGAGTAAAGGATATTCCTGTTTTCTTGATTTAAAAAAATTATTTTTAACTGTTATATAAAAATAAACATTAGATAAAACATACCACCTTAACCATTGTAAAGTATACAGTTAAGTAATATTAAATATATTCACAGTGTTGTAAAACAGCTCTGCAGAAGTTGTTCATCTCGCAGAGCTGAAAGCCTATGCCAATTAAACAACAACCCTGCACTTCCCCCTCCCTCCAGCCTCTGGCAACCCCTATTGGGATCTTCTCTTTCTGTAAATTTGACTAGTTTAGATATGTCATAAGTGGAATCACACAGTGTTTGTTTGTGACTGGCTGATTTCATTTAGCATAATGCCCTCGAGTTTCATCCATGTGATAAATACGCATCTTCTTTTGTACTATGTTGTCCTTTTTGTTCCACTTCCTGAGAGATTTCTCCACTTGATTTTCTATTTTTCTCATAAATTATTCTTCACTGTACAGTTTCTTTTTACTTAACAAGGTGAGCATAAAAACGAAATAATATCATAATTATGAAAACAGTATACTTAGCAGGAATTAATTCAGTAAATACAGGGAATTCCCTGATGGTCTAGTGGTTAGGACTCGGCTCTTTCACTGCTGGGGCCCAGGTTCAATCCCTGGTCTGCAAACTGAGATCTTACAAACCACGTAGTGTGGCCAAAATTAAATTAAATACAAACATAAAATCTTGTATTTTTTGGCCACCTTTAAATATTTTAAAATTAATTTTATTGAAATATAATTTACATATAAAATTAACAAATTTCAGGCGTTCAATTCAATTTCCTTTGACAAACGTATACAGTTCCATAACCATCACCACAATCATAATGTAACATCTCACCCCAGAAACTTTCCCCATGCCCTTTTGTAGACAATTCTCTCCTCTTGCCCTTGGCCCTCGGGCACCACTGCATGGGAGGGCATGGGAGCATATTCTGAAATTATCTTTACAATTTTTCTGTAGAGCTAAAATTATTTCAAATACAGGCAGGCATGCCATGTTTTGTTGTGCTTGGCAGGTATTGCTGGGGTTTTGTTTGTTTGTTTGTTTTTTTACAAACAAGGTTTTGTGGCAACGCTGCATTGAGCGAGTCTATAGGCAACATTTTTCCTATAGCATTTGCTCACTACATGTTTCTGTGTCACATTTTGGTAATTCTTGAAATATTTCAGACTTTTTCATTATCATTATATTTGTTGCGGTGATCTATGATCAGTGATTTCTGATGTTACTATTATAATTGTTTTGGGGCACCAGAAACTGCACCCATTTAAGACAGTGAGCTTAATCGGTAAATGTTGTGTGTATTCTGACTGCTCCACCAATTAACCATTCCCCCGTCTCTCTCCCTCTCCTCAGGCCTCCCTATTCCCTGAAGCACAACAATATTGAAATTGGGCCAATTAATAACCCTACGATGGCCTCCAAGTGTTCAGGTAAGAGTTGCCCGTCTCTCACTTTAAATCAAAAGTTAGAAATGACTAAGCTTAGTGAGGAAAGCATGTTAAAAGATGAGATGGGTCAAAACTAGGCTTCTTGTGCCAATTAGCCAAGTTGTGAATGCAAAGGAAAAGGTATTGAAGGAAATTAAAAGTGTTACTCCAGTGAACACAGGACTGATAAGAAAGCAAAACACCCTAATTGCTGATATGGAGAAAGTTGTAGTGGTCTGAACAGAATATCAAACCGGCCACAACATTTCCTTAAGCCTAATCCTGAACAATATCCTAACTCTCTTCAATTCTATGTAGGCTGAGAGAGGCAAGGAAGCTGCAGGAGAATAGTTTGAAGCGAGTAGAGGTTGGTTTTTGAGGTTAAAGGAAAGAAGCCATCTCCATAACATAAAAGTGCGAGGTGAAGCCACAAGTGCTGAGGTAGAAGCTGCAGTGAGTTATCCAGAATATTTAGCTAAGATAATGAATGCTGGTGGCTACACCAAACAACGGATTTTCAATGTAGACAAAACAGCCTTATATTGGAAGAAGATGCAATCTAGGACTTTCATTGTTAAAGAGGAGAAGGCAAGGCCTGGCCTCAAAGCTTCAAAGGACAGGCTGACACTCCTGTTAGGGGCTAAAGCAGCTGGTGACTTCGAGTTGAAGTCAACCATCATTTACCATTCTGAAAATCCTAGGGCCTTTAGGAATTATGCTAATTCTAGTCCACCTGTGCTCTGTAAGTGAAACAACAAAGCTGGATGATAGTACATCTGTTTACAACATGGTTTACTGGGTATTTTAGGCCCACTGTTGACACCTACTACTACTCAGAAAAGAAGATTCCTTTCAAATAGTACTGCCCATTGACCACACCTGGTCACCCAGGGGCTCTGATGGAGATGTACAATGAGATTCATATTGTTTCCATGCCTGATAATACAACACCCATTCTGCAGCCTGTGGATCAAGGAGCAATTTCAACGTTCAAATCTTATTATTTAAGAAATACATTTCATAAGGTTATAGCTGCCATAGATAGTGATTCCTCTGATGGATCTGGGCAAAGTCAATTGAAAAACTTCTGAAAAGGATTCATCGTTCTAGATGCCATTAAGAACATTCACAATTCATGGAAAGGAGTAAAAATATCAACATGAACAGGAATTTGGAAGAAGTTGATTCCAACCCTCATGGATGACTTTGAGGGGTTCAAGATTTTAGTGGAGGAAGTAACTACAGATGTGGTAGGAATAGCAAGAAAAATACAATTAGAAGTAGAGACTGAAGATGTGACTGAATTGTTATAAGCTCTGATAAAACTTTCATAGAGGAGGAGTTGCTTCTTATGGATAAGTAAAAAAAAGCAGTTTCTTGAAATGGAATCTACTCCTGGTGAAGATGCTATGAAAATTGTTTAAATGACAACAAAGGATTTAGAATATTATGTAAACGTGGTTGATAAAGCAGCAGCAAGTTTTGGGAGGATTGATTCCAACTTTCAAAGAAGTTCTACTCTGGGTAAAATGCTATCAAACGGCATTGCATGCTACAGATAAATCATTTGTGAAAAAAGAGTCAATTGATGTGGCCGACTTCATTGTTGTCTTATTTTAAGAAATTACCAGTCACCCCAGCCTTCAGAAACCGCCACCATGATCAGTCAGCAGCCATCAACATCTAGGCAAGACCCTCCACCAGCAAGAATATTATGACTTGTTGAAGGCTCAGATGATGGTTAGCATGTTTTAGCAATAAAGCTTTTTTTATTTTTTAAATTAATTTTTATTGGAGTATAGGTGCTTTACAATGCTGTGTTAGTAAAGCATTTTTAAATTAAGGTATGTGTACATTGTTTTTGAGACATAATGCTATCACACACTTAATAGACTACAGTATAGTGTAAACATAACTTTTTTATGCATTGGGAACATAACATATAGTGTAAACATAACTTTTTTATGCATTGGGAAACCAAAAAGTTCATATGACTGACCTTATTGCGATGTTTGCTTCACTGTGGTGGTCTAGAACCGAACTTGCAATACCTTTGAGGTGTGCTGGTACAAAGTTTAGTTAAAAGAGTGAAAGAGTGACTACAAGACCTGTACTCACGTGTTATTCATTTTGCTGTCCTGGAACCACTTCATTCCATTATTTATCACCCAGTGATAAGGTGGCACCAGTATTAATTTCCTATTGCTGCTGTAACACAATTACAACAAATGTAATTGCTTAAAATAAGAGAAATTTATGATTTTAAAATTCTGGAAATACGAAGTCAGAAATGGGTCTTATGGGCTGAAGTCAAGATTTTAGCAGAGCTATGTTCCTTCTGGAGATTCTAGGGGAGAATTTGTTTCCTTGTCTTTTTCAGCTTCTAAAAGTCATCTACATTCCTTGGCTTATGGTCCCTTTCTCCATCTGTAGGGCCAGCAACACAACATCTTCAAATTTTTCTCTCTCCCTTGCAGTCACATACCTATACTCCTGTTGCCACATCTCCTTCTGTGACTCTGACCCTCCTACGTCTCCCTTAAAACCCTTGTGATTATATTGGGGCCACCTGGATAATCCAGGATACTCTTCCCAGCTGAAGATCCTTAAGTAACTCAATCACATCTACAACATTCCTTTTGCTGTGGAGGGAGTTAGCACGGGTTAGGCTATGGACATCTTTGGGGGAACATTTTTCTGTTTACCACATACACCTGTGAAATTCTAGGAACGTTGGTTACATCCTAGGGTGGTCATGTAGTTGGGAGGTACCAGGATACCAATATGGCCCTACTTACTGTGTGAGATTTGTGAACTAAGTTTCTATCATACTTTGATCTGTGGGGAATGACTACAAGAGACAGGGATGCAAAGCTGAGGAGAATTGCCTAGTTTAATCTGATGCTTTGGCAGAGCGGGGGTTTGAATTTGCGATCCGATCCAAGGAACTGTATTGGAACGATCCAGGCAAGAGTGAGACTTATTAATATGGATACTCCTAGTCTGTGACCAGAAACCTAGACAGAACCCAAGATGGACAGATCACCCTCTGTAGCAATTGGAACCATCTGATACAATGACAACCTGCAGCGGCAGGTAGGTGAGGGAAATACATTGATTACTTAGTCCTGGGGAATGCCTAATTTCCATAAGCTTTCCCAACGATACTGTAGCAGTCAAGTTCGATGTTAGAAAGATGATGCTTTGGTTCAGTTATAAGAAGGCGATGTTAAAGGCCCTTACTATCCTAAGTAAAGAATAAAGAATACTGTTAATTCTGTCACTGGCTACCAGTGTCTGCTGACCTAGGGGCTGAAGGGGAAAAGTACGTTAGGTACGTGTGCAGTCAGTAAATGGGTGGATTGTGGTTAAAACACATTCTTAATTAAGGGGGGCATCATGCTACCTACAACTACTGCTGAGAACAGGTGGATCCCATAGATTGTAGACAGAGGTACTGAGTGTGCTAAAGTGTAGGGGTTCCAGGTAGAGATGCTGATGGGTAGTAGACACCCTGATGACAATAATCAGGGTCACATACAGTTGGCTTTCAGGAATTTATCAGTTTGGGGCTTGGGCAATGGCAGAAAAGAGTTTTCTAGAAAAAAGAGTTACAGATTGCATAACTGACCAGTATATTATTACCGCTTGTACTGGATATTTTCCTTTTTGTCTTCTAAGTCCCCTCTCCACTGTTTCCTCCCTTCTCAGTAATCTTGGAAATTGAATTTAATAGACTGCATCAATAAGATTCCATACTCTCAGGCTTCCTGCTGGGCTTGAGAGGCACTGGCAGGAGGGCAGAAGGAGGGAAGAGGGTCATGGCCAGGCATTATTCCTCAGCCCCCTGCCTGCAGGCTCACTGCGGGTTAGCTGTCTATACACAGGCCACAACTCCTACAATTACAACTACTGTCATCAGCTTCCAATGATTGGCCTTCTCCTTGTCTCTTCAAGGGGGAAGCAGGGGACAGGTTTGGGGGTGGATAAGAGCTCCTAATGGATTTTAGTCCAGGGTGTTTCACCTTCCCTTTTAAGGATTCTTTTAAGCCTGCCCAAACCTCTGTAAATAGCCAATTTATTAAGCAATCCTCAAATACTCCTCTTAAGAGTGCCATCTGTCTCTTGCTTGTCTCCTGACTCATACATCACTCAAACTAAGGAATAGATCCTCCACCATGTGAATTCCTTATAAGCCTGAGCAGTTCAGGGGTGGCTTGGGGTATTGAGGGGTGCTTCTGAATAATAAAAGTTAGTTTTCTGATTTAAAGGAATGCAGCAACCCCTATGACGGGGAGATGTCTGTTTAACACCTTGGAATTCATTTATTCAATAAATAATTATTGAGCATACGTTATGTGCCAGGTACTGGTGATACAGCAGTGAAGAAAACAAACACCACTGCGCTTGTGGGCCTCTATGCAGTTGGGGGAGATAGACGATGAGCAGAATACATAAATAAAATCCATACCGTATGTTAGATGCTACGAAGGAAAAATAAAGGCAGGGAAGAAAGATGGGGGACTTGGAAGATGCGCAATTTTAAATTGGATGCTCAGTGAGAGCTTCAGTGAGGAAGTAACATTTGAGTGATGACTTCAAAGAGAGTTGGCAAAATAGTTGCTGGGATGTACAAATAGGATTCAGGATACGAAGTAGGTGCCTGAAACCTTACATATCAGATATTTGCAGGCTGAGAGATTTTGCTGTTTCTGTGACATTACATGAAACAAGCTATTTTCCAAGGATACTCCAGCCAAATTTTCATTATAGCAGCTGTCAGCCATAGCGCTGATGGTGCTGAGAATGAGCTGAAGGAATGTGGCCATGCTTGGCATCATTTACAAAATTAGGCTGCAAAATCACCCTCTCCCTATCTAATCTCAGGACTAGTATATTACAGTATAAGAAAACTATCCTCTTCCCGTGTTATTCCTCACCCATTCCTCCTTCATCTATTCCAACCTTAAAGACACTCATACCTGCCTCCTTTTCCTCTCCTTATCCGTCTGCTCCTTCAGACTCCTTCTTTTCTCTCTCTCCACCACGTCCTGACCTTCCTTGTATCTACCCACCCCACCCCCCTGCCAGACCTGGTCCACTTTGCTGTCTCCCCACTACCCTATAGTTACTCACGACTTTGGCCCTACTTTTCTGGTACTTGGACTTCAAGAAAGGAAAGTTGAAGGACTTCAATTGCCCCTTCTCAAGAAGTCTTTTTTTTTGGCCCCACTGCATGGTAGGATCTTAGTTCCCCGACCAGAGATGGAACCTGGGGCCCCAGCAGTGGAAGCGCAGAGTCCTAACAACTGGACCGCCAAGGGATTCCCGACAAGTTATTTTTAAGCATTGGTCTCAATCTGCCTTAAATGAGATAAGAAAGGACTTTCCTGAACCATGAAAAAGCAGAAAATTTCTACATAATTCGGATTAGTTTTAGAGGCATATTCTCCAGGGCTTCCAGACCTTTATCAATTAGCCAAACTTCTTGTGGGTCCTGGAGATGCCAGGATCCACTTATAGTCTGAAAAAGCCAAAGACTCATAATTAAATCAAAATATAACCTAGGTCAATCATAGGGCTAAGGAGAGTGGAGAATAACTCAGATTTCATCCCTACAGAATCGACTGGTCAAAGATTCAAGGGTATAGATACTAAAGAGGCAAATGAGTCTCTAATTATAGGCATATCTAATTATATTATTAGGAAACATCTGGAAGGATTATTCAGGCCTAACCCTGATGACCACACGGTATGTGCTTTAGATACTGGTTTGTTAACGGGCTCTGTGCAGAACTTAGGCTGTTCAGAAACATATTAATTGGTAGAATGCTCCTCTCTCCAAAATCCATGCATAGGCTGATAAAATTAAATCCACAAAATGCAAGCTCCTGACTCTTCAACTTAAACAACCTGAAGAAAATTGGAGGTTGGACAGGACTACAAAAAGCACAATCCTGAAGATGAAGAAATGATGAGAAAAAAATGATGAAGACTCTTGCTCTAGGACCTGGATAAAACGTTTGACTTTATCAAAATTAAGGATTTCTTTTCGATGAAGGACACTGTGAACAAAGTTCATAAACATCCAAAAAATTAGGAGAAAGCATTAGTATTGGCTAATACCGATGAGGTATTGGTATGTAGAATATATGAGAAATGCCTCCAAGTCAACATTGACAAGGAAGCCCAATGGAAACGGGCAGACTCTCAGACAAGGAACCCCAAGTGTCTGACATGCACATGAAAAGATATACAAAGCCATTAGTAAGTACATAAATACAAATTAAATCAGTGAGATAAGACTTTCTATCCATCAGATCAGCAAAAAGTAAATAGTCTATTAATGTGAAATGTTAGTGGGAAGGTGGAGATACAGGAACCCTCGTGTGCTGCTGGTGACAAATTAGGTTTGTTCGTCCATTCTGTAAAGATATCTGGCAGTCCATGGTCTAAATATACGTATTCATACATATATGAATATATAGGCTAAATATATATGTAAGTTGCATTTACATAGTTATATATATATGTATATATAGTATGTATATAATTTATATACACATATATTTGCATATATGTGTATATAAATAGATTATAGATATTTAGACTATAGTTATATGTTCAAGAGAGAGATTCCTAAGTTTGTTCATTTGCCTTTCCATGTTTTCAAAAACTACCTTCCTTTAGCTGCGCTTTTGCCCTGAGAGAGCTCTGAGTCAGGCGAACAAAAGGCAGTGTGTTGTGTCAGTCCTTCAGAGAACCCGCAGACAGATGATAGCAGACAAACACAATTCCCTGGGAACAAGGCCCCCACTCCTTCCCTCCAGAACCAGGTATCCACACCAGGAACGTGAGCTGCCGGCCAGAAGACCCGCTGCTCTGTGGGGAGGGGGTGGGGCAAGGCTAAGTTAAAACACTTTAGACACTTTTTTCTTGATTCAGTGTTCTCTTGGTTGCTATAAATCTTTGGCCACATTCCAGAGTTCTGACAAAGTTGATTCTGGCAGTTTTTGTTCATTTTTTTGGTGTTTCTATGAAAGGACAGGTCCTTCAGGTTACCTACTCTACCATTTTGACTGACATCTGGCCTCACCAAGAATTTTTAAAAAATAAAGCCAATGGCCCCTAAATGCCTTACAATGAAAATATATACTATTCAGTGCATAAAAGTAGTGAGGAAAATACATTCGCTGACTATTCTAGGTTTTGTATTAAGAGGACATGGAGCGCATACTTTTTGAGTACCGGTCATGCTGCAAGCGCAGTGCTAGAAATCTTATATTTATTAAATCATCACTGACTAGCTTGGGTCATCTGCGGCCTCTGTAAAACAAGAGGGTTAGATGATCTCTAATGTCCTTTCTAGCTCTAATCCTGTATGACTCTAAAAAGATCTTGCTTTGTATTTTGAAAAGAGCCAGAGTATACTTACTGTTGAAATGGAAACATGTTAGAAAAAAGAAAAGATCAGTTGCTGAGAAATAAATGCAGTGCTGTACCTGATGTAATACTGATGACTGAAGATGGGGCTTCTAGATGTCGGTCTGGCTAATGGTAGAGTCAGGCAAAGAGCAGGTAACCGGGAAACAGGATGGTTGGGGGAAGGGAACAAAAAAATAAATAAATTCCTGTTTTTAAAATCTTGTCTTTTTTTTTCCTGTTGCTCGTCTTTTTGGCTGCAGAAAAGATAACATGCTCTGGGGTATTGAGGGCTGGAGATGGGAAAACTGGGAGAAGATGGAAAAAGAAGGGAGTTAGAACTGCCAGGGGAAAGTGCAGGTGGTAGACTGAGACAAAGAGCTTCTTAAATGTATTTATGGATTCAAGAGCTGTTGAATTACCCCATCTCTTCCCTTTTTTTGTAGTCTGAAATTAAATGAAAAGAGACAAGTGAGAAAAATGAATAAAAAGCTACAAAACTGAAACTAGAGTGATTTAATAACTCTAGGACCAAACAACATGAACTTCAGATCCTAGTCTAGGGAACAAGTGACTTTCTCAGCAAACAGATAATGTTTATTATCAAAAGGACACAAAGTGGGGACTTCCCTGGTGGTCCAGTGGCTAAGACTCCATGCTCCCAATGCAGGGGCCCCCGGTTCGATCCCTGGTCAGGGAACTAGAGCCCACATGCCGCAACTAAGAGTTCACATGCCACAACAAAGATTCCGTGTGCCACAACTAAGACCCAGCGCAGGCAAATGAATAAATAAATATTTAAAAAGAAAAGTACACAAAGTGTTCCTCTGTTCACCTATCTGGCACTCTGACAGACAATGTGTAAAAATTAGGCATAAACGTAGACAGGAACTATAAAGAAACAAGAAAAATGAAGACGAAAAAATTTAATCAGATGGTGGGAATGTGAGTGGACTGGTTTGTTTTTGTATTCCTGCTATGGTGTGATTTTAATTCTTGTAAAACTGATTTTAAAAATGTAAAGTCACTAATCCTGTAACACAGTAATTTATAAAAGAAAAGATTTATCAAATGTCAGATATATTACCAGAGTCTTGAAAGTCATCTTTGACTGCCTGCAGAGTAACCAAACCTCGATCAAGAATCTACATTGTTTTCACTGATCTCAAGAAGAAATCTTGGTTGTTACTCAAGTTTTATTTCAAAGATTTGAAACATTTATGTCTGGCACACACCATATGCCACATACAGTTGTTTCCACAATGACCAGATATTTTTTACAGTTCAGGTCTTAAAATTTGAAGAAAGAAATCTCATCCTAGGAGCAGCATTCATTTGTTCAGTCAATCACTCATTCACTCACTAATGCAACGAGTATCGATGTTTCTTAAGGGAAGGAAACAGCTATGTGGGAAAAGACGCAGAGTGGCAGGTACATGGCGGCCCTCACTTCCAAAATTTATCCCAGTTCTCTCTGTGGGATCAGATTGCCTAGTGTGTATACCCTATCCCTTATTTTGTTGTCCTTTGCTTGAATTCTTGTCTTGATAACTTTCTCAGTATCTTTGTTCCTATTTGATAGAGGAAAAGAATCCACGTAACCAAAATGAATGTTTATTGAAGCCAGGTATATATTTGCCAGTTGCCAGGCGTATAGCAATGAATAATACAAGGGCCTTTCCATTGAAGAACTTGTAGTATAGCGGGGAGACAGGAAAATAAGCTTATAGTTATATGGAACGTATGTTATTCTCCACAGGGAAATGTACTGAGTGTTATGACAAACCTAAAGTTTTTTCTTTTTAAACAAATAATCAATCTGAAAGGAATAATCAACAAAATCTTCAGGAAATAGATTAAGGGGGGAAACGCCTCAAGCTTTACCAGATTTTCATGGGACAACATGTCATTTCTGAAATACAGCTGAAGTAGGAGCACAAATTTTATAGTCAAAAAACCTGAGTTGAGGGACTTCCCTGGTGGTCCAGAGGTTAAGACTCTGCCCTTCTAATGCAGGGGGCGCGGGTTCGATCCCTGGTTGGGGAACTAAGATCCCACACGCCGTGGAGTGTGGCAAAAAACCCACAAAAAACAAACAAAAAATCCCTGACTGGGAATCCTGACTCACAGCTTTCTATTTAGAGGACTTTTAGTAAGTGAATTAATCTCTTTGAGTCTGAGCTTCCTCATCTGTAAAATAGAAACAGTAATTCTTAATTCACAGGATTCTTTTGCAAATGTTAAATTAAATGAGATAGTAAATACATTTATGTTTTTTTGCAAGTTAGACTTATTATTACTGACCTGAGAGATTTAATTCTCTCGTCAGTTTATATTCACATCATAAAACATAAATTAATTTCATTGTTTCCATTTATTTTGTTGTTTTGGGGGCAGGATATGCATATCATGCAGTGTGTTAGACCACACAGCCAATTTATTGCTGCTGAGTCCTTTAAAAATTTCAAGAGGGATTTTTTTAAATTTGATATTAAACTAAGCAAAAAAAATTAGTGGGTCTAAAAGTAAATGCATTTATTATAGAGATTCCCACACAGTTGCTCTAGAAGTGGGAACTGTTCTCTCTTCAGACTTAGAGGAGGACTTACAAGACAAACCTAGCCTAGATGCTGCTTTGCATGGACACCTCTTTCCTGATTTTCCCAGTTAGGAAATATTAAGCTAAACCAATGCGATCTCCTAGCTCTCTATGGGACACATCTTCTAACTCTAAAATACATTTTGGGGCGTCTAGTCAAGCAGCTGGACACAGATGTATTAACTACAGTGAGGCTGGGCTAACCAGGAAGGATGGGAGTGTGAAACTGTGTGTGCCCATTTGATGAAAGAGCAGTACGGTGAAAAGTGGGAAGAATCGGCCAGAGGAGAATAAATGAAACTGAGGCCATAGGAAGAAGTCTAGACAGGGAGGTGGCATTTGATACCCAAGAACAGATTAACAAACACAGATGATATTAATATTCAGGGAGGATAACTGACTTCAAGAAGTTCCAGCTGGAGGAACTGCTTGTTCACCCGTGTGGTCAGACAAAGCTCCTAGATACAGGGACCTAGAAGCAGGCAATATTCTGACATGCAGGCAGGTGGACATGACATGAGGCTGGGGCTCAGGGACTGACTCTCAGTTTGAGAAGGAGTCTGGGGATTCATGAGAATCATTCTAGAGAATCGGGGTACCAGGCAGGTCACAAGCCAGGTTTTCAAACACTGGAGAACAAAGCAGTGATCTAACTTCCGAAACTGATGCTAGATGCAAGGTTTCTCAACCTTGGCACCACTGACATTTTGGACTGGATAACTCTTTGTTAGGGGGGGCTGCCCTGGGCATTGTAAAATGTTTGGCATCAGCTCTGGCCTCTACCCATCAGATGCAATTAGTATCCCCTCCTCAAGTTGTGACAATCTAAAATGTCTCCAGACATTGCCCAATGTCCCAGGGCAGGGTGGATGGGAGCAGGGGAAAAGTCGCTCCTAATTGAGAACCACTGCGCTGGCATATGCCTGGTGGGAGAGCACTGCTCCAACAGTGGAGGCTGGGGTAAGAGGGTCTCAGGGATGGTTTGATCTAGAGGACGGAATGACTGACAGTGGCCCAGTAAGACAGTGTAGTGAAGCGTTCTGCCAGATCTGTCGCTTTCATCATTTCTGTGCAGCCTGTGCTGTTTTCTCTACTCCCCTTTCAGTGTGCTTTTGCGTCTTGAGCTGCCCTTGGGCTTCTGGTTTCTTTGCCTCCTACACACGGAGAGCCAGAAGACCTGGGAGAGCCTTTGGCCAACGGCTGATGTGGCTGATGTACATGAGACAGATCCCTTGCCTAGAGGCTTCCCTAACGTTCCCCTGCCCTCCTTGGGGCTTTGCCTGATTGGTCTCTTCCATTTCCCTGCTTCCCCTACTCTCTACTGGCTTCTTCTGGGAACATGTCCTTAATAAATTACTTGCACACAAATCTCTCCTTAGGGTCTGCGCCCAGGGAACCCAGCTTAATATAGCCAGGAAGGCGGGGGTCAAAGGACAGAGTCAGGTTTGAGAAACAAGCTCAGAATGAAGGTTATGAAGGATAAGCTGGCCTGAAGCCCCCATCATATGGGTTTCCAGTGTGAGCCCTGCAATGAGAGAACTGACTGAAAGGAGCTGGGGTCAACCAGACAGTGTGGTCTTGGCCTCAGGAACAAGATTGAAAGAAAGAATAAAGGACAAGGCTTTAAGATGCTATAGAAATAACAACTATTAGAAGAAATATCTCTAAAATGATTTCTTGTTAATATTAAATGTCTCTAGAGAATTCATCATCACAGGATGAAAGAGTCTAATCCACTGGACCCTGAAAACGGTGCAGTGGAGCATTTCAATCTCTGTAATATAGAAACAACCCGGCAAATCTATATACTGCCACTCCTGCCTCGGCTGGTTAAAACGTTCAGTGAACTGCTAGGAGTGGAGGACATCTATCAGAGGTGACTGTTCCCTCTTCTTTCTCAAAGCAGAACTACTTCTGCACCATTTTCACTCTGGTAGCTGATGGATACAATGATTTTGGGAAGGACCAACTAAGAGCAGTTTTGCAGTGAAGATGGCTATCTTGTTAAAAAACTTGCTCCTTCATTGTTACTTCATTGTTACTGCCATTCCACACAACAGGGACCAAATTCTGATGGGCCATATGTAAGAATCATTTTATGTTCGTAAAGAGGTTACAATAAAGACAGAAAATAAAATGTTTAAAAAATCATTTTGGAAAGTAAGCATAAGTAATATATAAACAACTTATTGTTTACATTTAGAAACATGATGTTTGAAATAGTAGGTTATAGGTTCTCTATTCACAATTTGTCTTTCATAATCATTTTCTTATTGTGTAAAGAAATCATCTGTGTTCTTCAGGTAGTATGTAATTTAGACCAGCCAGCAAGTTATAATTTTTAATTCTGAAAATTAAAGCTTAAGGGATTCTTTGAGAATATTCTTTAAGAAGTACACAGACAGTATGTGCCAAGAGGCATTAAAGACCATTTCTGGACTAAGTAAAATTCTTTGAAAAAGAAAACTGTGGAAATGAATTGATTTCAGGAAAAATAATTCAGAGAGAATTAATGATGACAAAGGAAAAATAATAGAGTGAGACTAAAATAAAACTAAAATTAAATTCACAATAGCTATTAATTATGAGTTTAACATAGTTTTAATCTCCAAATGCTTTAGATTATAAACAATAATTAAAATATAATTATTGATAAAAAGTGAATAAGAAAGCACTTACAAACACATTTGCAAATAAAATTTCTTATTAATTCATTCAACTAACAGATCTCTGATACATTTTCTTCAGCACAGATGCCCATGTTCTGTACCACATGAGACCCTTCCCCTGACCACATAGATCCATCACCCTTGACCACAGCTGTTTGAACCAGGTGTGTCCCCTGCTCCAAAAACAGTTAATCTGTAATCCTTCTGGACCTATGAGGTGGTCCAGAAAAAGGCACAGCAAAATAGGAATATACCATATATATGTGATTTGCAGAACTACTTAGATTCTTTCTCTTTAGAAATATGAATGTGACACATAAAGAGAACATATGTAGTTGGTAGGGTAGTGAGACAGAAGCTAAACAGACACAGAGAAATAAGAAAAGCAGCAAAGACCATGAGGTAGCAAAAGACACGGGGAAGCAGAAGCCATAAGAAAACAGAATCTCACTGATGCGTAGAATTGGAGTGAGGTAACTGGTTGGAAGAGGCAGGAGAAATATTAGTAGAAACATGGAGTAGCTGTGTCTTGGTAATACTTGAGCATTCTAGGGAGAAGGAAGCAAAATGCATCTGCTGCTAAGATCAATCAAGCAGTATGGACACCAAAGGTTTTTCTAGTTTTCAAACTACATTCTAGGCTCTTTGAAGCCAAGCTTTTCCTATATTCCCATGGGGCCTGGCTTTATGGTTGAAACTCCTTTCTCTCTCATGCACTATTCTTTGAACCCCTACTGCCTGAGGTATCTAAAAATAATCTAACTAGTACACCATGAAAAGGAGTTTGGAGTTCAATCTGAAAACAATAATTATAAAAGGGATTCACATTTTCATTTCAGAAAGAAGACCCTGGGACCAATGTGGAAATAAGTTGAAAATGGACTAGAGGTAGAGATTATACTTTGGAATCTGTTTTAAATCAGCGAGAGATGGTGATGGATGATCGATGAATTGGATTACGAAGAGGGATGAATGAACAGAATTTGATTCAGCTTAGATGTAGTCAGTGAGGGAGAAGGAAGAATCAAGTCTGATTCCTAGTTTCCTCGTCTGGGCAACCAGATGGATGGTGATGCCTTTCACTGAGAAATGTGACGTATGAAGAGGACCGACTCCTTTATGGGGAGGAGTGGCAGGTGCCGGTGAAACTTCCAGGTAAAGAAGTCCAGTAGGCAGTGGAATGTTCATATCTGGATCTCACACAAGGGCTCTGGAGTTATAATCTTGTGTATAAGGGCTTGATATCATGAATTTCAGAGATATCTGAATAACAATTTCTTGTTTTATTTCCCTAGCACTAACTTTAGGGATGCTCTTGGACTAGGCTGTGTTAGCCTAGGGAAGCTGAGAATATAGGATTTGTTCATGTCTGAATATCCTCTGTACTGCACCTTAGCTATCACACTGTACATTGTATAACTCTGATATTGATGAGTTACCTTGCCTAGGTGAGGCAGTCTCTTCAGAAGGCTATGTATAGGACCGGTTTAGCTTTACGTATATAAGGCTAGGACTGAAGGGGAAGTAAAGTTTCCAGAAGGTCTGATGTTATATATTCCAGAAGGTCTGAGTATTTGGAAGGTCTAGAAGCTTGCACTTTCATATCTTGGCTGATATTACAACTATATTCCTTTCTGTATCCCTTAGATATGTAAATCCAAGTGTTATCCCTATTGTGGTATTTCTGTTAATCTGGACATTCTATTGGTATTTGTCAAAATGGAGGTTATATAGGGTGATATCAATGGATTGGTAGGAATTGAAGTCATGGTGTGTATAAGATCACTTGGGAGGATAAATTAAGAAAAGAGAGCTGGGAACAGAGTCCTGGGAAATACTAATATTTATGGAGTAGGTGAAAGAGAGAAAAGTCCAAGAGGAGAATAAATGAATGATGATGAAATCTCAGGGATTGAACAACTAGCAAGGTAGATTGAGTAATATTTGTATGTCATTCTTAAACTGAGATAGATGTTTCAGAATGATATTAGATGTTTTCTTGTTACACATGAATACATGCTCATTGTTAGATTAACTTTCTAAAAGATTCATAACAAAGGCTCAGAAAAAGATGGGTTTCCTAATTTTCAACTAGAAAGTTAAAACTTGTTGATAATTAAGTCTATTTAGAAGTTAATAAAAGACTTAGCATGAGTAATGACCTCAAAAGTTACCTTTTTCTATTTAAAACATTTACTCAACACTTAATGTGTGCTAGGTATTGTGCTTTACCTGCAATATCTCATTTAGATATTAGAACTACCTCATGAGATGGCACTTGTATTTTCTTCTTTTAAAGAAGTAGAAGGCACCCCAATGTTCATTGCAGCACTGTTTACATTAGCCAGGTCATGGAAGCTACCTAAATGCCCATCGACAGACGAATGGATAAAGAAGATGTGGTACATATATACAATGGAATATTACTCAGCCATAAAAAGGAACGATATTGGGTCATTTGTTGAGACGTGGATGGATCTAGACACTGTCATACAGTGTGAAGTAAGTCAGAAAAACAAATATCGTATATTAACGCATATATGTGGAACCTAGAAAAATGGTACAGATGAACCGGTTTGCAGCACAGAAGTTGAGACACAGATGTAGAGAACAAACATATGGACACCAAGGGGGCAAAGCCGCAGCGGGGTGGGGATGTGGTGTGATGAACTGGGCAATTGGGATTGACATGTATACACTGATGTGTATAAAATTGATGACTAATAAGAATCTTCTGTATAAAAAAATAAATAAAATAAAATTTAAAAATTAAAAATAAATAAAGAAGTGGCAACTGAAAATTTGAGAGGTTAAATAATTTGCTGGAGTCACCCAGATAGTAACTAACAGGGCAGAGATTCAAATGGAGGGCTTTTTGACTTGAGAGCCTGAGGCTTAGCTACTATTTGATAATGCTGTAAAAGCATTACTTATGGTAATAAAAGGTTAGATTTATCAGGCATTTATTAGTGTGATTTTCAATGAAGACAGATTCTGTAGGCACATTACACTCATACCAACATTTACAGGTGTGCTACAATTTTAAAAGTACTTCCTGATATACCCGAAAACAATAATACATATTTGAAAAATTTGTTTTGGGTACTAAAAGAGAAATGATTCTGTTTTCAGAATGCTAACTCCTGAGTTTATCTGATTTCTTAACTTGTGAAACCAAAAATTGTTTTTACCTTTGCTAACTTGCTTGGTTTTGGAATAAAGTCATGCATTGTTCCTGGGGCAATACAGCCTCTCTGGGCATATGTAAGTGGAAAACTATTTGTTTTTATTTTTTTTAAAGAAATTTACAGAATACTAGATATAGGTAATTGTTACACATTAAGAAAATTTTGGCGTTTCAAATCATTTTGTGTCACTTTTAATTAATGAATTCCAACTGCATTCCCTCAACTATATATAATAGAGATGTAAAAGACTCTAGGAAGATTGATTATGAGTAAATCATGCCAAAGTTACTAATAATGAAAACAAATAGGGCTTCCCTGGTGGCGCAGTGGTTAAGAATCCACCTGCAATGCAGGGGACACGGGTTTGAGCCCTGGTCCGGGAAGATCCCACATGCCACGGAGCAACTAAGCCCATGCACCACAACTGCTGAGCCTGCAAGCCACAACTACTGAGCCCACGTGCCACAACTACTGAAGTCCGAGTGCCTAGAGCCTGTGCTCCGCGACAAGAGAAGCCACTGCAATGAGAAGCCTGTGCACTGCAACCACGAGTAGCCCCCGCTCGCCACAATTGGAGAAAGCCCATGCACAGCAACGAAGACCCATAGCAGCCAAAAATAAATAAATAAAATAAATAAATTTATTAAAAAAACAAATAAATTTCAATAGAAAAATTGGCTACATAGGAAAAGGCACTAGATGGGATCTCAATCCTAGAGCAGCGGTCCCCAAACTTTTCGGCACCAGGGACTGGTTTCATAGAAGACAGTTTTTCCACGGATGGGGTGGGGGAATGGTTCAGGTGGTAATGTGAGCGATGGGGAGCGATGGGGAGTGGCAGATGAAGCTTTGCTCGCTGGCCGCTCACCTCCTGCCGTGCGGCCAGGTTCCTAACAGGCTGTGGACCAGTATCGGTCCATGGCCTGGGGAGTTGGGGACACTTGTCATAGATTACTAGGCCAGTTATTAGAGGCTCATTTTTAAAAAGCTCCCTGGGACCTCAAGAATAACATCTGCCACATATTCCTGTATTCTGCCAAAGTTTTTTTTTCTTTTTACTTTGGAAATAAAGCTTTAGTAGAATACAGCTGTGCCCATTCCTTTGCATATTGTATGTGGCTGCCTTTGTGAAAATTCTGCCAAAGTTTTTATTTTTTAGCTAAATTCACATCTTCTAATACAGCTGTCAAATTTCCCAGAAGTTGTGTGATAGGCACAAATGATCCAAGCTACTGTTCTAGGACCTCCCTACTTTTACCTCATCTGCCACCTTTATTCACCCGTGCTTTGCTTTGTCTCAGAGGAAAAAAAAGAAAAATTGCTTAGTTTACAAATTACTTGTGGTGCAAGGCCTTCTTATTTTCCAACCAACACTGCCGCCCACTGAAAATCTCATAGGTCCCTGTCTTCCGTCCTGTAAAGGTGTCATTAGCTCAGTTGTCTGAAGGTGTTCATTTCTTCATCTCCTACCTTTACCCTGGTTCAGGCTTTCCCTCTACCTTTCTTTGCTTCCTACTCATTAGCTGCAAAATGTTTTGGACAAAAGTATAGTGACCTGGATCTTCGTAGAAGCACAGATGACGTTTCTGTTTATCTTTGCCTCCCATGTGTTTGGCACTTCAGACCTAATGAAGGCTTTTATATGGGTTCCTTATTTGAGCATCAAAATGCTGTTTTTAGTAGGGTATCCATTCATTCAACAAATATTAATCGATCACCTACTTTGCGCCACTGTTCTAAACACTGGAGATACAGCACGGAACAAAACAGAAAAAAACAAAACAAAACAACCCAACGCTTCTGAAACTTTCATTTTAGCGAGGAGACAGACACGCAGTAAAGGAGGTGAGACAGATCGCAGAGCGCCAGGTAGGTGAAAAGAGGAATTCTGGCTTTTACTTTGGGCAAAATGGAAAACCAGCGGAGGGTTTGGAATAGAGGGCAGTTTAATGTTCCATTTTACAGATTAGGAAAATAAGTGACGGCTCCGCAGTAAGTGCACCAGCATGCTTTGTACAACTTTGTGGAGGAATTGCAATTTAGGTCCTCAGGGGGAAAAAATTAACAGAAGGTAAGCGTTGATTTGGGGCCACTAGCCCCGAGATTCGAAGAGGCAGAAATGAAGAGGGACAAGACAAATGAAGATTAATCCGAAAGGAAGCAAACTGTTTACACCGAAATACAATTTAACACAAACATACGCAAAGAGGTACAACAACGAGTAGCAGGGGCTCTATTCAGACACCTGTCACCTAAAAGGAAGCGAATCTCGAGGCAAACTGCGCCTCAAGCCGGCTCGGAGGCCGGGAGCAGGGACCCCGGGAAGCGCCCCGGGCCTGATCCGGGCCTGCCCGGAGCGTGACCACGCCCCTGGCCACGCCTTGCCTGAGGCTCGCCGCCCGGGTTGGCCGCGGCGGAGGCGGTGGCCGCGGTGCCCGGAAGTGCAGCTGACGTGTCCCGGCCGCGCTCGGAATTGTGGGCGACTCGGCTAATGGCGTCGGGGAGTCTGGGAGGTCTGGGGAGACAGCGCTGAAGCTTCTCACCAGTTTGGCTGGTGACAACCGGTGTGGCCCAGCCTGCGTCAGCGGGAGGGACTTGCCCACCTTGTGGGCTCCTCTGCCAGAGCCGGCGGAGGCTAGCGGGGCGGGGCGACTGCGGGGGCCCCTCGGATAAGAGCCGGGGGAGTTGCGAGGAGGCTGTCGGGGGCGCTCGGGCTCGCTGCCCAGGCTGGGCCGAGCCCCCGCGGAGCCCTAGAGGCGGACAGCCCAAGGGCCGGAGGCTCCTGGAAGGAGCTGCCTGTCGCCCCACGGAGCTGACAGGTGCCGGAGTTCGTTTGCGCCGCTCAGAAATTGGCACGGAGCTTGGTGGATCATGTCTGGCACCAACAGCCCCGAGGCGGTTAAGAAGCTGCTGGAGAATATGCAGAGCGACTTGCGGGCCCTGTCCCTGGAATGCAAGAAGAAATTCCCACCTGTCAAGGAGGTAAGCTTCGGGCGACTTCGGGAGAAGGCACGGTGAGCATAGCCGGTCCTGTTAGACCCCGTCCTTCACTTGCATCCTCCAGCCCTGTCTGATTCCCCTTTGGCCCTCCACCTTTCCACATGTACGAACCGGTGGTTTTTTCCACAAGCGTTTTTATAGTTTGCTTTGGCGAGTGTGAGGCGCTTTCATTTTCTCTACCGTCCTGTCCACCAGATTTAAGAACGAAGTTCGCGGCTTGAGCCGATTCAGCGAATTCAGCTAGGTGTATGGTACCCTCCCCTTTTCTGGCCGTTTTCAAACACTAAATTGGTCACGGCAGGATTCAGAAACTTATGTTCGTTGCTTCTAAAAACTAATAATCATAGTTGTTGTACAGTCTGTGCCCCTTTGCGTTTATAGTATATATCGCTCAATTGGAAGTAGCTTTCCTTCTTTGTCATGGGTCATGCAGCTTAACTCTTACCAATCTCATGAAGTATTCAATTATCTAGAGACACCTGATTTAGGACAAACAGTGAAGAGCCACAGGAATCATTTAAGCCTTGTTATGAGCAATACTGTACTGAGAAGTTTGGGCTTAGAGTCAAATAGAATACACCTGAATTTAAGTGCTAGCAAAACAGAAAGACATCTTACTTAACTTCTTTGAGCTTCAGTTTTCTTTCTGATGTAAAAGAGGGTTAAATAGTGGGTTTATTACATTATGATGAGAAAGTCTTAAGAGGGAAAAAGCGTATTATTAAACAGGCTCAAGTTAATAATATATACAAATTAAATTCTCCAAATAGTTCCTGAATTGAAATTATTAACATTTAGTCTCTATTGGCTTTTTATCTTAAGATGCCATTTTATTTCTCTTAAACTTTTTAAAGATGCTACTCAATTTCTTTTCACGTTTCTGAAATAAGATATTTCAGTGACATTTTTGTAAAAGCAATTATTTTATATTTCTTCCTATTTAATGTAGTTTGGAGTACCTGCAATTTCATAATTAGAACTTACCCAATAAAGTTTGAATTTTAGACTTCTAAGGAACCGTAACTTTTCTGTAAGTGCTTTGGTCTCATCATTCTTCAACAAACTCCATCTAGTATTTTTTTTAATAAAGTAAGAAAATATTACCTACCCAATGATGGAAACCAGATGTGCCACTTTTGGAAAGATGACTATTATAAGTTTTATTTCAGTCAGTAGTTTGTTGTGATATCGATTTTCATTATTTTCTCTATATGATCTGTTCAAAGTTATAAAAAGTATTTTACAGAATTTGGCCAAAAAACACACAAAAAAACAATTTGGCCATTTTAAATAATTTTAAAGAAATAGGCTGTTCTAATTGTAAGGAAATTAGAAAATTTCAAATCCTGTTTTGTAATTTTAACAATAATTTATAGAACCGGCTATTCCCAGTTCTTATAATCCATATAAAAATTGTGATTCCTCTGTATCATAGGCTTTTGTGGGCTGGCTTGCGGATTTAATTGCCATTTATTACATTATTTCTATTGGAAAATGCATTCAGAGCTCCAAACAGCTAATTTACAAAGTTCTAAAACTCAGTCCCTTTCTAATCTAGGAACTTTCAATAAAGCTCATTAGCTTTTTTTACTTGAACCTTAGCTAAAGAGGTATTTAGTAATTGCACCTAGTCTTCTAGGTTATGGCAAAAGTAACTTTTGGTGTGATTATCTCTGATACATAATTTTGTGTATAGTACAGGCTCCACAAGAATTTGTTGGATATAAGAACTTTGACTTCTTAACCAGTGGCACTTTTAATATGCTCAGGGCAGTCCTTTAGGAATTGAAAAAAAAACCTTGACTGTGTCACAAGTGTAAAACAAGAATGAAGTCATTAGCCTAATAGTGATGTTTTTTTAGGAGAGAGGCTTGACTTTCAAGAAATATTTTGGTTGAATTAAATTTTCCCTGGTAATTTGATAGCAGTGCTGTATTTTGACTTTTGTTCTTAAAAGAACTGGTAAGTTTTTAGTAGTATTTATTTTTTAGGAGGGTGGGGGTCAGGGGAGAGGTATGCTTGGTAGACCCTAAGGCAAAGCCTTTCTATGTATAAGAAGCTTTTCCATCTGTATACTGATTTGCTGGTTAACATTCTCCCAGTATCTTCACAAACATTATCTGCAAAATAGTCATTTTGAACTACTTAAAAGCCTACTCAAGAACTTAATACAATACAGTGCTAACTGCATATGTGCTTTGGAATGGTTGTCTCCTTCCCCATTACTTTTTTTTTTTTTTTTTTTTTTAGCTGCGTTGGGTCTTCTTTGCTGTGTGAAGGCTTTCTCTAGTTGCGGCAAGCAGTGGCTTCTCTTGTTGCGGAGCACAGGCTCTATGCGCGCGAGCTTCAGTAGTTGTGACTCATGGGCTCTAGAGCGCAGGCTCGGTAGTTTTGGTGCACGGGCTTAGTTGCTCAGCGACGTGTGGGATCTTCCCGGACCAGGGCTTGAACCCATGTCCCCTGCATTGGCAGGCGGATTCTTAACCACTGTGCCACCAGGGAAGTCCCTCTCCATTACTTTATAAACAAGGCAGAATGAAGTGAGACATTCTATGTTTAGTCTTTAAGTTTTAATAATTTCTACCTTTTTGGCCATAGTGCTTGGCTTTAATATTTTTCTTAATTAATAATAAGCTGGATTTTTTAAGATTTCAAATCTGTTACAAAAACAGAAGAAAAGAGTGTTGATAAAGGATAATGTCTTACTTACTGATATTTATTACTTATCTTTGGATTTTCTACAGTTTTCTCCAACTTAATTGTTTTCATTTACAAAACAATTTGCATATTAAGTTGTTTTTATAGTGGCTATAATATCATTTTGTCATTTTATAATATAGTAATTAAATAATAACAGCAATAGTCCTTCCTCTTTTTTCTCCTTATTTTCCTTAAATATGAATTTTCATGCTTCAGCAGTATAACTTTCTTTCTCTTTCTTTCTTTCTTTATCTATCTCTCTTTCTTTCTTTAATAAATTTATTTATTTTATTATTTATTTTTGGCTGCGTTGGGTCTTTGTTGCTGCGTGCAGGCTTTCTCCAATTGCCGCGAGCGGAGGCTACTCCTCACTGTGGTGCACGGGCTTCATTGTGGTGGCTTCTCTTGTTGTGGAACACGGGGTCTAGGCGTGTGGGCTTCAGTAGTTGTGGCACTCAGGCTCAGTAGTTGTGGCTTGTGGGCTGTAGCGTGCAGGCTCAGTAGTTGTGGCACATGGGCTTAGTTGCTCCATGGCATGTGGGATCTTTCTGGACCAGGGCTCGAACCCATGTTACCTTCATTGGCAGGTGGATTCTCAACCACTGCGCCACCAGGGAAGCCTTTTTTTTTTTTAGTGTAGGCATACTAGCTAATTTGTTCTGGAATATTTGTATGAAAAGTTTTTTTCATTGTCTTAAAAATTACTTTAAAACTTTGTAAAATCACTTTGGTGTAATTGATATTCAGTGGCCTGCAGAGGCAGGAAACTCTGAGGTTTTATGTATTTAACGAGTAAAACCTTTTTGGTCATTTCTGTTTGCAGGCACTACTCTGTGGAAACAGATGAGGGGGATCTAATTGAGCCTAGAAGTGTGGTCAGAGCGAGTTTGTAATTCCTGAGCTGAGTCTTTATAGGATGAGTAGAAGCCAGCCAAGAGAAGAAGGGGGTCATTCTAGGCAGAGGAAATAGCACATGTTTGTATTCCACGTAAAAGAAATTTCATGCTGAAGGTGATTGGAAGCCATTAAGGCTTTTTAAGAGAGGGAGTAATATCAAATTTATATTCAGTAACATTACAGTAACAGTACTGAAGGGAAGAATTAGAGGGGATTGAGATTGAGGCATAGAGAGCAAATTTTATAGAGATGATTGTCTGCACTGAGGTAGCAGTAGGGGTAGACAGAAAGTGGCTTGCATTGTGGTAGACATGGGTGAAAGAGAGAGTATGGATTAGAGAGATTTAGCAGGTAAAATTACCAGGGCACAGTGACCTTTTTATAATGTAGAAAGCGAAATCTGTGATACCTCCCAGGTTTCTGGCTTGGGAAACTGGGTAAATCACTAAGAGGAAAAAATGTTTTTGGAGAAAATGAGTAGTCATGAATATGAAGTTTAAGGTTTATGTGTGACATCCAAGTGGAAATGATCAGTAGGTGTTTGAAAATGATGGTTTGGTACTTAAGAGGGAAATCTAGAATTTTAGATTTAGGCATGTCAGTTATACATGTTAGTAGAAACCACAGGAGTAGATAAAATGGCCCAGGAAGAGTGTATAGAACGAGAATATCAGGAGGAACTTTGGGAAATAACAGCATTAAAGGGAAAGAGGCAGCTGGGGTGACTAAGGTTAGGGATATGGGAGAGAAAGGGAATACTTGGCTAGAGCAAGGTCCTTGAGAAAGCTGGAGTTTCAGGGGCTTAAGTGTATGAACTGGCTTTCAATCTGAGAAGGGACACATTATCTTCTGACAGAAGAAGGGTAAAAGAAAAAAAATGGATTTGAATGTAATAAATTTGAACGAGGGGCATAATGGAGGGATAGGAATTTGTGGACAGTTTGACCTATGGCCTCTGTTTTCTTGGTAAGATAGGAAACAAGCTTGTTGCTAGGAGTAGTTTGTGGTGAAAGTAGTGATAGGAAGTTTGAGGGGAGCAGTGGATCACTTTGTAGAAGTGAAGGAGAAATTGACTTGGAACACTTAAGAGTCTTCACAGGAAAGGTGGTTGAAATGATGATGGATCATGAGATCTAGGTTGGATTCCCAAAGAAGGCAATCCAAGACAACTTTGATTGATTGCAAGATGGAAGGGTTAAGGGACTAGCAGCAATTTAATTGAATTGGAACACTTTAATCCAAGAACAGTGGTATTGGGGAGTGAGAGAGCTAGAAGGATAAGGACAAAAGGGACAAAAGTGGAGATATTGGATTTCACATTGCCAAGTGGTGCTGCACTAGAGGATGATGAAGTCCAGGGAGTGGGTGACAGAAGAGGAAAGGGAATGAAGATCATTTGACTTGAGGTGGTCAGAATTAGGATTGAGGATGGGTTTTTTTCTCTCTCTTTTTAAATGAAGTGGAATCAGTAAGGGTGTATATAATAAAGCACAAGTACTCTTCCCAGGTATGTACTTTGTTTCTTCTTATACATTTAAGTTTTGGTTGGCAGGGATTTTTGCCTATAAAAGCAAAGGTTCCTGTGGTAGAGTTCCTCAGTGTCTGTTGTTTTTATGCATTAGCTGGCTGAGCGGGGACCCTTGGTGAGAGAGATGCCCTCTACTTACCATGACAGGATTTTCCCTTCAACCAGCTATTTGGGGACTGAGGCCCAAGTCAGCTGGCTCTTCTGCTAGGGTGAAGATCTCATTTTCAGGACCTTATGACAGTGAAGAATGAGGGCTGGATCATGTATACATGCTTAATTAGGAGCTGTTTTTGTTTAGTATCCTATAACGTACTATAGTTTTCTTCCTGTTGACGTTGGTCAGAGAAATTTGCTCATGATACAGCCAGTTGTGTTCTTTCCCTCAGCATAAATAATAAATCCATGTTTTATACACTGAAATAAGTTTTCACAATTTATTCAAAAAACTTGTCAGCACTAGTCAGAGCAGTATGACAAGTGTGGTAAGGAGTTATAAATTGTTTTGGTCAAGACTTACTTTCCTGTATAATGCAATTTTACATAGTTATGTAGACATGCTAGTGATCTTAGATTTTGACTCTACTCTTTTTTTTATGCTGCTGTTGACTTTATTCCAGAAAAGGTACATTAGATTCCTAGGGTCTATTAAATTCATCTTCTTCTGATAAATATTTTAGATGTTAACTTCAAGAGTAATATAAGCAGTAACATTTTCACTAGGACATCTAGGAAAATTTTACAAGCTTATTGCAGTATTCTAAGAGCATTTTACAATGAGAGCTTTTTAAAAAGCTTTTGATTAGTCTCTAGCGTGTTTTATATATTTATGAAAGTTAGTACCATAGCCACTGAAATTTATTGTTAAAGTGTAAAGCATACATAGCTTATTTTTTTACTAAGATTTTGACCATTGTATTTTTACTTTCATGAAAATGAATAGAGAGCAAAGGACAATGAAAACATAGTTTAGTCAAAAAAGAATGTATTATCTTCTTAGCATTGTGCTTTGGTGACATAGAAGAAAGAAAAGACATTGTTTCAGGCTAATAAACCAAAAAGGAAGACAGTCTCCAGAAATGAAAATATTTTCCTCTTTTTTTCTTTTATAGAAGTGTAGCTTATTTTTAACCATGTAGAAAATAGAGGGTTTTGCTATTACTCTTATCATTTAATAGAAGTTAGTTTCTTAAGTGTAAATCATGGCAGGAAATATAAAAATCAATGAGAACCTGCCTTTATCTTCTTGAAGTTAACTCAAGAGTTGCGTAAAATACTGTCTTTCCACTAGGTTAGGAATGTTGCATCCATTGACTCTATTGCAACATGGCTATTTGTTGCTATTCGTCATTCTCATTTTGACTTTTGTAACATTCTACTTTCCTATTTCTCCTTCCTCTTTCAGTATTCCTTCTCGTTTTCTTTACATATAGGTGTATCCCAAGTTCTGTCTTGAGACCTCTTCTTTATCTGTGCTCATCTCCTTTGCACTCTCATCTACTCCCATTGCTTCTGGCCTTACTACAGTGCTGATGACTTCTAAGTCTACTTCATTAACGCTGCTCTCTTTACTGAGCTTAGACCTGTATTTCCAGCTGTCTGTTAAACACATCTACCAGAGTATCTTTCACATACTTCAGATAGAACTTCTGGTAATTGAACTTACTTTTCTAAAACTTGTCCTGTCCCCACATTTCACTTGTTCTGTTAATGGTATTTATCACTGTTGCTTACCTTAGTTATATGTGGCTGTCTTCTCTCCCTCAACTCTCTTTACGTTGTATTCATTGTCAGATGTTCCTTCCAGCTCTGTAATTTCTAACATATCTCACCTCTTTTCTATTTTCTTAGCTATTATTCTAGCTCCAGGTTTCAATCTTATGACTGAGCTTTGATGTGCATTAATGGCACAAAAGACCACTCTGTATGTTACCACCGTAATAATGTACCTGAACAGGTCAGAAACTCTCAGTGGCTACTCTGTACTTAGGAACTCCTCAGCATAGCATTTCAGACCTTATTGATCTTCCCAACCTTTCATCACCCTCAGTTTTTCCTCAAATGTGTTTATAATTCAGCCAAACTCTATTGCCTGCTATTCATTCTCCAAATATGCCCATATTCTCTTCATATGCCAGATATGCCCATTTCCAAATACTCCTTCCCTCTTCCATGCTGTGGCTTTTGAGGTTCCTTTTGCTGTCCTGGAATCACCTCCTTCCATTTTTTTATAGCTAAAATTCTACCTTTAATTTAACCCATGTTGCTTATTTATTTGTTGCCTGAATGAACCAACTTTACAGATAATGTCCTCATTTCTTCCCTAATTCACTCATTCATATATTCATTCATTTGCTCCTGAGATAATTTTTGAACACCGGCTGTGTGCCATGTACTAGCTGGTGCTGGGGCAAGAACAGATGCAGCTCCTGCCCAGACTTTTCAAGCTAATATGTTTTCCTTTGCTTTCTTAACTTTCATTTAAGCTTACTTTATAAGTTATTTCCTTATAACTCTTTTTTTTAACATCTTTAAATATACGGAACGCTTCACGAATTTGCGTGTCACCCTTGTGCAGGGGCCATGCTAATCTTCTCTGTATCGTTCCAATTTTGGTGTATGTGCTGCCGAAGCGAGCACCCTTATAACTCTTATGTTTTACCTTCTGCTATGGTATTTCTTTTCTAAATTTCTCCTTAAGGGTCAGTTTTGCATCTTTGTTTGTCCTTCTGTGCATCATAGTTCAAAGCATTTGTATTTCTGAGAGGTGCTAATTAGATACTTGTAGGAGATTAAATTTTTAAAGAAGGAAAAAAAAGGGATACCATATATGTAGGGGTACCACATATATATCTTTAGCTATCCACATGTAATCGGCACTTCAGTCTTTCATTTGATATGTATCTTAAAGGAAATTTGTTTCCTAGAAGCCAGAGGGTTTTTTTGGTTGTTTTTGCGGTACGCGGGCTTCTGACTGTTGTGGCCTCGCCCGTTGCGGAGCACAGGCTCCGGACGCACAGGCTCAGTGGCCATGGCTCACGGGCCCAACCGCTCTGCGGCATGTGGGATCCTCCCCGACCAGGGCGTGAACCCGCGTCCCCTGCATCGTAAGGTGGACTCTCAACCACTGCGCCACCAGGGAAGCCCCCAAGCCAGAGGTTTCTCTTTGTTTGTTTCTATTTTTTAGTCCAGAGGTTTTGAATAGGATGCCATATAGGTATATATTTTTCAGAGCTTTGGGATTTTAGGCTAATTACATGTAACAGAAGAAAAGTTTATTGGTTTCAATGTAGTAATTGTTTAATGAGGATATTGTCCTCTAGGGAGTGTTCTAGATCTATTAGGTATGCCCAAGTGAGGACTTGACTTCAGGTCTTTTGATTTTACCTGACATCTGAAATCGTAAGTCTACAGGCAGCTTCATACCTCCCTAGTATCTTTTGAGTACATTATTCTCCTTAACTTGCCATTAACTTGAATTTCACATTTCTTCTTTAGCTCTTGTTTCATGCTACATCCTGTGAATAATTAATTTGGAACTTTGGTAAATTTATTTTAATTTTGAGGCTCTACTCTCATAGATGTTATAAAAAGTAAATATGTTTTTGTTTTGTTTTTTAAAATACAACATAGAAGCTTTGGTGAAGAGAAGCGTATTATTATTATTGTAAATTTGTATGTGGTTCTAGTAGTGGACATTTGCTAACTCCCTTCCTAGCATTCATTCCCTCTTACTTCTTTCAGTGGTAGGCTGCACTCGTCCTTCATTTTCAACCCTTTGAATTTAGGTGAATTAATCTCATTCCTTGCTCCAGGATACCTTGATTAGTTTAATCTAATTTAACCCTCCCTATCCGCACCTCTATTTCTGCCCAAGTCACATAATGCCAGTGAGTGATCCTGGAAAGGGAAAGCTTCCTCTCTCTTCCTCAAGAGCTACTGGAAGAGACCTTTTCTCTCTTTCTGGATAGTGTCATATGAAGTTGTGAGGTGTAGAATGGCTGGAACTAATTTTATTGCCAAGATTGGGAGCAGCCTGAGGATGAACCTACCCAGGGAACAGGACAGAACCAAGAGAATGGTAGAGAAATGAAACTGCAGTCCTGATGACATTTTGTCAATCTCTGGATCAAATTTCCACCATATTTTTATTTTTCAGTGAGTGGGGAGTAAAGTCCCTCCCTCTGTTTAGAACTTTTCATTTGTTTATTTAGAAATGTTCATTACATAGCCCCTGTATGCTAGGCACTGTGATAGGCATTAGTAATATGGGGAGATGAATGAAATATATTTCTTATCCTCATGGGGCTTACAGCTAGAGTAGAGAAACAGACATGTCATAGGAGGAATGGGATCAACCATAGGTACAAACCATAGACAGCCCACAAAGATGGAAGGGCTTTTTGATACTTGCCATAGAAAGAAGGTGGTGGAAAAAATTATTTCTGTCACTGCTCATGGTACTACAGGAGTGCCAAAATCAGAAAAACCTGCACTATCTTCATGTTGTTAGCAGTGTTTTAATTTCAGCAAAGCTTTATTTGTCACATTACCTTAGTGTTCACTTTATTGTGAATGTGTTGGCTTTATAATTTAAGAGCTATAAAAATAAGGAGTTTATTCCTAATTTTATTTATAAATACTTAAATTTGTCACTGACTGGATAGGTCCATGAGATTTTTTTTTTTTTAACTTTTAAAAGATGTCCTTACACTACTCAGTTTTGAGAAACACTAGTAGAGGTGGGTTCTGGGGGACCGTTGAAGACATGAGACAGTGAATGGGTGGAGGACAAGATTTGAAGTAGAGAAATCTCTTAGTTTAGGTTGATAATGAGAAGTTTGAACTAAGGTGTAGAAGTGGCATTTGAGAAGAAAAAAGAGTATAAGAGATGTTCGCTACATAGCCTTTGTGGGTGATTACATTTGTGGGATGAGGGAGAAGCCCCAGGTGTCTGGTCAGTGACTGGATGGGTGCTGCTGCTGTTCAGAAGAATAAAGATTATAGGAAGAAGAAATAGGTTTTTCTGGGGCTGAGGTGGAAGTTGGGGGTGTGTGTGAGAGATAATAGCATCCGTTTTGAATATTTGGAATTTAAGGTGCCTTTAAAATATATAGGTTAATAAATCCTATAGTTTAGGAGACAGTTAAGGGACAGGAATATAATTTAGGATTCTTCAGCCTTTAGAAAGTAATTGAAACCATAGGATTGAGATTGCCCAGGAATAGTTTATTGAGAAGTGAGGCCAAGAATATTCTGTGTGCTCTTGAAAGAGGAGGCAGCATTCTCTCTTGTCTCTGCTTTTCTATACTGCTAGCTTCCATATTCAGAGTTCCTGGTGGGTGTGTCTATTTGGGTAAGCAAAGAATTTTGAGAAAGAGAAAAAAAATATTTCTTGAGAGACATTAATTTTAAGGTTAACAAATATTAAATGCTGCAGTATATTTAATACTTTTGGTTTTGTTTCCCAACTCATAGATTGCCCTCAGGAATAGAGATTTTAGGTTACCCACTGTAACTTATATCATCCCTATTCAAGTCTACAGAACTGACACTTTTTTTTTTCCATAAGGGCCAATTCAGGAAAAAAATAACTATATTTACAATTGAGGGGCTTCTCTGGTGGCGCAGTGGTTAAGAATCCGCCTGCCAATGCAGGGGACACGGGTTCAAGCCCTGGTCTGGGAAGATCCCACATACCGTGGAGCAACTAAGCCCATGCACCACAACTACTGAGCTTGTGCTCTAGAGCCCACGAGCCACAACTACTGAGCCCGCATGCCACAACTACTGAAACCTGCATGCCTAGAGTCTATTCTCTGCAACAAGAGAAGCCACCGCAATGAGAAGCGTGTGCACCGCAACAAAGAGTAACTAACCCCTGCTCGCCACAACCAGAGAAAAGCCTGTGCACAGGAACGAAGACCCAACACAGCCAAAAATAAAACAAATAAAATTTATATTAAAAAAATTGAGTAGTTCCCCTATGGATATATAAGTATCTAATCAGAGTAGGGGTTGCTTTTAAAGCAAGAAGTTAAAGACTCTTCTTCACACAGACAGTCTCTGATAAATAGAAGGAAATCTGGGCTAAATACTTGCATTTATACAGGACACTTAAAGATGTAGGCTAGGCTGAGGTATGAAGTAGCACTGCAGTGACTAGGGGGACGGTGATATACAACTGTTGTCAATAAACATTGATAGTGGAACTTTCCAGTAACACAGGGTACCTATGAGAATAAGATCGTTCAGTTTCAAAGTTTGACAATAGAAAGTTGGATGTAAAAAATTAGGAGGTGTGAGATAGTTCTAATTATATCTGAGGTAACAAATAGTCCTTTTGGTGATTTCTTGAGTCTTTTAATGAAAATACTGGTTATATATCTTTTAAAACACTTGTTACTTTGGAACTACTTAAGGAAAAAGCACTCATTATTTTCCTTATTGTGTGTACATATAAAAATATTTGTTAAATATATATTTTTCATAACTTGTTTATGATTCATACATGGGTCAATTCTTATTTATCTGAGGAAATCAAAATAGTGTCTGGCAAATTTGAAATCCTTTACCTGCATCTAGCATCCACTATGCTACACTGCTGATTTTGGAAACTGACTAGAATTCAGGAAGTTAGGACAGATTACATTGGGATTTATGATGGTTTAGTTTGATCAGTCTCTGTTGATCCTGAAATAGAATGAAATACTGAATTGAGCATATGCAGGGTACATAGGGCCTTAGTAAGGAGGGGTAGAGTTTGAACATTTGAAAATGATGATGGAAGAAAGCTCAGTGACCACAGATTAATTTCAGTTGGCTCAGTAAGAAAATTACCTAAGAGAGTTTGAGATGGTGTATGAGCATAACAAAGTATACATAATAATTTCGGTGTTACTGAACTTTTATAGTAGTAAATTTGTTGTGGTTTGTACATCTTCATAGTGTATCCAGAATCTGACCACTCCTTTACCATCTCAGTCACTATCACCTCAGGCCTATCCAGCATCATCTTTTGCTTATGTTATTACAGTAGCCTCTTAAATTTTGCTGCATATTGGAATCACCTGAAGATTTTTAAAAATACCAGTGCTTGACTCCCACTGGCAGTCATTCTGATTTAATTGAAATGGGTTGCAACCTGGGCATCAAGCTTTTTTCTTTTTTTAAAGCTCCTGGTGTTTCTAATATGCACTGCCCCCAGATAATCAGAAACTCAATAATTTTTCCCTGGAGTAATCTATTTTGACTATATTTTCCTGCTAGTAGCTATGTTCATTTAATATGGGACATTTCCATCTCTTAAAGTTGTAGAAGTGAGTTGTAGTATATCCGTTAGGCTTCTTAGCTGTGAGCAATGAAAGCTGACCCGGGCTGATTTAAGCAGAAATTAAGTTTACTGATAAAACATTGAGGGTCTCACAGAATTGGTAGAAGGCTGGATGGAGTGAGCCTTAGAAATTACAGGAACGAAGGGAGGCTGAACAGCTAAGAACCACAGCAAAACTCATTGCCAGTGAGACCATTACTGTTGTCTCTGCTGAACAGTGACTGGGTGCCTTAGATTGCACTGCTGGTTGTGCTGGCCACCCCATGCCACCACTGGTTCTGCTGCCGTCACTGCCCTTGGAAACTAGATGCTGGCTCCACTGTGGCTGTTGTCAGACAGAATTCCATCTTGTCTCTGCTTTTCTGTGCCACTAGCCTCCGTATTCATAATTCCTGGTGGGTGTGCCTGTTTGGATAATCGGAGGCTGCCAGGGTATGTGGGAAAACAAGTATCTGGCATTTTAAATTTTGAATAGTGGAAGATAGGCTCTGTCTTGCATCAAAACTCATAAAGTTGAGTTCTCCGATCACAGACAAGGGCTTCAGGTTCTTGGAAGCCAGCAAAATGACAAAGGTCTACTATACATCGTATAGCCTACAGTGTGTTATTTGTTTTATGCATTAATCCACTGGTCCTCAACCTAATAACCCAAAGGACACTGGGTTCTTCCATAATTATTTTTAAACCTTTAGAGCCTGCTACCACTTGTCCCTTAGTAAACAGTAGGAGATAAAAATCAATGAACAAGTAGCAAGCAAATTAATAGGAAAACTTGAACATATATGAGTATTTATTATTTTTGGAGGTATGGAGATCAGTATAAGTATAAAATAGGCATATTTCTTGATAGTAAAAATGTCCTGAGTTTCTGTAATGGATGTTATATATCAATATTTTATGTCAACAGTGTCCAGTAGAAGTATAATGTGGGCTGAATATGCAATCCATATATGTAATTTTAAATTGCATTAAAAAAGTAAAAAGAAACATTTAATTTTAATAATATATCATATTTAACCCAGTATATTCAAACCAGTACATATATAATCCAGTATATATTATCATTTCAACATTTAATCAATGTAAATATTTAAGGGATAGTTTACATTCTTTTTTTCATACTAAGTCTTCAAAATCTCATGGATTTTTTATACTTAGAACACAACTCAATTCAGGCTAGCCACATATAAAGTGCTTAGTAGCTACATGTAGCCAAATGACTCCCATATTGAACACCACAGTTCTGTGGCATAGTGTGAAATGCCATATGACTTTCAAGTACTGCCAGCTCAACATACTTATGTTGAAGTGATTGAGACACCTTATGAAAACTGAATGGTGTTTAAAAAAACGCAATCTAAAAGTAGTGACAGAGTTCTTAGTTATTCATTCTCCTAATTCAAAGCAGTTTTACTTGATTTTGCAGTGTTTTGCAAATTTTTTTTATGGTTGAGAGGGAAGTGTGAAATGGGAAAGAGAAACCTAATATTTTCATTAGGCTTTGTTTTTGTTTATTATTTTTTATTTTCTGAAGAGTTAAATGTGAGAGACTAGGGATTCCAGGTGCATTTTTTTTTTTTTTTGCGGTACGCAGGCCTCTCACTGTTGTGGCCTCTCCCGTTGCGGAGCACAGGCTCCGGACGCGCAGGCTCAGCGGCCATGGCTCACTGGCCCAGCCGCTCCATGGCATGTGGGATCTTCCCGGACCGGGGCACGAACCCGTGTCCCCTGCATCGGCAGGCAGACTCCCAACCACTGCACCACCAGGGAAGCCCTCCAGGTGCATTTTAAGGCATAGAAAGGCAACATGCTGTAGTGCAGAGTTTACATGTGAATAATCAAATTAATCACATTTTATTCCATTTAATGTGTGTTTCACTACTAGGCTTTAGTATCTGAAGTTTGGAAAATAAAAAAATAATAGTGACTGACTCTGTGCTTGATATTTTATCATATATGATTTCTTTTCCCTAGATAATTCATGTTAATAGTAAGTTTTATGTTCTAATTATTTTTATTCTTGCAGGCTGCTGAATCAGGAATAATAAAAGTTAAAACAATAGCTGCACGAAACACCGAAATTTTGGCAGGTAATTTTTTTGCATTAAAAATTCAACAATTAATGAAAATTTGACTAATAGTAAAAGTAGAATCTTAAAACCCATAAGTTTTTTTTATAGCATCTCTTTCTTATGCCCCAACATGCTATCCATGATAATAAAGAACATGTGAAAGTCCCTAATTTATGAACTAATTGGGTTTCCCAGAGATGAATGCTGTACGATTCTCTGAAATCAGAAAACTTAAAACTACTAACTCCTTGAAGGAAAGGATCTTTCTTACTCATCTTTGTATTGTCCTCCACCTCTTATCAATCACCTAAGATACATCTTACCCATAAGAGACATTCGATTAATATTTGTTGAATTGAATGGAAGATTGGTTCTCAGACCACCTTCTAAGACCTATTTTATCTTTAATACAATATAAGGTCATAATATAGCATTAAAAATTTAGTAGTACTATATGAGTTTTGAGTCCTGAGACTAAGACAACATGGTCATGAAGAAAAAATGGGAAAAAACAGAGAAAAGTGTTTTCTTAACATTCTTTTGATTGACCCTGCTTTTCAGGGAGGAATTTTCAAGAGTTTCTCTCTGGCACCCTTTTGATACTCAGTCTGCTTCTTTCTTTTCCTTGGTGCGTTTCTCTTCTTGCCTCAATAATGAACATGGAAAAGAAGGAAACTGGCATTTTTTCAGAATCTGTTACATGTGAGGCATTTGGGCCACTCTTTCTTATATGACAACCTTGTGGGGAAATACTCTTATTTAATAATAGAGCAAATTGAGATGCAAAGAGATTTAAGTTACTGGCCTAAGGTCGCATGGTAAGTGGTGGAATCAGATTCAAATACCAGGCTGTTCAGAGCCCATGTTCTTCCTGCTGCAGTGTGCTGCCACGGTATCGTGAGGTTTTGACACTATGTACTCCCTCGCAAGTGTTTATATTTAACCATTGCTTACTTCGCTGATCCTTCAATCTGCATTTCCAATTCCAGTAGTGCTATTGGTCTCAGCTAGTTATAGGAGAAAAGCAGTCCTATTAAGTTAATTTACACAAAGTCCAAATAGTAAAGAATCTCTTTAACTCTCTTAAGTCTCTTTACATTTTTAAAAGAATACCAGTAAATCCCTAAATGGTGGAATTTCAAACAGTATTACAAAATGTAATGAAGACTTAGGGGGCAGTTTAGGGGTGACAGGTGAGAGTGGATTTCACTTGTCAGCTTAGGGTTAGCCCTGTTAAGTTGCATCTGTTTTTCACAGCTTCTCTGATTTTGAATATTCTGACAAAACACCAAAGAGTTTTATAACATTATTCACAGCATTGGATAATGCTCTGTGTGCATGTTGAGAAAAGGGGTATAGTGAAGTGGTGGGTAAAGGCACAGGTATGTATGGTTGGATTGGGAGGATGGGCAAGTGGGTTTGGGAGATGCATGTTGGGTTGATTAGCTACCATGAGGAAATTAATGTTTCAAGATAAATTATGGGCCTGGGTATTTTTAAGTTGGAGACATCATAGTCCAATCATATTAGAATATCATTACAAATATTTACGTTTGCTACTGTCATTGCTGATATCATGGTAAGTCCTTAATCTCCAATAATAGAAAATTTCATTAAGTCTGTAGTTGATAGAATTTTTAAAAAGACTGATTTCTTCAGAGAATCACTGTCTGTTACAGAGTTCTGTACCAAGTAAAGTGTCTAATTCATATTAAGGACAAGTAAGAAAAATTTTGTCTCAGTATGAGTTTAATATATAAGCTGGCTATTAATTTCATTTTAATTCAGTTAGCTTTATTTAAATCAAGTTAGAACAAATCTTTATGCACATACAATTAATAGTTCATGCTATAATATCCATAGCATCCAACCATGTACTTGAGGAGCTATATTAACATTTAAACTTTTTTCTAGTATTTTAACCAAGTATTTATAGCAGTTGCTAAGTAAAAATTTGTAGATTTTAGACCACTGTCATCTTGAAAAATCAAAGGCTCCTAAGAAAAAGGAAAGAGTTTAAATTTGTCAATATGTCATTTCTAAAGTACTTAATTCAAGGTATAGTTAACACCGAGAAAAATTCTTAGTTAACTTTTTTATTTCCTGAGAAGTGTTTACTTCTCTGTAGTTCTAAAGACTATAGGTTACTACTTCTGTGCTGTAATGGATGTTAAAGATATCAAACAATTGAGGAGTCTCAAATGAAATGAGATACTGAATTCTCAGATATCTCTGCATATTCAGAAAATATAAAAGGTTGCTATAAAAATCAGAACCCTTAATTAGGATTGACTAATCTGATTAAACAGTACTTAGCATAGATTTTAACCAACTTTAGTTTTCTTAGATTTATTTTCCAAGGAAAGTTTATTTACATTACAGAATAAGTCTTTGCTTTACATCTCCCCTTCTTTTAAGCATCCTCCTTTAATGTTTATTTTTCTTTGTTTTCACTGCTGTCATGAATGCTGACATAAGTGGGAATGCTATGCCAGGTAATGTCAGCATCGATGCAAATATACAGATCATTATCTCAACATTGCCTTTTTCTTTAAAGATAAAACTGCAAATGAGAGATAGCAAGCAACATAAAGTTTTTCATTTAGAAGTCCAGGTGCCTTAATCTTACATTTGACTGCCATATATTACAAATTGTTTTTATTATCCCAGCTTACAATAAATATACTTGAAATTGACTGAGAAGGCTTGTGTTACCCAGAAATTACATAAACAGAGAATCTGCTATTTTAATAAATATTTGAAACAAGGAGCTCAATGAAGTTGTGATATTTTAAAATTGTATATTTAACCCCTAACTGAAAACCATAACAGTTACATCCACCTATGACTGCTTTCATCTACTGTCAGTATGCATAGAGAATTTTTACATAGATAATCATTATGTATGATTTGTGTTCTTCTTTCCTCACAGTTTCCCTCATCCTTTTCATATCTACATAGTCTTATTACTAAAAGGTCTCTAATTTAAGTAGCAGTGAGTAAATATACTTTGGAATTTTTTTTCTGACATTAAAAGGTAATTTGTTGATTTTTTTCAGTATATTTTATCAGTACATATACTTGTGATATTTTGCAGACATCTATAGAATATATCATATAACATATTCTTAATAAAGAAATAATTATGTAAGAATCACTAGAGGAGATACGAAGATGGGTAATATAATTCACCTGCAATCTATATGTTAATACAAGAAATATATTTGAAAAGTATGTTTGTGCCATTCGTTCTGTTTAGCTTACCTGCTCCTCCATTTACTTTTTGGAGTTCTTTGCCAGAAATTTTCCCTTCCAGATGACATACTTCCTGAGGTCAGGATCAGTATCTTATTCTCCCTTATATTGCTAGTAGTTAGCACATTACATGGGAAATAAATAGTAAGCCCTCCTTAAATATAGGCTAATAAATGAGTCACTCCAAAATGCAAGTAAGTCTCTGAGTTCTGCCTCTAGTATATTTTTCTACCTTTCTTTAATTTTTCATGTTATGATTATTTGAGTACATGAATTTTGTCATATTTAGTTCATGTCAGCCAGTTAATAGAGTAATGAAGGAGACGGACCCTAAACAGAAAATTCTGAGGCTGTATGGTAAATGCCAAGATGGAAGTATAGATAGGCTTGTTACGAGAACATTGGGAAGGCTCCTAACCCAACCTGGGAGTCTGAAGCTGAGTCTTGATGCTTGAAAAGGAGTTAGCCAGGCAAATAAGGTGTAGAAGCTGTAAGTAAGGGAAGTTACTTAAATACATGCGGTATAAAACAGTTCGATCTATTTGGATACACTATCCGACTGTTGCCATTGTGTAACTTCCTGAGCAGCTTGATGGAAAGAGTTTGAATCAGGAAGGTGACACATTCATATTAATATTTTTATACTCTGTACATTACTCTGACAGCAGTGTGAAAGGTATATTTCAGCGTATCATCAGTAAGACAGAGGTCTGTTGGTAGACTATTCCTATAATCTGGGATAGAAGATACAGGGGGCTGTACTTAATGCCTTGCTCACAAACTGACCTAATGGGTCAGAGAGATTTCTCTGCCATATAATGTGTTCTTATTTATTGTTTTCCCCCCTTTTTAAAAAAACATTAAACAGTTTTAATTTGTATCCTGCCTTTTATAATATTATATCATATATACTTTTTTTTTTTTTTTTTTTTGCGGTATGCGAGCCTCTCACTGTTGTGGTCTCTCCCGTCGTGGAGCACAGGCTCCGGACACGCAGGCTCAGCGGCCATGGCTCACGGGCCCAGCCGCTCTGCGGCATGTGGGATCCTCCCGGACTGGGGCACGAACCTGTGTCCCCTGCATCGGCAGGCGGACTGTCAACCACTGCGCGACCAGGGAAGCCCGTATATATACTTTTTTTGATGCCATCTTTTCTAATTTTTTAAATTGTTCCATATTTCATCAACTGATTGTAGTTTATTTAACAATTCCTTTATGTTAGACATGTTTCAATATTTAGAATTATTTCTTTAAGATACATTTCTAGAAATGAAATTATTAAATTAAAGGGCATGAACATGTTCTTAGAATTTGTTATCATACTGCTTTCTGAAAAGGTAAAAGTTTATGCCTTTACTGACAGTATGTGAGTATATTTTTATAGCATCCTTGCCAGATTATTATTTTAAAAAATCTTTTTGGTAATTGAACAAGCAATGGCTTCTCATTTTAATTGACATTTCTTTTTAATGTTGAACAATTTTTTCTGAATTATTAAATTATTTTCTTTTTATTATTACTTTTTTTTGGAGTTTTTGTGTTTTCTTTATCAAATTGAGCTATTTATATAGCAAAAATATTAACTTCTCATCATGTTTATATCATATTTTCTGCATCATTTACCTTTTAATTTTTTATCTAGATGCTTTTAATTTTTACATAATTTAACTAATTTTTCTTATTTGTTGCTCTCCACTTAGGCAGTCCTTCTCCTTCCACATAGTTGATAATCATTTTCATTGTCTTCTAGTTTTTCTATGGTTTGATTTTTTCTTTATAATATATGGGGTGACATGAGGACCTAGATTTTTTTTTCTTTTGCAAAATTACTAACCGATTGTACCAACATCATTCTTCCTTTTCCTGTAATGTACTTTTAAGATGAAGCTGCTCATACTTTTATTTGTCCTCATGTTGAATCATTTAAAATATTTTCAGACATTTTGAACCATTAAAATTTTTTTACTGTTAGAAATATCAGTCTTTCCCATAACTAGATTTTAAGGGTTTTGAGGGTAGCAATCATGTCTGCATCACATTTTATTTCTTTCACAAGAATTATAATATGTTATCTAATGACTGTTAAAATTTATAATAAAACTTTTATTAACCCCTATTAGTGTGATACATAGTGGGGTATCCTAGTTTAATTCTTTTTTTCCAGGATAAAAACTGCAATTTTGCAGTGAAACTGCTCAGAGCAAGGAAACCCCTAGGATATGGGGACCTGCTGGACCTCTTTCAGGTGTGTGAAAGTGCATCATTTGATCTCACAGTTATAAAATTTGGAAGTAAAATATATTTATCAAACACACAGTGTTATTCTGTTAAAGGAGTTGTGCTTCTTAAGGGACTTAGGTAGAAATTAAACTTTTTTTCTCCCCACCCCACCGCCCACCCACCAAGTTTTGATTAAAAAGAGTTGACCTTTTCCTCTTTTTTCCATGGAATGATTTTTTAAAAAATGGTTAAGGCAAGATGTCTTTATATTGCTGCACAGCCTTTTCCTCAATGTGGTTTCTAAACTCTAAACCCGTAGGAAGCTTTTTATGTAAAGCCACCTTTAAGTGCATGTAATTAAAATTATTGTTTATAAAGAGAAAGCAGCAATTGCTCAATTAGAAGAGTAGAGTTAATTTCTTCTTCTTAGGACCATTATGACATTTAACAGAAGAGAAAAATAATTAGAAACTTCTAAAAAACGATCTTTATATTACTTCATTGTGATCTAGATATGGTAGATATGTTTCCGTTTTTCACATTATGCTTCAAAAAACAGAATAGATCAATAGGTTTTATTTTTTGGTTGTTCTTCATCATCTATTCTGGATAACAGAAATTTCCTTTGACCAGTATATTCTCATATAAACAGGGAGAAAAAAAAGTAGGAAGGGTACCTTTGACTTACATTAAAATAGAGTTAAAAATTACTTTTATTATTAGCTTAACTCAGCTTGATAGATCCAGATAACTGTGACTGACATGTATACAATATTTCAGTGTAACTCACCTTATTTTATTCATTCTAAGATACACAGTTTTTTCACACGTTAATATTCCCCAAATTGGTATGCATTTTACAATTAATGGCATCTTAGAATCACTGTGGGCCAGATAGTGTTGTAGTTGTCTTTTTCAGTGCATGTGTGAACTTGTTCATACTGTCACATCAGTTGAGTTAACGGTGCATTGTTGGTATCATGTAAGTTTCATTGCTATTTGAAATGTCACCCTAGTTGTTGTGCAAAAACTTTCTGTTAACATCTTATGGTAAGGTCGAAAAAAGCACCACCATCAAAGCCTGCAGAATGGGTGTCATTAGCTTAGAAGAATATCTCAGAGACAGTAGTGAAGTACTCTCAAGCAATGAGGCATCCTAAACAAACAATCCAATTAAAAATTGGACAGAAGATCTAAATAGACATTTTTTCCAAAGAAGATATACAGATGGCCAACAGATACATGAAAAGATGCTCAACATCATTAATCATCAGGGATATGCAAATCAAAACCACAATAAGGATATCACCTTATACCTGTTAGAATGGCTATTATCAAAAAGATAAGAAATAACAATGGCCTTCTTGGCCTAGAGTATGAAATTGTGAGGAAAAAGTATAAGTGATTAGAATGCATCGTATCATAGTTTAATTGGCAAAGGTAATTGGCACTGATTTTCTTTCTGGCGATATGGGTGTGTCTTAAAAATCATTGTCATCAGAGCCTCTATGAAAGTACATTGTTTTTCTTCATTCATCTGAAGACTTCAGGCAATTGGTTTCTATTAGACACTTTTGACTCTTTTAATTTCCATTTGCATCAAATGCTGTTTACCTTAAAGAGTGGCAGCATAATGTTGTGGGAAGAATAGTGAACCAGGGATTAGAAGACATTTTCAGTTTCTGGTTTTACCACCTACTTATTGTTTTACTTGCTCCAAATCATACCCTATAAACTCTATATGAGTATTGTGATACTCAAATGAGAAACACAAGTTAATGTAATAAAAATTATAAGTGCCACTTGTTAGTATTGAAAACTTATATTTGCCTGAACAAGATTTAATAATTTGGAATGTTCTGCAGAGTTAAGGATGGCCTCATACTTCATTGATTCTGGCAGAATTGAATATAGCAGGATATTTACTGCTTCAGAATAGTATTTTTTGAGCTTTATTGTCATCTTTTAATCACTCATGTAAAATGTTTTGTGACATTGTTATGGAAATTTTATGTCTCTGGTTTTGATTCAAAATCTTTATGAACAAGAAAACAAGGAAATAAGGCAGGGGAGCTTTTTTGAAAACACTGTTCTTTGCCAGTCATATTTGCCTTCTCTTAGCTGTGCTAAATCAGTGATTTATACTGGCATACCGAGGGACTTTGCAGAGCATGCTGTAGTAAATAGTAGTCTTTATTTGCCATACCATAAAGGGAGCTTTGGGAGAAGAAAGAAGGGGATTTAAGTGATAAAATTAATGTTAACACTAGTTTTACACTTTTAAAGGTGATTCTGGATGACTTTCTCACAATTTCTTTTGAAAAACATGTTAAAACTCAGATTTCTGTGTCTTTATTACAATTCTTAACGTCAAAAAATAATTGATGGATGTAGTACATTTGAAAACAAATACCAAACACATAAGTTTAAAGTTCTCTTGACTTGGAATTTTATGTTATTTATTCAAATTCCCTGAGGATGACAAACCTGTCTTGTTCATCTTTGTGTAGCCATTCAGTAAGTGTGTATTGATTTAATTTCATTTTGTAAATTTAATTATGTATAATTCAGTTTGTGCATTTTCTAATCTTTTACATTTTTGTTGACATTTTAAAACTTCTGAAAGTATTGGCTTGGTAGAAGGAGTTATTTTAAGATTTGGAATTACAGCATGTGCATCCAATTAGTTTAAAGCAATATTTCAGTAATAAGAGGAGTAATGTTATTGTTTTTAATGAGTTTACTTCTTGAAGAAGAAATTAGAGCCAATGAATTCAAGGCATATAATAAAATTCTAGGGATTTTCTGAATATTCATTCAGAAGTGTGGTGGGGTTGATGTATATACTATTTTTAATTACTTTTCTGCTCTAGAATATGAATTCTTATTCCTGTTTTCCCTTTTGCACTATTGAAGAAATAGAGTCTTTCTCTGACGTGGGATAGAACTTCTGAGAAATTGCCATTAAAGAGTTTATAGAAGAAGATGGAGGAGAACCAAAGGAGTGTCAGGAGAAAGGCATGGGAGAGCTGAACTTAAGGGGGAGTAGATTAGATACAGAGTCTGTAGTATTTATGTGAAGTATTTTAACTCTTACTGCTTGATTTTTATTTTGGTATTTATTTTACATTAAGTGATTTTTTATTAAGATTGTCATTACTGGTTGTAATTATATAAAAATATTCTTATTTATGAATTATGTTTAAAATTTTATTTTATATGTGTTCCAAATAAAGCATTGAAAGAGAACAGCTCAGAGGTTGTTCAGCCTTTTCTAATGGGTTGTGGAACCAAGGAACCGAAGATCACTCAGCTATGTTTAGCCGCCATTCAGAGGCTCATGTCCCATGAAGTTGTGTCTGAGGTAATGTGAAGATTTTATCTGAACTGTGCACTTACAAATCAAATCATGAGTTTTCATAAGGAGAGAATAAAACATACCTGATATTTTAATGTACAATAGTGCTTGAAGGACATTGGCTTAATTTTAAAAGGTTACCAAATTGTCTCATTATTAAACGCTCAGAATAAAGAACGAAGTACATTTTGTCAAGTCATTTGTAATCTAAGAATTCATAGTTCACTAATATAGATGAAATCTTAAGAACCAAGCAAGTTTTCAATATCACTGACGGAGAATATTATTCATAAATTATTTTTTAAAAGGTAGGAGAGAAAATCATGACTGTTTGCTAGATTATCTGAACTGATAATTTGTTGTTCGTTAACTTAAGGCTATTGTTTGTATCTGACCTTATGACGGTAAAATAAGGAAAAACATTTCATCACTATGAATCTGCATCACTTTTCTTATTTAAGGACCCAAACACCTATATTTTATTTGTTGACAATAATTAAAATCATTGTTTTACAGACTGCAGCTGGAAATATAATTAACATGCTTTGGCAGCTAATGGAAAATAGTCTTGAAGAACTTAAGCTGCTTCAAACAGTTCTTGTTCTTTTAACAACCAATACAGTAGTTCATGACGAGGCACTCTCAAAGGTAGGAAGCCTGTTTGTCAAAGTTCGTAAGTGCTTTGAGACAGTATTTGAATAAGCTGACTGAAAGAGAAAAGCCTGGTGCTGTTTGAACAGCACCTTTCCTGTAGCTATTGCAGTAATGCACATTGCATGTTAAAAGCCATCGGTGCTTTATTTTTCACAGGTTAGAAGTGAAATTAGGTTAGGGTGATTAAGCAGAGCCCCTTGGATATAGCTGACAGGCTTAGTTATGAATAGGATGTGGCAGAAAAGGAATAGAGAAAGAGGAAAAGAAAAAAAAAGTGTTTTGAGGTATCAGTGTTCTCCACAATTACCTTGGGTATTCCTGATAGCTCTCCCTTTCCCCCTTTTAAAAATAATTTCACATATATATGTTATGTAAGCCAGATAGTTTAAATCTGTCCCTTAAATATCTGGAAAAATGTCCTTTTGGCATTGATACATTGATACTAGGTAAGGCTGCATGTATGATAGCTATTTCTCATTCCTTTCTTATTCCCACCCTCTTTAGGAACATATAACAGCTGTTCTATTATTTGTTTCACTCTTTAAAAAGTTTTTTAAAATTAAGAAATATTTCTAAAGAACAGAAAATACAGCAAGTAATATAAAAACCAGTCTTAATGATTTACTATTTAGGGAAATTGTTGGAATTTCAGTAATAGTTGTATTATAATTTGTATGCCTTTAAGAATGGTTGACTTGTAAAGTAGCAAAGTATACCATCACAGTATACTGTATAGAGACTATATCTCTTTTCTAGTTATTCATTTGATGTTCTTAGGATATAATGAGATTTTACTTAATTGCAAATAGCTTATTCTTTTACCCCATACCTGCTTTATAAAATATTTAATGTATTTTTATATATATGTTTGTTGTATATAGTTCCTCTTGGTTTCTAGCTATCAAATTATTGTTCTGATACATATATTTAAAATTTTATAAAAGGTTATCATTTGACCTACCCAAGCAATAAGAACTGATTATAGTTTTATAAATAAATATAGGATTTATTTTGGTATTTTGGTTAATTTGGAAATGTAATATTTGGGGATGAAAAATGAAGTATAAAGAAATAATATAAAATTGGGTAATAGGAAAGCTTCTCTATAACATGTACTTTTCCTTTATGTTGAAATTTTAAAAGTGTTAGTGGTATCAAAGGCTTGCTTTCTTTTAAATGTTTAATATAATTAATATGATAAGGCATAGTATTTAAAAATACCATTATTATGTTTTCCTCCAAGAATGGCTTCTTTTAAAACTGTAAAACTTCTAGAAGAACACATAGGAGAAAATTTTTGTGACCTTGGGGTAGGTAGAGACTTCTTAGGTAGGGCACAAACCCATGAATCATAAAAGAAGCCACAGAATGGGGGGAAATATTCACAAATATCTGACAAAGCACTTTTATCTAGAATTTATTGAAAACACTCTTACAACTCATTCATAAGACAACCCAATAAAAAATGGACAAATGATTTCAACAGACACTTTACAAAATAATCTATTCAGCTGACTAATGAATACATGGAAAGTGCCTCAGAATCTTTAGTTATCAGGGAAAAGCAAATTAAAACCACAAGGAGATATTGTTACACACCCATTAGAAAAGTTAAGATTTAAAAAGATTGACCATATCAAGTGTTGTTGAGAATATGGAATAATTTTGAACTCACACATACTGCTGGCAGGAATATAAAATTGTAAAGCAACTTTGGAAAACTAACAGTTTCTTTAAAATTTTAACTTATACTTACTATGTGATCTGTCCATTTCACTCCTAGGTGTTTACTTACCCAGGTAAATGAAAATACATGTCCTCATTGAGATTTGTATGTGAATGTTCACAGCAGCTTTTTGTACAGTAGCCAAAAACTGAAACAACCCAAATGTCTATCAGGAGGTGAATGGATAAGTAGAATGTGGTATAGTCATACCATGGAATAAAAAAGTATAAATTACTGATACAAAGAAAAACGTAGATGAATTTCACAAATATTACAAGTGAAGGAAACCAAACAGAAAAGAGCACATACTGAATGATTCTATTTGTATAGAAAATACCAGCTAATCTATAGTGATAAAAGCAGATTGGTGGTTACCTGGGGCCAAGGGTGGAGGAAAAAATGGACTGCAAGAGCACAAGGAAACTTTTAGGATGGTGGAAATGTCATACTTGGTTGTGGCAGTAGTTCCATAGGTGAATATAACTGTCAGAACTCATAAAATCATATACTTTAAAGGGATACAGTTTATTGTATATAAATTATACCTTAATAAAGTTGATTTTAAAAGAAAAAATGATTCCTTTTTTAAAAATTATTTTATTCATTTATATGCTTAGCAAGTTTATATAGTATTTCTGCAGGTGATTTAGTGATACAACAAAGTTTGAGTACTTGCTATTTGCAAAAAAAAAGTTCTGGGAAAATAAAAGCACAACACATTATTGTATACATGTTAAAAGAACCAGATTGTGAAAGGAGTATTTCACATTACCTTGGTCAATCTTATGTGTCTGTGTATTTACTGAGAGTTTGAATTATTTCAAAATGCTGAGCTTTTTGTAGTTTTATTATATGAAAGAGTGAGACTTTTAGTGTAGGTGATTGAAGCAGCAAAACAAATTATTTAATTTTGGGTTACATCAGATAAAATAAAGATAATAACCATGTTCCTCAATCTTATTTCACACTAAATGGAAATTATTTTTTCAGGCAATTGTTCTTTGTTTTCGACTACACTTCACAAAAGATAATATTACAAATAATACAGCTGCTGCTACAGTGCGACAAGTTGTTACTGTTGTTTTTGAGAGGATGGTTGCTGAAGATGAACGACACAGAGGTAAAGTGAAAAAAGTTGTTTCCTTTTGACAGTGGGTGGCTCTAACATCCATGCTTTTCTCTTTTATTGATTGTCAGCCATTCCCCTATGAACTTAGGCTACCTAAAAATTAGAATACTTTAAGAAGCCTGTTAGGGCTTCCCTGGTGGCACAGTGGTTGAGAGTCCACCTGCCAAGACAGGGGACATGGGTTTGTGCCCTGGTCCGGGAAGATCTCACATGGCGCGGAGCGGCTGGGCCTGTGAGCCATGGCCACTGAGCCTGTGCATCCGGAGCCTGTGCTCCACAATGGGAGAGGCCACAACAGTGAGAGGCCCGCGTACCACACACAAAAAATTAAAAAAAGCCTGTTCATTTTAACTTCATTATTATTGATAATGGCAATTCAAAAGATAAATCCCCCATAATTTTATCACCCTAAGAAGTGGACTCTATTTTCCATGTTTATTTCTAATATATTCATAATTTCATATCGAAGATGATAATTTCACATTTCACACCAGATGTTGCATTATAAGTATTTTCAGCCAAACATTACATTATATGAATTTTTCATGTTATTTTTGTAATTGAAATTTTAATGGTTGCACTATATTTTGTGGCTATTCTATAATTTAATGAACTACTTGTGTTCAATAGTTTAGTATTGTTTTGAGTGTCTTCCTACATATATATTTCCATGTGAATTATTTCTTTAGGGTAAATTCCCAAGAGTGAGCTTCCCTCATGTGAATCTTTGTCTCTGCCTATTAACATGTATTAATCAAGATTATTTATATAATGTAAAGTTTAATATTTTCATATTTTCATCAAATATTTGTAATTTTTAGCATCTTTTTCTTTGTGATTTACAACATTTCCTAAAAACTTAGAAACATGTCCTGTCACAGAGCTTACAGATACTATGCTTCTGTTATAATTTTTATAATTTGATAACTTTTAACCTTTTTTTCATTTGTTAACCCTTATTGGATGAAAAGTAAATTTTTTCCCATGATCAGTTGAAAAGATCATAAGGTGCTACCAAGAGCAATCTCTCTGTTTTATGGAGTCAAGAAACAAAAGATTAAACTTTTTTTTCCCTTTACATAGTTTTTTCTTTCCCTTAAACTCTTTTATTTATTTATTTTTTTTTTCGGTACACGGGCCTCTCACTGTTGTGGCCTCTCCCGTTGCAGAGCACAGGCTCCAGACGCGCAGGCTCAGCGGCCATGGCCCACGGGCCCAGCCGCTCCGCGGCATGTGGGATCTTCCCGGACCGGGGCACGAACCCGTGTCCCCTGCATCGGCAGGCGGACTCTCAACCACTGCGCCACCAGGGAAGCCCTCCCCTTAAACTCTTGATATTAGCAATCTTTCATATCATTTGGTGTTTTTTTGGTAATACTGGTAAAAAACGGCTATAATAGTAAGTAATAATGGTGCCTACTCTAATAATTGCTTCACTTTTCCTGAAATTAACCATTGGTCAGATTTTTCACATTCAGTTTCAGACATTTAGTCTGTTGGTTTATTAGAATATTCCCACTGACTTTTGTCTCACTTTTCCTAGGGGAAATGCAGGTGGAATTCTAGCAGTTTGGAATATTAAGGAATTAAACTTAAGGGATAAAACAGGGCAGTTCTCCAGTTTGAATGTCTTGTGTATTCATAATCTCAATATAAGTTCTGGATTGGTAGTTTTGCCTGTATGTCTCTAAAGACTAATATCTCATTTAATACTTTCTAATAAGGTAGAAAATACTTAGAACCTCTTTCTTTTCAAGTAGTCATTGAGTCAACATTTATTCAAAACAGGCTGTCATAGCTTACAGGGAATGATATCTTCTTAGTATTCAAAGAAATTGGGAAGCCCCATTCTAGTTGACTCTTAGCTAGTCAATACCTGTGACTGACATAGTACTTGTGGCAGATCAAGCAGTTAATTCTTTTGAAGATGGAGAGATGATAGAGAAATTAACCATGTGATAAATATTTATATGTTTGATATTTAATGGTACATTCAAAGATCATGTGGATTTTAAATCCATGAAATAAAGAGACTGGAGAAAGGGGTACTGAGAAAATCAAATGTATGTGTAAAGATACTAAGTTTATTAAAATGAATGTAAGATAGTGAAGAGTGATTTTTATGGCATTTTGTGTAAAAATGGGATTCCCAATTTTTGTTTCCATTTTGGAGGCATGGTTCTGAAGTTATTATTAAAGTTTATAATTCTATAAATAAGTATTTATTTTAAGCATACCTTTTAGACAGTATATATGATTTATTAACGGTCATTATGAACTCCTAAAACCCCTCTAATTTTGATTGCAGATGTTGTAGAACCAGTACTAGTCCAAGGAAATAGTAACAGAAGATCTGTCAGTACCCTCAAACCTTGTGCTAAGGATGCATATATGCTTTTCCAGGTATTTCAGTTGATAAGAATAATTTTTATTATACAATATAGTTTTGTATGAATTTTTGATTTTGGAATTTTGTATCTGATTCAGTTTTTTAAGCGTCATTTTTTTTAATTGTCCAATTTTATAGTGTCAAAGAGGTACAGGTTACCCCCACTATCTGACAGTAGCACATTTCTGTGAAACCTTTCATAAGCCAAAATGGCCTAAAGTGAAAAAGCAATTACCTTAGTACACAATTACCTAACGAATGCACAAAATAGATCGAGATAAAGCACAGATGCTCACAGACACAGTTCAAAGCTATGGCAGCTTGATGCTGAGATGCTGAGTGTAGTTCCCGGGGAAAGAGCTTGGCAGTACCACTGTTGCTGCCTAGGGTGTGTGCTGCCTCTACTATGGGCTTGCTGCAAAGCAAGTGCTGACACGATTTTCACTTTTGCCTTTTTTTTTTTTTTTTTTTTTTTCTGTAAAAGTGAAAATCCTCTTCAGATTTCTTCTGGTTAGAGAAAACAGGTGCTAACATAGGTCTTCTGTAAAAGCTAAGTGGTAAAGCGAACTTTTGAAAAGCCCGTGATACCTGTATTTAAAAAAAATTCTAAAACATTAAAGAGCATCTATAGCTAATTAACATGATGAAATGTTATGTTTCACTTTAAGGAAATAAAATGAATTAAACCCTGAACTAGATATATTAGGGATGACTAGTCATATAAAATACTTCCTTTAATAGGAAAATTAAAGTACTAAATTTCTGTTCTACCTAATGTAATTTGATATGCAAATACCTGATTTTTACATTACTTGTCGTGAATAAAATAAGATTAACCTGCACTAAAATTTTATTAATTTTGGTTAAAGGGTTAAGTGGTTTTTCATTAAAACCATGTTAGAATAACCACTTATCTGTGCACTCTATATATTTAGTTTACTTACATAATCAACTATACAATTAATCAAAATTTGAATTACCAGTACTTAGTTTCTAAGGAGTAAAACCTATTATTTAAGAAGAGATACTTTAAAAAAAATTTTGTGAACTATAAAATGAAAGGACATTTCATTCCAGCATGTGAAATATTTTATTTATTTTTTATTCATTGTTTGATTTATTTTCCCAGGACCTTTGTCAGTTGGTTAATGCTGATGCCCCTTACTGGCTAGTAGGCATGACAGAAATGACCCGAACATTTGGCCTCGAATTACTTGAGTCAGTCTTGAATGATTTTCCACAAGTCTTTTTACAAGTAAGCCATTTGTAGTATCTTGCAACAAAATTAATCTTTAATTTTTTCACAGATACTTTTCAAGAGAGTAACATGTATTTTTCCCCCACATTAAAAAATGCAAAAAATTATAACCTTAGACTTTAGACATATAATAATTTGCTGATATCTTAATTTTTGTTGTGCCCAAGCAGTTTGAAATTTTAACATTAGAAGGAATTCCTAGAGTGTCTAGTCAAGCATTTCCCAATCTAAGGGTGTACAGAGGAATGTGGTACGTGAGCTATTTTTATAATATTTAAAAGCCTTAAAAAATTGTCACTAATTTTTTTACTTGTTTGTATGCAGCTTTGTGCTTTAACATAATTTAAATGGAAGAAAGAAGTCGTCAATGCTTAATAAATTTAATGTGCTATACAGAATATTTCAAAACAGAAGGTTAATAGGGGAAAAAGTGAGAAAGAATTCAAACTTTTCATTTTACCTGTAAGAAGCTAAAGTCCAAAAGTGATTCAGTGATTTACATGGGGTTCTTTAGTTATTAGCAGATCTTGAACAAAAACTTAGAACTTTTAACTACTACTCTAGCTCCTTTCCCTACCATGCTGCCCCTCCCTAAGTCATCTATTTTATCCTTGCTTTTACCTAAAAATGTGTGAATCAAGTGAGAAAAAAGTAGAAGGTCCTTTAGCCCAAGAGTTGGGACTGAAACTTTTACTACATGGTTCATAATTTTTGGTCCGTGTTAGACAACTGTTCAGTGCTTTCAATGATAACAATATTAACTGATGATTCCCTTTCTTGTATTAGTATAGGATAAGTGTAGATACAACTCGACTAATCATCTTGTATAAACTGATAGCTGTAACAGCTACCACTTTGGACTGCCTACTCCGTGCTGTGACTTTGCTAAATTCCTTATATATCATACTCTCTTTAAGCTGCACAAATGCCTGAGAAGTACCAGTTATTCCTACTTTACACAGGAGGAAGCTAAGACTTTAAGAGGGTTAAATAATTTGTCTAAGGTTTCATAGTTTGTAAGTGCCCTCACCCTCTAGCCACAGTGTCATTCTTGTTGTTCCTAAATGACCCAGGTGGACTCCTGCTCCTAGGCCTTTGTACTTCCTGCTTCCTGAACCCGGAATGCTTTTCTCCCATATGGCTTGTTCTCTTACTCTTTTGAGGTCTTTACTCAATGGTCAACCTACCAGATAAACTTTCCTCACCACTGTGTAAAATGGCGGCTGTTTTTCATGGCAGCACCCTTGTCTTTCTTACTCCTTGTTATTTTTCTTTGTATCACTTATTTCCTCCTGACATATGTATTTGTACATTAGTTGATCTCACTTCCCCTACAGGAAAGTAAGCTCTATGAGGCAGGGACTTAGTTCACTGTTGTATAGGTGCCTATAGTGGTGCCTGGCATATGACAGGTGTTCAATAAATATTTAAATGAATGAGTGAATGAATTTGTAAATGAATTTGAATTTGACGAGATCGGGTGCGTTCAGGGTGGTATGGCCATAGACAATGAATTTGAATTTGAAATGTCTATAGTTTGGATTATGTTTTTTAATTTTGTAGGAAAAGATTTGAAAAAATGTTTCCAGATTTATTGTACCCATAATCTATTCTACTTTATTCTTCCTGCTATAATGCAGAGGAGAAAAAAGAATTATTCTGTGTAAGATCCTAAAATTTACACCTACAAAGTTTTCTTCAAGAGAGAAATATTTGCTTTCATTCACTCATTATTCACTCATCCAATCAAAATTTACCAATCCCTTACAATATGCTAGTCCATGTGTTCAGTGTCAAGGATACAGAATTTAAATAAGACAGATAAAATTCCTGCCCTTGCGGCACTTACCAATCTAATTGGAAGAAAAACATTAACTGAATGATAAGCCATGATGAGTGCTGTGAGGGAAAAGTATAAAAAGTGCTATGGAAATGAGTAACATAGGTACCAAACCTGGTGGAGAGTTGGTGATGAATGAAGGCTATGAAGCTTTCACCTGAAAGATAAAGAGTAGTTAGTTGGGGGAAATAGGTAGTATAGGAAAAGAATATTCCAGAGCAGTGGCTCTAAGAAAGGATCTGTCTTCTCTTTTAGAAAATAAGCTTTATAAGGGCAGGGACAAAATCGAACTTAACCTTGAATTCCTTTACCTAGCACAGTGCTTGGTACATATTAAACAGTCAGCAAGTAAATGCTGAATAAATCATTGAAATGTGAGTAAAAAAAGCAGTCTTTTACCTTCTTCAAAATAAAATCAGTGAGTTATAGGACTAATTATACTTATTAATCAAAGATGACTTTTGGCTTTCTGGCTTGAGCAATGTGTTGCTTGCTACTAAGGTGGAATACTCTATGGGCAGAACTTTTGGTAGAAAGGATAGTTTATTCAGTTTTGAACTTACTCATTTTGAGATACCTGAGTGTACACAAAATGGTAGTTTAATTTATACATCTCGAGCTCAGAAGTAAGGTTTTGGGCTAAAGTTATAAATTTAAACTTCACTGGCATATAGTTGCTAATTGAAGGTATGGGAGTGAATGAGATCACCTATGGCGATAACATATGGAAGTGAGGACCTGATATTCTGGAGCTCTGAGGAACCTCATTGTTAAATGGTTGGGCATGAAAGGATGAGCATACAAAAGAGACTAAGAACATGGGGGCCAGAAATGTAGGAATGTATCTGAGAGACTGTGGCATAATAAAAGACAAAAGCAGAGAAAGCTTCAAGATGAACCAAGTAATCAGTTATGTCAGGTGCTTCAAAGAAATTTGGTAAGACTGAAAGGGCAGTGTTTGTCCACAGAGATCATGAGTATAATGAGAATAGTTTCAGTGGAGATGGAGTGGTTGATGGGGGTTGTGGAGGAAACCCAGTTGCAGCTAGTTGAATAGTGAGGGGGAAAAGTGAATAGATAAAACTTTTCAGAGTTGTCTGTAATATTTATGAATTAACCAATACCTAAGGTTATTTAATAAAGTATGAAAACGGACTTAACTATGCTTTTCATTTTGTTAGTGAAACTACTGTAGATTTGAGAGTAGAATTTCAAATCACTTAACTCTTAAGATCCCATTTTTTGGGGGGAAGAATTAAAAGTACATTAAAATGGATATAAAAGCAATTATACTCCAATAAAGATGTTTAAAAAAATGGATATAAAAGACTAGAAGGATATATATTTGGAGTCAACAATGATGACTCACTAACTTATCTCTGGGAGGTGAGATGAAGCAAAGCTTTTATTTTTTACTTATCTGTGTTTTCTTTCTTTTTTTTTCTCTAGTGAAGCTGATTTTTTTTCCTTGAATGAACCTGATTTTTTTTAAAAAATACATTTTACAAATTTTGTGATTCTGAACAGATAAACTGCTCTATGCCTTATTTTTCCTTTTTTTGGTAAGATTAAAGGATTAGATTGGTAGATTTGCGGCTTCAATGAAATTGAGATGCTTAAAACAACAGAATAATATATATTTGAGATTAGACATTAAATATAGACTGGACTTTGTATTGTCAGTATAATGGGACTACTTTTGGCTAATATAGTCAAGGCATTAATAGGTTAAGGGAGCTTTTCTGCATAATATGCCATAATTCTAAGTAAAATTTAAGAATTCTTTGCAAGATTCCCAGACTTTAAAATAATCATGCTTGTTTGTCATTGTGTTTTTATCAGCTTTTTGTGTTCTGTTCAAGCAATCTAAGTAGAACAAAATATTAATTAGTAAATCTTCTATGCATGAATAGAATTATCTTTGCAAAATAAAATCTGAATTATATAATTTATTATACTTTATTAATCAGATTTTTGGTCAGCTGCCTATTTAAATGCTTTATCTGTTTGAATTTGTGTAATGTATTTTCTTTCTTTTGTTCTTTATGTTTTTAATTGCTAGTGTCCTACTAAAATTAAAATTCCTAGTAATAAACATCGTTTTAATTCCAAAATTATTAAATGTTCAACTTAGATTCTTTTTAAAACTTCTTGAAATATTGTTTGATCTTATATTCTCAAAGAACAATACTAATTTCAGAATTGTGTGTAAAATGGTAAAATAATAAACTGTATAAACTTATAATAAAGCTAAATTATTCATACTGATTATTAAAGATTATTATTAACTGTGAGACTGTTTTATAAGCATTAAGTACAAACTAAGTTAATTCTTCTTTTTTTTCTTTTTTTTTTTAATCTTTGCAAATAGCATCAGGAATTTAGTTTCCTCCTCAAAGAAAGGGTATGTCCTCTTGTGATAAAGCTCTTTTCTCCAAATATAAAGTTCAGACAAGGTTCCAGCACTTCATCTTCTCCAGCACCAGTTGAAAAACCATATTTTCCTATCTGCATGCGTTTGCTGAGAGTAGTATCTGTTCTGATTAAGCAATTTTACAGTCTTTTGGTAAGTGCTAATTTTTATATGTGTTTGTGTGTGTAATCGCATGAAGTCTCTTCTGAGAAGATGATGTATTTAGCTTTTTCACTTCAGTTAAGCAAACTTTTTTTTTCGAGTACCTATAGGTATTCTCTTAGGTACTCAAAAGTTCATTCTTCCCTTTCTTATGTTTATGTGGCATTTTTAATGTATGTAAAGAAGAGTGATGGCCTATTATCAGATTTGGTGAATTCTAGCATAAGAAATCAATTTTTACTTTCAGTCTAATATTATATCTATTTTGCATAAATTTTTGGATGCAGGGTATGTTGTGATATTCCAGATCATAATTCTTTCAATGTGATGATTGACTCTTAAATATTTTTCAGAGAAAATGGTATATGATGGTATGTTTCTTTTTAATTTTATGTTAAGTCAAATTCAGCATTTTACCTTAATTTTAATTAACAAAAGTAATTGGTTAGGGCTTCCCTGGTGGTGCAGTGGTTGAGAATCTGCCTGCCAATGCGGGGGACACGGGTTCGAGCCCTGGTCTGGGAAGATCCCACATGTTGCAGAGCAACTAGGCCCGTGAGCCACAACTACTGAGCCTGCGTGCCTGGAGCCTGTGCTCCGCAACAAGAGAGGCCGTAATAGTGAGAGGCCCGTGCACCGCGATGAAGAGTGGCCCCCACTTGCCGCAACTAGAGAAAGCCCTCACACAGAACCGAAGACCCAACACAGCCAAAAATAAATTAATTAATTAATTAATTAAAAAAAAAAGTTCTCAGCACAAGAAAAAAGAATTAAAAAAAAAAAGAGGGCTTCCCTGGTAGTGCAGTGGTTGAGAGTCTGCCTGCCGACACAGGGGACGTGGGTTCATGCCCCGGTCCGGGAAGATCCCATATGCCGTGGAGTAGCTAGGTCTGTGAGCCATGGCCGCTGAGCCTCCGCAACGGGAGAGGCCACAACAGTGAGAGGCCCGCGTACTGCAAAAAAAAAAAAAAAAAAAAAAAATTGGTTATAGATCATCTATGAAAAGTCAATCTGCTACATGTTAGCAATTACCAACAACATAACAAACTATTAGACCGTATCGGTAGTTTATACTAAATTCTGTGGAGACTATTTTTAAAAAAAGGTTTTTTCCATATTTATATTATACTTGTCATAGATGTTCTTTTCCTATTCCAAGTCCATTTATGTAAAATGCATTTAGAACTAGTCTTTATAAGCACTGTAGTTATAATTATTTCTGGCCACATGAGGTATATCTATAATATATTTAATACATTGTTTGGCAATACTGTAGGAAATCAAGTCATTTCAGAATGTGTTGCTAAAAATGAAACTACAGCACTCCCTAACACCATACACAATAATAAACTCCAAATGGATTAAAGACCTAAATGTAAGACCAGACACTATAAAGCTCTTAGGGGAAAACATAGGAAGAACACTCTTTGACGTAAATCACAGCAAGATCTTTTTTGACCTACCTCCTAGAGTAATGAAAATAAAAACAAAAATAAACAAATGGGACCTAATGAAACTTAAAAGCTTTTGCACAGCAAAGGAAACTATAAAGAAGACAAAAAGACAACCTCAGAATGGGAGTAAATATTTGCAAACAAATCAACAGACAAAGGATTAATCTCCAAAATATATAAACAGCTCATGCAGCTTAATATTAAAAAAACAAACAACCCAATCCAAAAATGGGCAGAAGACCTAAATAGACATTTCTCCAAAGAAGACATACACATGGCCGCGAGGCACAAGAAAAGGTGCTCAACACCACTAATTATTAGAGAAATGCAAATCAAGACTACAATGAGGTATTACCTCACACCGGTTAGAATGTGCATCATCAGAAAATCTATAAACAACAAATGCTGGAGAGGGTGTGGAGAAAAGGGAACCCTCTTGCACTGTTGGTGGGAATGTAAATTGATACAGCCACTATGGAGAACAGTATGGAGGTTCCTTAAAAAAATCTAAAAATAGAATTACCATATGACCCAGCAATCCCACTACTGGGCATATACCCAGAGAAAACCATAATTCAAAAAGACACATGCACCCCAGTGTTCATTGCAGCACTATTTACAGTAGCCAGGTGATGGAAGCAACCTAAATGCCCATCCACAGACAAATGGATAAAGAAGATGTGGTACAGGTATGCAATGGAATATTACTCAGCCATAAAAAGGAACAAAATTGGGTCATTCGTAGAGGTGTGGATGGACCTAGAGATTGTCATACAGAGTGAAGTAAGTCAGAAAGAGAAAAACAGATATCGTATATTAATGCACATATGTCGAATCTAGAAAAATGGTACAGATGAACCAGTTTGCAAGGCAGAGATGGTGACACAAACATAGAGAACAAACGTATGGAGAACAAGGGGGGAAAGCGGGGAGGGGGGTGATGGTGGTGGGATGAATTGGGAGATTGGGCTTGACGTATATACGCTAATATGTATAAAATAGATAACTAATAAGAACCTGCTATATAAGAAAAACAAAGTTAAATTAAAAAAAAAAAAGAATGTGCTGCTATTTAGGGAACTGTAAACTATCAGGGCTTGGTGCCAAGGGTTTAAGAGTCTTTTAAAGTTCTTTTTTAAGAAAGGTAGATTAGTTTCTCTAAAGATGGAAAGTTTTTACCTATCAGTTGTTATATTTTCTGTATTGTGTTTATTTATAGTCTGTTTCTATCCACAAAGAAACTTTTAAAAAAATGTACAGCAGAGTGACAAGATGATAGAATAGGAAGCTCCAGGCACTCTACCCCTCATGGAGACACCAACTTAACAATATACAGAACAGATTGCCCTTGTGAGAACTTTAGAAACCAGCTTAGAAATTACAGCACCCCAGGCAAGTCCAAGGCTAAGAAAAGGTTCATTAGAGTGGGTAGGAAAACCCATTGCACTTACCCGCTGTACCTCATCCCACTCCTGGCACAGCACAGCATGGTATGATCAAGGGAAATTCCCAACTTATGGCTTCTCCTTCAGGTGGAAAAGAAGGGTGAAATATGCAACCAATGTCCTGACTTTTGGGGGTACTGCCCAAGGGACTGATTTTTGTCTCAGCTGACTCTTGGACACTTAAAAGAAAGGCAGCAACATACTTGGGCGCCTGGGGGCCTGCTGAGATCAAAGTCAAGCCCTGTGGCTTGCCACAGCACCAGGGAGATTATAGTAACACAGACGGACACCAGGGGAAGCACCAATACCTTGACTTGATACAGCACCACAGACTGCAGTACTACATACAGACACCAGGGGGAGCTCCTGAGTAGAAATCGGCAAACGTCTTTAGCTGGGAAATTACACACATAAGCCCAGAGAGGACACATTGACAGAAAAGGTTTGAGAGGACCCCAAAATCTCTAGCTGGGCTGATTGGTAAAGATCTTTCCCTGTACAAAGCCAGCCCATAAAGACTAAAAGAGTTAGCTGTTTTTTCAAATGCCCAAATTTCAACAGAAAATAAGAAGACATACAAATAAACAGGAAAACATGGCCTAACCAAAGGAGCAAAATAAACCTCCAGAAATTGTCCCTAAAGAAATGGAGATAAGTGAGTTACCCAACAAAGAATTCAAAATAACCATCACAAAGATGCTCAGAGAGCTAAAAGAGAACACAGACAACTAGTCAGGAAAATGGTGTATGAACAAAATGAGAATATCAGCAAAGAGAAACTATAAAAAAGAACCAAACAAATTCTGAAGCTGAAGAATACAATAACTGAATTGAAAAAATTCACTAGAGGAAATAGACCACAGACTGGATCAAGCAGAAGGAAGAATCAGCAAAGTTGAAGACAGGTTATTTGAAATTATCAAGTCAGAGGAGCAAAAAGAAAAAAGAATGAAGAGACCCTGTGGGACACCTCAAGTAGACCAGTATATGCATGTCTAGGAAAAACACACTGTATTTTACTTTCACACTCACAATACCTCTGTAACCAAACGTGGATATTTTTCCCACACTGACCAGTTCTCTGACAGCCAGGTGTCTTACATTTTGATTAAATTCTGATACCTGCCAGAGTTAGCACAGGCCCCATAGGTTAAGGGATCAGTCCACGAGACTGTCCCCTGTTTTAGATGCCAGTCCCAAGTAGTGGATCCCCAGGTTACCAACAACTTCTGTCTAACTTGGCTACAAATTGGAGGTTCTCACGACCCCTTCTTGGGGTTCAATAACTTGATAAAGTGACTCACAGAACCCAGGAAAACATTTTACTTACTTTTGCCAATTTCTTAGCAAGGATATTTTAAAGGATATCAATGAACAGGCAGATAAAGAGATACATAGGGTGAATTCTGGAAGGGTCCTGAGAGCAGGAGCTTCTGTCCCTGTGAAGCTGGGGTATACCACCCTTCTGTCATGTAAATGTGTTCACTAACCTGGATGTTCCCCAAACTCCATATTTTGGCGATTTTTAGGGAGGTTTCATCATATAGGCATGATTGATTATTAACTCAATTTCCACCCCTCTTCCCACTCCAGAGAATGGAGGGTGGGGCTGAAAGTACCAAGCTTCTAATCATGGTTTGCTCTTTCTGGTAACTAACCCCTATCCCAGAGTCCATTGAGAGTTGCCTCATTAGAACAAAAGATACTCCTGTTACCTACAAAGTTCCAAGGGATTTAGGAGCTCTGTGTCAGATGCTCCTATCATTCAGGAAGTTACAAGGGTTTTAGGAGATATGTGTCAGGAACTGGGGTCAGAAGTCAATTCTTAGAACAAAGGACGCTCCTAGCCACCCCTATTTACAAGGGTTTTAGGAGCTCTCCTAAAATCAGGGGTGGAGACCAACATATATATTTCTTATTATTTCACAATGCATTATGGGAGTCTTAGATGAGGAGGAAAGGGGGCAGAGAGCTTATTTGAAGAAGTAACGGCTGAAACTCCCCAAATTTGAAGAAGGAAATGGACATACAAATTCATGAAGCTCAAAGAATTCCAACTGGGATTAATTCAAGAGACCCAAGCCAAGACACATTATAATCAAGCTGTCAAAAGTCACAGACAAAATATCTTTAAAGCAGAAAAAGAAGAGTGATTCTTCATGTGCAAGGGAGTGTTCATAAGATTTTCAGCAGACTTCTCAGCAGAAACCTTGCCAGCCAGAAGAGAATGGGGTGATATATTCAAAGTACTGAAAGAAAAAACTGTCAATCAAGAATACTAATCAAAACTTTCCTTCAAAATGAAGGAGAAATGAAGTCTTTCCCAGATGAACAAAAACTGAGAGAGTTTATTACCTGTGACTAGGCCAAATATATATCACTCCACTATTTATTCCCTAAGTATTATCAGAGTTGTCTTGGTAGGGCTTCTCTCTCTTGCCTCTCTAAAATACATGTTTAACTAGTTAAATTAACATAAGGCTATAGAAAGAGATTTCTCCTTTTCCTTTTCATATCCACTAATCAGAAATGGAGAACCCCATCTTTTTTCTGTTCTCCACAATAATGCAGCATGCTTACATCTTCACCACAGCAAATGCAGAATTCACATTTTGTTTCTGTTCCCAAATCAAGAATTACCAAGTTAATTATCTTTTATTTTTATAATACTTGGTGCTGAATTGTATCCCTTCAAAATTTATATGTTGAAGCCCTAACCCCCCCCCCCCACTGTGACAGTATTTGGAGATGAGATCTTTGGGAGACAATTAGGTTAGACGAGGTCATGAAGGTAGGGCCCCCATGATAGAATTAGTGACCTTATACAAAGAGATACTGGAGAGCATGCTCTCTCTCTCTGTCTGCCATGTGACAACACAGTAGTAAGGCAGCTGCCTGCAAGCCAGAAAAAGAGCCCTCACCAGAACCCAACCATGCTGCCACCCCGATCTCAGACTTCCAGCCTCTAGAACTGTGAGAAATAAATTTCTGTTTTCTAAGCCACCCAGTCTATGGTATTTTGTTATGGCAGCTCAAGCAGACTAAGGCATTTGGTTTCTGTTCACCACTTCTGTTATCTAGTGGTTCATCCAGTGACTTTTTCATAGCTACAGAAATCTTATTCTTTAGTAATTTCAGTTTTAGATGAAATTGCTGATATTGAGTACATATATTCTGGATACTAACAAGTACTTTACATTCATTCATTCATTTAGACTTTACTACAACCCTGTAAAGTAGGCCTTCATATTTCTATTTTACAGCTGAAAAAATGAGGTTCAGGATATTTATGTAGTTTGCCTGAGATCATACAGTTTATAAGCTGCAGAGCTGCGATGTTAAGTAATTCTTTTACATCCCCAAAACCCACACTCTTAACCCCACTGCATTTTATTCTTCACTGTTTTCTTAGTTCTCATTTCTTCCTCTCTCCAAGGCTGCCAGTGCCACGTTTCCTGTACTGCTCCTGTACCATTCTCTATATTTTGATCTTAGTCTCCTCGATCTGGGGGGACAGAATGGGGAGAGATAAAAGCACAACCAGCTACAGTAAAGATTGAATGTTGCTGTTTGAAGGAAGAGAAAAGCCTGCTTCTATTCTTCACTTATCAATTGGGCGTGATGACCAACTGGTGAAACTTCCCTTCATAACAAGGCAGCTCTAGGACTGTGCTGCAAAGATGAATTCTTCAGATATGACATTAATTCCTAGTGTTATAATTTGTTACATGGAGACTTGACTCATTAGGATGGAACAGTTCAAACATTCTAGTTTCTCCAAGGGCAAAAGTTAGAAGTGTGGTTGTTGTGGGGTGAGGTACGTGATTGGTGTGGAATGCATCTCTCTTATTTCTCTTGTGTTTTCTATATTTAAACCTGGAAATGATACATCTTAAAGGACATACTAGAGTAGTACTTCTTACACTTTTCGGTTGTAGGACCCCTTTATACACTTTAAAAATATTGAGGAGCTTTCATTTATGTGGATTATTTCTAATATTATTTACTGTATTAAAAATTAATCTGAGATGATTCTAAAATCCATTACATGTTAACAGAAAAATTTATTTTCATGAAAGATACCTATATTTTCCAAAGAAAAAAACACATTGTTTTATATTTTTTGCAAATTTCTTTAATGTCTGGCTTAATAGAAGATAGCTGGATTCTCATACCTTCTTCTATTTTCATTATTTTGTGATACGTTGTTTCAGTCAAAGCATATGAAGAAAATCTGTCCTCACAATGATATATAGTTAGAAAAGGCAGAATTATTTTAATGGCATTTTCAGGTAATAGTATATATTCTTCTTCGATCTCATACCAAACTGAACCAGTGACTCTTTCTTAAAGGTGTAGAATATGAAACCATGGTAATGACATTTTTATACTCTGTTACGTTAAAATTCATTGATTCATCTGATGCTTCAATTGTATCCTTTACCCATGCATCATTTATTATGGTTGAGAAAATGTTCCAAATGTTAATACTTTATACAGTACCAAAAATCACACATGTTAATATCAGCAACCATTTATCAGAAGAGTCTTTTGTTTTTAAAAAGCTGTCAAGGTCACAACAGCAGATATAAGTTTTCCAAAATTCTAATTTTTGTTTGAAAGCTTGAATCTTATCATTGACAATAAATACTGTCCATTGTTTCCCCAAAAGTGACAGGCTTACTTGGTTAATTTTTGAGAAAATATCTGCAATATACACAAGTCTAAATAGTCATAGTTTGCCATATACTCTTTTAGTTAAAATGGTTCTCATAGGAGAAAAAAAGTGATTAGTTCAGTTCCCAGCTGTGCCTTTCCTTCAGACAACCATTGTACTTTGATACACAGCAAAAGTACTTCATGTGTACTTCCTGTTTTGTCACACAGAAAATTACAAAGACATGCACATATGGGTCAGCTTTAATAAAATCAATAATTGTATTTTATTTGTTATTTTATTTTTGTTCATTGTGATTGTGGTCCTTAGGTGAAATAGACCCTTTTACTTTTCTTAATTGTGTGTGATGGTGAAGAATACAATGACACTAGTACAGTTCGGTGCTACTGCCTTGATTCTTGCTAAAGCACCAGCTGTTTTACCCACCATTGTTTTGAATCATCAGTACAAATGTCAATACTTTAAAAATGGCAAGTAATATCTTAGTCTTATTACGAAAATAGTGTGATGTTACAGATGTACTGAAATGGTCTGAGGGACCACACTTTGGGAACCACTGCACTGGAGAATCAGTGTTCTTCCCCAGTATTCACCAGCTTATCTCTTATTCTATCAAGTAACTCAGGGCGGAGAAGATAACTAATCTTCTGTTAATATATAGAGAGTGATTAGAAGAAATTAGAATGCTCCAGTCATTCAGGTACAGATATAATATAGGTAGTACACTATATTCTTTCCACGTCCTGTCATCGGAGCTAGGTGCTCTTCTGCTCTCTGATACACTTAGGCTCCATGCCCAGATGTCTTTTTTAGGAACATATCTTTAAGGAGTTTACTAAACTTAGTTGTAAGTGGCTAGCATATCTCTCTTCTGCCTTTGACTTACTGCTTTTAAAAAGGAATGAATGGGCTAAATTGACTTGTGCAACTTAATTTTCCACATCTTTACATATATTTCTCTCACAAAGAATCTTATCACTGACAAATCCACTAGCTATAAGGTTGTTAGCACTAAACAGCTCCTGAGAAATAGACTCCTGCATTTAAATATTCTACAAGACTTTCTTCACTGTCTCCTAAGCAAACAGTTATCTTATGTACATTATACCATATCAGACATCTATGTGGTATTTCGATGAAAATTTCCACCAGGATGGCTTTGATTCATCTTAAACATCAGTTGTCTCTTGACTATTATTTGGTACCAAAGGACTATAGGAATTCAGAAACATTCATCACCCTTCACGCTAGTATAATGGTGTTCACGGAGTACTTTTGTGCCACAAGAGTTGGACTTGGACCATAGATACCTGTTTCATATGAGTGCAGCCTCTTGGAGGAAAGGCTTAACTTAGATTCACAATAGGCACCTTCCATTGATAGATACCCTTGAGGACAATTCATTGTCCTCAGACACTAGTTCTCTGATCAGAGTTTCACACTTGGCAAGGAGGGAAGAAGCAAGAGCAAAGCTCCAGACCCCAGGAGAGAGGCTCTCTCTTTTACCCAAATCACAAGATTTTAGTGGCTGTAGTATAAAATTGAGTGATTGTTTGATTTGTACTGTAGTCACTTTTTCATAGGAGAGGAAATGAAAGGAAACTCTTAAAGGCAAGTTTTATAACATTAATAATTCCTTTGGCTGTGATGTACTTGATGTTTCTGAGAGCCTTTATTTTCTGGCTTGAAAACCTAACCAGTGAGCTTCAATTCTGTCACCATTTTAAATTCTACTTTTACTCTAAAGCAGATAGTACACATTTTGAAGGACCTACTCATGTTAAAACTCTTCAGTAGATAAAACTGTTGCCCAGTGAGTCACTAGCATGATTCTCTCCTTTTCAGTTCTTTACTGAAAGGGGTAATTTTACTTATAAAAAAGAGTAAGCACTGTGCACTTGCATGTCACTTTGTCATGTCTAGGGGATTTTTTTACTCATATTTTTCTCATTTGAGTTCTCAGGAAGGTGCAGGTACTTTTATCCTTTATTTATAAGAAGATTACCTAGCTTGTTGTCATCTACAAAGTTGATGGATAAAGAAGCTGAGCCATGTGATTTCTGATCTAGTGCTTTTCAACCATATCAAGTTTAGGACAGTGACAAAGCTCTGCCTTATGACTTACCCAGTCATAGCAGTCTCAGGATGAAACTATTTTTAGTTATCCCTCTTACTTTATCCTTATAATTATGTCCTATTTTTAAGCATCTACCTAAAAGGCATTAGAAAATACCAACTGCTGAGACTTCGGGCTAAAATCCTGAGGGCTCCTCTATTCTCATAATTCCTTGCCTCGCATTATGCTCACTCATTTTGGAGCACCCCCAGCTAAAACCTCCAATAACCTGCTGTCCTTGGTGTGGAAGTATGATTTAGTTTGGCCTAGCGATCACAATGTCAGGTTAATTCTTACTTCCCAGAGGTCCTGCTGTGTCCTCAACAAGTATGTAACAGAAACAACCTTTGAATAAACTGGTGACTTTTCCTTTGTTCATTCGTTCAGTTATCAGACATTTAATGAATAATGTCAAGAATATGCTTTAAATGTTATTTATTTATAAAGAGCTTGCAAAGGAGATGGCTTATATTAATACCAAAGGTAATAACTAATAGTTAATAATGCAAAACTATGTACCAAGCCTTGTTCTCAGTACTTTATATATCTTACACCTGTCAACTGCTACAGGTTCCTTCTTGATTTCCTACTAGAAAATATATGCCAGACATTCTTTGGCTTATTGCCTCTTTGTTTCTGAAGCAGCATAAGAACATATGGAAAAAGTGTTGGGATATTAATGAAGGGTACATGAGTGTACATGATACATGCTGCCTTCCAGGAATGAGGATGGCATGATGGTGCATAGTGCTTTCTAAAGAATAGGTATAAAAGATTAACCATGTTAGAAGATCATTAGTGTGAGTTTTCGATGATATATTTAGAGAGACACTGACTATTTTTACTGTTATCTTTTCCATATATAACTACTTTTCCCTTCTTTTCTTTTTCTCCACTCCCCATTAAGGATCATAATTTATTTAAAATTAAAAGATTTTATTGGTTTGTCCGTAGGAGTAAGAATAAGAGTATAATTTATAACTCTTAGATTTAAAGAAATATTATTAAAAATGTTGTATTTTTTAGGTAACTGAATGTGAAATATTTCTGTCACTTCTGGTGAAATTTCTGGATGGAGATAAACCACAGTGGCTACGAGCTGTTGCAGTGGAATCAATACACAGACTCTGTGTGCAGCCTCAGCTACTGAGGTAAAACTTTACTCAGCAGTATTTTGTTAAATGGATAGGTTAATATTTATGCTAACAGGAAGAGCTTAAATATTTATTTCAATAATAATTTCTAAACAAAGAAAATTGTGTATTGTATGTATATGGAGGGGTGTATGTGTGGGCAAAAAGTGTGGTTAGGGATTGCCATCAATTGAATTTACTGAGTTAATATGGCCAAGATAATTTTTTTAGAACACTGACCTCATTCTGAACCTTTGTCCAGAGTTAGTAAAATCACTCGGGTGTGCTGAAGAAGTTTTAAGTATAGCATTGAGACTGATTTATCAACATTACTTGCTATTAAAAAAAATTAAACATTTTTAATCAAATATTTTCTCCAAAAACATTTAAAATTATTTTACAGGTCATTTTGTCAGTCCTATGATATGAAACAGCATTCTACCAAGGTTTTTCGTGATATTGTGAATGCACTGGGATCTTTTATCCAGTCCTTGTTTCTTGTCCCTCCGACTGGAAATCCTGCTACGACAAACCAAGCTGGTAAAGGCTTAGTCATATTTTGGTTTTTATATTCTGGCATAATTTACAATATTCAATATTCTGAGAGGATATTTACAGAAATCCTGTGACTAGAGAAATTGAGGTTACCTAAATATATACATTTATTTTATAATTTCTTATATTTCTTTATAGTATTTTAAGTTTTATATATAAATATAAAGATTTACACTTAAAGAATAATTTGATTTCACTGAGGTAACTATGTTTCTTTCCAGAATATATATTCTTCTCTGATATACTTTCAGTTCCTCTCATCACATAAGAACAAAAGTTTAGATGATAATTTTCATTTTAGAAGAATCTTTATTTGGTGCCTCTCTTTAAAGAGTGTGGTTACTACTAAGGTAGTAACTAAGGAGGTCTGTTAGTCATTCTTTTAACAAAACAGGTGAACGTGATTTAAATTTGGAAATCAGTGTATAGCTTCTTGTTCCCTTTAACTTCTTTCTCTTCCATTTTTAACTTTCTGATTAGTGGTCTCTTTTGTCCTTTAATCCCACCTCTGATAAAAAGTGATTTAACAAAAGGTATGTTACATAGTTTGTCAGTATTTTTACTCATTAGTACCTTTTATATAAAGAAGGAAATGGTGTTTTGGGGAAACAGGGAGACTCTCTAGTAGCCAAAATAGGATTGGTAAATTTCATTTATTTGTGCAGTATCCATTCCTATAGCATAATTTTAAAAAATTGACCAAGTGTTTGAATATTATGGATTTGTAATTAAGTAGTAAATTGGTGTCTTTGCTTGCTTTCCCTTATCTAACAGGAAGCAATAATTCAGGTGGCCCTGTCTCGGCACCAGCTAACTCAGGAATGTTGGGGATTGGTGGAGGTGTTACTTTGCTACCAGCATTTGAATATAGGGGAACTTGGATACCTATTCTGACTGTAACAGTACAAGGCAGTGCTAAAGCAACCTAGTAAGTAGTAGTAGCATTATTTTGTAAGGAATGTTACTGTTGGGGTTTATATTTTATAGTAAAATGTTTCTCTCTGCATTATATTTAAAATTTTAGACCTACTATTTCTAACATATTTAAGAACTAATTTTCTTTTGTTATATTTTGAGAATTTTATCTAGGACTGGATTTTGTTTGTTTTCTTTTGTACTACTTGAGGACTATTAACAGCATAACAAAACAGAATGTGATTTCTTTACCTAAGGACCTATCCACTTGTTCTGTATGGCTTTTTGATTTAAGTATGTGGCTTGATTTCAGGCCTTGTGGACTTAGGTCTTCTGATACTGAGTTATCTTCAGCAAATTAGTTTACCTATTTAAAAATCTCAATGTACTCAACTATAAAATGGGAGTAGTGACATATCTACCTTTCAGGATTCTGTATGTGGATAGTTAAATGTTTGGCTGATCACATTTTTAGGGTTTACCACATGGAACTTTTAGTTTAATTAATTAAAGTGTTTAATGGATTCCACATGTGTTATTTAAAAATTTGTCATTATGGGGCTTCCCTGATGGCGCAGTGGTTGAGAGTCCACCTGCCGATGCAGGGGACACGGGTTCGTGCCCCAGTCCGGGAAGATCCCACATGCCGTGGAGCGGCTGGGCCCGTGAGCCATGGCCGCTGAGCCTGCGGTCCGGAGCCTGTGCTCTGCAACGGGAGAGGCCACGGCAGTGAGAGGCCTGCGTACTGCAAACAAACAAACAAACAAACAAAACAAAAATTTGTCATTAGACATTTCAGTTTAACAACTACATATTCAACAGTGTATTGTTGATTTTTCTTAAGTAAGTCTTAGTGAACTGTAGTGCTTACAGAGATGAAGCAACCAATACTACATGTGTTTAACATTGCCACAGTTGTGAGGCAGTTAACTAATATATTTTGAGTAATTGATATGCATAATTAAAACACTGTTCCAGTGACAGTAAATCAAGACTTAAACTGTGAAGCAGAATCTGACTAGTTTAAATCATGAATTTGTATGATATGTCAGCCTGCATTGTATCATCACAATGATATTTTGCTGTGCAGCTTTTTATTTTGCCTAAAATTATAAAAGTAAAGAGTCATGGAGGACCGAAATATTGTTATTCTTAGTCACTTAAAAGATTGAAGTTACTGTCTCATATAGGCTTTGCCTTGCTACAAAGGCTAATGATTGAGTATACTACAGTATCAAGTTATAAAAGAATCAGATTTCTAGCACTGAAGGAGACATTAATAATTATCTCATTCATTACCCCACCTCATTTTTTAAATTGAAACAATCCCAACACAAAACAAAATTGCTGCTCTTGTGGACCTTACATTTTAGTGAGTGAGATAGTCAATAAAGATGCAAATAAACATGTAGTATCACGTTGGGTAATGGTTAACTGTTTGAAGAAAAAGCAAGTTATAAGGGTGTAGAGAGTGATCACAGTGAAGATAGGAACAGAAAGGATATATCTGAGGAAATAAGAGTGAGCAAAGACATAATTATTATTTTTTTAACATATTTATTGAAGTATAATTGCTTTACAATGTTGTGTTAATTTCTGCTGTATAACAAGGTGAATCAGCTATATGTATACCTATATCCCCATATCTCTTCCCTCTCGGGTCTCCCTCCTACCCTCCCTATCCCACCCCTTTAGGTGGTCACAAAGCACCAAGTTGATCTCCCTGTGCTATGTGGCTGCTTCCCACTAGCTATCTATTTTACATTGGTAGTATATATAACTCCATACCACACTCTCACTTTGTCCCAGCTTACCCTTCCCCCATCCCGTGTCCTCAAGTCCATTCTCTACGTCTGCATCTTTATTCCTGTCCTGCCCCTACGTTCTTCAGAACTTTTTTTTTTTTAGATTCCATGTATATGTGTTAGCATATGGTATTTGTTTTTCTCTTTCTGACTTACTTCACTCTGTATGACAGACTCTAGGTCCATCCACCTCACTACAAATCACTCAATTTCATTTCTTTTTATGGCTGAGTAATATTCCATTGTATATATGTGCCACATCTTCTTTATCCATTCATCTGTTGATGGACATTTAGGTTGCTTCCATGTCCTAGCTATTGTAAATAGTGCTGCAATGAACATTGTGGTGCATGACTCTAATTATGGTTTTCTCAGGGTATATGCCCAGTAGTGGGATTGCTGGGTCGTATGGTAGTTCTATTTTTAGTTTCCTAAGGAACCTCCATACTGTTTTCCATAGTGTATCAATTTACATTCCCACCGACAGTGCAAGAGGGTTCCCTTTTCTGCACACCCTCTCCAGCCTTTATTGTTTGTAGATTTTTTGATGATGGCCATTCTGACTGGTGTGAGCTGCTACCTCATTGTAGTTTTGATTTGCGTTTCTCTAATGATTAGTGATGTTGAGCATCCTTTCATGTGTTTGTTGGCAATCTGTATGTCTTCTTTGGAGAGATGTCTGTTTAGATCTTCTGCCCATTTTTGGATTGGGTAGTTTGTGTTTTTGATATTGAGCTGCATGAGATTCATCCTTTGTCAGTTGCTTCATTTGCAAATATTTTCTCCCATTCTGAGGGTTGTCTTTTCGTCTTGTTTATGTTTTCCTTAGCTGTGCAAAAGCTTTTAAGTTTCATTAGGTCCCATTTGTTTATTTTTGTTTTTATTTCCATTTCTCTAGGAGGTGGGTCAAAAAGGATCTTGCTGTGATTTATGTCATACAGTGTTCTGCCTATGTTTTCCTCTAAGAGTTTGATAGTGTCTGGCCTTACCTTTAGGTCTTTAATCCATTTAGAGTTTATTTCTGTATATGGTGTTAGGCAGTGTTCTAATTTCATTCTTTTACATGTAGTTGTCCAGTTTTCCCAGCACCACTTATTGAAGAGGCTGCCTTTTCCCCATTGTATATTCTTGCCTCCTTTATCAAAAATAAGGTGACCATATGTGCATGGGTTTATCTCTGGGCTTTCTGTCCTGTTCCATTGATCTATATTTCTGTTTTTGTACCATACTGTCTTGATTACTGTAGCTTTGTAGTATAGTCTGAAGTCAGGGAGCCTGATTCCTCCAGCTCTGTTTTTCTTTCTCAAGATTGCTTTGGCTATTTGGGGTCTTTTGTGTTTCCATACAAATTGTGAAATTTTTTGTTCTAGTTCTGTGAAAAATGCCATTGGTAGTTTGATAGGGATTGCATTGAATTTGTAAATTGCTTTGGGTAGTATAGTCATTTTCACAATGTTGATTCTTCCAATCCAAGAATATGGCATGTCTCTCCATCTGTTTGTATCGTCTTTAATTTCTTTCATCAGTGTCTTATAGTTTTCTGCATACAGGACTTTTATCTCCTTAGGTAGGTTTATTCCTACGTATTTTATTCGTTTTGTTGCAGTGGTAAATGGGAGTGTTTCCTTAATTTCACTTTCACATTTTTCATCATTAGTGTATAGGAGTGCAAGAGATTTCTGTGCATTAATTTTGTATCCTGCTACTTTACCAAATTCATTGATTAGCTCTAGTAGTTTTATGGTAGCATCTTTAGGATTCTCTATGTATAGTATCATGTCATCTGCAAACAGTGGCAGTTTTACTTCTTTCTGATTTGGATTCCTTTTATTTCTTTTTCTTCTCTGATGGCTGTGGCTCAAACTTCCAAAACAATGTTGAATCATAGTGGTGAGAGTGGGCAGCCTTGTCTTGTTCCTGATCTTAGTGGAAATGGTTTCAGTTTTTCACCATTGAGGGCGATGTTGGCTGTGGGCTTGTCATATATGGCCTTTATTCTGTTGAGGAAAGTTCCCTTTATGCCTATTTTCTGGAGAGTTTTTATCATAAATGGGTGTTGAATTTTGTCGAACGCTTTCTCTGCATCTATTGAGATGATCATATGGTTTTTCTCCTTCAATTTGTTAACATGGTGTATCACATTGATTGATTTGCGTATACTGAAGAATCCTTGCATTCCTGGGGTAAACCCCACTTGATCATGGTGTATGATCCTTTTAATGTGCTGTTGAATTCTGCTTGCTAGTATTTTGTTGAGGATTTTTGCATCTATGTTCATCAGTGATATTGGCCTGTAGTTTTCTTTCTTTGTGACATCTCTGTCTGGTTTTGGTATCAGGGTGATGGTGGCCTTGTAGAATGAGTTTGGGAGTGTTCTTCCCTCTGCTATATTTTAGAAGTATTTGAGAAGGATAGGTGTTAGCTTTTCTCTAAATGTTTGATAGAATTCACCTGTGAAGCCATCTGGTCCTGGACTCTTGTTTGTTGGAAGATTTTAAATCACAGTCTCAATTTCAGTGCTTGTGACTGGTCTGTTTATATTTCCTATTTCTTCCTGGTTCAGTCTCAGAAGGTTGTGCTTTTCTAAGAATGTGTCCATTTCTTCCAGGCTGTCCATTTTATTGGCATATAGTTTCTTGTAGTAATCTCTCATGATCCTTTGTATTTCTGCAATGTCAGTTGTTACTTCTCCTTTTTCATTTCTAATTCTATTGATTTGGGTCTTCTCCCTTTTTTTCTTGATGAGTCTGACTAATGGTTTATCAATTGTGTTTATCTTCTCAATGAACCAGCTTTTAGTTTTATTGATCTTTGCTATTGTTTCCTTCATTTCTTTTTCATTTATTTCTGATCTGATCTTTATGATTTCTTTCCTTCTGCTAACTTTGGGGGTTCTTTTGTTCTTCTTTCTCTGATTGCTTTAGGTGTAAGGTTTGGTTGTTTATTTGAGATGTTTCTTGTTTCTTGAGGTAGGATTGTATTTCTATAAACTTCCCGCTTAGAACTGCTTTTACTTCATCCCATAGGTTTTGGATCATTGTGTTTTCATTGTCATTTGTTTCTAGATATTTTTTGATATCCTCTTTGATTTCTTCAGTGATCTCTTGATTATTTAGTAGTGTATTGTTTAGCCTCCATATGTTTGCTTTTTTTACAGGTTTTTTCCTGTAACTGATATCTAGTCTCATAGCGTTGTGGTCAGAAAAGATACTTGATATGATTTCAGTTTTCTTAAATTTACCAAGGCTTGATTTGTGACCCAGGATATGATCTATCCTGTAGAATGTTCCATGAGCACTTGAGAAGAATGTGTATTCTGTTGTTTTTGGATCGAATGTCCTATAAATATCAGTCAGGTCCATCTTGTTTAGTGTGTCATTTAACGCTTGTGTTTACTTATTTATTTTCATTTTGGATGATCTGTCCATTGGTGAAAGTGGGGTGTTAAAGTCCCCCACTATAATTGTGTTTCTGTTGATATCCTCTTTTATGGCTGTTAGCATCTGTCTTATGTATTGAGGTGCTCCTATGTTGGGTGCATAAATATTTATAATTTTTGTATCTTCTTCTTGGATTGATCCCTTGGTCATTATGTAGTGTCATTTTTTGTCTCTTATAATAGTCTTTATTTTAAAGTCTATTTTGTCTGATATGAGAATTGCTACTCCAGCTTTCTTTTGATTTCCATTTGCATGGAATATCTTTTTCCATCCCCTCACTTTCAGTCTGTATGTGTCTCTAGGTCTGAAGTGGGTCTCTTGTAGAGAGCATATATATGGGTCTTATTTTTGTATCCATTCAGCCAGTCTGTGTCTTTTGGTTGGAGCATTTAATCCATTTACATTTAAGGTAGTTATCGATATGTATCGATACTCACTTCTGAAATCATAAATAGACAGAAAATATTGGGTTTCTTTTTTTTTTTTTTTTTTTTTGGGTTTCTTTTGTAAATGGGTTAGTATGTTTTCACATTGGGACCTACCTGTTGAATTGGTATCTTTTATTCATTGTGAGTTTTAGTATAAAATGATTTTCACTGTTTTCTTTGAAGACATACATATAAATCTTAATTGTGTATACAGTTCTTTTTTGACTTCTTAAGTGTGTAATAATTTGAAAACTTAAGTGACATATAGACAAGTAGTTTTGACATAATTAATGACAGTATATTCTTTCAGATTTATTATACTATGGCTCCCTTCAAAGTTGGACTTGTGACAGTTTTTTCAACTTGACCTTAATTTTAAAATATTTAAATAAATGGGTTACCTTTAATCTAAAAGTGGAGTTTGTGTAGTAATTACAATAAAGCAGCACTGAAACAGTTAAAGTGTGGGTTTGTTTAGGTTTGTGGTATAAATTACCTTTTTCTCTTAACTATTCTGGTGCTTAAAGTCTGTACCACAGAATTTGGGAATTAGAGTTTGTGATGTTTAGGAGTATTTTATCTGTTTTAGATGCATTTTCCCAATAGATGATATATTCTTTGAGAACAGAGATTTGTCTAACAAGATGCTTGGCACTGATTGGTTTAGTATGTGGCTCTTTAAGGCTAATTGGCCTGGCAAAGATTAAACCCATAAACTTCACTTCCCCATTTGAGCTTAAATATCTTGATCAATAATATAAATATGTTAGTATTGGTTACCTAAATTTTAAAAATACTGAGAGTTGGCCCATATGGGTTAAACTGATAGGCTTTAGAGTCGGACTTGGGTTAAAAACTGCTGACTGATAACTGTCACCCTAGTTCACAGTTTCATCATCTGTATCTCTTAGGGTTTTTGTGAGGAGTTAAATGAGGTACATTAAAAAAAAAAACCCTTAGTATCCCAGGCTGAGAGTAAATTGCTCAATAAATGATAGGTATACATAAGTGTTTTTATTGTTTATTGTGAGTTTTACATCTTTATAAATTTCCTACCTTATACTGATTATGATTAGGAGACTTTTAGAATTTGAGTTTGGAAATTACTTTTATTAGCTTTTCTTATTACGATCTTTAGTGATTTCAATTTTGTTTTTGAGATAGAAGTAACATAGGATTAAATTTGCCCTTTTACAATTGTACAGTTCATGGTTTTATTATATTCAGACGTTAGGCAACCATAAGCAGCATCTAATTTCAGAACTTTTTCGTCACCCCAGAGGAAAAAAAAGCCATATCCATAAGCAGTCATCCTGCAATCTCCCTTTCCCTACCCCTTAGCAACTACTAATCTACTTTCTCTGTTGATTTGCTTATTCTGGATATTTCATATGAATGGAATCATACAATAAATATTCTTGTGTGTCAGGCTTCTTTTATTCAGCATAATGTTTTGAAGGTTCATCTATGTTGCAGGTTGTACCAGTACTTTCTGTTTGTGGCTGAATAATATTCCACCTTATGGTAGTACCACATTTTGTTTATTTCATTGTCAGTTGATGGGCATTTGGGTTGTTTCCATTTTTTGGCTATGAATAATGCTGCTATGAGCATTTGCCTGCAAGTTTTTGCATAGATATTTTCATTTCTACTGGATGTATACGTAGGGGTGGAATTGCTGGGCCATGTAGTTACTCTATGTTTTACTTTCTGTTGAACTGCCAAGCTGTTTTCCCAAGCAACCACACCATTTTACATTTTCACCAACAATGTGTGAGGGTTTCAGTTTCACCACATCCTTAGCAATACTTGTTACTGTCTTTTGATTATAGCCGTCCTAGTGGGTAAGTGGTATCTTACTGTGTTTCAAATTGACATTGAGCATCTCATTCATGTGCTTATTGTCCATTTATATATCATCTTGGGAGAAATATCTATTGAAATCCTTTGCTCCTTTTTAGTTGGGTTTTCTTTTTATTATTATTGAGTTGTGAAAGTTCTTACATATTCAACATCTAGTCCCTTATCAGATATATGATTTCCAAAAATTTTCTTGCATTCTGTGGATTGTCTTTTCATTTTCTTGATAGTGTCCTTCGAAGCACGATCATTTTTACTTTTGATGAATTCAGTTTATCTGTTTTTCCTTTGGTCACTTATGCATTTTGATATCATACCTAACCATTTCATAATTTGAGGTCATAAAGATTTTTGCCCATGTTTTCTTCTAAGAGTTTTTAGTTTTACATCTTACATTTAGGTCATTGATTCATTTTGAGTTCATTTTTGTATATGGTATGAGGTAAGGCTCCAGTATCACTCTTTTACATGTGAATATCCGTTAGTCCTTTCCCCATTGAATTATTCTTTCTCCATTGAATTATCTTGACAGATTTCCATTTTAAGGAATTTAAAACCTGTTTGTCATGATTTGAAACAAAAGATTTGTTGTCTTTCCGTCTGAAAGCTCTGTCCTAATTATGGAGTATAACTTGCTCTAAAATTTGAACGTGACACACTGATGCTTTAAGTATTACCTTACCCTGTTGGCCGATTGTATCTGAGATGATAGGATGACAGATGAGCTGGATATCTCACAGTAATAATTTTCCCTAGTATGAAAGCTTCTTTTCCTCTTTATAGGATTGATTTGATCTTATAAGATCTTATTTTACTTATTTATTACCTTTTTAAAATTACAGTTAATTTACAATATTGTGTTAGTTTCAAGTGTACAGCAAAGTGATTTCAGTTATACATAAATATTTGTAGATACTCTTTTTCAGATTCTTTTCCATTACAGGTTATTACAGGATATTGAGTATAGTCCCCTGTGCTATATAGTAGGTCCTTGTTGTTTACCGATTTTATATAGCAGCTTATTTTAAAAGCAGCTAAGTCAGAGTTTGAGATGGCTTGTAATCTGTCTTTTTCTATTTTGTATGTAAGTATTTTTTCTAATGTCAACAATTAATGAAAATACTGGCACAACTTGGGGGAGAGGCAAAAAGTGAATTATTAAAATAATCAGTTATCATACTGGTCAGGCCTTAATTTTTCTAATCAGTTTCTTAGAATACCATGAAGGGATCTGTCCTCCAAAGGAAACCCAGTAGTGACCATTTACTTTTGCTATTCTGTTAATCTTAATTTCTGTAGTCTACAGATTATGGAAATAGTTATATGTATTTTCATCATTGTGGCTTCTCATTAGCATCTGATTTTTTCATAATTTCAGCCTAGAGATGTTGGACAAAGTTGAGCCCCCGACTATACCAGAAGGTTATGCTATGTCCGTGGCATTCCATTGTTTGCTAGACCTTGTACGTGGAATCACTAGTATGATTGAAGGAGAGTTAGGAGAGGTTGAAACAGAATGTCAGACAACTACCACTGAAGCAGTTTCTTCACCAGCACAGTCATCAGAACAGCAAGAATTACAGTCAACATCAGACCAAATGGATAAAGCAATAGGTATATTATTACGATTCTGTATTTTTAATTTTTATTTTGAAATAATTTTAAATTTACAGGGAAATTGCAAAAATAATAGTTTCCATATATCCTTCACCATGATATTCCAATTGTTAACTACAATATTTGCATTATCATTCTCTCTATATACATGTCACTATACTTCTTTTTTGAACTATTTGAGAATAAGTTGCAGACATGATGCCCATTACCCCTGAGTACTTTAAAGTGTATTTTCGAAAAATAAGGACAGGTTTCTACTTAACCACAATATAGTCACCATCAGAAATTTAGCATCAATTCAATATGTCATCGAATCCCAAATGTCCTTCAAATTTTGCCATTTGCCTCAGTGATGTCCTTTATGGTCTAGGATTACATGTTGAATTCAGTTGCATGTCTCTATACCCTCCTTCAGTATGGAACAGTTCCTTAATTTTTCCATGTTTTATATGACCTTGCCATTTTTGAAGAGAACAGCCCAGTCTACTTGGGTTTGTTTTTGTTTCCTCATAATTAGATTCAATATATTCATTTTTGGCAGAGCTACCACAGAAATGTTGCTATGCTATACACTGGTGATGTTAACTTTTATCATTTGGTTAGTATGATGTGTGCCTTGTTTCTTCAGTATAAAGTTAATTATTAACTTTTTCTGGAGAAATACTTTGAGACATCTGTAAAAGAGAGCTTTCCCTTCTTCCTCATTTATTTTGTTTCATTTATTTATTTGTATTAGTGTAGACTCTCGGATTCCTATTTTATTCAAAGAGTTACAATCTTTGATTATCATTATTTGGTTTAATGCTCATTTTCCCTGACATGGCCATTTGGGACCCCTTTCAAGCTAGCCCCTGTGTCCTTTTATCATCCCATGTCCTTTTGTCATTTTCTGAGCACTACCTTACTGTCTGATACAGCAAAATGTTCTAAGGTCATCTTGGATTTTTCTTGCCTAACCTAGGAGTCAGTTATTTTTCCAAGGAGCCCTAGTTCCTTTTAGTGGAGAATAGTATTTAGAAACTAACACATGGCCATTAGGTATGCTTCTTGGTACGTGAATAGAAATACACACTTACATGAGCACACATCTGTCTACATTTTAAAAATATGTATCTTGGGACTTCCCTCGTGGTGCAGTGGTTAAGAATCTACCTGCCAATGCAGGGGACACATTCGAACCCTGGTCTGGGAAAATTCCACATACTGCGGAGCAGTTAAGCCCATGCGCCACAACTACTAAGCCTGCGCTCTAGAGCCTGCAAGCCACAACTATTGAAGCCTGAGCGCCTAGAGCCCGTGCTCTGCAACAGGAGAAGCCACCACAATGAGAAGCCTACGTACTGCAACAAAGTGTAGCCCCCAATCGCCGCAACTAGAGAAAGCCTGTGCGCGGCAATGAAGACCCCACACAGCCATAAATAAATAAATAAATTTTTAAGAAGATCTTCAAAAAATAAATAAATAAAAATAAAAACATATATCTCTCTATATTAAATACCATGAGGTCACACCAATTTTTTCAATTCCAGTTTAATACCACAGGGTTTACTTTTAACTTTCCATATTTGAAATTTCCTTCTCCAACAGTGAGAAACTTGATCCTGTTTTACTCTGTTTATTTACTTACTTGCACGATATACAGTGTATGTAACCAGTGTCGTGGCTGAGCCTTCTTATCACAGTGTCTCACTGCCAGCTGGTCATACAGGCCGAAAGTTTGGCCCAATGAAATGGAAGGGAATAGGAACTGATATTATATATATAAATATATATATATATTTTGAAGATCACTTTTGTAAGAAAGATCTTATCATTGATATGTTAAAACAACTCAGTTTTAAAACTTCTTGGGAATTCCCTGGCAGTCCAGTGTTTAGGACTTTTGCGCTCTCACTGCTGAGGGACCAGGTTCCATCCCTGGTTGGGGAACTAAGATCCCACAAGCCACACAGCACAACCAAAAAAAAAAAAGACTTCTTGAATTCTGAAACTATGGTATGGTTTAAAATTTTTCATTTATTCAGATATATATTAAATGTTACAGCTTTATTATTTAATAATTGAGTTGTTTTTGGAATATTTGCTATATTACCAAGTGATAAGGGGGATTATAGAGTTTGACATTGTCAAGTGCTGTGACATCTATAATTATCATTAAATATTGTTTGTTTTTCCTTTAAGTTAGTAGAGCTGTTTGGGAAGAAATGGTGAATGCCTGCTGGTGTGGTCTGCTTGCTGCACTCTCACTCCTTCTTGATGCCAGGTATTAAGTCTTTGTAAGTTTTATATTGCATGTGGCAGTTATAAAGAAAACAACAAACCATTAAAATGGTTTCCTTAAATTTATCCTGAGAATTATTTCCTAATACTAGTTTTTATGTTCGTGGAATGTTATTATTTTTCTGCCATCCTCTTCCCCCATCCTATTGTCACATGTTATAATGGAAAATACAATCCTAAAATAATAGAATGCCTTTTTCTTTTCTTTTCTTTTTTTTTTAACATCTTTATTGGAGTATAATTGCTTTACAATGGTGTGTTAGTATCTGCTGTATAACAAAGTGAATCAATATACATATATCCCCATATCTCCTCCCTCTTGCATCTCCCTTCCCCCCTCCCTATCCCACCCCTCTAGGTGGACTCAAAGCACCGAGTTGATCTCGCTGTGCTATGCTATGTGGCTGCTTCCCACTAGCTATCTATTTTACATTTGGTAGTATATATATGTCAGTGCCACTCTCTCACTTAGTCCCAGCTTACCCTTCCCCCTCCCCATGTCCTCAAGTCCATTCTCTACATCTGTGTCTTTATTCCTGCCCTGCCCCTAGGTTCATCAGAATCTTTTTTCTTTTTTTTTTAGATTCCATATATATGTGTTAGCATACGGTATTTGTTTTTCTCTTTTTGACTTACTTCACTCTGTATGACAGACTCTAGGTCCATCCACCTTGCTACAAATAACTCAATTTTGTTTCTTTTTATGGCTGAGTAATATTCCATTGTATATATATGCCACATCTTCTTTATCCACAGAATGCCTTTTTCATTTTAAGCTTTACTACTACTTTTACAATGATGATGATTATATTATTCAATTTTTTATGTTTTTCTTTAGAATTATAGAATTTACTGATTTTAAAATGCTTGATATTTTTAAGTTATATCTTTGAGTTCTTGACCATTTTCTTCATTAATGAATATATGTGTCATAAATTGCTTTTAACCAGTTCAAATTTTCAGATGTTTATTAGTTAAAAGTTCTTCTTAAGTAGACTGATTTTGACAATGTTTTAAATAGATTTTCTTAAAACTTTACTGACTGCCTAATTCCACATCATGTTTGGCAGCATAATTTAAAAGAAATTAATCATACTAAATAAAATACTTTTTCTTTTCAGCACAGATGAAGCTGCCACTGAGAATATTTTAAAAGCTGAACTGACTATGGCTGCTCTTTGTGGAAGACTGGGCCTTGTAACTTCAAGAGATGCCTTTATAACTGCAATATGCAAAGGTTCCCTGCCTCCCCATTATGCTCTTACTGTATTGAATACCACCACTGCAGCCACACTTTCCAACAAATGTAAGATTTCAGCTTCCTCTGAGTTCTCTTCATCTATCGGGGTGACATGGCATAGGGAAGAGATTATAGAAATTCTGAGTCCAAGCCTCTGCTTTTCCACTCACTGAGTCTCTGACCTCTATGGGAAGTTAATGTCCCTGAGCCTCAATTTCTTCCATCTTTTTAAAACAGTGGAGGTGGGAGTAGGGCAGAATAATACCAATTTTAAACAGTGATTGTGAGGATAAAAGAAGATAAATCTAGAAGTCCTTTGTAAACTCTAGCATACTGTTGAAATGGGAGTGGTTAGTTTGTTTTGTTTTTAATGGAACTAGTAGAACAGTAATGTTTGCCACCACTTAGATTAAGCTGACATTCAAAAAAATTTTTTTTCTTGTTGATTACTTTGTTACGTGTTACATGTCATATAAAAAAATTTCAGTGTGATGCTCAGTTTTCAAACTGAAAATGTGAGTATTGGTCTCTCTTCAACTTTAAGTAGAAAAGTTTACTGGGAATACATGTTTAAAATAGTAAGTGTCCTAAATTCTATTTTGCTTGTGAAGCAATCTACCAAAGTTTTATAATTTGTTAAAGTTATATATAAAATTACTTAATATTTGCCTAACTTGTCTTTGTTTTTTCACCTCCTTAGTTTTCAAAATGTTTGCATATAGATAATAGGTAACTAAATAAATGTCATAGTTGAACTTATTTTAATCAAATTAATGTTTTAAAATATAACATTACTTTGAGTACAACGTGAAAAGTATATTTTAATTATTTAGGTTTTCCTTTGTGTTCTAGCATATTCCATTCAGGGCCAAAGTGTTATGATGATCAGTCCATCAAGTGAATCTCACCAGCAAGTTGTGGCAGTGGGTCAACCGCTAGCAGTCCAGCCTCAAGGGACAGTAATGGTAAAGTACTTTTTCTTTTCTTGGTAACCAATTAATACTAATTAACTATCAAGGAAATCTTTCATACCTTTTTTAATGTTTCTCAAAATTCATCATTATACTTACTTTTATCTGAATGATACTTTTAGAAAAACTAGATAAATATGGAGTGACATTATTATAACCAACTATGATAACACAACTTTTAAGCAAATGAATTTGTTCTGTACAAAACCATCCAAGCCTATTTTCTTAATATTTTTGTTTTTTTAGTAAAAAAATTTGAATACGTTAATACTTCTTTATAAGCTTATAATTTTCAAGAATGCATAACAGTTCTTACAAATATATCCTTTTTTAATATAGCTAACTTCCAAAAATATCCAGTGTATGAGGACTTTACTTAACTTGGCACACTGCCATGGGGCTGTTCTTGGAACATCATGGCAACTTGTCTTGGCAACTCTACAGGTATGTTGTAGCCTCTGGGTCAGAGGCCAATGTTGTTTTTATATCTAAATGCTAACAGTTAAACTCACCAGTGCCTATCGGTCCTTTGGGCAGGCCTGAATAGACAGTAAGTATGAAAAAGGAGAAGTCAGAAAAAGAAAAAAGACATGGCTCATATTGTACAAAGCAATGGGATGTTTCTTATAATGGCCTGTTCTACTGCCTATGCTTGGTGGAATAAGTTTTTTGTATGAATATCAATTACTAATTTATATTTAGTTATTAGATACCTACTACTGATTTTAGTTTTAGTTACTGGAATTTTTGTAGGTTTATAAATTTCTTTGTTTTGATTTTTTTTTTTTTTTTTTTACAGCATCTAGTATGGATTCTGGGATTAAAGCCTAGTAGTGGTGGTGCCTTGAAACCTGGGAGAGCTGTAGAAGGACCCAGTACAGTAAGCTCTAGTCATTCTTACTCAATTAGTACTTTGCAAAATGTTTATATGTTACATTTAATTTTATTCTCCTCTTAGGTTCTAACAACAGCAGTGATGACAGATTTGCCAGTGATTTCCAACATACTTTCAAGATTGTTTGAAAGCTCACAGTAAGAGTCAGTTTTTTAATTGATACAAACATTATTGTTAGCTGTATATTTTAGATCAGAATGTCTTATTTCATCATTTTTTTTTTTTTAGGTATCTTGATGACGTATCATTGCATCATTTAATAAATGCACTTTGTTCCTTATCCCTAGAAGCAATGGATATGGCCTATGGAAATAATAAGGTGTGATATTCTACCTTTCTGTGTTAAATATGGTGTATTATTTTGTTTAATAAGGTGTATATTCATTATGATCTTAGCGTTTTACAAGTGGGACTAATACCTTGTAGGCTAGCCCTGTTCTGTTGGGTTTTTATATTTATGGTTGTTATTTGTTGAAGGGGGAGTGAAGAGGACATTTTTTGGCTTATGGTATGTGCCAGTATGTATTATGATTTTAAATTGTATCCATTTCTCTCATGTACTGAACATTTTTTAAAATATTTCTATAAAGAATAATTCAACACCACATTTATAAATGTGTTCCACAAAATGTTACAATAATCCTCATGACTACAACTGATGATTGGAGCAGTACAAGTTTTAAATCAAGGAATATATGTCTCAATTTCTCTTGCCTTCGTTGGGCTGGAAAATAAGGTGTTAATCATTTCTTTCTGAAGGTAATGATTCTCCCTACCTTGAAAATTAAACTTTTGCTTTGTTTGTTGACTAAATGAATAGAACAGTACTTTTGAGAACATTTCTTTCTATACTCAAAATATCATTTTCTGTTAAACTTGGAAAAGCATGGGAATATTTGGGTTTATTTATACCTTAGAAATTATTTAAAATAAAATACTTTCTACATTTTAAAATGAATAAATATAGTACTTGGACCATTTACAAATAAATGAAGAAACCCAGAAAATAATTAGAAAAGCAGAGAATGCAGCTTATGGTTTATTTAATATCCAACTGTAGGATCCAAAATTATGTTGTCTGCCTAGTCCTTAATTATAATTCTGGGTACTGTGGCTTGTCATCTTGGCTCATGTAATTCATTTAAAGATTAGCCAATAAGATCTTATTGGGACAAAGTTTTGTATATTAAAGCACGTAGAGAATTACATAAACATGCAGGTATTTGAAAATATATATTATAGTTTACTCCAAATCAAGGCAAGGATAATATGAAACACAGTGAAGTAATCAAATTCTTGATACCTTCAATAATCCTACATCCTTAAGATTAATTCTTAACACAAAAGTGTAATATTTTTAATAGAGTACCTTAATGAAATCTGAGCAAGTTTATATGGTAATGGCTTGAGAATTTATGTATTCACTCAACAAGTACAGTATGTTTACTATGTACATGACACTCTGCTAGAAAATATAAAGGAAATGTAAGATTTCTACTTTCAAAGAGCATGTAAACCACTTGGCCCATGGATAAGTGGCAGTTAAGGTGGTAAGAGAGTCTAAATAAATGGTATAGATATTAAGTGATATGAGACTTATTTTCTGAATCCTTATTGACTTGTTACATAAGATTTTTTAGTACATATTTTTACTAAAATGAATTAAAACTAATCAAGATAAATTAAATTTGTGATTGGAGCTGAATATTCAAGGAACAGTAGGAGATATATGTGTATGAAAGGGCAGGTTCATGGAAGTCAAAAGAGAAAAATGTTACATGAAGTCGGGATCAATGAGGATTGAGAAAAAAATAGATTTGAGTATTATTAGTTTATTGTTCACCTTGAGGAGTATAATTTCAATAGAGTTGTAGGAGTAGCTGTGATATTTCAGGGAGGCTTGGGGGGAACAGATGTTGAGAAAATGGATACACTGGAATAGAGATGACTTCCCTGAGAATGGGGTCACATCTCTCCATTTTAGGATTTAATTTTGTAAAGTAATGTAGTGAATAAGGAATGGAAATAAAAGTTTTTAGAAGTATTCAAGTATGAACTTTATAAAAATTATTTTTATGGAGGTGTAAAACAGTTTATTATTCAGTTGTGCTTTCTATAAAAATTTATAAATGTTCAGATGTTAAAATAAGTAGAAACGTTTGTATTTTTTTACTTTTTTTTAAAGTTTATCAATGTCAGCTGTTCTGAGTGAGTTATATGGCTTAGGAATTAAAATGTATATATCATTGTCCTTTAGGTGTGGCTTTAAAGTGACCAGTCATCTCATTTTTGGTTCTCACTTCAGGAATTTGTGCTAATGTGTTGAGGAGGTAGCTGATGGTAAAGCTTGCAAATTCTTTCTTAGAAGGGGGCAATATTGATGATATTTGTGCAGGCATATTACCAGACTCAGTATCACAACAACAAAAATAATTAAAGAGCTATTATTCTTTGTTTACTGTATGTCAGGTACTAACGTATTTTTATTTAATCACTTAAGACAACTCTGTCAGGTTCAGTAGTAATAACCCCTTTTTACAGATGAAATATAAAACTAGCTTAAATAACCTGCCTGGGGTCACCTATTTAGTAATTGGTAGAGCTTGGATTTGAACCCACATATGTCTCATTCCAGAGCTCCATTCTTTTTTTTTTTTTAATTTATTTATTTTCTTTATTTAATTTTTGGCTGCATTGGGCCTTCGTTGCTGCACGCAGGCTTTTTCTCTAGTTTCAGAGAGCGGGGGCTACTCTTCATTGTGGTGAGCAGGCTTCTCACTGCGATGGCGTCTCTTGTTGCGTAGCACCAGCCCTAGGCGCGCAGGCTTCAGTAGTTGTTGAGCACGGGCTCAGTAGTTGTGGCTCGCAGGCTCAGTAGTTGTGGTGCACGGGCTTAGTTGCTCAGCGCCACGTGGGATCTTCCCGGACCAGGGCTCGAACCCGTGGCCCCTGCATTGGCAGGTGGATTCTTAACCACTGTGCCACCAGGGAAGCCCCAGAGCTCCATTCTTAACCACTTCACTTGTGGCTCAAAGTTTTGTGTGCATCAAAGTCAGGTATGGCATTTTTAAAAAATGCACAAGTCAGGGCCAGTTTCTAGGCTTCATGAATATAAGAATCTTTGGGTATGAGGTCTGGACATATACATTCTTTTAAATGCTACGTGATTCCTCTGTGTATCCTCATTAGAATAAGAAGGAGGAGGAAAAGGAGGAGGTAATACTAGGCAATTTATGAGGATTTATTATGTGCCAGGTACTTTCTAACATGAGGTCATTTCTGTATATTATTATCTCCATTTCATAGATTAAAAAATTTTAGTAGCCTTAAAAAAGCATGAAATTTTGCCATTTGCAACAATATGGATGGACCTGCAAGGTATAATGCTTAGTGAAATATATCAGACAGAGAAAGACAAATACTGTATGTTATCACTTATATGTGGAATCAAAAAAACCCACAAAACAAGACAACCCCCCCAAAAAAACTAGTGAATATAGTAAAAAAAAAAAAAAAAAAGCAAACTAGTAGTTACCAGTGAGGAGAGGAAAGGAGGAAGGGGCAAATAGGGTAAGGGAGTTAAGAGGTACAAACTGTTATGTATAAAATAAATAAGCAACAAGGTTATATTGTATGGCACAGGGAATATAGCCAATATTTTGTAGTAACTATAATGGAATATAATCTATAAAAATTTTGAATCACTGTGTTGTATACCTGAAACTAATATCATAAATCAGTTATACCTCAATAAAAAGAATTACTCAAGGTTACATAGCTATTAAGTGGTAGTACTGACATGTTAAAAGTTCATAGACATCAGTCTTAACTACTGTATCATATTGTCTCTAGAATGGTGAATTTTTCTACCACAAACATTTTTAGGGTACCTACAGCATTAGCACACGCAGGAATGGTCAACCTGACTATATTTATCTTAGACCCCAGGGTACTTGGTTCAATGGCTTTTACTAGGAAAGAAAGATAATATCACACATTTCCATAATAGATTTTTATCAGCCCTGTAAAAATGTTGAGTATAGAATAATTATGTAATCTTTTTCCTTAAAAATTGTAAAACTATTATCCTCTTAATTTGCTTTTAAAATTTCAGTTGCCTTTTGTTTTTTCTAATGCATTGTCTCCTTTTGAAGTACCACAGCCACTCATCAAAAAATTCTCATGGTTTTAGCTTAGTTTTCATTTAAGTATATTTTACTACCTCTATTAATATTGGGTTAGAGATAGTTGCCCTTTGATCTTTTTACTGAAACTGTTCTTATAACACATGGACCAGGTACTCTAATTTAGCCACTTATGAGATACACTGACTCCCTTTCTGTTGTTGAAATGCCAGCAACTGAGGAACGGGGTTTGTCTTCTGTCTCTGCAACTTTTCTGTTAGTGTCTAAACTGACAACGCTTATCTCTGCCTCTTCTTGACGCCACGCTTCTTTCCCCTGATCTCTGTTGCCTCCTTTCTGCTTTTTGGTTTTTTTTTTCATATTTCCTGATATTAACACATAAACCCTGAGCATTTGAAGACTTCACTAATAAGAATATATATCAGTCAGCTTAGCCTGCCATAACAAAATACTGTAGACTGGATAACTTAAACTATAAAAATTAATTTTCTCATAGTTCTGGAAGCTGGAAGTCCAAAATCAGGTTGCCAGCATGATCAGTTCTGGTGTGGACGCTCTTCCTGGATTGAAAGATGGCTGCCTTCTCACTGTGTCCTCACATGGCAGTGAGAGAGGGAAAGGGAGAGGGAAAAGGGGGAAGAAAAGGGAAAAGAAGTGTGCCTGAGCTCACAAGCTCTTTGGTGTTTCTTCTTATAAGGACATTAATCTTATCGTGTTGGGGCCCCACCCTTATGATCTCATTTAACCTGAATTACCTCTATATAGACCCTATCTCCATATACCATCAGACTGGGGGTTAGAGTTACAGCATATGAAGTTTGGGGGGTGGGGGTCACAGTTCAGTCCATAGGCAAATTCTTTCCTTCTGGTCAGAAGACTAGCCATTCTGTGTGTCTGGTATAATTTTTGAATTTTCACTCTTTCCCCACTAAAGCATTCTCTTCTCAATCAAATTTTCCAATTAGGAGCTATTCTAGATACTTGAGGGTGGGCAGAAAGGCTTGTCTTATGATAACTGAGGTTTTGTTCTATTTACTGCTAATTAATCATATATTAATTATAGTCATGCTCTTCACAGTATCCTCAGTTTTATTTACAAGTGAAATATTCAAATTCTCCTTATAATATAAAAATGTATTATGTTTTCTCTCTAGGAACCATCTCTTTTTGCTGTTGCCAAATTGTTAGAAACTGGTCTAGTTAACATGCACCGAATAGAAATTCTATGGAGACCTCTAACTGGCCATCTACTTGAGGTAACCTCTTTTTCTTAATTATTATATTTACTTTTTGTTTAGGATAAAGACATACACAGTGAATTAATAATTGTGGATAACCATAAGAAAAATCAGCATTAACATTTTTTTCCTTGTACTTCTGTCTGTATATTTTATCAGGAACTAAAGTTCTATAGTAATTGTTTTGGTGAAGGAATAGGTTGACTTTTTTGACTGAAAATGGGTGATATATCAATGAAATCTCTGAAGTCTCCTTCAGCTGATAGCTTGGGACCCCTTTCTTTTATTATGTAATCTTTTGATCCCCTCACCTTCAGCTAGTTCTGAAACTTCAAGGCAGTTAGCACTGAGACTTCATACTAAACACTGCTCCTTTACAGCCTTTCCTGTGATTATGAGGTAGCTCTTCTACAAAAGGAAAAAACCTATTTGGTATCACTAATTATAAATAGTGCCAGGGAATTTTATTTGGATTTCTCTTCTCCTGTATTCAGACTGGGGTGAATCTGAAGAATTAGCTGCTTCTTAACAGCTGCTTCTATGGAATACATGTTTATGTGCAGTTTAGGTTTAGGTTGCTGTGATTGTTTCACATTATTTTAGTAATCTGAGAAAGGTATTATTCTTAATAGGAAAAAAATGTGCTTGTCTTTTCTTTCTTTTTTTCCCTCCATTTTATTGCGATTACTTTTATGAGCTATTAAAGATTATATGCAGATTTCTTCATTATGTAATTGTCATCAAATGGCAAAAAATAAGTTTTTTCAAATTTTAGCTCGGTGTTTGATTATGAAGATAGACCTGATTAAGAACCTGAGTATCTGCTGCTTTTGTTTATTCTGATGACGTCATTTACCTTTATGAAATCCTTTCTTTTCTGTGACTTGTTTAGTTTCATTTTTTATCTTCTGTCTCTCTATTGCTTCCTCTTGCCTCTTATTCAGAAGGTAAGCTTTTGGATATTTTCATATATTCTTCAACCTTTATTGATGCACATTTGATATAACTTTTTACATATGAAAGAATAGAAAATGTGATGTTTTAATTTTTCTTTTCCCAAACTGATGTGTGATGCATAGCTGAAGTATACAAATTAAATATTAATTTTTTTCCACATGTGTACCCTTAGGTGTGCCAGCATCCAAACTCTCGAATGAGAGAATGGGGAGCAGAAGCTTTAACTTCACTTATTAAAGCAGGATTAACATTTAACCATGATCCTCCACTTTCACAAAACCAGGTAAAAAAAAAAACCTCTTTTTTAAAAGTACTTAATGTAAGATCATCCTCTCCCATGTGTAACTTTTCTTAATTTATCAAATAGATGATAGTCTAAAAGTGGGTCTTGTTGCTTAATATTCTATTTTATTTGTAGGCCATGGATCTCTTACAGAAGGTTGATATGTCTAGATTTTTAGAATTATCTGTATTAAAATTTTTTCTTGTTAATAACACTGAACTAAGTTAATAAATTACCTAGAATTGGTCTCCCGATCTAGAAGTTTTCCTCTTCATGCAGTGCCAAGGCTTCATTTGGGGGCCATACTTTATTAGCCTCTTTTCCTTTGGTCCTTACCTGTCTCTATTTTTATTTTTCCCACTCATTACCCTTACATTGGGAGAAACAAGTGGCAGAAGAGGAAAGCACAATAAAATAGATTTTTATTTTTAAATACTTTTAAAGGTTATTTTATACTTTCAGAGTTTACTTTTGTCATGAATCCTTTGTCCTGACTCCCATAATCATTCACATATATCTTATACAGTTTCTAAAAAGTACACCAAAGTTTTATTATTTGAAGATGGAGTAGGAATGAGGCATTTAATAGCCAGTCCCATTGCCCTATTATCTCACTGTATTGTATGTAGTTATAGTCTACAAATTTCCTCAACAAATAATATTGAGTGCATGCTATGCCAGGCAGTATTTTAGCTGCCTGGGAATAGAATGATGAACAGGACAGAGAAGATCATTTTTATAGAGCTTTCATTTTAATGATTTCATATTTTTTTCCTACTACAATTTAAGTTTTTTATAACGAAAGCCCTGTTTGTGTATATATCCTCAGCATCCAGCTTAATACCTGGCACATGGTGAGAGCTTAATAAATGTTTGTTCAGTCAGTGAACCAAATAAATGAATCCTTGGAGAGAAAAAAATTAAAAATGAAGCAAGTGCTTTCAAATGCTGAAAAGAATAGAACAAAGTGCTTTTTTCACTCTGCAACAGTAAAAAAATTTTGTGGTTTTATGTCATCTTTGTCTACTGTACTTGTTCATTTTTAGGAGTACTGAGACTTTTAAATTTCAGTACATGGGGTATGCATTACTAGAGTAAATGCAAGGTAATTTTAGAAATTGGGAATTGTTTTCTTCTCTCCAAATAGAGCTAGGTGTATATATAGATATATTTCCTTTAGTGAGATTCATTTATATATGTGTCTATAATTAATACCTTTTAACATAAGATCACTCCCTGTTTATCCTGAAATGTAGCATCTTGAAGATTGATTTTTATTTTCTCTTATTAAAAAAAAAGACATAGATGACAAAATAATCCTAATGATTACTGTTAGAGAAATCTTTTTCAATGTTTATTTTACTAAAAGAATTCTCTTTACCATTGCAGTCTGAGTGGAGGTGAATTTAAACTTGAAAGGCAATAGCAGAGCCTTTCCGTGTTCTGGGACTTCTCTTTCTAATTAGCCTCTTGCGTCCTTTTCAGAGGCTGCAGTTGCTTTTACTGAACCCATTAAAGGAGATGTCCAGTGTTAACCATCCAGATATCCGACTCAAGCAATTAGAATGTGTGTTGCAGATTCTGCAGAGTCAGGGAGACAGTCTTGGGCCTGGATGGCCGTTAGTGCTTGGAGTTATGGGAGCAATCAGAAATGATCAAGGGTAAGTGTTTAAAATTAACATCCAAAAAGTGATAGGGAAAGGGAATCCCTCCTAAAATCTTGGGATGATGGTTAATTTTTTATGTATGCCCTTCCTGCTTAAGTTTAAGATCTAGAATAGTTTTTCTTACCCTACCTTCAAGTGGCTATAGGGAATTCTTAGGGCTCACGTTTGTTTTGGAAGGATGGAAAAATTGCTGTTTCTTTGCCATTTATACATGAATACAAGGTTCTTAACAATAAGAAAAATGCATCAATCTAACAAACTTTGAAACACATCCAAAGGCTGAGTTTCCTTTTGGTAAACAATTTGGTAAGATGTAAATGAGCATTTAGTGTTTGACCTCTCTATATATGCTATACTTGCTAGTTAGCCTGATTACATGGATAAGTATTTCCTGCTCTGAAAGTAGAAACCTGTGGAAAAGGAACAAGGCCTAGAGCCCTACTAACAGAGTAGTTTGTTATGCTACAAAAGAATAGGACTCCAGTGGGAGGGGTATATGCCTGTGGAGTGGGGCAGAGCCAAAACTATAAAGGACCTTATATGCCTTTATAAATTATTTGGACTTATCCTCAGTATATTTGGGAGGAATTTTAGGATTTTAAGCAGAGGAATGATGTGATTTGTTATGTGTTTGAGATACCTCATTATGTCAGTAGCATGGAGGGGTAAATGGGAAATCCTGCAGCGCTCTCTAGAAATAGGAGACGGATTTGAGCTACTTAATAGATTGAGTGTTAGGGTGAAGGCAGAAATAGCAGACAGAGTCGGGGATGACGCCAAGATTTGTGACTTAGGCAGCTTAGTGGATGGTGGTATTATTAACTAAATAGGGAATACAGAAGGAAGAGCACAGTTGGAGGAAATGTATGGACTTGTTTAATTTAAGGTAGTGCATTGCAGTGGCGAGATTTAGCAAACATTTGGATATATTTGTCTGTAATTCTGTGGCAGGACTTACCTTGTTTTGATGACTAGTTTAGGAGTTTTACATGATTGAAATGCTTGAGACTCCTGTGGAAAATTAATTTTTCTTATTTATCTGTAATAACAAATTTCCTTATATACTATAAAATACAAGATGATTAAAGTGGAAAGATGTCAGCCAAAGCCTAGATCATCCGAACAGTTATAAAATAGAGTGTGTTGTAAGGATGAAATTAATTAATACTTGTAAAATACTTAGAAAGTATATGATATAGTAAATGCTCAAAGTGTTAGCTGTTTTAATGTTTTTATTATTTTTTTCACCACCAGAATTTTTCTCCAAAACCATATACTTCTTATTGTCTTCATTTGAAATACAAAATTACTCTTTACTTTTACAGACTAGATGTAGAATTTTAAATAAAATATAGTATAGCTATAAAAGAATAAGGAACTCATTTTCATTCAGTGAGTGAATTGTGTGTATTCTCCTGTGCTAGGCACCATGCTAGTTACTGAGGGTACAGTGGTGAGAAAGTAGCTGTATCCAATTTCCCTTTTTCATTCAATGTCTATGTTTTGTTTGACTAATTGATGCAATAGAAATAATATGGCATTAGTACATAGTTTCTTTTTTTTTTTAGTTTACTTATTTCTTATTCCTGTGAGTACTTTATTTTTATTTGTTAATTATTTTTAAGTAAGCATATCTTTTTTTACATTTATGTAAATGATGAAGTACTCTATGATCTATGTTAGGGAAAATTTTCTTGTTCGAATTTTAAAATAAAATTTTACTTCAAATTATTGTAAGGTATATATTTTTCCTTGCATTTCTGTTAAATACATGAGTATAAATTTCTTTTCTTTTGTATTTTCAGAGAATCCTTGATACGAACTGCATTCCAGTGTCTTCAGTTGGTTGTGACAGATTTTCTACCAACAATGCCTTGCACTTGCCTGCAGATAGTTGTAGATGTTGCAGGTAGCTTTGGACTTCATAACCAAGAACTTAATATTAGTTTAACTTCAATAGGTTTATTGGTAAGTATCATTGCCTTCCTTATATAATCTAGAAATCACTGTTTGCAACTGAGAGTGAATGCCAAGCTAATGCTATGCTTTTGACTCTATAGGAGTCATTTAAATGACTTTTCAGTACCAAACTTATACCTTGTATGAAGGGTTAAAAAATATCATTTAAGAAATAATTATTTAAAAGCAGAGTATTTGGAATAATTTTGATATATTGAGCTGAAATTTGGCTTTTGTAAGGTTTGTTATGGGAGAATTTAGTAAACAAATAATAGTACATACAAGAGAAATGTTCAGTTGACTCTGCTGTGAAGGGTAATTGATTTCTTTTTAAATTTAATTTTATTTATTTTTTTATACAGCAGGTTCTTATTATCTGTTTTATACATATTAGTGTATATATGTCAATCCCAATCTCCCAGTTCATCCTACCACCACCACTACCCCCTTTCCCCCTCTTGGTGTCCATACATTTGTTCTCTACATCTGTGTCTCTATTTCTGCCTTGCAAACTGATTCATCTGTACCCTTTTTCTAGATTCCACATATATGCATTAATATACGATATTTGTTTTTCTCTTTCTGACTTACTTCACTCTGTATCACAGTCTCTAGGTCCATCCACATCTGAACAAATGACCCAATTTTGTTCCTTTTTATGGCTGAGTAATATTCCATTGTGTACATGTACCACATCTTCTTTATCCATTCATCTGTCAATGGGCATTTAGGTTGCTTGCATGACCTGGCTGTTGTAAGTAGTGCTGCACTGAACATTGATGTGCATGTGTCTTTTTGAATTATGGTTTTCTCAGGGTATATGCCCAGTGGTGGGATTGCTGGGTCATATGATAATTCTATTTTTAGTTTTTTAAGGAACCTCCATACTGTTCTCCATAGTGGCTGTATCAATTTACATTCCCACCAACAGTGCAAGAGGGTTCCCTTTTCTCCACACCCTCCCCAGCATATGTTGTTTGTAGGTTTTCTGATGATGCCCATTCCAACCGGTGTAAGGTGATACCTCATTGTAGTTTTGATTTGTATTTCTCTAATAATTAGTGATGTTGAGCAGCTTTTGTTTTTTTGTTTTTAAGCCTTCATGCTTCTTATTTTTTTTATTTCTAAATTTGTTTATTTATTCATTTATGGCTGCGTTGGGTCTTCGTTGCGCGCAGGCTTTCTCTAGTTGCGGAGAGCAGGGGCTACTTTTTGTTGCGGTGTGTGGGCTTCTCATTGTGGTGGCTTCTCTTGTTACGGAGCATGGGCTCTAGGCACGTGAGCTTCAGTAGTTGTGGCATGCAGGCTCAGTAGTTGTGGTGCACGGGCTTAGTTGCTTTGCGGCATGTGAGATCTTCCCGGACCAGGGCTCGAACCCTTGTCCCCTGCTTGGCAGACGGATTCTCAACCACTGCACCACCAGGGAAGTCCGAGCAGCTTTTTCTATGCCTTTTGGCCATCTGTATGTCTTCTTTGGTGAAATGTCTATTTAAGTCTTCTGCCCATTTTTGAATTGGGTTGTTTGTTTTTTAAATGTTGAACTGCATGAGCTGTTTATATATTTTGGAGATTAATTCTTTGTCCGTTGATTCGTTTGCAAATATTTTCTTCCATTCTGAGGGTTGTCTTTTCGTCTTGTTTAAAGTTTCCTTTGGGGCTTCCCTGGTGGCGCAGTGGTTGAGAGTCCGCCTGCTGATGCAGGGGACACGGGTTCGTGCCCTGGTCCTGGAAGATCCCACATGCCACGGAGCGGCTGGGCCCGTGAGCCATGGCCGCTGAGCCTGTGCATCCGGAGCCTGTGTTCCGCAACGGGAGAGGCCACAACAGTGAGAGGCCCGCGTACCGCAAAAAAAAAAAAAAGTTTCCTTTGCTGTGCAAAAGCTTTTAAGTTTCATGAGGTCCCATTTGTTTATTTTTATTTCCAGTACTCTAGGAGGTGGGTCAGAAAAGATCTTGCTGTGATTTATGTCAAAGAGTGTTCTTCCTATGTTTTCTTCTCAGAGTTTTATAGTGTCCGGTCTTACATTTAGGTTTCTAATCCATTTTGAGTTTATTGTTGTGTATGGTGTAAGGGAGGGTTCTAACTTCATTCTTTTACATGTAGCTGTCCAGTTTTCCTAGCACCCCCTTTTTTTGTGTGTGTGTGTATGAAATTACAAAATATTATTAAATGATAGTAAGGGATTGTTTAATAATTTTGTTAGGTTAATAATGGTATCATGGTTATGTTTTTTAAAGCCTTTTCTAGTAGAGATTATAAAATATAGGCATGAAGAAAATATGACAAAATGTTAACAATTGTTATATCTAGATGTGGTGGTTATATCAGTATATTGATATATTCTCCCTGTTTTTCTGTATGTTCTTGAAATTTTTCATATTAAACATTTTGTTTCTTTTTCATTGTCCTTCATTTCTTTTAATTTTTACTGTGAAGTAAAGATACACCCAGACACCTCAGTACCCATCACCCAAGCCAGGAAATGGCACATCACCCTACTTAAGACCCTTCATATGCCCCTCTCAGATTGCACTGGTCTCCTCTGTCAGAGTCATTTGTATCCTGAAATTTCTGTTACTTGCTTCCCTGTTTTTCTGTATAGTTTTTATCACTTTATGCTTTTACACTTAAATAATATATTGTTTGCAGTTGCCTGTTTATGAAACAGAATAAGTAGAATCATACTTTAATCTTCTGTTGTTTCTTTGCTCAACATTTATTTTTGAGATTCACTCCTGGTGATTTAATCATGCAGTATTTCATTTTATGATTATACCACAATTTAATGATCCAGTCTACCTTTGGTGAACATTTGGATTATTTCTTGGTCTTTGCAGTTATGAGCAATGCTGTCATAAAGATTCTTGCACTAGTGCAAGGAATTTTTTGAGGGCACATAGCCTACATTGGAATTGCTGGGTCTTTATGTATGTGCATGTTCAACTTTCTAGGTAGAACCAACTTGTTTTCTTTTTTCTTTTATTTATTGAGGTATAGTTGATTTATAATATTATATTAGTTTCAGGTATACAACATAGTGATTAAAAATTTTTATGATTATACTCCATTTAAAGTTATTATAAAATATTGGCTCTACTCCCTGTGCTTTACAATATTTCCTTGTAGCTTGTTTATTTTATACATAGTAGTTTATACCTCTTAATCTCCTATTCCTATATTGTCCTTTCCCACTTCCATCTCCCCTCTAGTTTGTTCTGTATGAGTCTCTTTCTCTGTTGTTGTATTCATTTGTTTGACTCATCTTAGATTCTGCATATAAATGATAACATACAGTATTTGTCTTTCTTTGTCTGACTTATTTCACTAACCATAATACCTTCCAGGTTCATCCATGTTGTTGAAAAAGGCAAATTTTCATTCTTCTTTATAGCTGAGTAGTATTCCATCGTGTGTGTGTGTGTGCGTGTGTGTGTACGTGTATATATAGAGAGAGATATAGACAGATATATATATAATACATACAATCTATTTATTTACCTATCTAGCTACCACATCTTCTTTATCCATTCATCTGTTGATGGGCACTTAGGTAACTCTATATCCTGGCTATTGTAAATAGTGCTGCTATGAACATTGGGGTGCATGTGTCTTTTCAAATTAGTGTTTTCATTTTTTCCAAATATATATCTAGGAGTGGAATTTCTGGATCATATGGTAGTTCTATTTTTAGTTTTTTGAGGAACCTCCATACTGTTTTCCACATTGACTGCACCAATTTTTTCAAATTATTAATGTTAGCATAAGATTGCTCCCTCAAATTCTGAAATCAGTCAGAGACACTTGACAGAAGAGGAGATATTTTCATTAAATCCATTCTACTAGAAAAGGAGTTTCTGAAATAATTGTTTTTTTAATTCTGAAAAAGTATGTGTTGCATATCTATGTGTTTAAAATAAAGTCTATGAATAAATTGATATTTTCTCCTTTGCTTTTTAGTGGAATATTTCAGATTATTTTTTCCAAAGAGGAGAAACTATTGAAAAAGAATTAAATAACGAAGAAGCAGCACAGCAAAAGCAGGCAGAAGAAAAAGGAGTGGTTTTAAATCGGCCGTTCCACCCTGCACCACCGTTTGATTGTTTGTGGTTGTGTCTTTATGCAAAATTGGGTGAACTATGTGTGGACCCCCGTCCTGCTGTCAGGAAGAGTGCAGGGCAAACTCTATTTTCGACAATTGGTGCACATGGAACTTTATTACAGCCCTCAACGTGGCACACTGTTATTTGGAAGGTACTGTAAAATAGCTTCAGTTATCAGTTCTTAATTGAGACATGCTTATATACTTTTTCAATTAAACTTGTTCCTATTAATTTAAAAAAAATTTTTTTAATTTTTAGTTTTTTTATTGAACTCTAGTTGATTTAAAATGTGTTAGTTTCACTTTCACTGAATGTGATTCAGTTATACATTTATATTCTTTTTCTTCCTATTAATTTTTAAAGAAGAGTTTCCGTCTGTGCATTTGGCAAAACAGAAAATGTTAGCTTTGTCGTATTTTTAATTGCACCTGACATAGATCAGATTAAATACTAAAAGCCTCATCTTTTTATCTCTTTATCTCCTTTGCACTTCCCTTTCTCCTCGTTTTCCCCTGTGGTAATAGAACTAGTAGTTGCTAAACCACTACCTATAATTCAAATATAATATAGTCAAATGAAAATTTTCACCAGTAGTGAAATTTACTTGCAGGCTCACCAAACAAAAACCACCTCCAATTTGTAAATTCCATGTTCGTTCATTAAATATGCAGTTTCATTTTTTTAATTTTTCAATTTTATCTTCTTTTTAAAATGTTCTTACAGGGTCAACAGCTTGTTAGTGAGCATCCCCTCTTTGCTAAAAGCTCTCTGTTTTTTGTTTAATCTGTTCCATTTTAATAAAATTCTATTTATAATCCTTCCATTGCTTTTGTGAATTTTTGAAATCAGCAAGTTTGATGGTAGGCAAAATGGTAAACCTTCATTGTATTTAACAGTGTTTTCAGTTTAATAAAAAGACCCCAGAATGTCTTCTTAAAAAATTAATATGTTCCCTAATAAAAATAATTAAAAGCCCTGCTCCCCACTCCTATGTCTTCTGTTTTTTTTTCGTTTTTTTTTTTTTTTTAACTAGCTGCACCACGCGGCATGAGGGATGTCAGGGATCTAACCAGGCCCCCTGCATTGGAAGAGTAGTCTTAACCACTGGACCACCAGGGAAGTCCTCTCTTGTGTCTTCTGTTTCAACTCTATCCCCTGGCTTCTCAGTTCACAAACATGCTGCAGAGTCCTTTACTGTTTTAAAAAACAAACTGATATTTTCTCTGATTTCTGTTTTCTTTTCAGACAGCTTCATTGTTAATCTTGCTGCCTAAATCTCAATAACTTTTTTTCTTTCTCAATTCCCCTGCATTCCCTTACCCCCTTGTAATTTGATATCCAGATTATTCTACTTCAGAGTATCTTAAACCTTAGCATGTAACAGAATCTCCTAGAGGACTTAATAAAGAACAAATTGCTTGAGCCACTGTCCCCAACCCCCTAGAGTTTCTGATTTCTTTCAAACCCTGGCGCAAGGACTGAGAATTTGCATGTCTGTGAAGCTCCTGGGTGATGCTGATGGTTCTGAGACCATATTTTTAGAACCACACAAATTGTTCATAGGCTCTACAAGTAGTCTTCTAATTGCCAAGTCTCTTGCCCCATGCTCAATCCTTATCCTGCTCATTTTTTGTAGCATTTAATACTGCTGATTATTTTTTCCTTGAAATTTCTCTTCCTTTGGCTTGTGTTCTCCACAGCATGCGTGTGCTTCTCTACTCAATTTTTATTTTATTTTTTGGGCTCCTATTACTTCCTCTGACTCTACATTTTAAATGTAAACATTCCCCAAATCCCAACCGCTTCCTGCTTGATTTTTTTCAAGCACCTTCATCCAGTCCTGAAGTTTCAGCAGTAACCTCTGTCCAGATGTCACTCATATATTTGCCTGGATCCCTCTTCTTAGCTTCATTCCCTTCTTGTACGTTACCCCCTAGATGCTCCATTGGCACCTCAGCTCAGTAAGTCTTAGACAATAGTCTATCCAATTTATTTTAATTTTTCATATTCCATGACCTTAAGGATAAACTTAATATAAGGATACCTCAGTTGGTCAGTTTCGTCTAATATATGGGGATTGATCAGAATGTCAGGTGTAATTCTTTGTAACAATGCCTAATTTTCTATGCTGTTACTTAAGCTGTGTTATCAATACTTTTTATATGCATTGTTATAAATATTTAGGTTCTCTTTCATCTATTGGACCGAGTTCGAGAGTCTTCTACCACTGCAGACAAAGAAAAGATTGAGTCCGGAGGTGGCAATATTCTCATTCATCATTCAAGGGACACAGCAGAGAAGCAATGGGCTGAGACATGGGTTTTAACATTGGCCGGAGTAGCAAGAATCTTCAACACTAGAAGATATTTACTGCAACCTTTAGGTAGATACACTTTTTTTTTTTCTGAGGATACAAGTAATTAATGTTAAAGGAAATTTGGAAAATACAGGAGATTCTTTAAAGTTCATATACAATGCTACTTTCCAAGAAGAATCCATCTTAACTGCCAGTCTTTGTGTTATGTGTGGTGTGTGCACGAGCATGCACGTTTTCATTCATTTCACTGAAAAAGTATGTAATGTGCACCTACTGCGGGTGAGTCTCTAGGGGATACAATGTCCTTGCTATATCATGGGTATGAGGGAAGAGCTATAATTACATAAATAAATACAAAATTGCTACAATGATCAGTGCTAAAAGGAGCTTATAATAGATTGTGTGCTTATAATAGATATTTGACCAGGCCAGTGAGGTATGTATAGGCTTCCCTGAGAAACCAGTATTTTATCTGAGTAGTAGTTCATCAGGCAAGGGCAGGAGGAACTGGGAAGAGCCTTACAGGCAGAGAGAATGTGTAAAAGAGATGGGAGAAGATTGAGGAGATGGGGATGGTGGGGACCCCGGCATGTTTGAAGGTCTGGAATGAAGAGAACACAGAAAAGTGTAATTCCACATGAGGTTGTAGAGGTAGAGAGAGGCCAGAGCATGGAACACTTTGTAGGTTATGTTCAAACGTGAAGACTTTATTCTAAGAGCACTGGCAGGTTTTAATCCATGATGTGATGTGATCAGATATGCAGTTCAGAAATATCACTTCAGATGGTATGTGTGGAATGGAATGGCCACAAAGAAGAATGGTAGGATACTGTTAGACTGGTGAGGAAACTTGGTTGTGTAGATCAATGCCTCTCAACCAGGGCCAATTTTGCCCAACCTACTCCCTCCCCCCACAGGATATTTGACAATGTCTGGAGACAGTTTTGGTTGTCACAACTGGGGAAGGACATGCACTACTGGCTTCTGGGGGGAGTAGCAGCCAGGGATGCTGCTACACATCTTACAATGCACACGATAGCCCCTACAACAAAGAGTTATCCAACCCAAAATGTCAGTAGTATTGAGATTGAGAAACTCTGGTGTAGATTATAATAACTTCCTTCAATTCTGGTGGTAGGGCTGGGAGTGGTTGAGAAAAGTGAACAGAAGTACTTTTGTACATAATTGTGAACAAGTACATATTATTTTTTTAATTTATTATTTTATGGTTGGTTTTCCCCCCCATTACGTTAAAGCATAAGCATATTTACTCTTTTCGTGGGCATTTTTGTGTGGTGTTCATCATGTACACTTTAGGGCTCTATTTTATATATACATATACATATATATATATAATGTACATACGTATACATTTTAAATCTTAGTTTTTTGTTTTCATGTAAAATTTACATATAATGAAATGTGCCAATCTTAACTGTATGTTTGCTGAGTTTTGACAAATAAGCATCGTTTTTAATACCTCTGTGATAGTTACTTTATCTTAAAAGCTAAGAACTCATAGATTTAGATTTTTTAAAATGAAGACATGATGCAGTTCATGTAGCTTTGATGATTTTTTATAATTTGAACACTAGGAAATGGTTTTTATTATTTTAGAATAAGGTGGTGTCAGGGTGATGCTCATAGAATGGTTCAGAAGTGTTCCTTCCTCTGCAGTTTTTTTTGAGTAGTTTGAGAAGGATAGGTGTTAACTCTTCTCTAAATGTTTGGTAGAATTCACCTATGAAGCCATCTGGTCCTGGATGTTTGTTCATTGGAGTTTTTAAATTACTGATTCAATTTCATAACCAATAATTGTTCATATTTTCTGTTTCTTCCTGGTTCAGTCTTGGGAGATTCTTTCAAAGAATTTGTCCATTTCTTCTAGGTTGTCCATTTTATTGGTGTATAGTTGTTCATAGAAGTCTCTTATGATTCTTTGTATTTCTGTGGTGTCAGTTGTAACTTCTTTTTCATTTCTGATTTTATTGATTTGGGCCCTCTCCCTTTTTTTCTTGATGAGTCTGGCTGAAGGTTTGTCAATTTGGTTTATCTTTTCAAAGAAGCAGCTTTTAGTTTCATTGATCTTTTCTATTGTTGTTTTAGTCTCTATTTCATTTATTTCTGCTCTGATCTTTATGATTTCTTTCCTTCTACTAACTTTGGGTTTTGTTCTTTTTTCTCTAGTTCCCTTAGGTGTAAAGTTAGGTTGTTCATTTGAGATTTTTCTTATTTCCTGAAGTAAGCTCGTATGGCTATAAACTTTCCTATTAGAACTGCTTTTGCTGGCGTCCCAAAGGTTTTGGATCATTGTGTTTTCATTTTCATTTGTCTCTAGGTATTTTTTGATTTCCTCTTTGATTTCTTCAGTGATCCATTGGCTGTTTAGTAGCATATTGTTTAGCCTCCACATGTTTGTGGTTTTTTGCAGTTTTTTTCTTGTAGTTGAAAATTTTGCCATTTGCAGCAACATGGGTAGACTTGCAGGGCATTATGCTAAGTGAAGTAAGTCAGACAGAGAAAGACAAATACTGATATGATATCACTTCTATGTAGAATCTAAAAAATAAAACAAACTAGTGAATATAACAAAAAAGAAGCAGACTCACAGATACAGAGAACAAACTAGTGGTTACCAGTGGGGACAGGGGGCAAGTGGGGCAATACAGGGGTGGAGGACTGGGAGCTGCAAACTATTGGGTATAAGATAGGCTGCAAGGATGTATTTTACAACACTGGAATATAGCCAGTATTTTGTAATAATTGTGAATAGAGTGTAACCTTTAAAAATTGTATAAAAATTTTAAAAAATATTTTTAAATAATACGGTTAATATTTTTAACATAACCATGTGCAATATATAATTATACCTAGTCTTTTAGAAAGAAGACTTCTTCCTAGACATAGAATATATTAATGAAAGAATTGCTGGGTTTTTTCCTAACTATGGCATAGAATATTCTAAATCTGAGACTTGGTCACCATTCTGGTGGGGAAATGTAATGTTTCATCTGACTTTTGGACTGGAATGGCAACAAGCAGAAGTATTTTGTTTTGTTGTTTTGATAGTTTTTAGACAAAAATTTTTTAAACTCTTTGAACAGTTTACTGAAAAATCTGTTTTTTATTGTATGTAAATTATACTTCAATTTTTTTTTTAAAAAAAGTATGGAGAGGAAGAGGCATATAACTGGGCAAGTGTTATCATTTATCCTGTAAAGGCAGAGCAATACTTACTGTTTTATACCAGACTTAGTTCCAGCTTTCCAATTAACTGAATGCTTCCTCAGTCATATATGGGTTTATCCCTTCTTGAAAAAACATCTAGTCTTTGATAGCTTTTGTGAAGTGAAATTCTTTAAACCTCGATTATCTCTATTTCATAGCCTACTTATGTTATCCTTTGCAGAATGTCAGTTCCTCTGATTTTTGCATTATTTAAATACAAATAGGTGGGTAATAATCCATGCTACTAACAAAGCCATTGGGCTAGATGTCTGTAGGAACAAGATCATTTTTTGCTGGGCTTCATAGGAACAAACCACACCGGGCCATAGAGAGTTTCATTATAAACGTACTTAGTTGGTCACAGGAGTAGAGCAAGAGATTGAATTGATTAGTGGAAACAACAGCTACCATTCAGCCCATGCTCTTCTGATGGTAGATCAGTCGACTCGGTTTTACATGGGAGAAATAAATTTAGACTCATTGTAAAAGGACAGTCTAATCTTTATGGTGCATTTTCTCCTGGCAACTCACTGATGGGGGGAAAATGTTTAAGAAAATTCCACAACTGTAAAATTATTTAAATATGAAAACCAAAGTGTAAAGTTAAGATTTTTATGGAGTATGATTTACAGTTTATTTTAAACATTTAGACGGATAAAAAAACGTGTGTCATTGTTATAACTTTTCCAATATGCTTAAGAATGGGAACATCTTACTTAATCATTAATAAAGGTAGATGGATAGACTGAAGATGTTACTGAAAAGTTTTTGTTTTCACCCTCTTAAGTTTTTATTCTGTTCTCCTTAGGCAGAAGTACTAGAATAGAAACATGTATACATACATTTACAGAGTTTTATTTTTAAGACCAAAACCGTGTTTGATATACTCATTATCCTGTTCTTGATGCTGTATGTTCCTGTAGCTGACAAAAATTTTTTACTGGGTTTTTGGGTTGTAATGATTTTAATTCACATTGTTAGTACCTTAGCATATTTTTTCTAGTTCTATAGGAATTTAAGCAGAAAAATAAAGCAAATAAACTTTAAAGTGTCTAATAGTAAGAGAAAATTTGATCTCTTTTATGGTGATAAATTTTTTTTTCCCTCTTCCTAATATAGGAGATTTTTCAAGAGCATGGGATGTTCTTCTTGACCATATACAATCAGCAGCACTCAGCAAAAACAATGAAGTATCTCTGGCTGCGCTGAAAAGCTTCCAGGAAATTTTACAGATTGTGACCCCTGTCAGAGACTCAGATAAGCCTGAGACACCACCTGCAGTTAATGTCCCTGTGCCTGTCCTTTTAGGGTCCATATCAGGCCCTGGCCTGAACAGGCCATTTGTAAGAACAGATTCCATTGGAGAAAGACTTGGAAGATATAGCAGCTCTGAGCCACCCGTAGTTACTGATGAGCTTGAAGATTTGAATCTCTGGTGGGCTGCATGGAATACCTGGTATAGAGTTGGATCTGAAAGCACTAAGCCTCCTATTACTTTTGATAAACTAACTTTCATTCCCAGCCAGCCTTTTCTTACAGCTTTAATTCAAATATTTCCAGCTCTTTACCAACACATAAAAACTGGTTTCAACATGGATGATTTGCAAAAGTTGGGAGTCATACTACACAGTGCCGTTTCAGTCCCAATAAGTTCAGATGCATCCCCTTTCATTCTTCCATCTTACACTGAAGCAGTTTTGACAAGTTTACAGGAAGCTGTACTTACAGCTCTAGATGTTCTCCAAAAGGTAATAGAATTTTAGTGGCTATCTAAGCAATATTGAATATGGTTCTCTGGAACTTTTTTTTACTTCGCTATATATTTTTTGGGATAAATTCTGGATCATCAAGATTGTTGTGTGTGTATACTTTGGGATGAATTCAAGATTGTAAAGATCAAAAAAAAAAGATTGTAAATATCCATTTATTTTTAAAACTTTTATTTTTCTAATATATTTTAAAAGTTCTTTCAGGTTTATTTTGAGAGTCTTTAAGAAACTGCCTGCATTCTCTTGCTTCTGTTCACCAGCTTTTTTTGGTTTGTTCATGTAACTCTTCACAAGAGGATATACTTTTGGAATGACAACTTTAGTAAAGTATCTCTATAATTAGAAAATTAATAAGCCATAGGATTATATTTTGGTTTTTTCATCTGTACTTAAATTTAGCTCTGGAATTGTTGGAAGCCTATATTTTTTAAAAAAGAAGTAAGAATAAATTTATAAAGTATTTTTCTCACAGAAATTTTAAAAAGATATATTTTAACCTATGTGTGTTTTGTTCCTGCAAAATATATATGTATATATATATTAAAACAGACCTAAAAATTATTGAGCACATTCCAGTTAGCAAGCAAGACCAGATCAAAATCAAAGAATGTTTTAAACTGTCAAGGTAATTATTAGCACAATTCACAACAACCAAAATGCTAAACAAAAAAAATGCCACCTGAAGAGCCAGCAATCTCAACAAAGTAGCTATGACATTCTAACAAAATTAGAATGGAAGTATTAGATTCTGATTACACATGTGTTATCAGTAGCCATTTGTGTACTGAAGATCATGTTTTCTAATTAAATGATTGCCTTATATGCAACTGGATTGAAGAAAACTTTCAAAGTAAGAATGGTGGTTTCTACTACACCATAATATGCCTTGAATGACTCTGGAGGAAGTCTAGCTGAGCAGTAATTCCTTGATCTCTTTACCCCTAGTTACACTGTGCAGAGAAACAAATTGTGTAGAAACTTAAAATCTAAGAGAATTTGGCATTTTAAAAACTTTATTGTAGGGATATCAGTTTTCCATAATTGAAATCAAAAGAGCTGCTTTTATTTTCAGTGGGGGGAGAAAAGTAGCCTGTCAATAATAACTTTTTTCTCCCTGACTGTGAACATAAGTTGCTTATAGACTGCCTTAGAGGGAATGGAAAAGTTAATATATTAGAGAAAGAGAGCATAGGCCTTGTGAGATACCCATAATCTAGAACTTTCAGATGTTTAATTCAAGCTTTTATATATGTGTAGAGGATAGTAAACAAAAGGAAACAACAAACCCCCAAAACTTTTTTCCATGGAAAAAAGCATATAATTTTATTTAGGAAAAAACTGCTGCTTTCGCAATAAAAAAACAAATAGAATCATTCATCCCAACTACTAGGAATTTGTTCTAAGCTTTGAACTTTTAATGGCTTTGAAAGCAATATATACCTTCGATTGGGAACTTAGGAAGTTTTATTGTTGGAAACTTAGGAAGTTTTATTTATATAAATTGATATCATTTTGTATTACTAATTTTCACTCTAGCCATTGTTTATTACTTATGTGATTATCTAAATGATGTTTCATAATACTTGAATGTGATTCAAATATATAGGGTCTTTAATATTTCCTAACAGAAAACATATTTCATTATTAGTAAAGAGTGTTTTTATTTTTTCTTTCTTTTTCTTTTTCCAAGTAAGGGTGTTTTTATATTTCCCCCCACAGGTGTCAGAAAATTTTTTCACAAGCAAAATTTACTTGCTTTGGGACTTTATTCATAAACTAATAAGCTATTCTGCAAAACATTTTATTGATTAAAAGCAGTTTTCCTTCCTAAAGGAAAAACTCATTTCTAATTTCATGTTTACCCTTACATTGTTTAGGGTTTCAGGGTCATAGTCTTTTCCTTGGTTTTCAGATCACTAGTTCACAACCAAAATGATTTAGTCATGTAGGCCAACTTTTTTTTTTGGCCAAGATACTTTGGCATACATGGGGGACCTGAGAATTTGATTATCTGCTTTCCCTAAGTTCTGAGATCAGGAGACTGCATCTATCTTATTTATTGCCACACGGATTGAATTATTTCAAATGACTTAATAAGAGAAACCTTGAACCATGTGAGAGGTTAGATGTCCAGTTTCTTTTCTTTTTTTCACGTACACAGTTTTCAAGGACTAATAAGAACTGTTGTCCAGATTGCTTATGGATTCTTAGCTTTTGGACTAAAATCTGTTACCAGATTTATATATAGGCTTTTCTGATAAACTTCAGAATACTGAAGAAAGCCAATAATAACTTTTTCTTAGAATGAAGTTTGTTGTAAAAAAAAAAAAAAGAAAAAAAGAGTTGGTTCCATATTATGCATTTTAAGATTCCAGAATTCAACTGTAACACTATTAGTTTTTTTTTTTTTTTTTAATAAAGGACCACTGAAAATTAAAACATATAGTCCAGGTCATTATTTGTTGCTAAGGTATTTTCAGAAAAATTAGTTTTCTAAGGTCTCCACACAGACTTTTCCCTCCCTCCCTTGCTTTGTCACTGAAAATAAAAGAATTCATTTAGGGTAATTATATCTTTTCCACAGTAATTTCTACTTGTTTACTTGTAAGAGTTAAGACTCAGCAAGGGGTTAATAAAGAAGACCAGTGAAACTATTAGAAGTAGTTAGTAGAGAGAATTTTTTTAGGCTGTATACCTTTCAAGTTCATGATTCACTGTTTCTGAGAAAAGTAACCAAGTAGGGAAAGATGGTATTAGATATCTTTGTTCTACTTTCACATTGTAATTATAGGATAATCAAACATACTAATGGGCAGCACTTTGCTTATCTACTTTGTACCTCAAGATAATTTTATCTAAAACACCAGTTAAAGCTAAATGGCTACCTCTTCTCTGAGGGAAAATAAAACTAGTCTTTTATCTGACAGGTTAAAAAAGCCATGATTGCATGAAAATATAAATGTTGTGCACATCCTTTTAAAGAAATTCCTTAAAATTTTGAAATGCTTTGAATTTTGAGTTTGTATTTTGAGGGTACCTCAAGTGTAGAATGATCATGCTTTTTGTTTTGTAAAGCACAAATATATTTTAGATACTCCGTAACATATCATTAAATATTTTTCCCACAGAGAGAAACGAACACTAAAACAGGAAAATATGAAAGGATGGGAGGAGAAAACACATATGTCGCTAGAGAAAATAAAAACATAAGATTTATTTTTAAGTATTTTCAATGTATTTGAAGTAATTAAAATCTGCAGTATCAGAATATGTATTCTTTGTTTTATGAAATTATTTGTAGCATTAAGTTTAATTTCTATTAAATTTTTAAATTTTTCTTGTTTTAAATCAAGTCTATATATTTAGATACATTAGACACTAAATATACTCTGCCCTGTTAAAAATTAATATACTGTATACATTTCTTTTAGAAACAAATTTTTATTCATAACTTATTTTCCCGACTGTAATGAACATGATTATTTGTTAAAGTCTGTGGACCAGGCATGATACAGGAATCAGCTGTCATTTCAATAAGTTAATGCCATCACTTAAGTAGAAGTCAACATCATCTTAGTCAGTGAAGCATTATAAATGGTCTGATGGGTATATTACTGAACAAATGATCAGATTGTGGAACCTCAGAACTGCCAGGGTTTTCTCTTTAAGTGCTTGCCCTTTGTTTAGTCTGCTGAGTAATAAGCCACACTTTTAATTAAAAAACGTTTTTTAGCTGATTAATACATTTAGCCTACACTTTATTCAGTAATAGTTTAAAATAGCTTAAATGTCCTTCAGGGCTTATAAAAAATTGTATAATACTTAACATAAAATAGGACAGCCTTTTCGATTCTTTGGTTAAACAAAAGCATATACAGTAAAGAACTTAATGGAGTTCAGATTATGCATTCTACTATTCATATATTGTTTTTATAGGCCATCTGTATAGGACCGGAAAACATGCAGATAATGTATCCAGCTATATTTGACCAGTTATTGGCATTTGTAGAATTTTCCTGTAAACCTCCACAGTATGGACAGCTAGAAACAAAACACATTGCAAATGCAAAATATAATCAGGTAATTTGCTATAAATTATATTTACTCTGTAAGATTTCATGGCTTATAAATATAGTCAGTTCCACTTAAGATGGACTTTGATTATCCCAGAAAATTTTCATTCACAAATAAACTTTCATATGTATGTTAACAGTTTAAGCTGAAAAGAAACACTATTTGGAAGACCTTTTCTGTGTTCCTTTTGTGTGTTTGTTTGTTTATTACTTTCTTTTCCCAAGTGGTTCTCCAGAAAGTTTGGCCTTGCATGTTACTCTTTCTTCGAAGTTCCTTTCTTTGTGTCCTCATCCCACTCTAAAATGGCTTCTAAATCCCTAAGCCTAATCTTATCTAAAATAGATATCTGCAATACAAAATGAAGAAATCTGTGTGTACTAAATAAGTCTACTACTGGTGTGAAATTTAGTTGGATTTTACATAAAAGATTTTTATAGCCATAGTTGGCAAATTTTAACTTTGTTTTGGCTTAGGGGAAAAGTAAATTTCTGAATGCATGCACATGCTGATTTTGTTCACTCAACATAAAAATTATAATTTTACATGGTCCGAAACGTAGTTTTAATGTGTATTAACTTTTCTCATTCTATTTGTCTTGCAACACAATGGAATCACAATAGATCCAACTATTTGCACCGGTGAGTTAAATTTCCTAAAATTGTCCTAACCTATTGGCAACAAATAAAGTACATCTTTCCCAGTTTTTGATAGAATGCTCTATGTGCTTTTTCTGATAGTTTTAATTTTTGTCTGGCTGAAAATTATTCTTTCATGAAGTACATATCTCTTTGAAAACTTTGCACATAATATAATCTGGCCTAAAACCAAGGCCTAAACTTTAAGACAAAGAAGCTTTCGCTTTGAAAACAATATGATTTCATTTAATCTCATTTTTATTTTAACTCTGTGAAAATATTACTTTCTAGGCGGAATGGGTAGCCTTGAATTATGTACCATTTGCTGAAAGGTCTTTAGAAGTAGTTGTGGATTTATACCAAAAAACAGCCTGTCACAAAGCAGTGGTGAATGAGAAAGTACTCCAGAATATTATTAAGGTATTTTTTTTAATTTCCATACTTTCATTTAATAATGTCAGTATTATTGAAATTTCTCTTTAGGTAATAATATATTATCATATATTGAGATAAATGAAAAATATAATTTGGTATTATTTATAGTTACTCTTCTCCAACATTCATGGATATTATTTAGGAAGCCGTTTTTTTTTTTTTAATTAATTTATTTATTTTTGGCTGTGTTGGGTCTTCCTTTCTGTGTGAGGGCTTTCTCTAGTTGTGGCGAGCAGGGGCCACTCTTCATCGCAGTGCACGGGCCTCTCACTATCGTGGCCTCTCTTGTTGTGGAGCACAGGCTCCAGACACGCAGGCTCAGTAGTTGTGGCTCACAGGCCCAGTTGCTCCGCGGCATGTGGGATCCTCCCAGACCAGGGCTCGAACCCGTGTCTCCTGCATTGGCAGGCGGATTCTCAACCACTGCACCACCAGGGAAGCCCAGGAAGCCGTTTTTTTAAAACGAGAAGGTTTTTTTAATGAAAAATATTTTAAAGTAAGAGTGCATTAGATTTTTTATTATTCTTAAATTTTGCCACATAAGACAATAAGCATCCTGTTTCTTAGGACAGGATGCTCTATGATTTTGGGGCAGATGAGCCTGAGAGTGTTTCTCATCTGTAAAAGAAGGGTAATACCAGTACAAATTTCATGTCTTAACCATTAAGAGATTCAATTGAGATATGGCATTTAATGATACTTGCCAAGTAGTCAGTGTTGAATAAAAAGTTAGGTTCCCCCTTCCCTCAATAGACAAGGAAATAACTGCCTAGGGGATCTTGGCAAGGATTAACAGAAGTAACATTTGAAGAAGGAGTACCAGCAAAAAGGGAGAAGGAGATGTAGATCAATTAAGCAATATAAAAGATCATGGTATATTTTTAAAGCAGTGTTGAGAAATCCCACTTAGGGAGGTGGCAGGGCCTGGAATAAGTCTGAAAAAGTGGCTATGGGTATTACAAGCCATCATAAGGCATCAGATTTTATTCTTTAACCATTGAAGGTTTGAACATGGAGGAGCGACATGAATCAGTTTGTATTTTTTAAGGAATTAAATAATCAGTTTTCTGTACTCCAGAACACTTCATTGATGCCACTTACTACATTGCATTGTGGTTAATTGGACAAGGCTCTTCCTTCCTCAGAAATTGTGAACCTCGTGACAGCAAGAACTGAATTTTCCAGTTCCGTATACATTTACTGAGTATATACTATGTGCCAATCTCTGTATTAGTTGCTTAAATATTTTAAAAAATAAATGTATAAATCAAATATATTTGCTGTGCTTAATATTCCCTTGACATTGGTAAAATATTAATCTAGTAGTAAACCATACTTTTCATTTATCTAATCTTGAGTTATAACATGTTAATTCAGAGTGGCCGGTGTATAATTTAGTATTCTTTTGTTTGCGTATGACACAAATTCAGGCTCTGACTAGCTTTAACAATAAAGGGACAGGCTTAGTTGGAAAATTCAGAGATGGAGGGCTTTAGGATTGGTTGATCCAGTGGTTCAGTACTATCACCAAAAACCAAAATTTTTTTCCCTGTTCTGCTTTCCAGGGGGTTGACTGCATCCTAACTATGTTTCTTCTCATAGTTGTAGGCTAATAAAGGGATTATATGTCAGTAGCAGGTGTGTGTTTATCAGATTCTTCTTCTTAAGTTACTAAAATCAAGTGAATCGGCTTTAGTCCCATGCCCAGTCTTGAATCAGTGATTATGGCCAGAGAAATGGAGTAGATTGATTGGCTTAATAAACTAATCATCTCTTTACCCTAATTTCCAACTGGATGTGGGGAGGGGAAAGAGATAAATAGATTCTGGGTAGGCTAATTATCTGTTAGTGGAGGCCCATTTCATGCTAATATGTAATGGTTCACATGTTCACTGTGTGAGTATTCAGTAATCATTTGTGTGGAGGATGATGAAATCAGGTTTTATGTTCACTCCATAACATTAAAATATGAAAACGTATCTCATCTACTCTTTATCTTTCTCAGACTAGAATTTTTATATAAAAGCTGAATTTTCAGTCTAATGCACATTATCAAACGGTATGCTGAAACTATTTATTGATGGTGCTCTGGGGTAACTCACTGTGATAGTTTCGTCAGTCTAGTCTTCTAGTTGTTGGATAGTACTATGACCAGAGAAATTCATTCTGAACCACTGAATTAGTTCTTTAATGATGAACAGCAACCTGTCTCAGAAGTTGACCAATTAAAAAGTAAGTCTCAATATTTTAGTCACTAGACATAGTTCAGATGCTGTGCTGTGTTCTCAAGGGTTAATGATAAAATAAACCAAGTTCTTGAATTATCAACTTTTCTCAAATATTTGGAAAAGGAAAAAAATACATTAAAATGTTAGTGTAGAGTATAAAATTCAAAGAATTCTAAAGTATAAGACTTCAAAGTAATGATACTCTAGGCCATGTTTACCTAACCATTAGTGAAAAAATATAAGCAGTATTGATCTCTCTTGGATGGGAGAAACCCCATCAGTCAAATTATTTTCTGCCAGGAGAACTATGGCAGAATGCTCTAATTTTATAACGTCAAGTTGGAGAAGCTGCAAAATTGTAAGTTTCTTACTCTTAACTTTTCAGAAAACATCTCTATTTTTTATGATGCGAAACCGAGGTTCAAAAAGGTTATTATTCAATCCTTATTCAGGGTCATTGTTTATAAAATGGACATAGGACTTAAAAGTATATCTTTCTAGGGAATTCCCTGGTAGTCCAGTGGTTAGGACTCTGCGCTTTCAGTGCTGAGGGTGCGGGTTCTATCCCTGTTCGGGGAGCTAAGATCCCATATGCCTCGGGAAGTGGCCAAAAAAAAAAAGTGTATCTTTCTAGGCAGTATGATTTGAGGACCATGTCTGAGAATTGGTCTTTCTAGAAAATAACATCCTATTTAAAATGAAAATACCTATGTTATTATTTTTTGCTCTCAGCTATAGTTTTTTTTAAGTAATTAAAGCTGTGTGTGTTTGTTTTAATTAGTACTTATCTTAAACTGTCTTTATTTTCACAGACTCTTAGGGTTCCTCTCAGTTTGAAGTATTCCTGCCCTTCCGAAAGCACATGGAAACTAGCAGTATCTTCTCTCCTCAAAGTTCTTTCTATTGGGCTACCTGTTGCCCGGCAGCATGCTTCTTCTGGAAAATTTGACAGTATGTGGCCAGAACTAGCCAACACTTTTGAAGACTTTCTCTTTACTAAAAGGTCAGCTTATTCATTTTTACAGTTAAGACAGTCTTTCAAGAAGTACACATTATACCTGTAATTGCTCTAAAAACAGTATTTCTCATTATTCATTAACAAAGTAATTGACTCTTAAGATTGCTAGATTGTATACAAAGAAGAAGTGGATTAGGCATTTATCCACTGGGTACATTATCTGTGAGCAGTGGAGATTTTTGCTGTTTACAGTGTTTTGGTTGTAAGACAGGGGTCTATATATGAGGTCACATGAATGCATCATAATTAAGGAGCCATGGTTTTAACTCGATGAAGTTAAGAAGGTCCATTTTAAAAATCTGATGCCCATTTAGCATTACAAGAGAAAAACAACTTCCGAAAATGAGTTTTTTTAAGAATAAATAAGATCATTGGTAATAACGAACAGCTCTTTAAGATGTTTAAGTTTTGCAAAGAAGAATGTAATTTTCACTGTATACATTCCAACTGAGGGTGTGTCTTAAGGATGCTATTTTGACCCCTCACTGAATGAGAATAGGGTAATTAGAATACGGAATTTTTTGAATGAGGAGTCTGCTGCAGTCTCTCTAGAGCTGTACTATCTAATACAGCAGTCACTAGCTACAATTAACTTAAATTTTTAATTAACTAAGTCACATTAATAACTCAGTTCTTCATTCTCACTAGCCACGTTTCAACATTGCCATGTGTGGCTAGTGGTTGCTCTAGTGGGTACTGCAGATCATTGAACATTCCCATCATCACAGGAAATTCCGTTTGGCAGCACTAATCTCAAATGTGCCATTTTACTAAAGATGGACTTAACCAGTAATAGCTGTGATAGGTAGGTAGTCTTCAGTACTCCTACAATCTAATTTTCCTTTGTGCTATAGTGGTGAAATTCTATGACAACAAAAGTTTTTCTATTTTTTTTTATCCATTAATCTTTTTTTTTTTTTTTTTTTTTTTTTTGCGCGGTATGCGGGCCTGTCACTGTTGTGGCCTCTCCCGTTGCGGAGCACAGGCTCCGGACACACAGGCTCAGCGGCCATGGCTCACGGGCCCAGCTGCTCTGCAGCATGTGGGATCTTCCCGGACCGGGGCACGAACCTGTGTCCCCTGCATCGGCAGGCAGACTCTGAACCACTGCGCCACCGGGGAAGCCCCATTAATCATTCTTTAAAACTATAGAAGGATGAATGTGTCATGCACTGCTATTTAATCATTAAAAATTGTTAGTTTGAAACCATTTAAATTATAAATTTCATATACTTGAAGAAAAACCTACATTGGCATATTGATAATGATCAGATGAGTCTACACAGAATGATTTAACTGAAGAGTTTCTATCTTTCTAATGTGGTTTAGTTATTAAGTAAAGAAAAGTTGTAGAGTGCAGAAGGTTAACTTACATTTTTCTCTGTAGAGGTTTATCTGATATTTCAGAATTGGAAGTAATGACATGTGATCGTAATTTTTGTTTCCATAACTGGTCAGACTTTGTTTTGCTTTCTTATATATTTCTCAACTCTAGAAATCTTATTAATACCAATGCAAGCATATTCTTTGTATTGAATATATGCAGGAAAATGATAGTGACTCACAAAGCATATCTAAGCAAATTCTGTTTTCATTTTTAAAATAACCCTGGGTATTTGAGTTCCTTTGTGGACCCTGTTGCCTATGTCACTACGTTAATTTGTATGAAGCAAACAGATTTAGAAATTTAAACTTTTCTTTTTCTTTCTCAATTATCTGTCTGTATATGCATGTTGCCCTATTAATAAGTTGAATGAGCTTAGATCAGTTTTTTTGAAATGAGTAAAACTTCTTTAAGAATTTCTTTTCCTATGACTGAGTCTTTCCACCGTCTTTCTTATTCTCAAGTTTCTTATTGAACATTCTTCATTTTCCAAGCTTTGTTCTTATTTTATTAAATTCAGTTTCTTAAGTACTTTCTTTGTGTACAGGAAAGTAGGTAGAGAAACAAAGGCCTAATAATAGGTAATTAACATTTTATGTAATTTTTGTATTTATGCAGTTGTAGTATAATTTCATTACAGTATTTTGCCTGTTGGAGGCCCTACTTACATTAAAGGTTTGAGTATATTGAGTATGTTGAAAAATCACACAGTTTAAGAAACAGTTAACATAGAGGATAAGAGCATTGACTCAGGAGCCAGATTACCTGGATTCAAATCCCAACTGTACAACTTTGTAACTGTGATATTTTGTACAAGTTATTTATGTTTCAGTGACTCATTTTCCTCATCTGCTAAATAGGAATAGTAATGCTACCTAACTCATAGGGTTATTGTGAGGATTAAATCATTTAAATGAATGCTTAGAATAGTTCCTGGAATGTAAGTGCTTCTATTAAAATGCTTGCTCCTACTATTATCCTCATAATCATTATTTCTTTCACTTAAGAGAAACTGACATTATCCATATCCTTTACCGTGAAACAGCTATATTTTAAACTAAAAACTTAACGACCAAAACTTTAAATAACTGGGACTAGGAAATTTACCCCTAAATTTGGGGTTTTTTTAAATGGCTAGAAAAAAAATAAAGGTACTAAATTCTGGTACTAAGTAACACAGAATCAGTGTTCTAAGTTGTGGTTATTCTAGTTACACATTTAAGCCTTCTACTACATGAAGTAATAGAAAGATACCCTGTATTGAGAGTCAGGAGACCTGTGGCCTACTCTTGACTCTGCCGCCTACTTTCTGTTCACCTTGAACTGGTCATTTCCTCTCAGTTGGCATCATTGTCCTTAATTGTAAGACTAAATTAACTGATTTGACTACTTGTAAAAGTCCACAATTATTTTATGTATTTTGACTTAATGTTTTAATCAGTGTTTTTAATTGAATAGTTTACATTGATAAAGCCAATTTAGTTTTTATTTCATAGTCCAAAAATACCTTAAGGCTCAAAGTGAAAGCTTTTATTAGTTAGTTGATGATAAAAATGCAGTGCTCACTAAGAGAACTTAAAAACCATGCACACTTTCACAGTTTCATGAGAAGATTTTGCCTTTGTTTTTGTTTTCCAAATAATTGATTACTTTGGAAAATCACAAACTGTTAGATTTTAAATTTTATTTTATGGCACATATACACAATGTTCTATAATTGAAATCTATCAGTAGTAGTATTTGAACAGTAGGAAGAGTGTTTGGAATAGCATGACTTAGGTTTTTAGATAATATGAATATTTGAGTATCTTTTATATTGGAACATTTATAAGTTTTTTAACCTAATTACTGATACTCAAAGACTGTGTGAATAACCATACCTTTCTCTGTGATGTTTCCCAACTGTTTATGGTCTGCAAGCTGCTTTCATACAGTAACAGCAACAGTACAGTAACAAAGAAAACAAATAAAACCAAAATCAACTAGAAGAAACAAGAGGCTTTGGACATCACTGAGGACTATCATAAGTGAATGAATTGTTTAAATGAGTGAAAGAAAAACAATTAAAAATGAGCAACATAAGGACTGTAACCTGGTGGACACTTAAAGTCTGTTAGGAATTCATTCAGCCACCCTTTGAGTACCAAAACATGGTACTTGTCCTCTAGAAGACACGTGGGCTAGTGGGAATTGATACAATTAATAGTCTGTTGACCTTCAGTTAAAAATCACTAAGTACTACCCAAAAGAATTGAAATGAAACGTGTTCACACAAAAACTTGTACACTAATGTTTGTAGCAGCATTATAACAGCCAAAAAATGAAAACAATCCACATGTTCAACTGATGAATGGATAAATTAAATGTGATATGTACATCCATACAGTGGAATATTCAGCCATAAAAAGGAATGAAGTACTGATGCATGTTACAACATAGATGAATCTTGAAATTATTATGCTAAGTGAAAGAACCCAGACACAAAAGGCCATATATTATATGGTCTCATTTATGTGATATGTCCAGAATAGGCAAATCAGTAGAGACAGAAAATAGATTAATGGTTATCAGAGTTGGGAGGAGGGTAGAATGGGGAGTGACTACTAATGGATACAGAGTTTCTTTGGAGGTGATGAAAATGTTCTAGAAGTAAAAGAGGTGACCATTGCACAACTTTGTGAACATACTAAAAAGCTGAATTGTGCAATTTAAAAGGGTGAATTTTATGGTGTATGAATTATATCTCAAAAAATAATTTTAATGTACCATTCAGAGAGAACTGATGAAAAATACACATAATACTTTATCAGTTTGAAGCCTCTTTTCTTTCAAATAAAGATTCATGAAAAAAACTTTTTTTAATTACTAACTACTGTACTCCTCAAGCTTAGAGACTATACGGATCTTATATGGCCCATTTGTACCTGCAGTATTGACTATCTCCCTTTATAATTGATAGGTAAATTCTGTTAATCATCTGTGTTTTTAAAAGCTCGACCAATGTTTTTTGATATGCTCACAGTATCTAGAAAGGATACTAACTATAAATTAAAATAAATAAACATTAGTGTGAGTTCTGAGATCAGAAGATTCAACCTGTGCACAATTGAATAAATTCTTGATTTTATTGATCACTAGGATTAGGAGGAGTTAACCTTTCAGCTTTGTATGCTACTCTCTTCCCTCATTATAAGATATTTTAAAACTACAGTTCAGGGGCTTCCCTGGTGGCTCAGTGGTTAAGAATCTGCCTGCCAATGCAGAGGACACGGGTTTGAGCCCTGGTCCAGGAAGATTCCACAGGCCGCGGAGCAACTAAGCCTGTGCGCCACAGCTACTGAGCCTGCGTTCTAGAGCCCGTGAGCCACAACTACTGAAGCTCGTGCACCTAGAGCCTGTGCTCCACAACAAGAGAAGCCACTGAAATGAGAAGCCCTCGCACTGCAATGAAGAGGAGCCCCACCCCCGCCACAACTAGAGAAAGCCCGCGTGCAGCAACAAAGACCCAGTGCAGCCAAAAATGAACAAATAAATAAGTGAAATCTATTTAAAAAATTGGAAGTCTCAAAAAAGAAATAAGGTTCAGTGTTTCTGATATGTGATCCCAATAATATTAATACTGTATGTTCCTGATAAGCTTTTTTTTTATTAGTACAATAGTTAGCCAGTTGGTATTTGTCTTTGTGTGTGTGTGTATTTTAATACCTTTGGTTAGATAAACCAAATAATACCAAATAGAGCAAAAATAGCTCTAGATACAAAACTCTATACTGTACCTCTAAATCTAAATATGATAATACTGTTTTTACATTTATAACTTTTATAAAAGAAAAGAACTTAGGCTCAAATATCATATAAATCTAGGTCCAAATTGTGGCCTTGTCATTTATTTACGATGTGTTCTTGGTCATATTACTAAGCCATTCGAACCTTCAGTTTCCTCTTCTGTCAATTACATGATAATACATGTGGTTACTGTGGAACATAGGAGATAATGTAAATAAAACTCATAATACAGTGGCTGGCTTTCTAATTTTTGCTGTCATTATTATTGTTATAATCATTACCATCCTATTCTCAGCTGTTTTTAAGTGCTTAATATTTCATTGTTTCATAAGTTTAATAGAACTATACTGCTCATTCTTATTCAGAGCCACAGGGTCTAGAATTAGCTTTGGTTCCCTCGGAACTGTTGATTTATTCTGATCTTGTTGGAACACTGTTCTGTTTTAGAAAGTCTGAATCAGTCCACTTCTTTCCAGATGTTCTCTTTTACTGTAAAGATATTTAGTATATTGTATTTATTACAAATTAATGCGCAGTGGGCTGTTGCTGAATGAATAATTCAGCATCTTGACCAAGGCTCTTTTAACTTTCTCTGAAATTACTGGCAATATAAGTGAATTCAGTTTTTGTCACAGTGGTAATTTTTGCTGTAACTCCAGATGATAGTATCTTTACTTTTCTTCGTTTTTCATTCATAGTATTAAAAGAAGTTTTGTTCTACAGGTTTTATTTAGTTCAAGATTGTACTAATTATTTTTGTAGCTAGAATTTCATGTTTGTAATTAGCTTAGTCATTTATACTAATTAATTAAAAATACTGTTCTTTTAAATAACTGATAATGTTCTAACTTGGGTGAGAAAATATATTTTTTTGATACTTGAATTCTGTTTATTTTCTGTTTGTATTTTAAGGAGATATTTTACCTTTAAAAATCAAGTCTTTTATTTATTTTTCTTTTAGCATACCTCCAGATAACCTCTCTATTCAAGAATTTCAAAGAAATGAAAGTATTGATGTTGAGGTGAGGAAGCTATTTAAAAGATTTTCCTGTGACCATTTATGAAAACCAAATAGTAGAAATGTTGAAACTGTAAAATTGCTAAAAAAAGTAAAGTGATAGGTTGAGCTTGAACCTAAAAGCATTAAAACACAAAGGTTAAAGTTTAATTTTTAAAGCACTGACATTTAAAAAATTAATTTCTTATATTTGTTAGCTTTGTGCTGTGTGCGTGTTGTCCAGATACTTAGCTGTGTCCATTTAATAATTTTAAAAAACAGTTGGTTTAGTAAAATAAATCCATCAGTCAGTGAGCATGTATTTGAGAGCATACTTTATAGTTTGACAAATCAGATATTTGTATTTAAATTAATCAATAAGTTGCTCAGATTTTTTATTTTTAACCAGATGTAGAAGTAAATAATGAATGTTTTTTTAAAGAATATATTTTGCTGATTATAACTGGAATTTAAAGAAGTAGTTTTTGGTTATGGATTTTTTTTGTTCGGGGGGGTTATTTTTTCCCTTTAAGTGGGATAAGGGAACTTTTAAATAAAGCAAATCAAATAAATTACATAGAAAGCATAGGCATCCTATCGATATATAGATGCAAAATATTGCCTTTTGTCCCATTGCTATGTTAACTCTTGAAAACTCTCCTCAAACTTTTCTTCTTTCTCTTCAAAAGGCAAAATCACACATTGTATGTTAGAAATAAACTATTTAACAAAAATGAATATAACTTCTTAATGGCGCATTTTTATGGTTCTAAAAGGAGATTTAAATCATGTTCTTAACCCTGTTTTAGATACTTTATTCTAACATGGATACATTTCATATGCTGATTTTTTTCTCCAGAGCTCTCTTTGCATTTATCATGTTGCAGATCAAAATTTATTGAAGTTTTTGTATAGTAAACAGTTTATAGTATTGACTATTTCGTAATAAAGTTATTTACTAAGACAGATGAGGGAAACAGACTTATTATCCTGCATATTAACATTAAAATGGTTGTATACTTCTATTAAGAAAGATTCTTTAACTGATTTTCTTTTAAAATAAAATTTAAATTTTACTCTAGAAATTATCATTTGAGTTAGTCTCTTTCAAGAAAAAAAAATACCTTTGAATTTGCATCTTTTGTTTTAGGTAGTTCAGCTTATCAGCACTGAGATACTACCTTATGCCAATTTTATTCCTAAGGAATTTGTTGGTCAGATAATGACTATGCTTAATAAGGGATCAATACATTCTCAGTCATCTTCATTTACAGGTATGTTATTTCAATATTTATTTTTTTTAATGTTAATAAGTATTGAAGCACTTTTGAAGAAGCTGACTTCTACTAGAAATGTTTACTCCTACAATTGTGGTAAATGTAAATAGGAGAATGGTTAAGAATGTGATATAGAATATTAAGCTTTATGAGGGGAAAACGTGGTAAATATTCTGTGATGAATTAAATTGCAAAGCACTTATGGAATCCACCTAAATCATTGCAGGCTGACATAAATCACCAGTTTTGTGAAGTCATGGATTATTGGGAGGTAATGAATGTGTATTCTGCCACTTAGTAGTTGGTTAAGTGTGGTTTTTGTTTTTTTTTTTTTTTTTTTTTTTTTTTTGCGGTATGCGGGCCTCTCACTGCTGTGGCCTCTCCTGTTGCGGAGCACAGGCTCCAGACGCGCTGGCCCAGCAGCCATGGCTCTCGTGACCAGCCGCTCCGCGGCATGTGGGATCTTCCCAGACCGGGACACGAATCCGTGTCCCCTGCATCTGCAGGAGGACTCTCAACCACTGCGCCACCAGGGAAGCCCCCTAAGTGTCAGTTTGGTCATCTGTAAAATAAAGATATTAATACCAACCTCTCAGGACTATAATTGCAGAGCTAGTTCATTAAAAAAAAAAAATCCTTAACATTTGTTAGAACTAAGATTTAGTGAATGACCACAATGTGCAGGGTTATGCTAGAATATTAATCTCATCACTCACAACATTTCTGTGAGGATAGGTTCTACTGTATTACAGAGGGGAAATGGGTTTAGAAAGGTTGAAAATAATTGCCCACAGTCTTAAGCCTGGAGACCAAAGTTCATCCTTAAAAAGAACCACATGCTTCTTTTGATGTACCATATTGGGAGATGAGATGTAAGTTGGTTTTTGCTATTATTTCTTTTTTTTAAACCTATGCTCAAGTGTTAAATGTAATCGTGGCACCATAATGTGATTTTTTTGGTGAGATAATTAAAAAGTTCTAAATTTGTGCCATTCATATCCTTTGTCCCCAGAATTTACTGGAGCTGTGACTAAATTCTACTAAACTGTGGTAAACACTTTAAAGAGCATTTCTATGTACAGTTTGACCACTAGATACTGCTTACTTCACAAACTGGTTCTTTTTCCTAGCCCAGACAGTTTTTAAAATTAATCTGGTAAAATACAGGTTTGAAAACATTAGCACCTCAGAGAAAAAATTTTGAAGTCCATTTATCTTAATTTAGTCAGCTTTTTATTAAGAATATTTAAAAATTATAGATAAATTTTTTATAAAATACATTTTAAGAACCATGTTTATAATTATATGTAAATATTCTAAGCTAAATAAGGATTACCAAGTTACCATGTATACTTTTCTAGCAGTTTTCTGATGATACCTCTTGCCATTTATAATATTAAATGTACCAAGATAAAGAAGGTACATGTATGTTCTTCCAGTGACTTGACCATTGGACACAAATTTCTCAGCTTTAACTTGGACTTTTCTTTAAAAATATACATACAGAGTCTTTCCTGCTAATAAACAAGACCAAGCTATAAACACAGAGGTTCCAGTGATTATTTTTGGTCCCCTGCTCTTAAGTATGATTTGACAGCCACAGCTCACAGGCGTTTGAGGAAATCTTCCAACACAAAAGAGAAAGACCAAAACAAATGAAGAGAGGGTGAAAGAAACTGGTAGGAAAGAGATAAAATGCAGAGCCATAGAAAACATTTATTTAAAAAAATATATAATTAGGATGCTTAAGGAGATAAAAGATTTTACATTCATGAAACAAGAAGAATGATATTAAAATGGAACAATCAGAACACGAAAGAGCTCAAAGAAGCTAAAAATATGATAGCTGAAATATGTTCAATGGAGGGTTGGAAGAAAACATTAAGAAAATATAACCCAGAAGTAGAGCAAAGACAAACAAGTGGACAGTATGAGAAGAAAGAAATAAAATGGATCCGAGGGATCTAACATCTGACAATAGGTCTTCCAGAAAGAGAGAATAGAGAAAAGCTAGGAGAGGAAATTATCAAAGAAACAAACTGAAGATACAATTCTGCAGATTAAAAGTGGTCTCTCAGTACCCAGAATAGTGAAAGAAAAAAGACTCACAATAAGACATGTCATCATGAAATACCAGAATAATAGAAATAAAGAGAAGATGCTAAAAGATTTCAAAAAGAAAAGAAAAAAGTTCAAACACAAAAGAGTTGTATCAAAAGGACATTACAATTCTCAGCAACACTGGATGCTCAGAGACATTGAGGCTATGGTTTCATAGTCATAAATGGAAAAGATTTTTAACATGGCGTTTTATACCTAGGCCCACTGTTGGCCAAGTGAGGAGTGTAGAATGGTAATTCTCAAATGTCAGTGTGCATTATCCTCACCTGGAGTGAAGTCATTGCTGGACTGTAACCCCAGAGTTTCTGATTCAGTAGGTCTGGGGTGAGGCATGAGAATTTGCATTTCTAACAAGTTCTCTGGTGGTGCTGATGCTGCTAGGAACCACACTTTGAGTACCACAGTAAAATGACACTTTCAGAAATGTAAGGTCTCAAAATTTTTACTTCCCATTCACTTCCTCAGGTACTACAGAGTATGCCTTGTGAAAACAAAGGAGTAAATCAAAAAAAGGGAAAGCATGAGGTCTAGAAAGTAAGATATAACACAAGAGAGGAAAAAAACAACTCGCAGGGTGAGGCCAAAGACTAGTTCCAGGATATAACTGGACAGTATGTCCAGAGAGCAACTAGTCCAGACTGGAGCAGAGGTCAGGGTCCAGGGAAGATATTGCCAAGAGAAAAAAAGAAACAGACAGACAAACGGATTATTCCAAGTTTGACCATGTAGAAGATTGTTGAGAGGTACTCTAGTGCTGTAGAAGTGTATAAAAAGACCAAGACAAGACAAATGTTGAAGTGATGAGAGTGGATAGTCTTGCCTTGTTTTTTAACCTTGCAAGGAGGAAAACTGTTTCTGTGTGTGTGTGTGTGTGTGTGTGTGTGTGTGTGTGTGTGTGTATGGTATAAGTTTTTCATAGATGCTCTTTATCAGTTAAGGAATTTCCTTCTATTCCTAGTTTGCTAAGAATCGTGTCATTAAGGTGTATTTATTTAACCTTGTATTAACCATCAAACATTGTTAATTCTACAGAAGCAGAGATTGATATTCGTTTGAGAGAAGAATTTTCTAAAATGTGTTTTGAAACACTGCTCCAGTTTTCCTTCAGCAATAAAGTCACAACACCTCAAGAAGGCTACATCTCACGGATGGCACTCTCAGTGCTTCTAAAGAGGTCTCAAGATGTACTACATCGTTATATAGAGGATGAAAGATTAAGTGGTAAATGCCCTCTTCCAAGGTATATGTATATATGTATTTTTTTAATTAAAGAAGGAAATACACTGTCATAGTTATTAATACTTTTAAAAAGCTCTGGAAATCAAGTGTTTTCATAAGTGATCTGAACTTAACCTGAGGCTGTTTATAATTTTATTTATCCCATACAGTGTAAATATTCATAAGTTTTGCTGCAGATATATTACTGTGTTTTATTATGGGGTGCTTTTTCATACTGCTTATGGAGGTTAAGTAACATATGGTATATATACCAAATTACTTATTTTAATTCGAAAAAAATTGAATTCTAAAATATATCTTCTCAAGGATTTCTGGGTAAGGACTTGTGGATCTGTATGAACACATGATCGTGAATCTCTCTAGAGAGAAAATAATAGATAAATCATACTTTATGAACTTCCTAATTTGTTTTACAGTTATTTCTAGGTTTCTCTGTAAGTCATCTAGCCATATCTTAGATCTTCTTTTCATCTAATTTGCTTAATTAAGCCCTTGTACCTAAACTGATTTGCTTCTCATGTAGTCATGCCATGCCAGTTGAAGGGGATCTAGGTCTTTCTGCTAAGCCAAGGCTAATCAAAGTTGGGGTATATATCAGAATTCATCAAAAAATACAATCATAAATTGCAGTTATGTTGCCAATCCATTTTTTTTTTTGCGGTACGCGGGCCTCTCACTGTTGTGGCCTCTCCCGTTGCGGAGCACAGGCTCCAGATGCGTAGGCTCAGCGGCCATGGCTCTCGGGCCCAGCCGCTGCGCGGCATGTGGGATCTTTCCGGACCGGGGCACGAACCCGTGTCCCCTGCATCGGCAGGTGGACTCTCAACCACCGTGCCACCAGGGAAGCCCCTCCAATCTATTTTTTAATGTGTAAGTTAGAGGTTAAGGCAAAGCAAATGAAGCAAACAGAAAATAATATTGGAAGACAAAGTTATCAAAGAAGCAAACAGAAAATAATATTGGAAGACAAAGTTATCAAAGTCAGGAAAGAGTTAGGAAAATCATTCCAGGTCCCATCTCATAAGGCAGTAAATCAGTAACCCTAAGTCTTTGTTTACATTCTTATTTACTTACAATAAATCTCCAGAGTTGGGATTGACCTGTCAAAAGAAACAGACATTTTAAAAGGTTTTGATATATATTAAAAATTGCCTGTTAGAGACTTCTATCAGTTTATTTTCTCCCAGGAGTATATGACTGTCTTTTCCCTCAATTTTTAGCAGTTTAAAATTATTTGCCACTTTATCACTTATTTTTTCTTTTTAAAAATTTGATGAATGAAGAAATATCCGCTTTTTTTAAAATTTTTCTTTTCTTTTTTTAATTACCAATGCTTATTTGCCATTTGTATTTCTACTTCTAGCATCCACTGTATTTTGAATTTCTAGAACATAAATTATACCTCCTAGTGGATTTTATACAAAAACATTCCAAAGACATGTTAATAATTTGGTTATTGTCATGATTGAAAATTGATTTATTAAAATTGACCTCTGAAGCATACTTGGAAAAGCAGTAATGGAGTTGCCTTGATTGGAATATTTTTATTGGAGTATAAGATATTATTCGATTTCAGAAAGCAGCTTTCCTTCATTTTTTGTGTTTTAAGTGTTTATTGCTTTAAATTGAGTCTTATTTATAGTTGTTATATTGTATCATCCTGTGTTTGATGCAGTATTATTGCATTATTTTCTAAAAAGCTACACTGCAACACAATAAAATATTTGTATACTTACAAAGGGAGGCTTGAAATAGTACCCTGTCATAGTATTAGGAAAATCTTATCTGTTGAGTGATAACACAGATTCATACCAGGAGTAGGGTGTGGGGGAGGACTATAGAGCAGAAGAGATATATTTCTGCAAGGATAAAGAAAGAAATCAAACTACTCTTGTTGGTCCTTTACTCCAAGTTTATTCTTCATTGCTAATGTCTCCAAACAGTGTCACCTTGGGGTTGATTTTGAGCATATTTCTTATTTGTTGTTTTAGAAAGTTAAATAAGTACTATTGTGATTTTAAAGATACTTTTCACAGCATGATAAAATATGTGAAGGGGGTAATAGTGATCTTTATTTCCCTTTAAGCTTTGGCAAATCTCTTTTAGTACTAATAAGTTAAAAAAAAAATAAAGAAAAACTGCTGTAGGAGTTTTAAAAGCACATCTTGTACAGTGTTTTAATTTGAAGTAGTTCTATGAAATACCTTACTAATAAATTTAGATTTGCATGAGTAGATTGCCTCCCCCATTTTAATGTTGATAACTTAGAATAACTATAAATCTTAATTGCACACTGAAGTACATGTTAATGAAATGATTTTCTTTTATAAGAATTTAAAACTAATATTAACTTTGCATTGTTTTGTGTTTAATGTTTTCCAGAGTATGTCTATTTGTATAACTTAGTACAAAACACACATGGCATATCTTGAAATCTTGATGGAAATAATTTCCCATCTTTTTTTTAGGCAACAAGTAACAGAAATCATATTTGTCTTAAAAGCAGTCAGTACTCTCATTGATTCACTTAAGAAAACTCAGCCTGAGAATGGTAAGTGCTTGGAAACTCAGTTATTCTAAATTTATAACATTTATGTTCTATTTGTGTTGTATTTTTATACTACTATTAAGTTAACTGAGTTTTAGGAGCATAACAGCTATAAGACATTTTTCTCCAGACCTTATGACAACAAAGCAGCAAGTCCATTAGGATATCAATTAAGTAAAATTACTTTGTAATGTTTTCTTTATTTTAAGCAAATTTTGCTGACTTTTTTCCCCCCAGCTTTGAGATGTGGTTGACATACAACCGTGTATAAGTTGAAGGTATACAACTTGTTGATTTGATACCTTTTTATATTGCAATATGTTTACCATGGAAGTGTTAGCTAACACCTCCATCATGTCACACAATTACCATTCCTTGTCTGTGCTGAGAACATTTTAAGATCTACTCTCTTAGCAACCTGCAAGTATATAACACAGTATTATTAACTGTAATCACCATGCTGTATACTAAATCCCTGGAATTTATTCATCTTATACCTGGAAGTTTGTACCCTTTGACCAACATCTACCCATTTCCCTGACCCTCCCAGAATTGGCAACCACCATTCTACCCTCTGTTTCTAGGAGTTCAGCTTTTTTAGATTCCACATATAAGCAATATCATAATATAGTATTTGTCTTTCTCTATGTGACATTTCACTTAACATAATGCCCTCAGGTCTATCCCATTGTCTCAAAAGGCAGGATTTTCCTCTTTCTCACGGGTGAATAATATTTTGTTGTGTGTGTGTGTATATGTGTGTTTACAAATACATATAAATATACATATACACATGTAGCACATCATTATCCATTCATCCATTAATGGACACTTAGGTTGTTTCTATGTCTTGGCTATTGTGAGTAATGCTACAATGAACATTGGGAGTGCGGTTATCTCTTTGAGATCCTGTTTCCTTTTTCTTTGGACATATGCCTAGAAGTGGAGTTGCTGGATCATATGGTAGTTCTATTTTTAATTTTTTGAGGAAACGCTATACAGTTTTTCATGGTGGTTGTACTAAATTACATTCCCATGCACAGGGCACAAGGCTTCCCTTTTCTCCACATCCTTGCTAACACTTAATATTTCTTCTTTTTTTGATGGCACCATTCAAACAGGTTTGAAGTGATACCTCCTTGTGGTTTATTATTATTTTATTTATCGAGTACGATTGGTTTATAACATTATATGTTTCACGTGTACAACATTATATTTTTACTTGTGTATATACTACACTACTGTGCTCACCACCAAAAGTTTAGTTTTTATCCATCACCATACAGGTGTCCCCCTTTATCCATTTCACCCTCCCCCATCTCCCTTCCCTTCTGGTAACCACTACTCTGTTCTCTGTATCTATGTGTTTGTTTTTATTTGGTTTGGTTTGTTTATTATTTTTTTTTAAAAATATTCCACATATGGGTGAAATCATACAGTATTTGTCTTTCTCCATCTGACTTATTTTGCTTAGCATAATACCCTCAAGTTCCATCATGCTGTTGCAAATGGCAAGATTTCCTTCTTTTTTATGGCTGAGTAGTAGTATCCCATTGTATATATATGTATATATGTGTGTGTGTGTGTGTGTGTATAGAGCATTGTCTTTAGCCATTAATCAATTGATATTTCCATTTCTTGGCTATTGTAAATAATGCTATGATGACCATGGGATGCATGTATCTTTTCAGATTAGTATTTTCGTATTCTTCAGATAAATGCCCAGAAGTGTAATTGCTGGATCATATGGTAGTTCTAGTCTTAATTTTTTGAGGAACCTCCATACTGTTTTCCATAGTGGCTACACAAATTTACATTTTCACTGACATTGTATAAGGATTCCCTTCCCCCCCCACATTCTAACATTTGTTATTTTCTTGCCTTTTCAATAGTAGTCATTCTAATGGGCATGAGGTTATATTTCATTGTGGTTTTGATTTGCATCTCCCTAATGATTAGTCATGTTGCGAATCTTTTCATGTGCCTATGGCCATCTGTATGTCTTTTTTTTTTTTAATAAATTTATTTATTTTATTTATTTATTTTTTGACTGCATTGGGTCTTCGTTGCTGCACGCAGGCTTTCTCTAGTTGTGTTGAGCGGGGGCTGCTCTTCGTTGAGGTGCACAGGCTTCCACTGTGATGGCTTCTCTTGTTGCGGAGCACAGGCTCTCAGTACGCGGGCTTCAGTAGTTGCAGCACGCAGGCTCAGTAGTTGTGGCACACGTGCTTAGTTGCTGCAGCCTGTGGGATCTTCCCGGACCAGGGCTCGAACCCGTGTCCCCTGCATTGGCAGGTGGATTCTTAACCACTGTGCCACCAGGGAAGCCCCATCTATATGTCTTTTTTGGAAAAATGTCTATTCAGATCCTCTGCCCATTTTTTAATAGAGTTGTTTGTTTTTTTGTTGTTGAGTTGTATAAGTTCTTTATGTATTTTGGATATTAACCCCTTATCAGATATAATGATTTGCAAATATCTTCTTCCATTTGGTAGGTAATCTTTTCATTTTGTTGACAGTTTCCTTTACTGTGCAGACGCTTTTTAGTTTGATACACTCTCATTTATTTATTTTTGCTTTTCTTACCCTTGCCTGGGGAGATATATCCAGAAAGATATTTCTAAGACCAGTGTGAATGAGTGTACTGCCTATGTTTTTGTCTAGGATTTTTATGGTTTCAGGTCTTACATTCAAGTCTTTAATCCATTTTGAGTTGATTTTTGTGTCTGGTGTAAGATAAGTAATATAGTGGTCTAGTTTTATTCTTTTGCGTCTGGCTGTCCAGTTCTCCCAACGCCTCTTATTGAAGACACTGTCTTTTCTCCACTGTATGTTCTTTGTTCTTTTGATGTAAGTTAATTTTCCATATATGTGTGGGTTTATTTCTAGGCTCTCAACTGAATTCCATTGATCTGTGTGTCTGTTTTGCTGGCAATACCAGGATGTTTTGATTGCTACAGTTTTGTAGTATAATTTGAAAACAGGGAGTGTGATACCTACAGCTTTGTTCTTTTTTTCTCAGGATTGCTTTGCTCTTCAGGGTCTTTTGTGGTTCCATATAAATTTTAGGATTTTTTTGTTCTATTTCTGTGAAAAATATCATTGGGATTTTGATAGGGATTACATTGACTCTGTAGATTGCTTTAGGTAATATGGACATTTTAACAATGTTAATTCTTCCAGTCCATGAGTATGGAATATCTTTCTATTCCTTTGCATCTTCTTCAGTTTCTTTCACCAGTGTCTTATAGTTTTCAGTGTACAGGTTCTTTCACCTCCTTGGTTAAATTTGTTCCTAGGTATTTTATTCTTTTTGCTGCGATTGTAAATGAGACTGTTTTCCTGATTTCTCTTTCTGATAGTTTGTTGCTAGTGTACAGAATGCAACAGATTTTGTATGTTGATTTCATACCCTGAAACTTTAATATATTCATTTATTATTCCTGACAGTTTTTTGGTGGAGTCTTTAGGATTTCTATATATAAAATCATGTCATCCAGAAATAGTGATAGTTTTATGTCTTCCTTTCCAATTTTGATGCCTTTTATTTCTTTCTCTTGCCTAATTGCTTTGGTTAGGACTTCCAATACCATGTTGAATAAGAGTGGTGAGAGTGGGTATTCTTGTCCTTTTCCTGATCTTAGAGAGATGGCTTTCAATTTTTCACCACTGTGTATGATGTTAGCTGTGGGTTTGTCATACAGCTTTTATTATTGTTGAGGTACAGTCCTCTATATCCATTTTATTGAGAGTTTTTATTAGAAAAATAGGCGTTGAATCTTGTCAAATGCTTTTCCTGTATCTGTTGAGATGATCATAAGGCTTTTATCCATTTTGTTAATGTGGTGTATCATGTTGATTAATTTGCAGTTGAAATTAATTTGTATCTCTGGAATAAATCCCGCTTAATGATTGTGTATGATCCTTTCAACTTATTGTTGAGTTCAGTTTGCTAATATTTTGTTGACAGTGTTTGCATTTATGTTCAACAGACATATTGGCTTGCAGTTTTCTTTTTTCTTTTTGTCCTTGGGTAATGGCGGCCTTGTAAAATGAGTTAGGAAGCATTCCCTCCCCTTCTATTTTTGGGAAGAATTTAGGAAGCATTAGTATTAAATTTTCTTTGAATGTTTAGTAGAATTCACCTGTGAAGCCATCTGGCCCTGGATTTTTGTTTTTTTATGAGGTTTTTTATTACCGTTTCAGTACCCTTGCTAGTGATCAGTCTATTCGGATTTCCTGTTTCTTCATGATTCAGTCTTGGAAGATTGTATGATTCTGAGAATTTATCCATTTCATCTACGTTGTCCATTTTGTTGGCATATAGCTGTTCATAGTATTCTCATAATGTTTTCTATTTTTGTGGTATCTGTTATTTCTCTTTTTTTTTTTTTTTTTAATTTTTTTGGCCATGCTGCATGGTATGCGGGATCTTAGTTCCCCAACCAGGGATCAGGCTCATGCCCCTGCAGTGGAAGCACAAAGCCTTAACCACTGGACCACCAGGGAAGTCCATCTCCTCTTTTGTTTTTGATTTTATTCATCTAAGCCTTCTCTTTTTTCCTCAGTGAGTCTAGCTAAAGGTTTCTCAGTTTTATTGCTCTTTTTTAAGAAGCAGCTCTTAGTTTTATTGATCTTTGCTATTGTCTTTTTAGTCTCTATTTCAGTTATTTCTGCTCTGCTGTTTATTATTTCCTTTCTTCCACTGACTTTGGGCTTCATTTGTCCTTTTCTAGTTCCTTTAGGTGTAAGGTTAGATTTTTTGAGATTTTTGTTGTTTCTTGAGGCAGGCCTGTATTGCTATAAACTTCCCCATAAATACCACTTTTGCTGCATCCCATAGATTTTGGAATGTTGTATTTTTGTTTCCATTTGTCTTCAGGTGTTTTTAAAATTTATCCTTTGCTTTCTTCATTGACCCAATAGTTGTTCAGTAGCATGTTTCTTTAGTTTCCACATATTTGTGATTTTTCCAGCTTTCTTTTTGTAGTTGATTTCTAGTGTCATACCATTTGTGATCAGAAAAGATGTCTGATATGGTTTCAGTCTTCTTAAATTTATTGAGACTTGTACCCCAACATATGGTCTGTCCTTAATAATGTTCCATGTGCACTTGAGAAGAATGTGTATTCTGGTGCATTTGGGTGGCATGTTGTCTATAAATCTATCAAGCCCATCTGGTCTAATGTTTCATTGAAGGCCACTATTTATTTGTTGACTTTCGGTCTGAATGATCTATCCATTGCTATAAGTGAGGTGTTAAAGTCACCTACTATTACTGTGTTGCTGTCAGTTTCTCCCTTTAGATGTATTAATAATTGCTTTATATATTTTGGTGCTTTTATGTTAGGTACATACATATTAACTGTTAGGTACATATATATTAACTGTTATGTCTTCTTGATGAATTTTCCCCTTTATCATTATATAGTATTCATCTTTGTCTCTTGTTACCTTTTTTGGCTTGAAGTGTATTTTGTCTGATATCAGTATGGGTACATCCACTTTCTTTTGGCTGTCATGTGCTTGAAGTATCATCTTCCATCCCTTCATTTTGAGCCTGTGTTTGTCTTCAGAGCTGACATGAGTCTCCTGGAGACAGCATGTACTTGGGCCTTATTTTTTAATCCATCCAACCAGTCTATGTCTTTTGATTGGTGAATTCAATCCATTTACATTTAGGGTGATTATTGATGGATGAGTACTGAGTACTGCCACTTTATCTTTTGTTTTCTGGTTGGTCTATATCTCCATTGTTTCTCTTTCCTTGTGTTTCTGCCAGTTTCATTTGTTGGGTTTTTTATGATGTTTTTATCAGTTTTCTCCTTTTTTATGTTTTGAATCTCTGCTCTAGATTTATATTTTGTGTTTACCTTGATGTTTATGACATGTCTCATAGATGAAATATTTCTTTTTCTGCTGATAGCATGTTATTTGCCTATACAGGTTCTGTCCTTTTCCTATTCCCCTTTTGTGTTTTTTGTTGTCTCAAATTATCCTTTTTTATGTTGTGATTTTGTTACTAAATTAAAATAGTTATAGTTATTTTTTACTGCTTTTTCCCCTTTAACCTTCATGCTATAATTAAGTATTTAAAAGATTTTGTCTGTATTATCACCTTATTCAATGTTTTGTGTACTTTTACCTCTTTCAAGTAGAAGAGCTCCTTTCAACATTTCTTCTAAGGCAGGTCTGCAGGTCTTTGTTGATGAACTCCCTCAGCTTGTTTGTCTGGGAAAGGCTTTATTTCTCCTTCATATCTGAAGGATAACTTTGCTGGATAGAGTATGCTTGGCTGATAGTTTTTAATCTTTCAACATTTTGAGTATGTCATTCCATTCTCTCCTGGCCTATAGATTTTCTTATGAGAAATCTGCTGATAGCCTAATGAGTTACCTAATGATAGGTTACCATTCTTTTTTCCCTGGATGCTTTTAAAATTCTTTCTTTGTCATTGATTTTTCACAGTTTTAATATGTCTTGGAGAAGGTCTTTTTGCATTGAGGTAATTAGCTGTTCTCTTAGATGCATGGACTTGTATATCCAGTTCCTTCCCCAGGTTTAGGAAGGTTTCAGCTATTGTTTCTTTAAATAAATTCTCTGTCCCCTTCTCCTGGGATACTTATTATTCTGATGTTGCTTTTCCTAATAGAGTTGGATAGTTCTTATAGAATTCCTTCATTTTAAAAAAATCTTAGCTCTCTTCCCTCTTCTACTTGTATTGATTTCTTGATTTCTATCTTTGAGCTAGCTAATTCTCTCTTCCATATGGTCTGCTCTATTTCCCATATGTTCTTATGCATTCTTTATCTCATTTATTGAGTTCTTTGGCTCCAGAATTTCTGTTTGGTTCCTTTTCAGTTTCAGTTTCTTTGGTAATGTATTCCTCTGCTCATTAATATTATTCCTAAGCTCATCGAACTACCTTTCTGAGTTTTCTTGTAGCTGGTTGAATTTCTTTAGGACAGCTATTTTGAATTCTGTCAGTTAGATTGCAGTATTGTTTAATTTTAAGTTTGGTTTCTGGAGAACTTTTGTTTTCTTTTGTGATACCGTATTACTCTGGTTTTTCATGGTGCTTGAAGAGTTGTTCCTCTCATATATTTGAAGTAACTCACACCTCTTTTCTTTAGTAAGGCTTCTTTTTTACTTGACTCTAACAATTTAACAGGTTAGTAATTAGAGGCCTTTCTTTTGTTTTTCAGTAGGTGGCACTATAGTACAAGTTTTTGGTTTCTCTTACCTGAGTTGCCTATGGTTATATTTGAGAAATGGCACTTTCCATCCTCCACTGCCTCTGCTAGAGGTGTCGTCTGGTGCCCTTGTTGTCATTGCTTATGCTTTCAGGGTTGCTGGTACCTTGCTGCTGCCAGTGTCGCTGTTGTTACTGGTGTCGCTGCCTATGGCACTGAGATAGCAGGTGTGTCCACCATGTCTGGGATCTCCTGGATCCATGCTTCTGGGTCCAGTGCAGTGGGGACAGAGGGTGGTTGGGGTGAGGAGCTGAGGTCTTGGGTGCTTTTGCCATATCCAGGGTTATCAGTTTCATGGACGCTGCTGCTATGGGCCAAAGGGCCAGAGTCATATGTGCCTGCATGACTGGAGGGATAACGTTGCAGGCCCTGTTGTTGCCTAGTTCCCTGTAGCCTTAGCCACTGCTGTGGCTGAGAAGCTGGAGTCATGTGCATCACCTGCCCTGCTGCTACCAGGTTTTCTGAGGCTGCAGGCTTAGCTGCTGTGGCTGGGGATCTAGGACTGCAGGCACCACCTCCACTGTTTCCCTGGTCCTGCCTCCTCTGTGTGTTTCAGCCCATCCACTCTTTTTTTTGGCCACACTGCTTGTGGGATCTTAGTTCCCTGACTAGGGATTGAACCCAGGCCCTTGGCATTGGGAGTGCGGAGTCCTAACCACTGCACCACCAGGGAATTCGTAGTCCATCCACTCTTATGTATAGTTGTACAGATGTGTGGAATTCTCTGGAATCCTGGTGTATTGGGCAGAGATACTTTTATTGAGTTATGGATGTTTTACTCGTTATAGATTGAAGGGAAGAGACAAAGGGAGCTTTTCACACTGCTATGATCCTGACCTCACAGTCTGGCTGGATTTTTTTTAACTAAATTGGTCTGAATATAGATAATTTATATTTTATATATATATATATATATATATTTTTTTTTTTTTTAGATGTTGGGGGTAGGAGTTTATTAATTAATTTATTTAGTTTTGCTGTGTTGGGTCTTCGTTTCTGTGTGAGGGCTTTCTCTAGTTGTGGCAAGCGGGGGCCACTCTTCATTGCGGTGCACGGGCCTCTCACTATCACAGCCTCTCTTGTTGTGGAGCACAGGCTCCAGACACGCAGGCTCAGTAGTTGTGGCTCACGGGCCTAGTTGCTCCGCGGCATGTGGGATCCTCCCAGACCAGGGCTCGAACCCATGTCCCCTGCATTAGCAGGCAGATTCTCAACCATTGCACCACCAGGGAAGCCCCGATATTTTATATATTTTTAATGTAGAACATGACTGACTTTTTGGGGTTGTAGGAGGCTTCTGCATTTGTAGTGATTTATCATATAGATATAAGAAACTTTGAATTATTTTTATAGCCTTTTCTCATTTGTTTCCTCTTTCTGTCACTCATTTCTATCCAATCCATTCTTACATTAATGCCAGAAATGATTTTTCCAAAAGTGTAGCTTTGGTCATTCATTTTTCCATCCTTGTAAAACAAAACAAAATAATCTTTTTCATTAACCATAACCTACCAAATACAAAGAGTACTACTGTCTGACTCCATTCTGTTCATGCTTTATTTCCCACTAGACTTCATATATCCTACTCTCTCACCAAACTAAAATTCTTAGTCTATCCGAGTATTCCTAGTCCTTTGCTCATTCCATTCTCCTGCCCATATCCACCCTGTTCAGATATCACACCACTTTTAAGCCTTGTTTTTATTCCTTAAAGGTGAGCAATTTCTTTTTTTGGTGAACTTGTAGCTCTTTTATGTGTGCCTTTGTCTTAAAGCACTCTGTTTGTATTATAGTTATACATGTACATGACTCATGCCTCTTAAAGTGTAAACTTCTTGACAGGCTATTTGAACCGTGTTTTATCCTATTTTGAATCCTTTACAAGACTGCTGCTCAAAGTGTGTGTGTGTGTGTTTTTTTTTTTTTGGACCAGCTACTGGTCCAGGACAAGATAAAGAGCTGGCATCAGAGTATAAGTCAATTGTGTCACTGAGAACACTGGTTCAGCTGACTTTTTATATAAGACTTTGTTATAGAAGGAAGTGTGTTTACTTACATTCAGGCACAAGCACCTTAGCAGATTGGCGCTTTAAGCAGCATTTGCGGAGCACAGGCTCCGGACGCGCAGGCTCAGCGGCCATGGCCCACGGGCCCAGCTGCTCCGCGGCATGTGGGATCTTCCCGGACCGGGACACGAACCCGCGTCCCCTGCATTGGCAGGCAGACTCTCAACCACTGTGCCACCAGGGAAGCCCAGCATTACTTTTAATAACCAAGAAAAATTAGGTTCCTAATAAATGCCTAATAAGTGAGTCCCAGCATATTTGTTCCTGTCAGTTGTTACACAATTAAATACATATTTTTCTGTTTTCAAAATTCACTGACTGTTACTTTGGCCTAGAAAGCGTGAGTATTATACTGGATATTAAGAGGCAGTAGACTTGTGTATATTCAACCCAAAAGAAGGGGTAGAATTTCTAAGAAAAATTCTGGAACAGTGTCCTTAATTTATCCCATCAAGTTCAAATTTGAGTTATCTTAATAAAATGTTCTGGTTGAATTTTCAGAGAGGGAGACCATGCATTGATTTCCTGGAGACCAGTAAAATCTTTATTAGATCACAGGATAGAATTTGATTCTTAGAGATATGTTATACTTAAGAAATAAACAGGAACTTCTCTATTTTTCATGTTATTGCTATAGATGTATTAAATACAGCATATGTATTTCAGTGCATAGTACTTGCATTCTTTTTTATTTATTTTTTTTATGATCTTTAGATAGCTGTCAAGAATGTAACCAGAATTTGTATAAAGGAAGAAAAGGGAAGGAAAACTTAGTAACCTGCTTTTTACAAAGTCAATGGGCCATGGGTAGGGCAGCCTAGTAATGATAGATGATCTAACTAAATTAATGTTAAAAATTGTTTGAGTTTGAATTATACCTTTGGGCATATTAAGTGAAGATTTAAATTAAATGTAACCATAATGATGATGATGATATAGTAACATATTAAAATGGTATGATAAGCTTCATTAAGAAACAGAAAAGAAGAAGACAACTTAGAGAAGTCCAAGCCTTCCCAGCAGAAATATGTTGGACATGCTCGTAGTCAGTCCAAAATTAATTCTAGGGGATGGCTACAAGGTTTGGAACCAGTGTTCACCCAACATTTGTTTAGAACATTTGTTATTTGTTTTAGGGTTTTCTAATGGGAGAGGAGACATTTGTTGGACTTATTTATCACATTACTTGATCTTTAATTAAAAATTTGAATAGGTAGTAAACATATACATGGTTCAGAAATTCAAAAATATTGAAAGATGTACAGGGAACATGTCTTTCCCCTGTTCTGTATCTGCCCAGCTCTTACATTACCGTAGTCAACCATTTTTATTAGTTTGTGGATCCTTCGATAAGTTTATTATGTAAATACAAAATACATATGTAGTCGGCCCTTGAACAATGCAGGAGTTAGGGGTGCTGACCTTCCAAGCAGTTAGATGGTTCTTCTGTATCCGGTGTTCTACATCCTTGGATTCAGCCAGCTGGGGATTCTGTAGCACTATAGTATTTACTGTGTATAAGCGGATCCACACAGTTCAGACTTGTGTTGTTCAAAAGTCAGCTGTGCTCCAGTACACCCCCAGTTTTCAACACGAATTAATATGCATAATAGCCCCAGGTTTTACCTACTGTTCGGAACACTCTTCATATTTTCCACTTCATTAAATATCATGGAGATTCTTCCATACCAATACATACAGCTTTTTCATTGTTTTTCATAGTTAAATCCAAAGTGCCCATGAAGATCTATGGTTAGTTTTTTAAAACATTTTAATTTAAGAAATTTGAGTAGCTTCCCCTGAATTTAAGGTGTTATCTTAAATAATTTATTTTTGTATTTTCCTATAATAAACCAAGAATAAGTTTGGTCAGTTGACTGTCTGGGCCAATCTAGATAGCTTTCAATCTATGCAGTCTTTTTTTTTTCCCCAGATTCTTTTATTGCAGTAAAATACATGTAACAAAACTTACTATGGTAACTATTTTTTCAGTGACATTAAATACATTCACAATGTTGGCAACCGTCACCACCAGCCATGTCCATAACTCTTTTCATTTTATAACTGAAACTCTGTACTTGTTAAACAATAACTCTCCATTCCCCACTTCTCCTAGCCCCTGGTAATCACCATTCTACTTTTTTTTTTTTTTTTTTTGCGGTATTCGGGCCTCTCACTGTTGTGGCCTCTCCCATTGTGGAGCACAGGCTCCAGACGCGCAGGCTCAGCGGCCATGGCTCACGGGCCCAGCCGCTCCGTGGCATGTGGGATCTTCCCTGACCGGGGCACGAACCCGTGTCCCCTGCATCGGCAGGCAGACTCTCAACCACTGCGCCACCAGGGAAGCCCACCATTCTACTTTTTCTCTCTATGATCTTGACTACTCTAAGTACCTCATATAAGTTGAAACATACAGTATTTGCCTTTTTGTGACTGGCTTATTTCACTTAGCTAATGTTGTTAAGGTTCATCCATATTTTAGTATGTTGCAGTTTTCCTTCTTTTTTGAGGCCAAATAATATTCCATTGTGTGTGTGTATATCTATATATCCATTCATCCGTTGGTGGACACTTGGATTACTTCCCTGGTGTTAGCTGTTGTGAATAATGCTGCTATGCACATGTGTGTACAGATATCTCTTTGAGATCCTGCTTTTAATTCTTTTGGGTATATACCAGAAGTGGAATTGCTGGGTCATATGGTAAATTCTATTTTTTATTTTTTGAGGAATCACCATACTGTTTCCCACAGTGGCTGTACCATTTTACATTCCCCCCAACAGTGAACAAGGGTTCTGTTTTCTTTACAGCCTCACCTACGCTTGTTTTCTGTTTGTTTGTTGTTTTATAGTAGCTATTCTATTAAGCATGAGGTGGTATCTCGTTGTTTGATTTGCACTTTCCTAATGGTTAATGGTGTTGAGCATCTTTTCATGTGCTTTATCGACCATTTGTATATCTTCTTTGGAGAAATGCCTATTCAAGTCCTTTGCCCATTTTTGAATTATTTGTTTTTTCTTTTGTTCTTGAAGCCTCTTTGCACCTCTGTGATCAGCAATTAGAGCACAGACCCCTGATATTTGGAGTATAGAGTCCTGTTTTCCCACCCTGGCCTCCCACAAGCTGCGTGCAAGCTGCTCCAGGAACACCTGCACAACTGCTTACCACATGGCTAGGAATAGAGGATGGGTAGCTGCTACTGTGCTAAGGGCTTAGATTGACGAAACTTAACTGCAATATACTATCCTGGTCTTCCTCTGGAAGTTGCAAGCCTTCAGTAGACTCCAGAGTTCCAAGATAGTTGCATCAAATTCTGCCAGTTCAGTTGTTGTCTAGGTGGGCAGACAGATTCCTGGTACTTACTACTTTGCCATTTCCCAGAATTCTCTCTATGTAATCTTTTGTTAAATGATTAGTGGAAAGCTTTATAGACAACAGCTGGAGCAGACTGTTTAAAACTACTTAGGCCATTGTTTTTTTAATGTTTCTTTTTTGTTGTTGCTATTAAGCAGCAAAATTCTTTTTACAAATGAAATCTGATGTGGATTTCCAACATACAAAACAGCTAAAAGCAAAGCAGCTCTGGCCTGACATTCCCTCCCTCACCAATACCCATCAGCTCCACACCCCTTTTCTTCTTCTCACCTCCACTCTGAGGAAGCCCTTGTTGAGGTGGAGAAGAGATTAAATGAGCAGGTTAGCATTTCCCAAGATATGTACTAAGGAATGAATATTAATGATGAGGGATGTCAGTAGATATTGAATGGGGAAAAATTCCATAATCAAATTAATTTTGGAAACCTTGGATTGGATAAGAGTTAAACCTGTTCTTTAACTATGAACCTGTGTGAATTATGAATCCCCCAAAAGGAAGATTATATGTACAACATTTGCCAAACTTATTTGACCATCAGTTTTTTTAAAGAAGTAACTTGAAGGACACTAGTTTGAGAACCTCATTTCTTTATTCTATAGTGAAAGTCAAGATATGAGAAATTATTTGACTTGTTCAGGGACACCCAGCACTAACTTATTTCAGAAAGGTTTTTAGACACTTAGTTGACACTCAGTAAATTGGAGTGAAAAACGGAACCAAAGCTCGTTATGCGTAGTATAGTGTTCTTTCTTTTATACTACACTGCCTCAGCAATTTGAGATGCGTTCTGCCAAGTGCCATATACATATACTTTCTAAGAAAACTCTGTCATCAGGTTTTATCGTGTATTGCACTCTCAACAATACACACAGTACTTATAGGAAAATAGAAATGTAATATGTGATCTCAGAGTATAAGGAAATCACAAAGTAATTGTGATACAACACTTTTTTTTTTTTTTTTTTTTTTGCTGTACGCGGGCCTGTCACTGTTGTGGCCTCTCCCGCTGCGGAGCACAGGCTCCGGACGCGCAGGCTCAGCGGCCACGGCTCACGGGCCCAGCCGCTCCATGGCATGTGGGATCTTCCTGGACCGGGGCACGAACCCGTGTCCCCTGCATCGGCAGGCGGACTCTCAACCACTGCGCCACCAGGGAAGCCCAATACAACACTTTTGTTCATTCACCAAATAACATATAACTGTACTAGCTGTTCATAATAGTGATGAGGAAGGCAGAAATGTCCCTCCCCACTACAGCTTAAACCTAGTCAGATACATTAAAGATTAGCAAACAGTGTAAGAGAAGAATGGATCTATGTGTGGTCATTTGAAGTTAAAATCAATATTGAGAACATTATTAGGAAAATTATTTAAGATATATGTATATTTTTAGCATATAACTGCATAAAAAGTTGAATTGTTTTCTAATTGTTCTTGAAAAGTACACTTTCTTCTCTGGCTATTATACTGAAAATGACAAAGGTTTGAATTATTCTGAGTTGTTTTTTTAGCTTCCAAGACCTTCACATATTGAAGTATCATTTTAAATGTACTTTGTCAAATTTGGTGGTATTGATGATTCTTCACACTGATCATATATTTTTCCCTCATACCTTATTAAATATTGCAGGAAGTCTTCCAAAGTTTAAAGAAAGAAAAGGTACAAGCTTGAGGAATTTCCATATTTTGGATTTTTTTTTTTGCATTGTGTTTAAAGGATTGTGTTTATGTTAACTGGATAATCTGCCATTTCAATCCACTCTTTTTTGAGGTTTTATACTTTTTGCATTACAGTTGATGGAAATACCTGGGCACAAGTAATTGCCTTATACCCAACTTTAGTAGAATGCATCACCTGCTCATCTTCAGAAGTCTGCTCTGCACTTAAAGAGGCACTAGTTCCTTTTAAGGATTTCATGCAACCACCAGCATCCAAAGTTCAAAATGGAGAATCTTGACCAGCTACAATAAATCTTAAGAAGAATGATATACAAAAATGTTTGCTCCTCAGTGAATTTTCTGTGAGAAGGACGTTTCTTACTACAAATAATTCTTGGCAGCTGTTGTTAGCCTCCTTTAAATTGTACTTACCTGAGTTAAGTAATTCATATTACAAGCTTACATGTCAACAAAGGTTCCTGAATGAGTAGCAGTGCAAGCCTTTAATAAATTAAACTGATGGGAGAGATAGTTAATACTACAGCATACCTGCTACCATATCTTCAGTTGGTGATTTAAAAGTAAGCTTATGTACAGTTTGTGGTGTATGTGTTAATGATGTACTTTTTAAAAAGAAAGAAAAGATATTTCATTTTGTCAGATTTATTAGGCTGGTGTTTTTGCACCCCTTTTCTAGTACAAAATTGTACTAAAATTTTATGCAAGATGGTACTGTAACATTCCATATTGTCTATAACCAGCCTTTGTAAACAAAGGGAACTGATATACTTGTGTGTATAATAAATGGTACAGTTCTGTATAAAATAGTTGCATTTATTATTTAAATTTTTAAAATATTGATAATGTTAAATGCTTGAAACTGTATTTATTACTAATACAAAATTGTTTGCTTACATTTTTACTTATAATTTGCCTTCTTAAGTGGCAGATATGCTTATCGTATGATCACGCAGTTAGCTTAATGCTTATTTTAAATGTATTTACTAGTGACTAGTAAACATCTGACCAGAAAGGTCATGAGAACACAGCAGCAGATAGTTTATGATTTGCTGATATTGCAACTTTGAAGTATAGGTTATTATTAAAAGTTAATATATTGAGATAAATTGTAGCACTATGGCTCCATCATACCTCATTTCTTTAAATATCTTTCCCAGATTTCACTTAAGTCTGTCTCTTTTTATATTTGCTGTCTGGATTTTAAAGACTATTTTATATTTCTACTGATCTTTTTTTTTTCCCCCACTGACTAACAACATTGATCACTGTCTTTGAAATATGACCCAGGCAAGATAATCTTAGATTTCCTAAAATTTTGCAGTGAGGTTTTGTTCATTGGAGTGCTTCATTTTGTAACATATTCTCAAGAAGCAAATAACTGTGCTAACCCACAAATATAAAATATGTGTGCATTCTAAAACAATGAGAAGTGTATTTTTAGAGATGTGAAGCATTTAGAAGTACAGTAAACTTTCTGCCATGGAGTAAAGTGCTAATTTTGTTTCACTTTCCTATCTTAGTGAAGAATAAGAGTGCTCTTGAATACACTAACTTAATTATTTCTTAAAAAACTGACTGGCCTAGCTCACTGTATTTTTTCTTTAATGGATTATGATATTATATTTTTCTTAGTTAAATTTTCATAATTATTTATGTGAAGACTCAAAGATGTTTAAAAATGATTATTCGTAAGAAATTACGATGGTCTTAGTATTATTTTAGTGTTCTGGAAGGCCTTTAATTTTAATAGAATTTATAAATTTCAGCCTCTCTAGAATAAGTATAAAACTACAAGAGGATATTAAAATTGAGTAATGAATTAGATACAATGTTGAGGCTGTTGTAATTGTGTATTTATTTAATTTGCACTAGTATCTGTAAACATGTGATAAGGTCCTTTTTTTCCGAGGGGATGTTATTTTTCTTAACACTAATTAATGAATTTCTATTTTATAATTTCACCTAAAATTAAGGTAAAATATGGCATTTCCTAGTTTCTATCTTCAGCATTTCCTTAAAGAAAGTTGTGGAAAAAAAAATTCAATCTGTGTATTTAGTTTATTTTCTGTATTTGGATATGTTAAACTGGGAATTAGAAAAATCTGCATATCACTGATAAAGTGTTGAAATTGAATAAGAAGGGTAGTGTTCCAATTCAGTAACACGTTAAAAATATTGCCATGAATTTACATGAAGTAAAAATATGTCTGTTCTTGAGAAATAACAGATCAATTGCAATCAGAATAATTATTCTCCAGTGAAAGTTAGATGTGAGTCAAGGGTATGCAGCATATATTTATATAAACTGAGTAGTTTTAGCTAACATTGTATTCGTTTTCAATACTAGGACCATGCCTTACAGAAAAAAAAGGCATAAATATAGTGAATTTGTAAATACCATATAGTATGGTAATCATCCCAGTCTTAGTGACAAGCAAAGTGGGCTGCCCACTTCGTGGTATAATTTGACAGGGTTTTCCTCCCAGAATATCTCCTGCCGCCCCCAAGAATCACTACTAGCAATTCATTCCCTTGAGTCAAGGCTGCATTTTCTAAAATATCCTGATCCCTGGGGAGGTTAACACATTGCCCTTGTCTTGTTGGTATAAATTGCCTTCTTTAGTTACTAGAAGAACTGGGCTGTGTGAGATTACTATTGATAGATGCTAGAAGATTCAAAAAGGAAGCTCCCAAAGCTAAGATCATTTTATAGCACATTTGAGAGTATGACTGGTCCTTGAAACAGTAGTAATAATGTCCTGTGGGATACATATTATAAATACAATGAGTTTTAAGCCTCACGTAATCACCTTTTGTCCCTGACAGTACCTGTCTTATATGGATTGCAGGACAGCTGGCATATGCCAACAATTGGATTAAAGTCCTTTTCTAGCTATTTTTTCCACTAAAAAGGAGACAAACTAATTTTCAACTTGAATAACTTACTTTTTAGTTTCCTATAATGCCAAAAAGGAAAAGGTCATTTTGTAGTTTCTTATTTCGTATTTCTTTATAAAAACTAGTGTTAAGTTTTGTTAGTTTTACTGTATACTTTTGTGAGTAACATTCATTTCTGAGAAGCCTGTTAGGTGCATAAAAGTCTGGCTTAGACCCACTTTTCACTTGCTTTCATTTAAAATTTTATTAACAGCTATGTTGTTTCTTACCTATTTTTCCCCTGTGTGATTATTATTCATCTCTTGCTATATTCCTTAAATTATATTTAGTACCAGAAGGAAGAGATGAACAATTCAGCACATATATTTTACTGTGATGAATAACATTCACTTAATTTAATTCTGTAGCAGGCCAATAACTAGGTTGTCCTTTCTCATTGTAACCTTAGAGTATTTTGTTCATCATCACAGTTTGGTACCTCTAGTCCTAGGTAACCATTGGGCCAAAGAGTCAACTCAAGAGTATTAATGAGGTTATCATTGTTACACTGTGTTAATGAATGACAGTGTAGTTATTATATAATGACTAATATATTCTTCTCAAATGTAGAATAATTCAGACGAGCAACCAAATCCTCAAGAGTCTGCTGTAGGTGATGTGACATCTGGCTAGCCAAGGCACAGTTCTTGTGATTCACAGTACCTGTGATTGCTATAGAAATTAATCATGGAGATGTAGAAGCCTCTGAAGAATTAATCTATGTCCAGGCCGAGAATGTTGTTGATTACTTTTTTTTTTTTAATGGAAAACTACCACAAATGTAGACAAAAATGGTCTCATGAAAGCATTGCCAGCAGCCTAGTATGTTCTTTAGATTTCTACTTATCAGGTTTGGCCTTTGGGGCAGATACGCTCATCTTGTGTAAAGTACCACATTTTACTATGCTTAGTGTTGCAGGGTTGTACTTATCTACATTATTAGAGTGAATTTTGCTTTTTTTTTTTTTTTTAACCATTTGTGAGAAGAACCAGGAGTTCATACCGCCTGGTGTGTTACCAATTTATATACTATGGGAAAGCAGTTTTTAATGCTTCAAAATCACTTGAATTAAATTTGCTTTTAATCTCTGGTAAGTAGAGTAGTGCTTTCAGTTTGAATGAAGAGTTTTTATAGATTGGGAAAGAAAGTTATAATGTCTATCTTATATAAAAACTATTTCAGAGGATTTAGATAAATACCAATTTCTTACAAATCTAGTAATTTTGAATGTCTAACAGTGTTGGCTCTCTTTAAATAAGGAGCATGTTGTGATCCTTTTGTGAATATAAACAACTCTTAGTAATCCTGAGGAATTGTGAGGCTGTGAGAAGCTGAGGCTCTGCCTCTTATTTAGTTTCAAGCCTGTTAACTTTTCAAAGCCTCTGTTTTCTTATCTTTAAAACAGATGATAATGAGTTACTCACTCATTCTTTAGAGAAAACAAAATAGTTTGAATTTTGAGTTGATTTGGTAATGACATTCTTGGGGTAGTTGTTTGATAAATTTATTACTGTACTATTAATTGAGATCTTTGACTATATATTTTTCTCCCCTTTTCTCCTTTTTTAAATTGTATGTTTACCTTATTTCCTTTCTTATACACTCCCCTAGTTTCTCTTTTTCTCCTCTCATTTCTCTTTCATTCTCTGCCTCTTTTCTTCCAGGTTTTCTTCTAATTTCACCTATATCTGTTCAGAAGAAACAGAGCTGTTAGTGGTAGAGCCACTGCCAGTTGCCTTTCTATTAAATGAGACTCTGGAAATACCTTCTACTTTGGCCACTGTTGGTTTTTTGCAAAGGTGGAGTCCCCCTGCCATTTCAAAATAGCTGAACAAGTTAAAGTAATATGTGGCTATAGCTCCTACTATCTTTCCGAATCTACAAGATTCGGCAGCCAGGATGCTCACAAAATGAGATTGCTATAAATATGATGAATTCAGCAGCTAAACTTGGAACAATCATGTCTTTTATGTAAATAGAGAGATCATACCACTTTACTCAAAAGGGAGTCTTTAGACTCATTCATGAGTTTTTGGTTTTTTTGTCCTTTTGGGGGGAGGTCTTTGTTTTTTGGAGGCAGATACTTTGAACTATTTATGTTATCTAAATATTCGTTGATTTATAATATTTGCATGGTGCCTACTTTCAAGGAGGACTTAGAAGCAGCATATTGCCCATGTATTTCAGCTGTTTCTATTTTTCTGTTGAAAGCAGTATTCTTTGATAGAAGACCTGGAATGTTATAGTACTCATCTTCAAGTCTTTCTTGGGTGTATTTGGTATCCATATGGTTGATGCTTGTAATGATACAGAGGTCAGTTGAAACATTCTTAATCACACTGGGGGATTGATTCTAGCCCCTCAGAAAAAAAGAAAATTATTGTACTCTAGAATTTTGAGATCATTTTCAGTTGCTGCAAATGTGGCTATATTAAATTTTATTTTAAACATTCAATAAACAGTGCCACCAGGGAAGATCTGCTAAACCATGTCACCATTGTGGGAAACTGTTGCAATATAATACCAACTGCTCCTTTCCATGAACTTTTACTAGATGGAGAAAAACTCCAAAGCTATAATATTGCAATCTTATTCTTTTTATCTAGAAAAATAAAATATTAGACTTCAGACCCAACTGTGCAAATTGCATTTGCTTTCCAGCTTTTACTACCTCTGTGTCATAATTTTAACACATAACATACAACTCCTGTCTCTTAAGGCAGTTACCATATGGTGTTTATGTCAGACTGGATATATTTATCTAATTTTGTGAGATTCTTTTTTAGTTCCCGACACAGTTCTTGAAAGTAATACTGCTGTTGTTACACTTCCTCCTTGCAATTTTTATGTTGTTGAGATGTATCAGTTATGTATTATAATCATGAAAGTCTCTTGGCTTCAAACCCAAATTTTCTTTGTGGCCTAGGGTAGATTTTTTGCAAAAACTGCATAGATACGGCTGTGATTACATAGATCCTTAATTTGCTTTACAGTTACCACTCAGCATGATTCTAGGTTTTTAATTATGTTGCAGCAGTACTAGTTTTCTCAGTATAACTTAAAGTCATAACCACTTTGAGAATTTACTTTCAGATCTGATAAATTATTCATTTTTTTTCTTTCATATACTTTGTTTGCATCCTCATCCCCACGAGGTTCAACACTTCAGTGACATCCCATGTCATTGCCTCTGTTTAAAGACTTCATAAGTGATTGAAACATTTGTATGAACTTGGAAAAACTTTCATAAAATATAATAATGGAGATGTGTTTTTGAGACCTTTGTTGAAACTATTAATATATAAAATGAAGAAAAGAATATACAGTCAGAAGGACATTATGAAATATCAGCAGTTTAGAAAGAAAGATTTATAACTTAAAATTTTAGGTCAAGTAAAGAACATAATCCTCATCTGGATTAGACTCTCTTAATTATCTCTTTAGTTTTATGAGCACTCCTATTTATTTATTTATTTTTTAAATTTATTTTATTTATTTTTGACTGTGTTGGGTCTTCATTGCTGTGTGCGGGCTTTCTCTAGTTATGGAGAGCGGGGGGCTACTCTTTGTTGCGGTGCGTGGGCTTCTCATTGCGGTGGCTTTTCTTGCTGCAGAGCATGGGCTCTAGGCTGCAGGCTTCAGTAGTTGTGGCACAGGGGCTCAGTAGTTGTGGCTTGTGGGCTCTAGAGCGCAGGCTCAGCAGTTGTGGCGCTCAGGCTTCATTGCTCTGCGGCATGTGGGATCTTCCTGCACCAGGGCTCAAACCCGTGTCCCCTGCATTGGCAGGCGGATTCTCAACCACTGCACCACCAGGGAAGCCCTCCTATTTATTTTTAATTTAGTGAGGCTAATTTTGAAACTGCCTACCTATAGCAATGACAGACCATCCCTCCACCTCTCAAAGACAAATAATTTGTTTTAAAATTTCCTTCTTGAAAACCTGGCTTGCGTAATAAATGTATTCTGAAAGATTCCTCCATAGTATTTACAGAAGTTAAGTGTAGTTATAGTAATTTTTCTAACTTCTAATTTTAATCATCATTTCTGGAGGACCTAGTATGTGTCAGCCAGGGCTTTGCCTATATTATTCCTTTTAATTCTCACAGCAGTTCCTGCAAGGAAGGTATTAATTTTACTCATTTTACAGAGGAGGAAGTCAAGGTTTAGCGGGTTAAGCGACTTACTTAGAGACACATAGCTGAAGTCCCTGAATAAGCATCTCTTATTTCAAAAGCAGTTTTTTCTACACCATGCTAGATTCACGTTTTACAAAAATGATCCGCACTTCATTAAAATCCAAGCCTTACTGAAGTAAATTGAAAATGCTTTTTAGACAGTTACTATTTCTATGAATAGGAATTGGGACAAAAACACTTGAACATAACTATGAAGTACTGTGAAAAAAAGATTTGTCTAATGACTGGGACCTCCAGAGCTGCATTGGGTTTTTATTTGGTCTGAGAGTTTAAAACATCTTACTGATTTGTAGTTTGTTATAAGAGGTTATATTATAACCAGTAGCTTAGTGGTTAAGAGCCCAGAGTTTGGGGCTAGACTTCCTAGATTCAAATTTCAGCACTGTTACTTACTAGATGTGTGACCTTGGGTTAATTAATCTGATTTGGCTTCCTCATCTGTAACATAGAGTTCATAGTAGTGTTTAACTCATAGAGTTGTTTATTAGGATTTTAAAAAGGAGTGTTGTGAAGAACTGTCCCAGGGCACACAGTACCTGGTGGATGTTACATAGAACAAAAATTTTGGCCCACGTCATTCAAGAAATGGTCAGAAAACCCATACCTTCTCACAAAAAGATAGTTTTTTTGTCTTTTACTGGACAACCACAGCATAGTGAGAACCTACTATTGTGTATATTCATAACTGTATCCTTGCTGTATGGACAGAAGTCATTGGGGGCTTCCAGGTGCTGATAGCTAGTTGGGTCCAAAGGATATTTGAGGGTATTTCAGGTAAAGACAAATAATGCGAGCAAGGCATATATCTGAGATATGAGGAAACAGAGAGAGTACATTTCGATGTGTTGTGTGAAACAAGGTTGATGGTAAAGGATTGAGGCCCGTTCATGAAATTCCTTGAAAGCCAAGCAGAGTAATTTAGATTTGAGGTGGCAGGAGTTTGGAGTGATTATTTTTAGGAGTATATTATGAAACTAAGGAAGATAAACTTGCAGTTATAAGCAGGATAAAGTGGAAGGAGTATAGAGTAGGGAGAGCTAAGGTAGGCTACAGCTGTTGCAATTTTTCTGCTGTGAGGTCATGGTGAAGGATTGATAAGGTGAGCATGCTCATATTAGGAAAGGAAAGGATGATTAGATTCTGGATATTATGGGTGGAGGAAAAGAAAGAGTTGATAACAGCACATTGTGTCTGGATGATGAGTACATTGGTGTCAACACTGTCAAAAACAGGTTAATTGTGGAAAGGAATCTGATACAATTAGTGTAATGACTAAATTTATTTGGAAATTTTATTGCTCTAATGTATCTGTATACTGTAGACCAAATAACTGTTTGATGACCATTTGAATATCTGGACCATTATGACAAATGACATTTGCTATGGTGGAGGATAATATGGTCCAGTGTACAGTGAATGAGCAGTGGGGGATGACGGCCATGGCAACCCAATCATTGCTTATGGGAACAAGGTGGTGTGAATCATAAACTATTAGTGAAGTTTCTACAGACTTTGTGGTAAACATCACTGTGATGCAGTCAATTTTGTCAACTTTGTCAAGTAAGGCACTTAATTGCAAGTATGTTCAATATATACAAAAATACATATTGTTAATTGGAAGTAGTTCAGATTGGACATCGCAGGCAAACTGCCTTTAGCAGTTGCTTTAAAATGCGTACAAGCATGACATTGAGATCGGTCAGTTTGTGGGCATACCCAAGTATATTTTATTTTTATTTATTTATTTTTGCTGTACGTGGGCCTCTCACTGTTGTGGCCTCTCCCGCTGCAGAGCACAAGCTCACGGGCCCAGCCGCTCCGCGGCACGTGGGATCTTCCCGGACCGGGGCACAAACCCGTGTCCCCAGCATCGGCAGGTGGACTCTCAACCACTGCGCCACCAGGGAAGCCCCCCAAGTATATTTTAATGAATTCCCTGATGGTCCAGTGGTTACACTCTGTATTTTCACGGCCAAGGGCCTGGGTTCTATCCCTGGTCAGGCAGGGAACTAAGATCCCACAAGCCAAGTGGCACAGCCAAAAAAGCCCAAATAAACCAAGTATATTTTATTTTCTTAATTTGCATGTTACAAATTTTGTTTTGAAACATGTCAGGCAGGATGCCTTTTAATTTGAAAATTTGTTCAAGAAATTGTGTCCCATCACCAATACTATATAGAATAGAAATGAAAACCCAGTGTTACGTAATCTTTAATTTGCATGAAATTCTTTGGCTGAGAGGATGTTATCAAAATTAGATTGTGCTGGTTTAAAGGAATAGAAAACGTACTTGTCCAAAAAGCACATGGATGTCCCTTGTGCGTAGTTTGGAGTCTGGACCTCAGCTCTCTGGCCTTCGTGAAGGGATCAAAGTCTCCACGCAGAGTCAGTTCCAAATCTGAACACACTCTTCAGTTCCTCCATTCCTTACTTTTGTTATGTGGTCTGGATTTTCAGGAGCGTGATGACTAACAGTATTGCCAGATTTAGCAGATAAAAATATAGGACGCCAGTTAAATTTGAAGTTCAAATAAACAATTTTTTGTGTGTGTATGGGACATACATATACTAAAAAACTATTCGTTTATCTGAAATTTGAATTTAACTAGACGCTCCGTATCTTAACTGGCAACCCCTGTTTGCTTTTTCTTCACAATGATTTGTTAACTTCACAGAAAGTCTCAAAATGGGAGACAAAAAGTAACTTGCCTGGCCCCGAAGCAGATGGGGCTTACGGCAGTCGGCCTTTTCCCAAACTTGGCCTTTAAAAAAAAAAAAAAAGAAACGAAACCACCCACAAGTCCCAGGAGCCTGCGCGTTAAAGTAAGCCGCGCAGCAGCTTTCCCGCCGGTTTTCTGCGTAATGTAGCACGGCGGCCACGCCGCGGGGTGGAGCGCATGTGGCGGTGTCCTTGCCGGATGCGAAAGGAGGTGCCAGAAACTTTAAACCCCGGCCAGAAGACAACGTGTCCACTTAGACGGCGGTAAGTGCCGCCATTTTCTTTGCGGGCAAAGACTGAGAGAAGTTAGGGGCTCCTCTTTGCCCCGTAAAGCGGATTGGGGGGAATGGCCCACGGCCTCAGCACTTTGGTGACGTGGAATCGGGGTCCCCCCCTTTGGGGGCTGATTTCTAGTGACACGTCGAAGTTTTGCCAAGTCGGGGAAAAGGGACGCCGCCTCGGTCCCGGATGTAAGATGGCGGCGCGGGGGGCGGCCTGGCGGGGCGGTCACGTGGTGGGAGTAGCGCGCGAGCCTCCTTAAGTGATCTCTATGGTTCGTCCGGACTCACTGGAGCAGCGGAGCGCGAGACGGGGCGTGTGTCCGCGCTCGCCGGCTGCTGCCGCTGCCACTGCCACCCATGCCGCCGCCCGGCCCGGTTTCAGTTTTACGGGGTTTTTGTTTGTTTTATTCTTGCCTCCTGCAGAGGTGCACGAGATTTCCCCGAAGGGTGCTGGGGAGCCGGTGGCCTGGGGACTTCTGGGCTGTGCCGTGGTTTCTGGTTGCGGCGCCGGAGTCGGTGTTGCCTCTGCGGGAAGCGCTCCGGCGTTCTCCCGGGCGGAGAGCCGGCCTCGCGCGGGTGTAGGGAGCGCGGCAACGGTGGGGGCCCAGCCGCCGCCCAGCCCCCACCGCAGGGAGGGCAGCGGGCGGCACAGCCCGGAGACGTGGCGGGAGCGCGACGGGCGAAGCGCGGGAGCGCTGCTTGCTGCCTCTCGGGGACCGTCCAGGTCCCGTAGGCGTCTGCTGTGCTTTTGCCGCCCATTTCATGCTTTCGAGTGGCCCGGGGGACGGCGTCCCCTCGGGGCGGCGGAGGGAGCGGGTGCCTCCGCTAGGACCCCTCCGCACCTTTTCTCTTTCCAGAGCTGTCGGTTACGTAGAGGACGCCGGCCCGGCCTCCCCCGGGCGCCGGCGCCGCTGTGATGCCCGGAGCTCCCGGGGCGCGCCTGGTGCGGCCGAGCGGCTCGGCGCTGGGCGGGGTCTTGCGGGCGCGGCGGGGAAGGGCAGGGGCGCCGGGCCGACGTCGGCGGCTGAGGATGGACGAAGGAGCGCCGGAGTCGCTTCGCTCGCCTCAGCGTGGTCCGGTGCCTCCCTGACACCATGGCCCTGGCTGAGGTAGTAGTTTGTGCTGTTGGTCGGGTTGTGACATTGCCCGCTGTGGAGATAACTGCGCAAGCTACTGCCTTGCTAGTGCTGGTGATGCTCAGCGCCGCGGAGGACAATGGCTGGGAATCCCCTTTGTTTTCCGGGGCGCGGGGGCAGCCCGCCGAGCCCCGGCAGGGCCGGCCACCACGGAAACCGTTAGTTGTACATTTTCCCGGAGGGAGGAAGGGACTGCGGGGAGAGGGGTGGACGGGGACTTTTGTAAAGCTGGGGAAGACCTAAGTCTTTGGATTTGGTATTTGCTCGAAAAGGAAGGACTGCAATTGTGAGAGAGATTGACACATAACTTTTCCACCCTAAATAATTTTACCGCTTCTTTCAGTAGTTGATGCAAGATTTAGTTTGTACCTATTTTACTTCATTCTTTATCTGTGGGTCGGAGTGGTGTGAGGTATCTTGTGCAGAGCTGGCATTAGGGGCGGAATAGTAGACCCATTAATTATAAAGTTTATGCCTTAACAGTTCAAATCTGTTTTTTTTTTTAATATGTTCTCTCGGTAAATCTAAGAGTTTTTAAAATGTGTAAACCCAAAGCAATTAAAAGTTTCTGTTTAAACTTTGCAACTCTTTGAATAAGAAGATTGAATTTATAGTTAAATGCACTATTGAGATTTTTTAATGTATGAGGCAAATAAATTCTCTTTACAGTGTGCTGTGCTTTTTTTTTCTTTCTTTTTAGTTTAACTTTGGGGGCTCAAATTCTGCCGGTGTGGTGGGATTTTTTGGCTTTTGATTCTCATGTTGTAATCATTTATATCATTGCATTTCAGTGTGGGAGAAAAGGATCTAGGTAGGAGCTAGAAGTGTGGTTTCTGGATACTTTGAGTTTAAAATCTAAGATTGCCCATTTTGATTTGTGAGGGACCACTACGCCAAGCAGGAAGATCCAATTTTTATTTAAAAAATGTAGTTTGGAAAACTAATGAAATTACTCGGTATTTCAAATACCCTGAAGTCTGGGTGGAAAAGATGATTGTATTTCTAAAATTTTAATTTCACTGAGAGAAATTGGTGGTAAATTTTAGTACTTTTCTTAGAAAACTGATCCGGTTTTGATTTGTGCAGAATAATTAGCTTTGTGATGTAATCACAAACATTCTGCGGTTTAATTTTTGATGCATAATTGAAAAAAACTAAGGCAATTCTTTACTAAGAAAAAGGCACATATAAGGAGAAAAAACTAAAGCCAACCGAATCCTTTTTGTCCCCTTCAGGAGGAGTTTGATGCTTTCGTAATTCAAAAGTTATCTAATAAGTATGCCTTGGTTTGGTTTGGTTTAGCTTTGAGAGAGAACCTTGCTCAATCTGATCTCATCTGGATGGAGCTGCCTCATTGTGGGAAGGACAGTATAGAACCTTACGTTGAATCTTAAAATGCATAAAATATGTGAGCGTTGGCTCTTGGAGTTTGCTTTCTTGATATCAAAGAAAATTCAGGTCTTTATTAAAAGCCAATTCTTTTAAATGATGAAAATCTTTGGGTGCTATGTCAAATCTTGATTTATGGAGAAACTAATAAAATTCTAATTGTAGTATAATAATTTTCATTTTCCAAAATACTCCATTCAGCCAGCCATGCTAATTCTCATCCGACAGGTCATCTTTCCCACTACGCTTTTTAACATTTTATAGGGGATCAACAGTTGTTAATTTGTGCCCAAAAGTATTACAGATTCTGCCAGTAATTTATTGAACTTTAATGGATCAGCAGATAGGAAGCTGAAGTATACAGATAAAGTATTCACAGTTTATCTTCTGCTTTTAAAGTAAATTTCATCCAGAACTATATGTTGCCCACATAGTAGGAACATTTTGTTGTTGGATATAAAGGTACTTCTATATGTTATTCTTGTTTGCTAAATTACAAGAGAAAATACTGCCCTCAGCCAACTTGTTTTTAGTACCATAGTTATATTTCTGCTCTAATCTCCAGTATTAAAAATTAGCCTTTCACTTTTGCATTTCACTTTTACATTTCTGTACACACCGATGAAAATTATCTACTGAACATTTTTACTGTTGACAGTTTCCTACAAGATGAATTTGCCTTATCAAAAGTGCAACTTTCCAATCTTGATGTTTTTGACATTTACTTGGCACAATTGACTTTTTTGTTGATCCGTTGTCAGGCATTTAAGTAATTTGTATTAGCAAAAAGCCACAGATGGGAAAGAATAAGGCAGTGTTTGGGTGTCCTCAATAAATACCAGATCAAAGGAAAGCTCAGTTATGGTAATAACATTTTAATAAATGTCATCCTCAGTTATTGGAAATGTAGATGTTAATTTTGTGTATGGGACACCTGGAGAAGATTCTTGGGAAGCAGTTTTGCTTCAGGCCCCAAAGTCAGAATTCCTGATTGTTAATCTTATATACTAAAGCTTTTGTTTATAAGCTGTTTAAACATAACAGTTGCCTTTTGGTAGGTGGGCCAGGGTGTACTCAAGACATTGTGTCTGTGGAGTGGCCCCAAAGAATTCTTGTCAGAGGAGCCTGACAGCAGAGAGATGCTCTTCAGTGTATGGGAACTAGGTGCCAGGAAGGCTGGGATTTCTTCATGGCTACCCATCCTTTCTCCCTCTCGTATGTCACATCTCACCTCCTCCATAGTGGGAGGGTGGGGGAGAACTGACAGGAGAGGTACTACTTCCCCCACTGAACACTCCTTCTATAATTTCTGCAACAAAAGGAAAATAGGACAGTTGCCTTCAAAAGTGAATTAGGCCAGATCGGTAATACCCAAGAGGACAATTATGGCCAGTGTCGTAAAATCTAAAAAGTCATTGGTGCCACTGAAATCTAGACAATTCAGGCAAAAATATTAAAATCACTTGAATGATTGTCTAACACAATTCACTAAGTGTTTTTGTTAGGATATTGCTGTTAGGCACCATGGGGAAAGCAGAATAATTGTATGGCTACGTCACTGCCCCGAAGGTCAATGCATTTAGAAAAGGTAGAACATGAAGTGCCTAAGAATCAAATTGTGGGCAGGTGAGAAAAGCATTAGTGACCTAGGTTACCTTTGAGACCTGGCAGAAGAAAAAGTGGGTGAAGGAGCCGAGGGGAGGGAAGTACGGAACACTTACAATAGATCTTGTAATTTAGATGTCTTGATGTTTGTTGCCTCTAGTAGTCATTCTAAAAGTGGCATTGGAGTCTTGGAGATGAGCATTACAATTGTGGTTGATATTCAGTGATACTCTGGCTGTCTTACCTTTTAGCCTTGTATTATCTGCTGTAATACGTTGAGTTGTTTTCTGAATTTGTTTAAGAGAAATATTAGTTTTACATGGACTAGAGTATGCTTTTTTTATCTGAAGTTGAGAGTTATTTTTTGTTGTTATTAGATTTTCATTTTGCAGTTATCTTTCTTTAAAAGCGCTGTTCTGTGCACATGTAATGGAATTGTGCCTACACAGACTTCTGGGCACTAAATTTGTGGATAGGATCCTTTTAAACTGCACCGTTGACGCCCAACAGTACAGATTTGGTTATGAACAAACAAACCCAAGATAGGAGCCTTGTGTTGATTTTACAGGGTAAGTTCCTAGCTCTTTCTTCTTATTCCACCTCAAACAACTCTTTTGAAAATATACCGTTCTGTTTGCCTTTAGCTGGGTTTCAAATATAATTGAGAGTGTTAGTTCCGTTATTATGTAATCGAGAGTGTTTTATCATGAAGGTCAAGGTTTCTCAGAAGGCCAAATAGTGTCAAATGTCACAGAAAAGTAAACTAGGAACTAAAAAGTGTCCACAGACACTGGCAGTTTAGATCATACATGTAGTTGTAGCGCTGTTTTCTGTTATAAATGAATAATCTCTAATTGCTCTCTGGTGGAGTAACAGACTACAATTATGTGTGTTTCATACTGCTTTGAACTTGAACAAAAATGTATTAAGATTCCTGGGACTTCCCTGGTGGTCCAGTGGTTAAGACACCGCGCTCCCAATGCAGGGGGCCCGGGTTTGATCCCTGGTCAGGGAACTAAGATCCCACATACCGCAGCTAAGCCCTCGTGGTGTAACTAGAGAAGCCCGCGTGCCTGTTCTTTTTTTTTAATTGAGATATAATTGACATATATTTTTATATTAGTTTGATGTGTACAACAGTGATTTGGTATATGTTTATATTGCAGAATGATCACCACAATAAGTCTAGTGAACATCCATCACCACACATAGTTACAATTTTTTTCTTGTGATGAGAACTTTTAAGATCTGTGCTCTTAGCAACTGTCAAATAATAACATACAGTATTGTTAACTTTAATCACAGTGCTGTACATTACATCTGCATGACTTAATTATTTTATAATTGGACGTCTGTACCTTTTGAGCACCTTCAACCCGTTTTGTCTACCCCCCACCCCTTGCCTCTGGCAACCACCAGAATAACTGAATTCAGTTATTTAATTTTATTTTTTAGATTCCACATATATGTAAGATCATATGGTATTTCTTTTTCTCTGTCTGACTTATTTCACTTAGCATAATGCCCTCAAGTTCCATCCATTTTGTCACAGATGGCAAGAGTTCATTCTTTTTTATGGCTGCATAATATTCCATTGTATTTATATATGCCACATTTTCTTTATCCATTCATCCATTGATGAAGACTTAGGTAGTTTCCATATCTTGGCTATTGTAAATAATGCTGCAGTGAACATGGGGGTTCCTATTATCTTTTTGAGTACATGTTCTCATTTCTTTCAGATAAATACCCAGAAGTGGAATTGCTGGAATTGGTAGCTCTATTTTTAATTTTTCTATACTGTTTTCCGTAGTGGCTGCATCTGTTTACATTCCCACGAACAGTGCACAATGATCTCATTTTCTCTACATCCTCGCCAACACTTCTTATCTTTTTGATAATAACCACTCTAACAGGTGTGAGGTAGTATCTCATTACGGTTTTGATTTGCGTTTCCCTGATGATTAGTGATGCTGAGCACCTTTTCATGTCCTGTTGGCCATCTGTGTGTCTTCTTTGGAAAAATGTCTGTTTGGATCCTCTGCCCATTTTTTAATCAAATTGTTTGTTTTTGCTAATGAGCTACATGAATTCTTTATATATTTTGGATATTAACCCCTTTTCAGAAATATGAGCTGCAGATATTTTCTCCCATTCGATAGGTTGCCTTTTTGACTGTTCTTTAGGAATAACAAACATTTATGTCTTTTGAGGAGAGAAGTTACACAAGGGGAAAAGAAAATTGCACACACAAAACTTAAAGGAGGTGGTAGGGGAAGAAAGATTGCTTATTAATGAGGAGATAAGACTGTTGGTAGGTGGATAGAGGAAAAATGAGAGGGAATATGGAGATTCAGGATTGAATATACAATAGAAAAGGGATAATTGATTGGGCAAGATCCTGTGTTGTTATACTATCTACTCTGTTTTTGTGAGGAAACTCTATATGTTAAAAGCATCCTAGCAGTATGTTTGCTGTTTTATCTGTAGTAACATCTGAAAACATTTGAAAGTGCTTTAGAGTAGGGTCAACAAACATTTCCTGTAAAGGGCCAGATATTAAATATTCTAGGCTTTGTGGGTCATATATGGTCTTTATTGCATATGCTGCTGTTTCTCCTCCTTTGCTTTCTTCTTTTTCTGCCCCTCCTCTTCTTCTCTTTCTTCTTCCTCTTTAAAAGTGTAAAATCATTCTCAGCTCATGGGCAATACTAAAAACAGGCCATAGGCCAGATTTGGCCTGCAGGCCAGTTTGCTGACCCGTGCTTTAGAACTTAGCTATCCTGATAGAACATTTGGTTCCACCCTTACCCCGCCCCCCTTTCTCTCATTAAGTGAGGAAAGAAATAGGTCTTTCTTGGAGAACAAAATGTTGGAATAATTTAATACATTTGAATGTATGTGACCCTGATCTGCTTTTGACCATCATCACTCAGATTTGTGACGATAGTCTGTGTTCCCTTCTCTTGACCCTAATGGCATTTATAGAACAGCTACCCTGAAGTTTCCATTCTGAAAGGACCATGGGGAGATCACATAGACATAGGGAGAGAGATCTGAGGAAACCCAGCTGTGCCTGCCCCAGCTATTTTAAGTCTTCCCAAACTAGGCACCATGCAAGTCCCAGATGATTCCAGTACCAGCTACCATCTGCTGCAAGCTTAGGACACACCCTAAGCAAGAACCATGTAGGCAAGTTTAGTAAAGCCCCAGAACCATGAGAGAGAATAATAACACTGTGGTTGTCGTTGTAAGCCAAAGTTTTGGGGTAATTTGTTACATAGCAGTAGATAACCAGAAATGGTTTGGGGACCTGGAAATGGAGTATTACTATAACAAAACCTAAAACACATGACAGTGGCTTTGCAACTGAGCTGCCCACATATGTTGGAAGGGCCTTGAAGAGATTAGCAGCAGAAATCTGATGGATCTTGAGGTTGTCAGTAGGGCTTAAAGGAAAGTGAGGAAAAAATTATTAAAGTTGGAGGAAAAGCTCTTGTTAATAAAACTGCTGCTTAGGATAATGTAGAAATAGAAAATAATACTTAATGAACTGATGCATCAGCCCGAACAGTTTCCAGGCTAAAGTTTTAAAGTTTCAACTGGTTTCTTTTAGCTGATATCATGAAATACAGATAATGATGAGCTAGAGAAGAAATTATTCAGTTTTCAAGCAAAATTTTGAGGAAATATATAAAAGTCAGGACTTGCTGGGTTAGAAAAGAAAACCCTTTTCTGATGACCAGTCTCTTGCAGCAGAATATTCCCAAAGTAAAAAAAAGGCCTCAGGACAAAATCAAATTCACAGCTCCGTCATGAAAAGTTCTCAGGGTAAAGATGAAACTAAGGATTAGACTGTGAAATCCTTTATTAAGACCCCAGAAAAATTAAGGTGATGCCTTACAGGGAGCCCCATGTAGACAAGATTTGTTGATGTGGCTTTTGTCTAATGAAGTAAACCCCAATGAGATCAATAAGATTCATAGGAAACTTACAAAGCTTTTAAGAAAATTATATTGTAGAAATACTATTAGCTTGAACTATAAGGAATAGAGACGGCTTCAAAATGAAAAGAAGTTTTAGACCCTAGAACTTCTACAGGCAGGAATATTTTATGGAGTAGGAAGGATAACTCAGAGGATGGAGCAAAGAGCTGAGGAGAATCATCGCAGGCAATAGAAGTGAACCTTACTTAATCAAGGAATTGGCAACATGTGCCCAGTTTGATTTGCTGTGGGTGAGAGACTGCCACATGCCTATGGTGTTTTCTCCCTTTTTGAATGGGGGTATTTATAGTGATTATCCTATGCCTGTCTACCCTACCATGTATATTGTGTATGTGGGGGACAGAAAATTTGTCTCTCTAGTTCACAGGTTTTTAGACCTAAGAGGAAGGGTACTTTTCCTCTAGGAAAAGGTACTATTCTCATTGCTTTTCTACGCCACCCCCTTTTTTTGTAATTTTAAATCACATAATAAAACAACAGAAAATATATTTGAATGTAGCTTGAGTGACTGTAAGTAAGCACAAAAATTCTCTTTTGTCTTGAATCTCGTATTTTAATATATACTAAGTACTGAACACAGGGCCTACCTGGTGTGTAATTATTTTTTTGTAAATGCTGATTTCCCTTATCATTCTCTTTCCTTGCGGTGGCATTATCTTTACCCATGGTGTCCAGTTCCCTCCTGCTGATTTTTTGTTCACCAGGGCTCTCTACTCCCCCAGCCCCTCCTCCACACCACCAGGCCTCTCCATATGCTCCAGACTTTCTCTGGCATTTTATTACTGTCATCCAAACTCTGAACTTGCCTACCTTATTTTTTCAAAGACTTACAGAGTGACCAGATAATTAACATGAATAATCCTAAAGTGTTAACACAAAAATTTTACTTGGATAATTGCAATAGCAACCTTCAGTGTTTACCCTGTGGAGTTACTAAAATTTCAAGCATTTTTGTAGGCTGCCTGAGTCTATTTTTGGTAAGGACCCTGAAGTTGATGCTCAAGTCATGCCATTCATGTTCTTTTCTAATAGACAGTGGCCATCCTTTAGGGATGGAATATAGTGTAGAACGCTGTGCTAAAATCTGTTCTGGCTCTTCTCCATGTTATGGACCATCTGTGAAGCTTGGAGTCTAGGTCAAATGTATCTTTTGTCTCCTCTTCCCCAGCATTTTGTAGAGGATTCTAATCTAATTAAAATTAATGTCAATAGCAGTGTTGAAGAAGAAAACCTAAAAGGAAGAGAATTTTTGAAAGAAGGGGTATGGGAAAAGAGGAGGGCAGTTTTACCTGAATTGTTTTGCCTTGAAAAATAAATGTGCTTGTGTAATTCTGTGAGTCAGTGAATATGTGTACATAAATACACATTTCTTTATTTAGCCAATATTAATGAGTATCACTGTGACTCCTCCAATATACTAGCTTCTATGGGGATAAGATAAATTAGAGAGACCACTTATTCTGCAGGACTGGTTCCAACAACAGTTGGGCAGTGTGCACTGTGTGGGGCCTGGGAGATGGTTTCTGCATAATATTAGAATGCATATGCACTCTCAGCTTTAAAAATGATGCTGAATTCTCAGGAAAACTGAACTCCATTAACAGTAACATCTTCTGTAAATCAAAAGCTTGCAAAGCCTTAATGAAAAGGAAGCCATCTAACCTTAAAAATGAATTTATTACTAAATGAATTTAATTCACAAAAGGAATTTTCCCTAATATTTAGGCTCTTGTTGATTTTGGTTTCGTTTGTTTTTATTAACATTTTTAGTTGTTTGGTTTGGTCAAATATTGAATTTGAGTTAAAAGATAGATCTTCTCTGAGGATGCAGTCTAATAATGAGGCCAAGTAAATAATGGAAAAATCAGTTTCCAAGTGTGGCAGGGCAGTGCTCTGTAGTCTTTGCATGGCAAATAGTATGTCTAACTTTTTCAGTGATCTGCAAAATTGAGCTACTCATTCCTACACAAATGAATGTGCTGATTTTGTCTCCCCCCACACCTTTTTTGCTCACTTTCTTCATTTCTTCCCTCTTCTTGTTTCCCTGACCTCTGGGGAGAAGGGATGTGGCACCAGAAACAAGAGGCACACTCACAGTTACATCCTGCTGACTCGTCATGGGGCTCTAGGCAAGTCACTAATCAGGAAATTGGGGGAGTCAGTGCTGGCTGGGGAGTTAGTAGGTTGAGGAGGTGAGGACAGACCCTGGTGACGTCAGGGCCTCGGCAGTGCAACTTCTATCGATGCATATTTCCATTGCCACCACTTAACCTTAGAGGCGTGGGTGATCCAGCAGTGAGTTATTCTGTGCAAGAGGGAGCGAGGGCTTTAGATCAGGTGGCCAGAGGGTTATTTCCTCTCTCTGCTGTTTAACAGCTGTGTGGCCTCAGGTGAATTTCTTAATCTCATTGATCCTCAGTTTCCTATTTGCAATACCTACAATGAAAGGTCGTTCTGAGGATCACAGATAATACACCTAAAGTGCCCAACAAAGTCCTGACACAAGGAGTGTTTATAAATGGTAGCTACTTGAAGTAGTCTAAAGTCTCTTTCACATGCTTAATACACTTATATAATTTCAATCTTAATCTCACAGACACACACACACACACACACACACACACACACACACACACACACACACACACTATTACCATTCTACGCTCCTGAAATTGTATATGAACCTTACCACTTAAAGAATGGCCTTTTGTCATCAGGGAAATGATCCTATTGCCAGTTTAAAGGAATATTCAGGAAATGGCTCAGAAAAAGATAAAATGCAGAATGTATTATTTTCTTAAAAAATTATTCTTTGGTAATGTTAGCTCTTTATCCCCCCTGCTTAATTGTGATGTCTACCAACATTGTCGAAAACAGTAGCCAATCCAAGTCTTTTCTTGTTGATTGAAGTCTAGCCTGTCTGAGACTAGAGCACCCCTCTTAAGCTTGCTAGCAGTTGTGTCACATTGCTTGAGTCGACAAATAAATGGCCAGGAGTCATTCTGCATGATAGCCTTTCCATTCTATAGAAACTATGAAACTGATCCAAATAAATGGCTGGGTCTCCCAGGCCGGTGGATCTGTATGTTGCCCCTTTGTTACAGTGTCATATCCTCTTGACTGCCTTTCAGGGCAAAGAGCAACTGTGCAGCACAGGTAAGAGAGTGGAGCCAGGTGACATGCTGATGGGATGTTGCAGCCCCTGCAAGAGGGGCTCTGTCTTTGCGGAAGGGTGTAGTATTGCTATTGTGACAAGTGTCTTTTTAGTCAAAAGCAATAAATCTTCCCTTGTTTAAATGACAGATGGTTAGGATTGTTACTTCTGTTTCCAGCAAACCCATAAGAGGAAAAACAAACAACTGACGTTGAGTTCTTCTTGGTTTTCAAAGAGTACTAGGAAAAATTTGAAACAGTGTAGTTTCAGTAAGGTTATACAGTGTTTGAGGTCAACCCCACCCACTCCCACCGTGATGTCCACATCCTAAATCCCCAGAACCTATGAATATGTTAGGTTACACAGCAAAGAAGAATTATGATTGCAGATGGAGTTAAGGTTGCTAATCAGCTGCCCTTAAAATAGGGAGACTATCCCGGATTACTGGTGAGCCCAATACAATCACAGTGTAGTAGGGACCCAGGTCGCCTCTAGAAGCTGGAAAAGGCAAAGAAGTGTAGTCTCTTCTAGAACCTTCAGAAAGTCCTGCCGACACCACGATTTTAGCCCAGTGAGACCCATTTCAGACTTCTGACCTCCAGAATTATAGTAAATCTGTGTTGCTTTAAGTCATTAAGTTTGTGGTGATATTACAGCAGCAATAGAAAACTAATATAGCATTTAACTGTGAACAGCTAAATATCTAAAGTTGATGAACCCAAGTTTCCTCCTCCTCTCTTTCCAAGTAAGGTGCCACAACCAGGGAAATGACAAAGCAAAAGCAAGGGAGAGGAAAGCCAGCAAAGGGCAGGCTGGCCGGCTGGCTGGCCGGCTGGCTGCTGCTTAGCGTGGTCTCTTCGCTTCCTATCTCAGTATTTAGCCTCTGCCCTGCCTTGGGCCAGGGGGGCTCTTCCCCACATTGCCTCGGGCCTCGTGCTGCCTCCACCTCTCTTTTCCCCAGTGGTCTTCTCTCCAGGTCCCCTCTTCTACTCTGTGGGAGCTAGCAGAAGCCCAAGCTAGCAAGAGGAAAATGGACATTCCTACCAATTCCCTCCCTTCCCTTCCATACCCACATAGTCTCTGGGGAAGAATCTTGAATGAAAGCAAGCAAAGAACAAAAGGAAAAGAGATGCCTGAAAACAGGCTCGAAACAGTAATGGGTAGAGTGACAAACAGGAGATGCCACCTCATCTTGTTGACTTAGCTGTCACCATTTTCCATAGCAGAGTTATTCCAGTGTACTCTGTACCAGGGCTCAGTGTAACTATTATTCCTGTGCCCTCAGTAGTACAGTAGAACCTCCCCCATTTCTCTAAATAGTTAACTGCACACTTAGAGCTCCTGACATAGAGTTTAGGATGCAGAGTTAAGTATTTGTGTGTACTTCACCCCATTGCCATCTGTGATCTGTAAAAGTCTGATACACCCTAGCTAGTCAAATATTCATTGATCCTCCACTGTGCATTTGGCGGTACACTAGATGTAGGAAGCGGTGCTGGGCCCAGCACCATCACTCGGAGGACCAAGTGGAGCCCCCTTTCTGGTGGAAAACGATTTCTCTGGGATTACGATCAGCAGTCCTGTTTCCTTGGAACAGCACATAAGCAACTTACTGCAGGTGTTGTCCTAAAGACACGAGCTTATCTAATGTAGACAAGAACAAAAAAATCAAAATTCCTCCCCGAAAGGTTACTCAGTGACTCCGTGTGCCTCTGAGAGTACAATAAGCTCTTTCTTTGGAATCTGGGAGGTGCTTCCGGGGCATGAGAAGGAACACTCTACACAGCTGCCTTTGATGTGATCTCCCAGGTGTGCCCAATAATGCCTTGGTGCTTTCCAACCACCTGTTGTCATTTTACACGTTTTATCAGATGACTTTATATATCGGGTGGGACCAGATCTTTAAAAGGGAAGATGTGACAACTTTAACGCCCGTCATGCTCTAGGCATACTCCCTATCAGGGCTGCATCTTCATTCACTAGAGATGGCGATTTACAGTGTCTAATTCTAATCACCTGTCTAGCTACAGTGCTCTAACTGGTCTCCTTGGCTTCTGTCTTTCCCTCCTCCAATCTTGCCCAGGAACTTTTGTTAGAGGGATCTTTAAAGAAAATAGAAAAAAAATTGAGCTACCCTTCTTCTCCCCTCCTGCTTCCTTATCTGAGTTAGATGTTCTCATAATACCCTACACTTTCCCCTTTGTTAGCAGTCATCACAGCGAACTGTAAGTGCCTGTTCACTCACGTGCATCTCCCACTAAACTCTGATCTGTGGCGGCTGGCCCGTGCCTGCCTTGTGTATGTTTGTATGTACACCACTCCACCCTGATGCCAGCAGGCGAACAATGCACGTGGGTGTGTTGAGTGAGTGAAAGCCACTTTGCTACCTAAGAACTTACAGTGATTTCCCCCGTTGTTTATCAGATCTGACCCAGACACTTCATTTCGGTTTTCAGCTCCTTTGATTTTTCTTGTATACAAGCTCTCAGATCTCCTCCTGGCCCCCATCTGGTTCTTGCATCTTCATGCACTAAGTTGTCTGCTCTGCCTGCCCATCTGTGGTAGCTTGTCTCCAGAGATGGCTGCCATCAGTTTCTTTGTGCACATGCCACTCACCCACTGAGAGATAGTCCTCTGCCCCCTTGAACCTGGGCTAGACTGTGACTAATTTCACCAATAGACTGTAGCAGAAGTGACACTCTGCCAGTGCTGGGCTACTCTTTAAGAGAGGACAGGTGGTTTCCTATCTCTTGGAGCCCTGAACTGCCGTTAATAAGTTCAGGCAGACAAGCCACGTGGAGGAGGCTGAGCCATCAGCATGGGAGTGAAGAAGCCACGTTAGACAACCAGCCCAGCTGAGCCTTGAGGCAAGTCCAGTCCCAGCTACTCTCTGACGTAACTACTCGAAAGATCCCAGGCAGGACCACCTAGTTGAGTACAGTCAGCCTACAGAACCATGAGATAACGAGAGTAGTTATTGTTGGGTTTTTTTAAAGATTTTTTGATCTGGACCATTTTTAAAGTCTTTATTGAATTTGTTGCAATATTGCTTCTGTTTTATGTTTTGGTTTTTTGGCCCCGAGGCATGTGGGATCTTAGCTCCCCAACCAGGGATCGAACCCGCACCCCCTGCATTGGAAGGCGAAGTCTTAACCACTGGACCACCAGGGAAGTACCTCGATAGTAGTTCTAAGCTACTAAATTTCGAGGTGATCTGCTCTACAGCAATAAATACCCTAAACAGCGTCCTCCAAGGTCTCAAACTAGATTTTCAGTAAAGTTTGCCTTTCAAGTCTAGTTGACCTTGGTCTCTCCCTTCTCTCTCATAGAACTTCTCAGTACCACACGTTTTGTCATCCCACTGTACATATCATTATTTTCCATTTCCTGTGTGCTATTCTGGACTCCATGACCAAACTCCATGATCTCTGAAGATACCAAACAATGAGTCCTAGTTCTGGACAAAATGTAATAAATAAGCTGTTGAATTAGAAGCATTCGTGGTCATTCACCTCTCTGCCAGCTATTTTAGCTGTGACTCTTCGTGGTATCTCTTGGAGCATTCTTTCAAGCCATGGTTGTGAAAGTATGTGTGACCGCAGGCAGCCCTTAGGATCCTTCCACCTGCAGACAGTATGAAAGAGCAGTGGTTCTCCAAGTCTGGTCCCAGATCAACAGCATCAGCATCTCCTGGGAACCTGTTAGAAATGCAGATTCTCAGGTCTACCCCAGACCTATAAAATTTGAAGTTCTGGGGGTGGGGCCCAGCATTCTGTGTCTTAACAAGCCTTCCAGATAATTGTGATGTATGCTGAAGTACGAGAATCACTCTTGTAGTGGAAAGCGTCCTGGTTTTAAGGTCAGAGGTCTAGGAATCCTTTGTTAAACATTTATTAAATGTGCATCTGCTTATGCGAGGTGTTGCCTTAGGGGCGGGGGATACTAAGAGGGCTGTAGGTTTGTCTCTGCCCTTGTTTGTTGAGGGAGGATGGTGGTGGCTGCACTATTTACATACGTATAAATGAGACATAACCCAAATTATCTGTACAAAGCCTGCACACTGAATGAGACAGTCCTAGATTTTTACCTTTGCTTTTCTATTTAAGGATCAGATACCATTATCGTGAACTTAAATAAACTTTAGGAACCCTTTTATCAGGAAATGTTTTATTAAAGATTACTCAATTAGTAGCCTATGAAGTAGTATTCATGCTCACCATAGGACAGAAAATCCAGATAACTAAAAAGAAGAAAATTAAAATAATTCATAATCCTATCACCCAGAGCTAATACCATTTCAGTGTATTTTCTTCGCAACTTTTTAATGCCTGGGTCTTTTTGTCCTTTTTCTATATCTGCCTTATGCTCTTAGTAACTTATTGTGACCATTCTAAGTCACTCGTTTCCTGAAGCTTCAACATCTTTTGGTGAAATGGATATAGTATAGTCATGATGGTGTCTGCCCTGGGAGTGCACCTGGCTATTCAAGGCATGGGTTTAGCTAAGTAGTAGTGGAGACAATTACTGGTTCCCCTTTTCACTCCTGTCCATGTCCATCTTTCCCTTTGTTTATTCTCTTTTTTCTAATCGACCCCATAGATGCCTCCCTGCCTCTTCTCTCCACCTGTCCTACTTTTCCTCCTCTCACTTAAGCTTTGTTTTTCCACCCGTGGCTGGCGTGACCTTCTACCCCTTCTCCCCTTGATTCCTCTTTATCCTTCCGGACCCAGTGCCATGACCAACTCATGTGGGAGAGATTCGCTTCCTTGCAGACGCTTAAACGCGTTCTCTGATTTTCCACAGCTCTCTTCATACCTCTCTCATTGTACTCTCTCACGTGAGCGTTACACACTTAAGGTCTGCGGCCCGAGACCAGAGGCTTATTCTTCTCCACATCCCCTAAGAAAAGTGAAGGGGCTTCTGTAAAGTTTGCAAAATGAATAAATAAAACCCCAAGGCCTGTCAGTCCCCCAGGACTGCTGTTCACAAGTGCAAGACCCATTGGCAAGCCCCTGGGCTGTACAGGCTCCTGACCTTGATACACAGGCACTGTGATCACTTCAAGTGCCATTTGAGCTTTTTCAGAGGCTTATCTGAAAAAGCTCAAATCCAAATCACAGGGAAGTATTGAAACAATACTGCCAAAAAGGGAAGGAGCTACTTTCAGGTATGATAGGAAATGGGCTGCATATGAGAATAGAGGACTTGGGAATGCTGTTTGTGATGGCCCAGGACCCACAACTAAGGCAATGTGTATTCTCTGAGACAAGATTAGTACCACTACATCTTTATAGAGAAAACTAGAGCTGATACAAGACACAGCCTGTGAGGTGGACTGAAGTAAGACAAAGGAGGTGCTTTCCTTTTTTCTTTAACTGAGGGCAGCAGTCAGTTCCGCAGTCATAACTCCGATCTTTGACAACGAGCAGGTCAGAGGGAGGAGGAGGCTGGGAGGCCGAGGAAGAAAGAGAAGCGTCTACCGAGTGGCCTGGGAGGGAGCTTCCCGGCGAACAAAAGACGGCAAACGAACGGAGCTGATTTTTGTTGTGATGACAGATGAGTTTCCTGCAGTGTCCAGAGAGCAGCCCAGTGGGGAAAGGCGGAGGGGCAGAGCCAGACCTTTGTGTGGATGGAGGGAACGCCGCTGCTTCGCTGCCAGCCTGTCTGTCCTTAGAGACCAGAGTTCAGTTGGAAAGCTGGAGAGACAGCACTTAGTATTTGTCTCTGGGTCACATGTCAAATTAGTGGAGAAGGATTATTTTAAGCTAAAAACAGTTAATACTCAGAGTTCAGAGTTTAGTTCTCTTTTGTGGTTTTGGTTTGCTTGCAGTCATTACAGCTAGATGTGCTTAAAGAAACACACATGGTTTTCCATTATGGTCTTGAGAAAGTTAGGAGACACCTGACTGCTAATCTTTATTAGGGGGTGAAATTTCTAGCATCTTATAAACGTTTAGTTTCACAAAGAGGTGAGATGCAGCTTGAACTTGTACTCACAGGATCCTCATCAGGCACTAAACAGGATTGTTCTTTGCCTCCTTTCCTTTATGCTCCATGATCCACCCGTGGCCGGCATGACCTTCACCCTCTATCCTGGACCAACTGCTACTCATCCTTTATGACCCAGTGCAGTGGTCAACACGGAAAACCTTCCCTGACCCTTCTAGACTCTTTTTTTTTGCGGTACACGGGCCTCTCACTGTTGTGGCCTCTCCTGTTGCGGAGCACAGGCTCCGGACGCGCAGGCTCAGTGGCCATGGCTCACGGGCCCAGCCGCTCCGCAGCATGTGGGATTTTCCCGGACTGGGGCACGAACCCGTGTCCCCTCCATCGGCAGGCGGACTCTCAACCACTGCGCCACCAGGGAAGCCCCCCCTTCTAGACTCTTAATCTCTGATTCTCCACAGCACTCCTTCATACCTCTGCTAACTGGACTTATTTCATGTGTTACACATTTGGGGAGCTGGACGCAGGACCTGTGTGTCGCGTGCATATTCTATGGCCTGTGGCCCAAACAAGGCCCCGCTCCTAACCTCCAAATCCATTTCTGTTGTTCTGGAAGGTAACCCTTACCTTCTGCTCTACTTGGCTCATGTCATAGGACTAAACGGGCCACCTTCATTTCTACTCAAGCAGCACTTGATGAGATTCCTCAGTGATGACAGGCAGCTCTCATCCCCCACTGGGCCAATTCTACCTGGCAGGATTGCACTTGCCCACCTTGATAGGTGGCAGGACAATTACTGGGCGCCTTCTCGATCTGCTTCAAAGCTTCCTGTAACCTGGCAGGGAATGAAATGCACAGCCTTCCAGCTCAATGACATTTAAGGCAACCACTCATCGGTTCAGGCAGCAAAAGAAATTGGTACTCAGCTGCTTGCAGTCTATTTTTCTGGTTAGAGCTATAAATGAAAGAAGTGATTGTGCCGCTGCACGTGTGACACCAACCTGCCCCCTCCCCAAGCAGTCACGTTCTCTTGCTCTCACTCTGGCTTTGCTCTGGTTCCCCTGAGGAACAGGGTGTTCAGGATTGTTTTGGGGGGTTGCCTAGTGCTGTGTGTCTACATTTGAGTCCTACACGCACAAATAAATACAGTAAATGAATATGTGTACGTTTAAATTGCATATTCACCCCTACTGAATTTGTAATTCATTCATATGGAAATAGTTTCCACTAAATATTGTAACTCCCCCAATATTCTTATTTAGTCCCTTTTATTCAAGGGGCTAAGTTGCATCACTCAAGGGTGACATTTAAACGACAGTTACTACAGTGACACAGAGTAATGACCTTGAAAGTGTGGTACGCTGGTGTGCTTATCCAGTAATTTATATATACCATAAATACTAGTTGTGATGTCTGAAGAGAACGCAAAAGGCAAGAAATCTTTTTTCCCACACAAATGATTGTGAAATATAACATTTTTAGAAGGATGTTCTGGATACGTTTTTGCCCCATGATTCCCCCAAATTCCTTCCCTTCTAAGCAGTAAGTGTTGCATCCCCCTGCCCCTCACTCAAACATTAAAAATAAACAAAAAAATCCTCTTCCTGCTCTCCCTTCTACCCCCAAGGCCTATACAGACACAAAGGGTGGGGGGGAGAAGGAATTTGTCAAATCAAAAGATCCTTACCCTCTCTCAAACTAAATCTGCTTTAATCAGTATGCTAGCACATTCTGTCAAACTCCCCGAATTTTTAAGCAATACATTATTCCTTCAGTTTGTGCCAAAGCTAAACCTTTGCCAGGCCCCAACTGGCTCTGTGTAGAGGCTGCTGCCAAGTTGACTTCCTTGTCTCAGTCAAGAGGCTGCTGCCCAGCTCTGCTCGAAATTAATAAGGCCAATCAGAAATGCACAAAGCCTGCCCGGCCGATCATTCATCTCCAGGCGTTTGCCATCTCCTCTGCGGTCAGATAAATCACGTTAGAGCTATTACACCAATGACCATAAATTTGGGGGCCTGGCGGTCCGTCCCTCCCAAGGACACAGCAGGCTAGGATGATTCCAGTGCGGGGGAGGGGAGGGGGCCCGCCGGGCGGCGCGTTATCTGTGGTTGCAGAATCCAGGCCCGGCGCGCGGCCTCCCGGAGGACTGGCGTCTGGGCTGCGCCCAGCTGTGGCCCTGGCGCTGCTCAGAGATGGCCCGATCCCCCAGGTGCGGGGACTCCATCTGCGCGGCTCCGCCAGACTATTTACAGCCGAGGTTCGGCCGGTGATTGCTGGCATGGAAAACTCATTTCTCAGCCCGGTTTTTATTTACACTCTTATTAAGGAGCCTTCACTCACGTCTGAATGGCAGAGAGTGGCTGCGGCGGGAGTTGGCCTTGGGCCAGGCAGCCAGTCTCGGGACGGGTGAGCCCCCTGGGCCGCCCTCGCCGGCGACCTTCCGCCCAGAGCGCGCGGTGGGCCCGGGGACAAAGGTGCCAGAAGCTGGGGCACAAGAACCTCAGCGGCTCACCACCCTGGAAAAGTTCAGTGGTTTTGTGGCTGGATTTCCCCCTTGCACTGTTAGCTGGTTCCCCGCCGAGCTCTTTGCAAACGTGGAACGTGAGAAAATAGGAGAGTGCTGTGCTTTAACCCCCATCCAAAACCCTAGGTCAATATTTCGTCCTCCCCCAGGTCCTTCTGCACCCGCCCAAGCCCTCCCTGCCAGGTGTAGCCCACGCATCCGGCGGGGATGGACTCGCAGTAACAACCCCCAGGAGGGAAACTTCTTGGCTGTTCTTTCCGTTGGCACCGCCTAAAACCCGAGCAGACCGGCGCGTGTGCTTGTGCGCCTTCAAGTCCTGAAAACCTGCCAGCAGCCTCGGCACATCTGGGGCTCCTTACCATGCATATTCATGCCCGAGAGCAGTAAAACCCAGGTCAGCTGCTTGGAGACAATGAACTGTGTTCTTAAAGGCTGACCAAGCCCGAGAATTCAATTCAATAAAATGACGACAGGGCAGGCCCCTCTCTGTGTCCTGTGCAAAGCGTCATAAAACTTGAGGCAATTTTTTCCCCCTAAAAGGGACAGAGGAAACAGTCAGCAGTGTTGCTAGGGGTCAGTTTCTACGGTTTTCCCCTTGGCTCTAGAAATCATGATTTCTACTCCCTTTCCTAGTGCCCTCAAGCTCCGGAAGAGTGGGTAGTGTGTTCATATTCCTTTCTTCTGCATACGATCCCTCTTGGTTTAACATGTTCCCCTTCCATTCCTCTAATCCTCTTCCCATCTGAGGGCATCACTCTTAACCCCTTTCTTCCCAGAAAAGAGTGGATCCTCTTCTGCCCTCCTGTCGCTTTCCTCAGAAACTCCCCTTTCCATTTGCCTGGTAGCTCAGGGGCACAGTCACTCTCCTGGGCTAGGGTGGCACTGGGAAGAGGACATCAGACCATGCCACCCCACAGCCTCCCGCAGGCCTGCAGTCCAGTGAGGGGCACCGTTACGGGCTGAATTGTGTCTCCCCAAAAAATCACTTGTCAATCCAAGCCCACACTACCTCAGAATGTGACTGTATTTGGAGATAGAGCCTTTAAAGAGGTAATTAAGGTAAAATGAGGTCACGCGGGTGGGGCCTAGTCCGATGGAGGAAATATGGACAAAGAGACGCCAGGGATGCATGCACACAGGCAAAAGACTACGTGAGGACAGCAAAAAAGGCCAAGCCAAGGAGAGAGGCCTCAGGAGAAACCAAACCTGCCAACACCTTGACCGTGGACCTCTGGCTTCCAGAATTGTGAGAAAATAATTTCTTTTGTTTAAGCCACCCAATCTGTGGTGTTTTGTTATGGCAGCCGTAGCAAACTAACAGAGGCACTAAGGAAGCCTGCCTGCAACATTCCTGTGGCTCTCCCTCCTCCTCCAGGACTTGAAAACTCTCTCCCTCAGGATGGCGTTGGCCTGGCACGACTTTCTTTTTGTTATGTTCCAGGTGATCTTCTTTTTTGATAAGAAACTAACCAGCGAAATTTCTCTGTTGGTGGAGCTTTATTTGTGCCCCTACTGTTTAATTTTCAGTTTTGTCCTGTGTAGGTTTTACAGATGAAATACAGGACATCCATTTAAATTTGAATTTCAGAGGAACAGCAAATAATTATACAAGTATGTCCAAAATAGTGCATGGGACATACTTATATTTTAAAAAATTCTTTGTTTATCTGAAATTTAGATTTAACTACATGTCTTATACTGTTTATTTGTGAAATCTGCCAACGCTAGTTCTGGTGTGTGTGTCCTTAATATCTTTACATAGTGGTTCTCACATTAGAATCAACTGGAGAACATTTCAAAAATACTAATGGCTGGGTCCCTCCCTGGGGGGATTCAGATTTAATTGGTTTGAGGACTTTTATTTAAGCTCCCAGGTGATTTTAGTGTGCAGGCAGGGACTAAAATCCCTGCAGAAAGAGATACGTATTAACTAATTAAATGTTCATGGCTACTGCATTGTTGGATTTAGGTTCCCTTAAGCTTAAATTCTTTGGGTTTTGTTCTATTAAAAATGTCATCTTATCACTCTTATTGCTAAGCCCAGAGGCAAAGGTCAAAGTGGATCATCGAAAAATGCCCTGTTAGTATGTGAAATGGTTTTCTTATTTTAGGGCAACTGAGCCCATAAAGAGAGATGTCAAGAGCTGTAATACTGATACCACTGCAGCAAATGACTCTCCATCCCGACACTTCAGGTTTTGTAATAAATAGTGCAGCTGGGCACCCTGGTAAAAGATTTACCTTCTACAATACTTTTATTACAGGTCAGTGCTCAAGAATGTAGGATGTTTGAAGCACACTTCTAGTTCAAGAGGAATTTGAACATAATTTTGTTCAGTTCTTCCAGACCCTGGGTATCTCCTCTTCTTCAGCTATTAATTGGCAAGCATGGAGAGCTGACGCTTACCTGCTGCTCACTTGTTACTGAAAAATTTATAGAAAGTTCAGGTATTGTGCCTAATAGCCCCGGGGTAGCACACTGTTTATTCTGCTTGGGTAAGGACCTTATATTTATTTGACTCTGGTACTCAATTTCATCCTGAAAATAAGTCTTGCCAACGTAAACCTTCATCATAAGTGCTAAGGAGATGCTGGCACAGAGCTTCAGCTGAGTAAGAGTCAAACTAGAGTGAGAGGGGAATAAAATGCCTGTGGCAGAAATACATTTTATAGAAGATGATATTGGTGGGTCAGATGATACTGCTTAATTGGTACAAAGTTCAGGAATGGAGACTCATGTGACAGGGCTTTGTTAAAAATGTTGTCTAAATAAGTATGTACATGATGGAGGTTTTGTAACCACTGCTTAGTCTCTTATGAGATGTTCCAGAAAACTGTTGTAGGGAGAGGCAGTTGAGTGTAAAATAGAGCCTTGGATTTGAAATCCTGGCTTTGGTGCTGCTTGGCTCTGGGTCCTTGGGCAACTACTTAACCTACCTGAACCTTTATTTCCTCATCTGGAGAAGTGCTTCTGGAATGGTAGAATAATGACCTCTAAAAATCCACTACTCCATATAAGCAAAGAGAATACTGGCAAAAGTTGCCCAAAATCACCTTTTTCAGAACTCTAGAAACTAAGCAAAGGATCGCAACAATCCAAGGAGTGTTTATTCAAGAACAGCTGAATCTTGATAGGAATAAGGCAGCATTTTAACTGGACCAGTTTCCTTATGCTCTCTCCACTTCTGTGGTAGCCTTGAACAACAACAGCCTTGCAACTATACTATCTATCTCTGAGATCCAGCAGACTAGCAGATTTGGGTTTGCAGATTAGGGGTAGATAGGGTTTGTAGCTCCCCCAAAAGCCCCAGCCCCAGAGAACTGTCACTCTTTGAATCTCACTCTCTGGAAAGGCCCCATTCTCAGGGCTTGTCTTAACTTGACCAGCTCTGTGTGAACAACTCTATCCCCAAGGTGTTAGTTGAAAAGAATCAGCAAAAATTGTTTAACATCATAGCTATCTAAGGCAGTCATACCAATTGAGGTTAACAAGAAGCTGACCAAAAAAACCTGAAAAAGGAAAAAACCGGTGAAGACGTCCATAGAGAGCTTTGAAAAGCTACAGCGTATTACTGAAGACCTAAAAGTCCTTGCACATGTGCAGGGCAGTGTGCATGCCCAGGAAAGACCTGCCTGACCTTAAAGCTCTGCAAAAGCAGGAAGTGAAGGCCAAGGTAGAGTTGTGAATTGCTTTCCACAGCACTGAAGGTGTGCTCCAAATTTGATGAAAAACATTACTCTACATATCCAAGAGGCTCAGTGAACTCCAAGTAAGATAAGCTCAAAGAGATCACACCTAGACACATCACAGTCAATCTCCTGAAAGCATCAAGAAAAAAGTAACTCATCACATGCAAGGGATCTTCAATAAGATTAATGTCCCAAATTAAACCATGGAGGCTAGAAGGTGGTGGGATGATATATTTAAAGTGCTGAAAGGTCAAAAAACCAAACAAGACAACAAACCTGTCAGATAAGAATTTGATATCTAGCAAAATTATCCTTCAGAAAATGAAGGAGAAATTAAGACATTCCCAGATCAACAACTGAATTTGTCCCAAGCAGACATGTTTTACAAGAAATACTAAAAAGAATCCTCCAGGCTGAAATGAAAGGATACTAGATAGTAACTGGAATCCATAGGAAGAAATAAAGAATATATATGGGAATTATAAAAGACTGTATAAATGTACTTTTGTTTATAACTCTTTCCTTCTATATAATTTAAGAGACAGTGCATCAAACAATGATGATTAAACTTTTGATAGGCTTATATTGTATAGAGATGTAATTTGCATGATAAATAATAGCACAAAGGAAGAGGAAAGGAAGTGTTTACTGGGGCAAAGTTTTTGTATACTATTGAAATTAATTTGGCATTATACAAACTAGGTTGTTTTAAGTTAAGATGCTAATTGTAATCTCCAGGGAAACCACTAAGAAAATAACTTTAAGAATTTAGTAAAGAAACAAGGGAATTAAAATGGTGTACCAGAAATTATTTAAAAGAAGTCAGTAATGGAAGAATAGGGAAACAGAAAAGACATAAGACACACAGAAGACAAATAATAAAGTGGTAAACATAAGTCCTACATTATCAATAGTTACATTAAAGGTATATGGACTAACCATTTCTATCAAAAGGTGGAAACTGCCAGAATGAATTTAAAAATACGATCTAACTATATTCTAAGAGACACCTTAGATTTAGAAATACAAAATGGCTCATAATGAAAGAATGGAAAAAGATATACCAAGCAAAAAATAACCAGTTAAGAGCTAGAGTGGCTATACAAATAACAACCAAAATAGACTTTTTTTCCCTGTACTTAAGGGATCTTGTTTTATTTGATTAGAGAATGTCTTTAAAATCATATGCACTTTGTCAGTGCGTTTCTAGGAATGTCTGGCATGTTTATTGGTCAAATGCCTTGCAGATGGAAATGAAATTTTGTGAGGAATCTTCTGGATCAAATACGGATCTATTTTTACTTTAATAAAACTATTCAAAGCATAAATAAAATAGACTTTAAGATAAAAATTGTTACTGGAGACAAAGAAGGACATTTTATAATGATAAAAGGGTTAATCCATCAGAAAAGGTTAACAAATATAAACATATATGCACCTAACAACAGAGTCCCAAAAGACACAGAGAAAAATATGATGAACTGAAGAGAGAAACAGACAATTCAACAATAATAGTTGGAGACTTTAAATACCTCACTTTCAATGATGGGTAGAACAACTAAACAGAAGATCAACAATGAAATAGAAGACTTCACTGATTAGATCTAATAGACACCTTACAGAACACTCTATCCAACAGCAGAATACATATTCTTCTCATGTTCAAAGGGAACGTTCTCCAGTATAGAGTATATGATAGGCAGTAAAACAAACCTCAATAAATTTAAAAGGACTGAAATCATACAAAGTAGGCTCTCTGATCACAATGGAATGAAATTATTTGCTCATTTATAAAATGTGACAATATTTACGTGAGAAGAAGATAAAAGAACCCAGATCTCAAGTGCCCAGCAAAGGGCCTAATAAATATATAATACATAATAACACATAACAAGACCATATGCATGCATGTTTTTCTTTGCCTCATTGCTGGAGTGTGGTAAATGATGGGTTAACATCCTCCTTGAAAATCAAAAAAAAAAAAAATTTTAACTGCTTTGAGTTGGTGGCAGAATATAACTGATGGTGTCTTAGTACTGAGGAAATAAAGTATCACAACTCTGATGCATCCACCACCATTGTGGCAAAAAGCTGAATATAAGACTATCTTAGCAATAAAAAAATGGCAAATTAATAAATTATTTTGTTGGTAACCCAATAAAACAAGGTAAATGATTACTCATCTGTTTTTTCTTAATTAGAGGCCACTAGTGTATACTAATGTATTTGACTTTTTCATCCATTTCACAAGAGAGAAGCAAGATCAGGCCGTATTTTCATGAATTAATACTTCTGATCAAGATATTAAGCTTGACTTTTTACCATTTTAGAACAGATCCTAGCTCCGATACAAAGCAGATTTTAGTGACAGAGTCTAAATGACCCCTGAAGCCTAAATATTTACTGTCTGTCTCTTTATAGAAAAAGTTTGCTGAACCCTAACCAAAGAATTGAATCATTCTTGGGTGGACCTGGTAGATGATATTCCAGGAAAGACACTGAAAAAACATGCATCATCCTTTTATTTCCAAGTTTGCATAACTTTCTCCAACTGTTTTTATCTGTGTGCCCTCAACTCCTCCTCACTTAATGTTTGAAGCAATTCCCAGGTATTTATATATGATGTTGTATATTTGAGTCGGTTTGCATTGTATTTTAAGGCATACAATACTAATAATGATAGCACTTATATTGTTCATAAGTATGAAAACAACCACACTGTTAATTTTCTTTCCAATTCTATTGTGCAATTGGTAGACTTGCCAAATGTCCCCTGACTTAACGTTTAGAGCTTCCAGGAATCAGAAATTTGATTTTTTTTTTTCACCTAGGACAGGAGAGTAGAAATTTCACAGTTCTCCAGCATGTCCTCCCAACTTTTTTTCTCACTGACCAAACTCAAAAAGGAGGTAATGTCTAACTCAGAACTGCTAAGACTACTATTTTCAGGTTCCGCAGTTCTTTAATCAGAGATGACTGGTTACTAAATACTAATAGTGCTTGAAGAGTGTGAAATGACTTGTTCTGAGATATTTTGCTGCTGCAACTTCTTTTCTCCTATCCTTATGTCAACAATTTCCCCAAACCCACTCCCACCTCACAACAGTGCCTTCTGAATGGGCTTATCTACTTTTACTTTTCTGTGACTAGATTTGTAAATTAAAATTTAAAAAGAGGGTAAAAGAGAAAGCTCGTATTTGTATGCCCCTTTTAGAAGAGTGTTGTCCTCCAGATCTGCATTCACATTTTCCAAAGGTCTGTCCATGGCCCCCCTGGACCACCAAACTGATCAGACCTGGTCCTTGCAAGGCAGTCAAGGTGCACCCTGCCTCCGTCTCATGCTCAGTCACTATCTGAATCTCTTGAAGGCAGCCTAAGTGGAATCAATAAAGCAAAGGAGGTTAGGTGGCTGGAAAATCTCGTCAAAAGTGAAAGACATGAGGCCAAAAAATGTAGGGAGATGTACTAAGAGAGCAGCAGTCTTTTCGGGGCTCTACTGATAGAAGAAGCAATTAAAAAGGCAGACTAATTGCTACGATATCTAATTCACTCTTTGGCCCATCATTTAATTAAATGAAAAAACTGGGATGGCAACAAGTTTGAAGTATTTTGTAGATGGGGATTTTTAGATGAGGATGAGAATTTTTTTTAATTCTCATACTCACAATTTTAAAATTATGTTTCTACTCAGATATAAGCTAACACTCTCAAGCAACAGTCTTGGGAGCCAAAGAACCACTTGACTCTCCCAACAGTCATAAAGGTACAACATGGGATGGGCTTATCATTATTGAGAGTTTAAAGACCTTTTGTTTCCCCGATCTAGAGCCATAGCCCCAATAGTCATAATTTTCCTGGCTTACTCATGATCATTTTAAGCTGCACAAAGAAACAAAACACAGGTGTGGAGGAGAACTCTTGCTAAGATACCATCACAGCCACGTTAGAGTCTCTGCATTATTGCTATAAGTTTGTTTCCCCCATTCACTCTACCAGGTTCCAAAAGGAGGATTATTTCCCAAGTTACAAATGTACTTTCTCAATGCCATTTTCTTCTTTTAGTTGATATTTTTAATCACTTTACCCCAAATCCTCCAGAGCCAGGTTGTCTATACTTTGTTTCAGTTATCTACTGCTGTATCATGAACTACCCAAATGTTAGTGGCTTGAAACCAAAACCATTTATTTGCTCATGTTTCTGTGGATCAGGAATTCGGGCAGGGCTCAGTGTGGATGGTTTTCCTCCCTGTCCTGTGATGTCTGTGAACTCAGCTGGAATGGCTTAAACAGCTGAGAAGTGGCTGGGCCTCACTTACGGTATCAGACCTCTAGAGACCTAGGCTTGGAATTCTCAGAGTGTCATTTCTTCATTCTATTAAGCAACGCAAGTCACAGGCCAGACCAATTCAAGGGATGGGGGATACAAATACCACCTCTTGATAAGAAAAGGAGCATTTGCAAACCAACACAGAAGGCATAGTTGGCAGCCAGCTTTGGTGACAGTCTACTACAGCTTTCAAGAGGTAATCTGATATGCTAAGCACTACTCGTGAGACAATGCTAGAAGACTCCTCCATCTTCCACAGAGAAAAAAATGTCCCAAACAAATGTATCTAATCCAAAGAGTGACTCTTTTAGTTTTTGCTATTGAGTAGGGAGGAGGAGACACCATAAGCATTAGGGTAAACGTGAAGGTGAAAAGAGCTGGATAGACTTTGCAATGAAATCATTTTTAATATGAGTATTTTTTTTTTTTTACCTAGTCTGCTCTTCTGAACTAAGCTTCAGATGAGCTATAGTCTACTTTTTAGCTTTATTTTGTGAATCAATACTTTGATTATTTTTAACATTGTGTCAGTGTTTTCTACATTACTTTAACTTGCTGGACTCTAGAAGTAAGCAGAATTAGCATTTTTTGGTGTCTTGTCCCACCTGTAAGGTAACTTTTCTCTATAAGATGGTACATTTTACTAACACTTTGTAATTTTTTAAAATGCTTAAATGACAAAGGGGAGTCTTGAGTCTTACTGTCTTCAGCAAGGATACTGGTCACTAGCCCTCTCACTTAAGAATACCTCTTTGGGGGCTTCCCTGGTGGCGCAGTGGTTGAGAGTCCGCCTGCTAATGCAGGGGACACCAGTTTGAGCCCTGGTCTGGGAGGATCTCACATGCCATGGAGCAACTAAGCCCATGAGCCACAACTACTGAGCTTGCGCATCTGGAGCCTGTGCTCCGCAGCAAGAAAGGCCGTGATAGTGAGGGGCCCGCGCACTGCAATGAAGAGTGGCCCCCACTTGCCACAACTAGAGAAAGCCCTCACGCAGAAATGAAGACCCAACACAGCCAAAAATAAATAAAATAAAAAATAGGAAGACCCCAAGATCACTATATATATATAAAAAAAGAATACCTCTTTGGATAAAAGGGTCAATTCAACAAGAAGATATAACATTTGTAAATATTTATGCACACAACATAGGAGCACCTAAATGTACAAAGCAAATACTAATACCTAATGGGAGAAACAGACAGCAATACAGTAATAGTAGGGGACTTTAATAACCCACATCAATAGAGAGATCACTAAGACAGAAAATCAATAAACATATGCCTTAAATGACACATTAGACAAGATGGATGTAACAGACATATACAAAACATTCCATCCAATAGCAATAGAACATACATATTTTTTCCAAGTGTGCATAGGACATTCTCCAGGATAGACCATGTGTTAAGCCACAAAAAAGCTTAACAAATTTAAGAAGACCGAAATCATATCAGGCATATTTTCTGACCACAGTGCTATGAAAGTAGAAATCAATTACAAGAATAAAATCGGAAAATTCACAAATATGTGGCAATTAAACAAGCTACTGAAAAAAATCAGTGGGTCCATAGAGAAATAAAAAAACCCTTCAGACAAGTGAAAATGGAAGTATAACACATGAAAACCTATGGGATGCAGCAAAAGCAGTTCTCAGAAGGAAGTTCATAGTGATAAATGTATACCTCATGAAACAAGAAAATCTCAAATAATCTAACTTAATACCTCAGGGAATTAGAAAAGAACAAAAAAAGCCCAAAGTTAGTAGAAAGAAGGAAATAACAAAGATCAGAGCAGAAATAAATGAAATAACAGACTAAGAATAGAAATGAAGTAATAGACTAAGAATAGAAAATTTCACTGAAACCAAGAGCTGGTTCTCTGAAAGATAAAATCGACAAACCTTTAGTGAGACTCATCAAAAGAAAAAGAGAGAGGGCTGAAAGAAATTAAAGAGGAGACATTACAACTGATGCCACAGAAATACAAAGGATCATGAGACTACTATGAACAATGATACGCCAACAAATTGAACAACGTAGAAGAAATGGATACATTCCTAGAAACATACAACCTTCCAAGACTGAATCATGAGGAAATAGGAAGTCTGAACAGACCAATTCCTAGTAAGGAGACTAAATCAGTAAGACCTCCCAAGAAAAACAAAAGTCCAGGATCAGATGGCTTCACTGGTGAATTCTAACCAACTTTCAAAGAAGAATTAATACTAATCCTTCTCAAACTCTTCCCAAAAAAGAGGAGGGAACACTTCCAAACTCATTTTATGAGGCCAGTATTACCCTGATACCAAAACCAGATTAGGACATCACCAGGAAAGAAAATTATAGGCCAATATCCCTGATAAACATAGATGCAGAAATCCTCAACAAATTATTAGTAAACCAAATTCAACCATACATTATTAAAAGGATCATACATCATGATCAGGTGGAATTTATTCCAAGGTTGCAAGGATGGTTCAATATCCACAAAACAGTGTGATACATCACAGTAACAAAATGAAAGATAAAAATTATATGATCATCTCAATAGATGCAGAAAAAGCATTTGACAAAATTCCAACATCCATTTATGATAAAAACCCTCAACAAAGTGGATGCACAGGGAATTTACCTGAATAGAGACCATATATAACAAGCCTATAACTAATATCATACTCAGTGGTGAAAAGCTGAAAACTTTTCCTCTAAGATTAGGAACAAGATGAGGATGCTCACTCTTACCACTTTTTATTTATTTATTTTTATTATTATTATTTTTTTGCGGTATGTGGGCCTCTCACTGCTGTGGTCTCTCCCACTGCGGAGCACAGGCTCTGGATGTGTAGGCTCAGCAGCCATGGCTCACAGGCCCAGCTGCTCCACAGCATGTGGGATCTTCCCGGACTGGGGCACGAACCCATGTCCCCTGCATCGGCAGGCAGACTCTCAACCACTGCGCCACCAGGGAAGCCCATCTTGCCACTTTTATTGAACATAGTGTTGGAAGTCATAACCAGAGAAATTAAGCAAGAGAAAGAAATAAAAGGCATCCAAATTGGAAAGAAAGAAGTAAAACTCTCACTAGTTGCAAATCACATGATAGTATAGGTTAAAAAAAAAAACCCTAAAGACCTTCTACAAAACTGTTAGAACTAATAGATGAATTCAGTAAAGTTGCAAGATACAAAATTAGTACATTGAAATCTGTTCCATTTCTATACACTAATAACAGATTATCAGAAAGAGAAATTAAAGGAACAATCACATTTACAACTGTATCAAAAAGAATAAAATGCCTAGGAATAAATTTAACCAAGCAGGTGAAAGAACTGTACACTGAAAACTATAAGACATTGATGAAAGATACTGAAGACACAAATAAATGGAAAGATATACTGTGCTGATGGACTGGAAGAATTAATATTGTTAAAATGTCCTTACTACCTAAAGCAATCTACAGATTCAATGCAATCCCTATCAAAACTCCAATGGCATTTTCCACAGAAATAGAACAAACAATTCTAAAATTTATATGGAACCACAAAAACCCTGCATAGCCAAAGAAACATTGAGAAAGAAGAAAAAAGCTGTAAACATCATGTTCCCTGATTTCAAACTCTATTACAAAGCTATAGTAATCAAAACAGTATGGTATTGGCATGAAAACAGACACACATATCAGTGGAACAGAATAGAGAGCTCAGAAATAAACTCATGCATATACGGTCAATTAATTTGTAACAGAGGAGCCAAGAATATACATTGGGGAAAGGACACTCTTTTCAATAAATGGTGCATTGAAAACTGGACAGCCACATGCAAAAGAATGAAACTGGATCACTACTTACACCATAAACAATTAAAGACTTGAGCGTAAATACCTGAAACCATAAGGTTCCTAGAAGAAAACGTAGGTGGTAATAAGCTCTTTGACCTTGGTCTTGGCAAACGTGTTTTGGATTTGGCACCCAAGGCAAAAATAAACAAGAGGGACTACATCAAACTAAAAAGCTTCTGCACAGCAAAGGAAACCATCAACAAAATGAAAAAGCAACCTACTAAATGGGAGAAAATATTTACAAATCGTAGACATTTATCTGATAAATGGTTAATATCCAAAATATATAAAGAACTCATACAACTCAAGAAAAATCAATTAAAAAATGGGCAGAGGATCTGAATAGACATTTTTTCAACGAAGACATACAGCTGGCCAACAGGTACATGAAAAAAGGCTCAGCATCACTAATCATCAGGGAAATGCCAATCAAAACCATGAGACATCACCTCATACCTCTCAGAAGGGTTATTATCAAAAAGACAAGAAATAATAAGTGTTAGCAGGATGTGGGGGAAAAGGTTGTTGGGAACGTAAACTGGTGCAGCAACTATGGAAAACAGTATGGAGATTCCTCAAAAAATTAAATAGAACTACCATATGATCCCACAATTCCACTTCTGGGTATTTCTCCAAGGAAAATGAAAACACTAATTAAAAAAGTTATATGTACCCTCATGTTCACTGCAGCATTATTTACAATAGCCCAGATATGGAAACAACCTAAATGTCCCTCAAAGGATGAATGGATAAAGAAACTGTGGTGTGTATGTATTTTTATAGATAGATTGATGATAGGGATAGAGATGGAGCTATAATAGAATATTATTCAGCCATAAAAAAGAATGAAATCTTGCCATTTGTGACAACACGGGTGGACCTTTGGGGCATCATGCCAAGTCATTATGCTATGTCTTATGAAAGACAAATCTTGTATGATCTCACTTACATGTGGAACCTGAATAATTAATTTTTAAAAAACCTAATTCATGGATACAGAGAACAGATTGGTGGTTGCTAGAGGCACAGGGTTGGGGAGTTGGTGAAATGGGTACAGAATTCCAGTTATAAAATAAATCAATCCTGGGGGTGTAATGTACAACAGGGTGACTATACTATAATTGCATAGTATTTGCTAATGACACTGTAGTGCGTACTTGAAAGTTGCTGAGAGAGTAAATCTTAAAAGTTCTGGGCTTCCCCGGTGGCGCAGTGGTTGAGAGTCCGCCTGCCGAGGCAGGGGACACGGGTTCGTGTCCCGGTCCGGGAAGATCCCACATGCCGCGGGGCGGCTGGGCCCGCGAGCCATGGCCGCTGAGCCTGCGCGTCCGGACCCTGTGCTCCGCAACGGGAGAGGCCACGACAGTGAGAGGCCCGCGTACCGCAAAAAAAAAAAAAGTTCTCATCACAAGGAAAAGAAGTTAGTAATGCTGTATGGTGATGGATGTTCTCTAGACTTAATGTGATGATCGTTTCACAATATGTACACACTGCATCGTTATGCTGTACACCTGAAACTAATATAATGCTGTCAGTTATCCTCAATAAAAAGAAAAAAGAAAGAATTACCTGTTGGGAGTAGTTCTTGGGAGTAACATCCATGGTAGTTCTAAAGGCACTGGTGAAATGCACAGCTCTCACGGCTGATTCCTGTGAAGATGTATCGTGTTGGCATCCATTCCCGTCTGATTTTGAGTCTGTTCACAGTTGATGACTCCCCATGAGGCCATGACCCTCTCAACTCATTCCACTACCTGGTATGAAGAAACTTCTTAGTGAATTAAACGAAATGACACAAAAAGGTTTTGCTAAAGGTGTCCTATATACATATGTATAATATTTTATTTTAAAATGGCATTGAGCATATACATTTCTTTAGCTTTTTCCAGGGAACATTGCACCTAAGTTTCAAAACACACAAAATAGATCCCCTTTACTAAACAGTTTTCATTTTTGGGTTACAAAAGTCAAGGTTTCACAACCACAAAGCATAAAGGTACATGGTTCCGAAACCATTTTCAGGCAGATTCCTCTCATTCACTGTACGTAGGGTATTTTCTTGGAAACCCAGACCATGATACATTGCTTACAAATGATCTCCACTGTGGACCTCCCTGGGTTTCCAAAAGAAACAAAGAAAGTGGAGGCAAAACAGGAGTAATAGAGTAACCTCAGGACACCCCAAACACAAAATACTATGGAAGACTGGAAGAGAGGAGGACACGAGATTCTCCTTCAAGTACATCACAGTAGAAAACAATACATTTAAAGCCTCATTTGGTCACTGTCTACCTGGGCGCTACATAAACAAAACATCTAAGACGCAAAGGCAAAATTAAAGCTATTTACACAAATCATGTGGATTATAAAGAGCAGCACTCCCTGGACTGACACTCAAACAGAAGAGGCAGGTGGGGCTGCTCACGTAGTGTCCTTTGAAAAATCCCAGTGTATGCACATAAGTCACATCACCCAACACAGAACCAAAGTACACTTGGGGGGCTTATGGTGTGCAGGCTGTGACATGTCTCTGCAATTGAAAGTCTTCAAAAATCCGAGTTCCTAATGTAAAATTCTGTCCGGTGGCCAGATACTGTTTTAGTATTTCCTTAGATCCGCTACCTTTTAGGGTCAGCCTGGTGGGTTTTTGCATAGATAGTGACTCTCACTGCTTTCTTCATGTGTCCCAATAGCACGAACTTACCAAAAATAGAATCTCATTAAAGTTTAACATGTTCAGTCTGAAAACAGTGGAGCTGCTGGGCTGCTTAAGGAAAGGTAAGATCCTCAGACTGTGGTGGAAAGAAAACCACTGACTACTCGTGGCCTTGTAAATAAAGTTGATTGGCAGATGAGGAAGGAGGTTAGACCAGAGTCGTAAAGATGTGAGAGTTCTTTTTCCAAGTGTTTCCACGCTAGTGCTCTTGGTGAACCGAAAACCCTGCCCGAATGGCCAAGATCTGAGGCCAACTCTGGATACTGGGACTCTCATCCTTGCCCACCAGTATCTATTGACAGCTGTGATTCTTTCCAAGAAGTAAATGAATACTTAGAAGAGCACAAAAAGAATGAGCACAGCTGACCTCATGCAGCCTCATGGAGGTAAATTGCTAGGGATTAAGAAATTAAATACCCCAAATTCCCCAAAACTGTAAACTGTGGAAAGTAACAAATTCCCACTTTGGGGGTTCTGTCCTATTAGACAGCTGAGTACTTGGCCTAGCCCGACTTTCACTTCTCTGTTCCCTCTGTAAGAACAGCAGTTAGGCAAGCACAACCACAGGAGAACACACCCTCCAGTTTTCTGGGTCTGGTACTGCTCCGATTTCAGGTTTTGAGAGAACACAGGTTTGCCTGTTGCCTGACAAAATGCCACAGTGTGGATGGAGTGCAAGTTTGCTCTCTTTAAGGAAAAGAGTGTCACCAAGTATTCTGAAGAGCTAGTGCCAGTCCAGCAAAGAGATTTAGAACTGAGAGAGGCTTTCATTTAAGGAAGTGGCCACCCCCCTCCCCCCCCAGATAACCGTAAAGACTTGACTAGGAAATCGAAAGCTTTTTATTAAATAAGACTTCCTTTGAGGCTACTGGGGCAAGCAGACTTGACTGTAAGTCAGATACGCAAGATCACAGAACCACGTATAAATATGTTCTGCAGAATTTTGAGTGTGTTGCCTTTTGACCTTTCCAGGAATGCTCCAAGGGGGAAAAATGAGGCTAAAACTGAGTAAGCTCAATTCACAGAGCAATATCGGTGCTGGGCAGACCTGCCGCGGGCATTAACAGATCATTTTTTTTCCACATTTGATTTATTCATCTCATTTGTGGTTTCCCTCCAATCCCCCAAACTGACAACATGGCTTCAGCTTGCTACTAAGATCCTTCCACCCAAGGGGGCTTATGAGGAGAATTCCTGGATACCTTTCTAACTAAATCCAGTAGGACTAAATACTCAAAACTTTAGGATAAATTGAATCAGGGGCTTCCAGAGTTTTTGCTGAGACATGCCTTGGCAGGAAATGAGTTGGAGAATTGAGTCCAGGCTGTCATGACATCCCTATGATATGCACATGCAAACTCTGACTCTGGTGCCTGGAGTAAAACCAGAGAAGCTCAAGGTAGGGCCCAGAGAGAAGCCCAGGAAATAAAAGAAGTGAAAGGCAGTGGAGACACGGGGGAGAGGTGACTGCTTGCGAGGACAGCCTCCCAAAGAAGGCAGCTCAGAGCCCTCCACGTACAACTTTCTCATTTCCAAATTCGTACGTGGTTTTAAGAGTCAGAGCAGCAACAGAAAGCGGACCACGCTGTTGTAGGATGCCTGCCTGTTTCCCCAGAGCATCTTGTTCTGCCAGGGCAGCAAATGGTTTACCACAGACTTCTCCCCACAGAGACGCTGGGGGTGGCTAAGATTTCCTGAAGCAGGAGGGAAGCCGTCAGATGACGATGACTCCCGACAAGGGACCAGTGAGTCCAGTTCTTCCCAAACAACATTTTGGCAAACACTCGGTGGGTGAATTCCCGCCATACTTCACCTGCCAGACCAGCGGTTGTCTCCACACTGTGGGATGAATACATTCCGAAGCAGGAAGGCTCCAGGACATTCCTAAGAAAATAGCTACATTCCAAGAATGTAAGCGCAGGCGACCCACTACCCAGAGGAAAGGTTCCTGTCCTCCCCTCTGCGGAAGGGACTGAACAAACAGGAGAAGTGGAACTGGCTCTCCAGCCTTCTGGGGGGAATCACACCAATGACCTCTGTCTTTAATGGGTGGGAAGCACGTCTTATTACAAAAAGTAGTCAAGATGGTGACGCTACCACAGGAGGTCTGCAGGGAGAAGACTCGGTGACTGGACACTGCTCTATAAGGTCCCCCATGCCCAGAAGCGGTCTGCCTAAAAGTGATTTCTAAAAATCTATTTTGCGAGTCCTCCCGGCCGAGATGCACCAGGGAGGTCTGATACGCTGGCTGCCGCTGCTCTTGTGAGGAACACCCAGAGGTGGAGTGACAGTGGGAACAGGGGTCTCGGTACCTGGGGGGCTGGGACATGATTCCGTGGAGAAGGAACAGAGGGTCCAGCCTGAGAATGACCAGTCAGCCTGATTCAAATTCACTTTTATCAAACGGCCACTCCGAGCGGGCCTTGCCCAGATATGATGGGGAGGCAGAGACAGCGCTTGACAGAACTCTGCTCCTTAACATGTTATTTGGAGGGGGCTTGGGGACGGTCCTGGTCCACGGAACCTGGATCCAGATGGAGGAGTGGTCCTCAGATGGGGTGTGGTGAACTGACTGATACAAGGAATCTCTTAACCTGCTCGCTTCAACCCTGCTTTGTGTCTGTCCCTATGGTACAGCGGGTGGGGGAGGGCCAACCGTTCCAGAAACGAAATCCAGACTCTCCCAGAGAGACCTCACCCACACCAGGGGGGCCCTTGAAGATGACAGAGGAACTGTGGGTCCAGAGAAACACCCATATTGCCACAAAAACACACTGATTTGGTGAGAAAATGCAACTCAGGGAAAAACCGTTACATAACAAAGACTGAACTCCATTAGCCAGGGCACCGCTCCAGATGGCGGCCTGGGTGGTGTGGGCCACGGGATATGGGGACAGTCTGGGCTGGACTTGGACACACAGATTCCTCGACAGGGGCCTGGAAAGTCCCAGACCTGTTCTATGGAAGGAAAACAATTAAGATTCAAGGAATGTCAAAAAAGAAAAAAAAATTCCCTGCCACACCCCACCGGCACCAAAAAACAGTAAAGAGAGAGAGAGAGAGACACACACACACACAGATAGTGTTCCCTGAAATAAATCTCAGGCTTACTAGAAGATGGGCGATTACATCTTCTGAGGCATGATCCCCAACTCTCCAATGCAGCACTTTTAACCCGTAGGGAAGTTGGCAGCTTGGCAGGCTGAAGAGTCTTCTGCCAGTGACACCCGCAAAGGGCTGCCCCAGCTACTGTGGATAAAATAAATATGATGGATGTGCTCCCAAATGGGCAGTGGCCACCTAGGAGGCCTATGAAAGGAACCGACAGAAGCACAACACTCAGTCGCAGCCTTTATGTTTTGCTCTTGTTGAGTATCCAGACCTGTTACTAAAGAGGAAACTGAAACCCGAGGGTCCTCTTGGAGCTCAGCCAGAGGCCTTTCGGCAGCAAGCTTCCCACCTGGGCAGGGAGGAGGGGCATCGTCTGGAACTCTGCTGGGGCACTTCCCAGCCCCGCCCCGCCCAGAGGCATCCCAGCTTTCTTCCCTTCTGTCCTTCTAAAACCCTGGGCTGTTTTCATGACAGTTTGTTTCCATGTATTAAAGGAATGACATATACAGAGATGTCATCTCCTGAGCCCAGTCGGTCATTGGATATCCGCCATCCTCTGTCCTTCAGGACGCCACGGGCACGCATCACCAGGTCCTGAGCCGCCAGTGTGTACCTGTACAGGGAGAGGCAGGAATGGGACTGTCAGTGTGGCATCAGGCAGAATCGGGGGTCAGGCGAGGCTGAGAAGGAGGCATCACTACAGCTGTATGAACTGTTTTCAAACACCCTTCAAGTCACAAAAACCTAGGCCATCTTTTTCCCAAATGTGTGATGCCTAATGTGAGACTGCTAGTTAGGTGGTAGATGGACAAGATTCTACATACAATAAATAACCTCCTAAATTGTTCTGCTTTTCAGTCCTCTTTTGAGAATTCTGATGTCAACAAAAGAGTCCCAGTTTCGTGCTGGTGTATCTTTAACACATACCTGCTCAGGCTCAGAGCTTTCTACAGCAAACAGTGTGTAGCTAAAAAAGTATATGGGAAAAATAAGAACTTTTGTTTCCAATGTTTATTTTTAGAGCCACACTGCTTTTAGGACAAAGGATCGTCATTTTCCACTTATGGTAGGGGTAAATCTCCTTTTTAAATAAATTGTTTTTAAAAAGTGAGCTGATTTAAAGAAAAATGTTAATGATAGCGCAGGTAGCAAAGGAGCATAGTAAAAATGCAAAGGTTTTATTGGTACATGACTGGGAAACCTCGGTGTGGGCAAGCTGCACCGTCATCAATGCCACACTCTTCTCTTCACCACTGTAAGTACAGTGAGGGATCCCCAAGAATTTGAAAATAAGATTGCTCCCTGAGACTCAGAGCATAAACTCAAGGAAGAATTAATGACTATGCCATAAATGGATGGAAAGCATTAAAATCTAGAAAAAGACTAATGTGGGAGGTGATTTGGGTGTATGTAGCCTAGGTTAGCCTGGAGGCCTAAAACAAGGAGACAGAAACATTGGCAGGTGTCTGTCCAAATACAGATTGAGGCAGAGGGAGTCTTATCCAACAGATTTCAAAGAAATGTAGTTCCACTGGTAGGACCATATTTAGTGAGGATGGATGACTCTTAGCTTCTGCCATAGAATATACAGTTTCCCTTGATTTTGATTTCATGTTCACCATATAACCTTCTAATTATGACCTGCCTCCCTGTGTGGCCTGCCGACAGAGAAAGAGTGAGCTAGTCATTTGTACTTTAAGAACGTCAGTCCTGTTTCTCCATATAAACGTCAACTGGCATTTCTTCAGTTTGCAGATCAATCATGAAAGCTTGGTTAAGGTGAGCCCAGCTCTGATAATGAATCTGTTCTTTGTGTGTTGATTAAACCAGTTTCTGAACCTGAGAAGCTAAAAGCCAGCCTCTGGTAAATCACCAAGATAATAAATGTCACCCTGTAAGGAAGGCCTCTTGGAAGCCAGCCTGTGGCCCTTTAACAACAGACCACCCTGATGTTACTGTGGCCTTTCCCTGCTTGGAATGTCACTCGGCCTTGCCTTCAGAACTGTGAGTTGTGGAATTCAGAACACCAGAAGCCTCTTGCATTTCTTCTGTTAAAACCCCTTACGGAATAAGCGACTCTCATGTTAAAAGAGACCTGCATCTAGCCCCATTGTTACATTACTTAAGAACAAGGTCTGTAGCAAATAATCTCAGGATTGTTAAGATTCCAGGCTGTGGAGTCTCTGAGACTCAAGTCTACTCAGACAGCCCAGGCAGAGGGAGGTGTAGCACACACTAAAGGTGGTTAATACAAAATAAGTGACTTTCCTCCTAGAGGATGGGTGGTAGGTGAGTAGGAGAGACACCTTCTTTTTCTATCCTTATTGAGAGAATTATCAGTCTTGAGGCAGAAGTATCTCCAGTTACACTTGAGGGAAGGGGCCACCAGTTAGCCTTCTGAGGATTCTCTTGCTACTGGGATCACGAAATAAACAGAAAGGACTCCAAAGAGGCCTTTGGCTAAAGAGGCAAATACATGCCCCCTTATCCACATGCTGCCACTCATATACTACATTCAGAAGAGCTCTCAGATGCTCACCCCAGGTTACTCTTGGGTTTATTACTGAATTGCATGTCTGAGATAAAACCTCACAGGGAAAGGCTACCATCAATATCAGTTGATGTTTATTACCCTAGTGATTGACCAGGGTCTAGACCTTAGCCTTTCAAGTTCAGAAAGCTGGCTGAGGCAATATACTAGTTCGTAGATTCATCTGTCAGGGCTGAACACACCTTAACTCAGCTCATGAGCAAACCAGACACAGAAGATTATGCCAAGTAATGAGAAAAGATGGCTGGCAGCGAAAGGAAGTTACTTAAAAATGTTAAAAAAAAACAGATGAAGGAAGTCAGGACCGGTATCTGTGGTAAATCACAGGTCCCGCGGTCATGGGGCAACGGCTGAGATCAGAACAAGGATAAATGAAAGGTTAAATGAACAGGATTTCCCTGGTGGTGCAGTGGTTAAGAATCTGCCTGCCAATGCAGGGGACATGGGTCCAATCCCTGGTCCAGGAAGATCCCACATGCCACGGAGCAACGAAGCCCATGCACCACAACTACCGAGCCTGTGCTCTAGAGCCCGCGAGCCACAACTACTGAGCCTGCACTCTAAAGCCCGTGAACCACAACTACTGAAGCCAGTGCATCTAGAGCCCGTGCTCCGCAACGAGAGAAACATGCGCACCACGACGAAGAGTAGCCCCCGCTCACTGCAACTAGAGAAAGCCTGCACACAGCAGCGAAGATCCAACGCTGCCAAAAATAAGTTAATTAAATAAATTCATTTTTTAAAAAAGTCTACAAACAATAAATGCTGAAGAGTGTGTGGAGAAAGGGAACCCTCCTACACTGTTGGGAATGCAAATTGGTATAGCCACTATGGAGAACAGGATGGAGGTTCCTTAAAAAAACTGAAAATAGAGCTACCACATGATCCGGCAATCCCACTCCTGGGCATATGTCCAGAAAAGATGAAAACTCTAGTTTGAAAAGATACATGCATCCCAGTGTTCACAGCAGCACTATTTACAATAGCCAAGACATGGAAACAACCCAAGTGCCCATTAACAGATGAATGGATAAAAAAGACGTGGGGTGTGTGTGTGTTTCTGTGTGTGTATACACACACACAATAGACCATTACTCAGCCATAAAAAAGAATGAAATATTGCCATTTGCAGCAACATGGATGAACCTAGGGAATATCATACTAAATAAAGTCAGACAGAGAAAGAAAAATATCACTTATATGTGGAATCTAAAAAAATAATACAAATGAATCTATTTACAAAACAGAAACAGACTCACAGACATAGAAAACAAACTTATGGTTATTACCAAAAGGGAAAGGGGGGAGGGGATAAATTAGGAGTATGGGATTAACAGATACATACTACTATATATAAAATAGATAAACAACAAGGATTTACTGTGTAGCACAGGGAACTATATTCAGTATCTTGTAATAACCCATAATGGAAAAGATTCTGAAAAAAATACATTTAAAACTGAATCGCTTTGCTGTACACCTGAAACTAACACAATATTATAAATCAAGTATACTTCAGTTAAAAAAAGTTAAAATCAAAACAGTGCGTACCTCATTTTATTTAAGTCACATAAGAGCATCATCCGTAGTTAAAGGCAAGAGACCATCCTGATATTGCTATTGCTGGAGACTTTGGGTATTGAAAAAATGGTCAAAATTAGCTTTGGTATTTTAAAAAGCGGCATTAGGTCACCTAGAAAAGATGGTTACCCAGGAAACCCAAGGGCTCTAGAAAATTAAGGTTTTCTTCTCAAAACCGGTTATTGCCTATGCCAAGATAATGTCCCTTGAGCCTGCATTTCTCTCTGTCATCCATCTGTCTTCCCGTAGGTGAACCCTCTCTCGAGAGAAGACCCATTTTTGCTTCCTCCAATTCTTACTTCCCTTTTTCTTCCTTCATTTCTTACCAGTAGGCCCAATACCCTGCTAATCCGGCCTCCTACACTTCTCCGTGCTCATTCCACTTGACCTCTCTCCAGCACAGACACCGTACTTCTGGCCATCTTCTTTATTCTTGACATCTCCTGTCTTTTCTTCTGAGTTCTCCTTTTTGTTTGCAGAGGTGGGAGGTGTTGAGGTTGGCTTGCCCACCACACCACGGCACACTCCAAGTTCTCCTATGTCTGGGCTTCCATGACACGTGGCACAGCTCTTCTTACTTTCCTTGGTAGGCCCCAGTTAGGACTCAGGAAGAGTCAATAAATGTTAACTTACTTTCACTGCCAAGGCGGGACTTTCTCATCTATCATCCTTAGTTAATGCTGTCCCCAGTCTCTTAAGTAGGAAATCGTAGTCGTTTTCAGTGCTACCTTCTCAACCTGATATTCGCCAATGATAAATTCCACAAGGCACTGTAGGACTTCTAAACTTTGTATTATTTAAAGTGTATTTCATTATTGGTAGATGGCTAAATTAAAATAAAATCTCACCTTTATAGTTACTAAGATGCACGTTAAACCTGTTGTAAAAACTGCTATTCTGAATTTATTTTTGCCACCATTCACACATACATATACATACATACATAAAATTTAATTAGTATTTTCTATTTTTCTTTCCTTTCTTGATTTCTGTCAGGTTGTTTGCTTTCTTGAATACCTTTTTCCTCTCTCTACTAGTTGAGAAGTGATTATTTCTGTTGTTTTAGCAGCTATGCTTAAGTTTTTAATATATGTCAATCAATATTTGTGTCCTTCTCCAGAAAATAAAAAGATATTAGAATGCCTTCTTTCATTTGTAATGTTATTGCCTAGTATTTTAAATTTGCCTTGTTTTTAAACTCCTATTAAGTCATTATTATAATGTATATAAACCAACATAGTAACTTCTTTGCTTTTCGAAGTCCATTCCTTTCTTCTGGACTTGATTTCCTTCAGTTGAAGTACATTTTTAGTAATGCTCTTAACAGTGGTCTGTTAAAAGAGATAAACTCACCAAGTTTTGGGGCCACAAAAATCTTTATTTTTGCCTTTAATCTTGGATCATAGCTTTATCGGGTATAGAATTCTAGACTGACTTATTTTACCCTAGCAGTTTGGACATAATATTTCATCTTTTCTGACCTCTCTTGTTGAGAAGTCTGCCTCGTTTCATTTTTTTAAAATAAATTTATTTATTTTATTTATTTATTATTTTGGCTGCTTTGGGTCTGTTGCTGTGCACGGGCCTTCTCTAGTTGTGGCAAGTGGGGTCTACTCTTCGTTGCAGTGCACGGGCTTCTCATTGCAGTGGCTTCTCTTGCTACAGAGCTCTAGGCACGTGGGCTGCCGTAGTTGTGGCGTGCAGGCTTCAGTAGTTGTGGCTCACAGGCTCTAGAGTGCAGGCTCAGCAGTTGGCAGTGCCCAGGCTTAGTTGCTCCGCGGCATCTTCCCGGACCAGGGCTCAAACCCGTGTCCCCTGCATTGGCAGGCGGATTCTTAACCACTGCACCACCAGGGAAGCCCTTGTTTCATTTTTTTATAAGTAAACGTCTTATCTCATTGGTAGTTTATTAAATTGTTATTGTTGATATTTTGTTGTTGATGGTATGAAGTTCCACTGAGACATAATAATGAGGATTTCTTTTTATTTATCATAGTTGGAAATTAGTTTTACTCCTTCAAACTGAGAAGATAGTTCTGATTCTGGAAAATTTTCAACCATGAACTTTTTGAATGCTGACTCCCCTCTATTTTTTATGTTTTCTCCATAATTTTATATTTTCTCCTGTTAGATCCTTCTCATTTTACCTTCCAGATTTCAACCTCTTTCCTGTTTTTTTAAAATCTCTTGGTCATATCTTTCAGTTCACTAATTCATACTTTAGCAGTTTACTATTCTCTCCATTCAGCGAGTTACTTTATTTCAATGACATATTTTTCACCATTGCAAATTTCTATTTGGTTCTTTTCCAAATCCGTCTCTTCTTACCTTATGGTTCTATTTGTACATGTTTAAAGTTTCCTTCATCCTGTTCCGTTAGGTTTTCTTTGGGGGGACAGAGGGAAGGCTCTGTTGTATCTAGTTATCCTTTCTCATGGTAGGCTTGAAGGTAAGATAGGAGCCTCTCTTCAGTAGGGCTGTTTACTGTGTGCCTTGGGTTATCTACAGAGATTTTTAAATGTGCCTTTACTGGGGGACGTTCTGGGTTCTTTCAGCTCTAGAACATGTTTTAGGTGCGATTTGTGGCTTAGGATCCCCACACCCTACGTGTGGTGTGAGGTTTGGCCTCACACTTTCCTGTGTGGCGGGCCTACCCACCCCCCTCCTCACAGAACCTCAGTTTCATCAGGTTCTTGCCATCATCCACGTGCTGCAGGAAGGATGCCCCAACCTGAGCGGGAAGCTCAGGGAGACGCCTTGGACCACTGCTTCCAACACTGTGGCCAGGAGCCAGATTCCTCCACCTGACTTCTCTCTGCGAGGCTTCCCTGGCGAATGCGAATGCGACGTCCCACCTGTGAAGGAGCAGTCTGCACGGACAACTGAGCAGCACTGATCAGGTGCTGCCTGCAGTAACTGAACAGTGCAGCTGAACTCTAGGACTGGTTTCCTTCACGCTACAGGAGACGCAGTATCGAAATGAAGTCACAAATGGTGTTTAGGTAAAATGAGGCCACTTGTGGGGATCCTTCCTCATAAGCTGATCACCTCAACACAACCCCAGGCACCTAGTTCTTAGGAGAAGGTTTCTTTTGCCCCAGCTCCAATCTCAGCCAGGCTGATGGACACTTTAGAACTCATGAGCATCCTTAGTCAAGCACCATCTGCCCCAGGCAGGAAACCACCTATAAACCACCTATAAAGGTTGCTTTATATCGAGACTGGTACCTGAGGAAAAGAAGAGACATTTCCTCTGGAGGGAAAGGACTGCTTCTCCTCTCCCCCATTTCATTCTCCTGCAGTTTCTACCTGACAAGGGCTGTCTGGTTTGGTAACAAAAAAGACTGCTTTGTGTGGCAGTAAGACAGGAGGGTTCTACTGAGTGTGGTGCTGAGGCTGAACACAAAGGCACACGTGCCAGAGACTGAAGGGCGCAGGAGGCGGCAGGAGAGGATTTGAGTCAAAACATGAAATACAAATACAGGACATACAGGGGAGCAGCAGAGAAGAACATGGTGTAGCTGATGACAGCGAAAGGGTCGTGGATTCCGTTACACCCCGGCCGGGATGACGAGGGGCGAGGAACCCCGTGATTCTGGAAGCTGGATGTGGGGCGGCAGCAGGGCCCGGCCTGAGGGCCTCACGCGGAAGGCTTGGTCAGACCGCATCCGGGAAGTAGTACGGGAGTAGCTGGGGTACTCACCCCTCCTAACGAAGAGCCTCCCAGGGAGACCAGTTTTGTACTTTGAGAGCATTTTTCTTCTCTGGCTGAAGCTTTCCATATCGATCGGCCGAGCTCTGCTGAAAGGGGCGGCGGCCGGGAGGGGTCTGACCTGGCAGGCGCACAGGGCCTGGTGCAGAGGCTTCCTCGGGCTGAGCCAGAGGGAGCAGAGGAGGGACAGTAGGGGAGAGAAGAAAAGCAGAAAAGAAGAGGGGCTGAAGGACCACGGGAAGGCCAGAGGCTCTTTTCACAACCACTGACGCTAAAGTCAGGGTGGAAGGAGGCCAGAGGACAAATCCTCCATCGTCTCTGTCGTCCTTGCCACCTCTGGACACTTCTTAGCTCTTTCACCTCTTCAGTGGGGTGTACGAGGGGCCCCGGGTGTGGGCTGGGTTGCCACGGGTCCCAGCCTGGCTGCATGACCACATCGGGGGCGCCGGGGAAAAACTCCTTAGCCTCTCGAATCTGGAATAATGCTAGTGCATGCCTCAAAGGTCCTGCCAGGGTAAACAGAACCTTCCTAAAGCATTTCCCTCATTAGACATAAAAGGCCTCTCTCCCCGACCAAGAGTTTTGCCCGCAGTCATCCACCTTTTGTAGAGTCTCTTCCCACAAGACCACATCTGAATCAGCAGATTGGGGTGTCAAAAATAAGTCCGTTTCAGGCCTCAGGCTGTAAACTGGCCTTAAAGCCAACAGTTCTAGTTGGGCAGGAACTTCTATTTGCCATTTGGATGGTATAGACAGGGTCTTACAAGAGGGAGGGTAGGTGGCAGGAACTGGGGAATTAATGGGTTCCGAATATTTGCATATAAAAGGCAGCTTCCATCTGCCGAGGCCCCGCAGTAATAGAGTATGATGGGAACAGGAGAAGGAATCCTCTTTGCATTCTGAGCAGGCCTCTGAGATTTAAGAGGTAGAAAAGCTCTCCCAAGCTTGGGAACATTGGCAGGGATCTATGGTAACGGGGTAGGTGGGGTGAGGGCGGGTGACTTGGAGGGAGCTCTTTGTTGTGCTCAGAACCAGGCAACTTGTCCTGGGAGGAGGCCCGCCTCAGGCTCACTGCTGGGGGCTGAGCCACGTGTGTCCCTTGTCTGGCTCTGAAGCCACCGAAGGTGCTCACACCAGCTTCTGTCCCGCCTGGAGTGTGGGGACTTCACTCAGGCGGAGTACCCTGAGACACGGGACCAGCGACAGCCGCTGCCCACAGCACTGTCCCTGTGTCCCCCGGGGGGGGGGGGTCAGCAGGTGCAAGGCCATGGACTAGGGAGAACGCACCACCCCTGTGGGAGATGGCGAGAACACCCACCAGGCCTCGTCCACCTCTCTGCCCCAGCGCCAGCTTCCTGGTTTCTCAAGGTGGTGTGAGTTTTAGTTCAAATCCCAAACAGCAACATTTCGATAGGAGGGGGCATATCAGACTATTTTCTTCTGCATCGTCCCTGGGAAGCCCTTTAAAATGCCCCGATGGGGGCTCCCCCGGTGGCGCAGTGGTTAAGAATCCGCCTGCCAGTGCAGGGGACATGGGTTCGATCCCTGGTCCGGGAATATCCCACATGCCGAGGAGCAGCTAAGCCCATGCGCCACAACTACTAGGCCTGCGTTCTAGGGCCTGCGAACCACAACTACTGAGCCTGCGTGCCACAACTACTGAAGCCCGCGCGCCTAGAGCCGATGCTCCACAACGAGAAGCCGTGCACCGCAATGAAGAGTAGCCCCTCTCGCCACAACTAGAAAACGCCCGCGTGCAGCAATGAAGACCCAACACAGCCATAAATAAATAAATAAAATTAAATAAATAAAATGTCCTTAAGTTCCAACTAAGTGGCCACACAGCTCTGCTCCAATGGCCATATCAACAGCACTGAGAAGGAAAGGTGGGCCTGGCAGGGGGCAGTTCAGAGGCTGTCAAGGGCAGGATGGTGGGCTGACGTCCACATTCCCACGGATCTGAATATGCTCAACATTGCAAAAGAAACAAAAATGCAGATTTTATCTAGTCTTCAACATGAGATAAAACACTCACCAATTTGTTCTTAAAACCTGTAACTGATGTGAGGTTGGGGCCGGCGATGGGAGGAACCCTTCCTTTTTACATTTGAGGCATAGTTTTTCAAAACCATATGGCAGCGCTTCCCTGGTGGCGCAGTGGTTGAGAGTCCGCCTGCCGATGCAGGGTACACGGGTTCATGCCCCGGTCAGGGAAGATCCCACATGCCGCGGAGCGGCCAGGCCCGTGAGCCATGGCCGCTGAGCCTGCGCGTCCGGAGCCTGTGCTCTGCGACGGGAGAGGCCACAACAGTGAGAGGCCCGCGTACCGCAAAAAAAAAAAAAAAAAAAAAAAACATGGCAGTGGGAGAAGTTAGTTCAGCCAACTCACAGAAACATCTCATAAAAAGAACCTTTGTCTTTTGCCAAAATGGTTCATATTATCAAGGTAATACAAACTAGCATTTAATACCTGCATTAATAGCCTGCTGTCAGTTTTGGTGGGTGTTTTACTGTTAACTTTCTACTGATTAATCTCTTCCTCATCAATGTGGCACACAGTGATCAGAGCCAAGGACAGCATGGATATGAAGAACATCTGAAGCGTGACCATCAAGAAGGCTTCTCTTATTAAGGAGATGCTGTCTGGAGTTTACAGTATGTTGGTACTTACAGATTTAATACCCCTTCATAAGCCCCCAGAGTGACATGGCAGGGGCACTGAGGGTCATTTGGTCCAAGTTACCAAGATGAGGTTTCCACAGACAGGTTTTGGGAAACGAAGGACTGGGCAAAAAAATCCTTGCTAAGTCTTGCCTGGGCATTTGGGATGTAAATCCATGACATGTTTTCATGTGTTCTTCAGCCCGAGGTCCACTCAGCTTGGCCCACACCTATCTCCGTTAGTAATATTAACAATTTACTCCTCTCTAACGTATGACTAAGCATCTTCTTTGCATATTTACCTACTTGCCTCCATTTTGAATATTCTTTCTGGGAGACCTGCCACTAAACCTCCAGCCTTACAGAGGAGATCATCAGTCCGAGATCTCTTGCCTCAGAAAACCCCTTCCACGCCTTTCTCTGAGCACCCTTTCCAAATTTTGCAGGATGTTTAGGCCTCCTAAGAGAATCTTACTGGAATTAGTAAAGAGAATGACAGGTTGTGTAGCCCAACCCCCGTGAATTCCAACCACGCCACCTGAAAATGTGAACTTGGTGTATTTCCTATCAACGGTTCATTTCATGACCCCACAAAGGATGCACGGAGCTGCCAGCTCTGCTACACTTCAGGGCATAATCCAGTAAAAAGAAAAGAAAGAAAAAGGGCAACTGCACTCATGTTTTGGCCTGTCCACAAGGCCTCCTTTTAATTTTCTGGTTCCTTTCTCGAGACAGTTCAAAACAGCAAAAGGACTTAATAAGATACGCTGGGGTCAGGAAGGTCACATAGCTCATTTTTACCCCACCTCTGCCGGAGAGGATGGTGTGAGGGTCAGAACTTCGCAAACATCTCTCTCTCTTAATCACCTCTTCCCTCACAGTGCATCCTGGAGGGGGAGATGGTATTTTAAATTTTTTATTGGGAAAGATGTCATCAGAGGAAGACAGTGCCAGCCATTTGTCAAGAATGGCTGCCACGAAGAGGAGAAGAAAAAGAGAAAACCTACACACAACATGAACAAAGCCAAATGATCAAATGGCAAAACCTTCAAGTCCTTCCTGTCACAGGACTAATGCCCTGCCTCCTTCTGTCCTGAATTTCTAAACAAAACAAAACTCAAAGTAAAACAGGCCCATTCAAAACGTCAAATGTAGAAACATTTTGTTGTTCCTGTTGCTTTGTTGCCCTTCCTATCTCTCAGGAGGGGCCCACCTTGTAGAGTGCAACTTCCCTTTCTCATTTTCCATCAAACGATCAGCCAGCCTGGTCAGACCCCTCAGGTCTGGACCCAGAAACCCTCTATTCCCACCACTCACATGACTAAATAGGCAAACCTGTGGTCCTGGGCTACATCTGGGGAGAAATGTATCCTTCTGGCTGAGTAAGAACTCATAGAGCCACAGGAAGGGTATGATAGCGGGTCTTTCTTCATCACAGAAATTATGACCTAGGCTAAAAGTTATTAGGACGACTTCCACTCCTATTTCTACTTTGCATGACAAGGTCAGAACAGCTCCCGGTTGGGATGGCACCGTCAGGAAACCCACTGCCGTGGCTTCTGGGACTGAGCTCTCCGTGCGCCTCCCGAGGAAACACACCAAGCCTGGGTGTGGGTGTGGTACCCTCCTTCCAAATCACAAAGATACATGCAAACATGACACACACATGAAAGACAACATCATTTTACATAATGCCTAAGGCCTGAGTTTGAAATAAATTAAGTTTATCTGATTTCCCAATATGGCTTAAATTACTAAGGAGCACAGAGGGGTAGAGAAACAATCCATACCTCATATTTTCACCATCAGATTGTCCAGAATGTTTTCTGACTGTGGATCAGAATGAATGAATTACACAAATTCCATATCATCATCACAGACTCTCTTCCCTCCAACTCATCTTCACATTCATTCGTCAGTGCTTGAGGTCTGACACGACCTGCCCCATTCACCTCTCACGCCTCATCTGTGGACACTACCCCACACTAAGCCCAGGCAGCCATACTGACTGTTGGGTTCCTTGAAAGCACCATGTTCTCTCTCCCCGATGTTGCCCCACCTTGCATTGACTGACACACACTCATATACCCCTCACGTTTAAGTATAGACATCCCTTCTAGTGGGACGCTTTCTTGCCTATCCCTTGTGCTATCTTTTTAATCGTTCATAGTCTAACTTCCTTATGCTTTTGTAACCTCTAGACCTTAAACTCCAAGAAGACAGGGACCCGGTCTGTTTTCTTCACAAATTCTTCCCCAGTGGCCATGGCTCATAAAATAGGTCCTTAATATTTCCCAGATGAATGAATCTGAATGGGAATTATTTGGCAAAGAAGATACCTTCCCCCATAAGGTCTCACTGTTTTAAGATGTCAAAAACCAACCAGAATTTTTCTGATCTCCAGCCAGATATTTCATCTCTTAGCAATGAAACTGTGCCGATTTTATAACTTTTCCTTTCACTCATTCATCTATCTGACACAGGATTCTTTCTTAGGCTTTGGTTTGCCATTTTCCCTGAAAGGCAAATTCAAAACCTTTTTTCTTTCCTGCCCTTTTGTTCCATGGAGATCCCTGTAAGCCCTGTAGGTAACAGATCTCATGAACCTAGGAACCTATTCTGACCTGGCATACCCCTGCCCAGTGACAGCACTGCCCACAGGTTACCACTCCCTGGAGGGCAGATTTGTTGCCATGGAGAGACGGGGGCTGGTAAGGAAAACCAAGCCAGCTTGGAGAGATTTTAAAAAACGTTGGGTGCCTTTTCACTCATACCTGTCAGATGGCTTCGCAAAGCTTTATGAAAATAATTACAGTAGAGAAAATCAACAGGAGAATGTTGCTAACAAGTAGGATATAAAACGCAGATTACAACTAAAAGCTCAACAGGAAAAAAAATGTATTCGAATTCAAATCAAAGAATCTTATTTGCAGTCCCATCGATTCCTTTGTGCCTGAGAAAAATTATACAGACAATTCTAGAAAGAGAAAGAATGTCTCGCTTTAATTTCTTCCTGAAGGAATTTTTTGTTGTTGTTGTGAAATATATGAAACATATAAGTATAGCAACAAACATAGAATAACAACAACAAATACCCAGTGCTTACTATATACCAGGCACTTTACTTTATATATAAGGATGAGGTCAGGACTACTGGAACCCCCATTTTACAGATGAGGAATCTGAGGCATGGAGAGGTTAAGAAACCTCCCCAAGGTCACAAAGTCTAGAAGGGGCAGAACCAGGATTTAACCTCAGGCAGTCTGGCTAGATCCACACTGTTAACCACTAGACTACACTGCCTCTCATAGCTAACATACAAACAAATGTATGAAAAAGATATAGTTATAAATAACATGAACAATCATATATCTACCATGTAGCTAAAGGAACAGAACATTACCAGTAAATATCTTAGCAGCTCACTATGGGCCTCTCCACAAGCACACATTCCCCTCTGCCACCTCTCTTCCCAAGGTAACCATTATCCAAATTTTGGGTTAATTCTCTTGCTTTTTGTTATAATTTTAATATCTGTATCCCTAAGTGATATATTGTTAGCTTCCTACTTTATGTAACTCGAATCATAATATGTGTATTGTTCTATGACTGGCTTATTAAACTCAACATTATGTCTTTGAGATTCTTCCCCGTTAAAGATCACAGCTTTGGTTCATTCTCATTTGAGGACTGTGAATTATTTCATTCTTTGTTTATCCATCGTATGGTTGGACACGCAGGTTGCTTCCAATTCTTATCATAAAAACAATTGTGTGGCTATCTTTTTGTATAAATTGAATTACACCAGCACCAGAATAAAAAGAACACCTGGGTTGTTTGTTAAAACACAGATCCCTGGGTCCTACCACTGGAGTTTTATTTGGTAGATCTGGGGTAGAGCCTGAAGATTTGTATTTCTAGCAAGTTCTCAGACGATGCTGATGCCCTGTGACCCAAAGACCACACTTTCAGAACCACTGCTCCAGGCTACAGACCTAAGAGTGGAGCTTCTGGGTTATACGATATGCATATGCCAAGCCGTCTTCAGAGTCTTTCTACAAATTCACAAATCCATCTGCAGTTGTTCTACATGTTTTTAATTATTTCTACTCCTCTGACTGTTGAAGCTTTTTTCATATATTTATTGGCCATTAGTTTTCTTCTGTGTGATGACTGTTGGGTACTTGCTCATTTTTCTATTGGGTTATTTGTGTTGTCTTTATTGATCTGTGACAGTTCATTCTATTTTATGGGTATGAATCCCTCTTTGGTTATACAAATTGCAAAGATCTTCTCCCAGCTATCACGTTGCCATTTTATTCTCTTTATGTTGTCTTTTGCAGAACCAAAGATGGTAATCCTAACATAGTCAAGGTTATCAATCTTTTCTTGTTTGTGCTTTCTGTATCTTGTTTAAGAAATTCTTCTCTACTATAAGATCATAAAAATAGTCTATGCTATTTCCTAAAAGCTGTATTTACTTTTCCTTTCACAGTTAAGTCTTAACTTGCCTGGACTTGATTTTAGTGTATGGTGTGAGGGAAGGATCCATTTTAAATTTTTCTGCACCATCTTAATTGTTCTGATTTTGTACTAATATCTAGAAGGGTAAGACCCATACAGAAGTGTCACAAACATTCTTGGCATTTTGTTCTTCCATATATATCTCAGAATCAGCTTACAAAGTTCCATGAATACCTCACTGGAATTTTGGTTATCATTCTACTCACTCTAAAGATCAATTTAGGAAAAATTAATATTTTAACAATGTTCCTATTAAAGAATATGTATAGGTTCATTACTGCCGCATCTCTTATGACTGTTTTTTATTGCTAATATTATTTATTTGCTGGACCCCCTTGTTTTTGATTAGTCTTAAGGGAAATTTATCTACTTTAGTTAGTTTTCTTTTTAATTTGCTTTTTTTTTAGAAATTATTTTTTGTGGTAAAGTACACATAACATAAAAATTAACATTTTAAAGTGTACAGTTCTGTGGCATTAAGTACATTCACACTGTTGTATAACTACTACCACCGTTTATCTCCAGAACTTTCTCCTCTTCCCAAACTGAAATGCTATAACCATTAAACACCAACTCCCTATCCCCCTGGCCCGGCACCTGGCAAGCAACCACCATTCTACTTTCTGTCCCTATGAATTTGACGACTCTAGGGACGTCATGTAAGTGGAATCATACAACGTTTGTCCTCCTCTGACTAGATTATTTCACTGAGCATAATGTCTTCAAGGTCCATCCATGTGTGAGAATTTCATTCCTTTTTAAGACTGATTAATATTCCATTGTATTATATACCGCATTTTGTTTATCCCATTTAATTTGTTGATGGACACTTGGGTTGCTTCCACCTTTTTGCTATTGTGAATAATGCTGCTATGAACATGGTTGTACACGTACCTGTTTGAGTCCCTGCTTTCACTCATTTTGGGGTGCATAGCCAGAAGTAGAATTGATGGATATATTTATATGTTTAGTCACCATACTGTTCGCCACAGAAGCTGCACCGTTTTACATTCTCACCAGTAATGCACAAGACGTTCCAATTTCTCCACATTCTCACCAACACTTGTTTTTTTCTCTTCGTGTGTTTGTTTTTAAATAGCCAGCATAATGGGTGTGAGGTAGTATGTCAGTGTGGTTTGATTTGCATTTCCCTAATGTGTTAGTTGTTTTAAAGAAACTGATTTTGGCTTTACCGTTTATTTTTATTGTATATTTGTTCTCTTTTTTGTTATCTTTAATTTTTCCTTCCATTACTTTTCCTGGGTTTATTCTGTTGTTTTTAATTGTTAATCTAGATGCCGTTGTTGAAATAAGGACCGCAGACCTAAATTTTTAAATTAGGACAGTGGTTTACTAACAGCCTATATGCAGGAAAAGAGCACACAGTCCACAAGTAGACAGCTCCACTCCTGTGGCCCCTCAGAACCGTGAAGTTATAAGAATTCTTGTGTACATGTTTATAGGAATAATATGTACAGAATTAGCCCAGTAGCACAAAGCAGGCTTCTAGATCATACTCTGAGAAATACCCTTCTCTTTGGTTAAGGGGCTATTTTTCTTTTTCTGTGGTCAGAAGCCTGGAGCTTGTGGGCAGGGTCCCTGTGATCTGGGGAACTGGGAGGTTGGGAGGGTTGGAAAAAGTTCCTTTATGATATGGAAGGAATATAGTCACTTCTGGCAGGTCAGGGATGAGTAGAGCTTTTCACCTATGCATAGCTCATTAAATTGGGGGGGGGGGGAAGGCTCAAAATTCAGCCTTTAAAGTCTTGATATGTAGTATTATTTAGGTCCTGGTAATTTCTAATTTTTATTACAATTTTTTGATTTATAAGTTGTTTAGAAGTTTGGTTTTTAATTCTATGTGGGCTTGACTAGTTTGAAAATTACACTTTCTATTCTTTCTTTCGCTTTCTTAGCTATTTAAACACATTTCAAGTCTAAAGTTAAACACTTCTAACCTCTTTTCAAGTAGAACCATAGCATACTTTAGCTGATTATTATCCCCACTGGCCAATTTATTATGCTGTTTTTATTCAGTATTTTATCATTTTTAACCACATATTAGACATTCTTATTGCAGTTTTTATATAGTTAGTATATGTTTAAGTATACCTATTTACTAATAGCTTAATAATCCATCTTACTTCTCAGTCTTCCGTCTGGGATCATTTCCTTTTCTTATCTGAGGACATCCTATAGAATCTTCTTCAGAGGAGGCTGGATGGCAGTAAAATTTCTCAGTTTTGTTCTGCCTCAAAATGCTTTTACTTCATCCTCTTTATTGATATCTTTACTGTATATAAAAATTCTAAAAATTGAGAGCTGCTTTTCTTAGCCAACTGAAGATATAACTCCACTGTCTTGGCTTCCACTGTTATTTTTGAAACGTCAGCTATCACTGTAAATGCTATTCTTATATATCTGTTTTGTCTTTCAGGCTGCTTTTAGTATCTTTTTTGTTTAAATTCTTCCGTTTCATTATAAAATATCTACTTAAAATTATCTCTTTCTTTCTTCTGCTTGAGATCTGTTGGGCTTTCTGGATCTTAGGTTTAATATCATTCAACAGTTCTGGATTGGAACTTGGTTTTTTTTTTTCCCACTTTCTATAGTATTTCCTTTTGCAATTCTTTTTAGCCTCTTAGTTATCTTCCTAGTCTCAATCTCACTTCATCCTTTCCCTCTTTGTCTCTTTGAGCCATATTCTGGATTGTTCAGATCAGTTTTTCAGTTCATCAGTGTACTGTTCAACTGTCTCCAATCTGTTTAATCCACTGAATTTGTAGTTCCTATTTTTATATTTTTCATCTCCAGAAGTCCCATTTCTTTATTTTAAAACTCTGTGCAGTCATTTATAGTCTGTCCTTATGCATGATTTCAATGCTTTTAAAAATATTTCTGAAACATGTTAAAATATTTATTTATATTTTTTGGCTGATAAATCCAATCATATTTACACGTCCAACTCTGCTCTCTATTGTTTCTGCTGGTTTTCACTCACGGTGACTTATTTCCTTGTGTTCTAAGCGAAAGGTGCCCTTCTCCAGAGGGGATTTCTGTTTACTTCTGAGTCACCTAGGGTTGTTTAGGATGTTTACACGGCCATCATGCTATAAGGAATCCCTACTTCAATCTTTCTCTCCTTTCCCAATGTTTCTTGAAAGAAACAGTTCCTCAATGGATGGAAATGAATGCTGGGAGCATTTGCTATCATTCTTACGAGGAGGATCACAACTTGGGTTATTCCCACTTTGCAGGATATGAAGTAAGAATCTGAGAAAGATATACTGCTGAAATATCTCACAAAACAAATTCTTTACCACCTGTATCTAGGTTTAACTTAAGGAGGATTTTTATTTGGCTGTGAAAGTACCTCTAATAAGAAGGGTAGTCCCTTTTGCAGTTTGGTTACTAAACCATCTATATCAGAATGAATGATGAAAAGTGCAAGATTATCATTTATTTCAGTCACATGAAAGACCGCTTGAGGAACAACCCTCCAATCATAGAAATGCACAAACCTGTGAGGGTCATCTGGATCACAGTTAGGGAGAAACTGAGTGATTGCTTCCGCCACTTCTTCATTTGATAAAACATCCCAGAGTCCATCAGTGGCCAAGATCAGCACATCGTCTGCTCCATGCTCGTATCTGGAGAGATCGTAGACTCTTACCTGAAATGAACAGCAATACCCCTGCTTAAGAAGTTGGGAGCATATTATCCCCCCTAGCAGACCGGCTTCTGATTTCCCTTCCCTTTTCCCGCCCAGCCCAGTGGTTTTTAGGTGTGCGCTATAAGGCAGTTGGGTATACAGCAAGCTTTGTGGCCCAGCGGTAGCCTCCTTTGAAGACTTGCTGTGTAGACATATCGGGCCCCAAACACAACTGTGAATGAGCCCAATAAATTAATAGTTGACAAGAAAGAAATTAACTGAAAATGTAATGCCTGAAATGTGGCTGCAACAATGACTCGCAATAGATACAGCGGTAGCTAGAAGAGCAGCCGGAAGCTTGCTGCCTTCCTTCCTTTGCACGTCCATCCGACAGACATTTATGAAGGGCCTGCTCTGTGCCAGGTGATCTAAGTATAAAGATAAACAGCAGACTTCCCTGCTTCTGAGCTCTCAGTCTGCAGGGGAAACAAGGCCAGTCTAGGATCCAGGGCAGCTACTCTGCGTGTATTGGTTTAGGACTAAGGAGACACACTTTATTTCATGTACTCACTTGATACCTTTTGGCTTACCTGCTCTGAGGCCCATGGGGCTGGACTTATCGCATGCAACGATGGGGCTCTGATACTACATGCAGGTTTGAGGAGCCTCAGTCTAGCCTAAATCACAAAGGACACACGCCAAGTCTGAATCTCCTAAGTGTGTCTCAACAGACTTCAAGTCTGTCCTCACCTCTAGTACCTGGAATGACTTGGCTATTTGAACATCCCCCTCAACTCTTGGAAAAGAACATAGTGACCTTAGCAAAAATAATAATAATAAAAATCAAGGCTTACTTGCACTAGGCCACAACTCCGTGTTCCCCCTACTCGGGCAGGATGGGAGGGAGAGGAGTTTGGGATTTCATTGCTATTCCCTGCTAATTTGACGGGACCAGCCCCTGCCTACACCACTTCATGAGCTGAGGACAAAGGCGGGTCAATTTCATCAATCTTCCAACTCTTTCAACCCCACCTCATTATCCTGTTTTCTAAAAACAAGTCTGAGTGAACGGTGTAGGCCAGGGGAAGGGAGGGGAGGGAAAGAAAGGGAAGGGAGGGGAGGGAAGGCGGATGGAGTATAGGCAGCTGTTGCTGTGTCCCATCACACACAATCACTGTCAGGTCATCTCAGATCTCGAGAGAATACAATTCTAAGAGGCCTGCAGAACGTTCACATCCACATCTTCAAAAGCCAAGCCTCCTATGTTTTAGGAAGGTCTGCCCAGGCCAGTGACGCCCTGCCTGCCACAGGGCTGGTCCTATGGACGAACAGCCTACACCCAGCAACAGAAAACAACAAAATGCCCCACACTTGCCCACAGAGTTTTTGGGAAATGAGCTCAAATGAAAAACAGCCTTTGTGGCTGGTGAACAAGACGGCAACAATTAGCTAATGGCGCAGCACACGGACCGCACTCAGGAGAGGAGCACTCGGGGGAAGACTGGACTGGCTTTTTTTTTTTTTTTTTTTTTTCCTACGGTACGCGGACTTCTCACTGTTGTGGCCTCTCCCGTTGCGGAGCACAGGCTTCGGACGCGCAGGCTCAGCGGCCATGGCTCACGGGCCCAGCCGCTCTGCGGTATGTGGGATCTTCCCAGACCGGGGCACGAACCCGTGTCCCCTGCATCGGCAGGCGGACTCTCAACCACTGCGCCACCAGGGAAGCCCTGGACTGGCTTTTAACATCTTCCTCTCAAAAGACAGGGGAAGTGTACATTCTAGAGAAGGCACTGTGTCCTACGAGACCAAATGAGAGAAAACAGGAGGGGGGAATCTTAAGTTTACAACAGACTGGAAAGTCCCAAACGCCAGAATTTTGTCTTCAGGCTGCTGAACTCCTGTGGTTCAATTTGGACTCTAGCGGCAACCGGATCCCCTCTGCTTTACCTTCTGTGGTTCCTGGGTGTCTTAGAGCAGTGCTTCTGAAATGCTGATGTGCACAGGAATCAGCCCGGGACCCTACTAAAATGGAGATTCCAATTGACTTCTGGGGTGGGGCCTGAGAGCCTGCTGCATTTCTTTTTTTTCTTTTTTTTTTTTTTGCGGTACGCGGGCCTCTCACTGTTGTGGCCTCTCCCATCGCGGAGCACAGGCTCCGGATGCACAGGCTCAGCGGCCATGGCTCACGGGCCCAGCCGCTCCGCGGCATGTGGGATCTTCCCAGACCGGGGCACGAACCCGTGTCCCCTGCATCGGCAGGCGGATTCTCAACCACTGCGCCACCAGGGAAGCCCTGAGAGCCTGCATTTCTAACTTGCTCCCATGTGATGCTGCTGGTCCCTGGACCACACTTTGACTACTGAGGCCGCGGAGGAGTCCTACTGGTCTGTAACAAAGAATCCAAGGGCTCAGTGGCCTCTGTGATGCCTGTGTAGACTACCCCGTAGGGGAGGCTATAGCGAGGACAGCAAATGTCACCCCTGAGCTCCTAATTTCAAGTCCTGTGTCACTGTGTTGTTACTTCCAGTGTGCAATAACTTTGCTTACGGAAGACTGCTCGCTTCTTATTGGGGTAGATCTACAATAAATTTCTGTGATACTCTGAGCTCCAAAGGATAGAAAATGTTTCTTACAAAGGGAGGTAGGGAGATGTGGATGTCAGGCGCTTGTAGCACCTTCTGCTTCTAGCAAACTAGGAGATGCCACCTGCCCTGCAGCTCCTTTTAAAAGAGAGGTTTCTAAGGTCAAAGATAACAGCCGTTTCATGTCAGGACCTGCCCTGTGTGTAGGGTGCCCAAATCTCTTCAAGTGCTTTCTGTGGCCCCCCAAAGCGTGGAGATTTGAGTTGTTTTAAGCTGAAGCTGTCTTATTCAAATGGAAATCTGGCCAACAAAAGGGGTGTGGGTTGATAAATAGCAACATGTTATAAAATGTTCCTCTTCACTTCCATCAATAAATTGAATCCTTCCCTAATTCCACTATTCACATTTCCACACATAACTCTAATGCAGTTTCCTTAGCCAACATGAAAATCCCTTTCAGTACCATTCTCCAAGCAATTTTTATGTAAATAATAAACAGCTAGTCTCAACCCTATTCCCTGAGGCACTCCCCAATTAACATCCTTTTAGGTTTTTTTTTTTTTACTGCTACCCTTTGTTTCCTGCCCTTTAGCCAGTTTCCAAAGGACTTTGCCAACTTTCCACTTACAACTCGTGTCTTATACATTAACCTGCGATGCAGAACATTTTGTGAAAACGCTCTCAGAAAAGCCGGACTGCCGTGCAAGGCATCCAACTGCACGCTTATCCTCCCCAGCGGCTAGGGCTTCAAAGGATTCCAGTGGGCTCTGGAGACCCGACCTTCCCTCCCCGAAGCTGTTGCAGGGCCTCCTCAATCAGACCACACTCGCCTCCCCGGACCTCCCTGTTCCATTCCTCAAATAGCTTCTTAATGTTCCGGGAAGCTTCACATCAAAAGTAACGGGCTCTGTGGCTCCCCAGGACTCAGACATGAGGAAGACAGTCTCTGGGAGGAGAGAGATACGATCTGCAAAGGCCTTTGTGGGAAGGGGGTCTGGAGAACACGGGCAGGGTCCTAGTGGCTCCTTCCCGCGTGCCCATCGGCCAAGAAAGGCCACGGGCATCCCGAGACTCTTGCCGTTTCTCAGCACAACAGAATTTGAGCCGTGGAGAGACGAGGCTGGGGTGGATCCATCTGCCCTCCTGGACCCTCCATGACATGTTTATTGAGCACTTACTATGTGCCAACAGCTGTGAACAAAAGTGACAGAGTCCTCACCACTTCTAAACTAGGTGCAATAGACACCTATTGTAACAAATAAGTTACAATGCCAGAAGATGACAGGTGCTTGAAGAAAAGTCAGGCAGGTAAGGACAGTGACAAAAGAGCCATTTTAGAAGATGTGGTTAAGGCGGGTGTCTCTGGAAAGACACCATGTGAACAGAGATCTGAACCAGTGAGGTGACTTTCCACAGGTCCCTTGCTGTGCCTCCCTTTCCTTCCTTTTGGGGACCTGCCACTCCTCCGGATTAAGAGGATGTGGACAGTGTTAGACTGGTGGTGAAGAAGAGAGGCTGAGGGGGACACAGTGCCACCCTCCGCTGCCAGAGTAACCCTGAGGAAGACCTGAGGATTTCCCTTTCTTTTCCTTGGTCCTCTGCAGACACAATCCCTTTCATGTTCACTAGCACAGTACTCGCGTATTTGTACCAGTCTGCGTTCACTTGTCTGTCTCTTCCACGTGAGTAGTTATTCTAAAACTTTAGTGTAAGAATCACTTGGGGTGCTAATTTTCAGGGACCCACCTTTAAAGATTCTGATTGTGTAGATCTTAGCCCAGGCATCAGCCTATGTAAACAAGGGTAATTCCAATGCAAGTGATGGGGGAACCTCACCCTGAAAACATGGTCTTAGGCAATAAGCTCCCCTGAGGCGAGGTCTGAGTTGTCCTATTTGTTTCTGCCCCGCCCCCCACCCCACCCCGAGCAGAGCACAGAGCCTAGCTCTTGGAAACCACACAATAAACCACCAAGGGAAGCATTTCCCTTGCTGGACATTTACCCTTGTCCTGCTTACAGCGAACACCCTGAGAGCTGGTCACCGTCTCTTCCCCCCAGACTCAACCTCTGGAGGCCAGAGATCCCATTTTGCACTTCTTCTGTGGGCCTCGCCGTAACTTTCATAGAGTAAATACCACTAGATCTTCAGGACATACTTGCTGAGACAAAGAATAAATGGGAAGAAAAGAGAAAGAAAAAGAATTCATATGAGATCCATTCCGAAGACCCCCTCAGCTCGTGGTGACCCAACCGTGTTAGCTTGTAAACGCCGACGCTCCCAGGCAGTCGCCAAACTGTGATGCGCTGGTATTTACCAGGAGTAGCAGACTCTTTCCTTTTCGTCCCCTATCCTCAGGGAAGCTGCTAATAAACGAAAATCACTCAGCGTTCGGGAGGGGGGGGCAAGCAGGAGGGAGTCTGGGGTCACCAAGGGTCGCGGCTAGTATATGCCCCTGAGGAAGCCAGGCGCTGACGGCTCTCACAGCTGCCCCCCGACTCTAGGGCACAGTCACCCTTACCGTCGTCACCGGGCCCTGCTTTACGGAGGAGTGGAGACAAACAGCTCTTTAACGCGGTACCTCCACTCAGTGCTCAGCTAGCTGCTGTCTCAGTGCCTGTCTAATATCTGTTCGCCCTTTTGCTCTGTTACTGAGGAAATTTCAGTGGCCTGTGAGAGCTCGTGCTGCTGTAAGCTGACGCTGCTTCCTGAAGCCACTGGTGTTTTTTGTTTTTGTTTTTGCTGTACGCGGGCCTCTCACTGTTGTGGCCTCTCCCCTTGCAGAGCACAGGCTCCGGACGCGCAGGCTCAGCGGCCATGGCTCACGGGCCCAGCCGCTCCGCAGCATGTGGGATCTTCCCGGACCGGGGCACGAACCCGCGTCCCCTGCATCGGCAGACGGACTCTCAACCACTGCGCCACCAGGGAAGCCCCTGAAGCCACTGTTTAAAAGAATCCATCAGTTCTTTCATTTGCCCAGTCTTGGCTGCTCGTCTAGGATGTCCTCACGGCTCTCACATCTTTATCAGTTCAGCACGTCCTCCAAACCCTTTTTCCCGTTTAAGTATTTGAGGTAGGATGAGGTGAGCCAGCAGCTCAGGTCCGGCTGGGTGCAGAAGCAGAACCCTCCCTGCCTGGGTTAGTAGGAGCCCTCACTTCAGGTCTCTGCTTCTAACCAGCCTTGGGACTGGAGACGAGTCCTTTATTTCTTTAGCTCTCAATGTTCTCATCCCTGAAATCATTGTTTAAAAAAATGGAAAAAAAAATACAAGAAAAATAAATATTATAACACCCACTCTACCTTTCTCACAAAGCTGTTACAAAGATCAAATGAGAGGGCTTCCCTGGTGGCGCAGTGGTTGAGAGTTCGCCTGCCGATGCAGCGGACACGGGTTCGTGCCCCGGTCCAGGAGGATCCCACATGCCGCGGAGCAGCTGGGCCCGTGTGCCATGGCCGCTGGGCCTGCGCGTCCGGAGCCTGTGCTCCGCAACGGGAAAGGCCGCAGCAGTGAGAGGCCCGCGTACCGCAAAAAAAAAAAAAAAAAGATCAAATGAGATAATGTGGAAGAGAACTACAAATTCTAATGCACAGCATGTTATTTTTTTACGGCTCTGATCTCAGGGCAATACACCTGAAAGTAAGCTAGTTGGTGAAAGGAGATGAGTTCAGGGTGAGCTCAAGGGACCTGGTGTTCATTTCCTAAAGTCTCACTTAAAATTGACAGTGATTGGGACTCTCAATCATGTTTTGGCAGAAAAGTCAGGTGGTCCCCAAGGTAAAGGCTGCCAGTAGGTGGTGGAAAATAAGAAGAGTACAAACTCTTTTCCTCTCCACCCTCCATGGCCAACCAACCCAAAAGCTCAACCTGCAGAACGCTGAACATAGCACTTATACCAGAAGAAAATAAAACTCTAGCCTATTTCGTCACAGTGGATTATTTCAATACTGGCATGCTGGCAGGCCACCAAGACTGCACCTGAATTCTCTGTTGTGATTCTATCTACACTAGATGATGTCATGAAATACACACTGAATTTGGTGGCAGAAGACTTGGGTTTGAGACCCACCTCTGCCCCTTAGTAGTTAGGCAAAACCATTTTGTTCATTCACATTTTAAAATCTCCTGACAACCTGCCGGGAGTATGAAATGAGGAAGTACTGATTTACCAGATGGGGAGCATCAAGGAGGGAGGACTTTGGGCATCACGTACCTTACATGGAGAGGGAACTGCAGGGGCCAACGCCTGGGGGTGAGAGAGCAGGCTGGCGTGCTAGGGTGGCTTTGCGTAGTTTGGCTTGGCTACGGTACTGGATTTCCACTGGGGAGTGGTAAGGGATGAGGCTTCTCAAATCTTCAGCGTCTCCCTTTGTGAAATGGAAGGTTAGGATGATGCGGCCACTGGGGATGCTTATGGCTCTACCATTCCCCGACTCTTTCATCACAGGATGAGTTCGACCTGGATGGGATTGACCACATGACCTCAGAGCGTCTGACTGCAAATGAATCAAGGGACATTGAAATAGGACAGATATGTTGGCGGTTCCTCCTACCCCAAAAGAAGCTGGTTGTTTTGGCTGTGGGTATAATTTTCTATGTGAAATGCACCACAGATATTCTTGAGGTTTGATGTTTTTCTTTTTTTTTTTTTGGAGTCTACAGACAAAATAAACATTTGCCTTTTGAGGGTGGATACCATCTAATAACTGAAAAAGCTGCTAAACCAGCTAAGATATTAGGTGGTTTATAGAGAGTCTAAAGTTGTACCCAGTGCCTGGCCGCGACGGCGTAAGGCTTTCATTTTCTCCACGTGAGGCCAGAACTTTATAGCTTTGGGAGGTAAGCTATAGAGGAAGGAATTTCCTTTACAGATGGGGGCACTCCTATCATCTACTCCTTTCTCTGGGATTCCAATGGCTTGTTCACCACAGAATCCAAGCCTCACTGAATGGATCAGTGAACAAATGGACTTGAGTCCAGCTTGTCAGTCATGTGAGGATTACATCTGTGTTCATTAAAATGCCCGTCTGCAGAGCTCAGGGTCAGAGGAAATCCCAGCCTGTGAGTGAAAGTACGTGGGTGCCGTGTAGACGGACTGAGTCACGTCAAATCCATTTAGGAGGTGGGGGAGGCAGATACAGAGTGACCGTCCATCCCTGTTTGCCTGAGGTAGTTCGGGTTTGTGCTGCTTTCCCAGTGTAATTATTAATAGTGTCCCCACTGACTCTCAAAAATGTCCCAGTTGAGAGGGTAAGTTATCTGGTCTCCCGGCGTGTAAATGATGAAATGACTACTGTTCCTTATTCTTGCAGCTGCTACTTCTGGCCACTGGGACTAAACATAATAACGACACTGTGTTACTACTTCACAGGATTCGTTTCACAATGGCAGGATTTGGGGGATCTCCAGTGAGCAGGAGAGCAAGTTACTGTGTATCTTGCCTTAGAAGAGGAGACCCAATCAGCCCTGGTAAGCTATGGGATACCTGTCACGTGGCAAAGTTGACCCCACTGCTTGCAAGCAGGCCAGGTCTCGGCAGACCTATGATCAAGCAGAGTGAGGTGTGTAGTAGCCCTAACCTACCAGCCTAGAACGGAGCCACAGGCCTGGTGAGAATGAATCATGCAATCCAGGACTAGAGCATGGGTGACTTTAGGATTATGAAACCAAAGTTCCTGAAACACAGTGAAGAATAGCTTATGACAGTGTTATTCAAAGAGTGGTCTTTGGATCACCTGCTGCAGAAGTGTCTAAAAATGTGAACATTGTTAGGACCCCACCCTACACCTAGTGATTCAGATTTTCAGGAAGTGGATTCCAGGGGTTTGCGTTCTTTAACAAACTCCTCAAACTATTCTTATATGAGGTAATACAAAAAATTAATGCAAAAAAAAAAAGAAAGATACTCACTCGAAACATTCAGGTGAAATTATTACTGTTCAGGAGAGGATCAGAGGGGAATAATCACCAACGAGAAGGAATGTCTGACACAATATACATGTTGGCTTCCCTTGTGTGACCACAGATTTCAAAAGCTAGACTTCTTGGTGTGTGTACAAGTAAATTTCAAATTGTGGTTTTATTCAAATAGCTGGTTAGCAAATCTCAAGACAGCTCCTGATGGGAACCATCCATATGGATGACACACAGGTACATCACGAGTGATTTTTTACAGCTAGACTGGAGAATGAGAGATGGAGATGGACAGGCTAGGGAAGTCTCTCCTGTATGTATAAGGTCAGATGGTACCAGAATCAAAGAAAGCGGTTCTATACACTCTTAACATGGGATTGTTTTTCCCCCAGACATTTTCAAAGTGGTGGTGGTGATGGGAGGGGAGCATATACCCCCAAGGGGGCATCAACCCAACTGAGAAGCAGATGTATGAGATGCTGCAGACATGTGGGACTAGAGAAGAGAGTCAGAAAACTGCCCATAAAACTGAACTCGTAGAACATAGAGGAAAGTGGTGGTTTTCAGCGGGGAGGGGGTGGGGAGAGAAATGGAGAGATGATGGTCAAAGGGCACAAACTTCCAGTTATAAGATGAATAAGTTCTGGGAATCCAAAGTACAGCATGGTGATTATAGCTAAATATAATGTGTATATAGTGTATTATATATATACACACACACATATATACACACTATATATAATGTATATACATAATCTGTATGTCATACTGTGTTATATACCTGCAAGTTATACAGAAAAGGAATGGTAATTAGTGATGTGATAGGGGTGTTAGCTAACACTACCATGATAATCATTTTGCAATACAGTTGATCCTCGAACAACTAGGGGGTTAGGGGCGCTGACCCTCTGCACAGCCGAAACTCTGCATGTAACTTATATAGTCAGCCCTCCGTATGTGTGGTTCCTCTCCATCTGCGGTTCAACCAAACTCGGACTGTGTAGTACTGTAGTATTGGGTTGGCCAAAAAATTCATTTGGGTTTTTCCATAACATAGAGAAAAAAATCCATATATAAGTGGACCGTGCCCTTCCAACTCATGTTGCTCAAGGGTCAACTGTATGTAAGTATACACATCAAAACACTGTACATCTTAACACATCAAAACACTGTACAACTTAAATTTACACAATCTCATATGTCAATTATATCTCAATAAGACTGGTTAAAAAAAAAAGAGTGCCAAATACAACTTCTGTAAATTATCAAAGTATCTTTAGACAGAACTCATCATTTTCCCTTTGTACAGGGGGATCCAGGGTTTGTAAGGCCTGAAGTTTATGCAATTTGGGGAGTGATTTTTTTCCCCAGCTTTACTGAGAAACAATTGACACACATCACTGTATAAATTGCAGGCATACAGCATGATGGTTTGATTCATATATTATGAAATGATTACCACGGTAGGTTCAGCTAACATCCATCTTCTCATATAGATGCAATAAAAAGAGAAAACAGAAGAATAAAAGGAAAATGTTTTTCTTTGTGATGAGAACACTTAGGATTTACTCTCTTAACTACTTTCCCGTCTATTGTACTGCTGTACAATAGACGGGAAACTATAGTTATCATGCTGTACGTTACATCCCTAGTAGTTATTTATCTTATAACTGGGAGTCTTACCTTTTGAGCACCTTCCTCTAATTCCCCTTTGTCCCCACCTCTGGTAGCTGCAAGTCTGATCTCTTTGCGTTTTGGTTTTTTGTTGTTGTTTCTTGGGGGTTTTGTTTTTGGTTCCACATAGAAGTGAGATGATACAGTATTTTTCTGGGGCGCTCTCTTTAAGAAAAAGAACACAGAAATAATTATGAATACAAACTTAGATACTAATGTGAATGCTTATTAGGAATGAGAAGAGAAACTGCAACAGATTACTGGAACCATGGAAAATGAGGTCCCTTTCTTTTGAGAAATGATGGCAAGGACATGATGCCTGATTGTAACCTTGCCTCTCCTCACCACACAGAACTGTCTACATTTCCCAGTAACAACCAGAACTCCTTGAAGGTTGGTCTGAGTGAAGGACCCTGATACTTACATTTAATTAACTAGCATCACTGTAAATCTGCCTCTACACTGCAAACTAGGTTTCCTTTCTTAATTAACTAGGTAAATAACTAATGCATCAACTTACATTAGTTTGCACTGGAAAGATAGAGGAGGATTACTCTAATCCTCAAGATTTCACAGCAGGGAGGACACTTCTACAGGAAGGCGATGGTAGCAGGTCTCCAAAATGACCACCATCACTTCCTTCCCTCGCTCATCAAGGGTGGGATGCTCCTCTCATCAAGGGTGGATTCTAGTTCTCCTCTCCTCAAATGTGGACCCACCTTAGTGATTTCTTTAATCACCAGCATGTGGAAGAGGTGATGTTCTGGGACTCCTGAGGCTAGGTCTTAAAAAGCTTTGTAGCGTTTCCCTGGTGGCGCAGTGGTTGAGAGTCCACCTGCCGATGCAGGGGACACGGGTTCGTGCCCCGGTCCGGGAAGATCCCACATGCCGCGGAGCGGCTGGGCCCGTGAGCCATGGCCGCTGAGCCTGCGCGTCCGGAGCCTGTGCTCCGCAACGGGAGAGGCCGCAACAGTGAGAGGCCCGTGTACCGAAAAAAACAAAAAAAAAGCTTTGTAGCTTCTGCCTCAGTCTCTCAAACCACTCCTCTTGGGATGCTTCCTCTCAGAATCCAGCTGCAGTAATGCCATAAGAAGCCAAAACCACATGGAGAGGCTGTGTGTAGCTGCCTCGACTCAACGCTCAGCTGACAGCCCACATCAACTGCCAACCATGTGAGAGAGCCGTTTCGGACTTGCAGCCCATCCAGCCTTCAGATGACTCCAGCCCCAACTGATAGCCAACTGTGACCACGTGAGAAGCACCCAGCTGAGCCCATTCAACCCGCAGAAATATGAAAGATAATAATAAATTCTCCTGTTAAGCCTCTAAGTTGTTTTGTAGTCAGCAGAGGCACAAAGGCATTGTATTGTGATGGGCCCCTCTCCCTATAGGATTGGTGAGAAGGGACAGGGGACAGCGAGCCCGTTGGAGTTTTCTCCTTGGTCCCTACTTGTCCATAAGCAGCACCTGTCCCTCTGTTCCTGTCCTCCAGCAGGTAAATACCAGGAAAACCTCCCTTGGTGGGGTGGGGAGATGAGAGACAGTCCAGGAGGCAAGTTTAATTTGAGGGCTGGAGGTGAGGAATAAAACGTCCATTTTGGTCTTAGATCCAAACCGTGGTTTCCAGTCTAACTTTATCCTCGCTATAAAGTTATTTTCATCCCAGACTCCTGTGTCTGTTTTTTAAATTGGTTCAGAAAACTCAGGGAAAAAGGATAAAATTATTTTTCCTCTTCAGACCCCAACAAGCAACCTTCTTCCTTTCTCACAGGCTAGAAAACAAAGTTTAATTTTTTAAAAATTTCACCCTGCTTCATCCTCTAAAAATCAAGTGTGCCCTCCGTTCTTGTTACGTGGTTTTGTGAAATGCCTCTCCCCTGTGCCTCCTTTTGGCTTTCCTGGTCCCTGCCCCAGCTCAGAGCCTCACTGCCACATGGTTTCACTTCTACGGCGGCCTCCCGGTCTGCACCTCCCTACCTCTGCACCCCCCATCCACGTGCTGTTACAAGCTAAGATTTCCACCGCCACATTCACTTATCATGCTGATCCCCTTGCTGAAGACCTGATCTGCCGCCTCGGGTCCAGTTCTAGGCCCTCCATGATAATTCGCTTGATGATAGCTAATAGCCCTTCAAGCTAATCTTCCAAACATTCTGTAAGGCAAATTTTACTTCACACCAGACTCATTGCTGCTTCCTTCTTTTATCTTGTCCTCCCTCTTCAGATTAGATGGTGTTCGCTCTCTCCCTTCTCTGAATTCCCCTAGTCCCTTAGGAAGCAGGACTCACAGGGTTCATGGCTGATTATTCTTTGGCCTTCCAAGTGCCCCAAATTCTAATTGCTTGAGGACATGTTCCCCAGTGTGCTCCTCGATAAACACTATTGGACTCATGTTTACTCTCTGTGTAAACAGCCAGTGAGATTCTGTGGTCTTGATGGAATAAACGATCTAATGTTTATTATGCCTGATTCTGTTTTAAGTACTTTTTATGTCATTTAACTTGTTCCTTGCGTTCCTGGGTATAACAACCCTATTGTCCTCTTTTTACTGAGGAGGACACTGAGATTTAGGTAAAGTAACTTTCTTATAATCACCCAGCTAGTAAGTAAAGAGATAGAGCTTGAGCCCATGACTCATCACCAGGTCTGAGTTTCTAACCATAGTATCACACTGCCTCCTAAGGTATTTTTGAGGGGTCTAGGGAATTTTTTAATTCCTCCTCTACCACCCAAAGATAATTACTGTAACATTCGAGAAAATTTCCTTCTCAAGACCTACATTTTTACATATGTGTATACATATGCACACAACTTTTTTACCTACTTACGATCAATTTTTTGTATATACAATCCTATTTTGTTTCACTTAATGTAGCCCAGCCATCTCCCCGTATCACTGTGCACCAATATTGTTTTTTTATGAATTGGCCAGACTGCAGAAAGTACACAATACAATCAAACATGCTCGTTCCCAAAACAGGATTTTGGCTTGGGGCATGAAAAGCTACTGAGAATCAGAAGACCGTAAATGTCCAGGAGTCAACGTGAGATCTTAAATATTGTTCATGTTTTCATGGGAGACAACAGGGGAGTCTCAAACAAAACAGTCATTCTTCTCTTCACCTGAAAGTGAATACTGGGAATCCCCTGTAAGTGCAAAGGCTTCCAGAAGCCAGTGCATAAGGAAGACTAATGTTTACTGACCATCTCTGACCATGTACCAGACCCTGTGCCATGCAATTCCAGAGATGTTCTCATTTGTTTTTCCCAGCACCTTGTCAATCTAGGCATTTCCACCCCACCTGCAGCAAGGGGAAAGCAGGCTGAAAGAACTTGTAGAGGTCACAGGTAATGCCGGTGCTAGGGAGGGAGTTCAGATACTGGAGCCTAAGGTCTTCCTTCTTTTAGAGAAGCCTGTTTCAGATGAAAGAAAAAAATGAAATCTAGATGAAGAGAACCAAGAATGACCTAAATGAGTGAGCTGGAGTCACAGAAAACAGCTGACAGGAATCCTGAACACTAAGGAGAGGAAAAATGAAGCCAAGAGAAAATCAGGCTCCCTTGTGGTTCAGTGTGGCGGGGGCGGGAGGTGGGGGACTGCTGAGTTGATGGGGTTGGCTTTGCAAACCGGCCCCCAGACAGAAAAAGACCTCATTCTTCCAAGAGCTCGAAAGGGGCCTAAAGTCAAGCACAGTCTTGGAGTAGAGGCCAGAAAGCAAGAAAGACATTAAGAGGAATCCTAGCTCTAGGGAGGGCCTATCACAGGCCAGAAATGGGTGCGGAGTAGAGAACATCTGTAGGTTTAGGCTGCAGGCCTGGGCCACGCTGTCTGAGGAATAGGTCATGAGGTGTGTGCTGGACGGGGTGGAGAACTGCTGGACAAGAAGGTGCAGAGTGACTCTGAATTCACAAATCCTCTCCTTCTCCACTTGAACTCTAGGGTGATACACAAAGGTTGAACAGCGATGAGCTTCATTGAGCGAGAGGATGGGAGACCCGATGGGGGTGTTTCCCTTATGGAGGAGAGGCTCCAGTTACACGGGGGAATGATGCCGTGGACCAGGGGAGGGTCAAAACGCTTCCTACGCTCGGCAGACAGACCCGTGCTGGGTTGATGGGGGCCTCCTGTGGAATTCAGTTCTCGGCCAGAGATTCCCTACCTTCGACCTGGGGAGATATGTGGGAGGCTCAGCAAACCTGGCGGCCGCTCTTTGGGTTTGGCAAACTCGAGATTTTTCCAGTGCCTTGTGTTCAGCGAAACCAAAAATGTGTTTGGCTAGAAACGCTTCTCTAATTTTTAAACCCCTGTGCATTTTTTACGTAAATTTGATCCACATGGTTTTGATTTATTTTTATTTAACTCATCAAGTCAAATTAGGAGCTACAATGATGAATGGGAACAATGCTGATTTCCAAGAAGATGTTTGAGCCTTTTTTCTTAGAACTAAATCACGTTCCACCCCCCCACACACACACATACCCCACTTCCTTGCGACTGTTAAAACTACCAGCCTGAGCTGAGTTTGAAATTTAGAACCCAAATGTGAAATAAAGACCCATGCTTGGCAAAGATGAAGCGTAGCAGGGGAATGTTCTTAGGAAGTCATGGTTAGAAAGCCAGGGTAGGCTTGGGGTGCAGGTGGGGGAATAAAGGCAGCAAGGGAGCCAGTTATTCCTTATTAGATGGTTTAAATAAATGTACCCGGCTTGGTGGGCTCCCAACAGAAGCCCCCTAGCCGTTTCTCCAGGGTCTGACTTTATCACTGCCACCCAGGGAAAAGGAGTTTCTGCCCCAAGACCGGGGATGTGGGGTTCCCCTGTACCCATCTTTTCTTCTGCACTCCTGCATCGGAGCTGATTCAAACTGCTCCCCTCTCTTCCCTCGGACCTTCCTCCCCCTTTCCCGGCTCTGGCTAAGGCCTCCCCATCTGGAAACGTTTAAAATGTGCAACGATTTTAATCTCGTGCAAAAGAATCTTGAGATTTACACTACGTACCCATTAAGCTAAATTAGAGGTGCACAACCTCATTTTGCACAACTCTGTCTGGCCTAGGGTGGCACACACAGAAGGCCAGCCCTGTCTTTCCCAATTACTTTTTCTACCACACCATCATTTTCCACAACTGCAGTCTGAGGCCGGCCATATTTCTCTGAGGAACTCTGGCCACCAAGGTCCCAAGACAGAGGTACTCTCTTCAGAGCCCCTTGAAACAGTACCCAGTGGGTCCCTTCAACACTATCCAAGAAGATGTCCTTGAACTCAGCTTCCCTCTCCTACAGAGCCTGATCGAATTGGACAAACTTGAGTGCAAGGATCATCTTGTTAGTTAATAACTGTACAACCATGGGGGAGTTAATGTACTTCCTTGGATCTCAATTTCCTGGTCTGTAAAATGGGTATAAAAACCATACACACCTCACAGAATTGTTGTGAGGATTACATGAGATGCTGCACGTAAAAAAAAAAAAAAAAAAAAAGTATATCGTCCGGCCTAGACTTCCAGACAGGTGACATGAAGTTTCTGATCAACCAACTGGGATTTTTCATCAGTCCTCGGGGACTCTCCCATACTGGCCCAAGTCTTAAACCTACAGTCTCTTCTTGGGATCCACGGGAGCACAGTGATTGGAAGATCTATAACCCAACTGCATAGAGACCATTCTTCTGAAAACCAAACCGAACTTCTCACTTTATACAGAAAGTGTGTGTGTGTGTGTGTGTGTGTGTGTGTGTGTGTGTGTGTGTGTGTGTGTGTGTGTGTGTGTGTGTGTGTGTGTATGGGGGTGGGGAGGGGGAGAAGGTTTTCACTCTCCTTTAAGGAGCAAAATGGTTATTAGTGTTTCCTGAGAAGCCCTCACCCCCCATATAGTCACACTTTACCTGTGTTTTTTGGAAAGGTGACAGTACCATTTAATATGCCTGATAAATGCCTCCCTCCCAAGGGGGAAAATATAGACGTCCATGAGTCTAGCATTGGCTTGGCCAAAAAGTTTGTTCGGGTTTTCCATACGATGTTACGGAAAAATCTGAACGGACTTTTTGGCCAACCCAATAGTTATTGGTTTTCTCTGGCCAGGAGGAGTTTCAGCAGTAATTCAGGGATCCTTCTGTTGGCCAGAATAGAGGGAGCAGGGATCCACCAACTTCCAGGGACCCTTGGACATTTTATATCATAAGGGTTCTTACCATGCAGAATTGCTATGAAGGCGAAAAGAGAGATATCTGCAGATGGTAATTGTTATTTCCACCAAGCTGACCTCACTTGACATCCTGGGTGATATCAGGAAATGTGCGTATCTTCCACGCCTGCTATTTACTAGAGATTTCCCTCTTAACCTCCTGTGGCTAGATCTATTTTCGATGTCAGCCTCCGCAATAAAGGACTCTAAAGGAACTAGCCCTGCTCACAGCCCTGCCAAAGGGGTAGGCCTGGGTGGCCGATGGTACCCATCGCTGGCTCTGGAGTGGACAGTCTACAGGCTGGGAAGTCACTTGTGACCTCGGAGAAAAGGTGAGTTGAGCCAATGAGATTCCTCTCTGGGAACGTGCAATTGGGGGAGTCGGAACCTGGCTGTCTGGTGGCAGAGACATATGGAGCATGGCTGGTCTCAGGGCTGCCTGGATTCCAGAGCCACCTTCGCTCCCATAAAGCCTGGCTCTTCAAGGGTTCTTCTTGTGGACCCCATACATATCTCTTCCGACATTATTAAAATAAACACCTCCTTTTTTTGAGTCAGCATGAGTGGGTTTCTGTTTCCTCCAACAAAAAGAGCCTTCGCTACAAACACAGCACCCACCCTTGGGAAGAACATGCAGATGGAGCTATGTCTAAACATTCAGGGATTTCCAGTGTGAGGCACAGTTTCAACAGTTAATTACACGGTATGCAAATACCGCTGGTTCCTGACTCACCCCTCCCTGGCTCTCCTCTACTGTACAAATTGCAAACATTTCTCTCACTCTCCCAACCTCCTTTGCAGCTAGGGGCGGTCATGTGACACAGTTTTGGCCAATGAGATGCAAGTGAATGTCTACTGGGACAGATAGGCTGTCCCCTCCTTCCTGCCTTGCATGAAAATGTTATGCTTGGGGCTTCTGTCACCATCTTCCAACTACGAAGGAAAAAGATGCAGAGGTGTTACCCCTGGCACACTGGAGGTGCTGCACCAACATGAACAGCCACCAAATTCCAGCCTCCGTGATATGTGAGAAAATATACCCCTAAACTACTATTACTTAGAGTGTTCTATCACTTAGAAGTAATATCTTTTGTAAATGATATACCTTGAAATAGAACTTGACATTGTTTCCTGTATTATAAGAAAAATGATTTTTTAAACCAAATATATGACAACTTGTTTTTCAGTTAACTTCTCTAGACATCAACTGAATGACATCAGCTTTCTAGGCAATTAAAAATCTAAGAGGGGGGCTTCCCTGGTGGCGCAGTGGTTGAGAGTCCCCCTGCCCATGCAGGGAATACGGGTTCGTGCCCTGGTCTGGGAAGATCCCACATGCCGCAAAGCGGCTGGGCCCGTGAGCCATGGCCGCTGAGCCTGCGCATCCGGAGCCTGTGCTCCGCAACGGGAGAGGCCACAACAGTGAGAGGCCCGCGTACCGCAAAAAAAAAAAAAAAAAAAAAAAAAAAAGCAAGTTCATTCTGGCTGGTGTAGGGGAACAAAGATCAGATTTTTTTTTTTTTAAGTTAGACCAAATTATAACAAGCCTTGAATGCCAAGTGAAGAAGTCTGTGCTTTAGTCCCTGAGCCTTGGGGTGTTGTTGAAGGTTTCTGAACAAACAGGTGTCAGAGTAGTTGTTTAGGAAAATTGGCCTGATGGCAATATGTGGGCTGGATTGAGAAGGCAAGGAATGCCACTAGGGGCTGTGCAGCCATCTGGGTGGGAGGCCATGAGGGAAGAACCAGCACAGTCCAAGTGAGAATGGAGTGGGGAAAAGAAACAGACATGAGAGACACTGCAGAAGTACATGTGACACAAGTTGGCTACTGTCTGGATCTGGGGTGTGAGTCATGGGAAGAATAATGTAGAAAACATGTTCTTGTACCAAAGAGAAACAAAAACCTCATGCGGTACCTCTGGAGCTGAAGACAGGAATGGTTTTATGTAGATGTTGGAGTCATGCACCTTCAGGTCATGGTCCCCAAGTCCCCTGGTCACTCCAATAGTCGCCATTACTCGGGCCTAGGAGTATAAGCAGAGGGTCATCAGAAACACACACACACACAGAGAAAGTATTCTCACCACAGTATGGCTGCCACGGGCTAAGAGAGAAGCAGTCGTTCTCCGGTTCTTCCTGCCCCTCTCCATGCCCCTGGCTGCTAACTTCTGTGGGTACTTGTTTCCAAGGAAGGGCCCACCAAGGTCACTTGCATACTTGAGGAGTGGCTTTTCTAGCAATTGTCTTAATTTTAATGGACTGCTGCTGTCTCATTTCAGATTTCTTTTGCAGAGACTGGAGGGAAGGGTGTCCAATAAACTAAATACAATACATCTGTGATGTCTACAGCTACTGAAATCAATTCAAACCAAATCCAACCATCTGCCCATCCCCCCATCCAGCCATCCACCCACCCATCTGCTATACATCCATCCTTCACGTGTTTACTGAACACCTGCTATGTCTCTGGTTCTGTGATAAAAGATGTAAAACCGTCAGAGGCAGATCCTGCCCACCCAAAGCTCATATATTACACTTTACGGCTGGAGAAAATAAACCATTAGCAACTCTATAACCTGTCCTGCTAACATCTTCACAAATTCCATCTGGGTGGAAAGGAACATGATGTCACTTTGCTGTAAATACACAGACACCTTATAGCTGAGACCACACCATCTGTAGCTTTCTCTACATGGTTGCCCAAATGCTTTAAGGAAGCAATACCATTAAACTAATGCCTACACTGTCAGCCTAATGATCTCCTGGGAGGCCACAGATTTGATTTACTCAAACATTTATTGAGCACCTACTATGTGCAGGCACCATGCTGTGGGGGACAAATATCTAAGGCCTGGTCTCTCCTACAAAGGAACTTGGTAAGGGAGGCTAAGAGGTACATGTCTAATTAACAACATATGGAATATGGCTGAGTGCGGAAAGACACATGAACAATGGGTTATATGAGTTCAGAGGAGGTAGAAATTCTACTAAGAAGTTTCCCTGGAGCAGGGGGCACTACATTTTTGTGCAGAAGGATATCCAGTATCAAGACAGGTAAGCACAGAGGGATGGAGTGAAACTCATTCTGGGTGGACCGAAGCCCACTGCTCTAACACTTGGATCACAACACTGTACCTGGTGTAGTGTCATGGTTCAAAGACCTGAACTTGAATCCTTGCTCTAATGCTTGGGTAATAAGAATAACTTATAAATGCTAAGGCATGAATCTAACACTTTACCATATCTTCATCCTACTTTCCCCCAAAAGCTGTGGATTTTGGAGCTGGTTTCACATCAGAAGGTGGGCAGGTTTACAGTCAAGTGGAAATGAAACCGTAACACATATTTCAAAGGCAAGAATCAAAGGGGGTGAAATGCAGACACAGGAATGTGGACCTGGGGACCTCTGGTCTGGCACTGCTCTGCCGGGGGCCTGGCTCAGCTCCCTTCTAGCTGAGACGCGTTCAGCTCTAAATGTGGACATTCTGAGTCCCTTGTAGCCCTTCTACTCTCCTTCCTGCTGTGGCACCTTCTCTGGTTGGACGTTTTAGTCCAAAGAAATCTGATATTTCTGCTAGTTACTGAATTTGTTTACATGTCCCACACAAGTCCTTCAAAGCACTGGCAGAAATTAAATGAAAAGTAACAGCAGTGAAAGTATTCTGAAATTTCTGGGGAGGCCGTGTGCAGAGAGGAAGGAGAAAACCCCTGTAAACGATCAAGACAGAACTGATGTGTTGTAAAGCTTTCTGCAGAGATCACGGACTCCTGGGACAGAGGAGGCAGGCTACTTTGGTACCGGGCATGCCTGGAGCAGACTGACGCCACAGTGGCTTTTAAATAGGTCAACAGGTACAATGACTGAACTTGTCAGCTACATATCACAGAACTGTCAAGCCCCAATTAACTGAAATGCTGGAGGAACATGATGTCCTGGTGAATTGAACTGTTTGCTAAACTGGGAAAACCCTTGCTCTTTTCAATCTTTTTGCTGGTTATCTTTGAAGAACACATTTATCCATTTTCCTGTGGTACCAAGGAGAGTATACTGAACATAACTGAATAGCTTATTAAATACTCATGCATTTACGGACGGCCTGCCATGCGTCAAGTACCAGGCTGGACAGGTACTAAGGATACAAAGGCAACAGCATGTGGTCCTGAGCTTACTGGGAGTCACTGGGTAGCAGCAGGGTAATACTGAGAATTTCAGCACCACAAAGAACTGCAGCTGCAGGCGTAGATCACTGGGCTGAGCGATGTGCACTGACGGCGCCCACTCTACAGAAAGATACACGAAACCCTACCAGGAGTAGAGCTCTACCCTGTCATGATTCTCAACCAGGGATGGGGCAAGTTAGTTTGAAAAATGATGTGTTTATTGATCAACTAGCTGTGTTTCATTTCCCTCCATGAAATGTCTCCTTCCAGCGAAATCACTGCTGGGCTACACTGAGCCCAAAACCTAATCCTGTGTGTTCTCTTTCACACACACGCACGCACGCACGCACGCACACGCCCACACATACACTCAAGTTCTGCCCATGAAGGCAAGGCCTCCTTCGGTTTTCTTATGAGTCACTTCATCCTGATAAAAGCTATCAAATGCTGAAAAAAATTTCAGTTGAAGATTCTTTTCAATGTGACCACATTTTTCACTTCTAATTGGAACTCTCAGCGCCTAGTTGAAATGTATTCGTGTTTGGAGGAAGAATGCAATGATTCAGAAGGTGTTTGTTCTTCCTGGGAAATGGCTTCAAAGCTTCCTCATCTCTGCTCCAGGACTGCGACCCTCTCCAGTCTCTGCTCAGAGACCACTTCAAGATCAACAGCCTTCCTTAAGCTCAACAATGTTTGATTCTGACTGAGGCCCTGGGAGCTGGTGACGGATGGCCTTCGCTATCTCCGCCTGGCATCTGGTCCATGTGATCCTATAGTTTAATCAGGGTGAAACTTTGGATCCCCTTTCCATGGGGCAAGTGGAGAAGCCACCTTGCAAAGCCTGAGCTTCCGTGGTGGGATGTGAGGGCACTAGAAGGAAGTGGAAGGCCACGGCTCCACATCTGGTACCACCCCTCGCCAGCTGCGTGACTTCCTGAGCAGTTTTAACCTCGGAGTCCCGGCTGCCTCATCTACCAAATGGATATAAGGCAGCCAGCTCTGCCTGCCTCGTGGCTTGTTGTCAGATACACAAGGAGATGATGTATGTGAAAGTGGTCGTGTTTAAACACTGTGAAAAGTTATTCAAATGGATTGAGAAGGGGGATGGCATTTTCACAAAATTAACTTTAGTCCCTCATGCTCACCACCCCCGTCCCCCAACCCTGCCACTCCTTGGACCCTCAAGACGGGAGGCCTGAAGGATGATGGAGATGATATCCTTTCAAGCTGTCAAGGCTATAAAATCATGAGCTGCTGAGTGGAACATACAGATCACCATGGGCTCCGTGGAGACAGAGCCTTGTTCTCTCAGTCCGGGGAGGGCACGTGCCTACCTTCTTGCCTTCTCCATATATAAGGGGAAACTTCAAGTCATCATCCTCAATGGTTTTGTATGCCCTGTAGGGGGATAAACAACATTAAAAAAAAAAGCTTTGCACTCAATTAGTGACCTGCTGCCCTGACACAGGCCGCCAGGTACTTTATTTTCCCTGAGATTCCATCCGGTCACCACACTGCTGATCTCTTTCTGTATAAACAGTCATTCTCCCTACAGATGTGTGTGTGTGTGTGTGTGTGTGTGTGTGTGTGTGTGTACATATTTTAACAAACCAGAAAATACCAAGTCTTTACAGGCTTGAAGAGAGAGAAAATGAGCTGGCATATTCACAATTAGCGAGCAGGGGTGATAGGTTCCCGTCTTAAGCATTTAGTGTCCGTGCAATAACGAAGCTCTCCAGCAGCGGCGGCAGGATTCTTGTCATTAATCTGGAGCTGTGAGAAGCAGCAGCACTCAGCGGTGGATGGGGGGGTGGGGGTGGGGGGCTGCTCCAAGAGCCAGTTCTCACCTTCGGGGGTTGTTTATGCCAAAGCAGCCTCGTACTGGAATGGCTGGAGAAGGAATATTTAGAGCCTGTTTGACCTCAGCCTGATATTCAAGGTTGGCAGAAAATCCTCTGTTTCACGAGAGCTATTAAATGGCCATTCGACACACAGAAAGAAAATCCACTTTACGCTTCAGTGGTTTATTCCAGACACGGCTGTCCAGATGCCACGACACACACGGCAGAGGCTGGCCAGGCTATGGTGAGAGAGCAAACGAAGGCCACGTCTTGCGATTTCGCTCACAAGGAAGTTAAAAAACAAAGAAGCACACGTGGTACCCAGTTACCAGCTGTATAACCCTGGGCAAGGAGCTCCACCTTTTTGGGTCTGCGTTTCCTCATCTGTAAATGAGGATAACCACACAGGATGTGAAGAGCTTAGCACAGAGCCCGGCACTTAGTAAGTACTCGAGAAGTGGTAGCTATCGCTAGTATTTAGTAGGAAGCTAATACGTGGCACACCAGTCCCCCTTTCTGCACAATGGGCAGAACACTGCCTATTCAATTCCTCAGAAAAGTGGTAGGAAGATTAAGTAACAGATGGGGTAGGTTCTGCTAGGTTAGAGGCTAGAAGCAAGATGCTTTTCTCAACTAATATCTCCTGAGTGCATGAAAACAATTAATTTGTGACGTGCCCCCCGGTCCTGGATATATCTAGGCAGCTTGGGAGTGAACCCGACATCCAATTTATGAAGGAGCCTGACATACAAAAGAATGCAACCCGATTGAAAAAGGGCTCAACCCCAAAACTAAAGCAGGCACATCCTTATTTTCCAGGAAGTTATTTGGTTAAGTTCCTTCCCAGAGGGTAGAGGAACAGTGAAGTTTTGGCACTGGACGTGTCTGCGCTTGAGTTTAGCACTGCTTTCTGTATAGCCCTGGGAGAGCGGAGAAGCCTCTCTGGACCTCAGTCTCCTCGTTAAGTAGAGAGGCCAAAAACTCCTGGGCTTGCTGTGCGGATAAAAATGGGCTGATGAATGTGGCGAGCTTAGGAAGCATTTAGCCCAGTGCCTGGCACACGCTGAGAGCTTGATAAAAGCTAGTTGCTGCCGCTGCTGCCGTCAAGTGGGCCCAGCGGTACGCCATGGATTGAATTTTCGACAAAGGAACCGTACTATTTCCTTCCCCCAAATCTACCAAACTAACACAAGGTGGAAATAGCTACTTTGATGTTTCTATACTCCCATGAACTATTTAAGACCCTGTGGTATCCAAGTCACTTGGGGACCAAACAGAGCTATTATTAGAATACACTCAGCTTGGGGATTGAACGAGTTTGTAGACCAGTGGTTCTCCACCTTGGCTGCATATGGAATCACCTGGGGAGGCTTGAAAAATCCTGATGCTCAGGTCACATCCCAGAGCAATTAAATCTGAACTTCTGGGGATGGGACCCAGGTACCAGGAATTTTTTAAAACCTTCCCAAGTGATTCCAGTGTGCGGCCACGGTTGCGAACCACTACTAGAGACCAAAATCATTAGCTAACATTCAAAATCAGTTGAGCAATAAGCCCCCTGTCACCTTGACCCTAAAGATGACAGACGACATGGCTCAAGGGAAAGGGGGTAATGGCTTGAGAAAGGCTGTGCAGTGGGCACAAGCAGGGCTTGGGGAGCGAAGGGAGGAGGTGTGGAGAGTAAGAAGACAGGTTCAGACAGAGAGGAGGATATGCAGTGGGGACGGTCCCCAGGGAGGGGCTGGGGCCTGGAGATCCAGGCACAGAGTCTGGAATCACTCGTGAGGCAGAAGGTGGCAGGTCTAGAGTCGAGGACTGGAAATTCTTAGAGCTCAGTGGAGACAGGCTACGAACACTCTTGCCAAGCTTGAAAAGGCAGCAAGACACTGTCCTCTGACTCTACCATAAGCCCAGGTAATCGAGTTCTTGCAGGGCAGAGAATTTCAGGAGAGTGAAGTCTGTGTCACCACAGCTCTGAAAGGCAGACACTCATCTTGGAGTTGTCACCCACAGGAACAAGACCGCCACAAGTGCTAATGTTACATTTTAGCCCCTGTTTCTTCATCTTCGAGAACAACAAAAAAGTTGAAAATAGAAAAGACAGCTCTGGAAAAGAAAGGTTTATTCCGTTCCTGCCATTGTTGGTTTTCAATCAAATACGAGCCCCCTCCCCTCCCCTCCCCAACAGATGACCAGGGTGAATTACTACAAATAAAGAGAGAAAGCAGAGCACCCTCCCCTCCGCAGGCTTTCAGAGTCTGAAGCACAGCTCATCACGGGACGGTAAGTGGACTTCCCGCCACGGTTAAAGTCTTAAATAACAAAGAGTAAAATACTCAAGAGTTAAAACTGGTAACGTGATTAAAGACGGCGTAAATCAATGATAGCTAATAATAGGCACTGCAGCTGTAACTTACCGAACACCTTGTACAAGCCCAGACACTGGGCTGGTTATTTGCATACCATGTCTAAAATCTCTCAAAGACCCTGCAGTGTCCTATCTGACAGATAAGGAGACCGAGGTTACATTACTCTCCCAAGACCGTATCCCGTGTTAGCGGCCCTTAAGCTAAACTCAGACTGTCCCAGAAAACACACCAGAGAAATGTGATGTCAGGGTTTAGCTCTGCAGGTTTCTCTTCTAGTTGAAGAGTCTCAAATGAGACCATTATTGCCCACCTCTCAGTGGGTAAAAAGCAGGCAATGATGGAGAACTTTTGGCAGAAAAGGAAGGGGAATTTTCTGTGTGAGGCAAAAGAGCAAAAGGTGACCATGAGGGGACAAAACCAGCAGCTGTTCCCCAACACAGCCTACAGGGAAGAACACAGGGAAGCCGCGGAAGCCACCGCTTCCCAGGTCATTTTACCTGTGGCCAAGGAGTCCGACGGGGTCCTCTCCCACAGACTGCAGGCCTCCCTCAACCTGTCCTGCAGCTTAAGGGACCACCTCAGTTTCTGCTGTTCATATTACATCCACAGTCCATGTCTAGGCTGTGGGCTTGAATCTGTACGCTTCCCAAGTGTCCTTGGCTTCCACTCCTCTCCTCTGGGGGAGGTGAGAGGATAAGAGAGGTCGGAAGCTTGAGAGCTCTAAGACATAGACGTACTTAGGGCCTAAGATGAATAGATAAAGTCTATTCCTTCACATCAGATCCTATGGTTTCCGAAATCCTGATTAAATTTTTTAAAAAACTCCCAAAACAGGGAATTCCCTGGCAGTCCAGTGGTTAGGACTCAGCGCTTTCACTGCCGGGGCCCGGGCTTAATCCCTGGTTGGGGAACGAAGATCCTGCGAACCTCACGGTGTGGCCAAAAAACAACACCCCCCCCCAAAAAAAAACCTCCCCGAATAGATTACTCACTAGTTTACAATAATATAACTGACCAGAGATCATATTCAAATAATTACTTGTTACAAGAAAGCAAAACTGAAAGGCTTAGGAAAGATATTTAGACTCTCATTTGGGGTCAATTCCTTTATGAATATTTATGAGGCCAACTGACACAAGGATGAGATGAGAAAAAAAAATAATGCAAGGCTTAAAAAGGGCTAAATAAATTAAAGGGCTTTCCCTAACTCCAGGCGGTATCCTCAGAAGTTTCCATTTAACATTTTTAAAAGTAAGTGTAATAGTTTCCCTTGCAGTATTGATTCTGCAAAGCTGCACAGACAAGGCACCATTGATCTGGACCCACTGGAAGGAGAAGCTCAGCTCTGGAAGAGACCAGAAGGTCACTAAGTTGGCTGTACCCCAAATGCAGGAATCCCTCCTTCAACACCCCTCACACTGGCCCTGGCCTCTGTCATCGAATGGGCTGCTGTAGACAGTCTCTGTCAGAGGAACTTTACAGGACTAACTTTGCAGTGCCACTGGAGAACAGCCCCGGAAAATTCTTTTTTAAATGGACCCAGTCCACCCACTGGTGTGTTGGTCTGTCTTCTGGGAAAACATGAAAGAAATCTAGTCTTTCTTCTACTTCAGAGCTCTGCAAATATTTGAAGAGAGCTATCTCAAAGTTTCCTCTTTCCTAGTCTCATGAACTGTCCTTCACAGGACCTGAGGCACCATCCCTAACCATCCGTTCAACCAGTATTTATTAACTGAGCACCAAATACCGTGCGAGGGGCCCTCTCGGAGCCTTCTAGCTTGTCACAGTCCTCAAAGAATGGCACTCAGAACTGAAAACACTTAAGCTGTGGTCCACAAAAGAATGAAATGATTACTTCTTTGATTCAGACCTTGCTCTTTTTTACATTACTGCAGCTTATATTGGCGGTATGTGCAGGTACACGTCTCTGCGTGGTTTAGGGTCATATAATGAAACGACGAGGGAAAACAAACAAACAAAAAACCCAACCAAACAAAAGCCCAGTCAGTCCACAAGAAAATAGACCTGAGAAGGTTTCTTGACTCATCGTCTTCCTCTAGTTTACACTTACGCAATGAATATTTTGCTTTGAGTGGAAAACTCCATTGCCCTTATTATCTTCCTAGTTTCAGTCCAACATTCCAACCCACCAAGGGACATCTGAATCCATATCCTTTCATCCAAAAAACTCAGCTCTCCTTCTACGCTATGTCACGTTAAATTTGACAACCAGCTCTGCCATCTTCATCCGGGTCATTGAAGGAGAAAACCAACAATGCTAAGCAGAACTAAGCCATTAGAGACCTTCCTCCAGGTCAACCTAACCAGACAAAGGGTATATCAACATTTTTTGAAGGCAAGTGGATGAAAGTAAGTGCAATTTGAAAAATCGTGTTCTTGTCTGGTGGAAACATAGAAGACAGACTCAACAGTAGAGGGCAGACAATGAGATATCCATGTTTAAATTACTGGGTGGAGGGGCAGGAGGTGATTTAGGACTAAGAAAGCCTGAAAACACTGATCCAGAGAGACACTGTCCTCATGAATTTTAGACTCTTCGGGTATAGCTCTCAGGCCATCTATGAAGCAACTGAACTGCTGTCCACACAGTATTTCTCCATCTTGTCCAAAGACTAAGAGAAGAAACCATCAACTTTCTTACAAAGTCGAAATACATCCGTGTACACTATTGCCACGATCAACCAGCCTAGACACCCTATCAAAACGCTGGAGACTGCTAATGGAGCTTGACTTACTAGTGAATCCAAGTCGTTCTGCAGATTACACCACCTCCAGGGGACGCTGAACCTTCAAACTGCTCTCACTCCTAAGGCAAGAGAGAGGCGCTGATTGCTCCCCCATCAGCCTGGCCCTTCCAGACTGCAGCTCTCCTTCTGCCTCCCCCCATCTGCTCCCACACCCCTCCCTCCCCTTTCAGGGCATTCTCCCACCTTCCCTGAGGACTTCAGTTTAGGTTTACAGATTGCTTTCCCATTCTTTCCCCTGCACGTTATTCTCAGCAACTTTACAGGCTGTGATGGTGCTTCTGGAATCTTGACCTTATAACTCCTACCTACTTCCTGATGACCTTCCTCACTGCTCCCCATCAGCACCTGGTCATATGGGCTGCATCCTCTGAGATCTGCACTCTAAGTCACCTCCCCTCTCACTCCTTTGCTGTGGCTCTCAGGCCAGGTCCCCACCCACCCACCCACTCGGTCCCGCCCTTCTAACTACCTTCTGCTACTCTTGTTTCTGGATCCAGCCTCCACTTGGCAAATGTTTACAATATTTTTCTTGCTAACAGCTTAAAATGCCTCACTTTCTTGATCCTCTAGTAAGAAGGAAACACAACAAGAGTTGAGTATTTTGTTTACTCATGTCCCACCATCTTCTCCGGCCTACAGCACTGCAATTGCCTCTTCGGGCCCCCCTGCAATAATCCAGGCAAGAGAGGATGGTGCCACGGCTACAGTGATGGCAGTGAAGGTGCTGAAAACCGTTCAGTTTTGTCCTTTACCTCTATTCTCAGAGCAACCAGAGTAATTATTTTAAAATGTCAGATAACGTCATTACCCTACTCAAACCCTCCAATGGCTTTCCCATCACACTTGAAATAAAAGCCAAGTAATGAAATGACCTTCTTTAAAAAATCACTCCCCACCCCCAAACTTCCTATTCCCCTTCTTTGCTTTCTTTCTCTTCAGGCATCTCCTGCCACCTAACATTTTAAGTATTTTACCTATTTCGTTTATTTTCTCGACTGCTCCCCTGTGCGCCCTCCCCCCCACTTAAGTTCTCTGAGGACGGAGATTTTTGTTTTGCTACCCGTGGCATCCCTGGTACCTCAGAGACTGCTCAGTGCATAATGAGTGCCCAACAGATGTTCGATGAAGGGAGCAAATCAGCGCATACTACTTACTCCAGGCAGTGGATTTATTCTGCCCTGTCGTATTTTCTTGTTCTTTATGTATTCACAAAACAAAAGCAAAAAGTCTTGTTTTCAGCGGCTGCTTTCTAAGTCTCAGCCCATGCCCGCTCACACGCACATCCCTTTCCCGCTCTGGTCTTGCCTCGCGGTGTGCTGCTCCTTGGAGTATATGTTTTAGACACATTCACTGAACGTTTGAACTCAAGAGATCCCCCGGCAGCCACAGTGATGTCTTTTCACCCTTCTGGTGAGTAGCAATTATACGACTCCTCCTGGATGAACACGTCTCATCTCTGTATCCATTTTGGAATTTTTATCAGAAAAACCTTTGCTTGTATTTTCAGACTGGCCGAGACACCTGCAAGCAAATCTTCCACAGCCATTTCTCTTTTCATCCACAGTCATCACTCCTCGGCTTAAAATTCTCCAGTGGCTTTCTATCATCTTAAAATATAACCCAGCGATGAGGCCCTCCACGGTCTGATCTTTGACACTGCTCTGACATCTTTTATACCCTGCCACATGCTCGGGACACTAGCTTTCTTCCTGTTTCTTAAATGTGCCACGGGGGCTCGTCCTTCCCTCTTCCTGGGCCATTCTTCCTCCAGACCCTCACAGAGCCAGCTCCTGGGCATCCCTCAGAGTGCCTTCTCCAGCCGCTCATCTAAAAGTATGATGCTCTCTGCTCTTGTCTCATCTCTTCATGGTACTTACACAGCACAGTCAGAAACTACCGTATTTATTAATTTACTCATTCTGCCTCCCCCTCGAAAACATTAGCTCCACGCAGCCAGAGACTTTGTTTTATTCATTGTTCTATCCTCATATCGACAACCGTGCGGGCACATTGTGGATGTAAAGTGGACGCTAAATGGATGAATACATGAATAAAGGCTGCCACCTCCTCTTTAGCACACGCTTCCCCGCTCATTCTTCCTTAACAGCAAGCTTTTCTGGGGCTGAAATTTGGAGTTGAGTTCCATCAGCGATACCTTGGATTTTTGTCTACTCCATTATATTAAAACTTTAGGTTCCCTTTTATCGCCAATACGAATTTGTAGATAGTCATAAAGTTATAAAAATGGTGTTTATGATCTTCTTGCTTATCGCTTTCTCATGGTAATTCCTAGGCATCACCTCCAGAATGGTAGCTTTTGGTGCAGTGGTTCTCCAGGGTCTACGGTGTTACCTAGATAATGTTCTTCTTCCATATTAACTCAGGCGAAAGTCTACCTGGGAAGGCAAGTCCCCACTTCAGAAAGTTCTTTCTCATCTTTGCTGGATTCCTCCATTCCCAGCCACAGCCCCCACTCTGACTTCGTAACCCACAGGCCAGGGACCCAACGTTCATGCTTTGGCACCATCCACATAGATCACTTCCCATGCTCTCCCTTCTCTCCTAAGTCCTGACTTTTACCTAGAAAGAGGGATGGAAACAGCACTTACTTCCCTAAGTCTTAATTTCCTTAGTGGGACTTCAAAGTCATTTAAGAAGAATGTGACCCCTTCTGAGGGTTGGGATGGACCCTCTTCCTTCAGGGGCTGCCTCATCTTGACCATCCACTCCTGCGGCTCCAGTGACACACACCAGTGAGTCACATTCTTCCACTCGCTGACCTCTTGACACGGCCCTGGACGGCTCTCCTCCCCTGGGAGTCTTTCTTCCTGGATTCTCCCCGCCTGGCAGAGTCCACTGTGGGCGTAGAGTCAGAGGTTCTGAAGTTATAGCTGAGTCCTCACGTGGACTAGCTGTGTGAACTTGGCAAAGTCCCGCAACCTCACTGCATTTGCTTCTTCAGCTGCCTTTCTTCACGGAAGTTTCCAAGGATTAAATGCGAATATGTCTGGGAAGGTCCTTTGTGAAGAAGGATGAGGTGCTATTTAACTCTAAGTGGTGGCTGTTATAGTCTTAGGAGCGTCCCTCATCACTGGGGAGGTAGAGCACAGATAACCGGTCCCCACAGGCAGGAGGACAGCACATTCCCCCAGGAAAACTGCTTCCTGCTGAGGCCCCGAGACACCCCAATTCATACTTTTTCTACTGCTGCTAGTGATACCAAAGTATGAAGGAGAGCACCTTTCATCCGGAAAGGTCTATGGTTCCACTGGAAAGTGAAGACTCAGAGACTCAGAAGGGTATCTCCGAGCTAATAATCTAAAGGGGGTGCTTTTGGGTTGGTCTGAAATAGTCACAAATGGAGAATCTTCCCCCCTCAGCTAGAAGCTCAGCGCCCTTCTAGGAGGGAGGTTAAGCCCCAGGAAGTCTCAGTTGCCCAGACAGAAACTAAGTCCTAGGCAGACAGAGGCACATCTCAGAGGGGCTGAGCAGGTTTGGATGGAGGATGGTAGACAGAGCGTCTCAGGCTCTGGTCCCCATCTCTGGCTTCCAACAACCAAATCTCAACAGAAGCTTGAATCCCAGGAGGCCTGGGACGAAACATCACCGAGGCCTGGATGGTCAGGAACAGACACATGCTGAGAGCCCAAATGCTACCCGTGGCTTTTAAGAGCTTGGCATGACCTCAATTAAGCAATTCACGGAATCCACAGCAGTTCTCCCACCAACTCAGCTCTCTCCACACCCATCCTCCCCCAGACCTTCCTGGAAAAAGCAACGGGGGATTGGCAATCACCTCATTCTTCCTTTTTCCTGCCAGCCCTCTGTATTTGCAAAGGAGTCGAGCCCAAAGCCTAACCACAGAGCTCAGAAAGTGAAGGCTGCTTCCTGCTCCTAGAGATGGCCCTGCAGTGGGCGGCCCACACCCCCTGCTCCCGGCATGAATACCCATGCTTGCGTTTTCTTTAAGGCAACACAAGATTTTGGTACTTTGTCGGGTCTCTTATTTTTTTAATGCCTTCTTTTAAGAGGCCCTGTTTCCTGGTTTCAAAGATTCACAGTTAAGAAATTCCCCCCAAATTTCTTAAATTTGTCTTTGGATGAAATCTTAATATGCTGGAAAAATGTCCCCCAGCTGTCAGGGAGGGTGAATGTGAACCAAACTTAATGAGATCATTAAGTCAGAGCCGGGGAGTAAGGCTGAGAGGCCGTGCTCAGGGCCCCAGGGTGAGTAGCAAGAGGCTAAGAAACATCCCCTACCCAGCAGGCAGGCCGGGGGTTAGGAATATCCTCTCTAATGCTCTGGGCAGCACCCTCTCTGACACAGGCTCACCACTGTATATACAAGCAGGCTTTCCTTATTTGTAGATCTGAGTTTTGAGGGATGGGGTCATATTTTGATGCACTGGGTCCCTGGATTTATGTGCCAGGAGTCGTTGTCAATGGGTATCTTAATTACTTGATTCCTGGGCAAGTCCCCCTGTGAGGCCAAGACTCCACCAACAAATGCCACTTTATCTTCTCCTTTTGGTCCTTGGACTGTCATTGAAATTAGTTGAAGCCTGCAGGCCCTAAGCTATCTACACGTTGATGCGCTGGTGCCAATCTAGTGCAACAGTCTGGATTAAGGCACAAACAGCATGCTTGAATTTAAGAGTGTGATTAATATTTGGTGATGTAATTGAAGAGAGCTGGCAGGTGCCGTGCAGCCCAGCTTGTGTATGGCTGGCTGTGAATAAGAGAAACCAATGAAAGGGGAAACCTTCCGGCCCTCTCTGCAGGAAAACTTTTCATAATGGGGGGCAAGCTCTGTTCCTTCTGTTCCTGACATTGCAGTTGCCCTTGAGGAAACACCCCCCCCCCGCCGCCGGCACCCATTAGTAGGGTCGACCCACAAGCCCTGGGAAAATGCCTACCTCTCCCCTTCCTCCCGTCAGTATGCCTGGACCAGAGCCCGCCTGGCGTTCTGCGAGTGGTAACCATGCCTCTCTTGTGGCCTAAACACTCCTCTTCCTACCGCCAGGCCTCTGGTGGCGGCAAGACACAACAGGGCTTGCGTTCACGTCACTGGTCCACGTTCCCCGGGAGCATCCACTGGCTTAGAGCAGAGGTTTCACACTCTATGACTTTCAAAGACACGTATCGATCTCGTTAACCCAGTGTACACCCACACACACCTCAAAAAACAATATTTATGTTTACCATGTGGTATCCACTTTGATATTTTCTTTTCTCCCTGTGCAACTTAATTTAAAATGCACGTCTCCAGACACCAAACTGATTTCACAACCGCCAAACGGGTCCCCACTCACAGTTGGAAACGTGTAGAAAGGAATTTGGATAGCTGCTCCTGGTAGCTCCACGTGAGGAGATCAGGCTCTGACCGGAGATGAGAGCAACAGGTTCTACCGGATTCGTTCGTGAATGTTTACTGAGCACCTACTAGCCGCCAGGCACTCACACAGGTGCTGGGTATATGGAGTTAAATAAAGTAAGGGTCATTTCTTGACTCATGGGCCCAAGGTGAGCAGTGGAAAAGGATTCACATGGAAAAAAATGCTTTGAATCAGTCTACTGAAAATAGAATCCATCAGGTACACATGCAAAACAGAACAAATAATATTTCAGGACAAAACATTCTGGATGACTTTTAGGGAAATTTCAGATTTGGAAATGATCTCTGATTCAGCATCCACTTGGTGTGCATTAGCACTTGGCTAGGAGAGCTTCATATTCTAATCAATAACGTTTAGATCTCCCACTGGTATGAAGCAGAGATCCTTGTTTTATGAGCACACAAATATGGAATGATTTCTGCCTCCTCAGGGACCATTCATTCTGAAACAAACATGAATTTCATGGACATCGGCCTTTATGTCGTATGAGACCAAGTCAATATATACAAATCAGGAAATAACCAAAATTGACCCCACATCCATGAATGGTGGGGAGAAATTAGCAACCTGTTTGCTACAAAGAGGGCTTTACTGCAGAGGCCAGTTCCTCCATGCTGGTCTTGCAGCCCTGCCTCACAAAGCTTCTCTCTCTGGTCATGTAGATATCTGTAGCCCAGAGCACCAAGTCCTACTGTTATTCCCTGGAAGAAGCACTTACACACTGGGACGCGAACGTATGCTACATCCTTTCAATATTTCCATTCAAGTGCCCTTGAACAGGCCGAGCTCAAGTATCTCAGAGTAAACACCAATGCTTTTTCAAGTCTTCTGTTCTTTCTTAAAAAGCGATGAGAATTTTGCATAAGCATACACACACAACATTTATTTCAAAGCTCAAAAATATCCTCCCCCACCCCCAAATCTTCAGTTGAATTAGATGCTTACCCTGCGGGACTATACTCTTCCGGAATCCTCAGCTAACACCCACATTACTCGAGCCCCAGGGTAAGAAGCACGGGCCTGGGGTGAGGGCTGCCAACATTACCAGTGGGGGGAGCATAGCGCTCTCAGCTCCTGCATCAGGGTGGCCCTACTGCTTTAGATGATGGACTGCAAAGGCAGCAACTGTGAAAGCTTCCGCCATCACCTCACCCCTAACACGTACGGAATTCTAATATACCCAACATTTATTGTGCACTTGCTTCGCTCTAGGCACTGTTCTAAGCGCTTATATTTTTTAAACTTAGATGATTTTTAGAACAACCTTTTAAGACAGGTATTAACATGAACCCCATTACACAAGGAAAGAAAATGGAGGTCACACCGCTAGGAAACAACAGAGGTTAAGCTCATTTCCAGGTCTGCAGCAAAGTGCACTGTGCTCTTAACCACGGTCCTCTGCCCATTCTTGAAGAGCTGTGGATCTGTGTAGATACCATAAAATGGCATGATATGCAAGAAGAATGCTTAATTACTATCTCATCCTCAGAGTATATCATAAAAATTTTTAGGGTCTACCCCTCTCCAGGTTTTTACAGAAGTAAGTCGCATGCAAGTTTAAACATACCACCTTCTCGGACTGCTTCTTCCCTTGACAATATGGTGGATGTTCAAGGTCACTGCAGAATTAGGTTTAACCTGAGGTCTGGCTCTCAAGTCGTTCTGTTGATTATAGATTGAGAGACCTTAAATCTTCACACTCAGATGCCCAGTTTTTCACGAAGGGATCCAAGGCCACCCAGAAGGACTAGGCAAATTTGGGGAGGGAGTACCATTTACTCAGGATGAACAGGAATGAGAAACCAGCAAGTTAGATACCCCGGGAGCATGGTCTGCTGACCTAGCCCACATATCTATACCGTGCCTGAGGCCTGAACTATCTATCCAGGTTACGGGCACAAGTGCCAATAAAGTAAAAGAAAGGCTCAATTCAACTCTGACCAACTGTTCGCACCTAAGGGCTTCATCACTCCTTATCCCCTTCAGGTCCCATCCACAGCCCCCTCCTGAACACAGTCTTTGGTCCACGCAGGTAGACAAAGAGGTTCCCAAGCACCAGCAGGAGGATAAGCAGGAGGCTGGAGTCACAAGCCTGCTAAGGAGCCCAGTGTGCCCAGTGCCTGCTAATCAATCATTTCTGCAAGCTGTCGCTCGTCCTAGCCATGGTAAGAATAACTGGGGCTGCCCAAGGTCAATGTTTAAGGATATACAAGAATCACCTGGGAGGGAGGCTGAAAAAAAAACCCCAGAGCCCAGGACCTCAGGGATTCTGGAATGTTTTTAATAATCACCCCAGGTGAGGACTTCCCTGGTGGCGCAGTGGTTGAGAGTCTGCCTGCCGATGCAGGGGACACGGGTTCGTGCCCCGGTCCGGGAAGATCCCACATGCCGCGGAGCGGCTGGGCCCTTGAGCCATGGCCGCTGAGCCTGCGCGTCCAGAGCCTGTACTCCGCAACGGGAGAGGCCCGCGTACCGCAAAAAAAAAGAAAAAAAAAAAAGTCTATTGAATAATCACTCCAGGTGAAAAAGCTTCCTCGTGGGTCCACATTCCTCTGCCAGTTTGGGTATGGGTTTGTCCTACATTTGACTGTAAGCACCATGGGGTCAGGGACTATTTTTATCCTCTTTGTTTCTCCAAAACCCAGCACAACACCCAGTTCACTGAATGAGTAAGTAACAGTTAAACTAATCACCCCACAGAGAGAGATAAAGCCCAGTACTCTGTCCTTTAGGCCACTGAGCACGATACACAGCACTTGATTTGACTGGGGAGGCGGACACAGCTGATTGAATACTGGTGGAATCTGAACCTAGAGCTGGCAGAGTCTCGTTGCCTTTGCCAGAGTAACAAGGTGAAGGATAAAAAGGGGAGGTGTTACCAGCATTTCTAGTTCTTACAGAAAGACGCATGCTTAGCTCTTCAGCGAGGGACAGACGTAAGACCTTGCCTCGCTATGAATAGGTCTCAGATTGACTTGTCTGAAGGTCAGAGGAACATGAAGGTAGAATGAGATCTTTCAGGGTGTGGAGTGGTGGTTCTCCAACTCTCCTATGTGGATTCCTGGGGTAAGCCCAGAACCCAGGGGTTTAAACCTGCACCCCAGCTGACTCTGATGAAGAGGCCCTCAAGCCACGGTGAGTCAGCACCTTTATGGGACTGTCAGCTTGAAACCAGCAGCATTGATTTCCTACTCTGAAACCTGGTGGGCAGAGAAGGAGTGGCAGGGAAAAGAAAAACTTTATCTATCTCTGGTGAGAGTGAAATGTTATAACTTGAGGAGTGCAGGTTGGACATAGGAAAATGTTTCCTTGGCAGGCTTGTCCAGTACCTGGAAATTTGTCGGAGTGTTCTAGCACTCACTTCTCTGGAATTTCCTTAAAAACAGGATCTTATAAATAGGCCGAGGATTGGACCATATGTCCTTCTAAATATACTGTCAGCCCTATATTTCTGTCCTGCTGTGTGTCGTTTTCATACTTTATAGAGGCGTAGAGCTCTCAAGGGTGGGAAAATAAAATTATGTTAGTTATTGCCATCCTCAGCATGGCATTCAAAGTTTCCCTCACTTACGTTAGGCTACCATCAGGAACATTATCTAGTTGATAGGTACCAGTAAGTGAGTACGGAGGTCGCAAACACTGACAAACTCCTGTACTGGCTCGCAAATAATGACTGTCCCAAGTCCCCAGCTGCCCCATCTGCTGCTCTGGATTCTCCCCTAAAATCCCCATGATGTAGTAAAGAAAGAATTAATGCGGACTTCCCTGGTGGCTCAGTGGCTGGGAATCCTCCTGCCAATGCAGGGGACGCGGGTTCGAGACCTGATCCGGGAAGATCCCACATGCCGCGGAGCAGATAGGCCCGGGCGCCACAACTACTGAGCCCGTGTGCTGCAACTCCTGAAGCCCGTGCACCTAGAAACCGTGCCCCGCAACAAGAGAAGCCGCCGCAATGAGAAGCCTGCGCCCCGCAACGGAGAGTGGCCCCCGCTCGCTGCAGCTGGAGAGGGCCCTCAGGCAGCAACGAAGGGAGGGAGAAAGAATTAATGCCTGGCACAGCAGGGGGGCTTCTAGGACCGGAATGTAGCCTATTCCTCCATGCTGACCATCAAAATATTTTGAATGTTACCTTCAGCTTCCACATTCCCAGAACACACAACTTATTTTCATGCCCCTGGGCTTCCACTTGTGCTATATACTCTGCTCAGAATGTCCTTCCCTCCTGCCCTCAACCCTCTTGAAACTCCTCTCCTATTTCAGACCTTTGGTTCAAACACGACCTTCTCCACTGAGTCTTCCCCAGTCCCTATCTCCCCTCCTCAAAACCACTACTCCCTCTTCCACAGCCACAGGGCCTTTTTTCTTCAACCCCCCTTTTGGTAAGCCCTATATTCTGTCTTGCTTTAGTTATTCATGCACAAATTTCAACAGATCTACCTCCCTCACTCCTGAGATTTTAAGAATAGATTTATATGGAAAATATATCATTTGATCAATTTCCAGAAAGCCAGCCAGTTCCTGGGCCAGCTGACCACCTCTATGATGTGAGCACAGCCTTATCTGATAAGATCCTTCCTACGTGGGGACACGCTTTGGCCACTGAGGGTCTTGGAAACCCGGCTCCTGGGCTGTGGCTCAGGAGGGATGCAGCAGTGCCTCATCAGGTCCAGCACAGAGACAGATGGAAAGTCTGTGGATGGATTTAAAAAAAAAACCCAAACAAATAAACAAAAACCCCCCACAAGCAAATAACACAAAAAACACCCTACCCAGCAGCCCCCAGTGACAGAGGGGTTTCCAACTGTACTGGGGGGGGACTCTTATAGATAAGAAGTTGGCACAGCAGCTGTCGGAAAGACCTGCCCAGCGGAAGTGGCCAGCACTCCCTGATCTTCAGTCTCTTGCTTCTCTAAACTGCCTTCCTTTTTCTTTTAGGTTTTTAGCCTCTCATTACAATTGAGAAACAAGCATCTCAACACATACTATTAGGCCGTAAACCTCCCGAGGCAAGGGTCAGATCTTGTTGGCCCTTCCAACCTCCATAACGTCTAATGATTCTATTATCAGACACACACAGCACTTACTCCATGCCAGGCTCCGGTCAATGTGATGAACCAGACTAACTCATGCCATCTGATTAATATGCTCGGCCATTAGCCCCATTTACATACGGGGACACTGAGACAGAGAGAGGCAACGCGATGTGTCCCAGCCACACCTGGGGACCGTCCCCGCCAGGCGGTCTGGCTCCACATCCCTTGTTCTTAACTACGAGGCAATGTCTAACATGCCTCAGATGTACAGTAAAGGCGTGTCAAATATAAAAACAAGTGGGTCCTGGGGTTCCTTGGCTAAAAGGACACTGGCTATTTTAACAGGGATTTGGGCAAGCACTTGACACCCTAAAACTTCCCCAGGTGACTGGGAGAGCTAAGTTGCTCCCTCCCATATACTGGACAACCCCAAACAATGATCACTGCGGAGAAGCGGCAGAGACCCCGCTTCTCGGAGGTATATGAAGGGGCACAGATAAGTGTGTGACTGTTCACAGGGTCTGAGGAGGAAGGAAAAGCTTGGAAGTAGTTTGGCCACTTTAGGAACAACACACTTACACTTATCATCAAAGCAGAGAGAGGCGTAGGAGTGTGTAAAGGGTGAGTGGACGACCAGCAGGGAGCGAGCTGGTTGGGCAGCTCTTTTCTTTCTCCTCTCTGCGGCCCGACAACGCGTGTCTTGGTTTCCAACCATTTGCAAAGATCTCTCAGCCTCTCCTGGCCTCATGGGCAGGGCGGCAGGGAGGAGGGCGGGGAGCAAGGAGTCATTTATCACTGTCGGGAGATGTGCTGCACGCAGCAGGGCCGGCTTTCCTCCCTGCTGTTCCTACAGCCAGAGCCGCAAATCTTGAAAAGATGCAGAACATGCACCTCGCAAATAACCATTCATCATCGCTGCTCTGGGAGCCCGGGAGCGGACCCTCCTGACGTGAGGCTGACCGGCTCAGCCTTCAGCCCGGGCCCCAGCGGAGCTGGGAACACGGGGACTTCTCAGGCACGTAATTCCTGTTCTGGCCAATCCCCATCTACTACAATCTACTGAGGTTTGGGGTTAAAATTCTCTGAAATGCCACCCAAGCCCCTCTTCTCTCCACAAAGTCAGATTTCCAGATTGCTTTCAGTAATCAGGCTGCAGCCACGGTGGCCCATAATCATTAAATTTGAAAATACAAGTTGCTAGGAGGAAATTAATCCCAGGTTTAACTCGGGAATGGCCTGCTTTCTCGTGAAGTAATTATAAAATTAAAATGTGCTATTTCTCCGGTGAGTAGAAAAGGCCTCCTCGGTGAGGTCTGCGGCCCAACACTAACGTCAGGATTTACACCAAGGAGGGACCAGAAAATTCCTTCCGTGCCTCAACGATGGGCATCAGGGCCATCTGCAGGTAAATTTCCAAAGACTGGGTTAGAGGTGATTAAAATCAAGAAGAGGAAGAGGTTTGAATTTTCCAATTACTCCTTAAAACTCAAAAGTCAAGCTGCTAGACAATGCAGGCTTTCCTAGTAAGACTAATAATGCTCAGCTAATTAGACCCACAGGCGTGGCCAACATATAAAGTCAGCCCAAAGGAGGGACACTGTCCCTTTAAAATCTGCCTGGGGATCCGTGGAAAAGCTAATGAGGAGTGTCCGTTGGGGCTGCTTTATTAGGTGGTCCTCCAGAGGATAAAGCCTGGGGTTTCTGTAACAGGGCTTCTGTGCTTGATTCAATAAATCAATTTATATTAAATGCGGGTATAGCTCTGGAGCTGGCTTCATAAAGCATTCTGTGGCATTTCTCAATCTGCTTATCCCCTTCCCTGTCAGCCTGCCTGAACGCACTGTCAGAGGGCATTGAAAAGAGCAATAAAAAATAAGACAGAAGGCGTATCTACGTTATTTGTGAAACTCGACCCAGCAGCTCCAGACTCATGCTGGGAGGCTGCTTCCAGTGAGTTTCTCTCCAGAAGATGTTTGGATGGTTGGTAAGAAGCCCAATGCTGTGGGACTGCAGTGCTCAACCCTGAGCTGGGCTCCAGGCTGCAGACTGAGAATAAAGGTCACCCCGAACAGAAAGGAAAGGGTTGCAAGGGAAGTTGCTTTTTACTCCGATCCTCGGGGTCTGGAATACTCTTCAAGAAGTGAAAGGAAAAGCAAGATGAATAAAAGCGCCGAAAGCTGGCACGGTCCAGGAGGTGGCGGGGAGCGGCTGGAGGAGGGAGGTGTGCTACTGACCAGGGCAGATGGAATGGGTCTTCCTTCAGGCTGGCCAGCAGGCTCGCCAGTGAGTGATCGCTGCAGACCGTCATCCCTAAACACAATGACTTATACCCCTGAAGATCTCAAAAGGAGAGGAAAGCCCATCCCCCACTTTTGGACTCTGTAGCGGGGCCAGAAGCCACAACACGTGGCCACACCGTTCCGTTCTCCCCATCCAGGCTCAGCTTTTTTTTTTTTTTTAACTCTTTGCTGTTGGGTTGTTCAGTTACAGACAGCTCCTGGCACCGTCCCTCACCAGTTAGACCCGCATTCTTCCATTATCTAGACTGCATTGCCATCTGCTAGGACTTTTTGTGATGATGGAAATCTATATCTGCAATGTCCACTTCAGTAGTCACGAGCCACATGCGGCTCCTGAGCAACTGAGATGTGGCTGGTGTGACTTGGGAAATGAATTTTTACTTAATTTTAACTAATTTACATTTAAATGGCCACAAGTGGCTAGTGGCCACTCGGCTGGAGTGGACACAGAATAGAAAAGCTTTCCTTTGCCTTCATAAAAGTAGCGAATGCTAAGAGGAGAAAATGGTGGTGGACCCCACTCTGTTCCCAGGGGAAAAGCCTCTGATTTGCTCTTAGTTTCAGGGGAAAGACAAGAGGGAACAATTACCCTGATGTGTCATCAAGCTAGAATCATAAAGAGTTAAGGGCTGCAAGAGATAAAAATGAAAGGTTACCATCACTGGAATTTTCCTAATGGAATCTGTCTTTCCCAGAAGCTCTGAAAAGCAGAGCAAAGCCCTCCCGCCACCAGACATGGAGGTTGGCAGTGAAGGGCAAAGAAAGTATTTTATCAAACGAGAGACCTAGGCCTAGGATTGGCCCAAGGCCCCAGAACCTTGGCAGAGCCGGGAGCAGTATCCAGGGAGCTTATCTCCCAAGGCGGTACTCTCCTTCCTAAGTAAGCCATGCAATCTTAAGTTACTGGTCCAGCCTGCCCCTGAAGCAAGACCACTGTAAATGTTAAAAGAGGCTCTGCTTAAAGAAAGAATTCTGGTGTACTTTCCTCTTAACCAGAACCATCTGGAAGCAATCTTGCATTCACACGATGGACTTCTCGTCGTCGTTGGCCCTCGCTCTCAACAAATCCCATCAGCCCAGGAACAGCTGCTGGAGAATCTGGCCTGACGCCAGGGGTGAAGCTACAGCGCCCTCCCTTGTCCTGCTGGGGCTCCGGCTTGCTCATCACCCCACGCGGCTGGACACAGAGCACGAAGAACACAGATCCTTCACGAGAAAGCGAAATCACCAGCGGTCACAGGAGCAGGGACTTGGTGCCACAAAGCCAGCTGTGAGAAACTGTTGTTTCAGCCCTGTAACACGGACGCCTGCCAGCAAATTATGGCCTGAGACGGCTCAGAGGGCCGTGGGTCTGGACGCTCTGCTCGTAACGCCAGCTAGTGTGCATCCTGCAACAGCAGCTCCACACAAAGGGCCAGGGAGGAAGGGCAGCGGCTCGCGCTGAGTCCAAGACCAGAGCTCTCTGGCGCCAGGACCAGTGACACCAGGCACAGAAAGCGAGAGCTGGGATGCGTCAGGGACCAACTCAGCACTGGGGGCGCTGTTAGAAAATGCCTTTGTGAATCAAGCCACTGTGTCAACTACCTGAGCAGGCTGGGAAAGGGTTCGGGTTAGGAGCCAGGTGAGAGACGGATTTCATTAGGAAGGTCCTGGTGGCGATAACCTTTCGTCCTCTGTGCAACCTGGGCCTGCCAAGCTGCCCCACCGTCTCCGAGAAAGCGTGAGGGTGGGGGAGAGAAAGGATCCCCGTCAGGAAGCAAGAGACTCATCCTTAATTATGAGAGGCTTCCCAGAGCCCACACCCTCCCCTTCACTGCCTCCCGGCTGCAGACACACCGCAGAGAGCTGGCAGGGTGCTGCTCTAATGAGAGCGATCGCTTTTCCTAAGTAAAGGAGATTCGGTTCTTTGGGGATCTTCCCCATCATCACCACGTGGCCCCAGTCCACGCACAGACTTTAGTGACCAGTGGGAAGCATCACTGTTTAATTTGGCCGATGGTCCATCAGGTCAGACTGGGAAGTAGAAAAGTTACTACCTCAGCAGCTCCTGAAATGCCTCATTCCATCCTCTTGTCCTCTAAAGGACTGTCAAGGAGACGCTGATCCTGGTAGATGGAGGTCCCCTGCTTAAACTTCCATCGCAGCTCAGAACGAATAATTATGTCTGATCTTACCCGAAAAAGAAAAAAAAAGTTGATGCATTGTATCAGAAAGAGCCCCAGGCTAAAAGTCAGAAACCTGGGTTATTCTGACATTTTTGCACTAGTGGAAGCTGAGTAAACCACTTAATCCCCTCTGAGCCTCGATTTGCTCAACTGCAAAATGTAACAAGGGAGGAGGAATCACTGGGCATTTGGCAGTTCAGCCTGAAGTGAGGCTGTCTGGGGTCACAGACTGGCTTCTCCTCTTACTAGTTGTGTGACCTTGAGCAACTCGGCCCCTGTGCCTCAGTTTCCTCATCTGTAAAATGTACCTAGTTCCTAGGATTGTTCAACATGAAGAGTCATGTAAAGGTCTCATCACAGTGCCTGGCCCTTAGCTCTCCCACTCACTGTCAGCTAGCCCCACGATTAGTGCGGGACAAGCAGGCAGATAAAAATTTCCACAACTAGGTCTTTGCTACAAGGGTTCAACAGTTGGCAATAGGTGAACCCCTATTTGTTAGAAAGGTTTCAGGGACACAAGCTCACAGGCCAAGGCTAATTCGGAAGGCACGAAACGTAAAGGAGGGACGAGGTAAGGACTTATCTGTCTCCTTGAGCGTGACACACTGCCAATACTCACCAGTCCACCTTCAACCAATCCCAAGAGCTTGGTAGTAATTGGAGGCTTTTGTGGGAAAAGGGCCCCTGCTGATCCATTTGCCAGCCCTTCTCTCTCTATACACAAATCAGACAGGTAGGAAATTGGGAGCCCATGTTTCTTCAGTCCTAAAAAATAACTGCTAGATTTGAGGTTTTCTGTTAGAGGTTAAAACATTTTTTAGGGCTTCCCTGGTGGCGCAGTGGTTGAGAGTCCACCTGCCAATGCAGGGGACACGGGTTCGTGCCCCGGTCCGGGAGGATTCCCATCCCACATGCCGTGGAGCGGCTGGGCCCGTGAGCCATGGCCGCTGAGCCTGCGCGTCCGGAGCCTGTGCTCCACAATGGGAGAGGCCACAACAGTGAGAGGCCCGCGTACCGCAAAAAACCAAAGAAACAAACAAAAAAAAACACATTTTTTAAAAGAACTCATTAAAGTTGGGAGGGGTGTGTGTGTGGGGGGGTGGGGTTTACATAGGCAGTGGTCTAAATTGGCTTTAAACTTCCCAACTTCTTCCAACAAAGATGGAAACAGCTCTCCTTTTCCTTAAGCATCATTTTCAAATCATAAGTAACAACAGATAGGAAATACACAAAGACGTACATCAATCTCTGCTCGCAGCCGAAGCTGTGAGCCAACAGCCATGCAGGGAACTTTGCTGCAACAAATGAGCAAATCATGTCTGACTGAAGCCATTCTCAGTCTTGGCTTCTCAGTTAATTCGGTACCTTCTGTGGAGTTCCGTACCATTAAAGAGAGCCCGTTTATGGGCTATTTACTCGCTGAAGACCCTGCTAATGTGTGTTTGTGTGCACGTACCTGAGAGAGAGAGCAAAAGAGAGAGTAACTGTGTGTGTATACCACTGGATGTAATCTAATCCCTGAACTTAACTGCATTTTAAAAAACTGTAAAAAGGGGTAACCTTTAGCCATTTGTTTACCAAGTTGGTTTTGACTGCTGAGATCTCATTTGCCTTTTTGGCATAGAAAAAACATACAAACGGCCTTGCCTCGAGCGCACCATGGCTCGTGTGCAGGCTCTCTTCATTCCTACCCTTCCCACTGACCACCTACACGTCGGCCTGCCCCCCATCAACTTCCGTGGAGCGCGCTCTTCTTCCTTTCATCCAATAAACAAACACGGCCTGTCGACTACATGTCGGGCACAGGACGAGGCACTGGGCTGCCCCACAGGGGGCTTACACACTAGTATAATTCGAGTAATGGATGACTTACCTCTTACATTCATCCCTCGGCCTAAGTCATCTGGTTTCTTGTTCATTTCCGTGCCTTCTCTGCTTTCTGCTTCCAGCCCTCTATTTGGCTCTAGGGATCTCACGTACATATTGCTGTGACAGTTTTTCTCTGGGTACCTGAATCTGCTTTCTCTCCTGGTCAGTCTCCTTCAAACTCCTCTTACAGCAAGCTTCCTACAACATCGCTCTCATCATTTCATTCTCCGCCGAAACACACAAGAGTGACGTGCAGCCTCCCACAGTAGATCCTAAGGTCTCTGCCTGGCTTCCCATATTCTGATACATTCCCTCGGTACCAACTCAGCCTAATTTCCCACAGCCGCCCCCCCACCCCCCAATTTTGGCCATTTCCCGCGCTGTCTCTTAGATCTGCTCTTTTGGTTTGTGTTTACAGCCACGTGCGTTCCTACCCTGCGATGCCTTTCCTTCCATCTTTCCAAATTCTACAAAAACCAGACCAAACTCTGCCACGGTTTTCTGAATTACACAATCCCTCACCTTAAACTTTTCTGTAAGGAGTGCTGACTTTGCTGACTGAATAAAAATGAATTTGCGAGAAAACCCAGTCTGGGGCAACAAAACTGCAGAACTCAGAGCCGCAAATATGGTGAACCCTTTCCGATAAATCCGATCACGTTTTAGAGCAGGGGTAAATATTTTAGGCTCTGCTGCAACCACTCAACTGCCCTGCTGTTGTGTGAAGGTAGTGACAGATCAAACATAAACAAATGAGCGTGGCTGTACATTTAAAACTTATTTACGAAAGGGGTGGGGGGTGGAATTTGGCTCTCAGGCCGTAACTTGCTGACCCTTTTCTAGAAGAAGAGAGGATACTGGTGAGGACCTTCTCTTCAGATGGCAAAGGACAACCGGACGTGCCTTAGATCAGCCTCTGATCCTCCCGAGCGGCTCGACTGTCTCTTTAAGACAGTACGTACCCTAGGAGTAGATTCCCAGCCTAGAAGTCATCACCATGGGAATTTGGGCTGTGACCATCTGTTATAGCTATTCCGGTCAAAGAAGAAGAGATAGTGGAATTGACTTTGTCACCTGTGTTGGGGACGTGGTGAGGAAAGAGGCCACTGTTTCCTTCTGCTGACCTCCAGCGTGGCAGGAGCCTCCCTGGTCAAGATCGCAGGGCCTAGAGCAAATCTTCACCGACACTTCCTTGTGCCGGGCACTGCTCTCTCATTTCATCCTTACACCAACCCTATGAGATTTAAGTACTTTATCATCATATCTGTTTTTCAGTTGGAAGAAACCGATGAGGTCTTAGTCAGTGTTAGCTACTGACACACACAAACCGTTTTGGTGCCCTATATCGGTGTGTTTGGGGAATAAGATGCCCCTTGCCACGAGTTCTTATTTCGATATGAATGTGATGAAATCATGAAGACAGCTCATTACCTCTGGTGCTTACAATCACCCTTCAAAGAGTATTCTTTTCACTTTATTCATGGGAAATGGCACTCATAGGGGTTAAGTAGTTTATCCAACTTTGCCTATTCAGAAAGGTCAGAGTTATGATTCACATCTAAACTGGTCTGGCCAAACAGAGCTCTGGTTCATTCCTCTGAGCCCCGCTACCTCTTCAGTAACCCTAACCTAAAAACCCAAGTCTAATGTGTTTTTAAAGGCCCCCCAACGCTTGCTCTGTATGAAGTGAGGAATTACATCAGCTTCGTGGGTCTAGTGTCCCCAAGGAGGGCCTCAGAGAGCAGAAAAGCAAACCAACACCCAGATGGGAGAACTGGCGCCCACGCGAAAGCAGCAGAAGTGGGCGTAGCCCCTTTTCCTTCCCCACAAACCCAGGTCTCTGGCTGCACCTCCTGATCCAAAGTGCGGGAGTGGCGCTTCCTTCACACACGCTGCAGCAGTGCCAAGGCAGAGGGAGGCGTGTTCTTACCAGCCTGTCATATTAAAATCCCTGTAGAGCATCTTCTTCCCAAGTTCCTTTCTCTGTACTCTCCTTGGAAACTCCAAATGTGTGAACTCATTTCCCAGCAAGTGAGGCTGCATGAATGCCTAATAGCAAAAAGAAAAGAAAAGGAAAAAAAAAAAAAAACCACACATATTTAGAGGAAAAAATAAGACCCAAGGATGTTTTTGCAAATCGAGACAGCCCACATTTCAGAAACAAGAACACAGTTCTCAAATTTTAAGGGAGATAAATAGATTGAAGACTCTAAATACAAATAGAATATCAACAAATAAAAATCATGAATCTAATTTATAAAGGAATGTGACTTTTTCATTGGAGATGATAAAACTAATGGTAATCAAAGACGTGTATCTCTCAAGCAAGAAAAAGGTTCACTTTTTAATTCAAATTCAAGATGGTTTCACTTGGGCTGAATGGCACGGTGAGGAGGTAGGATTGCTCCCCCTGACTCTCTCCTCCTTGGCTTTCTCTGCTGGCCTATTTGTACGCCTAGTTATTGGGCCTGGCCTCTGAAAGCTGCATGTGGGTCTCCATGTCAACACAATGGCCTGAGAGAGCGGAGCGGGTTGGGACTGGATGCACCAGACAGGAACTTTCTGTTGGACTCCCTCCATTTTGCTCTGCAGTAATTTGATCATGTAATTGGAAGACTGTTCCAGAACAGATGGCTTCTTCCCCTCCCCCAAATCTCTGTTCACACTACAAAAGTCTTGAGCAAACAGCCACTTAGGGAATTGCTTTGAAACAACAAACAGTCACATTGTCACACTCAAAATTCAAATCCAGTTACCCAAGAGATGAAATGCTCAGGTATGGACTTCCCTGCTCAGAGGCCACACACTGTAAGCAGACCTGCCCCGGAGCCGTCCCACACCAAGCCGTATACCTGCTTATTAGCAGTGTACTGGAATGGATCTTCTCTCTCTCTCTTCTCTTTCTGGCAGGGAAAAGAGTGGGTGGAGCAAATCACGGCCTGGCACCGTAGGACAGCCAGGGCTCCCTGCCATAGGACAGATGGCCATATCCTCGGTCTCCTGAAAAAAGGCATCTCCCACAGCCTCTTTCCCCCAGGACCTGACGCTGGCAGATCTCCCACTGATTCTCATGGTGGTCTGGAGGTCTCAGCTGGATGGTAGCCGTCAGAAGCTAAGCGCATCAAGCTGAACTGTCCCCAGGCTGTCAGATTGGACCAGCTAAGAACTCCGAGCCAGTGATGCTGGGCAGGCTTTGGGGACAGGATGGGACAGGACTGAGAATGAGAAGAGGGGCTGTTCTGTCTGCTGAAACCAGCAGGTTCCAGGTCGGAGGGGAATTCTGGATCATCTTCGAGGGGCCCTGAAACCTCTGCTGGGGATGAGGCTTGGGCTGCCTATGGGTATCAAAGACACTTAAACACTGGGTTTTACAGAGAAGTTCCTTGGGGAGGGAGGGGGGGAGGGAGGGAGGGAGGGGGGAGGGAGGGGGAGGGAGGGGGGAGGGAGGGGGAGGGAGGGAACTAATATTCATAGCGCAGGTCAATGGGGTAGGCTTTGGGAGAAACTTTGGGTTTGAATCAAGCTCTGAATTTCTAAGCTGTGTGATTTTAGTGGGTGATTTAAGTGCTTGGGCCTCCGTCTCTTTACCTGTACATCGAGATTAACTGAAGATTTATCTCATACTGTTCTAACAATGAAAGGAAATGACATCTACAGTGCACTTATCATGACTGTCTCTGCTCGTAAAAAGAAAATAATTTAGCCCTCTAGTAATCATGGAGCCCTATTACATCCTGAGTACTACAGTACGTATTTCTTGAGCTCTCATTGCACACCCACGCCAACCTTATGGGCGGGACTGGCTACCTAATCTGTGGGGCCCAGGGCACAAGGAAAATATTGAGCCTCTATTCAAAATTAAAAATTCCAAGAAGGTGACAGCAGAGCATTAAACCAAGTGCAGGGCCCTGGGCAACTGCACAAGTCATGCCCACAAAGCCAGACGTACTTACAGAGTAGATACCATTCTATTCCTCGCCTTTATTTTGGTCCACCCGTGAAAACTAAGGACCAGAGGCATTAACAGTCAATAACAGCAGCATTTTTATGTACCCTCGATCATCTCTCAGAACTTTGGGACTGAATTAACATGGCGTTTTTGTCTACCCCCCCACCCCGCCCTCCAAGCTGGAGTGACACTGATTTAGGGGTTACCATGTGTCAGGCACTCGATACACCTTATGTTATTACCTCAACAATCCTACAAAGCACATGTCATAGACTCAATTTACAAAGGAGGAAACTAAGGTCCAGAGAGGTTAAGACACCTAGCCCAAGGCTATCAGCCAGGAATGGGTGGTTCTAGAGCTGAAGCTTCATATCAAACCCATAACCCCCATCTTAACCCTTATGTTGGCCCTTTAACCTGCACACATTTACGAAACACAGTAAGTGGGCAACAACAGGCCTGTGATCCATGCCAAGTGTGAACCACAGACAGGCACCCATGACGATCCAGTTAACAAAATGTTACAGATCTGCACACAACCTGGCCATGACGATGCTCCTCAAGCAGCGAGAAGAAATCATTTAATGATACGAGTGATTACACCAGCATAAATCCACACAAAAGAATTCTGTGCAATCACATACAAAGGTGTCATACAGAATATGTAATTACACAGAAAGAGCTGATCTATTTGTGAGAAACTGCATATCAAACAATGCGTCTGTGAGTGTGCAAGTGTATGAGCTTACGTGAATCGTGTCATATATATACACAGATCTATATAGGACATACATGTATACATAAATGAGTATGCATGTGTATAAACATAGGTACACATATACATTACATAACACATAGGTTAGGATGCAAAGGCCATTCCTAAGTACATTTTGTACCCTCGTGCCCTTTCTCCTGGAATACATTTGCCTGGGCAGTTGTACCAGGAGAAGTCTGCAGGGTAGCTGGGAACTCCCCAGCAGCTTGCTGTCTGCAGGGGCCACCTCGCCCCTCCTTCTGGGGATGGGCAGCCTCAAAGGGGCCTGGAACCATGTGTCACCTGTGACACCCGTTGCCCCTTCACATGCAGAGCTTTTCAGGGTCTCAACAAAACTCCTGCTTCCCCGCTTGTAACAACAGGCTACCGTATTTCATCAGTTCTAAGATGCCCTTTATTAGATGCGGCATTATTTTGTTACCTCTAAGGAAGGGCAAAAAAAGGTGCCAATTAAACGATGCACGGTGCTTTCTTTCCCACTTCAAACTTTTAATTTATTATTTTTGAAAGAACTCCTTTAGATGTAGACAAAATTCTATTATCTATCACTATTGTGCATATTTAGGAAGGAATATATAAGTGAAGTGAATCGGTTAAGATTGTTCCAAAACGTTTTCACATTTAGAATCCAATGGCACTCATTGCTTTCCAACTCTGAATCATCCCGTGTTCGTGATTTTCCACACAAGAGCGGGCTGTGTTTCAGGGGTGCGTTGATCATGCAGCATTTCTTAAGCAACCCACAGAAGAAATGCAAGACAGAAGCCAGCTTTGCAACCTTCCAGAGCCCGCTTGCTTCTGACTCCCACTTTGGGAATGTGGCTGAGCAAGTCTGGTCACTCCTCCCCAAGCCCCTCTGCACGACTAGTTGCATCCAAAAAGTGCTTCACTTCTGTCTGCAGGGTTTTCCTTCAAGCTGCTGGATGCCAGTCCTGAAGTTCTGGTGCTGCTCTTTTGATGTTTGCTCATGCTTAGGAGATGACAGCCATGTCATGCCTGCCACCTGGCTGACAGCAACAATCAACTGTAAAATATCCCAACTTCAAGTATGTCAAAAGGTAAGAGGAAAAAGCGTGCCCTAGCTCTGAGGAATTACTGTGATATTCATCCCCCATTGATACAGATGTCACATCCTTGGATTTCTCTCTCTTTGTGGTATTTTTCTTCCTCTGGCTGGTCGCTACAGCACATTTCACATCTTACATGACACATTTTCCATTACAATCAGGCCCACCACAGAATGCATGTGTATTCCATGTGTACCTAGGACATATCCCGCCATGACATATTTTTACACTGCTTTAAAGTCACCATCTGTGGTAAAGTAGCAGGATACAAAATTAATTCACAGAAATCTTTTGCATTCCTATACACTAATGATGAAAAATCTGAAAGCGAAATTAAGAAAACACTCGCATTTACCACCGCAACAAAAAGAATAAAATATCTAGTAATAAACCTACCTCAGGAGACAAAAGACCTGTATGCAGAAAACTACAAGACACTGATGAAAGAAATTAAAGATGATACAAACAGAGGGAGAAATATACCATGTTCTTGGATTGGAAGAATCAACATTGTGAAAATGACTATAGTACCCAAAGCAACCTACAGATTCAATGCAATCCCTATCAAACTACCACTGGCATTTTTCACAGAACTAGGACAAAAAAGTTCACAATTTGTATGGAAACACAAAAGACCCCGAATAGCCAAAGCAATCTTGAGAAAGAAAATGGAGCTGGAGGAATCAGAGTTCCTGACTTCAGACTATACTACAAAGCTACAGTAATCAAGACAGTATGGTACTGGCACAAAAACAGAAATACAGATCAACGGAACAGGATAGAAAGCCCAGAGATAAACCCACACACATATGGTCACCTTATCTTTGATAAGGGAGGCAAGAATATACAATGGAGAAAAGACAGCCTCTTCGATAAGTGGAGCTGGGAAAACTGGACAGCTACATGTAAAAGAATGAAATTAGAACACTCCCTATCACCATACACAAAAATAAACTCAAAATGGATTAAAGACCTAAATGTAAGGCCAGACACTATCAAACTCTTAGAGGAAAACATAGGCAGTACCCTCTATAACATAAATCACAGCAAGATTCTTTTTGACCCACCTCCTAGAGAAATGGAAATAAAAACAAAAATAAACAAAAGGGACTTAATTAAACTTAAGAGCTTTTGCACAGCAAAGGAAACCATAAACAAGACAAAAAAACAACCCTCAGAATGGGAGAAAATATTTGCAAATGAAGCAACTGACAAAGGATTAACCTCCAAAATTTACAAGCAGCTCATGCGGCTCAATATCAAAAAACTAAACAACCCAATCCAAAAATGGGCAGAAGACCAAAACAGACATTTCTCCAAAGAAGATATACAAATGCCAACAAACAAATGAAAGAATGCTCAACATCACTAATCATTAGAGAAATGCAAACCAAAACTACAATGAGATATCATCTCACATCAGTCAGAATGGCCATCATCAAAGAATTTACAAACAATAAATGCTGGCGAGGGTGTGGAGAAAAGGTAACCCTCTTGCACTGTTGGTGGGAATGTAAACTGATACAGCCGCTATGGAGAACAGTATGGAGTTTCCTTAGAAAACTAAAAATAGAACTACCATACGATCCAGCAATCCCACTACTGGGTATATACCCTGAGAAAACCATAATTCAAAAAGAGTCATGTACCACAATGTTCACTGCAGCTCTATTTACAATAGCCCAGAGATGGAAACAACCTAAGTGCCCATCATCGGATGAATGGATAAAGAAGATGTGGCACATATATACAATGGAATATTACTCACCCATAAAAAGAAACGAAACTGAGTTATTTGTAGTGAGGTGGATGGACCTAGAGTCTGTCATACAGAGTGAAGTAAGTCAGAAAGAGAAAAACAAATACCGTATGCTAACACCTATATATGGAACCTAGAAAAAGAAAAAGAAAAAAAAAATTGTCATGAAGAACCTGGGGCAAGATGGGAATAAAGACACAGCCCTACTAGAGAATGGACTTGAGGATACAGGGATGGGGAAGGGTAAGCTGGGACAAAGTGAGAGAGTGGCATGGACATCTATACACTACCAAATGTAAAATAGACAGCTACTGGGAAGCAGCCGCATAGCACAGGGAGATCAGCTCAGTGCTTTGTGACCACCTAGAGGGGTGGGATGGGGAGGGTGGGAGGGAGGGAGATGCAAGAGGGAAGAGGTATGGGGAATATGTGTATGTATAACTGATTCACTTTGTTATAAAGCAGAAACTAACACACCATTTTAGAGCAATTATACTCCAATAAAGATGTTAAAAAAAAAATCACCATCTGCATCCTAGTTGTAGGTTTCCTTCTTACCAACATTTTCAATACTCACTCCTGTTGTATTTGTCAGACCTGATGGAGTTATTGATGTTAAAAAAACAACAGCAACAACAAAAAAACTCAAGAACTAAATACAAATAGAACAAATAGGTGGCTGATGAACGAAAAATGAGATGCTAAAATATAATGGGACACATACTTGTTGGTTTTCTGAGGAAAAGACACACTTATTAGTGTATCTTTTTGTGTAATACTCATGAAAGTTTGCATAGTCTATCTTAGCTCAGGCTGTCATATCAAAATACCACAGAATGAGGGATTTAAAACAACAAAAAATTATTTCTCATAGCCTGGAGTCTGGGAAGTCTAAGATCAAGATGCCAGCAGATTCACTGCCTGGTGAAGGCTCTCTTCTCAGCTTGCAGACTGCTGCCTTCTTGCTGCATCTCACAAGGCCTTTCCTCTGTGCTCTCGTGGAGAGAGAAATCGAGCTTTCTGGTAACTCTTCTTATCAGGAAACTAATCCTATCAAATCAGGGCCCATTCTTATGACCTCATTTAACCTTAATTACTTCTGTAAAGGCCCTATCTCCAAATTCAGTACATTGGAGTTAGGGCTTCAACATACGAATGTGAGGGGAGAGATACATACATTCAGTCCATAACATGGTGTTATATGTATACATGTTTATATATGTACATACACTCAAAGTCATGAAAATATTATACAGTATTATCTGATGGTTTTCTTTTTAATTTATCTACATTCATGAATATTTCTACCATTGAACATGGATTACTTTCATTTTAAAAATACTCTAAAATTTGTTATTTTTTGAGAACCCAGTTATTAAACTATGTCTTAAAAAATTATTGAAAGGAGCTTAACTGCCCCTTCTTACTCCAGTAGTTTGAGGGAATGCTAAAATCATTGGAAAGGGCCACCCCAGGCAGAGGCTTGGCTCCCATGCAGGGGATGCTGAAGCACACGGCTTCCCAATGGGCCAGCACAGATATTTTGTTCTCAGAAGCAGAGTGGCCCAGCAACCTGGGGACTCAAACATTTCTTAGGATCTGCCCAGCATTCAAATAACATGGACCGGTTAGCGTTACTTCACTAGTGCTGGCCTGCCCTGCTGGAAGCATCGCTCAAGTCAGCATTTTGGAATCTTGAGCCTCGAAAGCGATTTTACTTATAATACAGTGTAAGCAACACACACAAATTTTAGAGTCTGCAAAACGTGGGAGCTGGAATTTGTTAGGTTCCTTTCAGCAATAAAATCCAATGATTTTCTGACCCCAAACTTGTAGGATTCATGGACAATTCTGGCATATTTTACTCCATTGCTCATACCTGGGCAGCTCATAAACATGTGTACATGACGACTGCCCCTTTCCAAGGCACATCTCCTAGGGATGCTGGCCTATTAAAAATGTGGACCTTAATGGGATCAATATCCAAAATGGGAGCAAGCACACATCTAAGGTCCCATGTCCACCTGCAAAATGAAAATTCTGGACACTCTCCTACACCCTCCTTATTTATCTGCTATGCTTGGATATATTTTAGCTTTTTCTCTTTGATGATGCTATTTGGATATATGTATGTTAGAAACATCTGCGTGATGACACAAGTAATACCAGCTACACTTAAATATGTTCATTATTTTTAAAACCTCAGTTACACTTTAGAGCCTAGCATAGCACTGATCACAGTAAAGGCTCTAAATAAGTATTTGCTGGAAGAATGAATACAGAACATTCTGACCTGCTTTACACAATCACCTTTTGTGATCATTGAAACTTTACAAAATAATACAACATAGCTTTCAATCTTTAGAAAAAGATAAAACTTAGGTCCACGGCACATAAAAACAATCTTGGACACGCATTACATATTTTGGATTTAGTTAACTTTTTATCATTTCACAGATACCTTCCTGTAAAACAACAAGCACGTGGGTGCAGACATACCATTGAAAACCCCATGATATTTTACAATCCTAAGAACTAAATTATATTATGTCTCTCCTCTACTGAGTAAGCATGCCAACCAGAAACCTAGAAATGTGCTTTATACTAAAACCCAATTTAAAGTGTGCTGGCCCGCCGCATGTAAAAAAAACAAAAAACTGGACCTCTTTTTGTACCTTCATTTTTATCCTGAATTTTGAGGCTTTCCTTCAAGGAAGCATAACTGAATGCTCCTAACTGAAGGGAGAGGGGTGGAGGTACACCCGGAGTTCGGGTGTGCACCACAAATGGTACCTGGGAGGCAAGGCCTGGTGACCACTGCCCACGCAAAACCAAAGGCAGGTGGTCAAGAGTCTTTTAAGGACTCTGGAGAGTACAGGTTTGCTAAAGAAAAAAAAAAGAGGGTAGGACATATCCTTGACACTTAAGTGTCTGGGCAGCTAATAAGAATACATTTGCAGACATGGTTACATCTGGCTAGGAACAAGAAGAGGCATCTTCTCTAGAGAAAGGATGCTGGAGTAACCTGCTGTGTCAAGAAATGCCAGGACACCAGAGATGGGGCGGGAGGATTGAGCATCTTCTTCCGGCTGCTCTCCTCTCTAGTTCTGGGCAGAAACCAGCTTCAAGGGAAGGGGATGGAGGTGAGCACAGCACTGTGAAGACACACAACTGTCCCATCCCAGTTAAGACCCTCTGAGTCACAGAGGGATTGAGCCGTCCTAGGAGGGGACAAGCCAGAGGAAGAGAGGCCTTCTGGGACCTTCCAGGAAGCCTCTCAGTAGAGCAGAGTGCGTCCCCGAACCCAGGTCTGTGTCGCTCCAGAGTACATGGACGTGAGCCCCACCATCCTGGGCTAGGGGAGAGCTTTGAGCACCTTGGGGATGCAAGGCGGGGAGAAAACAGGGAGTAGAAGCAGGAACCCAGATCCCAGGGAGGGATACGTATGTACTGGGCTTGGGAGGAGGCTGAGTACCAGGCTTCCTGCAGACACTGAGACGGTGCTTCCCAAGGTTCCTCAAAATTGCCTGCTGGGGAACACAAAATGCTTCCTCCTTCTAATAAATTTTCCTTCTGCTCCTTTGTGGTCAGCTTGCCAATGAGTAGTGCCAGCCAATAAGGGGATTATCCCAGGTTTTGGGGTATCCAACCAATGGAATTCACACAACTAACACATGAGCTCCTGCAGGTGTAGGCACCAGGGGTTAGGGATTCAAAATATAAAAAAGAGACCCCTCCGCTTAGAGCTCACGCATTAGCAGGGGAGAATGAGGAAGGCAGAATGGGTGGAAATGGAGCTACATTCAGGGGTAAGGAACAAAGAGTGGGGTCAGAGCGAACCTGAAAAGGATCTTCTTTTCATTGTTTTTAAAATTTTTTTTAATTTTTTTATTGAAGTATAGTTGATTTACAGTGTTTCAGGTGTACACCAAAGTGATTCAGTTTTTTTTTGATGTCTAATCTTATTTGTTATGCTTATAAGTTTTGTTTTGTTTTTTTAATTTTTGGCTGTGTTGGGTCTTCGTTTCTGTGCGAGGGCTTTCTCTAGTTGCGGCGAGCGGGGGCCACTCTTCATCGCAGTGCGCGGGCCTCTCACTGTCGCAGTCTCTCTTGTTGTGGAGCACAAGCTCCAGACACGCAGGCTCAGTAGTTGCGGCACACGGGCTTAGTTGCTCCGCGGCATGTGGGATCTTCCCAGACCAGGGCTCGAACCCGTGTCCCCTGCATTGGCAGGCAGATTCTCAACCACTGCACCACCAGGGAAGCCCACAAGTTATATATATATACATATATATATATATATATATATATACACACACACACATATATATATATGTATATATATATATAAAATTTTTTTTTCAGAATCTTTTCCATTATAGGTTATTACAAGATATTGAATATAGTTCCCTGTGCTGTACAGGACCTTGTTGTTTATCTATTTTATATATAGTAGTATATATATGTTAATCTCAAATTCCTGATTTATCCCTCTCCCCCACTTCCCCTTTGGTAACCATAAGTTTGTTTTCTATGTCTGTGAATCTGTTTTGTAAATAAGTCTATTTGTGTCTTTTTTTAGATTTCACATATAAGTGATATTTTCTTTCTCTGCCTGATTTACTTCACTTAGTATGATAATCTCTAGGTCCATCCATGTTGCTACAAATGGCATTATTTCATTCTTTCTTATGGCTGCGTGATATCCATTGTATATATGTACCACGTCTTCTTAATCCATTCATTTGTCGATGGGCACTTAGGTTGCTTCCGTGTCTTGGCTACTGGAATAGTGCTGGTATGAACTCTGGGGTGCATGTATCTTTTTTTGAATTAGAGTTTTCATCTTTTCCGGATATATCCCCAGGAGTGGGATTGCTGGGTCATATGGTAGTTCTATTTTTAGTTTTTTAAGGAACCTCCATACTGTTCTCTGTAGTGGCTGTATCAATTGACATTCCCACCAACAGTGCAAGAGGGTTCCCTTCTCTCCACACCCTCTCCAGCATTTATTGTGTGAACAGTTTATTTATCCATTCTACTCTCCATGGCACTTGGATAGTTTCCAGCTTGGGCTCTTACAAACAGTGCTGCTATGCACATTCTTGTCCTTTGGTGTAAACAGCGGTAAACACTTTGTTAGGTATATACCTAGGAGTGAAATTGCTGGGTCAAATCCTTTTTCGAAGTAGTTTTTCCAATTTCCACTCCCATCAGCAGAATATGGAAAGGCAAAATACTCATGCATGAAATGAGAAGTCACATTCCAGAAGAGGAATGTAAAGTCATCTACCTAGAAAAATTTTATATGAATTAATTCTTTAAATGTTTAGAACTCTCAGTATGTGAAAGCAAGTTATCAAAATGAGGATTTTCAGTGTTCAATATACATCCTTTAAAAAACTGAATAATCTCTCCTCTTTCTTGCCCTTAGGGGGGAAAAGAAAACTTTGTCAGGTTATATGAGAGGAGGTTTGGAAGCCTTACATTTCAAGATGATTTATCCTGATAGAAAGTCTAAGGTCACAAATGAAATGAAATTAATAAAGTCGGCCAAGCCACTGGTGATCACTAACGGTCATACGAACAGTCAAAGGAGATGGCTCTCCCAAAGCCAAGGCTGGCTGCCTGATGTACAGTGCAGGAGGAGAATATTCTGGTTTGGGTTAAAAAAAAAAAAAAAAAAAAAAAGAAGAAGAAGAAGAAATGTGGAATGACCGAGACCTAAATACATATGGGTTGGAGTCTTTCATTAAAAAATTCTCCCTGTCTTAATTTGTCCTTAAAATCTCAAAGTAGCAAAAACCAAGCTTGCATATATAAGCTATTACAGAACTGGATATTAAATAAAGTTCTGTCTGGTTTATGTGGATCTCAAGGAAGGTTCACATTTAAATTTCGACATGGGATTGCACTCATCAGCCACAGAGAAGTAGCATGCCCCCAAAACAACTTTAAGATTGTAAAATTGAGATCTTATGATAAAGGAGTCACATGGAAACTGGAATACAAATAGAGATATTAAACAAAATTGCCAAAATCTGTCAACTCTACAACAGTTTAATGTATAGAATAAGGGGTAAAAAGTGTTCATTTACATAAAACATATAAGGTTTCCATATTCATATGCCTAATGCTTTTTCTTCCCCGGTAAAAATCTGGGGAAAGGCATTCATTTGTAGAGTGAACAACGCAGGTCAGCAAAAAGGATATGCCTGCATATCTCCAATCTCTTTGCATAAGCAAATGGAATTGAGACATTTTATAAAAGGCCACAGTAGTCCCGATGACAGGACGGCCATGAAAAAGTTCATATATAGCTATATTTGAAAGCTAAGACATTTTATTTTGCCTCTGATCTAGGCCCTATTGTAAGCACTACAAATATTAACTCATTAACCCTCATTCCAATCCTGTGAGGGTCCTGCAATTACCCTAATTCACAGATAAAACAACTGAAGCACAGAAAGCATTTTACAGTTAAGTTTTTGCCCTAATAAACTTCAGTGAATCCTGTCTACCTCTCTCAAAGCATATTTGACTTTGATATATTTAAAGGATGTATGACATTATCTTGCTTCCTTACACTAAGATCAATTCTTAAGGGACCCTATGGGCAGACAGCTCCAGCTTTATGTGCCCAACTTTTTACTCAGAATGCTTTGGGGGATAGGGGCTTTAGAGTCTAAAGATCATTTATGTATAGCAACTGCGCAGAAAGACTGATTTTTTTTAAAAAAAGAAAATGTAGGGATTCCTTCTCATGATGATTTTGTTCAGCTGTGTGGAATCCATTTTCTTAGGTCTGCACAGTAGGTTTAGAATGCCTCCATGCTAAGTTTCTGACCTCTCCCAACCTGGAATAAATAATACATCCGTTTATATTCATTTTCAAAATGAGGCTCTAGAAGTGGCGAGGTTCAGTTATAAGGGCTAATGTATTCAGAGTCTTCCCGGAGCCAGGGAGTGCTCCTAGGGCAGCCACATATAAGTTCTGCCCTGAAAGCCTGGGCAGTGCCAATCTCATGCTCTAAAATTCTCCTGGCTTCTTCATGATGCTGGTGTGATCAATGGAACCTATAGTAAACATGAAAAATGTCAACAACCACTCTAGCCTGCCGTCTTTTTTAATTCAAGATTTTGAAACTCAAATGCAGTTTTGCAAAGGGGGGTTAAATGAGGAGAGAGGTGGGGCTGGAGTGGATTTGTCCCTGACTCAGCCATCAGGCAAAGCAGAGTAGTGGTGAAGTTGTCTCCCTGTGACTGCAGCCAGGCTCCCGGGCTTAACAACCTGCTCAAGGTTAAGGGCCACGTCGAGGTGGCAGGCCAGCGTCATTTTTACTCACTAGCACATATGACCCTTCCCAATGATAGCATCTTGTCTTAAAAGCAGGTTCAGGCTTAAGAAATATACTTCTTGGGAGATAACGCTTGAGCGTGAAAAATCCCAGAGAGCCAAGAGGTACAATGCTGTCCCCCTTGAAACCTTTCCAAGCTCAGCACTAGGGAAACGGCAGACAAATCAAACCAGACTTGGTGTAGAAGGCTGCAGGCAGTTTCAAAGACACCGCAAGAAATCACCTAAGATAATGTTGCACTTGTGTGTATCAAATGTGCATTTGAAACCCACTTTCATCTCTTCTGTACATCGCCCTTGATGATAAACAGCTGCAGACTTGGATTATCTACAAGGACAGACGTACATTATTTGAAGGTTTGATGATACCAGCACATCTTAACGTAATCAAATCAGAGGTTATAAATATGTCCAGGCAGAATGGAGGGGGAAGCCATTACTCTCACACCTCGGGGCTTATAGAGGTCCCCCCTAGAGGGAGACCCATTTCTAGCTGTCACCCGAAGTAAACGCGGGGGTGATTTCCTGGAAGCTGCAGCATCAGAGCAGTAAACGCTGCCGAGAAACGCCCACAAACCAGACCGCTTTCCCTCCTATCTGGGCATCGACTCCATCAAAACATTCTGTCCAGCTTGGTGGACCCCCTTAAATATTTTATTTCAATCACCCTGGAAACGTTAAAAAAAAAAAAAAAAAAGCCCAGCGAGAAAAAAAGCAAGGCTTAGTCGTGACTCGTAGGATCATCAACTCTCCCTGACTGCTGGGGCAGAAGTGCATGGCCCCTGACCCCTCCATCGCACACCTGCCACATTCCATGTGAACAAGTCAAAACCTCAAGCCTGCTTGATTAATCGCCCAGCCCAAGAATCTACAGAACAAAGTTCACATTACCCAGAGAGCTGTCTGAAGGGCCCTCTGAGGTCAGGATGCAAGACCAAACAAAATTAATGTGCCTGCACATCCATCATCTTGTAATCTGCTTCCAGCTCTGTAATCCCCGAACGTCTGGACTGTGCATACCAAGAACATTCCTGTCCAACGTGGATCAAAACGATTCATGTACAAAGGGCTCCGAACCCTCCCCACCTCTAAGAAAATCATTAACCATTTCTACAAGTCAAACAGCCCTGGGACTGCAGTCAGCTGCTCAAACAAGTCTCTAGGGACCTGGAAGTTTTCATGATTCTATCCTAAACGTCTCTTCAGACATCATGAAAATGAAATTTGATTTGACCTAAGAATAAGGAATACATTGTTAACTTTCTGGTGACGTACTAATTCACTTAGATTACGTAAAGGATACAACAGCTCTCACTGCACAAAAGTGGTTCACAATTAGTTCAAGGGAACTGATGTTCCCCCAAAATGAACTGGTTGGATTAGATGCACCTAAAATTATAAGATACATATTGTATTTTATGTTACCGTGAGATTACTTTTCACTATGACCTCAGAACGTGTAACGAATATTTCAAGGCACGTATTCCTACACATTTCACTCAGGAAGAAGGGAGATTCAGAGACATTCATTGCGTGAGAGACCTGAGGTCACACAGCTCTTGTTTGGGCTGGGCTGAGAGCAGCCCACATCACCCTGTGTTTTCCTCTCATAATTGATATTATTTTTAAGATTTTATGCTATAAACCTCCCAGTTCTCTGAAATCCATTACATAAAAATTTCACCACAAGGTTATTTTATGCTCCCAGCCCCCTAATGCTCTCCAATACTTCACCACAAAGATTCACATCACAGATCATGTGAATATTATTACTGGATTTCTTCATTCCAAAGCACACATTCCTAGATTCCTGATGGAACAGGAAGTTGGACAACCAGGATATTTTACGTTTTGGTCATTTACACTCCTGTTGTCTGAGGAGAAAAATTTTAGGTATAATTTCCATATAGAGAAGCCCATACGGTTTAGGAGTGAGGATGACAAAGAATGGGGACAGTGTTCTCACCTTTTAGAAATTCAGATATTAAGACTCTATTCTGGGGGCTAACAGTGTCCATTGATTGTGCAAGAGTAACACCAAAATACACATTAATTTTAGGACCATTAGGAGTGATTCTGAAATAAACATAAAGGGACAATATCACTGAGGTGTGAAGACCAGTAGAATTTGAAGTGGCAAGACTCTGATTCACCCAACAATAACCAAATGAGTATTACGTGCCACAGAAACTTCCACATATATTATTGCATTTCATCTTTGCACCTGCCTTCTGGGGTTTTCTGTGCCCATTACTGACAGTGAAGCTGGGGATCAGTGAAGGGCCTTGTAGAAATCACAGACGCAGTCATGTGACAAGGCTGAGCTCTGAAGCCACATGCATCTCATTCCAGCCGTCCCAAAACAGACCACTGATACTGGAATCTGAATCTGAACAATGTCAGCATTCCCCTCCCCCTCCTTAAAAGTTAATGTTTTAAGCTCTTGGTATCATTCTTGCCACGTGAAAATGTGAAAGTATTTCAAAATAAAAAAAGTGGATCTGCTATTACTCATTGCCTTTAGCAGGAAAACAGGAAATGGTTTTTACTAAGGGTCACGGAGGTGATGGGCCAGGGAGGGGCTGAGGCATGGGAGGCAAAGGCCTGGTGCCACTGTGAGAGGTTTCAGGGGAAGCAGGGGAGGTGCTGTGTGGTAATGACCCAGACATCAATACGAACACTGGCCCCTTTGGTCGACACACCCTGATTCAATACGAGCTCTGTGCTAGGTACTGGCAACGTGAGGTCCCTAAGGTAAGGGGCCTGCCCTCCGGGACTCAGTCTGGAAGGGAACACGGGACTTGGAAAAAGCAATACAATACCACATGCTGACAGCCACGCTGTGGGCTTCCACAGGGCGCTGTGTGAGCACCGGGGCCTGGCCCCCTGCGAGGGGCAGGGGACATGTCCTAGAGGAAGTGACATTTCTTTTGGGGTCTCAAAGTATGAGGAGGAGTTTTCCCGGCAGAGACAAAGGGAAGGGCTCTCCAGGCAGAGCATATTTCCAAAGGCACGGAGATCGGAGAGATCACGGTGTGTCCTGGAAATGGAAGACGGTTCTCCGTGGCTGCAGCCCCGGATGCACTGTGTCCCTGGTGAGGGCAACGAAGAAATGATGCTGGGGAGGCGGGCGGGACGCCCAATTCTGGGTCTGCCTTCTGTACACTGTGGGGAGCCAGAGGTTTTTAGGGAAGAGAGTGACAAGATCTATGTGATGATCACGTGGTGGGGGCGGGGGGGGGGCTTTGTGGAAGATGGACTGGAGAGAGTCAGCCAGGGGGCAGCGAGGCCGGCTGTTATGAACTCTACTTGGAAGGACCCTCGCAGCTCTGAGGTCCTCGGTGGCCCTCTGGTCTAGCTCTCTACTTTATAAGGGACGGACCAAGGTCTGGAAAGGTTAAGAGACTTGTAACAAAGCTACCCAGCTGGTGACTAAGGATGGGGGCAGGATGAGGTCCTGCCGGCTGCTGCCAGTCCCTTCCCCCTGCCTGGATGGCCAAAGAAAGTGAAAGGCTCTAACATCTGGGCCCCCGGAGGGGCTTCAAGTTTACCTGCTTGAAAATAGCAACAGATAGGTTGGAAAATAACCGTAGTCAAAGAGTGAAGAAACATTTTTACCTTGGCTTTGGACTCCTGTTGTCTTATGGACCAGGTGAGTACCAAAAGCAACACAGCTTAGCTACCGAGTAAAACCAACACAACACAGTCAAGGGAATTGAGGGAAGTGCACGACTTCTTGCTAAATCAACCGAAGTCATCAAATCCTGACTGTTCCCACATGCTGGAATTCAGAGACGTGAGCGAAGTCCTTTTGGAGTAGGCTGGATCCGTTCTTTCCTAAGAGCAGACGGTCACTATCTTAGCCTTGTCGTCTAAAAAGAAAGCCAGTTGGCAAGAAAACAGTTCACCCACAGAACTACTATTCACAGCTAGTGCCGAAAGATGCCCACTGCAAAGCAATCCTGTATGATCATCACCGTTGCATGGAATGTGAGGGCAGGGAATATACCCTGTTCTTCAGAAAGCTCAAATTTTCGAAGAAGCAAAAATTCTCAAGATCTGAAAAACCAAAGAGCCCTCCTAGAGCCCTCTCATAATTTCACTCCAAAGAGGAGATCTAACATGGAGAATTTATTTTCAGGGTAGACACAGATTTTCTGACACCTGCAATTCTCCCAAAGGGCCCCTGAGACTTCATATCGGAGCAGGAAGTCCTGGTGTGTCATCAGGCTCTGGGGGCTGCTCACCCGAGATTCAGACTCGTCTGAACCCCTCTGGTTGAGTTAAAGTAGTGGCAGGCCTGGGGAAGACGTATCAGCATTCTTTACCACCACATTTCGTATTGTACATACCAAGCCATTAAAGGAAACAGAGCATGCCATGTCTTTGATCGGTCACAGATGGGAGAAAACCAGCCACAATAATAAATTCACGGAGGTGGAGTGTGTCGTCACACACGGAGCCAGGATGTGTGATCCAGGAGGCGTGTATAGGGGGTGTTAACGCCATATGTCGTTTTACTGCTGTGGGCCTGCCCCCAGGTCAATAGCAACATGTTCCTCCAAAACAGCCCCGACGCCACCCCTGACGCGGCGGCGCTCTGCCAGACCTACGTGACTCTTACCAGGTACTGAAGTCGCTGGCGCTCAGTCTCAGGGGTGAATTCCGAAGACATGGGGATGATTTCTCCATTTCTGATGATTATGGCCCTGAAATGGTGAAAATGCATGTCAGCAGCCAATCTCATAAGTACCTCAATTCTGTCCTAACTCCACAGCTTAGTTCAGAATACACCTGAAACTCTCAGAGGATACTTTTTCCTCTGACCTGCACAGCAAAGCTCAGTGTTACCAACTCCCCACATTGTAAGTATCTTTAAGAGCATGACATTCTCGTTAGCTCATGAATCTGTGCCGTCCAATATGGCGGCAACCAGCCCCACGTGGGTACTGAGCATTTGAATCACGGTGAGTGCAAGCTGAGAAACTGAATTTTTAATTTTATTTAATTTTAATTCATTTAGCTTGAAGTTAAGCAGTCACAGCGGGCTAGTGTAGTAGATAGACAGTGCAGCTCCAGATCTCCGTTACTCAAAGTGTCTGTGAGCCAGCAGCCTGTTAGAAATGCAGACTCTCGGGTTCCACCGCAGACTTCCTGTATTGGAATCTGCATTGTCATAAGATGCCCAGGGAATTCAGAGGCACGTTAAAAATCTAAGAACGCCGGACCTAGGCTCCTGAGTTTCTAGGGTAATAGCCTGGGTCCAGGAAAACCACTCTTATCTCATCTTAAAGCTCAGGAAATTCACATACTCTCCAAAGTGTGCCCGACAGCTACTGCCGACTCTGGGACTTTTGAGAGAACAGAGTTCCCCAAAGCAGGCGTCTAAAAGAGCAGTTGCCGGATTGATAACTGTGCAGCAGCCTTCCCTAAGCCTGTTCTCGGTGGAGCCTCCTGTGCTCAGACCTTGTTCCGCAGTGGTCCCTGCAGCCGCCGGCCAGCTATCGATCAGTTGTGGCGGAAGGCTGCCATTTCTACGACAAATCCAAGTGGCTAGGGGAGCTGCATTCTACTCGAACCACAAAGCTCCTGGTATCAGGGAGCCAGAGACCTGGGGACCCAGCACACTTCTCTGTGAAGAGCCACAAGCACGGGGAATACCATCACTGAGCTCAGCTCTGGGTGGATGCCTCATTGACATGGGGAGGCTGCATTCTTTGTGCCAAGAAGCCCCGGGCACCCCTCCCTCCCACCGCAGAGGCAGGCAGTCCCCGACTTGGCAACAATCCCTATAAACGGCTGCAGCTGCTCAACCCCCTCCCCTGCTAACCCCTCACCACCCATGCCCAGTTGCTGCTGTCATAGAAACTAGGGGAGGGGGGCAGGCAAGGGAGGAGATGACCATAAAAATCTTGGGGGCATTAGAGAATTTATGGATCTAGGAGAAAAATGGTGGAACTGTAAGAAAACGGGAAAGTTTTGCGGGGACTGACGCTGGGAAGAGGGCGGCTCTTGCTGTAATACGCGTATCACTTCTTTTATTATGCCGCCAAAAATAGGACAGATTCAAGATTCCTTCTTATAAACCCAGAGTCACTTGTAAAATGCAACCCCCCTCCCCCAACCCCAGGAAAGGTGATATCCGCCATTCACAAGTCAGTGTGAGTTAACTGAAATCGTCTTTGTCCTACTTATCGGCTGAGAAGAACTGTAGTAAGAGTAGGGGTTTTGATAGAGGCTGGAGAAACCTGGAGAACTTGAAAGGAGGGGTCAGGAAGGTGAAGCTTAGGGCCTAATCTTAAAGTAGCGAGAAGGGCCCAGAGAATGTGGGACACTAGAGCAAAAGGCATTATGCAGTAAATTCCCACAGCAATCTTCCGTTTCAGAATTTTGCTAAAAGCTAGTCTTAATTCTTTTCCCTCCCTTTTCCTACATGGCCCCTGAATTCCAGCTTCCAGGCTCAGACTAAGAAAGGTGGGTATCCGGGAGGGACGTAAAAGATCGCGGTAAGAGGAGGAAGGAAGGGACAGTGGAAGATGGGGTGTCAGGCAGCGTGGGCCTGTGGGGAGCGGCCAACCAGACCATGCAAGAGCCTCCTCCAGGACCTAAGTGTCAGGAGGTCAGGGGCCTGGTCTGTTTTGTTCACTCTCATATTCCAGATGCTTGGTATCTTGCCTGCCACCTAGCAGGAGCCCCATGAATATTAATTGAATATAAGAACAGATGAGGGCTTCCCTGGTGGCGCAGTGGTTGAGAGTCTGCCTGCCGATGCAGGGGACAAGGGTTCGTGCCCCGGTCCGGGAAGATCCCACATGCCGCGGAGCGGCTGGGCCCGTGAGCCATGGCCGCTGAGCCTGCGCGTCCGGAGCCTGTGCTCCACAACCGGAGAGGCCACAACAGTGAGAGGCCCGCGTACCGCAAAAAAAAAAACAAAAAACAAAAAAACAGATGAGAGAACTTAGGAGAAGCTTTGCCTTGAGTCTGAGAGGAAGAGAGCAGAACTAGGGAGGCAGCGGACGTTCGCTTACACAAGGAGAGTTGGGTAGTTGTCACAGAGCCGAGAGGGGCCTTCGCCTGGAATCGCACCTGCTCCCTCGGCCATCTTTTCCTCTTCTCCTGACCAGGTGAGTCCATCCATCACTTCCAACCCCGGAGTCTTTCCTACATCAGTTATTCCCTCTGTATTCCCAACCTCTCTCTCTGCTGGCTTGGCTACCACACTCAAAACACTTTGTGTTTAAAATCAAACAAAACAGAAACCGAAACGAAAACCAAACAAACAATACTCTCCCAATCAGAAACCCACTTTCAGGGTCTTTTCCCCTTTCTTTCCCCCTAAACCAAGGTTTACACACTCATTACACATTAATGTACACATTAATCTACATTCAGGGGCTCTACTTCCTCACCTCCCACCGATCCCTCAAATACAGGTAAATTCATTTCTTGCCTTCTCTCTACCTGACTGCTCTCACCAGTCCCCAAATGGCCTCTTTGCTGCTACACCCCATGACCATGACCTCATTCCCACCTTCCTAGGCAGCATTTGTTGGTCCCTCCCGACCCCAGCTTCTGGGGCATTGCTTCTCCTGGTCTCCCTCCCACCTCCCAGGACACTCCTCTCAGACTCCTCTGGGGTTGTGGGCTGCCATTCCGCCTCTCTAGCCCCTCCCTGGGCACTCGCTTCCCAACCCTGTAACCCCCAAGATTTGGTTTAGAGTCCTCTCCTACATGCTCTGTTAGCCTGGTGCTCCCAATATGGAACACAACCTGTTTTGTACTCATTGCTTAACTGTCCGCCTTCCGAGCTGGCCTGTCAGCTCCTGAGGCGAGAGCCATGTCCGTCCTGCTCACGCTGAGGCCCCACTACTGTGCACAGAGCCAGGCAGTTACAAGCAGTACTGGCTACAGAATTTCTAGGGTCTGGGCCAAATAAAAATGCAGGCCCTCCTGTTCAAAAATTAATGAGAATTTCAAGACTGTGACAGCAGAGCATTAAGGCAAATGTGGCGGCCCGCACAGGTCACAACCCCATGAAGCGGGCCCTGACTGTACGCCCTTAATATTTACTGGATGAATCGATGGCTTCAACCATGACACATGCCGATGATTCCAAGTATCCTTTCCGGCCCACACGTCTCTGCTGTGCTCCAGCCTGGAACAGCCAACTGCCAACAAATATTCACTTGGATACTCACTGGCATCTCAGACTCGACGTGTTTCAGACTTAATGATCCTGCCCCACCACACCCCCAAATCTGTCCTTCCAGCAGTCCCTGTCTCAGGGAACAGCATCCCTTTCCACCGGGGGGCGGGGGGGGTATTCCAGAAGCCATCTCCCTTCTTTTCTCCCTCTACACATCCAAACAGGCAGCAATCCTGTGGAGTTTATCTCCTCAGTAGCATGAGAATCTGTCCCTTTCCTTGGTTTCTTCTGTTAGTGCCTGGGTTCAGGCCACATCAGAGCTTGTCTGCCTGAGTCAGGAGCTCTGCTCCCCAGGGTCACCAAGATGATTTAAAAGCATTACTTGCATCACGTCAGATCCCCTACTGCAAGCCCCTAGGTGCCTTCCCAGCATTTCCACTTTCCTTCATTATCCGGGTTTTGCCTATATTTCTGGTTTCAGTCTCACACTTGCTATTCCTTGCACTCTGCCTCTCCCTTCTTCTGGCCAACTGATTCCTCTCTGAGAGTCAGCCCAGGAGAATGCCCTCCTGGTCTACCTTCGACGCCCTTTCTCTGTGACCCCGTGGGGTCACGTGCCTGGTGTACCACAGCCCTTACCAGTCTCACTGAGATGGCCGGCCTCTGTGGCTGTCTCTAACTACCTGAGGATGCCTTCTGGGCAGAGCCTAAGCCCTGGTTTCTGAATCTCCAGCACTCAGTGTGTGGCCTGTGACAGACACGCAATAACTGTTTGCTGAGGGATAAGCGACTAAATGGATGAAGAGTGAACTAGACTTGGGTGGATGAACAGACGTGTCCAGAAGCGAAGGCCCCAAATAAGACTTTTCTTAATAACATGATCTGTAACTGTCTAACTGTCTACCGCCTGAGTCCTCAAAAACCCGCATGCCTTTTCATTGGTTTTACAAAAAGACAAGGGACCTAAAAGGATGTTGTTCTGGCTGAATCAACACTGAAAAGTGACTCAAACGATAAGGGAAAACTAGGCAGGGCCCCTGTCCTTAGTGGGCAGGGGAGGGAGAATGCAGTCACCACTATGTTTACTCTGTTTTCTCATTTCAAATTCGTACACGACGAGGTATCAGCATTCAACTCCAACGTTCACTGCTGGGGTAACCCTACCTAATCACTTTCATAAATAGATCCTTATATCTAAGTCCACTTATGTACAGAACATTCTTCGCTTCTGTTTGAACTACCGAGTTTTTCCTTTATGAGACACCCGTGGATTAAAGAATGACAGCAAGTCTGGCAGCCAAACTTTCCAGTTCCTGCATCGTGATGCCTCTTCCTATGCGATTCCCGGCTTCCTTTTGATCTTTCTCTCTTTCATCCCTCTGATCTAGGGATCAATTTGTCAGAGAGCTGGTCTCCAGTCTGGAGTAGGGTAGTGAGAGGAAGGGGTTTCAAAGGGAACAGAGTGCATGTGAAGAAGGCTGACAAATCCTGTACTAAACAACCAGTAAAGTAGAGAAACGCCTTTAAAGCTACATTCTCTCATCACAGGATCCTTATAGACTTCATATCTTCTACTTCATTATTTTATGAAATGTTTTTACTAAACGAGGATAAAAAAAGCTATATAGCAGCGAAAGTCAAGGAGAGTTAGGCACATGCCCTGACCTTTCTTCTGGGGCCTCAGGTCCAGACCTGTGGATATGACTGTGGTCAGGATGACATTTCATTCACCTACTCAGTGTCTGGCCAGAGACTAGGTGAGGGAGTCACCAGGGGTTGGGTGATTTCATCGACTAGCCACCACTTCCCACCTGGCACCCCATACCATACAGAGGGAGCGGTTCCTAAGCATATTCTGCAAAGTTAAGGCTAGCCTTTCATTCACAGAGACTAACGGAAATATACATGCTTTAGCTTCTTACCCAGTCTAATAGACGGGGCAGTATTTGTAACACGGCGAATGATAAGGTTTAATGTGTTTTTGTGAGTCAACTGCAAGGATGGGAAAAGAGGAGGTAAAGCAAAGACACTGATAGTTTTCAAACCCTCCCCCCCATATGAGGCACATGACACGACAAGGGCAACTTATTCCTAACTGATGAGAAATTTGAGTTCAGAGAACAGGTGCTAGAAAATTCTGCTACTTATAGCCTTGAATGTCACAATTTGGAGTCAAAAAGAATTACTTTTTGTTCCCCAAGCTGGTCAAAACGTAAACTGGTCAAGAGAAAACGAAAGGGCCAAACAGGATGCTCATTTCAGAGAGTCTCTCAATTTTGCACTTTCTCTTAAGGAGATCACACTAACTCCTGTTAAATCCCGTCTCAAAGCAGGAGTGATACTTTCCAAAGGCATCTGACAAACAAGCAAAAGAAAAAAAAAAACAATAAAAGATGTGATTAGGCAACCGACCAGAAGGGAAAATGCAAATGTTCAATAAACATATGAAAAGAAGCTCTACCTCACTGGTCCAGGAAGAGGAAAATTAAAGTAATGTAATTTTTGCTCATCAGATTGGCAAACGTCTATTGAAAACATTAACAATATATAATAGTTCTCATAGGGTGAGGGGAAAAAGTCATTCTCATAATTAAAGGGAACATAGACTATTATACGTTTTAAATCTCTTAAAATTGTAACTACATAAAAAAATGGTTCAGCCACCCTACTGTGGGGAATATATCCTAAAGAAATAAAGGGTTCATTACAGGGCTTCCCTGGTGGCGCAGTGGTTGAGAGTCCGCCTGCCGATGAAGGGGACATGGGTTCGTGCCCCGGTCCGGGAAGATCCCACATGCTGCGGAGCAGCTGGGCCCGTGAGCCATGGCCGCTGAGCCTGTGCGTCCGGAGCCTGTGTTCCGCAACGGGAGAGGCCACAACAGTGACAGGCCCACGTACCGCAAAAAAAAAAGAAAAGAAAAGCACGTTGCAGAGTAATATGGGGAATAATCCCATTTTTATAAAAACAAAAACTATATATAGATACCCTATATACATGAAGTATCTGATTCCAGGCCAAAATCCGGTGTGTGCTCCGTTCCTTCAGGCTCTGCAAAGGCTCTACTGGGCAGGCCTGCCGGGAAGCTGCCCTCCCCACCCCTGGTGCCCAGCCAGGGCTCTGCAGTCTCTGAGGGGAGCTGCAGCCAGGGCTCCCTCTCCCCACCCCACCATAGGTCACATTTACATACTTTTCTGCCTACCCAGCCTAAGCACCTCCACCAGGAGTCCTGGCTAAGATACTTCTCCCCACTCTGACTCAGTACTTTTCCACTCCTGGTCCTTTCCCTTTTCCACCACCTACCTGCCATCCCCCCCCATCCCCTGGTCCAAAGGCACAGCCTTTTGTTCAGAGCTCCTCAACACGGAGAAGATTCCTCCTGCCCTGCTGCATGTCATCACCTGACCCTGGCCCGGTGCCCTTGTGTGGGGAAAACGGAACACTTTGCTTTCTCTTTGCCTCTTGCCTGCACTATCAGAGAGTGAATAAGGCTGTCACGGTACTAACTGGCCACCTGGACACCTGGCTGTCTGATAATATAAGTTATGTTTGAATGAGTAAGGAGAAAGGCATGGAAGTGGGAGAGAAAGTTAATTTTCCTTTACATATCTTTGTATCATTGGACTTACAGGAATCGTGAAACATCCCTTTTGTAAATTCTGAAGAGGAATTTATTTGCCCGGATTTGGCCACATGTTCACAAAAGGTCCGGAACCCTACTAACTGCTAATTCATCTTTGTAGCACTACCGGTCTTCGTGAACCCTGTGGGACCCAAGCATTAAGGGACCACAGAATTCTTCCTGGGCCCCAAACGTCTCTCAGAGCTCAGGTGTGACTGCAAAACTCTCCTGTAGCTGCATCAGAAGCCACTAACTAAGAAGCCAGTGGCAGAATTTTGTTATAAAAATGAGAACTGGTTAAGACCAAGAATGTCTGTACCTTCTTCTATCACTTGTGTTCTAAAAGGAGACCCACAGAAGTAGGTGCAGAACAGCCAACCATGCTCACAAATGAAAACGACAGAAAGACGTTCTGAATGAAGAATGAATGGGGTGACTCGGGGATTCATCAGCCCCTCCTCTGGATGGTTAGATTCCATTTATTTTAGGCGTACAGAAGGGTCTGTACATATGTAATCCTCCCCCTCCTGCCACAGCCTGGGCATTGTGAACTACTCTGACACACACGTTTCTCTGAGGACCTAAGAACTTGAAACTGTGCCTCTTAGACACTGACAGGATGCATCCTTGTAATGCTTTTTCATTGGCCACAGGGAAGTTTTCAGTGTGTTAAATCAGTGACACTTTGATAAAACGAAAACAAAACATCCCCCGCTGCCCCACCTCAATGGCTGCATCCACTGCCCGTGGGCTGCCTACCACCACACGACTTCCAGATTTCAAGGCCGAGGCAGCCACCCAGGGGTTTGGATGTGGCCGTGGGATGGGAGCGGCACTTCCCCTTAGAGATCACCGTTGGAAGTAAGTGGAGGAGGAAGGAGCAAACAGCCAGCTACACTTCCTACCGCTTGGAAGACATCTCCCTCTTTCCAGGGCAAGCAGAACTCAGCATATACTGGTGAGTGTTGTGGGCAACGTGCTGTAGCTTACGTTCACAGCTACACTCTGGAATGGTCTCACTGTGTACAACACCCTCTTGGAGTGTTTCAGAAAGTCCCGCCCTAGCCCCAGGATGCTAGTAGCTTTGAATAGTAGCTGCTCATTCACACACCCTCCTTTCTAACCTTCAGTGAAATGAGATGATGTTGCCTCGGTGCGCTGCACAGCTCTTACGTCATCGGCTGTGACTATCAAGAAAGCTTCAGATTCAAGCAAAGGAGAAACACATTGAAGTTTGAAGAGGAAGAAGAAGTCTGGAGAATGATGAAGGACAAATGCAGGAGAACCCCAGCCAGCACTTCCTTTCCGTGAGCCTCAGGAAGCTTAAAAGCCCGAGCTCTGCCCAGTGCACTTCAGAGCAGACCACCTGTCAGCCCTCCTGCCTCCGCAAGGTAAAAACTGTGGCCTGAAGACCAAACAAAATACGAAAATTCACAAATGATTTTGCAAAGAGGTACTCTGTAAACTTGGTATAAGGACAATTAAGGAGCATATAGGTTTTCAGCCTCAATAAAAGGTCCAAGTGGCACAAAGAATGAGGAAAAATTAATATATATATATATCTCCCTTATATACGTAGATTTATAGTTATAGATGTAGATTATATACAATATAGATATATTTACGTATAAAAAATCCACATATAAATCTCCATTTATAAACATTATATATATTCATATATAGATGAAAATCTCCAAGCTCAACAATAAAGGTAGAATCTCTCTGCAGAGCTGAAATGGAAAAGAACTTCAAAATCGCCAGGCTGCTGGACTTGAGAGGCAGTTAACAGTTTCCAGCAGGCCAGTCTCCATGGAGGGAGAGGTTAAGTAAGACAAAAGTCAGGGCTCAAGCTCACTCCTGAAGGCAGCATCCAAACCACTTGGCTTCACTTTGCCACACCCCTTGGTTTCTTCTCTCTGCAGCATAGGAACCGCTGGCCGGCAAAGCCAAGTGCTCCGCAGCTAGTGTTTGCAAGAGTCCAGGTAGCACAGAACTTCATTCCCATGGCAAACAGTTAAGCAGCCAGCCAGTCCTGCAGCATGGAAACCGCCCACATGTGTAGTAAAGGGGACGTGAGTGTACAACATACAGGAGGAATCTTTCTGGGTTGTTGTAAGTTCTGCCGGTTTGCACGGGAGGTTGTAATGGGAAAGACAAAGCACTACTGTGGGGCAATGGCCGAGGTCAGGCCCTCTCCCTGCTCAGCAAGTCCACAGCCCTGGGCTTCCCTGGTGGCGCAGTGGTTGAGAGTCCGCCTGCCGATGCAGGGGACACGGGTTCATGCCCTGGTCCGGGAAAATCCCACATACCGCGGAGCGTCTGGGCCCGTGAGCCATGGCCGCTGAGCCTGCGCTCCGCAATGGGAGAGCCCACAACAGTGAGAGGCCCGCGTACAGCAAAAAAAAAAGAAAGTCCACAGCCCTGAGGGGTACCCATCCATGTGCCCCATCACTGGTAGTGAGGTGGTGTGGTAGCAATGGCACTGGCTTGGGAACCAGAACTTGCAGATGCCAGCCCCACTTTAGCTTAACCGCTAGCTCTAGGCCTTGGTGTCCTTGCCAATAAAAAGAAGGGGTAGGACAAGGCACCTCCCAGGTCTAAATTTCAGTGATTCTGAAAATAAGCCAAATATCTGCAGAGTGGAGAAATACGGACAAATCACGACAGCTACTACTTTCCCTCTCAGAAGGAGGTGATCCCCCAAATATAAACCAATACAGAAGCGCCAGGATGGGAGAAGTCACCCTTAGTGCTTCTTTTAAACCATAAAGGACAGGAGCCCATTATCAAGCAAGCCCCCCAACGTACTTTCCCTGCTGTCACCAGTCCCCTTGGAACGCGAAGCTGCAAACAAAAAGCATCTCTGACCTGATTCCATTACACACTTCTTCAGCTGAAAGTGATTCGAAACGCAACATTAAACTGCACACTTTCCAGAATGGAGGAGAAAACCTGGTACAAGGTGACAAAGAGCAACCATTCGGAAAACCCGTTTTGACAGCGCATATCCATTCCAAAGTACAGGGAGGAGGCATCCGTTTTGTCAAAAAGCATCAGACCTTGTGAATCCTCTTCAGATGCAGCAGAAGCATCTGTCTCCTTCAAAAGTACCAGAAATGTGTCGATGCAAAAGAAAGCGGGGCAGCTGATGGAGGAAGCTGGGGTTACCACCATCAGACGACATCCAGGCTGTTGATGCTAATTAGAGGGGTCAAAAAATAGCTGAAGGGAAAAAAATAACCCCAGGAGCCTGGAATTAGCTTTGGTGTGTTTTTAGTCATTCCATTTCCAGAATGGATACTAAAGAAAAAGGTTGCAAATACGATGATTCATTTAGCAGAACCTCAGATACGCAAGTGTATCAGCAAAAATATTCACCAAAAAATGGTCAGGAAAAAAAATTCAGATCTTTCAGTAGCAGCAAAAATAAATGACCGCTCGCAGAGCAATAACTGAGTCAGATGTTCCTGTTTTCCTCGCCAGCAGCCCAGTCTGTATTCATACCACCCAGAATAATTTCTCAATGTCATAATTCAGCCACTTTCTACAAACATCTTGCTATACCAGCAACATTCATGAAACCAAGTGCACCCACACAATATTTTCCACACCAGGTAGAAACCTTACAGTCATGAAAGAAAACTTTTTGAGGTGCTTATTTCTAAAAATAATGATAAGGGGTCCATGTGTATATAACGGTGGGGTTGTTTATTCTTGTTTTAAAAAATATATTCCACATTCCATAAAATTCACCCCTGTAAAGTGTACAATTCAGGTTTTAGTATATTCACAAGGGTGTGCGGCCATCACCACTAACTAATTCCAGAACATTTTCATCACCTCAAAAAGAACTGCTCGCCATACTCATTAGCAGTCACTCCCCATTCCCCCCGCCTCCCCCCAACCCACGTCAACCACCAATCTGTTTTCTGTCTCTATAGATTTGCCTGTTCTGGATATCTCACATAAATGAGATCCTATAATATATGGCCTTTTGTGCCTGGTTTCTTCCACTTAAAATAACGTTTTCAAGGTTCATCGTGTTACAGCAGGCGTCAGTACCTCATTCCTTTTTATGGCTGAATGAATATTCTGTTGTAAGGATACACCACATTTTGTTTATCCATTCATTGGTGGATGGACATTTAGACTGTTTCCACTCTTTGGCTATTGTGAATAACATCGTTGTCAACATTCATGTACAAGTTTTTATGGGAATATATATTCTCAGTCCTCCTGGCTATCTACCTAGGAGTGGGACTGCTGGGTCGCACGGTAACTCCATGTTTAACATTTTGAGGAACTGCCAATCAGTTTTTGAAAGTGGCAGCACCATTTTGCATTCCCAACTGGTGAATTTTAAAACTTTCTTTTAAAGGATCACAGAGTTCAAACTAAATTTATTTCTGAAAATCCCACAGTGGTTTCTTATTTTGCACAGTTTCAAAAGCATTTAGTTGGCAAAGTTTTGCCTGTGTGCTTCGATCTCAAGGCACATATTGAACATCTAGTGGTTCCTTTTCCATTTGTGGTCAGAGGGTGTATATTCTGTTCTTCTCAAGTGCAGGATCAATACCTATAACCTACAGCACTCTACGGTCCCCCAGCACAAATGTACACAAACACTTCTCAAGCCCCAAAATGAGCACATTTTTCTCCTAGCAAGTAGCCAGACTGGATGACTACTGGATGATTGGATGAGCCTCCCCTCCTCCCTCCCTCCCCTCCTCCCCCTCCCCTCCCCTCCCCTCCCATCCCTCCCCTCCCCTCCCATCTCTCCCCTTCTTCCCCTCCCATCTCTCCCCTCCCCTTCTTCCCCTCCCCTCCCCTCCCCTTCTTCCCCTCCCCTCCCCTCCCCTTCTTCCCCTCCCCTCCCTTCTTCCCCTCCCCTCCCCTCCCTTCTTCCCCTCCCCCCTCCCTCCCCTCCCCTTCTTCCCCTCCCTCCCTCCCCTCCTCTCTCCTCCCCTCCTCCCCCTCCCCTCCCCTCCCCTCCCCCCTCCCCTTCCCCCCTCCCCTCCCCTCCCCCCCCCTTCCCTTTCTCTTAAATAACTGATGATGACAATAGCTCACTGTTTGTGTGCCAAGGCAGGTAGTACATGCAGAGTCCGGGAAACAACCTCTTTACCAGTGCTCCATATTAGTTACAATTGGACACAGGTGTGTCCAGTTCCAACCACTATGTTTTAATAGGGCAATGCCATGGAGCAACTGAACTGAGTTCCAAGGAAAGAAATAAAAACAATGTAAGGGATGGAAAATAGATGCTTTGAAGGAGGTTAAAGCAATTATGGTATTTTAGCCTGAAGGAAAAAATGAGCAGTGATTTGATCACAATCTCCTTCACGCAATTTGAAACCATTTTATTGAAAGAATGGTGACTGACCAGTTTCTTCATGCTCAGAGCAACACAAACAAGAGGAAATTCTATTTAATCAAATCAGTAAGATTCTATGGTTGGAAACAAGAAAAGAATCTCCTAATCTTCACATTATACATTGACCGAAGCCAATTCCAATGGGTCTCCGTCCCTGAAATTCTTCAAAAGGACATAAGGGAGCTTTGTCTATATTTGCCTGCCAAGAATCTTGAGGCATCCTTTATTGTTGTTTCTTTACGATGCTATAAATCAGGAACTACATCTGTGGTGTGAGGGCAAAGCCGGATCCACAACCATTCACTTCAGGCTGTGTACTGTATAATGTACTTAGAAAGTCTTACAATCTATACCACCGAAGTAAACAGGTCACCCTCGGTGCCACATGCCCCTGCCCAAAATAAGCTACGACATGACTTCACCTGGCAGGGCAGGTGGCTTATCTGTGGCCCAATGGTTAGATAACAGGCTGGATGCCTCGCCTGCAGGGCTTCCTGGCTCTAGCAGCCCATGGTTACCCCATGTCAGGTCTTCACATAGAAACGCTTGGGAAGCCCATCTCTCATCCACTGAACATAACCATCATTTGGGTTTGGGGAGCCAGTTGAGGTGTAGTGGAAAGGGATCAGGGCTCAGAGTTCAAAGTCTAGCTCAAGCTATGAACTAGCCATGCTAGGAGCCACTCTGACACTCAATTTTCCCCATTTGAAAAAGGGTAAATACCTCTTTCTTCAGATTAAATGAGTTTATGTGCAAAAGGACTTTAAGCACGACTTATTAAGCATAGCTGATTGAATCATTAAGGGAAACATACATATCTACAAGCCAAAGTAGAACAGTCGTTACTCAGAACTTTGTTATTTTGTACAATAACTGTCCACAATTGTGATCCTAAAGAACTATATGAAGGAAAAACAAAAAACAAAAAACAGTGTATCTAGTGACCTCACTTAGGCTTTAATGATGAAATGGCATGCTGACTTCCCATTGTCATAAAAATGACATGTGTTCGGGTACCCCCAGAACTCCATGGAAAAGAAGGGAGATTGACAGGGTAGTAATGGAGCATTCCTGCTTCTCTTGATCACTAGCTTTAAAACCCCACCCTGTCCATTAATATTAATGCCATAATCTCCTTCAGATTTTTCCAAGCATATCTGTAATTTAAGATTTCATTTTGACAAACAGATATACTACAGGTTCCCATGCCAAATCCCCTTTCCCTGCAAAAATTCCACTGAGCCCATAATTTACCTGACGTTATTACAACTGTCCAAATGAAAAGTGAGAGTCTGGACTATGTCTGTGGAAACAGAAAAGTCTCAGAGGTACAATATATTAAATTTTTAAAATTATGTGTGTATTTATTAAATGTATATAATCTAAAAATATATTCTTCCAAGTAAAGGAGATGAAAAGGTCTTAGAATCTGTTGAAATGCCCAGGTTGGACAATGGAGGGTGATGATGCTATAGCAACAGGAGAGACGGGAAGAGAAACCCATCTGGAGGAGAAGACACTGCCTTTTGATTTGGACATGTTGAATTCAGCACACGTGCCTGCTGCCCAGGGAGAAGGGCTAATGAGTCCACAGCTGGAAGTGTGGGTATGGTGCACAGGAATGAAGTCAGTGCTAGAAAAAGAGGTGGGAACAGTTATGTTTATATGGTAGTTAAAACTATGGAACTGAAACAAGTATTCCAGGGAATGTATATAGAACGTGGGGATAAATATTAAGCAAGAACATAGAAAATGGGTCCATTCCCTCATGTACCTGTTGAACTCACTTCACAGAGTAAATTGATGAATTGAAGTTGCCCCCTACAATGTTTTCCATGGAACACTCTTCTGAGTGATAATAGGAAACCACCAAAAAAACGCATGCTCAGAAGAGTTTGGGAAACACTTTTCTTTGTCACAGGACTTTTCGGAGCCTTTAGTATAGTAAAATGTGTCATTGTTCTCTAAGACTAGGTAACTCTGCAATAATTCCCAAATCTGACTAGGGGAGGAACATTTCTTAACCGCTCTTCACTTTTCTACCAAGTGTAGGTCAAATTCAGGGATGGATGCCTGTGACTGAGCTATAGCCTAGGGACACAGTGGGTTTCACTCTTGGGAGCTGCACCATCTACTCCCAAAAACCTTCTCAGATGAAAAATCAGGGCTGTTCTCTCTCTCTGATTCCATTTTCTTTTTTGAGAGGCACTTCCTTCACAAAGCTTCAGAGGTAAAGGGGGCTGAGACCAGGGCGGGGGCTGCCTGGAAGAAAACCAAGCTCTCTCCCCCTCTCTCCCGGCCCCTTGGTTTTCTCCATTCTAACTCTTCTCTTAAATAATTTGCCAGGTGTGAGAGCTCAAGGTGTGCTCCTGCTACCCTGGCTTCAACTAGTTCTCATTAGAAGTTTGGGGGCTTTCTTGTTCTGGTTCACATTTTATTTTTGTATTTGCTGCTTCTCTGGAATGACTCTCCCTCATCACCGGGACTGGGGGAAACAGGCAGACAGACTTCTCTGGGTCCTGATTCCAGCTTAAACAAAAGAAGACCCCAATATGTTCCAGTCTGGCTTGTGAAGGGACTGCATGGGGATTTAAGGCCAAAATGTGTTACTTATATAATGTGTTCCTCTGCCTTATCCTCTGTCCATACATATAGCTCCCTGTTCAACTTTTGGGGATTGGTAGGCAGGGTCCAGATAGGACCTGTGAATTAGAGTTTTCAGGGCTCAGCTCTACACAGCTTCTAATTCCTCCCCTGGGACTTTCCGGAAATCGAGTTGAGCTTTAATTCATCTCTGCAGAATGTCATTGCCCCTCTACAGCTCACCTAGTAGGTCTTATTTCACACACAGGAATCTCTCTGACATGCAAGGTAAAGAAATGTATTCTGGACCTTATATTTTTCCCATTTTGCAAACACTCAGACCATTCATTAGTATGGTGTTAATTTAAGACCCTATTACTTCTGATGGGAAGTTGGCCAAGAACGGACAGTAACACTCACCAATCAAAATTGTTCACAAACTTAAAACCCAGAATAGACTTGTACCTATGGAACATGGTGAAGACAACAGAAGTGACCTTCCTTAGTTATATTTGAAAAATCGAGGTGATTGAGGAAGAGACTAATTGGCTTCTGGAAACTACAGGTGTAAAGCTGATGGATGACAAAGGAGGAGAAGTACCAATTTATTTCTATTTTACTTGTCAGGCGGAAGGAGAAAATAAAGACGAGTTTAAAAAAACAAAAAACTAAGGCCCAAGACAGATGAAAATATTACAGAAGAGAACTCTGCTGCAATAAATGGGATGGAGTCTTCTGGCTTCAACAGATTACATCCCAGGGCCCTAAAAGTACTTGAAGATGAGGCTGTCACAGTTCTGTCAGGAATCTGGGAGGAACAGCAGTGAAGGGAAGATGTGACCAAAGATTAGAGACAGGCAACTCAGGTTCCCTTTTCAACAAAGGAAACAATGGATTCTGTAAACTAACAAGGAGGGACCTGATATCAACCTGGAGGAAGATTCTAGAGTAGGTCGTTAAAGGGAAGGCTCGTGAGGGCTAATAAAGGAAAGCAGCGGTCACTGGTGGTCTGCCTGAGTCCACTAAGAGGAAAGCCTGTCCCTTCCCAAGCCCTCTTCCTCCATCCCTTTTTTTTTTCCCAGGTAAAAGACATGCCACAGGCAGAGTATCTATCTATTTGGACTTTAGAAACCACCAAAATTGTTCATGATCTTTTGGTTGACCATGAAGGATAGGAACAGTTTAAGTAAAAAGAGGTAAATCAAAAGTGGTTGAGGGGCTTCCCTGGTGGCGCAGTGGTTGAGAGTCCGCCTGCCGATGCAGTGGACACGGGTTCGCGCCCCGTCCGGGAAGATCCCACATGCGGCGGAGCAGCTGGGCCCGTGAGCCATGGCCGCTGAGCCTGCACGTCCGGAGCCTGCACTCCGCAACGGGAGAGGCCACAGCAGTGAGAGGCCCGCGTACCGCAAAAACAAATAATAATAATAATAATGAAAAGTGGTTGAAATAGCTGCAAAATTAAAGCGTTTCAGTCCAACAGACGGTCATCGTGATTTGGCTCTGTGGCATGACTGACAGGAAAGTGAGAGTGGGCTCAGCGATGCTGTCCTGACAAGGGGGGTGGCCATCACTACACACAGCACGCGGCAGCTCAGTGCTGGGTGATGCCATGTGTGAACAGGGCAATTCCACAAGAAGAGGGCCAGGGCCAGAGACCTGGGGCTGAGGGCCTCTAACCAGCTCTCTGAAGACCATGTGAAGGAAACCAGAGATGTTTCCTCTGAGGAAGAGAAGATTTGTGGATGGTCGCAATAGGTGCCTTTGAGTATCTGAAGGACCATCAAGTGAGAGAGTGAGTGATCATGTCTATGTGATAGGCATATGCCTTTCTTTTCTTAATCTCACTTATTTGTATTTTTAAAAACTGTATACCAGTAACATCTACTGCTTATGTAACAGTAACAAGTTTGCTGTTTGTTTTGTTTTGACAAACTGTTTCATAACGTAAACATGTGCATATAAATATACAAACTAAGTTCCTGCACGAGAGGACCGTCATAAACGAAAAGGAGGTGCAGGCCGGGGAGTTCTACGATGCCGCCGGGCTGGCAACCCTGGGGATGTGGTTGTGAAAAGGTGAAGAGTATTTACTGAGAAATTTAAGAAAAGAGTAGGAGGGGGGATGAGAGGAGGGAGGGCAACTGAATCTCGGAGAAGCTGACTGACAGAGCTAGGAAGAGCACAGGAAAGGCTAGGAACCCATGGAAGCATCTCTGCCAGGAACCGCAGCTACGAGCGGGAGAGAGAAACCAGGATTTCTTGCCACAAACCAATTGGACCTGCTTAAGCTGACTGAAGAGGTGGCTGTGATGTCAGTCAAGATACCCCCAAAGCCAAAGAGTATCTCCAAGGGCTCAGAAAAGAGAAATCTCCTTCTTCCAGAGTTCCCAGGGAGCACTCAATGCCATAATTGGTCCAGTTGGAAAATGAGACTGGGGGAAGGTGGGTGACCAGCAAGAGGAATACCAAAGGCGAAGCCCAGAAGAGAGACCTGTGGTCCAAGGCGAGGGTGGGGGGGAGGATGGGCACTGTCTGGTTCTTTTATTGGCAACTGAGTCATTCCAACTGCCTGCGCGCGGGGGGGGGTCTCAGCCACATGACCTGTTATCCCCACTCTGCCTCACGCTCTGCATATGAATCTGAATTACCTGAGTACAAACAGTACTCAAGAGACAGGAGAAGAACATCACCAACACAATCAGGACCGTGACTTTCCATAGATAAACCAGTTCCCGTTTTCAATGGGCTCAGTAGTGCCAAAAGCCAAAACTTAGCTTCCTAGGGATGCCATTCCCATTTGCGACACAAAGATGGACGGGAAATAGTTCTACTGTGGGCTAACACACTGGAAAAAATTAAAATCTTCAGGTGAATACAAAAATATCTTAAGCTCTAGACTAGCTACTTAGAGTTTACCTTTTTCCTCCAACTGTAAAATAAAAATAAACCAGTTCACCCTTGTAGATCTCACAGGAGTGAAGAAAACAAATTAATGAAGAGGTCAATTCACCGGAAGAAAAACACACCCTAGTAAATCCACCAGAAATGTGTCACTACAGATATGCTATCTTCCAACGTTCTTCTGGGGAAAAAGTTCAAGTTGTAAGCTTGTTCTTCTAATAAATAACCCCATTGAAGAGGCTCTCCCTACGGTGACACCACTCCACAAAACACTCAGGGCAAACAAGCCGTCAGATTCCGATCTCTATGGACCTATTCAAATGTACACTTCCAATGTTTAGCATCAGTCAGCAAGGCACACACTCCACAGAACAAGAGGCTCCTAGGGCACAATCGTCCCGTTCCCAGCGGCTCTTGGTCCCATTCACAACCACCACTCAGAGGAGAAAGGCAGATGGAGGCTTTCCGCATGCAAATCTTTGCAGCCTCAGCCTGGTGCAATTTAGGAGTGGGGTTAAGAAGCGATTAGAGGATTAATAGAGGCGTTTGTTATAATTTGAAACATGAGTTTGCTGCTCAAAAGGCTAAACCGTAGTGCTCGAAGCTAAGTGCTTAAAACTGCCCCAGGATCCTCAGGTCATGTATCCTAATCACGGATCACATTCTTTCAATCGCACATGACAAAGTTAACACTTTCCCATGTTTGGCTGGGATCACTCAGAGTCGCTCGCTTGTAGCTGTGAGATCTCTTTCATGAGAATCAACACCTCCATTTGGTTTCCACATGGATGATTCTTGGAAGTTACAAAGTCTTTGAAGGGCATCTATTTTTGCCTTGAGGTCTGGTGGCGTCAGAGTTCGCGTCAGCTTCACAGATGAAAACTATCTGAGCGCGATTCATCCATGCCTACAGCACTCTCACCAAAGGGAGGTCCCTGCATGTGTGGGGTTTCTGTATTTATATGGCTTATGTGTTTATGTGTAGTTAAAACAGTTCTTGCCAGTTTCTGAGGTCTAAGGAATTTAAAGATGATCTATAATGCACGATCATCGGAGAATGAAATGTGGGAGAATTCATTGGTACCGTTAACCCAAAAAACTCAGCTTCTTGACCGAATCAATGTTTGTTCCATCTTGGCAGTAGGACATCAGCTTTGCCAAAGCTTCAAACTTCTTATCTTTCTCCCCACACTTTTACTTATACCTTTAAACCATGGAGAAAAGCAAGGGGCATTTGACCCAAGAGAGATTTCACAGCCAGGAACTACCTGGCCCCTGAGTGGGTTTCTCTTCTCCATGAAAGGTTGTGGATGGAGAGGCCGCGTCCCGGAATGACTTAAAAAAAATTACTTTTCCTATAAAAGATGGTAAAACAGCTGAAAGACCTAGAGTCATTCTGAGGGGTAAGCACTGAGTCTCAGGTTGAAGATTAGGTTCTAACCACAAGCCAGTCTGACTCTGCTAGATCACAAAACTTAAGCTGTGCTGCATGGTGTGCTATGGAGATGCATGTGTGAGTTTAAATCAAGGGCTGGGCACTGAATCCAGGCAGAGTGAACACTCCCGAGGGGAACCTGACTTCAGATCACCTGCCTCTTGTGCTGAGGACTGCCGCGTGGCCGTGAGTCTAATTGTTCACTACTTGGCAAAGCAGGTGGGAGTACATCAGAAATTGCTACAACCATTTGAGAGCCTCCAGCTCAGTTCTTCCTCAGCAACTCCTCTCTCCGGGGGGGATCATCAGAGAGAACAGGTGTCAAACACAGAAAGTTGAAATCACTAACGTGACTCCAAAACTTACTGCAGTTCCTTAAACACTTCCCAGAGGTGCACAGTGCAGAAATGCGATACATGACGTTTCTTCACGGAAATTTTTTGAGCTTAGAAATCCTCATAGGACAGTCGTTTCATTTGAGGGATGAAGAACCCACGATCTAGGGAAGTTAGTGGTTCAGCCAGACTCTTTCTTGAATATGCTGTGCTTCCTCCTGCCCACGGAGGTCTGTTATTTCCCACCTAAACTGCTGGTCGTTTGGTTGTTTTGAACATTTAGGGACGCCACTGATGCATTCAGCTGCCCTCTAGCAAAAGGTGAGGGTTCTTCCCCATCTGAGATCCCTGCCTTAATCCAGCTGCTACCTTTCTTTCCTGCTCTTCGTTTCTTGCTCCATGCCAGGGGCGACCACCCCTCTCACTTCTCTCCTTTGAAAAATCTGATAATACAAAAAATGTCGAACTCTGGTGAATTCCTCCCCAGACAATTACCAGGGACAAAAATAGTGAAATGAGAACAAGTGGGAGTGACCCAGAAGGAAAGAGAGAGTGTGCACCTGGAGAGATCACTTACTCTGGAACCGGTATGTTGAGAGGTACCATCTGGGGACAGCCAAGTCCCTCGGCTTGTGTCCTACATTGCCGAGAGGGGAAAACGAGCACTGGAAATGTAGGTACGCCCTCAATTCCAGAGAGGAGATCGGGGCTGCCAACGCCAGGGAGAGCCAAACCGCCAATCTGTGGCAAATGCGTCTCACCCACGGGTCCAAGCTACAGGGAACACCAACCCTCTGGACGTATGGAGGGCTCAGCTTCCAAAGTGGCTGGACATTTTTAATCATAAAAAATGGACCTAAATCAAAACCATGTGACCTTGAGCGTAATGGGAGCCCCAGTAACACTGTACTTGTACTGATCAAATTCGAACTTCCCGGACCTTTCTTCCTCTCCCTTATTTTCTTTCTTTGGGCAAATATTCCCTGAGTGCCTACCCTACGTGGGGCCCGCGGATCCGGCAGAGGACCCGAGGGAACAGTCACTGCTGCACGGAGCTTTCAGCCCTGGGAGGAGCAGTGATCTGAGTAGGAAGATGGGGGCCTCAGACAGGGAGGCCCGAAGGACTGGCAGGGGGATCCAACTGCAAAGCCGGGGGAAAAGCAGTGCGGGCAAAAGCAAGTGTGTGCGCAAAAACCGTGGCGGGGATGCCTGGTGTGTGCAGGGGCTGGATGAAGCTCAGTGAGGAAGACGAGACAGGCCTGGAGGGCTAGCGAGGTGGGCTGGGCCGTCAGAGGACGGGGCGGGCTGTCGGAAGAGTTCAAACGAGATCAACAATAAGCTCTGCAGGGCTCAGAGCAGAGGATTTCTCTTTCACAAAGGTCATTCTTGGGTGCGGAAAGTGGACGGTGCAGGACAGAGCTGGAAGAGGGAAACAGGAGTCTGTCGCTGAAGCTTCCGTGAAAGAAGGGCCAGTCCTGCCTGAAGGTGGGCAATGGAACAACACAGAAGAGATGTACTCCCAGTGTCATGTGAAGCCAGAACCACAGGACAGGGGTCAGACGGGATGGGAGCCGGGGACGGTGCGGGGAGCCCATGATCACTGGGACCGAGGCGGGTGCTGCCCCGCAACTAGCCGTCTCCTTCACGCTGCAGGTCCCACCATTTAGTGTCACCCCTGGACTAAGCGTATCTACTTGCCCCGGCTCCTTTAAAGAATATGGTAAAGCCCACAACGGTATCAACAGCGTCATGGTCTTTGAAAACAACAATACTATTTATAAGCAATTTTTTGGAACAACTAAGCGGAATTGAGCCTGCTTCTGGCAGAGCTCTGAGGGGATACAAAGAGAAGATTTGATTCCTGCCACAAATGAGCTCTGGCCTATTAGGGGAGAGAAGGAGAGAACTGCAATTATGCTGCGGTGTGGAAAGAGAAGCAGGAGCACAGAGAAGGGGAGACCCTGGGGTCCCGAGCACACACAAGGGCACCATAAACAGGTCGCTGCCTATGAAGGCACAGGGAACACGGGAAAGACCTCAAGGAAGAGGGGGCGTCTAAGCTGAGTCTTGTAGAAGACATTCCGGGGGGGCTGCTCAACAGATAAGGAGGGAAGCAGGGGCAGCTATGAAGACAAGGGGCAGAGGACGGCTTGGTTCAGGGAGGGGTAAGCGTACGCTCTGGTGTTGCTGGGGCTTGGGGTGCGGGGTTAAGAAGCGGCAGGAGATGAAGGTGCAGAGAGGCTGACAAAGGAGCCCAAGGAATCTGGACTTGATTCTGAAGACGGGAAGTCACTGGTGGGCTTTCAAAAGGGACGTGGGGTGGCCACGGGTGTCTGTGGTCTTGGGGACTGACTGACTGGCTGGGCACCAGTGAAGCAGAGCGCCCTGTAAGGAGCCCTGGTGAGGCTCCTTTATGGAGCCCACAAAAGATGCTGTTGGCTCCGGACAGGAAGTGGTAGCAGATGTGGGAGGGGAGAAGGGACGAGAGAGAGAGCGGGCACCGTGAGGCTATCCTAGGGTCCTAGTTTAAGTAATGGGCTGCTTGGTGACACCATCAACCTGGGAGCACAGGAAAGGGACACCACTTTGGAAAAGAAACTGTCTCTAGTTTTGGACACTTTTTAAGTGTGAACAGGTTCACGGCGACATCTTATTCATTCAGACTTTACCTTGTTCTAGAAAGGATTTAAACAGAGATTACATAAATACACACAAGGTTAAAAAAGTAAATAAATATATGTGGAAAATAAAACTGGGGAAGATCAGAGGAAGCTAGGAATTAAGTGAATACCAAAAACATGTGCTGTAAGGCGCTTAACTGTCCGAAAAGCGGCTGCAAATGTTTCATGACAGGCAGCAACGAAACCACCACAACTGGTCTACCCACCTCAGGGTCCCAAAAAAACTCTCCTCTCCCCCTTAACCCCAGTTCTTTCCCTAAAGAGCACATTAGAGAAAAGTGCCCAGTGGTACGTAGGAAAGAGGACACTGTGTGATGAAATGGACAAGTCCCTCAGCAGGACCCCTGCAGTAAATCCAGCAACACGTTTCCCAGAGCTGTTCCTAACCTTCTCCAAGCTCATGTCATCAGAAAAAGCTGTTCAGAAAACCATTTCAGGTGGCCACATATGTGAGGGCCAGCCTCAATCCAGGGACGAACTTGGAAATTTCTAGAGGGATGTTAGGACTGGCAATTCTCCCTACGCACTGTTTCTCTCAACAGAATCTTTCAAAACACTGAGAAGTATGGTTACCCTGGCCGACAGATGCCTGGAGAGCCGTTACCCTACGTGCCAAGCCAGAGGCTCAGAAAATGGGTTATGCTTGGGGATGTGGTGGGAAGACGAGTGACAAAGTCTGAGGACAGCTAGAAGGCCAACCCTGCCACTGCCTCCCCGGAAGCCCCCTGACATTGTGTAGAGAAGAGGGTGCGGTGAGATGCCCCCTACGTGCCAAGCCAGAGGCTCAGAAAATGGGTTATGCTTGGGGATGTGGTGGGAAGACGAGTAACAAAGTCTGAGGACAGCTAGAAGGCCAACCCTGCCACTGCCTCCCCGGAAGCCCCCTGACATTGTGTAGAGAAGAGGGTGCGGTGAGATGCCCAGAGGCGGGTTGCCATGGGGCCCGAGATGGGGGAGACAGGTCTGGTGTGGGCTTATATATCTGCACAACATCAGAGTAAGTGGGAGATGCAGGTGCATGAGAGGACTCAGGGATGGGGTATGGAGAAGCTGGAGGGAGAGGAAACCCTGGGGGGTGGGCTGCTTTTTAGGGGGCAGGCGTGAAGAGGAACCAGCAGTGAAGGAGGGAGAGAGGAAACGAGAGGGTGAAATGCTGGAAACCATCAGAGACCGTTTCCAGGAGGGAAAGGTTGAGTGTGTATTTCCGGCAGCTGCCGTCAGTCCCTTGGCAAGTCAGCGGGTGTTTTAGTTAAGGAAATACTAGCTGTTGTAACAGATAAACCCTCCCAGTCTCAGCGGCTTAGTGCCGCGCATGTTTATTTCACCTGTGAAACATACAGTCCAGGTAGCAGCTTGGAGGTGGGGGAGGGGCCTCATAGGGAATCAGGCTGCCAGGTGTTCCGCCTGCTCCGGCTCACTGCCGAGGTCACCCTCGTTTGTCAGCAAACAGTCCGCAGAACAGGGAAGAGAGGATGGGTGTGCATAACAGTTTCCTGGGACTCGCATAAACTGCCCCAAACCTCATGCCTAAAATAACAGAAATCTACTCACTTACAGCTCTGGAGGTTAAAAGTCTGAAATAAGGTGTCAGCAGGGCCATGCTTCTTCTGAAGGCTCTAGGGGAGGACCTTTCCTTGCCTCTTCCTAGCATTCCTTGGTGTTTCTTAGCTTGTCAGTTTAACCCCAGTCTTGGTCTCCATCTTCACCTGTCCCCCTCCCACCATCTCTGTCTTCACATGGCCTTCTTATAAGAACACGAGTCCTTGGATTTACGGCCCACCCTAATCCAGTAAGACTTCATCTTAACTTCCACCTTCATTACATCTGCAAAGACCCCATTTCCAACTAAGGTCACATTCACAGATAGGAGGGTTAGGGTTTGGACATACCTTTGGGGAGGGACACAATTAAGCCATTACAGTGTGTAAGAGGTTTTTATGGGTCAGGCCTCACCTCTGCTCACACCTCCTTGGCTGAAACTTAAGTCACATAGCCACACCTACGCTCCCACACAGCAGCGGGGGAGGGCAGTCAATGCCCTGTGCCTGGAACAAGAGGGAGAGGGTCTGGGGAGCAGCTAGCTTGCTCTCCCATACAGCAGGGTGAGTAAGGTGGGGAAGGAAACTGTATTCCAGGGACATGGCGGGGACAGAGTCGAGGATGTCCTGAGAGGAGAGGTGGAGCCAGGGGACGCCCATCTCGTGGGAGGACCTTGGACATGAAGGGAACTGACTGGAGGGGGACAGAGCAGTGAGGGGAAGCTTGTGTAAGACGAGGCAGCTGTGAGCATGTTTTCAGGCAGAGGGGAAGAAGCCAGAAGGAAGGAGGCCAATGAAGACAGGGACGGTAGAAAGGATGGGTAGAGTCGGCTTCCCGAGGAGATGGGACCAAGAACACTAGTGGAAGAAATCGGTATATCCCTGCGGCTAAACACAGCAAAGTGTAAACTCCTGTGAAAAACCAAACGACGAAAGAAAAGAGAGCTGGGCTTTGTCTGGCTTTGTCACCCTGGCACTCGATTTCTTTGAAGCCTCACCTGGGACATACTCATTTTGCGCAGCTCCTCGTACACTTTCAGGTAAGCATACTACACACTATGCACAACTATGCTAGGAAACCCATGAGCGCTATCTCTCTCCCAAGTACTACTGGATCTCTCTAGTGCCGTAAGTCTGACAGTTCTTATAGAAATGCTGGGTCAACCGGAAGGCTGCCCGTTGGCAATGTAGTTAAAAGCGTAATCAATGCCTTGGCGTAAGAAACCACAGAGGCTCTGCAGGAGGGCAGTGTTTAGCTCTTCCTGGTGTGGCACTGTCACCTCCCAAAGGCTCTGGCCTCCAGACTGGCACTATTTGGGGATAAGGAGGCTGTCTGCAGATCCCGAGCTCAGGAAAAGCTAAAATGCATGGATGTGGGTGTTCCCATGTGGAACACCACTGCAGCCTTTCAAGCAGCAAATCATGATGGCCGTGACATGTACGGGAGGCCGGATGCAGCATCCCACGAGACGCCACTCAGTCCTGAAGCAGAGGGCAAGAGGGGACCGCTGCCCACTCACCAGCACAGCCAAGCTTGTGGCCTAAACAAACTCAGCCTGCTTGAGAGGCTGCTCATAAGCTGAATCATTAAATATCCCTTCTGCAGCACAGCACGAAGGTTGGTTTGTTGGGTCCATTTTATTTGACATTTATTCAATGTCTTCTACAGGTAAAGGCACCGCATGAAAAGTATGGTGTTGAAAGCACAGTACTGCATGGTGGTTTTCAACAACTCAATGGAAAACCCAAAGGGACGGCTGACGGGGGATAAAAATCATGTTAACAATAGTAATTATCATTACAGTAATAAAAACAAACATTTATTGAACGTGTACTAGATGCCAGGAACTATGCTTAGCATTTTACACATTTATGATCGTTCTACCAACCTTATTAGAGATAAGGTCTTTTATTATCCCCATTTCACTGTTAAGGGAGCAGAGGCACAGAGAGGTTGGGAACTTTGTTCAAGGTCACACAGCAGTATGATAAGTGGCAGAGCTAGGACCAGAACCCAGCTAGGCTGTCTCCAGAGTCTGTTCTATTAAACACTATATATAGCCTGCTCTACCATACATGTTCTTATCTCTTTTATTCATTGGGCTTGTGTTAGATTTTACCTAAATGAAGAGTATGAAAAGTGCATAATACAGTCTAGCTATTTTTTTAGATGACCTACTAACACTGAGAGCCGGAGCAGCCCGTTTGGAAGAGGGACCATATGTCCTTGAAATACTGGTGGCAATTATCATTATGACCTGCCAGCTCAGATTCACAAAGAATGAGGCAGAGAGGGGAGGAAAAAAAACAATACATAAACTCTGACACAGAAAAGAACCAAAATGGGGGGTGGGGGGATGGGGAGCCAGTAGAGAGATGAAATCAGTGTGAAAATTAATTGCATGAATCCAATTTTTGCAGGCAGGCCGCGTGGCCCACGGTAGGGAATGAGTTCCCCCTCTGCAACCTCAAAAGCCTCTTGCTTGCCTGGAAGAGAAAAGCTAAGCATCCAAGCGCTGAACGCCAAGCTCAGCCCGAGGCAGAGGGTCAGGCAGGCTCGGGGTCTAGCAGCTCGACTGAGGGCACGTGAGGGCTTCTGTGCCACGGAGCTCCCCGGGAAGCATGACCTTGACTTCACAGCTGAGTCTTGCAAGAAAAAAAAAAAGTGTGTGTCTGTCAAATGCTTAAGAGCCTGGAGGCTTTTTAAACGGCTTTGCTGAAAAAGGACTTTTCTGTGTTACTTAGAGACAACTATTGCTTGCCAAAAACACTAGGATAAAAAAAAAAAAATCATAAAACTTGAGAGCTGGAAAGAATATTACAGGCTGCCTAGTGTGCCCCCAAACTACCTAGAGCATAATTTAAACTTGATAGACACCCCCCAACCCCACCCAACACTGGTCTTATAAGAGGATGCTGGCTTGAATTGTTCTAGATCTAATTTGGTAAGAACAGAGTTCTAGAGTCCAGCGCTAATACTTGGCAGCAGTATTGACTAAGATGCGTTTTACTCCACAGTGGAGTCCTAAAACAGCTCAGGAACGCTATCCAAAAAGTCCATAACTCACACTTTTAAATCAAAAGTTAACGCAGCCCTTTCATATTCATGTCTATACTGCCATGCAAAAAGTATTTTACCTTGCACCATTTTAAAATTATAAACTGAGATATATTAAAGTGGCAAACACTATTTATAGTATGAGTAGTAACAGCAATAAGAAAGTATTGAAAATCAATATTAATAACTAACATCTATTAAATGCTTTCCATACGGCAGACAGGCACTTGTCTAAACACTTCAAAAGCAATCAATCAGCATGTAATGTTTAATGCTTTTGCAGTCATTATATGTTTTACTTCTTTATTTTATTGATTACCAGTCTCCCCCTACCCCTACCCTGCCCCTCCTCCAAATGCAAGCTCCACGAGGACAGACGTTTTCATCCCATCATTAACTATCTAAGTATCTAGTTCCTTGAATAGTGCCTGGAGAACAGTGGACATGCAAATACTTTTTGAATTAATTAATTCATTGAATCCTCACAGGACTCTGTGAGATAGGGATTGTTATAATTCCTATTTTACAGATGAGGTAACACACCCAGAATGGTTAAATAACTTGTTCAAGATCACACAGGAAGTGACAGAGCTGGAATTCAAACTCAGGCTGCCTGGCTCCAAACTCTGCCCTTATAACCAATATCTAGCATTTCTGACTCTTCTGTTTTAACACACGCAATAGCTAACATGAACTGAGTGCTTACTAGGTACCGGCACATAAGATGAATGTCTTATCTGCATTCTCTCATTTAATATAACAGTTCCACGAAGGGGGTTATTATTATTTTAATCACATAGATGAGCAAACTTCGTCTGAGAGGAATCGTATACTTTGCCCTAAGTCAGGCTGTAAGTTGTGCAACTGGAATCCCAACTCCAGCCCACGTGAGCTCCAAGCGCGCATGCTTAATCACCAGGCCATTCTGTGTCCTGAATCGTCCTCCAGCCAGAGACCCACACATACCCTTGAGGTATGGGTCTGCTTAGCCACTCTCCGAAAATCTTATTTTAGATTTACGCCTAATGTTCCATTTCATATTATCATTTTTTTTCCATAACCCACATCAACCTGGGGTTATTCACACAAACGATGACAGAGTCAAAGAGCAGTGCCACCCATCTGAGGCACAAAGCTGGCCTGAATCAGAGCCTGAACCCAAACCATACCAAGCTGTGACCCGAGGAGAAAACGTCCCGCTCCCTCGGGAGGAAGGGGCGCTGGCTGCTCCTTGAGATCTGTGATGCCATGGACACCTGAAGAGGGATTCTGGAAAAGTGTTTCCCTTGGGGGCAGGGGACCAGAGGGATGAGTCAAAGGGAACCTGGATGGGTGGGGAGAGTAAAGGGTGGAAACGTGAAACCCAGTCAGCTTGACCGGCTCTGCTAGCAGAGTGGCAGGCAGTGTCAGAAGTGGTGGTGGTGGGCTTCCGTGGTGGCGCAGTGGTTAAGAATCCACCTGCCAATGCAGGGGACACGGGTTCGAGCCCTGGTCCGGGAAGATCCCACATGCCACGGAGCAACTAAGCCTGTGCGCCACAACTACTGAGCCTGCGCTCTAGAGCCGTGAGCCACAGCTACTGAGCCCATGTGCCACAACTACCGAAGCACACGGGAGCCCGTGGAGCAGCGGGGCCCGTGAGCCATGGCCGCTGAGCCTGCGCGTCTGGAGCCTGTGCTCCGCAACGGGAGAGGCCACAACAGTGAGAGGCCTGTGTACCGGAAAGAAAAAAATAAATAAAAATCAAAAATAAAACAAAGGGACACAGGAGAGTCAGCTTCTGGTTTGGAGGGCACGATGCAACACTAAGGGAAAGGTGGTGCCCACTGTTTAGGTCCACAGGCTGCCGCTAGGCTGTGAGCTGCTAGTTCAGAGCAAGAGGCAAGCTAAGCTTTGAGAAATGCTCAGTGTTAATATCCAGGTGGCAGACATGGCGCTAGACCCAGGAATCAGGGCCTCTGAGGGCCTGAAGGACGTGGAGGTCAGCACTGGACAGTCTCAAAGCTACCAGGAGCCCGGGATCTGGGGGGACCCCTGCAGGACTGTTCTCAGGGTTCCCGTCAGGGCTGGCAGAGGTGGCAAGTGAAAAGCTTCTTTGAGTCGTCTCATCTGTCTTCTGGCATCTAAGCCAACAAGACAGGGGGAAAATGGATCAAGGCCTCAGGGGTACAGGGAGCTGACTGGCCAGGTCAGGCGCTGGCTGGATGTTAATTTAACGGTCACAGATTTCAGAGCTGGAAGACACCTCTGAGATCAGTTAACAAGATCTTTTTAACGGCTTGTTTTCAAAGCAGGGAGCTGAGGCTCCGAGAGTCATGTGAATTTTCAACCATTCCACACTCTGGGAAAGGGCTGGAGCTTCTCTTCCTGCCTCTGGGCTCCCAGCCCAGCGCTCTCTCTCCTACTGCCTCACTGAAGCAACCCAGGGCGACACGGGACACTTGTGCTCTTTCATCTCAATAATGCTTGAAAATTTCAACCAACAAGAAAACGAAGTAATCTTCACAACTCCCTAAGAGAGCTAGTGGCTCAGCAAACTGCTAATGGAGAGGAATAGTAGGGCAGGAGTATTATTTGATTTTAGAAAGGGCTGATCTTGCTGAGTAGAAACTAAAAAGAATCTTGGAAGGGAAGAGGTGGGGTCCCACAAAACCTGGGTTCTAATTCTATCCCTGCTGCCAGCTACCTGTGGGAACTTGAGAAGGGCAACTTGTCTGGGCCTCATTTTCCTTACCAGCAAAAAAGAAGATTTTGACTAGACCAGTGGTTCCCAGAGTGGTCACACCAGAATCACCTGGAATGCTTTTTTTTTTTTTTTTTTTGTGGTACGCGGGCCTCTCACTGTTGTGGCCTCTCCCGTTGCGGAACACAGGCTCCAGGCGCGCAGGCTCAGCGGCCATGGCTCACGGGCCCAGCCGCTCCGCGGCATGTGGGATCCTCCCGGACCGGGGCACGAACCCACGTCCCCTCCATCTGCAGGCGGACTCTCAACCACTGCGCCACCAGGGAAGCCCTGGAGTGCTTTTAAAATAAAGACTCCCAGCCCCACCTTCAATGATTCTGGTTCAGTAAGCCTGAAAATAGAGGACTGACCATTTTTATTAAAAAACAAACAAATAAATAAATCTCCCACGTGGGTACACGGATTGGGTCCATGTACTCTCGGCATTGGATCGACAGAGAGACAGGGAAATACACATATATGTGATTAAAATGTGATTACGGCAATTGCAGAATTTAAGTAGTAGGGATACAGGAGTGCACCGTGAGTCTCTCAACTTTTCTGTATGTTTTTCAATTTTCACAATAATATGTTGAGCAAATAAAAAAGGGGGAAAATTCCCCAGGTGATTCTGATGTGCAAGCAAGTTTGGCATCTCTGGTCCAGGTCACCAACCTTCAGACCAAGTTTAGGTGGCTTTCATGTCCCACAGAGCAGCCCCGGGCACCACCTTGGGAAAGAGGAGCCAGTGTAAGCGCTCAACCTGGTCCCAGACGTCAGTTGGAACGGCTCCCACCTTTAGCTGTTTCTATAAATTGGGAATGTGCATGAGATTCTACTAGAAAACAGACACACAACGGTTCCATTGCTTTTTTACAAAAGTGTATATACCACTCTAGAAGACAGTCTTTAAGGCCTTGCGTAGATTCAACTGTTTATGAATTTACAGAATTACTTAGGGTTTCGTGTGCAAGATGGAATGAAGGTTTTAAAACTAGAGCCAGGGAGGGCTTCCCTGGTGGTGCGGTGGTTGCGAGTCCGCCTGCCGATGCAGGGGACACGGGTTCGTGCCCCGGTCCGGGAAGATCCCACATGCCGCGGAGTGGCTGGGCCCGTGAGCCATGGCCGCTGAGCCTGCGCGTCCGGAGCCTGTGCTCCGCAACGGGAAAGGCCACAACAGTGAGAGGCCCGCGTACCGCAAAAAAAAAAAAAAAAAAAAAAAAACACTAGAGCCAGGGAAATGGCTCAGTTATTTGAAGAGTCACACTAGAAACCGGGTTCGTTGACAGTGCCTGGGCCCTGCCGGCACCTCCCTGCTTCACCCCTACCCGTCTCTTACTCTGTACATTTCTCTCCCATCCTCATCTACTAAAAGGCACATTCCTGGCTCAAAAGCCTTTGCTATTTTGTCTGCCAGCACGCATTCCCCCAATACCTGCTCAGCTCGTGCCTTACCTCCTTCAGACCTTTACTCAAAAGCCTTTTCCTCAGTGATGCTTTCACTGGTTTCCCATCTGAAACTACAACCCCGCCTGTAACTACTGAGCCCTTGTCTTGTCCTATTTTTTCTCTCTAGCAATCAGCACCATCTAGCGTACTCAACATTTCACTATTCGCCTTGCTTACTACCTGTTTTGCCGACGAGTCTGTAAGCCCCATGAGGGCAGGGGGTTTTGTTTATGCCTACGACAGTGCAGGCACCACGAAGAGGTGGGGACTCCACACAGATCTGGTGAATGAAGGAATGCCCACCTGCCGTACTCGGTCCCTGTGCCTTACACACGGTATCTCTGACCTGCATGGGGTCCTGAAGAGTGGGAACCAGCCCCTTCCACAGCAGGAAAGTTGAGATGTTGTCTGAAAGGGTGAGGTCTGGCTCTTGTAAACCCCAGTAGCCCAGGCTCATCCCACTTCACCATGCGGTATCGCCACAATACCAGCTCTCTTCCAGGGGACAACACCTCCCTTCCTCCCTTCTCGCCACTAACATCCAAACCACCTTTGGTCCTGGGGAGTCTGCGGACTTGCTCACACAAGCGAGGGCAAAGTTGAAGGTTAAATGCCCATCTTGCCCAGTGAACTCCCCGGAGCCAACTAACTACCAGATAACCATACACTGCACCCCAAGAGGGACTGCTCAGTGAATACAAACACTCTGTCATGACACATGAAAGACATACATATACCATTTCCTACTGATAACAGTTCAATGAGGCTCACAGTTAACAAAAACGAGTAGTGTCCCACTACAAACATCCGTACTACAAATGACCCCATCGCCAACCAAGTTTTCAAGCACTATTCACGACCACGACAGGGACCCCATGGAATAATAAAGCAAGTGGGTCCACCTGCATAGCTCCGTAGTAACGGATTTTGACCTGTGAAGTACCCTCATGTCATTGTCATTCTTGAAGTCAAAGAACATAATCCCATATGCGCTAGAGTTTCCCCCTTTAACCCAAGGCAGCCTCCACTCATTAAAGCTGAGGGCTTATCCCAGCACCTGCACTTACCCTTCACACTGCATTACTTTGGGTCTCTGACTGTATAATACACACAGTGAATTGGACAAGTTTAACATAAATAAACTTAAGATGGATTGAGACATATTTATAAATGATCCATCTATAGTCATTATTTCGACTCTATTAAGGATAACATCAAGAAGAGGAGATGTGCCCAAATAAAACACTGAAGAACTGCAGGTTGACAGCAGAAAAGAGGCTACACTCTTAAACTGAACTGGTATGTCACTTAAAAACCTCAACAACATAACTAAGAATTTAAAAATAACCTCAAAGGAACAGAAGGTGTTAAGACAGCAGTACAGTCATATCCTACCTGCTTAATACAACCTTTCTTCTTTAGCATGAAAGGAGTATTGCTTTCTATGATGAACTTTCTAAAGACAAATATTTGGTATGCTGTTTACTTGTAGGCTTTTTTATGATTCAAATGTGTTCTTCTGCAAGATGAAAGCGGATCTTAGTGAGACAGCTATTTCTTCACTGCCTGACAATTGAAGCTGAACTTACTGCAGCTCTTTTAAAACTGACAATGACAGAATTAAAGTAACAAAAGAGATCATTGGTTTGGGGGCTTTAAAGATGACATCCACGCTTCAACGGGTCCATGGGAAATAAAAGTAACAGCGATGAATAAAGACACCATCACTTATTAAACCTAATGTGAGTTCCCTTCTCAATGCCCAGTGGTGGCTGAAACTTCCAAAATGTTGATCAAAAAAAATTCCCTTGGGCCTGAAGACGTAATTTATAGACTACCACATTTCCCAGGAGTCTTGTTTCTCAGGATGGCCATGAACCTGAATTCTAGCCAGTGGGAAGGATGCAGATGTGATGTGTGCCTCTTCTAGGCCAGGGCCATTAAAACCTTTCCTGAGGGGTCCCTCCATGCTCTTGCTGGGGAGATGCCCCCAGTGACCTTGGAAGCCAAGTGTAAAGATGACAGACCTCCTTCATCCTAGGTGCCTGCATGCCTGAAAGAGACAAAGCCACTGCTTTTCTAGGCCAGTGAATTTGAGGGCCTATTGTTTCCGCACTCAGCCTACCAGATAGCCCATCATACAGCAGGAAATATTTGTACCTTTCCTTATACAAAGCATGAGATTAAACTCTTATAAAAAGAAGGAAAAATGAAAACAGTCACAGTATTTTTTAGATACTCCTAAAGTCAGAGAAACCTAGTGCTTAACGGGGACCATGAAAAATCAAATTATTTAGTCCCACATCCTTGCCAGGTAGTTATACAGTGAGCACAAATACTTTTCTAAGAGAGAACCTACTGTTTTCTGTGTCAGCTCACTGCCTCTCTGGACAGCTCTCGCTGAGCTCGTATTGAGTACGATAACGATCACAGCAGTTCAGTGTTACAATGAGCGGTTACTGCGGCCCCGGCCCTGTGCTAAGAGCCTTCCACTCACCTGCTCATCTAATCCTCACCTGGGAAGTGGATACTCTCACCATCTTCATTTACAGATGACAAAACTGAGGCAAAGAAAACGTGAGATTGGCCAAGATCAGGTACAACTAGAAGTAGTAGAGCCAAGATTCAACCCAGGCAGCCTGCTCTTAACCACCACCCTGTCCTCCTGTGGCTGTCACCTCTGTCCCAGACTCATGGAGAGCAAGCCTTACCACTCCCCCCCATATCTGACAAATACCTAAGGATCTCTTTCACAGCAACACAAGTTATCTTTTCACATGGCGGAAAACACTCTAGATTGTTTGAGTTTTGCTTGATTTTTCTTTTTTTTCAATTTTACTGAAGTATAGTTGATTTACAATGTGTGTTAATTTGTTTGAGTTTTTCTCATTCCTCCCAACATGGTTCCAAACCCCTTCACCACTCAGGTTTCTCTTTGGACGGCTACTGCTCATTCATGCCCCAGCTGAACTGTGTCACCTAGAGAGGAACTTCATGTGTAAAATGAGACTAATAAGAGTACTTCCCCCACAGGGTTGGTGTGAGGATGAGTTAGGTTATTCAGGTAAAGCCCTAGAAACTAGAAACAGTGCTTAGGACAAAGTAAGCCAACCCAAACCATTAGTTATTATTTGCTTTATACTGCAAATGCTGCAGCGTACGATTACATTAGGTTCTAGTGTCTACATCACACTAGTGACCAGACTGAATTTACTGTCCACTTAAGTACATTTTTAAGTGTTTTGGGTTTTTTTGTTTTGTTTCTTTACCATTGATAAACTAAAACCATTGATAAGCTTCAATCCTTGATTCTGCTATTCTGCTAGATGACCCCGCCCCACCCTCAACAGATGTTACACTTTACCTTGACTGTGGTTAAACTTCCCCCGGTTAGGTTTAGTTCACCTTCCCAGGCACTAAAGGTATTTTTGAATCTTGCTAGTTCATCTTTCTTGGTTTCACATCATCAGCAAATTAGATGGTTAGGTGTTGAAAATTTTGGTGTAGGCCAGAATGGCCCACAGATAAAGCCCTGGGGCTCTCCACTAGAAAGTTCCTTCCTGTCACTGAGCCACTGTTTCCTATCTTAGCAGCCAGGGATAGATAAGGTCACTCTCTTGACCACAATCATCTCATGCCAATGTTTGTTAAGTGCAAAGACTCCATTTCCACCAAGTCCATGAGACTCCCCAGCCCAGCCCCTCAGTGGGCTAGGAGCAAAGGGGGGTTGCTAAGAGCATACTTGGTTGGGAGAGGGAACCACAGCAAGAACTACACTCTCCCAGGGGCCCAACAAGGGACCAAAAGTCCACACAGGAGCACATGTGACCCATTTCAGATAAGGGAGCTATAGCCTGCTGCACAGTGGGATGGGGGCTTCAGAACCTCCCAGCAGTCAGCGGGCGTCTGAGATGAAGAGCTAGATCATGCAAGAAATCCTTACCCCAGATCCCACTTTTCGAAGAAATGGACCTACGTTCTACAATATGAGGATGGCAAGAAGGAATCTGCAGACAGCTGACAGTGGTGCAGGCGGGGCCCCTCCACCTGTGTGGGACAGCACTGGGGCGGAAACATCGCCATAGAAGCTCCCCTGCATGTGGTATGTGGCTGCAGTGGAGGCCGATAGATGCTTGACAGTGTTCGAAGTTTGATGTTTTAGGCTCAGGCCAGGAACAGCTATGATTTTTATACCCTGAGGACAGACTGGCTTCTTCCTGGCTCCTCAGACTTTAAAGCAGTGGTTCTTCCATACAGCAAAATCACCTGGAGGGTTGCTCTAACACAGAGCGCTGGGTCCCATCCCTGGGTTTCTGATCTAGTAGGTCAGGGGTAGAGCCCTAGGATTTGCTTTTCTAACAAAAATTTACTTTTTTAACAGTTGCTACTGCTGCTGGTTTGGGGACCACACTTTGAGAACCACTGATTTAGGGCAAGGGGTGTCAGAAAGAAGGTTGAAAAAAATCCAAGGGGAAGAGAAAAGGAGGAAATCCAGAGAGAGGAGGCCTCTTTAGTGCCCTCTGCGTTGACAGCGAGTGGCTTGATAGGAAAAGTAAAGACTGTTTTGAGCCATCACGTGGTCTCCACGTCTTTGCATGTATTTGTGATCATCTGATAGCAATATTTTCTTTCTGCTAGTCGCTTCTGCAGGTTATGGGTACAGCTAAGGGATTATGTAAATATATACTAAAAAGATGGGCGGGGTGGGGGTACATGAAAAAAAGGGCCAAACAACACCTCAACTTTCATAGTAGAGAATGGTGGTAAATTATGGTTTCTTTCTGTTCCATTTTTCAGACATTTGTCAAAGAAAGTGAGAGTTGTGGTGAACTTAATGTAGTCGATGGAGGAAGATGAAATCTATTCTGAACTCAGAGGAAGGCTACTATCAAAGAAACAGCTCCCTGGCAGGTGTGGACAGATGAACCACTTGTTAGCAATAAGCAGGTTCAGAAAGGTTCTCTGCTGGCCACTGATATCCACGCTCATAAAAAGGAATGAACAGTTTTTTTGCATTTCCTTGGGTTGGAAGCAGTTACACAGTTTCATTATCTTACCACTAGTAAAGGGGTGAAATGTGAGATGTGTAATTGGTTTTCAATCTAGAAGTGTAAGTCTTGTTTAATTCCTAGCTCCTATCCACAAGAAAATTCAGACTTGGCCAGAGGAATTCACCTGTGAATGCATATGGAAAGCTTTAACTTACGTGAGGGTAAATTCTGAAAAACTGAAAACGAGGAAAAGTGAAATAAAAGAAAACCATCCTGGCTGGTAGTACTGGCTTTGTTTCAAGGATGATCTGTGGCCTGCTTTTTATACAGAGCTGCTTCACAGACACATTGAACCTTTGCAGCCTTTTCCTAGGAGAATCCTCAAAAAGATGGCCCTGTATTCCTTGGATTCCAGTCACTCATCTTGAAAAAGTCTACATACCCTTGGCTGACAGAGAAATGGTAAGCAAGACAAAATGGGGGTCCGAATTCATGGCAGTTATCATTTATAAGACAGAATTCCAGAAGATCCAGAAAATGCTCATGTTATTCTGATTACCATCAAAATGAAAATGCAAAATTTAACATGTTCTCAGAGAACCCTGGGACCTTTGGAAGGGAATGGCAGCCCTCAGTTTGAGGAAGAGGCATTGCCTATATCATCAATGAATAAATTGGGCCACCCAAAGCTTACATGCTTCACGACTGGAGTGCATTTAAAATAGCTTCTAAATGCAACCATCCCCTCAACTACACCCCATAAACCATTTTATGTGAGATTAAAGATGCCATTGATCATAAGGTATGTCATTACTTGACATGCAAACAGTAAAGAAAAAACGTTAGTTAGAAACTGTTCATTTTGGAGACATTCAAATGTGAAAAGCAAAAACACCGCGTGAGTCTTAGCATGGATGGGACACCCCAGGGCACAGGGCATTGACTGAGAACTTGGCGCTCTGACTTTCATTCGTGAGAGGGATGGCAGCCCTGTTCCTTAGTAGCTGTGGGACCTTGGGCAAATCCCTTCACATCAATGTGCTTCAGTACATTTACCTGATATGAACAATGCCTACTTCTCACTAAATTGCTGAGAGAACTAACTATGATTGTCTTCTAGAGTATTTAACATGTACCTAGCACTTATTATCTGTCTTATCGCTGCTGTTACTTCAATCTGGCAAGAGTGGAATCATGAACTTAACAAATCTTAAATGGTCTTCTTTACTCTAAAGGAGTTCACCTAGTCTCAGTTGGCAAACCTTTAGACACTGTTTGAAATAAGTGGTAATGGCTTTGCCTCCTCAGTGCCTTAGCGCTCCAGAAATAAAATGAAATTATCTTCCAAAATGCAGTCAAAGCACCTTCTTAAACTGAAGAATCACTCAGGGCCCGAAGGAGTGGATGACTCAAATACAACGGGTGACAGTTTACACACTGTGCTGCAGGACATCTGCATGCCACCAGTTCATTTTTGCTTGAAGTGAAAAAGCCGCCCACCATCTGCTTCTTGCCTAGTCCCTTATGATCCCCTAGGTGTTGAGTTGGCTGCTTTCGACTGGGAAAAATAAAGCAACTGGCTGCATGAAGTAGTTCTCTCACGACCCTCTGTGGCTGGTTACCTCGGTTGCGGAGGGGAGGGCAAGGCTGTCCCAGGCTGTACCACCTGGCATCACTATGGACCATCTCACACCGAGGGTGGTCCTTGACTCAGTAAGCCACATAGACCATCAGGAAGCTTCTTGTGAAGACAACCCCCAAGCACACGTGCCCCTGATGGTAAATCAGATGACTCACAGCTCATGAAGCAGCTCAAAAAACAGTTCCGAGATTGGTTCAAGATGGTGGAATAGAAGGACGTGCTCTCACTCCCTTTTGAGAGAGCACCAGAATCACAGCTAACTGCTGAAGGATCATCGACAGGAAGACACTGGAACTCACCAAAAGAGATACCCCACACCCAAAGACAAACGAGAAGCCACAATGAGACAGTGGGAGGGGTGCAATCACAATACAATCAAATCCTGTAACGGCTGGGTGGGTGACTCACAAACTGGAGAACACTTATACCACAGAAGTCCAGCCACTGCAGTGAAGGTTCTGAGCCCCACGTCAGGCTTCCCAACCTGGGGGTCCGGCAACGGGAGGAGGAATTCCTAGAGAATCAGACTTTGAAGGATAGCGGGATTTGATTGCAGGACTTCGACAGAACTGGGGGAAACAGAGCCTCCACTCTTGGAGGGCACACACAAAGTAGCGTGCACGTCGGGACCCAGGGGAAGGAGCAGTGACCTCAGGGGAGACTGAACCAGACCTACCTGTTAGTGTTGGAGGGTCTCCTGCAGAGCCGGGTGGTGGCTGTGTCTCACCGTAAGGACAAGGACACTGGCAGCAGAAGTTCTGAGAAGTACTCCTTGGTGTGAGCCCTCCCAGAGTCCGCCATTAGCCCCACCAAAGAGCCTGGGTAGGCTCCAGTGTTGGGTCACCTCAGGCCAAACAACCAACAGGGAGAGAACTCAGCCCCAGCCATCAGCAGACAAGGGGATTAAAGTTTTACTGAGCTCTGCCCACCAGAGCAACACCCAGCTCTACCCACCACCAGTCCCTCCCATCAGGAAACTTGCACAAGCCTCTTAGAAAGCCTCATCCACCAGAGGGCAGACAGCAGAAGCAAGAAGAAATACAATCCTGCAGCCTGTGGAACAAAAGCCACATTCACAGAAAGATAGACAAGATGGAAAGGCAGAGGGTTATGTACCAGATGAAGGAACAAGATAAAACCCCAGAAAAACAACTAAATGAATTGGAGATAGGCAACCTTCCAGAAAAAGAATTCAGAATAATGATAGTGAAGATGATCCAGGACCTCAGAAAAAGAATGGAGGCAAAGATCGAGAAGATGCAAGAAATGTTTAACAAAGACGGAGAAGAATTAAAGAACAAACAAACAAAGATGAATAATACAATAACTGCAATGAAAAATACACTAGAAGGAATCAATAGCAGAATAACTGAGGCAGAAGAACGGATAAGTGACCTGGAAGACAGAATGGTGGAATTCACTGCAGAAGAACAAAATAAAGAAAAAAGAATGAAAAGAAATGAAGACAGCCTAAGAGACCTCTGGGACAACATTAACAACATTTGCATTATAGGTGTCCCAAAAGGAGAAGAGAGAAAGGACCAGAGAAAATATTTAAAGAGATTATAGTCTAAAACTTCCCTAACCTGGGAAAGGAAATAGCCACCCAAGTCCAGGAAGTGCAGAGACTCCCAGGCAGGATAAACCCAAGGAGAAACACACCAAAACACACAGTAATCAAACTGACAAAAATTAAAGACAATGAAAAATTATTGAAAGCAACAAGGGAAAAACGACAAATAACACACAAGTGAACTCCCAGAAGGTTAACAGCTGATTTCTCACCAGAAACTCTACATGCCAGAAGGGAGTGGCATGACATATTTAAAGTGATGAAAGGGAAGAACCTACAACCAAGATTACTCTACCTGGCAAGGATCACATTCAGATTCGATGGAGAAATCAGAAGTTTACAGACAAGCAAAAGCTAAGAGAATTCAGCACCACCAAACCAGCTCTACAATAAATGCTAAAGGAACTTCTCTAAGTGGGAAACACAAGAGGAGAAAAAGATCTACAAAAACAAACCCATAACAATTAAGAAAATGGTAATAGGAACATACATATCGATAATTACCTTAAACATGAATGGATTAAATGCTCCAACCAAAGGACAATGGCTCACCGAATACATACAGAAACACCACCAATATATGTGGTGTCTACAAGAGACCCAAATCAGACCTAGGGACACATACAGACTGAAAGTGAGAGGATGGAAAAAGATATTCCATGCAAATGGAAATCAAAAGAAAGCTGGAGTAGCAATACTCATATCAGATAAAATAGACTTTAAAATAAAGAATGTTACAAGAGACAAGGAAGGACACTACATAATGTTCAAGGGATCAATCCAAGAAGAAGATATAACAATTATAAATATATATGCACCCAATATAGGAGCACCTCAATACATAAGGCAACTGCTAACAGCTATAAAGGAGAAAATCAACAGTAACACAATAATAGTGGGGGACTTTAACACCTCCCTTACACCAATGGACAGATCATCAAAACAGAAAATTAATAAGGAAACACAAGCTTTAAATGACACAACAGACCAGAAAGATTTAATTGATATTTATAGGACATTCCATCCAAAAACAGCAGATTACATTTTCTTCTCAAGTGTGCACGGAACATTCTCCAGGATAGATCACATCTTGGGTCACAAATCACGCCTCAGTAAATTTAAGAAAACTGAAATCATATCAAGTATCTTTTCTGACCGCAATGCAATGAGATTAGAAATCAATTACAGGGAAAAAAATGCAAAACACACAAACACATGGAGGCTAAACAATACATTACTAAATAACCAAGAGATCACTGAAGAAATCAAAGAGGAAATCAAAAAATACCTAGAGACAAATGACAATGAAAACACAATGATCCAAAACCTATGGGATGCAGCAAAAGCAGTTCTAAGAGGGAAGTTTATAGCAATACAATGCTACCTCAAGAAACAAGAAAACTCTCAAATAAACAATCTAACCTTACACCTAAAGGAACTAGAGAAAGAAGAACAAACAAAACCCAAAGTTAGCAGAAGGAAAGAAATCATAAAGATCAGAGCAGAAATAAATAAAATAGAAACAAAGAAAACAATAGCAAAGATCAATAAAACTAAAAGCTGGTTCTTTGAGAAGATAAACAAAATTGATAAACCATTACCTAGACTCATCAACAGAAGGAGGGAGAGGACTCAAATCAATAAAATTAGAAATGAAAATGGAGAACTTACAACAGACACCACAGAAATACAAAGCGTCCTAAGAGACTACTACAAGCAACTCTATGCCAATAAAATGGACAACCTGGAAGAAATGGAGAAATTCTTAGAAAAGTATAACCTTCCAAGAGTGAACCAGGAAGAAAGAGAAAATATGAACAGATCAATCACAAGTAATGAAACTGAAACTGTTATTAAAAATATTCCAACAAACAAAAGGCCAGGACCAGATAGCTTCACAGGTGAATTCTATAAAACATTTAGAGAGGAGCTAACACACATCTTCTCAAACTCTTCCAAAAAACTGCAGAGGAAGGAACACTCCCAAACTCATTCTATGAGGCCACCATCACCCTGATAGCAAAACCTGATAAAGATACTACAAAAAAAGAAAATTACAGACCAATATCACTGATGAACATAGATGCAAAAATCCTCAACAAAATACTAGCCAACAGAATCCAACAACACATTAAAAGGATCATACACCATGATCAAGTGGGATTTATCCCAGGGATGCAAGGATTCTTCAATATACACAAATCAATCAATGTGATACACCATATTAACAAATTGAAGAATAAAAACTATACGATCATCTGAATAGATGCAGAAAAAGCTTTTGACAAAATTCAACACCAATTTACGATAAAAACTCTCCAGAAAGTGGGCACAGAGGGAACCTACCTCAACATAATAAAAGCTATATACGACAAACCCACAGCAAATATCATACTCAATGGTGAAAAACTGAAAGCATTTCCTCTAAGATCAGGAACAAGACAAAGATGTCCATTCTCGCCACTCTCATTCAACATAGTTTTGGAAGTCCTAGCCACAGTAGTCAAGAGAAGAAAAAGGAACACAAATTGGAAAAGAAGAAGTAAAACTGTGACTGTTTGCAGATGGCATGATACTATACATAGATAATCCTAAGATGCCACCAGAAATCTACTAGAGCTAATCAATGAATTTGGTAAAGTAGCAGGATACAAAATTAATGCACAGAAATCTCTTGCATTCCTATACAGTGATGATGAAAAATCTGAAAGAGAAATTAAGGAAACAACCCCATTTACCACTGCAACAAAAAGAATAAAATACCTAGGAATAAACCTACCTAGGGAGACAAAAGACCTGTATGTAGAAAACTGTAAGACACTGATGAAAGAAATTAAAGATGATACAAACAGATGGAGAGATATATCATGCTCTTGGATTGGAAGAATCAATACTGTGAAAATGACTATATCACCCAAAGCAATCTAAAGATTCAATGCAATCCCTATCAAATTACCAGTGGCCTTTTTTACAGAACTAGAAGAAAAAAATCTTAAAATTTGTATGGAGACACAAAAGACCCCGAATAGCCAAAGCAGTCTTGAGGGAAAAACACGGAGCTGTAGGAATCAGACTCCCTGACTTCAGACTATACTACAAAGCTACAGTAATCAAGATAATGTGGTACTGGCACAAAAACAGAAATACAGATCAATGGAATAGGATAGAAAGCCCAGAGGTAAGCCCACACACCTATGGTCAACTAATCTATGACAAAGGAGGCGAGGATATACAATGAAGAAAGGATAGTCTCTTCAATAAGTGGTGCTGGGAAAACTGGACAGCTACATGCAAAAGAATGCAATTAGAACACTCCCTAACACCATACATAAAAATAAGCTCAAAATGGATTAGAGACCTAAATGTAAGACTGGACACTATAAAACTCTTAGAGGAAAACAAAGGAAGAACACTCTTTGACATAAATCACAGCAAGATCTTTTTTGGTCCACCTCCTAGAGTAATGGAAATGAAAACAAAAATAAACAAATGGGACCTAATGAAACTTAAAAGCTTTTGCAAAGCAAAGGAAACTACAAACAAGACGAAAAGACAACCCTCAGATGGGAGAAAATATTTGCAAACGAATCAACGGACAAAGAATTAATTTCCAAAATATATAAACAGTGCATGCAGCTCAACATTAAGAAAACAAACAACCAAATCCAAAAATGGGCAGAAGACCTAAATAGACATCTCTCCAACGAAGACATACAGATGGCCAAGAAGCACGTGAAAAGCTGCTCAACATCACTCATTATTAGAGAAATGCAAATCAAAACTACAATGAGGTAGCACCTCACACCAGTTAGAATGGGCACCATCAGAAAATCTACAAACAACAAATGCTGGAGAAGGTGTGGAGAAAAGGGAACCCTCTTGCACTGTTGGTGGGAATGTAAATTGATACAGCCACTACAGAGAACAGTATGGAGGTTCCTTAAAAAAACTAAAAACAGAATTACCATATGACCCAGCAATCCCACTACTAGACATATACCCAGAGAAAACCATAATTCAAAATGATACATGCACCCCAATGTTCATTGCTGCACTATTTATATTAGCCAGGTCATGCAAGCAACCTAAATGCCCATCGACAGATGAATGGATAAAGAAGATGTGGTACATATATACAAAGGAATATTACTCAGCCATAGAAAGGAATGAAATTGGGTCAGTTGTAGAGATGTGGGTGCATCTAGAGACTGTCATACAGAGTGAAGTAAGTTAGAAAGAGAAAAACAAGTATTGTATATTAACGCATATATGTGGAACCTAGAAAAATGGTACAGATGAACTGGTTTGCAGGGCAGAAATAGAGACACAGATGCAGAGGACAAACGTATGGACACCAAGTGGGGGGAAGTGGCGGGGGGTGGGGGGGGATGAATTGGGAGATTGGGATTGACATATATACACTGATATGTATAAAATGGATAACTAATAAGAGCCTGCTGTATAAAACAATAAAAATTTAAAAACAAACAAAACCAGTTCCTGACCACAAGTAGTTTCCAAATCAAACCAGTGCAAAGGTTCTTTTTTCCTAAGTGTAAATAATTATGGGGTAGTGATCCTATGACAAAGATTTGCTTCACTCTCAAAACTGTCAAGATTTAAAGCAAACAGATGGGCAGCCAATATCTGAGAGTAAAGAAGAAAAATTAGCAATTAATCAGGGCTCTGTTGTCAGAATTCTCTGTTGGCTTGACCATTTGTTTAAACTGAGCCCTTGGATTCACGACTACTTGTCCATAAGTCATAATGGACCTACATTTACGTAGGTCTGATAAAAAGTCACTTAGCTGCTGTTTCTTGGGAAGAACTGAATATATTTGTAAACACAAACACCTATGTTATTAGTATATAAACCAGGCAGTGATCCTACATAAGGTGATACCAAATATGTATTGTTTATACAAGAGCTGAAAATACACTAACTAATAAGCGTCCTACAAGTTTTTTGGACAGTGCACACAATACAAACTCATATTGCTCTTACGTTTCTACATAACATATGACCCATAAGTGAACAGCAAACCCAACCCGTCAGCCGCAAAACCCCAAATTCATATCTGGATACTGGGGCCAGAATACTACAAATGTAATTAAGCTGATTAGGTTCTAGAGATGCTGTTTTCTCATAAAATAATTTGTGTAGTTGGTGGGGAGGGGGGGGTGTGCTTTACAGCTTTAATAAGGACAAAAGCACCTGTTAAGCTTTTCAAATTAGGAATAGCATGTAAAACATCATACTTCTGTGGACACTTAGAAACACAGGAACTTCAGTTACTTGACAATTTCAAAAACTGACTCTAAGAAAGATAAAATAACCAAAAGACCAACCTTTAGAGCACCACTTTACTTTCCCAAAGTGTCACACCTCATAGTGACAATCTTTAGAATGCCAGAATGTTTAGAAATTAATACTTAGTCCAATATCACCATTTTTATAGATGAGGAAATCAAGATCTGGCCTAGACACTGGCACTTAAAAGGGGGTGGGGTGGGACGCAAGGTCCTGAACAGGGCACTGAGCTTCTGGGAAGTAGGGCTGAAGCCCTGGCTGGCTGGGGAGGCAGCTCTGTCAGGGAGCTCAGAGCTTTGAAGGAAACTGTGCTCAAAAACGCGGACAGGGTGTTGGGGAGGAGCTGCTTCTCTGAAAGGCATAATCCAACATAAAGATATTCTGGGCATGGAAGTTGGGTTACCTTCCGAGCCTGGAGTTCTCTGGTGAAAGATGCTTCCCTGGGACGAGGGGCGGGAACAAAGCACTCGGTCACCACCTTCATCACTGGAAGGGCCAGGGAAGCAAACTCTTTTCGAAAAACACGGAACCAGACATCAAGACTAAAGGTGAATATGAGTGCAAAAGCTGTATCATCGATTCGGTTTTACACAGAACAGAAAGGAATCATCCCCTGACTTGCACATCTGTCTCCAGCAAACTCAAGATCCAGAAGTGAACAAGGGCTCAGAGGCCGGCTCCTCAGTGTGTACCTTACAAGGCCCCGGGAGATGACGATTCCTATTTTCAAGATGCTCCAACCCTGGGGAGGGCACAAGGGGCAGCAGATGTGCTGGTGATTTTCCGCTTGCCCCCCACCCTGGAGATGCAATCTTGGCCTGTGTCTGTGCCCTGGCTGACCAACCTCTCTGACCCTCATTCCAGCCAGGCTCATCCAATGGGAGGCCCCGGTAGGAGAAAGCGGGATAGGAAGAAGGAGAAGTCGGAGTATTTCCTCCCATTCTCTCCTGTGGCCCCTGCCTAGGGGCCCTCATCTGTGGGCCCCCCCTCTCCTGGGCTTAGCTGTAGCATTTCCTCCCTGGACCCTGCAGGCCTAGGGGGCTTCAATGCCCTCCTGGTCTCAATGCTCCTAGCCGGTCCCCTTTCACTCCTTCATTCAGTTGATACATGTGAGTTGGAGTCTGTCTCCTGCCAGGACCACTAGGGAATAGAAGCCATGAAATAAACATGGCATCTTATACTCACTTCCACTTACTTGGAAAAATTTTATATTGAAACTGAGACAGCAGAACAGAAATCCACATAAACCTTAAAAATAAACAGACCTTCCAAAATCTTCAAACTCCAAATACTGCTGCGTTGGCAGGTCACAGTCCTTTGGTCTCCAGAATCTTTAGTGGCAAGACAGGGAGAGGATGCTTAACTAGGTTGACTGGAAACTCCCTCAGGCTCTCCTGCTCTCTGGAATTCACTGATTGCCTGAGGGAGTCAGGGAAGGGGAGGGTCCGACCTCAGGGGAGGGCTAGACCAAGCAGAGATGTTGAGAAGAGGCACGTGACCCAGAGGAAGAAGCTGGAGGAATGACAGCATCTTTAGACCACAGCCCGTGTAGGGAAATCACTCATCCTCTGAGGACATCACGATTAGAGTCCAGTACTTTGACTGCTTTCAGAATAGAGTCGGCCTTTGGCAAAAAGTCCTGCTAGAAGGCCAACATATTTTGTTACTCAAGGGGTGGAGAAATGTATAATCCATATTACAACACTTTTCACAAAGTCTGTGAAAATTAATTTAATATCGACTAAATAACAGATGTGGCCATACCTAAAGTGAGCACGTATCAGTCATTTAAAAGAAGATTAAAACACAAGTCTATCTGATTTCTGGTAATACTGGATAAAGTAAGGGTTAACCACCATCTCTTGCCCCAAATTCCTCTCAGTTGAACCCAGAAGAGAGGAAAATGCAGGCTGTAGGGGCACATGCATAAAAGGAGACACTCCTGGGCTTCTGGGAGGAGACACAGGGCAAAGTTACCGAGTAGAAAACGAACTAGCTGGGGAGTCCTCCCCAGGTCCCTCCAAACACCCATTTCATTCAAATCCCTTTCCTCCCTCCTCGTCTCTCTCAAATATTATGTCCCTGCTAATAAGCTTTCATCGAAAATCAGGTTCTGAAGTCAAAAAAAATTTGGACACTACTGGTTTAGGTTAAACACAAGTATATATATATATATATATATATATATATATATATATATACGTGAACTGCTGCTACAGACAAGTAAGGAGAAGACCACCCATATCCTTTAATACCTTCCTGATGAGTCTTCTTAAATGCACTCTTATCCAGATATAGAAGGCTTATCTTTCTCAATATCTAATCCCAAGCAGGATTATTTTATTTCTAAGCATTTAACTTTTTAAAAAAGATTAAAAAATTAAAGGAAGGCACTGAACTTTAGGAAGAACCAGAGGGCTAATCTGCTTACCTGCTGTCCCCAGCATTTGCTACATACAGCTTCCCCAAAAGGCAAATCACGATGAGGGCTGTGCAACCACCAGATATACTGTATGAACTCCTCTCTCGTTCGATTTGTAGGTCCTGGAGAAGAAGACAAAGTTAGTACTGGACTGTACAGGAACAAAGACTGTCTTAGCCTTGCTCCCTCGACACAGCCCTAAGATCTGAGTACGACTCGAAGAAGGGACAAGAAAATCTTTAGTACTGGCTTTCTATCAACTGACAAGCATTTCTGGAGAGGACACTGGCATAAAACGGTCGCCTACCAGACCATGTGCGGACCAGAGACAGGAAACAAGGGAAGGCAAACAGATCTAATCAGACAAAAATGAGAAGAATTAAACCAATTGTATTTAATACATATCATGGCTTACGGAAAATTCAGTCTTTGTATGGACAGCCTGAGCTGCTGTGTAAAACAGATGAGAGGCTAATAATGTCGAGTGCTTGGACCTGATCAATGTTTTTAACCCCAAAGTCTCCAGTAAATAAATTCCTTTACAGCTAGACGAGACAGGTGACTTGAAGGACTGTGTCCTCAATTCAACTTGGCAGGAGTCCACCCCCGTCTTACTGATCAAAGATAGAAGCTTCTGAACTCTGAACTAACGTCCTCTTCCCAAGGCCACTAATTCACAAGAGGGACACACACGCATAGTATCAGCCAGCCGTCAGTGAGCACTTCCTCTGTGTCAGGCAGTGCGAGAAGCACTTTACGTATAGAATCGCATCTCATCCTCACAACTGTAACATTCACCTCACTGTTCAGATGCAGACAAGTGGGGAACTTGCCCATATTTACCCTGCTGGAGTCTGGATTCCAATCGGGGTCTCCTCCTCTAAAGCCTAGTATCTATTACCTGCCACCTAATGAGGTCTCCCCAAGGAAATTAAAAATAGAACCACATTCCTGTGGACAGAGATGCATCATCCTCCAGACAGATGTCTGTGTGAAACGCTGTGTCAGTGACAGAAGCCAGGGTTCCTTGACCTCAGACAAATGAGAGTCGTTAGGAAAATAAACCGAATGCTGGCCAAAATAATGGCAAATGTTCTCATCGCCATCTATTGTTGGGGCCAAGGAAGAAAGGACAAGGGTGGGGTACAGAAGAGCAGGAAACGGTGCTCTGGCTGATTCTGAGGCTGCTGTCGGCTGACCCAGGGCCCGTTTGTGATGCTTAGAAACCCACAGAATTAGAACTCAGCTGCTTCAGCCAGCCTCCTGATGGGAAGCGGAGATAATTCAGTAATCCAGCATTTATCGGCAGCTGCCGTGCTCCAGAGGCCAGAGGCGGTAACACAAAGTCAGAGAAATCACCAAGGAGAAGCTGGAAACAGGAGAAGAGCCCGAGCTTTGAAAACAAATTAAGAACACAGTATTGGTCAAAATGTAAGGAGGGGAAAAGTACGAAGACAAGACCTGGGAGAAACTAACATACTGGGAATGAACTGAGTAAAGGTTAAGGGCCGGTGGAGGCGGGGGGGGCGGGGGGGGAAGCTGAGGAACCATCGGGAGGGGTAAGAATGAGTGTACTATATGGGACGTGATGGTTTAGAAGCAGGTGAAGAAGAATTCCAAAAAGGGGTTGAGTGAATGACAACATCAAGTGCTGCAGACAGGTCAAGCACGAGGACCACCCCCAAAGACCACACTGAATTTTAAAAATTTATGTACAATCTCTGTATAAATTAGCTTAAAGGGGCTGTCATGAGGATTAAATTAGACGGCGTAGATGAGGGGCTTCGGAGACCAGCTAGCTTCTCCCCACAGCCTGGATCCCATGACTGAGAGCAGAGACCTTTCTCGCTCAGTGCTAGATCCTCAACACCCATGTTGGGCCAAGTAAAACGTAATTTAATAAATATCTATTCAATGGGCAAATAAAGAAATACATGATAAAACGCCTGGGTTTCCAATTATCTCCCCACCATTTTACCTCTGCCTTAACACGAGACATGTGTCCCACCATTCATAAGTGAAAAGCTTACCACATGCATAAACACTCACTGAGATAATAATTAAGCAGGAACCCAGGCTTCTAATAACACGCAGTCAATTGACAGGAATGAATGAATGGTTCTTAGAACCCAAGTAGGGATGGCAGGAGGCTGGAGGGTGACACGGGAGGAGGGACACACGTCAGCAGGGAAAGACCGTCACAAGAAAATGAAAGACGGGAAAGAAAACATCAAGACGTCAGAAGTTCTGTCTGTTGAACCTCCAAACAGTGCATCAAAACAGAACCAACAACCCTATTCACAAAGGAGTTTGCGGGTAGGTTTATGCAATTTTTTTGCATTTAAATAAATAAAATAAAGTTGATATTATGATAGATATATATTTCATCAAATTAATATAGAAACTGGTATATAAAGCCCACACTCCATACTAACATGTTTAATACACTGGAAAGAACTGCTCTAGCTACAGAAACTATCCTTTCACATCCAGAATCACTATTTGTTTGAATACCTAAAGTCTGAATGAAAGGCAGTTTTGAGTAAAAATCCTTTAAGCACCCAACTGCTTACGGACTGGAGTGTGAATGATGCTTGACAGACTTAAACCATTGGTGCGATCCAAAAAGTAGAGTCCACGTGAAAGAGCCGCCCACGTCAAAGAATTCCTCTGGGACTCAGACAAACAAGTTTATTCTGCATTGTAGGTGTCTTACTTATCATGGTTTACATCACCAGAAAATGATTATAAAATTATTTCATCTTTTAAAAAAATATCAAGATAGAGCGTTTGACACTAAGATTTTTCTGCTACAGCAGAGTTCACATTTGCCTTTCATTTAGGGGGAAACATTCCAGTTAGCCTGCCCATTGAATGCCTTGTTATGACATTAATAGCGTGAGTCAGTATTTTTTTCTAATTGATTTCATCATTTCTTTCATCTTTTCCTACCTTCCCTCTGCAGTTCCCCCAGCATAAGGAATGCAAATTTGGCAACATTTCCACATAAACAGTGGACCAAAGTCTAGCTATTTTTTATACAAGAAACTTCGCTAACAGACTCATGCTTTCATCACCTCCCGCCTCTGCGTGCTAATAGACATATGCGTGTGCGCTCAGACGCACACTTTAATTACATGTGTGCTCTCTGGGATCACGGTGAAAGGATTTGAAAGATGTGTTTCCACAGACTTCATCCGCCCTGTAGGATTCACTGACATGAAAATACGCTCTTTTATTTCTTCTTCTAAAACTGGGTGTAACTAGAACATATTCTAAAAATAATTGCTTCCCCCTCCCCTCCCTAGAAGACAAAATAGCACATTTTTTTTCCTACACCACCTACTCCTCTTTAAAAGATGCTTCACAAAATCTTAGTACTAAAAGGAACATTAAAGGACCATCTGGGTGGTCCTTCTACTACCAGATCAAACATGATAAATGAAGTCAATAAAGATATATTTACTGTTGAATTAACTACCTAATTTCTTCAAACTCTTAACTTTTCCAGTTAGCTTAAGCTTCTCACACTCTACATTTAAAAAAAAAATTTAAAAATGTATCCCTCAAGAAGTTTGGGTACTTTTTTCAAAAGATTAAGGAAATCATGAAAAACTGCCCACCGCTTGCGCTAAACAAAGACCGATTTGGAATATCTCCCCCATTTTAGCTGCCATGAACCTCAAGACATAAGTCTAGAATAAATTACCAGCAAAACACATGCACATACTATCATTCCTTTTCCAGTATGATCTAAAAGGATCAACTTAAGTGACTCAGAAGATTCCATTAACAAGATAATTGATTTATCTGTTCAATCAAGAGTCCCTCTCAAGGCTGCTTTCTACCTAGCAGGACTGATTTATCCTGTGTTGCATCTGTCTAAATATTACATTTAAGCAAGGATTATCTCTAAATCAAAGAATGGATCCAATTTTTAAGACTTGGGATTGTATTTTGCTCCTTTTTGTTGCAAGGAAGAATGAGAGCAGTGAAGGGAAAAAAGAATGTGTGTGAAAGGAGACTAATTCAGCAGGAAAGAATTGCAAGAAAGAAAATATATTTTTCGGGACCACTGTAATTTGGTTCTAAAGTCCCACAGATGATGCAGCTCCAGGATCATTGTTTGTTTCCTACCAATTTCAGGTCGCAAAAGGAAAGCAATATCAAACACCAGAAGGCAGCGAGTGTTGGGTGGTTTCAATAGGACCTGGCACCTCCCCCTAGCTGGGTTAAAACATGGTTATGAGCACACTGCTAATAGCGTCAGTCACAAATAATAAAGATTCTGCATGGTTTTAGTATCTGGGCCTGATTTCGGTTTATTCTGAGAAGCCAATCTGTCAGCCAGGCAATGGGGAAGGGACAAACCAGCACTGCCTAATATCGCCACCTGCTGGCTGTTGGTGGAATCACATGCTCATTCCTTCTCGGAAGAACTTCCTGTTCTACTAAAAACAAAGACAAAACAAAAACAAAAAGCCTCTAGCTTAAATACAGACAGACCAACAGGTCCACTTACCATTACTATTCTAATTCTCAAAACCATTAAAATTTATAAACTATAAATTAGCTTTGCATTCGTCCTCCTTTTTCACCATCGTGTCACCATATGGTTTTTACCGACAAAGCCAAGCTGAGTGGTATTTCCAACCATTTACTCAGTGACAGTAAGATGTATGCTAGTTTTACAAGTTAAAATGTTGCCATTTTTCTCCCTTCGTAACAATCAAACCTCCAAAACATTCTTCACTGTAGCGAGGAATCTATACCCACACTGAAAAGGAAATAGGACAGAATTTTGAGATCCTCCTGCCTGTGTCTATAACTCAATTCCTGTAGGTAAAAAAGGTCATCACTGCTGACTTGCTTCTGATTCCTAGGAGGGCAAAGGTCTCCTGCAACTATACCAACAATGGAAGTGACTTCTTACATGACTCCCCTGTTTTTGGAGGGTATGGAAGTAGGAAGGAGACTGACATCAGGACTTAGAAGACATTTATCTTCTTCGTATCTGTCATCTTGAGCCAAGCAACCACCTAAACATAATAGGTGACAAAACTTAGCTGCAGAAGTAGGCATTGTTACAAAGTGTAGTTGGGAAGCAGAAATGAAGTCAGTCAGAAAGTTCCTGAGATCCTGGTCCTCTTGGAAGCGAGGGTTCATTTTCCACGGTGGACACAGGAGGAGCTGGCCACGCAGCCTTCACTCCGAAGGGAGATCCAAGATGAGATGCAATAGGGGACCACAGGGCAGACCCACTTCTGCCAGCATGGATCAGAGGCCCGTGGTCAGAGGTCACCTCCTCACAAGCCACATACTGTGCCAGACAACCCCAGGATCAAAGAGAAGAGGAAAAACAGTGCCTTCAAAGAGGCTTACAGTATTTGATGAAACTTACCATCTCCTCTGGTCCACAGCGTTCCCCCCCCCCCACTTCTGTTAGTCTTTATTTTTCGATGGGTACCTACTTTTTCCTAGAAATAGGTACTATTTATTCTGGTCTGGTGTTTCTGAATCTTTTTATCCAATTTTCTCTTTCAGATAGATATGAACATTTCACTTAATGTCACTCAGAACATTAAAACAAATGAGATACTATCTATCGCTGTGTTCGTATAATGTGACGACAAATACCCCCAGATACAAAATCCAATGTTTTCCTTCTAGACCCCCATGGTGTCTAGAAGAATGCTGGTTATAAAATATAAGCAACTGAGGGCTTCCCTGGTGGCACAGTGGTTGAGAGTCCGCCTGCCGATGCAGGGGACACGGGTTCGTGCCCCGGTCTGGGAAGATCCCACATGCCACGGAGCGGCTGGGCCCGTGAGCCATGGCTGCTGAGTCTGTGCATCCGGAGCCTGTGCTCCGCAGCGGGAGAGGCCACAACTGTGAGAGGCCCGCGTACCGCAAAAAAAAAAAAATATATATATATATATATATATAAGTAATTGAGAAGGGCACTGGTGGGAGGTGGGGAGAGAGGAATGACCTCTGATTCTACTTTGCTGAACTGTCATAAATAAGGCAAAACCCCAAACGAAAGGCAAGCTTTGCCTTTAAAGATATTATGTTACATTCTGAATCTCAGGAGGGATAGCTGCAAATATGTCATCAGTGTGGCAAATTTGAGGCTTAGATGCTAGGCATGGGGAATTTTTAGGGATTGAAAGTGCAGGAGAAAGCAAGAGAGCCACAAAGCTGAAATGACTGAATCTTATTCAATATTGAGTTTTCCTATTACAGGGGATCAGAATGGCATAAAACCTGCAATACCTAAAGAACACCTAGAAAGTTAGAAAGTAGCTGGCTGTTGTGAGGAAAAAAATTAAGAATGGCCGGGAGATTCCAAACCTGCTCCCCTCGGAAAGGTCTAAAGGAGGAACCACCAAGGTCAGGCCAACAGAATAAGGAAATCAGCTGTGTGTTGAGCATTTCAAACCAAAGTTTACCTTTAAACGCTGACTCTCAAAACCTAATAGCGAGAAAGGGTGGAAAGAAAAAGTATTTTTTATGAGTTGACAATGGCCTTCCGTAGTATGCGGTATAATTTCTCTGTTGTAAGTTCTGAAGCTCAACCCAAGCTATTTAATGGCCAAGTCAGGCACTTTTCTGTGACGCTGGAGTAGATTTTTCCTGAAGTCCCTGATGAAGCAAAGAAAAAAACTAGAGCATCTCTATAATTAGGGTAAACATATGACATCATCCAGACAGGGACACTTTTGAGAGTAAAAGGGGACAGTATTAATAACTATTCTGGGCCAACAGGCATCAGCTGGCTCAGTCCCCAGCCGTGCAGGAGGCAGGGCCACACTGCCAAGAACCAGGAGAACCAAGGAATGATGAGTATTCTCCCTTAAAAAGTCCAAGCACATGGTGCAAAGCCCAGGTAGCAGGCATGCTGGGGGCTAGACAGACAATCTGGGAAAAACGTTAAGTGTGAAGAAGAAGCTATAGGGTGGGGTGGATTAGAAAACAACAGAATGGCTTAAGGCCCAAAATCCATATTACGGCACAGCAAGTCATCCACAGGCTGGTTACAGATGGCCTCTCCAAGTCCCCTTACAGCATCCCTGCACTTGGAATCTGCATCTAACCATGGTGGACGTCAGCTCGCTGCCTTCGGCCCATCTGGGTTCTCTCCGTGATGTGGGTCTTCACACAAACGGCTGTCTCTGCCCAGAGCACTCTCCCAGCTCCCACGTTCTGTCTGCTTTCTCCCTACTCTCTGACAGCACTGCTTCTCCAGGGAACCCTACTTCATCTCTTTATCAGATTCCTACCTACTCTGCATTTCTTCTCTCGAGGCCCTTCCCATTTATAGTTTATCTGTTTAATATCTGTCTTTGCCTAATTTCTTCCATGCTTTTTTCCCAGCTAGCCCTGGCTTAGAGTTAGTTCTCAACCAATATTTATGGATTGAATGAATTACACAGGAAAGCGATGTGATCTTTTCGCTGGCAACCAAGTGTCCAAGAAAGATTTCTGGTAATGAATCAGCTAGTGAAAAGTTATTAAAAATTTAAAAAACAAGAATGGGGCTCTTTACTAAGTATGTTTCTCAATGAGCCTCTCAAGTACAGTAGGTGCTAGGAAACCTGCACCATTAATGGGCAGAAACAGTCTGAGATCGCTGTGGAGGCTTGACTCAATGTGACATTGGCCTCTAGTGGATGAAGTGGAGAATACAGCAGTGCGAAGTAAAAGATACCTCATAGTACTAGCAATTACCGAAGGAAATAAAAAAGCCAAAATTTCTTCTGCTTTTTTCACTTCTATCATGTAAACTGACTTCTTCTCCCGTTAGGGGGAAGGTCCACTGTCAAACTGTCACCTCAATTCAATATTTAGCTTTCTGAGCATCCGTGTTTAGAAACAGCTATTCACATCAGAGCCTCCATGACAGAGGGAGATTTTTATACCAAGCCCAAGGAGGAGTCCATTTTTCTAACCTTGATTCCTTTTTTTCCTAAATAATCTTTTCTTGCCTCCTGGTGTTTTTCTTGGGATTGAAGGCTACCAGATACTCCTGACATGGAGGTGCATTTTAAACCACCTGCTACTCAAAAGGGTAAATATGTGACAAGGAGAGAAACGTTGGAACCGAAGAAGAAATGAGCTAAAGTGAGGAGAGACTGCAAATTAGAGGCATGAGTATATGAACAATTCTCTGCCTTGTAAACAAATCAGATGATGCTCTTTAATATTATTTACTTTTCTCCTCTCATTAGCACTCAACCTGACATCGTGAGATCCTGGAATGTGCACGGGGTGTACATTCAATTCTGCAGAGATGCTTCTAGCTGCTCCTGCTCTACCTAAGAGCTTGTCATCACTTTTTAATCTCTAGGTTATAAGGACACTACTGCCCACTCACCTTACTCTAGTCCTTATAACATCTCTACATATCTCCTACTGTATCTGCATACAGGATGCTGCTCAGGAGAGAAAATCTTTGGAACCCAAATAGTTGCCTCAGTATAAGTGAGCTCAAGGGGGTGGCACAGAAGAGACCTTCTATGTGCATTCTCACCGGGCAGAGGGACAAGCAGGGGACACCGGGAGGGCAGCTTAGTGTGTTCTCAGGAGGGAGGCTGAATCCCCTGATCAGATATATTCAAATTTAAATGTACAAACAAATCCACGTTCCCAAGTAAAACAAAGAATTCTTGGATACTGGCTCCCACTTGCTTTAAGCAGTGGGAACCACACTGCCAATCATGGGAAAACAGCTGTTCTCAGATTAGATCTGTACAGCAAGCGTACTTCTGAACACTTTACTAAAAGCTCCATTTCCCCAAACACCTGGAATTCGTGTACATACGTGTAAAACAGATGGCAACCGAGCTCACAGTTTCAATTAAGTTCAATCCTACCAGCTGGCATCCCTAAGAGTTGGCAGAAAGAGAAGCAATACGCGTCCATTTAATAAGCCTATCACCTCACTCACTATCCCGCTTCCATCTTCTTTTACACCTTTGCCGGCACGGGAGGCTAGAACTCTCTTGCTGCCCACTTGTTTTGAGAATGGAAGCCCTGCTGTAAAAGGAGCAGACGGAGGGGACAATGCAGCAAGTGGACAGGTCAGAGACATGCCCTTCCAGGGAACTTTCTAAGAAACAAGTATGTGGCTTAAGCGACCACCCGGGCCCCTGCTGCCCTAGAGTCTTCAGTGATACCTACCATTTCCTTGAATGCGCTTTCAAGAGCCCCGATGACGAGGCACTCGTGCGGGATCTTCTTCTCGGTGAAGAAGCGCGTGGGCGGGGTGCTGGGGGAGCCGGGGGCGCCCACCCCTCCGCGGAGCGAGGCCGCGCGGGTCAGAGTCCGGCTGTTCGCGGGTGTGTGGTCGGGCTCCTCGCCCAGGCAGGTGGGCGGCAGCACGGCCGAGTTCTTCAGGATCTCCACGATGTCCTGCAGCTGCTCCGTGACGTGGTGCTGCAGCAGGCGGGATGCCACCACAGCAGCCCCGGACCCCGCGTGACCGTCAAACAGCGACCAGTAGTGGCAGGAAACGCCTTCTGATTCCTGCGGGAGGAGGGCGACAAGGAAGAGTGAGAAACGCAGTGGCCACTGCCCCAGGGTGAGGGCGTGACACCTCCAGGGGTCAGCGCATCCATCTGGTTGTCTGTCTGCAAACAACGGGGTCAAAACCGAGCAAAACACTTAGGGAAGGGTCCCCAGAGTCATCGCTGATGTTACCACCACCCCAGGGAGAAAGTGGTCCCTGCCTGTCCACCCAGGGCAGGAGTCCAAGTCACCACCCCCTCAGTTGGGGTGAGATCTACTTTAATTTGATGTGCAGAAGTGAGAGGTAAAACTCCATGCAAACAGGTAGGTCTTTACAGTTTTAACAGCTAACCCCTCACCTCCCTTCTGCTGCAACCCCCAAGCAGGTTTGACCTGGAGTCTCTGGAAGAAGTTAGGTCTTTTTTTACAGATTCTTCAAGGGGAGATAAATAGACCCATTTTCACCTCATAGGGCTTTTATACTCTCAGATAATTGCCCCATCTGCTTATGTCTACATCCTGAATTTGTGGAACATGTTTTTCCCTTGAACACCCAGTCTAGTCCACCCTTCACAAGATGCAGTCAATTCAAATCTCCTCTTCATGTTTCCTACTCCCCTCAGTTTTCCAGCTGTCACTCAGCATCTTGGCTTCCTCTTCCTACCCTAAAGCTACGTGCAGCCCATGTTCCCTCATCTACCACAGATCCTGTACCTGCTGGTTGATTCTGAGACTATTTCAAGATGAACACTTTTAAAAACCATGTTTGAATCACATATGCCTAAGATGTTAGTAGCTATAGGGGGGAAAAAAGCAGCTCAATTATGGTGTAGCTAGAGGGATAAGATATTAAATACTGAGATTAAATAGGTAAGGTGCATATAACATCCACTACTGACAACTAGGCTTATCTAGCCTGCAGCAATAAATGTTGAATTCTTTTTTTTTAGTTGAAGCCATTATATAAAGTTCTTTTGGTCTATCTTACTTTTTTAATTGAAAGTATTTGACCTATAACATTGTATAAATTTAAGGTGTACAACATGCTTATTTGATACATTTATATATTGTGATATAGTTGTCATCATAGCAATAGCTAGCATCTCTATAATTGTGGTTTTTTGTGGTTAGAATAATTAAGATCTAATCTCCTATCAAGTTTGATTATTATAATACAATATTGTTGTCTATGTTATGTTCACTGTACTGTGCATTATATCTCTAGGACTTTTTTACTACTCCTTGCAAGTTTGTCCTTTTACCCAACATTTCTCCTTATCGCCCCCACCCTCCAGTCCCTGGTAACCACCATTTTGGTCCATCTTAGAATGATGCTGGAAGATACTGTGTACTTAGGGTGACATATGCCATTACTCTATTTATGCCCTTTAAAACTCTGTTTTTACTCGATTCTGTGCTAGATGCTTAGAGATAAAATAGTCTTTTTTTTGTTTTTTGTCAACAAATATTTACTGAGCACTCTTTCTGTGACAGGCACAAAAGTAGGCAGTGGGGATGAAAGACTAGATGAAAGATACAGAGACAGGGTCTGATTTTAAGAATCCAGTGGAGGAGACAGACACTGATCAAATAATCACACAAGTACATGTAAGATCATAATTCTGGTGAGGGGACAAAGTGCTGTGAGGCCAGCCTGCAAAGGGGCATATTGGAGGCTTCCTGAGCACATGAGGACCAGGCTGAGGACCACTGGAAATTCACAAGATAAAGAGGGGAAAGGAGGGAACACCAGGCAGCAGCAACAGCAGGTGCAAAGGCTCCGTGGTAGAAGGTGTGTGATGGTCAAGAGGAGACTGGACCATGGCCATGTGGCTGAATAGGGGACAGAGGCAGGAAAGGAGGGAGATGACATGAGACTGGAGAAGGAGGTAGTAGTTGGACCACTCAGTCCTTCCAAGACTTATGAAGGATCTTGGCTTTAGCTTAAGAGTAACAGAAAGCCATGGATTGAAGTAGGAGTTAGAAAATAGATTTGCATTTTTAAAAGATTTGTATTTTTAAATCATTTTTATTTGTATTTTTAAAAGATCATTCAAGCTAAAGGTGAGAAGATGGCGGTGGGAAGACGCAGAGTTCGCGTCACCCCACAACTGCCAGACGCTGGTGGGGAACCCCGATGCCCAACGAGATGGGAAGAACCCCCAATCGAACCGGTAGGACATGGAGGGACTGAAGGGGGAGGAGAAGTGGAGGCTGGACAAGACCGGTGCCCCTGAGGTGTGTCTGAGAGCGGGGAGGGGTTCTGGGAGCCCTCCAGTGCCTGGAGGGACCCTCAGGGGCTTGGATCAGGGTGGAGCGCACCCAGCGTTTCCCCTGCCCAACTGGCTGGGGAAGTCTGCCCAGCTCTCAGGCCAGGTCCTGTGCCCTCAGAAGTCCCCTCTGGACCGGGTTGGTCCTGGGGGCATAGCAGAGAGGCCGGGAGAGAACAGGAGAGGCAGGTGGAGGGGCCCTCTGGGACCCAAGGAGCAGGAGAGGAGCAGAGGACGTTTGCCCCACCCACTTGGGCCCAGGGAGCCTGCTGAGCTCCTAGGCTGGTCCCCTGCCTTCCAAAGCCCCCTCCAGGCCGCATAGGCCCTGGGGGCATAAGAGGGAGGCCAGGAAGACCAGGAGAGGTAGGTGGGAGGGGACCTCTGGGACCGGAGGAGCAGGAGACGAGGGCATTTGCCCCGCCCACTCAAGCCCAGGAAGCCTGCTGGGCTCCCAGGTGAGGTCCCCTGCCCTCTGAGACCAGAGGCAGGAGGCAAGCCTGGGCCCCTTCTGTTGAGGCTAAGCCCCACCCCCCACAGTTCCCAGGGCCTTTTCCAGCCTTGTGGGTCCTAAGCATAGGCCCCGCCCACCAACCAAATCTCTCCCTTGCTTAGGCCCCGCCCTCCACAGCCAAGGCCTTTTCCACCTCATTTTTTTTTTCTCCTCCTCTTTTTTACTACTGTGGTTCTGTTTTACCTTCCGGTTGTTATTTCATCTACGTTTTTATTTTTATATTTTTTCTAACATATCTGTTAGTTTCCTCATCTAATTTTATTTTTTACTTTGCTATTGTTCTCCTTTTTTTTTCTTTTTTGCCACCCTGTGCAGCTTGCGGCATCTTGGTTCATGAGCCGGGGGTTGGGCCAAAGCTCCTGCAGTGGGAGCTCTAAGTCTGAACCACTGGACTAACAGACCCCAGGGAATATTCATCGGAGTGAGGTCTCCCAGAGGTCCTCATCTCAGCACCAAGACCCAGTTCTAACCAATAGCCTACAAACTCCAGTATTGGAAGCCTCAGGCCCAACAACCAGTAAGATAGGGACACAATCCCACTCATTAAAAAACGTAAAAAAAAAAAAAAAAAAAGGGACAGCAAAAAAATATGTCACAGTTGAAGGAGCAAGGTAAAAACCTATAAGACCAAATAAATGAAGAGGAAATATGCAATCTACCTGAAAAAGAATTCAGAGTAATGATAGTAAAGATGATCCAGAATGCTGGAAATAGAATGGAGGCACGGATTGAGAAAATACAAGAAATGTTTAACAAAGATCTAGAAGAACTAAAGAAGAAACAAACAGAGATGAACCACACAATAACTGAAATGAAAAACATACTAGAAGGAATCAATAACAGAATAACTGGGGCAGAAGAACGAATAAGTGACCTGGCAGACAAAATGGTGGAAATAACTGCTGAGGAGCAGTTATAAAGGAAAAAGAATGAAAAGAATTGAAGACAACCTCAGAGACCTCTGGGACAACACTAAATGCACCAACATTCGAATTATAGGGGTCCCAGAAGAAGAAGAGAAAAAGAAAGGGTCGGAGAACCTGCTGTATAGAAAATTTTTTTTTATAGTTTTTATTTATTTATTTTTTCTGCGGTACGCGGGCCTCTCACCGCTGTGGCCTCTCCCGTCGCGGAGCACAGGCTCCAGACGCGCAGGCTCAGCGGCCATGGCTCACGGGCCCAGCTGCTCCGTGGCATGTGGGATCTTCCCGGACCGGGGCACGAACCTGTGTCCCCTGCATCGGCAGGCAGACTCTCAACCACTGCACCACCAGGGAAGCCCATGCTGTATAGAAAATTTTTAATGTAAATTTAAAAAAAAGAAAAAGAAAGGGTTTGAGAAAATATTTGAACAGATTACAGTGGAAAACTTCCCTAACATGGCAAAAGAAATAGTCACCCAAGTCCAGGGAGCACAGACAGTCCCATACAGGATAAAACACACCAAGACACATATTAATCAAACTAACAAAAATTAAGTTCAAAGAAAAAATATTAAAAGCAGCAAGGGAAAAACAAAAAGTAACATACAAAGGAATCCCCATAAGGTTATAAGCTGATTTTTCAGAAGAAACTCTGCAGGCCAGAAGGGAGTGGCAGGATATACTTAAAGTGATGAAAGAGAAAAACCTACACCCAAGATTACTCTGCCCAGCAAGGATCTCATTCAGATTCAGATTTGATGGAGAACTCAAAAGCTTTTCAGACAAGCAAAAGCTAAGAAAATTCGGCACCACCAAACCAGATTTACAATAACTGCTAAAGAAACTTCTCTAGGCAGGAAACACAAGAGAAGAAAAAGACCCACAAAAACAAACCCAAAACAATTAAGAAAATGGTAATATGAACATACATATCAATAATAACCTTGAATGTAAATGGATTAAATGCCCCAACCAAAAGACACAGACTGGCTGAATGGACAAAAAAACAAGACCCATATATATGCCGTCTACAAGAGACCCACTTCAGACCTAGGGACACATACAGACTGAAAGTGAGGGGATGGAAAAAGATATTCCATGCAAATGGAGATCAAAAGAAAGCTGGAGTAGCAATACCTGTATCAGATAAAATAGACTTTAAAATAAAGACTGTTAACAAGAGATAAGGAAGGACACTACACAGCGATCAAGGGATCAATCCAAGAAAAAGATATAACAATTATAAATGTTTATACACCTAACATAGGAGCACCTCAATACATAAGGCAAATGCTAACAACCATGAAAGGGGGAATCAACAGTAACACAGTAATAGTAGGGGACATTAATATCCCACTTACACCAATGGACAGATCATCCAAACAGAAAATAAACAAGGAAACACAAGCTTTAAATGACACAATAGACCAGACAGATTTAACTGATATTTATAGAACATTCCACCCAAAAGTGGCAGAATACACTTTCTTCTCAAGCGCACATGGAACATTCTCCAGGATGGATCACATCTTGGGTCACAAATCAAGCCTCAGAAAATTTAAGAAAATTGAAATCATATCCAGCATCTTTACTGACCACAACGCTATGAGACTGGAAAACAATTATAGGAAAAAAACTGTAAAAACCACAAATACATGGAGCCTAAACAGTGCACTACTAAATAACCAAGAGATCACTGAAGACATCAAAGAAGAAATTAAAAAATACATAGAAACAAATGACAACGAAAACTCAATGACCTAAAACCTATGGGATGCAGCAAAAGCAGTTTTAAGATGGAAGCTATAGCAATTCAATCTCACCTCAAGAAACAAGAAAAATCTCAAATAAACAATCTAACACTACACCTAAAGCAACTAGAGAAAGAGAACAAAGAAAACCCAAAGTTAGAAGGAAAGAAATCATAAAGATCAGAGAAGAAATAAATGAAATAGAAATGAAGAAAACAATAGCAAAGATCAATAATACTAAAATCTAGTTCTTTGAGAAAATAAACAAAATTGACAAACTCTTATCCAGACTCATCAAGAAAAAAAGGGAGAGGACATAAACCAATAAAATTAGAAATGAAAACGGAGAAATCACAACTGACACCACAGAAATACAAAGGATTATAAGAGACTACTACAAACAACTATATGCCAATAAAATTGACAACCACAAACAAATGGACAAATTCTTTGAAAGGTACAATTTTCCAAGACGGAACTAGGAAGAATTAGAAAATATAAACAGACCTATCACAAGTAATGAAATTGAAACGGTAAGTAAAAATCTTCCAACAAACAAAACTCCAGGACCAGATGGCTTCACAGGCGAATTCTAACAAACATTTAGAGAAGAGCTAACACCAATCCTTCTCAAACTCTTCCAAAAAACTGTAGAGGGAAGAACACTCCCAAATTCATTCTACGAAGCCACCACCACCCTGATACCAAAACCAGACAAAGATATCACAAAAAAAAGAAAATTATAGACCAATATCACTTATGAACATAGATGCCAAAATCCTGAATAAAATACTAGCAAACAGAATCCAACAACATATTAAAAGGATCATACACCATGATCAAGTCGGATTTATCCCAGGGATGCAAAGATTCTTCAATATACACAAATCAATCAATGTGATATACCATATTAACAAATTAAGGAATAAAAACCATATGATCATCTCAAGAGATGCAGAAAAAGCTTCTGACAAAATTCAACACCCACTTATGATAAAAACTCTCCAGAAAGTGGGCTTAGAGGGAACCTACCTCAACATAATAAAGGCCATATATGACAAACCCACAACAAGCATCATTCTCAATGGTGAAAAACTGAAAGCATTTACACTAAGATTAGGAACAAGACAAGGATATCCACTCTCACCACTCTTACTCAACAGTTTTGGAAGTCCTAGCCAAGGCAATCAGAGAAGAAAAAGAAACAAAAGGGATACAAATTGGAAAAGAAGAAGTAAAACTGTCACTGTTTGGAAGTCCTAGCCATGGCAATCAGAGAAGAAAAAGAAACAAAAGGGATACAAATTGGAAAAGAAGAAGTAAAACTGTCACTGTTTGTAGATGAGATGATACTATACATAGAAAATCATACTAAAGGCCATATATGACAAACCCACAACAAGCATCATTCTCAATGGTGAAAACTGAAGGCATTTCCACTAAGATCAGGAACAAGACAAGGATGCCCACTCTCGCCACTCTTATTCAACATAGTTTTGGAAGTCCTAGCCACAGCAATCAGAGAAGAAAAAGAAATAAAAGGAATACAAATTGGAACAGAAGAAGTAAAACTGTCAGTGTTTGCAGACGACATGATACTATACACAGAAAATCCTAAAGATGCCACCAAAAAACTACTAGAACTAATCAATGAATTTGGTAAGGTTGCAGGATACAAAATTAATGCACAGAAATCTCTGGCATTCCTATACATTAACAAGGAAAAATGAGAAAGAGAAATTAAGGAAACAATCCCATTTGCCATCGCAACAAAAGGAATAAAATACCTAGGAATAAACCTATCTAAGAAGGCGAGAAACCTATCTATAGTTTTCTGTACTCAGAAAACTATAAAACACTGATGAGAGAAATCAAAGATGACACAGACGGAGAAATATACCAATCAATATGGTGAAGAATCAATATGGTGAAAATGACTATACTACCCAAAGCAATCTACAGATTCAACGCAATCCCTATCAAACTACCAATGGCATTTTTCACAGAATTAGAACAAAAATTTTACAATTCATACGGAAACACAAAAGACCTCAAATAGCCAAAGCAATCTTGAGGAAGAAAAATGGACCTGGACAAATCAGGCTCCCCAACTTCAAACTATATTACAAAGCTACAGTAATCAAGACACTATGGTAGTGGCACAAAAACAGAAATATAAATCAATGGTACGGGATAGAAAGCCCAGAGATAAACCCACGCACATATGGTCACCTAATTTATGACAACGGAAGAAGGAACATACAATGGAGAAAGACAGCCTCTTCAATAAATGGTGCTGGGAAAACTGAACAGCTACATGTAAAAGAATGAAATTAGAACACTACCCAACACCATACACAAATATAAACTCAAAATGGATTAAAGACCTAAATATAAGACAGGACACTAAAACTCGTAGAGGAAAACACAGGAAAAACACTCTTTGACATAAACCACAGCAAGATCTTTTCTGACCCATCTCCTAGAGTAATGGAAATAAAAACAAAAATAAACAAATGGGACCTAATTAACTTTAAAGCTTTTGCACAGCAAAGGAAACCATTAACAAGATGAAAAGACAACCCTCAGGATGGGAGAAAATATTTGCAAATTAAACAACGGACAAAGGGTTAATCTCCAAAATATATAAACAGCTCATGGAGCTCAATACCAAAAAAACAAACAATTCAATTAAAAAATGGGCAGAAGACCTAAATAGACATTTCACCAGAGAAGACATACAGATGGCCAAAGGCATATGAAAAGATGCTCAACATCACTAATTATCAGAGAAATGCAAATCAAAACTACAATGAAAATGGTCAGAATGGCCATTATGAAAAAATGTATAAACAATAAATGCTGGAAAGGGTGTGCTGAAAAGGGAACCCTCCTGCACTGCTGGTGGGAATGTAAATTGATACAACCACTACAGAGAAGAGTATGGAGGTTCCTTAAAAACTAAAAATAGAAATACCATATCCCACTACTGGGCATATACCCTGAGAAAATCATAGTTCAAAAAGAGTCATGTACCGGGGCTTCCCTGGTGGCGCAGTGGTTGAGAGTCTGCCTGCCAATGCAGGGAACACGGGTTCGTGACCCAGTCTGGGAAGATCCCACATGCTGCGGAGCAGCTGGGCCTGTAAGCCATGGTCGCTGAGCCTGCGCGTCCGGAGCCTGTGCTCCACAACGGGAGAGGCCCGCGTACCGCAAAAAAAAAAAAAAAAAAAAGAGCCATGTACCACAATGGTCCTTGCAGCTCTATTTACAATAGCCAGGACATGGAAGCAACCTAAGTGTCCATCATCAGATGAATGGATAAAGAAGATGTGACACATATATACAATGGAATATTGCTCAACCATAAAAGGAAAGGAAATTGAGTTATTTGTAGTGAGGTGGATGGACCTAGAGTCTGTCATACAGAGTGAAGTTAAGTCAGAAACAGGAAAACAAATACCGTATGCTAACAGTTATATATGGAATCTAAAAAAAAAAAAAAATGGTTCTGAAGAAGCTAGGGGCAGGAGAGCAATAAAGACGCAGGCATAGAGAATGGACTTGAGGACACAGGGAGGGGGAAGGGTAAGCTGGGACGAAGTAAGAGAGTGGCATGGACATACATACACTACCAAATGTAAAATAGCTAGTGGGAAGCAGCCGCATAGCACAGGGAGATCAGCTCAGTGCTTTGTGACCAGCTAGAGGGGTGGGATAGGGAGGGTAGGAGGGAGACACAAGAGAGAAGGGATATGGGGATATATGTATGCATATGGCTGATTCACTTTGTTGCACAACGGAAGCTAACACAATATTGTGAAGCAATTATACTCCAATAAAGATTAAAAAAAAAAAGGTCATTCAAGATACGCTGCGAGGATTAGGACGGAATAAAGGGTGAAAGTGAGGATGTCAGTTAGGAGGTAACTACCACCCTAATAAGACACTCAATCAAATCCAGGCAGGAAGAAACACTTATGAATGACTAAAAGCACCATAAAGAGAAGGAACAAGCACATTATCTCAGAGGAAAGTTAAGTGGAAAAAACAATGACCAAAGGATTAGAAGATCTGGACTCAAATGGCATCTTCAATACCAATCAGCTGATTGGGAGACAGAGCAAGGAGAGGAAGGCAGTCCAGGCCCTGGACCCTGTCTGGGTCACTCTAGAGCTGGACGTCCCTGTTGCTTAACACCTCTGTGCCATGGTTTCCTAGCAACTAAAAGGCAGGTGATAGCTACCTTATGGCAGAGGTACTGGGAAGGTTAAGTGGTAATTTATGCCTAGTCAGCAGCTAAGTAACACATTTGGAGCAATTGGGTGCGCATGCACGCGTGTGTGTGTATGCGTGTATGCTGCGTGTGCACTGCTGTGTGCACATGCGTGCGTGCTGCGTGCGCATTGCTGTATGTGTGTGCGTGTGTATGCGTGTATGCATGTGCATGCGCGCGTGCGTGCGTGTGTGTGTGTGCGTGTGCGTGTGTGGCGTTGGGGGTGCTGCTATCATTACCATTACAGTATGATCTCAGGTAAGTTATTTTCTGGGCTTCAGTTCTTCACCAGAGTGGCGGGGGTGAGGGAACTTCTTTACAAGACTCTGATGCCTCTGCTAATCCTGCAAGTTCAAGGTTTAAGAAGGATAGACCAGCGTGGGCTGGGGAAGTGGGGGAGGGGTGGACCTTGAAGACAGGACAAGTAGAATTTGGATGGACTGAGAGGTGATATGGCAGCCCAGGAGAGGGAAGCACCAGGAGGCTCAGGTGATGGGGCAGATTCTGGTAGCTGCTCATCCCGGGTCTATCCTCCTTCCTCCTCGCTACTGATTCTGTTTGGGACAGCAACATATCCACCAAAAATACACCCCAGACTCCCTCGCAGCTCTGTGTGGTCACACAGCCTCAACTCTGGCCAATGAGCTGCAAGAAGTGTCCTGGGTGGACACTTCCAGGAAACTTACAGATTTCTTGACAAAAAGGACAAATCAATGGGCCTGGTCTTTCCCCCTTTATCCTTCCCCCTTTCTTCCTGCCTGGGTCACAGTAGTGACTCCTGGAGGTAGCATAACCCTCTTGCCAAAAAGGCTGAAAACTGCAGCCCAGGGTGTGGGGCAGGAGGTCAGCAGGGTGTGGGGCAGGAGGTCAGCAGGAGCCTGGGCCCTTGAGGTCTGGCTCGGGATGCTGCACAGGCCCTGGAAAAGCTGTCACATGGGCTTTGTGACCTTTCGATGAGTCACTGTTGTGAGATTCTGTAACAAGAGCTGGGCACGTGGAGAAGCACGGGTACATGGTATCCTGGGACTTGCGGCATACGTGGCAGGAAGAAGGAGCCCACATAAGTAAGGCACAGGCACAGAAAAGAATCTGAAGTAGGCAGAAGTGGATATCCACTGGGAATAAACCTGAACCCCCAGGAAAATGTTCTTAATTCAGGGCATCTGTGGATAGAATTCACCTGAATCCATCTTTATCTCCACAGACCTCTGAAATTTGTCATTTCCCCATATTGAGAATGTAAGGCAACAGCGCACAGCGGTATTAGCAGTATCTGTGACCTGGTCACCAATAGGAATAGCATTGTCCATCTGCACATTTTGAATTATCATTTACGCTCATCACTGCTTTGCAAGGATTGCCAACCCCACTGTTAGCTCCTGTTACTTGCTGCGTTAGTAAAGTACATACTGCCGTATTACATCCCCACAAATAGGGAAAGGGGCAAAAGGAAAGGATTCCTTGCTCATCACATCCAATTCCCCAAAGGGTCCAAGGCCACCTGAGTGAAACCTATGCACACAGTCCTTCTATACCTGATTAAATTAAAACCCTCTGAGGGTTTTAAATTAAATCAAACACCTTTGAGGAAGCAGCAGCAGGGGCAGGTGAGAGACGGGATAGCAGCAGTCATGTCAGTGTCTGGGCACAGATTCTGTGACACCAAACTTTATCATGTTTCCAGAGTCATGATTTGAATCAAAGAAGATCAAGCCCCGTGAAATAACGAGCCACACTGCCGTGGAATGCTACATTTAAAAAAAAGCAACTCTGTAATATTTCTGACAAGTAATCCAGCCATTTCCTTCAACGACGCAGAGAATTCTGCAGCTACCGAAACCACCACCAGCTGACAAAATATCTGGGGAATTTTTAAACTGTCACGAGGCAGCTTGGTTGAGGGACTTGTGACGTGGGGCTCAGAAGGGCTCAACATTCTCCTTTTGAGAACACCTCTGCACAGGGCTATAAAGTCTGGTACAGCAAATTTTTTAAATGCAATTAATCATTTTCACAGCTAAAACTTGTAAGACATAATGTTTTCCACAAAGAAAGTTGCTTTCCACAAATCAAGTGTAGGCTGAAAAAATCCAGCACAGGTTGATGCAGGGGCCAAGCCCAGACCCATTAAAAGCAGTGTCTCTGAAGGTGACACCCCACCATTCGTCTTCTTTAACGCTTCCCAGGGGGTTCCAACGAGCAGTCACAGTTGAGAACCCCTGGTCTAATGGAAAGGGGGCTGCTAAGCCATCAGGAGACCTACATTCTAGTCCCAAATCTGCCATGGGTTCACTGTATGACCTTGGATGAGTCACTTACATTTCCCTAAACTGATCAGACCCGTGGTATCCAAACTGTGTTCCTTAGTTCTAAATAGGTAACTTAGGAAAGAGGAAGGTTAGTGGCTGTTGAAGTGATGAGTCTCTATGACTATTATTCCAACCAGAGCAGCACAGTTTCATCAGTTATGAACATCAAGGTTTTGCAAAAGATTGTGGATAAAAGAATTCGACAGTTTAAAATAAAATTTTGAAAGCCTTTGAACTAGATAAAAGCCCATCAAGAGATTTCAAAATCTTCACTGTCCTCCTATGGCAGGAACTTCAAGTGAGTGATATACTACGTGGGGAAATAACGACAAAGCCGGCTCTCCCCACACACTCAGATGCCAGCTCAGCTCTTAGAGTCTAAAAGACCACAAGGCACAGACACAGCCAGTTACAGGCCTCGAGCACCCTTCCCATCATTTGACAGGCGATATTCTAAATGCTTTACAAATATTCGCTCATTTAATCCTTACTACAATCCTATGAATAACCACCCTATGAGGTGTGGTTACTATCCCCATTTTACAGGAGGAAAATGAGGGACGGAGAGGGTAACCACTCCAGGTTACCCTCTCTTAAGCGATGCAGCTGGGATCAGAGTCCATGCTCTAACACCCCCACACTCTGCCCAGCCCTGGAGGGAAAGCTTGCCCTGATGGACACCTGGCTCACGAATCCACTTCTACACTCTGGAACCTGAGTTTTTCAAAAAACACAAAATCTGATCACTGTCTCTTACCAGCCTAACAACCTGCCCTGCAAGCTGACTCAAGGCTATGAGCCCGGGTTTGCAGGCTCTGGTTCTCTCTCCACATTCCATCTCTTACCCCAAATCCCACCCATGCAAAACTACAATGCTTGCAGCTCACAGCAAACCACGACTACCCCTCCCCGTCCACCTCCCCCCCACCTTTTATTTTATTTATTTTTTGTTTGTTTGTTTTTTTGCGGTACGCGGGCCTCCCACTGTTGTGGCCTCTCCCGTTGCGGAGCAACAGGCTCCGGATGCGCAGGCTCAGTGGCCATGGCTCACGGGCGCAGCCGCTCCGCGGCATGTGGGATCTTCCCGGACCGGGGCACGAACCCGTGTCCCCTGCATCGGTAGGAGGACTCTCAACCACTGCGCAACCAGGGAAGCCCTACCGTTTTTTCTGTTTGTTTGGTGGTTTGTTTTTTTTTTCCACCTGTCTTTTAGTAATCACCTTAACTGTCACCTCCTCCTGGAAGCTCCCACTGCCCCCTGTGCCCACCCTGACTGCAGCATTCATCATATTGTCTGTGATTGTCTGTCCACGTGCTTGGGCAATGGTGGATTGAAAGAAAGAATATTCTGCGAAAAGGGAGAAACTAATAGGCAATGTAGGTGAAAAGAGAAATATATATATATGGAGGCCCATGTGGACAGTGACCTAAGGCCGACCCTGAGGGTTAGGTTCAGGTCAGGGTGAGGTTCTGGAGTCTAGCAAGGCAGACCAGGAGCCCCAGTTTGCTGCCTTGGGGCATGAGGAGTAATGAGGCACCTCCACCCCTGAAAGTGCTGAGAGCCGGGCTGAGGGAGCACTGATGCCGACACGTTCTGCAGGTGCACCGTGAAAAGGAAGCACCAGAATTTAAGGGGCTCACAGAGGTCTGTCCTGAGGCAAAGAGGGCCTCGGTCAGGGTAGTACCACTGGGCCAGGAGAGAGGACTTCATGAGACATTTCAAGGAAAAATATGAGGTTGGAGTGAGCTGTATGGTGTTTGAAATGGGACCGAGACATTAACAGAGAATTCAGGTCCACTTTTGAAAGTATCATGATCAAACAGGACGTGCCATACATTTATTCCGAAACGGATACGAGGGCCCGATTCTCCCTCACCCTCTTCTTTACTCGAAACGGCGCCATCAGCTGCTCTCAGATAAGAGTGCATGGTTTGACGCATACAGTCAGATCTGAGAAACTTGAGGAATGAGCACCTCCTCAATGTCACACCAGCATCGAGGGACTACACTGACGTCAGGGGTCTGAGCTGGGAATAAGGCAGCTGGGGATCTACCAGAGAGGACTGACAAATCCCAAGTTACACGAACACAGTGCTTTTAAAGCATCGCAAATCTGCAATTTCATTGCAAATACACCTGTATTCCGTCATGGCATAGAACCTTCAATCACCCCCTACTGCTCTTAAAGTCCTTTTCCGTCTTCCAGATGCTGACATGGGCTCAGGGGCTCTGCATGATCTAGCTGCTGCTCCTCTCTTGCTCCTTGTCGGTGGTCGGGGATGCTCTCGTCCTCTCTCTTCTAACTCTGTCTCACCTGTAAGACTGTAAGTGTCATGTTTTCCTTCTGCCTTCATTTTTGGCCCTCTGCTTGGAGAACTGCGTACCCTTCAGTTTTCAGTGGAAGCATCACCTCCTCACCAAGCCTGCCTGGACCACCTCAGCTCCTGTACATCCCCTACAACAGTGTTTATCCCACTGGTGTGGAATTGCCGGACATGTCTGTATCGGCCTACTTGGACACTCACGTGTGTCTCATTCACTATGGTATTCCAGGGCGTCCCTGGTATAGAATTACTCAGTAACTACTAAAAGCTCAATAACTACTAAATATACAAAGAAAGGAAGGGAGAAAATATATTTTTTCATTCATATTTATTTTTTCAAAGCAATACAGCAGTTTAAGAAATAAGAATTTTGGGACTTCCCTGGTGGCGCAGTGGTTAAGAATCCGCCTGCCAGTGCAGGGGACACGGGTTCGAGCCCTGGTCCGGGAAGATCCCACATGCCGCAGAGCAACTAAGCCCATGCGCCACAACTACTGAGCCTGTGCTCTAGAGCCCGTGAGCCTCAACTACTGAGCCTGCGCTCTGGAGCCTACGAGCCACAACTACTGAGCCCACGTGCCACAACTACTGAAGCCCGTGCGCCCAGAGCCCATGCTCTGCAACAAGAGAAGCCACCCAATGAGAAGCCCGGGAACCTCAACGAAGAGTAGCCCCTGCTGGCCGCAACTAGAGACGAGCCCGCGCACAGCAACAAAGACCCAAGGCAGCCAAAAATAAAAATAAATAAATAAATAAAAATTAAAAAAAAAAGTTTTCCAGTTGCATTCTAAGTTATTTCCTTTACAAAAAAAAAAGATAGCCTTCTACGTAATTTATAATACATACACATTCCCACCCCTTTTCGGGAATACATCTGCAATAAGACTAAGGAATATTCCAGAAGGTAACAAATTGGTAGTTCAAAGTTCATAGTTTCTCTTTTAGGATTTCACTAAAGTAGGCTCCATGTTATAGCCTCCTTTCTCTAAAGTTCTAGAAACTGCTTTTTAATCATATTGCTTATTTTCTTTTTCCCATTTTCATGATCATATATTATACCAGAACTTAGTAAGCTTTAACTGGGGAGGGTTCCTTGGGCCTTTAAAGAAGATTGCACCAAACAGAAAGGTATCCACCGAACAAGCTAAAATAAGTCTGAAGGCAAGCAGCTTGTGTCCATGCAGCTTCAGCTGTAATTCCAGCACAGCTAAGCAAGGACGTCGAAAAGCCGTAGCCTCGGTTTTAGCCCTATTGAAGCAGGAGCCACATCACATGCCCCTCAGCTCTGGGGGACCCACAGGCAAAACAGCCTTCGTGAGCCATGCCGCAGACAATGAGGCAGCCCCTCTTCCAGCATGCTGACAAAGAAGCGGAGATGCTAGAGAAAACCTCCAATGTTCCCTGTGGAGCCCGACAGAAGTGTTGAGATGTAAGGTAGGAAACACAAAGAATACCAGAGAATGAGGTTTGACGCACTGGTACCAGCTCAAAGAAACCAGGCTTTGCATCTCATACCCACCACACAAGCGCTCAGGTTGCAAGCCCGCTTCACCGCTCTCCCTTCCAGATGAGCACTTTCCACAAGAGGGCACGCAAAGTCGAGGGGGAGCTTAAAACACTCAGTCGGCGTGTAAGAGGAGAATGTCAGAATTAGAAATTCTTTCATATGGTTTCACTTAATGTGGAAGAAGAAAATTAACCTTAGCTAGTATTTCTCATACAGGCTGACACTGGCGCCCTCACGGGGTCGGTAAGTCTCCAGGACATGATGGAGCACTGGTGCCCTGGCGCTTCTATTAGCTCTGGCTTATTGCAACCTATTCCTGGGTACATGTGCTCCCAACGGAGTGGTCTTGCACATTATATTATGAAGTTTTTAACTCAATTATCCCTCACAAAATAGAGCACAGGTTTCTAAGAATCCCTGCAAAGAAATTGCTGATAGAAAACATAAGCAAAAAAGAACATGTCACACACACCTGGTACTTCCCACTCCAAGCAATGACAACTAGTCATATCTGACAAATAATAATAACCATTCTAGCCAGAAGTATCTGATGTGCTCAAGGAGACAGCTGAAATATGGAATTATACTTGCTATTGTTAATGATGAATTGCACCTTGAGATATAAGCTAATGGAAACAAGAAGTCTCTGCTCTTAGCAAGGCAGTAAATGGGTTACTGCATGAAAAACACAGAGAACAATGGCTGGCATATAATCAACACCATGTAACTGTTAGCTGTTATATTTTTAAAAATTGCCTTTTCATCTTTATTGTCTTTATATTATATTTTAAATCCTTAACACGTTTTTATAATTGTTAAATGTATACTAGATGGATGTTCAGTAGTATGGCTATATATCAATAAATGAACACATATATTAAGGGTATATACTAAAAAAAACTGTCTTTAACTGATGGATTGGAGATGGCTACTCTAGAAACAGCTGTCTTACAGGAAAAAGTGGTGTCATCCTCCTGGTTGCCTTCCCTGAAGACACAGGTTCACCGCTAATTTTACCCTCAACTTCCACTCCCTGTCCCAACCCACCAGGTATTCAGATAACCTGAGGACAGCATGAAAGGAATATCACAAATGTGGAAATCCCACTTTGAGTTAAATCCTTTGGTCAATTTTACAAAAGGCTCAGTATGAACATGGTATGCACTTGCCTGCCTCCTTTCTTGCCCAAGAAGAGGGATTACTTATTTTCCACTGGGGAAACAGAGAGCGGACATCCTCCTCTGATCCCCACTATAAGCTACTATATGACTTGATTTCCACCAAGTTTCTGGCCAGGCTTCAAGGTATCACAGCAAGGATGACGATGCAGAATTAGAGTATCTGTTTTTAGGCATTTCATCCACAGAGCTTTCAACCACCAGTTCATGTGATCTCACAGCAACACAGTATGAGGCAGAAGAATAAATTAGCTGATGATGAAGCTGAGATGTGGAGAAACTTCGTGACAAGTCCTTCCTTGGGCCCACATTCTACTGCTGTCCACTTGGAATCATGCCCATACCGCATAGTTTGTTTGTTCTTAACATACTTCTCTTTCTGACTAAATTATTCCAATATTTTGTTCCCTAATGAGAAAGATCTCTTATTCTCATATACGTAAAAGAGCACTGCGTCCTTCTCAGGATCTGATAATACTAAACACAGATTTCTTTGGTTTGATTCTTCCACTTCATGAGACAATAAGATGTAGGATAAGTATGTCTGGTTTTTGTTTTCAAATGGCAATTTAGTTCCATATGTAAAAACACTATTAAATAAAAATTTCTGAGAGACAGGAAGTATAAAGGTGGCTAAAGATCATTTTGGCTAAGTTGTGTTATGGTTTATTCTAGACTCAAAAATTAACTCAGGAATGTTCTCGAACTATTATTCTATACCTCAAAAGCTTCTCCTTAAATTAGTTTACAGTAGAAACACAAGTAATGCGAAACAATATTGAAATGCAGCTGCAAACCCCACTGTTAGAATAACAACAGATAATATTAATTGAGCATTTACTACATGCCAAACACTATTCTAAGCATTTTTCATATTTTTTTTAAATTAATTAACTTATTTATTTTGGCTGCTGTTGGGTCTTCGTTGCTGTGCACAGGCTTTCTCTAGTTGCAGCGAGCGGGGGCTACTTTCTGTTGCGGTGCGCGGGCTTCTCATTGCAGTGGCTTCTCTTGTTGCAGAGCACAGGCTCTTGGCATGCAGGCTTCAGCAGTTGTGGCACGTGGGCTCTAGAGCGCAGGCTCAGTAGTTGTGGTCCACAGGTTTAGTTGCTCCACGGCATGTGGGATCTTCCCGGACCAGGGCTCAAACCCATGTCCCCTGCATTGGCAGGTGGATTCTTAACCACTGCGCCACCAGGGAAGTCCCACTTTTCACATTTTTAACTCATTTAATTCTAATAATCTTATGAAGTAGGAACTATTACCCCCAATTAGCAGATAAGGAAACTGAGGCATCGAGAGGTCATCTAACTTTCACAAGGTAATATCTAGTGAGTGGCAGAGCTGGGATTCAAACTCAAGGCACTCATTATTGTTCAATCAGAAGGCTTTTCCTACTTGCCATGGTTTCAGGCAAACAGTGGTCTTCAATAATTTAGCAAGAAAAAATTGGCCTGTAAGGACAATAAGACGATGAACAATTTCATTTCCATCGTGTTCTTCACCTGAATCGGTCAGAGCTGTTATCCAGTTTCTGAGTCGACAGGGGAGACTGCTAAATAACTCCTAATTCAAAACAGAAATCCTAATGGGAATGAGGAAAATTTTAGCATCAAATTATATTGAAATTATACATCTCAACATTAGGAGTTGTTCTTCCTTCATTTCATACTTTTCCAAGGAGATTTTCCTGCCATATTTCCCAGCTGCTAAAGGATAAAGAGGCAGCATGTTACCAGTGTGTATAGGCTCGGAGGCCAGACTGCCTGTGTTGAACCCAAGCTCCACACTTTCCAGTTCTGTGCCTCGGTTTCCTCACTGGTAGAATAAAGATAAGAATAGTACATACTTATGTATTATGAGGTTAAAGGAATTAATATTGGCAAAGCATTAAGATCAGTGCTGTGTCTGGCACATGAATGTCGAATATTGGGTTTTAAAAAAATAAGAAGAAGAAGAAAAGAAAATCTCAAGAGCTTACTGCTCTTGCCAATGTTCTTCCCACCTGAAGCTCTGGGGAAATCAGATTACAAGTGAAACAAGGAGAAATTTCCATCTCAGCGCCATTTATTTTCCTTTAGCCTTAAGATTTGCCACAGTGGGAAAATCTACTGAGGAACCAAGTTTGAGTTGCATTCTCAGCAGCTACGTACATCTTGGTCAAACCTGGTCTTCAGAGTGAATCAACACCCACCGAGGAGGGAACTGTAAAGTTATTCTAACTGACATCAGCCTGAACAATTCCTAGGTGTAAAGTCATTCTTCTTAATCACTGGCAAGAGTTCTAATCCCTGGAACCAAGAGATAAGAGTTTTGAGAGAAACCACTGCATGCCTGCTTCAAAAAAATCTAAGTAGATAAATGGAAAGGTTATGTTTTTCTTGACATGCTCAGAACAAAGACCTTAGTTGAGAGGGAAAATTTAGAGTAATAAACACAATGAGAGAAATAAAAGACCGCTCCTATTGTTATAGCTGACGTCGCTGCAGGAAGCAGACAGCCAAACGTGGCCAAATGCCCCAGAAGGGATGCCACCATGGAACCACGAGAAACCTTCATTTAATGTTCTGGTGGTGGCGGGGGGTGGGGGGAGGCGGGCGACTGACTCCTTCTTACAGAAAACAGATAAAAAGAACAGCAAATCTTCACTCCAGAGAGTTGAAATAGCCCCTTCTCATTTCCTTTTTACCTCTCCCCACCCCAGTTTGATCCTATTTGCCTGGAATTCCCACAGTGCTGCCCTATCCTCCGCTGAGAAAGATAATCAGCTTTCCTCTTCCCTGCTGATGAACTTGGCCGTGATGTGGACACAGCCATCTCCTGTTATTGTAATTAGACACTGAACTAACAGATACTGAAACCACATACTTTGATTTGTTTTGACTGTAACAACGTAAGGGGGCTCTGAAGGGAATAAGACTTAGAATGCGTGTGTCCACAAGATTCGTCTTAAGCCAGAAATAATCTCTTTCAAAATAGGGAGTCAGACGTGGGCGGAGAATGTCCTGGTTATTGCCACAGTGCCCTATCTCCCACCCACACATCTTACATAAGATCATCTTAATACCAAGGTTATAAGATGCCCTTAAGAGTGAACTCTCTTTCTCCCTCCCCAGAGAAGCGATATACTATGGTCCTCTTTTTATCCCATTCCTAGAATGACTAGGTACCTGGGAACTGAAAAACAAAAGCTCTTGGAAAAGCTGTTTCACTTGGGGTGGCAATCAGTACAATAAATAAAGACTTCTTAACACCTTTCAAATTAAAGGAAAGAAAACCTAGTAATGGTGATTAGTTCCCACAAGTCATGATCAGGTGAATTGAAAAGGCTTCAGTAGGAGGATGCTGGGGGAGAGGGTGTTGCCCTCAACAAGCTTACAGCATTTTCCCTAAGGGACGATTCTATGACAATGTCTTTCAGAAACGCTGGCATTCTAGATTCTCTTCTTTCCTAGCTCTACACCCTATGTCCCCAAACAAATAATCAGACGCGTAGGAATGTTGAGAGGATTGCACATTGCCACGGAGTATCGATTACCTACCTGCCTGACTGTGGGCTAAAGGTTCTTTGGACACCAACTACCCAATGTGATGCCGGCACAGGAAAAGTCCACCCCCAACTTGTCACAGAAAACATCCTTCTCTCCTTCATAGCCACTCCATACCCAGAGGTCTCAAAACTTCTCTTCCTTATTCCTCAAAAGAGAAATGTTTCTTTCTTTATTTCACTAATTATATCACTAAACGCTAAATTAAAAAGAAGAAACTAGATCTATTGCCGAGTATTTTTTAAGGGAGAATACAATCAGTAATTCACCATATCCCACTGCGTTTCTTCAGGCTAAAAAACTACAGCACAGAACACCCTGGAACTCTTCTCTTTGTTTTCCTTTTAAGTTTTATGACTTCTCTCGAACATGGCTTCTTCTGTTCCTGAGAGTTTCCTCTATATGTGGATGGAGCCTGAAATTAATTTGTATTTTCTTTCTTATAAGTAAGGCGCTGCTGTCAAGAGCTCACCCAAATACCGGAAACAACGCTCCTTCGGCAAATGCCTCGTGGAAGCTACGAGAAGCAGAACAGAGTGCATGTTATTTTATCCACCAAAATCTTTTTTAAGTTTGTTTTAAAACAGGAGGATTAATTTGACTCCTTTGGCTACACAATTAATTGTACTAATAGGATAAAATAATTCTCTGTAAGTTGGCATGACGGATAGCTTAAAGCTGACAGGTACATACTGCTATATTTAAAATGGTTAACCAACAAGGACCTACTGTAGAGAACAGGGAATGCTGCTCAATATTCTGTAACAACCTCAATGGAAAAGAATTTGAAAAAGAATAGATACATGTATATATGTATCACTGAATCACTTTGCTGTACACCTGAAACTAACACAACACTGCTAATCAACTGTACTCCAATATAAAATAAAAAGCTTAGAAAAATTTAAAGTTGTCTTATAATCTTTATACCAATCAATAATTGTCTGTAGTGATAAATAATCATCTCACTGCTACCCAACTACCCTACGTTATCAAATACAAAGTTAGGCTCCTGCTGAATTGAATTCCTTGCACATCACTGATCTTTCTTTCTTTTTTTTTGGCCATGCTGCGTGGCAAGCGGGATCTTAGTTCCCCGACCAGGGATTGAACCTGCGCCCCCTGCAGCGGAAGTGCGGAGTCTTAACCACTGGACTGCCAGGGAAGTCCCTCCCATGTTTCTAACATATAAAAATATTCCTGTGATAATTCCTCTTTTCATGGTGAATCTCATGTGATCTTACAGGAAACTTTAGGCTTTCTTCAATCTCCAAGTAAGATGAAGGTGATATTATACGTGAAAGAAGTCTTGTGGAAATATTTATTTTGACTGTACAAAGTTTGTTGGGGATGAAGAGGTCAAAAAGGAGGGAGAAATTCATCACATGTATTCTGGAGAGAGTCCATGCATCTTCCTTTCACCATCCTTCATGTCTGTCAACTCTCTATTTGCAAATGAAATAATGATGCCATTATTTATCCCGTTGCTGCATTTCTTGCTTATAATAGTATTTGCCACTTTTTCATCCTTATCTTTCTTGGCCTCTCTGTGGCCCGCAGCATTGCTACTTCTGCTTCTGACAACTCCCCTCTCTTCTTGGAATTCCTTTGGGCTTGTAACTCCTGAATTCTAAGCCCCCCTAGACTTGCTCTGAGCTCCAATCCCTCAGCTCTAACTTCCTACAAAACACTCCCCCCTGAAAAGTTAGCATCCTCAAAACTCAAGTCGCCATTTCCGCCCACCTCCTCACCTTGAACCTGTGCCTGCCCCAGGGGTCCACTTTCAAGGACCAGCACCCAGTGGCTGAAACCTGGCATCTCCCACTCTCCCCTGCTCCACATGGTTGGTCACCTGGTCACCTCAACAGTACCTCTCACATCATCTCTTCCGAGCCTGCCCCTTGCTCTAATCACTGCCTTATTTCGAGCTTTCATCATTTCTCACCCAGATTTCTGCACGAGCCAGACTCCTAGGTGTCCCAGCCTCTAGGTGTGCTCCTCTCGTCTTCCAAGTCAGCCTCCCCACTGTCGCGAGTCCGTTATGCCCTTGTCTAAAGTCACTAGTTACAATTCCAGCTTATTAGGGCATTCAGTGGCCCTCACGTGTGACACCTGCTTGCTGTTCCTGCCTCATTCCCCTCCAAGTGACTACACGTGCTCCCAAACGTGGAAGACATGCCCCACGCACTCTCACGCCAGCCTGTCTCCGCATTTGCACGTTCCCTCTATCAGGAGCTCCCCTTTCTCTTATTTGCTTGGTTAATTCCGACAGCTCAAATGTCACTTCTCCAGGGAGCCTTCCCTCACCTGACCCAGCCTATCCCCTCCACTGTTCCCCAAACCACCAGGGGCCAATCTGAGCGTCCACACAACCTGGACTTTTTCTGTTTCTCCTAAAACTCACTCCACTGTAGTACTGCTGCTTATCGACCCTTCCTCCCCTCCCCAACTCTGCTCGAGGGGGTGGGAACTGTACTGAGTTCATCTCCTCAGCCCCAAGGCCCAGCGTGCAGACTCAGAGCTCAGCACACACTTGCTGGGTGAAGGAAGAGAATCACAGGGGGAAAGGGGGGACCACCTTACTTGTCTCCTGCGGGTGTTTTCTTGCCCTGGGCCCTATGCTGTCACTGCCCTTTCCTCAGTGTCACCATATCTGAGTTAAGGGATGTCTTTAGATGGCAAAAATCACCGGCCTCTTTTAAGCAGTATATCCAGTGACCTCTGCTAGCAAACTGTTCATTCAGCGTAGCAGCCAAAGTCCCCATAACGGCCTTGAGGTCCTGCCACTTTGTCTCACTCTCTATAACCTTTCTGACAATGTCACCTGCAACCCAGGCTTTACGATGTCTGCTCCAGACGCATGGGCTTCCTGGCAGATTCTCTGAGAAACTGCAAGCCTGTTCCTGCCTCAGGGTTCTTACAGTTGCCTAGGATGTCAGAATGTTCTTCCTCCCAACAGCTGCCCTTTCAGATCTTTGCCCCCGGGTTACAGTCTGACACCTCCTTTAACCACCCTGAGCCTCAGCTTCCTATTATTTCTGCTTCCCTACTTTGTTTCTCTCCATAGTGTTTATCTGCCATGCTATCTATTTTAATTGTTTGTCGCCATCAAAGAACGCAAGCTCCCTGTAGGGAGGGATTGCTGTCTGTTTTATTCCCTGCTAAATCCGCAGCATCCAATTCCTGGAACACAGCTCGCACTCAGTGAGTCACCTGGCACCCTAGGTTACGCTTTTCCAGCTTTTAGAAAGCAGCACAAACAACAACAACGAAACAGACAACCTGATTTTAAAATGGGCAAAGGACCTGAACAGACATTTCTTTCAAGAAGATATATCTGGCCAATAAGCACATGAAAAGATGTTCAACATCGCTAATCGTGGGAAATACATACCTACAATGAGGTACCACTTCACACTCATTAGGGCGGCTATTATTTTAGAAAAACAGAAATTAACAAGTGTTGGCAAAAACGTGCAGAAATTGGAACCCTTGTGTACTGCTGGCGGGAATGTAAAATGGTGCAGCTGTTGTGCAAGACAGCATGGTGGTTCCTCAAAATATTGAACAGAATTACCGTATCACCCAACAATGCCACTCTGGGTGTATATTCAAAAGAATCGAAAGCAGGGACTCAAACAGGTATTCAAACACCCATGTTCATAGTGGTAATATTCACAATAGACAATGAAAGCAAGTGTCCATCGATGGATGAATGGATAAACAAAATGGTATGTACGCACACAACAGAATATTATTCAGCCTTAAAAAGGAATAAGATTATGACGCATTCTACAACATGGATAATCTTTGAAGACATTACGATAAGTGATATACGCCAACTACAAAAGACAAATATTATATGATTCCACTTATAGGAGGCCCCTAGAGCAGTCAAATTCACTGGGACAGGAAACAGAATGGTAGTTGCCAGGGACGGGGGACGGGGAGGGGAAGGGGGAGAGAAGGAAGGAGTAGTTAGTGTTTAATGGGTACAGAGTTGCAGTTTGGGAAGATGAAAAGGTTCAGCAGATGTATGATACTGATGGTTGCACAACAATATGAATGTATTTGATGCCACTGCACGATACACTTAAAAATGGTTAAAATGGTAACTTTTATTTTATGTATAATTTCCCACAACTAAACTAAAAGGAAAAAGGCAGCACAGCTCTTGCCTTAAACTCTAATAAGTAGCCTAATATATAAGGCAGGTAGAAGTGAAGCTGCTGTGGCCAAAGCAGGAATGCAGGGGGAGGGGTGCCGGCTCTGCATGGCATGTCCTTGCTGCCTCCTAGTGGCTCATGGACCCCACAGAGGTTCAGAGCCATCACAAAGGAGGCCCCCGGCTCCATCCTAAAGGGCTCATGCACTGGTTTCACTGTTCTTAAGGAAAGGTAAAAAGTTACTCCTGGTTCCACTTCTAGGAGGAACTTAGCAACAAGGGAAAACGCCATCACCCACAGGCCTTCAGCCAAATGTCAACACTGACTTAGTCTTATAGAAATCACTTTATATCCAGTGGCAGAGGAGACCTGCCAGGGGAAAGAGCAACATTAAGTCACTGGCACCCATACCCAGTTATCACTAATGTCTCACATTTCCTGAGCCCTTTTCCATAAAAACGCAATCCTCAAAATAAGTCCATCAAGAAGGTACGAAAGACATTGTGTGATCTCCAGTTTACAAATGAATGAAAACCCAGTGGGCGTTATCCGCAGAGGATTACAGAAGTAGAACTGACTTTAGGATAATAATCACTAGCATTGATCAAGGATTTATTAATGATGACACTGGCTCAAGACTTTACATGGACTGTTGGATTTCTTACTTGCAACTAGCCTCTTCCACCATATTTGGTAGTTACCATTATTATCCTTCCTTTTTAGAGAAGAGAAAGGGTGAGGCTCAAAGAATAAATAACTATCCCCAAATTCAACAGCTGTAAGCCATGGACTGTTCTGAAACGTCTTACTCCAGAGACCATGCACTTAACCAGTATTATTTGGTCCTGCCCATCTGGGTCCCTGACTCTCGCTTTTTGGGAGAGGCCTAACCAGTGCTTCCTTCAGCCTTGAAAGCAAGCACAACTGATGAATCTCCACAGGTCACTGTGCTTTCTAACCCTAAGTTGAACTAATGCTACCAAAATAAATCAGTACTCTTATTCCCTAAGCGTAAATGCAACAAGACACTATCACTTAGACTAAGAAGAGATTCCTAGATCCTTTACAATCCTATAGAAATTTACATACAAAAATATCCTAAGACCATCAGAATAAACAGTCACATTGGGGTCACCCCATTTAATGTCTCTTTTCTGTAGGACTAAATCTGCCGATGGACAGAGTACTGATTGTTCCCTATACTTTTCTGAGAGCTTCTTCAGAACTTTCCGAGGATGTCTGCTTTGTTCTCCAGAAATTGGAAAGAGGAGAAACGCTCTGTGGTTTGTCAATAGGGCATCCGGTCTGCAGGGCTGCCCCATAGGATGCAAGGGCTTTGGGCCAGTTGAAACAAACATTAATTTGGAAGACATTCAAGCAAGGCTCCAACTGGGCAACTCTAAGGGGCAGGCAAGGGGAGGAGAGGGGCAGAGTCGTGCATAGCAGGGCTGCAAGCCGATGGCTAGAGTTCCTCCCACTGCTTCTGAGAGACTTCCAGGGACTATCTCCTTCACAAAAACCTTGAAGTAGCTTCTTAAAAACCACCAAACATATATACTAATTCTTGCAGCAAAACTCATATATGATATGGGCGTTTTCTTTACTTTAAAGGTTTAGAACCTAAACACCAGCTGCTCCATTTATTTGTTTGTTTGTTTACTTTGCGTGCTGCTCGGCTTGCGGGATCCTAGCTCCCCAACCCAGGATGGAACCCGAGCCCCCAGCAGTGGAAGCTCAGAGTTCTAACCACTGCACCGCCAGGGAATTCAACACCAGCTCTTCCTAACTCCATGTGTCACCTTCGCTGTGACGGTGTGATACCCTGAGCACAGACCTGCCACTCCACTAACCCTGGGGACATGGCTTTTCTCTCTTCCATTCCGAACATCCCACAACGGGGCCACAGCGTGCATGTTCCTCTCACCCGAGAACAGGGGATGAAGGAGGGTCTTACCGCGTTCTCCTTCAGCTGCAGACCCTCCCCGTTGGGAAGTGAGGACCGTCTCTTAGCTGAGTTCCTGTTTGGGGTTGAGGTAATGGCCCCTGCTTTCTTCTTCACGGTGAGCACCTCACAGCTGGCTTGGTCTTCATTGTGTGTGCTCTTCCCGGCGTTGATAACCCTGGAGGAGAAGCCAGAAAAGCCGGTCAGACAGAGTGATGTCTGGAGAGCTGAGAGCCCAGTCCCTCAGGTCAGCCCAGACAGGCTTCACAACTGGCACAAAACGAACGCCCTACTTAATGCACAGGACCTTACAGGCTTGGTGGAGTAAATGGATTTTTTTTTTTAATGTAATTCTACCAGCATATGTTAAAACATGTGCTAAAGCAATATGCTGAGGTCAGCTCACCTTCGCAGGTGTCTGATAGACGGGATCAACCCCACCAATCCACTTCCAGTCAAAACACTCGAGACAATCACTCTTTTTGCCAATTACATTGAAGACAGATGGCTGGCTCAGGGAATTCCGTTGCATTTCTCCAAGTGATAGAGCAAAACTACCATCAATCTTATCAAAGAACAAGGCAGTCATTTACAGCACACTGTAAAACCCAAGAGAACAGAGAACTGTGTTTCATGACTGCCATGACCACTTTTACTTTACACACGGAGAAGTGAACGGATCAAAGGTTTATTCTTTTAAAATTATCTTCACTCCTTTATCTTTTCTCATGTAGAATAACACTCCTCACGTTGCATCATCACAACAGACTATAGGGCATGCTGATTTGTACGTGTGGCCCTATGATCTCATGGCATGTCGATATTCTTTGGCCTAATTAGTAATGTTTTGAGCACAGGAATGCCTCAGAAAAACATGCTACATCATTCATAGACCTTCTTCTGTATCAGGTGACCGCAGAATGAACTCCTGGGTTTCGGTACCATTTTCTTATTAAGTAGTTAAGTGGCAGCTAAATTAGTTTTCCTGAAAGAGAGCTCTCCTTGATGTGCCATTGACTGTGTTTTTTTCCCAAAATTTCAACAGTGTCACAGTAGGTGACAGAGTGAGTGTGGAGGATACAGACTCAGTGGCAAGGAAAGAAAGATGCTTTTATTTCAAAATAAGGTAAGATAGATGGAAAACCACTTTAAAAGTGTGGTATATACACCACTCAGTCTTGTTGTACTCCCTCCTAACAATTAATTAGAAGATGATCATTTTCAAATGACTTTTTATAAAGAATTTTAAATTCTGAAATAATTATAAACTCAGAGTAAACTGCAAAAATAGTATAGTCTCATGCACCCTTCACCCAACTTCCCCCAAAAGCAACATTTTATATCACTCAAGTACGATATCAAAACAAGCAGCTGACACTGATCCAGCACTGTCAACCAGACTGCAGACCTTATTCAAATGTCACCGTTTTTTATATCAAATGGCTTTCAGACCTAAAAACAGTATACACGCTACAATCAAACAGGAAACAGAGCAAACTGAGATCTGAGTGCTGTAAGACTTCAGGGAGTGTGTTTTGAACAGTCTTCTACCAAACCTTGGGATTCTATGGAGGTGTTTCAGATGTTTTAACATTTACTTTAAATTTATTTTTTAAATGTATAAGCATTTTGGAAAAAAACTGCAATAATTTAAAAGTTGATTCCCATCTGTTACATGTGAACAAATACATGCTAGTCTATATATTTTGGGCAGCTTTGGCATTATAATCCTTCTATCTTTTCTCTTTGACCAGTACCACTTGATTGGAAGAAGATTTGTTTAAAAAAATACCATTTGAGGGATTTCCCTGGTGGCGCAGTGGTTAAGAATCTGCCAGCCAATGCCGGGGACACGGGTTCAAGCCCTGGTCTGGGAGGATCCCACATGCCGCAGAGCAGATAGGCCCGTGCGCCACAACTACTGAGCCCGTGTGCCACAACTACTGAAGTCTGCGTGCCTAGAGCCCGTGCTCCGCAACAAGAGAAGCCACCGCAACGAGAAGCCTGCGCACCGCATCAGAGAGTAGCCCTCGCTCGCCACAACTAGAGAAAGCCCGTGCTCAGCAACGAAGACCCAATGCAGCCAAAAAGAAATAAAAAAAAAATTTTGCAATTACTTATCTATATGTAATAGGAAAAAGATCATAAGAGTCATCTACCATCTCCGCTATTTCAAATTTCTGTTCACTGAAACTGCTTTATCATTCTTCCTGAGTTTATTATAAATTTCAACTTAACCATATTTTTATAAATGGAAGTCTTTAACTCATTTTACACACGACAGTTTTGTGTAAGATTCTTTTTTTTTTTAAAAGTAGATTGTTGCTTACAGAATATGAAGACCATTGTCCTAGGAGGCAGGGGTCCCTGCTGATCTCTGTGAGGTCAAATCTGCCTCCACACCCTCTCAGGGATGAAGGGAGGAAAAGGTCAAGGTCTAGTTTTCGGCCCCACCTTCACTCTCTCCTCTAAGGAGGAGGCGTTTTCACAAGGTTTACGAATACAATGCTGAGAACCTACTGTAGAGCACAGGGAACTCTACTCAATGGTCTGTGGTGACCTAAATGGGAAGGAAATCCAAAAAAGAGGGGACAGATGTATACGTATAGCTGATTCACTTTGCTATACAGCAGAAACTAACATCACTGTAAAGCAACTGTACTCCAATAAAAAAAAATTTAAAAAGAATACAGTGCAATTCTTGACGACACGATGAAGACACACACTACCTGCATAAGACCATTAATACCACTATGCTTGCTGCCCAAGCTAAGTAAGTTATCCCAAGTTCCACAGCCAGGAAGGAGCGCTGCTGGGATTCAGAGTGAGGCCTCCTTTGACCCCCACCCCAACCTCTTCCTATTATACACGGGGATTTGCATCAGTCGGTGGGAGGACCAGCTGGACTGTGTGGGGAAGCAGGGAATAAGCAGATTAGGCAAGCTCAGGTCCGTGCCTGATTAGGCAAGCTCAGGTCCGTGCCTGAGAGAAAGGGGATTCTCTCCCTGCTTCTCTAGCTACTGGAGAAGGCACCCAGAGGAAGGATGAAGGATGGATGGTTCAGATCTGCCTGTCTCTAGAGGAGCCCACGTTTAGTCCAGGTGTTTGCAGCTGGAGCTCCTAATACAGAACACGCATTTGTCTGGAGTTTCCCTTTCACATGGATTTTTGGAGAATCAAACCCGGCAGAGGAAGGAGATTTAAAATACCACCTGCCTCTTCTCTGTCACTGATAGTGACTTCCAAGCAACATGTCTGGGGCGGATGGTTCGCTGGATGGTGATGTTACACCCCCGTGGTCACCCACTAACATCTTCCCTAGGGAAAGCCAAAGTGGAGGCTCGGCTAGGAAAACAAGTTCGTGACAACCGTCCCTTCCGTACCGTCCTCTGAACAAGATCGGGGCTTCTATTTCTGGAACTTGGCATCACCCGGACCATTGGGACCCAAAAAAAACCCTGACTAAAGCATAACTTTAACAAAAAAAAGCATCACTGATCTCCGAAAGCTACATGCCAGGTTGACTCATCTGCCACTGCTATTTTCCAACAGTCAACAAAGCTACGATAATTACATAAATCACGAATCACTGTCCCTTGAATGTGCTGTATATCTCCTATCTCTCTTGGGGGATATTAAATTCCAAAGTTGACCCAACTTCAGCAAGAGACCCTAGAAACTTTATTGTATGCATGAGAAACCCAGGGCCCAGGAATACTGTGGCTTACACAAGGTCACACAGCTAAATAAAGCACAGTCCCAGCTCTTTCTGCTTCAGCTCTCAGTTGTTTAATTTTTCTATTGTGTGTCTATTCTTATCGGCACTTAGTTGAGAAGGCTGTCCAGCAATGACTCATCAAAGCCAGGGAACCGTGAAGAACAATCAAGGGTACACTTCCTTTGCCATTTCAAGCGAATACAGCTTGTGAATGACACTGACGAAATATCACAAAGTCAGAAACGTCAACCTAGAGGGAAGACAGCAGCCCCAGCCCTGGAAGCCTGTTTGGTCAGATATCTGATTATTATCCAGATGATAGTCATCTTAATGAAAGCCACTGCCTTTTTAAAACACACAACTGCTATCCAATATTTCAGATTATTTCAAATTCCTGACTCTGTACAGCTTTAGTAGAAAGACCTGATTCTTCTCAATTTATTTTGGCTTTAAAAAGCTTGACCTGGGGCTTCCCTGGTGGCGCAGTGGTTGAGAGTCCGCCTGCCGATGCAGGGGACGCGGGTTTGTGCCCCAGTCCGGGAAGATCCCACATGCCGCGGAGCAGCTGGGCCCGTGAGCCATGGCCCCTGAGCCTGCACGTCCGGAGCCTGTGCTCCACAACGGGAGAGGCCACAGCGGTGAGAGGCCCGCATACCACAAAAAAAAAAACAAATAAATAAAAAGCTTGACCTCTATCAACTTAAATATTTCATTTTGTTCTTCAAAGGCAAATGCTTTGTTTACGAAATATAAATAAAACCTCCAATTCCTCTAAAAGTAAACTGAGAAAAACTGTTTTCTGAGTTCAGAAGCATCATTCTGTCAATAGGTTCAATTTTTTTTTTATGTGAGCAACTATATCATTCCCTTCTTATCATAGGCTCCAGCAAAAAGTCAGCACTATCTTGAGATCAACAGGAATGACTTCAAGATGTCCTTTCTTTAAGCAATACCCACCCATGATGCTTATTTTGAAGACTTAAAGACAAAACGTTGGTGGACCACAAATCATCATCTCTTTGGTGTCATTATTTTCCAATTTCCTACAAAGGAGGAGAACATCTTCCTTGAAATTAAACTGGAAGTAATAAAGCACAATGGTTAAGATGATGGGCTATCTCCCCAGAACATAGCACACAGCAGGTGTTCAACAAACATCTGCTGAAACAATGAATGTAACCAGACAGAAATCAACTCTGCTACTTCCTAGATGTAGCATAATAACAGTATCTTACACTTGTTGAGAACTAATTATGTGCCAGGGACTGTTGTTAGCATTTTACATGTAGTAATTAACTCATGTAATCCTCTGTGGACTCTATGAGTTGGCCACTACTGTTCTCCTCTTTTTAAAGTCACAACTACTGGACAGCAGAGTGTTTGGTCAAGTTGCTTAACTTCTGCAAACCTCAGTTTCTCAGTAGTACTTCTCAGATTAAATTCTGGGAGTTGCTAAAATATATGTGTTCGGGAGAGGGGATATTAGTCACCTAAATTAAAGAACTGGGAAATTCTGAAGTTAGGGTTAAAATTCAAGTGGGAGAATTGTGAGACGATGAAAGGGAAGGTTAACTACTATGTCTTCAATATGGAAAGTTTACATCCAGTTCTTTCTTCCCTTAGAAGATCGGGATATGTTTGCCCTAGGAGAGAGACACGTGATAAAGTTAAATTCAATTATGGACTGTGTTAACCTACCAGCCTACCCTCAACTGGACAAAACACCTAGATTTTTCCCCCCTTGTAAAAACAGGTAAATGCAGAATTTTAAGGTCTTGGAAGTCCAAAATCCTATGTGTGTATCAGATACAACTGGAAGCTATGACCTGAACACCAGGCATGAATGTGACCATGAGATCTGTAGCAGTAGAAGACCCTATTTAAAAAGAGCAAGTGATTCATTCTCTGCTACTATCACACACTTTGGAAACCTGTTTTCCTTCTTTCTGTTTGTAAAATATTCTAGTCACAAATTTTTAAAAAAATCAACTCCACCTGAATTTCAGCAGAAAAATCCTGGTTTTAATGGCAACTGTTAAATTATCAAGTTACCTGCCTTCTCATCTGCTCAAAACCTTGACCTTAAGGACATTCACCTGATAATATAACACACAGAGCAGGTTCCTATCACTAAATTCAGACGAGTAACTATTCTCAAGAAGTGAGCCCCTGTCACAACAGCCACTGGTCCAGAGAACTGACAATGGAAACATTTTCAAAAGGATTTACAGGACAGTCAATCCACAAAGGATAGTCACAGTTGATAATGTTTTGGAAAGATTCCCACATGTCACAAGTGTCAAGTCATTCATTACCGACCCCTCCCCCTTGGCAACTCAGCAGAAGAACCAACAGAGACAATGGTCAGGTAGACCAAGTTCAAACTTGCCGTCTGTTCTCAGGCACAGGAAGTTTACTTTCTGTCTCTGAAATGCGGATGATAACTGTCACTTCCGATAGAATTAAATGCCCTAGCATAACAAGTATTTAACAGTACACAGTAAGTACTCAATATTATTACTTAATAATAATATATCCAACACAAGCTAGCTGCCTCTTGTGTTGGGCCCAGAGGACTTTTATGAAGTTATGTGAGTTTGAGGGGAACGTCTTCTTCCCTCTTCTGTCAGTGTCCCTCTGCCAGCCTCAAGGACACAGGGTCACATCCAGAGCCTACAAGAGGCACGGCATGACATTTCCCTGAACACGGACCTTGAGCAAGGCCACCTGCTCCTCTGAGCCTTCTTCTCAAAGTGGTTGCAACACACAAGCCACCCATGCGACAGTGTTCTGTACACAGGAAAGTGCCACACCGTTAGGAACGTGCTACTTCTAGGTTCCCACCTCGATCTGCCCAACGAGGCCATCTCTCCCCAGGCTCCTGGTCTCAGAAGCTCAGGTCCCAGACCCACAGAAAAAGATCAAAGAGAGAATTTGGTTGGGTTTGATCTCTCTTTTTTTGGTATTACTCTATTGCTTTGTTTTTAAAGGAAATAAAAGCCTGGACAGTTTAGACTAAAAAGTTTACACGAAGTGTTAATACCGCTAAACAGCCAGTAATCACACTGAATAAGAAGGAGCAAGCATTTTAGAAAGGCCATCAGGTGAACTGAGTTGTTGCTGATTCACATACAATTGAGAAGCAGGCAGCAAAAGGCCGTAGGGGGAAGGGTGGGAAATCGATCATTTACGGGAGACCAAATATAGCAATCAATTATTAAAATTCTCTTTTCTAGGTTACCCCACAGGCAATGTTTCATGTGATTCTCTGAAGTGGTTACTGACCACCCAGACAGGCTGGAACATAAGGACAACTTAATTCCTAGCTCCAAGGGCGTTAATAACCTCTCATTCTTGGTGTACTAGAAAACCAGGGCTCTGACTAGGAACAAAAGCCTTCGCTAACAGCCGTCAGCAAAAACAGCCAGAACCTCCATCAAGAATGGATGTTCCTGGGCTTCCCTGGTGGCGCAGTGGTTGAGAGTCTGCCTGCGGATGCAGGGGACATGGGTTCGTGCCCCGGTCCAGGAGGATCCCGCATGCCGTGGAGCGGCTGGGCCCGTGAGCCATGGCCGCTGAGCCTGCGCGTCCAGAGCCTGTGCTCCGCAACGGGAGAGGCCACAACAGTGAGAGGCCCGCGTACTGCAAAAAAAAAAAAAAAAAAGAATGGATGTTCCTGATGGACGTTCTCCCAGCCACCTCCGGGGAGGAGGCGGAACAGGAGGTCACCCCAGCCCATTCAGTTAACGGCCCAGCGGGTGTCACCAGGGAGGAGAAAGGATGGAAAGCCATGGAACTCTCTGTGGTATCTGGCTTTCACACCTTGGAAGATGGCTAAGCACCAACAGGTGGAGGAGGCAGAGTGTCAAGATGGCAGGATGAACGCAGGCTGAGAACAGAGCACACACGTGCAAGGCCTTCTCCCATCACGCAGACTTGCACGCTCTGGTTCCCAGGCCCTGTCCGTGGCTAATGAAGAGATGTGACCAATCGGGGTCTGCTAACTGGGGTCTCAAGGGCCACATCCAGCCGACAGACAGGTTGGTATTTTAAAAGTTGTGCCCACAAGGTATTTCTTTAGAAGGTGAATTTGTAGTTGCCCATATTGAAAAACCGGGGGCTTCCCTGGTGGTGCAGTAGTTAAGAGTCTGCCTGCCAATGCAGGGGACATGGGTTCGAGCCCTGGTCTGGGAAGATCCCATATGCCATGGAGCAACTAAGCCCGTGCACCACAGCTACTGAGCCTGTGCTCTAGAGCACGCGAGCCGCAACTACTGAGCCCACGTACCACAACTACTGAAGCCTGTACGCCTAGAGCCCATGCTCCACAAGCGAAGCCACAACAATGAGAAGCCCGCACACCGCAACGAAGAGCAGCCCCCACTCGCCACAACTAGAGAAAGCCCGCACGCAGCAACGAAGACCGAATGCAGCCATTAATTAATTAATTAAAAGAAAAACTGGGATATTTATATTAAAAATTTAGTTTTCCCATTTCTCTTGGAAAATAATACCTTCAGCAACACCTGTCACACTCTTGGGCAACAACGATCAGAGATGGGGCATTTCCTCGCTAGCTCACCCCAGACCTCACTCTGTCCACTTCTGCCATTAAGTCACCAGCCTGGCCCCAAAGGCACTGGATTCTGCAACCCCGTAATCAGATCTCTGCGACTTCATAAATAAACCAAGAAAGTTATTAGATACGTAGTACATCTTGATTGAAATAATTACTTTAAAATATTGTGTAGCCAAGAGGGATAAAGCAAGAAGACTACGGCATGGCTTCTACCCCCAGGGAGCCCATAGTCATCTACACAGTAGAGACACCTTCCTATAAATAACTGAGTTGTTCCGACTGATGCTATACCCAAGATATATGTCACAAGAGACCTGAAAATGCAGAGGAGGAGACAATTCTGCAAAAGAAGAGTCACGGAAAGTGTCACAGCTAAGGTGGCACCTGAGCTCAGCTTCATGGAATAAAGGAGGAAATCAAGAATCAGAGAAAAGGCAAGGCAAGACCCTCCAGGCATAGGAATAACCTCTGAAAACAGAGTGATGTGAACTTTACAAAGAGGGGTGGCTGTGACTTAAGTATAGGCTTGGCGAGGGAGCTACGTCAGAACTAGACCGTGAAACTCTATAGGAACTTTATCCTATAGAGCCTATGACCCATGGGAAGAATCTAAGATGCTTTAAAGAAGGGTCTCATATGATAAAAACTGTTTAGGAAAATAACAGTAGTGGCCTGATGGAGGATGGATTATAGAGGATAAATGACAAAAGTGAAGAGCGTCACTTTTGTCACACAAGAGTGTCACCAAAGTGTCACTTTTATAACAGTCCAGATGACAAAGAGGTCATGAATCAAGCAGCGGCTCTGGATGGAAGCGAACAGAAGGCTTCAGAGGAGGTGAGAGAACTGAGAATTCCTAGTTAAGACCTGCTGGACACGGGTAGGGGAGGAAAGAGGAGCAAAGAGGGTGCTGCTCAGGTGTCCCCTGGCAGGGTGAGCGAACGAAGTACTCCAATGATGAAGGGAGATGAGAAGGTGAAACAAGGCTTGGGGTGGGGAGCTCTGGAGGAGATAATGAAATTGGTTTCAGGAGAGTGAACAGAAAGTGCTTGGTACCAGAAATTACAAAGGCAGTGGCAGCCAACTAGGGGTTGGCAAACTGTGGCTTTTGGGTGAAATTCGGGCCACTGCTTGGTTTTGTATGGCCCCCAAGCCGAGAACGTTTATTACATTTCTAAGTAGTTGGGGAAAAAAATCAAAAGAATATTATGTGACATGTGAAATTTACATGAAATTCACATTTCCATGTCCATAAATAAAGTTTTATTGGAACACAGCCACATTCATTCATTTACGTATTGTTTATTGTGGGCCTCCAGGTACAATGGCAGTTAGCAATTTCCACAGAGACTGTCTGCCCGCCAAGCCTATAGTATTTTACTACCTATACCTTTACAGAAAATGTGCTGAGCCCTGAAATAAACCATTAGACTGAACGCTCTGAAATTGTTTTTATAGGTCAAAAACAGTCCGATACTGACAATTTCATATCACTACACATAATATATGAGTGAAGCAAAGAGAGAGATGTATGTTTGGATAGAATTTAATGTGCATCTTGGTGTTACTTATAACGTTAGCTTTGGATATACTTCGCTGCTAGCATTTGGGGGCCATCGTTAGCTCCTAGCTCCCTCACCAGTGTAATCAGATAACTGAAGATTAAAATACGAACACTATAGATCAAAAGGAGATATAGTATTGTCCCAAAGATCCCCCTACATAAATATCAATGTTTTCTTCTTCACATTGGCTGTTTAGAAATGAACTTTTAAAATGGTAAAGGTGAAAACCAGAAAGCTGCCATTGGGCACTTCCTTTCAATTAGTCTCTGGGTCCTCTAAGCAAAACCATTGATAACACTAAAGACCAACTTCCACATTTAAATCAGGAAGTCTGCACTCTGTCAGATGCTGGAGCAATTCCCATACAAGGCCACAGCAAGGCCATACAAGGCAGCTCTGTGGGGGTCAAGTGAAATCAAAATAAAGGCCTACCTAAAAGGGATGTCAAGTTTGGAAGTTCTGAATTAAATAGAGCAGAAAAGTAACTTTTTTGCGGGTTTAGAACAGTGCTACTTGCACATAGCTGTTAGCTCCTACTGGCAATTGAAAAAAAGCAATGTGCTTGAGGCCACTACATTGCTAAAGCTAAGGTTTTCTTTATTGATTTGACCAGATGTATCAGTACTATCAGCAATGTTAGAGAAATGTATTTTTCAAGACAAAGTGCAAGTCGATTTGAAGCATGTAACCTAAAAAAACTGAACTTTAAAAAGCCAGAAACTAATGAAATGAAACCAAAAGATAAAAGGACGCTAATCTCAACAGACATCAAATAAAATACATAAATTTTTAATCAGCAGTTTCCTCAAAAACCCAGATACAATCTTTGGTTTTTCCCTTGCTCTGGGATAAAGAAAGTTCTGGGCCATCTAGGGCTCTGATATTTTCCTTTTTAACCTTAAAGCAACACGAGACGAATAATTTTATACGGAAGAGGACTGTTTGGTGGTAAGAACACTCTAAATTGGGATTTCTGAGTTCCTGGTTTAGAAAAGATCTTTAAAAATGTGCTCTGTCCTTCATTGGCGAGGTGAAGGCCACTCGTCCACTTTCCTCAAATACGCCGGCTGTGCCCCTAAACACACAACAGAGCAGGATGCACCTGGTGGGGTGCAGGCAGGCAGATTTCTGCTGGAAATTTGGGAGGCAGTTGGGTAAAGCCCTGAAGAGCAGAGAGACTCTGGAACCGGATTCCCCAGGTCTAAAGGCTGGGTCAGCCCAAAAGTAGCGGCAGGACTTTCAGTAAAAGCTACTTTATCTCCCTGTGCCTCTGTTTCTTATCGGTGAGACAGGAACAATGAGCAGTACTTTCCTCACAGGGTACTTGTCTGACTGTTGGAAAACAGAACCGTTTAAAGTGCTTTCCATCTAACAACTGAGTGAATGCTTGTAACCCTAAACACTAGAGAGGTGCGTCATGATCCCCCATTTTATTGATCCCACCAGTATCATACGGAAAAAGGCTCAGTTAAAGGTCCTAGACGAGCCCTTCTGGCATTTTCTCAGAGTCACTGAGGTTTTAAACGATGTATTGTGTTCACACAAGCGACGCTCTTGTAATTAGTTGCACAACGGCCTATAAACAGAACACAGGTACTGCAGGAAGGAATTGTGACATGTCATATGGGTTCAGCACTCCAACATTTTTTGTTCTGAGCAAGTACATTATTACTACAAATGTACATTAAGAACAATAATTAATTTTCCCCTCATTACTTCAGTCGTTTTTAAAAACACAGTTATTTTAACTAAAAATAATCTGCTTTGGAAAATCTTCACCCTTGTGTTAACTAACCTGTAGAGAAAGTCTGTTTTGTTTCCAGATTAAAGCCTGAACAACAACAAAATAGTCCTTTGAAAGCTGATTTTTATCTGATCCAACATTTCTACCTTTGTGCCCAGACCCATGACACAGCTCAGTTAACAAACCAAGACTCCCTAATTTATAAGGAAAAGAACATGCTAGTTTAACCCTTGAGGCCCTAGAAGGGCCAAATCTGGGTTCCATTTTAGGAAAACTGATCTCCCCACCCTCAGAAAGCTAGAAAGTACCACGAGACTTTGCTATGGCCTTGAAGGAGACAAATGCACTGACAAGAATGTCAACTGTTTAAAACTGGATGCCCAATACCACCCCATTATTTCAATTAGTTAAAGATAGATATGCTTCCTAATGCTGGATGTTGACTTTGGTTATGTTCTCCCACATCTCAAGTCACACAGCAGGGAGCCGGCACTCAATAAGTTAGTTGAATGAACAAAGGAACTCATATTCTCTCCATAACATCAATGGGGCACTAGAATAATGAATGAGTTCTAAACCTGCCTATTTGTTTCTAAAAGCTTAAAATATTTTTACGGGGGTGGGGGGGCACCTTCCCTGGCGGTCCAGTGGTTATTAACGGACTCTGCACTTTCAATGCCGAGGGCATGGGTTTGATCCCTGCTTGGGGAAATAAGATCGCGCAAGCTGCAGGCAACAGCCACAAAATATATATATGTTTTCTTCATGAGGTGTCCCCTCAAATCAATTCAAGGAAAATAAATCTATTTTCCAAAGAAAAAAGTTATTTACTTATGAGTGCTCATGAGAGCAAGACATGTGAAGGGAGCCCCGAACATCTCCAGCAGAGAAGTGGTTGATAAACCAGAGCACCTAGGGCACCTCTAGGTAGAATCTTAATCTGAGCTCTACTGCTGGGCTCCCCTCATAACCAAGTGATTGCTGTGATGAGAAAACCTTTTGAGAAAAATAACTTTTGCTTTTCTGAGCTGCTGCCTAGGCATTTTACAGTATGGTAACCCTGCTCACATCCAGTCTGGACATTTAGATGAGGACTTGAGTATAGGATGCCCATCGTAGTTCCCACTTCGCTTGTCCCAGGGCAGTTTTGAAATTAACCACTTAGAGTTAAGCCCAAGGAAAGTGGATATACGAGTGGATATATGTATATGCGGAACTGATTCACTGTGTCGTATACCAGAAACTAACACAACATTGTAAATCAACTCCACCCCAATAAAAATGTCTTAAACAGTCAGTTCCTCCACCCCAACCACTTTTTTTTTTTTGCGGGGGTGGGAGTGGGGTGGGGTACGCGGGCCTCTCACAGTTGTGGCCTCTCCCGTTGCGGAGCACAGGCTCCGGACGCGCAGGCTCAGCGGCCATGGCTCACGGGCCCGGCCGCTCCGCGGCATGTGGGATCTTCCCGGACCGGGGCACGAACCCGTGTCCCCTGCATCGGCAGGCGGATCAACCACTGCGCCACCAGGGAAGCCCCCACCCCAACCACTTTATGAGTACAGTTGGCCCTCCTTATCGGCGGATGTGAAACCTACAAATGCTGAGAGTAGGCTGTATTCACTGTACAACGTCATTTTCCATCAGGGACGAGCGTCCAGAGCTTGGAATCCGTGGGGGCTCCTGGAACGAATGCCCCAGGGATATCCAGGAGTGACTGTCATAGATGCCTGCTACCTTGCTCTATCTCCTGCTTGCTGCTGACCCGGGACAGAGAGCTGCCCTTCCCCCGGCTCATGGCACCCCCTCGATGCTGGAATCTGTAAATTACTAATCTTGTGACTGTACTTCCTTTGTATGGGTGTATTAAAACTGTGTCTTCCATCAAAACGACCTGTGGGTTTCACTTCCCCAAAATGGAGCTGGATGCCGAGGGAGCCACTGGCCACCCCCGTGTGGGTGGCTTTTGCCACCTCCTTCAGCTGGTCACAATCTGCATATTCTTTTTTTTATTACTTATTTATTTTTGGCTGCTTTGGGTCTTCGTTGCTGTGCGCGGCTTTCTCTAGTTGCGGTGAGCGGGGTCCACTCTTCGTTGCTGTGCACGGACTTCTCATTGAGGTGGCTTCTCTTGTTGCGGAGCACGGGCTCTAGGCACGCAGGCTTCAGCAGTTGCGGCACGTGGGCTCAGTAGTTGTGGCTCGTGGGCTCTAGAGCGCAGGCTCAGTCGTTGCGGTGCACAGGCTTAGCTGCTCCGCAGTATGTGGGATCTTCCTGCACCAGGGAAGCCCAATCTGCATATTCTTAATTCAGCACACTAGCTTGGCTTCTCAGCTCACTCGCTCTGTTAACAGGGACAGCCTACACCAAGCTGGCCTTGGCCAGGATGGCCGAGCAGGAGGGAAATTCCAGAGGCCCAAGGGGGAGCCAGAGGCAGCAGAAAGGCAATTCCGACACTATCAGAAGCTGCCCAGCAATGCAATGAGTTACGTCAGAAAGCAGGAGTCCCCTTCACTGGAAACGTCCAAAAGGCGGTGGATCACCTTTCGGAGGTACTCTGAGGATCTCTGCTTGAAAGGGAATTTCTAAGAATTCTTTTCTACTGTTGAGTCTGTATCTGTCCCTGTCCCCACCTCCAGTTAATGGGAAATCTTAAACTGCTTTCTGAGCCAAAATTAATTTATTATGGAACATGGTTTACAGCCATTCTAAGATAATCCTCTGATACCCAGTAAACCATGTTTGACATATAGCAAGTCTCTATACAATAGGAACGTGATTAACTCAAACTTCCTCCCCCCACTAGCCCTTATGTAGGGATGAGCAAGTGAGCCTCAAAGGCTGCTGTTCCCTGGGGCTCCCATTTGGTTTTTCTTCCTACCGAGCTTGCTCTGGGAGATCTCTATTCCCAAGGCTCCCCTGAAGATGGAAACAGTACGCACTGCCATATTCATACCTACAGTACTGATCTCTGGGGTGTCTGACGTGCATTTCTGTTTTTGTTTTTGTTATTTTGCGGTACGCGGGCCTCTCACTGCCGTGGCCTCTCCCGTTGCGGAGCAGAGGCTCCGGACGCGCAGGCTTAGCGGCCATGGCTCACGGGCCCAGCCGCTCCACCGCATGTGGGATCCTCCCAGACCGGGGCACGAACCCGTGTCCCCTGCATCGGCAGGTGGACTCCCAACTACTGCACCACCAGGGAAGCCCCTGATGTGCATTTCTGAATGCCTTCAGGATACCTGCATCTGCATCTTGCATACATTCAAGCTGACCAAACCTGCATGAATTTTCTGCTTCTTTCTGCTGTCTACCTCTGTCTCAAATACCATCCTTGTGGTGCTCCCGTCTTAGTGGACCAAGAATTCCGAAGAATGTGCCTGTCCTCCTAAGCTTCTTACTCTCACCCACATCTAGTCCCTCAGCCTGTAGATTCTACCTCACAGCTATGACTTAGATCCCCCAACTCCCATGCCTGGTTAAGGAACTCATAGCATCCTCTGGGCACCACTGCAGAAACCTCCCAACCGGTTGGCCCTCCCCCAGTAAATCCTGCAGAGCATGCCAAGACCTACAGTTCTCAACCATGAATATGGCCATGTCCCTCCCATGCTCCAGGTCCTTCAAATGGACTCTGAAGATTTCAGGGTAAAATATAAACTCCTTAGTTTGCCACACAAGGGTCTTCACGGTTGGCCCCATCCAGATCCTCAGCCTTCCCATCTGCTCTCCTCACGTCTTATTCTCAGCCATAAAAGTCATCCTGTGGCTTACAGAAAGCAGTGTTGCTGCATGCCACCATTTCCTCCCACATGCCTTTTCCTCCACCTGGAATGATCTATCTTCCTTTCGCCTGACAAATCTCCACCCCACCCCCAGCCTTCAACACTCAGTTTAAGGACCACATCACCCTAAGGCTGCTTCACATGCATTTCTATACTGTAGTTCTTAAACACTGCAGTGTAGCCATTAAGTAGTGCAGTGGTTAAAATGAAGGAAATTACCAGAAACTTGGGCTAGTTTCCTAGCTCTGCCACTTACTAGTTGTGTGAATTGGGTAAGTTAATTAACCTTCCTAAAACTCAGTTCTCTAACTATAAAATTGGGCTACTTTGAGGACTTGAGAGAATGAATAAATGTAAAGTGCTTGGCAAAAACCTGGCAGAGACATGTTTTACCTGTCCAGACCCACTTTCTTCTAGACATTGTCTTTCCCTCCTACCCTCCTCCATCCCCCTCATAGAATTGTTCCCTGGCCACACATGATTGGTCTAGGGATGGCCACTTGACTGTAGGTGAGCCAATTAGGGCTCTTCCATGAAAAACGAAAGAAAAAAGGTAGAGGAGATAAGGGGAAGAGAGACAGAGACAGAGAAAGAGACAAAGAAGAAATGAAGCATTATGTAACAGTACATATTAGAAATAAAGAGAATATCGGGACTTCCCTGGTGGTGCAGTAGTTAAGGATCCACCTGCCAATGCAGGGGACACGGGTTCAAGCCCTGGTCCGGGAAGATCCCACATGCTGCAGAGCAACTAAGCCCATGCGCCACAACTACTGAGCCTGTGCTCTAGAGCCCACGAGCCAAAACTACTGAGCCCGCGTGCCACAACTACTGAAGCCCGCGCACCTAGAGCCCATGCTCTGCAGCAAGAGAAGCCACCACAATGAGAAGCCCGCGCACCACAATGAAGAGTAGCCCCTGCTCAACGCAACTAGAGAAAGCCTGCGTGTAGCAATGAAGACCCAATGCAGCCAAAAAATTATTAATTAATTTTTTTAAAAAAGAGTATCAGTGGAGTTTGAGTCCCTAGACCAAGACTCCCTATACCTAGCTGTTCCCAAGACTCATTTATCCCTCAAATATTGGGGTAACCCCAATATCCTATAGCAAATTCCCCTTGGGTGGCTGTCAATTGCCAGTTAAGGAGTCTAACACACCCAGCACTCGTACACACTCACTTGTACTATTATTATAGTAATTATTAAGTACTATGAAGGTAGAGGTAGAATCTTATTTGATTTTGTCTTCTCAGAGACTACTGTATTGTCTCATATACAGCAGGTAGTCAAACAGCTAGAATGAAATATTTGTTGACGTAAGGGAAGAAATAGTAACTTGGGGTTAAAATTCTTATCACAAGCTCAAGAATCTCTAGATACCTATCCTAAGCAGTAAAAGAGAAACTAAAAAAGATTAAAATAAAAAACAGCAAAAATTTGACAGTTATGACCAAAAAGAGACATTGAGATACAATTCTGGGAACCTCTGGTCAGGCATATTTAGTCTCTGAATATCTTTAACTTGTTATCCATTGAGCTAACTCAATGTTTATTGAGAAGACTTTTTTTTTTTTAAAGCTGCATTCTATGAATAAATGCTAAACTAATGTAGATAACTATTCCTGACGTTTACCATCAGGAGACAGCAGGATGTTCAATTACAAGAAATTTAGCAAACGAGAACTAATCACCACTCCCAACCGTGACCCTGGGACACAGAGGTACTTACATAAGTCTCAAAAATTGTTGGAAATTCCACAGACTCGAAATGAGGTAACTGTTTACCTTCCTTACTGCATTTCAATCTAGAGATTAAAATAGATCTCATTGTTGCAGAATCCTGGCTGTAGTAGGAAACAGGCTCCAAATGGCTGAGAATGAATTTTAATAGCGGAACCAGGAGCCTGAGAGGAAATCAGGAGGAAGAACTTTTCTTCATAAAAAGGGCCATGAGGGTAATTTTCATTTCATTACCTTTCTAAATTGCATAATTTCATAAGCTGGTTGTAACACATCCTTCCTGCATTGACATGAAATATGAATTAATCAGTAAATAATAAAAGCAGTACACAATTCTCACATTCTACGTTTTCAAAATACTTTCTAACTAACTTATCACTGCATTCCTAAAGGGCTACAGTTCAAAAGTGTGTGAATAAGACAACTGATTGACTCAATATACGTTTTTTTCGTTTGTTTGTTTTTGCGGTACGCGGGCCTCTCACTGTTGTGGCCTCTCCCGTTGTGGAGCACAAGCTCCGGACGCGCAGGCTCAGCGGCCACGGCTCACGGGCCCAGCCGCTCCGCGGCATGTGGGATCTTCCCGGACCGGGGCACGAACCCGTGTCCCCTGTATCGGCAGGCGGACTCTCAACCACTGCGCCACCAGGGAAGCCCCCAATATACGTTTTGACCAAAACAACATTAGACCCATTTACAGGCTTACCTGGAAATTTTACTAAACGATAAGGCACAATACTGAATGACCACAAATACAATTTATGACACTGTTTCCATGGAAAAGTACATTTAGAATGCCAATCTCTGTTGTTTATAATGGTTTTCAAACTTTTGTGTGCCTACAAGTCACCTGGAGGACTTCTGAAAACATGGGTCCCACAGCAAGAGATTCTGAATCAGTAGATATAGGGTAGGACCAAGAAAAGTTCCCAAGTGGGGGTGATGTTTCTGGTTTACTGATGACACTGAGTAGCACTGGCCTAGATAAAACACAGTCGCTTTGAGTTGGCCAGGGACTAGAGTCCCTCCAGTGAGGGAACGAGGCACCCTCAGCCTCATGCCACTAAGCTAGAGAACAGTATGCTAGTTCATAAGCCTCCGGTGCTGGTTAGTACTGCTAGAGTCAGAAGCTCAAGAAGCTTCCAGAGATGGAAAGGAAGAACCCAGCGAGGCACGGACTTATGATGGCAGCAACATAAACTTGACGGAAAAGGGGTCAGTCACTGTGTGTGGCAGGAGCTTGACTAGGGCAGTGGGGACTCCCCATGAAGGAGATGAGAATGAGTCCTGGGAGGGCTCTATGGGGTCACTAGCTGCAGAGGAAGAGAGTTTGAGTACCAAGCCTGGGACTCATTCATGTTGGCAATAAAAAAGAAATGGGAAGAGGGGGGAGGGGGAGGGAAAGGCAAGACACAGGAAGACTGTTTCCAATGGTGGAAGTGGCTGCAAAACAAAGGGGTGGAGGCCATACTGATCGTTTAGCATATCCAGTCTGGGAGGTCAATTACCATCTGGGCCAACTGTCCTCCTATCAAAGATAATTATACACTGTCTCTAATCCAAATTATTAACTACAAGATACTTTCTACTATTAAGAAAAATGACTAGGGACCTCCCTGGTGGTGCAGTGGTTAAGAATCCGCCTGCCAATGCAGGGGACATGGGTTCGATCCCTGGTCCGGGAAGATCCCACATGCCCGTGCGCCACAACTACTGAGCGCGCATGCCACAACTACTGAAACCCGCGCGCCTAGAGCCCGAGCTCTGCAACAAAAGAAGTCACCGCACTGAGAAGACCGTGCACCGCCACGAAGTGTAATCCCGGTTCGCCGTAACTAGAGAAAGCCCATGCATGGCAACGAAGACCCAATGCAGCCAAAAGTTAATTAATTAATTAATAACAAACAATTAAAAAAACAGTGACGCTCAGGGGAAAAAAAGAAAAATGACTAATATAACACTTGTTAAGACTTTATAATTTAACTGTACATTATCTCTTTTGAGCCTCCCAAAAATAAGATAGATGGGAGAGGTATTATTTGTCCCATTTAATAAAAATTGAATCCAGAAAGTTGACTAACCCAGGTTCAGACAGCTATCAAGAGATAAATCCAGACTCAGATCCCCACCCGATTCTAAAGTCTAAACCTCACCACTCCCTACACTGCAGAGAAAGGAACCTGAGAAAGTCTGCAGATTCAGAAGAAAAATTCAAGGTCAGCTGATATCACAGAAGCCAAGGAGGTGAGGATTTAAGAAGGCAAAGTGTCAGGTGCCAGGAAAAGTTTAAGTATCTACTAAATCTGGCAATTAAGAGGTTATTCGTGACCACTGGTAAGGACTATAAACTCCAAAGTACTAAAATCCTCTCCCCTCCCAGAGAAAGGAGAGTTTTAAGGTAATACAATACACTGAGAGTGAATGGACTAGTTCCAGGGAAGTTCTTCACTTGTCGGCTTGTTTTTATGAATAAGCTGGGAAAAGAACTTAAAATACCATCCATACCGCTCCATAAATAGACTTTAGCTCTAATCCAAAAGGGACCTGCTTAAACAACTGCTCTAAAGTCTCCCACAAATTCCTAAATACGTAAATAACAATGTATAGAGTAACTGACCAGTAACTGACACCTTTTCAATTGGCTCCAAACTCCAACACTGTATGGACATTCCAAAAATGTAATGTATGTGTTTTTGTAGTCAAAGATTTACTGATAATTTACACTTTTAAACTCCCATATTATTCTTTAAAAACTCTGATAACTTCTGGTAAACAGAGATGTTAATGATCGTTTCATGAACAAAAGGTTTTTTTGCTGCTTTTTAAAAAAATCTATATCATTACTGTGATCCCCAGGATACAGAAATGGAAAAAAGCAATATTATACTGTCTTTTTTAATACGAAAAGAGAAAATAAGAAAATAACACACATAAATAAAAGCACTGAAAGAATAAACTAGAAACTAATAAAAACAGATACCTAGGGGGTTATGTGTGGGAGGGATGGTGTGAAGAAAGGAATGGAACCTAGACTGTTTAAAGTACATATATCTTTTTTAAAAAATAATTTTGACTTTTGAAAATTAAATCAAAAATGAAAAATAAACAAAAAATACCCTCATACCCCATAGTTGAAAACAAATGCAAACTAACTACTAGTTCGGTAATCTAATCATATGGGTTGTTAAAAGTCGCTTTGGAACAACTGTGGGGATATAATCTAAAGAGGAAAAAGGACAAAAAAATATTAAAATTTGCTCAGTGGTTTTACTGTTAGCAGAAATATTGGTATTGAAAATTTGAAACTATGTATTATTAGGATATAGGAAACATTAAATGTTATTTATTAAGACCTAAGATTTTTAATATGAGGCAATAAATAAATTAAATCCAAGTTAAGAAAAACCTTATAATGTTCAATTTGAGTTGGAAATAACAATAGAATTTCAATTGTCAAAACACATATATTTCATAACTCTGTCTACTTGTAAAGGTCTGGAGGCAATGATACTGCAGGAGAGTAAGCACTCTGTGCACCCAGACATTGGCTCCTAAACCCCTTTCCCACTGAAAGAAACCTGGCCTCTTTGGGTAAATGGCTGGTTGCTAACAGGAGACAATGAAAGTACACAGTGAATCAGAGGTAGCTTTTTGGACTAGAAAGCACAGAACCACTTAAAGATAATAGGGGGCTTCCTGGTGGCGCAGTGGTTGAGAGTCCGCCTGCCGATGCAGGGGACACGGGTTCGTGCCCCGGTCCGGGAAGATCGCACATGCCGCGGAGCGGCTGGGCCCGTGAGCCATGGCCGCTGAGCCTGTGCGTCCGGAGCCTGTGCTCCGCAACGGGAGAGGCCACAACAGTGAGAGGCCCGTGTACCGCAAAAAATATATAAATAAATAAATAAATAAAAACTTTACGATGATGGCTCAACACAGATTCAGTCATTTCTGGTCTGGGTTCAATGCCCAGTGCATGCTGAGTTTTATTTAGGTCCCTTCATACTGAAGTTCAAACTCATTATGTTGCTGCCATTGAAGGTCCTCCTCAACCTTCTCTTTTCCAAATTAGATCACCTTTGCCTGCTCCCTGTACTTTCCCCCCACACCCCTCTGAACTCTATACAAAACATTTATTATTACTGTGCAGATAACATCTTACTGTTCTTATTTGAATGCATGCCTAGCTCCCTTTGTGAGGGTTTCACCAGGGCAGGCATGAATCCAACAAGGCACTCTTCATAAACAAAGAGTGTACATAATGAGTATTGAATATATATACCCTCATCCATTTGTCATGAGTCTTCAAACTCCTTTTTTGGCTCTCATTTGACCTATCTTTAAAAAAAAGTCCCAGTATACATCTGCTATAGATCCCCAAGTGGACATTACCCTCATGGAAAATAATTACTAATCTTTTAAATTAGTTTTTCTAATAAAAAGTAAAACAGGGCTTCCATGGTGGCACAGTGGTTGAGAGTCCGCCTGCCGATGCAGGGTACATGGGTTCGTGCCCCGGTCTGGGAGGATCCCACATGCCGCGGAGCGGCTGGGCCCGTGAGCCACGGCCGCTGAGCCTGCGTGGCCGGAGCCTGTGCCCCGCAACGGGAGAGGCCACAACAGTGAGAGGCCCGCATACCACAAAAAAAAAAAGATAACTAATAAGGACCCACTGTATATACCACAGGGAACTCTACTCAATATTCTGTAATGGCCTATATGGGAAAAGAATCTAAAAAAGAGTGGAAATATGTATATGTATAACAGGTTCACTTTGCTGTGCACCTGAAACTAACACAACAATGTAAATCAACTATACCCCCAATAAAAATTAATAAAAACAAAAACAAAACAACAGCAAAAAACAAAGCTACATCGTACATTCAGATAACACAGATAGAAACAGTTCTGTGATTTTCTTCCCTAAGTATTCAGCACAACACATCTTAATGGACAGATTTAACTACACTTATCAAGTCTTTGTAGAATCTTTCCTATAGCATTTACCAAGGCACTATTTTTATTCCAGAGTTTGGATCACATCAAATGTTTTATGGTAGTTAAAATAATTCAAGGAGTGAGGAGAGACAAACTATGTTTCATATGTGAAGTCACATTATATATCATAAAATTAGTGATGTTTTAGACAAAGTGCCACTTATTTCATAAGCATGAGAGGTAATGATTATCTAAAGCAGTGTTTCTCAATCTTTTCACTACTGCTTCCCTAAGGAGAACAGCTAAATTTAAATTCTTCCTAACAAGAAAAATTGAGTACTAAAAATTGAGTACTTTGGAGGGCCACAAACCATTGTAATATCTGAAACACTTTTGCCTCCCAAGAACCCATCTTTATCACCCCCATGGAGAATGCATGCTGTAAAAGATTAACCAGTGAGTTTTAATACTAAAAACGCTCAAAGTTTTGGCAAGAGGAACAACACTTAATAAAGTAAATTAACATGTTCCATTTAATAAATTGAAGTGGTACAGTGATGGAATCCCTGAACATTTTCAAAGCTCTCCCACTTTCTTCAAGGCCTCCTTAAATACACTCTCCCAGGGGCTTCCCTGGTGGCGCAGTGGTTAAGAATCCGCCTGCCAATGCAGGGGACACGGGTTCGAGCCCTGGTCCGGGAAGATCCCACATGCCACGGAGCAACTAAGCCCGTGCGCCACAACTACTGAGCCTGCGCTCTAGAGCCTGCAAGCCACAACTACTGAGCCCATGTGCCACAACTACTGAAGCCCACGTGCCTAGAGCCCGTGCTCCGCAACAAGAGAAGCCACTGCCATGAGAAGCCCGTGCACAGCAACAAGGAGTAGCCTCCGCTCACTGCAGCTAGAGAAAGCCCACACACAGCAATGAAGACCCAATGCAGCCAAAAATAAAATAAATTTTAAAAAAACCAAAAAACACTCTCCCAGCTCTTCTCTCAATTAGCCCCAGAGAATCTCTCTCATTGGGATGTTCCATTGATTTTTTTCTGACTCTTTCAGGGGCTACCAGGAACCATCTTTATTATAATTATATACTCAGGGATCTTTTTACCCTATTAAACTGACCAGAGCCCAATGAGTAAGAACTCAGTACTATTCATCTTTGTGCTGCCCACAGGGTGTGACTCAGAGATTGGTATTTAGGTACAAACAAATAGATGTTATGGTTATTAGAGGCACCAGTGGAGATTGGCAACCCCTTTTTCCTGGGGTTTCTTGCACAACTGGCTGCCTCATGCTGATTTATCAGCCCTGGCATGGGCCAACTGTGAAGTGGATAAGCTTTTTTGTTATTGTTCTTCATTTGTTTTTCATAACTGACTACACAACATCCCTTACAGGGCTGGCATTTCAGCACCCACCTGAAGATACGTAATCTCCCTCCCCCACTGCCCCTCTCCCCGCCGGCCATTCCGATGGTTTCCAGACAGGTCTGCTCACGCTTTAAAAGCTGGCCCCTAATTTTGCTGGTCTCATTTGGCTCTGCGTCTATTACTCAATGGAAAGAAAAAGTGAAATGCTGTTCATCTAAATCTTCCTAAGATCTTAAATAAAGGGATAAGGGTAATTAATACTATATACATACTTCAATATTTATTGAGAGTTTTATTGCCCAGAAATAACACCTTTATAATTTAAGTGCTCTGATAAAATAGAGGAGCTTTCAGTACCCCTCACCCTCTGCCTGATAGGGAAGATGAGCAGTAAAGGGGTACAAAAAAAATGTTTTGTCCTTAATAGAATTTCAAGGAGAATATAGTTTAAAGGTCAGTTTAAGGCTTTTATGTCTTCCTTAACTCAAATCTTCACACATAAAATGGCACCATTAATTTTTCATTATTTGCCTCAAATTATCTACAAACTAGCTAAAATCCTATAAAATCAAAAGCTAAGTTAGTAGCAACAAGCTGATCATTACCGTAGTGGGAAATACACCCCTGGAAGGGATAATGGAGGTGTCACTTAAGGAATTGACTTAATTAGGAAACATGCCTCCAGAAAGCATGTGATCTTCAATTCCAGCTCATCAACATTCATCCAGAAAACGTGGGGGAAAGAGTGTATAAAAAGCAAGTGGTTGAGAGTCCGCCTGCGGATACAGCGGACACGGGTTCGTGCCCCGGTCTAGGAGGACCCCACATGCCGCGGAGCGGCTGGGCCCGTGAGCCACGGCCGCTGAGCCTGCGCTCCACAAAGGGAGAGGCCACAACAGTGAGAGGCCCACATACAGCAAAAAAAAAAAAAAAAAAAAAAAAAAAAAGGCAAGGTCAGTTCTCCAAACATAGGCAGGTCACAATTCCACAACCAGCTACGCAATCAGTCATGTATTCAAATTTCTATCCCTCTTCCCGCTCCAGAGGTACACCAAGACACTCAAACTTCTATTTTCAAAATGAACCCTGCAGCGACTTGTATTTTAAACAGGGTGATGCATTACCTTTAATAACAGCACTGGCCACATTTAAGAGGAAGTTCACCGCCTCAGCAAATGACAGAAAATGATTCTGTCACAACGGCAGCTAGTCATCCAAGCCCTGAATAGCTGCTCACTCACATCAGTGAGCAAAGGAATGGTCTCACTCCCCTTCCAAATTAGCAGTGCTCGTGGCCTTATGCAACAATTGCAGATGCAAAGCCTTCAACACTGCATTTAAAAAATCTGAAGTTAGAAGTATATCACCTGAATAAAGAGGAGCAAAGCTATCACCTGACGCCCAAGGCTCTGGGGGCCTTCTTTCTGGCCAGGATTTCTCAATAGGCTTCTCTTTTATTTCTTAAATGACATTCAAAAGTCACAAGCACAGATGTAAAAATAACAGAGATCTGCATAAACACAAGAGGTGGAAAGAGTGTGAGGATGTGTGTTGGTCCTTTGGGGAGGTGGGGCAGGAGTGTGGAAAGGAACCAGCAATTGAAACCTTTGAAAGCATTCCTTACAAGGCTAAAAACCTTGATAAACATTCAGTATAAAAAATAAGAAACTAACAAAACAGGCACACACTTCAATGTCAATTAAATTGATGATGGTGGCAAACTGTAGCTGGGCCTCTGGAAGTGATTTGGATGAACTGTTTCAACTTTCAGATGAGGAAACTGAATTACAGAAAATTGTCCAATTTGTTAAAGATCACATGACCCTAACCCTGATTATGAAGTGTTGAATCCCTGTCTAACGCTATACCTACAACTCACTGTTGAGAGGTCTGTCAGGCCTCACGCTCCTTTGAAACGTAAACGTTAGATTTACAACAAAACCATAAGCCCTGCTTCTAAAGGATTATGTTCCAACACCCCCGTCTCCAATTCACAGCAGCCTGAATTGTTGCTACGTTTCCCGGCCAGGACACCAACAGGTATGAACCTAGAGGTGGGAAAAGAGAACCATACCACCTCTGGTTATCTAGTGTTTCATCATTTACCCAGCCCTTCCACATACATCATCTCAATTAACCCGCCAACTCCCTGCAAAACTGAAAGAGTAGACACGACACTTCTATTTTTTCCACATAAGAAAACTGAGTCTCAGGTCTACCTAATCACAACAAAATGCCACATGAAGGAGATATGGGGATATATGTATACATATAGCCAATTCACTGTGTTATAAAGCAGAAACTAACACACCATTGTAAAGCAATTATACTCCAATAAAGATGTTTTTTAAAAAAAATGCAACATGAGTAAGATGACATTGGAAACTTACTAAGACAGGTGATGAGGTTTGTGAAGAACAACACCAATTTAAAAATCGAACTAGGGACTTCCCTGGCAGTCCAGTGGTTAAGACTCCGTGCTTCCACTGCAGGGGGGATGGGTTCCATCCCTGGTTGGGCAACTAGGATCCTGCGTGCTGTGCAGCGCAGCCAAAAAAAAAACAAAAACACAAACAAACTAGACTAGGTTAAAATCCCACCTTACCCCACCTTGCAAAAGAAACTATGAACCTCATTTCTAATCTCTCTCCTCTGTGAATTGGGGCTACTAGAACCACCTTCCTCCCAGGCTTTTATAAGGATTAGACAGAACTTCTGCAAAGCACCTGGGCCAGTAACATCTTGCATGGAATTCAGGCTGTCATTAGGAAGCCCTAAAATGAAACATTTGCTGCTTCTCCTTCTCCACTTGTGAAATTGTTTCTGGCTGTATTGACTTCGTGACTTTTTTTTTTTTCCTAACTTCTAATGAAATGGGTGAACTCCGAAATGGAAATTATAAGACTTCAAAAGATTTTTTTCCCCCACCGCCCGCCCCTGTGACTACTTTTTATGAGTAGTTTTCTCCTCCCAGGGCATTACAGACTTTGTGTATTCAAATACAGGTCTTTTTACTCTCCGTCTCACTCTGAAGAGTAGCTATTTTAATTCCAGAAGAGAAACCATATGGTTTGTAGCAGAAGAGGCAGATGAGGAAGTGAACCCTCACTGCTAAGACTTCCTGGAAGGAAGGTCTCATTTTCCTTAGAGCAGGGCACAGACCCAAATGCTTCCCGGGCCAGAATGGTGCATCTAGGGCACAGTGGTGCTTGCCGCAAACTGAAGAGCATGTGTCCTGCTAAAGGCGGGCAGCCTGAGCCCAGCCCCAGCTGATTATGGGAATATGGCTCAGTATTGCCAAGTCTTCTGGCATTTTAAGAGAAGCCAAGAATCTATGTTACGGAAATTTTCTAGATTTTGAAAACACCGTGTGGGCCAAATAAAATACACTTATTAGCAAGTGGGCTCCATGGGTCACCAACGTTTCTGATTGTTGCCTCAAAGCCTTCTGAGGTACAGCAAACTACAGAGAAACTCTGCTCTGGAGTTTTCTACCTGGAAAGGTGGTCAGAAATTAAAGATCATGAAACGCCTAGAGAGTGGGCTGCTGAGATAAAAAGAATGAAAACTTAATGAGAATCCACTGGAAATTAGGCAGATCAGGAAATCAGGGGATGTAAGACGGCTGCTGGCCACACATGCTGCCCCCAGGAGAGGCACAGGCTCTTGTGGTCAGAGGGTGACAGTGATGAGAAGGCAGTGAGAGTTTTTCATTGGAAGATAACAACCTCTGAGAGAGGTTTTTTGCACAAAAGCACAGATTTAAGGGCTTCTGACCATATACAACATAAATAAACGTGAATGTCTGAGAGTGGCAAACTGGTGTGAAAACTTCTGAGCCTTACACCCACGACTTCAAGGCTTTCAGATACCTGAATGATGATGATCTTCAGGCCTCTAACAAAGACTTTTTTTTTTTTCTTTTTTTTTTTGCGGTACACGGGCCTCTCACTGTTCTGGCCTCTCCCGTTGTGGAGCACAGGCTCCGGACGCACAGGCCCAGCGGCCATGGCTCACGGGCCCAGCCGCTCCGCAGCAGGTGGGATCTTCCCGGACCGGGGCACGAACCCGCATCCCCTGCATCGGCAGGCGGACTCTCAACCACTGCGCCACCAGGGAAGCCCTAACAAAGACTTTTTGAATGAAACCACTCACGCCTTTTAAAATATTTCTGTGAGGGCAAAACTGCAAGGAACCTGGAATAAAAAGAAAAGTAAAAAGCCTAGCAAGCTTGATGTACAGCTTTCATAAATATGTACACACAGCTACCTTCCCTTATGAAATAAATCTACTGGTAATAAAGAAAGTCAGCCACATCAGGATTTTCTGTAGAACCATCTGACCCAAGAAAAAGTCAAAAGTGTGCTGAGAAAAACCATTAGTCAGAGACTTCCATCATTCTCTCCTATATAAAAGGCAGAGGTATAGTAAAGCACCAGTTTATCCTTTATTGTTAATTTAACACACACCATTTCAATCTTTTGAAAGTGCTTTAGTGAAAATCCAGTAGTTTTCTTAATGAAGATATTTTGTTCTGCAAGGTAGAAGTGTCATACAACCCTAAGAATTACTCGAAGTACTTTAAATTCATTGAGATTACATTATACAAAATGGGTTCCACCCACAGAGCTGTTTAAATAAAGATAATTATAACTCCAACCACTCTGTTATTCACGTATGTGTACTGCATAACCCAAATATTCCTATTCAGAGATACTCATTTAAAAGGAGAAGGGGTTTCTAATTCTATGGCTAAATTGCTAATCAGATGCGTTCGGTTTCTCAGAGACAAATACTCAGCTGATTCACTTTCATACTTGAGGAAATGTATCCATTACATGAACATTCTCTGAAAGAAAACACATGTAAATGATATTGTTATTCTCTATAAACCTAAATATGGAAATTTTTAGATTTGCTTGTTAAGTAAAAATTAATCTGGCACTAGAGGATTACTGCTACTCTTGGTACAGTTGTTCTGAGTCATAGCTTCAGTCAAAATGAATGAAAAAGGAGAACTAAGGACCAAGATTTGGGGAAAGGAACAGCTGTAATTTTAAAGCCGGAAAAGAGTTCCGGGATATTTTTTCTTTGGACAGAGAAAGGAAAGAGAGTCAACAGACGATGACAAGGTCATTGCCTCATCAGCCAACAGAATTCACGGATCCTAAAATACAATCCCAAAGCTTTTCTCCCTATTGAGGCCCCTGATAAAAACTGACAAAACAATACACCTAACTGTGGGACACAGGGTCTTTTCTCACTCCATTCATACGCATCAACGTTATAATCTCATTTTCCACACTCGTCTGCCTGGGGACGTTTGGCGAGGTCTGGAGACATTTTGGTTGTAACAACCAGGGAAAGGAATACTGCTGGCATCTAATGGGAGAGGCCTGAGATGCTGTTAAACATTCTACAGTGCACAGGACAGTTCCCTAAACAAATAACTATCCCACCCAAAATGTCAATAGTGCCAAGGTTCATAAACCCTGGTCTAGAAGCAATAAGAGGTGGGCATTTCTTCTACAGAGCAAGTTTGCATTAAGAAAGTTGGATATGGCATTTCTTTTGAAGCATGGTACACGATTTGTAGAACAAGGACCAATATGGTTTTTGTTTTGTTTTGTTTCATTTTTTAAAATCAGGAACAGGCATTACACTTGAAGAAATAAGGTAATGCAAACCTAGAGTGGCTGGCCACTCAAGTGACAGTCTCATGTACACAACTAGGATTTGCTCTAAACACCTGGTTTTGTCTGGTCATACACGGCACTCAGAACTTGTTCAATGATCCTTCTTGTCAGTTTAGATCGACCAATTTATTTTTACGTTGCAATAACAAAATACACTTAGAATTATATAAAACCTTTTTATCTTACTGAAATTCATGTAGGAAAATTAATTTTGAAGGTTAAAACCTCTTTAGCCCTTGACCCTCTTCTTTTCCTATTGAGAAACAATTTCTCAAAACAAAGTAACCTTTCTTAAAACCAGAATTATCGTGCAATAGTGCAACAGATTTATGTACCCTGGTGCAATACAGGTAAAATAATTTTGTGTTGTACTAAGAAATAGGTTTTGAATGTGCAACTCAAGAAAGTTCAGCTAACAAGAAAAGGTGCATATTGTAGTCAACTATCACCCCTACAGGACCTTTGAAAATAATTTCTAAGTCTAAAAAGCCTCAGTAGAATATTTTAAGATGATTTTTTTTTTTTTTTTTTTTTTTTGCCGTACGCGGGCCTCTCACTGTCGTGGCCTCTGCCGTTGCGGAGCACAGGCTCCAGATGCGCAGGCTCAGCGGCCATGACTCACGGGCCCAGCCGCTCCATGGCATGCGGGATCTTCCCGGACTGGGGCACGAACCCACGTCCCCTGCATCGGCAGGCGGACTCTCAACCACTGCGCCACCAGGGAAGGCCTAAGATGATTTTTTAAAAAGCTAAGCTTTAAGATGATAATTTGAACACTCTTAACAGGAAATCATAAACTTTCATAGTACAAAGTATTTGGCAACATGGTGATCATCTTTCAGAAAAATGCCCACTCCTCATTCAGGTGAAGTGACTGTTCCCTCAGCAGAGGGGAAGAACGGCCGGCCAAATCTTATGGATGATGACTTCTCCTTTTGTTCATTTTCTTCAGTTAAGTTTGCCTGTCACTAGGGAGGGCCTCTGAAGAAGCCCCTTCTGACAAGGTGACATCATCTCAGTTTATCTAGAAGCCTGAGAAGGGTCTGGTGCCAGCCCTTCACAAAGACTTCACCCAACCTAATTTGCTCCCCAGAATGACTCCTCTGCCAAAGTCAGCTGGCCTCCACCCGTCCCACAAACTGCCCCCGAGACCCCTGTATTATTCATGCAGCTCCTCTCCCTCATTCCTCCCACTTACAGAGCCTTCCCCTCCTCTGTTGCTCTAGTGCAATCCCACACGCTCTTTAGGGTTCAGCTTCTGTTTTAACCTGCCTCCTTCCAAACCTTCCCACGTGAATCTCCCCCTCGTTGGAATTCCTCCTGCATCCCTCTAGATCACTTAACCTGGAACTTTATCATTTCTTTCCTCTCTGGTTGTTAAAGACCTCACTTCTAATAGCTATCTCTCTCCAGTTGCAGATAAAAATGAAAAAACACATTTTTCAAACTCCCTATAAAGTACAGCGGAAAACCTAAATTGTTCTTGACCAGGAGTAACTGTCTCGTATATAAGGAATGGAAGAGGGTTGGACTAGGGTACTCACAGTCACTACTGGGCCATAGCTTATTTTATAAATCTTCTAAACTTCCTACTCAGCACGAGAACTTCTTTTCATTAAGTATTTAAGTAGGCCAAAGACTGTGGTGAATTCCCTTCCAAGCTGCCTAGTTATCATATCAGGTGAGAGGACCGGGTGTCACTGAAATACGGGAGTGCTTAGAGGAAAAGCCATAAGAGCCCAGAGTAAAGCCTTTTCTCTACTTTCTTCTTCTGTCCCTTGCTCTCAGCAAGCCTCCCGACCCTGTCCTTTGGATGTTCCCCTATCCCACTGGGATGTAAATCACCTGCCTCGTCCCGTCCCTCCAGCACCCTAGTTTGTAGCTCTGACCTTGGCACTTCCTGACATGCACACTTCACACCTCTGACGGCTTTAAAATTTGTCCACAAATCCCTCAATACCCCTTACTCTGAAAAGTGGGTGCCTAATTCCCTCCCTCCTGAATGTGAGCAAGGCTTAATGGCTTTATTCTAAACTAGAAAGTATGGTGGAAATAATGGCATATGAATCTATAATAAAAGCCATCAAAGCTAATTCCTTGACCTTTCTTTTGGATCATATGTTCTGGGGAAGCCACCCGCCATGTATTGAGGACATGTGGCAAAGAACTGAGGATTCCTGCTAAAAACCTGCACTAATTTGCCAGCCATGTGAGTGAGCATCTTAGAAATGGATCCTCCAGCCCCAGCCAAGCCCAATAACTTTGGTATCAGCTAATGTCTGCATGACAATCTCATGAGAGACTCAGCCAGGACCACCCATATAAGCTGCTCCCAGATTCCTGACCCACAGAAACTGTGCGAGATAATACATGTTTGTTTTAAGCCACTAAGATTAGTGTAACTTGTTGCCCAGCGATAAATAACACAGTACTCTTCTCCTTTCTCTATTCCGTCCCTTAGAATGGAGTTCGAGACTCTCACCCTTAAGGGCCAGTCTTAACCAGTATTTCCCTGCTCTGCTCTCCCAACTCTCGCCCTCCTGTCTCAGGCTTGCACAGAAGGTCGTCATTCCATAAATGTTGATTCAAGAAATACCTCCAATTCCAGCCTTGCCTGTGGCTCATTCACACCCCAGAAAAATGCACCAAAAGACTGAGCTGATCCTCAGATGCTCTCAGCACTTAAGGAAGCACAGGGTAATTTGGAACCAGCCTCCTGATTACGAAGGGTTTATTATTAATATAGGCTCGATTTGGAGCATGAAATTCGGCTCGGACTTTCCATCTGTCTGTGCTAATTTAATGCTAAGTCCTTGCTTTCAGGCCTTTATCCTCCACAGTGCTCAGATCAGATAATCAAGTCATTTATTACACACTATGAGTGGTGAAAAATCTATGTTACGCCAGATCAAGGGCCCTTCAAACTTACGACCCTTAAACTTTCCCCTTTGATTCTTCTGCCCTCTTATCTACATTGCTCCTGAGCTTAGAACGTTTTGTGACATCATCACAGCTGACACAATTACTTTAAACCAGCTTCTCTTTCGGGAAAAGTCTTCAGAGCACATTTATCCGGCAGGGAAAGCAAAGGTTCTCGTGGAATTTGCCTATGATGTCCAAAGGGCAGTGTCACAAGCAAAACGAAATGCACTGCTTCTCCCTGGGCTCCAACCAGCTGCTGTAATGTACCCACATTAGGCTCCGGGCTCATTCCAGTGGGCTGGTTCTGTTTTCATTTTGCCATAAGGGTTTCAGTTTCTCACCGCTTCTAACAAGGAATAATAGGACTGTGGGACTCCAACAAGGTCAAGAGCAGCTTAGGCAACCAAAAGTGCCAAGTGCACGATCACCCCTTAAACTTTGGCTTGACCTAAACCCGTAGTGCTGCAGTGTGGTACCAAGCGCCTGAAAGTAGAGGGTGTTTTTGTTGTTGTTCTTTTTTTGCCTTAATACCATGAACAGCTCAAGGTCAATAAAATTTCTTGTAAGCCAGCTATACAAGACCATGGGTCTCTCTGCTCAATTTATGTTCCCTCAACAGAATCTAGAAATTAACGCATTCGTGATTTATTCCCTCTAAGGACCACGTAACATCTGACTTTGCAGAACACGTGGGTCCCAATCTGGTGCCCATTTCCTGCCACTGCCCCCAGCAAGGCTCCTCCTGCCTCACTGACCAGGCTGACCTCTCACCGCTCTGCCAGTGAAGGGGAACCCAGGCTAACGAGCGACTGTCACACCTCCGTCACCCCTGTCCCCAAATAAAAAATCCACAGCTGAATTTTAAAAACTAAGTTGACGTCCACTCAACACCAACTTATGGACTGTTGTCAAATGTTTACTGTTTCTGTAGTGACTAATCTCAGCAGATAATGAGCTTGAAATTTAACTTTTAAACACTATTTGCACTTCCATTAAAAAACATTACCATATACGGTGCAAATATTACCAGAAAAAGATGCGATACTGGAGCTACGGGAAAGGTAAATGGGGAAAAGAATGGCTCCAGAGAAGACACAAAGTAACAGCAGCAGCCACTTCAATATGCATGAGCGCCCGCACCGGACAAACACTGTGCAGAGCGCTTTTCATGCATTATCGCGGACCGCCCGCAACGTCCAAGGAATACCTGAGGATACCCCATTTCTCACTTACAGAGCCGAGGCTCCCTGAGCTTGTAAAACTTGCCCAGTATCACACAGGGAAAAATAGCAAGGCTTGCATCAAGCCAGATGTGAATGCCTCCCAGCCCCAGTCTTTTTTTTTAAACAATCAACCATTTATTGAACATGTGAGACTTCTGAATTAAAGGAATATCAAAGAGTCTGAGGAAGCTGACTTTGTTGGCAGCTTGAAACACTACACAGCTCAGATCCAGTGCCTTTACAGAGGAGTTTCTAGATTGGGATATTTAGGAAATTCACGTGTCAGTCCCAGTCTTAACCACTCACTGTATCTTAATCACCTACTACAGCTGCAAAGTCCACATGGTCACACAGAACAATGTGACCCGTGACCCTGGCTGCACCTCGAAGTGTACCAATTTTATCCATGCCTTCACCACCACATCATATTTGGCTGTAGATATTAAAAACGAGGGTATAAAGCATAGTGAAATGAAAATAACCATCTTCCTAGTGTTTCTCCTGTACCTTTGTTTTCACAGTATTTACATCGTACTGCCTATTTTTAGTACATTACAAATAATGTTTTGGAGGTGTTACTAAAGTCATGCTTTTAAAATGTTACTTTCAACCGTGGTAGTAAGACATTTATTTTGAGATTCATGCCAAAATTTGTTCTAAATGCTTTACACATACTAACTCATTTAATCCTCATAACGCAAAAGGACGTGTAATGTCAATGGTCCCATTTCATACATGTGCAAACCGAGGCACAGAGAAGCTGAGTAACTTGTGCAAGGTCACAGAGTAAGAGGCAGGATGTGAATGCAGGCAATGTGAGTCCAGAGTCCACATCTCTTTTTTATTTTGAATTTTATTTTATTTATTTTTAATACAGCAGGTTCTTATTAGTTATCTATTTTAGACCTATTAGCATATATATATATGTCAATCCCAATCTCCCAATTCATCCCACCACCACCACCACCCCCAACCACTTTCCCCCCTTGGTGTTCATACGTTTGTTCTCCAGAGTCCACATCTTAACCACCATACCACAACTCCTCTCTGCTGCCCGTTTAGACAGCAGGGTCTAAATGTCCACCCTGACCACCCTCCAAACAACCAACACATGAAAAATCTCCCTGAGGATACTCTACCTTAAAACTGAAATGTGACAGAATGGGCCTCCTGCTCTAAATCCTTTCAATCATCTCCCAGCATGCCTGAAAGTCCATTCACCCGGCCTAACACCCCTGTATGAGCTGACCCCTGCCTCCATCACCAGCTTCAAGAGTGTCCGTCTGATTCTAGTCTCTGGTCTTTTTTTCAGTTCTTCAAACATACCAAGATCTTTTTATTTTACTTCAGGCCTTTAAACACTCCACACCGTTTGTGCAGACTCCTGAACCACTCTCGCCCCGATTCTTCTCTGCGCTGGCTTCTGCTCGACTTTACAAGTCACCTTTTACTGCCTCAGAGTGAGAGGCCTTCCCCACCCTTCATGGAGAGACGGGACCATGATGGATGCCCTGAACACCCAGCACATTGGGCCCAGCACATTGTGGGGACTCAGGGAGTACGTGTTCAATAAATATTTGAGGGGTTACTTTCTCCCAGAAACTACAAAAGCATTGAGAAAGCTGGGGGAAAAAACAAACAAACAAAGAGCCCACATGGTGCTGTGAGATAAATGCTATGACAGAAACACGGCCAGGTATTGTGAAGGGAGTCGGAAAGGACAAAACCAAGATTGGAGATGCCTTGAGTCAGGAGGTCATCCAGAGACGCAGGCGATCTTGAACTCCATCCTGAAGAATCCCAGACTTGTGAGAGGGAAGAAGCCAAGGCCTTGCAGGCCACCTTCAGGGGTCTGGCCACTGGCCTAGGATCTGGGGAGCCCTGAAAGGCTTTTCAGCAGGTTTCGCTGCAGACAATGTAGAAGAGAGATGAGAGGCAGGTTGCAGGTAGGGGAGACCAGTGAAGAGGCCATTTCAGTTTTTCAGGAGACATGGGAGGAGAGCCTGTAACCACAGAACCAGCCCTAAACTGGCCCTACCCTGCTTCTAACAATATACTGAGCTGTTTTCCAGAGACAACAGAAGAAAACCACAAGTCATGCACAAAACATGCATAACAGAGAAGATTTTGACCTCAAACGACAACTGGAACCAAAGTTTCTCCACCCATGAACCAAAGGACCAGTACATGACCAGAACCTGAACCCCGGAATCCTTTCAGAAGCCAAGAGCCCGCTGTCCAGGAAGATCTGGTGCTGAAGCCCCTTTACCACACCTTACCATAAAGGGCCAAGTTCCAGAGCCCTCCAGTGGAAACCTGCCCTGCCTGCGCTTCTGCAGACCAACCCTCCTCCCCAACTCTTAAAAGCCTGACTGAACCCCAGATCAGGGAGGCAGATTTTGAAAACAAGCCCCTAAAACCAAGTTCTCCTGCCGAGTTTATGATTAACTTCTCTATGCAAAACTTTATTCTCTTTCTTGTATTGTGGGGATTGAAACTGAGCAGGACCCTGTGAGGCCTTCCCAGGTACAAAAGGCCCTCTGTGTCCCGTTTCTTGTTTGCAGAAAAAGGCTTCAGTCTCTTAGGCCTTCCCTGAGTTCCAAAGAGCAGACTCAAGCAGTTATTAATTAGGGAAGTGAGGGAATGCATTAACAAAAGAAAAACAATCAATAAACAATCATTCAGCTATAAAACAGAGTCCTAGCTTCTCCTCAAGGGATATACCTAACAATCTAACATGTATCATTGAGTTTCCTGTAGGAACTAAGACCTCACCCAGGTGGAGGATAGCCACAAGCAGGTAGACTGCAGACTGGCTGGAACCAGAAGGTTGATGATTAGGATTCCTGAACCACCCCCCTGTTACCTCACCACCAACCAATCAGAAGTCATGCATCCTGCAACCCTCACCCCAAATGCTGTCTTTAAAAGCCCTTCCCTTCCCAGGGAGTCTGGACCTTTTGAGCACCAGCTGCCCGGTTCCCCTTGCTTGGTGTCTGCAATAAACACTGTACTTTCCTTCACCACAACCCGTTGTCAGTAAATTGGCTTTGCTGCATGGTGGGCGAGAAGACCCAAGTTCCGTTCAGTAACAGTTTGAGAGCCCTGCCTCCTGTCTCCTTGCCAGCTGACCTCCCAATAAAGCCTTTTCTTTTCTCAAATGCCGGTGCCGTAGTATTAACTTCTCTGAGCATTGAGAACTGAGCCTTTTGCTCAGTAACAAGCCTAAAGCCAGGTAGTGACAGAGGGAATGGAAAAACAATGGCTTTGATACAGGACATACTAACAGATTAAATGTACTTAGTGGGTGACAAGATTTCTAGGTTCCTGGCTTTGGTAACTGGACAGCGTGATTCTGTTCATGTTAGGGGCAGGAACATGGGAGGATGATAGGGTGTTTCCTAGGCTGGGGAACACTCAGGAGCTTAATGTCAGTGTTAGAAGATATGGGCAAAAGATTCGAATAGACATTCTCCAAGTAAGTATACAAATAGCCAATAAGCACCTGAAGAAGTGCTCAACATTTAATCATTGCAAATCAAACCCACAATGAGATACCACTTCACTCCAACTAGAATGGCTATAATCAAAAAGATAGAAAATACCAAGTGTTGACAAGAAAGTGGAGACACTAGAACCATCATACATTGGTGCTGGGAATGTAAAATGGTGCAGTCAGTTTGGAAAACACTTTGGCGGTTCCTGAAAAAGTTAAACAGTTACCATAAGACCCAGCAATTCCACTCCTAAGTATGTATCCAAGAGAACTGAGAATATACGTTCATGCAAAAACTTGTATATAAATGTTCATAACAGAAGTATTCATAATAACCCCAAAAGAGAAACAACCCAAATGCCTATCAACTGATGAATGGATAAACAAAATGTGGTATACCATACCACACAATATTAGCCATAAAAAGGAAGACATGATATAAACTACAACATGGAGGAACCTAGCAAACATTATGCTGAGTGAAGGAGGTCAGACGTAAAAGACCACCTGTTGTATGATGCCATTTATATGAAACGTCCAGGATAGGCACGTCCATAGAAACAGCAAATAGATGAGTGGTTGCCACGGGCTGGGGAAGGGAGAATAAGGAATCATGCTAATGGAATAGGGTTTCTTTTGGGGGTGATGAAGAGTTACTGGAATTAAACAACTGTAATGGTTGCACAACCATATGAATATACTGAAAACCAATGAGTTGTACATTTTAAAGGGATGAACTGTATGGTATGTGAATCATATGTCAATTTAACAACAACAACAAAAGAACTTAAGGATGACGTAGGGCAGAACTGTGGCATCTGTAACTTTCACTGTGAGGCAGAGAATTTAAATATTAATTTCCAGGATTTGCAAAATCATGCTATAAGCTCTTACTAAGCTTTTACACTTAGATCTATGGGAATAAATGAAGCATTTAGTTTCTTGCCAAATGTTTCTCCATCAACTTACACGCAGCTTTTGCAATCTCATCAGAATTTCTGAGCTGAAGTATAAACATGTTAATTGGAAGAACACAACTTCAATGATTTTCTGCTCTAGCCTAAAAATTCACCTACCTAAGGAAGCCATTTTAATTCATAATAAGAGACAGAAGTACTACAATGTGAAAACAACGTTAGGGCATGGTACCATCAACAGAGGAGTTCTGAGAGAAGTAAGAAGTGTCCATGGGTCTAGAAGATGCATTAAAGTCTGTCCTTAACACCAGCCAGAGGGGTAACAGGATGGCACACGTTCTGGATTCTAAGATCTGATTTTAATATTTTAATTCTTCTGAAATCAAGACGAATTTTACATATGACATAGATTGAATGTGATGGTATCTTTGATGTTAAAACACTATCACTGGGACTTCCCTGGTGGTGCAGTGGTTAAGACTCCGCGCTCCCAAAGCAGAGGGCCCGAGTTCGATCCCTGGTCAGGGAACTAGATCCCGCACGGCGCAACTAAAAGATCCTGTGTGCCACAACTAAGACCTGGTGCAGCCAAATAAATAAATAAATAAAATTATAAAAAGAAACCACTAGCATTAAATTTTTGGTACTGTTCAAAATCAATCGATGTCAATAGGTAGTCTACTCAAACAGTGTTAGCTGGAGGCATATTTCCCAGCTCAATCTCTCTATCAGATCTCTTATGCCCTACATGCACGATTTCTCTGGCTGAAAAAAAAAAAATTTTGTTACATTTGCAGTGAGAGTTGCTCTCTTGCTACTAAATGTTCATCAAAATATACTGCCTGTAGACCGATCAGAATGTATGGAAATTCTCCTCCCAAAGGGGTCTACAAATCCGCATGTAGTAGTTAACTGCATTCCTAAGTACCCTGACTGCCAATTAAATTATTCAAGGAAAATGTATTACCAAGAAATCTACCTACAAAGTATGAGCAAAGGAGGTGCTTTAAGGCAGTTATTGAACGAATTCTTCTACAGTTTTGAATTTTAACACTACTTTCTGCATATAATACCTTATATATTTCCAAAGCATGTCTACATACATTATTTCATTCAATCTTTCCCAATAACCCTCTAGGAAATAAGAACAGTAATATCTTTCTTGCCAATCTATTTTATGGTAAGGAAACTGAAACGGGTTAAATATGTTTCTAAGGTCACAGACCTGGTCAGTGGCAGGGTTAGGACCATATTTCAAAACATCTCTCTCTGAGTTGAGTACCTTTTCATCATGGCATGTGGCCTCCAAGTGGAAATGGTATGCAAATTGGTAAGACTAGGCATCAGGGCCCTTTGTACATCCAACACGTGCTCTACCAAAGGAACCCTCAGCACAGGCTCCTGGCTGAATGTGCCCAGGCAGCTCTGCACATCTTCCTCAACTACACGCGAACATGCACACCTCCTGCGCCTGGCATCTGCTCTGTCCCCAGGTTTCCACAGCTCCAGTCCTTCAGTTCCGTTTATCCTCTGTTAGTCACTCGCAAGCCAATGACAAAGGACGAAAAGGTACTTTACCATGCAGTTCCCAAAAAGGTTCACCTACACAATGACTCATCTGATCCCTACAACATCTCCCCAAGGTAGGTAGGTCAAGACCATGATTCCCAACTTAAACAAAAGGCAACTGGAACACAAGAAGGTCAAGAGATTAGACAGAGCTGCGAAATGGCAGAATGGGGTCTAGAATCCACATCTCCTTATTGCAGTGCCACAGCCTTTTCCCTTCTACCACAGCAGCACTAACCCATTCATCTACAGATTCATTCAACAAATAACTATTTAGAGGCACAGTACGTATCAGGATGCGTAAACGGTTGTGGGGGGCTAGAGCAGAAGACAGAACAAACATGGTCTCTAGCCCCATAAACTTGACAGTTTGTGAGGACACAGATTTAAGGACATAATTACAAACTATGATAATGACTCAGAAGGAGATTAATCAAGATCTCTGAGCGAATTTAACAAAGAGCCCATACTTAGATGGGAATGTTAGAGAAAATGTCTTTGAAGAAGTGACCTTTAGGCTGAAGCATGAAGTCAGCCAGGTGACGAGGGAGAGAGAAGAGTGGTTCCAGCAGAGGGAAACAGGTGCAAAGGCCCTGAGGCAGAAAACACCTCAGAAAAGGGGCCATGTGCTAGGAGATAGAGCTGAAGAGATATTTCAGAGGCAGATCATGGCCTCAATGTAGACTGTAAAAAATTGAGGGTTTTATTCAAATGTGAGAGGCACTCTCTGAAGGGTTTTAATGCTGCGATCTGCCTTGCATTTTCAGAAGACCACTTTGGCTGCTGTCCAGTCTAGACAATGAACTGAGGGGAAACAAGAATGAAAGTGAGGAGACCATTTAGATCATGGCAAGATGGTGGCTGGTATAGGGTAGTAGCAGCATAGACAAGAGTGACTGTGAAAAGATAAAGAAATTTGATTAGGCAAATCCAAAGGACCAGGGAACTGGATGTGTGAAAGTCCAAGCATGCACCTTTAACATCTTATGCTCAAATAAATATTAAAAGCAGGACATGAACCTGAAGTGAAGAGATAGTCAAGTTCTCTAGCTGGTTATGGCAGCTGGTTACCTTTAATATAGTGAACTGTCTCCATATTACTTTGAGCCAAATATAGAAGGCACTCCCCAAACACTGCTGCAACAGACTTTCTAAGCTGCTACCAAGACTTGGGACCTGAGAAACTGGGACACAGCTGACTGCAGACTGCTGAGACCCTTTCCCAAGGTTAGAGATTATTCCCTATTTAGGAAAGTCCAAGACCAAATTGAAAAACATTCTCATCCACCTAGGCGTCCTTTCAAATGTCTTTTTCTTTCAAAGAAAATTCAGATGACATTATCTTAAGAACAGCATGAACACATTTATATAGCTTCTGTGCTTTATGTTAATTTAAGAATGAAAAATAAACTTTCCTGCCATTTTCAGTCCCAAGACTGAATTGTGTAACACTTGAACACTCACCCTTGGATTTCTACACCGTGAGAACTGAGGAGTGGAAAGAACATACAGGAAGGAGCATGGGGAGAATCACAAAAACTCACAGCCAAATCACAGCTATTCTCACATCTGTCTTCTGCAAAAAGGCAAGGGTCCTATTGCCACAGCCCAGTTCCCACAGGCACTGCCCTCAGGGCTGTGATGGCCATTCGGCACCCAAGCATTTGTGGGACCCTCTTTTATTTATACACAGATTCAAGCCTGGAAGTGTCTTATTGTTTCTTGCTTAGAGGCACAATTTTGGGTAATACAGCCAGTGAAAGGCAAAGCTTAGGTTGGAAGTTCTCGGACAACACAGACATGACTCTAGAGCATGAGATGCTAAAACAAAAGAGTGTTCATTAAGTCTAGAAACTGATAAGGCAATCTCCAAAAAACCCTAATGAGAAGAAAAGTGAGTGTTGCTATGGAAACCAATAACGCTGCTCAGATTTTAAGAGATCACACTAAAAGTTAGGAAGGCACAGAACCAAAAGCAAATAGCTTGAAGGAAAAGCACTTAGGGTGAATGCAGGAGGATGACATGGGGAATCCCAAACGCCAGAATGAACAGGAGACTGAAGAAATTTTATAGACAACAAAATTAAGCTTCTAGGAGTCGGCTCTTTTGTTAAAAAAATCATGAATATTTTTATACAGCAAATCAAGGAAGGGGTATTTCTGGTGCTTGGTGTTAATGGAATTATATTTGGCTTCTTTAAAGAAAATTTTCTTTAGACACAAAAAAGTAAACGAACATTAGGAAGGCAGAATGAAAGTCCAAGACGAATAAAAAGATTGTAAAAGAGCTGGTTCAAAATGGGTTCAAGTCACCTGGTATGGTTCTATCCTTTATTCCAACAACTTGGAAACTGTGTTGTTTCCACAGTGGGATCAGTTAGAGGAAGAAATCAGGGAGAGAACTGGGCTTCACTAGACCTCTGAGAAGGTTCTCATGATGTTCTCATTGACTAGATGGTAAATTAGGATAGAACAATTTGAAGAATTAATAATGAGCATGTCCAAAGCCTGCTGGGTCCCCAGCTTGGGGGTCATGGGGGGGGGGGGGCTAACTCATTCTTCACTCAGCCTGATGAACATAATCTTCAACTTTAATAGCAACACAGAAGGCAAGGTTATCATATATGTGGTTGGGAAAAAGCAGGGATGAGAGTGAATTTCCTGTGCCACTGAATCAGGATTCAATCATTTTTACAAGCTGGAGAAATAAAACAGGGATCAATAAAAGGTCTAAACTTGGGTTGTCAAAAACAGTACAAACACAGGAAGGAGAGCAAAAACTTAGGAGATGCTGGTTAAAGAATCAAAAAACAAAACAAAACCACCTCTACAGGTTTTAGCAGACAAGTAAGTTCAATACACCAGCACTAAAACCACTGGTGTGGGCTTAGGCTCCACTAACAGAAATAACAGCTTAGGACGATGAAGGTGGCTATCCATGATCTCGCTCTACTGAAAGCAAATCAGGCCATTTGTTGAATGATGCATTCAGTGCCTTATGTCACTGCCACAGGCTGAATATTTGTGCCTCCCCACCACCCAGTTCATATGTGGAAAACCTAACCCCCAAGGGGGTGGTATTTGGAGGTAGGGCCTGTGGGAGGCGATTAAGTCATTAGGGTGGAGCCCTCATGAATGGAATTAGTGCCCTTGTAAAAGGGATCCCAAAAGCTGTCTAGTCCCTTCCTCCATGTGAGGACAGAGCAAAAGACGGTCATCTATGAACCAGGAAGTGGGACCCTACCAGACAACAGAATCTGCTGGAGCCTTGGACTTCCCGGCCTCCCGAAGTGTGAGAAATAAATGTTTGATGTTTAAGCCACCCAGTAAATGGCATTTTTGTTACAGCAGCCCACCCATAAAACAGCCACCCATGAAAGGAGGGAAAAAAAACTCATATATGGAGACAAGCAAACAAGATGGTGAAAAGACTGAAAACCATGTTCCACCAGGATGTTCAACTCAAGAAAATGAAAGTACAGGTAGGCAGGAGAGCTGTCTTGGAATGACATGCTGTCACATGGGAGGAGTGTGTATAACACCCCACCTGAATGTCTCCAACAGGTAGAACTGGACCCAAGAGCAGAATCACCTATCCAAGATGCAGTGGGGTTGCCCCAGGGTCTGAGTGCACCCTGTTGGAGGATTCAATGGAGGCTGCATGCCACTGAACAGAAATAATGTAGAAAGCCTGGCTAGATGTGGACACCCTTAGCAGTCCCTTGCAAACCCGACATTCTGTTACAGAAGTTCAATGACTAGTTCCTAAGTGGTGCCCAGTTGCCCACAGGCACCGAGTCAGATGATGTAACCGCCACCTACCATTTTTTTTTTTAGCACACACTCACATGCTATGGCTTTCCTTTAGCACAGTACCAGGTCAAGCTCGAGTCAACCCTTATGCTTGAGTAAGCTTGAGTAAGAGTTTCCGTTCTTTCTGCTTCTACAAACATGCTGTTGCCCAGTTTATTTCTCGCAGTCTCTTATCTCAGAAATGGGCGTATGGTGTTCCCTAACCTAGACTATGTATATTTTGCTCTGATTAGAAATACAGTCTATGCTCAGTCTGAGATAGCCATTCTGGAGGTGTATTCTTAGCCAAATCTTTTTAAATCTTGGCAGTGTCTTCCTCCGGGGACTTACGCTGTGTCAGCAGCCTGCTATTACAGGATATTCTTGTGGCTGTTGTGTCCATGGATGCACTGGGCTTCCTAGTTAACGAACACAGACCAGGAGATACTATTAGCGCATCTTTATGCAGTGAAGCACTTTTTACAGAGAATGGCTGCCTCTCACCTAGGAAGCGGCCAATGCTCTCCACCGCGGGTTCTATCACTAATCGAGCTACTTTTCAGCCTCATCCCTCACTACTGAGCTGTTCTTTGATTTTTCTTTCATGAACTCTGACACCCTCCCCGTGCCGACTTTGGTCATGCCTGACAGTCTGAAATGCCCCTTGCCCTCCACCCTGTTGAGGGGCCAGGCTCACAAGCTATCTCCTCCTACTAACGCACCCCACCTGTCTCTGTTCTCCCCTTGCATGTGTTTCAGTAGAATTAACGCTTCTCTGGCAGAGCTCTGCTCTGTCTCATGCCACAGCTGCATTTCCAGCCCCTCAACCAGGACTTGGACCAGAGCAAGTGATCCATAAATATTTATTGCACAAAAAAAAAAAAAAACTTTCCAACTGCTTATGTCCCCTAGATGATAAGCTCCCAGAGGACAGAAAGCATTTTGTTCCAAGGTACCATATGTAATAGTAACTACATCATCAGTTCCGCTTCCCATGTGCACAGCACTCTGCTAAACACTTAAATGGGCTGTCTCCCCTTGATTACTCCCAACTACTCCATCTCTCTCTATATATGATTATTTCCATTTTGAGATGAAGCAACGGAGTCTTGGGGAGGTTAAGGAATTTGCCCAAGGTCATGCTACTGGTAAGTGGCCCAGCAGAGGTTCAGTCCCAGACCACCTGAGATCTTAAAGCACTATCTGCTGCTACAACTTATACTGCCACCCCAAGAGAGGGGATAGTTCATACACACACTTGCAGAGTGAAACCACACAGAACACATGAGAATGGTTAATACAGGTTAGCTCTGTTAGATATTAAGTTCCCAGTTGAGACCATACATCGATTACTATTGTTTTGTCTTTGCAGGGATACTAGCTCAGATATTCTAAATAAAGAACGAGGAAGGAAAGAGTAGGTCTGATGCATTAAATTTTAATGTCTAAAACTAAATTTCATTTACTTTCCAGTACCTATTTCCTTTTAAAACATATTATCTAGGCTAAAAGGAGAAAAATGTTCTTGAGCCCCATCAGGGTGTCACGTGCAGGTGAGACGGAAAGATATTCTATTCAGGGCTCTATCAGAGGGGGAAACCTCAAGAGGAAATAATAGACCATGGTTTGATTGCTCGTTATGGAAGAGCTGGTTTCAATCTGATGCTTTTTTGCTTATTTTAGCTTCTACTCAAAGCTAAAGTTGCTTTAACACTTGATGCTTTTTGGTTTTTAAACTGTTTTGAGGAACCCAAGTGTTCCTAAGAAGGGTCTCAGGGGATGGTGGTGGCTGGTGGGTGGAGGACAGAGTTTGAAAAAAGGTTTGCTTTGAAGTAATGGTTCTGCTGTCTAAAACAAAACACTGAAAACCACTACTTTAAAGGTATCTGATAAAAATATTTTCTCTTATTCAAATCACCTGTGATGGCAAGTAGGTTCTGTTCTGTTGGTGTCGAATCTTTCATACACAAGTTGATTTTCATTACATAGGCTTGATCCTGTCCATTAGTACCAGGGCCTTGCCCTCTTGGGGCGGGGCACGGAGGGAAAATGGACTGTTCAAATGAGTCACTTTTTAGGAGGAAGTGCTTTACTGTTTTCTCTCCCTGTCCTCCTCAAGAAGCTCTTCTCTCCCTCTATCTAAAATAGATATAAACGCTATGATTAAACCAGAGGTTCAACCCTGGCTGCACACTAGAATATTCTATGACACTTAAAAATAGTATTGCTGACCAGGCTCCTCTGCAGATCAACTAAATTGGAATCTCTGGGGAGAGGGTTCCCTTCATCAGCATTTCTTTTTTTATATAACTTTATTGGAGTATAATTGCTTTACAATGGTGTGTTAGTTTCTGCTTTATAACAAAGTGAATCAACTATACATATATATATATATATTTCCATATTTCCTCTCTCTTGCGTCTCCCTCCCACCCTCCCTATCCCACCCCTCTAGGTGGTCACAAAGCACTAAGCTGATCTCCCTGTGCTATGCGGCTGCTACCCACTAGCTATCTATTTTACATTTGGTAGTGTATATATGTCCATGCCACTTTCTCACTTCGTCCCAGCTTACCCTTCCCCCTCCCTGTGTCCTCAAATCCATTCTCTACACCTGTCTTTATTCCTCTCCTGCCCCTAGGTTCTTCAGAACCTTTTTTTTTTAGATTCCATATATACCTGTTAGCATACGGTATTTGTTTTTCTCTTTCTGACTTACTTCACTCTGTATGACAGACTCTAGGTCCATCCACCACACTACAAATAACTCAATTTCGTTTCTTTCTATGGCTGAGTAATATTCCATTGTACATATGTGCCACATCTTCTTATCCATTCATCTGTCGGTGGACACTTAGATTGCTTCCATGTCCAGGCTATTGCAAATAGTGCTGCAATGAACACTGTGGTACATGACTCTTTTTGAATTATGGTTTTCTCAGGGTATATGGCCAGTAATGGGATTGCTGAGTCAGATGGTAGTTCTATTCTTAACTTTTTAAGGAAGCTCTATACTCTTCTCCATAGTGGCTATAGGAATTTACATTCCCACCAACAGTGCAAGAGGGTTCCCTTTTCTCCACACCCTCTCCAGTATTTACTGTTTCTAGATTTTTTGATGATGGCCATTCTGACTGGTGTGAGGTGCTACCTCATGGTAGTTTTGATTTGCATTTCTCTAATGATTAGTGATGTTGGGCATTCTTTCACATGTTTGTGGCAATCTGTATATCTTCTTTGGAGAAATGTCTATTTAGGTCTTCTGCCCATTTTTGGATTGGGTTGTTTTTTTGATATTGAGATGCATAAGCTGCTTGTAAATTCTGGAGATTAATCCTTTGTCAGTTGCTTCATTTGCAAATATTTTCTCCCATTCTGAGGGTTATCTTTTCATCTTCTCTATGCTTTCCTTTGCTGTGCAAAAGCTTTTAAGTTTCACTAGGTCCCATTTGTTTATTTTTGTTTTTATTTCCATTTCTCTAGGAGGTGGGTCATAAAGGACCTTGCTGTGATTTATGTCATACAGTGTTCTGCCTATGTTTTCCTCTAAGAGTTTGATAGTGTCTGGCCTTACATTTAGGTTTTAAATCCATTTTGAGTTTATTTTTGTGTATGGTGTTAGGGAGTGTTCTAATTTCATTCTTTTACATGTAGCTGTCCAGTTTTCCCAGCACCACTTATTGAAGAGGCTGCCTTTCCTCCATTCTATATTCTTGCCTCCTTTATCAAAAACAAGGTGACCATATGTGCATGGGTTTATCTCTGGGCTTTCTATCCTGTTCCGTTGATCTATACTTCTGTTTTTGTGCCAGTACCATACTGTCTTGATTATTGCAGCTTTGTAGTATAGTCTGAAGTCAGGGAGCCTGATTCCTCCAGCTCCGTTTTTCTTTCTCAAGATTGCTGTGGCTATTAGGGGTCTTTTGCGTTTCCATACAAATTGTGAAATTTTTTGTTCTAGTCCTGTGAAAAATGTCATTGGTAGTTTGATAGGGATTGCACTGAATCTGTAGATTGCTTTGGGTAGTACAGTCATTTTCACAAGGTTGATTCTTCCAATCCAAGAACATGGTATATCTCTCCATCTGTTTGTATCATCTTTAATTTCTTTCATCAGTGCCTTATAGTTTTCTGCATATGGGTCTCTTTGTCTCCTTAGGTAGGTTTATTCCTAGGTATTTTATTCTTTTTGTTGCAATGGTAACTGGGAGTGTTTCCTTAATTTCTCTTTCAGGTTTTTCATCATTAGTGTATAGGAATGCAAGAGATTTCTGTGCATTAATTTTGTATCCTGATACTTTACCAAACTCATTAATTAGCTCTAGTAGTTTTCTGGTAGCATCTTTAGGATTCTCTAAGTGTAGTATCATGTCATCTGTAAACAGTGACAGCTTTGCTTCTGCTTTTCCGATTTAGATTCCTTTTATTTCTTTTTCTTCTCTGATTGCTGTGGCTAAAACTTCCAAAACTATGTTGAATAACGGTGGTGAGAGTGGAAGACCTTGTCTTGTTCCTGATGTTAGAGGAAATGGTTTCAGTTTTTCACCATTGAGAACGATGTTGGCTGTGGATCTGTCATATATGGTCTTTATTATGTTGACGTAAGTTCCGTACTCTCTGGAGGGCTTTTATAAATGGGTGTTGAATTTTGTCAAAAGCTTTTTCTGCATCTATTGAGATGATCATATGGTTTTTCTCCTTCAGTTTGTTAATATGGTTTATCACATTGATTGATTTGCGTATACTGAAGAATCCTTGCATTCCTGGGATAAACCCCACTTGATCATGGTGTATGATCCTTTTAATGTGCTGTTGGATTCTGTTTGCTAGTATTTTGTTGAGGATTTTTGCATCTGTGCTCATCAGTGATATTGGCCTGTAGTTTTCTTTATGACATCTTTGTCTGCTTTGGGTATCAGAGTGATGGTGGCCTCACTGAATGAGTTTGGGAGTGTTCCTCCCTCTGCTATATTTTGGAAGAGCTTGAGAAGGATAGGTGTTAGCTCTTCTCTAAATGTTTGACAGAATGCACCTGTGAAGCCACGTGGTCCTGGGCTTTTGTTTGTTGGAAGATTTTTAATCACAGTTTCAATTTCATTACATGTGATTGGTCTGTTTATATTTTCTATTTCTTCCTGGTTCAGTCTTGGCAGGTTGTGCTTTTCTAAGAATTTGTCCATTTCTTCCAGGTTGTCCATTTTATTGGCACATAGTTGCTTGTAGTAATCTCTCATGATCCTTTGTATTTCTGCAGTGTCAGTTGTTACTTCTCCTTTTTCATTTCTAATTGTATTGATTTGAGTCTTCTCCCTTTTTTTCTTGATGAGTCTGGCTAATAGTTTATCAATTTTGCTTATCTTCTCAAAGAACCAGCTTTTAGTTTTATTGATCTTTGCTATTGTTTTCTTCATTTCTTTTTCATTTATTTCTGATCTGATCTTTATGATTTCTTTCTTTCTGCTAACTTTGGGATTTTTTTGTTTTTCTTTCTCTAATTGCTTTACATATAACATTAGGTTGTTTGAGATGTTTCTTGTTTCTTGAGGTCGGATTACTATAAACTTCCCTCTTACAACTGCTTTTTGCTGCATCCCATAGGTTTTGGGCGGTCATGTTTTCATTGTCATTTGTCTCTAGGTATTTTTTGATTTCCTCTTTGATTTCTTCAGTGATCTCTTAGTTATTAAGTAGTGTATTGTTTAGCCTCCATGTGTTTGTAGTTTTTACAGATTTTTTCCTATAATTGATATCTAGTTTCATAGTGTTGTGTTTGGAAAAGATACTTGATACGATTTCAATTTTATTTACCAAGGCTTGATTTGTGACCCAAGATAGGATCTATCCTGGAGAATGTTCCATGAGCACTTGAGAAAAATGTGTATTCTGTTGTTTTTGGATGGAATGTCCTATAAATATCAATTAAATCCATCTTGTTTAATGTATCATTTAAAGCTTGTGTTTCCTTACTTATTTTAATTTTGGATGATCTGTCCATTGGTGTAAGTGGGGTGTTAAAGTCCCCTACTATTATTGTGTTACTGTCGATTTCTCCTTTCATGGCTGTTAGCATTTGCCTTATGTATTGAGGTGCTCCTATGTTGGACGCATAAACATTTATAATTGTTATATCTTCTTCTTGGATTGATCCTTTGATCATTATGGAGTGTCCCTCCTTACCTCTTGTAACAGTCTTTAATGTCTATTTTATCTGATACGAGTACTGCTACTGCAGCTTTCTTCTGATTTCCATTTGCATGGAATATCTTCTTCCATCCCCTCACTTTCAGTCTGTATGTGTCCCTAGGTCCGAAGTGGGTCTCTTGTAGACAGCATATATATGGGTCTTGTTTTTGTATCCATTCAGCCAGTCTGTGTCTTTTGGTTGGGGTATTTAATCCATTTACATTCAAGGTTATTATCGATATGTATGTTCATATTACCATTTTCTTAATTGTTTTGGGTTTGTTTTTGTGGATCTTTTTCTCCTCTTGTGTTTCCTGCCTAGAGAAGTTTCTTTAGCAGTTATTGTAAACCTGGTTTGGTGGTGCTGAATTTTCTTAGCTTTTGCTTGTCTGAAAAGCTTTTGAGTTCTCCATCAAATCTGAATGAGATCCTTGCTGGGTAGATTAACCTTGGTTGTAGGTCTTTCTCTTTCATCACTTTAAGTATATCCTGCCACTCCCTTCTGGCCTGCAGAGTTTCTGCTGAAAAATCAGCTGATAACCTTATGGGGATTCCTTTGTATGTTTTTTGTTTTTCCCTTGATGCTTTTAATATTTTTTCTTTGAATTTAATTTTTCTTAGTTTGATTAATGTGTCTTGGTGTGTTTTTCCTAGGGTTCATCCTCCCGTCTCAGACAGCCCCTCCCACCTGCCTCTGCTGTTCTCCCCTCAGCCTCCTTCCTATACCCCCAAGGACCCACATGACCTGGAGGGGGATTTGGAAGGCAAGGGATCGGCCTGGGAGCTCAGCAAGCTCCCTGGGCCTGAGTGGGCAGGGCAATCACCCTCTGTTTCTCTCCCGCTCCTTCTGCATGGCTCCTTCCAACTGCCTCTACTGATCTCCCCAGCCTCAGGGGTGCCGATCCTGTTTGGCCTCCACTTCTCCTCCTCCCTCAGTCCCCCTACGTCCTACTGGTTCACTTTGGGGTTCCTCCCATCTCCTTGGGCGTCGGAGTCCCCCACCAGCGGTTGGCAGGCACCCTGGCTGTGGGGAGACGCTAACTCCACGTCTTCCCACACGGCCATCTTCTAGGTATCTATTCTTAGATCATCTCTGCTAGAGGCAAATGTCCACAGGTCTGGACAGCTTCTATTACTGAAGTGCTTTACTTTTCAAAACCTACCAACTTTAAAAATGGACCTTTGGAGAATAAGATGAATTCTACCCTAATTTAAGCATGCTCCTTGATAAAAGGAGAAAGAGAATAAATGGTAAAAATGAAACATTTTTACACACACACACACACACAAAATTATATATACACTATACTTCTGTGATAGAATTTTGAAGATGTAATTTAGTAGAAAACAGACATCTTCTCAGTACAGAGAGCAGACTAGGTTATGAAACACTGTTTAAAAAAAAATTTTTTTTTGCAAAGATCAGGTTTGACCAGAATTACTGAGAAAGGAGGTAGAGTATTAGGTTTGCTTTTTACTTGGCTAATTCCCACCTGTCCCAGAGATCTTAACTTTCATTATTTCTTCTGTGAAGCCTGGGGCCCACGTTTGGATTAAGAGCTCCTGCTCCCTGCTGAAGCACAGCGGGCACTGGGGTTGGCCACCCCTGGCCTGGCGGCAGCACGGAAAAAACATGCTTGAGAGACCCACTCTGACTTCCTTGGGAGCTCTCCGTGATCACAGGTCAGCACCCTCAATACCACTCCCTCCACATCCTTCTCAGACAGTGGGCTGCTCCGCCACCTGGGCTCTGGAGAGAACGCGTGCCGCTCTGCATGCCACCACGATCCTCTCGCCTGTCCGTGCTCAGCCCCCATCTTGGAACAATTCTAGCTCAGCTTCTGTTTTGGCTCCACTTCTGTCCTCAGCCCCCTAGGGGTGGACATGCCCTGTCCCAGGCTCTCTTTGTGCTGTCCCCAGGTGACTAGTGCAGCACCTGGTTCTCACGACCATGCCTGCACTCAGGGCCCACCATCCGTGTCTTCAGCCCAGACCCCTCTTATTTCCTGGGCCCAGACTTATGAGCAGGATATGTGATGGTCAGCAGTACTTCAAACCTCAGAAGACCACACATGAATTCATCAGCTGCTCCCCTCCACCCCAAACGTCTTCCTATTATAACCCTCATCTCAGTTCACCTAACTTAGTATTCACAGAGTTGCCTAATCAGAAAACTAGGAGTAGTCTGTGATGGCTTTGTGGTGTCCATTTGGCCAGGCTAAACTTTATTCCCCAGAATTCCCTTTCTAGCGTTAGTGTGTTTCTGGTTAACATAGGCTACAAAGAAGAGTCTCTTGTGAGAGCTGGAGGATTTTGAAGGGAGGCACGACCATCTTGCAGCCTGCACACAGGCACACACTCCTAACTACTCAACACTTATCTTCATGCTGCTGTGAAGAGATATTGCAGATATAACTAAAGTCCCTAATCAGTTGACCTTAAAGGAGATTATCCTTGGTGGGCTGACTTAATCGGTAGAAGGCATGGGGGTGGGGAGATGGTGAGAGGGAGAAAAAGAGAGGGAGAAAGAGGGAAGAAAGGAGGCGGAGGAAGGAGAGCTGGGGAGAGAGAGTGAAGAGGAGGGGGCAAGGGAGGGGAATCCAGAGGAAGACAGGGAAGAAAAGAGAGAGGCAGGACACACTCCACCTGTGAGCAACAAGCTTCAGCTTGAGCCTGCGGGGTTCCAGCTTGCCTAGTCTGCCCTCAAGTGCAAAGCCAATTCCTGTAATAAATCCCTTCCACGTACAAAGATATCTACCTACTACCTACCCGTCCTTTAGGCTTCTCTGGTTGAACCCTAACATCAACCTAACCTCTTCACACCTCGGCCCAGATCAAGCTTATCCTCTCTTCAGTTCTGATTCAACGTCCCCTTCTCCTCGAACCCTGTCACTGCCTCGTTCAAGCTGTCATCACTTGCTTGACATTATGCAAACACCACCTAACTGGTCTCCCTGTCTCTGGTTTCTCTCCCCAGCAATTCACCCTCTAAGTCAGCTCTGTCCAATAGAAATTTCTCAAATGACAGAAGAGTTCTAGACCTGCACTGTCCAATATAGTAGCCACATGGGGCTGTTGAGTCCTTGAAATACAGCTAGTGAGACTGAGGAACTGACATTTTAATTTTCATTAATTTACATTTAAATTTAGATAGCCACGTGGGGCTAGTGGCTACTATGCTTAAAGATACATTTCTAGATAACCAGGGTTATTGTCCTAAAAACTGCAAACATGACAAACAGACATTTCTCAAAAACAAAACGAGTCAAATATTGGAAAATGTTTAAATCTAATAAATTAAAATGAAAATATGCATATGCAAGAATGAGGAAAGCTATTTATAGCAATAATCTGTGCACTGAGACTCTACATTTCATTCAATACCTACTACGTACCAGGTGCTCTGCTAGATTTTGGAGTCAACTGTACAGTCCTAGTTCCTGCCACTTTAGGAGGACTTTACATCTTGATTAAGTAACGGAGCCATGTCAATCCTGTGTGGTGTGAGGGGTGTAACAGGTGCCAGAGCTGGGGTGGGGAGACCAGGGTTCTGCCCTAGGGCACTGCAGGGTACTATGGGAGACAGCTTGCCCCAAATGTGGGGCAAATATTTCTTCTTTATAGTTTTCTATGCTGATATGTTTACAATAGAAAAAAATGCCTGATTTTTAGAAATGCAAGTCTGATGTCACTTGTGTTTTAAAAGTTCAGAAATATTTGCAAAAGACATATCTGATACAGGACTGTTATCCAAGATATACAAAGAACGCTTAGAAGTCAATAACAAGAATACAAACAACCTGATTAAAAAACAGGCTGAAGACTTTAACAGACACCTTACCAAAAGAAGATATACAGATGGCAAATAAGCAAAAAAATGGTGTTCCACATCATCTGTCATCAGAGATATGCAGATTAAAACAAGATACCACTACACACTTATTAGAATGGCCAAGATTCAGAACACTGTCAACACCAAATGCTGCTGAGGATGGTGAGCAACAGGAACTCTAATCCATTGCTGGTGGGAATGCAAAATGGTACCGTCACTTTGGAAGACCACTGGGTGGTTTCGTACAAAACTGAACGTACTCTTAGCATATCATCCAGCAGTCACAATCCTTGGAATCCAGTGTAGTTGAAAATTTACGCCCACACAGAAACCTACATGTGGATGCTTATAGCAGCTTTATTCATAATTGCCAAAACTTGGAAGCAACCAAGATGTCCTTCAGAAGGTGAGTGGATAAACTGTGCTATATCCAGAAAATGTACTATCATTTAGTGCTAAAAAGAAATGAACTATCAAGCTATCAGAGGACATGGAGGAACCTTAAATTCAGGTTATTAAGTGAAAGAAGCCCATCCGAAAAGGCTACATATTGAACGATTCCAACTCCATGACATTCTGAAAGAGGCAAAACTATGGAGACGGTAAAAAGATCAGTGGCTGTCAGGGGCTGGGGAGAGGGAGGGATGAATCAGCAGAGCACAGAGGATTTCCAGGGCAGTGAGACTATTCTGTATGAGATTACACGTCATTATACATTTGTCATTATGTATAATGGTGGACACATGTCATTATACATTTGTCAAAACTCATAGAATGTATAACACCAAGAGTGAACCCTTAATGTAGACTATGGTCTCTGGGTGGTAATGATATACTAATGTAGGTTCATGGAATGTAGCAGACTGTACCACTCTGGTGGGGGATACTGATAATGAAAGAGGCTTTGCATGTTCAGGGGTAGGGAGTATACGGGAACTATCTGTACCTTTCTCTCAATTTTGCTGTGAACCTAAAACCGCTCTAAAAAGTAAGGTCTACTTTTAAAACACCAAAAGGTTGTGGAACATTTACCACCTGCAGAAATTGTTGTGAAAACAATGAGGAAGTTTTAGAATAAGCAAAAAAAAAAAAGGTATACAATACACTCAGAACTTACTGATTAGCTGGGAATATACAACACACATATATAAAACAGAAAGAAAATGAGTCTAACACTTAATTCCTTCAAGATTGGGCTGTTCGGAATTTGGAGCTTATTTTTCCATAAAAGTGACATAATTGCTTAATAATTTTGATCTTATATACTCTCTCTATGAAAGCGCATTTTGAAATGCGTGTTGGGGCTTGAGTAGAAATACTCCCATAAACTGGAAACCCCTTAAACTGGAAACTCCATGAAAGCAGCAATTTAGGCTCAGTGCCTGGCACATATTTATTGAGTCTAAGATGCAGTTGGTTTTAAGATGAACCCTCAGTTTGCACACCACTGAGAAAAATGCTGCCGAGTAAACATAATGCTGTCTGGTCACTTAGAGCTATTTTATAATGATTGAAAAAGGTTTTAGATAGATTTATCATATATCACTCATGTACCTACAGTAAAAAAATAATAATAATAATAAACCGGTAAAGATATTCCTAACACATCTTCTTGACTCTTCTGAATCACTTTAACTCTGTTGCTGATGTCCATTTTTTTCCACCTGACGCCCCACTGTTTCTGGAACATTCTTTCAGCTGCCCAACAATATACCGATTTTGAGACTGGCACTTTCTTGTTCTTACCGGGTGCCGTAACAGAAGGCTTTTCAGATAACTAGGACTCATATTTTTGGTGACTCAAAGGGCCGCATACCTGCATGCCCATGCACAATAACGTCTTTGGGAAATGTTTTTAGTTTATGATTAAATTAAAGCTGCAACTTTAAGCCACCAGCAATTGTGCAAAGTATCACAGCAGTAACTTCCTCTCGTAGCCCATGCTCATGACTTTGACCTCACTAGCACCTTTTCCATTACAGAAAAACTTCAGAGCCTTTTAAAAGAACACTAGGATTTTATCAGCATTTCCTATCTGTCTAAACTCAATTTTTCTCCAAATCACAAACCACTAGAAAAATGGCAGCTACACTCTATGTTGGCAGCAAGTTTGATAAACTGATGTTCTATACACCTCAGCAACAGTCCTGAACAGCTTATGAACTGGACACACCAGCTACTTATTGCTTTGAAGTTCCTTTCATCTGTTTGAAGGGGTCTACCAACCTCTCCTGTTTTCAAGTTGCATAATACATTATCTGGAATACTTTTGCCATAACTCTGTAACACAACTTCAGCTACTTATCTTCTGTCTCAGGTGCCCCAAAGCTCTTGGTTGTTTTTTCGTTTCGTTTTTTGTTTGTTTGTTTTTTGCAAAAACTAGTAACTGTGGTCATTTCCTTAACAAAAATTTCCTTCACTGATACAAAATTTACAACCTGTTGCTCTGGTTCTATAACTTTCTATGTACACAAAAATCTTTTATTTCAGTGTTGAATCATGACGTAATATTTGGAAGACCTTTCATATGCAATTAATCTCATCATGTATATTACCAACAATATACATAAACATAACGGCTATGTCCACATCTGCACAATCAGAGGTAATGACAACAATGTATCAGTGCTGTCTAGCCAATGGTGATAAGATGCTATCACTGTAAGACACATCCTGATTTCAGAGATATTAAAAAGTGTGTGTAGGGGTGCAGGGAATGAACATCTGCGAATCAGTGGAACATAGTAACCGAGGCATAAATGAATACTCCTTTAATTTATGTAAAAAATCATTTCCAAAATGGACACCAGAAATTCCTTCTATGCCTTAGGTACACGTACCGCTCCTTCCATCAGAGATAAATTCATTTCCCCTTTCTCCCATCTGGGTTGGCCCTGTAGCTTGCTTTCACCAATAGAACACGACAGAGAAGCCAGGGTCTCTGCTGGATTTCCCAGCTCAGCCCAGGTAACAACTTCACTATAAAACCTCTCCTTCTGGGACTTCTTTTAATTAATTAATTAAAAGAAGACACTTTTAATTAATTCTTATTTTAGAATGCCCACGTATATCCTCCAAGTGAGCAAAAATATACAGTGTGGGGAGACAAAGAAAAAAAAAGGCACAGAGGAGGAAAAACACACCACTCCTGTTTTTGTTAAGTTTTAAATTGATCAAACGTTATAAACAGCTTAAAAAATACCTACCTTTAGGGTGGTCTTCAAAACACTGACAACATACACAAATAATAGCACACGTCTTACTTAATTTCTTCCTCTCTGTCCTTCCGTGTTGCTAAGAGACTATCTTTTCAAAGCTCAAATATACAGTTTTTTCCAAATTTAGAAAACAGGCAGACTTGCAAGGAAGCTTCAAAAAGTCAGCCAGTTAGAGGTAAAAATTTATTTGGTAATGATCAATCCACATTTCTCTAGACAACTTCCTGAGATATATTAACAAATGCTTGGATAACTCATGCAAACTTCACTATTTATTATTTTCCAGTTATGTGGCTTTCCTACTTTATATACCTTAAAATGTGTGATACCACTTTACTCCTTACTGAAGGGGAAAGGACAGGAAAGTCAACCTTCAACTGAAAGAGAAACAGCCTTCAATTGGTTTCAAGACAATTAGCAGGCCACTGGAAGGCTTTGTTGTACATCATGATTTCTAATGAGCATTCGAGGCATGCTGACCACAATTAGGGACAAACTGTAACCAAAGCATCAATATACGGAGCTGGGAAAGATGACACATATTAACAGTAATACATGTTATAACAGTAATATTCTTGCTCCTGAAGTTAGAAATTGGGGCATACAGTATATCATACTGTTAAACATAAATTATAGGATTGTGGTATTACGAAAGTCTTTATTCTTTCCCTTAAAACTCCTGAGTGTACTTATGTGTTTGTTTACGGTTTATTAACTACCTGACAGATAGCCTGGGGAAAGAAACAAAAAGGTAAAAGGGGGACTCCCCTGGTGGCACAGTGGTTAAAAATCCGCCTGCCAACGCAGAGGACACGGGTTTGAGCCCTGGTCCGGGAAGATCCCACATGCTGCAGAGCAACTAAGCCCGTGTGCCACAACTACTGAGCCTGCGCTCTAGAGCCCTTGAGCCACAACTACTGAGCCCGTGCACCACAACTACTGGAGCCCGTGCGCCTAGAGCCCGTGCTCCGCAACAAGAGAAGCCACCGCGATGAGAAGCCCACGTACCGCAATGAAGAGTAGCCCCTGCTCGCCACGACCAGAGAAAGCCTGCACACAGCAACGAAGACCCAATGCAGCCGAAAATAATTAAATAAATAAATAAATTTAATTTAAAAAAACCTTTAAGAGGTGAGTTTACATTTACAGTGAAGGAACGACCATGATCAGCAACCGAATCCAATTAGTTCTCTATTTCTATTTTTAAATTACTCAAACTGGAGGAAATGACTGAGGATCGTTAATAATGGAACTCGCTGTCGGGTGTCACAAAAAGCTTGCCACTTCACAGACAAAATCTGAAGCAAACCAGACAGAATCCATGACAGTTGACGTCCTCGGGCAACAGAGGCATTTGGGGAAAATTATGCTTTTGTGCTGATGGGAATTGTCCGTGGTACTTGCTCTAAAATGATACACATCTTTATAGAAGCTGCCTGACAGAGGTGCGACCATAGTAGCACACAGACGCTTACTGTTAGGGCTATCAAGATGAACTACAAGAGCAGAGCTGTTCTCCAAGTGAGACGCGTCCTGAACTTTCCTAACAGGGAAAGGAAACCCTTCCTATGCGGGCTGTCTAATTCATGCCGATTAACGTGCTGTAAGGTGCCGTGGTAGGAAGTCCCTGGCAAGGGGGTTTGAGGAGACAGAGCCTCTGCTCCGAGCATCCCTGCGGCTCTTGAATGCCATTCACCCTGGAGGTGAAGCTGGGTGGGCAAGTGCAAGGAGGTTTTGGTTCCAAATTAAGGCCAGGGTAGGGGCGTGGGGTTGGGGGGAGTTCTATAAGTGACTCATTCTGACACAAGCTCCCAAGATTAGGATAAAAGGGGATAATAAAATGCAAAACAAATGAGAAATAATATAACTTACCGTGGTTTACTTTAGAGGGTTCCTCTGAAACCAATTCAGAGCACTGAATAACCAAATATCAAATGCTTTTTAAAACGGGTAGGATTTTTAAAATATTTACGAAGCCGAGATGCTGTGGCACTATGTGTGACTGCCCGACACTCAAATGCTTTCCAGACTAAGCGCACGGCCTCAGGGCTCCTTCCCAGGCCTCTTGGGCACAGCCTAGTGAGGACCAAAGCTCATGGGGTGTCCCCACGCCCACCCCGGAGGCAGTCTACCTGGGTCAGAATCCTGACTTTCCCTCGATGGCTGAGGCCCTGGACAAGTCACTTATCCTCTGAGAATCAGTTCTTCATCTACAGCACAGAGCTACCTTGAGGATTAATTAAGATAATACACATGCAATCCTTAGCCCGGTGCCCAGAACACAGGAAGGGCTTAAAACTTGAGGTTCTCATGACTGCAGTAAACACTGTTACTCCTCAGAATGATAGAATGATAGTGGAAATAGAACTGGTGAGGATCTGCTCTACATGGAGGACCCACTCATGATTTGAAACGCCAGCCACAGTCTGGAGATAACCGTACAGGTACACGTCTATCTCCTATGGAGAAAGGAGTATCTCCCTATCAAGGGGACCAAACTAATCCAATTAGACTACATATTTGATCACCGATTTTTAATGGGTACTTAGGTAGCAACCAAGTTGGTGGGGTTTGGGGGAACACGACCATACTGCCCATCAAGGATATTTCACTTCGTGAGTCAACTCTAAAGGCTACTGCTGACCCCCTCCTGAATGACAGACTAGATAATATACTGGTGAGAGTCAAGCTTTGTGGCCACAGCATTTTAGACACCATCAGAATTCTAGTTCTTCCCATTTAAACTAAGCAGCACGATTCATTCCTTTGGAGATGCCTCCATCAACCAACTCAAATCTGAAAGCCTCTTTAATGCTTTGAAATTAAGATAAAAACAGCTGGTGAAGGGGTGGAAGCGTGTCAGTGCAAATACACTAAAAGGAGACCACAGAGTTTGACTCAAGACAAAGCAATAGGAAGTCAAGTACATGCTTGGTCCAGAAATACCCTGAATTATTATTTTAAGACTTCCATCCTTGATGCAATTTCATCCTCCATATTTTAGGGCTTTCATGACATTTGAAGGAAGGGGCGGGAAAATAATAATGGTGGATAAAATGGATTCTGGTTAAGTAGCAACTAGGCCTGAGAGCTAGGTATTACTTAACCACTGAGGATAAGAATTCTGCCCACGCTTTTGATCCGGCAGGATAGAAAATGATTGAGAATATCCACCCATCCCAACCTCTCCAGTGGCAGAAAAAATGAAACACCACCAACTTCACTTAAGATTTGCAAACTTGGTAAGTACCAAACATCCAGCATCATGACTAGTTGTCACTTCAGGAAGCAGGGAAGGAGAACGGAGGGGTGCAGAGTCTAAAAGAATTGAACATTCAAAAATATTACTTAGCAACTAGGTAATGTATGAACATTAGTCAAAACAGATTTGCAAGGGACTTCCCTGGTGGTCCAGTGGTAAAGAATCCACTTTCCAATGCAGGGGACTTGGGTTCGATCCCTGGTCAGGGAACTAAGATCCCACATGCTGCGTGGCAACTACTGACCCCACGCGCCTCAACTAGAGAGCCCTCATGCCACAAAAACTACAGAGCCCATGAGCTCTGGAGCCCGCGCCACAACTAGAGAAGAGAAAACCTGCATGCCACAACTACAGAGAAGCCCGCATGCCTCAACGAAGGCTGAGTGCCACAACTAAGACCCAACGCAGCCAAAAAAAAAAAAAACGAAAACAAATTTGTAAGATGGGCATCAGTTTCTAGAAGAGAACTGAGAAATGTAAGGGCAACTCTAAAATCTGGGGTACACTTAACATGTTCACATTCCATCTAATTACTGGGTAACACACTTCTGTCAGAGGCGCCCTGTAACAGAAAGTCTTAGTGACTGATGAAACCTGATAGCCTAAGATGAATAGGGCATTGAAACATAATCTAAACTTGAACTGGTTAAAACTCTTCTTCCTACCACCACTTCAACTGAATTATGTGCACTGTTGGTATTTCTCCTGTGGGTCTAAGATACTATTGAAAAAGCCTCCCGGGCTACCCTCCATTCAGCATTGAAACAAAAAGTGGTCCTGTGCACACCAAGGCCCACAGAGAGAGCTGGGGGTATGAAATTGATTTTGAGCAAAGCAAACATTTCTTGTGCCCTATTTTCTTGCCACGCTACAACCAACTGCTTCGTGGGACCAAAGAAGGGAAGAACCTCACCGGCAGACAAAGCTTTGCGCATTTTGTTGTGATAAACGTACAAAGGGATTGCTGTCATGTGCCAAAGCAATGACAGGGAAGGCAGGAGAAACTGTCTCACTTGGTAACAAAGAGGGTTCAAAGCCACAGAGGCTGGTGTGTTCTATTCAGGAGTCACCCAGGATCATCAGTGTGAGCACTGTGCCCTAGTTAGGTCTGCAGTGGGGTTTTTTTCCCCCCTTACTAGTCTATAAAAGAATAGTGTGTCTAATATCGATGGTGTTTTACCGTACGGAACGTTAATTTCCTGGAAAAAATCAATCGAACCCATAAATTTTACAAGAAAAACGTTCCAGCTCTAACTTAGATACGGCCCAACAGCTGCAACAACTTTCTGCCACGCCAGCAACATGTATGTCACCCCCAAGCAGCAGAGACAATTTCAGAGCCCAACTTCCTAGGTTCAAATGCTGGCTTGGCCACTTACTAGGTGTGTGACCCTGGACAAGTTACTTGTCTGGGCTTCAGTTTCCTCATCTATTCAATAGAAATCATAGTACCCAGTTCAGAGGATTGTTACAAGAAATGAATGAAACAATATAAAGAGTTTGGAACAATACCTGGCACATAGTTAACATCGTATAAGTACTTGTCACATAAAACGAGCACCCAGAGTTTGGTTTCAAACTATTCTCAAAAGGAAGGAACCAAGGATTCTTGGAGGGTAGACACCTACGTATCTTGGGACAGGGAAAACTGAGGATGGGCAAGGCCCAACCAGTGACGCCGGAAAGGTAGAAGACATTCACAGAGGTTAGCAGTAGTGCTGAAAGGACAAATCCCTGGCCAAGATGGGACAACATGGGTATCAAAGGTAGTAATGCAGGGGCTTCCCTGGTGGCGCAGTGGTTGAGAGTCCGCCTGCCGATGCAGGGAACACGAGTTCTTGCCCCGGTCTGGGAGGATCCCACATGCCGAGGAGTGTCTGGGCCCGTGAGCCATGTCCTCTGAGCCTGCGCATCCGGACCCTGTGCTCCGCAACGGGAGAGGCCACAAGAGTGAGAGGCCCGCGTACCGCAAAAAAAAAAAAAAAAAGCACTCCAGGTGATTCTGGTGTGACCACTCTGGGAACCACTGATCTAGTCAAAATCTTCTTTTTTGCTGGTAAGGAAATCGTAATGATGCCCAAACAAGAAGAGTTCATCTAAAGTATACAACAAGGCGTTATCATGCTAAAGAAGGGAAGAGAGGATAAGTTTAGTGCTTTGCTGATTTTAATAATAGAAGAGGGCTTCCCTGGTGGCGCAGTGGTTAAGAATCCGCCTGCCAATGCAGGGGACACGGGTTCGAGCCCTGGTCCGGGAAGATCCCACATGCCACGGAGCAACTAGCCCCATGGGCCACAACTACTGAGCCCACGCTCTAGAGCCCTCATACCGCAACTACTGAGCCCACACGCCGCAACTACTGAAGCCCGCGCGCCTAGAGCCTGCACGCCGCAACAAGAGAAGCCACCACAATGAGAAGCCCGTGCACTGCAACAAAGAGTAGCCCCCACTCACTGCTGCTAGAGCAAGCCCGCACGCGCAGCAACAAAGATCCAATGCAGCCAAAGGTAAATTAAATTAAATGTAAATGTAAAAATCGATCTTTACAAATAATAATAATAGAAGAGTGCTAGGTGTTTTGTTTCCTCTGTTACATACAGACAAACCTTGTCTTATTGCGCTTGGCTTTCTGTGCTTCACAGATATTGCATTTTTTACAAACCGAAGGTTTGTGGCAACCTCACACTGAGGAAGACTACCAGCGCCATTTACTCAACAGCATTATATTTAAATTAAGGTATAGATATATACCTACTGCACACCTAATAGACTTCAGTAGAGTGTAAACATAACTTCTATATGCACTGGGGAACCAAAAAGTTTGTGTGACTCATTTTACTGCCATATTTTTGTGGTGGTCTAGCACTGCACCTGCAATATCTCCGAGGTGTGCCTGTATTTCTTTAAGTAGAGAAGGGTAAATGCAGGGAACATCCTAATACTAGTCCTAGCAAAGGTAGAGCAGACCAGTAACAAAAAAGCATCAGTGCACTTTATAACTAGCGGGAAGAAAACTGAGAGGAGTGTCAAGACGATGAATTAGCTAAACGTATGAAGAGGTACACTAACTGCAGACTTCACCCCTCACACCCTAGGAGATGCTACCCCTAGATGGCCCTGCTAAGCGGAGTCAGGTAGTAACAAAGCACATGTAAGCTTCCAATGATGTACAGAGACCTGGCAAACATCAGGGTGACAGGGCAATGGTCCAGGAAACGCCAGCCAAGCAAAGTTTAGAGAATATAACATTCAGGGGGGAGCGCCATGCTGCAAAAAAAAACTAGGACCTGTGTGGAAAGCATGGGTCCAAGGTCTTACTGATATAACAAATGGAGGACAGGTGTAAAAAGGGGCCTAGCCAGATGACTAGTGGCTTGGAGTTGACAAATACAGACGACCAAAAATCAATCAGCTGGGGCTTCCCTGGTGGCGCAGTGGTTGAGGGTCCGCCTGCCGATGCAGGGGACGCGGGTTCGTGCCCTGGTCTGGGAGGATCCCACATGCCGCGGAGCGGCTGGGCCCGTGAGCCATGGCCACTGAGCCTGTGCATCCGGAGCCGGTAGAGGCCACAGCAGTGAGAGGCCCGCGTACCCCAAAAAAAAAAAAAAAAATCAGTCAGCTGATAACTAGATCCTGTCATCTCAGCTAGTCAGACTATTTCTCTGGCTCCGATGAGGTTTCCGTAATTGCGGAATTGTACAACTGTATTGTTATATCCCCAGGAAAGTGTCAAAATGGACTTTGCTCTAACACTAGAAGTTATCAAAATATATGTTGCTCAAACCTTGGAAAGTTAACAAGTTAAAGAACAATAAATGAACGCCCATGGCATTAGTATTTTAGAATAGGTGTAAGTGTGTTACGTGTTTTGTAACCACTGGATCTTTGTGTGCTGTTTACAGTGTTTGTAGTATTCAGAAAAACCATCATTGTAGTTTAAATTGTTTAAAAAATTTAAGTCTATAACCATGTTTAAGTAGACTGAAGAACTGTTTAAGAAATTGATTTTTGAAGTTTGATTATGCATACAAATTTAATAGTTTGAGCACTAAGGTACACATAGTAGAAGGTGCTTCTCTCCACAAACAAAAACTTTTGGCCAGTAAAGACTATAAAAGTAGGTCACCAACAGAATGTCCAGAGGGTGTAAACTGTATTTCTCCGCATGAAAGACTATTCAGAAATACAGTAGTCTATTTCTTCCATCACATTGGCCCCAGGGAAACAAAAGATAAGGCAACAATAGAAGAAAACAGAGGAGAAAGAAATGCTACACAGTGGATAAGAGTCCTTCTTCCATAGTTTGTCTCTTAAAAGTAGGACATGGCAACAACTGGAAATTAACCACAACAGACTCCAGCATCAGTTCATTGTGTAAATGTAATCAGACATGTACAGCATAACAACAAATTCCTTCTCTTTCAGCTTTGCAATGAGTCTGAAATGACTAGGAATGCTAATGTGCCTGGAGCAATTAAATGCCACGTGAAGTTTTAGACGTGGAAGAGGGTGAGTTGGAGCTGAGAAAGTTTTGGAAGATTCCACTGACCCATTTCCCTCTGAAGAAGGGGTTAAACCGAAACAGATCACCTCCTAATCCTTGGGTCTCCTGGTCCCTGGCGCCTTCTCTCTTTACAAAAGTAATGTTTTTCTTTCGGAAGGCTGCGGACTATTCTTTCCACAGCTCTCTCTCCTGCCCCTCCCCTCACCTAAGACATACGCTCTAAATGCTCACTAATGGGAGAAAGACTAGAAACAGCAGCACCGCGTGGGGAAATTTCCATCATCATCTCATTTCATCACCACAAATCTTGGGAGCTAGATATCCTCTCCCTAGTTTTGTAGATGGAGAAAGTGGAGTTCCGAGAAAATGAGCAAACTGCAATTCTTCAGAGGCGCTGAGTGTCCAGGCCTACTGCCAACGCCTGCACGCTCTCTCATTGGCCGGTGTCCTCTGGGTTCTCTGCTCCATTCTTTATACTGGGGCTGCCTGTCAAGAGTTCTTTCTCAGATGAATTGCAAAGTCAAAAGCCTTGACTCTGAAACTAAAATAAAAGCACTATAAATAAGCCCCTGGTCTAATTCTCCTTCGCTGATCCGATGAATATGTCTCACATAAAGGGCTATCACCCTAGCCTGGGTCTCAATAAACTCCCTGTGTGACCTGGAAAATTGGAATGCATACCTGGATACAGAAAGGGCAGGAACACTCATTCTAAGTTTTCTACACCCAGACACAGTGCGATGAGCTCTCCATACCAGCCTGCCCTTCAGCTTCAGGTCTGAAAAAGGGTGCCTAGCAACACCCAGCTCCCAGCAGCTGACGGAGACCTACTCCCTCCTCTTCGTGACCGTCCTTGCGATGCTCTCTCTACATTCGGTCAGGACAGAGTGCAACAACTTTAAAACCAGCGTCTGAAGCTATTAGGGCAAGATTAATTAAGATCATTTTTTAAAGCCTGAGGCAGAAGAGAAATTCACATTCCATTTATTTTAAGATATAGTACACAAGAGAAGAGTAAGTGTTGAGGACAAGTAGAGGACAACCTGCTCATCGATTTGCTTACAATCACCATCACGCATACCTAACAGGTCATGAGGGATGGAGTTGTACTTATTTTTATTTCATTTTTAAAAGCCTACCTAAAAAGGCAAGAAAAGCATATTTCTACTAACCAAAAGTTATTATCTGCATTCTGAATTCATGCAAGGAGGGGAAAACCGCCAAGAATGCCATATAAGGTTGCATAGCATGTCCACTGCACAAATACGCGGAGCAGCCAAGGTATGACATCGGGGCTGTATCCACCTGGAGAAATATAGGGTCCTCTTTAAAATCTGTACATAGGTTCCATGTAGCCAGTGACAGCTGGATCATTCATGAGGTCCACTTGCAAAATGAAAACGTGTGGGTCCCTTGTTCAAAACTTATAAGGATTTCAAGAAGGCAACGGCCGAGCATTTAGCCAAGCACAGGACTCTCTCCTCCATGCAGGAGTTGCTCACTCATGAAGCCAGACCTGCATCTGGGCTAGCGACACCCTGATCACAACACACAGCACAGAAAAAGAACCATCAGATGGACGTGCTTTGCCTTTACTTTTACTAAACAAGGATGATGACAAACAAAACTTTGAGACACATCCTCTTTTACTCTCACACTCCCAAAAGAAGTTCGCCTCATGTAACAGGCCAATTTGAAAAAAAATTTTTTTTGATTCTTATTCTTAAGCAAAAAGCATTGCTTGTATGACAGAAGAAAAGAAAGAACAGAAAAGTTAATGTAATTGCTGAAATAAAAACCTTCATTTTCAGTAGTGAAAAGCAAATACCACAAAAAACTAAACTAGTACTCTAGGGGAGCAAAATTGGCCACCCCAAAATGTCTCCTCGGATTACTTCCAAGCTGAAAACAGTCAAGGCCCAAACGGCTCAGGAAGAAACTTTGATCTTCTCCCTAACTAGACAGAGTCTGTTCCAGGAGTAGAGCTATCACCAGATATCGGTATAGACAGGCTAGGAGTAGGGGAGGACTCAGAGATCAGAGTCCACTCTGTGTCCCATTGTCTCTGCAAGGCCCAGCAAACATTTACCAAACATTTGCTTTTCCATCTCCATGGCAATTGCCTTCCTCCACTTGTAAGTCCCAAGTCCCTACCCACAACATCCTCTTTTGTCTTTAGCTGAAGATGGTATTGAAGGTAAGGATTTCAGCTATTTTGGTGAGTTACTCAGTTTTCCTTGGTCTCCCCCGTGTATACATGTTATTAAACTTTTGTTCAATCTTCTCCTGTTAATCTGTCTCATGTCAACTTAATTCTTAGACCAGCCAGAAGAACCTAGAAGAGTAGAGGAAAATTTCCTCCTCCCTACAGTACCACAGGGGATAGATAACCTTGAGAAACTATTCCAGAACATGGGAAAAATGAATAAAGAAACTAAAAGGACTGGGGCTTCCCTGGTGGCTCAGTGGTTAAGAACCCACCTGCCCAACGCAGGAAGGAAGATCCCACATGCCACGGAGCAGCTAAGCCCGTGTGCCACAACTACTGAAGCCCAAGCACCTAGAGCCAGTGCTCTGCAACAAGAGAAGCCACCACAGTGAGAAGCCCACACACTTCAATGAAGAGCAGCCCCTGCTCACCGCAACTAGAGAAAGCTCGCGCATAGCGAAGAAGACTCAACGCAGCCAAAAATAAAATTAATTAACTTAAAAAAAAAGAAATAAAAAAGGGAAAGGCTCACGTACAAATGAGAGAGAAACCTGGCAATCCACCCCTAGAACAGAGGATCTCAATAAATGACATGTTATTATAACATCACATTTTGCAAGGACGCATAAATGTATTTTCACCATACATAAGACAGCAGAGCCAACGGAGCACAATTGGTAGTACAAAGTACAATATAAGAAAATGCCTCAGAGCTTAAAAGTCTTAAGATTGAAAACAGTGAGTGTTAATGGAAATCAAGGCAAAATTAATGCCATACCTTGCAGACTTCCTAGATACTACAAAGAATATGGCCAACCATGACAAGTGTCCTTATAAGGGTGAGATGAGAGATCTGCCACAAACACGAGAGAAGGCAATGTGACCTCGGAGTCAGAGATTGGAGTGATGTGAACCACAAGCCAAGGAATGCCAGCAGCCACCTGAAGAAGCCAGAAGATTCTCCCCTAGAGCCTTCAGAAGGAGCATGGCCCTGCCAATATCTAGATTTCAGGCTTCTGGTTCCAGGATTGTGGGAAAAGGAATTTCTGTTGTTTTAAGCCACTCATTTGGTGGGGTTTTTTATGTTTTTTTTTTACTGCAGCCCTAGGAAACAAATACATTAGGCATTACGTAACAAATACATTCCACATACAATAAAGCTCCAAGACATTGCTCCTCTGGCTCAAAAGTCTCCGGCTTGTAGAGGATACAGGGCCGACCCACCTGATAATTAACACTGGAGTGGACAACCACCAAGTCAGAGTCGTGACCAGGAGGGATCTGGATCTACAGCCCAACGGAGGAAATCCCAGCCAGCTGGCTTCACGGAGGTGCTCCAGCTATTTTTTGACCTTTAAATAATGCCTCCTTGGGCTTCCCTGGTGGCGCAGTGGTTGGGAGTCCACCTGCCGATGCAGGGGGCGCGGGTTCGTGCCCCGGTCCGGGAGGATCCCACGTGCCGCGGAGCGGCTGGGCCCGTGAGCCATGGCTGCTGAGCCTGTGCGTCCGGAGCCTGTGCTCCGCAACGGGAGAGGCCGCAGCGGTGAGAGGCCCGCGTAACACACACACACACACAAATAATAATGCCTCCTTGATTTTAGGCAATAAAATTTCTTTGGAGCTGAAGGGGAACAAAATATGCCACCTCCAAGTATGCCTCTCTGGCATAAGGATGATCTTGAGCTGGTTATTTTTAAGAAATAGCAAACACCAGAGAAACTCTGAAAACCTAGTAGATGTTACCCTTTGTAAGAGACATTTAAGCATACAGGGGAAATTTCCATTTGTAAGGGTGTTTCCCTCTTGGTTCCGGAAAGAGGAGGATGACTAAATCTCTAGAAACTATTATCAGTGGAGAGGCAGCAATTTAAATCTGCACAACAGCCCTACCCTTGTTTACTGTGCTTTTCCTAATAACCTCCTAAAACTGGCTCTCACAGCTTTTGTCTTTAGCCAAAGGTATTTAAGGTGATAACTCAGGGGAATTCCCTGGAGGTCCAGTGGTTTCAGGAAGTTAATCAGTTTCCCTGGGTATCTCCTATGTATACAGGAGACATACATGTGATTAAACTTCCGTTTTACTCCTGCTAATATGTCTTTATTACCAGAGTGGGGGAGTGGGCAGTGTCTCCGCCAAGAACCCAGAAGGGTAGAGAGAAAATTATTTTTCCTCCCGGACAGGATCCCCCTGTATCATTATTGGGAGTTTTGTCTCACTTATGGGTTCCGGGCTGGGAATAGAGCAGTAAACAAAACAGACGTAGACCTTGCCCTGAGGGGCTTCCAGTAAGAGTGGGGTATATATTAAACAAATAATTACAAATAATTATTTACCATCTTTCTTGTTCTCACATTTGTTTCATACTCACAAGCACCCTGCGAGTTAGGACTAATCCCTGGCTCACAGACGTGGAAACAGCCATTAGGTGTCAGCTAGAAGGAGCCGATCTGGGGTTGGACTGGGCCAAAGAACTCTGGAGCCCACTGCTTAGAGGACAGCACTACACCAGCTCCTCGCTGGGCCTCCCTGACTTACTATTGGAAAATGGAGCTACCGTTTATTCACCCTGTTTCTCAGGCCCAAAACTCTGGAGTCACCCCTGACTTCTCTTTTTCTCCCCAACAATATTACAAGCTGTAAACTACACTCATTTGCCCAACTTTTAAACCGTACATTATCCTCCCAAAAGGGAACTTACAATTTCAACAAGTTTCTTAATCAAATGTAGCATCCAAAATGTGTTGGGTTTGGTTTTTTGGGGGGTTTTTTGGCATAAGATATTATATTTCCAGGAAGTGTGTATGTGATCTTGTACAATTCATTTACTGACCTTAATTTCATAAGTGTGCTCTTCACAATTATTTCACAAGCGTGCTTGGAGTCCTCCCTGTGTGCGAGGCCGTTCAGCCTCCGGTCCCTGGCTCCCCTGCAGCTCGTCTTACGACCCGAGCATTTACTTATTTTCAGGCCTTTGCACGTAGGTTTCCACTTTCAGGGGATCCGTTGGCAGATTCCCACTAATTACCACTCATCCTTCGGTCTCAGCTTTGACTATAGGCTCTGTGAGGACAAGGGCCACGCTTTTCTTCTCCACTGTATCCCCAACACCCATCCCATCACCTGCACAGAGAAAGTGTCTAGCAAATCTCAGCTGAACCAACATCACCTCCTCAGCACCGCAAGCTCAGGGGTAGGTAGCCCTCCCTTCCTGCCCCTAACACCCTAAGCCTCCCCCATACCGGCACTTATCACTTGATACTTTAATTGCTGTTTTTCTCCTCTACTAGATTAAGTCCCTGAAGGCCCAGGTTTTATCTTGGTTACTATTCAATCCCAAAGCCTGCCACAACACCTGGCAATATTTGTTGACTAACCTTAAACCTCTGAGTAACTCACCTGTTTCCCTTTTTCAATAAAAAAGGAAAAGATGACGTCCTTTCACAATACTCCTGCGAGCCTTAAAGCCACAAAAGGCTGATGACGTTAAAGGACTCTAATTAGAAATTCAGGTAAGTAGTGAAACCCACTTCATAAGCTACACAACTCATTCATTTATCAGAGAATTATTTCTTCACGGTCCCAATGTACTGCCTGAGATACTAAGAAAATCTAGAATTTGTATGTCAACTATATTTCAATGAAATAAGTAAAATTAAGAAAAAGAAAGAAAAATCTAGAACCACTTTCATCCCCCAGGCAACCACTGACTTTAATTTCCCAAATATTGACACAATTTGCAAAGGTACATCAGGAAGGATGGGCTATATTACGCTGTGTTCACAAAGGTTTCTTTGTCACACACTCTACATGCCCATTTCAGGTTGGCTCCACATGTCCTCATCAGGGAGGACAGAGCCTCCACTGTCTAGAGGGTCCCCAGGTTGTCGAGGAAGGGAAGATGGTGAACAGCCACGTCCCCAACAGAACTGGAAACAACTGGTGAACACCATTAGCAAGCACTTGGCAGAAATGTAAACATTCTACAAAAGCAGTTAATTCACTTTCTACCTATGGCATCCCAAAAAGTAACCCTGACTCAATATACATGTACTCAATTGGTTGTGGGTTTTTTTGCTTTAATAAAACTAACCACACAGGGACTTCCCTGGCGGTCCAGTGGTTAAGACTCTGCACTCCCAATGCAGGGGGCCCAGGTTCGATCCCTGGCTGGGGGAACTAAGGTCCTGCATGCCACACAGTGCAGCCAAAAATTAAAATTAAAATTAAACTAACAAGGCAAATGCACGTTATTCCGAATTATATGGCAATTCACCAAAAAAAAAAAAAAGTATCCACCATAATGTAATTGAACAAGAAGAGAATAAGCTATCTCGCCAGAAAACCTACACAACAGAATTTTATTAACAGACCAGGGTAGCTCTGGAAACTAAAGGCAGGTTTGTTCCCCAGCTGTTCATAGGTATTGGCACAGTGAGGTCTTGGCATTATCCAACTGCTTCCACCTGGCATTGTCAAAAACCATTAGCTCGTGAATGATACACGAGCAAGGAATACCTACCATGTCCTTTACAACTCCTGTAACTTGCACTCATATTTCAAACAAATCTAAATTCAGACTCATGCAAAGCACACAATATAGGCAGGCATAGTGAAGGTATGATCACAGCAGAGGGGACCACAGGAAGTGTTCAGGAGAGAGGCAAGGCTAAAGAGATAAATTCAAATCCCAATGAAAGTCACATGGATAAAACAGCTAATGGAGAGGGTGAAGAGAAGCGGGGAGAGGTTTTGAGAGGAGATTTCTGAGAAGAAAAGGGAGCAGAGTTAGAAAATTAGAAAAAGGACCAGAGGAAGGAGTCTCCAGAAGTTAAGAGATACAAGAGTTCATGGACTAGAGAGTGAGTAGCAGCAATGACTGCTCTGGTGAGGATGTGGAAGATGAACAAATTTAAGTGACTGCTTGAACCTAAAAAGTCACTGGTGACCTTGGGCAAGCATCTTCCTGAGGAGCACTGAAGTAGAAGCAATGCATGGAGACCACCCACAGTTGCTGGTGTGCATCCTACTCTCACCCCTCTGTGCACCCACCCCTCTCTCCTCTCCAGCCCCTCCACTGATCGTTCAGCTCCTGCCACGCCTCCTGTGGGAAGCCTTCTCTGATGTCCCCGCCCTGGGCTCGTCTCCCCACAATGCCCTGTGCTGTTCAGTTGGATGGGTCTCCCACGAGACACGTTGGGGGAAGCGGCCTCTCTAATCCGTCTTTGTGTCCCTGGCGCCCAGAAGGGTTCTTGGCATACAGAAGGCATTCCATGTGTGTTTGTGTAAGGAAAGAAATAAAGGGGTTACAAAAAGAGAGCAACTCTGGGTCCAGTAACTTGAAGGGGAGATACGGACTGGAAGAGGGGATGTGCCGTTTGACCCAATAGCAATGACTTAGCACACCTCTGGGCCAAGGGGGAGGCAACGAGAAGAGTCAAGATGCTGGGATTACAAATAGAGGAAATGGAAGTCAGGGCACATATGAGCGTATGTGGCAGGGAGAGAAGGCGTTAACACTTCTGGCAGAACATTTCTCCATCTCCAACACCAGGGGACAAGAAAGATGATGTTAAAGAGGTCCCAAGGTGGCCTGAAAGAGGAGCTTGTGCTGAACAAAGATCCAGTAAGGGGGGAAGGTAAGGGCCTCTACCAACACAGAGGGAGGCACGAATGGGACTGATAGTTGGAGGGAAAAGGAAAAGGTCTGGAAAGGCACTATGCAGACTGGCAAGGAATCAATCGGAAATGAGACGGCAACTGAAAACAATTAAACCTCTTTACACATCTAGTCAGTCCCACTCCTGTCCATCCTTCTTTCAACTTTTCCCTCAAATCTATCCTTCCTTTCCAGTTGAAGACTCTTCTGGTTTATGCAATTAGTGTCAGGCCTAGACCATTATGGCTGTGTAATTCGGTATTTCCTTAACTGTGTTTCTCAAAATGTTAATAAGTGCACTTACCGAAAAAGGTGAGTAAATGGATTTCATAGTCAGATACGTTTAGGAAGCAACACATACTCTCCCTCAGTTTCAAAATTCTCCACAGTGAATTACAAGCTCTAAGAAATCCTGCAAAGGTATCGACCTAACTCTAACCCAGCACGGGTGCAGATTCTTTCTCAGGTGGCACCTGAGAAATGAAATACAATAAGTAAAACCTGATTTTCCACTGCAGGTTCCATCTACAAATGTAGGCTACAAGCCACCACCATGCATCAGTCACAATATGCTATGTGACAAACATCCCCCAAATCCTAGTAGCTTCACACAACAGATATTGATCACTATATACCTGAACAACCCTACAGGGCAATGTCCCCGCTATAGGGACTCAGTGGACGAAGGCTCCACCAACCTGTAGATGAACCATCTGAAACACACAGCCTTCTCGCTATTGTATGAGAGGAAGATAATATTGGAAGGTCTTCCAACTACAGCTAAATGCTTCAGCCTGGAAGTGACATTTGACTTCCGCTCACAACACACTGGGCAGCACTAGTCATATGGGCTCACCTAGCTTAAAAGGGAGCAGAAAAGTCTAAGCCTCCCATGTGTCCTGACAAGAAGAGAATCAGAGAAGGGGTAAAGTGCTCAATGTCCCTACTGCATACCTCCTCCTCATTCCCAATCAGCCCCCGCAGTCTGCTAGCTCTACATCTAGAAACCCTCCAATAGTACCCTCACCATCTTCTTTCATTCACTATCATACCTCACCTTCACCTGTTTCTCTCCTATGCCTACCAGTTATTTTTCCAAAATATCTCATCATGTTATTCCCCAACACCTGATTACTAAAAAAACATCCTTTGTGGCTACCTACTATTTATGGTATAAAATTCCTTATTATGATATACAAGGGCCTTCACTCTCTTCACCTCAATCTACCTTTTCAGCCCTGTCCCTGGCCTCTGTACACTTTTTTTTTTTAAGGTCTGACACTTTCTGGACTAGGTCTTACTTTGATTTTAATTGCAATGAGTCAGAAATCTCAGGGCAAAAGAAAAATTGGCTTAGGGTTTCAGTGGCTCTCTAATGTCTTGTCAAACACAGGCAGTACCAGCAGTGTCTGCAGCTCTGTGCCTTAGGCAGGGCCTTCAAGTTCTACTATCCTGTTTTCTAGAATGTGCTCTACTTCCCTGGTGATTCAATCAGGTAGGCCAGGGGGTGTTTGGCACAGACTGTAGCAGAGCTTCTGCAGGACACATCCAGGTGATGCTACCAGCACACGAGGGAGGATGCCCCTCATCATTATTACCTTTCCTGTAGCAAGAGTTGTGGTCCACAGTGAATTCACCTTAGACCTCCATCCATGACAAATCCCACTAGGTCTAATCTCCCATTTCCCCTCCATTCCTCAATACATAACGTGAAGGTGTACATCCCAAGAGCAACCCAACAGGATTTCTAAATACAGAAGCATCATTCAGACACGGTTCTTTTTACCATAATGAAGGGAAGCACAAATCTTACAGATTCCAGAGGCCATGCCTGGCAAACAAAAAGAGCAATCAAAATTTTATCAGCACCCACTCTTGCCATAAGAAGACAGGATCATTCTATGTCTAGTGCCAGGCGGCTTGGGCTCCAGGTGGAGATTTTCTCTGAGGAGCTTCAACAAATGTATACCTACAAATTGTCGCAAAAGATAATTCTAATTCCCAGAAATAGCCACTTTCACACCATCATGCCTTTACTCACGCTGTTGTCTCCCTCATTTGCCTCCTCTATCCAATACCCGTTCCTCAAGACTTAGACAAGTGTCAGCTTTGCTAACCCCCTTCCCATTTTCCCCAATCCCACCAGAATTAAGGGACTAAATTTATAGGCTGAGTTCCCATTTGCTGAGTTCCCATTGCATTTGTTGAATTTCTTTATCACAGTAGCTCACTATCTTATAGTTAGACACATACTATATCTCCCCGGCTAACCTGTGAACTTCTTGAAGATAGGGAATGCATTTATTTTCATACTTTAGAGCTTTATATTCAGTAGGAGTTTAATAAATGTTAACTGACTGAAAACTGAATTAACAATGTTTCCTGTCAACCTAGCTGACATAATCTAAGTTTTATTTGTACCCGGTATGGCTTATTAAAAGTGGGCTTTACTCAGCTCAATATCGAAGAAACAAACAACCCAATCCAAAAATGGGCAGAAGACCTAAATAGACATTTCTCCAAAGAAGATATACAGACTGCCAACAAACACATGAAAGAATGCTCAACATCACTAATAATTAGAGAAATGCAAGTCAAAACTACAATGAGATATCATCTCACACCGGTCAGAATGGCCATCATCAAAAAATCTACAAACAATAAATGCTGGCGAGGGTGTGGAGAAAAGGGAACCCTCTTGCACTGTTGGTGGGAATGTAAATTGATACAGCAACAATGGAGAAGAGTATGGAGTTTCCTTAAAAAACTAAAAATAGAACTACCAAACGACCCAGCAATCCCACTACTGGGCATATACCCTAAGAAAACCATAATTCATAATGTTCATTGCAGCTCTATTTACAATAGCCAGGACATGGAAGCAACCTAAGTGTCCATCAACAGATGAATGGGTAAAGAAGATGTGGCACATATATACAATGGAATATTACTCAGCCATAAAAAGAAACGAAATTGAGTTACTTGTAGTGAGGTGGATGGACCTAGAGTCTGTCATACAGAGTGAAATAAGTCAGAAAGAGAAAGACAAATACCATATGCTGACACACATATATAGAATCTAAACAAAACAAACAAAATAAATGGTCATGAAGAACCTAGGGGCAAGACGGCAATAAAGACACAGACCTACTAGAGAATGGACTTGATACGGGGAGGGGGAAGGGTAAGCTGGGACAAAGTGAGAGAGTAGCATGGACATATATACACTACCAAATGTAAAATGCATAGCTAGTGGGAAGCAGCCGCATAGCAGCGGGGCATAGCAGCGGGAGATAGCTCGGTGCTTTGTAACCACCTAGAGGGGTGGGATAGGGAGAGTGGGAGGGAGGGAGACGCAAGTGGGAAGAGATATGGGGACATGTGTATATGTATAACTGATTCACTTTGTTATAAAGCAGAAACTAACAAACACACCATTGTAAAGCAATTATATTCCAATAAACATGTTAAAAAATAAAGTATATGATTCAATGGTTTTTACTGTAGGAAAAAAAGTGGGCATTACTGATCATAGATTGTTAAAATTATGTTTATTAAAGAAAATAATCAAACTGTTTATTTTACTAACATAACACAATCTAAACATTTTCTGTTTTGTTTTTGGTGTGTGTCCCATAACATATTCTAAAAAGCTTGAATGCCATACGGTATGAAATGGAGATAACTCACCCTTCAACTTATAAATACCTAACCTATTATATTTAAGGAACAAAACACCTAAATTACTTAGTTTCCTAATAATACTGCAAAATTAGCTTTACAGATGAGGTAAAACCCTGCTTTGAGACACGGTAAAAATAAATATATCCCAGGAAAGGACATGTAATTTAAGTTCAAACACTAAGAGTGTTTCTTGTGAGAAAAAATAGTGGCATATACTGTTTTGAATCGTTCCTATTTAAATTGGAATAAACCTACTATAGAAATGGATGCTCAAGCAATTCCGGTATGAACAGATACCAAAAGGAAATCAATCCTCTCAGAGTATCAAAAAGCAAAATAGGGAGGAAGCTGAAGTAGGTAATGACCCAACCACTCATTCCCAGCCATTGACCCCTGATATCGTCAAAGAGCTATTGAAGCTAGCAGCTGGTCACTTGGCATCTGAAATGAACCTACCACTGTATTTATCCTCCACTATAGAAAAATGTAGCATATTCAACTCCAACTCACAAAAGAACCAATACTGATGAACAGAACTATTCTCAACACTGTGAAAATATGTCCCACAGTGACAAACTTTAAGTAGACAGCTTCCCAGTGCTTTTAAAATATAATTTGACTTCCATGAGTTTTCAAAACCAAATCTTAAGCAAGATACCGCGTCCTTTACTCTTAGGTCAGAGATGCTGACAAGAGTAGAGTGATAAAGTGGCCGCAGGGCCGCATACAAGCACAGATATTGATTTAAATTCCATCAAGTACAGCTGCTTTCCACAGCAGTTTAACTGCCAAAGTAGAGGACATTCGCTCTGTACCAAGTGACAGCACAATTCTGAGAGCACTACAGATGTCCTCAGGTCACCCACCCTCAGGCAACTGGGGGCTAACCAGAGGAGCTAAATTCAACACTGGTTGTGATCCTCATTCCTTTTTTTTCTGGAAGGATCAGTAGGTTTCTACCAATTTCACATCTGTTTCAACTTTTCATATACTCTATTCAGACATCTACATACTTTACAAATTATGGTTTGGCTCTTACTGAATCATGCCTTAAAAAAGGTCATCCCAGAGCGGAACCAACGGGAACCAACTATGCTGGAATCATCACCACCATAATTTTACCTGCCTCACTGATAAAAATGGGTCCTTCTACACGAATACTTCAAATCAAAACTTTTCTGGATGGATACAGTGACTGCCTCATTACTCTCCAAGAATTAGAGGGGGGAAAAAAGCCTATAAATTTAGTCCCTTTTAATCCAGGATAAACTGTTTGTTTAGAATTTTTTATTTTGTTTGTTCTAGAAACAATATTACAGTCTGTGCTTGGTGCTCACTCTTCATTGCTGCACAGGATGTGGGGACGGAAGGCGATCCTCCAGGCAGGAAGCTTAGTCTCCATTCCACCACCCTGAGTTTACCAGGCTGTTAGATTCAGAAGTTTGTATCATTAAATCACATGTAATTAGATTTTCAATTCACTACCACGTTTGCTAACAGGCAAAGCAGCCAACAGATCCTCCAGAGATTTTATTCATGATAAAACAAATAAGGCAAATGAAAAAGCATTAACTTTTATGAACTGTATACAAGTACCTTACAAGTCAGTAAAAAATAACTAATCAGTGCACAACCTCTGCTGTGCTTGAGTAAGGAGGTACTTACTCAGCACCTCCTAGCTGGAAAGGACTCAGTCAATGACTTAACTGAGAACTAATAAAGTGAACCAGCTTGCGGAAGCCATAAGCTGGTTAGAAGAGCCAGGATGACCTCAAGCTGCATCTTTGAGGTTCTCATCTTCCCCCAGCACCATGCTACTCCTATGTCACACTAGGCTTAGATTTTAATCTTTTCATGAATTTATCTTCCCAACAAGAATGTAAGCCTCTTAAAATCTCTGTATATTTTGCCCCTTAGCTCATGTGAAGTATACAGCAAATCTGTGATAAACAATACAAAGAAAACCAGTACAATACACTATTAAATAATCCCAGAATTGCCATAAACCTAACGTGCTCAAAGATCTGTACTTTTAACCCCAACTCTAGCAAATTCTGGCCCCTATTGTTTTTTTTTTATCTATTAAAGATAGACAGTACTAACCCCTCTCAACTGTCTAATGGTCTTAAATAGCCCAAACATAATGACACACAGCCCTTTGGAGCAAACAAAGTACTCCACCATCTGGAATAAAAACCACAGAGTGTGTGGAAGTGTATTCCTGAATCAGTACAAATATTCATATTGGAAGTGGAAGAGCTATTGATACATTCCACTGGAACTTTTTTAAAGTGGTCTAAGGTTTTCTATCTGTAAAATAGAGTTCAAAAAATAAGACAGAGGGACTTCCTTGGTGGTCCAGTGGCTAATACTCCGCACTCTCAATGTAGGGGGCCCGGGGTTCGATTCCTGATCAGGGAACTAGATCCCACATGCCACAAAGAAGATCCCAAACGCAGCAACTAAGACCCGGCGCAGCCAAATAAAATAGTAAGGCAGAAAGTTATGTTAACTGTTTATTCTCCACACTGGCAGCTCTCAAAATATGATCTGGGAACCCCAGGGAAACTCAAAGACCCTTTCAAGGGATACATGAGGTCAAAATTATTTTCATCATAATGCTGTGATGTTACTTTCCTTTTTCACACTCATTCTTTCATGAGTATGAGTGGAGTTTACTCATGAGTGTGATAGTACAACCTATTAAGTGCAGAAGCAGATATGAATCCAGCTGTCTTCTATTAAGGCAGACACTAAAGGGACTTGTGAGTGTATAATGATGCCACTCTTCTTACTAAATTGGGTTTTGTTCTGGAAAACATGGGTATTTTTTATTAAAAATGCTTCCATGTTTCTTTTTAACTAAATTTATAAATTTTTTTTAATTTCTCAGTTTTAATTTCCAGTACAGTAAATATAACATACATTCAGGCATACCTCATTTTATTGCACTCATTTTATTGTGCTCCACAGATACTGCATTTTTTCCTTTTTCTTCTTTCTTTTTTTTTTTTTACAAATTGAAGGTTTGTGGCAACCCTGCAACAAGCAAATCTATCGGCACCATTTCTCCAACAGGATTTGCTCACTTCATGTCTCTGTATCACATTTTGGTCATTTTCGCAAATTTTCAATTTTTTTCAGTTGTTATGTTCGTTATGGTCATCTATGATGAGTGATCTTTGATGTTACTATTGTAACAGTTTACAATAAAGATGTAAAAGATTACAATTCACGGAAAGCTAATATGATTGTTAGCATTTTTTAGCAATAAGGTATTTTTTTACCTAAGGTTTGTACATTTTTCTCAGACCTAATGCTATTGTACACTCACTGGACTACAGTATAGTGTAAACATAAATTTTATACGCACTGGGAAAACCGCAAAATTCATGTGACTCACTTTATTGGTGATATTCACTTTATTGCAGTGGTCTGGAATTGAAACTATTGTATCTCTGAGATGTGCCTGTATAGCTGACAAAAACAAAAACTTCTCAGAGTCAGCTTGGGAACCGACACCAATTTAGGAGTAGAATTTAATGAAATTAAATTTGAGTAAAGAATTTTATTCTAACTGGTGCATATCTACATGCACATGATTTTAAGTTAGAAGATATCAGGCTGAGGTTGGGCAGAGAGGGAAATGGACCAATTACCTCGTGTGACTTTTGAGTTTTCATACCAAACCAAAAGTGCAAGTTTCAGTATAAACAATCTAATCCACAGGTGAACTAAATCATAGATTGCGCTTCATTCAATAATGCTTCAGCTTGTGCACTGAGGAAGGATTAATGAGCAAGCATCTTATGAATATACCAAACCTCCACCCTCACCCCCCAAAAACACAACAGAAAGAAAATGGAGAGAAAAAAACAAAAAGCAAAAAAACCTGAGCAGGTGAGAGGGCAGACAAAGGACTGATGTTCAGAAACTTCAGTGGGTTTCTGAACTCAGTATCCATACAGACAGACTTACATCCCCAGCCACTCATTAAAATATACCAAGAAGTCTACTTTACTGTTCTCACTGCTTACCTCCAGCTAAGAGTCAGAAAACTAATGTATTTTTTCCGTTTCCCCACAGGGAAATCCAGATGCAGAGGATACCGTGCAATGCCTCCAAGAGACACACGTAGTGACATTCAGACATTTGTCTGAAATTTGTAAATATTGTGGTAACTGTTGTATTCCCAGGTGTTGAGCTCATAATTTGAAATCAACCCATAGAACAAAGGTAACCTCTGCTTCATTTGAAATTAAAAGAACTATATTCATTATGTCTCCCCACTATTTCCAGTATGTATATTTAAGCATTAATGTATATAGCTCTATATTAAGTATTAGAGGAATTAAAATGTATACGACAACGCCCACACCCTCAAGATTATTCATTAAAAGTTCAAACAATTAAATAAAAACAAAAGATGTCACCAATTATCTCTCAAATGCATGACAGCCAATGAGTGCCTTTAGCGCTGAAGACACGACAGAATCATTGAGGAATTCTTCAGAACAGGGCCTTAAACTAGTCCTTAAGGGTCATTTTTCTAAACCAAATTATTTAATCCTAAATATAAAAAAGAAGCCTGGCTCACCAAAAACATTACTTTGGTAAAGTACTTTAAAATAAGGTACATAACTGCCATTTCTCAAAATAATGTTCACCCTGAATGTTGACCTTTTCAAACTATTGAATAATGTCTCTAGAAATACTGGAGAAGTCCAATTTGAACATTTTTCTCAGAAAAAAATGTCACTTTTCAAATTATGGTTTAATGAAGATTCGGCTTCAAGGATATTCATCCCAGGACTGTTTTTTTTTTTTTTTTGGCCACAAAACACGACATGTGGGATCTTAGTTCCCCGACCAGGGATCGAACCTGTGCCCCCTGCAGGGGAAGGGGGAGTCTCAACCACTGGACTGCCAGGGAAGTCCACCCCAGGACTGTTTTTAATAGTAAAAAATTGGTTACCACCAAAAAAAAAAAAAAAAAAAGTATGTTAAAATCATCAATGGAATACAATGGAGCAATTAAAAATTACAGAGTGAAATATGTATTTACATGGAGAGATAGTCACTCCATTTCAGGTGAAAAAACCAATCAGTATGTAGAATTATCCCATTTCGTAAACAAATACAAATGTACTTAGAGATAAAAATTATCAGTTGAAGCTGATTATGAAGGATTGAATTTATGGATAATTTTTATGTTCTTTATAGTACTTGTAAGAATTTTAAAGTGCCTACAATGCACACATACCAATTCTGTGATGAGGAAAAAAGTATATCGTTTTAAAAACACTAATTCTATGTTCCTGACTGATCGATGCCTTCCTCTACCTTGGCAGGTTAGAAGACATCCAAAGATGTTTTTAAGTTCTTCTCACCCATAGTCAGTGGATGACAGAAATTGTTACAAGACAGCTTCCCTGGTGGCACAGGGGTTGTGAGTCCGCCTGCCAACACAGAAGAGATGGGTTCGAGCCCTGGTCTAGGAAGATCCCGCATGCTGCGGAGCAACTAAGCCCGTGCGCCACAACTATGAGCTCACGCTCTAGGGCCCACGAGCCACAACTGAGCCCATGGAGCCCATGTGCCACAACTACTGAAGCCCGAGCGCCCTGGAGCCCGTGCTCTGCAACAGGAAAAACCACTGCAATGAGAAGCCCATGCACCGCGACTAGAGAAAGCCCGCGCGCAGCCACGAAGACCCAACGCAGCCAAAAATAAATAAAAATTAACTAATTAATTTTTTAAAAATTGTTACAATATAAACTTTTGCCCAAGGGTCAAAACTCTGCTAGAAAAAACAAAACAAAACAAAACTCTCGCGTGAGTTTAATTAAATCTACAGCTAACAAGCATCAGGCTTCTCAGGCAACTTGCAACACTTCGCGAGCTAAGAAAATAAAACTATTAAAACATAATTTTTCGACAAGGAAAAGGACGTCGGGGACTTTGAAGTAATGTGCTCTGGGAAGGTGTTACACATTCGAATCCCAAACAAAATAATCCTGACGTGAATCTGAGCTGAAAACCCAGGGGTGGTACAAAAGCCAAGCCTGTCAGCAGAGTTCCAACTCGTGGTCCATGCTCCTTACGAATCAGGGAAGGCAGCAATAACATACCTAAGCTATTTTAAACACTGAAGGGGAAAAAGCGAATGAAAAATAGGCTGTGCGGGGCTTCCCTGGTGGCGCAGTGGTTGAGAGTCCGCCTGCCGATGCAGGGGACACGGGTTCGTGCCCCGGTCTGGGAAGATCCCACGTGCCGCCGAGCGGCTGGGCCCGTGAGCCATGGCCGCTGAGCCTGTGCGTCCGGAGCCTGTGCTCCGCAATGGGAGAGGCCACAACAGTGAGAGGCCCGCGTACCGCAAAAAAAAAAAAAAAAAATAGGCTGTGCGCAGTAAGGACTCATACAGTAACTGAAACCAAGGTGAATCCTTCGCATTAGGCTTAAATGTTATTACCACACCCACCCCTCCTACTGGTTAGAAAATACTGTGTCTGGTTAAAAAAATGTTAAGGGGCAGCAATACTTATTTTTTTATACAGCTTGCCGGACAAAATCGTTCATGAGGGATCCATCCAAGAAAATAAATAAATAAATGGGTGCATAATAGAGAAGGTTGGGAACCAGGACTGCAGGGAATCCACAGCACCACCGAAGACCCATGACACCCAAGACCAATGACACCTCGTGGTGCCCCTGAGGGTGGCAAGGCAGCAGGCAGGACTTCAGGTGGTATGCGAGGTGGGAAAGGGCCAGCGTGGCCAAGTGGCCGCTGTCAGCACTGACCTGATGACCAGGGACACAGAGAGAGGACGAGAGGCAGGGCTTCAACGCCAGGCCCCTGCAATTCCCATCTGAGCACCTGGATATTTTAAAGAATAAACACCAGCTGCTGTAGTCTGAGTTGCCAATTCTTCTTTTCTTCCCATTTGCCGCTGCACTGAATCACCAGCCCAGCTCTGGACACCTGGTTCTAACAACCAGGCAGCATGGTCCCATTATTAATAACCACAGGGCAGGGTGCCAAGAGGCCATCTAATCTGGCTCTTTGGCTCTATTCTAAACCCTACTTTACGGGGTAAAGGCTAAAAAAAAATCGCTTGGTGTTTCCCAAACATATATTTTAGGCTATAGTATCCTCATAGACTATTTATTTGCAACAAAATACTGTGGCTATTTCCTCTTCTATATTAAAACAAAAACAAAACAAACAACAACAAAAAACCCACTTAATAGTTCTTTCTAGAGTAATACCAGTTTGGTTCCCTCCGTCCCCTGACATCCTCTTATGAGCTATCCATATTCAGCGTCCCTTAAAATCTGCTTCCTACTAAGCATTTATTTTCTATCTCTTATTTTTGCCAGTTGTGTGTTCTAAACATAACTTGTCAATGTTCATCTTTTCAAAAAGGTAAAGCATGACTATTAGTACACCGTGGCCAACCACTTAAATATAGCAATTCAATAATTCACTGCACTTTTATTTAAAAAATCAATTTATCACTTGAGATTTTTTTCCCCTCCTATGCTTATATGAAAAAGGTTATCTGGTAGAAAGGCACTGTTCTTCAATAGCTTAGATGTCTGTCTGTCAACTCCCTGAAAGGACAGTAGAGTTCACGAATCACTTCAGTCACCTCACCTTGGCAAATAATTGACCTCTCCCACAGCCCTGCAATGATTCATTACACAGCCCAGCCAGCCAGCAAGGCTCCATTAGACCTGACTAGTCCAAGACACCAAGGCATACACTCCCCAAGACAGCCCTGCAGGAGCCCATGAGGCCAAGGACCAGCAAATGAAGGCCACTCCGAGCACTGCTGGCCTTGCTGGCCCTCGAAGTTGAAACATTCCCATTCAGACTTGATTGCGCTTAAGTAAGAAGTAAGAACTTAGGTAACAGAATTCCCAAAGTAATTTTTAAAAGTACTGTCTCATAAAACCTGACTCAGGACTTGGGCTTCATTATTCAAAATTCCTCAGTCTATTTCCTCATGTCTAAGTAGCTGTTAATAGTAAAACACATGATCTATTTATTAACTTTAGAAAAACATCACTACATAAAATGTACAGATTGGTTTTAAGATTTACAGGGTTTCCAAAAACATTAAAATGGGGGGGGGAAGCAATTTGAAGATAGGAAAAGATGGTAATTTTGAAAATATCTGGACCGTTAAACATAGGAAATGCACATATATTAAGAAAGTTAATTTTTAAAAGGTATATTATACTCAGTAGAACTATTTTTAAAAGCTTTGAAAAGCATCCTTTCATACAAAACTTGATGTGCTAATTTGCCCTTACGGAATTTAAAGACACCTAGAGATTAGGCTTTATTAGTTTCCTTTGAGTAGTTAAATACATTACACATTCTCTTCTGTGGCATTTTGTTTATGAGGATATGATGCCTTTTTATTAATGAAAAATTTCACACAACAAATGGTCAGGTTCAGTGATTCAGCCATGGTCACAACTAGGATCACGGGGCGGTATGAGATTCTAAAGTAACTTACGTTCTCTCTGGGCCTCATTTTCCTTTTATTAAACATGGCTAACAGATGCTTATATGTAAGTATACATGGCAGGGACTATACAGAGCTCTACAGATGTAACTTGGTGGTATCATTATCTTTTCTCATAAATAAGCATAGAAAGAAAATACAGGTAAGCATTTAAATTTTACAGTCATTTAAAGAAAACTAAGTCAGAAATTGTGTATCAAAGAAAGCACAATGGATTCACATTCCTCACTGGAAAAAGAGCAATTAAGCAAGTACTTTAATTTCCCTAAATTTCCCAGTGGATTACATCTGCTTCAGAAGTAAGGTAAACACAGCGCAATGGTGTCTTTATTATTCACTAAGCACTTTTCAGGCGACACATTCTGAAGTCTTTTCTAAACAGACTACTCCTCAGATAATATTCATCTGACTGGCTACCAGCTGAAAAGAGGAGTGACTCAAGTTTTAAACCAATTTCCCACTGATTTAATTGAACAAGAGCACAGCAAAGAGATGCGTCAACTATTTCTACTTTTCAGTTTGCCCCCATGTAAAGCTCTCAGTTAGGTGAGTGCTAAGTTATGGAAAGCATACGGACTGAGTGAGCATCTGCAGGGCACCAAGTTGGAAGAGTTAAATCTGGGTCCCCTCCTGCCCCCCTCACATGGATGAGGACCTAATGGTTTGGTGGTTTTCTCGACTGAGAAAGTCAAAGCTACTCCAACCTAACTTTTAATTTACTGTGGAAAATAACTTAATAGCATAAATCAATGCCATTGGACCAAAGGAAATACACACTTAAAAATAAAAAGAATGGATTGATGGATAGGCAAATGATTAAATACAGCACAATGTGCATTGTAGAATCTAGATGGTGGGCACATACGGGTGCTAAGTATATAATGGTTTCAACTTTTCTGGATATTTGAAATTTTTCATAATAAAGTACTGGGGGAATTCAAAATTGTAATCACAATAAAGGAGACAGCAGGTCCCACGGGGAATAACCACAGCCTGGAAGGAAAGACACTGGTTCTCAGCCTAATCCCAGTAACTCACAAAGTTTACAACTGTAAAGGGTCTTGGAAATCCCCCAGGACAGGTAAAATACATGGTTTTGAGTCTGTGAAAAACTAGAAAAATAGGAGCATAGCGTTTTCAAAAAACTAAAAACTGTTCTTTTTGCTGAGATTATATGCCTCTACACTTCTGATTTAAAATATCCTTTATTTCATGAACCGTTGCTGATAGTAAATAAGAAAGTTGGTTTTTTTTTTTCCTTTTCTATTTTTTTTTTAACATCTTTATTGGGGTATAATTGCTTTACAATGGTGTGTTAGTTTCTGCTTTATAACAAAGTGAATCAGTCATACATAAACATATGTTCCCATATGTCTTCCCTGTTGCGTCTCCCTCCCTCCCACCCTCCCCATCCCACCCCTCCAGGCTGTCACAAAGCACCGAGCCCATATCCCTGTGCCATGCGGCTGCTTCCCACTAGCTATCTACCTTACTGCGTTTGTTAGTGTGTATATGCCCATGACTCTCTCTCGCCCTGTCACAGCTCACCCTTCCCCCTCCCCATAACCTCAAGTCCGTTCTCTAAGAGGTCTGCGTAGAAAGTTGGTTTTTTTTATGTCCCTACTTAGCAGTCAAATCTGATCACCCTTGATATCTCATCAATTTCCTCATCTCCTACCTTTGATGTATAATTCCTTGACCTACCTTCAGCAAGAATCCCCCTATCCTTGACGTTTCCTCTTAGTAATTTTCCATCCACAAACCTCATCACTCTGTTCTTGGGTTATAAATTTCCATCTGTCTTTGCTGTAGTTGGAGTTGAGTCTGATCTCTCTCCCCTAATACAATGCCCCTATTGCAATAGTCTTGAATAAAGTCTTTCTTACCTTTTTAACAAGCGTCAGGATAATTTTTTCTTTATTCATACCTTTATACAGGTATGTATAAAGGTCTGGCGACCTTCAGGTACAGAGGGCTTCGCAGCTAATCATAATGCTTGCTGAAAAGAACAATTTGCTTCCCTAGTGTGACTTAAAGGCTCCAAATACTGAGATTTGAAATTGCCCAGAAGCATTAAGACATTAAAAACAAAACAAACAACTTCCCCCACCCGCAGTGTTGGTCTCTTGTAATCTTTTTTTTTTTTTTTTTTTTTTTTTTTTTTTTTGCGGTACGCGGGCCTCTCCCGTTGCGGAGCGCAGGCTCAGCGGCCATGGCTCACGGGCCCAGCCGCTCTGCGGCATGTGGGATCTTCCCGGACCGGGGCACGAACCCGTGTCCCCTGCATCGGCAGGCGGACTCTCAACCACTGCGCCACCAGGGAAGCCCCTCTTGTAATCTTAATAGTCCATGATTTCACTTCAATTTAATTTCAAAGAATGACACTAAAGGGGGAAAGACTATGCCGTAAGATTTTCTTGAGGATGATGACTGTGTCTTATATTATGGACCCAGCATAAGAAAGAAATTATTTCATTGATTGGATGAGAGAAGTAATGGAAGCAGATGAATGTTGTTTATTTCCTGAGGGAGAATGGCATAAATTCAAGGGGGAAAAATATCAATCCTCTGTTCAAATTAGGCAAATCAGAGAAAATTATAAAGACACTTAATTTTTAAACTAACTTATCTTTAAAATTTTTTAGTTAAGAAAACAAGTCCATTTACATGCATCAAAAAGAATATAGGAATAAACGTAACCAAGGAGGTAAAAGACCAGACCTGCACACTGAAAACTATAAGACACTGATAAATTAAGTTGAAGACACAAATAAATGAAAAGATATTCTATGATCATGAGTTGAAAGAATATTGTTAAAATGTCCATACTACTCAAAGCAATCTACAGTTTCAACGCAATTCCTATCAAAATTACAATGGCATCTTTCACAGAAATAGAACAAACAATCCTAAAATTTGGATGGAACCACATTGGACCTCAAATAGCAAAAGCAATCTTTAACAAGAACGAAACTGGAGGCATCACACTTCCTGATTTAAAACTATATTATAAAGTGAGAGTAAATCCAAACAGTATGGTATGGGCATGAAAACAGACACGTAGATCAATGGAGCAGAAAGAGTCCAGAAAAGAGTCCAGAAATAAACTCATACCTATATGGTAAATTAATTTACGACAAAGCAGCCAAGAACATACAGTGGGGAAAGGTCAGTCTCTTCATAAGTGGTGTTGGGGAAAATGGACAGCACATGCAAAAGAAAAACTGAATTACTACCTTATATCATACATGAAATTAACTCAAAATGGATTAAAAACTTGAATGTAAGACCTGAACCCATAAAACTCCTAGAAAACGTAGGCAGTAGGCTCCTTGACATTGATCTTGGTGATGAGTTTTTGGATTTGACACCAAAAGCAAAGGCAACAAGAGTAAAAATAAACAAGTAGAATTACATCACACTCAAAAGCATCTGCACAGCAAAGGAAACCATCAAAGAAATGAAAAGGTAATCTACCGAATGGGAGAAAATATTTGCAAATCACATATCTGATAAGCGGTTTATAGCCAAAATATATAAAGAACTCATATAAGTAAACAGCAAAAAAAAAAAAAATCTGATTTTTAAAATGAGTGGAGGATACAAATAGACATTTTGCCAAAGACATACAGATGGCCAATAGGTACATGAAAAAGTGTTCAATATCACTAATCATGAGGGAAACGCAAATCAGAACCACAATAAAATACCATCTCACACCTCTTAGAATGGCTATCATCAAAAAGATGAGAAATAACAAGTGTCGATAAAGATGTGGAAAAAAAGGAACCTTTGTGCATTATTGATGGGAAGATAAATTCGTGTAGCCAATATGGAAAACAGTACGGAGATCTCTCAAAAAATTAAAAATAGAACTATCATATGATCTAGCAATTCCACTTCTGGGTATTTATCTGAAGGAAACAAAAATACTAACTCAAAAAGATATCTGCGTTACCAAGTTCATTGCAACATTATTTACAGCAGCCAAGACATGGAAACAACCTAAGTGTCCCTCAATGGATGAATTAAAAAAATATGAGATATATATATATATTCCATATATATAATATTCCATATATATACTGGAATATTATTCAGCCATAAAAAAGAAGGAAATCCTGCCATTGACAACAACATGAATGGACCTTAAGGGCATTATGCTAAGTGAAATAACTCAGAGAAAGACAAATACCATATGATCTCACTTACATTTGGAATCTTAAAGAAGCAAAAAACTGGCCACTCTTGCCCTCTGAGATGGCCCACACTCTGTGGAGTGTGTTTCTCTCTAAATAAATCCACTTCTTACCTAAATAAAGAAAAGAAAAAAACAACCGAACTCACAGACACAGAATTGTACAAACTTCCAGTTATCAAATAAGTCCTGGGGATGTAATGTACAGCATGGTGACTATAGTTAATAATACTGTATTGTATATTTGAAAGTTGCTAAGAGTAAAAGTTCTCATCACAAAAAAAACTATCTGTGTGGTGATGGGTGTTAACTAGACTTATTGTGGTGATTATTTCACAGTACATGCATATATTGAATCATGCTGTACACTTGAAACTAGTATGTCATGTCAATTATATCTCAAATTTCTAAGTTATCTTCAATAACATTATACATTTTTAGAAAACAATTCTATCATGCAGTCAGTTTTAAGTTATCAGTCGGTATGGATGTAACTGTTGATATAATAAGGAAGCACCGTGTGGTGGGGCAAAATCAGAGACGATGTCTATGTAACTGGGGCTGCAACACAGGATAAACACAACCCCTCGCGATAATTAAATCCTCTACCCGAAGCATCACTAGTCTTTGAAGGAAGCTGATCCATGTTTCTAAGAAAAAGGACAGCCCAGGAGCTCCACCCCTGAGGGGACGACTTCATTATAATCTGAAAAATGGAGGAGCGCTTACCCACCTGCTTTCAAATAGGAAATTAATACCTTCTGCAGGTTAGTAGAAAGGTAGATGAAATATTTTAGGCTACTCTGCATGGATCTGCAGAAAAGCGCTATGGAGAGCTCCGTTAAGTGAAAGCCCCCTAACACCACACCCCACTCATTTCTTTTCCTCCTTACCCAACAAGAAGTGGAGAACCTCAAGGTTCTTCAGTTGCAAAAGTCAAAGAGGGAGTTCCCAGGGAGGAGCTCTGCTACCAGGTGTAAGAGGGGTGGGTATACTAGAGGCCAGAAGGGAAAAACAAAGGGCAGGGGATTTCTGAGCTCTGCGGTCGGAGAAATAGCGGTTTCTCTGCTATCAGCAATACACAGCCCATTTTTGGATTGGGCTCTTTGTTTTTTTGTTATTGAGCTGCATACAGAGTGAAGTAAGTCGGAAAGAGAAAGACAAATTCCATATGCTAACACATATATATGGAATCTAAGAAAAAAAAATGTCATGAAGAACCTAGGGGTAAGATAGGAATAAAGACACAGACCTACTAGAGAATGGGAATAAAGACACAGACCTACTAGAGAATGGACTTGAGGACACAGGGAGGGGGAAGGGTAAGCTGGGACGAAGTGAGAGAGTGGCATGGACATATATACACTACCAAATGTAAAATAGATAGCTAGTGGGAAGCAGCCGCACAGCACAGGGAGATCAGCTAGGTGGTTTGTGACCACCTAGAGGGGTGGGATAGGGAGGGTGGGAGGGAGACGAAAGAGGGAAGAGATATGGGAACATATGTATAACTGATTCACTTTGTTATAAAGCAGAAACTAACACACCATTATAAAGCAATTATACTCCAATAAACATGTCAAAAAAAAACAATACACAGCCAACTAATGCAATTTATTCGTAATTGCTAATTAGTGCCAATGACTGGGGAGATGGAAGAGCCTATAGATTCCAAAATAAATCCAAATACTTGTGGGCCATTTGCTGGATTTAAATAAGGTTAAATTTCAACAAAATTTTCACAATCTTGAACTTCGTGAGGCAGAAAGAACTTATATAATGCACATTTAACAGAAACTCTCAAAGTAGCTTTCTTTAAATACCCATGTCTGGGGCACTTTTATAAGAAAGGTAATAGGAAAAAAATTGCATAGTTACAGATATAATCTAAATAAGGTAATACTATAATTATGATTTATTCTTTCTGTACAAGCAAAGAAATTTACCACTGATAAAACTTGAATATGATGCTTTCATATACAGAGCACTGCATATTCTCTGCATTATCTACTGTCGTAGTTTCAGGCACAAACTCCACATCCACTACATCCAACTGACCATCAGTGGGAAAGAGGTTGGGAAAAAAATCAAGAAGAAGAAAAGTCAAAATGCACTTCTAACCTATTAAAAACTGAACTGACTTCCGGGTCCTTGAAGCACTTGGGTGGTTATTTAAACTTGTGGAAAAGAAAGGAAGCAGCTACCATGTGAGGTCTCTGGGTCAGACTATTGTTTCCCATGGGCTCTCTCTGAACAGGTCTAACAGGCTAAGTCAGTGATTCAACACCAAACTAAAAAATAAAACTTGCTAATCAATGTTTTTGGAAAGATTTTAGCTCCGTGGATGTTATCTGTAACTACAATGCTTTACAACCTAGCATATAGCCCTGAATCAAATGGCTAAACTTCTCAGCCACGATAGGAGGCTTTCTGAGAAGCAGGAAATTCCACCTCGCACAATGCCAATAAATACTGAATAAATGAGGGACTTCTGTTTCTGGATCCCCAAATCTTACAGGGATCACTTAACCTAATTCTCTAGTTCTATAACCTACAGAGTATCTCCTTCTTAAAGGAATTAACAATATGTTGCAAAAAAGACCATTTTACCTTTTTTTTTAAGATGTTCAGGGTAGGAGTTTAGTAATTAATTAATTAATTTTTGCTGTGTTGGGTCTTCGTTTCTGTGCGAGGGCTTTCTCTAGTTGTGGCAAGCAGGGGCCACTCTTCATCACGGTGCGCGGGCCTCTCACTATCGCGGCCTCTCTTGTTGCGGAGCACAGGCTCCAGACGTGCAGGCTCAGTAGTTGTGGCTCACGGGCCTAGTTGCTCCGCGGCATGTGGTATCCTCCCAGACCAGGGCTCGAACCCGTGTCCCCTGCATTAGCAGGCAGATTCTCAACCACTGCGCCAACAGGGAAGCCCTCACCTTTTTTTTTTCCTACCATACAAAAGTTCAACAACACCAGAGTTCAACTCTCCTCTAACTCCTCAGTCACCAAGTGATGCCAATTCTTCCTCCCCAGGAAGGCTTAGAAAGTAGCTCACTTTCTGGAAACAAACCGCTTCTGATTCAAGCTGGGACTCTGAGCACCCCTCTGATCCCCACTCTGAGCAATCTTCCTACCAATCCTATCCCTCTAAGGTACGTTCCAGAACAAAGAGAATTCCTCCTCCCAGTATATCCTGGGCAGTATTACTGGAAGTGGCCTCTGACCGTAACCACAGTTCCTACTTGTCTGTCTCTCGTCTTCCCTATTTCAGCCATTTTGATCATTCAGGATGTATTTTTGCAGGAAGATAAACTATAGTTCAAAGTTTGAGGAAGTGGTACAGTACAACATCTGACAGAGGGAAGTGACAAGACAACATTTGTATACAGGTCTTTGCTTGAATTAACAAGTATGTACTACTTTTATAACTAGCTTTAATAATTAAACATCTTACAGTGGCCTTTCGAACCTACAACTGAACCTCCCTCGTGTCCTAGTCTAGGGTAAGATAAGCTTCTTAGAGATAAGGAAGCTAACTACGCCTCCCACACGTCTCATTTCAGATTCCCTTATATTCTTTACAGCCCTTGGCACATCGTGTGCTTGTCATAGGATCCAAACATTTTGAAACGGGTTTTTTTTCCCCCTTTCCTTTCCTTCCTGCTAACTGAGGTACTCCTTTTGCGTGTCCAAGTAGCTTCCACATTCTGTGTTTTAAACATCTTTCTTCTTATCTCTCTGCCCTTCAGATAGGTGCCCTTGCCCTGGGGAACCCACTGGAGTGACAATGGGCCCTACACATTTAGGTTTTTGACAGGCACGAGGTCCCCCACCTACAGAATTGTAGGACACCGTATGCCTCCAAGTTGCCTTTGACCTTGCAAAGGTCCAAATGGTCGTTTAAACTTTTTTTTTTTCAATCGAGAAACAGTACTTGGTGTTTTGGCAGGCACTTTTGCCTCACACAGGTGTTTTTGCTTTGGCTTTCTCCTGAAACGTTATAATGATATTTTCTACCTGCCCAACCTCACCGTTCTCTACCATGCTTTGCCCTTTATTATGTGTTAAATTTTATTGTTTTAGCACCCATCACTCTCACTTCTGTGTCCTCACTGTTTTTACACACTCCAGTCATCTATCCCCAATTATATATATTTTCTATTTCAGCCGGTGGAGAAATGGTTGTATGATGAAAGGCAAAGGAGAAGAGAATTCGAGATTCTAGGAAGAGCGTCTCCCAAACCAACCCTTACCCGGGAACCCGGAGCGTCGGGAACCAGGCCTGCTCGGGGGTATCCGGGACACCAGAACAGGGTCAGCATCGAAGCGCCCAGGCGTCGGGAGAGCTGATTGGTTCCCCGATGAACCAATCAGCGGGCGAGGCTGTGCACTGGTAAGGGAGGGCCAAGATAATAGAGCGGATGAAGTTAAAGGAAAAGGGGCAGGTGTGCCAGGCACCAAGGGTTTGCGTGCACTTTTGCACACCCACCTGGTCATTATTAATCCCGGAACTCTGGTCTGCTAAATTCCACCTTCCGAGTTTCCCAGTTTCATAACGCTGAATAGGGGAAGAAACATTACCCTAACGTTCATAAAACGGTCATTAATGGTGAATGGAAGAGTAGCCGTAGGGTTGGGGGAAGGCCATTAAAATCCTTCCTCTCTCCTTTCCCAGTTCCACTCCAGGTCGTCAACCTAACTCAACCGGTTCTTGAAATAGTAGATCACTCAAACTCTCGCTTAATTGCCAAAACTGATTACCAAAATGCTATCATTAGACACCTGGAAGAAGTTTCCCCCTCCCCAAGGACAGGGGGAAACAATATTGGCGTTTACTAAAGGCGCAGGTTTTCCTACCTGCTAAAGGACAAGCGAATGAGCTCTTAGGCTGAAATCAGAGAAACTGAGACCTTCTGAACTGTGCAACCAAGCACGGGGCCGCGGCCGCTTCCAGGGCTCGGACAACCGCCCCACCCCGCAAACCCTGGCGCAGGGACAGTTCCTCCAAGCTCTACCGCACAAACTTCACGCGGAGGCACAAAGATTTGGGGGTAATGGGAGCACAGATACCAGATTTCCCTTCTGTGTTTCAAACTTCAGCAGAGCTGTTCCACGCTCTTTCTTCCAAGTGTCACAGCCACCAGATTCACAGCCGCGTCCAGCCTTAGCTTTCCCACGGTCCAGCGCTGCCACCCACCCATCTACCACCCAAACCCGGGCTGGAGACGCCGCGCCTTCGGGGTTGGGGGAAAGGGGAGTGGGAGAAGAGAGAAATGGCCAGTGTCAGTAAAGAGGTGCCCGCCGAGGCCTGGACGCCAGCGGCCAGCGGAGGGCCCTGGGGCCGAGGAACAAGGAGAGAGGAGGGCTGGAAGCGTGCGGGGAAGGGCCGCGAGGAGAGCAGGGGCGCCGCCGGTGTCGCTGCACTCACTCTGCGTAGCCAGTGGCCCAGGGCAGCCGCCGGGTCTCCTTGAGAATGAGGATAGGGCGGGCGATGTGGTCGGCGCTGCACTCCACCTCGTCCTGAGACAGCCCCAGGAACTCGGGTCGCCCGTAGGGGAAGCGCAGGGGCAGGTCCGAGCCTCCGCAGCCGCCGCCGCCGTGCTCGGAGCCTGAGCTGCCAGCCATGATGCCGCCCATGAAATTGGCCACGGCAGATTTCACTCGAGTGAGCATATTACTCCGGTGCCCGGCAGCAGCGGTGCGAGCAATGGGCGGCGGCTGGGGCCGGGCGAGGCGCAGCGCGGGTCATGCAGGCTGCGGCGGGCGCACGGGCAGCCGGGCCGGTGGGCGCGCCGCGCTGCTCCCAGAGCCTAGTGCTGCAAGGGGCCGAGCTCCGGCCTCCCGCGCTCAGTGCAGCCGCCGCCGCCCCCTCCCCCCGCTACACTTCCGCAATGGAGCGGCATGGAGCGGGCCGGCCGGGCCGGGGGAGATGCCGGGCGCTCCGGGAGCGGCTGGGAGGCCGCAGCTTCAGCAGGTCCCTTCCCCGCCTGCTGCGCTCGACTCCTGCGTGAGCGGAACTGAGCCCACCCGGCGAGTCCGCGGAGCCGGCGCAGCTGCTGCCAAGGCTACCGCCGCCGTCGAGTCATGTGATAATACGGCTGCAAGGGCTCCAGCGGCTGCGGGGCCGTAGCTCAGCCCCTCCCCTGCCGGCCCGAGCGAGGCTCGCACCCGGACCGTGACCTCCTGGGGGAGGAGGAGCCACGCTGGGTCTGTACCTGGCGGAGAGGATGGGGGCGCTGTGAGCTGGTGGCTGTACAGGTGTTAGGGGAGGTCACGTGGAGCCGGGCCTCCGGGAAAAGCCAGTTGAATCCACTCGAGGAGAAATGCCGCCTACGCCTTCGAGAAAGGAAACTTCGGGAGCTGAAAGGGGAGACAGGTGGAATCCCGGTGGGACGGCTCCAAGTTCTGTAGTGGAAAGAGGAACACCTGGTGTGAGAGATTTCGGCGCTTTCAAGAAACAAAAAGCAACAACCCACAATGGTTGCACACAAATCATTAAAAGTTTTTCCCTAGGCATTTCTAAAATTCCTTTTCTTTTTTTTTATTACCACCACAGGCATCATTATCTGCGGGGCAGACCCTGTTTCGAACCCAGAATAAGCTTAATGGCGAAGAAAACAAAAGAGCTCTAAGAAATCAGAAAAAAGCACCATTTTACCTAGTAGTTAACCGCTTAATAGATTTATACAAGCATTTTCCTTCAACGTAACAGCGAAACCACAGTATCTTTTCAAAGCTGACCCTTGATACACTGAATGCAGCCTTTTCTCTTCTTAATTCGAAACATTGTTATAAAATTATCTAGGGGCACTTTAAAACTGGAGGAATTTAAATATAACAAAGCAACTCAAATGCTAAAGTAAAAGTGAATAAAATGTCTGCAAACGATAAAAGTGTGCGTTGAACTTGTATTAAAACAAAACAAATGTTTGTGAAAAACCGATAAATGTGCTTCATTAGGGGGTAACATTTGTTAAATATTGGCTTAAAAATTGTTTTTCGCAAGAGAGCTGTATCCTGTTCATGTTTACTTATTCTGTATCCTGTTCCTATGTTTACCTACCACGTAATTTGCCAGGACTCTGTGTTACTTGTGGAGTTAAGCGCTGAATGGCTCACTTGGTATTCAGGAGGGAATACAGGCCCCCTTATTGGCGGGGGTTGGGGGGGCGGGGGAGCAGCCCGGGTTTTGGATGGGAAGATAATTCGTTGAAGAGGAATTAGAATCCTGGCTTTTAGGGGAGGCCTGGGTAAACTTCACTGATCCCCCTTTATTCAGTATCTATAATATTTTTTAAGGCATTTTCCCCTTTGGCTTTTTCATGAATAGGTACTCTGGTTTACTATACACCAAATGGTTATGTAAAAAAAAACAACATTCAACGTTTCAGTGAAATACCATTTCTGTCAATGAATTCTTTTATTACTTTTCACAAAACAGAAATGTAATTTTATCTTGGCCCCCTTTCCCTAATTTTAAAATTGGGGGCAGGATTCTAAAAGATGCAAAATCTAAACAAGCCCAAAAAAGTCTTCTCAACCTTTGCTTTGTTAATTATAAACTGCTTCTGAATGGGAAATCTCAATATAGTGGTTAAACAACCAACCAACCACAAGCCCTGGCATCCACTGAGTCTCATAAAAATTTAGAATCCCCTTCTCAAGCTTTTGCTGTAGAGCAATTACCTTTTAACAACATCCTATGGATACTTCAGTAACAAACCTCTACTGAGATGAAATTATGTTCTTCCCTTCATTTCACCTTAGGGCAAGGCTTTAGTATTTACTAGAAAAAGGATTTATTTTTCCATTTAAAAGTAGCACCGGGCTTCCCCGGTGGTGCAGTGGTTGAGAGTCTGCCTGCTGATGCAGTGGACACGGGTTCGTGCCCCGGTCCGGGAAGATCCCACATGCCGCAGAGCGGCTGGGCCTGTGAGCCATGGCTGCTGAGCCTGTGCGTCCGGAGCCTGTGCTCCGCAACGGGAGAGGGCACAACAGTAAGAAGCCCGCGTACCGCAAAAAAAAAAAAAAAAGATGGGGAATAAAGTCAATATTTTGTAATATATGTAAATGGAGTGTAACCTTTAAAAACTGTATAAAAATTTTTTTTTAAGTGTCCAGTTTCTGAAAGTCAAGGCAAGCCTGAGGAATTCTCAGACTGGGGACAAAAGGGGCACAACTTACTACAACAGTGTACAAATGTTAATTTCTTAGTTTTGATGTCAACATTAGGGGAAAACTGGGTGAAGGGTACATAGGAACAAAAAATTTTAAAATAATCAAGGAGATTTGGGTTTCAAGTAGAAAGTAAATGTTCGTTTGGAAGTCAGGCCAGGAGAAGGATGAATAATGCCGTTCCAGGACTCAACCCTCTCACAGCTGTAGGTTCATGCCTCATTGTATTGTATCTAGCAGTTTATCTATGTCTTCCCATTAGATAGTGAAATCCTTTAGGGCAAGAATATTCTTACTCATCATTGTATTTCCAGCACTTAGCCTAATGCCTAACAAGTAATAGGGCTCAGGGCTCAGTTGATAAATTAATTCCTTTTTTTTTTGGCTGGGCCGTGGGGCATGCAGATCTTAGTTCCTTGACCAGGGATCATACCCATGCCCCCTACAGTGGAAGTGTGGAGTCGTAACCACTGGACTGCCAGGGAATTCCCAGTAAACTAATTCTTAAAAAAAAAAAAAAATCCATTCAGAGAAGAATGTAACTTGTTTGAATGACCAAATCTGTTATATTTATACCCTCAGTTTTCTTAACGATCTTAAGTTATCCCTTAAGATCTGTCATACCTGTAGGCAGAACTTCCTTAACCTCTGATATCTGATAAGATAAGGCTTAGCTAACTTCAATCAATATCCAGATTGGTAATAATATGGATGGGACTTCCCTGGCAGTCCAGTGATTAAGACTCCACACTTCCCTGCAGCAGGGCCATAATAATATCGTCATGTGGGTCTCTGCTTCACACAAAACTGGTAACCTGATGGTATCAACCAGGATATAGTATTAAAATAGTTAACATTAACTTGCTTTTGCTTCAGAAACAGTTTAGATTCCAGTTTCATATGTAGTAATGTACTGGCTGAAAATCTTTGACTTCGTAAGAGGGATTTATTTATTTCTTCATAGTAAACAAAACCTTTTATTTATAAATAACAATTTCCTTATGAACCAAGAGGTTTATAACTAATTTTTGAGTACAGAGTTATAGAGTCTCAGCAAATTTTACTACCACCAAGTACACACATTTTCTAGATCACAGACACCTAATTTCAGAATATCTGGTACATTCAACCAATGGATTACATCTGACTTTTTCTCTTAATTTCCCATTGGCCACTTTCTATAGACTATTCTATCCTATGCCCACATTGTCCTACTGAAACCACTGCTTTGTAACTGATGCGGGAATTGTATAAACCTGAATCCCTCTCACTTAATTCCTGGTCCCATAATACCTATTGTAGATTAGACTCTGAAATGTGCCGATTACCAGAATACTCATGTATAAAATGGAAAAAAATAATCATTCCAGTCTCATAGGGTAGCTGCAAGGATCAGTGAGAAAATAGTTATAAATATGACATAACTAATGTTGGCCCAGAGTTATCAACCTTTTCTACTTAAATCTATTTTTTTCCTTAGGGACTAGTTTTTCATACTAAAATTTTAAACCATTTCCTTTTTTTGATTTTTACTTACAAAAAGGAAAATAGAAACACCTACCACATAGGATTATTTTGATGATTAAATGGAAAACACGGAAATTCCTAGTATTCTTCCTGACAGAGGGTGGATGGTTAATAAATGAATAATCTACGTTACAATACTGACAGCACCCTGCCCTGTGAGGGAAGGAAAGTTTACAGGCATTGTTTCCAGTGCTCTTCAACACTTTATAAGTTAAACACTGTTAATCAACACCACCTGTTTACTATTGAGGAAAGTGAAATTGGGGAAGGTAAATGAATTGTCTAAGACCACACAGCTAGTAATGAAATAGGACCCAGTCCCACTGTGTACTTTCACATTCCATCAAATAGAAACTTTTCATTATGAAAGATTTTTTTCTTCCTTTTCCAAGTAAAGACCTGGTATTTTGGTTATCTTAAGGATTTTGTAAATTTTCTATGGATTCAGAAATTTTAAAATTTCTTAGAAACCTCAGAACGTTATAAATACGATAATGTCATTTGGAAATTGTTCCAAATTCCAAACAAACTACTTTCCAGTTTTTTAGATAGAACATGTTTCTAATTTGGGAGCTGCCTAAGTCATACTAAAATTGTATGAAAATTCTAAATTCTATTATACTGAAATATCTTTAAAACAATTATATTACCAACCTGTTTTCAAGACTTCCCATGTTCACATCTCTTTTTCAGTGTGATCTAGCCTGCCATTCTCCTGCCATTTAAAAATACCTGCTATCAGGATTATTCTTCGAAGGCAATAGTGGTCTGAGTCAAACAGCCAATGAAGATGGTTTACTCAACGGGAAAATTAGTTTTTGCTCAGAGAAGGGCATGTGGTTCACAAAAATTCAGAAATCAAGCAACTAAAGACAGCTTCTTAACTAAGAATTATAAACTCTCTCTGAAATTACTTTTTATTCCCTCAAAGGATCAGTTTTGTTCTATGCCAGTATATGTGACAGCTATTTAGAATGTCTTGAAATGCACAGTTAGTTGCTTTGTCCTTTTTGTCATCAGTTGTATTTTCAATCAAAGTAAAGAGAATTTTTATGCTTGCCTGTGAATATTTTTAGGGTCAGCTTTCCAAAACAAAGTAGACTGTCATGGCAATAATCTCAGATTTTATTCAAAAGCAAGACCACCCACCCCAATTACTCTGGTTATCCCTTCATAATGAACATATCCTACTTTTACAAAATTTTTCCCTGTGTCTACTTCAGTGAATTTAAAAATTAATTTATTGTCTCAATTCTCTTCTAATTGTTTGGCTGTGGAAAATTGGCATATTAGATTGCACTTCCTGGACCAGCAACCAGAAGATCCCCTATAGACTTGTTAGAAAAGTAAATTCTCTGGCTCCATCCCACATCTATTGAATCAGAACCAGTAGGGGTGGTACCCAACTATCTAGTTTAACAAGTTGTCCGGGAGATTCTGATAGAAACCATTTGAGAAACACTGGCATATGAGAAACTTGTGCTATTTACGTAATGGACAGGCAGACATGGAAGTGAGGGAATATATCAAATAAGAAAATAAGCAGTGGCCCACGTGCTTTGACTCTAAATGGGTACAGAACAAGAATAGCCATGAATGAAACTCATAAACTGGTTCTATTCAGATACATATGAACTGCCCCTCTCTTCTGCTTGATTTCCATAGGCTTACGTTAGTGTAAAACCCCAAGTACATTTGTCTTGGGCAGATCTGTAAATTCTTCAGCATATGGGACACTGTAGAGAAAGAAGTAGGATTGACCATTTCCTCCTAATCATCTCCCAGGCTGCATTACCCAATACGCAGTCTGTCTACACACATGTTTCTGTCATCTGCCAAGCAGGGGCAGAAAAAAAAAGTAATATATAAATATATTTATATAAATAAGTATATTTATATTAATATAGATTTTTATATAAATAAATATGTATAATATATATTTTTAAAATCTTCGTTTTGGGTAATGTTTTTTAAAAGTACCAAAATGGTCATTATTAGAAAAAGCAAAACCTTTTTGTCCTTCCTTATATCTTTTTATGACTTTGTATTGTTTTTGGTTTGATTGCTGGTACTAAGGCACTAGATATCATTTTTCAATGCCTGAGGCCTTATAGGGTTTTAATCTGGCTCAGAATTCTCCACTTGTGTATCTCCCAGGTACCTCAAAATAAACATATCACAAACAGAATTCATGACCATGACTCCACTTCTTCTTCCCCTGAGACTATAGTGTCAGTTAATGACATCAGTATCCGCCTACCCAATCTGGAAATCTGGGAGGGATCCTCTATTTCATCCCTTTTGTCATCTTCCCATGTCAGTCTGTCAACTCGTTTTGACCTGCCTTCCAAATACTTCCAAGTCTGTCTCCCCCTGACTGTTTCACAGTTACCAGGTTTGCTCAGATCTTCATTATTTATACTCAGACTTCTCAGCAGTTTCTCGCTGAGGAAGTGAGAGCGCCACTCTCTTCAGGTGGAGCTATCTTCCACACAACAGGAAAAAGGAGCTTTCTAAACAGAGCACCTGGTGATATTTCCTTCCATTTTAAACTCTTCAATTGTCTATTTGGTCAAAAACCTCACCATGAGCCGTTATGATTTAGTTCTGATTACCTTTCCAGACATAGGTTAATCTTTCCTCCATTCCAACAATTCTGTGCTGCAGCCTTACTCATTACTTGTCATTTTTAGAATGTGGTGTTCTTTACCCCACCCTCTTGTCAGAACAGCCTGTTTCCTTTTGCCTGAAACGCTACAAGCCTTTCCTCTGTCCCTCCCCCAAACACGCCATGGCTAACTCCTAAATTGTTTTATATCCCTCACATCCTTTCAGCAGCTAAGAGCTTCCTTCTCTATATTCCCAAAGCACCTTTACATGTCTTTCCCTAATTGTAGCACATCACATTGTGTTAAAATTACCTGATTCCCGCAATGTAAGATAATTGAAAAAAAAGGGGTTGTTTCTTTTTTCTCTTTGAATCTATAAGATTTACCGTACATTATATGTATTAAATACAGGTTAAATAAATAAATAAGTAAATAAACAGCTGTGGCAAAGAGGGAATGGCAACAATAAGCCTCTCACTTTAAAGATCAAATTAGAGGCTTTTAGTAGTACTTTCTAGAATAAAAGAAGATAGAGGTAAAATGTTCATAAACCCAGGCCAGTATCTATAGCATCCTAATTTTGGTGTCCAGGGGTTACCAGATTTAATATAAATATCCTCAGTATACAAGTCAGATGATTCCATATGTTGAAAAGCATTTTATTTAATACATCTGGAAAACAAAACTGTGCCCTAAATTTGAATATAAATGTATTTTGAATGCCCCTATACTTAACACCTTTGGTATTTCTATTAAATTGTTTTAAAACGTGTGTAAAAATTAATAAAAACCTCCATTAAAATAGAGTTGGGAGGCCAGACGAGGAAAGTCTCACACCCTATGATGATAGCTGACCCCAAGGGAAGAAGGACTTCCTCTCCTTGCCTGGCGAGATCTCAGCCAATAAAAGACTGTCACAACTCAGCCAATGAAAAGCTGCTATACTTCAGAACTCTCAATTCCTCCAATGGACTCTTTGTTTACTATAGCCTGCCCAACTTCCATTCCCCCTCTTTAAAACGGTTTTCTTTCGGGGCTTCCCTGGTGGCGCAGTGGTTGAGAGTCCGCCTGCTAATGCAGGGAACATGGGTTCGTGCCCCGGTCCGGGAAGATCCCACATGCTGCGGAGCGGCTGGGCCTGTGAGCCATGGCCGCTGAGCCTGCACGTCCAGAGCCTGTGCTCCACAACTGGAGAGGCCACAACAGTGAGAGACCTGAGTACTGCAAAAAAAAAAAAAAAAAAAGAGTTCTCTTTCACTGGGGAAGGAGGACGGGGAGGGGACAGCGACAACATTTCCATGTGACTTGCCATGGTTGCAGACCTGGAATTGCAATTCTTTGCTGATCTTGAATAAAACCATTTTTTGCTGAAGAAATAACTGGCAGTCTGTTTATTTTAGGTCAACATGAGAAATGTCTGTTACTGAATTTTCAATTTAAAATTCAGAATCAATTTTTTTAAATAAATTTATTTATTTTTATTTATTTTTGGCTGCGTTGGGTCTGTTGCTGCATGCGGGCTTTCTCTAGTTGCGGCGAGTGGGAGCTACTCTTTTTTTTAACATCTTTATTGGAGTATAATTGCTTAACAATGTTGTGTTAGTTTCTGCTGTATAACAAAGTGACTTAGCTATATGTATACATACAAGTGTGTATACACTTTGTGTGTGTATACACTTTGCTGTATAACAAAGTGACTCAGCTATATGTATACATACATCCCCATATCTCCTCCCTCTTGTGTCTCCCTCCCACCCTCCCTTTCCCACCCCTCATAAAGCACCAAGCTGATCTCCCTGGGCTATGCAGCTGCTTCCCACTAGCTATCTATTTTACATTTGGTAGTGTATATATGTCAGTGCCACTCTATCACTTTGTCCCAGTTTACCCTTCCCCCTCCCCATGTCCTCAAGTCCATTCTCTACATCTGGGTCTTTATTCATGTCCTGCCCCTAGGTTCTTCAGAACCTCTTTTTTTTTTTAGATTCCATATATATGTGTTAGCATACGGTATTTATTTTTCTCTTTCTGATTTACTTCACTCTGTATGACAGACTCTAAGTCTATCCACCTCACTACAAATAACTAAATTTTGTTTCTTTTTATGGCTGAGTAATATTCCATTGTATATATGTGCCACATCTTCTTTACCCATTCATCTGTCATGGACACTTAGGTTGCTTCCATGTCCTTGCTGTTGGAAATAGAGCTGCAATGAACATTGTGGTACATGACTCTTTTTGAATTAGTTTTCTCGGGGTATAATCCCAGTTGTGGGATTGCTGGGTCATATGGTAGTTCTATTTTTAGGTTTTTAAGGAAACTCCATACTGTTCTCCATTGTTGCTGTATCAATTTACATTCCCACCAACAGTGCAAGAGGGTTCCCTTTTCTCCACACCCTCTCCAGCATTTATTGTTTGTAGATTTTTTCATAATGGCCATTCTGACTGGCATGAGGTGATACCTCATGGTAGTTTTGATTTGCATTTCTCTAACAATTAGTGATGTTGAGCATCCTTTCATGTGTTTGTTGGCAATCCGTATGTGTTCTTTGGAGAAATGTCTGTTTAGGTCTTCTGCCCATTTTTGGATTGGGTTGTTTGTTTTTTTGATTTTGAGCTGCATGAGCTGCTTGTAAATTTTGGAGATTAATCCTTTGTCAGTTGCTTCATTTGCAAATATCTTCTCCCATTCTGAGGATTGTCTTTTCCTCTTGTTTATAGTTCCCTTTGCTGTGCAAAATCTTTGAAGTTTCATTAGGTCCCATTTGTTTATTTTTGTTTTTATTTCTATTTCCCTAGGAGGTGGGTCAAAAAGGATGTTGCTGTGATTTATGTCATAGAGTGTTCTGCCTATGTTTTCCTCTAAGAGTTTGATAGTGTCTGGCCTTACATTTAGGTCTTTAATCCTTTTGAATTTATTTTTGTGTATGGTGCTAGGGAGTGTTCTAATTTCATTCTTTTACATGTAGCTGTCCAGTTTTCCCAGCACCACTTATTGAAGACACTGTCTTTTCTCTATGGTATATTCTTGCCTCCTTTATCAAAGATAAGGTGACCATATGTGCGTGGGTTTATCTCTGGGCTTTCTATCCTATTCCATTGATCTATATTTCTGTTTTTGTGGGGAGCTACTCTTCCTTGTGGTGCAAGGGCTTCTCGTTGCAGTGGCTTCTCTTGTTGCATAGCACGGGCTGTAGGGGCATGGGCTTCAGTAGTTGTGGCTTGTGGGCTCTAGAGCACAGGCTCAGTAGTTGTGGCACATGGGCTTAGTTGCTCCGTGGCATGTGGGTTCTTCCCGGATCAGGGCTCAAACCCGTGTCCCCTGCATCGGCAGGTGGATTCTTAACCACTGCACCACCAGGGAAGTCCCCAGAATCAATTTTAATTAATCTTTGTTTTTCATGAATACTATCCATCAATGGTTTCTAACTGTCTTATCCACCAGTGTTTTCTTTCCTAGTACATACCTCTTTTCCATTGTTTTGCTATTGTTCATGAAAACAATAGAAAAATATTATCAGAAATTACCAAAGTTTGTAAAACATGATAGTTAAAAAACTTAGTTTTTAAAAAAACTAACTTGGGTAGTTCTTAAATGTAGCAGGACGACACCTCTGAAGAAACTTATTAGCAATTAGTGCTTGTATGTGTCAGAGTACATGTAATACCGTGCTTTTTTCAGCAATGAGGCTCATTAGTATTAGCTACTGGAACTTTGTAGAGTAATTTGGAAATTTGTGTCATTGAGATATTCTAGAATAGCATACTTAAAATGCCTGGCACCTAGTAGACATTGAATAAATGGTAGCTTTTATTTTCATTAAGAGGTCCCTGTGTGAAAGGCAATTAAGAGCTTGTTTGTAGCCTCTAAACATACCAAGGAACCGCCCCGTCCCCCTTAAAAGGAGAATAAGCCTTGAACCTCCATTATGCAGTCAAAGATGGATACTGTTTTCTCATTCTTTCTGCCAAAAAGAGTTCACAATGAGATTTTCACAAGGATACAAAAATATCACTCTTTTTTTTCCAGAAAGTAAAAGATAGAAAACTTTAAAATCCTCTGCTGATGTTCTCACTACCTTTCTTGCTTTTTGTTTGTTTACTTGTTTTGCTTTTCATTCTGAACACATTCAGCATCATAGCAAGCTGGACACTAAAAATCGGAAAGTGAAGGGGTTCATTATACTATGTCCCAGTTCCACATTTCAGTTCAGCACCTGACATTATCTTTTCTTTTTATCCCTGTCCCAACTACCTTGAGAAGCCTTTTAAACAAAGCAGTTAATTAATTACCTCCGTCTTTCTTCTTCATCTCACTTCATGAAAGGTGTTTTCTAGAAAGGAACTTAGAGAGACAAGGCAGACTTTCAGGTCTGAGTGAAGTCTATGAAGCAATGGGAGAAGTGGACTGCAATTCCCTTTTGAGGCGTCAGTGTTACTCCACTTGTTTTTTTGAAAGATTATAATTCCCTACTTGAACTAGATTAAGTAGAAGTATACTTATTCATTCCAAAGACATATGTAAGTAATTTGGGGTTATATGTAACTATATAACTCTGATTTTTATCTCTTAGTATATGTTTTTGGGAATCAAAACACTCATTTTCAACCTTTCAAAAAAAAAATTTTCTCATTAGTGCAAGATCAGTACTTGGCAAAGTCAGTTTTCCTCATCATACACAGTGTGGAAAGATGAAGGGATTTTGAAAAAAAAAATTTTTTTGCCCACATTTACTGATTTTTCAAATAAACAAACACTAAGTACTGGATCTTTCAAGGACCCTTTTATCTGTAATTTTAAGGAATTCTTTTGAAAAGTCTACATGTAGTGCTAAGCCCATTGCTCCTCCTTTTACAAATTCTTCTATATTTTCCATTTATCAAGCAAGACTGTTTTTTCCCCCATGATTTTAGAGAAGAAAGAATGAAGTTCTATGCTTCAAAAATTATGTTCTGATCATCCTCTGCATTAGAAAAGATCACCGTTCTAATATGGTTTTTCTCACTCCACTCCTTCCTGGAGCTATTTTGTCCATTCTTTTTTGTCCTGTGGGATAGTGTAGGGTTTTTCCTTCCTTTCAGTGTTCTACTATTCCAGTTGCTGTCCCACCACTTTCATAGTAGAAGCATTTTTCTTTGGAAACACATATCTGCTTCTTTGTTTATTTTAGCTTGGGGCTCTGTAAGAAAGACTCCACTGCTCCGTCAGCTGCCCAAGTCCAGGGTTAGATTAGAGGAGGACGGCAGACCATAATAGGCAGCAGTTAACTCTTCACGGCCATGTTCAAAGAAAGAGCATGAACCGCAACAGCCTGGCAAAAACTCTGCGTGGCAGATCAGTTTTTCTACAGAAACAAAACAAAGGCACTTCTGGCTAGGCTATGTCATTTTGCTTGTTAGAAGAAAAAAACAAATACGATGTTTGACCAAGGGAGATTGTATCACCCTCTTAAACAACCACTATGTTCCTTTGAATTGGCTACCACAAACATTTGTAACGTCAGAACACTCTGTAGAGGAATTACTTGTATGTGTAGTCTATTGGTAACAAGGAACAAAACATAATTTTGAATTGTAGAGCATTTGGCTATCTTAAATTACAAAAAGCAATGCCTACAGAACACTGGGTTGTCTTACTGAAGTTTCCTGTCAATAACTAGATTAAACTAAGTATGCATCAATGTTTTGGCCAAGTAGACAGTTGTGCCTATTTTTCTTTTTAAGGAAGAAATGTTAGGTTACTTGGAAAAATGTAGAACCTTAATGGAGGCTACAGTTGAAAACAAACAGACCCTATCATTGCTTTGGAGAAGGCCAGAAACAAAAGTTTCAAGAAGCCAGGTTTACCTTCTATGCCTTCTTCCTAATTGTACCACTTCTATCCCCAGAGACCATCCGAAATACTGTTTTGAACATTAGCTTTTCCCAGGCGTTTGCCCTCTCGTGGTTCTGTGATTATTCAGACGTTTGTCTCAAGTCTTCCTTCCTCTTTCCTCAAGTCCAGCCCTCTGAGTCTTGTGCCCTGATGATGAATTGGATTGCCAAATCTCTGCTCTTCTGGTCAGGAGAGAAAGTCATGAGCCACCTTTTCAGGCCTGAAAAAATATATCCAGTATATATTTGAACAATAGTTTATAGTTGATCAACCACATCTCATAGATCATGATCAAAATGCAACCTTATTGCCCTCTTACACAGTTCTTTAAAATTGATTAAGGATATAGAAGAGCTAATTTCCCCTGATCTTTATTAAGAAAAATTATTAAAAACTTGGAACAAAGGCAAGAGAACGGCTATATGTTCTTTCTGTGTCATACTGGAGTATCATCTCACAGGTCCACCCAAGGATTACTTAATTTTCTAGGGGAATATGTCATGGTTTGTTACTGTTGATTAGGGCCTACATTTTGTTAACTTTTAGATTTTTGTGCAGTAGAGATCCAAATGATTTCTGATAGAAAAATATTACCCATTGGTTATGGTTGTATAGCCCTCTAGGAGTTTAGCCATTTTAGTTTCTAATCTCTCAGTCTTCCAATATTCTCTCCTTATTCAGTTCCCACAAATATTCAGTTTCTCAAATGCTCATTGAACCAGCATTAACATCCTTCTGGCTCTCACCAATGAGTTAAATAAATGTTGACGTGCTTATTCTATGCTTACATGAGAGTCACGCTTTTATCTTTTGAAAATGATACTTGACCATCCTAAATGAAGTCTTAGACAGGCGTATCTTTTCTGGTCACTCTCAGAAAATAAAAAGTCCTATAGGGAATTCCCTGGTGGCACAGTAGTTTAGAATCTGCCTGCCAATGCAGGGGACATGGGTTCAATCTCTGGTCCGGGAAGATTCCACATGCCATGGAGCAACTAAGCCTGTGCGCCACAACTACTAAGCCCACATGCTGCAACTACTGAAGCCCGCACGCCTAGAGCCCGTGCTCCGCAGCAAGAGAAGTCACCGCAGTGAGAAGCCCGTGCACCGCAATGAAGAGTAGCCCCTGCTCTCTGCAACTAGAGAAAGCCCGTGGGGAGCAACGAAGACCCATCGCATAAAAAAAAGAACCATTAAAAATAAATAAATAAATAAAATAAATAAATAAATAAAACATTATATAAAAAAAAGTCCTGCAGTCACTTTTGGTAAAAACTGTTTCAATTCAGTAACTAGAATGTCCCATCTTGTTTAATTATCGAAACTCTAGACTCCTTCTCCTTCAGCCTAGTCCAGGTTAGTCTCAGGACAGAAGTCTGCAGGGGGAAGGGGGATTATGATTCTTTTGCTCCATTGTCTTTCTACTCACCAGATGAGTTGCTGTTTTGGACCCCACAAGACCCAAAGGTGAGTGGGGTACACGGAGAGAGGAAAGGCAATCTGCCAGGGCCTGTCTTTGTACTCTTTACCCGAGGCTGACAGTTCATGTTGACAGCGTCTCTGCTAAGTCCTTCTCTCAAGCAGGTCCCTTGAAAGGGCAGATGAAACTTCGTTGGATTCCTTCATCAGCCCCTGGACAACCAGGGGTTTTGTAACCGAGCTGGACCTTGTGGGACCTTCCCGGGACAGACGACCCCCGGCCCCCATGTCCTCTGCTTTAGCTCCTCTCTGAAGGATCTAGAATCTAGATAATAGTATCTGATGCATATTTCCTGAGTTGTTTTACAGATGCTAAAAACCTCTTCCAAATGGAAGAAATTGACTACTTGATGACCATGAGCATGTAGCCCCCAGACCTACTGGAGCCTGAGGACTGATATTGGTAATCCTTGTGACACCATCCTGTTACCTCACCATCAACCAACCAGAGAATTGTGCATGAGCTGATCACATACCCTGTGACTCCCCTCCCTCACCTTGCATTTAAAAATGCTCTGCTCAATATTATGAAACAACCTAAATGGGAAAAGAATTTGAAAAAGAATAGATACATGTATATGTATAACTGAATCACTTCGCTGTACACCTGAAATTATCACAACATTGTTAATCAGCTATAGTCCAATATAAAATAAAAAGTTTAAAAAAATGCCTTGCTGAAACCCATCAGAGAGTTGGGGTGTTTTGAGCACTAGCTGCCCTGGGCTCCTTGCTTGGCACCTGCAATAAACACTGCACTTTCCTTCACCACAGCCCAGTGCCAGTAGATTGGCTTTACTGCACACAGGTGACCCAAGTTTGGTTTGGTAACAGATCCTCCTCAGCTTCTTTCTGCAAAAGATCTCAGTTCACTCCAGAGGGCTCTATTGGGCAAGACCCAGTACAACCCAAGCCACTGGTCCCTGAGAATGAACATCTTTGCCCACAAAACTCTGGGAATATGGACGATGCTGCAACAGTGGTCCTCTCCTGTCTCCCTCACTAAGTAGTCAGCGCCTTCTCTCACTGTCTACACTTCCCAGGTGGGACTCAGGCCCCTGTCCAGAACCACGTTAAGTTTCCTCATGTGTGAATCAGGCACTGGTACTCTGTGTCTCCAAATTTAGAGAACACAGCTTTCTGAGTGGTTGTCTCTAAGCTTGGGGTTAGAGGTTTATACTTGCCATTCAAGGTGGAAGACTGGGTCAGATCTCTCCAAAGTAAGCTCTTTACCAGTTCAAATCCTGCCCACTCCTAAATTCTTTATATGGTGTCCAATTGACTGAGGGAATCAAGGGTTGAGGAGTGATTTCTCAGGTTCATTTCTTTTGTAAATCTGCATACGGTGTCCGTTGGGAGGGGGGGTGTGTCTCAGTCTTTCTTTGGTACTCTGGTTATTGCCTCACTCAAACTGAATTAGAAAGAATCTCATTCTAATTTCCTGTTTCATTTACATTTAAATTTACTGGTAATAAGCAAATACAGGAGGGAAGTCTCTACCCTGTCAGGAGAGGTGCTGGGATTGAAACACACTCAGCAAGCAATTACCTATTCAATCTGGAAGTGAAGACGAGTTTGAAATAAAGGCAAAACCTTCAAGAATATGGTCATTATTCAACAAAAGGCATACATTTCCTCTTAATACACATGTAGTGAGTACACATACATTAAGAAACCATAGGGCTTCCCTGGTGGCGCAGCGGTTAGGAATCCGCCTGCCAAGGCAGGGGACACGGGTTCAAGCCCTGGTCTGGGAGGACCCCACATGCCACGGAGCAGCTAAGCCCGTGTGCCGCAGATACTGAGCCTGCGCTCTAGAGCCCACAAGCCACAACTACTGAAGCCCACGTGCCTAGAGCCCGTGCTCTGCAACGGGAGAGGCCGCTGCAATGAGAGGCCTGCGCACCGCAACAAAGAGTAGCCCTTGCTCGCTGAAACTAGAGAAAGCGCGTGCATGGCAGCGAAGACCCAACGCAGCCAAAAATAAAATAAATAAATTAAAAAAAAAAAAGAAACCATATTTGTCATGGGCTTGGGATGGTAACTGCAACTCCACCTCCACCTCCTCAACTTTCATTAGATATTTATTTATTGATTCAACAAGTCAGGCATTATGCTAAGTGCTGGGGTATACCATGGTGAACTAAACAATCGTGCCCCCCACTTTCTAGAAGCTATAGGAAACTGAGTACATTTTGGAATTTATCACATTCTCATCTTCTCCTCCTTTCACTTAGAGAACTCCTAAGGGACTGAATGGGTTTTCACAAGGTTCTGACTTTTTCCCCCAACACACCCTTGCTTCTCCTCACATTGTGTTTTCTTTGGAACTATGATTCTCACACACTGGACTAACCCTGAAAATGATTATATTTTTATATTCTTTCCTTCACATCCTTGGGATTGTACTTGAAAAATACTCACTTTGGAATTAGATCTGGATTTGGAGACCAACTCTGCCATTTATTATTAGCTTTATGACTTGGAAACTTGCTTATTCTCTCTGAAGCTTGGCTTCTTCATCCACATGCAGGACTAATACTGTTCAGCCTAAGTTGTTGTATTAACTGAGATGATGTCTCCAAAACGCTGACATGAAGTAGGTGTTCCCCAGGCGAATTCTTCTAGGATCTTCCTTTCTCTTCATTCTGTTTTTGAGGTACCTCTCCCAATTTGGGTATGGGACTGAGGTTTATAATTTTGTCCATGTTCTTAAAACTAAAAGTCATTCTTTGTATTTACCATTTAGAGCATGAGGTTATCCATTCTTGTTTTACACAGTAGAATAATGGCTATGTTTTTACTCACATTCTAAATAACGACTTAAATAACTATGTCACCTCTCAGACGCAAACCAGGCTACTGTGCTTTTTCTTATCCATTTTCCTACTGTACCCCTTCTCCTGATTATTTATTTTGCATGCTTGTGAAGGCTCATAGATCTTTAGAGATCATTAACTTTCTTCTTAGAATGGAGCAAATAATATACTTAGCTGTTAATCACAAAGTTAGTCCAGGATTTGTTCAACAAGCACCTCATATGTGATCATTTGTGACCAATCATTGACTAAGTGGTATTTCTGAAGGGGAGATAGAAAGTACTATGAGAAGCATGGGGCATCATTTTAAGGGCATGAAACTTGATTGCATCAGTACTTCTTAGTTTCAACTCCAAAGCACCATCAGACTCATAGATTGTTAACGTTCACCACACTCCTAGATTAACATCAAATTGATCAAATTTCTTATTCTCCACCCAACTCACCAAGACTCATTTAGCACTTCACATGGGAAGAACCAGATTCATGTGCTCACCACAGGACTGACAAGAGATCAATGCCCTTGGATGCTACTCATACCACCAGTCATTGAAACTATAATCTTTTCACTGATCCTTGGCAGAAACCAGATCCTCCATCATAGAAAGGCAAATGGACAACTGTCAAAAGCATTAGAGATTATCTAGGATCAACCTGATGTGTTGATCAGGTTGCAATAAAATCAATTTGCAATATACTAAGTATATTATGGCTGAACTAACTTCTGTGGTCTAGCCTAGAAATTAAACACCTTGCATATAGTACTAATAATATTCCAAGTATACATATTCATTTATAGCATTATTTCTAAGGGAAAATACATTCATGATTTTAATGAGAATCTTCAAGAACAAAGCTCCCCAGGTTAGTGCATGGAGAAGAAGGAGAATAAAAAGGGATATTTTGTTCCCATGACTTTGACCGTAGCACCTGAAAAAAAAAATCAAACGTTGCACCTTCACATTTCTATCTTGATCCAAAGAGTCATTAGCATATTACAAGGTCAAATTGAGTATTTTATTATTTCAAGAAGGTAAAACAGATCTTTTAAAATAACCAACGATATCATTATGTTCTCATTTAGCTATTTTCAATATTTACTTTTTCTTCTGTGAAACAAATGCAAGACAGAAAACGGCTCGTGAAAAATTCTTTAAAGAAATACGAGTATTCTTCCAAGAGACTCCCGGAAATGATGTAACTCTTTCCATACCTGCTTTTCCCACAACGTATTTAATTTAAGTGTCATTGTTAAAAAGCCATGGAAATTCCCTAGGTGAATGTAGTCTCTGTCTGGTGACTAAATTAACCACATGATGAAACTGTTGTCGTCTTAAGGAAAAGTATAGTTTCATGAGGAATTATTTGGCGGTTCACGATAGGCCCCATGCCATCCTGGAATGCACCTTTCAGAATCATGATCTAGGCAATTCAATTCATGACAATGAACCAACCTTGAACATACGTTGTAAATTCTCCCCTAATTCCCCTTTTATTTAGGCTGTCATTCACTTAATGAATTATCACTGATTGCGAACAAAAGTACAAAGTCTCTGTGTTAGATCTGGAAACTTTATTATTTCACATGGCTGTCATTTACTGGTCTTAGATGCTATTCTTTCCATCTATTCCTGTTGATCATGGTTGGCAGGTTAATCTTTCTTGAAGGCTATTTCTTCTTCATTAGTCTTCAGTTTTATCCATTGTCTTGAGATCAAATCTGAACATTTCAACCCATATATCAAAGTCCTCTCTACCCCCATCATCAGGCTTCCCCATGTCTGTTCAACATCATTTATCCCACCTTGCAGCCCCTTAACCCCAATCTGTAGTAGCTAGTTAGTCCACAGGAAACTTTTCAAACCTTTTCCATCTTTATTTATGCTGGAACTTTGTGAGCAACAATGAGGTAATGGACCATGTCCTGGGGTGCCTGACCCCCTTCTCCCTTTCTCCCTGCACCTATATAGTCAAAGCACTTATGGGTCATTGTGCAATAACAACAGACATAACAATATCTTCCATGATGGAGTACTTACTATGTCAGCCACTAAATTCTTTGATATGCATCAGCTCTGCTAGACAGATCTCTGCTCAAACAATGATACAATTAGGTAGATATGGGTAGACAAGGCAGACCAGGGGCTGCCTTAGAGCAGCAGAAGCTGTAAATCTGACGGAAGAATATTCTTCTAGTAGCTTCCAGAATCTGAAAACAGGGCCCCAGCAGATCCCAGGATGCCAGGAGCTATAAGTCCTTGATTAATGAGATGGCCCAGCTAATGGTCCCAGCTCCTGGAAAGCACGATCAGGTTGTTTTACAAGGACAGTTCTTCACTAGAACAGAGGTAACCGTGGAATCACACTGGCATTGGGCAGATAGATTCCATATTGTTCAGGCCAGAACCCCAAGTCCCAAACCCAATGTTCAACAGACACAAAGTGGACACCAATCTTGAAGTTGAAGGACACATGGTTGACCTCAAAAGGGACACTGTTTCTACCTTGCCGGATGGACATAGGTATAGGAGAGAAATTATGCAGCATGGTCTAGTTGGCATCTAGAAGTTGGACAGTTAGCGCATATACATAGGCCGTTCCTTGTTGGTCTGTCCACCAGGCAGAGACACAAATCTCAATCTTTCCACTATCCAGGAAGAAACTCTTTCAAAAAGGGCCTCCTTTACCTAATGAATTTAGGAAAAGTTGCATATTATGCCATCCTCTTCGATATTCACAGTTGTGTATCAATACATGAAATCTCCAGGAATCTTGCAGTAAAGAAATATGCTTAAAGTTGATTACGTAGTTTCTTAGATTAAATTAACTGTGAAGAGTCACCCTTCCCCCCTTTTCCCTGAGAACATCTGTTAATATTCTGTGAAATCACTTTGGAGCAGACACTCTTAGGAAAGCCACCTTGGGGGATTCTGGAAGCAGCATTTGTCATACAATGTTCTTACCCCTGAAGATTCCAAGAAGTGTGTTCTCTTCTTGATCGTTTTCCAGCCGAAGGGACTGTGAATTTGAAAAGATGGAAACCAGGATGATACCTTGCTAAGGTAGCCTTGTCATCTACACAAAGGGGGCTGCTCTGTGCTCTTATTCCTCAGTGTGTGACAATCGAAGGCTTCAAAATAGCCTTCCTCATGGGGGATCGTTTTGTCTGTCTCCAATATTCAGCTATGAGCTTCACATTTACTCACAGAGTATTACTCACAGAGTAATAATAAGGATGAAAGATTGGAAGCTATGTCTTTGAAGAAAGGTTAAATGAGTTGAAGTACTTTTATTTAAAGAAAGAAAGAAAATATAAAAATACTAAGGAAGGACAGACCTAATGAAATACAGTGCAGCATGCTACGTGAAGTAGGTCTCTGTGTAGGCTGTGTGGTTTTTCATCACCATGTGCCTGTAAGCCCAGAGGCTGGTCCTGTCTAATGCTTCCCTTCAAGTCCAGCATTATCTCTGATTCCAGAACTTAGGCCAGCAGTCACTCCCTGCCTCTACATCAATATCAAAGCTAAACTCACCCCTTTTTAAGACTATCATTAAATAAATGCTTACTGTGTATCAGGCAATGTGCTGAGTGCATTTCATGTATCATTATTCATTCATTCAATAAATATTTTTCAAGTGCCTCCTGTGTGCCAAGCAGGCCTGCCCCTGGTGTTTGGAATACATCAGTAAATAACACGGACAGAAAATCTTGCCTTGTAGATCTTAAACACTAGTGGGCAGAGACAGATAATAAGCATAATCAATACGTAAGTTTTAGAGTATGTAGGAAGGTGGTAAATGTTATGAAAAATATAGAGCAGGGAAAGGGAAAAGAGTATCTGTGTATAAGGGGAGGTGGGCTGTAATCTTAAATGGATTGGTCAGGATGGACTTTACTGAGAAGGTGATATGTGAGGAAAGATTTGAAGTCCATGAGCGAGTTAACCATGTGGATACCTGGGCAAAGAACATGTTGACCAGAAGGAACACTCAACTTAGAGGCTCTAAGTCAAGAATGTGTTCGTTGGGTTTAAGAAACAGTAAAGAGGTCAGAGTGGCTGGACTTGAGGGTTGATCCTATAGGGCCTTTGGACTATGATAAGGACTTTGACTTGGAATGAAATAGGGAGCAACTGGAGGATTTGAGTCTTTCATGTTTAAATGGATCACCCTGGAAAGGGGAACAAGAGTGGAATCAAGGTAATGAGTTAGAAGGTAGTTGTTCCTATATAATAATGCAGGCAAGCAAAGACTGGGGCTCAGACCAAATAGTAACGATGGAGTCAGTGAGAAATGATCAGATACTAGATATTTGTTCTGAACACAGAGCAACAGGACTATCTGGAAGGGCTGTGTTGGAAAGAGGGAAGTCAAGGATGACTCTAAGACTTATTAACCTCAATTAATCTTTACAGGCAGGTAGGTTGTATTATCATCTCTATCTTACAGATGTGGAAATTGAAGCTGAGAGAGATATTAACTTTAGATTATTTAGTTTGTAAGTAGCAGAGCTGGGATTTGAACTCAGTGTTTTCTGAGTCCAAAGGCTGGGCTTCTTAACTGTAATACTGTACTAGAGGCATTGAGCTATTACTGTGAACTCTGATCTTAGATCTCCAAGAAACTGATCCCAGGTGTGTTTTCTGGTAACTCAGTACCTACCTTGAACACCAGTTTCCATGCCTTAAATCCTAGTTCATCAGTGACTGTATTCCTGTCCCCCAACATCTTCTTCTCTTAGAGTCTCCCACTTCTGAAGCCTGTTATTTGACTTTCTTAATCTCCCTGACCACCAGGGCATCCATAACTGGCTTGATCTGCTCCATGATTTTGAACTTAATTTGGACTTCTGCCAAAAGGTTTCCCCATTGGCAAACCTTCACATTCTAGAGCTATTTTCTAATCTATTTGTCCTCTTAGACCCCACTTTAGACTAATTGTCTACTGACCACTTAAAAGTGAAAACCATATGATTTTCCATGAAGAGGAGGGGAGTGTATGATAGGGGGAGCTGTGCTGACAGTGACATTCTTGAGATCACCGCATCTTCCCAGATCGTGGTGGGAGAGAAAGGTGTGGCAAGAGCAACCAGCTTGGAGGCCTCCAGGCAGGACAAATTCTGATCTGTTGCCTACTGATACCCGGCTTCCAGGAAATCTTCCCTATGTTTTACCTTCTTCAACCTGAGCAACTTAGTGTCTCCGTATATTTCCCTTTTAGCTTCAGGCAAACTTGTAATGAGCTAATGGTATTACCTTAAAAACCAGCATTGAAATTCCTCCTACAGAGTAAACTGTCAACACTGGGGGAAATGTTTGATATGTGCTTAGGGCAGAAGATGAGTTCCCCAATGGCTGGGGTGTCAGCTGGTACCCAGGTCTCAGAGGAGGGTGCAGCTGCGAAGCACAGTAGAGAGAAAGTGAAACTCCTGGTGCTCGGTGGAGGAGGAGAAGGGGAGCGGCAGAGATGAACAGAGATGGACAAAGGAGAGGAAAGATTAAGCCATCAAATTAGAAGAAGGCTATTCAGGGCACAGTCTGACCCTCTTCACCCTTCACCACCACAGTCTACAATCACGTCCAAAATCTGCTTGTCCCCAGAAGGCTTGATGTGAATGAGGTTTTTTATGCATCTAAAAAGGAAGCTCAGTTTTAGGTTAAGGGTCTTTATGATGTAGGGCAGAGGCATTGTGTGGAGACAGAAACAAGATGCACAGAGGGCAGGAGAGAGATTTGTGTACCAGTGGTCTTGAAATAAAGGGGTTCAAGGCAATTTCACCTAGGTCTTATAGGCAGGAAGTTTTCTATTATTTCTGTCATACCAGAAATGAATTTAATCTTCTTCCATTTACATTATTCCAATTATATTTATATTAATTTCATTTTCTCTGCCTGAAAATACTCCAGTTCCAACATTTCTACATATCAAAATCTTGCTCAACTCAAACCCTATCCTTCTGGAAACCTTGATTATTCTAGCATTAGGTGAACTTTCTCTCATCTATTGCCTATATGCCCCATTTTTATTTTTTATTATTATTTTTTAAATAAATTTATTTATTTTTGGCTGTGTTGGGTCTTTTTTGCTGCGCATGGGCTTTCTCTAGTTGCGGCAAGTGGGGGCTACTCTTCATTGTGGTGCACAGGCTTCTCATTGCTGTGGCTTCTTTTGTTGTGGAGCATGGGCTCTAGGCGTGCGGGCTTCAGTAGTTGTGATGCACAGGCTCAGTAGTTGTGGCTCGCAGGCTCTAGAGTGCAGGCTCAGTAGTTGTGGTGCACGGCCTTAGTTACTCTGAGGCATGTGGGATCTTCCTGGACCAGGGCTCGAACCCATGTCCGCTGCATTGGCAGGTGGATTCTTAACCACTGCGCCACCAGGGAAGTCCCCCCATTTTTAAAAGTTAGATTTTAAGCTTCCAAAAAACAGAGATTTCTTGAATTTTTAAAATAACAAACTTATACTAGTCTTCCATAGGAAGTCGTCTTCTTCCCTTGGCTTGCTATACTCTAAAGTAAGTTTGACTCACTCTCCTTAATGGTCACTCATAATTAGCCTATGTGTTTTCATATATTCATGTTTATGACAAGTTTGTATCAAATTTGAGCCCCTTGAAATAAAAAGTAAAATCGAAATGAGATATCACTATATTTCTATCAAAATTAAGACAAGTGACCATATCGAGTATTGATGAAGATATGGAGGAACTGGAATTCTTCTATACTGCTCCTGGGAATGCAAAATGATACAATCACTTTGCAAAACAGGTGGCAGTTTCTTTAAAGGTTAAGCATACCTCTTCTGTTACAGCCATTCCACGCTTAGTACCTTCTCAAGATAAATGAGAATATACGTCCATGTAAAGACTTGTACACAGATCTTCATAGCAACCTCATGCACAATAGTCCATAAGTGAATTCAACCCAAATGTCACCAATGGTGAATAAATAAACAAATTATGATATATCCAGATAATGGACTTACTACTCAGCAATAAAAAATGAACTATTGGGCTTCCCTTGTGGCGCAGTGGTTGAGAGTCCGCCTGCCGATGCAGGAGACATTGGTTCGTGCCCCGGTCTGGGAAGATCCCACATGCCTCGGAGCAGCTGGGCTCTTGAGCCATGGCCGCTGAGCCTGCGTGTCTGGAGCCTGTGCTCCGCAACGGGAGAGGCCACAACAGTGAGAGGCCCGCGTACCACAAAAAAAAAAAGAAAAAAAAAAAGAAAAAAAAAAGAACTATTGATACATGCGACCACAAGAATGGATCTCCAAATAATTATGCTGATGAAATAAGCCAGGCAAAAAAGAATACATTTCGTATAATTGCATTTGTATAAAATTTCAGGAAATGCAAACTCACCTATAGTGACAGAAAACAGAGCAATGGTTGCCACAGAACCAGGGGGAGTATAGAGGAATTACAAAGGGGCAGGAGGAAGAACTCTTGGTGGAAAAGCATTTGTTCATTGTCTTGATTTGGGGGATGGTTTCAGAGGTGTACATCTGTGTGAAAATTTATCAAATTGTACATTTTAAACACGTGTAATTTACTGTATGACTATTATACCTCAAAAAATTGATTAAAAGAATTTTAAGCCCCTTGAAGGCTGAATCGTGGCCATTCTTTAACAGTTCTCTGAAATGCCTGGTGAAAGGCCACATACCCTCCGAGGACTAAGTAAACGTTTACTGCTTTATGATGTAGGGCAGAGGCATTGTGTGGAGACAGAAACAAGATGCACAGAGGGCAGGAGAGAGAAATTTAGATATTTTCCTGACATTGAGAATAGTTCAATGGATTAACTAAAATTTATTAAACTTCTCTATTGAATCAACAAAATATGAGAGGTGCTTTTGATGAGTTTATGATTAGGCTGATTTTAACATATCCAGGGACACAGTTTCTTCCTATTTAAAAACAAAGCAAAATTCAGTAAATTCTATAAAAAATAAAGCAATTTAGTAAAAAAATGTAGTCAGACTAGTTTTGCATCATACAAGCTAAATATTTGACTGACTTTTGGTTTCCCACTAATTGTAACATTTTGTGATATTCAGGAAGAATTTTCACCTCTGTTTCTTGTTGATAACAACCAAAGTATTTACCATTTATTAAGCACAGATAATACCTCATACGCCAGGTACTTTAAAGCAGGGGTTCCCAACCTCCGGGGTGTTAGGGACCGGGCTGCACAGCAGGAGGTGAGCGGTGGGTGAGTGAGCGAAGCTTCATCTGCTGCTCCCCATCGCTCGCATTTACTGCCTGAGCGACCATCCCCCTCCCCGCCACCCCCCGCCCCCGCCCCCGCCGCCGTCCGTGGTCAAATTGTCTTCCACAAAACCGTCCCAGGTGCCATAAAAGTTGGGGACCGCTGTTTTACAGAGTTACCTTATTTAATCCTATGGCAACAATGTAACAACGTGGGAAATAATTAGCTTACTAGGCATTCCTCTTAAATAAATGAGAAGCTAAGACTCAGAGCCATTACTGATTCAACCAGGTTCATACAACCAGTAAGTAGTGGAAGCGAGATTTCAATACAATTTTGACTTCAAAGCACAGTTTTGACTTCAAAGCACAGTTTTCTATCTTTGTAGCCCACGGTCTCTAGGATTGTCCTTGCAGGAGTGCCATGGACTTAATAATATTGCTAACTACTGTTAAACAGAAATGCAAATTCTCTCCGTTTTGGAATGGACATGGAACAAAGAAGATTAACAGTACTCTGTTTATTCATAATTAAGCTAGAAGCTACTAAAATTCACACACACACAAACCTACAATTAGAACCCTTTAGCATTTAAATGACACCTGTCTTTCAAAGTATTTTAATTCTTATCTCTCTTTAATATACATTTAACGTCCAGGTTACTAAATAAAGTGTGTCATATTGCTGATGCTTTTCCTGGTCCTTACCGAAGGTTCCAGTAGTTTCAGACACTCTCAGTGTGACCTGGAAATTTCTCTAGAGGCAAACATATAGCGTCTGGCCTAATTATATGGAATGTTCTTCTTATGTGGGGTTTCTCAGGTGTTTGCATTCGTTGACTTCTACACAGTCTTTTACTTTGTGTTCCCCACTGTAACTTTCAGTTTTCATAACCATATGAAAAACAAAACAAAAAAACCACAGTTACTTAAGGCAGCAGCAGTACCAATAGCTGCGCAGAGCCCCTAATTATAGTTTCCCTTGTCATTGCAGCAGATCTTTTTTTTTTTTTTTTTTTTTTTTTGCGGTACGCGGGCCTCTTACTGTTGTGGCCTCTCCCGTTGCGGAGCACAGGCTCCGGACGCGCAGGCTCAGCGGCCATGGCTCACGCGCCCAGCCGCTCCGCGGCATGTGGGATCTTCCCGGACCGGGGCACGAACCCGTGTCCCCCGCATCGGCAGGCAGACTCTTAACCACTGCGCCACCAGGGAAGCCCAGCAGCAGATCTTAAAGAATGAAAGAAAGGGAAGAACAAAATGAGGTGGGAGCTAGCCGTCCTAGCCCTAAAATGTAAATGTTTTGATATATTTGTTTCAGATCTTTTAAACTAAAAAGTCATTTATTATACAGTTGTAACTACACTTGTACCCATATTGATTCAATCCCCCACTTCCCTTTCCAGAGGTAACAGCTGTCTTAGGCTGATGATTCCTCTTTCCACCCACGTTTTTACCCATTCCCTTCACCCACATGTTTTCATCAATACGTGGTATTGATTTGGATGTTTTCAGTGTTTACCATAGCAGAAGGCTTTTTTTCCCCACTCAATATTGTTTTAAAGATTTCTCTACACACATTCATGTGGCTATATTTCATTAATTTTACCTACTAAATAGCTTCCTGTTGCACAACGCCTTAGATTTTCAATCCATCTTCTGTTTATAGGCAGCAAGGTGAATTTCACTGTTTTGCTATTATAAAGAAAGCTCAGTTAATTCCCCTGTACACATTCCCTTATGCAGCTGTGTTAGATTTCCTCCCGTTTACAGAAAAGAATCTACCTACAGATGGAAATTATGGGCTGTAGAATGTGTATTTGTTTATATATTTAAAATTTTTTCTAGTTTCATTGAGATATAATTGACACAGAACATTGTATAAGTTTAAGGCATGTACTTGTGTATGACAAGATGATTACCACTATGCTGTACGGGGTAATCCAGAGGACGTGACTGCCGTTTGACCCATGAGCTAGATCCAGGCATCGAAGGCTTGTCACCCCCTCCCCTGTTCTTGGAGGGCATGTTCTGCCCACCCTGCCCACAGTAGGAGCCATTTTCAAGGACACAGCCTTGAGAAGGTAAGGTGTTGTTGAGATCACCTGGACTGAATATGTAAATGAACCCCGGTAAGGCCTCTTTAAAAACTTTTCAGGTTCTGGTGGGTGCAGAGAATCTGCTTGTCTTGCAGCCGCCCAAGACAAGCTTCATGTATCAGTCCCCTTGCTTGTTAAACCTGCCGTCTACCAATCTAGAGTGGTCTGCCTCTTCCTCCCCGTCTCTCCTTGCCCTCCGTGTATCGGGGTCAGTTTCAGATTTGACCCATGGAACCCCTGAGGTTTGGAACCAACATACATCACATCACATAATTACCCTTTTTTGGGGGGGGGGTGTTAAGAACATTTCAGATCTACTTTTTTCTTTCTTTTTTTTTTAGCTGCTGTGCAACATGCATGATTTTACTTCACTGACCAGGGATCAAACCCGGGCCCCCCTGCAGTGGAAGCATCGAGTCTTAACCACTGGACCTCCAGGGAAGTCCCCAAGATCTACTTTCTTAACAACTTTCAGATAACTGGTTAAAGAAGCAGTATACATATGTGATGGAATATTATTCAGCCATGAGAAGGAAGGAAATTCTGCCATTGTGACATGTATGGACCTTGAGGGCATCATGCTACGTGAAATTAGACAAAGATAGACAAATCCTGCACTGTTACTGAGCAAAGTCTCATCACCTGATGCGCTTAGAAGCTAATACTATGGCACGGGCTTTTGAGAAAAGAAAAGCTTTATTGTGCGGTCCACTGGCAAGGAGACAGGAGGCAGGGCTCAAATCTGTCTCCCCAACAGCGAGGCGAGGTGGATAGATTAAGGGTTAGGGTTTTGGGGTGGTGAGGACAAGGGAAAAAAAAACGGTTGGCTGTGGAGTTTGAGGGAGTGATGGGTTCTTATGTGCAGATGCAAACAGGGCTTTATACTTCTTCTTGGGTCGCAGGTGCAAGTTTGGGGGAATTAACATGAAATATGCAATGGCAATTCAGGCTGTGACGTCAGAAGGTCATCCATCGGACAAGCAAGTCTACTCTGCGCAGACTCCAATTAGCTATATTGGTTCCAGCTTGTTTCAGTCAGTTCTGAAGTGTTATAAGCGGAGGTGATTCGACCAACCTGCTTCCTTTTCTGCTGTCCTGTAAGGTAAGCTCAAGAATTTGTTAGCAATGGGTTCTTTACCGCTATGGGGCACGGTTTCGGTATGCTATTACTTATATGTGGAATCTGTAAAAGCCGAATTCGTGGAAACAGAGAGAAGAATGGTGGTTATGGGGGGAGGGGCTTGAGGGGGAGGAAATGGGGAGATGTTGGTCAAAAAGTACAAACTTCCAGATAGAAGATGAGTAAGTTCTTGGGATCTAACACACGGCATTGTGATTAGAGTTAACAATTGTGTACTTGAAAGTTAAGTGAGTAGCTCTTAAATGCCCCTCCTTTCTTCTCCTGCTGGAGGGGCACCCCTTCTCCAGAGGACTCCCCTGTGTTGCTCTGGATACCTTGATAGCCTTCTGGAAACGCCTGCTGTAACCACTGACAGAGGGTTTGCCAACTTTAAGTGGAAAAAGCTTGCCTTCTGGGCTGAGGGCTTCCAGATGCTCCTTGTTACCACTTGTCGTATTAAATATTCATTTTAAAACCTTTGTTTCTTATTACTTAGAAGCCCTTTCCTTATAGTTATTTTTAGCCCTCCCTACCTAGTGTCCCATGGCCCCTGAGGTTTTAAGCTGTCCACTTGGGACAAGATGCTGCCTTTTGAGGATTAAAAAAAATGCCAACTGCTTCATGTCTCTCAGGTGAATTAGAACTTGAAACATCCAGAACTGCGTCCTGTTCAGTCATCGGCAGGTAATTGTCTTGTTTGGCTTTCCCAGCCCCCGGGGGTTCCCAGGGCATGCCAGTGTAATGCCAGGGAGAGGACACAGAATGGAAGAAACCTGGCCGGGGGGGGGGGGGGATGTCTGTTTGGGGGTAATTAATGTTGCAGTTGATTCAGGTTTCTGATGTGGTTTCTAGTCTGAAAGTGTAATTTGGAAAATGTCTGACACGAGAGTACTTGACTTCTAAAATTATACCTAATGTAGATGAAACACCATCAAACCTGTCAGAGGAGGGACACATCGTTTTTTGGGGCTGGAGCCCACTGTGTCCCCGTTTGCCTGGCAAAGCAATAAAGCTATTCTTTTCTACTTCAAAAAAACCAAAAAGCCTGTCAGAGGGGGATTTGACTTCCTAACGTAGGCACAACCTTAGATAAACAAACTCATTGCAGTACCTTTAGTACTGTACTCAACTCACTTTAGAGTCCCCCAGTTCCATTATATTTAATTATTTATTGAAACCTATCTGTGTACTTGACTCTGAACAGCCATAAATGAAAACCTAGGCCTTCCCCAGGGGCCTCCCGAGCTAAATTCTGTTGGTTAATATCTTGATATTATTGGACACTGGATTGGCCTATAGCTCTAAAAAATTCCCTGAAGTTTACATTAATTATGAAAACCTTAAAAAGTGATTCTTTTATATTAGCTCTAAGCCAAAGTTAGGATCATTTGTTTCTTAAGTACCTAAATGATTGATGTTAAAGCTCTTAGGTTATAGTTCAGAGTGTTATTGTATGGATAGATTTTTGCCTTATTGATTAATGATCAGATTAATGATGAAAAGAAAGTTGCTTGCTTTCACAAAGGACGAGCCCCATTAGGGGCTCTGTCTCTACTCTCAATGTTTGCAGTAAACTGGGCCACAAAGGAAGTTTCCAACCGTGTCTCACTACTATAAAGTAGATCATTCAGGACTCAAATTTTCCTCACTTTGGCTTAGAGTCTCATCACCTGCAAGCCACAGCATAGTCCTCTGGGGCTCTGCAACCTCAGCATCACCTGAGAACTGGTGCAAGCCAGCCCAGACCTGCTGAATCAGAATCCGTATTTTTAACAAGATCCCTAGGTGGTTTGAATGTACTTTCAAGTCTGAGAGACATAGCGTCTAGTCCATCAGCAACCCGGTAGAGCTGTAAGAGGTCAGAGGCCCAGAGGAATCGAGAAGTCTACCCAGTTACTAACGGGCAAGTAGCCAGTGGTAGATATATAGTCCATGCATTGCTGACATCTGTTTTAGTTGTCGGCCCAGCAGGTCATTCCCCTTCATTTCTGTAAGAGTCTCAGCACTGCCTCTTGCGAGGAGGTACCGTCTGTACCACCAGTCAGAGGAGACTTCCTCACACCTCTCCACCCTGCCCCCATTCACAGGGGATGTGACTTAAGGTGGGTCAGTCAGCTTCTGTTGCTAGAGCTTGCAATCGGGATGCAAGGTGCTTGAGACTGAATTGCGTCATGGCAGCCCTCCAGAGAGAGACCTAGGAATTCCCTCCTGCTGCCCCAGGAGATGAGCTGGTTCCTGTGATGATGGATATTCAACACTGCCTTCTGTTCCACTCCTTAGAAATAATCAGTGTAAATTCTTTCTTTATAAAAAAGACATACTCTTTTCAGAATTTCCAGGCCTAAACCCGTGTATGTATCTTTTATACAAATTGGTTCGTCCCATAGATAATCTTTTGTATTTGTTTGTTCACTTAGTGTAGGCTGTAATTCCTTGTTGGGAGCCTTTGGGGCCAGTTGAGTTTACGAGTTCAGAATCTTTTGGATTCTAGAGTAGTGATGCAGTGCATATACCAAATATCACGTAACAGCTGGTGGAGTCTGACGCAGCACCCCGTAATTAAACACATTCTATTGTTTTCTGCTGGGAAGTGTGACAACTTGATCCATACCACGTGAGCCCAATTAAGTCTTGACCTTTTCACGTCAAGACAGGTAAATACTTGCTGTCAAGTGAGTTTAGGACTGGTCAGATTTTGACACCAGTTAAGTTTCAAAAAAACCTTACAGTTTCTCGAGTGTTTTGGATTTTGGAATTGTGGATAAGAAATTGTAACACAGGTAATCTATTTTGGAGATATGATTTCTAAATAGTACTTATGGACTTACCTCAATCTTTTTCATGTCTGCAGAAGTATTCCACTGCATGAATGCAGCATAATTTATTTAACCAGTTTTCTACTGATGGATGTTCGGGATTTTCTAATTTCTGCTCTTACGTAGAATGTTGCAGTGATTATCCTTGTGTGTTTGTTTTCACGTATATGTACAAATATGAAGAAATAATTTAAGCGTATGAACAGCCAATTTAAGGGAAAATGTTGCTTATTTTCTAGCTGCAACAGATTTCTCCTGTTGTTGAAAGACATTTATGTTGAAAATTCTAAATCTGATGGTGGAAAATATCCTGGAAAAATGGAAAGAGCTCAGCCTTGGGAGTCAGGACTCCCAAGTGTGAGATCAAGCCTCACCAGTTAACATGGGCAGTGTCAGTTTTTGTGTGTGTGTGTGTGTAGTAGTTTCTCAGTCTATAAAACAGAGAACTGTAATATATGACTTCAAGCAAGATTGAGTTGCTATGTACAGGCACTGTTCAGAGTGCCTGAGAAATAGCAGAAATCCAAAACAGAGAGGCCCTGCTATCATGGAGCATACACTTTAATGAGAAAAACCAACAATAAACATTATGACAGAGTATTTAGTATGTTACTGATAAGTAGTAAGGAAAACAATTAATAAAGCAGCAAGAGGTAATAGGACATGTCAGGAAGGGAGATTGAAACTTTAGACAGCACAGCCAGAGAAAGTTTCACAGAAAATATCTGCACAAAGCAGTCAAAGCAGAGGAAGCAGCAGATGCAAAGATGCTAAAGTGGGATTATGCCTGGAATGTTCAGAAGTTCAAGACGGCCAGTGCAGTTGAAGAGGGCTTAGCAAGATGGGGATCAGAGAAGTAGGTGAGTGCAGAGAGGCACCAGAGGGCCGGAGGTATGTGCTTTAAAGGCTTCAGTAAGGACTTGCACTGTGTGTGAGAGAGGAAGCCCTTGGAGGATTGCGCACACAAGAGGAATGTGACCTGGCTGGTGCTTTAAAAGGGCCTCTCTGTGTGAAGACCATACTGAAAGGGGGCAAGGGCAGAAGCATGGGAGGCTGTTGATAGGAAGACTCTAGGTAGGAGGCTATTGAACTAATCTAGGCAGTAACAGTAAGAGTGGTAAGACACGGTTGAATTCTGGATATAATTTGAAGTTAAATTAACAAGAGTTATTGATGGATTCGATATGGGATGTAAAAAGAATTTAATGATGACTCTGTGGTCTGTTGTCTGAGCAACTGGAAGAATGGAGGGCCATCAAAAGAGATGGGTCGCGGATGCTGGGGAAATCAAGAGCTCAGGTTTGGATGAATCGACTTTGAGAAGTCTATTAGGCATCCTCGTGAAGATATCGAGTAGACAGTTGGATAGAGATGAGTCTGGAGTTTAAGGGAACAGGTTTAGGTTGGAGATAAAAATTTGGCAGTCATCAGTGTATAGATGGATTTAAAGACTTGGGTTGGGATCGTGTAGGGAGTGCATGCAGGTAAAATGAGAGGTCTTAGGACTGAACCTCAAGGAATTCCAACATTGAAAGGTCAGAGTGAGCAGCAAAAGAGATTCAGAAGGAGCAAAGAGGGAGGAGAAAAACCAGGAGGGTGTTGTGTCCTGGAAGCCAAGTGATGGCAGTATTTCCAGGAGAGTATTTCCAAACGCTGCTGCCAGGTCAAGTTAGGAGAGGAATTTGGCATCAGATGGTCCTTATTAACCTGACAAGAACAATTTCAGTGGAGTGGAGGGGATGAAAGGCTGGCCGCAGCTGGGTTCAAGAGAGGCAGGGGAGAGAATGGGAGACAGGGAGTGTTGACCACTGTTTCAGGTAGTTTCTGTGGGTGTGTGTGATGAAAAAAGAGAAAAGCAGTGGAAGTTGGAGGGAGCAGAGGGGGTCAAGATAAGTTTTAATTTTTTTAGATGGATTAATGGCGTGCTTAAGTACTAATGGGAACGTTCGTAGAGAGGGGGAAAAATGGGTGCTGCAGAAGAGAGAGGGGAGGATTGTTGTTACAGAGCAAATGAAAGGGGATAGGGTCTAGTGCGCAGGCTGGGGCCTGGCCGCATCTGAGCTCATCCGGAGTAATAGGAGAAACCATGGTAGATGGGAGATGTGGTGGGGGCTTGTGGAAGTTCTGGGTTTTTTGTTTTTGTTTTGTTTTGTTTTCTGGTGAGAACATTGAAGTTCTCCTCTCTTAGAAAATTTCAGTTATCCAATACAGCGTTATCAACTCTAGTCACCAGGTTTTGCATTCGATCCTCAGACCTCATTCATCACATAGCTGAAAGTTTGAACTCTTTTACCAACCTCTCCCTATTTCCTCCACCCTCCAGCCCCTGGCAACGACTTTTTACTCTCTGTTTCTATGAGTTTGACTTTTTTTAGATTACACATATTAGTGATGTCATATAGTATTTATCTTTCTCTGTCTGTCTTACTTCACTCGGCATAACGCCTTCAAGGGCCACCCGTGTTGTCACAATGGCAGGATTCCCTTCTTTCTCATGGCTGAATACTATTCCATTGTGTATATATCTATATATACCACTTCTTCTGAAGTTCTGTTTTTATGATTCAAAAATGGGCAGTTAGGTTGTTAGAATGAAGCAGGACTTGGGTGGGCAGATGTGAGGCAGGGGACTGCTTTTTATTGTTATGGTCCCTATATTACTGCTTATGAATTGAAACAATATACACATATTAATTTGGTAAAACATAAATTTTTTTTTTTTTTTTTTTTTTTTTTTTTTACGGTACACGGGCCTTTTACTGTTGTGGCCTCTCCCGTTGCGGAGCACAGGCTCCGGACACGCAGGCTCAGCGGCCATGGCTCACGGGCCCAGCCGCTCTGCAGCATGTGGGATCTTCCCAGACCGGGGCACGAACCCGTGTCTCCTGCATCGGCAGGCGGACTCTCAACCACTGCACCACCAGGGAAGCCCAAAAATAAATATTTTTAAAAAGGAAGAGAGGAGAATGTCTGGTTTACTTCTATGGAGAAATGCTTGAGGGAATGGAGGGACAGAGCAACTACAGAGGGAAAGAAAGACCAGGGACACAGTCGTGGTTCTAGAAGATGCCAACATCGGAATGAGCCATCAGTGTAAGAAAGATTTTTGGAGGCTCTTAAAACATGAAGAAATATGAAAAGTATAAAACAACATTACTGCATTTCAGTAGGACACCTATTGGGAAGGATTCCATTTCTTATAATTCCAAATATATTTCAGTGGTCAAGCAATGTTAACCATGGACATTTCTGTCTCTCAAATAAATATTTATTCAGCTCTATGGATGGAGGTGTTGGGGAGGATATACCTGTGAAGGGGAGCTCTTAGGATCCTTCTGTAATTTGAAGGCTGTGACTGAAGCATCTTTCTTTCTCTCTCTGCCACTCCCTCTCCCTCCCTCTCTTTCCCCCACCTCTTTCTTTCTGTCTCTCTCCCCTTCATACTGTTGCAAGACTTGGGCTTTGGTACATCACATTCTTAGTGACGATCTTCTTAATTTTCCCAGGATCTCCTCCCTTGTTTCCTCTTCTTATTTAAATCATACTTATTATTCAAATTTCAGATCAAATTCAAGTATCTTGATGAAACTTCTTTCACCAATCCAGTCTTCGGTTATTTTCTCCTCTTTTCCTTTAGTCCTCTCTATACCTGGAGAGACAAAAGACCCAGGTCTGCTGTTGGGGATAATGAAAGGGTGTTAAGGTATGCAGAACTGGGGAGGATTTGATATGGAAAACTCCCTACTGAGAGACTAAAAGTTAAAAATGAACTTTTGATAGAACAGCTTAGAAGGAAAAAGAAAGTTTTCAACATGGCAGAGTTGGACTAACAATCAGGAAATTCGGACTTTATTCCTGACTTTGACACTGGCTGTATGGCTTTGATAAAGTTATGTAACAGCTTTGTCTTCAAAATTAATGGATTGGACTAGATGATGCAACACTGGACTAAATTGCAAGCAATCAGCTGTGCTTTCAAGGTAGGGAGAGTGTTGGTTGGGGCAGACTTTGCCTTGGTGAGGAGTATGGGATTATGGGTTGACTCTGGACTTCATGTTGCTCAAATACTGTCTATTGTCAGAACCATTCACCTTCATTGTGAGCGGCCATCACTCACTGGGCCTCTTATTCAGCCCCATACAACAGCGCACTTACTAGCTCTTGCTAGTCATGATCTTGTTAATCTACTTACCTTGGTCTGCTGCTCCTTTATCTTTATTATGATCTGCATCCTGTCAGCTTTATATCTACTTTTCTTTTTTTTTTTTTTTTGCGGTATACTTTTCTTTCTTATTTTTTTATCCTAACTCTCTCTTTAGACTTAACGCTCAGTATTCCTGGCTGTGAGTCTGCTTCCACCTTGATGACAATTTGGATATTCCATCTGGCTAAGGATCTGATTCTGTCCTCTCCTGAGTGTACTTCTATTCTTGCTCTAGTGAACCTGACCACCATGAGACCTACCCTTTTTCTGAGACTCAGAGCCAAAAAAAATCACTCCAGTATTCTAGGTCCAAATAATGATTCTGGTGGGGTGTTATCTTGATAACCAGATTGTAGTTCCCTATATACAAGGATCAGTGCTTTTTTCCTGCTGATTCCCTCAACAACCTTATATAATGTTGTGCTCTTATTAGAAGCTTACTATTTGCTAATTCATACATTCCTATCTCTCAGATCCTCACCTAGCTTACTTTTTTAAAAAATAAATTTATTTATTATGTTTTATTTTTGGCTGCATTCGGTCTTTGCTGCTGCACGCGGGCTTTCTCTAGTTGCAGTGAGCGGGGGCTACTCTTTGTTGCGGTGCGTGGGCTTCTCATTGCGGTGGCTTCTCTTGTTGCAGAGCACAGGCTCTAGGTGTGCGGGCTTCAGTAGTTGCGGCGTGTGGGCTCAGTAGTTGTGGCTTGCTGGCTCTAGAGTGCAGGTTCAGTAGTTGTGGCTCATGAGCTTAGTTGCTCTGCAGCATGTGGGATCTTCCCCGAGCAGAGCTCGAACCCGTGTCCTCTGCATTGGCAGGCAGATTCTTAACCACTGCACCACCAGGGAAGTCCCTCACCTAGCTTACTTTTGATTGGAGGATCTTAAATAAAAACAAAAGGGGGAAGAGTAGACATTGCTGAAGGAAAGAAAAGTCAAGAGGTGACTGGTTTCTTCCTTTTTTATTTTCTTCCTCCTGTTTTAATTTTCTCCTCTTCCTACTAACATAGAAATAGAAGTTGTATATTATGAGTACCAATATATTTGTTTGAATTCAAGGAAAAATATCTTTTCTAGATAATCACTTTGTTTTTTTCTTTCAGGGTACTATATTTTTATCATTTTATTAATATCTTATTTATTAATTTCTATATTAATTTTATTCATTAATTTCCTATTAAATAATTTCACAACAGGTCCCAGTGCCTGCCTGATGAAAGCAAGGATCGATGATCTTGTCAGAACTGAAACTCATATAAACTAGCTTAGGTTAGAAACAAACAAAAAAGAGGAATTTATTGAATATCTGAAGGTACCCCTAGTAACTGTAGAGTAATAATTACAGAGATAAGTTATAAGGCACTGGAACCAGGATCTAGAAAATTCAAATCCAATGGTATTTACTGTCTTTTCTAGAATGTTTGATCTCTTGGCTCTGCTTCTTTTGACACATTTACTTTATTTTTCCTCAGTCTTCTTGTAGATTATTTTACTATGCTGTGGCCTGCACCTGTTGGTCCCAGCCTCCGCTTATCCTGACTTATCTCTAACGTTCATCAGAAACCAAATAAAGTCCAGTTTCTATATTTCCAGTCTAAATTCCAAGAAGAGATTCTGATCGGCCCAGCTTTGGTCTGATGCAAATTCCTTGTCCAATTAGCAGTGGTGAAGGAGGGACTAAGCCATGTCCTGCAAACATGGCTACAAATATGGGCTGCACCCCAGAAGGTCCCAAAAATGTTGGCACAGAATACGATACTTGTTATATTCGTTACATACTTGTCATATTTAATATGTCAGGCTCACAATAAAGTTTATACAAAATAGGCCTTTTCAGCCTCCTTGATTTCTTTCTGTGTTACTATAATCACTAAAGCTAAAGAAAAGATGCCGTTGATGTCTAAACATAGAAACAAAATAACTGAAGTGCTGTTCAGAGATTTAGCCTGAAGGGCAATTGCTTTTTAACTTAATGAGTACTTTAGATCTTGATTTAAGCTATCTTTCTTTGGGTGAAAATTTGTTTGATCCTGTCTTACCATTAGAAAAGTCATACCATGCAGATTTTATGCATTCTTCTAAAGTTCAAACACATTAGCTTTGGTGGATGGGTACTAATTAGTAAGAGGAAGGCAAAGGAAAAATGCATTCCAACAAATGGCTTAAGTTCAGAAGTATGCTAACTAGTGGATTTACTAACTGGCTTACTTTTTTTTAAACTTTTGCCCAAAGTCTGCTGATTAGTTAGGACTGTTTTATTGAAAGGCTCTGAGGGCATCTGATATAATCACTGACCTGGGGAAGTAAGACTTGGTTTAGGGGGCTGATCTTTAGTTAAAGCAGTACTATCCAAAAGAAATGTAATGGGAGCCACACATGAAATTTGAAATATTCTAATACTCACATTGAAAAAAGTAAAAGGAAATTAATGATTACTTTTAGTAATTTATTTAACCGGATATATCCAAAATATTTTTACTTCAACATGCTGTCAAATAAAAATTAATGAGATACTTCACACTTTTTTGTGCTAAGTCTTTGAAAGTCAGTGTGTTTTATACTTATAGCATAAATTTCAATTCAGATGCTAATTTTTCAATGATTAATGAGAAATGTAGTCCTACCAAAACAATAAATTTGTGTTTAACTGAAAAATATTTTACACTGCTTCACTTTTTTCATTTAAATGAATTAAAATTAAGTAAAAGAAAAAACTCCAGTTTCTCAGTCTGCACTAGCTCCATTACAATTGCTCAGTAGTCTTGGGTGGCTAGTAGTCATTGTATAGGACAGCATAGCTTTAGAAGGTGGGATTCATGAGACCTGAGACCAGAGATTATCTTCTGCCAGTGGAGTTTAACCTCAGAGGGAATTTTTTTTTTTAACATCTTTATTGGAGTATAATTGCTTTACAGTGTTGTGTTCGTTTCTCCTGTATAACAAAATGAATCAGCTATATGCATATGTATATCCCCATATCCCCTCCCTCTTGCATCTCCCTCCCACCCTCCTTATCCCACCCCTCTAGGTGGTCGCAGAGCACTGAGCTGATCTCCCTGTGCCATGCAGCTGCTTCCCACTAGCTATCTATTTTACATTTGGTAGTGTATATATGTCAGTGCTGTTCTCTCACTTCGTCCCAGCGTACCCTTCCCCCTCCCCGTGTCCTCAAGTCCATTCTCTACACCTGTGTCTTTATTCCTGTCCTGCCCCTAGGTTCATCAGAACCATTTTTTTTTTAAGATTCCATATGTAGGTGTTAGCATACGGTATTTGTTTTTCTCTTTCTGACTTCTCTCTGTGTGACAGTCTCTAGGTCCATCCACCTCACTACAAATAACTCAATTTCGTTTCTTTTCATGGCTGAGTAATATTCCATTGTATATATGTACCACATCTTCTTTATCCATCCATCTGTCAGTGGACACTTAGGTTGCTTCCATGTCCTGGCTATTGTAAATAGAGCTGCAGTGAACGTTGTGCTGCATGTCTCTTTTTGAATTATGGTTTTCTCAGGGCATATGCCCAGTCTCACTACTTTTTTTTTTTTTTTTTTTTTGCGGTACGCGGGCCTCTCACTGTTGTGGCCTCTCCCGTTGCGGAGCAACAGGCTCTGGACGCGCAGGCTCAGCGGCCATGGCTCACGGGCCCAGCCGCTCCGCGGCATGTGGGATCCTCCTGGACCGGGGCACGAACCTGCGTCCCCCGCATCGGCAGGCAGACTCTCAACCACTGCGCCACCAGGGAAGCCCCCCCACTACTTCTTTATTCAGGCTCTGTGCTAGATTGATCTATTTGCAATTCTCTTAAATGCCGTGCACAATCCCACCTCTCTGACTTTGATGATATTGTGTTTTTTTTGTGCTCAATCTCTTCATCTTCTGTTTATTCATTTAACCAACATGGATTGAAAGTGTACCACATGCCAGAATATGTGTGCTATACATGATTGATATGTGAATGAGAGAGGCACAGCCTTACCCTGGTGAAGCTGTCAGTGTCACTTTTCCCAACGCCTGCTGCTCCCTCTAAACCCCCCTTCCCTGACCACTGAGCCCTTGGCGATCTCTTTCTTCTTGAGCTCCAGTAAACTTATTGTCTGTCACATGGGATCAATCAATATTTACTGGTTGATTAATTTATCCATAGTAATAGAAAATGCAAATATCGTGGAGATAAACATTTTAGATTATTTTAAAATTCTGCTCTTATTCCTTTAGTTGGATGATGGTTGGCAGTCTCCTTGTCTGTTAAATAAGTATAATGAACTAGAAATTTAAGTTCTCTTCCATGTATGTAATTATGGATATTTATTTTTATTTTATTTTATTTTTGGCTGTACCTTGCGGCTTGCGGGATCTTAGTTCCCTGACCAGGGATCGAACCTGGGCCCTGGCAGTGAGAGCGCCGAGTCCTAACCACTAGACTGCCAGGAAATTTCCTGTAGATATATTTATCTTTTTTAATTTAATTTTATTATTTGAAAAAAATTTATTTATTTTTGGCTGCGTTGGGTCTTCATTGCTGCATGCGGGCTTTCTCTAGTGGCGGAGAGAGGGGGCTTCTCTTTGTTGCGGTGTGCGGGCTTCTCATTGCGGTGGCTTCTCTTGTTGCGGAGCACAGGCTCTAGGCACACAGGCTTCAGTACTTATGGCACACGGGCTCAGTAGTTGTGGCTCGCGGGCTCTAGAGCGCAGGCCCAGTAGTTGTGGCACACGGGCTTAGTTGCTCTGCGACATGTGGGATCTTCCGGACCAGGGATCAAACCCGTGTCTCTGATATTATGCAAAACGTATCTGTCTTTCAGCTTGCCTGATTCCAAACCCTGCTTGCCATATGCATTTTCTACCCTTTGATCCATCTCTGCATTGCTATTTATCAGTTTCAGAAAGCTGTAGCTGAAGCGTGAGCAAATTCAAATATGCCCAGCATTGCTTTTGGTCCTGGATCCATAAAATCAAATCAGTCACACGTCTGGCATGTTTTCTCTAAACAGACTACATGCAACACAAGAGCGCCATTTATCCCTTGATTACTGAGTGAAGGATTGAATGTGAACTTTAAAGTAATTAGCAACTTTCCCCCCTACTCATAGCACACAGAAATTTAGTCACCTATATGAGATCTTTTCGAAATATCACCGTATAACTTTCCTTCTTAACAGTTATCACAGTTTTAATTTTACATTATATTTGTGTGATTATTATTATTATTATTATTGTTATTATTTTCGGTATGCGGGCCTCTCACTGTTGTGGCCTCTCCCGTTATGGAGCACAGGCTCCGGACGTGCAGGCTCAGTGGCCGTGGCTCACGGGCCCAGCTGCTCCGTGGCATGTGGGATCTTCCTGGACCGGGGCACGAACCTGTGTCCCCTGCATCGGCAGGTGGACTCTCAACCACTGAGCCACCAGGGAAGCCCTGTGTGATTATTTAATTAATATATGTCTTTGCTTTTACTTTACTTTAGTAATTTAAAAAACATGTACAAAGAATATTTTAAGTGTCATAAGGGAGATGATGCTATTAAGCCGTTTTCAAGAAAAAACTTCAAAGGCATTATGTAAAATTGAATGAATTTATAATAAAATATATACAGACAATTATTGAGCTGTTAATAAAATCTCCTAGAATTACTTTATTTTAAGATAAATACATAAGAGTATATAGTATCCTGGTCCACAGAGGACTCAGAGCCAGGGTGCTGCAGGATGCTATTGCTTCCCAGCTATATGGCTCCAGCATCTGGACACGTGCCTCAGTTTCCTCATTTGTAAAACAAGGATAGTCATAGTTTTCACCTTATAGAGTGTAAAGCACATAGAAGAGGCCTAGCATATAGTAAAGCCCCATCACTGTTGTTGCTGTTGTTATTGTTATTTTATATTTCAAATAATCTAAATATACCTAGAGAGATTTCAAAATGTAATTCCCTATCTATTTGTCAGAGCTTATTGTTCATATATACAGTTTACAGTTGAAAAATAAGTAATGGTAATTTGCCTAATATCTAGAAAGTTTGTCATTCTCCCATGATTACATTCACCTTTATTAAGTAGTACTTGAATATATTTCACTGTGGTGTCTACAAACACTTGGGCAAAGGAATGGAACAGTGGTTGGTCATGTACCCAGAGAAAAAAATGATGGTCTGGCATGATGATGATAACAAAGATGATGACAGCGATGATGTTAGGGGCTGTATACCTGCTCTACTATTTGTGTACTAGCTGTGTAACCTTGGGCAGATCACTCAACCTTTCTGAGCCGCTTTTCCTCTCTGAGATCAAGATATTCTCTACTTCATTCAGGTGCTGAGAAATACTGTCTGTAAAAGTGTTTTGTGAATGTTTAATTTTTTTCTTCCAGTTTTATTGAGATATAATTGACACACAGTACTGTATAAGTTTAAGGTGTACAGCATAATGATTTTGATTTACATACATGATGAAATTATTACCGCAATAAGTTTAGTGAACATCCATCATCTCATATAGGCACAAAATTAAAGAAATAGAAAAAAGAATTTTTTTCTTGTAATGAGAACTCTTAGGATTTATTCTTAACCACTTTCATACATGACATACAGCAGTGTTAGTTACATTTATCATGTTGCACATTACATCCCTGGTACTTATCTTACAAGTGGAAGTTTGTACCTTTTGACCACCTTCATTCAATTCCCCTCCTCCCACCTTCCACCTCTGGTAACCACAAATCTGATCTCTCTTACTATATGTTTGTTTTTGAAGTATAATTGACCTACAACACTACGTTACTTACTATTACGCAGTATAGTGACTTGACATTTCTATACACTTCAAAATAATCACCCCGATTAAGTCTAGTCATGATCTGTCACCGTACAATTACATAATTATTGACTATATTCCCCATACTGTACATTTCACAACTGTGACTCATTTATTTTACAACTGGAAGTTTGTACCTCTTAATCTCCCTCACCTATTCTCTCCTCTCCCAACTGCCCTCCTCTCTGGAAGCCATCTATTTGTTCTCTGAATCTATGACTCTTCTGTTTTGTTATGTATGTTAATTTGTTTTGTTTTTTAGATTCCACATATAAGTAAAGTCATACAGTATTTGTCTTTATCTGTCTGGCTAATTTCACTTAACATAATACTCTCTAGGTCCATCTATGTTGTCAAACATGGCAAGATTTCATTCTTTTTTTGTGGCTGAGTAATATTCCATTATATAGTTATATGTATATATACCCCATTGTCTTTATCCATTTATCTATTAATGGACACTTAGGTTCCTTCCATATCTTAGCTATTGTCAGTAATGCTGCAGTGAACAGGGGTGCATCTATCTTTTCTTTTCTTTTCTTCTTCTTTTTTTTTTTGACGGCACCATGTGGCTTGAGGGATCTTAGCTCCCTGACCGGGGATTGAACCCGGGCCCTCGGCGGTGAAAACACAGAGTCCTCACCACTGGACCACCAGGAAATTCCCTATCTTTTCTAATTAGTGTTTTCATTTTCTTTGGATAAATACCCAGGAGTGGAAATGTGGACCGTATGGTAGTTCTATTTTTAATTTTTTGAGGAATCTCCATCCTGTCTTCCATAGTGGCTACACCAATTTACTTTCCCGCCAGCAGTGCACAAGTGTTCCCTTTTCTCCACATTCTCACCATCACTTGTTATTTGTTGTCTTTTTGATAAAAGCCATTCTTACAGGTATGAAGTGATATCTAATTATAGTTTTGATTTTCATTTCTCTGCTGATTAGTGATATAGAACACCTTTTCATGTGCCTGTTGCCCATCTATATATCTTCTTTGGAAAAATGTCTATTCAGTTCCTCTGTTCATTTTTAAGTTGCGTTGTTTGTTTTTTCTGATGTTGAGTTGAGTTCTTTGGATATTTTGGATATTAACCCCTTATTGGATATATCATTTGCAAATATCTTCTCCCATTTAGTAGGTAGCCTTTATTTTGTTGATAGTGCAAAGCTTTTTAGTTTAACGTAGGACCACTTGTTTATTTTTTCTTAGAGTCAGTATGCTAGGGGCCATGTGCCACCCATATTTCCCTACGCTTTTCACTCACATGTTTCTTCCCCTTTCCCCCTCTAACCGTTCCCACTTTGTCCATATCCTCTTTGAAGCTGTATGTTTATTTCAGCCCCTAAACTCAGGGATGCAATCATGCGTTGGTGTAATTTGTTCCCAAACTTCTTTCTCATTTGTCCTGATACTAGTTTAAGGCATCGAAAGATAGGGAAGGAGAAATAACTTAAAAATTTATTGGAACACAGCTTAAAGCAAGATAACCTACCAGACCGTAACTGAAAAATAATTATGGCAAACAGTGTCACTTCTTTAAGAGCTGGCAGCAATAGTGTTCTCTTTAAGTGAAAGCAGTATGCAAAAGCAGATCTCCAAGAGTCACAGACATCTACAGGCTTTTAAATACTGATTTTAGTATTCAGTAAATATTTATCCAATAGTCAAAATGGTGCCAGGTAGGAGGATTAATACAGAAAACTGAGAGTGATTTGTGCCTTTCAGGATCCAATGTCCAGGTGTAATATTAGAGACACAAATTCGTGTTTAGTGTAGGGAGGGCAATTAGCATATCAGTATACACACATACACACACACACATTATTGTGTTTAAAAAACAAAGCGATATGATCACTTAGAGGCAGCTTCGAGTGCTATAAATCCTGTTTAACTTAAACTGCTCGTTTACTAAATAGGCAGATACGTAGTACAAGTAATAGTCGAAGGTAAAATGCAAAAGAATATCTAAAAATAGAAAAGACTAACTTTGAAAACTTCTTATATAGTTTTTTCTTTGCCACAATGTAGTCATTAAGATTGCTCAGACTGTATTCCCAAAATAACCCGCTTCCCATGTACTTCCTTAAAAAAAAAAAAAAAGTCATAAATTAAAGGCCTTTTTTGCTTTTTGAGCCTCTGACTACACTTACCATTCAAGCATAAAGACCCTGCATTTTTAGAATAATCCATAACGAATGAGACACAAAGTTTAAGGTCTCCAACACACGCAAACACACACACACATTTTCAGAATTCTAAAATCCACCAAAACACCTAGAAGTAGTCTCCTATCACATATTTCCAAGAATCTTGACGTTCATTCCCTTGTAAAGTATATGCCACTTACATGGCTTAGTCATTTTGCTGGTTAGTTTATTTTATCAGACGATCACGAGTCCACCCATATTCTTTTCTCTGCCTCTCCTTCATCAGGCCTAGAGACTGAAGTGACCTGGGGCCTGAGAAGGCCCAGGATGCCACTTGTGACTTGTCCCATGGTTTTTCAGTTCCCTTTAATAGACTGTCTTCCTCTTTTCAGTGGATATTTGGAAATCTTTCACTTAGCAAATTGACAATCCAAATTGGGAATAAGTACAGAGTGTAGTACAGACCAAAATCCAGGCTAAAAGAGGATGGACACCCTCTGGCCCGGAAAACTAGCTACGTAAGAGACAAAGTTTGTGTTAGTGAAGTAAGGAATGGTTGAACAATTCTCTCAAAGGGTAATGGGAAATGGGTCAAGTACTACAAGTTTTGGTTTAATTCACTGCTTGGTGGGAGCCATAGAGGGCAGGTTAAAAGTTGAACCCATTAAAATTGCTAGAAAAGCAGCTGTGGTTGGATTTTTTTTCCAGCTCATCTGAGTTACTGTTATGAAAAACAAGAAGAACCATTAATGTGTAGTTTCCAAGAAACACTTCAGAAGCTGAGAGAGAGAGAGAGAGAGAGAGAGAGAGAGAGAGAGGGAGAGCATATGAAGAAGCCATAAATGCTCCCTGGTTCAAAATGGTAAGGATAGAATAAAAGCACTTACTCCCTAAAATGATAGCATCCCTGAGGTTCTCGTGCCGTTTCCTCTCCTCTTGGTGAGCTGGCCAATTATAACACGTTGCTCTTATTGTCAGGGTTACATGTTCTGAGTCTAGGTATCTAGTCTGGCTGTTCATGCTCTCTGCTTCTTGCCTCTTAATTTTCTTTTTTCATGGGACAATGGAGGTGAAAGTCAAAATCAGTGCATTTTTTTTTTTCCTTGTTAGCAACACTTGTAAATGTTTGAAGGGGAGGAGGTGATAACTGACAACTAAAATAAAGTTTTTCAATTATATCTGACAGCATTTGCTAGTGTAGTTCCCAGTTACCGTAAAAAATTGCAAACTAATGGATCACTGTTAAGTAATACTTTTAGGTTTAGTATTTGGATATCTTTATTCAAAATCTTACTGCTACGTACTTCCTTATAACGAAGCTGTTGACATTTGCTGTGGAGCTCATGACAAGAGGCAGGAGGCACTTTGGAGGTAGAGATGCCAACTGGGACTGCATACCAGGCAATGTTTGTTGAACATATAGGGATGGGTGTCTCCTGCCATTTGCTGAGAATGGTTTTCTTATATGAGGTTGGTGTGTCCCAGCCATTGTTTTGGGACGTCTGAGAGTACTTCCTGTTACTTCAGGGGACTACACAATCCTGCAGAATAGCCTCAAAACAAGGTTTAAATGAACTTTATTTTTGTAGGCGTGCCTGTGTTTTATAGTAACTCCCCTGACTGCCTCCTTTGAGATGGGGAGGAATGAAAGACGACTGTGAATATGTGAATTCACTGTGAATATGTGAACTCAATATTATTTTTTCTCCTAGCCACAGAAACTATTTATGGAAGATCTACCATGTTCCTGGCACTGTATATACCTGAGAGATACAGTAACCCCATGAAGCAGAGTTTATAAATGAAGGAACTGAAACTATGAATAATCAAGATGATTGGCCCAGGTCATATAGCTATAAGGGGCAGTTCTGGAATGTTAACCTAGTTTCTATAATAAAAGTGTACTCTTTCCAGTTCACATACTCATTCTCTAGCCACTTAAGTTCAGGGACTATGTCTTAATAAATCTTTGTCTATCCCATAGTCTAGAAGTGGAAACCCGGAGCCAGAGATTTCGCAAATATTAACCAATTGCTTGGGTAAATCACACGATCTGTCTGGGTCTCCTGTGCTTCATTTATGGCTAAATCACAATAGTTAACACTTATGGATTACTTACTCTAAGGTGGGCATTGTTAAGCATTGTTAGCTTAAATAATCCTCTTAACACCCTGTACTATGTCGTCAATATAAACCTTTTATACAGAAGAGAAATAAGAGACTGAGAGAAATCAGTAGTTTGGGTAAGTTCACAGAGCTGAAATTGTGGGATCTTGATTCAAATGTAGGCTCTTTGACCCTAGCCTTGCATATGGACCCGTAACCACTGTCCTATGCATCTTTCTATAGGACTCTCATGGCCTCGTCGAGCTCTCTGATCTGTGACTGTATAGCTGCAGACATTCTCATGTTGAAGAATACTTTTGATTCCCCAACTCTTCCTTTTTAGAAACTTTTACCTGCAGTGATTTTAAAAATAAAATTTGGCATCCTCTACAATTAGAGTAATTCTCCACTGGTTAACCCCTAATGCTGCTCTTACGTGTTTATTCTATTATTCCATAGTTCCTATCTAGCACAGTTTACTCTCTTTTGCAAATGATTTACACAAACCAAGTCTTTAGTGTACTGTATTTTTCCATCTGGAATGCCCCTTTAAAAGAAGCATAATGCTTCCCACCTTTAACAAATATGACCCATGGCACTTCCCTCGTGGCCTAGGGGTTAAGAATCCGTCTTGCAATGCAAGGGACGCCGGTTCGATCCCTGGTCAGGGAATTGGGATCCCACATACCGCAGGGCAACTGAGCCCACGCACCATGACTAATAAGCCTGTGCACCACAACTAGAGAGAAGCACGCACACTGCAACAAAGAGCCCACGCACAGCAACGAAAGATCCCATGTGCTGCAACTAACAGCCGATGCAGCCAAAAAATAAATAATATTAAAAAAAAAAAAATGACCCAGTGCAGCACAAAGTATACTTTTATGTCATGTCAGGAAACCACATCAGAGCTCTTGTTTTCACAATAACAAGCTGTGTTGCTGTGACATAGGATTATGCTTTAAAAGTAAGGAGTAAACATCGGGAACAGATGATTCCTTAATAAACAACAATCCTGATTTTACTCCATTTGTGTTAAAACCATCTGTCTTAAGAGCAAAAGCAAATGAAAAAAAATTAATAAAAAACTATCCAAGCCAAATATTTATTCCTTACCCTTGGTGAATATAAATATGGTAATTAACATTTTAAATATTGAGGGTTCTGGAAAAATAATATATTAATATTATCACTTAAACATTTGGCCTTAATTTCCAGAATAGGTACAATTATCTTATTAGAGATGATGGAAATGCAGATAAATTGTGGAAGAGGAAAACAGTATAACAGTGAGGAGCTGCTGAAAAAAATCTCATTTTTGTCGAACTAAATGTTCAGTATGATTTATTGAGGGTTTTTTTTGGTAACTTATTAGACAATCAAACATCATTTCTTAAATTGAGAGCGTCTATTTTAATGACTCATTTGAAAGGATGGAAATTTATGAGTATGTCCATTAATAAGCTACGTTCTGTTTTATTGTTCATCTTGCTAAAAGGCTGCCTTTTTCTAGAAGCATATTTTAAGTCAGTGAATTTATGGGAAAAATTACAAGTAAAATGTTGGTGCATTTGCATCTTGTAAAAACAGACAAAACTAGGAAATAATATTTTTCATATTCAATATTTGCCCTTATTTACTACTTATCAACTTAATAAATACTGAGAAACTGGCAACCTTACTTTATTAGTTTTCAAATATTTAATACTCTGCAACTTACTTTTTTTTTTTTCTGGAGCATCTGGTAAGGTAGTATAAGTGAAACATTTCAGAAAATTCCCCCTGAGTTATTGGGGATAAAAGAAGAGCTTATCTGATACATACTTCCATATTTTCTGGAAGAATTCAATCCATACCCAGAATGATTTTTTCAATAGGAGTGATGTGTTTTTCTACTTCAGGAGTTAAAGAAGAGAACTGATCGGTGCTCCTCAAATACTGTTCAAGTCTAAGAGAACATTTGTAAAGATCTAAGATTTAATGGGTTTGCAATGTTTAAAAAGCAAGTAAAATCTATATTGAAGTGAAAATATTTTCCTACATAATTTTTACTGGTTTTGTGTTTTCTGACATTGCTTACCTGCTTGTCTCTTGGTATTTCTGATTTTTTCCCAGTCATTGCTTGACTCTGAACAAATCCCTTTTCTTTTATGCCACCCTACTGGAGTTTTGTTGGAAAAAACGGTCGAGAGGAGGATGAAAATGTGAAGCAGATTGGTAATGGTCAGAGCTGTTGACTTTAATAAGTGAAATGGCCTAGGGCGCGCATCAAGATGGGATGGGCGCGGTGGAGGAGAGATTTAGACACTTCCTTACCACCCAGTGAGTGGAATGTCCCCAGTATTATGATTTCCTGCTTGCTTTGGAAGGTAGCCCGTAGGGCTGTTTGGAAAAGAAGCACCCAACTACCTCCCTGCAGACTGCGATCGTGAGTTCCTTTCCCTTGCGCGGTTCTTCTTAGACTTAGCATGACTAATTCTTAGTTATCTCAGAGTTCATGACTACAGACCTGAGTTCTGAAATCTTACCTTGTCTGCTTCGTGACAGCTGAGTCATGTATTATATGTGCCCTTGTAGTTCAATAGGGTGTGTGTGTGTGTGAGTGTGTGTGTGTAAAGGAGCATAAACATACCAATACTGAGATCCTGCCATGTGTCAGGGACAGTTTAGGCACTAGTATGCAGTGATAATCAAGATAGACAAGGACCCTGCTCACATGGAGCTTATATTCTGAGACATAATTTGGGCAAAACATAGAAATGAAGAGAGGGAGGGCAAGAAGGAAGGAAAGAAAGAGTATTGAATATGATAAGCGCCGAGGCGATGGGATAGAAAGATATTAGTGGGAAGGGGTACTGTAGATTAGGTGGTCAGGAAAGGTCTGTTGGGGGAGGCAAAACACAAGCTGAGAACTAAGTGACAAGAAACATGCAATTATGCAAAGAATGATTGGAAGAATATTCTAAGCAGAGGGAGAAAGCTAGTGCAAAGGCCTTGGGTTGAAATAATCTGTGTGTTTGATGAATGTTTCTGTGGGTGAAGTGGAGTGGGTGAGAAGAGAGTGGTAAGGGACAAGTGGGGCCAGATTATGGAGGGCTTTGCTTTTATTCTAAACATGATTGGAAGCCATCCAGGGGTTTTCAGTTAGGATGATAATAGGGGGTGACTTGGTCTGTTATACATCTTTAAAAAATCACATTTTTGAAAAGATCACATACTAAAATACATTTTATCAGATCAGACATTTTTAAAAGAAAATATGATGAAGAATATTTTGCAGGAGAGCAATGTATTTGAATGGAGGCGTGAAGGCCAGTGAGGAAGTTGTTGCTACAAGTCCAGGTGAGAAGTAAGGTTGGCTTATGCAAGAGATTTGACTTGGAGGAGAAGCAGAGATATGGATGATTCTGGACATGACTGATGATAGAGAGACAGGACTAGCAGGTAGATTAGATGTGGAGGGTGAAGGAGAGAAAGGAATCAAGTTTAAGTTACAGATTTTTGGCACTGGGTGGATGGTGGTGCCTTTTGCTGGGATCGGTGAAGCTGGAGGAAAGTGAGATTGGGGAAGTGTTACGGAGTCAAGAGTTGTTTTAACCATGTTATCTCTGAGCCGTGTAAGTGAAGATGTCAAGTAGGCCATTGGGTGTGTAAGTCCAAGGACTTAAATTTCATGACTAAGACAAACCTGGAGATTTGATTTGGCATTCATCATCTTGTAGATGTAATTTGAATGTTGGATTGGATGAGATCTAAAAGGGTTTGTTACTCAGCTCTAGCCCATTCCAACATTTAGAGGTTGAGGAGAAGGGGAATACTCAGAAAAGGTATCTGAAAGGTAGCAGCTCAGTGAGATAAAAGCAGAACCTGGGAAGTGTGATGTCACGACAGCCAAGAAAGGAGGTATTTCTTTTTATTTTATTTTTGTTTTTTAATTGAAGTATAGTTGATTTACAATGTTGTGTTAGTTTCAGGTGTACAGCAAAGCGATTCAGTTATACACACACACCTATATATATTCTTTTTTCAGATTATTTTCCCCCATAAGGCACCATAATATATTGAGTATAGTTCCCTGTGCTATACAGTAGGTCCTTGTTAGTTATCTATTTTATATATAGTACTGTGTATATGTCAATCCTGAATTCCCAATTTATCTCCCCCACCTTTCCCTGGTGGTAACCACAAGTTTATTTTCTATGTCTGTGGGTCTGTTTCTCTTTTTTATATCGATTCATTTGTTTCTTTTTTTTTAAGATTCCACATATAAGTGATATCATATGATATTTGTCTTTCTCTGTCTGGCTTACGTCACTTAGTATGATAATCTTAAGTTCATCCATCTTGCTGCAAATGGCATATTTTCACTCTTTTTTGTGGCTAAGTAATATTCCATCGTATATATATAACACATCTTCTTTATCCATTCATCTGTCAGTGGACATTTATGTTGCTTCCATGTCTTGGTTATTGTAAATAATGCTGAGATGAACATTGGGGTGCATGTGTCTTTTTGAATTACAGTTTTCTCAAGATATATGCCTAGGAGTGGGATTGCTGGGTCATATGGTAACTCTCTTTTTAGTTTTTTGAGGAACCTCCATACTGTTCTCCATAGTGACTGTATCAATTTACATTCCTACCAACAGTGTAGGAGGGTTCCCTTTTCTCGACACCCTCTCTAGCATTTATTATTTGTAGACTTTTTAATGATGGCCGTTCTGACTGGTGTGAGGTGATACCTCATTGTAGTTTTGATTTGCATTTCTCTGATGGTTAGCATTGTTGTGCATCTTTTCACGTGCCTTTTAGCCATCTGTACGTCTTTGGAGAAATGCCTATTTATATCTTCTGCCCATTTTTTGATTGGGTTTGTGTTTTTTGATATTGAACTGCATGAGCTATTTGTATATTTTGGAGTTTAATCCCCTGTTGGTTGCATCGTTTGCAAATATTTTCTCCCATTCTGTATGTTATCTTTTCGTTTTGTTTATGGTTTCCAAGAAAGGAGGAATTTTAACAACGACGGAGTGAGCAGCTGTGATGATTGCGGCTGAAAGATGAAAGAGAAGTGACCTATGGATTTGGCCAAATAGAGATCATAGTAAAACAGTCTTCGTGGTATGGTTCAGAATGAGGCATATCAGAATCAATTGAGAATGTGGTAGTAGAGTTCTTGACTAGAGGCAACTCTTCCAAGAAGGTTCAACTCTTCCAAGAAGTTTATAGTCAAGGCCGTTATTTGTTTTTAAGTTATGAGATTAGGAGTACATTTGTAAGCTGATGGCTGACTGAAGTGAAATTCAGTATTTGGAAAACATAATGAACTATAGCTTTCGTAGAAATACTTAGATATTTAAAAGACCACTTGACCTCTCCTAGTGGATTAACAGGTTCTTTTGTGGAAAGAAATTGTTCCTTTCGAAATTTGAAAGTTTATTAGTTCTCAAGCAGGTTGAAGCCAAAAAGGTACCTTGTGAGAGTCATACTTCAGGGGTGAGGCTTGGAAGTTTATAGTATAAAGTTGTTCATTACACAGAGAGCAAAAAGAATGAAAAGTTCTAGTACTTTCCAAAGATTGATGCAGAACTGTAGACACTTGAAAAAGAAAGAAGGTATTTTCACAAGCATATATTTAGGGAGGTATCCAATTCAAACCCTGAGAAAAGACACAAATAAAGCCAACTTACTTACTTTGAAAGGTAAACAGGGACTTCCCTGGGTGGCATAGTGGTTAAGAATCCACCAGCCAATGCACGGGACACGGTTCGATCCCTGGTCCGGGAAGATCCCACGTGCCACGGAGCAGCTAAGCCTGTGCGCCACAACTACTGAAGTCCGCACGTCACAACTACTGAAGCCCATGCGCCTAGAGCTCATGCTCCACAACAAGAGGAGCCACCACAGTGTGAATCCCTCACAACCACAAGGAAGAATAGCCTCGCTCGCCACAACTAGAGGAAGCCCACGCACAGCAACAAAAACCCAATACAGCCAAAAAAAAAAAAAAAAAAAAAAAGTAAACGTGTGTTAAGTCTTCTAGATAGAATAGGGAAAGCCAAAGTGAGGGACTGCAGAAGTAGAGATTACAGACAGGTACATTGCCAATAGCAACTTCATGGAGAACTTGGGGAGTAGTGAACGAAGGATGTTCAAATATCTGGGTGGCTTGATCAAAGACAGGAAGCAGTGAGTAATATTTAGGGGAGCAATGGATAGCCAGGACTGACTGCAGCATAGGGACTGTTAGGAAGTAAATATATGAGGATAAGTTGGGGCAATATTTTAGTTGGGTTGGATACCAAGGCAAGAATTTAATTTTGCAAGGATTTTGTACGATTGGAAGTTTTTGAACAGAGGAATGGTCTTTTTAATATTAAAGTATGTTTCTTTTGAACATTAAATTACACATTTTAGCTTATACTTTCTCTAAGAGTTTGATAATATAAGCTTTTGAAGTGGTCAAGCCAACAAGCGTCTTGAAGAATAGGAAAACTAAAATAATAATAGTCACTCTCTGTTTTGAGAATTATTATGTGGCAAGCACTGTGCTAGATGGTTCACATTTGCCATCACATCAACCCTGTGAAGTAGGGATTCCAGTCCTTGTTTTTAGAGATTAAAAGAAAGGCTCAAGAAGGTTTAATAGCTTGCCTAAGACCACATGGAGAAGCCAGTATGAAAATTTAGCTGGCTTTTCCTGAAAAGCCGGAACAGAACACCTCTTGCCTTTGACAATGCTATATTCTTGTCGGAAAGATGAGTCATCTCTGCATGAAATGGCAAAAACTCTGACACATATTGATTTTTTTTTCATTTGTATGTAACTTAGTAGGCACTACCTGTGTCCCTACTGAGTGGAAGCTATGGAATGACTCCAACCCCTTATACTTGGATTTGGGTCTCAATTTCCAGTTTTTTTTTTTTTTTTTTTTTTTGTGGTACGCGGGCCTCTCACCGCTGTGGCCCCTCCCGTTGCGGAGCACAGGCTCCGGACGCGCAGGCTCAGCGGCCATGGCTCACAGGCCCAGCCGCTCCGCGGCATGTGGGATCCTCCCGGACCAGGGCACCAACCCGCGTTCCCTGCATCGGCAGGCGGACCCCCAACCACTTCGCCACCAGGGAAGCCCTCAATTTCCAGTTTAAGACTGCACTTTCTATATGGTCTGGGATTCTGGGTTAAATATTAGCCCACCTGGGTAGGGCCTTACATCTTTTCTAGGCTTGTCAGTTTCTTCTTGTTTCCCCTGTCAATTCTGTGCTTCTAATCCCAAGGAACTACAGTGCCCAGCCCAGGCCACTACTTCACAACTTCAGGGAGCATCATTCACACTGGTGGATGCAGTTGGCACCAAGTTGTGTAGCTGCTTGGCCCCATTTCAGGTTTGCTATTGTGCTGAGACGGTCCCACAGACAATGAGGCCTGAAGCCCCAATCCAAGTTTGCTTTGATCCTGTGCACCCTGTATTTTGTTGTTGTTTGTCTGTTTTTATTGAGGTATAGTTGATTTACAATATTATATAAATTTCAGTTATACAGCATAGTGATTCACTTTTTTTTAAAGATTATACTCCGTTTTTAATTATTATAAAATATTGGCTATTTTCCCTGTGCTGTACAATGTATCCTTGTAGCTTATTTATTTTATACCTAGTAGTTTGTAGCTCTTAATTTCTTATCCCTGTGTTGCCCCTCCCCTCTTCCCTCTCCCCACTAGTAATCACTAATTTCCTTTCTATATCTGTGAGTCTGGGTTTTTTTTGTTATATTCACTAGTTTGTTTTATTTTTTAGATTCCACATATAAGTGATAACATACAGTATTTGTCTTTCTCTGTCTGACTTATTTCAGTTAGTATAATACCCTCCAAGTCCATTCATGTTGTTGCAAATGGCAAAATTTTGTTCTTTTTTATGGCCAAGTAGTATTCCATTGTATATATACACCACATCTTCTGAATCCATTCATCTGTTGATGGACACTTAGGTTGCTTCCGTATCTTGGCAATTGTAAACAATGCTGCTGTGAACATTGGCGTTCATGTATCTTTTTGAATTAGTGTTTTCATTTTTTTCCAGATATATACCCAGGTGTGGAGTTGCTGGATCATATGGTAGTTCTATTTTAGGTTTTTGAGGAACCTCCATACTGTTTTTCATAGTGGTTGCACCAGTTCACATTCCCACCAACAATTCTCCACATCCTCGCCAACATTTATTATTTGTGTTATTTTTATTTTTATTTTTTTTTCTGGTACGCGGGCCTCTCACTGTTGTGGCCTCTCCCGTTGCGGAGCACAGGCTCCGGACGCGCAGGCTCAGTGGCCATGGCTCACGGGCCCAGCCGCTCCACGGCATGTGGGATCTTCCCGGACGGGGGCACGAACCCGTGTCCCCTGCATCGGCAGGTGGACTCTCAACCACTGTGCCACCAGGGAAGCCCTATTTGTGTTATTTTTGATGATAGCCCTTCTGACAGGTATGAGGTGATATCCCATTGTGCTTTTGATTTGCATTTCTCTGACGATTAGTGATGTTGAGCATCTTTTCATATGCCTGTTTGGGCCCTGTATTTTGTTTTTAAATTTTTATTTTTATATTGAAGTATAGTTGATTTACAGTGTTTCAGGTATACTGCAAAGTGATTCAGTTATATATATTCTTTTTCAGATTCTCTTCCATTATAGGGTATCATAAGATATTGCATATAGTTCCTGGTGCTATGCAGTAAGTCCTTGTTATCTGTTTTATAGGGCCCTGAATTGTGGACTGTTGACTTCATCTTTAAACTCCTCTGATCCGGTTTCTCAGCATTTTCGCCTTCCTCCAGTTGTCCCTACATGCTCGAACTATTAGGAGCTTAGTATGCCTTCCATCAAAACTTAGTATAATTAGGGGAAGACTTTAAGAGCCTGAGGATCTCATTCAGAAGAAATGTTAGAAACATGTGGAAGTTATCAGAAAGCAGGTCAAAGAGACGCATTCATATATTCATTCATTCATTAAACATTTATTGAGCACCTAGACGAAACAGACAGCTCTGGCTTGATGGGCATATGACCTGTGCAGTCCTAGAAGGTCTCTTACTCAGAAGGGAACTGTGCTTGGTTTAATGCTTTGCTGTCACCATCTTGAAATTCTTAACTTCGTGGTTGAACATGCGATTTTTTAAGTGAAGTGTGATGGGACAGTGGAGCGTGAGCAGAGGAGATACACACAACATGGGCGTCTACCTTATTCCTTGCTGCCCATCCCCATATAGCATATGTGATATTCGTGGGTACAGAATTCCAGTGGACCCATGATGGGCAGGAGTTCAGTGGGACTCTAAGCTAGTATAAGATAAGCATGTTCCATCTAGGACTAATTATGCAGGAGTACTGACAGCCCCAAGAGGTCACGATTTCCATTTAAATCAGAACTGGCTTCAAACACAGAAAGCAAACATTGGTATTCTAAGAAGCATGGATAATCAAGGAAACTTATCCTTTCTTAGTTTGTTTCATTGAAAATGATGATGGTATAGAAAGGGAAAGATAGTTCCTTTCCTTTCAGCCATTTTGCACTCATAAGTCAGCTGAGGGTAGACAGTGATGGCAGAATGTGCATATATAAAGAAGTGAATTAAAATAATTGAGTTAGTTGTGTGCAGCATATCTCTTCTGCTAAGAATATACATATGCATGTGCATGCTACGAAGTACAAACTGTAGTTCTGATGTTTCCACACATGTGTTAAATGCACTCACATTTGCATTTGAAGCTGGAAGCACACAATATAAAGATGAATGGTAAAAATTCCTCCTAACAAATTACAATTTTAGAGGGAGAGAGAACACGGAAGGAAAACGCTTTATGTTTTAATGCTTTTAGTAGTACTTCTGTCCTGCTTTTTGAACAAGGAGCCCCACTTGCCGTGTTGCATGGGTCCCACAGATTATGTAGCTGGACCTGGGGCCAAGCACTGTGCCAGGAGACAGGAATAGAACGATGGACATGTAAGGCATAGACTCTGCTTTCATGGAGTATACAGTTCAGAGGGGTAATTACATAATAAAAATTGTTATAAGAGAAACAAAGGAAAGGTACAGGGTGTTATAAGAACATATAAATGGAAGAAGCTGCTTCGATGGGCATTACTGATTGCCTGCCCAACAACCCTTCTCCTTTGCCAATAAAATTTCCTTCCTTTAGAGACCAAACGTCAGATCCCCCACTTCCCTAGCATGTATAGAGTATGGGGATGTGATTAGATCCTGTCCAGTGATATCTGAGCGGAAGTCTGCTGGACAGAGACACTCCGGGGAAAGATTTTGCCTCCTGTTACAGAGAGAAACATGTGAGGAGAAAATCTTCTCTTTGTTTCCTGCTTTAGATATTGTCACGTGAGAACATGATGCTTGGAACTGTGGCCGCTATTTGTGACCGTGAGGGGAAAGTCAATAACAGAAAGCTCACCTAGGACTGTAAGATAACTTTGAACCTCTGAGCCTATTCAGAACTATATGTGTATAGAATGCTTGTTAGGTGAGGAAAACACATTCTCATTGTTAAAGACACTTCTAGATGGGTTTTCTGTTGCTTGCAGCCAAGACTTCCTCACTGATGCTTTGATCTATTCTGGGTGATCAGGGAAGTTTCACCTGAGAAAGTGACATTTCACATACAGCAAAAGGATGATTAGGAATTAAGCTGTTGATGATTTGAGACAGTAAAGTTCCAGGCAGACAGAATAAGGAAGCATATTTGAATGCCCTAGATCAGGAAGGTACTTGGCATGTTTGAGAGCTAAGATCCCAAAGTATATGTGCTCAAGACCAGAGTAGGTGTTCAGCATCCTGGACACCAGGCTCTAGGATACATCCGTGGATAGATGACTTGACCTTTTCCCGCTGGTGGATGGTGACAAGCTGGTTGCTGCTACTCTGTACACTGTCCGGGAAATCCCAGGCTCCAGCACTCAGTACATCATCTTTCCCACAGCTAACTGAGAGCACAAGTTTTCTTTTCATTTTCATGGACGGTCCTACTTGTGGGAAGTGGATACCTTGTCTGCATGTAGCTACCGGGAGTAGTGACACAGAGGTTATCAGAATTTTTAGCGAAGTGTAACCCTTTTAGCACATCACCCTCCTTGTTCCCATAAATAAGCAAAACGATGTGGAGGCACCAGAGAACATAGAGTAAGATCTGTGGAGGTGTGCACCAGCAGGCATAGTTAAAAATATTTTTATGAAAGACTTGGATGATTCCCCAAATGGTAAAAATAATGAGAAGGGGAAAGTCATCAGGAGCATTTGTATAATTGCAGTGTTAATGGTTAGAATCCAGTCAGCCTCCATGACCAGGGTGGAGCCTGGGTGTCTGATGATTCCTGCAGTAATGACACCTAAAGGAATAAGGCTGTCAGAGCCATTATCATCATCATGTTTACCAGCATATCATCCCAGCCATGGATACAGTGCCAGGAGGCAAGGAGAGCTGTGGTTTACAAAATAGATGCTTACCTCAAAGGCCCACTTAAGCTGCAATTATGCAGTGGTAATGACTTTCTGTAATTTGTGGTGGGGAGGAGAAGGAACCCTGGACTCTGTGTCAGAAACAAAAAGGAAAGCAAGGAGAAGAGAAGGAATTAGCATGCTAATTATGTTTTTAACAAATGCATGTGGCACCTTTAGCATTACAGAAACATGGTCTCATTAATCCTCTTAATAGCCCTATTAGTCCCACAGTTGAGAAGAGGAAATTGGAGGAATGGGCTGTCTAAGTGACTAGGCCACAGAGACATCAGGGAAATAAAACCAGCATTGTTGACTTAATGAGTGGTTCTCTCTCACCTTTTCTTCTGGTTTTTAAACCTTGATCCAGATTGGGCAGGAAATAAAAGAGCATGCCCTGAGGCAAAAAGTAGCTGTTGGCCTTGTGGTACCCAAGTGGCAATACCCAGCATGATTTAATCGCTTAATAATCCTCTAAAAAAGATGATTTCTGAGTCTACATCAGGTATTTCAGTGGATTTTCAAGGAAAATCCAATGAGAGTATCTAACTTGAGCTAGAACAGGCATCTGCAAGCTTTCTTTGTCCTCATTCATTCATTCACTGATTCAGCAAATACTGTTATGTGCCTGGCACAGTGCTAGGCACTAGGAATAGAGCAGTGACTCAACTGGGCAAGGTTCTGCTCTCACGGAGCCCACCTTCTACAGGGAGGGAAACAGGCAACAAACAAGTAAAATAAATGAAGGAGAGAACTGCAGAGAGTGGTGCCTGTGGTAGGAAACAGAACAAAGAAAAGGGATAGAATGGGGTGGGTCTAGAGGGTGGGATTCCTTTGCAGAAAGTAGCCAGGGAAGGACTCTTTACAACAGGAATTACGAGTGGAAACCTGTGGGAAAATCAGGGACAGATTTTTGGTGAAATCTGCAAGTGCAAAGACCCTGAGATAGGGACAGGAAAGGCAAAAAGAAACTGGTGTGACCAGATCGTAAGGAGAAAGAGGGCGAGTGGTAGAAAAAGCATTTGGAGAACCATTCATTCATTCAAAAGATTGAATACTCCCTGCCAGTCAGTGCACTAGGGGCTGCTTCAGAGGAAAGTTCAATGCCTTCTTTCCTTTGTTGCCTCTTTTGCAAGAGCCAACAATTATAAAAGAATTATAGAAGCGAATTTTATAATTCCCCAGAATGATAAAAGCGAAGAGAAAATGCCCTGCCCAGTGGGCCCCAGTCTCTTTCTCTCTTGCCTGTTCTGCAGTGAGGTGCTTAATGAGCTTATTCCATGCCTGTTTTTAAGGTAGTTTATGAAATAGGAATGAATACGAGCACAGTTTGTTCCAGTGAGTCTCTAATAATCAAATGCTTCCTTACTCGGCAGATTTTTGGCTTCCACAAAGGGATTCTAATTGAGAGGATTTTTGCAAAATCAGCATTTGGTATTCTGAGACACTCATTCTGCAAATACTTTGTTAGTATAATCGGCTTCAGTGTATAAAGTAATTTGAAGAGTGGTTCTAAAGAGAGTCTCTGAACAATTCCTGTGTGAACCTGGATAAATGACACTGCAGAAAGTCTTCATCCAAATGGAATCAGCATGGATTTGTGCATTTATGGATTTAGTTTCTCTGTATAAATCCAAACCACTTAACTTAAATCCTGGATCAAAGGATATATATGACTTCTTTTATCTGCTATGACCGAAGCTCTGATCATCTGCTGAACCTCAGAAAGACTTACAAATCAAGTATTATTTGTTTCTTGTTTTTATTCTGTTATGGTTTAGATTTTATGGTCACGGAGCCTATGGGATTAATGCTAGGTACACCTATAGTGTTAGAGCCTAACTGCCTGGAAAGGTTTAGTAGGAGGAATTGAGGAAAGTTAACAGTGTTGATTGACTGGAATAGTTGATTTGCAAATATCAATGTACTCTTTATTATTTTTTTTAGTGTGATTTGAAAACAAATTATATGTCCTGTTGGGATTACAGGTGTGAGGAGGGTCACGTGACTTCATTATATGGCAGAGTTGCTGACCTCCATCTCTCACTACCATCAGTGCCTTGAGTAGACTGAGACCATATCTTACTCACTGTTTTCCCCAGCATCTGATATACTGCCTGGCGTATAGTAGGTGCTTATTAAGTATTGGGTTGGTCAAGAGGTTAGTTCAGGTTTTTCCATAGCATCTTACGGAAAAACTCGAATGAACCTTTTGGCCAACCCAATATTTGTTGAATGAATGAAACCTTAATAAAAATAGAAACTATAGTGATTTAGTTTTAATTAAGACAGTTTGTAATAATATTATGTTTTCTTCATTAAGTCATTTTTTTCCCTACATTCATTTAGCTTCTTCCTCTCTCCACTCTCCAGCCCTCCAGTCCTTTGCCCAAATCATATTAATAACCTAGTAATGTGTGTAATTAAGACCAAGAATGTGTTTGCATCCCAGCACCACCACTTATAAGCTGTGTGAAGTGGGGAAGTTTCATAAGGTTCTTTATCTGTAAGATCAAGATTGTAAAACCTACATCAAAGAGATATGAGAGGGCTTCCCTGGTGGCGCAGTGGTTGAGAGTCCGCCTGCCAATGCAGGGGACGCGGGTTCGTGCCCCGGTCCGGGAAGATCCCACATGCCGCGGAGCGGCTGGGCCCGTGAGCCATGGCCGCTGAGCCTGCGCGTCCGGAGCCTGTGTTCCGCAACGGGAGAGGCCACAACAGTGAGACCCGCGTACTGAGAAAAAAAAAAAAAAGTATGAGAATTAAATGATCTAATATATGTGGAGCTCTTAGAAGAGTGTCTGTCACCTGCTCATATACATATACAGTGGTTCCCCCTTATTCACAGGGGATACATTCCAAGACCCCAGCGGATGCCTGGAACCACAGACAGTACCGAACCTTATACATACTATGTTATTTCCTATACATACATACCTATAATAAAGTTTAGTTTATCCGTTAGGTGCAATAAAAGGTTAATAACAATAATAATAAAATAGAACAATTAAAACAATACACTGTAATAAAAGTTATGTGAATGTGGTCTCTCTCAGATATTGTACAAATTTAATGCCTTTTCCATCTTAACTAGACATTTACTATGTACTGTGGCTGTAACTTTTGCAGTTTGGGGTGCAGCAGCAAAACCTGCATGAATTTCTTATCCTTTCTCCACAGTTTCATGGATAGAAGATCAGCACATGATATTTTTTTTCTTCCCTCATTCAGGAATGTTTACCTTTTTACTTAAAGCAAGCACTTTATAGCTTCTCTTCGGCAGATCTGAATTGCCAGCATCACTACTCTTGTGCTTCGGGGCCATTATTAAGTAAAGTAAGAGTTATTGAATGCAAGCACTGGGATCCCATGACAGTCGATCTGATTGTGGAGATGGCTACTAAGTGACTAATGAGTGGGATGCTCTGGACAAAGGGATGATTCACGTCCAGAGTAGGAGGGAACAGGACATGGTGAGATTTCATCGTGCTGCTCAGGTTGGCTTGTAAATGAATTGTTTATTTCTGGAATTTTCCATTTAATATTTTCGGACCAGAGTTGGCCGCTGGTAGCTGAAACTGAGGAAATCGAAACCGCAGATAAGGGCGGGTTGGGAGGTGGTTGGTGGTGGTAGGGACTACTGTAAACGGACTGGCTGTGGGCAGAAGGCTTCAGTTCCCTACCTCATCAGCCTCTCTATAGGGCTGCTGACACTGAGACAGTTAACCTCCTACAGACTGAGAAATCCCAGAGAGAGGAGGAAGTTGCAATGCCTTTTATGACCCAGTCTCCAGTATTTGTAACATTACAGTTTAAATAGGTTCATGTTGACTTTCTTTATTCTCACACCCCGCCCCCCTGCCGCCGCCACTTCCCTCCCTTGGTGTCCATGTGTTTGTTCCCCGCACCTGTGTCTCAGTTTCTGCCCTGAAAACCGGTTCATCTGTACCATTTTTCTAGGTTCCATATATATGCATAAATATATAATATTTGTTTTTCTCTTTCTGACTTACTTCACTCTGTATGACAGTCTCTAGATCCATCCACATCTCTACAAATGACCCAATTTCGTTCCTTTTTATGGATGAGTAATATTCCACTGTATATATGTACCACACCTTCTTTGTCCATTCATCTGTCGATGGGCATTTAGGTTGCTTCCATGACCTGGCTATTGTCAATAGTGCTGCAATGAACATTGGGGTGCATGTGTCTTTTTGAATTATGATTTTCTCTGGGCATATACCCAGTAGTGGGATTGCTGGGTCATATGGTAATTCTAGTTTTAGTTTTTTAAGGAACCTCCATACTGTTCTCCATAGTGGCTGCATCAATTTACATTCCCACCAACAGTGCAAGAGGGTTCCCTTTTCTCCACACCCTCTCCAGCATTTGTTGTTTGTAGATTTTCTGATGATGCCCATTCTAACTGGTGTGAGGTGATACCTCATTGTAGTTTTGATTTGCATTTCTCTAATAATTAGTGATGTTGAGCAGCTTTTCATGTGCTTCTTGGCCATCTGTATGTCTTTTTTTTTTTTTTTTTTTTTTTTGCGGTATGCAGGCCTCTCACTGTTGTGGCCTCTCCCATTGCGGAGCACAGGCTCTGGACGCGCAGGTTCAGTGGCCATGGCTCACGGGCCTAGCCACTCCACGGCATGTGGGATCTTCCTGGCCTGGGGCACGAACCTGTGTCCCCTGCATCGGCAGGCAGACTCTCAACCACTGCGCCACCAGGGAAGCCCCATCTGTATGTCTTCTTTGGAGAAATGTCTATTTAGGTCTTCTGCCCATTATTGGATGGGGTTGTTTGTCTTTTTGATATTGAGCTGCATGAGCTGTTTATATATTTTGGAGATTAATCCTTTGTCCGTTGATTTGTTTGCAAATATTTTCTCCCACTCTGAGGGTTGTCTTTTTGTCTTATTTGTAGTTTCCTTTGCTGTGCAAAAACTTGTAAGTTTCATTAGGTCCCATTTGTTTATTTTTGTTTTATTTCCATTACTCTAGGAGGTGGATCAAAAAAGATCTTACTGTGATTTATGTCCAAGATTGTTCTTCCTATGGTTTCCTCTAAGAGTTTTATAGTCTCCAGTCTTACATTTAGGTCTCTAATCCATTTTGAGTTTATTTTTGTGTATGGTGTTAGGCAACTGTAGCTGTCCAGTTCTCCCAGCCCCACATATTGAAGAGGCGGTCTTTTCTCCATTGTATATCCTTGCCTCTTTTGTCAAAGATTAGTTGACCATAGGTGCGTGAGTTTATCTCTGGGCTTTCTATCCTGTTCTGTTGATCTATCTTTCTGTTTTTGTACCAGTACCATATTGTCTTGATTACTGTAGCTTTGTAGTATAGTCTGAAGTCTGGGAGCCTAATTCCTCCAACTCTGTTTTTTTCCCTCAAGATTGATTTGGCTGTTCAGGGTCTTTTGTTTCTCCATACAAATTTTAAGATTTTTCGTTCTAGGTCTGTAAAAAATGCCATTGGTAATTTGATAGGCATTGCATTGAATCTGTAGATTGCTTTGGGTAGTATAGTCATTTTCACAATATTGACTCTTCCAATCCAAGAACATGGTACATCTCTCCATCTGTTTGTATCGTCTTTAATTTCTTTCATCAGTGTCTTACAGTTTTCTGCACACAGGTCTTTTGTCTCCCTAGGTAGGTTTATTCCTAGGTATTTTATTCTTTTTGTTGCAATGGTAAGTGAGAGTGTTTCCTTAATTTCTCTTTCAGATTTTTCATCATTAGTGTATAGGAATGCAGGAGATTTCTGTGCATTAATTTTGTATCCTGCAACTTTACCAAATTCATTGATTAGCTTTAGTAGTTTTCTGGTGGCATCTTTGGGATTCTCTATGTATAGTATCATGTCATCTGCAAACAGTGACAGTTATACTTCTTCTTTTCCAATTTGTGAATTTCCTTTTATTTCTTTTTCTTCTCTGATTACCATGTCTAGGGCTTCCAAAACTATGTTGAGTAATAGTGGTGAGAGTGGACATCCTTGTCTCGTTCCTGAACTTAGAGGAAATGCTTTCAGTTTTTCACCATTGAGAATGATGTTTGCTGTGGGTTTGTCGTATATGGCCTTTTTTATGTTGAGGTAGGTTCCCTCTATGCCCACTTTCTGGAGAGTTTTTATCATAAATTGGTGTTGAATTTTGTCAGAAGTTTTTTCTGCATGTATTGAGATGATCATATGGTTTTATTCTTCAATTTATTAATATGCTATATTACATTGATTGATTTGCATATATTGAAGAATCCTTGCATCCCTGGGATAAATCCCACTTGATCATGGTGTATGATCCATTTAATGTGTTGTTGGATTCTGTTTGCTAGTATTTTGTTGAGGATTTTTATATCTATATTCATTAGTGATATTGGTCTGTAATTTTCTTTTTTGGTAGTATTTTTCTCTGGTTTTGGTATCAGGGTGATGGTGGCCTTATAGAATGAGTTTGGGAGTGTTCCTTCCTCTGCAGTTTTTTGGAAGAGTTTGAGAACGATAGGTGTTAGGTCTTTTCTAAATGTTTGATAGAATTGACCTGTGAAGCCATCTGGTCCTGGACTTTTGTTTCTTGGAAGAGTTTTAATCACAGTTTCAATTTCATTACTTGTGATTTGCTTGTTCATATTTTCTATTTCTTCGTGCTTCAGTCTTGGAAGGTTATACCTTTCTAAGACTTTGTCCGTTTCCTCCAGGTTGTCCATTTTATTGGCATAGAGTTGCTTGTAGTAGTCTCTTAGGATGCTTTGTAATTCTGCGGTGTCTGTTGTAACTTCTCCATTTTCATTTCTAATTTTATTGATTTGAGTCCTCTCCCTCTTGTTCTTGGTGCATTTGTCTAATGGTTTATCAATTTTGTTTATCTTCTTAAAGAGCCAACTTTTAGTTTTATTGATCTTTGCTATTGTTTTCTTCGTTTCTATTTCATTTATTTCTGCTCTGATCTTTATGATTTCTTTCCTTCTACTAACTTTGGGTTTTGTTTGTTCTTCTTTGTCCAGTTCCTTGAGGTGTAAGGTTAGATTGTTTATTTGAGATTTTTCTTGTTTCTTGAGGTAGGATTGTATTGCTATAAAGTTCCCTCTTAGAACTGCTTTTGCTGCATCCCGTAGGTTTTGGATCATCATGTTTTCATTGTCATTTGTCTCTAGGTATTTTTTGAGTTCCTCTTTGGTTTCTTCAGTGATATCTTGATTATTTAGTAATGTATTGTTCTTCCTCCATGTGTTTGTGTTTTTTACATTTTTTTCGCTGTAATTGATTTCTAATCTTATAGCGTTGTGGTCAGAAAAGATGCTTGATATGATTCCAATTTTCTTAAATTTACTGAGGATTGATTTGTGACCCAAGATATGATCAACCCTGGCGAATCTTCCATGCGCACTTGAGAAGAAAGTGTATTGTGTTATTTTTGGATGGGGTGTCCTGTAAATATCAATTAAATCTATCTGGTCTATTGTGTCATTTAAATCTTGTGTTTCTTTATTAATTTTCTGTCTGGATGATCTGTCCATTGGTGTAAGTGAGGTGTTGAAGTCCCCCACTATTATTGTGTTACTGTTGCTTTCCTCTTTTAGAGCTGTTAGTAGTTGCCGTATGTATTGAGGTGCTCCTTTGTTGGGTGCATATAGATTTATAATTGTTATATCTTCTTCTTGGATTGATCCCTCGATCATTATGTAGTGTCCTTCTTTGTCTCTTATAATAGTCTTTATTTTAAAGTCTATTTTATCTGATATGAGTATAGCTACGCCAGCTTTCTTTTCATTTCCATTTGAATAGAATATCTTTTTCCATCCCCTTACTTTCAGTCTGTATGTGTCCCTAGGTGTGAAGTGGGTCTCTTGTAGACAGCATATATATGGGTCTTGTTTTTGTATCCATTCAGTGAGCCTGTGTCTTTTGGTTGGAGCATTTAATACATTCACATTTAAGGTAATTATTGATGTGTCTGTTCCTATTACGATTTTCTTAATTGTTTGGGGTTTGTTTTGTACATCCTTTTCTTCTCTTGTGTTTCCCACTTAGAAAAGTTCCTTTAGCATTTGTTGTAGAGCTAGTTTGGTGGTGCTGAATTCTCTTAGCTTTTGCTTGTCTGTAAAGCTTTTGATTTCTCCATCGAATCTGAATGAGATCCTTGCTGGGTAGAGTGCTCTTGGTTGTAGTTTCTTCCCTTTCATCTCTTTGTCATGGCACTCCCTTCTGGCTTGTAGATTTTCTGCTGAGAAATGAGCTGTTAACCTTATGGGAGTTCCCTTGTATGTTTTTTGTCGTTTTTCTTTTGCTGCTTTCAGTAATTTTTCTTTGTCTTTAATTTTTGCCGATTTGATTACTGTGTGTCTTGGCATGTTTCTCCTTGGGTTTATACTGTATGGGACTCTCTGTGCTTCCTGGACTTGGGTGGCTATTTCCTTTCCCATGTTAGGGAAGTTTTCGACTATAATCTCTTCAAATATTTTCTTGGGTCCTTTCTCTCTCTCTTCTCCCTCTGGGACCCCTATAATGCGAATGTTGGTGCATTTAATGTTGTCTCAGAGGTCTCTTAGGCTGTCTTCATTTCTTTTCATTCTTTTTTCTTTATTCTGTTCCTCAGCTGTGAATTCCACCATTCTGTCTTCCAGGTCACTTATCCGTTCTTTTGCCTCAGTTGTTCTGCTATTGAATCCTTCTAGTGTAGTTTTCGTTTCAGTTATTGTATTGTTCATCTCTGTTTGTTTGTTCTTTAATTCTTCTAGATCTTTGGTAAACATTCCTTGCATCGTCTCGAAATTTGCCTCCATTCTTTTTCCGAGGTCCTGGATCATTTTCACTATCATTATTCTGAATTCTTTTTCTGGAAGGTTGCCTATCTGCACTTCATTTAGTTGTTTTTCTGGGGTTTTATCTTGTTCCTTCATCTGCTACATAGCCCTCTGCCTTTTCATCTTGTCTGTCATTCTGTGAATGTGGTTTTTGTTTCACAGGCTGCAGGATTGTATTTCTTCTTGCTTCTGCTGTCTGCCCTCTGGTGGATGAGGCTATCTAAGAGGCTTCTATGTTGATTTTAAAATGACTACATTTAAAATAGCTTCAGAGTTTCCAGTCTTGGTTAAAAGGTAACCATTTGTATATGTAGTCAGAAAGAGTTCTTAAAATATTTGTGTTTTTAGAAAAAATGCCAACTCTTTAGTCCACCTGCAGTTCAGTACTACGTATGATATAAAGATCTAACTTTAAAAAAAGATTTATTATTTATTTTATTTTATTTATTTTATTTATTTTTGGCTGCATTGGGTCTTAGTTGTGGCACATGGGATCTTTTGTTGCAGTGTGCGGGCTTCTTTCTAGTTGTGGCGTGTGAGTTTTCTCTTCTCTAGTTGTGGTGTTCAGGCTGCAGGGAACGTGGACTCTTTTGTTGTTGTGCAAGGGTTCCAGAGCATGTGGGCTCTGTGGTTTGTAGCATGTTGGCTCTAATTGAGGCATCTGAACTCAGTAGTTGTGACACTTGGGCTTAGTTGCTCTACGGCATGTGGGATCTTAGTTCTGTGACCAGGGATCGAACCCATGTCCCCTGGCATTGCAAGGTGGATTCTTTACCGCTGGACCACCAGGGAATTCCAGTCTACTCTTTATTCTGAATTGAATTTGTGTCTTTATCACTAACTTCTATAACATGTAAATCCCCCCAATCTCAGTGGCTTAACATTATAAAAATTATTTCCTTTTTGCCAGAGTGTCCAATTTGGGTGTTTCTGGGTGGAAGCTCTCCTGGGTTGTTTCTTCCAACCAGTGATTCAAGAACTCTGACTCCTTCTACCTATGGCCTCTCTGTCTTCAACATGAGGCTTCTAAGCCTGCCTAGGGAGTCATCACTATTCCAGTTAGCCAGAAGAGGGAAAGTACGTAGAGAATCAGGCATGTAAGCTTGGAGGTGGTAAACAACATTTCCATGGTCATTTTATATGCCAGAGCTCAGATGCATGGCTACCCCTAACTACAAGGGAGGATGGGAAATATATTCTAGCTAGTGCCGTTGATCTGTTTGTCAGTTTCTATGCTGATGCCATGTTGTTTTGATTATAGTGACTTTGTAGTATGTTCCGATATTTTTTAAAGAAAATCTCTTTCACTGGCTCTCTTTTTTTATTTTCCTTCACTTTTCTTGGGCATTATCTTTCCATATAAAATTTAAATCTATTTAAATCTATTTGATTCACTTATGAAAACAAAATGAAATAACTGTAAAAAAACTCTGTTGAGATTTTAATTGAAAATGTATTCAACTTAATATTATTTGTACATACAAGTGGTGATATTCATATGCTATTAAGTCTTCCCAACCAAGAAAATGTATCTTTTTTTTTTCTTTTTAGGTATTATTTTATGTGTTTTCTGAAGATTGGATTGTGAAAGAGACCGAAAAGGATCAGAAAGTTTCATGGCTGAGTTTTTTACAATTGAAATATAGCTTACTTATTGTGAAAAGGACAGATCTTAAACCCCTATCAATATACGGAACATGAGCATCACCTCAGAAGGTTCCCTTGTGCCTCTGTCAATGAATCCTTACTGCAAAGGTAAGAATTGTTCTGATTTTCAGCATCATAGAGTTAGTGGTGCTTATTCTTGAATTTTATGTAAGTGGAATGATCGTCTGTGTTGCTACAATTATCAGTTTGTTCCTTTCTATTACTGAGTAGTATCTCATTGTATGGATATACCACATTTGTTTATTCTTTCATATATTGAATGACATTTGGGTTGTTTCAGTTTGTTGCTATTATGTTTAAAGCTGCTATGGACATTCATGTGCAAGTTTCTGTGTGGTCACATGTTTTTATTTCTCTCTAGAAAATACTTAGGAGGGGAATTCCTGGGTCATAAGATGAGTATATGCTTAACTTTATAAGAAACTGGCAATTTCCCAAAGTATTTGTGTCATTTGTACTCCCACCAGCAGTGTCTTCTCCCCATTAACAGCTGTTGCATATTCCATCCTTACCAACATTTGCTGTTGTCAATCTTTAACTGTAGCCATTTGAGTGGGTGTATAGTATTTCATGTACCAACTTTATTGCAGTATAATTTATGTACAGTAAAACACACATTTTCAAGTCTACAGTTCAGTGAAGTCTGACAAATATATACACCCATATAACTACACCACAATTGAAATATAAAGAATATCCATTACCTTCAAATACAAACATTCCTATTACCCCTTATATCCTTTTCCATTCAATCCTCACCTCTCCCCTGCCACTTCAGGCAACTGCTAATCTGCTTTTAATCACTGTAGATTTGTCATTTTAACAGTTTCATGTGAAAGGACATGAAGTATATACTCTTTTGTGTGTAGCTTCTTTCACTTAGCATAATGTTTGTGAGATTTATATATTTTTATTGTGCAGAGTGGTAACATGTTCCGTTTTATTGCTGAATAGTATTCTATTGTATGAATATACCATGGTTCACCTGTTGATGAATATCTGGGTTGTTTCTGGCTATTTTGAATAAAGCTGCTAAGAATATTTATGTGTAAGTCTTTGTATGAACATATGCTTCCATTTCTCTTGGACGAAAACCTAGAAGTGGAATTGCCGGATTACATAGCAAGTGTATGTTTAACTTCGTAAGAAACTGCCAAATGGTTACATCATTCAACATTTCCAACATTAATGTATTAGAGTTGCAATTGCTTCACACATTTGTCAACACTTAGGGTTACCAGTCTTTTTAATTTTAATCATTGTGATTGTCTAGTATCTTTTTTTTTTAGTACCTTATCTCTGTTTTAATTTTTATTTTTGATGACTAATTAAGTTAACCACCTTGTGACTAATTGTTTAATATTTAAATGTGTTCTTTCATGAGGGGTCTTTTCAAATATTTTGCCCATTTTTAAAAAGTGGATTGCTACTTTTTTTGGCTGCGTTGGGTCTTTGTTGCTGTGTGTGGGCTTTCTCTAGTTGTGGCGAGCGGGGTCTACTCTTCATTGCGGTGCGTGGGCTTCTCATTGCGATGGCTTCTTGTTGCAGAGCACGGGCTCTAGGCATGCAGGCTTCAGTAATTGTAGCACATGGGCTCAGTAGTTGTGGCTCGTGGGCTCTAGAGCGCAGGTTCAGTAGTTGTGGTGCTCGGGCTTAGTTGCTCCGTGCCATGTGGGATCTTCCTGGACCAGGGCTTGAACTGGTGTCCCCTGCATTGGCAGGGGGGTTCTTAACCACTGCGCCACCAGGGAAGCCCAAGATTGACTTTTCATTTTCTTTACAGTGTCTTTAGAAGAGCAGAGCTTTTAAAATTTTGAGAAGTCCATTTTTTTCAATTTTTTTTTTATGGTTCATACTTTTTGTGTCCTATAAGAAATATGCCTGTGTTAGGTTTGCAATGATCTTTTGTTATGTTTATAATAAAAGTTTTTTAGTTTTAGCTTGTACATGGGATCTATTTTCCATCTCTGTTTTTGTGTATCAAATGAGAGTGTGTTGAGATTCACTTTTTTTCCATATGAGTATTGATTTGTTCCAGTATCATTTATTGAAAAGATTTTTTGTTCCCCATTGAACTGCCCTTGCTGAAAGTCAGTTGACCATATAATGTGGGTCATGCTGATCTCTTTATTCTGATCCTTTAATCTATTTGTCCATTGCTATGTCAATACCATACTTTCTTGATTATTGTAGCTTTAAAGAAAGTCTTAAAATAAGCTAGTGTGAATTTTCCAACTTTATTCTTCTTTTGTAGCATTGTTTTGGTTATTTTAAGTCCTTTGCATTTCCATATAAAGTTTGTAGTCATCTCACTAATTTCTATTTTAAAGAAGACTGCCAAATTATTATTGGGATTTTCCAATTTTCTTAAGGCTAATATATAATAAGTTGATTGTATATTGGCCCTGTATATTGCAACCTTACTAAACTCACTTACTAGTTTTAATATTTTTATTGTAGATTCCTTAGGGTTTCCTTTGTAGACAATAATGTCATCTGTGACTAAAGATAATTTTATTCCTTCTTTTCAATTTTGTGCATTTTATTTTATTGCCTTATTACACTGGCTAAGACCTCCAATGAAATGTTAAGTAGAATATAGTGAGAGTGGACAATTTAATTTTTTTCTCTATCTTTAGGAGAAAAGCTTCAATAGTTCACAAATATGTATAATGTTACCTGTAAGTTTTTCATAGATATCCTTTTATCGAATTGAGGAAGTTCTCTTCTAGTTTACTGTGAGTTTTTATCATTAATGGATGTTGAATTTTGTTAAGTGCTTTTCTTGTAGTTACCACTGGAAAAAAAGAAATCATCAGGACCAGATATATTTACCACTGAGTTTTATCTAGCCTTAAAGAACAGATGATTTTTGTGTTATTTAAACTTTTCCAAGCCTTAGAAAAAGCTTGAAATCTCTCCAATTCATATTCTAAATCCAGTGTAACTTTCATACTAAGCCATTAAATTCTCTGGAATGTACACCTAGGAGTGGAAATGTTGGGTCGTATTGTAACTGTACGTTTAAGTATTTGAGGAACTGCCAAATTGTTTTCCAAAGTGTCTACACCATTTTAAATTTCCATCAACAATGTATGAAGGTTCTAGTTTCTTGACATCCTCATCAACACATATTATTGTCTTTTTTATTATAGCCATTCTAGTTGGTATGAAATGGTATCTCACTGTGGTTTTAATTTGCATTCCTCTAAATACTAATCATGTTGATCATGGTTTCAGTGCTGATTGGCCATTTGTATATCTTCTTTTATATCAAGTTGTCCCAGAACCATTTCTTGAAAAGACTATTCTTTTCCCCACTGAAATTTCTTGGCATCCTTGTCAGAAATCAGTTGCCTTCAAATATGTGGGTTTCTTTCTGGACTCTCAGTTTTATTCCACTGATCCATACGCCTGTGCTTTTTTCAGAGCAACATGGTTTTGTTTATTTTAGCTTTGTAGTAAGTTTTGAAATCATGATATGCAAATCTTTCAACTTTAATTTGCAAACAAGATTGTTTTGACTATTCTGGGTTCCTGCATTTCCATATGAATCTCACTTGTGAAGAAAAACAGGTGGGGTTTTGATAGGGATTGCACTGAGTTTGTAGAACAACTTGGGTAGTATGGTCATCTGAACAAAATTAAGTCTTCCAGTCTGTGAACATTGATGTCTTTCTGCTTTCTTAGGTATTAATTTCTTTCAACATGTATAAATATTACACTTATTTTGTTAAATTTATTCCTGACTTTAATTCTTTTGTAGATGCTGTTGTAAATGAAATTGTTTTATTAATTTTATTTTGGGGTTGTTCATTGTTAGCCTATAAAAATACAATTGATCTTTATATGTTGATCTTGTAACCTGCAACTTTGCAGAACTCATTGATTAGCTCTAATAGTGTTTTGTGGATTTCTTAGGATTTTCTACATATATCATATCACTTACAAATGGAGATAGTTTTACTTCTTCCTTTACAATTTGGATGGTTTTTATTTATTAACCTTGCCTAATTGCCCTGTCTACAACCTCTGGAACAAGGCTGAATAGACGTGGTAAGACTAGACATCCTTGTCTTGTTTCTGATCTTATGAAATAAACTTTCCATATTTCACCATTGTTTCACCAGTGTTAGCTGTGAGTTTTTAAATTTTATTTTATTAATTTATTTTTGGCTGCATTGGGTATTTGTTGCTGTGCGTGGGCTTTCTCTAGTTGCAGTAAGTGGGGGCTACTCTTCATTGTGGTGTGCGGGCTTCAGTAGTTGTGGTTTACGGGCTCTAGAGCGCAGGTTGTGGTGCACGGGCTTAGTTGCTCCGTGGCATGTGGGATCTTCCCTGACCAGGGCTCGAACCCGTGTCCCCTGCATTGGCAGGCAGATTCTTAACCACTGCACCACCAGGGAAGCCCTGTGAGTTTTTGTCGATGCCCTTATCAGATTGAGAAAACTCTCTGCTATTCCTAGTTTGTTGAATGATTTTATAATGGAAGGGTGTTGGATTTTGTCAAATGCTTTTTCTATGTTGATATTATCATGTGATTTTTGTCTTACTAATCTGGTGTTTACATTGATTTTTGTATGTTGAACCAATCTTATATTTCTGGGATAAATTCTACTTGGTTATTGTTTTAAGATGTGTGTTTTATTATTATTCAGAGGTGGTGAGGCCAAAAGATCAGGAGACAGTTGCCATCAAAAAGATAGTTTATTGCTCACAGTTTCCAAGAAGAGGGACATGTTATGCCATGTGGGGTGGAAGGGGCACATGGAGGAAGCACCGTGGTCAGTCAGGAGATAGAAGGAGGGAGGGAAAAATGTGGGCAAGTATCTTTATTGTGGTTTCCATGGGAAGAAAAGGGGAAAGCAGGGTAAGCAAATTTAGGGCTGGCTAGTTTGAATAATTTCAGTGGGCTCTGGGCTGTAGGTGCTGTCTCTAGTTGTCTGGTACCTGCCTATGGGTGTTTGGGGTAGAGGAATAGTGGCACAGACTGTGAGAACCCTGTGAGAGATTGATGAAGGAGGTAGTTGAGGCAGGGCTCTGAATTGGTTGGTTTGCATTTGAGAAGAGCAGGAAGAGATGAGTTGTTTACTATCTCTAGGATTTGGCCAGCCCTGGGAGGTACAGAGCCAGCAAGGCCTCAGATTTCAAAGCATCAGGATAAAAAGACATGCTTAGCATAGTCATGGGTATACAATTCTTTTGCTATGTTGCTGGATTCAGTTTGCTGGATTTGTTAAGAATTTTTGCATCTATATTCATAGGGGAGATTGGTCTGTGGTCTTCCATCTCTTGTGAAATCTCTGATTTTGGTATCCAGGTAATCCTGGCCTCATAAAATAAGTTGAGAAGTGTTCCCTCTTCTATGTTTTGGAAAAATTTGTAAAGTATTAGTGTTAATTAATCTTTAAAAGTTTAGTAGGATTCTTCAGTGAAGCCAGCTGACCCTGGGCTTTTATTTCTGGTGAGTTTTTTGATTACTAACTTAATCTCCTTATTTGTTAAAGGTCAATTCAGACTTTCTTTCTTCTTGAGTCAGTTTTGATATTTTGTGTCTTTCTTGGAATTTATCCTTTTCATCTAGGTTCTCTAATTTGTTGGCATAAAATTTATACATTTTGTTATAAACAGGAGATACAACTTTTCCTCAACACACCATTTCATAAAATGAAGCAAAACCACATGAAAGTCCATGTTAAAGTAACTGGGGTGTCATCTCAAAATAAATCCTGTTTGGAGAGACAGAAATAAAGATATTAAATTATCATAGTTGATCTGTTCTTTAAGGATCCTTTGGTTATCAGAAACCCACCAAAACTGGCACAAGTGAAAAGATGAGTTATTGTAAGAATGACAGTACATTAAAATGGAAATTTCAAACACTAGAGGATATAAAGGTTTGCGATGTTGACGATTAAGGAGCTAGAATTTGTGAAAAGTATTTCTTAGAGTTGTGCTGTGTGCTTTCTCCCTCCCTTCCTTCAGAGGGTAGAGGTTTGTGGTGTCTGGTTCTCCCTTCAAACCTAGGAAAGGTGATTTCAACAGGATTAACTGAGAGAGCAGATGGAGCTCACTGAGCATTGGTGTCTGACCTGATGTGCCAGAGCAGACTGAGAGGAGCTTGCTTTGGGGTTAGGCTGCACTCCTCAAATTTTCCAGGGCAAAGATGCCCAGGCCCAGGTGGACCATATGCATCAGAGAGGCAATGGGATGTTGGATTATGTTCTTTCAGTAGGGCCATCAGAATGGGTGATCGGATGGCAGCAGATAGAGGCTGAAGGTGGATGGCAGGATATTTGGGGGCTGTGGAAGAAATAATGGGGTCGTCCTTTTGAAAGATACATTCATCTGAGTTAGAGGAACTTCCAGAAGAGATGCCTAGCAATGGACTTCTTAAAGAACCCATACAAGCAATGCAGACGTATATCAGGCTTCCAGAGGGGGAGAAACCTGCTTTTGACAGTGATAGGTAAGAACCTTCTTTTCCTTTCTCTCTCCATCCTCTCACTGACCACTCCCTTAGCCCTTTAGGAACCAGAGAGTAGCCAGTGAGTAGAAGAGGAAATGGTGAGAACTGATGAAAAGGCTAGTATTATACATTTCCCTGGGTGAAAGTTCCTACCTGGAGGGAAGGAATTGTCAACTGTGAAGGGTCTGAGAGTTTCCCCTACTTGCAATTTAGCCTGCTATAGTTTCATGGATGCTGGTAGAAGACAAAAGACTACTGGGCCAGAGACCAAGAACAGTTTTTTACTCACAACAATGGTGGTTTTTTTTTTTGTTTTTTTTTTTTGTGGTACGTGGGCCTCTCACTGCCGTGGCCTCTCCCGTTGCGGAGCACAGGCTCTGGACGCGCAGGCTCAGCGGCCATGGCTCACGGGCCCAGCCGCTCTGCGGCATGTGGGATCTTCCCGGACTGGGGCACGAACCCATGTCCCCTGCATCGGCAGGCAGATTCTCAACCACTGCGCCACCAGGGAAGCCCTGTTGGAAGATTTTTAATCACAGTTTCAATTTCATTACTTGTGATTGGTCTGTTCATATTTTCTGTTTCTTCCTGGTTCAGTCTTGGAAGGTTATACCTTTCTAAGACTTTGTCCATTTCTTCCAGGTTGTCCATTTTATTGGCATAGAGTTGCTTGTAGTAGTCTCTTAGGATGCTTTGTATTTCTGTGGTGTCTGCTGTAACTTCTCCTTTTTCATTTCTAATTTTATTGATTTGAGTCCTCTCCCTCTTTTTCTTGATGAGTCTGGCTAATGGTTTATCAATTTTGTTTATCTTCTCAAAGAACCAGCTTTTAGTTTTATTGATCTTTGCTATTGTTTTCTTTGTTTCTATTTCATTTATTTCTGCTCTGATCTTTATGATTTCTTTCCTTCTGCTAACTTTGGGTTTTGTTTGTTCTTTCTCTAGTTGCTTTAGGTGTAACGTTAGATTGTTTACTTGAGATTTTTCTTGTTTCTTGAGGTAGGCTTGTATAGCTATAAACGTCCCTCTTAGAACTGCTTTTGCTGCATCCCATAGGTTTTGGGTCGTCATGTTTTTGTTGTCATTTGTCTCTAGGTCATTTTTGATTTCCTCTTTGATTTCTTCAGTGATCTGTTTGTTATTTAGTAGCGTATTGTTTAGCCTCCATGTGTTTGTGTTTTTTACGTTTTTTTCCCTGTAATTCATTTCTAATCTCATAGTGTTGTGGTTGGAAAAGATGCTTGATATGATTGCAATTTTCTTAAATTTACTGAGGCTTGATTTGTGACCCAAGATGTGATCTATCCTGGAGAATGTTCCATGCGCACTTGAGAAGAAAGTGTAATCTGCTGTTTTTGGATGGAAGGTCCTATAAATATGAATTAAATCTATATGATCTATTGTGTCATTTAAAGCTTCTGTTTCCTTATTTATTTTCATTTTTGATGATCTGACCATTGGTGTAAGTGAGGTGTTAAAGTCCCCCACTATTATTGTGTTACTGTCAATTTCCTCTTTTATAGCTGTTAGCAGTTGCCTTATGTATTGAGGTGCTCCTATGTTGGGTGCATATAGATTTATAATTGTTATATCTTCTTCTTGGATTGATCCCTTGATCATTATGTAGTGTCCTCCCTTGTCTCTTGTAACATTCTTTATTTTAAAGTCTATTTTTTTTTTTGTACGCTGGCCTCTCACTGTTATGGCCTCTCCCATTGCAGAGCACAGGCTCCGGATGCGCAGGCTCAGTGGCCATGGCTCATGGGCCCAGCCACTCCGCGGCACATGGAATCTTCCCGGACCGGGGCATGAGCCCGTGTCCCCTGCATCGGCAGGCAGACTCTCAACCACTGCGCCACCAGGGAAGCCCTAAAGTCTATTTTTTCTGATATGAGTATAGCTACGCCAGCTTTCTTTTGATTTCAATTTGCATGGAATATCTTTTTCCATCCCCTCACTTTCAGTCTGTATGTGTCCCTAGGTGTGAAGTGGGTCTCTTGTAGACAGCATATATATGGGTCTTGTTTTTGTATCCATTCAGCGAGCCTTTGTCTTTTGGTTAGAGCATTTAATCCATTCACGTTTAAGGTAATTATTGATATGTATGTTCCTATTACCATTTTCTTAATTGTTTTGAGTTTGTTTTTGTAGGTCCTTTTCTTCTGTTGTGTTTCCCACTTTGAAAAGTTCCTTTAGCATTTGTTGTAGAGCTGGTTTGGTGGTGTTGAATTCCCTTAGCTTTTGCTTGTCTGTAAAGGTTTTGATTTCTCCATCGAATCTGAATGAGATCCTTGCTGGGTAGAGTAATCTTGGTTGTAGGTTCTTCCCTTTCATCACTCTAAGTCTATCATGCCACTCTCTTCTGGCTTGTAGAGTTTCTGCTGAGAAATCAGCTGTTAACATACAAGGGAACTCCCATAAGGTTATTTGTCATTTTTCCCTTGCTGCTTTCAGTAATTTTTCTTTGTCTTTATTTTTTGCCAATTTGATTACTAGGTGTCTTGGTGTGTTTCTCATTTGAGTTTTCCCTGTATGGGACTTGCTGCACTTCCTGGACTTGAGTGGCTATTTCCTTTCCCATGTTAGGGAAGTTTTCGACTATAATCTCTTCAAATATTTTCTTGGGTCCTTTCCCTCTCTCTTCTCCTTCTGAGACCCCTATGATGCAAATGATGTTGTGTTTAATGTCATCCCAGAGGTCTCTTAGGCTGTCTTCATTTCTTTTCATTCTTTTCTCTTTATTCTGTTTTGCAGCAGTGAATTCCACCATTCTGTCTTCCAGGTCACTTATCTGTTCTTCTGACTCAGTTATTCTGCTATTGATTCCTTCTAGTGTAGTTTTCATTTCAGTTATTGTATTGTTCATCTCTGTTTGTTTGTTCTTTAATTCTTCTAGGTCTTGGTAAACATTTCTTGCATCTTCTCGATCTTTGCCTCCATTCTTTTTCTGATGCCCTGGATCATCTTCACTATCATTATTCTGAATTCCTTTTCTGGAAGGTTGCCTATCTACACTTCATTTAGTTTTTTTTTGGGTTTTATCTTGTTCCTTCATCTGGTATATACCCCTTTGCCTTTTCATCTTTTCTACCTTTCTGTGAATGTGGGTTTTGTTCCACAGGTTGCAGGATTGTAGTTCTTCTTGCTTCTGTTGTCTGTCCTCTGGTGGATGAGGCTATCTAAGTGGCTTGATGGGAGGGACTGATGGTGGGTAGAGCTGACTGTTGCTCTGGTGAGCAGAGCTCAGTAAAACTTTAATCCACTTGACTGTTGATGGGTGGGGCTGGGTTCCCTCCCTGTTGGTTGTTTCACCTGAGTCGACCTAACACTGGAGCCTACCTGGGCTCTTTGGTGGGGCTCATGACAGACTCTGGGAGGGCTCACGCCAAGGAGTACTTCCCAGAACTTCTGCTGCCAGTGTCCTTGTCCCCATGGTGAAACAGAGCCACCCCCTGCCTCTGCAGGAGACCCTCCAACACTAGCAGGTAGGTCTGGTTCAGTCTCCCCTGGGGTCACTGCTCCTTCCCCTGGGTCCCCATGCACACACTACTTTGTGTGTGCCCTCCGAGAGTGGAGTCTCTGTTTCCCCCAGTCCTGTCGAAGTACTGCAGTCAATTCCCACTAGGCTCTAAAGTCTGATTCTCTAGGAATTCCTCCTCCCGTTGCTGGACCCCCAGGTTGGGAAGCCTGATGTGGGGCTCAGAACCTTCACTCCAGTGGGTGGACTTCTGTGGTATAAGTGTTTGCCAGTCTGTGAGTCACCCACCCACCAGTTATGGGATTTGATTTTACTGTGATTGCGCCCCTCCTACCGTCTCATTGTGGCTTCTCCTTTGTCTTTGGATGTGGGGTATCGTTTTTGGTGAGTTGCAGTGTCTTCCTGTCGATGACTGTCCCAGCAATGATTCTTTTGAACAGAACTAGGAGTAAAGAGCACTAAGGGTGAAGTAAGAAAATGAGACAGGGTGTCAATTTTGCTAATTCTTGAAAAAACTCTTTTTCCTTCTGTTTGTTATTCTCATCTAGTTCTCTATTTTATGTTGTAACAAATCAACGTTGCAGATTGTTTTAAAAGAAATGAGCTTTGAAAAGATGCCTTCTTCTCTGGTCTCATTTTAAGGGTCACTTACAAGAAAGCTGCTTAAGGCCATCTTCCATTTTCATGTAGATTTGCTCGCTATTTTTTTTTTTGGCCCAGAAAAAGATTTTTTTCTCTGTCCTAAGGCTGACTTTGAAAAGGAAGCTAATCATATAAGTGAAAATAGTCAATTATAGTCATTGGCTAAATCCAATATATTGTTGGTTTCCCCATCAGCCTGGCTCTAAGACCCCAGATCAAGGGCAGAGATGCTTAAGGGATTTTGCCTGGCTCTGGTGTGTGTGTGTGTATGTGTGTGTGTGTGTGTGACTGAGAAGCAGACTTAGAAAAATTGCAGAATGATGAACAACACTCCAAATGTAGAATTTTATTTGTAAACAAACAAACAAAATAAAGACAATAAAGGGTGGATTTATATAGTTAAAATATGCTGAATTGTAAGTCAGTCCAATAATACGAAATGGTACGACCAGTAGAAAATTTTAACAGTTTCTTAAAAAGTTAAACATACACCTGTCATATAATCCAACCAGTCAACTCCCAGGTGTCTACCTTAGAGAAATGAAAACATGTGTCTACACCTACACTGGTATGTGAATGTTCCTAACAATACTATTCAAAATAGTCCTAAACTGGTAACAGCTGAATGTCCATCAACTGGTAAATGGATCAACAAAATGTAGGTAAACCTATTTAATGGAATACTGTTCAGCCATAAAAATACTTGCGACCACATGCATGATCTCAAAAACAGCATGCTAAAATAAATGCACCAGATACAAAAGACGACTTATGGTACGTCTTAGTCTGTTTGGGCTGCTATAACAAAATACCAGAGACTGGGTGGCTTGTAACCAACAGAAATGTATTTCTTTCGGTCTGGAGGCCGGGAAGTCCAAGATGAGAGTGCCACCATGGCCAGGCCCTGAGTTGCAGACTGCCGACCTCTCGTATCCTCACATGGTGGAAGGGGGTCAGGGAGCTCTCTGGAGACTCTTTTATAAGGGCACTGATCTCATTATAAAGGCGCTTAGCCTCCTGATAACTCAAGCAGTCATTTAATTTACTTGTTTGTTTGCTTGTTTTTCTTGGCTTTTTCACCATCACTGAAGTCAATTTTGCAGTAAGGCTAGCATCTCATATGTTACATTTTTCAGAGCACATGGAAAGAAGGCTGAGAAATATCCCTTTACTGATGTAAGGAATAGGGAGAGCTTATTATTCATTTACTCATATTTTTGGCCACTAAATTATTCATTCTTATTCGGAATGTTTGTGCTTAAAATCTGAACTATTTCACGTAGTTTCTTTTTATACTTTTGGGTATGTTACCCTTTTGCTTTCTGATGTTTTTGGAATCATATTCTACCCTATCTCTACTTCTAGATAGATCTGTATTTCATTTTGGAAGTTAAAAAAAAACCATAACAGGGCTTCCCTGGTGGCGCAGTGGTTGAGAGTCCGCCTGCCGATGCAGGGGACACGGGTTCGTGTCCCAGTCCGGGAAGATCCCACATGCCGCGGAGCGGCTGGTCCCGTGAGCCATGGCCGCTGAGCCTGTGCATCCGGAGCCTGTGCTCCGCAACGGGAGAGGCCACAACAGTGAGAGGCCCACGTACCGCAAAAAAACCACAAAAAACAAAAAACAAAAAAACCCCCATAACCTTCTAAAATTGAGGTATTTATTTTGGCCTTATCACCCTCACTTAAAGAAAAATGACAGCCACATCTCAAATTCTAGATTTATTTATAGGTGAGGTAAATTTTGGGCACAGAATTCAAATCCAAATCTGTGTGACTCAAATCTTGTGTTCTTTCCAACCATCTTAGGCATACTATAAGTATTTAGAAATAAAAACAAATTGATTTATCTCAGAAAAGTTTTAAGCTACATGGATAGAAACAAATAATTTTTTCCAACTAATGAGAAAATTTAATTCACCATTTTATTATAGTCACTAAGGGTCCTGTTTGGCCAATTATTGTACAAAACCCACAAACAAACTACACCTTCAGTAATGAGTAAGGCTATGCTTTTGGAGTCAGAACACGTTATCAACAAAAGAGCAGTCTGAATGGAGGAAACATACACTAGCATCTCAAAGCACCTATACTAGATTTAACTGAAAAAGAAATACAATGAGAATTTTGGGGATAATTTTTCTCAAATGATTAATCATAACAGCTCATATGTATCAAGCACCTATATGTGGCAGACACTGTGTTAGGCCAGGTACGTGGAGGGTCTTGTTTAATCCTCAGTTGAACCTTATGTGTTAAGAACACTCTTCAGGGCTTTCCTGGTGGTGCAGTGGTTGAGAGGACGTCCTCCTGCCGATGCAGGGGACACGGGTTAGTGCCCCGGTCCGGGAAGATCCCACATGCCGCGGAGCGGCTGGGCCTGTGAGCCATGACCGCTGAGACTGTGCGTCCGGAGCCTGTGCTCCGCAATGGGAGAGGCCACAACAGTGAGAGGCCTGCGTACCGCAAAAAAAAAAAAAAAAAGAACACTCTTTATCATCAAGACCCCATTTTACAGGTGGGAAAACTGGAACTTCCTAGTAGAATCTCACCTGATGACATGCACTGGTACATAGTGTGGGACCAGGGATTGGCATCAGAACCTGCTCTGTCAATCAAAAATTTACTCTAGGAATCTACTGGCAACAGAGTCAACTAATGTATTATTTACTCTTCAAATAAGATTATTTTTTTCCACACTGAGAATTGTTACCAACACTGTAGCTCCAGGACACACGCCTAAGATGAAATAAAAATGTCTTGGTTTAATGAACACTTGCCCCTATCCACTTTTTTTTTTTCCAACTGAAATTGGAGGACTGGTGCATTTTGAGCATAAATGGAAGCTGGCAAACAGGACTAGGTTTTGAGTAAAAAGACGGGTCAGACATATGCTATTCAGTCATTGAAAGAGAAGAGACTCCAGATACTGCAATCAGAAACTTTCAAAGAAAGCAGAATACCTCGATCATTTCCATATAAAAGACACAGGGTAGGAATTCAATATCTTTTTATTCTTTGGAGAAAAAGTGTAGCTTTTTGCTCGTCGATAGAAATTTGATCGGGGAAGAGGGGCCCCTGTGCTTCTTTCAGGCAGAGAATAACTTCTGTGACTGCTGTTTTGTGCTCGAGGTCTTCCCACATTATGCTATATGTCTAGAAGATGATGTCATTCACCTCCAGAGCAAAAGCAACTAAGGGCAACAGTAGAGTTGCATGGGATGGCCAGGTCATTTATATCTTCCAAATTTGCATTACTGAGGTGTAGGTCAAGTTTTTACCTTGTTGTTCATTTTGCGGGATGCATAAGGCCAGGTTTGAGAGCTTCCAAGTTATTAAGAACTATAAGGCAAAACACTGGGGCAGGGAACCACATGACACAGGGCTTAGGTTTGTGAGTTTGTGTTTGACTTCATGGGTTTGTATCCCAGCTCTCACTCTTTGAGGATGTTGATGTTAAAAGGAGTTTTTATTTTTATTATTTCCTTTTAGTTTTAATTTTTGTTTATTTATTTATTTTTGGCCGTGCCGTGTGGCTTAAGGGATCTTAGTTCCCCGGCCAAGAATTGAACCCGGGCCCTCAGCAGTGAAAGCATCAAGTCCTAACCACTGGACTACCAGGGAATTCCCTGAAAGGGGTTTTTATTTTATTTATTTTTTAAAATTTATTTATTTAATTTATTTATTTTTGGCTGCGTTGGGTCTTCGTTGCCACGCGTGGGCTTTCTCTAGTTGCGGCGAGCGAGGGCTACTCTTTGTTGCGGTGCGTGGGCTTCTCATTGTGGTGGCTTCTCTTGTTGCGGAGCATGGGCTCTAGGCATGCGGGCTTCAGTAGTTGTGGCTCGCAGGCTCTAGAGTGCAGGCTCAGTAGTTGTGGCGCACGGGCTTAGTTGCTCCATGGCATGTGGGATCTTCCCTGGGCCAGGGCTTGAACCCGTGTCCCCTGCATTGGCAGACGGATTCTTAACCACTGCGCCACCCGGGAAGCCCTGAAAGGGGTTTTTTAATGAAGGTTGGTTGTATTATATAGTCTTCTGTCAGTATCTGTGGGGGATTGGTTCCGGAACCCCCTGTGGGTACCAAAATCCATAGATGCTCGAGTCCCATAAAATGGCATAGTATTTGCAAATTACCTACGCACATCCTCCCGTGTACTTCAGATCATCTTTGGATTATTTATAAGGCCTCATACAACGTAAATGCTATGTAAATAGTTGTAATACAGTGTAAATGCTGTAGTTGCTGGTGGGGCAAATTCAAGTCTTGATTTTTGGAACTTTCTGGAATTTTTTATTCCCAGATATTTCCTATCTGCAGTTGGTTGAATCCCAGGTACAGAACCTGTGGATATGGAGAGCTGACTGTATATGTAAAGCAATTAGAAAAGAACACAACTCAATTCAGCGTAACATACAGACACACACACATATCCACACACACACACTGACATTGCAGGTCAGTCCAGTTTAATATTTTTGGTGTTCTTTCGATTTTCATAAAAGGAGTACATCTTTTTTTTTTTTTTTTTTTTTGCGGTACGCGGGCCTCTCACCGCTGTGGCCTCTCCCATTGCGGAGCACATGCTCCGGACGCGCAGGCTCAGTGGCCATGGCTCATGGGGCCAGCTGCTCCGCGGCATGTGGGATCTTCCCAGACCGGGGCACGAACCCATGTCCCCTGCATCAGCAGGCGGACTCTCAACAACTGCGCCACCAGGGAAGCCCAGGAGTACATTTTTTATGACAGGCCCTGTGTAAAGTGTTTAACTTGTCCTGACCTTCAACTTTCATGCCAGCTGCAGCTTCCTATTCTGCTTTCTTCGGGGGAGCCTCACACTGTGTCAGTCAGAAATAACACAAAGAATATGGTATTTCTCCACCTTTGAGTTTTGGCTTTTGTTTTTGACCATGTCCCTAGATGTGGAGTTTTTTTGTTTTTTTGTTTGTTTGTTTTGCGGTACGTGGGCCTCTCACTGTTGGGGCCTCGCCCGTTGCGGAGCACAGGCTCCTGACGCGCAGGCTCAGCGGCCATGGCTCACGGGACCAGCCGCTCCGCGGCATGTGGGATCTTTCCGGACCGGGGCATGAACCCGTGTCCCCGGCATCGGCAGGCGGACTCTTAACCACTGCGCCACCAGGGAAGCCCTAGATGTGGAGATTTCAACTTGGTTTGGTGCCTTTCGTTTTCTGGGCACATTTGTGTATCAGAGCTAGCATTAATTGAGCACTTACTATATGCTAGACACTGTTAAGTATTCTAAATACATTTATAATAATGTGGATAGTATTAGGTCCACTTTACCTATGGAGAAACCAAAGCCCAGACTGATTAAAAAACCTAACATGCGTCACAGAGCTAGAAAGCCACAAATTGTTTTACCAGTCACCTTTATTTGTTCATTTGCAAAAGGTGAAAGTCCCAACCTAAGCTGGCCGTCTTGTAAATACAATCTATAGTTCACGTGGAGAATAAAGTCAATAAATGTATACGTGGGTGGGTGTAGCCCATGACCACTACTAGAGATACAATTCAAAGCCTATTTGTGTTTGGTCAGAGTCCAAGAGTGAGACCAGGAGCAACTCCCTCTTATAAAAAAGTGGACCTTAGACTGAGTGTACAGATTCAAAAATTAGGGGAGAAACAAATGCAAGCCTTAGTGCTGCCTCTTATCCTCCCTAGACTTAGTAGGGAGGAAAGGGGAAATTCAGCAGTGGGAGTAAAGGGTTATGGTTTCTCACCCGCAGATACCAGCACCTGCAAACATTGGGAAGCGGGATGTTGTCTTGGTTCCTGGTGGGCATCCAAGGAAACTGGGAAGACCTTAGTCCCCGTTCTGTTAGGAAAAGCAGGTCTTCTTCCAGTGGGTCTTAGCAGGTATGACAGCAGCTGCAGGCCCCGAATATGCAGCCTGTTGCCTCAGGCTGCCCTGGAAACACCTCTTTTATGGGGTAGCTAACATAGTCCTGACTTATATCAAGTGCAGTCAGGCATTTAGAATCTGAGAGGCCCAAACAAAGTGACCCATCCATCTTATTTATTTATTTATTTATGGCTGTGTTGGGTCTTTGGTGCTGTGCACAGGCTTTCTCTAGTTGCGGCAGGCGGGGGCTACTCTTTGTTGTGGTGCACGGGCTTCTCATTGTGGTGGCTTTTCTTGTTGCAGAGCATGGGTTCTAGGCCTGCAGGTTTCAGTAGTTGTGGTGCATGGGCTCAGTAGTTGTGGCTCACGGGTTTAGTTGCTCCGTGGCATGTGGGATCTTCCCAGACCTGGCCTCAAACCCATGTCCCCTGCAGATTGGCAGGCAGATTCTTAACCACTGCGCCACCAGGGAAGCCTGACCAATTCATCTTTTAAAGTATAGGGTTGAAAACCAATCTCATCCATTCATTTCAGAATCTAATTGGTGCTTAAATTCAAACTGTTGTGTTATTACCAGATTTTATCAGAAAGCTTTGCAAGTAAGGCTTAAAAATTTAAGCTAATTTAGAGAATGGTCTGCTGATAAAAGTAAGACAAGCATTATTACAAAATGGCTTTTGTTTGGTGGAGCTTAAACCCAATAGAATTTCCTCAGGACCCAGGAATCTCTACTAACACTAAATCCCTTTAGATGATACATCAACCACTTCATCTTTGTATATATGGCATGTATATACTTTTGTATGTGTTTGATTAGAACCAGTGGAATCAGACCTTGGCTAGCTTACTAGGCAGTGGTAGTGTATAGTGAGCACCTTGAAAATATTTTAGCAAGTAAGAATTTTAAAGCATAGGCTCAGGCATAAGAAATATAACTTTATTTCCCTTTAACTCTGCTTCTATTATTTAGAAATGCAATCTCAATTTGTGGTACATACCTTCCTCCTAGGAGTGTATCTAACAAATTCCAGGGGGCTTACGTAGTAAGGCCCAAGGCCTTGGAAGGAGAGAAAGAAGGAATGAATTCTCAGTAACATGCAGGTAGCAATGAAATATACATTGTCCCCATCAGTCCTTGCACTGGTCTATACTGGCAATGTCTTCCTTAGAAGTGAGTAGGGTCTAGGGCAACTCAACCAGTGTGGGGCAGACAAGCTCAAGATAATTGCAGTTGGAAAGGAGCTTCATTGCTCGTATCTCTAAGACTTCTGAGATACGATTAAAGGCAGAAATATCAAAGTTAAAATTCTAAAAATTATGAAAAACTTTATTAAACATAACATATCCAAAAATAAGAAAAGTGAACCTCAAGTTTGCATCACCCAGCTGCAACAATCATGAGTGGTTGTTTCACCCATATCCCTACTACACTAGATTATTCTGAAGCACATCCCAGACAGTGTACAATAACACCAAATTTTGATGTGGCCATGACTTCCTCCTAGTATGAGGTGTGGGCTGTTGCCCAACCCAAGGGATGAGCTTGGTTGGTCACCATCTAGAAGCCCCTTCAGAACCAAAGCGTCTCTCCTTTAGTGCTCTAATTGAGGTATTTATAACCCTCTGGGGCACAGTAATTTTTCTGAAATTCTCTGTGATCCGTGTCTACTCAGATAGGCACCACAATCACTCACTCACCCTAACTCCAACATGGGAAGTGGGATGTTGGGCCCCTCTCACAGATACCAACCCAGGTCTCTGCTCTCCCTTCTCTCCTGATGCTCCTTCTTCCTCTGTTCCTTTTTTTTTTTTTGCCATACGCGGGCCTCTCACTGCCGTGGCCTCTCCCGTTGCGGAGCACAGGCTCCAGACGCGCAGGCTCAACAGCCATGGCTCACGGGCCCAGACGCTCCGCGGCATGTGGGATATTCCCGGACCAGGGCACGAGCCCGTATCCCCTGCATTGGCAGGTGGACTCTCAACCACTGCACCACCAGGGAAGCCCCCATAATACCATCTTTAAGATATAAAATTTTTAATTGTGGTAAAACATGCATAATATAAAATTTACCGTCTTGACCATCTTTAAGTGTACATTTAAGTACATTCATATTGTTGTGAAACCAATCTCCAGAACTTTTCCACCTTTCTTAACTGAAATTCTATACCCATTAAACAATAACTCCCTGTTCTCCCCTCTCCCAGCCCTTGACAACCACCATTCTACTTTCTGTCTCTAGGAATTTGACTACTCTAGGGACCTCATATAAGTGGAATCATATAGTATTTGTCTTTTTCTGACTAGACTAGTTCACTTATAATATTTCAATGTAGTTTTGTTACCTGTTTTTGTAAGGAAATGTTTGGATCCACCACTCTTTATTTAACTTTTTCCCTCTAGTAGATAGTTAGGGGCTTATAATAAATCATAAATAACTCTGCAATTATTATTCTTATAGTACATCTTTGGGCACATACATTGTTAGTTCTTTTTAAAAAATATATTAATTTTTTTATTTGGTTGTGCTGGGTCTTAGTTGCAGCAGGTGGGCCCCTTAGTTGCGGCATGCAAACTCTTAGTTGAGGCATGCATGTGGGATCTAGTTCCCTGACCAGGGATCGAACCCAGGCCCCCTGCATTGGGAGTGTGGAGTCTTAACCACAGTGCCACCAGGGAAGGTCCCTCTTTTTTTTTTTTTAATTAATTTTTATTGGAGTATAGTTGCTTTACAATGTTGTGTTCATTGTTAGTTCTTCAGAATACATTTCTAGAAGTCCATTTATTGCGTCATGAGGCATGCACACATTAGGCTTTTGATGTATTCTGCCACCTACCCTCTAGACATGTGGTAGCAAATTCCATTCCTATCAGTGATGTGAGTGCTGGTTTCCTTGTTCCTTTCACTTTTCTTTTTCTTTTTTCTTACACTTTACTTTGGAACCATATTTGATTCCCTATCAGTCATTGCTTAAAGCCCAGTGAAGCACAAACTTCACAGTGAATGTACCAAGCACCTCACTTACTGTAGCCCAAAGAGTGAGGGAATCAAACTGAGAACTTAGTGCTTCAGGAAGTTCAGGGCAGTTAACCCAGTCCTTCTTAGCCATGAAATCTCTGGCTCCTGGTTTAAGATTCTCTTAGTCTTTGAAAGTACAGAGAATCATGTTGTTTAGTGACCTAAGGATATAGCTTGCATTGGCTGAATTTACCTTGTCACTGTTCTTTATAAATTTGTTTATTTATTTATCTTTGGCTGAGTTGGGTCTTCATTGCTGCGTGCGGGCTTTCTCCAGTTGCAGCAAGCGGGCTTCTCATTGTGGTGGCTTCTCCTGTTGCGGAGCATGGGCTCTACGTGCGCGGGCTTCCGTAGTTGTGGCACGCAGGCTCAGTAGTTGTGGCTCACGGGCTCTAGAGCACAGGCTCAGTAGTTGTGGCACACAGGTGTAGCTGTTCCGTGGCATGTGGGATCTTCCCAGACCAGGGATCGAACCTGCGCCCCCTGCACTGGCAGGCGGATTCCCAACCACTGCGCCACCAGGGAAGTCCCTGTCATTGTTCTTTAAATTTAATTCCTAACAATACCTGTTTTGGGGAAAATTCGGCAAATACTTCAGCTTAAAATGCCAGAATAAGAGAAAATAATGTCCAACTCAAAAACAGGTGATCATACGTACCAAAAAGAACCAGTCTACAAATAATTTCCTCGAAATTCATTCTGGGAAGGTTTTAATCACTTCATTAAGAAAATCAGAGTATAGGTACACTAATTACCTGTGGTTAGATTTTTTTTTTATTATGCCATGGTATAATTATGTTTTCAAATATACACAATACAGGTACTGGATTTTCTTGATTATATGTCAAGTGCAAATTTAGCACGTTCTTGGAGGTTTTGTTCAATATGTCATTTCCTAAGGAATCTGTTTTAGAGATTTAACAAGGTAATAGAAAATTAATAAGCTTGGAGGTCAACAAAAACACTGCTTCTGGAAATTAGATTGGCTGGAACATGTTACTGAGTGAGCTTAACAAAGTAAAAGATATTGGAAAGATTCTAAACACGTCAGGAAGAAATACCAACTAATACCTAATTTATGCTTAATTGCTCCATAATGCACGTACACTGGCACACGCACGCACACACACACACAAAAGAAGAAAGAGCAGGAAAACATGGAACTGTATTGGTTTGAAAGCAATACGTATTTCAAACCAATACGTATTGGTTTGAAAGCAGTCCACATCTTGAGTTTCCTCAAGGGTGGGCATGGGTTTTGTTTTGGGGTTTGATAGTTCTGGATAGTTATTCATTCTTCAGTCCTAACTGGTGATTTTTTTCCCCTTTGGCTTGTCCCTGTCGGTTAAGGCCTTATTATGAAATTCCACTTGGTTTTTTCTCCTGTTTTCCTCTTTTTATTATGTGTCATGTGAAGACAGATTCACTGGTGTCAGCAGCCCCTGACTGATGATCAAAGCTGAATAGAGGCAAACCCTGGCTTGATTTGGGGGCATGGCAGGGCGGGCAGGGATGGTCAGGGCCTGGAGAAGACGCTGTTACGAGAACGTTGAGCACATATTCCCAACAAGGGAGAGCTCATCCCCAATGGGGCAAAACGGGGGGACTAAACATACCCTACTCTTTTTATGTATAAAGCAAGGGATACAGTGTATCTGTGGTAAAATTTCATGAGGGTGATGATTAGAAAGGCTTGGGGTGGGGACAATAAAGAAATAAGTTTGAGCAATATTAGAGGAATAGCAACAGTTGTTTATAAGACACTCAGATGCTTAGAAATGACTAAAAATCTCTGTTCTTGGGCTTCCCTGGTGGTGCAGTGGTTAAGAATCTGCCTGTCAGTGCAGGGGACACAGGTTTGAGCCGTGGTCTCGGAAGATCCCACGTGCAGTGGAGCAACTAAGCCCGTGCGCCACAACTACTGAGCCTGCGCTCTAGAGCCCGTGAGCCACAACTACTGAGCCCACGTGCCACAGCTACTGAAGCCCGTGCACCTAGAGCCCGTGCTCCGCAACAAGAGAAGCCACCGCAATGAGAGGCCTGTGTGCAATGAAGAGTAGCCCCCCCACCAAAAAAAGAAACAAGTGTAGCCCCCACTCACTGCAACTAGAGAAAGCCCGCGCACAGCAACGAAGACCCAACGCAGCCAAAAAAAAAAAAAAAAAAAAAAAAAACTCTGTTCTTTAGAAGGGAAATGTTCACCTTTGTAGAATATCTCCAATGATAGTGCTTTGGGGTGCAGGGTATAGACAAAGCTTCTCTCAATTTCTTTTCTAGTCCCACCTTTCTAGGACTCCCAGTGGAGAGAACAGCACAGGATAATGGTCTGAATCAGAAATGATAGTGTAAAAAGTTAATAAACAGAAACCTCAGTTAAACAGAATGGGGAGACCAGAGGGGGAACAGCAGGGAGCGTCATACCCTGTGATGATAGCAGAGCCCACAGGGAAGAAGAAAGCCTCCTCTTCTTTCCTGACAAGGACTCAGCCAATGAAAAGCCCTGGACTCTGTTTACCGTAGCCCCTGCCCCCGCAACTCCCTTTCCCCTCTCCGGAAGCCTTCTCCTTCCCTCGCTGCGGGGTGACGTGACGTGGCTCGCCATGGCTGCAGGTCTCCAGTTGCAATTGTCTGCTGATCTCGAATAAAGCCATCCTTGCTGGAGAAATATCTGGCAGTCTCTGTCTTTCTGGTCGACAGTAGCCTGCCTGTATTTGTGAAAATTTGAATTGCTTTCAAAATGATGACTAAAAGGGTTGGGAAGGGAGAGCATAGTCACTGACCTTGCATTAGGTGTCAGGCATTGAGGGGCTAGTTGATACTCTTCTTGAGGGGAGCGCTGGAAGATTGTTTGTTTGCAGAAATGGCTACAATTATTCCTACAGCTGTGCCCTCCGCAGTGCCACTTCGCAGCATCTCCAGTGAAGAGGCAACCCTATCTCTCCAGTCCTTGCAAGCTAGGGCCTCAAGAGGCCTTGGCATGCTTTTGCTGTCTTTAGGGACCCCTGTCTCCTCTGGATGAACAAGCCTGAGTTAGCCTGATGGAGGATGGCAGACCATATGGAGCAGAGATGGGCCGTCCCAGCCCCTGAAGCACTTGACTTACCCAGCACCTGACCTCATATGAGTAAATCCACCCAAGACTAGAACTGCCCAGCTGAGCCCGTGAGAGTGCCGACCCACAGAATTGTGAACTAAACTAATACTTGGTGCTTTTAGTCACTAAGTTTCTGAGTGGTTGTCTTTATGTGGCAACAGCTAACTAGTATAGTAATTCAAATGCTGCCTTAGCATGTGTGGATAAGGACCAAAGACAAACAAAAAACCTAGCATGCATAGGTAAATAATATTTAAAAAGCACAAATATCTACCAACAACCAGACATCTCCTGTCTTCACGTGGTAACTGTGATGATTAATTTTACCTGTCAACTTGGCTAGGCTTTAGAGCCCTGTGGTTTGGTCAAACACCAGTCCAGATGTTGCTGTGAACATGTGTTTTTTAGATGTGATTAGCATGAAATCAGTAGATATTGAATAAAGCAGATTATTTTCGGTAATACGGGTGGGGCTCATTCAATTACTTGAAGGTCTTAAGAGAAAAGAGTGAGGTCCTCTGAGGAGGGAGGAATTCTGCCTCCAGACTGCCTTTTCTTTTTTCTTTTAGCAGAGTTTGTTTTTTGTTGTTGTGGGGTTTTTTTTTTTTTGTTTGTTTTTTGGCTGCATTGGGTCTTCATTGCTGCACATGGGCTTTCTCTCATTGCAGCAAGCGGGGGCTACTCTTTGTTGCGGTACGTGGGCTTCTCATTGTGGTGGCTTCTCCTGTTGTGGAGCACGGGCTCTAGGCATGTGGGCTTCAGTAGTTGTGGCTCACAGGCTCTAGAGCGCACAGGCTTCAGTAGTTGTGGCACATGGGCTCAGTAGTTGTGGCTCACAGGCTCTAGAGCGCACAGGCTTCAGTAGTTGTGGCACATGGGCTCAGTAGTTGTGGCTCACGGGCTTAGTTGCTCCGCGGCATGTGGGATCTTCCCCGACCAGGGAACCAACCCATGTCCCCTGCACCGGCAGGCGGATTCTTAACCACTGTGTGACCAGGGAAGTCCCAGACTGCCTTCTGACTCAAGATGCAACATCAACTCTTTTCTGGAATTTCCAGCCTGCTGGTCTGCCCTACAATTTTTGGCCTTGCCAGACTCCACATTCTCATGAAGCAATTTTTAAAAATAAATGTCTCTCATGATGCATCGTATCGGTTCTGTTTCTCTGGAGAACTCTGACTAATACGGTAGAGATGAAGTTATTATTCAACTCTGAGACCATTAGCTTTGTGTAAAACCTGGCTTGGGTCACACTAGCTTGTACAATTTAAGAACCACGTTTTTCCTGAGATCCCCCTCCCAGTCTTGTTTCACAGCGAGGATCTGGTGTCCAGGGTCAGGGAGGAGACCACTTTAGCCTCTCCTTTTTACTTCTAGTTATATGTCTCTGAGGCCCCCACAGAGTGTGAGTGTTCTCTCTGATCCTGGCAGATAAGTTCTTGGCTCCTGTGTCTCTGATTAATGTCAGTGAAGGCAGATGTGTTCCTGAGTGATCATGGCGTTGAGGCAGGCTTAGAGGGGTGTGTGTGTGTGCGCCATGTTGGACATGGAACGGACCCTCACAGCCTTTGCTGGGACATATGCTTCAACCACCACACAGTGACACAAGCTCTCCCAGGCCCCATGGCTCTGGAATGGGGCACATACTTCCCTCTTATATCAAGTGTTCACTTAGGTTTCTCACATGGGCTGGCAGCCCAGTGCAACAGTTTCTCTAACATCTCTTTGACCATGATACGCCATCTTTAAACAGAGATTTACATGAACGTCCAACGTACACACAGGAGAAAAGTGGAATGGCTGTATTGAGGTGGGATAGGGGGTCATCTCTGTACTCTCTCCCCACCCCCTGGACAAGTTCCTGAGCAGACTTTGTGGAACTGCTGGGGCTTTGAGGAGTCGTTTGAACGCCACTGAAGCTCAAGGGTGGTAGGGCCAAGTCTGTAACCCTCCCCGGATCTCAGCTCTCTCTAGACAACGTTGATGTTCCGCTAAGTGATCACCAAAGGGGGCTTCCGCTCAAACATTTCAGGAGTCTATTATTTCTTGCCTCTAATAATAATAGTGACCTTATTGGACATGGACTATATATTAGGTACTTTATCCATGGTTGTGTTGACCTAAAATAAATAGGCTGCCAGATGTTTCTCCAGCAAAGAGGGGTTTATTTGAGATCACCAGAGAATTGCAATTTGGGGTCTGCAACCAGGGTGAGCCATGTGCAAGATCCCTCCTCCCTCCCCCAGCAAGGGAAGGAGAAGGCTGTTACAGAAGGGAAAAGGAAGTTGGATGGGCTATAGTGAACACAGAGTCCATGGCTTTTCATTAGCTGAGTCCTTGCCAAGAAGGAAGAGTCTTTCTTCTTGCATTTGGGCTCTGTATTGTCACAGGACAGGAGAGCTTCCCCTTCCGATCACCCTGCTCTATTTAACTGAGGTGTCTGTTTATTAATTTTTTATAGTTACTACCTCAGTTAATATGACCACCCTATAGAATGGGTATATGATCCCCATTTTACAGAAGAGGAAACGAAATTTCAAAGAAGTTAAGCAGTAATTAGGTAGCGGAACCAGATCATGAACCCAGGTATGCATGACTCCAATGACAGTGCTCTTTCCACTGGACCACACTGCTCTTCAAGAAGCAAGCAATTCAGGTGAAGAGTCCCTGAAAAACCTTGATTCCTTTCAGAAGCTTTCTGTTTCTCTGCAGTTTTGACCCTTGGATGCCCCTTTAGGTGCCCTATTATTTGTGTAATCTGCCCTGAAGGTACAAGTCTGTTAGCCAGTCTTAAGATGGTTCAAAGGCAGACGTCTCAAATTCACATGCTTTTCCATTCTTACTTACCTTTTATGAGCTATCCTAAAGTTCACAAATGGGGATCCTTATCATAGAAATGGCATTACCTACCAAAAAAACAAACAAAAAAAGTAATTTCTTGGATACCTCTCGTTGTAGATGGACAGCTATTACAGTCCATAAACCTTGTCTGTTTCCTTTCAAGCCACCAGATGCTCTTTGAATGACTTTTTTTTTTTTTTTTTTTTTTTTTGAAGTACGCGGGCCTTTCACTGCTGTGGCCTCTCCCGTCTCGGAGCACAGGCTCCAGACGCGCAGGCCCAGCGGCCATGGCCCACGGGCCCAGCCGCTCCGCGGCACGTGGGATCCTCCCGGACCAGGGCACGAACCCGTGTCCCCCGCATCGGCAGGCGGACCCCCAACCACTGCGCCACCAGGGAAGCCCTCAGATGCTCTTTGGAAATACGCTAACATGTTCTCTGTCGTGGTTCTCCAAGGATCCCTCTCTATAAATTTCTTTCTTATTCATAAAAGCACCTGTATATTCTTTGTTACGTTGATTAAACACAGACTGAACGTGAATACCCCCATCCAAAAAGAAAGAAAGTCAGCTTTTGGATTGCAGTTTGTTGTAATGACTATGCAGGGAGATTTAACCAATCCCACCATGACATGAAACCCATTAAATCTTATTCTTCTAAGGACTGTCCCTTTAAAATATCGCCATATTCTTTTTTATTCTTTTACTTTCTGCCCAGTACATACTCCACAGTTTTCACTTTGCTCCACGTCGTTGCTACCCGTGGCATCAATTTTGTTTTTCCAATATGAAATGTTAGGAGGTTAGGAGATCAGATACTCCACAGCTACATCCCTTCTGTAACACATATTCTTTTATTTAAGAGGCAATATCCTAGCTATCCTAAGATGAAAGCAGGTTGTATTTTCCATCTTTTTCAACCCTCTTTTCCATTATTTTTCAGCCTAGGGTGGCTTCATTTCTATCAGTGTTTAAGTAGCTGCTGATAGTGGAGTTAGCTAGAGGCTCTTCTGAGAGAAAGTTTGCATACAACGGGAGACTCTCATTCCCCTCCTCTCTTTTTCTAATTATGGGGAGATAGTTCTCCTGGATATCCGTGGCAATTGTTATTTTAGAGAGAAACAGGAATTTTGCAAACATATAAATGGATTCTCTGTAATGCACTATGCTTTGATACAAATAGCATAGTAAAACAAGCCAATTATGAGCTATTTTATAAAGGTATGCCACTTAAATTTTACTTTTCCATAGCTACCAAAGAAATAAGTAGTTTAATTAAATGACAACTCCGGAGACTTTTTGCTAAGTATGTATTTTTTCTCAGCTTTATTGAGGTATAATTGATGAATAAAATTGTAATATACTTAAAGGGTACAATATGATGGTTTGAATCCTAATATAAACTGTGGACTTTCAGTGATTGTGATGTGTCAATGTAGGTTCATCAGCTGTAACAAATGTACCACTCTGGAGGGGATTATTGACAATGGGGGTCTCTATGCTTGTGTAGGGGCAGCATGTATTTGGAAAATCTTTGTGCCTTCCTCTCAGTTTTGCTATAAACCTAAAACTGCTGAAAAAAATAAAATCTATTATGAGGAAACAATGTATATAAGGTTATTGCCACAATTACAGGCACCATCTAAGTAGTCAATAAATAGTAGTTATTATTATGTTAATGCATCTAACAATAAGAGAATAAAAAATTACATTATGGTCCTTCTATATAATGGAGTAAAATAAAACCACTAAAATTGTGATTATGAAAAATAAGGATAGAAATAAACCAAGAAACAAACCAACAAAAAGGGTAGAAACAGTATTCATGATAAAATATTAAATAAAAAAAGATGAGTACCCAAAATTGTGTGCACAAGTTCACTTAATTTTGAAACATGTGCCCGTATATTTCTCTATTTTTATAAAAGAAAGACTGGAAGAAAATACCATGAGATACCATTTTTTCACATTTTTCAAATGTGAGAATGTTAAACATGATTATCTCTGGATAAGTGATACTGTCTTTTTTACATAATTTCTCCCATTTACTGTAAGCTCAGATTATTTTCCTAATCAGTAAAGATATGTACTCTTCCTTCCTATTTCCCCAAGAGACAAAAAAATACCCACAAGAGTTCTTGCCATTGTGGGATATTATCCTATTTGATAAATGCTATTTTGTTATCCAAGTTAAAAATTTTAAAATAAGTGCCTTAGGTATTAATTTTTTTGTAGTTCTGTGTTTCCTATTGGACTATGTTTTTGTGTGTGTTGGAAAGGACAGAGATGAAAAAAAAAAAACTAAAGGGGAACATTAAGAAAGAGAAAAAGAAAAATTTAGGCTGTTAAGACCTGGGACAAAGGCATAGAATTTAAGAAAGGAGTGGTGATTATTTAGACAGGGAGTTAGCAGCCAACAAAAAGGATGTTTGACTCTTTATTTGTATATTCTTTGAGAATATTACTTTTCCAGTTATGTGTAGCCTCTATACAATTATGCCTTTGGGGCAACTCATGGGTGAGACACAGTACATCTGAGAGATACAATTTCAGGAAACTCCTTTGGGTGTGGTTTCCAATGGACTTGTCATACACTTAATGTCTGCCTTATTACAAGAACATCATGATAGTAATAGATCATATGTGTACAATGCTAATGTTTGTAAACTGCTTTGACAGTTCTTCCCTCACTGTGATCCTGTGAGATAAACAGCATGGATTATCTCATCCATCTTGCAGAACAGAAAAAGAAGATGGGGACATTGAAAGAATTGTCTAGTATGCTGCAGCTAAAGCACACCAACAATTAGAACCTGGATTCCTCCCTCCCAAAGGCTTATCCACCTCAAACATGCAGGGCGTTTTTTAGGGTATCTTATAACATAAACAAGAACACAAGGAAAAGAGAAATTGAAAAATGAAAGAATGAGTAAGGATGAATGAAACTGGTAATACTTGATTATATTTTATATGACTTCCTGTCTCTGAGAACATGCTAGTTTGACATGGTCAAAAAATACAAATATTCAAGTCCTGATCAGTTACACGTGTATAGATGTGTAATGCTTGGTTTTTAAAGCCGCTTGAGGAAAAAGTAGATAATGGGAATAGCTTTATGTGTAATTATAGCTGTGCTTCTTGCTGTAATTCTGCTACGGTCAGAGGTCTGGCAGCTTTTCCTTTTAGTTCTTATATAAATACAGACCTAAGTACAGAATTGATTTTTAGAAAAGAACATTTACCAATATTCTGAAAACACTTTAACCAAAGTATTTCCAACATTATCCCTTTCCAAGTAAAATCAGTCCTTCTAGAGGAACTGTTAAATGATAGAGAGAACATTGGACATCTGGTCAGGACAGCTAGGTTCTTGGCCACGCGTGTCTGGGACACCCTAGACAAATGATAGAAACTCACTTGATCTGAGTTCCCTTTTCTGTGAAGTAGAGGGTTTGAATTAGGCTAGTGGTTCTTGATGCGCGGTGCCTGACATAGAACATAGCGTTTTACAAATGCTAATGTTTGACCTGACCTTCAGACTTAGTGGATCTGGGTGAACCTCTGCAGGTGATGCCGACCCAAGCAGCTTTAAGAACCATTGGGTCAGGTGTTCTTTGAGATGCTTCTAGCTCTGAGATTCCAGGATAATGTGGTTGTATTTTTCCTTCCCATAGCAAATCAGGAGGTGGCATAGTATCACCTCTTCCTTTCCTCCACTCTTAGAATAAGTTTCTGACTTGTGCTTAAAGTAGTGATTTTCAAACTTTAGTGGTGACTAGTAGTAAATAGAGAGTTAAAAATGCATATTCCTAGGACCCACTCCATGAAATTCTGGGGATGCTGACCTGGGGCACTGCCCAGGAATCTGTATTTTTCACAAGTACCAGATGATGCTGAGACCATTGGTTGAGAAGCATACTTTAAGATGCTGTCAACAGTATAATTTGTAACTTGAAGGATGGGATTTTGCCTGGGGAATCTTTGGGATTCTGGAATGTAGCTTTCAGCTAAATGATGAAGTAGAGGCAGTGACTTTGAGCCTCAGAGCTCTGAGCCTTCCTCTTCATTTGATCTAGGTAGCCAGGATCCTGACTTTCATCAAAATCTTCTGTGAATAGGTAAGAGAGAGAGGATTAGAATCCAGAATAGACAAATAGTTTCCTAAATAAATAGAAACATAAGAAACTACAATGGAAAAATGGGCCAAAGATATGAATAGGCAACTCACAGAAGAACAAACCCAATGGTGAGTAGGCATTCATAGTATCAGAGCAATAAAAACTAAAAAGAGGGCTTCCCTGGTGGCGCAGTGGTTGAGAGTCCGCCTGCCGATGCAGGGGACACGGGTTCGTGCCCCGGTCCGGGATGATCCCACATGCCGCGGAGCGGCTGGGCCCGTGAGCCATGGCCACTAAGCCTGCGTGTCTGGAGTCTGTGCTCCACAGGGGGAGAGGCCACAACAGTGAGAGGCCCGCGTACTGCAAAAAAACAAAAACAAAACCAAAAACAAACAAAAACTAAAAAGAGTGAGATACCATTTTTCACCAATCAAGTTGGCACACATTTAAAAAATTTGATAGTATCCAGTGACTGTGAGGGAAACTGGTACTGTCAGGCATTCATGGGGGAATATAAACTGGATGAGCCAGTTTAGAGGGCGAGTTGATTGTATCTATTGAATATGTTTATACCTTACAATGCTAACATATAACTTCACTTCTCAGTATTAACCTTAGAAGTACTGGAATATAAACAAAAATAAATACATTCAAGAATGATTTTTTAAATTAAAAATATGGAAACCACCTAAACGTCCCTAAAGGAGCAAGAATCTAAATAAATTTTGGTATGGTCTTAGGCAATGTTATGCAGCAATTAGAAGAAATGAAATATGGACCAACTTGGGTAGCTCTCCAAGACTTACTGCTGAGTGAAAACCTAGTTACAAAGTGCTATTCACTGCGGTAACTTGTATCTAAGGTGGCACCATCGCTTCCTTCCCTCTGTGTGTACGTGCCATTCCTCCAGCAAGAGGCTGAGTCTCTTCCTGCGCTCGCCTTGGATCCGGGATGGTCTTAATAACTTCCTTAACCAGTAGAAAATGGCAGAAGTGATTCTGGGACTTCTGAGAGAAGCTTTGCAGCTTCCTCCCGTGTCTCTTAGACCTAGTTATTGTAACTCTTGCTCTGGGGAGAAGTCATCTGCTATGTAAGAAGTGCAATTGTCCTGAGAATGCTGTGTGTGGAGAGAGGAAGATGTCAGCCAGTCCTTGCTATTTCAGCCGTTCCGCCATCTCAGCCAAGGCAACAGACACGTGAGTGAAGCTGCCATCGTGGCCATCACAGTCCCAGCAGATGCCATGTAGAGAAAACCAAGGTTCTGCACATATGGCCTAGTCAAGCCATCCCTCGTCTTTTGAGCCACCCAGACTGAGGCCCCAGACATGTGAAGCAAGATGAGCCAACTCTCCTATGCCCTGCCCTAATTTCTGACTCACAGAATTGTGAACATAGTAAATGTTAGTTGTTTTTTACACCAGTAAGTTTTTGTGTGGTTTGTTACACACCAGTAGATGACCAGAACACTCACAATACATTGTGTGTTAGAAAAACATACAAAACAATACCAGATAATTTTTTTGTGTGTGTCTGTGATCCAGAAGGACAAACACTAAACTGACGACAATATTTATGTCTGGGCCAGAGAGGAAGTCAAGGAGGATTCAATATGGTGAGCCTTAAAAAGGACTTTAGGGCTTCCCTGGTGGCGCAGTGGTTGAGAGTCTGCCTGCCGATTCAGGGACACAGGTTCGAGCCCTGGTCTGGGAGGATCCCACATGCCGCGGAGCAGCTAGGCCCGTGAGCCACAACTACTGAGCCTGCGCGTCTGGAGCCTGTGCTCCGCAACAAGAGAGGCCGCGATAGTGAGAGGCCCGCGTACCACGATGAAGAGTGGCCCCCGCTCGCCGCAACTGGAGAAAGCCCTCGCACAGAAATGAAGACCCAACACAGCCGAAAATAAATAAATAAACAAACCAATGAACCGACATTTTTAAAAAAAAAAAAAAAAGGACTTTAACCCTGTGTAGAGTCAGGGTTCAGTCAGGAAAACAGAAGTTGCTGTGTAGATTCAAGTGGGAGGGGTTTGAATTCAGGTAATTAGATGTTGCCAAAACGGCAGGAGAAGAGAAGGTAAGGGAAAGCTGACATTAATGATCAGGTGTGCCATTAACTTTCAGAGGTGAGGAAGTTGCAGGAACTGCAGGAAAGAACTTGGGGTGGTCCCCCCTGCTGCGAGCACCAAAGGAAATGTTTGGAGGCTGCTGCAAAACCTCACAGCCACACAATGTGGGTGCAAGGATGGGTCCCCCCTTCTGCCTTCCAGACCTTGACTGAGGGCCTCCCACTGATGAAATGTAACTCAGAATCCTCTTGGCAAGGGGTTCCAGGAAATATAACACAGAGAATGCAGGAGGTTGTGCTCAGATGCCAACAGAAGACCCTGCTCTGAAAAAATTGTGAAACATTAGCCTTCTAAAGTGTATATAATTGGAAGTTGCTTCAGCTGGTAACTCTTTTACAATGAGGTAGATTTTAAGCTTAAGCTCATTTAAAAAACTAGTTATTTTCAGTATTTATTTTTGCATCTTTCCCTCTTTGACAGCAGATAGTGAGGTGGCAAGACAGACTCTGAAGGTGGTCCCAAGATCCCCAAGTCCTAATATTCATTCTCGTGTCTTTCCCTTTCTCTTGAGTTTGGGTGGCACCTGTGACTTGCTTCTAAATGTTAGGGCACAGGTGATGGAGGGACATGATTATGAGTTAATGATCATGTGATTACATTGCATAAATTTGTAGCTCTGGTCTTGCTGGTTCTCTGTCTCTCCCTAGCTGTCTGTGAGGAAGGAAGTAGCTACGTTGAGGAACCCCACGTGGCAGGAAACTCTGGGCAGGCTCTAGGAGCTAAGAGCCACCTCTGCCCAACAGCCAGCAAAACCCAGAAGCTCTCAATCCTACAGTCACAAGGACCCCAATGCTGTCAACAACCATGCGAGTGGGGAGGTGGATCCTTCCACAGCCCAGCCTCCAGATGAGAACCCAACCCCAGCCAATAACTCAGTTGCAGCCTTGGAGTACCTTAAGCAGGGGACCCTAAGCTAAGCCATGCCCAGAATCCTATCCCAGGAAGTGTGATATAATCAGTGCATGTTGCTTTAAGCCGCTAAGTTTGTGGTACTATAGTTATGCAGCAGTAGAAAACAAATGCAGTGACTTTTTCTGCCTCTGGTTGGGCCTGGCCCTGTTGTGGACCCATGAGGCCCTACTGTGGAGGTCCTATGTTTAATTGGACCCCTCCTCTAGCAATGGTCACCAAAGCAGGGGATAGGAAGGGGGTGTCAGCCTTATGTGTGGGCACAATGATCCATTGGCATATGAAAAGAAAATATTTGAATTTCTGTTTATTTTTTGCTAAAATTATACAAAGGACTTTAAGCTTTCAGAATATTTCATATATATATTGACACTCGGTTCAGTGCACATGTCAAAGGGTCACAAATTGTGGAGGTAGATGAGGTACTTTTGGAGCAGAGCAGGAATCCACCCACAGGAAGAGGCTGTCTTATCTCACTCCTTCCTCTGTTTCAGTGCATTGTGACATATGACAGTGCAGGGGAATTAGATATTATTTTATCTGGCTTAAGTAAGATAATCTTCCCCAATGGACCAGTGGTGTAAAGAGATTCTTACAAAGAGTATAAGAAAGTATAATACTAATAGTACAAGCATAAGTCATCTACAAGAAAATGGTAGTACTATTTTTTATTAGTGTGAATTTCTTCATATTATGAGATTAAAAACAATGATAATACAATCTTGTATAATAAAATGCAAAATTATTAAACACTATTTGGAGTATGAATGGATGCATGTATTATAGCATGTTTTTGTGGGGTTACTTCTTTAACTTCTATAGCTGTTAAACCAAGTATTCAAATAAACTGAAGCCTTTGAATTGCAATAATCAGAGAAAAAAATGATGTGAGAACAAGAAGATGTTTTTGTGGCACTAAAAGGATGATGCAGAATTATTTAAAATATGTTATCATATCTTTCAGTCATTTAAAAATTCTGTTGTGTGTGTTGAAATGTTCCTAAATATTTGTAATTTATAAGTAAATTATAAACATGGAGGTAAGAGTTCAGTCATATTGGTATTATAGAATACTATTATAATAATAGATCAAAAAATATTTTTGTGCCCTTGTAAAGGAATAAAATATACAATTACCTAAACATATTTTTATTTTATCTTTATTTTATTTTTTCCATTTGAGTGTGTTTTGAAATATAAATAAATATTCATGGATATGCATATTTTATAAATACATATCTATAAATTAGGGATGCATGCCTATGTATTTTTGTTGCTGGGGTACAAAATCAATTTGTTTGAAGATCTGCTCTAGTGAATAAACATAGCTGGTATGTCTAGAGTTGAATAAACAGGTTTTTTATGATGTTGTTCAGACTTATCATGCAACCAGCAGTGTCTCCAGGTTTGAGGGGATGCCTACCAGTGTGTGTGTGTGTGTGTGTGTGTGTGTGTGTGTGTGTGTGTGTGTGTGTGTCCTACAGAGTTTATGGGACGACACAGAGACCAGGCAAATTCAATTTAGTTATTTAGTTAGCAAATTGAATTTCTTGATTAACTTTCAAGTTATTGTGGGGTGATTGAGAAGGGACTGGATTCCTGCCCCAAAGGAGTTTACTATGTCATTGTCATTGTAGAGAAGGACATAAATAAGCATATGTGTGCTGTAATAAAGATATAAGGTAGCCTGTAATGAAGTTTAAAGAAGGCAAACATATTGAGGGTTCTGGGTTATGAACCAGATTTTGGACCTCAGGCTAGTTGCATACTGCTGTGTATTAGTTTCTTATTCTGTAAAACCGAGAAAATAATACCTCCCTACATACCTCAAAGATCACTGTAAAGCTAAAATAATTAAAAGTTGGGAACTTAATGTAAGAATACAAATAATAGGAATTATATTTTAGCTTAGTAATCTACATTCTTTTAAAAGTTTTAGTTTGAATTTTTCTTTCTCTTTTTTTCGCCTGCAAATGGAAATGATGATGGTTGAATCCTTGCTTTAAATCCAGGAGTACTCTGTTAGACTTTATGGAGAAGCTTTGATTTTTTTAAATTTTTAATTTTTTTTAGAAGCTTTAATTTTAAGTTATACATAAGATGGCGGTTGAAGTGGGGAAAGAGTCTTCTGCCCATGGGTCAAGAATTTTCTAGATTTCTTTGGAGAATTGTTATTTCTTTTACTTCTTTAAAGATTGAGAAAACTCTCCCAAGCTGCATGTAAATTAATTTATAACTCTTCTTGTTCTAAAAAAAAAGATGGTAAATGGAAAATATTGAATAAGCAGGGGTTTACTGACCTCTGACGGCCAGCCATAAAAACTGTTACTTTTATCATGCTGCATATAGCGATGATACAAAGCTCTCTCTGAAAGCTGCCCAAGGGTATATTGTAAGGTGTTCAAGAGTCACTGACCAAGAAGAGGGAGACCACAGGATGTCAGCTAGCCAACCTTCCTTTTCCCAAGGAGGCTTTTATCTAAATTAATCTAGGCTAGATCCTGTTAGATCAATGGTTAATTCATTTAAAAAATGCTTTTGTGAGTAAGTCAGAGTAATGTCGAAGTGCGTGTCTGTTTAACCTACATCATAGGAATGATTAGAACATTTGAAGTATTTTAATCGGAAACACACACTCCATGAGTGGTTAATTAGCATTTGAAAGACTATTCAGGAACCCACACTATAGAAATAACTGACCACAGCATTTCAAATATTGTTATCGAAATCTGCAATCGTTCGTTAATTAACATAAGAAATATTTGAAATAATGTTTCTTTGGAGAATTGATGGGTTATGAAATATGTGGTTGGCTAGAAATATTGCACAGGTATCTTAGCTTTTGTGTGAGCAGGGAATACGAATATTGCAAAAAAAAGTTTGTATGTAGAACAGAATTCAGTCCAAATTTTGCTTTCATCCTGGTCTACCTGGTAGAGAGGTCATGAGGTAGGAGACCTATAGCTCTCACTTACTTCTCATCTTTGGAGGCGTCAAGAGTCCTCAAAGAGAAGCTGACAATTGTGAAATGGCTAAATTGACTTAGGTCAATTTTATTCTTAAAACTTGACAGAAGAAATTATTACAAGAGCAACTTTAGTAATTTCTTTCCCTCTATTTTGTACCATATGTCATCAAGATATGCCTTCTAGTTTTTACCCCAAATCTTATCTGTTATTATTTACATATGGTTCTACTGAATACACAGATAAGAGAAATGAACTAGCCCCAACCAAGATATTTTTCCAGCAGAGTTAGCTTTAAAAAAAAAAAAATCTGTGGTTAAAGACCCTTGATTTAGGGAGTAGTTAAAAAGCAGCATTATTCTCTGCTTGGCTGAAGATAGCTGAGAGGTTGTTTGGACATCTTGGCAGACGCTGTTGGTAGTAATCTTTTTTTGTGCGCAAGAAACTTGTGCTATGTTAATCCTCTGTTCTGTCAATTTACTACAAGGGGAATAGGCAGTAACGAAGTTGAGATGATGGTTTTTTTTTTTTTTTTTTTGGTACATGGGCCTCTCACTGTTGTGGCCTCTCCCGTTGCGGAGCACAGGCTCTGGACGCGCAGGCTCAGCGGCCATGGCTCACGGGACCAGCCGCTCTGCGGTGTGTGGGGTCCTCCCGAACAGGGGCACGAACCCGTGTCCCCTGAATCGGCAGGCGGACTCTCAACCACTGCGCCACCAGGGAAGCCCCTATTTTTCAGTTTTATTGAGGTATAATTGACAAATAAAATTGTAAGATATTTATTAATAAAATGTACATTGTGGTGATTTGATATATATACATGGTGAAAGAATTCCCCCAATCTTTAATTAATGCATCTGCCACTGCACATATTTGTTTATTTACTATTATTTTTTGGTGAGAAATTTTTGTTCTACTCTTTTAGCAAATTTATATTATATATGACAATGTTATCAACTATAGTCACCATATTTTACATTAGCTCCTCAGACCTTATTCATCTTACAGTTGAAAGTTTGTACCCTTTTATCAGCCTCTCCGTATTTCTCCCACCCCACAGCCTCTGGCACTATTTTTCTGCTCTCTGTTTTTAAGAGTTTGACTTTTTAAAAAACTTCCACGGGGCTTCCCTGGTGGCGCAGTGGTTGAGAGTCCGCCTGCCGATGCGGGGGACGTGGGTTCGTGCCCCGGTCCGGGAAGATCCCACATGCCGCGGAGCATCTGGGCCCATGAGCCATGGCCGCTGAGCCTGCGCGTCCGGAGCCTGTGCTCCGCAACGGGAGAGGCCACAGCAGGTAGAGGCCCGCGTACCGCAAAAAAAAACACAAAAAAACAAAAAAATAAAAAACTTCCACGTATAAGTGATACCACGAAGTATTTATCTTTCTCTGTTTGGATTATTTCACTTAGCATAATGACCTCAAGGCCCATCTATGTTGTTGCAAGTGGCAGGATTTCCTTCCTTCTTAGGGCTGAATTCCATTGTGTAGTGGAATGATGTATATACACACACCACACCTTCTTTATCCATTCATCCATTAATGGGCACCTAGGTTGTTTCCATGTGCTGGCTATTGTGAATAATGCTGCAGTGAACATGGAAGTGCAGATATTTCTTCAATATCTGGTCATTTCCTGTGGATATATACGTAGGCGTGGGATTGCTGAATCATATGGTAGCTCTATTTTTAATATTTTGAGAAACCTCCATACTGTTTTCCGTAGTGGCTGCACCAATTTGTATTCCCACTGAGTGTGAGCAAGGGTTCCCTTTTCTCCGTATCCTCATTGAAAGGTTTTAAACAGGAGCCAGTCTTGAATTAGTGTGAGTTTTAAGAAGATCTCGCTGGCTGAGTTACAAAGAATGAATTAGAGTGGCAAGTGTGAATGCAGAGAGAAGAATTAAAAGCCTTTTGCCAGGTTAATATGGAGTTGGGTGGCTTGGATTAGTGTTAGTGGAAAGAAAGACTGGTAGATGGATTGGCAAAGGATTTTGGAAATAAAACTTACGGGACATAGTAGTGACTGGATCTAGGGAGTAAGAAAAAAGAAGAGGTAAAGAAGATCCTTCGTGATAGCTGGTAGATTGTTGTAGTGTTTATTGAGATAGGGGGCACCTTGGGGGTAGGCAGGGGAGGGAGTGCAGGGAAAGACCCCAGGTTCAGTTTGAGGTGTCTGTAAGAAAGTTAGTCAAGTGATGATGTTGAGCAAACGTAAGATATATGGTTTGAGAGGTTGCTAATAGTAACTGGAGCAGACATGGAGTCCTTAAACTTTAAAAAAAATGCAGACTTTAATGAGTGGGGGTGGGGTGGAGGAAAAATAAAGGTAGAATAAAATGTAACAAAAATTTTTCTATCCATTCATGCTACATTCATGAAAAGAATGCTAATTGAGGGCTTTACTTACGCGTGATATTCTAAGTGCCGAGTGAAGCGGTGAACTGAAGTCCCGACTTTCAAAGTGCCTACTCTCAGTGGAAATAAATTCAGAATGTTGAGATTAAATGGCCAGTGCTGCCTTCAGAAAGAAAGAAACAGATAAAAGTTGGTTTTATTTATTTATTTTTTTAGATATGTCACGTTGATACTGCTTTTTCCATTATTTTGTTGAACTTTTTCTAAGTGCTCTATTGGCCAGTAGTGCTAGTTAATTTCCATAAAATGTTTATATTTATATATCCAGAAATGCTGATTGATTGAGTGTTCTTCTTTTATGTATTCTTTCTTGAACTTTATTAGCATCAAGAGTCTCCTAGATATTACCCACTAGATGAAGAAACATGTCACAAGGAGAGGCTTTTATTGTATGTGTGTAAAATAACTTTATAACCCAAAATATGCTACTAAAAATCTTTCATATAGCAGTTTTACAAATGTAATTTTAAAATATTCAATAGAATTCTTTCCAAAGATCTTAGTACAGAGAGCTAAATTCTATGGAAAAGTATACTTTCCTTAAAAATCTATTTAGGTTGAAATCATGGCATACTATGTTTAAAGCAAGGAAAATAATCTTGACAGTAGAAATAGGGTGTTCTTCTTATTCTAAAATACATTCACATAAATTTTGGAAAACAAGTCATAATTTCATTGAATATATCCAAGTTCTAAAATTCCCTTGTTTAGAAATGTGGAAATTTGCAAATATGAAGTGAAAGTTGGGTTGCTTTAGACCAAACAAAATAAATAATCCATGACCCCATCTGAAGGTCTTTGTGAGACAGGCCAACTTTGGGACTTTTATTTATTTATTTATTTTACTATATTTATTTATTTATTTGGTTGCACTGGGTCTTAGTTGCAGCAGGCAGACTCCTTAGTTGCGGCTCCAGGGCTCCTTAGTTGTGGCTCTCTGGCTCCTTAGTTGTGACACGTGGGCTCCTTAGTTGTGGCATGCAAACTCTTAGTTGTGGCATGCATGTGGGCTCTACTTTCCTGACTGGGGATTGAACCCAGGCCCCCTGCATTGGGAGTGTGGAGTCTTACCACTGTGCCACCAGGGAAGTCCCCCAACTTTGGGACTTTCAATGTAATAGTGCTATATTGCTGATTATTGCTGATAATATTAATTGTTGACTATTAAGTTGTCAATAACAGCTGGGCAGGGAGGGATTCATTCTGCTCAGCAAATCAAAATGCTAAATAAGCATTTACTGAGTGCACAGGGTCTTGAGCTACAAAGATAAAAAGACTCAAAAGCTCTCAGTGCAGAGAAAATTTCTTTCCTTAGTATCTGTCTAGGAAACATACATGGGTCCTAATGTGTTATATATGGTACGCATGGCTGGGAACACTCACCAATATCCACCCATTCCTACCTGTTTTAGCAACATGGCTTACTTTTTCAGGTTTGCACAATCCTTTTTTTTAGCATTGCTGAGAAGTGAAATGTCACATTAACAAATTTTCTAATAGTTTGGATAACATGTTTAGTAATTATATTAGTGAGCATTCTTTTAAGCAAATAGAAATTACTCTTTCTATCTGAATATAGGGGATTAGAGGTTTCCCACCTGTCAGATGGGATAGGGAAGGGCATGTCAAGAAGCTCACTGCCAATAATCTCAGCCAGCAGCATTGCAGTGGGTGGTTCCCAAGTGCTGTGTGCTTCTCATCCATCATCTGCTCAGCATCTGCCTGGTACCGCCAGTAGAGAGTAATGGTCTCTTCTTCCCTTTGGAATCTCTCCAGGTGCCCCATTCCAATTCTCATGGTCCCATTCTTTCCCAGTCAACACCCTAACTTTTACAAAAGATGCTTGACAAAGTTCACTGTGCGTTCAAATTTCATAGTTATCCAGCCAACGATAGGATCATATTTCGGTTTTGATTTTCAGATATCTCAACCCTGTAGCTACAAGAAATAAAAGGTTCTTTCAGGACAGTCCGAAAGGCTCTTTGGTTCTCTGACTTCTTGAGAATTTAAAAGTTTTCCTTCTGTAAGCTGCAGTGTTATGTATTCAGTCAGCTCTCTAGTCCCTGTCATCAGACTTCCTACTAGAACATTCTATTGCAATAGTCCTTTAGTCTTTCAACACTTAGTTTTCTCTAGATCCTTAATTCTAGGCAACTAGAAGTGGAAACTTTAGGAATGATTTTGCCACTGCACGTTGTGCACCCAAAAGTGCACTTTTTACTAGCAGTGAGGTTATTACGTCTTTTAAATTCATTTAGATTGTAGAACAAATTGCAGATTCTCTTATTTGAGGTTCTATTTTACTGACACTGCTGCCACTAATAAATGTTCTAAGAGCCAGAGTTTGGTCATGAAAGCAGAAATCGCTCTGTATATTTCAAGCATGAAATGTTTTAAAAGAGGAAATTAAAGACCTACAAACCATCTGAAAGGCTAGGGGATCTGAATCAGAGAAGCCATTTCTGAGAGTCCCATCCCGAAACACTGAAATGGGTGGCTCTTCAGAGCCCACTAAGACACCACTGTAAATATGCTGACTCTCTGTGTGAGGGGTTGGCAAACTATGGCCATGGGAAAAATCTGGCCTGCCACCTATTTTTGTACAGTATGGGAGCTAAGAATAGACTTATGCTTTTAAATCATTGAAAAATAAAAACAAAAGCAGAATATTTTGTGACATGTGATGATTACATGGAATTCAATTTCAGTGTCCATAAATAAAGTTTATCGGAGCATAGCTATACTCACTTGTTTATATATTGTTCATGGCTGCTTTTGCTTTACAGTGACAGAGTTTAGTAGTTGTGACAGAGAATGTTTGGCCTGCAAAGACTCAACTATTTACTATCTAGCCCTTTACAGAAAAAGTTTGTTGATTCGTGGTCTGTGCATCTGACTGTAAGTTCTTCTGCCAAATATAGCTTCTCTTTCTCTTCTGCTTTCCAAGTTTAATGAAAATGACTCTCATTGGAAAATCCTCATAATCATATGGGGAAAGTAATTTTGAGAAATGTCACCCTTGGGTTCTCTGGATGGCAAAGAAGCAGTAATACTGAGTTGACAACAAACAATTGAGAATAATCACAGTGTGGCTGGTAATCCCCAAGGCCACTTTTAGATTAAATGATTAGCAAGAAGGACTCACAGAACTCAGAAAAGCTGTTATATTCACTTCTATGGGTTATTATAGCAAAGGGATACAGATGAAAAGCAGCAGAAGTAAAATGTTATAAGGCAGAGTCCAGGAGAGGCCAGACATAAGTTTCTAACGTCCTCTCCCAGTAGAGATACACAGACGTGTTTAATTCTCCCAGCAGCGACACGTCACAACACACATGAAATACTTTCTGCCACGGAAGCTCAACCAAACCTTGGTTTCCATGGTTTTTATTGGGGGTTGGTCACATTGGCATGGTTGATGGCCCATATGGGTGGCCTTATTTACTCAATCTCCAACCCCTCCAAGGGTCGAGCGATTACTACATGGTACACGGCCCCACCATAAATAAGTATACATTGTCAGTATAAATTATCTGGAGTGGTCCAAGGTCCCAGAAAAACAGGAATACTCTTATTAGGCAGGATGTTGCAAAGTCTTAGAGATTATCTCTCAGGAATGAGACAAGGACCAAAATTTTCTTTGGAATGTGCAAGATTTGGACAACCCAGGCTTGCTGAGATAATCCTTTATTCCACCCATAGACTCACGGAAATCTGGATCTCTAGGAACCTCAGAGATTATCCAATTAAACCTCCTTTTTGATAGATGAAAAAACAGAGGCTTTGGCATCAAATACATGTGGTTTAAATCCCAATTTCATTGCTTACAAGCTGTGTGGCCTTGGAAAAGTTATCTAACTTCTTAAGGCCCAGTTTTTTCCTCACAGATTCATAGTTAATAGGATTATAATAAGGACCAAGCGGCAAGGAAAATTCTTAAGTCAGACTAGTGGTCAAAACACGGTGGATATAGGAACAAGAGACACGCTCTTTATCTTTCCGATTCAATCTACAGCTAGTCAGATATCCGTAACTTAGCAAAGATTCCTCACCCAAGGTGTTCCAACACCCCAGGAGGCCAGAGAGATCCACACATCTGTACATGTGAGGTTGGGGGATTGGGGCACACAGAAGAGGCAGAACTGGGGGAGCAAGCAGGCAGTGCCTGTGACCCCGGCCCCCGGCCATGGAAGCTGAGCCGCAGCCCCAGGGAACTGATAGCAGCAGAGGAGCAGGTGCACGTGACTGTGGCCTCCTGGCCACAGTGGCACCCGTGGCCACAAGGAACCCGGCGGCAGTGGCTGCAGGGCCTGTGACCCTGGTCCTTCCAGCCACTGTGGTGCCCGAGACTCCAGAATCCCCAGCCATGACAGCAGCGCCTGCGATCCCGACAACCCTAGATGTAGAGAAGACACCCCTAAGCCTTGTTCCCTCCCCGCCTCCCTCCCCCGGCCACAGTGGCCACGCCTACAACCCAGGTGTGACCTTGGGCATGGTGGAAGTTCCTGCCATCCTGGTGCCTTCAGAGGCAACATCAGTGACAGCAGCAACACTGGCAGGGGCAAGGCACCAGCGATCCTGGGAGGATAATCCCTGACGACGCCTCTGGCAGAGGCGCTGGAGAGTGGAAAGTGCCGATTCTCAAATACAGCCAGAGGCAACTCAAAGAGAAGAGAAACCAAAAGCTTGTGCTATAGCGCCACCCACTGAAAAAAAGAGGAAGTCCTCTAATTATCAACCTGGTAATTTTTCGAATCAGAGTAAACAAAGCTTCACCTAACAAGAAAGACGTTCACTACTTCAAACGTGTTGTCAGAGAAACAATTTACCAGGCACCGTGAAAACCCATAGTAACGCGGTATGACAAAAAGAAAACGACAATTCTCCCGAAACCAAACTTAAAGTCATGATGAAGTATTGTGATCTAACGGATAGAGAATTCGAAATAGCTGTTGTGAAGAAGCTCAACAAGCGACAGGAAAACGTAGAGAGGCAGTTCAGTGAGTTCAGGAGTAAAATTAACGAACAGAAGGAATATGTTACCGAGGAGGTAGAAATGCTAAAAACCCCGGAAGTTCTGGAGCTAAAGAACTCAATAAATGAGATGAAGAATGCATTGGAAATAGAGCAGATGATACGGAAGAGAGAATTCACCAGCTTTAAGAAAAAATCTAGCAACAGAACCCCCCCTCCGCCCCTCCCCTCTGCCCTGCGCCTTTGCCTGCAGGCTCAGCTCTGTCAGTGCTTGGTGCCCCTGCGTTCCCCCCCAGGCCCCCGGGTGATGGCCTTGACGGTGGCCGTGTTCTTGGGCTGCGCCTTCGTAGCCTTCGGTCCTGTACTAGCCCTCTGCGTCTTCACCGTCACCGCCGGGCCCTTGCACATCATCTTCCTCATCATCAGAGCTTCTGGTTGGTGTCTCTGCTGCTTTCCTTCCTTGTTTGGTCCATGGCAGCAATCACTGCTGACAACAAAGATGGACCAATACAGAAATATCTGCTGATCTTTGACATGTTAGTCTCAGTCCTTATCCAAGAAATGTTCCAGTTTGCGTATTACAAACTTGAAAAAAAAGCCAGTGAAGGTTTGAAGAGTATAAACCCGGATGACATAGCACCCTCTATGCGATTGCCGGCTTCTGTTTCTGGCTTGGGCTTTGGAATCATGAGGGGAGCATTTTCCTTTGTAAATACCCTGTCTGACTCCTTGGGGCCGGGCACAGTGGGCATTCATGGAAACTCTCCCCCGTTCTTCCTTAAATTCAGCTTTCATGACGTTGGTGATCATATTGCTGTGTGGGTTCTGGGGCATTCATGTTTTTTGATGGCTGTGAGAAGAAAAAGTGGTGCGCCCTTCTGTAGTTCTTCCCACCCATCTGCTGGCGTCAGCCCTGACCTTCATACATCCTCGTTACGGATTAAATCTGGTGTCAGCGTACATCATCCTGGTGCTCAGGGGCATCTGGGCATCCTTTGCTTTTGGAGGCAGCTGCCAAAGCCTGAAGCTCTGCCTGCCCTGCCAAGACAAGGGCTCCCTCCTCTTCAACCCGCGCTCCAGATAACCTGTGAGGACCAGCGCTTACCAAACGCTAAGCTGCCTCTTGAGAGAAGCACAGCTGTGCCTTTTTCTAAAAATCCCTTTTCCTGTTGGGGGTTAGAAAAAACAAAATTATCTGGATACAATATGGCTTTCATGCAACAGCTTTCTGAAAGGGATACATTAGTGGTGTGCAGACTGCATGTTAGAATCACCTGGGGAAACATAAAGAATACTGATTTCTGGGCTCCACCCTCCAGATTTAATTGATCTGGGGATTTGGTAATTTTTAAAGCTTCCTAGATGACTTCGATGTGCAGCCAGTTTGAGAACCATCGATGTCCAAATAGGAACTTCCTGAGAACCCTGTAACTGAGTAAGAATCAGATGTTTAGCTATCTCCTAACTCAGCTTGTGCTTAGCAAGCAAGTATCTGAATGTCAAATCCTGGATAGCCTTTGTCTTTTGAAGTTCTGAAGTGACAAAAGGCTAAAGGGCTGTCATCTCTGTGAACTGTTTTCCCATGCTTCACTTGTACCCTGTTTCGTGAGAACATGGTGGGCTGTGCTTCTGACTACAGTAATAAATTGCACTGACTTACTAATGATCATTTAGCCAAAGTAAACTATTGATTAACGAGGTATATTTTTCTGTAGTTTTTCCATTCTCGGTTTTGCTTTTCTGAGGTATTACATTGTTTTTGAGCGTAGATTCCGTTTCTTTAACTAAAAACCAATTATTTTCTGACTTCCTGGGAAGATATTCTGAAACCAAGAGTTTTTGTGCAACTTCTGCAAGTTTTTCCTGGGCTTAAGGCTTTTCATAGGCTCTGCCCTAAGGCAGTGTTTACCAACTGAGCACTAGCTGCTGGACTAGTTGAGGTGAAGCCCATGATCTATTTCTGAGCAGCTCTGCAGGTTGCTGAGTGATGTACCCTGGGACAGGCTTCACTGGAGCTGGCAGAAGTTTACCCAAAGCAGGAGGAAAACAAGCCAATAGGGTGGGCTTGACACTTACAATTTGCTCCTGTAATACTAACTAGCACTTCTCCCTAAATGGTGTAGTGGAAAATTGGAAATGTGTCTTAAACTGCCAAATTCATGCTTTTACATATTCCATATATTCTTTAGATCTAGCAGATGTCTCTGGGTTTTGGTAGCAGATACAGCATTCCCTTTATAGGAGTATCTAAGATGTTCATTCAGCTTCCAAACAACCCTTTTGTTTCCCTTTATAAAGAGTAATTTGTGCCTTTATTAACTAGAAGTTGTTCCCAGTTGATGGTTTTTAGGGAGCTGATGGTGTGAAATGGAAATTCCCTACACATTAAAGTGAGAACCTCAGTGAATCCCCTGTGTGCAGTAGAGCATCCAAAAGACATAGAAGCAGCAAGAGAGGGCTCACCAGTGGCATGAGAGATGGGAGACTTTGACAATACTGTGATGGACAGGTTTAAAATGGAAACATGGCCAGTGTTTTGGGCTAGTCACATATCTTACCAGGGACCAGGAACTAGACCTTTATCAGTGAAATCCCCTCTCATGTTTAAATTATGAGAATTTCTTCAATCTACATATGCAGGAGGAGTAGGGTTTCCAGTAAGGTTGCAAACAGTCCCATAAGCAATTATAGTTATTCTCCTAAAGTTTACTTCAGCACTAATACTAATGCCTCCACCGGGGTTTGCAATTTTCCACCATTATACAAGACTTTCCTTAGACTAGATGAGTCATAGGAAGAGTCAAGGACGTAGAGATTGAATAGTGAAATTTACTGTGCACAGTTGAGGGGAACAAGATGCTCATTGAACTGGGCTTCATTCCTACTGGAGTGTGGTGTTCTTTGATGAACAGGATAAGAAAAATATAGAGTTGGTTATTACTGTTGACTTACAAATCTCTTAAGTGGATAGTCTGATAACATATTTGCTGATCTGTAAAGTGTAGCAATATCTGAGAATATTAATATTGCTCATACTTGAGCTATGAGGATTCCTCTGCGCATTAATAGTTTAATATTAAGTAAAAAATCTGGAATATTGTGAAATCTCATTTATAAAAACATCTCAGGCAAGAAGAAAATTTTCCTTGATAGTGACACTGTTATCTTAGTTCAGGAAATCATTTAATACTCCCTGATTACCTATGAATAAAGGAACTTCGTAATCCTTATTTCTCTTGTGAGCATTGCTATAGCCAGCTTAGGCACTACTGCTGCAAATAGCCTTGCTTCACCTGATGCCAAAGAAGCCCAGAGGGAGAGTGGTCTTCCTCTGTTGCTGTGTGTATATTGAGTTGCATTTTTTTTCTTCTTTTGCCTTTGTTATCTATAATGAGATTTCTGAGCCCTGATAGTATTTGGAGAGGAGGTAGTGGTGTTAATCTTGTATGTTCTCCGCCACACAGGGCTTTCTGTGTTTTGGGGGGAAGTGTGGCTATAGTTAAAGGTGACCTTGGAATGTGAATATTGTTGCAGCCCTTCACTGTGTTGCCATGTGAATAACAGAGATTGACTTTAGCTTTCTCATAAATTTGTATTCATTTTTAACTAATATGAATTAGTAGTTGTAACTGGAGAAGTTCTGTTACCCTCCATCCCGGCCCGCCTGACTGGCAATATATCATAGTAGCAGCAGCCTCTTTTAGAGCATCTTAGTGAAAACATGGCTGAAAGGAATAAGTGGTATCTGCAGACTGTGTAGAAAACGGCTTTTGTTCCCAATGTTAATATCTTTTCAAGCACATTTCAGTGTTTGCTGAGAGTGGCAGATACACATCAAAGATGCTAGGTGTTCTTATCCATAGAGTTGGTGCAAGATAAGCAGTCCAGACAGAGGCTTCCTCCCACCCAGTACTCTTCCCACTAGCCCTCCCACTAGTTCATCAAACTAGCCTCAAGACAGGGATTAGCAGTTAGAGTGGGCCTGAGGGCTCCAGGGAAGCCAAGGTGGCAGCCCATCTCCGGCATCTGCAAGCTGCTTCCTGGGAAGAGCTCCTTGAGAGTGCTAGCTTTTTGTTAGTTAAGTTTTTCCTGCACCCCACCATCCCTAACTGCAGGTAAGCAAAGTAGATGTCACAACAAAACAATTTTAAAGTTCTTTGCTTAGAGCACTTTGTTTATGATTGCAGTGTTTATATTTCTCATTTAATAAAAAGCTTTACTTCATTCCATTAAATTTTAGTGTTTAGAGGGGTGGGCACCGTCTCTACGTACAGTATGTATCATTTTATGTAAGTTATAGTGTTATGTCATATGTACTTGTAATATCAGACCTTGCATTTAATACAGAAGGCAATAGACTCTTAACAGACCTGTATTTTTCAGTGAACAATAAAAAGATGGTTTGTCACTTAAAAAAATCTAGAAAAGGGCTTCCCTGATGGCGCAGTGGTTGAGAGTCCGCCTGCCGATGCAGGGGACACGGGTTCGTGCCCCGGTCCGGGAAGATCCCACATGTCGCGGAGCGGCTGGGCCTGTGAGCCATGGCCAGTGAGCCTGCGCGTCCGGAGCCTGTGCTCCACAACGGGAGAGGCCACAACAGTGAGAGGCCCATGTACCACAAAAAAAAAAAAAAAAATCTAGAAAAGAATTCAGGTAGAAGATAAGAAAGAACGAAGATTTTTTTTTTTTTCAATACGCGGGCTTCTCACTGTTGCGGCCTCTCCTGTTGCGGAGCACAGGCTCCGGACGCGCAGGCCCAGTGGCCATGGCTCACGGGCCCAGCCACTCCGCGGCATGTGGGATCTTCCCAGACAGGGGCACGAACCCATGTCGCCTGCATCGGCAGCCAGACTCTCAACCACTGTGCCACCAGGGGAGCCGTAAGATTTTTTTTTTTTAATTAAGAAATTCTAAGAGAACTGACTCCCATTAGGAAGGGCAACATAAGGATAATGAGTATCCTAGAGGGGGAAGGGAGCAGAGAGTTTATTTAAAGGAATAATAGCTGAGAAGTTCCCAAACCTGGGGAAGGAACTGGATATACAAGTCCATGAAACTAAGAGAATATCTAATTACCTCAGCACAAAAAGACCTTTTCCAAGACATATTATATTAAAAGTGTCAAAAATTAATGACAAAGAAAGAATTTTAAAAGGAGCCAGAGAAAAACGAATGTTATCCCTACCAAGGAACCTCCATGAGACTATCAGCAGATTTCTCAGTAGAAACTTTGTAGGCCAGGAGAGAGTGAAGTGATATACTGAAAATACTGAAAGATAAAAACTGTCAGCCATGAGTACTCTACCCAGAAAAGTTATCCTTCAGATACAAAGGAGGAATAAAGGCTTTCCAAGACAAACACAACAGCACTTCTTGCTTTATAAGAGGTGTTTAAAGGAGCTCTTTTACCTGAAATGGAAAGGCAAAAGTACACAAAATTTTAAGTAAGGTGATAAATAGAAGCAAAAAATTGCAATTTTATATCAGAATAGGTTGTTAAATACTTAATTGTAGCTTTAAAGGTTAAAGGGAGAAAAGCAGTGAAAATAACTATAGGTGCTTCAATTTGGTAATAAATATACACATAAAAAGAGATAATTTGAGACAACAAAAACATAAAAGAGTAAGAAGAAAAGGACAGAAGCCATATTGTCAAATGAAGATTAGATGCTATCAGCAGAAAAAGGACTATTTTGTCTATGAGATGTTTTATATAAACCTCATGTAACCACAAAACATAAGTCTAGAGCAGAGACACAAAACATCAAAAAAGAGGAAACTGAGAAAAACATCATAGAAAACCACCACACTAAAATGGCAGACAGAAACACAAGGAAAAAGAGACAATGGACATATAGAGCAAGCAGTAAACAAAAGGTAAAATGGAAGTATTAAGTCCTCATTTATTAATAATCATCCTAAATGTAAATGGATTGAATCCACTGATCAAAAGACACAGAGTGGCTGTGGGTGGAGTCATAAGCAAGACCTAACTATATAATGCCTCCAGGAGACTCATCTCAGCTCTAAAGACAAATATAGGCTCAAAGTGATGGGATGGAAGATGATACTTTGAGCAAATCCTAAGCCAAAAGAAAGTGGGTGTAGCTATACTCATATAAAATAGACTTCAAGCCAAAAAAACCAAACCAAAGCAAACAAACCAAGAGACAAAGAATGACATTTTGTAATGATAAAGGGAACAACCAATCAATAAGGTGTAATATTTATTAATATATATGCATTTAACATAGGGGCACCAAAATATATAAAACAATTATTAACAGACCTAAAGGAAGAAGTTGACAGCAACACAATAATAGTAGGAGATTTTAACAGCACGCTTGCATTAATGGATATGTCATGCAGACAGAAAGTCAACCAGGAAACACCTTAAATGAAACATTAAACCTGATAGACTTGATAGATATATATAAAACATTCCATCCAAATGCAGCAGAATACATTCTTGTCAAGTGCATATGGAATATTCTCAAGGATAGACCATATGTTGGGACACAGAAGAGTCTCAATAAATTTAAGAAGACTGAAATTATATCAAGCACTTTTTTTCTGACAAAAACAGTATAAAACTAGACGTCAACTACAAGAAGAAAGCTAGAAAAATCACAAATAGATGGAGGCTAAACAACATGCTGCTGAACAACTACTGAGTCAATGAAGAAATCAAGGAGAAAAAAACCAAACCTGAAGACAAGTGCAAATGAAAAAAATGACATAGCAAAATCTATGGGATGCAACAAAAGTGGTACTAAGAGGGAAGTTTATAGCAATACAGGCTTACCTAAAGAAACAAGAAAATTTTCAAATAAACAATCTAACCCTACACCTAAAGGAACTAGAAAAAGAAGAACAAGCTAAGCACAAAGTCAGTAGAAGGAAAGAAATAATAAAGGTCAGAATGGAAATAAATGAAATGGAGACTAAAATGACAATAGAAAAGATCAATGAAACTAAGAGCTGGTTCTTTGAAAAAATAAAGTTGACAAAACTTTAGCTAGACTCACTGAGAAAAAAAGAGAGAAGACTAAAATAAAATCAGAAACAAAAGAGAAGTTACAATGAATAGCACAGAGATACAAAGGACTGTGGGACTCCTGTGAACAGCTATGCACCAACAAATTGGAAAACCTAGGGAAAAAATGGATAAATTCTTAGACTCATATGACCTTCTGAGACTGAATGAAGCAATAGAAAATCTGAATTGACAGATCACTATTAAGGAGATTGAAGCAATAATTTAAACCTTCCCAAAAAACTAAAGTCCTGACTATATGGCTTCATTGGTGAATTCTACTAAACATTTAAAGAAGATTTAATACCTGTTCTTCTCAAACCCTTCCAAAAAGTTGAAGAGGAGGGAATGCTGCCTACCTCATTTTATGAAGCTACTATTACCATGAGACCAAAACCAGACAAGGACAACACAAGAAATTTACAGGCAATATCTCTGAGGAACACAGATACAAAAATCCTCAACAAAATATTTGCAAACCAAATACAGCTGTACATTAAAAGGATGATACATCAGGATCAAGTGGGATTTATTCCAGAAATGTAAGGACGGTTCAACATCTGCAAATCAATCAAGATGATACACCATTTTAACAAAATGAAGGATAAAAATCATATGATCATCTTAATAGATGCATAAAAAACATTTGACAAGGTTCAACCTCCATTTATAATAAAATCTTTCATTAAATTGGGTATAGAAAGGTTGTACCTCAACATAATGAAGACCATATATGACAAATCCACGGTTAACATCATACTCAATGGTGAAAAACTGAAAACTATCACTCAAAGATCAGGAACAAGACAAAATTGCCCACTCTTGCCACTCTTACTCAGCATAGTACTGCAAGTCCTAGCCAGAACAATTAGGCAAGAAAAAGAAATAAAATGCATCCATATTTGAAAGGAAGAATTAAAACCAGCACTCTTTGTGGATGACATGATTTTATATATAGAAATCCTAAAGACTCCACCAAAAAAACTGTTGAAATGATAAAAGAATACAGTAAAGTTGAGAGAAAATCAATATATAAAAATCTGTTGTGTTTCTATACACTAACAACCAACTAGCAGAAACTAAGAGAACAATTCATTTGCTTTTGCAACAAAGAAAATAAAATACCTAGGAATAAATTTAACCAAGGAGCTGAAAGACCTGTACACTGAAAACTGTAAGACATTGATGAAAGAAACTGAAGAAGACACACAAAAAAATGGAAAGATATTTCATGCTCATGGATTGCAAGAATGAACATTGTTAAAATGTCCATATAACATAAAGCAGTCCATAAATTCAACACCATTCCTATCAAAATCTCAGAGACATTTTTTCACAGAAATAGAACAAAAGTCTTAAAGTTTATATAGAAACACAGAGGACTCTGAATAGCCAAAGCAATCTTGAGAAGAAAGAACAAAGCTGGAGGTATCACACTCCCCGATTTCAAATTATTCTACAAAGCTATAGTAATCAAAACAGCATGGTATTGGCAGAAGTGGACACACATATCCAGTGGAACAGAATTGAAAGCCCGGAAATTAATCCACACATATATGGACAATTAATTTATGAGAAAGGAGTAAAATATATACAACGGAGAAAGGACAGTCTCTTCTCTAAATGGTGCTGGGAAAACTGGACTGTCACAAGCAAAAGAATGAAATTAGACCACTATCTTATGTCATACACAAAAATTAACTCAAAATGAATTAAAGACTTAAATATAAGGCCTAAAACCATAAAACTTCTAGAGGAAAACATAGGCAGTATGCTCTTTGACATCGGTTTTAGCACCTTCTTTCTGGATCTGTCACCTCAGGCAAGGCAAACAAAAGCAAAATAAACAAATGGGACTACATCAAAATAAAGTTTCTGCACACCAAAGGGAACCATAAACAAAATGAAAGACAACCTATCTTTTTTTTTTTTTTTTTTTGCGGTATGCGAGCCTCTCACTGCTGTGGCCTCTCCCGTTGTGGAGCACAGGCTCCAGACACGCAGGCTCAGAGGCCATGGCTCATGGGCCCAGCCGCTCCGCATCATGTGGGATCTTTCCGGACTGGGGCACGAACCCGCGTCCCCTGCATCAGCAGGCGGACTCTCAACCACTGTGCCACCAGGGAAGCCCGACAACCTATCTTATATCCAATAAGGGGTGAATATCTGAAATAAAGAACTCATACAACTCAACAACATAATAAACAGCTGATTAAAACTTGGGCAGAGGATCTGTATAGACATTTTTCCAAGGAAGGCATACAAGCGGCCAACAGGCATGTGAAAATATGCTCAACATCACGAATTATTAGGGAAATGCAAATCAAAACCACAATGAGATATCATGTCAGGCCTGTTAGAATGACTGTTATCAAAAAGACGAGAAATAGCAAGTGTTGGAACGGATGTAGAGAAAAGGGAGCCCTTGTGCACTGGTGGTGGGAATGTAAATTGGTGCAGCTACTATGGAAAGCGGTATGGAGGTTCCTCAAAAAATTAAAAATAGAACTGCCATTTCACTTCTGGGTATTTATCTGAAGAATATGAAAACACTAATTAAAAAAGTTACATGCACCCTATGTTCATTGTGGCATTTTTATAAAAGCCAAGATGTGGAAGCAACCTAGCTGTTCATCAACAAGTGAATAGATAAAGAAGATGTAATATACATACATACATACACATACACCTGTATACGATGGGATACTACTTGGCCATAAAAAAGAAGGAAATCCTGCCATTTGCAACAACAGGGATAGCTCTTGTTGAAGGGTATTATACTAAGTGAAATAAGTCAGACAGGGAAAGACAAATACTATATAATTTCACTCAGATGTGGAATATTTAAAAAACCCAAAATAAACAAACAAAGCAAAACAAAAACAAGTACATAGATACAGAGGACATATTGATGGTTACTAGAAGGGAAGGGAGAGGGAGAGGGCAAAATGGGTAAAGGGGGTCAATTGTATGGTGATGGAATGGTAACTAAACTTTTGGTGGTGTGCACACTGTGGTATATACAAAAGTTGAATTATAATGTTGTACACATGGAATTTACATAATTTTATAAACCAGTGTTACCTCAATTAAAAAACAGGGTAGGTATAAAAGCAATAATTAATTTTCATTTATTCAGTAAGCTCATTGAAAGCCTGTTATTGTACCGATGTAAATGGAAGAAAAAGTTGCTACTGTATTAAAAATAAGGACTTTGATATACTAACACCATGGGTAAAATTTATATCAGGAGAGAAGTCACTTTGTTTTGGAAAATGTCCTGATGGCCTCTTTGAGAGTGGAGAGGAAGCCTCTTAGTCTGCAAAGAAATGGATGAATTAATTGCTTTGCAAAATAAGGGAGTGAAAAGGCAGTGTGATGGGAGAGAGGAAGGGAAGAGGGCTGGAAATAGGGTGAAAATGAGAAGTTGAAAATATTCATTGGGAAGCTGGTTGGTGCCAAATTGTTAAAAGTCTTCAGTTCCCCATAAATGAAGCCCAAGGTTGCAAAGCTAGTTAATGATAGAGTTGGAACCAAAGATCTTTCTAGAAAACCACACTGCCTCTCAAAGAACCAAAGTTTTCATTCCAGCCGCTTTCAATATGAAATAGTGCTTCATGCTTGGCTGCTTTTGGTGTTTTGTGATAAGCAGCTGAAATTTCTTGAGCTTACTGCTATTCCTTTGAATTCATAAATGTACGTGGTCTCATCCAGCTGACGTTTTTATATAGTCACAAGGAAATGTAAAACTTTTTTAGTTTTTGGAAACAGGAAAGCCTGCATTTTGCAAGTGTTGATATCTAACGTGTTACAGTTCAGTTGAACTTCACTTTAGTCACATATCTAGAAAGATAATCCAAGACAAAAAACACATGCAATAAAGAAATGGAGAAGTTTAGAAAGCATTTTCTCTTTGTCATTGTTGGTTTGTGACAGTGAGCAGTTCTGGCTCCTGCTGGATGTGTCTGGAGTTTCTGATGGGGCCAGGCTTTCAAGGCTTATGTACTAGAAGTAAATCCTTATGTCGGTCCCCAAAGTAACCTGCAGAGCAAGCCTAGCGTTAACAGTTATTTCCCTTATTTCTAACTTTGAGGGAGTTTGGCTTGGGATGACCAAGAAAGAGCTGCAGGCTGTCCTTATATCAAGGGGAAGCACCCTTTTTGAATGATGCTGTGCTCACCAGCAGTTGGGTTCAGACTTGTTAGGTATGACCAGAAAATTAGCTGGCTCCATTTTTTTGTTTTGAGAGACCAAGGAATCTCCTGGGAGCAAGTTCCCCTCTTGGTACCTCCAGCTTGACCTAGCAAGACAGAAGTGAGGGTAATTCCGAGAACTTTGTGTTGTTTCCTTGGCTCCGTCCTGAGCCCAATCCTATGGACTAAGGGGGGAATGCAATGGGGGCAGAGTGGTAAGGACGGTGTGTCATCAGTGCAATCTGAAAGAGCCTTAGACCTTAGGGTGCCAGGACCATTGTCTTCGGCACCTAAGGGGCTCCACTGTGACACTGCTGGGAAGCTTCGGCAGTGGTATCTGGTGGGATACGACAGTACTTGGAGGACATTATGAGATGAGGGTGGTAAGTTATCAGAGAGCTGGAGCAGAGTGAAGAAACAGGGCAATTTCAGAACAGCTAAATGGACAGTGTACTTGATTTGTTTGCAGTAGGTAGAATTCAGCGGGTTGGAGTCCCACATGGGGAGGCAGGAAAGAGAGCAAGTAAGAAAGAAATGATTTGAGAGCCAAGCACCTTAGGTAGATTGTGTCATTTAATCCTCACAACAACCTTATGAACTGCATACTAATTTGTCCCCATTTTCTGGATAAGCCTTTCAAGGAAGATACAATTTAAGTAAATTGTCCGAGGTCAGTTGGCCAGCAAGTGAAGGATACAGGTTTAAAACTCAAGTAATCTGATTCCAGAGCCCTCATTTTCGGTCATTTTCTCATGTGTGCCCTCATATTAGTGAGCACTGGAAAAACTAAGGTTAAACGCTCATTAGGTGCAGTTGGTTTTTGCTCCAACACCATTTATAGGGGTGGAAATCCCCAGTTTCACATCGGAGCTCTAAGCCAGGATCAGGATTATTCCCAGCAATGTTTTAACAGAACCTACCATCAAGGGTGTTATAATTATCCCGTGGCCGGTTTTAAAGACACTTTCTTCAGGGAATAAGCATTACACTGAGGCATGCATTATCACAGCAACAAAAAACCATGTGTAGCATCTTTTTTTTTTTTTTGACTGTGAAAGTTTTAGAACACTAAGCAAAACTTTCCTCAAATTTTTCTAGGTGATAAGGTACCTGTGGATTAGGGAATAGGCAGAGAATCGACTGCCCTCTTGAATTAATAAAATGAGATGGGCCGGAGAGTGAAGTGCTTGTCTTATTTTTGTAAGGTGATGCCACCTACCTAAAGAAGGCTGAAGTAAAATTATACTCAATAATATCCTGGGATAAACCATAATGGAAAAGAATATGAAAAAGAAGGTATATATATGTATAACTGAGTCACTTTGCTGTACAGCAGTAATTAACACAACATTGTAATTCAAGTATCCTTCAATAAAAAATAAAAAAGTATACCCAATAAAAATTAATTTATACATTATTTTTTTCTGAAGAATTTAAAATGGTTTCATAATAAGATTTCTTATCATCACATAGTCTTTTGAAATATAGCTATCTATTCATTTCCTGTTTTAGTCAACAGTTTTGAATGCCCATGTTATGTCAAGAGTCACCATGCTAGATGCTGTTGACATAAAAATGAAAATACGCCATGCCTGATTACTCGTCTGTAGAACTGCCATCTAGCGGAAGAAAGAGGTGAAAAAGCAGATACTTATGCAAGGCACGATGTAGATAAATATGTTAAGAATAAGGGAACTGATTTGCACAAGGCATTGTTGAATTATTAAAACTCATCTCTAGGGATGGGGACATGAGCGTGTAAGGAGTGAGAGGGTGGTTCTTGAGGATGGAACTCCTTTTCTGGGTGCTGCCTGGTAAACAAAGTTAGCCAAGCAGAGGAGTGGCACGGCCGTGGGAGGGGCAGCCCATCCATGCATGCCCCACAGAGGCAGCTTGAGCAAGGGGAAGGTGGGAGGCGTTTCAGTGGTGCTCGGTGTGGGTGAGCAGTGACAAGCTGCTGGATCTTAGGCTGGGAGGGATAAGCCTAGAGTGGCAGCCAGGGGCCAGCTCACCAATTCAAAGGCTTTATCACCAACCGCCTCCTTTATCTGACTCCCACACACTGAGCCAATATTTCCCCTGCCCTAACCACCACTAGGGACCACCCCATAGCCCCGAGCCCAGTGAAATTATTAAACCATCCAAACCTGAACTTGCTCAGCTTGCCTACCCTGCCTTGCCCATTCCTTCCTTCCTGTAGAAGGAAGTTCTGTAGAAACTACGGTAGCGGGCTATGCTTTCCCTTCACTCCTTCTGCCTCCTGACTGACCCTGGCATTACCCCATGTGCCCTGTGTAGCAGGGCGCATCCCCTCCTCTTGGGGAGTGTAAGTAACTTACACTTGCCTCCTCTCTAAAGGCAAATGTCTTTGTGTCTGTTACCTTACATTCTGTGATTGAAACAGATCCTGGGTACATTTTAACACACTCACATCTTCTTCTACACCCTCCACCCCAGTTCCTACAGGAAACTGAAATCTTCAGTCAGCTCTAGTCGGGAGTCAGAGCTCAGGCAGGTCTTGGTTGCAAGGGCAACCATAAACCTTTGGTTTCCTTAGAGAAGGCTGGGTCTAACCAAGTATCTGATCGGAACAACTTGTAAAATCACACTGCTTTTACTACCGAAGCACAAACCACACCCTAAAGCTTAGCTGAGTGCCCTCTGGAAACAGAAGTTTTCCTCTGTGTAAACATGGTGAATTAGTCTGGGAGCTAGAATTCAAGTACAGATCTTTTGACCCAACCATGCATTATGCTCAGCAGAAAGTAATATTGCAAGTTAAAATACGGAGACCCTCTGATTGGGAGCTGGCGAAAGATACAGAAGAACCCCTGGAGAATTGCTGCAAAAAGATTCATTGAATGGTAATAAGACAATACAAGGTCATGTCCCCTGAGCTTTGATTCTTCTTGACCCTGACAGAAAAGTATGCTTAAAATGTGGAAAACAGTCTGAAATGCAGTTGAATTTTGGAAGGCTGCATCACATTGTATTACAGCAAGAAATTAACTTTGATAGGAACGCAGCATGGAAATAAGCAAGAAAGGTATTGAAGACAAGACTACTGATACACCTGGTTCTTAAGTGAATGGCATGTCTGAATTCAACAGCCCTTAGTTAAATTGAAACTTAAATAATCATTCTTAGCAGTTCACATTTAAGAAGCAGGAGGCAGAATTGTATTCGTTTTTCTGAAATGACTCAATCCTATCATCTCAAAATGCTTAATACAGCTGTGAGGAACAGGAGATAAGTGACTTTCAGTTACATTAACTTTCAGTAAGCAAATAGTGGATTTAGAGGGACTTAGTTGATAAAATCTCGTAAAATAATACATTCATCAGGGATGTATGGAGCACCCATACTCTGGAGGATTCCATGTTCTGGGTTCAGTGCACATGGCTTGTTCCCTGTGCATCAATTCCCTTTCTTCCATCCTTCCAATAGTACCCAGTTTTGCTCTGGGAAACCACTGTTCTCTCTACTGTGGAGCAGCCCTGCAGCTTTGGTGCCATTGACCCCACCTTCAGCTGCCTACTTCTAGCAGCTTGTGAGATCATCTTCCATGTCCCAGGGATTGGTTGAAGGGCCCCAGGTGCAAGCCAATCAATGCATGATTTTATCCTGGCCAGAGGGTGGCCCAATCTGTGTGACCATGGAGGACACAGAGGGAAAATGACCCAAACTTCCCCTAATCCCTTCCCCAAACAGACTAACCCTGTTACAAGCCTCCCCCTGGGTGTTAAGACATCATTTTATGTACATGTAGCAAGAGGATGGTGCTTGAGTTAAGATTAGTATGAACATGCCTGACTAATTAGTGGGGTGGGTCTTCCAGGGGCTTATGTGCACAAAGGACTGAGAAGTCTCCCAGGAGAGATCTCATTTTCTGAGAAGTCCAGGAGGCAAGCTTGATACAGTGAACAAAACCTTAATTTTTAGAGCGGAGAAATGATTCCGAGTGGAGCCCCAGGTGGATTCATGTGTGGTTCCTGAGATGGGAAAAAGAGGGCTGTGGGTAAAAAACAAAAGAAGGTGAAAAAAGGAAGAGAGAATGAGAGAGAGAGGGGGAAGAGAAGAAGAAAAAGAGAGAGGAAGAGGTAGAGAAAGGAAGGGAGGGAGGGAAGAAGGGAGGAAGGAAAGAAAAGAAAGACAAAAGCATGCGGCCGGGTAGGAGTGATTTCAGGCGGGCTGCGGCCACTGTCCCATGAGCTTGGGTTTCTACTGCTTTTCCTGGCACTGCTGTGTCTCTAGCCTAGTCAGGGTAACAGCGACACCTGGAGTGCTGACCATCAGTTTAAAGAAAGCAAATAATCTGAAACTCCATGATGATAAAATAAAAGGAGGTCAGATAACAGCAGGCAATGTATCTAGAAACAATTGCCTGGAAGGAAAGGCTGCGATTTCAGACGAAATTACTAGTTCTTCAAACATTAACAAGGTATCAAAATTGATTTCACCTGAAAAATGTGGGGAAAAGCTTTATTGCTCTCTGGTGCAAAAGAACACCAAATTGATGGATTTGTAGAAGAATATCAACGGGTTCTTCTCTCAAACGAAATTCTGATGCCAAGGAAAAATACGTCATACGAGAAATGACCTTGACGCGATGGTAGCCTCTCAGTACACTCGGGGCAAGCCATCCCAGAGGTCACAGAACAGAAAGTCTCACAGGCTAAGTTAAGATGCTCCAATCCCATCGTTTATTGATTGACAGAAAGTGCATCGAATAGCAAGAGAAAAGAGGAATGGGGTAAGTTGACACAATGAGGATTGAGTAGAAGGACCACATTACTGAATCCTGTGTTACTCAACCCTTCCTATGTCCTTTCTCTTTCCTTCTCTCCCCCCTTTCTCCCTCTTCCTTCTTTCCACTGCCTCTCCCCCACTCTCTCTTTGTTGCATGGTGTGGTTGCAAAGACCAGAGCTGAGTTTGAACAAGGGGGCTTAGCAAGCTCAGAGTGTGTGGAGTCAACACATGTCTGTTGATACGGAGGCAAGGATGCCTGGCCACAGCTGGAGCTAACCAATGAGTTTGCTGGGCAGCCATGAGCTTTCTTTCTTTGGCAGAGTGCGTGCAAAGCCAAAATGTGGCCCCCATGGCTGGCCAACTGAGAGGTGAAGTGTGTCATTCTGAAGGAGGCTTGATTTGTACCTTATGATTTGGTCCTTCCATCATTTTTCCTATATAAGTAAGCACTCTGAATATTCTACCTCTTAAAAAACCATATATTTTATTCCTTCTATCTTGAACATGTCTTACTGATTGCCAACTGTTTGTGCTTAACTGCACACCTTGTGAATTCCACTCACGTCTCACAAGAGCCACTTGCTTACTCACTATCTTTTTTATTTTTTATACAGCAGGTTCTTATTAGTTATACATTTTATACACATCAGTGTATACATGTCAATCCCAATCGCCCAATTCATCACCACCACCCTGCCGCCGCTTTCCCCCCTTGGTGTGCATAATGTTTGTTCTCTACATCTGCGTCCCTATTTCTGCCCTGCAAACTTGTTCATCTGTACCATTTTTCTAGGTTCCACATATATGCATTAATATACGATATTTGTTTTTCTCTTTCTGACTTACTTCACTCTGTGTGACAGTCTCTAGATCCATCCACGTCTCTACAAATGACCCAATTTCGTTCCCTTTTATGGCTGAGTAATATTCCACTGTATATATGTACCACATCTCCTTTATCCATTTGTCTGTTGATGGTCATTTAGGTTGCTTCCATGACCTGGCTATTGTAAATAGTGCTGCAGTGAACAATGGGGTTCATGTGTCTTTTTGAATTATGGTTTTCTCTGGGTATATGCCCAGTAGTGGGATTGCTGGGTCATGTGGTAATTCTATTTTTAGTTGTTTTTTTTTATAAATTTATTTATTTATTTTATTTTGTTTTTGGCTGCGTTGGGTCTTCATTGCTGTGCGGGCTTTCTCTAGTTGCGGTGAGCGGGAGCTACCCTTCCTTGCGGTGCGTGGACTTCTCATTGCAGTGGCTTCTCTTGTTGCGGAGCACAGGCCCTAGAGCGTGTAGGCTTCAGTCGTTGTGGCACACGGGCTCTAGAGCACAGGCTCAGTAGTTGTGGCGCATGGGCTTAGTTGCTCTGCGGCATGTGGGATATTCCCAGACCAGGGCTCGAACCCATGTCCCTTGCATTGGCAGGCGGATTTTTAACCACTGCACCACCAGAAAAGCCTCTATTTTTAGTTTTTTAAGGAACCTCCATACTGTTCTCCATAGTGGCTGTACCAATTTACATTCCCACCAACAGTGCAAGAGGGTTCCCTTTTCTCCACACCCTCTCCAGCATTTGTTGTTTGTAGATTTTCTGATGATGCCCATTCTAACTGGTGTGAGGTGATACCTCATTGTAGTTTTGATTTGCCTTTTTCTAATGATTAGTGATGTTGAGCAGCTTTTCATGTGCTTCTTGGCCATCTGTATGTCTTCTTTGGAGAAATGTCTATTTAGGTCTTCTGCCCATTTTGATTGTGTTGTTTGTTTTTTTAATATTGAGCTGCATGAGTGGTTTATGTATTTTGGAGATTAATCCTTTGTCTGTTGATTCATTTGCAAATATTTTCTCCCGTTCTGAGGGTTGTCTTTTCATCTTGATTGTAGTTTCCTTTGCTTTAGCAAAAGCTTTTAAGTTTCATTAGGTCCTATTTGTTTATTTTTGTTTTTATTTCCATTACTCTAGGAGGTGTGTCAAAAAGGATCTTGCTGTGATTTATGTCAAAGAGTGTTCTTCCTATGTTTTCCTCTAAGAGTTTTATAGTGTCCAGTCTTACATTTAGGTCTTTGATCCATTTTGAGTTTATTTTTGTGTATGGTGTTAAGGAGTGTTCTAATTTCATTCTTTTACATGTAGCTGTCCAAGTTTCCCAGCACCACTTATTGAAGAGACTGTCTTTTCTCCATTGTATATCCTTGCCTCCTTTGTCATAGATTAGTTGACCATAGGTGCATGGGTTTATCTCTGGGCTTTCTATCCTGTTCCATTGATCTATATTTCTGTTTTTCTGCCAGTACCATATTGTCTTGATTACTGTAGCTTTGTAGTATAGTCTGAAGTCTGATTCCAGCTCCATATTTTTCCCTCAAGACTGCTTTGGCTATTCGGGGTCTTTTGTGTCTCCATACAAACTTTAAGATTTTTTGTTCTAGTTCTGTGAAAAACGCCATTGGTAGTTTGATAGGGATTGCATTGAATCTGTAGGTTGCTTTGCATAGTAAAATCATTTTTACAATATTGATTCTTCAGTCCAAGAACATGGTATATCTCTCCATCTGTTGGTGTCATCTTTGATTTCTTTCATCAGTGTCTTATAGTTTTCTGCATACAGGTCTTTTATCTCCTTAGGTAGGTTTATTTGTAGGTATTTTATTCTTTCTGTTACAGTGGCGCATGGGATTGTTTCCTTAATTTCTCTTTCTGATCTTTTGTTGTTATTGTATAGGAATGCAAGAGATTTCTGTGTATTAATTTTGTATCCTGCAACTTTACCAAATTCATTGATTAGCTCTAGTAGTTTTCTGGTGGCATCTTTAGGATTATCTCTGTATAGTATCATGTCATCTGCAAACAGTGACAGTTTTACTTCTTCTTTTCTGATTTGGATTCCTTTTATTTTTTTTTCTTCTCTGATGGCTGTGGCTAAAACTTCCAAAACTATGTTGAATAATAGTGGTGAGAGTGGACAACCTTGTCTTGTTCCTGATCTTAGAGGAAATGCTTTCAGTTTTTCACCATACAGAATGATGTTTGCTGTGGGTTTGTCACATATGGCCTTTATTATGTTGAGGTAGGTTCCCTCTATGCTCACTTTCTGGAGAGTTTTTATCATAAATGGTTGTTGAATTTTGTCAAAAGCTTTTTCTGCATCTGTTGACTTACTCACTGTTTTTATTTAGCACGTCTTAAGAGTTTAGCCATCCTACTTGTTTTTCTTGCCTGCTACAGCAGCACTAAGATTCCCCATCTATGTCAAACACACAGTACAGAATACACACTTGCCTGCCTCCCACAGAGAGCACATCACCATTCTCACCATCACCTACATTTCAGTGAAAGAACTGTGCAAAACAAACTATAGTTTGTATCCTTCAGCATCTTAGAAATGAAGACTACTACTGGTCCTGCTGCTGTCATCTTTTATTGAGTGTTTATGCCAGATAAATGTTTGGCATATATTTTTGTATCCAGTCCTCACAGTGAACCACGAGGTAGGTATTATTGTATCAGGTCTATGGGGAGAGAGCTGTTTGGAGAAGGAAGATGACCTATCAGGGTCAAGTGGTATGGGGGGAGCAGAGCAAGGAAGGGATCCCAAGACTCTCTGAACCCCAAATCCTTCTTCTGGTCATTGGACTAGGCTCTTCCATTTTCAGAGCCTCTTAGGGACCCCAGGCATTCCACTTCTTAGAGCCCTCTCCCATTCCCTGCCCCTAATATGTGAGGGCTTTGCTCCTACAGGGACCTCCAGGGTTGCTTATTCTTTTTTTTTTAATTTTATTGACTTATAGTTGATTTACAATGTTGTGTTAATTTCTGCTCTACAGCAAAGTGATTCAGTTATACATATATTTACATTTTTTTCATATTATTTTCCATTATGGTTTAACACAAGGTATTGAATACACTTTCATGTGCTATAGGACCTTGTTGTTTATCCATCCTATATATACTAGTTTGCATCTGCTAATCCCAAACTCCCAATACTTCCTTCCCTCACCTCTTCTCCCCCTTGGCGACCACAAGTCTGTTCTCTATGTCTGTGAGTCTGTTTCTCTTTCGTAGATGTTTATTTGTGCCGTATTTTAGATTCCACATGTAAGTGGTATCATATATTTGTCTTTATCTTACTTCACTTAGTATTATAATCTCTAGGTCCATCCATGTTGCTGCAAATGGCATTATTTCATTCTTTTTTAATGGCTGAGTAGTATTCCATTGTATATATGTACCACATCTTCTTTATCCATTCATCTGTTGATGGACATTTAGGTTGCTTCCATGTCTTGGCTATTGTGAATAGTGCTGCTATGAACATAGGGGTTCATGTATCTTTTTGAATTATAGTTTTGTCCAGATATATGCTCAGGAGTGGGATTGCTGGATCATATAGCAACTCTGCACCAATTTACATTGCAGAGTGGCTTATTCTTCAAGTGCCCATTTCACATAATGATGTGGCATTAAAATTCAGGTCACATCAGAAGAAAATTAAAGAGAATCACTAATTTTAAAATAAATCAAAGATCCTCATGGCTCATTTGGTCTCATGGTAGATGTAAAGGGGTTGTGAAAGTAATGTGTCAGAGGGAATGGCCAAATTGTTTAGTTAGCAAAGAAAAGCCCTATAGCTGGGGAGAGGCAGCATCTATTAATAGAGGACAGCACCCATGTGGTGAAGACAGTAGCTACAATTTTCTGAGTGTTATTATGAGCCAGGCGTGGTACATATATTATTTCAAATCTATAAGCACTCTGCCAGATGGATATACAGAGAGGAAAATGAGGTGCAGGCTGGTTAATCATATACAGAGAGGAAAATGAGGTGCAGGCTCCAAGTCACTGGGCTAGGAAGCAGTGGGTCGGGGTTTTGGTCCCAGGTTGCCCCTGCCCTTTCTCACTACCAACCTGCACAAGAGGGCACCCATGGAAGAAAGAATGTGGTGGGTAAAAGGGAAGGTAGAGGTCCACAGGACATATTTTGGGTCTGTTTCAGAGAGGAGCAAATGGAAGCCCTTGAAAATGGAATAAATGAAATCAGAATTACATGTTTCCTACTAAGAAAGAAAGTGCCTTTGGATAAATGAAAAGGATACAACCTTTGTTTATCCAAAGTTATCCAAATTCAGTATAGTATATTTTCTATGCTCTGAAATGTTTAATCCCTTTGGGGGTGGTTTACAAAGGTCATTAGCTGGATTTATTAAGCTAAAGACAAAGGTCTCAAATCAGATTACTGTTTGTTCAATATTCTGAGCTTTCTCACCCATGGACCAAGGAGATAAGAACTGTTAAGTGTATACTGCATGTATTTTTATTTATTTATTTATTTATTTTTGGCTGTTGGGTCTTTGTTACTGCATGTGGGCTTTCTCTATTTGTGTTGAGTGGGGGCTACTCTTCGTTGTGGTGCATGGGCTTCTCATAGCGGTGGCTTCTCTTGTTGCAGAGCACGGGCTCTAGGCGCGCAGGCTCAGTAGTTGTGGCTCGCAGGCTCTAGAGTGCAGGCTCAGTAGTTGTGGCGCACGGGCTTAGCTGCTCCGCGGCATGTGGAATCTTCCCGGACCAGGGCTTGAACTCGTGTCCCCTGCATTGGCAGGTGGATTTTTACTGCACCACCAGGGAAGCCCTGCATGTATTCTTATGTGTTTATAAATACAAATCTTAATTTCTTCATGTTCATCACATTTTGTAAAAATAACTTAGACAATTATAAAATGTTATAATATATGACTAGGCTAGAGGTAGAAATATTTCATTGGTCGGACCTATTGTCAATCATTTCAGAACTCTAACTACTCAGATTGAATTCACTGGGATTTCTTTCTCATTTCTTCCTCTCCTGCCTTGAATTACATTTTCCCTCCACTGGCTATATAATATCTTGGTTTATCTACTGATGGCTAGGATAGTTGTTATAATTGATATCTTCCTACTGAAGCTATTTTTGACAAGCTTAAATTAAATAAAAACATATCTGGGGCTTCCCTCATGGCACAGTGGTTAAGAATCCGCCTGCCAATACAGGGGAAGAGGGTTCGAGGGTTCGAGCCCTGGTCCAGGAAGATCCCACATGCCATGGAGCAGCTAAGCCCGTGCGCCACAGCTACGGAGCCTGCACTCTAGAGCCCATGAGCCACAGCTGTTGAGCCCATGTGCCACAACTACTGAAGCCCACGCACCTAGAGCCCATGCTCTGCAACAAGAGAAGCCACTGCAACGCAATGAAGAGTGTCCCTCCTCGCTGCAACTAGAGAAAGCCCACGCACAGCAACGAAGACCCAACGCAGCCGAAAGTAAAAAACAAACAAACAAAAAAAACCCCTGACAGTTTCTAAATCTAAACACATGATTAACTTGCACTCTTCCACAGGTCACAGAGTGAGTTACTGGCAAAATGGAATTATAACTGTGGTAGGAGATGTGTATGAGATCTGTCATGGATTTGTCTCCATAGAAAACTAGTTTTGCCTCTAATTTCTGTCGAAGGAAATGACCTAAATACCACTCTAAAGCAAAAATCATCATTTTAGGCAACAGCCTTTAATTGGCCTACAAAATTGGTCAATATATTTAGTTACCTGAGAGTGCATTTTTCAGCTAAATTATATTGAAAAACTCATCAGGAAGTTATATTACTTAAAATTTGACATTTTAAGCATGCATAACTGAGTTTTAAGGGCTATAGTGGAAAACTAACATGCTTTCAAAATTTCAGGCTAAAAGAATCATTTTTGAGTTTTGATTGTTTAATTGTTTGTGAGAGGGAGCAGCACAGAACTATTTTCTGGAGAAAGCTAGGCTCTGCCTGTAGGACTCCCTTGGCCCATTTCTGTGGCAGAGGTGTGGTAGATCTCCATAAAAGGCATTCGTTCTGGTGAGGCTTTTTTTTTTTTTTTTTGCGGTATGCGGGCCTCTCACTGTTGGGGCCTCTCCCATTGCGGAGCACAGGCTCTGGACGTGCAGGCTCAGCAGCCATGGCTCACGGGCCCAGCCACTCCGCGGCATGTGGGATCCTCCCGGACCGGGGCACGAACCCGCGTCCCCTGCATCGGCAGGCGGACTCTCAACCACTGCGCCACCAGGGAAGCCCCAGGCATTTTTAAAAAATGAAGTATAGTTTATTTACAGTGTTGTGTTAATTTTTGCTGTACAGCAAACTGACACACACACACACACACACACACATACACACATTCTTTTTTATATTCTTTCCATTATAGTTTATCTCAGGATATTGAATATAGCTCCCTGTGCTATACAGTAGGACCTTGTTGTTTATCCATCCTATATACAGTAGTTTGCATCTACTAACCCCAAACTCATAGTCCATCCCTCCCCCACCTCCCATTCCTTTTGGCAACCACAAGTCTGTTTTCTATGTCTGTGAGTCTATTTCTGTTTCATAGATAAGTTAATTTGTGTCATATTTTAATTCCACATATAAGTGATATATGATATTTATCTTTCTCTGTCTGACTTACTTCACTTAGTATGATAATATCTAGTTCCACCCATGTTGCTGCAAATGGCATTATTTCATTCCTTTTTATGGCTGAGTAGTATTCCATTGTATATATGTACCACATCTTCTTTATCCATTCATCTGTCGATGGGCATTTAGGTTGTTTCCATGTCTTGGCTATTGTAAACAGTGTTGCTATGAACATAGGGGTGGATGTATCTTTTCAAATTATAATTTTGCCCAGATATATGCCCAGGAGTGGGATTGCTGGATCATATGGTAATTCTATTTTTAGTTTTCTGAGGAACCTCCATACTGTTCTCCATAGTGCCTGTGCCAACTTACATTCCCACCAACAGTGTAGGAGGGTTACATTTTCTGAACACCCTCTCCAGCATTTATTATTTGTAGACTTTTTAGTGATGGCCATTCTGACTGGGTGTGAGGTGTTACTGGTGAGGCATTTTGATTTTCACAAGATAACATCCTTGTTATATTTTTCTCAGCTGCTTGTTAAATCTTATGAAACTATTTTTTTTTGGCCAGGAGTAATGACTGTAAACTCCTGATGACCAGCTCTCAAAAGAGTGTCACGAGGTCATTGAGTCCACTGGTATTCTGAATTCTATGCCTGAATCAAGCCAGATCACGAGGGACCACATGGTGTTGGCCCTTGTGGAATCGTACTCTCTTGGATGCTGTGCTCTTGGAGCTTGTTGGGATATTAAGCTACCGCGGGATTATCACTGTAGAATTTATGTCACTAACAAGGCTCCTCCTCTCCATCTCACATAAATCTTCTTTTGTCACTCTGGCTTTGGTGTCAGTAGCAGAAGCTAGGGAACTTTGCCTTGTGACCTCTTGGTCTGGGTGGTTACCTGCTGATTGGGACACCCCTCTGACTGTAATTTACAATAGGGTGGGGCGATGACAATGGGATGTTTGTGGAACAGTGGTCCATCGCTTTTTGAATACCTACTCAAAAGTGTTTCTTGCTGGATGTCGCCTAGTTTCCTAAATATCTCCTCCCACAATCCTCCTTGTGGTTCCTTCCATAGCCTTCATTGCTGAGTGCTGCCATCCTCTCCCACAGAAAAACAGTGTTTCACTTAGGATGACAGAATTCTGGTCCCAGGTTCTTATTCTGTCTCAGGTTCCTCCTTCATCGTAAGAGTATCTCTATGCACTCTAGCTTCTACTGACTTCTCAAGAGGGAAGCTGAACAGTGGTCACAGGTCAGGAGAGGGGGAAGAGGTGGTGGGTGTTCCAACTCCATTAGAAGTCTCTATAGTCAAAGACATTTCACTATCAATCTTAAGTATCCATCATGTATAGACGCAACTTCAATATCCACTTCAAATTGAGCTGCACCAAGCCCAGTTGGGTCTGAGGTCAGTTCCAGCCCAAGGTAAAGCTTATCCTTTCATATCCTTCTTTCTATCCCAAATCTCAGCTCTACATCTCTTGAAACCAGTTGTTCAGTTTCCTTGAGGAATTTCTCCAAGAAGACCTCTGTAAAGAAAATTGTAAAACTTTATTAAGAGCTATAAAAGAGAAACTGAATAGATGGAGAGACATATTATATCTATGGGAAGGAAGACAATAGCATAAAGATGCCAGTTCTCCCCAACATGAATTTTAGATTCAAAGCAAGTGCAGTCAAACAATAAATGGTCCAGAGGGTGTGGAGAAAAGGGAAGCCTCTTGCACTGTTGGTGGGAATGTAAATTGATACAGCCACTATGGAGAACAGTATGGAGGTTCCTTAAAAAACTAAAAATAGAATTACAATACGACCCAGCAATCCCACTACTGGGCATATACCCTGAGAAAACCATAATTCAAAGAGAGATGTGTACCACAATGTTCATTGCGGCACTATTTACAATAGCCAGGACATGGAAGCAAACTAAGTGTCCATCAACAGATGAATGGATAAAGAAGATGTGGCACATATATACAATGGAATATTACTCAGCCATAAAAAGAAACGAAATTGAGTTATTTGTAGTGAGGTGGATGGATCTAGAGTCTGTCCTACAGAGTGAAGTAAGTCAGAAAGAGAAAAACAAATACCGTATGCTAACACATATATATGGAATCTTAAAAAAAAGAAAAAGGTTCTGATGAACCTAGGGTCAGGACAGGAATAAAGACGCAGATGTAGAGAATTGACTTGAGGACACAGGGAGGGGGAAGGGTAAGGTGGGACAAAGTGAGAGGGTAGCATTGACATATATACACTACCAAATGTAAAACAGATAGCTAGTGAGAAGCAGCGCATAGCACAGGGAGATCAGCTCGGTACTTTGTGACCACCTAGAAGGGTGGGATAGGGAGGGTGGGAGGGAGACGCAAGAGGGAGGGGATATGGGGATATATGTATATGTATAGCTGATTCACTTTGTTATACAGCAGAAACTAACACAACATTGTAAAGCAATTATACTCCAATAAAGATGTTAAAAAAAAAACAAGTGCAATCAAAATCATGGAATGTGCTAAGCTGTTTTCACAATTTATTTTTTACTTTTTATTTTTATAAATTTATTTATTTATTGTATTTTTGGCTGCGTTGGGTCTTCATGGCTGCACATGGGCATTCTCTAGTTGTGGTGAGTGGGGGCTACTCTTTGTTGCAGTGTGTGGGCTTCTCATTGCGGTGGCTTCTCTTGTTGCTGAGCACGGGCTCTAGGCACATGGGCTCCTGTAGTTGTGGCATGCGGGCTCAGTAGGTGTGGCTTGCAGGCTCTAGAGCGCAGGCTCAGTAGTTGTGGTGCACGGGCTTAGTTGCTCCGCAACATGTGGGATCTTCCCGGACCAGGGCTTGAACCTGTGTCCCCTGCATTGGCAGGCAGATTCTTAACCACTGCGCCACCAGGGAAGTCCCAGCAGGTGGATTCTTAACCACTGTGCCGCCAGAGAAGTCCCCGATGTTTTCACAATTTAGATGGAAGACAAAGGGTTAAAAAAATAGCCAAGATATTTCTGAAGTACCAGGTATCAGTAATGTGAAGCTATAATTAAGACAGTGAGATAAGAGCATGTGGAGAAATATGCGGTGGATATTTACATAGTATCAAAGTACCCCCAAATACTTATTAATTGGATGTTAATTAATAAGCTCAAAATACTTACTACCTAACTTTATAGTAGAGAAATTGGCCAGACACCAAATTATCCAGTTAATGAAAGTTAACTTCACCAGTTATGAGACAAATTAACGTCGTGTGCCTCCATAAAGGGCACACTGAGAAGGACACAGAATCACTTCTGTGGTGTTCTGGCCAATAATGCATAACCTAAAGGTAATTATGAGGAAACCCCCAAACAAGGGACTGTCTACAAAGTGACTGGCCTCTGCTTTTCAAAAGTGTCAAGGTCATGGAAGGCAAAAGACCCACGAACTGTTCCAAATTGGAGACGAAAGAGACACGACAGTGACAGCAACATTTGAGCTGGGATTACATCCAGGACCAGGAAAGAAACTGTGGGGAAAATTAGCATAATTTGAATGGAGTGCGTAGTTATATATCAGTACTATTCTCTTGATTTTGATAGTCATATTTGGCCGTGTAGGAGATTTTTGTTTTTAGGAAATACACAGTAAATTATCGATGAATAATGGGGTGTCATGAAAACTTACTCTCTGAAATGGTTCAGAGAAAAAACCACACACGCGTGCACACATATGCAGGAAGGGGGAGAGAGAGAGAGGGAGAGAGAGGAAAAGAAGAGAAAAGGAGAATGAGGCAGATGTGATAAAATGTTAACAGCTGTGGAATGGGTGAATGCTATACATAGAAATGCTTTGTATTCTTCTCTCAACTTTCTGTGAATTTAAATTATTTGAAAATCAAGAACTAAAGGAGTACATTGGGACTTCCTACAAATAAAAAGGAAAGCATAAATGACACAACATAAGAGTTTGGGGCAGGGGGACATGGACAGACATTTCACGCAAGAGGATAATAAAGCAATGATGACATACTTGACATCATTCACGGTTCTGGTCAAGACCATAATGAGGCACATTTTTTTAACCACTTAACGGCCAAAATGAAAAAATCTGAAGTGTTAGAGAGGATTTAGTTTCAAATAACCCATTATAAATGTCTGGAGGGAGTATAATTTGTTGCTGTCACTCTAAACAGCTTATCATTATCTCAAAGTGTTGAACATCTGCATAGCCCATGACTCAGCAATTCTTCTCTAGGAATATAGCTTAGAAAATCTCTAATGCATATGCACCTGGAGACATTGGCAGCATGAATGTAGAAGTACTATTTACAATAGGAAAAACCTGGAAAGGACATAAATGCCCATCAATGGAAGGGTGCGTAAGTGAACTGTGGTACATTTGCACTGTCAAGAATTTTATCAATATAATATGAAATGAAAAAGGAAGCCATCCTCCAGTCACATACAGCATGATACCATTTTTGCAAAGTGAAAATGACTAAAGATTTTAAAATGATGAACTAGATAGTAATAGATTCAAAAAACTGTTTAAAAAATGCAAGGGGATAGTGAAAACACAGGATGTGTGCTTTTATTGCCATAGAGAACATGCTGCCTTAAAGGTGAACTCATGTTCTCCAGAAAATAAAAACAATTTGGTAGCTTTTAATTAAAAGCCTTTTTAAAAAACTTTTATTCATCAAGTTTCCAAATTCTTACCATTTAGCTTTAACCAGGATACCTATTACACAGATTCCTGTATTTTATTGTAATGAACAAAATAAAAAAAATTTTTTATACTTATACACTAAATTTTAGACACTAAAATATAAGCTCAATGAAGACAGAAATTTTTGTTTTTTGTGTTTACTATTGTGTCACGAGGGTCTACAGAAGATAATAAATAAATTTACCAATAAATAAGTGAATGAATGAAAACCCCTAATTGCCAGGGTAACGTTGCATTAACATAAAGTGTCCAGTGGGTGGAGCCCATGTTGCATTTTCATTACTGTTTGTTTGCTCTTTAGTCCTTCTAGGTCCTTGTTAAACGTTTCTTGTATTTTCTCCATTCTATTTCTGAGATTTTGGATCATCTCTACTATCATTACCCTGAATTCTTTTTCAGGTAGTTTGCCTATTTCCTCTTCATTTATTTGGTCTTGTGGGTTTTTATCTTGCTCCTTTGTCTGCAAGATGTTTTTCTGTCTTTTCATTTTGTGTAGTTTATAGTATTTGAGGTCTCCTTTCCCTAAGCTGCAGTCGTAGTTCCTCTCGCTTCTGTTCTCTGCCCTCAGTGGTGAGGTTGGTCCAGTGACTCGTGTAGGCTTCCTGATGGGAGGGACTTCCTGATGGGAGGGACTCAGTATTTCAGACACAGGGTCTAGCCACACATGAGCAGGGCCGTGTCAGTTGGTGTGTTTTGGGGTGTTTGTGAGCCTAGTATGACTTCAGATAGTCTGTGTGCTGATGGGTGCTTTTGTGTTCCTGCCTTGTTTGTTGTTTGGTGTGAGGTGTCCAGCGCTGGGAGCTGCAGGCAGTTGGGTGGAGCTGCGTCTTTGATTCAGATAGAGTCCTCTGTGAGAGCGCTAGGTGATTAATCTTCCCTGGGGCTGGGAATTCTCTAGTGGTCCAGCATCGCTCCCACCCCAGAGCCCCAGGCCCGTCGTTGGGTCAGGGAACCACGATTCTGCAAGTCGCTTGTTCTGGCACTAAAGGGGATTAAAAAAAAAAAAAAAAAAGACTAACAAAACCCCAGACAAATGGTAAAAAGTAACATCAAATAAACAAAAACAGAAACAAGGAAACATGCACACACACAAAAGAAACAAAAATAGAACCAAATAAAACAAAAAGCAAGAGAACAACCAAACAAAAGAACCCAAGAACAAAATCAAACAATTAAAAAGAGAACTAACAAAAACACAAAACCAAAAAACAAAACCAAAGCAGAGTGCCAACTGAAAAAGGAAGCAAAGTAACAAAACAAACCAACAAAAATGATAAAAAAAAGAAAAAGGGAAATAAGACAGAACAGAAAAGCAATGTAGAAATAGAAATATAAAAAAATAAAATAAAAAATATATTAAAAAAAAGACAAAATGCCAGGCAAATGGTAAAAACAAAATCAAAGAAACAAAAACAGAAACAAGGAAACACACACACACACACACACACACACACACACACACGCAAAAGAAACAAAAACAGCACCAAATAAAACAAAAAGCAACAGAACAACTAAACTGAGGAACCCCAAAATGAAATCAAACAATTATAATCAGAACTAACAAAAACACAAAACCTAAAAACAACACCAAAACAGTGTGCCAACTGAAGAATAAAGCAAAGAAACAGAACCAATAAAGATGATTTTTTTTAAAAGGGAAAAAACACAGAACAGAAAAACAAAGTAAAAATAGAAGTAAAAATAAAAAATATGTTATAAAACACAAAGATCCCAAAAGACTAAATACAATTAAAAAAATGCTAAAGCAACAACAAACAAACAAAAACCCAAAAAAAGCCAGAACCAACAGAATTAATCAAAACATAATAAAAATATTAGTAATGCTATGTTTCCCTAGCGTTCTTGCACATGCCTTGAGCCACAGCCCACCTCCGCCTCTCCAAGAGACTCTCCCCACCTCTGGGCTGGTCTCTGGACCTGTCGTCAGCCCTGTGGGGACCACTCAGACTCTGATCTGGCCCAATTCCTGCATGTGCTGCCCCCAAAGTCCACAGCTGCCAGAGCGAGACCGCTTTCATTTGTGGGTACACTCACTGTCTACTCAGTATCTCAGACACAGGGTCTACCTAACTGATCGTTGGGATTTAATCTGTAGCTTGCACAGCTGAGGGAAAGATTTTCGATCATCTTCATTAGTCGCCCTGCCCCTGGGGTTCAGCTTTGGTTTTATCCCCACCTCTGCGTGTGGTCCACCCACAGGAGTCTGGTCCTGAGGCTGCTTTGGAGCTCTTGGGTCTGCCCCTGTGAGGACCTGGCACAGAGGTACGAGGGCTTGGATCACGGGAGCCCTGGTGATGCCCCCATGTTGTATCCTTATGACAGTATGACAAAGCAAGAATTTAAACATTTTTTGATGAATGCTTCCCTGTTCTTGGGTGAAGTTTAGGTGGTTCTGTGGAAACTCTGTAATACATTTAGATTTTCTTTGAAGTATATTAATTGGTACCAGACTTCAACCTTTTTAGTTTGGTATTTGTGTTTGATCAACAGCTTTCTAATGGAAAGTTCATTTGTTTCTTGAGTTAATGTTAAGTGAAAAGGTTATCCTCTCTAGGAAATTCAACTCTATTGTTAATTTTACTGCATTTATTGATGGGTAAAAAACGAAGAGTACTAAAGAATGAGAACGATCTGTTTGATAGACAATGAGAGGCCAAACGGTGGTAAAGAATGTAATATGAATGGTGACTATGCAGATACCTTCTAAAGGAAAGCAGAATCACAGCAGTTCTCCCCATCACTCAGTTAAGAGGCCTGGCATTCATGTAAATGAAGTGTATTTAAATTGAATTATTAGATTTATTTAGTTTTCATTTTATATTGAAGTATAGTTGATTTATGATATTAGTTTCAGGTATACAGCACAGTGATTCAGTATTTTTATGTTAAAAGTTATTACAAGATAATAGCTCTTATTCCCTGTGCTGTACAATATATTCTTGTTGCTTATTTATTTTATACATAGTAGTTTGTTTCTCTTAATCCCCTACGCAATCCCAATCTTGCTCCTACTCCCTCCCCTCTCCCCACTGGTGACCCTTAGTTGGTTTTCTGTATCTGTTAGTCCGTTTCTGCTTTGCTATATTCATTCGTTTGTATTATTTTTTAGATTCTGCATCTATGTGATACCATACAGTGTTTGTCTTTGTCTGACATTTCACTAAGCATAGTATTCTCTAGGTCCAACCACGTTGCTGAGAATGGCAGAATTTCACTCTTCTTAGTTTTCTTTCTTCAGTCAGTTACAGGATGTTCATCCTCATATGGCTCTGTACATCTGCTAACCAGGCCTGTTCCTCTCCTCTTTCTACCTTCCTGTGCTCTTTGGGACCTTCCCTTTTTTTTTTCCCTTTTAGCTCCTGGCTCACTGCCATTTTCTTAAAATTCCTGTGACAATTGTTGGTTATTTCAGGATCCAGATAAATGATCTTTTTTTAAAAAAAAATAAATTTATTTATATTTATTTTTGGCTGCGTTGGGTCTTCGTTGCTGTGTGCGCAGCTTTCTCTAGTTGTGGTGAGCGGGGGCTACTCTTCATTGCAGCGTGCGGGCTTCTCATTGCGGTGGCTTCTCTTGTTGCAGAGCACAGGCTCTAGGTGTGTGGGCTTCAGTAGTTGTGGCACGTGGGCTCAGTGGTTGTAGTTTGCAGGCTCTAGAGCACAGGCTCAGCAGTTGTGGCACACGGGCTTAGTTGCTCCGCGGCATGTGGGATCTTCCCAGACCAGGGCTCAAACCCGTGTCCCCTGCATTGGCAGGCGGATTCTTAACCACTGTGCCACCAGGGAAGCCCTAAATGATCTTTTCAACATCCCCTGCTCTTGGTTGCTTAACCTCCTTTCTCCGGGGAACTTGTCCTTTTCCTTACCCCAGTCATTCACTCCCACGGTCCCACCCTTGCCCATGTGTTTACCAAAAATTAGTTCCTACCTTAATCTCAGTTTCAAGCACCTACTTTCCCACCATTGCATCCGGTTTTGCTAGCTCACTCTCTCTGATGTGCTGTCCTCACTTTTCCGGCCCCACCAGACCTTCAGTCCATTGATTGACCACCTCTTCTTCTTCTCTAACTCTCTATCTTAACCTCATGTTACAGTCTTACCTGTCCTAGATTCCATGCTTTGACATTATAGCAACCCCCTTGCAGCTCCCAGATGCCCTTGCTTCATCCTTCAGCACAGGTGCCTGGAAAGCCCCAATCCTAGTTAAATCTAACTCTCTGCCTACTCCATGCCTGCCTCCTTGCAGCTGAACATGACGGATAACCCTACAGCCATGGCTACTGGGCTCACGTGAAATTTATCCCCATTAATCTCGAGTGGACCCTCCCTGATGCCTGGCAGTCCCACTTCATCTCTCTAGTCCATTGCCTTCTTCTGCTTTTCTAGACCCTTGTTTTTCAAATTGTGTATTGAAAAAACTAAACAGATGAGAACAGGTTAGAGCTGGGTGGAGTTCATAGCACATAACAAGAGTAAATATAGTTTCAGTTATTCATATACAGTTTCCCCCTTATCTGTTGGGTATATGTTCGAAGACCCTGAGTAGATGCCTATAAGCACGGACAGTCCTAACCCCTATATTTACTATGTTGTTTTCTATGAATACATAACTATGATAAAGTTTATTTTATGAATTAGGTGCAGTAAGAAACTAACAGCAATAACTACTAATAAAATAGAACAATTATAACCATGTACTGTAATAAAGTTTATGTGAATGTGATCTCTCCCTCTCTCTCTCAGAATATCTTATTGTACAAATTGATTGCCTTTTCCATCTTAAGCACTTATTATGCAGTTTGAGGTTCAACGTCAAAACTAGCACAAATTTCTCTTTTCTCTTCACAGTTTCACAGATAGATTTGTTCTTATCGTAGATCTTAGCAACATCAGCACTCAATTTTATTTTTCCTTATTAAGTCGAGAACGTTCCCCTTTTCACTTAAAGGAAGCACTTTACAGCTTCTCTGGGCCATTATTAAGTAAAATGAGGGTGATTTGAACACAAGCCCTGTGTTACCACAACAGTCAATCTGATAGCCGAGAAGTCTAGATGACTTAATGGATGAGGATATGATGGACAAACTGATGATTCCTCCCTGTTTTAGCCCAGTCCCTCCACTTGCCTCCTAAATGTCATCAACCCTCAACTTCTCAAAGACATTGCTTATAACTTATCTAGTAATTAGTCAGAACCCCAGTCAGGTTCTTTCTGATGCATCATCAATTTCCCCTTCTCTGCTAGATCATTTATTTTAAAAAATAAAGTAAGAAAAGGTCAAGGTTTATATCCTTAAGGATCTTAACATCTTTTAAGGAGTAATATGATAGAAATATAGATCAGAAGGCCAGAAAGAATGTATTTTGCCTTCCTGAAAATGTCCATTCAAGAAGTGTTGAAACAGTACATAACATAATAGCACATAACAATTAATTAGCAGATTTTAAATACTTGCATTTGCGAGTGCGGAAGTTAATCTGTCAGCGTGAGAAAGCTCTAGTGTAGAAATCTGTTTTTCCCTCATATCTTTCTGTTTCAGAGGATGTGGTGTCTTTTCCCATGTTCAAGGTCAGTCTCACTTGAGGCCCTTGGTGACTTTCTGCTGGTTTCCTCGGGGATGTTGCGTCATCATTTACTCGCATATTCATTTAGCAGACCTTGGATAGTTGTGTGTCAGGCGCTGTGCTGAGACTGAAGGAGAAAAAAAGAAAAAGACACAATCCAAGGCACCAAGGAGCTCATTTTTAGTGAGCATTACTTTTTTTTTCCTTTTTGTTTGTTTGGTTTATTGGTTTCTCCTCCCCAGTTCCCAACATGCTCCTAACTCTCCTGTCTTCTAATTTTTCCTGTGACTGTGGAACCACCATTTCTTTCCCCTGCCCACCTCCAGTATTACCCTCTTTCTTTTTCTTCCCTTCTCATTCAACTTCTTTAAGGGTCATCCCACGCTCACTCTCTCCCCTTCTTCACCTGCTTTTCATGTATCAGTTCTCTGCAATTTGGCCTCAGCCCCATCGTCCCATGGAATCCTCCCTGCCGATGGCATTCATCTTGCCAAACCTGATGGTCATTTTCCTGCCCTCATCTTTTTGGACTACTCTACTGCAATTTTCACTCTCGATTTCTTCTTTCAAGCTCTATGTCCTTGACTTTGATCAGCTACTCACCCCTGGTTACGCAACTTCTTCCTGTTTCCTTTGGCCATCTTCCTGGGCTACTCCCCTGCCTCTTCCCTATGACCCTGAGCTCTGTTCTTGGTTCTTTGCTTCTTCTTCTGTACATGCTCTCCTCAAGCAATCTCATTTTCTTTTATGGTCTTAGATTTCCCACTCTGATTATAAGAACCTGGGTTGTATATCAAACTGCCCACGGCACACATCTGCTTATATATCAAACTGTCTACAGCTTATGGTGACTTGAGGCACCCCAGATATCTAAACTGTGTGTGCTGAGACTGGAACTCATCTTCTTGCCCGTCCCACTCCACACCTGTTCCTTCTCCACATGTCATCACCTTCCTCTCTCCCCCTCCTCCCCAATTCCATCATCATCAAGGATACTGATCCTAGGTCTATATATTTCCTGAATTGAGCCCCTCCGCTCCATCTCTAGTGTGATGGTTTTAGTTCACGTCACCACCATCCCTTGATTCCATCCTCATAGCTTGTAGCCTGTACTATACTGTCTCATACCGCCATGCCCTTTGCCTGAAGTGCCCTTTCTTAAACTGATAGACATTCATCCTTCAGGATTTGCTCAAGAATCATCTTCTCATCTTTTCTGAACTGGGCAAAGTTTTACTTTACTATATTCAATTTATTTTATTGAATTTATTAAAAAAATAAGTTATCTCTTATGTGTCTTCTTTACTGCATTATATAGTAGATTCGGAGTACATCTTTATTCTCCTGGTACCTTACTCAGTGCCTGGCATATAGGAGGTTATTGGACCTAAATGTAGCTAAGATTTTCCCACTCAGTTGCAATCTACAAGCTTTAGTACATCACAGAATGCTTGGCCTTTTCTACTTACTAAACATTGACTTGGTGCTTTTTGTATGTGGGCATTGTGAAGGAGTGATTGCATTGTGATCTGAGTAGGTCATAATGGGGTTTAGGAGGAGGTTTGTGGGAGGAACAAAGCCAGAGAAGTAATCCAGGCCAGATCATGAAGGGCCACGCACACAATGAGTTTTGTTCAGAAAGAGCATTCTGTGGCGGAGTGAAAAAGGATGATGAGGGTGAGCTTGGAAGCAGAAAAGTCTATCATAGAAGTAAATTTGTTATTTAGATCACACCTCATTACGATGTGTCTACTTGGGTTGTATTAACTCTCTAATAGCAGATTGTTGCTTTCAAGTATGTATCGAATTATATTTAATCATGTATTCATCCTATAACATTTACTAGTGATTATTAGGTGCTAAATAGTACATATATGGTATCTTGGGGATCCTAGTGTAATAGACACTGTCCTTGGCCTCAGAGAACTCACAGTCTAGTGGTAGTACTAGATGCAGTAATGGACAAATGTTGTTCAGCATCAGTGCTATGGGAGGGGTGAGCAGACATTGCTTATGGAGCACAGAAGGGGAATGACCTCTTACATGGGAGTCAGAGGGGCCCAGGGAGGGCAGCCTGGAGTTATGACTCTGAGCTGAATTTTGAAGGATGAGTAAGAATTAGCCTCTCAAATAAACTGGAGTCTTGCCAGGTCACTCCAGTCAGTGGGAACAGCTTGTGCAAAGACTCAAATAGGATAGCTGAGTTTTTAGTGGCTTGAATTTATGGTGCAACGTGTGGTAGGACGAGGAATAAGGTAGGAAGGGTAAGCGGGCAGGCCGTGTTAAAATAAATTTCATCTCAACTGGCATGTCACAGAAGAGAGTGAAATTCCGACCTGCTTTCATTAACGGATTAGATAGAACCTGGTAATAGCTATGCTGCGTATTTAAGAAACGGAAAGGTAAACAGAAAGACAAATAATCAGAATCATCAGGGCTTTTTGGTAGAAATATTCTTAGAGAAGAAAGGTTATTCTTAGAGAAGAAAGGTTAGAAAGAACCTTTCTTCTCTAATATTCTTAGAGAAGAAAGGTTCTTTCTCTCGTCATCAATCCATATTTCTTGGTTTAGATCTGCCTCTGGCTCATATTCAAAAACTGAATCCAAGAAATCCTGCAGTTTCCCAGAGGGCCAATAGTTCCTGTTATAACAGCTCTCATGACGTTTCCTGGATATGATAAGTCCCATATTTACAGACTTATAAGTCAAAGATTTTCTTCAGAGATTTTCTTCAACTTTCGCCCTCAGATCGACATGCAACGTGCCTCAGGCGAGGTAATGACTAGCCTGGCAGAGGAAGCGAGGGGGCCTCTATGGTGACGTTTCCTGGCTACACAGAAAAATCTCCCGGATGCACAGATGACTAAAGCTCCTGGATGCACAGATTTAGTCAAAGTTTTATTTTTTGTTCCAGGATAACTTGGGTTCATTAGAACACGGTGTAATGTGCCTTGAAACAGAATAATGACTCACCTAGCAAAGTGTTGAGTGTATCTTTACTGATTACAGACCTCCACCTTCAGGCTGGGTGGTGACCCTGTCAGAGAAGGATGAGGAAAGAATATAGTTTTAGAATTTAATAGATGTGCAACAGCCTGAGTGTGGTATTGTTTTCTGTGCTGGGTTTCAAGATTGCTGTGAATTAGAACATGTTCTTTTCAGATGGAAATAACACCACTGGTTTCCTCCTCATTGGTGGATGTTGAATGTTAGTTTTACTGTTGGGTCTGAGGAAGAAGCCAAACACCTTCCTTCTACATAGGCTAACATTTTGTATCTTTATAATCTTTGAGTAGATTTTGTTTTTCTATCTGGATGCCTTTTTTTTTTTTTTTTGCCTAGCACTAGTCTGTCTTTCTTGACTCCTACTGCCTTATGCACATGGAATTATAAGCAGCCAAACTTCCGAGGCCCAAAATGTAGGCCAAGTGCTTTTTAAAGGAATACAGTTATTTTTATTCAATTTTTAAAATACATTCATTTTGCCTGCACATAGTCTGTGATCTCTAAGCTTATCTGAAGAAATGTTAAATAATAAAGCAGAGTTCTCCACAAAGATCTGCACTGATAATAAGGGTAGACTGTGGAAGATTTAATAAAGATGTAAGATCCATTAGATAATACCACATACCTCCACAGAGCTGCTACTCTGTTAGTCTCAAATTTAGCACATTCAAAATTTCACCAATCAACTTCCCTCCGCTTTGACAGAGCCATCAGCATTTTCCTAACCTCCCAAGGAAGGTAGCACAATGATTAGGAAAGTGCATGGGCTTTCTGACTCAAGCATAATTAGGTCTGCGTGCTAACTTTAAGACCTTTGCAAGGTGGTTCAATTCTCGGAGGCTCTTGTTTCCTTATCTCTAAAAATGGAATAATAATTCCAATGACGTAGCGTTGTGGTGAGAATTAAAGGAGCTATCAAATGTATCACAAGCATAAAGAGTAATGGGTGTCATGAGAACTCCTGGTATCTCTTACTCTCCTTTTCTCTCTCTTCCCAATATCCAGTCCTTGTTTTTTTTTTTTTTTTAACATCTTTATTGGAGTATAATTGCTTTACAGTGGTGTGTTAGTTTCTGCTTTATAACAAAGTGAATCAGTTATACCTATACATATGTCCCCATATCTCTTCCCTCTTGCGTCTCCCTCCCTCCCACCCTCCCTATCCCACCCCTCTAGGTGGTCACAAAGCACCGAGCTGATCTCCCTGTGCTATGCAGCTGCTTCCCACTAGCTATCTATTTTACATTTGGTAGTGTATATATGTCCATGCCACTCGCTCACTTCGTCCCAGCTCCCCCTTCCCGCTCCACGTATCCTCAAGTCCATTCTCTAGTAGGTCTGTGTCTTTATTCCCATCTTGCCCCTAGGTTCTTCATACCTTTTATTTTTTTTTAGATTCCATATATATGTGTTAGCATACGGTATTTGTTTTTCTCTTTCTGACTTACTTCACTCTGTATGACAGACTCTAGGTCCATCCACCTCACTACAAATAACTCAATTTCGTTTCTTTTTATGGCTGGGTAATATTCCATTGTATATATGTGCCACATCTTCTTTATCCATTCATCTGTTGATGGACACTTAGGTTGCTTCCATGTCCTTGCTGTTGGAAATAGAGCTGCAATGAACATTGTGGTACATGACTCTTTTTGAATTAGTTTTCTCGGGGTATAATCCCAGTAGTGGGATTGCTGGGTCGTATGGTAGTTCTATTTTTAGCTTTTTAATGAACCTCCATACTGTTCTCCATAGTGGCTGTATCAATTTACATTCCCACCAACAGTGCAAGAGGGTTTCCTTTGCTCCACACCCTCTCCAGCATTTATTGTTTCTAGATTTTTTGATGATGGCCATTCTGACTGGTGTGAGATGATATCTCATTGTAGTTTTGATTTGCATTTCTCTAATGATTAATGATGTTGAGCATTCTTTCATGTGTTTGTTGGCAATCTGTATATCTTCTTTGGAGAAATGTCTATTTAGGTCTTCTGCCCATTTTTGGATTGGGTTGTTTGTTTTTTGGATATTGAGCTGCATGAGCTACTGGTAAATTTTGGAGATTAATCCTTTGTCAGTTGCTTCATTTGCAAATATTTTCTCCCATTCTGAGGGTTGTCTTTTGGTCTTGTTTATGGTTTCGTTTGCTGTGCAAAAGCTTTTAAGTTTCATTAGGTCCCATTTGTTTATTTTTGTTTTTATTTCCATTTCTCTAGGAGGTGGGTCAAAAAGGATCTTGCTGTGATTTATGTCAGAGAGTGTTCTGATTATGTTTTCCTCTAAGAGTTTGATAGTGTCTGGCCTTAAATTTAGGTCTTTAATCCATTTGGAGTTTATTTTTGTGTGTGGTGTTAGGGAGTGTTCTAATTTCATTCTTTTACATGTAGCTGTCCAGTTTTCCCAGCTCCACTTATCGAAGAGGCTGTCTTTTCTCCACTGTATATTCTTGCCTCCTTTATCAAAGTTAAGGTGACCATATGTGCGTGGGTTTATCTCTGGGCTTTCTATCCTGTTCCATTGATCTATATTTCTGTTTTTGTGCCAGTACGATACTATCTTGATTACTGTAGCTTTGTAGTATAGTCTGAAGTCCAGGATCCTGATTCCTCCAGCTCCGTTTTCTTTCTCAAGATTGCTTTGGCTATTCGGGGTCTTTTGTGTTTCCATACAAAGTGTGAAATTTTTTGTTCTAGTTCTGTGAAAAATGCCAGTGGTAGTTTGATAGGGATTGCATTGAAACTGTAGGTTGCTTTGGGTAGTATAGTCATTTTCACAGTGTTGATTCTTCCAATCTGAGAACATGGTATATCTCTCCATCTATTTGTATCATCTTTAATTTCTTTCATCAGTGTCATAATTTTCTGCATACAGGTCTTTTGTCTCCTTAGGTAGGTTTATTCCTAGATATTTTATTCTTTTTGTTGCAGTGGTAAATGGGAGTGTTTTCTTAATTTCACTTTCAGATTTTGCATCATTAGTGTATAGGAATGCAAGAGGTTTCTGTGCATTAATTTTGTATCCTGCTACTTTACCAAATACATTGATTAGCTCTAGCAGTTTTCTGGTAGCATCTTTAGGATTCTTTATGTATAGTATCATGTCATCTGCAAACAGTCACAGCTTTACTTCTTCTTTTCCAATTTGGATTCCTTTTATTTCTTTTTCTTCTCTGATTGCTGTGGCTAAAACTTCCAAAACTACATTGAATAATAGTGGTGAGAGTGGGCAACCTTGTCTTCTTCCTGATCTTAGTGGAAATGGTTTCAGTTTTTCACCTTTGAGGACGATATTGGCTGTGGGTTTGTCATATATGGCCTTTATTCTGTTGAGGAAAGTTCTCTCTATGCCTACTTTCTGGAGAGTTTTTATCATAAATGGGTGTTGAATTTTGTTGAAAGCTTTCTCTGCATCTCTGGAGGTGATCATATGGTTTTTCTCCTTTAATTTGTTAATATGGTGTATCACATTGATTGATTTACGTATATTGAAGAATCCTTGCATTTCTGGGATAAACCCCACTTGATCATGGTGTATGATCCTTTAAATGTGCTGTTGAATTCTGTTTGCTAGTATTTTGTTGAGGATTTTTGCATCTATGTTCATCAGTGATATTGGCCTGTAGTTTTCTTTCTTTGTGACATCTTTGTCTGGTTTTGGTATCAGGGTGATGGTGGCCTCATAGAATGAGCATGGGAGTGTTCCTCCCTCTGCTCTATTTTGGAAGAGTTTGTGAAGGATAGGTGTTAGCTCTTCTCTAAATGTTTGATAGAATTCACCTGTGAAGCCATCTGGTCCTGGGTGCTTGTTTGTTGGAAGATTTTTAATCACAGTTTCAATTTCAGTGCTTGTGATTGGTCTGTTCATATTTTTTATTTCTTCGTGGTTCAGTCTTGGAAGGTTGTGCCTTTCTGAGAATTTGCCCATTTCTTCCAGGTTGTCCATTTTATTGGCATATAGTTGCTTGTAGTAATTTCTCATGATCCTTTGTATTTCTGCAGTGTCAGTTGTTACTTCTCCCTTTTCCTTTCTATTTCTATTGACTTGAGTCTTCTCCTTTTTTTTCTTGTTGAGTCTGGCTAATGGTTTATCAATTTCATTTATCTTCTCAAAGAACCAGCTTTTAGTTTTATTGATCTTTGCTATTGTTTCCTTCATTTCTTTTTCATTTATTTCTGATCTGATCTTTATGATTTCTTTCCTTCTGCTAACTTTGGGGGTTTTTTGTTCTTTCTCTAATTGCTTTAGGTGTAAGGTAGGTTGTTTATTGGAGATGTTTCTTGTTTCTTAAGGTAGGATTGTATTGCTATAAACTTCCCTCTTGGAACTGCTTTTGCTGCATCCCATAGGTTTTGGGTTGTCGTGTTTTCATTGTCATTTGTTTCTAGGTATTTTTTGATTTCCTCTTTGATTTCTTCAGTGATATCGTGGTTATTAAGTAGTGTATTGTTTAGCCTCCATGTGTTTGTATTTTTTACACATTTTTTCCTATAATTGATATCTTGTCTCATAGCATTGTGGTTGGAAAGGATACTTGATACAATTTCAGTTTTCTAAAATTTACCAAGGCTTGATTTGTGACCCAGGATATGATCTATCCTGGAGAATGTTCCATGAGCACTTGAGAAGAATGTGTATTCTGTTGCTTTTGGATGGAATGTCCTATAAATATCAATTAACTCCACCTTGTTTAATGTATCATGTAAAGTTTGTGTTTCCTTATTTATTTTCATTTTGGATGATCTGTCCCTTTGTGAAAGTGGGGTGTTAAAGTCCCCTACTATGATTGTGTTACTGTCGATTTCCCCTTTTATGGCTGTTAGTATTTGCCTTATATACTGAGGTGCTCCTATGTTGGGTGCATAAATATTTACAATTGTTATATCTTCTTCTTGGATTGATCCTTTGATCATTATGTAGTGTCCTTCTTTGTTTCTTCTAATAGTCTTTGTTTTAAAGTCTATTTTGTCTGATGTGAGAATTGCTACTCCAGCTTTCTTTTGATTTCCATTTGCATGGAATATCTTTTTCCATCCCCTCACTTTCAGTCTGTATGTGTCCCTAGGTCTGAAATGGGTCTCTTGCAGACAATATATATGGGTCTTGTTTTTGTATCCATTCAGCCAGTCTGTGTCTTTTGGTGGGAGCATTTAATCCATTTACATTTAAGGTAATTATCGATATATATGTTCCTATCACCATTTTCTTAATTTTGGGGGGTTTGTTATTGTAGGTCTTTTCCCTCTCTTGTGTTTCCTGCCTAGAGAAGGTCCTTTAGCATTTGTTGTAAAGGTGGTTTGGTGGTGCTGAACTCTCTTAGCTTTTGCTTGTCTGTAAGGTTTTAATTTCTCTGTAGAATCTGAATGAGATCCTTGCTGGGTACAGTACTGTTGGTTGTAGGTTTTTCTCCTTCATCACTTTAAATATGTCCTGCCAGTCCCATTTGGCTTGCAGAGTTTCTGCTGAAAGATCAGCTGTTATCCTTATGGGGATTCCCTTGTATGTTATTTGTTATTTTTCCCTTGCTGCTTTTAATATTTTTTCTTTGTATTTAATTTTTGACAGTTTGATTAATATGTGTCTTGGTGTGTTTCTCCTTGGATTTATCCTGTATGGGACTCTCTGTGCTTGGTGGACTTGATTAACTATTTCCTTTCCTGTATTAGGGAAGTTTTCAACTATAATCTCTTCAAATATTTCCTCAGTCCTTTTCTTTTTCTCTTCTTCTTCTGGGACCCCTATAATTCAAATGTTGGTGCATTTAATGTTGTCCCAGAGTCTCTGAGACTGTCCTCAATTCTTTTCATTCTTTCTTCTTTATTCTGCTCTGCAGTAGTTATTTCCACTATTTTATCTTCCAGGTCACGTATCGGTTCTTCTGCCTCAGCTATTGATCCCTTGTAGAGAATTTTTAATTTCATTATTGTGTTGTTCATCATTGTTTGCTCTTTAGTTCTTCTAGGTCCTTGTTAAACATTTCTTGTATTTTCTCCATTCAGATTCCAAGATCTTGGATCATCTTTACTATCATTACTCTGAATTCTTTTCCAGGTAGACTGCCTATTTTCTCTTCATTTTTTAGGTCTGGTGGGTTTTTATCTTGCTCCTTCATCTGCTGTGTCTTTCTCTGTCTTCTCATTTTGCTTAACTTACTGTGTTTGGGGTCTTATTTTCACAGGCTGCAGGTTCGTAGTTTCTGTTGTGTTTGGTGTCTGTCCCCAGTGGCTAAGGTTGGTTCAGTGGGTTGTGTAGGCTTCCTGGTGGAGGGAACTAGTGCCTGTGTTCTGGTGGATGAGGCTGAATCTTGTCTTTCAGTGGGCAGGTCCACGTCTGGTGGTGTGTTTTGGGGTATCTGTGGCCTTATTATGATTTTAGGCAGCCTTTCTTCTAATGGATGGGGTTGTGTTCCTGTCTTGCTAGTTGTTTGGCATAGGGTTTCCAGCACTGTAGCTTGCTGGTCATTGAGTGGAGCTGGGTCTTGGTGTTGAGATGGAGATCTCTGGGAGATTTTCGCCATTTGATATTACGTGGAGCTGGGAGGTCTCTTGTGGACCAGTGTCCTGAACTTGGCTCTCCCACCTCAGAGGCACAGCCCTGATGCCTGGCTGGAGCACCAAGAGCCTGTCATCCACATGGCTTAGAATAAAAGGGAGAAAAAAAAGAAAGATGAAGATAAAATAAAATAAAATAATGTAAAATAAAATAGTTATTATGATAAAAAATAAAAAGTAATTATTAAAAAAGTTTTTAAAAAGTAATAATAAAAGAAAGAAAGAAAGAAGAGCAAGCAAACCAAAAAACAAATCCACCAATGATAACAAGTGCTGAAAACGATACTAAAAAAAAGAAAAATGGACAGACAGAACCCTAGGACAAATGGTAAAAGCAAAGCTACATAGACAGAATCACACACAGAAGCATACACATACACACTCACAAAAAGAGAAAAAGGGAAAAAAAAATATATTGTTGCTCCCAAAGTCCACCTCCTCAATTTGGGATGATTCTTTGTGTATTCATGTATTCCACAGATGCAGGGTACATCAAGTTGATTGTGGAGCTTTAATCCGCTGCTTCTGAGGCTGCTGGGAGAGATTTCCCTTTTTCTTTGTTCGCACAGCTCCCAGGGTTCAGCTTTGGATTTGGCCCTGCCTCTGCGTGTAGGTCGCCTGAGGGCATCTCTTCCCACCCAGACAGGATGGGATTAAAGGAGCAGCTGATTCAGGGGCTCTGGCTCACTCAGGCCGGGGGAGGGAGGGGTACAGATGCAGGGCGAGCCTATGGTGGCAGAGGTCGGCATGACATTGCAACCAGCCTGAGGCGTGCAGTGCGTTCTCCCGGGGAAGTTGTCCACGGATCACGGGACCCTGGCAGTGGCGGGCTGCACAGGCTCCCCGGAAGGCGGGTGTGGATAGTGACCTGTGCTCGCACACAGGCTTCTTGGTGGCGGCAGCAGCAGCCTTAGCGTCTCCTGCCCGTCTCTGGTGTGCGCGCTGATAGCCGTGGCTCGCACCCGTCTCTGGGGCTCCTTTAAGCGGCGCTGTTAATCTCCTCTCCTCGCGCATCAGGAAACAAAGAGGCAAGAAAAAGTCTCTTGCCTCTTCGGCAGGTCCAGACTTTTCCCCAGACTCCCTCCCGGCTAGCCGTGGCGCACTAAGCCCCTGCAGGCTGTGTTCACGCAGCCAACCCCAGGCCTCTCCAGGCGCTCCGACCGAAGCCCGAGCCTCAACTCCCAGCCCCGCCCGCCCCGGCGGGTGAGCAAACAAGCCTCTCGGGCTGGTGAGTGCTGGTCGGCACCAGTCCTCTGTGCGGGAATCTCTCCGCTTTGCCCTCTGCACCCCTGTTGCTGTGCTCTCCCCCGCGGCTCCGAAGCTTTCCTCTCTCCGCCACCCGCAGTCTCTGCCCGCGAAGGGGCTTCCTAGTGTGTGGAAACGTTTCCTCCTTCACAGCTGCCTCCCAGAGGTGCAGGTTCCATCCCTATTCTTTTGTCTCTGTGTTTTCTTTTTTCTTTTGCCCTACCCAGGAACATGTGGGAGTTTCTTGCCTTTTGGGAAGTCTGAGGTCTTCTGCCAGCATTCAGTAGGTGTTCTGTAGGAGTTGTTCCACATGTAGATGTATTTCTGATGTATTTGTGGGGAGGAAGGTGATCTCCACGTCTTACTCTTACGCCATCTTGAAGCTCCTCCTCCCAATATCCAGTTTTTAACAAAGTTCTGTAATTTCTTTTCTTGCAAATAGCTCACATATACCTTCCGTTATATTCTTACAGCTATGAGCTTATTGCATTCTGCTTGGATTACTGCAAAAATCTCTTAGCTGACACCTGTCTCTTCTCTTCCCTTTTACAAATCATTTTTTCCCTTAATATTGAAAAGTAATTCTGAAATCCTCTTAGAACCCTGATTTCCATATGCCATATCCTTCTGTCAGACCTTTATCGGCCCTCAGATATTTTCAGAATCATGTCTAATCACCTATTTGACTTTCAGTACCTGGAGAGGAGGCAGTGTGCTGATAGTGGAAAGAGCACAGATTTTGGATTCAAACAAAAGTAGATCCAAACCCTGTATAGAGTGTTTACATCTAGTAGATATTGAAAGAGTAACCTAAGCTCTCAGAGTATTAGTTTATTCAATTATAAATAATGTCTATTTGTGCAGTGAAGGATTAACTCAGCAGGTCTGCACGGTCCAAACCCTACACATTCCAAAGGAAGTTTAGCCCTTGCCCAGCTTCTTAGAAATAGCCTCTAAGCTATTGGAATATCGTGTCTGTTAAGAGTTTTATTTTGTTTTGTTTTGTTTTTTAACCTGAGGGCCTTGTTAAGAGTGTTTTTGTTCACCTGGGCCACACCAGGTAGCTTATGCTGACAGTATGGTTTTTATGTGATTGAGTCTGAGTCTTAGAATTTTTGTAAGAATGAAACGAAATGAAATAGATCATATAAAGCATCTGGATGATGAGTTGGGTGTTTTTCTCCTTCACATTCTTCGTAATTCCCTCCCCATCTATTTAGTCATATACCTGACAGCTCCCCTGCCTTTACCTTCTGAGACATTGAGGCTGCATTTCTCACTGACTGGACACACACTTGATCCCTGTGTGTCTTTGCCCATGCCACTCCAAGCAAAACCTATGTATTCCTTCCTAGTACAGTCCTCCCTTCTTTTGTGGATCTTCCACTGACTACTCCAGCCTGGGCAAATTTCTGTCTTTCCTGAATTTTGTTGTACTTTTACCTGGTAACAAACTCTGGGTGGCAGCACTTATATATTGGGTCTCTAAGTAGACTGTAGTAAACTGGAAGGGATGGAATAATTTTCTTTGTCTCCTCCTTGGTAGATGCTCAGTAAGTGTTGATTTATAATTTGCTCAGAGCTTTATATTTTGAGCTCAGACACCCTCAGGTGTGAGTAACTTTAACTTAGGTTGAATGTCTGTTGTCTGTGTGCTGAGTTACCTAAGTATTTTAATGTCCCTTCTGCTGTGGGCCAGACAGGTGTTGGCAGCAGCCAGGGTGACTTGCCCATGTCTGTGTCACTCCCATGGCTCTAGAAGGCCCTGGAGTTTGCAAACGCATGACCTGTGTAGGGGTGTGCCAACCGAGGGAGGCCAGCTTGGCCACTATGGACAAGTGTATGTTGCCAATTTATCCAGGAGTCTCATTCCTTAGGGTATTGCCATGAAATGTCTTTATGCCTCAGTAAGTGCCTTCTAACTGGGTTGTGTTGAATCCCCTTTCCACTGGGAAACAGTTCCTTCAATTATAAGTTGGCTGTATGTATTTCTTTATTTTCAGTGATATTTTTTAAAAAGTCATTTTAACCCCTTGAAGTTTAAAATTTCAGTCTCAGTGTAATTCAGAGCTCTCCTTCTTTCCCACCAGCACAGGGTAACCCCATCACTTGCTCTAGTTGTGATGAGGGCTGATCTCATTATACTCTTATCCCTCTTCCCTCTTCCAGTGCTAGGGGCAGGGAGAAGGAGGGGCAAGAAGAGAAAACCCCTCTTACTTATCTGAGTAGGGTTTCAGACTTCTCCCTGATTGGCAAGTACTGTGGTCCTGGTTACCGCTGACTCGCTATTGATCAGTCTCCAAACGTTGGCTGTCTCATGGTGGGCATCTGTGGGTGCTCTGATGGTCCTACAGGGCTTCTTGCTGCCCAGTTCCCTGATATAGGACCAGGGCTTTGTGAGTGTGGAAACTGTGGGAATTGAGAACAGTGACACAGGACCTTGTGCTCAGAAACGCCCCCCATCCCTGGGAGTTTAATGCTCTGCAGTTGCCATCTTGAAATTCTTAATAATTTTACCTTTGATTTGTGTTTTGTAAGTGGAGTCCCATAGGACAATGGAGCGTTGGCTGGGCAGCTTGGCGCCTCAGCTCTTGCGTGGTCCTGTCTTGGTAGCTCCTTCCCCCCCTGGGCAAGGTCTCCATCATGTACTCTCTGTTCCCTAGTGACAGGGCTTGCTCTGCCTCCCTCTCCTGGCAGACGACAGCTCCCACCTTCTGCCCAGGGCAGTGAGAGAATTACAGTGGTGGTGGTGGGGAAGACTCAAGTTCCATCATCGCCTGGATGCAGGCATGGGGAGAGTCAGGGTCGGGTGGGCCAAGGAAGTGCCTCAGTGCCTTTGGCACGTGGCTCCTTTAGGGCCTCTTGGCCTTCTGCCTGCCCCTAACCCCTCCATTCGGGCGCCGTCATTCAGCATACCCCTGCACAGAGGTAGCAGTCCTGGGGGTTGCTCATCCGCTGTGGGCTGGAGCCAAGGGGAGACTGACACCCCAACCCCTGCACTTTCATTTTGCACCAGGCTACAGATTAAGTCGTCAGCCCTGCAAGATCTCTGGCTCTTCTGCCCCCTGTAGCCATACCTCAGCCTCTACTAAAGGAGATACATCCACTACTGCCTGGGAGGTCCACTTGGGAGGGATACTTAAAAGTCAGATCAAGCCTACCTGTTTTTTGGGGGGTGTCCATTCAGCCCGGGGAAACACGATTCAGTTTGTTATGTCAAGTTTGTTATGTCAGTTGGTAGAAGTGCAGGTTGCTCCTCTGTTCCCTGTCTCAACCCCACCATTTCTCCCTTCTTTCTCCTTCCTGCTTAGGTGTATAAGCACCCATACCTCTCATCTCTCAGTCTCTCCTTATGTGGATGGGGTGGGGGGGAGTGGTTGGTGGTAGGGCACCTGCCGTTGACCTTTGAAGGAACGTGGTTGGTTTTCTCCAAGATCTGGCAACTGACCAGCATCTCTCTGAACCTAGATTATGGGGTACTACCTTGGGACTTAGCTGTAATTTTGGGCAAAAGGAATAATTCCTCCTGGCACCCAGTTCACAAAGAATGGAACAGAGACAAATTCTTCAGAAAACTCACAAACTTAAGGACCCTTTGAAAGGCAAATCCTGTATGAGCTAATGGTAACAATAATAAGCTTCCATTTATTGCATGCTTACTACATGCCAGGTATAGTATGCACCCCACTTTATTTACATACACACATTAGGTACACATATGTACATGAAAATGAAGCTCAGAGGAGTTAAGCACTTTGCTCAAAATCACACACATGGTAAGTGATAACAGCTCAGGATCATGACCAGTCTCTCCAACTCTGAAGCTCGACTCTTAGTCATTACACAGTGCTGCCAACCACAGAGCGTGAACGCTTACAATTAGAAACATTGACTTTGGTCCATTGTCTTTCTTCTGTGTGAGCGCATGTTTCTAACTGTAAGTGTTGTCCAAATCCAAGGGCAATGGGTTAAGGTCTTACTTCTCTGAGGGCAGGACTAAAAATACCACTCACACAGTATTTCTTCTAAGTCACCAAACCACAGTCAGACTAAATAAATGTAGGCTCTACAGACTATTTTTTTTCTTAACCATGGGATTGTATCCATAAAAACTGAGAAGTTTCAGAGAGAGCTTTGGCGTTTTCCCTTTTAAAGAAATAACTTTAGGAATTGCCTGAAGAAAACATAAACATGAAAATTATTAGGATAGTAATGGTTTCTATAGGAAAAATAAATCTAGAGTTTTCCTATAGCAAGAGTGCTTCATCTTTTAGAGCAGATATTTCATTGGGGATATAGCCAAGGGTGGGCTGGCAATAGATCTTAAAATTTAAGGGGTCAAATGCAGTGTCTGGTAAACTAGGTCTGTTTACCAAAGGCTACATTAAAAATAGTTTTTGGTATATTTCTAACGTTTCTTCTCAAGTCTGCAGCCATTAGTTACTTACAACATTTGTTTTCTCAATCAAGGAGTACAAATGGCCATTTGAAATTACCCCAAATAGATTGAGATTATCAATTATTGTTTCTAACCATTAATATAAACAATTGACAATTGTCTGCTTGCGGCCTTTCTTCTTAAGAATCCTGATTTATATAGGCAGTTTTTCTCCGAGCTTGGCCACTAGGTCCTACGGATGCCCTTTGGGAAGCAGTACAGCATGGGTGGCTTTGGCATCAGACAGACCCAAGTTCAAGAGCTGGCTCCTTCATTTAATGTGTGTGTGACCTTGGGCAGCTTGCTTATGTACTCTCAGCCTCATGGTTTGTCTCCGTGAGATGAGGTTATTAATAGCTACACACATAGGGTGGTTGTAAGAATTAAATAACAGTACTTGTAAAGCACTAGCACATTACATGGCACAGAGGACAGACAATAAGTGGTATTCTCACCTTTAGTTCACTAAGGACAAGATATGTTTGGCCTAATTTACCCATTCACTTTGAAATTACCTATTTACTAATTCTGGGGCTTTATGAGGCTATCACCAGTATCAGACTGGTGAAGCCCTCTGCATGGGTTTTTGTGGAGGGAATGGGGTGAGTAGGTTGAATCTGAAGAATACTGATGAGTTACAAAAATAAAATAAAGTGGAGTTTGGTTTTTCTTCACAGTGCATGGGAAGAGAAAAGTGTTTCAAGTTTTATCCGACTTAAAAGACATGAACATTTTCTTATATTTTTTAAAAGACGAGAGTTCATTTCACAGTGCACGGTTCTCTTGTGTAGAGACAATAATGGCAAGTTTTAACTATGTAAATCTTTGCCTTTACAAAACCATTGAAGCCATGTGTTCTAAATGGCTGTGGGTGAGAAGAAACGTACAGTCCAATTTGTCTGAAATAGAGGCTTCACAATAGGGAGACCAGTAGGGATTGGTCTCTGCTTTGTTGAGCTGCTCAGCCCAAGCCTCTACTCCCATGCAGCTTCCTGCCACTCCCCAGCGCTATCCACTCTAACTGGCTCCTTACTTGCTGTTTCCCAGACACGCTGTGCCCAAGGTATTCTTGCTTTTATATTTTCTTCTCCACCTGTCCAACATCTACATATTAGTTAAGGCACAATGAAAGGACTGCTTCCAGCATAAAGCCATTCCTGATTACATCAGCTCGTGTTAGTTTTTGTCTGCATTTATGGAACTGACTGTCTATATACGATTATCAAACCACAGAGCAGTCCATTGTCTGAGGAATCTCCAAAGTGGTCACAGTTGTAAGGATACCATCCTCCATGAGCTCCCTATCTCAGCTTCTGCAGCACAATGATGATACGATGATAATGTACCATTTATTGAGCACCTACTTCATGAGCGGTACCATGCTAACCTCTTTCTATACATTATCTCATTTAATCTTTACAGCAGTCCTATGAAGAGGCTATTAGGATTACTAGCCTTATTTTACAGATTATTAGCCTTATTTTACAGATTAGGGAACCAATGCTTAGAGATACTCAGTGACCTGACACTTACCTGAGTCTACATGGATAGTAAACAACAGATTCTGGATTTGAAAACATGTCTGCCTTGTAGGTTACCAGTACCAGGGTGCTTTTCATCATTCTTGGCTTCTCTTGAGATTTTGGGAAAGAGAAAATTTCACTCCTTTGTAAAAAATAATTGGAGCTTCTTGGCTTTTACCAATTGTTTATTTATCACCATGTTGCCTTAGATTATTGTTTAACTTTTCAAGGCATAATTCCTTCAATTTGTTACAAACTTCCCTAGGGAAAGATTCACTTTAATACTTTGTATTTTTGACAATGATTAGCAAAGTACCTTGAAAATAATAACTGAAAAAGTATTTGCTTCTTTCTGCCCTACATTGATATCTTTCCCCAAATCTGCTTTGAAGATATTTGTTCACTCAGCCAGGGTTATGGCTGACACTAGTGCTTGGTGAGGTCCTCTGAATGGCTTTTGTGTGACTTGAGAAATCATCCCAGACTATTGCCATGGAAGTTCTAGATGGTTCAGTGCCAGTTCATGGTTATACTTTAGAAGTAACACTTATTATATTTTTTAGTGGATTAAGAAGTTCTCTAGTAACCCTTTTTTCATGAGTTGAAAAAAACTATAAGAATTAGGGATCTTCCTGATGCTTGTTATGAAAAATGTCCTTTATATCTTAACTACCACCATAGGATCCAGGTCACACAGTATATGATTGATACCATTGTATTTGCAACTTTTAAGGGAAAATTAGTTATTGTGCAAAATAAAAAAAATACTTTCTATAAAATATGTAGCCTCACAGTGTACAAACTGTAGAGGGATTCTCTGTTACTTTTGCTCACCAAATTTAGAAAGCCAGTAATAAAGATGTGTCTAGTTATATAGAGAGATGATTTTCTTGATACACCGTCAAGATGGAAAACAAAAAGTCTCCCCATGATTGAATAGTAGTAGTCTGGGCCTTTATGTTGAGAATTCTGAGGCTGTGCCCTAACTCAGAGAAAAGGAAAACCATAATTGATTAGTGATTCCTAACACAGATATGGGAGGGAGAGTAGCAGCCTGTGTGCTAAATAATTGTTACACCTGGACCAAAGTTTTGAGTTATTTCTTAGTAGTGGAAATAGCTTTTTCCGGATTCCTGGTCTTTTCTATTTTCCTCTCTTGATAAATGGGATATGACTACAAGATTACTCAAGTGTAGTTATTAAAGAGAGCAAAGGTAACAGGTACACCCAGAGAACCAACTCGTGATTAGTTTCATTGTGACTGAACTTTAACCACCTAAACTCAACAGCCAGCAACTAGCAAAGGCGATTAACTCAAGACCTGAAATGTTGCCTTGAAACAACATTCACCTGTGCTCCACGTGTCCTGCAAGTCATCTCTAATGTCAATAAAAATATTTTTTAATGGTGAAAACCACTGCAGAGTGAGTGTATTGTGATAAAAATTGGGACAAGAATAAACTGTGCGGTATTCTTTTTTGTGTGTGTTTTGATCCCAAAGCAATTTTCATCCAAATCCAATTTCAGAATCATTATTTTTGTTGAAAAAATACTATATATGAAAAGGAGGGGGTCACAGTTTGAGTTTCTGATCTAGTGCTGGATTTATCTGGCAGAGCTAACATGTGGAAATGTTCTTGTTTACCTGTCCACCTAGAAAACCGTCCTCTGAAAATCATTGCCAACGGAGCTGTATGGTCCTCACTGATTTTTTTATGCAATATTTTTGGTCACAATAAAGTTACATACCCAAGATTCCAAAGTAAGCTTGGTAGGAATAAAAATATTAATTTGTCTCCTTATAATTTTACTTAGAAAAATATTTTCTTCAACCTCTTTCTTAACATTTCTTTGATCCTTAAATTTCTAGTTTTATGGTAATTTCAGACAATTTACCATCAGCAAAAACAACTCACAGACTAAATTCATGAATTTTTTAATATTTCCAAACTTTATGAGAAATGTGCAACGATTATGTCTCTTAAAAAACCAAATCATTAAAAAAACCAAATAATCCCTCACAACCACCTGAGACAAATTAGGGGTGGGGAAGTTGAAGCCAGGATATCCCCCCCAGCCCCCGCCCCACCGAAATCAGTCAGGCTATACAAACACTAGCTCACATCTAGTAATACTTTATCAACCATGCTTACCTTTCTTCAGAGCCTCAGTTCTGAACCCTGGTGGCACATTAGAATCACCCTTGCAATGTGTCTGTTCAAATTCTGATTTAATTGGTCTGGGGTTGGACACAGGTATTCATATTTACTAAAAGCTCCCCAGATTATTTCGGTATGAAGCTAGGGTTGATAACTTCTGCCTCAGAGAAATGGTTTTTAAACTTGAGCGTGCATTAGAAGGTCTTGTAAATACATGTATTTCCAGTGTTCTGTATGAGATGTTTTAACATCTTAAAAAACCTTTCTGGCTGGGGAGAGACTGCCCCTCCCAGGGCCAGCTAATACCTAAAGATAATAATACCTTGCCTAGAGTATGCTTTTCATATGCAAACCAACAAATCCCAAGTTTATATTACCCCAGCTACCTCCTCATCTAACTCTCCAAACACCAAGCCCGTATTTCCCCTGCCCCAGGTATCAAGTATCATCCCAGGGCCAGGTATCAAGTGACTAGGGACCACACCTATGTCAGAGCCCACCAGAATTATTTAAACTAGTCAATCCTAAACTGCTTACTCTGCCCTGTCTTGCATTTCCCTGGAGACCCCAATAAAGCCTCTGCTTAAACCTTCTGCTCACTTGTGTCTTCTGCCTCCTGACCACCTAGTGTTTTGCCCTGTGACCCTGCCTGGCATCCGGTGACTCTCTCTCTGGGACCTGTGAGTATAATAAACTTCTTCTGAGCCTTGTCATCATCTCTTCCTGTGGCCACACCAACTTTACCATACTATATCCAACAAGAATCGCTTGAAGGGTTTTTTAAAAACAGAGTACTCAGGAGTGTAATATATGGCATAAGGAATATGGCCAATCATATTGTAATAAATTCATATGGGGTCAGATGACTACTAGACTAATCGTGTGATCATCTCAGAGCATATGCAAATGTCAGATCATCATGTAGTGTATCCGAAACGAACATAATATTGTATGGCAACTACATTTCAATTTAAAAAAGCACACAGATTACTGAGCCCCACTCTCGGTTTCTGATTCAGTATGCCTGAGATAGACCTGGAATGTGCATTTCTAACAAGTTGCCAGGTGATGCTTATGTTGCTGGTCTGAGGGCCACATTTTTGGGAACCACTGTCTTTGAGCGTTGCTGCAGTGTTGAACCATTATTATTAGTATGACTTGTTTGGGGAAGCCTCTCAAGGGTGTTGGTGGGAAAAGTCACTGGAGCAGTGTGCCTTCAACTTGAATGGGCATCACCTGGAAACCTTGCTGCAAGGTAGATTCTGCATTTCTAACAGGTTCATAGGTGATGCCTGTGCTGCTGGACCACAGAGAGAACACTGCAGAGCCGTGCACTTAAATAAATAATCTGTAACGATCCTCAATTCAATAATCTGTAACGAGCCTCAATTCAATCATCAAGGGTATTATGGTAAAAAGAAGTACAGAGCCACCTGTGAGTCTGTCAGGTAAACAAGTTTGAAAAAATGACAGCTAGTACTGGAAGGACCTAAAGTAGAGACGTGGGAGCTGTATGACAATGATCCTGTCGTCTTCCACGCTAATTTGGCCTTTAATGGACTTTTCTTGCCAGTGCCTTGCTTTTTAATGTATTGTGTTTCTTGTTATGAAATCTACTGTGTATAAGTATCTGAGGGACATTGAAAATATACAGGAGAAAGCAAATAGATCCCCATTTAAAAAATTACTCTGACCCAGAATCAAAAAAAAGTCTTAAAATTAGATGAAAACGTCAGTCACCTTTGAGTAATTTTGAGAGACTTCACCAACACAAAACTGTTTCCACCACACTCAAGGCTCTCTGGTGCCTGAAATACCATCAGAGATTTATTTCTTTGGATTAAGGAATTTTAACATGTAAATGCTCCCAGAAAGATTATTATTATCACTTGATTTGTGTTCTGAACCAGATGAGACGCACCAGAAGTGGGCATATGTAGGGGTGCTCTTGGAAAACACACGTCTGACCCTATTCTCAGAGATTCAGGTATAGTAGATTTGATAGGCCATAAATCTCTATTTAAAAAATCTCCCTGGGTTGGGGCTTCCCTCGTGGCACAGTGGTTGAGAGTCCGCCTGCCGATGCAGGGGACACGGGTTCGTGCCCCGGTCTGGGCAGATCCCACATGCCACGGAGTGGCTGGGCCCGTGAGCCATGGCCACTGAGCCTGCGCGTCCGGAGCCTGTGCTCCGCAACGGGAGAGGCCCCAACAGTGAGAGGCCCGCGTACCGCAAAAAAAAAAAAAAACAAAACATCTCCCGGGGTTATTCTCATGTGCATCCTCAGTTGAGATCCATTGCCTTAGTGGGCTCTTTTGAGAATAGCATCATTCAGAATGAGGAGTGGAGCAGGAGGCAGTGGAAAGATTTAGGGCCAGAAGTCTTGGGTTTGAGTGTTAGCTCTGCCCTTAAGTACGGTCTTAGGTAAAATGTGTAAAATGAGAATTATTAAAAATGGATTCCTCACAATGTTGTCTGAGTTAAGTGAGGTATCACATAAAAGCACCTTGTAAATTCTAAAACGCTGCACAAATCTACACTATCATCATCATTGGGTTATATAAAAGTGGGAGAGATGGTGGAGAGATGGCAGATATGCCATTAGTTTTTTTTATGAACTATCTTTACTGTAAAGAGAATAGGGATTATTTAGCCTGTAAACAGGGTTTCTCAACCTCAGCACTATTGACATTTTGGGCTGGATAATTCTTTGTTCTGGGGGAAGGGGAGGAGAGGGAAGAGCAGAAAAGAGGGGATGCTCTCCTGCACATGGAAGATCTTTAGTAGCATCCCTTGCTCTACCCACTAGATGCCAGTAGCACCCTCCCACAGCTCCAGGTTGTGATAACTAAAAATGTTTCCAGAATTACCAAATGTCTCATTAAGAATCACTACTGTAAAAGTACTTACAATCTTCAATTAAGTTAATAAAAACAGATTATCAACATAATGAGTACCTGTTTTTCAGTTCTATTTCACAAAACAATAAAAAACACTATTCAGGGACTTCTCTGGTGGCGCAGTGGTTAAGAATCTGCCTGCCAGTGCAGGGGACACAGGTTCGAGCCCTGGTCTGGGAAGATCCCACATGCCGTGGAGCAACTAAGCCCGTGCACCACAACTACTGAGCCTGCACTCTAGAGCCTGGGAGCCACAACTACTGAGCCCATGCGCTGCAACTACTGAAGCCCACGTGCCTAGAGTCCGTGCTCCGCAACAAGAGAAGCCACCGCAATAAGCCTGCGCGCTGCAACAAAGAGTAGCCCCCGCTCGCTACGAGAGAAAGCCCGTGTGCAGCAATGAAGACCCAACGCAGCCACAAATAAATAAATAAATATAATATATTTTTTTAAAAAAAACACTATTCAACATCAAGAAGGAACTAATAGCCATATACTTACAACTTGGGATAGTTTATCAAATGCAGCCCTTGGAACAATGTGCCCCAGGGTGTTAGCACTGAAAGTCCTAACTCCTGGGAAACCCCTTCCTACAATTTATTTTGTTTTCTGTAGAACCAAGAGGAGGGGGTCATTCCACATTTGTTGGCACAAAAGGGAACTGACATTTTTTGGGTGCCTATTTTATATTAATTAGATGTCTTATACGTCTATATGGCTTCGTCTTCACAAGGCGAAGGCAGGTGGTCCCCTATCACAGATGAAGAAGCTGAAACCCAGAGTAATGCAGAAACTTCCCCAGTACGGCAGAGCTAGCAAGTGGCAGAGGGAGGGTTCAGCTCCAGATGTTTCTTGATCTAATGTCTGCATTCTTTTCACATCACTTCACGCACCGCTGTCACTAGTGGTCTTGATTATTTCGGAACCCCCTAAGTGGCAATTTGATTTTCTAGGGTCTTTGAAAAGTGTTTCTTAATAAAGGAAGTGGACGCATAATTTCTAGCTCAACATTCTGTTATAGTTGACCTCTGCTTAGTGAGTTTCCAAGGTAGAATCATTTGGAGAAAACTCCCTCTAACTCTTTGTTTCTGGTCCAAGAAGAGCACCTACGAAACACTGGAACATCCTTTCCTGTAAGTAGAACCAAACGCAAAGCTGCTATGAGAATCCATGTTCACTAGGGGCCCAGACACTACAGCTGGAGTTCATTAAATTTCATTAGATTTCATCAATCTTCCGCACTTCCATCTAGCTCTCCAGGTGAAGAAGTAATATTTGTGTTTCTCGTCGGTATGTCTTAGTTAATTATATTTTACAGTGGCCCATCTGCTGTAAAAGGTACATTGGTTAGCAGCAAAATTGTATTAGAGTTGTCTTATTATGTTTGAAATACTATTAACTGTCTCAGTTCACTGTAATAGGACAGAGCAGAGTAGCTTAAAATTGTCCTTCAGTCACGGGACAACCTCAAGGGAAAGGAGGTTAGGAGAATGACATAAATGGGGAAGTAAATCACTGAATGTAGCCATAGGGTCTGGGATGTAGCAAAAGACAGGCTGAGTGTTTCTAAAGACTGGAACTGAAATCAAATTATTGGTTGTATAAAGCTTTTCTGGAAGTGGCATTCTTACAAATGCCAATGAGAAAGTTAAAGGTAACCAAAGATTGCTAGTTGTCACTTACTAAGTGAGCATGACTTGCTAAAGAAACAAATTTGCTTAATCAGTTATTTAAGAATAACTTTATATCTCTCCAAAGTTTAGAGAGATCTATAGACAACTTTTTCAGACAGGATAAAAAGAAGAAAACTAAGATGAGTAGAATTCTGCTGTATCTGTTTTCAACTCTTCATGTAATAAGAACACTTCCCAGCATTTGGCAAATCATTTTCATTTACTGGACATTTAAAGGAGAATAACATTCTGTATTGCCACATTTTCCAATGACAAAGTAGAACATTAGCAGATTTTGGCTGTACTGACCTTTTGTTTCTAATTCTGTGGTTAGTTTTTGAAAATAAACAGGGATTTGTGGATTATTAATCTTCATCGAGGGCCCCTAGTCTTTTAAAGAACTCAAAAATCACACATGGAATGGAGCGCCAAAGACGGTTCAGTCTAAAGAGACAATTCAGGGAACATAATCATCTTCAAATATTTGAAGAAGTTGCCAGTAGAAGACAGATTAGGGTTTTTTTCCTCCAGCTTTATTGAGAAATAATTGACCTATATCTCTGTATAAGGCCTACAGCATTATGGTTTGATTTACATATATTGCAAAATGATTACCACAGTAGGTTCAGCTAACATCCATCTTCTCATTTAGAAAGAAAAAATAGAATGAAAAAAGAAAAACAGACAAAATTTCTCCTTGTGATGAGAACTCATAGAATTTACTCTTAACAGTATTCCTATATATCATACAACAGTGTTGGTCCTAGTCATCATGTTGTACATTACATCCCTAGTACTTATTTATCTTAGAACTGGGAGTTTGTGCCTTTTGACCACCTTCCTCCATTTCTCCTCCATCCACCCTCTGCCTCTGGTAACCATAACTCTGATCTCTTTTTTATGGGTTTGTGGGGTTTTTAAAAATTATTATTCCAAATATAAGTGAGATCATACAGTATTTATCTTTCTCTGACTTTTTAAACTTAGCATAATGCCTTCAAGGTCCATTCATGTTGTCACAAAGGTAGGATTTCCTTGGGTTTTTTTTAATGGCTAAATAATATTCCATTGTATTATATATACCACAGTGTCTTTATCTGTTCATCCATCAGTGGACACTTAAGTTGTTTCCATGTCTTGGCTATTGTAAATAATGTTGCTATAAACATGGGGGTACAGATATCTTTTCAAGTTAGTGTTTTCGCTTCATTTGGAGATATTCCCAGAAGTGGTGTTGCTGAATCATATGATAGTTCTATTTTTAATTTTTGAGGGTCCTCTATTCTATTTTCCATAGTGGCTTCACTAATTTACAATCCCACCAACAGGGCATAAGAGTTTCTCTTTTCTCTGCATCCACAACAGCATTTGTTATCTCTTGTCTTTTTGATGATGGCTAACAGATATGAGGTGATATCTTGTGGTTTTAATTTGCATTTCCCTAATGACTAGTGATATGGAATATCTTTTCATGTACCTGTTGCCTTTTCATGTATGTTTCTTTGAAGAAATATCTGTTCAGGTCTTTTGCCCATTTTTTAACTGGGTTATTTATTATTTTTGCTGTTGAATTATATGAGTTCTTGGGGACTTCCCTGGTGGCACAGTGGTTAAGAATCTGTCTGCCAGTGCAGGGGACACTAGTTCGATCCCTGGTCTGGGAAGATCCCACATGCCACGAAGCAACTAATCCTGTGCGCCACAACTACTGAGCCTGCGCTCTAGAGCCCATGAGCCACAACTACTGATTCTGTGTGCCACAACTTCTGAGCCCACATGCCACAACTACTGAAGCCTGTGCACTCTAGAGCCTGTGGTCCACAACAAGGGAAGCCACCACAACGAGAAGTCTGCGCACCTCAACAAAGGGTAGCCCCTGCTCGCTGCAACTGGAGAAAGCCTGTGCACAGCAACAAAGACCTGATGCAGCCAAAAAATTAAAAAAAATATATATATAAAATTTTTTTAAGTGTATGAGTTCTTTATATATTTTGAATATTAACCCCTTATCAGATATATGGTTTGCATATATTTTTTCCTATTGCCTTTTCACTATGTTGATAGCTTCTTTTACTGTGTGGAAGCTTCTTAGTTTGATTTAGTCCCACTTGTTTATTTTTTATTTTGCTGCTTCAGCTTTAGCTGTCATATCTTGAAAATTATTACTGAGACCCATGTCAAGGAGCTTTATTCCTATGTTTTCTACTATGAGTTTCATGGTTTCAGGTCTTACATTTAAGTCTTCAATCCATTTTGAGTTAATTTTTATGAGTGGTGTAAGATATGGGTCCAGTTTCATTCTTTTACGTGTGAATATCCAATTATCCCAGCAGCTGTTATTGAAGACTCTCATTTCCCCACTGAGTATTCTTGGCTGCTTGTCAAATATTAGCTGACTGTATGTGCTTGGGTTTATTTCTGGGCTCTTGATTCTGTTCCATTGGTGTATTTGTTTTTATGCCAGAACCATCCCGTTTTGATGACTACAGTTTTATAGGATAGCTTGAAATCAGGAAGTGCGATGCCTCCTGCATTGTTCTTCTTTCTCAGGATTTCTTTGGCTATTCGGGGTCATTTGTGGTTTCATATAAATTTTAGTTTTTTTTCTACTCCTATAAAAAATGTCATTGGAAACTTGATAGGGATTGCACTGAATCTATAAATGACTTTGGTAGTATTGACATTTTGACAGTATCAATCCATGAACAAGGGATACCTTTCCATTTATTTGTGCCTCCTTCAGTTTCTTTCATCAATGTCTTGTAATTTTCAGAGAACTATCATTTCTTTAGTTAAATTTATTCCTAAGTATTTTATTGTTCTTGATGCTATTGTAAATGAGATTAATTTCTTTTATTTTTCAGAAAATTTGTTGTTAGTGTATAGAAACACTACTGATTTTTGTATGTCAATTTGTAGCCTACAACTTTACTCAGTTAATTTATTAGGTCTAACAGTTTTTTTGTTGAGTCTTTGGATTTTCTATATATAAAATTATGTCATCTTCAAATGAGACAATTTTACTTCTTCATTTTCAATTCTGATACCTTTTATTTCTTTTACTTGCCTGATTGCTCTAGCTAGAACTTCTAGTACTGTGTTTGAATAGAAGTGGTGAGAGTGGTCGCCCTTGCCTTGTTCCTGATCTTAGAGGAAAAGCTTTCAACCCTTCACTATTAAGTATGATGTTAGGTGTGGGCTTGTCATATATGGCCTTTATTATGTTGAGATATGTTAATTCTATGCCTGATTCAGTAAGAGGTTTTATCATTAATGGATGTTGAATTGTGTAAGCTGCCTTTTCTCTGTCAAGGATCATATGATCCTTTTCTTTCAATCTATTAATGTGACATATCACATTGATTGATATGTGTATGTTGAACCATCCTTGCATCTTAGGGATAAATCACACTTGCTCATGGTGTATGATCCTTTTAATGTGCTGCTGAATTTGGTTTGCTAGTATTTTATTGAGAATCTTTGCATCTATATTCATCAGGAATATTGGCGTGCAGTTTTCTATCAGTGTTCTTTTCTGGTTTTGGTATCAGGTAGTGCCAGCCTTGTAAAATGAGTTTGTGAGTGTGCAGTCCTCTTTGATTTTTTTGGAAGAGTTTGAGAAGGGTATTGTTAATTCTTTAAATTTTTGGTAAAATTCACCAGTGATGCCATTTGGTCCTGGGCTTTTCTTTGTTGGAAGCTTTTTGATTACTGATTTAATCCCCTTACCAGCAATTGGTCTATTCACATTTTCTATTTCTTCCTGATTCAGTCTTGGTAAGTTGCATGCTTCTAAGAATTCTTCCATTGCTTTTAGGGTGTCCAGTTTGTTGGTGTATAGTTGTTCATAGTAGACTCTTATGATCCTTTGAGTTTCTGCAGTATCAGTTATAATGTCTCATTTTTCATTTATAATTTTGTTGATTTGGGTCCTTTCTCTTTTTTCCTTGGTTAGTCTAGCTAGCAATTTGTCAGTTTTTTTAATCTTCTCAAAGGACCAACTTTTAGTTTGGTTAATCTTTTCTGTTGTTTTTCTGTTCTCCATTTCATTTATTTCTGCTCTAATCTTTAGTATTTCCTTTCTTCTCCTTTGTCTCTGAAGGACAGCTTTGCTGGGTATAGAATTCTTTTTTTTGTTTGTTTTTTTGGCGGTATGCAGGCTTCTCACTGTTGTGGCCTCTCCCGTTGCGGAGCACAGGCTCCGGACGTGCAGGCTCAGCAGCCATGGCTCACGGGCCCAGCCGCTCCATGGCATATGGGATCTTCCCGGACCGGGGCACGAACCGGTGTCCCCTGCATCGGCAGGCAGACTCTCAACCACTGCGCCACCAGTGAAGCCCTGGGTATAGAATTCTTGGTTGACATTTATTGTCTTTCAACATTTAGAATATGTCATCCCATTCTCTCCTGGTCTGAAAATTTTCTGTCGAGAAATCTACCAATAGAGTTATGGAGTTCTCTTGTATGTGTCTTCTTTTTTTTCTCTTTCTACCTTTAAAATTCTTTCTTTGTCTTTGATTTTTGACAATTTAACTATAATGTGTCTCACTGTAGTCCTATATGGGTTCAAACCATTTGAGGTCCTTTGGGCCTCATGGACCTTCATGTCTATTTCTCTCCCTAGGTTTGGGAAATTTTCAGCCATTGTTGCTTTAAATATACTTTCCGTTCCCTGTTCCTCTTCGCCTTCTGGCACTCCCATAATGTGAATATTATTTCTTTTCCTTGTGTCCCATAATTCCAGAGGCTTTCTTCATTTTTTTAAATTAATATTTATTGGAATATAGTTGATTTACAGTGTTCTGTTAGTTTCAGGTGTACAGCAAAGTGAATCAGTTATACATATACATATATCCAGTCTTTTTTAAGATTCTCTTCCCATGTAGGTCATTACAGAGTATTGAGTAGAGTTCCCTGTTCTATACAGTAGGTTCTTATTAGTTATCTATTTTATATATGATAGTGTGTATGTGTCAATCCCAATCTCCCAATTTATCCCTCCACCCCCTCTCCCCGTCGGTAACCATAAGTTTCTTTTCTGCATCTGTGATTCTCTTTCTGTTTTGTAAATAAGTTCATTTGTACTATTTTTCTAGATTCCACATATGAGCAATATCATATGATATTTATCCTTCTCCGACTTACTTCATCTTCATTCTTTTTCATTAATTTTTCCTTTTGCTCCTCTGATAGGGTAACTTCTAACGTTCTATTCTCTAGGTTGCTGGTTCTACTGCATGGTTGAATCTGCTTTTGAAACTCTTTATTGAATTCTTTAGTTCAGTTACCGTATTTTATTTTTCAGCTCCAGGACTTCTGTTTACGTTTTGGGTTTTTTTTTTTTTTATGATTGCTATTTCCTTGTCGAACTTCTTGTTTTGTTCATGTGTCATTTTCCCAATTTCTTTTAGCTGCCTGCCTATGTTTTCTTGTAGTTTACTAAACTTCTTTAAGAGGATTATTCTGAATTCTTCATCTGACAGTTCATAGATCTCCATTTCTTTAGGGTCAGTTACTGGAGCTTTTTTAGTTGCCTTTAGTGGTGTCTCGTTTACCTGATTTTTTGTGATTCTTGATTCCTTATGTTGGTATCTGTGCATTTGAGTAATCAGGCTCCTCTTCCAGACTTTGTAGGCTTGCTTTGGCAGAGATGGTTCTTCACAGTCAGCGCAGTTTGGGTTTCTGAGTGTGCCTGCTGGTAATGTCCTGGGGCAGGTGAGGCCTGCTTTTATGGTCTATTTTTATTTTTTAAATTATTTATTTATTTATTTGGCTGCACTGGGTCTTAGTTGCAGCATGTAGGATCTTTGTTGCAGCATGCAGGATCTTTGTTGCAGCATGCAGGCTCTTAGTTGCGGCACGCGGGATCTAGTTCCCCGACCAGGGATTGAACGCGGGCCCCCTACGTTGGGAGCGTGGAGTCTTAACTGCTGGACCACCAGGGAAGTCCCTTATGGTCTATTTTTGGACAAGGCAACTGCTTGAGCTCTGAGGACGGGGATGGGGTGTGCCACTGGCTAAGAACACTTGAATAGGACTGCTAGCTTGGTTTCCTGCCCAAATGAGGCTGGTTCTGTGGTTGCCTGGATTCTCTGGTTAGGCTTACTAGATGGTCAGGGCTGAGTACTATGTTCAGTAGTAAATGAGGCTGTGAATTAAATTCCCTGACCTGGCAGGGCAGCAGGATGGGACCCAGGGCCTGTACAGCTCGTTGTTTGGGGACCTGAATGAGGCCAGAGTGTGCACTGATTCCCCTGGTCAGGTGAGACCACTGGTGTTGTTCCACCGACAGGGGAAGCCATGGACTGTGCTCTCTGTTCAAGCACCACTGTACATGGGGCTGTTGGATTGGCTTTGCAGCTTCCTGTGTGCTCTGGTTAGGTCTCCTGGTTGGACAGGCTGTAGGCTGTATTCAGTGAGCAGGGCTGCAAGTTAGATTCCCTGCCCGGGTACAGTGGGAGAAGCAGCTCTAAAACTGGTGAGGTTCTTTGCTTGTTGTCTTAACTCAAGCCAACCCACACCCCAAGCTTCCTGACCAACTAGGGTTGCCAGCTTTGTTCCGCAAACTATCAGCTCTGCCTGCCCATATCTTCCCATAGCTTCCAGGAGTTGTCTCCAGCTCTTCTGGGCAGAGGGGACCAGAAGACATTCTCCATAGTGAGTCGGGCTGTGATTCACCTCCTTGCCTGGGCAGGAGAAACTGAGCTCGGGGGCCGACAAAACTCCTCCTTTGAGGATCTGAATCAGGCAGATCTACACCCCACAGGGTTCCCTGGTCAGAACGTGCCCCTGACTTGGTTCTGCAGGTAAGCAAAGCCACTAGCTGGGATCACTGGTTGGGCCCCGCAGGTGTAAGCTCGGTCTGCCAAGATCCGTGTGCTGGTTATTGCAAGCCCCTCCCCACTTCTCCATCACGGTCAAATTACCAGTGGTTTAGCTCCATAGACTCCCCTGCCGTCCCTGTGATGCAAGATCAGAGTAGGGGCTCCCTCAAAGTGATCCACAATTCTGGGGAGAACTGGTTGTCCCTGCTAGGTTCTCCTTTCCTACTGGAGGAACCAGGGGTTCAGGGGAGAGCTGTCTGCATGGTGCTGTCCTGGCCTTGGGAAAGGGCGATTCAGTCAACGTGTAGCCACTTCTCTTACCTTCTAATGCAGTCTGTATTGGTCTCTGTGGTACACGGGGTGCTTCAGCCTCACCCCTGTGTTCTAGGATTCTCTCAGTGCTGTCTTGTTCTTGAATAGTTATCAGTCGTTCTTGTCGTCGGGGGGAGTAAAGTCAGGAACAATCTAGGTCGCCATCTTGATAGATCACCCTCCCAGATTAGGATTTTATGAGTGGCAGAGGAGTGCATAATTGGGATCTTGGGTAGAAGTTATAGGGAGACAGATTTCAACTTCACTATAAGGCAAAACACTGACTGTTCCAAAATGGAATAAGCTGCATGGTGGGACAGTGCGTTTTCAGGCACAGCAAGATTATGTTTATATTTGTTCATTCATTTAACAAATAATTTCAAGTGCCTACCAAGTTCCTGGCACTGTTCTATTAATAAATTCTGGGAATATAGTTATAGACAGGAAGGCCAAGGTTCCTGATCTCATGGAGCTTATATTCTAGAGTTCGGGGTTGACAAACTTTTTCCGTAAAGGGCCAAATAGAAAATGTTTTAGGCTTCTTAGGCCATTTGGTCTCTGTTGCAACTACTGAACTGTGTCATTGTATTGCAAAAGCAGCCATAGACCTTGAGTTGGCCAACTATGGCCCACAGGCGAAATCCTGCCCATCTTTACAGAATAAAGTTATGTTGGGACGCACCAATTCATTTTTGTATTATCTATATCTGCCATTATTCTACAATAGCAGAATTGAGTGTTGTGATAGAGACGGTTTGCCCCGTGAAGCCTGAACTGTTTACTTTCTTACCCTCTACAGAAAACATTTGCTGATCCCTGCCCTAGAAATACATAAACAAATGATTGTGGCTGTGTTCTAATAAGATTTTGTTTATGGATGCCAAAAGCTAATTTTATATAATTTGCACATGTCCTGAAATCGTCTTTAAAATTTTTTCCCAATCATTAAAAATTGTAAAAACTACTCTTAGCTCACAGGTCTAAAACTAAGGGGTCTAAAACTAAGGGGGCCCAAATTTGGCCTGTGGGTCCTAGTCTGCCAATCCCTGTGCTAAAGTAGTTTAGCCAATTTACATATCTTGAATAGTACTATTTTCACGGGTGAGAGTCTATTTCTAACTTCATTTATGCTGATAATTACAAATTTCACCATTATGCTCATTAACAAAATGTCTGATCAGAGAAGAAGGTCACCAAAGTGCTTATAGTAGCTCTGTCTGGAGTGTAGGGCCTTTTTGATAAAATCTAGCTGCCTCCCCTGCTCCCTTCCATCACGTCAGTGCGAAATTCTTGTTAGAACGTGCCCGAGTTGTATTTTAGCCTTACTAATACATAATGTCACTCTATCAATGCTGAAGTATTTTAAAGTAAATTACAGATGTCATAGCACTTGAATATGCAGAGACATTTATCTCTTTTTTTGCCTCACTGCTCCCTATATAGGTTTTTGGGCATTCTTTGCATAATTAAAAAGGTCTATGAATCTCCCAAACAAAAGAGCCATTCGTCTGGGAGACGGTGTTTAGAAGCTGACTATAAAAAGTAGCTGTTTTGTTTTCATGTTGCATATCAAAATAAACTACTCATGGTCAAATGGATAAAAAGTAAAAGTATTTGACTATGTGTTTGACATGACTAGTAAGTTCAGTTTTAAATGGCTGATCTAATAACCACTTTTTTTTTTTTTTTTTGCGGTATGCGGGCCTCTCACTGTTGTGGCCTCTCCCGTTGCGGAGCACAGGCTCCGGACCAGCCGCTCTGCGGCATGTGGGATCCTCCCGGACCGGGGCACGAACCCGTGTCCCCTGCATCGGCAGGCGGACTCTCAACCACTGCGCCACCAGGGAAGCCCCTAATAACCACTTTTAAGTACGCCCTGAATAATTCAATCTGAAATAATTTCATTTTTTCTTCTAGGATAAATTTTTGTTTTTGGCAGATAGGCCACCTCTATGTCAAAAGTTTCTTATGTAGAATCCCTTTATCCTATCCTTATTGGCCTCCTTCCCTCAAGCCACCTCTCTTTCAGTTGATAAAAGTCAGATTGTAGGTCCCTTCAGTTTTTTAAATCTTTTTTCTGCTCCTTCATGTATTAGTAGATTTAACTCTGAAAACTGAAATTACTTTTGAGTAATAAAACTGAACCCCCTCCCATTTCATAGATTAAAAGTGTTTTTCGCGTTTTGTGCTTTTTTTGGCCAGTGGATCGACTAGTGCCGCTTTTGAGGAGCTAAAGCCATTAGGTGTCTGGCTAAGAGAGCTTATTGCTGGAAGCTCCCAATGAGGTGCAATCAGGGCTCTGAAGAGAAACTTGGGGATGATCTAACCATTGGGGTGACCTTAAACGAAATCATTTAGAGCAGCATCATCCTCAAACATAAAAGGTGGCATTGTCTTGGCCTGTTTATTTAACTTCCTTGCTTTGAAATCAAAACAGATCTCTGTTTTGTGAAATAAAGGATGAGACTGAGATTTCCATTGACTTCAAGTGCTGACCTTCTGCCAAGAAGCTTGCTAGAGAATAGTCAGGTCACCTTGACTGAAGGGCCCAACCCTTATCTAAAAGTCCTTCACAGTAAAATTTCTACTTTTTATGTGAAAATACGAGATTTTATCGGTGAAAGTTTGTGTAGATCACATACATAAAGATACAAACAAATTCAGTGCTCGCTGCTAACACAAACACCACTCTTATCCTCACTTCCTACAAAAAGAGATATTTAATTTTGGAAGAGGTAGGATGACTTCTGTTTTGGAGGCATAGATACAAATCCTCTGAAACTGATGTTGCTTCTGGGACATGGACAAATACAAGGACAGTGATGCCATAACTTGTAAACAGTGATCACAGTTATTACACTCACTCTAATCGGTTGTACACAGCCTTCCCTTGACCCACTATTGCAAGGTTAGAAACTTTGGCAAAATCCAAACCCTGGTTAACTTTGACTCCCCTTTAACTCTGCCTGGACGCAGGCAGCTAACGGTGGGCGGGGGGGTGCGGGTGGGTGGGCGGGGAAATAATCATAAGAACTGGTGTCAAGTTCATTTCATTGTGCCGACCTCTAGTTGGTCCTTAATACTTCGGAGGACTCTCCTGCACTTCTCTCTCTCTTCACCATTCTCCTCTTTCAGACTATTTTCTTATACCCAGAAAGGCACTGAGGAGTGTTTATGTGGTGGGTTGGGGTGTGGAGAATGAACAAAAATTACCAGACCTGGTTTAGAAGGGGTCAGGACCTGAAATCAAAGGCAGCGTCCAGATTTTTAGTCAGGCAGTCTCTAGTCTTTAAAAAATATCTCAGGTACCAAATTCTTCAAAAGGTGATGGTGCATAGAGGTTGGCTTGGAAAAAAATATAGTAATAAAAGAGACTATAGAAAATTTATGCAATAGTCCTATATAGAGTAAGATCAAAAAACAGTGGCCAGCCCCCAAATTTAATACATAATTTCAATATAGAATTTTTACAATATAATATTCTTATGGCTCTATAAAATTTCAAAATATATGATATTACAGCAAAATGAAATATTTTAAAAACAATCTTTATTAACAACGTTATAGAAGATCTTTGCATTTTAAATGTTTTCATCAATATATGGCAAGTTACATATTTGTAACTGATTGCATTGTCTTTGAAGTAGCTACATTAACTATAAAGTATGAAATGCTAAAATAAGTACAGCCCTCCGTATCTGTGGGCTCTATATCCGTGGGCTCCACATCTGTGGATTTCAGTATACCAGTTCCTTGCAGATGCTGTGGGACAACTGTATTTCAGCCTCTTTACCCCGCCCCCCCCCGAAAAGTTGTACATAAAAGATGGCTAAGGTGTCCCAAATCTTTTTCAAAGGAATTAATGATTCAATGGGAGGTTGTGAATTTCACAGAGATCTTTAAATCTAATCATTATTCTTTAAAAATAGTGTACAAATAAGAGTAATATTTTCAAATTGGTATCTTTAAGCCTGTTTTTTTCCCAACTCTTCCAAAGCAAGAATTGAAAATAATCAGTGATCAAGACACTTTTTAAATAAATTTGTTAATCGATCTCATGATAATTTTTTTTACTATAATTTCCCTAGTTTTCTTGCAGTTTAAGTACCCCATTTACGATTTCAAATATATGTAAAAAATATACTCTATAATTTAGTAGTATTTAAAATTTAATGTTAATCCTTTGAACTAAAAATTCTACAGTGTATCTAGTACTGAATAAAATTTCATTAAACAATTTCCTATTAAATTACTAAATTATTTAATTAATTAAATTACTAAATTAAATTATTAAATTTAATTAAATTACTTCCATGTGTAGGATAATATTAAAACTCTTCTTTGTTGCCAATGATCAGTTTATAAAATCATCTATTATTCAAGGGATTACTCTCAATTTAATGAAACTTCTAACAGCATTCTTTCATTTGTGAAGACTTTCACAAAGATTCTTGCCAACCACACCTTGTTGATGAATATGTAGTTACATGCTAAAGAACTTGATGCTACTTTTTGTAAAGGTTAAAACCTACATTGTCAACCATCTATAGCTATGCATCTTTTTTTTTTTTTTTTTTTTTTTTCCGGTACGCGGGCCTCTCACTGTTGGGGCCTCTCCCGTTGCGGAGCACAGGCTCCGGACGCGCAGGCTCAGCGGCCATGGCTCACGGGCCCAGCTGCTCCGCGGCATGTGGGATCTTTCCAGACCGGGGCACGAACCCGTGTCCCCTGCATCAGCAGGTGGACTCTCAACCACTGCGCCACCAGGGAAGCCCTTCTGTCCATTTTTTGATTGGATTGTTTGTTATTTTTGTTGTTATTGTATTAGCTGTTTGTGTATTTTGGAAATTAAGCCCTTGTCAGTTGCATCATTTGCAAATATTTTTCCCATTGCATAGGTTGTCTTTTCATTTTGTTGATGGTTTCCCTTGCTGTGCAAAGGCTTATAAGTTTGATAAGGTCCCATTTAATTTTGCTTTAATTTTCTATTGCCTTGGGAGACTGACTTAAGAAGAAATTGCTATGATTTATGTCAGAGAATGTTTTGCCTATGTTCTCTTCTAGGAGTTTCATGGTGCCATGTCTTATATTTAAGACTTTAAGCCATTTTGAGTTTGTCAGTTAATCTTCAACAAAGGAGGCAAGAATATACAGTAGAGCAAAGATAGTCTCTTCAGCAAATGGTGTTGGTAAAGCTGGACAGCCACATGTAAATCAATGAAGTTAGAACACTTCCTCACACCACACACAAAAATAGACTCCATATGGTCTTCTCTCTTATAATTTACTATATTGCATGAATATCACAGTGCCTGCTTGCACGTCCATGCATTCCACTATTTTTAAAGCCTCGGTCAATGTTTTATTCATCTACACTAATTCCAGATCACTGAATTGAAACACTTTCAATGCCATGGAGATAATTTGGGCTTAAATAAGGGGTCAAAGGCAGTCATTTTAAATTCTTGAGCTGAAAAGCAGTATGATTACATGAGTATTTTTGGAATAATAGATTTTAGCAGTGGGCCACCTGTATGAGGAAGGGAAGACAGTAGAAACAGGAAGACAAAAGAGGAAAGTGACACAACAACAATAACACATGAATAACAATGCTTTATACGTGCATAACATTATTTTGTGAAAGACGCTTTGTGTGCAATTTCTTGGAAATTTAAGCCTTTAATTCTAAGTATATTAATCCTGTGAGCAGGTATTATTAGTCTCATTTTAAGGATAAGGAAACTTGGAGAGGATAGGGACTTGGCCAATATCATGTAGAGGAAAGAGACACAAATCAAAGCCACTTCAATCAGAGTTCAGGATTACTCTTACAAGAAGGTACTCTTACAAGAAGTCTTTGTCTAGGTGTTGGCAGTGATGTAGAGAGAAAGGAGAACTCCTGCAAGCCATGAGACTGATAAACCTTCAGAACTAGATGACTGGTTGCACATAGAATGTAAAGAAAGGGGTGAAGTTAAAGATACAGCCCAGCATGCGACCCTGGGGATCCTAGAGAGTGATGTTCCTCTTAGCAAACCTGGGGAAGCAGGAGCATCACTGGTTAAACTCTTTACATAGAAGATAACATGAGCTTGTGGGACTGTGTGCAGGCAAAGCTTTTCTAGGTTTGGATAGTAGTTTGTGATAAAAATACTGAACATTTGTTTTTATCATTTACCAGGAATCTACAGGGGCAGAGTTAAGCATAATGATACGCATAGTGCATTTCAAACAAACTATTTTTTTTTTATTTAATTAATTTATTTTTGGCTGTGTTTGGTCTTCGTTGCTGTGCGTGGGCTTTCTCTAGTTGCAGCGAGTGGGGGCTACTCTTCGTTGCGGTGCGCGGGCTTCTCATTGCGGTGGCTTCTCTTATTGTAGAGCATGGGCTCCAAGCATATGGGCTTCAGCAGTTGTGGCTCACGGGCTCTAGAGCGCAGGTTCAGTAGTTGTGGCGCCCGGGCTTAGTTGCTCCTTGGCGTGTGGGATCTTCCCGGACCAGGGCTCGAACCCCTGTCCCCTGAATCGGCAGGCGGATTCTTAACCACTGCGCCACCAGGGAAGCCCAAACAAACTATTTTTTGAGTAGTTTTCTCATGTATAGTAGACTTTTTAAGTTGCCCAGGCAACTGTTTTGGATTCTACCTTTTGTGTCCAGAACAGTGCTACCTATATTCTTTCCTAAAAGAGGTGAGATGAAAAACTTTTCTTCTAAGATTTCACTGGACTATCTTTAAGGTCATAGTCAGTGTCTAATTCTTCTATGTTAATTTCATTTCCTTGAATCCAAGGGCACTGAATGCCAAGGAGATAGTTTCAGCTTAATTCAGGAGCCCAAAGGGACTTGTAAATATGTGACCCAGAGTGTACTTTTGCAGATAAGTTTTTGAGCAATGGACAGTCTGGATTAGGAAGGGAAGATGGTAAAAGTAGGAAGAGAATAGACCTTATGTAAATTGGAGAGCTCAATATCTGATGTCAGGGAAGAGGACAAAGGAGAATTTTGAGATCTCTTCGGCTAGGGCAACAGAAATGCAAAGTCTGAGTGCCTAGATCCAACCTAGGAAAGAGCTATTTCCTCTGCAGTGACCTTGTGTAATCCTAGGCATGATAAAATATGGATGGCTTGGGAGAGCTGGGCTCATTTTCACACTCTCTTTAAAAGGCTGTCATCTGGAACACATTTTTTTGGGGGGAGGGTGTGTGGTGAAACAGAACAAGTCAAATACAGTCAGCCTGGGAAATTGAATTAACTCTATATTTCTTCCCTTGGGTTTTCTCTGGTACAGCCTCTTCTCTTCTTTGCCAATCACCAGAGTTTATCTGCAGCTCCAGGACCTGCTGTAACAGCTGGTGATAGTTTCCACAAAACGCCTCTAAACATGAGAAATCATCTTCAGTAGACATGTTGGATCAGGGTTGAGTAGAGAGAATGGAATGTTCGACTAGATGTTTTTCTCTTGTCAATTTGTAATTGTCTCACTGAAGTCTTTGTCTTCATTCTGGGCTAGATGAAAAGATTATATGTCTAACACAAATCAAATAGTTGGTCTAGAAAATTATTTGCCACATGATTGATTTCATGCCCACTCTCTGGGCTTCCTAGATTTTCTCTATACTCATCTCTCTTATAATTTACCATATTACATGGATCTGAAAATGCCTGATTTTGTATGTCCATGTATTATACTATTTTTAAGGCCACAGCCAATGTGTTATTCATTTATATTAATTATGGTTCACTGAATTGAAGGCTTTGAATGCCATGGAAAAACACTGATTTACATATACTTTACATAGATCTCAAGTGATGTGACTTAGCCCCTCCCTTCCCATCACAGCATCTTCTGTTCTACCTCCTGCTTTGTCTCCATAATTTGTGCCTAATACTAATGTCCTCATGTTGCTCAGAGACCTCCACTTAGCAGTTCTCCTTATCTGTTCTTATTGCCGTGGTCCTATGCACCGGGCAATCCCCACACTTTTCTTCATCTTAAAACTTAGGTTATGCAGATATGACTGAGAGTGGTCCAGGATATGCAGGGAACAACAGGCAGATCAACAAAAGACGTCAACTTCGGGACCCTGATCATTCTAGGCAACCAGAGCCCATAAGCGAGAAGTCTCCCCCTGGCTCCAAAAACGAAGGCTAAAAGAGAACACAGTAGAATACCTTGTGCTCTTGGTTCAGGCAACTGTTGGACCATATTCTAGGCTAACGTGTAGGACAAAGAGATGATAGAATCTCCTGTCTGAGAAATTTCAGCTATTCTGTTGATTTGGAAACTTCAGGGAGGTGCTTAATTAGATCCTACATAGGTCACTTAGTTGGACGGAACTTAAACTTCCCACTGACCCATACAGAGAAGCTACGTTTTACTGGCAGCTTATGTTCTAAAGTCAGAACATAGGACAAAAATGTAGTATAGGTAACACCACCCTCAGCAGTCCGTTTGAAAGGATTAGGATTGGGCATTAACTATGCCGGGGTGGATCAGGTTAATTTCTCTTTAGTTGAGTACAAGATGAAGCATTGCTCTCCTTCAGGGGTCATGTTGTATGAAATATGTGTATACGTCTCTAAGCGCGAGGCTTGTATTCAGCAGGGTGATGCAGTCATGTTATGAGAAGCTCATGGGAATGCAGAGAAAGGTGGATCGACATCTTCTGTCTCATAATCAATGTAGACTTAGCTCATGGAGTGGAATGGTGGGAAGAACTGCCTGCACTTTTGAAATTTTCCACTCTCTCTCTCTCTCTCTCTCTCTCTCTCCCCCCCCCCCTCTTTTCCTCTTTCTCCTTTGTTTTGTGTTGAAGGCATTCAGTGAAATCCTTCTAAGAGAAATTCTTCTCAAACATGACTCCTCTATATAGGCTTTCATCCCTGGCAGAGGCCACGCAGGGCCTCTTTAAGGAGGTCCCAATCTAGGGACTGCTGTGATAATAGCAATTGTAAGATTGGCCAAGGGAGAGAGATAAAAAGCTAGAAGAGACCTTGTATATGAGGTAGGTGACTTGTATAAGACCACATGACTCAAGAAAACTGAACAACACTAGATCTTTCAAAGGGAGGAGATTTAGTATAGGAAATTTGTTACACACAAGTTGGAAGGATGAAAAAGCAAAAAGGGGAGGCTAAGAGAAGAACCCAGATATTAGAAACTTCAGGGATCATCTATCCCACCTAGAGCTGTGGGAAGATAAAAGGAGAGGAGGTGTTACAGAATTTAGGAGCTTGGAGGAAGTGCTTACACAAAGCAGGTGCTCAGATCTTTAAGAGGGCTGCCTTACAGCAAGTGCTGGGACCTCTATAAAAGGAGGTGGAAGGCATGGCTGGTGCTAGTACCTCAGGTGGGGGGAGTGTATCAAAACTAGTAGTTTAGATCTCTATGGGGGCACTCTGTGCTTGGTCACTTAGACCGCCAATGGGGTGTGATGTGCTGGGCAGTGCTGAAAGCATCTGGGTTCTGGAGGTGAGGCTGTCCTCCATAGCTGAAGAGACACCTATAGTTGCTCCCAATTTCCAGTCTACTAGTGCCTCCTATTAGAGAATCTAACAGACAGCAAGTTGGCAAAGGAGTCTGGGAAATTTAGATTGCAGGCCCCAGCCCCAGCGTCACAGAGTAGAGTATAGAATACAGAAGTGGGCTCTCAGGGCTGAGATACAGCAGGTCAGGTAGGAGGATGGTGGCCAGAAGCAGAGTCCAATCCAGATCATATTAATAAAGCTTCTTCAATTCAGTTAACGAAGGAGAGAAAGAGAGAGAGAAAGAAAGAAAGAAGGGGGAGGGGGAGATTGAAATTAATAATACCAAGTGTTGGAGAGGATATGGAGAAAAAGAAATTCTCATATTTTTTTCTGTTGAGAGCATAAATTGGTACAACCACTTTAACTGTATAGTTGTATCTAGTAAAGCTAAATATACATCTACCCTATAACCTAAAAATCCCACTCATAGGTATACACTCAAGAGAAATAAACCTGATCTTTGGAGCCTAGGTCCTAAGTCAGCAGTCTGGGTACTACCAGGTAACTTTCTCCATAAATAACCACTGTAATATGTGGAAATAGTTAGCTTCTGATTGATCCAGTTAGAAGCAGGCAAGCAATAAAGGAGATGGCAGCAGGAGCAGTGTTGGGAAGTGCTGGTGAAATCTACCTGGAGAGAGAGCCACCTGGGGTTTCGTGGAGCCATAGAAAAATGAAAGCAGACAGCAGGGAGGAAATCACGTTTCTAATTTTAACATTCTGGCAATTCAAAACTGTAAGATATCAGAGTAAATGCCAAAATACCATTAGGATTACCTCCCAGTCAGAGTATTATGCATGAAGGAAAATAGTCCACTCTGCTGTCTCTGAAATTGCAGGTGGGAGTAGGGGAAAGTATCACACGTTCATCTGATCGTCTATTATCGATTGGTCCATTAATCAGTCTGCTGGCTGATGCATTCATTTATTTGTCAGTCATTATTTAGAATCTGATTTAGGCTTTACAAAGATTGAATGCTCCGAGAATGTGAAGACCAGAGAGGCAGTATGCTGTAGTGTACGAGGCATGGGACTCAAAGTCATTCATATACTCACATTCATTCAATCAACAAATATTTATTCAGTGTCTACTGTGTTCCAGGCACTGAGATAATATCCTGGCTCCCAAACGTAAAATATGTATAACCTAGAAAAAATTGCTTAGTCTACCTGAGTTTCACTTTCAGTATTTGCAAAATGGAAGTATTTATACTTATTCAGTGGGTTTAGTTACATGGAATAAATAAGATCATGTATGTCAGCCCCCACCCCAGGGAGCTGGCAGTGCTTAATAAATAGGGACTCTAAGAGCTCCAGTTCTGAGAATCTCGTAGCCTGGTCCAGTTGTTTTTAAGCCCTGATTGTGTATTTGAATTACCTGGGAAGTATTTTTTGAAAGACCAACACCCAGGCTTCTCTTCTGAGTTTCTGGCCTGATTCTGGTTTAGGGTGGGGTACTTTATGTTTTCTAAGTTCCCCAGGTGGTTTAAATGGGCACACAGTGGAACCACTGGTCTAATGGTGAAGCAGACTTGTGAATAAAAAACTCTCAAAACAACATTATAAAAATTCAACATCGGGTTAAGCTAGGTACAGACACGAGGCTAGGAGAAGTAGCCTAGATGGAGGGCGTCCGACTCCTGTTGGGGTATAACCCAAATCACAAGGTCAGTGGGGATAAGTCCAATTTGTGCTTGGTCTGGAATGGGACTGGTCAAGAGTCAAGGGGTTATATCTGGTAGCTGAGGTTCAGGGGTCCCTTAGCATTTCTTTGGGGGTGGGAAGTTACCGAATGTCAAATGAGCGCTACAAAATTGTTTTTAGATACGAATTTTTAGGAGGAAAAAACCCCTGTTGTTCAAAGGAAAATCCGATTTTAAGCATTGTATAAAAATATCTGCAATTTTATATTCAATACTCTAAAATTTAAAATTTTCTACTGCTTTTGAATTTTTATTTCATACATTGCCTTCATATGGACCTGATTTAGAAAATGCTAAAATCATAAAAAAATATTTTCTCAGTGTGCAGTCATGTTGAAAACAAGTGGAAAGATAGATTCTTTTGCCAGTACAACTGTTTTTAATCAAGTAAATTAGGTCTAGTTTTAGATGAGGTCTGACTCATGTGCCTTTAATTCTATGGATAGACTTGAAATACCTTTTAATGAAAAGCTGTCATTCATATTATAGTTCAGCTTCATAGCCCATCAAATTTGAGAGGATGGCAACAGATAAATATATAGAAGATAAGTATGATTTTAGATATGATTTTACAGAATATGTTTGTCTTATAACTCTTAAAATTTGGAGAAGAGCTCACATAAAATAGACTTTTATAGACTGCCTGCCATAAACTGAATGTTTGTGTCCCCCCAGAATTCATACGTTGAGACCTAATCCCCAGTATGATGGTATTTGGAGGTGGAACCTTTAGGAGGTGATCAGGTCGTGAGAATGGGGCCCTCATGAATGAGATTAGTGTTCTTTTAAAAGAGACCCCAGAGGGACTTCCTTGGTGGCACAGTAGTTAAGAATCCGCTTGTCAATGCAGGGGACATGGGTTCGAGCCCTGGTCCAGGAAGATCCCACATGCCGCGGAGCAACTAAGCCCGTGCGCCACAACTACTGAGCCTGCGCTCTAGAGCCATGAGTCACAACTGCTGAAGCCTGCGTGCCTAGAGCCTGAGCTCCGCAAGAAGAGAAGCCACCGCAGTGAGAAGCCCACGCGCTGCAACGAAGAGTAGGCCCCACTTGCTGAACTAGAGAAAGCCCACGTGCAGCAACAAAGACCCACCTCAGCCAACAATAAATAAATAAAGAATAAATAAATTTATGAAAGAGACCCCAGAGAAATCCCTTGCCCCTTCCACCATGTGAGGTTACAGCAAGAAGACAACAGTCTATGAACCAGGAAGCAGGCTCTCACTAGACACCCAAACACTGAATCTGCAGGTCCCTTGATCCAGAATTATGAGAAAGAAATTTCTGTCGTTTATAAGCCACTCAGTTTATGGTAGTTTGTTACAGCAGGCCGAACAGACTAAGACACTGCCTAAAAGTAAAATTTCTCTTCTGTGTTTGAAAAGTAGCCATTTCTCCAGATACCCACATGATCTGTACCTTTGAACCACATGTCCAGATGAAGTCATAGGAAAGAGTCTTTCCAATCATGTCCAAGGGTCAACAGAATCTTGTCAGATGTACTGGCTGACTAAAGATCTAGCATGGAAAGGTGTTGTTACCTTTACCTGGACTATCTATTCTTTTTCATCTCCATTGTAACTTAAACAATGCCTGATGGAACATTTTAAATGTCTGTAGATCTGTATATTTTTTGGCCTTATGTTTGTTCTGAGCAGATCAGTGGGACATATATATGATGTTGCCTTTGTGTTTCTTGCAAATAATCTTTGGTCTTACCTCTGTCTTCTGAGATAGTATATTTCAGGGGTATATAGGAAAATTCCAGGCATGAAATTTAATTAGAGATCATCATATATTTAAATATGTTTAAAGATATTTAAATATGCCTTACTTCTACTATTTTTTAAAGGGTGCTAAGAGAAATATTAAAGCTACTTGAGGTCGAATCCATTCATCTTTTTATTTTGTGGGTTTTCCCATTATAATTTTATACTGAAAAGATTCACCTCACTCCAGAATTTTGCTAAGGGCTCAAATTTGATATCTTCCACTATTTAAGTCTTCAGTCTTTCCAGACTTAATATGGGAGAGTGGAATGAAATGAGAAACTACATTGATTTTTTTTGTTCCAAATTACTAAACAATTGTATCAGCACCATTTATTAGAATAATGGCTGTCTTCTTTATTGATTTGTCAGAACTACATTATCATATAAAACTCGTATGAAATCTGAAATAGAATCTATTTATGGACAGTCTGTTCTGTTTCATCAGTTTTTCTGTTTACATCTGTGCCAGTGAACTTGAAATATGTGTCAGTATATGGGAGAGCTGGCACTCCTTCCCTTTAAAGATCTTATCTATTCTTGCCAAAATCTCTTTACATAGATAAACTTATTTTTAAAAAATCTTTGGTAATTCTTAAAGTATAATGTCATACAAAAATGGAAACATTATTGAAATATAAATAGGAAAGGCTGAAATTGCGTGTTCTTCCCTGCCCTCACTTTTCCACTTCCTCCCTTCCCTAGGTATAACCACTGTCAACATTTTGGTGTCCTCAGATCTACTCTCAAACACCAGGTAAGGCTCAAAAATATTATCAGTGATTTTTTGTTGTTGAAACTGTGTTCAAATTATACATTAAGAAAAATTGCCATCTTATGTTGTCTTCCTATTCAAAAACATATTCTGTCCATTTAGTTCAGCCTTATTTTATATATCTCATTTAAAACTTCATAATTTTATTTATATAGATTCCAACATTTTGTATTGTTTATTTCCAGATAGTTAATATTGTGAAAGGATTTTTTTTTCAGTCTGTTGTCTTTCTAATCACTGGTGGTGAAAAAAAATGCTCTTTGTTTTTGTCTAGTAGTCTTACTAATTTTAATAGCTTTGCAATGGATTATTTTGGGTTTTTATGTTACATAATCACATCATGGGCAAATTATGATAATTCCATATCCTCTGTATTTTATTTCTAGTTCATGTTTTATTGCTTTTTGAAAACTTTTAGAATAACAGTAAATAGCAATGGTAATAATAGAAATTCTTACTGGTCCTGATTATAATCAGATTCCCTCTAATGGCAATGTTTAGTATAAAATTGAAAGTCTTTGTTGAGAGGCAGAATGGCATACTGCCACAAGTGGAGTCTCTGCAGCCTCATTGCTGGGTTCACATCCTGGCTGGGTCTTCCTAGAGGTGTAAACTTAGGCAAGTTTCTTCTCCTCTCTGTGCCGCACTGTGCTCATCTCTAAGACAGGGGCAATGATAGTTTCTACCTCATACAGTTTTCATGAGGATTAAATAAATATTTTATAAGCATTTACAAGAATTTTGATACTATATTAAGCACTGATTCCATCAATAAAGCAGTGTGCTTTATGTTATCAACGGCTTTTAGACACATTCAAAATGCACTAATAATTCAGAACACGAGCAGTGTGCTAGTTTAAAAACATTCTACTGTTGAAGTGTAATACTTGTGTTTTCTTTTTTGCCGCTCTCTGTTTTCATGCTGAAGTATATGAAATTAGCTCAATATTTTCTATTCTAACATTTTCCAAAGAATATTATTTATTACTTGGAGTCTGTGTACATTTATACCATTTGCGTTTCTGTAGTTTTAGGCTGCTGGAAATGAAGTGTGGCTTTTTAGTAGTTCCAGCTGCTATAAAGCCCTGCTGCCTAAGCTGACGCCACTACCTTTTTACAATTCGTTCAAAAACAGTACTGCTCTTTATTTTTTAAAAGGAATTGTTAAATTTAAGGTAGCTCCCGTGGTCAATTTCTGCCTTATACTGGCTTCTGCCTAGTCATCACAGATATGATTGGGTGTGTGTGGCATGGGGCCCCAGGAAGGCATGACAATTAGAATGTATCACTCTCTGGTTTCACAAATATTCTCTTTTTCCTAGATACTCTCATTCCCTAGAGGGTCTCCTCCAATCCCCAGACTTAAATGCCATCTGTGTACTCCCCAGTTTTTGCCTCCAGCCCTGACCATATTCATGTATCCAGCTGTCTATCTGATATTCTTATGTCTGGGGTTAACCAGAATGTCTCGAATATTACATTTTGTATGATATGTGTTGATTCTATATAGTCCTTGTTGAGAGGCAGACTGGCATGCAGTCTCAAGTGTTAACCTTCTCATGTCTAATAAGTGTCTCAATTTTAATATCTCCAGACCTGCTCATCCCTCGTTTTCTCCATTAGAGTAAAGCAAAGCATTGTTCTTTACTTTGCTCAGGTCAAAACGCTGCGTCACTCATGACTCCTTTCTTTCTCTGAAATCTTCATCCAGTCCGTTAGTAAACCGATCAATTTTACACTCAAAATTTACCTAGTATCCTATGGCTTCACACAACCCCCTCCGCCACCGTTCCAGCCTGAGCCATCAGCACCTGTCGTTCAGCTCTTTTGCAGAAGCTTCCTTACTGCTCTCCCCGCTGCGGTCCTTGTTTCTATGTGGTCTATTCCCAACACAGCTGCCAGAACCATCCTGTAAAATACAACTTAGATTTGTTGTTCCTCTGCCTCAAATCCTCCATTGACCTTTCATGTTAAACTGAAAACCCCAAGGCCCCTAACGTCCACCAGGTCCCCCGCTTCCACACCACACCCCGATGTATGACATTATCACATACTACTCTCTACCTCTCTCATCCACTCCAGCCTCCTGCACCTCGCTGACCATTATTCTCCTGTGTCATTGCCTTTGCACTTGTTGCTTTATCTCCCTACAACATTCATCCCTTAGATGTCCACAAGGCTCCCTCACTGTCTTCAGGTCTCTACTTAAAAATAACATCTTATCTAAGAGATTTTCCCATCGTGCCACATAAAATGGTCCTTCTTCTCTATGCTAGACGCTATCCATTCTCTGTATCATTTTTCTTCATAGCACTTATTTTCATTTGACACTTCTTTTGTTTGCTTATTGTCTGTCTTGTTCACCCATATATCCCTAGTGCCTAGAAAACTCTCCAGCATCTAGTAGGTACTCAATAAGTGTTAAATGAATGAACACTGTCATTACATGAGGACAATCTGTAATACATTGACAGTTAACAATATAAGGATCTGAAAAGGCATGAAAACTAATACATATCGTGTGTTTCCTGGCTGCCAGCCCTGTGCTAACAAGTTTATACAGAGCTTCTGAGAACAGGGGAACTTACTCAGTAGAGTCTAATTTCTATTTAGAGATTTAACTCTTTGCAAGGATTAGATTGTTATATAGGTGGAATGATTTCAGAAATGCTCACAAAAATAAAAGTTTATCTAGTCCCCTAAGGCCTTAGATATATTTAAATGGGGGGAAAGCCATCCATTTCATTCATGATGAAAAAGTTAACCTGTTAATCCTTCATTAGAGAGGTGAGACATGTTGAGTTATGACTGTTGTGTGTTCATTTGAACACATTTTGGTAGAAGTGAGGGAAATGCCACGGAATAGAGAAGTAGGGGCAGCAACAGCAAACTGCCCATTCCTCTGAAGCAACACAGCCTCACTGGGAAGAGCAAACAACATTCACATGGGCCTGGTTTTAAATTCTTGCTCTGAATTTGGTTTCGCTATGGTCTTTGGCAAGTGCTCTGAATGTCCGTTTCCTAACTTAAATAATAAGATTTTCCTAAGTATGAAGGGTGAAACTATAAGGGTAATGCTTAGGACAGTGCCTATCAGATTTAGAAAATGACAATAAATAGTAGCTATTTTAAATTTTCTCTAGGGCTAGATTCTATTTCATAGAGAATCTTGTTAAAGAATGAGTACTAGATGTCAATAATTAGAGAAAAACACTTTACAGTTCCATTATCAAAGAGATCCTTAATGTTTTACTTCCCTGGATGGGCACCGTGACTTCCCGCATAAATGTTTTACTGGACAGATGCTGTGACCTCATTCAAATATATGCTTTCAGTACCTCTTATAAGTCTTCTTGAAGCTCATTATTTATTGTACAGGGTCCAGCTTGAGGACTACAAGGTCTCTTTTTTCCTACCTGAATAATTTGAGGGTTCTCGAACACTCTGACTACAAGGCAGTGCTTGGAGGGTGTCTTAGGGTCTTAAGTTGTCCTCATGTAAGAAAGCAAGGCTATAATTTATAAGTGTTACGGAGTCCAGGAATGTGGTTGTCCAGACGCTGTCTCATGAACATGCTCCTTCTTTCTTCCCCAGTGGAGTTTTTTATAAATAATCACCATCTTCTTTTTAAGTTCTGAGCTTGTAGTCTTGTTTTCTACATCATAATGATGTAACACTGATTATTAAATTAACTAAAATATTGGCAGTATAGCTGTATTGTGAAGGTGGGAGAGGAAAGGTGAAGGGAAGTGTGCTGAATCTCTCATATTATAACAGGAAGTCAGTCAATAAGTAACTTAAATAAATACGTGAATTACAGAATATGTATAGTATTTAAAAGTATGGAGGTAAGCGTAGTAAAGATAAAGATGTGCATTTATCAGATAGAACATTTTCAATAGACTAATGATGCTACTGTGAGCTGACTATGTCCAGTTGCTATGGGAGTACAGCTTAATCATCTTGCCCGTGGGGAAAGACTTATTATAGGAGAGATACTCAGGTGTCTCTTTTAGAAACAAGGGGTATAGAGGATTGGTCTTTATGAGATAGATTGTGATCATAGGGTAGTTAGGTAGGGAAAATCTTCTATACTGGAGGGCAGGGTTCCCCTCCCCACCCCCACTTTTTTTGTCAGAAACATAGACTCATTTTCTAAAGTTACTTTTACTTTAGCCTTTGAGTTCCCAGATCCATTCTCTCTTTTTCAACATTCCTGGTCTGGAATCTGGTAACTACACATGGAAGTCCTGAGGATAACACTCTGGTGAGAGAAGCAGAATAAGGAACCTCAGAGATCACTTGCCAGAAAGTGACCAGACTGGACAATTTGCTTTTATTTTGACATTTCAGAGGCTATATATTCCAGATATGGAGCCAATCTGGGCTAAAACTTTGAAAATGGTTAAGCAGTACTTTACATCTTCACATCGAAAAGAGCCTCTAGACCCTCTAAGGCCTTGCTACATAAAGTGTGGTGCACAGAGCAGCAGCCATGCCGTCACTGGGGAGGCTGTTGGAAAGCCATTATCTTATAATTCATCCTAGTGAATCAGAATCCACTGAGTCAGAATCTGCATTTGAGTAAGATCCCCAGGTTATTTGCACATCAAAGTTGAAGAATGACTGGTTTGAGGAATGAAGACGTGGAAACAGATGGGCTGATGGGAGTTGTATAAGCAAGGATTAAAAAGCCAAGCTGGAAGGAGCTGATCTCTAGCTGCACGTGGGCTGGAGCCTGGCTGGGTCACAGAAGCTGGTGAGTGCAAGAGAGGAATGCATTACAGGGCTAAATGGACCATCAATGTCTAGTGCCAGTTACTGGGAAGGAGAAAGAATTTTCAGATTAAGAAATGACATAATCTAGTGTAGAGATTTATTTTTAGCTCCAGCACTCTGCCCCACACTCAACCCAAAGATGGACAGGCAAAGGCAAAGGCATATATATGCAAGATGGCTAGAAGTAGTGATCCTTTGCAAAGTTAAAGAAGTATAGCTGATGAGAACTTTTCTCTCCTCTTCCTAAAATGTTCAGAGATATATTTTCTGACATATCCATCTCTTCTGAACAAGAGAGAAAAATAACACCTAATTAAGACTAAAATATTCAGAAAAAATATTAAAATTCATAAAACCTAATGATAGGTCTCCCTTCATCTCTCATTTACCAATAGAACTGTTAAGCTGGTCACACTTCTAATTTCTACAGAGAAATTCATGAATCAAAAGATTTGAAATGATAAAGGCTCATTTTAGTAGCTCCTCATCCCAATGAAGATATAAATGATTTTAGCATTTTATTTTCCAAAGATCTTAAACTTTTTATATCTCCTGGAATGTCAGCGCAGGCCTTGAAATTCACAGACTCATAATCCCATAACGCAAACAGGAAAAGCAGTGAATGGTTTTGAAACAAGTGCACCGTGATATACTTAGCTCATGTTGGACACCAAAAAATATCTTATTCACCTACTCAAAACATTCATTCCGGGCTTCCCTGGTGGCACAGTGGTTGAGAGTCCACCTGCTGATGCAGGGGACACGGGTTCGTGCCCCGGTCCGGGAAGATCCCACATGCTGCGGAGCGGCTGGGCCCGTGAGCCATGGCCGCTGAGCCTGCGCGTCCGGAGCCTGTGCTCCGCAATGGGAGAGGCCACAACAGTGAGAGGCCTGCGTACCGCAAAAAAAAAAAAACAAAAAAACAACATTCATTCCCACACCATGTATGTAATCACCCATTGACTATATATTAAATATTTATATATAGTAAAGAGTAAATTTCCATTCCTTTATTGAATAGTTTATATATTTGCTAAAGGAAATTACAGTTTTGATTAGGTAAGTAAGCCATTAAAGAAATACCTGGAGGCTGATTTTTATAGTTATCTAAACTTTAATCATCTTATTGAAGTTCCTTCAGAATTCTTCTCAAGATACACTGTAACTTCAAATAGAAATGGGGGCAAAAGACATTTATGCACATTCACAAAAACTTCCAAATGGCTGACTTTCCTCTTCTATCTTTGTCATTGTTTCCATCCCAAGCAGCTTAACCATTTTTCTGCACTATTTTGTGTCAGAGGTTTGGTAGGTTATTTGGATGCAGTAGTAAGTGGTGTTTCTACAAAATGAAGCAATTGAAGGATAATTATCAGTTGAAATACCTCCAAAATGTTCATATTTTGTGTGTCGGATTTTTTTTGAAAAAATTGCAGTTAGATAAGAATCTTATCTGAGATCTTTGTTATCTCCAATCTTCAGATTCTTTGGGTTTTCTAAAGGCTCTAACTGTTCATAGACTGTTCTTTTGCTCTCAAGAGCTCCTCAACAGTAAGCACGTTGGCGTGTTCTTGCTCCTGGATTTCTCACTGACAGACTCAGGATCTGAGGAACATGACACATCACTCACATTCAGACTGTGGAAGAGCCCTGTTCCTTTGAACATTTTGGTGCTATTGCTTAAAAGTTGAGCCATAGCTGGAAAATAGAGGCTGGGAAATGGAGAATGCTTTAGAGTTGGTAGGAGGAGGAGGGAGAAAGAGAAAGAGGAGAAGGGTGTAAATGCCTCTAGCAGAGGTTTTGACAGATGGCTGGGGCCAGATGAAAGAGTAATTGAGGCAGGATTTTTTTTTTCTGTGTATGTTTCCATTTGTATTAAAATATCAGAGTTGTTGCTGAATCTATTTTATATGAATCTATTTTATATGATGAGGTAATAATTAGGTAAGCTGGAGCAAAGATCTGGGCCAGGGCATTAATGATACAATGGCTATAAAAATATAACACACAAAACTCTGTATACAGACAAAGTAAAAGTATCAGTGGTTTCTGGAAGTGGGGGAGACATGGGTCAGGGGGAATAAATAGTGGAGCACAGAGGAAAATACTCTTTATGATACCATAATGGTGGATACATGTCATTATACATTTGTCCAAAGCCATGGAATGTACAGCCCTAATGTGGATTCTGGGTGATGATGATGTGTCAGTTTAAGTTCATCGATTGTAGCCAATGTACCACTCGTGTGGCTGATGTTGTTAATGGGAGAGGCTGTGCGTGTGTAGGGGTAGGGGGTATATGGGAAATTTCTGTACCTTCCACTCAATTTTGCAGTGTACCTAAAACTGCTCTGAAAAAATAACGTCTATTATATATCTGTATCTATAGTTATATCTCACATTAGCCTGTGCATTTGCTTATGTTTGACTGCTATGGAAAGGAATGTTACATAATTTGCACATGAACAAAAAAGAATATATACAGTAATCAAGAAGGAATAGAAAACCAGCCATCTCTAGCTGGCCTCCAAGAGTATTATGAGATGAATATCTGTTAAGAGTATTTTGAGATGATCTTATAACTGTGCACCTGCGAGAACAGAGAGGACTCCAACATGAAGTAATATCAATTGTGCGAAAGTTACACAAAATGCATAAAAAAGGCAAAATCTGAATTATTTAGGCACCATACATATGTTTCATGACTAGCATAAAAGAAATGAAGAAAAAGAGATTATTTTATTTTATTTTTAATAAATTTTATTGGAGTATAGTTGATTTACAATGTTGTGTTAGTTTCAGGTGTATAGCAAAGTGAATCAGTTATACATGTACATATATCCACTCTTTTTTAGATTATTTTCCCATATAGGTCATTACAGAGTATCGAGTAGAGTTCCCTGTGCTATACAGTAGGTCCTTATTAGTTATCTGTTTTATATATAGTAGTGTGTACATGTCAATCCCAATCTCCAAATTTATCCCTCCCTCCTTTCTCCCCTGGTAACCATAGGTTTGTTTTCTACATCTGTGACTCTATGTCTGCTTTGTAAATAAGTTCATTTGTACCATTTTTTTAGATTCCACATATAAGCGATATCATATGATACCTGCCTTTGTCTGACTTACTCAGTATGACAATCTCTAGGTCCATCCATGTTGCTGCAAATGACATTATTTCATTCTTTTTTATGTCTGAGTAATATTCTATTGTGTATATGTCCCACATCTTCTTTATTCCTCTGTTGATGGACATTTAGGTTGCTTCCATGTCTTGGCTATTGTAAATATAGTGCTGCAATGAACACTGGGGTGCATGTATCTTTTGGAATTATGGTTTTCTCCAGATATATGCCCAGAAGTGGGATTGTTGGATCATATGGTAGTTCTACATTCAGTGTCTTAAGGAACCTCCATACTGTTCTCCATAATGGTTGTACTAACTTACATTCCAACCAACAGTGTAGGAGGGTTCCCTTTTCTCCACCCCACTCCAGCATTTATTGTTTGTAGATTTTTTGATGATGGGCATTCTGACAGTGTGAGGTGATACCTCATTGTAGTTTTTATTTGCATTTCACAAAGAGGTTACTTTAAAAGCTCAATGCAGTTTGAACTCTTTGATCTTTGAAAAAGACAGTATTCCTTTGGGGATGAAAATGGTTCTTTTGCTTGAGGAAACACCTTACAGACAACGCACTGTTTTGAAAGACAGAGTCTAAGTGAGAGGGCTTTAGGCAAATAAAAGCTAAATAATTCTACAAAATGAAGTGGAAGAAAGATTAATTACTGGCATTTGTAAAAACAAGGATTCGGTGTCTTGGTAGAGAGAAGAAACTTGAGCAAGATGGCAGCCAGCAAGGTCCTAACGTCAAGAATGATTAGCAACTAATCCACCTGAGAAGGAATGGCCATGGACCTTTAAAACACTTACCATGAATCACTGTCTCATCTGAGGCATACTCTAAACCTCTACGTGATACTCCATCCTTTAGGGGAACCCCATCACACAGGGCAGCCAAGTGCTCAGAGAGTTGTTGGAAGGTGTCAGGGCGAATGAGTGAAGAAAAAAATACTCATGAGAAGTAAACTAATGAGCTGTGGATTGAGAGTTCAAAAGAAGGAGTTCATAATACTCAGGATTCCTCTTCAATCTACAGAAAGGCACAGACTTCGCACAATGCATGAGATGAGGCTAAACCTATTTTATTTGGATATTAAAGGAGAGAGAGAGCACAGAAAGCTCAAGGTTTAAGGCATCCATCTAGGCAGTAGATACTTATGAAAGACAAGTTAATGAGAGTGGTTGTGGTCAAAACGTGGATGACTTGGTGAACCATGGAAGCTGGGATTTGGGGAGGGGGATAAACGTACACTTTACTTAAGTTCTGCTGAATTCCACTGGGTTGTGCCTAGGGACGAGTGTCCACTACTATGGTGGTGACAAAGCCTTTCTAATAAGATTGAGTTTGAATCTATAAGTTCATTTTTCTCAATCAAGATGATATTAGTTAGGCTCTCCAGATTTATTAAAGTGATTTTCCCAAGATATTCAGCTATTGATGGTGGAAAAACTTGGGGTTTTTGATTCCCTGGTACAGTCCTTTTTTTTTTTTTTTTACCGTACAGTGCTCTTATATTGATAATTAAAGCTTCTCACTTTTGTTAAACACTCACAATGTCTAACATGTGTAACATATGATTACCATATATATATTTTATATTTAGAATATCTATATTAAGTATATTAGTCCTGCAGTTACTATAGACAGCATCTACTATATGAAGATGCAAAGGTGAAGAAGACATACCTTTTACTTAAAAGATAAACACGATGTGATTGTCATGGAGAAGATAGGCCAATAAACCAACATTGCAAATCATTTTGCTGTGTGTCATAGTGAAGGTATTTAGAGGGCGTTTGGAAAGCAGAAGGGAAGAAACATTTAACTCTAGAGATTCAGAAGGGATACATGTAGAGAATGAGTGAGTGAATGAATTTTACACTAGCGCATTTCTTTATGAGTCTCGTCTCGTATACAATGAAAGTATTATTTCAGTTCTACCTGATTCGTAGGACCTTGCGAAAATATGCTTTGGTAGAATCCTGTTTATTCTAAAACGTTTATAAGTGTTTTAAAATAACAGTGAGCTTTAAAATAACAGTGTTTTAAAATAGAGGCTTCAAATTCCCTTTCTTCCATTCTGGGCATTTACTGCTTCTAGAATTTAAGCCAAACTCAAAATAAGCCTTTTAGTTTATGCCGTTAGGGTTTAACTTGTAAAAGAAAAATAATGTTACAACGTAAGTTGAAAGTTAATATGATCTGAATTTATTAGCCCACAGGGTAAAGAATTACGATTTGCAAGACTATTAAATGGGCCCAGAAGTCAGTCTCACCAAGTTCTAGAAACAAGTAAACAGATGACGTTTTTAGAGGATGACACACAAGACCTCAGCTAACCCAATAATTTTGGTTTTCTTAATATATAACAAAATTAATGTGCTTTTGTGACTATAATTTCTTGAAAAGGCAGTTACAGAGTTTCACGTTCTCGCTATAGTCGAAGAGTATAAACATGAACACATTTGTGCTCAAATATGAACCTATCAATGGTTACCAGCTGTAGGGCAGGTCTATGTTTTTTTCAAAATCAGCATAATTAACTTGAAATATATTTTTTTCTTAAACGAGATTGTAAGAGAATTATTTCAGACAAATTTGATTTTTTTTCCTTTTTTTGATCAGACATTTTTACAATTGAACTATAGTTGATTTATAATATTTTATTAGTTCCAGGTGTACAGCACAATGATTCAGTATTTTTAAAGATTATACTCTATTAAGAGTTATTACAAGATAATGGCTATAATTCCCTGTGCTCTACAATATATCCTCGTTGCTTATGTATTTTATACATAGTAGTTTGTACCTGTTAATCCTCTACCCCTAATTTTTCCCTCCCCCCTTCTCTCTCCCCTTTGGTAACCTCAAGTTTGTTTTCGATATCTGTGAGTCTGTTTCTGCTTTGCTATATACGTTCATTTGCATTATTTCTTAGATGCCGCAAATAAGTGATATCATACGGTCTTTGTCTTTCTCTGACTTATTTCACTAAGCATAATACTCTCTAGGTCTATTCATGTTGCTGCAAATGTCAGAACTTCATTCTTTTTATGACTGAATAATATTCCATTGTATATATACACCACATCTTCTTTATCCGTTTGTCAAATTTGGTATTTATTTTTATTTATAGAATCAAGTGAATACATAATAAAACTGAGTAATAAATCCACAAGTTATTTCAATATAATCCCACAAGCTATTTTTTTCTGTAAAGGACCAAATATTAGATACAATCACAAAACATTTCAATATTCATCAAAACCATAACCATACAATTGTCCCAAGAAAACACACTGAAATTCTTCTGTACAGCATAATAAGCTAGGAGATACAGAACATTTGAAAAAGCAGTTCCAAAAATGGAATACTAAATATACAACATCAATTCTTTTTTTTTTTAATCTTTATTGGAGTATAATTGCTTTACAATGGTGTACAATATCAGTTCTTAATAAATTTGCTATAATAATGAGCTAAAGCATCCTAGAATATGTTAAGTCAGAAATCCTGTGATATAAAGACAACTACTTTCAAGTGTGGAGATGCTAATTATTTTATATTAATGCTAATTGTTAATTATTCTGATATTACTATCAGACTTAGTCTCAGATTTCCCTTTCTGAATTTGCTAATTTGACCCGGAACACAAAAATATTTAATTCACTCTATAACACTCTGTTTTTATTTAACATAAATTAATGTAAAAAGATGCGATATATATATCTATAATTTAAAAATGGCATTTAATTTTCACCTAAAATATATAGTTTTGATGCTGACATACTATAGGTCACATGTACATTTTCATTCATCATAATTTAATGTACCTAAAAACTGAGTTAGAACAATATTCTTAAAATGCCTGTGTGTGCACTGGAATTTATGTGATTCAACCCATTTAAGGCTCTCTTGGGGCCTTAAAGGAAATAACTCTTCCTGTGAATAGTTCTTAAATTTTTGCTCAAATTGGCAGAGGTCAAATTTTAATTAAGAAACATTCTCTAATATTTATTCTCCATGTGCTACTCATGATGTCAAGTGTTGCCAATGACACTGAGTGGCACTAAAAAGACCACAGGGAGGGAAAGGGCAGGGATACAGTGGTTGCTTCTGCACCTCCAGGACTAGCATCCCAGGTGGCCCTGCCCTGAGCTTAGTCTAAGTAAAGAAGTTGCCTCCAGTATGAAAATCCGTAAGGGCCCAATTTACATGGGTTTAAAGGAACCAAATCTCTGATATTTGCGGTTAAGGATGAGGCTTAATTTCTCTCTAGATGGCTTCTAATTATGGTAGGGTCAAACTCTGAAGCTATAATTTAAAGCTCTGAGTGTCCAATTATGTTACAAAAATATAGGTTTTAGAGTCTGAAAAACATAAAAATTTAACCTAATTGGATTACGTTACTTGTGAATAACAGAATGAAAGTTGTGTTTCTTAATCATCAGTGGTTGTCCTTTCTAGGAACTATAATAAGTTTGGAAGGGTACTGCATGTTATTAAGATTACTTGATTTTTTTTCTCTTTAAAAACCACACCCAGGATTTCCCTGTTGGCCCATTGGTTAGAACACTGTGCTTCCACTGCAGGGAGCACAGGTTCCATCCCTGGTGGGGGAATTAAGATCCTTCATGCCATGCGTGTGGCCAAAAAAATAACGTAAAATAAAAATAAAAAAATACCTCCCTCTCTTAAGAAAAAAAACAAAAACACTTCCCTCAATCATGGCATGAGACTTCATTGCTGATGGTGGAAGTTCTGTGTGTAGGACAAATATTTAATTAACCAAAGAATTTCACTAATTTCCTTCATAGTTATTTTTACACTTTAAAAATACATGTCCAAAAATTAACCCATTAAGCACTTAATATGTACTTAAAAATGGTTTTTTCATCATCAATTAATGTTTATCAAATGTCCAATAGAAATATCACCAGTTTCTCCTTGCATTTCCCATACCCACATAGATACATTAATATTGTATACTTGCAGGATCTTCCCACAGGTAACTGGCAAATAAAATAAGGTGATGAAACACATTTATCCTTGACTGCAAACCTTCATTTAAGGTATCTCAGGTCTTCTCTTTGGTCAAGAAAGGGAAATCTTCCCTTCCCAGTATACTCTTCTTCCTTACCACCTACAATTTCCTTTCTTCTGAAATAGACGGTCAGGACTCTTCCAATTTGGAATATTGTTCTGGGAGATCTAAATGCCATTCCTGGGTGTATAACATTAGGAAAGTTTAGCAGCTAGGTAAGTTAAGCTTCTCAGCCTAAACCGCAAAGAATAAGACCACGTACTTGCCTAGTGCAGAACTAGCACCCAGATCTTCTGGTGTCTCCCCAGCCCCTTTTCTGCTATCTCATGTCCTGATGCATTTAAAAGGAGAAAACATGGCTGGGTAGGTTAATTTGCACCTTATTTGAGAGATGTTCCTGTAAATAAGATTCAAACTGATTTTTTTTTTTTTTTTTTGGTACGTGGGCCTCTCACTGTTGTGGCCTCTCCCGTTGCGGAGCGCAGGCTCCGGACACGCAGGCTCAGCGGCCATGGCTCACGGGCCCAGCCGCTCCGCGGCACGTGGGATCCTCCCAGACCGGGGCACGAACCCGTGTCCCCTGCAATGGCAAGCGGACTCTCAACCACTGCGCCACCAGGGAAGCCCCAAACTGATTTTTTTTTACTTGGAGGTACACGTCAATATTTTGAAACAATCTATACAAGAACTATGAGGTTATTATTTTGGAATTGCATTTAGAAAAAAGCGGGCTCGTGTTTGTTCCAACCCAAAAGGCTTTAGCTTTGAGTTGTCAAAGTCAAGTTGTCAAAAGGGCTGACAACATTACAGAGGGCAGGGACACTGAGATGCTGCTATGACTCAAATAATGAAGAATTGATGAATTTAATTGATGGCTCATATTGGACAATGCCCTTTAAGAGACATATTTGTTATTTTAAAAAAAAGCAGAATTCTAAAACCTAAGGACTTAATCTCTATAAAACATTTGGAAACTTTTTTTTTTTTAGGCATATAAATCCAGGGAGAAAAAGGCCTGAGAATTTGGAAAGGCAAGAGAATGAAGAGGAGTGAGGTTGATGGTTCCAGGTTCTTGTAGTGCCATTCAGTGCTCAGTTTCTTATCGACAAAGTTTAAAAAAAACCAATAATGCTATTAAAATAGCTATTACTTCCTCTAAGGGATGCGAAGTATTTATGATGTATCCTCAAATCATTGCAAGGTCTCTAAGAAGGAAAAGGAGCCAGACAGAATAGCTCAAAAAACCCCACTGAGTTCCATTAATGAAAAATGCAGTAACAACAGCCAGTAGTGTTGTAATTTACCTCTGTTTAGAAATGAAAGAAGTTGATGCTCTTGGCTGGCTTCAATTTACCTGCAGTCAAAGGAAAGCAAATTCTCTCTTTAAATAGGAAAGCTTTGGTTAGGCAGCAGTTAGACTTAACAGTGGCCGTTGGCGATGCTTTCTGATTAATCAGCAGAGCTATATTTAAATTTTAGGATTTTGTATGCCAGACAGGAAACCAACACATTCTGGTTAATGAAAAGCAAACAGGAAAAAGCTGTGAAGTTTTGAAGACCCCCCCACCCCCCACCCCGCCGCCTGGGCAAAAGACTGTAATAAAAGCAAGAGCTAACACTCATACAGCACTTGACAGTTTAGGAAGATCTTTTCACACACTTGATTTCATTTCGTCCTTACAACGACCCTGTGAGGTAAGTGTTATCAACGCCATTGTACAGCCTAGGAAATGGAGGCTTTATGTCTTTTTAAGCCATTTCCCTAAAGTCATGCACTTAATAACGAAGGAAGCCAGACTAGATGCAGAGCAGTTTTCTTTCTATTTCCCCGCCCTCTTCCTGTCCAGCCCTGCTTCTCCTCCACTGTGAGACTGTTTGACGGGTGGGTGATCAGAAGGAAGGACCAAGTTATTTTTAATTAAACATGAGGGAACATTCAGTATCCTGAGTCATTCTTTAGGAGACTCGTATCTATGAATCTGGATTCCTCAGACATGAAGTAATGATGGTGTTAATATCCAGTATAGCACAGGATACCTTATAACACTGGTCAAAACATGTTTACAATTTTCTAGAGAAAGCCTACATAATACCTTAGGCAATCTACTTTCTCCTCTTCTAATAAAATTGCATATTTTTCATACAAATCTGACCTTAAAGCAGCTTTGCAGTGGGAAGAAAAAGATATTATCGGCCAGTTGACAACATTTTCTCTAACCTTCAGCATCTTGGTAATCATGCTTTTGACAACCAATGAAACATGAGGAACCAAAGGAGGGAACTGCCAGTTTTAAAGTTACTGTTTTGAAATGGAGGTGATTTATAGCTTCTAACAGAACTTTCCTCTTTCCACTCTGCAACAGGCACCCCCTACTCAATATCCCTCAAGCTCTCATGCCTCTTCAAGGCACCATCCCACTCCAGGCCACGGTTTGAGACTGCATTTTCTGATACATAAATTTATTTTACTGGACGGAAGCATAATTTCTCTGACGTCTCTTCTAATTCCTTTCAAACCCTAAGGCTGCTGATGAGCTTACTTTGTTCAGAAATAATGCCCCTACATTATACGACTTCTAAACCAACCAAACCTTAGTTATGTCAGAAATAAAAAGAAAAGAAACCCACAGCAAAATATAAAGCCAGGTGGTTATGCTTTTTCCTTTAGAAATATTACTTCTGTTATTTCTGGGTTAGGTCTGCAGATTTTAGTGTGGCATGTTTTTATTAACATTCCGTATAAAACAATTCATAGCTTTTGCTTGTAGCAATGTGAAAATGCAACTAGAAACACAGTCTTGTACTCAACAGATTGATTTATCTTATATTTGTTCTAATAATTTCTGGCTGGATTCAGTCAGTGGGCTGAAAAGTCCGTTACAGGAGTCAGGCTGCATGCTCAGGATGAAACAGGAATGAATTGGATGGACTTGGAAGATTTAGCTGAGTCCTTCCACACGCCGGTCCTATTTGTGGGGCTTCGGTTGTTAGTGAAGAAAGTCTGTTTTCGGCTCATACTGTCAGAATCTTCTTTGTTGAATATTTGTTTCATGTTTTGGCAGCATGGGAAGCTTTGGATACAGTCTTGCAGGAGATGGCCACTAAAAAACATGTATATCCAGGGATTGCAGCAACTATTCAAGGAAGCCAGTAATGCAGTGATGGTGGTGGCCGGGTTTTCCGACTCTGTATGGAAAACATAAGGGGAGAGCATTTAACTAGTCAAATGCAAGTGACAGCACTGGATAAACTCATTTTTCTGTTGGTTCATGAAAGCTGGAAAATGTTATGGGTCAATATAGAAAATAAAGTATTTTGTTTATCAGTCAGGGAAATGGTTGGTGAATGGAAATTGCTTGGTTGTAAAATATTTTCATAGGCAAGATGCCTTGAAATTAATTCAGGGATTTTAAACCACTATTAAAATATTTAAGTAGAATGAGTGGGACTTCCAAGAGGTTAAGCATATTAAATAACTTAATAAAGTTTTGAATCCTTTGTGTTAGCACTAGCGTGTGCTAATGAACACAGCACTTAGAGAACGGCTTCCATTTCAGTGAAATTTCTAGAGGCTATAGCCACATATACCAAATTATATCCATCCTGATAACTCAGGCAAAAGTATGACATTATGGACCATGTTTAGTTGTTTTAAATTTTTTACTATTAAACATATTCTTGTAATAAGAAATCTATACCGAAGGGGATAGTTGAAATAGGTCCCTGAAAGATGCAATATTTAGTTGTTTTCTTTGGTTAATTAGAAGCTTCGTCTGATTTTAAAAGAAAACCATCTTTGATTGTGGCTTGAACAATTAAATTATATTATGAAGAACAGATAAATTAAGAAATTCCAACAGTCCTTTGAACTATTTTTTGTGTATTTGCACTGGTAAACTACATAAATATCACCTTTCACCATAGAACTATTGCACTGAGAATATACCTTTTCTAAAGGTAAGAATAATAGGCAAGCACTGATTTTCCCTTATTAATTATGAACTTGGGCCTTCTCACTCTTGTTGCGCCAGAATAAATTACAGGTTAGTTAATCAAACTTTGTGCTAAGATGCTACTCTTAAAGGCGATCAGGATCCAGGACTAAGACTGTATTCAGAAAGAATGGAAATCATCGACATACCTGTGCACAAGTGAAGAATTTTTTAGTAATTGTGTCTGAATCCTGATAGAGCAACAAATAGGCTGAATTTTTTATTTGATTAATACTTAAGAGGCTGCCAAGACCAAACAAGACAGGAAATATAGCATTTATGTTGTATTTTTCATCATCAGTGCTATTATAGCCATGACTTTTATTTGTCTGAATTAAATTCACTCTCAAGTGTTTAATTTGTACATACAACTTTCAAAGTATATCACAAATAACAAAAGGAGACACTTCTTCCCAGATACCTGTTTCCCAATTACAGTTGTTGTCAGCAACATTTCTGTAATATATTTGATGTGAAAAAAAATTTTTGTTTTCCTTATCAAAGGAAATTTTTTTTCAAGATACAATATTAAATAATGCTTTTGGGGGTAAGTTCTCGTGAAGCTGGTTTTCCTAGTTTGTGAAGGAATTAAAATCAAACGAGCTAGTAGGTGCGGAGGACATTCTCAGAAAACTACAAGAGTTGTGTGGAGAGATGTACAGCTGTGTGGTCAAGTTAGTGCTGAAGGACTAATGAATCAGTCTAACAAATTTAGAGTTTATTAATAATCCTGCTTTGAAACACTGGGGAGAAAAAAGTGTTAAAGTAATTGTAGGAAAAAATCAAAACATTATGATAAGAAATGGAACACTAGCTAAATGCCAAATTAAAATGATTGACTTAAGAATCTCTCTTCAACACATTTAAACTATTTTCAAATTAAAAATATGTCCGTTTTACCCTTACTTTGGGGCATTTCTACAAAAATTTTACATTGCGATACTTTTCACAAACTAGCAAAAAGCAGTTGTGACAGTATACATATTGCTCTGAATCCAACAGACTTCAAAGCAGGGTTTTAACACAGCGGTTAGTGCTTTGGCAAGAAGTCATTATTCTGTTCTGTAATTGCGCGGCTGACTCTAGGGCACAGTTTTCTGGATTTGTGGTTTTAGGAGCTCGTTACAAATGCAGATTCCTGGGCCCCATTCCAGATCTACTGAATCAAAACGTCTGGGGTGGGGACCCCACGACTTTGGCTTTTAACAGTTCCGCTCAAGATGTGATTCTCATGCACGAAGTTTAAAAACTATTGCCCTAGAGGATATTATGAAAAGAAACTCTCTCCCCCCACCCCCCCAAGCACACAGACCCCATCTGTGCACCTTACTCCATCGTCCCGCGACACCTACCGACCCAGGGGAAATTCTTATCCCAGACAGACCACATCTGGATGATGAAGAAGGGCGCCCAGCAAACGATGTAAGCCGTCACGATCACGAAGGTCATCTTCACCGTGCGGATCTTGGCGCGGGAAATTGTCTTCACGCTGCTGACACACGGCGCGAGCAGGAGCTCCTGGTGGAAGGCGCCGCCTGCGCCCTCCGCGCGGGCGCCCTTGCCCTGGCGCACCGCAGTCTTTCCGCGGACGTTGCGCCAGATGTGGTAGCAGATGAAGCCGTAGCAGGTGCCCAGGCTGACCACGGGCGCCACGAAGATGCTGCCGGTCATCCAGGTCACGTAGGCGGGGAGACCCCAGGGCTGGATGAAATTGGCCCAGCAGTCGTAGGCCTTGGTGACGTTGCTCACTTCGACCACGGAGAAGACGAAGTACTGTGGAGTGCTCAGCACGAAGCTCAGCACCCAGGCGGCAGCGATCATGAGGCGCGAGCGGCGCGCCGGCTGCTGCAGCGTCTTCAGCGGGTGGCACACTGCGATGTAGCGGTCGGCGGTCATGACCACCAGCATGTAAGCCGATGCGAACATGGCGAACACCTGCAGGTGCTTCACCACGCGGCAGAGCCCGTCGGGTCCGCGGAAACGGTAGGTGATGTCCCAGCACAGCTGAGGCAGCACCTGGAAGAGAGCGACGGCCAGGTCGGCCAGGCTGAGGTGGCGGATAAAGAGGTGCATGCGGGACATCTTGCGAGGCGTGCGGTGCAGCGCCAGCAGCACACTGCTGTTACCCAGCACGGCCACCACGAAAATCACGGCCAGCACGGCGACCTCCAGCTTGGCCAGCTCCTCGTTGCGCTCGTCCGCCAGCGGGCTGTCATCTTTCCCGAGCGCCTCCGCTTCCCAGCTGGTGTTGGCACCGCTGGCGTCCAGAGGCCACCATGGGCTGGAGTTCCCTGCGGGCCCCGCGCCGGGGCTCCCGGAGAAGCTCATGCTGTCCATGCAGCGCCTCCTCGGCCTCGGCGGAGGCCCGCTCCCTTCCCGCCTGCTCGAGCGGTGCGCTCCCTCCTTGTAGCGCTCACCGCGAGCCGGGCTCTGCTCGCTCTCTTGCGGGTGTCTCCCGGCGCAGCGTGTGCCACCAGCCAGTTCGGCCGCTCTCGGTCGAATTGCCCTCCCCTTTGCCTGCGCTGCCCTGTCTCAACTCGGGCGAATCTGGGGAGGTGCGCTCCGAATCTCTGAAAGCACTGGTCTCCAAACTCAAATTATTGATGCGGAGTTTGTTTCCCCAGATCGCGTTCCCTCTCGCCTCAGTGGTTGGAGACTGCTCGGTGCCTACACTCGCTGCCTCCCTTCCCTCTTCCCTGGGGGTTTTCTTTTTTCTCCCTCCCTACGTCGGTGATTTGTCCTCTTTGCATCGCTGCTGCAGGGGTGGGGCTGGGAACTCGCGGATTACTTGGCGTAATAGGGGGTTGACCGTGGCGCTTTCCCTCTCTTCTCTTCTAAAAAAACCTTGGAGATCTGGACATGTCATGCCTTTTCAGCGTTTACCATCATTTCCTCTAGCCTCCCTCAAGGGTCACCTTAACCCCCGCATTTGACTTCAACAGACGCTGTCAACATGATACCCAGAAATCCCGAGTCCACCGCCCGCGTGGGTGCTCTTGATGCTGAACTTGGCGCGTGTGCCCACCTGCTTCAGCTTGGGTGTCTCCCTCCGCAGCGGGTCCGCCCATCCCGGGGAAGCCAGTCTAATTTTATTCTCAGGGCAACGTGGCTACGGGAATTTCGTCTCACACCAACCCCGCTCCTCTCCGCCCTCCTCTGTAGGGTAACAACTGGGTGACTTAAAGGACGCTCTCTTCCCGGTAACTTTGATGCCTGCTGTTTGTTACTCTGCCCGCGTTCGCGGACCGGAAGGACGCGCTCGCAGTCCCGGCGGCTGCCTGTACAGTGCACTTATCTACAGCGGGGGGAAAAGGAATGTCTCCTGGTTTTCCAGTTTCCCCCGGGGCTGGGAGCGTGTTGGGGGGTGGGTGGGACTTAAGGAGTTTTCTCTAAACTTGATTCCCGGGGTTTTCTCCGGGAAAAGCCTGATTCCCACAGCTGGGATGGGCGGGATTTGGGCCACAGTAGTCCATGGGGACTTCGTCTGGTTACTACTGAATCCTGGGGACATCTCCTCGGGTGGACGAAGAGCCGCTGCTGGAGAGCGGCAGCCCAGGCAGCGCTGTCCAGGACACCGGAGCGAAAAGCCGCCAGGCTCCTTGTGCTGGTGGGTGAGAAAGAGGCAACCTCCAGGCAGAAAAGAGACTCTCTGAAGCAAAGAGAGAAAAGACCACCTACCTATTAATTAGTTACTCTGGGCAGCTGGAGCCCAGCTGCAGGGCATGAGACGGGCAGGATTACTAACCCTCTCCCTTAGCTCTGCCTTTAAACTTTGGTGAAGATACGCTTGGAAGGACGGCAAGGGGGAGCTGTTTTCAGGCTATTTCACAAAAGAAGAAAAAAGGAAAAAGTAAACACTTTATAAGGTTATCTACTCTGTAGATACACGAACATGACATTTTGGTCAGAACATTTGTATATTGTGGCCATGGTATAATTTGATTGAGAAGAATATCTATGAAATGTAGGCAAAGAAACCAAAAGATTTTCTGAGATGCAGTTCTCAGTGATAATTCCACTTTGCTTCCCAGTTCATGCACGCTGAGTCCCAAGGCTGTCACACTAAGAGTGCTGGACTCGACCCTGGGAGTCCTTCATTGTGACTGCATAAGCCTCGGTTTATACATCTTTAAAATGGGAATGAAAGTACCCGTCTTACCTACTTTTGAGGTTACTTTGAGGATCAAGTAAGACAATGTTCTATTTGGGGAAATGCTCTCAAAACTACAAGGTGTGTGGCGTTGTCTCACTTTCTCCAAGATATCTTGGAGGCAAAAGACTTGAAAAGTTCAGAGACGTCAGTAAGTAAAATATTTCCAGACCACCTGTCTGGAAAAATCCTTCAAGCAATTAGGTAATAGTCACTGACTCGGAGAGGTGACCTTCTTTTGAGTCACAAATTACATTATTAGTGTTGCATATGAAAAATAATGTCTGACCCTAGTGTCCCAGAGTATTGCAAAAGTGGTCCATTGGCCAGAACCTGGCAATTTTATTGCCCTTGGTCCTACACCTTTGAGCTTTGAGGTTTCCTGAAGGGAAGGAATCTACAGTACAGGGTTACCAAAGTTCCTTTGCGTGTTCTTATTCCAGATGGATGGTGTGGTAGCCTCTCAGAAAATCATTCATCTGTGTCAGGCCCTCTGATCCAATAATAAAACTATATCCAAGTTATAAAAATAACTTGTTAGGTTACATTGGTGGGCACAGTTGGAAGATATTCTTCTTCAGTGAACAGTAGTGCTAATTACCTGTGTGTATTATATATATACACACATATATATGATACATATGTGTGTGTGTGTGTGTGTGTGTGTGTGTGTGTGTATATATATATATATATATATATATGAAAAAATGTTCAAGGCAGATTCCACAACCCGGTCCCTCTTTTAAACTACGGAGTTTTAAAAATGTGTTTGTCTTGGTTTTACTCGTTCTCTATTCAAAGGAAACCAGGACCACTGAAATACTGACTCACTATTCATGTATCTGCTATGAAAATTACTCAGTGGAAGGTAAAGGAATTGTGGTCCTAAAATGTGAAAAGAACATAGTCAGTATTTTCTGTGGCATCTTGTGCTTTGTCTTAGAGCTATTTGTATTTGCTCTGTACTTCTTGTATTAAGACTTACTACTTTCCCCATCTTATTCTCAGTGGATTTCAGTTAACATATTTTGGGGGTGAAATGATGAAAAGAAAAAAATGGGAGTTGTGCATACTTGTCCTGGAGTTACCTTTCTCTGTCATTCTTCCTTCTTCCAGTTTGCAATTCCATATATTTAAGAAGTATTTCAGTTAATGAAAACAGACACCCTTTTCCCTTACTACAATAGCTGTGTGACTTTATTTTAATCTTTCAGCTTCGAATTCTTCATCTGTAAAATCTTGGTGATAAAATATAATGCAGTGACTGCAAGGATTATTTAAGTTGTCATTTAAGTTTCTGGCATTTCATGGGTATTCAAAACATTAATTCTCCCTTTTTCCCCTAAATTTCTTCCATATTACTTGTTATTTTGCTGATAAGATTTTTCCTTCCAATTGAAGCAGCATTTCCCCACCTCCCTTCTGTGCAATAGAAAATGATGATAGGTTTTCTATGAGAAAAGAGTTCCACAGTTGAATACATTGGGGGAGGTGCTGTATTTGCATCTTATTCTCTCCTAGAGATTCATACATAAAAAACCTCTGAGAAACCTACTTAACTGTGTTTATCAGTGTTTCCCAAAGCTATTTGACCATGGAAAACACCCATCCTTTTACTTTCCCCGTGGAAGAGTGATGAACATGTCACAGGACAATGGATACAGTTTGAAGAACACTGAGTAAGTGTACTTGGAGTTCCAGAACTCTGGGGTACTACCACCAGATTTAGTCAAATCAGAAAGTCCAGGGGCAGAGATGCCCAATGTCAATGGATTACATTTAGTTTATCACATTACCTTATGTACTGCCTTATAGCTGCAATCAATATGTTCTTCTTCCTTTCCTTAAACTTTCAGTTTACTTCTTGTCTTAGTGAGAAAAGGAAGAAATTGGGTGTCTGTAGGAGCATTCATTTTACTTCCATAGCCCACAATGACTCTTTCCCCTTCAGTTACAAATTAATGACACTCTAGTCACAGGGCTGTAGTCTGGTATTCATACCATTACTTCTAGCAAATCAACAAATATTTGTTGCACATCACTCTGCTAGGTCTTGAGCTGGATACCAAGAAGTGTGTAATGGTCACTAACATTTAGTAAACACTTTGGGCCAGGCACTCTCACAAGCGCTTTACTTCATTTAATCCTCCCAATGACCATCTAAGGGATGTACTCTTATTATTTCACTTTACATTTGAGGAAACAGAGGCACAGAGAGGTTAAATAACTAGGCTTGGGTGACACAGTTGGTCAGTATTAGAATAAGGATTTGAACAGAAGGAACTGATTCTGGCAGAATTTACAATCATAACCATCACACTGTACTGCCACCTGTGAGCCTCATGTTCCTGCATCTTACAGTCTCATATGGGGTACTTGGGTGGTTACTTAACATTTCCTCTGTGTATGATATGTTCTCCTTTAAGACTAAGAGATCAGGTAGGATCTGCTCTGGTTATTCTATATCTTTGGTTTTCTCGTTAGTAAACTAAGTACAGGATAGTAGTAGTAGTAGAATAAATAATAATAGATAATATTAATATTTACCAATGCTGAATAAGCTCTTAATTTGTGAGTAAGAGCTTTAAATTTATTATTTTATTTACTCTTTCAAGTAGTATTTAAAATAAACTGTGTATAGGAATATACTTACTATTATCCCACTTTACAGGTGAATAAAACAAAGGTTAGGGAGGTTAAGCAACTTAACCAAAGTCACAAGACTCCAAGTGGCTGGGCTGAATCACACATCAGTCTGTCTGAAGTCCAGGCCTGTGTTCTAACCTCTGTGCCCTACTGCTGCCCATATACATCACAAGCATTTAACACATATTTGCAGAAAGAATTAACAAACATTGTAATAGAAACTGTTTTTTGAGTGCTGGAGGAACATACATTTCAGAAGGTGTTTGATGATTGGATAAATTAGGGATGAGTTCTTGAGGAGCCATCCTTAAGCACCTAAATCTCTCTAGTATCTCCATGAAAACAGAGAGTCAGCTTTTATATCTAGAGGGTCTTCAATGATTCTAGTCACCTTTCTGCCTTATGAATCCTGAACAGGTAAGTGTATATTTGATTTTAAAATTACCCAGTGAATGATTGTCTTTAACACACACACACACACACACACACACACAGGATTCTAAAAAATGCTGCATGTCAAACATGGAAAAACATCATGTCTTCATTATAACACTGTTTACTCTATTGGGGTCAAATGAAAAATGAGGACAGAATTTGCTCCTATTTAAAAAGTTTTATTTTCTTATGTGATAAAATGGGCTTGCCTGTTAGAAAACAGAGCTATGGCATTAAAGAGAGGCTCCCATGCTCAACAAAATCTCAAATATCCTAATATTTGTTGATGAAAAATTAAAATCTCATCACTTGTTTTGAATTTGAAAAATTCTAAGTCAGTCAATACAGCATTAGTAGAAAAGCCACTCCAAAGGAAGATTTCTAAATTTACTATTGATATCATATGTTCAGAAAATTGTTTGCATTAAAAATTATATGGTTGGGGCTTCCCTGGTGGCACAGTGGTTGGGGGTCTGCCTGCCAATGCAGGGGACACGGGTTTGAGCCCTGGTCTGGGGGGATCCCACGTGCCGCGGAGCGACTGGGCCCGTGAGCCACAACTGCTGAGCCTGTGTGTCTGGAGCCTGTGCTCCATGGCGGGAGAGGCCACGACGGTGAGAGGCCCGTGCACAGTGATGAGTGGCTCCCACTTGCCGCAACTGGAGAAAGCCCTCGCACAGAAACGGAGACCCAACACAGCCAAAAATATAAATAAATAATTAATTAAAAAAATCATATGGTTGATTTAATTTAAAACTTTAAAAAATATAAGCACATTTAAAATGTTGAGTTTAAAAATTTTGCTCCTGATGAATTAGTATGTATTTGGATTCTCTGCATTTTCATAGTTCAGCAACTTCAATATTATGCTTAGAATTTGATAATCATCAAGACACATTCTTTTAGTGAGTCGGCATCATTGAATCCACCTCTGTGTATTTATTAATTCCTTTTTCACAAGAGAAAAGGTTTGTGGTGTTTGAAGGGTGCTGACATCAGGAATTGTGATACTGTCATTATTTTGTTGGTCTACTGTGAATACTATCTTTTTAAAATAGACAAAAATTCTTTTTGCTTCTCCTTTTCTTCTTTTTTGAGGTTTGACAAGGGGTTAGTTTTGAAGAAATACATTCCATTTCTATATCCACTCCTCTTACCTCTTCTGTCTGCCGCCTCACATATACTTGCCAGATGCTTGAAAGTTTCTGAAAATCTCTCTTTTTGCTATTACCAGGGAGGACTGTGATTAATATGAAATATGGTGCATTTTATTTTCATTAGGATTTTCATGGTGATAATTACATATTTACAACTAATTTATCCCTGGATAAAGCAGACCTGTTTCCTGAGAAAAGGTTTAATCCATTTGGACTACAACTACTACTCTATGTATATGTAAGAATCTCTAAGGTTTAATTTCTCCAAGTATATTTAAGATATGGATGTAAAATAGAATAGGTTTGAAATAGTTGGGGCTTTGACTCAGTGTTCCCAAACAGACTTTTATCTGAAAATGTTTTCTGAGTACATGGTAAGTCAGTAGAATGAAATAACTATAAAGACATCATCATTACAATTTCCAGAGTACGTGCAATCAAATGGATGTCTGATGCTCTTTATTTATTCCTACATGGAATACAGTATTAAAAAGGAAGAATTATTATGTAACTGATCTTGAGAGAAGACTTTTACACTTTCCAGAATCTCTGCCTATCTTGTGTTTGAAAAGCCAGTCCATCTTCTCAAGAATATAACTATTCTTTCAAAGAGGATCTATCACAACAATGCAGCATTTTAAAAAGTTGTGTCAGGGCTTCCCTGGTGGCGCAGTGGTTGAGAGTCCGCCTGCCAATGCAGGGGACACGGGTTCGTGCTCCAGTCCGAGAAGATCTCACATGCCACAGAGCGGCTGGGCCCGTGAGCCATGGCCGCTGAGCCTGTGCATCCGGAGCCTGTGCTCTGCAACGGGAGAGGCCACAACAGTGAGAGGCCGCGTACCACAAAAAAAAAAAAAAAAAAAAAAAAAAGTGGTGTCACACAACTAAATCCTGTATGGATTTATTTTATCAAAATGGAATATTAACTTGGAGTACTCAGCCATAGAAGACCTGGGCAGACAAAAAGTCTGGAACACACTTTTAATATTACTTCTACTGTGGTTATGAATAAGGGGAAGAAGAAAAAGAAGCTATATTCATTCATTTATAATGATAATAGCTGTATTTTCTTCCTAGAACAATATTATTTTATAAAAATGTGAAAATAGAGAAAAATGTAAATAAAATTTAAAATGTTTCGTACTACTCCCAGCACCCATAGATAATCACACGTATCATTTGCTTATGCTTTTCCAGTTCTTTTACTGTGTGTATATCTTTTATAAAACTAAAATTAGACCATATTATATAATATAATCTGATTTTTCAAATTCACAACGTATTGTAAACTTTTCTCCATGTCATTGAATATTCTTCTGTATCATCAGTTTTATGGCTTCAGACTTTTCCATCCCATTGATGCACCTAACTTATTTATTTTATATGTTTTTCTTTTTTTGAGGAGGAGGGTAGTTTTGGCCTCCTGGATGTCTTTTTTTTTATCATCTTTATTGGAGTATAATTGCTTTACAATGGTGTGTTAGTTTCTGCTTTATAACAAAGTGAATCAGTTATACATACACATATGTTCCCATATCTCTTCCCTCTTGCGTCTCCCTCCCTCCCACCCTCCCTATCCCACCCCTCTAGGTGGTCACAAAGCACCGAGCTGATCTCCCTGTGCTATGCGGCTGCTTCCCACTAGCTATCTGTTTTACGTTTGGTAGTGTATATATGTCCATGCCTCTCTCTCACTTTGTCACAGCTTACCCTTCCCCCTCCCCATATCCTCAAGTTCATTCTCTAGTAGGTCTGTGTCTTTATTCCTGTCTTACCCCTAGTTTCTTCATGACCTTTTTTTTTTTTCTTAGATTCCATATATATGTGTTAGCATACGGTATTTGTTTTTCTCTTTCTGACTTACTTCACTCTGTAGGACAGACTCTAGGTCCATCCACCTCACTACAAATAACTCAATTTCGTTTCTTTTTATGGGTGAGTAATATTCCATTGTATATATGTGCCACATCTTCTTTATCCATTCATCTGTTGATGGACATTTAGGTTGCTTCCATGTCCTGGCTATTGTAAATAGAGCTGCAATGAACATATTGGTACATGACTCTTTTTGAATTATGGTTTGCTCAGGGTATATGCCCAGTAGTGGTATTGCTGGGTTGTATGGTAGTTCTACTTGTAGTTTTTTAAGGAACTTCCATACTGTTCTCCATAGTGGCTGTATCAATTTACATTCCCACCAACAGTGCAAGAGTGTTCCCTTTGCTCCACACCCTCTCCAGCATTTATTGTTTCTAGATTTTTTGATGATGGCCATTCTGACCGGTGTGAGATGATGTTTCATTGTAGTTTTTTTTTTTTGTTTTTTTTTTTTGCGGTATGCGGGCCTCTCATTGTTGTGGCCTCTCCCGTTGCGGACCACAGGCTCCGGACGCGCAGGCTCAGCGGCCATGGCCCACGGGCCCAGCTGCTCCGCAGCATGTGGGATCCTCCCAGACCAGGGCACGAACCCCTGTCCCCTGCATTGGCAGGCAGACTCTCAACCACTGCGCCACCAGGGAAGCCCCTCTCATTGTAGTTTTGATTTGCATTTCTCTAATGATTAATGATGTTGAGCATTCTTTCATGTGTTTGTTGGCAATCTGTATATCTTCTTTGGAGAAATGTCTATTTAGGTCTTCTGCCCATTTTTGGATTGGGTTGTTTGTTTTTTTGTTATTGAGCTGCATGAACTGCTTGTAAATTTTGGAGATTAATCCTTTGTCAGTTGCTTCATTTGCGAATATTTTCTCCCATTCTGAGGGTTGTCTTTTGGTCTTGTTTATGGTTTCCTTTGCTGTGCAGAAGCTTCTAAGTTTCATTAGGTACCATTTGTTTGTTTTTGTTTTTATTTCCATTTCTCTAGGAGGTGGGTCAAAAAGGATCTTGCTGTGATTTATGTCATAGAGTGTTCTGCCTATGTTTTCCTCTAAGAGTTTGATAGTTTCTGTCATTACATTTAGGTCTTTAATCCATTTGGAGTTTATTTTTGTGTATGGTGTTAGGGAGTGTTCTAATCTCATACTTTTACATGTAGCTGTCCAGTTTTCCCAGCACCACTTATTGAAGAGGCTGTCTTTTCTCCACTGTATATTCTTGCCTCCTTTATCAAAGATAAGGTGACCGTATGTGCGTGGGTTTATCTCTGCGCTTTCTATCCTGTTCTATTGATCTATATTTATGTTTTTGTGCCAGTACCATACTATCTTGATTACTGTAGCTTTGTAGTATAGTCTGAAGTCAGGGAGCCTGATTCCTCCAGCTCCATTTTTTGTTCTCAAGATTGCTTTGGCTATTCAGGGTCTTTTGTGTTTCCATACAAAGTGTGAAATGTTTTGTTCTAGTTCTGTGAAAAATGCCAGTGGTAGTTTGCTAGTGATTGCATTGAATCTGTAGATTGCTTTGGGTAGTATAGTCATTTTCACAGTGTTGATTCTTCCAATCCAAGAACATGGTATATTTCTCCATCTATTTTTATCATTTTTAATTTCTTTCATCAGTGTCTTATAATTTTCTGCATACAGGTCTTTTGTCTCCTTAGGTAGGTTTATTCCTAGATATTTTATTCTTTTTGTTGCCATGGTAAATGGGAGTGTTTTCTTAATTTCATTTTCAGATTTTTCATCATTAGTCCTCCTGGATTTCTTACATTCTCCCTTCACCTCTGCCCCCACCCCACCTGCCTGCCCCTTACACACAATGCTGATTACAGATACCTCTTTACTCACATCCATGTTTATTTCCTAAGGTTAAAGTTCTGAAAGTAGAATTACTGGATCAAAGGTTATATAAAAATTTCACCTTATTATCAAATCACAATATATCAGCCTAATTATATAACATATAATAATTAACCAGCAGTGCATGAGAGTGCCCATTTTCCACAGCTTTATGGGCGTGGAATGTCTTCATTAAAAAGAAGTCTTTCCATATTTGATAAATGAATAACTAATTGAATGTGTATTGATTGACAAATAATGAAGTTAAATATTTTCCATAAACATCTTATCTAATTATATTTATTCTTTTGCAAATTAGTTACATTTTTGCTACATTTCTGGTAGAATTCTTAGTTTTCTTTTCATTTGGAAACGTTCTAATATATATATGATATTTTCCCCAGTTTATCATTTACCTTATTTAATTTGCTTTTAAATTTAATTTCTATTTCTTTGCTTTCTAGTGGGGTTGAATATCTTTTCAAATATTTCTAACTTTTTGTATTTCTTCTTTTATATATTGCTTACATATATCTTTTGATTAATTTTCTATTTGGGTATACTTTTTTTGATATTGATTGGTAAGAATTATATACAAATATTTGCATATTTTTGCAATACAGAAGTTTTAAATTTTCCTCTAGTCATATTTATCTAACATTTCCTTCAATAGCATGCTTAGAGGTCTTTTTCAAATTGAAATTATAGCTGTTATGTATGTATGTATTTTTATTGATGTATATTGTTAAATTTTAGGTTTTCATGTCACTTAGAACTTATTTTGGTGTGAGGGGTGAATTAGGGATTCTACTACCCCCTTGCAATGGCTAGTTATTCCAGTATCATTTATTGAATAAACAAGTCTTAGGTACCTCCAGAACCCTCCAACCCATTAACCTGCCAGCTTTTGATGTCCATCATCATTCTCTAGGTCCTCACTTATCTCATTACCTATTTTACATTCCATAGTCCATTAGTTTAATTAATTCTTTTGAATTCACGTTTCTCCTTGTCTGCTCTTTTTAAAAAAATTGTACTTCCTATGGAAAAATTCCCCTTTTTGTTAAATGCAGTTTTGTTCCTGTAGCAGAGCAGCTGGAGTTTACAAGAAAAGCACAATGACCGATCAAGATAACTGGCAAGATAACTCTTCCACACCTTTTATTTTAATTCCCCATCACCCTCTACACTTCCTCACTCTCATCTAATGATCTTCATTCTTATTTCACATAAGAAATGGACATAAATCAGAAGAGAACTTAATACCCCTCCCTCTAGCTATTTACCTGCAGCCATACCCACATCTTCTGCCTCTACTTCTTTTATAGTGTCAGTTTCCCAGTCTTCTCACCAGTTCACTGGATCTCTTCCCTTCTAATCTACTTAAGGGTTTTGCTTCTGAAACTATCAGTTTTCCCCTCTCAACTGGCTTATTCCCATCAACTTATAAATATTCTGTAATATCTCCCATCTTAAAACTTTCCCTTGACCTCATAAACCCCAGTTTTTGCTCCATTTTTCTGCTCCGCTTTATAGCAAAAAAAAAAAAAAAAAAATCCATCTATATATCCTGTCCCCAATTCTCTTCTGAGCCTCCTTTTTTTACAGTTGCAAATAAAGTATTGTATCATAGAACATTTGATAATATACATGCAACTGAAGTTACGAATCATAAAAACAAAATCATTACACATGAACTTATCACCTTACTCAAGAAATAAAACAACACTTTGCATTTACCTGTATGTTCCTTCCTTCTCTCACCCTCCTGCCTTCTCACCTATCATAGATAATAATTTATACTTTTTTATATTCTTTCATTTTGTAAAAGTGAATGGTTGTATTACAGTTGTTATATATATATATGTATATATATATGTATATATGTATATGCATATGTATATATGTATATACATATATATGTGTGTGTGTATATATATATATATATATAGAGAGAGAGAGAGAGAGAGAGAGGGAGAAAGAGATCCCTAACAATATATTGGTTAGTTAGGCTTATTTTTTTAGCTATATAGTGATGACATCACATTATATATAATCCTATGTAATGTGTTTTTTGCCACCCCGTGTTAGAAATATTAAGATTCATCCATGTTGTTACATAGGCTACAATTCTTTCATTTTAACTGTAGTTTACTGTTCATCCTATAAATATGCCAAAATTTATTTCCTTGTCAATGAACATTTGGAATGCGTTAAGTTTTTTGCTCTTATAAATAGTGCTACTATGAACATTCTTGTTTATTTCTCCTGGCACACAGGTACAAGAGATCTCGAGGGATCTATGAGCAGAATTGCTGGGTCATGGCATATGTGAATATCCAAATTGTCGTCCAAAGTGGTAGTTCTTTAATTAGCAGTAGTTTAGTTCCCAGTATTTTATATTCTTGCCAACACATGTTATTATCAGATTTAATTTTCATCAATCTAGAGTAAATGGAATTGTCTCAGTGGTCTTAATTTGCATATTATTGTTTAATAAGAATGTTGAACATATTTTCATATATTTATTTGCCATTATTTTTCTTTCCTTTTTTTTGATATATTGCTCTTTCTATAGGTTGCCCAATTTACTACCGCTTCTTTTTCTTTTTCTCTTGTTGATTTATAGAAGTTCCTCATATATCTGGATACTAATCCACATGTATCTTTTTGTCTGTTTAGAGGTTAGTCTTTCTCTTGTATGATGCTGTCTTTTCATAAATAACAGTTATTAATTTTACTGTACCTGAGTTTACTAGTTTCTTCTTTTATGATTAGCCTAAGCAATGTCTTTCATGTCTTGCCTAAGAAATTCTTCCAAATATCAAGGCTTTATAGATATTTTAATAATTTTTTTCTTATAAAAGGTTTTAAATTCTGTCTACACATTTAACCCACTTGGAAATGGTTCTTGTTGATGGTGGAACATAGGGATCTATTGTCATTGTTTGGTTCATATAGATGACCAATTGATTCAGCAGGATTTATAGGAAAAAAACCTTCTCCTTTCCCTGTTGATCTGCAATGACAAAACTCTGTCATAAATCAAATTTTCATGTATATGTAAATTTTCTAGGTTATTTATTCCTATTCCAAACCCACACTGTCTTATTATTATAGTTTCATAACAAGCTTTGATGTCTATTTGGACAATTATGCCTCTTTTTCCTTTTCCTCCTCCCTCTTTCCCTCCCTCATGTCAGATAGTTTATGCTAACAGTGTTCTTTATGGTGGTGGCCTAGGGCCACCAGTTTCACCTCTGGAGGTGCTAGAGACTGAGAAACTAAGGTCCATCACATGGGCACTCCATGCCTACATGCCTGACTCTACTACACTATGGTTCAGGTGAGCCTCTCTAGTTAGCAGTACTTTGAACATGTTGTCACACGTTGTCACTGGGAGAATTAAGTGCTATCTGTATGTCTCCATTGGACGAGGACAACTGGAATCTCACACTTGTGCTCTCCTGAATTCAGCCCTCTGTGCCTTTCTTCTTTGCTAATTTTAATCTGTATCATTTGCTGTAATAAATGATAAACATGAGTATAAGAGCTTTTGTGAGTTCTGTGAGTTCTTCTGGAGAATCACTGAATCACTCCCTCCAGGTTCACTGGATTTAGAGTAAAGCACAAAAATCTATTTATAACAAGCACATAGATGGTCTGTGCGTTGTACTTTGAAAAACACTGAAATATCCCACAATATCCACTGCTACCAGAACTCATCCTGCTTTAGTTACCATTAAAATATATCACATTAGGTGACTGCATATCCCAGAGTGCCGTGCCACAAGATGTGTCTTACCCCTTTACCTCTGGCCACAGGGTTTTGGGAAGAAGTGTTTGAATTACTTCTAAATTCCCTTTAAAAACGCACATGGATTCACAAAAATGCAACCGGACTAATAACTCAGGAAGGGACAGTCAGTGGAGTCATCATATCTCTTGCACACTCAGCTTACGTTAATTTAGCTATATGTCCCAGACAGAGTGAGAGGAAGAAAGAGACTGGGAAGGTAGTGGCAGTGGACTCGGAATTCCACCTGTTAAGCATATGCCCCGAAAGGAGGCTAAAAGGAGTCTATTCTTTTCTGTTTGGTTCAGTTCCCATTACGTGTCTTCTTAAAATGCTGTGTGTGATCCACAATATTGATTGTTCAAACAATGTTATTCTCAGGCACAAGCCAGCCATGTCTTCTGGCTTCTAATGCTAGAGAAGACCCTGATTGTGTTTGACTCATAGAGAGGTAGTATGTTCATCTCCATGAAGCCTTACTTGGAGAATTTTCAAGGGTCATTTGGACTGTACCAGTTTTTTTTACTGTTTTGCTGACTTTAGGACCATACCTGGTATTATACCAACCTTCCCTGAACTGATGGGTGGTCAGGATTCTTAACCATCTCTGAAAATGATAACGTGGTGTTTACATGTTTTCTGTATGGAGTGAAAGCTCTGAAATAAATTAATTAATTAATTTCTAGTGAGCTAGAAATTAACAGAGGGGCCACAGCTGAGCCTTTCTATGCTTATTTACTAATGGGTTGTGCTGTTTTGTTTTTAGGCAAGGTGACCACAACACTGTTCTTTCAAATTAACTTCCTGTGTCTTAGTGTGGAAAATTTTCCCAGATTCTTGCAAATGCTTGATCGCTTCCCCTTGATTTCCAGAATTGTCATAGCTTTTTGCATTTTTGTGAATCCATGTGCATTTTCAAAGGGAATTTAGAAGTAAGCATATTGGGTACTATTAGCGGAATCTTTTCTAAAATGGGAGTTTTTTTTTTTTTTGGCTGCGTCGGTTCTTAGTTGCGGCACTTGGGATCTTCCGTTGTGGTGCGCTGGCTTCTTTCTAGTTGTGGTGTGCAGGTTTTTCTCTTCTCTAGTTGTGGCACACAGGCTCCAGGGCGCATGGGCTCTGTAGTTCTGGCGCATGGGCTTAGTTGCCCCACGGCATATGGGATCTTAGTTCCCTGACCAGGGGTCGAACCCATGTCTCCCTGCATTGCAAGGCAGATTCTTTACCACTGGACCACCAAGGAAGTCCCAGGAAGTTTCTTGAAACGCTTTTAACACAGTGCCTCCATTGGAAGAGCATTTTCTTTTAATGTACATTCAAATGTGAAGATTACCATTATGTTATGACAAATGGTTTTCAACTTTAATACTGATTATTTCCGTATACATCTTGATGCAGAAAATTACTACCCATTTTCACCATCATCCTTGTTTCTGAAAATTACTACCCATTTTCACCATCATAATTTCCGTGCTTTTCCAAATTCTCACCTTTTTTTGAGGTCCTAATATAGTATTATTTAAGCAAGTAGGTAGCTGATGCCTTTTGGTTATGGTGTTAAAACTCAGAACTTCATGTCTCATAAGAAACTAATCTTGGGAAGGTATACCATTTAAAATAATTCCATTAAGTATTTTGGTGCTTAGAATTTTTGTTGTACCATACTTTTTATCTTTAGGAAATTACAAGTCACACCACCTCCTCCTAATAAGACTCTGTATATGTCAATTAAAACCATGCAGAAAGTTGTTTTGTCAAAACAGAGTACTATGGAAAGGCAGCATTAAATTAATTCTTATCTCTCCTGACGACTCTTCGTAGCAAGTTATTTTACTTTTAATGTTCTATCTTTTTTAAAGTGAGAAATTATTAATATTTGATGAGACATAAATATTAAAACAAGTTTCTCCCTTAAGGAGAATATTGTCAAATGTTTCCTCTACCTTTCTCCTGGGAAACAGAAAAAATATATACATGGAATGAAAAGAATATTGGCTAAAGGTGTTGTTTCTGATTTTCAATGAAATGTTCTAGCGTTTCTGAGCAGTTTGGCAAAAAAAAAAAAAAAAGCTTTCTGTTGTTTTCCTAACAGTAAATAAATGATGAATTTTGGAAATAATAATGACTGCAGGAAGGTTGTCCTGCCTGTTAGTGAGCTTTTCTTCAACCTGCTTACTGTTTTAAAACTAGTAACATAATTGGGGCCAAACTGGTGAAATGAGTCCTATATATTATCCTCCTATAAAGGACCCAGATACAATAAATTTAGTAGCTCATTTATTTTCCTTGTTATTAATAGGAAAAGAATATATTGGAATGAGCTATCATAAATACAGATTAACAAGATAGCCAAGTTGGTAATATAACACAGATGAAAACTCTCATTTACCAGACTGACAGAAAATTGAGAAAACAACAAAGTAATGTTTTCAACATGCTGAGGGAAACTATTTGTCAATCTGAAGCTGACATTAAACAATGATCTTAGGAGCACATTAAAGACATTCTCAGATACATAAACTTTTAGAGAGTTTCTATCCACAGTCCCTCCCCAGAAAACTGTTACAGGATATATTTCAGCAGGAAGAAAAGTAATCTCTCGAGAAGAGAACACAGTAAACTTATTAAAGAAGTCAGTAAATAATTTGAATAGCTATTGTTTGTAAAACAATGTCAGATTTATGTTTATGTGTTTAATTAAAAAGGTAAAAGAATATTTTGAAAAACAAAAATAGGGACTTCCCTGGTGTTCCAGTGGTTAAAACTCCGCGCTTCCAATGCAGGGGGCCTGGTTTCCATCCGTGGTCACGGAACTAGATCCCACGTGTCACAACAAAGATCCCGCGTGCCACAAGTAAGATCTGGAGCAGCCAAGTAAATAAGTAAATAAATAAGTAAATAAATAAATTTTTTTTTTTAAAAAGAAAAATAAATATAAGGGATAGGGTCTTCAATGGGTTTGATGCACTGGGGTGTAAGCATGTTTATCAGGGGAAAGAAATATGGAATAAATTTAGGTGTTGTTTGCCATATGCAGAATTTCTGAAATGGTCCCCCAAAATGTCCCTCCTTATTCCCAGGAAGCTGTGAAAATGCTGAGTTATCACTCCTGTGATTGTGTTATGTTTATCATAGTGTTGACCTTAAGATAGGGAGATTATCTAGGTTGGGTCTGATCCAATCACATGGGCCCTTAAATTCAGAGAGCTTTCTCTGGTCGGCAAGTAGAAGTGAAAGTCAGAGGGAGTAGAAGCACAAGGTGGGATTCAGTGTGTTGTTGCTGGTTTAAAGAAGTAGGAGGCCGTATGAAAAGGAATTGAGGCAACTTCCTGGAGCTGTGGGAAGCCCTCACTGACAGCCAGCAAGGAAATGGGGACCTCAGTTCCACAACTGCAAGGAGCTGAAATTGGTCAACAATTTGAATGAGCTTGGAAGCAGATTCTTTCCTAGGACCACCAAACAAGAGCCCAGCCTGGTCAACATCTTGATATTGGCTTGTGAGACCCAAAACAGAGAACCCAGTTGGGTCATGCCAGGCTTCTGACCTACAGAAATGGGAGCTACTATGTTGCATTGTCATTACATTTGTGGTAATTTGTTACTCAGCATAGAAAATTAATGTGTTGTTAGAAACTTTCACAGTTATAAGTATGCTTGTTAAAAATTAAGGAAATCTGGGGCTTCCCTGGTGGCGCAGTGGTTGAGAGTCCGCCTGCCGATGCAGGGGACATGGGTTCATGCCCCGGTCTGGGAAGATCCCACATGCTGTGGAGCGGCTGGGCCCGTGAGCCACGGCCACTGAGCCTGCGCGTCCGGAGCCTGTGCTCCGCAACGGGAGAGGCCGCAATGGTGAGAGCCCCGCATACCGCAAAAAAAAAAAATTAAGGAAATCAATGAAAAGGAAAGAAAATCTATAGCCTCCAAACTAGCTGAAGACAGATGGAATGTAGTGAATTTTATCAACCCAAAAAAAGTCAGGAAGGAGGAAAAATTCATAAAGCAAACTTAAGAGATACAAAAATAAATAGAACTACAATAGTATTGATAGCAGGAGAATTTAAGTAATAGAACTACAATAGTATTGATAGTAGGAGAATTTAAGTAAATTCTCTTAGCCATAACAGATTAAATCGATAAAAATTAAATAAGGATATTAAAAGCTAAGTAATGTGTTTAATAAGTTATATCTAATTTATTTATATCAAACCTGTATTTTCTAAACTAAAAATACACACTCTTTTCATACACTCATCTAATAAAAATTAAAACAATACATACAACATTATCTGATTATTATGTATTGAATCTAGAAATTAATAACAGAAGCAGAACATCAAGTACCCTGACCAGTTGGATTTAAACAAAATAAAGCTAAATAATCAAATAAAAAACTCCTCAGGACTTCCCTGGCAGTCCAGTGGTTAGGACTCTGTGCTTCCACTATAGGGGGTGTGGGTTCAATCCCTGGTCGGGGAACTGATATCCTGTGTGCCACATGGCAGGACCAAAACAAACAAACAAACAAAACTCCTTTTGAATCAACTCTTAGATCAAAGGAAATACAAATCATATTACAGAATACCTAGGAAATATTATTATTATACAATATATACTTTTATTTCTAAGATATTCATTTGTGAATATAAATATTAAATATTACTATAAATATTGAATGCTACATATTATCTTCTGAATAGTTCTTTAGCTCTGTATATATATTTCTTATTCATCTTAAATTTTTAAAATTTCATATATACTATATGTATTTCATATATTATATATTGTATTTTATCTATAATATATGTTATATTCATATACAACAATATATTATACATATAAAATATATAGAGTTAAAGAATATTCAGAGGATAAGTCATAGCATTAAATATTTATTTTAATAAGAAGAATAAAAATCAGTGAATTAAGACTACTGGAAACTATAAGAAAAAACTATAAATGTAAAGAGAGTAGAAATAGGAACTTAATGATAAAAAATGGTAGCAGTAAATGAGAAAACAGAAAATAATGATATAATAAATTAAACCAAAGAGTAGCTCTTGTAGGGGAAATAAAATAGACACACTTTGACTAACTTAATAAGAAAAAGATGGGAAAATGCAAATAAGGAAAATAAGAGGCTTTTCTAAAACACAGATCTCAGAGGTGGAGTCAAGATGGTGGTGTGGGAAGAGGTGGAGTTAGCCTCTCGCCACAACTAGGGCACCTCCCGGCCGCTGGTGGAAGACTCTGATGCCCAAGGAAACGGGAGGAACCCTAAAGTGAACCAATAGGACATAGTGGGACAGAAGGGGGAGGAGAAGTGGAGGCCAGACAGGATGGGTGCCCCTGAGGCCGGGGAGATCAGGAAAAGAAGGCAGGAGGGGCTCTCCAGGAAGAGCAGGAGAGGAGCAGAGGGCAATTGCCCTGCCCATTCGGCCCCGGGAGCCCGCTAAACTCCCAGGCTGGTCCCCTGCCCTCCAAGGGCTCCCCCTGCTCCCCACCAGCCACACTGGTCTTGGGGGTATAGGAGGGAGGCTGGGGAGATAGAGAGAGGCAGGCGGGAGGGGCCCTCCCAGACCAGAGGAGCAGGAGAGGAGAGGAGAGTTTGCCCAACCCACTCGAGGGCAGGAAGGCTATTGGGCTTCCAGGTGAGGTCCCCTGCCTTCTGAGACCAGGGGTGGGGGGCACGCCGGGGCCCCTTCTGTTCCTTAAGCCTAAGCTCCACCCCCCACAGCCCCCAGGGCCTTTTCCAACCCTGTGGGTCCTGAGCATTGGCCCTGTCCACCAGCCAAAACTTGCTTAGGCCCTGCCCTCCACAGCCAAGGCCTTCCTCCCCACCCTCGTTTTTTTTTTTCCTTTTCCTCCTCCTCTTTTTTACTATTGTGGTACTGATGTACCTTCTGGATGTTGATTCATTTATATTTTTATTTTTGTATTCTTTCTAACATATCCATTAGTTTCCTAGTCTAATTTTATTTCTAACTTTGTTATTGTTCTCTCTTTTTTTTTTTTACCATCCCACGTGACTTGCGAAATCTTGGTTTATGAGACTGGGGTTGGGCCAAAGCTCCTGCGGTGGGAGCTCTGAGTCTGAACGACTGGACTAACAGAGAACCTCAGACCCCAGGGAATATTCAAGGGAGTGGGTCTCACGGAGTTCCTCATCTCAGTGCCAAGACCCAGCTCTACCCAATAGCCTAGAAACTCCAGTGTTAGAAGCCTCAGACCAAACAACCAGTAAGACAGGAACACAATCACACTCATTAAAAAAAAAAAAAAAAAAGAGATGGCAGAAAATTATGTCACAGATGAAGGAGCAAGGTATAAACCTACAAGACCAAATAAATGAAGAGGAAATAGGCAATCTACCTGAAAAAGAATTCAGAGTAATGATAATAATGCTGATCCAGAATCTCGGAAATAGAATGGAGGCATGGATTGAGAAAATACAAGAAATGTTTAAGAAAGATCTAGAAGAACTAAAGAACAAACAAACAGAGATGAACAACACAATAATTGAATTGAAAAATAAACTAGAAGGAATCAATAACAGAATAACTGAGGCAGAGGAACAAGTAAGTGAGCTGGAAGACAAAATGGTAGAAATAACTGCCAAGGAGGATAATAAAGAAAAGAGAGTGAAAAGAATTGAAGACAATCTCAGAGACCTCTGGGACAACAGTAAACACCCCAATAAATTATAGGGGTCCCAGAAGAAGAAGAGAAAAAGAAAGGGTCTGAGAAAATATTTGAAGAGGCTATAGTCAAAAACTTCCCTAACATGGGAAAGGAAATATTCACCCAAGTCCAGGAAGCACAGAGAATCCCATACAGGATAAACCCTAGGAAAAACACACCAAGACACATATTAATCAAACTACCAAAAATTAAATTCAAAGATAAAATATTAAAAGCAGCAAGGGAAAAACAAAAAATAATGTACAAAGAAATCCCCATAAGTTTATCAGCTGATTTTTCAGCAGAAACTCTGGAGACCAGAAGGGACTGGCAGGATACACTTAAAGTGATGAAAGAGAAAAACCTACAACCAAGATTACTCTACCCAGCGAGGATCTCATTCAGATTTGATGGAGAGCTCAAAAGCTTTTCAGATAAGCAAAAGGTAAGACAGTTCAGCACCACCAAACCAGCTTTACAACAAATGCTAAAGAAACTTCTATAGGTGGGAAACACAGGAGAAGAAAAAGACCCACAAAAACAAATGCAAAACAATTAAGAAAATGGTAATAGGAAAATACATATCAATAATTACCTTAAATGTGAATGAATTAAATGCTCCAACCAAAAAACACAGGCTTGCTGAATGGATACAAAAACAAAACCCATAAATAAGCTGTCTACAAGAGACCCACTTCACACCTAGGGACACATACAGATTGAAAGTGAAGGGATGGAAAAAGATATTGCATGCAAATGGAAATCAAAATAAAGCTGGAGTAGCAATACTCGTATCAGATAAAATAGACTTTAAAGTAAATACTGTTACAAGAGGTAAGGAGGGACACTCCATAATGATCAAAGGATCAATCCAAGAAGAAGATATAACAATTATAAATGTTTGTGCGTCCAATATAAAAAAACCTCAATACATAAGGCAAATGCTAACATCCATGAAATGAGAAATTGACAGTAACACAATGATAGTAGGGGACTTTAACACACCACTTACACCAATGGACAGATCATCCAAACAGAAAATAAATAAGGAAACACAAGCTTTAAATGACACAATAGACCAGATAGATCTAATTGATATTTATAGAACATTCCACCCAAAAGTGGCAGAATACACTTTCTTCTCAAGTGCACATGGAGCATTCTCCAGGATAGATAACATCTTGGGTCACAAATCAAGCGTCAGAAAATTTAAGAAAATTGAAATCATATCAAGCATCTTTTCTAACCACAATGCTATGAGATTGGAAATCAATTACAGGAAAAAACTGTAAAAATACCACAGATACATGGAGGCTAAACAGTGCACTACTAAATAACGAAGAGATCACTGAAGAAATCAAAGAAGAAATAAAAAAATACATAGAAACAAATGGCAGTGAAAACACAATGACCCAAAACCTGTGATATGCAGCAAAAGCAGTTCTAAGAGGAAAGTTTATAGCAATACAATCTCACCTCAAAAACAAGAAAAATCTCAAATAAACAATCTAACCCTACACTTAAAACAACTACAGAAAGAAGAACAAAGAAACCCCAAAGTCAGTAGAAGGAAAGAAATCATAAAGATCAAAGCAGAAATAAATGAAATAGAAGTGAAGAAAACAATAGCAAAGGTTAATAAAACTAAAAGCTGGTTCTTTGAGAAGATAAACAAAATTGATAAACCATCAGCAAGACCCATCAAAAAAAAAAAAGGGAGAAGACGCAAATCAATAAAATTAGAAATGAAAAAGGAGAAATCACAACTGACACTGCAGAAATACAAAGGATTATAAGAGACTACTACAAACAACTATATGCCAATAAAATGGACAAATACTTGGAAAGGTACAATTTTCCAAGACTGAACCAGGAAGAATTAGAAAATATAAACAGACCTATCAAAAGTAACGAAATTGAAACTGTAATCAAAAATTTTCCAACAAACAAAAGTCCAGGACCAGATGGCTTCACAGGCAAATTCTATCAAACATTTAGAGAAGAGCTAACATTGATCCTTTTCAAACTCTTCCAAAAAATTGCAGAGGGAGAAACACTCCCAAATTCATTCTGCGAAGCCACCATCAGATACCAAAACCAGAAAAGGATATCAGAAAAAAAGAAAATTATAGACCAATGTCACTGATGAATATAGATGCAAAAATCCTGAACAAAATACTAGCAAACAGAATCCAACAGCACATTAAAAATATCATATACCGTGATCAGGTGGGATTTACCCAGGGATGCAAGGATTCTTCAATATATGCAAATCAATCAATGTGATACACCATATTAACAAATTAAGGTATAAAAACCATATGATCATCTCAATAGATGCAGAAAAAGCTTTTGACAAAATTCTACACCCACTTATGATAAAAACTCTCCAGAAAATGGGCATAGAGGGAACCTACCTCAACATAATAAAGGCCATATATGACAAACCCACAGCAAACATCATACTCAATGGTGAAAAACTGAAAGCATTTCCGCTAAGATCAGGAACAAAACAAGGATGTCCACTCTCACCACTCTTATTCAACATAGTTTTGGAAGTCTTAGCTATAGCAATCAGAGAAGAAAAAGAAATAAAAGGAATACAAATTGGAAAAGAAGAAGTAAAACTGTCATTGTTTCCGATGACATGATACTATACATAGAAAACCCTAAAGATGCCACCAGAAAACTACTAGAACTAATCAATGAATTTGGTAAGGTTGCAGGATACAAAATTAATGCACAGAAATCTCTGACATTCCTATACACCATCCACAAAATATCAGAAAGGGAAATTAAGGAAACATTCCCATTTTCCATTGCAACAAAAAGAATAAAATACATAGGAATAAACCTGCCTAAGGAGGCAAAAGGCTTGTACTCAGAATACTGTAAAACACTGAGGAAAGAAATCAAGGATGACGTAAACAGATGGAGAAGTATACCATGTTCTTGGATTGGAAGAATCAATATTGTGAAAATGACTGTACTACCCAAAGCAATCCACAGATTCAATGCAATCCCTATCAGGCTACCAATGGCATTCTTCACAGAATTAGAACAAAAAATTTTACAATTCATATGGAAACACAAAGGACCCCGTATAGCCAAAGCAATCTTGAGAAAGAAAAACGGTGCTGGAGGAATCAGGCTCCCCGACTTCAAACTATACCACAAAGCTACAGTAATCAAGACAGTATGGTACTTGGTACTAGCGCATAAACAGAATTATAGATCAGTGGTACAAGATAGAATGTCCAGAGATAAACGTACTCACATATGGGCACATAATTTATAAGACAGCCTCTTCAATAAGTGGTTCTGGGAAAACAGGACAGCTACATGTTAGCTACATGTTTGGTAGTGTTAGCACACTACCAAACACCATACACAAAAATAAACTCCAAATGGATTAAAGACTTCAATGTAAGACCAGACACTATAAAACTCTTAGAGGAAAACGTAGGAAAAACACTCTTTGACATAAACCACTGCAAGATCTTTTTTGACCCACCTCCTAGAGTAACGGAAATAAAACCAAAAGTAAACAAATGGGAGTTAATTAAACGTAAAAACTTTTGCACAGCAAAGGAAACCATAAACAAGACAAAAAGGTGACCATCAGAATGAGAGAATATATTTGCAAATGAAACAACAGATAAAGAATTAATCTCTAAAATATACAAATAGCTCATGGAGCTCAATATCAAGGAAACAAAGAATCCAGTTAAAAAATGGGCAGAAGACCTAAATAGGCATTTCTCCAAGGAGGACATACAGATATGGCCAAGAGGCACATGAAAAGATGCTCAACATCACGAATTATTAGAGAAATTCAAATCAAAACTACAGTGAGGTATCACCTCACACCAGTCAGGATGGCCATTATCAAAAAAATCTAGAAACAATAAATGCTGGAAAGGGTGTGGTGAAAAGGGAACCCTCTCGCACTGTTGGTGGGAATGTAAATTGATACAGCCACTATGGAGAACAGTATGGAGGTTCTTTAAAAAACTAAAAATAAAACTACCATATGACCCAGCAATCCCACTACTGGGCATATACCCTGAGAAAACCATAAAAAGAGACATGTACCACAATGTACATTGCGACACTATTTACAATAGTCAGGATATGGAACCAACCTAAGTGTCCATCGACAGATGAATGGATCAAGAAGATGTGGCACATATATATAATGGAATATCACTCAGCCATAAAAAGAAACAAAATTGAGTTATTTGTATTGAGATGATGGACCTAGAGTCTGTCATACAGAGTGAAGTAAGTCAGAAAGAGGAAAAACAAATACCGTATGCTAACGCATGTATATGGAATCTAAAAAAAAAAAAAAAGGTACTGATGAACCTAGTTGCAGGATAGTCGGTAGACATAGAGAATGGACTTGAGGACATGGGGTGGGAGGGCAATGCTGGGGCGATGTGAGAGTAGCATCAACATATATACACTACTGAATGTAAAATAGTTGGCTGGTGAGAAGCAGCAGCACAGCACAGGGAGATGGGCTTGGTACTTTGTGATGACCTAGAGCGGTGGAATAGGGAGGCTGAGAGGGAGGCTCAAGAGGGAGGGGATATGGGGACACGTGTATACATATGGCTGATTTGCTTTGTTCTGCAAGAGAAACTAACACAGTATTGTGAAGCAATTACACTCCAATAAAGATCTATTAAAAAAAAAGAAAAAAAAGTAATGCAGATATTTAGGAAACCAAAAGAATCATAAGAAACCACTTCTTTTGATTTCTTAAATATTTAAAGTTTTTCACCCCTGTGTAAGTATTTGAAAACCTGGATAAATTTGATAATATTAAGGAAAATAAAATTTAGCAAAATTAACTCCAGAGGAAAGAGCAAATATAAAGATACAAATTACCATAGAATAAATAGAGTTACCAAAGAGCCACTGCCCATATAGCAGAAGGCTCAGATGTTTCACAAAGGGATTATATATTAATATTTAAAGAGATTTATCCAATGCTGTTTAGAGTAGAAAAACATTTTAGTGTAGAAAAAAGTAGGAAAGATTCTATATTGTTTTATAATTTGAGAAGTATTTGGGTACCAAAATCCAAAATAGATTACATGGGCAAGTACCACACGCACACACACAGAGCTGCTTATTATTTTTTAATCATGAATAAGTATTGGATTTTGACAAATGGTTTTTCTGCATCTATTAAAATGATCATATGTTTTTCCTTTTTTGTTGTTCATATGGGGAGTTACATTGATTATCATTTAAATTTTAAACCAGCATTGCAAACTTAGGGATAAAATCCTGAGGTTATGATGTATTTTCCTTTTTATATATTATTGGATTGGATTTGCTATCATTTTGTTTAGAAATTTTGTATCTATGTTCATGAGAGATATTGGTCTGTAGCATCATTTTTATTTTTTATTGAAGTATAATTGGCTAACAAAATTATATTAGTATCAGATGTACAGTACAGTGGTTCAGTATTTTTATACATTGCCAAATAATCACCACCATGAGTATAGTTATCATCTTTCACTATACAAAGTTACTCCAATATCACTGACTATATTTCCTATACTGTATATTACATCTCCATGACTTCTGTATTTTATAACGGAAAGTTTTGTACCACTTAATTCCCTTCCCCTATTTTGTCCATCTCCCCACCCACCTCCCCTCTGGCAACCAATAGTTTGTTCTCCTTATCTGTGAGTCCATTTCTGTTTTGTTGTGTTGTTCTTTTGTGTTGTTTTTTAAATTCCACATATAAGTAAAATTATATGGTATTTGTCTTTCTCTGTCTGACTTATTTCACTTAGCATGATGCCCTCTAGTTCTATCCATGTTCTTGCAAATAGCAAGATTTCATTCTTTTTTATAGCTGAATAATATATCACTATATATATATATATCTCACAACTCCTGTTTCCATTTTCTGTTGATGGGCACCTAGGTTCCTTCCATATGTTGGCTATTGTAAATAATGCTGCAATGAACATAGGGGGTGCATATACGTTTTCAAATCAGTGTTTTCTTTTTCTTTGGATAAATACTCTGGAGTAGAATTACTGGATCATACGGTAGTTCTATTTTTGATTTTTAAAGTAACCTCCTTATTGTTTTTCATAATACCAATTTACATTCCCACCAACCGTGCATGAGGGTTCCCTTTTCTCCACATCCTTGTCAGTGCTTATTTGTCGTCTTTTTGATGATAACCATTCTGACAGGTGTGAGGTGAGATCTCATTGTGATTTTGATTTGCATTTCCCTGATGATTAGTGATGTCGAGCATCTTCATCTTCCTGTTGGCCATCTGTATATCTTCTTTGGAAAAATGTCTATTCAGGTGCTCTGCCCATTTTTTTTTTTTTTTTTTTTTGTGGTATGCAGGCCTCTCAGTGCTGTGGCCTCTCCCGTTGCGGAGCACAGGCTCCGGACGCGCAGGCTCAGCGGCCATGGCTCACGGACCCAGCCGCTCCGCGGCATGTGGGATCCTCCCGGACCGGGGCACAAACCCGTGTCCCTTGCATCAGCAGGCGGACTCTCAACCACTGCGCCACCAGGGAAGCCCTCTGCCCATTTTTCTGATGCTGACTTGTATGAGTTCTTAAGTATTTTGGATATTAACCTCTTATCAGACATATCATTTACAAATATATTCTCCCATTCAGGAGGTTGACTTTTCATTTTGTTGACGGTTTCCTTCCCTGTGCAAAAGCTTTTTAGTTTGGTGTAGTCCTATTTATTTATTTTTACTTTTGTTGTCGTTGCCTGAGCAGACAGCTCCAAAAAATTATTGCTCAGACCAACGCCAACTAGTGTACTTACTGCCTGTTTTCTTCTAGGAGTTTTACGATTTCAGGTCTTGGCTTCCTTTCGTTTAATGTCTTTTTCTGGATTTGACATCAGGGTATTGCTGGGCTCATAGAATGAATTAGGAAATACTCTTTCCTTGTCAATTTTCTGAAAGAGTTTGTACAGAGTTGATATTATTTCTCCCTTAAATAGTTGGTAGAATTCATAAGAGAAGCCACTGGGCCTGGAGTTTTCTTTGAGGAAATGTTTTAACTGCAAATTCAATTTCAGGTATAGGTCTATTCGTTACCTATTTCTTCTTGGATGAGCTTTGATAGTTCATGTCTTTAAAGAGATTTGTCCATCTTGTCTAAGTTGTTGAGTTTGTTGGCGTAAAATTGTTCATAATATTCCCTTACTATCCTTTTAATAGCTGTGGAATTTTTAGTGATTACACTTTTCTCTTATTCCTGATATTCTTAATTTGCATTTTCTCTCTTTTTTCCTGATCACTCTGGCTAGAAGTTTATCAATTATATTGATCTTCTCAAAGAACCATTGTATTCGTTGCTGCATTACCAATGAGCACAAATTTAGTGGTCTAAAGCAATACAAATTTAGTATCTTGTCGTTTCTTTGGGTCAGGAGTCTGGCCAGAGTGTAGTTGAGTCATCTGCTCAGGGCCTCACGAGGCTGAAATCAAGGACTCCAATCTCTTCTGAGGCTTTGGGATCCTCCTCCAAGCTCACTAGTTGTCAGCAGAATTCATTTCCTTGTGACTGTATGGCTGAGGTCCTCATTTTCTCGCTTGTTGTTAGCCAGAAACTGCTCTCAGCTCCTAGAGGCCTTCCTCAGAATCTTGCCATATGGCCTCTTCCTTTCCCAACATGCTATCTTACTTCTTGAACCAGCATGGGAGCACCTACTACTGCTTCTTATCCCTTAAGTATTACCTTAAGGGATTATTGCTTTCCTTTTGATTAATTCAAACTTGACTGATTAAGGACCTTAATTATACTTGCAAAATCTCTCTTGCTCTATAGTGTAACATAATCACAGGAGAGATATTCTGTCATAGTCACATGTCTTTCCTACACTCAAGGAGAGAGGATTATGGCAAGATTCTGAGGTGGGATAGACTAGGAGACTGAATGTTGGTGGGCCATTTTAGGATTCTCCCTACCACAACCAAATTTTGTTTTCATTGATTTTCTCTATGATTTTTTCCTCTTATCTATTTCATGTTTCTCTAGTTTTTCCTTTCATATTGTTTCTTTTATTTAGCTTACTTTGAGTAAATAAGCTTTTACTTTGCTCTTCACAAATTAGATAAGTAGGTCGTCAATTTGAGACCTTTCTTTTCTCACATAGGCATTTAATGCTCTGAGGTTACCCCCATGTACTTCTTTAGTGGTATCCCACAAATATGTGTTGTACTTTCACTTTCTTATAGTTCAAAATATACTTTATAATTCTTCCTTTGATTCCTTCAAAGTAAATAACCCATGTGTTATTTACAACTATGTTGCTTAATTTCCAAGTACTTGAGGATTTTCCATAAATCTATTACTGATTTCGAATTTACTTCTATTTTGGTTCTGGAATATACTTTGAATGATTTAAATTCTTTTAAGTGTATTGAATTGAATCCTTTTTATAGACCAGGAGAGGATTAATATTGGTAAATATTGTGTGTGTAGTTGGAAAGAATGTGCGTCTATTGTTGTTGGGGGTGCTGTTCTATAAATGCCAATCAGGTTAAGGTGATCGATAGTGTTGTTGAAATCTGCATCCTCACTGATTTTCTGTCTAGTTGTTCTATCAGTTATTGAGAAAGAGATATTGTAATCTCTTGCTATGATTGTGGATCTGTTTATCCTTGCAGTTCTATCAGTTTTTGCTTTGTGTATTTTGAAAGGAGAGGGATCTCTCCCCTTATTTTCTTTGTTTCTTTAAAAATTAATTAAATTAATTAATTTATTTTTGGCTGCATTGGGTCTTTGTTGCTGTGCGCGGGCTTTCTCTAGTTGCGGCGAGCGGGGGCTACTCTTCATTGTGGTGCCTGGGCTTCTCACTGCGGTGGCTTCTCTTGTTGCAGAACACAGGCTCTAGGTGCATGGGCTTCAGTAGTTGTGGCATGTGGGCTCAGTAGTTGTGGCTTGAGGGCTCTAGAGCACAGGCTCAGTAGTTGTGGCTCACGGGCTTAGTTGCTCTGCGGCATGTGGGATCTTCCTGAACCAGGGCTCAAACCCGTGTCCCCTGCATTGGCAGGCAGATTCTTAACCACTGTGCCACCAGGGAGGCCCGCTTTGTGTATTTTGAACCTCTATTATTTTTACCTGAGAAGAACTGTTTAGAACATTTCCATTTGAAATATATTTTCTAGTTTCAGTGTCTAATTTTTTCCTGTTCTTTTTCTTTTCTACAGAAAAGAGCACACTGTGTAAAAAAGAGTTTGTAACGCAGATGGAGAATGATCTCTTTTCATTCTTTGTATACGTAAAACAAATGCATAACAACATGTTGAGTCAGTAAAGGAGATTAAAACATGACCTTATATAGGAGAGTGTGGTGTCACAAAATTCAAAAACAAGGCATATTTCAAGGAGGGAATTGTCAAATGTTTTATGCCACAGAAAGCTCATGAATAGGACTGTAAATATCCTTTGGATTTAGTGTTAGGCAGATCACTGCTGACCTGTGTGAAAGCTAACTTGGTAAAGTAATGAGGGTGGGTGGAACCCAGGGTGGATTCTCCCAAGGAGTGGATGAAGGGGAGAAGTGTTGACGGCTTACATACATGGTTTCTGGGAGGAGTCAGATATTTTGTGCAAAGTACCTGGCAGAATGACTAGAATATAATAGGTCCTTAATAAACGCTGGCTAGTATTACTACTATCATCATTACCATCATTATTTTAGTTAGGAGCTTTCAGCCATCATATAGTGATTAATTGGAAGAAAGACAGGAAGTGTAATAAAACAATAATAATAATAATAAATATTCAGGGCTTCCCTCGTGGCACAGTGGTTAAGAATCTGCCTGCCAATGCAGGGGACACGGGTTCGAGCCCTGGTCTGGGAGGATCCCACATGCCGCGGAGCAACTAAGCCCGTGCACACTACTGAGCCTGCACTCTAGAGCCCGTGAGCCACAACTGCTGAAGCCCACGTGCCTGGAGCCCGTGCTCTGCAACAAGAGAAGCCACAGCAATGAGAAGCCCGTGCACTGTAACGAAGAGTAGCCCCGGCTCACCACAACTAGAGAAAGCCTGCGTGCAGCAACGAAGACCCAATGCAGCCATAAGTAAATAAATTTTTTTTAAATAAATAATAAATATTCATAGCTGACCTTTATTAAGCACTTATATTGCTGGAGTTATTCTACATTTTTAATATGTATTAACTCTTAAACTCCACAAACATGATGTAAGTAGTGAAACAGAGTGGGGCCCTGTGGGGCTCCCAGGCACTGAAACCGAGTGGAGCCTGGGCACAGAGGCCTCCTTTTGTCCCCCATTTCTTATAGGCAAGACTCCAGCCTCCATGACCTTCCCTGAGTTCCAAAGGGCGGATTTGAACAGTTGCTAATCAAGGCCAGGAGCAGCCAAGAAACCACCTGAGGCGAGATTAAAGGGGCCAGAGAAGCTCATCAAGATTAAGACCACCTGAGAGATGAAGGGAGTGGAAGCCCTGCTCACACCCTAATCTTGTCAGAGACCCCACCTTTGAACCACTGCTACAAAACCCTTCATCACATCCTCTGGGGTTTCTGTTTTTGTGCCAGTACCATACTGTCTTGATTACTGTAGCTTTGTAGTATAGTGTGATGTCAGGGAGTCTGACTCCTCCAGCTCCATTGTTTTCCCTCAAGATTGCTTTGGCTATTTGGGGTCTTTTGTGTCTCCATACAAATTTTAAGATGTTTTGTTCTAGTTCTGTAAAAAATGCCATTGGTGATTTGATAGGAATTGCATTGAATCTGCAGATTGCTTTGGGTAATACAGTCATTTTTACAATATTGATTCTTCCAATCCAAGAATATGGTATATCTCTCCCTCTGTTTGTGTCATCTTTGATTTCTTTCATCAGTGTCTTATAGTTTTCTGAGTACAGATCTTTTACCTCCTTTTTATTCCTAGGATAGAAAGCCCAGAGATAAACCCATGTACCTATGGTCAACTAATCTATGACAAAGGAGGCAAGATATACAATGGAGAAAAGACAGCCTCTTCAATAAGTGGTGCTGGGAAAACTGGACAGCTACATGTAAAAGAATGAAATTAGAACACTCCCTAACACCATACACAAAAATAAACTCTAAATGGATTAAAAACATACATGTAAGACCAGACACAATAAAACTCTTAGAGGAAACATAGGAACAACACTCTGACATAAATCACAGCAAGATCTTTTTTGAATCACCTCCTAGAGTAATGGAAATAAAAACAAAAATAAACAAGTGGGACCTAATGAAACTTAAAAGCTTTCGCACAGCAAAGGAAACTATAAGCAAGACGAAAAGACAACGCTCAGAATGGAAGAAAATATTTGCAAACGAATCAATGGACGAAGGATTAATCTCCAAAATATATAAACAGCTCATGCAGCTCAATATTAGAAAAACAAACAACACAATCAAAAAATGGGCAGAAGACCTAAATAGACATTTCTCCAAAGAAGACATACAGATGGCCAAGAAGCACATGAAAAGCTGCTCAACATCACTAATTATTAGAGAAATGCAAATCAAAACTACAATGAGGTATCACCTCACACCAGTTAGAATGGGAATCATCAGAAAATCTACAAACAACAAATGTTGGAGAGGGTGTGGAGAAAAAGGAACCCTCTTGCACTGTTGGTGGGAATGTAAATTGATACAGCCACTATGGAGAACAGTATGGAGGTTCCTTAAAATACTAAAAATAGAACTACCATATGACCGAGCAATCCCACTACTGGGCATATACCCAGAGAAAACCATAATTCAAAAAGGCATGTGCACCCCAATGTTCATTGCGGCACTATTTACAATAGCCAGGTCATGGAAGCAACCTAAATGCCCATTGACAGATGAGTGGATAAAGAAGATGTGGTACATATGTACAGTGGAATATTATCCATAAAAAGGAACGAAATTGGGTCATTTGTAGAGACATGGATGGACCTAGAGACTGTCATATAGAGTGAAGTAAGTCAGAAAGAGAAAAATATTGTATATTAACACATATATGTGGAGTCTAGAAAAAAGGTACAGATGAACAGTTTGAAAGGCAGAAATAGAGAAACAGATGTAGAGAACAAACGTATGGACACCAAAGGGGGAAAGCAGGGGGTGGGTGGGTGGGATAAACTGGGAGATTGGGATTGACATATATATACTAATATGTATAAAATAGATAACTAATGAAAAAAAATCCTCTGGGGTTGAGACACATAGTTTTTCAAGGCAGAAGCCCAGTGTGTCTCCCTTTGCCTAGCAATAAAGCTATCCTTTTCTACTTCACCCAAAACTCTGTCTCCAGGATTTGATTCAGCACCAGGGTACAGAGAGGCTGAGCTTTCGGTAACAGTAATAATGTATAGATGAGAAAATTGAAACATAGATAAGCTGCTTGCCCGAGGTCACACACACATAGTTAATAAGAGGCTGGGAGTATGATCCTTGAAGTAGTCACATGGTGTAAAGTGTAGTAAAAACATCACCATTTTCAAGTTCTATAACTTTAACAAAGTATTTAACTCTTTAAGCCCTAGTTCTTTACTTGTATCTTCATGATATGCATGTTATCCTCTAGTAAGTGGTTAATAAAATGTAGCTATTATAATCTCCATCATGTCTTGTAAATATTTGTAGACTTAACATTTCTTAATGTGCAGAGATACATTCTTTCCTGGATAAAAGCATAAGTATAAATTAGTCACAATTAGCATTGCATAAGAAACATGGATTACAGAACATGTTACATTTCAAAATTTTACAGAAGACACAGAAACATCACTCAAGTGGCTATATCTTAGATAAGACCTCTAAATAGACTGAAAGAATATCCTTGGATAGCATGTGAAATTTTTTAGTGGTTCAGCAGTTTTCGGTTTCTGTTTTGGGGTTTTTTCTGAGGAGAAACATAGAATGGAATTTTGTAGATATGCTCAAGAGAATTATTGCTCAACAAGAAATTCCCAGTTTGAAATGAGGTAGACCAGAGTTTATACACAAACTAAGTATGTATTCATTTGCTTTAATTAGATAAACAAGCTGCCTAAAAATATTATTTAGTATTTGTTTTTATACTAACTTCAGTTCTTCTTTTCGTGGGCATTGGCAAAGTCCCTTGTCAGCTATAATTAAATGGAAAGTGCTCTGGTCCTGTCCAGTCATATTTCTGTCATCACTTTAAGTCCTGCACCTTTTGCTGTCCTGGTCTGCTCTGTCATGGTGTTCATCTTTATGTCACAGCTTTTTAACCACAAATGCAGAGAATTATCTTTGTGGGCTCCTGGCCACCTCATTTATTCTTAGGGCTTCAATGACAAGCTATATGTGAGAATTCCCCAATCTGTATCTTTAGCCCAGACTCTTTCCTTAGAATCATACTTAAATATTTACCTTTATAGTTTACATCTCCATTTTGTTCTGCAGAACCCTCAAATTCCACATATCTGACACTAATCATCTCTCCCCCACCAAACATTCTCTCCCTTCTATGTTTGACACCCCCAGTGAGTGGTATCAACTGATGGCCCATATGAGCATGATGGCCATTCCTTTAGTCCTCCCAATCCCTTATTCCTTGATGAAATTTATCACCAAGTAGTGCTGATTCTGAATCTTTGTACTTCTGCCTCGGCTGAGGCCCTCCCTGTTTTTTCATCTGGACTTTCTGTGAAGATGCATTTAACTGTCTCACAACTCTGACTCCACCAGTCCAAACTCCCTTTTCCCCATTTGATTTTTATATAATGTGTTGATGACTAATCTTTCAAGAATGGAGTTTTCAACCAGCCTCAGGTGTGGTGCCTTGTGCCAGGCAGTGTTACACATCAGAATGGGGTTTCCAGGGAAAGGTTGTAGTAGTGGGGAGTATTTCATGTTTATCAAAGGGTCTTGGGGCTTCCCTGGTGGCGCAGTGGTTGAGAGTCCGCCTGCCGTTGCAGGGGACGCGGGTTCGTGCCCCGGTCTGGGAGGATCCCACATGCCGCGGAGCGGCTGGGCCCGTGAGCCATGGCCGCTGAGCCTGCGCGTCCGGAGCCTGTGCTCCGCAACGGGAGAGGCCAGGACAGTGAGAGGCCAGCGTACCACAAAAAAAAAACAAAAAAAAACAAAAGGTCTTGAGTTAAAAAGATATTGAACCTAGAAAAAAACATTGTTAACAATCCTAGTCATGACTCCATGATTTTTTTTTCACAATGAGAAGTGTTTCTGGAGGCTCAGAGGAGAAATTATTAATATGAAGAAGATTTCCAGTTATTTGTGTATTTTCGATGGTACTATATTTTGCTTTTTCTTAAAGATTTGGCATGAGTTCCAATGTTTTTCCAGCTTTGGGTGTTAGGTTTGGACTGGATGCAGAGGTATATTTTGAGTTGGTTACAGAAGTAAGAGTTGATGGACGTTAGATTTGGAAGTATGTGTTGTGTTTTGGTTGGCTACAGAGGAAGTAGTGGGTTGGTGTCAACCGAAGAAGTGAGCTCCCCTGCCTGAGTTCCCCTGGTTGCTGACTTTCAAAACATGGGCTGACACTGACTGGTTGGCTTTTAGAGGCATGTTCACTGAAGTAAGTTGTCACTGATAAGTTAGATAGATTTAAAAAAACTTGTTCTGGATTTACTTGTTTCCATGACTATATTGAGTGTCATTGATTAATTGGAAGGGTTTATAATAACCACTTCTGTGGTTATCTGTTACCATGCTATAAGATGATAGTTTTTCTAGAAGTGTGGAGACATTTTATTCTCATGTATCAAAGCGTATTCGCATATTCTGTGTTTAATTGTTTATTCAATTGACTGTCTTTCCAATTACTCGGACTCTGAATTCAGGAACTATTTCTCCCTTATCGGTTTATCTTGGCATCCAGCACAATGCCTGGCATGCGGTGGTTGTTTAATAATTGTTTGTCGAGTGAATAAATGAAAACGCATACTTTCTCAGCTTGGCACTATTAATACTTTGGGCCAAATAATTCTTTGTTTGGGGAGCTGTCTTTTGCATTGTAGGATGTTTGGCATCATGCCTAGAGGTCAGAAGAACTCTGTCTGCTGTGACAACAAAAGTTGTCTCCAGACATTAGTGAAGTTCCCCTTGAGGTGCAAAATTACCTCTGACTGAAAAACCACTGGGCTATATGATAAAATTCTTGGACTTTAAGAGATTGAAATATAGAATTAGAGATATTCATGTTCTATTTAAACTCTGATTCACTTGAATATAACAGCATCAATTGTGTTTGAAAGGATCCAAGGTTTAGTAAAATTAAAGTGAGAATAAATTTAAGATGGGCATATGATCCCATCAAACACAGTTTGGGATGTTTATTTTCACAGTGGAAACAAGCCCCTTTGTTAGATATTTACACAAAGGAAATGTGCTTATTGAGTACCTAGACCTAATATGCTGTGGTCTGCTGTGCTTTAAAACATATCTCATTTTTCACCCTCTCTTCATGCATAAATATTTAGGTAATTATCATTATCCCCATTTTAACAGATGAGAAAACTGAGACTCAGTTGTTGTTAAAGGACTTGCCCAAGATCAAACAACTAGTAAGTGATGGGACTATGTCTCTAATACAGCTTTATCTGTCCACTAAACTTGTGCCTTTTCTGCTTCGCATCTGTAGGGGTTACGGCAGGAAATGGCAGGGAGGCAGGGGCATAGTTTCTCTGAGGAAACAATGGGTTAGATCAAAATCTGAGCATCCCAGCAGGTATTCCAGATGAGGCTCATCTCTGGGAGCGTTCTGCATTCTATTTCTGGGAAAGAGGCAAACACCCTGTTAAATGGAATCAAGTCTCAGCTGCAACCCATCTCACACAAACCTTGAGCAGAAGGATGAAGCCCCTCCCTCCCAACTTACCCAACACTCTAAATGGAAGCATCGCATTGCTAGAGAGCAGATACTAGAAGAAATTTGGATAGCATATCATTCAGCCTATTGACATTAAAGTTTTTAGTTATTAAATTGATTCTTTTTAGTTAAGAAATACCTAAAATAACTGGTTCTCTGGCAAGCAAAGTGGTGTGCTGTAATGTAATACAGATTTTAAAAATTTCTGTCAATTGTGATTGAAATGATGTACACTGAGGAGATAACACTGTTTGTTAACAATTTTATCCGTGAGTTTGTGATTTTTTTCCCTGTGAGCATTGTTTTGAGAGGTTCAAAGGAGAAATGATTAATACAAAAAATCCTTCAGTTATTAGTGTATTATCCAAAGATAGAATATTTTGATTTTGCTTGAAGATCTGTCATGACTCCCAATAGCTTCCCTGGGCTTTAGAATTCTGTTTTTTCCAGTATAATTGACAGTTTTAGAAAAATTACACACACTTCTTGCTTTGGTAGCTATTGCTCCTATGTGAGATTCACTTACAAATTGAACTAAAGGGAAACAAGTACAATATTTTATTAATAATAGATATTCTGATAAAAGTTTTAATTTGTTGAAGGTGCAGGTAAAATGCTTCAGGCTCCCCTGAAGTAAAGCATTATAAAAATATTGTCACCTAGCGTTGACATCTCCAGGGGAAATCTGCTAAGAGCACTATTTGTTTAAATAAATTACATTTGCAGGACAATGTATCAGGCTCCATTCCCGTACTTTCTATCTCACAAAATTATTTTCTTTCTGTGTGAGAGATTCTCTATTAAAAAGAAAATTAAACAAAAATTGTGAAGAGTAATAGGCTGTATGAATACTGGTCTAAAGACTACTAGGAATGAAGAATAGTAACACTTTATGTTTACTTAGCATTTCATAACTCACAAAGTACTTTCCACACACATTTCCACATTTTATCCTCATAACAGCCCTGGGTAGTAGGTGAGGTTTTATGCAAAGTGACGTATTTCTATGAAGAGTTATTACCAGTCTTATTTTTAATAAGCTTATTAACTGAGATTTAGAACTGACACATGGTCAGGCAGTCTGAGACTCAAGGTAAACGCTTCGGACTCCCCCTTTCTATGGAGGTACTTGCAGAGGAAAAGTCTCATGTTTTGTATGTTATCATAGCAGCCAATGTTATTTATAGGATGCTGAGTACCAGACACTGTTAGTGCCATTGACAGATTTAGTATCTTTTGATTCTCATAATCACCCTGCAAAAGCAGACATTATTATTTCCATTTTGCAATTGTGGAAACTAAGACTCAATGACATATTTAGTGTTGTGAAACTTATAAATGATGGAGCACAATTAAACCCAGGTATAGCTGATTCTAAAACTTGTTCTTTCCATTGTTTTCTGAGTTCTCTTATCTATTATTGGCCATTAGTGTTATTGCTATTATCTTCTGCTTATTCTTCTTAACGTTTTAGCCCTTTGACATTTAACTATTTCCTATGTGTCTTTTATTTTTTATCTTACTCTTTTACTAATAATTTTTCTTTCTCTAGTTTTAATTTTTAAATTTTTGCTTTCTGTCCAAAAATGCAGGCAGGAAGCAGGGTGATGAAAGTGACAGTAATAGGAAGGCTGGAGAGGTCTGCCCCCCCAGCTCCCCTTTAGATCTCCTGTTAGATACCTTAGATATCTGTACATATCCCTTTAAATGTTGATGCAAAATTATTATTATTTTTAAATCCCTTATTTAGATTTTCTAGAATACCCACCGGTTTAAAAGAATTCCCAGGACAGTGAGTGCTTGCCCCTTGCAGATTGCATATTAAACTTAGTGCAAATGTGGGTTCCAGTTACAATGAATGCATAACAAACCATCTAATTTCATGGTGTAAGTTGGCAGCCATTTAATTTTGCTCTCAGAGTCTGTGGGTCAGGGATTCAGAGAGGAAAAGTGGGCGTGGCTTATCTTTCTTCCACAATGTCTGAGATCTCAGCTGAGAAGACTCTAAGGCTGGGCACTGGAATCACAAAAGACTCACTCACTCACATAGTTGGGGTTGATGGTGCACTTCAGATGGGACCTCAGATGGAGCTCTTGGTTGTTCTATGCATGGCTTCTCCATGTGGTCTGTTGGGATTTAAAAAGCAAGTATCTCACTTGCTTTTTGCCTTTTCTGACCTAGTGGCGGTAGAGGCCATAGACATTCTGTACTAAAAGAGGGAAAACAGGAGGCTTTTAGAAGATTTAATTAAAAGCAACCCAACATTAAAAGAAAACCTATATTCCACTTTCCCCCTGACATTTGAAGTTCTCAACATAGTCTTTTCTGAAGCATTTAAATAAACATACAACATTATGAGAGTTCTTTATTTTGGAAGGTTTTAATAGATCTGAAGCACAGGACATACCTGCGTATAAAGATATACTTACTCATCTCTTGCTATTCATTTTGTTTCCCTTTCTCCTCTTTCTTCTGCTTCACCCAAACACCCTGCACCCCGTAGCTACCATTCTGATGGTAACATTCTGATTTAAGATTCAGTTTTAATAAAATGTATTTTTAATTTTTTGTAAAGCAGGGAAATGCCTTCACAGTCCAGACATGTAACATTTATTCAAGGTACAGAACAGTAGGAAGTGAGGGAAATTGTATTTAGTGAAGTAAGTCTGTGTCTTCCTTAACATCATTCAGATTTACATTAAAAAACCACACTGTTCTGATCAAATGAAGCCAGTGTACAAGGGCATCAATTTCACCCCCACTGTAATATGAACTTAAAATAGAAGATCCTAAATAGAAGAAAATCCTGAATTTTCCCATTACCAGAACAGCTTTTACTTCTTTCATATCCTTCTCTCCTAGTGCTTCCAGTGCTGTTTCTTAAAATTTAGCTGTACACTTATTTGGTTATAATGGTCCCCTGTGAATATTTTGGCTTCATTCCTTCTGTCTAGGTCCTTGCAATAGAGAACTAATATGTACAATATAAACTATCTTATATCATGTCTCTCTATATTCCATCTGGTATTAATCAAACATTGGAAAGTCTAATTTCTTATTGTACTATCATTATTAAATTTTTTTTTTCTCTCCCCTGTTTGTTTTTTACAAGTCTAGTCAGGGGCTTCCCTGGTGGCGCAGTGGTTGAGAGTCCACCTGCCGATGCAGGGGACGCGGGTTCTTGCCCCGGTCCGGGAAGATCCCACATGCCGCGGAGCGGCTGGGCCCGTGAGCCATGGCCGCTGAGCCATGGCCGCTGAGCCTGCGCGTCCGGAGCCTGTGCTCCGCAACGGGAGAGGCCACAGCAGTGAGAGGCCCGCGTACCGCAAAAAAAAAAAAAAAAAGTCTAGTCAGCATTGTCTTTTAATGTCAGTCCTTTTTTCATAGTAGCAGTTAGTGAATGCTCAGCTAATGTCTAATGATTACTCAGTAGGTGAATTGATTTGCTGCTACAGGATTTCAACAAAAGGTTGGCATGACTGAATGTCCTCGTCAAGTGTTGCTTATTCCTGTCCCCTTGTCTTCAAATCTGTGGATCTTGTTAGATTGCTGCCTTAACTTGGGGAAGAATTTGAAGTGGTTGTTATGAAAGAAGGGGAAGATTTTATTTTGAAATACCTATTGAAGCTTTCTTTTTTTTAACTTTTCCTCTTGGAATTATTTCATTTACTGTGTTGCTTCCTGACTAGCTGATTTCAATTCTAGATGCCTCCTTGGCATCAATAGATGTCAACAGAGAAATTTTTTTAAGAAATGGAGATTTAGCTCAATCTGAGCAGCCTTCCCATTTTAGAACTCCTGGATGTCTAAAAGGTTTGAACTTTTTCATAACTTGTCTCTTGGCATCACCAATCAGTTAGCTAATTATACCTAGACTTTTATGCAAAGAGATCTTACTTGAATCCTGTTTCTAGCTGCATGGTTTCTTAATAAGACCTTAACCTCTTTGTAAAATAGGGATGCTAATACAAAACACATAATAATTTTAGAAAGACAGAGTAGTATACCAGGCACAGGAAAGTGTTTTCAATAACAGAATGTCCGTCTAGCTTCCTACTTTAAATTGGAGTCATCACTCTTCCCAACACCATATTTGGTGCATGCATCGGTCAGGATAAGTCAGGTTATGTTAAAGCAACAAACAACCTCCAAATTCTAGGGTCTTAAAACAATCAAGATTTATTGCTTACTCATGCTACTGTCTATTACGGAGAGTTGGGGCTTTACTCCATGTGCTCCTTATTGAGGGATCCAGCTGATGGGGGGCTCTGTCCTCTGCAGTGTCACCAGTGGCTGCAGCAGAGAGAAGGGAAGATGCAGAATCATGCACAAGGTCTTAAATAATTTTGCCCAGAGGTGATACACATCACTTTCACTGATACTTTATCAACCGGAGCTAGCCACATGGTTGGCCATGCCTGTCCTAAGAAGGCTGGGAAGTGAAAGATTGCTGTGTGCCCAGAGAAGGGAAGAGAGCCGCATATATTGTGAAGCAGCACTGATGTCTATTATCAAGCATCTCTGTGTTCCCCTTTCTGAGCTCAAGAATAATATCTCCCCTTACTGGCATTCTTGAACTCTGGGTACTATAGATGTTTCGATTTGTAAATGACATAAAATGAAGCCAGGTGCATAACTCTGCTTTTTATATTCTTTCTTTTTTTAAGATTAAACAATTTATTAATATATTTGTAAAGTTTATTCTTACGTATTTTAGTAAGTAGAATGGGCGTCAGGTGTTTGAAATGCCCACCATCAGCACAGGTTCATTTTTTGGTGTGTTATTAACATTTGAGAGGTGCATGATTTTTTAGTGGGCATTAAATCAGCACGTAAAACAGTAAGTCCCTGCCTAGTCAGGGATTTATATTCTTTCTTGAAATTACTTGAGAGAATGCAAGGTGGATGGTTGGCACTTGTCTATGCAGATAGTCTCCTAGATATTTGGGTTGGCTACTCATAACAAGTGCTTCTGTCAGAGGGAAAGAGGGGCTGGAGAGTAAGAAAATCAAAATAGTGTCATTAAAAATATCTATTTTTTTAATCACAAAAATAATACATTGAAGAGACATAGGCAAATACCTCAGTATATGTAAACTGGCACCTTACATGGTTCATTCTACGCATGAGATTCTCTTCCCATGCATAGAAGCTCAGTCTGTCAGTCAAAATTAGTTACATAGAAATTCTAATTTTTCCTCTGTAACTTAAAGAATAAGGGCCTAATTCAAACTCTATAAGAACATTTCCCCTTCTCCCAAATTATCACTTACTCAGATACTCTTGAAACTTTTATTCAACAAGCCCTCAAGTTTTGCCCGTGAAAACTTTCTTCTCTCTCTTTTGTCTACACCCCATTATCATCATGTACATCATCTAAACCTGTATGGAATCTTATTCTTTAAAGTTTCCTTTCTGTTTTTCGCCTTATTCAAATTCCCCACAATAGAAACGACTTCTATAACTAACCAGTGTATTATTTAGGTTAGAATGGGCCATGTCCTCTGATAACACAAAATCCCTATCTCAGTGGCTTCACACAAAAATTTATTTCTTGCTCATGCAAAGTCCAATGCAAATTGGGTAGCTTTATTCCAAGCAGTAATACAGAGGTCCAGGCTTCTTCTATCAAGGGATTCCTTGGAATATTCTATTTCCAGACTAATTCGCAAGTGGGTAGGAGGTTGGGAAGGCAGGATAATAAGCTAAGGATTTCAAGAGAAATTTTAGGGGACCGATCTGCAAGTGGCATGCGTGACTTTTGACTACATTCTAGAATCAGTCTCAGAGTTGTAACATCGTCGTAAGGGAGGCTGGGAAATGAGGTACTCCTTTGTGCTAAGGAAGGGAGACAAGATGGGGAGGATATAGTCAGTCTAGCTCATAGCCAGTGAGCAAAAATCTTTCTCCCTTTCTTCCCAAAGTACTTACCAACAATTAATATGACCTCCAAGCTCTCTTCTACTTGTTGTATTTTATGATATTACGGCATTACATTTTTTTTTCTTGGAGTCTTATTATAAAACAAATCATCAGGAAGGTTTTGTGTTTTAGGCAAGTGTAAAGAAAGTTTATACCAAGTTTAAATCTCATTAGACAAATGCCAATTCAATTATGAACGTGGGGGGAAGAGTTCTCATTGTATTAATAAGTATTCATCTGTCCGAGGGCAGAAACTCAGCACTACCTTGCTTTAGCAAAAAAATAAGGAGTGCAGAGGCACAAAGCTTCATGCAAGGCTGCATCGAAGGGGTATACACTGTCATCAGACCTAAATCGCTCTTAATTTTTTAGGCTTTCTTCATGTTTTGGTCAAGATGCTTCTTAGCAGTCCGAGATTCATTTCCATAACCCCAGTGAAAAGAGAGAATATTTCTCAGTACACCTAATAGAAATTTCCCAGGGAGAATTCTATTCAGGCTGGAGCACATGCCCATCCTTGGGGTAATCATAGCAAACAGCAAAATGGGATTCTGTGATTGGCTTGGCCTGGTTATATCTGTAAATGGGTGAAAACAGCCTTACGTGAACGGCATGAAATGGATCCCTCCTAAAAAATAGTGTTGCCATTTCCAGAAAAGAAGGAGAGGATACTAAGCTGGCAAACACAACAAGTGTTCACCTCACATATTAAAACCTACCTGTTGATCTCAGATTTGCAATGGATGACTGAATTCTATCCAGGCCTTTCTTTGCATAAATGAGGAGAGGAAAGGAGGAAAGGGATACTGACTCCACCTTTTTTTTCAAAATTATTTACAGTAATTTTTTTTTTTTTTTGCCGCACCACGTGGCTTGTGGGATCATGCTAGCTAATTAAATTGAATGAAAGAAATTCCTACATTATGAAGATTTTTATCTTGGTAATAGCCCATAAATGTCTCTAGAAAGAAGTACTCAGCACCTGTATTGAATGTTGAATGCTCTACTGTTGAATCTTTCATTTAAAGTTTGAGGATGAGAATCTCACCACCGGTCATCAGTGGTGATGACCTTCTCTTCACATCTAGCATACATAACACACACCTGAGCCATAACCAGAGAGCTGGCCTTGCCAGAGGATTTCAAACACAGCCTGCCATCTTGAATTGAATACATTTCAAAAACAGAAAATTCAAAAGGGAAAAATGAGCATAAAGTCTCCTAGCAGAGTGGTTCTTAATCTTTTTTGGAAATGAAAAATGTTCCAAGAAGTTGATGAAGCCAATAGGTCTTTCCTTGGAAAAGGCATGTACACAAAGTTTTGTTACAATTTCAGGGGATTCTGGACCTGTGACGTCCATCCCTGAAGGACTGTGGCTTCCAGCTTATGAATCTGGACTACAAAAGAGAAAGACTGATATGTAGAGAGTAGGCTGGGACAGTGCAGAAGAGGCAGAAGAGGCACCTCTTTGTCTCACCTCCTCCAAAGCAATTCAAGAAAAGCTTTACGTGTTAGTCCAGGGAAATTGTTGAGGCAGAATATGAGTGTTCATTTGGGCAGAAGTTCAGAATGTGTCCAGAGCTCACGTGTCCAAGATAAATCAAGTTGACAGTGTCCACACAGAAGCTTAGTTTTAGAGAAAGATGGTAAACTCATATGGCAGATTTTAAAAGGGTGTAATAGAATAATAGAATTATTTTAATTCTATTAAATAATAGAATTATTTTCCTTCCATTGAGAAGGGTGTGTATGTCCCTTTTCCTTGAATCTTGGAGGGCCCCATGACTGTTTTGACCAAAGAATACAGCAGAAATGATGCTGTTAAATTTCAGGCCCAGACCTCCAGAGACTGACAGTTTCCCCTTCTTCTTTCCTGGAACCCTCCTGGAGGCCTGCTAATCTATAAGACATATGACTGCTTAGGGACCACCATGTGGTGAGAAGCCCAGAGCATATGAGGAGGCCCTAGAGGATGAGATGCCATGTGGAGAGGGTGAGAGGCTGAGGGGCACCAAGGCACCAACCATGTGAAGGAAGAAACCATCTTGTACGTGGCAAGAGACAGATGGGCTCCGGGCTAGACATTCACAAGCGGCCTCCTGTTCACACTCCCTGGGGTGAGAATAAGATGGGCTCCAGGCCAGACATTCATTACCAACCGCCTGTTTACTTTTCCTGAAGCAAGAGACAAATGGGCTCCAGGACTACATATTTATGACCGGACTCCTGTGTATATTTCGAGATCTGAACCTCTATATAAAAACCAGCAACAGAAATAGGGTAAAATATCTGGACATTGGACGTTTTTATGGCAGGGACAGAGCGGGACTAAACCCTGTTAAAAGATCAAGAGGTCATACATTTCCCATCCTTGGGGCAAGGGAAATACTGCACATGCACAGAAAGGCTCCTTGGGGGTCATAAAGGAGGGGCACCACCCCATAATATGTGATGCTAAGGCTGTCCCATAGGCTTCTGGGCTGTAATCCATCTTGGAAAAAAGTTGCACACGCATGTCGGGGAGGGTCCTAGGGAAGGTCAGGTGTGGAAAAAGAAACCAGATAATTGGCCCAAGGTAAACAAAGACCCGGAAGAACTGCCCTATGTAAATGACTTAACCGCCCCTTTACTGCACTCCTCCCCATTAGGGAAGACGCCCACACCCTTTCTCTCCGGATGTGCATCTCTACCTTGCTTCTAAGCGAACTGTTTCTCTGTGTGCTCTCCCACTTGTTGTTGTGCTATGTCTCTAATAATAAACTTTGTACCTGTTTTTGCAGTTTTGCCTCCGTGAGAAATGCATTTTTCACTGGGGGCAAGAGCCAGGGGGTGTGGTGGCCAGGATTCCTGGTTTTCATCCAGGCTACCCAGGTTCAATTCCTGGAAAGGGAATTAAGATCTCGCTTCATGCCCCCATTCACTGCTGCCTCTCCGAGATCGCCTCCAGCTCCAGCTGTTGCAGGCAACAGCATATGGATTGGAGACAAGCTATCTCACTTAACCTTTCCAGTACTCCTAGCCCACAAGATTATGAGTGAAATAAAATTGTTGTTTAAAGCAATTAGTTTTATACAATAATAGATAACCCAAATCATAATACGCCTGTGAAGGAAGATATGCGTATTTATAGTTTATTCTGGCATAAATCTGAAGAGGAAACTTCATATTATTCACTGACCATTTTGGTTTTGTGTGATAAGAACGCATGCACATCTCTTCTTGGAAAACATGTTAATCCATACATCATGATTCTCGTCATGTCCTATGAATGGCCATTAGTGTCATGAATACTTCCTCTCTAAAATTGTTCCAGCTGTGTCATTCCCACATATAGAGTATCACCCTTCCTGTTATGTTGTCATTTATTTAATTGGATTCATCAATCTTTCATTAGGTCCACTGTGCTTGACACTGTGGAGACTATGGAAGACAGTGTAGTGTCCTGTGTTGAAAAAATTTCTCTTGCAGTTAAGAGAAACAAGGCATATACACCTCATACAAGTAGGGAATAATACTTTACAAGACAGGTGACTTCTAAAATGTGAGGGATGGGTAATAAGCACTTTTTATGTATAAAATGGAGGTATTGGGTACCACAGTATTAATAAAAATAACAATTATATTTATATGAATTATAAGTAAAGGCTTGGGCCAAGAAACAGTTGTAAGATGAGACTTGAAGGGGGGTAGGATTGATGTAGACAACGAGCTTTCTAGTTAGAACACTACAAGAAATAGTGACTTTGGGGGACATTTTCATAATTACTTAGAGATAAAGTTGATTATGTTTCTTTTAGTTGCATGTCTTCTAAAACACTTTCTTTTTGGCATGAAAAATTAACTAATTTAGCTTAATGATTAATAGAGGAAGGAAAAAGGTTTTTTCCAAGTTTTATATTAAAAATGATGAGTCTGCAACGTTGATAGCAGTCATTCCCCTCTTGAAATTTCTAAAAACTTGGCAGCTGTCTTGCTTCCACCAATCTTAGCATGTTATACTTAAGTGTAACTGATTTGGGGAAACTCCAGGAAATTCTGCAGACTAATGCTTCCCCTTCAGCTCCCAACTTTTCATTTCCTTTTATCATTCAGTAACTCAATAAATAAATGTTTAATGAGCATCTATTCATTACTGGCCATTTATATGAACTCCACTGGTTGTGCTGGTGTGTGCCAACTCTAATAAATTATTTTTAAGAGAAATTTATGGTTGAAGCATGCTCATTAAATATAGCATCTCTGAATTTTCTTCTAAACACGGTATTGCCTTTTCTTAGTAGATTGTCCACAGGTCATAACCCAGGGCTACCTTAGGCAAACCACCAAGTCAGCAGACCTCTCTGGGTATTGATTCCTTCATTTGATATCTGAGTACACAGATGAATTATAAGATTGCTTCTAGTTCAAACATGCAATGATTTGTTTCCAAAGGATATTGTGTAAATTGAATTTTGGAAAATCAAATAATTTAAATCAAATACTTAAATTACTCTAGAACTCTGTTGTAAGTCCTGTTGTGAAATGAATCTTCTGCATTGTAAAAATAGTTCTTTAATTTTATCAACTTCTGTTTCTTTTTATATGAAAGAGCAGAGAATCGTGATGATGAATGTAAGTGGTGAACTAGGAAAGCTGTCAAGACAGAAACTTAGTCACAAGGAAAACATATTCATCAGAATTTGGCCACAAGGCTAAAACTAGATAACAGCCAAGGTAACTTCATTAATGGTTTATCCAGAAGAGTTTACTGATACTTACCATGTCTAAAACACTGTGGAAGGAGCTGGTGGATATAGCAGATCCTGCCATCAGGAGGCTTATGTTCCAGCCAGGGAGACAGATAACAAGTAGGGAAGAGAGAACAGGCAGTGGAGATTCTTGAGAAAGAAAAGAGGAAGGGTTATTTGTGAGAACAAAAAGAAAGCCAGTCCGACTGTAGCACTATATCAGGAGGGATGGTAGGTAGGCAGGGGCAAATCATGCAGTCTCACAGGCACATTGTTTTGTCTACAGGAAGGGAAAAAGTTGAAGGAATTTTAATAAGGGAGAGACATAATAACATGTGTCTTTTAAAAAGATTACCCTGGCTTTATGTGCAAATAGGTGGAAGAGAAAGAGAATAAGTGCAGAGATCCCAGTTAGGAGACCACTGCAGATGGCCAGGCAGGATGGTGGCTAGAGTACTGTGGGGAAAAATAGCTGTAGAGTCATGGTCTTGAGGATGAGTTTGGGAGCGCTGGCATGATGAAATTTACATCTCTGCTGCCTGGGGTGAGGACTTTTCCTGGCCACCCATGCCAAAACCTAGCCCCAGGCTTGTGGGATGGAGGGCAGCAGAGCCTACGGACAGGATCAGAGAAGCCTCTGGATGAAGCACTTCCTTTACAAATGAGGGAGCTCAGGACAAGGCAGCTATGTGTCTTCTTTAAGCCTCACAAATTATAAGAGACCAAATTAGGTCAAAAACGGGAATCCAGTATGGCATTGTGCCCACTGTAGACTGCTCCCTTAATTCTTCCCACCATCCCACATCCTCCTCGTCCGTAGAACTGACATAATGGTACATGCCCTAGATTCTAGATACACACGGCCAACCCGAATTATTCCTCCTTCTCCTGTGTAAACTAAGCCATTGGTAACTTTTTAGTTCTACCATTAATTTGGGAGAATTACTCCAGCGAATAATTCTATCAAGCCATGTTTGGGGTCAGAAAGTTGCTATGTATAGCCAAAGCAAATTGTTTTTCTATGTGAGAAGGTGACATTTCTCCCTGCTGCACTCGGATACCTTTTATTGCTTTATTAGCAACAAAAAGCACATTGCTGTGAGTGGACAGAGATTAGAAAATAAAAGATATCTATTGATTGTCCAGAAAGAAGACTGTAATAACCTTCGCTTCTTTTCTTCTAACTGAGATGCAGAATAGAACATAATGAAACAGAAGCCAGCGGGGAGATAATGTAAAATAAAAAGGGAGCGTTAACTCTGGTAGAATTTCCTTCTGAAAGAAGGAGATTAAATTACACAGAGTGTAGCTTTAAAATAAATGTGTAGATTTTTCTTTCACTCTGGGTGCCATTATGGAAGAATTAATTTACTCCTGTTTCGCTTTGGAGATCTTTCTTTCTTCCAGTTTTATTGAGGCATAATTGACATACAGCACTGTAGGAGTTTAAGATATACAGCATACTGACTTGACTTACATACATCATGAAATGATTACTACAATATAGTTTACTCCTTTCTAAGCTTAATTATTATAGACAGTACTTGTCCATAGGTATATGGTGAGATATTAAGACTAGTGCAGTTCTGTACTTTCTCAATGCCAGATAATCATTCCAGACATCATTTGCCTGTTTTTTTTTTCCTAGAATTTCTAAGTAAATTGAGTTCATTGATTGAAAATACATATAACGAATTTGATTCTGCTGACCGATTTAGGCAATTTTTCATTAGAATTGAATTCCAAGTAAAGAGATGCAAATTATGCATCTCACTAATTAAATAATTCTGTTCCAATATTCTGGTAGGTTTATTTAAAGGCCTGTTTCTGTTTGTTGTACATGGCAATCACAGTAACGCTGTACAAAAACATCTGTCTCCAGGTGTGATGGAAGGAAGCATTGGGGAAAGAGCAAGGATCAGATGAGAAGCTGAGTCCTGGGCTCTAGTCTTAGTTCCGACTTTGGCCAATAACCTTGCTCAGGCTTTATCTCAGTTTCCTCTTTTAAAAATCAAGAGTTTCTTGCCTGTCCAACTCATATTGTGACAAACGCCAAATCAATTGTATATTTCGGTTCAAGAGAAGCTACTATTGAAAATGAAAGTGCTCTAAGAAAGGTGTTAGTATGTGAGGTATTAGTGTTGAGAGTAAAGGCAAAGTGGATTTTGAATTTCCTTTTTAAAATTCCATCTTGTAACGTGTTCACGGGTGCTGTAATGTTAGGTCAGAGGGATGGCCTTGGAATCTAGAGCAGGCACATATATATCAGTAAGAGGTTTTTGTTGAAAACAGCAGCTGTAGCATGCTCCAGGGAGGTGACCTGATGGCAGTGGCTGGGAACATGGGCAGCTGAAGCCAAGAATCAGATGGGGGATGAGCCTGAGGCTCCGGGCATCTGGGTGCCAAAGAGAGCCACAGTGGAGACAGAGTGTGTCAGCCAGGAGGCTGGAATTCCCTCACTATACGGAGAGGACACACCCCTAATTCCACCAGCTGTAGAACGTTAGGCAGAGCTCCATCCAGGCCTCCACAGAAAGGTCAGGAGAGATTAATTACACCTCAACCAGAGGCCGGTGGGGACTAGCAGGGAAGGAGGAGAGTCCCTTTTCTCCAAAGCTCAACCTTTTGAACCCAGACATCATTGTGGGAAAGAGGAGGGGAGAGAGGATTCTTTGAGAGGACAGGAAGATCCTTGACAGGAAATTTGAACTTTGAATGAACAGAATATTTACCTAAAAGCCTGAGTTAATTCAATAAAATCAAAAAGTCTACCAGCACACGCAGATTGATGTTGGAAGAAACAGTAGGGACTTTAAGTTGCTTAATGCCCAGCATGTAGTTCCTAAGATAGAGCCTCATGTGCTACAAGCCTAAAATAAATATTTACTGACTCAAGAGCTCAAAATGAATTTCTAGATCTAGAAGGCAAGCAATTACTTTTGTTCAGGCTGATTCTTTCCCAGCCACGGAGGCAAATATTTTGAGAAACTTCAGTGTTACTTTCACACTTCACATTCTTTGAAGCCGTGTTAAGCAATCCATTTTGATGTTAGGTAAAGGACATTTCCTCATATAGCAATGCTCATATGATAGACCAAACTGCCACATGGATTACCTGTAGGTTAAAAACAAAAACCAGACATCCCTAATGTAATAATACTTTAAACACTTTATAGAATTATAAATTATACTAATAATTATAATGTTAATTATAATCAATTAATTTTTATAATTAATAATATTAATTATACACAATTTTTATAATTAAAGTAAAATTTTTATCAATATAAAAATGAAGGAGCCAAAAAGATTAGTGTCCTTCTTCCTGATTAAGAATGATGCATTTGTTACGACTGTGTGTTTTTGCTTGCCATAGAGAGTAAATCTATTACCTGCTAATTCAGTTCTCTAGTGATGTTCCACATCTCAAAGGCAGGTTTTTAATGGTTACTCAGTTGCTTATTAAGGGCGTCCTCTTACATCACTGGGATTTTCCGCCTTCTTATAACTTTCCTACCATGTGGTGCTCTTACCAAAGTGACTCTGGTAAACAGCTGTCTCTTGAAGTTTGCATTTGTATACTTTTTCCCTGTATACCTTTTCTTGGCCTTATCTGGCTCCTCTCAGACTCCCAAACCTGTAACATTGCTAATAGTGGCATACTGTCTGTAACAGTTGAAGGTAATGTGGAATTTCTAAAGTTCCTCTCTGTCCAGCATTCCAAGGGTTAAGATAGGGTCTATGTAGATTGCTATAAGGCAAGTGACTCTCAACCTCTGCTGCACATTAGAATCACCTGGGAAGCTTTTGAACCAACAGATGATTATAATGTGTAGCTGGGATTAAGAATCATAATCAAAATAAATCTCCAAGTAGAAACTTGCAAGACAGGAGTCAGTGAGCTATAGGGGGAGCTTCCTTCCTCTGTGTACATCTTCCTTGCTCTACCTCCTCTCTTTGTCCCACCATATTTTTCTGGATGGAGAGCACGGTCCTGAAGCATGCCTCTGTGTAGCTATGCCATCTTTGGGGGCAGAGGAGGGAGGGATGGTAAAGAATGAGGGTGGAAAAAGTGTTGGGGGTGGGCTTCCCTGGTGGCGCAGTGGTTGAGAGTCCGCCTGCCGATGCAGGGGACACGGGATCGTGCCCCGGTCCGGGAAGATCCCACATGCAGCAGAACGGCTGGGCCGGAGAGCCATGGCCGCTGAGCCTGCGCGTCCGGAGCCTGTGCTCCGCAACGGGAGAGCCCGTGGCAGTGGGAGGCCCACGTACTGCAAAAAAAAAAAAAGTGTTGGGGGTGAGTAGGGACAATACTATGATGGCCAGCTAGACTGAAGGCTCCATCTTTCTACCCAACATCAGAGGATAATTTCAAAGTGAGAGGAAAGGATGTATATCCGAAGAACTAAAGATAAAATAGGGAGACAGAAGGTAGTTGTGACCAGTAGGTGGGTAAGAAAGGCAGCCTGGGGTGGAGAGGTCACCATGGTCATGGCATGCACTAGGGAAGCCTTTGAAGTGGTCCTCTTTCAACACCTGCACGTGGCTTTGGGCAGATCATTCCTTGGAGTGTTGCAGTTTGGAGTAGAAAAGCCACAGCTGCCCCGGGTTGTAGGAGGAACATCAGGAGAGTTCCAGAGGCCTGACTAGGGAATGTGGATATCCAGCCCCTGAACCTCCCGATCTCACCCCTTCCTCTACCACCTGCCACACTATGGTAAGGACATTAAAGTTTGGGGAAAGAGCAGTGAATGGGTAAACGAATAGGAAGTTTCTCTGAGGAGAAAACCATTTCTCCTCCCTGGCCACTTGAAGTCCCCACGAGGATAAGCAGGGCCTATGCTTTGCTCCCCACGCCTCTGCTAACTTGAGTGGCTGATACCCCCAAGGAGAATGGGTTCTCAGGAATAATAACCAGACATATGAGGAACACAACCACTTTATAAAGAAGATAGTAAAACAATGATTTATGCCAGATGAGCAGGATTAATGATACAGACTGAACAAAAGTTTGAAACAAACATAATAAATTTCCTCCAAGAGATAAAAGAGAAATAAGAATATGAAGTTTTATAGGAAATAATTGGTATGAAATATAATAGAGATAAAAACTTAACAAACATTGTGATGAAAGAGGAAGTATGAAGCTCTATATATTATATAGCAAAAATGTAAAAAATGAAGAGGCAAACATTCCCAGAATCAAACAGGGTAGAAAAAGAAATATCTCATATAAACAGATTATCACGGAATTTGAAAACATAAAAGAGAACATTCTTAAAGCTTGTAGAGAGAAAGAGCAAAACATTTATAAAGAAAACAGAATAAGACTGATACAAACGTTGGAAGAGAGACGCAGGAAAGAGGAAGATAATGAAGTAATATTTCCTAGGTGCTGATAAAGAAAAACTTTGAACTTCGAATTTTATATCCAGTAAGAATAATTTAAATTTGAATTGCTATAAAGATATTTTCAAATGCATAAGCCTCAGAAGATCTTCTGTGCAAAGATGAAAGCATTTTTGTAGGAAGTATAACAGCTGAGAGAGAAATTAATCCAGGAAGAATCTGGGCAATAAATGGGAAAGAGAAGATGGATAAATAATTTAGTGAAGGGACTTCCCTGGTGGCGCAGTGGTTAAGAATCCACCTGCCAATGCAGGGGACACGTGTTCGAGCCCTGCTCCAGGAAGATACCACATGAAGAGCAACTAAGCCTGTGCGCCCCAACTGCTGAGCCTGTGCTCTAGAGCCCACGAACCAGAACTACTGAGCCTGTGTGCCACAACTACTGAAGCCCGTGCACCTAGAGCCCGTGCTCTGCAACAAAAGAAGCCACTGCAATAAGAAGCCCGCACACGGCAACAAAGGGTAGCCCATGCTCGCTGCAACTAGAGAAAGCCCGCGTGCAGCAACGAAGACCCAATGCAGCCAAAAATAAATAAATTTATTTTAAAAATAGTAATTTAGTGAAGGTTAACAGAAACCATAAAGTATATTCATGACATTCCAGAACTATCAATAAGACAGAGGGAATTGGGGTAGGGAGAGACTAAGTGTGCCAAATCACTTGTCTTCCTTGAGGGTAAGATAGAGGTATGAAGCTTAAGAGATTAATCTTCAAAGAAGTAGAAGAAAATTTTATCCCTCCACAGGAAGGTAGAAAAGGAGAAAACATTATAGTTAAATAGAAAATTTTAAATAATATGGTAGAAGTAAGTTCTGGTATAATGGTCATAATGCCAAATACAAATAATGGTTTGAAACAGAGTGTTTCAGGTTAGAAAAAATAAAGGACCAGCAGTTATAATATATGCTTAAAGCGAAAGGTTACAGAACATTGGAATAAATAGACTGAAAACCACATATCACAAAAATATGAGCAGCAATTTTGTGTCAGACAAAGTAAAATTCAAAGATTAAAAAGTTATGAAAAAGAGTCATTAAATAATGGTTAAAAGGATAAGGATGCATAAAGTCATTAACATATCTTTAAAACACGTAAGCATAACTACTAGGAGAAAGAGATAAATCAATAATTATAGCTAGGGTTTCAACAAAGTCCTGTTAGAAATTGATAAGCAATCAGATGAAGTATAATTAAAGACAGAGGAGACCTTCAAGATGGCAGAGGAGTAGGACGGGGAGATCACGTTCTTCCCCACAAATACATCAAAACTACATCTACATGTGGAACAACTCCTACAGAACGCCTACTTAATGCTGGCAGAAGACCTCAGACTTCCCCAAAGGCAAGAAACTCCCCATGTACCTGCATAGAGCAAAAGAAAAAAGAAAATTCAGACACAAAAGAATAAGGGCAGGACCTGAGCCTCTGGGAGGGAGCTGTGAAGGAGGAAAAGTTTCCACACACTAGGAAGCCCCTTCACTGGCGAGGACGGGTTGTGGGGGGAAGCTTCAGAGCCACAGAGGAGAGAGCAGTAACTGGGGTGCAGAGGGCAAAGTGCAGAGACTCTCACACAGAGGATCGGTGCTGACCAGCACTCACCAGCCTGAGACACTTGTCTGCTCACCCAGCAGGACGGGTGTGGGCTGGGAGCTGATTTTAAAAGGTATTGTTTTTTTACATTCCCTTTCTGATGTTTCATTGTTAAAGAAATGCAACCAATTTCTGTATGTTAATTTTGTATCCTGCTACCTTGCTGAATTCATTTATCAGTTGTAGCAGTTTTTGTGTGAAGACAGAAAATATTTGAATAATACATTGGGTTTGAACTAATAGATCTATTCAATATATAGGCATTGATACATTTTTTGTGTTTGTGGACACATGGAACAATTACAAAGAACTGACCATAAGGAAAGTCACAAAAGACTGATCAATAAAATTTAAGGAATTAACATTATACAGATTATATTTTCTAACTACAATGAAATAAAATTAGAATTCATAGCAAAATGGTGGTTAATAAAATCCCACAAGTCTGAAAACTAAACAAAGCAGGAAAAAGACACAATATTGTGGAACTTTGAGTTAAAGAAACAATTATTAGGGGAACAATGAAATATTTAGAATCAAATAACAAAGAAATACATGTCAAACTGTGTGGGACAGAGCTAGAGCAGTGCTTAGAAGAAAAATTATAAAGCTCTTAATAAATCATTCTTTGAAAGGATTAATAAGATACATAAATTTCTTGTAAGTCTAACCTATATAAAAAGAAAATGCCAATAAAAAATAGTGAAAAGATAAAATAACTCAACAAAACGTGTCTAAAATTTAATTTGAAATTTAATTTTCAAATAGATAATATTTATTTGAAATTTAATTTTCAAATAAATAATATAGCCCAGATGAAATATATAAATTTATAGAAAAATAGAAAATTCTGTGTTTTTCAAAAAAAAATAGAAAATTATTTCCTATTGACTCACAAGAAATTTCCACCATATTTTTGATGAATACGAGAAACCATTCTAAAAAGTATGTGGAAGAATAAAGTTTCATGAAAAGTTAATTTTGAAAATAAGGAACAAAGTGAGGAGGTGTAACCATTAAGGAACAGTGCAATGTCTTAGAAATAAAAACAGTGTGGGACTAGTTCAGGTATAGACAAGTAAACTAATGGAACAGAATACATAGGCCAAAAATGGTTCCATGTATATGCTGGAAGAGCAGATAGAAAAACGAACAAAAGATATGTAGAGATATTTACAAGGGAGAAATATCTAACATGTACAGGAACAGATGCTCAAACTTAATAGTAATCAGAAAATGCATATTTAAATATGTATAAGATACCGCTTGATTCCCATTTGAATGGCAAAAATTAGAAAGTGGATGATACCAAATTTGTTCAAGATGTGGATAGATAGGAACTCCATTCCCTATTGGAGAAAGTGTAAATGGTTACAGCTATGCTGGAAAGAAATATCAGAGAAATAAAATATGTTTATACCTTACCCAGTAATTATTCTTCTGAGGTGTATCTCAGAGAAACCCTTGCACAGGTCCATACAGGGACAGATACAAGGATGTTTGTCCTCACGATGTTCTCGGTAGTAGCGAAGGGAGGCCATTGTCGCTCACCACGGCAATATGAATAAGTAGAATGTGGATGAGATAATATGCACTAGTTAAAGGAAAAGCACCAGATAAACAAACTGCCAAATTGATCTTAAAAACAGTATTGAATTAACACAGCAAGAAACATGAGGGATTTATAGCTCAAAACTCTCTATGTACACTTAAACGTACACCCAACAACGATATAATCTACTAGGATATAAAAATATTTGCAGGTTCTTGATAGCAAGCAACAGAAATGAACCCTAGCTGGGTTAATCAGGAAAGGAAATTATTGGAAGTATGTGAGGAAGGCTGGAAAACCAGGTTCTCAAGGTGAGCAGGTGCTGTTGGAGGCTGGGTGGCAGAAACTGCAGAGAACAGCCTGGTTGGATGCCGTCCTGAGCACCAATGCCAGACACTTCTGCTGACAAAAACCACTGCATTGAACCCTGGATACCACTGCTGTGAACTGAATGCAGTGCCTTATAACATTTGCTTGAGATTTAAGCTCCACTAGGAGCATCAGATTGGCTGAGTCCTAGCTGCTCAGAGGCAATGAGAACATTCTTGTAAATAGAAAGGGGAGTTTGGAAGTCAGCCATTCTATCAATAAAACTCTAATACAACAAAGTATACAATAAATATCTATGAGCCCATACTTACATAAATAAATGATTGAATAAATAAATGGGGAGGAAGAGAAAACCCACAGAGAAGAATTAACAATAATTTATGTAGATTCTCTGTCCTCAAAAAGGTGGAGTACGACTCCCCATCTTTAAGGGTGGGCTGTGGGCATAGTGATTTCCTTCCAAAGAGCCCGGAGTATGGAAATAGGGATAAAAGAATCATTTTACAATAAAGAAACTTGACAAACACTACCTCAGCCAAGTGTTCAAAGTCAACATCAACAGTGATAAGTCATGCTAATAGCAAGAATGCAAGAAGATTGTTATTTTATCTCTGTGGTCTTCCTCTTAAAAAACCCATAACCCCAGGGTAATCAGGAGAAAAACATCAGACAAACTCCAGTTGGAGGACTGGAAATAATGATTAGCACTCCTCAAAACTGTCAGGCTCATCAGAAAGAAGGAAACTTGGAGAAAGTATCACAGCCAGGAGGAGCCTAAGGATACATGACTGGATATAGTGTGGTACCCTGGATGGTATCTTAGCACAGAAAAAGTGTAGTTGGCCAACACTAAGGAAATATGAACAAAGTATGGGTTTTGGTTAATAATAACTTATGAATATTATTTCATTAATTGTAACAAATTATAAGATGTCAGTAATAGGGGAAATTGGGCATGGGTTATAGGGAACCCTCTGTATCATCTTTGCAATTTTTCTGTAAATCTAAAACAGTTCCCCCTCCAAAAGAAAAAAAACTAGTACACCAGGCATAGAAAGGTTAAGTCATTTGTCAAAGATATAAAGTAGTAGGTGACAGAACTGGATTTCAAGTCTGTTCTCTTTCTAGTATACAGTATATTCTAGTATATTGAAATATATAATATATTCTAGTATATTGTGTCACCTCCTACATAATAATGATGATAGAAGTGAATCAAAAACATCAAAAAGTCCCTCAAAATCAAAATGTTAGAATAAAAGTCACTATTAGATTAAATAGTTTCTAGTCCTCCCTCCCAGTGCCTCCCCACTTCCCATCGCTCTCTCATCTGAGATTCCATAATACTCGTACTTACCTCTATAGTATCACTTTACATTTTGCACATAGCATTCTAATGCCTGTTCACACATCCCTCATTCCCATTAGGCTGCCATGTCTTCAAGGGCAATGATCAATATTATTTACTTGTGTATTATAGAGTTGGGCACATGGTAGGCACTCAATGAAATTTTGTTGAATGAACAAGTTAATGAATGAATAAAAGGAAGACTGACTATAGAAAACCACCTTGACTTGAAGATCAAGGCATCAAGCCATTAGTCCTTGAAGAGAGGGTAAAAAGGAGTCCACATATGACCTAGATGAGAACTGAAACTAAAAATAAAGAAATTTTTACTGTTTTTGTTTGAGTTCAACTGAGAAAACAATTTGCCGTTTGCTCTCTGTCTGCGTAAATAGAAAGGCCAACAAGGACAGCTGCAAGCATATCAAATGATACTGGAAAAGATTCTATCACTTGAGTTGTTGTGAAAATATGGCTAGATGACCAGACAAGGCCAAAATGAGTGGGCTGTGAGCCAAAGCACAAAATACGAAAATGATTTCTTAACAGTCAATCCACAGAGGCTCTCTGTAGAAAGTAATTTTTATCAAGGACACCATTCAGCTTTCAGCTTTTTGAAAGTCTGCCAACCCCCCAAATTTCAATATGTTCAAACAATCTGGCATGCATTAAGTGACTAGGTCAACAACACTTGGATGAAAACCTAAATGCTTAAGGAAATGGCGGATTTTTCCCTATAATTTTTCTTCCCACATTATGTAAAAAGGAATTTTGATTCAGAAGAAGTAGAAAGAAAAATTTCACTCAGGCCCAGTTGGATAATATTTGTTGGGATTAGAATTGCTACTTTAAACAGAAATGTGTTCTTAAAACATCACAGTCTAAAAAATACCTGGGAAAATGCTTTATTTGTTAAGAATAGAGTCATACTCAATGTGCGGAACCTGCAAAATACTAAAATGAGACAATCAAAAATAGTAGCAATGCTGTCCAAGCATTTTAAAACGCCAGAAAGATCACTTATAATCTTAGACTTAATTTTACACTATAATGAAGAGAAAATTATACCAGGAGGGAAGATATTGATGACAAAGCTCCCTTTCCTGCCATTCACCTTCATTCAAGTCAGAGTCTAACAAATACTATGTCTTTTACTAGAAATATGAATAGTGAGTATTTAAAGAGCTACTTTTGACACAAAAACAGAGTAATGGAAGAGTGTAGGCAATTTCTTATGTTTGGCTCAGAATATCTTTGTTCCATTTACTATCACGTTCCCTTTTATTTCTGAATTTAAAAAAAAGCTGCACATACTGTTTATGGTACTTAGCCAGTTTGGGTCCTATTTGAGTTGTGGAAGCTTCACAGAAAGCATGTAGTAATAAAAGACAGAGACAAGTTGGTTATTAGCAAAGTGACACTTTTCTGCTTTGTGAAACAGTCTATAATAGGAGGATTCTCAGGATTTTTTTTTTTTTTGAAGATGTTGGAGGTAGGAGTTTATTAATTTATTTATTTTTGCTGTGTTGGGTCTTCGTTTCTGTGCGAGGGCTTTCTCTAGTTGTGGCAAGCGGGGGCCACTCTTCATCGCGGTGCGCAGGCCTCTCACTATCGCGGCCTCTCTTGTTGCGGAGCACAGGCTCCAGATGCACAGGTTCAGTAGTTGTGGCTCACGGGCCTAGTTGCTCCGCGGCATGTGGGATCCTCCCAGACCAGGGCTCGAACCCGTGTCCCCTGCATTAGCAGGCAGATTCTCAACCACTGCGCCACCAGGGAAGCCCCAGGATTTTTTTTTTTTTAATGAAATAAAGCTGTGTTCTCCCATGTGGGGTTTCCTCCAGCTATCCATTCACAAACACATCCATCCTCATTTATCTGTGAATCCAACAATATTTATTGGGCTTTGGTTATATGCAAGGCACCATACAAAGTGAGGGCTACTAAAAGGGTATGGCACAGAAGAGGCAGCACATTCTGGTGATTACAAGCATAGCCTCAGGAGAAGAGCGCGTGCATTCAAATCCTCACTAGCTGTGTAATCTTGAACAAGTTACTTAGTCTCTTTACACTTCAGTTTCTTCATCTTCATGGCTTATTGTGAGGATTAAACAGGTTAATGGACTTCAAAGTACTCAGAAGAAGGCCAAGCACCCCGCATACATTAGTCATCACTATTCACTGGAACATCTTAAATACCTTGCCAGAATTTTCCCCTTTAGGGGCAGAATGGCAACTTTCTGATAACAGCGTTTGTATTAAGAGCAGATGAATTTTAAAGGATAAAATACTAAACTAGAGCCTTTACTACACCTTTTCTGGGGCTGGAATTCTGTAATTCATGAGTCCCTCTCTTCCCCAGATACTCTTCAGGCTAGAGGCCTTCCAACCCAGAGTCTCAGTCCTCTGGTTTCTGATTCAGTCCTGACCAATACATCAAAGAGTAAGATCTCGAGGTAGTCTTCTCGACCTCTGCCTGGTATGTGACAGGGAAGGGCATTTGCCTGTCAGCTAAGCTTCAGCCTTCTTGCAAGTTGGCTCAGTAAACATGATGACTCCTGCCTTGGTTTTCTGGTGAGCACTCTTCTTCACTGGATTAGGAGCTCTAGTCTGAACCTCAACTGAATTGATTCTTCCTGTAGATTTTGCTAGCTCTTTGCCCGGAGAAGGTTGGACTTTGTTACCTATGCCTTCAACCTCACACCAGGTTCTGCTGGAAATAGATGAAGTCCTGAAATCACTGGCCTCAGCTATCCCTGCTGAGAACTCTTTTCCATTCCATAGTCCCCCAGGGAGACTGTGAAGGGGCTTTTAGCCTACTCTTAAGCAGCATTCCTGCTAGCTTGGTTAGTTTCCTCAGCCTTGGTCTCAGGACTATTGAGCTATGATAATCCCCTGCACATGTACACTGAAACATCGTCATATCAGACTTTTAAAAACAGACAATATATGTGTTGAAATCCTTTGATACCTTAGAAATTAAATGGATAGATTAAACATGCCACATGAAAGAGTATGGATTCAAAAATTTCATGACCATCTCCATGGATTCAATCCAACAAGTAGAATTTACTAAGGGTATTGAGAATCTAGTCTTTCATTTCAGTTCTAAAAATCCAAGTCCATAAATACAGGGTAAGGGAGATCCTGTTAACAACATGTATAAAGCATTTTGAAGTTTTATCTGCCAATAAATTTAATTCTAGTCTGAAGTGTGACTGCATAATGGCTCCCAGAGATTTTCAAGTTCTAACTCCTAGAACCTGTGAGTGTTCCCTTATATGGAAAAGGGACTTTACAGATGTGATTACATTAAGGATCTTGAGATGGGAAGATTATCCTGGATTACTGAGATAAGCCTTAAATGTAATTATTGCAAGAAGTATCATTATAAAAAGGACACAGAGAGAGATTTGACTACGAAAAAGAGAAAATGCAATGTGACAACAGAAGCATGGGGAGAAATGCAATGTGATACGAGGAACGGGTCACTAGCCAAGGAACATAGGTGGTCTCCAGAACCTAGAAAAGACAAGAAAAAAGGTGGTACCTCAGAGCCTCCAGAAGGAACCAACCCTGACAACACCTTGATTTCACCCCTATGAGACTCATTTTGGACTTTTTAAGAAGACCGATAGCAAGGAAAAAATGTTTATAAGTACAAAAGGGACATAAAATTGTATATACAGTAGAATAGCAATTATGTAAACACACCAAGAACCTATGCACAGTAACGTCTAGAGGAACATTTAACACCAAAAGGTTTTGGACTTCCAGAGCTGTAAGAGAATACGTTTGTGTTATTTTAAGCCACCAAATTTGTGGCAATTTGTTATAGCATTTCTATAAAACTAATATGGACTCAAATTCTGTTCCAGTTGGATCACGTCTGAATTAATAAATTCCATTTGAGTCACTGCATATCAAGAAGGATGTAAGTTTTTTGGAGTGACTCAATTACAAAGAAACTCCAAACCATATCATGAGAGGAATGTTGGAAATAATTGTTTCTACTTAAGAAGCTGTGAGAATTTTGAGATTTCAGATATTTTGAAAGTAATCATGTGGAAAGGGAATTAACTTGCCTTGAATGTCCCTAAATGATGAAACTAGTGCCACAGTTTGTAGTTTCACATGTATTTGTATGATTATTTCTTTCCTGTGCTTCTCCTCCACTGTTCTTTAAGTTTCATGATGGCAGAGATCAGATTTGGTCACCATTTTATCCCTGGTGCCTAACAGGAATAGGAGCCACTCAAAAAAAGAGAACTGAACGAGATCTTTTTTTAATCCTCAACTGTGGGAATTAGTGTACAAGATAGGTTGTTATAACAAAAAGAGTTAAATAATAGTGGTTTACCCAGGAGAGAAATCTTTTTCCTCTCTTCCAAAATAGTCAAAACGGAGGTGAGCATTCCTGGGCTGGAAAGCGCCCAGATTTCTCCCATCTTACTGCCCTGCCATGTCTGGTGTCTTTCTTGGCCATGTGGTTGGTACTGGCTTGCCTCCTGTCAGCATTCTAGCTGGTGGGAAGAATAAACTGGCAGGCAAGCTTATCAAGGAGGTGGCACCAGAATTGCATACCTCACTTCCATCCACATATCACTGTCCACACGTTACATGTTCACACTCAACTGCAAGGAAAGATATAAGATACCTCGATAAGGTTGATCGAGATGTGCCCAGTTAAAAGGTGGGGGAATCTATTACTAAGACTGGATATTGAGGGACACTCTGCAGCAATCTTTTCTCCATCCCAGAAGCAGTAAATAAAAATGAAAGAGACTTTTCCTCATTTATTCTTGGTTCTCCATCCCTTTCCCTAAATGTTTTCTTTCTTTCTTTTTCAAACAATCCCTGGGCAGGTAATATTTACGTGATTTATAGGCGAATTTTATTTATAGGCTAAATTCTCACTGTTCTTAAAAACTGATATTCATCTTTTCTATTACAGTAATTTAAAATATGCATATATACATACTAAAATGATTGCCACCATTAAATGTATTTAAACCATGCAAATTACTGTAATTAATTGATATTATTTTCTTTATTTTACATTGGTAATCCAGATTCATTGGCATATTTTTAGAAAAGTGATTCTATTCCATTGCATGCAAAGTTGTTATTCAGAGGTGTTCTATTAAACCATGCAAGTGTCACTACATTAATGCACAGAATCAAGAGATGAACTTTCTACCAGATACTCTAGCAGGCAGCAGTTATCATTAAATCCTTTTATAACGTACCTATCTTTAATTTATGAAAAATAAGATGAAGATAATGAGCAGAGGTTTATTATGGATGAATTGTGAGTGATCTGCGTTTTGAAGAATTCTGCATTTGAACTTTTGGAGAAATTATTTTATACGTATAAATTGTAGTGGTAAATTCAGAACCATTCTCCAGGAAATTTTTTCGGCTCTACCTTCAAAATATAGCCAAAATCTAACTCCTTTTGACTACTTCCGCTGCTTTCATATCCCAGTCCATGTCACAATCACCTTTGACCCAGATCCTTACTGAAACCTTCTACTTGGTCTCTCTGCTTTAATCCCTTTTATAGTCTATTATCTATATGGTACGCAAAGTGATTATTTAAAAATCTAAATCAGACTAAGTCCCTCCAATGTCTTCCCATCTTACTTAGAATAAAATCTCACATCCTTGCCATGGTCTGCAAAGCTCTATTGTATTAGTCATCAATTGCTACAGAACAAATTACTCCCCAAATGTACTGCCTTTAAAGAAGAACAACCATTTATTATCTCTCACAGTTTCTGTGAGTCAGAAATTATGGCGGGGCTTCACTGGGTGGGTCTGACTCAGGATCTCCCATGAGAGGCAGTCATGATGTCATCTGGGACTGCAGTCATGTGACGCTCACTCACATGGCTGGCAAGTTAAAGCTGGCTTTTGACCAAGGCCTCAGTTCCTCACCACATGGACTCTCCTTGGGACTGTTGATTGCCTTCATCATGTGACACCGACTTTCCCCAGAGAGACTGCTTCCACAGTGAGCCAAGTGAAAAACCTCAACGTCTTTTATTGTAAGTCAAACACCATTATCTCCGCAGCATCCTACTGGCTGCATAGGTCCCTCTATTCATTGTAGGAATGGCTAGCACAACAGTGTAGGGATCAGAGGTGGGTCCTAGTGGGACAATCCTGGAGGCTGCCTTTCTGATTTCATCTCCCATCACTCTCTTTCTCACTTCTATTTCCCACACTACCTCTTTGCTCTTTATTAAACAGATTATGTGCATCCTCTCCTCAGGTCTTACATTAAGCTGTTCTAACTGTCAGGCTCACTGCTTCTGCAGATATCCACATGGCTCTTTCCCTCACTTTATTCAGGTTTTTGTGCACATGTAACCTTAACACAGGACCTTTTCCTGACTCATCTTGTCAAAAAAAACAAACCTCACTCCCAGTCCAAGCCAAACTCCCAGTTTTTCCTGCTTTGTTTTTCTTCCCTAAACCTCTCACCACCCAACATATTATATATTTGTTCACTTATTGTCTGTCTTTCCCTCTGAGAATAAGGACCTGGGTCATTACTGTATCTCCAGTGTCTAGAATAGTGCCTGCATATATCGGTGCTCACTAGGTATTTTTTTTTGTTTTTTTTTTTTTGTTTTTTTTCACTAGGTATTTTTGAATGAATGAAAGGTTAATGAATTCTGTGTTAATGAATTCTTTGTAACATCCAAATAAATCTCTGAACATATATAGAAAGAGCATTCTTTAGATTCATCCTTGGCCCAGGCATGGTGAGTACTGCTTAATTTAATAATATAGATAAAAGAACTTCTATCAAATCACTAAATAATTTTTTAAAGACACTTAGGATAAGAAAAATTAAATACAAGGCTGTATTGGAAGTGTACTAAAACAAGAATTATGTATGTTTAATTTTGGTCTTGATTGTTCCTTCTTTATATAGGAACAGGGTTTATAGTCTCAGTGAATTATTTAGTAGATTTAGGGAATTATTTACAGTGTAGCAGTCAAAAAATTAAAAAATTTAGGATTATGTACAATATCTTGGATATCAAAGAAGATGCTGAATTCTCCCGTAATTTCACAATGATATAGTATGTGACTTTTAGAATTATAATGAAGAAAATATCTGGGCAGAAAGTAAGGGCGCCTCTGTAAGGGACAAGAGATCTGAGCATGTCACCTGCTTTATCAGTGGAGATATTTTGTTTGAAGAAGTTACAGCATTTGTCTCCTCGAATTAACCTTTTCTTGAGTCTCTCAAGTTTTAGGTCGGAAAGTTTGTTTACTTGCCCTAAGTCATTTTACATTGGTCCCAAAGGAAATTGTCCCTGAGGAACTCCTAAAATAACATATGCATGCTCTTTTCATCTCTGTATAGAGAAACTAAAATATTGGGTAGATTTAAATAATTACATTTTTCTTTTGCGGTTCTACCCCTCATTTTAGTCTGAAGGACATTTGAAATGATCTTGAACATGATACCACCCTGTGAGAGACCTGAGAGGTTGGGAAACCTCAGCTTGGTTTACAAAACATTAGGTCACATGGTCATGTGATCCATTGCTCACATCCCTTAATTTTCCCTGTTCTTCACAGAAACTGCTGAGAGACTAGTTGAGGAAACAAGAAGATAGAATTTTTTTTCTGTGAAGCAGTTAAATTGAAGTTAACTTCCTTGTGTTCCCTTCTGAAAAATGTGGTGTCAGTAGCTAATGTATCATTGGAAACCACTGCAGTTTCACTTTGGAGAGAGAGGCTTGCTCCACGTGGAGGTTGCTGAAGTGTGTTCATCCACACCAGACACATCAGTTCTATTATCTCCCCAGAAAAGTAAAAAACAAGCAAGAGAAAAAGGAGAGAAAAGAAAGAAAGAAAGGAGGGAAGAAGAATGAATAAGAGAGAGAGAATTCTAATTAATATGGAAAAGTTCTTTGGAGTTATTTAATAAGTCTAGTCCATTTTATCAATAGATGGATTTAAAGTCATTTAGTTACTTGAATTTCAAAAGGACCTCACTGAAAGGGCAGTCACCGTCATAATGTGGAACTTTGCTAAAGACTCCAATGACCTAGTTAGAATCAAACTACAGAATGTATTATAGTTTTCTGGTTTCTCAGTTCTGAATATCTTTCTTTAGGAGTTTTTCCTCCTTTTACATTCGCTGGCTAGGGCCTTATGGAAGATGCTATCACAAATGATAGGAGAAACTATAATGGAGGTACAAATAGAAGCTTTTTTATCCATGGCATTTTATAGGCAAATAACTTATCATTCATATTGAATTTTGTATATTATTGTTGCTATGGACTGAATTTTGCATCCCCCCCATTCATATGTTGAGGGCCTAATCCCCAATGTGATGGTATTTGGAGACGGACCTTTGAGAGACAATTAGGTTAAATGAGGTCATGAGAATGGAGCAACCCATGATGGAATTAGTGACCCTAGAAGAAGAGGGAGATCAGTGCCCTCTTTTTGCCTTGTGAGGAAACAGCCATTTGCAAGCCAGGAAGGGGCCCTTGCCAGACACTGATCTGCCCACATGGTGATCTTGGATTTCCCAGCCTCCAGAACTATGAGAAATAAATGCTGTTCAAGCCACTGTCTATGGTACTTTGTTATAGCAGCCCAAACTGACTAAGACAATTTTCTTCGGCAGTGCATGTAGAATAATTGAAAAACACCATTTGGGCCTCCAGATCTCTAATAGAAGCAAGAATTCAACAAGATGAAAGGAATTATCTTTTAATAGTTTTATAGGTTCTTATTTTATAAGGCCCTCATAAACTTAAAAGCAAAAACAGTCTTTAACATAGAACAAGGGCACAATTCTTCAGAATGATTATAGTACTAAATTGAAAAATAATCTAGAGGATGCAATAAGTGTTATTAGTGGCAATAATAGCTGTCATCATTATCTATGATAAATACTTATAGACTGTTCACTGAATGTACCGAATTTTGCTCCTTAGAATTCCCTTTGTCACTGAGTCATTTTCTAAGATGAGCTGGGCAGGGTATCTGAATCCCTTTGGTAGGATTTTAAAAACATGTATAGCTTTCCTCCAGGACTTTATACACCTAGCAGGTCCCCTCATCCATCATGAGATCCCTGTTCGGGTGACCCACTGGTAATGGTGAGATGTGTCGTATCTTTTGATGTGTTGGGGTGGAAAAAAATTAAGAATAGGTTTCTACAACCAAAAGAACTGCTACTTCTGTTCCATCTATTTCATTATTGCAGTTTGGGTCAGTTAGGTTATAAACCAACACCTCTCCATCCTATTCATTCCTGTCTCAAGACAGACTGATGATAACTGCAATGTAAATACACAGCTGATCTCCTGCCGCTCTTTAATACAACTGGACTGCTTTTCCTTACCATCAGTTTATCTGATCCAGAAAATAGTAATTTATTTTTAGACTGATCTTCGAAAACCCAAATCAGGAGAGAAAATATCATGCAAAAAAATTCATATGATGCATTCCAGAACCAACCAAAATGATAGAGAATTAGTCACTATTTGGTATTCTTTGTCAATACCATCCTTGAACACAGCTTGAACTTGAAGTTAACTCTTTTTTGCAAATTGTGTCCTTATACTCTTCTAGGTAATTTCAGAATATATCTTCTACTTTTACTACCAATTGGTAATATGCACACACACTGTATTCTCAGAATCTACTTTAACCTAATTCTAATTGTGCATAATCAAGGTATCCCCCCAAAATCATTGCATATTAATTTTGCCTTACGTGTTTTATGTTGTACCTACAAACAGAATTAATTAAAGAAACTTGAAATAAGAAATACCAGAAATTCAAAATCACTAAGTCAACATACTTATTTTTACTCAGATGATAAATGTTGAAATATTTTCAAAGCTGGAACACATAATATTTATATAATTACACAATGTTTCAATAATTATTTACATGTAGCCCAAATTAAAGGATTGTGTACATAATTTATTCACTTCTTTATTTAAAATGTTCTATGGCATAAATTCATTAGCATAGTGTATTTTTTTAATAAATTTATTTATCTTTGGCTGCTTTGGGTCTTCATTGCTGTGCACGGGCTTTCTCTAGTTGTGAAGAGCAGGGGCTACTCTTCGCTGCAGTGTGCAGACTTCTCATTGCGGCGGCTTCTCTTGTTGCAGAGCACGGGCTCTAGGTGCACGGGCTTCAGTAGTTGTGGCACGCAGGCTCAGTAGTTGTGGCTCGTGGGCTCTAGAGCACAGGCTCAGTAGTTGTGGCGCACGGGCTTAGTTGCTCTGCAGCATGTGGGATCTTCCTGGACCAGAGATCGAACCCGTATCCCCTGCAATGGCAGGCAGCTTCTTAACCACTGCACCACCAGGGAAGCCCAACATAGTGTATTTTTAAAGTTCACATGAAAGTTAGGGTTGCCATGCAGTTAAAACTTGGGGTTAGTTCTCATCAATCATCTGTGGGAGTCAGTAAGGTGGGTACCTGGGTTTAACCCCAAAACTACCAGTCATTAGCTACGGTCAGGTTACTTAATTCACTCTGTGTCTGAGTTTCCTTATCTGTAAAATGAGGCTAATACCAATACCTAATTCACTGCATTGTTGTGTAAACAGTCCAACAACTGATTTGTTTTCATGATTGTATGTTATTTTAATGACCTTATTTTAATGAAAAAATATTTGAGAACAATTTCATATTACTAATGCAAACAGGGACTTTACAAGACCATTTTTTCCACCTGCATAAAAGCATCAATAATTGAGAGAATTAAGTGAATGATTGTCCCTTCTCCCTAAAATAATCTAAACAACCCCCTTGATTTTAGTTCTGGTAAAAGTGACACTCCCTCTGCCTCCCCAAATCTTACAGGAATTATTTGAATACAGAGATAGTAAATAAGAAATCATAAAGCTATTTTTTTTTAAAGAGTACAGACTTTGGAATCAATAGGCCTCAATTTTGAGGAGCTTCCTCTTCATAATAGTGTGATTTAGGGGCAAATTCATTAAATTCGAAATATGGTAATGAGTTTAGTGTAGGTAAATTCTGACAAGTGGCAGGCACTCAGTATATAATAGTTCTTATGAATCCATAAATCCTTTTTTCTGACTGTCTTAATACTTTTATTTTATGAGAACTTTGTGTGAGATATGAAGCTTAAATAAATAATCCATTGCCTTAAATTTATAAATTTTTTGTTCCTTAATTATTATTTTAACAGTATTCATTGTCATTAAAATTTGCCTGGCATACAAAGATGATATGCTATGTGTAATTATATTTTCTAGACTAATTATTCTGTTGAGGATTATGAAATATCAAAAGAAAGTTATATCATTGATTTAATTGTTGCCTAAGTCTAAAATATATACAGGGATATATAGATGAAATGGAGAAACAGGAAAATGGGAAGATCAATGGATGGGGAGATAATGCAGCCTCTATGAGGCAATGGGGCAAAAAACATGTGAAGCCATAAATTCTGTCCTGAGGGAAACAGAAGCTATAATCCATGCTAGATATGCCAAGAGACTAAATGGTACAGTGTCATGTGATTCATTCTGGAGGTCCTGTGGATTTTGTTGCAGTGATTTAGAAAGGGGTTGATCTTAAGTAGTTTTGCTCCCAGTAAAAGACTGTTGGCTGGTTCATTAAACAAAAATCAAAGTTTATCTTGAAAAACAAGGCCATTTATCTGGGGATTTCTCAAATACATGGTAACATACAACTTTGAATGTGCCATTCATGGAGACATTTTTGAACAGCTCTTTTCAGTGAACCAAATTTGGCATGTTAAACAGCCTATAGAAAGGTCTGTGAAACTATCACTTGTAAATGAAATCTTGGAAGCTGTTTCTTGGATATATACTGTTTTTTGTTTTTTGGTTTTTTTTTGTGGTACGCAGGCCTCTCACTGCTGTGGCCTCTCCCGTTGCGGAGCACAGGCTCCGGACGCGCAGGCTCAGCGACCATGGCTCACGGGCCCAGCTGCTCCACGGCATGTGAGATCCTCCCGGACCGGGGCACGAACCCGTGTCCCCTGCATCGGCAGGCGGACTCTCAACCACTGTGCCACCAGGGAAGCCCGGATATATACTTTTATAAAGCTGTTTCTTGGTTATATACTTTTTTGAAAGATAGGAAATCATAACCCTACGTAATTAACTTAGTCTGCACACATACCAGCTCCTGCTCAAGAGAGGAGGAGCTGTGCCAATGTTTTATTGGCAGATTCAAGGACTAAGAGAAATGCCACTTTGAGAAACTATGGCATTTATGAGCCATAAGAATAAAGCCTAAACAATTGAGAGTCGATGTTATGCATTGATTAGATGTAGGAGTTCCAAAAATGCAAAGTTTGCTGCACTATTCATGAATTATAACCCAATATGCATATTTATGCTGGTTATGTTGCTTCCACAATATTTTCTTTCCAAAATCTTTGCCAAAGTTGTAAGGCCCAGCAGTTACCATGATCACACAGCTGATGTTGCTAGAAGCTTGGTGGTGAACGAACAGTAGAAGCTTCTATTCTTCATCACATGGAAGTTGCAATAAATTCTGTAAGGAAGCAACTGATTTCTGTCACCTGTAATTGATGTCCAGGGTATTCAGTTCCATTGAGCCAATTCTGGCTATTAAGTAAAAAGAAACACATAATCAGAGGAAACCGGCATTACTTTTAGGGATAAATGTTTAAAATATCAACCATATAATAAAGTATAAAAATAAAATACGAAGCTATTGTTCTGGATGGAGCAAGACTCACTGAAGAAAAACGTAGTGATGCTAATGTTCATGTGGCAGGAACGACAGAAATGCTTCTCTTCCTCCTCCCTTCTAACACATATTCGCTGGTCACATTTGAATCTTTGGGTCCATGATACCTAGTACCCTAAAAGACAGAATGAACACAGTCCCCTTACCTTTTCCAAGCACCACACAAACCTTGATTCATGTCCCTACAGCTGACTCTGCCCCTGCCTCTGGAAGTCTATAGCTAGCAACTCATCATGAAACCACTGTATTAAAGCATTTTTTCTTTTCTTATTATTTTAAAATTAATTAATTAATTTTTTGGCTGTGTTGGGTCTTCATTGCTGTGAGCGGACTTTCTCTAGTTGCGGCGAGCGGGAGCTACTCTTTCGTTGCGGTGTGCAGGCTTCTCATTGCAGTGGCTTCTCTTGTTGTGAAGCACGGGCTCTAGGCATGCGGGCTTCAGTAGCTGTGGCATGCAGGCTCAGTAGTTGTGGCGCACGGGCTTAGTTGCTCCGTGGCATGTGGGATCTTCCGGACCAGGGCTCAAACCGTGTCCCCTATATTGGTAGGCAGATTCTTAACCACTGCCCCACCAGGGAAGTCCCAAAGCATTTTTTCATATATAAAAAATAATATATCATCACTGTAGGAAAATTGAGAAAGACTGAAAAGTATAAAGGAAATAGAAATCATCCATAAGCCCATCATCTAGAGATATCCAATATTATATTTTAATATTTTTTCTTTTCAGTCCTTTTATGTGTATGTATATTTTTCTTTTACAAAACTGAAATCATACTTATATCTTTTTTTTTTACCTTGGTATAATATCAGAAACATTTTCTTTTTTAAATTTATGTATTGTTGATTTACAATATTATATTAGTTTTGGGTTTGTGGTATAGGGATTCACTATTTTTGCAGCTTATACTGTATCAGAAGTTATTACAAGATAATGGTTATAATTCCCTATGCTATATGATACATCTTTGTTACTTATCTATTTTATACATAGCAGTTTGTAACTTTAATCCCTACCCCTAATTTGTCGTTTCTCCCTTCACTATCCCCTTTGGTAACCACAACTTTGTTTTCCATATCTGTAAGTCTGTTTCTGTTTTGTATATACATTCATTTGTATTATTTTTTAGATTCCACTTATCAGTAATATACAGAATTTGTTTTTGTCTGACTTATTTCACTAAGCATAATATTCTCTAGGTCCAACCACATTGCTGCAAATGGCAGAATTTCATTCTTTTTATGGCTTAGTAATATTCCATTGTATGTATATATAATACATCTTCTTTATCCATTTGTCTGTTGATGGGCACTTGGGTTGCTGCCATGACTTGGTTGTTGTAAATAGTGCTGCCATGAACATTGGGGTGCATGTATCTTTTCAGATATATACCCAGGAGTGGAATTGTTGGATTGTATGGTAGTTCTATTTTTAGTTTTTTGAGGAACTTCCATACTGTTAGTGGCTGAACCAATTTACATCGTGTTCCCCTTTCCCATATCCTCACCAATGTTTGTTACTTGCAGACTTTTTTTTTCATTTTCTTTTATTTATTTATTTATTTATATACAGCATGTTCTTATTAGTTATCTATTTTATACATATTAGTCTATGTATGTCAATCCTAATCTCCCAATTCATCCCCCCACACCCCCACCCTGCTTCTGCCCGTTTTGTGTCCATACATTTTTTCTCTACCTCTGTGTCTCTATTTCTGCCTTGCAAACCAGTTCATCTATACCATTTTTCTAGATTCCACATATATGCATTAATAAGTGATATTTGTTTTTCTTTTTCTGACTTACTTCACTCTGTATGAGTCTCCAGGTCCATCCACACCTCTATGAATGACCCAATTTTGTTCCTTTTTATGGATGAGTAATATTCCATTGTCTATATGTACCACATGTTTATCCATTCATCTGTCGATGGGGACTTAGGTTGCTTCCATGACCTGGCTATTGTCAATAGTGCTGAAATGAACATTGGGGTGCATGTCTCTTTTTTAATTATGGTTTTCTCTGGGTATGTGCCCACTAGTGAGATTGCTGGGTCATATGGTAATTTTATTTTTAGTTTTTTAAGGAACCTCCCTGCCATTCTCCATAGTGGATGTATCAATTTACATTCCCACCAACAGTGCAAGAAGGTTCCTTTATCTCCACACCCTCTCCAGCATTTGTTGTTTGTAGATTTTCTGATGATGCCCATTCTAACTGGTGTGAGGTGATACCTCATTGTAGTTTTGATTTGCATTTCTCTAATAATTAGTGATGTTGAGCAGGTTTTCATGTGCTTCTTGGCCATCTGTATATCTTCTTTGGAGAAATGTCTATTTAGGTCTTCTGTCCATTTCTGGATTGGGTTTTTTTTTTTTTTAATATTGAGCTACACGAGCTGTTTATATATTTTGGAGATTAATCCTTTGTCTATTGATTCGTTTGCAAATATTTTCTCCGTTTCTGAGGGCTGTCTTTTTGTCTTGTTTGTAGTTTCCTTTGCTGTGCAAAAGATTTTAAGTTTCATTGGTTCCATTTGTTTATTTTTGTTTTTATTTCCATTAGTCTAGGAGGTGGGTCAAAAAAGATCTTGCTGTGATTTATGTCAAAGAGTGTTCTTCCTATGTTTTCCTCTAAGAATTTTATAGTGTGCAGTCTTACATTTAGGTCTTTAATCCATTTTTAGTTTAGTTTTGTGTATGGTGTTAAGGAGTGTTCTAATTTCATTCTTTTACATGTAGCTGTCCAGTTTTCCCAGCACCACTTATTGAAGAGACTGTCTTTTCTCCATTGTTTATCCTTGCCTTCTTTGTTGTAGGCTAGTTGACCATATGGGTGTGGGTTTATCCCTGGGCTTTCTGTCCTGTTCCATTGATTGATATTTCTGTTTTGTGTGCTAGGACCGTAGTGTCTTGATTACTGTAGCTTTGTAGTATAGTCTGAAGTCAGGGAGTCTGATTCTGCCAGCTCCGTTTTTCTTTCTCAAGATTGCTTTGGCTATTCAGGGTCTTTTGTGTCTCCATACAAATTGTAAGATTTTTTTGTTCTATTTCTGTAAAAAATTATATTGGTAATTTGATAGGAATTGCATTGAATCTGTAGATTGCTTTGGGTAATATAGTCATTTTCACAAAATTGATTCTTCCATTCCACAAATATGGTATATCTCTCCATCTGTTTGTGTCATCTTTGATTTCTTTCATCAGTGTCTTATCATTTTCTGAGTACGTCTTTTACCTCCTTAGGTAGGTTTATTCCTATGTATTTTATTCTTTTTGTTGCAATGTTGAATGAGATTGTTTCCTTAATTTCTCTTTCGATCTTTCATTGCTAGTGTATAGGAATAGAAGAGATTTCTGTGCATTAATTTTGTATCCGGCAACTTTACCAAATTCATTGATTAGCTCTAGTAGTTTTCCAGTGGCATCTTTAGGATTCTCTATGTATAGTATCATGTCATCTGCAAACAGTGACAGTTTTACTTCTTTTCCAATTTGTATTCCTTGTATTTCTTTTTCTTCTCTGATTGCCATGGCTAGGACTTCCAAAACTATGTTGAATAATAGTGGTGAGAGTGGACATCCTTGTCTTGTTCCTGATCTTAGAGGAAAAGCTTTCAGTTTTTCACCATTGGGAATGATGTTTGCTGTGGTTTTGTTACATATGGCCTTTATTATGTTGAGGTAGGTTCCCTCTATGCCCACTTTCTGGAGAGTTTTTATCATAAATGGGTATTGAATTTTTTCAGAAGCTTTTTCTGCATCTATTGACATGATCATATGTTTTTTATTCTTCAGTTTGTTAATGTGGTATATCCCATTGATTGATTTGCATATATTGAAGAATCCTTGCATCCCTGTGATAAATCCCATTTGATCATGTTGTATGATTCTTTTAATGTGTTGTTGGATTCTGTTTGCTAGTATTCTGATGAGGATTTTTGCATCTATATTCATCAGTGATATTGCTCTGTAATTTTCCTTTTTTGTAGTATCTTCATCTGGTTTTGGTATCAGGGTGATGGTGGCCTCGTAGAATGAGTTTGGGAATGTTCCTTCCTCTGCAGATTTTTGGAAAAGTTTGAGAAGGATGGGTGCTAGCTCTTCTCTAAATGTTTGATAGAATTCACCTGTGAAGCCATCTGGTCCTGGACTTTTGTTTTTTGGAAGAATTTTAATCACAGTTTCAATTTCATTACTTGTGATTGGTCTGTTCATATTTTCTATTTCTTCCTGGTTCAGTCTTGGAAGGTTATACCTTTCTAAGAATTTGTCCATTTCTTCCAGATTTTCCATTTTTTTGGCATAAAGTTGCTTGTAGTAGTCTCTTATGATGTTTTGTATTACTGCGATGTCTGCTGTAACTTCTCCTTTTTCATTTCTAACTTTATTGATTTGCATCCTTTCCCTCTTTTTCTTGATGAGTCTGGCTAAAGATTTATCAGTTTTGTTTATCTTCTGAAAGAACCAACGTTTAGTTTTATTAATCTTTGCTATTATTTTCTTTGTTTCTATTTCATTTATTTCTGCTCTGATCTTTATGATTTCTTTCCTTCTACTAACTTTGAGTTTTGTTTGTTCTTCTTTCTCCAGTTCCTTTAGGTGTAAGGTTAGATTGTTTATTTGAGATTTTTCTTGTTTCTTGAGGTAGGATTGTATTGCTATAAACTTCCCTTTTAGAACTGCTTTTGCTGCATCCCATAGGTTTTGGATCATTGTGTTTTCATTGTCATTTGTCTGTGGGTAGTTTTTGATTTCCTCTTTGGTTTCTTCAGTGATCTCTTGATTATTTAGTAATGTATTGTTTCGCCTCCATGTGTTTGTGTTTTTTACATTTTTTCCCCTGTAATTGATTTCTAATCTTATAGGATTGTGGTTGGAAAAGATGCTTGATATGATTTCAATTTTCTTAAATTTACCAAGGCTTGATTTGTGACCCAAGATGTGATTTTTCCTGGAGAATGTTCCATGTGCACTTGAGAGAAAGTGTAATCTGCTGGTTTTGGGTGGAATGTCCTATAAATATCAATTAAATCTCTCTGGTCTATTGTGTAATTTAAACCTTGTCTTTCCTTATTAGTTTCTGTCTGGATGATCTGTCCATTGGTGTAAGTGAGGTGTTAGAGTCCCCCACTATTATTGTGTTACTGTCAATTTGCTATTTTATAGCTGTTAGCATTTGCCTTATGTATTGATTTATGTATTGCATAAATATTTACAATTGTTATATCTTCTTCTTGGATTGATCCCTTGATCATTATGTAGTGTCCTCCTTTGTCTCTTGTAATAGTCTTTATTTTAAAGTCTATTTTATCTGATATGAGTATAGCTACTCCAGCTTTCTTTGATTTCCATTTGCATGGAATATCTTTTTCCATCCCCTCACTTTCAGTCCGTATGTGTCCCTAGGTCTGAAGTGGTTCTGTTGTAGAGAGTATATATATATGGGTCTTGTTTTTGTACCTATTCAGTGAACCAGTGTCTTTTGGTTGGAGCATTTAATACATTCACATTTAAGGTAATTATCAATATGTATGTTCCCATTACCAGTTTCTTAATTGTTCTGGGTTAGTTTTTGTAGGTCCTTTTCTTCTCTTGTGTTTCCCACTTAGAGAAGTTCCTTTAGCATTTGTTGTAAGGCTGGTTTAGTGGTGCTGAATTCTCTTAGCTTTTGCTTGTATGTAAAGCTTTTGATTTCTCTGTCATATCTGAATGAGATCCTTGCCAGGTAGAGTAATCTTGGTTGTAGGTTCTTCCCTTTCACCACTTTAAATATATCATGCCACTCCCTTCTGGCTTGTAGAGTTTCTGCTGAGAAATCAGCTGTTAACCTTATGGGAGTTCCCTTGCATGTTATTTGTCATTTTTCCCTTGTGGCTTTTAATAATTTTTCTTTAATTTTTGTCAGTTTTTTTACACTGTGTCTCAGTGTGTTTCTCCTTGGGTTTATCTTGCCTGGGTCTCTCTGCGCTTCCTGGACTTTCTTGGGTGGCTATTTCCTTTCCCATGTTAGGGAAGTTTCTGACTATAATCTTTTCAGATATTTTCTCAGGTCCTTTCTCTCTCTCTCCTCCTTCTGGGACCCCAAAATATGAATGTTGGTGCATTTAATGTTGTCCCAGAGATCTCTTAAGCTGTCTTCATTTCTTTTCATTCTTGTTACTCTATTTTGTTCTGCGACAGTGAATTCCACCGCTGTGTCTTCCAGGTCACTTATCCATTCTTCTACCTCAGTTACTCTGCTACTGATTCCTTCTGGTGTATTTTTCATTTCAGTTATTGTATTGTTCATCTCTGTTTGTTCTTTCATTCTTCTAGGTCTTTGTTAAACATTTCTTGCATCTTCTCGATCTTTGCCTGCATTGTTTTTCCGAAGTCCTGGATCATCTTCACTATCATTATTTGGAATGATTTTTCTGGAAGTTGCCTATCTCCACTTCATTTAGTTGTTTTTCTGGGGTTTTATCTTGTTCCTTCATCTAGTACATAGTCCTCTGCCTTTTCATTTTGTGTATCGTTCTGAATGTGGTTTTCATTCCACAGGCTGCAGGATTGTAGTTCTTGCTTCTGCTGTCTGCCCTCTGGTGGATGAGGCTATCTGAGAGGCTTGTGAAAGCTTCCTGATGGCAGGGACTGGTGGTGGGTAGAGCTGGGTGTTGCTCTGGTGGGCAGAGCTCAGTAAAACTTTAATCTGCTTGTCTGCTGATGGGTGGGGCTGGGTTCCCTCCCTGTTGGTTGTTTGGCCTGAGGTCACACAGCACTGGAGCCTTCGGGCTTTTTGTTGGGGCTAATGGCAGTCTCCGGGATGGCTCACACCAAGGAGTACTTCTCAGAACTTGTGCTGCCAGTGTCCTTGTCCCCGCAGTGAGCCACAGCCACCCCCCATCTCTGCAGGAGATCCTCCAACACTAGCAGGTAGGTCTGGTTCAGTGTCCTATGGGGTCACTGCTCCTTCCTCTGGGTCCTGATGTGTGCACTACTTTGTGTGTGCCCTCCAAGAGTGAAGTCTCTGTTTCCCCCAGTCCTACTGAAGTCCTGCAATCAAATCCCACTAGCCTTCAAAATCTGACTCTCTGGAATTCCTCCGCCCATTGCCTGACCCCCAGGTTGGGAAGCCTGACGTGGAGCTCAGAACCTTCACTCCAGTGGGTGGACTTCTGTGGTATAATTGTCCTGCAGTTCGTGAGTCACCCAGCCAGTGGTCATGGGATTTGGTTTTATTGTGATTGTGCCCCTCCTACTATCTCATTGTGGCTTCTTTGTCTTTGGTTGTGGGGTATTTTTTTGGTTAAGTTCCAGTGTCTTCCTGTCAATGATTGTTCATTAGCTGTGATTCTGGTGCTCTCAAAAGAGGGAGTTAGCGCACGTTCTTCTCCTCCACCATCTTGAACCAATCTCAAAATATTCATTTTCTATACCTTTCTACCTTGTCAGACTGGCTTTTGTTCAGGATTTCCAAGCTGCTATAGTTCTGAGAGTAATTCTCATCTCTTCACTTCTCCAGTCCTTCTGAAAATTATGAACCAGCAACTAATCTAGGTCCATGGATTTCAGTAGTGAAAAGCGGTCAAAAATGCCTGGCTTCATGGAATTTATACAGGAACTGAATTGGCAGGCACTTTTGATCTTAGACTTCCCAGCCTCCAGAACCGCAGATTGATTTTATTGACTGCTTCCAGGAAATGGGACACTCCCACGTCTTAGCTATGTGACTTTTTTTTTTGATGAATGGCACAAAGCTTTCCTCTGCAGTAAGGATGAATGCTCTTGCCATTGTTTTTAAAAAATGCTCCAGGAATTTCTTCTCTGTGGAATTCTTTTCAACATGAACTCAGACCTAGATTTTTGTTTTATGGGGTAAAATTTTCAACATGTACTTAAAGCATTTCCTCGCAAACCAGCAGGGAAGATCCTTGAGGACAGGGAATATCCTTGTTTCTCTAGTGCTTATTACAATGTCTGGTCCATCGCAGAAACTCAGTGTGTAATCGGGAAGAACAAATTTGACTCCATACTGGATCAGTTTCTTTTACTTTAACCTTTGTATTTGATTACTTTTGCTTAGTCGTACTAACTCAAGCAGGCATGAAACCAAGCAGGACCCTGTGGGGCCCTCCCAAGTACAAATCCTTCTTGTGTCCCTCTACTTGCAGACTTTTTAATGATAACTGTTCTGACAGGTGTGAAGTGATATCTCATTGTTGTTTTGATTTGCATTTCTTTAATGATTAGCAATGTTGAGCATCTTTTCATGTGCCTGTTAACCATGTACATGTCTTCTTTGGAAAGGTGTCTATTCAGGTCTTCTGCCCACTTTTTGATTAGGTTGTTAGTTATTTTGATATTGAGTTGTATGAACTGTATATATTTTGGATATTAACCTCTCATTGGCTACATCATTTGCAAATATTTTTTTCCCATTCAGTAGGTTGTCTTATTGTTTTGTTCATGGTTTCCCTTGCTGTGCAAAAGAGAAACATTTTCTGTTGTCACTAGTCATTGGTATAATAGCTGTAGAATATTTCATTGAATAAATGACTTTAATTTACTAAAATTTTTCATATTATTAACTTTTCTCTATTACAAATAGTGCTGCAGTGTGTAATACTGAATACAAATTTTTATGGCTCTGATGATTTCTTTATGTGATGTTCCTGAAAGGTCCTAAGAGTAAAATTACTAGTATAAATAAATAAATAAAATATAGTATAAATAAAATAGTATAAATAAAATAAAATATAGTATAAATAAAATAAAGTATAAATAAATAATTATTGATTAATGAATGACGTATTAGCTTAGAACACACATATAGAAGTTGTTTCTGTGTGTTTTTTTTCTTTCTGAAGGGTTTCTGCTTTGGATAATTCACTACACAAAGGCATTATAATGCTAAGGGGACCCAAGGGAAAAAAATCCGTTATGAATTTTAGGTTCCCTTTGTGGTCACCTCTTTACACTGGAGCTTTCTCAACTGACTGTATCCCAAATTAGTTGATGCCTATAGACCTTAAAGATGAATCAGGCTTATACAACTTGATTATAATGTAGCAGTTTAAATTTATTCTCAAATGTTGTATTTAAAATGTCAGGGCATGGATGTATATACACTACCAAACGTAAGGTAGATAGCTAGTGGGAAGCAGCCGCATAGCACAGGGAGATCTGCTCGGTGCTTTGTGACCGCCTGGAGGGGTGCGATAGGGAGGGTGGGAGGCAGGGAGACGCAAGAGGGAAGAGATATGGGAACATATGTATATGTATAACTGATTCACTTTGTTGTAAAGCAGAAACTAACACACCATTGTAAAGCAATTATACTCCAATAAAGATGTAAAAAAATAAAAAGCCAAAAAAATAAATAAATAAAATAAAATAAAATATCAGGGTGTGAATGATGTAGTAGCATGCTTTAAAAACGTTGGTAGTACTTGTGCCTGGTCTCTGAATGCCTAGCCAATCTTATGAAGAGTCAAGATGACACTCAATTAACCCCTTCAAAAGTAGGTCTTGGGGCTTCCCTGGTGGCGCAGTGGTTGAGAATCTGCCTGCCAATACAGGGGACACAGGTTCGAGCCCTGGTCTGGGAAGATCCCACATGCCGCGGAGCAACTGGGCCCGTGAGCCACAGCTACTGAGCCTGCGCCTCTGGAGCCTGTGCTCCGCAACGGGAGAGGCCGCGACAGTGAGAGGCCCGCGCACCGCGATGAAGAGTTGCCCCTGGTCACCGCAACTAGAGAAAGCCCTCGCACAGAAATGAAGACCCAGCACAGCCAAAAAAATAAATTTATTTTTTTTAAAAAAGTCTTTTTTTCTCTCTGGGGTACCTTGATACCAGTTCTTTAAAAGGAAACACATGTGCATTTACCAGTTTCCACAACTACTGCCTATTGGTTTTCTGATCAGATGGACCAGAATCCAGTTTTCTCAAGGACTCAGGGGAATGCATATTCTCTCCTTTTCTCTGTTGGCAGCATGGCCAACCTGCCCAGAGGGGAGAGCGCTGGCCTAGGAATAATAGGCGCTGGCATCAGAGAAAGGTGTTCTTGTGTAAATCCCACCCATGACACCTCTGGGAGGCAGGGTAATGTACTCTGGCTCACCAGTGTTCTCTGTGGCCAGGTCGCGTGCGTTCATGATCCTAGTTTCACTACACATAAATGTTATGACCACAGGCAAACTGCTTAACCGGAACAGCCACTTCGTGTTTCTATTGTCTCATGAGGGATTGTGATAATGGCATCTACCTGATAAGGTTGTTCTGAGGACGAAATAAGATAAAGCATGTAAAGAGTATAGAACAGTGCCTACTGTTAATAAATGATTAATAAAAGCCAAATATTAATTTTATTTATTTATTTTTATATTAATACTTTTATTTATTTATTTATTTATTTTTAAAAAACCTCTTTATTGGAGTATAATTGCTTTACAATGGTATGTTAGTTTCTGCTGTATAACAAAGTAAATCAGCTATACATACACATATATCCCCATATCCCCTCCCTCTTGCCTCTCCCTCCCACCCTCCCTATCCCACCCCTCTAGGTGGACACAAAGCACCGAGCTGATCTCCCTGTGCTATGCAGCTGCTTCCCACTAGCTATCTATTTTACACCAAATGTTAATTTTAGAAGAGAAAGAACCTGCTCTTAGTTGTACCTTTGGAAATATAAACAACTTGGAATCAAGTTTATATGTCCTAATCCGTGCAGTCATGCATGCAGACATTCATTCAACAAGCACTGTACTCTGCTCGGTGCTAAGAGAAGATAAACAACACAAATTAGGTTATATGTGTGTACAGAATTTAATATGGTGCTTATACTCAATAAATGACATTGTGATTATTATGAAATTATAGATAATGTGTGTGTTAGAAATAATCATGATTACAGATAGTGTGAATTAAAAATTGTTCTTCTAAGTCAAAATTTATTTTAGAACAAACTTGGACCTGGAGGAGGTGTGAATTCAGTGACGCTAAGAAACTTTGCATCTCAGTGGATGCTCTCTGGCTCAGCTATTAAAGCACAATGTACATTTTAATCAAGTTGATGGATTTCAAGCTTGGAGAAACTTTGTGTGTCTGAGAAAGAAATATGATGGTTTATTGAAAGGACATATTTATTTGTTGCAGTGCTAAATGTTCATGTCATTTTTGCAGGTAAACCATGGGGTGGGGTGGGGAGAGGAAGAGGAGAGAAAAAAAGTCCTCTGTGGGAGCTATTCCACATAGGATTGATGTACTTTCTAAAATGAATGTTAGTGGAAGGTGAAAAGTCAGCACAACATAGCAGACATGTGAAAGAGTGACCAATATATTGCATCTGGTACAGCATTCTCTGAGGAAATGGAAATGTACATGGTAGAAGAAGAAAAGTTTATCTGCATCTAGCCTCTGTATGAATTCAGCTGAAAGCTAAAAATATTCGCTTTCCCTCAGAGGATAAAAAAATGATTATCTCATCAAACAGCCAACTATATAATGGCTTTGGCATTAAAATCTCATGGTGAGGTAAAATTGATCAAAGCACATCCATTAGAAATTTTGAAAATGTGGTATTTATAAGGCTAAATTTCTTAGACAGATTTGACCAGAGATACACAGTTTCACTGGATGTTCTAATTCCATCACACAATCCATTAAACTTATTCCCAAGTTTTATGTTTGATTCTTATATTTACTGTAAATGGCAGCATTAGCCAGGAACCAGATTCCCAGCCAAACTGAAATAAAGATGGATCACAGAATTTCATCTTCATAGTGATGTGGAGCTTGTCTCCAAAGTCTGCCTTGGCTCCTTTCTGAGATCTTCATTGTCATGTTTGCTCAAGCTGCTAGGACTTCTATAGCCCTGTACTTCTGAACTTTCAACATATGCCATCAAATGCTTTGATTGATGTTCTGATTGTTCTTGTTGACGAGAACAGGATCTTCTGCCAAAGTTAAGCAACACCCTCCTTTCTTTCATGATCACTGCTCAGGCACTTGGAATGAACTGCACGCTACTTCCCAGAATCCTTTTAATTAAAAACACCGGTAAATGTGGATTTATACTCTATTATACTTCTACCCACTTTCCCAATTTTTTATTATATAGGTCATACTTACAAATTTTACATATTTTTCTACATAACTAATATTTTATACTGAAATTATCCTTGCCTATAACTACAATTAGTAAACTACAGTACCTCTCAGACATAATTATTTATTCATACTTTATTCTCAAATTATTTATAATTTTTAAAATAATCATTATAACTTATTGGTACATGTTCATGCTTAATTATTTACATGTGTAATCACATGTATTATCATAATAACAGCTCTTGAAAAGGTATGGAGTTTAAGATAGTAAGAGACAGAAATGAGACTCAAACATAGGTCTGAAAGACTCCAAAGCCAGTGTATTTCACAATGTTATGTTATTGCAATCAAGTCCTTTCTGTTCCAGCTAAGGGGAAAGGTCTTTGCCAAATCTAAATCTGTTAGAGCTTATCAACATTGGATTGCTGGTGATGCTACTTCTGGAACTAAATAGTTTTCAATCACTAAATGACATTCCAAGTCAAGTGCTTTCAGTACAGAGTTTTCATTGCATGAGACATTTTCTTACGTTTCATTGAAATAATTTTTTAGGATTCTGATGATGGAAAAGCTAGAGGAAAAAATCATGGGAAGACTTCATAAAACATTACACTGTTTTACTAGACTAGGCTAAGGTGAAGAAAGAAAACCGAAATTTAACTGTTGTTGTCTCCTTCTTTCGTTAACACATGTTACTTTAGAGTACATGTGATATGTAAATTTATTCATTTACTTCTTTGTCCAATACTGATATCTTTTTTTTTTACATCTTTATTGGAGTATAATTGCTTTACAATGGTGTGTTAGTTTCTGCTTTATAACAAAGTGAATCAGTTATACATATACATGTGTTCCCATATCTCTTCCCTCTTGCGTCTCCCACCCTCCCTATCCCACCCCTCTAGGTGGTCACAAAGCACGGAGCTGACCTCCCTGTGCTATGCAGCTGCTTCCCACTAGCTATCTATTTTACGTTTGGTACTGCAATACTGATATCTTGAGCCCGTATTTTATTGTTGGTCACTATAATAAGCCTAGAAATACCATGATGAGCAAATACCTCCAAGGAGCTCAGAGTTAATGCAAAATTGCTTACCAAGACTTGAGTTTACAATGCAGATTCCTAAGATCCACCATCACTAGTTTAGATTCAGTAGATGTGGGGACGGACCCGAGCATTTTTATTTTCAATAAGCCCCTGGGGTGACTGTGATGCAGACTGACTGGAACTATTCTCTGAGCAGCAATGATTTAATGGGAAATACAGGCAAATAAGCAATTACCATAAAATATAAGTTCAACAGTAGCAATAAGCACAGAGTACTATGGGATATATAGAGTATCTTCTAATACAGATTTAGGTTAAGAGAAGACAAAAATCAAGAGTTTCAAATCTTTTGTGGTGTCTCAATTTTCACCAGAGTTTTCTATCACAGCCACTGCTGAGTCACGTCATCAAAAATGTGAATATACACAAGAAAGGAAAAACATATCAAGGAAAGGATACATGAAAGAATCCAGTTTGAAGGAAAATATGCCCCAAGAAACAAAAAGTTTCCCACAGGTGCTTCATGCTTTGGAATAAATGAATGAAAGCCAAAGTCAATAAATTGAGCATTCAAATAGTAGACACTGATGGGGTTCAGGACGCACTACCCCAAAATATGGCATCTTGGTGTACTGTATATTTTAAGAGGAAATTTGAGAAAATGACGGAAGCAAGAAGGTCACTCTGACCTTCCTTTGCCCTTCTCCCTTGAAACAAGCATTAAAACCCTCATGTGAGAGGAACATCCTTGTCTCCAAAGACAAAGGGATACCTGGAAGAATCTGAACAAGCATGCCTTGTTAGGTTTCCCCAAGTTGACTATAATTACCTCTTACTCCTTGACCTATCCCATGACTGTGTACTCTTGATCAAACCTAGCATAAAAAGACTCAGGTCTAACTGTCTTTGGATCTTCATTTTCTTATGAAGTCTCCTGTGTCACGTGAATTTTATATTAAATAAATCTGTATGCTTTTTTTCTTTTTAATCTGTTTGTGAGTTTAATTTTCAGACCTAGCCAGGGACCATAAGCGGGTGGAGGAAAACTTTTTCCTCCCCTACAATACAAAATAACAGAATGAGACAAAAAGAACAGTGTAGACCTAAGGAAATAATTAAGGCTCAAATCAATGTTATTATATAATGAACACAAATTAGAAACAATAAGGCAAAATATCTAACAAAAATAAAATGATTGATGTGGAAGAAAGGCTTCAGTGTATGAAAATGCAAAAGACCATAAGATTAAAGAAACAGAAGAAAAAATAATAAATGTACGTTCAGTGAAAGAGGAACCAAAACAATGACACATAATGTTTGGGAAGTAGAGAACCCCACAAGTGGAAGATAAAATGTCTCTGGGTTGAGAAACAAATTTAATTTTGAGACTTGAAACATATTTTGTTCTTGGGGGGGAAATTAAGTTTTTGAATTTCATAGATCAAGAACACCAAAGTAAACATATACCAGGAAATTGCCCTCCCTTCCCCCGCCCCAAAAAAGGACATATATCAATATCAGAAAAGTTTGAGTTCAAGGCAAAAAGCTGTAAAGATGATGAAGAAGGGAATTTTATAATGATAAAAGTACAATCTACAATGAAGATGAAATCTTAAGAATCTTTATGAAATGCCATTATTAAAATTATTAAGGCAAAGATTGCAGGAAGTACTAGGATGAATAGATACACAAATCAAGTAGACAAAATATAAGTAAAGACATAAAGAATCCAAAAAACAAAATTAAAGAAATGATGTGTATATGGACATGATATATGTATATCTATCTTCCAAGAACTGCTTTAGCCTGATCTTATTCATTCTATTTTCATTCTATTTCTAAATATTTTTCAATTTCAGTTTTGACTTTCATTTTGAAAAGGGTTATTTAAGAGAGGGATTTTTTTGCATTTTATTTTTATTGTTACTTGTTAATTAAACTCAGAAGTTATACTTTGTACTTCATTTAAATTTAGAAATTATTGAGGTAATCTTTGTGGACTAATTTATGGCCAATACTACATTTATACAAATTCTCTTATGACTTATCTGCACCCATTTCTATAAAATATCAAAGTCTGTGTTCTGAAAACATTTTATAGGCAAATATGTCTATGCATACCTATGTATTGATAACATTTCCCTCATCAATTACACATACACAAACACGTGGAAGGCTGTAACCTGACAACACAGAATAACCCTTTTTTATTCATTATGTTTCCAGTTTATACAAATGTAAATTAGGTCACAATTAGTAGCTCAATAATTGCTACAATTTAAATGTATTACAAAGGTCAGTCTCTTTTTATTTTTTTAATTTATTTTTTAATTTTATTATTTTTTTGGCTGTGTTGGATCTTTGTTGCTGAGTGCTGGCTTTCTCTAGTTGTGGTGAGCGGGGGCTACTCTTCGTTACGGTGCATAGGCTTCTCATTGTGGTGGCTTCTCTTGTTGTGGAGCACGGACTCTAGGTGCAGGAGCTTCAGTAGTTGCAGCACTTGGGCTCAGTAGTTGTGGCTCGTGGGCTCTAGAGCACAGGCTCAGTAGTTGTGGCGCACAGGCTTAGCTGTTCCGCGGCATGTGGGATCTTCCCGGACCAGGGCTCGAATCTGTGTCCCCTGCATTGGCAGATGGATTCTTAACCACTGTGCCACCAGGGAAGCCCCAGTCTCTTTTTAAAAAATTTGTAAAAAATATACAAAAATTGGCTCTCTTTTAACACCATTCAAAATATAAAATCAGGATTGCAATTGCAGAATATTTAGAAAATAATGAGAATGAAAATATCATCAAGATAAAGCAGTACTCTTAGAGGGCAGAATATGTATTATGTGTAATATGTAATTTTATAAAAAGAAAACATAATAATATATAATAAGTAGAATACTTATATATTTTATGCACACATACACAGAGAAAAATTTTAGACAATAAATGTACCCAACACAGTTCTCTGGAGAGAAAATCCCTGAAACGGTAAAATATATAGACCACAATGAATCCCAGTCAAGAATAAGGAAAAGAAAGCACAAACGGTACAAACATGCAAAATTAGAAATGAAATTAAGTTAATAGCCAGTGTGGTGGATTAAAAACACCACAAATTCTTAGTCACTTCTGCCATCAATGGAGCAGTCTAAGTCCTCTTAAACATGGCCTTTGAGCTTGGCCATATGACCTACTCTGTCAATGGAACATGTGTTGAGGGACAGAGGGAATCAGAGACTTGGTAAGTGCTTATGCCTTGGGGCTTGCCTTCTTGGAACTCTGAGACCACCAGGATGTGAGGAAACCCAGGAAAACCTACTAGAGGATGAAAATCCATGAGAGGAGAGCCATGGTGTCCCAGTGGACAGCCAGCATCAACTTTCAGATGTGTGAGTGAATCCATCTGGACCCTCGACTCCCCGTTAAGTGGTCAAATGACTGCAGCCACATGAGTGATCCCAGTAAAGACCAGCAGAAGGACCTCCCTGATTGGCAACTCACAGAATCATGCTGAACAACAAACTGTTGTTTTAAGCCATTAAGTTTTGAAATGATTTATTGAATAGCAATAGACGAGTGGAACAGCCAGAGATATAAAGGACATTCAAGTGTTCATTAGAAGATACTTTGTTCATGAAGATTGATTTGATCAATGGAATAGAATAGAAAGTTCAAAAATGAAGACAAATTCATTTTGGAATTCAGTATATGAAAAGAGTGGAATCAGATGTCAGTGGTAAAACAGACAAAATAATAAAGTTTGTCAGAGCAAATGTCTAGCCGTTTGCAAAAAATAAAACTGCTCCTTACTCCTTACACACAACATTTTCCAGATGACTCACATATTCAAGTAGGAATATGCAGTTGTAATATTATTAAAACAGGCGAATATTTTCATAATTCTGGATTGGAGAAGGTCTTTCTGAGCAAAACACAAAAACTTAGAAGCTGCAGAGGATAGATGGGCAAATTTGACTGCATGATAATTAAATTTTTCTGCTTGACCATTAAAGGGAAAAAAGCCATAACGAAGTTTAACAACAAAAGGGAAAAACATTTAGTATTAATTTCCTTAACTGCAGCAAATTTCCTTTACATATGAAAAGTAAAGAGCTTTATAAATCAATCAAGAAACATAAACAACCAGGTAGATAAATGGGCAAAAGATAAGTGAGTTCACACCAAGCAAATTCAAATGGTGTATAAATATAAGAAATGTTTTTCAAACTCATTCATAGTTAAGAAAGACTGGTAGTGTGTTGTTACCCTGTCAGTTAGCAAAAACAAAAACATTTGATAATACCAATCGCCAGGAAGAATGTAGAGAATCAGACCAATTCCTACACTGTTCATAGGATCTCTTTGAAGAGCAATTTGGTCCATCTATCAGAATCTCTGCTCTTAGATCCAGTAATTCAGCTTCCAGAAACCAATACTCTATGGGCATACAAAGATATTGTACAAGGATGTTAACTCTAAAATATTGGGAATACCTAAATGTTCATCAAAATAAAATTGGTTAAAAAAATTAGAGTTGGAATAAGAATTTGTAAAAAAATAATTAGGTGAAAAAAACATTTATACATTACACTAATATTTGTTAGACACAATTTACATGTCAGCATCTAGAGATCCACTTGATTCTTTTTAAATGGTTTTAGAATATCCTTTTATATTAATAAGGTTTACCGTCTGTGTTTACAGATATATCTATATCTGTTTATCTATCTACGTATATTACATAGAAAATTTCAGAATAGGTGAAGGGAAACTTATTTTTCATTATGTATTGTCCTGAGCTGTTTAAGATATTTTCACCATAAGAAAATTTTAGTTACATAATAAAAAGAACTTAGTTCATTATCTGCAATATGTTATGATGAGCTCAAACAAATAAATCTTGGGGAGAAAACACCACATGTCATAGGGGCACCAAGTGCTAAATACTTGACACTTAAGAATGGTATTACCAATATATACTGGGAAAGTGTTGCTTGCTGTGATTGTGGAGGTCAGTGAGGCCCACAGTGAGCTCTTCTCTTTCTAGGAGCCCCTTGATGGTGCCCCACCCTCTTACCGTCCGGGAGTAGACACAGAGTACTTCATGCTTATGACCATATCTTGTGTCCAGAAGCCTGGACGAGCCTTGGTCACTGTCACAACACACCCACCATTAAACTGTCAGCTCGACTAGAAATCTTGGTGGTAGGAGGCTTCAAGCTGAATGACTTATTGACTCCGTAAAATTCCTGGTGCCTCAACATAGGGTATAAAGGGGAGTGTCACAGATGAGCAAAAACGAAGTAGGAGGCAAGTTTGTTCCTCTCTTTTTGTTCTGTTTTCCTGACTACTCCAAAGCCAATGGGAATATGAAGGGTCTCTTTAGAAGAGAACACATTTTGATGCCTTCTTCTTCATATGGCTCACATGAGAAGGAACAAAATCTTCTTTTTGACCACAAGATCAGCCTTATGGAATCTGAGTAACTAAAGCTTTCCAAATTGGAATTTCAAAATCAGAGTCATGCAGGGCACAATAAACAGTTTGTAAGTACAGACTTCAGCAAGGGCATAGAGTACACAGAAAAACAGATCAATAATTTCAAAGATGCCCACACAAACTGAAACATGATACAGATTAAGATTGGAAAAAAATGTTGGTGTCCTATTTTGAAATCATGTTTAGCGCTTAATGTAAAGCTCATATGGTGTTAAATTAGTACTTAGATCTATGGGAAGTGCAAATGGTGATGGAGTAATTAAAGCACTCTCAACAAGAAGCATACTTTTGAATGAATTAGGTCATTGAAGGTTATTAAAGCTTGTACCAGAGAAGGCTGGTGTGGTGTTAGGGTAAACATTTATCATGCTTGTTGCCCAAACATGTTTCGGGGCCCACATCAAACAAAATGGGTATTTCAAAGGACTAGTTAAGACCAGAAATAGGTACAGTTAATGATTATGCAAATTTGAACCTTTGGTTTCAGAGGTGAAAAAGTATATTTCAGTACCTGTCTCTCTCCAGCCTATTTTAGTCTCTCTTGTTTGGCTCAGAATTTTTAATTATATTTTTATTTTTAAAAAACAGTACTCACATACCTGAAACTCTCAATTAGTTTTATTTTACTGTTTGGTTTTGGTTTAAGTTATTTTAAGGAAAAGAAAGTGTATGATTTGGTATTTGGTGGCAAAATGAACATTTACAATGTTATACTGAGAGATAATTGAAAAGTTTTTTGCCACCTGAATTAACTTGTGTCTCCAAATGGACCTTGGTCAAAGATGAATGGATGGGCTTCCCTGGTGGCGCAGTGGTTGAGAGTCCGTCTGCCGATGCAGGGAACACGGGTTCGTGCCCCGGTCCGGGAAGATCCCATATGCCGCGGAGCGGCTGGGCCCGTGAGCCATGGCCACTGAGCCTGCGCGTCCGGAGCCTGTGCTACGCAATGGAAGAGGCCATAACAGTGAGAGGCCCGCGTACCGCAAAAAAAAAAAAAAAAAAAAAAAAAAAAAAGAATGGACATCTTTGGTGTTATGGGGCATTTACAAATTCAGAAACACTTAGCAATAAGCAACAAAGTACATGAATAAATTTTGTGCAATAGTGGAAGATGACCTCGAAACCAAACATATTAGCTTAAAATAAAACAATACACATTGTGTTATAGTAATGCTCTCCTTTCCTATCTCCCACAGTCTTTCTAATTATCTCTCATCTTCTTTCAACATATATTTGAAGTGATTTACACATCACTTGAATATACTGTAGGGCATCAGTCATCTATACATTAAGATGCAAACTATTTGACTTAGTCTGAAAAAATAGATCCTGCCGGTAGAGAAGTAGGAACTAATTTTGAAATTTGAAACAGTGGCTACCACCAGATTCTTGCCTTTTATGGCATTTACCTCTCAGTAGGCTACAAACAATTTTGTCTTCATTCACCTCAAAACTATTTATGCAGTTTACCTAAGAAAAGTTCTCAAAATGGTCAAGACCAGCAAGCAGATTAGAGGTAAAGCAAAGAAGGACGTCGTAGGAGAGAATTTTCAGGATAAAGTACTGTCTCTCCATGTTTTTTAAGGGTGCACACTTCTTTCAGCTCTGTACACCTACCCAAAGAAGTTAATATTTTAGATGCAAGTGTTAGTACAAACGTCTGAATAATGAACTCGACAGCAAGAACCTTGTGCTAAGTCCCTGAAAAGTCACCAGAAAAATCAGGACATTTTTTGTACTTTTCAGTGCATCAACGATAAGGTTGATTAAGGATTTTCCAAGCCAAAATATCTCTATTGTAAGCCAAGAGGACTTAATTCACTGGGATGTTAAGCCAGGATTCAGATTACTAAGGGAATGAGTCTGAGAAAACAAGTTGCACTTTTTAAAAAGTAATGGTTATTATTGAAAAAAAAAAAGACAAAATTGAAAAGGATTCAATTGGCATGAAAATTTATGGCAGGATTTTATTTAACTTTTTTAATGGAAAATTTGAAACATATACAAAACAGGAGAGTGTAAAAAATTCCCATGTACCTCTCACCCACCTTCATTGCTTATCAACTCCTGGGCAATCTTGTTTTATCTATTTCTCCAACCACTTTTTTCCATATTATTTCCAAGCAGATTCTAGATATTTGTCAATATTTCAGTGTATGTATCTTTTATGATATTCATTAGCAAAACATAAAGCCCATTACACCAAAACTAGCAATAATATCTCAATATCATGAAAAATCCAGATGATGTTAAAATTTTCAATTAATGTTATTAGCTTTTCAAAGTTTATTTGAATCAGGATCCAAATAAGGTATATATTTATGGTTGTTCAGTATGTCTCTTAAGTTTCTTTAAATCTGTAGATTCCCTTGTGGCAGAACTTTTAAATGCAAGGTTCATTGATTTTTCTTCAAAAAAGAAAAAAAAAAAGACAAAAAGTTTGGGTGAGGATGTGGAGAAACTGAATTCTTATACACTGTTGGTGGGATTGTAAAATGGTGCAACTAATATGGAAAACACTGTGGAGTTTCCTCAAAACACTAAAAACAGACACATCATATGAGCCAGCAATCCCACTTCTGGGTATATATCCAAAATAATTGAAATTAGGATCCCAAAGAGATATCTGCACTCCCATTTTTTCACTGCACAATTATTCATACTAATCAAGATATGGAAACATTCTAATGCCCATCAACAGAGGAATAGGTGAAGAAAATGTGGTATACAATGCAATGGAATATTCTTTAGCTTTAAAAAGAAGGAAATCCGGGCTTCCCTGGTGGCACAGTGGTTGAGAATCTGCCTGCCAATGCAGGGGATACAGGTTTGAGCCCTGGTCTGGGAAGATCCCACATGCCATGGAGCAACTGGGCCCGTGAGCCACAATTACTGAGCCTGCGCGTCTGGAGCCTGTGCTCCGCAACAAGAGAGGCCACGATAGTGAGAGGCCCGTGCACCGCGATGAAGAGTGACCCCCACTTGCCACAACTAGAGAAAGCCCTCGCACAGAAACAAAGACCCAACACAGCCATAAATAAATAAATTTTTTTAAAAAAGAAGGAAATCCTGTCATATGTGACAACATGAGTGAACCCAGAGGACATTATGTTAAATGAAGCACTACAGACACAGGAGGACAAATAATACATGTGATCATGTGTATGAGGAATCTAAAATAGTCAAACTCAAAAGCAGAGAGTAGAATGGTGGTTATCAGGGGCTTCAGGGACAGGGAAATGGAGAGTTGCTATTTGATGGATATAAAAATTAAAATTTTTCCAAAGGGTAGATCTCATTTATTTTACCACAATAAAAAATAAATAAAATACGGACTTCCCTGGTGGCACAGTGGTTAAGAATCTGCCTGCCAATGCAGAGCACATGGGTTCAAGCTCCGGTCCGGGAATATCCCACATGCTGCGGAGCAACTAAGTCCATGAGCCACAACTATTGAGCCTGTGCTCTAGAGCCTGAGAGCCACAACTACTGAAGCTCGCATGCCACAACTACTGAAGCCTGTGCACCTAGAGCCCGTGTTCTGCAACAAGAGAAGCCACCACAATGAGAAGCCCGCGCACTGCAACGAAGACCCAACACAGCCAAAAATAAACAAATAAAATAAATAAATTTATTTAAATAAATAAATAAATGTAATATGAACTCATTTTAGAAAACTGCAACATTCAGAAAAATGAAAATAAGAGAAAATCAGGAAATCACTCATATTTCATTAAGTCTAACAACCTTTGTTTAATAATTAAAGACAATTTTGTTTGAGGTGGCATTTGGTTTTGCTTACACAAGGTCTTGACAGCACCAGTCAAGTACAAACAACTGAGGTCAAATATCTACCCAAATTCATCTACATATTATTGTTTAACATAAACCTTTAGGAAACAACAAAAAGGATTTTTGAGAATGATGTAATACATGCTTTGGATAAGAATTTCACGTTAACTTGAACTTAATGCATGCTACAAAATACAAAAGATATATTGTCAGATTCTAATATTGCATGTGATTATGAGAGGAGCCCAGCCCCATCTGACCAAAATTCTTATTTTTCAAGTTCTACTCATCCTCTTTTGGGTTCTCTGCTGGTCTCAACTGGTGTGGGTCATTTCAGTGTGGTAGTGTACTTACTTATTGTCACTCTCTGTTTAGAACCTGACATAGAGTCCACTTAGCAAGCAGTTGATAAGGGAGCCTTGAGTCCCCACAATAAACTGGGCAAAATTCCTGCCTTCAGACAGTTAGATAATAGTTCCTGGGGAATAGCTACACTTTCTGTTTAACAAGCCCTACTACATAGCTTCAAGTAGCATGAGTTTTGGCCTGAACGGATCACTTTTTGTTGTTTTCTCTAAGACAGTGATGAACAGGATGCTGTGAGCTGTTGTTTCATAGAGAGAGCCACTTCTTAGTGGAGGCATAAGCTGAAAATAGATTTCTCTACTGGACAAATACGTGGAGTCCTTAAGACTTCTCATGTAGGACCACTAATCTCCTACTTTCCTCATGGTGCAGAACCTCAGTGACTGCTCTGTTTAACCAGGTCATGCCTTATACCGTGCAAATTACATTTCAGTATCCAAAGACAACCAGACCTATTTTGGTCCATTAGTTCCCATTTTTTAAAGCATTTTTTTGTTGTTATAAAATAGTTGTTATTCTAGTATATATTTCTATCTATCTATGTAATTTTGTATCCTGCTTTTTAGAATTAGTATTTTAATAAGTATTTTTCATTTAAAATATTTTGATGGTAGTTTCTTGTTGACATTCAAGAAAAATAACAATAAAGAAATTAGGCATAATATCTGAAGTTATTTCATACAGTAAAACATCTTTAGGGAAATGCTTTTCAGATTTTAACATGAACACGAAAACCTGGGGATCTCACTGAAATAAAGATTATGAATTTGAGTTGGAGATCTCAGATCAGATCTTGCATTTCTAACACACGCCTAAGTGACACTACTGACGCTGGTCTTAGCACCACACTTCCAGTACAAGGCTTTAGATGAAGTCCTTAAACTACTAAATTGACTACATCAGAAAAACCTAATTTCCTTTTACCATGAAGCTGATATAGCAGTGTGGGCAGTATCACTGGATTTCAGCAGGATGCTGGACAGATTCTTGAGATTCTTTTTGGAAGAATAGATGTGGCATGGTGAGTGAGGCAGATATGAAAGGAAGAGGTGGCTGGAAAGATTTGTAATGGCTTGATTGACCAAATCCAAATAATTGTTATTAATGAATTGATGTTTCTATGAAGGTTTCTCGAATCTTGTTGAAGAACTCCATCTTTGATTCTGTCCAGTTCAATAGTTTTAATAATGATTTAGTTGAGGACATGGGTGAAATTCTTATAAAATCTGCAGTTAAGATGAGCTGGGATGGAACCCAAGACAATAAATGATGACGGATGAGCAAGTGCACTAAAACCATAAAGTGTGAGTAAAATGAGTTAGCGTCTCTGTGTATGTTTTTAGATTGAGTACTTTTAACTATGGTTATTAAAAAAACATACCCAAGGGACTCTGGTAAGGATAAACTTCCCATGAAAATAAATGTAATAGGGGCAAATATAGGCTTCCCACTAGTTCAAAATACAGCCAGATGTTGTATGTGGAAAGAAAGCAGGAAGGGACTCTGTTGATATCTAGCTGTGTGGCAATTAGCAGGTGACTTCCCCCTTTTGGACGTCAGTTTTCTTAAGTGGCCCTAAAATTCCATACAGTAATTCAATAGCACAGATGAGGCAGGCATGGCTTCCCCACAATTCTTATGAGAAAGACTGGATAGTGTGAGTGACAGGGCCCCGAGTGAGTCCATAAGTCTGTTGTGTGCTTCTGATGAGAGCTGAATAGAAGGTAACCTCAGGAGTGTACAACTCAGAACTTTCTGGAGAATATTCATCAGAACTGTGATGTGGGAGCCAAAAAAGCAAGTATGATCTCAAAAACAGAGCCAGCATAATATAAAGACAGAGTTGATAGTGAAAGGGAAGGTAATCCTGCCTTAACCTACCATTTCCAGAGTTGCGTTTTGCCTCCGTCTGTGCTGTGCACTACAGTTTTAAAGACTCACAATAAACCTGTGTTCAGAGGATAGCAAAAGAATGAGAGTCTGTCATTTAAAGAAAGGATGAAAACAATTTGAAGGATTAACAAAAAGAATAAAAATTGGCTTGTGGGGTGTGTGTGTGTGAGAGAGAGAGAGAGAAGGAGAGAGGGAGAGAGAGAGAGATGGAGTGGTTCATACTTTATTTTCAAATATTTGAAGGATATAGGGGCAGGCAGAATTGGATTTGTCCTTTGCGGACCTAGAGAACTACACTAGAACCCAGTAGTTGGAAAGCATAAGGAGAATAATTTCAGGTCCACGAAGGGAGCTATCTGTGCAGTTAGAGTGTGCAAAAGCAAACTGGTTTTCTCAGGAGGCAGCAAATCCTCTGTCCTTAGTGGACTTTTTTTTTTTTTTTGGTACGCAGGCCTCTCACTGTTGTGGCCTCTCCCGTTGCAGAGCACAGGCTCTGGACGCGCAGGCCCAGCAGCCACGGCCCACAGGCCCAGCCGCTCCGCGCCATGTGGGATCTTCCCGGACAGGGGCGCGAACCCACGTCCCCTGCATCGGCAGGCGGACCCTCAACCACTGAGCCACCAGGGAAGCCCCTTAGTGGACTTTTAATTAGAGCCTGGGTATGTTGTGGAGGAGATTGAAGCTTTGGATTGACCAGGTTCTTGTTTTATTTGTTCATTCATTCATTCATTCGTCCATTCATTTGTGTGAACAGGACTGTGCCATTAAGCCTTCCATATGGGAGGTTTAACAGAAAAAAAACAGTTTTCACAATTTCAGTTCACTCTATTTAGTTGAAAGGTCAAAAATACCACAAAAGTCAATTATTACAGCTTATTAATTTTATCTCTTACAAATGATTAACACTGGACAGTTTTACATAAGAAGTAGCTTTTGGTTTTATGGAAATTCTGGACAAGTGATTCTGTTGCTTATTAACTGCAACCTGTTAAAACTCAACTAAAGTCAATAAATATAACTAGAGAGCCAGGTGTTGGGGGAAGTACCCGGAGATTATTCCTTGAGAAAAGGTTTCTGAAGATGAACAATCCTCAGACAGACCTTCCTTCTCTTACACAGTAGAAAGAAGGTAGTAGATATTGTTGTAGTTTACGGGGAAAAGTATGAATTAGTAAGAAAAATTTTAAGTGTACATAATGCCTGTTGCTATCAGAAGGATATGTAATTTTTCACATATAATTATTTTTTACAGCATTAAGTTGAAAATTAAGTGGGTATTCTCAGTATTTCAGAAAAATTACTAAATTAGTAATTCTTTTTCTCATTATACCTATCCTGTATTGCAGTTTGGTAGTTTTGGGTTAGCTGATTTAAAAACATACGCGGGAATCATCCCTTTTAGCTTCATTATCAAATAACCCCTTGAAACTTCTCAATTTGACTTTCTGCTTAAGCTAAGGAGGTGCCTACGTTCTAAGGAGGTGCGTATGTTCTAAAGTATAACTGAATGACCTGAAACAGGAAAACTGACTCTAGGTTGAGTTCCAGATTTGTTTTGCTTTTATTCTGTTTGAAAAACATCCAATTTCTTATAATACTGTTTACAAAACCATGTTAAATAATACCACAAAAATAGTCATAGGTATTTTTTCAGTGGTGTGTGTGGATGTGTGAAATATTTATACACAGTGCATTAAATACATATGTACATTCTAGAGAAACACTGTCCAATAGAACTTTCTACAGTGATGGAAATGTCCTCTATCTGTGTTGTCCAGTAAGGCAGCCGCTAGCCATATATGGCTTTTGTGCACTGAAATGTGATTAGTGCAACTGAAGAAAAAAAAATTAAATACTTCCCTAAGTGAAAACCTTAAAAAATTACTGAGACAACTTAAAAAATAAGCCACAGACTGGGATAAAATATTTGCAAAGCGTATATCTGATAAAGGACTTGTATTCTGAATATGTAAGAACTTTCAAAATTTAAAATTAATATGATTTATTAATAAAATGGGCAAAATATTTGGATAAACACTTCACCAAAGAAGATGTGTGAATATCAGATAAGTGCGTGAAAAGATGCAAAAACATCACTGTGCAACTACAACTATAATGAAACCTCCGTACACACCATTTAAATGGCTAGAATTGAAAAGACTGACCATACCAAGTTTTGGTGAGGATGTAGAGAAACTCTCATATACAGCTGATGGGAATGTAAAACAGTACAACCTCTGTGGAAAGCAGTCTCTTAACAAGTTAAGCACACACCTACCAAGAGAGCAGATGCTCATGCAATGATTTACATGTGGATGTTCATAGCAACTTTATATATAGTAGCTCAAAATTTGAAGCAACCCAAATGCTCATCAACAGGTGAATGCATAAGCAAATTGTGGTGTATCCTACAAGAGAATACTATTCAACAATTGTTAAAATGAAATATTGATACATGTACCTATATGAATGAGTCTCATAAAAATTATGTGGAGTAAAAAATGCATACAGGAAAACAATATTGTTATGTTGGGGACTTAAAAAACCAATGGGACAGCAGAGAAATGGGAAAGGAGGCAAAAACAAGCAATTGATGCTGCTAATTATTGTGTACAGACTAGCATGGGAAGCAGAGAGGACAAAAGGGATGGAGAGAAAATAGTGAGGTTAGGTACCATAGAAGATTGCTGTCCCTTCCTGATATTTTTTCAAAGTCTACCTCAAATTTCACTCCCTGCCATCTCTCTGTGAACTCTTTTCTGATTCTACCATACCTCACACCAAAAAAAATCTCTCTACTCGGAGCTCACAATTTGTGATCAGGGAACCTGTAACTCATGAGTCAAGGTTAAAAGTTTGTTGTTGTTTTAATGAGCATGTATGTCATCGACCTCTTCCAGAGTGCAAGCTGCTTGAGGGCAATCTCTGAATCAGAGTCACTTTTCTATGCCACAGAACTTAACACATTGCCTGCCTCCCCACCGGCTCCTAGTACATTTCCCTTAGATTCCAGTCTGGGCAGAGTAGGCGGGCTGAGTATTCAGCAAATATTTAACACATCAAATATTCAACATTCGCCAAATGACCCTCTTTACATTATTTTGTGGCACGTTCAGTGGCAGTTTAACGTGTCTGTGTGTGGAGAGGTCTGGGGAGCAGAGACAAGGAAGGTTTTAAAAAATTTTTTATTGCAGTATAGTTGATTTACAGTGTTGTGTTAGTTTCTGGTGTACAGCAAAGTGATTTAGTTTTGCTAAATTAGGTATCTGAAATTTTCAACCTTGATGCTTAGAAACCATTGGCATGCAGTTTCAAATTTAAATAACATTGTTTTTTCCTTTGAGTCATTGCCTCCATAAACAGTGTTAAATATAAAATTATAAATATGAATCAGTTATGTAAGCTTGAGGGCTTCCCCTTCAATAACTACACTGCTGTTTGATTGCCTTCCTGGCGGCACATATTAACCTTGTATTAGCCATCTCTGATGGAATTACAACAGGTTCCCCTTCACCACATTTTACTGACATTTGCTATAAATTATCTCAGTACGTTAAGCATTAATAACAAATGATCTAGCTACATATTTACTTTTACTTATTTTTATCTTGGAATATCTAAGTTGGGATGGGTTTTTTTTCAAATTTTTATTTATTTATTTTTGGCTGAGTTGGGTCTTCGTTGCTGCGCATGGGTTTTCTCTAGTTGTGGCTTGTGGGCTCTAGAGCGCAGGCTCAGTTGTTGTGTCACATGGGCTTAGTTGCTCCGCGGTATGTGGGATCTTCCCGAACCAGGGCACGGACCCGTGTCCCCTGCATTGGCAGGCAGATTCCTAACCACAGCACCACCAGGGAAGCCCAGGATGTTTCTTTATATCAGTTTTTTGTAACACTTTTGTTACAAATTTTACTATGCTTAAAATCAAAAATTCTTCTTTTGTTACATATTTAAAGGTGACGGTAAAAAGTAGCCCATTTTGTACATAGAAGTTTTAAAAAAATATCTGAAAAAGCTTGCATTTAGAAACTTGGGGATACTTTTCAAGGCATAACCAAAGATATGAAAATGTTGTACAAGGAGAAAAAAAATTGGTTTAGACTGTTGAAGGTAGATTATTTTATAAATGAGCTTAAGGGTAATTTTCCTACAAGTTCTACCTCTGATAAACTTACAACTAAGTTTATACTCTGAGGGTTAAATTATACAATTAACTGAGAACTGATCATGGTACATATTTGCAAACCCTTCTTAAATATATTGCATGAATACTAGGTCAAGTAAGATAGTAATCAGTCTGACTATACTAAAATATTTTAAAAAAGAATATCTCAATCAGAAGAAAGTTAAGCTAGCAATGGAAACAAGAAAAACTGTAGTCAAAAAGGCACATATTGGCAGTGCCTTACCTAAGCATTTTCCAGGGACAAAGTTGTCCTGACCCAAGAGTAAAATCTGTCCATATCCTTTTGTTCATTTATTCATTCAAAATAATTTATTGACTATAAATTATATAGTCAATATAATTGTGTATTGTTTAGGTGCTGTGCCTGTTATGTGCATTGTTTGGGTTCCATAAATGCAACAGTGAAATAAACAGACACCAAAGTGTCTTCATAGAGCTTACATTCTAGTGAGGGACATGAAAACTTTGATTCTTCCAAACAGTTCCCCATGTTCTGAACCCAGGTGCACCATGCAACCTTTTAGACTTAAACCTGATTTCTGTGTATTAGTTTATCCATGAGTAAGTAGGAACCAGCTAGATTATCTGGGTATCCTTGACAGCTTTATTTCTCATTGTAATAGCTACCACTTTTTGAGCAACTAAGAGTGAGCTGATTCCATCCCAGATCTAGCTGATCTCAAAGCCCGTTAACTATAAACTGTTCATTGATCCAGTGGATGATAAAGACCGTATCTCTCTAGCAGTGGTTTTTAGGGAAACAGGTGTTGAGAGTTTTTGGAAGAATCACTTAGAAAACTTATTTTCTAAAATATCTGCATTCTCTCCTCTTCCCTTCTGCATGATCTATCATTGTGGTAATTCATTATAAGTTTAGGATCTTGAGTTATATAGTCAATGGATAGAATTCCATTTTTTAAAGTACCTCCTATAGGGCTTCCCTGGTGGCACAGTGGTTGAGAGTCTGCCTGCCGATGCAGGGGACACGGGTTCGTGCTTCAGTCCGGGAAGATCCCATATGCCGCGGAGCGGCTGGGCCCGTGATCCACGGCCGCTAAGCCTGCGCGTCTGGAGCCTGTGCTCCGCAACAGGAGAGGCCACAACAGCGAGAGGCCCGCGTACCGCAAAAAATAAATAAATAAATAAATAAAATAAAATACCTCCTATATTTTGGACACCGGGTTAAGCACTTTATATCATCGTAATCATACTTATTCAGAACTTAGTATGTTCCAGGCACACTGTTCTAAGCACTTTATGCCTGTTGATTAGTATAATCATCAAAACAACTTGGTGAGATAAGGAGCTATTATTGTTCACCATTTCTGGTTGAATAACTGAGCCATAGAAAATTTAAATGATTTACCCAAGGTCACACAGCTGGTAAGTAATAGAGACAGGATTTGAACTCAAACAAGTCTGGCTCCAGAGTCCCTGTTCTTTACCACTATGCTGCCCTGCCTCTTCTTATTATGTCATTTTGCATAATCCTCATAACAATTCTATAAACTAGCCATCGTTACCTACATATTAAAGACAGGGAAATGGAAACTCAAAGAGATTGGAAAACTTTTTCAAAGTGATACTAACAAGTGGTGGAGGTGTGATTTGAACCAAAGTTAAGTTTTCCTCCAGAGCATGTGTGTGGCATTCTTGCTTACCTATCAGTCTTATGTGAATTAGATCAGTATGGCAGCTCTTCCAAGTCAGATAAACCCTGGGCGCTGATAAGATTAAGTCTCTGGACTTGCAAGGCTATGTGTTATATGAAATTCATACTAATAATTTGGAGTATTGTGTCAACTATCAACTTTGTAAATTTCAATTTGTTGTTGTTACAGATTGGTATTATTCACAATGATATCATCTGGTAGCGTCCTATTTTAACAGCAATAAGGCTGTTTCGGTTTCTTATTCACGTGTTCACTGGAGTAGCACTTTTAATTTCCTCCAAGAACTTTTCCTTGTATTCACAACTTGGCTAACTGTGTGGAGCCAGAGGCTTAGCTTTCTGCTCATCTTGGCTTTTGACATGCCTTCCTCACTAAGCTTAATCATTTCTGGCTTTTGATTTAAAGCGAGAGGCAAGAGTCTCTTCCTTTCACTTAACACTTAGAGGCCATTGTAGGGTTATGTATTGGCCTAATTTCAATATTTTTGTGTCTCAGGGAATAGGGTGGCCTGAGGAGACAGAGAGAGGCAGGGGAATGGCCAGTGAGTGGAGCAGTCAGAACATATACAACATTTAGTGATTAGGTTTCTTGTCTTATATGGGCACAGTTCGTGGTGCCCTCAAAACAATTACAATAGTAACATCAAAGATCACTGATCAGGCTTCCCTGGTGGCGCAGTGGTTAAGAATCCACCTGCCAATGCAGGGGTTATGGGGCCGAGCCCTGGTCCGGGAAGATTCCACACGCCGTGGAGCAACTAAGCCTGTGTGCCACAACTACTGAGCCTGCGCTCTAGAGCCCAAGAGCCACAACTACTGCGCCCACATGCCACAACTACTGAAGCCCACATGCCTAGAGCCTGTGCTCCACAACAAGAGAAGCCACCGCAATGAGAAGCCCGTACGCCACAACGAAGAGTAGCCCCGGCTCGCTGCAACTAGAGAAAACCCTTGCTCAGCAACAAAGACCCAACGCAGCCAAAAATAAATAAGTAAAATAAATAAATTTATCTTTTTAAAAAGTTCTTCAAAAAAAGATCACTGATCACAATAACAAATATAATAATAATGAAAAAGTTTGAAATATTGTGAGAATTACCAAAATGTGACACAGAGGTATGAAGTGAGAAAATGCTGTTGGACAAATGGTGCCAATGGACTCGCTTGACACACGGTTGCCACAAACCTTCAGTTTGTAAAAAATGCAATATCAGGGAAGCACGATAAAGCGAAACACAATAAAATGAGATATGCCTTTATTAGTGTATAGAAATGCAACTAATTTTTGTACATTGATTTTGCATCCTACAACACTGCTGAATTTCTCTATTAGTTCTGACAGTTTTTTGTGGACTCTTTTAGGGGTTTCTACATGTAAGATGATGTCATCTACAAACTGAGATAGTTTTACTTCTTCCTTTCTGATTTGGATGCATATTATCTCTTTTTCTTGCCTAATAGCTCTGGCTAGGACTTTCGGTACTATGTTGAATAGAAGTGGTGAGAGTGGGCACTTTACCTGGATTATATGCGTTCTCAAAAATCCTAGTAGGACTGAAACTAGGCACCCACAGCCGACGAGAAATCTCATCCTTGCATTGAGTTGACTTTTCCTCCATCTCTTTTTGCTTCTCTCTTCTACTTTCTTGCTCCCTGGAATCAAATTCCCAAATAAATTATCTGTATGCAAAGGCAATGAACTGAATGTGTTCTCCAAAATTTCATATACTAAACCCTAATCCCCAAGGTAATTGTATTTAGAGATGGGGACTTTGAGAGGTCAGGATGGAATTAGTGGTCTTAGAAGACACCAGAGAGCTTGCTTCCCCTCCCCAGCCAACCCTTTCCTATCTCTCATTTTTCCACCACGTGAGGATACAGTGAGAAGGCGGATGTCTACAAGCCAGAAAGCAAGCTCTCACCTGGCACTGCATCTGCCTTAATCTTGGATTTCCCAGCCTTCAGAACTGTGAGAAATAAACGTTAGTTGTGTGAGCCACCCAGTGTGTGGTATCTTGTTATAGCAGCTAAAAATGACTAAGACATTAAGTCTTTATTTCAGGCTCTGCTTTAGCATAAGCCCAGGTTAAAAGATCACGTTTCTGCTAGCTAGTTTAATACATGGATTATTTTGAATAAATAATTTATTTGAACAAATTGATGAAGACCAGTTTTTTTTAATCAACCCTCTCTCAGTGTTGCTTCTTTCGACAATCCTTTCCCATTCTCTCTTGCCTCCTTCTAATTACATTTTTCTTCATGCTCCCAACTTCACTGACTGTCTTATCAAAATCTTCATATTATCAAAACCAGTGGTAAATTTTAAGTCTTCATCTTACTTGCCTAGCAGCAGCATTAAATCCAGTTAACCACTTATTCTTGTTGAACTACATTCCTCACTTGGCCTCTGGGCCACCACTTACTCCTGGTTATTGTCTTGCCTTACTAGCTGTTATTTTTCCTTCCACTATTTGTTAGACCTCTCTTATATTCCTATGCTGGAATGCCCCAGGGCTCATATTCTTCTCTCTGTTTATATTCACCCTCTATATTTCTTCTAGCCCCTGTGGCCTTAAATATCATCCATATGTTCATGATTCTCAAATGTCTCTTTGCAGATCCAATTAACAAGTTTCAGAAGGGAGCCGCAGACAGCCGCCCCTTCCACCAAGGCTCACAGCCTTGAGTCCATCCACCAAGACTAATCTCATGCCTTTTATCTCAATTACTTGGGATGCCAAAGGAAGCCCCAGAATTCCACCTTCTTTATCTTTCATACTCTAATCTCCACAAGGCTCTGTCATCCCCAGTTTTATCCCATTCTTCCACTCCTTCTCAACTTTTGAAACCATTTCACTGTGCTTCTCTTCATCTTTTTTCTTCACTGGAAACTTGGCTTTTCCCTGAGGACACTGTTTCCCTTGCAGCTTTTCAAATAGTGGCAGTATTTTCTCCTACAGCTCTAGAAATACTAGGAACTTTGATTGAAGTTTTAGTCTATTTACATTTAATGTAATTACTGGTAAAGTAGGATTTATGCCTGCCATTAGTTTTTTATGTCCTGTCTTTTCTGTGCCTCTGTTTCTCTAGTACCGTTTCTTTTGTGCTAAACAGATATTTTCTAGGGTTCCATTTTAATTTCCTTATTGTCCCTTTACTTTATTTATTTATTTTATTTAACTATTTTCTTAGTAGTTGCCTTGGAGATTACAATTGACATCTTAATTTGAAACAGTCTTGTTTAGATTAATACCAACTTAATTTTACTATTATACATAAATTTTGTTCCAATATAGTACCTTTCCCTTCTCTCCTCCTTTGTACAATTATGGCCATTCAATTTAAGTTCTTATGTTAAAGCCTATCAACAGAATTTTGTAATTATTTCTTTATGCAGTTTTCTTTTAAATCGGATGTGAAAAGAAGAGCCTTCCAAAAATAAGTTTTTATTGTCTTAGGTATTTACCTATGTACTTACCTTTACTAGTACTCTTTATAATTTTTGTGGATTCAGATTGCTATTTAGTATCCTTTCATTTCAGCCTGATTTTTCTTAGTATCCCTGTTTGTGATGAGTCACTTTTCTCTTTCTGCTTTCAAGATTCTCTCTTTGTCTTCTTTGCCATTTTTTTTTTGACAGTTTGACTACAATGTGTGTAGAAGTACGTCTCATTTATAATTCTTGGATTTTGTTGAGATTCTTGAATGTGCAGATTAATGCTTTTCATCAAATTTGAGATGTTTTCAGCTGTTATTTCTTCAGATATTCTCTCTCTCTCCTTTTGGGCTACACATTTTGTTGATATACTTGATGGTATCCCATAGGTCTCTGAATCTCTGTTCCTTTGTCTTCATCGTTGTTTTTCTTCTGTTCCTCAAACTGGATAAATATCAATTGACCCATCTAACTCTTTTTTACAGCTACTCAAATCTGCTGTTGAGACTCTCTAATGAATTTTCTATTTTAGCTATTGTACTTTTCAACTCCAGAAATTCTATTTTGTTATTTTTTTTAATATGTATCTTTATTGGAGTATAATTGCTTTACAATGTTGTGTTAGTTTCTGCTGTACAACAAAGTGAATCAGCTATATGTATGCATATATCCCCATATCCCCTCCCTCTTGTGTCTCCCTCCCAACTTCCCTATCCCTCCCCTCTAGGTGGTCACAAAGCATCGAGCTGATCTCCCTGTGCTATGCTGCTGCTTCCCACTAGCCATCCATTTTACATTTGGTAGTGTATATATGTCAATGCTATTCTCTCACTTTGTCCCAGCTTCCCTATTTGGTTATTTTTAAATAATTTCTATCTCTACTGATATTCTCTATTTGGTGAGAGATTTTTCTCATATATCCTTTTAATTTTCAGAAACTGTTTTCTTTAGTCCTTAGAGCATATTTATAACAGCTGATTTTATGTCTTTTTCTACTAGGTCCAATGTTTGTTTTTTTCTCAGGGACAGTACCTACTGACTATCTTTTATTTACCTTTATATGGGCCATACTTTCTCTTTTGTATGTGTCTCAAAATTTTTTGTTGAAAAGTGAACATTTTCTTTTTTCTTTTTTATTGAGGTGTAGTTGGCATACAATATTATGTCCATTTCAGGTGTACAACACAGTGATTTGACATTTATATAGATTATGAAATGATCACCACAATAAGTCTGTCCCCATACAAAGTTATTACACTATTATTGACCATATTCCTTATGCTGTATATTACATCCCTATAGCCAAATATTTTATAACTAGAGGTTTTTACCTCTTAATTCCCTTCACCTAGTTCATTCAATCCACTACACCCCTCCCCTCTGTCAACAATCTATTTGTTCTTCATATCTGTGAGTCTGTTTTCTTTGTTTTGTGTTTTAGATTTCACATATAAGTGAGATCATATAGTATTTGTCTTTTTCGGTCAGATTTATTTCAGTTAGGATGATACCTTCTAGGTTCATCCATGTTGTCACCTTTTTATTTTTATGGTGAGCAATACTCCATTACGTGTGTGTGTGTGTGTGTGTGTGTGTGTATGTAATCACCTGTTCTTTATCCATTCATCTATTGATGGGCACTTGGGTTGCTTCCATATCTTGGCTATTGTAAATAAACCTGCAATGATCATACGGTGCAATTTCATTTCTAATTAGTTTTTTTCTTTAGATAAATACTCAGGAGTGGAATTGCTGGATCATATGGTAGTTCTGTTTTTAATTTTTGAGGCATCTCCATACTGTTTTCTATAGAGACTTTACCAACTTAAAATCCCAACAGCAGTGCACAAGGTTTCCCTTTTCTCTACATCCTCACCAACGTTTATTATTTGTTGTCTTTTTGATGATAGCCATTCTGATGGGTGTGAGATGATATCTCATTGTGGTTTTGACTTGCATTTCCTTGATGATTAGTGACATTGAGCATCTTTTTATGTGTCTATTGGCCATCTGTATGTTTCTTTGGAAAAATATCTGTTCAGCTCTTCTGCCCATTTTTCAATTGGGTTGTTTGTTTGTTGTGACGTTGAGTTGTATGAGTTCTTTGTATATTTGGCATATTAAGCCCTTATCAAATATATCATTTGCAAATATCTTATCCAGTAGACTGTCTTTTTGTTTTGTTGGTGGTTTCCTTTGCTCTGCAAAATCTTTTTTAGTTTGATGTATTCCTATTTGTTTATTTTTGCTTTTGTTTCCCTTGTGTGAGGAGAAGGATCCAAAAAATATCCCTAAGACCCATGTCAAAGGGCATACTGACCATGTTTTCTTCTAGGAGATTTACAGTTTCAGGTCTTACACTTAAATCTTTAATTCATTTTGAGTTTATTTTTGATTATGGTGTAGAAAATAGTCCAGTTTTATTCTTTTGAATGCAGCTGTCCAGTTTTCCCAACACCATTTATTGAAGAGGCTGCCTTTAACCCATTGTATATTCTTGATTCCCTATCATAGATTAATTGACCATATAAATGTGGTTTATTTCTGGGCTTTTAATTTTGTCCCATTGATCTATGTGCCTGTTTTTATGCCAGTACCATACTATTTTGATTATTGTAGCTTTGTAGTATAGTTTGAAATCAGGGAGTGTGGTACTTCCTCCTTCGTTCTTCTTTCTCAAGATTATTTTGGACATTGGGGGTCTTCTGTTGTTCTACACAGATTTTAGAATTGTTTGTTTTGGTTCTATGAAAAATGCCATTGGTATTTTGATAGGGATTTCATTGAATCTGTAGATTGCCTTCTATAGTATGGTCATTTTAACAATACTAATTCATCCAATCCATGAGCACAACGTATCTTTTTATTTGTGTCATCCTCAATTTCTTTCATCAATGTCTTATAGTTTTCCAAGTATAGGTCTTTTGGTATAATTGTAAATGGGATTGTTTTCTTGATTTCTCTTTCTGATAGTTCATTATTAGTGTATAGTAATGCAAGATATCTCTGTATATTCATTTTGTATCATGCAACTTGATGAATTCATTTATTAGTTCTAACAGTGTTTTGGTAGTGTCTTGCAAGAGTGACAGTTTTACTTCTTCCTTTCCAGTTTGGATTCCTTTTATTTCATTTTCTTCTATGATTACTGTGGCTAGAACTTCCAATACTCTGTTGAATAAAAGTGGCATTAGTCGTTATTCTTGTCTTGTTCCTGATCTTAGAGGAAAATCTTTCAGCTTTTCACCATTGAGTATGATGTTGGTTGTGGGATTATCATATATGGCTTCTATTATATTGAGGTATGTTTCCTCTATATCCACTTTGTTGACAATTTTTATCATAAATTCATGTTGAATTATGTGAAAAGTTTTTTCTGCATCTATTGAGATGATTTTATGATTTTTTTTATTCTTCAGTTTGCTAATATGATGTATCACATTGATTGATTTACTGATATTGAAGCATCCTTGCATCCCTGAGGTAAATACCACTTGATCATGATGTACGATCCTTTTAATGTATTGTTTGATTTGGCTTGCTAGTATTTTGTTGAGGATTTTTGCATCTACGTTCATCAGTGATATTGGTCTGTAATCATTTTTTGTGATATCTTTTTCTGGTTTTGGTATCAGGGTTATGGTGGCCTTGGAGACTGAGCTTGGAAATGTTCCTTCCTCTGGAATTTTTTGGAAGAGTTTGAGAAGGATAGGTGTTAACTCTTCTGTAAATGTTTGATAGAATTCTTCTGTGAATCCATCTGGTCCTGGACTTTTGTTTGTTGGAAGTTTTTAAATCACAGTTTCAATTTCAGTAGTTGTGATTGGTCTGTTCATATTTTCTATTTCTTTCTGGTTCAGCCTTGGAGGTTGTACCTTTCTAAGAATTTGTCCATTTCTTCTAGGTTGTTCATTTTATTGGCATATAGTTAATTGTAGTAGTCTCTTATGACCCTTTGTACTTCTGTGGTGTCAGTTGTAACTTTTCCTTTTTCATTTCTAATTTTATTTTATTTTATTTTTATTTATTTATTTTTTTTGTGGTACGCGGGCCTCTCACTCTTGTGGCCTCTCCCGTTGTGGAGCACAGGCTCCGGGCACACAGGCTCAGCAGCCATGGCTCACGGGCCTATCCGCTCCGCGGCATGTGGGATCTTCCTGGACCGGGGCACGAACCCCTATCCCCTGCATCAGCAGGCAGACTCTCAACCACTGCGCCACCAGGGAAGCCCCATTTCTAATTTTATTAATTTGAGTCCTCTCCCTTTTTTTGTCTTCATGAGTCTGGCTAAAGGTTTATGAATTTTGTTTATCTTCTCAAAGAACCAGCTATTAGTTTCATTGATCTTTGCTATTGTTTTCTTCATCTCTATTTCATTTATTTCTGCTCCAATTTTTATGATTTCTTTCCTTCTACTAATTTTGGGTTTTGTTTATCTTTCTCTAGTTGCTTTAATTGTAGGATTAGGTTGTTTATTTGAGATTTTTCTTGTTTCCTGAGGTAAGATTGTATTGCTGTAAACTTCCCTCTTAGAACTGCTTTTGCTGCCTCCCATAGGTTTTGGATTGTCGTGTTTTCATTGTCATTTGCCTCTAGGTATTTTTTGATTTCCTCTTTGATTTTTTCAGTGATCCATTGGTTTTTTAGTAAAATATTGTTTAGCCTCCATGTATTTGCATTTTTTACAGTTTTTTTTTCCTGTAATTGATTTCTAATCTCATAGTGTTGTGGTTGGAAAAGATGCTTGATAAGATTTCAGTTTTTTTAAATTTACCAAGGCTTGATTTGTGGTCCAAGATGTGATATATTCTGGAGAATGTTCCATGTGCCCTTGAGAACAAAGTGTAATCTGCTGCTTTTGGATGGAATGTCCTATAAATATGAATTAAGTCTATCTGGTCTAATGTGTCATTTAAGGCTTGTATTTCCTTATTGATTTTCTGTCTGGATGATCTGTCTATTAGTATAAGTAGGGTATTAAAGTCCCTCACTATTACTATGTTACTGTTGATTTCTCCCTTTATGGCTGTTAACATTAGCCTTATATATTGAGGTCCTCTTATGTTGAGTGCATATATATTTACAATTGTTATATCTTCCTCTTGGATTGATCCCTTGATCATTATGTAGTGTCCTTCCTTGTCTTTTGTAACTGTCTTTATTTTAAAGTCTATTTTGTCTGTATGAGTATTGCTACTCCATCTTTCTTTTAATTTCCATTTGCATAGAATAACTTTTTCCATCCCCTCACTTTTAGTTTGTATGTGTCCCTAGGTCTGAAGTGGGTCTCTTGGAGATAGCATATATACAGATCTTGTTTCTGTCTCCATTCAGCCAGTCTGTGTCTTTTGGTTGGAGCATTTAATCCATTTACATTTAAAGTAATTATCGATATGTATGTTTCTACTGCCATTTTCTTAATTGTTTTGGGTTTGCTTTTGTAGGTCTTTTTTCTTCCCTTCTCTTTTGTTCTCTTGTGGCTTGATGACCATCTTTAGTGTTGTGTTTCGGTTGCTTTTTTTTTTGGTGTGTGTATCTATTATAGTTTTTGGTTTGCATTTCCCATGATGTTTTGATATCACAGTCTATATATATACAAGGTTGTTTTAAGTTTCTGGTCTCTTAATTTCAAATGCAATTTCCATTTACTCATTTGCACTCTCCTCTTCTCATAGTTGCTAGTTTTGATATCATATTTGTGTATGGATGATTTCCTACTTTTATTGTATGATTGCCTTTACCGGTGAGCTTTCCCATTTGTGATTTTCTTGTTTCTCGTTATGGCCTCTTTTTTTTTTCCCCCCTGCTTATAGAAGTTCCTTTAGCATTTGATTCAAAGCCGGTTTGTTGGTGCTGAATTCTCTTAGCTTTTGCCTGTCTGCAAAGCTTTTTATTTCTCCTTCAAATCTGAATGAGAGCCTTGCTGGCTAGAGTATTCTTTGTTGTAGGTTCTTCACTTTCATCACTTTAAATATATCATGCCACTCCCTTCTGGTCTGCAGAGTTCGATTAATATGTGTCTTGGCATGTTTCTCCTTGGGTTTATCCTATATGGGACTCTCTATGCTTCCTGGATTTGGGTGACCATTTCCTTTCCCATGTTAGGGTAGTTTTCAACTATAATATCTTCAAATATTTTCTCAGGCCCTTTCTCTTTCTCTTCTTCTTCTGGGCCCCCTATAATGCAAGTGTTGGTGGGTTTAATGCTGTCCCAGAGGTCTCTGAGACTATCCTCATTTCTTTTCATTCTTTTTTCTTTGTTCTGTGGCAGTGATTTCCACCACTCTGTCTTCCACCTCACTTATTCATTCTTCTGCCTCAGTTATTCTGCTGTTGATTCCTTCTAGTGTATTTTTCATTTTGTTATTGTCTTGTTCATATATATTTGTTTGTTCTTTAAATCTTCTAGCTCTTTGTTAAACATTTCTTTTATCTTCTTGGTCTGTACCTCCATCCTATTTCCAAGATTTTGGATCATCTTTACTATCATTACTCTGAATTCTTTTTCAGGTAGTTTGCCTATCTCCTCTTCATTTAGTTATTCTTTGTAAGTGTTTATCTTGCTCCTTCATCGGCAACATATTTCTCTGTCATCTAATTTTATCTAACTTACTGTGTTTGTGGTCTCCTTTCTTCAGGCTGCAGGATTGTAGTTCCTCTTGCTTCTGTTGTCTGCCCCCTGGTGGATGAGGTTGGTCCAGGGGCTTCTGCAGGATTCCTGGTGGGAGGAACTGGTTCCTGCCCTCTGGTGGGTGAAGCTGTGTCTTGTCCCTCTGGTGGGCAGGGCCATGTCAAGGGGTGTGCTTTGGGGTGACTCTGAGCTTAGTATGACTTTAAGCAGCCTGTCTGCTGATGGGTGGGGCTATGTTTCTGTCTTGCTGATTGTTTGCCCTGAGGTGTTTCAGCACTGGAGCCTGCAGGCTGTTGGGTGGGACAGGATTTTCATGCTGAAATGGAGACCTCTGAGAGAGCTCACACTGATTAGTATTCCCTGGGGCCTCTACTACCAGTGTCCTTGTTCCCACAGTGAACTACACCCAACCCCTGCCTCCCCAGGAGACCCTGCAAAACCCGTAGGTAGGTCTAGCCCAGGTTCCTATGGAGTTACTGCTTTGTGCTGGGTCCCAGTGCATATGAGACCTTGGGTGCACCTTCAAGAGTGGATGAGGCAGAGATACTCCTTATCCTCAGGATAAAGAAAGATGCAAGAGAAGATTCCTCTTCATAAGTCAAATTTCTTTGTCCCTCCATTGTTTTAATTCAAATGTTATATAATTCAAAAACGTTAGAGAAACATATGATCAAATGGGAATGGAAAAATTATTCAAACCCAAACAAATAATAGACTGTAGTACATCCATACAATAAAATACTATTCAGTAAGAAAAAGGAATGAACTACTAATACATGCAACTACAGGAAGAATCCCAATTGTATTATCCTCAGTGAAAGATGGCAGATTCAGAAGGCTACATATTCTGTGATTCCATTATGTAATAATCTGGAAAAGGAAAAATTATAGGGGTAGAAAACAAATCAGTGGTTATCAGGTAATAGAAGAAGGAGGAAATGGTTGACTGAAAAGGGAAAAGAGGAAACTTTGGAGGAGGAAGGACTGTTCTATATCTTAATTGTGGTGATATTTATGCAACTGTATGCATTTGGCAAAACTTATAGAAGTGACAAAACTATAAAAGATGAATTTTAATGTATGTAAATTTTACCTCAACAAACCTGACTTTTAAGAAATGCTAAATGGAAATTACTTTATTACCTATTACTCATAATTGAATCCAAAGATTCAATTAGTACTTCTTACATGTAGACCTTTTCACTTATATTTGAAAATACTTAGAATAGGGGGCATCTGATGATCCAAAATTTAGTGAGGCTTATGAAATTTTAGAGATTATTCTCAAGCAAGACCAATATGTGGATAAAGCTCATTTCCTTTTGACAATTTTCATTGGGATATTTGATTGACCTGAAACAGAGAAGGAAGATGTTCATGCACTTTTCATCAGACTGTTAAGTGGCACTGGTGAATTTACTTTGATTAACTGTTAATAATTTGAATACATAGTCAATCATGATCCTTTTTCTTTTGTGGTAATTTAAAACTTATTAATGAGACTACTATAACAGAATTTTAATATAAATATTTTCCTAATTGTTAAATTTGAAACAGAAGAAAACGTATGTTTTGAGGTCAGAAAAAATAATATTACAAAAGATGAAAAAATATTTACTTTTGCTTCAATTGTATCAATTCCAGCAACTTCTCCTCAAGTCAATTGGATCTCCAGTACATGAAGTCATAGATTAATGATACTGTGAGAGTCTCTCCCAATTTAAAACCTACTTCCACTTAGACACACAAACATATTTCCCCTCTTGTTTCTATTAACTTTGGAAAACTTGGTCCATTAATCTATCTCTAATACGAGATAGTGCTCTCATTTTGTAGTTATTCATTATCTTATGCAAAAATGTCTGTTTCATCAATCTCTACCTTTTTTCCTAAGGTTAAGATCCCCTTATTACTCCCATTTCAATAGAAAAGTTAAAACTATTATCAGATACCTAACTGTTTAATGACAGTTGAGCAGTTTAAAGTTATACTATTTAGTCTGTATGTTGAGAGCATGTGATAGCTTACAGAGGAAATTACTTCTTACTTCATCCAAATGGACATCGCCAAGTCAATTTTGAATAGATAACTAATGACAATACATGGGATAAGTTTTTTTAAAAAAAAGTCAGCATTCTGGGTTAAGTCAATACGTATATTTTCCATAAAGATTCTCTTATTAATGCATATTGCAGAATTTAGCTTTGTAGTAAACTACTTGCCTGGGACCAGGCTAGTAGTAGCAAATTGTATCTAGAAGAATTACTTTGAGTAAGAAAATAAAATATATGTTTCATTTTGTATATTCTGTTTCATGGTGAAAAGGGTTTGGTATCTATACTTTATATTCATACAACTGAAATGGGATACTTTTGCACTTTTTTCTAGCAGTTTCTTGACTCTAATTCTGTAAAGCTATTTTCTTGAGAGTCTATGATTTTTCTGTGATTGAGGGTGGGACAGATTTTCTACAGAGAGTAAGTGACTTATCTGTGAAGTTTCACAATAAAAATCAGGTAATAATAATAATGATTGTAATTCAAGCTAACATTTGCTGAGCAATTATACTATACCCAACACATAGTTAACCTAAGTCATTTATATATATTTATTCATATTTATTATGAAATACATATGAGGTAGCTACTCTTATTAACTCCATTTTAAAGATGAGGGAACTGAGACCCCAAAACATTCTATAACTAGCCTAAGATCCCTGAGTTGGGGCTAGAACACATGCAGTTCAGCTCCATGGCAAAGCTCTAACCATGGTTTGGAACACTTCTGGTGACCAAGCCTACACAATAATCAGTTTAATACTCTCGTGCTCATCTGTTTGATTCTGTGTTGAGACTGAGCGAGTTAACTGCAATGCTACAGAATAGTTCTCACCCATAAGCGGTGTTGTGGGTGGTGATCCCTAGATCCTGGAAGTTGTTTCTCCCCAAGGCCTTGTAATATAAGCATCATGATAACTCATCAAACAGAGCTTACTAAATAGCTTCTGATGGTGAAAATGGTAAGGAAATTCCTAGGAGTAACATTCAGTTAAGAATTGGTAAGGAAAATTAAATATAGTATCCTGTATTTGGAAATTAAAGAGCATATTTTTTTACAAATATGCTATGATGAAATTATCATGATACTTAGAGTCAAACAGTCTAAATTCAGTCATGAAACTAAGTTGAGTTAGTGTGATGTGGAATAATTTGCTAGACTTCTGTTAGATTTTGTTTCTTTCTTTCTTACATAAGAGGATTGAAATAGATCCAGAGGTCCTTTTTAATGTTAACACTTTGTTATACAATTTAAAATTTTCTCAACAACTGGAAAATATCATTCTAATTAAAACACAATTTTTTTTTTTTTGGTTGCGTTGGGTCTTGGTTTCTGCACATGGGCTTTTGCTAGTTGCAGTGAGTGGGACTACTCTTTGCTGTGGTGTGTGGGCTTCTCATTGCAGTGGCTTCTCTTGTGGTGGAGCATGGGCTGTAGGCACGCAGGCTTCAGTAGTTGCAGTGCGTGGGCTCAGTAGTTGTAGTGCGTGGGCTCTAGGGTGCACAGGCTTCAGTAGTTGTGATGTGTGGGCTCAGTAGTTGTGGCTTGTGGGCTCTAGAGCCCAGGCTCAGTAGTTGTGGTGCACAGACTTAGTTGCTCCACGGCATGTGGGGTCTTCCTGGACCAGGGATTGAACCAGTGACCCCTGCATTGGCAGGCAGATTCTTAACCACTGCCCTACCAGGGATGTCCCTTAAAACACATTTTTAAGTCTTGTGGTCAGTAGATATGATTAGACTTGAAACCAAAACACCATAATTTAATTTACTAAAATTTCATCTGGACTCATCCAAAATCTAGTGACGAGGCTGGGAATAAATAGAAACATAATTTAAAATATATGTTCATTCTATTCCGGAAAATAAAGAAAATCTTCATTTAAAAAATAAATAATACAATTAGAATACAATAATATTCTCATAATTCCTTGCACAAGCATGTGGTTTAGAGAATGTCTGTCTATTTGAGATTAGTTGCATATTTGAGTCATATACAATTTCTCAAACAACTTGAAAAATTTTAGACCATTTCATGAATGAGTGTTTAGATTTCTATGGCAAACCAAGGAAAGATCAGTTCAATTGTGTGTCTAAAATGTACCATTCACCTTGAAACATCCTTCTGCTTGAGTAAACTGTCATCTTAAAGGCTATATCTTCCTACTCATTTCTGCATTGATTTATCTTCACTTTAAAGATGCAAATATTCCATCACTGTCCAAATATAAGTCAATGTTACTAAAATAAGTATGAAAAAATATTTAAATTACAAGGCATGATAGTAAATGTATTCTGATGTTTTCCCTAAATATACCACTTTGCATTTAAAACACTTAGAGAAAGGGCCATTTTATATTTTTATGCCTTCACAAAAGTTAAAGATTGATGATGTAGTTAGTAAATGTGGGCTTAGTTGTTGGTGTACCTCTTATCCTTTTGCCATATCTGCATTAATACATTTTAGAGTCAGTGAATTTTGGAAATAAACAAAACAGAAAAACTTACCTATTTTCCTCTCTTAAGATTCACCAGAAAACATTAAAATGAAAAAATTCCTAAGCATAATTATTGGATTACCTAATTCTATTTTTTTGGAAGAAATTGCTTTATGCATTCTTTTTTTTAATTTTTAAGTTTTTTAGCTAATTTTTATTGGAGTATAGTTGCTTTACAATGTTGTGTTAGTTTCTTCCTTACAGCAAAGTGAATCAGTTATTTGTATACGTATATCCCCTCTTTTTTAGATTTCCTTCCCATTTAGGTCACCACAGAGCACTGAGTAGAGTTCCCTGTGTTATACAGTAGGTTCTCATTAGTTATCTGTTTTATACATAGTAGTGTGTATATGTCAATCCCAGTCCCCCAGATCATCCCACCCCCCACCTTTCCCCCTTGGTAGCCATAAGTTTGTTCTCTACATCTGTGACTCTGTTTCTGCTTTGCAGATAAGTTCATATGTACCATTTTTCTAGATTCCACATGTAAACGATATTATATGATATTTGTTTTGCTTTATGCATTTTTAAGTGTTCTATTAATCATCATTAAGTAGCATAGGATTGAAAGGAGAAATGATCCAGAATCAATAAGTTCAAACGTGTTTTGATGGGGGGGGGTCTCTTTGAATGCATTAAACATGAGATCATTCTCATAGGGTTTACAGGAAAGTGCCTTTGATATGCCGTTCTACTGAGGGGGTATGGGGAAACCCATCAAAAAGTCCATGAATATGAAATTATTAAATCATGCCTTTGTGATTGGCTGCCTGTGTGACCTAATGTCTTAATCTCTATTTTCCAACAAGAAACTAATTTTTTTAGCATCTTTATTGAGGTATAATTGCTTTACATTGTTATGTTAGTTGCTGCTGTATAACAGAGTGAATCAGCTATATGCATACATATATCTCCATATCCTCTCCCTCTTGCGTCTCCCTCTCACCCTCCCTATCCCACCCCTCTAGGTGGTCACAGAGCACTAAGCTGATCTTGCTGTGCTATGCGGCTGCTTCCCACTAGAGTCTGTCAGACAGAGTGAAGTAAGTCAGAAAGAGAAAAACAAATACCGTATGCTAACACATATAAATGGAATCTAAAAAAATAAGGGTTCTGAAGAACCTAGGGGCAGGACAGGAATAAAGATGCAGACGTAGAGAATGGACTTGAGGACACGGGGAGGGGGTATGGTAAGCTGAGATGAAGTGAGAGAGTGGCATTGACATATATACACTGCCAAATGTAAAATAGAAATTAATTATTAATTCACTTATCCACACACATAGTATTAAGTCTTTACTAATAACTGTGGTCTACTTTTCTCACAGAATGCTGTGTGGCTTAATTACTAACCTAGTGGTTATAAAGGTGTGGATAGAAGTTATATGTGGAAGAAAGGCCACAGGGGAGAAATTGAAGGTGAGTCACCTGGAGAGGGTTTGCTGACCGCCTGTAAGACCTCTACTGCGTGGGGTGAACCTGATGATGCTATCAGAGTCTTGTGTGTGGTCCCCAGCATTACATGCTCTAAAACTTGACTTCTCAGCACCCGTTGATAATAAGTCTCTGGTCAATGGACTAATGCTAACCTCACTCCAGACTTCCATGGAAGCCTCAATGCAATTGTTTCTTTCATGGAGAGGCTTGTAATCTGTTATCAGTGACGGATCAATTACACTAAAATGATCAATTACACTACTCAAAGCACCTCCTTCCCCCCAAATATTAATCAGAATGTGGCTGTCTTAGCAAGGAATAAGGTAAAAGGAGGTGGATATTCCTGAGGAGGATTTGACCAACTGAAGTATGCTAACCTCACAGCAAAGTATGGCTCTAGAATTCTCAAGTTTCCTAAATTCAATCACTGCTTCACTTTCTCTGCTTGTCCCCAAGTTCTTTTGATACTGTTTTTACTTAGATATAAATATTTCGGATTGAGCCAAGTTAGCTGTCCCTGGTCAGGGAGCTGTTTTGGGGCTGGAAGACATTCCGTCTCCTCCCATCTTGTGCTGATTTAAGTCATTTGTTTCTCAGAAGACAAACTCATCTCCTTTATCTCTAAGTTCTCAGGGGCACCTCACTCTGCCCTCACGTACTTCTAAAAAAGTTCTCAGCATATCATGGGAGGATGTTTAAAGTATAATTTTTCTAGAATATTCACAGAACATCAAAATATACAGAAGTGTAATTGAGATAGAGCATATAACTTTGTGAAAATAACCAATGAATAGAAATCAAATAATTGGACTGTCACCTTCTGAGATGGCCACACTCTGTCTATGGAGTGTTTATCTCCCTGAATAAACCTTCTTTCCAAAGAAAAAAGAAAGAAATCAAATAATTTTATTAAAAACTGGTCTAAGGTTGTTGGAACACTGGAATCGTGAATTAAGGTGGGAAAATATATGGATGTAGGCTGGGTAATAGCTTTCAGACATTTCAGGACTGGGTTTTAGAAGCATAGCCATACTGGTACTGTTTCTTCCTGTGACCATTTCTCTCAGTTGAATCGATAAGCATATTCTGAATCAAGTAAACAAAATGATTTTGCAACATTGTGACCTGAGGAAGACATGATTATTGTCTTATACTCCTGTACTGAGAAAAGTCATAAGAGCCTCCAACCCAGAATCAGCAAGGGTCCATTAGGAAGAGGAAGGAAAGAATGAAAATATCTCATGTAAGATATCTGTGCTTCCTGGCTGCTATGGCCAGCTCTTTCCTGTCCTCGAAACTCTCACAGCTTTATCTACAGCCACGCTGGACTTGCCTTTGAATTCCTGCTTGACGTTTGTCGTATTTTTCTACTTCTTAATCTTAACTTTTCTAGCCTACTCTCTCTCCCTTGCTGATTACATCCAACCTCAGAATCTTAAATATCTGTATGCTGACGATTCCAAATTTAAATCTCCATCTCATTTTTCATCTCTATCAGTTTGTACATCCAGCAACTCCATTTGTATGCCTAGTTGATATCTCAACCTTAACATGGATGAAACTCCTGATATACTCCTCTCCACAACCAGCAATTTCCACATCTCCCCTGTGCTATTTCAGTAAATGGCAACTTCGTTCTTCCAGTTGTTTAGGTAAAAAAACAAAACAAAAAACCTTGGTATTATCTTTGGTTTTATGTTACACTCCATATCTTATCTGTAGGCGAGTCCCATTGGTTCTATCTTCAAGATAAATACAGAATTCAACTGCTTCTCATAACCTCCAGTGTCACCAATCTGGTCCAAACCATCATATTTCTCACGTAGGCTATGGTAATAGCCTCTTGGTAGATTTGCCCTAACACAGTAGCCAGAGTGATCCTATTGAGGAATCCTGCTTCATTCACTCTCGCATTCTGTTAGATGACTATTTCATACCTCCATCTTTCCCCTCATACCTCCAATGCCCCCTCCTACATCATAATTCCCTCCTGATGACCTTGAATGTTATTAGGTCACATTACTCCTCTTCCTGAAACTCTCCAGTGGCTTTCCATCTCATTCAGAAAAAAAAGCCACGGACTTCACAAAGCCCATTGCCTCTCTGACTCCATCTCCTGTGATTTTACCTCCTTGTTTACTACTCTTCAGCCACCCTGGATACCTGTTCATTCCTTGAAAATGCTAGGCAAGCTGCTACCTCAGCTCTTTGCACTGGCTGTTCCCTCTGCTTGGAATGCTTCCCTGCAGATATCTGCGTGGCTCACTTCCTCACTTCTTTCAAGTCTTAAATGAAATGACACTTTCTTAGTGAGGCTTTCCCTGGCTACCTTATTTTAAATTCCAACCCTCCCCTAAAACTGCCTTTTACTTTTTTTAATTTATTTTTCTCTGCAGCACTTGTCACTATCTGACATACAACTCTAGGAGAGGAAAAAAACATTTTAGTTTCTCCAGCAAGGGCCTTGTAAGTTAGACTGCCCAGAGACAAATAAACAAGAGAAAAACAAACAGAAGTTAATTAATATGTGCATGGTGCATGTACAAATGGGAGCAACCAGCAATGAGTGACCCAAAGAGGTGGTTAGAACTTGGGCTTATATACCATCTCACACTAAAACAACGGAAAAGGTGTCTGAGGCTTCTGCATGGCTAAGACAAATTATGGGAAAGTCACCAGGAAAGGTAGGGTAAACAAGGGCGTTTTAGTAAGGTTTATTATGCAGACTTAAGTCGGTGCCTTCTCCATTTATAGAAGTTAAGAGTCTTCCTCTTTCAGGTACAGGAGAGGGAGGCATCTTTACAAATAGAAATTTCTTTTATAAATGTAAATTTCCTTTACAAAAGGAAAACTTGTGCTCTGTTTTTAGAACTTTTCTTGTATCTGCTGCTTCTTAATGGCTTTTGGCTCAAAATAATCCACATTTCTAATAGGCGTATGTTGGGGTGGCATATTCTGGTACCCTTCATGCCATACTGTCCTTATCTTTTTTTAATGTCTTTCTTTTCCTACAAGAATGTAAGATCTATGAGGGCAAATATCTTTATCTTTTGTTCACTGCCGTAGACCAGTGCCTAAAACAGTCATCGGTGCACAGTAATTCTCAATCAGTATTTGTTGGATGACTTAATAAACATTTATTATTCAGCAGCCATTGAAAATGCAGCTTAACGTTTCACATTAGTTTACCCTAGAAACATTATTTTGAAAGAACCACTGGGAACATACCATGTTTATTTTTTATTCTCAGCATTTTTGTAGGCTTAGCCTCTCCAATTCCATTAAAGAATTTTTTGAGGGTAGAGTCGAGTTAATGTCTCTTACATCTCCGTTAATAAAGATTATGCCTGCACTGATTGACCCATTTCATTTTCCTGCACTGAGGACATACAACATTCTAAAATACTTGTCTGTTATCTTAAAAGCATTCTCCACAATCTCTTGTTTTTTTGGTTTTTTGTGGGGGAGAGGGTTGGGGTTTTTTTAGATTTAAACAGTGAAATTTTCTTCAGGGTAATAGTTTTTTTTTTTCCTGTTTTTTAATGCATGAAAGATTCTTTAAATTCTATAGTGCCTTAAAATTTTGAAAAGTTTCACACACATGATTTCATATAATCCCATAGTAACCCTTTTTAAAAATTCCCTACCCCTCTCTTGCCCCTCGTCCTTCCCTCTCCCCACTGATACTACTAGTTTGTTCTCTATATCTGTGAGTCTGTTTCTGTTTTGTTATATTCACTAGTTTTACTTTTTAGATTCCACATTTAAGTGATATCATACAGTATTTGTCTTTCTCTGACTTATTTCACATAGCAGTCTCTAAATTAAACCGAACCATTCATTCAGCGAATATTTATTAAGTAAAACTACCCAAGGCTTTGTCATATAAAGATAGAAATGAATCCTGCCCTAAAGTAGCTTACAGTATAATACTGGAAATAAGATATGTACACATTAGAAATACAGTATTATCTAATACAACTCAGCACATGTTATCTTGAGAGATGTAGAGGTCCTTATCGCTGACTGCAGACCGATGCATCCTCCCTGTAAGTGGCCAATTATGGAACACGAATAGGGAATATGAAAACAGGGAGAGAGATTGAGGGCAGTTATTGAAAAATAACGTGGGTTGTTCATCAGAGTCTTGAACAGCCCAATTAGAATTGAAATGGGCAGAGTGTGGTGATGAGTTACTAAGTCACTTTTAGAATATGCCAAGCCGAAGCATATATAAGCAATAGAAAACTTTAGATCACAGGAGAAAGAAAAAAAGAGAAGTAGAATGAATGTACTACGTCCTAATTAATTTTTAAAGGAAAATTCTGTAGCAGAAGTCCAGTTTTGAAGCTAGGTAATTTAGCTCTCTATTTGTAAGATACTTTTTTTCTTAGAATTGGTAGCTATATTTTGCAAGAGTTGGGTGAAGATTTATTTGAATGCAATCTTTAGATGACAACATTAGAAAAAAGTTAGAGTTCTCAGGAATATGTTGTGGGTGATGAAGGACCACAACGGCAGCCACTCGAGATTATTTTCAGCCTCTTAGCTCTTAGGGGTTAGCGAACTGTGCACTGTGGGTTACATCCAGCCAGCTGCCTGATTTTGTAAAGAAAGTTTTATTGGAATATGGTCAGGCCCATTCATTTACATATTATCTATGTCACCTCCACACAACAGCAGAATTGAGAAGTTTCAATGGAAACTGGAGATGTTATGGTCTAGCTAGCTAGTCCACTACAGAAAAAGCTTACCAATTCCTGGTCAATGTTATTCTCTCCATTTTCCTATTGACTCTTTTCACTGGGAATCCAACTGAAGATTAACAAAAAAATTCAGAAAGTCTAGTGAGCAATAACTAGTGGAAGCTTAGTTATTTTTGCACTTGTTAACACGTTGATTTATATACTTAAACATGTGAAGTTTACCTATACTAATTTTAAACCAGTTAATATTGTCTTGACTTGTAGCCACATAGAAAGCCAGTTATGGTGCAATGAAAATGGCACTTGAAATAGATTTTAAAGATCTGGATTCAAGTTACACTCTGCCAGTTACAACCTTAGACTAGTCACTCAAAAATCAAAATCTCTGAGCCCAGAGATTAAAGTAACAGGAGAGAGAGTCTTTACAACTAGCTGTAAAAATTGAATGAGATAATAAAAGTATTATTATCAGCTATTGTTCATGTTCCTAAGAATGTATACAGCATATCTGTTAAAAGAGCAGGCTCTATCATTAGACTGATTTGAAGGATTTGGTTGATAAATATTTACTGAGGTAATCCTGGAAAGGCATCTAGCACAATGACTGACAACACCAGCTATTATATATTTTGTTACCATTACTATTATAAAATAGCTAGCATTTGTCTTTCATAGATACTAATCATTGAATGCTCTCAGCTCTTAGCCAATCTTTGAATGCTCTAACATGGGTTAATGAAAGGATGAAGGCCATTGAGTATGAAAGCTAATAGTAATGTTCCAGAGCTTGTGTATGTGTCCTTTGACTGACTACAATTCCCTGATACTAAAGCTTATCTAGTAAGTCTCTTTAAATTTTAATCTTCTGTTCACTGCTATCATGTTTCATACATTTTTACTGGTGTTTATTTTTATGTGCATAATATATCTATTTATTATTTTCTTTCTCCCACTGTTTTGTATTAAGACATGGGAAAATCAGTAAATAGAGTTCTTCATCCAGAACTATGCCATCACAATTCATAATTTAGCCTGATGCTAATATTATTTACTTTTAGCAAGACCACAAGCAATATATTTAACTTGCTAGAATGTGAGGGACATAAAAATTAGGCCATTAATTTAGAGAAAAATATACAAATATTACCATTCTAAGGAGAGCAAAAGAATATATTTAAACTCTTCTCTAGGGAGAGTTAAAAAATGTAACTTTAGTTTTAAAATTATTTTGGCATGTGTAATAAATTGAAAGCTAGAACCTTTAAAAAATTATTTTGACCTTGTCATAAAAGTTAAGTTTAAAATGGGACAAGGACTCTCTTCTCCCATTTCTGAATGATAACTTCCACCTCTTGCCATTAGTGAATTTTTGTATTATGTCCTACCTCAAGGAGCCAATGTCATCTTCACTCTCTTGAAAAGTAATAGAAACAATGTGGCCTTGTTCTCCCTTTGCCAACACAGCCAGTTGGCCAGGTCTGACCAAACATTAGCTATATAAACAGACAGAAGTTTGTGTGTGTGTGTGTGTGTGTGTGTGTGTGTGTGTGTGTGTGTGTGTGTGTTTATTGAAGAACCAGGGGGATATCAGAAGTTTTACAATGGCAAAGGGACAAATATTGAGATTCTAGTTAACACACTCTCATAAGCACAAGAGGAAACTCTGTAAGACTTAAAATGTTGAAGGAGTGTGTCATCCAATAAATTGTCCCTCCTCTACGAATCTGTACCTTTCTTCTTGGGTCCTCTACGTCACTTAGACAAATGAAGAGTTAAAGGGAGCAGCAGAACCCCACAAATCACCCCTCTTCTACCACCAACTGCAAGTTCAGAGGGTCCCCAAAGCCACCCTCAAAGTCGGTAATTCACTAGGAGAGCTCACACACCTCGCTGTAAGCAGTTATAGTTATGGTTTATTACAAGGAAAGGATACAAATTAAAAACAGGCAAGGGAAGAATGAGTGAGCACCAATTTTGGAGTTTCCATTGTTCTCTCCTTGTGTAGTCATGGTGTGTTACCTTCCCAGCCCTGAAGAGTGACAATATGCATGGAGTATTGCCAACCAGGGAAGCTCACCTGAGTCTCTGTGTCCAGAGCTTTCATCAAGGCTCCATCACATAGACATGATTGATTGACTGCTCACCCTGATACCCTCAACACTTCATTCCAGGTCTTCTCTTGGAGTAGGTAGATGGGGGTACTCCATCTACACCTAATTCTTTTTTCTCTTCTCTACCTGTTATGGTCTGAACTGTGTCCCCTCAAAATTCATACATTGAAGTTCTAACCCTATGACTATATTTGAATATACGGTCTTTAAAAACTAATTAAGGTTAAATGAGTGCTAATCCAATAAGACTGGTGTCCTTATAAGAAGACAAAAAGATACCAATGATCTGTGTGTGTGTGTGTGTGTGTGTGTGTGTGTGTGTGTCTGTGTGTATGCACAGAAAAGAGGCCATATGGGGACACCTTGAGAAGATAGTTCTCTGCAAGCCAGGAAGAGGGTCCTCACCAGAAACCAACTGTGTTGGCATCTTGCTTTTACACTTCTAGCCTCCAGAACTGTGAGAACATAAATGTCTCTTAGCTTAAGTTGTCCAGTTTGTGGTATTTTGTTACGGCAGCCCACACAGACAAATACACTTCCTTTCTCTTTCTTTTCAGGATCCTCCCTCTAGCCCAGAAAAGCGGTGGTGTTTTGCTTCTTGACCTTTCTGTACTATAAACTCCTCATACGTAGCCTTCATCCCTTCCTATGTTGTATTTAATATTTTATGAACTCTGTGCTTTAGTCGTCCAAGCTCTGGCCTGATTTTCCAATCCAGGTCCCTCTGGATTTCAAAACATAACCTCTTTGCCTTTAAACTTGTTCTTATAAATCAAAAGCTTCTTCATTTAAGATGAGTGTGCCTTCTGTAAGTTAAAAAAATCTGTTAAGCACTTCAGATTAGCTCTCAGTCCATCGGTCTGGCTAACCGTTTTTCCCTGTCCTCAGAAGCAAGCACTGCCATTGATTCACTAGATGGAAAGAGAGCCACAGAGCAACTAAAATGATTAGTTACCACATTAGTTGCCAAAGTTTGTTCTCCCAGTATTCTGCTGATATCAGAAATTATGCCATTTCTGATATACCAATCATGATTAAATTATCTTGACGCTAGTGTGCTTCTAAACAGAAGAAGGCCAAGAGGATTTTTCCAGTTTATCTTGACACCAATCTATACAAGTGTTTCCCATTCCCTCTGGGAGGTCCTGGGATTATTGTAAGGAATCTGTGAATGCATATACTACTACAAACTTTGATTATAGGCGGAATAAGCAGAATGTCTCATGCATATGCAAGCCTCTATTTTCAAATGTATGTAGATGTTATTGCGGTTGACAAAATGTCAATAATTTAAAGTATAACTGAATTCACAGAAACTGTTTGTCATCATACATTTTTTAAGTAATGGATATTAGAACTCCAATTATTGTCATGTGGGATTTCACTATTTTGTTGTTGCCATTATTAATAAAGTCATTTTTACAATATAAATGAAAGTTTGAGTAATCTATTCTCCTTGCCTTACCTAAAGGAGCAATCCCATATTGTGCTTTATTGGAAAGTCTCCTTTATTGAAGAATCTTTTTAGTCCTGCCTGTTATTCTTTCTAAATCTGAATTCTAGGAACATGATCCCCCTAGTCTCCTTTGGCAATCAGAACACTGTCTGGGAAGGCAATCTTGGAAGATTTATTGCCCGAAAGGAATTCTAAAAGTGGCTTTTTAAAAGAAAACTATATTCCCAGTCTGCTTATTTCAGCTACCAAAATTTTTTTGTAGAGTACCATTTTTATTATAAAAATAATACTCTGGGTACATCTTCACACCTTATTAAGGAGAACATGTATTTTATGCCTGTAAAATATGTTTTTGCCACATGATTAGGTTCAATCATTTTTATTGCTCCTTTCAGCTATTTTCAATTTTTACTATTATAAATAAATCACAATACATATCCTGGTATATATTTTTTCTTTCAGATAAATTAATGCCAGACTTAATCAAAAATATAAACATGTTTAAGGCTTTTAATTCCTAAGTTGCTTTCCAGAAAGATGATGCCTATTTAAACTCCCACTAGGACCTAAATCTCCACTGTGAGTTTTACCTCCTGAAAAGCAAAATTGATTATTTCCTTTTTTTAATTGTTGATAATTTGATTAAAATTATTATTAGAAAGGTTGGAGTTTCCGTCTTTTATTATCCATTGTCATTTCTTTTTCTGAGAATTGTCTGTTCTTGTTCTTTTCAGCACTAGAACCTGATTTTTCTTTAGAGCATTTCCTTTTTATATTTAGTGTTCCTCATTATGCATAGTTTGCAGCTAATCTTCCATGTCCTTGCACTAAAACTCTCAATTTTAGCTCCATTGTAGAGTCTCTCTAGTCCTTCTAAGCATAACTTCTCAGAGTTCTCATATTAGCAGATTTCCCCTCTTGACTCTATTTACATGACTCTTTTTTTTTTTTCATATTACAGTGCAGGATTAGGCAAATTGCTGAATCTACCTCCAAAATCCCTGCTGCCCATTTTATCCTGGAATGGCTTTCCTGTCTAGACTGCTTCAGGTGCTTTCAAATTCACAGCGGTGAAGGTTGCTAAGCCATTATATGTTCAGGTGAGAAAGTGATCTTCTCTCTGCACAAAGGCCATCAATTCTTTGATATTATCTCACACTATTAAACATACCCTCTGAGACAGCCACTTGAGGTCTTACTATGTATTGTTTCATTGTACACTTTCACATGCTGTCTGTAAAACCCGATTTCTAGCCACCACCGTAGCAACTTCACCATTGAAGAAAGAAATAATTTGACATTGAAAATGACTTAAAGGCCCATTATCTCTACTTTTGAATCATCTGGCTTCTTTCCAAAGGCAGTAGCATTTAAAACTCAAACTAATAGTGTATTTAAACTAGAAAAAGTTATGATAGAAAGAATAAGCTTTAGAAATAAATGGCACTGAGCATGTACCCCTATTAACTAGCTGTGTAACTTTGGGGAGGTTTCTTAACTTCTCTAAGTTTCAGACTCTTCATTTACAAAATGAAATAAGTAATATCCAACTTGGTGGTTGTGAGAATAGATAAATGTACTACTATATAGAATCAAATTTTCCAATCGAGTCACATGAAGCAGAAATATCGTCTAGTATCGTTTTGCTAACCATTTCAAGAATACAAGCAACACGGAGGGACAAAGCACAAAGCGGTCTGGGGCAGACTGTGTGGTTCCGAGCCCTTTCTTCCCATGAAACACTTTCATTTTATATGCCTGAGAGTTATTTGGCCTATGTGACGTTGTCCAAGGAGTCTTGTCTCATAAATCCATAGATTCTGGGTTTATTTACTTTAAGTGATCCTTTAGCCAAGAATATATACTAAGAACATATTATAGTCAAGGGCTCTCCCTCCTAGCAAATATCATCAGTCTCTTGGTCTGGAGTCCATTGACAAGGGGGCTAAATCAGTCAACTGCCTTCTTTTCTTTTCCCTGGAATAGTCCCTCAACCCCACCCCAGCCCCCGTAGAGGAAGTACATGGATCATAGGCAAGCTGATTTAACAACTTCCTCCCAAAATATGTAAATCACTGCTTCCTAATTAATAATTGAAATTATCTCCTTTGCTTAAAATATTTGCTATGACTGAATATTGTGTTGGCAGAAATAGTATCTATCACCTGTAGCACAGTATGAATCAGTTTATCAGTCCAATGATGAAAATTGACGAGTACATTGAAAAAAATAACCCATTTTCCAACCTGGGAATTAATTAGTTGTTGCTCTCCAAGGTTGATAGAATTTTGAATAATGATGACACTCTATGAAACCACTTCCTTAGATGGCAAACCATCAAAGAGAATCTTGTAGAGGTACCTAATCTCAAGGCAAATTTATTAGACACAGTATCGGTTAGTCATCTCTGTTCCCTACACAGACTGAGATCCTGAAGCTTTCCTCAGAGAGTAGAAACCTCATTGGCATTCCTAAAAGAAGGGTGAGTCTTCAAATTAGGAAGACATGGGGAATCTGCTTCTGGCCTTCAGAGGGACATTATTAGGAACAGGTAGGCTCCAGCGAAAGAGGGTTGTCTTCCCATCAAGGCTACCTAGGTGCTCCGTGAGACAGGGCTCAAATGCTAGATAAGATGAAATCAAATTCCACTAGCCTATGCGTAACTGAATCAAAAAACAAATGGAATAAAGGTAGCTGTTGGATTTTCAGAAACCCAGAATTGCCCAGAAGAGGTGAAGGCACTAACCACAAGATAAGGGCAGGATGGAGGAGGCCAGATCATAGGCTTCTTCATCATCCTACAGTTCAAGGTCCAGGATACAAGGTAGGGATGTAAGAGGGCCCAGGTAGCTGCAAAGAAACACAGCCCAGTTGGGTCCAGAAAAGATCATCTGGAAGCCCAAAAGCTAGGATAGAAAAACTAAGAAGGTCCTAGCAGGACATAATTCCACCAGACATGAACGTGAAGTCAGTCCAAACAAACGTCAATAAGAAGATTGAAGCAGTCGAATTTAGTGCTTAAGAGCTCAGACTCTTAAAAGTCAGAAAAGACCAAGTATTGAATTTCAGCTCTGCCACTTCCAAGCCAAATGACTTTGAACTAGATATTTGCTTTTTTCCTCTTTAAAATAAGGAAAATGATGGTATCTACTTTCTAAGATTGTATGAAACTAAACTGAGATAATGCATGTAATGTGTATGCCTGTAATATATAGGTATACAAAATACTCTCAGTAAATACTAGCTGTTATTATTTGTCTTATTGAATATCTTTCCCCAGCATTCACTCAAATACCCACCGTGGACAACCTTAAAAATTAACAGAACTGGGAATAAGTTTATTTGTTATACAGCCAGTATTTTCCAGGGGCCCATTCTCTGTGGCTGTCACTGTGCTAGATGCTGGGATACAGGGATGAGCAAAGCACTCATGGTCTCCATCCTTATGACCTTACATTCTAGTGAAGGAGACACTCATTAAAAACAAAACCACACAAATAAATGTTAAATTCCATGGGTGATGAGTTCTAGTTACAACACCTGCATTTTCCAGCCCTAGTCATCCTGACGCTCAGCTTTTAGATAAGTGAGAATAAGAAATCAGCACTAAGTAACCAAAACCATTTGTTTAACTTTGCATTTGTTTTATTTTCTACTGAACATTCCTTTAAAGAAATTCCAACCTTAGCTAAACTAAGGATTTGAAAGAGGATTTTATATATTTCATTCAAACAAAATAGGTGGGGACAGTGCCCTTTTTATAAATTTAATTTTTTTTTTTTTTTTGGCGGCATTGGGTCTTCATTGCTGCATGCAGGCTTTCTCTAGTTTCCACGAGCAGGGGCTACTCTTCGTTGCAGTGCGCGGGCTTCTCACTGCGGTGGCGGAGCACGGGCTCTAGGCGTGCGGGCTTCAGTAGTTGTGGCTCATGGGCTGTAGAGCGCAGGCTCAGTAGTTGTGGCACGTGGGCTTAGTTGCTCTGTGGCATGTGGGATCTTCCTGGACCAGGGCTCGAACCCATGTCCCCTGCATTGGCAGGTGGATTCTTAACCACCGCCCCACCAGGGAAGTCCTCAATGCCCTTTTCAGTTGCCTTTAGTTGCCCAGATGTAATGGTTGTAGACCTAGTGGGAAGAAAGGAGGGTGAGCTGAGGTAGCAGGATAGATACAGCTGCCCACAAGGTGAAGAGACTGTGTCATTGTTATGCTACCCTCTGCCAAGTCTGACCCTTTACAGCAGTAGTTCCCAAACTTACGTGCGTCAGAATCATCTGGGAAACTTGGTAATGTGCAAGTTCTCAGGAGCAACCTCAAAAGTATTTAATTCAGTGGATGACTCAAATGGAGCCTCAGAATCTGCATTGCAACATGTCACTGAATTTTCTGATGACATGGCCTGAGAAACACATTTTAAGTAATATTGCTTTGAAAGGTAACTCTTCGCAGAGGCTTCCAGTTGTATCAGAATTCAACCAAGTGTCTCATTTATTTAAAGGTTCATCCTTACCCGCCTGATTTGACATGCCATCTTTATTATATACTAAATTCTTATATATATTTGGGTCCGTTCATGGATTTTCTATTCTCTTCTATGTAACATTATATATACACCCCATGCTGTGGTAATTATTGAGGTTTTATAATGCGTTTCAGTATCTGATGCCTTCATTGTTCTTCCAAGAGATTTCCTGGCTGGTTTTTCTTATTTCAATTTGTATTTGAACTCTAGAATCCATTTGTTCTTTCCCTTGTCATTCTTTCTCTTTCTCTAGCTCTCTCCCTCCCTTATTTCTTTTTCATCCTTCATTAAAAGTGTGTTAATCTTCTTGACCTCATGCTCAAATAAGTCCAAGTTCTGACTGAGTAGCGGGAGAAAGAAAAAATTCAAAAAGCCATTGTCCTACTTGTCAAGACAAATTCAATTTGCTTGAGGTCAGGAGAAAGGCAACTCAAAGGAAAAAAACTGCTAATATTTTAATGGGAGCCACATTAATTTACAAATTACCCCAGGTAGCACTGAAATCTTTACAATTCTGAATCTTTTTATTCAAAAACATGATATACTAAAAATCATGTGTGTGTGCATGTGTGTGTGTTTGTGTGTGCTTTAGGCATATTTTAATGTTTTTCTTGTAAAGGTTTTATACGTTTCTCGTACAATTTGTTTCCAACTGTCTTATCATCTTGTTGCCATTTTATTTTATTTTATTTATTTATTTTTTATATATTTTTAACATCTTTATTGGAGTATAGTTGCTTTACAATGGTGTGTTAGTTTCTGCTGTATAACAAACTGAATCAGCTATATGTATACATATATCCCCATATCTCCTCCCTCTTGCATCCCCCTCCCACCCTCCCTATCCCGCCCTCTAGGTGGACACAAAGCACCAACCTGATCTACCTGTGCCATGCAGCTTCTTCCCACTATCTATCTATTTTACATTTGGTAGTGTATATATGTCCATGCCACTCGCTTACTTCGTCCCAGCTTACCCTTCCCCCTCCCCGTGTCCTCAAGTCCATTCTCTACATCTGCGTCTTTATTCCTGTCCTGCCCCTGAGTTCTTCAGAACCTTTTTTTTTTTTAGATTCCATATATATGTGTCAGCATACGGTATTTGATTTTCTCTTTCTGACTTACTTCACACTGTATGACAGACTCTAGGTCCATCACCTCACTACAAATAAATCAATTTCATTTCTTTTTATGGCTGAGTAACATTCCATTGTATATATGTGCCACATCTTCTTTATCCATTCATCTGTCGATGGACACTTAGGTTGCTTCCATGCCCTGGCTATTGTAAATAGAGCTGCAATGAACATTGTGGAACATGTCTCTTTTTGAATTATGGTTTTTTCAGGGTATATGCCCAAGAGTGGGATTGCTGAGTCATATGGTAGTTCTATTTTTGGTTTTTTAAGGAACCTCCATACTGTTCTCCATACTGGCTGTATCAATTTACATTCCCACCAAGAGTGCAAGAGGGTTCCCTTTTCTCCACACCCTCTCCAGCATTTATTGTTTATAGATTTTTTGATGACCGTCATTCTGACCAGTGTGATATGATACTTCATTGTAGTTTTGATTTGCATTTCTCTAATGATTAGTGATGTTGCGCATCCTTTCATATGTTTGTTGGCAATCTGTATATCTTCTTTGGAGAAATGTCTATTTAGGTCTTCTGCCCATTTTTGGATTGGGTTGTTTATTTTTTTGATATTGAGCTGCATGAGCTGCTTGTATATTTTGGAGATTAATCCTTTGTCAGTGGCTTCGTTTGCAAATATTTTCTCCCATTCTGAGGGTTGTCTTTTTTATGGTTTCCTCTGCTGTGCAAAAGCTTTGAAGTTTCATTAGGTCCCATTTGTTTATTTTTGTTTTTATTTCCATTACTCTAGGAGGTGGGTCAGAAAGGTTGTTGCTGTGATGTATGTCATATAGTGTTCGTCCTATGTTTTCCTCTAAGAGTTTTACAGTGTCTGTCCTTACATTTAGGTCTTTAATCCATTTTGAGTTTATTTTTGTGTATGGTGTTAGGGAGTGTTCTAATTTCATTCTTTTACATGTAGCTGTCCAGTTTTCCCAGCATCAATTATTAAAGACACTGTCTTTTCTCCATTGTATATTCTTGCCTCCTTTATCTAAGATAAGGTTACCATATATGTGTGGGTTTACCTCTGGGCTTTCTATCCTGTTCCATTGATCTATATTTCTGTTTTTGTGCCAGTACCATACTGTCTTGATTACTGTAGCTTTGTAGTATAGTCTGAAGTCCGCAAGCCTGATTCCTCCAGCTCCGTTTTTCTTTCTCAAAATTGCTTTGGCTATTCGGGGTCTTTTGTGTTTCCATACAAATTGTGAAATTTTTTGTTCTAGTTCTGCGGAAAATGCCATTGGTAGTTTGATAGAGATTGTGTTGAATCTGTAGATTGCTTTGGGTAGTAGAGTCATTTTCACAATGCTCATTCTTCCAGTCCAAGAACATGGTATATCTCTCCACCTGTTTGAATTGTCTTTGATTTCTTTCATCAGTGTCTTCTAGTTTTCTGCATACAAGTCTTTTGTCTCCTTAGGTAAGCTTATTCCTAGGTATTTTCTTCTTTTTGTTGCAGTGGTAAATGTGAATGTTTCCTTAATTTCTCTCTCAGATTTTTCGTTGTTAGTGTATAGGAATGCAGGAGATTTCTGTGCATTAACTTTGTATCTTGCTACTTTACCAAATTCATTGATTAGCTCTAGTAGTTTTCTGGTAACATCTTTAGGATTCTCTATGTATACTTTCATGTTATCTGGAAACAGGGACTGTTTTACTTCTTCTTTTCCAATTTGGATTTCTTTGATTTCTTTTTCTTCTCTGATTGCTGTGGCTAGGACTTCCAAAACTATGTTGAATAATAGTGGTGAGAGTGAACATCCTTGTCTTGTCCCTGATTTTAGAGGAAATGTTTTCAGTTTTTCAACATTGAGAACGATGTTGGCTGTGGGTTTGTCATATATGGCCTTTATTATGTTGAGGAAAGTTCCCTCTATGCCTACTTTCTGGAGGATTTTTATCATAAATGGGTGTTGAATTTTGTCAAAAGCTTTTCCTGCATCTGTTGAGATGATCATATGGTTTCTATCCTTCAATTTGTTAATACGGTTTAACCAATGATTGATTTGCGTATATTGAAGAATCCTTGCATTCCTGAGATAAACCCCACTTGATCATGGTGTATGATCCTTTTAATGTGCTGTTGGATTTTGTTTGCTAGTATTTTCCAGAGGATTTTTGCTTCTATGTTTATTAGTGATATTGGCCTGTGGGTTTCTTTCTTTGTGACATCTTTGTCTGGTTTTGGTATCAGGGTGATGGTGGCCTCATAGAATGAGTTTGGGAGTGTTCCTCTCTCTGCTATATTTTGGAAGAGTTTGAGAAGGATGGGTGTTAGCCCTTCTCTAAATGTTTGATAGAATTCACCTGTGAAGCCACCTGGTCCTGGACTTTTGTTTGTTGGAAGATTTTTAATCACAGTTTCAATTTCATTACTTGTGATTGGTCTGTTCATATTTTCTATTTCTTCCTGGTTCAATCTTGGAAGGTTATACCTTTCTAAGAATTTGTCCATGTCTTCCAGATTGTCCATTTTATTGGCATAGAGTTGCTGTAGTAGTCTCTTAGGATGCTTTGTATTTCTGCGGTGTCTGTTGTAACTTCTCCTTTCTCATTTCTAATTTTATTGATTTGAGTCCTCTCCCTCTTTTTCTTGATAAGTCAAGCTAATGGTTTATCAATTTTGTTTATCTTCTTAAAGAAACAGCTTTTAGTTTTATTGGTCTTTGCTGTTTTTTTTTTGTTTGTTTCTGTTTCATTTGTTTCTGCTCTGATGTTTATGATTTCTTTCCTTCTGCTAACTTTGGTTTTTGTTTGTTCTTCTTTCTCTAGTTCCTTTAGGTGTAGGGTTAGATTGTTTATTTGAGATTTTTCTTGTTTCTTGAGGTAGGCTTGTATAGCTATAAACTTCCCTCTTAGAACTGCTTTTGCTGCTTCCCGTAGGTTTTGAATCATCGTGTTTTCATTGTTATTTGTCTCTAGGTATTTTTTTATTTTCTCTTTGATTTCTTCAGTGATCTGTTGATTATTTAGTAACGTATTGTTTTGCCTCCATGTGTTTGTGGTTTTTACGTTTTTTTCCCCTGTAATTCATTTCTAATCTCATAGCATTGTGGTCAGAAAAGATGCTTGATATGATTTCAGTTTTCTTAAATTTACTAAGGGTTGATTTGTGAGCCAAGATGTGATCTCTCTTGGAGAATGTTCCGTGCGCACTTGATTTTACTTAAATTTACTAAGGGTTGATTTGTGAGCCAAGATGTGATCTCTTAAATCACATCTTAAATTTACTAAGGGTTGATTTGTGAGCCAAGATGTGATCTCTCTTGGAGAATGTTCCGTGCACACTTGAGAGGAAAGTTTAATCTGCTGGTTTTGGATGGAATGTCCTGTTAATATCAATTAAATCTGTCTGGTCTATTGTGTCATTTAAAGCTTCTGTTTCCTTATTTATTTTCATCTTTGATGATCTGTCCATTGGTGGAAGTGAGGTGTTAACGTCCCCCACTATTATTGTGTTACTGTGGATTTCCTCTTTTATAGCTGTTAGCAGTTGCCTTATGTATTGAGGTGCTCCTATGTTGGGTGCATATATATTTATAATTGTTATATCTTCTTCTTGGATTGATCCCTTGATCATTATATAGTATCCTTCCTTGTCTCTTTTAACATTCTTTATTTTAAAGTCTGTTTTATCTGATATGAGTATTGCTACTCCAGCTTTCTTTTGATTTCCATTTGCATGGAATATCTTTTTCCATCCCCTCACTTTCAGTCTGTATGTGTCCCTGGGTCTGAAGTGGGTCTCTTGTGGACAGCATATATATGGGTCTTGGTTTTGTGTCTATTCAGCGAGCCTGTGTCTTTTGCTTGGAGCATTTAATCCATTCATGTTTAAGGTAATTATCGATATGTATGTTCCTGTGACCACTGTCTTAATTGTTTTGGGTTTGTTTTTGTAGATCCTTTTTTTCTCTTGTGTTTCCTACTTAGAGAAGTTCCTTTAGCATTTGTTGTAGAGGTGGTTTGTTGGTGCTGAATTCTCTTAGCCTTTGCTTGTCTGTAAAGCTTTTGATTTCTCCATCGAATCTGAATGAAATCCTTGCAGGGTAGAGTAATCTTGGTTGTAGGTTCTTCCCTTTCATCACTTTAAGTATATCATGCCACTCCTTTCTGGCTTGTAAAGTTTCTGCTGAGAAATCAGCTGTTAACCTTATGGGAGTTCCCTTGTATATTATTTGTAATTTTTCTCTTGCTGCTTTCAATAATTTTTCTTTGTCTTTAATTTTTGCCAATTTGATTATTATGTGTCTCAGCGTGTTTCTCCTTGGGTTTATCCTGTATGGGACTCTGCGCTTCCTGGACTTCGGTGGCTATTTCCCATTTTAGGGAAGTTTTCAACTATAATCTCTTCAAATATTTTCTCGGGTCCTTTCTCTCTCTTTTCTCCTTCTGGGACCCCTATAATGCGAAAGTTTTTGCGTTTAATGTTGTCCCAGAAGTGTCTTAGGCTGTCTTCATTTTTTTTCATTCTTTTTTCTTTATTCTGTTCAGCAGCAGTGAATTCCACCATTCTGTCTTCCAGGTCACTTTTCCATTCTTCTGCCTCAGTTATTCTGCTATTGATTCCTTCTAGTATATTTTTCATTTCAGTTATCGTTTTGTTCATGTCTGTTTGCTTCTTCTTTAATTCTTCTAGGTCTTTGTTAAACATTTCTTGCATCTTCTCGATCTTTGCCTCCATTCTTTTTCCGAGGTCCTGGATCATCTTCACTATCATTATTCTGAATTCTTTTTCTGGAAGGTTGCCTATCTCCACTTCATTTAGTTGTCTTTCTGGGGTCTTATCTTGTTCCTTCATCTGGTACATAGCCCTCTGCCTTTTCATCTTGTCTATCTTTCTGTGAATGTGGTCTTTGTTCCACAGGTTGCAGGATTGTAGTTCTTCTTGCTTCTGCTGTCTGCCCCCTGGTGGATGAGGGTATCTAAGAGGCTTTTGCAAGTTTCCTGATGGGAGGGACTGGTGGTGGGTAGAGCTGGCTGTTGCTCTGGTGGGAAGAGCTCAGTAAAATTTTAATCTGCTTGTCTGCTGATGGGTGGGGCTGGGTTCCCTCCTTGTTGGTTGTTTGGCCAGAGGCGACCCAACACTGGAGCCTGCAGGCTCTTTGGTGGGGCTAATGGCGGACTCTGGGAGAGCTCACACCAAGGAGTACTTCCCAGAACTTCTGTTGCCAGTGTCCTTGTCCTCACAGTGAACCACAGCCACCCACCACCTCTGCAGGATACCCTCCAACACTAGCAGGTAGGTCTGTTCGGTCTCCCCTGGGGTCACTGCTCCTTCCCCTGGGTCCCCATGCACACACTACTTTGTGTGTGCCCTCCGAGAGTGGAGTCTCTGTTTCCCCCAGTCCTGTCAGAGTCCTGCAATCAAATCCTGCTAGGCTTCAATGTCTGATTCTCTAGGGATTCCTCCTCCCATTGCCAGACCCCCAGGTTCAGAAGCCTGACGTGGGGCTCAGAACCTTCACTCCAGTGGGTGGACTTCTGTGGTATGAGTGTTCTCCAGACTGTGAGTCACCCACCCAGCAGTTATGGGATTTGATTTTATTGTGGTTGCGCCCCTACTACCATCTCATTGTGGCTTCTCCTTTGTCTTTGGATGTGCGGTATCTTTTTTGGTGAGTTCCAGTGTCTTCCTGTCGATGATTGTTCAGAAGTTAGTTGTGATTCTGGTGTCCTTGCAAGAGGGAGTGAGAGCACGTCCTTCTACTCTGCCATCTTGGTTGAGGCCTCTGCAGTCTGTGTCTTTTGGTTGGAGCTTTTAATCCATTTACATGTAAGGTAGTTATTGATATGTACATTCCTGTTACCATTTTCTTAATTGTTTTGGTAAGTCTTTTCCTTGTGTTTCCTGCCAGAGGCATTCCTTTAGCATTTGTTGTAAAGCTGGTTGGGTGGTGCTGAATTCTATTAGCTTTTGCTTGTCTGTAAAGGCTTTAATTTCTCCATTGAATCTGAATGAGATCTTTGATGGGTAGAGTAATCTTGCTTGTAGCTTTTTCTCTTTCATCACTTTAAATATGTCCTGCCATTCCCTTCTGGCTTGCAGAGTTTCTGCTGAAAGATTAGCTGTTAACACTATGGGGATTCCCTTGTATGTTATTTGTTGCTTTTCCACTGCTGTTTTTAATATTTTTCTTTGTATTTAATTTTGATAGTTTGATTAATATGTGTCTTGGTGTGTTTCTCCTTGCATTTATCCTGTATGGGACTCTCTGTGCTTCCTGGACTTGATTATTTCCTTACCCATATTAGGGAAGTTTTCAACTATAATCCCTTCAAATATTTTCTCAGTCCTTTTTTTCTCTTCTTCTTCTATGACCCCTATAATTCGAATGTTGGTGCACTTAATGTTGTCCCAGAGGTCTCTGAGACTGTTCTCAATTCTTTTCATTCTTTTTTCTTTATTCTGCTCTGTGGTAATTATTTCCACTATTTTATCTTCCAGGTCACATAATCGTTCTTCTGCCTCAGTTATTCTGCTATTGAATCTTTCTAGAGAATTTTTAATATCATTTATTGTGTTGTTCATCATTGTTTGTTTGCTCTTTGGTTCTTCTAGGTCCTTGTTAAAGGTTTCTTGTATTTTCTCCTTTCTATTTCCAAGATTTTGGATCATGTTTACTATCATTACTCTGAATTCTTTTTCAAGTAGACTGCCTATTTCCTCTTCAATTGTTTGGCCTGGTGGGTTTTAACCTTGCTCCTTCGTCTGCTGTGTGTTTCTCTGTCTTCTCATTTTGCTTAACTTACTGTGTTTGGTTCTCTTTTTTGCAGGCTGCAGGTTCGTAGTTCCCATTGTTTTTGGTGTCTGCTCCCAGTGGGTAAGGTTGGTTCAGTGGGTTGTGTAGGCTTCCTGGTGGAGGAGACTGGTGCCTGTGTTCTGATGGATGAGGCTGGATCTTGTCTTCTGGGGGGCAGGACCACGTCCAGTGGTGTGTTTTGGGGTGTCTGTGTACTTATTATTATTTTAGGCATTCTTTCTGCTAATGGGTGGGGTTGTGTTCCTGTCTTGCTAGTTGTTTGGCATAGGGTGTCCAGCCCTGTAGCTTGCTGGTCGTTGAGTGGAGCTGAGTCTTAGCATTGAGATGGAGATCTCTGGGAGAGCTTTCGCCTTTTGAAATTATGTGGGGCCAGGAGGTCTCTGGTGGACCAATGTTCTGAACTCGGCTTTCCCACCTCAGAGGCTCAGGCCTCACGCCCGGCCAGAGAACCAAGACCCTGTCAGCCACATGGCTCAGAAGAAAAGGGTGGAGAAAGAAAGGAAGGAAGAAAGGAAGGAAGGAAGGAAGGACAGAAGAAAAAAAGAAAAGAAAGAAAGAGAGAAATGAGGGAGGGAGGGAGAGAGGGAGAGCAACCAAACCGAAAAACAAATCCACCAATGATAGCAAGCACTAAAAACTATACTAAAAAAAAAAGAGAGAAAAAAAAAAGGACAGACAGAACCCTAGGACAAATGGTAAAAGCAAAGCTATCCAGACAAAATCACACAAAGAGGCATACACATAGACACTCAAAAAAAGAGAAAGAGGAAAAAAACATAGATCTATATACAACAAAAAAAAGAAATGAGAGCAACCAAATCAATAAAAAAAATCTACCAATGATAATAAAGTCTAAATACTAAAATCAGAGGAACATAAAACCAGAAACAAATTAGATGCAGAAAGCAAACCCCAAGTCTACAGTTGCTCCCAAAGTCCACCGCCTCAATTTTGGGATGATTCGTTGTGTATTCAGGTATTCCACAGATGCAGGGTACATCCAGTTGATTGTGGAGCTTTAATCCGCTGCTTCTGAGGCTGCTTTGAGAGATTTCCCTTTCTCTTCTTTGTTCTCACAGCTCCCAGGGGCTCAGCTTTGGATTTGGCCCCGCCTCTGCGTGTAGGTCGCCTGCGTCTGTTCTTCGCTCAGACAGGATGGGGTTAAAGGAGCAGCTGATTAGGGGGCTCTGGCTCACTCAGGCTGGGGGAAGGAGGGGTATGGAATGCGGGGCAAGCCTGCAGCAGTAGAGGCTGATGTGACGTTGCAACAGTCTGAGGCACACCGTGTGTTCTCCCGGGGAAGTTGTCCCTGCATCACGGGACCCTGGCAGTGGCAGGCTGCACAGGCTTCCGGGAGGGAAGGTGTTGACAGTGACTTGTGCTTGCACACAGGCTTCTTGGTGGCTGCAGCAGCAGCCTTAGCGTTTCATTCCTGTCTCTGGTGCCCGCGCTGATAGCCGCGGCTCCCGCCCGTCTCTGGAGTTCATTTAGGCAGTGCTCTGAATCCCCTCTCCTTGCACACCCCGAAACAATGGTCTCTTGCCTCTTAGGCAGGTCCAGACTTTTTCCCAGACTCCCTCCTGGCTGGCTAGCTGTGGCACACTAGCTCCCTTCAGGCTGTGTTCACGCAGCCAACCCCAGTCCTCTCTCTGGGATCTGACCTCCGAAGCCCTAACCTCAGTTCCCAGCCCCGCCCGCCCCGGCGGGTGAGCAGACAAGCCTCTCGGGCTGGTGAGTGCTGGTCGGCACCGATCCTCTGTGCAGGAATCTCTCCACTTTACCCTCTGCACCCCTGTTGCTGCGCTCTCCTCCATGGTTCCGGAGCTTCCCCCTGCCAACCCCCATCTCCCCCAGTGAAGGGCCTTCCTAGTGCGTGGAAGCTTTTCCTCCTTCACAGCTCCCTCCCAGTGGTGCAGGTTCCGTCCCTATACTTTTGTCTCTGTGTTTTCTTTTTTCTTTTGCCCTACCCAGGTACGTGGGGAGTTTCTTGCCTTTTGGGAAGTATGAGGTCTTCTGCCAGTGTTCAGTAGGTGTTCTGTAGGAGTTGTTCCACACGTAGATGTATTTCTGATGTGTTTGTGGGGAGGAAGGTGATCTCCACGTCTTACTCCTTGCCATCTTGAAGGTCTCCCCCCTATTTTAATACTTCAAATCCTTATTCTTATTCAGAAACTTTTGAACATATACGATGGAAATTTTCAAGAAGAATATATGCAGTGGATTCTCTGTTTAATTTTCAAGTGTTTCAGGGCTGGCCAAGGAGACTCCTGAGGTGGACACCAGAAACGCCATTGAGAAGGGAAGATATCAATGCTGAAGCTTCTGGGTACCTAATTACCTCAGCATCCCTGGCGGCGGCAGTGTGGGCGGGAGCCCCGGGCGTGGAGGCCAGCGGTGGGTCATGCCGGGCCACAGGGCATCTCCTGCAGTCCCGGAGGCAGTTGGTGCAGTAGTTCCGGACGTCTGGGCTGTGGCTCCACCGAGAGTGAGGCTGCTTGAATGCGAGCGAGCCAGAGGGGCTCTGTGTACGCGCGTGAGAGTAAGAGGCGGGCAGGCCCTGAACCCACTGTCTTCTAATTGAAATCACTCACTTGGTCTCAGGACTTATTGAAGCTGAGGTTCTTTTGTCTCAGTGCAGAAGGAATTCAGTGAGAGGCCAAGTGACAGGCAAAGAGTAAGTTTATTATCATAGGACGCTTGTGAGAGATACAAGCTGGCAGGCAAGGGAGCGCAGCTGCAAGAACAAAGAGGGCTACATTTTTATAATCAAAGAAAAAGTGGGAGGGGAGAAGATCACCTTCATTTTTGGGTAGACATCAAGGCTTACAACATTAGTTCCTCCTTTAAACCTATATGATCTAACTGGGCCTGTCATGGTACTATATGTATAATATGTATATTAGCAGAAGAGTGGTAACATATACTAAACTATGGTTTCAGTAGAATGTCCCCTTTCACCTAGTATCTTTCCCCTTTCACCTGTATTCCTGTCTTAGCTATATGCAGGAATGTGGGGTTTTTTCAGGGTCCGTAATCTTACAGATCTCCCAAGGCCAAATGCAGGTCTTGTATTCATTTTTCTGTGACAGCGGCCTAAGTAAGTCGGCTTAGTTTCAAAATGTTCTGATGGTTGCTTAGCTGCCAGATGTTCTGGGCATTTTCTGCTTGGTGTCTAGCTTCTGGTGATCCCCCGAAGTCTCCCTCGATCTCTCCTCCCCTAGTGGATTTCTAGCCGTGTAAGTATCTTATTCTATCCCTGTCAATCTGCCAGAGAGTAAATACGTGATACAAAATGGAATCCATAAATCCTGGAACACAACCATTTTACGTCTCTAGTATTTTTAGTTTTCAGCATGCAATTTTCTTTATAGAAAGTTATATTAAATGTAATTTTTGTTTCCAAAAGCTCTACCTAAGAGTTTCTGAGCTCAACTCTTGTAATAATACTGTTAGATACAAAGAAGCTGCACCTGGCCAACCACTCTTGGGGATTTTTGTGCTTTTGATGAAACTTTGCTGCTGTGGATCAATTTTGTTTCATTCTTTGGTCCTTTGTTTGAAAACTTATATTTGGTCCCAGTAGAATTAACCACTGATTTGCTAGCTGAAAAGACACTCTGTAATAGACTACGTAAGGGAAAATACTCACCTCTCAGCTAAATTTCTGGAAGAAATTCAGCTACCAACTTGACAGAATTTTCAAAATTTTTATATTAGTTAGAAGGATTTTACTCCAGCAAAAGATTGAAGTAGTGTTGTAAGAGAATTTACCTGGAGATGAGAGCAGAGTACTAGAAAGTAAAGGGCTCCCCCAGAGGACCTTGCCCTTGGATGTAGTCCCAAAAAGTGCCTCAAACCTGGACTACTGAAATCCCTGGGGTATGAGAAGGCTTTCCAAAAGGTTTGTGGCCATGGATAGTTTAAGGTAAACCAATTCCCAGTCTTCAACTTTCATACTTTCATAAGTACTTTCAACTTGCACAGGTACTTTTTTCTAAAGCTGATCTGTTTGAGAATCCTCCTCTGATGGAGGAGCGATTAGATTCTCCTTTCCCACCTCCATTTGCATAATTGCCCTTTCCTTAATTAATAAAAGACACACTTCTCACCCATCCCTAATGTCAATGTGCTGTATTGCTCCATAGTGTCAAAAAAAAGGTCACCTGGAGGGCTTCCCTGGTGGCGCAGCGGTTGAGAGTCCGCCTGCCGATGCTAGGGGACACGGGTTCGTGCCCCGGTCCGGGAAGATCCCACATGCTGCGGAGCGGCTGGGCCCGTGAGCCATGGCCGCTGAGCCTGCACATCCGGAGCCTGTGCTCCGCAATGGGAGAGGCCACAACAGTGAGAGGCCCGCGTACCGCAAAAAAAAAAAAAAAAAAAAAAAAAAAAAGTCACCTGGAAATAAAAACCTCAGTGTTGAGAAAAGGAATGACTAAAAATTAGGTAACAAATATTTTTGTGAGTGTACAGTATTTTTTTCTCAACAAAATTTAAGAAAGACCTAGCCAAGTGGTGAGCTGATAGATATTTTTAAAATGATTTTTTTAGTAGATTAATACATGATTTTTGCCATATAATTCAAAAATACTTTTAAAAATTTGAGTGAGAATGATACACAAAATTCCGCATTTAAATCCATTTCTTGAATAAAGTTTCTCAATGCTTACAAAAATGAAATATTGCAATAGACTTGATGCTGAATCCTGTCTTAAGCAATAAGTAATATCCAAAAATACATGAACTATTAAGAGAGCATTTATTATTTATCATAAATGAAATCTAGCTAAGGGATTTTTCTGATAAATTTTTATTATAGTTAATAATACTGAAATGTGTAATTTATTTATTTCATGATCAATTTTGTGCTAAAAATAATTATAATCCAACTCAGAATAAATTTTGTAAAGTAATAAAATTTTAAAACATTTAATCTCAATTTATATTTTATATATATTTATAGAGAAGTATGATAGAGTAATTAATAAAAAGACTTTCAAACATAAAAACAAATTAAATGAAATTCTTTGGAGGAAGTGAAATGGAAATATATGTTCAGTGAGAAAAAGGAACAATATAAAATTTCTGACTTATAGAAGTTATTCATGTCACCTTAAAGTGGGTTATGGTCAACATCTACTTTGTTAGCTGTTTATATTCCATTGGCTGCATTTGTGATGTAACAATTTTATTTTAAAATGTCCATCTTTGCGATGCATAGGGAATTATATCCATGACTTTTTTTTTTTTTTTTTTTTTTTTGCTCATACCATGCACCTTGTGGGATCTTAGTTCCTCAACCAGGGATGGAATCCAGGCCTCCAGCAGTGGACGCAAGGAGTCCTAACCATTGGACCACCAGGGAATTCCCTCCATTGCAAGTATTTAAACGTAGGGGAAAAAACCTCAGCTATCAATTTAAAAATATGAGCAATTGCCATTTTTTCAAAATTATTTCAGGGTGAACACAAACCAAAACTTGATGAGTGTCTGTAAACCCGCCCATAAGGGAAAGGCCGCTGCAGATCGATTCAGAAGGCAAATATTTCCTTTCTAAACATCAACAGTCTTGATTATAGGTTCATGTATAGTAATATCTCTTTGCTGGAGATAATAAAATTATCTCTCCAGTGTATTTTTTCCCTAGCTGAGCTCTCTTCCCTTTTTCTCAAGTTCATTTCTAGCCCAAGCCTTATGCTTGAATTGAATTTCTACCTGTGTCAGTGCCCTGCTTGGAACTCAGGATACTGACTCTAGTTTTTATACCATGACCCTTCTATAGCCTGTGTTCTCTACTCAGCTTAGATCGCTAAGTCTTCACCACAGGCCAACTGGTCAAACTCAGACATTCTTGCATCTTTCTGGTAGAACTGGCACACTGTACTTTGACCTAGGCTTGCCTTCAGGACTCTTGATAACTTCTCAGCTTCCTTATATAAGCTGGTATGTTCTCTAGCCTGTGTACTGCTTAAATTGTTCTGCCCGCGATTATTCTGGCTCCATTCCCAATCCTGGTCCCACTGGTATGTATGGTTTTATAACTGCCAAAAATACCTGGACCCAGGGTTAGAAAAAGTGATTGATAGTAGCTGTAGTTTGATGACAAAGGTATTGCATTATAAATTAGACTTTGTTTTCTTTACAACCCATGTTATATAAATATCCTTAAAACTAGCGTTCCACATTAAGTTAATCTGCTTGGGGAAGAGTTCTGTTCTGTCTTATTTCAAAAGGGAGAACTTACAAGAGTAACAGGAATGTCTAGGTTTTTCTGGCCAGTTAATGCAGGTGAGATTAGATATGTATTGATTACCTGAAAATCAAACCTATACATCCGGACCTGACAGATTAGAAGCAACTCAGTCTCTCCTGGTTTTTCTCTCTCTCTAACATCTCTTGGAGAGTGCTCCAACCAAGGATGTCGGAGTCCTGCTTTCGTTCCAAAGCCCCACCATGTTTCGCACTTTAAAATGCGAAAGTGCTATTGGGTCACTTTACTGTACCTTCTCTGAAATTTTCCAGAGCTCCCTTGGCTGTGATACAGCTATGGCACAAGACAGGCATAGGCAGCAGATGGGTGAAAAGGATCAATGCTTCTCTCCCCAGGTCCTCCCCTTTAATGTTATTTCCTATCAATACTTATAAACAAAACAAAAGTAAAATGAGTAAAAAATACCTAAAATACATAGGGCTCAAATTGTTAAAGAGGGTACTCTAATAATCAAATATGAATAGTTACAAACCTGCTCCTTGGACAGTATCACCTCAACAGAGGCAACATCTCTGATGGACGGCACTCCTAAATTGTAGTCAAAATATTTAAGAGGAAGCAAGCAACTTCTCAATTGCTGAACTTATCAGTATAAAGCATGGAATTTTGAGCCAGTTGGAACTGACATCAAGATTTTGCCCTGCCCCTGCTTTTTCTTAGCTGACTAATCTTGGGTAAGTTATTTAACATCTCTCTGCCTCACTTTCCTTATCTGTAAAGTGCAGATAATAAAATCATCTATCCTCATATGCTTATTGTGAGAGTGTATAAAGAAGATGAACGGTTTAGCCCAGTGCCTAGCAAATAATATCACTTCACTGTTGGTTTTGTTTGTTTGTTTGTTTGATATGGGGAAAGGTTTACTTTTTTCTGTATGGATAATCTCTTGCTCCAGCATTCTTTTTCTTCTTTAAACATCTTTATTGGAGTGTAATTGCTTTACAATGGTGTGTTAGTTTCTGCTTTATAACAAAGTGAATCAGCTATACATATATACACATCCCCATATCTCCTCCCTCTTACATTTCCCTCCCACCCTCCCTATCCCACCCCTCTAGGTGGACACAAAGCACCGAGCTGATCTCCCTGTGCCATGTGGCTGCTTCCCACTAGCTATCTATTTTACATTTGGTAGTGTAAATATGTCCATGCCACTCTCTCACTTCGTCCCAGCTTACCTGTCCCCCTCCCTGTGTCCTGAAGTCCATTCTCTATGTCTGCGTCTTTATTCCTGTCCTGCCCCTAGGCTCTGCAGAACCAGTTTTTTGTTTGTTTGTTTTTTAGATTCCGTATATATGTGTTAGCATACAGTATTTGTTTTTCTCTTTCTGACTTACTTCACTCTGTATGACTGACTCTAGGTCCATCCATCTCACTACAAATAATTCAATTTTGTTTCTTTTTATGGCTGAGTAATATTCCATTGTATATATGTGCTACATCTTCTTTATCCATTCATCTGTTGATGGACACTTAGGTTGCTTCCATGTCCTGGCTGTTGTAAATAGAGCTGCAGTGAACATTGTGGTACGTGACTCTTTTTGAATTATGGTTTTCTCTGGGTATATGCCCAGTAGTGGGATTGCTGGGTCGTATGGGAGTTCTATTTTTAGTTCTTTAAGGAACCTCCATACTGTTCTCCATAGTGGCTGTACCAGTTCACATTCCCACCTTACTGTTGGTTTTTACTAAAACTATTCATATATGTGGTGTCATGAATGCCACAAACAGCCAAAACTAATTAATAAATAAGAGGCTTCCTAGGATAGGAGGAGCAATAAATGTGGAACAGAAGAGCCCAGAAAACGTACTCTATATCCTCTAGGTAGGTACCTGGAGGTCTTCGGAATGGCTTTGCATATGTACCTAGCTACATTTGTTTTTATAATTTCTATCTCATGAGATTCAACACAGCAGGAGAGGTTGCCATGGAAACATGTACACTTGACAATTTTTATTTATTCAAAATAGTTTCCATGAAACTTGCCTACTTCTTTGTTAGATGTCAGTTGTTATTCTGTCCTTCTATCAACGTGCCTTTCAATTCTGTGCAATTCTCATCTGCAGTGTGGCCAAGCCTTTGAGGGAAGGGAGAGCACACAAGGCTGACCGTGCTCCCTTTTATATCAGTCAAGCAATTTTTTTTTCTGTCCCGATGATTGGCAACCACCCTTGTTGGCAGCATTCTGGGACTGCAGGCGGAAGAATAGAAGCAAAGAGTATCATGAAAAGGTCTTTCAGTTCTGGTAGTGCCAAACCTTCTTTCTCTTTTCTGTGGCAACCAAAAGTACCTTCAGATGACAAAGAGGGGCATTCTTCTAAAGCTTTCAGGATTTGAGTACATGTTTACGTCTGCATTGTTTCTGTGAACTGTGGAAGCAATTAAAATGCACAGTGGGCCAATATGTGATTGCAATGAAATTTCCATTACTTGGTGCCTGTACAATGTCTGTAGTTTCCACTGAGCATTTGCGTTAGGGATTTTGGTCTAGTGAAACACATCAGAAAATATTCAGAAGACATAGATTAAGAAGATATGGAAAAAGGTACCTTTTTAAAAATTTGGAGGTCAGTGTCCAAGGATTACGAATAAACAAAGAACTCCAGAACGAATGAACTCACTTTGCGCATTTATTCTAGTATTTTCTACATTCCTGTAGTTACATAGTGATTATACAACGTAAGTCATTGTGTTTTTATAAGACCATGTGTTTACTTCTGAGTCACATGGTTTATCTGGAGAAGAGTGAGAAGATAAGCCTATCACACGGGAAGGATGTTAGAATGTCGAGCCAAGAAATGAGAAAATACATAAATGATTTCCTGGTAATTCCTCAACAATTTGGAATAATCAAGGACACTAGTGAGGGAAAAATTGTTGTTCTTGTTTTGTTTGGTTTTGGCTTGGCTTGGAGAAGATGAGCCTTCATATATACTAATGCGATAAAGCAGGGGTACCTCTTAGTATTGTTGATGTAAAAATGCATTTATATTTGCTTATGCTTAACTCCAAGCAAAGTAGCAGGTGATGGGATATTCCTCACAAGTCTAGTGAAATAACTACAACCAGAAGTTACATGGTCTGGCAAACTGAAGTATATTAAGTAGGTTTCGGATTACTAAGATTAGAATACATTGAACTTACTGGGAAGTTTGAGTGTTGAAGCATTCCAAGAGAAAATTTAGAGTACAAAACCTTTTAACTTTGAACACAGTTATACTGAGAAAGAATGAATTTCAGATGGTAGAGTTTGAGATCTGTCCCATGGGAACTCGCTGAGGAATCAGTCAGTCCAAGGGTAAGAACAGTAAGCTTTACATGTCCACAAAGAGCAGAGTGCTCTATATCACATATCCACCATCAGAGTTACTCTTTTAAACATTTCATGTTGTTGGACATAAACAAAGCAGCAGTTGAGCATGACTCAGCCAACAGTCGTCCACTAGGTGTCCACAGCGAGCATGGTGCTAATCTGAGGAACACGTAACAGAACCTCTGTTTCTAGAAATAAAAGGTGGGTTTTCCTTGCTTAACAAACACCATATGACTCATATTTATAAACATTTGGAGTGAAAACAATCATATTACAAACAGTACATACACTAGAAGCCATTTTGAGAAGATAGAAATTATATAAGTGATAGAACAAAATATCAACTTAGGGTGTCTCTGGATAATGAGCATGTTAGGGATTTTTTTCATCTTGTTTCTTCATATCTCCTGATTATTCAATAATAAATATGTTTTTGTGTAATTTTAAAGACAGATTTTTTTAAAAAGAAAAAACAACCAAGTTGTCCTACAAACCTAGAAGTAAGGATCTGATGACTTTGGACTACGGTAGGAAATGCTAGCATAACTGTTGGTCTAGGAGGCTGAAGACATTGAGATTAAATTTGGAGCCAACACATTTGTGTTTAAATATCTGACAATCTTATTGTTTGTCATTCCTGTCTTCAAAAAGGCAAAACTTCTGTTTCCCTTCTCATTTTACTTAAAACTGAAAATAGGACTCACACAATAGACATTTTGATGAAAACATTGTCACTAGATGAAGTAAAACAGTAGACTGTTAGGAATGTGGTTTTTGTCAATGACACAGAGCTAAGAACTTAAATAAAACAAATCTTGATAAGTAGCCCAAGTGTGGTCTGCCAAATATGAGGAAATGGCTTTCAGAATTTTTAATAAGGAAAACACCATGGTTTCCTTCCTTCGTTCATTCAGCAAATATTTATTAGGCAGCAGTGTAACACACTCCAGGTGCTGGGGATAAAACAGTGAACAAAATAGACATGGTTCCAGTCCCATAGAGCATTCATTCCTGTTACAGAGCTGAACAAAGAGCAAAAAGAATGCAAATGCTTACACAATTATAGGTAGAAATTCTATAAGTGCGAAGGGCAGGATGTTATTCTAACATTCATCAGGGGGACCTATCCTACACAGAGCTATCAGTGAAGACATTCCTGAGAGATATTTAATCTAGGTCCTAACAATGAGTAGGAATTAATTAAGATGATGGAGATGATGGAGAAGGGACTTTGGGAAGAAGGAATACTAAGTGGAAGAAACCTGGGACATTAAAGAGGGTTAAGAAACTGAAAGAAGGAAAATGAAGCTGGAGTATGGTGAAGGGGGAAAATAGCTTATTAGGTTGTGTTAATAAGTTTAAATGTGATCTTAAGAGTGATGGAAAGCTCTTTGGTCAGCAAATGATGCAATTCAATTTTTGTTCAAACAGTAATTGCATTAAAATTATTTTATCTCTTGATCAGCATTGGGACCTAGAATTCCAGAAGTCTTAGAAAATGTGTTTTCTAGTACGTAGGGGAAAAATCAACAGAGGATTAAAATCTGTTGGTGATATGAAGCTTATGTAACTGTTTTACTAAGTCCCTATGTCCGAAATACTCATCTCTTTTATGATGCCAGTTTCCTTTGGGGCCTTCACTGTTTCTTGCTGGCCAAAATTTCAGGATATTTTGCTGGAAGTTTTTTTCTACCCCTCAATTTATCCAAGAACACCAGGAGCTTAACCCCGTCCAAACTGTACTAGTCCAGCTTCCAAAATAGCAAATGGGTAGGAGCTGGAGCCTGGTCTGTTCATTTATGCCACATGGTAACACTGTTGAGGAAGAGTCCGGCACACATGATCAGACCATGCCGTCCACTCACCACTGAGGCACACTTATGATAATTCAGGTCCTAACCCAGGCTTTGGGGTGCCCATGCTGTATGCCAGTGCCATAATAATAATAATTATTATTATTATATCTTTACTGCTTATCATGGAATGTTTCAAACAAATACCAAAGTATAGTATACCTATCACCCAGTTTCAACAATTTTTTTCAATTTATGGACAATTTTTTTCATCAGTACTCTTCCTACTTACCCTCCCCATCCCCAATGTCTTGAAGGAAATCCTAGACATCATAATATTCCATTTGTAATAATGTTTGTAGCACTAAAAGATCTGGACTATTACAAAGGAAATCTAAACTCAGTACCATTATCACACTTAAAATATAAACAAGTTCTTCATATGATCAAATATCCAGTCATTGTTCAAATTTCCATGGTTGTCTCACAAAAATTCTTTATTTTTTATAACTTTCTTGTTCAAATCAGAATCCAAAGTTCATACATTGCAACAGGTCCCTTAAGTCTATTTTACTCTAAAGATTTCTCCTCTATATTTCTTCTTTATCCTTTGCAATATATATATATATATATATATATATATATTTAAGAATTTGTGTGATTCGTCCTTTCGTGGATTTTGCTAATTGCATCCCAGTGGTGTCACTTAACATGTTCTTTATTCCTCTTGTGTAGTTGGGAAATTGATAGAGGCTTGATTAGATTCAGGTTGGATTTTTTTTGGGGTGTGTATGTACAGTGACCTTATGGGTGGTATTGTTTACTTCCATTAGGACTAGCCTGCTTTATTCCAGTAAGTCTCTGCAAACTTTGAATCTTAGGAAACAAGTTTTGGGTTCCTGAACACTTCTCTCATATAAAACCCCTAGCCTCCTGAACACAAATAGATTCATTTTGCCTACTCCCTACTCAGAGTTCTGCATACCTAAAAGAAGGCCAGGTTTTGTTTAGTCCCTCCAAATAAATAAATAAAACTCAGCTCTACATTTCCCTCAGGATGCTGAGTTCTTCCTGTCCTCTATCAGTATAATTGAAAGGGACCAAGACACGGAAGCAATCTAAATGTCCACGAACAGATGAATGGATATAGAAGATGTGGTACATATATACAATGGAATATTACTCAGCCATAAAAAGAATGAAATAATGTCATTTGCAACAACATGAATGGACCTAGAGATTATCATACTAAGTGAAGTAAGCCAGGCAGAGATAGACAAGTATCATATGATACTGCTTATATGTGTAATCTAAAAGGGAAAAAAAAAGACACAAATGAACTTATTTCCAAAACAGAAAGAGACTCACAAACACAGAAAACAAACTTACGGTTACCAAAGGGGAAAGAGGGGTGGGAGAGGGATAAGTTAGGAGGTTGGGATTAACATATACACATTACTATGCATAAAATAGATAACCAACAAGGACCTACTATATAGCACAGGGAACTATACTCAGTATTATGTAATAACCTATAAGGGAAAAGAATGTGAAAAAGAATATTTATATATTCTTATATATATATATTCTTATAAACATATAACTGAATCGCTGTGCTGTACATCTGGAACTTACACGATATTGTAAATCAACTATACTTCAATAAAAAAAGTTATTTTAAAGAATAAAAATATTTTAAGTTATTACAAAATAATAGCTATATTTAAATATGTAGTACACTATATCCTTGTTGCCTATTTATTTTATACATAGTAGTTTGATCTCTTAATCCCATACCCCTATCGTGCCCCTCCCCCAACCTCTCCCCACTGATAACCACTAGCTTGTTCTCTATATCTGTGAATCTTTTTCTTTTTTATTTATTTATTGTTTTAAATTTTTTTTAAACATCTTTATTGGAGTATAATTGCTTTACAATGGTGTGTTAGTTTCTGCTTTTCTTTTTTATTATATTCACTAGTTTTTATTTTTTTAGATGCCACATATAAGTGATATAATACAGTATTTGTCTTTCTCTCTCTGACTTATTTCACTTAGCATAATATTCTCTAGGTCCATCTACATAAATGAAAATGGCAAAATTTCATTCTTATTCATGGCTAATATTCCCTTATATACATATAATTCCATTCTATATACATGTATTAAATATACATACCACATCTTCTTTATTCATTCATTCATCTGTTGATGGGCACTTGGGTTGTTTCCATATCTTGGCTATTGTAAACCACGCTGTATGAACATTGGCGTGCATATACTTTTTGAATTAGTGTTTTTGTTTCTTCTGGATATATAGCCAGGAGTGGGATTGCTGGATCATAAGGTAGTTCTATTTTAAATTTTTTGAGGAACCTCCATACTGTTTCCCACAGTGGTGGCACCAATATATTCCTTTTTCTCCACACCCTCTCCAAAATTTGTTATTTGTGGATGTTTTGATGACTGTCATTCTGACAAGGTGAGGTGGTATCTCATTGTGGTCTGGCTTTGCATTTCTCTGATGAGTAGCCATGTTGAGCATATTTTCATGTATCTGTTGGCAATCAGTATATATTTTTGAAAAAATTCAGGTTTCCGCCTATTTTTTAATCAGGTTTTTTTTTAAATTGAGTTGTATGAGCTGTTTGTATATTTTGGATATTAACCACTTATTGGTCATATTATTTTCAAATATTTTCTCACATTCAGTAGGTTGTCTTTTGGTTTATTGATGGTTTCTTTTGCTGTGCAAAAGCTTTTGTTTGATTCGGTCCCATTTATTTATTTTTGCTTTTGTTTCTTTTACCTTAGGAGACAAATCAAACAAACAAACAAGCAAAAACAATGCTGTGATTTATGTCAGAGTGTTCTGCCAATGTTCCGTTGTAGCAGTTTTATGCTTTCAGGTCTTACATTCAGGTCTTTAATCCATTTTGAGTTTATTTTTGTATATGACATGAAGAAATGTTCTAATTTCATTCTTTTACATGTAGTTGTCCAGTTTTCCCAGAACCACTTGTTGAAGAGACTGTCTTTTCTCCATTATATATTCTTGTCTCCTTAGTCATAGATTAATTAACCATATGTGTGTAGGTTTATTTCTGGGCTCTCTGTTCTGTTCCATTCATCTATGTGTCTGTTTTTGTATCAGGGTCATGCTGTTTTGATTACTGTAGCTTTGTAATATAGTCTGAAGTCATGGAGCATAGTATCTCCAGCTTTGTGTTTTTTCTTCAAATTCCTTTGGCAACTTGGGGTCTTTTGTAGTTCTTATGAATTTCAGGATCATTTGTTCTAGTTCTGTGAAAAATGTCATGGGTATTTTGATAGGGATTGCATTAAATCTGTAGATTGCTTTGGGTAGTGTGCCCATTTTAACAATATTAATTCTCCCAAGCCAAGAGCATGGGATATTTTTTCCATTTCTTTGTATCATCTTCAGTTTCCTTCACCAATGGTTTATAATTTTCAGAGTATAGGTCTTTCACCTCCTTGGTTAAGTTTATTCCTAAGTAATTTTCTTTTGATGTGATTTTAAATGGGATTGTTTTCTTGCTTTCTCTTTCTGATAGTTCATAATTAGTGTAGAGAAAGCTACTGATTTCTGTATAGTGATCTTGTGTCTTGCAACTTTACTGAATTTATTTATTAGTTCTAATAGTTTTGGGGTGGAGACTTTAGGGTTTTCTGTATAAAATATCATGTCATCTGCAAACAGTGACAGTTTTACTTCTTCCCTTCCAGTTGGGATGCCTTTTATTTCTTTTTCTTGTCTAATTGCTATGGCTAAGACTTCCAATACTATGTTACGTAGAAGTGTTGAGAGTGGGCATCCTTGCCTTGTTCCTAATTTTAGAGGAAAGGCTTTCAGCTTTTCACTATTGAGTATGATGTTAAGCGTGGGTTTGTCATAAATGGTTTTTATTATGTTGAGATATGTTCCCTCTATTCCAATTTTAATGAGCGTTTTTATCATGAGTGGATGTTGAATTTTGTCAAAGACGTTCTCTGCATCTATTAGGATGATCATGTGATTTTTATCCTTCCTTTCGTAAATGTGGTGTATCACGTTGATTCACATTTGAAAATATTGAACCTTCCTTGCATTCCTGGAATAAATCCCACTTGATCATGGTGCATGGACCTTTTTATTTACTGTTGAAATCAGTTTTCTAATATTTTGTTGAAGATTTTTTTATCTATATTCATCAGTTATTGGTCTGTATTTTTTTTTTTTTTTTGTAGTGTCTTTGTCTGGTTTTGGTATCAGGTAATGATGGACTTGTAAAATGAATTGGGAGTGTTCCATCATCTTCAACTTTCTGGAATAGTTTGAGAAGGATAGGTATTAGCTCTTTTTTATACATGTGATAGAATTCCCCCATGAAGCCATCCGGTCTTGGACTTTTGTTTGCTGGGAGTTTTTTTGGTTACAAATTCAATTTCACTACTAGTGACCAGCCTGTTCAGATTGTCTATTTCTTCCTGATTCAGCCTTGGAAAGTTGTAAGTTTTTAGAAATTTGTCTATTCCTTCTAGGTTGTCTAATTTGTTGACATATAACTGTTTGTAGTATTCTCTTATGATTTTTGTATCTCTGTGGTATCAGTTGTTATTCTCTCTTTCATTTCTTATTTTGTTTATTTGGGTCCTCTTTCTTTTCTTTTTGATGAGCCAAGCTAAATGTATATCAATTTTGTTTATTTATTTTTTTTAAATCACCTCTTGGTTTCATTGACATTTTCTATTGTGTGTTTTTTTTGGTGGGGGTGTCTACATTTCTTTCTTCTCTGATCTTTATTATTTCCTTCATTCTGGTGACTTTGGGCTTTGTTTGTCCTTCTTTTTCTAATTCCTTTAGATAGTAGGTTAGGTTGGGGTTTTTTGAGATTTTTCTTTGTTTTTGAAGTAGGCCTATATTGTTATTAACTTTCCTCTTTGAATGGCTTTTGCTGCATCCCATAGATTTTGGAAAGCTTTGTTGTCATTTTCTTTTTTTTTTTTTTTGAGGTATCTTCTAATTTCCTCTTTGATTTCTTCATTGACCCACTGGTTTTTTAGTAGCATGTTGTTTAGTCTCCATGTGTTTGTGCTCTTCTTCTATTTTTCTTCCTGTAATTGATTTCAAATTTCATACCATTATGGTTGGAAGAAATGCTTGATATAATTTCTATCCTTTTAAATTTGTTGAGATGAATTCAAAAATTTTTAAATACATGTTTTAATGTCCAAAATAGGCTTCATAATTTTTCAAATTTAGAGTTCATAAAGTTAGTACCTTAAGCCTGTTTGCTGACAATGGATGTTACCTCCTACTTAATGTTTTTAAGTATTATAAAGAATAAGATAACAATTATTACATATGTTACATGGAAGATTTATTATGATAGATTTTTCCAGATAAATATTCCTCCTCACTTTTTGTGTTCCCCCAGTATCCTAGCATAGAAACCATAAATGAATATTGAGAATGACAAACTTGCATTAAGTCAATGCAAAACGGTGCTATAATTCACAGCATATAAAAATCATCATATTTTCAGTTAACTAAGAGCACATGCACTAGCAGAAATTGTTCTTTCACTGCCTACCTTTGAAGTCATATATAGTCTGACACATATGGGGTTCATTAATAAAAAATCCAATGGAACAAAGCATACAAATGGTTTTCTAACTAAAGGCTAAGGTTAAAGGCAGAAAAATACCTTAATTTCCCAAAGGTTCCATGCACTCCAAAAGTGTAATTTGGCATCTCTGAAAGTTGTGTGAAACAGAAGTGTCAGCCACTGCTCTGAGGCATAAAATAGCCAACCTCAGTGACGGATCAGTCTTCAGGTATGGATTTACCTTCTAAGTACTTGCAGATTTGTCTTAGAAATTATCTATTCTAAATGTGCCATAATTACTAGGATATTATGTGTTAAATAAACTGTGCGGGACCTCACCTGGAATTGCCATATGACAAGACATCTGGAGAAAACTGTTTTCTGTTCTGAATTTCCAATTATAAAATGGCCAAAACTACTGATTGAGCGTGATCAGGGCATGCAGACAGAGTCATGAATAAAAGGTTCTAAAGGTGACCTGGATATTTCTGTTATTAATGCAGATCTCAATACCATATTTTTCTTGCCCAAATATTTAACACACTTCCCTAGAACAACTGCCACAGCTATGTGGGACGGACTAGGGGAAATCAATTCTGTATTTTATTCACACACTCAAAATATCATTAGAGGGCTTCCCTGATGGCGCAGTGGTTGAGAGTCCGCCTGCTGATGCATGGGACACGGGTTCGTGCCCCGGTCCGGGAAGATCCCACATGCCGCGGAGCGGCTGGGCCCGTGAGCCATGGCCGCTGAGCCTGTGCATCCGGAGCCTGTGCTCCGCGATGGGAGAGGCCACAGCAGTGAGAGGCCCGTGTACCACAAAAACAAAAAACAAAAACCAAACTTAAATAGTTTGTTTTGTTCCACTCTATGCTTTTAAGGAAGAACTAGAACATTAAAATCGTGTGAAGAGAACTTAACAAAAATTGCAGCTTGTTGCAAAAATATACCCTTGAAATAGCTTTTAAAAATCAAGACTTCCAATATAGAAATAGTGCCACAGTCAAATAAAAAAGTTTATTACCCAATCTTCAACATCTAGCTAAATGAGAGACATGTGGAGGAAAAACACTTCATCTAAATTTAGCACACAGTAAATATGCTTTCCCTTAAAAAGAAAAAAATTGTCACTATATTTAAATTATTTCAAAATAGTCTTTAAAATTTTATTGAACTTTATGAGAAAAATACAAACTGAGCTAGAAAACTGGATATGTCAGGATACCATGAGGAGGATTTATGTTTGTTACATGTATTAATTACAGCTGGGGAACTATAAATACCACTTTCTAAAGAAAGAGTCAAAGTTGTAGACCAAGTTAATATATACATTTTTGGGTAAACAAATGCTTAACATGATAAAAGTATAGTCCAGTCACTTGTTTTTATTCCCAACTCCAGCTCTAACTCAAAATGTCAAATTGAGCGGTCATTTATGCTCTATTTTTCAATTTTCCCATCTGCAAAATGAGGGGAAAGACTGTGTTGTCTCAGGGGGATATTATGTTGCTTCCTCTCCAGTCCTTAAAACCAAGCCTGAAACTAGGTCTGTTTCCTGTTTGATGTGATTTGTAATCCCAGCGGTCTTACAGGGGCACCACACCCTAAAATATCTCTCCTCTTACTATGAATATCATTCCCAGGAGCTCAAAGCATATGTTATGTGGGGATCTCCCCCACTGTATCACCATGACCTACTCTTATTTTATGAAGAACCCATGTAATCATGAGAAACAGTCTGGGTGAGCATGTCACTGTGGAAATTCATAATCTCAACCAGAGAACAGCAAAATTACAGTGGAACCTGTGATGTACGCAGTGAAAGGGAAAGTAGATGGATTCTGGAGACACATTTTTCCACTTAATGATTTTGCTTGATTTCTTGCTTAAAATTTGAACCATTACTTGACAATTCTGTACTCCTTTTGACCAAATTGAGCAAATGAAAGACACATTGTAATTACAGAGTCTCTCCTGTGTGCCAGTCACCATGCCAGGCTCTGACGAATTAAAAACAGAAAACAAAAAATGTAATAATACGAAGATAAACAAGACACAGTGTTTGCCCATGAGGAACTCATAATATGACATAATAGTTCAACTCTGGAAACATTCAAGAAAGAATATTCCATTTGTTTACCTGAGATCACTCAGAAAGGGTTTTTAAAAATTAATTTATTATCTGTTCGGAAAATGAAGGTATGAAAAGATATTCCCCAACTGAGCTAAGATTTGAGACTTCTCTTTTTGTTGAGAATCCTGGGAACATCCTTCTATTCCTATTTCTTCCCTTAGAAGTGTTATATTTTCAGAGTACAATTTTGCTACAAAATGTGAAAGTGTAGTCAGTTGGTTTTGTATTTTATATAAACAATCTATCATGAAACATAAGCAAAATGCACAATGTAAACCTGCCCCCTTTAGCTGAAAACAAAACTGATTCCAACTCTCAGTAGACTTCAGAGCTGAGAAAGGGGCACTCGTCATTTCGCACATGACTTGGGTCTGCGGACAAGTTGTTGAAGAGACCCACCACTCCTGCCAGGTAAATGCAGAAACAAAGAGCTCAGGGCTCCGATGCTCAGATGTGTCTTCTTTGCTCCCGTTGCCCCTGTTAAAACATGTTGCTCTTACACATGCAGGCAGAGTCACCCATCTTGCCAGCACAGGTACACTTGTATGAGATTATTGGCTATAGTGCATAATACATGGATAAGTAGAACATAGATGTCTAATCTGGGTCATATAAATCAATATTTAAATGTTGACTTATATATGTTATGCTTCTTAGTAATCTTAGTGTACTCTATGCAAAAATAAATACATAAATTGCTTTTTGAGAGAAACTAGAAACATAACCTGACTAGAACTAGGAGATTTCTCGTTCTTTCACTTAATTCGTCAGAAATCAAGAAAAAATATTTAACTAAAAAATATGGCAGCCTCCAGTAATGCCAACACTGTGAAGGATGATTTCTTGAGCAATTCCCATGCAGATAAACTCACTTTATTGTAAGTTTCTTTAAAGCTGGGATTTCCGAAGAGATCTAAGGCTGATACATCTCACAAAATGTCTCTTATATACAGATCCTTGTCAGCCCAGAGACTTTCTTAGGATGAGGTAGAAGAAGAGATGAAAATAATAAATGAGACAGTCTCCTGGGATTTTCAGTTTTTCTTGGGTCCTGTGAGGTCAGAAACCTCACAGGGCTCCCTTCCTAACGTTATTTCAGTGTTAGTATTTCCACGTCCAGTTCCAGCTGGAAGCAGGCACTGCGGACCATGTGAAAATTCAGCAAGGACACACAAAATTAGCCCTGAGGTTTTGAACCTTAAAAAGGCTTGGGTCGGGCTTCCCTGGTGGCACAGTGGTTGAGAGTCCGCCTGCCGATGCAGGGGACACGGGTTTGTGCCCCGGTCCGGGAAGATCCCACATGCCGCGGAGCGGCTGGGCCCGTGAGCCATGGCCGCTGAGCCTGCGCGTCTGGAGCCTGTGCTCTGCAACGGGAGGGGCCACAACAGTGAGAGGCCCGCGTACCACAAAAAAAAAAAAAAAAAAAAAAAAAGAAGGCTTGGGTCAGGGTTGAGTTTTTTCAGAATTATTTACGAGTCCCTGAAGATCAACAGTGTCACTCTTTGACAAGGTGTCCTTAACCCCAAACTTCTATTTTTCACGTTCAACCACAGCCTTGCATTCTCTCTCTCACCTCTGACCCATTGATTCTCCAGAGCAAAGGCTCTTTAGGGACTTAGATATATTTTAAATGCAAAAGAAGAGATACAAAAGCCTAGATAAGCCATTTCATAGAAATATCTGATATTGGAGTTCCTATGTACCTTGGGTAATTTCAGGGAATGACAGAGTGGATAAGAAGTATAAGAACACTTTAAGATCAGTTTGGACTAAAAGCAAAATCAAAGCAAGCATTTACTAAAAAATTCATAAAATCGTATTTTAGTATGATTCATCATTACAAGATATATTTGTAGCCCTCAGCTTCCCAGCAGGCTGGCTTCCAAAAGTTTGTTTGTAAGTTTGTTTTTCTGGATCTGAAAAGCCATTTCTCTTATAAACAATGTTCTAAATTAGTAGTTCTTGGGCTTTGTGTTATGAACCCTTTTGAGAATAGCCTAAAAGCTATAGACACACTTCCTGGAAAAATTCTCATATGCATGTGTACTCTAATTTTTCGTACACTCTCAGTGGCTTCACAGTTCTATTTAAGAACTTCTTTTCTCAGGCACCAGGGTAGCTCAAAAATCCATAGCCACAGGATGAATTAAATAGCTGGTCTGGAGCTGGAGCCACCATTTCTAACAACATACTAAACAATACACTTGTAATTACGTCTTTGGAGACCAGCGCACCAGATTAACATCCCTGGCAGCCGCCACGGTTAAGCTACGGGGTGGTAGCATGATAGTGTTCTTACCTCATCAGGATGCAAGCCAGAATCTGTGGTTTTACAGGGTTGGGTAGAAGGGGTGTATGTTTTGTAGCTGGAGCAGATACTGGCCTTATTTCTGAAGGACTCTTACTGTTCTTTGAGAAGGTGCTAAATCAAGAGAGACATTTGTGCAGCAGTTCAGTTGTTTATAAATCAGTGGTGCCTATAGTCCGGGTCAAACTACATACGATGAAGCATGTTAACTATGTAACTCTCTTTTTATAGATTTCTCTTCTCTTAGGAATCTGAGAGCCAAAAAGAGTTACTATTGTAAGAGCAAACCCTCTCCAAGGGTTTCTGAATATAAAGTTTACATCTCTTCATAGGCAGTCATTACCTTCCCCACGTTTGTAGCATTTATTAGAATAAATAAAAATCAAACAAAAATCTATCCTCTTTTTAGAATATTTATTTTAAAAAGGCTAACATCTCTTGATGACTCTTGACATGGTGTGCCTAGAGGCATCTACATAGCAAAGTCTTCTTAGACCCACACTTACCTATCTTGGCATGCTGCACAGTGAATGCACTGCATCAGTATTTGTGGTTCTTGTGGGGTGTCAGGAGCTGGCAAAGTCTCCTTCTCAGCATGCTGAGTCTGACAGTGGCTCTTGTGCTCTCAGCATCCCCAGGAACCAATATCAAGGTTCCTGGTAGTGACCCCTTTCAGGTCCAGCACTCAAGAATACCACAGTGTCTTCTTCACTGGCCTCCTAAGATCCCTAGAGATAAGGGCATATGGTGAGTCTGCCAGGTCTCCAAAGAGGTTCTCCCAGTATTTTGTACTATAGACCTACAGACACAAAATCTCCTAGTAGTGTCCAGATTCAGAAAACTTGGCAACAACTTCAAATTCATCTCATAGCTCCACAAAGGATATGGAATCAGAGAGATAAATTAGGAAATTGAGTCCAAAAAATAGCACCAAGATAGATTGGATTACAATTTAGCAAATATTCATGGTCCTTTCCCTCATGGTAGAGTGGACACTCCTGCTGCAAAGGGTTCCTGAACCCAATTTGTGTGTGTGTGTGTTGGCTTCAGCCACACCAACAAGCAATTCTCAGACACCAGCAGGGTGTTTGAGAACTCAACTCAATTCTGACACTATCCACCCAGAGATAGAATCATATTCTACAGGAAGAGGGCTCAGTTCACAAGACTGCCTTCTACTTCAGATACTTCAGACAAGTCCAGGTTGTTAACTGCACTTCTGACTGATGGGCTACAAATCAGAGGTTCTCACAAACCGTCCTTGGGTTTGATTAATTTTCTAGAACGGCTCCCAGAACTCAGGAAACCCCATTTACTCACTAGATTACCAATTTATTATAAAAGCACATTAAAGGATACAAATTAACAGCCAGATGAAGAGGTACACAGAGCAAGGTCATGAACAAAAGTAATTTTGTCCTAGTGGAGCATGGAGCCCTGCACTGTGGCAGACAGAAACTCTCTAAAAAAGGGCAAAAATCTGTCCTATTGGGTTTTTATGGGGGCTTCATTACATAGTAATGATGGACTCATTGGCCACTGACGATTGATTCACCCTCTAGCCCCTATCTTCTTCCTGGAAATCAGTGGGTAGGACAGAAAGTTCCAACCCTCTAATCACATGGTTGTTTCTCCTGGCAACCAGCCCCCACCATTGGGTGAGACCCAAAACTCACCTTCCCTAAAGCATTTTCAGGAACTAAGGACAAGAGACCTCAGGTCTCTCAGGAAATTTCAAGCATTTTAAGAGCTGTGAGCCAGGAACTTAGGATGAAGACCAAATATATATGCAAATATGTATTTGAATGATGAAATATGTATTTCTTATAAATCTCAATATTGCACCAGTCCACTTACTTAGGCCATGTGACTCACTTTGACCAATGAAATGGCTGCAGGTGTAGAGTGAGTAGTAGCTCTCAGTGGGCTGTGTAGTCTGCCCCTCTTGTGCTCCTACTGTTCCCCATAAGGAGAACATGCCCCAGGGTTGCTGGTTCAAAAAGAAGGTGAGAATTGTGGAGCAAACCCAAACCCAAACCTGGCTGATCTGTAGCCTGAAACCCATCTATTCAGCCTACCCACAGGCCTTTAAGTAAGAGAAAAATGCTGCTGTAAGTCGCTGGGTTTTGGAGTAGCTTGTTATGCAACATTGTTTTGACAATTGCTGACTAATTCACATATTAACTCATCTAGCTCATTAAACTAAGAAGTGGGTAATGTTACTGTTTTACAAAGGAGTAAACCATATACTGAGTTGGAGCAATATTTATTAAAATGTATTCCAATGAATCAGGGTTGGCTTCTGGGTTATGTAATCTCTATAGTCACACAGGGCATCACATTCAAAAAGGCCCTGCACTCAGCTTAATGCTCTGTTGTTGGGTTTTTTTAATTCTTAATCATTTTTATCTTTGAATTTGTGTTTTGTATGTGAAGTCCAGGGAACAATGAGCATGCATGTCAGCAGAGGAGATATGTACAATATGGGTGTCCATCCCATTCTTTGCCACTTCATCTGCATGTAGCATTTGCCATGCCCATGAACACAGAATTCTGGTGGACCGCCGATGCGTGGGAGTTCAGCAAGATACAAAGAGTACCTAAGCGCAAGGTAATCATGTTATGTCTGTATCTAAGTAAGCAGGGGTTCTGGCAGCCCTGAAAGGCCTTGCTTTCCGTTTGAGACAGAACTTGCTTTGAACACAGAAAGAAGGGAATAACCTTCTAAGAAACGCAAACAATCAAGGAACCCTATCATGCCTTTTTTATTCACGTTACTTCCCTGTATTAGCCGACCGCTTATGCTAAAAATGATGACATAGAGAAAAAGAGGAAAGATCAGGCAACTTGAACTTCTTTTTCCACTTCGTTCTTCCTTACTCATCAATAAGCATAAAGTAGAGAGCATCGGTAGAATGTGCATGAATCAGGAAGTGAAGTAAGAGGCAATGGACTTGGGAGAAAACTGGATGAACACAGGGAGAAGTTGAACAGAGTTAGAAAATATAAAGAAGAACCAAACAGACCTGAGAGTACGATAACTGAAACAAAAAATACATTAGAAAGAATCAACAGTAGATTAGATGATTCAGAGGAATAGATCAGCACTCTGGAGGATAGAGTGGTAATCACCCAAGGAAAAGAATTTTTAAAAATGAGGATAGTTTAAGAGACCTCTGTGACAACATCAAGTGTAATAGCATTCTTGTCATAGGGTTCCCAGAAGGAAAAGACAGAAAAGGATGGAGAACATATTTAAAGACATTATAGCTGAAAACTTCCCTAACCTGGGGAAGGAAACAGACATCCAGGTCCAGGAAGCACAGTCCCAAACAAGATCAACCCAAAGGAGGTCCACACCAAGACACAGTATAATTAAAATGGCAAAAATTAAAGATAGAGAGTCTTAAAAGCAGCAAGGGAAAATCAAGTAGTTATGTACGAGGGAGCTCCCATAAGACCATCAGCCAACTTTTCAGCAGAAACTGCAGGCCAGAAGAGAGTGACATGGTATATTCAAAGTGATGAAAGGATAAACCCTCAACCAGGAATATTCTACCCATCAAGGCTATCATTCATATTTGAAGGAGAGATAAGGAGTTTTAGACAAGAAAAAGCTAAAAGAGAGGCGGAGTCAAGATGATGGTGTGGGAAGATGGGGAGTTAGCGTCTCCCCACAACTTGGGCGCCTGCTGGCCGCTGGTGCAATACTCTGATGCCCAAGTAGACAGGAGGAACCCCAAAGCGAACCGGTAGGACATAGGGGGACTGATGGGGGAGGAGAAGTGGAGGCCAGACAGGATCTGTGCCCCTGAGGTTGGGGAGATCAGGAGAGGCAGGCGGGAGGGACTATCCAGGAAGAGCGGGAGAAGAGCGGAGGGCGATCACCTGGCCCATCCGGACCGGGGAGCCTGCTGAGCTCCCAAGCGGGTACACCCTCTCCTAAGCCCCATCCAGGCCACGTGGGTCCTTGGGGACATAGGAGGGAGGCTGGGGAGATCAGGAGAGGCAGGCGGGAGGAGGCATCCCGGAGAAGCAGGAGAGAAGCAGAGGGCGATTGCCCCACCCACTCGGGCATGGGGAGCCTGCTGAGCTCCCAGGCCCATCCCCTGCCCTACAAAGCCCCCTCCAGGCTGCACTAGTCCTGGGGGCATAGGAGGGAGGCCAGGGAGATCCGGAGAGGCAGGTGGGAGGGGGCCTCCCAGACCAGAGGAGCAGGAGAGGAGAGGAGGGCATTTGCCCCGCCCACTCCAGCCCAGGAAACCTGCTGGGCTCCCAGGTAAGGTCCCCTGCCCTCTGAGACCGGGGTGGTGGGGCACGCCTGGGCCTCTTCTGTTCCTTGAGCCTAAGCCCCACTCCCCACAGCCCCCAGGGCCTTTTCCAGCCCTGTGGGTCCTAAGCATAGGCCCTGAGCACCACCCAAACCTCGCCCTTGTTAGGCCCCGCCCTCCACAACCAAGGCCTTCCCCTCCCCCTTTTTATTTCCTTTTCCCACCTCCTCTTTTTACTATTGTGTTACTGATGTAGCTGCTGGTTGTTGATTCCTCTATATTTTTATTTTTATATTCTTTCTAACGTATCTGTTAATTTCCTAGTCTAATTTTATTTATTACGTTGTTATTGTTCTCCTTGTTTTTTCTTGTTTTTTTTTTTTTTTTTTTTTTTTTGCCGCCCCATGCAGCTTGTGGGATCTTGGTTCATGAGCAGAGGATTGGGCCAAAGCTCCTGGGGTGGGAGTTCCGAGTCCTAACCACTGGACTGAGAACCTCAGAACCCAGGGAATATTCATGGGAGTGAGGTCTCACAAAGTTCCTCATCTCAGCTCCAAGACCCAGCTCTACCTAATTGCCTACAAACTCCAGTGTTGGAAGCCTCAGGCCAAACAACAAGTAAGACAAGAACACAATCCCACTCATAATAATAATAATAATAATAATGAGACAGCAAAAAAATATGTCACAGATGAAGGAGCAAGGTAAAAATCTACAAGACCAAATAAATGAAGAGGAAATAGGCAACGTACCTGAAAAAGAATTCAGAGTAATGATAGTAAAGATGATCCAGAATCTAGGAAACAGAATGAAGGCACGGATTGAGAAAATACAAGAAACGTTTAACAAAGATCTAGAAGAACTAAAGAACAAACAAACAGAGATGAACAGCACAATAAATGAAATGAAAAATACACTAGGAGGAATCAATAACAGAATAACGAGGCAGAAGAATGAATAAGTGAGCTGGAAGACAGAATGGTGGAAATACCTGCCAAGCAGCAGAATAAAGAAAAAAGAATGAAAAAAATTGAAGACAGTCTCAGAGACCTCTGGGACAACACTAAATGCACCAACATTCGAATTGTAGGGGTCCCAGAAGAAGAAGAGAAAAAGAAAGGGTCTGAGAAAATATTTGAAGAGATGATAGTCGAAAAATTCCCTAAAATGGGAAAGGAAATAGTCACCCAAGTCCAAGAAGCACAGAGAGTCCCATACAGGATAAACTCTAGGAAAAACACACCAAGACACATATTAATCAAACTAACAAAAATTAAATTCAAAGAAAAAATATTAAAAGCAGCAAGGGAAAACCAAAAAATAACATACAAAGGAATCCCCGTGAGGTTATTACCTGATTTTTCAGTGGAAACTCTGCAAGCCAGAAGTGAGTGGCAGGATATACTTGAAGTGATGAAAGGGAAAAACCTACAACCAAGATTACTCTACCCAGCAAGGATCTCATTCAGATTTGATGGAGAACTCAAAAGCTTTTCAGACAAGCAAAAGCTAAGAGAATTCAGCACCACCAAAGCAGCTTTACAACAAATGCTAAGGAAACTTCTCTAGGCAGGAAACACAAGAGAAGAAAAAGACCCACAAAAACAAATGCAAAACAATTAAGAAAATGGTAATAGGAACATACATATCGATAATTACCTTGAATGTAAATGCATTAAATGCCCCAACCAAAAGACAGAGACTTGCTGAATGGATACAAAAACAAGATCCATATATATGCTGTCTACAAGAGACGCACTTCAGACCTAGGGACACATACAGACTGAAAATGAAGGGATGGAAAAAGATATTGCATGCAAATGGAAATCAAAAGAAAGCTGGAGTAGCAATACTCGTATCAGATAAAATAGACTTAAAAATAAAGACTGTTACAAGAGATAAGGAGGGACACTACATAATGATCAAAGGATCATTCCAAGAAGAAGGTATGACAATTATAAATGTTTATGCACCCAGTATAGGAGCACCTCAATACATAAGGCAAATGCTAACAACCATGAAAGGAGAAATTGACAGTAACACAATAATAGTAGGGGACTTTAATGCTCCACTTACACCAATGGACAGATCATCCAAACAGAAAATACATAAGGAAACACAGGCTTTAAATGGCACAATAGACCAAATAGACTTAATTGATATTTATAGAACATTCCAACCAAAAGTGGCAGAATACACTTTCTTTTCATGTGCGCATGGAACATTCTCCAGGATAGATCACATCTTGGGTCACAAATCAAGCCTCGGAAAATTTAAGAAAATTGAAATCATATCAAGCATCTTTTCTGACAACAACGCTATGAAATTGGAAATCAATTACAGAAGAAAAACTGTAAAACACACAAATACGTGGAGGCTAAGCAGTGTGCTACTAAATAACCAAGAGATCACTGAAGAAATCAAGAAGAAATAAAAAAAACACATAGAAACAAATGACAATGAAAACACGACGACTAAAAACCTATGGGACACAGCAAAAGCAGTTCCAAGAGGGATGTTTATAGCAATACAATCTCACCTCAAGAAACAAGAAAAATCTCAAATAAACAATCTAACCCTACACTTAAAACAACTAGAGAAAGGAGAACAAATAAAACCCAAAGTCAGTAGAAGGACAGAAATCATAAAGATCAGAGCAGAAATAAATGAAATAGAAATGAAGAAGACAATAGCAAAGAGCAATAAAACTAAAAGCTTGTTCTTTGAGAAGATAAACAAAATTGATAAATCCTTAGCCAGACTCATCAAGAAAGAAGAGGACTCAAATAAATAAAATTAGAAATGAAAAAGGAGAAATCATAACTGACACTGCAGACATCAAAGGATTATAAGAGACTACTACAAACAACCATATGCCAATAAAATGGACAACCATGAAGAAGTGGACAAATTCTTGGAAAGGTACAATTTTCCAAGACTGAACCAGACAGAATTAGAAAATATAAACAGAACTAGCACAAGTAAAGAAACTGAAACCGTAATTACAAATCTTCCAACAAACAAAAGTCCAGGACCACATGACTTCACCGGAGAATTCTATCAAACAATTAGAGAAGAGATAGCACCGATCGTTCTCAAACTCTTCCAAAAAATTGCAGAGGAAAAAACACTTTCAAATTCATTCTATGAAGCCACCATGACCCTGATGCCAAAACCAGAAAAAGATATCACAAAAAAAGAAAATTATGGATCAATATCACTGATGAATATAGATGCAAAAATCCTGAACAAATACTAGCAAACAGAATCCAACAACACATTAAAAGGATCATACACCATGATCAAGTGGGATTCATCCCAGGGATGCAAGGATTCTTCAATATACGCAAATCAATCAATGTGATACACCATATTAACAAATTAAGGAATAAAAACCATATGATCATCTCAGTAGATGCAGAAAAAGCTTTTGACAAAATTCAACACCCATTTATGATAAAAACTCTCCAGAAAGTGGGCATAGAGGGAACCTACCTCCACATAATAAAGGCCATATGCGACAAACCCACAGCAAACATCATTCTCTATGGTGAAAAACTGAAATCATTTCCTCTAAGATCAGGAACAAGACAAGGATGTCCACTCTCACCACCATTATTCAATAATTTTGGAAGTCCTAGCCATGGCAATCAGAGAAGAAAAAGGAATAAAAGGAATACAAATTGCAAAAGAAGAAGTAGAACTGTCACTGTTTGCCAATGACATGATACTATCCAGAGAAAATCCTAAAGATGCCACCAGAAAACTACTAGAACTAATCAATGAATTTGGTAAGGTCGCAGGATACAAAATTAATGCACAGAAATCTCTGGCATTCCTATACACAAACAACAAAAAATCAGAAGGAGAAATTAAGGAAACACTCCCATTTACCACTGCAACAAAAAGAATAAAATACCTAGGAATAAACCTGCCTAAGGAGGCAAAGACTTGTGCTCAGAAAACTATAAAACACTGATGAAAGAAAGCAAAAATGACATAAACAGGTGGAGAAATATAACATGCTCTTGGATTGGAAGAATCAATATTGTGAAAATGACTATACTATCCAAAGTAATTTACAGATCAGTGCAATCCCTATCAAACTACCAATGGCATTCTTCACAGAATTAGAACAAAAAAGTGCATAATTCATATGGAAACACAAAAGACCCCGAATAGCCAAAGCAATCTTGAGAAAGAGAAATGGAGTTGGAGGAATCAGGCTCCCCGACTACAAACTATACCACAAAGCTCCAGTAATCAAGACACTATGGTACTGGCACAAAAACAGAATTATAGATCAACGGTACAGGAAAGAATGCCCAGAGATAAACCCAGGCACGTATAGGCACCTAATGTATGACAAAGGAGGCAAGAACATACAGTGGAGAAAAGACAGCCTCTTAAATAAGTGATGCTTGGAAAACTGGACAGCTACATATAAAAGAATGCAGTTAGAACACTACCTAACACCATACAGAAAAATAAACCGCAAATGGGTTAAAGACTTAAATGTAAGACCAGACACTATAAAACTCTTAGAGGAAAACATAGGAAAAACACTCCTTGACATAAATACAGCAAGATCTTCTTTGACCCACCTCCTAGAGTAACAGAAATAAAAACAAAAATAAACAAAAGGGACTTAATTAAACTTAAAAGCTTTTGCACAGCAAAGGAAACCATAAACAAGACAAGAAGAAAGCCCTCAGAATGGGAGAAAATATTTGCAAATGAAACAACAGACAAAGGATTAATCTCCAAAATACACAAACAGCTCATGGAGCTCAATATCAAAAGAACAAACAATCCAGTTAAAAAATGGGCGGAAGACCTAAATAGTCATTTCACCAAGGAAGACATACAGGTGGCCAAGAGGCACATGAAAAGATGCTCAACATCACTAATTATTAGAGAAATCAAATCAAAACTACAATGAGGTATCACCTCACGTGGGTCAGAATGGCCATTATCAAAAAAATCTAGAAACAGTAAATGCTGGAAAGGGTGTGGTGAAAAGAGAGCCCTCCTGCCCTGTTGGTGGGAATGTAAATTGTTACAATCACTATGGAGAGCAGTATGGAGGTTCCTTAAAAAACTAAAAATAGAACTACCATATGACCCAGCAATCCCACTACTGGGTATATACCCTGAGAAAATCATAATTCAAAAAGAGTCATGTACCGGGCTTCCCTGGTGGCGCAGGGGTTAAGAATCCGCCTGCCAATGCAGGGGCACAGGTTCGAGCCCTGGTCCAGGAAGATCCCACATGCCGCGGAGCAACTAAGCCCATGCGGCACAACTACTGAGCTTGGGCTCTAGAGCCTGCGAACCACAGCTACTGAAGCCCATGTGCCTAGAGCCCGTGCTCCGCAACAAGAGAAGCCACCACAATGAGAAGCCCGCACACCACAAAGAAGAGTAGCCCCCGCTGGCCGCAACTAGAGAAAGCCCACACGCAGCAACGAAGACCCAGTGCAGCCAAAAATTAATTAATTAATTAATTTAAAAAAATACTCATTGAAAGACAAATACCTTATGCTAACACATATATATGGAATTGAAGAAAAAAAATGTCATGAAGAACCTAGAGGTAAGACAGGAATAAAGACACAGACCTACTAGAGAATGGACTTGAGGATATGGGGAGGGGGAAGGGTAAGCTGTGACAAAGCGAGAGAGAGGCATGGGCATATATAACACTACCAAACGTAAGGTAGATAGCTAGTGGGAAGCAGCCGCATAGCACAGGGAGATCAGCTCAGTGCTTTGTGACCGCCTGTAGGGGTGGGATAGGGAGGGTGGGAGGGAGGGAGACGCAAGAGGGAAGAGATATGGGAACATATGTATGTATAACTGATTCATTTTGTTATAAAGCAGAAACTAACACACCATTGTAAAGCAATTATACTCCAATAAAGATGTAAAAAAAAAATACTCATTGCCGAGCAAGTATCATAAACTTCATGGTAGCATCAATTTCCTTTGTTTCTCAAGTCCTACAGGAGTGTTTCAGAGAGGGCCATAGGCGTGAATTAGGTTTACATCACACCTGTGGAACCCTGAACTTAGGGAACACTAATCTATTATAATTGTCTATAAGTAAACGTACACAACCTATGTGCCAGAGAAAAACATTGTCAGTTAACAAACCTCTCATTTGCTCCAGGGGGAGGCACTATCTCTATCTTCCAAGATGATTTTCTATACAGACATCCTTGAAAAGATAGTCCAGAACAGTAGGGCACTGTAGTGCCCCTGCTCCCAAGAGGTGCTGAAACGTGAGAGGCCTATGGAGAATTGTCTCCTAGCAATTTTAACACTCAGAAGTCATTTACTGGCTTGCCTTGATTCAGGCAAAGATTTCATAGGTACAATACCAAAAGCACAGTCCATAAAATAAACAATAAATTAGACAATCATAATTAAGAATGCCTGCTCTTTGAAAGACACTCTTAAAAGAACAAAAAGCGCAACCCACTGGAAGAAAATACTTGCAAATCATTATCTTATTTCAGAATAAGAAAACAAACCAATGAAACATTGCCAAAAGATTTGAACAGACACACAGACACGTCACCAAAAAGATATACATACGGCAAATAAGGCACTAAAGGATGTTTATTATCAGTAATCATTAGGAAAACACAAAGCCATAATGAGGTACCACTACACACCTATTAGAATGTCTACAATTTAAAATATTGACCATGCCAGGCCTTGGTGGTGACGAGGAGTGGCTGTTGTTTAGAATGAGAAATGGCACAATGACTTTGGGAAACGGTTTGGCGATTTCTTACAAAGTTAAACATACGCAAAACATATAACTCAGCTATTCCACTCGTAGCTGTTTCCCAAGAGAAAGAAAGGAATGTGTCCATATGAAGACTTGTACATGGATGTTCATAGAAGCTATCTTTTTAATAGTTAAAAACTGCTTAATAGTAAAATATATATATATATGTTAACCCCATCCCAGCGATCCAACTCCTGCGTGTTTACCTAAGAGGAATGAAAACTCATGTTCGCACACAAACCTATATATGAACATTTATAGCAGTTCTATTCATCATCTAAGCTAAAAATGGAACATAACCCAAATATCCTTCAACAGGTGCCTGGACAGACCAACTGGTACATGCAAACGATGAAATACTACTCAGCAATAAAAAGGAACTGTGGATACATGCAAGAACTTGGCTGATTCTGAAAGGTGCTATTCTGAGAAAAAGGAGCCAGTCTGTGATGATTTCGTCCTGCAGGGTCCTATTTAGTTGATATTTTGGAAAATGAAAAAGTATAGTAATAGACAACAGATCAGTGGTTGCCACGGGCTAGGAGTTTGCAGGAGGTATGATGGTAAGGAGGCAGCAGGAATGAGGGTTTTTTAAAAAACTATTCTATTGACTGATCGTAGTTCCACAAATTTACACAAGTGTTGAAACTCATAGAACTGCACACCAGTAAGCAAACTAAATAAGCAGAGGTAATAAATACTCAAACCCTATCACTTTCCAATTATTTTACTACATTTTGCTGTCATCATGTTCTTGAGCTTATTCATGTCTATTGTATCTGCACAGAGAAAATGCTGTATAACAGCACTGCTGCACCCCTTTCCCCCACTCATCTTCAGTGATGACACACTGGTAGCTTGGAACCAGCATGGGGAGAGCATTTACACTATGGGTATTGACAGCTGCTGCAAATTGAGGTTTGGATTTTTTTTTTTTTTTTTTTTTTTTTTTTGCGGTATGCAGGCCTCTCACTGTTGTGGCCTCTCCCGTTGCGGAGCACAGGCTCCGGACACACAGGCTCAGTGGCCATGGCTCACGGGCCCAGCCGCTCCGCGGCATGTGGGATCTTCCCGGACCGGGGCACGAACCCGTGTCCCCTGCATCGGCAGGCGGACTCTCAACCACTGCGCCACCAGGGAATCCCAAGGTTTGGATTTTTGAGGGCTTTTTGGAGAGCTTATTTCTGAGAATTTACTGACACACCACTGCGTACCTTCCCTCTCTGATGACTGGATGTCCTTGCAGTGGAATGCTGGAGCCTTGAGCAATTACCTGAACCATAAGGATATCTACCTTTGTCTTTGACGTGGATATTTTACGAATCTGTAGAAGTTAAAATGAACTTGTCCAGAATTGATGACAATGCAAATGATTCTTGTCAGTGAACATGCAAATGGCTTCTGTCCAGTAGAGAGACAACGCTCCCATGTGTGGGAAGTTTGGGATCCATGTGCAAGTTCATTTCAATATTCCTGATCATAAATGTGTCTGTTCTTTGGATTCTCCTTTGAACCAACATCTTTTCTGGTTCTCTCATTTAATTAGTGATATAAATAATTTTTTTTACATGTCCTCATTTTACATTTGCTTGAGAGTCCAGTTTTAGCTTTTTTTGAAAAATATCTTTAATAGCATACTGTTTTGTCTGCAGCACTTGACTGCCTTTAAAATCCCTTGCTAAGAAGTCTGCCTTGTTCCAGTAAGATTATTTAAACTCCAGGTTTCTCTGCTATCCAGTTTTCCCAATACAGTTAAATACTCTGTACCCAGAATATGGTACTTTTCTTACGGATGGTACCACAGTGCAACCAAAGAGACTTTGCTGTCCTAGCTCTGGGGTGAAATATCAGGAAATGCTAGTTCTACAAGAGTGATATGATGGGATTGCGTGAAGATAGCCAGAGTTAAGATTGAGGGAGCTCTGGGAATCTGTCTTTGATTCCAATAAAAGACTCACAGCAGGGAAGGGAGCCCTACTTTATTTAATTATATTTTGCAATAACTGAAGAGACTGGTCTTGATCAAGTTAGCCATAGTATCTCGTGGGAAAGGATATGTTAACAATTGACTCGCTGGCTTCTTTCCTAGTGTCATTCATTAACATAACATTAACCACTAACAAATGACCTTTTAAAATTCCTTTTCTTTGGAATATTGACAAAATTCTCATTCAGATACTGCTTTTGCCTCTATTTTTTAATCATTGAATATTAGTTAATATCTCCCAGATCAGACAATTGGGATTCTGACATTTGCTGCACCAGGAACTACTTACAAAATAACTGTCCCTTCTTCAGCTCTTTTATTTAACAGTCATGTGAACTGGGATAAGTTGTATCACCTTTATTGGGATCAGTTCAAACATTAAGTCTAAAAATGTAACAATCACGCATTGCTGTTTTTCTTAACGGTTACATCATGTGCATTCACATATATATTTTTTTGGTTGTTCGTTTTTTAACAATATTAAGAAAATTGCCAATTTATCTAGAGACACTTGATAATTGGCACTTGGTCAACTAAATTTGGAATCCCAAGCATTTGTTACTGAAGATGTGTAGTGCACTTAATTCCTCCTGCATGTGTACTTTTTATTTAATATTTCAGAAATTACTGTGCTCCCTAGGAAAGTCAGACTAGATATAACATTTTCTTTTATTAATATAGTCTCTCTAAAAAGCCCAAAAGTGTATCTTCTTGGCCTATAGCAATAATATATCAGAGCCTAAAATGTATTGTAGTTTCCAAAATTGTATACATCCCAAAGGGGGAATAATTGTATTTGTTCTATGAGAATTGCTTAGGGGAGTTGTAATTGCTTCTTAGACAAAAGAGCTAGTCTTTCTTCCAATTTAGACAAATGACTGATGAAGCTCCCTTCCAGGATATATAATGTCATGAAACATAGACAATGCCAACTTTTCAATTACATAGAAAATCCAATTTATTAAACACTCTTGGACTGATCATCGATCTGTAATTGTTACTCTGAAATGAGTAATCAGATGAGTTTTAATGTTACCTTATTAATGTTACCAAGGAAACTCCACTGAGATGGTTAATAGTCACTCCTAACCTGCATTTCTACAATCCAGGGGAGAGCACATTCTTTGGGTATAGGAGAACTTATGTTCAAATTCTGTTCTTAGCTTTGTGACATTAGGCAGCTCACTTAGACTTTCTCAATTCACTTTTCTTTCATCTAGTAAAATAGGAATAATACCTGCCCCTCAGGGGTTTTGTTGGTGATGGTGGTGGTATGTTTTTGTTAGGATTATTTTTTTTTTTTTTTGAGACTGGAGATAATACTTATGAGGCTGTAACACAGGGTCTGGAAAAGTCATAATAATTCTTATAAAAATTTAATGTTCTTATAGCTTTATGGGACTTGAGGCATCTATGGGTTTTCCATGTTACAAGATTAAAAGCAGAGGTAATAACTTTTTAGTATATTCTGCCCCCTGAGAGAGAAGAGATCCATAAACCTTATTCATGTTGGGAAGAAGGGTATAGAATAATAAATAAGTCTAGGTCATGACTAAATTACCTTGGGATCCTGGGGAAACTTGCTCCAGAGTTGCTCCAGGCTAGATTGGATTTCTTGGTAAAGACTTAGCACTCTCAGAGCTCTCAGAGACTCCCAAAGTCCTTCCCAACCTCTATGAGGCCAATTAAACAAGCATTTATGTGAGCTAATCCTTTTAAAAACAGAAGTCTATTTAAAGGCATAAAGCAGACAAAACTGAGATTATAGCACAGTCCTTTCTCACCTGCCTTTCCAAGCCCTTGCCCTGGAGGCAGGAACCTCTCCGTGGCTGCGGTTCTGAAAGTTTGTTGCTATTCTTGATATAGGGATATAGGGATAATGATGTATTGGAGTGAGCAATTATCAGACAGATTTTAGCCACATGGTTGTGCTAGGCCCCAAAATTACAGGTTCATGGAAGGCACCAAAAAGTGAGGCCCAAATTCTAGTAGACTCCTGAGATAATTAGAAAACTCTATTTGCAAAGGCCCCATCAATTGAGTTAGGAGTGGTGCTTTATGCATGGCTTCACTCTGGCCAGTTCTTAGCTCCTGACAGATGTGGTGAGCTACAGCCACCTACAGCCATGGAAATTTGTAAACCCTCTCACATATATATATTTTTTGCCTTTTTTTTTGTTTGGGGCTTTTGTTTGTTTGTTTTTACATTTTCAAAGATATCCCTTTGTTATATGTTCACCTGGCACAAGAACTTCAGACTTTTGTTATATTCATCTAGAAAGAGAAATTTGAACTTTGCAGAGCACCGATTGACATGGTTGGCTATGGCTTTATTAACATTGCCCAGTCCATGCTTATATCCAAGGTATCTTAAATTATTTCAATTAATGAAAAGACAATAATAACAATCAATATAAGCACTGGCACATTTATGGGAAGTGAACATTTCAAAGATCAGTATAAAACTAGTCATGTAATTTAACCTTATCTTAAAAAGTTATTGATTCAAATATAAATATGCAAGGTTCTACTATTGAGAGTTGTTTTGTAAATAACCACCTTTCATATGCAGATCCTAAGATAACTCTCATTTCCTCAAAACAAACACTAAGATAACTTAGAAATTCAGTTGATGTCTAGTTTCTTCATTGGAGGCTGCACAGCGCCTGGCTTACTTCATTTGTCTAGTTGTCATTTCTACACAAATTTAACTGAGGACCCAACTTCTCAGATACTTTGCCTGTAGGAGCTTGCAGCCCTCATTGTGTGTGTAGATTGATGGGGGAGGAAGAAGAAAGCTGGAATCAGTATGGTAGCCGTAGGGGAGTTAACCTTGGTACAGAAGCTAACACCGGTAGGCCACGGGGTGACACGTGTCAGGTATTTGGTAAGGTAAGTGGCGTAGTGGATAGGTGTTCACGTCGGCTGGTACAGCCTAGCAGCTGAGAGCTGGAGAGAAGACCAGTTCTTTCACCCACGGTTGCATGGAGATCAAGCCGCAAGCTCCAAATGAAGAATGACAAGAGATGAAGCACAACAGGCTATCAAAAAGAGAGCTGGGTTACTGGCAGGAAGTCAACAACAAAGAAATCCATCTGGACAGGGTGGGCTAAACTGGTTGCTCCAGAGAAGTGGAGAAAGAAGAGAGAGTTCCAGGATCTGGAAACCTCGAGAACGTGGAGATCATCCCGACATACAAGAAGTGGGTTTATGGCAGCAAGACGAATTCTGAACCCCATCATGTGGTAGATTTCATTCTGCTGAGAAAGACCCCGTTATGATAAACCAGAACTCCAGCTCAGGTCTGAATTTACAGGGAAGAAATTTAAGACAGGGTCAAGGGATTTTAACACCATGAAGTCAGGATGTTTTGTTAGACCTGCGCGGTCTCCTAGGAGTTTCGACTCGCCCAGGAAACAACAAGAGTCGGAAGTCGATGCAAAACGCAAGAGGTTTATTGAAGGCCGGTGCACCGGGGTTCCTTGGTCCTCACGCAGGAGGTCGAAGAAGGAACCCTTTTGGGCGCGAATATGTCAGTTTTATAGGTTCCCACTTCCCCGTATGTAAATTATAGATTTGGTTGTGTTCTCCTGCTGATTGGTCCCGGCTTAGGCTCGGACCAGAGAGGGAACTTGTCCCCAGCTGCCTGATTGGTCTTTGACAGACACCTTTTTTACATTTTGTTATCTCCCTCCTTCTCCCCAGCTGCCTGATTGGCCTTTGACAGACACCTTTTTTACATTTTGTTATCTCCCTCCTTCTCGGAAGGGGGCCGGACATCCTGGAAATTCACCCATTGTCTAAGAAGCCCCTATTGTCTGGAGAGTTCTTAATCATTAGCTGGAACAATGTCCCTCGAGTCCCACATTCCCCCCTTTTTCTTGTGACTATTGATTCCAGTCATGGAATCTCAACCTTCTGTTCGTAAACTTTGGTACTGTTGTCTTAACATTAGAACTTGTACAGTACTGATACGTTCTCTAATAAATGCTATCAAGCGATTTAGAACACATGGTCCAAAAGTTAAAATCAACAATAAAACAATAAGAGGTCCCAACAGAGTAGAGATTAAGGTGGTAAACCAGGGGGACTTATCAAACCATGATTGAAACCATCCTTTTTCGTTCTCTCTCTCCCTTTGCCTTTTATCTAAGCGTTCCCTTAGTTTATCCATGGTTTTGGTAATGGTTCCTGAATGATCAATATAAAAGCAATATTCTTCTTTTAGAGCGGCGCATAATCCCCCTTCTTTAAGAAACAGCAAATCTAGGCTGCAACACCGTTTCTGAAAGTGAGGTGAGTGATTCCTTTAGTTGAGTTATGGAACTTTCTAATGCTCGAAGGTCGACGTCTACAGCCTGTCTTAAACTTGCATAATACTGGGGTTGTTGTATGAGGGCTGTGGTTCCTGTTCCTATCCCGGCAGATATTCCTAGTCCTAGAAGGACAGCCAATGTGAGGGTTACAGGTTCTCTTTTGTTTTTTGTTTTTCCTACGTATTCATCTAAAAAGGATGAGTCTGAATGGTAGATAAGTCTAGGGACTAATTGCACTAACACACAAAAGTCAGCTGAAGTATTAAGAACCTCTAAAGAGACACAAGGGGTGAGCCCCGTGTTACATGTCCACCATCCATCTTGAGGAGGTACAAGATATCCTGAGCCTGAAGGGAGGCTAAAATCATGACAAAGGTGTCTATGGGACTGGGGAGGTGTTCCTATACAAGTACCATTTCCAAAAACCGAGGACAGGGTTAATTTACTGTTCCCTTCTTGCTTCCATCGACATTGGTCTGAGGAGGTAGAATTAGTATAGTTGGAGCTATATCCTATAGCATCATAATAAGGGGGAGGGGCAGCATAGCAAAGCCAACATGATTTTGTAGCCTCTGGGTTTGTAGCATTGAGAACCGTAAAGGCTGCCTGCACCAAAGAAAGCATCCTATCCTGAGGAGTCCCAGGCTTAACTGTGGGTTCTTTGGATCCAGAGGTTTCATTAGTCTCATTCTTTGTTGACGTAGTTGAAGGGGCCGGGGGAAGCAAAGGGGGGCCAAGTATGGGATTTGGGCCTATTGATATAGGAGCAGGAGTCTCAATCTTTAGCTTAAGGGTCATTAATATTTCTAAATCATATCCTCTCATGTAAAATCTAACACCCCAAGAATGACCATTTATCCATTTTTTATCTCTTTTTCCGGGATTACTAAAGGAAATTTTAAGGGGATGACACCATCCTGAACATTTACTCCGGTGTCCGGTATCCTCATTATGAGAATAATTAGCCGTTACAGTAATAAAATCCCAAGTTGAGGTGGGTTTCCAATTAGTATCCCCGGTAGTTTCACATCCCCAGCTTTTGCAATAAAAGTTTTCAGTTCCACCACATTTATAATTCAGAGATCAAGGGCGGTGGAACCCGGGGCATACGTAGAAAGTGAGGATACCAAGCATCATTTTTTTGCCTGCATTTTTGCAACCCGGCCCAAACCAATCAGTTTCCGAAACTTTGGAAGGGGCAGTGTTCATATCATGAGAATCTTCTGTATCCCAATAAGGTGCTCCTATAGCCAATTTACAAACATCAGGAAAAAGATCTGGCCACCAGGTCCAGGGGGGTGCAGTATGACTAATGGACCACGTTACATCTTCAGTCTGAGAAATTACCTGCCAAGTTAAACGTTGGGGGAGGTGAGGGCTAAAATCACTTACAGTCAGTAAAGGCAGTAAAACCAAAATTATAAGTCTTAGGTTCGTAGAAGCTTGAGTTTGAGCGGGTTGTCGGTTCTTTGGGCCCGCCATCCTGATGATGCCGTCGCTGGTGCAGCCTTCACATGTGAAGCATGGATCTAGGCAGCGATGCCGTCCACTTTTATGGCCGTTGGGGTGGTGAGGAGGACGGTGTATGGTCCTTTCCATCGAGGTTCCAACGTCTGGGTTCGATGCCGACGGACGTATACGGAGTCTCCGACTTGGAAAGGATGAGTTTCTCCCGGTGTTCCCGGTTGGTAGGCCTTGGCGAGTTGGGACCATATTTCTTTCTGGACCAATTGGAGTCCCAGTAGCCTAGCATATAAGTCAGTGTTATTTTGACAATCAGGTTTTATTTCTTTTCCTAAAGTGGGGAGGGGAGGCGGGGCACCATATAATATTTCAAAAGGAGTAAGATGGTATCGGGAAGGTGTATTTCTAACCCGGAATAGGGCCAAAGGAAGGAGCACCGTCCAATCGGTACCGCCAGTCTCCAAGGACAATTTAGTTAGGGTCTCTTTTAGAGTCCTATTTATTCTTTCTACCTGACCTAAACTTTGGGGTCTATAGGCACAATGTAATTTCCAATCAGTCCCCAAATATCTGGCCACATCCTGACTTACCTGGGCGACGAAGGCTGGACCATTATCAGACCCTATTACCTTTGATGCTCCAAATCGAGGAAAAATTTCTTCTAAAATCTTCTTGGCTACTACAGCAGCTGTTTCTTTCTTTGTTGGGAAAGCCTCTATCCATCCTGAAAAAGTGTCTACAAAAACTAAAAGGTATTTATTACCGTACCTTTCAGGACGCACTTCGGTAAAGTCCACTTCCCAGTAAGTTCCTGGGCAGTCCCCCCTGAGTCTCTTTCCAGTTTCAAGTTTCCCTTTGTGACCATTTACCTGTTGACATGGGACGCATTCCTGCACAATTTGTTCAGCTAATTTTGTCATTCCAGGGGTTTCGTACCCGGCTTTTTGTAACAAGGCTACCATCTTTTTAGTCCCCAAATGTGTCCATCTGTGCATCTGTTGTAACATGGATTCTGCTTGCTGAGGGGACAAAGTTCCTTTTGTTGTGGCCGGGATGATTTCTTCATCGCGGCCTGGTTTTTCAGGAACTCTATCTGACAGTCCTAAAATGACTTCTCCCGATGCTATTTCTCGGGCCACTTGGTCAGCCATATTATTTCCCCTAATTATTGGGGTATTTTCTTTTTGATGTCCAGGGCAGTGGATGATACTGACTTTAGTAGGAAGCATGAGTGCAGTCAACAAAGCCACGATTTCGTCTTTGTTTTTAATTTCTTTGCCACCTGAAGTTAGTAGCCCTCTCTGTTGGTAAATGGCACCGTGGATATGAGCGGTAGCAAACGCATATCTACTGTCTGTGTAGATGTTTACTTTTTTATTCTCTGCCATCTCTAATGCCCTCGTCAGGGCAATTAATTCAGCTCGTTGGGCTGAGGTCCCTTGTGGTAGCGCCGCTGCCCATATGACTTGTTTTCCGTCTACCACGGCTGCCCCAGTTCGACGCTTACCTTCCTCCAGGAAATTGCTCCCATCCGTGAACCAGGTGAAATCAGCATCAGGGAGGGGCAGGTCCATCAGATCTGGCCTACTGCCGTGTGCTGCGGCTAGTACTTCCTGACAATCATGTATGATGGTGGAGCCTTCCAAGTCAGGATCAGGTAGCAAGGTGGCTGGATTGAGTCCTGTGGCTGGAGCAAACTTGATGCGATCTGAGTTTAGCAACAGGGTTTGGTAATGGGTCATCCTGGCATTAGTTAGCCACCTATCCGGTGGTTGACGGACTACATTTTCCAGGGCATGAGGAGCTGTTATCGTTAGATTTTGTCCTAAAGTTAGTTTGTCAGCATCTTTGACTAGAACGGCCACTGCAGCGATTATCTTTAAACAGGTGGGCCATCCTGATGCCACAGGGTCCAATTTTTTTGACAAATAAGCAACTGGGCGATTCCAGGGACCCAATTTCTGAGTCAATACTCCTTTTGCAATGCCCTTATTTTCGGCCACATATAAATGAAAAGGTTTGGTTACATCTGGCAGTCCTAGGGCTGGAGCTGAAAGTAAAGCTCGTTTGATTTGGTCAAAAGCCCGTTGTTCCTTATCGCCCCAAACGAAAGGAGTGCTGTTTTTGGTTAGGGGGTACAATGGGGCTGCCAGCTCAGCAAACCCTGGAATCCATAGTCTACAGAATCCGGCCGTCCCCAAAAATTCTCTAACCTGCCTGGCATTTTTGGGAGCCGGAATTTGGGCCACCGTATCCTTTCTGCTCTCCGTGAGCCATCTTTGCCCCCCTTTTAATAGATACCCCAGGTAACTGACCTGTTGTTGGCATATTTGTGCTTTCTTGGCTGAGGCTCTATATCCCAGGGTTCCAAGTTCCGTTAACAGTTTTTCAGTACCCTTGATACAATCTTCTTGGGTCTCAGCAGCTAATAAAATATCATCAACGTATTGGAGTAATGTTACCTGGGGATTTGATTCTCTATATAATGCCAAATCCTGATGGAGGGCTTCATCAAAGATGGTCGGGGAGTTCTTAAATCCCTGAGGTAGCCGTGTCCATGTCAGCTGACCAGACATTCCCGATGTTGGATCTTTCCATTCGAAGGCAAAGTAGGGTTGGCTCAGGGGAGAGAGTCTTAAACAGAAAAAAGCATCTTTAAGGTCCAAAACAGTATACCACGTATGTTGAGGTGGAAGAGTGCTCAGGAGGTTGTAAGGGTTTGGAACTGTGGGGTGGAGGTCTGCCACCCGTTTGTTTACCTCTCGTAGATCCTGCACCGGCCGATAATCATTTGTTCCTGGTTTCTTTACCGGCAGGAGAGGGGTGTTCCATGCTGATTGACATCTTATTAAGATGCCCAAGTCTAGTAGCCTCTGTATATGGGGACGGATACCGTCTTTGGCTTCTCTACTCATGGGGTATTGACGGACCGTTATTGGGGTGGCAGTTGCCTTGAGTTCCACTAGCACCGGGGACCGATTTTTGGCCATCCCCATTCCGGCAGTTTCTGCCCAGGCTTGAGGGAACCGAGTTACCCAATCAGTAACATTAACTCGTGAGGATGAAGGCTGCTCGTATAATTTATATTCATCTTCTAATTTCATAGTCAATATTTGAAGTAACCTTACCTTATTATCAGTTATGGTGGGACCTTCTGGCTGAAAGTGGATTTGAGCCCCTACTTTGGAGAGTAAATCTCTTCCCAGCAAAGGATAGGGGCATTCCGGAATAATCAAAAATGAATGGGTTACTCGTCCAATCCCAAGATCTACTGTCCTTCGTGTGGTCCATGAATATTGTTTATTCCCAGTGGCTCCTTGTACCCATGACCTTTTAGCTGAGATAGGACCTTTTGAGTGGAGAAGGACGGAGTGCTGGGCTCCGGTATCTACCAAAAATTGAACAGGTTCCCCCTCCATTTTAAGAGTTACCCGGGGCTCGGGGAGAGGGTTCGAGCCCTGACTTTCCTAGTCTTCTTCTTTCAATGTTAAGATTTTGTTTTTGGTTGGCCTTCCTCCATTCTTTTTTTTAGGGCATTCTCTCGCCCAATGTCCTTTTTCTTTACAGTAGGCACATTGGTCCTTGTCTAATGGCCGCCTTCTGTCTGCCGTTCGCCCTTCCTGCCTATTTCTATCCCCTATATTTCTTCCTCCAACCACAGTGGCCAGTATCTTACTTAAATTCCTCTCCTGTCTCTTATCCCGTCTTATTTCACGGGCTTCCTGCTCTTTCTGCTTTCTTTCTTCCTTCTCTTCCTCTGTTTCTCTTTTGTTATATACTTTATCTGCCTCTTTTACTAACTCCTGAAGCAAAAATCCCTGCAAGCCATCTAGCCTCTGTAATTTCTTCTTAATATCAGGGGCCGCTTGATCTATGAAAGCCATTGCTATAGTAGCCCTATGTCCCTCCGAAGTTGGATCATAAGGGGTAAAGCGTCTAAAGGCTTCCATTAAACGTTCCAGGAACACAGTTGGCGATTCCTGGGGCCCCTGAGTTACTTCCCTTACCTTAGCCAAATTAGTGGGCCGTCTGGCCGCTCCATGGAGACCCGCCACCAGAGCCTGGCGATACATTTTCAGGCGCTCCCTACCTTCCGGGGCATTGAAATCCGTTTGGCCTGACGAGTGGGAAACCAGCATCAATCTCGTTAGGCAGCTGGGTAGGTTGCCCATTGGCGCCTAATACATTTTTTCTGGCTTCTAAAAGAACCCGTTGCCTCTCCTCAGTCGTTAGGAGAGTCTGGAGCAGCTGCTGACAATCATCCCATGTGGGCTGGTGGGAGAAAACAAGAGATTCTATTAAAGCGGTAAGGGCCTGTGGATTTTCGGAAAAAGTTGGGTTATGCATTTTCCAATTATAAAGATCTGCAGAGGAAAAGGGCCAATATTGGAGAGGTCTATTCCTTTGGCCATCAGGGGGGCCATATTCTCTAAGAGGTAGGGCAGTGGAGTCCGGGGAGATAGCCCTCCGGCTCCTAGTGCCCACTGAGGGACCCCTTTCTTCTTCTATCATGGATGGTTCCCATGGTGCCGAGGGCAGTGGAGCTGGGGGGTCCTCTAGGTGGTAGGGGATTCGGGGCCGGAGGATAAGGGGGTGGGGAATCCAAAAGAAGCAAATCGGACTGCGGGTCAGGATAAATCGCCTTCAGTAGATCCGGGGCGTCGGGTAGCTTCTCCGTGTTGGGGTTTTTCTTTAAGGCTAATATCTCCGACGCTGCTGATGTATGCGCGGACGTACCTGTTGAGGAAACAAAGGGCCGGACCCACGGAGGTGGGGAGAGAATTAAATCTTCCCAGACCAAGACATATGGTACTTGGTCTGGATGTCCGTGGGGATCTATATTAAATATCTTAGACTTCAGCAGCTTAATCTTGTCTAATAAAAAGGATCCTTCGGGGGGCCATCCTATCTGAAATGTTGGCCATTCAGAGGCACACAAAGTCTGCCACTTTCCTTTCTTTACCTCTACTGAAAAATTATGGGCTCTGGCCCGAACTTCGGTCCAATAGCTTAGGGTAAGGGAAAGAGAAGTCGTCATAGTTTGTCCCATTGTCGTCCGTCAGAGAAGAAGAATAGACCACAATACAGAAACAGTTAAAACTCCACGAAACACATATACGTATGGGCCACCGCGAGCTCGCTTCAAAACCGAAACTTCTTCAGATGGCAGTTATCACCAAGGGAACTGCCGAAACCGAGTGAAGGGGAGACAGAGTTTGCCTCTCCTTCCAGATGAGCCACCAGGGCGTCCCCTAGGGCTCATGGACGCCGGCTATTAGCACGTCTGCCTAGCCAGAGGTCCGATACAGATTCCATAATAAGCCGATTCTTACGGCTTTCCTCCGATAATGGCCCACAAAGAACAAGGGACAAACAGACAATCAAGCTCGAGCTTACCTGGTACCTCCAACTCCCGATGTTCTTGTGGTCCGGGCGAGTGGAATCCCGGACGAGCCCCCAAATGTTAGACCTGCGCGGTCTCCTAGGAGTTTCGACTCGCCCAGGAAACAACAAGAGTCGGAAGTCGATGCAAAACGCAAGAGGTTTATTGAAGGCCGGTGCACCGGGGTTCCTTGGTCCTCACGCAGGAGGTCGAAGAAGGAACCCTTTTGGGCGCGAATATGTCAGTTTTATAGGTTCCCACTTCCCCGTATGTAAATTATAGATTTGGTTGTGTTCTCCTGCTGATTGGTCCCGGCTTAGGCTCGGACCAGAGAGGGAACTTGTCCCCAGCTGCCTGATTGGTCTTTGACAGACACCTTTTTTACATTTTGTTATCTCCCTCCTTCTCCCCAGCTGCCTGATTGGTCTTTGACAGACACCTTTTTTACATTTTGTTATCTCCCTCCTTCTCGGAAGGGGGCCGGACATCCTGGAAATTCACCCATTGTCTAAGAAGCCCCTATTGTCTGGAGAGTTCTTAATCATTAGCTGGAACAATGTCCCTCGAGTCCCACAGTTTTTGTTTTGATTTTTAAACCATTTCTGTGTCTGACAATTAAGTAGTTCAGTGTCAATCTTATTTTGCTTTCAATCAACAGATAATTTGTCTACCAGCCTACAACAAACTGCTGAGAACCCTGCAGTGTTCCACCTGGAACCCAGTCACATCTGTTTGTTTTACTTCACAAGTATAATAATTACTGAGGCTGTGGGAAACCAGTATCCAACCAATCCCTATATGTCCTCTCTTCTTTATTTCTCTGTGAATAAAAATCATTCTAATGAGAGAAACTTTTTTTTGCCTTCTGGGGAGAAGTTCTGATTCAGAGGCCATCTGAAAGAAAACCTAAATTATTCTTTTTGAATTGCCACATTTGCTTTGAGGTTAAGTGCTTTGCTAGAAATCATCAGCTCTTTCCACCAGGATTATGATTTTTAGAGACAAAAATCATAGTTTTTTCAAAGTTAGGTCTAAAATTTTTAACTGTAAAACTTTTATTGGCTTTGCCCTCAACTTCTGGCCAATCACATTGCTAATGCTTTGCTCATCTTGAAGCTAGGAGGATGTTAATATTTGTTGAAGCAGATCTGCAGATATGTGAAGAGGATTTTCTGCAGATGAGCCATCCTAAGAAAACAAAAATTGCAAAGAGAAATCATGTAGGATAGGGTTATCCTTCAGTTTATGTGTAGATTGATAGATATGATAGTATGGACTATTGTACAATAAATATTTACTCCTCCTTCAGTGTGGTAAGTTACACTCCCAGTCCCCATTGATATGGAGCTTGGCCATGGGCTTTTGCCAGTGAAATGTAGGCAGAAGTAATGAGGTGTAAGCTCTGAGCTAAGAGCTTAAGAGGCATTGTGTGTTTTCATTCAACTCTCTTGCATTTCTGCCTTTTGTCTCAGATAACTGCTAGACCATAGGGGATGAGAGAATACGGAGCAGACTTGGGCCCAAGCCATAGACTAAAACCAAGCCCAGCCATTCCCAGCCTCTATCAGCTGAACCCCAGGTAAGCCCTAACCCACCATATAACTGAGGGCAGGAAATAATTGTATTGGGCTTTGCCTCTGCATTATGGAGTAGTTTAACAGCATTATTGTAGAAATAGCTTACTGATTATATATTATATATTATAGCAATAGCTTACTCTCTCTATATCTGTATATAAATTTGTACTTCGTTTAATTGATGAAATAAGAAAATAATTTATGTTCATGATCTGAAGAACTGAAGTTGGGAAATTTTCAGTTTGGCGGACACCATACTAGCATTGATAAATATTATAAAAAGGAGATTGCTCATACTCAGATAGTAGGTAACTTATTCAGAACAAAGGTTTGGGTCAATGAGTATAATAACATCAGGAAGAAATGAAATTCCAGCCAGAAAAGAGGGTGAGATGAAAAATATATAACGATGTGTCTGTAGGAGATTTCATCATTCCTTGCATTTAAGGTTAATTACAAAGTGTAGTTCTTAATAGGTCAAAATTCTATCTTAATCCCTTTATCTCCAAAATTTTCTACTTATTCTAAAACCAAAGAATTTTACAGCCATAAAGGATCTTGGGAATCACTGGAAACATTTTAGTTCAATCATTTTAGAAATAAGGAAACTGAAGACAAAATAAGAAACCACACCATATCAAATTAGAAAAAAATTTTAATCTTGACTAATTAATTATAAATCCATTAATAAATCTCCTGATTAAAAATGTGATCTTTCTACTATATCACACCATCTCATTATCAATTTATATGAAAGTATTCTTTTGTTGACAGTTTTTTTTCTTCTGTTTATATGGGACTATTCTTTTGTAGTTAAGAGTATTCCATTATATAATTAAGATAAAGTAGCTGTAAGATAGGGTTTATATGGGTTTACAATGAAATTGTATATAATGCTCTGCATACCATTAAAATCAGTGATCCTTAATTTTCACCACACATGAGGATCCCCTGGACAGCTTTATAAAATACTGGTGCCTAGTCTCACCCTTTGAGATTCTGATTTAAATCGTCTGGGGAGTAGCCTAGGAACAGGAATTGCTAAAATCTTCTGTAAAGCACTATAAATGGCTTTTCTTCATTTTTCCTTTTTAGGCTTTATTCTTATATAAATAAACATCTATTCTTATTGAATAGAAACATTAAATGCTATGAATTTCCCTCTATAGCACTTTAGCTACACCCCACAATTATGATATGTGGTATATTCATTTAAAAAAACAAACTTTTTAACTAAGCACTATTTATTAAGAAGAAAAGAACTTTACTTTTCATTGATTTATAACTATAGTAAATATAGGTCTGGGCAAACCAAATTGCCTTTGCACTTCAAATATCTCCTTTTGCTATAAACTGTATATATTAAATAAATATAATATGTATAGGATATAAAAATATAATAGAACTAATTCACTTATAAAATTTATATGAAAATAATCATTAGAGAACACTATTCTGAGAACTAAGTTCCATCAAGCTTTATTTTGAGCACAAGTTTGAGTCTCGTAAGTATCATCCATTCTTAAAATAATGAACAAGATTCCTTTTGAAAAGAGACATTTCTGAAGTGTCCCAAGTTTCTTGGTGTATTTCTGGCATTCCAAAGTTGGTTCATTTGAAGTTTGAATCAGCCTTAAAGGAACTCACATCTGATTTCAGAATGTGAAGGTGGACAAAATAAACTCCAGCCTGTGAAGGAAGGTTCTTAAGTGCTTCCCAGAAGCACAGACAATGACGGACCTCATTTTGGAGGGGGGAGGTAGAGAACCAAACCTGGTGGCACGCGGTGTCTGAGTGGAGGGAAGTGAAGAGCTCCGCTTTCAGACCTTTAGTGAGGGACAGTAAGGATGCAGGCTTCCAGCCACTGCAGTGTTTGAAAAGTCTTCTTGTAATGTGATGTCTCTTAAGTCATTTTCTGGTGACTGGATCATTCTTATAATTTCATCCATCATCTTCTGTCTTGAGGGTCTGGACTTATCTTTCTTTATTTCTTTTACTAGAGAAGTCATTTCCTCCTTTGGGATTGAGTTGGTTCTCTTCAACTTTCCACATGTGTCCACCAGGCCCTGTGTTTTTGATGACTCTTTTCCTAGGCTGGTATCTTCTAAATATGACTCAGGATGTAAATATTCCTCTTGAACAGAACTAAACATGTCAAAAAATTGATGCTTCACCTGAATCAGTGCAGCCAGTGTTTGTGCAGCCAGCCTTGCACATAAAATGAGCTTCTAACCTAATGTATAAGTCTGAACAAATATAAGAGACCCACCAAAAAGACAATGACAGATACACACACCACTGACTCCCATCGGAGGCTGTTGTGGACAAGGCCTGGTCTCGTGTCATCTGGCAGCAGCACTGCTACCACTTCTCGTGACTTCCCTAGGAATAGCCAAAAACCAAGCTCCATAGTGGTTCACACCCGCTCTGTGGCACTGAAGTCCACCCCAGAGTTCCACTGGGTAGTCATGGCTCCCAAAGCCTACAACAAACTGCTGAGAACCCTGCAGTGTTCCACCTGGAACCCAATCACATCTGGCAAGCTAAGCTGGCTGCCAGTGGAGCTGGTCAAAATGAAAGACGGGTACAACGTTTTGCCATAGTGGCCTCTCTTTTCTCTTTCTCATTTTTCAATTATGAAACATTTTTATTAAAGTCAATTATATACTGTGAAATTCACATCTAAAATGTACAACTTGATGACTTTTGACAGGTGACATTTGTAACACCAACACTCCAATACATGTTCATCACTCTAGAAATTTCTTGTGCCTCTTTCCATTCCCTCGTGCCTCAGTCTCCTTCCCCAGAAGCAATTACCATTCTGATTACTATCACCATATAATGTTGACCATTCTTAAACTTCCCATAGATAGTATCATACAGAATGTAATCTTTATGTCTGAATTCTTTCACTCAATACAATGCTTTTGAATTTCATCCATGTTGTTGAGTAGAACAGTAGTTCACTCTTTAGTTTTCTATTATGCCATCATATAAATGTTCCATGATTTGTTTATCTATTCTCCTTATTGATAGAATTTTAAGTTTCCGTTTGTCTTAGGAAAATAGCTAGGAATGGAGATGTTTGTGTAAGACACTGCCGGTTTTTCAGTGGTTGTACAGTTTTACACTACTATCTACAATGCATGAGGGTTACATTTGCTTTGCATCCTCACCAACCATTTGTTTTTTCCAGTCTATTTTTAAATGTTAGCCATTTCTAATACATGTGTAATGGTCCTAGTGTTTTGTTTTTTTTTTTTGCGGTACGCGGGCCTCTCACTGTTGGGGCCTCTCCCGTTGCGGAGCACAGGCTCCGGACGCGCAGGCTCAGCGGCCATGGCTCACGGGCCCAGCCGCTCTGCGGCATGTGGGATCTTTCCAGACCGGGGCACGAACCCGTGTCCCCTGCATCAGCAGGCGGACTCTCAACCACTGCGCCACCAGGGAAGCCCGGTCCTAGTGTTTTTGATTTACCTTTTCATGTAAAAATCGTATAAATTCTTGTGTGAAAGACATCTTTGCCTTGTTTTAAAAAAAACATTTAAGATATTTGTCTTATTCTCATTGATTTATAGAAGTTCTTCATACATCCCGGTCATAAGTGTATATGTTTGTTATATGAAATGAAAATATATACTTCCAATCCGTAGCTTGCAGTTTCTTTTCCTAAATGGTGTCTTTTGATGTGTGGGAGGTTTTAACTTTGATGAAGTCCAGTTTAACACTTTTTCCCTTTTATGGTTAGTGCCTCTTGTGTCCTCTCTTAGAAATCCTTGTCTACCTCCAAGGTCATGAAGATATTCCCCTACCTTTTCTTCTAGGTGTTTTATAATTTTAACTTTCACATTTGCATCTTGAATTGATTTTTGTGTCGTGTAGTGTAGGAGTCAAGGCTTGTTGACTCTTTTCTCTTGATTATGGGTCACATTTTCCTACTTATTTGCATGCCCAGTCATTTTTTTATAATACACTGGACGTCGCGTATAATACATGGTCGAGAATCTGGGTTGGTTGTCTTCCTTCAATTGGTGTTGTGTATTTCTTTAAACATCTTTTTTTTTTTTTTTGCCGATGCCACGTGGCTTGTGGGATCTTAGTTCCCCAACCAGGGATTGAACGCCGGGCCCCCGGCAGTGGAAACACGGAGTCCTAACCACTGAACTGCCAGGGAATTCCCGTGTTGTGTATTAATCTGTTAAGTCAATCCTTTTGAGCAGGCTTGGTTTTATTTATTTTCTTGTTAGTACATGTTTTACTTTTTGTCTTTAATCCTAGGGGATGGCCCTTACTCTTCAGGTATGAACTTTCTGGGGTCTTCATAGAATGTCAGAGGTGCTCCATCTGTTCTCAACACAGTAGCCAAGCTGGCACCCATATGTCCCCAGCACTGGGCTCTCTCTTGTATCTCTCTTATGACAAGTGACACAGAGCCAGGGAAGTATAACTTCTAGGAACAGGTGATGCAAAAATTCACAAAATCCACTGGAACCTAAGTGGTGATGAAACTAAAGACCCAAATATTCTCATCTAATTCCATTGATAGATCACTTGAAATACCCTTAGATTTCTCTTAATACAGGACCCTGGGACAATTTATCTTCATTCATTAAAAAAAAAAACTCCACTAATCCTTAATTTAGACCCAAAAATAAATAAGAACATTCCTCACAGATTAAGGTATAACATCCATATCATTACTATTTTGCACAAAAACCCTAGTGTTATCCATTAAAATGCAGTTTACAGGAGCACCATTGGTCAAATTCAGCTTTGGGCTTTCAGCTCTGCAATGGCCACCCTCCAATACCTCATGGAGTTTTGCCCTGCGCCCTTGGACCAGCACCTGCGGGGAACCTCCAGGTGGACTTCTGCCCCCACCTCCCAGCCTGCCCCACGCCCTCCCTCTCTAATACTCTATCTTATAAATTCCAGCTGCCTCAGCAGCCCATTCCTGCCTCCTTAGCTCAAGGTGACCCCAGGGCTCAGCCTGGGCTCCACTCTACCTTCCTAGCTCTGGAGAGTGTCCCTACCTGAGAGGTAGGCCACACTGTGTGTGCTTCCATTCTCTCAAGGATGCCTCAGTCCAGGACTAGGACTGGAAACAGTCATGGCCTGTGTTTTCTCTAGTTCTGTGTTTGTGAATTATAGGTGGAACCGTGTGTTCCTGTATGGTCAGGCCACCGAGGATAGCTCTCTGTACAGGCCCTGCACCACCAGTCCCTGCTTCACCTACACCCTACGCACATGAGGAAATACCGACGTACTTGCCCTATCCCCCACCCGCAGCTAGACTGTTCTAATCTTTAGATCAGAATGGCTCCCCTTGGATAGTTTAACAGAGGGAAGACCTCTGCCTCTTGAAGGTACTTAGCCGGAGGAGCTAAGAGAGTTGTGCCTCTCTGCTGGTTTCCCTGGTAACCGATGAGCCAATCTGACCTCAATAGTCAATTCTCCCTATAACTGATGTCTCCCTATCCACCCCCCAGCCGCCCACCCCCCTCAACAGCAAAGACTGCTGCTGCCTTGTTCTGCCTGCCATCTGATGTCCACAGTAGGGTGTTGCTCCGGGACCCTTTAGCTTCAGGTATGTAAGATACCCATCTGTTAACCATCGATGTCTGTCACTGACGCAGGGCTCTTTCTTCAGTCTTGAGGCTGGGCAAGTAAAAGGCTTGGACTTGCAGGGTGCAGCCCAACAGTAAGCCCCCTCAAATTCATATGTTGAGGACCTGACCCCCAGCACCACAGAATGTGACGTTATTTGGAAATAAAGTTGTGGCAGATGTAATTAGTTAAGAGGTCACACTGAAGTAGGGTGGTCCCCTTATTCAATATGACTAGTCCTTATAAGGAAGAGAAAGTTGGAGACAGACAAGCACACAGGAGAATGCCATGTGAAGATAAAGGCAGAGATCTAATAAGCGAAGGCATCGAGTACGAGAAACTAAGAGAGAGGCCTGGAATAGATCTTCCTCTCACAGCCCTCAGAAGGAACCAACCCTGACAACACCTTGACCTTGGACGTCTAGCCTCTAGACTGTGAGACAACAATTTCTGTGGTTTAAACCACCCAGTTTGAGGTACTTTATGGTGGCAGCCCTAGCAAACGAATACATTGTTGTAGGAGACTAAGTCCAGTACCAGTAGCTCTGCTTTCGGTGGAATTTCTTGACTCTGCTTGTGGGCCCCTTCCTCTGAGGCATTCTGGGTAGGCCCTGCACCCACTTCCCCAGCTTCAGCTCAGCTTTCAGGCTCTGGCGCTCCTGCAACAGCTGCTGGTCCTTACAGGAGGACACTGGGAAGATTTTTAAATATACCAGAGCCCCGTTTCCAGAGATTCTGCCTTAATTGGTCTGGAGTGAGGACTGAGAGTCAATTTCTTTTTAATGTTTCCCAGGTGATTTTAATGTACAGCCAGGGTGGAGAAGCCCCATTTTAAGCCTTACAGAACGTCCGCTGCCCAGTTTGCTCGCAATCTGGCTTTGTTTTAGGCTTAGACATGTACCTATTTTCACAGCAAGTGAAATATATTTATTATAATATCTTTCATTAAAATAATGTATTGGCTTTAACTAAAAGATAAAGTGGTACACAATCATTCTATTTATTCAAAGGAAGAACTAAAACACAGGATAGGCAACAAATATTGAGATCTTCCCATGTGCTAGGCATTGATCTTGACATAGGAGAAGCAGTAATAAGCTAGACAGCTACAGCCCCTGGCCTCAGGAAGCTTAAATCATATGGGTTGAGGCAGACAATAAACAGGTAGACAAACAAATGATAAAGATAACTTATAAATAAAATAAAATCATGTAATGGAACAGAGTGACTGAGGGACAGAGGCAACTTGCAGAGAAGACCACCTCAGAGGAGGTGACATTTACACTTAGACCTGAATGAAGAGAAAGAATCAGCTTTAGGAGGATCTGGGGCACAGCATTCCCAGCAAAAGGCACAGAATGTGCAAAAACGGAGGAGAGAAATAGACATAGCATGTTCATGAAAGAGAAGGAAGGTTAGTGGGACTGTAACGCAAAACAAGAGTTTTATAATTCACATTTATAATCCATATTAGGTAGAGCTTTATAAACCAGTGTGGTATGCAAAATGGTCCCACAAAGATGTCCATATAAAACCCTGGACTATGGCAAAAGGGACTCTGCAGCTATAATCAAGTTTACAGGCCTAACGAGAGAGAGATTGTTCTGGATTATCCAGGTGGGCCCAATCTAATCACATGAGCTGCTGAAAGCAGAATGTTTTTTCCAGCTGGTGAGTGAAGGCGTAAGGCAGAAGGGAAGGCAGAGAGACTGAAAGCCTCGTGAGGTGAGCAGCGTGATAAAGGGCACAGGCAGCCCTAAGGTAAGAGGCCCCCAGCTGACAACCAGGAAAGAAATGGGGACCTTAGCCCTACAACCTCAAGGAACTGAATTCCACCACCAACCTGAGTGAGCTGGGAAGTGAATTCTCCCCCAAAGACTCCAGATAAGGGCCCAGGCTAACCAACATCTTCATTTCACCTTCTGCGACCCAGAGCGGAGCAATCAGTCAGACTCATCTGGACTTCTGACCTACAGACCTGAGAGGTAATAAATGTGTGTGTTGTATTAAACAGCTACGTTTGTGGTTATTTCTTATGGCAGCAGCAGGTAACCGATATAGCCAGACATCAAGCTGGTTATTTGTTTCATTCGTCGTTTGTTTTAGTTTGGGGTGAACTGAGTCAACGCTAAAGTATTCATCTATTTTAATCACTATGAAACTGACTTAGCTACAGGTTGAATTCTCAATATGTCAAGTATTGAGCCAAAATTGTCTCTCTTCAGCAACAACACTATAGACACAAAAGTTGTCCAATTATTTTGCTTCCTTAGATCAGTTTTTGCCTATATTTGTAAGGGGCCATTTTTATAATCTCTGCTTTAATTTTTCACCCATAAATTTGTATTTCTGCTTGACTCGGCACCAGCTCAATTTGTATAGTAATTGAAGATGGTTGAGAGGGAAGTGTTAAGTAAATACTAAGTGGATATTGTCATAAAAGAGATGTAGACATTGTGTCCTAATACTGATAAGAATGTCTCTGGGCCATTTCTCTTTACTTTTGAAATTAAATGGTCATAAAATACCATTGCTTCAGGCAAGAATATGTAAGAATGTGAAAATAAAGACATACAGCCTTTGGAAAAAAATTGGATTTCAACCTTACTTTCACCTCTCATCCTTTATTGTTTAACAAAGGAGAATTAGAAGGTTGAAAATAACTCTTTCCTTATTTGTTAAGTCATCATGGCTAGTGGGAGGGGGTATACCATTTAGCATGTGTTTTCATAAGAAAACAATATTGGAAAGCCAATTTGTCAGCAGTGGACCTAAGGCTTATTGAAGAGCTCTCAGCTTCTTAGGGGAAAGCAATTTTTTCTCCCAAGGCAAATTCAGTTCTGTGACAAATCATCTTTTTTTTTTTTTTCCTTCTCTCAAGTCTTTGGTCATACCTTTGGTGAAGCAAAATTCTGAATCCTGCCTGGTCTCTTCATAAATTTAGGCTGATTCAAGCTCTCTGAGGGTGGTATACTACAGATAATTAAGAAAGCCAGCAAAGTTGTATTTCAGCGGAGAATGATGTGGTTAGTTTTATATTTGGATACAAAAAGGAGGAGAAGATATTGAGAAGCAACTTTCCTTTTGGTTGGTACTTCTCACATCACAATCCATGAGGAGCATTAGCAAGCCAGCAGGGATAGTCAGGGTTCCTACAACATAAAAACAAGTGTGATGCCAGGACTGGACTGTTCTCATATTGAAAGAACCAACAGTGAGATTCATCAAAGTAAATCCTTTTTTAGCCCTCAGAAAGCCACTGATAGACTTAGCTTCAGGGTATGAGGATAGATACTTGGAGAATAATAGAAAAGGTTATTTTCTTAGGCTGCAATTCCTAGAAGGCTTGAGTTCCTAAGATCATGCTAGGCTGCAGGACAGTATCAAACTGAAGTGTTTAAACAGATTTAAAGACACATAAGTTGTATTCTTTTGTTCAGTAAATATTTATTAAGCATCTACTATGTGCCAGGCACTTTTATAGGCATTAGGGGTACAATGGTGAACAAAACAAAATCCTTGCCCTTGGAAAACTTAAAAATAACTCAATTCATAAATACTTAAGATCATTTAAGTGGCAATAGGTGCTATGAAAAAAATGAAGCAAGGTACGGGGCCAGAGAGTGGCAGGGAAGGTGTGTTTGCTGAGTCACAAGGTAAGTTCTCTCAGAAAGCGACATTTGACAAAGACCTGGGTGATAAAGAGGAGGAATTTAAACATAGATTTTGGGAAGAGCTTTCTAAGTAGAAATAACCACAGGTACAAATGCCCTAAGATTACAATGAACTTGGCGTTTTCAAAGGACAGAAGTTATGCTCAAGTGAGGGTAGTGGGAGGGAGCCCAAGAGTTTGGTATTTGAGACAAGAGGGAAGTGGGAACCAGATCATCTGAAACTTGTGGACCTTCACAGGAAGTTTCGGTTTTATTCTAAATGTCACAGGAAGTCATAGAGGGATGTTAAGTAGGGGGAATTATAATCTGATTATCTTTTGTAAAAGATCATTCTAACTGCTGTTGGGAGAATAGGTTGTAGAAAGATCGTAAGAAAGCAATTTTAAGGAAGTAGAATGCTGCAGTAGTTCCAGTAAGATATTATAGTGCCTTGGACTAGGGTGACTGTGGTGAAAGAACTAATATTAATATTATGTGTTGCTTTGACATCTGCTAAAATCAGAAGGGCATCAAATTGCCTAACCACGAGTTCCCCTCCCCCTCTGCCCCATAGATAAGGTCCCCTAGCCAGACAACCCTCCTTACCAAGCAGACTGGGTACAATTCTTGCTCATCCCTGAGTAGCAAATTTTGGTTCTTCTGAGCAGCACTCAGGATTATTGAAACAAGACAATCACATCCTCCTGCAGGAACTGGGGCACACCCCATCGTCTTGCTACTGCAAAGCTTGTCTCTTTCAGCCTCTGCTTGTTCGCTCTGTTCCCAAGTATAACTTCTGTTTGGCCCTGCATAGTGTGTAGTGTCCCCTGGGCTGTAAGTATACGTGACTAATAAACTGCTGTCACTTTCATCTGTCCAGTGTTGGGTGTGTTTGGCCATCCCCATAACCCTAGGATGGAATTCCCTCCCTCACCAATGAAATAAAGAGGAGGCTAATAAAACAGTGATAGCACTGGAGGCGATGAGAAGTAGAGATAATGAAAACTGATCATATGTATTTTGGAGGTTAAGCTAATAAGATTAACAGGTGGGTTTGGATATGACACCTAGGGGTTTTTTTTTCCAGCTTTATTGAGATATAATTGACATATAGCATTGTGTACGTTTAAGGTGCACCATGTGATGATTTGATACAAGTATATTTTGTGAATATAGAAATATAACCAAAATAAGGTTAGTTAACATATCCTTCACCTCACATAGTTGCCATTTTGTTTTTGTTGTTATGGAGAGAACATTAAAGCTCCAGTCTAATGGTAACTTTCAAGTATATAATACAACATTGTTCACTCTGGTCTCCACACCGTATACTAGATTCCCAGAACTTATTCATCTTATAACTGGAAGTTTGTACCCTTCGACCAACATTTCCCTATTTCTCCTACCCCTCAACTCCTGATAATCACCATTCTACTTTCTGTATCTATGAGTTTGATGCTTTTAGATTTCATATTTGAGTGACATCATATAGTGTTTGTCTTTCTCTGTCTGACTTATTTTACTTAGCATGACGCCCTCCAGGTTCATCCATGTTGTCTGTTGTCACAAATGGCAGGATTGCCTTCTTTTTTTTGTAGCTGAATAATGTATGTATATTACATCTTGTTTATTCATCCATGATGGACACAGGTTATTTTCATGTCTTGGCTGTTGTGAATAATACTGCAGTAGACATGGGGGTGCAGCTATCTCTTCAGCATAGTGGTCTTGTTTCCTTTGGGTGTATTCCCAGAAGTGGCATCGCTGGACCATGTCATTGTTCCTTAGAGGGTCACATGGTGGCTCCTTGCCAGCATTTGCTCTCTCGGCTTTTTGACGACAGCCACTCTAACAGACGTGAGGTGACGTCTCACTGTGCTTTTGACTTGCAGTTCCCTTATGATTAGTGATGTTGAGCACCTTTTCATGTACCCGTTGGCCATTCATATGTCTTCTTTGGAAAAACGTCTGTTGAGGTCCTTTTTCCATTTTTTAATTGGTGATTTGGTTTTTTTGCTATTGAGTTGCATGAGTTCTTTATATATTTTGGATATTAACCCCCTTATCAGATATTTGGTTTGCAGATATTTTTCTCATCCCGTAGGTTGTCATTAAATTGTGTATCTGTGTTCTCATGTAGCTCTCTGATCATATTTAGAACAATTATATTTAATTATTTGTCAGGCAATTTCTGGATCTCCATTTTTGGGGCATCAGTTATTGGAAGTTTACTGTATTTCTTTGGTGGAGTCATGTTTCCCTGATTTTGTGATCCTTGTAGCTGTGCATAGATATCTGCCCATTTGAAGAAGTAATCAAAATGAAACCGTTCTTCCTTCTTTGTACAGTTATTCTCAGATTTTCTCCTCCGCTGTGTTGCTGAATTTTCTTAAGTTGCACTCTGGAGCTCTCCTAGTGCTATTCTTGTTTGTGGATAGCTGTCTAATTGTTGATCTTCATTGGGGGATGGAGGCTAGGGTCTCCTCTATGCCATCTTGCTGACGTCTGACCACTAGGTTTTTTTCCTGAAAAACTGGAAACATGGTGAAACCCTTAACTGAAATAGGTAAAGATAAAGATAGGGACAAATATGATGGGAAAAATTAAGAGTTCTGTTTTGACGTGTAATCTTTGAGATATTTAATGGATATGCAAAGGATGCCCAGTTGGAATTGTGTAATAGGCAGGTAGAAATTTAGATCTGAAGCTTAGGAGTTTTATAGATCTTTGCTGCCCTAACATGTCACGTGGCAATGTGGAAACTGTAGATCAAGGAGATTAAGTGACTTGGTCAAGATTGTAGCTTAGAAATGGCAGATATTCAGACTCTAAGTCCAGTGCTCTTTCCAACAGAAACATGAATCCTAAAGCAAAGAAAATATATTGTCCCATTTGTACCCTTTTCCACTAAGCTACATGTAAAGCTTTGGAAAGGTAACTTGGAGACTGAAGGGTAGAACTGTTTAATGGTGGCTAACTTTTCTTCTACAAAGTGACAAGTAGCAACACAGAGAAGGGATTATTAGTGTTGGCTAATTCACTTTAAATATAGTGGACTTAAGCATGCACCCATTTTTAAAATTTATTTTATTAAAGTATAGTTGGTTCACAATGTGTTAATTTCTGCCGTATAGCAAAGTGATTCCGTTATACATATTTATACATTCTTTTTCATATTCTTTTCCATTATGATTTATCATAGGATATTGAATATAGTTCCCTGTGCTCTACAGTAGGACCTTCTTGTTTATCCATTCTATATGTAATACTTTATATCTACTAGTCCCAAACTCCCACTCCATCCCTCCCCTGTGCCCCCTCCCCCTTGGCAACCACAAGTCTGTTCTCTATGTGTGTGAATCTGTTTCTGTTTCATAGATAAGTTCATTTGTGTCATATTTTACATTCCACATATAAGTGATATCATATGGCACTTAGCATGCACACATTTAACCTTCATTGTTTAACCATTTATAAGTGACTGATTCCCATGATAGGTTGTGATCTTGCTAAGGTTACAAAGTGGCATCAAGGGAAGAATGAGTCTCTCCACTAGTGAATGGACCTAGCTGTCTGCAGAGTATCCACATCTCAAGTTGGTTTCATTGTTTCTACTTGTCTTCTTGTACATGGGGACTTTTAGTAAATGATAAAAAAAAAAAAGAAGGGCTTCCCTGGTGGCGCAGTGGTTGAGTCTGCCTGCCGATGCAGGGGACACGGGTTTGTGCCCCGGTCCGGGAAGATCCCACATGCCACGGAGCGGCTGGGCCCGTGAACCATGGCCACTGAGCCTGCGCGTCCGGAGCCTGTGCTCCGCAACGGAAGAGGCCACAACAGTGAGAGGCCCGCGTACCACCAAAAAAAAAAGAAAGAGAAAAGGTTTGATTCTAAAATGCACAACAATCAAAAACAAACACAAATAAAAACCTCCATAAATAAGAAGTTCAAATATAACTTTAGTATTGTATTTATAAAATTATTAGAGATTTGAAGAAATTATTTAAAAATTTAGTATAAAATGCTGTATTGCATCTTATAGGGGAAATTGTTTGCTGTCATAGTGCTTGGGAATTATATCGTTCTAAACATGTACTCCTTACAAACATCAGGAGTGTGTGCTAGTATTTATTTAAATGTCAGGAAATCTTTTTGATTCTAGACCCCAAAAGGCATTCATTTATCATCAGAAAATTTTTAAACATGCATTAAAATGGAAAATGATAAAGGCAACCTGTAAGTATATTTGGTAGGGAAGCTTTCAGTCTGGTACATTCAGTTGCCACATGGCTATCCAATGTTGGCAACGGTCCAGTAAATAGAACAGTTGTTCCAGTTTCAACAGATGCTCAATGAATTTAACAGGACTTACAGATCAATGTAGTTAATCATCTGAACCAAGAGAACATGTTATTATTGATACTAAGAACATTTTAGGGAAAAATATACAAACATTGCTTTTTTGGTTAAAAAATATAAAGTCCAACCCAACAACAAACTTTTACATTTGAGGAAAAACACTTATAACAATGGAAAATTAAAAGCAGAATCTCAGCAGGTGCAAGGGATTCTGAATGGAGCCCTGAAGTAATAAATACAAGATGAGTTGGTAGCAGCTTGGCGTGGGCCACAAACACCATTAACACAAACTGCTACTAATAAAATCTGTCCCAGAAGGAGGGAGCGGGCATGGTCACCCACACAGTCTGAGGACCCTCCTGGTTTGATATTTAGACCTTGAAGCTCTGCACATAGTCCAGAGTGGCACTTGAATTAATTAGGCAAGGTGAGGATAATGGGGAGGAAGGAATAAAAAGGTGCTAAAGAGGGAGGTTACAACATTTACCTGGACTTTAGTTCATGTGCGTGGTTGTGTGTGTATTTAATCTGTCTTCCTAATTGACTGTCTTCCTAAATGAAAAGTAACAACCACTATAAAAAATCCAAACAATCCAGAAATGCATAAAGTAAAAAATTGTCCTCTCTCCCATGTTCTCCTTCCAAAAGAAACCACTATTAGCCTATGCTGTACATTCTCACAAGCATTTTTTGAGCTTTTACATATATGTATACACGTTTATATATGGATAAGGAGAGGGCAAAAGAGCTTTATATTTCTTTCCAAAAGTGGTATCATACTGCACGCACTGTAGTGTAGCTTTCTGTTTTTGCTTAGTACGTTGTGAACACCATTCCATGTCCTTACATGGAAATCTACTTCATTTTTTAATGCTTTGCATACATGGAGTAAATATTCCATAGATTGTATGTACCATAATTTATTTAACAAATTCCGGATCGGTGGACATTGAGCTTGTTTCCAAATTTTAGCTATCAGTGTCACAAGCAATGTTGCATGGTAAACATATATTAATGCATACCAGTGTAAGTATTTCTGTAGGACCAGTTCTTACAAGAATTGCTGGGTCAATGTGCTCTCTTATATGGTGAATGCAAAGATAGAAGCAGCAATTGCATCCTGATTTCTTCTACCTCTCCAGGGTCCAGCACCTGAGAAGAAGAATTCAGGACACACAGGCAGAGTAGGGGGCTACCCTTCTGATATGGTATGAGAATCCCTAAAAGCCTTCCTGGCCAGAACTCATCCCTTTCCTGGTCTGCTCAAAAGCCTGGAGTTCTCAGCAGCCTTCTGCATCCTCTCTGTAGTGGAGTGATGGCCTTACTGATTTGGGAGTGGCAATATCCTCTCTGGCTGAAATATTGCAGGAATTTACATATCTCGTATAATCAGCACATCTTTTCCTTTCAACACTTGGTAAGGATCTTTATAAAATTTTAGTCTATTTTTCTGTCCTTGTGATTTTAGGAGATTGGATTAATTTGCTTTTCTAAACCTGAGGATATTGTGACACCTAAGAATCATTCTTACAGTAACACCGTATTTTGCCCAACTTATAACAGTTTGATATTTTATGATAGTGGGCTTCTTTTAGGTATAGCATCTCACCTCTCTCCCAACTGTCCAGTGAATCAAACAGGGCAAAGAGTACTTTGGTTTTATAAATGAGAATGTTGAGGTTCAGAAATGTTACAGGACTAACCTAAGACACGTGAGGAGTATTGGCAGGATTTATCAGTGATGAGTGCCTTATGTGATAGATTTAAAACCTATTAGAAATGGAACTGAACTTGATATCCTAAAAATTTGAGATTGGGAGTTTTCTGGTATTTTGTTTAAACACTGTTCTCTCTTTACTCAGTTCTTAAAACATCATGGTGCTATTTTTTTTTAAACATCTTTATTGGAGTATAATTGCTTTACAATGGTGTGTTAGTTTCTGCTTTATAACAAAGTGAAGCAGCTCTACATATACATATATCCCCATATCTCCTCCCTCTTGCATCTCCCTCCCACCCTTCCTATCCCACCCCTCTAGGTGGTCACAAAGCGTATGGTGCTATTTTAATTTACTATTTCCTTATAACATCAACGTGTTTTTTAAGTTATGTTAATTAAGAGGTCTGATTAGCTTCCTGATTCTTAAACGAGGTTTCACTCTGTTACTACATTGTGACTAGAGCATAGATGTATGCACATCCATCCCCAGTGGACACATCAGCCAAGTTAACGAGGCAACTCTGTGAGCCGCCACAAATAACATTAAGAAGAGCTAACCTTTCCATTATTCTTTCTATGTGTTGGTCATCCACCTAAGATTTACTCATATTAACTCACTTAATCCTCACAAACTCTATGAAGTGGGTTTCATTACTATCTCCCTTTTGTACATGAAGAAAACAAAGTGCAGAGCCAGTACGTAACTTGTCGAATGTCGTGTAGCAAGGAAGTGGCAGACCTGGACTATAAATCCCCTTGTTCTGACTCCACCATCTGTGCTCTTAAATCCCAGGGCTGTACCGCAGTGTCAGCATGGCAACTGCCCACTTTTCCCGTGTAATGCGCAGGTGCTCAGAAAGCTGGTGGCTTCAGGAAGCAAACACTTCAAACTGCAACTTGTAGATAGTTCAGTATAAACACGACTCCAGCCAGGCCAGAGAAGCCAAAAAGATTTGTAAAAAATTCAGACCACTTCCTCAAGACCCCTACTCTGAGTTGAATCTGACCTAACGTGACTCTATCATACTTTAGCTTTTACTGACTTCCCTGTAGGCCAAGAAAAATAATGGAAGGAATTTATTCAATTTTATTAGATTAATATTCCTAAGTGAGTGAGCTGTACAATAAACCTCTTATCCTTACCCATTGGTTCATATTTCATCTAAATACAGCCTTTATGATAACATTCTCCTTTTACCTATTAAAGTAGGGTTCAGTTACATAGTTGTAGGAAACTTGTTCTTTTTCCCCTGAGGCTTAATAGCCTTAAATGTTTTTATTAGCAATACTCATACTTTAAAGGCATTTTTCTTATGTAGTATTCAGTATTTTAACAAACCAAGACCTGATCTTGACAGTGCCACTAAAATTTAACTAAAATTTCTTATTTATACTGGGATCATCATATGCAATCTCAAGCCACTCTGCCTCGGTTCAAAACCCATCTCTGCCACTTACCAGGTGGTACTCTTGGGCAAATGACTTAATTGTTTTGTGCCTTAACTTCTTCATCTGTAAAGTAGGGATTTTGATATTAGTATTAATCAGAGTTCTCTAGAGAAACAGAACCAATAGGATATACCTAGATATATGGTGAAATTTAATTGACTCATGAGATTATGGAAGCTAAATCCCATGATCTGTCTGCAAGCTGGAGGCCCAGGAAACCAGTGGTGCAGCTGGTCCAAACATGAAGACCAGGGGGTGGCCAGTGGGGTTCGTCCCAGTCCAAGTCTGAAGGCCCAAGAACCAGGAGTGCTGATTTATGAAAGTAGGAGAAGATGGATGTCCCAAGCAAAGAGGAAATTCTCCCTTCCTCTGCCTTTTTATTCTGTTTAGGCTCTCAATGATTGTATGATGTCTACCAGCATTGGTGAGGGCAGTCTGCTGATTCAAATGCTAATCTCTTCCAGAAACACCCTCACAGACACACCCAGAAAAAATGTTTTACCAGCTATCTGGGCATCCCTTGGCCCAATTAAGCAGACCAATAAAATTAACTGTCACACCTATTTCGTGGGGTTGAGAATTTAATGAGTGCTTACTATGTCTGGCACTGGTCAAAGCTCTTAACATGTATCACTCACTCGTTCAATCCTCACAACTACTGAGATCCTAATATCATCTCCAATTTAAAGATGAGGACCCTGAAGCGCAGAATGGTTAAGGAAGTTGTCTAAAGAGAAAACAAAAAGCTCGTAAGCAGTAGAGTTTGGATATGAACCCTGCCAATCTGGTTATAAATCTGCAGTCTTAGGCACGGCTATGTGCTGCCTTTTTTAAAAATTAGTTTAAAACAACAACAAACTTTCAAACCCACTTTCTAAATGCAAGCATGCTCTCCAGTGGTTTCTCACTCTGACCTTCTGTCTGTAAGGGGCCAAACCACACCTAGTTTGCCATTCAGATGGCCCTGGTGTTCTGTCCACACACACTGTGATTATGTAATAACTCAAACATCAGTTTGATTTCTATAACTCCAATTCATCGAAATCCCTTTGTCTGCCACCAGAACTTACACCATCTACTATAGTAGATGGTTGGTCAGGGCTCATGACAGAACAAACCTCCTGATTAGAAACCTGTGCAATGACAGTTCTAGAATCACTGGAAAATTCTTCTTTCAGAGATAAAATTTTATAAGAGAAGCTTTAGGAGAAAGACTCAGAAGTAAAATTTAACAATTAAAATTCCACATCTCAAACTTTTTAATCCAATTATTTTTGGCTAATTTTATAGGAAAAAAGAAAAATGGAAATTTACATTGTTATTTTGGATGTGGAAATACTTCATTTTCATTGCTCTTGAGCCTTTAAACCAAAATAAGGGAGCAGACCAACTTAGAGGACCATACTTCAAAATATATTTTAAAAATGAGCATTGTAGCCTAGTCATGCTATTGCTGTAATAGATCTCTATTTTCCTTTCACTTTTGGTAAATTCAGTTAGTTGGCCCCAAATACAGTACTCTGCATGCTATTTGAAGTGAGTCAAATACTTTGAAGAAAAAAGTTTTGATTTTTGGACAAACTGTGGGAAGCCATTACTAAAAGGGACAAATATCAATACTATGTACTGAATTTGGATCAATCTTTATGATTACTTCATAGCTTTTTAAGTGAAGAAATATGCTCTTTGAATGAGGCTTTTAAAAAAAAGAAAAGAAAATGACCACAGTGTCCTCTGGGCTGATGGGACTTGCTATGTTTAAAAACACTGATTAGGGGACTTCCCTGGTGGCACAGTGGTTAAGAATCTGCCTGCCAATTCAGGGCACACAGGTTTGAGCCCTGGTCCGGAAGATCCCATATGCCACGGAGCAACTAAGCCCGTGCGCCACAACTACTGAGCCTGCGCTCTAGAGCCCATGAGCCACAACTACTGAAGCCCATGCGCCTAGAGCCTGTGCTCCGCAACAAGGGAAGCCACCACAATGAGAAACCCTCACACCGCAAAAAAGAGTAGACCCTGCTCGCCGCAACTAGAGAAAGCCTGCGTGCAGCGACAAAGACCCAATGCAGCCAAAAATAAATAAATAAATTTATATTAAAAAAAAAAAACACTAGTACTTCTAAAGAAATGTTTCAACTCCACTATAGGAGGAAGAGTCCATCTAAATCTGGAGCAGACACATGATGACTTGAGAATTTCTGAAACACCTGTCTACCTTTGAAAGAAGCAAAAAATTTTAAGGTCTCAAGATTGGAAAGAATGTAACGGTCAAATACTGTGACCAATCAGCTTCTGTTTTAAGTCCTTCTCTCTATATTCCCCAAATGTCACCACCAGCCTATGAATCATGCCTCTGATGATAAGAAACTTGCTTCTTCCTCAAGCTCTAAGTGCTATGCAGTCATTCCTTATAAAGACCAACTTGAATCCAAGACTTTTTCTGTATTACAAGTGTTGTATTCATATTTGTATTCTTAGGACCTAGTAAAACATAGGAACACAAGTGCTCAGTGAAACTGGTTGTATCAAATTGAAGAAATTTCCTTGGGTCATATATTACATTGCAGCCTAGTTAATTGTGCACAAATTTTATTTTCCCAACTAGATTGTAAACTCTGTGAGGGATGACATCTTGTTTTATACATCTTTGTATCCTCCACATCCCCTAGTATGGTATTATGCACATAGAAGGTCCCAAATAACTATTTGTTGAATTTAAAATGTGAATGAATGAATGAATAACTGAATGAATAAATCTTATTACTAAGCCATTTTCAGGGACATATTTTTATGCTGCTCTTCAAAGCTAAGGACAAACACTTGTATTCCATTTCTGAGACTTAAAAGAATGACTTCAGTTACAATTTTCCTATACCTAGAAGTTTCTACACAAAGCAGCCTATTAGATTATGGAAGAAGACTGGTACTTACCCCTTGTTAATTTTTTTTTTTGCATTTTTTTAAATTGAAGTATAGTTGCTTCACAATATTGTGAGTTTCAGGTGTACAACAAATTGATTCAGTTATATATGGTTTCTTCAGATTATTTTGCATTATAGGTTATTACAAGATATTGAATATAGTTCCCTGTGCTATATAATAAATCATTGTTGCTTATCTATTTTATGTATAGTATCAATAGTTTGTATCTATTAATCGTATACTCCTAATTTATCCCTCCCCCTCTCCCTTTCCTCTTTGGTAAACATAAGTTTGTTTTCTGTGTCTGTGAGTCTGTATCTGTTTTGTATATAGATTCATTTGTATTATTTTTTAGATTCCACATATAAATGATATCATATAATATTTGTCTTTCTCTGTCTGAGTTACTTCACTAAGCATAGTATTCTCTAGGTTCATCCACATTGTTGCAAATGGTATTATAGAATTTCATTCTTTTTATGGCTGAGTAATACTCCATTATATATATATATATATATATATATATATATATATATATATATATATATATATATATATATAAAAATCACGTCTTCGTAAGACAGTCATTTGTTAATGAGTATCTGGGTTGTGTTCATGTCTTGATTATCATAAATAGTGCTGCTATGAACATTGGGGTGCATGTTTCTTTTTGAATTAGAGTTTTTATCTTTTCTGGGTATATACCCAAGAGTGGAATTGCTGGATCATATGGTAACTTTATTTTTAGTGTTTAAGGACCCTCCATACTGTTTTCCACAGTGATTGTACAAATTACATTCCCGCCAACATTATAGGAGGGTTCCCTTTTCGCTACACCCTCTCTACCATTTATTTTTTGTAGACTTTTTGATGATAGCCATTCTGACCAGTATGAGATGATACCTCACTGGTTGTGATTTGCATTTCTCTAATAATTAGTGATATTGAGCATCTTTTCATGTACCTGTTGTCCATCTGTATGTCTTCTTTGGAGAAAAGTCTATATAGATATTCTGCCCATCTTTTGATTGGATTCTTTTTTTTTTGATATTGAGCTCATGAAATGTTTGTATGTTTTAGATATTAACCCCTTGTTGGTTGCATAATTTACAAATATTTTCTCGCATTCTGTAGGTTGTCTTTTCACTTTGATAGTTTCTTTTGTTATGCAAAAGGTTTTAAGTTTGATTAGGTCCTGTTTGGGTTTTTTTGCTTTTATTTCTTTTGGGAGACTGATCTAAAAAGATATTCCTATGATTTATGTCTGAGATGTTTTGCCTATGTTCTCTTCTAGGAGTTTTATGGTGTCATGTCTTATATTTATGTCTTTAAACGATTCTGAGTTTATTTTTGTGTACAGTGTGAGAGAGTGTTCTAATTTCATTGATTGACATGTAGCTATCCAACTTTCCCAACAGCACTTGTTGAAGAGACTGTCTTTTCTCCATTGTATATTCTTGCCTCCTTTGCCATAGATTAATTGACTGTAGGTGCATGGGTTTATTTCTGGGCTTTCTATTCTGTTCCATTGATCTATATGTCTGTTTTTGTGCCAATACCACACTGTTTTGATCACTGTAGCTTTGTAGTATAGTCTGAAGTCTGGGCAGGTTATGCCTCCAGCTTTGTTCTTTTTCCTAAGGATTGCTTTAGTAATTCTGGGTCTTTTGTGGTTCTGTATAAATTTTAGGATCATTTGTTCTAGTTCTGTGAAAAATGTCATGGATATTTTGATAGGTATTGCATTAAATCTGTAGATTGCTTTGGGTAGTATAGCCATTTTAATAATATCAATTCTTCCAATCCAAGAGCATGGGATATCTTTCCATTTCTTTGAATCAACTTCAGTTTCCTTTATCAATATTTCATAGTTTTCAGCATATAGGTCTTTCACCTCCTTGGTTAAGTTTATTCCTAGGTATTTTGTACACGATTTTAAATAGGACTTTCTTTTCTTTCTCTTTCTGATATTTCATTTTTGTGTAAAAACATGCAACTGATTTGTGTATATGTATCTTGTATCCAGCTACCTCCTTTTTGAACTCAGAGTCTAGTAGACTGGTGAAGCATGTTTCATTATTTATTCTTTCAGGGCATTTCACTTGTTCTTTAATTGGGAGTAGTTCCTCCACTTTTTCATTTTACTTAGCTTTCTCTGTCTCTCTGAATTTAAGAGAAACTGTTATCTACTGTGGTCTTGAAGAGGTGTTTTTATGTGGGAGCTTCCCTGTGTAGACTGTGTGAGTCCAGTATTTTTGGTGTGAGGGCTGGTTTTGCTGTGGATGCCAGCCATGTTTTTCCTCAGAGTGTGCTGCCCCTTATCCCCTTGATAAGAAGTATGATTGGTGTTGTGGTATCCAGAGCCTGCACTGGATTTTGGGCAGGCATCCTCTTGACTCCGTGGCTAACACTGCCCTGTCGGGGCAGGGTCTGCTACCCAGTTGTTGAAGTAGAAACCCTGAGGGTAAGGTTGACCAGACTCCATTGCCCCTGAGTGAGTGCCCTGCCCCAACCTTACTCCTTGATTTTTGAAGCTGGCTATTTGCTTCTTAGGAGTATGCAGCGTTTATAAACACATGGTTTAATAGAATACAAAGGCTTTTCTATATCTCACTTTGTCTATTATTTTTCTAATAGATCTTTTTTGAAGTATAATTGCTTCACAATACTGTGTTAGCTTCTGTTGCACAGCAAAGCGAATCAGCCATATGCATACACATGTCCCCATATCCCCTCCCTCTTGAGCCTCCCTCCCATCCTCCCTATCCCACCCCTCTAGGTCATCACAAAGCACTGAGCTGATCTCCCTGTGCTATGCTGCTGCTTTCCACCAGCCAACTGTTTTACATTCGGTGGTGTATATATGTTGATGCTACTCTCACTTTGCCACAGCTCTCCCCTCCTACCCCAAGTCCTCAAGTCCATTCTCTATGTCTACCTATTTATTCCTGCCCTAAAACTAGGTTCATCAGTACCTTTTTTTTTTTTTTTTTTTTTTTAGATTCCATATATATGCGTTAGCATACGGTATTTGTTTTTCTCTTTCTGACTTACTTCATTCTGTATGACAGACTCTAGGTCCATCACCTCACTACAAACAACTCAATTTGGTTTCCTTTTATGGCTGAGTGATATTCCATTGTATATATATGCCACATCTTCCTTATCCATTCATCTGTTGATGGACACTTAGGTTTCTTCCATGTCGGGCTATTGTAAATAGAGCTGCAATGAACATTGTGGTACATAACTCTTTTTGAATTATGGATTTCCCAGGGTATATGCCCAGTAGTGGGATTGCTGGGTAGTTTTATTTTTAGTATTTTAAGGAACCTCCATACTGTTCTCCATGGTGGTTGTATCAATTTACATTCCCACCAACAGGGCAGAAGGGTTCCCTTTTCACCAAACCCTTTACAGCATTTATTGTTTGTAGATTTTTGATAATGGCCATTCTGACTGGCATGAGGTGATACCTCATTGTAGTTTTAATTTGCATTTCTCTAATAATTAGTGATGTTGAGCATCTTCTCATGTGCCTCTTGGCCATCTGTATGTCTTCCTTGGTGAAATGTCTATTTAGGTCTTCCGCCCATTTTTTAACCGGATTGTTTGTATTTTTGATATTGAGCTCCATGAGCTGTTTGTGTATTTTGGAGATTAATCCTTTGTCTGTTGTTTCATTTGCAAATATTTTCTCCCATTCTGAGGGTTGCCTTTGTGTCTTGTTTATGGTTTCCTTTGCTGTGCAAAAGCTTTTAAGTTTAATTAAGTCCCTTTTGTTTATTTTTGTTTTTATTTTTGTTATTCTAGGAGGTGGGTTAAAGAAGATCTTGCTGTGTTTTATGTCAAAGAGTGTTTTTCCTATGTTTTCCTCTAAGAGTTTTATAGTGTCTCGTCTTACATTTAAGTCTTTAATCCATTTGTAGTTTATTTTTGTGTATGGTGTTAGGGAGTGTTCTAATTTCATTCTTCTACATATAGCTGTCCAGTTTTCCCAGCACCACTTATTGAAGACACTGTCTTTTCTCCATTCTGTATTCTTGCCTCCTTTATCAAAAATAAGGTGACCATATGTGCGTGGGTTTATCTCTGGGCTTTCTATCCTGTACCATTGATCTATATTTCTGTTTTTGTGCCAGTACCATAGTGTCTTGATTACTGTAACTTTGTGGTATAGTTTGAAGTGGGGGAGCCTGATTCCTCCAATTCCGCTTTTCTTTCTCAAGATTGCTTCGGCTATTCAGGGTCTTTTGTGGTTCCATACGAATTGTGCAATTTTTTGTTCTAATTCTGTGAAGAATGCCATTGGTAGTTTGATAGGGATTGCATTGAATCTGTAAATTGCTTTGCATAGCATAGTCATTTTCACGATATTGATTCTTCCAATCCAAGAACATGATATATTTCTCCATGTGTTTATGTCATCTTTGATTTCTTTCATCAGTGTTCTATAGTTTTCTGAGTACAAGTCTTTGTCTCCTTAGGCAGGTTTATTCCTAGGTATTTTATTCTTTTTGTTGCAGTGGTAAATGGGAGTGTTTCCTTAATTTCTCTTTCTGATTTTTTGTTGTTGGTGTTTAAGAATGCCAGAGATTTTCTGTGTATTAATTTTGTATCCTGCAACCTTAACAGATTCATTGATTAGTTCTGGTAGTTTTCTGGTGGCATCTTCAGGATTTTCTATGGATAGTATCATGTCATTGGCAAACAGTGGCAGTTTTACTTCTTCTTTTCCTGTTTGCATTCCTTTTATTTCTTTTTCTTCTCTGATTGCCGTGGCTAGGGCTTCCAAAACTATGTTGAATAAGAGTGGCAATAGTGGGCATCCTTGTCTTGTTCCTGATCTTACTGGAAAAGCTTTCATTTTAACACCATTGAGTATGATGCTTGCTGTGGTTTGTCATATATGGCCTTTATTATGTTGAAGTAGGTTCCCTCTGCCCATTTTCTGGAGAGTTTTTATCAAATGGGTGTTGGATTTTGTCAAAACCTTTTTCTGCATCAATTGAGATGATCGTATGGTTTTTATTCCTTAATTGGTTAATATAGTGTATCACATTGATTGATTTGCATATATTGAAGAATCCTTGCATCACTGGGATGAATCTCACTTGATCATGGTGTATGATCCTTTTAATGTGCTGTTGGATTCTATGTGCTAGTATTTTGTTCAGGATTTTTGCATCTGTATTCATCAATGATATTGGCCTCTAATTTTTTGTGTGTGTGATATCTTTTTCTGGTTTTCATGTCAGGGTGATGGTGGCTTCGTAGAATGAATTTGAGAGTGTTTCTCCCTCTGAAATTTCTTGGAAGAGTTTGAGAAGGATTAGTGTTAGCTCTTCTCTAAATGTTTGATAGAGTTCACCTGTGAAACCTTCTGGTCCTGGACTTTTGTTTGTTTAAAGATTTGTAATTACAGTTTCAATTTCATTACTTGTGATAGGTCTGTTTATATTTTCTAATTCTGTCTGGTTCAGTCTTGGAAAATTGTACCTTTCCAAGAATTTGTCCATTTCTTCATGGTTGTTCATTTTATTGGCATATAGTTGTTTGTCGTAGTCTCTTATAGTCCTTTGATTTCTGCAGTGTCAGTTATGATTTCTCCTTTTTCATTTCTAATTTTTTTTATTTGAGTCCTCTTCCTTCTTTTCTTGATGAATCTGGCTAAGGATTTATCAATTTTGTTTATCTTCTCAAAGAACCAGCTTTTAGTTTTATTGATCTTTGCTATTGTTTTCTTCCTTTCTATTTCATTTATTTCTGCTCTGATCTTTATGATTTCTTTCCTTCTATTGACTTTTACTGACTTTGGGTTTTCTTTGTTCTTCTTTCTCTGGTTGTTTTAAGTGTAGGGTTAGATTGTTTATTTGATATTTTTCTTGTTTCTTGAGGTGAGATTGTATTACTTTAAACTTCCTTCTTACAACTGCTTTTGCTGTGTCCCATAGTTTTGTGTCGTGTTTTCATTGTCATTTGTTTCTATGTATGTTTTTATTTCTTCTTTGATTTCTTCAGTGATCTCTTGGTTATTTAGTAGCACACTGCTTAGCCTCCACATATTTGTGTTTTTTACAGTTTTTTCTGTAATTGATTTCCAATTTCATATCGTTGTGGTCAGAAAAGATGCTTGTTATGATTTCAGTTTTCTTAAATTTTCCAAGGCTTGATTTGTGACCCAAGATGTGATCTATCCTGGAGAACATTCCATGTGCACTTGAGAAGAAAGTGTATTCTGCCACTTTTGGTTGGAATGTTCTGTAAATATCAGTTAAATCTATCTGGTCTATTGTGTCATTTAAAGCTTGTGTTTCCTTATGTATTTTCTGTTTGGATGTTCTGTCCATTGGTGTAAGTGGAGTGTTAAAGTCCCCTACTATTATTGTCTTACTGTCAATTTCTCCTTTCATGGTTGTAGCATTTGCCTTATGTATTGAGGTGCTCCTATGTTGGGTGCATAAACATTTATAATTGTCATATCTTCTTCTTGGATTGATACTGTGATCATTATGTAGTGTCCCTACTTATCTCTTGTAACAGTCTTTATTTTTAAATCTATTTTATCTGATACGAGTATTGCTACTCCAGCTCTTTTGATTTCCATTTGCATGCAATATCTTTTTCCATCCCTTCACTTTCAGTCTGTATGTGTCCCTAGGTCTGAAGTGGGTCTCTTGTAGACAGCATATATATGGGTCTTGTTTTTGTATCCATTCAGCCAGTCTCTGTCTTTTGGTTGGGGCATTTAATGCATTTACATTCAAGGTAATTATCGATATGTATGTTCCTATTACCATTTTCTTAATTGTTTTGCATTTGTTTTTGTTGGTCTTTTTCTTCTCTTGTGTTTCCTGCCTAGAGAAGTTTCCTTAGCATTTTTTGTAAAGCTGGTTTGGTGGTGCTGAATTCTCTTAGCTTTTGCTTGTCTGAAAAGCTTTTGAGTTCTCCATCAAATCTGAATGAGATCCTTGCTGGGTAGAGTAATCTTGGTTGTAGGTTTTTCTCTTTCATCACTTTAAGTATATCCTGCCACTCCCTTCTGGCCTGCAGAATTTCTGCTGAAAAATCATCTAATAACCTTATGAGGATTCCTTTGTATATTATTTTTTGTTTTTCCCTTGCTGTTTTTTTTTTTTTGTTTTTTGTTTTTGTTTTTTTTGCGGTACGCGGGCCTCTCACTGTGTGGCCTCTCCAGTTGTGGAGCACAGGCTCTGGACGCGCAGGCTCAGCGGCCATAGCTCACGGGCCCAGCCGCTCCGCAGCATGTGGGATCTTCCCAGACCAGGGCACGATCGCATGTCCCCTGCATCGGCAGGCGGACTCTCAACCACTAAGCCACCAGGGAAGCCCTCCCTTGCTGTTTTTAATATTTTTTCTTTGAATTTAATTTTTGTCAGTTTGATTAGTATGTCTTGGTGTGTTTTTCCTGGGGTTTATCCTGTATGGGACTCTCTGTGCTTCCTGGACTTGGGTGACTGTTTTCTTTTTCATATTAGGGAAGTTTTTGACTATAATCTCTTCACATATTTTCTCAGACCCTTTCTTTTTCTCTTCTTCTTCTGGGACCCCTATAATTCGAATGTTGGTGCATTCAGTGTTGTCCCATAAGTCTCTGAGATTGTCTTCAATTCTTTTCATTCTTTTTTCTTTATTCTGCTCCTCAGCAGTTATTTCCACCATTTTGTCTTCCAGGTCACTTATCTGTTCTTCTGCCTCAGTTATTCTGTTATTGATTCCTTCTAGTGTATTTTTCATTTCAGTTATTGTGTTGTTCATCTCTGTTTGTTCTTTAGTTCTTCTAGACCTTTGTTAAACATTTCTTGTATTTTCTCAATCCGTGCCTCCATTCTATTTCCAAGAGTCTGGATCATCTTTATTATTGTTACTCTGAATTTTTTTTCCGGTAGACTGCCTGTTTCCTCTTCATTTATTTGGTCTTGTAGATCTTTACCTTGCTCCTTCATCTGTGACATATTTTTTTGCTATCTCTTTTTTTTTATGAGTGGGACTGTGTCCCTGTCTTACTTGTTGTTTGGCCTGAGGCTTCCAACACTGGAGTTTGTAGGCTATTGGATAGAGCTGGGTCTTAGTGCTGAGATGAGGAACTTCGTGAGACCTCACTCCCATGAATATTCCCTGGGGTCTGAGGTTCTCTGTTAGTCCAGTGGTTTGGACTCAGAGCTCCCACTGAAGGAGCTTCGGCCCGACACCTGCCTCATGAACCAAGATCCCACAAGCCGCATGGGGTGACAAAAAAAAGCAAAGGGAACAATAACAAAGTAAAAAATAAGGTTAGACTAGGAAACTAACCGATATGTTAGAAAGAATGTAAATAAAAATATAGTTGAATCAACAACTGGAGTGTACATCAGTACCACAATTTTAAAAAAGGAGGAGTAGGGAGAAGGAAAAAAATATAAAGGGGGCGGGGGGGAGGCCTTGGCTATGGAGGGCGGGGCCTAAGCAAGTGCAAGTTTGGGGCAGTGGGTGGGCCAACGCTCAGGACCCTCAGGGCTAGAAAAGCCCTGGGGACTGTTGGGTGTGGGCCTTAGGCTCAAGAAACAGAAGGGGCCCAGGCATGGCCACCACACCTGTTCTCAGAGGGCGTGGCACCTCACCTGGGAGCCTAGCAGTCTTCCTGGGCTCGAGTGGATGGAGCAAATGCCCTCCTCTCCCCTCCTGCTCCTCCGATCTGGGAGGGCCCCTCCCACCTGCCTCTCCTGAGCTCCCTGGCCTCCCTTTATGCCCCCAGGGACCCGTGCAGCCTGGTTGGGGCTTTGGAGCATAGGGTACTGGCTTGGGAGATCAGCAGGCTCCCTGTGCCCAAGTGGGCAGGGCAATCGCCCTCTGCTCCTTTCCTTCTCTTCCCAGAGAGTCCCTCCTGCCTGCCTCTCCTGATCTCCCCAGCTTCAGGGGCGCCGATATTGCCTGGCCTCCACTCCTCCTCCCCCCTGAGTCCCCCTGCGTCCTACTGGTTCATTTTGGGGTCCCTCCCGTCTCTTTGGGCATTAGAGCCCCCCACCAGCGGCCGGCAGCTGCCCTAGTTGCAGGGAGCTGCTAACTCTGCATCTTCCCACACTGCCATCTTGACTCCCCAGTCTATTATTTTGAATCTATAAATATAACAGATTGCAAACCCATTTAAAAGCAAAACCAGATTTACATCTTTCATGAGATTATCACATCCTTTTTGTAGTCAGGGGAAACAGTGAATATGAAAATGAGCTATTGACACTGAATGGAACCAATATAATGTAGAGTATAAAAGTCAATAAAATAATTTTCAGCACAATAAGTATTAATCTTTGGTTAAATGTTTATGAAAACACAGAAGTTGACATATAATTACACATATTTCAAACTTTGTCTCTTTAGTTTTGGCTTGATGAAACAGCATGTATACAAAGTATGCCTTTGATCAAAATCTGAAACTGCTACAAAGTAACTGAGTTGTCTTGGATAAGTTACTAAGTCTTTCTGTGCCTGTTTCCTCCATGTAAATAGGATTTTTTTTTTTTTTTTTTTTTTTTGCGATACACGGGCCTCTCGCTGTTGTGGCCTCTCCCGTTGCAGAGCACAGGCTCCGGACGCGCAGGCTCAGCGGCCATGGCTCATGGGCCCAGCCGCTCCGCGGCATGTGGGATCTTCCCGGACCAGGGCACAAACCCGTGTCCCCTGCATCGGCAGGCAGACTCTCAACCACTGCGCCACCAGGGAAGCCCCTAAATAGAATTTTTTGATGAAGAATAAATATAAAGTATTTAGTACAATGTAAGTGATCCATAATTAAAAGTTATTATTATTAATATGCTCACAAAGGAATAGGGCATGGCTATCGAGTAAAAGAATGATTTTAAAACACTATTGCTATTATTTATGCAGTCAGAAGGAGCATACACTTTCAAATCTGTCATTTTATGTAACTATTTAATTATTCAAGAAATGCTGCCTTAACTCAAAATAGTTTTGGACCTCCTCTTTTGAAATTGCTGTAAAACTACTTTATGATCCACTTAAAGCAATAAGACAGAATCTTAAAATCATATCTTACTTATTTTTAAAACCAGTAATAGTGCTTCCCTGGTGGCACAGTGGTTAAGAATCCACCTGCAATGCAGGGGACACGGGTTCAAGCCTGGTCCAGGAAGATCCCGCATGCCGCGGATCAATTAAGCCCACGCACCACAACTACTGAGCATGCGCTCTAGAGCCTGGGAGCCACAACTGCTGAGCCCGCGTGCCACAACTACTGAAGCCTAGGCTCCTAGAGCCTGTGCTCCACAATAAGAGAAGCCACCACAATGAGAAGCCCGCGCACTGCAACTAAGAGCAGCCTCGCTAGCCATTACTAGAGAGAGCCCACGCACAGCATTGAAGACCCAACACAGCCAAAAAAAATAATGATAATAAAAAGTAGTAATACCCTACTGTTGTAGTCAACTTACAAGACTTGGCTGTGAATGACTTTGATATGTTTACAGAAATCTAATCATTTGCCAAAGGAGAAACATTTTTCCACCAAAGGGAATAATCAAAACAAGATCCTGAAAATGCAGAAGATAATTGCAAAAGGTACTTTATGCAGTGGTATTATTACTGGGTTTAGTGGTTGCTTCCCAACTAGTTTGTAAAGTCTATGAGGAAAGGCATCTTGTTTCACATATCTTTTTATCTTCTGCATTACTGAAAGGATTTTTGAAGGTGGATGCTATGTGTTTGATCACATAAGTCCTATAAATGTTGTACTTTATTGTATATTTGACTACACATGTTTATATATATAATGCTTTATGATTATTATATTTTATTATTATTCAGGAAATATGTGATTAAGACACGTGATTAAGGCACCAACCAAAATATCATCCAAGACAGATGGTAGGAGTGTCAGATACTGTGCCTGCTTGAGCTCTCATCAGGCTCTGATAGATACATTGCAGTAGTCCAGGAAGCTTGAGTAGAGATGATCATCTAGCTCCCAAGACAACATCCAGGAGGGCAAAAATGTGGCAGGAAGAGCATAACCCCTTCTAGACTCTGACGTTCTCTTATGCACTGGAGAATGAGATTCTCTCCTGAATATCCATTTAAGGGTTTTCCTCATCTTTAATCTCTTAAGCGCAGATTGGAAAGACAATGAGTGTTCCTCATTTCCATGTATTTTCTCAGTCACAAGGACTTGGAGAAGACAACTGTTAGGAGACAATTCTTTTTTTAAAAATAAATCTATTTTTTTTGGCTGCATTGGGTCTTCGTTGCTGAGCGCCGGTTTTCTCTACTTGCGGCGAGCGGGGTCTGCTCTTTGTTGTGGTGTGCGGGCTTCTCATTGCGGTGGCTTCTCTTGTTGCAGAGCACGGGCTCTGGCGCGTGGGCTCAGTAGTTGTGGCTCTTGGGCTCTAGAGCGCAGGCTCAGTAGTTGTGGCGCACAGGCTTAGTTGCTCTGCGACACGTGGGATCTTCCCAGATCAGGGCTTGAACCCATGTGCCCTGCATTGACAGGCGGATTCTTTTTTTTTTTTTTTTTTTGCGGTTCACGGGCCTCTTACTGTTGTGGCCTCTCCCGTTGCGGAGCATAGGCTCCAGACGCGCAGGCTCAGCGGCCATGGCTCACGGGCCCAGCCGCTCCGCGGCACATGGGATCTTCCCAGACCAGAGCACGAACCCGTGTCCCATGCATCAGCAGGCGGACTCTCAACCACTGGGCCACCAGGGAAGTCCCAGGAGGCAATTCTTATATTTCTGCACATTTTGCCTTTTCCTGATTATCTTTTCAAGGACATTTGTATAACAAAGATAATGTTAGTGTCTTCATTCACAGCAAAGGGCAGACTTACTACAGTCTTGGAGGATAGAGATAGTAGCTTCTTCCAGAGCAAAGAGCAGACATACTTATCATTCAGTATAATAAAGGCAGTGCATTCCTCTGGGGCAAATTACAGGCATGCTAACAGATTACTACAGATTAAGTTTTCCTAAACTCAGAATTCCTCTCCTGTAATGACACCCTTTAGGCATGTATCTTCATATTGCCAAAGGGAACTGGGTCTCAGGGAACTAGTGCAAAAAGAAAAAAATAAAAGGTTGGTACTCTGGTGAATGTTACTGTGAGTAGTAAACTATCCTTTACTTTTTGATCCATGGGTTCCATATCTTGTAGTAGCATCCCTGCAACTGTGGTAAGCCAACTTCATAGTTTGCAAATAGAATAAAACAGACCTTTTTAAAAAAGAACCTAGAAATCAGAGAGAATAGTAAGCAAATAGGATAGTCAAGAGCAGTGTTTGCCAACAGGAATATACTTTGGCCATATATATAAGTTTAAATTTCCAGTAGTCACATTAAAAATTTTTTAATAAGTAGGTAAAACTAATTTTAATAACATTTTATTTAACCCAGTCTATCCAAAGTATTGTTATTTTAACATAGCAATTAATATAAGAATTATTAATGAGGTATTTTACATTCTTTTTTTCATACTAAGACTGAAATCTAGTGCATAATTACACTCACAGTGTATTTCAGTTCACACAGGCCACATTTCAGAAGCTCTATAGCTACATGTGGCTACTGATACTGTATTGGACAGTATGGGTCTTAGAGAATGAGACACAGCTAGAGCAAGATGTCCCAAGAATGTTCCATGTATATGAATAGGGGTTCTATGAAGAAAGGGTTGCATGGTCACATAAGTTTGAGAAGTGCTGAATTATAGGAAGTTGAATTTATTTCCTTTTTTGCAAAACTTCTTAGAGCCTTTATTACTCTAAAATATTGTTTTCCTAATTAATTTGACTGAAAAATGCTTTTCTTTCAGAGCATTTTGTGGGGCTAGTGTTCTGTGTAATACCCTTGGGAACTGCTGACACAGATTGGGTTTTCTAGGACAGCCATGATTTCAAACATTTTGTCCTGTTGTCCACTTAAGCATTGTGTGCCATGATTTTAGCTTTGAACATCTTAATCACCAAAATGCACTGCTCTGCTAACTCTCGATTCTCTTCCTTCTATTGCATTCCCATTTTAGCCCTTATGACTTTTCTCACTTTCCAGACCATGTCACATACCACTGTTGTCGGTCTTTTAAGTTATAGTTTTGACCCCATCCATGTCTCCCCACTTTTTCCTAAATATATGTGTATTAGTTTCCTATGACTGCCATAACAAAGTACCACAGATAGCGTGGCTTAAACAACAAACATTTATTATCTCACAGCTCTGGAGGCTAGAAGTCTGAGATCAGGGTGTCAGCAGGGTTTGTTTCTTCTTAAGGGCTGTGAGAAGGAATCTGATCCATGCCCATGACCTAGTTCCTCGTGGTTTGCTGGCTCATAGAGCTTGGCCTATAGAAGCATTACCCCAATCTCTGCCTTCGTTTTCACATGGTATTCTCCCTGTGTGTGAGTCTGTGTCCCAATTTCCTCTTTTTATAAGGACACCAGTACTATTGAATTAGGGGCCCATTCCACTCCACTATACCCTCATTGTAACTACTTTCATCCACAATAACCCTATTTCCAGGTAAGGTCACGTTCTGAGGTACTAGAGGTTAGGATTTCAATATATGAATTTGAGGAACAGACAACTGAAGCTATAATTATAAGTAAAAAAAAAAATGCACTTAGCAAATATTTATATGTTCACTATATGCCAAGATGCTTGCTCCATTCCCCAGCCTACAGATTCAGTCCTATTTCCCATTACTCCCCTACAAACCATATCCAAACTGAGCTGCTCACTATTTCCTAAAACGCTGTATTTTCTTATTACATTAGTTTCCAGTTGCTTTTGCAGCAAATTACCACTTAAGGGCCTAAAAACACAAGTTTATTATCTTGCAGTTCTGGAAGTGAGAAGTCAGATATGGGACTTACAGGCTACATGATGATGTTGGCAGAGTCACCTTCCTTCTGGAGTCTCTAGAGAAAACTATGTTTCCTTGCTTTTTGCAGCTTGTGGAGGCCACCTGCATTTCTTGGCTCCTGGCCCAGTTCTCTCCAACTCTCTCAAGGGCCAGTTATATAGCAGCTTCAAGTCTCCCTCCCTCCTTCTCTCTCTCTCTCTGTCTCTCTCTCTATATACCTATATGTCTATCATCACCTCTCCTGTGACTCTAATCCTCCTACATCCCTCTTTTTTAATTGAGTTGTAATTAGCATAAAATATTATATTATTTTCAAGTGTATAACAGAAATTTGGTACTTATACATTATCAATATCACCACAGTTAAGACCAGTTAGCATTTGTCACTATACAAAATTATTACAATATTATTGACTGTACTTGCAAGTGTGGGTTACATCCCCATGACTTAAATACCTTACGGCTATAAGTTTGTACCTCTTAATCCCCTTCACCTATTTCATCCATCCCCTTACCCCCACCCCTCTGGAAACCACCAGTTTGTTTTCCGTATCCATAAATCTGTTTTCTTTTTATTATGTTTGTTTTTTTGTTTTGTCTTTTAGATTCCACATGTAAGTGAAATCATATGGTATTTGTCTTTCTCTGTTGGACTTATTTCACTTAGCATAATACCTTCTAGGTCCATCCATGTTGTCACAAATGGCAAGATTTCATTCTTTTTCATGACTGAGTAATATCACCTTATGTTATATATATATCACTTCATCTTTATCCATTCATCTATTAGTGGACACTTAGGTTGCTCCCATATCTCGGCTATTGTAAATAATGCTGCTATGAACATTGGGGTGCATGTACCATTTCAAATTAATGTTCATTTTCTTTGGATAAATACCTAGAAGTAGAATTGATGGATTGTATGGGAGTTCTAATTTTAGTTTTCTGAGGAACCTCCATCCTGTTTTTCATAGTGGCTGCACCAATTTACATTCCCACCAACAGTGTACGAGGGTTCCCTTTTCTCCATGTCCTCACCAACACTTATTGTTTCTTTTCTTTTTGATAATAGCCATTCTGACAGTTATGAGGTGGTATCTCATGGTGGTTTTGATTTACGTTTCCCTGATGATTAGAAATTTTGAGCACCTTTTCATGTGCCTATTGGCTATCTGTATGTCTTCTCTGAAAAATGTCTATTCAGGTCCTCTCCCCACTTTTTGCTGTTTTCTTTTTCTTGATATTGAGTTGTATAAGTTTTTTATATTTTGGATATCACACCCTTATCAGATATATCATTTGCATGTATTCTCAGTAGGTTGCCTTTTTACTTTGGTGGTGGTTTCCTTCCTATCCAAAAGCTTTTTAGTTTGACGTAGTCCCTTTTTTTTTTTTTTTTTTTTGGTTACCCTTACCTGAGTAGACAGATCAAAAAAAAGTACTGTCAAGACCAATGTCAGAGAGTATACTGCCTCTATTTTCTTTTAGGAGTTTTATGGTTTCAGGTCTTACGTTTAAGTCTTTGATCCATTTTGAGTTTATTTCTGTATATGCTATAAGAAAGTGGTTCAGTATCATTCTCTGTGTATGTAGCTATCCTGTTTTTGCAACACTATTAAAGAGGATGTCTTTTCCCCATTGTATTGTATCAGTATATTCTTGCCTACTTTGTTGTAGATTAATTGACCATATGAACATGGGTATATTTCTGTACTCTCTGTTCTGTTCCATTGTTTTATGTGTCTGTTCTTGTGCCAATTCCATACTATTTTGATTACTACAGCTTTGTAGCATCAAGTCTTGGAGTGTGATACCTTCACCTTTGTTCTTCTTCCTCAAGATTGTTTTGGCGAGTCAGGGTCTTTTGTGTTTATATATACATTTTAGGATTATTTGTTCTAGTTCTGTGAAAAATAACATTGGCATTTTGATAGGGATTACATTGAATCTATGGATTGCCTAGGGTAGAATGGACATTTTAATAATATTGATTCTTCTAATATCATGAACATGGTATATCTTTACATTTATTTGTGCTGTCTTCCGTTTCTTTCTTCAGTATCTTACAGTTTTCAGAGTATAGGTTTTTCACCTCCTTGGTTAAATTTATTCCTTAGTATTTTATTCTTTTTGATGCCTTTGCAAATGGGGTTTTTCTCTTCATTCCTCTTTCTGATAGTTTGTTTTAGTGTATAGAAATGCAACAGATGTCATTATATTAATTTCGTATCCTGCAACTTTACTGAATTCATGTATTAGTTCTAATAGTTTTTTGATGGAGTCTTTGGATTTTCTACATCTCTCAGACAACCAGGAGAAAAGATGCTTTTAAGAGGGTCTCTATCTCTTTTCTTTGTGCAAGGGCAGTCACTAATTTAGAAAGCTCCATGAATTCTATTCCTGATCTTCTCCAAATGAGTGACCCCCTAATTCATTAAACACTGTATCACAACCAGTTAACACCAGGTTACTTTCAGCATTTCGTAGACTAGATCCAAATTTTAAAGTACGTGTAAAACAGAGGGTGAAGGAAATATCATTTTAAAATAACCATAGGGCTTCCCTGGTGGCGCAGTGGTTGAGAGTCCGCCTGCCGATGCAGGGGACACGGGTTCGTGCCCCGGTTCGGGAGGATCCCACATGCCGCGGAGCGGCTGGGCCCGTGAGCCATGGCTGCTGAGCCTGCGCGTCCGGAAGCTGTGCTCCGCAATGGGAGGGGCCACAGCAGTGAGAGGCCGGCGTACCGCAGAAAAAAAAAACCCCAAAAAACCCCATAAAACCATCTGTTTTGATTTACTCATGTTGAAGTGACTAATTTTCTCTGAAGATTAAATAAAAGGGTGTGGGAATGATTTGAGAAAGCATACATTCTTAACAATTGATCTTTCTAAACTATGGTTATTTTTCTTCTCAAAGATAATTGGAGCCTTTGAGTTTCCACAGGATAATGGCAGTCACATAAATTTTAATCTCTTTTAAACAACTTTCAAAAACCACACAGATCAACAAGGAAAGCAAACAAAATCACCCATTGCCTCCTGCCCAATTACGAGACAGAAAATACTAGAGATTTATTCAGTGTACTGTACACCTAAGTGAGGAATTCAACATCAGAGACGAGCAGCCTTTGTCCTAGAGCCCACAGCTGGAATAAGATTGTAGGGATTGCAGAACGTAGAAGCCACTGCAGCAGGTTTGGGGTTGCAGTCATGCTGGAACATGGGTAACACCAATGAGGACACGCCCACAGGGAGAGTCCTTCCCTCAAGGAGAATTAACCCTGCGTTGGCGTGTGGTCTGGTAGATCAAAGTTCTGGCCACTGGGGTGGGGGTGGGAGGAGGGGAGGGTAAGGGAAAGGGGCTGAAAGTGTTCAGGATGACAGAGGGCACCCTTGGGAAGGTTCCACTTCTAGGGAAAAGGGAGGATCTTCAAGTGGTGGCCCTTGTAAGCTTTGTGAAGAGAGGAAGAAAGCAGGCAAGCATAAGGACCCTAATGAAACAAAATAATATTAAACAACCAGCAGAAGAGAGATTCCCTCTCCCACAAAGTAGTCACCATTTATTAAAGAAACTGCCTTTTCTTGACAAAACAGAAGAAATTCCTCTTGAACTAAGAAGCCATGGAAGCCCCCTGTAAATACAAAATTAAGACTGTGTTTGCACTTTAAAGTGGCCAGATGGTATTTTATTATTTTGATTGAGTGGATGAACTACAATATGCTATGGAGCTAGCCCTGGTCTCATGCATCATCTCACAGAAGGCAACGTTCATCCCCACCAAACATATTTTAAGGAACAATGGAAGACAAAATATAGTTGATTTGCTTCTCAAGAGCTCTACTCATTGTGTATCAACTTTCAAAGATTAATTTAATGTAATAAATGTAGTTTGCTGAAAACAAATCAACAATGTTGAAGTTAATAACAGAAAGATGGTCTGTCTTGGCCACTTCTAGATTCAATCCATATTTGTATTTTAACTTCATGATACCAATACAGAGATACTTGTTCACAAAAGTAGAATAGACAAAATTGTCTTTAAATATGTCATTGGCTAGCTCAGAATAACATCACTTCACATACATTACCCTGCCAACCTTGATTCCTCAAATGCCGATTTTAATTTATTCTCAAATTATATAAATGCTTTTAGTTCAATTTAACTTAGCTTTGTTGTGTTATTAAAATCTGCATTACACTGATATTTGATCCAGTTGTTGCTGAAATCACAATGAGAATATTTGCTCATTGTTTATTTACTACCCTACTTGCTGTTAATTATAAGCTGCCCAGTACATCAGCTCCTAAAATGCATGTGATACAGATTCCTATAATGTAGGATCTTGATGTGACATAGCTCTGACAGTTCTGACCTTGTGATGACTCTGTATGCTTGCCTCTGATTCAACTATCACAAGCCTTTTTGCTACAACAAGCCTTAAAATCTTTTGACCTTCTCTCAGCATAAATGAAAACACCAAGGTAATTTTGAGCCCTGAAACATTATCAGAGTGTTCAGTTACAAAGTAGTCACCCAAAAGATCCAGAATGTATATTTTTATTTATATGTGTGTATTAGATTAGCCTATGACCTTCATGTCCCCAGTTTGAAAAACCCTCCTTATTAGAAAGACATGATGTGTTAGGAAGAAGAGAACATTATAATCTAGAATTAGTTATAGCAAATTGCCTCAACTCTCTGTACCTACGCAATGGATGAAATGATACACTTCGTACCTTAACAAGATAAGATTGTCAAGAAGAGCAATGCCTTGAAATGAAATGACATAAAAATTCAAAGAAATGCTTTGTGAATTTAAATGTAAATAATGTAATAATGCAAGCTGTATTAACTCATGTCTGAGATTTTGTTGAGAATCAGATTCTGGTTTTCTTCAATGTTCTATCATGAAGCAAAACGTATTCAATTCAATCTAAAATAATTAGAGTCATTTGAGGAGAAGAAAATTTTTACCTAGCGTATCACCTTGGTTCAAAGATATCTTGAATAGGCAGCTTATGTAAATTATTCATGGAGATCCTTTATTAGTCCACTAAAATTTCCATTGATGAGCACTTTTTATTTCCTTCAACTGCTTAAAACTTGCTTAGGTGCTTCATTTCCAACTGGAAATGCAAGAAAATTTTCTCAGAGTAGCATATATTTTTCTGCATTTAAATCAAAAAGCCTCACATTCAGTTATAATTCTATGTAAGGGAAAGGAGATCATCTTTGTAGTTGCTTCAAGTCCTATAATTTTGATTCTTTTTGTCCAGAAGACCATTCCATGTCTTCTTAGTCTTATAATATTTGGTCAGTTCAGACCTTTTAAGTTGTGAAGATAAAAGATTTGTACTTTATCTGCAAGTCAAAACAACAATGAGATATAACCTCACTCCTGTCAGAATGGCTGTCATCAAAAAGACCACAAATAACAAATGTTGAAAATGTGTGCAGAAAAGGGAACACTTGCACACTGTTGGTGGGAGTGTAAATTAGTGCAGCCACTATGGAAAACAATTTGGAAATTCCTCAAAAAACTAAAAATAGAACTATTGTATGACCCAGCAATTCGACTCCTGGGTGTATATTCAGAAAAAACAAAAACACTAATTTGATAAGATACCTATACCCCAATGTTCATAGCAGCACTATTTACAATAGCCAAGACATGGCAGGAACCCAAGTGCCATCAAGAGATGATGGTATTAAGAAGATGTAGTATATGTAAAACATGGAGTATTACTCAGTCATAAAAAGCATGTAATTCTGCCATTTGCAGCAATGTGGATGGACCTAGAAAATATTATGCTTAGTGAAATAGACAAAGACAAATATTATATGATATCACATGTGGAATCTAATAATACAAATGAATGTGTATGTAAAATAGAAACAGATTCACAAATATGGAAACAAACTTGTGGTTACCAAAGGGGAGAGGGAGGTGGGGAGGGACAAATTAGGGGTATGGGATTGACAGATACAAACTACTATGTATACAATAGATAAGCAACAAGGATATACTGTAGAGCACAGGGGATGATAGCCATTATCTTGTAGTAACTTATAATGGAGTATAATCTGCAAAAATACTGATTCAGTATGCTGTACACCTGACACTAATATAATATCATGAATCAACTATATTTCAATAAAAATTAATTTATTAAAAGTCTTATACATTAATTTAATTTGTCCTCTCCATAGTAAGTCTTACGAAGTTTATCCAAAGCATATTTCAGTTTTCAAGCTTCCCAAAGGAAAAGTGAAATATGAGATTCATCCTAAAACAAAGTAGAAAATTATCCCATCTGTTTTGATTAATATATTAAAAATTTTTTAAGCAAAGAAGAAATGTGATCTATCACAGTATAACAGGAAAGAGATATGTCATTTTGTTCATAATTCTTTCATCCTATTGAACATCAATTATATCTTAAAACATATAATAAATAGTAGGATGTGGATTAAATATATTTGTGCCATATGGAAAGAGGGAAACATACTTTCTCTCGACAGCCTAGGGAAACTTTCAGTGGCAATGTGGTTGTAATAGAGAAAAACAATGCCAAATTGTTTGATCTCTTAGCGAAGAGCTCTGTTGTGCTGTGAAAGTATTTGTGGTTAGGTGAAATAATATAGAAGAAGAATTTGAAAGATGAACACAGATCGTGGAAAGCTGAGTTTTTAAATATTTTCTACCTCCTCTTCCTACACCATAATTGAAGAAAACTTTTCTTTCCCCAGGGTCTCCTATGCTAGGTCATATAGCCATACATTCCTATGTTATGCTTTCGGTAAGAGTTAGTATTTTTTTTTTCCCTGAATCTCCCTTCTGAACTCTCTCATTTAATATATTGAGGCTTTGGCTCTGCTTTTCTAAAATATCATAAATTTAAAAAAATTTTTATTAACTCTAGATAACATGTACTAAAGATGAGAACATAGGGTTGAATTCATTCTTGGCCATTAACTAGCTGTGTGGGCTCAGACCTCAGTCACCTGATCTGCCAAGTATGAATATTAATACCTTATCTTCATAAAGCCAGGCAGCTGTGCCAGATCACCTCCCAACTTCTTTCTAACTTTCTAAGTTATTTTTTCCTCTAGTTTATGGATTCTCTATGATACTAAGTCTAAGCTATTTCCCAACTGCATTAAACTGGTTATGCCGACTTTTGATGGACACATTTACCACGCTTTTTGTGGAGTGGGGTTGAGGGTTAATCCTTTTCTAGTATAAACCCTTCCAGAGTCTCCTTTTGGTTAGATCTTTGCATGCATGTTTAATTCAGCTAATTCAGTGCTTTGGCTGTCTAAGTCAAAGGAATGTTCTATAAAAGATAATCATTTGTATCATTGCATGAAAATAATATATGCAATATAATAGCTGTAATTAGTGTTCATGGCTCCAAATTACAAGGAATAGAATACCTTCCTGAACTATTCTAAAATTTTTATTAGTGCTAAAAGGGATGGTGCTGGGGGTACATAAAACCAAAGAAATATATGCACTAAGTCAGAGATGGTAGAATCAATTGAATCACCATTAAATGCAGCAGATCAAAGTAGTTTATTCCCATCCCTCTTATTCTTTATGTGTATAGATTGGGGAAATTCACTTAGAAATTATATGAAGTTAGGAAAATGTTTTTGAGATGCACTCTTAGCCATGAGGTTATTTTTCCATGAAGAGATGTCTTATCAGAGACCTAGATGAGTCAGAAAAGGGAACATCAGATAGATCGATGTTTATTTTCTTGCTGGGCCGATACACCACAAAATACCCTGCAGTGCTCTCATTTAGTCAAATGACCACCATGTCAATTCTGGTCTTCCATTCAGATAAATGTATCTTTTCTAAGACTTCCATTTTGTGTATATACCTGAGAAGCTTCTGAGCTGCTGGGATTTTATCTGAAGTCTTTAGGCCTGTGGTGATGAATCTCTCTCTCTCCCCACCACCACCTGGGCCCCCATTCACAGTACCCCTAACCATTAGCATTATTATGTCTGTCTCCTTCCTTTCTACCACTTTATTTTTATTTCTCAATTTCTATTCTACTCTGTCTCAGAAACCTCCAACTCAAACCTTTAAAAACAGTGCATATTTTCTGTGTTCAACCATAGTGCCTATATTGACACTTTTTGCTGTCCTCTTCCCTGCCCCAGACAGCAAAACTTCGTTTAAGTTAATGAAGCTTCTGGTTCCAGGCAGAACAGGGAAGAAGATGACTCTCATTTTTCCCAGCTCCAGGTCTAGCTCTATCTCTTCCAGTGCAAGTGGCCCGCTTGCCAAACGGAAACCCCACTTACACCTGGGTGTTCATGTAGCTCTGGCTCCAGAGAGGCCTTCCTGTGAGGCATCACCACATCCATCCCCACTGGAAGAACTCCAGGCATGAAGTCTTTTCGCTCTCCTTTTATTCCATTCCTCAGCAAAGTGTACTCACCATTCTTGGGTCCTAGTCCCTCAACTCCTGACTGCTTCCTGATCAAATTTGATAAGCCTAATTACTTCTAAGGTTTTAGTAATTGATAATGACTTGATTATTCACCTTTTGCATTTTAATAGTAACCTGCACTTCTTGGCCCTGAAGATGATGGCCCAGCATCAAAGCAACAGGAAGGGCACTGAGGTGATAATGATGATGACATGAGCAATGGCATGTGTACATGGGAAGGTGTTCATAGGAGGCTTCTTAAAACGTAAGTTCCCCCCCCCAAAAAAAAAAGTTAAGTCCCGTTGGGATATATGAACTGCATTATCCTTGTATAGAGAAGGTTTTATATAATATTGCTGATGGTGCTCTACACTTGCATATTTGAGAAGTATTATTGATAAAATATGTCGTTATAAGAATGTGAATAATAGACAACTTGTTAATACCAGAGACACCTAGATAAAACATCATCTTTATTACTAAGCATTACTAAACTTTTTATCAAAAAGAAAACAGAGCAACTGAGGCAAATAATAAGTTTGATTTGTCTCTGAATGGGCCTAAGGAGAAAAGAAGATAATTAGGTGTAATCAAACATCATCCCTAATTCATGGCTCCCCTCCTGATATTATAGGCTTGGGGAATAGAGACCAAGAAGGAGTTTTTCTTGCTGTCACTGAAAAGTGACTACTAATGGTGGAAATTTCAGACGCTGTGATAGTCTATGCAGGAAAAATCAGGGGGTAGCAGAGTCCTTTAGGCATCCTAAAGACAAGTCATCTAATCACCAGTGTGCCGGTGGATGGTCACAGTGAGCCACGTTTTCCAGGTAGCTGAGTTCTGATGGAAGAGGAGATGGTAGACACAGCCTTGCTGCAGACCAACTGAGGAAAGGGGAAGTTGTCTCCTGTGGCTGTAAGATATGGACACCACAAGGTGGCTTCCTCTCCCTGAGAGATTTAAGCAGGGATGCACACCACTGGAGTGTTATGTTTAGGAAGCGTGAAGAAGAACCTTCTCTTCCACAATGCCACAGAGATGAACACATCTGAACAAGCTGTTCAGAGAAGAAAAGGAGGAGTCAAAGGTCTTTGAAGACCTAGGCCCTGATGCACCACAGTCCCTTTGCTGAGAGAGTAGGTCTCAGCCCCATGGCTTCTGGAAGTGACCTAAAAAGGCAGACAGGAGTTGCTTCCTGACATGCATCAGAAGAGGCTGCAAGCAGCATCTCAATTGCACAGCTTTGGAATTTTTCCAAGCTCTCCTGGGGTTTGCAATTTCTAGTGTGAAGATCAGTAATTTAGTTAGATATCATGGGGCTTCTCGTCACACAAACTTCCTAGTTTCCATGCGTCGTCACTTATTCCAAAGACGTAATTGACCACCCACAGTTGTTTTCCCTCTAAAATTTTTGCCTTCTGCCCTCTGGAACTTTTGCTGCTTTGTAAACAAACTCTCCTAAGTCCCCAATCTCTCCATAGCTTGATGTGGTGTGAAATACTATACAGGAAAAATCTGAAAGATAGATGTGTTAGTCAGAGTTCCCCAGAGAAGGAGAACCGATAGGACGTGTAGATAGAGATTTATTATAAGGAATTGGCTCATGCCATGATGGAGGCCGACCGGTCCAAAATCTGTAGTCTGGGCTGACAGGCAGGAGACCCAGGAGAGCCAGTGGTTCAGGACATCCAAAGGTTTCTGCTGGAGGATTCACTCTTGCTTGGGGAGACTGGTCTTTTTGTTCTACTCAAGCTTTTAACTGATTGGATGAGGCCCACTCCCATCATGGAGGGCAATTTGCTTATTCATAGTTCACCAATTTAAATGTTAATCTCAACCAAAAACACTCTCCAAGTTGACGCACAAAATTAACCATCATAATGAAGAAAAAGAATAAATATTTGTTTTTTAAAAATATCTTCTTCCATTTTTCTTCTCTCCTTCCCTTAATGGGACCTGGCTTTCCCACAATGAAATTACTCTCGTTGAACCCTCTTCTATGGAGACAAGCCATCCTCCCATACACCATGGCCATGGGACTCAGAACAATGCTGTCATTCTCTTAGCCACCCAGTGTCACTTCCAGATCCTTTCTCCCCCTTTCTGCAGAAAGCCATCTTTCTTCAAGCTTGTGCTTATAGGTTATGTCTGCTGTCGTGCCACTGTCAATTTCCTGCTGATCAATCCCTTACATTCATCAAGGGTTCTCACACCAAACTCACAGCATTTCCTCTTCAACTCAGTTCTACCACTGAGTTGACCTCAGTGCCCACGGTGCTGACTCATCCTTAAATGAAGAGTTTCTTCACCACGCTGCCACCCTTGAGGACTCCACGCCTCTTCAGCAGTCCAATCTACATCCTAGGGCTGACCTTCCCATCGAGGCTTTAAACTGAATTCATTCCCTTTCCTTCATCTCCCCACATCATAGAAGCCACTTTCTACTGTCTAGTAAAAGCACCCAGTGGGAAGGACACTTAGGTAAAGAGTCTGAAGCAGGTGGGCAATAGAACAGAGTAAGAATGGAGTAAGCAAGAAATTTGCTACAAATGGGACTAGAGTTACCCTCTGGCCAATCTTCTACTCACCAATCACTTCTCCTCGCTCCCTCCAAAACACTGATCCACTGTTTTTCCCTATACAAAATACTTTAGTGGTTTAGTAGATAAGTCCTAATTTCTTACCATGGCATACAAGGGGCTTCATGATCAAAATTCTTCCTAAGTCTTCAACATTCAATGCCTACATACATACTCTGCTGTGTATTTAGTGAAAGACTTTCAGGTCCCATAATTAAACTGTGCTTCCTCAGATCTCATTCCTTTGCACGTTATTTTCTGTGTCTGGAAACTCTTCTGTATTTATACTTCTGTTTACCTAGCAAACTCCTGCTTATCCTTTCAAAACTAAGGCAAAGTGCTCTTTGTTGGATAAAACAAAAGGGCTGTTTCCTGAACCCCTCCCTCTCAAGCAGGGTCATCTCTTTCATAATTCCCTCTAGGTACTACCCTTCCCAGCATAGTTCCTATCACTTTATATTGCAATTACTTGTTTGTTTATGTATCAGTTCTCTTTCGCATTCTGAGTTTCTTGAGGGCAAGGTCTGTGTACCATTCAATCCTCAGCGCCTCACATAGTGAATGAATGTAAGCCTACTAAAGTCTACTTAGAGCAAGCTGACCACCAACATGGCCAGGAGACTTAAAGGCTCCCTGACCATTGATAGAAGTTATTCTAGGACTTTTTGCCCTGTTCCTTCTTACTCTGGTCCGTTGTCTTTCTGGCCTCTAATGTCTTTTGATCCATCTCTCCTCTCCCACTCTGTGTTTTTTCCCTCTGGACAGGACAACAGAACTTAGATCTCTAAGCTGCTTAGGGCAGCAATTCTAAACCTCTGCGTCCCAAATGTGTTGAGTCATAGAACAAAAAGAGAGGACAGGGTAGAGTTACAGTGACCTTGCTGGGAATTCAAAATTAAGACCATATGCACAGTATGCACGAATCTCAAAAATCATAACACTGAGGCATGCAGCCAGACACACACAAAGACGTACGTACATAAATTAGTCAGTGCTGTTAGAAGTTGGGATAGTGGTTGTTTAGAGGCAGAGTGAGTCGAAAGGAACGTACGGAGGGGGGTCACTGGGGTGCTTGTGATACTCTGTTTCTTGATCTGCAGGTTCATTTTGTGAACATTTATCTGTACTCTTATGTTCTGTGTGCTTTTCTGTATTATACAATACACAATACAGAATGTAATGTTAAACAATGAATACCACAATGGGAAATCATTTTATTCCCAGGAGAATAGGAAAAAAGTTTAAAGTCTCACAATGCAAATTTTTATCAAGAATGTGCAAAAATGAGAACTCATTGTTTTTAGAAGTGTAAAGTGGCAAAAGATCTTTGGAAAACAATTTAGCATTATCTTGTAAAGCTGGACATGTGCATGTCTTACAACTCGGTAATTCCATTCCTAAGCCAGAGAAATTCTTGCTTATCTGTATCAAAAAGCATGTAGAAAAATATGCATAGAAGCATTGTTCATGAATAAAAGCATAAAGAAAAGAGAAAAAGAAACGGTTGGAATGATCCACTATCAGGGAAATGAATAAATAAATGGCAGCATATTCACACTACACAGCAGTGAAAATAAAAGAATACAAGTACTCACGTCAACAGAGATGATTTTAGAAACAAAATGGTAAATGAAAATTTGTCTCAAGAGATTATATGCAATCCAATGTTCATAAAACTAGCAAAATAATATATACAGATGTGATAAAGCCATAAAAGAGAGCAAAAGCACAGTAAACACACAATCTAGGAGAGCGATTTCCTCTGGGATGAAGGAGGGAGATGCAATTGAGGAGGGGCATCAGGAAGCTTCATTGGCGTTGTCCCAGGTCAGGGAGTGGGTTACTGTTGTGCTGTGTAACTTGCATATTACCTATGTTGCATTATCTATATTCATGTGGATGTACAGATATTAACCAGCCAAACATTTATCGGCGAGTTCCTATTCAGTATGAGCGCATGATCTTACCTGATCTCCTTCATAAACCCTCGTTGAAGGAAAAACTGATAATAATAACAAAGGCTTTTTTTCTAAAGCACCAAGCGGAAGAAGAAGAACCATTAGCTAACAGGGCTGTCTACCCGCTTCTGAGAGACAGAAAGTGTCTGGAGGGGGCTGCTGAGGGAGCTCGGCAGAGGAAGCGGTAGTCAGAATGCGCGGAGGAAGGCTCGAGGCTGGGGAGGGACGGAGCCCACAGGGAGCTTAGCCCCAGGCAACGTGGAATGTGACCGAGGCGGGGGCCAGAAGTGAAGGGCGAGGCAGGCAGGTTCTTTGAACATCTGCATCTAAAAGTCTGATCCACTCCACGCCCATTCCCCCCCCCCCACCCCGACCGGATGGAAAAGTCACGCCCTCTTGGTGAACGCAGCTTCTTTCACGGGGAGCTAGGACCTCCATCTCCCGAGTCTCTCTGAGGTTCTGCAGCCGGACACCTTTAGGCTTTCTTTTCCCAGGGAAAGGCCTCAGTTAAATCTGTTATCGTTTGCCAGTCTACTGTCCAGCTTTCAGAATGCAGCTGCTAGTTTCTCCTCTTAGCCCCTGTGGTCTTGCCCTTTTATTTAAATTCCTTTATCTTGATGGAGAGGTGGGAGCAAGATGGCGCGGGGAGCTCCGGCAAACTTGAACATTCAGTCACCTGGTGACCAAAGCCTCTAACTTTTACAGCAAGAAAAATAAGAAATATTCTTCAATCAAATTAAGTCGGGGAGATAAAATGTATATGTGCACGTTTAGTGGGTTGTTAAAAAATGGAACAGAACCGAAAATATTAGGGTATATCATATAGCAGTAGTAAGTAGTTTCCCAAAATGTGTGTGTTATTTAAATATGGTTCTTATTGTGGGTTGTGATTTTTTTTTTTTTTTAAGTGTGAAAAACGCTCACTTAAACATAGCTCCCAAAGGCCAGAATGGGGCTTCCAGGTGCAGAGAGGCTGACAGTTTTCTGGATCGGGGCGGGGGGGGGGGGGGGGGGGGGAGGGGCCTGGGAAACAGCCAGATACACACTAGTTCTAAATCAACTGCTAGGTGCTGGCCTGGGATTAGCCCTGTGGGAGGAGAACTGGGTGGTCAGGGATGAGGTTCAAGGTAACTTCTTATAGTATATACTTTGGTAAAAATATCACTATTCATAAATAAATAACTAAACACATATCTACAAAAGGGCAAACAAAAATTTTTAAAGCTTATTGATGTCCTACAGTGTGGCAGGCATTGCCTTAGGATTTTACTGAGAGAGCTAACAAAGTGCCACAAGAAAGAAAATGCATCATTAAAAGTCTAAGGTTGGGATGGTGAAAAAGCAGTACTATGTGATGATCTTAGTATGTTCTAGTGATACTAAAAACCAGAGGGGGCTTCCCGGGGGCTTCCCTGGTGGCGCAGTGGTTGAGAGTCCGCCTGCCGATGCAGGGGACACGGGTTCGTGTCCCGGTCCAGGAAGATCCCACATGCCGCAGAGCAGCTGGGCCCATGAGCCATGGCCGCTGAGCCTGCGCGTCCGGAGCCTGTGCTCCGCAATGGGAGAGCCCACAACAGTGAGAGGCCCGTGTACCGCAAAACAAAAACAAACAAACAAAAAAAACCCCAAAAAAACCCAGAGGGATGTTATGTATGTATGTATGTATTTTATTTTATTTCATTGATGCAGGTTGAAGTGAGAATCAAATGCAGTCATTCAGGGGAAAGTACTTTGAAAATGAGGAAAAGCAATATACAGTTTTAATGTAAGGGAAAACCTCAGAGGTCTGTGGTCCCTTAGGGTTTAGGGAAAATTAGGACTTTTCTATCACAGAATGAGTTAGAGGGGACATTTACAAGGTTATATTTATTTTCATATTTTGGGATGAGTTTCTAAACAGCCTCAAAGGTTGGAATATTTTACAAACATCAGAAATGCTGAAAAGTCAGCACAGCAAGCCACGGAGCTTGTTACTAACAAAGCTCTCTGTTTTTCATGTCTTCTGTACAATATTAGTTTACTCATTGTCCTTCTCTCTGAGTGACCTTAGGCAAATGATACTTTCTTACCTTGCTTTCCTCATTTTTGATTATAGATATACAGACATAGAATTATAGACGTTGAACAAGATGTGGAAAATTCCTTCCAGTGCTAACTGTGTGTAATACATCCACCAGCATAGGGACCTGGGCCCATTTTCCCCTTGAACTCATTAATCGGGTCCTTTCCATGAACATCCTCAGGTCAATTTAACCGTGACAGCTGCCCTGAGATGTGATCCTTCCCACGGCTCCCAGATCAAAAGAGAACAATTTCTACAGGAAAGTATTTCTGGCCACTTCCAGAGAGCAGTCATTGGCAATGTTCAAATAACATGAGAAAAGCCAATCCACATATCGCTATATTTTACTTGCTGATTTTAGAAGAACGAAAATCTGTGCCTGCAGCAGAAGAGGGGCTCCCATGAGCACATAAGATCCTTAGCTCCACCACGTACTGTACTTCTAAGTGCGGAGGTCAGGAAGGGAGTGTTCGCATTGGTTTCTGACAGACTATAAGAACTACATGAGACTGTTCTTGACCTCACTAAAAAAGGGGGAAAAAAAAATCTATCAATAAATGCGAAAAGAAACTGAATTATAAAAATATTGAAGAAAATATTGGAATTTCTAAAAAATGATTGGGGATAGTGAAGGTTCTTCTAAGCAACAAACAACCCCAACATTTTAAGAGAAAATATCAGATTTGACCCTATGAAAAATTCTGTACAAAAAATAAGAAAAGTGTGTTTAAGTATATGCAAAATTAAAATACACTTTAAATATTTTGTGATTTTAGTTGCCATGTATACCTCAATAAAGCTGAAAAAATTAAAAGACCAGCAACTGATAGGGAGAAATGTTGCCAGTGTATTAATAAATACACATTTAATACCTAGAAAATATGAGTCTATGAGTAAGAAAGTATACAAACTAACAGAGAATAGGAAAAAGATACAAAGAAATGATGCAAAAATAGAAAAAGAAATAGCCAATAGCATCTGAAAAGATATTCAGCTTGATAAAATCATGTGAAGATTATGTATTATTGGTCATCATAGGAGCAAAATTAAAAAATAGATATCAAGTATTGGCATATGGGGAAATAGGCATTCAGATATAATTGGTAGGCTTTAAATTGCTACTGCCTATTTGGTGGGTAATTAGTGGTTTCAATTAAAATTTGCAGTTGCCTTCTTGGACCCAGCAGTTCTACTCCCAAGTATCTATTCCAAAGAACAATTCATACACATACACAAAGTTTTGCAAGTATGTTTATTTCCGCATTCTCTGAAATAACAAGTATGTAATCTAAAAATAATATATAAGATATATGTTAAATAAGTAAATAAATATATAATAAAATATATTTACTATGTTAAAATTTTATATTTTATATAATATAAAATTATATAAGTATACAAATAAATTTATATAAATGTATATAATTATATATAAAATTATATATATTTGAATAAATTATGGTATATCTATATTTGGATATGCACAATAATTAAAAGGAATGAGGAAAATTAATATACTACATGGAAAGAGCTCCCAGGTGGGCTAGGACTCTTGCAAAAAGCAAGTTACATTAGAATGAGAGGGGAGGTAGAGGGAACATTAACTGTGTAGGTAATTTGTAATAATGAATATGTACACGGAAGTATTGTTATGTTATTTATACATAATTGTTAAATTTGAGGAAGACATTAAACAATGCAGGAAAGGAAAGAAAAGGGAAAAGATGGGAAGGGAGGGAAGGGAGAGGAAAGGAAGGAATGGGAAGTAAAACTTCTACATTCATCAGGCACTGAATTGTCAGGTTAAGAAGCATCTGGGCTCCTTAATAATGATTTATTCTAGAGGAGTCTCATTGCCTTCACCTAAATTTCTTTTGCCAAGAGAAGTAGAGCAGAGTGATTCATAGCCCAGTCTCTAGAACCAGGCTATTGGATTAAAGTGTACTCTACCTTACCAGATATATGATCTTGGTCCAGTTACTAGACCTCTCTGTACTTCAGTGTTCTCATGTGAAAGGGGGAGAAAATAGTAACACCTACCACACGAAGTTCCTGTAAAGATTAAATGCATAAATCCTTGGAACAACATTGACACGTGGCAGACACCCAATAAATGTTAGTTCTAACTATCAGTACCAATGGGCATCCCCTGTCTTTTCTGGCTGAGAGTAACATGAAAGAGCACTGCTCGTTTTCCTTGCTTAGAATACAAGGAGAGAAGGTTGTGTTGGAAGCCAACCCAGGTGTGAGTAGATCCAGGTGGACAGCACGGCCCCTGGCATCATACAGCCTACAGACCTAGTGGGTTAGGTTCTAAGCCAAAATACGATCAATGCCTACTTTGCACTGTTGTAAGAGTTAAAAATATTATTTGCATAGTGCTTAATAGTGCCTGTTAGTAAATGGTAGCTGTTATTATCATGGTCTGAGTCTATCTAAGATGGCTTGTTTTAAAGTTTGGAAAATAATTCAACTTCATTAGTAGCACTGTTTGCAAAGAAGTCTCATGACCAAAACATAAGTCTAAACGTTGGACTATGAACCCAGAGTTCTTTCTAATTTTGGCTCTGTTGCCGACTTCTGTAGTGCCCTTTAAGAAGTCATTTAATCAAATGAAATATTCATTAATAATGATAAAGTCTATAGCCAGAGCACATCTACTTGCAGAATCACTCTCTGTGATTATGCATGAATTTCATTTAAAATTCTTAAACTTCTGTTTGTATGTGTTCTGTGAAATCATTAAGCTGCAGACTTGCACGGGATTGTCACCTATGAATTTTGATTTACTCTAGTTACTCAGAAAGCTCCATGCCTATGTCCTAGCATCCTTGGGCAGCCCCCATGTTTCCTAGTCCCACTTGTTTGAACTCCTTTACCAGCGATTTCAGAGAGGTTGGGCAGGGTGGTTCTTACTGCACTATAGTGGTTCCTTCCCTGGTATTCCATAGTTACTTGTCATATATTAACTCCAGTTGATTCCTCTTGCAAGTGACTATAGTGACACACCCACGCCATCCTTCCAACAGGAAATGTCTCTATCCAGTGTGAACCAGAGCATTTTATCTCTAACCACTTAGGGTATATATGGTTTTCTACCCCACACTATAATGACATATCTTCCCTTTTAGATTATAAATGCCTTGAGGGATCAAAATGTATTTGTATAGCCTCATAAGCCTAATAAAATACCTTATGATAAATTATGATCGAAAAATGAGAAGAAAGTCTATCCTGAGATTCGTTATATCTAGGATAATTTAAAAATTCAGGACCATGATTTTCTAATGGTTAAAAAATACCAATATAATTATTTATTACACTAGTGGCTTATTTTTTATCCTGATATTATACTCTTCATCATAAGACGTAACATTTTATTTCGAAGAAATAAGTTCATAAGATTTAACATTTTGTTTCAATTTATTGGATTGGAGAAAAATCAAAAAAGGTTAACTCCTTTATAAAGATGTCTGGAAAATTTAATGTTAAGTCTTCTATGGTATAGAGTATTATGTACATGTACAATATAAATATAGGACTGGCCCTGAGGAATATTTTTAAACTCCTTATAGTCTTAGTCTTTTTATAAAAGCAACTTTCTTTCAACACTTACTGTGTATTATCTTATTCAGTCTTCACAAAAACTAACCCTAGAAATAGATTACTCATGCATCTGTCATTCATTCAGTAAATATTTATTGGGACCCTACCAGGTATCAGATACGGTTCTGAGTACATTAGGATAAAACAGTTGAGGGGTGGAGAGGAGGAAGGTACCCATCCTCGTGGAGCTTATGAAAGGAAGAAAGAGAGAGAGAACAAATAAACATCTAATAGAATATCATGTAGCAATAAACGTTATCCCCTCCCTCCCAAAAAACCCAAAGCTGCATAAGGAAAAGGATTGGGGAGGTTGGGGGTGGGGGGGGAATAGTTAACTCATATAAGATGTCCTGAAAGGCCTCTTTGAAGAGGTAGCATTTGAACATTTGAGACCCGAATGAAAGTAGGGAACAAATCATGTAGATACCATAAGAAAGAACATTCTAGGCAGAGGAGATCACAAGTGCCAATGTCCTGAGATGAGAGCATATTAGCATAAAGTGAGGGTGGAAAGGTAGACAGAGGCGACACCCTGCAGGGCCTCTTGGGTCACAGCAAGAATCTTGAGGATTTTTGCTAAATGTAATAAGAAATAATTGAAGGGTTCTGAGCAAGGGAATGACATCACCTTAATGACTTCTATACTAAACACATTAGTTACAGGTTGAGAATAGAATGGTGACTGGGACAAGAGTGAAAGCAGCATCTTGTTTTATTTTTTAACATTTAGATGTTGGACTTTATTGAGTGCTTATTCTGCATCTATTGAAATGATCCGTATGGGTTTTCTCCTTTAATTAATATAGGAAATTACATTAAAATACATACCAATGTTTACCATCCTAACATAACATGAATAAACCATTCCTGTTCATAATGAATTCTTAGCGCATTACTCAATTCAACTTCCTTCTAATTTATCCAGGATATTTTCTGTGTTTATACGTGAAGTCGGCCTGTAATAATCTTTACTTACACAGTACTCACCCGATTTTGTTTCAAGGTTACACCAGCCTCATAAATTGGGTAGTTTCTCCTCGTCTACCATTTCTAGAATGGTTTTCATAAATAAATTATATCCATTGGAGATTTGGCAAAACTAGCTTATAAAGCTGTCTGAAATATGGGTTGGAGTAAGATATCTATACTAATGCATTTATTTAATGGTTATCAGTCTACTCAGATTTTTTGATCCTCTTCAGTCCATTTTGATAATTTGTTTTTTTCTAGATAATTAAAAATTTTCTCTCACTTTTCAAATTTATTTCCATGACGTTTTTAAAAGATTTAATCTATTTTTTAATAAATTTATTTATTTTAATTTTTATTTATTTTTTGTTATGAATAATTTCAAAATTAGTTGTGGCTCATAGCCAAAGCTTCAGATTTGCATTTCTTTCATTAAACCCAGGAAAGGAGAAAAGTTTTTGGATGAAAGGGAAATGAAAACCAAACAGCCAAATAAATATACTGGACAATTTCCTAGCTATCATCTCCAGTAGGAAACACCAAATTATTTTTCTGCTAATAAGGTCAAAAGTGGGGTGAGTGAAAATAAAATGACCAAAAATTAATTCTTTCAAAGCATTTTAGGAATACAGAGAAGTTTGCCCATTCTTTTTGGTGTCTTTAATACCAGGCAAAGTAGCTTAGGCTGTATCCTCAGGCAATATGAATTAATGAAAGATTACTGAATAGGGATGTGACATAATGTGGGCTATATTCATCTGTAAAATGTAGGACTGATCTGAATATGGAGAAGTAAAAGGCAAGCAGACCAGTTAGGAAACACTGAATTAATACAGTCGAGAAATAGCAGGGTCAGATTTAGGGAGAGGATTGCAAAAGGGAAAAAGAAAATTAGTAAGCTCTTTTCTTTATTCCAAGCAGTGCAGCACATATTATACATGTATAACTGACTTCAGCAGTTACTGCTTGGAAGAAGGAGCTAATCCAATGGGCTAGTTAGTAGTAGTAGTCTCTTTTTACAGGTTAGGAATCTGAGGCCCAAAGAGGTTAAATGACTTACCCAGTGTCACCAGCTCAGAAAGTAGAGCCCTGATGGAAGTAGAACAGAGTCTTGGGAACTGATTGGATGCCAGGCTGAAAAGGAAAGATGAGTAAAAGATGAGGCCCAGGTTGTCAGGCTGATTCATTTTGGTGGTAAAGTTAACAAAAGTGGGCAAGTCAGGAGGAGGAACTGGTTTGGGTGGCTGATGGGGAATTCAGTGTTGGACTTGATAAGTTTATCAAGTGGAATATATTGATGGACAAGTCAGTTAGTGTGTTAAAAATAGAAATCTGAACCTTAGCAGAATGGTCAGGGCTGCAGATAGAAATTTGGAAACTCTCAACTTAAAGCTAAACAGTAAGAGCAAATGAAATACAGAACATAGATTCCAAGAAAAAATTATTATTATCCCATTGAGGTGATAGGGAAAAAAAGGTCAGTGTAAGCATAAATAATTGCTCTTTGCTTGGGGAAAAAAAAAAAGTAAGACATTTTCTTTCTACTATCTCTTCCTAAAATAAGCCAATAATTGAACCTCAGACAATCATCATCATACAGCAGAGAGAGTTAGTTGCTGTTTCCTAAAGGCTGTATATGTGACAATCTATTTCCTATGGCTGCATTCCTCAACCTAAGTCTGATTTCCCTGTTAGAAGCATAAGGAAATGTTTCCTTCATTCAGCTCCATTACTCTTGCTTCAAAGTCTCCCCTTTAGCCAAGCTTGTTTTAGCTGGGACTGACTGTAGACAGAGGGAAATCTGTCCCCAGATCTCTTCCAGTTTCCGTGGTTCTTTTTTATGCTTCCAGAAAAACCTGTGGATGTTTAAGAAGCAAAAGACAGTATTACCTTTAACTTACTGTTTATTTACTTAGATTTCTCCACGTGTCAGGGGGTGTGCTGTTAAAAATCAGCTCAGCAAAGCTTTTGCTGAGAATTTGGGTGACAGCTGCTACGTATGGGACAGGAGGGAGGTGCAGTCAGCCCTACCACAGCCTTATCCAGATGCCGTTCAGTCAGAGAGGTCAGCACCGTCTCAGAGCAAGCAAGACATCAGAGCAGCCCCAGTTTGGCTTTAGTGTTTTGGCCCATTTGGGGCCATCATCTTTTGTCTTGGATTCTGTAGTTTCCTTCTTCCCGGAAATTTCTATAAAAATCCTGATATGTGGTAAAATAGGGTTATTGCTTTGCTTAAGTAGTCCAAAAAAATCAGATCCTAGTTATCCATCACTTCCTTTTTCTTTTTCTTCTACTTGCTTGCCATCTAATAAAATATAACTTGGAAGGAATTAACTGGTAAAACAAATATTTTGTTAGCAACAGTGGCAAAACAGAATTACTTATAGTCAAGAACTTCTAAAAGTATTGATGATTCTCAAAGATAAGTCAACAAAGGTAGCCTTAGGGAATGTAGCTCCAGCAATATGCTATTCAAAAACAGTGCTGCCCCGTAGCAATTTTCATCAACTGAGGAATAAGATAATAGTATGCAACTAGTATTGTGACACTATATGCTGTATACACTCGTAGAACAATGTAATTCTATATCTAAAAGGCACCATCGGGGAAGACCTTACACAAGTAAGAGGCAATGTGCTCCAGCAGAATGAGTGAGCTGTAGGATGAAACAGATAGAGGTGAGGCTAGCTCTGGCATTTACTATGGGCATTTACGGTGTAAGTTATTTAAATTATCTACAATAATGCCCTCACATTGTTGTGAATGTCAAATGCTGAAATACATTTAAGTGCCTGGCAGTTGCTTTCAGCAAATAATTATTGATCATCTACTAATCTCACCATGCTGGATGGGGGGGAAAGGTGAGGGAAATAGAGGGAAATGAGAAACACATGGTCTCTATCCTCGAAGACAAACATTAAACAAGTAATTTAAAGAGTCATGCATATAACAGAACAGGTATAGGATGCTGTACAGTAGGGGCTTAACACATAGTAGCTATCATCAGCTGATAGAATTATCACGAGTTGTTTTATGAATTATTTTAACTAAAAAATCTTTGCAAATCATTACTATGTCAGAAAATAGGGAAAATCATTTCTATTTTAAGAGAAAAACAAGGTGTTAAGTGTTAAAGTGAGACTTTAGTCTGTATTTATGAACTGAAATGAATTGGTTGGAGTACCAAGTTTAGAATACTTGTGTGATAGGCTGTTAAATCTAAATTGCCAATTTAAAATTCCTTCAACCCCCGGCCCTCTTATCTGTTGGCATTTAGCCTCATCCTTAATTAAGAACACAGTCTTTGGAGTCAGACATACTTGGTTTTCAATGTTCGTTCTGACTGTACTAGCTATATATCCTTGGGCAAATTTTAACCCTAAACTTTCCTTCTTTGTAAGTTGAGAATAATAACAAATCTTTTCTCCAAGTTGTCAAGGAAAAAGCATTTAGCAGTAAGTGCTTAACAAATGCTGGCTTTCACTGTTTGTTACCCCATAGCAGGCACTATGCAAGAGTGAACAAGTCTGTCCTCAAGAGTTTGTAGTACAGTAGAAGAGATGGGTATTTAAATAGGGAATTGTGAAACAGTTAATTGCTACAGTGGGAAGAGCACACAGTGCTGTGTTGGGGACGCATCGTAATGCCCTGGGCTAGCATGGAGAGATGAATAAGAAATCTCTGCCTTGGTGAGTTATGCTAAGCAAGGAGGAGAAGCAAGACATGTACCTAAAAACTACACTAGAAGGCATAAGTGTATAAGGTGGTAAGTACCTTAAGGAAAACCAATGTGTTGTAGAGGTTTCTTGTGATGGAAGATATCTCACCTTATACATATAGTTTGTGAGCCAACACATGCTTTTAAGGAACGGTGTTTATGAACCTCAAAACTAATGGAAATTTTATTGACACAAACCCTTCACTGTGCACAGTATACAGAGTTCTCAGCGTCTAATAAGAGACAGGTAGTCCCTATTATGCACTTATTGTCCAGTTTGTTGTGCCCACGAATATAAAACTCCATAGGAAAGATACTTGAGGCTAGCATCTAATGATTAGATCCTGATTTTCAGTATTCTCTTTTGAGAAACCCAAATGGCAGGAAGATTTCAGTCACAGCAAATTAATTGCCGTATTATAATGACATATTCACTTTTTTTCCAGCTTAACATTAAGAAACAAATCCTGGCATGGGGCTTCCAACCTTAAAGTCTCCTGAAATATTCAAAATATCTTGAACAATGCGATTTTCTGTGCTATTGTTCTCACCATTGCAGCTGTGCACATCGAGTAGAAATAAATCACTCAGGGTGTCAGGATTGGCACAGCATTTGTTAAGGCAAAAACATTCAATGCTCATAGGTCCATTATGTATTAAAATATTGATTTTTCCATAGAAGAGGAATGACCTTAAAATTCATGTTTCACTTAAAAAGAGATAAAAATACCTGACTGGAGGCCTTATATATATTTGAAACTTAATCCTTCAAGTTTATGTATTATGGTTCACATAGGCAATATGTAAGTTTGGTTATATTGCACACTTTTTAAGAGACAGCTGCAGCGCAACTAAAGAACATCAAAAGTATAAGATGAATATGTGTTTTTGGTGATTTTTACTTGAGCTGGTTACATTTAAGAAGCCAGCTGTCTGTTTCCTGACCATAATTCTAGTTTTTCACAGCCGACTGAGCAGATAAGACATTTCCACCTCAAACCAAATATTTATGGCAACTTATTAATAGTTTTAATAAGTTCAGGAAAACAAAAAGTAGAAACATTTGACTTAAAAGATGCTCCTAAATACTGGTTGTTACGGGCTGCACTGTATTCCTCCTCCCCCCACCCCACAAATCCATACGTTGAAGCCCTGACCCCCAGTGCCTCAGAATGGAAGTTAAGGACTGTAATTCAGTTGGTGTTAAGGACTGTAAAGAGGTGATTTCATTAGAATGCGGTCCTTAGGGTGGGCCCTAATCCGGTATTACTGATGTCTTTGTAAGAAGAAGAAATTTGGACATAGACACATACAAAAGACCATGTGAGGACACAGCAAGAAGGCAGTCATCTGCAAGCCAGGGAGAGAGGTCCCATAAGAAACCAAGCTGCTGATATCGCAAACTCGGATTTCTGCACTCCAGATCTGTGAGAAAATTAATTGGTTGTGTAAGCCACTCAGTCTGTAGTATTTTATTGTGGCAGCCCCAGCAAACTAATATAGCTGTGGGTTTCAGTCATATGGTTCCCACCCTACACATCCCCTTAATATGAATAATTGACTGCCGCCTGGATTCTTTTTTAAAAAGACACCTGGACAAGAGTAGTTACGCTTTTGGAGACGCTGGTGTTATGACTTGTTGATCGGGCCAGAAATGGGGCTCATGTTACTGAAGGGTCAAGCTGAGCAATACTCCTCCCCTTTGAATGGAGTCAGAAGAGGCTCCTGGGACAAGGTTATGACCCCTGTCTGTAACTGAGGCAACAAATAGTCAAGATACTTTTTGATATAAAAATAATAGGTTACCTCTGTCTAGACCGAGACCTATGCTAATTTCCAGTTGCCCTTTGTGCAATAAATTTTGAGATTAAATCAGCATACATGTTTCTCATAAATCCTGACCTGCATGACCTACCCGCACCCACCGCATCCCTGGAATTCTAGGCCTCTCCAAACATCTCTCCCTTCTCTGAATGAGGAATAAGAAGTGTGTGTTCATCTGAGACCTCATAAATCATGATAGCCTTTTCTTTACACCTAATGTGGTCTCACACTCTTAGAATGATATTTCATGGCTCTTGATGACTGAGAACAACGTCATTATAAGGATTCCAACAGCTCTGTAGTCTGTGAAGACCCCAATGCTATTTCACTACAGGTTCAGTTTCTGTCTTTTGTGCAAGAACTGTTTGGACTGAATAGTGAGATTGAGCCATTCCCTAAAACAAAACCTATTCCAAAGAAGCTCCACCATGGTATTTTATGCATTTCAAAACTATTTATTATTTATCTCTCCATGGGGACAAATATTCTGGGATTTCTCCACTTAAATTCCAAGAATTTCTGGATTTTATTGTGAGCTTTTGGAGGCTTTCCCTGACTTGGGAATTTTTTTCTACTCTTATTGTTTGTACTTACATTCTTGCAAGAACAAGTATAATAACTCAGTAATCCCAGCCGTCTATATCTTTGAAAATGGAACCTCAGGTTTAGGATTCCACCTGGCTAGATGTTTAGACATTTTAGAGGTTTTGCTACTCCTGCTGCTAGGTTATTGCCAAGATATTGTTGCATTTGCTTTGAGTGAGCGTTTCATGCAAGGGGCCATCAGGTGCTGGAAAGGAGAGAGAGCTACAAGTTCACTGAACAAGCAGGCACAGTTTGATGCCTGTTTTGTGCTTGCTGGCTAATAAGTCACAGTTGGCACAGTGGAATTCTGTCTGAGACTTTATTTCTTTGTAACATATCGCCTGGTAAAGAGGTAATTGGGCGGGGAAGATCTATAGCTCTCATCTCCTTCCAACCATTGAAGGGCACTGGGGCAGGGGTTGGGGGTGGGTGTGGAGGGAGGGAGAGAGAGGGAGAGAGGGAAGGAAAACAGGGAAGGAGGGAAAAATATGGGATGGTTAAACCATTAAGTTTCCCTGTAACAGTCAAAATCCCTAGCAAACTCAAATAAGTCCGGGGGCATGCATCCTGTACTGGAGAGTTGGGAAAATACTAGGAGACTGCATTTCCTTCCACAGCTTATGAGGGAGCAGAGGAAAGCAGGATGGGAAGCCTCAGGGAAACGTAAACTAGAGATTCATTGAGACTTTTTCCAGGGCCTGTCACAGAGAGGAATGAGGAAGAGAAGAGACACGCCCTGGGCTCACACGCGCCCTTAAGGACTCAAGTTAGTGGGGTGCCATTGTCCCGCTGTCCTCCTTTTCCCCACCTGTCCTGTCCATCAACTCTCGCTCTTTACCATTAAAACCTTGCCTTATATTCTTGAACGTTTTAGTTGGACAAATCTATTTTTACTCCTTCTTATTCAACACCCTCAATTTCCTGAACTAATATTAAATTATTCTTATCACTGTTACATTCACAATATTCTGGGATTTTAGCACTTTCTTCCCATAAATGTGCAAGTTGATATGTGCATTATGATTTATTTCTGCATTTTTGTGTTTCCTGCCTCCCAACAGTATAAATATGTTCTGTAAACAGTGCGGCTTAAAAAGTAACTCTTGCTTGGCTCTTCAGGGAGGCTTTTCTTGTACTGCATAGTTTTTATCCAGTCACTCCCAGAATAAGAACAACAACACACAACTCTGTACTGGGAATACCCACCAAGTGATGGACTGCGGGATCTGCCCTAGGGGTGACCAGGGCCATATTTAGACCTAAATCAAAGAGGAGCCTGAGATCTGTTAGGAACAGACACATTTGCTTTCTATTTAGAATCAAAAGTGGAAACTTACCATTCTTTGGTTGCATTACAAGAAAACCAGTAAAACACGGTTTTTATGGTTTTCACACTCTCTGGAATGCATGGAATATGAGACCCTAGCAGACCCTTTTGAAAAGCAGAACTATGTGATGATTTTTATACCCTTCACACTCCCTGGTGTATTTTAATCCCTCTGACTTCTCCTTAAACAATTACAAGTATCTGTTGGGGCAGATCCAGTGAGCAAAAAGAATATAAGATCTTGAAATTTACCATTTGCCCATCAATTTCTTTTCTGGGTTGAGTTTACTGACACTGACCTCTAAGAAAAATTTTAGAAGAAAGTAACCAGCTTGAATCTTTTTTCACATAAATTTCTGCAACTGTAGCTGAGTTTTATATTTTAGTTTTTGTTTTTCGCTTAGTCATACATGCATAAACAGAGCTCAGCTGTTATGCTGGTAAAGGGCATAAAAATTACATACCTACTGAGAAGTGAACTTTAAAATAGAGAAACAAAATGTCTTGGAAAAAGTGTTAAATATGACAGAACAATTTCACATTTGAACTCGAACACACGATTTTTAGTTATTGTCAGTAAGTGGTGAGAATCCTTACCATTGTTCATTTAACTAAGCCCAATATCCAGAGACTTACATTTGTATTTCAAGGGGAGATTATATCACAAATGAGATTACTGTACTACAATATAGCAGGTTTTATATACACACATATACACATGCACACATAAAACAGGAACAAAAACCCTTTCACCTATGTAAAAGGTAACTAATTATTACCTCAGGGTGTTATGAAGGTGCTATTTAATTTTCTATTACATCTTGAATCAATAATTTACAGTTTTCAAGTAATTTGTTTATTTCATCTAAATGATCGAATTTGTTGGCAAAAAAGCTATGCATACTTTTTCTTTACTATTCTTTTCATATCAGTTAGACCTGTAGTGAGTACCATTCTTTCATGCTTGTTATTGGTAATTTGTGTCTTTCTTTTTTCTTGATCAGTTGAGTTGGGAGTTTAGCAATTTTGTTGCTCATTCAGAGAACCTATTTTTTACTGTGCTAATTTCTCTACTGCTTGTCAGTTGTCTGTTCCAGTTATTTGTACTCATATCTTTACGATTACTTTCCTTTTCTTACCCTAGATTTAATTTACTCTCTTTTTCCAGATTCTTAAGGTGAAAGCATTGATAATTTATTTTAAAACTTTCTTCTTTTCTAGAATAAGCATTTAAAGTTATAAAGTTTCTTCTAAACATTGTTTAAGCTGCATCATACAAATTTTAATATGAAGTATTTTCTTTACCAGTCAGTTAAAAATATTTTCTGATTCCCCTTGTAATTTCTCTTTGACCCATGAGTTGTTTAGAAGTATATTATCTAGAGGAAATGCTTGGCATTTCCTCTAGATATCTTACTGTTATCGATTTCTAGTATAATTCCATTGTGGCCAGGGAATATACTCTGTATGATTTTATTAGTCTTTTTAAATTTATTGAGACTTATTTTATGACCCAGTATATAGTCTATACTAAATAGTCTATCTATCTTGGTTTATATCACATGTGTACTTGAAACACATATCTTACTGTTATCGATTTCTAGTATAATTCCATTGTGGCCAGGGAATATGCTCTGTATGATTTTATTAGTCTTTTTAAATTTATTGAGACTTATTTTATGACCCAGTATATAGTCTATACTAAATAGTCTATCTATCTTGGTTTATATCACATGTGTACTTGAAACACATATCTTACTGTTATCGATTTCTAGTATAATTCCATTGTGGCCAGGGAATATGCTCTGTATGATTTTATTAGTCTTTTTAAATTTATTGAGACTTATTTTATGACCCAGTATATAGTCTATACTAAATAGTCTATCTATCTTGGTTTATATCACATGTGTACTTGAAACACATATCTTACTGTTATCGATTTCTAGTATAATTCCATTGTGGCCAGGGAATATGCTCTGTATGATTTTATTAGTCTTTTTAAATTTATTGAGACTTATTTTATGACCCAGTATATAGTCTATACTAAATAGTCTATCTATCTTGGTTTATATCACATGTGTACTTGAAACACATATCTTACTGTTATCGATTTCTAGTATAATTCCATTGTGGCCAGGGAATATGCTCTGTATGATTTTATTAGTCTTTTTAAATTTATTGAGACTTATTTTATGACCCAGTATATAGTCTATACTAAATAGTCTATCTATCTTGGTTTATATCACATGTGTACTTGAAACACATATCTTACTGTTATCGATTTCTAGTATAATTCCATTGTGGCCAGGGAATATACTCTGTATGATTTTATTAGTCTTTTTAAATTTATTGAGACTTATTTTATGACCCAGTATATAGTCTATACTAAATAGTCTATCTATCTTGGTTTATATCACATGTGTACTTGAAAAGAATGTGTATTCTGCCATTGCTGGCTGTGGTCTTCTATAAATATCAATTCTGTCAAAGTAGTTGATAGTGTATTCAAAAATCCTATGCCTTTGCTGATTTTCTGTGAAATTGTTCTATCAATTATAAAAAAGAGTTTATTTAACCTCCAACTGTAGTGCGGATTTGTCTGTCTCCCTTCAATTCTGTCCATTTTTATTCCATGTATCTTGGTGCTCTGTTATTAGGTGCATACAAATTGATGATTTTCTCATCTTACTGATGACCCCAATATGCCTTTTTAATCTTTTAATATTCTTTGTTTGGAGATTTACTTCATCTAATATTAATATAGTCATCAGCTTTCCTATGCTTACTACTTGCATGGCATATCTTTCTTTATCCACTCAATTTACTTTCAACTTACGTGTGTTTTGTATTAAGTGTATCTCTAGTAGACAGCATACAGTTGGATCTTTTGGATCTTACACTTTTTTTTTTTTAATCTTTATTGGGGTAAAATTGCTTTGCAATGGTGTGTTAGTTTCTGCTTTATAACAAAGTGAATCAGTTATACATATACATATGTTCCCATATCTCTTCCCTCTTGCATCTCCCTCCCTCCCACCCTCTCTATGGATCTTACAGTTTTAATCAGTACTCAATAAGTTTCTTTTTCCTTTTATCATTATTTTGGCTTCATTCGTATTTCCTTAGTCTTTCTTGGTCCCTCAACTCTCTACACTAAAGACCCTAATATTTAAAGTCAGTATGCCCTCCTTAGTATAGCACAATATAGCACAATATTCAGCTGAGAACAGAGTTTCTCATAATTCAGAAACCTGTTCTGGGTGCTAAGTGAGAACCTGAGGCCTCTCATCTTCAAATATAGCCAGAGTTGTTTTTCCCTAAATGTTCTTCCTTTCCTTCCCTTATTGACACACATTTAACACTTTTCAGTCCATTCGCATTCTCTTGGAACATTCTTGTCACTTGGATGTTCCCTTTTCAAAAAGACCTTTGTGCTCTCTGCATCCATGAAAATTACAGTGTCTCTCTCTCTCTGAAATAAAACCAGCACCAAAGGAACTTGTTATTGATGCTGAAATTCATCTGGACAGTTGATTAATTTTCTTACTCTGTTCACTCTTTTTAGGCAATTCTATCCATGACTAAATAAAGTGTCTCCTTGATCCTATTCACATATTCAGGAAGTATTTAGTGGGTGACTGCTGTGTGTTAGGCACTGTTCTCAGCACTAGGAATATAGAAATGAATGAGACAGAAGTCTCAATCTCAAATTTAGTTTCCAGTGATCAGGTACTAACATTATATAAGTCAACATAAAAATAAACAAGATAACAGAAATATAGATCAATGGAACAGGATAGAAAGCCCAGAGATAAACCCACACACATATGGTCACCTTATCTTTGACAAAGAAGGCAAGAATAGACAATGGAGAAAAGACAGCCTCTTCAATAAGTGGTGCTGGGAAAACTGGACAGCTACATGTAAAAGAATGATATTAGAACACTGCCTAACACCATACGCAAAAATAAACTCAAAATGGATTAAAGACCTAAATGTAAGGCCAGACACTATCAAACTCTTAGAGGAAAGCATAGGCAGAACACTCTATGACATAAATCACAGCAAGATCCTTTCTGACCCACCTCCTAGAGAAATGGAAATAAAAACAAAAATAAACAAATGGGACCTAATGAAACTTCAAAGCTTTTGCACAGCAAAGGAACCCATAAACAAGACCAAAAGGCAACCCTCAGAATGGGAGAAAATATTTGCAAATGAAGCATCTGACAAAGGATTAATCTCCAAAATTTATAAGCAGCTCATGCAGCTCAATTACAAAAAAACAAACAACCCAATCCAAAAATGCACAGAAGACCTAAACAGACATTTCTCCAAAGAAGATATACAGACTGCCTACAAACACATGAAAGGATGCTCAACATCACTAATCATTAGAGAAATGCAAATCAAAACTACAATGAGGTATCACCTCACAACAGTCAGAATGGACATCATGAAAAAATCTACAAACAATAAATGCTGGAGAGGGTGTGGAGAAAAGGGAACCCTCTTACACTGTTGGTGGGAATATAAATTGATACAGCCACTATGGAGAACAATATGGAGGTTCCTTAAAAAACTAAAAACAGAACTACCATATGACCCAGCAATCCCACTCCTGGGCATATACCCTGAGAAAACTATAATTCAAAACCAGACATGTACCCCAATGTTCACTGCAGCACTATTTACAATGGCCAGGTCATGGAAGCAACCTAAGTGTCCATCGACAGATGAGTGGATGAAGAAGATGTGGCACATATATACAATGGAATATTACTCAGCCATAAAAAGGAACGAAATTGAGTTATTTGTAGTGAGGTGGATGGACCTAGAGTCTGTCATACAGAGTGAAGTAAGTCAGAAAGAGAAAAACAAATACTGTATGTTAACACTTATATATGGAATCTAAAAAAACTGTACTGATGAACCTAGTGACAGGGTAGGAATAAAGATGCAGATATAGAGAACGGGCCTGAGGACACAATGGGGGAAGGGGAAGCTGGGGTGAAGTGAGAGAGGAGCATTGACATATATACACTACCAAATGTAAAATGGACGGCTAGTGGGAAGCAGCTGCATAGCACAGGGAGATCAGCTTGGTGCTTTGTGACCACCTAGAGGGGTAGGATAGGGAGGGTGGGAGGGAGGCTCAAGAGGGAGGAGATATGGGGATATATGTATACATGTAGCTGATTCACTTTGTTGTACAGCAGAAACTAACACAACATTATAAAGCAATTATACTCCAATAAAGATGTAAAAATAAAAAACGAGATAATTTCAAATAGGGATAAATGCCTAGAAAGTTGTTGGGTCTGATGAGAAAGGAAAGGATTAGAGAGGAAACAAAAATTTTAGAAAATTGCAGTGTTCCTATTCCTCTCCCAGACAAAGCTAGGGTGGAGGGTTGGAGATTATAGGATCCTAGAAAGATCTGGAGATCTAGGAGAATAAGAGGGCCATGCCCCTTTCCTGGGTAAGGCACAGGAAAGAATTTCCCCCAGGCCCTGAATGTTTTAGGAGCAAAAGAAATATTGATTTGTGATGTCCATGCAGCGGGTATGAGACATCCCCACAGAGTACTGAGTTCCCCCCAAGATGTTTCAGAAAAATGCAGAAATGCAGAGGGAGGCATGATTATGGTATAAATCATTGGCAGGCCAAAGAGGCTTCATAATTGGGGCGTGAATCTTGACCTTGAGAGATCTCTTTTTCTGCTTTAGAATCTTAGTTTTAACCCCAACTGGTATGGTCTAGGAAATAGCTCCAATGTCCATTAAAAAAATTCACTCCTACGTTTGTTCATAGCATTGAAATAGAGTGGGAAAAGTGAACAAAACCACTGAAAAATTAAAAGTAACCCTACGGATAATTAAAAGCAAGAATTGCCCAGTTAAACCTAAGCTTACATAAAAGGGCATGTGAAATTTACCTTCATAAAGCCAGCCTCCTGTATACTTTCCATGACTTCTACACAGAAAAATACTTGTTTTTGTTTTCAGTTCCCTTTAGATTTACACAAAGCTTTAAGTATGAGCCTTTACAGCCACCCTACACTCCCACCTAGATAATCAATGCTTATGGGCATTTGATTAACTCTGTGATATCCAAGAGGGGATAATTGCTTGTGATCTCACAGGTGAACTGAGTTCTTTGATGCTGAAGCCAAAATACCATTATTGGAGCAAGGCCCATGGCAGAAGACTGGGGAAGCACAGCGCCTGCACTCTGGCGGCACCAAACCACTTTTAGACACTCTCTTCTCACTTGATTCTCCAGACTTGGAAATTTAATTTTTGGGGGAGTCTGATGAAGTTTAAAAATTCTCAGAAAACCGATTTCAGAAAAATCATCAAATATATATTTATATGTTCCATAGCCTTAAATGTGTATGTGCATTTTTATTCACTGTCCTTCAGAAACAAGAAGGGCTTTTGAAACGTAGTTTGTCGTTTGTTTTTTTTTTACGTGTAAGGTTATTATTTTTATGGCTAACAGCTGCTTTTCTAAATAGCCACAGCTTTTATTACACGTATTTCAAAATTGTAATTCTGGAAATACCCAAAGATATCAGTTTCTAAACATGCTTTTTTAAAAAAAAGCAAAAAGCTCCAAGACATGCTTTAAAAGACAAGTATGACCGGCTCATGACACTGGCCTCCTATAGGGGACTGGCAGCAGATTGTGTCATTGTGAAAGTAGACGCCTGCCTGGAAGCTCAGGCTGTGGCAGAGTTCATGATCAGCCAATATAAATGAAATTTAGGCTGCACTGGGTCTTAGTTGCGGCACTTGGCATCTTCACTGTGGCATGCGGACTTCTTAGTTGTGGCATGCATGCAGGATCTAGTTCCCTGACCAGGGATTGAACCCAGGCCCCTTGCACTGGGAGCGCAGAGTCTTATCCACTGGACCACCAGGAAAGTCCCGCCACTGGGAATTTTGATAGGGGTTGCTTTGGGTAGTGGATTGCCTTGGGTAGTATGGTCATTTTAATAATATTAATTCTTCCAATTCATGAGCCTGATTTAGCTTTCCATTTGTTTGTGTGGTCTTCAACTTTTTTCATCAATGTCTTATCGTCTTTCACTTCCTTGGTTAGATTTGCTCCTAGGTATTTTATTCTTTTTGATACAGTTGTAAATGGGATTGTTTTCTCAGCTTCTGTTTATTATAGTTTATTATTAGTGTACTGAAACACAACATAATTCTGTATATTAATTTTCTATCCTGCAACTTTACTGAATCCATTTTTTAGTTCTAATGGTTTTTTGGTGGTCTTTAAGATTTTCTACAAACAGTATCATACCAGCTGCCAACAGTGACAGTTTTACTTCTTCCTTTCCAATTTGGATACTTTTTAAATTTGTGTCTTTTAAAAGAAACTGTACATGACAAATATAATGTGAATATTGATCTGTGAGTTATTTTTTCCACAGAAGAGCTTTATATCTATATCTATATATCTGTATAAAAATAGATAATTTCTCTTAACTGTTATATAGAATTTTGTTTAGAAACACTAGCCATGTATCTATTCACTTCTAATGAGCATTTAGGTTGTTTTCTTTTTTGTCCTTCTATTTTGCTGTTATAAACACCACTGCAATGAATAGCATTCTACAGTTTCCTTGAGCATAAATGCAAAAACCATTCCAGAATATATGCCTATACTTAGCATTACACTTCAGTGTTTTATGAGATATTGCCAAATTGCTCTCCAAAATGGTTGTTCCAGTTTACATTTCCACAGCCACATATAGTGTTCCTATTTCCTTGCATCCTTGTCAATAAATTAATGTTCTTGGCAATTTGATGACTAGAAATGATATCTTCTTGTTGCTTGAATTTATATTTTTCAAAAAGCTGAGCATTTTTTCATACCATTTCGGTTTCCTCTTATGATTATTACCTGTTCATATCCTTTTTCCATTTTCAGAGAGGTTATTTTTCTTTTTCAAATAGATTTTTGGTGGTTTACAAAAATATTCTGTATACGAATTTGGTTATCCTCTACCTTTTGTGCCCCATACCTTCAACTTTGATTATGTGTTGTTGTTGAACATACATTTAAAATTTTGATGTAAAATTTATTAAGCATGTTTTATCATTTTTCTTTTCGTTTTTTATGTAAGACAACCTTCCTTAACACCAGTGTTACACATTTTTTCTATATTTTCTTCTAATGTTTAAAATTCTGTATTTCTCATATGGAGTATGAGTATTGTTATAATATTCATGATACTTTTCTCAATTTTAAAATTTTCTTTAAGAAAAAATGATGTTGGGCTTCCCTGGCGGCGCAGTGGTTGAGAGTCCGCCTGCCGATGCAGGGGACACGGGTTCGTGCCCCGGTTCAGGAAGATCCCACATGCCGCGGAGCGGCTGGGCCCGTGAGCCATGGCCGCTGAGCCTATGCGTCCGGAGCCTGTGCTCCACGACGGGAGAGGCCGCAACAGTGAGAGGCCCGCATACCGCAAAAAAAAAAAAAAAAAAAGATGTTCTATAACTGCCAGTGTGACTACATTACTACTTAGGAAGAACACTGTCACTCTAATTTTGGATTCAGTGCAGTGGCACCAAGTCACAGGAAAGATCGTTCTATAAGGGGGTTATTCCGTAAGGCAGCACAGGGAGATAAATGGATATAATTTAAGGACAGATATGCGTTTTAATTCTGACTCTGCTCCTGCGCAACGTGACCTTAGATACATTATTTGACCAACCCTGAGCCAAAGAGAATAATAATACGTATCTCATAAATTGTTGGGAAGACTTGATGAAATGTTTTATGTAAACTGCCTACAGGAAGTTTAAAATGTTAGCCCCTTCCTTTATGATTTGCCTAGTAATTACTGTCCAAAAAGAGAGAAGCAGTAAGAAGGATAGTAACATTTCTGAATTTCCTTTCATATACTATAGTGCTAGGGGTACAAGGTCACTTGCGCAAACTGTTTCCATTAAATTGCTTATGTTTTGCCACTTCTGGAAAATCAATTTCCTTAATTTTGTGTTGTCTAGTTTAATCCCTCTTGAACTGCCTTCATGTGGATTGCATTTTTTTCATTTTATTTTCATATTACTGAGTTGTCCTCAGTAGTGTGGGCTGATGTCCCCTGTGCTATTCATGATGACAGCTTTAGAGCTTTTTTCTCTTGACCCATTTTTCTTCTTCATTGCTTAAAATTGTCCCATGGCCCAGTGTTCCTCTTTTGCATGTCCCTGGTCACTAGACACACTTCAGTGCATGTCCAGGGAAAAGAATATATATGCCCCGAAAGTTTTAGACCCTAATTAATTGAAGGGCATGTGGGGCACTCAACCCCAAAAGCTCTGCCTTTTCCAACTGGCTTCCCAGCAACTAATGCAGTCAGCTAGAAAAATAGAATAAAATGCACAGTAAGGTCAACCCAGGAAGGCTACCCCAACTTCCTGAGTCATCCAAGTTATGAATGAAGGCAGAAATAGTCCTGTGTAACCCACAGCACTGGTGTTATCTGACTGAGCTGATAATCCTGCAGGGCTCACTGAACAGCCTAACCCGGGGGGAAGACTCCCCCACAGGAAGCACAGGGAGTGATGAAATACCTCCCATTTCTTCACCTCTTAACTTCAAATGCCTTTAAACACGTGTTTTTTTCACTCATTCATTGTTCTGTGCAGGTCTAAGCCTATCTGTAACCAGTGTTGTGGTGGGACTGGCCCTTGTGGCTCTTATTAGGATTGCAAGACACCCCCAGCAATAATCATAAGGAAATTTTGAAAGAGACGTGGTTTATTACCTACAAGTCCTAGAAATTACACAGCACACCTGGGGCCACACAGTGAGGTCGGGGGGAGGGAGGGATGGAGAGAGAGAGAGAAAAAGAGAGGATGAGAGAGAGAGAGAGAGAGAGAGAGCGCGCAAGGGGGGCTGGGCATGAGCATGAGAGCCTAGGGTTCTGCTTTTATTGGAGTCCAGGGTCGGGGAGCCAAGGCGTTTGCAGGATCCTTTTTATTGGTGAATTTAAATATAAGAGTGGGAATTTAATGTGCAGGAAGAGAAAAAACAAGCAGCCCACCGGTCAGTTATCTGGAAACCAACCAAGATCTTTAAAACATAGGTGGGAGGGGCAGGGGTCCTGTCTCTTTAACTAGTCCTATGTTTGGCAATGCATTTATTCAGTATAGCCGTCTTTGTGGAAGATGCCTCTTTGAAGTGGATGCCTCGGCAATCAAAGCTTAAGTCAGCACTTGCAAAAAAAAAAAGAAAACCCAACTGTCAGGGCTTACATTACATTCATTCTTTCATTAATCCATTTACTCTTTCTTTCAAGAAACACACAATAAGTGTCATTATATACCTGATCGTAGAGGTTTAAAAATTAATAAACTCTAATACTGGAGAATCTTAGTGAGCTGGAAAGATAAACTCATACTTTTAAGGGTGTGTGGTGGCAGCACAGAGAAGCAGCAGAGAGAAGGGAGATATTAGAACAACTTAGCCAAGGAGATGACAGTGGCGTTGAACCTCAAGGGTTGGGCAAATCTGGAGGCAAGGGAGAACAGCAGAGGCAAAGGAATGTGGGAGCAAATTCATTACGTTTTCAGGGATAACAAGGGGTCTACTTTGAATAGAGACGAGGTCTCTCTTATTCGTGAGGTCGAGCTATGTGAACTTGGATTTGTCATCTCTAAACTTAGTATCTCTGAACTCTAATTTCTTTACTTGTCAGGTGATGATAGCAATGAAAGATAATATGATTATAGTAGCCGCAGCTACTATTTATTGAGTACTTACTAGGACAACTGTCGTTCTTCGTATAGATTCCCTCATTCAGTTATCAGACAAGAATGTTATACTTTAGATATTATGATTATCCATATTTTATTTGGGAATTTTTTGATAGTAGGACATTCAGTTGGCTCTGGCCAGTGGATAGTAGACCCTGGGCCAACAGGCTCTGAATAAATATAATACACAGTCTTCCTATGGGGGTAAATAAGAGCACCCAGGGAATGTCAGGTGAGAAAAGAAGGGGGCACAGGACCAAACCCTGAGGAGGTTCATCCTTTGTGACATGTAGAAGAGTTCACAAAGGAGACCAAAGAAGGAAGAGCAGAAGGTAAACTGCAGAAGGTGAGGACAGGTTTTACCCCCTTCCAGGTTTGTAGGAATTGACACTAAACCCATGTGTGCACCAAAATTTCTCTTGCTATTGATGTCTGCTCTCACATACCCCCTTGCAGATTATAATCCCTATATAACTGCCCACAAGTAGAAGCTGAATTTTTACACTTATTTAATTTTTGCTAATGTAAATTTAAATTTAAGTAGCCCCATTTTTCTAGTGGCTGTGATATTGGACAGTGCAGCTTTCGAGTGACCAGTAAAAAAGTAATACAAAGAGCTATAGCTAAAAAGATAATGGAGAAAAAGAAATGGAGTGAGAAAAAAATGTTGATTATTTCAAAACAAGGAGGTAAAAAGAAATAAAAGAATAAAGGACAGGGGCTTCCCTCATGGCGCAGTGGTTAAGAATCCGCCTGCCAATTCAGGGGACATGGGTTCAAGCCCTGATCTGGGAAGATCCCACACGCTGCAGAGCAACTAAGCCCGTGCACCACAGCCACTTAGCCCGCGTGCCACAACTACTGAAGCCCACGCACCTACAGCCCGTGCTCCGCCACAAGAGAAGCCACCACAATGAGAAGCCCACGCACTGCAACAAAGAGTAGCCCCTGCTCCCCACAACTAGAGAAAGCCCACAGCAACAAAGACCCAACACAGCCAAAAATAAATAAATATTTATTTATTTTTTAAAAAAGAATAAAGGACAGATGGGGCAAATATAAACATATAGCAAATTAGGTAACTTAAATCCATATCAAAAAAAACCCAGAAAAACAAAAAACTCCATATCAGTTATTACTTAAAGTCTATATAAATAGATTAAATGCTCTAATTAAAAGATGGATATTGTCAGATGGGACCTCCAAAAAGACCCAGTTATTTGCCATTTCAAGAGACATATTTTAAACATAAAGATACAAATAGTTGAAAGTAAAAGATTCAGAAAAACTACATCATGTAAACACTAACCATAAGAAAACTGGTATGAATGGTGATTGAAACATTAAAAAAAAATTTTTTTTTAAAGAAAGCTGGTCTGGAACTATTTATATCAATCAAATGAGATATGAGATCAAATGATTGTATACAAGACCAAGAGGGGCATTTCATATAGATAAATGGTCCAATTGACCAGAAAGAGATAAAAATCCCATGTATATTTCTTTAAATATGAGTTTAAATATATGAAGCAAAATTGACAGAACCAAAAGGTAAAATAGACAATCTACTATGATAGCTGGAGATTTTAATACAGGTCATTTTGTAATTTATAGAGGAAGCCAACAAAAATCAGAAGGCATATTGACAGTTGAACAACATTGTTTACCAACTTGACCTAAGTGACGATTATACACCATCATATCCAGCAACCACAGAATACATATTATTTTCAAGTGAACATGAGACATTAACAAAAATAGGCTGTATGCTATATTTAGAATGCTATATAAAGCTGTATAAATCATTTTCAATAAATTTCAAAGGTCTAACATCATACAAATATGTTCTCTGATCACAATGAAATTAATTAGAAATTAATAACAAAAAGATAACTAGAAAATGCCAAAATATTTTAAAACTAAGTAATACACTCTAAATAATCCATGAGTCAAGTTGAAAATACAATGGCAATGAGAAAATATTTTGAACTAAAGTACGATAAAAATATAGAATATCAAAACTTGTGAGATATAGCCAACACAGTGATTTAGAGGAAATTTTCTATTTCTAAATGCATGTATTAGAGAAGAAGAAATGTGTGTAATCAGTGATAAAATTTGACCTCAAGAAGCTAAAATAAGAGGAGCAAATTAAACGCAAGGAAGGCGGAAGGAAGAAAATAATAAAGATAAGAACAGAAATTAATGAAGTAGAAAAATGTCCATCAAGAGGAGAAGGAATAAGTAAATTGTGGTATATTCATGCAATTGGATACTATACCGCATTAAGAAAGAACTGTTGATAACTCTCAGAAATACTGTTTGATTGAAATACATCTAACACAAAGAGTCCATATATTGTTCTATGTATATGACATTCAGGACTAGGCTAAAGTATCATAATAGAAGTGACAGTGGAGGTTATTACATGTGGCAGTATAGACAAGAAAAGAGGCATGAAGGAACTTTCTGGGTTGATGACACTGTTCTGCAGCTTGTACAGGAAGGAGGTTACAAAGGTCTATGTGTAGGTAAATATCAAACTGTACAATTAATACATGTCAGTTTTACTGTCTATAAAGCATGTCTCAATTTTAAATGAGAATTCAAAGCAGCATCTAAGGAACATGTTTTCCGTGGGGCAAATAGAGTTGTATATGGATGTGTTAACTTTGAGATACCTGTTGGAGGAACAAGTGTGAATGTTGAACTGGTAGTGGAATGGTAAGGATGAAATCCAAATAAGACTGGGTCACGAAGAAAATAGGAAGTCACCAGAAAGACAACAAATGCAGACCACATTTTGAGAAGTATTGCTGTATAGGAGAGTAGAGATATGGGGAAAGATGAAAATGAGAGAAGGAGAGGGAGAATTTTATGAAGGAAGAGATAGCATTTATTTCATGTAGGTAAGATGAGATGGGTCTAAGTGGAGGGTGAGAGTTTAGATAAGAGGGGGGACGATTTTCCACTGTAACAGGAGAGCAGTTACAGTAAGCAACTCCACGTGCCGGTAGGTTGATATATTTATCATTGGAAACATGATGTAATTTCTCATCTGAATATGTCTTCCTCAGTAAAGCATAAGACGAATTCAGCTGAGAGAGAGAACAATGTGTGAGATCTGAGGATAGAGGAGAAAATGTAAAATAATCATGTGGGAATATAAAAGTAAATTTATTAGAAGAATATCAGCCTTTTAGACCCTTTTGAGATTAGTGCTCATAAATTTTAGTGATGCACAGTTTTGTAGTTTTTTCCAACAACGTTTAACTGCCCTAGATCACATGTTGTTTTAGGTATAAATTGGGCATTCTCACATAGAATAATTTTGCCTTAATGGATTACTCAGTTACATGGTAAGCCAATTTTACTGTCTACCTTTATATTAAATGGACTAACTTAACTAGTTGGCATCCCCACTCCATTTTTTTTCAACTGCTGTTTCTGTTTTTAATGAAGAAATATTAAACTCAGGTATCCTAAAACTGTGAGTGCCTCTGTTACATCAATGGAAGCTTTACATTGATTTTAACTTTTGAGTAAAAACAAAGACTAAAAAGGAATTTTAAAGGATAGCTATATTCATAAGTGCTTCTTAATTTTACATATAGTTACCTAGTTTATGTTAAACATTGATATTTTCAAATCTTCAATCTGTTGGAAGAGTGTGAGTGTCTGTAAACTGAATTCAAGCCATGATTAAAATGAAGTATAAAATGAAAACAAAATCATCTCAAAGAAAACCCTAAGGTGTTTGTGAAATAAAGCTAATTTTTCAGCCTTAATTTCATACAGGTGCTATGAAGAAAAAATGAATTTTACTGATAATTTAATTTAAATGACTCTTACTTCAAATAAACAACCCTATACCAAAAATATATATGAGATTCCCTTCTCCAGAAGCAGGAGGAAATTCTCAAAAAGCAGTATAAAATGAAACAAAGCCACTTGAGAAAAACAACATAAGATGTTCATGAAATAAGGTAGATTTTTCAGCCTTAATTTCATATGGATGCTTTGAACAAAAAAAAACGAATTTTAGTTATGATTTAACTTAAATGACTGTTACCTCAAGCCATCCTAAACCACAGGGAAAATATGTGATTCATTTCTCAAAAAGCAGGAGAAAATGGGGAAAGGGAAAGCACTCACATTTAGCAAGCGCCTACTTTGTTCCAGGCACTAGTCAAGCATTTTTAACAGGACTCTCCGAAGGCTATTACTCAAAGTGCATCTCACCAGGTACGAAAACTGGATTTGCTCCTGAAAAGTGTTAACATTTAGACTAAAGTATAGTCTGATGTGCATTTTTCTTTATTATGGAAATGTGTAAATCAACTCACTCAATTAACTATTGTGAAAAGACTACAGATATTTTTACCCAAAGAAGCATATAGAGAGGTCAAAAATGTCTAACTATTTGAACCATTATTCCCCACATAAAAATTTTAGCTTAATCTGCTTTGTTATAGAAGGGACTTGAGTTGTTTGGGATAATTCATGCATAAGTTCCTCTACATTGCATGGCATATTACATGTTTCACTTTAATATCTCTGCAGCTATTACAATTTTAAATGGCAACAAAATGGAGAAATGAGGATTCTATGTGACTTCGTTGCTCTGGATAAAGCACTTTGCTCCTTTTACAAGAAATCATAGTGGTAAACATGTCTTTCATAAAGCAGCAGTGTGTATTTATTGTGAGAAATACTTTGCTTCAAAATCGTTTAAATGAAGCCAAGAGGAGTTTAGATATAAACTTCATGCTGAGTTCAAAGATTTATAAAACCAGTCAGGAATTTTTAGTCATGGTGTTTTTCTCAGCTGAAGCTTGATTTTATGCGTATGGATAAAATGGATGAATCAATGGATTTGTGCTATAGAAAACCTCTGTATTTGACATAAAGATTCACTCCATCAATTTCACTAAGACAAATTAGAGTCCATACGTAAACCCACCTGTTCTTCATAACAGTTCTAAATTTTGAAAATGACGAACATCTCTTTCAATCAATTTAACAAACCTATTAATGACACGATAACATGATTCATGGATTCAGCAAGGTGAAATGGTTTAACATTGAAATGCTCAGAATATATTTCAGGTACTATATTATGATCAGTGGCCTTTGACCACCATATTTTCTAAACTAAAAATCATCCCCCCTCTAGCTTGTGGGAATGCCTTTGGTAAGTGTAAATGCTAACAATCCCCAATTTTTGGAAATAGTTAAAGAAAATATCCCCTGGCCCATTGTAGTTATTAATTGTAGGAGCTAAATTTAAAAACATTCAGGTCAGTTGCTTCCTTTGCAAATATTTTCTCCCATTCTGAGGGTTGTCTTTTCATCTTGTTTATGGTTTCCTTTGCTGTGCAAAAGCTTTTAAGTTTCATTAGGTCCCATTTGTTTATTTCTGTTTTTATTCTCATTACTCTAGGAGGTGGGTCAAAAAAGATCTTGCTGCGATTTATGTCAAAGTGTTCTGCCTATGTTTTCCTCTAAGAGTTTGATAGTGTCTGGCCTTACATTTAGGTCTTTAATCCATTTTGAGTTTATTTTTGTGTATGGTGTTAGGGAGTTGTTCTAATTTCATTCTTTTACGTGTAGCTGTCCAGTTTTCCCAGCACCACTTATTGAAGAGGCTGTCTTCGCTCCATTGTATATTCTGGCCTCTTCTGTCATAGATTAGGTCACCATAGGTGCAAAGGATTAATCTCCAAAATATACAAACAGCTCAGGCAGCTCAATATCAAAAAAACAAACAACCCAATCAAACAATGGGCAGAAGACCTAAATAGACATTTCTCCAAAGAAGACATACAGATGGCCAACAAACACATGAAAAGATGCTCAACATCACTAATCATTAGAGAAATGCAAATCAAAACTACAATGAGGTATCACCTCACACCAGTCAGAATGGCCATCATCAAAAAATCTACAAACAGTGAATGCTGGAGAGGGTGTGGAGAAAAAGGAACCCCTGTTCATTGTTGGTGGGAATGTAAATTGATACAGCCTCTATGGAGAACAGTATGGAGATTCCTTAAAAAACTAAAAACAGAACTACTATATGACCAAGCAATCCCACTACTGGGCATATACCCAGAGAAAACCATAATTCAAAAAGACACATGCACCCGAATCTTCATTGCAGCACTATTTACAATGGCCAGGTCATGGAAGCAACCTAAATGCCCGTCAACAGACAAATGGTTAAGGAAGATATGGTACATATATACAATGGAATATTACTCAGCCATAAAAAGGAATGAAATTGGGTCATTTGTAGAGACATGGATGGACCTAGAGACTGTCATACAGAGTGGAGTAAGTCAGAAAGAGAAAAACAAATATATATTATCGTATATATGTGGAATCTGAAAAAATTGGTATAGACGATCTTATTTATAAAGCAGAAATAGAGACACAGACATAGGGAACAAACGTATGGATACCAAGGGGGAAAGGGGACTGGTGGGATGTATTGGGAGATTGGGATTGACATATATACACTATTGACACTATGTATAAAATAGATAACTAATGAGAACGTACTGTATAGCACAGGGACGTCTACTCAGTGCTCTGTGGTGACCTAAATGAGGAGGAAGTCAAAAAAGAGGGTGTATATGTATATGTATAGCTGATTCACTCTGCTGTACAGTAGAAACTAACACAACATTGTAAAGCAACTATACTACAATAAAAATTAATTTTGACAAATTAAAAATTAAATAAAATAGAAAAAAATAAACATTCAGGTCGGCCAGAATGCATGGCAGTGGGCATTTCTAGCAGTGGTTATGAACAACTTTAATGATTGATGCAACATCTTCCACATGCATTTTATAAAGTATACATAGATACTGACATTATTAATATTTATATAATGCTGTCCAGTTTACAGAGCATTTTTTCATAATTTATTTGCCCCTCACAACAGCTCCATGGAATAGAGTTATCATCCCAGTTTTTCAGGTTAATAACCTAATTAGGAAGATGTAAAATTGGGACTTAAACACAAATCCTCCCTTTTCTGACTCCCCAAGCCAAACTTTTTTCCACTGAATCATTCTGAATCTCTATTGATATGGTATGCTCCGTCTGTACTCATATAAAAATACACCTGCATACAACTTGGATTCCCAGATCGTTGGGAAACCTTCAACAGTGAAAACAGAAAACCATAAGGTATTATAGCGTTGTGTGATATGGAGAACACACCATAATGTGGTAAGGGGCAAATTGCAGTTGAAGATGTTCTTTGTAGAGAATGAACATGTGAGTTTTATAACTACCTAGAGATACTAGCATATAAAGACTTTTTTATTTCTACCTTACAGAGGTAGTGACAGAAAATAACCTGTCAGAGAACTGCTTAAAATAAGAGATTTTAACCAGATGAACAGCATCAAACATGCTGCAGTAATAATCAGATCTTTAAATTTAAAGATCTGATTATTGTTTCTGTTTCTTTGTTTAACAAATATGTATTGAGTGCCTACTCTTTGGCAAGTATTGTACTTGATGCAGGGGTAGAGTGGTAAATAAAAAGGACATGGTCTCACCTTTGTGAGTTACAGTCTAGTGAGGGTGATAAATATTATTTTAAAAATAAAAATCGGGCTTCCCTGGTGGCGCAGTGGTTGAGAGTCCGCCTGCCGATGCAGGGGATGCAGGTTCGTGCCCCGGTCCGGGAAGATCCCACATGCCGCGGAGCGGCTGGGCCAGTGAGCCATGGCTGCTGAGCCTGCGCGTCCGGAGCCTGTGCTCTGCAATGGAAGAGGCCACAATAGTGAGAGGCCCGCGTATCGCAAAAATAATAATAATAATAAAAATAAAAATCAATCATATAATTACCATATGGACAAGGTATAAAGGAAAAGGGCTGTCTTCTATGTGAGAGGATTGAAGAGGTACCTAATATAAATTGAAGGATCAGGGAAGGCCCCTTTGAAGAAGTGATATTTAAGCTGAAATTTAAAGAATGAGTTATCAACCACTTTTCTCCTCTATTATCTTTTAATGTTACATCTTTTATCTTGTTAATGCTTATGCAATATTAATAATAAATTGGAATGGAGTTTAAAATACTGAAAAGAAGCTGCTAGATATTAGGGACATATTATATATGGTAATTAATGATAATAATGGAATTGGAAGGTAAATTACCATGACTGCTTTATCAGTCTACTATTGCTACATTCAATTTGTATAAAAACAACTCCAAATTCTCAATAATACATAACAGCAAGGATTTATTTTCACAGATGAGGGTTAGCATGTCTCTCATCCTTGGACCAGTGGGAGCTTTTTCTTCTCATGGCAATGATAAATGTACAAGAGGGAAATAAGAAACATGGGAGACCTCTTAAGTCCTGGCAGAGTTGGTACACTATAACTTCTGCCCCATTCCATTGCCCAAAGCAAGTCATGTGGCCAAACTCAAAGCCAAAGGGCAGGGAAGTATATCACACCCTTTAAGAGGCCATGGCAAGGATGTGGATGCAGAGAGAGGTGAAATATTGGAGCCAATAATTTATTCTACCTCTATTGCTATGGATTATACTAATAGATATATCCCTGGCAGAGGTATATGTCAACAATGTATCAAATTTAAATAATTGACTTCAATAAACTAAGAACATCATACTCTAAATATATGCCCAAATTACGTTAAAAAGACCTCTGACTGGTTATAATGAGTCAAGTCCAAATGATAGATTCCAAATTGTGGTCAATAAACCAGCTATTTTGCATTTGATGTAACAAAACTCCTAAACATGCTATTGTTATTCTACATGCAAAAAGTACTTACTGAGCACAGTAAGAAATACCAACCAATATGAGAGATGAATAGAAAACATACAAGTTTGAGACAATTATCCTTATCTTACATCGGAAGCCTGGACAAAGTTAGCACACACGAAAGATGTATCCAGTCCCCACTAGGCCATGTGATAGATGCCATGTGACAGGCATGTGATGGATGCCAGAAATGCGGAAGTCCTGATCTGTCTGCAAAGAAGTTATGAATGGGCTATGCTAAGTAGTGATTTGGCTGTCTGAATCATAGTACTACTGGAGTTCAGAGGAGGGAGAAGTTGCTCTGGAATGTGGGGTGGGCCTTATGGCACAGATAGGATCTACGCAGGCCGAGATGAAAGTGGAGGGAAATCCTAGGAGAGGGAATGGTATTAGAAAATGCTTGCAATTAGGCATGCACATAACATGTTTGAGAGACACCGAGACTGCATAATGTAGAGCGTTTCTTGGGAATAACAATAATAATGATAGTAAAATAGCTAACCACATATAGTGCGTACTGTGAGCCAGGCACTCTTCTAATATTTTATATATACCTCAATGTCAATTAGGAGATAGTGCTTAATTAAAAGATTTTGTGAATTTATTTTACTGAAGTATAGTTGTTTTACGTTGTATTAATTTCTGCTATACAGCAAGTGATTCAGTTTTATATATATATATTTATATATACATATATATATAAAACTTAGAGTTACTGATTTAATGGCATCCCATTTCATTAAAGAGCAGAGAGGGACTTCCCTGGTGGAACAGTGGTTGAGAATCCACCTGCCAATGTGGAGAACACGGGTTCGATCCCTGGTCCGGGAAGATCCCACATGCTGCAGAGCAACTAAGCCCATGCGCCACAACTACTGAGCCTGCATGCCACAACTACTGAAGCCCACGTGCCTAGAGCCCGTGCTCCGCAACAAGAGAAGCCACCACAATAAGAAGCCTGCGCACCATGACAAAGAGTAGCCCCCACTCGCCGCAACTAGAGAAAGCCCGCGCATAGCAAGGAAGACCCAATTCAGCCAGGGGAAAAAAAAGAAAAACAGAGAAACTCATTGAAAGTGTGAAAGAGTCATAAATTATAAATTATAATTAAAGGAGAACTCCAAGCAAGAATTGCCTTTTGCCCCTTTATCTCTGCTCTGCCCACTGAATTTATAGCTACACATTACAAAAATGTAGGTATCTGGGAAGAAATAAAAGATCAATTTCATAATCCTAAGTTTAAAGTAGGGACCAGATTGATTTATTCAGGGTATTAGATCTAGTATTTTTTAGACTGTGTGGAGACAAGAAAGAGATGCAAAAAATATAAATAGCACGGGCAAGAAGGGTGCCCTGTATCTACTGACTAATCCTGGTAAGCCAGATTATCATGGCCATAATGTTATCTGGTGACCTGAGCCGCCTCTCACGGGGTCATATGAAGTCATATATATATTTATATATGAATGGTAATGGCAATGAAGTTATTGACTGAAGACCATGAGATTTCAGAACTAGAAGTGGCCATAGAAACCACAAGGTCTAATAGTGTCCGCCCCCCATCTGACAGAAGATAAATTGCAATAAGAAAGGTCAAAATCAAAGTCACATTGAAACAGCAGAAACCGGCACCAGAATAGTGATAAACAAGTGTCTGATTCCAAGTCCATTTCAATATTCAGAAAACATCTTCTATAAAAACTTAAAAAGTGGAAATGTTCTAGACAGAATTGGAATCAGAAGATTTACATACTAGTTGTGTGACTTTGGTCAAATTACTTGCTTGTGCTCAACCTCATTATCCATAACTATAAAATGACAATAATAAAAAGTACTTCATAGCACTCTTTTTAGGATCCAATGAGATAATAAATGTAAAATTGTCTCTAAACTACTTAAGGCAAGGTCATCAACTGGTAGTCTCAAGGTGTTTATTTAGCCTGGAGAGTTTTGTAAATTTTTTAGAATAGCTTAAAATGATAAAAATCTGGATATTTCACATAAAAGTTTAGGGTTTTGGTTTCTCTATAGAAATAAGAAAGTCTAGCAGTACAGAATTTGCATTTCCCTGTAGCCACAATTGGAGAGACATGCATAACAGTCACCACTACACATGCTCATACACTATGTCAGTCATCACTGTACATACCTGGCTCTTATTGGCATTGGGTTACCTGCCCTTGACTTAAGGCTTGATTCAAATACCAGATTTTGTTATGATTCAGACTTAATGATCCGTATGTTTAATAGAAACTGATAAACACTTTCTATGGAACTAAACAGAATAAAATAAGCGTGAAATAGATATAAAAACATGTGGCTTGGAGTACAGAAGTTGTTATGGAAAAAAACTATTCTTGCAAAATAATTCCTGAACTTAATGGCCAACTATACATTTCTTTTATGTCTATTATAAATTAATCTATTTGGAAGGAGAATGAGACACTGCCATAAACCTCTTTTCTCCTTGCAAGTTTGTAAATTAAATGCTACTTCTAGAATAGTGGGAAGCATTTGCTCAGAAACACCCAGAGAAACTGGGTGCTAGAGTGTCTTAAGCTGCATGGCTCCATCTCCTGGTTTCAAATTTGCCTTTTAATTTAAAAATATTTTTATGAGGAAAAATCTGTCAGTATTTTACTTTTGGTTTTTCCTTGCTTTTAGGCTTGGAAAATCTTTTATATTTTTATATTTAGGAATTCTTAATTTTACTTTGAACTCTTCAAGCCCACAGGAGTTCATTTTAATGAAGGAGGAGAGAAAATTCTTTTTTGTTGTTGTTCAAATAATACATTTCTTATTTTGTTCATTAAAAGATTTTGCTGTTCACATTAGTTCAATATACGACCTTTATCTTGGTATAAATTCCTATGTATATGAGTCGATTTCTTGCCTTTCTATTCTATGTCTATAACTTATTCATTTGTCACTACTATGATGCATTAATTACTGATGTTTTGTACGTTTTAATATTCGGTAGTGAAAGTTCCCACACAAAGTTTTCTTTCTTAAAATTTCTTGGACATTCTCATCTACTTCTTTTTCCAGATGATTTTTTTTTTTTTTTTTTTTTTGCGGTACGCGGGCCTCTCACTATTGTGGCCTCTCGCATTGAGGAGCACAGGCTCCGGACGCGCAGGCTCAGCAGCCATGGCTCACGGGCCCAGCCGCTCCGCGGCATGTGGGATATTCCTGGACCAGGGCTCGAACCCGTGTCACCTGAATTGGCAGGCAGATTCTTAACCACTGTGCCACCAGGGAAGTCCCTTGGATACTTACTCCTAAAGATGACCGTTAACATTAGCTTTTATTCCATTTTAAAATCCTATCAAGTTTTTATTGTGGTTGCATTGACTATAACTTTGAGAAGACTTGACGTTTACAGTAGTTACTCTTCTCATCCAGAAATATAAATTCATTATGTCTCCACATTCAGGTATACACTTATATCCTTTAATAAATTTTTTATAGATTACAGGAAGAAAGATGCAGAAGAAAGAACTTTTTAATAGTACTCTCACTTCTGCTGTCATTATTCATTAACTTAGATTACTCAAATTTAATTTAGAGTTAGATTGCAGTATAATTTCCACTGAGACATGAATTGCTGAGAAACTCATCCTTTGAAAGAGCATTTTCTGAGAGTAGAATTGGGAGAGTAACATTGTCTCTCAGGCAGAGTCCTTCTTTAGGGCCCCTAAACCAGATCCTACTTTTGGGTGACAGGGATCACCTAGGTTCTCTTCCTTTTCATGGTTTGCTATTGCCATTATTTCCCAGGTTTCCTTTGAACTGCTTCCAATTTTTTTTAAGGAGAAAACTTTAAATTTTGTCTATTCCAAATTCATTATTCTGGGCTATTGACTTAACATTTGAAAAAGTATGACTCATCTTAATTAACACTCATTAAATCCATCCCTCAGCTAATAGCATTTTAGTTTAGCTGAACACAAGAGTTTCACTAACAATTAGAGAGGGAGATATGGGTAGTTCAGGTGTCCAGCAGAGAGTAGAGTGCTCTGGTATCCAGTTTGATGTATTTTTTTCACATGGTTCTGTGTGGCTTTACTCTGTCACTTTTTTTAGTCACTTTTGAGTGAGAAGCAAAATGTCAGTTTCTGTGCATGAGAGTCAGATATTCAGTGCTTGCATGTTATAAATATCAATAATGACAGGGCTTCCCTAAGCCTGTGAGCCAACTAAGCCCATGCGCCACAACTACTGAGCCTGCACTCTAGAGCCCACTTGCCACAACTACTGAGCCCATGCACCGCAACTACTGAAGACTGTGTGCCTAGAGCCCACGCTCCACAAGAGAAGCCGCTGCAATGAGAAGCCTGCCCACCACAACGAAGAGTAGCCCCTGCTCCCCACAGCTAGAGAAAGCCCACGCCCAGCAACAAAGACCTAAGGCAGCCAAAAAAAAAAAAAAAAGTAAATATCCAAGAATTTCTTAGAAAATTCTGAAAAGTGAAAAATAATGAAGAGGAATTGGCCCTATTAGATGTTAAAACATACCGCAAAGCTAGAAATCTGTCTATGCATAGACATTAGATGAATGGAGAAAAGAAGTGTACAGAAACACACATATGGGGGACTTCCCTGGTGGCACAGTGGTTAAGAATCCGCCTGCCAATGCAAGGGACATGGGTTCGAGCCCTGGTCTGGGAAGATCCCACATGCCACGGAGCAGCTAAGCCCATGCATCACAACTACTGAACCTACGCTCTAGAGCCTGCGAGCCGCAACTACTGAGCCCACGAGCCACAACTACTGAAGCCTGCACGCCTAGAGCCTGTGCTCTGCAACAAGAGAAGCCACCACAATGAGAAGCCCGCACACTGCAATGAAGAGTAGCCCCCGCTCGCCACAACTAGAGAAGAGCCCGTGCACAGCAACAAAGACCCAAAGCAGCCAAAAAATTAAATAAATAAATAAAATTTAAAAAAAAACCCCAAAAACATGTGTATGGAGATCAGGTACATGACAAAGTTGGCATATAGTAGTGAACTATTTAGCAAATATCATTAAGGTACTTCGCTATAGATCTGAAAATAAAATGTAAAAATAGATCATTAACATATCATACACAAAGATAAATTCTAAATAGTGTGTACATAAAACTAAAAAAATACTGGAAGAAAACAGAAAAATATTTTGAAAATTTTGCATTGGAAAAAGATCCTATTAAGCAATTCACAAATCCCTGAAACAATAAAGGGAGTAAACTAAAGCTCTGGTTATTTAAAAAAAGTTTTTGAAAATTTATATCAAAATAATAAATAAAGTTAAAGACAAACAAAAACCAGAATATATCTGTAACATTTCTAAGAAAAGGTAATAATGCATAAAATATAAAGTACTTCTAAAAGTAAAAGGAAAGCCAACAACCCATCAGGAAAAACCAATAAATAATCAAGATTCTAAAACATATTTGCATGTTGATGGGAATGATCCATGATAGAGAGAGAAAATTGATAATGCAAGAAAGAGAGAGACCCAAGGTTTAATATTCTTAAAAAGGGTACAGTTAAATCCTAAGTGTTCTCATTACTAGGAAAAAGTTTTCCCTTTTTTCTTTTTTTTGTTTTCTTTTCTTTTTATTGTATCTATTTGAGATTATGGATGTTAGCTGAATCTATTGGGGTAATCACTTCACAGTGTATGCCAATCAAACCATCATGCTGTATGCCTCAAACTTATACAGTGATGTATGTACTTATATCTCAATAAAACTGGGAAAAAAAATTTTTTATGCACACACACCAAAAAGGATACAGGTGATGGGTTCTACAAAATGGAAGGACTAGTTCTTTGTTAGTTGTAATGGGTAGAAAGAGGGAGAAGATGAGCTCAGTTGCAGGTTAAGTTTGTAGAGTTGGTGGTTGCAAGATGAAGGAGTTGGCATCTTATGGCCTTAGGTTTTGTAATGATGTGGAATAAAGGCAAAGTTATTAGCTGAGGTTAGGAGGAAGGGTGGAGGGACTTCCCTGGACAAAGTGGTAACTGTAGGAAATCAGGGGGATTAGAATCATTTACAATGGATTCAGATAATAAGAGTATCAACTCTCATAGGTTGTTGTATTAGATTTGATTATACCCCAGAAGCATTATGCTCACTGTGTCAACATCAGCAAGTGACAATAAATGTTAACTGTTGTGGTAAGGATGTTCAAACTCCTTATTCCTTCTGTTTAGACCAGGAACCTGACAGTGAACTCAACAAACATTATTAAGATATCCTCAGCAAACAATTTGCTGAATCATTTCCAGCTATTATATTCATGAATATATGCCACTAGTCAGAACATGATTCATTACTATGGTAGTGGAGACTATTAAGTTAGTAGATTACCCTTTGATTTCAAAAGAAATGGAATTCAGAATATCAAGAAAATGGTTACAGAACAGAGTTGTTGAGAGATCATTTTTTACTCAAAGTCGTTTAGATTTTATGCCCGTTGATTAGCGAATCCCCATTTCTACCTCCCCCCTGCCCCTGGAACCACCATTCCACTCCTTGATTTTATGAATTTGACTCTTTTAGATACCTCATGAAAGTTGAATCATGCAGTATTTGTCTTTCTATGACTGGCTTGTTTCACTTAGCGTAATGTCCTCAAGGTTCATCATTGTTGTCACATATTGCAGAATTTCCTTCTTTTCTAAGGCTGAGTAGCATTTTATTATGTGTATATACCACATTTTCTTTAGCCATTTATCTGTCAATGGACATTTATGTTTTTTTTCCACATCTTGGTTATAGTGAATAGTGCCGCAGTGAATATGGGAGTGCTAATATCTCTTCAAGATCCTGATTTCAATTCCTTTGAATAAATACCCAGAAGTGGGATTGCTGGAACATATGGTAGTTCTATTTTTAATTTTTTGAGGAACCTCCGTACTGTTTTCCATAATGGCTGCACATTATGTATTCCCACCACGGTGTACAAGTGTTCCCTTTTCTCCATGTCCTTACTAACACTTGTTGTCTTTTCTTTTTTTTGATAATAGCTATCCTGACAAGTGCAAGGTGATACCTCATTGTGTTTTAATTTGAATTTCTCTGATAATTAGTGACAGTGAGCATTTTTTCATATACCTATTGACCATTTATATGTCTTCTTTGAAGAAATGTCTATTTAAATCCTTAGCCAATTTTGTAATTAGGTTATGAGTTTGGGTTTTGTTTTGTTGTTGTCGTTGTTGAGTTGGAGGAGTTCCTTATATATTTTGGAGGTTAATTGCTTATCAAATACATGGTTTGCAAATATTTTCTCCCATTCCATCAGTTGGCCTTTTCACTCTGTTGATTGTTTCCTCTGTTGTGCAAAATCTTTTTAGTTTGATGTAGTCTCACTTGTTAATTTTTGCTTTTGTTGTCTATGCTTTTGATATCATATCTATGTAGTCACTGCCAAAAACAATGTCATAAAGTTTTTCCCTATGTTTTCTTCCAGGACTTTGCAGGCCTTATGTTTAAGTCGTTAATCCATTTTGAGTTGATTTTTGTGTCTGGTGTATTTCTTTTAAAGTATGGTGTATGAAAAGTATAACATTATTTGCAAGTGGATATCCACACTTTTAATCAAAGCAGTTTTACATGGCCTAATAAAAATAGGGGTCTGAGAAAATTATTAGAAAAGATAACACCCAAAAAAATGTGTGATTAAACATTTATCAATTCACAGACTTCTCTCCAAAGCACTGTAGAAAGCAATAGCTTTGTCTTCATTTCTAATGAGCCAGACCAGGTCAGAGAATTCTTTGACCTTGAGAATACATTCACTGACCCCAGTGATCAGAAGAGTCTATTCCCCCACTAAAATTTAAACAACCTCACTTAAGACTATTCCATGAACAACACAAAACCAAACGTGAGATCTGAAACTACCACGTTTGGTTATAAAGTAGGCATGTAGACAGCCCCAAATATACTTGTGTTTTTTTAAGATTTTCATTGAAATAAAATATAAAATTTTAAAATTCTTGTAAGAATGTAACTGTGGATCACAGTGGTCTGGGATTCTAGTTTAAGAAATACAATACTAGGTCATGCCAGGAAAGGGCTAATCTTAAAATATTTTATTGCATCCATTAGTGACACTCTTGCAGCCTAGCCAAAGCCAAAGTGTGAAGAATGCTTGAAATAGACTTTGTGGGAATGGCTGTGCACAGTACTGGAATGCTGATGTTCTGTCCTAAATGCTGATGTACCATGGAGATATGAAATCATCCACTACACCGTTTGTTAATCTTTAACATTTGTATAAAACATTTCACAAAGTTATTAATAACTCTATTTGGCTCTAGGACAAAACGAATGTGAAAACTATTGGCACATGTAAGTTTGCAGGTCACTAAAAAAAAAGTGCCGGGCTTCCCTGGTGGCACAGTGGTTAAGAATCCTCCTGCCAATAAAGACGCAGATGTAGAGAATGGACATGAGCACACAGGGAGGTGGAAGGGTAAGCTGGGACGAAGTGAGAGAGTGGCATGGACATATATACACTACCAAACGTAAAATAGATAGCTAGTGGGAAGCAGCCACATAGCACAGGGAGATCAGCTCGGTGCTTTGTGTCCACCTAGAGGGGTGGGATAAGGAGGGTGGGAGGGAGACGCAAGAGGGAGGAGATATGGAGATATATGTATATGTATAGCTGATTCACTTTGTTATAAAGCAGAAACTAACACACCGTTGTGAAGCAATTAAACCCCAAGAAAGATGTTTAAAAAAAAAAAGAATCCTCCTGCCAATTCAGGGGACATGGGTTTGAGCCCTGGTCTGGGAAGATCCCACATGCTGTGAAGCAACTAAGCCCATGCGCCACAACTACAGAGCCTGCGCTCTAGAGCCTGCAAGCCACAACTACTGAGCCCGTGTGCCACAACTACTGAAGCCTGTGAGCCTAGAGCCCATGCTCTGCAATAAGAGAAGCCACCACAATGAGAAACCCACGCACCGCAAGAAAGAGTAAACCCCGCTCGCCGCAACTAGAGAAAGCCTGCATGCAGCAACAAAGACCCAACACAGCCAAAAATAAATTAATTAAATAAATAAATTTATTTTAAAAAAATTAAAAAATTTAAAAAGTGCCTAATGGAGCAGAACTTTTAAAGCAAATTTCCTAAGAGTAGCATAATGCAGAATGGAGCTGAAATCCAAGTAGATTTCTTCATTTGTAAATAAGTTTAGTGAAATTGGGTATTACTCATCCCCAAATCTTGAACTGCATTGTCTTCTTGTTAAATTGAATTTTTATAGGTTAGAAGAAGACCCAATGAAATGATACATTAAAACTGGGTATCCATTTACTAATGAATGACAAATATATGTGGTGAGATTAAGACAATTAACTTGTCCTTCAGAGCATTTTATAAATAGTATCCACTAAATCAAATATCTATTAAAAGCACATGTATATTAGTACGTGTTGAAGTATTAAGCTGCACATTGTTGGATTTGACTATGGGAGTCCCACTCGAGAGATTGAAAGAGGAATCACTGGAATTTTGTCAAGACATCTGAAAATAGAACCCTTCCTAATCTTATTCTTTTCTTCTAGCTAATGGATCAGTAAAGGTCAGAAAGAAACGGAAAATTATGAAATCCTCACTTTGAATGAAATCAGTTCCACTAAAGAGTGTAAATCTCTCTTTTCACTTTGATTTTGGGGAAAAGACAGAAATGAACTGACTTTGAAGATATGGAAAAACAGATACCTAAATGCCTACCCAGAGGGACTTCCCTGGTGTCACAGTGGTTAAGAATCCACCTGCCAGTGCAGGGGACATGGGTTTGAGCCCTGGTCTGGGAAGTTCCCACATGCTGCAGAGCAACTAAGCCCGTGCGCCACAACTACTGAGCCTGCGCTCTAGAGCCTGCGAGCCACAACTACTGACCCTGTGTGCCACAACTACTGAAGCCCATGCGTGCGCCTAGAGCCCATGCTCTGCAACAAAGAGTAGCCCCCGCTCACCACAACTAGAGAAAGCGCGCATGCAGCAACTAAGACCCAATGCAGCCAAAAATAAATAAATAAATTTATTTATCTTAATAAATAAATAAATGCCTACCCAGGATTATTTGCTTCCCATCCTGATTTCTGATCTAAAGTGCACCAGAAAGAGGATTACTGTACTTTACTGGAAGACTGTAAGACTCTCAGTGCTCCCTTTTCCCTCTGTCACTTACTGATTGTGAGCGCATAAGCCATCGGTTTAACTAATCTGGGCCTCATTTCCTCCAGAAACAAAATGGCAATAATGACATCTGTATAGAGGCATAGAACTGGATCAAATGAGATTTTAAGAACCCTCTCAAGGTATATGATTTTCAGTTCACAGACTTATCTCATAAAGTTGGAGTTACTCAAACCTATATAAACACCCTTAAAACCATTCCACATCCAAATTACATTGTAATGTGTAATACAGTTTGTTTCAAATTATTTGGAGATTAGTCCATAGAAGTTCATATAAAATGCTCACTATGAAAAAAGACTAATCCAGATGTATTAACCTCAGGCTCTACAAATAATAGTAATATCTGGACAATTTCAGAGTGATAGTATGAACGTAAGTTAGAGACAGTACAGATATAGTGTTATTGGTTTTTATTTGCTCAGTGTTACTTCAGAAGAAGTTTATGGGGTTTACATTTTTTTGTTTGTTTGTTTTTTCTTTTTTCCATGCATATATAATAACCCAAAGTCAATATAGGATAAATTGACTTTGAACATACACTACAATTTTTAACGTGTATTTGGACAGCACATAAATGAATTAATTGCCAAATAACTTGTACTTCAAACTAATATTATCAATTTTGTTAACGGCAGAAAAGAAATGTTAATATCACCATTATTTTTAGATGTCTTTAATTAAAATTCAAACAAATAAAGGGGAAACAATGGAACGGCAAAAAGGAATAAACTTAGAAGAAGGCAAGAAAGGAGACAAAAGGAAACTAGAAGAGAGTGGTACATAAGCACAAAAATACATGATTTTAAGCCAAAACAGATCAATAATTACCAAAGGTTGTCATTAAAAGTTACTTCTTTCGGTCCACCCCACTTATCAATGAGCCTTTGCTTCTGATTTATTTATTTATTTATTTATTCTTCTGTTTTCTGGCCTTTTTATTCTAGAGATATTTGACAATGATTCCTTTTCCAAATAATGACCCTTTATTGGATTTCACATCTCATATCAATTTTATCAGCAATATTTTGATGAGCTTCTTGTAACTGTTGTCCATCCTTTTTCTTAATCTCTTGAATTCTATTTTCCTCAAATTTAAAATCTAATCTACTCACTTGAAGAATATAGAATTGCAGCTTTTCTACAAATTGTTTTTGCTGAGACAAAATATTTGGAGTGTTCATTGTATGTCAGCAATAGAATGCTTAGAACTGGATTTCTGTTTTAAACTTAAAAGCAATCTTCATTCTAATCTTATTTCTTCCATCTGTTTTGAGGTTTATTGTCATTTGCATTTTCCTTCATCTTCATGTCCCTTTATAAAATAAAGTTAATAGGATGGCCTCTGATATACTTACTTCTTTTTACTCTTTTGGTTCCTTTATATCCCTCTCTGTTATATCTTTGAAAATAGCTTTCCACTGTACAGACAGTAGAATAATATCAAAGATATCTTTTTATTATCAAAAATAGTTGCAACTGTTTTAATAGTTGCACGTCGTTTTCAAAAATCAACTACTACCAAAAGGTAGATCCAAAAAGAGCAATTCTCCTTTCCACCACATATCACTCCCACTTAGTGCCCCCAGGGGCAACCATTTTCAACTCTTGGGCTGTTTCTTTTTCATTTCCTCTGTATCCCTAAATGTGTGTGTGATGCCACTTCTTGCTTTGTTGGTTTTGTCATTATTCTTTGACTCTTTGATATGATCTCCTTCACTTTATTACCCTTCCCTCATCATCCCAATGGGGTCATAGTTGGTACTCACATTATCATCAGTTGTATAATGTTGGCATAAGTAGTGTGCTACAACTACTTTTCCTTATTATGGAACTTCAGTAGGACAGATATATAAATATAGATATATGTTCTATCTTTGCTAGCCTTTTTATTCTACATAATATCCATTAAGTGGAGTTATTCTACCACCACCATTCATTTGCCAATAATTCAAAAAGCTTTCACCTCCAGGCCGCTCTCTTGAGCTCATTAAATAAATATATTTTGAGCATCTGCTTTGTCTCAGGCTCTTGAGGAAATTACAGTGCATTTGTTAACTATCCAACTGATATCTACATCTGGATGTCCTCATATTTAACTTGTTCAAAAGTAAATTCATGAAAGAATCCTATATCAATTAAGGTTGGGTTTGGCAGCAGAAAGAAATTTCTAAACAAGATGTAGGTTTATATTTCTTTCACATTAAAGGTATCAGGAAGTGAGTAGTCTAGGACTGTGGCCGGCTCTATAGTCATCAGACACTTGACCTCCTTCCATTTTTCTTATTCACCATCATCAGTGAGTGGTTTTCATCCTCATGGTTGCTTTTTTGCCCAAGATGGCCCTAGACCTTTAGTCATCACATCCACATTCCAGGCCAATCAGAAATGAAGGAGAAAGGGAAGAAGGGCAAAAGCTGTCTGATCTCTTTTAAGGATCTTTCCCATAAGTTCAATCCAATAGCTTCTGTTTAATATTATTGATCAGAATTTAGTAACATAGCCACTTCTATTTGCAAGGAAGGCTGGAAAATATAATGTTTATTGAGGCGTCCAAATATTGGTAAAAGGCATGCATTCGCTTAGTCACCCATATTAACAGGTCAATAGTATCTTCAACCTTTATTTCAGCCTCAATATTTGTATCTCACAAGGCACCAGATTAAGTCAATTTTATCATGGAACTAACTTACACAGTCTCTCTCCCCATCTTTATTGCCACTACCTTATTTCAAGTCTTCAGAATGTCTAGCAGGACCATTGCAACGGCCTATTGCCTGATCTTCCCCTTATCAATTGTTCCCAATTCCTGGCCACACTCCAGATTGCCCCTAGTTATTATTTGAAATAATAAAACAATTTTAATGTGTACTACTTCTTATAAAGCCTCAACATAGATGCTCAATAAACACTATTTTTTTTGGTTTATTGATTGAAAAAAAACTGCGAAAAGAAAAATTTTATGAAACAAAATTAGAAACCAAAAGATGCAGATTTCTTTTCAGCTTCTCTGCTGACTAGATGAGTCTGAAGAAAATTTATATTCTTGAATCCAGTTTGCCAGTATAAAAATAAAAATGCCACTCTAACTGACAAGAGAACTTGCTAATAATTGCAGAGCATATGGAGGCTTTGAATTAAACTTCAAAACATTTATTAAGTCACAGGTTTCAGTTGCACATTTAATTACCATTCTGCAATGAACTGGTCTCCATTTGTTTTGAAAAGTTGTCAGATAACTGGTTGAATTATACTATAATTTGACCAACTATAATGTGATTTCTACATTAAAATTTTAAGTATATTTGAATATGTATTAAGTCAGGGATTTCACAAAACACTTCTGGTTTAGCAGGATGAGCTGTATTTAAATTCTAGTAATTCAAAGAAGAGAGGGGCAGAAATGTATCTGACAATCAGATTTCATACTTGGTTGGTATTTAGGAAAACACAGAAACCTAGAAATAAAGTCACCACTAAATATGAAATCAAATAATTTTCGAGTAAGAGGCTGTAACACTTTGTACACTCAATAGTGAGAAATGCAAAGCAGCAAAATGAACAGAACTTGTTTACTGAAAGAGAATAATAAAACTGAAAAATATTTACAATAAAAATGAAAACACACATGCTTTTAAAAATCAGTGTAATAAGGTTTTATTCTCTCTACCACAAAGAGGTTTATGAGTAGACAAAAGTTTCATATTATCCTCTGCTACTGTGGAAAAGACATCACAGACTCAGAGTCTAAAATAAGTCTTTCTAATTTAGTTTAACAGTTGTACTGCATAAAGAAAATAGAGAAGACACTCACCAACCAGTAGCTAGATAGCTAGCATATCCAATGCCTTAAAAACCTCAAAATTACAGGTTTTCTTTTATGTAGAGGTACAAGCTAAGGCCCCTCAGAAAAGATTGCCTTGTGATTGGTATTCACTGGAGAAGTGGGTCTTATCACACTTATGCCTTGGAGAGGGGGTTCATTTACTAAGGTGGAAATACCATGATACTCAGAAGAGGAAAGGATGGTCATAAGTGAGCAAATATCGAAAATCCGTTTCAAGGGGTACTGTTAACAGTTGAAAATGGCCATTGTGTTTGTCCAGTAAAACATAAGGGACCGGTTGTTGAGACTTACTTTATTTCTCCAACTGGAAGGCTATGTCTTGTCTAGTAACTCTTCTGTTTTGAGGGAATTAGAGGTGGTTTTTCACCCACCCTCTGAGACTACCCAAGTCACACCTATGTGTACATGGGTTCCGCCTGCTTTACCAGATCTACTGGTGTTCATCATCACAGCAAAAGAAGCTTGGGAGAGAAGAACATGAGAAGTCAGATCCACAAAATTTTCCGAGTCTATGTCATAAGCCATAAATTTATTTGAAAGAATTTCTGTGTAATTCTCCAATATTACGTCTGTGCCTTCACTGTGTCTGTACAGATGCCAAGAGGAATGCCCTTTCCCTTGAGCTGCCACAAGGAGGTGAGAACCTGAAGGTTCCCATTTAAGTTTAATCGGCAAAATTTATTCTGATAATGGATAAAACTATTAACAAATTTTTACAATAACTTTCAAGGAGTCTTTGAATAATGTTTGATCCTACTTGCAAACTTAATTAAAAATGGCAGCATTTTAAACTACTTTAATTAATTTCCCTTTGTTAAGTACTCTGCTCAAACAACTAAAACCTCCTAAGTGCTAAATAGTACTAATATATCTAATAAATTAAACTTTTAATAAGTTGAACATACATCACTTATTTTTAATAAATAAGATTTTAAAAGATTTCAGGGGCTTCCCTGGTGGCGCAGTGGTTACGAATCAGCCTGCCAATGCAAGGGATATGGGTTCAATCCCTGGTCCGGGAAGATCCCACATGCCACGGGGCAACTAAGCCCGTGTGCCACAACTACTGAGCCCGCGTGCCACAACTACTGAAGCCTACACACCTAGAGCCCATGCTCTGCAACAAGAGAAGCCATCGTAATGAGAAGCCCGTGCACCACAACGAAGAGTAGCCCCCACTCGCCACAACTAGAGAAAGCCTGCGCATGGTAACAAAGACCCAAGGCAGCCAAAAGTAAAATAGATAAATAAATAAATTTTTTAAAAGATTAGGACACAAAAACACAGAGAAGACTTATGTAGGGAAACAGGTAGAAGGCAATCATCTACAAGCCAAAGGGAGAAGAAACCAAACCTGCCGACAATCTTGATCTCAGATATACAGTTTCCAGAACTTGGAGGAAATAAATTTCTGTAGTTTAAGCCACCCAATTTATAATACTAGTTTTTTTGTATTTTGTTTTGGTTTGGCTTGGTTTGGTTTGGGTTTTTTTTTTAATTGAATACAGTTGACTGACAATATTAGTTTCAGGTATAAAACATAGTGATTTTATATTTTTATATTATGCACCATACAAAGTTATTATAATATTATTGACTATATTCCCTGTGCTGTATATTACTCCTCTGACTTATTTATTTTATAACTGATAGTGTGTACCTCTTGATCCCCTTCACCTATTTCATTCATGCTCCACCATCCTCCCCTCTGGCAGCCGCTGGTTTGTTCTCTGTATCTGTGAGTCTATTTCTGTTTTGTAATATTTGTTCTTTTGGGTTTTTTTAGATGCCACATATAAGTGAAAACATACAGTATTTGTCTTTCTCTGTCTAACTTATTTCACTTAGCGTAGCACCATACAGGTTCATCCATGTTGTCACATATGGCAAGGTTTCATTCTTCTTTATGGCTGAGTAATATTCCATTGTATATATATACCACATCTTCTTTATCTATTTGTCTGTTGATGGTCACTTAGGTTGCTTCCATACCTTAGCAATTGTAAATAATGCTGCAAGAAACATTGGGGCGCATATATCTTTTCAAATTAACGTTTCCATTTTCTTTGAAAAATACACAGGAATGGAATTGCTGGATTATATGATAGTTCTATTTTTAATTTTTTGAGAAACCTCCATTCTGTTTTCCATAGTGGCTGTACTAATTTACATTCCCACCAAAAGTGTGCTAGGGTTCCCTTTTCTCCACATCCTCACCAACATTTATTATTTGTTGTCTTTTTGATGATAGCCCAGGTGTGAGATGATATCTCATTGTGGCTTTTGCTTGTATTTCACTAATAATTAGTGATATCGAGCATCTTTTCATGTCCCTGTTGGCTAATCTGTATGTCATCTTTGGAAAAATGTCTATTCAGGTCTTCTGCCCATTTTTTTATATCAACTTGTATTCATTCTATATGTATTTTGGAAATTACCACCTTATTGGACATATAATTTGCAAATATCTTCTTCTATTCACTAAGTTGCCTTTTGGTTTTGTTGATGGTTTCCTTCGCTGTACAAAGCCTTTTTAGTTTAATGTAGTTCCATTTGTTTATTTTTGCCTTTATTTCCCTTGCCTAAAGAGATAGATCCCCCCCCAAAAAATATTGCTACAACTTATGTCAGAGTGTTCTGCCTATGTTTTCTTCTAGGAGTTTTGTGGTTTCAGGTCTTATATTTAGGTCTTTAATTCATTTTGAATTTGTTTTTGTACATGGTGGGAGAAAATAATCTAGTTCATTCTTTTATATTCTTTCATCTGTGCAGTTTTCCCAACACCACATATTGAAGAGACCGTCTTTTTTCCATTGTATATTTTTGCCTCCTTTGTCATAGATTAATTGACATTATAAGCATGGGTTTATTTCTGGGCTCTCTATTCCATATATCTATGCATCTGTTTTTGTGCCAGCACCATACTGTTTTGATTACAGTAGCTTTGTTATAGTTTGAAATCAGGGAGCATGATACCTCCTACTTTGTTCTTTTTTTTTTCTCAGGATTGCTTTGACTATTCAGGGTCTTTTGTGGTTCCATACAAATTTTTAAATTATTTGTTCTAGTTTTGTGAAAAATGCTATGGGTATTTTGATAAGGATTGCATTGAATCTATAGATTGCTTTGGGTAGTATAGACAGTTTAGCAATATTAATTCTTCCAGCACATGAACGTGGAATATCTTTCCATTTATTTGTGTTATCTTCAATTTCTTTCATCGATATCTTGTTTTCCAAATACAGGTCTTTAACTTCCTTGGGTAGATTTATTCCTAGGTGTTTTATTCTTCTTGATGCAATTGTAAATAAAATTGTTTTCTTGATTTCTCTTTCTAATAGTTCATTATTGGTATGTAGAAATGCAGCAGATTTCTGTATATTAATTTTGTATCCTGGAACTTTACTGAATTCATTTATTAGTTCTAATAGTTTTTTGGTGGAATCTTTAGGGTTTTCTATACATAGTATTATGTCCTTTGCAAACAGTGACACTTTTACTTCTTCCTTTCCACATTGGATGATTTTCATTTCTTTTTCTTGTCTGATTTCTGTGGCTAGGACTTTCAATACTATATTAAATAAAAGTGACAAGAATAGACATTCTCATCTTGTTCCTGATCTTAGAGGAAAATCTTTCAGCTTTGCACCATTGAGTATAATATGAGCTGTGGGTTTGTGATAAATGACTTTTATTATGTTGAAGTATGTTCCCTCTATACCCGCTTTATTGAGTTTTTATCATGAATGGATGTTGAATTTTGTCAAATGCTTTTTCTGCATCTATTGAGATAGTCATATGATTTTCATCCTTCATTTTGCTCATGTCTTGTATCATGTTGATTGATTTGCAGATATTGAACCATCCTTACATCCCTGTAATTAACCCCACTTAATCATGATGTGTGACCTTTTTAATGTATTGTTGAATTTGGTTTGCTAATTTTTTGTTGAGGATTTTTGCATCTATATTCATCAGGGATATTGGGCTATAATTTTCTTATTTTGTGGTGTATTTGTCTGGTTTTGGTATCAGGGTAATGATAGCCTCTTAGAATGAGTTTGGAAGTGTTCCCTCGTCTTCAATTTTTATGACATAGTTTGAGAAGAATAGGTATTAATTCTTCTTTAAATGTGTGGTAGAATTCCCCTGTGTACCTGTCTGGTCCTGGATTTTTATTTGTTGGGAGTTTTTTATTATTATTATTACTGATTTAATTTCATTACTGGTAATTTGTTGAGATTTTCTATTTCTTTCTGATTCAGTCTTGGAATATTGTAGGTTTCTAGGAATTTGTCCATTTCTTCTAGATTGCCCACTTTGTTGGGATACAATTATTCATAATATTCTCTTATGATTGTTTATATTTCCATAATAGCAGTTGTTACTTCTGTTCTTTCATTTCTAATTTTATTTATTTGGGCCCTCTCCCTTTTTTTCTTAATGAGTCTAGCTAAAGGTTCATCAATTTTGTTTATCTTTTCAAAGAACCAGAGCTTAGTTTCATTGATCTTTTCTATTGGATTTTTGGTCTCTACTTCATTTATTTCTGCTCTGATCTTTATTATTTCCTTCCTTCTACTAATTTTGGGCTTTATTTGTTCTTCTTTTTCTAATTCCTTTAGATATAAAGCTATGTTGTTTATTTGAGACTTTTTTTTTCTTGTTGTAGAATTGTATCGCTATCAACTTCTCTCTCAGAACTGCTTTGGCCACATCCCAAAGATTTTGTGTCTTTTATTATTATTCTTTTCTGTTGAAGTGTAGTTGATGTACACTATTATATAAGTTGCAGGTGTACAGTATAGTGATTCACAATTTTTAAAGGTTATACTCTAATTTGGGGAGTTCCCATTCAGTGGAAGTGGATCATCATAAAGTTCTTCATCCTCATCATCTTCACATTGAGTAAGCTGAGGAGGAGGAAGAAGAGAAGGGGTCGTTCTTGCTGTCTCAGGGGTGGCAGAGGCAGAAGAGTTGGAGGCGGTGGAAGGGGAGGCAGGTTCATTTGGTGTAACTTTATGGAAATACATCATAATTTCTGTCTGACGTTTTTGCTTTTTCATTTCTCTAATAATGTTTCTATATGATACCAGTCTTTCTTCCACCATTTGCTTTAGTTTCAGTGCTCATACCATAGAAGGGTCCATGTCATAAAAGAAGTTAAAAGCAGTCTTGAGTAATCAGAAATCTTCTTCCAGATTCTCTAATGTCAGTTTGTTCTGTCACTGCTTCTTCTATGTCTTCTTCCTCATTGTCTGGCACTGGTTTGGAAGCACTCATCAAGTCATCCTCTGTTCATTCCTCTGGTGTGGTGTCTATTAGTTCTTGAATTTCTCCAAGATCCATACCTTGAAACCCTTCAGCCCCCTCCTTTTTTTGCCATATGCACCATCTCTTTCATGATTTCCTTGATTGGCTCTGCCTTAACTCCTGTGAAGTCATGCACAACACCTGGACACAGTTTTTTCTCCAGCAGGAATTTATTGTTTCAGAATTGATGGCTTTCACAGCTTTTTCTATTACAGTGGTGGCATCTTCAATGATGTAATCCTTCCAGACGTTCATGATGTTCTAGGAGCCCCTGATCTAGAGGCTGAATTAGAGAAGTTGTGATTGGGGGCAAGTAGACCACATTGACACCTTCAGTGTTGAACTCATGGGGTTCTGCGTAGCCAGGGGCATTGTCCAAAAACAAAAGAACTTTAAAAGGCAGACCCTTACTGTCAAGGTACTTCCTGACTTCAGAGACAAAGCATAGATGGAACCAATTCAGAAAAGGTGTTCTCATTGTCCAGCCCATCTTGTTGTACAAATGAAAGACTGGCAGCTGGTGTCTGTCTTTTTCCTACAAGGCTTAGGTGTTAGCAGCTTTATAGATAGAAGCAGTCCTGTTTATAAACTTGACTGCATTTGCACAGAATAGTAGAGTTAGCCTATCCCTTCGTGCCTTAAATCCCGGTGCTTGCTTCTCTCCCTTACTGATAAATGTCCTTTGTGGCATTTTCCCCCCCCAGAACAAGGCACTTTCATATGCACTAAAAACCTGTTCAGGCAGATATCCTTTCTCTTTAATGATTTTCTTAATGGCATCTGTGGTTGGCAGAAGCCGCTTCTGCTGTTATCTTAATTTTTTTTAGTCAAGACTCTTTCTAAAATTATCAAACCATCCTTTGCTGGCATAACTTCTCCACCTTTAGATCCTTCACTTTTGCTTTAAGTTGTCACATAATGACTTTGGTTTTTCTCAAATCATATTAGAATCTATAGGTATGTCTTTCTTATAGCAATCCTGTACCCACATAAAAGCTGCATTTTCAATTCGAGCTAAAAAGATATTTTACAAAAAGTACAAGGTTTTTGCACCTGCTGGCATAGCTGCAGCAATGGCTTCACAAATTCCCTTTTATTCTTTTACAATGGTCCTTACACTGGATTCATTTATCTGGAAATGGCAGGCAACCACAGCTGCAGACCTCAATCTACAGTATATATCTAGCAATTCAACTTTTTCTTATAATGTCATGACTTTTCTCTGCTTCTTGGGAGCACTTCCAGCATCACTGGTGGCACATTATGTGTGTCCCATGGTGTTACTCAAGGTTTATGGTATTGGGCTAAACATGATGAAATATATGCTAGAACCACTAGACATCACTTGTTACTGCAATACACAATTTACTAAAGAGACTAACTGCTCACATAGAGATGATTAGCATCACACGATGTCTCAAGTGGACACTCACAACACTTGCGCTTACCACAATAGCAACAGGAGGTGGCTACAAAATTATTACAGGATTACAATACACACTGCAGTGAATTTTATGCATTTATGGTTTAATGCTGCATCTTTACGTTTGTTTACATTTCTCTCAACTGTGAACAGTGCCATGTACAGTCTGTGTGTGTGTGTGTATGTGTGTGTAAGTTTTGGTAAAATTTCACATTTTGTAATAGATTTGTGTATACTTTAAAGTAGCAAATGATAAAATAGACTAGTATCTACATATATTTTATACATTTATGACATACCTAACTTTTTCTTAATTTTTTCAATATTTCTAAGCCACATGGTTCATCTGCAACTTTTTTCAAATTGTCACAAATCTCCAAAAAAAAATTCCAATACATTTACTGGAAAAAATCTGCATATAAGTGGACCCACACAATTTAAACTTGAGTTGTTCAAGAGTCAACTGGATTTGTTTTAAGCTAATAGTCATTTAACTTCAAACACATTCTAAAAGCTCTACATTTTTACTCCCCCTCCACATTTTGTTTTTCACATCATATTTTACATCTTTTTGTGTATCCCTTAGCTACTCATTATAGTTATAGTTGTTTTTATGACTTTGGTCTTTTAACTTTCATACTAGCTTTTTAAGTTGTTGATCCACTGCCTTTACTATGCATTTGCCTTTACCAGGGAGATTTGAGATTTTTCCCTTCATATATTTTCTTATTTCTTGTTATGACCTTTTCTTTTTCACCGAAAGAAGACCCTTTAACATTTCTTGTAATGCCAGTTTCGCGGTGATGAACTCTTTTAGTTTTTGCTTGTCTGGGAAACTGTTTACCTCTCTTTCAATTCTGAATGATAACCTGGCTGGGTAGAGTATCCCTGGTTGTAAGTTTTTTCCCTTTCAGCACTTTAAATATATTATGCCACTGTTTTCTGGCCTGTGAAGTTTTTGCTAAAACATCTGCTGATAGGCTTTTGGGTTTATATAGCCTTATGATAACCTTTTTCCCTTGTATGTGACTTTTTGTTTTGCTCTTGCTGTCTTTAAAATTCTCTCTTTAACGTTTGCTATTTTAATTATGATATATATGTCATGGTGTGTATCTCTTGGGGTTCATCTAGTTTGGGACTCCCTGTGCTTCCTGGACCTGGATATCTGTTTCCTTTTCCACGTTAGGAAAGTTTTCAGCCATTATTTTTTCATCAAATACTTTTTCTGCCCTTTTCTCTCTTTCTTCTCTTTCTGGGACCCCTATAATGCAAATGCTAGCACACTTGATGTTGTCCCAGAGGTCCCTTAAACTATCCTCATTTTTTAAAAATTCTTTTTTTCTTTTTGCTGTTCTGATGGGGTGATTTCCACTATTATGTCTTCCAGGTCACTTATTCATTCTTCTGTATCACCTAATCTGCTGTTGATTCCTTCTAGGTATTTTTTTATTTTATTTATTGTATTCTTCAACTCTGATTAGATCTTTTTTATATTTTCTAACTCTTTGTTGAAGTTCTCCTGTGTCTCTCTATTCTTCTCTTACCTCCAGTGAGCATTTTTATGACTGTTGCTTTGAACCCTTTATCAGGTAAACTAATTATTTCCATTTTATTAGGGTTTTTTTCCTCAGGCTTTTTCTTGTTCTTTCATTTGGAGCATATTCCTCTGTCTTCTTTCTGTGTCTGACTTTTGTCTGACTTTCTGTGTTTGTCTCTGTGACTGAAGCTGTAATAAGTGCGGCTGGGACTTTTTCTGAGGCGTGCTTATGCAGCCATCTTGGCAGGGTGGGCTTGATCCAGAGTTCAGCGTGTGCCAGGGGCTGTAGCCTGGTGGGAAGGGCGGGAGGACTGGAACTAGAGGGGCTACAGCTGGAGCCTAGCACAGGCCAGAGCTTCTTCTGTGGTGTGCCAGAGACTACCCCTTTGGCAGGAGGTTTGGAGATGAAGGGCTAGAGCCAGAGTCTCGTGCAGGCCAAGGCTTCTTCTGGGGCGCTCTGGGGGCCACTGCCTTGCAGGGGCATAGAGGGGGCGCTGGAACCAGACAGGCTAGAACCAGAGCTCAGCACACAAGCCAGCGCCTCTCTCAGGGCATGCAGGGGGCCACCCTCTCAGCAGGGGGATTGGAGCTGGAGCTGGGTGTGGGCTGGGGGGACATGCTGGAGTAGCCTTGGCAGGCCATCTAGAGTGCCAGGAGCTTTTCAATCTGCTGCCTCTGAGCTGGGACTCAGAGCAAGTTAAATGTGTGCACGAGCCCTTTAAGAGAGGAGTCTTGGTTTCCTACAGCCCTCTGGCTCTCCCAGTCGTAAGCCCCATTGGCTTTCAAAACCAGTTAAGGGAGCTCATCTTCCCAGTGCCAGTCACCAGGTCTGGTGTGCCCAATGTGGGGCTCGAACCCCTCACTCTTTAGGGAGGACCTCCAAGTTTGTGATATCTCCTTCCTCTTTTGGGTCATCCGCCAGGGGTGCAGGTCCTGACTAGATCGTTTCTTTTCCCCTCCTACCCACCTTGGTGTAGTTTTTTTCTTTATATCCTTAATTTTTTCTTTATATCCTGCTCTTCTGCAGGTCTTCAGGTCCTTCTGAGAGAGAGTTGTTCTGTATATTGTTATTGTTTTGGTGTGTCCATGGGAGGAGGTGAATTCAGAGTCTTCCTATTTTTGCCATCTCTGTTTGTGGTTCAGAATATATTATGCTTCATTAACTTTGTCTCTTTTATGATGCTTAGAAGAGAATCTTGAGCATAATTACAGTTCACATAATGGAATTGAACCATGCTTACACATAAAAAAGAAATATTATTTTCATTATTTCAAATATAGGGTCTTGGTAGAATGGATTAAGAATGCCCAGTATACATTAAATATATACAGTTTTTTTGTATGTGAATTATACCTCAATAAAGTGAGGTTTTTTTAATGCCCAAATGGGAAGTAGGTTAAAAAATTATCAGACTGCTTTCAGCCTTATAAGCCACATTCTGTTAGCAGCCAGAGTCCTACACCCCCAAGGATAAACTTTGTTCTGCATGCATACCTCAATTCATTTCCATGTGCTCCGTATCCAACCCCATACCTCCTCCATCTGGCCTTCTAATGGTGGCACCCTTATATCCCAAGTTGTTATCTTAGGCATTGTCACTATTCTAAAATCCCAGAAGAGAGGACAATTCTAACGCGTTAAGAAAGGTTTTCTCAGGAGAGATGGTATTTTGACCATTTTCTCAAGAAATTATACACATTTCTAAACTTCCCTGGGGGTCCTGTGTTAGGACTCTGCGCTCTCACTGCCGAGGGCCCGGGTTCAATCCCTGGTTGGGGAACGGAGATTCCACAAGCTGCACGGCATGGCCAAAATAAAAAAAAAAGCTGTCCCCCAAATTCCAAGAGTTTCAAAATATCCCATAAATCCCATTTACCGAGTAGGTTCATAGACCCTTGGGTTAATAATCTATTTTTCAGGCAAAAAGGAGTTAATCAAATGCAAGGAAATTTTATTGTTTATTTCTTGTTCAAAAGTCTTGTCATCTCTGTCTTTCTCTGTCTCTGATTTATCAATGCATAACTGTAAGGATTACTGATCTTTGGGATCCTTTTGGGGCAAAGGCTGCTAATTATCTACCTAATATTCACTCTCGGTTTCTTCTGATTTTATTTAGAATAGTAACAGGTGCAATTAATTTCCCAGCCTTCTTTGTGGCTAGTTTGGTTGTGTGACCAAGTTTAGTAAATGACGTGTAAACAGAGGTTGTTGGATAGGCCCTTTTTGCCCCTCCGCCCTTCATCTTTCTTGTTTCCAGCAACTGTGGATATGCTAGCTAGAGATCCAACAGCCATCTGGACCATATATCTATTTTAAAAAAGAAAACCACATGCTATTATAGTGGGGAAAAAGAAGGTCAAAGAAAGCAGACTCCTTGAAGATTTCATGAAGCTGCCTCACCAGCACTAGAATATCTATTTCTGGACTTTTTTACATAAAAAAAGGAATCTGTATGTGTTCACATCACTATAATCAGTTCTCTGTTACCGAGAGCTAAATGAAACTTCCTTCTGGTTTTTTCAGTGGTCAACAAAACACCAGCTATATACCACTCTAACCCTATTTTATGGCAAAGAGAGTGGGGAAACTTTTTCTTCATTTAGAAAACCCTGTGAGCAACAGACTTGGAATGACTACCTCAAGTCCATTACTAGAGGATAGTTCTCATTCAAGCAAAACAGTATAGAGAAACGTTCCCCGAGAATGTTAGGCACAAGGCCCTTATCAGTTAAAAAATAATGACTCTGTTTAGTCTTCATAGTTCTCCAAAGGTATGATGAATATCTCTCTTTGTCCACAATGAGAAAACATATATGAGGGATGTCTAACAATGTTAACCCACTAACCTCCCCTTAAGCCACAGATGTATTTTCCTCCTGGGGCTATCCAGAACAGAGGCTTTTATAGTCGGAATGTTTCTGGTTCTACTTTTCACTTTCAGTAGCTGGAATCTGGAATCTACCCACCATTTCCATTCATATTCCACAGGTACTTCAATTTCAATATGCTCAAAATGGAACCTGCCTCGCTTCCTCTCAATGACCAAATGGATGGTACTGGAACCAGAAATCTGGGAGTAATCCCACATTCCTTCTTCTCCCTCCCATTGGTCACTATGTAACTGTGGTCCTACTACCTACATGTTTCTTGTATCCTCTTGCTCTTCCTCCCTCTCGTCATTTCTCACCTGGTCTATATCAATTCTTGAATAACTACTGCCTTGCCCCCATCTAACTCATATTCCATGATATAAATAGATTAATCTTTTGAAAATGAAAATCTGATCACTTTAAAATTCAAATCTCTTAGCAGGAAATCAGAGGCCTATTAGAATCTATTCCATGATTGTCCCTGTAATGCCATCTTTTGCTGCTTCATCCCATGACCTAGATAGCAGCCAAACAAAACCACCAGCAACTTACCAAATGAGTCATGTTCCATCATATCTCCACAACTTTCCCTAAAAAGCTCTTTCCTATCTTCCTCACCTGGAAAACTACTATTCATGCTAAAACTTAATTGAGGCATTACCACCTCCAGGTAGCCTACTTTGATTCCGCCCCCAAGAAGCAATTATGATATTTAAGAACATAGTTCATCTACCATATTATCCATCTATCCCACTTCTGGGTATTTACCCAAAAAATATGAAGAACATTAATCTGAAAAGATATCTGTACCCCCATGTTCATCACAGCATTATTTATAGCAACCAAGATATGGAAAGAGCCTGAGTGCCCATCAATGGATGAATGAATAAATATGTGGTACACACACACACACATACACACACACACACACACACACACACAATGGAATACGAGTCAGTCATAAAAAAAATGAAATCTTAAAAAAAAAAAATGAAATCTTGCCATTTGCAACAACATGCTTGGAACTTGAAGGTATTATTCCAAGTGAAATAAGTCAGATGGAGAAAGACAAATACTGTATGATTTCACTCATATGTGGAATGTAAAAAAACTAATAAACAAAGCAAAACAAAATAAATGAACAAATCAAACCAAACAAAGACAAACACGTAGATACAGAGAACAAAGTAATGGTTACCAGAGAGGAAAGAACAGGGGTTGGGGGAATGGGTAAAGGGGATCAACAGTACGGTTACAGATGGAAAATAAATTTTTGGTGGTGAGCACATTGTACGGTATACAAAATTAGAAATATAATGTTGCACACATGAAATATATAATGTTATAAATCAATGTTACCACCATAAAAAAATAATTTGAAAAAAATTTTTTAAAGAACATAGTTCATGTGTTCAAACAATGGCTCTGTGATCTTCTTCAAGTAATTTAGCCTCTCTGTGCCTCAATTTATTCATGTGTAAATTGGAGATAAATTCTCATAGGGTTATTGAGAAAAATGAACAAGATACTATATATAAAAGTGGTTTGAACTATTCCTGGAATATTGTAAGCATTCAGTATATGTGAGCTACTTTTCTTTCTAAGAGTAAGTTAATTCCTTAGTTTTGTTGTCCCAGCCTTCCATGACCTACTCAAATGTGTGGAAGTTGTGAATTGGCTCACAAAGTCTCATCCACTTGTATTTGGAAAAACTAGAAAGTTAAAAATATGACTCTGACTCCCTCAGGTCTAAGGTTCTTCATTCAAGCTATACCCACAGGCAAGAAGAGCAGATATCAATCAGAGGTCATCATCTTGGCAGTCCTTGCTAGCAAACATCACCTTGGAAGTGACTACATTTCAGATTCCTGGGTATTGGAAAGCATCGTTTTGAGCTGATTCCCTAAAGGTAGAAGCTATGAGCAGCTATGAGTATCCATTCTTCAGTTTCATGGGTGTCCAGAGGTAAAAGCACAGTGGCAATAGAGGCAGTGGTAGTAGTCTTGACTTTGGCACAGCCTTTATGAGGCCTCAAGCACGGTAGCTCCCCCATAGGTCAGTTCTTTATTGTTCTGAAGACGTTTCTGGAGGCCCAGCCTGGAATCTGTTCCTTCTCCATTCTAAAAATTTTGTAAGCACCTAATTCCCTGTATTAAATTCCTTACTGCTTTGACTATCTAGGATGGTTTCTCTCTCCTGCAATGAACCCTAAATAACAAGCTAACAGACCCCAGTATTAGCTTTCATTTCTCCCAGCATAAACTCTGCAATCCATTTGGGGTGCTCCCTGCTTCCCAGTTACTCCATGCTTTCTTCCCCTCCCCACTTTTCTTATACCATTTCTACCCCATTCACCTCCTCCCTAGAATCACTCCTATAATCCCAAATCTTCTATTTGAAACTACAATTTTAGAAAGCTCCTTGGTCCATATTCAGTTATAGCTCTAATATAAGCAATTTTTATTTTGCAACTTTTGGCAAAAACAACCCACAAGAGTAAAATAAGGATTAGGAAAGTTCAGAAACATATACTCACAACCTAGCCAAGAAGATTTCATGAATCATTTCCAGATTTCCATAGAAGTCATAATGTGTCATGGAGATCTTTTTCTCAGGACTTTGTAGGGCTTTTCAATATCTATTCAACATCTCTTAATTCTGGGAAAAGAAATTTCTATAGCCCCAAGTTCAACATATAAATAGCATTAAGCTAAGTTGTATTACCCTTGGGAAATACAAGATTTTGAATCAAAAGAGTACATTTTGGGGACTTCCCTGGTGGCACAGTGGTTAAGAATCTGCCTGCCAATGCAGGGCACATGGGTTCGATCCCTGGTCCAGGAAGATTCCACAGAGCAACTAAGCCCCTGTGCCACAACTACTGAACCTGCGCTCTAGAGCCCACAAGCCACAACTACTGAGCCCATGCGCCACAAATACTGAAACCTGCACGCCTAGAGCCTGTGCTCCACAACAAGAGAAGCCACTACAATGAGAAGCCTGTGCACTGCAACAAAGTGTAGCCCCCGCTCTCTGCAACTAGAGAAAGCCTGCAGACAGCAACGAAGACCCAACACAGCCAAATATTAATTAATTAATTAATTAATTTTTAAAAAATCCATTTTGGACCAAAATATGTAAGTGCTTCAAGTTTTAAAATATCTAAGTAACGCTTAATTTCAACACTTTTTTATATGAGTTAAGGTATGGTCCCCAATCTTCATTTAGGTCATATATTTTAAGATCTGGAAATACAGATTTGTTCAGTAATCTTAGGCAACTAGTTTATCTGAGAAAATTATACAATTAAAGCAAAGGTCAGCAACATAAAAATACTGTCATTCTAAAGCTACTGAGATTGCCTTGGATTCAGTAGGAAGTCTAGAAACATGTTCCTCCACTGTGTCTTCTCAGAAGTGGCTTTTTCATTGTCCAAAGCACTCTGAACATTGTGGATGCCAATACGCTTCAGTAGAAACCTTCCTGTGAGGAAAGCAACAGTAATTCAACTTTGTTAAACTCTGCTACATATGCTATTTAAAAAAACAAAACAAAAAAGCAGCATCTGATAGCTTCAGGATCTTACATAAATTTTTGTGAAATAGCTCTTTATTTTTTTAACTCCTTCTCTATTGAAAGCTAAGGCTTAAGCATGAGTCCAAGGGACTGACTAGTGAGCAATGTGAGTAAATACACAAAGCTGTATGCTCCAAATTGTCTCAGTCTTCTGAGCCCAACACATTTTCAAAGGAAAACCCTAAGTACCCCAACTTTCTCTTCTCTTAAGCCCAGTTCATTCCCAGGAGGCATCTTAGTCATGACACCTCTGGTGGGCGATCCTTCCAACCTCCACATATGGTCATTTTCTATTGCTACTGTAACAATTTACTACAAATTTAGTGGCTTAAAACACTACTCATTTATTATCTCACAGTTGTAGTCAGAATTTCAGGAGGACTCAGGTGTACTGAGGACTCATTATTGTTTCAAATATTTCTTCTCCTTTCTCTCTTTCTTCCCCTTCTTGTATTCCTATTACACGTATGTTACACCTTTTGTTGTTGTCCCACGGTCCTTGGATATTCTGTTCTTTTTTTTTTTTTTTTTTTTTTTACTTGGTCTTTGTTCTCTTTGCTTTTGGGGTTTTGAGGATTCTATTGATATATCTCTAGTTCAGAGATTCTTTCCTCTGCCTTTGGTTTTATTTTAAAGAAATCTTAATGTTGGGAAGCTTACATCTCTCTCTTTAAGAGTCAGGAACTGTGATGAGTTTGAGATTTTACCTTACTTGGAAGCTAATAACTTAGCCTGGCACAGTTTCATGAGTGCTGGGAGAAGGCATAAGATCCTGAGTCAGAGACAAAGGCACAGCAAGTAGCCTGCGGATCACATTTGTGCCAGTTCCCCTTGTTCCTGCTGTCTCAAAGGGACACCGCACAGGGTCCAAGTGGATGTTGCACAGGCAGTGTGTCTTCATCAAGCACAGAAACCTTGAGCTTAGGGAACTTGAATCTTCTGTAATGGGCAGTAAACCTGCCTGAATTCTTTGCCCCAAATTAAATCATTACCTTTATGATACTGCACAGTAAACAACCTGCTTTCTTGCTCCAGGGAAAGACACTATCTCCATTTTCCAATGCTGTTTGCTATACAAACATCCTTGAAAAGATAGTCCGGACCAGAGATGGTCAGTGCCTTTGCTCACAAGACATGAAGAAACATAAGAGACTCATAGAGAATTGTCTTATAAAGGAGAAGGAAGGAAGGAAGGAAGGAAGGAGGGGAGGGAGGGAGGAAGGAAGGAAGGAAGGGAGCAAGAAAGAAAGGGAGGGAGGGAGGAAGGAAAAAAGAAATGGAAGAAAGAAAAGGCAGGAGAAAGGGAGGGAGAGATAGAGTTCAGCATTTGAAAGATTTTTTTAAATATTTATTTATTTATTATTTTTGGTTGCGGCATGCGGACTCTTAGTTGCGGCATGCATGTGGGATCTCATTCCCTGACCAGGGATCAAACCCGGGCCCCCTGCATTGGGAGCGCGGAGTCTTACCCACTGGACCACAAGGAAAGTCCCTGAAAGATTTTTATATACATCCCAAAGGGAACAAATTACCTCTAGAGGTAAATGTTGCCTAAATTAAGCTTGTTCGTATGTACAGAATAGAATTGGTGTTAGACCAGAGAGCAGTACTGTACAACTGTGTTATTTGAATGACAAGAACATTCACAGATAATGGGTTATTTGAGGAGGCTGCTGGAAATATTTTCATCCTCACCTCCATGAGGCAGTTCAGACTAGATTATGTTAGCTCAGATATACTCAGTGATAGGGGTCCCCATCCATAGCTGACCTTTGCAAATGATAACAATACAATTGTTCTCAAAGTTTTTGAGATCCAAGCGTGATTCTAAACTGCCTTTATTCTAGAACATAAGCAAGACTGAGCATGTTTTGAGGCATGATGGAAATAGACTAAAGAGATCTATTTGGGAAGAAAAATGAGTAGAGGATAAAGGAGCTATATATGTGGCATTGGTGACAGTATTTTGTATAGTCAATGCATACTATGCCAGCAGTATTGACAGTGTCAAGAGAACCTTGGCACAGATATCAGTACCACCTATGTCAATATGTCAGGGCAGTATCAGCGTACACATCTCCCAGAACCAGTAGTGATGGCACCTGCACTGGGTCTTATCTAAGTACTGCACATAGAAGACATCACTGGCAAACCAGAGTGAAAGAGGAGGCAAATAACAGACGACTTATCACACGTAAGACACTTCTGACAGAAATATCAAAGAGATAAGTGTCCATGCACAGTGAATAGTGGCAGAACCAGAGACATATTTCTTCTTTTTAATTGTCATTATTATTCTATTTTGCCCCCAAGATTGGAGTAACCTGAGAAACATCGTTTACTTATAAAATAGTGACTTCATTTCTGAACACAGATGTCTTTAATGACAAATCTAGAATTACCCTTGTGACATTATTTCTCCCCTCAATCAAACATTCCCAGTTCATAGATACAGAAACATATAATTTTATGTGTAATACAGTTTTTAACTGAATAGGTCATCTTGACAGTATTGTTTTGTTACAGAATTTTCAGGGGATTTTCTTTGGACAACTCCATTTGTAATAACTAGAATTTTTCTTTTTACTTAAGCAGCTACAATGTCAGGACCAGGAACACAAAATCAATTACAAAGATTATTTAAATTCCTCTCATCAAAACCCCAACATTTATTTTAATCACAAGATAGCTTTCAAGCCTACAATATTTCTTGTCTAAACTGGAACATTGGCCCGAATCGTTCAGATCTTGTTTTTCTAAGCTGACTGTGTTACACGTCTTGCACGTAGCTCCATACTTTCCTGTGGAATGAATTACGCCACCAACTGTTGATCCAGAATTTCTCATAGTAACTTTTAAGGCAACAAGCAAGAGTAGTCCTGTCAGAGACTTTTGAGTTGGCTATGCTGGCATCACCACAGGGTCAGGGACATGGCTTGTCATCTTGCCTCAAGGAAGGAACACTATTTTGCTCACAGCTGGTGCCATTACTAAAACTAATGATGAGCATATCATTGTTCAGTACTTGTTTGTGGAATGAAGAAATGAGTGTTTAAGACCATCTACCAGATTCTTGCTGCCTTCAGGACAAGGACAAAACCCTTCATTACTGATTTGGCTCTCAAGGGTCTCTCTAACTGTATCTCTTGAGGAGACCACTAATTTCTGTCCTGTGAAGCAGAACTGCTTTGTCCCAGGACAGTTCTTGGACATTCCAGAACACATTTACAGCCTCTTGCTTGACTACCAAAGTAGACAATTACCACACTGTGGATAGATTTTACTAAATTAATTTTCTGAGGGCAAACTCATTCTTGTCAGACACTTCTCCAAACATCCTTGTGTCAGTCAGGGGAAGCTAAGTAATGCTGAGGTAACAAATAATCCTATACTCTAAGTGGCCTATAAAACCTGAGGTTAGTTTTTCTCACTCACAGGATATGTCCACAGCAGATCAGCAGTGGGACTTTGTGCATAATAATCACTCTCAGTCCAGCAGCACACAGGCTGAGGGAACAGAAACTATCCAGAACATGCCAGTCACAGTGACAGAGGGAAAAGAGGATGGCAGAGCACATGCTGGCTCTTAAGTTTCTGCCTGAGAGTGCCACAGGATGCTTCTGCTCAAAATTGTATTAGCCAAAGCAAGTCATATGGTCACACCTGAAATCAATTGACAGGCCAAGAGTGTGTAATCCCCCTCTGAGGAAAGACTGCAAATATTACTAAACAGTAATATATTCTACCACCACCATGTACTGAAAAATAGAATGTAGAATGTCTAATCAGTCACTTAATGGCATGTGGGTCTAAACCCAGGTTATCCTCACAATGACTTGTGGGAGTGGGGGGAGAGATCAAATATACCATTGTATTTTTTACTTTAATGACTGGAGAAATATAGACTAAAAGTTCTTTTTGCTAAAAATGAAACTTACCAAAACAATTATAAAATTAATTAAAACAGTTACAGAGTTCTTTTCAAATCACTGGAGAAGCTAAAAGCAAAGTAAAGAAAATTCATACAGCAAAAGATCAAAAACAAAAGAAAGAGCAAGTGCATCAAAAAGAATAAAATACTTAGGAATATACCTACCTAAGGAGACAAAAGACCTGTACTCCAAAAACTATAAGACGCTGATGAAAGAAATTGAAGACAACACAAACACATGGAGATGTACCTTGTTCTTGGATTAAAAGAATCAATATTGTCAAAATGACTACACTACCGAAGGCAATCTACAGGTTCAATACAATCCCTATCAAATTACCAATGGCATTTTTCACAGAGCTAGAACAAAAAATCTTAAAATTTGTATGGAGACACAAAAGACCCCGAATAGCCAAAGCAATCTTGAGAAGGAAAAACAGAGCTGGAGGAATCATGCTCTCTGGCTTCAGACTATACTACAAAGCTACAGTCATCAAAACAGAATGGTACTGGCACAAAAACAGATAAATAGATAAATGGTACAGGATAGAAAGCCCAGAAATAAACCCACGCACCTATGGTCAATTAATCTATGACAAAGGAGGCAAGAATATACAATGGAGGAATAAATGGTCTCTTCAATAAATGGTGCTGGGAAATCTGGACAGCTACATGTAAAAAAATGAAATTAGAACATTCTTTAACACCATACACAAAAATAAACTCAAAATAGATTAAAGACTTAAATGTAAGACCAGATACTATAAAACGCTTAGAGGAAAACATAGGCAGAACACTCTTTGACATAAATTGCATCAATATCTTTTTTGAGCCGTCTCTTAGAGTAATGGAAATAAAAACAAAAATAAACAATTAAACTCAAAAGCTTTTGCACAGCAAAGGAAACCATAGACAAAACGAAAAAACAACCCTCAGAATGGGAGAAAATATTTGCAAACAAAGCAACTGACAGGGGATTAATCTTCAAAATATACGAACAGCTCATGCAGTTCAATATCAAAAAAACAAACAACCCAGCTTCCCTGGTGGCGCAGTGGTTGAGAGTCCACCTGCCGATGCAGGGGACACGGGTTTGTGCCCCAGTCCGGGAAGATCCCACATGCCGCGGAGCAGCTGGGCCCATGAGCTATGGCCGCTGAGCCTGCGCGTCCGGAGCCTGTGCTCCACGACAGGAGAGACCACAATAGTGAGAGGCCCGCATATCGCAAAAAGAAAAAAAAAAAAAAACCAAACAACCCAATCAAAAAATGGGCAGAAGACCTAAATAGACGTTTCTCCAAAGAAGACATACAGATGGGCAAGAAGCACATGAAAAGATGCTCAAAATCACTAATCATTAGAGAAATGCAAATCAAAACTACAATGAGATATCACCTCACACCAGTCAGAATGGCCATCATCAAAAAATCTACAAACAATAGATGCTGGAGAGGGTGTGGAGAAATGGGAACTCTCTTGCACTGTTGGTGGGAATGTAAATTGATACAGCCACTATGAAGAACAGTATGGAGGTTCCTTAAAAAACTAAAAATAGAACTACCACATGACCCAGAAATCCCACTCCTGGGCATATACCCAGAGAAGAACATGGTTTGAAAGGATACATGTACCCCAATGTTCATTGCAGCACTGTTTACAACAGCCAAGACATGGAAGCAACCTAAATGTCCATCAACAGATGAATGGATAAAGAAGATGTGGTACATATATACAATGGAATATTACTCAGCCATAAAAAGAATGAAACAATGCCATTTGCAGCAACATAGGTGGACCTGGAGATTATCATACTAAGTGAAGTAAGTCAGACAAAGAAAGACAAATATATGATATCGCTTATATGACGTTTTTTTTTAAATGATACAAATAAACTTATTTACAAAACAGAAACAGATTCACAGACTTAGAGAAGGAACTTATGGTTACCAGGGGGAAAGGGTTGGGCAGAGGGATAGATTGGGAGTTTGGGATTGACATGTACACACTTCTATATTTAAAATAGACAACCAACAAGGATCTACTGTATAGCACAGGGAACTCTGCTCAATATTCTGTAATAACCTAAATGGGAAAAGAATTTGAAAAAGAATAGATACATGTATAACTGAATCACTTTCCTGTACACCTGAAACTAACACAACATTGTTAATCAACTGTGCTCCGATATAAAATAAAAATTAAAAAAAAAGAAAGAGCAAACATGCACAAGAGATGAAAAGCTTAACAAAGTTTAGCAGACGACTGCATATAGCAATTATCACTGCATACACAAAGGTTTGGAGTCCCATAATGAGGCAAATACTAATTAAAAGGTAAAAACCAACTGTATGCTGCTTGAGAGACAAACTAAGGTCTTGAAGCAAGTTCTTGATAAGTAAGATATTTTCATTGGTTTACAACCAGGAGCAAGTATTTCCTAGAGGAATTATCTAAGCTAGATTTCCCTGGTCCCAGTTCTGGTTAGTCAAAAACAGGAAAGAATGATTTAGTCCAGAATTGGTCAGCACATGGACAGGAAAGTATGGTGTTTTCAGTGGTATGCATTTATATCTTCAAACACAAAAATGATCTTTTCAAATTTGAAATGATAAATACAAAATTATATTTTTAAATACAAAAACGTTTTCAAATACAAAATATATATATACTTTTTCAAATACAAAACTTTTATAAACATAGTAAATAAAAATATAAATTAACAATAAATGTTAAAACTGTTATTCAAATTATTGACATAATATTAATGAAAATAAAAATGTTTTTAAATCTAAACATAAAATAAAACAAAAATTAAATTAAATTTTTAAAAGATTCAATGAGTGCACCTTTTTATAGGTAATGAGCTATAATTTGTTTCAAAGAAAGCCTTTCTGGCTTACCTTTGTCTTCCTTAGTTTCATTATAAAACGATTAAGGTTCCAAGTCAGGGACTTCCCTGGTCATCCAGTGGCTAAGACTCCACGCTCCCAGTGCAGGGGGCCCAGGTTTGATCCCTGGTCAGGGAACTAGATCCCACATGCTGCAACTAAGAGTTTACATGCTGCAACTAGAAGATCCTGCGTGCCCCAACTAAAGACCTGGTGCAGCAAAATAAATAAATAAACTTTGTTTTTTAAAAAAAGATTCCAATTCAGTTACTAGGATCACTTCCAGTTCTGTCATGTTAATACTCTTGCTCAGAAAGTTTTGATTAAAATACAGATTACTCGGGCTTCCCTGGTGGTGCAGTGGTTGAGAGTCCGCCTGCCGATGCAGGGGACGCGGGTTCATGCCCCGGTGCGGGAAGATCCCACATGCCGCGGAGCGGCTGGGCCCGTGAGCCATGGCCGCTGAGCCTGCGTGTCCGGAGCCTGTGCTCCGCAACGGGAGAGGCCACAACAGTGAGAGGCCCGCGTACCGAAAAAAAAAAAAAAAAACAGATTACTCTTGCAATAGAAACTTTTATCAGTTATTGTTTCTTCCTCCTCTTCTGGATTATGGAGATAAGTGAAGACATTGCCTCATTCAAAACTTCAGTTCAGCGTAAAATAAATTTCTTAAGTCACTGTTATTTTGAGTCGCTGCTACATGTAGCCAAACCTAACTATTACAGAAAATCCAATAAAAGATTTGCAAACATTATGGATAAAATTATAAAGCTTTATTGAAAGACTTTAAGTTAGACCTAAATGGTATCTTACTATCCATTTTCTTTTGTGCTTTGTTTTTGTCACTCAATGTTATGTTTTTTACATTTTTCCATTGACACGAGTGTATCAGGGCCTGTGCCCTGGAGGATATCACACATGGCCACAGGAGGTAAACATAAGCGTGTTCCTTGCTTGTATAGAATTATATTAGGCACAATTTGAATGCCCATAAATAGATTAAAAGATTTGATATTTTAAAAGTCAGTTATCCCCAAATTATTCTATAAATACAATAAAATTCTGATTCCAAATTCCAATTCAAGAGGGGTTTTTAGTGAAATTAACAAATTAATTCTAATGTACAGGGAAAAGCAAAGGGCCAAGAATAGCCAAGGCAGTTTTTTTTAAAAAAAAAAAAAAAGAAAAGAACAAGTTAGGGAGACTTGCCTTTCTATATATGAGACTTATTGTAAAGCTTTAGTAACTGAAACAGTGAATAGTAACTAAGAGAGTTACAGTTATAGTAACTGACGCAGGAAAGGCAGAGAAATAAGACTAGATCCACACATACAAGAAATCCTGATGTTGGCAGAGGGAGTATTGCAGATTAGTCATTAAACAATGATCTAGTAATAATTGTTAATGGCATGATTTGTAACACATATAGGTGGGAAGTCTCAATATTGTAACATGTCGTTTCTATTTATTCTATAAATTCAATACACTTTTAAATGACTCCAAGTAAATTTTTCTTTTTTTAAAATTTTTATTGGAGTATAGTTGATTTACAATGTTGTGTTTCTGCTGTACAGCAAAGTGAATCAGTTATATGTATTCATATATCCCCTCTTTTTTTAGATTTCCTTCCCATTTAGGTCACCACAGAGCATTGAGTAGAGTTCCCTGTGCTATACAATAGGTTCTCATTAGTTATCTATTTTATACATAGTAGTGTATATATGTCAATCCCAATCTCCCAATTCATCCCACCCCCCTTTCCCCCTTGGTATCCATAAGTTTGTCCTCTACATCTGTGTCGCTATTTCTACTTTGCAAATAAGTCCATCTGTACCATTTTTCTAGATTCCACATATAAGTGATATTATACAATATTTGTTTTTCTTTTTCTGACTTACTTCAATCAGTATGACAGTCTCTAGGTCCATCCACATCTCTTCAAATGGCACTATTTCATTTCTTTTTGTGGCTGAGTAATATTCCATTGTATATATATACCACATCTTCTTTATCCATTCCTCTGTTGATGGACATTTAGGTTGCTTCCATGTCCTGGCTATTGTAAATAGTGCTGCAATGAACATTGGGGTGCATGTGTCTATTTGAATTATGGTTTTCTCAGGGTATATGCCCAGGACTGCGATTGCTGGATCATATGGTAGATCTATTTTTACTTTTTTAAGGAACCTCCACACTGTTCTTCGTAGTGGCTGTATCAATTTTCATTCCCACCAACAGTGTAGGAGGGTTCCCTTTTCTCCACATCCTCTCCAGCATTTATTGCTTGTAGATTTTTTGATGATGGCCGTTCTGACTGGTGTGAGGTGATATCTCTTTGTAGTTTTGATTTGCATTTCTCTAATAATTAATGATGTTGAGCATCTTTTCATGTGCTTTTTGGCCATCTGTATGTCTTCTTTGGAGAAATATCTATTTAGGTCTTCTGCCCATTTTTTGATTGGGTTGTTTGTTTTTTTGATATTGAGCTGCATAAGCTGTTTGTATATTTAGGAGATTAATCCCTTGTCAGTTGCTTTGTTTACAAATATTTTTTCCCATTCTGAGGGTTGACTTTATGGTTTTGTTTATGGTTTCCTTTGCTATGTAAAAGTTTTAAGTTTAATTAGGTCCCATGTGTTTATTTTTGTTTTCATTTTCATTACTCTAGGAGGTGGGTCAAAAAAGACATTGCTGCAATTTATGTCAAAAAGTCTTCTGCTTATGTTTTCCTCTAAGAGTTTGATAGTGTCTGGCCTTACATTTAGGCCTTTAATCCATTTCGAGTTTATTTTGTGTATGGTGTTAGGGAGTGTTCTAATTTCATTCTTTTACATGTAGCCATCCAGTTTTCCCAGCACCACTTATCGAAGAGACTGTCTTTTCTCCATTGTATATCCTTGCCTCCTTTGTCATAGATTAGTTGGCCACAGGGCATAGGTTTATCTCTGGGCTTTCTATCCTGTTCCATTGATCTATATTTCTGTTTCTGTGCCAGTAACATACTGTCTTGATTACTGTAGCTTTGTAGTATAGTCTGAAGTCAGGGAGACTGATTCCTCCAGCTCCATTTTTCTTTATTAAGATTTCTTTGGCTATTCGAGGCCTTTTGTGTTTCTATACAGATTGTAAAATTTTTTGTTCAAATTCTGTGAAAAATGCCATTGGTAACTTGATAGGGATTGCATTCAATCTGTAGCTTGCTTTGGGTAATATAGTTATTTTCACAATATTGATTCATCCAATCCAAGAACGTGGTATATCTCTCCATCTGTTTGTGTGGTCTTTGATTTCTTACATCAGTGTCTTACAGTTTTCTGAGTATAGGTCTTTCCTCCTTAGGTAGTCTTACTCCTAGGTAATTTATTCTTTTTGTTGTGACGGTAAATGGGATTGTTCCTTAATTTATGTTTCTGATCTTTTGTTGTTAGTGCCAAGTAAATTTTTCTTAAAGAATACACACATGCACACACACACCCACACACATACCAAACTATAAAAATGATTGATAAATTTAGCTATATTAAAATTTAGAATGTCTTTACAATAGAAGATAATATAAATAAAACTAGTAGACCAGCCAAAAATTGGAAAAATAGATTTGCAATATATTTGCAATAAACAACAAATGATTACTATAGAAAGTAAATTTAAAAGTCATATAATCAAAAGTAAAAGATAAACAATGAATAGAAAACTGTGCAAAAAATATGGACAATTTACAGAAGAGGTAAACAAAAAAACAGTAAATATAATTAAAAAGTACTTACCCTCACGATTAACCAGGGAAATGATAATTAAAACAACAGAATGTCATTTCAACCATCACATAGGTAAAACTTTAAAAACCATATCAAATCTTTACCACTTGGTAATTAAAATTCCACACACCCTCTCTCTTATAATCACTACTAGATTAAATAAGCCCAAATACTGTCTAATTCACAGTGTGGATAGATCATAATTTATTTACTAATTTCCCTATTAATAAGCATTTACCTAGTTTCTAGTTTTTTGGGCCCTACAGACAATGCTTCAAATAAATATCTTCATACATAAAAAAAAAAAAAGAGAGAGAGAGAGAAGCCGGGACTTCCCTGGTGGTCCAGTGGTAAAGAATCCGCCTTCTAATGCAGGGGACACGGATTCGATCCCTGGTCGGGGAACTAAGATCCCACGTGCCACAGGACAACTAAGCCTGCAAGCCGCAACTACTGAGCCTGCTCACTACAACTACTTAGCCCACGTGCCACAACTACTGAAGGCCGCGTGCTGCAACTACAGAAGCCCCTGCACCTAGAGCCTATGCTCCACAACAAGAGGAGCCACTGCAATGAGAAGCCCACGCACCGCAATGAAGAGTAGCCCCCACTCACTGCAACTAGAGAAAGCCTGCACGCAACAACAAAGACCCAGCACAGCCAAAAAAAAAAAAAAAAAGGAATGTTTTCATTACATTTAAGTAGAGAATCGTATGCGGAAGTACTGTCAAGAAGGTTTTTTTGCTTATGTGGAGCCCAAACATAGCAATTAACATGGCCAAGCTGGTGAAAATGATTTTCAACCCTTGATTTGGATATTTTGAGTGTGTGAGCTATCTCCCGCGTGGTATAATGCTGATTGTTCTCGATTAATGTCTTGATTTGATCTCTGTCAACTTCAGCTAGTCTACCCGACCGTGGAGCATCGTCCAGCGAGAAATCTCCAGCCCGAAACTTCTCAAACCAGTTTTGATGTTTGATCGGTCACAGCACCTTCTCCATACACTGCACAGATCTTTTTGTGTGTTTCAGTTGCATTTTTACCTTTCTTGAAATAATAAATCATAATATGCCGAAAATGTTGCTTTTTTCTTCCATCTTCAATATTAAAATGGCTACACAAAAACTCACCAATTCTGATGTCTTTTTTTTTAAATGTACGCTGATATGACAGCTGTCACATACAATCTAGCAAAATTGTTTCAAATGAAGTTCAGTCCAGTGGTTAAGACTTCCCCTTCCAATGAAGGGCGTGCAGGTTCGATACCTGATTGAGGAGCTAAGATCCCACATGCCTTTCTGGCAAAAAACCAAAACATAAAACAGAAGCAATATTGTAACAAATTCAATAAAGAATTTAAAAATGGTCCACAGGAATAAAAATCTTAAAAAAAAAAACCCAATTCATTAAAGGTAAGCTTTTACCAACGGAGAGGTTGGAAACTTTATCCAGAAATGTTAAGACTGCATCGGGGTAGAGTTGAATCTGTCAGAACACAACAACTTAAAGCTCTAACTAACAGTCTACTCCACACTCATGTCCTACAAGCTTTCCAGCTAAGAAGACTGCCAGACAAGTTGAACAGCAAAACCAGATACAACTGACCAAAAAAAAATAGTAGCCCAACTTAGCAAGGCTTGACATAGAAAATGGATAGACAACATTCAATTTTACAGCCTCTATTTGACAAAAGACTGCATGCCTATGTGCGTTCAAGTCACATCATAGTAATTAAACTCAATTTTTTTCATATTTTTATTGTAGCAAGGTATACATAATATGATGTTTGCCGTTCTAACCAATTCTAAGTGTACCGTTGAGTGGGAATTACATTCACAATGTTGTGCCACTACCACCACTTAAATATTTTAATGAACATTTATATTCATTCGTCTGTCAATACAGCAGGCTGGGATGGAGATCACATGTTGAACAAAAACTGCCATGGTCCATGCCTTCATGTGGCCTTAATGGACTAAGGTGCTGTTTGGGGTTTTTTTCTTTGCGGTCAGATGATGGTGAAGTCTTTCTGTACATCGGAAGTTGGGCAGGGTTGAAAGTGGCCGTGGGTACACTGCAGAGGTCATGGATTGGCGCGGGCGAAGGGGCGGTCTTCCAACGCCCGATTCCAGAGTCCGAGGCAAGAAGGATCTTAGCGCTCCCCGAAAGGGCGGGGCCGTTGGCAGGGCGGGACGGAGGAGCCTCAGAGAGGCTTAGGCGGGGCTGAGGGCGGGGCCGAGGGCGAGTCCTGGGTGGGGCGAGGGCGAGGGGCGGGGTCGGGGCGCGTCGGGGCGGAAGCGGCGGGCGGGTCCGTTTCGGATGACTACTTCCTCTGGCAGGGCCTGCGTCTGCACCCGGCGACGCTAGGGCCGCGGAGCTGAGTGGCGGCTTCGCCTCCGGCCCATCTCCACTGTGGTGGTGGCCTGAGGGGAAGGCTGAGTGGGATGCGGCTGACGCGGAAGCGTCTCTGCTCGATTCTTATCGCCCTGTACTGCCTCTTCTCCATCTACGCCGCCTACCACGTCTTCTTCGGGCGCAGCCGCCGGACGCAGGACGCGTCTTTGCGGGGCCTCAGGAAGGGGGCTGCCCCGGCGCGGGAGAGGCGAGGCCGAGGTAGGACACCGGCCCGCGGCCTCCCTCCTCAGCGGCGCGCCGGGACTCGGGGCTGCGGGCTGGTGGGGGCTGGGCTAGCGGAGCCGCGCGGCCACCGGTCCCGCTCTCGGGTCCGGGATTGCCCCCGGGCCCCGGTATGCGCTTTTCCTCCTTCAGCTCTGGGTAGCCAGCCCAGGCCTCGGGACTGGAGGATGTATGTATGAATGCCCCCGTCCTCGCCCAAGTCCCACACGCCGTCCCCACTCCCTACCCCTGGGGCTGACAGGTGCGCACACCTTTAAAACACATCTTAAATATCCAAGATATTTAGATCTTATGCCCATTTTTGGATTGGGTTATTTGTTTTTCTGTTATTGAGCTGCATGAGCTGCTTGTAAATTTTGGAGATTAATCCTCTGTCAGTTGCTTTATTTGCAAATATTTTCTCCCATTCTGAGGGTTGCCTTTTGGTCTTGTTTATGGTTTCCTTTGCTGTGCAAAAGCTTTTAAGTTTCATTAGGTCCCATTTGTTTATTTTTGGTTTTATTTCCATTTCTCTAGGAGGTGGGTCAAAAAGGATCTTGCTGTGATTTATGTCATAGAATGTTCTGCCTATGTTTTCCTCTAAGAGTTTTATAGTGTCTGGCCTTACATTTAGGCCTTTAATCCATTTTGAGTTTATTTTTGTGTATGGTGTTAGGGAGTGTTCTAATTTCATACTTTTACATGTAGCTGTCCAGTTTTCCCAGCACCGCTTATTGAAGAGGCTGTCTTTTCTCCACATAATTCAAAAAGAGTCATGTACCAGAATGTTCATTGCAGCTCTATTTACAATAGCCAGGACATGGAAGCAACCTAAGTGTCCATCAACAGATGAATGGATAAAGAAGATGTGGCACATATATACAATGGAATATTACTCAGCCATAAAAAGAAACAAAATTGAGTTATTTGTAGTGAGGTGGATGGACCTAGAGTCTGTTATACAGAGTGAAGTAAGTCAGAAAGAGGAAAACAAATACCATACGCTAACACATATATATGGAATCTAAGAAGAAAAAAAAAGGTCATGAAGAACCTAGGGGTAAGACAGGAATAAAGACACAGACCTTCTAGAGAATGGACTTGAGGATATGGGGAGGGGGAAGGGTAAGCTGTGACAAAGCGAGAGAGAGGCATGGACATATATACACTACCAAACGTAAGGTAGATAGCTAGTGGGAAGCAGCCGCATACCACAGGGAGATCAGCTCGGTGCTTTGTGACCACCTAGAGGGGTGGGATGGGGAGGGTGGGAGGGAGGGAGATGCAAGAGGGAAGAGATATGGGAACATATGTATATGTATAACTGATTCACTTTGTTATAAAGCAGAAACTAACACACCATTGTAAAGCAATTATACTCCAATAAAGATGTTAAAAAATATATCCAAGATATTGTCACAAAATGCCAGAGATTTGCTGGAATGCCGCTGGCTTAAGGACATCTATTCCCATATTGAAACAAAGAGCCTGCTCTAATCCTGCTGTGACTTCTGAAGGCCAGAGCGCTTCATCTCCAAGTTTTGATCCCCTCTCTTGTATTTTGACCTATGTCAGGATCGGACTCAGGCTTATTTCTCCCTTCTTTCAGAATTTTGCACAATAGTATCTGAAACTGTGGGACACTTTTCATGTTGAAGTCAAGTTTTTATGTATAGGTTGCATTACATATATACGATCTGTAAAGAACTGGCAAAAGTTAAACTTGTAACTTGATGCATATTACTGTACCCAGTCATTTTAGAAGGCTTTATTTGGGAGAGAGAATTTCCTGCCTTGTGTTAACATTTTATTATTTTATATCAAGCTCTTTCAGGGTAATGGTTCAATCAAACTTAAGTTATGATTTCCTTTTTTTATTTTTACAGTGTTTAACCAGTTCAAATTCTGTTGCTTTATCTCTTTGAAAAATTGAAGTTAGGATGCAATTAAAACTCCCTAACATCTAATTTAAATGGCTTGAATTTATCTACAACTGCAGCTCTATCTTATTGATAACACTTGTTGCTCTTTTTATAACATAGAACAATCTACTTTGAGAAGTGAAGAATGGAATCCTTGGGAAGAAGATGAAAAAAATGAGCAAAAACACAGACAGCAGATATTAAATAAGTCCACAAAAGAGAAAAAAGACTTCCATGTACAAATCTGGGGCAAAGCTGCCATTGGTAAATTAATGTTTAAAGCTAAGACATGTAAAAAGCACTTTGTTAATATATTTACAGTTTATTTCATCATTTGTTAAGACATCCTGATGCATTTTTTCACTTTTTCTCAATATTCCATTTCTCTTTTCTGTTAGACAACATCTGTGTAAATGCATACACACAAACACACACATGCACACATATATTCTATTGTTGGTCTTTAGCAGAGCACAGCTATATTTGTCAATACAAAGAGTGGGTTGTGTTTGCATAATTATACTGAAATGCCTATGTCAACTGAATTTTCATGGAATTATGTGTCTATTGGACACTTGATGCACAAGTACAAGATGTGGCCCCTGCCCTTAATGGCCAAACAAGTTTGGGAAACATTGAACTGAACAAAGTTAAACAAGGTTCTTTATTACAGGGCTTTGTCAGAGCCTTTAATATGACAGTGTTCATTGTGAATGTCTAAGAAGGGGATATAGTATGTAGTTGATTAAACTTGTTTGCCCACAAAAGCATTTTTGCTCTGAGTATCATGAGAGTGTAGTGTTCTAAGTTATATGATATGCTCAATTAGAGAATGGGGGACCCTCAATGGGGGACTCTGACAGAAGAGTCAGAAAGAATTTAGTGAGTTAGAAGGGGCTTTCTTTGGCCATAAAACGTTAGATTTATGTACAGTAAGGGATATGGATAGAAGGTACCAGGTGAAAGGAAAGTAAACAGAATAGTAGTGCCTGACCCATGATGTTTCATAAATTCATAGTCACTTGCATACATACATATATACATCCTTGAAAACTACTACTGACCTCTGAAGTTCTAGTACCCAGACCCAGGCATCCAATCATCAACTTCTAGCAACTTTTTTCTCTATAAAATCTCTAATATTAATTTCTTCCTTTAAATTTCCACTTCCCCATTCTAGTTTTTAATTATATTAACTTCTTAACAAGTTTCATGTTTCCAGACTTTTCTCATTTCAATCCAATAGGCACAAAGTGTCCAGATGAGCTTTATCAAGCACTGCATTCATTCATCGGCCTATTCTCTAGGCACAGTCATAGGATACCAGTCATAGAAATTCCCATTCCAAAAGGGAGAAGATGGGAGGAAAATGGAGTCACAGGTTTAAGCAATTTTAATATCCAGCCAGGCAAACTCCATTAGGTTTCAATGCCTGGGAGTACTCTGTACTCTGGCTCAGAGCTTTACTTCTGGACTTTCAGCTCCGTGCTTGGGAAGTCATCCTTCCATTTTCAGGAAGGTTAGCATGTGTTTGCAGCTCAGTAGTTTTATCATCCTGTTCCTGCTGTTAGAATTTTGGGAGTCCAATAAGCTTGTTTCATTTCAGGCTGTCTCTGTCCCTTTTAGTCCAAGCTGGCAGTGTTTCTGCTAATATAACATTCTCAAGAACCTTGTGGGTCTCCCATTTATGTCACAAAGATTTGCTTTTCTAGACAAGAGTTCGTCCACAGGAACTCTTGTTCTGGAGAGTTCCTGGATAATCCCATCTCTGTTTCTAGCTTCTGCTGAGATGGTTAAGGAGATCCATAAATTAACACCTAATATTTTCAAAAAACCCTCTTTGTGATTGAGTATTCTGACCAGGCATTAGCAAAGGGATGTCACCTACATCCTTAGCCTTCTCTCCAGAGCATGCTTTCTTGACAGTGAATCTCCTAATTTTTCACCTCTTTTGCAATCTGAATAGGCTAAGAATTTCCGAAATCATCAAGTCATTGTTCCTTTTTGCTTACCAGTTTTTTCCTCAGTCTCTCTTTTCAACTCATATTTTACTGTAATCAGCAAGATGAAACCAGGCCACAACTTCAACACTTTACTTAGAAATCTCTTCAGCTAACTATCCAAGTTTATCGTTTACAAGTTCTGCTTTGCATATAACTGCAGGACATAATTCAGCTAAACTTTCTGCTGCTGTATAACAAAGATCCCCTTTTCTCCAGTCTCTAATGACATGTTCCTCATTTCCTCCTGAGCCCCTACCAAGAGCAATTTTAATGTGCATAGTTTTACCAACAGTCAGTTTATGGTGATTTCGGTATTCTCTAAGATGATACAGGTTTTTTCCTATTGTTCTCCTCACTTTCTTCTGAGTTCTCAGAACTGAGTCACTAACATCCATATTTCTACCTACAGTCTGTTCAAAGCAATCTATTCTAGGTGTTTTTTAATCATGCTTCTCAAAATTCTTCCAGCCTTTCCCCATTACCCAATTCCAAAGGCACTTCCAGATTTTTAAGTATTTGTTACAGCAGCACCCCATTTCCAGGTACCATAATCTATTGCTACATAATCTATAGGTTCCTTTAGCTGCCATAACCAACTACCAAAAATTTAGTGGCTTAAAACAACACATTTTTTAATTGATCTGTGAGTGACATATAACATTATATAAATATGTTTCAGGTGTACTACATATGATTTGATATATATATTGTGAAAGGATCAACATAGTAAGTCTAGTGAACATCCATCACCTCACATAGTTACAATTTTTTTTCTTGTGATGAGAACTTTTAAGACCTACTTTCTTTGCAACTCTCATATATGCAGTACAGTATTATTAACTGCTGTCACCGTAAGTTTATTAGCTTACATTTGTGAAGGCAGAAATCTAAACTGTGTCCACAGGGCTATATTCCCTTTGGAGGCTCTAGAGGAGCATCTGCTTCCTTGCCTTTTACAGTTTCTAGTGACTGCCTGCATTCCTTGACTCACGGCCCCACCTCACTCTGACTTCTGCTTCCTCCTCACATCTCTTTCCCTCATTTTCAGTCTCCTGCCTCCCTTTCCTGAGGACCCTTGTGATTACATAGGACCCACCCAGGTTATCCAGCATAATCTCTCCACCTCAGTATCCTTATCTTAATCACATTTAGAAGGTCTCTTTTGCTTTGTAAAGTTAACATTCATAGGTGCTAGAGATTTCATCTTTGGACCTCTTGGGTTGGAGGAAAGCATTACTCAGCCTACCATATTTGGAAAGCTTTATCTGATTAGCCAAGTCTTTAAACATGGGTTTTGTGTGTGTCTTTTAGTACCACGGTGTAATGAGAATGGAACAAAACACATCTCTCAATCTAACTTTTTAGTTACATTTACGTAATTGGGCTCCCTGATTACCTCCTCATCTCCAGATTACCTCATTGTATGACAACACAGAGTTCTGAGACCTCTACTCACAGAGCTTTCATTCAGGTGAAATCATGATAAAACGTAGGGGCCAGCCTAAGGAGAAAAGACACAGTGGCATTTGTTTGCAGAGGGCATCATGCAGTGAAGGATGTGTGTTCAGGTGGGGAGGAGGTAATATCTCCTTGACATATTGAATGTATATGTACACACATGAGCTTCTCTGGTTCTGTTTGGCACAAGATGGTGATTTCCCCCCTCCTTCTGTTATAATATAGAAACAGTCCTAATCATACAGTAACTTACACTGTAATCATATAGTAACTTACACTGTAATAAACACATTTCAGGATAAGATAGGTAGTAAAGGTCCAGTGATGATTAGGGGTTTCTCAAATATAGAGTAAGAGAGTTTTTTGTCTTTAATATAACCCACATTTTACACTGACAACCTCTGAGTTTAGTCTCTCGTACATTAGCTGCCATATTGATGATTTTGAGCCCAAAGAGGAATAGAATCTGGTTTCCTAATCAAATGATATGAAAGAGCAGAACATAAATTCATCTCACACACTAGAGTACACCAGAAGGTACATGCTTTCATTTTTTGTTTTTTTAATTACCAGGTTTGTATCTCTGGGAGCATATTTTTGAAGGTTTACTTGAGCCCACTGATGTGACTGCTCAGCGGAGAGAAGGAAATTTAGTTGTTGGAAGAACACATTACAGGTATTAATTGTGCAGCATTAACCTTTGATATGTTGCTGTACAATTTTTTATGTAAATACTAGAAGAAAAATCAGAGGAAAATATATCAATATTTATAGAAAATATTTTCACTTCAACTTGTGAAGGATGGAGAGATAAACCTCATGTATATATATTTGTAGTTAAAGCTTACCTTAAACATTTTCTTACAAAATTGGATGTTACAAAATACGGGTTTTTTGGAATCATGTGTCTATTTCATTTTAATCAAAACATGTCTGATTGTATGGAAAAGTTCATGCTCTAAATTTTGCAACATTTGGTTGTTGATAAACATGTAACATTCTGTATGTTGGAATAATATGAAAACTTAAAGTATTTTTATTTTTCTCCTTCATGTAATAGATTCACATATTTCTATATATTCACGTGGTAGCAAAGCTACTGCTATTAGTTTTGAAATTTTTATCAAAACATTTCATATATGAATTCTATCATGATTTGATAGTATAGATTACCATTTCATTGCAATATTCAGAAATCTTTTTTTAATTCAATAAAACCAATGTATTACTGACATTTTTGCACTCTTATTTTTATAAAACTTTTTATCTGTGATTGCATATTTTCTGAAGATTTTTAAATAGAATTAAGATCATTTTATTTAGAAATATTGTGACAATGAAAGAATGCTATTTTCTTTTTTTTTTTTTTATTTTATTTTTATTTTATTTTATTTATTTATTTTTTTTAAACATCTTTATTGGAGCATAATTGCTTTACAATGGTATGTTAGTTTCAGCTTCACAACAAAATGAATCAGTTATATATATACATATGTTCCCATATCTCTTCCCGCTTGCGTCACCCTCCCTCCCAACCTCCCTATCCCACCCCTCCAGGCGGTCACACAGCACCGAGCTGATCTCCCTGTAAGAATGCTATTTTCTATTAGATTTTGCTTTCTTATTGAAATAAAAAACAAAAATAATTATTTTAAAATGCTTATTTCATTTTACAATTATATTATTAAGGGAAAAAATGTGAACCAAAGGTTATGGTTTCCTTTAGGTTTCCATTTATTTCTCACAGAAATCAAGAGGAAGAGCTGTAGTTAATATCAGTTTCATTTGAATTTTCGCTGCTCTTTTAATTCTTTATTTACTGTATACACACTTGGAAAGCAATTTCATTGCATGTGTCTTTTCAAAGTAATCATTCTTGAAAAGTAAACAGGCTTTTAAATCATCATTGGTAATGATTATTTTTCCTTTTATCTCCAGGCTTCTATTGATCTAATCCCATTGAAGAGTTTATACATAATCCTAAACTTAAAATAGTTGGATTTGGGTGTTTGAAAGTAAATGTGTATTATGCATATAAATGTAACATTTTGCTGTTTTAAAAGTAAACATGTGTTATGAGTATTAGTCTATTAGGTCTACCTACAATATATATTAGCATTTTCAAAAGAATTATTTGAAATTCATAGAGAAGTTAATATACAGTGTTACTACAGCAAAGGTTTTAAGCAAATGGCATTAACTCCCAAAAGAAAAACTAACTTCCTGTTTCCTTCTGAAATTTTTACCTGAGATTTTATATTATGATTAAATAACAATGCTACTTCCTTTTAGAATTTAAGAGAACTGTATATTCAAGGAAGTTCACTATTGTAAAAGATTTTTTTAAACATTTTATTGAAGTTTTAGGCTTATGGAAAGTAGCATACATAATTTATCCAAAATTAATAAACTTTTATGAAATTGCAAGTTTTGAGTTGAATCAGGCTACATGGGTATTAACTTAAATGTTTCAACACATTCTTTTTTTTAAGTTATTTATTTTATTTATTTATTTTTGGCTGCATTGGATCTTTGTTGCTGCGCGCCGGCTTTTTGTAGTTGTGGCGAGTGGGGGCTGCTCTTCATTGCGGTGTGCGGGCTTCTCATTGCGGTGGCTTCTCTTGTTGCAGAGCATGGGCTCTAGGTGCATGGACTTCAGTAGTTGTGGCTCGCGGGCTCTAGAGCACAGGCTCAGTAGTTGTGGTGCATGGGCTTAGTTGCTCCGTAGCATGTAGGATCTTCCCAGACCAGGGCTCGAACTTGTCCCCTGCATTGGCAAGCGGATTCTTAACCACTGCGCCACCAGGGAGGTCCCAACACATTCATTTTTATTTGACCAAAAGTGAATTGGCAGTAATCGGTCATCTTGAAGATACAGAAAGAGTTTCTAAATACTATCAAAATCCTTTAACTAAGCATAAATACATTCTATTTAAATAAACCTTTAAGTTTACAAAGAGCTTATATCATTTAACGTTAATTTCACAGCACTTCCGATACAGAAAATAGAAAGAGTATCCTCAGTGTTCCAGGGTCGATCAGGCTTCTGAATGCTGATTCTTATCTATTCATAGGCCCAAATAATGTAATCCAGAATGTCAAGTAAATAACTCAGAATGGAAATAGAACTATCGGTCAGTCCCCATGTTTGTATTGGCTTGACCAGCACATTCTTTCCATATAGGCAGACTACAAATGATACCTAAATATTTGAGAGTTGTCTGATTAAATATGGAATCAAAATGTGGGCTATAACTATATATAGCACTTCCAAATCTGTGTGTTTCAGAAGGGAAGAAATGAATGACTTCATGTTCACCACTGAGTCAGTACCATACATAGGCTGTGCTCAGGATGTGAATAGATGAATACATGCAGGGCAGACTGAACTTGTGAGGCAGGCTGGTGAAGTCCAGTCACCTGTTGGCAGTGTAGCAATGTGACTGAGTTGTTAAGGGCACAGACTCTGAAGCCAGAATATCTCAGTTCCAATTCCAGCTTTACCTCTTATTAGTGTCTGACCTTCGCAAGTTTCTTAACCTCTCAGTGCCTGGATTTCCTTGAGTTTAAAATAATTATAATGTAATATATATATATATATAATATATATATAATATAATATAATAATTTAAAATAATTATTAAGGTAAATATTAGTTTCTATTTCACAGGATTGTTTTGAAGATTAAACGCATTAAGAGATATACAGTGCTTAGACCAGTATCTGGCACATGGTAATCACTAATAGAAGTCTTGTTATTAGTTTTATTATTTTTACTGTTACTTAAATAGGTACTGCAACATCTCCCTACCTTTCAGTTCTCCTTTTTTTCTGTGTTTCCATTATTGTCTATTATCTCTCCATTCACATACCTCCCAGTAAACACCTTTTTGATACATGTTTTCTGTTAATGTGTTCAATTAGGTTACAAGCTAGCATGGCACCCATTCCGTCTCTTGAAGGAACTTTGGCTGTCTCAGCTCATATCTGTCATATGTTCATTTATAGTTTAATTTCAAAGGGCAACTTTATGTTTAATTTCTTAGGAGGAGTCTTCTGCTTATCATAACCTTTGATTATCCCCAAAAGACTGCCTTCAGAATTCTGTAATGTGCATGTGCAGGCATTATCATAAGATATATAAATGTCTACCCATTTGATAAAACAAAAGTTAGATGCTAAATTACTTAATTCGTTGTTATCTAAATTCAATTATACTTTCTTTTTTTTTTAATTTATTTTTGGCTGCGTTGGGTGTTTTGTCGCTGCGCGCAGGCTTTCTCTAGTTGCGGCGACTGGGGGCTCCTCTTGTGGTGCTCAGGCTTCTCATTGCGGTGGCTTCTCTCATTGCGGAGCATGGGCTCTAGGCACGTGGGCTTCAGTAGTTGTGGCACGCAGGCTCTAGAGCGCAGGCTCAGTAGTTGTGGTGCACGGGCTTAGCTGCTCCATGGCACGTGGGATCTTCCCCGACCAGGGCATGAACCTGTGTCCCCTGCATTGGCGGGCGGATTCTTAACCACTGCGCCACCAGGGAAGTCCTAAATTCAATTATTTTCAATGAGCATCTGCTCCTTATGAAAAAGTTGAACTTTTCTCTGAAGATCACGATAAAATGTGTCTGATTCCTATTTTTAGAATTTCCAGATATTACTATTATAAGAATTTAGTGAGCTCATTACTCATTACAGTGAGTGAAAGCTTTTATAGATAATGGCTATACTATGTTTCAGTCATATACTGGACCATAGATCAATACAGATCTCAAATAAAATTTTCATTGGTAAAGAAAGACAATATAGTTAATTTTTCATAATGCCCATTCTCCCACTCCAGCCAGGCTAGTATGAGGGTGGGAGTGTTCCATCATAAACACTGAATTCAGAAGGCGTGGAGTCATGGCAGTGATGCTGGCCACAAAAGTAGGGTGAATTGCAACAGCTATTCAAAAGTAAGGGCCATTCATGGGATCGGTATACCTATTTTCTAAAACTATGTATTATCCAAAAATGATGTAGAATTCGATGGCTGAGAGCTGTGTGGATGGTTTAGCTTGTGTGCTTATTCTTTATCAAGGCATTTGCCAGACTCTTAGCTGGCAATTATTAATCTTATCTGTAACTCACTTAATGTAATAGCATATAGCATTTGTTCAGTAGCACTCACTGAATTTAGAAAGAATGAAACAATAATTATATTGGATTCTAAAAAACTATATTTTGCTCATGTTCAGCTTAGAACTCAATATTCAAATGATTTCTCTGGACTCTGTAAGTATTGAAAGTACTTATTGAGAAGAAAGTTTTCTTCCGAACCTAGCAGAAAAATAATAAATATTGAAAATTAGAAGTTCTGACTATTAAATATATGCTAAGAAATCTAGAAGAGCAAGTCACTGTTTTAAAATTCTGTGTATGAGCTCCTTAAATATGTTCATTTTTCAGCTAATGGATATTTGTGACTGATGCATGATGAATAACTTCAGGAAACTAAAATACATCTTTTATCATGCATAAGTATACTATAGTATCTCATACATATGCCCTACTTTATGTAATAAATGTATAGCTAGAAATTTATAAATAAATTGAATTTTTGTAACTTGATTCATATTTTAAATGCAGTAGGAGAACTTAAATAAATTGGTAGAGCAGATAACTCCCTTAAAGAGAATTATGGCTTAACTCATTCAGCGTTTCCTGAGTGCCTGCTAGTTAGTTCCTTGTACGCTCTGAGGATTTCAAAGAGAATAAAATACTTTTCCCTAGCCTCAGGGAGTTCACACACTAGTGGCTGAGATAAACACATAAATAATTTTCATACCTTATACAAAGCATAATGGTAAGGACGTGCATACTCCTTAGTTGTTAGGGAAATATAGAGGGAAGGCCACTAACTCAATATGAGTAGAGTTGGGGATATGGGGCCTATCAAGAAAGACTTCCTAGAGGAGGTGATAGCTGAGCTAAGTCTTAAAAGATTAGTAGGATTTAGGAAGGCAGTGAGAGGAGTGAGGATATTCCCAGCAGAGGCAATATCAGGGCCTTAGAATTGATAAACAGCTTGGGTTGTGCATAGAATCGCAAACCATTCAGAATCCCTAGAGCATGAAGATGGGGTAGGGTAGCTCATATTGGGAGTGGAGGGCAAGGGCCAGATCGTCATGGGCCTTGTATTTGCCACATTAAAACTCTTGGACTTTATTCTCGTTCAGTGAAAAGCAGTTGAAGATGATTAAGCTAGATAGTGGTATTGTCATGTATGTTTTTTGTGTAGATGTCTCCAGTAGCCATGTGGAAAAATGATTTGAAGGAGACAGCTGAATGCAGGCAGACCAGGACGTTGCATTAGGAAACTATAAGTATCCAGCAGAGATATAAATAAGGGATGAAACTGGGAAGTGGTATTCCAGCAGAGCCAGGAATTTTAGAAATTTGGGGACAAAACTATCAGAATTTAAGGATTATTAGATGAGAGCAAGAATCGAATGTGATAGTTCCCTGGTTTCTAGCTTGCATGACTGGGTAGCTAGTATGCGTTCAAGATAGAAAATACAGAAAGAATAAAAGCAGACTTTTCTACTCTTCTCTAGGCCACTACCCAACACCTGCCTAACCCCCTCTTTCTCAGCAGACAACCCTGCCTCTATTTCCTCAAGATATCCACAATTATCTCCCCTAACTAGCTGCCCCTCTAACATTTACTTACAAGATCTCTATGTGATCCCTCACCTAACATTCTCTCTTTCCTCAGCTCTCAGACAATGAGGTGATCTCCCTCACCTGTGTTCAGTATTAACTCCCTCCACCTGTGCATCCCTTCTGCATATCCCAAGACCTTGCTCCATCGGTTACTTCCTTGCTCTCCTTTGTCTCCCACCTTTCACTCATTATTGCATTCTCACCTTCTCATCCACACTTTCAGAAGAGTTGTCTACACTTACTGTCCCCACTTACTTCTTTTTTGTAATTTATTCAAGTATAGTTGATTTACAACGTTGTGTTAATTTCTGCTGTACAGCAAAGTGATTCAGTTATACATATATATACATTGTTTCATGTTCTTTTTCATTATCGTTTATCACAGGATATTGAATATAGTTCCCTGTGCTATACAGTAGAACCTTGTTGTTTATCCATTCTATATATAATACTTTGCATCTGCTAATGCCAAACTCCCAATCCATCCCTCCCATACTCCCCATGCCCCTTGGCAACCACAAGTCTGTTCTCTATGTCTGTGAGTCTGTATTGTAGATAAGTTCATTCGTGTCATATTTTAGATTCCACATATAAGTGATATCATATGGTTTTTGTCTTTTTCTTTCCGACTTCATTTAGTATGAAAACCTCTAGGTCCATCCATGTTGCTGCAAATGGCATTATTTCATTATTTTTTATGGCTGAATAATATTCATTGTGTATGTGTACCACATCTTCTTTATCCGTTCATCTGTCAATGGACATTTAGGTTGTTTCCATGTCTTGGCTATTGTGAATAGTGCTGCTATGAACATAGGGGTGTATGTATCTTTTTGAATTAGAGTTTTATCTGGATATATGCCCAGCAGTGGGATTGCTGGATCATATAGTAACTCTGTTTTTAGTTTTTTGAGGAGCCTCCAAACTGTTTTCCATAGTGACTGCACCAATTTACATTCCCACCAACAGTGTAGGAGGGTTCCCTTTTTTGCACACCCTCCCCAGCATTTGTTAATTGTAGACTTTTTAATCATGGCCATTCTGACTGGTATGAGGTGGTATCTCATTGTAGTTTTGATTTGCATTTCTCCCCACTTACTTCTTACTGTCCCCTTCTCATTCACTTCTCAACCCACTGCAGTCTGACTAACACACCTCCCAACACACACACAACTATCTGAATCTTATGGGATTTTTTTTTTACCCCTAAAGTTTCTTTACCTAAATCTGTGCTTCCCAAACTGTATACTGAGGCACCCTGGGGCACCACAAATATTGTAGGAATCACAATTATACTTCATATCTGTCAAACACCATGCAAACTAGTTTGAGGTAGTTCAAGTTTCAACATTGGATCACCCTACATCCACTTCAGAGATGTCAAACATTTGAGGAGCTGGATTTCCTATGGTTGCTGTGATCAAATCCAAGTACTGTGCAAAAATCAAAGTGGAACAGGCAGCGACTGAGGCAGTGTCCTCTCTGATTCCAAGGTTTGAGAAGTTGTGTAGTGCTCAACGGGTGCACACATCCCATTATTAAGTGTGTGTGGTTAGTTAAGAATGAAATAGGAATATTATTTTTTCCTTCAGTGTATGTGTATTATTTTTAAAGTGGCTTCTAAGCTCTTAGGACATAAATACTAAGTTATTTGGATCTAACAACTTAAAAAACTGAACCATTACTCATTTCTTCTGGCTTGAAAAAATTACTAAAACACTGAAAGTCTTGGGAACCATTAAAATTTGGGAACCTCCGATCTATACCTTAGCTCCAGAGCATTGACCCCAGGGCTTTCACTATTATTTGAACATGGCCTTAAGGTCTAGAAAACCAATTAGTCAGAGCATAAGAGCTGACATGCCTGCTTGCTGGAATGTGAGAGCATTCTACAAAAAGAGAGCTGTGGAGATTCCAAGATGGGTCAAATGTGCCCTGAATGAATCATGCTTTTGTTAATTTGTGTGGATCAATAAAATTAGAACTATTCCCACCTATAATTTTAAAGGAGAGAAAAAGTGTTCATGTACTACCAATAATAAGTATTTTAAACCTATCATAAGTATCATCATTCTCTTTAAAGTGCTTCCTAACCCCTCAGATTCTGCCCGTTCTCTTAAATTACTAAATGATTGCTGAATTATTTATCATCTTCCTGTCCAAAGCAGACTCAAAATGCAGCTCTGATCCGTGTAGCTTATTATCACTGTAGAATAATGTCATAGAATTCATACAGTACATATACAGACAAAATACATATTTATATTTTGTGTTTTAACTAATATCTACTAATTTGAGTACTTGTTAACCATAGTGTCATGGGAATGACTCAAGCTCTGAAGTTAGATCTTTTGTTTTTGTTTTTGTTTTTTTTGTTGGGTTTTTTTTTGCTGAAGTTAGATCTTGATTCAAAACTTGATGCTGCCACCACAGGTTGTGCAACTTAAGCCTGATTTCCTAAATGCAAAATAGGGGACTAATCTCTGCAGAGTTGTTGTGGAGGTTAAAGGATAACCTGTGCAGAGTGCCTATGTATCATGTATATAAAAGGCATTTAATAATGTTAGTTTTTATCCCCAACAATAAGCAAAAAAAGCAGGATTTCAGCATATTTGTACTAAATATTAAAAGATTCTAGCAAGTTATAAAGAATTGTTTGAGCAGCTTGCAAAGAATCTAGGACCGTTGTAACTAAGTTTACGATAGGTTAAATGGTATTTTTTGTATTTAATGCATATTTGTGTAAAATATTTCAATGGTATTGGTTGTTCGAAGCAGCACATAATATGAAATGTGAGTTATGACATGTATCTATTCCTTTTATGATATTTTTTAAATACCTTAAAGAATAGAGAGTAATACAGTAGATTCCCATTTACCCACCACCTAGAACTAACAAATTCTGGCTCTCTGTCATACTTGCTTCAGATATTTAACTTTCCTCGTAAAAGAATTAGATATTTCCAGTAAAGGCAATAAATGCTCTCTTTGTATTGTTCCTCAGGCCCTTTCCTCTTCCTTCCTCCTAAGAGACAACCACTAACTATCGTGAGTTTGTTATATATATCTTCCCATTCAAATTTTTATATTTATACTTTTATTAGATATATAAGGTAAATATTTTTTCCTGTGGGTACTTTCAAATTTGCATATAATTAATCTGTCTACAACCAAAGTTTCCCACTAATCTACATCTATGTCCCATCATCCAGAGTTGTTCAAAAAAACATGTTATAGAAATTATTTCTAGAAAGAACATGGATTAAGTTTCATTATATACTTTATATAAAATGATTTAAAACTTCTGATACCAAATACTTTTGTTCTCTTTCTGTTTGTCTCTTGTTTTTGTTTTGTTTTTAACAGCTTCATCACTGGTCCAGCTGTGGTCCCAGGGTACTTCTCTGTTGATGAGAATAATGTGGTACTCATTCTAAATGGAAGAGAAAAAGCAAAGGTCTTTTATGCCACCCAGTGGTTACTTTATGCACAAAATTTAGTGCAAACTCAAAAACTCCAGCATCTTGCTGTTGTTTTGCTTGGAAATGAACATTGTAATAATGAGTGGATAAACCAGTTTCTCAAAAGAAATGGAGGCTCTGTGGAACTACTTTTCATAATATATGACAGCCCCTGGATTAATAACATGGATGTTTTTCAATGGCCTTTAGGAGTAGCAACGTAAGTACCAAATATTCTTACATGTTTTTAGACTCTAAGACCTGAATTTCTGTATCAGCAAGATTGTGTTTTAAATTTGTAATAAATGTAGTTCTTCTGAGCTCATTGAGGCTGTGTACAACCTTTTGTATGGGCAAAAATATGGTTTGGTCTCATGCTTTGGTAATAATGATGTTTTTAGAGTATTTTAGACTTTTATGAGGAGAGCAGATGAGTTACATTTTTGTATTTTAGAACCCCAAGTCATAGGATAAATTTTAAAGTTTATCACTAGTACCTTAAAGAAATGTTTAGCGGTGGATGGCAGACAGACAGACCTTCCTAAAACAATTATAGAATCTATATATATAACTATACCTATATAACTATATAGATATAGAGTTTTCTTAAATCCTTACTTTATTTCTTCTTTTTTTTGAGGGGGGGCATGCCACATGGCATGCAGGATCTTAGTTCCCTGACCAGGAATTGAACCCATGCCCCCTGCAGTGGAAGCGTGGAGTCTTAACCACTGGACCGCCAGCGAACTCCCCTTAAATCCTTACTTTAGATCCAATATTAAATGAAGAGCACACTGACCCTGGGGTTTGGGAGGATTATAATATGCTCAGGTCTCCGACTAAGATTGATAGAATTTGCACAAATCTGTTGTGTAAAAAGAAAGGGTAATTAAATAGTATGTAATATATGTAAAGTCTTTCTATAGAACTGGAAACTTATTTTGTATCATTCTGTTAATAGAGAGCCTTTGAATAACAGTAAGTTGACTTTAAGTTGCCACTAGTACATAAACTTCCTGATGGCAGGGATTTTTGTCTCTTTTGTTCACTACTTTATCTGTAGAGCCTAAAACAGTTCCTACAGAGTAATCATTCAATAAATATTTGTTGAATGGATGAATTATGAAATAGCTCAGTAATATGATACTGTATTTGAATCAGATGTTCATTATGCATTATTTTATCACTGGTTACAAAATGTGACCTTAGACTGCTGCCCAGTTGGCTACACAAATATCACCAGGGAAGCACATTAATAAGACATATTCCCTGGCCTTCCACAACAAAATTCTGACTCAGCAGGCTTAGGGTAGGGCAGACAAAAAGGTTTGTTAGGTATAGCCAAGTTAAAGGTGCTCTGAAAAATCTATCCCTTGTGTAGAGCCCATATTTGTAAAATGTTTTGAAACAAAAGAATTACTTCTTCACAGTAACTCTGGTAATGTTGGACAAAGCCAGTATCTTTCCTATAGAGCAGTGGTTCTCAACCAGGTGCAATTTCACCCCACCCCCACCCCCAGGAGATATTTGGCAATGTCTGGAGATATATTTGGTTGTTACAAGTGGAGAGAGGAGGTTGTACTGGCATCTGGTGGATAGAGGCCAGGGCTGCTGCTAAATATCTTACAATGTAGAGGACAGCCTCCACAATGGAGAATTATCTGGCCCAAATGGCAGTAATGCCGAAATCGAGAAAACCTGTTACAGACTAACTGTTACGTTAAGCTTTCTCTTATGTGAAGGTTGTAGTTCAGGCACATAATTTGATGCCTGGAATTACCAAATGCCTATTAGAATGGGCCAGTTGCAACAGGCCTCTCCTGTGTGGGATGTAAGGTTGTTTTTTTTTTATCTACTTGGTAAGCCTTTGGAGTTGGAGTTCTTTGCTATAGCAGTATGTATTCTGTAATCTTTCCATCACCTGCCTAAAACATTAATTAAATCATGATTGTTACGAATGTAGAAGATTCTTTATACCTTTAAGGTCTTAAATTCAACCTGTCTTATAACTTCAGGTAAGTAATGGAAGTTGAAGAATATAAAAAACAAAGCACTTTAGGCACATAGTCTCTATAGCAATTTTGTAAAAGATGTCAAAGTGAGAATTTTTTTTAAGTCAATAGATTTAGGAACTTTTCCAAAGTAAGCATGGAAAATTATAATTTGGGGTTTAGAAAATCATATTTTAAATCTCTTTTCTTTACATCATCATGCTACCTAAGATGTTAGATTATGGAAATTTTGCTAGCCCTATTGTCATATATTATTAACTCACATGTACTTATTTTTATAGATACAGGAATTTTCCTGTGGTGGAGGCGAATTGGTCAATGCTGCATAATGAAAGGCCATACTTGTGTAATTTCGTAGGAACCATTTATGAAAATTCATCCAGACAAGCACTAATGAACATTTTGAAACAAGATGGGAATGATAAGCTTTGTTGGGTTTCAGCAAGAGAACAGTAAGTTCTGTGTCTACTTGATTCATCCATTTTGTCTCCAATCTGAGAGTTGCTTTGTGTGACAGCACAGGTTTTCACAGACATTTTTAACTCCATTAATACCAGTCTTTCTCCAGAAGATGCATGAGTAATTAAAGCTGTGAAGAAACTATGTTATATACATTAAAAATAGAGAGACTCTCCTGTAGTCCATCTTGAAGGGGAATGCTGGTAACTATCATATGCAAATGTCAATTGTTCAGGTTTCCTCAATAATATTTGTTAGTCAGATTTGAACACAGGAGATTGTAAATGACAGTAATGGTCTTAGGTTCATCTCTGAGATGTTCGGCAAACCAGTTCAGTGTTCCAAGACTGGCATGCCATACTCCTCACAGCTTCAGGAACCTGACACCACCCTGAGGACAGAGGCCATGTACTATTCTTCTTTGAATCCCCAGATGTAACATAGGACCTTGAATAAAGTAGGCCAGGATAAGTGGGGAGTGGATGGGTGGATGGATGGATGGATTTAACTGCATTGACTTTCTTCCATCCTTTACATGGTAATCATGAAACAGGTGTTCTTGGACTGAAGGAAGAAATTTGGGGATCATTCATTTTATTTTTAGATAAACAAATGGAGTCTCATGTGTAAAGCAGAGTCATCAGAGAAGTAATGCCTAAACAAAAATGTCCTTTTAGATCTAGAAATAACATTAATTGGAGCAGATACTCTCTTTTAGAAAGCCTGACTCTACTACAAGAATACTCTACCCAGCAAGACTCTCATTCACATTTGATGGAGTGATCAAAAGCTTTACAGACAAACAAAAGCTAAAAGAGTACAACACCAGCCTTACAACACATGTTAAAGGAACTTCTCTAAGTGAAAAAAAGAAAATGCCACAACTAGAAAGAAGAAGATTACAAAATGAAAGAAGTAAAGGCAAACATACAGTGAAAGTAGGAAATCACCACACACAAAGCTGGTAGGGAGGTTAAAATACAAAAGTAGTAAAATCAGCCATATCCACGATAAGCAGTTAAGGCAGCAGTCCCCAACCTTTTTGGCACAAGGGACCAGTTTCGTGGAAGACAGTTTTTCTACAGACTTGGGGTGGTGGGGGTGTTGATGGTTTGGGGATGATTCAAGCGCATTCATTCCATTTACTCTGTGTACTTTATTTCTATTATTATTACATTATAATATATAATGAAATAATTATACAACTCACCATAATATAAAATCAGTGGGAGGCCTGAGCTTGTTTTCCTGCAGCTAGATGGTCCCATCTGGGGGTGATGGGAGACAGTGACACCCGAGGTGTGTTGCTTATGTCCAGTCTACTCCATAAGATGCAGCTTGTCACTTGCCACTCACTGATAGGGTTTTTTTTAAAAATTAATTTACTTATTTGGTTGTGCTGGGTCTTAGTTGCAGCATGTGGGCTCCTTAGTTGAGGCAGTCGGGCTCCTTAGTTGCAGCTCCAGGGCTCCTTAGTTGCAGCACACAGTCTCCTTAGTTGTGGCATGTGAACTCTTAGTTGCAGCATGCATATGGCATCTGGTTCCCTGACCAGGGATTGAACCCAGGCCCCCTGCATTGGGAGCATGGAGTCTTATCCACTGTGCCACCAGGGAAGTCCCACTGTGCCACCAGGGAAGTCCCACTGATAGGGTTTTGATATGAGTCTGCAAGCAGTTGATTTATTATGGTCTCTGTACAGTCAAACCTCTCTGCTAATGATAATCTGTATTTGCAGCCACTCCCCAGCACTAGCATCGCTGCCTCAGCTCCACCTCAGATCATCAGGCATTAGATTCTCATAAGGAGCGTGCAACCTAGATCCCTCACATGCGCAGTTCACAGTAGGGTTCGCCCTCCTATGAGAATCTAATGCCGCCACTGATCTGACAGGAGGTGGAGCTCAGGTGGTAATGCGAGCAGTGGGGAGGGCTGTAAATACAGATGAAGCTTTGTTCACTTGCCCACCGCTCACCTCCTGCTGTGTGTCCCGGTTCCTAACAGGCCACGGACCACTACCGGTCTGTGGCCTGGGGGTTGGGACCCCTGAGTTAAGGGATACACAAAACAATTAGATATAAAACATGATATCAAAAACAGTAATTGGGAGGATTTCCCTGGTGGTCCAGTGGTTAAGAATGCACCTTTCAATGCAGGGGACATGGGTTTGATCCCTGGTTGGGGAACTAAGATTCTACATGCCGCGAGGCAACTAAGCCCACACACCACAGCTATTGAGCTCACGTGCCTCAACGACAGAGCCCGTGTACCGCAAACTACAGAGTCCACGTATTCTGGAGCCTACGTGCCACAACTAGAGAGAGAAAATCCACACACCACAACTAGAGAGAAGCCCACACGCCACAATGAAGAGACTGTGTGCTGTAACAAAATATTCCCACGTGCCTCAACAGAGATCCCATGTGCCACAACTAAGACCTGGCACAGCCAAAAATAAAGAAAATAAATAAAGAAAATAAATAAATATTTAAAAGTAAAGAATAAAAACCGTATAATCATCTCGATAGAAAAAACTTTGGATAAAGTTCAGCATCCATTTATGACAAAAACTCTCCAGAAAGTGGGCATAGAGGGAGCATACCTCAACATAATAAAGGCCATATATGACAAATCCACAGCTAACATAATACTCAATGGTGAAAAGGTGAAAGCATTTCCTCTGAGATCAGGAATAAGACAAGGATGCCCACTCTCACTGCTTTTATTCAACACAGTTTTGTAGGTCCTAGCCACAGCAATCAGAGAAGAAAAAGAAACAAAAGGTATCCAAATTGGAAAGGAAGAAGTAAAACTGTCACGTTTGCAGATGACATGATACTATACATAGAAAATCCTAAAGACGCCACCAGAAAACTATTAGAGCTCATCAGTGAATTCAGTAGAGTAGCAGGATTCAAAATTAATATACAGAAGTTACTTGCATTTCTGTACACTAACAATGAACTATGAGAAAGAGAAATTAAGGAAACAATCTCATATACCGTCTCATCAAAAAGAATAAAATACCTAGGAATAAACCTACCTAGGGAGGTAAAAGATCTATACTCAGAAAACTATAAGACACTGATGAAAGAAATTGAAGATAACACAAACAGATGGAAAGATATACCTTGTTCTTGGATTGAAAAAATTAATATTGTTAAAATGACCATACTATCCAATGCAATCTACAGATTCAGTGCAATCCCTATCAAAATATCAATGGCATTCTTCACAGATTAGAACAAATAATTTTAAAATTTGTATGGAAACACAAAAGACCCCAAATAGCCAAAACCAGCTTGAGAAAGAGGAACAGAGCTGGAGGAATCACGCTACCTGACTTCAGACTATACTACAAAGCTACAGTCATCAAATCAGTGTGGTACCAGCATAGAAACAGACACATAGATCAATGGAACAGACTAGAGAGCACAGAAATAAACCCACACGCTTATTGTCAATTTAGCTATGAAGAAAGGAGGAAAGAATATACAATGGAGAAAAGACATTCTTTTCAATAAGTGGTGCTGGGAAAATTGGACAGCTACACATAAAAGAATGAAATTAGAACATTCGCTAACACCATAAAAAAATAAGCTCAAAATGGATTAAAGACCTAAATATAAGACCAGATACAGAAGAAAACATAGGCAGAATACTCTTTGACATAAATCACAGCAGTATTGTTTTGGATCTGTCTCCTAAAGCAAAGGAAGCAAAAGCAAAAATAAACAAATGGGACCTAATTAAACCTAAAAGCTTTTGCGCAGTAAAGGAAACCATCAAGAGAACGAAAAAACAACCCACTCAATGGGAGAAGATATTTGCAAATGATATGACTGATAAGGTGTTGATATCCAACATATATAAACAGCTCATCCAACTCAACATCAAGAAAGCAAACAACCTGATTAAATAATGGGCAGAAGAACTGAAAAGATATTTCTCCAAAGGGGAAATGCAGATGGCCAACACACACATGAAAAGATGCTCAACATTGGTAATCATCAGGGAAATGCAAAGCAAAACCACAATGAGATATCACCTCATACCTGTCAGAATGGCTATCATCAAAAAGAACACAAATAACAAATATTGGCGAGGATGTGGAGACAAGGGCACTGTTGGTAGGAATGTAAATTGGTGCAGCCACTGTGGAAGACAGTATGGAGATTTCTTAAAAAACTAAAGATAGAACCACCACATGACACAACAGTTCCACTCCTGGGTATATACAAAAACAAAAAAACTGGAAAAAAACCAGAAACACTAATTTGAAAAGATACGAATACATGCACCCCAATGTTCATAGCAGCATTATTTACAACTGCCAAAATATGGAAGCAAACTAAGCATCCATCAACAGATGAATGGATAAAGAAGATGTGGTACATATATATACAATGGAATACTAATCAGCCACAAAAAAGAACAAAATTTTGCCATTTGCAGCAACATGGATGGACTTGGAGGGTGTTATGCTAAGTGAAATAAGTCAGACAGAGAAAGACAAATACTGTTTAATATCACTTAATGTGGAATCTTAAAAATACAACAAACTAGTGAATAAGACAAAAAAGAAGCAGACTCAGATACAGAGAACAAGCTAGTGGTTACCAGTGAGGAGAGGGAAGCAGGAGAGGCAATTTAGAGGTAGAGGGGGAAGAGGGTTATTTTGTGATTATATGAAATTATGTGTGTGAAACTTTTGAAAATTGTAAAGCATTATACAATTTAAGAAATGTTTCATTCAAAGAAAAGGGGTTGGAAATTGTAAAAAATCAACCAATCAATCAGGCATAGAAATACAAAAAAAAGAAAAAAAGAAATCCTGACTCTATTGCTAGTGTAATCATATCCATTCAGTATTGCTAGCGTAATCATATATATATATATTTTTTACATCTTTATTGGAGTATAATTGCTTTACAATGGTGTGCCAGTTTCTGCTTCACAGCAAAGTGAATCAGTTATACATATACATATGTTCCCATATCTCTTCCCCCTTGCGTCTCTCTCCCCGCCACCCTCCCTATCCCACCCCTCTAGGTGGTCACAAAGCACTGAGCTGATCTCCCTGTGCTATGCGGCTGCTTCCCACTAGCTATCCATTCCACGCTTGGTAGTGTATATATGTCCATGCCACCCTCCCGCCCTGTCACAGCTTACCCCTCCCCACCCCATATCCCCAAGTCCATTCCCCAGCAGGTCCATGTCATATATATATTTTTTTAACATCTTTATTGGAGTATAATTGCTGTACACTGTTGTGTTAGTTTCTGCTGTATAACAAAGTGAATCAGCTATACGTATACATATATCCCCATATCCCCTCCCTCTTGCATCTCCCTCCCACCCTCCCTATTCCACCCTTCTAGGTGGTCACAAAGCACTGAGCTGATCTCCCTGTGCTATGCGGCTGCTTCCCACTAGCTATCTGTTTTACATTTGGTAGTGTATATATGTCCATATCACTCTCTCACTTCGTCCCAGCTTACCCATCCCCCTCCCTGTGTCCTCAAGTCCATTCTCTATGTCTGCGTCTTTTTTCCTGTCCTGCCCCTAGGTTCTTCAGAACTTTTTTTTTTTTAGATTCCATATATATGTGCTAGCATATGGTATTTGATTTTCTCTTTCTGACATACTTCACTCTATGACAGACTCTAGGTCCATCCACGTCACTACAAATAACTCAATTTTGTTTCTTTTTATGGCTGAGTAATATTCCATTGTATATATGTGCCACATCTTCTTTATCCATTCATCTGTCAATGGACACTTAGGTTGCTTCCATGTCCTGGCTGTTGTAAATAGAGCTGCAATGAACATTGTGGTACATGACTCTTGTTGAATTATGCTTCTCTCAGGGTATATGCCCAGTAGTGGGATTGCTGGGTCATATGGTAGTTCTATTTTTAGCTTTTTTAAGGAACCTCCATACTGTTCTCCATAGTGGCTGTATCAATTTACATTCCCACCAACAGTGCAGGAGGGTTCCCTTTTCTCCACACCCTCCCCAGTATTTATTGTTGGTACATTTTTTGATGATGGCCATTCTGACTGGTGTGAGGTGATACCTCATTGTAGTTTTGATTTACATTTCTCTAATGGCCAGTGTAATCATATTATATCCATTCAGTCAACAAATATTTATCAAGCAACTGCTATATGCCAAAAACTATTTTAGCCATAAAGGGATACAGCAGTGAGCAAAACAGTCAAAAGGGTCCATGCCCTCTTAGAACTTAAATGCTTATTGGAGGAGACAAACCAATAAAATATATTGTGTCATACATATATAGTGTCAGACGATGATAAATACCATGTAAAAAAATTGAGCAGAGGAGGGGGATGTAGAGAGGACTTGGGGTCAGGAGTGGAGCATTTGATATTTTAGAATAGCCAAGGAAAGTGCTAGTTAGAAGTTTGCATTTAAGCACAGGACTGAAAAAGGCAGAGGGGTGAGCCTCATGTCTCTTTGGGAGAAGAGTTGCCCAGGCAGAGGGAAGAGCAAATATAAAGGCCTAAGGTGGAAGCATGCTTACCATGTGTGAGGAACAAGGGACAGTGTGCCTAGAATGGAATGAGTGAGGGCAAAATAACAAAGCTTACTGTGGGAACAGAATTATTCTTGAAATCTCTCTCCTACCATTGAGCCAGGAGGTGGAGTAGGTGTCCTCCTTCTCATTGCTGCTTCCAGACCACTCTCCCTTTTCCCTCCCTAAAACCTCCAGTTTTGAATCTCATACCATCAGACAAAACTATCCATTATTCTTTCTCTTTGAAATCATAAGGGGAAGGGATAAATTGGGAGATTGGGATTGACATATACACACTACTATATATAAAGTAGATAACTAATAAGAACCTATTTATAGCACAGGAAACTCTACTCAATATTCTGTAATGACCTACATGGGAAAAGAATCTTAAAAAAAGAGTGGAGGTATATATATGTGTAACTGATTCACTTTGCTGTACACCTGAAACTAACACAACATTGTAAATCAGCTATACTCCAATACAAAATTAATTTTAAGAAAACTCCTAAAAGAAAAGAGAAATCATATACTGACCGTTGGGTTTATCCCCTTAATTCTTTGAAGAGTCTAGTTCCTGGCCTACTCTCAGTCTCTCCGACATTTTTTCCAGCCTCACTCTTAGTGATTCCCAAATCCACATAGATGGTCTTTCCATGACGTTGGTCTTGCAGTTCCTTTACTTCCTCTCCCCCAGCAATCTGGGTCTCCACTTGACCTCAGCCATTCACTGTCATGGTCATTTCCTGGACCTTATGATTACACATACTGCATGATCTCAAATTCCAGCATCTCTTTCTCTGTAAACGTCATTTTCTATCATTCCAGCTCATTCCCTGTAATAATCTGACTTCAGCAATTTAGCTGGGACTTACAGTTCATTGTTCCTAATACCATTTCATTGTCCTTCACCCACCTCATCTTTACTTTATTCTTTACCCACTTAAATTTCATAATCAATCATGACCACATATACATTCAGCTCCCTAGTTCCTTAATCTAGCAAACACTAACTCTGGTTAAATCCAGCTCTTACCTGCTCCATACCTTCACCCATGCAGCCAAACACACTTGGAGAAAGGTGCCAATTGATCTCACTTTAAATATATGACCTTGGGCTTCCCTGGTAGCGCAGTGGTTAAGAATCCACCAGCCAAAGCAGGGGACACGGGTTTGAGCCCTGGTCCGGGAAGATCCCACATGCCGTGGAGCAACTAAGCCCGTGCACCACAACTACTGAGCCTGCACTCTAGAGCCCACGAGCCACAACCACTGAGACCGCGTGCCACAACTACTGAAGCCTGCGTGCCTAGAGCCCATGCTCCACAACAAGAGAAGCCACCCAGTGAGAAGCCTGTGCACCGCAACAAAGAGTAGCCCTTGCTCGCCACAACTAGAGAAAAGCCCGTGCACAGCAACAAAGACCCAACACAGCCAAAAATAAAAATAAATAAATTTATTAAAATATATATATATATATATATATATATATATATATATGACCCTGACCCTTGAGTGTCCAGCAGTCATCCATCTCCCTTGTCCATGTATTCTTCCTCTCTCCTGGAAGATTGTTTCATACCTTCTTCTCTCTTCCCAACTGCTCTTACCTTATGACTCTATTGCTTATTTCACTGAGAAAATAGGAACAGTCAGGAGGGAACGTCTGGTTTTCTAACTAGCCTCTCAGCTCCTACCCTTGCCCCATACAATCTCTTCTCAACACAACAGCCAGATAGATTCTGATAAAACATAGATGAAGTCAGTTACCCCTCTGATCAAAACCCTGTGTGATGGGTGCTCTGACTTCATCTTCTACACCTCTCCCCTTCAGTTACCCTGCTTTAGCCACCCTGGCTTCCTTGCTGTCCCTTGAGCATGCCTGGCACATGCCATGTCATGGCCTTTATGCTTACTCTATGCTCTCTTCTTCCCCCAGATATCTGTGTGGTTTGCTCCCTCTCCTCTGGCTCCCCTCTCAGATGCCCATGAAGTGAGACACTCCCTGGTCACCTGTTTACAGTTGCAATACCATCCTACCAAAAACTCCCTCCTCACTTCTCTGCTTTATTTTTCCACACAACACTTAACACCTTCTAAATAATTTACTGACTTGACCTGGTTACTATCTGTCTCCACCACTAGAACTGTGATAATAAGCTCCATAAGGGCAGGAATTTGGATGGAGGGTGAGGTAGAGAGAGAAGACGAGCACTCACAAAATTTTGGCTGATTACAATTTCATTCAGAAATTGTATGGCCACTAGATTTTTTTTAATGTGTAGCTGTAAACTTCTCAAATTCTTAAATATTTTCAAGAAATCTATTTGGGCAAGATTTTATTCATCTCTTCTGCCTGCCATCTCTATAATGTGTTTACCATTTCTTGTAACCAACATTAAAAGATAAAATATTTTCTTCCACAAAAGATATGCTTAGTAAAGTGAAAACTTCAGGTTTTCTTCTGATTTTCTAGGTGGCAGCCTCAAGAAACAAATGAAAGCCTTAAGAATTATCAAGATGCTCTGCGTCAGAGTGATCTCACATTGTGCCCAGCAGGAGTAAACACGGAGTGTTACAGAATATATGAGGCTTGCTCCTATGGCTCCATTCCTGTGGTAGAAGACGTAATGACAGCTGGCAGCTGTGGAAATTCATCTGTTTACCATAATGCTCCTCTGCAGTTACTCAAGTCCATGAATGCTCCCTTTATCTTTATTAAGAACTGGAAGGAACTTCCTGCTATTTTAGAAAAAGAGAAAACTATAATTTTACAAGAAAAGATTCAAAGAAGAAAAAGGTTACTTCACTGGTATCAAAACTTCAAAGCAGAGCTAAAAATGAGATTTATTAATATTGTGGAAAGTTCATTTCTAAAGAACAATAAAGGTTAATTGTAGTTCATCTTTTTGAGCTAAGATCTGATTTTTTAAATCATTTCTAATACTGGGTATGTGTGTGTGTGCTTGTGTATTTATTAATGTTCTTTAAGTTACCCCTAGACCCTAGATTATGTCTGTAGTATTGACCAAGTACAGCCTTATTGGGCCACTCCTGAAAATAAAGTTAAAATGTTACTCAAACTCATTTGCACGAAGTTGAGTGATTCAGCATAATCAACTCTTCTCATTCATTTAAACCCGCTCTAGAGAAGCAGCATTGATAGTGGAAAGACTGGGCTTTGGAGTCAGACAAAACCTGGGTTAAAACCTTACCGCTGCACCTACTATCTGGGGACCTTGAGCAAAGCCACCTCATTGTTCTGAGTCTTGGTTCCTTTCCATGTAGAACGGAGATAATGGTACCTCATAGGGTTGGTTGTAAATATGAAATGAAATAATATGTAAAGTACTCAATAATTGTAATAACTTCCAATTCATTTTTCATTCCTTACTAGTTAATAATAGGGTTAAATTTAAATATTTTAACATATGATCATTTCCACAATTGTGGAGTAATCATGTCATGATAGGAATGTATGCGGACAAATCTTACAGAGTTAGACTTTTAGATTACTCAAGTTTTGTTGGATCACATATGTTGAGGTAGGTGCCTAGATACAGAATTTGGTCATAATCCATACAAAACATGGACTGGGGGCAGTCAAGAGCCAGAAAATTACTATCTAAACTCAACAGAAGTTGTCGTTGAAGTATGGAGTAGGACTAGCCAACTCAAAGGAGAGTGCTTGGTGCAAAGGCTGTCTCATGCCCTCGGGGAGCAGTGGCTTTGATTAAGGCTGAGAGAGTGGTCTTGTATCTTCAGGACCTTGGGCTCCTGAAAGGATACAGTTGACTTTGGGCTCAATCAGTTGCTTTGCCTGGCTTCTTATTTACTCAGGAATCCTATGGCTTAACTCCTGTGAAATCAGGGAATTAACATCATCATTCCTTCCAGGAGCTTTTTGTCTCATTATATGAATGGCCATAGATACTGAACAAGTGTAAGCTACCCACACTTTCTTATACCTGGAGCTCCCACAGGGGTGTCCACATCACCAGAAGGTCTGGCAGCCTCGATATAAAGAACCTCATCTTTGCACCATATTGGAGAATCGTCATGGTGCCTGCCACAACCCTATCCAGTTCTGAGGAAACTGCCCCTCCTATAGCCCCTGCTAAAGGAACTGCACACAGGGAGCCATTTTATACCATGTGTCTCTCCTCTTTGTCCCACACTTCAGGTGACAGCTATGGGCACTTTATTCAAGGGCACCCTTTTAATAGGCTTCCTGATGACCCTGGACGTTGATACCAAAAGATAAGAATAATAACTGAGGCAAACAGCTAGTTCAAAACCTTTTTAGACTAGGAAATACTGAGAAACTGGGAGTCAGCTACAGGAGCAGAAATGGAAAGGACGCAGTGGAATACAAGCTATATAAACTAGTGTCGGGGCTATGAGGGAAGCAGAGATGCTGAGAACAAGCTCAAGGAGAGAGAAACCTGACCCCAGAGCTGTTGCGATGTTGCCTGATGGGTTCTCAGTTCCCGCTCCCATGAACTTCGAGATTTCTTTTTTATTTCCCCATTGTATATCCTCAGAATTATCTTCTTTCTTCAACTTTCATCCCTCTTTGCCCCTGGTTACTTGAGCTGACTTCCAAACCAAAAGAGCCTACCCAAAACAATGACAAGATGCTTCATCTTTCAGAGCCCCCATTTTGCCTTTGCCTTGAACAGAAGTGCATGCCAGGTCCAAGGTTGTAACAGAATTCTCCTTTGACTAAGTTAAAGGAGTCTCTGTACTAAATTTTACGAACAAGACTAGACCATCTTTCTCTTAATGTGGTACTTGCTATTATTGCCCATAATCCTTTCAAAGAGTGCTTTCTGCATTGGTGTATTTGTTGCCAACAAAACCTTTGGAATGTCAAGACCATGGAGCAAGACACAAGTGAATCATATCAAAAGAAATTTGCCAATATCCATCAACATCCCTTCTTACCACATGGAGTTTGTTGGTAACTTACCTAGAGGCAAACTCTAAGCTATCCGTTGCCTCTAGAGTTAGATGGAAGTCTCCCTACATAGTTCTGGAGGTTTGCATGACAAAGTTGAGTCTGTAAAGTCTCAAGCTCCAGAACCTATCAAGATCTGAATTCAAAGCTTCACTAACCCAGAAATACAGTCTAAGGCCAATGTTGGAATGAGACTCCACTATTTCTGGTTGCTTGTCTGTCAGTACCAGAGAATTTTCCATCTCAGGAAGTAGCCAGGCAGTAGAATACATTCATACATTAGATATTTTGTAACATATACTATGCATACTATGGGTATACATAGTGTACCTGGGTATGCCTACAGTGAAGCCTTGTTTTTTTGTTTTGTTTTTAATTTTTTTATTGAAATATAGTTGATTTACAATGTGTTAATTTATGCTATACAGCAAAGTGATTCATATCTTTTCTTTTTTTGTATATATTCTTTTCCATTATGGTTTATCATAGAATATTGAGTATAGTTTCCTGTCCTATATAGTCGGACCTTGTTGTTTATCCATTCTGCACATAATAGTTTGCATCTGCTAACCCCAAATTCCCACTCCATCCCTCTCCCACCGCCACCCCTTGGCAACGACAAGTCTGTTCTCTATGTCTGTGAGTCTGTTTCTGTTTCGTAGATACGTTAATTTGTGTCGTGTTTTAGATTCCACATATAAGTGATATCATATGGTATTTCTCTTTCTCTTGGACTTCACTTAGTATGATAATCTCTAGTTCCATTCATGTTGCTGCAGATGGCATTATTTCGTTCTTTGTAATGGCTGAGGAGTATTCCATTGTATATATGTACCACATCTTTATCCATTCATCTGTCGATGGACATTTAGGTTGCTTCCCCATGTCAGCTATTGTGAATAGTGCTGCTACGAACATAGGGGTGCATGTATCTTTTTGAATTATATTTGTGTCCAGAAGCCTTGCTTTTGAAAAACATACAGCATAAAAGGAATTCCCCCTGCCAGGCTGGGGAGGGGCATCCCTGTACCACCCTTCCCCTCCATATTGGCTCCTAATCCTTTCCAGGGAGGTAGAGTTTGGGCCTAGATTCCTAATGTGTCCCTTGTTTGTTTTTTCTCTTTTTGATTTGCTCTTCTTTTGCAATCTGTTGTTTAAAAGGTTTGATTTGTTTAAAGCTTTTTAAAACTCACTAAAAACAAAGCAGGAAATGTGATAATGGATCATTAACTCAGAAACATGTTTCTAACTGATGTTGACATTTTATATATTATGTCTTACCAGTTTTCTGTCCATTACCATTTGCTGAAATTCCACTTGGGTTTTCATTGCATCAAAACTGTTTCCTTTAGTGAGCTTTGGCCAGGTTGCACTTTTGATCTTGTCTGTATTCAAACTTTTGATATTTTGTTCATCATGGATTCTTTTTGCATTAATTGTGACCTTTTTGAAAACACTGCATAAAAATATCACTCATCTTGATTACTGAGTTGTTTGAAACCCTGTGAATTTTGCACTCAAAAAGAGTGTCTTACTCCCATCACCCTAGATAACAACCAACCTCAAATCTTAGTGGCTTACAAGAACAAAAATATTTATTTCTTCTTCATATTTCTTTGGGGTTACAGGTCAGCTTCAACTTTGATGGACTCAGATGGGCTGTGCTCAGCTTGGTTCTACGTGTCTTCCCTTTCCAGAACCCATGGAAGATAAAGGAGTGGCCTTTCTCTGGGGTATTCTCATGGTAGAGGGTAGAGGAAGGATATTTTAATCAGCTTGGGCTGCCATAGCAAAATACCATAAAATGGGTGGCTTAAACAATAGAAATTTATGTCTCACAATTCTGGAGGCTAGATGTCCAAGATCAGGTTGCCAGCATGGTCAACTTCTGGTGAGAGCTCTCTTCCTGGCTTACAGATGGCCACCATCTCACTGTGTCCCTATATGGCAGAGAGAGAGTAAGCTCCAGTCTCCTCCTCTTCTTATAAGGACACTAATCCTATCATGAGAGCCCTGCCTTCATGACTTCATCTAAACTTAATTATTCCCAAAGGTCTCACCTCCAAATACCATCACATTGAGGGTTAGGGCTTCAGCATATAAATTTGGAGCAGGAGGTGGGGACACAAACATTCAGTCCATAGCAAAGGGGCGATTACTTCCACACACTGGGATGAATTGTGCCCTAGATTTTAGTTTAGTTTAGTTTAGTTTGAAGGTTGATTTTTTTTGTTGTTTTTTTTAATTTCTTTATTTTATTTGGCTGCATCGAGTCTTAGTTACGGCCCACGGGATCTTCGTTGCAGCATGTGGGATCTTTCGTTACGGCACGTGGGCTCTTGTGATGCACAGGCTCCAGAGCATGCGGGCTTGGTAGTTGTGGCGCACAGGCTTACTTGCTACGCAGCATGTGGGATCTTAGTTCCCCCACCAGGAATCGAACCCGCGTCCCCTGCATTGGAAGGTGGATTCTTTTTTTTTTTTTTTTAATTTATTTGTTTTTGGTTGTGTTGGGTCTTTGTTGCTATGTGCAGGCTTTCTCTAGTTGTGGTGAGCGGGGGCTACTCCTTGTTGCAGTGCACTGGCTTCTCATTACAGTGGCTTCTCTTGTTGCAGAGCATGGGCTCTAAGCGCGTGGGCTTCAGTAGTTGTGGCATGTGGGCTCAGTAGTTGTGCCTTGCACGCTCTAGAGTGCAGGCTCAGTAGTTGTGGCACACGGGCTTAGTTGCTCTGCAGCATGTGGGATCTTCCCAGACCAGGGCTTGAACCTGTGTCCCCTGCATTAGCAGGAGGATTCTTAACCATTGTGCCACCAGGGAAGACCCTGGAAGGTAGATTCTTAATCACTGGGGCACTAGGGAAGTCCCCTGCCCTAGATTTTGAAGCTTCTGCCCAGAGCTGAAATCCTGTCACTCTGCTCATGTTCCATTGGTCAAAGCAGTCATAGGGCCAAGCCTGAAGTCAGGGAGGGTGGGGAGGAGGGAGTATATCAACACATTTTGCCTTCCAAAAGAGAGAAAAAAATGGAGAAGAACAGTTCAATTTACTGCAATCTATTTAGCTAAAACCTGAACTCTGGGATATATAGTTGAGTTGAGTCCTGGGGCCTGCTCAACCATTCCAGTTCTACTCTCCTGAGCACATTATAGGATTGTACTCACTGCCCCCACTTGAAGGTTTACTTTGGTCAGTGACGTGTAGTAGAGGTGATGTTTCACTTCCAGGTAGAAGCTTTAAGAGGCAATGCACAACTGACCTTGTTACCTTTTTCTACCTCAGCAGTTATGAAAGCCTGTGTCAAGATGGACCTCAGTCAGACGGTGTCCCCGAGTGAGCAGAAACCCCCTGACAACCAAAGGAACATGGAGAACAAAATAGATCAACTTTTGTTATGTTAAGCTGCTGAGATTTGAGGGTTGTTTGTTGTAGAAGCATAACCTAGCCCATCCTGACTAGTACATTTGGCTTTCACTGATGGTTCCCCTTCTTATAGTCTGACATATGCATTGCTATGAAACAAAAGATAATCACTCTTCCCTCATAGGTTAAACCAGTCCTTCTAAATCTAGTGGGTGAAAGTCTGGTAAGAAACAGGAGACTTACATATTCTCAAAGTAATTACAAGGGGAAAAAATAGTAGTTTATAGTTGAGAAACCTGATAAACAGCAACTTAACCAAGTGATCATATTTATATTATCAGTAACAGGAGGAATAAATATCATGTGCTTCCTGAAAGGATGCATTGAGGACATATCATTTCTGCAGTAGTCCTGGCAAAAATGTATCCCCAGAATCTAATCCTGAAGAAACATTAAAAAGAACCAAATTGAGAGACATTCTTCAAAACAGTAAAAGATCAAGAGTAGCCAAGGCAAGAATGAATAAGAAGTGAAAGGTATGCAAACTTATGTGACATAGGGACATTGTAGATCATTGGAAACAATGTACTTTTCAATAAGTAGTTTTGGGATGACTATCCCCATGGGAAAAAATGAAATTAAACTATATCTCACAGCATATGCAAAAATAAATTCCAGGTGGATTAAAGATGAAAGTATGAAAAAGCAAAATTATTAACCAATACATACTCTTTAGAAATATAGGAAAAATAACTTTCTAAATTCAGGAAAGGGAAGGATTCATCTAAAATGATACAATAAACAGAAGCCATTTCTTTTAAAGTTGATAAATTTTACAGTTATCAAAAGGCTCCATAAGGAGAGGGCAAAAGAAAATCTACAAAAAGAAGTTATATGTAGTGAATAATATAACTGGCAAAGGATTGGGATTTAGAATATATGAATAACTGTGATTCAAAAGAAAAAAAAATCTAATAGAAAAATGGGCAAAGGAAAGAAATGGTATTAGCCCCAAAGAAAAAGATAAATGGCCCATAAATCTCATTAGTAATCAGGTCTTGCAATGCTTGACAGACCTACATGTCCTGCCCAAAAGTTCACCATGATTACCTGGAAGAGCTGGACTCAGACACAGAAAGTTGGGCTCCAGAGCTTACGCTCAATCACGATACCCTACCTGGGTCCTACAAATCCACAATCTTGAAATCTATTTTTTACTTAAGTGAACTAAGTGATGCAAATTCAAAAACGGAGCAACTTTTGGATTAGACTAGAAAGAAAACTCTAAGCTGAATGTTTGCTATATTTATGGAGTAAAAGGGTAAGTTTTTCATGTTTAGAGGAGTCTTCCTCTATCCCAAAGTCATGTCTTTGATGTGAATAAAAACAGGACCAATTGTTCTTTTTTATAGATAAAAAAAAAAAAGAAGTAATTGGCAGGAAGACCCAGGATGGACACAGCCAATTAAAATTGACAGCACCTACAGGTAATTATGAGAAGTCTCTTAGAAACACTATAGTGTTAGAGATTCAAATCCATTCAAAAAAGTGTGAAATGCCAGATGTTGTAATTATACATCAAATCCATTAATCCCATCTTTTCTGAATACTTGGTAGCTTTGGTTTTCCATTGTTTAGTTGCTCAGTGATTGACTTACAGCATGATCAGCATGTCTGTGATAAATGGTTGAACTCTTACCCACTTGAAGCAGCAGAGGGCCTGTATTCATTCACTCATTCACCCTACATTTAGATGTCATCTCCTAACTGACATTTATAACTCACTTAAATGCTTACAGCCTCTTAGAAAACATGTACAAATTAACTAGAGCTGGCAGCATGACAAACAGAAAATGCGCTGACAAGGGATTCCAAGGACATTGATTTTGAGACCTAGCTCTACCAATATCTAGTTACTTTTCTGGAATAAGTAACTCAATCTCTTTGACTCTCAGCTTTCTTATCTGTAAAATGGGAATGAAGACTGGGCACCCAAGGCAGATGATAACAGGATGAAAAGGTAAAGAATCAGAAAAGCTTGAGGTGAGGTGAAACTCAGGATGTCTTCAGTTAAGCAAGCCCAAGTTCTTAATACTAGCTGTACATTAGGATTACCTGAGGAAAATTTAAACTACCCACCTTTGTGATTCTGTTCAGTAGTCTGGGGTGGGGCTCAGGCATTGATATTCTAATGCCATTGTTCTCAAACTTTAGCAAACATCAGAATCACCTGAAGAGTTTGGGAAAACACCCCCAGAGTTTCTGATTCAGTAGGTCTGGGAGAGGGCTGAGAATTTGCATTTCTAACAGTTTCCCAGGTGATGAGGTTGCTGGGTTCCTACCCACTTGAAGAACCACTCAAAGTGTGTGTAGGAAGGATTAGTAGAAAATGCCAGAAGGGCATTTGAGGGCATATGCTTTTTTCTCTTATTAAATGAGGAAAGTAATATGTCATCACCCTGAAATTCTTCTTTATTTTGTTAAGCATGTGCAGAGAGTTTCTCTTATAAAATACATGTGTTGAGGAATTGACATTAGAGATTGCTCCCCCAGCAGGAAAGCTGACAAGTGAAAGACTTTTCTCACTGTATACATTTTGGTATTGCATAAATTTTTCATCATATGCAATTATTTCCAAATGAATAAACAAACAAATGAATTAATTAAAAGTAAATCCAACAAAACCTTAGCTCAACTTAATGAGTAACAAAAATAATAGAGGAACCATGCTCCCTGACCTAGGACTATACTACAAAGCTACAGTAATCAAAACAGTGTGGTACTAGCACAAAATCAGACATATAGATTAAGGAATAGGATAAACAGCCCAGAAATAAACTCATGCACTTATGGTCAATTAATCTATGACAAAGGAGCCAAAAATATACAATGGAGAAAAGACAGCCTCTTCAATAAGTGATTCTGGGAAAACTGGACAGCTACAGGTAAAAGAATGAAATTAGAATACTCTCTAACACCACATACAAAAATAAACTCAAAATGGATTAAAGACCTAACTATAAGACAAGATACTATAAAATTCCAAGAGGAAAACATGGGCAGAACACTCTTTGACATAAATCGCAGCAATATTTTTTTGTATCCACCTCCTAAAGCAAAGGAAACAAAAGCAAAAATAAACAAATGGGACCTTATTAAACTTAAATGCTTTTGCACAGCAAGGGAAACCATAAACATAATGAAATTACAACCTACGGACTGGGAGAAAATATTTGCAAATGATGCTACCAACAAGAGCTTAATTTCCAAAATATACAAACAGCTCATACAGCTGAATATCAAAAAAAAAAAAAAATCAAAAAATGGGCAGGAGATCTAAATAGACATTTCTCCAAAGAAGGCATGCAGATGGCCAACAGGCATATGAAAAGATGCTCAATATCACTGATTATGAGAGAAATGCAAATCAAAACTACAATGAGGTATCACCTCACACCAGTCAGAATGGCCATCATTAAAGTCTACAAATAACAAATGCTGGAGAGGGTGTGGAGAAAAGGGAACCCTCCTACACTGTTAGTGAGAATGTAAATTGGTGCAGCCACTATGGAGAACAGTATGAAGTTTCCTTAAAAAACTAAAAATAGAGTTACATATGATCCTGCAATTCCACTGCTGGGCATATATCCAGCAAACACTCCAATTTGAAAAGATACATGCACCCTAATGTTCATAGCAGCACTATTTACAATAACCAGGACATGGAAGCAACTTAAATATCCATTGACAAATGAATAGATAAAGATGTGGTACACACACACACACACACACACACACACAAACACACACACACACACACACTGGAATATTACTCAGCCATAAAAAGGAAATGAAATAGTGTCATTTGCAGCAACATGGATGGACCTAGAGATTATCATATTGAGTGAAGTAAGACAGAGAAAGACAAATATCATATGTGATACAAATGAATTTATTTACAAAAGATGTAGACTCATAGAAAACAGATTTATGGTTACCAAAGGGGAAAGAGGGGAGGGAGGGATAAATTAGTTTGGGATTGACATATACACACTACTATATATAAAATAGGTAAACAACAAGGATGTACTTTATAGCACAGAGAATTATATTCAATATCTTCTAATAACCTATAATGAAAAAGAATCTGAAAAAGAATACACACACACATATCTGAATCACTTCTCTATATACCTGAAACTAACCCAACATTGTAAATTAACTATATTTCAATTATAAAAAATAGAGAAACCCTCTGAATATATTATGGATGACTATCATCTTCCCCATATTGGGGTTCCCCAATATTCCTTGCATTGCACTAAAATTCATTTAAGCAATTATAAGAGATTTTTTTTAAGGAGGGAAAAAAGGAGGAATGGTAGGAAGGAGTGGAGGGATAAATGGAAAGGAAAGGAAAGAAACATGGGCTGATATAATAAATTTTGTGATTTGGGCTTAGTCAACTTCACTTTCAGGAGGAAAAAATCACTTCAGAGAACTAGATAAATATCAGGATTAAAAGGTACAGAATAAATGGAATATAAGTAAATACATCAAGGTCAAGGGTAAATTATCAATTGATAACACTTTAAAATACCTTATTGAGGGGATTTCCATGTCATAAAGACTTAGCTTGGTTTGTTTTCCTTTTTTCTATCACCTACTATCTGTACCTATCTGCCTGTGACAGTTGGATTAGACGGTAGACAGGAAAATAGATAATAGATAGATAAAATATGTTCATTATGAATCTTTACATGTTATATATATTTGGGGAAGTTTAGGTTACAAAAGTAGAAATAGAGAAACATTTTATCAATAATTATAGTATGCAGTGGAAAGTGAATTACTTTCACGGTGCAAGTTTAGGCTTTGGCCAGAAGAGGGCGATCTAAAACCACAAATAGCATCATGGTTCTTCTGACTGCTTCGGATATTTCTGAGCTAAGGAGCCTCAGGAGACTCTGGGACTGGATAAAGGAGGGCTGTTGGTATTTGGACAAATAAGTCTTTGGAGTGAGCAACTGTATCCCACACTGAAGCTTCGGAACCACTGAGCAGAACACCCAGCCACCAGTGCCCAGGCATGATTATCTGTCAAGTCCCTTTCCTTTACAACCTAAAAATTAAGATTATATCCTTATTGTTAGAAGCATTCCATTCTTTTTACGTGAAATGATTAGAATCTAGAATGTGTTCATTTAATGAAAAATGGGTTTGTGTTATTGAAGTCTGACTGTACAATCAGAAATCTAAAGAGTAGGAAATTTTTGTCAAAAATCAGTGTTCAAGGGCTTCCCTGGTGGCACAGTGGTTGAGAATCTGCCTGCTAATGCAGGGGACATGGGTTCGAGCCGTGGTCTGGGAGGATCCCACATGCCACGGAGCAGCTAGGCCCGTGAGCCACAACTACTGAGCCTGCGTGTCTGGAGCTTGTGCTCTGCAGCAAGAGAGGCCACGATAGTGAGAGGCCCGCGCACCGCGATGAAGAGTGGCCTCTGCTTGCCACAACTAGAGAAAGCCCTGGCACAGAAACGAAGACCCAACACAGCAAAAGTAAATAAATTAATTAATAAACTCCTACCCCCAACATCTTCTAAAAAAAAAAAAATCAGTGTTCAAGTTTCTCAGAACTTTAGTAGTTTTTCATTCTTTTTAATGTGAAAAGACAAATATGATTACTTATATTTTATTAAACGTAATAAATTTATTAGTTCCTCATAAATTTCACTTAAGTTTACTTAAATTGAATAAATCCTACTTAAATAACCATCAAGGCCTATCGGGGTCCAATTATGTTTTCACATGCAGCATGTCCTGTGCAAATGGGAACTGTCTCCTATATTGTTTTACATTTTCCAGACAATTCAAGGAAGAGGAAAGACAAATGGCCAATAAACATATGTAAACATGTTCATCCTTGCCAGTAATCAGGGAAATGCAAATTGAAATAAAAAGGAGACAGCATTTTAGACTCATCATATTGGCAAAAATTTTAATGTAAAATTTGAGTTTGTTGGAAAATGGGTACCTTCATGCGCTGCTGGAAGAGTTTAAACTGGTAAAACCACATTGGAGAGCAATTTAGCACATATAATAAAGTTAACGATGCATATACCCTGCAATCCAGCAATTCTATTCCCTCAGTTGAAAAACTGGCTGCACATTTAAACTCATTATCCCAGTGGGCTATCAACCCATCACCCTATAAGAAACTTGCACATGTGCATCGGGAAACAAATTCAAAAATATTCATAGCAACATTATTTATAACAGCAAAAAATTGTCCAACAGCATAAATGTCCATCAACAGGAGAACAGAGAAATAAAATATGGTGTAGTCATTCAGTAGGAAACTAATGAAACTGCACAGACTACAGGAACCTGCAGCTACACGATTGCACTTCTTAAATGTAATTTTAAGAGGCAGTCGGCAAAGAACACATGCAATGGAATTCTACATCACAGCCAAAGTCCTCCCATAGCTGCTCTCCCAAGCAAAAGGCTGCATTCCAGATCTGGCCTGCTACAGAATGGTGAGTTTGCTCCCTCTGCTTAATTGGGACATCCCTCTACTCCTGTCCTCAGAAGTTGGCACTCCTGGTTCTTGGGCCTTTGGACTCAGATTGGGACTTAAATCATTTGCTCCTTTGGTCCTCAGGCCATTGGGTTTGGACTAGAACCATACCATGGCTTTCCTGGGTCTCCAGCTTGCAGACAGCAGATCATGGGCCTTCTCAGCCTTCATAATCACATGAGCTGATCCTTCATAATAAGTACCTTTTAATACATATACTTTGGCTCTGTTTCTTTGGAGAACCCTAACTAATACAAGGACCAAGTATTTCAGAATCTGCCAGATTTAGGCGTGCCTTCCCCTGCAGAGCCACTTTATTTTGATGTTTTTCAATTACAATTAGATAGAAATTAAGGGACACAAAAAGGGAGAGACTAGCCCAAAGTCTTTAGCTTCTTTTTATTTCTTGAAACAAGACCACCAAGAATCCTGGATATTCCTGGCTCTCCCTCGCCCTCTGCCTTCAATGATATAAATGGCCCAGGGCTCAGAACTGGCTCCATTCACGGGTCTTTGGGGGCAGATGAGACAGGGGCCATCTTCTACCTGCCCCTGAGCTGCTGTCCACACAAGTGGGTGACCACTGAAAAGAGAGCAAAGTGTTTTGGGGGGAAGGGGAAGAGAGGTTTGGCCTCTTTTTTGCTTTCTTCAGAGGAGACTTTATGGGCTAAATCATGACATCTAATCACTATTTCCCTGGGAGCACTGTGGGGAGGGTTATTTCCCCCTATTCTATAATAATAACATTAAAAAGAAAGCAAACACAATCTCTCCAATAAAAGTGGGGATTGGGGACCAGTTTTTAACAGGGAACTAGGAAACTGTTGCATACTGTGTTCCATTGCCACAAATATATAGGCAACAGCTTAGTGGTTAAGTATTAGACTCTGGAGCTAGACTGCCCTGATTCTGATTCTAGCTTTGCTACTTACTAGCTATATGTCCTTGGGAAAGACTTGTCACCCTTGAGACTTCCCTGGTGGTCCAGTGGTTAAGAATCCACCTTCCAATGCAGGGGACACAGGTTCAATCCTGGTCAGGGAACTAAGATCCCACACGCTGCGGAGCAACTAAGCCTGTGCACCGCAACTACTGAACCCACGCACCGCAACTACTGAGCCCACATGCTCTGGAGCCTGGGCGCCACAACTAGAGAGAAGCCTGCACACCACAACAAAGAGCCTGCATGCCCCTGTGAAAAGTTCCCGCGTGCCGCAACTAAGATCTAACACAGCCAAAAATAAGTAAGTAAATATTAAACAAAACAAAACTTGTCACCCTCTGTGTCTTAATACCCTCCTCTATAAAATGGGTCTGATAATGATAGCACCAAGCCTACAAGGCTGTGACGAGGATTAAATGAGTTATGCGTGTAAACTTCTTGGAGCTGCACTATTACAAGTCTGAACGAGTGTTCCCTGCTGTTGTTGCTACTGTTGTTGCTGTTGCTGTTGTTGTTTCTGCTGCTGTTGCTGTTGTTGCTGTTGCTGCTGTTGTTGCTGCTGCTGCTGCTGTTGTTCCTGCTGCTGTTGTTGCTGTAGCTGCTGCTGTTGCTGCTGTTGCTGCTGCTGCTTTTGCTGCTGCTGTTGTTGCTGTTACTGCTGCTGTTGTTGCTGCTGTTGCTGTTGCTGTTGTTGCTGCTGCTTTTGCTGCTGCTGTTGTTGCTGTTGTTGCTGCTGTTGCTGTTGTTGCTCTTGTTGCTGCCGTTGCTCTTGTTGCTGCTGCTATTGTTGCTGTTGCTGCTGCTGCTGTTGTTGCTGTTGCTGTTGTTGCTGTTGTTGCTGCTGCTGTGTTGTTGCTGTTGTTGGTATTGTTGCTGTTGTTGCTATTGTTATTGCTATTGTGGGAAGGGAAACAAAGATCTCTGTGGAGACTTAGTTAATAATAACAGACTCTAGTCACAGTTTTCTTATTCCAAATGGACTGCCAGACCCCATCAAAGAGATGGAGTAATATAGGAATTTCAAGCACTGGGGAGAGACCAGTAGGGAAGCCATTTTGGCCAGAGAGCTTCCCGGGGGTTCCCCTGAGTCACACCACTTGGACAGTTACTTGTTCTGCCTCCTTGTACCCCACTGTGATCCGTAGTACTAATCCACAGCTTATTGCTGTGCCCAAACTGGGTAAACAAGTGGATCTAGGAACCCCAATTCCACCCAGATAGGCTGCCCTGGGTTTATGCAACTCAGCTGGTGTTTCCAGGAAGCCAGTGAACCCAGTTTGAAATTGAAGAATTCATTCCCAGCCCGAGTGGATGGCTGGAGGTCTTGATGTCCCACCATGTTCCCCCACAGGAGATGCTCCCACTGTCTGAACACACTGGAATCTCTGTCTCTGATTAAGTCAGGTTCTCCTGGGCTGCCTTCACAGGTCACTTCACACTTTGTACAGAGCTCTAGAGTTTATGACATCATTTCAAATACATTCTCTCTCTCTCTCCAGCTCTTAAATTACATATTCTTTCCATCATTTCATAAGCAAGAAAACAAAAGGTCAGAAAGGTCAAACCAACAGAACTGGAACCCAAGCCCAGGTCTCCTCTAAATCCAGGGCTCTTTCCATTACACCGTGGTTGCCTCAAACTTAGCAGATCTTACTCTCAGAGACTTCACCTAAAGGTGTCTCAGCTAAAACGCAATCTTCTTACTTTCATTCTTGGTGTCATAGCTCCATCTTTTATTTTCATTCATCATTCTTCATTTTGATAATTTGACTTCATCAAAATTAATGAAGGAAGATCCTCAGATACAAGGAATTTCCACTGAAGAGCAACACAATGTCCAAATTATGCAATTTGTCAAATGATGTCATTATTCATTCACGTTTTTCAACAGACATTTATTGAGCATCTACTATATGCCAGGAACAGTATTCAAGCATGCTCCATTACCATACAGATCAGAAGGGTGATCAGACAAATAGATAAATCAAAACATAGAGTGGTAAGTGCTCTGCCCAAAGAAAGCACAAGGTGCTGGTTCAGGGTGAGGTGCGGGGACATGAGAAGGGGACTTAATGTGGCCTGGGAGAAGGTGTTGGGGGGAAGGTTTTTCTAGGATGATGCTCTAGGTGAGTTATGAAGGTTGAGATGTTAGCCAGGCAAAGGATGGGAGAGGGGCAGGTACAGTGTGCTCACGTGTGTATGACTGTGTGTATTCTATGGCGACCCACTCACAACCCCAGAGTTGATATGAAGATTATTTTAAGCTGAAAACATTTGAAATTCAACAGATGCAGAAAGAAGCCTTCTTGGAGCTTCACTTACCTGACTAAAAGCAGAAACTTCTGGGAAATGAGGCTGCCATAAATCCCCTCTCCAGGGGGTTTCATGGCCATGAAGAAGATAGAAAGACCACTCTCACCTGCCTAACCAAACATTATCACAGACTTTTTCATCTCTTGTTTGTTCTTCTAAAAACCCATTTGTCTTTCCTAAAGAAATTTATTTGTTCTTTCTATAGAAGGCTGTTCTTCCCTCTTTTTTCCCCTACTAAGTTAGGTATATAAGCCTCTAACTTTAACCATTTAGCAAGCTAGCTACTTCTTTTGTTAGTCTCTGTAGGCGTACAAATACACCTTATTTCTCCTATCAATCTGCCTTATGTCAGTTTAATTCACAGGCCCTCAGAAATTGAACCTAAGAGGGTGGAGGAAAAGTTTTCCTCCCCAACAGTTTCAAGCAAAGGAACAGCGCGTGCAGAAGTGTGAAGGTGTGAGAGAGACAAAATGCATCTGAAGAGCAGTGAGAGGTGGAGTGCAGCTGAAGCAAGGGAAGGGATGGGGTATGGTAAGAGGTGAAGCTATATTGCCATGAAGGCTGATCATGAAGGATCCTAGGTCTGTCCCAAATGCACCTTAACCAAGTAATAGGTAAGGATCACTGTTAGTACTTCAGGATTCTGAAAGGATGTCAGATATGACCAAAGTTAAAGACAAGTGCTATCTGCTACTTTGTATCTGACTGTATTTATAGATAGGGATCTGCAAACTTTTTTTTTTATTATTAACCCCATCAGTAAAAATATTTGAGCATTCAACTTCAATATCTGTTTATTTTTAATAAATTATATACATATACTACTGTAGTAAGACTTTACAAAATATAAAATGCACAAAAAAGGAAATTTTAAAAGAATATAGACATTATAATATTTTTCCAAACCCCAAGAACAGATCATATTACACCTCTTGGGGTGAAAGTTCCTCACAGTCAAGAATGCCTGCCTTCAGACATGCATCTAATTCTGAGTTCTTTTAAGGAAAATTCAGAAGATGAGGCAGGAAAAGTTTTCCAGAAGAAAAGCCCCAAGGAGACAGTAGTGATACCAGGTCCTGTAATCGCATTAGATTTTTAAGAGAGTGGTTCTCAGTAGAAGCTGAATTGATGCATAGGAAGCTTCTGGATATGTCAGGAGTTGATTTGTCTCCATATTCAGAGAGGAGAGATGATGTTAACATTTAGTGAACAGGTCCAAGGCTGGATGTCCTACAATGCCCAGCTCAGTCTCCTACCAATGAAGAATTATCCCACCAGGCGTTCATATATGTGAAATATTGATTTAAGTTATCTGAAACTTTAGTCTTACTCCATTTTACTTGTTAAACACACAGTATTTTTTTATATATATTGAGTATGCTAGTTTTTATTCTAACATTCATGCATACTTTTGACTTGTAAATCTTTTTTCCTAGCTTTATTGAGATATAATTGACATGAAGTTTGTACATCTTGTATGGAATATCTTCTGGTCTTATTACTTCTCTTACATCTAAATTTATCTGACTACTTCAATCCCTCTCGTGTAGTTGGGTCCAAGTATTTACATATTGAAATTTATATCACTTCATTATGATTTACTTTGTTTTTATTTCTCCTTCATTTTACAGGTAGGATAATACACTGACTGCATAAAGAAAACTATGAGTGTGGGTAAATTTTATTTTCTTTTAGGATAGTTAAGTGAGGTGTTACAAAAATATTTATTATAAAAAAGAGACAATTAGGGTAGTAAAACTATTCTGTATGCTACTATGTTAGTGAATGCAGTCATTATACATTTGTCAAAACCCATGGAATGTACAACACAAAGAGTGAACCCTAATGTGAACTATGGATTTTAGCTAATAATAATATATCAATATTGGCTAGTCAATGGTAACAAAGGTACCACACAAATGCAAAATGTTAATAATAAGGGAAGTGTTAATAAAGGGGAAGTGGCAGGGGTGAGGGGGTATACCAGTGCTCTCTGTGCTTTCTGCCCTCTGTAACCCTAAAACTGCTCAAAACATAAATAAATTTTTTTTAAATAAATAAATTTTTAAAAGTTTAAAGGCAACACTGGTTCCAATTGGTTTGAGAACCACTGCTTTAAAGAAAGGCCTACTACATAAAAATTCAATTTTATATTAAAAAATTAGAGCAGATGATAATTGTTTTCCAAAAATATTCTTTGATTTACAAAAGGCTATACCTTGAGATTCTTTTAAATAGCAAGGGTCTCCATTATATTTAAATAAGATTCCATTTACCAACCTTCTCCTTCCCTGGTATACTCACCAGGAGCATATCTATATCTAAAATGAGGAATAACTGTATGCAGACTTGTTTCTCTGTAGAAGACGAGACAAAATTAGGCAGTCTTAAAATGTCTGCTGCCAAAGTATAATGGCAAGAAGGGGAGGAGTCTATCGTTCATTTCCTAAAATATAAGCATTAGAGATGCACGTATTTCTCGGTACAGTCAACCTTTTTATGAGCATTTGCTCTACATATTAATCCATCTCTGAATCTGACAACTGAGTTGAAGCTGCCATTTTTCGCCTAACTTTGGCTGTTTTCCTCTGAGTAACAATACCTTTTTTTTTTTCTTTTGTCTAAGTGATGGGATTTAATACTTTCATCAGAATGGGCTCGTTGAATATTCATATTCTGCTTATATTGTGCAGCAGCCACATGGGAAGTCGTAGTAGGATTTCAAAGCAGAAAATAGTAACTCTGATGAGAAGACTGTTATGTGTGGGTGTTTGGAAGTTATGAATATGAGATTAAACAAAGTAAATTCTATTTTAACGATCTGTGCAAAATGGAAATGTGATTTTAAGCAGATGGTTAAAAATATTATAAAGCAGTTTTATTCAAAGAAAATTACAGACATTTAAAAGTCCTGATTTATTTTAGCTTTAGTTTTCTTGAAAATTGGAGAAGAATTTTTTTGGAGGGGAGGGGAGCTAAATTATACAAATGAACATTTTAGAAGAATCATTCATTTTATTGTTCTCTTTTGCAGCTTCTCTCCCTGTGACTAGTGTCTTTACCTCTTCCTTTTCCATCTTTTCTCTCCTACTGTCCTTAGTATCTCTTGCATTGACCCCTCCAGGGCCTCATCTAAACTCATCTTTATTGTAACATTCTACCCTCTTCCCTGCCAGGGAAAGTGCATCAGAATGAAATTGGCAAGATCTTTTAACAGCTTGTCTTTACTACTCTGTTGCCAGAAAAGGGAAAATGGCTATTTATATGGTCCATTTCCACAAGCTGCTGTTAAATTATGGGCCAAGTTTCTTTTACAACAGTGGTTAATATTTCTTGATTGACTACCTGGCAGACTGCACTGGACTAATCCAACCTATGAGTGAATGGGATTTCCCTAGATTTGGGCAGGGTTCAACAGAGGCTTCACTTGGATATTCGGAAGTGGGTTTTTATTATTGACTTTTGTTTACACTAATTGCAGAGTGTGAGCTGATAGTATTGGGTTGAGTCATACGGCATTGCCATTTATTACGTCAAAAATGGTCAAATATCCGCACTGTCATATGGTTCAGCTTAATAGACAATAAATATTTGTTGATTAGAACTGAATAGACTATAGAAATCATTCTATAAAAATTTGAGGTAGTGTATCAGAAATACAGACACACAGTAAACCAATAAACTACAAAACAAACCTATTAAGAACAAAGAAATTCTCAATTAGCATAGGAGGTTTAAACAGGGAGGTAAATAAGACACAGATAAACACACTATAAGGTCCTCCACAATTACAACAGTTTGGTGTAAACTTGGAAGTTAACTTTCTGCACCAAAACAATAATGGCAATGACAAGGACAAGCAACATTTATGTAGCACTTACTCTGTGCCTGGCTTGGTGCTAAGTGCTTTATGTACATTTTGCATTTAATCCCTACGAAACCCACAAACCTATTAGGGAAATTATTATCCATCCCCATTTTACAGATGAAGAAGTTAAACGTTTTATTATCTTGAAGGTGAAAACAGTCCAGTTTCTTAGAGATACATTAAATTGAAAAAAAATCTTAATGTCATCGGCATCACTTGAGTAAATGTAGCAAATCTTTTATAAGGATGCTCTTTTTTTAAAATAGCTCTTGGGCCTTGGGCAAATATTCTCAAGCATAAGAATCACCGGAGGACTTTCCCCTCAGCCAAAATTTGGACCTTATGGGTCTTTGCTCCTCCAAGTATGGTCTTTATGACAAAATTATTGGCATGGCTTAGGAGCTTATTAGACGTGCAGGATCTCAGGTGTCACTCCAGAAGGCATCAGAACCTTATTTTAACAAGATTGCCAGGTGATTTGTATGCACATTGAAGTCAAGAAGTGTGGCTTTAAGTGTAGAAGAGCTCCCATGTGTCTGAATTCCAAACAGATTCCCAAGGTGATTCTGATGTAGGTGATCAAGGGTGAGCTCATACTTTATAAAACTCTGCCCCAGGACACAATACCAAAATGCAGTCCATGGAAAGCACTACTGCAAGCAATTTGAGAAGCTAAAGGGTCCAGAGTCAAGACAATGTAAGATATGCATGCACAACAGCTGGTGTTCTGATACTTAGGCTGGATCCAAGAATAAAACCTAGGATATTGGCCGGGCTTCATCAACTTTTTCATCCCAACGGGCAGAGGAGAACGTTTTCCTTATATGAAGAGGAGTAGCAGACTGGTCCACCTCAGACATGAAATTCTTAGACACTAAAACCATAACTAAAAAAATTGTGTCGATTTGGCATTGAGTCCTTAATGTGTTTGTATTTAACTTTTTAAATGACTTAAATTATTTACCACTAGGACAAAGTGATGCTGCAGTAAGGTGCATGATTTATTTTGTGGCTGCAAGGCGCCAGGTACGTTCTCCTACCTACTCCCAGGGTTTATGATCAGATAATGAATTAACTTCTACTTCTGGAAATTTGGAGTGGTCCTAAAAGGAGAATATTATATAATGGAGTGGATTAATCTGCAGTATGGGTCCCACTTTCAGGCGCTCCAAATTTCTCACCACTTGCCCCTAAAGAATGACAGTGTGGCAGGGGAGGGGTAGGTTTTAGGGGGCAAAGTGCAGCCATCCCTGTTGTATAGCTAAGAAAACAGCTACCACAAGGGGGAGCAAAGTCACAGAATTAGACTCAGTTGACTGTCTCCCAAATTGGACTTTTTGGGGGCTTTCTGGATTTTAACTCATAGGCATTCTCCATATAAGCTTTGTGAGGCAAAATATGGGAAAGATAAGGATAACCTGAAGAGATAAAACTATGAAAAGAAGAACTGACTTGTGAATCACACTGATTGGCTGGATCAGAAGAAAACCACCAAGGGAAAACCATCGATCAGTCATACACAGTTCACTGTATGTGATCCTGCTTCACAAGTTTAAAGGAATCATAAGTTCGTAGGCAGAAGAACAGCAAATTGGGAAAACCCAATTTGGAGGCAAGTAGATGTGGGCTGGAATTCTGGCCCAGCCAGGACTTTACACATTTACTGAACTTTCCAGATTCTCTCTGTAAAACGAGGACAATAGTATTCACCTTGTAGGGTTCTTATAAGAATGTATGCAAAATGCTTTGTTTTATTTGGGACCCAACCTTCTACAACAATAAAATGGTGGCTTACTAATATTAAGACATTAACATTCAAAAAAAAGTTTATTGACGGTTTGTTGGGCACTATGATAAAATCAGAGATGATTAAGATACTGTCTCCAATTTTTAAATAGCTTTCTCTCCAAGATTAAAACTGAGATAACAGTAACAAAGATAACTGAGTAGGTACAAAGATGTGGTGTTCTTGTAATTTTTAAGGATTATCTCAGTAAGTGCTTATAACAGTCCCAGGAACTAGGCATTAACCCATTTTACAGATAAGGAGACTGAGGCCCCAAGAGATGCAGTAATTTTTATCCGCTCACTTAGGAAGCCGCAGATATATGATTCACCTCTGGGTACACTGTCTTTGGGGCTTGTAACTACCACGGTGCTTTAGGTCTAAACTCAGCCACCAATTCATTCCCAGGGGCTGCATTCTCTGCACCAAGTTGTATTTCCCAAGTGCAAATATGAAATAAATCCCAGTAGCACCATGGATGGATGACATGAATCACATTTAGATTTGACTACAATTATCGCCAGAGTGTGCTGCTTGCCTCTGGTCTCTCCACCCCCATAGCCAACTCATCCTTCCATGCTGCCAACAGTTATCTTCATAAAACATGTATGTGATCATGACCCTTCTCTACTTAAAAGGCTCCCTGCTGTCTGCAGAACTGTGTCCTAGAGCTCAGCACAGGAGGCCTCTCCCAGTTGGCCCTGACCTTCCTTCTCAGCCTCTGCTTTGGAATATCCTGGCTCTTCACGCTACACTCTTACATAAGACAGCCCCACGTGAAATTAGGGCAGTCTGCGATTCCGTAGTTAACCTCCTGTGTGGCAAAATGGAAACAAAACTTTTTTTTTTTTACATTTTTTCTGTACATTCTATTCTGTCGTTATAAACTAAAAAGATTTGCTTAATTAAATTTTAAAAGGCCATATAATTTAAAACAACGTGCACACACTACCACTTGAAACACACATATATTTAAATTTTAAAAATATTTTTCACCTCCCATCAGAGATCTGGTATTTTAGAGGAGGGCATCCTGTAACTCATTTGCAATTCTCCCAGAGTAGGATTCTCCTTCTTCTCCGTGGAATGCAACACTTTCCCTCTCTAAGGTGGCAAACTACTTACTACTCACCCTTTAAATGCAGTTCAAATACCACTTCTGTGGGAAGCCTTTCTCCCCAAACCTCTTACGCAGGCCACTTTTCTTTCCTCAGGGCTCGCAAAGCCGGCAGTACCTCTCTTATAGCATCACAGTACCGCCTGTAATTACTTTGTAAAACAATAGACCGTGAGATCCTTTAGGGCAGGGTTCTACTTTCTGAATCCTTAGCTCTTACTTGGTGTTTGGTTCGCAGTAAGAAATGTTATCACTGGATACATGAATGAATGATTAAAGTCTCGAAGTCCCTACTCTTCTTTAGATCTAGCAGGGAAAACATTTGATACTGGACACGCCTTTGGACAAATCACTTTGGTAAATCAGGCCCATAATATTGGAGAAGGAAGGTCCCAAACGCTAAATGTGTCCGTCAAAACCTGGTGACATCCTAAGTGTGACCTGTTTCCCCACCACGCCTTTCCCGCCATCCTAGCCCCCTCCAGCTGCTTCTAGGATGGGGAGAATAATGGTGTTCAAGATGGGTATTTTTCTCTGCCTGATCAAGCAGCTTAGCTCTTCTTTGATTCTTAACAGCCAAGACGTTCACAATTCAGTCTCCAGTGTTCCTTCTGGGGTTTGGAGTGACATCTTGGAGTGACATCCTTTTCTTCCATGGAGACATCCAAAGTCTGGATTTCCCCACTGTACACTTAAAAGAGCCCCACCACAGCGCTCGCCCTCGGCCAAAGACAGACCGCCGGGTCGGGAGGGGTTTCCCAGCTGCTGGGGCTGCGCAGCTCGGGGAGGAGCTGGGGGCGTTGCCCACGGCCGCCGGGCTCGACGCGCAGGGCCGGGCTGTGGTTGGCCACAAGAGGCGTCCATCTTCCCGGACGAGCGCGGCGCTTCCTCACCGCGCCGGGAGGGGGCGAGGGCGGAGAAGGGAACGCGCTGCCGAGCCGACCCCTCCCGTGAGCCCTGCCCCGCCTCGCCGAGCCCCGCGCGGCCGCCCCGGCCGCTGCCGCCCGTAGCTCGCTCCCCAGGTGCCGGGGAGCTGCGGGCCGTGAACGTGCCGGCAACTTTGCGGCCTCCGGGGGCGCGGCTCCTCCGGGTGCGTGTGCGAGTGTGTCTGTCGCCGGCGGCCTCCTGGGGGCAGCAGCGGAAAGGGGGTCGGGGGAGAAAGAGACAGCCTCGGCGCACGGTGGCCCAGGAGGCAGAGGCCCCGCGAGGCGCCGGCGGTGGAGACCTAAACTCCGCCGGGGCTGTGCCCAGGACGCGTTCTTACGGTGCGGCAGACGCCCTTGCGGTCGGCGCCCGGGACTTGCTTTAGGATCGCGATTCCTCTTGCCTGCCCGGGGCAGTAGCAACCGTGTGTGCCGACGGAGGAGCGGCAGTAGCATCCCCAGCCCGGGCGGGACCCCCGAGCGCCGGAGCCGGCGGCTGGAGCAGGAAGGGAGAGTCGCGACGCCCGCCCTCCCCGGCTGGCCCTGCCCCGCGCGCCCCGTGCGGGTTGCTAACAATGGTGCGGAGCGCCGGCGCGATTCCCGCGTCCGCCCAGCGGTCGTAGAGGAAGTGGACGGGCTCCGGGTGGGGTGGGCAGGGAGACGCCCCCCACCACTCGCTTGCTGGAGTTTGCTGGCGCGCCGGGCCTCTCCGGCCCCGAGCCCTGGGCTCCCCTCAGCATCACCGACGGCAGCTCGATCCGGAGAGTATGGTGCCAGCGCCCGGGTTAATCTAGTCCTCGGCTCGCTCCTTTTTTTCCTCCTCCTCCTCCTCTCCCTCCCCCTTTCCCTCCTGTCGGTGCTGCCTCTGGGTTCCCGGCGTGTGGGAGTACAACTCTCTGCCTCTCCGAGGAGACTGGTCGGTGACCCTCGAACAGAACTTGCCCGCTGAAAGCAAACCCAGAACAGCTGGATAATGTCCACTCCGAGCAGATTCAAAAAGGACAAAGAGATCATAGCCGAGTATGAAAGTCAAGTCAAAGGTAAGGATGGGAGCGGCTGCCTTGCTCCTTTTGTGTGCTTTCTTGTCATTGTGCTCCGGGAGTTGCATTTCTCACTTGGGGTCTGTGTTGGAGGGAGGTGGTGAGGGACAGCTAGAGCGCCTCGTTGAGCCACCCGGGGCTTCGTGGAAGCCAATCCCAGTCCCAGTCCCGTCAAGCCCACAGGGAGCTGGAAACCGGGTGGCTCTCCGCCGCTGCCAGGGCGCCCCTCCAATAGGGGAGAACTGGCTTTAACTTAACCACCTTCAGCCGGGCAACTTACATAGGAGGCAGGCAGCAGCAGTGGTTCCTGCCCAGTTATCATCACCGTCATCCTTATTATTTTTTTTAAACGATACCATTGTCACAACGTAATTTTTTTTAAGGAGTCATTTTTTGAAGTCTGGCTCCGAAGTGCTCTAGAGCTTCATTGAGTGCAGGCAATTTTTGACATTCGCACTGTTCACTAATTTATCAGGGCGAGTCCCGCTTTTATAAAATAGCTCCCTAAAAGCTGGGCAGTTAAACCAAGCAAGGACTAGTGGAATCTGACTCCTCCTTTTAATCTCTCACACTCACACGGGAATATTGCTTTATCATTTGTTGGAGGCCACTTGCATGTAAAATGAAGGTTTGAATATTTGAGTAGTAGTTTCCATCCATTTACATTGTCAACTGATGAAGGAATCTAATTAAGGTTGATTACGCATTTTTACTTGACGTGCCTTGTGGTTTAAAAAATATATTTTCTCTCCAGTACAAGTATTTTGTGTTGCTGTTGAAGAGTTTAATAAACATATATTTGGGTTTTTTTTTTTCCCTCCTTTATGGTCTCTCATGGGTAGCTTTTCCCATCCATTGAGACAATGGATGGAGTGTTGAGATCACTGCTGTTCTTTGGAATATTCAAAGCAAAGTTGATAAAAATTGCTTTGTAGACACCTGTGTTTGTACAGACACAATATTATGAAAGGACTGCAGAGAAAGGCGTTCCTGTACTTGTCTTGGGAATAGCAGGAGCAGACTGGGGGTTCTTTTGTGTGGTCAAGTTGTGAAAATGCTTGGAGTCCTGTGAGAGGACCTGGTGGGGAAACCCTCTGTCAATCAGTGTGAATCTGGACCATCTCATCATGGCCAGAGACAAACACACTATGCAAGCCCAGAGACTTAAGTTTCCTTTAGGTTGACTCCAGTAATGGAGTTAAGATGAACACTGTTCAGGAAACACAGATTTTTATCTGCATGCAATTAAGATAATTTATACTTGTAGGAACTGGTTACACTGACATGGAAGTTATGTTAGCAGAGAAGTAATTATTTGCTTCGAGACAGGTAAACTTTCTAATGAGCATAACCTTTCTTTTCTTAACGGTCCAACACAGCCAAAAGTCTTTCATACTGAGGTAGAACTCTTGTTCACAATCACCATTTCTCTGTGCGGTTTTTCCACATGGCTCTTTGTGGCAGGTCTTCAAGGGGTAGCAGTCTGGTTTTCCTGCTGCTTGGAGCACTGACTTGTAGAATGTATTTCCAAGTATTGGTTTCGGTATTTCTGCTCTAAGGTCATTTGTCCATGATCAAGTCTTTATCTGAAAAATATTCTCATGATTAATCTCTTTCAGAGTATGAATTTTATAGTTATACGCTTACTTATATGCTTTGAGGGTATAGGCCGTCTATATGGATTTAAAAATAAATACAATGGGGTCTTCCCTGGCAATCCAGTGGTTAAGACTCCATGTTTCCAATGCAAGGGGTGCAGGTTCGATCCCTGGTCCGGAAGCTTGAGATCCCACATGCTGTGGGGCACAACAACAACAAAAATAAATAAAAAAAATAAAAATCAATAGAATGGGATGTGTTGCAATGCTTAAAATGTGTCCATCAAATCCAATCCAAGGAAAAATCACAAACATAGTAAAAATTACTTTTGGAACAAATTCTGTCCCATAGAAAGTGATCTGTCTATTCCCTTCAACCCTCCTCACTTACCTGTGAGTCCTCAGGCTGCTTTATGGCTCTTTACTACACCTGACCTGCCCTTCTCATCAGAGCCTGTGTCCACACTTCATCTACTTCCCCTGTAATACTTACACATCCTGTGTCTAACCCAGATCCTTCTATTCATATGCAAATATGGGAAGAGGGAAATATCAATACAATGGAATTGGATCATATACACCTTGAATGGCACACATTCACCTGAATTTACTAGGCAAAATCAAGAAGGCAGTGGAAGAGAAATGAGTTAAATAGTTAAATAGAGCATGAGGCCCGCTGTCCTGTGCAGTGAGAATAGGTACCTTTTTAAGGATAGTTTCAGAGGTAGGATCCTGGTTTTCCGTTTCTTTTCCTGAGCCCCTCTTTAAAGGTGAGTATCTCACCCTGGCAGATGCTAGTCCACTGCTTAAAGGTAGGTGGTTTTGGAGCAACCAACTCTTTCAATTCTAACAGGTATTTCATCTGACGGTAAACAAAAGAAAGTGGCTTATTCTGTTGCTGGAGGAAAACCTAGCTGTGCTGGACTCATTAAGAGAAGCCGTTGGTCTCTTCCCAATGAATAAAGACGTAAATATTGGACTCTCTGCGTGATTTAAGTGTATCTGTGATACACTTAAATGTATCAAGAGTCATTTTGGATTATATGTGACTTTTTTACCTTCTGACTTGAATCTAACATTCTGGAGTATTGTCCTTTCTTATTCTCTCCCATTTCCCCTAATACCAGTTGCATTTATCTCAGAATTTCTGAGGTAAGGGTTTGATTTAAAAGAATGACTCCACAGATGTGGGATTTAGCCACTGTGGCTGCCTGCATGTGTTTAGGAAACAGACTTCATGGGGCTATTTTCAGTGTGAAAAGAACCATCCTAGGTGTAACGTGTAATTTTATGCTGTAATTTTATGGGTAAGACCATAAATGTATCCAGTTAGATGTATCATGTAGGGCGAGTCACTTAGCTTCTTCCTGGGTTTTGGTTTTCTTATCTGTAAGATAAGGAGTTTAGATTCTCTCAGTCCTAAGGGTCTTTGAGTCTAATTGAAGATGTCATGTCAGTTCACATTAATTATGCAGTAAAATTTTCAAGCTTTTTGCGTTTTCTCTTGGCTGCCCTGTCTTGAGGAGGGTTACCTTTGCTTTAACTTTTTTCATAATTCACAAACACTATGTATTATCTGATTTCTCAAGGAATTAAAATGTAATACCACAGAAAATACAGAAAAATAATAAAACCACGTTCAGAAAAGTAGAGCATAGAATTGTAAGAGGGGGAAGAATTGGGAATTATACAAGCAGTTAAAGGAATAGATAGGTTTAAATCGAGGACAAAAGGACCCCAAGCAATAATTTAAAAGATTAATGTGTTAGGTAATGTGTTAACTATAGGAGGAGAAAGACTGCTTCATGCGTGTTGGTCAACTTCCCAAAGATTTAGAATCCAGAGAAATTAAGCTCTTATTTGTGTGGACCCTTAAACAGCAAGATTGTCTGGAAAAGTGTATGAAACTCAAACCAGTTGACTACACTACTCTTAGCATCTCTGGCAAGATCGTAGCAAGTGGCTAACAGAAGTTTTGGGGATCATCTGTAGATTTTAGAGATCTAGTAATTTTTGAATTCTGCAGCAGAAATATTATGGAGCCCATGTAAAAAATATTGGTTCACATATAAGAGTCAGAAGAAACAAAAGACACATTTTGTGAGGTGGAACTCATGGATGGGAGGTTGTGTTTATTTTTAATAATGCGTGTTGTTAGTTGCTAAGAATTGACAGCTATTATTTGCAGTATTTTCCTGAGGATAATCTCATACTCATCTATGTGCCATACGTGCAGGAAGTGCCAAGAAAATCTGGTGTTTTTCAACCGCTCTGCTGCCTGAACTACAAATAGTACATTTTGGTAGCAGATGGAGCATAAGGAAATGCCAGTTCAATTTAATATGACCTCCCGTCATGTGATAGGTTTCAATAGGGAAATTAAAAGTGCTACTGTCACTCATAGGGAACCTGTGTCTACCTCTAATGTTCTTCATTTAACTTGCAATCGAAAACAACAATTTAAATTACGAATTAAAACTTTATAGCTGGGAAGGACTTTAAACATTTCCTGTCCAGCCCACTTCAGCGGTGCAAGGAGGCATAATGTCAGTTACACAAGTAACTGTAACAAATGTGGGACTGGAACCCAGGTCCTCTGCTTTTCGGTAACAGTGGTTTACTTTTAGATTCCTCACAAAGAAGAGTAGGAGATAGAACACTTACCTGTTTAGACCTTGCATCCGTTGAAGGAATCATAGTTGGATGGACTAGAGAACGGCAACTCTGGTCCGTTAACAGGAGGAGTTAATTAAATTGATTAACCATAATAAGTTGTTTTTTCACCAAGATCATTTCAAGAAACCACAATGCCCAGGCAGCAGCTTCACAAGGTGATTTAAAGATCAAGGGGAAAAAAATATGGTGAATATGTACAAATGTAACGCACTTGAAATTTTGGTCATACTAAGTGAAGCTACTGCAATAAGCCCTCTTATGTTGTCCAGAAAACCTGATTTGTTTCATGAACTTCAAAGTATCTTAAGAAATAGTTTTGGAGAAATGTTTAAGCAAAGCATGCTCCGAAATACAGTGAGGGTTGGAGTATGCTATGGGATGGTAAATCTGAGCTCTGTCTAGATTGCTTTGCTTACTCCTGTGCTGTGTGATGACCAGGTCAGGAACCTCACATCCTCAGCTCTGGTCCAATTTGAGAGTCTACTTTGTGGACTGAGCAGACCCTTTTTTATGCTAACTATTTTTATTTCAAGTTACATAACTGAGAATTAAGATTAAGAAAAAATACGGAGTAAACTGTATGTCTAATCACTCAGTCTACCTTTGTTTTAGTGGTTTGAAGGCAGAAGCTGGGAATAGAGACAGTTACTAGAAGACATTTTTAGTTATTTGAAGGTATTTTTATTCGTTGGACCCAAATTACTTTCTAATTTATTGACAACATATATATGCTCACCTGTTGGTATGTCAGGATGGGAAAAAAACAGAACATAGTGTTTAAGAGCAGAAACTGGTGTTAGCCATTCAGCCCTGCCACTAATAATATATTTGAGCCCTAACAGTCAACTTCTTCATCTGTAAAATGGGGATAATAATAGTACTTACCTCCTTGCCTTTGTGAGACTTCTGTGAGGTGATTTGTGGAAAGCCTTTATCACACGCTTGGCACTGATAAATAGTCTATAAAAATTAGGCCTTGTTATCTGTTTCATTTTGTTTTTCTTTACGTTTCAACTGCTTCTTGTTATATTCTGACTTAGATAAGCTTTTTGAAATTCAAATACATAATCACCAATCTGCTGCCTAAATAGCAAAAGTGGACGATTCTTAAATCATCCTGATAAAGCCCTCTGTACTTTTAGAATGGAGTGAGTTTCATGGTGGGATTAAAAAGGGATATGTGATAGGCAGACCAGAGAGATTCCCAGCTCCTTATAAGGTGGATTTTTTTTTTATTGTGTCATTCCTTTTTATCCAAGTACAAGTAACAGCTGAAAAGCATATTTCCTGGGCTGCCATGTGTTTGCTTACAACTTTTGTTTTACATTTTCTCTACCTTTAATGATGCCAAATGGAAAATGAAAACTGCAGTCCAATCAATTGATTTTATTTACCCATGGTGAAAAGGATTCTTATGATGTCAGATAAAGTCTCTGACTTAATATCATAGTTTTGAGCAAAATATTTTGTTTTAAAATCAATATAGAAATGAAAAATTTCACTTGTACCTGCTAATTTGCTTTTGCTTCATTTGAAAGCACTTTGATTTTTTTCCAGCTTTATTGAGATATATTTGACATATAACAGAAAGCACTTTGATATTAAAAATTATTATCTAGGGCTTCCCTGGAGGCGCAGTGGTTGAGAGTCCGCCTGCCGATGCAGGGGACACGGGTTCGTGCCCCCATCCGGGAAGATCCCACATGCTGCGGAGCGGCTGGGCCCGTGAGCCATGGCCGCTGAGCCTGCGCGTCCGGAGCCTGTGTTCCGCAGCGGGAGAGGCCGCAGCGGTGAGAGACCCGCGTACCGCAAAAAAAAAAAAAACTATTGTCTATATATTTCCCACACCTCCTGGTATAGGGCTTCATTAAACATTAATTGAATGAATAGAGTAATTGTTTTGAATTATCATTCCTTTATAGTATAAACTAACATGGCGATCATTCAGAATTATCTACGGTGTCCAATGAAGTATTACCACAAAATTAAACTGAATTCAAATGTGTAAGTTACACACATTTAGAAAGTCACAGAGCTGGAAACAGAGTGTCCAACAATGGAGAATAGTTAACTAAATTCCACTGGGGAATGGTTAACTAACTTGTGCACATGGAATGTTATGGGGTCATTAACAGTGGTTTTTGAAGAATGTTTTATGGTATGGAGAAATATTTTATAATAATTGGGAAAAAGAGAGACCATTAAAAAAAAAAAAAAGCATGGTTAGGACAAGCTAAAACAGAGCTAAATTGATGTATAGGTACGTACATACACGTGTGTCAGCCATACTGGGTAGTGGGATTTCAGCATGAGGAGAAACCGTAGTTGGACCTCAGTCTATATGTCACCAACAAATGAAATAAAACATCACTCCCTCCAAGTCAGATGTTCTGTGAAGTCAAAAGTTTATAATTAAAGTTAACTTCCATGGCGGGGGGGAAAAAAGGATGATGAAATAATAATAATGAAAAATAATCGTAACAGCAGCTAACAGTTATTGAGCGCTCGGGGTGTGCCAGTCACTGTCATGGCTGCTTTGCATGGGTGGACTCAGCTTTCTATGTACATACCAAACTATAATGCGTGGTGGGAGGAGTTTCCGGTTATTTTTCCTGTTTGGTATAGGTTGTATTTCCTGTACTTTTGGACCTCAGTACATCCTCTCCTTGGTAAATTTCCTGGCCTAACGCAGGAATCTCACTTTGAGACCCACCCTCCTTCAGGATGGGGGTGGGCCAAGGTGCATCCAGGCGAGATTGAACCTCTGCTGATCAGGTTTGTTCACAGGACAATTTCAAACTTCCTGTTTGCCTACAGCTCAGTGATATACTTTGGGTTTTTTCTTGCTTCGAATTCAGCTAACAGTTCGTAGGTTGGGGAGTGGGAGGGTGGGAGAAGCAGCCTCTCTTTTTCTTTTCTTTTCTTGGGTGAAATATATATACAAGTGGGTACAGAAAATTATTTACAATTTAATGCATAATAATAAAATGAATACCTGGTTAGTAGCCACCCAGGTTAAGAAATAGAACTTTAGCAGTGTCTAGAAACCCCCACATTGTCCCCTTTCTAACAGATCTCTCTTCATCCTATTGCCCCCTCAATAACAATTCTGAATTTAGTATTAATCATTCCCTTGTTTTCTTTAAAGTTTTATGATAGTTTTATAGTTTTCTTTATAGTTTTGATGTATGTTATATACATGCATCAAAAATACAGAGCCCTTTTGAACACATACCAGATTTTTTAATGATATTAAAGAATTGATGTTGGGCTTCCCTGGTGGCGCAGTGGTTGAGAGTCCGCCTGCCAATGCATGGGACACGGGTTCGTGCCCCGGTCTGGGAGGATCCCACATGCCGCGGAGCAGCTGGGCCTGTGAGCCATGGCCGCTGAGCCTGCGCGTCCGGAGCCTGTGCTCCACAACGGGAGAGGCCACAACAGTGAGAGGCCCGCATGCCGCAAAAAAAAAAAAAGAAAAAGAATTGATGTTAATTTTTAAAAATAATAGTATTTTGGCATGTATAACAAATCTTTATCTTTTAAATATATGTGCTGAAGTATTTGGGGATGGCTAAGATTTGCTTCAGTATAATCTGGGGGAAGGAGGAAGTAGGTGGGAATATGGGTAAAATAAGATTAGCCAGGAATTGATAATTGTTGGGTACATGGGGTTCATTATTTTATTCTCTTTACTTTTGTGTATGTTTAAAATTTTCTCTAATAAAAAATTTTCAAAGTAAGTATGCCTTCTTATGACTTCCATTTTTCACTCAATGTTATATTAAGATTGATCTACATTAATGTGTGTAGCTATCATTAGTTTACTTTCACTGATATATAGTATTCCAGTGCATGAAAATCCTGGAAGCTATTTATTCTTTATTTATTTATTCATTCTTTATGACATTTGGGTTATTTGCACTTTTTGCCATCATGATTAATAATAATATATAAAATGCTGTGAGTGTCTCCTCGTGTACATGAGTTTCTCTATGTATACTTGCTGGGTCATAGGGAGTGTGCATGGTCAACTTTACTAATGTCAGACTTTTCTCTAAGTGCTTGGTAGTTATTCTCTTACCAGCAGTGAATGAGAATTCCACATCCTGAAAAACACTTAGTATGGGCCAATGTATTAGTTAAGGTAAAGGCTAAACTATAATAATAAAGAGAACCTTGAAAGACAATAACCTAAAAATGTAGAAATTTCTCACATAACAGTCTGGAGGTGTGCAGTCCAGGCTACCAGGACAGTTTTGCCTCCTTAAATTATTTGAGTTTTCTCCATCTCGTTCCTCTGCCATCACCTAGGGAACTGAACTTGTATGCCTGGTTGAAACTGGGTCTTAAGTATATCCATGTTCTGACTTACAGGAAGGAAAATGAGTCTTGAGGAGCATATGGCCAATGTGTTAAAATCCAGGCCAGAAATAATACAGAGAATTTCCATTCATTTAACTGGTGAGAACTTAGTCACAGGACAACAGCTTGCTGCAAGGGAGGCTGGCAAATGTAGTCTCCCGGGGCAGCCCTGTTTTCAGCTACAACTTCATGACCGTGAAAGGAGAGAACAGATTTGGACAACCAGTAGTCAGCATGAAGACAAGGTTTTCTGGAGAGGCAGTCTACTGGGGTAAAATGGTATTTTGGCTTAATTTGTATGTCTTTGATTGCTGATGAGATAGAGCATCTTTTCACATATTTAAGAGCCATTTGCTTTTGTCACTAAAATGCTTATTCATACCTTTGCCCATTTATCTGTTGGTTTGTCTTTTTCTTATTGATTTGTGCATTTTGTTTTGGTTTGGTTTTGGTATGTTCTTAATATTGATCTTTTGTCAATTATATCTGTTGCAAATATCTTCTCCCTGTTTGTAGTTCGTATTTTCATATTTTAAAAAGATATCTCTGAGAAGTTGCTCGTTTTCATTTGTTCAAATGTATCAATTATTTATATTTGGTGTTTAAGTAATCCTTCCCTACTCTAAGGTCAGAAAGATATTTGTCTATATTATCTTAGAAATGTTTTAAAATCTTGCTTTTGACATAAAAGTTTTTAATTTATCTGAAGTTATTTTTCATATTGTGAACTAGGGATATATTTTTAGTTCTTTTCATGTGGATGACCAACTTTTTTCATTCCGCTTGCTAAATAGTTTCTTCTTTTAAAAAGTAATCTACTAGCTACTTCTGTCTTGATCAGAGTTTCATGTATACATGTGTCTATCTCGACACTCTGTTGTGTTCCATTGGTTAATTTATAAATTCTTGCACATACCACACTATCTTAATTACTATAGCTTTATAATAAGTCTTATATTTGGTAGGCCAAATTCTACTTCCTTATACCCTTTCAGAAGTATCTTGGTGATCGTGGTCCTTTCTCTTTCATGTGCATTTTATTTATTTATTTATAAAATAGTTATTTGGCTGTGTCAGGTCTTAGTTGCGGCATGCGGACTCTTAGTTGCTGCATGCATGCAGGGTCTAGTTCCATGACCAGAGCTCAAACCCGGGCCCCCTGCATTGGGAGTGCAGAGTCTTAGCCACTGGACCACCAGGGAAGTCCCTCATGTGCATTTTAGAATCAGTTTTCCTTCCATGGGAAGCCCATAGCTATTTTGATTGAAACTGCGTGAAATTATAAAGCGATTAGCAGAGAATTGGCAACTGTATGTTAGATTATAAGTTCTACTTACCCATGAATATGAATATTTCTCCATTTATTTAGTTGTTTTTAAATATCTTACTGTAAAGTTTTATATTTTCTGTTTTTTGTTAGACTTATTTCACTTTTGTTACTAATGTTTATGAGATCTCTTTTTTTTTTTTTTTTTGCGGTACGCGGGCCTCTCCTGTCGCGGAGCACAGGCTCCGGACGCGCGGGCCCAGCAGCCACGGCTCACGGCCCAGCCGCTTCGCGGCATGCGGGATCCTCCCGAACCGGGGCACGAACCCGCGTCCCCTGCATCGACAGGCGGACTCTCAACCACTGCACCACCAGGGAAGCCCTATGAGATCTCTTTTAAAATTGTTTTCTAATTCTTTCTGGTATACAGAAATGCAGTTTACTTTAGCATATTGGTCTTATATCCAGCCACTTTGCTAGTTTATTATTATTTCAAATAATTTGTTCATATTTTGGTTAAAAAAAATCTTATTATTTGCAAATATAAAGACAATTATATTTCCTCCTTCCAAACCTTACGGCTTTAATTTATTCTTCTATTTTTGCCCTAGGCAGAATTTTGAGTATGAAGTTAATAAACGTAGTGAATTGTCTTTCTTTTCTTGTTCTGGATTTAAAGGGAGTGTTTTCAAGCCTCTTCTACCATAAAGGATAATGATTGTTTTCAGTTTATTATAGATATTCTTATCAGGTTAAGTTTCATGTATTCTCTGTTTACTTGAAGTTTTTTTTTTTGCGGTACGCGGGCCTCTCACTGTTGTGGCCTCTCCCGTTGCAGAGCACAGGCTCCGGACGCGCGGGCTCAGCGGCCATGGCTCACGAGCCCAGCCGCTCCGCCAACATGTGGGATCTTCCTGGACCGGGCACGAACCCGTGTCCCCTGCATCAGCAGGCAGACTCTCAACCACTGCGCCACCAGGGAAGCCCTACTTGAAGTTTTAATCATTAATAGTTGGTTGAAAGCTATCCTTTTTTCTTTTTGCATCTATTGATTTTTTAAAATATTTATTTATATATTTGGCTGCATTGGGTCTTAATTGTGGCACAATGGGATCTTTCGTTGTGGCGCATGGGCTCTTCGTTGCAGCACACAGGCTTCTCTAGTTGCGGCATGTGGGCTGTGTAGTTGTGGCATGTGGGCTTAGTAGTTGAGACATGCGGGCTTATTGCCCCCGGCATGTGGGACCTTAGTTCTTGGACCAGGGATCAAACCTGCATCCCCTGCATTGGAAGGCAGATTCTTAACCACTGGACCACCAGGGAAGTCCCTGCATCTATTGATATTATTTTTTCTTCTTTGATCTGTTAATGTAATGAGAAATATTTACAGAGTTTCTAATATTGAACCATCTCTGTATTCCAGAATTAAACCTATCTTCATCATTGTATTATATATGTAAATAGTTGGATTCAGTTTGCCAATATTTAGTTCAGGTGTTTTTGTTGTTGTTTTTTGTTTTTTGTCTCTAAATTCTTGAATGAAACAGACCCATGGCTTTCCTTTCAGATAATGTTCTTGTCTGGGTTCATATTTCAGTTATACTAGCCTAACAGAATGCATTGGAGAGCATTGCTTCTCTTTCTATTTTGTAAAGGAGTTTGAAATTTTGGAATATTCCTTCTCTTGAAAGGTCGGTAAAACTGCTTATTTGGGCCTAGTTATTTTCTTTGTGTGAAGAACTTTTAACTGCTAATCAGCAGTTAATCATTAGTTTTACTACTGATAGGATTATTTATTCTTTATATTTCTTCTGAAGTCAGTTTTGTTAAGTTATGTTTTTCTAGAAATGTCTCTGTTTTGTGTAAGTTTTCAAATATATTGACATAATGTTGATGATAGTATATTTTAAAAATATGGGCTGATCTGTATTTAATTTAAAATATTATTGTAGGGAATTCCCTGGTGGTCCAGTGGTTAGGACTTGGCGCTTTCACTGCAGGGGCAGCTGGTCAGGGAACTAAGATCCTGTAAGCCATGCAGTCGGGCCAGAAAATAAAAATAAAAAATTATTTTAGAATATTTATTTTTGCCTTATCTCTTTCTTGCTGAATCTTAAAAGGGGGTTGTCTCTTTTTGTTGTTTTTTTTTATTGATTTCTGCTCTTATCTTTACTCTCATCCTTTAAATTTTCTTCAGATTTATTCTGTCCTTTATCTGTTTTTTTTAAGTTGGACATACAGCTCATTTGTTTTTATCCTTCTTTGCTACTGTAAGCATTTAAGGCAATAAATTTCTTTTCTAATGTAAATGTTATTTCTAATAAAAGCATCATTCTTAACAAAGGCATCTGTTCTTCTCCCCAATAAATATTCTCCCCTAATAAATATTTGTGATAGTTCCTCTTAGAGTACCATCTTTGCTTCATCTAGAAAGTTTTGATGTGTAAAGTTTATTAAAATTAACTTCTAAGTATTTTGAATTTCTTATAATGGTTTCTCCTTTGCCCCATGAGGTATATAGGAGTGTGACTTTACATTAAAAAAAAAAGCGAAGGGACTTCCCTGGTGGCACAGTGGATAAGAATCCGCCTGCCACTGCACGGGACACAGGTTCGATCCCTGGTCCAGGAAGATCCCACATGCCGCAGAGCAACTAAGCACGTGCACCACAACTACTGAGCCTGAGCTCTAGAGCCTGCGAGCCACAACTACTGAGCCCACGTGCCACAACTCCTGAAGCCCGTGCACCTAGAGCCCGTGCTCTGCAACAAGAGAAGCCACCGCAATGAGAAGCCCACGCACCGCAACGAAGAGTAGCCCCTGCTCGCCGCAACTAGAGAAAGCCCGTGCACAGCAACAAAGACCCAATAGAGCCAAAAATTAATAAATAATTAATTTTAAAAAAATTTTTAAGTGAAGATATTTATCTTTTTTTAAAAATATAATTACTACATTGCAATCTGAGAGTAATCGTGTTTGAAATTAGTTGGGGATTATTTCCTCTTACTGTTCTCTGGAGGAGTTCATGTAAGACTGGAATTATGTCACTCTTAAATGTTTAGTAAAGTTATCCAAGTTTAGTATTTTCATCAAGAAAAAAAATCTGTCGGGACTTTCTTGGCAGTCCAGTGGTTAAGACTCCGCACTGCCAATGCAGAGGGCACAGGTTCAATCCCTGGTCCGGGCAACTAAGATCTCACGTGTTGCGTGGCATGACCAAAAAATAAATAAAATTTTAAATAAGAAAAAGAAAAAAATCTGTCATTGCTTTCAAATTTACAAATTTTCTTTTTTTTTATGGCTGCGTCGGGTCTTCGTTGCTGTGCATGGGCTTTCTCTAGTTGCAGTGAGCGGGGGCTACTCTTCTTTGCAGCATGCAGGCTTCTCATTACGGGGGCTTCTCCTGTTGCAGAGCACGGGCTGTAGGCACGCGGGCTTCAGGAGTTGCAGCACACGGGCTCAGCAGTTGTGGCTTGTGAGCTCTAGAGCACAGACTCAGTAGTTGTGGCCTGAGGGCTCAGTAGTTGTGGCGCATGGGCCCTACAGAGCACAGGCTTCAGTAGTTGCAGCACGTGGGCTCAGTAGTTGTGGCTCTAGGGTGTGTGGGCTTCAGTAGTTGTGGCGCGCAGGCTCAGTAGTTGTGGCTCACAGGCTCTAGAGCGCAGGCTCAGTAGTTGTGGTGCACCAGCTTAGTTGCTACACGTCATATGGGATATTCCCGGACCAGGGCTCAAACCCGTGTCCCCTGCATTGGCAGGCAGCTTCTTAAACACTGCACCACCAGGGAAGCCCCACAAATTTTCTAATTTACTAACATAGAATTGTTTATAGTATTGTATCTTTTTAGTCTCTGCGGTGTCTGCAGTTATACTTCTTTTCTGTTAATAACAATTGTTTGTATGTGTGCCTTCTCCCGTTTTTTCCTTGATTGACTTTGCCACAGGTATGTTTATTTTATTAGTCTTTTCAAAGAATTAGATTTTGCTTCTTTGAGTTACTGTGTTGTATGTTTGTTTTCTATTTTGTTAGTTTTTCCTCCTTGTGATTCCCTTCCTTTTACTTCTTTGTGAGCATTATTTGCTGATCCTTTTTAAAATTCTTATTTTCCAAGTTCTTTTCTTCTTTTCTAATGTAAACATGTAAGTAATAAAAGTTTCTCTAAGTACTGCTTTACCTGCATTCTACAAAAATTTTTTTTTACATGTTTATTGTTTAATTTGGGGGCATAGCAAATGTAGCTCTTCTTTTTTTAATTGAAGTATAGTTGATTTACAATGTTGTGGTAGTTTCAGGTATTCAGCAAAGTGATTCAGTTATATATATAACTGAATATATATATTACATATGTAATATGTATATATATTTTCAGATTCTTTTCCATTTTAGGTTATTATAAGATATTGACTATAGTTCCCTGTGCTATATAGTAGGTCCTTGCTGTTTATCTATTTTATATATAGTAACGTGTATTTCTATAAATTTGTTTTTTAAAGAATCAATTTAATTTATTGAATTTATTTATTTATTTATTTTTGGTTGTGTTGGGTCTTCGTTGCTGCACACGGGCTTTCTGTAGTTGTGGTGAGCGGGGGCTACTCTTCCTTGCAGTGCGCAGGCTTCTCATTGCAGTGGCCTCTCCTGTTGCAGAGCACGGGCTCCAGGCGCGCGGGCTTCAGCAGTTGTGGCACACAGGCTCAGTAGATGTGGCTCACAGGCTCTAAAGAGCAGGCTCAGTAGTTGTGGCACATGGGCTTAGTTGCTCTGTGGCATGTGGGAACCTCCCGGACCAGGGATCGAACCCCTGTCCCCTGCATTGGCAGGTGGATTCTTAACCACTGCGCCACCAGGGAAGTCTCTATAAATTTTTATATGTAGTGTTTGTGTTACCTTTCAGTTCTGTGTATTTTCTAATTTCCATTATGTTTTTTTTCTATGACTCATAATCTGTTTAAAAGTGTGTTTTAAATTTTTCAGATATACGAAGTTATTTCATTTATTGTTTTATTACTGATTTCTAACTTAATTGCATTGTCATCATAGAACATCGTCTGATTATGTTGATCTTTTGAAATGTTTTTCTTGACCATGTTATTTAAGATTATAAGCCTCAACCTCTCCTGGCTCTTCCCATCTTCCTTCTCCTGCTTTCTATCTCTCCATAGCGCTCTTATCATTTGATCTGCTTTATACTGACCTTATCTTGTTTGGGGACTTTTAAAGTTCATTACTTATGTGAAAGCTGGTGATGTGATTAAAATTATATTTTAAAAATATTTTATCCAGCATTTTAGTTTCAACCTGAAAAGTCAGGTTCAAAATCTATGTCAGAACTACTGACATATATAATAAGTATGAGTTAAGACCAAAATGATAATGAATTTAAAGGAATTTGAAAGGAAATGGTTTTGATGTTCAAAGAAAGATGATCTAAAATATTTAAATTTACTCTATTTAAATTTACTATACTGTAGGAAACAGAAGTCTAATATTCAGTAGTTTGTTTTTGGTTTTTATGGGGGCCCATCAGTATATTACATCGTTTTATTGAGATATAATTGACATATATTATAACATTATATGTCATAATAATGTTATAATAGTATATTAGTTTCAGGTGTGCAACATAATATTCGATAGTTGTAAATATTGCCAAATGAGCGCCACAGTAAGTCTAGTTAACATCCATCACTACACAGTTAGAATTTCTTTTCTTGTGATGAAAACTTTTAAAATCTACTCTCTTAGTAACTTTCATAAAATTATTTAATTTATCCAATATGAAGTTCTGTTTTAGCAAGAGAACCCAAAAGTATATACAGTTCAAGTTACTGGGAAGAATAAGTCTGTGTGTTTTAGTCCCTTGCTCTCCAGGATGATGTTTATAACCCAAGATCCACACACTGAAGAGGATACACATAGATGAGAGCAAATAACGTTACCCTAACAGTTTCAAGTTCTTCATATATAGGTTTATGTTTACGCGTGGAAAAATCCAGGATATATGGATTTTAGGGATGAAAATGTGTAGTGAGGATCAGTGAAAGGCTTTGATATGGGCAGAGCGTGAAAACATCCACACTTTTCTGAATAGTCTGAGATGCTGTTGGGAAATCTGGAGTTCTGCTTCTGTTGCTAATCATCCAGAGTCCTGTCTTTCCTTCTTGGAGTTTGGACTTTCGTTTTCTTGTGGAGCTGTTTCTACCATTTTATCCCTTGAAATTCTACTCGAAAGCTGGCTGCAGTGACCTCCTAGAAGAGGTAGCAGCACCCTCTAGCCTTGGCATCACAGCAGAATAGCCGATGCAGCATAAGCAGTATTTACAAAGGTTCCAGCAGTTCTTAAAGTGCTTGATGTCCCAGTTTCTGGGCTGTCACTTCCAACTCCTTCTCAACTGGTCTGTGGAAGACCTCTGGACTTTGGCCCTTTGCTTTTATTATTCTGAAGGTGCGGCTTACAAAAACAGCTCCCTCCCTCAGACCTCCAGCAGTTAAGATAGAACAATAGGTGTCTGCTAATCTTATTTAAGTCAGGCACTTTTCACTTCTGAGGACGTCCAAGTTTTAGTCTGGCTGTGAAAGTAGCATGTTTGAAAAATAGAATTAAGCCTCCAAACATTATTTACCAAAGAAGAGAGAGCAGGAAGAAGTCATTCTGCTCATCTCGTTTTCCATGTATCATGGCGGTGTGGCATATTTTGATGTCTTGTCAATGTCCAGTGAACAGAAGTTCTCCTTGAGGATCATTGTTGGCGTTTCCTTGTGCTCGTATTGATGGTCTACACTTCTAGGACAGTTCAGTCAAATTATAACCCCCAAGCACCAGCAGAAATTCTGGAACTCAGAGCCAAAGGTGTGCCCATTGCTTCAGGGAGCTGCCTGCTCCGTGTCTTTAGGGGACAGAGAGATAAGGACGGGTAGGTAAAAAGAGCAGCTCTTTAGAAGACTGGTTGAGCAACCCTAGAACGTGGAGGAATGTTTTCTGGGCTGACCCCTGACTCGAATAATTTGCTCTCATTTCTTTGCTGTGCTCAGTTTTCACCTTTCTTTTCATCATTACAACAGTGGATGCATTCCCTGGTAAAAAAAAAACATGGAACAGAAAGCTGGTAAATTCCGAGAAATTAGAAAAGAGAATTTGTTAGATTTCATGTCCCTTAGAAAAGAGAGTTTTCTGAGTGCACTACTACAAAAAGAGAGAGAGGTAATAAATGCCTTTTCAAATGCCCATTCCATTTTTAATTGACCTTCCATTGCAATTATATTAAAAATGTTTATGGAAACTCTCAAATGTGTCACCAAAAGTATGTTTGAAAGATTTCCAGACTGTATTTTTTTTTAAATATTTATTTATTTATTTGGTTGTGCCAGGTCTTAGTTGCTGCATGGGGACTCCTTAGTTGTGGCATGAGAACTCTTAGTTGCAGCATTCATGTGGGATCTAATTCCCTGGCCAGGGATCGAACCCGGGCCTCCTGCATTGGGAGCGCAGAGTCTTAGCCCCTGCGCCACCAGGGAAGTCCCCCAGACTGTATTTTTATAGAGTTTAAATTATACATGTTTTTCTCCAAATACCTAATATACAAATAAATATCTCTTGTTTGAAACTGGGAACTCTACTTCCTACAGTCAGGTTAATGTTTTAGTCTCTTTTCTATTGCGTATCTCATTTCCTCCGTCGGTCTTGGAATTAAATTGTGAAATAATGTACAGAAAGCACTGTGCACTGTCAACCCAATAAAAGTGAGTTTGATTGTGTTTGTGGTCAGTCATCTTTTGCCAGTTTCTGACATTCTCATAATGTCACATCCCATTTTCAGGTACCAGGTAACACTCTGAAATAAGCATACTCATATAAATTTATACGTGTTTTGTGTAGCATAGTAGTTTGTAGCGTGGCCTCAGGAATCAGACTGCTGGCCTGGGGTCCTCCAAATCCTGGCTCCGCCACTCTCCAGCTATTGAACTGTGGGCAAATTACTTACTCTCATCCTGCCTCATTTTCCTTGCCTGTAAAATGGAGATAATAATAGTACTTCACTCAGAGCATTGGTAAGACAAGCAGAGTATTGAACAAACAAACTGTCTGGCACACAGGAAGTGCTCAAGAAATGTTAGTGTATTGCCACTTTTATGAACTCTGGCTCTGGAAGCAATAATAATAAACTTTAAGTTATAAAAGATTTAGTAGCCCAGAGGAGCCTAAGGAGACATGAGGACGAAATCCTGGATGGGATCCTGGAACAGGAAAAGGCCATTAGTTAAAAACTAAGGGACTTCCCTGGTGGCGCAGTGGTTAAGAATCCACCTGCCAATGCAGGGGATATGGGTTCAAGCCCTGATCTGGGAAGATCCCACATGCCGTGGAGCAACTAAGCCCGTGAGCCACAACTACTGAGCCTGCGTGCCACAACTACTGAATCCCATGCACAAGAGAAACCACCACAATGAGAAGCCTGCACACAGCAACGAAGAGTAGCCCCCGGTCACCGCAACTAGAGAAGGCCCGTGCGCAGCAACGAAGACCCAACGCAGCCAAAATAAATTAATTAATTTTTTTAAAAAAAGCTAAGGAAATCCAAATAAAGTATGGGCTTTAGTTAATTTTTTAAAATACTTAGTAAGAATAGGAAAAGAAAACATTTTATCTTTTTAAAAAATCCCACTCATGTTAACTTTCAAAATTTTGGGGGGTAAAGTACAGCATTGGTAAGGCAAAAAATGGCAATTCTCAAATAGTTTGGAGTATATCCTTCCAGTGGCATCATTGGTATTTGTATTCATAACATTTATCTACTTATCTGTTTATAAACTGAACAAACGTGGTCATTTGCAGAATCGTTACTATAGATTCGCTTTTGTTCAACAATAAATTGTCTGCACCCATGCTGCTCAGAACTGGTTCGTAGACCAGGGCTGGTCAGAGCTATTTATTACCGGTCCATGAGGAGATAAGGTAAATCATGGCCCTGCTTCCTTTATCCAGAAAGTCTTGCTACACACAAATGTCAGCTAAACTAAACAGTGCTTAGTGATGTGCTGATTTAGGTTCTGGCACAAGCTCTTTATCTCATTGTGCATCTGCAGCCAGCAGTTCTGTGGCCTGCTTTTGAGTAATGCTGGTCGGCACCATTCCATAGATGTATATAGAGAGCTGCCTTATTCCTTTAATGGCTGTTACTGTTACTTGTTGTTCTTTGTTGATTTAGAGACAAGATTGCCCTTCAGATGGAACAGTGGTGACATTTACCAGTGGCCACCTATGTACTTTAATCACCAGTGTGCTTCCTTTAGAAGGGCAACACAGTTGTTGAGGTTAATATCTCGGATAAGTCCAATTCAAATTATGGTTCCTCTGGAACTCAATTTTCTAATTTGAAAATGGATATGATGATTATGTCTGTTTTATAAAATTGTTTTGAGGATTAAATGAAACTATACCTGTGACGAGTTTAGCACTGCTCTTGGCAAGTAGTAAGGGCTCAATAAAAATGAGCTGCTATAATAATAATTATTATTATTTACTACTGTACCTGAAGCTATTGTCTTTATTAGTAACGGATTTTTTTCTTAAATAATTTAAAACTCACTCATCTCCAGAGAGATTAAAATTACTAAACAGACTTCAGTTTTACAAAGCAAACACTAAAAATGGGGATTTTAATGGTTCTTTAGAAAAGCAATGGGAGACATTTAGCCAATCACCAGAAGCTATACTGGACCCAATCTTAAAAGAATTGTGTTGGTAGGCTTCCTAGGACATTTAGCTACAGAGGCACTTTGTTACATTCCTTTCATCGTCATCGTTGGAGAACCTTGAGAGATAATGAATTCTGTCTTCTTCATGTGTATGATTGCAGCTGTAGATGTAGATTGCTCTACCATTAACCTGTGCTCGTTGTTCGTTAAGGGTTGCCAAAAATAAATCTGCCAAACAAATGCAGAGAACCATAGTTATTCTAGCTGCTGTAAAAGGCATACTCCTCTCATTTGCTTCCAAATGGGATATATCTGTACAGTGTGTGTATGCATGTCTGTTTCTTTCCTCTCTTTAAGCAGAGCAGCGCCCTTCCTAAAGACACCCAAGATAGAGACTCCTTGAATGTCCCTCGTCAGCTGTTTATAAGTCTTTCAAAACTTCGGTCTGATTTCTCCTCTGTGTTCCCCTACAGGTATTCACTGTGCCCTTCAAGTCTTTTATCACTTGATCGTTTTAAGCTAAGATCTAGTCTCCCCTCATAATGAATCAGAATAAGGCTTGGGTCCAGACTTTTGCTTGCGACCTGATGCAAAATGACTGGTTATATTATAAATGTTGCCTGCAATTATTACTGTTAGCGCCTACAGTTCTAGCAGCTAACATCTGTGGTGTGTTCCTTTTGAGGGAGGTTATATTGTTGTTACCTTACGGTTGGGAAAAATGAAACTGAACACTTAGAAACTTGAAATAGTTTTCCCAAGATCACACAGCTACTAAACGGTGGAGCCACCGACGTTCAAACCTCTGTTCTAGTTCTGTAGAGCTACATAAGGACAATGCCTTATAAAAGATTAAATGCTTAGTTTCATTTCACAGACTCTCTTAAAACTTCCAGTCAGGAAGAATGATTGCCGTTTTTATCTTAATAAGCAGAGTTTGTATCAATTCAGATAAAAAGTCCGTTTTTTTGTTGTTCTTAGTGGATTACTTGGTAAGAAAACTCACGGTGGAGCTGCCTCTTTGTATGCAGCAGAGAAGGCGTTTGGGGGGAGAAAAAAATTTTAAGTCCTAAATTGGAATACTCTTGCGAAATTTAGTGCCCTAGTCTTGGGGATAAGAATTGCTGCCTCAGCTCTTTTGTCGTCGTTCCCGTGCCCCGCCCCGCCCCCCCCCCCCCCCCCCCCCCCCCGCCCCACTGGTCCCTCAGTGAAGAGGCCCTGACCTGTCTTGATTTCTCCTGAGAAAGGAGGTGTAGCTCTTTAGCTGGTTCTCTAAATTTACATTAGATTTGGGTTATCTCTTGCTGTTGTTCCTTTTTGAGTGGTGTTAGGACTGCCTGTATCGGAATCACCTGTAGGGCTTGTGGAAGCAGTTTGCTGGGCCCCGCCCCAAGCCCTAGAATTTGCCTTTCTAACAAGTTCCCAGGGGAGGTGGACGCTGTGGATGAGAGACCACACTTTGGGAACCATTGCTGGAAAAATCAAAGCAATTTTGTAACTTCTTTAAATGAGCCAGTTTTGATGCTAATTTTCCTCCCAAATTTCCCTAAAATCTTTACATTTCTTGCAATTGCTCTCAATTCCTGTAAATGGACATCAAATCATGGCACTTTAAACTAAGAGTATAGAAAATGCATGCCGCCCCCAGCTTCTTACTTAGTTTCTATCCCCCCACCCCCAATCTTCGTAATTTGTTAGTTTCTCAAACTGTAAAGAGTCTGTTCACATCACACCTGAGTAAATTGAAAACTAAAGTGGGAACATGATGAGCCCTGGAGGAATAAAGCTTAGATTTCCCTGCACATCTGCATGTGCTTTTGAATTAAGGAGAAAGAGCACCAGGCAAGGTACCCCTTTTAGGACCTCCTGTAGCACCTTTCCATTTTCCACTGTCACTGCCAGCTCTTAGGACCGTCAGGAGCCTTGACACCTAACTCTGGAGCAGCTGAAGTGCATGTTGTTTTGTGGGTTATGGTTAATTCAAGTTATTGTAAGGAAGGGATTTTTTTCTATAAATAGGAAATTTTATTATGTTTCATGAGAGTTTTTATTTGATTGTTTTAAAACCCTAGGTCCACTGACAATTCATGAAAGTGCTATAGCAGTAGTTACAGGGCAATTTCAATTTTTGCTGTAAGTTAGGATCTCAAGTCAAACCATAAGGAGAAAAATTAAACAGAATTATTCTTGAAAATCTCCAAGTCACCGTGTTACCAAGAACTGCTTCCATCAAAGCTCAGAAGGCAGAAATTGTGTTTCTCTTTGCTCATAGACTGTGGCCTCACACTTCCATGAGGCTAAGGTCTAGTTGAAAGACTGAAAGGATGTTGGGGAAAATAAGATTTTCCTTCCCTCCCTTGGACCCTTCCTAATAACTATGAACTTGTAGTTAAATTCTAATAAATGTGCTTATAATGTGACTGCATTATCTGTTAAGATAATTGAAACATTTGATTCTGGGTCTCTGGTTTAAATTCTTTTACAGTCATGCTGGAATTAAATATCATTCATTCATTCTTCATGCATTCAACAAACAGCTATTAAATACCTCCTTCATCAAACTGTAGACTCCCCAAGGGCAGTTTTTTTTTTAGTCAAGACATCTGCTTTGCCTTATAGTAGTTGCTTAGGTGGTGTTCATTGAATTGATAACTAATGATACACACCCATGTCTTTTTATGGATTGTGTCCTAGATTTAGAGATGGAGAAGTAAACAGAGATTTGCTATATAGTATGTTAGAGGTGTTTTAAATTTATGGGAACATTATGCAGGAAGAAATTAGTTCTGCCTGGGAGAGTTTAATACAGAGTCATGGGAGAGACGTTTCAGCTAGCTTTGATGGATGAGTAGGAGTTCTCCAGGAAAGGAAGGGCATTCCAGGTAAAGGAAAGTCTCCTCCAAGGATTCTGTGTTTTTTCTTTTTTTTTTTTAATAAATAAACAAATTTATTTATTTTTAGCCGTGTTGGGTCTTCCTTGCTGCACGCGGGCTTCCTCTAGTTGCGGCAAGCAGGGTCTACTCTTTGTTGAGGTGTGCAGGCTTCTCATTGCAGTGGCTTCTGTTGTTGTGGAGCATGGGCTCTAGGCCCGCGGGCTTCAGTAGTGTGGCTCGCAGGCTCTAGAGTGCAGGCTCAGTATTTGTGGCGCATGGGCTTAGTTGCTCCGCAGCATGTGGGATCTTCCCGGACCAGGGCTCGAACCCGTGTCCCCTGCATTGGCAGGTGGATTCTTAACCACTGTGCCACCAGGGAAGTCCTGTGTTTTTTCTTTTTAGGAATCATTAGCTTAATGTTTTAAATACTTTGAGCAGGATAACAATATGAGAATAGGAAGGTAATGCTGTTAATAGCTTATAGCTATTGGTTGTGTATTATGTGCCTGGCAGTGTAAGTGTACTTTGCACACATTATTTTGTCTGAATCGCACAAGAAACACATGAAGTAGACTGTACTAGTACCATTTTCCACATTAGAAAGTTGAGGAAAGTTTATTTTGTGAGAGATGACATAGTTAGTAAGATGATGATCATTATGTTTTATGTTTTTAAGTCATTAAAGCAGTTTAGACTTTGTGGACAGTAGGGAGCCATTGAGGGTGATGTGGTCAGATGTAAGGGTGGAAAACCCTGAGTGGAGGGAGGCAAATTTAAAAGTCTTCTCGTATTCTACCATGGCATAGTGAAGGCCTCAGTTCTGGCCTTGACCTTGGAGGTGGAAATGTTGAAATATGATGGAGATATGAGAGGTGGAATCAAAAGGACTTGATGGGGTTTCCCTGGTGGTGCAGTGGTTAAGAATCCGCCTGCCAATGCAGGGGACACGGGTTCAAGCCCTGGTCTGGGAAGATCCCACATGCCGCGGAACAACTAAGCCCGTGTGCCACAACTACTGAGCCTGCGCTCTAGAGCCTGCGAGCCACAACTACTGAGCCTGCATGCCACAACTACTGATGCCTGCGCGCCTAGAGCCTGTGCTCCACAACAAGAGAAGCCACCGCAATAAGAAGCCCGAGCACCGCAAAGAAGAGCAGCCCCCGCTCCCCACAACTAGAGAAAGCCTGCACGCAGCAACGAAGACCCAACGCAGCCAAAAATGAATTTTAAAAAATACATAAATTTATTAAAATCAAAAACAAACAGCCAAAAAAAGAGGCCTTGATGACCCTTGGGAGAAAGAAGTGAGTGATCAGGCTTACAAAGGGGAAAACAAGGTACACAGTGATGCTCTGGAAGAAAATGTCATATATATTCTTTGTCTTCTTTTAGACTTTGTGTTTTTTTGGTTTTGTATACAATACCCAATATATGTTAGCACAGTAGTGAATGCGCATAATGTAGAAATGGAAGCACACTGAGAGTATGCTCACTTTTTTCTTTATGGAGTGTACCATTAAAAACGTTTGGAGGCTCCTGATTCACATTTATCCAAGAGATCACAAAGTAAGCCAGCTACTGGGGCAAGAAAGATTGAATAGGGGAGGCGAAAAGATGACTACCTGTACTTTTACTTCTGCAGGTGATCATTTTAAGTTCTTTCTCTCCCTTTCAGCCATTTGTCTTTTGCATTTCAGAATAACCCCCAATAATCAGGATAGAGGTGCTAAAGGGGGAAAGGTATTCCTTTCCTTTGGAAAAGAGTCTGTTCTAAGATGTTGTTAGCATTGGAGAATGTGAGAAGTGGACCGGATGTTAAGGTTGTCTAATCCATCTTCTTCCTACCCATCCAGAATCTCAGACAAGTAGTCAGTCATTGGGCTTGTGCTTGAACCCTTTGAAAGGTGGTAGGCAACTCAACCCTTCATAAGGAAGTTTGGGCAGATGTAATTGGAGGAAAGTTCTTCCTTTTACAAGGATCAGTTTGCTTCCCCATATGCAACTTCTACACATTGGTCCTTTTCCTTTATTGAAAAAAGTTACAGAGCCAGTAAAACCGTACCTGGTGCTTTGCAGTTTACCAAGCACGCGTACATGCACAGTCACACCTGATGCTCACAACTCTTCTATGGAGTGGGCAGGTATGTGTTTGTTCTGATTGAAGAAATGAGGCAGTTGAGATTATAGTCCCATGGAAAAGCATCCTAGTTATTTTCCCTATAAACATTTGTCATGCCTTATTTGCATATTCTATAGAAGACATTGAAGTACCAGGAGCCATCTGACCTAAGTTTCAGTTCTGGTTCTATCACTTTCTAATAACAAGACCTTTAGCAAATTATGTTGCCTTTTTGAGCTTCAGTTTTCTTGTCTATAAGGATAATGCTATCCATCGCAGAGCACTGTTGGGAAGATGAAATTAGATGACTCTTATAGAGTCATTATAAAACCTTGGCTCAGAGTTAGGTGTGCAACAGATGTGAATTTACTTGCTTCTCCCATCTTGTTTGAAATAAGTTTTTAAAAATCTGTGTACAGCATGATGTTTATCTGTGTTAAGTTTTATATTCTTATAAATGGAAATTTGTACCCTTTGACTAATATCACTCCATTTCCCCACCTCCCAGCCCCTGGCAACCACCATTCTATTTGGTTTCTGTAAGTTTGACTTTTTTTTTTTTTAGAGTTCACATGTACATGAGATCATATAGTATCTGTCTTTCTCGGTCTGACTTATTTCATCTAACATAGTGTCCTCAGGGTTCATCCATATTGTTGCAAATGGCAGAATTGCCCTTTTTGTGGCCGAGTAATATTCCACTTTGTATATATACACCACATTTTCTTCATCCATTTATCCATCCATGGACACTTAGGTTGTATCCATGTGTTGAGAATAATACTGCAATGAACATGGGGGTGTAGATATCTCCTTGAGACAGGGATTTCATTTCTTTTGGAATTTCTATTTTTAATTTTTTGAGGAGCTAATGGAGGCTACTTTGCTTTTTTTGTTTTTCGGTGTTTTGTTTTTTTGGCTATGCTGGGTCTTCATTGCAGCACGTGGGCTTCTCTAGTTGTGGCGTGCGGGCTTAGTTGTGGTATGTGGGATCTTAGTTCCCCCACCAGGGATGGAACCCAGGCCCCCTGCATTGGGAGCGCAGAGTCTTAACCACTGGACCACCAGGGAAGTCCCTACTTTGGAACTTAATCCTCTCATTTGTCTTTTTAATTGTCTCATAATAATCATTAATGTTATCTTAATATTTTAAAAAAGAAGTTTATTATTTCAAAGTCATGAAAAGATGCATTATCAGAAAGAAATTTAATCTGTTTTTATTGAGAAAAAATGTTAAACCTGCCTTGACACTTTTAAAAACATTTAATTTTATATGACATCAATTTTTTTTCACAGATATATAGAATTATAATGAGTGCCTTTTTCTATTATATAGACAGTAGAAATGTTGGAAATACATTCTTATCAATTCTTTAGAAATTTATTTTGTTGAAGTATAGTTGATTTACAATGTTGTGATAATTTCTACTGTACAGCAGTGACTCAGTTATACATATATATATATATTCTTTTCCATCATGGCTTATCATAGGATATTGAATATGGTTGCCTGTGCTCTACAGTATGACCTTGTCGTTTATCCATTCTATGTACAATAGTTTGTACCTGCTTATCCCAAGCTCCCAATCCATCCCTGCCCCCAGCCCCCTTGACAGCCAGAAGTCTGTTTGTTGTCAATGTTATTTTTCTTTGGACCTCCCTAGAATTTTCCTTCTTGAAGAATGCATATTCTCTAACACTTTGGTGATGGGGGTGGTGCTGTGGGCACTAGCTGAACTTACCCAGTCCAGGGTACATATGAGATGTCTCTCATCCAAAAGTCTAGCCCTGCAGTCCACCTTTCACCAACAATGAGCAGCTCTTTCTTGCTTGCTTGCTTCCTTCCTCCCTCCCTCCCTCTCTCTCTTTCTTTCTTCTCTTTTTATATCTCCTCTTCAAATTTAGTCCAGTAGCACATTTATACAGAGGAGAAATCTTTCCCCATCTCTTGTTTTTCATTTTTTTTCCCCAGTAAGTTCATCTGTGCAGTGAGTCTGTTATCTGTTGTATCCATTTTCTAGCAACTTCCTGGGCTCTTGAGGGATATTAGGAGAAAAGAATTCAAGGCCAGATACAGTGTGGGTGAGGGTGTCTCCAGTTATGACTTTGACTTTTTTCCAGAAGTTGTAATGAATCATTTGGGAAAGATGCATTATGCATTCTGTGTATTCTCTCCGTGGTGGAGTTGCTCACATACCTCATTTTTGTTACGGTCATTTCTCGGTGGTAAATGCTTCACTCTTCATTTTATTTTATCTTAGTCACTGTTTCTAAATCAGTAGATTCTGTGTGCTGAATCGTAGTTCTTTTCTTCTACCATTTTGGCATTTAGAGTCCTCAACATGAATTTAATCTGAGAAAATATCCTAATGTCCTGACTTCTGGCAGGAAATATTTACATTAGGGAACTCCAGTTTTTACTGACTTTTCCTTGAGTTCTAGGAAAATGTGTGTGTAATGTTTGTCATGTGAGGTTTGCTGAATATTAATGCTATTTAATATGATTAAATTGTCTTCTTAAAAAAAATGTGTAACATGTCACCAGAACTGAGGAATGTTTGCTACACAGGTTGACCATACACAAATGAGATGTGATTTTACTTTTCAGTCGGAAAATGTATATATATATTTTTTTAGGATAATATTTGATGCAGCCAGTTCCTCACTAGGGAGTGTAAATTGATCAACTCTTTCTGGAGTATAATTGGACCCTGCAAATCTTACTTTTAGAAATCTATCCGAAGGAAATAATCAGAGATCAGGATTTAGGCATAAGAATGCTAATCACAGTTTTGTTTTTTTAATGAAAATTATAAGCCACATAAATATCCAAGAGTCAAGAAATAAATTGATTATGGTATGCATAAGTATTGGAATGTTATGCAAGCACTAATATTACGACTCTGAAAAGTATTTAAAGACAAGGGAGGGCTTCCCTGGTGGCACAGTGGTTAAGAATCCGCCTGCCAATGCGGGGGACACAGGTTCGATCCCTGGTCCGGGAAGATCCCACATGCCACAGAGCAGCTAAGCTCGTGCACCACAACTACTGAGCCTGTGCTCTAGAGCCCGCGAGCCACAACTACTGAGCCTGCAAACCACAGCTACTGAAGCCCGCACGCCTAGAGCTGGTGCCCCTCAACAAGAGAAGCCACTGCAATGAGAAGACTGCGCACTGCAATGATGAGTATAGCCCTCGCTCGCTGCAACTAGAGAAAGCCCACACGCAGCAGGGAAGACCCAATGCAGCCGAAAAGAAAAATAAATAAATAAATTTATAAAAATAAAAAAAGACAAGGGAAACTATTCAAGGTGTCTCATTAAGTAGGGAAAAAAATCTACTGTGAATAAAATATGATATATATACCTCAGAATATTACCATTATTATTTCTGAGTAAATGGGACAACTTAAAAATCTTTCTGTATCTTCCAAATTTTCTATATGTATGTGTTACATTGAGGATTAAATGAATATGTATAAATACTAGAATGACGCCTGGCCCCATCATGTACTCCCAAATATGAGCTTTTACTGTGGCTGTGATAATTACTTTTATAATAAAAGGAAATTTTTAAGCCCACTCTAATTGTAATTGATCATTTGCGTGACCACTTGTTAATATCTGTCCTCCATAGACTGTGACCCATTATCTGTCGCGTATGGGTTCTGCCTCAGCACATAGTGTGGTGCCTGGCATGGAGTAAGTGCTCATTAAATAATTGTATGGACCCTCAAAAATCAGATTTTTTAAATGTTTTCTCTTATTTCAGTTTCTTAGCAGGAAGGTCACCAGCGTGAAAGCTGTTAAAATGTTAGTTGTTTCCGACTGAGAATTGTTATATTCTTATGAGTGCTAAAAGATATGTAAACGAGGAGATTGCACTGTGCTAAATGGTATGTTGTTGAACCAGAAATATGTTTATTGGCATATATTATGTACAGATTGGCGCCAAGATTCTTTAAAATTTTTCCAAAAGTTGTTTTCAAACTTTAGAACACAAAGAACTCGAATAAGACTATGACAAAGCTGCTTCCATATCCTTTTAGACTGGCCCTAAGTTTACAAGTTTAGGCAAGAATAGGCACATTTTTAATAGCCTAGAAGGTATTTTGGTGGGACAATAGGAGTGTATTTGGTTATACAAAGATCTATGATTCTATAAAAGGACATAATTTGAATCTGTAGTTGATTACAAGCTTAGAGGTCTCTGTAATATACAAAGTTTCTTAATTGTAAATAGTCACATCCCAAGGCTTGCTGATGGCTCTGAAGAAGTAATGAAACTCAGCAAGAATTACCAGCTGCTGTTTATGAAACCAAACGATAGAATTCACTTAATGAAAGTAATGTGCTGACAGCAGTGTTTACTGTTTAAAACATAATAATCATGTTTATTGTATCTCTCTGAGACAGAATATATCATAAATATACCAGAGAAAATTGAGAGTAATGTGCTTTTTTTTTTAAAAAAAGTGCCTTTATTTACATGAAACCAACATGAAAAGCTTGAAGAATCTTTTGTTGGAGGTCTCAGTTTTACAGAGTTAAACTGGAAAGATTGCAGAATTGGAAAGTATTGTTTTTGGATACGAGAAATTCAGACGTATGAACTCAGAAAACATAGGCATTTAGGGAAAATATTAATATGAACCAGAGACCTTGTGAACTTCAAAAAACATTAAAATCCACTTGTTGATGATTTTTGGAATCTCAGAAATAGTGTTGAAATACCACAGGATAGAAAAGAATAATCAGGAAGCCTAATGCAATCAGAACCTCATAGCCTGTTATGGTAAATAGCATTTGGCAAAGCCTGCTACGCTACTGTAAATGAATGTTAATCACGTTTTATCAGCCGCTTGCACTATCTTTGTTACATAATTTGAATATTTATGACCCTGTAAATATGTTTAACAGTGAAATTACAGTGTTTATGAAACTCAAATTCCAAAAAGCATATAACCCTTTGATGGAGAAGAATTATCTTTAAATACTATAAAATTCAGGATGTTTTTGCCATTTAGCAGTTGTCTGTATACTATGGGACATGTATTTCTGACTAAAATTCTGTGACAAGCAGAATGATGTATGTCAAAATTGACTCTGAAGACACACGTGATTCAGTTCATTTATCATTTATGCAAAAATAGATGACCAACTGGAGTATTTTAACTTTTTAGGATTAAGTACAATTTATTTTCTCACTATAGTTTATATCAATTTGGTTGACTGCATCCATATCTGTTTGGAAATAATTAATGAACCTTTTTTTATATGAACCAGACTGGAATTGAGCAACTCCTCCTAAATTAGCAGTAATATTGAAATGAAAATAATGGATGTAAATGCCTATTTAGTTTTGTAATCTGTACTTATTTGGGGTGTGTGTATGTATTTGGTGTGTGTGTATGTATATTGACTCTCTGCCAATGCTTTCTTATTTCTTTGCAAATATAAACCCACTAAAAGGTATTTTTCCCTTCAGAAGGATTTAAATGCGCATTGTTCTTCTGGAAAGTATAATCTAATAGGAAGATACAGTTCATATTAGAACCAGAAAAGCCTGTAATTAAGATGTGTCTCAGTCACATTTTTTTCCTGTCTTTTGTTAAAACAGAAACATGGATTCATTTAAGTAAATAAAATTGTCAGTGGGTAAAGCATTTGTTTTCACAGGCGATAGCAAGGTTACAAATGTCTCTTTCTTCTCATTTTGATTGTCTAAAATATTAACAAATTCTCATTTCATAAAATGTGGGCATATCTGGTTACTTTACATTTTGAGGTGAATTTAGATTAATTTAGGTTAATTTGGGTGTTGCTGTCTTTGCAACACTACAGAGAAGTGATTCTGAGAGTGAACTTTGGAGTTGTAGATTATGTTTTTAAAATATATTTTTTATTATTATTTATTTATTTATCTTTGGCTGTGTTGGGTCTTCGTTGCTGTGCACAGGCTTTCTCTGGTTGCGGCGAGCGGGGGCTACTCTTCGTTGTGGTGCACGGGCTTCTCACTGTGGTGGCTTCTCTTGTTGCGCAGCGTGGGCTCTAGGCATGCGGGCTCAGTAGTTGTGGCTCACGGGCTCTAGAGCACAGGCTCAGCAGTTGTAGCACACGGGCTTAGTTGATCCACGGCATGTGGGAATCTTCCCAGACCAGGGCTTGAACCTGTGTCCGCTGCATTGGCAGGCGGATTCTTAACCACTGCGCCACCAGGGAAGTCCTAGAGTTGTAGATTATGTTGAGACCAAACTCTAGGTCAAGCACTCACTTAACTTAGACACTGTTGTTCTAATCAGGTTCTGAACCTCGCTGGGTCTCAGTGGCCGCGCCTTCATGGGGTTGTTGGGAGGATTACCTGAAATCCTCACAACTATGTGGAACGTGCTAAAAATGTGTGTCTGGAGTCAGTGGTAGTTCTTATACACTGCTATTACCCAGTTGATGATAGAGCCTCTTTATGCTGGGGGTCTCTTAAAACCCTCTGTCTTTCCACCATCCTTATTTGGGTGAATTAGCTAGTGGGTACACTCTCCTTTAAAAAGTTGACAAGGGAAACATACACAGAATGCAAGTCAGCTCTCTATGCCTAATAACAATGTTGGAGAACTTTTGATATATCAGCCTCTTGATCCTAACGCATAACGTGAGATGGAGGCTCACATTATTGATTTGCGCTCTGTGCTGTTGCCCGTCTTATTGGCACAGGGGTCGACAGACGTTTTCTGTTAAAAGCCAGGAAGTAAACATTTTAGGCTTTGTAGGTTTTATAGTCTCTGTCACAACTACTTTGCTCTGCCATTTTAGCCAAGACCAGCCATTCACAATACTTTAATTAACGGAATGGCTGTATTCCAATAAAGCTCTATTTATAAAAACAGCCTGTGGGCTGGATTTGGCCCATGGGTTGTGGTTTGCCAACCCCTGGGCACAGGTAGTTGAGCGTTAAGTTGTTGTCTCATTTTTTAGAACCAGAGATAAATTCTTGCTGTCAGGGTTGTAGTTGTCCATTATTTAGTTTATCCAAATCTACATGAACATTATAGGGAATTCCCTGGTTGTCCGGTGGTTAGGACTCCAAGATTCCACTGCAGGGGCCCGGGTTCGATCCCTGGTCGAGAACTAAGATCCTGCAAGCCGGCTTGGCCAAAAAAATAAATACACATTATAATTTTCTATTCTTTTTGTTTATAATTTTATCCTAAAAGGATAAACTGTCGACCTTTGATCTCTGAAGCTGTATGGCAATTGAGTTTTCTAGCTAGTTCTCTCACATCTCTAGGAACAGGTGGGGTGATGGGGAATACCTTGATTGCCTAAGAGATTAGACAGACATTACACCATTTTATTCGTAACTGAGTAGATTTTGAGTTCTATTGGACAGTATCAGGTTTGGCTTTGCAATTGGATAGGTTCACCTTGCTGCTCTGCCCCCTCCTAGCCATAGGTCACTGGCTTGTGACGTGGCTTTCTTAAGGCTCGATTTACTCATTGGTAAAATAATAATTCTTACCTTGCTGGGTTGCTCTGAGGATTGAATGAGCCCATGCATTTAAAGTGTCGGGGCCCAGTGCTTGAAAAAGATAAAACAAATAAACAGCAGTTCTTAAAAACTTGGGTGAGAATCTTATCCTGAAGGCTACATGCTTTTTAAAAACTTCATTGTTATTTTACATTCCTTGTTCTTTTTTAAAAGGGAAGATGCATTTCTGTGTACTTAAGCACTCAAACTTATTTGGAGCTGTGCCTTTCAAACTATTTGTGCTGAAAGACTTTTTTTTCTTATCTGTCATGAACCAATGCTTTCATAAAATATAATAAAATGAATTTATTATAAAAATGAAATAAACAGAACACATGCAAAGCCCTATTTTTTTTTAAATGAGATCCAACAAATACATCAAGTTTCTAAATGCTTACTCTAATTTGCCTGCTTATTTCTTTGGGAAATAATTAGTAGATTACTTAATAAATAATTTATTATTAAATAATAATAAATTAATAAATAATAAATAATTAGTAAATCTGTACTGGCCACAGTTTTAGGATCACTGGTTTAGGAGGAAGCCAGTTCATGGGAATTCTTTTAAAATACCGGCATCAGTCTCTCTTGAATAGAATTAGCCACTAAATAGACAGTGAGTTTCCCCCTTCTTAAAAAGTAGTCACCAGGGCTTCCCTGGTGGCGCAGTAGTTGAGAGTCCGCCTGCCGATGCAGGGGATGCGGGTTCGTGCCCCAGTCCGGCAAGATCCCACATGCCACGGAGCGGCTGGGCCCATGAGCCATGGACGCTGAGCCTGTGCATCCGGAGCCTGTGCTCCGCGACGGGAGAGGCCACAACAGTGAGTTTCCCCCTTCCTAAAAAGTAGTCACCAACTGCAAGTGAACGTTATTTACTTACCCAAATCTTTGTTCAACACAACCCCTCTCCACTGCCCAGTCAGATGGTTTGGTTTGAGGTAACCAGAGGTTCTCATCAGGGAATAGGCCTTGATGGTTTGCTCCAGGTCAGGATGACACTCCCTTGGCGCATCTCCCTCACAGGAGGGTCCCAGTGGCTCCAGTGCTGATCCTAAGAGCTTAGACCTCGTGGAGTGTGGATATAGGAATCTCAGCCCCTCACTTTCCCCTCCATCCTCTGCGATCTGACAGCACCTCCCACTACTTATATTAAACCACATATTTTATTATACCACCATTATTTTCTCTGACTCCCCCAGAGAACTATGAGCTTTATAAGGATAAGAGCTATTTTCTTTTCTTTTTGGCTCCCTGGCTCCTGACACACTCTAGGTGTACCTTGAAAATGTACTGATGTGTGAATGGATGAGTAGGCGATGCTGTCCAGGTCTCTCACCAGGCTGACATCCTTTATCTGCACGCTCTTCACTTTGCTAGGGTTCCTCTCAAAAACATAACCAGATTGGGAGGGGTGGAGGAGGAGAAGGGGGTCACTCCAGAGCAGCACACAGCTGCCAACACTTTTTTCATGCCCATAACCCAGAAGAACATGGACTGTGTATTTTGGGAAGTCATCTTTTTCTCATTCCTCATTTTTTTGGTGCTGACTGTGTAACAGGGTTGTAGGAAATTAGTCAACAGTGATGCTACCACCTTCAAAACTGTCACAGTGACTTTCTGGAAGCTGTCAGGGCCACACCTTACCCTAGTTGAAATTCAGTGGCATTGAGCTCTTGAGATTATAGATAGTGATTTTTCTGAAGTAGACACAATGGTGTGTGAACTGGGCTGGAATATACCCAGGTTCTTGCATGGGCTATTATGGGTCATTGACACATTACAGTAAACCACTTATGGATCTTTTATGATATGTATACAGAATAATATCACTGTGATGGGGATGGAAAAGGGGATTAGAATCATTTGTATGGTAACAATCATTTTCAAGGAAAAAGAACTTAAAAATCAGTTGATATCTTACAGTAATAGATTAGGTTTTTGGCAGTTATGTTTTCTTTGGGGGACCAGTAAAGTTAACAGCATCTTGACTAAATGTTGGCTTTGGATGAGGATGCTTGAATCCCATCTTAGCTCTGTGACCTCGTTCAAGTTACTTAGCCTCTTTGAGCCTCACTTTTCCTTATCTGTAAAATGGGAGTAATAATAGTATGGAGGCATAGATGATTATGAAGATTAAATGTGACAATTCATGTACAGTGTTTAGTGGTGTCAGTATTTCTTTAGCATGCATTATTACTGCTTAAGTGTGTATAGATTGTTTGTTGGTGTAGTTACACTTTTGAAAAGAAATGACAGCCTTCAATAGCAGTTGTATTTGAAAACTATTTATATGTGCAGAGTACTAATTTACATATTTCTGCCCTTCTTAACTATTTTATATATGTTAATTTATTCTTCTGGAATTCTTGTAATAAAAGTTATCTAACTTTTTAACACTTAACATTGAGAGGTGATTTATAGTTTATTAAAACAAATTGCTAAAACTCTAGCAAAAATAATAAGCAGACCATTAAACAAATTCTGCTAATTCAGTGGAATACAATATATGAAAACTAGCAATATAGAAAATAAATGAGGGGCTTCCCTGGTGGCGCAGTGGTTGAGAGTCCGCCTGCTGATGCAGGGGACACGGGTTTGTGCCCCGGTCCGGGAGGATCCCACATGGCGCGGAGCGGCTGGGCCCGTGAGCCATGGCTGCTGAGCCTGCGTGTCCGGAGCCTGTGCTCTGTGCAACGGGAGAGGCCACAACAGTGAGAGGCCCGCGTACCGCAAAAAAAAAAAAGAAAAGTAATGAAAAATCAGAATATAGAGTTATATGTATAGCATGAGTATAATTTATATAATATATAATATAAAATTAAGTAAATTATGCATCTTAAGATGAATAATCACTATGCTATAGTGTTGGAATTAAGGATGCCTCTTTTTCCCTTCACTTTCCAATGCTTATAATGTTGCTAAAAGGTATTTGTTTTTTTAATTTATTGTTTTTAACTGAGATATAGTTGATGTCAAATATTATCTAAGTTACAGGTGTACAACATAGTGACTCACAACTTTTAAAGGTTATACTCCATTTATAGTTATTATAAAATATTGGCTGTATTCCCTGTGTTTTATAATATATCCTTGTAACTTATTTATTTTATACATAATAGCTTGTACCTCTTAGTTCCCTATCCCTCTCTTACCCTACCCCCTTCCCTCGCCCCACTGATAACCACTAGTTTGTTCTCTCTATCTATGAGTCTGTTTCTGCTAAAAGGCTTTTATCATTTAAAAAATTTAAAGACCAAACATCTGTTATTCACTCTAATTGCTCAAAATGACAGACATTAAAAAGTCACATTGAATCTAAGTCTTTTATTATAGCTAGCAAATTTATTCAGTTTATTCACAGAATGTTTGCTAAAATCAAGCAACTGCTTTGCAAATTAACTAACTTTCTGGATGGCTAAAAACAAACAGGGTGTCTTTGTTTTATTTACTAGGTACCCAAATATTAATGGCATAGCCTCACAGGACCAGGAACAATTCTCTTGAAACTCTTAGTCCATGACATTTTGTAGACATTTCATGGAGGAAATTTCCAAGGCCAGTGGGCAGTCAGCAGCAGAAACTTCTGTGATCTGTTAAAGGGCTACCTAGAGACCATCACTGGCTCCTGAAGCATGTGTGGAGATATCCAATTACAACCCAGGGAAAGTACAGATCTGGTTCATCATGCGATCAGAGAGTTATCCTTCCCAGTCAGGGTGACAGGCTGCCAAGCTGACATCTGTCTAGCAGGGCATGTGAGCCCACCTGCCAACACCATTATCCCCATTTAGGGTCAGGCCAGCAGGGATCTTTCCCATTTAGCCCTGAATGTCTTCATTTTCACGAAGTTTTCAAAGGAGAATGAACAACTCAGCAGGGCACATGGTGGTGTGATTGAACCTGCCTCAGTTTATTAAATGATAGGACTGTTTCTTGGTCACAGATGGACCTGCCCTTTGTCCATCCCAGGCTATTCCCAAAGCTTCTCTTGAAACAGAACACATTTTTATAGTAGCAAATGTAATTTACCAAAGTACATCTTTTAACGGGAAGTTAGAAAGAAACTTGGTTTTTCATTGTTGTTTGAAGTGTTCCATATGGTGCACTCTGACACGTATCTCATTGCAAATGCTCTTGCTCCTATGACCAAACATCTTCCTAAATTGGAAGCTTAAAAAAATATATATTCTGACTAGAAGTAGATGACATTTTGCATATACAAAATTGCTGAACGTGTATAAATGCCTCTAGTACCAGAATACAGTCTTCACGCTGACAACCCCACCCAGGGCTTGCTCACCGTTCAACAAGACATCCTTTGATTTTGACATTTCCTTTCAAGGGAAATCCTTTTGAATGCATACAGCAAAAGGTATGGAGAGCATTAGTCACTGAGATTTTTACATGCTGTAGTTGAATATCATTGTTAGGTTTGACTCCTACATTATTCAAGTAGATTTTTTTAAAGCAACTAAAGTTTACAGAGGCCAACAGGGAACTTTTGACCTTTCTCTTACTACTGTGGCCTGTAGGGCCATTGACAGGAAGAGCAGCACTTTGCTATTTCAAATGTCCCCTGTGGCTGAACTGCTTGTGGAGAACAAATCATTAGGGAGTAATGGCCTGGCTCGTCACATTCAATTTTGCTGCTTATATTTTTTAGAATGTATAATAATGAGAATAATTTAAACTAGAGAATAATTTAAACTATCTCTTTTCACCAAATACTGTGTAAACATCATATCACATTGCAATTGGGCAAAAGCATAACCACTATGTAAAAGAGATTTGTTTTGTTTTGTTTTGTGTTTTGACTCAGTGTAAATAACTCAATAATACATCAGAAGAAAAAGATGCAAAATGACTCAAAGTCCTGTATGTCAGAATTTTGACCAGTGGGATCATGGGGTAGCTCAGTGACCCCACCTCCCTCCCCCATCCCCCAGAAGGGAGCAGACTTCCATATTCTGCATGGGGGTGTCCCTAACCACTAGAAGGATAAGGACAAGAGCCCCTTGATGGAAAGCCAGCCTGTGCTCGTGGAGGGTGGCAGGTGGTAGACAGGGGTTATCCATGCTTTCTGGAGGAGGAAGAGGAAGAGGAAATCCTCTTCCCATAAATGCCACCTTTGGATGCATTGAAAACTTTGTTATTATTATTTTTAAATTTATTTATTTATTTATTTTTGGCTGCATCAGGTCTTAGTTGTGGTGCGGGCTCTTCATTGAGGCATGCGGGATCTTTTTTGTTGCAGTGTGCAGGCCTCTCTCTAGCTGTGGCGTGTGGGTTTCTAGCTGTGGCGTGTGGGTTTCTAGCTGTGGCGTGTGGGCTCCAGGGTGTGTGGGCTCTGTAGTTTGCGGCACGTGGGCTCTCTCGTTGAGGCGCACGAGCTCAGTAGTTGTGGCGCGCGGGCCTAGTTGCCCCGCGGCATGTGGGATCTTAGTTCCCTGACCAGGGCTCGAGCCCGAGTCCCCTGCAATGGAAGGCAGATTCTTTACCACTGGACCACCAGGGAAGTCCCTCCACTGAAAACTTCGGATTTGGCAATGGAGGCAGCAAAAGGTTTGGCATCCAAGGAGAGAATCTGAGAGGGAAGGGTTTGAGACCTTCCTGTCTCAAAATGAGTAGCAGCCGGTGCCCAGGGGTGGGAGCAGCTGTGCCACCTGGCTCATCAGATGCACGAGGATCCACTTCAGGAGCTCGAGTTTAATCGCTGTTGAGTAGTCTCAGGTCTGTAGCCTCCTGTCTTGAGATGAGAATATCCTCCCACACCCTCACCCTGTGATGGTGAACTTTTAGTTCAAGGAACAGAGTTTGCTTTGAGAAGAAGAAGTGGCTCTTTCCAGCCTTCCTTCAAGGTGTTTGAATGGCTTTTTAAGGCTTCCAGCTCTTTATCCACGTGACTTATCCTGTCATCTGCTCCAGAACTTTCCTACTCTTGCTTTATTTCATGATCTGCCTCGAAGGTAATAATAGCCTGAAAAGTTCTGTTCGTTCTTGACAAAGTTCAGCCTTTTCCTTTCCCTTCTCCTGAAGATTTCAAACTGTACTTTCATTTGAGGCTCACACCATCTGAAGACATTTGAGATGATCTGTCAAGTCTGCTTTGTGTCCTCTTTTTTTAGAAATGTTGGTGTAGAATTGATTTTTCTCTGTATTCTGGTTGTTGAAATATACACTTAACTTTGCAACATCAGTCAGTTCCCTCCTAGCTCCTCTTGCCTGGTCATTAGCATCATAGCTGTCTCCAGATGCTGCCACGTCTTTAACCTTTCACACGCATTCCTCCAGCTCTGATATGAATTTCCACAGAGACTCTAGAGCCCTGTGTGGAGATCCTGACTTTTTCATCTGTTGCCCTGAATAGTGTTGAGTTTGTGGTGGCTTTTCCGTGTCTATGGATTTAGTTTCTGTTTATAGAGACTGGCCCTTGCAGCGTCAGACATTGACTCATCTTGTTTGGAACAAGGAGATTTTTCTTTTCCAAGTTGGTTTGCCATAAAGCACAAGATGGACCAAATCACAGGGTAACATGTCCAAGGCATCAGGCACTTCTGGGCTTTCATCTTCTTCCACCACAGGGTAGAACCATGGTGAACACGGGGCAGGATTATGCCTGGAACCAAGCCTGCACCTGGCAGCTGGGATGAACCATGAATGGAAAAGGCCAGCAGGGGTGCAGAACTGGTCCAAGATAAACACACCCTCAACCCTGCCCACTACTCCTTGACATTTTTCTAAAACTAGAAAAATGCTGAGCTTTTAATGGCATGTTTCTTGTCTCTCTGTATTAGAGAGACTTTTTTTTTTCACTGACTGAAAAATTCTGCCTAAAACTAAGAGAATGGGCCACTTCCAACTATCCAGGCACATGTCACTCTCTTCCATTTTTACCCCGTGAGGATGAGACTGGCCCCACATTGTTAGGTAATTCTGCTGCAGAACAGCAGAATTACATTTTGGCCAAAAGTACAGCTCATGACAGGGCGAAGCCCCTCCATGGTACCCCCAACCTGCCACCCAGTCCCCCGTGGTCCTCATGGGCACCTGGGCCACAGCAGGCCCTTGCAAACACCAGGCAGGGTTCTGCTTGGCACCAAGCTTGTACCTGGTGGCTGGGATGGACCATGAATGGAGAGGGCCAGTGGAGGGTGCAGGACTGGTCCAAGAAAAACACACCCTCAACCCTGCCCACAGCGTCTTGTTTTCCTAAACTTTGCTTCCTGTGGCCCTACCAGCCTCCCCCCATCCTCTGCACTTGCCATGCCCTCTGCCTTGAAAGCCCTTCCCCTCCCTGTGTGCATGGGAACAACATCTATCTTATAACCTCCTCATGCCTGCGACCCAAGTGCTTAGGGCAGGGCCAGGCTCAGAGCGGATGCTCAGTGCCCCACACGTTTGTGGAAGGAATGAAGGAGTGAGGGAGGGAGGGAATGACAGAGGGACAGAGACACGTTTGCCATCCCTGAAGATTCCCTGACTCATTGGCGGGCCCCTGCAAGAGAGCTTTAGGGCTTACCTGGTGGCGCAGTGGTTGAGAGTCCGCCTGCCGATGCAGGGGACACGGGTTCGTGCCCCGGTCTGGGAAGATCCCACATGCCGCAGAGCGGCTGGGCCCGTGAGCTATGGCCGCTGAGCCTGCGCGTCCGGAGCCTGTGCTCCGCAACGGGAGAGGCCACAACAGTGAGAGGCCTGCGTACCGCAAAAAAAAAAAAAAAAAAAAAAAAAAACTTTAAACTCCTTTCAGAATTCCAAACTGGGATGTAGAGAGTAGAGGAGGTGGTGGCAGTTCTGGACTGGGCTCCTGATCTCCTCCTCTCAAGTAGGTTTTCAAACAGCCTATCACGTGTGAATTGCCCAGTCAAATAAAGAGACACGCAGCAGCTGCGGCTACTATTAAGAAATGTAATGCCGTGCAGCTTTTGAGAGATTTGCTCTGTAAAAATAATGGAATGCAATGCAAGAGCTTGTGCTATAAAAAAAATAAATAACAATGGCTTCAGAGTTTTCTGTTTTTGTTTTTTGAAGACCTTTGTTATTTGGGCGTGAGTGGGTAGTGTGGGAAGAACACAGGTAACAACCAGACGGGCTTTTCCCTCCAAAGAACCTGAATCCTCGTGGGTGTCATGCCTGTGTCATACCAGATAGTTGTGTCTTAGCCCAAGCACCTAACTGGTGCCTCTCGCACAGTAGGCCCAGAATACCTATTTGTTGAATGAACTAATACGGCAAATACTAAATACTGCTTAGCTATAGGTTGTACGAGAATGTCTGAGGTTATTGTGCATTTACGACGAGCTAATCTTTCATTTGCTTTATGCGGTCTTTCCATGGTATTTCTTCCTAACTGGCCTGTAGTTTCCCTCCCTTCGGTCTCTTTTTCAGAGGGCTGCAGGTTCACATTTAATAGGTTTCTTGACTTTGCAGGTACTTCTGGAGTACTCCAGGCCCTGATACCTGCCCCAGAGAAGGGGAAGAATAACAGCGTTAATCTTAGATCACCCTTCTCCTCCCCAACCCCAAGAGGCCAGTGCTGTTTTTATTGGAAAGTAGTAGACGGGTTTGTTTGAGAGCCACACTTAACACTGTAGAAACAGATGTTGACAGAGGCCAAAGGGCAGGGGAGAGTAAGCCGGTAGAAAGGGTGTATGTAAGTGGACGGCGTGAGGGAATGTTCCTGAGGTGTGTGTTTTCCCTCCTTCATGCCACTTGCTGCAGTGGCTACTAGCACAAATTTGAGTTTTGTTTCCACAGTAGAAAAAATAATCCATGTTAATGCAAAAGTTTGCATTTTCCGATTGTGGGAATTTGTGAGAGTAGCTGACCATTGAAATTGGAACTCTTTTTTTTTTTTTTTTTTTTTTTTGCGGTACGCGGGCCTCTCACTGCTGTGGCCTCTCCCGTTGCCGAGCACAGGCTCTGGACGCGCAGGCTCAGCGACCATGGCTCACGGGCCCAGCCGCTCCGCGGCATGTGGGATCTTCCCAGACCGGGGCACGAACCTGCGTCCCCTGCATCGGCAGGTGGACTCTCAACCACTGTGCCACCAGGGAAGCCCTGAAATTGGAGCTCTTTAAGAGGACTGTGCTATGAGCAGTGTATGGTGAAGCTGGGGGTGTGGCCCCTGCCTCCACAGCCCCTCACTGACATCCCGCCTCTGATGCTCAGCTGTATCCAGGATGAGGCGGGAGAACAGACCAGACCTAAGTAACACCACCTGTGCTCCTGCAGGACCCGCCTGCCTGAGCACCCATATTGGCAGAACGAAAGCTTTTCACCTGGGTTACGGCACGTCCACGTGACCAGTGAGTTTCATTCCCCCCAGAAGGCAGGATGCCGTCCTCCCAGCGTGGCTCTCTGCTCTGCCCCTTTCCCGTCCTCTTCTGCTGGGCCCTGTGGAAAACTGATGGCAGTTGCATTGTAAGTAAATGCCCCAGCCTCGGGAACCTCTTAGGCTGTTCGTCCAGAACTTTCTGTCTCTGCCATCTCCTCTCATCTCCAAGGATAACACATCCTCCGTGTTATCCTCCGTGGCCTTCTCTAGAGGAAGCCCTGCACTCTCCCAGCCTGGGAAGCAGGAAAGGCCCTGCTTGGCTCTACACTGCTGATTCCAGACTCCTTCTTTTCCTTCTTGGTACAGAAGGCCTCCCTCTTCCCGGAGGTCAGGCCGCCTGCTAGACCCCTCCCTCTGTCATTCCTCGGGACTCTCCTGTGCTTGGTTCTGGGCCGCTCCTACACAGTCACTGGGGCCTTCAATACCTCTCTGCAAGTCCTCACTGCCCAAGTCCAGGGGCCTTCACCTCCATGCCTGAGTCCTTGTTACCAGAGGAAACTCCTCTGCTGCCAGACAGCTGCTCTCTTGCCGCCCCTCATTCTTCCAGTGTTATTGCTTGCTCGCCCCCAGCCCACCCATTCCGTAGGTGATGCACCCACCCAGCCACTTGACTCCCCACTGTTCTTTCCGTCATCTCCACACTCACCCCTTTCTCTGGAGGTTGATTTTGACCCCCATCAAAGCTGATCACGCCCTCCTCTGAATCCCTCCTGTGTCTGGCAGCATAGTTCCCTTCGTCAGTGGAAGACCTTACAGCTGAGTGGGATTACTCTCGTTCCAGTGATCATTGGATCCCTAGCACTTGGTACATCTCTTCACCTAGAGCTGACGTGGAGGGAATGTTGTTGAACTGGTTGAAGCTGTTGATGGGTTGTTAACATGTGAAGGATGTTAGTATATTCAGGAAAAAATATTGGCAAAGGAGGTAAATCTGCCTTCCTCCTGTCCGAAAAGTATGGTATAGCTATGGAGATGGTAGGGGAAAAAAGTATTCTGGAAGTTCTCTTGTAGACTCTCTTTTCCAAAATTTAGTCTTGTAACTTAAACAATTATCAAAGTAGTTTATGCACATAATTAAAAAAGAAGTAGAACAAACTAGCTTATAATGAAAATCAACCATCCTCTCCCTACCTCCAGTCTTGAACTATAGGGTCAACCATTTTTATTTTGTTTGTTTGTTTACTTATTTATTTATGGCTGCATTGGGTCTTCATTGCTGCACGCAGGTTTTCTCTAGTTGTGGCCAGCAGGGGCTACTCTTCGTTGTGGTGCACAGGCTTCTATTGTCGTGGCTTCTTTTGTTGCGGAGCTCGGGCTCTAGGCACGTGGGCTCAGTAATTGTGGCTCGCAGGCTCTAGAGTGCAGGCTCAGTAGTTATGGCGCATGGGCTTGTGGGATCTTCCCGGACCAGGGCTTGAACCCGTGTCCCCTGCATTGGCAGGCGGATTCTTAACCACTAAGCCACCAGGGAAGCCCCGGGTCAACCATTTTTAAATTTTCGGTTTTTAGTTTATCTGGTGGTTACTGGCAAATTTCTAAATGCTGTGGTTTAATCTCAAATAGGGCTAGTGAAGAGCAGCCCCTAAAACTAATGAAGTCCTAGACTATGTAACACTGAATTATTGTTCACGCTGAATCATTGTTACCAATTTCATTATGAAAATTACTGAAAAATATTCTAGACAAAAGTCTTAAATCATGACGCTGTGGAATCAAAGTTTTCACCTCTCACTTGTCTCTGTTTAGTGTTAGGAATGGAAGATTTTTTGATATTTTGGGGTATATTGTATAGTTTTTGTATATTTTAATAGAATAAAAGTGATGTTTTCCCAACCCTTTTTCTTTTCCATGTGTTTTTGCCTCTTGTGGCTCTTTGCTGTTTTCATCCCCTGGGGATACAGTATGGCAAGTTGATAGCACCTGATTTATACCACCTTGATAAGGGCTTTGTGTAGCTCTTTAAAGCTACCGTTCGCTCTGTCTTTGAATGCTATCTCCGAAGGTGGGTTTAGAAACTAGAGGCTTGTTCCTACCTCAAAGCCAGTGAGTGTTACAGGAAATGTCATGAGGAGAGGAATACTTCTTGAAAAAAGGCACATTGTAGATGCCTCATTTCAGAGTGCAAAATGGCTGCCTATGGTTGAAAATAAGTCGGTAGATAGAGTCTTCAGCGCATTTAATTAAAAGTACCGTGCTAAAAGAAAGTGTAGCAATTATATATTATTAACCTAAGTGGCGCCAAGGCTTTGAAGTTGTTTGCTGTGGCCTGTTGTTTCCTTTGATTGCTCGCCGTCTAAGACTAAGCTTGACTGCTCAGTTACGAAGGCATTTAGAAGAAGAGCAACATAGTAACTTTGATTGCACGCCGTCTGAGACTAAGCTTGGCTGCTCAGTTACGAAGGCATTTAGAAGAAGAGCAACATAGTAACTTTGATTGCATGCCGTCTGAGACTAAGCTTGGCTGGCCAGTTACGTAGGCATTTAGAAGAAGAGCAACATAGTAAACCCAAGTACAAAATTAGGATCTTTGGAGCCCCCGTGCTGTACATCCGAGCTGTTGCCTAGTGAATCCAGTCTTTTGCTGCTGTAGTTATTTGGACTGCGATTATTCTGCTTTCCCGACCCATTCCCCGATCAGACGTTGTTTAGTTTATTGGAAAATGCATGTTGTATATGTCAACTAAAAACAGGGTGTCATTTTGGGGCTTAAATGGAGGAGGCTTCTATTTCAAGCCGAATTGAATGAATAAGGAAATTGAAGAACTGAGAAGAACAATGCTGGGCCCATTATCATAAGAAAATGAGGCTCGGCAAATGTCGGGCTTACAAGTCATTATATGTATGGTAGGTAGCAGCGGGGAGAGGGGGCATCTCTGGCTAAAAAGAGATCAAAATGTACTTTCCTGCATTAATAACTGCAAGGTGGCAAAGGGTTTCAGTGAAAAGAATAAAAAAGGTTCTAGATCTGATTTTATCACTTTAAGCTGTGTACTCAGCTACAGTTATTAAATAGAAAAGGTTTACTGAGTGCTCATGACATGTGTGACAGAATGTGACAGCTGAAAATGACTAGGAATCAATGGGCCAAGCCCTTCATTCCACAGAAGGGAAAACTGAAACTGGTGAGGCCAGGTGACTTGCCTAAAGTCCCTTGCTAAGTGACCTTGGGCAAATCCCCATGTAAGTCAGCTATGTTAATTTTTATTAGCTCTGAACATTTCAACGCATTTTAATATTCATTAGAACTTTGTTACTGAAGCTGCATTTGATATTATTGAGTTCTTTGTGCACCAGGAAACAAAAGGCTTCATTTGTTTACTGAAGAAAACATTTATTGAGCACTCACTGTGTTCACAACACTCTTGCTTTTTAAGATATGGCTTGATAGCATAATATAAAACTTAGTGTTCAAACCAAGACTGATCATTTGCTTATCCCATATGGGAGGTATAGAGCCTCCATGAAAATATATTTCATGGTCCACACACAGTAGTAGGTGTGGTTAAAAAGATCTGTAGAACTTTTAGCCCTCTGTCATACAGTTCAGCAATGTAAGGGGAAATTCTGTTTTTTCTTCTCTACGCTCTGCTCTCTATACTTCTGGTCACCAAATGTGTGAAGGTTTTTCCTATACCAAGCGATTCTCAGATGCCAGCTAGGTGTCCTACGATTTAACTCGATTCTGACACTCCCTAGACATAGCGTCAGACCCCACAGTCTGCCCCCATCCCACTTCAGCTGCCAATTCCAAGTCACCTGGGCTAGGTCCAGCCAGCGATCAATTGGGGGTTCCATTGAACCCCCTCCTCAGGTTTAACCATTTGCTAGAATGGCTCACAGAACTCAGGAAAACCGTGTACATACTCGATGACTGGTTTATTATAAAAGGGTACGACTCAGGAACAGCCAGATGGAGGAGATGCAGAGGGCAAGGTAAGGGGAAGGAGTGCAGCGTTTATGAGCCCCCTCCAGGTGGGTCACCCTCCTAGCATCTTCATGTGTTCACCAACCTGGAAGTTCTCCGAATCCCTTCCTTTGGGGTTTCTATGGAGGCTTCATTACATAGGCATGATTGATTAAATCACTGGCCTTTTTTTTTTTTTTAAGAGTTCATAATATACCTTTATTCTTTAACTTGTAAACGACATTTAATTGTCCTCAAAAGCTAATTATAATTGGCAATAGCTTTTCTCAGTTACTTCTCTCACGTCCAAAAGAGGGGAAGATTTTAGCCCTTGATTTAAAACAAGCACACAAGCGGGGGGTGGGGGGAGAAGGAGATGACCTTAACTACTAATAACATTCCGCTGTTGGATTGTTATTGTAATTGGATGTATAAAACATCCAAGCTGGCGGTTCTTCCAGATGCCAATGAATGTTCAACCTCTATCCCTCTCACTGCCCCCCACCTCCAGAGGTGAGGAGCGGGGTGGGATTGAAAGTTTCAACCCACTGATCACAAGATTGGTTCCCCTGCTACCAGTCCCCACCATGGGAGCATTACAGAAGTCACCTCATTAACATAAACTTAGGTGTGGTTGAAAGGGGCTCACGAATAACAAAAGACTCTCATTTCAGTTTATTGCTCTTATCACGTATGAAATTCCAAGGGTTTTAGGAGCTACATGTCAGGAACCCTGGACAAGGACCAAAGTATATATTATTATAAATCACAATATCACAAGTAGCAACTAATCAGCATTTAAATTTAAATGTATAGGGGTCTTGGGAGTAGCCTGTTGACAGCTGGTTGGTCAGAAGCCCAGGTGACAACCTGGATTTGCAGTTGGCATCTGAAGTGGGAGCAGTCTTGTAGGACTGAGCCCTTAACCCGTGGGGTCTGATGCTATCTCTAGATAGATAGCTGACTGTTTAAATTTAAATAAAAATTAATTTTAAATAAGTATACTTAAAAATTCAGTTTCTCAGTCACACAACCACATTTGGATACGAATTGGACAGCATAGATATAAAATATTCCCATCACCATAGAAAGGTCTATTGGACAATGCTTTTCTACCCCTTTCCATGCCAGAGTTACTTACTATGAATCTAGATCTGGAATCCAGAGATCTGAACTTGAACTCCACATTCACCATTTACCCGGTTACATAAGCTATAAGGTCTAAGACAAGTCCTTTAAGCTGAACAGAGCTCTGGTTTCATTTTGCGTAAAATGAGACATATCCTGCAACATCTGTGAATTGCTTCACGTTATGCCTGAAGAGCTCATATAAAGGTAGAAAGAAATTGTTAACTTAGAGCTGTTCGCTTGGTTGCTACTGAAAAGTATTTGCAGTTGAGGGTGTTGCCTCTTTGCTTGCTTCATGGGGAATTCAAGCATGTGTGGTGTCTCAGATTCACCTGTGAGTGAATTCTGACCCTGCAACAGCAGGTAACTGTCTTCTTTATTCCTGGGTCTACCATAAGGCATTGCCTTCTGCCAGACTTCTTCCTCAGGTCTGCTCTTCACCGGAGCCAGTTTTTTCAATAAGGCTGTGTAATGTGTAATGGTTAAGACCACGAGCTCCGGCAACAGTTGGCCTGCTCTGCTCTGCCTTGGCCAGTCTAACCTTGTTTTCTCATCAGTAAATGGGGGGATAATGAAAGGACTTTAGGCCATAGAGTTGCTATAGGAATTAAATGGTATAGTACTAGGTTATTAGCCCAGTGCCTAGAACTTAGTGCTCAATAATTTGTTCTTGTTAATAACAGCATGATGACGTTGAGAATTTAGCATAGAAGATATATTGCAGGACATTCTGGTTGAACTATCTGGTGGGAGTACACAGTCTAGGTACAGATCTTGAGCACTGGAGGAGAGAAGGTGTGACATGAAAAGTTCCGAAGTTTACAAGGGATGAGCTTTCTCATTATACCTACACTTGATCGACTCAGGGGAGCAGGCTTCCGGTGCCTTCGTCATGTCCCCCTTTCTTCTTCACTGAGTCTCCAAGGCAGATAAATGCCTGGGAGCGGCAGGCAGGTAACGTCCATGCGCAAAGCAGACTGTGAATTCGAAGAGACTGTGGAGAATGAAGAGGACTTTATCAAACTGAAGAACGTGTTGTACTCCGTCTAAAGGGTCTCAATCCACTGCTAAGCTTCAGCCAGCATCACCATGCGGGAGTGGAGTATCCGTAAACCTAGATGTTTATGTGGAATCTCCAAATTTCCACTATTGGCTGAAGTTTTATTTACAACTTTATACGTGCGAGATAGAATACGGCCATGGGTAGGAATTAATTGGCCAATGGCCACTATTTTATGATCTTTTCAAAAAAGCAACATTTTCTAATATCTTCCCAAGAATGCTAAGTTGGAGTTGTTAAATTTGGAATTACTACTTGAAAAGAAGATTCTGTAGTCAAATAACTTTGGGGAACCTTGGTTCCAGGACCAAAAATGTTTAGAAAATACTTCACACTGGATTTGATTCCCCAGACTTACTTGATCTGAGAGCCCTGTTCCCCATGAACTGTATGAACCTTTCATTGTCACCATACAGTGTGGGTGGCAGTATTCTGGGGAATGGTGGTAAGGGTGGACTGAACTGGTGGACCTCTCTTTAGACCATAGATGTAAATAGAATCTTAATTAACACTGAGGAAGAGATCATCATCATGTTACTAATTAACTCTTTTGTAATGTAAATAGAATCCTTGAATTGGGTCAGATTTTCTGTTTTTAAATAAAAGATCTCATCACCCTAAAGCCTATTACTAGGACATATGTGCTATTTTGATGTGTTTTCGATAGGAATAAAATTGAGAAGAATACTTTTGTTTGGGAATTAGGCTCTACTGTGCTCCGTAACGATTTGTGCAGCCAAATTTGGGGGAGATAATAGTATATGAACCAAGGCTACTGCAGCAACACTTAGGAGAATCACGTTTGGACATACCATATGTGCTCTCAACTTTCCTACTGCTACTTTATTATAATGGTTTGGTTATTTGGAACAAAGGGATATTTTCACTCTCATCAGTGACACCTGTGCACTGTCTGTGGGAGGAGGTGAAAAAAATTCCTCTAAAAGGAATTCAATGAGCTTTCTAATTAGGCATTAACTCTTGGACTTGCTCTCAAGAACTCCTTGGGTACCAACCCCAATTTATCTTGCCTGCTATTTCAGATGTGTCTTAAAATAGCATGATTTCCCACAGTCCTCTTAAAATTGTGGTGTTCTCCACCTAGTAAAATGTTTCTGCATTAGATGTCATTTAATTGCATTTTCATGTGTCTTTATTTTGAGGCTTAAATTCAATTTGGGAGCACAGTTAACTAATACAAGTCTTTCTGGGGATTTCATTTTGGTTTGGATTTGGATTTGGGGGAGGGAAATAGATTTTTTTTCTTTGATGTTCTTCAAAGGTATTTCTAGATATTAATATAGAAATCAGAGAAACAAGAGGGCACAGCAGGCCCACGCACCTGAGGCTGAATATATTTCAAATGCTGAGAAAAAGAAAGGTTTGGGCACATGGGGTTGGGGGGAAAGTCTCACCCTCAGCACAGCTGCTTCACTGTGATAAGAAAGCAGAGCTCAATTTATGCTGATCTTGTATCTAACCAAAGTTTACCCTGCAAACTACTGGGGGAAGAAAGGAAGAACTTCCTGTAAAATACAGCTAATGTTGGCCTTTCAGAGGTTGCAAAATGAAAAGCTGTGGGCATGACGCATACTTGCAGGGGGGACTCCAACAGGATTTCCTGTGTTGGAAAGGAAGCTCGGTGGAAACCTTTAATTCATTCAGGAACGTGGAGACTAGATAATGGCCGTTAAGAGCTTGGCTTCGCAGTTACGGAAGCTAATCTAATATAATACAGTCAGCTCAGTACATCCCATTTCTCATTTATAAGAAAATTATGCATGCTATATTCATTCTAAACAATCATGATATCTTGTATGGGAACTTTTTCCTTGAACATTTCATGTATTCTTTTTTGATAATTTTAAAATGTAGTTTTGCCAGATGTAACGGACACTTTAGTGGGCTCCTTAGTCTCTGTTTTAATATGAGAAATTTCCTCAAATTAAATTGAAATCATGCTGAGTTTTAAACTCGATGTGTTGCTAACACTTTTAAAAGATGTACATTACATGAATATTACAGCATTGAAGTAGACACCAAAAAACATCATTCAATCGGAATCATTTGAAATAGTAGTATATATCAAGACTCAAAGCAATAGTTACGAGGTGTATATTGATATTATTGTAGTTAATCTTTTTGGGATCTTCATATTTACCATTGTTAGATATCTTTTTTTTTTTTAAAGAGGAAAATATATAAGTAAGTTGGAATGCAGGTATACCTTTTGGCAAAAGGAATGCTAAGGAAGCCTTAGCCACTTGACTCTCTTCAGATTGGACTAGTTTAGTTGGAAGAGTCTTTCTATATGTATTTCATTGTTTTCCTCATTGACCATGTGAGTGGTTGAGTTTCACTTTTGTTTTTGCCAACTTATTTAGAACCAGCTGTGTATAATGTATAATATGCTATACCTTAAAACTTCCTCAAGAATGAAGTTCGCTTTCTCAAAAACAGGACCAGGTTTGCTACATAATAGAAATATTACAAGTCATATTTTTATTGGTGTGTACACATGATTTTTATTAATCTCCTTATTCTGTGTGTTCATAGGTGTCTAAATAAGTAACTATGAAGTGTCTCCTTATATAATAAATTTAAGCTAGCTTTGTTCCAGTATATTAGACTTTAGAAAGAACTCATTAATAAATGTGAGGCAGTGAACTCAGTGCCAAGGGGAAGTTAGTGTTAAAGGACTTTCTAGGATCTCGATAGAGTTCTTAACAGGGCAGGTTTATTTTATTTTGAGTATTAGGAAACAGGTTGGGAAAAAAAGATATGTAATAAATCATGGTCTAAAGTGATTTACCATAGGATTCTTGGTTACCTGCAATGGACCATTCTCACTCTTGTTTGGTAAATAATGCTGATGGGAACAACTCTTGTCTGTAGGTATGAACTAAGCAACGCTTCATATCTCCATTTGCCTTTTAAAAAAATAAAAATAAAATAAATTGCAGGGCTTCCCTGGTGGTGCAGTGTTAAGGATCTGCCTGCCAGTGCAGGGGACATGGGTTTGATCCCTGTCCTGGGAAGATCCCACATGCGGAGCAACTAAGCCCGTGTGCCACAACTACTGAGCCTGTGTGCCACAACTACTGAAGCCCACATGCCTAGAGCCCATGCTCTGCAACAAGAGAGGCCACGGCAATGAGAAGCCCGCGCACCACAATGAAGAGCAGCCCCCACTCGCCCCAACTAGAGAAAGCCCGCGTGCAGCAGTGAAGACCCAACACAGCCAAAAATAAAAACAAATAAATAAATAAATTACAAAGAATAAGTTGTTATTTAGAATTTTGCACCATCAAGCTTAATAAGAAATTGTGCATAGTAAAAGGACGGTTAAAGGTAACAGGAGTGAGTGGGGAAGGGATAAAACAGATCTGTTTGATGGTGTTTATAGATTGTGAGCTCTCAACCAGATTCATGCATCCTTTTTTGTTGTTAAAGACAGTCCAGGCCTGCTGTTTTGGGCTATTGCTATGAGGCTATTGTTCAATCACTTACTTGCCAAGCAGTTTTAGAACACTCACTATGTGCCAGATACTATCCTAGGTGCTAAGAATTCCCAGATGAACACAACGAAAGCTTGTCCTGGAGAAATCTCACAGTTGTTCTTCAGAAGCACTATTCCTAACGTGGTTTGTTCTTTCTTCTCCACACTAAGTGATGAGGAACCCTGGGGCAAATAATTCCAGTAGTGGGTACATTCTTAAAGAAAAAATGAGCTATTCATAGTCTGGGCCCGTGTTTAGCTATGTGAATTTATCTTCCCCAGATCTCCACAGTGTCCACTCTTCTTGTTGAGTTACCTGGTCTGGTCTCATCGCAGCACGTGCAGAGCTCACCCTGTCTTTCTGTTTATACGACTCCTTGTCCCTCTTCCCCTCTGTCTCTATTGTACATGTGCTTTAAGGCTGAGCCAGATCTTCCTTTGTTCATGCATAAGGCTGTTTCTTTCTGGTCGTTGCTGCCCACACTGAGCTTCCATAATCCTGGACTGTCCATAGTTGGCATCTCACAGTTTAGCACTTAAATCACATGTTGGTTTGCACAGTGGGGTTTTAGTCACACATCCCCAACTTGATTGTCTGGGTTTTGCTGGGAGCTATTCCTGACCACACCTTGGATTCCCAGCTACTTTAGGAGAAAGCTGGACTCAAGGTTCTGAGGGGTGGCAAGAGAAAGCCTGAGATTAAAAATTAACTGGATTATCCTCAAGGAATGTAACCCATAGGAGGAATAACCAACTGTAAATTAGAATTTTAAATTAGAATAATTTAAACCCTAGAACTTGCCTGAATTTATTTTAACAGCATTCTTATGCAATAAGTTACCTAACATTGTTCACTAGATTTAGCTCGCCAAGCTGCCTTGTTTGACCTTCATGGTATTTGAAAAACTCAGGAAATCTTACAAAAATTCAGATTCCTACTTTGTCTGAAATAACCTCTCCCACCCTAGTGAACTCTAAGGGAAACTAACTAGCTCGTTTTCATAGTCATGGCAAAGGCAGATGACAACAGCAGCATCAGGCACGTATTATTGGGTGTTTACTCTGTGCCATGCACAGTTCCAAGGACAGTACGAACTCACGGTGCCTCTAGTAAGTAGGTGCTATTATTATCTCGATTTTACAGATGAGGAAACTGAGGCACAGAGGTTAAGCAACCAGTTCCACAATCCCACAGCCTGCAGACAGTGGCTGGGAGACCCAAACCTATGCAGGCAGATTACAGATGTATGCTTTACTGCCTCTTCAGAGGGACTGAAGGCACCTGCTCAAAGGTCTACCCTAAAATGATTGCCTTGGTTTGGTTATAAAGGAACAAAGTTGGTTATAATGTGTGAAAGTGGAACAGCAGTTTATTTTTCTGTTTCCTTAGATTTCATTTAACTTAATTCTAAACTTTGAAACAAAATGACAGCTTCATGAAGAGACCTGCACAGATCTGATTGCTTAAAATTAGTTTGCATGTTTATTATTGTTTTTATTAATGCTTACTCTATTTGTCACATTTGCTTAATTCCAGGGGTTATGGCAATCTCATCCTTCCTAAACCAAACTGATCTTTCTCTAGATTCTGTCCATACCTCTCATTTGGTCACTCCATCACACTGCATTATTTCAGTCTCAACATCCCAATTAGATTATAAACATTTTAAGGATAGCATAGTCCTTTATTTCTTTTTTAAAAATATTTATTTATGGCTGCATTGGGTCTTTGTTGCTGTGCGCAGGCTTTCTCTACTTGTGGCAAGCAGGGGCTACTCTTCCTTGTAGTGCACGGGCTTCTCATTGCGGTGGATTCTCTTGTTGCGGAGCACGGGCTCTAGGCACACGGGCTTCAGTAGTTATGGCTCGCGGGCTCCAGAGCACAGGCTCAGTAGTTGTGGCGCACGGGCTTAGCTGCTCCACAGCATGTGGGATCTTCCCAGACCAGGGCTTGAACCTGTGTCCCCTGCAGTGGCCGGCAGACTCCCAACCACTGCACCACCAGGGAAGCCCCGTCCTTTATTTTTCATATACATATAGTGTATGTGTGTAACACAACATTTAGGACAGTACTTTTTACAGAGTGGGTTTTTAATAAGTATTGTGTATATGAGAGGGTATTAAGATGAAAGTATATGTATATAAAGAGTGTGTGTATGTGTGTAAACTTTTTATTCTAGAATTTTTTAAGTATGCTTAGAAGTTGAGAAAATAGTGATAAATCCCCATGCACCCATATCCAGCTTCAACAAATCTTAATGTTTTTTAAATTGTGAAATATACATAATAAATATTCTATTATTATATATATATGTATAAGAAATAACAAGGAAAAATTGAACCCCATGTTGTAATCACGTGGCTTAAGAAATAAATGTTATTGCCCTTAAAGCCCCTGGAATGCATTTTTTTTCCCCTCCCTCCAAAGATAACTCCTGTACTGAATTTTATGTTCATCATTTGAGGCTGAAATTGCCACGGTTATTTGTGGATCAGCACCTGTGCTCCCTTCTCTTTTAGTAATACAACTTCCCATGTTTTAGCTGGACATACGCCTTCTGAAGACTATTTCCCATGTTCTCTTTCAGTTATTTATGTGTCATGTAACTAAGTTCTGACCATTGTGATGTGAACAGAAATGATATGTGCGACTTCTGTGTTGTGTTCCTGGAAGGATTGTGCTCTTTTCTTCCTTCCCTTTTTATTGGTTGGCTGAAGCAGCATCTTAGAGACCATGAGACAGAATCTGGGTGTTGAGGATAGAAAGCAAAAAGATTGAAGTAGGTTTTGTTCTTCCCAGCCCAGAGCAGGCTGTGCAGGACACTTCCCTGTTCATTTGGCTTTGAATATGCCCTGGTGAGTTTCCCTTATACTATGCAGTTTTAAAAAGGATTTTATAAACTAGTCACATGTTCAAAATCCACAAGTAGTAAGGTATAGAGTGAAAAATTTCACTTCTGCCACGCTCCCCTCAAAGCAAATACCACCAGTTTCTTTTACATCCTTCCAGAGAAATTTATATAGTACTATGTATTTTAAATATAATTCAGTTATAAAAATTTGGAAATAGCTACAGTTCCTAAGCAAGAAGTATCTGAGGACCCCTGCTTTGGGCCATGGTTCTAGGTTTTACCTTAAGTGACAATTCTGATATTGCTAGTGTCTTACTAAAGGATTGCCAAAGAATTCTGAAGCATGCTATGTTCAATTAAAAAACAAAAGGTTATGACCATTTATCAGAGTCTAGGCATAGTAGCTGCATGTGTTCAGATTAAGCTGTCATTCTCTTCAAATTCCTTAAGAGTTGAGTTGACGATGAGAACTGAGCAAGTAGGAGGAGTTCCAGCACAGTAGTGGGCGGCCCAAGCATCATGGAAAGCACTAGGTCTTTTTTTTTTTTTTTTTAATTGCCAAGTGCATGTACCAAAGCTCGTGTGCTTTACATACTGGGGAGCCTAAAAGTTCTACTCAAAACCTCAAACCCCAGTCTAGCACAGGGAACTATATTCAATATCTTATAATAACCTATAATGGAAAAGAATATATATATATATATAAACTGAATCACTTTGCTGTACACCTGAAACATTGTAAATCAACTATACTCCAATTAAAAAAAAACCCCTCAAACGCCAGCTTTGGTTTATACACATCCCTAAACTAGCAAGCTTAAATAAATCTGCTTCCTAATTCCTAGAACAATGGCGTCAGTACATGGGAAAAGCGGGGAGGGGAAAGGGTGCTTATTTATATATAAGCAGGCCCACAGACAGAAGCAAGAAATAACAGCAGACAGGATGACAACACAGGAAGGACATAAGACACAGCAGTCTGAGGCCATTTAATGGAGGGACAGACACTCCCACATACCTCTGTAAGCCCTTTTGCCGTGTTGGAGCTATACTCAGAGAAGCACAACACTTAGTGTTTATAGAGATGAGCCTGAGTCATCACATCAAGACGGTGTGTCCAGTGCACTGGGTTTTAAAAAGTTATTTTATTGAATCAGACCCGTAGAGGAATGGTAACTTGCAGCCTTGAAACCATAGAATAGACAACCAGAGGGCTAACAGATGCAACTATGTCAAGATTAATGACTCTCCACGCACATGCAAAACAAACCGTAAGACAACAACAGACTGGGGAAACTAGTTCTACTGTTTATATCAGGTAAATGGGGTTAATATTATAACCTAGAGAGGGGTCCAGAGTTTTTACTAGAAGAGGGGAGAGTTCATGCAGCTGATAGGTTAAAAAAAGAAAAGAAAAAGTTTGTACAAGGGTGTAGAACTGTTGGTTACTTTTCAAAACATGTATTTTTATGATCTTTTTAATAAATGCATATGAGGATAAATGAAAGTAGAAAAGGCACAGAACTTTGTACAAGGCATTCTAGAAAGATTGTTGTCAAAATGAGTATAAGACACTTCTGGTGTGTGTTGTCTTTGTGTGTACATGCAAAAAGGGTAAGAATATTTAGGTCCCCAGAAAACTTTGCCAAGGATATCTTATACCCTTGGGGCAATTTTTCTTAATAACCATGTAGGGGTCTGTGAAGGCATTCTCAGAAGTCCCTGAATTCTATGGAAATTTTAATTTAGATGCCTTAAAAATCTTCTTTGTGATCCTAAAAAGGCATATTTTGGATTATATGATGACGACCTCCTTTCAGATTCTTACCTCACATTTCTTTTTTTTTTAAACAGCTTTATTCAGGTATAATTTACATACCATAAAACTCACTTGCTGTAGGTGTATGTTTTAATGATTTTAGTAAATTTCTAGAGGTATGGAAACATCACCGCAGTCTAGGTTTACGACGTTTCCATTATCCCAAAAGTTATTTCCTCAGGTTTTTGTGCTGTGAATCCCTGTTCCCACCCCTATCCCAAGGCAACCAGTGATGTGCTTTCTGTCTCTGCAAATTTGCCTTTTGTAGATATTCATATGATAAATGGTATCAAACAATATTTTCTTCTTGTATTTTGTGTCTGGTTTCTTTCACTTAGCATTATGTCTTTGAGGCTCATCACTTTGTAGCATGTGTCACTAGTTGATCCCTTTTGCTTGCTGAGTAGTATTTCATTGTATGGAGTCCACAGGTGGCTTGTTCATTCACTCCGCTGATGGGCATTGGATTATTTCCATTCACGTTCACTTTTATGTTTACAATCAAATTGGTAACAAATAACCATCATGAAGCTAAAAATCACGATATAGGATTTCTCAGTTTGAGGTTTTTAGATTTTCCAGGACTCTGGTATTAAAAGGGTCCCTCCGTTATTCAAACTGGAGAAACACTGTTTAGACATATCAGATTTATGAGCAGTATCCTAGTGACAGGACTTCTCCCCTTTTAAAGTGTTAGACATAACAATACTTATATCTCTCTATACGGTTTGCTTAACTGCATGGTGAACACTATATCACTGAAAAGAATCTCTTTGATCTCTGCCTCCTAAAGTTAGAACTACTGTTTGTTAGAGTAACCTATCAGTAACATTAGGTGGATGCCTAGAGGAATATTTATTCTGTATCAGAAATTGTTCAAGGGAAATTAGTTTATATCCTGCCCTTTGCCTCTGTAAATCTCATGGTCCTGGGACTTATCCTCTGACCTTCCCTGAATATCAAAAATCTCTTCTGACCTCTTCCCAACAGAAACTGATTTGGGATAACTTAAGAAAGGGGGCATTTATTGGAATTAATTCCAATAATGGGAGACAGAATTGAAGCAGTGTTGAACAACCAGTATCCAGGGTAGCTCTGGGGAGCAAAGTTAAAAGGATTCAAGGACAGTGTCTGGAGTGCTGACATTCTAATATTTCAACTCCAAAGGCCTTCAGTCCCTGTGTGACTATGCTAAATATCAAATTCCTGGGAGGTTGGACTGCCTGTTTATTCCTGAAGCGGGGAGCATGGGGACGGGCCGCAAGAGACCCACCTTGAGGAAACATCAAGCTCCCACGCTTACGTCTCTCCTTTTCTGGGAGCACCTTACCTTTAACATATCTTCTCTGTTTTGGAAAGGTCCTCTACTTAAGCTAGTTTGATTATCCAGCTACTTCCTGTCCTTTCCCCTTTTTACAGCTTTATTGAGGTTTATTCCAGATTCCAAAAGGGTCACACAGGTAAAGTGATTCAGTGGTTTTTAGTTTATTCACAGAGTTGTGCAACCATCAGCACAATCTCAGTTTAGAACATTGTTTTCACACCCAAAAAAGAAACTCCTAACCCATGAGAAGTCACCCCAGTTCCTGTTCTCCTCCCTGCCACCCTCTACCTCCACCCCAGCCCCAGCCAATCATTAATCCTTTTTCTGTTTGTATGGATTAGTTTTATTCTGGACATTTCACGTAAATAGAATTATACAATGTGTGGCCTTTTGTGACTAGCTTCATTCACTCAGCGTATGTTTTCAAGGTTCTTCCATGTTGTAGCATGGATCAGTCCTTTATTTCTTTTTGTGACTGAATAATATTCCATTGTATACCAGTTTTGTTTATCCATTCATCATCAGTTGATGGACATTTGGGATTGTTCTTTTTTCTTTATCTTTTCACTCTTATGAATGATACGCTATAAATGTTGGTGAACAAGTTTTTGTATGGATATATATTTTCAGCTCTCTTAGGCATATATCTAGGAGTGGAATCGCTGAGATTCCACAATGCTAACTCTATGTTTAGCATTTTGAGGAATTGCCAAATTGTTTTCCAAAGTGGCTGCTCCATTTTATGTTCCCAACAGCAATATACGAGGGTGCTAATTTTCTTCACATCCTCATCAACACTTGTTATTATCTGACTCTTTTACTTTAGCCATCCAAATGGGTATGAAGTGGTATCTTGTGGCTCTGATTTGCATCTCTCTGATGGCTAATGATGTTGAGCATCTTTCCATGTGCTTCATGGCCATTTGTATATCTTCTTTGGATAAACGTCTATTCAAATTCTTTGCCCATTTTAAAATGGAGCTATTCATCTTTACCGTTAAGTTGTAAGCGTTCTTTATATATTCTGGATATAAATCCCTTGTAAGATAATATACCTTGCAAATATTTTCTCCCTTTCTGTGGTCTGTCCTTTCATTTTCTTCTTGGTGTTCTATGAGACATAAAAGTTTTAAATTTTCATGAAGTCCAACTTACCTGTTTTTTTCTTTTGTCACTTGTGGTTCTGGTGCCATATCTGCATTGCCTAACACGGGGTCATAAGTATTTACTTGTATATTTTCTTCTAGGAGTTTTATGGGTTTAGCTCTTACATTTAGGCCTGTGATCCACTTTACGTTAATTTCTGCATAAAGTGCGAGGTAGAGGTTCATATTCATCCTTTTGCATGTGGATATCCAGTTGCCCAGCACCATTTGTGGAGAAGTCTATTTTTTACCCATTAACTTTTTTTTGTCACCCCTGTTGTCACCCCTGGTGAAAATCAATTAGCCATAAATGTATGGGTTTACCTCTGGACTCCCAGGTCTATTCCGTTGGTGTATATGTATGTTTTTTTTTTAATTAATTAATTTTTATTTTTGGCCATTTTGGGTCTTTGTTGCTGCACATGGGCTTTCTGTAGCTGTGTGGCAAGCGGGGGCTACTCTTCATTGCGATGCACGGGCTTCTCATTGTGATGGCTTCTCCTGTTGTGGAGCACTGGCTCTAAGCGCACGGGCTTCAGTAGTTGTGGCACGTGGGCTCTAGAGCGCAGCCTCAGTAGTTGTGGCGCATGGGCTTAGTTGCTCCGCGGCATGTGGGATCTTCCCGGATCAGGGCTTGAACCCGTGTCGCCTGCATTGGCAGGCAGATTCTTAACCACTGCGCCACCAGGGTAGTCTCTATATGTATATTCTTATGCCAGTACCACAATGTCTTAATGACTGTAGTTTTGTGGTAAGTTTTGAAGCATGAATCCTCCAACTTTGTTCAAGTTTTTTCTTGTTGATATCCTGGGTTGCTTCCATTTTTATATGACGTTTAAGATTGTCAGTTTTTACCAAAAAAAATCAAACTAGCTCAGACTTTTAGGGGTTGCATTGAATCTATAGATCATTATGGAGACTCTTGCCTTCTTAACAGTAGTATGTCTTTGGATCTATGAACATGAGATATTTTCCCACTATTTGGATCTCTTTAATAAGTCAACAGTGTTGTGTAGTTTTCAGTGTACTGTTATACTTGTTTTGCTAAAGCTTTTCCTAAATTTTATTCTTTTTGTTTCATCATATTGTAAATGGGATTGTTAATTTTATTTTCAGATTGTTCGTTGTTAGTATATAGAAATAAAATTGATCCTAGTACATTGATCTTATATCCTGCCATATTGCTGAACTTATTCTACTTCTCTTCTTAACTACATAGCTTTACAATAACAATAATGCTAATCCAATAACATTCATTTATGCATTTATAATATCAAGAAAAATTAATTGAATAGCTGTGAAATTTATGAGGGTAGCCTTGTCCTCCAGGATCTGATCTTTCTCACTGCAGACATGGTCCTCCATTTGCAGCTCACTTTATTTCCTACCACATCACTTGCTCTATCCCCTGACCTTCGTCCTGCCTTTTTACTTTATGCTCCAACAGACATACTCTGTATTCTAACATCTCTTTTCAATTGTGTTTTTCCTTTTCCTGTAACAAATTCCCTCTGTATCCTTCTTTCAAATCTCAGATATTTTTGACTTTCCATGATTGCCCCAGACGAATATAGACACTCCTTCTATGTTCCTACTGCCTTTTGCACTTGGCTTCAGTATAGAAATTTACTTTTTTAAAAAAAAGATTTATTTTTTATTAATTTTAGGCTGCATCGGGTCTTAGTTGCGGCAGGCAGAACCTTCGTTGAGGCATGTGGGATCCTTCGTTGCGCCACGCAGACTTCTCCCTACTTGTGGCCTGCAGGTTTTCTCTTCTCTAATTGTGGCACGCAGGCTCCAGGGCGTGTGGGCTCTGTAGTTATGGTGCGCAAGTTCCAGAGCACATGGGCTCTGTAGTTTGCAGCATGCGGGCTCTCTAGTTGAGGCACGTGAGCTCAGTAGTTATGGCTTGTGGGCTTAGTTGCCCCGCGGCATGTGGAATCTTAGTTCCCTGACCAGGGATCGAACCCACGTCCCCCACGTGTTGTAAGGCAGATTCTTTACCCGTGGACCACCAGGGAAGTCCCAGAAATTTACTTTTATATTGGAATAATCTGAGTGTCTCTGCACTCTTGGACATGACCTTTGCAAGGCATCTTTGAACCGATTTGTTCTTCCCATTACTATTTGCTTAGAATTGCTTATAAGAGTGTGTATGAGGGGCTTCCCTGGTGGCGCAGTGGTTGAGAGTCCGCCTGCCGATGCAGGGGATACGAGTTCGTGCCCTTGTCCGGGAAGATTCCCACATGCTGTGGAGCGGCTGGGCCCGTGAGCCACGGCCGCTGGGCCTGCGCGTCCGGAGCCTGTGCTCTACAACGGGAGAGGCCACAACAGTGAGAGGCCCGCGTACCGCAAAAAAAAAAAAAAAAAAAAAAGAGTGTGTATGAGAGTTATCCAGAGAAACGGAACAAATAGGATGTAGTTCGTATATCTGTAGTACAAAATCTGTAGAGCAGGCCAACAGGCTGGAAACACAGGCAGAAACTGATGCTGCAGTGTTGAGGCAGAATTCCTCCTTCTCTCTGGGAGACCTTAGTTTTTGCACTTAAGGCCTTTCAAGTGATTGAGGCCCAGCTTTATTATGGAGGGTAATCTACTTAAAGACAACTGATTGTAGATGTTAACCACATCTATAAAAGACCTTCAGAGCAACACCTAGATTTGTGTTTGATTAAATTACTAGTTGTCATAAGCCTGTCCAAGTTAACCCACAAAATTAATCATCAAAGTATAAATTTCTGTAGGAAAGGGTTTGTGTCTTCCGTTTTATCTTTTATTTGCTCCAGGGAGTCAAATGCAATGCTAATAATCAGTAGGTGTTTTATAAATGCTGGATTAGATGGTTGAATGGCATGAACAGTGTTAAGTCCAAAATCCAATTTGAAGAATGGCGAGTTGTCATTTTGTAAGATTATTGCTGCTTAGCAGGTGTTTTGTATTGTAAGATATTAACAGGAAGTTGTTTTCCTCAATCTTTGGCAGCCTAATTATTTTAACTAAGTATGTCTGTGCCTTCTGTTTTGGGTTTTTTGCTACTTCAACATTGCTGATACACTAAACTACTGTTTTATTTTCTTTACTTGACTATCCTTCTGAGTCTGCTTGACTGTTAAATAAGTTCCGCATTCAAGAGTAACACAGTGCAGCACAATTCCTTTCCCACCCTCCTCTGCTCCATGTTTGACTCGCAGGCCCTGAGATGCTGCTGCCCATATTCCTCTCTCTGTAGGTACAATAATACTGGGTATTTTGAAACACACTGAAGTCATGATACATTGTTGTTAAGAAAAAGATTACATAGAACCTGACAGCAATGTTTTAGTAATAGCTGTAAGACATGGAAACAAAGCAGAATTCAGAGGTTAAAACATAATGAAAGCAGATATGGGGTACAGAGGTTGTGGGTTATAGATACCATAATAATATTTTCTCTTGACCTTTTATAGTCTCTCTGCAAGTGACAGTAAAATTAAATAGTTTTTTGCTTTTAAGAGACAGTGCTTATACTAAGTTCCTGTAGGTCAGCCTTTTGGCAAGTGGGAGCAGTAAAGAGGTCAGCCCATCCTGGTCTTACAGGGCCTCCTTCACGTTCGAAGAGGTCTTCCATTTGTCCTGACAGCTACAGAGTAAACATGCGGAACTGTTTGGAGAAGAGAGGAGAAAGGAATAGCAGAAACAATATACTTGACAATAAATGTGAAATATAAGGAGGAAAAAAGCTTAATAACTTTATCTAGGATACTAACAGCCTGCTGGATGCCTTTGCACAAGTGCCTTTAGCATCCTGAAGGTGACCCCCAGAACACTTGGGCCTCTAGATTCCTTCATGTTTCTACTGATGTGCCCGCCACATCTAAGACAACCTTGGTTCTATCTCTGGAATGTGTGCCATTACTAGGGGGGCCGCTGCGCCCATCCATGTAGTGGTGGTGTTTTGTCTAGGCGGCTGTGCCCTCAGCTGATCTTCCTGAAAAGACTCCACTCGATTTGGCTGCTACCAGCTCTACAGCTGCTAAATTAAGATAAACTCTTACATTCCTGACCCAAAATTACTACATCCCCTTGCTAAGCCTCTGCTTGAAGAGGCACCACGATGCTTATTCCGTAGTCTCCAGTTGTCGTCAAACTCTCAGTGAACTCCGGACAGCCACCTCAGACTTTAAAATATTTAAGCATCGACTAGATTGCTTTACATTGCTAAGAGGTGCTAAATGTTTTAAATAAAGCCTGCCTAAACAGTGTTGTCTCATTCCGGTTTTCTCTCACAGAGGAAGTGTCTTTCAATAACCCAAAACTACTGGCTTCTAATTTTAGGGATAACTAAGGTAGGATCAGGACGGAAAATAAGCTCTTCTCTATGGATTTTTCCTTAGTCATGTTACTCTAGAGGCCTATAATTAGCTCTGTTTTCACCACCTGTAATACGTGTTTAGCTTTACAGTGATGTTGGGGAAACAGTGGGTGATCTACAGGGTTAGAATTTAGGGAGCCTACTTCATCCTACTTTTGTTTTTTGGTTTTTTGTTTTGTTTTTTAAATTAATTTTTATTGGAGTGTATTTGCTTTACAATGTTGTGTTAGCTTCTACTGCACAGCAAAATGAATCAGCCGTACATATACATCTGCCCCCGCCCTTTTGGGTTTCCCTCCCATTTAGGACACCACAGTGCATTAAGCACAGTTCCCTGTGCTATACAGTATGTTCCCATCAGTTGTCTCTTTTATACATAGTATCAATAGTGTATATGTGTCATTCCCAGTCCTACTTTCGGAAGCTGATATGAGTGACACTGCTGGGGTTGGGAGGAGAAGAGGGATATTATCTATCCTTCCATTTCCATTTCCTTTTATTTTTAATGATATGACTAACTCAGTGACACTCATTGATCACCCACAGTTTGTCAGGCACTCTTATGTGTGCTTTACTTGTATGAACTCATCCAGTCCTTACAGTACAATAACCCTGTGGGGTAGGACTGTCATGCCCCTCTTTCAGTGTTGAGGAAACAGGAAGGGTAAATAAATTGTCCAAGGTCATGGAGCAAGTAAAAGTCAGCCCTGGGCAGAGCCCATCCTCTTGACGGCTTTCTTATCTGCAAGGAGAGATGGCAAAAGAAAAACAAAAACAGAATGAAACAAAAAACCAGTAGGAGGAATATAAACTTTGCCCCTCCCATCCGAAAGCACTCTAGGTCTGGCATGGTAGGAATTCTTTTCCAGTATTTTAGATGCTATGACAAGGGTTCATTAGCTGCATACTAGCTCTAAAGAAAGAGGAGGTCATATAAATATAAGGTGGTCTTAAATGAGCTCCAGCCAGAGGTATTACATTCACTGTGACTGTCGCTGGAGTTATTGTTGTTTTTGTAACAGTATTTTAAATACTGAGGAAGAGAATCAACTGCCTTCTTTTTTCAGTCTTCAGTATGAAATTTTACCAAATGGGGAGAGGGCTGTTACAAAGCTCACATTCAGCTTATAAGACCCTCCTCCACTGGCCTTTCTCTTCCCTCATTACTCAGTTGTATAGACAGTCTTGCTTTTCCTTCCTCTATGTGTTTCTCTTTCTACCTGCAATGCCATTCTTTCTACCCCTCACTGCATTTTACTGGCAAATCCTACTCCATTTTTTAAAGACCCAATTGAAGGGTCACATCCTCTATAAAACTTTTTCTTAGATTAACTCTATCCCTCTCCCCACAAACTGATCACATCACCTCCTCCTATGTGACAGCAACTTACATGCTCTTAGCACCTGTAATACTTCATTGCAGTGCTTGTCTGTGGACTGAAATGTGTTACTGCTCCTCCATGAAACAAGCTTTTATTACTTTTTTTAGCTTTTTTGTTTGTTGTTTTTTTTTTTTTTTACAAAAGTATCAGTCTGTGAAGGATTCAAATTTTTACAAAACTGGTCCTTCACCATGATAGTTTGAGAAGTAGTAGTTGTCATTTTTTTCTTACCTGTCCCCTGTGCTAGAAGGTTCATCTTTGTATGACAGTATTTTGTGTCAACAATAATGTGTTTGACATGTAGAACAATGAAACTGCCACTCTCATAAAATGTTTTTTCATACCAGACACTTGTCCTTTTTAAAAGACTGAATTAGGAGGAGATATGGGGATATATGTATATGTATAGCTGATTCACTTTGTTATAAAGCAGAAACTAACACACCGTTGTAAAGCAATTATACTCCAATAAAGATGTTAAATAAAATAAAAAAGACTGAATTATACTGTTTTATGCCCCAATGATTGTACTTATAATATCACATTGTAATTATCTATTTATGGTTCTATCTTTTCCACCAAATCCTCAAAGATAATTAACACCAGGTCTTAATCGCTTCTGCATCCCAAATGCCGACCATAGTACTTAGCATAGGGTAAATGTTCGATAAGCATGGTTGATTGAATGAACAAATGAATTTATTTATTTCTGTTTTCAGTGACCTCACTTGATTCATAAATTCACAGGCTCTGCAGATTCCTGATGATTTAACCCTGTATCTTAAGGAAATGTCTAAAACAGCTTCAGAAGAATTAATTTCTAATGTTTAACCATGTATAAAATCTACTTCTATAATATTGTTAAAAATCAAAATTACTGGCCTAAATTTAAGTAGCACTTTTTTTTCTTCACATGAACAAAATGAGCTTTACATTCTTTTATCTGTTACTTGTGCTAATAAAAGGCGTCTGTATTACATTGCCACTGATTCACATGATTGTAATCTTGCTGTGCAGATCTCCACCTTTGAAGATGTGAATTTTTGTCCTTGTCCCTGAGTTGCAAAGTAAAATCTTACAGGTTTCTGTCTAGAAACCATTCCCTATGATCCATTTACGAGTGTGTGTGTGTGTTCTAGAAGTGTTCCCTTCTCTGCAGATTTACCTAATTAGGGTTTTGGAAACCCCCTGAAGGATCTGTTGTATAATTTACACTGGAAGCCTAGATTTCAACAAGGCAGCTAACCCTGCTTGAAGAATGCTGAGATTGTTTTTGGATGTTGTATTTTAGCTTTATCCAGTTATCAGGATACTTAGTGCAATACTTAGGTTTTGTTTTAGTTTACTCAGCATTTCAAGTTCTTTTTCCTCTTATATATTTGTAAGAAGCAGCCATCATGAAATCATTTAGGTATTGGAAATGTGAATAATATGTGTGTAATCAAATAAAAGTATATTTACGTTATCTTTAGTCAAAGGGGGAAATAGAAAATTGCATACACTTTAAAATTAATCTTGAGATATTCCAAGCCAAGAGCTTGTTAAGTAAATAGCATGAGAAGAATCAGCAGGTTGGATATTTTTATTGGCAGTGTTCAGTTTCTTCCAGTGCAGATCAGTAGTTCTGAAAAAGAGGAGGTAGCCAGGGTGGACTGCCATATGGTCAATTTATTTTCAGGGAACCAAGAAACATAAAAGTATAAATGGTATTCCTAATGGACTGCCTAATATTATAAACCAAATCAAAGACATTTCCAGAGGAACCAGAAGAATGGGGGTGTTCTGTTTGTATGGAATATTGTACAATCAAAAAAAATTATGAGCAGATTGCATTCATGAAGAAATAAACTATGTGTGAAGGAAAACCAGCAAATAAAGGGGAGATGAGAGAGAATAAAAGCAGCCATCCACATTTTGAAGATTTTTAGCCGGGGACACTGAGTGATCATAGCAACCATCTCCAAGGAGACCTGTGGAAATGAGAAAACGCTGAGGTCACACAGGCGCGCAGAGAAATTCCATATTGATGAACAACTTCTAGATGTATCTTTCTCTCTTCACCTTCCATGCCTCCAGCTTTTTAAACAGCATTTATCAGAAGGATAAAGGAAAACCAAATGTGATTTGCCCTGCAGAGAAAAAGTAACTCTCAGAACAGAAAGTCTGCTCAAAACATTGTGAGCAGCTTTTCACTAAGCTTCAAAAGCTATTCAGAAACTTGGATATTAATGAAGTGAGAAGTCCCAAGGATTAAATGCAAGCCTTGGTTGTAGGTGGTCGTGATGGTTATTGTTTCATTGAAAAAGATGCAAGTTTCAATTCTAGGGCTGGAATCAAAGCTCCCAGAAAGGGGTCTCTTGTAAGTCCTTCATTACTAATCAGGCAGCTCCCTGCCTGTGCAGGGACTCCTCGCTTCCATCCCACTGGTCCTGCCAGGGCATTGTTTAGGTGGATGGTGAGAAACGCTGTGCTGTTCACCAAGAGCAGTGGTTTCCTTAGTTCACTCAGTCAGTAAACATTTACTGCTTGTCTGCAGCAGCCCAGCTGGCTCTATATCAGACACTGGGAAACCAAATGTCACCTGTGGTCTCAAGATGCTAGAAGTTTAAAGGGGAAATGGGCAAAATAAAATAAAAATGAAAACAGTAATTACATGTCACAGGAAATGTGTACTGAGTGTTATTAGCAGAGAGGGACTAGAGGAAGATGACAGGGAGACATTTGAGTCAGGAAGAAATTCCAAGAGGAAGTTTTGGCTGTGTTGAAAGCCAAGAAGGAAGGTAAGGTACCCAGGATGATGTAAAGGTCATGGGATATAAGATAGGTCTGGGAATTGCGTGCCAGTCTGCAGACTTGATGAGAAGTAAGTATGCTCTCCTTTCGCCCCCTCCTCATTTATTTCTACTTGGTTAATTCTGCAGAAATAGCATTAGGGGTTGGAGAGGGGATACCCTCCCTTGATCAAAACCAGGAGGTCAGGCCACTGGGAGCTGCTGTCTCTTACTACTGGGGACCATTTGGGATTTCTGCTCTGTCTGGGTCTCACCTTGCTCGGCAAGGTCAGGTCATTTTCTGGTCTCACTTATAGGGATTTAGTCAAATTACAAGCTTTATACCTAAGCCATGGAGTAGTTAAGTAGATTAAATGAACAAATATATGTAAAACTCTTCAGATAAATACTGCCTGATCCACAGTAAGCACTGGATAAAGGGTTGTTATTGTTATGAGTCATTATTATTATTAATCTGCGGTTCTCCCAGGCCACTGGAACCCTTGGAGTGGGCTCTAGATCTGCAGCCTGAACAGAGCTGGAGCAGATCTCCCAGAAGGACCTAGAGCTCTCCACAAGGGGATGGTTCCTCCAAGGGGAAGGAAGCCCTGGTCCTTGGCTGTAACCAGATGGAAAACGTGGGAGTTCACTGAAAGGTTCATCTTTATCGTGTGTGTGCTGTGAGCCAACAGCCCTGTAGAATTTGGTCCTTTTTGAAGGGAGCGGTGTTGATAGTAATTTTTACATGGGTTTCACAGCAGTGGAAGCCCTGGGTTTACTGCTATAAAATGAGACATTATTTAGGATGTGAAAGCAGATTTTGCTTTTTGTGTTTTGGTTTGGTTTGGTTTTAAAAGGATGTATTACAGCTGATAGTACAAGAACGGTGAGTTACTATTTGAATATTATCCACTCCAGAATCTGCTCGGGCCCAAAGTGGAAAACAGTTTCCAATATGCCCGCTTTGTGGAATTCTTGTACATACCAAGTTCCCAAGCTAGTTGTGGAGAATGAGCCAGATGATGTATCTGAGTTGTTTAGAACAGAGAAAGCCCTCAATCAACAGCAGGTGCTATTTTTCTTCTTCACATCTGGCTGATCTCCTGAGCTGGTGGCTAGGGCAGATGCAAGATTATATCGTGCCATCCTCACTGGAGGTTTGGTGGTTACAAGGTTTCCCTAGCACATCTCTTTAGTTTGACCAAACACAGAAATAACTAGAGGATTCCAAATTGGTCCACGGTTTAAAATTGAGTGTGGAGGAAATTGGTCATAGAAGAACTGCCTAAAGAATTCACATTGCTTGCAGCCACCAAGATGGACATCTTTTGTGGGGAAATTACGTTGTGACTGTATGATAATAATAATTTTCTGCTGGACAAAGTGCTAAATTTTTGCTTTAGTCGTCAGAACCACTCCCATTACAGGTTTTATAGGTAAGGATACTGAGACCCAACGAAGATCAGTAACTCACTCAAGGTCACTCAGCTAAGATTGACTAGAGCCTGGATTTTAGCCCAGAGGTGTCTGACTGCAGAGTGCACACACTAAATGTTTTATGCCCTATTGCTCTGCTAGTGCTATCTCGGCCATTCCTTCATCCTTTTATCCATGTATTTCTTAAATATTTATAGTGTATGCCAGGTACTCTTCTAGGCCTTGGTGATTTTGTGATGGACAAGAAGTCCAAGACTCCACAGTTATGGAGCTTACATTCTAGAGAGACTTAAACAAGAAAATGAATGTGCATGGTATGTATGTATATACACATGTATACCTTTGGGAGCGATGTGTGCTATGGAGGAAAATAAAATCCAGAGAAGAGGTGCAGTAGTCATTTTACATAGTCAGGGAAAACAAACTAAAAAGTTACCTAAAATAGTAACTTTTCCCCTCATTTTGGTTCAGCCATTACTTTGTATTTTAATTTATATTGCCTGACATTTAATATATACATGCTAACATGTTTGTAAGTTATGAAGCATAGCAGTGTAACACCTGTGACCCTACCGTCTAATCTAAGACGTAAGCATTACCAGTTCTGTTTCATCTTCCTGTGCTCTGTCCTAACCCGTCTACCTGCCTGTCTTTTGAAGTGACCACTTCTTAAATTTTTTGTTTACTTCTCTCTTGCCTTTAAAAAAACATAATACTTATCACTTATGGTTATATGCATTAGTACCATATTGTTTGATTTTGCTTGTTCCTTTTGCCTTATAAAAATAGCATCATTGTCCCACACTGTTGCATGTAGCTGCAGTTGATTCATCTTAACAGCTGAGTTACGGTTGGTGGGTTAATGAGCAAAGCCAGTTGATTCATTGCCCTGTGGATGGATATTTGGGTTGTTTCCAGCCTTCTTCTCTTAGAACAGTCCTGCTAAACATTCTTGTGTGTGCCTCTTAATGCACATGTATGGGAGTTTCTCCATGACATTCCTGGGACTGGAATCGCTGGGTCAACGTTCAACTTCACATGATAAAATCAAATTGTTTTCCAAAGGGGTGGTGCCAATTTACCTTCCCACCCAGAAGTGATTAAGAGTTGATCCACTTGGGGTCTTCCCTGGTGGCGCAGTGGTTGAGAGTCCGCCTGCCGGTGCGGGGGACGCGGGTTCGTGCCCCGGTCCGGGAAGATCCCACATGCCGCGGAGCGGCTGGGCCCGTGAGCCATGGCCGCTGAGCCTGTGCGTCCGGAGCCTGTGCTCTGCAACGGGAGAGGCCACAACAGTGAGAGGCCCACGTACCACAAAAAAAAAAAAAAAAGAGTTGATCCACTTGGCTTTATGAGACATCTTAATTTTTTGGCAGTCTGTTGGGTATAAGATAATGTTCCATTGTGGTCTTCATTGGTATTTCCTTGGTAAGTAATGAGATTGAGCCTCTGAGAGGGTAATTTTTGAGCAGAAACCTGAAGGAAGTGAAGGAACAACCAATGCAAAACTGTGATGGAACGTTCCAAGACAACGTTTCAGAGGCAGAGACTTTCTTGAAGTGTCCGAGGAGCAGCAAGAGAGAGGTTTTGATGAGAGAGAAGGGAGCCAGAAGAGATGAGGTCTGGAAGGAAGGCAGGGGCATGACTCCTAGGGCCTGGAAACACACAGGTAAGCACAGTACTTTAGACTTTATCCTAAGCGTTACGGGAAGACATGGGAGGGGACAAACATGATTTGATTGATGCTTTTAAAAGATCCCCTTGGCTTCTGTGTGGATAGACACTAGGGGGTGATGAGAACAGAGGCATAGAGATGAGTTGGAGGCATGCAGAAGTTAAGAGATGGTCCTTTGACCAGGGTGTTGGTGGAGAAGATGGTGAGAAGTTGGATTTAGGACATATTTTGAAGTTAAGGCTGGGTGAGGCTTGTTGATGGCTGGATAGAGGTGTGAGGAAGAGAGTTATTGGATGATACCTTGATCTGAGAGTGAATAACAGAGAATGTAGGTCCATTAACTGGAATGGGAAAGACACTGTGGAGAGAAGCAGCACATGGGGTGTGCTGGGGTGAAAATACAAAGATTTTTCATATGGAGAATAAATATTTATTACATAGGTAGCTATCTACTTGATGTGTCATCTGTTGATGTCTCAGAAGTGTCTCCAATAAAACATGGGTGCTGTGTCATCCCACTCTTGGACCTCTCCCCTGTGTCATTGAGTGGTAGATTATCTATCTGGTTGGACAAGCCAGAAATGGGGAGTCACCTTTGCTACCTCCCTCTGGCTTTTCACCATTATCACTCCATCTCCACAGCCTGCCAGCGTTACCTCTGAAATGTCTCTGGAATCTGTGCCGTTCTCTCCATCTCTGCCACAGCCACCCCAGTCCTGGCTACCATCGGTTTTCACCTGGAGTGCTGCCGTAGCCTCCTCAGTGCATTGGTTCTGGTCCCCCTCCAATCCACCGTCCACTCTGCAACCAGCTTACTTTGAACCCCCAAGCTCAAAACCCTTCAAAGTCTTTTTTTTAAACGATTATTGCTCTTAGGATAAATCTACAATTGCTCTTAGGATAATTGCTCTTAGGATAAATCTATTTATCCTAAATCTTAGGATAAATTGCTCTTAGGATAAATCCTATTGCTCTTAGGATAAATCTATTTATCCTAAATCTTAGGATAAATCTTAGGATAAATCTAATTATATATCTATAATTGCTCTTAGGATAAATCTATAATATGACCAAATCTATAATAATCTATAATATTATTATAATAATCTATAATAATAATATAATCTATAATCTATAATATGACCAAATCTATAATATGACCTGTGGATGAGCAGGGCCCTGCTCAGGCCCCTCTCTAGTCCCATCTCTAGCTGTCTCACTCCACCCCACGCCCCCAGCCCCATGGGTATTTTTTAGTTCCTTGAAGGCCCCTGTTCCTTTCCCTTTCTGGGCCTTTGCACAGACTGTTCCTAGAATACTGCCTCTCACCCCCCGTAATGTCATCCTTCAGATTTTACCTCAAATGATACTTCTTTAAGGAAGCCATATGTACTACCCCTCCACCCCAGCGCGCGCGCGCGCGCGCACACACACACACACACACACACACACACACACCTACACCTGCTCTGCTACAACAAGCTTAGGTTTCCTTGTTTCATGTTCTTAAAGAATATAATTTCTTGCTTTGCCTTCATAGCAGCTATACAGTATATATTTGTATATTTGCATAGCTATTAATATCTTTCTCTTTCCCTGGAAGGTGAACTCTACGAGGCCCATAAGACTCTGTCTTGTACTCCATTGTATCTTGAGGGTCTGGCCCAGTGCCTGGTGCATAGAAAGCATTTAATGAACATTTACTGAGTGAATCAGTGAAGGAAGGAGGAAGCCATGCTCAGTATCTGAATTGACTTTTGTAGGCCTTTCTAAGAGAAAGACATTTTCAGCTATGATAGACTCTTTCTTACTTGCTTGGGAATATCCTAGTTCTGTTTTAGACTTCCTTAGCAGTCTCAGCTTTTCATTCACTGTGTACTGTACATGAAGTAAAGACTTGATTATTTCTAATCTAAGAAACTTGATTTCTTTTTTAAATGTATTTTTTTGAAGTATATTTGAATTACACTGTTGTATTAATTACTGCTGTGCAGCAGAGTAACTCAGTTATACATATATATGCATTCTTTTTCATATTCTTTTCCATTATGGTTTATCACAGGATATTGAATATAGTTCCCTGTGCTATACAGTAGGCCCTTGTTGTTTATCCACTAAGAAATTTGATTTCTAATCTTATTTATTTTAATTTTTGAGAAATGAGGTGTGCTGCTCTTTTTAAAAATATTTATTTGTTTATCTATTTATTTATTTAGGCTGTGCCGGGTCTTAGTTGCGGCACACGGGATCTTCGTTGCAGCACGTGAGATCTTCTTTTTAGTTGTGGCATGCGGACTTCTTAGTTGCGGCATGTGGACTCAGTTGCGGCATGCATGCGAGATATAGTTCCCTGACCAGGGATTGAACTCGGGGCCCCCCTGCATTGGGAGTACGAGGTCTTACCCACTGGACTGCGAGGGAAGTCCCTAATCTAATTTAGAGTAAGGAATTTGTGGATGAATTTTAACTCAGCTGAGAATATTTTGTTCATCATTCCTGAGCAAATGCCTGGGTATAATGGAGGATAGTAGTAAACAGTATTTCAGTAACATTTACAGGTTACAAAGTATTTTTGCATTAAAGATATCTGGAAGTGAATGAAGTTTCTCTTTGTATAGCATGTTACTTCACCAGGAAAATCTTTCAGATACTTTCCATTATCTACACAAAGTCTTAATTCTTTATCCGGGTAAACTAGGCCTCCAGGATCCTATCCTAACCTACTTTTCCAGGATCAGCTATCACCACTTCTCAAGTTATCCATCACCTTCCAGCAACACCGGACTGTTAGCAGTTGCCCCAGGTTAGATCAGGTGCTACTCCTCTGTGCTCCTGTAATACTCTGGGCATGCGTTGCACGGTGGGCTCTGTTTGCTTGTCTCTCCAGTGGACTGCAAGCTCTCAGAGGGAAGAAATACCATCATTTCTTTTTTATACTCAGCCCCAGTAGTACAGAACTTGGTAGGGACTCAGTCAATGCTTGATGAATTTGCTTGTAGTCAACAGCCATAGGAGTAGATCTGTTTGATGACTAAAAGGGGGCATGCACCCTAAGACTAGCCACTTGATCAATACTTCACTGAAGACTTACTTGATCATCAAGAACTTCCTCTGTCTGTGTCTGCTCCTCTCATTGACGTCATTGAGGTTAACCTTTGGCCTGGGCTGTGGGACTAAATAGACTTCAGTGAGTTGCTGTGTAGAAAGCTGATCAACTAGGGTAACCCACAGGGTAACTGGGTAATGGTAGAACATTTTATGGCATCTGCTCTAGGACATCTGTCTGCATTGCGCTTCCCACTACCCTTCTTGAAGACTCACCTACTTAAGTCTGAAATCATACACTGAGCAATCCATAAACTGAAATGCTAATTTTATCACTCAGAGGTAAACACTTAATATTTTCTAATACCCTATCAGCCGTTCATCTGTGCCTATATGTATCATTTTCCTAAAATGGGATCAAACTGTGCCATTTTTTGGTAACATACCTTTCTCTCTTTATATATAATATAGATAAATAGGTAGGTAGATAGAGATATATTTATAGATATAGATCTTATTCGTGTTACTATTATTCTTACATGCTTACAACATCATTTTATAAACGCTTCTAAATATTTTGTTCATACTTTTGTATTTTATCAATAATTTTGTACTTTTTTATGTAAGGGATGATTAGGGTAAGAAAATAGTTCTCTCTTAATATTTTTATCCAGTCATAGCAAAGAAATTTCACATGATTTTATATGAAGGAAAGAAAATTTGAGATTATAGCTTCTTGGGTACATAATTAAGATGGTATTTAATAGCTAGCCTCATTCTGTCTCTCTAATCAAAATTATCTACCTCCGAATACTGATTTTTAAAATTCCGTCACTGCACAATATAATCAAGATAATTTCCTCCCTTGTTAGACTAAGTAAGACTTTGATAATAGTCTCCTTTGAGTTTCTTAGTTTTGTACAAGAAGTATACGAGATGGCTGTCAAAATTTTGTTCCTTTCAGGAGGAAGTCACTTAAGAAAAGGCTACAGTCTATATACCATTGACTCTTTTTAAAAAAAATTTATTTTATTTATGTATTTTTGGTTGCATTGGGTCCTCGTTGCTGCACGCGGGCTTTCTCTACGGGGTCTACTCTTTGAGGTGCGCAGGCTTCTCGTTGTGGTGGCTTCTCTTGTTGCGGAGCACGGGCTGTAGGCGTGCAGGCTTCAGTCGAAGCAGCACATGGGCTCAGCAGTTGTGGCTCCTGGGCTCTAGAGTGCAGGCTCAGTAGTTGTGGCGCACGGGCTTAGTTGCTCTGCGGCATGTGAGATCTTCCCGGACCAGGGCTCGAACCCGTGTCCCCTGCATTGGCAGGCAGATTCTTAACCACTGCGCCACCAGGGAAGCCCCTTTACCACTGACTCTTAAGGCACTGAACTAATTGTTAACTTGAACACTCAAACATTTATACAATGTTGATATGTTGCAAAAAAAAAAAAGTGTGAGCTCTATAAAAGTATGAGCTCCTTTGTCCTGAGATTTTCGTTGCCATGTTAATGTTACCTGAGGATCTTCAGTTTATTAGATTGTTCCGATTCAGTTTCAGAGAAAGTGGGTACCATCTTTCTTTTGGTCTGTTATAGATGAGCTGGGCATTTATAAGGCACTGCCCACCCCAACCTTATGCTGCATTTGATCAAGAGTTAAGCAGATCACAAATAGATTCTATATAACTTTTCATGATTATACTGTGTTCCCTGATTCCATACTTCAGTAGATCCTCTAATTTAGGTGTGACATGAACAGTTTTTTTGGAGAAGCAATATCTGATTTATTGTATGATTTTCAAAAGGAATATTTGCCATCATTCTGATAATCACAGGACCGAGCAAATTCCTACCTTAAGGACCTTCACTTCTTAAATGACTAGGGGTTCCTTTGTCTTTATTCTTTTGGATGGTGCCACCTCTTGTTGAGGATCGAGGAGGGAGCAGTTTGGTGAAATCCCAGAGGGATCGTCCTCTTGAGGGTCATTTGGTTGCCTTGTGGTTTGGTCCTTGAGAACCAGCTTATAAAATGTACAAATGTCTTTAAGAGACCTCTCACGTTTAGCCACTGCCTTTCCAGTATAGTACTGGGATGATAAACATTTGCTTAAGGAATGAATTATTTTAAAACTTTTGTTTAAAAAAATGAGTTAAGAACCTAAGCCAAGCCATGCCATGTGGTTGAAGGCTATTTATAGCTCTTAAGCAGTATCATTTTGACATGGTACAGGAGGGGTGACTGTCACCGTGCTTGATGTTATCCTATGTGTCCATAGTGCTTACTAGAACAGATGATTTAAAGTAGGTGTAATTTTTTGCCTGGATCTTGATTAGCAGCAGAAGCCCTTACAGGATAAGTGGCCCACCTTCTCTAGCCTAGAATCAAAGACAGACAGCTTTAGATGCATATCATACCAGCATTCATATTCAAGGTGAATCTATTGTTGACATCATTCTTTCTTTATTATGAACTATTAGCTTCCAGTATCAATGACTCAGTCTCTCACCAAGGCAGTTGAATGCTAGGCCTTTATGTCTTTATTTCATGGTCACTTGGAAAAATAAGTGAGTTGTATAGCATCTTAATTTTGATGAGTTTTAAGTTAAATTAGAGGAAGAAAAATTGCGAATATTTGCGTACGTTAAAAAGCTTCATTATTAAAATTATGTCAATTAGGATATCCCTGCAGTGCGGAAATTAAAATGTATAAGTGACATCATTATGTCACTCTCAGCGTCCTAGAATTCAAAATTTCTAGGAGGTGTTACAGCAAAGAAAAACCGAGCAAAGTGCTAACATTTACTGAGCATTTATGTTACTGAATTTTCACAGTCACCAGCATGTTAGTATCCAAAGCAGAAAAATCCCAGCAAGGAAGAAAAGAGAATGGAGGAAAGTTAAGGGAGAAGGAAAGGAGTAAAAATAATTTTTGTATGAAGCACTGGATGCACTAGTAAGATGGCCCCTTGTGGCAAGTGAAAAATCAATTTGAACCGAAGAGGACCACAGCTTGGCCTGTTTCAAGGGGATTTCTCTTTCTCTCCTCTAAATCCAATTTTATTTCATGTTCTAAAAATTATTGGATAATGTATATTTACAGTCCTTTGTTATTGTACCAGTGGTTTAAGGACTATAATTCTCTCTTCTTCACACCATCAATTATGTAGACTTTTTTGATATTCAAAAATCCTTCTAATTTAATCTCTTAACAGCAAGCTAATGTGGATTTTTTTTTTTTTTTTTTTTTTTTTTTTTGGCTGTGTTGGGTCTTCATTTCTGTGAGGGCTTTCTCTAGTTGCGGCAAGCGGGGGCCACTCTTCATTGCGGTGCGCGGGCCACTCTTCATCGCGGTGCGCGGGCCTCTCACTGTCACGGCCTCTCTTGTTGCAGAGCACAGGCTCCAGACGTGCAGGCTCAGTAGTTATGGCGCATGGGTTTAGTTGCTCCGCGGCATGTGGGATCTTCCCAGACCAGGGCTCGAACCCGTGTCACCTGCATTGGCAGGCAGATTCTCAACCACTGCGCCACCAGGGAAGCCTGGATTTTTTTTTGATAAAAAAAAATAATAATAGCTAAGAGTTGCTGAGGTGGTGCCGGGTGTTGGGCACTGTGCCATTCGATGTCGTCCAGCCTTCATACCATCTTTGGGAGGGGGATGTGAATGGAGTTATCATCCCAGTTTTACACACGAGGAGAGTGAGGCTCAGAGAGAGGTTAAGTTCTTTGGTCAAGGTCACCCAGGTTGCAAGTGGTCCAGCTGGGATTTGGACCACTTTGTCTACCTCCTGAGACTGAGCTCTGCCTTCTTTGTGGGTAAGGCTTATGTCTCTTTTTATTTACAGAGTCTAACATCCTCACGGTTTTCATACGATTTAAATAAAGAGTTGTCAGTATTGAAATTATTCCATTTGTCATACTGCATATTAATGAGCCCAAACCTCTCATCTAGAACTTTATGCTATTTCCCAAGCATCTCTACCTGGATATTTTTTCCAGTACCTCAAAATCCTCATCTCAACACCCTACTCTCCCTGCCCCAAATATATAGTAATGAGGGATCAATGATGAAATATATACATATTTCATTTTTATATCTGTTACTGTTTTCTTCAGAAATTCTTGAATTGAATGGATTCTGCTCTTAAAGCTCAGGGGACTTTGGATGTCATCCATTCCTATTCTAGAGTTCTAGAACTTGGCATTTGTAAGCAGCTGCACACCCCTACTATACTGCAGGGTCCATGAGAGCAGACACTGTGTCTGGCAGGTTATCACTGTACCCTGATGCTGAGTGCGGTCCCTGGATGGCCCAGATTAGGTACTTGGTAAATATTTGTTGACAGACTGATTGTTACCCTTATACTGTTGCCAACCAGCAGGCGGCCAGCCAGTGCGTAGAGATAGCATCCTCGGGTTTTCGTGGGAAACTGTAGATTCCCTCATGTCTGACCCCACTATATCCTAACTCAGCCAGAGTGACCCAGTCCTCTCGGCAGAATTTTCATTTATGCCCTTCACACTTCTCATTTGTTCTTTAGTTTACATTCTATCCTGAGTCCAGAATGAGAGCCCTTCTGCTTTCTCCATCCATTTCTACAGGTCTAAAACCTTACTGTCTAGCAAGACCTGTATAAAATATTATCTCCTCCATGGACTCAGACCCAGTGTTTTCAGACAAAGGTAATTGCTCTTAACTGTGTCTCCCAAACACTAGAACATTGGGAACACCATAATCTGCCTTGTATTTCTTAGAGAACTGGGGGACCCTTGATCAGCTGGGTTTAACGTGACTAATCAGTTTACTGATTTCCTTACTGTTTCTTTATTACTGGACTGCTCAGAGCCAGTGGGCATTTAATATTCTGGGATTCATTGTGAATCTTTCAGTGAGGAGCGTGCTGTATTTATAGTGGGCTTTCCCCCCTTTTGTCTCCCTTGATGTCTAACAGAACCGATGTTTTCAAGTGCCCACCTGTAAACATGCTGCTACAGGACAAATACCTGTGGTGGTGTTTAGGTTCTATTTTTCCTTTTTTTTGGTCAAATAGTGAATCATTGTCAAATTCCAAACTTCCCCTTCTCCTGGATGACTGCACTATGAAAATTGCAGAATGTTCTTCCTAAAAGGCACTGTAGGGACTTCCCTAGTGGTTCAGGGGTTAAGAATCTGCCTGCCAGTGCAGGGGATGCAGGTTCGAGCCCTGGTCCGGGAAGATCCCACATGCCGCATAGCTACTAAGCCCATGTGCCACAACTACTGAGCCTGTGCTCTAGAGCCCGCGAGCCACAGCTACTGAAGCCTGTGCGCCTAGAGCCCATGCTCCACAACAAGAGAAGCCACCGCAATGAGAAGCCCGTGCACTGCAATAAAGAGTAGCCCCTGCTTGCCGCGACTAGAGAAAGCCCGCACACAAATGAAGACCCAATGCAGCCAAAAATAAATAAATTTATAAATACATAAATAATAAAAATGTAGACCTTTAAAAAAAGGGCACTCTAGGGTACACATTGCTGATAGGAGTGTAAAATGGTACAACCACTTTGGAAAATAGTTTAACAGTTTCTTATAAAGTTAAATGTATATCTACCATATGATTCAGCAATTTCATTCCTATGCATTTAACCACGAGAAAACATAGATCCTCAGAAAAGCTTGATCAAGAATATTCATAGCAGCCTTACTCATAATAGCCAAGAAATGGAAACAGTGAATATAAAATGTTCATGAACCAGGTGACTGGATAAACAAATTTTGGATTCATACTACCTTGACCTGAGACAGACAAAGAACTATTCAGACACGCAACAACATGGGTGAATCTCAGAACCATGAAAGTGTTTGAAATCTTGTTTTGGGTGGTAGTTACATGGCTGTATACAGTTGTCAAAACTCATTGAACTGAATGCCTCAGGTTTTATTGTAGGTAAGTTATCTCTGGGAGAATCAGGCCAGCACAGCAGTTAAAGAGCCTGGGGTTGGGAGCCATATGGCACGGATGCAAATCCTGGTTCTACCGTTCCTTGTCTCTGGGACCTTTGGTGAATCGCCTAAATATCTGCTTCAGTTTCCTCATCTGTCAAATGTGACTGAAATTAGTAACTACCTTATAAAGTTGTAACAGAATAAATGAGTTAGATTGTTTGTCAGTGCTCTTTAGGTTTTTGCTAAATGAAATTTAAAAATTAAACACTCTGACCTTCATGACAATACCCCTAATCATCTGATCCCTAGTTGCCCATGAGAATCACTTGGGAAGGTTTCTAAAAATAAAAATACCTGGGCTCCATTCCCAGGGATTCTGCTCTAATTGGTCTAGGCTGGGGTCTGGGCATTGTAGGGTTTCTTCCTTCTTCCCTTCCTCCCTGCACCTCGCCTCCTTAGGTGATTCTAATATATAGCTAAGTGAAAACCATAGCAATCCATTAGTTTTTTTAAAAAAACTATATCTTGATGAGGAATGCTATATATTATAATAATATTACCTATTTCCAACAATTACGGCACTGTGTAACAGGTGGACTTATTTGCTTCATTTCCAGTAGCATTGGAAGCCTTTTCAGAGAAAACTAAAAAGACCAATTTAATAACGAACTTCCATAAGAATTATTGATCACTTCATTATATTGCCATGGAGAAATAACAGAAAATCCTAACATTCAAGGGGGAGCCCTGAAATCCCCCCTCTTTTTACTTAAATCATTTTTTTTCTTTCTCAGAATGAAATATTAAATATCTAAAGGGCTTGAGGGGAAAAATCACTCCTCAAAGTTGAGATAAGGCATAGGCACTTTAAAACACCCAAAATGCAAATTGTGAGGCCCTTGCCCTTTCCGTTCAGAGCTCTATAAATGTTAGGTGTCACTTTTCTCTCTTTGTAGTTGTGAATGCAGGCAGGGCTGGAAGGACACGAGTCTCTGATTAATATGAGGAGATAGGTTACATCAACTTTTTAGTGTCTCCGAAGAAAGAAATCAAAGTACCTTACTTTTGTTGGGAGTGACTGAGCGAATTGTTTGGGATTGCATTAATGGAAAAGATGATTTATAGTCATTGAGATAAGAAGGAAAAAATTCAAGAAGTGTCAAGAGTATCGCCAGTGAAAAAGCCACATATGGCACTAGACGAATAGACAACCATTTTCAGGTATTACTGCAATGCTATTTTTACCTTTGAAGATGAATCTAGCCAGCTGAGTTTTTGCATAAATGTCTGATTTGTTCCCTTTATGAATGTTTGCTCTTTGTTTATACTTGCATGCTTCTTACTGATAATCAGTCCAGTTATGGACTGGTTTATGATTCTCAATCCCACTGCATTTATACAGCCAGTGTATTTCCACCCTCCCCCACCTTTTGTTTGTAAGTGAGAAAGAACCCCCAGTCATGTAGAGGAAGTCTCTTGTAATTACTGCAGTGTGTTTCTTCATGAATGACGAGGTAATGTTGGTAGCTTTATTTTTGTAGTTTTTGGCAGATGATTTACATTTGCACTGTGTCTGGGTAGACTCAAACATCCATCAGTAATGGGCAAGAGGTGATAGAGGACAGTAGAGTAATACACTCGAAATGAGCCTAGTGGTTCTTCTCTGCTTTTCTTGTCTCATAACCACTCTGGGCCTCGGTTACTACATCTTTAAAATGGCTTTCCTTTTTTTTTTTCCTTTTCTTTCTTTTATTTATTTATTTTATTTAATTTATTTTTGGCTGCCTTGGGTCTTCGTTGCTAAGCATGGGGTTTCTCTAGTTGTGGCGAGCGGGGGCTGCTCTTCGTTGTGGTGCATGGGCTTCTCATTGTGGTGGCTTCTCTTGTTGCAGAGCATGGGCTCTGGGCGCGCAGGCTCAGTAGTTGTGGCTCGCGGGCTCTAGAGTGCAGGCTCAGTAGTTGTGGTATACAGGCTTTGTTGCTCCGTGGCATGTGGTATTCCAAACCCGTGTCCCCTGCATTGGCAGGCAGATTCTTAACCACTGCGCCACCAGAGAAGCCCTGGCTTTCCTTTTGAGCAAAAGAAGGTCATAGCCAAAGTACCATTGATCAGTTGGTGAAACCAGTTGCTTTCATTTTTTTTTCCTCCTGCAATTAACTGTTGACTTCTGTTCGATTGCATTTCCATTCTGCAGTTAAAAGATAAAATTTTTTCTGTCTTCTCTCCTTCCTTTAACAAATACTTATTGAATGGTCACTAATGCATATGGACGAAGTGCTGTGTTAATGCTGTGAACAAGACATGTCAATTGAGAGGCTTCTACTTGGCTCGCCAGAATTGTTCACTTATTTATTCAGCAGATATTATTGAGCCTTCAATAGACAAGACGTGATGCCAGGCACTGTGGGTCTTATCAAGATGATTAAGGCCAGAATGCTCTGAGTGTTCAGAAAAAATGAAGAGCATGCTATATTGGAGAGGGCTCAAGATCAAGGAATAGTTTACAGAGTAGAAGGCATTTAAATTGTGCCTTAAATAGGGTGGATGAGATTTTTAACAGGTGCACGTGGAGAGTACATTCTAGGAAGAAGGAATAGCATAAGCAAAGGAATGAGGGCTGGAAAACAGGGCCCTGATCAGGGGACACACACACACACACACACACACACACACACACACACACACACACACACACACACACACACACACACACACACACACACACACACACACACACACACACACACACACACACACACACACACACACACACACACACACACACACACACACCCACCCATAGGGTTAAGTCTGAAAATAAGATAAGGCCAGGCTATTGAATGCCTTGAATGTTGTCCGTCCAAAGACTTTGCGTAAATATCTACCTGTCCATGTGAGATTTAAGTGAAGGCACAGGGACATGTACTAGCAAATGTTAAGAAGTTCTGAGTTTGAAAAGAGTTGACGATGACAAATCAGACACATACTCTATTCTAACCATATATAGTTGTGAGATTTGTCTTTAGCTCCTTTAAACTTTTTCTAGATTTGTAAAAAGCCCATGCAAAGAATAAAGTAATGCAGATATGAATATTTTCATATTCATATCTTACGCAAATTGAAATTTCAAGTTTTTGCTGATACGTACGGTGGTCATACCAAGAAATATTTATCATGAATTCTTTTAATAAAAAATAAACAAATATATAAAATTCTTTTAATGAATCTTTTGCACTGTGTTCCAAAGTCCTTGAAATATACTCATAGGCACCCAATGCACTGAATGTTAGTAGTGTACTAGTCAGCAGAAGACCCAAGCAACTTGATTTTACCATTGGTGTTTAAGATTTCACTTATACTGTGATTTCTTGGGTATGCAAGGGAAAAGAGCCTGCATTCCTGGCCCCTGTTCACTTCCCTTCATCCTTTTGCATTTTTTCCTCCATTCTGACATGAGCCTGGTAGAAGTGGATAATCACCTAGCAGCCAACTATGTTTCTATGTTATTGCTAGGAAGAATCATGCTTACTTGTAGACAATAGTTTTGCTTTTTTTGGGAGACCATATTTTGGAAGAGGGGTTCATTCATTGGCACCCAAAAAATGCAAGAGTAGAGGGATGATACAGGTACTACACGTACCTACATTATAAGTGTTAGAGAGGGGAAAGGGGTGGGGAGAAGGAAACCATTTTCCATTCAGCAAATTGGAGACATATCCACATCCACATCTGATCCACATCAGATACCTAACTGGGATCAGAAGCATGCAGAAACAAAAAGCTAGTTAACTAGTACTGAGAATATCCTATCGAGTCAGTGCTATTGAGAACCGATAGAAAAAAAGACAACATTCTGCTGCACTTTGGGTCTATATATAAAGGACTCTGAAAAAAGCCATCTTTTTCTTCCATGACTTGTTAAAAAGGATGCACAAGTACACTAAAAGTAAACCAGTTAGAACAAAAAGCTCGAGTAGTTAGAGCTTGAATCTAATGTGGGGAAACTCATGGAGCTTATAAAACTTTGGTAACCAGGTTTCATGAGGCAGTCTTGCCATTTTAAGTGAACCAGTGGTAATTCATGGAAGTTCTTAGTGTTACCTAGGATAAAATGGAAATCAGTGGTGTTACAGCAATGTTAACACAAAGGACAAGCCACGTACTGTAAATATAAGTAATTCTGGCATACGTGGGAAGGCACCCAAGGAACAAACCATCACTGTCACTTTTTTTTTGGCTGTGTTGCTGCGCGCAGGCTTTCTCTAGTTGAGCCGAGCGGGGGCCACTCTTCGTTGCAGTGCACAGGCTTCTCATTGCAGTGGCTTCTCTTGTTGTAGAGCACCGGCTCTAGGTGTGCGGGCTTCAGCAGTTGTGGCACGTGGGCTCAGTAGTTGTGGCTCACGGGCTCTAGAGCACAGGCTTAGTAGTTGTGGCGCACGGGCTTAGTTGCTCCGAGGTATGTGGGATCTTCCTGGACGAGGGCTTGAACCCGTGTCCCCTGCATTGGCAGGCGGATTCTTAGCCACTGCACCACCAGGGAAGTCCAACTGTCACTTTAAATAAGCTTTTTATTGCAAAAGTAAAGCTTAAGGTACAGAAGTTGTGTCCAAAGCTCTTAGAAATATTGTCTTTCTGCCCTAAGATGCAACCCTCATGAGGGTAGAAATTTTAACCTGAAAAGACGGGAAGACTTTTTCTACTTCTTTCAGTTAATTTTTGCTTTCACTGAAGTTCAGTTCTTGTCAAGGCTTATAAACTCAGAGTCCATCCAGTGTGCCGCTTCAGCTGTCATCTCTCTGCCCGTGACTCCTGAGTCAGTCAACGCAGACCTCCTGACTGAGCTCTGCTCCCATACTGTCAGCTGCTTTTGAGTCTGTTCCATTGGGTTGGCCTCCCAAGGCCATTCCACCTACTAGGAGTGGCTTCCCCCATCTCTCTCCTGCCTCCATTCTGCCCCATCGTTAAGAGGCCCAGTAGCTCTCCTGCCACGTTAAGTCGTTGGAATACGCATTGGCCCACTGGAGTCCTTCCTTCTTCTGAACTCATAGAATTCGTTACTGTTCCATTTTTTTCTAGTTCTTGACCCACCTTGTGACAAAAGTTATATTTTTGTCTGTTCCCATGCATTATAATGTAAGCTTCTGTTGCCCTTTGTTGCTTTATCATCTGTGATTCTTCCGAGATCTGGGCACAAAGCACTCCCTGTCCTCAATCAGTATCTGTAGGCTGACAGATTCCTTGGATACCTTGAAGATACTAACTGCAGTAAGTTAACTGACAAGGGTAAAAGGGGACTTGAGGGGTCATCTCAGCCACTGCACGTCCCTCTCCTCCTGGGCTTTCAGATTGTTCCACATATTTTCATGCATTTCCCGAAGAGGTCCTACAACACACCCAAGCATTTGTAACTCATCCACTTCACCCCCACTTTTCCCCAGGAACTATTTTAATTTAAATTCCTTGTGTTTTAGTTCAGACTTGTTTGCTTGCTCTTGTTTAATTAGTGACGATGGAGACTAGAAAGGCAAAATGAAGATGGTAAGATCAGACACTTTGTCACTGGAGATTGTTACTGGGACAAAAAGACTTAAATTTCCTGTAAACCCTTTCAGCAGTGTCCTTGGATCTCCACCACCCTGTGAGCACCACGAGAACAGGATGTGCCTTTGTTTCGGCACACCACTCAATCACCAGCGCCAGGCACGTGGCCTGGCCCATAGTAGATATTCAGTAAACATCAATAAATACTTGTTAAATGAAAACAGGACCATACAATCCTATGGTGGGTTTGAGCAATAGAAGGTTTATCATATGGTTCTTATGCCACATAGAATTGTGCCTCAATTTAAGAAAATCCTTTGACAAAATCAGAGACCAAAAAGCAGATAAATTAGTAGACTATTTTTTTAATATTTATATATTTATGCTATGTTTCCTTCAAATAGCCACTCCAGTGCTTTGAAAATATGATTTAAGTGTATAGAAACATTGCTTTACACAAACGTGTTAGTGATCTTATCTTTTATGAAGTGAATTTGAGACTCATGCTTCCTAAAATTATATTTATCCTACCTAGTTTGCTGTTTGCTGTTGTATCTTTAAATGGAGGTATAAAGGAAATTTCTAGACATCAGGGAAATTACCCAATAGTTTCTGGTCTAAAAACAACATTTACTCACAGAAAACAGTATATCTTATTGCTAGATATTTTATTGTTAGAAATCTTATTGCCAGAAAGTTTAATAAGTTTATTACATGTCTTGGTGAAAAATGAGCATCTGAAAAATTAGTGGACACGTTTTGGAATGTTGTCTTATTAAATCTTCCTTCTTAGTCCCCCAAAGAAAAAGAACAGCTTATTTAAACTTTCTTTGTACGATCCATAGAATCTGAATCACTGTCTTTTAAGATCCCGTAATTGTATGGGGGATGGAAGGAAGCACAGAGAATCACAGTCCTCAGTAAGTTTAAATTTCATTTGGGAAAACCAGGAACGGTTATACCAAAAAAAAAAGACATTTCTCTTACATATAAACACACCTAAATAGGAAAAAAGAGTGGAAGAAAACATTCTGAAATATTAATAATGGTTCTCTCTCAATGAGACTAGGAGTGATTTTTATTTGTATATTTCTGAATTTTCTTCTGTGAACATATATTACTGGTATAATTTTTAAAAATTATTTTAAAAAGAAACTGCCCAAAAACGTGCAGTGAAAGCAAATAAGAGACACGAATAGAAGGGGCAAGGAGAGTGAGCTTCCTCGGGCTTGTGTAGTGAGGTTTCCCAGAAGAGTTGAGGCCTGAGCTGGGTCTTAGAGTAGATAATAGCATAACAATCATGATATCTTGAACTTATGTGCTACTTTTAGATCAGACTGGTTGCCTCCTCCGTCAGCATTCTCTCTTCCTTTGTTGGAAGAGTCCCAATTTTTTTCACTCGTGATGGCTTTTTTCTAGTTGTCAAGGATCAGTTGGTTTAAAATTGGTCATGTGACCCAGTTTTGGCTAATGAGATGGTGAAGGGTGGTGTGCTCAGGTGCTCCAGGGAAAGTTTCTTCAGACACTGAAAGAGATGATCCTTTATTGCCTGTGGACACACCATTGCCTGTGGTGTGTGATATGACACCTAGAGCTGCTGCATAAGGGGAACCTCTTTACATCCACAAGAGGAACCGGATTCAGGACAGTGGAATGTAGAAGGAGAAGGAACCAAGGTCATGAATCCCATTACTCAGCCAGTGTGCCTTGGGTGAACTAGTTTCTTCTCTACCTATGGGTTTATAACTTAACTAATTTCTTTATTGTTTAAAACCAGTTTGGATTGGGCTGAAACCATCCTCACTGATACAGTTCTATAATTTGCTAATCTCTTCATATCCAATATTGATTTTAATCTGAACAACAACTCTGTGAAGTGGTAAGTCGATGTGTTAGTCAGGGTTCTCCAGAGAAATAGAACCGACAGGGTGTGCATGTGCGTGTGTGTGTGTGTGTGAGAGAGAGACAGGTTGATTGAGTGTACAGAAATGGCTCATGTGGTTGTGAAGGCTTGGAGAGTACAAAATCAGATGGGGTAGGCTGTCAGGCTGAGGAAATAGTTGAGGTCTGTGTCCTAAGGATGTCTGATGGCAGAATTCCTTCTTGCTTGGAGGAAGCAAGTCTTCTGTTCTAACAGTCTTTGTTCTGTTAGCGCCTTCAGCTAATTGGATGAAGCCCACCCACACTATGGAGGGTAATCTGCTTTACTCAAAGTCCATGGATATAAATGTTAATCTCATCCAGAAAACACTTTCACACAAACATTCAGAATAGTATGTGACTAAATATTTGGGCACCATGGACCAGCCAAGTTGACACACAGAATTAACCATTATTATTCCCATATACTGATGTTGAAACTAAAGTTAAGAGGATGCAACTTGCCTAAGGGTTCAAATCCAAGTTAGTAATTTTAAATCTTTCTACCTTCTTTATGCTCTTCAAATGGAAAAGCATCTTCATGTGAATAAGAGATGTGGTTCTTATAATCCATCAGTTACAGATTGAATGCCTGCTCTATGCCAAGCAATGTTCTAGGAGCCAGGGATTCAAAGTGGACGAGGCAAGGAAAAGACAACCAGTAAAGAGTGAGAATGTGCTCAGTGTTTGGTTCATGATGTCTTGCATTGGCTTTAGCGGGTGTTGCATGTTGGTGGTTAATGACTACTGGATCCAAAAGTTAAGTTGGTACCAGATTGTGGAGACCTAAGAATTCCAGGCTAAAGAGTAAATTTTCTTTAAAAATTTTTTTTCTGTTCTATACAGAAAAACATCCAAAAGCAAATACATTATAATGATACAAGTGATTGATAACCTCTTTTCTGTTTTAGAGGGAGGCAGTTCTGTGATTCGATACAGCAGACAAGACTTTTAGCTTTATGCATATGATGTGCTTTTTTAAAACTATAAAGCATACTTATGTTAACTGTGAATGACTATATAAGGATAATTTACTTGTAATAGAGTTCTAGTTGATGTCTTTTGTATGGTGGGAAAACTGTGATATTGATGATAACGTCCCAGAATCATGTAGAACCAAAAACAGGAGGATCTTAAAACGTCCTTTTATCTTGGTGACAATTTCTAAATTGTTACATACAATTTTATATACAATTTGCCATAGAACTTGAAATAAAGAAAATCCAGACACCATCAAGAATGTTCTTTTTGGATGTGGGTAGTTTTAGCATTATCCATACCTCAAAAGAAATTTATTATTATTTTATGGATTACTTAGTTCAAATATAAGTTTCCTATGACACATGGGCCCCATATGGTAGATTAATTAAAGCAGGAATGCTGGACTTGGATGGTTTGATATCTTCTTCAAAGACTGACCGCCCTTAAGACCAACACGGGAAAATCCTGACATTTTGATTTCTCTGTGGGCCTTTAGCATGAGGACAATAAACAGGAATTTGTAGCTTCTTCTTTTTTTTTTTAAATTTATTAATTTATTTATTTTTGCTGTGTTGGGTCTTCGTTTCTGTGCGAGGGCTTTCTCTAGTTGTGGCAAGCAGGGGCCACTCTTCATCGCGGTGCGTGGGCCTCTCACTATCGCGGCCTCTCTTGTTGCGGAGCACAGGCTCCAGACGCTCAGGCTCAGTAGTTGTGGCTCACGGGCCCAGTTGTTCCGCGGCCCGTGGTATCTTCCCAGACCAGGGCTCGAACCCGCATCCCCTGCATTAGCAGGCAGATTCTCAACCAGTGTGCCACCAGGGAAGCCCAGGAATTTGTAACTTCTTAGTGAGAGGTGTCGCATGCTATAGGAACAGCCAGGAGCTCGCCTAAAACTGTGCTTCCTCATTAATAACTAATAAAATGAGCACAAAGTGGAAAACCATAGCATTTCTTTTTATTTTTTTTTTCCACCCACATCGGCAGCCTCTGTTTCCCCCGATGTTAAGTCCCCCTTCACAGCATGTGGAAACAGCACGCTAGTTCCAGAAGCACCCCTTGGCACGGTTAGCCTGGAATCTCCAATGATCTCCCCACACAGCAGCAGGCTGCCCTGGATTACCAGGTCAGCCAAAAAGTCAGATGAGTGTTTTGCACATTAGCATAGCACACATGTGGACTGGGCAATATATAATAGTCTCCAGAAAGGGATGCTGGAAGCTCTCTAAGGAGATGAGTGCACCAGGAGGACCAAAAGCTGGCTGTGTGGCCTGAGAAGACAGCCTTCTTAAAGGAACCAGAACAGTGGGGATGCACAGGCAATGAGAGGCGGGAGCTGCAGGGCCTCGTGGAGGCCTGGCCTTTAATAGTGTTTACATGTGTAAGCCTGGCTTGGTGCCTTCTCTGCTTCTAAATTTAAATGCTTACATTTAAGTCAGTTCACATTTCACTTCTCCTCAAACCACATAAATAATGTAGGGCCCTTTAGAGCCCTTGTAGGTGTGGAAGAGCAGATGCCACCACCCTCCTTTGGGGTGGAATCATCCAGGCTTGGAAGGGTGTCTGTTTGTGCTCACCTGTCACCTGTTACTCTGAGCCGTAGTGTGTTCTTACTCTTTGGTTGCTTGTGTCCTGAAGCTTGATAGAGACTCTCAAATCCAGTCCCAAGCCCATCTTCATGAGCAATGGAGTAGAAAAGAATACTTGGTTACTTTCTCTGTTGTACTTTATTTTTTTTCCTCCCTAGGTAGTATTGTACAAATAAAAATGATGCTGCCGTGGGCAGCCGAACAGATGGAAGGTGGTATAAATTATTATGCTATTTGTGGAAATGGAGCGAAACACATTGGCACCTTCTGATACTGTTTGTGAAAATCCTTTAGAAGTGTATTGCATTTTCTTTTCAGCCTGACATGTCTTTAATTTGAGTGAAAATGTGCCTTAAATGCAAGGTTTGCTAAGGTACTTCTCAATCTAATCTAAGTAAAATACGATAAACTTTAAAAATGTATATATAAAAATAGGAACTGAGTTTTCAGTTAATATGCCAACAATTATTACTCAGGAGGAATTACACTTGACCCTTGAACAACATGGGTTTGAACTATGCAGGTCCACTTATACGTGGATTTTTCCAATAGTTTATACTACACAGTCCCTGGATGCAAAACTGTGGATACGGAGGAAGGACAGATGCAGAGGGCCAACCATAAGCCATGGGTGGAGCGTTGGTGACCCTGAGACCTGCATTGTTCAAGGTCACCTGTATGTTTTAAGGGAATAGGTCTGAGCGTGCCAATCCCAAGACTGATCTCAGACTCTTGATACGACCATGTAAAGTGGAACAGTAATACTTGACCTCCGTCCCTTACAAACTCCATTGAGAATAGATGAACACATGCCTGTGAAACACACCAAGTTCCTTGGAAGGGCAAGTGTTCTATAAAGTATTTATAATATATATATGTATATATTTTGTTTCAGAAAGGAGCAAAAAGGGAGTTTGCAAGGATCTATAAAATACAGGAAAACAAAGATATTGAAGGGAAGGCCTAGAAGAAAGGGGGGAAAAAGAAGGCATGAAAGAGAGCTAGAAATTAGTTAAAAATGCCCATTCTGCCTGATTAACGAGGGACCCAGGCTTCCCATGAAGGTTGGTCTCCTCCAGTGAACAGGGAAAACTGGTCTGTTAAACACTTCACAGCAGCCGTGAAGTGAAAAACATGTTGTTTCTCAGGAGAAGAATATTCATTGTTAAGACAGCATTTTTCTCCCAAGGGTGCTCATAGTTAGAAGAGCCCTAATTATGTTAACTGCCTGACATTGTGACCCTGGGAAGGCAGCTGAATGGCTCTCCACTCTTACTTCCTTTTTATAAAGTGGCAAGCTTGAACTAAAAGATCTGTCAAGTCCCTGCAACTCTCAAGTCCAAAGAGTGTGCTCTCTTTACTCCTGATCAGTTTTTCTTCTAGAGAGCGAAACATTCTTCTTACACTGTCCTGAACTTACACTGTCCTTCCATCCTCCTCTCCAACCCTCTTTTTGCTGTTGCCTAACCTGACAGTCTATCAAACTTGTCTTCTCGACAGCTGCTTATCTAGTTTCCCTACTTAAAAAAACAAAAAAACAAAAAACACAAAACTGAGCAGAGGAGCTATGACCACAGAGTGTTATGTGTCGAGGGAGGAAGGGGGTGAGCGATGTGTCAGTGTCTGGAATTGAGGTCGGCCAGGAAACAGGAAGCAGTGTTTATGCTTCCTTCACTTGCAGGATGGTTGGGTATTGCGCTTGGAAGCTCAGCTTTTTGTTTAAAATATAGGCCACAAGGAGCACCGTCTCTGGTAGCGTGATTGAATGGTTAATTGTCCTTGATTGCATTCTTCTGTGTCTGCAGACCACTAACCACAGTATCAGCTTAAAAACAGTGTTTAGGAAAGTTGTTTGTGCCTCTGTTTCTCATGTCCCAGTATTTTCATAGTTGGAGGCAACATGCCTCGAAGTGTCACCATAAGGCTCACAAGGGCACCTGCTTTAGACAGCATGTGGCATCCCCTACCAATTATGCACCATCGACTTACGGGGAGTGGGGGCTGCCTGAGGAAGCGACCAGACTGTTGTCATTGCCATCGTTGTGCTGCTTTCCTATGACCTGACTTGGGGCAGTTTTCTGCTAGATGGGGGCTGTGATTGTTTCTTCCATGTGCTCTGTAGAGACTGTCAGAACCTTAATGGCTTCTGCATGGTGAGGCTTTGGTATCATTTAGTGTTGCTGGTCTATAAATGATAAGTTCATTGTGGTAAATAAGATATTAGAGGTCTAGTTCAGGTGTGGTAAATACACATTAAATTATTCCGCTTTCTTCCCCTCAAACACATTTTCTCCTACTGTTTGCACTTGGGCAGTTTGGTGCATCTGCCCAGATTAACTATAATCCCTTGTCCGCCTGTTTGAATAAAAAAAGGAATGGCTGTTATTAGCTCTTGCCAACATGCGAAAAAATGAAGTAATTATTCTTTTTGAACTGGAGATATGGATGATAGGGTTAAAAAATATTAGGCAAGCCCATTGGATTTGACTGTCAGCTCAACTAGTGACTTATCTTAAGAATGTCAGTGCTGATCTGTAGTTAATACTAATAAGCTAAATACATAAGGGTGAAGCACATGGTTTTCTCTAAAATTATAATTGGGATTTTATTTCAGAATTTTACCTAGATCTCATCAAATCTGGCCTTTAACAGTAAAATGTGTCAACATTATTTGCAAAACCCTCAATATGGCCCAGTTTTTTCATAGTGAAGGATTTAATCCTCCTTTTCCCAACACACCAGTTAAAAAAGAAAAAAAAGAAAAAGAATTGACAACCCCCCCCCTTTAAAATTATTTATTTATTTACTTGGCTGCACGAGAATTTATTTATTTATTAGTCGCGGCATGCAGGATCTTTTAGTTGCTGCATGAGGGATCTAGTTCCCTGACCAGGGCTCAAACCCGGGCCCCCTGCATTGGGAGCACAGAGTCTTAACCACTGGACCACTAAGGAAGTCCCAAGAGTTGACCCCTTTGAGTGGAAAGCCCTTTCTAGCATATTAGCCATTTTCTTGCCTAATATCTTGTTTTGCTGAAAACAGTTTAACTCTGTTCTCTAGTGTCGTGATGCCAGTGAGTGTAGATTCTGCTGAACGGAATGACTCCACCTGGCTGTGATTTCTGAGCTTTTCTGTCTGCTTTTTTTAGGAAATGTATTATTAAGTTATCTTTCTGTGTTCGCACTTCTTGACTTTTTCCACAGTTAACTTACTGCCTCCATTACAGGTTTGTAAATCAGATCTGAGTGTATTAGAATTCTCTGTAAAATAAGAGTAGGTGTATGTTAATAGCAACCCCGTGGGAACTCCTCTGAATAAAGACTCTGCAATTCTGTGCATTTATAACCCATTCCTTCAGTTCTGCAAATGTTTCCCCTTCTTAGCTCCCTTTACTCGCCCTGAAGTAAGAAAGTACTGAAGGTAGCCTCGTTGAAAAGATTTTCTATGGACATCAGTATAATGACCAGAGAATTCTGGCAGACCCCAAGACTGTCATTTACACTATAACAACAATAAGAAAAAAAACCTCGCCTATTGTAGTTCTTTAATTAAATAGAAAGGACATACTTGAAAATAGCTATATACAGTGTGACTTACATGTAGACTTTCCAAACAGTTAAGCTCATGACATACATGTCTAAGTAAAGTATATAACTGTGAATTAAAATTTTAATTGCCTTTTATTGTAAGCAATTTCAAATTATTTGGAAAATTTAGTAATGCAGTTAACCCTTGAACAATGGGGACGGGGGGTTAGGGGCACTGACCCTCTGTACAATCAAAAACCCACATATGTAGTATCTGTGGTTCCTCCATAACTGTAGATTCAACCAGCTGTGGATCGTGCACTACTGTAGTATTGGAAGAAAAAACCTGTGTATAGATGTGGACCCTCGCAGTTCAAACCAGTGTTGTTCAAGGGTCAACTTTAGTTTTTAGGTAACGTGACATTCCTTTTCTTGCTCATTGCTTCCGATTTCTGACCAGATGCTGCTGTTCTTTTTCAGTCCTAGTCGGGCCATGGTGATTTTTCTGGTTGGCTCAGCTGGGCTGGGTCTTCAGAGTAGTTTTTTCCACTTTGTAATGAGTGTCATAGTTACGCACTAGCTGCCTCAGCAAGTATCTTAATGAACCATTATTACCATCACTGAAGCTTGCCACTGAGCATCAGTAGTGCTCTTTGCTTGTGCTTTTTTCTTCTCTAAGCCCATCCTTCCTCCCATCCTCCGCACTGCTCCACACTGCCTTCCATGTGTTCCTTCTCCTGATGCCACCTCCCAGCATGCACTCTTTCCATTTTCATCCATTTGTTACTCTTCTTAGTACAATGCCTGACATATAAAAGTGATCATTAGATAGATGGACAGACAGATCTTTTTAAATGAATGGATACATCCAAAAATTATTTTAGCCACCTTCTAATAAAGGCATTAAAATAAGAAAAAGAGGAGCCCTGCAAAGTAACTGGGAGATTATAGGTACCAGGAAATCTAGACTAAATCTGGTTACTACAAATGAGTCCCAGATTTAACTCTGTCTTTCTTGAAGGTTTCAGAAAGGGAAGCACAGTGAGTTGGTCATCACTCATTGTCTGGTGGAAGGAAGCATGCCAGTGTACCAGGAGAAACAATTTTTTTCCTGAAAACTTGTTTCTGTATATATGGTTGTTCATTCAGCAAAATAATTGACAGTCTCATTGTAATTTTACAATAAGGTGCAGACATTTTTCTTCTCAGTTAAAAGAAATGCATCAAGCATTTAATACATGCAAGGTACAGTGCCAGGAACTAATCATACAAAGGTGAATGAGAAATGCCTGGTCTCTACCATCAAAGAAAGGTCTTTCTTTTATTATGTTCCACAGAGTGAGTTAATGGTAATAATAATTAGCATTCATTGAGCTGTGAGCTGTGTGCCAGGCGCCTGAGTGTGTACATGTATTAGCCTGTTAATTCTTTTTTTTTTTTAATTTTATTTATTTATTTTTGGCTGTGTTGGGCCTTCACCGCTGCACGCGGGCTTTCTCTAGCTGTGGCGAGCAGGGGCCACTCCTCGCTCTGGTGCGCGGGCCTCTCACTTCAGTGGCCTCTCTCATTGTGGAGCACGGGCTCTAGGCGCGCGGGCCCCAGCATCTGCGGCATGTGGGCTCAGTAGTTGTGGCTCACGGGCTCCAGAGCACAGGCTCAGCAGTCGTGGCACACGAGCCCAGTTGCTCCGCGGCATGTGGGATCTTCCCCGGCCAGAGATCGAACCCGTGTCCCCTGCATTGGCAGGCAGACTCTCAACCACTGTGCCACCGGGGAGGCCCTAGCCTGTTAATTCTTATAACATCCTATGTGTACTGTTATTTCTCCAGTTTACAATTGAAGAAACTGAGGCAAAGGGAGGTTAAATAATTTCCCCAAGATCCTATTACCTGGAAGTGATAAGAGCCAGGATTTAAACCTATGTAAGGCTGACTGGCTCCTGAACCCACACTTTTTGACAACTATTCTATATTGCTTCTCTAGGGGTATAGGAAAGGGAAGAGGAACAGATTTGTGGGGACTGGAGGTAGGTAGAGATGATTGGTTTGGAATATGTGTTGCATCTGAGCTGTCCGACAGTATCAAAAACGTAGATGCCATGGGGTGTACAGAGAGATCTGGGCCAACATTTAGGTGATTCTTTAAGTGCCAGCAGCACATGGTTGGCATACGAAGCCATAAGGAGAAAGCCTATGAGATGTATGAGATGAATACATTTAAACATCTACCCTCAGAAGAAAAGTCCAAGAACATAAATTACAGCTCAGTAAAGATACCACTAATAGGAGTTCATGTAATATAGGTGAAGATCTGTAACCCTCTGGCAGTTGGATGGATGTATATATGTTAGGTGCTAGAACTGAGCTTAGCTAATTCTAAGCTAAGAATGAGTGGTAAGCATTTTTCTCATCTTGTAATAGCCAACAATGTATTGGGGGCACATGTTACCTTGGGTCTCCCAATGCTTTCCAGGAAGGTGCTGTTATCCCCCTTTTACTGCCAAGGTTGCCCAGTATACTAAGTGGTAGAGCTAGGGTTTAAAGCCAGGGCTTTGTGTCTGCTCTGTGCTTCCGCCTGTGCTGCACAGAGTGGGGTCCCAAGAACAGCAGTGGGTGTGAAAGCTTTGCTGGGGAAACAGGTGTGGCTCTCCTGACAGACATGCAACCAGACATGCCGTTGAAGGCCTGTAGTTGCCTTTGGTAGTACATGGAAGAAATAGTCCATCTGAAAAGATTTTGAGGACTAGTGTTACCAGCATTCCGTCACACTCACGAAAGAACCCTACAACAGCCATGGTAGTGGAAAATGTGCTTTGGAGCAGGGCAAGAACCCAGGTGCTTGCTGGGTGAGCGACCACAAAGTGCCCCCCTGCCCAGCTCCTTTGCCTGTCCTCAGGCTGCTGGCCTCCCACCCAGGCAGCGAGCGCCATTTCCTAGGCAGACTGCCTCTCGCCTTCCCTGACTGTGCAGTGACGTGGACGGGCCACTGACCCACTTCCCAGTTATTCAGGCAGAAAGGATGACTTCCTGGCAGAGCCCTCAGGAAAGCCCCCCTCCCCGACCCGGGCCCCAGGAAACAAAACAAACAGAGCTCTTCCTATTCCCCTGTTTTGACATCCTCTTTCTGCCCACCCCTCCCTGCAAGACAGCAGAAATTTGGATTCAGCACTTTTAACTCTTTATTGACATTAATATTAATGGGGGATTCTTCTTGGGGGCCAAAGGCTTCTCTCTCTCTCTCTCCCTCGCCCCTTTTGTTATTTCTGGTGTTCAGCCGCGTTCCTAATAGCCGACTTCTCCCCAGGACTCTTGCTGCGCCACATCTCTGCTGACTCAGCTTATGGACCCACCACCTGCAGAGTGTTGTTACACTCATTATTACTCTAGGGATCTCTAACTGTTGAAGGACACTGTCACTGTAGTACACGCGTGTTCCGTTTTATGGGCTTCACTGTTATTGTCTGTCAGTTGTAATAAGGATCGTTCAGATTTTCTGTTGAAAAGGGTGCTTTCTGGAATGCTCTTCCTTTTCTCTGACCAACTTAAAAAAATTCTTCCTTTCCATCTTAAGCCCTCGCCCATATTTCAGCTTTTCCTTTCACGCCACTTTGGGTTGCTGTCTTAGGTGTGGCTCCCTGGGAAACAGATGGAGATTTGTATGCAGGTAGTTTACTGGGTAGTGCTTTGGGAATAAGCACCTTTTAAGAAAACTTGCCCTGATCCCACAGGGAGCTCAGGAGCTGGGATGGCCGTCAGAAGGGGGTAGCTTCTTGGGCAAGGTGGCTCCATTTTAGCCAAGGGCAGTGACTGGGGAGGGGCTCAGCTGTGGGCCATCCACAGCCAACACTCCTGGCAGCTGGAGGGGTGAGCACTTCACCCGAGAGTGGGGATCTGGACAAAAACACAGCATCCTCTGCAACAGCCTTTCTGTCCAGTCATCACACCCTGATCTCTTCAGGCGCTGACGTCTTTTTTTTTTTTGGCTGGGTTGGGTCTTTGTTGCTGCGCGCGGGCTTTCTCTAGTTGTGGCGAGCGGGGGCTACTCTTCATTATGGTGCGCGGGCTTCTCATTGCGGTGGCTTCTTCCTGTTGCGAAGCATGGGCTCTAGGTACGCAGGCTCAGTAGTTGTGGCTCGTGGGTTCTAGAGCGCAGGCTCAGTAGTTGTGGCGCACGGACTTAGTTGCTCCGTGGCATGTGGAATCTTCCCGGACCAAGGCTCGAACCTGTGTCCCCTGCGTTGGCAGGTAGATTCTTAACCACTGCGCCACCAGGGAAGCCCCCTGACGTCTTTTTTATAGAAATTATCTTGGCAAAATAAGGAGTCTTTTCAACTAAAAAATACCTCCTATCTTCTTTTGCCTTAAACTGCCTTATGAACTGGAAGTCTTTGTAATGAACAATAAAAACAAGCCAACATCATAATGGGGAAGATCTGGTTTCCATTTTCTCCTTTATTAACTAGCATTGTCACCATCCTAATTTTGGCCTTAATTACCTCTCTTCAGATTCATGGATTAACTTCTCCCTCTACCACCTTCTTTAAAAAAATTTTTTTACAGTTTTATTGAGATATAATTGACATACAATAAACTGCACATATTTAAAAGGTGCAGTTTGAAGAGTTCTGACATATGCACACACCTATGAAGTGAACATTCACCTATGAAGTGAGGTGAAGACAGTGAACATTTCTATCACCACCACCCCTAAATTTTGTCATGCCCCTTTGTAATTCTCCCTTTGGCCTCTCCTGGCTCTACCCACTCCAAGCAACCACTCATCTGCTTTTGTCACCAGATTTCTGTTCTAGAGTTTTATATAAATGGAATCATATAGTCTTTTTTTTTTTTTTAAGTAGAGGCTCTGGCTTCTTTCACTTGGCATAATTATTTTGAGATTCATTCATGTTGCTGGTATGTATCAATAGTTTCTCTTCATTGTTGAGTAGTATTCCATTGTATAGATAGACCACAGGTTGTTTTTCCGTTGACCTAGCTGATAGACATTTAAGTTGTTTCCACTTTAGACTACTGCATATAAAAGTGCTGTAAACATGTGTGTACAAGTCATTATGTGGACATCCACTGTCACTTGGGCACTTAGGAGTGGAGTGGCTGGATCACATGGTAGGTCTGTGTTTAACTTACAAGAAACTGCCAAGCTGTTTTCCAAAATGGTGGTGCCATTTCACAGTCCCACCAAGAGTGTAAGGGTTACCTTTGTTCTACATCATCAACACTTGGTAGTATGAGTCTTTTAAATTTTAACCAGTCTGCTAAGTCTGTCGTGATATCTCACTGTGGTTTTAACTTGCATTTCCTTAGCCCCAAGCTCACTACATTTTTTTTCTCTTAAGTTTTCTTTTAAAAGTTGTATGTTTGGGCTTCCCTGGTGGCGCAGTGTTTGAGAGTCCGCCTGCCGATGCAGCGGACACGGCTTCGTGCCCCGGTCCGGGAAGGTCCCACATGCCGCGGAGCGGCTGGGCCCATGAGCCATGGCCGCTGAGCCTGCGCGTCCGGGGCCTGTGCTCCACAACGGCAGAGGCCACAACAGTGAGAGGTCCGCGTACCAGAAAAAAAAAAAAAGAAGTTGTATGTTTTTAGTGCTTACTTTAGGTCTATGGCCCATCTTGAGTTGATTTGGTTTATGGTTTGGGGTAAAGGTTTAGTTTTTTTTTATATGTGGATACCTATTGTTCCAGCACTGTTTGCTGAAAAGATTTTTCTTTACCTGTTGAACCTTTATAGAAAATCAGTTGACTCTACGTGTGTGCCTATTTCTGGAATCTATTCTGTTTCATTTATCTTTATGTCTATTTGCTGATTCCTTACTTCAGAGTACTGTAACTTTATATTAAGTGTTGAAATCAGGTAGTGTAAGTCCTTCAACTTTGTTATAACTTTTTTGCAAATTGTTTTGGCTATTTTAGTTACTTTATTTTTCCCCATTAGTTTTAGAAGCAGCTTATTGCACTGGCCAGAACCTCCAGTTCCATGTTGAATAAAAGCAGTGAGAACAGCAAGAGATCCTAACCTTAGGGAATAACCGTGCAGTCTTTTACCACTAAGAATAGTTTTAGCTGTAAATTTTTCATAGATGCTTCATCAGAATGAGGAAGTTTTCTTCTCTTCCTAGTTTGCTGAGAGTTCTTATCATGAATGGATTTAAATTTTGTCAAATGATTTTTTTCTCCATTTATTAAGATGATGATACAGTTTTTCTGCTTTATTCTGTAGACATCACCTTAGCAATATAAGGAATCGTTTCAACTGAAAATACCACCTGATTTCTTTTGCCATAAATTGCATAATGAAATGGAGTTTATCTTAATGTAAAACCAGGAATAACTAACAAAATGGAAAAGACCTAGCTTCCATTTTCTCCTTTGGTTACCATAGTCACCATCCTAATTTTGGCCTTAATAACCTCTAATTTGGATGAGTAGACTAGTTTCTAACTGTTCTTCCCACCCAGTCTCTCTCCCTTCCTGTCTTGATCTGGGAAAAACCTTCCTAAAGAACACCTTTGGTCATGGTGTTAGTTGTTCTCCTAACAAACACCATCACTGGATTCTCGTTACCCTCAGGATAAGATTCACCTGCTCAGTAAGGAGGTCAGTGTTTCCCACAATCCATCTCTCTCTAGGAAGAGCCCATTCCCCCACTTCTTGATCCAGTCTAAATATGGTCATCTCCCATATCTGGGTTCTTATACCATAGGACACTTATCACACTTTTTTCCACATCTGTGTATATTTCATATTTTCCCCAAGATTGTAGACAGCTGAGGATACAAGGTATGTTGTATCTGTTTTTGTATGCCCACAGCACCTCCCTGATATAGTGCCTTGTGACAGGCACATCATGTGTTTATTGAATGAATAGATGAACATAACATTTAATCTCCACAAATACATATTTAATACTAAATAAGAGGATATATCGTTAGTACAAACGGAGACTATTTTCCCACTTCCACTTTTTTTTTTTTTTTTTTTTGCAGTACGCGGGCCTCTCACTATTGTGGCCTCTCCCGTTGCGGAGCACAGGCTCCGGACGCACAGGCTTAGCGGCCATGGCTCACGGGCCCAGCCGCTCCGCGGCATGTGGAATCTTCCCGGACCGGGGCACGAACCTGTGTCCCCTGCATCGGCAGGCGGACTCTCAACCACTGCGCCACCAGGGAAGCCCTCCCACTTCCACTTTTATAAGTGTTTTTTAATTCTGTAATAGCTGCTGGGTCAGTGTTTCTTGTTTTTGGTTTTTTTGGGGGGGGGGGATTTTTTGCCATTGGTGTTTAGGAATCCTAGAGTCTTGAATCAGATGTTTTCATTTTAAAGGATATAAAGTATTCTAGAAATGTGATGGGTCCCATAAATGGAATTTTATGACTTTGAAGCAGTTTTTCAGTTTATAAAGTACTCATAGTTACTGACAATTTATTTTTCTGACTATTATCAGAGTAATCCAATTATTCTTTGGGGCGGGGAAAAAAGAAGAAAGGAATCCAAACTACAGCACAAAAAATATTCCCTTCCCACTGATACTGACTGAACCTAATAGCTCTTGTTTTGAATTTCATAATTCTAGAAGAGTTAGACTTGAAAATGTATCTCTAAACAATGGAGCCTCTGTTTTCCACCAAAAGGCAGTGATTGTGTTGAGCATTTTAACTGGTTATCAGACCTCAGGCTGCCGGTTTGAAGAGTGAACTTTGGCAATGAGAACTTGGCTCTCAACCCTGTTTTGCAGCTGGCTAGAATGTGAATAAACTTCCTATTAAAAGAGAGACATATCGTCTCAAAGAAGGAGACAAATAAAATCCTCAACCTACTAATGTCCTCCTTTCTGTCTGCCCACCCCCAGCCTCTGCTTACCTTCTCTTCAAGTGTCAGAGAGGGATATTTTTATTTATTGTTTATTTTTTATTTTTTTTTTAATGTTTCAGTCTCTTTTAGAGGGATGTTTTTAGATTCTCAGAAACTCAGGAAGGAACTAGAAAGTTATTGCTTCCTTGTAATCCTCAACTTGAGAGATTTATTCTTTGTGAAATCCCCGCACCAAGAGTGTGGTTTTCTTTCTGACTTTTCCCTCTTTCAGGAAGCGTGCAAATACTGCGAGCCTTTGCGCTTTTTGCAGCTCTGCTGTTTCTCTTTGACTTTTATTCGGTTCCATCTCTGGTTCCTCACATGACATGGCTTTAATGTGCGTATGTACAGTACATGCTTCCTCGGGTGACCCCATATCACCCGCTCACGACATGCACGTGGTTTCTCCCACAGCGGTTCTTTGGGACAGCATTGTTAGTCTCGAGAGAGGTTCACCCCTTTCTGTATCCTCTCCCTTCACCCCAGGGCTCACCGTCTTAACCAAAGTCTTGGCGTTTAAGTGAGGTAGGGATAAAGGCTGTACAAACCTTCACATTCCATAGAGGGGTGTTTTGTTTTTTTTGACATTCTATCAATGTAGCGGAGACATTTGAGGTGTGTTGGAAGCCTTGTCTGGGATTTATCATTTCAAACAGTGAACCGTTCCTGAATGTTCCTTACACAGTGTCATCTCCTCTAGAATGACCCACCTGCCTATGCTGCATCCCCCATCCCTCCCTTCTGTGTTAAGTGTCCCACATCTGTGTTTTCTTACCCTTTTCTGCCTGTTGCTGCTGTGGTGCTTACCCTGTTGTCGGATTGATGTTTTTTTAATTAGGAGGACTCCTAGAAGTCAGAGAGGAGCCATTCACATTCTTATTTTATCTCAGGTGTCTTATCCAAGTACCTGACACATGGTAGGTATTTAATCCATGTTTGTGAATGGACCAGTCCCTTCCATTTAGAACTAGTTTAACTGTTGCCATCACCTGATATGCTGGGTTAATTATATGTGCCAGCAGCCATAACAGTGAACCTTATCTGAAAAATATGATTCTGTTTCTCAAATTCGTATAGCATTCTTACTGCAATTTTGGCAGATATTAAGAGTGTTATACATCTTATTTACAAAAACAGATTAAACTTAAAAAGAAAGCTTCTTGCACCATGGCTCTTCATTTTATCAGAATTTTAATTTATTTTTTAACCTGACTTTCAGAATGTTTATGTTGATGGTATGAAGATGAACTTTTTTACAGACACTTTAGTTCCTCAGGCATGCTCCGTAGTTTCTCATTTAAAGACTCTTGCAGTTGGGGGAGGGGAAAGGAGTCTGTTTTTTGGACTTAGTAACAGATAAACATGTGTACCTATTTATAGAAATTTTAGAAACATTTTATCTCTTAGAGACTATACCTTTATTCAGTGAATCCAACTTTTTTTTTGGTAAGTTACGTGTGATTTAGCCAACTTTTCTGCATGTCACTGGGAGTAGGAAGGGGGCAGCTGCTATCGTATAGCTCACGAAGAGAATGACCTTTGTTGACCCAGATGTTTCAGCATCTTTATCATCTAGGTCAGTGGTCCCCAACCTTTTTGGCACCAGGGACCAGTTTTGTGGAAGACAGTTTTTCTACCAGCAGGGGTTGGGGGAGGGGATGGTTCAGGCGGTAATGCGAGCCATGGGGAGCAGCAGATGAAGCTTTGCTAGCTTGCCCACCACTCACCTCCTGCTGTGTGGCCTGGTTCCTAACGGGGTTGGGAACCCCTGATCTAGGACATGTGGCAGTTTTAGGATCTGTGTCCTCTTGACTTTAAACACACACTCTCCTCTTTTTCTCTCTTACACACACACACACACACACACACACACACACACACACACTATTCTGCTTTCTGTTGCCCTTGTGGATCAAAATGTGTGAACTGGGATTGTTAAATAAAACCCACACTACTGAGCCTGCCTTCTGATTTCTGGATGAGAAAAAAAGGCATAATGCATTTGGAATATCAAATGGAAGTTAGCCCCAGGGTGATCAATTTGTCTTATGTGACTTTGGGGATGGAAATGTATTGATTAAGCCTTTACAGAGAGCCCCAGTGTGAGTTATTGGGGTATTGAGTAAAGCTAAATTAAGTGTTTAACAGGGGATAAGAGGGGGAGGAAAAGGAGATAAAGGTGATAACATTTTAAAAACACTTTGCATATATTATCTCATTTAATCTTTAAAACAACCTTGGTGGCAGGTTCCCATTTTCCAGAAGAAAAACCCAGACACTAAGAGGATAAGTAATTTGCCTGAAGTCACGTAGTCAGTGGCAGAGGTGACGTTCAGACCTACATCTCCATGGGAGCAAAGCCTGTACTCCTTCCATTACACCACATTGCCTAAGGTTTATGGTTGGCGGCTGTTTACAGTGCGAGAAAGGATGCCTCCATCAGTTAGTGATGTCTGCCCCAGGGCTCGGGGAGACCAAGGGTGAACCAGAAGTAGAGAATTTGACATTGTACATAATCTCTTTAAACTTCAATCTCTCCATCTTTGTAAAGAAGGAAAAGATGCCTTATCACTTTGTAAAGATTGGTCTAGTTTTACTCTTCCACATGAAGTTAAAGAGAACCTGTTCCTCCAAGACTTTCATCCTTACAGCTGCCATCCCAGCATTTATTTAAAATAACAGGAACTTGGCTTTGTGGTGGCACTTCGAGCAATGGTGCTGCTGTTAATAGCATGAATGCATTTGGGGACTTTTTCATTGGCTTATTTCTGAGCCCTAAACTATATCACTGACCAGCCTTTCTCATGTATGAATACGGGAGAAAATTATTTTTTTTTCGTTGTCAGCCATTTTTGTTATTTAAGACATTTCACTAATTCTTTTTAATATGTTGCAGACGTGTCTTCTTGCTAGCACAGGCCCCGATATATATGAGTCTGAATGTTCTATAAAATCTTGCAAAAAAATTTTTCCTGTTTTATTTTGTTCGTCAAGCTGTGCTTTGAGAGTAGCTCCATATGAAATGTTTTTCCCCCTCTGCCTAGGAAAAAAGGAGGTAGTTCTATATATTTCTATTAGGAAGCAGTTTTAATGGGTCAACATATTAGTGTCCCAGGAAATTTAATATTTTTCCTTTTTGTTTACTTAATTGCTTTTCCTAAAAAACTTTTCTTGGACTAGCAGTTTTTTGAGTAATTTTCTTTTATTTTTTGCTTTATTTGATGGGACTTGCCCCCATCTTTCTCATTAAAAAGAGAAAAGCAATATTCAGTGTTAGCAGAGACAGTTTGTTGCCATGGAAAGATTTTCAAGCTACATAGATGTAGGCTTGAACCCAGCTCTGCTGCTTTCTAGTTTGTGGGGACCTGAAGCAAGTCACTTGTGCTCTTGGATCCTTGGTTTTTTTAATCTCTAAAATGAGTATAGAAACTACCTCCAAGGTTGTTTAAAAGAATATGTGAGGTAGCTTCCTAGATTGTATTAGTAAACAAATTTTTTAAATTAAAAAATTTAGGGCTTCCCTGGTGGCACAGTGGTTGAGAGTCTGCCTGCCGATGCAGGGAACGCGGGTTCGTGCCCCAGTCCAGGAAGATCTCACATACCGCGGAGCGGCTGGGCCTGTGAGCCATGGCCGCTGAGCCTGCACTCCGCAACGGCAGAGGCCACAGCAGTGAGAGGCCCGCGTACCGCAAAAAAAAAAAAAAAAAAAATTAAAAAAAAACAAGAATATGTGAGGTCATTTATGTCAAATGTCAATAGTTGTTAATATTTTTTACTCCTTCCCTTTTCTCTTCTTTCTAAATACTTAATTTAGTTGGTCTTAACACCCCATGTGCCGCTCTTTGTAAGAGGCTTAATAAATACCTGCTAAATTGAATAAGTTAAAATGTAACTTTAAGAGAAACTCCATTGAAATATAAAATAAAACCAGATGGTAGAAAGGGTGACAGTCCTGCTTCTTTTTTATTTATTTATTTAGTTACTTATTTATTAAGAGGTACCTGAAACTGAGTTGTCTTTGAATTAAAATAATGAACTGTTCATGGACATGTCAGTTTGGGGTAAGGAAAAAAAAAAACTTAGAATAGTAGCAAATTCATTTCTTTTGGTAATTATTAGTTTGCCTGGATTCATTTATTTAAAATCACTTGAAGATGTATAGGTCTGATTACAAATCACTGCCCTAAAGAACTTTGTGTTCTCCCTCTAAAGAAGGCAGAGGCCTAGCCAAGATAGTGCGCCTCTTTAAAAAGACCCCGTGCAAACGCGAACATGTGCTTCGGGGTTTGTTATGATTGACCCACCGATTGTGTAACATGACTTTGACAAGTTACTGCTGTCTTTAGCCCCATTTGCATGACATAGGAATGACTCATACTCTTAGGCAACCTAGGTTTGTAAGGAATGGGAACCACTAAAAATGGTATGCTATTTCGCAAACATGCAATATGCTTTGAAATTTTTGACAATAATGTTTAATTATAGACCAGGAGATTAACCAGAAATCTCTCTTGAATACCAGAAAACTTAAGTTGTTGACATTTTTTTATAAAATGTGTTTCATGTATCAGAACGCATATTCCTGCCTTCATGGGGTTGTATTTCAGAGGAGGAAAGATAGACAATACATAGTTAAATAAGTAAACTATATGGTGTGTCAAATGATGCTAAGTGCTATAGAAAAAAGTTGAGCAGGGGCTTCCCTGGTGGCGCAGTGGTTGAGAGTCCGCCTGCCGATGCAGGGGACATGGGTTCGTGCCCCGGTCCGGGAAGATCCCACATGCCGCGGAGTGGCTAGGCCCCTGAGCCATGGCCGCTGAGCCTGCGCGTCCGGAGCCTGTGCTCCGCAACGCGAGAGGCCATGACAGTGAGAGGCCCGCGTACCAAAAAAAAAAAAAAAAAAAAGTTGAGCAGAAGGGGAAGGGAGAGGGAGTTCCTATAGGCAGGCATGTTGGTGCATTTTTAGATATGATGATCAGTTAAGATCTCACTGAGAAGGTAGGTTTGAGCTGAGATGTCAAGGAGGTGAGAAGGCAAGTCGTTGGGACATTGAGGGAGGAGCCTTCCAGGGGAGGAGGGAATGACCAGTACAAAGGTCAGAGCATGCCTGGCCTTGCTGGAGTGTAGGGAATGAGGTCGGAGAGTTATAGAGAAGGAGCCCTGAGGAAATGGTGTATCAGGACAGTGGATGAGACAAATCTTGGCTCTTACCCTGAGTGGTGTGGACTTTCAACAGAGAAGTGACATGATCTTATTTTCTGTTTGAAAATATCACTCTGGATTTTGTGTTTTGATCACTTTGGACTCTGTAGAGCAGAGACTAGAAAGGGGACCCTTTCCTGATTTACTAAATACAGTTATAGTGATAACAGTCAATTGTTTTAGTGAAGTGTCTTTGTAAAAATAGTGCATTAAAAAAAATAAAATTTTCAGTGCCTTGTGATGATCAGCCTGGACCCAGTGTTCATCAAGCATTTGTTCAGGTTTTTATATTAACCTGTGAAGATATTCATGGATGTGACAGATGGAGAAGATTTAAGAGTTGAGGTTGACTGACTTCCTGGAAGGACTGACTGCAGGACTTCCTGGAAGGTTTTCTTTTCAACGAAATTTCACCAGTTTTTGAAATGCAGATTTACCATTTCTAAAAGTGAAGTGCCGAAGAATAAAATAAAATTGAAGGTCTTTGCTTATTAGGTTTAGTCAGTGAAGAGTCCACAATTTATTTATTTATTTTAACAATTTATTTATGTATTTATTTTTGGCTGCGTTGGGTCTTCGTTGCTGTGCACGGGCTCTCTAGTTGCGGCGAGTGGGGGCTACTCTTCGTTGCAGTGCGGTGGCTTCTCTTGTTGCAGAGCATGGGCTCTAGGCGCACGGGCTTTAGTAGTTGTGGTTCGCGGGCTCTAGAGCGCAGGCTCAGTAGTTGTGGTGCACGGGCTTAGTTGCTCTGCGGCATGTGGGATCTTCCCGGACCAGGGCTCGAACCCGTGTCCCCTGCATTGGCAGGTGGATTCTCAACCACTGCGCCACCAGGGAAGCCCTCCACAATTTCTTTGTAGGTTAAAAGAGCTTATTTTTTTTGAAGTTTTTTTAAAAAACTTAAATTTTTTTTTAAGTAGGATGCGCATCATTCATGAACAGCAGTGGCATGGCCATGTCAGTATAACGTGCATTTGCTGGTTTATTGCTATGTGTCAGGCACTGTGCTTGATAGGGAAGATACACAGATGACTGAGATACAGTTCTTGTCTTTGTGGAGCTTAGAATTCAGGAGAGGAGATGCACACACATTCATTTCAACCCACAGTGGCTTCAAGATGGGCCTTCAGAGAGATCCAAATGAAGGTTAATGGGAAAATCACACGAAGACATTATTCAAATTGGGAAGATCTTATACATGCACCCCAATGTTCAAAGCAGCACTATTTACAATAACCAAGACATGGAAGCAACCTAAGTGTCCATAAACAGATGAATGGATAAAGAAGAAGTGGTACATATATACAATGGAATATTACTCAGCCATAAAAAGGAATGAAATAATGCCATTTGTAGCAACGTGGCTGGACCTAGAGATTATAATACTAAGTGAAGTATGCCAGACAAAGACAAATATCCATGATATTGTTTATATGTGGAATCTAAAACAAGGATACAAATGTACTTATTTACAAAACATAAATAGACTCAGAGGCAGGGAAAACAAACTTATGGTAACCAAAGGGGAGGGGGGAGAGGGATAAATTAGGAGTTTGGGATTAAAATATACACACTACTATATATAAAATAGATAATCAACAAGGACCTACTGTATAGCACAAGGAAATATACTCAATATCTTTTAATAACCTATAATGGAAGCAAGTGTAAAGAAAAAATATATATAATATTCGTATATATGTATAACTGAATCACTTACTATATACCTGAAACTAACACATTGTAAATCAACTATATTTCAATAAAAATTTAAATAAATAATTTTTTTTAAGATGACAAGGATCTACTCTAGAGTGACATTTGTAGATCTTCATGGAGCAAAGCATTAAGACATTTTTCACAATATAATATGTCATTAAAAACTCGATTCATTATGTAGCTATTAACATGCATCATATTTTCAAAGATGCAGGCACATAAATTATTCAAGGAGTCATAATGGTCAGTCAAAACCAAAGCTATGAACAAAACAGTTCCCACTGTCATGAACTCATTTAAAATGGAAAAAAAGGATAGCTCAAGATGATCAGGTGCTTGATAGTAGAGAAGCGTATGCAAGAGATAAACTGAAAGAGAAATAGGAAAATTATTTTATAAATAATTAAAATGTGAATGTTTATAGTAGCAGCTTTATTCATCATTGTCCAAACTTTGAAGCAACCAAGATGTCCCTTGGTAGGTGAATGAGTAAATAAACTGGTACATCCAGACAATGGAATATTATTCAGCACTAAAAAGAAATGAGCTATCAAGCCATAAAATGACATGGAGAAAACGTAAATGAATATTTCTAAGTGAAGAAACCAACCTGAAAGGCTATATACTGTATAATTCCAACTGTATTATATTCTGGAAAAGGCAAAACTATGGAGACAATAAAAAGATCAGTGGTTGCCAGGGGTTGAGTTGGAGGAGGGATGAATAAGCAGAACACAGGATTTTTAGGGCAGTGAAAATGTATGATTCTAAAACGGTGGATACGTGACATTATACATTTGTCGAAACGCATAGAATGTACAACAATCAGAGCGAGCCCTATTGTAAACTATGAACCTTGGGTGATCATGATGTGTCAATGTAGGTTCATCGATTGTAACAAATGTACCACTGTGGTGAGTGATGCTGATGATGAGGGAGGCTATGCATGTGTAGGGACAGAAAGAATGTAGGAAATCTCCATCCTTTCTGCTCAATTTTTCTGTGAATCTAAAACTCTTCTAAAAAACAAAAGTCTTTTTAAAAACTATGTCCTGATACAACAAAAATATAAGGGAGCTCCCACCATCTAGCCCTAGCTTCTCGACATGCTCTCATATTGATAGGATACAGATTTGCATTTTGAGGATCAAAAAACAAGGTACAATATTTTTTTTGGTAACAGCTTTATTGAGATATAATTTACACACCATACACTTGACCATTTACAGTAGTACAATTCATTGGTTTTTAGTACATCCGAAGTTGGGCAGCTATCTCCACAATCAATTTTAGAACATTTTCATCATCTCAGGGCTTCCCTGGTGGCGCAGTGGTTGAGAGTCCGCCTGCCAATGCAGGGAACACGGGTTCGTGCCCCGATCCGGGAAGATCCCACATGCCGCAGAGCGGCTGTGCCCGTGAGCCATGGCCGCTGAGCCTGTGTGTCTGGAGCCTGTGCTCCGCAATGGGAGAGGCCACGATAGTGAGAGTCCCGTGTACCGCAAAAAAAAAAAAAAAAAAGTAAAAAAGAAACCCTATACTCATTAGCCATCATCTCCTATCCTGTCCCCCTCCCCCCAGCCCTAAACAACCACTAGTTTACTTTCTGTCTTTATAGATTTGCCTATTCTGGACACTTCATATAAATGGAATCATATAGTATTTGACCTTTTGTGACTTTTTTTTTACCTTACGTGATGTTTTCAAAGTCCATCCATGTTGTAGCATGTACCAGCACTTCATTCCTTTTTACTTCTAAATAATATTTCATTGTATGCATACCCATTTTATATATCCATTCATCAGTTGGTGGACATTTGGGTTGTTTTCAGTTATTATAAACAAGGCTCTGAACACTTGAAGGCACAGTATTTTGCCAGGTCACGTTATTCTCAAGAATTAGGAACCACAGGCTCCTGGCATGTTGGAGGTTAGGCCGTTAGCCTAACCGGTTCAGGTGAGGAGCTGGACGTCAGGCCAGTTGGCGCTGGTGACTTTTCTGGGCTTCTTCCTCCTTGGCCAGCTGCTGTTTGTCAGTCTGCTGCTCAGGCCTCAGGCAGGAGATCCCCTTGAACAAGAGCAAATGTCCACAGCTGGACCAAAGAGCCTGGAACTGTGCCTGTGATAGAACATCTTCTGTACCTGACCCTGAGCAGAGAGAGAGAGCGGGAAGCAGAGTCAGGGGCTTCCCACAGCCTGGCGGGGGCCTCTGTTTAACTGGGCTTTCCTTTCTACCATGTTGTGGGATTCTGTGGTAACTTCTGTAGAAACAAAGTGGATGTGTGCTTGTTCCTGCCACACCCCACCCCCACTTTCATACTGAGAAAGAGAAACCATATGGGAACTGAAAGTGAGCACGTGGGTGTCAGGTAAGACATACAGGTGGCGAGAGACGGAGCTGCGGTACCTGTCTGCTGCCTGTCTTCGTTACTTGTCTGCCGGCTTCTTAATTCGTTTTTTTCCCTCATCAGTTTTCTTCTTGGAAGCTTGGCTTTTTTTTTTTTTTGGCCTCTGCATGAGTTAATCTTTTTTTTTTTTTGCGGTACGCGGGCCTGTCACTGTTGTGGCCTCTCCCGTTGCGGAGCACAGGCTCCGGACGTGCAGGCTCAGCGACCATGGCTCACGGGCCCAGCCGCTCCACGGCATGTGGGATCTTCCCGGACCGGGGCACAAACCCGTGTCCCCTGCATCGGCAGGCGGACTCTCAACCACTGCGCCACCAGGGAAGCCCCTGCATGATTTAATCTCGAGTGAGACGTGGTATAAAAAAATCTCCGGAAATGGTTTCTTGCTTGGCACTGCATCTCCATTCTCCATGACTCAGTGGGCACTGAGTCTTGGAAAAGGATAAGCGCAGTGGCCAGTGTGAACCCCCAAGAGGACAAAGGGAATGGTGCCATTGGAAGCTGCTCCCCACAGCAACGAGGGTACAGTTTCGGCGGGGGGGGGATGCAGAGCAGTCTCCGAGTCCCTGTTTGAGATCTTCTGAGCTTGCCTTCTTTTCTGACTCCGAATTTATGCTAGGAAAACACAGGGACTGAGTTTTCCCGAAATGTCACTGTGAAACGGTTCGGAACATGCTTGGTAGGGGTTAGGTGAGTGGCAACTCCAAGAAAACACCCTGGCACCCAGTGGAGTCACTGGGGCCCTTGGATTCCTTTTCAGAAACTTTGAAGAGCCCTGGAAAGTCTTCTGCTTGCCCGTCCTCAGTGCCACCCTCCAGCCGCTCACTGTGCCAGCGTGCTTAGCTGTCTTGAGCCGTACTTCGGCTTACCACCTTCTTCCCATCACTCCCTTCTCACTCCCCAGAAGACTGGGGAATTAGAGCCCTCCTCCTCAGAAGGCTGTGTCCCATGCTTGCTCCTAACTGTGAAATTGTCTTTAAGAGTTGCAGTCTGGTTTTCTCAGTGACCGCTAACTGTGATTGATCGTCCTTGTCGAATGACGACTTTATGAGCAACTTCACTGGGTGTTTAATAAGGTGAAGTAGGGTCCAGAGGATATCATTAAAAAAATACTGTTTGTGGGGCTTCCCTGGTGGCGCAGTGGTTGGGAGTCCGCCTGCCGATGCAGGGGACGCGGGTTCGTTCCCCGGTCCGGGAAGATCCCACATGCCGCAGAGCAGCTGGGCCCGTGAGCCATGGCCGCTGAGCCTGCGCATCTGGAGCCTGTGCTCCGCAACAGGAGAGGCCACAACAGTGAGAGGCCCGCGTACCGCAGAAACAAAAACAAAAACAAAAAAGTACTGTTTGTGGACAGTGAAGATGAGCATTTAATTTGCTATCCTTTGGTAGTTAGGGTTTGCAAATGAAGGCTAATGGGGCAAATTGTGTTACTTTGGCAGCCTGTGTCTTAAGTTGTTTACTAGCTTTCTGTAGCTGTTACCTTATTTTTAAAAACACAACTATGAATTTGAATCCAGTCTTAAAAAGCATACACCACACCCTACTATAGGCCTCATCAACAGAATGCTGAGTTTAACAATTTCTTGTATTTAAGCTCCGATGTCCCCTCCCCAGTCTTTTCTGTCCCTGTGTATCAGATTAATGGTGTGTCTGTTCATAAAGTCGTCCCATTCAACTAAAACGTTAACTGGGGAGGGGAATTGCTGTCTTCAATGTAAATGAAATGTCTTGGCCCCAGGAAGGTAATATAGATAAACGTACTTTAGATAGACCATCTTCCAGTTTGTCAGTTACAGGATGGGATGTTTTTTTCATTACCAGAAGGTAGAGATTACTTTGCCACTTCAGTCAAAACATGACCCTGGCAAGACCCCAAATTTAACGTGGAGCAATCTGTTTAGTTTCATCTGTGCCAGAATACCAAATACCGTCTATCCTAATCCTATGGCTGGTTTCCAAAAAATGTTACTGCATATTTCCAGAGAAATAAATTCCTGAAATTACCATTGGGAAAATAAGTTCTGATTACCAAAATCTAGTCTGCAAGATGTATATTTTTTTCAGGGATATAGCTAGTCCACAAATGGAGGATGCCTGTATATTTAATTTTTCCCTAATGTATTGGTGCTGATTAACTTAGGTGAGTTTTACTATGTTCCTTAAAACACTAGTGAAGCCTGATGGATCATTTAAAGCTGAGATAGAAGCTAAAAACTTCGATTCATCTGTCATTTATCCTGAAGCTTTAAATCCATGTCATTAGATTATCCATAGTTATTTCACGAGGATTTGCTGATTTGTTTTCTTTCCAGATTTGAAATTTCTATTTGTGTGAGTTTTTTGTTTGTTTTCTGGGTTTTGTTTTTGTTTTTACTATTTAGGAGAGCCTAACCAGATTTATTAGTAAGAAACAATGTGTTTTTCTGATGATGATTCTTGCAAACAGTGCTATCAGTTACTAAAGAATAATTACCTTTATTGATTACCTAAATTGTATTGGACATGAAAGAGGATATCACTTAACCCTCATAGCAACCCTATAATATGCATTATTTTCTCTCCTTTAACGATGAAGAAACTGGTGTTCAGAGGATTAAGTAGGTTCCTCAAAGGTCAAAGCTAATATTATGGTAAAGGCAGTATTTGAACCCAGGTCTATGAGGTATCAAAGCCCACACACAGGCTTACTTTCCTGTATTCAGATGAATCCACTAGATTTATCTTCTGGCTTTAAAACTCCATACTGCACCTTTGAAAAACTCCTAAGTCCCAATGAACATGCCTTGGCATTAAGCTGAAATGACCAAAAATCTTCTGGAGGCCAGACTGACCCTCCTGCCTTCTTGTACAGTGTATGCATCTGCATCTTTGAACATCCAGTGAAAGTTCTACATAGTGTTCACAAGATGAATCAGCTTTTTTAAAACACCTCATATCGTGGAAAATGCCCTTGTATATTGGTCGGTTAGTGGAATTAATTTAAGGTAACATTGATAGACAGGAAAATGATACAAATATTCTGAATCCCCAGCTGGAATTCCAAGAGGTTAGCATTAAAATTCTCACTCACTTTGTCCTTTCCTCCAACATCCCCTCGGGCCAGGATTCCCCACTGGGGGCTCTGGGGGTGCTACCTCCTTAATACTTCTCATCCTCATCCTTTCTTCTCCTTGCCCACCTCCACTAACTGGCTCTAGCCTTCCTTTTTCACCTCTTCTCTTTCCTTCCAGTAAGCATCGTCATTGGTCTCCCTGCCCTCAGTCTGACATCCCTCCAGTCATTCTGCTATACCAGAGTGATCTTTTTCCTGATCAAAGTCCTTCTCTGGTTCTCTTTTGCTCTTTGAGTCTCCTTATCTCCTGTAGCACTCAGTAAACTAGGTAGGCTGAATAATGGTCCTCCAAAGATATCCATATCCCCAGAGCCTGTGAGTGTTACCCTATATGGTAAAAAAAAAAAAAAAGACTTTGCAGATGTGACTGAGTTAAGGATCTTGAAATGGGAAAGGTTATCCTGGATTATCCAGATGGGGTTAGTGTGAAATCACAAGGTGAAATCATAAAAGGAAAGCAGGAGGGTTAACTGGAGAGAGTGTGGTGATGTGACAACAAAAGCAGAGATTGGAGCGGGTTTCCAGTACAGGTCCAAGGAATGCTGGCAGTCTCCAGAAGCTGGAAGAGGCAAGGAATAGATTCTCCCCTAGAGCCTCCAGAAGGAACTAGCCCTCCAGAAGGAGCTAGCCCTCCTGATACCCTTGATGCTAGCCCCAGAAGACTTTTTTGGACTTCTGACCTCTAGAACAGTAACAATAAATTTGTGCTCTTAGACCATTGAATTTGTGGTTATTTGTTACAGCAGCAATAGGAAACTAATTCAAACCTGTTCTGTAATCATTCATTTTCTTTTCCACTAGACTTGCACTGTCCAATACAGTGGCTGTTTAAATTTCACTTTAAAATTAGGTACAAAAATTAGATTTTTCAGTTCCTTAATTACATCTCATTTTAAGTACTCCGTAGCCATATGTGGCCAGTGGTTACTGTATTGGCCAGTATAGCTCTATTACACTTTCATGGTTGCGGCGTGTTCTATTGAACTGAACTGCTTAGGACAAGAATTGTGCTCACCTCTTCTGTTCTCACCCCCTAACCCTGTCCTTCACTGCAAAGGGCCTTGGCTGGATCTGGAGCAGGCCGTGGAAGCAGGCTCAGGCTGTATGCACAGAGAATTGAGAGCACATTCTACCTGTAGGGCGGGATCTGTGTGAGAACACTCCCTAGGTCCCCAGAACTCCTTACCAGCACAGGGGCACCATTGGCCCAAGTCTAAGAGTATCCTCTTTGTACCTGTCACAGTGGCTTAAAATGGATGGTAGATGCACAGTTGTGTTGAGTAAACATGTTGAAAACCAGTGAATGCCCTGCGTTCTGTGCGTGCTGGGGTTTCACAGTGAATAAAACAACTTCCCTGTCCTCGTGGAACTTACATTCTAGGGGAAGAAATAGCTAATTAACCAGTAAATAAATGTGTACTCTAATGTCAGGGAATAATCAGTGACATGAAGAAAAATGTAGCAATGGGATAGATTGGTGGGGGCTGGGGGCTGGTGGGTATACTTGATATCAATAATTGGATAAAACCTTTCAGAGGTGGTGACATCTGAGGATAGGCCTCTATGAAGTGAGACAGGGGACGTGGGAAGAAAGGAAAAGAGGAAATCAATATGGGGTGCAGTTTTTTTATTGAAGTATAGTTGTACAATGTTGTGATAGTTTCGGATATACAGCAAAGAATATATATATATTCTTTTTCTAAATTCTCTTCCATTATAGTTTATTATAAGATTGAATATAGTTTTCCCGTGCTCTACAGTAAGTCCTTATTGTTTATCTATTTTATATATGGTAGTGTGCATCTGTTAATTCCATAATAACAATTTATCCCTCACCACCTCCCCTTCCCCTTTGGGTAACCGTAAGTTTGCTTTCTATGTGTTTGAGTCTGTTTCTGTTTTGGAAACAAGTTCATTTGTACTTTTTTTTTTTTTTTTAGATCCCACATATAAGTGATATCATAGGATATTTGTCTTTCTCTGTCTGATTTACTTCACTTGGTATGATAATCTCTAGGTCCACCCATGTTGCTGCAAATGGCATTATTTCATTCTTTTTTGATAGCTGTGTAGTATTCCATTGTGTATATATATCAGATCTTCTTTATCCATTCATCTGTCAATGGACATTTAGGTTGCTTCCATGTCTTGGCTATTGTGATTAGTGCCGCTGTGAACATTGGAGTACATGTATCTTTTCGAATTAGAGCTTTCGTTTTTTGATATGGGGTGCAGTTTTAATCGCTGTCATTCAGAACTCCATGTCCCCCAGTAGTACACTTCCCGCATTCTTTCCCAGTGCTTCCCTTTGTTCGGTCACACTGGGTGTCCACACTGGCCACAATTTTATTATTTTATTGATCGTTATTATTTAGATACTAAAATCGTGTGTTTGTATGTATACACATACTTACAATCTAAGCTTTTTAAGTTCTAGTTGAAGAGGACCTTTACACTAAAACACTGTGTACCTCTTAAACAGTACAGAATTATCAACCTATTGTAAGTTTTCTCCTTGACCTATGCTTTGCTGATTGGGGATGAGAAACTGGCTTATTCTCTAATCCTCATTATACTCTTAAAACCGCTCTGTAGAACTTTACTGGCCCATATGGCAGCCACTAGCCATCGGTGACTATTCAGCCCTCGAAAGGTGGCTAGTTTCCATTGCAGTGTGCTGTAAGGTTAAAATACACACCCCATGTTGAAGGCTTAATACAAGAAATTTCAGAATATCTCATTATTAACTTTTTATATTGATTACATGTTGAAATTATAATATTTTGATATGTTGGGTTAAATACAATATATTTAAAAATTAACTTCATCTGTTACTTTTATTTTCTTCAATGTAGCCACTAGAAAATTTAAAATCACATATGTGGCCTACATTTGTGGTTCATATTCAATTTCTACCTGCTTACTTTCTGAGGGTACTTGTCTGCAGTTGGGCATATCATCTGGCTGTGATGCCTTGGGGAGAGAATTAAAATATGGGGGGACGAATATGTTCAACAGCCATAGACCAATGTCTAGCTCATATAATATTTAACTCCATAGGAAGCCCTAGTTAAAAGCGAAAACTCAGTAGATGATGCTGTTCAGTAGATTGAGTTTCTTTGAAATGTGACGGTTACCTACTTTAGATTTTTATCTCCACTGCATACTTTTCCTCTTTTTAGGTTTTTCCCAGAACTGAAAATTTAAGATTGTGTGTATCATCCCTTTCAGAGCAGGTGTATAATTTTTCAGGATCATTGGGGAAAGATTTTAATGAAAACCATCTTTAAAATAGCAGTATTCATGGGCTTCCCTGGTGGCGCAGTGGTTGAGAGTCCGCCTGCCGATTCAGGGGACATGGCTTCATGCCCCGGTCCGCGAAGATCCCACATGCCGCGGAGCGGCTGGGCCCGTGAGCCATGGCCGCTGAGCCTGCGCGTCCGGAGCCTGTGCTCCGCAACGGGAGAGGCCACAACAGTGAGAGGCCCGCGTACCGCAAAAAATAAAATAAAATAAAATAGCAGTATTCAGTATTTGAAAGAATTGTAAACCTTAAAAAAAAATTTTTAATGATATTACCTGGTATGCCTAAATATATATAACATTGCTGGAAAAGACAAATCTGTTTTGTGTTTTTTTTTAATCAACAGATTTTTCAGAGTAGCTTCAAGATTACTTGTTTTATTTATTTTATAAAGAAAATTATATAATTGGAAACAGCAAAAGTTGCCGAAGCAATTGAAAATATTTTGGTATTATTTTTTCCCCCGGGGGGCTTGGCACAGGGGCTGTTGGAAGTGAGAAGGAGGAAGTAAAGAATTCTACTATAACAGAAGTTAACATTGTAAATCAACTAGACTTCAATAAAATGAATTTTTTTAAAAAAGAATTCAGGAACCTTCTTTTTATAGTTAAAAGCCTGGACTGGAGTCAGATTGCCTGGGTTCAGAATCCAGCTTTACCTACTGGCCAAGTGACCATGGGCAAGTTATTCACCTCTTTTTGCCTCAGTTTAATTGTCTGTAAAATTGAGGTAATAATAGTACTTACCTAATAGAAATGGTATGAGAATTAAATGAGTTAATTCATATATCAATAACATAGAACAATGCCTGACATTATATGCACTCAATGAAATTTCACTATAGTAATACATTATTGTCATTACTTTTATTAAATATCTTACATATGAATGTAACATTATATTTTCTAAGCCCTTTGACATTCAGACCTCCATCCTTCTGACAATAGTGTGAGTCCGTAAGGATGGGTATTTTTTTTAATTTACTTTTTTAATTGAAGATAGTTGATTTACAGTGTTGTGTTAATTTCTGCCGTATAGCAAAGTGACTTAGTTATACACATATATACATTCTTTTTAATATTTTTTTCCATTACGGTTTAGCCCAAGATACTGAATATAGTTCCCTGTGCTACACAATAGGACCTTGTTGTTTATCCAGAGGATGGGTATTTTTTATACCTGTTTTAATGATGAAGTCACCTGAGCCCAGAAGAGGGTCAGTAACTTGCCCAAGGTCACTGAAGTATTTAGTGACAGAGCTGGGAATCTCATCCATGTCTGTGGATTACCAGTTTATCTTTACCAGTAGCCCGATAAGCAAGGCTTTTAAACCCCAGGGAAAGTTACACTGTGGTTTATACACTGAGGCTCTGCAACTCCCTAGTTAAATTGTGGGTTTTCTCTTTGAATTATAACCCAGTAACAGCACACCAGTGATTGCTTGTGGATGGCTTTAGGGTGTGTTTATTTTATGTAAAATCCCAGCGAACTCTAAATTTAAACATTTCACAGCAGAGGGTTATCTTTGCATTAAAATGGTGGTGTCCTCAACACACAACACACTTAACTGTTTTTAAGACCCAACCTTATCCCTGTTTACTGTGTAACTTTGTAAAATTTTGTAAAATGAGAACCATACTACTGTGTTCCCAAAATAAGGATCTGGATCGATTGAGCTTATTTAATTGTTTTCAGATACACAATAACTTTAAGAAAATATAGGCTTTGGAGTCAGACAAAGATGGGTTGAAACCTAGCTCTGCAAAATAGGGATATTGGAGTGTATTTTGCAGGACGTTTGTAAAGATTTGAAGTAACATAATAAAGCGCCTGGCCCTTAAGAGGGGACAAGTGATGGTAGTTAGAGATGCTCTGGAATTTTTACCCGTGTACAAGTGGAGTTGTATCTTCTACACCAGAAACTGCATGTGAAGAAATCATTAGGGGTTGGAAAATCAAAATGAATATAACCTAGAGCTTTGCATATTAGAAAATATTTGGGGAAGTATACAACAAAGTGTTATCAATATTTATCACTTGGTGACAGAAAATCAAGTGGGTTTTTAAACTTACATTTTCTAACACATTATAATATACATGTCTGCTTTTGTAGCAATAAACAGTTATTTTTAAGTTAAAAGAATCATTCATATATTTTTAAAAAGCACAAAAAGTAACTGCACCATATTAACAGGTGTGTTCCCAAGACGGATAATTTTCCCCTCTTTCTACTTTTATAATCTTCTAAAATGAGTATGTTTGTATGAATGATGGAGAAAATAAAAGTACATTCTTAATATGCATGATCACCACCCTCACATAGAATCTACAGTACATTAGAACTTACAGAAAATATGAATTCTTTGGAAATGTGTGAAGATATTCTAGGACCAACAGATGTAGTAATAATAACCGTAGGTACCATTTGTTTGAGTGTTTTCTATGTGAGGCTCAATTTGAATTCTTTACATGCATTATCTAATTTAATCCTCATAACAACCCAATGAGATTGGTTTTACTTGAGATTTAAGATTATATAAATTACCCAAATTCAGGACTCAGAATTTAACCTTGTGACTTTCAAAGAAAAAAAAAAAATCATAGTAACATGATCATAGTAACAGAGGAAATTTTCACTTATGCTCAGCTGGAGAAATAAAGCTTTCCACCAAATTTATGACCAAGTTTGTATAGGACCAAGTCTTCTCAGCAGCTGTCTGTCAGGCCAAATTTAAACTACCATATACTGATTTTTTTTCCTCAATTTTTTAATTGGGCAACTTGGGGTTGGGGAAAAATGGGAATGGTGTTGCTTGAATATCTTTTACTTGACTTAGGCTTAAGGGAGAGCATAGCAGAACAAGAGTACAGGTATCAATAAGGGGTGAGGTTTGTTAAGTGAAAACACGTGGTGATACTGAAACCTATTTTGATAGTACCACTTCAAGCATGGAGGTTATGGGTAAATCTGCTCCTATTGTAGTGGGTAATGAACTTGGCAACTGTCTTTCCTTTAGGCTTTGTTTCCCAGAGTGGTTAGGAAAAGATGTTAGGTTTTGAAGGAAGTTTCATATGAGTTTTCGTAACCATTTCCTCGTAACTGTTAAACCTTTCCTTTCTTTTAAGTATTCGCTTCTCATGAGTTGTCTGACATCCTGGGCTTTTTAATTGGTTGACTTTGCCCTGTCTCTCAAGTGCACTGACTCATACACAGTACCTTTTTGGAAGTTTGATATTTAATTTAAAAAGTATTTCTGTGAATTCTTTGCAGAGGGGGTGGGGTGCCCCAGTTTATTCATCTTTATGTAAAAGCAACTAGCATGAGTAGTATTGTTGGCATTTGATATGTTTTTTGTTGAACCAATGGAGGGGTTCTTGTTTCAGTTCAAGGAGCCTTTTCTAAGGGATGGAGTTGCCTGACAGTAGCACAGACTGTTCTTGGGAGACAGGTAGTGAATTCTGTGCAGGCATGGACTTGGGGGAGTTTGATTACCAGACAGTAGATAGGACTAAATGATTTCTAAGGCTTACGGTAAATTTGAGATTCTGTGATTCTTCTGTTTCTCTAACATGTGTCTAAAGAGGAGAGAAACAAAACATAAATTGGAACCACAGATCATCCGGTAGAGCCTTTGATAGCAATGATGGTTAATGGGGTTTGTATCAGCACTGGAAGCAGAAGTGCTTTTCTCTGGTTTCCCGAGTCAGCATGGATAGTTCTCGTCTTGAGAAACTGTTCCAATAAGATTGGACTGCAGATCATCTTCCAGATTTAGGCTGAGCCCTAGGAGATATGATGACGAGGAGAAAATGTTCTAGCATTTTCAATTCTGAGAAAACTAGTGTGAGAGTTTTAGAATGGTCAAACTATTCATATCCAGGTGACAAATAAATTCACTTAAAAGCCAAGAAATAATATTACTCACTAAATATGCCACCTTAAATTATTTTGATTGGTTTTCCACACATCATTTACATTGTAGCCTCATTCATGAGGTCCCAAAAGTTATAATTAATCTGAATTTTGTTTCTCTTCTATTTCTGACAGTTGGACAAGGTGTTGATTTTGTCCAATAAGCCGTCTCTGTCAGAAATAACAAAATGGTAGCCCAGAGGCAAAATCTGGCACAAGGATGGGTTTTCATTGGCTTGGACGGGGTTTGATTTTGTTTAATTAGTTGCTGATATTTAAAAATTTGGAGATTTTACCCCCAAATCAGATTTCTGGCTTCTCTCCAGAAGATCGGGTTTGGCATAACTGCATCAGACTTCGCTACACAGCAAGCATTATCTGGAGCTTGGTGGCTAGATGAGGCATGTGTTCCTGCTTAAGCAATCCTTACCTTTCCTTGTTTTTGTTTTTTTTGCGGTACGCAGGCCTCTCACTGCTGTGGCCTCTCCCGTCGCAGAGCACAGGCTCCGGACGCGCAGGCTCAGCGGCCATGGCTCACGGGCCCAGCCGCTCCGCGGCATGTGGGATCTTCCCAGACCGGGACACAAACCCGTGTCCCCTGCATCGGCAGGCGGACTCTCAACCACTGCACCACCAGGGAAGCCCTCCTTGTTTTTTTATGCCCTGCCCGCTTCACTCATTTATGGGCCCAGTCTGGGCTCTGAGGGCATTTAGGTTTGTGACCCTTCCTCTATAAGTAATGCTCATGTGCAGGTCTTAAGACTATAAGTAGCTATTATTTCAGCCTCAGGAAGGGACTGCAGAATAAGGGAAAGTTTTTCACTGGATCTGGGCAGAGTGTTCTGCTTTTGGGGTGATGCCGGCCTGCCAACTTGTAACCAGAGGGGAGAAGAAAAACTATTCATCCTGAACCGCGCCGCTGGCGTTCAGGAGAGCCCTAGTCTAGGAGACGGGGCCTGAAGTGCCCTGCAGACTGTGGCTTGCCTAAGCTCAGGGTGACTTGGCACCTGTGCCAGGGAAGGATCCAGTGGAGTGGCAGAAGGCTCCGTGCCATCCATTCAGACAGCTTTATGAATCCCGGCAGCCAAGAGAACATCATCTGTGCCTGTGAGTAGTGTGGGTTCCCGCCAGAAACTTCTCAACTTCAAAGGAAAGAAAAGAAAATTGTACTGTGGGTCGCTGTGGAAAAGCTTTCGGCCTTACTGAACTGGGCTCATTTTTACAGAGAAGGAAGATGGCGCAAAGAATTCTGAGGGATTCTACCTGTTTTTCGTGGCCTTTCCTTTCTACCCCGGAGGTGCCAAGATCGTTAAAATGCTCAAGGAACTGCTAAACCTAACCATGGCAATAGAATGAACACAAAGAATTGCTATAGTTTGGTCTGAGAGCTGTGTTAGAATTAGGGTAGTGTGAAGAAAGCACGGATGGGCCTTATGGCAAATTCCACTAAAGTTGAAGTTGCCCGTCATGACCAATTTGGATTTCACTTAGGTTTCCAAAGGCTTAAGGGGGTGGTGGAGGCGGGGGAAATCTTACAAATCTGAACAACCTACACTTCGGTTCTAATAAGGAAAAAACTGTGCTTTATGTTTGACGCCGAAAGTTTGTTCTTATGCTGGCCCAAGACTGAAGTCTGATATCTGGCATTATTAAAAGCAAAATGTACTCTTCAAAAAATCTGAGAGCCTGAACACAGGCAGGAGGAGACTGAAGCTCTCTCCAAGGCCCTCTGGTGCCCAAGTCTGATCCAGTGACTTCCTAAGACCTTCGGAATTTACTTTACACTTATTTCATTTGCTTCACCCGCCCCCTTTCCTCCCTTACCTACCCCTCCTTGCTCCTCTCTTATCTCTCTTCTCTCCTTGATTCTCTTCTCCTTTGTTTTCTCAGGAAGCTACGTTTCCCTTTATCTTTCTTCTACTCCCGCCTGCCTTCTTTCCCTCCGCCCATCAGCCCATTGTCTCCCGCATTCTTCTCGTAGTACCTCTTACCCAAGCCTTGGGGAAGCTTAACAGCAGAGGGGACAGTGTGTGAGCAGAGAGCTGGGAAGGAAGTTTTAGTCAAAAGCAACATTTAGATGGTAGATGCATAGTAGGGGCAGAAGCTCAGAGAAAATAGCTGGTCCTGGGGATTTGCAGGGAGGAGGATTGTATTTCTCAACAATGCACTGAGAGCTGTTCGTGCATCTGATCATATTTAAAAATGAATCTCTTCCAGATAAGAGCAGCTGTGTAAGAGGGGGTGTGGCAGAGGCAATAAAGCTAATACTGTGTTTGAGATCCTGTGAAGAGCTTATAAAGAGGTATAAGATGAGAAAATCCTAGCATTTTCACCTTAGTTTCTAAACTTCTGCTTTGTTATAAAGATTAAATGATACCTCTTCAAAGTAAATTGCAAGATGAATGGACCACAAAGTATATAAGAAAGGTAGAAGATAGGTGTTTTAAGTAATTTGCCATTTTAAGCTACTTCAACTCAAAATTAGATACAAATCTAATTATAGTGAAATAAAAGGCAATTCTGAGCACATTGTGGTACTTATAAATCCTTCTGCTCCATAGCCTCAGTATTCTGTTAAATATAGCTGACACTGCCTTCTCTTATCTAAATTGGCATTAAACACTTAAAAAAAATCTCATGTCAAAGATTTGGCAGAAAATGTCATTTTCTGATCATTTAACCAGTTAGAACATATTTCTACAGCTATCCTTTCTAAATGTGAATAGTATGCATTTTTAAAAATAAATTGAAGTATAGTTAACATACAATATTGTATTAGTTTTAGGTGTACAACCTAGTGATTCGATATTTTTATACATTACCAAAAACTCACCATGGTAAGTCTGGTACCCGTCTGTCACCATATAAAGTTATTACAGGATTATTGACTAAATTCCCTATGCTGTACATTACATCCCCAGATGGGAGGGGAGGACATGCCTTTGTTTTTAACTTGTTAAATAAATAAATTGAAGCATTCCCTATAATGAGAGCTGAGTAAAGATAACACCCCTTATCATTATAGAATATTTACTTTTAAGTCCCCTCCCTAATAATTGATCCAGCCCCTGTCTACCTTAGACCCTGCAATATGTAACAAACCGCCGTTCTTGTAAATGCCCTGAACTCTCCAGATACTCATACCCCGGGGCCTTGCACAGGCTACTCCTTTTGCCTGTAATACCCTTCCCACACCCACCCCCAATCTGACACTTCTACTTGGGGATTTGGAGGGAGGAGGGTAGCATTACTCAGCAATGCACTAAGAGCTATTCAGAGCCTTAGTGTCACCTCAGAGCCTTCCCTGATTTACCCTGGGCAGAATTTATTGTTCCTTCCTCTGTGTCCTCACAGCACTTTCCTCATGCTTCCATTATAGGTTTTACAACATTGCCGTTGTAGGAGATGATAGTTATAAAAATAAGTTACTTGTTTCCATGTGTGTAGACCAGGAGCTACCTTGGGAGGCCCTGGGGGTAAAAAGCAATGGGTTTATCTTTTCTTCTCCAGGGCCCAGCACCTGAAAGTTACTCAGTAAATGTGTGTCAGATGAAAAGGGTACTCACTCCTTGGCTTGTTGAACAATGAGAGAACATCGTTGAATTCGATTTCTGCAGGTTATGTGGGTAAAGGTTGAGCGTGCAGGACCAGAAGTAACTTTTACTATAGAATTTGGCTTTCATCTGAGGATAAAATAGAAGAATGTTACTTTAATACATAGGTTGCGTATCAAATTGGACATTTTCTGTGGTACTTTGAAGAGATGAAATGAAGAAGAGAATTATTATCTCTGACATTTTCACAAGCTGGTTGATGTTCAGTATTTGCTGTATCTAAGTATCTGCTTAGACCTAAAAAAAATCATCAAAAATATACATATATATATAATATGTATGTGTGTGTTTCCATAATAGATGTATAGAGCTATGTATGAGTTTTTAAATTGCCATCTCTTTAAGGATTTTGTAGCCTAGGATTGAAAGGTATTTATTCTATGATCCAGAATTGTGGCTTTCAGCTGTGAAATGAATGTTAAGGAAGCACAGGTAACTAGGCTACTTTCCAGTTTCCTTGTTTCAGCTCCTGAGTTAGAGTTCAGGTAGTTCACTTGGAGCCAGAGGTTATTGGAGCTCTCATTTATTGAACTGTAGTTAAATAAAAATAAGATATAAAGTTGCCAATAGCAATCTAATCAAAGTCTCTAATAGAAGTCTAAGGAAAATTAAGTGAAATGATTAGTGCTTCCTTTGTTATTTTCCTAGATGAAGGTTTTCACTTATGTTAGAAACGGACATATAAAAGATACCTTTAGGGCTTCCCTGGTGGCGCAGTGGTTGAGAGTCCGCCTGTCGATGCAGGGGACGCGGGTTCGTGCCCCGGTCTGGGAAGATCCCACCTGCTGCGGAGCGGCTGGGCCCGTGAGCCATGACCGCTGAGCCTGCGCGTCCGGAGCCTGTGCTCCGCAACGGGAGAGGCCACAACAGTGAGAGGCCCGCGTATCACACACAAAAAAGATCCCTTTAACTGAGAGATGTTTAAAACATGATTTTCACTGGATTTAACTGGAGTTCTTTTCAACTGTTGACTGAGTAGAACATTGTTTTTGTGGGAAAGCTTGTAGGGCTGGATGCCCTCTTCATTCTCAGCATGGAGCAGAGAATGGAGCAGAGAATGAAGAGGTGTAGTGATGGGGTGGTGTGTTGCAGGGAGATGAGGCAGGAAACACATTTTATGAATGAACAGAATTTGAGTCCTATGTCCAGATGTGGATAACGAAGCATTTTAGTAACTAATTATCTTTACTGAAGCAAGCATTCATCAGAGATAGTTATTGAGTATCTATTATGTGCTGTATGTAAATTCAGAGACGTGATATTTGTATTCAAGGGATTCATTCATAAGCTATATAGTTCAAAGCTCTACAGTCATTGTAACATAATAGCAGTAGTACAGTAATGATTTAAAATGAAAGCAATTGACCGAAATACATGGTTTCCTGTAAAGCTGTGACATTCAGGAGGTATTAGGGAATTAGCATTAGCCACTTAGCTAGTTTTGTAAAATGTTAGGGTTTTTTTTTTGGCTTTTGGCTTTCTTTTTTTTAAAAATTAATTAGCATTAGCCACTTAGCTAGTTTTGTAAAATGTTAGGGTTTTTTTTTTGGCTTTTGGCTTTCTTTTTTTTAAAAATTAATTAGCATTAGCCACTTAGCTAGTTTTGTAAAATGTTAGGGTTTTTTTTTTGGCTTTTGGCTTTCTTTTTTTTAAAAATTAATTTATTTATTCATTCATTCATTCATTCATTTTTGGCTGCTTTGGGTCTTCATTGCTGCACGCAAGCTTTCTATAGTTGCGGCGAGCTGGGGGCTACTCTTTGTTGCTCTGCAGCATGTGGGATCTTCCCGGACCAGGGCTCGAACCCGTGTCCCCTGCATTGGCAGGCAGATTCTTAACCACCGCGCCACCGGGGAAGCCCTGGCTTTCTTTAAGTAAGAGATGTAAATGCAATTTTTATTGCTTTTCTAAATGATGCTAGACATTTGACACTTAAACTTTTACTTGATACATTAATAGTTATATACAGCATCTATATACATCCTAATAACTTATCTCTAAGGCTAGGCCTAGATCACTTAGGCTTGCTTTGTGTAATTGCACACTATGTGTAATTGTTGAGAGTTATAATTTTGCATCATGAACTTTGGAGTCAGACAAACCTGAGTGGGAATCTAAGCTCTAGTACTTAATCATTGTATAACTTTGGACCAAACACTTAAACCTCCTGCTTCAATTTCCTCATGTATGTAATGGAGGCATTACATAATAGGTTTGCTGTAAGAATGAAATGAGCTAAACTACATCAAGTACTTATCACAGCATCTGGAACATAGTAGGAACTCAGTAAATATTCTCCTGTTAGACATAAATGGTAAATTGCTTGTGGGGTTAAACTGTGTTCTAGTAGATGCTTTAAAATTATAATTTGAAAAAAGCCTCAATTTGTAATTAATTCAATACAGAAGATTTAAACTAGTTTAAAAGTTGTTTATTCTTAAAACTTATTTAGAGAAAAAGATGTGTAACATGTTTACTCCATGAGACTCCATGTTGAGTAATTTCAGGAAAGAATGTCAACGTTTAAAGAATGCCTTGAACCTTTGTCAGTGACACAGCCCTTCCAAAATGTAAATCTTTGGACTCTCTGTAGATCAGTGATTTCCATACACTGTCTTTTCCTAGTAGTAAAAATCAATCTACTAATGTGGTCTTAAGTGTTCTTGCTTAATTATAGGGAAGGTAATGAAGTCCTGCCTCTTGTGCATTCTAAATAAAAGCACTAAAGCTAATCCTTCAGATCTGTACTTCCTTAAACTGGCCTTTCCTACAATGTAGTTAAACTGCAATAATTGATCAACTTAATTTATTGCCTTTTATCCTAGCTAGTTTTCATCTGGAAAAAAAAAAAGTACAAATTTGTTTTCCATACTTTTCCTGAAAATGTTATCTGGACCAAAATATAATATTTGGCTTTCAAACGCTATGAAAACTGATGCTTTTGTAGTAAGCTTTATTCTAAAATAGTACTGAGGTAAATGTCACTTCAAATGAGGATATTATTATGAGAACTTAGAAAAACAGACACAGCCTCTCTTTAAGTGCAGGAAATGTTGTGAAATTGACTTTACTTTCATATCCATACGGTGAGGATTAACTGTGCTGAGAGGACACTTTCTTATTTTATTCCCAAAGGTTTTTTTTTTTTTTTTTTTTTTTTTTTTGCGGTACGCGGGCCTCTCACTGTTGTGGCCTCTCCCGTTGCGGAGCACAGGCTCCGGACACGCAGGCTCAGCGGCCATGTCTCACGGGCCCAGCCGCTCCGCGGCATGTGGGACCTTCCCGGACCGGGGCACGAACCCGTGTCCCCTGCATCGGCAGGCGGACTCTCAACCACTGCGCCACCAGGGAAGCCCCCCAAAGGTTTTATCATTAACTCTACTCCCTCCCAAATGTGCTAATTATCTCTGGAGTTCTAGGATGCAGCCATGGTTCAAGCTTAGAATGGAAGCAAACCTGTTTCATATATGTCTATGGTATTTAGTTTGCCTAAGTCGTTGGTGATTTCATAAGTCAGAAGTAGAAAAAGACTTTAGGGAGTTATATTTTCCATGAGGCAGTAACCTGGTCCAGCCATGCTAAACTTCCTTCCCTAGAACCTTACTCTTCTGGGCCAGGGTATCAAGAATTATCATTTTCGGGCTTCCCTGGTGGCGCAGTGGTTGAGAGTCTGCCTGCCGATGCAGTGGACACGGGTTCGTGCCCCGGTCCGGGAAGATCCCACACGCCGTGAAGCGACTAGACCCGTGAGCCATGGCCACTGAGCCTGCGCGTCCGGAGCCTGTGCTCCGCAATGGGAGAGGCCACAACAGTGAGAGGCCCGCGTACCGCAAAAAAAAAAAAAAAAGAATTACCATTTTCAGTTATTTAAAGAACTACTTTTCCATTCCGCAGATTTGCATAGCCTTCCAAATTTTACATATCCTTTAAATGCAGTGCAGGGCCAACTACCTCTGAAGCTATCACTGATGAAGACCCCAGCTCTGGCCTATGGTCTTTTCTTTTCTGAAAGTCCTTTAGTCTGTGTAGTTGACACCATCAAATCTAGAACTTGTATTTTCCTTTTCTCAATCCATATTATATGATAATTGGCCAAAACAGTGTTTGACATGATGAGGAAGTCTTTGTATATCTCATCTCATTGAAGCCTTCTGTTGCCTTTGGGAGCCGAATATGGCAGTTATGATTAGCGATCATTTTGCAGTTGAGGAAACATGAGTTCCACAGAGATGGTTACTCTTCCAAGGTCCTACTTCTAACTGGAACTGACGTCCTGATACTCTGTATTCTACCCCATGTTTGCCTTGTGCATAAATCTTGTCTTCTGATCTCAAGTCCGCTAACTCTTCAAAGACCTTTTCTGATGGTAACCCCACAGTCCAGATTCCACTTATGAGAAACTTCGTTGCTAATTCACTCATGTACTAGAGGAGAATTGTCCTATAGATGAACCACATTTCCAATTTTAAATTTTCTTTAGCAGTCACGTTTTTTTTAAAAAAAAGGAGACGGACAGGTGATATTAATTTTAACATCTTTTTATAACCAAAATGTCTAAAATTTTTAATTCTAACATTAACTAATATAAAAATATTAATGAGACACGTTTATGTCCTTTTCTCCCCCACACCAAGATTTTGACGTCCTCTGTGCATTTTACACTTAGAGCACATCTCAGTTTGGAGCAGCCATTTCAAGTGCTCAGCGTGACAGATGGCTGCATATTGGGCAGCACAGCTTTCTTCCTACAATGTGGTTGACAATCAGCTTCTCCTCTCCAATAACAGATAACATGGACATACTCATTAGTTCCACACCAGATGACAGAAATGAGTGATTCATAACTAATTAAAATAATAGGCTTAGGCAGAGAAAAACATGGATACCATTCATTCTTGTGAGGGTTTTTGTCGGTGGTGTTGGTTTGTTTTGCCCAGTAATTCGTACTTCAAATGAGGACCCCTATAGCTTACGAAGGAAACAATTTAATAAGGTATAGGACACGTAGCCTGTCATTTCATTTATTTCTTCATCTATTTGTGCTGTTTTCTAGAATGCAAATCTGATCATGTGTCTCTCTTGTTCAAAATTGTTCAATTTCTCCCAACTGGTGTTTCCTACAGTTGCCCAGTGGTAAGATTCACCTGGGTACTTAGTTAAGATCCTCTGTTCCCGGTCCTGTCAGACCAACAGAATCAAAATATCCAGCTGAGGGACCTGGACACAGGTATTTTTAGTAATCACCCCTGGTGGCTCTTATCATCAAGCCAGTTGGGGAAACTGGCCTAAAAGATGACATTTTACTCCTCAGTCTACCGTGTGGGATCCTTTCTGACCTAGCCCATGACTAGACCCATTACCCAGCCAGAGTTAGGTTTTAGCACAGAGAAGCACTTGGCAAGATACTCTTCCTGTGCTCTCCTCCTGCCTGTGCTTGTGTTCTTTCAGCCTGGGATGCCCTTCCCCTTTGTGTCTGCCAACACACTGCTGAGTCCCCCTCAGGATCACCCCCGCAGCGTTTGCCTCGTTTCCCGACACACCTCCTCCCATTGCTCCTTGACATTGGTAGATCAAGGCCCTGAAGGTCACTAGCTCTCACTGTTTGTCTTGGCTGTCTTCTCACTGAGGGATGGGGCTTATGATTTCCAGTCTGTTATTAGAGCCACTTAGAAGGGAGTCTGGCACAAGGAAATAGTCAATAAATATTTTTCTAGTGAAAGCCTGCTGATACTAGTAATAATAACATCTCCATCTGTTTCATAGTGGTTTACAGATCGCAGCAGGCTTTCCACTTACATCATCTCATTTAATTCTCTCACCACAGCCTCGTGAGGTGGAACTCGTATTTTTCGAGATGTTAAGCAACTTGCCCCATGTCATGTGACTTGTAATAGGTGACACCGTAACTCCAACATGGGTCCGTAACGTGCAGAGTGTAAAAGAAGCATAAATCTTGGGTTCAGATTTCTAGTGAAATGAAGAAACGGCCTTTGCTTATTCAGTCTATTCACACACAAAAAGAAATTAATAAAGTTCTTTCACGTTTATGGATTTTTTTTTGCCCAAATTTCTAGCCTTTTTAGCATATTTCTTTTTTTAAATTAATTAATTTATTTATTGGCCGCGTTGGGTGTTCATTGCTGCACGCGGGCTCTCTCTAGTTGTGGTGAGCGGGGGCTACTCTTTGTTGCGGTGCGCGGGCTTCTCATTGCGGTGGCTTCTCTTGTTGCGGAGCACGGGCTCTAGGTGCACCGGCTTCAGTAGTTGTGGCTCATGGGCTCTAGAACACAGGCTTACCAGTTGTGGCACATGGGCTTAGTTGTTCTGCAGCATGTGGGATCTTCCCGGACCAGGGCCTGAACCCGTGTCCCCTGCATTGGCAGGCGGATTCTTAACCACGGCGCCGCCAGGGAAGTCCCAGCATGTTTCACAGAAGTTTGCACCTAGTGTTTAGCTAATCAGTAGCTGCAAGATTATATGAATATTCACATCAGCAATGATTATGTGAACGATTGATGGAACCAGTTAGTCTAATTGGGTTCTTCTCTTTAAAGATATTCCAGTGGTTCTTACCTGGTATTTGGGAGAATTCCTTATAGCCCACAGGTAAAGGTACTGATAAATCCACACACGATGTAGACTTTTTTGACATCATAAGGAAAGTCTGACGAAACAAGACTATGAAATAATTGAGATGGTCTGTGATGCTTTAGAAGTGTTGCTGTGTTTTTATTTTTTGCTGGATGGTCACGAGTATCACACCCAGTCTATCAGTTTTATGCCCTAGTCCTAACCATTCAGTAACATACGAGAGAAACAGCCCAGCCTGGCCTCAGTCTTTCCGTGAAACATGCATCACACTCTGTGGTCTCACACAGATTTATTTTAAGGGTTAGGACTTCCCTTTATCAGAGCAATAGCAAGAAATGCCTCCGTTTCCTCCTTTCCTAGGCAATTCCATTTTATTTGGTAAGTATTAGTCAATATTTCTGTAGCTTAGAGGAACTATTTCAATTTTTTAAACAAATTGAGTAGTTTGAAAGCATAGTCTTTTTGTGTGTTATTCTTGTTGGATTATTGATGTTGATTCATCCTGTGGTGATGCTCTGGTAGAACAGAAATTAAATAAGTCATAAAAAAAACCCAGTAAATTTTAGCTCCTTTAAAATGGCCATTATTAGTATTTAGTAGGTCCTGCCCTAGATTTAAATAATAGCTGCTTGGAGCCTCCTCAGAGATGGCATTTTTCTGCCTGAAAGAATTTGCGCTGTTTTATGCAGTTGTCTGGGAGTCATGGTGACAAGCCCCTCCTGATGTTCTATTAGGTAAATCTTTTCTATACCATTAGAACTTGTAATAATTAATGTACAAAGGATGCTAGCCAGTAATTAAATTTACTATTCTGACTCACGGATAAATTCAGGATGAAATTAAAATATTGAAGCAAGAGCCATTTTTTGAAGACATCATTTTAAAGGGCTTGCCCATATGTTGTCTAATTTGATAAACTGCTAAAAAGTACGAGGTATGGAAATAGGAGGACTCATTTTTTTAAATTATTATTTTATTTAGTTATTTATTTGGCTGCTCCGGGTCTTAGTTTCGGCAAGCGGGATCTTTGATCTTCGTTGCGGCACGTGAGATCTAGTTCCCTGACCGGGGAGCAAACCCGGGCCCCCTGTATTGGAAGTGCAGGGTCTTAGCCACTGGACCGCCAGGGAAGTCCCAAGGAGTCATTTTGTTGTTACTACTGTTATCCTTCTCAGAAATGTCTCAACCAATATTTCAATGAATTGTGATGTGGCAGTCTGTTGTTTTTTATATAACAGCTATATTGTGATATGTTATATATCATTCAATATACCCATTTAAAGTGTACAATTAACTGTTTTTTTAGTGTACTCACTGTTTTATAACTGTCACCACAATCACTTTTTGAACACTTTCATCACCCCCCGCCAAAAAAAAAAAACCCTGCACCCCTTAGCAGTCCCTTTCCATTTTCCCCAACACCTCCAGCCCTAGTCAACATCGAATCTACTTTCTGTTTCTGCAGATTAGTCTCTTTTGGACATTTCACATTAATGTAATCACACTTTCCATTAGTGACTACTTTTATTCACTACGTTTATATTTTCAATATAAGCATGAAACAGTACTTCATTCCTCTTTATGGTTGAATAATATTCCATTGTATGGCTATATCTCATTTTGTTTTTCTGTTCCATATTGATGGACATTTAGATTATTTCCAGTTTTCAGCTGTTAAGAATCATGCTGCCATAACCATTTGTCTATATGTTTTGTGGGAAATGTGTTTTCTCTTGGGTGTATACCTAGGAGTAGATTTGTTAAGTCTATGTCAACCTTTTGAGGAACTGCCACATTGTTTTACAAAGTGGCTGTACATTTTACATTCCTACCAGCAGTGTATGAGGGTTCCAGTTTCTCCACCCTTCACCAACACTTGTGTCTTTTTTATTACAGCCATCCTAGTGGATGTGAAGTGGTATCTCATTTTGCTTTTGACTTCCTTGTGATTTTTTCCTCATTTGTCCTAAACTTTTCTAAATTAAAAGATAATCAAACAAATTCTCTCCGATTTTTGGAGCATACTTTTTCTCCAGGTTCTGTCCCTCCACTTTTTCCACTATTGAAAATGTTGCCAGCGTCCTATTTTGACTGGAAAATTACAGATAATGTGAAATAACAGTTACTCCCTGCAAAATGAGGATGGGATTGTAACTGTTTAAAATACGGCCCTCTGGGGCTTCCCTGGTGGCGCAGTGGTTGAGAGTCCGCTGCCGATGCAGGGGACGCGGGTTCGTGCCCCGGTCCTGGAAGATCCCACATGCCGCGGAGCGGCTGGGCCCGTGAGCCATGGCCGCTGAGCCTGCGCGTCCGGAGCCTGTGCTCCGCAACGGGAGAGGCCACAACAGTGATGAGGCCCGCGTACCCCCCCAAAAATAAAATAAAATAGAGTCCTTCTTCTCAAAACTCCCTAGTTCTTGATTTTAAATCTAAGAATGAGATCCAAGAAGGAAGCCCGTATAATTTTTGTGTACTTCTACAAAAACAAAAAGAACAATGGAATAGTAACTTTACATATTGTTATAAAACCTAAGAATAAAAAGGAAATAGCCTATTCACCACATACTGGATTTAATAAGAAAAGGCAAGAATAAAGCAAGTAATACTTTGACACACCATGAGCTAAACTTTTAAATAATATACACATGTTTTTATAATAAAAGTTTTTTATAATAAAATTTTTAAAAAGGAGGGGGGGAGAAACAAAACAAAACAGAACTCATTGACAGCCAAAGACGTCTGATTTTTTTTTCACTTAGCACAGCAAGATGTGCTAAAATTACTTCATCAAAAAAGACTTCCTGGATGAGAAATGCCCCCACCCTTGATTTTTTTTTTTCTTTATGAAACAAAACTAGGTCTGTATTTGTGGAGGGGGGGGGTTTGGCAGACATGCTGATTATAATACTGTATTGAAAAATATTTACTTTGATGGACTAAAAACCAGCTGCTGTTCGTGGTAGTTAAAAGCCTGTAATAATGTCTTCACTTTGGTGTTCACCACACTTTTATGAGATTAATAATAGGATCCCCCAATCTCCAAGTGGAGAAACCAAGAGAGGACGCTTGAGAAATGCTTTCCTATCTTCTCCCGGGACTCCCCCAAAACCATGCTGCTTGGACATGAGCTTATTGAGATCAGAGACCTTGTTTCATAGTTACTGTATCTTCTTTGCCAGGATATAGGCCTGGCACACTGTAGGTACTTAAAACATGTTGCACGGATGAAAGGCAGGCAGAAGCGTTCAATTAATTGACGGACGGACCTGGGTTAGAGGTCCTGCGGGTGCCACTTACAAGCTGAAGTCTCTACATGAAGTATGTCATCTCATCAAACCTCAGTTTCCTCTTTGCAAAATGAGGATAATACTAGTATCCACTTCATTAGGGTGTAGAACAGCAAGCATTCGATTGTTATTAGCTCTTAAGTTGAGCAAATTTCCTGACTCCTCATTCAGAACTGGATGGCCCTGCTGTTAATGAGTCTGATTACACATGGTCGAGTATGTGCATACGTACTGTCAGCTCAGTCTCTATTTGAGAAGAAGCATGGGAAGAAATTGAGGAGCTGTTACTCGGACATCAGTTTCTTAAACTCCACTGAATTAGATTCAGCCCTCACTTTTAGGGAATCATGCACCCGACACTGGGAAGGATGAAATAAAGAAGTTTTCCAGTATGAATATTCTTGTCTTTGGATGTTAGCCCTGAGTCTCAGAACAAAAACAAGTCAGTAGTTAATAGTTACTGTATCTTATTTTCCAAAACACACATGGATCGTTGTTACAGTCATTTGCAGATAGTTTTGCATGACACACTTTTGCTTTTGTGTTTCTGCTAAATCACTAAATGACTAACCTTCCCGTTTGTATTAAAATTGTCAAAGGATTCTTTTCAGATAAATGTGTCGATAAGGCTTAGTTTGAGCAATGGGGACAAAGTGAAAGCCAAGTGAAGAGCTCTTGATCTTGTGATCAGAATAATAAAGTGGAATCCAAGGATTGCCCCATAATGAATGGATTATTTGGATATAAAAGGAAATTATTTTTAGGTGTGGCATTCCTATAAACCCTGAAGCTATGTGTTTTACAAACTAGAAATTTATGCACTAAATAAAAATTACCAGATGTCAGTGTTTGTATGTGCCAACTGGCAAAGAAATTGAGAAGGTTCAGAAGTCTGGAAGAAATGATGCTCACTTCTTTGCCATTCAAACTCTAAAAGGATAGTTGAGGTAAAATGCTGTTTAAAAAACTACAGGGTCCTCAGCTACCCAAAGATGTCACGCGTTACAAATTGTTATCTGAAAGGCTTTCATTTTTTTTCCCCTCATGACTCCACGCATGTTTGTGGCATTGCAAATGTAATCCATGTTTCTATTCTAATTTTTTTTTTTTTTTTTGCGGTACGCGGGCCTCTCACCACCGTGGCCTCTCCCGTTGCATAGCACAGGCTCTGGACGCATAGGCTCAGCAGCCATGGCTCACGGGCCCAAGGCGCTCCATGGCATGTGGGATCCTCCCGGACCGGGGCACGAACCCGTGTCCCCTGCATCGGCAGGCGGACTCTCAACCACTGCGCCACCAGGGAAGCCCTCTATTCTAATTTATTACATTCTTTCCGGAGGCTTATCTCATTCTTTTACAGGGTCAGCAGATATCTTATTTAAAGACCCAACCTGAGCACAGCAGCCTCGTAAAGGTCCAATACAGAGCTAAATGTATAATAGGATTCATTATTTTTATCTTGCACATACCACCACACCTCAGTGATTTTCATGAAATCATCAAATGGATTCTCTTCTCTCCTTAGAAATTCGAGCTCAACTGGTAGAACAACAGAAATGCCTGGAGCAGCAAACAGAGATGCGAGTTCAGCTTCTGCAGGACCTGCAAGATTTCTTCCGGAAAAAAGCCGAAATTGAGACGGAATATTCTCGGAACCTAGAAAAGTTAGCAGAAAGGTTCATGGCAAAAACAAGAAGCACTAAGGATCATCAACAGTACAAGTAAGAGGGACTTGACTCAAATTCACCTTTCCAAGGGGATATCCTATCTTTTTACCACCCTTATTGGTTTTAGAATTTTCCATTTTTGTCTGAAAAGTTGTTGATTGATATATCCCCATAGATAAAAGCAACCCTCTGCATTTATAATTTATGAGCATAAATGTATTACATTTTAAACTAATAGTATTCTCTTGACATGTTTCTCTTTCCAATAAATACTCTAAGAGTTGTTGTTTAACACAGGTAGATATTGGGATGGGCAAATTTTAAATAGCTGATTCTTCAAGCAAATACCTCAAGATTTCTGTATAGTGATCTTACATGAAAATAAGCAGTGAGGGTTGCTTAAATTTATATCCCACCCCCCAGTCATGCTCGTGGTCATTGCAGTTGAGACTGACTTAAAACAAGGGCTTTTGGTAAAATGCGTACAATCTAGCTTAATTAAACCTTATATTAATTGCACAGTTGACCCTTGAAGAACCCAGGAGTTAGGGGCACCAATCCCCTGCACAGTCGAAAGTCCACATACTGCTATCTCTGCCTCAGAAATAAAGGAATTGATAAATGAGTCACCTAAAGGCAGGAAGCTGAAACAGTTATGGACAGATCAGGACTCAAACCCAAGTTCTACATATTGTGATCTCTAACTGAACAGAAACTTTCCCCCGCATCTAGTTAATTTAAGGATGTAATGAAAATAGAGGTACTATGTTTTTTCATATAAATTTATTTTTTATTTGTGGCTGCGCTGAGTCTTCGTTGCTGTGCGCGGGCTTTCTCTAGTTGCGGCAAGCGGGGGCTACTCTTTGTTGCGGTGCATGGGCTTCTCATTGCGGTGGCTTCTCTTGTTGCGGAGCACGGGCTCTAGGCTCACGGGCTTCAGTAGTTGTGGCTCGCGGGCTATAGAGTGCAAGCTCAGTAGGTGAGGCGCATAGGCTTAGTTGCTCCGCGGCATGTGGGATCTTCCCGGACCAGAACTCGAACCCGTGTCCCCTTCATTGGCAGGCAGACTTCTAAGCACTGTGCCACCAGGGAAGTCCCACAGGGACTATATTTATTGAAAAACATCTGTAAGTAGACCTGCACAGTTCAAACCTACGTTCACTGTCAACTGTACTTCATTTGTTTAAAAAAAAAATACATGCAGGTTTTTCTGATGAGATTTACTTTAGAATTTAAATCTGAGACACAAGTAGGCAGACAACTCCAACAGAGTATACAAGGGCTCTGACAGGGTAGATGCCAGGGACAGACCTGACAGAAATCCATTCTGCAGTGGAGGTGGGGACAGCAGGGTCCAGGAAAGGTCCTGGAAGAAGTGATACATAAGTGAAGACCCGAAGGACTAGTTGGCCAGTAAAGGGACCAGAGCAAGAGGTTCAGGCAAGGGGAACATCACTCATAAGAGACCAGAAGGGAAGGGGTGTAGGGTAGCTTTGCAGAGCAGAAAGTAGGCCGGTGGGAGTGAGTAGCAAGGTGGTGAGCTGTGTGGCGCCCATTGTACCTTGTGCCAGATCATGGAGGCCTGTGAATCATACCAGGAAGTTTGGACGTTATCCTAAGGGCCTGAGAAACCTTCGTAGAGTTTTAAGTAGAAAGAAGACCAGCTCACACCTGCATTTTGAGATGATGACAAAGACCGTAGATAGGATTGGGGGCTGGAGGAGGACACAGTCAAGGGCGGGAGACCAGGTAGAGGACCCTCACCATAATGGCATGAACTGTCAACACTGCAGGTAGAAAGAAATAGACTTGTTTAGGAGATACTAAAAAGACCCCCCAGTCTTTCATTTCTGGAAATACAATGAACTGGATAATATGAAAAATACTTGTGCTGTAAAACTCCTGGAAATGCTGACTAAAATATAATAGACATCACTTTAAATGTATAACTGAACTCAGGAAAGTAAGGGAAATTTCCAGGGGCCAAAAAAGGAAAAGGGAATTGAAAACTTGAGTGGTGATTATATCACCCTTTAGTCCCACGTGGGGACAGAAGATGAGGCTAATGCAAGGTAGGGAGCTGGAAGGGAGGACTTCCCCATTGCCAATCCTATTGCACTGCATCACAGCCTAAAGTCAGGAGCAACAGAACTACTATCTCAGTGAACTGGTAGAACAGAAAGCCACTCGCCCACCCACACAGGGGACAACAAGGAGGCCCGTCTGCTCAGCCGGGGCTCCAAAGGGAAGGGGGTTGCAGAGAAGCGCATCTTAGCTTTCACCATTGGCTTTACAGTTTCATTTTACACCCTTCTGTGGCCTTGGATCCTACATAAAAAGTAGGGTAGGGACTTCCCTGGTGGCGCAGTGGTTAAGAATCCGCCTGCCAATGCAGGGGACACGGGTTCGAGCCCTGGTTCGGGAAGATCCCACATGCCGCAGAGCAGCTAAGGCTCTGCGCCACAACTACTGAGCCTGCACTCCTAGAGCCCATGCTCCGCAACAAGAGAAGCCACCGCAATGAGAAGCCCATGCACCACAACGAAGAGTGGCCCCTGCTCGCTGCAACTAGAGAAAGCCCGAGCACAGCAATGAAGACCCGATGCAGCCAAAAATAAAATTTAAAAAAAAAGAAAGCGTAGGTGTTTTGAGAAACCTCCATACTGTTTTCCACAGTGGCTACACCAATTTACATTCCCACCAACAGTATAGGAGGGTTCCCTTTCCTCCACACCCTCGCCAACATTTGTTATTTGTGTTCTTTTTGATGATGGCCATTCTGACACTACAATGAGGTGGTATCTCATCGTAGTTTTTTTTTTTTAATTTATTTGTTTATTTATTTATTTTTGGCTGTGTTGGGTCTTCATTTCTGTGCAAGGGCTTTCTCTAGTTGTGGCGAGCGGGGGCTGCTCTTCATCGCAGCGCGCGGGCCTCTCACTGTTGCGGCCTCTCTTGTTGCGGAGCACAGGCTCCAGACACGCAGGCTCAGTAGTTGTGGCTCACGGGCCCAGTTTCTCCGCGGCATGTGGGATCCTCCCAGACCAGGGCTCGAACCCGTGTCCCCTGCATTGGCAGGCAGATTCTCAACCACTGTGCCACCAGGGAAGCCCCCTCATCGTAATTTTGATTTGCATTTCCTCGATGATTAGCAATGTTGAGCATCTTTTCACGTGCCTGTTGGCCATCTGCATTTCCTTTTTCGCAATTCCACTCCTGGGTATATATCAAAAAAAAACAAAAACACTAATTCAAAAAGATACATGCACCCCAATATTCATAGCAGCATTATTTACAATTACCAAGGTATGGAAATAACCTACGTGTCCCTGAACAGATGAATGGATAAAGAAGCTGTGTTAAATATGCATAATGGAATACTGCTCAGCCATAAAAAAGAATGAAATGTTGCCATTTGCAGCAACATGGATGGACTTGGAGGGTATTATGCTAAGTGAAATCAGTCAGACAAAGACAAATACTGTATGATATCACTTATACGTGGAATCTAAAAAATACAACAAACTGGGCTTCCCTGGTGGCGCAGTGGTTGAGAGTCTGCCTGCCGATGCAGGGGACATGGGTTCGTGCCCCAGTCTGGGAAGATCCCACGTGACGTGGAGCGGCTGGGCCCATGAGCCATGGCCACTGAGCCTGCGCATCCGGAGCCTGTGCTCCGCAACGGGAGAGGCCACAACAGTGAGAGGCCTACGTACCGCAAAAAAAATAATAAAATAAATACAACAAACTAGTGAATATAAATAAGGAAGAAGCAGACTCACAGATATAGAGGAAAAACTAGTGGTTACCAGTGCAGAGAGGGAAGTGGGGAGGGGCAACCAGGGGGTAAGGGATTAAGAGGTACAAACTATTACGTATAAAATAAGCTACAAGGTTATATTGTACAACACGGGGAATATAGCCAATATTTTATAATAACTATAAATGGAGTACAACCTTTAAAAATTGTGAATCACTATATTGTACACCTGTAACTTATATGATATTGTACATCAACTCTACGTCAATAAAAAAATTTTTTCTAACCTTTAAAGAAAAGGTAGGAACTTTTGAAGAAAAAAAGGAAGTAGGGGTCCTTTTGCAGAAGCAAATGCAGAACTATTCTGGGTAGGGAATAGTTTTTTAATTTTTATTTTTGGGTGACTTTAACCTCTAGTGTTGGTCAGCATAGAAATAAATTTTGGTGATGGTTCCCAGGGTGAGCAAATATCAAATGTGCTTGACAGAGACTGGAGCCAGTACTAGATCCTCATTTATAGAAACTGTCCCTTTTTAAAAGTGATTGCAAATAAGAAGACAGCCCATTTGTACATTCAGTAAATATTTTTGAATGTCTCCTTCTGTGTTCTATACTCGGTAATCTCTTGTGAACTGAAAACATGGATGGACCCATGCACCTTAGTCTGATCCCTGAGTGGATCAGCTGCCACCTTTTGTTCCTCCTGGTTTTTTCACTAGTTTTCTTCAAAAGGTAGGCAGCTCGGAATTTTCCTTGAGTAAGTTTATTATTGACTACAGAAATGAAGATAAGGTAATAAGTTTACAGAAAGGACAAACCAGGGTTAGGGGGGAATAAATCAAAGACAGCCCTTTAGGAAAGAGTCACACAGACCTGGTTTGAATACTGGCTCTACTGTGTGACTTTCGTCAAATTGCTTAACCTTTCTGAGCCTTGGTTTCCTAACTTGTAAAATGAGATTTTGTGACCAGTAAATGAGAAACGTAACGAATTGTTGATGTGATTAATAGCTGACATGGGGTATGCACTCAGTATTCCTTCTCTTCACGAAACAAATGTTAAATCTTTAGCACCTTTACTTTACCAATCATTTAAGCTCTTACTCAGTTTTGGGATGCTTGTTGTGCAGGATAATCCTTGGCCTAAAGTTGCCACAGCATGGTAGAAAGACCAAGGCTTGGATCAGCCTCCCTGGACTCAGAGACTTTCTCTGACACCAGCTCTGGTCTTGAGCAAATCATCGTGCCTTGCTAAAGCTTAAGTTCTCTTATTGATAGAGGGGATACAAAGCATCTCTGCCTTAAGTTGTAGTGGTAAGGATTAGGTAGAGTTAATGTGTGTAAAGTCTTTAGACCAGCCGCTAGATGAAAATCGCTAACTTTACACAGCACTTACTGTGAATCTAAGGCATTCTAGTAAGCCCTAAAAATATATATATTAACTCAAATAATCCTCATAATCTTATGAAGTCGGTACTGTTGCTTTACCCATTTTACAAATGAGGTAACGGAGGCACAGAGAGATTTAAATAATTTGGCCAAGATCTCCTAGGTAATTGTTCCGGGCTTTGAAGCGAGGCAGTATAGATCCATATTCCATGCTCTCGCCTTGTGTGCTCAGTAGGTGCTCAGTAAATGATAGCTTAGCTGCCTCTGCTGTTTTTGTTGTTGTCGACACTGTTATCACTTACTATTACGGCAATAAAAAGGGTTTGTTCAATGAATGAAATAACATTTATTTAATGCTGACCACAGGCAGGGCCCTGTGGACACAAAAAAGTATGAAATGTTATCAAAGAACTTATGGGTTACTTCATCATAAAGGATATCCAGAAAAGTTAAGATAACGCTTACCTCTTGGGCTGGGCGGCTAGAGAATGTCAGTGGAAAGGCTTCAGTATTCTTCCATAGAACCATTGCCCCTTGCCCAATGGCTTTGAGAGAAAAGGAGGGTTCTTTAGGTTGGGGGTGTAATTCTTAGTGTGCCAGCTGGGAGAGTGGGAGGCTTCTCTTCTGGGTATAAGTGCTGGGACCCTAGATCAGGGGTTTCTTCCCTTACACCCATCCATACTTCTGTGGTCTACTTCTTCTTTCTTTTAGAGAGGGTTTTGACTGATGCAGGGTTAAATCCTGAATCCGAGGGACGTAAGGGCTGAAAGTCCTTCTTTAATCATTTTTCTAATTTAATTAGTATTCAGAATCATAAATCATCATGAATATTAGGAGGATAACATGTCTGATAAAATAGCACTAGTGGGGGCTTCCCTGGTGGCGCAGTGGTTGGGAGTCCGCCTGCCGATGCAGGGGACACGGGTTCGTGCCCTGGTCCGGGAAGATCCCACATGCCACGGAGCGGCTGGGTCCGTGAGCCATAGCCGCTGAGCCAGCGCGTCTGGAGCCTGTGCTCCGCAGCGGGAGAGGCCACAACAGTGAGAGGCCCGCGTACCGCAAACAAACAAACAAACAAAAAATAGCACTAGTGTCCCTGAGTTAGGATAAACATTCTGTGCCATTTTGCCATTTTAGAGTTAGATTTTTAAAGTAAAAAAACAAACACTGTACTTTTTTTTTTTTTTAAAGCAGTAATATCCCTTTCGGTCACTGCTTTTGTTTGGAGTTTTTCTTTAAAACTTTTTACAGGTTGCCCTTTGTGGTTTATATTCACTTTTCACTTTATTATGTAGAATAAAACAAGAAGTGGTTACAAATCTGAAATAACTTAATGGGTTTAAAAAGGAGATGTGACATGTCATAAGCCAGTAAACTTCTTGGTTCTATTCACAAGCCCTGAGACAATGCTGGAAAGTTCTGCTTCCCAGGAACACTTTTTGGGAGGCTGGAGGTTAAGTGTCAGGGGATTAGCAAATCATCGTCACATTTATGTTCCATGGAAAGTATACCTAGCCAAATTTCTTTTCCAACAGCAGACTGGACATTCAGAGCACGCTTTGCGTTCAGTGGCAAACCACAGTCTGTCTGTGACACAGTAGTCAATAGATTTTTATGTAAACATAAACTGCTTTCTTCAATGGGGTGTTTAAAGCTAAAAGCCTGCCTTAGTACTGTATATGTTAGGGTCCCATGCCCTTGTCAGGAGTGTGGGTTTTGACTGGTGTTCTCGGTTCAAGTTTTTTCTTCCAAGCCTAGGGGAGTTGCTGGCTGGGTGCCTTCCCAGCCTGGAAGGCTGTGGCTGTCGAGTGTCTTGCTATGAGCAATGCTCAGAGAAGAAAGAACAGGGACGATGCCCGTCTGTTGTGGCTCCTAGTTTGCCTTGGTGACTTTCCCTTAGCTGATTGGGGCAGCTTTGAACTTGATGGTAATTCTCTCTCTTCTTCACTCCTTAGGAAAGACCAGAACTTGTTGTCTCCAGTGAACTGCTGGTATTTGCTCCTGAACCAAGTGAGACGAGAAAGCAAAGACCACGCAACCTTGAGTGACATCTATCTGAACAATGTGATTATGCGTTTCATGCAGATAAGTGAGGATTCCACCAGGATGTTTAAAAAGGTATCCTCCATCAATCCTGCCAGAGTGTGCTTCCCTATAACCACTGAGCCCATAACCAAGACTGAGAAGGGTCTGCTGCCTTAATGACTTAATTGTATTCAATAAATATTAGGCTCAAAAAATAAATAAATGAACAAGTATTTTAAAGACACAGAACAAAAAGTTAAATCGCTGCTCTCTTGGGAAAATGTTATCACAGTTTTTTTCTTATTCCCACCAGACTAGCAGCAGAAGCTGTGAGAGAGTGACAGGAAAAAAATTCCCCAGGGCATGGAAAATTCAGTCCCTTACATGCCAGAGAGCTTCCTCCTTCCCAAATCCACTGGGCTTTTAAGGCTTCATATCATTGTTACCAGTCTCAGCCAGCTCTCAGCAATTTTTTTTGTTGTTTGGACATCTTTGTTGAGAACAATAACAAAATTGGACCATTTCCTGTGTAGGGAATGCAGCTACTTGCTCAATAAGACTGGCTTTTGGTTTTTATGTTTATAGGACAAGGGTTCTCCACCACCTCCTCAGCTTCATACTCAGGGTGTTTGGTGCCTATACCAATATCTGTACATCTATTCAGTAAGTAATTATTAGTTTCAGAAAGTGGGGGGGGAAACCATCTTGTAGATTAAAGACATTTATGTTTCAAAGGGACCCCTTAAAACGAAGTTGTGTCATGCAGGCCATCTGGGAAACTTCTTAGTCATGTTTGATGTGTCCACATTAGATTTGATTTCTGACCTAGAAATGGAATTTAGCAAACTCGAAGTTTTCTTTTGCTCTCTTAAATAGGGAAAAAAAAAAAGTTTCAAACAAAGGAGAAATTTTTAAAATTTGGAAATAAGAACATATTAAGAAGAGACCACGTAGAGAAATATCCTATGTATCTTAAAACATAGAGATTTTTAAAAAATAGTTTAGACTGAGCCAGGAAAGTAAGTAATTTTCTCGTACGTCGGCCCTTTCTGCCAAGACCTCATTTGGTTCAATGGGCTTTTTGTGTCTTGTCCTCTATGAGTGAGAGATGGTGTCAGGTCTTGGAAAGGTTACTTTGATGAAGAAAAACTAGTCCCCGTGCTCAAGGAGGTCACAGTTAATCCAAATTTGTATGACGCTATATGATGCTTCCCAGTCATGGGGATGCTGGCAACCTTTCAGCCAGGGCCTCTGGGACCAGCACCTCAATTGACTTCGTTTATTTATCCATCCAGCAAAACATCTTTAAAATGCCAGGCTGGGAAGCAGAGTTAAAAGACACGTTCCCTGCCTACAAAGAATCCATTACAATAATTAACAGTCACCACAATAAGGGAACACACAACCTGTGGTAGAAACTTGAAGGCTGGAAATCCTAACCCTACTGAGGGGCCAGGATATTCTTCATAGAGGAGGGGACACCTGAAGTGAGACCTGTAGGAGATGGAGGTGGTCATCAAGCAGATGAGAACAATGAACTATTCCAGGTAGAAAGCAGAAGCGTGACACATTCAGGGAAAGGAAAGATTTTGGTGTGACTGGACCAGGGGTTGTATGGGAGTGTGTGATGGGGTGTGAGGCTAGAAAGGACTGTCATATCAAAAGGGACTTTGCATGTCTTGCGAAGCTGTAAGGATTTGTGTTTTGTATGTCAAAGTCAAGGGCTTCATAAAGTTGATGGAAACTTAGGGCTGAGAGTCAAGTGGATTTGGACTTGAATCCCAACTCTTCTGCTTCTGTGATCTTGGGAGATGATTCAAGAGAGTGCTCTCTTCTGTCTAAGGGAGTGGAGAAGGCTGGACTGGCAGAAGGGGAAGGTGAGCCTATGGGAGCTCTGGGGCTGGGATGGCCCTTTGGAGTTTGTCGCCAAGGAGGCCTCGCCTTTGTTTTGCACACATTGGATTTGAGCTGCCCTTGGGGAGGGGCTAAGTAATCTTGGGGTGATGCAGCTCCCCTTGGTGGAGGGTAGTTCCCAAGGGTGATTCCGAGAGAGAGGTCAGCTGTAAGTTTCAACAGCCAGCAGCCAATATTCCCAGTAGTTGGGGAAATATGTTCTTGAAAGAGGGCCTGAGGAATGTACAGTAAGTACACACACACCATGCCTGCTTGTTTGCTACCTAGAAGTTCTCTTCTTATCCAGATTTTCTGGGACTCAAAGAATTGTAATCCTTGGAAGCTGCCTATTTATAGCAGACTCCTGGTTACTTCAGCATTTAGTGGGGAGAACAGTCTTCTCACCGCTAACTATTGCTGATCAGCTGGAAAGTTAGTAGTCATTACAGTGACAGGTATAAAATTCCACTTCTTCAAGCAGACCCAGCAGATGTCATGCCTCACCTTTCCATGTTTTTAAAATTAAGAATAAGAGAGGGTAAGACTGGAACTTCTTGAGGAGCCAGATCAGCCCACGAGGACACATTTGTCATCTGCAAAGATAGGAAGCCAGGACCCATTTCATATATATATATATATCTCTCATCAAGCCGTCTCCTTCTCCAGCTCTTCTTCCACTGTTATGGTCCCAGAAGCATACTGTGTATCAAAACAGAAGGAAATGATCAGAACCAGTCTGAATTGACCTTTAGAACTTCTGTGGAGTCCTTAGTGAGCATAATGCTTGTTCTTCTTGGGAGCGGATTTTGCAACTTACTCGTTTTTCAGAAATAACCCCATGTCTGTATGGAGATCCAGTTAGATGCTGGGTGCTTGACAGGTACGGCCTCTTACACAGCTGTGTCGTATTCAGTGTAGTCATTGACCAAGAATCCTTTTACCCAGACTGTTCTATCAAATAAGGAGTTCGGAGCAGGTAATTCTAGGAATGTTTTTGTTTCCAAATGGATATAATAATCAGGAAGACACTTACAAGAGTACCTAATTCCAGGCATAGGTATAGGCAGCAGCTTCAAGACTTAAATTTTAATCACATCAGAACCAGTTTTAGAAATAGTTGCCTATGCTTGCCAGTTTTCAACGGGTGAAAAAAGGGAAGCTTTAAAAAAATAATAATACCCAATTATTCAAGTATCAGCTATTTCAAATTTAGGTCTTTAGAGCCGTAGATGAAGCCTGTTGGTCAGAATAACATAGTGATTCATCTCTAAGTCTCTGACATCAGATACTTTGCGTATGAGTGTTAGTTTTGTCACTCTTGTTATCTTTGTGGGCCTGGGAGTGTTTGTAAACCTCTTAATTCAAGTCTCAGCTTCTGCATCTGTAATAGTAACCTATTTCAGACACCTGTGTGGAGATTCACGAGTCCTGCATGGAAAGCTACTTAACCCCAGTGTCCAGATTTAATGCTAATATGGTCTAACTAATTTTTAGCTGTTATCTTTGTTATTATCTATACTGTAAACACTTTTTCCTTACACCTGCAATAATTATGTAATGTGAAATTACACCAGACATTATCTTAAATGTGTCCTCATTCTAAAGAGACTACGTAGCACAACTGTGATGAACACCGTCCAGATCATCACATGGTATTTGTATATCACTTATTATGAAGTTCCAAACCATGTTTGTAAACAGACTCTGAGAAATGCTCCAGCATCCTTGCTTGGAGCTGAATTAAAATTTTGGTCCTCACATTTCAACAATTAATGGGAACTTAGGGGATAACACAGTGCATACCTGTGTTGGGCAGCACCCCCTGTGCCTCTCAGGTCCCCCACAGCTGTTTCACATAGACAGTCTTAACTTTGAGGCTTCACTGATTTCTTCGTTCATTCAACAATGCGTGATTCAATTCCACACCCTCTGTTAGGTATGGACAATGTGAGCACAGAGTAGGACTCTGCTTTTACTCTCATACCTTCTGCTTTACTGTTTTAGGAGAAGGTCAGAAATTGGAGACTCCTTGTACACAGGGGTTTTTCATTATCAGTCCTACTGTCCTTCCCGAAGAACAAGAAGCAGTGAGGTGCCTCTTGCCCTGTTCTCCAGCCCTGCCTGCTGGAGTGATGAGATTTTGCCACCTTCTTTCCATTACTCACACTCAAGAGTGGTCTGCATCTGGGTTGGCGCTGCAGCCAGAAATTGTGTGATTTGTATGTTACACATAAAGTAATTAGCGTCAGCAGTCACCATGTAGGAAAGACCACAGCTAGCTTGCAATAATCACTTTATTTAAGCACCTTATCACATGATCTTCTGTATCAAGTTTACGAATATTAACAGAAGTATGTAGTTTAGAGGGAGCACCATAAAATGGCAGCCTTTGAATATGTTAAATTATCTCTGTGTGTTTTAAATTATCTACAAGTCTCTCATTTCCCCATGGATTGTTTTCAAATTATTAATGTTTTTATTCTTGGTTTGCATAGATATGTGTACAAATATAATTTATTTTGTTTCTTCACCAATAATAATGACATAACCCTACCACTTAACTGAATTTTAACTGTGCACCCAGCACCGTGCCCAGCGTTTTTCACACATTAACTCATGCACCCTCACAGCTGCCCAATGAACAGGGATTATAAGGCACATTTCAGGGATGAGGAAACAAAAGGCTCAGATATAATTTGCAGAGCTGGGCTGGCTGGTACGTCTTCTTGTCTTTGCCTGTACGTCTTAGGTAGTTCGTAGTTACTATAACTGTGTTGGTGTTTTTCAGTGGTAACTGGAGATGTTACACAATGCACAGGTTAGAAACTTCTGAGCCTGGGACACTGTGGGTCTTGGCCCCATTCATTTCTAATGAAAATCCTGAAGAATGATCGCTCTGGATGAGGCAGCAAAATCTGTCAGTCATCCAAGTTATAGGCAGAGATTCAAAGCAGCAGAGACTGGCTGCAAGCCACTGAGAATGACCTCACTTTGGCCTAAATGCCGTAGGTTATCAGATTCAGACTCACAGGAATTAAATTAACCCACTTTTGGTATTGTTGATTGTATGGCCTAATCTGAAAGGAAAGAGAAATTACTAGTAAGATTTGGAAATTTGAGGTCATTTTAAAATTTTTATCAAAACTAATCATATTCTATTTAAATACCCTAGTATGAAAGAAAACAAAGACATTTCATGGGAGAAAAAAAAAAAACACTGTGTTTTCAATTAGGCCATTTAAAATAAGTTAATATTCAAGCAGATGCTTTGAGTTAATAAATGATACTAATCTAGTACAGATCTCTAAGGCTCTAACCTTGTTTTGAAGAAAAAGTCCCTAAGTTTAAAAAAAATCTGAAAACTTTACAGATCTATAAATAAAAGTCTTTCCTATTGTACAAATCTATATAAATCTATATATAAAAGAGAGTCTATTTCTTTTTGAATATAAAAATACATACTCATTGTAGAAATTTAGAAAACACCAAAAAATATAAAAATGGAAATGAGTTACCCATATTAATACTACCTACTGGTAATATTTCTGGCTATATCTTTTCAGCATTCATATGTATAAGCATACATGTATACTACATAAACATACATACATATGTATTTTACAAAATTGAGATTTCATTGCAGATAGCCTGGGAACCTGCCCTTTTCATGGAACATATCGTTAGCGTTTCCCATGTCTGGAAATAATCTTTTAAAATAGGATACTTCGCGCCTGCATAATGTTTCACTGTCAGCACGGCCGTGTTGCTTTTCCCATTGTAGGACATTTAAATCTTTCACACATCTTTGATATTTTTCTTATGCTACATTCCTTGAAGTAGAATTATTAGGCCAGAGGGTGGCATTAGAATTTCATGCTTTGGATGAAATTCTTACTTTCTGCCTTTCTGGAGTAAAGATGATCATGGCTGTGATTTACCAAGGAGCAATCTGTCCCCTGAAAAATAAACTGACTACTTATTAGCAGAGAGCTACCACATGTGATTTAGTATGCTGATGCAACAGTGGTAAATAATATAACAAGAGGAACTTTTTCAAAGGATTTCAGTGCAGTGTAGCAGAAGAATTAAATGGTATTCTGGTGGCCTCAAGGGACAGCTTAATAATTGATGGGGAGTGGTTAAATAAGTGAGAGTCGTTCAAGCTAATGCTACTAGCTGGTTCTCTTGAGTTTTATCAACCCTATGGTTAGCTCGTTTCTCTAGAAGTAAATCAAAACCAAACTACCGTTTCTTAGAGTGATGCGCTTTTCTGAAATATTTTAGAAACTATTTTAAATTTGTATTTATAAATTGCTTATCAGGATGGCTGGCACATAAATAAATGGCAGTTGTCAGTGCTGCTGTTCTTGCATTTATGTTGTTGCCTTTATTATTTAGTGACAACAGGACATATGTGATTGACCTAGCCATAAATTTAGCAGCTGAGTTACTAGATAAGAGCATCCCCCATCAGTTTAGAGGCTTCATTAAAGACTTTTAAATATGATATTAAGCAGATGTTATGTGTCTATCTTCCTGGAAAGTGATATAATGTTACAAAACCTGAGGTCAGTGAGGTCAGCTAAGTTGGACGTTTTGTCACACAGCTTGATGTAGTAGTTGAACCCATAATTACATTGAGAATGGTTTTCAAAAAGCACTTGAAACTTATTTATGGTAAAAAAAAAAAAATCTGAAAGTATATAGACCAAAATTATTTTAAATGGGTATCTCTAAGTTACTTTTATTTTCTTCTGTTTGATTATTCGTAATTTCTGATTTTTGTACAATGAACATACTGTATAAGACACAAAGAAAACAATTATTCATTGTAAACTAAAACCTTAAAGAAACTTGGCCCCGAGTACACCAGTCAGTGTTTACCACAAAGAAGTGGGGAACTATATCCAGGAACTAATTCAGCCCTAAAGGCTGTTTATTAATGGAGAATTAGCCTATTCTCCAAGTGCACTTGAAAACTGTGCTTTGAATATACAGTATTCAGGTGCTTAAAATGAAGACATGAAATCAGGGAACTTCTGAGCAAGATGGCGGCATGCACAAGGGCTGCAACAGCCTTACCTCCCAAGTTCTCTTTGCAGTGACTAATCAAATGTACAAATAGGAAAGACTGGAACAGTCCTTTTACCTTCAAGCAGATCCCATACTTCTTTGCTCACTCTATTCGTTCCCACCCTACTCTGAAAGGAAGTCTCTACCCCCATCTCCTTTCCCTAACTTTATTTTTCTCTCCAGCACTTATCCCTTTCTGCCATATTTTGTATTTACTCAGTATTTGTTTACTTTCTGTCTCCCCTCAATTTAAATGTAAGTTTCTGAGGGGGAGGAATCTTGTATTGTTCACTGAAACAGTGACTAGCACATAGTAGGTACTGTGTAAATATTTATTGAATGAATAAATAATGAATACTTACATCTGTATTAGAAACCAGAGGTAAGTGTCAGCCACATAATAGAAATTTCAGAAGACCCAGTATTGACAGGGCTGGATTTAAGCAGCACTATCACATGCTGTCTACTTCCTAAGAGAGAGAAATCAGAGGAGGAATGAGTCATGGCAAGTCTGTGGCAGGGTGGAATAACTAAAGTGCCAGGCTTCTGGGCTGAGGACTGAAAGGGGGTGTCAAAGGGACCAAAAAGTACTAGGGAGATTACAGAGAGGGTGTAGGTTTAAAAAGCAATCTCATGAAGTTCTTTGTTAACTCCTGGGCTCTCTCCTGACCTGCACATGCTTGGGTTTGATCTTAAGTAGTATACCTACCAAAGACTTCGGGAGCTGAACTAAGGGATAGACCACTGCCTGGGCTCCAGACTGGCCACTGAATGGTGCATATGCAAGTCAGATCCAAAGGGTGCTACACAGGTGTTGGCAACAGTATGGATATTGAAACCACACCCCGTAGAAGGCCGGTCAGAATTTGCATCCTGAATTCAACTTGGTTGATTTCCTGATAAAACAAAAATATCAGCATTCTACATGTGGTTTAAATAAAACCCAGAGTCTCATAACATAATATTCAAACTATCCAGAGTATAAGCCCAATTACTCAGCATACAAATAACCAGGAAAACGTCAGCTGACATGGGAAAAGACAACCAATAAATGGCCGATCCTGAAGGACACAAATGGTGCAATTAGCTAACAAAGACTTTTAAAGCAAACATGATAAAAATGTTCCGAGAAGTGAGAGCAAAATACTGTTGAAACGAATGGAAAGATAAGTCTCAGCAAAAAAAAAAAAAAAAAAAAAAAAAGAAAGAACCAAATGGAAATTTTAGAACTGAAAAATACAGTAACCAAAATTAAAAACTCACTAGATGGGTTTCAGTAGAAGAATAAAGATAACAGAGGAAAGAGATGAGTTTCAGTTCATCTTAAAGATAGATTAACAGAAATTATCTAACCTGAGCAACAGAAAAAAAGATTGGGAAAAAAATAATCAGTGCCTCAGGGAGCGTTGGGACAATCCTAAAAGGTCTGATATTCACGTCAGCAGAGTCTCTGAGGAGAGGAGAAAGCGAGTGGGTAGAAAAAACATTTGAAAAAATAATTACAACAAAACTTCCCAAATTTTGGCAAACAAGATAAGCCTACCCATTCAAGAAGCCAGCAAAACCCAAGCTGGATGAATCCAAAGAAGTACATGCCTACACTCATCATAATCAAACCAAAAACTAAAGACAAAGAAAAATATATTGAAAGCGGCCAGAGAAAAATGACACACTACCGATGGAAGAACAATTGGATGACTGTGGATTTCTCTACCTGCTAAATGCCAGTAGCACCTTATTAGTTTTGACAACCAAAAATTCCTTCAGATGTCACCAGATGTCCCCTGGGGGGGAAATTGGACCAAGTTGAGAACCATTAATCCAACTTGAGTTTTCCATTTTTCCAAACATTTTTTTAAAAGAAATGTTCCAATTTGGTTTACATTTCAATTACAGGGTTTACAACTCTAGATTAAATTAACAAATATGGAGTAGGTCAAAGGCACCCAGTCTCTCATCTCCCATCAAGAGAAGTTTAAAATATATATATATATATATATTCAGTACCAGGTTTATTTAGGTTCAGTCATTCATAAAAGATCAGCACTTAAGAAAGTTCATTTTCAAAGAGCCTTGAACACTGAATCCTTACCCATTCTCCTCATCCAAGAAGGAAACTACATTCTTAAAAGAACTGATGAGAGAACATTCCTATACCATGGGTCGAGGTGTCTGTAGTTGAGATCAACAAAGTCTGAAGCAACCTGAGAACAGTATTCTGGTTGCTAGCCAGTGTTTCTTAGCATTTGAAGACTTTGTTTAATTTCATGTGGTAGGATTCTAAAAGATTTCCAGCAGCTGCAAGAAATGCCATATTAGGGGATATTGCACATATAGCAAATATTTGGATTAAGAAACACTTGTGATACCTTGAGTAATAGCAACCCAAAAATATGCAGTTGCGAACAAATACTGAATGTGGCTGTCAGATTGATTTCAGTACCTTTTAAATCTCAGTCAAAGGGAAACATTTTTTTCTTATTAGAGAGGCAATTAAATAGAAACAAGCAGAAATTTTACCAACTAAATACTTTGTCAGATCAATCTAGAAACTTAACAAAATTTGACACTGGCTATATGAACTATATGGATTGAGAAAACCCACTAATGTTCAATAACAGTAGTAAATAAATACATGCACCACTTTTACTTTTTACACTTTGGTAGTTTCAAGTGAACACAGAACCATAATTGGCTTAGTGCACTGGCTTGAGTAAACATGGCCATTAAAATTTCATTTCTTTAGCTCTAAAGATAGAGATTGCAAGGGGCTGCTAAAATAATCTTTCATTTTTTGGTGAGGTCTTACAATTACACTGACCAGTCATGACAAATTCATTGCAACTTCTACTCTTCCTCTCATTTCCTTTTTTTCTGAAACCTAGCTTTACTGAAATCAGTTCTCTTTTCCAAAACAGAGTAGACATTCTATTTCATTATTCATTCATCAAACCTTTATTGATTATCGTTATGTGACAGGCACAATGGTGGGTTCTAGGGTCACAAAAGTAAGACACAAATCCTCAATTAGTATTCCAGAGGGGCTTATAATCTAGTAACGAAAGGAAGTATAGAGATAAAAATTACGTTATAAGTTGGCAACTGCTCTTACAGAAATAGGACCCAAGAGCACCAAAGGCACAGATGATTGAGTAAGGCATACTGCCTAGGAAAATGGAGAAAGGCTTCACAGAGAGAGCGGCATTTGATCAACGTCTTAAACTTGGTGAGGTTTTACAGAGGAATTAGGGGAAGTGCAACCTTCTATATGTATGTAGAGAGCAGCACAGGACCAGGGCCTGGGGTTCTGATCAAGACTAGCACGTATCCAGGAAATGATGCTAGGGGAAGATGACGGTAGGTGGGGCTCTTGGCCCCCTCTTCACAACTCTTAACGGAAGTGAATTGTCATCGTAGGCCACCTCTTTTTGGCCTGGACCTAAAGCTCACATCAGTTACACAGCTGGCTGGGGTTAGGAGTATAGCCTATAACACGGCAAAGTGTACATAGTGGGATAACAGCTACCTGTGATCTAGAAAGGCAGGTTGGGGGTGAGGGCTGCAGGCATGCAAGAATTTTGATTTTCAGTTTGAGGAACTGGTATGTTTTCATCTAAACAACTAAGGAAGCCAAGAGAGATTTTGCGTCAGGGATATGGCATAATCAGCTTTGTTTTTTGAGAGCGTTGTGAGGAGTAAATTGGGATGAGAAGAAACCAGTCTTGGGGAACCTAGTGAGGAAGCTGGTGCATTAGTAATCTGGGTGATGATTTTTGCTCTACCATGAGTTATTTCCATACTTATAATGATATTGTCTTCAAAAAGATCTCATCCATGCAGATCAAGAATGAATCAAATGGCTTTTTGTTGTTTTATGAAAGATCTGTTGGAAATTCAAAGCCAGGACATTCTTATTCAGTCCATCCTAATCAGATTGTAAGGCTTCTGCTCCTTTATCTGATGGCTCTTTAGCCTGTTGGAGAAAAAAAAAAAAAGCTAACAGTGATTCCAGGATTCTTGGGCTTACCTTAACTGTGCAGTTGTGGGTTTGGACTGCCACCACAAAACAGGGTGATTGCAAGCAAATGCAAGTCACTGAGAGGTGTGTGTTGCCTCCTAATCTTCCCAAGATCTTAGCTTCTACCCCTTGAAGTATAAAGAAAGTGTCCTTATTGCCACTAGCTCCAAGACAGTGAAAATTATCTGGGAGGCAAAGAGAATTCTCTCTTCATTTCTTTAAACTGTGTCATATAAGGAACAGTTGAAGACACTGGGAATGTTTGGTACAGAGAAAGTAAGCCTTAGCTAGGACATAGTAACTGTCTCAAATATTTGAAGACCTGTCATGTAGAAGATGGCTTAGATTAACTAGCTCTACAAGTCTCTAACAGTTAAGACTGACTGGTAGAACTTAAGTGGAGACAAGTTTTACTTTATTCTAAGGAAGACGTAACAGTCTAAAGTCAGCAAGGGCTTGCTCAGAATTAAGAGTTCTGCTTCTTTGTAGCTTTGCAGTGTTCTCTGGAATAGACTTTATCCTCCTTGGTATAATAGTACCTCAAACACAAGTATTCTAGAAAGTAAATCTTGAATTAGGTTGAAGTGACCATCTGAGACATACTGATTTGAAAGTTGCTATGAGTAGACTGTTACATTAGCATTTAGAAAAATGGAGGGTGACTTCATGAAATGAAACAAGGATATGATGCTGAGCTGATAATAGCGTCATGACAGTTACATTTATGGAGTGCTTGGTATGTGCCAGGCACCTTGTTACGCACGTAACAATGGATATCTCATTTAATCCTCTTAAGAACCCTAGGGAGTATATTATTGGAATCTTCTCCATTTTTCAGATGAGGAAACAGCTCAGGGAAGTAAAGATATTTAAATAATCTGACCGATAAATAATCTGGATCTATGTTGATGGTTTGGGGTTTGTTTGTTTGTTTTTTCCTGCTTCAAGTAGGCTGTCACCCCATGTACATTTGCCTACTAGCCATAGGTGTTTTCTCAAATTCTCTGGTAGTATTCAAGGAACCAAATTCTTGGTGAACAGGACACTTAGCCCATGGGAATTTGTTTTTTGGGTTTTTTTCTATTCCGTAAGCTACCTTTACTTAAATACATGGTTAATTCTATAGACCAATTAATGAGTTGTAGTTCTGAGATGGTACTATTAATATTAGGATAAATATATATCTTTAAAGGAAATCTCTGATTTAGGATAAATTCTTGAAGATTGGTTTATTAAATTTTGGGCTTGGTTCAAGAGTTATATAGAGAAATTTCACTTGGTTTAAATTGTTTGAATGAGCATATATCAGACTGAATTGAAATTGTTTTGTTTACCTCTCTCACTAAAATGTAAGACCACTTTTCTATCTTTGGCACATAGAAGGTACTCATATAAACTGGTGGAATGAATGACTGAATGCATGAGTGTGTACATGAATAAATGAACTTTTATCAGTATCTCAAAGAATCTCTGCCTTTTGCTTACTAACTCAATGAATGACTTATAAATGAACAAATCTCCTACTTACTTTATTTAGTTTTGTAAACAGTCCCTGGATTTTTTTTTACCACAGTGCCATTAAGACTGAGGTCATGGGTTCCCTACACAATATGGTCTAGTTTGCTTGACCACAGGTTATACTCATAACCCCAGCCCACTGTGCCATAGATGTGAGCTTTTGGTCACACGGGATCTTTGCACAATCACATCTGTCACAGGAGAGAAAGACAGTTGTCTTTAGTGATAAATTAGTAGACTCAGGTTCATGTACTAAAGATGATGTATTATTATGATAATTGTTAAGGAATTATATTAAGGAATTGTTAATAAAGCTGAGTTATTACATTTTTGTTAAGTTCAGCGTATTGAAAAGTGGTCTGGAAATGTATTTCTGATAGTTTTTAGTTAATTATGTTACAGTCTTAACCAGAGTTTCATAACACGTTCTGATTTTAATTAGGTAGGTTTGTTTATATCCGCTACTGAGAATTATGCCTAAGTGATTATTCATTTAGAGGCACTGAAATGGTGTTTCCAGTGTATCGCCATTTTGAGTAGAGAAGTATCCCTAGCATGAAAAATTGTGTTTCTTGAAGAGTTAAGGAAGTGCAAGCTGAAAATGATAATAATTGTTTCATCTACTTTATTCCCTGTAGGACTTAAAATTTCAGTCTTGAGTTACTTAATCTGTTCAAGTGCTCTTTATACCTGGGTGGTTATGAGTGACACTGGTGTACGTGACTTTGCACTTCTGCCTGCTCACAGGCTGAGCACAGTCGAAGGCCACGTTTGCCTAGCAGTTACATTAGTAAATATTCTAGGAGATGCCCCAGATATTTCCTTTAAGGTTAAGTTTTGTCTTGTTTCAGAATGAAGCTCTGGTTCCCCTGTATCTATGATTTTTTTTTCTAACTTTCCCACATTTTCTAGTGACATGGAGTTTTATCTAAAAGAATGTTGATTATTTTTCGCCTTGGGAATGCAGTAGATCATGAAGCTAATTCCATACACTGATACTTAGTTGTGATTTTAATAAGTACAAATCCATGTCCCTTGACAGATAGAAAGGAAATGTGCAACTACACTATAAATATTATAGCTTGCTTCAGGCCATTAAGCCCAGCCCCAATTTTTGCATTAGGCATTTTGAGGGATGCTGTTGCTGCTGTCTTCAGAGTTTACATGAATTAAGAGAATCTATTATTATAAAGACACATGAACACGAGGTTTTGGAAATGTGAAAGCACACGCACTGTAGAGGTGTGGCCTGACCCTTTTAACCAGAATTTCCATCCAAAACTCACTGAGCGTGAGACACTATAATCATTTGCAAGCCTCTCATTAAATATTTAATCTGGTTTTCCTTCTTCTCTCTTAGTCTCACTCTGACTCAGCATAAGGTCAGGATTTCTTGACTGGTCATCACAATAGATTTGCTTTAAAAATAACTCTGTGAGAGGCCAGAGGCCCTCTGAATTGGTCATTTAATCCAACCATATAGATCACTTGATCGATTGCCCAATGTACTCAATTATGGTTGTATTAATTATGCTCTTTCTTCTGCCTTCCTTTCTCCCCTTTCTGGGAGGTTCCAGGGAGCAAGCCTGCTGTTCTCCAGGAATAGAGATACTGGCCAGGGTCCACCCAGTGTAGCACTTATCACAGTGCTCTGTATAGGAAGCTGTTTGGGCACATCGAGCTCCTCCATGAGACTGTGGACTCTGGAGGGAGGAAGCCATACCTTACTCACCTCTGGGTCCCATTCATTCATCAAAGGTATATCGAGCACCTACAGTGTGCCAGGCACCACAGCAGGCCCTGGGAACACAAAAATGATTAGGACACAGTCCCTGCTTTCAAAGAAACCCTCTGTTTATGAAGAGAAAAAGAAACATGATGAGCGTAATAATAACGGGCGGCATCTGTTTAACACTCAACTGTGTGCTGGGTTTTGTGTTAAGTGTTTAATAAGGACCATCCCGATAAAACCCTGTGATGTAGAGGCTGTTGGTATCTCTCTTTTGCCATTGAGGAAACTCACAAAATTATTTAACTTATGCACAGACAAGAGAATTTGAAAACAGGCATCCAGTTTTAGAGTTTGAACAACTAACCACTGAATCATACAGCCTAGAAGTGATAATGAATGAATGTATTATACAGTCAAAAAGAAGGGAGGGTCTAATTTCTTTATTTGAAGGACAAGATAAAGTTACAAGAAAGTTTTCACAAAGTAGTAGCATGTAGGATTGTACTAGGCCAGAGAAGGAAGCAGAGTCTGGGCAATGAGGACGGCATGGGGAAGGCAGAGATGTGAAGGTAGAACCTGGGACTGAGCAGCTTATCAGGCTAAAGGATGTGGTTTGAGAGCTGTGGAAGGTAAGGTAGACTAGTTTGACAGGGGAAGTTATGAGTGATTTAAGAAATTGTAACTCTATCCTGAAAAAAATATAGCAAGAATTTGATGGGTTTTAATCAGAGGAAGGACATAATTAGCTCTTCATCTTTTTTTGGTGGGGGGAGGGTGCTGCACCACGCAGTTTACAGGATCTTAGTTCCCCGACGGGGATTGAACCCGTGCCCCCTGCAGTGGAAAGGCAGAGTCCTAAACACTGGACTGCCAGGGAGTTCCCTAGGTCTTTATCTTTAAAAAAAAATTCTCATGACGTACAGAAAAACAGATCAACCAGAATAGATAGGATTGGTGGCTTCTCTTTCAAGGAGAGGAAGCAAGTCTTGGATGAACCCCAGATTCTGACATGAATGACACTATTGTCCTGGAAGCGATATAAATTCATTATAACCCTTTTAGAAAGTAATCTTCCAATGTGAATCCAGGGTCTTTAAAATGTCAATACTTTTATCCTGGTAATTTCATGTCTGGGAATTGACACTGAGGCAACAGCACAGAATGCAAGGTATGACTTTAGAACAGCATTCATGATAATAGTTCAGGGTGATTAAAATATATTGGTGAAATTGAATGAATAAGTAAGTAATTGAATGATTGATGGAAAATAGTGGAAACATTGGAAACCATAATAGAAGAATGGTTAATATACATTCACTGTGTAGTTATTTTAATCAGTAATAATGTTCTGAAAATTATATAAGTACATGGGAAAATATATGATAACTGGAAGAAAGCAGAGTAGAAAAAAGATACTTTATTATTATAGAATGATTACAACTCAGACCTCTGTTTAGATAAACAAACTTGAAGGAAATATACCCATCAAATTATAATGGTGGTAGTTTTGGCCTTCTGTTCTCTATTTTTCCAATATTATTCAATATACTTAATTCATTTTTATAATGAAAAAGGTGGAAACTTTGGGACTGTTCATTTTGGACTTATTTGAATTGTCTGAAACATCAAAGCGATAATGAATAGGAAACAATTAGAAATTGACTTGGTATTCAACTCTGGGTTTACACATTGGAGACATTTAATAAATGTCAACTGAATGGAGGTTCTAACCATTTTCTTTCCCCTTGGTCAGAATCCTAGAATCCTATTGGGTCAGAATCCTAGAATCCTATTGCAATGCATTAGAAGTTTTTACCATCATTTGAACTTATATAGGCCCACAGAATGGGGGAAAAAAACCTGTTCGCTTTTTCAACTCCATACCTTGCAGTTGGAGGGGACTCTCCTTCCCTGGGCAAAAGTAATTTTAATCAGCCAATCGCAAATAACATGAAAAATACTTTATTTCAAGCATATATCATTTCATAACGTTATTTTTTTCTCTTGTACAAAGGGAGCATTGATTGCTTTCCTTAATACCCGTATCCTTTTTCTTACCTAGCAGCTCTTGGTCAAGGGTCAAGGGTCAAGGGTCTGCTCTCACTGTTTTCAAATTTTTAATGAAATAGAATCCAGAGGTATACTTAAACCTATTGAATTTTGATGGACTTTTGATAATCCAGATATTTTCTAATTAAAGGGTTTCAGTGCATTAGTTGAGTATGTCAGCATCCTGTGTGCCACATCAGATGTGTTTTGTTTTAAGATTGCTTCTCTTGGGGTCCAGAGTCGTATTTAGAAGAAAGGACTGTTTTTCACTGTTACTGTAATAAATTGGAGACATGTTTAAAGTTGGGGGTGGGGATAACATGAGGTGATCTTGTCGTTGCTTCTATGCCATGGGGACAGGGACCAAGCCCCCAGCACTCAGACTAGGACTTGATGTTGTCTGGCCCGGGTATCTGTGAACAAAAGGGTGTGCAAATTCATGCTTCACCCTTCAGTCACATGGTCTAGTGTTTCAGAGCACAGCCCAATTCTTTTAACAGTTTTTGCAGGCAAAAGGAGTGGTGCAGGGCGGGGAGAAAATGGTTAATTTCGAGGCTACTGACTAGGCCACGGAGAGTTTAGACTGTCATTCAAAGCGAACATCCAGGCGGAAACTTCGGTGATGTGTCATGAGGGTAGCTGGGGCTCTACCTACCTGAAAATAACTTGCCACCAACTTCTCACAGAATTTAAAGTTCCCACTGAAGCCTGGCTCCTTAACGGCCTCTTTCATGAGTTGTATATATCTTATCCCATTGGCTTGAGGAATTATCCATTTCCTAGTAGATGTTTGATTAATTCATCTGGTACCACCAGTAGTATACCCACGAAAATGGAACATAGATAAGTTCAGTGTACATGTGCGGCAAGGGTGTATGGATGTAAGAAGGGCTCAAGGGCTGGAGCACAATACTCGAGGCCCTTCCAAATCAGAGGTCACTTGCGTGGATCTAAAGGCCAGGGTAATGGGGAGTGGGGTGAAGGACATCCAATTCAATTCAACCGATATCTGCCAAGAACTTCCTATGTGGAAGTCAATGGAATAAGTGTCCGTAGAGACCAAAAGAAGGAAGAATACCATGTGGGCTTTTCACTCAAGGGAGTTACCCGTTACAGTGTCTGGGAAAGAATTAAATAATTATAACATTTGTGGGATGTTTACTGTGTGTTAGGTACCATTCTGAGTTCTGTGTATGTGTCATCTGGTTAATGCTCTCACCGACCGGATGACGTAGGTACCATGACTACATTCCTTTTATAGATCTGGAAACTCAGGCACAGGGGAGTCCAAAGCCTTTGGGACTTCAGTCCCAGCATTGTGACTCCAGAGTCCTTGCTTCGAAGTGTTATTCTATACTGCCTCCCAGACAGATGTTTTATATTTCAGGGCCTCCGAGGAAAGGTGAACCAAAAATGTGAGCGTGTGCTCAGCAGAGAACAGTATGTCTGTTTTGCCCGACTTCCTCTACCTCATTACCTAAAATCTTGTAAAATGTGAAATGTACAAAGAACCATTTTGCTGTTGTAAGGTATTTGACTTGGCTGGTTTAGCAGGCTCTTATCGCCCCAAACCCAAGTGTTCAATATGATCCTAAATATTCTTGGCTTGCAGTTAATTGGACCTAAGGGATTTTGGAGGTTATTGTTCTAAAGTCTTAGCCAAGAAATATTTTCTTTTTGGACTTGCTACCTGAAATGCGGGCAGCTGAGCAGAGTTACTTGGTAGCCTTTGATCCCATTAGAGAGTTCTGAATTGGTAGCTCAGATCCTTGAATGAAATATGATATTAAAATAACACCAAGCTGAAGTCATAGGAGATTGCAGTGTAATGTATATAGTCAGAATAGCCAAGATTTAAGGGAAATAAAATGAGTTTCATTTGGCTTCATTTGCTCACTTGTGACTTCCCTTTCACCCTTCAGTGATTCTTAACCCACCTCTTCACATAGCAGGGACATAGCAAAACATAAAAATCTCTAACTCAAGTGTAGGGATTTTAAATCTTTCAGAGCTCGATAAACACCAGCACCCTTTATCGCTCCAAGAAAACCCAGGGGCAAATGCAGCTAACGAACTTGAATTTCTCAACGTTTAGCTATTGCTCTGATGTCATCTTCCCACACTATTTTATGTTCACAATTTTTGCTTCAACACATGTGGCCTTTTTTAAGGGAGGCCTAACCCAATGACCTAGTGTTGGCAGATGGACTGTGTTTCATCTAGATCCTCTGATTTTATTAAGGGTGGTCTATGGGCCTTTCTTTTCTGCCCTCTCACCAGTGGCCAGCCTTCACCAAAGGCAGTAACTACTTCAGCAAATCACACAAACAACAGTATTTCACCTTATTTACAGATTCATTTAGCAAGTGCTGATTGGAAGCTTCCTTTGTGCCCAAGCGGGACCTGGACTAGTGTCTTCTTAAATTGCATACCCTCGGCACCCCACTTGCCTCACCCTAGTTCTGGCCTCATGCCCAAGCACTGTGCAGGACACTGGGGTCGCAGAGCTGATACAGATATGGCCCTCACTCCCAGTCCTGACAGCCCAGCAGGAGACACATAAATGAACCATGGATGCTGTTGTTATTGTCTCAAACTATAGCTTAAGCCATGCTACACATTTTTTTCCGTTTTCTGTACCTGACTGAATACTGAACTCAAAACAGGAAAAAAGGGCTTCCCTGGTGGCGCAGTGGTTGAGAGTCCGCCTGCCGATGCAGGGGACGCGGCTTCGTGCCCCGGTCCGGGAAGATCCCATATGCCGCGGAGCGGCTGGGCCCGTGAGCCATGGCCACTGAGCCTGCGCGTCCGGAGCCTGTGCTCCACAACGGGAGAGGCCGCAGCAGTGAGAGGCCCGCGTACCGCAAAAAAAAAAAAAAAAAAAAAAAAAGAAAAGTAATTTGGATATATGATTTCCTTTAAAGTTAACTTACAGATTTTGCTGAAAAAAAAAATTCAAATACTCCTCTGTCAAACCCTCAGAATTAGCCTAGGGAAGGATATCTTAAATGCTGTCATTTACCCACTGAGTGGAAAAGTAAAACTCTCTTTTTTGTCTTAATGAAAAAATAACAATAATAAATGCAGAGGCAAAAAGTATGTGGAGCATAAGTGGCCTTACCAACTCACTACTGTGAAAGTGTTTTCTTAAAATTAAAATTGTAGTCAGTCAAAGGGAGAGAGAAGTATCATATGATATCCCTTATATGTAGAATCTTTAAAAGTGATGTAAATGAACTTATTTATAAAACAGAAACAGACTCACAGACATAGAAAACAAACTTATGGTTACCAAAGGGGAAAGAGGTGGGGAGGGATAAATTAGGAGTTTGTGATTAGCAGACAGAAACTACTATATATAAAATAGATAAACAACAAGATCCTACTGTATAGCACAGGGAACTATATTCAATATCTTTTAATAATCTATAATGGAAAAGAATCTGAAAAAGAACATATATGTACACACATACATACATATATATATACATATATATATGTATATGTATAACTGAATCACTTTGCTATACACCAGAAACTAACACAACATTGTAAATGAACTATGCGTTAATTAAAAAAAAATTTTGTAGTCGGTCACATAGTTATTTTGGAAAGGGAGAGTAAATTTCCGTTTTGGTTTCTAACTTAACTTCTGGGGACTCAACACTGCAGAATTCCCTTGTGATGATACTGAGATGGGAAGCAAGATGCTGGAATTCATCTTTTCATGCCTTAAGTTCTGCAGCTCAACTTCTGAACAAGCATGGCGCCTCACCCTCCTTTTTCTCGCTCTTGATAAAGTCTGATTTGGATGGTGGGAGAGCCATTCACACTGTCCACTTCTTTGCTTCTGTCCAGCCAGTGGTAACCATTGGTGCACACATCTGGTATTTAGAAAGGGCCATTTGATCAAAGATGTTTATTGTATCAGGGTCGTGCTGGCCTTCCATTGTGTTATACACATTCTTCTATTTTTAGCCAGTGGACTTCTTAAGATGTAAGTCATCTAGAAACAAGTTTCTGTTACAGTTTTTAATATTGTTAATTTTTTCTCATTGCAGAGCAAAGAGATTGCATTCCAACTTCATGAGGACTTAATGAAGGTTCTTAACGAGCTCTATACGGTAAGCACTGTAATCTTTCTTTTGGAAAAATCTGGTGTAGAATTCTGGTTTGCAGAAACACTTCTCTTACTAGAACTCATTCCAAGCTAGAGTGTTGATGGTTGCTTGTCTGGTAGAAATGTGGAACCGAGTGAATAGATGGCACGAGACTGTTTCAAGTAAATATGTATATGCAGTCAGAACACTTTAAGAAACTGGACTATAGTTGTCCCAAAAAGAATGTTTTTATGTGGTTGGATTATATGTGATCTATTCATATATTCAGTTCCAGAATATTGAGGGGGAAGGGTATCTATTTTTCCTTCTTGGCAATAGTTTGCTTTTCTGAATTTAAGTTTTTTCAGGTTAATGCATATAATCAGAAGAAATTAAATGATGAACTATTAAAAAAACAAAATCAGTGATTAGTCATATGCCTATGTATATTTTGTTTTATAATTAATGATCATATTATTAAATACAAATTCCTTTTGGAGGAATTGGATGAGTTTTTATTTTATAAGAGAGCAACATAATGAGAATTGAGTAATGTTAATTTGTTCTAACTATAGATGTTTGCATTTTCATTACACAAGATTATTTGAATTTTTCTTTACAGGCAAATTAAACCTGAAACTTATTAAAATAGGTTTCTTGATTTACAAATTCATTTGTTCCTAAAAAGCAAGTGTGTAAAGTACAGTTTTGTGAATTAAATTGCTTTTAATGCTCCACTGATACTTGCTAATTAAAAGAACCTGTAGTTTTAAACTTTATAAAATGAGTGATATTCTTATAAAATCCTCTTTCCAGTTTTATTCTACATGTGTGATAAATTTGTGTTTTTATGCAGCATGTTTGCTACACCTGTGCTTTTGAATTAACTTGACAGTTTCTAATTGCTTGTTCCTCCTTCAGAAACCTTTAACTTTATGTGCAAAAGCCTCATGTTATAAGGTCATATCCATATAAAAGGCCATTTATTAGCCCACGCTTGGTGTGATTTATTAATTTCTGATAACCTAAGGTATCAACCATTTCTAGAAATCCTGGATGTAGCATTTAAAAGTTAAATCAGCATTGTGCCTCTGAGACTTCCACAGAAGAAACTCTGTCTTCTTCCATTGAACTATTTTAAGATGAGGGCTTCCTGGCACCTTCCTTGTGGTTCCCCTCGCTTGGGCATTGTTTTACCTAGAAATATAAATCAGTCTCTAATACTTTAAACAAGAAATCTGCTGGTTGTCATGGCATCATAAACAAGAGCCTGTTGTTTATGGTCTGGAACTAGTAATACTAGTCAGAGCAACACTGGAGAAGATAAACTTGACTGTTGAATACAAGAAAATTTGGTAGAATGTCATGAAAATTTTATCTCAGTGAGAGCTGTGTATAGAGAAATTTCTCCTGGATTCAGCCTATCAAGTGGAATTAGATATCTAGGAGACGCTATAGTTGAATCAAGTAAGTTGATAACTCCTCAAACCTCTCATCAGTATCAGTCTGAAAGCCTGAAGGAGCCAGATTCTAGAAAAGGTCACCAGAGTTTAAATAACCCTGTCAGTCATTTAATCTATGAATCAGTTGAGGAATCAAGGCATAGAGGAGACAGGCAGTGAGGTTTTAATTAGGTAGTCTGTAGATCACTTTGAGCTCTTGGGAGATAATTTTACTTTAACCAAACCAGAGAGCATGCACATTTGAGGTCAGATGTCATGTTCTGTGGGGAAAGACCATCTTATCATACACACAGACACACACACACTTTTTACTCTGAAAGATGGTCTCTCTTGCAATTTAAATTCAGATACATAAATTCTGTCATGTTCAAATGAAATCTGTCCATTATATATATTCAGTTTACATTCAGAAAGGAAGAAAAAGTGAGGAGTGTTTGAACAGGGGACCAAGGTTTGGGGGAATGCGGTTTAGGTTCTTTATTCATCCACTGACTGGTCACGAATAAATTACCTTCTGGGTTGCATCATGCATAGAATTTTTTTACAACTGATGACGTAATAATGATTGTTGAAGTAAGGTGTAAAATATGTAGCCTGAGTGAATTGAGGATGCAATTTAATTGCCTTTTCAAACAAATATTCACTCCTCCCTTTCTCACAACCCTTGATACTCCTTGGGAGTTGAAGGTGAGCTCCTTTTTGAGAGGTACATTAACTTCCTTAAACCAGAGGAATGCTTATTATTAAATTACAGTCCAACCTTAGTGGTGGGCAGTAGCCTTATGTGTGGGCTTCCCTGCCCCAAAATAGTTCTCTCACAGGTCTATTGATTATTCCAAGCATTCTATCAGAAGGCTTTGTCTTAAATAAAATACAAATGCCCAGGACAAATAGAAAGAGATGCCTTATGATCATTTCTACCTTAAAATGAACCGAGTTTCATCAGATTCTTTGAGAATGGGTTGTATCCATGGGGCATGAAGGCCTGGACCTCTGAGCAGGAGAGAGAGGATGGTGGCGTCTGAGTGCCGTCTGGAAGGAGAGGAAAGGCTTTGAAGACATGCATCTCCTTTTCTATATTTTTGCCTCAACCTTGCCTTTATTTACAGAAACAGGGCCTCAGAGTGGTTTTGAACCTACCACATGGGCCAGCCACAGCAGTTAGGATTACTTGGGCCTTGAGTAACAGAGGTACTCAGAATAATGGCATAAACAAGATAGAAGTTTAACCTCTCTCACACATAAAAGGAGTTCAGAGGTTGGCAGCACAGGACTGGTATGGAGGTTACATAAAGCCATCAAAGAATCAGGCTCCCCCTAATACACTGTTCAGAGAAACATAATTGTATCTTTGTTCTTAGAGTTCAAGATAGTTGCTGGAGCTCTAGCCATTACATCTGCTTTCCTGAAACGGAATGGAGAAAGGAAAGAAGGGCAGGTCCTCTGTCTCTTACGAAGACTTAATGAAGGTTCCATATAGCACTTTCATATACATCTCATTGGCCAGAACTTAGAAACACAGTTTCACAGGCTTCAAGGAAGTCTGGGAGTTACAGTCTTTTAGTTGGCCAACTCATTGACAGCCAGTTAAAAATTGAGGATTTTGTTAATTTGAGAGAGAAAGGGAGATATTTTTTAGGTAACTAGACATGCCTTTCAAAGTAGCTAACATTTATTAAATGCTTATTATATACGGCTAGTTATTGTGCTAAGCACACGCATTATTTTATGTAATCCTCACAGTGTCTCTATGAGGCAGATACTATCATTATCCCCATTTCACAGATGAGGAAACTAAGGCTCAGAGAGGCTTGCCTAGGTTGCACAATAAGTAGTAGAGTGGGATCTCAAGTCCAGGGCTGGCTCCAGAGCCTCTGTGGGTCTGTCATTTTATCTCTGTTGCCATAGTTTTGGGAAACCATTCTCTAACAAAGATCTCTAAATGTTAATGCCACCCTAACAACACAAAGCACCTAAGCCATTTATCACTTGCTCCTTTGTATTTTTTTTAAATCAATGGCATTAATGTTGCTTTAACAAAAACATAGGTGAAAAATTGAACATGTGTCTCACTGGCAACCTGTACTTCTTAGAAATGTTCATTTAAATGATCTAACAAAAAGGAAAAAGAAATAAAATGAAAAAATACAAAACCAACAACAGAAAAAACTAAGAAGTTAAAAATTTTTTAAGAAGATCTAACAGATGGGACTCATTGGGCTAAAAAGTAAGAGTGAACCGAGATCTTCAAATTCCCTTTCTAAGTCTAATCCACTAATTAACTTCCTTTTCAGTTTAACATGTGAAAGAGAACTAAAGTAGGGTTAAGAAAGCAGGGAGACTGCTGTGCTTTAAGGAAACAGAATTGACTGGACTCATTGAACTTGAATTTGAATCTCAGCTCACTTAGCCAATCTGGGCATCTGTATTAGTCTGGGAGAAACAGAACCAATAGGAGATTAGATAGATAGATAGACAGATAGATAGATCAATATGGGAGAGAAATTGATTATAAGGAGTTGATTCGTGCAGTGTGGAGGCTGAGAAGTCCCCAGATCAGCAGGCAGCAAGCTGGAGAGCTAGAAGGTAGTTCCAGTCCTTCCAAAGGCCTGAGAACCAGGAGAGCTGATGGTGTAAGTTCCAGCCCGAGTTCAAGTCCAAAGCAGGAGAAGACCATGTCTCACCTCGAAGACAGGCAGAGAGAGCAAATGCTCTCTTACTCAGCTCTTTATTCTATTCAGGCCCTCAGTGTATTGGATAAGGCTCACCCATGTTGTTAGGAAAACTAGTTTATTTATTCCACAGTTTTTGAATGCCTCCTACCATGCCAGCTACTTGTAGATGTACTGGGGATGTATAATAGATGTGAATAAAAACAGACCCTGTTACTTCCTCTCAGGGCATTTATATTCTAGGGAGGAGAAACAGACAATAAACAAATAAATATATAGTATGGCAGGTGTAAGTGCTAAGAGAAAAAATAAAGCTAAGTTAATACAGATTAAGCAATCAGAACAGTGCCCGGCACATAGTAAATGCTTAATAAATGGAGATAGTTAGTGTCATCCCCATTGTCATTGTCATCTTCCTCATCATCGGTGAAGTGGGGATGGCAACAGCTCCTTGTCTGCCTCTCAGCGTAAAGGTGGAGATCAGGGATGATATTAATAGTAATTTCAGATGGTTTATATATATATACATGGTTTTTCCTTATAATCAGTATATATTCGTTTTGTACAAAAAGAAAAAGGATGGTAACTTCCTGTAAGAAAACCAAATCAATAGTAAATGTGAACAGGGCTGTGACTGGGTTAGTGGAGAAGTGAAAAGGCAAAAATGGAAAAATGGTGACACAAAAAGTTAAAAGGAACATTCAAACCAAAATTGGCCTTCATCAGTCTGGGAAAGGGCTCATCATAAAACAGTGGTTTGAAGTGTTAAGCCTGTCCCCTCAGACCAAAATCTCAAAAGGTTATGCTGTATTTTAGGGGGAAAACAATTATTTGTCCTATATTAATGTTTCTTTACTTTGCCTAGGTTTTACAGCATTATACTCAGTGTTTTGAAAAACAAGGCGCTTACCATCCTCAGTAAGCAAATTCTAACGGAGATTAACACAGATGTCATGGTAAATCCACGTGAAATTGATTGTTAATTATGTGTAATTGATGATTACTCTCTCCATACATCAGTGACACACATGGCTAGCCAGAGTCAAGAGATAATCCATCTTCAAACTCCATTAAATTAAGAGGAAAGAACTGAGAAAATGAAGATTTATCCAACCCTTACCGTGAGGCACATGCAGGATCCCATTCATTTCTCACAGCAGTCCTATGAGGCAGGTATTCCTAATCCCAAGGTTACTAACGGGAGCCGGGGCTCCAGATAAATAGCTCAGGGTCACACAGATAGTAAATGAATGCTCCAAAATCTCAGCCCAGTTCCATCCCCAAGGCCCATCAGTTCCCCACTGCACAGCCGCCTTCGGGAAGGATGTGCAGGACAGGTGGGGAGAAGAAGGGTGGAGCCTGATCTAAGAGGTAAACCTCAGAGTTGAAACTTTTCTACTGCACGCTCTGATTGCCACTTGTAAAAACTTCATTGAGCTTTCCACATTGTTGATGTGGGTCACAAAACGGGCAAACCCAAACGGCTTTGGGTTTGCACACTCAGCTTTAACATTAGGATATGTTCATTTGGGGGGCGGCCTCTTTAAAACATAGCTTTTCATATAGCTGTAGTGTTCTGTGTGTCAACACTACCTGTTTAGCTGTGTGTTCTCACATGGTGATTAGTGCTAAGTATCCATTACTGGCTATTCCATGCACCTTTGTTTTCTGCCTTCTGAGCTCTAGCTCTAATTTGCCTAACAAATGCAAACAGAGAACAGAAGCCGTCCCAGTACAAACCCAAGTCTTTTGAGCCTCGTGTACAGGAGTTATTTGGAAAACAGTGTTTCTGAATGCACACAGGTATCCACGCTGGCCTTTACATATCTTTGAACCAGTTTAAAATGTTAAAATAAAAAGCTAATTATTTTTAGAGGAGATGGGAGGGAAGACACTGTTTATTATTTCAAGCCCTTCTTAGAAAACTCCACCTCTGAGGACTGCTGAGGAAAGCTTCCTTGGCTGGCTTTGTGAGCCTCCCACAAACCAGGAGCTAATGCATTCTTCTATAAGAAGAAACATGCCCCAGGCAAGGTTGAAAGGTCATTCTGAAAAAGCCCAAGATACTTGCCACATCCTATCAGAAGATTTTTCTCTGTGCCTCCAAGAGGTTTTGGGGTTTTTTTGTTTTGTTCTGGTTAAGTATTTATTTTAGCTCAAGGGCATTTGAAGTATTTGAAATATATATTTCTGTAGTGAAAATGCAAATTCATTGCTTTGAGAGGGACTACAAAGAGGTCTGGGTCTCGGGAAAAAACACTGAACAAAGAAAAATAAGGCATAAGGATATGTAAAAGGCTCCCCCAAATGAAAACCTCTCTGGAATACCACATTCTCCGTGATGCCACCTGGAAAACTTTTAAAAAGCAGTCTATTTAGAGATCTTGGGCTGACAAAGTGTTTCCATATATCCTTGCCCTGGCTTTATTACTAGACACTTAGATGGAAAGAAAGAGAGGTATTGGGATCACATGACTCCCTGCCAACTTCTGAATTCTAATCTTGGCCTTGACGCAGACTGACTTTAGAGACCAGGTTCGATAGTTTAACCTGGATTCCTCTTCCTGCCAAAACGATTGAGATTAATAAAATTTCCATTGGAAGACTCTCTAAAGACAGCTGTTGTTTTTTTCTTTAATTTTTAAAAAAAAAAGTTATTGAAATATAGTTGATTTACAGTGTTGTGTTATTTTCAGGTGTACAGAAAAGTCATTCAGTTGTTTATATATTATATATATTCTTTTTTTTACATTCTCTTCCATTATACGTTATTACAAGATTTTGAGTATAGTTCCCTGTGCTATACAGTAGGTCCCTGTTGGTGGTCTATTTTGTATAGAGTAATGTGTATATGTTAATCCCAAACTCCTAATTTATCCCTACCCCCGCCAGGACATCCGTTTGATAAGAACTTTATGTGTAGATGTCTTTTAGGGTGCCCTGCTAATTAATGAGGTGAAATGCTCGCTAGCTCCTGCTTGGAATTTTTCTTTTCTCTCTGAGATTTGAGAATTAGTTATGGTTGGTGCTTATGAACTACAAATAAAACTGTCTTTTAAAAGAAGTGAACAATATGAACCGAAAACAAGTATTTGGCTTAGAAATGAAAGAACAAAAAAGTGTTAGAAAGTATAGTTTAGTAAAAACAAAACATTTCTAAAGCATGTTTCATATCAAGAATCCTTCTCAGAGTATTTTCTCCAAACTATTACATTCTGAAATATAGTAGTGTGACTTTTAAATGATTAGAATGCTTTAATAACAGACAATCAGAATGTTTCATTTGTATTGGGTAATTAAGGTACTTAGCTTTGTTTATCATTATTCATCAAAACCAAATATATAATACATATACATAGAATAAATCATGGGCATTTTCCTTAGATTTATTGTCTCAAAATGGACTAGAAATGTTGACCAGTAAAAATCATGTGAAGGGAATGAAGATCTAAATCTGTTGAGCCGGGTGATCCATTTCAACATATCTTAACTCACTTGATTATCTGATAGAATTTTAGCACTGAATGGGCCTTTAGAATTGATCAACTTAACCTCCTCATTTAGGGAGACCATCACAGAGACTCAGATTAAGTGATTAACTAAAGTCCCAGGTTGGAACTGTAACCCAGGTTTTTATTTTAATTCAAATTAGTAAATAGGGCCCTACTATGTATGTGCTACTGTGATGGGAGCTTTAGGCAAGACAGTACCAGAAGTCTGGCAAATAAAAGCTAAACAAGGACTAAATAGCAACAGCTAACCTATATCTGGTACTATTCTAAGCAATTTATATAATTAGCTCTTTAAATTCTTCCAATGGCCCTACAGGGTAGATGAGGCACAGAAAGGTTAAGTACTTTGCCCAAGGTCACACAGCTAGGAAGTCTCAGACCAAGCAGAGTCAAAAGGCTCAGCTCGCACACTGTACTGTAAATAAATCTAAAATAATAGATTTATTTATTTTATTAATTTAATTTTGTCTGTGTTGGGTCTTCGTTGCTGCGCACGGTCTTTCTCTAGTTGCTTCAACTGGCGGCTACTCTTCGTTGCCGCGGGCATGCTTCTCATTGCGGTGGCTTCTCTTGTTTCGGAGCACAGGCTCTAGGCGCACGGGCTTCTGTAGTTGTGGCACGAGGGCTCAGTAGTTGTGGCTCGCGGGCTCAGTAGTTTTGGCACACGGGCTTAGTTGCTCCGCGGCATGTGGGATCTTCCCGGATCAGGGGTTGAACCCGTGTCCCCTGCATTGGCAGGCGGATTCTTAACCACTGCGCCACCCAGGAAGACCCAGTACTCCCTTTTTAATGGTGATTATAACTTAAGGCAGACCATTATGTACCAACAGAAAGGTTCAGCTAGAAGGCTTTGGAGTTTCAGAGAGGTCCACCCTGAGGATTAAGAAAAATTCAGAGAGGAAAGGGTCTGAAAATGGACAGGATTTTACGAGTAGGACAGACGGAGAGAAGTTGGGGAGGGTTTTTGAGGCAATAGCAGTGTGAGCCAAGGCATCCAATTAGGACGAACACAGGCATATTCATAGAATTTCCCTCTGGAGCCATATCTAGAGAGAAAGGAAAAAAAATCAGAAGTTGAAAGATTTCAGGAGAGTACCAAATGAGATTCTAAACGACATAAGCAGCAAAAAATGGTTAGACATCTGGTCAAAAGCAATTAGAAAGCTCAGAAATCTTTCTTGCATAGATTAACAAAGGCCTCTCACCTTTCTTCTTTTTTTCTCTCTTCTTTTTAATAAGTGGAGTGAGAGGTATTGAATTTGAGAAACAGGTGTTTGTGTCAAGTTCTAAACCATTTTCCATTAAAAGGAAAGGATTCCATATCATTCTTTCCATTTTAGTTGATGCTACAATTCCAAGGGTTTCAGGTCTTTTATGATTTTAAAATTCTAAGTGTCTGGTGTCCTCAGCTTAAATATTTCATATACTAAACCATATAACTTAAATGTCTAATACACACGTGTAATGTTGAAGACATGTGAAACATTTCCCTGAAAAGAATTAATGCCGGTGACTTTGAAATTCTAGTAAATTTGTTGGCCTTTCATTATACATGTATTTTCCCCCTCAACGTTGCCAACTGCTTGAAACTCTCCCTTCACCACTTCTGCTGCCACTGTGTTCACTATGGCCCTGGTTAATATGTATTCCAAGTGCCAGTTTGTGGGTATTATTCTTTCAGTAGCTTAAACTTGTATTTCAGGGCCTCTGAAGACTTCTTATGAAAACGCTTTTTGAAACAAGGACTTTCTGATGACCTTCCCTATCACTGACTTTCTCTGTTGACTTGTTGGGCAAGGATTAAGTCTCTTTGCAGCTCAGTTTCTTTGATGGATAGAACAAAGACCATCCCTCTGCTCTCAACCTTCAGGTGTGTGAGAGTAAACAAGTGAGCATTGACACTAAGCACTGGCTGAGGCTATCGTGGTCTTTAAAGATATGGTGGGGGGGGTGGTATTTTATGATTTTTGTAGCAACCGTGAAACACACTGTTCGCCAGTTACCACTGCAAGCGCTTGGCATGTATTAATTCATTTTATCTTCACAGCAACCTTAGAGGTATGATTCTTATTCCTAATTACAGGTGAGAAAACTGTGGAACGTGATAAAAGGCAAAACAAGGATCTGAACCCAGGCAGTCTGGTTCCTGAATTTAACCATTAGATCTGTTGAGAAATGGAATAGGTTATCTTTTAAGACGGTGCTCTCCTCCTCTGTAGAGTGGCTGCCCAGCACTTGTAGGGAGAGGGGTTGTGATTTGTAAGTTTCTAGGATTTATGGAATGCCATTATTCAGCGTTTGTTCCAAATCTCAGAATCTGTTCCGTCTCTAAGTCAGTTAAATGGAAAGTACTAAAAGCATAGTTGCCTCAGCTCTAAAATTATTAGAGGATCATCTCTGTTGCGTCCAGGTGATACACACTGAGAGGCTGGGAGGAGCCTTTCAATAAATGTATAGGTCCCGTTAATATATTGATGGCAAACAGCCCTGTCATCAATGAGTTAGACTTGTGAAATATTTCCATGTATGGTGTTGGGTGCTGGGCTAGATGGAGGTCTCCACAGCTCTGTGTAAACCTCCCAAGGGCTTCCTGGAGAAGCTGACACCTGATTTTATGACAAAGGAAGGGTGGGAAGGGCCTTCCAAAAAAGCAATTCGTGTGTGAGGGAAAGCACAGATGCATGAAAGCTCATTGCCTGTGCAGGGAACTCCATGTGCTTGAATATTGCCAGATTATTAGCAAATCATTCATGTCAGAATACAGGGAATATTAAGCTGGACTTTGTTTAGATCCTCTGCCCTTACCAATCTCTCTTTACCCCACTACAAATGGAGTGCTTGAGAGACAAGAAAGGAAAATATCTTCTGCAAAATTAGAAGTTCCTGGATAAAATGACATTCATTTTATGTTAAAAATCTCTGATCATTGTGAAGTGGGCAGATATTATACCAAATTGTTCATTGCTCTCATGAAAAATAATCCTGATGAACCTAGTGTAAATCAGTAGAGAATAAAATATAATTGGATTTCTAGTAATAGAATGTAAAGGAATCAAAAAAGATAAGGCCGGGCTTCCCTGGTGGCGCAGTGGCTGAGAGTCCGCCTGCCGATGCAGGGGACACGGGTTCGTGCCCCGGTCCGGGAAGATCCCACATGCCGCGGAGCAGCTGGACCCGTGATCCATGACTACTGAGCCTGTGCTCCGCAAGGGGAGAGTCCACAGCAGTGAGAGGCCCGCGTACCGCAAAAAAAAAAAAAAAAAAAAAAAATATATATATATATATATATATATAGTTAAATTTAGCAGTTTGAAAAAGATGACTAATGCCCTGCTTTAACTTAAATATAACAGTCAAAGATAAAAGCACATAGCAAATCCTTGTGTCAACCCTGCACCTACCAGATAGTTCCTGGGTTTTCCTCCTTAATGAGCACTTGATGATTGATCACTAATCAGTTTGAGAGCTAATTAAAGTCACTAGAGTGATAGATACCCCAGTTTAAGATTCATCAGTGTAATAGTACATTAGAGTATACAGGCATTGTTCATTTCTAGATATTTTCTGTGCAGCAAAGCAGATGAGTTATGGCCTCAGAGCCCATGGAAAATTCTAGGAGGAATCTTATGTCCTCGGCATAGCATGGTATACTGTTTGCTGCCTCAATCAACAGAAGCAGGAGATAATTAGTATAATTTGTTGTTAATGGATTTTTCCTTTTGATTAAAATTTATCTGCCATATACCCTGACACTGAAAAAAATCAGCCTCTTTAGCAACTGAGAAGTATATTTTATATATATGTATTTCCCCAAACAGTAAATACTTGTGATACTTAGTTGTTGAAATCATGGACTCATAGAATTTTAGAGTTGGAAAAGGCCTGAGCGATTACATGGTCCAGCCACGTCCTTTATAGGTGAGAACGCTCTGGGCCAGCAGGGTTAGACAGAGCCTTGCCACAAGGTCACAGTCAAGACCTGGCAGACTGAGGGTTCACACGCTTAGATATTTAGGACCTGAAAGCTCCTTCCACTGTCACAGGCTCTTGTAGGTTCTTGTTGAAGATGGAGAAGAAAAAAGTAAATCTCCAACAGAAAACAAAACATGAATGACAGTCCGGATGCTCTTTTCATATAGACTGCTAGATGCCATCCTATGTTATTTCCTCTGAGCATCATCAAATATTCTCCATTTCAGGGAATGTATTAAAATTCTTATGGAAAGAGGCCTTTTAGTTACATGATCAGTTTTTCTATGGTCAAACCTCTAGTTTGTGCTTTTTCTTTCATTCCACAGTTTTCAAAGTGTTTGAGGTTCATAGTTTTATTTGATTGGTTCCCTAATTTTGGTCCTGTCAGGAGGCCTCATGTTGCCATCTCTAATAGATGAAAGTTACACTGAGGGTCAGAAAGACTGAGGTTACAGAACTATTTTGCAGCAAAGCTAGGACCAAAATCCAGGTCTGTTGGATTTTATAGACCCATAAAATGTTGCTCTTTGTAATTACTCCTGAAACAAAACCTTTAACACCACACTGAACAGAACAGAATTATTTGGGGGACTTTCATTAGCCTTACTTTCTCCCTTTGCATATGTGTTCTCTGTTTTTCCCTTTGTTTTGTTTATTCTCTGTATCTCTGTTGCCCTGTCATTTGGGTGGTTAGCAGCCAGCAGGGTCCGGAGTCCCAGACAATGCCTTTTGTTCAAAGCATTTGTTTGGATTATAAATATAATTCGATGATAAACTCATACTGTTTTACTGATTTCATTTCAGTGGAGCCACAACATACCTCAAGTTTTCTTTGATAAACTAGCTATAAAGATGGGATCTCATGCTATTTAATCGTTCATCTTGAACTATCTGCTCATTTCTAAAGCGCTTTGCTAAAATTCTTCCCATACACATAAATGGAAGTATCACTTCTTTCCTTTCCTTTACCTCTGTTGGAAATGATAGTCTTTCCAGTCATGGAGAAATCATTACCTATTATTAAAAGGAAATCTTTTGTGGTAATTTTTTCAAATAGCAATAGCTGACATTTACTGTGCACTTATTACATGTCAAGCTCTTTTTTCTGTGCTCTTTACATGTCATGACACATCTAACCCTTCCAACTACCCTATGCATGCAGTGAGTAAGAATGTTATGCCCATTTTACAGTGAAGAAATGAAGGCACAGAAAGGTTAAGTTACTTGCTGAAGATCACACAGCAAGTGCAGAGGCAGGATTTGAGCCCAAGCAGTCTGTTCTGTGGGTCTAAGCCCTTAACTGCCAGTATACTACCTCTCAAAGTGAGTTCTATAAATGTTACTTTTCAAATATAATTAAGTTTTGTAAATTCTGCTTTCATTGACTTACAGTGAACCATACAAGCCTGGGGAAAGGAAGTGGGAAAGTTCATCATTGTAACAGTCCTATTGACCGCTCATTACCTCGGGTATCAGCAGCTTTTCCAGCCCTGATGCCACAAATGAGAATAAAATATACTGATAAGTGTCCCTCACAGGCCTTAAGTGGGAGATGGGGCATTGGGGTGGGAACTGAGATCCATTGTGGGCATTGACTGAGTAGCATTCATGTTGTGGGTGGGATTCTCCTGTCTTTACATCTGTATATAAATAAAATATATCCCCCCTCCCACCCCAACTTTCTCTCCAGGTGAGCTCCCAGACTTAAATAGAAGCTGATTAAAAGGAAGCCTAGGAGTCTTCTCCACCTGACTTGCACTCAGCCTACCTACCCTGAAGTCCATGGGTGCTTCCCTCCCCACCTCCTATTTGTCTTCAGTAAGAGTAGGCCTGCCTTTGTGTCTTTACCGGGTAGGGACTGTGTCTTTCATCTCTAGCTTCAGAGCCTAGCACAGTGCCTGGCTTACAGATACTCAGTAGCTGTTTGGTGGATGAGTAAATGCAGATCACTATGCGCTGCTCCCTGAAACCTGGGTAATTTTCCAGTAAATTACACTTAATTTTCCAGTAACTGTCAGCATACATCAAAAAGGGTGCTAATGATGAGATGAACATTGCAGAGAGGCTAGAAGCCTTCCTAAGTGTGACTTCAGGTGGTGTGTTTTATGAACATGTAGGTTTCTATGCCATCAACTCCTGGGTACTCATCACTGGTATATTAGATTAGTTTTTAAGAGGTTTTGGCTGTCCCGAGTTGTAATATGAAACAGCAGGAGAGGCCTCCGTCAGGTCTGCTTTTGCTGTACTCAGTTCTCCAGCTGCTTTGTCTTTGGGAGGCACTGGCCTGCACCTCTCTGCTTAGAGCCAGAACATGAAGCCAGTTAGTCTGGCCGCGGAGCCTGTGTACTCACTTCTACATCATACCTTAGAAACTGTCAAGAAAGAGAACTGCCCACCCTGTTCCTGTGCTTCCCAGGCATTGCATCACTTAATCCCAATTTCACCTCAGAGGAACTGGGGCTCAGGAAAGTTAAGAAACTTGCCCAGCTGATACGCGTAGCACGAGAACTCAAATCCAGGTCTGCCTGGCTCTGTATTCGTCGCCAAGGTTGGCTCAGTATACTAAAGGGCGGGAAAGCTCAAGGTTGCTGGTGTAAAGATCACAGCATGCAGTGTTACGATGCTGTCTGAAAAGTAGCTCCTGCCCACTGCCCCTATTTAAACTAAGCTCCAGGGACACAGCTTGGCTCAGCAGAGACTATAGTCTACACAGAGGAACAGAGGCTGTGTGAGCCCCTGAAGGAGCCAAGCTTACAGCACAGCTCCTGGGGCTCAGCCTAGGGTGGCCCGGGAGCCCTGCCTTCCCCATGAACCTGAGAGCTTCGTGGGAATGGACTTCCAAGGTGGTGGTCCTACCCTGATGGTTTTGTTAATCTGGCACCGGCAGAAACTCCGTTACAGTTAGAGCCCTCTCCTGTATTGATTATAGAAAAGAGATCTTTCTCTTAGGTTGTTGGTATTTAAGGAGACCTAAAGAACGTAGTTTCTCAGGAGAGCTTTTTGTGATTGATGGATTTAGTAAAACAGCAGGCTGTGTGTGGAATTAGGAAATACTGTCACTAACATACTGCTTTTTACCAGCCCACCCGCCAACCACAACACCCTTTTTTTCTGAGATGCCATAAATCCCAGTGCTATACTATCCCAGTATTTCACAAATGATTTAGAAATGTTTGCCATCCCGTCAGTCCTGTCCCAGGTATTTATTGGTGGTACTGTTTTGGGTGCCAGGGATGGAGAGGAACAATGCTAGTCACATAGTATTTGTTAAATGAATAAATGAATGGGCAAGCTGAATATAAAAGGATTCCTGTCCTTCATTTGTTTCTCACCAGATGCCTATTTTACTCCTCCTGTATATAAGGCAATATTAAGGACCTGGAGTTGCCTAAAATATTATTGGTGGCCTCACTGAACTTACAGGACAATCCATGATACTGAGTGGTACACAGATATCTGTAACACACGGCACAGAGTCTGAAGTGCTATCAGTAAGTAGGTCTTGGAGGTCGGAAGAACAAGACCACTCTGGCTGGGGACCCAGGGAACACTTAGCAATAGGTGAGCTTTGACCTTGCCCTGGAGGGTGAGTCAAAATGGTAACAGCAGGGGATGCTGGGGGAGGGCATCCCAGGCAGTGGGATTGGATTGTCTTGGGAAAAGGCCACGGAGGCAGGAAAGTACAAATTTTGAGGAGGGAGTTAAGTGATTGACTCAGTAGTATAGAGTGCTGCTTGGGCTGGTGTTGGGAGCAGAGCGTGAGAGCATTTGAACTCCGTGGTGGAGGGGGTCGTGTCAAGTTTAAGAAAAGGTCAGAGAGAGTGAGAGAGAGAAAAGGCCCTGGAGCTGTCATTCTGGATTCTCCTTCCTCCTTACCATTCCCTCTTCTTCATGCTAAATCAGGTCGCTTCACACCCTAAACCATCCTGCCTATCTTCACCAAATTACTGCTGAGGTACTGCTTTGACCATACTGTTCACACCTCTGTGGATTAACCAACCCCCTTCAGAATAAATTCTATGCTACTTAGTTGGGGTTTCAAGGCTCTCCTCATCTGGCCCAGTCTTATTCTTCAGCTCCATTACCCCATCATCCACTACCCTGGACTCCCTTCTCCACCGTCTTGGTCTCCTCATGCCCACCTCACCTGTGTGGGTCGCCTACCCCATTACATGTTTCCTGATACTGTCCTCTCAGCCCAAATGCCCTCTCACTTCATCAGTGTCCATGAGAATCTCCAAGGCCCATTTTTTAAATTCTAAAAACTTAAACTCTTAGAAGATGGAAACCAAGTCTTTATTTTTATACCCATCAGTGCCTTACAGGTGCTAAACACCAAGCAAATGTTGAATGAATAAATAATTATCTTTCATTCCTTCTTTTCCTCCATTCCTAAATATGACCAAGAGTAACTATATCCCCCAGATAAAGAGGCCTTCCATTTGTATAATGCATTAGACCTTCTGAAGGTCACGGCATAGCAGTCCAGAGCACTGAATCTGGAGCCAGACTGCTGGGGTACTACCCATTGCTTTGCCGATTATCAGCTGTGTGACCTTCAGCAAGTTACTTAACCTCTCTGTGCCTCACTTTTCTCGTCTGTAATACGGGGAGAATAAAGGTACCTACCTCATAAGCATTTTTAGAAGGATTAAATAAGCTATTATTGGGCTGTCCAAAAAGTTCGTTTGGGTTTTGCCGTAACATCTTATGGGAAAACCCAAATGACCTTTTTGGCCAACCCAGTATTTGTAAAATGCTTAGAACAATGTCTGGCATGTAGTAGGAATTATATAATGTTTGTTTAGCTAAATAGATACACATTACATATATCTCCATATATATATATGTGTATATATATATTAATGGTATAGATTATATACATATATATACACACATATGTAGTAAGTACTCAGTAAAGGTACAGTTGTACCCACACACAGGGACCATGTACAATTGGGTATCCGCAGCAACCTTGTAAGGTGAGTAGAAGTGTTAAATGACTCTCCACACCTCGTAACTGGTAGATCCATTCCTGGAACCATGTCTTCTAACTTCTGAGCCGGAAGTCAAAAAGTAGAATTTATACCCTTAATCGACTGATCTCCAACACATGGATGGTTTTCAGATACACCATGACTTCTTGACACTGAATATTGAAATTTACTATAGATACTTTAATTACTTTGATTTAAAGTACAAGAGTAGTGTCAGATCCATTATATAGGGTCTGTCAGTAAGAAATATACAGTTTCTGTCCAAAGTTTTTGTATAGGATTTCACATGAGGTGAGAGGTACATGAGGTCAAGAGAGATTGGTAAGGGCAGAGGATCTGAACAAAGTCCAGCTTAATATTCCCTTTATTCTGACATCAATGATTTGCTAATACTCTGGCAATAGTCAAGTGTCACAAAGAAATCCATGATGTGGTCACTTTCTACTTGACTGTATTCTTCTTGCAGTTGAAGGCAGAGCAGGGAAGATAAATTGAGCGTGTTCAATGGAGAATTATGCCTGAGGTTTTAGTAGAAAAGAATTCAAATAGGAAAATATGCTATTGGAGTACATTTAAATGGATATATACCTATCATGTCATTTGGTATGCAAAGCCTTGTGTTTGCATTAAGCTGATGGAGAAGCTGTTATTTTCTTTGCAGTCTATATTCAAAAGCTTTCTTTTACTTCTCTGAAAAAGAGAGAACTGTCTGTTATTTTAAATACAAAACACATTTAACTTCTGTCAACAGCTTACATTTTAAATAATGCAGTTTGTACTGGCATTCATTGTCTGCAATTAGAGTTCTCGAGAAGCTTTTAGTTTTTTCTCTCCAACTTTTAAAATTCATTCATTGTAACTGTTGACATTTTGGAGAACAGTGGAAACCCTAAGTCAAATTGGAAAAACGGAACAAAGGCATTACCTTTCTGGAAATTACATTGAACCCGGTGGAGAATCCTCAGCTATTGTGCTGAAGCACACTGTGATGAAATATTTATACCCTCTTCTTGCTAGTGTTAGGTCAGACTCAAACGTTTTCCTTTTAACCCAGCCTACTTAACCAGAAACATCGTGCTAGCAGCCAGCTCAGAATCCTTAGTGCCTAAAGCTTAGTTTGTGCAAATTACCTGCTTACAGTAGGCCTCAGCATCTTAGTAAAGCAAGAGTCAGGAGTTCAGGTCTTTTCTTCAGGATGTATTTAAAAACAAGATTTCTCAGTTACCCAGGTCTGTCTGGGATGCCTTTTCATCCAACTATGACGGGAGGCACGTGTTCTCATTTCTTCCTTCCTGTCAACTAGCAAGAAGACAGCCGAGCATCTGTGTGTCTGTGTGTGTGTGTGCGTGTGTCTGTGAGTGTGTGTGAGATTGGTTTTTTTCACCCTCTCATTTAAAGATGTAACTGGAACCAGGACCCAGACAGCCTGTGGGTTTGCTTCAGGCGGGGAATATAAACAGAGCCAAGCCTAGAAATGCCAGGTGTACAGTAGATTCATTGACCTCGTTGTTTGCCCAGCTGCACGGGGACTCCCATTTCATTCCCCAGCTGCTTCCTAATGCTGTCTTATTTTTCTTTCAAACTGGAGTAGCCAACCAAACCACACCCCCAGACAGATTTGATAATTACTAAGAAGAGACAACTTTGCAGTTACACACAGCTCACAGAAAGCCGCCATGACTTCGTAGTTTGGCCCGCACTTTGTTCTTGTTCAGCAGTGCCTTTGACGTAATTAGCTAGCTTATGATTTTAAGGAAAGGCATCATCAGATTTTATGAAAAGTAAAGCTCTTCATTAACCCTGTTTTACTCTTTAAAATAGTCATCTTAAGAGTGTGTATTAAGTTGAACCATAAGTGCTGATTTTCTACCTTTTTCATATAACCTACAAAAAACAGCAATTTGGTTCAACCAAAATAAATATATTTATTCCAGTGTTGCTTCCAGTCTTCAAACTATTTTAAAACTCATCCTTTGAAATGAGAAAAATCAAGTTCCTTACTTTAAAACATTACATCAATCTCTTTAACACAACTATTCCTTAGTTATAAAATTGACTCTGAATAACAGTTATTTACAGATGAAATAAAATCCATTTTATGTGGAGGAGAATTTGACATAATTTTTGAGAATGTGCCGGTACTGATTACTTGGGTGCTGAGTTCTGGTACCTGAAGGAACCCTGAGACATCAGTTGGCATCGGAGTCATCACACCTTTAAATTTTTCTAAATTAAAGAATATTTAATTGAGGATTGATTATATATTTACAATATATATGGAAAGGATACATTACAAAATTTCATCTCCTGTATATTCATAAATCTATCAAAATGCAAATTACCTTATCATTTCTAAGAGAAGAAACAAGATACTCTATATATGAAAGGTTTTCAGCACAGCTTTATTTATAAAAAAGCAAGAAGTTGAAATATTCTAAAATGTTCAACAGTAGGGAATTAGTTAAGTAAGTTATAGCACAGTCATATAAAGAAATATTATACAGCCCTTAAAATTATGTTTTACAAGACTATTTTGTGGTATAGGAAAATGTTGATATTTTTAAGTGGAAAAGGACATAGGAGATTAAAAATTGTAAATATAGTGTGATCCAGATTTTTTAAAAGGAGGAATGATATGTGTCATTTTAAAATGAATGTGTGTGTGTGTGTGTATTTTCATAGGAAAAAGACTGGATAGCTGTATACCAAAATCTTATGCTTTTTATTTTCTACTTGCTTTATATTTTACTTTCTTTTTTGTATCGTGTTTTCTTCATTGAACATAAAGTATTACTTTGTGCTCATAAAAAGTTTTTTTTTTAACTACAACTATATATGAACCTTATATTTACATTTTGTATTTTGACAAGTACATTTTAAGCAATAAAGTCCCTTTAGTAAGGGCTATATATTTATTTGGAGTTTTTTATAATCCCAAGGTTTGACTAAAATTTATCCATGCATAAGGGTTTATTCTTCAAATTAATAATGCAGAGGAGATTTTAGAGAAACACTTTTAAGTTTGAGGGAACTTTTTAAGTACACTGAAAGCACACGCAAGACTCTGTAAATCATTTTTTTCATCACAGCCTGTCCCTAAGTGCCTCTTCCTGGCAGGTGAATTTGCATATTTCTGTTTGCTTTATGTAGAAGGAATAGTATATACTTTATTTTACTAACAATCTGGCTCTCTGCCAGTTGAAAGGTGATATCTTTAACATATTATGTCATATAATGGTTTCCATTCACTTTCTAAGTTACAGACAGACATCTTTTAACAATGTGGGTCACATTTTCACAGGTGATGAAAACATACCATATGTATCATGCAGAGAGCATCAGCGCAGAGAGCAAGCTGAAAGAGGCTGAGAAACAAGAAGAGAAGCAAATTGGCAGATCCAGTGACCCAGTCTTTCATATCAGACTGGAAGAGAGACATCAGCGGCGAAGCTCTGTGAAGAAAATTGAAAAAATGAAGGAAAAAGTAAGTAAGAGACTGCAGAGCCTTTCTGTCCTCACTGGAGGTGACAAACCTAGGAACGCTGATGCAACAGCTGATAGACACACATTGTAAATTACTGTGAAGTGACATGCATTTCCTCCCACGGGAATGAAAAAATGTGTTAGAAACATAAAAATCATGTAGTAACAGCTGGACCTCATTTAGTGGTGAATGCCAAGTATCCAATACACAATGTAGAGAACTTTGAATATTAACAAAGAGATTTCATTGCAAATGGGCCTGGCGCCCCTATACGTTGTTGTTTTTCCTCATCGCTGGGTAATTTTCATTTATTTAATTCAGATTCGAAATGTACTTTTCTCAAAGGACTTCGAAGGTCATTTGTATATGTTGAATAAATTGTTTAGATGAATAGAAATTCATGTATGTTTCCCTGTCTTGTTTTAAAATGACTTTATTGATTTCCCCCAATGCCTGGATCTTCTTCATTTCCAGAGACAAGCAAAGTATTCGGAAAACAAGCTAAAGTCGATTAAGGCACGGAATGAATATCTCCTAACCCTTGAAGCAACCAATGCCTCAGTTTTCAAGTATTATATTCATGATCTTTCAGATTTAATTGATGTAAGTACTCGAAGTTTTTATACTTTCCATACCAAGATGGAATTAGCAGTAATCTCATTTCCTTGATTCTAAAACACCATCATTTATTAAAACAATGTTGTTTTATGTAATTGTCAGGAAAAAAACGCTGCCAATTAAACTACACAGAATACTAAGACACAATAAATTGTAAGATGCATGTGAAACACTGTGCATCCTAAAACCACTGAAAAACGAATTATGAAGTTCTATGAAGCTGTGAGTATCTGGAAGACTCAGCTAGGAAGGGGGTCCAGGCATTTTCAAATGATGCAGTGGCACAGCCCTAACTGTGTTCATTGATTCGAAATATATTTATTGGACCCCTACTATTGTGAGATGCTGAGGCTCTGTGAAGCCATAGATAAACAGTTCTTACCCCGTGGAATTTAAAGTGGAAAAAAAAAATGTTAAGCAAATGACGACACAAATGATTGCTTTATGACAGTTGTGATAAATACTGTGAAGCAAAATAGGATACACAGAAACCACTTTTATTATCTAACTCTCTTTACTTTTATAGGATATGATATAAAAAAAGCACTAATCGGGCTCATTTAGAACACGCCAAGTGTATGTCTACTATTGTATTTGTGCAGTGTTTACTGCCATTATTCCCCAACTTTGACCCTCAGCATCACTCATTCTTTCATTCAGAAATCATCCACTGAGTAGCCCAGTCATTGTGCTAATACTGTAGGATATAAATAAAACAGACAAAAATCCTGGGTCCAAAAACGCCAAGATCTGCAAATAGAAGATAAAAAGTGATGTGTCATAAGGAAAACACAGATGAAGTGGGAAGTTCAGAGAGTTATCTGCGGGAATTTTACTTGTATACTGCTTTGCAGTGATTGAATTCAACAGTTAGCCGATAATATAAGATTATTTTCTATGGCTTATGGTGTCTGTCATAATTTAGTCATATCGTAGGTTAAAACAGCTATTTTTATGGTGCATTAAGTCTCAGATATTTAGCGATTATTTTAGAGCCACAGTTGGGGACTTTTACAAAAGAATTGCTAAGAATTGTTACAAAAGATTTTTTAGTTCATTTTTAGTTCATTAACACTCTGATGTGACTTTTTCCTTTTATTTAAGTGTAAAAACAATTTTATCTCATATAATATCATAATTTCTTTATACAAAACCAGTTAGTAATAAATAAAACCAGGGAAAACTGTTTTCTCTTTTCCTTTGTTACAAGTATTTCAACCAAGTAAGTAATCACTTAATTGTTTTAAATACAGAAGCTTTAAAAAAAATTTTTTTTTCTTCTAGCACTCTGATGAAATAAAAGGATTTTTTTCTGCTAGATTGCTGCTAGTTTTCCTGAATAAAAATAAAAAATTTTATGACCCCTGCTTTCAAACTTAGATCTGTAAGGATTCTGCAAAATGAATGGAATATAGAAGAACTAATTCTTGTAACAGCTCCGCTTGCTTTTTTTGTTTAGGGCTTATTTTAGTAGTGATTGGAGTACTTCACTAAACCCAAGCCAATTTAACAAGAGGATAGATGAGTCTCTGTATCTTGAAAAGTGCTTCTTTAATACGTACAAGGTACCAAGTACTATTCTTGATAATGGGGATCCAGCAATGAACAAAACAGAGTGCTCACCTCCATGGAGTTTATGTACTAGTTGGGGAGACAAGCCATAAAAACATTTGCACATATATAATATATGTATGTAATATATGTAATATATTATATGCTTATATATTAAATATTTATATTTAATATGTATGTAAGTAGTAACTTATTGTTGTAGTAGTAACAGTGCCATGAAGAAAAATAAAACAGAGCTCTGGGGGTGCTTCTGTTGATGGCATGTCAGAAAAGCCTGACGTTTGAGCAGAGAAGTGAGCTGCAGAGCTATATTTGCTAATGGGGAAGGAATCCCTCATATAGAAGCACTGGCAAGGCTCCAGGTACAGAGGCGGAGGTGAGTTTGGCAAGTTCAAGATGCTCGAGAGTAGCAGAGGCCAGTATGGCTGGAGAGGAGCGAGCGAGGAAAAGGTTCTGGGAGAGAAGGAGGGGCAGAAGCCCAATCACTTAGGGGCCTTTGGACAGGGAAAAGGGGTTAGCTTTTGCTCTAAGTTTGGTGTGAAGCCAGTGAGGGGTTTGAAGCAAGGAAGTGACATCACGTGATTTCCATTTTAAAGACTTACTCTGGCATCGGGGTGGAAAATAGACTGAGGTAGGTGAGGAGGACAAGTGTGAAAAAAGCGAGCTATATCTAGGGTCTTTTGCAATTGTCCAGGCCAGAGATGATGCTGGCTTGGACTGGCGTGGTAGCAATAGACCTGTGAGAAGTGGTTGAATTCAAAATATATTGAAAATAAAGCTAAAAGAAAACTGGGGTGGTGGGTTTAAAAAAAAAAAGGATAAAAGTGACTCCTAGGGCTTCCCTGGTGGCGCAGTGGTTGAGAGTCTGCCTGCCGATGCAGGGGACACGGGTTCGTGCCCCAGTGCGGGAATATCCCACATGCCGTGGAGCGGCTGGGCCCGTGAGCCATGGCCGCTGAGCCTGCGCGTCCGGAGCCTGTGCTCCGCAACGGGAGAGGCCACAACAGTGAGCGGCCCGTGTACCGCAAAAAAAAAAAAAAAAAGTGACTCCTAGGCTCAGGTCTTGAATAACTAGGTTAATGATGTACACTTTACTGAGATAGGGACCCTGAAGAGGAGCAATAGTTCTGTTACACGTAGTAAGGTTGAGATACCTGTGGGGCACCTGTGTGGAGATGTACAGTAGCGTCCTTGGTACCGTTAGTATATATAGGACAAGAAGAGCATGTCAGGATTATGTGAGTCACCATCATGGTTGTGGATATTTATTGAACTCTTACTATGTGACAGGCATCTAGGTTTCTAAGCATAATTTCATCTAATCATCATAACCTTGTGAGGTAAATACTATTTTATAGATTAAAAGAGCTGACGGAGGCTTAGCTAGCTGCGTAACTTGCCAAACATTACACAACTGTTACGTTAGGTTTCAAACTCAGACATTTTAACCTCCAGATCAAAATAATTCTGATATAAATAAATAGTTAAATATGCCAAGTATTTTCAGTTTTATTTTTAGAAAGCTGAATTTTTTAAAGATCAGCCTTAAATTTAAAATGTAGATTGAGCGACGGCCGCAGCTGCAGCGGGACAGCCCGCCAGCGGCTCGGGGCGCGTGCGCCAGGAACCTCGCGGGGCGGGCGGGCGCGGCACCCCCTGCCTGGGTGCCAGCGCCCCGGGGAGGCGGCCCGCGCGCGACGGGACCAGCAGCATGAGCAGCGGCTACAGCAGCCTGGAGGAAGACGCCGAGGACTTCTTCACCGCCAGGACCTCCTTCTTCAGGAGAGCACCCCAGGGCAAGCCCCGCGCGGGCCAGCAAGCTTCCAAAAGTAGAAATGGACTAAAAATTGTTGGATTTCCCTGGTGGCGCAGTGGTTAAGAATCCACCTGCCAATGCAGGGGACACAGGTTCGAGCCCTAGTACGGGAAGATCCCACATGCCGCGGAGCAACTTAAGCCTGTGCGCCACAACTACTGAGCCTGCACTCTAGAGTCCGTGAACCACAGCTACTGAGCCTGCATGCCACAACTACTGAAGCCCGTGCGCCTAGAGCCCGTGCTCTGCAGGAAGAGAAGCCACTGCAATGAGAAGCCTGCGCACCGCAGTGAAAGAGTAGCCCCCGCTGGCAGCAACTAGAGAAAGTCCACCCATAGCAATGAAGACCCAACGCAGCCAAAAATAAATAAATAAAATAAAATGTAAACAATTCTCAAATGATACAACTTAAATATGAATTTTAAAAGAAATGTTATACAATTCTAAAAGGATACAACTTAAATATGAATTTTAAAAGAAATGTTATGAAATTGGTATGTTGTCATATTCAAAAGAAATTGAGTACTCTTTTAGTGAAAAGCATGCTTCAAGTTCGTTGACCCACTTTCAAGGCAATCAGAATGTGAATATGTACATTCTAAAATGGCTGCTTATTTTGTAGGAATCCAACTTACATATACGGGGGTGATCTTAAAAACGATTAAGCTTGACCCTTCATGATGAAAAAGAAACGGATTATTATGCAAAGGCACCTAGAATCCTTTATGCTCCCGTGTGAGCCTATTTAGCAAAATACCTTTTATACTGAGCTAATAATTATTAGAAGGTATAATAATTATTATACCTCTAGTGAGAAAAAGTTAAGACAACATTTTTAATGCTGTCTTAAGACACTTAATACAGCATCAAAAACATTTTATATGTGAAATGACATGGAAGATACTAAATGTATCTTGATTAAATCAAAGCATTATAAATAGTCAAAGAATTCAAGTTGAGACCTTTTTTATACAAACCTCCAGTTTCTCTTGGCTTCTACTCAAGTCAGTATCTGTCGCCTTTCTTAAAATTTTTCTATCATACATGATGATGAATGGATCTATTGATATAAAAAAGTCATATAAATTTTCCATAGAATTTGTTTTAAAACTAGTCTTATTATAGAAGCACTACATTTACATTGTAGAAATCTAGAAAATACTACAAACGAAAATAAAATGATCACATTCTTACCACCTGAGATCGTCACTGTTAAAATGTAGACTTTTTCTGTGTCCACACACACATTTTTAGACCAGAGAGTATGAAATCACATTTTACATATAGCTTTTCAACTCCCTTTTTTCAGTCGTTCATCTCCCATCCTTCCATTTCAGAAAAATTTTACCTCGTCTAATAACTGCTACATTCCCATTTGCGAACCCCCCTCCCCAAAATGTTTCTCAGCTGGTATGTCTAGACTAGATCCAATTTAGATCACATGTTGGATCTGTGTGATGTGTCCCTTTAGTCTTTTTTTATCCAGCCAAGTCCCTTGTTAAAGAGACAGTTGTTGAGGAGACAGGAGTTCCTGAGAAAATCTCAGCTTCTCAATTTGTCTGATAATTTGTTGTGTTTTTATTTAGCCCATTTCTCCATCCCTTATATTTCCTACAAAGCAAACACTACATAAAGGCTTTATGGATTCAAGTTAAGCACTTTGCAATGGAATACACCATGGGTGGTATTGCTGTGTCTTATGTAGGTATGTAACAACGTATGTTTGGCCCACTGATAGTGTTACTGAAATTGATCACTAGCGTATGGTGATATAGCTCTGATTCCTTCATCATATATAGTTAAGGTTTTTCCCTTGCAACAAACTATGGATATTCTAAAACCTCTTGAATTTGGATTTTATTAAATTGAAAATCTACTAATTTGGAACTCAGCAACATCTGGGCGATAATTTACTTTTGGTCAGCAAAATGCCTTCTTAGAGTACAAATTAATAATGTAAATTAAACAGGAATGATAATTTAAGAAAATATTTTCAGGCACTTCAGAGTATAAATTTACATATATATCACTGACACCCTATTTAATGGAATCCTCTTTTGTTAACGACTACAGTCTAAAAACTAATACTGCAGCAATTTGATAGATTAGTTCAAGTCTTTCCTATAGATTTGGAGGTGATCTAATGTTTTTTTTAATTTAATAATTCCAATTTTATCTGTTTTAGATAAACTTCACCTTTACCTATCAATGTTAGTTTGGATACTCCAGATACTGAGTTATCTTTAGGGAGAATGGAGGGGGTTGCAATTGGCGGGGTTAGAGGACTTATGAAATACCTGTAATATTTTATTTATTTAAAAGTATGCAGTTGTCCCTCGTATCCACAGGTAATTGGTTCCAGGAGCATCCTTCAAAATCCAAGGATGCTTAAGTCCTTTAAAGTCAGTCGGTCCTTCATATTCATGGATGTGGAACCTGTGGATATGGAGGGCCGACTGTATATATTTTGCACCTATCTGTAAGTTTGGCATGTTTTATATTTAGAAACGGAAAACGCAGGGAGTTATAAAAAATGATTAAAACCATGCCTTAGATATTTTAATCTAAAGTATACCAATGTACTTGAACTTGCTAATCTTTAAATTATTATTTATCTTTTTGTACAGAATTTTGAATAGTCAGTCTTCCTATGTACAACCACACCCACTGTGTATTATCTATGATTTCTACTTTAAAATTTTTTTTAACACACAAGAAAAAATATTTTAGATATATACAGTGTTTTCACAGTCTTGCAGTTGGCAATTGTGCCTAATTTGATAACAATTTTGTTTACTCTTAAATCTTCCAACAGCTCCTTTCTCAATTATTTTATCAGTTTATTTAATATTTAATTAAATTATAATAAATATAAATGGCACAGATATTATACAATCAGCTCTTTTTATATATAAATTTATTTTATTTATTTTTGGTTGTGTTGGGTCTTCGTTGCTATGGGTGGACTTTCTCTAGTTGCGGTGAGCAGGGGCTACCCTTTGTTGCAGTGCGCGGGCTTCTCATTGCGGAGGCTTCTCTTGTTGCAGAGCACAGGCTCTAGGCACATGGGTTTCAGTAGTTGTGGCACATGGGCTCAGTAGTTGTGGCTCACGGGCTCTACAGCGCAGGCTCAGTAGTTGTGGTGCATGGGCTTATTTGCTCCACGGCACGTGGGATCTTCCCAGACCAGGTCTCAAACCCGTGTCTCCTGCATTGGCAGGCAGATCCTTAACCACTGAGCCACCAGGCAAGTCCCTGTACAATCAACTCTTGAAAGCATACAGACTAATTGTTTGAGCAGAAATGTACAGGAGTATTAGAGAGGGCCTATTAACTGTGTATATTCACAGTGGCATTGGTCACTATGCTTTAGAGCAGGAGTTGACAAACTTCCTCTGTAAAAGGCCAGGTAGTAAATATTCTAGGCTTTGTGAGCCTTATAGTGCAGGAGTAGCCATAGTAAGTAAGCAAATGGATATGGTTATGTGGCAGTCAAACTTCATTTATCATATCAGGCCATGGGTTGGATTTTGTTCACAGGCTGCATAGTTGGCCAACCTCTGCTTTATAAAATGAACTGAGTATTAGTTAATCCAGAGTGTCACTTAAGCAGAAGATTGTTGAGATGGCTTTTCCTCTGTCTCTGAAGAAAGTTTTAAGTAAATTTTAGTTTGTAGAGTAACAGTCTCTTACTTTGGAATCAGGTGGGAAGTGAACAAAGTTAATTTCACAGTGAGGTTTTTATTATGTCATTCTAAAAAATTAATATGAATTGCAAGTATTGGCCAAAGGAAATTTAATTGGTTTGGGAGAATAAAGGCATAATTATAGGGTAAAATAGATCGTAGTTTTGTAAATAATAGATTTTGTATCTGTTATCATTAAATATTCCCAACATTAAGTGCAGAAGAGACTATAACTATTATTCTGTAAAAATTAGGATGTATTACAACAAGAAGAAAAATCATACAGGCAACAAATATATTTGTGATTGAATGCTGAAATTTTCAAGTGATTATGATTTGCTAAGAAAAAAGAGTTGGGGAGAGTACAAGTCTTAATGCTAGGAATCTCTGATCTATAATCATATTCACTAGTCTGTATATCTGAAATTCTTAAACCAACTGGTTTTAAGATTGCAGAACTGGTAATATAACCTCTTTCAGTCCAGTTCCACACCTACCCACCCTCAAAAGGTAGTCAGAGAAACAAAATCCTCAACAGTAAGATTCTATTAGTGCTTTGTCCCTGAGCACCTGCCCCATAATAATAAAGTATCTGTCATCCTTACAGTACAGTTTCACAGTCTCCAATTACTCCCTGTAAACGTTTGCAGGTCACTTTGAAGCTTGAAGGATAAATCTTTGTTACTATTATGGAATATTGCCATAAAAAATCCCCTGTTCCAGCTAATTTTCTTGGTAGAGATTTCTGTCATGTGTTTTATTAGCCATTTCTACAGAATAAGATTGAAGTTAGGTTACATTGTATACCGCATGCCATGTTTTTTATCACTTCTAAATAATCAGCTATCCTTTTGTCTCTAGGGACATATTTTTATTTGAAAAGCATTTTATTCAGAGTTCAGATTTTTCTTAATTAGTTTGACTTTTCCCCCACTACATAATAGTATTAAAATTTATCCACGAAAACCTGCCGAATTTTAATATTGTAGTCTCCATTAGGCCTGAACTCTTACCAGGAAGATTATAAAGAGGTGATGTTAGATGGGTTAGGACAGTGTAGTTATCATGTAAACTGATGTATGCGTGTTTTTATCCCTGCATGGAAGAAAGGGTATTTAAAAACTGAAATGAGTTGGTTGACCAAAGTGGATGGCTTTAAACATTCCTTCCAATGGAGATGCTGTGGGCCTTTGTTAAAGAAACTGCATCCACCTGCCGTATAGGCTGCACTTTCTCAGGCTCCAGTGCTTGCTTTTCCATCTTGGCAGTACCTTTGAATGTTGTGAAAGTTGCCTAAGGCGTGATCCTTTGTGTTTCTTTTTCTCTTGGTCCCTTGCCTTAAATACTCTCTGATGGTTCCTAGATTTTTTTTCACCAGCCTTAATCATATTCCTGGGCTTCAGATTTGCATATCCACTGCCTCCTGGACATCTCTAACCAGATGTCTGTAGACACCTTGAACATTTGCCCCTACTGTCATCATCATCCTTCACACATGTAACAACTTTTTCTTATCCATTGTTTACATCTCAGAAAATGGTACCACTTTCCACCCAGTGGCCCAAGCCAAAAACCCAGTTCTCTCATTTCCCACGTATAAACGCATCAGCATATCTTACCATCTCTACGTCCAAAATATCCCAAACCTTGGTATTTCTCACTACTTGCACTCTCAGTCTCTGAGACAAAGCCTCTTCATCTCTTGCCTGCACTTAGGAAGCAACAGCTTCCTAAGATGTCCAACTGAGCACTAAGACCTTCCAATCAATAATTCATTCTCTTCCCAAGCAACCAAAGTATTAAAAAAGATAAATCAGACCTGTAATCCCTATTTAAAACTCTCCATTAGAATAAAATCCAAACTATTCACTAAGACGCTATGTGAACTGGCACCCACCTGCCACTCAGTGTCATCTCCTGCAACTTTCCCCTTAGTCACCATGCTTCAGGTACACAGGCCTTTCTCTTACCCAGACCCACTAAGCTTTTTCTTGCCTGGGGCCTTTCTCGTTTTTGTCTAGAGCACTCTTTCTTCCAGAGCTTTACAATACTCCTCCTTTACATTCATGTGACACCCGGCTGTCCTATATAAAAGAGCAATGCCCTTCCCCCAGCACTCCGTGTACCTCTGACTCTTTTCTCCATAGCATGTATCACCTGACCTGTATTAATTGAGGCTTGGTTTATTGTTCTCTCTCCTCTCTTGTGATTTGATTCAGGGTAGTTACAGAGATTTGGCCTGGGAAAAAAATGAGTCCAGTAGCAGCTCCTCTGAAGGAAATAATTGCCCCTGTGGGTGGGAGCTGTATTAGGCAACAAAAGATTATTCAGCCTACTCATTGGCTCAGGCTATGCAACCTCTGTTCTCCTTCTCCTGTTTCCTACTTTGTATCCATTGGTATCACACCGATGTACCATTTTGACCTTTTCCATGCTAAAGAGAAACTCAAAACAAGTTTGGCTAAATGCTCAGCTGCAGTTAAAGTAGCAGCAAAAATTAAATTGTCAGCTAGGGACCATCAGGAGCCCAGAGGTGAAAGCAGGTGTGTAAAAGTTGCCTGTAATTTAGACATACAGTTCAGTTCCACAAGATGCCTCTGTCTCACAAAATGTGTTTGCGGTATCTTGCCTGAGGTACTGAATAGCTAGAGAAGAAATTAGTGAAGGACAAAGATACTTACACAGGAGAAATCAACTTTCTTCTTGACATCTACTGTAAAAGCTCTGAGAGTGTCTATTTCTGGTCTTTGAAAGCTACCCATGGTCATGTGAAAGCTGTATTTTGCAGTTCAGTTTGCTTGGGTTGCACTATTTTTCAGAAAGACCGAAAAGAAGGGGCAGACTGAGTCTTTACACAATATCCATGGTTCTGGAATGGTCAAAGCCAAACTTATTAAAAGCCAGGGATACGACCCACAAGAAAAGATCATGGAAGCTTCTCAGACAGAGGCAGGAGTGATGAAGTTAAGACCGAATACTTCAGGATTTCTTCCCTCTCCATTCTCATGACAACCACTTAATTCTGGAGTGACATACAGGCTTGGGGCTGCCCTCCAGCCACTTCCTGGGCTGCCCTGCAAATGACATTGGCTGTTACTGTTCTGGAAGCATGTATGTAGGACTTGTTTTCCATTATGGTAATCCCATCTAGGCCCAAACTTCTACCCCACTAGGGCTTCTCATGTCATGGAGTTTATTTCAAAAAAAAAAAAAAGTTGTCTCCCGGGACAGTTATGATCCAGTTATACCTGACATCCTGACATTATACCCACCAAGTATACTTGAACCAATCTCTCAGCCTTTGGGACAAGAAAAAGTATTTGTCACTGGCCTCAGTACCTAGATTTCATCTTCATTTTTTTTATACTATTTGTAACACTTTTGCCTAAGGAAATTAGCCTTACTGTGGTGCTACAGACTAATGCCTAGTGGAATCTATCTTGGCAGCTCTTAGGATATTAAAAAAAAAATACAGCCTTCGACTTCTAACAGTCTTTCCTTCCCCAGCTTTAATCCATAATTTAATATATCCATTCAGAGTTTTTCATCCATCAGAACAACACTATTTTGTTTTCATGAAATATTTTATTGGTTTCTTATGTATTTTCATCATTAAATGCACTTGGGCACTTGGGTTATAATTCAACTCTTTGTGTAGAAGCTGGCTCTTCGTGTTGTCATTAATAATTCATAAGCTCCGTAGAATTACTTTAGGCCTTTTAACCAAGTATCTTGAATCCTAACATATCCAGTGTCATTTTAGCTTCCAGTTTAGAAAAAAAAAATGGCTGTGACAGGTCTTGCTGTCTCAGGAGACCTTGAAAAAGAATTTTATTGCTGTTTCTTGTTTCTTTTAAAATTCTGGATGGTTAAAAAGCCTACAGTGTCGAAAAAGCTGCATATCACAAGTAACAAAATCATGCCAGTTACATGACCTCACAGACTGGAAAGTATTGGTAGAGGTCAGAGAAGGAAATTTTCCATCAAAGCTCATCACAGAAACCTACTAAGTTCTCAAAGTCCAGAAGACACCCAGGGAAGGCCCCTGGGTTGATTATGAAGCCACATGCATGCTTCTCCCCAAATTATTAGGAAACAACAGTGAAATAAGGGGTGTCTTACTGGGACCAGACTCACCAACTTTGTGTGGCTGAACTGCGTGTGGAAACATGCACTGGTACTTTTGAAATCTTGACATTTATTCCCCAAAGAAGCCACACTTAGAAATTTGAGGAGAGAACTAAGTCTGGAAGTAATGAAAATTTGGTATGTATTTTTCAGAGCTGTAATTCAAGTGGATAGTTGGGGTTGAATTTCTTTCTTTTTCTTCCTCTTTTTCCTTCATTCTTCTCTCTTTTAAGTTGAAAAGAGACTTGGTTTTTGTTGGGGGGAAGAAAAGGCTTTTCTCTGGGTTGTTTCCTCTCAATATCAATTTTCTATTAAGTCCCATTGGGATCAGTACTCATAAAGTAAAGGAGCTTGTGTGATCTGCTTCATTATAATCAAGTTGAATCTGCCTTCTTTCAGAATAGTAGGGTGTTTTGAAGCACTGGTACATCTCAAAGAAATGAGGCCATTTCCTTCACAAATTTATGTTTTCATACGATGAGGTGTTACTGAAAGAATAATTTTTCAGTTCCTCTGAGGTGTATAAAGCTGCTACACAGAACCTTTATGGATTTTGAGGAGTAAGAGGAATAAAAGAGGACTTTGCTCATCTGAGGCTAGAATTTTTTAATTAACTGAAAATCAGTCTCTGTATTTGAGTGCAGCTGATTCCGCTGGAAATGTATTAACGCGGAGACTGCTGCATCTCGCAACTATGTTTTGCTCATATTTGTAATTGTGATGTGGCAGCTACTGTCTGCTTTTTTAAATCAAGTAATCTTTAATCAAGTCGATTCTCTGGCCTGTTTGGAGAAATGGCACCCCTAAAGGACAGGGTTCAAGACCCTTTTACCTGATTGTTTCAGTGCAGTGCTTCTCAAACTTTAGCGTGTATATGAATCAACATGCGTTATTTCTTTTTTAACTTCAGATTCTGATTCAGTGGGTCAGGGGTGGGGCCCAGGAGTCTGCATTTGCTGCTGGTCCACAGACCACACTTTGAAAACCAAGATTTTATAATATGTTTATGTAAAAATCCCAAATTTAAGCATTATGAAATTGGAGGGTGAGGGTGGAATTAAATGTGTTAGCATTTCTAAGGACAGGTCAGTGATTAAATCTGTACCTTCATAAAACATAAGACAAGTTGTGTCCTTTGCACCCTTCTACTACTCTTTTAGTAGCAAACTGACGAACAACTTATACTTGAATTCCTTGAGAATGGAGATTATATTTTACTGTGTTCCAGTTTTCATATTCCTGGAGCCTAGCAAATGCCCAGGCATCTGTAGATGGCCAGTTAGTGAGCTGAGTTGAATTGAATCAAATTGAATTGATTGAACTTCATTAGAACAATATAGGGATGACCTGATTTTGTACCTTTAAAACCACTTGTTTTCTCTTTAAGAGATTTATATTGCTTTTATGTACAAATGTAAAATTCTGTCAGTAATTTATAACTGACTAGTATCCAGAGTTACATTGTTTTTAAAATTATATTCTCTTAAATTGCAATATGAATAAATAAATACAAATTAAAGATAGTGAAGATCGAAGCCCAAAGCCCTTGTATTCCTAGGAATACTAAACAAAATTCTGTCTCTGATAAAAGGACTTTGGCCAGTCATTTCTTATTGAAAAATTTTATTCTAGAGATAAGACAGAAGGCATGACTGGGCTATTTTGGCAGAGTCAAACCTGTTTTTCCCATTTCAGAAAGAGTACAGATTATTGTTGTCTTCAGTAAATTATACAAACATCAAAATACTACAGTTAGTATGTTTGCATCCCAGAAGGATTTCAGTAGATCACTGTATCAATCTCAGTATGCATGAACAAACTTGAAAGCTATTTTTTCATTATTTCTTTTCTGTATTTGATTTTGCTTCTTTTATTTTTTAATAGCTTTATTGAGATATTATTCACATACCATACATTTAACCCATTAAAAATCCACAGTTGGCTTTTATTATATCCACAGTGTTGTGTATATGTTGCCACAATCCATTTTAGAACATTTTCATTACTCCGAAAAGTCCTGCACCCCTTAGCCATCACTTCCTAATTCCTTCATCCCGCAGCCCTAGGTAACCACTAATCTACCTTCTCTCTCTATAAATTTGCCTATTCTGGATATTCATATCAATGGAGTCATACAATGTGTGGCTGACCCATGTTGTAGCATGTATCAGTACTTCATTCCTTTTTATGGCTGAAAATGTTTTGTTCATTCATTTATTGATGGACACTTAGTTTCCACTTTTCAGCTATTAATAATACTGCCAGAAACATTCATGTACAAGTTTTATCTCTTTTTTATATAGTCCTAGGAATGGAATTGCCAAGTCATATGTTTTATCTCTTTTTTTATATATTCCTAGGAATGGAATTGCCAAGTCATATGTTTTATCTCTTTTTTTATATATTCCTAGGAATGGAATTGCCAAATCATATGTTTAACCTTTGAAAAACTGCCAGGCTCTTTTCCAAAGTGACTGCAACATTTTACATTCCCATCTGCAGTGTATGAGGGTTCCAGTTTCTCCACATCCTCCCCAATCCTTGTTATTTCCTGTCTTTTTTATTTTAACCATCCTAGTGGTATCACATGTGGTTTTGATTTGCATTTCCCTGATGACAAATGATGTTGAGCATCTTTTCATATGCTTTCAACAATTTGTATATGTATTTTTTAAGAAATACCTAACAGATCCATTGCCCATTTTTTTAATTGGGCTATATGTCTATTTATTATTGAGTTGTCAGAGTTCTTTATATATTCTAGATACAAATTCCTTATCAGATAACATGATTTGCAAAATATTTTTCCCGTGATGTGGGTTATCTTTTTACTTGATAGTGCCCTTTGAAGCACAAAAGTCTTCAAATTCGATGAAACCCAATTTATTTTTTCTTTTGTTGCTTGTGCTTTGGATACTATATCCAAAAAACCAATGCCTAATGCAAGGTAATGAAGGTTTGCTCCTAAGAATTTTATGGTTCTAGCTGTCACATTTAAGTTGTGATCCATTTTGAGTTAATTTTTATATGTGGTGTTCTCTTACTTTTTAAGTGCTGTGATCTTGGCTACCATGCAAGTCTAAACAGAGCCCTGAGAACATATCTCTCTGCGGAGTATAACCTTGAAACCTCCAGACACGAAGGCTTAGACATTATTGAGAATGCAGTTGACAACTTGGAGCCCAGGAGTGACAAGCAGAGATTCATGGAGATGTACCCTGCTGCGTTCTGTCCACCAATGAAGTTTGAGTTTCAGTCTCACATGGGTGATGAGGTCAGTAATTGATTATCTTAAAACTAATGCATTGTCTCTTAACTTACATTACTCTTCCCCTGCTGTACCCAGCAGTTGTAAAAATTCCCAGTTGTCTTCTCATGGCTGCCTTTGCATGGGATCTTAGCACAATACTCTCAACAATCAGCCACTACCACCTTTTAAAGCAATGATCAAACACTCTAATGCCTCCAGAGGCCAAAGAAATAGAGGTGCAGACTCACCTGGGTGTAAGCACTAAACTGTTGCAGGATAGTTAAAGAATTCTTTCTCCACCACAAGACATTCAGATTTAAGTTCAAAACAAAGCGTTTTGTTGGCCCAATAGAATCTGTCTGAAGACTTCTTATAATCCTGATTTAAAGATCTCTGTAAAGAAAAATAATTATAAATGGCAGGAAAATGGAAGACAGGAAAAAAGATACAAACCATTTTTTTAAGACTCAAGTTATCTCCAAACTGGTAAAACGAGCATTAGAAAGGATGTATTATATCTTAGCTCCTTTATATGAGTTTAGCTTTCTATCCTATTTTATGCAAGGGAAAAACTCCATTTAAACCATTTATGAGTTACAGAGGTATATTTATTGTCTGTGAACAGGGGGAAACAAGAAGAACCAATAACGGAGCATGCTCTATAGCACTTGGTGTCCCAGCTGTGCAAAACAGTACTCATAGATTAAAAACTCAATTTTAGCTTATTGTGGTGACAGTATGTTTTTAAAAATAGACGTACTTATAATTTCCATGGCAGATATCTTCTTTAATGTCATATTTTCTCTGAAACACCTAATGTTAAGACTTATAAGATGTATATGTATGTACCTGATATATTTCTAACCTAATTTTATTTTTGCTTGATTTGATAGAGTGAATTACTTGATTAAAAATGGTAAGCAGTCTTTATGCCAATAGCACACGAATTTGACAGGCGAGTGGCTGATCCCACCCAGAGTTATGTTTCTAAAACCACATGGTTTTAATCTTTCAGTTATGGATGGATGTGTTAAACACAGAATGATAAAATGTCACAAACAAGTGATTTCATTTGGGTTAAAAGTTGTTACTTTTTTTTAACTATTATTATTTTAATATAGTAAGTCTCTTGCCCTTTTTTATGGCCAGTTCTGCCAGGAAGCAATAATCTCTACGATGTCTTGGAGACTCCATAAAAGGAAACTCTCATTTGCTGAGACCATTTCTGTGATGAGAAAGATGAAAAGAAATTGTTCATTTCTAGTCTGATTTTAATATAGTTAAAAGGCTCTTAATTTTGACCTTATCCATAATTGAGATCATGGCCAAGATATCTTTCTACCAAAGCCTAAGACAAGTGGCTTCCTCAGTTTCACAGTGAATCACATGATTTGGCTGAAAATTGGCAAGACAAGCCATGGTTGAAGATACAGAAAACAGTTATTCACTTTTTCTGAGTTTTCACTGTGTGCCAGGCAGTGTTCTAAGTGCTTTATGTACATCATCCCGTTTCATCCCCACCACAGCCCTATGGCATAGGTACTCTTACTATCCCCATTTTACAGATAAGGAAACTGAGGTTTAGTAACTTACTGTAGTCACCCAGCTGACTGTAACCAGCAGGCTCTGCTGCCTGCCCTACTTTGGCCTGCATGACCGTACACTTGGATCATCCGTCACACTCTGCGCAATAACTTATTCCACAGGTAGACGGCAGCATCAGAGCTCCATCTCCAGCAACCGCCACCTTCTTAGAGGGATGCTTCCTACTGCTGCTTTTTTCCCAGTCATATCCAGGCCAAGCAGCTGCATTCTGCTCTTGCCACTTACATAACAAGTTCATATTTAAGATTGAAGTTTTGAGGTGGCTGTTAAAAGTAAAATATGTAATTGGAATCTTGAGGGGATCCGCCTGATTCATGCAGCCTTTAAATGGGAGAACTGTGCACCTGGAGGCTGGCTGGACGGCTCCCTGTTGTAACTGTGGTTTCTGATTCCCCATCAGGTGTGTCAGGTCAGCGCGCAGCAGCCGGTCCAGGCAGAGCTTATGCTCAGGTACCAGCAGCTGCAGTCCCGACTGGCCACGCTCAAGATTGAGAACGAGGAGGTGAGCATGCTTTCTGCCCTCACAAGTAAAATGAATTCTAACGTAAACTGGAAGACAGTTTCGCACGACCTAAGGGAATTTAACATTGTAACTGCAATCTCTCCATCCTGCATTTTCAGCTAGATCATAGTTCCTGAAGTACTCCTTGTAGAAGATAAATGCAAAGGTTCTGTATTCTACCATAAATGAATACTTTACCAGCATTCACTGCATACACATGTAAACACACCTTTTATTCTTAAATTCTTAAATACTGAAAGTAGTTCCCAATAGATTATCAAATTCAACATATGTGTTCAAGAATCTACATGAATGTGTGGAAAGAGATGTCTGACATGTTCATTTAATCCTAACTTTTGAAATTAGTCCGTTTTTATGCTTTTTTGTAGTTTCTAGGTTTTTGGTACTGAATATGGCATTACTGATATAATTATGAGTACAAAAATCATAGTACTTGAATGGGAATATAAAACTGTTTATTTGCTGACATTACTGGATTTAAATGGATAGAACATAAAATGTGAATTATAAATATATGTTGAGCCAGAAAGCAGTCGTACAATTCAGCTGCCTGTTTCTGAAATTGATTTATTGGGTCCATGTTCTACTTAAATAAAAATAGGAACCACAAATGTTTCTTGTGTTAGTCAAGGCACTCAAATGTAATTTACAGGAACCCAAATCACAATTAGTCAAGTCACAAAGTTTACGTATTGGTCAATGTTTGCAGTAGCCTCAGTGGTGATTGGATCTGTGTCCAGATGATAGTTATCAGGAATCTCTTTTCATCACTTTGAAGTGGTATCTTCACGTGTGTTGGTAGGAAGTCTCTCCCCATGTCCTGTATCGGGAGATCCAGGACTACATGGTCCCTACAGTTTACCATCTCACCTCATCCCAACATCCTTATCTCTGAAATAAGGTCTTTCATTGGCCTGACTTAAGTCATGCATACTTTTGGACCAGCTATTACAGCCAGGAAATGGGATTTTTTCATTGGCCAGCTTAGAGCCTGTGCCCATTCATAGAACCGTTTGACAGCCCCAGCAGAAATACGTATTTCTAGAGACAAACAATTTCCAAAAGAAGAAGTGTGGGACAGAAAGGAAAAAAACAACAATTTGCCCTTGATAAAATAAATGGTCAAAATTCACTTTAGTACCCTCTTTTATTCTGATTCCACTGAGATGTTTTGAATTATGTGAATGTGTGTTTGTTTCTGTTAAGAAAGAGTGTCATGTTTCTAGACCAGTAGAGTTTGGTGAAAACCCATTGCAGCCTTTCTGGTTTCTGGTCTTTCTGGAAAAACCAAACCACCCCTTATTCAAACATGTGTATATAAGATGCAACCAATGTGATTACGATTTCAGTCTCTGGGTAAAGTCCCCCTAATGAAACTTCCCGAAGGAAGGCTGTTGCTCTCTTTGAGGTGTCGTTAGAGCTCAGGGCTCTGGCAAGGCATCACAAAATACTCACTTAATGCAGTTTACTGGATCCTATTAGACCTAGGGTTTGTATGCCTAGTGACTTCCAGTTTTTTTTTCATGCATAGGCTCTCGTGGTTTTATTTGGAACGGTCTCTAAACTCTAGGAAAATAGTGTATGATACACAAGGTCGAGACTGGCGGCCCACAGACCTGTTTGGTTTGGCTCCACACAATTTGGGCCTGTTAAAAACAGGAAAGTGTGGGAACTCTAGCCCCTGTGTTGCTTCGTGAAGGGAAATGCTGGGGTACTCGAATTCCACTTTGCCATAGTCGTTCAGTCCTGATTTTCTTACATTGGACTAGTCCATTTATGTAACCTGTCTGGCCTCTGCAGCCCTTTGAGTTTGTGACCCTAGTCTTCCTCTTTGGGCATAATGTGGAGAAGCACAGTATCTTTATAACCTGATAGGGGCAGACAGTGCTTTCTAAGGACTAATTTTTCAAAATTTACTGTAGAAACAAATGAATTGGATTGTCCTGATGTTTCTTCTGAGCATGACAAGTGGTTTATGATTCCGGGAGGTGGAACAGATTCACTGTAGTAGAATGGGATTCCCAAGGAAAGTAAGATTTAAATTGGATTTGTGGCAACCAGTAGACTTCATAGGTATAGAAAGAGGGAAAGAGGTTTTAATATATTTTCAAGGTTGGAGAACAGAGCAGTTTGGTTATCACCCAGGTTCTCCTTGGGGATGAGCTGAAGGTGAAGCTGAAATTGTGTGACGAGAGGCATTGAGAACAAACTTAAGGAGTTTTGATGCTGTGGGTCAGTTCATTTCAGTAAAATAAATATTTATTGAGCAACTTATACATTCCACATATTTTGCCAGGTGTGGAAAGTACAGAGATGAATAAGTTACAGTTAGCATGTGTCTAGTGGAGAAGTAGTCTATAACAAGTCGTTTATACAATATGAAAAATAAGAGACCTAACTTGGGAACAACATAGCAATCATTGCTGATTTGGAGCCCCTGTGTAGCACTTTTCTCCACCATGAATAAGGAATTTGCCTCTGATCTTCCACTGATAGGAGGACAGAAAATTGACACCTTGGTGTCAAAGCAAAATATACAAGTAAAGAAACACATGCATAATTTATGTAATTCTCTGCCTCTGCACAAACTTATGTGTATATGTGTGTGTGTGTGTGTGTGTGTGTGTGTACACACACATACTCATAAAGTCCAACATTTATTGGAAAGAGTTTAATTAACTAAAAATAATTATGACTGCCCAGTGAAAAGATCAAAGTTGAGGGAAAATTTCATCCAAGCTTACAAAAGCATAGAGAGGGCAGCTAAATAGAACATGAACCTTTTCACCAAATCTTAGACAACTATAAATAATGGACACCCCTTGAAACTGTAGGAGGCCTTCTAAGAAGGGAGTTTCCATGCTAAGAGCCCACAGACCATGTCTGGCCATGGACAAATTTTGTTTGCTCTACAGTGCTTGATTTTTTTAATTGTTATTGTCATTTAAAAATTGGAAGTTTTGGGGCTTCCCTGGTGGTGCAGTGGTTGAGAGTCCGCCTGCCGATGCAGGGGACACGGGTTCGTGCCCCGGTCTGGGAAGATCCCACATGCTGCGGAGCGGCTGGGCCCGTGAGCCATGGCCACTGAGCCTGTGCATCCGGAGCCTGTGCTCCGCAACGGTAGAGGCCACAACAGTGAGAGGCCTGCGTACTGCAAAAAAAAAAAAAAAAAAATGGAAGTTTTGCATAAAAATGTGGATTTTCAGCTTCAAAAAAATTAGATCTTCTCATACTAGACCTGCATTTCTATAGGACAATAACTGGCTTGAGCTGAGGAGTACATACTCCCCTTAGACGCAGAGCACGTGCTTCCTATTTGCCATACGCCCCACTCAGCCCACTTGCCTATTTTCATTACTTGGCCCTGGAAGATAGTTGATTTTGCAGCACTTGCCTTAAAACAAAGAGAAGAGAGCAGTATGCATTTGTAAAATGGCCTGAGTATACTTGTAAGTAGTAAAAGTTGGAAGTAAAGGCCTGAGAAGGGCTTGATAAAATTTGTGGTTGATGCAGATTCATAATGGATTGTGACATTTACTGTCACTTCACAGTAAATGAACTGTGAAGTTCAAATGTAAAAAACTTTACATTTGCCTGTTAAACCTTTTAAAATGAGCTTTCAGTTTCATTATGCTGTGAACTTGCATCAGTGATACCTTAGCCTTATGATTCCAACTTCCAGTCAGCCGGTCCACAAATATATATTACTAGGTTCGCTGTGTATTGTGCCCATAGAATTAGAGCAGGGACTGCTGCCCACACAACTCTATTCCCCCGGTTTGTTTTTTTTTTTTACTTAAAAGTATAACTTTTTATTAAAACTTTGAAGTGAAACCTTAATAAACATTATTTTTAAAGGCAACACTTTGAAAGCAACCTAAATCTAAATGATCATTTATACCTTTCTCACTATACACAGTTTCCAAAGTCCAACCTAATGTTACACAGCCATGTCCACTTTCTGAAAATTTACCGTTCAAGTGAAATAGGGAGATTAAGAGGTACAGACTTCCAGTTACAAAATAAATGAGTCAAAGGGATGAAATGTACAGAATGAGGAATATAGTCAATAACTATGTGATATCTTTGTGATATGTGACAGATGGTAACTAGACTTAAGATGGTGATCATTTTGTAATGTGTAGAAGTTTCAAATCACTATGTTGTACGCCAGGAACTAACTAACATGGTGCTGTATGTCAATTATACTACAAAAACAGACCAAATTTATAGAAAAAGAGAGGGGCGTGGGGGAGAGGGGGAGTTGGATGAAGGTCATCAAGAGGTACAAACTTCCAGTTATAAGATAAATTATTACGAGGGATGTAATGTGCAACATGGTTAATATAATTAACACTGCTGTGTGTTATGTGTAAAATTTGTTGAGAGTAAATCCTTTTTGCTTTTTTTATTTTGTATCGGTGAGATAATGGATGTTCACTAAACTTATTTTGGTCATCATTTCGTGATGTATTTTAAGGCAAATCAGTATGCTGTAGACTTTGTTATTGCCCTGTCAATTATATCTCAATAAAACTGCAAGGGAAAAGAAAGAAAGAAGGAAGGAAAGGGAAAGGAAGGAAAAAATTTACTTTTAACCGTTGTTGTAGGGATTTCAGCTTAGGGCGTCATTGCTGTGGCTCCTTTCTTTCAAAGCTAGCCTCTGGAGTAATTCCCCATAGATCACATTTCCCTTTCCTTAGAGTTCCTCATTCCTCCCTTTGTTGGAGGAGAATGGGGTGCAAGAGGATGGTCATGTCCCAGGTTTCAGGTGAGTTCCTGGGACAGGCTGCCAAGTGAGGGTCCTTGGCTTCACACAGGAAAGCATTCAAAAGTGAGCCAAGGTAAAGTGAAAGAGTTTATTTAGAGAGATGCACATTCCATAGGCAGAATGCTGTTGTCTCAGAAGCAGCCCAGGATGATTAGTTTTTTGGGGCTGGGTAATTTCATAGGCTAAGAAGTGGGAGGGATATTCTATTTTGGGGAAGGGGCAGGGATTCCCAGGAATTGGGCCACCACGCACTTCCACCTTTTGGCCTTTATGGTAGCCCTCAGAAGTGTCATGGCGCCTGTGGGTGTGTTGTTTGGCATATGCTAGTGTATTACAGTGAGCATCTAACGAGGCTCAAGGTCTAGTGGGAGTTGTATCTTCTGCCATCTTGGGCCTAGTTGGTTCTAACCAGTTTTTGTCATATCCTCAATGGCTGTGTCATTCTTTTAACGGTTGTGCCCTGCCCCCTTCCCTCCTGTCTCACCTTTATCAAAGCCAAAGAAAAGGAAAATGAATTGCATAAGTAAAGCAATTAGGCCTTTCTTTTCTTTAGGACAGCCTTATTTTTAAGTAGTTTGCCCCATTTTCAGACCATTTGTCCCAATATTTGCTCCAGAAAATAGAGCTTTCGTAAGCATGTCACTTCTGTGCTATGAGTAAAACCTTCTCACACATAAAACAACTAATTTCTCTTAAGTTATAGTAGATTTATCCCCCTGAAGGGAATAGAAAAGAGAGTAGTCTGTAATTAATTCCTCAGTTAATTTGTAACAATGTTTAATGAACATATAAATTTTCCTAGCACCACTTAAAATCTTTCACCAACAGTTTACTAGGGAGTATTTCGCAGACTATTCCCAAATATAATCCTTACACAGGATATTTTCAACAATAATGAACAAGATTTTAGGCAAACATGTGAGATAATTTTCACGGCATGGGTAATTGAGGGAAGTAAGAGATATCTTGGTTTTACTTTCTGTTACCCGAAAACTGGGTTCACCTCTTGGTGGGAGTGTAGCCAAAAGACACAACCAAGCCAAAGCGCAGGAGAAGGAAGGATTTGTTATTACTTGCAGCAAGTAAGGAGAATACCGGGCATCTTTCCCAAAGCAATGACTCCCCAACAGCGAGAATTGGGGAATTTTTAAGCTAAAGGTACATGCATATTCCTGAAGAGGTTTGAGCAGAGGAGAATTCAGCATAGAATTGGGGGCAAAAGTCAACAGAGTCCAAGTTTAGTTGATTGAGGTCAGGAGGGTCAACATCCTCTTTCCGTCCTCCACCTGGGTAGGGGCCTTAGTTCCTGCAGAACTCAAAGATATATTATGTATATCCCTTGAGGAGGAACTAGGACTCTGCTTTATCACTGTCTATTGTTTGGCTGCCTTTTCTCTGTTCCTGCATTCCTTTGTTCCCTTGAGATCCTTGGTTACTGAGACCTGTTCAAGGGCAAGCATTGTGGCCAGCTTAGATCACAAAATGGCTTAGGCTAAAATGGCTTCTCTTATGTCAAGAAAGCCGTCCATTCCTGGTTCTCTTTCTCCAGGGACCTGCTAACCTATCTGCTTACATTTCTACTTAGGGTAGAAAAATCACATTTCCCCCCATCAAATTTCCCATAATACCAATCGATGACTGCGGCAGAATCTCAAGTCATATACATCATTGATCAAACCCTTAGGGGCAGTTGGTTTAAGAAGTGAAGCTTGATAACCACTTAATCATTATTGCTATGTCTGATGACTTGTGTGGTTTTAACTTCATTTTAACTTAAGTGTTTCTTACTTGTCTGAAACCTTCTACTGATGAGGTTGACAGTAAAATCCCAAACAAAAGAAAACTGCCATTTATCCCTTAAATGATAGCATCATCTCAGCCAAAATTGAAAACAGGATCAACTGTTTCTCACTGGAAACGCCTGTTGTTAGAAGCTCTGTGCGTGTGTGCACGTGCGCGCGTGCGTGTGTTGTTTGTTTGTTTGTTTGTTTCAAATAAAGCCTTAACTCACTGAAGGGAGGGCCTTGATCCAGAAGAATACCAAGCGGAATGAGGAGAGTTTCTAGAAAGTGTCTAAAAGTGATTGATGGGGTAGGGCATCTGGAAGAAAATGGCAGAGCTCAGGATGACTGTCAGCAAGGAGACCCCACGTTGTTGGTGTGTGCTGAGCACTCCTCTGGCGTCTCAGCAATTTGGAAGGAGGAGGACTCCAACTTCCACCGTTCATTCAGTTCATTCTCACCGCCATCTTAAGAATCTGCTGTATTCCATGCACTGTGCTAGTTAATAAGCCGCCCCTGACCTCAAGGTGTTCCCGCTGGAGATAGAAAACAGAGGCCCTCTAAACAGTGTGGTGTAGGTGCTGTTGAGAAATGGATTTGGGATCATGCTCCTCAGACCACTCTTAGCAAAGGGTCCACCCAGAAGGGTCATTAAGTCAGAGTCCAGATGGGCTGCAAGAAAACAGGCTTTCTGAGACATGACTAAAGCAGAAATGTTGTTCAGAGGGCTCTAAGCAATGATGATGTTCTCTTCTTTGGATTAAGTTGTATCATTGCTGAGAATGAATTTTGTTCAGAAGTCAGGAGAGCCTGGTATTTGTAAACATCGCCTTAAATGCAAGTGTGTAGGTTACTAGTGTGAATTCCTCTGGAACGGTGACACGACCCTTCCCCAAAAGCAGGGGGAAGAGCAGCAAAAATCAGACTGTTTTTCTAAATCTGGCAACACCTTACCCAGCAGTGACAGGGTCACTGGCACCTGTACCCCCCTGTTAAGGTACCAGGAGCAAGGGAAGTGCTCTGCCGCTGCTCCTGCCTTCTGTGGCCTGTGCTGGCAAGAAGTTTCTGTACCCCTGGCTAATTAACTATGGCATTAATCCAGTTTATATGTGTGTGGTCTCCTTCTGCTAATTTTGAATACACCTGAAAGGATACAGTGCTCTAATTGAAATACATACAAGGTCAGTGGTAGCAAGGAGGGAGTAGTTAAGTGGGGAGGGGAGGACAGGGCTTGGGGTCACCTTCACAGATGGAATGATAAGTGTTAAATGATGAATAGGCCTGCACCAGGTGCAAGGTACAAGGCACAGTGCCATGAAATAACATGGTGTGTGTTAGGGGTTGAATTGTGTTCCCCTCAAATTCATATGTTGAAGTCCTAACCATCAGTACTTCAGAATGTGACCTTATTTGAACATAGGGTCTTCACAGAGGTAATCAAGTTAAAGTGAGGTCATTAGGGTGGGCCCTAACCAGTGTGACTGATGTCCTTATGCTAAGGGGAAATTTGAACACAGAAACACAGAAGACAATATGAAGAGACAGAGAGAGAAGATGCCGGCTGTCTATAAGCCCAGGAGGCAGGGCTAGAACAGCTCCTTCCATCACGGCCTCAGAAGGCACCAACCCTGGCCACACCTTGATCTCAGCCTTCCAGCCTCCAAAACTATGAGGCGATAAATTTCTGTTGTTTAAGCCACACAGCGTGTGGCACTTTGTCATGGCAGCCCTAGAAAACTAAATCAGTGTGTTTGGAGAAGGAAACTTCTTGTTTTCTCTAATAATTGTAATGTCCTGGGAGAAGAAAGGCAAAAGAGGTGGTCTACAGAAGGCTGCAGAAATCTGCTGTCAGAGTCCAGGCCACCTGGACGCTCCTCCAGTACAGCGTGTTCTTTGGGTTTTTCATAATTCCTTATCATGTTTTTGACCTCTCCTTCTACCAAACCCAACTGTGTTTCCTTGCTACTAATGGGGAGTCATTGCAAGCCTCATATGAGCTGTTTCATATCTGCTTCATTATGTTCCCCCTTGTGACTTATGAACATGGCTTGTGTGTGTGTGTCAGAGCTGGTGTTATTCTTCATCGGGAGTATCCCATGGGATAATACATAGTCCCAGCCATTGTATCTGGTGGCTTCTGTCACATCCTTTATTCTTCCCGATAATTCCAAATTTAACCATGACACTCTTGTTTCTGAGAAGGAAGTTGAAAAAAAAGAAAAGCGATTGACAAGGAATCACATTCACCGTTGCTGGGTCCACAGTATGGGCCATAGTCTGTGAGCCTGTTACCGAGGACTTGGGTGGGTGTGGCACCTGCCAAGTCACTGGACAGGTCCCTGGTGGGCAGGACTGGCCCTGGACTGCAGCTGAGCAGTCCTAGATCTAAGTCACAGGTCTGCAGTAGGGTCCACAGCCGGGACCAAGTTCTGCAGGCCTGCCTCTGGGGGCACAGATGGGCATGTCTCCCTCCTGGTCCCTGGGTGGGCAGGACTGCTTTTGGACTACTACCGAGAGGGACTGGATCCAACTTACAGGGCTGCTTCAAAAACCAAAACTGCACAGAGTTTGGCAGGCCTGACTCTGGGCATACAAATGGGCTTGTCTCTTGTTGGGTCCCTCGGATGGCTACGACTGCTCATAGGCCATTGCTAAGAGGTATTAGAGCCAAGTTACAGGGCCACTTCATTATCCACAGTTGGACCGAGGTTGGCGGGCCTGCCCCCAGGGCACAGATAGACGTGTCTTCAGCCTGGTTTCTGGTCAAGCAGAACTGCCCCCTGGACTGCAGCGGGGCTCATCTGGAGCCAGGTTACAGGACCACTTCAAGATCTGCAGTTGGACCAAGGTCGGCAGGTCTGCCTCTGGGAGCAATGACAGGTGTGCCTCCCAGCACGTCCCTGGGCAATAGCACTGCTCCCAGACCAGGGCTGAGAGGGACTGGAACTGCATCATGGGCTACTACAGGGTCCAAATCTAGGACTAAGGTCAGCGGGCCTGTTACTTGGGACATTGGTGGGCGTGACTCCTCTCGCGTCCCTTGGCAAATAGTGCTGGTGGCAGGCCCAAGGCCAAACAGGACTGTAGCTGCGTCTACAAGCGGACAGGCTATTTCTGGGTCTGTAGCCAGGGCCAAAGTTGGCAAGCCTGCCACCTGGGCGTGGGCCAGCTTTCTCAAATTGGTCCTTGGCAGTTGTGGGCTCCATCAAGGTTTTACCAGCTCCTACCTGGATCCCAAAGCCCCCACAAATGCACTTTTGTCCATGGATGGCTGCCAAATTGTGGTTGTGGGAGTGTATGAATAGGGGACCTCTAATTCTACCATCTTACTGATGTCACCTACAGGATAGTGAGTCTCTTCATTCAGCCTATAGATATATAATCATGACTTTCTCAAAGTACTTATAATGTTATTTTAAAAATCACCTTTAATGTGCTTTTTTCCAGTGTCTGTCCTTTGCAATTTGCATATCCTCAGGAATAATGACTAAATCTGTTTAATTTTTGCCTCCTTTTAAAATTTGCTCCATCACGTGACTTCTTTAAGCCTCTAAACTAGCACTGATTGTTATTGTTTCTTCCCTAAACAGTATTTTGTTGTTTTAAAAAAAAAAACAAAAACCAAAAAAAACAATCGAACATATCTCTACTTCCTGTAGTGGTGGACTGAGTCACTCAGCTGATTCTCGCACATTTCATTATCCAGGACAAGGTACATGACCAAACCTGAAACCCATGACATACGGAGCCATATGTTCCCAAAAGGAAGAGCATCAAATGTTTTGAACAGAAATAAAATCCAGTGATTCTGAACTATTAGTGCCCCTAATGGCTTGGAAAAATAAACAAACATTCTCTCAGGATGATAACCTCACCCTAGACCTCAAATAACTCTACAGAAACTGTCCAGCAAAGATAACTAGGTACATAAGGAGAAAAGACAACATGAGTGATAGCCAGAATACATAACAGACAATAGAAATATACCCACAGGAACTAAATATTGGGATTACCAGAAAAAAACTGTAAAAGAGCTATTTACTGTGTTCAAGAAGTTAAAAGTCAAGCTTAGATTTCAGCAGGGCACTCTTATAACCTATAAACAGTGAAATAACAGATTTGAAAATGAACCACACAGAAATTCTAGAGCTGAGAAATACAGTAACCCAAATTAATAAATCAGGCATGGTTTTAACATCAGATTAGACACAGCTGAAGAGTGAATTATCAAACTAGAAGACAAATCTGAAGGAAGTAATCAAAATGCAGCATGGAAAAACAAAAGGATAGAAAATATGAAGAGAAAGATAAGATACAGAGAATGCAGTGATTTTTAGCATACTAACTAAACTCCCAGAAAATATTGATAAAGAAAGTAGAGACAATATTTGTAAAGATGATGGCTGAAATCTTATCAGAGCTTAAGAAAAGTATCACATAATTCAAGAAGTCCAAAAATATTCCAGGCAGAATATATTTTTTAAATCCTTACCTAGATACATTATAGTGAAACTGTAGAAAACTTTAAAACCAGCTGGAGAAAGAAAGCAGGGTTCATTCAAAGTGTGATAGACTGATAGTAAACTTCTCATTCAACAGGAACATGGAAGCCACAAGAAAGTACAGTGATGTTTTAAATGTACTGAAGGAAAATAACCACCAACCAGGAAAAAATATCTTTCATAAATGAAGGTGAAATAAAAGACATTTTTAAATCAACAAAAGCAAAATTCGCCACTAGAGGATTCATGCTAAAAAGAATTTCTATGTAGAAAATAAATGTAGTTACCAAAGGGGAAGGGGAGGAATAAATTAGGAGTATGGGATTAACAGATACACACTACTGTATATAAAATAGATAAACAACAAGAATTTACTGTATAGCATAGGAAACTATTCAATATCTTGAAATAACCTATAATGGAAAAGAATCTGAAAAAGTATACATGTGTTTGTGTGTGTGTGTGTGTGTGTGTATATATAAAACTGAATCACTTTATTGTACACCTGAAACTAACATAATATTGTAAATCAACTATATTTTTAAAAGAACGAATTTCTAAAGGGTGTTCTTAAAAATATAAGGTATAGAGATCAAAGAATTTAATAAATATATGGATAAAGCTAAATGAATACTGACTATATCATAATAATGTCTTGTATTTAAATGTATACAAATATTTACATATATAATACATCCTATTATAAAACATTACAAAAATAGCATATAAGTCAGGAAAAGTAAATGGTTTTAAGGTGTTCTAAACTCTGTACATTGTCTGGGAAAAAGATAAAGCTATTGATTTACATTAGACTTTGATAAGCAAAGGTGGAGTACAACCTAATTGTGGAAGATAAATGCGGAAGATAAATTTAAAAGCTCCTAGAAGATAACATAGAACAGTATCTTTATGACCATGAGATAGGAAAATATTCCTTAAATAGGACACAAAAGGCACTGATTATAAAGGCAAGTAAATTGATTACATTAAAATTAGAGACTGTTCATCTAGACACTATAGAAAGTAAAAAACCAGAGCTCAGAGTGGGGAAAGATATTTGCAACACATGTAACTAACAAAAGACTCATATACGTATTACAGATCTGTAAAGAGAAAGGCTCGTCACCCAACAGAAGATTGAGCAAGAGGTTTAACAGAGTGTTTCAAAGAGAGAAAATCTAAATTGCCTTGAACATATGATAATGTGCTCAATCTCAACCATCAGAGAAATACATATTAAAACCACACTGAGATACCACTACACACCCAACACAGTGGTTTAAATTTTTAGCTGATTTTTTTTTTTTTCTTTTTTGGCCATGCCACACGGCTTGCAGGATCTTAGTTCCCCAACCAGGGATCAAACCCGGGCCCTCGGCAATGAGATCATGTAGTCCTAACCACTGGAACGCAAGGGAATTCCCAATGGTTTAAAATTTTAAAACTGACAATACCAATTGTTGTGGATGTGGAGTAATAGGAATGCTCCTGTGTTGGTGGGAATACAAATTAGAGCAATCATTTTAGAAAACAGTCTGGAATACCCAATAAGCAGCAATTCTACTCAAGTATGTGTGGCCCAACAAAAATGTGTTCCTAGCAGTATTATTCATGGTGGCCCAAAACCAGAAATAAGTCATCTATCAACAGTAAAAGGGATGAATTATGATGTATTCTTACAATGAATATTCAGCAGTGAAATACTGTACTCACAAGAAATGAATAAATCTTACTACATAAAGTTGAGCAAAAGAAACAAAACAAAAATAATATATGCTGTAAGAATCCATTTATTTATATAAAGTATTTTAAAAGGGTAAAACTAATATATGAGGTTAGAAATCAGGATAGTAGCTACCTCTGGGGAGCAGGAAAGTGTGTGTGGTGACTGGGAGAAGCACAGGTTACTCATAATGTGCTATATTTCTTGATCTGAGTGGTAGTCACATGAGTGTGTTCAGTTGGTGATAATTCATAAAGCTGTACACTTACGGTTTGCACATTTTTCTGTATGTAATTTCACTTCAGTTTAAAAGGTCCTTTAAAACAGAAAGTGTGGGCTTCCCTGGTGGTGCAGTGGTTGAGAGTCCGCCTGCCAGTGCAGGGGGCACGGGTTCATGTCCCGGTCCAGGAAGATCCCATATGCCGTGGAGCAACTAAGCCCGTGCTCCACAACTCCTCTTTCCCGGTCCGGGAAGATCCCACATGCCGCGGAGCGGCTGGGCCTGTGAGCCATGGCCGCTGAGCCTGCGCGTCCGGAGCTTGTGCTCCGCAACGGGAGAGGCCACGGCAGTGAGAGGCCCGCGTACCGCAAAAAAAAAAAAAAAAAAAAAAACAGAAAATGTAATTGAGAGAGTACTCAGTGATACATGTGATTTACAGGAACTCAATTATATCCTCCTCAGGATAATTTTGAATAAAGCCTCTCCTTATATTGGTGACATGGGGTATCGTTTACCTGTCTCTCTCCCCTAATAGACTCTGAACTTTGGTGGGGGCAGGGCCTGTGCCCCCATCTGTACCTGACAGAGCAGTTTCTCACTGTTTGTGGGATTCACGAAATAAGGTACTAACCTGAGAAATGTGCTCCTATTCCCAGGTTAAGAAAACGACTGAGGCCACCTTGCAGACGATACAAGATATGGTCACCATCGAGGACTACGATGTTTCTGAATGCTTCCAGCACAGTCGTTCCACAGAGTCTGTGAAGTCTACTGTCTCTGAAACCTACCTGAGTAAGCCCAGTATTGCCAAGAGAAGAGCCAACCAGCAGGAGACCGAGCAGTTCTACTTCATGGTATGCCTGCTGCTTCCCCAGCCACTCTTGGGGCTCAGATCTGGGGGCCCCAAGTACTGTTTCTGGAGTTGCATCAGAATCACCTGGGATTCTTTACTAAGATCAGAGTTTCCAATTCAGTAGGTCTGGGATAGGGTTTCGGAGATAGTACTGATATGCAGACAAATTTAAAGAGGACTGCTCTGAAACAGAACTTTTGGATTATTTAATGAACATACATGTCACCAGGAGAGCTTGTTACAATGCAGGTTCTGATTCCAGTAGGTCTGGGGAGGGAGGCACCTGAGAGCCCATATCTCTAATAGGCTGATGCCAAAACACTTTGCTTAGCAAGGTTCTATGATCTAAAAGACAAAAGTGGCTGGATTTTAGATATCCTATGGGAAGTTCCTGGACACTGAATACTTTTTTTAAAAGTTAAAAACATCTTTGCTTTTGCAGAAACTCAGAGAATATTTGGAGGGTAGTAATCTCATCACAAAACTTCAAGCCAAGCATGACTTGTTGCAGAGGACCCTTGGAGAAGGTCAGTTATCTGACATAGTTGGGGAGATGACCTGGATTATATGTTGTGTCATGTATGTATTCCATGAAGAGTGTGAACTGTGAATTTGTGCTGGAAGAAGCAGAGAACACTGTATGTTGAGATGTAGCTTTATCTGTGTAAGAATCAAGTTCTCCCTGGAACTGTTTTCTTTATGAGCTTGATGGTAAGCAGAACAGGGAAATCTAGCCAACACAGAGCTCCAGAGGAAGGGTCTTCAGAGCACCGTGCTCCTAGGAAGAGAGAAGTCAGAAGGAGCCGCACCTGTTCCCACCTGCTGACCCCGCGCCCCCCAGTCACTTCTTCCTTTCCTTCTTGGACTTCCCCATCCTTCCAGCCCCACCCCTTTTGTTTAAATGGACTAGTATTTGTTGTCCCATCTAATGCCTGTTTGGACTCTAGAAACCAGTTAAACCAGTTTGGGTGATTTTCTTTTCTTTCAGTAGGCATTGGTTTTACTTGAGAAGCAAACGAATTCTATTAAGCATATTGCTGTATCTAATGGTGCCAAAAACAACAGTAGCTACCACTAACACAAGGCCCTCTCTGTGCCAGCCATTGTTCTGAGCTGTATATATATAACTGGGCACTATTAATTTCCCCATTTTTACAGATGGGAAAACTGAGGAGGAAAAAAAGAATTAAAGTAAAGGGTACAGTGTAGATGTTATTGCTTCCCTTTTCATCTTCATGAAATTTAAAAGGGAAAAAAAACACAAATGAAGTTCCTGTCATAAGTACCTCATAATCTGTAATACATTTAATTATCTTTTATTCACACTAGATCTTGCTGGAAGTTATAAAAAATGAAAGAGAATACAGATGGGAGAGAGAAATCAGGGGACTGAGTTGTGTAAATAACTTGGGCCAAAAAGAGTTTGCTCCCTTGACCTAAACTCTTGCCTCCTACCATTTTAGAACCTTCCTTAGCCATAAAGCAGGGTTTCCATCACCTTATCTCCTGGTTTCCTCTAAGCGACCATTATCCTCTGGGAATGTCCACATGGAGAAAGATCATCATAACCTGAAACTCCGTGTATTGCAGTTAGGAGGACAGACTCTAAGATAAAAGGCCAATTTCACTTAGAAAAAAAACAAATAACATTTAAAGTGCTAAGAACTGTCTTTAAAAATAAAATAACCAAATACAATATGTGAACCTTCATTAGACTGTGAATCAAAAAGCAAAGTTGGGCTTCCCTGGTGGCGCAGTGGTTGAGAGTCCGCCTGCCGACGCAGGGGACACGGGTTCGTACCCCGGTCGGGGAAGATCCCACATGCCGCGGAGCGGCTGGGCCCGTGAGCCATAGCCGCTGAGCCTGAGCGTCCGCAGCCTGTGCTCCGCAACGGGAGAGGCCACAACAGTGAGAGGCCCGCGTACCAAAAAAAGCAGAAGTTATAAAAGGCGTTTTAGGGACAACTGGGGAAATTTAAATATAGACTGCATATTATATGCTATTATTTAATGAATTTTTAACTTTCCTAGATACGATAATGGTATTATGGTTATGAAGGAGAACATTCTTATTCTTAAGGAATGCTTGCTGAGTGTCATAATGTCTGCAGCTTACTTTCAAATGGTTCAGGAGAAAAGATATATATAAGAGAGGGAGAGAGAAGGAAATAAAGCCATTATGGCAAAATGTTAACCGTTGGGAAATCTAAGTGAACGGCGTAGGAATGTTCCCTGTACTAATCTTTCAGTTCTTCTGTAACAGAAGTTTGAACCTTAAAAAAAAAAGCCCTTTTTTTTCTTTGAATAGTTGACTTACCTCAGCAATTATGTCCTCTTTTTTCTTTGTTCTCCTCATTATATCATGTAAAGTCTTTTTTTCTTTTTTCCACTTTTCACAAATGCCTGATATTGCAGTGATGCCCTAAGGTCTGTTGCCAGTCCCAAAGCATAAATAATCTTCAGTGCAGATGAATACTTAATAGGCACAAAGTCCTTCCCTACACGACTGGAGACACCATTTAAGAAATTGTGAGTTGGAGGGAATTTAGTAGTGGGTGAATTCATTCTTGGCACTGCATGTAGACACGTGTTAATACTCTTGGGATCCCATTCTGAAACTTTTGTGGTACTCATTCTATGTAGATTCCCTTATGTCTCCTGGAGAGAAAGCCCCCCCGGTTGATATTATTTTACATGCCATTTTGGCTAGGGCTCTATTTCAGCCAGTTCACTGAATCCGTACGCCAGATTCCGTCTTCAGCTGCTGAACTGTGTAAAGCTGTATCGTACCTTGTGAGCTCCATGCCAGGATGTCTTCATCTTGTAATTACTTTCAATGGTTTCTGGTGTCCTAGCGACACAAGCTTGTTCACGTGTACCAGGCGTTCGCTGGACTGGGTTTATTCTGCGCGAGAAACTGGATGGTTCTCACCCAGTGCCGGCAGACCCACTGGCTGCAGACCTCTCTGCTCCCCAGCCCTGCCCCCCATGCAGGCTTGGCAGCACACAGTTGTGCTGCATGAGCTTGTTGCTGGCGGCTTTGCCCAGAGACAAGCAGAGCATGGGGGCCGTGCCCCACCTTTTAGCTCGGCCATTGTGAGCCCTTTGACTTTCCATGCAAGCCCTGTTGACATTAATAGGCTTACACCAAAGGAGACCAGGCAAGTTCATGGCGCCTGTACCACAGTGAGATTATGCAATGGTGAGCCCTTAAGAAGGGATCCGACTCTGGGTTTGGCCAACTAAGGTTAGTAGCACAGTATTAAACAATGTGTTTGGGGACAGTCCTGACTTTTTATGTAGAAATCACATCTCCGAGTTATACTAGGCTCATTGCTACAAAAACTGCCTTCATAGTAAAAGAAACAGAGCCTAACTCAGGGATTTAGCAGTTGATCGTACACAGCTGAAACTGTAACTGCGGACACGTGTTTGGCCTGTCTTGCTCACTTTTGGCAGGCTACCAGTGACCCAGTAAGTCCTTTGATTTACAGCACTGCAAAGCGACTAGATTGGGCTCTTAAAGTGGCGCTGTCAAAATTCAGAATTCCACATCTTTGAACACAACCGAAATAGAAGGAAACACATCATGCGTTGTTAAGACCAATATCGTCCTCATCATCTTCATCATCCTTCAGCAGCACCATTATATCATTTTGTGATGTCTTTGTTTTTAAATTGGAGATGTTCAGTGGAACACGGTTAATGAGCTATATAAACTGAGGCACTGAAATTTTTTTTCTTTTCTGTTTTAGTAATGAGCCTTAGTGTTCACATTGGCTTCTTTGAGTGCAGCATTTGGAGTTAAGGGGGTGTAAATATCAGTGTAATTTTTGCTGAAGGTAGAAAATCTAATACTGGAAGTTGAGTTCCATGTTACATTGTTTCTAGACCCAGGCATAAGGTTTCTGACAAAGGAATTGAATAGATGATCCTCACTTAATCCTTTGTCTGTCTTTGAGTAAGAGTACAAATATACTTTCAAAAGAGAAGCTGATTGTGAATAATTATGTTTTTTAGAAAAGCACTGCAGGTAGTTGGTATTTTTAAGGAAGAAAAAGGGCTGGAAAGTAACACTGGGAGTCCGTATCCGTCATTCGTTAGGGACAAAATCTAGGGTACCTCCATTCAGTCTGAGCTGCGCACATTTTAAACATTTTATCTAGTTTGGGGACTCAGATTGCAACCAAATTAATATTTCGGTTTTTCCTTTTACTCTGTGGACATAAAACACATTTGGGCATGAAAACTAATTCTCAAGTAAAATTTTAAAAGTAGTCAAAGTAGGTGCTTGTACCAAGAACAAGATAATTCTGGGTCACGGGTCATTCTTCTCTTCCAAATGGCTTGCATTGGGGTGGGAGGAGGAGTTCTCTGTTGTTCTTAATAATTAAGTAGCCTTCCAAAGAAAGTGATTGAAATTTAATCCTCAGACCACTGGAAGCGTTCACATTTCTCTGGGAAACAGATTCTTCTAAGCTTGCGTGTTATTGATCTATTAATGATGATACTGATTGAAAAGAAAACCTCATTCACCAGTTAAGACACACTCAGTACTATTAGCAGAAAAAAACGATGGATGCGGTGGTGGCAGTTATACTGTGAATGATAGTTCTTGCAAAGCTTGCTCTTGACTCGTTGATCAAAATGTATCTTTTATAGGTTTTTAATTTTTTATCAAATACTACTAACCATGGATGGATGGAGCAAAATGATTTTAAGCCATTTTATATAATCATTTTCTAACTCTAGTGAATATTCAGTTGGGATATTTTAACAAAATAGCAAAACTTAAACATTATAAAGCATTTCATTTCTAAGGAATTAACATCTTTATCATCGAATCACTTGAAAGTTATTAACCTCTGTAATTCTCTTTAATTTGATAGATATTAGATTTGTTTAATAATTTACTTAATTTATTAAATCTTCAGTATTTTGTATTTGGCTTTAGCCATATGAGGTGGACAGATATGTAGGCCATAGTCTCTACCTGTCTTCTCGCATCTTTCGGAGTATTTGCTGGGGAAAACAAAAGACTTAACATTTTACGATATATTGGATTGGCCCAAAAGTTCATTCGGTTAGTGACTACATTGTGCAATAAAATTCTTGGCAAAATGAAAAATGTCTTTTATTTTCACTTAAAACAGAACGAACTTTTTGGCCCGCCCAGTATTACTTGGGAGCTCAGATCTAGAATTAAAACAAACCTGAGCCTTAGTGCCAGACCCACCACATACTGACCATGTGACCTTGGGCAAGTCACTTGCCTTCTCTATGCTCAGTCTCTTCTGTAAAATAAAAATAGTAATAGTACCTACTTCATAAAGTTGTGAAAATTGTGAGTTACTATAGAGAAAGTGCTTAGAACAGTGTCTAATAAATATTAGACATTGCTGTTTTTATTGTTGTTATTGATACATATATAGTTTATGTCATACTTTTATGTTGTAATAAAGTATGCAGAATGGCAGAATATAATACAGCACAAGCCAGCTATTTCCTCTGCCTTCCATCCTTTGTTCATTCTACTGACCCACTGGGTGATCTCAGCTAGCTCCCATGGCCCCAGCACAACCTAAAGGGTGGTAACTCTTTAAATCTTAATCTCCAGCACTGTCTTCTCCTTGTGCTTTAACCCTGTATAGCCAGCTTCCTGCTGAAGGCTATCCTGTAAGACATCACACTCAGCTCACCGTCTGCTCTCTCCGCTTTCTGATAGACCTCTCCCACTTAGAAATAGCTATAAATTCTTCTGGAGTTCTGTGTCCACCGTCTCTTTTTTCTTGTTCCCCAAAATAGCAGAAGGCCAGCAGAAGGAGGGGACTTCCAGTTAAATGATAGGTAGAACTGGGTAATGGAGGAAAAATCAGATTTTTCTCCTTTCCCCCAACCCCAACCCCAAGTCATGGCCAAGGACAGATTCTACCAAGACTTAACTGTAGCCTGGATCTGTTTGAGAAAGGTATTCTCTGATATGAACTGGTGCCCCTTGTTTAGTAAATGGGTATTAGCAAAATACCTTATGTCACTTGTTATTCAAAAGCAGATGATAGAGTAAAAGACTCGTTGCAGCCTGGCAGTGTTCATTCACCATTCCCAACCAGGCGGCTCTCTCTACGGATTGTTACATTGGCCTTGCCCTACAAGCCTGAATCACCGCATTGTGATACTATGGGCTGGTCTCACCTGTTTGTGCTGCAACATGACCCTTCTCTGCCAGCTGTATTTTCAGGCTGTTTCAGGACCGTATCATCATTTTGCAAATAAACAAGTTGAATGGTTTAACTCTCCCACACCCCTTCCCACTGCTCCACCCTAAATATAAGAGAGAACAGACAGCAACCCATAGACATATTCAAACTTGGAATTACCTCAGTTTGTAGGAGCACCACAAAAATACAGAGCTGTTATTTAAAACAAATCAAGAAGCCTGAATGTATAAGAACTCATGTTTTAAGTGACAGAGAATTCTGTGAAAGGCTTTTAGCTTACAAGTTGGTGGAATGTAGCATAGTTTAATGTCCTTGTACTTTAATATCTGCAAATGTCATTTCCGACTATAAAATGCAACTTCTCTCCCTGATTTCATATTATAGAATAAACACCAATTTAATCTAAAGGAAAAGGAAATTGAGTTCTCCTAACCCTACGTGACCCCCTGCTTCTCTCTCACAAGTATCAGTCAAGGCGGGGAATAACTAACATTCAAATCTTGGATGTGTTTTATTTGTATTTCATCTTTGAACTTACAGTTAAGATCAAGCAGGAGCTTCCCTGGTGGTCCAGTGGTTAAGACTCTGAGCTTCCTCTGCAGGGGGCTCAGGTTCAATCCCTGGTCATGGAACTAAGATCCCACATACCACATGGCACGGCCAAAAAACTAAAAAAAAAAAAAAAAAAAAAAAAAGATTACGCAGCTATTTCTTTATTTAATAAAAAATAAAACTCCCCGGGCTTCCCTGGTGGCACAGTGGTTGAGAGTCCGCCTGCCGATGCAGGGGACGCGGGTTCGTGCCCCGGTCTGGGAAGATCCCACGTGCCGTGGAGCGGCTGGGCCCGTGAGCCATGGCCGCTGGGCCTGGGCGTCTGGAGCCTGTGCTCCGCAACGGGAGAGACCACAACAGTGAGAGGCCCGCGTACCGCAAAAAATAAATTAATTAATTAATTAAAACTCCCTGCCTCATATTGCCAAGTGAAATACGTTTCTCTAATCTATAGAATTTATTAAATTTTATGTATAGATTTTATGAAATATTTACTTTGAATATTTTATCTATCTTTATATACTGTCTTCATGCTCCTCACCATAAAATGTGTAAGTTATTATAAACTCAGCATCATAAATCAAGGGACAGATGATACAAAAGATTGCCCAATGCATTGCACGGATGCCACTCAGTTGACTTATTTTAATTTTTTTTTTCTGCAGGTCATAGAACTGAATATATGACTACAAGGTAGGAAAATATTTTATCATAACTCATTGCATCTCACTCTCTTATCTCTTTTAACAAGCAACCATTTAAATGCTGCAAGAATGAAGATATTTTGTTAATGAACATGGAAGATAGTTTGGGCTTGACAAAACAGTAACGTGAAGTGTTGGGGGTTCTCACAAAACCAGATTTGCTCTGGAAGATCTGAGGGTTTCCCAGTGGAATTGTAAAGCTCTTTAATGAGCAGACTCAGTTTAAAAAAAAAAGACATAAATTGAATGGGTTTGATTTATCTAATCCAAAACACTTTAAGTTTCTGGAAAGAGTCTGATAGGATTTTTGATTTGATAATTTAATTAGCAAGCAATATTATGCAAATATCTACTGTGTTAGTTACCTCTTGCTCCTGTATGGTGTATAAAAACTAGAGCTATGTTGAATACTCTTAGGATTTTAGCTCTGCCCCTGTTTGGTTTACTTTAAAAATTTAACTTCTAATGCCTAGTATCATATTGCACTTTCTTTCTTTTTTTCCTCCTTTTTCTCCCCTTTTTTAAAATTCTTAGAAGGACTTTGATGCTACTGCTGAGAAGGAAAAGCCTTTTTGGAAGCAGGTTCTGATTTGGGTTGGGGAAAGTTTGTGGCAAGTTTTATTTTTCTCTGTCAACATTTGTACAACAGCCAGAAATTATTCTAATTGACATAGCAAGAATTCACACTTTTAAAGTTGAGTTCTCTTTGAGGTAGGAGGCATTTAGAACACTGGTGTGTCTGTTGCAGTAGTTGGCAAGTTGATTTTAAGGTTCTGCAATGTTCCTGCTAGGCAGTTTATTCAAAAGGAAACCCCTCTTACTTCTCGGTGAACCAACTAGAAAGATACAGCTACTGACTTGTCTAAACTTCATGAAAATACTGAGGTTTTTCTTCCCTGTGTCAGTGACAAAGAGGCATATTACTCCTGCATAGTAATATGTGGTTTTTTTCACATATAGTGTCCCTTTGCATTATCAACTATTTTACCTGTTTCTAAATTATAATTAACATAAGGCACTTTTTTAAACGTTTTTTTAAAGGAAGGAGTGCAAATATATATTTGCAATGAGAGCTGTACTTGCCCAACAGACTTGATATTCACATCACCCTGACTGGTATTTCCTCTCATCCACATGGGCATTCTACCTAGAAAGCCAGATTATCTGGAAGTTGTGTGGCAGGCACGCAACCAGAAGGAGTCATACAATTCGAATGTTGAATGAACGTAGAATCTGTTCACCTGATGTGTACGTGGCAGAGCCAGGTCCATCCGTGCACCAGTCTGCCTGCCGAGCCAACTCTGCCGTGCAAAGTACCTTGATAAGCACTCAGGCAGTTTATTTTAACCTCAGATCCCTCTCACAGCTTTAGTAGCTTCATATTTGTCTCATACTTCTGATGTGTCAAGAGAGGCAATTTTCAGGCTTTGGGGAGAAGACTCAAAAGACATGTCTCCGTTAGCCCCAGCCAGGAGTTTCTCTGCATCTCTCAGTGATGCAGGAATAATTATCCAGTGCCACTGGGGGCTTCTTTAGCTCTAGCTACAACATTTGCTTGTCCCCACTAATCAGTAACCGAACAAAATGAGCCTGTGTTCCTATTCCCTTAGCTTCATCAACTGCTCCAGATAGCATTAAATGTGAAGTTCTTTGGACCTTGTTGTAATAACCACATTTTCTAGTTTCTGTATTTGATGCTTTGGTATCTTGGGGCCTTACTGACCCTGGAGGGACTGCCCCTCTGAGAGTCAGTCAATTCCTAGAGATAGTAAAGGGCTTGCTTACAAGTGTGCCTTTTGTGTATAAAACAACCAGTCCACAGCCCAGACTCTCAGCCACCTCCTTTATCAAGTCTTCACCTCAGGGCCACCATTCCTCTTCCCCAGTCACCCAAAGGCCAGGTACCAAATAGGGACAGCTCCCGTGCCCCCAGGGCCCACCAAAATTATTCAAGGACTAGCCAATCCTAAACCCGCTTACCCTGCCTTGCCTGTTCCTTCCCGTGGGAACTGCAACAAAGGCTCACATTTTCCCTCATTTTTCCTTCCTCCTGAGCGACCTTGGTGCTTCTGCGTGTGCCCCCCTCCCCCGTGTAGTAGCATGCCCCCAACTCTTGGGAACTGTGAGTAACAAACCGTCTTCCCAATAACAGTTGTCTTCTGATCTGTTGCCTCACCATATCTGAGTAAAAATAAAGTCTATATTTTAAAATACTTCTAAAGTAATGAAAAGAGTGGATGAAATCAAGCACATACGGTTAAATTCCTTGGTGGGCAGTTGTTTTGTTTGTTTATACCTACCAGATCCTTTCCTCGGTGAATGGCATAGAATTCAGTGCAAATCTTATTCAGTGTATAAACAAGATTTCAGAAACTTCAGCAGTGGCAGACTGTGACTTGCTTGGTGACATGTTTGCTTCTAGACACTTGCAAGGGCTCCTTTTAACCTCTCAAGCGCCGTGGAGCTTCAGGTGTTGCTTGCCTTATACCCCATTAGTCATAGGAGCCCAGCTGTTGGGAGAGCCTTAGAATTTGGCTATGGAAGGCGGTTATCAGCAAGTTTGTTCCCCTACCTCTCTTGACTGCTATGATAATACCTTAGGAAGCTAGCCAGGCTTCTACATAAACTCTTGGGCTTTTGTTTCTAAACTGGTCTTTCAGAACTTCAATGAACTGAAAAGGCAATTCTTCCTAGAGAGTTTGCAGCTTAATAAAGGGCTTTACCCGATTTCCAAGTGTGGTGTACATCCTCAAACCAGCCTTCCCTTTTAAGAAGGAGTTTAGATTGGAATGTCCAGAGAGAAGTTTGGGGATTCTTCTTGCATGTATTCCTTGCAGCACAGTTGTTGAAGTTGAGTCACGTAATCCTGGCCCTCTTTGCCGTAAAGGGAGAGGGCAGAAGAGGTTCCCTCTCTCCAGTTACAGAGCAAGATGATGCAGGGCTTCTAAATATGGTACTTGGTACCCTGGATGTCCATATGCCGGAGAGACTGACTTATCCATCAAAGCAAGCAGACTGGAGATGGAGAGAGTCCAGAAAATAATAAATGGGTGCATCTTAATGCTCTACAAATAGGTGATGAGCTAGTCTGTTTTAAAGAAATAACAATTCGTGTGAGCCTGGACCCACTGCCCCCCAGAAATAGCACTGAAACAAAACTCTATTTTTCACTTGTGACCCATTAATAGCTACTTTTGCATAAAATAAAATCCCATTAATTACCTGAGGGATAGCAAACAGATGTCATGTTATTTGCATTGAAGAATTATGTTGTAACTAAAAATATTATATTTAATTTCTCTACTGGGATCTATCAGAGTCCTAATTTTTATGACCTGTTGTCTTCTGTGTCACTTGTAAGCCGAATAACACAAACCTCGGTTCGTAACTCTTGGCCAAATAGCTCACAGTTAATTCCATTTGTTGGTGATAATTCCGCTTTAAAACAAACTAGCAAACAAATGTCAACTACAACTACAAGAAGAGAATAGTCTGATTGAATAGCTGGTATGGGTTTTGATATATAACTAAAAGTAAATAAATGGGAAAGGGGAGGACTGTTTTCCTCTGTGGGTAGGGGTGGGGAAGGAACACAAGAATTCCTGTGTTTTGTAATTTTGATGTGACCTATGGGTGTTTCATTTATTGTTTGATTTCTGCCATGCTCAGTAATTATATTCCCTCTCTTAGGCCTCCAAATGTTCCCCCTAAGCCCCAGAAACACAGGAAGTCCAGACCCCGCTCACAGTATAATGCTAAGTTGTTTAATGGGGATTTGGAAACATTCATCAAGGTACTGGCACCAGCCATCTGGGCGGCTGATCTCCACGCTTCTTACTATAATGGTCTCAGCCTCTCATAAAAGGAGGCAGGTCATTATGTCCAAGTCTGTCCTGGGGCTCTTTGCTTTCCCAGAAAATCAATATAATATTTCCTGAAGTCAGAGAGAGGAAAGAATATTTGGTTTGAGTGCCTTCAGAAGAGGGAATAAATGTGGGTATTATTATACTGGCAAAAGAGAAAGCCCTCTTTCTTAAAAAAAAAAAAAAAAGCCATAATTTGTACAAAAAGGAAAAGAGCTACCTGATAAAATGTTTTGTTTCTACTCATGCAAATGAGGTGGCACAAAATATATCTAAAGTCCATCGCTAAGCTAGCTCTGAAGCACAACCAGTTTCGATTTCCCATGACTTGAGGAATTCATTATATTGGATAAATTGTAGGACCCTGTGGTCTGTATCTGGATCTCTGCTATGTTTACTCTGTCTTTTTCATCCTGTATTTCTGATAACGCTTCTAGCCGAGGACGAAGGAATTCACACGCGAGACATCAGGTATAGTGCTCGAGGGAAGCGAGGGCACAGCCTCTTTCGCTCTTGATATCATTTTCAAATCACAGTCATGCTTGGCTTTAATTAGATTTTTTAAGGTCTTTAAAAGAAAAGTGTTTGCAATTGGAAATTAGACAGGTTTATAAATAGCTTTACTTAGAAAAGAATCATAGAACTCAGACACTGATTTAAGAAGAGTTGGATAAACTCTTAAGTTTTACATTATGTATTTGGCAAACATACTAAATTTGGGTCAGGGGCTTTTATTAAGGAGAGTCAATGTTAAATACCAAATGTACATTTAATACTGGATTTTGGACCCTCATGTAAATTATACAAAAAAGAGAAGAACTTACTCTTTCATAGCTAACATTTTATGACATGGGACGCAGTGTTTCTGAAGACTAAATTTATACAGGAAACCACATCATTGATAACCTCCCTTAACAATATGTTACAGCTGTCTTGCTTTCTTTAAAGACAGATCTTTTATTGGATATGTACCCTAATCGTTAAAAAATGTATGTGTGTGTGCGCATGCACGCGGACAGAGAGACACATGCATACATCCAGAGATTAAAAGCATCTGGCAACCTTAAAACTGAGCCCTAACCCTGGAATTGAGTGAAAAGTCACCGGACAACCTGCAGAGCAATCACGAATCCAATGCCATTAGCCTTAAACCCAGAAGAGCCTTATTGGCTCTAATTTAATATGAAATTATTGTCAAATTTGATTATCTGGTTTCCCAGCCCAGGGCTCACAAGCGGGGGCACACTAGATGGAGAGAAGGGAATGATAAAATGAAAGCACTGGGCTATGCAACTGCCTGGCAGAGAAGGAGAATATAGAAAAAGCTCAAAGAAGCAGATGTGTGATTCCATTATATTTGATAGCACAGTACAAGAATGACTGCTTAAGGTCATAGGAAAGCACATATTATATTTTTAAAAGATTTTTCATTAAGAACAGTTAAAGGAAACCAAATTTAGGCACGAAAGTGGGAGTAAACCACTTATCGTGGAAAATTCACTTATGTGAGCTCCTCTTTGTCCCAGATGCCATATTAAAGAATCTTTGGTCCTAGCAGTGAAACAGTGGATACAGGGATCCCTACACTGAAAAGTGCTCAGTCAGTTGAGGTCCCCACAGTATCACTGAGAGAAAAACACCACTTTTCCTGTTTCCCATGGGGAAACTGAGACACAAAGGGATTCGTTTGAATGGTTGATGGAGCACAGCCCATTGCTTCACTTCTTGTAAAATATTTTCTACCAAAGCATCTGGCATCCATGAAATTAAATTAAAACATGCACATTCATTACTTTTTGACTCCAAAATTCATGATATCTGAATGAAATAGTGATGATAGCTGAAAGATTAGCAGTTGCCTAAGCAAATGTGAAGACGAAAATATTTTTAAAATAATACACAAACCTAACACATTTTTATTTAGAACTTTCTGAATGCAAACATTTTCCTTTTAATAACCTTTTAATCTTGGTTTTTCTTTTTGTTTTAATCCTAAGTTCAGCTGTTGCAAACTAATATTCTTTTATCATTTACATTTAAATATTTGTTGCTCTTTTAGATTACAGTTTTATAGGAATTGTTCACATAAAAAAAGGTTGTATCCTAAAGAAAAATCCCCTCTCATATTTAGTAAGTTTTGATATAATTATATGGCTATCCTTGAGCCAACTGGTCCACAATTAATAAAGTTTACATTCCTGAAACAAATTGACTAATTAGAGAAACTTAATGCAGTCTCCAGAAGTAATTGAACCATTAACTGGTTTATACACTGATGAGATTGTCTTAAAACCGAAAATGAAATCATTCCTCAAGAAGTATATTACCCATTCTAGGAATGGTAAAAAGTTAGATTGCTGGACTGCATTATTCCTTTGCCCTGTTGATTAATTGGAAAGGTTAGTGGATTCTGAATTGTTCTAATAGATTGAGACAACCAAATTCTTCTTGTGTTGCAGAATAAAATTCCTCATGAATTAGTGCCTGATTTCAGCTAATCATTTTGAACCTCCATGTTAACCTTAAAGCTCTAATTCCTGAAAGAGCAGAGCCTGAAAAGAACATGAAAAATAACTCCATAGTCAGTAACCTTTTTTAACTACATGGAGTGCATGGCATTGATACATATTTAACTGTGACCTAAGCAGCTCCTTCATTTCATTTGTCATCCTGTACATGTCTTAATACATTTCCAGAATTCACATTTGCTCAGTAGAGTGCACTGACTATGTTATGAGATGTGGAGAAAGAAGGCTAAGAGATGGTCCTTCTAAGAAAACGAAATCTAATGGGGTGTGCGTTGGTGCCATTTTTTTCTCCATCCTTAAAACATGAAAAAATAACAGTGAAAAATCTCTAAGGATCAGTAAGTTCTGATGCCAACTAAATAAATACATGACACGTTATGAGCAGCTCTAAAGCAATTCTCATGTTACGATCTGGAAACACGTAAGCCCTTCTATAACTGTCATCCTCTAGATGGTGGACTCTCAGGGATGCCACAGAGAAGATCCTGAGATGGCTGAATGGTTGTGTTTGGTGACTAGTACAGTCAGTCAGTCCTAAGATGCTGTGCTTAAAATACACAGAGTTCTTTTCAGGTCCATTAGATCAATTACTTGTATAAATAACCTTTTAAAAACTGAGTGATTTATATATTCATTTCTATATGTAAGCCTACATACAGTAGCAAAGATGAATTCGCTTGACATCTTTAGGCACAGCAGAGTAAGTTGAAACATGATTGCCTTCAATGTATTTAATTTGGTTTGCCCCAGAACTGAAACATACCTTCAGTTAAATATAATTTGATATTTGGCCCTTGTGGAATATTTTAGAGGGAGTGTGTTTGGAGATGATCATCTGAAAGAGTAAAAGTCAGTCTTTAACTAGGGTTAAACTATGAGCTTTATTGTTATGTGTGATTTGTGCCTCTTCTTTGCGGTCAACTGGTTTCCATCTCTTTGCCCAGGACTCAGGACAGATCATCCCCCTCATTGTGGAAAGCTGTATTCGGTTCATCAATCTCTATGGTAAGCCCTAAACTGCAATATTCTTATTTTAAACAATAATTACTAGGAGTATTTCAGTAAATGTCTTTCCCTTTAATACTTAATTGTTGGGAAAAGGGGGACCTGGAGGACATGATGGGTCTTTCATGCTCTTTCCCTTCTGTTCTCTTTAGGTCTTCAGCATCAGGGGATTTTCAGAGTGTCTGGTTCCCAGGTGGAAGTCAATGATATTAAAAATTCATTTGAGAGAGGTACTTGCATGTCTGCACCTATAAGCAAACCTTGTTAAAAAGTCATCATTTTCTGTAGAGTGGAGTGGCATACTTATCCTGTATATCTTCACAACCTTTCTCTGCATTTATTTCATTGTGGATGTTGAGTTAAGAGTCTATTTAGAATAGCTAAGAAATGAAGCCAAAATCATAAGACCTTGTTATCAAGTCTAGAAGAGCACATGAGTTTTGTGTCCTGGTTTAGGACTGGCATTGATAATCCTCAGCACGTTGTCAAAGGTGGCTCATGAAAGGTTCTAGAAGAGTGGCAAGAACAGCCCTGGGCCTGCATAGCAGCTGTTTGAGGTGACTCATCCCAGCTTCATGTCTGTTTCCTTTGTCAGGAACTCTCCTTCCTCTTATTACCATCCCCAGACTCCTTCCCTGTGACCTTAGTTGGTGCCTTACTCTTATTCCCAATTGGCTAAATAAGTCCTCCTGAACATTATGATTAGCAAAACCGTACACTTTAGCATCAAGCGGACCTAGAATCAAATCACACTCTTGCATCCACTAATCATGTGATTTGGGTCAAGTGACTCATCTCTTATTCTGGCCTCGGTTTCCTCATCTGCAGAATCCCAGGACTGGTGTGAGAATTGGGTATAATCCATGAAAGTGCCTAACTCTTTTTTTTTTTTTTTTTTTTTTTTTTGCGGTACGCGGGCATCTCACCGTTGTGGCCTCTCCCGTAGCGGAGCACAGGCTCCGGACGCGCAGGCTCAGCGGCCATGGCGCGCAGGCCCAGCCGCTCCGCGACATGTGGGATCTTCCCGGACCGGGGCACGAACCCGTGTCCCCTGCATCGGCAGGCGGACTCTCAACCACTGCGCCACCTGGGAAGCCCATGCCTAACGCTTTAGGAGTGGGTCTTAGCTAATAATGCTCTCCAGTTATAATGATTTGTATTGTGTCTGCTTCTGGATGCATCTGCACCTTCCTGCCTCTGCTTGGAAGTCAAGCCAAGGATGCAGAGGGAGAGGCATCAAGGCTTGGAGACAAGGCAGCCCCTCTTGGTCCCATTTGCCCTAACCCAGGCTTGACACAGAGGCAGTTTGAAACCTTGGGTAAAGAGGTGAACTTGGAGCCGGATTGTTTCTCCTCTTCCAAAGCCTCTTACAGTGTGCATAGAGCCGAGCAGCCTCCCCTCTCAAGGGCTAAGTGTCCAAGTCTCTTACATGGACCATATTCAAGATAAATTGAAATGCAGTAAAGCCTCAGGTTCCTGTGCCAGCCACTGCAAGCAAAAATGCTTTATTCTTTTTCCTTGAACATTCCCCTAGTATGTTGTTTGTTTGTGATCCCTTTGGGTAAGGCTTTCTCACAGTGGGCCAAAAAAAAATATTTTGGTGAATTCGTGTTCAATGATTTCCTACCCTTGAAGCAGAGAAAAAGGAACCACAGGTCCCTGAAAATAAGCTGCCCCAACAGGCAAAAAAAAAAAAAAAAAAAAAAAAAAAATTTAAAATTCAATGTACAATTTTTGTGAACTTTAGAAGAGCAGACCTGTGAATAAAAAGACGGAGTTTGATTTAAGGCTGCACATCATGTTGAACTTCTTAAGGATTTTATTTCAGTTTGATTCTCAGGGAGGTGGACAAGCCAGGTCAGTTACCTGATCATTTTAAAGTGCTTAGCATAAAGAATAATATAATTTCATGTTTGTGATATATTTTTAAATTTTCCACTTTCTATGCAAATTCCTTGGTACTGTTAAGGTACATTTTCAAATTCCTCTCTCTGATTTCAAAATCTCCCACTGCTGAAAGCAGCTTTCAAGTCTGCTGTGAACACCACCATGCCACTTTGAGAAGTATTTATTTAATTGTCGGTATTCACAGTTAGGTGAGTCCTGTAGTATTTCTGATACATTTTGCTGATCCATATAGCGTAGCCAGACAGACCTATATTGTTTCTTTTCCCCAGTAGAATAAGAAACACAGAATATAGTATTTGAATTTATGTCAACCTAATATAACAGATTTTAGCTTTAAAAAAAAAAGTTGGGTCCAATTATAAATCCCACAATATTTTATTTTAAGATTTAGGTAATTTGTAAGGGATTATTTGGTAGCATATGATAAAAAAAAAAGCTTTATTTTAACCAACTATTTTTAGGTTAATCATGGGGTAGGATATCTAAACCAGTTATTTTAATTTTAGTAGCATATAATCTTCCATAAAACATAATTAAAAGATACATGTATATATAGAAATGTGTGTGTGAGTATAGAAACATTTTTGTTCAGAGATAAAAAGAGAAGCAATGTGTATGTAACTAATTTTTCTTTTTTGTTTTTTTTTTTTTTTTAGGTGAAAACCCTTTGGCTGACGAGCAGAGTAACCATGATATTAACTCAGTTGCTGGCGTTCTAAAGCTCTACTTCCGTGGGCTGGAAAACCCCCTCTTTCCTAAGGAAAGATTTAATGATCTGATTTCTTGTGTCAGTAAGTGGGCTTTTTTTTTTTTTTAACAATTCTTTTCCCACTAGAATTATTTCACTAACCAATTTCCTGGAAAAGGCAGTGGCCCCTCTCCCTGTATCTTCCTCCCCCACCATTACCCATCACCACCAAATTTCTGAGACCATTTGTTTTCTCTCTGGATCCAGCGTGAGTCATCTTCCCAGCTGTGGCCTCGCCCTTCGCTGAGTGGGCTCTGCTCCTAAACATTCCTCGGGCTCCACAGAGCCCGAGAGCTTCCCCGTTAGTATGTGGGATAGAGCAGAGAGGCAGGTACCAACCAGCTGAAGGTGAGGAGAAGGCTGTAAGCATGGAAATATAACTCCTTTTTGGCTTTTGGTTCTTAGTTTTCTCCACTGATCTTAGGAGTAGGGTAACTTATCCATCTTCGAATGTTACTTCAAGAAACAAGGTAAAAGGTGGGGACTTCCCTGGTGGCGCAGTGGATAAGACTCTGCACTCCCAATGCGGGGGGGCCTGGGTTCAATCCCTGGTTAGGGAACTAGATCCCACATGCATGCCGCAACTAAGAGTTCGCATGCCACAACTAAGGAGCCCACGTGCTGCAGCTAAGACCTGGTGCAACCAAATAAGTAATTTTTTTTTTTAAAGAAATAAGGTAAAAGGAGATAAATGATCATTATTACAGTGCAGGAACAGCAGGTGGTAATTATCTGTCAGTGGGCATCCCCAGCTAATAGTCAGAGTTGCGCTGGGACCATGTATGATATGTTATGAAACCCATAGTCAGCAGCAGAGTAAAGCATTGCTGTTCTCTGCAGGGGTGGGGAGCTTTTGTCACTACAGGAAGGAAGGTGACAATAACGATACTGAGAATTCGGTATTTAACCTCAGTCACGTCCCATACATCTATAAATGTAGTGTCCTTTAAGTCCAAATTCCTGGGCAAGGGTGTAGAGCTGACTTAAATCACATAGTGAGGGCTTCCATGAGAATCAAGCTTTACCATAATGAGCAAACCCCCTCTCCCAAACCACCCCCCTGAATCAACAGGTCCAGTGGACCTCAGAAAATCTCTCCACTCACCCTTCCTTCCCCCTTCCCGTCACCAGGGCCTTGGTTTCTCACTGGGAGACCCTACGTGTAGGTTTTACCCTCTTTCCTTACCTCTCAACCCCAGCTAGATTCAAAAGGGCAAATCGAGTGTTACATTACCACCACCGCACCACCCCGTTTAAAACCTATTTCAATATTGCCCACCTGAAAACAAACCCCTTGGTATGGCCAACTCACAGAATGAAATTCTTCCTCTCCTTGATCTCTCTCCTTCTATGCACTCATCTCCTGCCGTCTACCCTATTGCCTTTCTTTTATTTATTTATTTTTGGCTGCGTCGGGTCTTCGCTGCTGCGCGTGGCCTTTCTCTAGTCGTGGCGAGCGGGGGCTACTCTTCTTTGTGATGCGCTGGCTTCTCATTGCGGTGGCTTCTCTTGTTGCGGAGCACGGGCTCTAGGAGCGCAGGCTTCGGTAGTTGTGGCTCGCGGGCTCTAGAATGCAGGCTCAGTAGTTGTGGTGCATGGGCTTACGTGCTCCGCGGCATGTGGGATCTTCCTGGACCAGGGCTCGAACCCATGTCCCCTGTGTTGGCAGGCAGATTCTTAACCACTGCGCCACCAGAGAAGCCCCCTTATTGCCTTTCGATTTCAACAGTAGCAACCTGCAGGCACGCCAGGCCATTTCCCACCTCCGTGCCTTTGCCTGTGCTGTTTCATCTGCTGTCCCTGACAGCCATTTGACATCCACTAGGAAGGATTTGCTGAACTGGCACTCCTCCCAGGCTGCCATCCTCCCTAGTACCGAGGCAGCATTAGTCACTTTCTCCTCTACTAATAGTCCATTGTATACATATGTCTATAATTTTTCTTAAAGCCCCGCATTACAATTACTTTTAACCTCTCTGTCTCCCTCTACTACAGAGAGTTTAGGGAAGAGGCTAAGAACGTAGGTTCCAGACTCAAACAGCCTAGGTCCAAATCCTAGGTCCAAATTGCTCAGCAAGTTTCTTAACCTCTCTGCACCTCAGTGTCATCATCTATAAAATAGGGAGAACATTAGTCCGTATATAATAGGGTTGTGAGAATTAAATGAGTTAATACATGTAAAGTGCCAAGAAGAGTGCCCAGCATGGAGTGTGTTCAATGAAATGCCTACGTTTAGCTCCATGGGCGTGTGAGGTCTTGATAGTTTATTCCGTGTCGTAGCTCCAACACTTGGCATAGTTAATTCCAGACATGTGGTGAGTGAATAATTCATAGTTGTTAAATAGAATTTAAATGAAAATTCAAAATTCCACCAAAATTATTTGGTTGGCATCCATGCCTGAAGTCCTAGATCTCACTGAGTATGAATTCCCTGGTGATAATTACCTCCACCCCCGCCCCATACAGTCTGATGCGTGTGTGGAATTCAGAAGTGTGCCTGAGTGTCCATTCCAAGGCCCTCGCATAGCCTGAGTCATCACAGCAGCCTCTGACTCAGCTGGAAAGAACTGAGAAGGTGTCACACTTCTGGAATTCTCCTTTGGCCATATGCAAAGATTTCCCTCACCAGCTTAGCCAGGAAGTCTAAATCTGCAAAAATTATAAGCACTCTCTAATGTTCAGTGGTTTTCTAGGTACATACGTCATCAACATTTATGTTTACATATGCCAGCTGGATAAAGACCAGGGGGCTGCATTGTCATTTACTACTGCAAAATCACATCACACTTTCATTCGATGAGAAATATTATTTTATTGTGGTTATTAAAAGCTGAAGCCTTAGAGTCAGAAAGATCTAGGTTCAAATCCGAGCTTCACCACTTAACAACGTTGTAACCTGGGGCAGAGATAAATATTTAATCTTTTAAAATATCTGTTTCTTTATCTACTTCATAGAGTCTGTGTGCATAAAGGAGACAGTCCATACTAAGTGTTTATAGCATCATGCCTGGCACATAATGAGCCTAAGTATATGTTGCTAGCTGTCACCATCACAACTATTACAACTACTCCTACTACAAACTCGGGTCACATATGCCAGTACCTGGGTCAGACATTTACCAATCTATCTGTCCAGCAACATATGTGTTTCTCTGCCATAATTACTTCACGTGCATTTAGAAATGATGTTAGCTTAACCCAGAAGTTGTGTTGGTTCCAGCATGATTTTTCCCAGCACAGTAAATGTTTTCTAACAATCCAAGACAAGCTTTCTCAAAATTAAATACGAAGCAAAATAGGAAGAACATAAGGGAAAAAAAGGAAAATCTACAGAAGTACCTTTCTTTTTTTTTAACATCTTTATTGGAGTATAATTGCTTTACAGTGGTGTGTTAGTTTCTGCTGTATAACAAAGTGAATCAGCTATACATAAACATATATCCCCATATCTCCTCCCTCTTGCGACTCCCTCCCACCCTCCCTATCCCACCCCTCTAGGTGGTCACAAAGCACCGAGCTGATTTCCCAGTGCTATGTGGCTGCTTCCCACTAGCTATCTACTTTACATTTGGTAGTGTATATATGTCCATACCACTCTCTGACTTCTTCCCAGCTTACCTTTCCCCCTCTCCATGTCCTCAAGTCCACTCTCTACATCTGCGTCTTTATACCTGTCCTGCCCCTAGGTCCTTCAGAACCATTTTTTTTCTTTCTTTTTTTTAGATTCCATATATATGTGTTAGCATACGGTATTTGCTTTCCTCTTTCTGACTGACTTCACTCTGTATGACAGACTCTAGGTCCATCCACCTCACTACAAATAACTCAATTTCATTCCCTTTTATGGCTGAGTAATATTCCATTGTGTATATGTGCTACATCTTTATCCATTCATCTGTCGATGGACACTTAGGTTGCTTCCATGTCCTGGCTATTGTAAATAGAGCTACAGTGAACATTGTGGTACATGACTCTTTTTGAATTATGGTTTTCTCAGGGTATATGCCACGTAGTAGAATTGCTGGGTCGTATGATAGTTCTATTTTTAGTTTTTTAAGGAACCTCCATACTATTCTCCATAGCGGCTGTATCAATTTACATTCTCACCAACAGCGCAAGAGGGTTCCCTTTTCTCCACACCCTCTCCAGCATTTATTGTTTCTAGATTTTTTGATGATGGCCATTCTGACCGGTGTGAGGCGATACTCATTGTAGTTCTGATTTGCATTTCTCTAATGATTAGTGATGTTGAGCATCCTTTCATGTGTTTGTTGGCAATCTGTATATCTTCTTTGGAGAAATGTCTGTTTAGGTCTTCTGCCCATTTTTGGATTGGGTTGTTTGTTTTTTAGATATTGAGCTGCCTGTATATTTTGGAGATTAATCCTTTGTCTGTTGATTTGTTTGCAGATATTTTCTCCCATTCTGAGGGTTGTTTTTTCGTCTTGTTTTTGGTTTCCTTTGCTGTGCAAAAGCTTTGAAGTTTCATTAGGTCCCATTTGCTTATTTTTGTTGTTATTTCCATTTCTCTAGGAGGTGGGTCTGAAAGGATCTTGCTGTGATGTATGTCATGGAGTGTTCTGCCTATGTTTTCCTCTAAGTGTCTGGCCTTACGTTTAGGTTTCTCATTCTCTCATTTAGGTCTCTAATCCATTTTGAGTTTATTTTTGTGTATGGTGTTAGGGAGTGTTCTAATTTCATTCTTTTACATGTAGCTGTCCAGTTTTCCCAGCACCACTTATTGAAGAGGCTGTCTTTTCTCCATTGTATATTCTTGCCTCCTTTATCAACGATAAGGTGACCATCTGTGTGTGGGTTTATCTCTGGGCTTTCTATTCCGGTTCCATTGATCTATATTTCTATTTTTGTGCCAGAACCATACTGTCTTGATTACTGCAGATTTGTAGTATAGTCTGAAGTCCAGGAGCCTGATTCCTCCAGCTCGGTTTTATTTCTCCAGATTGCTTTGGCAATTCGGGGTCTTTTGTGTTTCCATACAAATTGTGAAATTTTTTGTTCTAGCTCTGTGAAAAATGCCAGTGGTAGTTTGATAGGGATTGCATTGAATCTGTAGATTGCTTTGGGTAGTAGAGTCATTTTCACAATGTTGATTCTTCCAATCCAAGAACATGGTATATCTCTCCATCTGTTTGTATCCTCTTTAATTTCTTTCATCAGTGTCTTATAATTCTCTGAGTACAGGTCTTTTGTCTCCTTAGGTAGGTTTATTCCTAGGTATTTTATTCCTTTTGCTGCAGTGGTAAATGGGAGTGTTTCCTTACTTTCTCTTTCAGATTTTTCACCATTAGTGTACAGGAATGCAAGAGATATCTGTGCATTAATTTTATATCATGCTACTTTACCAAGTTCATTGATTAGCTCTAGTAATTTCCTGGTAGCATCTTTGGGATTCTCTATGTATAGTATCATGTCATCTGCAAACAGTGACAGTTTTACTTCTTCTTTTCCGATTTGTATTCCTTTTATTTCTTTTTCTTCTCTGATTGCAGTGGCTAAAACTTCCAAAACTATGTTGAATAGCAGTGGTGAGAGTAGGCAACCTTGTCTTCTTTCCTGATCTTATTGGAAATGGTTTCAGTTTTTCACCATTGAGAACAATGTTGGCTGTGGGTTTGTCATATATGGCCTTTATTATGTTGAGGTAGATTCCTTCTATGCCTACTTTCTGGAGCGTTTTTATCATAAATGGGTGTTCAATTTTGTTGAAAGATTTTTCTGCATCTATTGAGATGATCATATGGTTTTTCTCCTTCAGTTTGTTAATATGGTTTATCACATTGATTGATTTGCATATATTGAAGAACCCTTGCATTCCTGGGATAAACCCCACTTGATCATGGTGTATGATCCTTTTAATGTGCTGTTGGATTCTGTTTGCTAGTATTTTGTGGAGGATTTTTGCATCTATGTTCATCAGTGATATTGGTCTGTAGTTTTCTTTTTTTGTGACATCTTTGGTTTTGGTATCAGGGTGATGGTGGCCTCATAGAATGAGTTTGGGAGTGTTCCTCCCTCTGCTATATTTTGTAAGAGTTTGAGAAGGATAGGTGTTAGCTCTTCTCTAAATGTTTGACAGAATTCACCTGTGAAGCCACCTGGTCCTGGGCTTTTGTTTGTTGGAAGATTTTTAATCACAGTTTCAATTTCATTACTTGTGATTGGTCTGTTCATATTTTCTATTTCTTCCTGATTCAGTCTTGGCAGGTTGTGCATTTCTAAGAATTTGTCCATTTCTTCCAGGTTGTCCATTTTATTGGCATAGAGTTGCTTTTAGTAATCTCTCATGATCCTTTGTATTTCTGCAGTGTCAGTTGTTACTTCTCCTTTTTTATTTCTAATTCTATTGATTTGAGTCTTCTCCCTTTTTTTCTTGATGAGTCTGGCTAATGGTTTATCAATTTTGTTTATCTTCTCAAAGAACCAGCTTTTAGTTTTATTGATTTTGCTATCATTTCCTTCATTTCTTTTTCATTTATTTCTGATCTGATCTTTATGACTTCTTTCCTTCTGCTAACTTTGGGGTGTTTTTGTTCTTCTTTCTCTAATTGCTTTAGGTGTAAGGTTAGGTTGTTTATTTGAGATGTTTCTTGTTTCTTAAGGTAGGATTGTATTGCTATAAACTTCCCTCTTAGAACTGGTTTTGCTGCATGCTGTAGGTTTTGGGTCGTTGTGTTTTCATTGTCATTTGTTTCTAGGTATTTTTTGATTTCCTCTTTGATTTCTTCAGTGAGCTCTTGGTTATTTAGTAGTGTATTGTTTAGCCTCCATGTGTTTGTATTTTTTACAGATCTTCTCCTGTAATTGATAACTAGTCTAATAGCATTGAGGTCAGAAAAGATACTTCATATGATTTCAGTTTTCTTAAATTTACCAAGGCTTGATTTGTGACCCATGATATGATCTGTCTTGGAGAATGTTCCATGAGCACTTGAGAAGAAAGTGTATTGTGTTGTTTTGGGATGGAATGTCCTATAAATATCAATTAAGTCCATCTTGTTTAATGTATCATTTAAAGCTTGTGTTTCCTTATTTATTTTCATTTTGGATGATCTGTCCATTGGTGAAAGTGGGGTGTTAAAGTCCCCTACTATGATTGTGTTACTATCAATTTCCCCTTTTATGGCTGTTAGTATTTGCCTTAAGTATTGAGGTGCTCCTATGTTGGGTGCATAAATATTTACAATTGTTATATCTTCTTCTTGGATTGATCCCTTGATCATTATGTAGTGTCCTTCTTTGTCTCTTGTAATAGCCTTTATTTTTAAAGTCTATTTTGTCTGATATGAGAAGTGCTACTCCAACTTTCTTTTGATTTCCATTTGCATGGAGTATCTTTTTCCATCCCCTCACTTTCAGTCTGTACGTGTCCCTAGGTCTGAAGTGGGTCTCTTGTAGACAGCATATATATGGGTCTTGTTTTTGTATCCATTCAGCCAGTCTGTGTCTTATGGTTGGAACATTTAATACATTTACATTTAAGGTAGTTATCAGTATGTGTGTTCCTATTACCATTTTCTTAATTGTTTTGGGTTTGTTATTGTAGGTCTTTTCCTTCTCCTGTGTTTCCTGCCTAGAGAAGTTCCTTTAGGATTTGTTGTAAAGCTGGTTTGGTGGTGCTAAATTCTCTTAGCTTTTGCTTGTCTGTAAAGTTTTTAATTTCTCTGTCGAATCTGAATGAGATCCTTGCTGGGTGGAGTAATGTTGGTTGTAGGTTTTTCTCTTCCATCACTTTAAATATGTCCTGCCACTCCCTTCTGGCTTGCAGAGTTTCTGCTGAAAGATCAGCTGTTAATCCTATGGGGATTCCCTTGTATGTTATTTGTTGCTTTTCCCTTGCTGCTTTTAATATTTTTTCTTTGTATTTAATTTTTGATAGCTTGATTAATATGTGTCTTGGCATGTTTCTCCTTGGATTTATCCTGTATGGGACTCTCTGTGCTTCCTGGACTTGATTGACTACTTCCTTTCCCATATTAGGGAAGTTTCAACTATAATCTCTTCAAATATTTTCTCAGTCCATTTCTTTTTCTCTTCTTCTGGGACCCCTATAATTCGAATGTTGGTGCATTTAATGTTGTCCCAGAGGTCTCTGAGACTGTCGTCAATTCTTTTCATTCTTTTTTCTTTATTCTGCTCTGTGGTAGTTATTTCTACTATTTTATCTTCCAGGTCACTTACCCGTTCTTCTGCCTCAGTTATTCTGCTATTGATCACATCTAGAGAATTTTTAATTTCATTTATTCTGTTGTTCATCATTGTTTGTTTGCTCTTTAGTTCTTCTAGGTCCTTGTTAAATGTTTCTTGTATTTTCTCCATTCTGTTTCCAAGATTTTGGACCATCTCTACTATCATTACTCTGAATTCTTTTCCAGGTAGGCTGCCTATTTTCTCTTCATTTGTTTGGTCCGGTGGGTTTTTACCTTGCTCCTTCATCGCTGTGTGTTTCTCTGTCTTCTCATTTTGCTTATCTTACTGTGTTTGGGGTCTCCTTTCTGCAGGCTGCAGGTTCATAGTTCCTGTTGTTTTTGGTGTCTGCCCCCAGTGGGTAAGGTTGGTTCAGTGGGTTGTGTAGGCTTCCTGGTGGAGGGGACTAGTGCCTGTGTTCTGGTGGATGAGGCTGGATCTTGTCTTTCTGGTGGGCAGAACCACGTCCGGTTGGTGTGTTTGTGGGTGTCTGTGAACTTAATATGATTTTAGGCAGCCTCTCTGCTAATGGGTGAGGCTGTGTTCCTGTCTTGCTAGTTGTTTGTATAGAGTGTCCAGCACTGTAGCTTTCTGGTCGTTGAGTGGAGCTGGGTCTTAGCGTTGAGTTGGAGATCTCAGAGAGCTTTTGCCGTTTGATATTACGTGGGGCCAGGAGGTCTCTGGTGGACCAATGTCCTGAACTCGGCTCTCCCACCTCAGAGGCTCAGGCCTGACACCCGGCTGGAGCACCAAGACTCTGTCAGCCACCTAGCCATTGAAGAGGTAAGTCCAGGTCCAGGAAGAAGCCCAGCTCTACAGTTCCTCCTCCAACACTCTTGATTTAGCCCTCTAAGCATCTAATGTGGAACAGTGAACAGGGTGCTCTGGGACTCCAGTCCCATCCTTCTAAACTCTCGAAATATCTTTCTTTTATGCGAGGAGTGCCTTATATGAAATGCTGCAGGTGCAAATAAAGAAGCTGCAGAGACATTTCCCCCTGTATTTAAACAATGGATTAATGGGAAAAAATGGGTTAATATCCTTGGGCTAATTTTTATGAAAATAGTCTCTAGTGGAAATGAATACCCTCCAGGACCCTCATCTCATAGAATCAGGAGTCCCCCCGGGGATTAAGGCCACTAATGCTAGGTGCACACACCAGTAGAGATTTAACTTGCTAGTAATTTAAGTAGTTTTTGTTTTTGTTTTTTGCGGTACGCAGGCCTCTCACTGTTGTGGCCTCTCCCGTTGCGGAGCACAGGCTCCAGACGCACAGGCTCAGCGGCCATGGCTCACGGGCCCAGCCGCTCCGCGACATGTGGGATCTTCCCGGACCGGGGCACGAACCCGTGTCCCCTGCATCAGCAGGCAGACTCTCAACCACTGCGCCACCAGGGAAGCCCTTTAAGTAGTATTTTTAATGTTTTTGTTCGTGCTCTAATTACAGAGTTTAGTAGATGTTGAATAGTCTGTCCCAACCCTACATTATTATAAGTCCTATTATTTTTAGTGCGTAATTTTGCAGAATGGGATGTTTTTCAAGAACACTTACTGGCACTATATATAACAACCCCCTTTCTTCCAACATCTAATCTGTTTAAAAGGGGGTTCCTGGCTATTATTGATTTATCTTTAGGCATGCATTTTCTCTTACCATGTGACCATGATATATCTTTTCTCTTGGATTGTCTGTGAATTATTTGAAAATGGTATATGTCATTCGTGATTATATCCTTTCGTTGATATTACAGACTTTTAATGATTTGGACCGTTGATTAATTGCCTGCAATGTTGCAAAACTTTCTCAGGATTCAAAGACTTGATTTTTGCATTCAGGAGGTTTAAAATCTACTGCAGGAGATAAGACATTTACAAATAAATGCAATCTAAGTATGTGATAGAAGCAAAAGATTTAGAAATGTTAGCAGAGAGAGAGAGGTTTCATGGAGATTGATTGCTTTGTCCATGTCATCTTCTAGCATCACCATAATTGGATTTGATTTTCCCTATTAAGGTAATTTCATGTGATAGTTATATCGTATAGAAAAACTTTCCTTTTCATCTTTTCTAAGAGTTTACATAAGTCTCTGGAACACCTACTACCTTTTGCTTACCTACTTTTGAATTGTTTGGGGAAAGATTTTTGTGTGTGTGTGGTGAGTTATTATTGTGCCATTTTTATGCCCCTAAATACCATGTTCTTTGGAAGCTTGCTTGCAAGTGTAGTAAAAGGGAATTTGTCTTAGCATTCTCTCTCTCTCTTTCTTTTTTTTCAGTGTGCACTCTTCATCCCCAATTCACTATAAATTTCTTTTTAAAAATTACTTATCTGGATGAAGACATCAAAGGCAGTCTAAATTTGAAATAAGCTTGATAGTATCTCCATTTCTCACCCAAGGATTTTGTTTTTGTTTTTGTTTTTTTGGTAAACCATCCACTTTGTGAATGGTTTTGTGAATGCTCCAGATCATACCCACACAGTCTGGGCAGCTTCTGAAATGTCCGTGTACTGTGGCTCTGAGGTTCCCTAGGGCATAGATCCAAGTGACTTGCTCTAGTAGACATGCTCAAGCAATTCATGGTTTTTCCTGACTGCCTTGGGGCTGTAAACCCAGAGGAAACATTTGCACTTCATTATGTGTTATCATTATGTGTTATTATTTAGGGGACTGTTTGGACACAAGCAAACTTTTATTAGGAGGGCAGATTTTTTAACCTATCACCAAACCAACATGTAGTCATTGTAGAAAACTTGAAAAATATTTAAAGAGCACATAGAGCAAAATACTGTCATACATAATGCCACTACCCAAAGAGAATCAATAGTGTGTACGCATTCTGATCGTTTATATTCATATACACACACAACTGTTTTTTTAATTTATTTTTTTATTGAAGTATAGCTGATTTACACTGTTGTGTTAATTACTGCTGTACAGCAAAGTGACTCAGTTATACATATATATGCATTCTTTTTCATATTTTTTTCCATTATGGTTTATCACAGGATATTGAATATAGTTGCCTGTGCTATACAGTAGGACCTTGTTGTTTATCCATTCTGTATATAACAGTTTACATCTCCTAATCCCAGACTCCCACTCCTACCCTCTCCCACCTCCCTCCCCCTTGGCAATCACCAGTCTATCATCTATGTCCGTGATTTTGCTTCTGTTTCATAAATAGGTTCATTTGTGTCATATTTTAGATTCCACATATAAGTGATAACATGGTATTTGTCTTTCTCTTTCTGACTTACTTCCCTTAGTATGATAATCTCTAGTTGCATCCATGTTGCTGTAAATGGCATTATTTCGTTCTTTTTTATGGTTGAGTAGTGTTCCTTTGTGTATATGTACCACCTCTTCTTTATCCATTCATCTGTCCATGGACATTTAGGTCACAACTGTTTTTAAAAGCCAAAGTGGTATAAATCCCCACTTGCCCATGCTGTCTTTGGAATTGACCCCAGTTCTAGACTGAGGTCTCTTTACCCATATTGCAATAGCTTCTAAATAAAATCTTCTTTTACCACTTTAAAAAAAAACAAAAAACAAAGTGGAACTGTACTCTCCTATTTGTAACCTACCTTCTTTTTGACTTATTTATTGTAGAAAATTTCAAACATCTACAAAAGGATACAGAAAGATATATTTATGTATAAATAATATAATCACCCCGCTTTAACAATTTCCATTTCTTAGCCAGTCTTGTCCCACGTATACCCCTTATATCATCCCTCTGACATCGATCATTTCATCTGTGTGTGTGTCTCTGGGAAATGACAGTTCTTTTCTTTTTTTATACAACATAGCCACAATACTATTCTCATACCTTAAAAAAATAACAGTAATTCCTTAAAATCATCAAATAGCCAATCAGTGCTTTTTAAAAATAATTGTTTAATATGCAACTAATATGTGATTACTATAGAAAATTAGAAACTAAGTAAAACAAATCATCTATAATTCTTCTGCACAAAGATAATATTAACCTTTTTAATATCTCCCCAGATTTTTTTCTATATATATATATATCTATGTACTTTTTAAAGCAGCTTATTGAGACACAATTCTCATACCATACAATTTATCCATTAACGTTTGCAATTCAGTGGTTTTAGTATATTCACAGGATTATGAAAATCACCACAATCAATTTTAGTTAGAACGCTTTCCTGACTCCAAAAAGAAATCCCAATTAGCAGACACTTCCCGTTTACTCAAAACCACCAACAGCCTCAGCGCTGGACAACCACTAATCTACTTTCTCTATATTTACCTATTCTGGCCATTTCATATAAATGGAATTATACAATATGTGGTCTTTTGTGACTGGATTAATTCATTTAGCATGTTTTCAAGGTTCATCCATGTTGTAGCATGTGTCAGCACTTTTTTAAATTGTCAAATAATATTCCATTATGTAGATATACCATAACTACATACTTTTGATAAAAACTGTATTATACCAAATGACTGCTAGTGAATGTAAGATTTCTTTTAGAGATGATGAAAGTGTTGACTGAAGTTACGGTTGCTCAATTCTGAGTGTACTAAAGACCATTGAATTATACACTTCAAATACGTGAATTGTATCTCAATAAATCTGTTATTAAAAATTATAACATATTTGCTTTTTTAAACTTTTTAAATTTAATGATGTTATTAACATTTTCCCACATCACTAAGTATTTTTCAAAACATAGTTTTTAGTGTCCATATAATGGTTTTTATTTAACAAATCCCCTAGTTTTAGAAATTTAGGTTGTTTCCAGTGATTTTGTAATTATACAAAAATACCATGATGAACCTCTTGGTACATAAATTGGTTTGCCCATATCTGATCGTTTTATGTAAAAATCTTTTGAACTCTTTTCCTGGCGCTCCAGTGTGTGTTTTTGTTGCTAAAAATTCTTTTGGCTTTACTGCCATACATGGTAATTCTCTCTCTGAACTCTATAAATTTGTTTCATGCCTTATAATGATTTTCTCAAAGATTCCTTTTCTCCTTAAAAATGTTTAATAGGCTCAGTATTGGAACTGAACAGGTAAGGTTTCCTAGGCTAAGACTCAGTTTCTTCACTAACTTCAATATGGTAATTCAGCAGAAGGAGAGACATTATATATTTATATCTACAGTGTTGCTAGTTAACTAGGAAAGAGCACAGTGGCTCAATTCACAGAATCCAAATCTATTAATGGTTAATTAGAGAGATTTACAAGCAGTTCATTTCTTACCTAGAAGAACAGCTGGTAACTCATCTCAAGGCTAAGCTAAGATCCATCCACATGTACGAGAACATCTGTTTTTCTTTTCCTTTCATTCGCACACATACACTATTACACACAACTGATTGATACCCTGACATTATTAGCATCTAACACTGAACCTAAAAATACCCTGGAACTGTTAAATTCCCCTTGATTACTGCTTGTTGGGCTATGGAGCTCAGAAATATCTGTGTACCTGCTCTTACATAAGCCATTTCTAAATATGGCCATCAAGGAATTTCCTTCCCTGTCTTTATACTTAAGGATAAATTTGCATCTTGTGTTATCTTACTTGTTTTCTGACACACACTTTTACAGATAGTGCCACAGAAGAACTGATATTTTCAGAGGAATGGCCATTTGAACTTTTTGTCGTTTTCTGAATCCACTTGTGTTTGGTGGTGAATTTTCCACGCACGTTTACATAGACGTGTCAAACCCCCATGCTGTGAAGTTGGCATCCTGACATGGGAACCTTGCAATGCTAGGGAAAGAACATAAATTAGCCTAGGGAGCTTTGAGCATGTGACCGAAATTGGATGAATGCCACTTTTACCTAATTACATGAGATGCTGAAACGTGGAAACAAAGGCCATCATAAAAGAAATCCAGATGAAATACTGATTTTCCTCACTGATGACTTTTCTGAGGAGAAGAAAACACCCATCTTTTCATGCAGCATAAAATTGTGAAAGACCATGTATTGCCACACTCAGAGCCAGGGGGGAATGCACGTTAATCAGAGTATCTGTAGCAACCATAAATTTTGACCCGCTAACGGGACTCAGGAAAGTTAATGAGTCATTTACACAAGAGTGCGATTCCTGTAGGATGCATGCCGCAAGCCTGTTAAGCAGCCAGCCAGGTAACATCTGAGTCCTGCTCACAGCCGTCGTGGTCTGGCCTTTGGGAGGCATTGATTTGCTCCTACTTCAGGAATGCCAGCAATTCTGTTTTGCTTTCGTTTATGAATGCCTGCCTCACATGATTTTATTTAGTCTTCTTGGTGTCACTTTTTTATATTCCTATTGCTTTTCTCTCCTGAAATCTTCCTTTGCATCTCACAGAGCACCCCTCTGCCATTCTTTTTTTTATTGCAGTAAAAGAGACATAATGTAAAATTTACCATTTTAATCACTGTTAAATGTACAGTTCAGTGGCATTAAATACATTCACATTGTTTTGCAACTGTTACCACCATCCATCTCCAGAATTTTTCTTATCATGCTGTACTGAGACTCTACCCATTAAACTCCTCCCTCCCTCTAGCTTCTGACAACCACCATCCTACTTTCTGTCTCTAGGAATTTGACTACTCTAGGGACCTCATATAAGTGGAATTATACAGTATTTATGTATGGCTTTTTGTGTCTGACTTCACTTAGCATAGCATCTTCAAGGTTTATCCTTGTTGTAGCGTATATTAGAATTTCCTTCCTTTATAAGACTGAATAATATTTCATTGTGTGTACATACCACATTTTGTTTATCCACTCATCCATCAATGGACATTTGGGCTATTTCCACCTCTTGATGGTTATGAATAATGCTACTATGAAATTGGTATGTAAATATATGTTCCCCAATTCTTTTTAAGTACAAAAAAAACAAAAACAAAACTGCCTTTAAGGAGCAGGGGAACTGAGTTTAGAACTCAGAAATAGCAACAATAGGATCTTGAATTAAGATGAAGCCTCTTGGAAGTAATACCTGTATTCTCTTCTAGCCTAAAAATGACAGGCCCCCTATGGAATTTGACAAATATTAAAGATGAATACTACATTGAGTGGTTCCTTTTGCATTCTTTCCTTTCCTTTTGTGCTTTAACTCTAGGACCCCAAAACTAGCTTTAAGATGCTAAAACCCTCTCCCTGATAGTTGACCTTAACCTTAAACTGAGGGTTAGTTGGAGAATCAGTAGACTTAACTCTTGAAACACTCCAGATCTTCTGTAAACAATAGTAAAACTTTTTTGCTACTTGGTTCTTAATCATAACCCCTATATGACTTTGTATGTGGTTGGAAGAGAGTAAAGGCCATTGCCAATCAGGGGGCCCATTAATGGGACAGTTCCTTTTTACAATTTAATATTTACAGATATATATTAAACATTGTAATTATGTGGCTTGAGGTATGATATAAAATTATTCAAATTTTTTTTAATGACCAAAGGAATAGATGATAATCTCAATGTTTACTTTTAATAATGGGTCATAATCTGTATAATTTCACCTTTGAGAGTTTTTGTTTGTTTTTTGAGATAGTCTTTCTATATACAAGCATGCTAAATCATCTTTTTATCTTTAACTTAAAGCAGCAACAACAGTCATACTTTAAAAAGTCAGTTATCTTAGATAATAAACTTTTAACCAGTTAATTTCAGATATGAAAAAATAATCCAATTATGCCTAAACCTATATAGCATTTATAGATGCAAAATTCACTCCACCAAACTCTCAATGCCTTGCAAATCATCTGTGGGTATTTCATCTTCCCTCTCCGTACAATGTGGGTTCTTCAGGTGTCCCATGAAGTTGTCATGAAAGATAAACCAATTTCCCTGGGACATGTTTTGGTCCTACTGACACTCTTGAGACTGAATTAGGTGGAAATGTTGATAACTTGATTACTGAGTTTTTGTGACCTTAGTAAACTTATGCACCTGTTTAACAACTTCTTTTAAAGTCTCATTCCCCTTTTTCAGAAAAAAGTCAAGACCGTTGTCTGGAAAGTATATTAAACAAAGTGCTTATACTTGATAGACGTGACACTGACCTTGTTCGTAGTATTGTAATTTTGTCCATTTTGAAATACTTTACAAATAAAACAGAATATAAATGTTTTACTTCAATATTACTGAAATTACACTATTATTAGTTATAGGTTTATGTTGAAAACTTGTGTTACAAAAATGTTCATTGGATGATAATGTTTGACTTACATTCTTTTTTCTCTTTATTTTTTATCGAAGTATAGTTGATTTACAATATTGCATTAGTTTCAGGTGTACAGCAAAGTGATTCGGTTATTTCCTTTTCAGATTCTTTTCCATTATGGTTTATTACAAGATATTGAATATAGTTCCCTATGCTCTACAGTAGGTCCTTGTGTTTGACTTACATTCTTTTTTTTTATGCTTTTTTTTAACATCTTTATTGGAGTATAATATCTTTACAATGTTGCGTTAGTTTCTGCTGTATAACAAAGTGAATCAGCTATACATATATATATATCCCCATATCCCCTCCCTCTTGCATCTCTCTCCCACCCTCCCTATCCCACCCCTCTAGGTGATCACAAAGCACCAAGCTGATCTCCCTGTGCTATGTGGCTGCTTCCTACTAGCTATCTATTTTACATTTGGTAGTGTATATATGTCCATGCCACTCTCTCACTTCGTCCCAGCTTACCCTTCCCCATCCCTGTGTCCTCAAGTCCATTCTCTATGTCTGCGTCTTTATTCCTGTTCTGCCCCTAGGTTCTTCAGAACCATTTTTTTTTTTAGATTCCATATATATGTGTTAGCATACGGTATTTGCTTTCCTCTTTCTGACTTATTTCACTCTGTATGACAGACTCTAGGTCCATCTACCTCACTACAAATAACTCAGTTTCATTTCTTTTTATGGTTGAGTAATATTCCATTGTATATATGTGCCACATCTTCTTTATCCATTCATCTGTCGATGGACACTTAGGTTGCTTCCATGTCCTGGCTATTGTAAATAGAGCTGCAGTGAACATTGTGGTACATGACTCTTTTTGAATTATGGTTTTCTCAGGGTATATGCCCAGTAGTGGGATTGCTGGGTCATATGGTAGTTCTATTTTTAGTTTTTTAAGGAACCTCCATACTGTTCTCCATAGTGGCTATATCAATTGACATTCCTACCAACAGTGCAAGAGGGTTCCCTTTTCTCCACACCCTCTCCAGCATTTATTGTTTGTAGATTTTTTAATGATGGCCATTCTGACTGGTGTGAGGTGATGCCTCATTGTAGTTTTGATTTGCATTTCTCTAATGATTAGTGATGTTGAGCATCCTTTCATGTGTTTGTTGGCAATCTGTATATCTTCTTTGGAGAAATGTCTGTTTAGGTCTTCTGCCCATTTTTGGATTGGGTTTTTTTTTGATATTGAGCTGCATGAGCTGCCTGTATCTTTTGGAGATTAATCCTTTGTCAGTTGCTTCGTTTGCAAATATTTTCTCCCATTCTGAGCGTTGTCTTTTCATCTTGTTTATGGTTTCCTTTGCTGTGCAGAAGCTTTTTTAAGTTTCATTAGGTCCCATTTTTGTTTTTATTTCCATTCCTCTAGGTGAGTCAGAAAGGATCTTACTGTGATTTATGTCATAGAGTGTTGACTTACATTCTTTTTGAGAGTTTCTGAAATCCATTTTCTCAAAGGTGTTAGCTACAGTTCCAGCTACAGCATACTCAAAGTTGGGAATGAAAGTGATTTTTCCCAGGAATTCTGATAAACTATTTGTTGTTTTGCAAACTCCTCAGTGGTTAAGTGAGAATATTCCTAATATTTTTTCCCCATCTTTTCACCCGTGGAAAATAAATGAAAATACCTTATTAACGTGGTGGTTTGATAATAAGTGGAAAGCAGCTGGAGTCAGCACTCAAGATTCCAGGGAAATGAGGCTTGGCGTGAGTAGTTCAGGCAGTGGTTCTCAACCTTGGCCGCATAAAAGAATCTCAGGCATCAGCCTTTTAATAAAATCTTCCTAAGTGATTCCAAGTCAAGGTTAAGAACTGCTGGTTTAAGAGGAATTAGAAAGGGAAACTTGAGTTAGGAGAGTATTATGATGGTCCAAGTTAGAAATAATAAAGACTTCAGTTAGGAAGTTAGCAGTGAGATATTCAGTGGTAAAAACAACAGGACTTATGTCCCAGACAAGGGAGAAAAATGAAGCAAAGATACCATCTTCATAGACGTGATGGTCCTAACCTTGAGACTGGATGAGGTTGCCATGGAAGAGAACCAAGTAGAGATCCTTAAAGGATAACTACATTCATGGATGGGAGAGGGTCCAAAAACCTGAGAAGTGGGAGGAGAATCAATTGGCTGTAGTGGTAGAAGCTGAGGCCTGAGATTTTCAAGTAGGATATATGATTATCTCAAGAGCAATTAAGAACAGTGTAGTAACATTAAATCATAGTAAGCTTCAAAATGTTTTTGAAATAGTCTCTGAAATATTTCTCTCAAATGTATGTTTATTGGATATCTTCGAAGTTATACTTTATAGGGACTTCTCTGGTGGCACAGTGGTTGAGAATCCACCTGCCAGTGCAGGGGACACGAGTTCAATCCCTGGTCCAGGAAGATCCCACATGCCACGGAGCAACTAAGCCCGTGTGCCACAACTACTGAGCCTGTGCTCTAGACCCCGGGAGCCACAACTACTGAAGCCTGTGCACCTAGAGCCCGTGCTCCACAGCAAGAGGAGCCACTGCAATGAGAAGCCTGTACACCGCAACAAAGAGTAGCCCCTGCTCGCCGCAACTAGAGAAAGCCCGCACAGCAGCTAAGACACAACACAGCCAAAAATAAATAATTTTTTTAAAAAGTTATACTTTATAAAGGTACTTTGAAATCCAAGAAAGATAACCAGACTTATGAAATAGAAAACAGTTTCTAATTCTAGTTCCACCTTTCTAGCCAGCTGACCTTGGGTAAGCCACTTACCCAGTGCTCATTTTGCTAGCCCAGTGAATGGCGATGCTAAGTGCTTGCCCTGCCTACTCCACTGTATTGTTTTTTGCATTAAGTTAGATAACAGATGTGAAAATGCGTTGTAAAATGTAGACCAGTATACAGAAAATGGATTATTAGCACTAACCTTTTTGCTGTTATTCACAACACTTTAGTATTGAGAAGCTTTGGACAATTTATATTCCTAATAAAGAGGTAAAATAATACTAGGAAGTCCAAGGTCACCTTCTGTTCAGGGAGCTCACCATCCCACAGGGAAAACAGGATAAGGAAATACGTAACTATAAACACCAGGGCAAAAGTTCTGTGAGAGCAGGAACCATGTCACTAAGGTATTTCCAATGCCTAACTTAGTGCTTGAAACCTAGTAGGCTCTCCTAAAATATTTATTTTTAAAATTTGATGAAGTAATACAAGGTAAAAGGTCATATAAATAAAATATTCGGATAGTTTTGAGGAAGAGGAGATTCAAAACCTGGCACATTGCGTGAATAATAGGAAAAGACAAATATATGATGAATTAATGAATCGTGGAGAGGGAGAGGTGTCATGTCCCAAAAAAGTCACCTGAGTTAACATGCAGCAAAAAGGAGTTTAAACCATATCAGATGCAAAATGTAGAAATAGCAGCAGGTGAAAAAGGATTTTTAAATTCAGAAGACTCTAAGTTGCTAAAGGCCAAGACCACGGACATCAGAAAACAGTGATGGGTCAGAGGAGACACCCTCGGAAATGGTGGTACACCCAAGCTGATCACTTATTTGCTTTATTGGTTACGACTGCATCTCACCCAAAGGCAAAAGCATTGCTTATGTTCAGATATGTACCTGAAATTTGGGTGCTAGAGTGTTCTGCTTTAAATGTGGCCAGTGAAAGCATCCTGATCATGTGCTCTTCTGTCTATAGGAATAGATAATCTCTATGAGAGGGCGCTTCACATCCGCAAACTCCTCCTGACCTTGCCCAGGTCGGTCCTTATAGTGATGAGGTACCTCTTTGCCTTCCTCAATCAGTAAGTACCATAATTCTCTGCCAAAATGCTCATCTTAATTCCATTTGCACCCCTCTGAGTTCTTTGTTCTTGGATTCTGTAACATGTGCGTTGGGTTCCATTTATCAGCAGAGTTGAAGAGGAAATGATTGAATAGAGACTGAAGGTACATTTTTCCTCAGCAGATCAAAGTCATTGTGTGACCTACCTTAAATAAGCCTGTCACCAGATGCAGAAACTGTGGCCATAATTGCAAAAATATACAAGTATTACTAAAAAGAGCACTTTTCAGTGAATTACCTGTTTTTCCAACTTCCATCCAAAGCCAATGTCATGAATGTTTTGTTAAAATGATGTAAACCACCTGCTCACTGCAGAAAATTTCTGTGATTTTTAAAGTTGTAGTCAGGGAAGGAGGGAAAGTGTAGGTGAGATTTATACACAAATCCAAAAAAGAATTTTCTGCAAATTCAGTATAATGAGACCTTGTCAAAAAGATGATATTTCTAAAACATTCTCTAAAACAATGTAACAGAAATCTTAAAACTCACTGCATTATTTTCAAGGAATCTTTACTCTTTTAATTTAGGCAACTTGATTTTCAGTTGTGTCACTTGTAGATACATGGGCTCCATTATAAGAACATCTTCCCCAGGTCCTATCTAAGAGCCCCCTTGCACTTCAGTGTTTCAGTTAAATAACTGGAAATTTAAAATCCAGGCAGAGTAAGCTTGGGCAAATGCTTTCTCACTCCAGCATGAATTCTCCCTTCTTAAAATTAGGATATTTTCTCTTCTCTATTTCACTGGAAGTTTTAAGTTCTTAAAAGCCATGGGGATTTATTACAACCCTGCTAACTCTTCCTGAAGTCACACCCATTCAGGCTGACCCCCTGCAAGCCAAGTATCCTAAAATAGGGAAATGCTGGCAAGGAACCATACAGAATGGAGCTAAAGCATTCACAAATGACATTTGTACAGAAGTCACCCCTGGAATTTAGCAGTATCTAGAGAGATGGGTATAATCTAGTTTAGGTTAAATACATCCTGTAAATTTTTACCTTTAAATAAGCCAAGTCACCCAGGCAATTGTAAAAATCTGAAGATTGCATGTGCCTCTCCTTCCCCAACATGGAGCACCTTGCATCCCTGCTGGTCCTCTCCATGCTGTCCCTACCAAATTTTCCTGACACACCTGAGCGAAACCAACTGTGAACGAATAAACCACAGTGGATTAGGAAAGCAGACTGACCATGAACCAAGAAAGTTCTCAAAACCTGAATCTAATTCACCGTGTATCTCAACAGAATGGCCACCGTGCCATTCGTCAGACGATTGGCATTGCTTCCAGCGTTTCTGCCCAAAGATGCCCCTTGGTCCCCTGCATCTGCCTTCATGCAGAGGCAAGGCCCAGCCTCTAGGATAGGATGCTCGGGACAGGAATTTTGGGAAAAGAAACTATTCTCTTTCAATTGTAAAATCAAAACATGTATGTAACGTTTTTATGTCAAGTTTTTGCTCTTCAAGCCAGCACAAAATTAAAGACCCAGAAAGACTGTGACTCTCCCCATTGAGCTTAAGTGGGTCTTTTGAAAATTAGACCATTCTTATTCTGAATCTCACTTTTCCTTCCTGCATTCATTTTCAAGATGATCTGTAACATGATCACTGGCTGTTATTTGTGAACTGTTTTTAAGATTTTATGTTGGAGAAATGGCAGAAGAGAAAGACATATGTTACCTGTGGAAATCATGCTTTTGTATTTTCCACTTTCTAGGCTATCTTATTTCCAAAACAGGGTGAAGTATCATGTCACATGGTATCTCAGTTTCTTTGTGTCTGTCAACATCTCACAAATATAGAGTCTCTTTTTTTCTCCTTCCATTTGTCGTCTGTTCACCTGGATTTTACATTTCCTTTCAATGTTGACATTCTATACACTGAAAGGTAGATTCTCTGGATTCTCCCTGGAGCAGTACCTTGCCCATGTGTTACGAGGCATAGCAGTAAAGGGCTGGCTTATTTTCAGTCACCTGTGGGAAATATCTCACAAATAGCCATTGGACTGGATTTAGAAATTAGTACTAGGCAACTGGAAATCTCCTCAGAGTTTGTAGCTTACCAGCTTTAAGTGGAATGCAAGAATTGAGGATTCTGTTCCCCTTCTCTTGCACTTGTGTGTTTTATGACACTGGTTGTCACCTAGTGTTGGTAGTCTTACCCAAAAGCAAATTACAAAGCCTGGAGTTGCTTGCTTTCTCACAGCGGGTACAAAGAAAAGGGGATTTGTTTTCCTCCAGACTCTCCTCAAGATTTATGGGAAAAAACTGAAATCTGAGATGTTTTCGGTTCGTTGGAGAACAATTTTAAAGATCTCCATAAAGCTTTATAGAGATCACTGCTGCCCCTCCCAGATTTACCTGAGCAGCATTTACAGCCGGACCATAATGTTTACAAATGAAACTCATTTACTTGATCCTTGTCTCCATTGTAGTAGAGATTATCTTAAACTCCCTTGTGGCTTTAAAAAATACCACTTAAGCAAACAGGATTTATGTTCCCCTTTCAGTTTCTACCAAGTTGAAAGGTAAGTCGCTTTACTTACTTTGGAATTTGCTGAGCCACCTTAAAGCAGGATGGAATATCATTTTATTCTAATAATAAAAACCAAATAAAATCTTTTAGATCGGTATTTTTAGAATAGGAAGTATCTTATTAAACATTGATTTTCTTTTTTTCTCATGTTAACTCCTTTCTTGCCTCTCTTTGTAGTCTTTCACAGTACAGTGATGAGAACATGATGGACCCTTATAACCTGGCCATTTGCTTTGGACCCACATTGATGCCTGTCCCAGAAATACAGGATCAAGTGTCCTGCCAGGCTCATGTGAATGAGATTGTCAAAACCATCATCATCCACCATGAGACTATTTTCCCAGATGCTAAAGAGCTGGATGGCCCTGTTTATGAGAAATGTATGGCTGGAGATGACTATTGGTAAGTCCAAGAATTTTAGTCCTTCTCCCCCTGGAAGAATTATGGAAGTACAGATATCAACTTAATTAAGAAAAAGAACACTGACTATAGGCTGCCAGTGCTTCCAATTTAAAAACAAAAGCAGCAGCAGCAAGAACACTTGAGATACATTAGAATACTAAAATCCATGACAACACTGGCTTCTTATTATGGAATTTCATATTCATCCCTCTCTTTTCCCCAAGCATGACATCTTTATAGATATATCCATCCTATCATGACTTTTGTAGAGAATGATTTTGATATATAGAGCTCTGTTAATTTTTACTATTATATCAAGAAAAGATAACTGATTGAATTGACAGATTTTATTTTTATTCCTAAATAGTTTTGATTCTATATAAAGTATTTCAAAATTCTCATTTAAAAGGAGCGCCGTCAACCAAATGTGTTTTCATTCTTCCTTATTTTCATTCTTACAAATAAATGTTATCCTAACCAGTTATGGTCACTTTGAGCAAATTTATTATTATATTGTTGGGATAAAAATGTTTTAACATGGCATTGTAGTCACCTCCCAATGAAGTATAAAAATGAGAGATATAGTCCATTGAACAATCCCAAAGGTAAGGAACCCTAAAATGTTTATGTTCACTGTTTGATATATGAGTGCTAGCTTCTAAGAAATCATATACAATCAATGTGGTTTTGACTCCTTGAGCCCCTACCGCGTGCCAGCTTCTCAGTGCATATGATCTCTTTTATTCCTCACAACCACTCTACCAAGTAAGTTAAGAGAGGCCGAGGAGCCTGTCCAATGGCTAGTGGTTACTGGACGCAGCCCAAGTCTTGTCTGATTCCAAAGTCCACACGAGTCTTCCCACTCAGCAGCTGCCTCCCAGCCTACCTCGGAAACTGCTTTGTGCAGCTCCGACTAAGGAGAAGCTGGAAATAAATTTGTCTAAGTCCTTCATTCTGGACCCTCCTCGGGACACTTTGTTTCCCACTGCCTTCCTGGAGATGAAGTAGAAGTAGAATAAGTAAGTGAAAGATCTAAATAACTCAGAGTACACTTATTTTTTACTTAAACCACAGTATATTCTTAAACCACATATCCTATGCCTTAAGAAAATTGAGAGTTGACTATTTCCACAAGTACTGCTAAATTAACAATAAAGCATGATAGATTCTAGTTTTATAGTATATCTAGCAATTTTATGTGAAATTCAATTTTAAAATATTTACTTGAGCACTTACTACATGCACATACTGACTAAGCTTGGCTCTGGGAAGATAAATGAATAAAACTCAGCCCTGGTGAGATTCAGAATTTTATTTTCCTAGTTGTATTTGTTTCAAGGCCAGTGTCAGTCATGTTTGGTATTTCCAAATATTCAGAGCTATGTCAGTAAGTTGTCTTGTTCATTGTATCACAAAGCAAGTATGTGGATGTCTGGTCGATATTACTTGATGCGTTGTATTCTAGAACTTTTGTGGTTGCTGCATTTTTACAAACAGGGTAAAAGCCCCATAATGAAGAGTCTTGCAGCCAGTAACACGTGCTTGATTATGTCCTTCTCCCATACATAGTGTTTTTTATGGGTATCGCTCATTTTAAACAGAAAGTCAGTAATATAGTAGTCATCCCTGTTCCCCAATGCCAGCAATATAAGTGGGCTTTTACAGTAATGTCAGGTTTGTATTTGTAACCATTTGCATTCCATTTATCAGCATACATTTGAGAAGAGATAGTGGTAATGTTAAAGGATAAAATCTGACTCTCGGATACAAAAATGAACATGTGTCTAGAAAAGTTAAAAAAGATACTACAATCAATTCAAAGCAGAAACCGAAGAGCCATCCATTTTTATGCAGTAGGGAATATTGAAATGAATTTGCAAAAACTGGTGTATCCATGGGGCAATAATCATATTCCACTAGAATTCAACAAATTTTCATTTTTATGGATAAGAATTATTTGTAATACTATCAACTTCCTACAAGTTAATTTTGTCTTTACAGATTTGTAATGTGTTAAAGGTGAAGGTACATACATTCCCATAGCATTAGAGAATCCTAGAGGCTCCAGCATTCCACTGAAAGGCTGTCCAGTAACTCCTTTGCCATTCCAAAGTCTTATTTTTTTTTTTACAGTAGCAATTGTTCATCTTTGAAATGCTTTCCACTTTGGCTTCATATGAATTTCTATTTCCGCTCCTCAGCGACAGCCCATACAGTGAGCACGGTACATTGGAGGAAGTGGATCAGGACGCTGGTACAGAGCCCCACACCAGTGAAGACGGTATGCATTTGTGCCCATGCTACTATAAAATTAGTCTTTATATCCATTTTTTAAGAATTGCTTATGATAAGAATTCAGTAGATACAAAAGAATACTTACTACATATGTGTAAAGTGCGAAGAATAACATTACAATGAACACTTGTGGAACCACCACCAAGTTTAAGAAAAAGGTATCATTACCTTTGCGCTTTCCTGAACCCATTGCCTTCTTTACCCCTCCAGGGTAACCACTATATGTTTGTACTTTTAAGTGATTTATTGTTTCATTTTCTATTTTCTTTAACGTTTCATAAATGGAATCATATGTATATACTTTTCATGATTTTTTTCTACTCAGTATTATGTTTCTGAAATTCATCCATTGTTGCATGCAGTTATAATCATTTATTTACCTATATTCCATTGTATTTATTTTATTATTGATGAATATGTGAGGTGTTTTCTATTTTTTTGCCATTAAAAACAGTGTACCTATGAATATTTCAAACATGTATCCTACTGCAAATGTAGAGTTTCTCTAGGATATACACACATAGGAGTAGCATGTCTTCAACTTTACTACGTACTGCCGAACTATTTTTGATAATGGTTGTAAGGATATCCACTCCCACCAGCAGTGTCGCAGCCTTTCAGTTGTACATAGTCATCAACACTTGATTTTTTTTTCCTTTATTTTTTTTTGCTGTGTCAGGTCTTAGTTGTGGCACACGGGATCTTCGTTGAGGCACGCGGGATCTTTCATTGCGGCGTGTGGTCTCTTCGTTGCAGCACTGGGGCTTCTCTCTAGTTGTAGTGTGCAGGTTTTCTCTCTCTAGTTGTGGCGCACAGCCTCCAGAACGCGTGGGCTCTGTAGTTTGCGGCACACGGGCTGTCTCTTTGAGGCACGTGAGCTCAGTAGTTGTAGCCCATGGGCTTAGTTGCCCCGCAGCATGTGGGATCTTAGTTCTCTGACCAGGGATCAAACCTGTGTCCCCTGCATTGGAAGGTGGACTCTTTACCACTGGACCACCAGGGAAGTACCAACACTTGACTTTATAAAATATTGTAATCTTTGCCAATATTGTCAGTGTGTAATGGCATCTCATTGTGATTTTAATTTACATTTCTCTGATTACTGACGAAGATGTTGTTTTAAAATATAGTGTATTAATAGAAAATTTGAGGTATGGTAAGGCCAGCAGATTGGGAGATGATCGCCATTGAAAAGATAATTTGATACAGTTCCTAAGAGGAGGGGACACATCATACCTGAGGGGGCCAAGGAAAGCACCAGGGTCAGTCAGGAGGCAGAGGGAGAGGAACAGCTGGGTAAGAGCTTTTATTGTGGTTTCCACAGAAAGGAACATGAGAGGCAGGGTAAGCAGGGTTAGGATTACCTAGTTTGGATAACTTCAGTGGGCTCTGGGCCTGTCTCTGGTTGTCTGGTACCTGGCTCTGAAGTGATTGGGGCAGACAGATAGTGGCCCAAAGTGTGAGAGCCCCAGAGAGAAGGTGGTTGGGATATAGGCTCTGGATTGGTTGGTTTGTATTTGAAAAGCACATTCCAGGTGAGTTGTTGACCGTCCCTAGGAATTGGCTAACCCTGGGAGGGACAGTCCCTCCAGGGGCAGCAAGGCCTCAGAGGTCACACTACAGAAAATGAAAAACATGGTTAATACAGATATACTAATTTTTGTATGTTTAGATTTCTTCTTCGTAAAATTCCTATCTTTTGCCCATTTAGGGCCCACTTGCCCACTATCATTTTCTCTGGGCTTTTTTTGCTTAGTTTAGTTTAGTTTGGCTTTGGTTTTTTCTTATTTATAAGAGCTCTTTGTGAGTCTGGATCGGGTCTTTTATTGGATATATGATTTGAAAATATCTTCCGCTCTGTAGTTTGTCTCTCATGTGCTTATTGTATCTTTTGCCAAACAGAGAATCTTAATTTTAAAGGCGCTGAATTTACCAATCTTTTCCTTCATGGTTGTTTCACTTTGCCTCTCCTTTAAGAAATCCTGTGCCCTGAGGTTAATGAAGAAGTTCTTCCATATCCTCTGCTAAATCCTTTCAGGTTTTGTTTTTCACACACAGGTCTTAATTCTACCAGGAATTTATTTGGAGGTATGGTGTGAGGTAGGGATTTGTTCCCTTTTTTCTCCATATGGGTGCACAGTTGTCCCCACTGTCCCAGCCTTAGTTGTCCTTTCTCTACTGCTCCACACCTTTATCATAAATCAAGTGTCATCTCTGCATGAATCTGTTTCTGGGCTCTGTTCTTTTCCATGGGTCCACTTGTCTATCCCTACACCCCTGTCTTAATTTTGATACCTTTTAATAAATCTTAACATGTGGCAAATCAAGACCTCTGAATTTGTTCCTCTTAACAATTCTTGGCCTTTTTCACTTAAATTTTAAACTCAGTTTTTCAAGTTCTTGAAACAAACAAGGAAAAAAAAACCTAAAGACCTGTTGAGGTTTGGACTGCCATTGCACTGATCCTACATACATTAATATGAAAAAAATTGATATTTTAAAATATTCAGTCTTCCAATCCACAAACACCTTTCTAGTTACTTAATGTCTCCCATTAAAATTTTATACTTTTCTCTGTAGTAATCATTTTTTTGTCTCTCTAACTTCTTAACTTTAATATTTAACATTACTTTTTGACACTTTTTTAATGTGAACATATAAAGCGGTCGGTTTTTTCTTAGTACCTCTTTAGCTGTATGCATAAGCCTTTTATTCTCTCTTTAGCTGTGACTAATCTGCTTTAAACCCATTCACTGTGTTTTTATTTTTAATTTTTTTTTCTACAAGTTCTGTTCAGTTTACTTTCACATCTACTTGGTCGGTTGCTCTTACGATATTAATCCTTTCCATTGTTTTAGATTATGTGTCTAATCATGCTAATAGCTGAAGTCTTCCTGGATCTGTTTTTGTCGGCTTTGCTCATTGAATCTTATTTCCAGTGTGTTTTATAAATTTTTTTACCTATTTCTTAGAACTTCATGGAATTCCTTTATGTTGAGTTGAAGGTATGTCCCCTCCAGAGAGGGTTTTCATATACTTCTGCCCGGTGCATAACCAGCCTGGGACCACAGTAGATTTTTAGTCTGAGATTTTTTCAGACCACCCAGGTAGTGTGAACTTAAACTGCAAACCTGCCAGAGGACTGAAACGTGGTTGGGATTCTCTAAGGTGATTTGTTTCCCAAGGCTTGAGATAGATTATTTCCTTAAGTCCAAAGTTGGTGTGGTTACATCTATGGAGAAGTATGGAGAGTGAGAAGGGAGGAAGATTTCAGAACTAGAAGTCCACTGTGACACAGAGAGTTTGATCCTTTGGTGGGGCTTAGATTCTCCACACTGGGCAGCCCCTGGACCTAGTCTTTTGTGCAGAATAAAGTTTAAGTTAACCAGGCAGGGAAAATTCCCTCCAGGCAAACTCTGACTTAACATATTCTAGTGTTCTGTTTACCTTGGTGGGTTCCCACATTCACCAGGTTTTTGGTCTTTAATATTCCTCACAGTCATAATTAATGTGATTACAAAGATTTTTTTTTAATCCAGCATTTTTAGTTGATTTCAGCAGGAGGGTTTTCAGGATGTCTAGGTCTACCCTGTGCTTTAAAAAAAAAAAAAGTTTATTTGTGTGTTTCTTTAATATATATATTAATTTATTTTATTTATTTATTTTTGGCTGTGTTGGGTCTTCGTTGCTGCACACGGGCTTTCTCTAGTTGTGGAGAGTGGGGGCTACTCTTTGTTGCAGTGCACGGGCTTCTCATTGCAGTGGCTGCTCTTGCTGCAGAGCACGGGCTCTAGGCATGCGGGCTTCAGTAGTTGCAGCACGCAGGCTCAGTAGTTGTGGCTCATGGGCTCTAGAGCGCAGGCTCAGTAGTCGTGGTGCACGGGCTTAGTTGCTCCGCGGCATGTGGGATCTTCCCGGACCAGGGCTTGAACCCGTGTCCCCTGCATTGGCAGGCGGATTCTCAACTGCGCCACCAGGGAAGCCCCTGTGTTTTTAAAAGTAGGATAAATTGACATTTTTAGAACTTAAGTTAGAAGAAACTAAAGTGAGAGCTTCTATTTCTGGGGTATTGCTTTTGAAGGTCTCTGAGCCCTCCCTCGGCCACTCTCCATTCTTCTGTCTTGAGTTTCTGTGTTTCTTTGTGATTCATTCCTTTTTCACTGATGACTTGTGAGTGTTTCCTTGCTTGCCCCAGTGGCAGGAAAAGCCCAAGACAAAGCCCCAGCCATCTCTCTTTCCAAGCATCTGTCTTACCACCGCACCATCTGGCAGTTGTTCTTACCTCTTGGCTACAAAAGAGCAGCTTTGCTGAGGGCTCTGTGTTTGAGATAATATTTTAATCATGTTCACCTGATTTTGCTGGAAAGAAAAGCATTGCTTACAAAGGACAGAGACCCTTGCCCGCAGCCAGAAAGTCCTGTAACTAAATTAACTGGAGTGTTGATTGTCTTTTTGATCATCTAGGTATTGTGTTTTCTTTTCTCTGTCATGGTATCACTAGAGAGTAGCTTTTGTTTCCAAAAGACAGGCTGTCACAGAACAGAATCATCGTCCGCAAGGGCAGTGGGTAACAGATCTAGGAGAGAAAGTGTCAGGGACAGCAAGGTCCCAAAGGGGTAGTGTGATGTACTAGCACTTTGTATAAAATTACAAGAAATGGAAATATAAGACTTGATAGCACCAGGCAGTCAGAAAATCAGCTTTGTTGAATTTTCTTTCCCTTTGCACAAAATTATAATTGCCTTGTAGGAAAATGAAGTTATCGTGTTCACCCTTATTAATGTTGTTATTGGTAGCAGTAGCATTCTACAAAGTCTCTGCAGGACCTTAAAGGACTGTGTAACCCTATATGAAAGGGGTATGGTGTGTCTCCATGCCCTGAGATCGATTTGCTCTGCAATGATGAGACTCAGATGTGTATAAATAGCTTATTGACACTTGACTGTGAAATTTCTCTCATGGGAGTGGAAAGAGTCAAAATAATGAAATTGCTCAGAATTACTAGTTGATGTAGTAGGATTACCAGTAAAGTGTACTTCTGATCCATCTGGTCATTCTTTTAAAACGTCTTTACATTTGAATTATATAAGCAGAGTCTGATAATCTTTTTGCTAGTTGTTTCCAAAAACAAAAAGAGATAATGAGCATAGAGGGCATGATGATGAAATTATGATAAAATTTGTATATATCTATTAAATAGTCTTAAATCGCCCTTGGCCAGTGTTGACAGTGTAAGACTGAATGGCATTAAAGAATATTAATAGTTCTCTCTTCTTTTCCCTTTGACAGGTACATAGGTTGTATGCTATGTTTTGCTGTTATCTTTCCACTTTCTTTCAGTAAAACAATTTAAACATATGGGTGTGTCACATAAGAATTTGCAAACTACATATCACGAAGCTCTTTTTGGCATGAGTTCATTGGCATGACTTCACTCCTCTGTGGATGTTTATTTGTGTCCCCTGTACCACAGACAGGTTGATTTCTGTCCCCCAGAGCAGTGGTTCCCAACCTTTTTGGCACCAGGGACCGGTTTCGTGGAAGACAATTTTTCCACAGACCAGGGGCGGGGGAATAGTTTCAGGATGATTCAAGCACATTACATTTATTGTGCACTTTATTTCTATTATTATTACATTATAATATATAATGAAATCATTATACAACTCACCATAATGCTGACAGGAGGCGGAGCTCAGGTGGTAGTACGAGCAATGAAGATGTAAGTACAGATGAAGCTTTGCTCGCTCACCTGCCGCTCACCTCCCGCTGTGCCGCCGAGTTCCTAACAGGTACTGGTCCGTGGCCTGGGGGTTGGGGACCCCTTCCCCAGGGAGAACTGGGGTAAAAAAAATTGGCATCTGTCATTTCAGTTCAAGCAGGATTTATTCTTTACATGCAAGTTTAGAACAGACTATAAAGTCAGTCTCCTTGAATAAAAGTTCTGTTTCCTCCTCTGTGAGCAGACTTATGGATATTTCATAAAGCTGCTATTGTTTTATTAAAATATAATTTTAGGATGGACTATCAGAGTGTTAACATACGATCTAAAAGTTATCAGTTATTAAAGGACTTAAACTATTGTTTTAAAATTATTTTTACACCTACTTTGCTGAGAAGTATACTATGTGCAGATCGTGTTGTGGTTCTGCCATATGAAATATCATTCACCTTAAATATTATCCACTAGCAAAAAGATGGGGCTTTTTTTGTGTGTCTTTATTTTAAACATAGAGCTGAAATTCACCCAGGCCCTTCATATAAGGTAAACCCTAAGCTTTTTCAGTATGTTTGTTGATTTTCATGCTCTTGCCATCCCAGAGGATGTTTGAATTTATCAAGTGAGAAAGTTTAGCTGGCTATCCAAGGATTTCTTGTGCAGTTATTTCATAGAAGTACAACAGATATTGAAGATATTGCAGTAAACTTTGGGAAGCAATAAACTCTTAAATGGAAAGGTTTGTTACCAAGGGAAATAGAAGATAAAAGTTCCTTACAAAATATTTGACAGGCAGGTTTTAATCTATTACGTGTGCATATATTCTAGAGTATTTGGAAAGTGATACATGCTCAGTTTTTAGCAAATGAGGTATCGTTCATTGCATAGACAGATTTCTCTAAGCATATGCCACTTGTACTGACCCTTTTTTGTTCTGTTTCTTATTAATTAGCAGTTTACTCACCTATTATAATTTTATTTATTTCTGGCTGCATTGGGTCTTCATTGGTGCGCGCGGGCCTTCTCTAGTTGTGGAGAGTGTGGGCTACTCTTCGTTGAGGTGCGCATGCTTATTGTGGTGGCTTCTCTTGTTGCAGAGCACGGGCTCTAGGTTCACGGGCTTCAGTAGTTGTGGCACGTGGGCTCAGTAGTCGTGGCACACGGGCTTAGTTGCTCCGCATCACGTGGGATCTTCCCAGACCAGGGCTCGAACCTGTGTCTCCTGCATTGGCAGGCAGATTCTTAACCACTGTGCCACCAGGGAAGCCCTACTCACCTACTGTTGGTAGCAGGGATGGGGTGATGGTGGGAGAGGGGAGATAGGATCATAAAGCCCCCGATTCAGGGCTTTTTGCAATGAGCTGGATCACAAAAAGCAACTCTTGTAGTTGTTTTGAGTAGTTTGTCCTCTTATTTGCCTTTAATATTTGTGGTCAGAATTAGAATAGAGCTGAAATTCCAATTCTAGGCCCAGAGCTTGATAGCTTTTTTCAACTTTTAATTTTGAGGTCATTGCAGATTCACATGCAGTTGTAAGAAACGCAACAGAGAGATGCCATACACCCTTCTCCCAGTTTGCCCCAGTGGTAACGTTTTACATAACTGTAGTATAATGTTACAAGTAGGAAACTGATATTGATATACTCCCTCCACCATTTTCACATTTCACCAGTTTTACATGCACTCATTCGTGTATGTGTTTACTTAGTTCTGTACAGTTTTATCACACGTGTAGATTTGTGTGATCACAACCACAGTCAAGATCAAGAACAGTTCCATCACAAGGATCCTTCGTGCTACCCTTTAATAGCCTTAGCTGTTTCCTTCCATCACTTCCCCCCGACCCCAGCCTCTGGCAACCACTAATCTATTCTCCGTCTCAATTATTATGTCATTTCAAGCATGCCGTATCAATGGAATCAGGCAATATGTAACTTTCTGAGGTTGGCTTTTTTCACTCACCATTGTTCCCTTGAATATTTTTTGATCTCTAGAAGATATAATTTTTGAATCTGGTCGTTTGAGTAGGTATGCTTGTTTCACAGGTGATATCCAGAATTTGTTTTTGATACTAGAAAAAATAAAGTTGTCTTTACTGTTGGTAGTAGTTTCAAGATTTGATAGTGCCAAAAAAATACATAAGGAAATTAAATGTATTCAAATAGTATTTAATGTGGTGATTTCTGTAAACTTGATTTTTTTTTTTAAATAAGCAAATAAAGCATAAACTTCTTAATGTTCTGAGATAGTGATTCTTCCATGTTCTAAATGGTATTAACATGTTGCCAGGGAACTTGATCAAATAATATTGGTCAAGATAATACTGGAGCTGTTGCAGAAGATATTACAACCCAAGGAGAGATTTTATATATCATATTGCAAAGCTTTAAATATTTTTTTATTAGACCGTCATGGTATCGCTAGTAAGAGGCTGTGGAAACTAAGAGCTAATGTTCAGTTTTTCTTGGCCTGAAAAACTGATGACAGCAAGAGAATATTTTTCTGTATCTCTTTTAACAGCATCATTTTCTCATTGTCTTGATGATTTTATTACCTTGTTCAGTCTGGATATTAAAACGACCTTGTTTATTTCTAAAGACTCATATAGACCTTTCAGTTAGTGCATCATGCCTTCCTGAGAACCCTGGCTCTCACCATCTTCTGGTGTGTTCTTTGTAGAAAATGAGCCAATAGAAGCAATAGCCAAGTTTGACTATGTTGGGCGGTCTGCCAGAGAGCTGTCCTTCAAGAAGGGTGCTTCCCTGCTGCTGTATCACCGCGCATCCGAGGACTGGTGGGAAGGAAGACACAACGGGATCGACGGGCTTGTGCCCCACCAGTACATAGTGGTGCAGGACATGTAAGTAGTCCCAACTTCCATCACCTGACGCTCCCAAGAGAAGACTCCAGCCACTGTTTTTATATATATAAATTTATTTATTTGTTTGCTTATTTATTTATTGGCTGCATTGGGACTTCGTTGCTGCATGTGGGCTTTCTCTAGTTTCGGCGAGCGGGGGTTATTCAGAAGTTGCAGTGTGCAGGCTTCTCACTGTGGTGGCTTCTCTTGCTGCGGAGCATGGGCTCTAGGTGCACGGGCTTCAGTAGTTCTGGCACACGGGCTCAGTAGTTGTGGCTCACAGGCTCTGGAGAGCAGGCTCAGTAGTTGTGGCACACAGGCTTAGCTGCTCTGCGGCATGTGGGATCTTCCGGGATCTTCCGGGATCTTCCCGGACCAGGGCTCAAACCCTTGTCCCCTGCATTGGCAGGCGGATTTTTAACCACTGAGCCACCAGGGAAGCCCAGCAGCTATTGTTCTTAAAATGACTTTGGTCTCGTGAGAAGCGAGCAGAAGGGATTACAGAGCAAAAATTTCTGAGCTGGGCACAGTTCTTCACCTTACTAATGGGTCTTTGCTAACAGCACTTCAGGGCCAACAGCTTCTCATTTCCCAAACTCTCCTAGAAGGTCTGGAGCCAAGGACTAGTGAGAGACACACCTTCTGAAGCGTTCAGGTTCTTAGAAAAATACCCTGTGCGGAGGATGGCTTTAGGAGCTAAAGTGGCCCTGCTGATTCCAGAAACAGTGGTGGCTCTTCTCTTGGTGCCTGTCTACTGTTTCAATTCCACATTCCCAAGAGAGAGGATGCTGACTTCAAGTCTAAAGAAAATCATCTTCAGGCTTTTTATTAATTTTGCTGATGAGAAAGCTCTGCTTTCAAAAAAATACTTAAAGAGACATCTTCCCGTCTGGTCATAATTTTAAGTGAAAGAAACAAGTTACAAAATACCATGTACAGTGTAATTTTAATTTTGTGACTGCAGTATTTCACAATGCAGCACCAATTTATGAACAGCTCTTCAAGGAAAAGGGGAAAATACCACATAAAATGTGTACAGTGACTGATTGAGCCTAAGTTTTAAAATGTTAAAATGTGTCTCTCAGAATGCAAGAAATATGATGTGTGTGTATGCAGACATACAGTCATATATATCTAAAGTACATAAACATATAAATATCTATAGTATAAATACTGTACATACCTGTGGACATCCTTGTAGATATGTATCCCAGGCAGAGAAGAAAAGCAGAGAAGGATATTTTCTAGAATTCGAACAGTAGTTGTCTCTGGATGTTACGTTATATTGTGGGTGATTTTTATGGGAATTTCGGAATTTTCCAATTTATCTGCCATGAAACGTTATTATTCTTATAGTGAAAAGAAAAAAGTGACGTTAGTAAGAGAAAGACTTACATACATAAATGCCATCACTTATTCTTTTGTCCCCATTCGTCTAGCAAAAGACCCTCACTCTTGATTCTCATCGTTTCAGGGATGATACGTTTTCAGACACTCTAAGCCAAAAAGCCGACAGTGAGGCCAGCAGTGGGCCCGTGACTGAAGACAAGTCTTCATCCAAGGACATGAACTCCCCAACAGACCGTCATCCTGATGGCTATTTAGCCAGGTAGGTGGAGTGGTCACCAGGCTCCTGAACCTCCACTTCTCCAGGGGCTCTGAGGGGCCGTGGCATCCACAGCCTTGCAGAATTACCCTGTGTGATAACCTCTCCTATCCTCTCGCTCTCTGTCTCTGTCTAGGCAAAGAAAAAGAGGAGAGCCACCCCCTCCAATGAGGCGTCCTGGCAGGACCAGTGATGGCCATTGCCCTCTCCATCCCCCACATGGTCTTTCCAACTCCTCAATTGACCTGGGGTCCCCAAGCCTGGGCAGTCACCCCCGGGGCCTACTACAGAACCGTGGCCTCAATAATGACAGTCCCGAGAGGAGGCGTCGGCCGGGTCACGGCAGCTTGACCAACATCAGCCGCCACGACTCCCTCAAGAAGATTGACAGCCCTCCTATTAGAAGGTCCACATCATCAGGGCAATATACAGGCTTCAACGACCACAAGCCACTGGACCCAGAGACAATCGCTCAGGTAGGCTGCTTTGGATAGAATATTGCATGGTAAGTACCGGTGTGTGACGAAGGAGGCGTACAGGAGTTACTTTCTGGAGCCATGTCTTTTGTACAGAATCAACTAAAGACAACAGAAAAGAAATTAACCCATTCTTCAATTTAAGTCCATGTGATACTGGAAGGGCCCAAGTGTATTAGGTTCATAGTGATTTAAACAAAGACACGGCAGAAACTTAGGACCCAGGACAGTCAAACACATCCTTGCTGAATGGCCAGGAAAATTCTAAAAAAGAAGAAGAATGAGGAAGGACTAGCCCTACCAGATCCGAAGTGCATGCCAGAGCTAGTAAAACAGACAAACAGATGGAATGGAATGGAGAGCCCTGAAACAACATTTGTAGTGTATGATGAAAGTGACACTTTCATCTTAGGACATGGTGGATTACTCAGTAAATGAAGTGAGAAAATGATGGTTGGCTGTTTGAAGAACAGCAAGTTTGGCTCCTCTGTCACTCCTGAATGGATGTGTGTCTTTACTTCCCAATAGTGACTGCAGAGAAGGGCCTTGTAGTTTTTTCTAATGATCAGAATTGACAAAGTAGGGTTTGCCTGGTGGCGCAGTGGTTAAGAATCCGCCTGCCAATGCAGGGGACACGGGTTCAAACCCTGGTCCGGGAAGATCCCACATGCCGCGGAGCAACTAAGCCCATGCACCACAACTACTGAAGCCCGCGCACGTAGAGCCCATGCTCTGCAACAAGAGAAGCCACCGCAATGAGAAGCCTGCGCACCGCAACGAAGAGTAGCCCCTGCTCGCTGCAACTAGAGAAAGCCCACGCACAGCAACGAAGACCCAATGCAGCCAAAAATAAATAAATAAAATTAATTAATTTAAAAATAGTATGACAGGAAAAAAAACTGAATCACTATGCTGTACACCTGAAACTAACACAATATTGTAAATCGAGTATACATCAATGGAAAAAAAAAGAAGAAAATATGTGTATGGCCAGTGAAAAAGGAGGTGAATAGATTCAGGGTTCACCATTTCAGTAAAGTGTCTTCCAGGTATCACTGAAGCTTAAAAATGGAATAGATCAAAAAAGGAAGTGAGAAATTAATGAAACAAACATGGGGAAGTATTAAAGATGGATTATTTTTAATAAAAAGTGCTCAAGGAAACCTGCATTTGATATGACAAATTTCCAAGCTATTTTCATTGTCCTAACTAAAAAGAATTTTGGATAGCAAATTAGATTGTGTGGAGAGTTTAATGTGTTTTTACAAAATTAAACCAATTTTAAGTGCACAACAGTTTTTCAGCAAAAACCAAAAAGACTTGACCTTTTTGGTTTTTTTTTTTATTTGAAGTGCAATGCAGAGTCCTTTGAGGTCTCTTTAGAACCAATGATATTTGGCTATAATCCATAACATCATTCCTTGTAATAAGTAGGTGAAACAGCATTTAGGTTAGAGAGACAGGGAGTAGGAGTTTAGTGGTGGGAAGGTATAATAAGGTCTGTTTTAACCCTTTTGCTTCTAGAACCAAAATCCTTTCATTGTAAATCATAAAAACAAAAACTCGACAGATAAACCAGGCTCTACACGTTCTCTCTGGCGCAAATACTTGTAAAAAAACAAATCCATATATTTAGCGTCAAATGGAAATCACATATGAAAATAATTACTTGAAAAGTGATGTCATCCTCACAATATGGCTTCCAGCTGTGTCCTTTATTTATCTTTCCATCTCTCATCTTCAGATTTTCCCATGAGGACAAGTAAGCCTGCCATCATGGTGTTCATACCAAAAACATGCAATTTCTTTTAGTAAACAAATCAGTGGAATCCCTGATAGAGCTTTTTTAAAAAAATTGACATATCCACATGTGATCACTGGATCTTCATTTATTCATTTAGCAAGTCTTTACTGAGCACTTACTGTATGGCAGCTCCCATGCTAGGTGTTATGGACACAGAGTTAAATCAATGGTCAGTAAGCCGCTGCATGAAGGTGCTCATAATTCAGTGGAGGAGGCAGATATGGAAATCAGTTGCTGCTGTGCAGGGCCACAGGCTAATGCTCCAGGTGAGTGGAAGAAGCCTGGGAATATGGAGAAGAGGTATTTCCATGAGACCAGGGCAGTGGTTCTCCACCCACCCTATCTCACACAGTACTCCACCATGTGTGTGTGTTGGTGCGGGGGGGGGGGGGGGGGGGGGGGGCAGTGTATAAAAAACATAATATGGGACTTCCCTGGTGGTGCAGTGGTTAAGAATCCGCCTGCCGATGCACGGGACACAGGTTCGATCCCTGGTCTGGGAAGATCCCACAGTCTGTGGAGCAGCTAAGCCCAGTGCGCCACAACTACTGAAGCTGGCGTGCCTAGAGCCCGTGCTCTGCAACAAGAGAAGCCACAGCAATGAGAAGCCCGCGCACCACAATGAAGAGTAGCCCCCGTTCGCCGCAACTAGAGAAAAGCCTGCGTGCAGCAACGAAGACCCAACCCAGCCAAAAATAAGTTAATTCTAAAAAAAACAACATAATGTAAAACTGACCCTCTTTACCATTTCTAAGTGTATAGGTCAGTAAAGTGTATTCACATGGCTGTGTAACAGATCTCCAGAACTTTTTCATTCTGCAAAACTAAAGCTCTGTACCCATCTAAGAACAACTCCCTTTTTCCCCTCCCCACCATGCCCTCGCCACCACTATTCTAAATACTTTTTGCTTCTGTGAATGTGCCCACCTCGTATAAGTGGCATCATGCAGTATTTTTCTTTTTGTGACAGGCTTATTTCACTTAACATAATGCCTTTAATGTAGCATGTGGCAGGATTTCCGTTTTAAGGCCCAGTAATAATCCATTGTACGTATACAGCACATTTCACTTATCCATTCATCTGTCGATGGTGCACACCTCACGTTTTTAAAACAAATATTTTGTAATTCCCCCTTTATTATCTGAAAAACTGATGATGTGCCAATTTTTTTAAAACATATAAAGCCCTAAATACAATGTAAAGGAAAAACAAAAGGAGATTAGTATTAAAAGAAATGTATTTCAGAATGCTTAACTACATTAGAAGACAAATGAAGTAGTGAGATGCTTTCACCTACATGTAGACTTACCATAAATACAATTAAAAATGTATGTTGATATAAGAGTATTATTAAGTTAATTAGTTTCGACTCAGTTTCCATAATGGTGTTCCCATTATGGAAAAAAATTATGATTTTTCTAAAATGGTGGACCACCCTCGGTCATACAGTTCTAATCAAAGCAGGGTATAATTTACATGATAGTTTCATTCCTAGAAGACACCATGAAAAATATATTTTGTGTTTATATATAAGAAAGTTAGGTTCTAGACTCAGACTATTATAAAAAAATTTTCACCTACATAAATGTCTGGAGGACATTTAAAAGTTGAACGAGATATGGGACAATTCATTGCATGTAAATTATCAGGACACTTGTAAGGTATCCAGTATCTCTGGCCCCTGCGCACCAAATGCCAATAATGCCACCTGGTTATTTTGACATTTAAAACTACACATACACGTACACCATATTACAGAAATGCCCTCCATGGGGCAGTACCACTTCCATTGAGATCCACTGGACAGAAGCGTCAGGGGGAGTCTTAAAATGAATTCTGAAGAACTGCTAGGAGTTAGTCAAGTATATAAAAGTGCTCAAAAATTATCTGTTGAATGCATGAAAGAAGCCTGATTTTTTCATGCCTATACGCATTTCTTAAAAATTGTTGCGCTAAATTTAAGCCATCTTTTACCACAGATTGAAATAGAATTCCATCTAAGATGTCAGCATGTAAGGTCAAACCCACCAGAGGGCTGCCACGTGCCTCAGAATGGCCAGTGCTTGTTCTGTGGCCCTTTGAGCCACTGGTGCCATCGCACGTCTTGTCTCCTGCACATCCTGAGTCACGGTGGTCGTGTGAGATGGCATTAGGTTTACACACTCCACAGGCTGGTGTTAAAACCGTCATGCTTTTGCTGGTCTGCCTGCTTTGAAGTGAAGTATATGGTTTCTATACATTAGTATTCATTATCAGCCTAGTCTGTCTCTCTTGCTGGTTATTTTTTTTTCAGCTAATTATCGAGTTATCATTGACACACAGCACCATATAAGTTTAAGGTGTACAGCATAATGATTTGACTTGCACGCATCATGAAATGATTACCACCGTGGATTTAGTGAACATCCAGCATCTCACAGAGATACAAAATTAAAGAAAGAGAAGAAAAAATGTTTTTCCTTGTGATGAGAACTTAGGATTTACTCTCTTAACCTTCACATGTAACCTACAGCGGTGCTCATTATAGTTATCACGTTGTACATCACATCCCTAGTACTTAATTCATCTTATGACTGGAGTTCGTCCCTTTAGACTGCCTTCATCCAATTGCCCATCCCCGCAACCCCCCGCCTCTGGGAACCACAAATCTGATCTCTTTTGCTATGAGTTTGTTTTTGAAGTATGCTTGACTTACAACACTGCTAATTCCCGTCACATGACATAGTGATTCGATATTTCTATACATTTCAAAATGATCACCAGAATAAGTTTAGTTACCATCTCTCACTTCTGGTTCTTTTTCAACAGGATATTGAAGAGACGATGAACACTGCTTTGAATGAACTCCGAGAACTGGAGAGACAGAGTACAGCAAAGCACGCCCCCGATGTGGTGCTGGATACCTTAGAACAAGTGAAAAACTCTCCCACCCCTGCCACGTCCACGGAATCTCTCAGCCCTTTGCACAACGTTGCCCTCAGGAGCTCGGAGCCTCAGATTCGACGTAGCACTAGCTCCTCCAGTGACACAATGAGTACTTTCAAGCCTATGGTGGCGCCCAGAATGGGCGTGCAGCTGAAGCCCCCAGCCCTTCGGCCGAAACCTGCTGTTCTTCCAAAAACAAACCCTACAGTAGGGCCCACCCCACCTTCCCAGGGTCCAGCAGACAAGTCTTGCACAATGTAAAAACCAACTGAGCGAGCATACGGGGAGGTGATTAGAAAGAGAAAACGGATTAGTGACAAAAGTCAACAATCCTTAACTTTCCTTAGTCGTGTGCTTTTAACTGGAGACCCTTTGGCTTTTCTGTGTTCTCGAATGTAATGTCTGAGACTAGCTAAATTAACACGGGCATTTGTATTTTGTAATTTCATCCTTTTTTTTAATAACTGGACATATCCTGTGTCATTTTAAAGACAATAGAAACACTTAGACTTACTTGAAAATCCAATGCTGCACCATTTGTAATGAAGGCATCACCGCTCTGCCCTGCACGTTGCACAGTGCTTCAGGCTTAGTGTAGCCTGGATGAGTCAGAAGCGTCTGAATCCAAAGGCAGGAGGATCTGAGTTCCAGGCCTTGGAATGTAACCAGTGTTGGTCTCTGGCACTCGGGGTAAGGCTGAAAGGTGACAATGGATTGTTTGGTAGCTGACAGTGAGTACCTCTTATTCCATGCAGTGGGGCAGGGGGCTGGCTCTCGCTACAGACTTGCTGTTGTCACAGTGGGGTGTTCCCAGCGCGAGCTGCAGCCCACCGGCTGACTTTCTTAACAGTCGTTTCCCTGGGTCCAGGTGAAAGTCTCAGCGGGAGCGGGTAGAACCTCTGCAGTTACTGCTTGAACTGAACCTGGGAAGGGACAGTCCTCCAGAGCTATTGCTGTGACTCTTTTCCCCAAGCCTGATCAGGCCCCGGAGGGTTTCCAAGTCCATCCCCTACGTTCACTGCAGACTAGAACAGTCTAATTTTAAAGACTGTCTGGTTACACTACTCCATGAACCCCTTCAGAGGTCTGTTGTTGCCTAGAAAACAACTTCTAGCTCCCCTAAGCCCCCGTGTCTTCCTCTGTGGCAACGGAGAAAGCAGACAGCGCACAAGTCCTTGGTTCGCCGGCCTTCCCTTCCCCTGACAAGATGACCTGGGTTCCTTTAAACGTGCTACAGAGGCCTGATGATCCTAAATTGAATCCCCAGCTCCCCTCGGCATTTGTCTCTTTGAGCTACGGTACTGGCGTAAGAGCCAGAGCAGCCGAGGTGGGACGATGACCTCATGCTTCCAGGACGACTTCCTCCCGGTTGTGCATCCTGGAACCATGGCTTTTTTTGTTTTCTCCGTGTGGTCTCTACTACATCACTCACACAGTCAGCTGAACTCCACTGACACCCTCTTTCTCTGACATCCTCACCCACAGACAGTTTTTCTTTAGCCCATATTTATGCTCTGTTTCTCCTCTATCTTAAAAAGCTTGCTTTGAATTCATTTGTTTTTACTAAGGTACAGATCACCACTGTCCTAACAGCAGCAGCTTATACCATCTGTAAGCCTATGAGCATTTTATCTACCCTGTCGTTGAACTTACTGAGGAAGAGTTTTTTTGTTTGTTTTTTGGTTTGGGGGTGTTTTTTGTTTTGTTTTCAGAAAAATGGGTGGCCAGAACTAACCCCTCTGGACCACTTTGATTTCAAACTGGCAGCCAACTGCGTGCCCACCTAAGAGTTACAGTATGGGCTTTGATTTCTCAGCTCATTGGTGAATGCATCAATGTGGAAAAAATGGGGATCTGTACTAAAATCCAGACATTACTTTGATCTCTACCTCAGTTTGCCAGTCGAATCATTCTAATGCAAAGAGAGATGACATTTGTGAGATACTGTTACCTTTCCAAGTCACACTGCTGGTGGCTTGCCTGCAGCCTGATTTCACAAATGGATTAAATAGTGAAAAAAATTATTTCAAATATAATATTTCCAGGTATTGTAAACCTCTGAATTTTTACAACATCCTTCTTGCCCATTTTGAAAAAGAGACCCAGCTCGGCATCTTGTGCAACACCCCCCCCCCACCCTCTCCCCCTTGAGCTTTAGTGGTCCTTCAGCACCTTTGGGCACCATGGAAACCCAGCCAGGACTGAGCTCTGAATAGCACGAACCCTTTTAAACAACCTTCCCAAATTTCTAGGAAATTGAAACTTTTAAGATAATCTCCCAGTTCTTTCTAGATTCCACTGTGGTCTCTAATTCTCTGTTGTTAACGGGGAAACAGAAACAGAGAAAAGGGTGGGAGCAATGGGGGAGGAGACTTTAAATCTTTTAGAAATTAAAGAGGATTCTTAAAAACCACTTCCTTATTTGATGGATGAGTAAGATGTTAACAGAGGGCGTCACAAGGGCAGAGGCGTTTTGAACTTACTAATTTTTGAAGGGTTCTTCTACAAGCTTTAACTTTAGCTTTTCAGATCTTACCCCTGCAAACTCATTTCTTCAGACTTCTCCCTGGTAATCCTCCCCAGTGTCTCCTCTCTTTGCTGTTGACACCTGCGATGGAACGAGGACTGCCTTTCCACCCTCCAGATCAGGACTCTGTTGCCTCGCACGGCAGAGGACATGCTGCTCCAGACCTCAGAGCCTCAGAGGCTGTGCCTTCTTCCAGGAAACACTTCCGAATACCCTCCCATCGCTCCCTTTCTTTACCTGTCTCTGTCTTTTCTCTCTATAACTCTGTTGTCACCCTGAGGCTTTTTTTTTTTTTTCCAATTCCCAGGGAAGGATGTGACCTCAGAGTGAGTAAGGACTCACTAATCCTTACTTTGTTTAGTAAAAGCCTTCAGATTCCAAGGATAAGACAAAGTGGCCACTTCACAAAGGATCCAGAATGACACCCAGTAAGTTCCTTAAAAGTTTCAGCAGCTGAGAGGGTTCACCTGTATGTGGGCCTCTTTACCGCCACAGGTGTAGCCCACAGTGGGGAGGTGGGAAGTCACAAGGAATGGGGAGAGAAGAAAGAAAATAAGTCCCTGAGGTGTTATGCCCCAGTTTCAAGGATCTTAACGGTTCATGTGCAGTTTGGGAAGTGGGTCATTTTGATGATGAGTAAATTATGGTTCTACAAAGATTACCTGACTCCACTTACACAAGAATATGTATTCACAGCTGATATAACTGAATGTTCACGTCCCATCCACAGAACTCACTGAAGTAGATTTACCAAATTGGCCTTTCTGTTTGGGTGGGGATGCTTGGAGTGGGTCGTTAGGATAGAGTGAACGGCTCTTAGTACCTGTTTCCTGATGAGTGTTCTGTAAATTATTTCAATCCATTGAATGGCCCTTTGTAGAGCTCCATGTTCAAGTGTGGCGTAAACGCCATTGTTCAACAGTTTTTCACACAATGTAATCTGACTTTGGTGCCCCTTGAGCAATCCATAGAATAATGTACAGCGGGGTCCCACTTCATCTACAGCAATGAACATGAACAGTGATCAATGGATATAGAGCGCCAAGGGTCAAAATTGTATGAGTTTTCTGTCTGTGTACTTTTGCCATTCCCAAAAATGGGTTTATAATTTAATTAAGAAAAAAGTGGGGGGACACGGTGGTCTCCTTAGCGTTTGGGAATGAAGCATAGCCTCTGGGGTCTGTAAACTGAAGAAACTTTAGTAATCACAGCCTCTGAAATTCAAAGTTAAAGAGCCTGTGGTTCTATTGGGTTTACAAGACTTCAGATTTGGGATGACATTTATTCCTGACCACAGTAGTGAGGGGCCATGAATTCAGGAAATGCGCTTGGGGCTGAGTCTCGCTCTGAGTTACCTGCCACATAGGCCCCAAGGCACGGGCAGCTTAGAAGTGAAGTCTCTTCCCATGTATGAATGAGCTCACGACTGGAGACTGGCCCCTGAGCTAAAAGCCAACCTCCAGCTGGGCTGGGGTGTCAGGCATGGGGCAGGGTGACTGGCACAGCTTTGTTCAAATCAGTAAAAATAAACTGGAAATTGAGCTTTCACTCACCCACCCTAGTATACTTTACAGAACAAAAAAAAGTCTACGTAGTATAATCAAAATGGTACCTGTATCTTAAAATTACGTAGGGAATTTTGTATGCTTAAATAATTGTTCTGGGTTCCATAATGCTTATCTTAGAAACTGTTTAGTAAAAGAAAATATATAAACCGTGCATTTGTGAATGCCCCCCCCTTAGAACATTCATCCAAGTTCAGTGTGTAGTGTGATGGTTATTATAGATGTTTGAAGTATAGTAAGTGGCTGTGTGACAGGAGAGACTGCTATTTACCTACTGACTTAAGGGTAACTCCTGCCCACGTAATTAAATCAGTATTGTCCTTTCCTGTCGGTTTGATTAATTGCAGTATTGGTGGCTTCCTGCTTGTGACTGTTACCTGATCGTGTCAATGTACATCCGTAGTATGTACATGTGAAAGTGCCTTTCTATTTTAGAGGAGTTTTAGCCTTGTTCTTTACTGTTGCCCCGCCCACCTCCTCCCCCAAGTGCCACCCCAATTCCTGCATCCACTTGACTGTTTTGAAATTTCCTTCCCTCTCTCCCAGCTGCTTCTCCACCCCCGCACCTTTTCATGCCTCGGTGCTTAGCCTTGTCCTGTCTTGCATTCTTGTCGGTCATGGTCAGGTCATGGTCATCAGACGTGTTGTTTTCCTCTTAGCCGTGACTGTGCCTTTCGTTCCCCACAGTCACTCTCCGGGTCCCCCGCAAATCGCCCCCCTCCCCTCCCCTGCTCACGTGCTGCTGACGGCCATCCTGTTCGCCTCTGCTCTGTACTGCCTCTTCCCATGACATTCCCTCCTCTCTGAAGTGAAAGTAAAGGGGGATGCTTTTCTAGTTCTGGAAGAGAAAAAAAGTTTTGTTAATCTGTTGTGACAATGCACTTTTATGTATAAGTACTGTACAGTTTGGCATGTACCATTCCAGGCTTCAGTATACAGTCAGGTCTGTTCTTCATGGTGTATCTTTATAATAAATAAGATAGTTCTGGCTGCCTTTGTCGGCTTCCGATGGTCTGATTCTCTGCCGTGTTTTCATTCCTTTCTATTTCTAATCACTATTTAATGCCCCCCCCCCACCACCAGAGCTGAGTTGCCTTAAATCGTTAAATCGTATGAAACTACCTTTTTTTAAAAAAAAAAAAGTTTTCATCTTTGATTTTGGTTTGTGAATTTGAAAATGAGGCCTCATGCACAGGGCCTATGTCCATGAAGCCAGGGTTTTTCAGAGGCATAGTTTGGAGACCCCTCTGTAATAAGAGAGATGGGGCTGGGAGAGTCTTAAGTAAGAGGCTGAGAGAGCACAGTCCTCCTAAACACTCCAGACTGAAATCTTTCCTTTGAGGAGTTTCTGACGTAGTAAACCTTGTGAAGCTGATTTTTGGTTTCATTTGAATCCATTGAAATGCAATCCTTAGGTATAGACTATGTTTAGAATTCCCCCATGTATGGATATTTTATCTCCAAACTTAGCTTTTTTTCCTAACTCTTGAGGACTGGCAATACATAATATAGTTTTGTAAAACTGTATCAGCAATGTGCAGATTGTATCAGCAATATACCAGACTGAATACTGATGAGCTGTAAAAAAAAAAAAAAAAAAATTGACATAAATGGAGGGGAAAAAACTTTTATTGAAGCATAAAATACATAGAGAAAAGTACACAAATCATTAGTGTAAGAGATTTCACAAAGTGATACACTAATTTATCCACCCCCCAGATCAAGAAATAGCACATTAACAGCCTCCTAGAAGCTAGGCTTTCAAAGTTATCAACATCCTGATGAATAACACCATAGTTTGGTTTTGCCTGTCATTTTAACTTTCTACAAACAGACTCGCGGTGTGTAGATTTTCTGTCTGGCTTCTTTTCTTGAAATTTATGTTTGGGAGAGTCCATGTTGTTAAATATGACGGTAGTTTTCTACATTTTTCAGGGCTGTATAGAATTCTATATGAATATGTATAGTCTAGTATTTCCTAATTAAACTTTAGGTATTGTATGCATGGCTGTATAGAATTCTATATGAATGTGCTTGGTGTTTTATTTTAGTATTTCCTGATTATACTTTGGGTATTATATGCAGAAATCTTTAAACATGGACAAATTAATGGGAAGAAAAAAAAAAAAAAAAGACCCACCTGTTAAAGGAAATCTTTTCCCCAAACATGATGGAATGACTTTGAACGAAGCCATTGACTGGAACGCCTATCTAAAAGCAGGTAGGTACCATTTTAGGACCTGAGAGTTGGATTTACAGGCTGCCCCATGGGAACAAATGCCCAAGTCAGACTATAGGATTGTTCCAGGAAAGCCCCACTGTCCTGCATCTCCCTCACTACTATCCGCAAATCCACGAGCCTCAGCCTCTGCCACAACCCTCCCCACGTGCGCCTGTATCCCTCACGCCTGAATTAGAGTCCCACGTGAGTATGGTTGTCAGCTCCCACTGTTCACAGGCCAGCACCCTGTAAGAATATTAGGAAGGCAGGGAAAGGGAGTTTTCCGGCTTCTATCTCGAGTAGTTGGGACTCAAGCAGAAAATTCCCAAACTTGATCTAAAATGCCCAACAGGTCCTGGAAGCCAAAAATTACGGCACATTCTGTGCCATGGGCCATATATCCCCTCTTGGATTTTGGAAAATAGGGTTAAGATACCTTTGAGAAGTAATCATGGTGAGGTTCACCATTCTTCAGTAGACTTCCATCTATATAGTAGATAGAAAACTTGCCTCCTACAGTGAAAAATGGTGATTTTATCAAGATGAGTCCTTAGCAAGAGTGGCCGGAGAGCTGGAACCAGGTTGGATATCAAAATGTGTGTCTGTGTGTTTAAGAGAGAGAGATTGGTCCTCCTGGAGCCCTGAGACAACATTCTTTATTCAACATTAACATCTTGAAGGAAGTTAAGATATTTGCAGTCCAGTTCTGGCAAATAGTGGGTGCCCCCTTCCTACGCATCAGAGTGCGCTGTCAAGTGCACTCCTGGGATGATTGGCTTTCTTTTAGCTGCTTGGGTGTGCAGCTGAAGGGAGGACTACTGATGAATTATCCTCCCAGTGATGATGCACTATACTAATCTTTTGTCTTTGACATATCCAAGGAATCTCTTGTGTAAAAATTGCCTCTCTAAATGAAAGTGAACGATCATGTCTGTAAGCTAGGGGAGAGGGAGGCGTCATCAATAGTCTGGTGGCATATTCGAAATTATACAATGATATGATATTAACTAATTTGAAAATGAGATTTGGCTTTCTAAGCCTTTGATGGATGGACTGCATCCATTTTTTTTTTTTTAAAGGCAACATGGTCAGGATTTCAAATAGAAGGTATGGACCGTGAGCAAAGGATGATTATTGCATTAGTAACTGAATATTAGCAGATGCATTAGGAGAGGAGGGAAAATTTTCAAATACGACAATAGTCTATTATCTGATCCTAATTCAAACTCAGTTACTAGACTTCTACAAATCATCAACCAATGCCTTAATTTCCCAGACAGAAATAATCCACAGCAGCATTTTAGTATATTGTCTTCTAATCCTTACACTATGCTTATTTTTAGTGGAGTTGAATTTATATTGTGCATATAATTGTGTATCCTTGTCAGGTTTTTCTCCCTCGTATCAGTTCTTATTACAAGTCTCAGTAAACATGATTTTTTAAGGACTGCATTAATATTCTAGCATATGAACATACCATAATTTATTTAATCATTTTCCTCTCAGTGAGCCTGTTTGCAGGGTTTTTTTCAACTGAATGTTCTACAGAGCTGTAGTAAGCAGCTCTGTACATAATCACTGTCTGCATTTTGGATCATTAATTTAGCATTGAATCCAAAAAAATGAAATAACTGGGTCAGGGGGTATAAGCATCTCTAAATTTCATGATAAATGTTGCCAACATGTTTTCCGGAAAGTCTGCACAAATTTACACTACTGCTGGCAAAGTATGAGTACAGAACACAAGCTTACAATACTGTCATTTTGTTTCTTTGCCAATGTAATAGGTAAATGAGAGTTTTGATCCAAATTCTCCAATCTTTGTTCAAGTGCATATCCTCATTTTCAGAGTAGAAATCCCCGTTTTGCTCACCTCTTTGTCCTCAATCTCAGATGTCTCCCTCCCTATCAATTCAGCTGAACATCAGCAGAGATTTTCCCCTAGACACCTTAAACTCAAGAGACCCAAAAACTAAATCCACTTTCTTGCATTCCAAAACACATTCCATTCCCCTCCACCAACATCCAGTGTTTTACTGATTTTTCTCTCTGATTTCACCTAGTTCTGTGTGCTTCATTTCTTTTTGCCTCAACTATTGCAGTATCTTCCCACATAGTTTTCCTGGGTCCACTGTCTTCCCTTTGCAAGGATTCTCTATACTCACGCTAATCATCTTTCTTTAAAAAAACAAAAACGAAAACAATCTAACAAACTAGTGAGTAAAAAATCCAACAAACAAGCATTGAAAACTTACTATCTACTAGGCATTGTTTTAGACATGTTACATAAAAATAGCTAATTTGTATTGAGTGCCAGACACCATTATACAAACATTAATTTAATCCTTACAAGAAAGCCAAGAGAAAAAGCTACGACTATTATCATCCTTACAAGCGAGAAAACTAAACCAGGAGGGGTTAAGAACTTGCTGTGGTCACAGAGCTAGCCAGTGGTAGAGCCAGGATTTGATTCTAAGCCACCTGGTCCCAGAGGTTGTGCTTGTAATTACTGCTGCATTCTGAGCCCTGTAAGATGCTCATATCACTCCCCTGCTCAAAAACCATATGTGGCTCCCCACTACAGACCCAGAGCTATGTCTCATTCATCTCTGCACCTTCAAACCTAACATATCATTAACTAACAAAACTGAAATGAATGCAGTATCTGCCACGTTGGCGGTCTGCCACTTGCCTTCCTGCCCACCACTTCCTCTCAAGAACCTTTATGCTCAGCCCTATCGGGTTACCTTGCCCTGAATGGGCTGCACTATAAGCTTCGTCACCGCGGCTCAGGCCATTCATCAGCCCAACATGTCCCCTGCCTCACTGATATCCGCCTGATGCAATAATTTAAACTTAAAAACCCAGCGGAAATGTTACATCTTACACGAAGAGTTCCCTAAATCTCTCAGCTGGTATTCACTGCTCCGTCCTCCATGCTTTCACTGCACTTCACTCTCATTCAGTCAGGCTCTCTTCTGGGCATGTGGCTGTGAACAAGACATACAGGCTTCCTGGTCTCATGAAGTATGGTTCTTAGTTGGATAACAACCAAACAAGCCAACAACTATTCTGGCAAAACCATTTCAGGTGCTGATAACTGCTATGGAAAGTAAAAGTGAAACAGAACAGGGTGATTTACAATGTCTGGGAGGGGGACTTTAGATGGGACAGTTTGAATGTCACCTCTGAGGTGGCAGAATTTGAGCTAAGATCTGAGTGATGAGAAGGAAACAGGCAGGTGAAAAGAAAGAAAAAGACTTGGCCAGGCAGGGGGAACTGCATGGGACACTGCCCTGTGAAAAGGCCATGCAGAGTTGTTAGGGAGTTAAAGAAGGTCACAATGACTGGAGCAGTGTAAGCAAGAAAAACTGGAGATGGAGATGAAGGCTAAAGAGTGGATAGAGACCAGACTTTGGAGGAGCTTAGAGGCCAAAACAGCATATTTAGATGTCATTCTAAGTGCAAGGAGAGTCATTGGAAGGTTCGCAGGAATATGACATCATCAGTGTTTTAAGAAATTGTTCTACACAAGTACAGTGAGACATCACATCATACCTGTTAGGATGGCCATTGTCGGGGGGAATAAAAACAAGGAAAGAAGGAAGGAAGAAAGAAAATAACAAATGTTGGTGAGGGTGTGGAGAAATTGGAATCTTTGTGCACTGTTGGCAAGAATGTAAAATGGTACAGCTGCTATGGAAAACAGTATGGCATTTCCTTTAAAAAATTAAATATAGAATTATTATATCATCCAGCACTCCCAATTCTGAGTATGTATCCAAAAGAACTGATAACAGAATCTCAAAGAGATATTTGTGCATCACATTCATTGCAGTGTTATTCACAATAGCAAAGGTGTGGAAGCAACCTAAATGTCAATCAATATTTGAATGGATAAAGAAGATGTGGTATAAGACCCAAGAAAACCACCTTCCACAGGTTGCACACCCAGCCTGCCCACATCAGGCCAGACCCTATCCTGGGACCAGCTGGGTCCCAGCCCTGCCCACTAGCAGGCCAACACAAGCTTCAGGACACCCCGGAACACACACCCAACTGTGTCAGGAACCAGCTCCCCCCAACCCCCCTGCCCCTCAGCTATCTGACACCAGCTCTGGGATCCCTGGGCCCTTCAGCCAGATTCCAGGATGTGGCCCTGCCTGCCAATACTCCAGCACTAACCCCAGGAACTGGCTTCACCCGCCAGTAGTGGGGGCAACAGCCCCAGAGTCTTCTGGACCCTGATGCCACATACCAGTGAGCCAGCACTAGCCCCAGGGCCCCCTGGGTTTCTGCAGTCAGCCATCTTGTGACCAGGACCCACTAACCAGCAGCAAACAGCATCTACAGAAGGTAGGCCTGGCAACCAGGTGGGCCAGGGGCCAACAAAGTCTACCAGATCACCCACATAGTCAGTCTGCCACAACAGAAGGACAAAATCAGGCAACAAAGGACCATCTTCAAACAAAGGAACAAGATAAAATCCCAGAAGAAGAACTAAGTGAAGTGGAGATAGGCCATCTACCCGAGAAAGAGTTCAGAGTAATGATCGTAAAGATGATGGCAGAACTCAGGAAAAGAATAGATGCACAGAGATGGAAGTTTTTAAACAAACAGAAAGGATAAAGAACAACCAAGCAGAGATGCAGAATACAATAACTGAAATGAAAAATACACAAGAAGGAATCAATCATTAGTAGACTAAGTGATACAGAGGAGTGGATCAATGAGCTGGAAGACAGAGTAGTGGAAATCACTGCTGCAGAACAGAAAAAAGAATGAAATGAGAGGAGGAACCAAGATGGAGTAGAAGGAAGTGCTCTCACTCCCTCTTGCAAGAACACCAGAATCACAACTAGCTGCTGGACAATCATCAACAGGAAGACACTGGAACTCACCAAAAAAGATACCCCACATCCAAAGACAAAGGAGAAGCCACAGTGAGACGGTAGGAGGGGAGCAATCACAGTAAAATCAAATCCCATAACTACTGGGTGTGTGACTCACAGACTGGCAAACACTTATACCACAGAAGTCCACCCACTGGAGTGAAGGTTCTGAGCCCCACGTCAGGCTTCCCAACCTGGGGGTCTGGCAACAGGAGGAGGAATTCCTACAGAATCAGACTTTGAAGCCTAGTGGGAATTGATTGCAGGACTTCCACAGGACTGGGGAAAACAGAGCCTCCACTCTCGGAGGGCACACACAAAGTAGTGTGCGCATCGGGACCCAGGGTAAGGAGCAGTGAGCCTAGGGGAGACTGAACCAGACCTACATGCTAGTGTTGGAGAGTCTCCTGAAGAGGCAGGGGGTGGCTCTCTTTCACCGTGGGGGCAAGGACACTGGCAGCAGAACTTCTGGGAAGTACTCCTTGGTGTGAGCCCTCCCAGAGTCTGTCATTAGCCCCACCAAAGAGCCCAGGTGGGCTCCAGTGTTGGGTCACCTCAGGCCAAACAACCAACAGGGAGGGAACCCAGCCCCACCCATCAACAATCAAGTGGATTAAAGTTTTACTGAGCTCTGCCCACCAGAGCAACAGTCAGCTCTACCCACCACCACTCCCTCCCATCAAGCCTTTTAGATAGCCTCATCCACCAGAGGGCAGACAGCAAAAACAAGAAGAACTACAATCCTGCAGCCTGCAGAACAAAAACCACATTCACACAAAGATAGACAAGATGAAAAGGCAGAGGGCTATATACCAGATGAAGGAACAAGATAAAACCCCAGAAAAACAACTAAATGAAGTGAAGATAGGAAACCTTCCAGAAAAAAAATTCAGAATAATAATAGTGAAGATGATCCACAACCTCGGAAAATGAATGGAGGCAAAGATCGAGAAGATGCAAGAAATATTTAACAAAGACCTAGAAGAATTAAACAACAAACAGAGATGAACAATACAATAACTGAAATGAAAAATACACTAGAAGGAATCAATAGCAGAATAACTGAGGCAGAAGAACAGATAAGTGACCTGGAAGACAGAATGGTGGAATTCACTGCTGCGGAACAGACTAAATAAAAAAGAATGAAAAGAAATGAAGACAGCCTAAGAGACCTCTAGGACAACATTAAATGCAACAACATTCGCATTATAGGGTCCCAGAAGGAGAAGAGAGAGAGAAAGGACCCGAGAAAATATTTGAAGAGATTATAGTCGAAAACTTCCCTAACGTGGGAAAGGAAATAGCTACCCAAGTCCAGGAAGCGCAGAGAGTCCCAGGCAGGATAAACCCAAGGAGAAACACGCCAAGACACGGTAATCAAATTGGCAAAAATTGAAGACAAAGAAAAATTATTGAAAGCAGCAAGGGAAAAATGACAAATAACATACAAGGGAACTCCCATAAGGTTAACAGCTGATTTCTCAGCAGAAACTCTACAAGCCAGAAGGGAGTGGCATGATATACTTAAAGTGATGAAAGGGAAGAACCTACAACCAAGATTACTCTACCCAGCAAGGATCTCATTCAGATTTGATGGAGAAATCAAAAGCTTTACAGACAAGCAAAAGCTAAGAGAATTCAGCACCACCAAAACAGCTCTGCAACAAATGCTAAAGGAACTTCTCTAACTGGGAAACACAAGAGAAGAAAAGGAGCTACAAAAAAAAAACCCAAAACAATTAAGAAAATGGTCATAGGAACATACATATCAATAATTACCTTAAACGTGAATGGATTAAATGCTCCAACCAAAAGACACAGGCTCGCTGAATGGATACAAAAACAAGACCTATATATATGCTGTCTACAAGAGACCCACTTCAGACCTAGGGACACATGCAGACTGAAAGTGAGGGGACGGAAAAAGATATTCCATACAAATGGAAATCAAAAGAAAGCTGGAGTAGCTATACTTGTATCAGATAAAATAGACTTTAAAGAATGTTACAAGAGACAAGGAAGGACAATACATAATGATCAAGGGATCAATGCAAGAAGAAGATATAACAATTATAAATATATATGCACCCAACATAGGAGCACCTCAATACATAAGGCAACTGCTAACAGCTATAAAAGACAAAATCGACAGTAACACAATAATAGTGGGGGACTTTAACACCTCACTTACACCAATGGACAGATCATCCAAAATGAAAATAAATAAGGAAACACAAGCTTTAAATGACACCATAGACGAGATAGATTTAATTGATATTTATAGGACATTCCATCCAAAAACAGCAGATTACACTTTCTTCTCAAGTGTGCACGGAACATTCTCCAGGATAGATCACATCTTGGGTCACAAATCAAGCCTCAGTAAATTTAAGAAAAGTGAAATCATATCAAGCATCTTTTCTGACCACAGCGCTATGAGATTAGAAATGAATTACATGGGAAAAAATGTAAAAACCACAAACACATGGAGGCTAAACAATACGTTACTAAATAACCAAGAGATCACTGAAGAAATCAAAGAGGAAATCAAAAAATACCTAGAGACAAATGACAATGAAAACACTATGATCCAAATCCTATGGGATGCAGCAAAAGCAGTTCTAAGAGGGAAGTTTATAGCTATACAAGCCTACCTCCAGAAACAAGAAAAATCTCAAGTACACAATCTAACATTACACCTAAAACAACTAGAGAAAGAAGAACAAACAAAACCCAAAGTTAGCAGAAGGAAAGAAATCATAAAGATCAGAGCAGAAATAAATGAAATAGAAACAAAGAAAGCAATAGCAAAGATCAATAAAAGCTGGTTCTTTGAGAAGATAAACAAAATTGATAAACCATTAGCCAGACTCATCAAGAAAAAGAGGGAGAGGACTCAAATCAATAAAATTAGAAATGAATAAGGAGAAGTTACAACAGACACCGCAGAAATACAAAGCATCCTAAGAGAACACTACAAGAAACTCTATGCCAATAAAATGAACAACCTGGAAGAAATGGACAAATTCTTAGTAAGATATAACCTTCCAAGGCTGAACCAGGAAGAAACGGAAAATATGAACAGACCAATCACAAGTAATGAAATTGAAACTGTGATTAAAATACTCCAACAAACAAAAGTCCAGGACCAGAAGGCTTCACCGGCGAATTCTATCAAACATTTAGAAAAGAGCTAACACCCATCCTCCTCAAACTCTTCCAAAATATTGCAGAGGAGGGAACACTCCCAAACTCATTCTATGAGGCCACCATCACCCTGATACCAAAAGCAGACAAAGATACTATGGAAAAAGAAAATTGCAGACCAATATCACAGATAAATATAGATGCAAAAATCCTCAACAAAATACTAGCAAACAGAATCCAACAATACACCACGACCAAGTGGGATTTATCCCAGGGATGGAAGGATTCTTCAATACACAAGTCAATCAATGTGATACACCATATTAACAAATTGAAGAATAAAAACTATATGATCATCTCAAAGGATGCAGAAAAAGCTTTTGACAAAATTCAACACCCATTTATGATAAAAACTCTCCAGAAAGTGGGCATAGAGGGAACCTACCTCAACATAATAAAGGCCATATACGACAAATCCACAGCAAACATCATTCCCAATGGTGAAAAACTGAAAGCATTTCCTCTAAGATCAGGAACAAGACAAGGATGTCCACTCTCACCACTATTATTCAACATAGTTTTGGAAGTCTTAGCCATGGCAATCAGAGAAGAAAAAGAAATAAAAGGAATACATATTGGAAAAGAAGAAGTAAAACTGTCACTGTTTGCAGATGACATGATACTATACATAGAGAATCCTAAAAATGCCACCAGAAAACTACTAGAGCTGATCAATGAATCTGGTAAAGTTGCAGGATACGAAATTAATGCACAGAAATCTCTTGCATTCCTATACACTAATGATGGAAAATCTGAAAGAGAAATTTTGGAAACACTCCCATTTACCATTGCAACAAAAAGAATAAAATATCTAGGAATAAACCTACCTAGGGAGACAAAAGACCTGTATGCAGAAAAGTATAAGACACTGATGAAAGAAATTAAAGATGATACCAACAGATGGAGAGATATACCATGTTCTTGGATTGGAAGAAACAGTATTGTGAAAATGACTATACTACCCAAAGCAATCTACAGATTCAATGCAATCCCTATCAAATTACCAATGGCATTTTTTATGGAACTAGAACAAATCATCTTAAAATTTGTAGGGACACATAAAAGACCCCGAATATCCAAAGCAGTCTTGAGGGAAAAAAACGGAGCTGGAGAAATCAGACTCCCTGGCTTCAGACTATACTACAAAGCTACAGTAATCAAGACAATATGGTACTGGCACAAAAACAGAAATATAGATCAATGGAACAAGATAGAAAGCCCAGAGATAAACCCACACACCTATGGTCAACTAATCTATGACAAAGGAGGTAAAGATATACAATGGAGAAAAGACAGTCTCTTCAATAAGTGGTGCTGGGAAAACTGGACAGCTACATGTAAAAGAATGAAATTAGAACACTCTCTAATACCCTACACAAAAATAAACTCAAAATGGATTCGAGACCTAAATGTAAGACTGGACACTATAAAACTCTTAGAGGAAAACATAGGAACAACACTCTTTGACATAAATCACAGCAAGATCTGTTTTGATCCACCTGCTAGAGTAATGGAAATAAAAACAAAAATAAACAAATGGGACCTAATGAAACTTCGAAGCTTTTGCAAAGCAAAGGAAACCATAAACAAGACGAAAAGACAACCCTCAGAATGGGAGAAAATATTTGCAAACGAATCAACGGACAAAGGATTAATCTCCAAATATATAAACAGCTCACGCAGCTCAATATTAAAGAAACAAACAACCCAATCCAAAAATGGGCAGAAGACCTAAATAGACATTTCTCCAAGGAAGACATACAGATGGGCAAGAAGCACATGAAAAGCTGCTCAACATCACTAATTATTAGAGAAATGCAGATCAAAACTACCATGAGGTATCACCTCACACCAGTTAGAATGGGCATCATCAGAAAATCTACAAACAACAAATGCTGGAGAGGGTGTGGAGAAAAGGGAACTCTCTTGCACTGTTGGTGGGAATGTAAATTGATACAGCCACTATGGAGAACAGTATGGAAGTTCCTTAAAAAACTAAAAATAAATTTATCATATGATCCAGCAATCCCACTACTGGGCATATACCCAGAGAAAACCATAATTCAAAAAGACACATGTATGCCAATGTTCATTGCAGCACTATTTACAATAGCCAGGTCATGGAAGCAACCTAAATGCCCATCAACAGACGAATGGATAAAGAAGATGTGGTACATATATACAATGGAATATTACTCACCCATAAAAAGGAACAAAATTGAGTCATTTGTTGAGACGTGGATGGACCTAGAGACTGTCATACAGAGTGAAGTAAGTCAGAAAGAGAAAAACAAATATCGTATATTAACACATGTATGTGGAACCTAGAAAAATGGTACAGATGAGCCAGTTTGCAGGGCAGAAGTTGAGACACAGATGTAGAGAACATATATATGGACACCAAGGGGGGGAAACTGCAGTGCGGTGGGGATGGTGGTGTGCTGAATTGGGCAATTGGGATTGACATGTATATACTGATGTGTATAAAATTGTTGACTGATAAGAACCTGCAGTATAAAAAAACAAACAAAACAACCAATACTAAACTTTCATTGGGTTATTTGTATGGAAATATGTCAATATAAATGTTTGACATTACATGAAATTTCTAAAAATCTTATATGTTCTGGTATAATGTTATAAGTCATAATTCTATTTTTACTTTAAAATGTATATCTCAGAAATAACTAAATTTCCTTGTCAATTGCATTATTATGAACTTTCATCAAATCTTTAACTGTGGTCATTTTTAAGTCTTTTGTCATTTACAGACAGTTCTGGGTGTTCTCTGATGTTTTTGCAAATATGTTCCTATAAAAGGGTTTCATCTTCAAGGAATCCATGGAAAAGACTCTGACAAGTACAGGTTTCTGGTAACTGACTGTACTGCTGAACTGAATGACTAAGCATTTTCAAAATTCTAATGGAAAACTGATGAACTCATAAAAGTGTTTACAAGAGATCAAGATGAAAAAAAATTAATTACATGGGACTGAGTGAACTGATGAGGATGATTATAATTTTTGTGACATTCTGTTTGAATTTAAAAAAAAAGAATGAAACGAAATGAGGACAGTTTAAGAGACCTCTGGGACAATACCAAGTGTACTAATATAGTAAGTCCCCTACATATGAACATTCAAGTTGCGAACTTTCAAAGATGCAAACATGCATTCGCATGTCCAATCACATAAGTTAGTTCACATGTCTGGTGTACACTGTGATGTGTGTGCATCTTCTACAAGTGGTTGTGCTTTTGTGTACTTTACTGTACAGTACTGTATAGAGTACAGTAGTACAGTATCTTTATTTCAAGCCCCAGATGTCCAGAAGCAAGTGCAAAAGCAGCAGTGGTGTAGCTGGTACTGCTAAGAAGTGCCAAGCGATAACGATGGAAACAAAAATGAAAGTAATTGAGAGAGTGGAGGGAGGCAAAAAGATGGTAGACGTCGCTCCTTCTTATAACATGAATTGTTCAACCATCAGCACAAGTCTAAAGAATAAGGACAAGATCATGGAACATGTGAAGTCTGCTGTGCTGATGATGTTGACAATAATTTTAAAGAAGCATGGGGGCTTCCCTTGTGGCACGGTGGTTAAGAATCTGCCTGCCAATGCAGGGGACACGGGTTCGAGCCCTGGTCCGGGAAGATCCCACATGCCACAGAACTAATCCCATGCACCACAACTACTGAGCCTGCGCTCTAAAGCCCGCGAGCCACAGCTACTGAGCCCGCGTGCCACAACTACTGAAGCCCATGCACCTAGAGCCCTGCACTTCAATAAGAAGCCACTGCAATGAGAAGCCCACGAACTGCAGCAAAGAGTTGCCCCTGCTCGCCACAACTAGAGGAAGCCTGCGTGCAGCAACGAAGACCCAGCACAGCCAAGAATAAATAAATAAGTAAAATAAGTTAAAAAGAGAAGCATGGAAAAGTGATGGAGGAGATGGAGAAACTTCTCAGCGTGTGGATGCAGGATCGAGATCAGCATCAGCAATGAGTCCTGGGCTTCCCTGGTGGCGCAGTGGCTGAGAGTCCGCCTGCCGATGCAGGGAACACGGTTCGTGCCCCGGTCCGGGAAGATCCCACATGCTGCGGAGCGGCTGGGCCCGTGAGCCATGGCCTCTGAGCCTGCGCGTCCGGAGCCTGTGCTGCGCAACGGGAGAGGCCACAACACTGAGAGGCTCGCGTACCGCAAAAAAAAAAAAAAACAAAACAAGCAATGAGTCCTGCTCAGCTTAATGCTGATTCAAGAGAAAGCTAAAAGCCTTTATGAATACTTGAAGAAGAAACACGGCGAAGAATCAGAGGCGCATCTTTTAATGCCAGCCATGGCTGGTTTCACCAGTTCAAGGCTACAGCCAGCTTTCACAATTTAAAAGGAAGTGGCGAGGCAGCAAGTGAAGATTCAGTAGCTGCCCGGGAATTTCCTGAAATATTTCAAGAAATTATTGATGAAGGCATATATTTACCCAAACAGGTTTTTAATGTGGATGAGACAGGACTGTACTGGAAGAGGATGTCAGACCAAAGTTATATAAGTAAGGAGTAAAAGTTGATGCCAGGCTATAAAGTAGCAAAGGATAGGCTAACCCTGTTGTTTGGTGGCAATGCTTCTGGCTATATGAAGCTGAAGCCTGTCTTAGTTTATCATTCAGAGAAACCAAAAGCCCTTAAAAACATAGCCAAGTGCTCTCTTCCTGTTATGTGGAAGACTAACCCCAAAGCCTGGGTTACACAGGCCATTTTCCAGGACTGGTTTTTCCACCACTTTTTCCCAGAGGTAGAGAATATTGCTTCAAGAAGGACATCCCATTCAACATTCTTTTGCTGATCCACAATGCTCCGGACCACCCCCCATTCATGGACAACTTTCATCCCAACGTCAAAGTACTGCATCTGCCCCGAATACTACATCACTCATCCAACCTACAGACCAGGGAGTTTTAGCGACTTTCAAGAAATATTATTTACGTCACATTTTTCATCAGGCAGTAAGGGCAAGCGATGAGCCAGGAACAACTTGCAACAATTTTGGAAGGACTATAACATCTACAAGGCCATAAAAAAACATTGACTTTGCTTGGCGTGAGGTTACGGCCGCCACCACAAATGGGGTTTGGAAGAACCTTTGCCCATATAGTTTGTTCACGATTTTCGTGGATTTGAGAAGGTGAATGAGGAGTCCAAAGAGGTCTTCAGCAACTTAGTGACCCTCAGCAAGAAGCTGGAGCTGCATCTGCAAGAGGACAACTTCATTGAACTCCTTGCTGTGCAACCCAAGGAACTTAACTAATGAAGACCTGATGGAATTGGAGGCCCAGAGAAAGGATGAACAAAGACAAGAGAAAGAAGAAGTAACTGAAGAACCAAAGAGATTCACGATGCAGGAAATGGCAAGGGGATTTTCTTTATGTGAGGGGGCACTGTTAGTTTTTGAGGCACAGGACCCTAACATAGAACGGTACACGAAAGTTGCAGCAGTGTGGTAGCAATCCAGTGCTACCATGTCATCTTTTACAAGAAAAGAAGAGCTACTACCCAGACATCACAGGATCAATTTTTCAAGAGGGTAGATAGAATTGAATCCAGCAAGGAACCAGAACCTGTGCCATCAATGTCAGGCGTGAGTGACATTGCAGCTTGCCCTCCATCTCCTGTTGCTGATGATCCTTCAGCTCTACCATCTCCCACCTTCTCTCCCTCCTCTAATCAGTAACTCTTCTTGCCTGTTCATTCAGTGCCAGCCCCTGTATGACAGCTGTTGTACTGTACTACTGTACTCTTCAAGGTACTGTACTATAAGATTAAAAATGTTTTATTTAATAACTAATGAGAACCCACTGCACAGGGAACTCTACTCAATGCTCTGCGGTGACCTAAATGGGAAGGAAATCCAAAAAAGAGGGAATATATATATATATATATATATATATATATATATATATATAGCTGATTCACTTTGCTGTACAGTAGAAATTAACACGACATTGTAAACCAACTACACTTCAATAAAAATTATTAAAAATATATTTTCTTTATTTTTTGTGTTTGTTTTTTATTATTTGTGTGAAAAGTTTTATAAACCTATTACAGTACAGTACTGTGTAAGCGACTTAGTTAGTTGAGTACCTAGGCTAACTTTGTGTTGGACTTACAAATTGGACTTACGAATGCGCTCTTGGAATGGAACTGGTTTGTATGTAGGGGACTTACTGTATTCACATTATAGGGGTCCCAGAAGGAGAAGAGAGAAAGGAATTGAGAACATAGTTGAAAACATAATAGCTGAAAACTTACCTAACCTGGGAAGAGAAACAGTCACCCCAGTATAGTGAAGTGCAGAGTCTCATACAATATGAACCCAAAGAGGAACACACAAAGACGCATTGCAATTAAAATGACAAAACTTAAAGATAAAGAGAGAATATTAAAAGCAGCAAGGGAAAAGCAACAAGTAACATAAAAAGGGACTCCCATAAGGCTATCAGATGATTTTTCAGCAGAAACTCTGCAGGCCAGAAGGGAGTGGCATGATATATTTAAAATTATGAAAAGGGGACTTCACTTGTGGTCCAGTGGGTAAGACTCCACACTCCCAGTGCAGGGGCCCAGGTTCGATCCCTAGTCAGGGAACTAGATCCCACATGCATGCTGCAACTAAGAAGCCTGTGTTGCTGCAACTAAAGATCCCACATGCCACAGCTAAGACCTGGCACAGCCTAAATAAATAAATAATATATATTTTTTTAATGATGAAAAGGAAAAACCTACAACCAAGAATAGTCTACCCAATAAGGATCTTGTTCAGATTTCATGGAGAAATGAAGAGCTTTACAGACAAGCAAAAGCTAAAAGAGTTCAATAGCACAAAACCTGATTTACAAGAAATATTAAAGGAACATTCTAGGTGGAAAAGAAAAGACCACAACTAGAAATAAGAAAATTATGAAAAAGTTCACCAGTAAAGGCAAACATACAAAAAAGGTAGGAAATCATCTACACACAAAGCTAGTAGTCAGGTTAAAAGACAAAAGTAATAAAGTCACCTACATCCACAATAAACAGTAAAGGGATACACAAAACAATTAGCTGTAAAATATGATATCAAAAACAGTATTTATGAGAGGAAGAGTACAAATGTAGGTTTTTTTAAATGTACCTGAAATTAAGAGATCAGCAACTTTAAACAATCATACACACATATATATAGAATGCTGAATAAAAACCTGATGGTAACTACAAAACAAAAATCTATAATACACACACAGAAAAGGAAAGGATATCCAAACATAACACTAAAGATAGTCATCCCCAGAATTGCCAAAGCAATCCTGAGGAAAAAGAACAAAGTAGGAGGCATAACCTTCCCATACTTCAGACAAAACTACAAAGTTACAGTAATCAAAACAGCATGGTACTGGCACAAAAACAGACATGGATCAATGGAACAGAATAGAGAGCTCAGAAGTAAACACACACACCTATGGTCAATTAATCTTCGACAAAGAAGGCAAGAATACACAATGAGGATAAGACAGTATCTTCAGCAAGTGGTGCTGGGAAAGTTGGACAGCTGCACACAAATCAATGAAGTTAGAACACACCCTCACACCATACACAAAAATAAACTCAAAATGGCTTAAAGACTTAAATATAAGACAAGACACCATAAAATTCCTAGAAGAGAACATAGGCAAAACATTCTCTGACATAAATTGTACCAATGTTTTCTTAGGTCAGTCTCCCAAGTCAATAGAAATAAAAGCAAAAATGAAAAAAATGGGACCTAATTAAGCTTATATGCTTTTGCAGAGCAAAGGGAACCATAAAGAAAACAAAAAGACAACCTATGGACTGGGAGAAAATATTTGCAAATGATGCAACCAACAAGGGATTAAGTTCCTAAATATACAAATATACAATTCAATAACAACAACAAAAAACAATCCAATTGAAAAATGGGCAGAAGACCTAAACAGACACTTCTCCAAAGAAGACATACATACGGCCAATAGGCACATGAAAATATGCTCACCATCGCTAATTATTAGAGAAATGCAAATCAAAACTATAATGAGGTACTACTTCAAACCAGCCAAAATGGCCATCATTAAAAAGTCCACAAATAATAAATGCTGGAGAGGGTGTGGAGAAAAGGGAACCCCCTTACGCTGTTGGTAGGAATGTAAACTGGTGCAGCCATTATGGAAAACAGTATAGAAGTTCCTCAAAACACTAAAAATAGAATTACCATATGATCCAGCAGTCCCACTCTTGGGCATATACCCAGATAAAACTATAATTCAAAAAGATGCATGCACCCTATGTTCATAGCAGCACTATTTACAATAGCCAAGACATGGAAACCTAATTGTCCATCGACAGATGAATGAATAAAGAAGATGTGGTACATATATACAATGGAATATTACTCAGCCATAAAAAAGAATGAAAATATGCCATTTGCAGCAACATGGATGGACCTAGAGTTTATCATACTAAGTGAAATAAGTCAGAAAGAGAAAGTCAAATACCATATGATATCACTTACATGTGGAATCTAAAAGACAACACAAATGAACTTATCTACAAAACAGAAACAGACTCACAGAAACAGAGAACAGACTTGTGGTTGCCAAGGGAGGGGAGGTGGGGGAGAAAAGGATTTGAGTTTGTGATTAGCAGATGCAAACTATCATATATAGGATGGATAAACAACAAGGTCCTACTTTATATCACAGGGAACCATGTTCAATATCCTGTGATAAACCATAATGGAAAAGAATATGAAAAAGAGTATATATATATATAACTGAGTCACTTTGCTCTACAGCAGAAATTAACACAGCATTGTACATCAACTATACTTCAATAAAATTTTCAAAAATTAAAATAAAAAATAAAGATAGTCATTAAATTACATAAGAAAGGAAAAAAGATCTATAAAAATAAACTCAAAACAATTAACAAAATGGCAATAAGACCATACATAATGGCAATAAGACCATACATATCAATAATTACCTTAACTGTAAATGGACTAAATGCTCCAACCAAAAGACACAGAGTGGCTGAATGGATACAAAAACAAGACCCATATATATGATGCCTATAATAGATTCACTTCAGATCTAGAGACACACACACAGACTGAAAGTGAGGGGATCAAAAAATGTATTCCTTGCAAATGGAAATCAAAAGAAAGCCAGAGTAGTAATACTTCTATCAGACTAAATAGACTTTAAAATAAAGACTATTACAAGAGACAAAGAACGACACTACATAGTGATCAGGGGATCAATCCAAGAAGAAGATATAACAATTGTAAACGTGTATGCACCCAACATGGGAGCACCTAAATATATAAAGCAAATATTAACAGACATAAAAGGAGAAATCAACAGTAACACAATTATAGTAGAGGATTTTAACACCCCACTTACACCAATGGACGGATCATCTAGACAGAAAGATCAATAAGGAAACACTGGCCTTAAATGACACATTATACCAAATGGACTTAACATATAGAGAGCATTCCATCCAAAAGCAGCAGAATACACATTCTTTCCAAGTGCACATGGAGCACTCCCCAGGATAGATCACATGCTGGGCCACAAAACAAGCCTAAGTAAATTTTTTAAAATTGAAATCGTATCAAGCATCTTTTCCAACCACAACCATATGAGACTAGAAATCAACTGCAAGAAAAAAACTGCAAAAAAACACAAACAGTGAAGGCTGAACAATATGCTACTAAACAACAAATGAATAACTGAAGAAATCAAAGAGGACATCAAAAAATACCTAGAGATAAATGAAAACAAAAACACAATGATCCAAAACCTAAGGGATGGCAGCAAAAACAGTTCTAAGAGGAAAGTTTAGAGCAATACAAGCTTTCCCCAGGAAACAAGAAAAGCAACCAAAACTTACACCTTAGGTTGCTTATCTGAAGACTATCATCCTCATACCAAAACCAGACAAAGATATCACAAAAGAGAGAATTACAGGCCAATATCACTGATGAACATAAATGTAAAAATCTTCAATACCAGCAAACTGAATCCAACAATACAATAAAGGGATCATACACCATGATCAAGTGGGATTTATCCCAGTGATGCAAACATATTTTAATATTTGCAAATCAATCAATGTGACACACCACATTAACAAGGTGAGGAATAAAAACTATGTTCATCTCAATAGATGCAGGAAAATCTTTTGATAAAGTTCAACATCCATTTATGATAAAAACTCTCCAGAAAGTGGGCATAGAGGGAATATACCTCAACATAATAAAGGCCATATATGACAAAACCACAGCTAACATCATACTCAACAGTGAAAAGCTGCAAGCATTTCCTCTAAGATCAGGAAGAAGACAAGGATGCCCACCTTTTATTCACCATTTTTTCATATATTTATTTATTTTTGGCTGCATTGGGTCTTTGTTGCTGCACGGGCTTTCTCTAGTTGCAGCGAGCAGGGGCTACTCTTTGTTGTGGTGTGCAGGGCTTCTCACTATGGTGGCTTCTCTTGTTGTGAAGCACGGGCTCTAAGTACATGGACTTCAGTAGTTGTGGCTCGCAGGCTCTAGAGTGCAGGCTCAGTAGCTGTGGCACATGGGCTTAATTGCTCCAAGGCATGTGGGACTTTCCCGGACCAGGGCTCAAACCTGCGTTCCCTGTGTTGGCAGGCAGATTCTTAACCACTGTGCCACCAGGGAAGCCCTATTCACCATTTTTATTCAATAGTTTTGGAAGTCCTAGCCACAGCAATCAGAGAAAAAAATAAATAAATAAATAAAAGGAATCCAAACTGCAAAGGAAGAAGTAAAACTGCCACTGTTTGCAGATGACATGATACTATACATAGAAAATCCTAAAGACACCACCAGAAAACTAGAGCTCATCGTTGAATTTGGTAAAATTACAAGATATGAAATTAATGTATAGAAACCTGTTGTATTTCTATACACTAACAATAAACTATCAGAAAGAGAAATTAAGAAAACAATCCCATTTACCATCTCATCAAAAAGAATAAAATAGCTAGGCTTAAACCTACCTAAGGAGGTAAAAGATCTATACTCAGAAAACTATAAGACACTGATGACAGAAATTGAAGACAACACAAACAGCTGGAAAGATATACCATGTTCTTAAAATGGAAGAATTAATATTGTTAAAAATGACCATACTATCCAAGGCAATCTGCAGATTCAGTGCAATCTCTATCAAAATACCAATGGCATTTATCACAGAACTAGAACAAATAATTCTGAAATTTGTATGAAAACAAAAGAGACCTTGAATAGCCAAAGCAATCTTTAGAAAGAAGAACAGAGCTAGAGGTATCATGCTCCCTGACTTCAGACTATACTATAAATCTACAGTAATCAAAACAGTATGGTATTAGCACAAGAACAGACACATAATCAGTGGAACAGATTAGAGAGCCCAGAAATAAACCCATGTATTTATGGTCAATTAATCTATGACAATGGTGGCAAGAATATACAATGGAGAAAAGACAATGTCTTCAATAAGTGGTTCTGGGAAAACTGAACAGCTACATGTAAAATAATGAAATTGGAACATTCTCTAACACCATATACAAAAATAAACTCAAAATGGATGAAAGACCTAAATGTAAGACCAGATACCATAAAACTCCTAGAGGAAAACATAGGCAGAACACTCTTTGACATAAATCATAGCAATGTTGTTTTGGATCCATCTCCTAAAGCAAAGACAATGAAAGCAAAAATAAACAAATGGGATCTAATTAAACTTAAAAGCTTTTGCACAGCAAAAGAAACCACTGACAAAATGAAAAGACAACCTACTGAATGGGAGAAAATATTTGTAAATGATATGACCGATAAGGGGTTAATATCCAACATATATAAACAGCTCATACAACACAATATAAAAAAAAAACTAGATTAAAAAATGGGAAGAACTGAATAGACATTTTTCCAAACAGGACATGTAAACAGCAAACAGGCACATGAAAAGATGCTCAACATTGCTAATCATCAGGGAAATGCAAATCAAAACTTCCGTGAGATAGCATCTCACACCTGTCAGAATGATTATCATCAAAAAGACCACAAATAACAAATGTTGTCAAGGATGTGGAGAAAAGGGAACCATCATACACTGTTGGGGGGAATGTGAATTGGTGCAAACACTCTGGAAAACAGTATGGAGGTTCCTCAAAAAACTAAAAATATAACTACCATATGATGCAGCAATTCTACACCTGAGTATATATCTGAAAATAACAAGAACACTAATTTGAAAAGATACACTCACCCCAATGGTCATAGCAGCATTATTTACAATCACCAAGCTATGGAAGCAAACTAAGTGTCCAGCAACAGATGAATGGATAAAAAGATGTGGCTATATATATACAATGGAATACTACTCAATCATAAAAATGAAATTTGCAGCAACATGGATGGACTTGGAGGGCATTATGACAAGTGAAATAAGTCAGACACAGAAAGATACATACTGTATGTATATCTGTATATACATACTGTATATATATATATACATACTGTATGTATATATAAGTGATATATGATATCACTTATATGTGGAATCTAAAAACTACAACAAAGTAGTGAATGAAACAAAAAAGAAACAGACTCATAGATACAGAAACAAACTCGTGATTCCCAGTAGGGACAGGGAAGGGGCGAGGGACAATATGGGGGGAGGGGATTAAGAGGTACAAACATTAGGTATAAAATAAGCTACATATATTGTACAACAGGATATATTGTACAACAGGGGGAATATAGCAAATATTTTATAATAACTATAAATGGAGTATAACCTTTATAAATTGTGAATCACTATATTGTACACCTATAACATAATATTTTATATCAGCTATACTTCAATTTGAAAAAACATGAAAAAGAAAATGTGTTATATACATACAATATTATTCAGCCTTAAAAAAGAAAGAAGTTCGGACTTCCGGGAAGATGGCGGAAGAGTAAGACGCGGAGATCACCTTCCTCCCCACAGATACACCAGAAATACATCTACGCGTGGAACAACTCCTACAGAGCACCTACTGAACGCTGGCAGAAGACCTCAGTCCTCCCAAAAGGCAAGGAACCCCCCACGTACCTGGTTAGGGCAAAAGAAAAAACTAAACAGAGACAAAAGGATAGGGACGGGTCCTGCACCAGCGGGAGAGAGCTGTGAAGGAGGAAAAGTGTCCACACACTAGGAAGCCCCTTCACGGGTGGAGACTTCGGGAGGCGGAGTGGGGGAGCTTGGGAGCCGCGGAAGAGAGCACAGCAACAGGGGTGCGGAGGGCAAAGCGGACAGATTCCAGCGCAGAGGATCGGGCCGACCGGAACTCACCAGCCGAGAGACTTGTCTGCTCGCCCGCCGGGGCTGGCGGGACTGGGAGCTGAGGCTCCGGCTTTTGTCGGAGCGCCGGGAGAGGACTGAGGGTGGCGGCATGAACACAGCCTGCAGGGCGTTGGTGCACCGCGGCTAGCCGGGAGAGAGTCCGGGGAGAAGTCTGGACCTGCCGAAGAGGCAAGAGACTTTTACGTCCCTCTTTGTTTCCTGGTGCACGAGGAGAGGGGATTGAGAGCGCTGCTTGAGAGAGCTCCAGGGACGGGCGCGAGCCGCGGCTAAAAGTGCGGAGCCCAGAGACAGACATGAGACGCTAGGGCTGCTGCTGCCGCCACCAGGAGGCCTGTGTGCGAACACAGGTCACTAGCCACGTGCCCTTCCGGGGAGCCTGTGCAGCCCGCCACTGCCAGGGTCCCGAGATCCAGGGACAACTCCCCCGGGAGAACGCACGGCGCGCCTCAGGCTGCAACGTCACCCTGGCCTCTGCCGCCGCAGGCCCGCCCCACACTCCGTGCCCCTCCCTACCCCCGGGCCTGAGTGAGCCAGAGCCTCCGAATCAGTGGCTCCTTTAACCCCGTCCTGTCTGAGCAAAGAACAGACGCCCTCCGGCGACCTACACGCACAGGCGGGGCCAAATCCAAAGCTGAGCCCCTGGGAACTGTGAGAACAAAGAAGAGAAAGGGAAATCTCTCCCAGCAGCCTCAGAAGCAGCGGATTAAAGCTCCACAATCAACTTGATATACCCTGCATCTGTGGAATACCTGAATAGACAACGAATCATCCCAAATTAAAGAGCCCTGTGGATGAAAGGCTCTTGGTGCTGCAGCCAGGAGTCAGTGCTGTGCCTCTGAGGTGGGAGAGCCAACTTCAGGACACTGGTCCACAAGAGGCCTCCCAGCTGCACATAATATCAAACAGCAAAAATCTCCGAGAGATCTCCATCTCAATGCCAGAACACAGCTTCACTCAACGACCAGCAAGCTACAGTGCTGGACATCCTATGCCAAACAACTAGCAAGACAGGAACACAACCCCACCCATTAGCAGAGAGGCTGCCCAAAATCATAATAAGTCTACAGACACCCCAAAACACACCACCAGACGTGGACCTGCCCACCAGAAAGACAAGATCCAGCCTCATCCACCAGAACACAGGCACTAGTACCCTCCACCAGGAAGCCTACACAACCCACTGAACCAACCTTAGCCACTGGGGACAGACACAAAAAACAACAGGAACTACGAACCTTCAGCCTGCAAAAAAGGAGACCCCAAACACAGTAAGATAAGCAAAATGAAAAGACAGAAAAACACACAGCAGATGAAGGAGCAAGATAAAAACCCACCAGACCTAACAAATGAAGAGGAAATAGGCAGTCTACCTGAAAAAGAATTCAGAATAATGATAGTAAGGTTGATCCGAAATCTTGGAGATAGAATGGACAATAGAATGGACAAAATGCAAGAATCAGTTAACAAGGACCTAGAAGAACTAAAGATGAAACAAGCAACGATGAACAACACAATAAATGAAATTAAAAGTACTCTAGATGGGATCAATAGCAGAATAACTGAGGCAGAAGAACGGATAAGTGACCTGGAAGATAAAATAGTGGAAATAACTACTGCAGAGCAGAATAAAGAAAAAAGAAGGAAAAGAACTGAGGACAGTCTCAGAGACCTCTGGGACAACATTAAACGCACCAACATTTGAATTATAGGGGTTCCAGAAGAAGAAGAGAAAAAGAAAGGGACTGAGAAAATATTTGAAGAGATTATAGTTGAAAACTTCCCTAATATGGGAAAGGAAATAGTTAATCAAGTCCAGGAAGCACAGAGAGTCCCATACAGGATAAATCCAAGGAGAAATACGCCAAGACACATATTAATCAAACTGTCAAAAATTAAATACAAAGAATACATATTAAAAGCAGCAAGGGAAAAACAACAAATAACACACAAGGGAATCCCCATAAGGTTAACAGCTGATCTTTCAGCAGAAACTCTGCAAGCCAGAAGGGAGTGGCAGGACATATTGAAAGTGTTGAAGGAGAAAAACCTGCAACCAAGATTACTCTACCCAGCAAGGATCTCATTCAGATTTGATGGAGAAATTAAAACCTTTAGAGACAAGCAAAAGCTGAGAGAGTTCAGCACCACCAAACCAGCTCTACAACAACTGCTAAAGGAACTTCTCTAGGCAAGAAACACAAAAGAAGGAAAAGACCTACAATAACAAACCCAAAACAATTAAGAAAATGGGAATGGGAACACACATATCGATAATTACCTTAAATGTAAATGGACTAAATGCTCCCACCAAAAGACACAGATTGGCTGAATGGATACAAAAACAAGACCCATATATTTGCTGTCTACAAGAGACCCACTTCAGACCTAGAGACACATACAGACTGAAAGTAAGGGGATGGAAAAAGGTATTTCATGCAAATGGAAACCAAAAGAAAGCTGGAGTAGCAATTCTCATATCAGACAAAATAGACTTTAAAACAAAGACTATTAGAAGAGACAAAGAAGGACACTACATAATGATCAAGGGATCGATCCAAGAGGAAGATATAACAATTGTAAATATTTATGCACCCAACATAGGTGCACCTCAATACATAAGGCAAATACTGACAACCATAAAAGGGGAAATCGACAGTAACACATTCATAGTAGGGGACTTTAACACCCCACTTTCACCAATGGACAGATCATCCAAAATGAAAATAAATAAGGAAACACAAGCTTTAAATGATACATTAAACGAGATGGAGTTAATTGATATTTATAGGACATTCCATCCAAAAACAACAGAATACACATTTTTCTCAAGTGCTCATGGAACATTCTCCAGGATAGATCATATCTTGGGTCACAAATCAAGCCTTGGTAAATTTAAGAAAATTGAAATTGTATCAAGTATCTTTTCCGACCACAACGCTATGAGACTCGATATCAATTACAGGAGAAGATCTGTAAAAAATACAAACACATGGAGGCTAAACAATACACTACTTAATAACGAAGTGATCACTGAAGAAATCAAAGAGGAAATCAAAAAATACCTAGAAACAAATGACAATGGAGACACGATGACTCAAAATCTATGGGATGCAGCAAAAGCAGTTCTAAGAGGGAAGTTTATAGCAATACAATCTTACCTTAAGAAACAGGAAACATCTCGAATAAACAACCTAACCTTGCACCTAAAGCAATTAGAGAAAGAAGAACAAAAAAACCCCAAAGTTAGCAGGAGGAAAGAAATCATAAAAATCAGATCAGAAATAAATGAAAAAGAAATGAAGGAAACGATAGCAAAGATCAATAAAACTAAAAGCTGGTTCTTTGAAAGGATAAACAAAATTGATAAACCATTAGCCAGACTCATCAAGAAAAAAAGGGAGAAGACTCAAATCAATAGAATTAGAAATGAAAAAGGAGAAGTAACAGCTGACACTGCAGAAATACAAAAGATCATGAGAGATTACTACAAGCAACTCTATGCCAATAAAATGGACAACCTGGAAGAAATGGACAAATTCTTAGAAAGGCACAACCTGCCAAGACTGAATCAGGAAGAAATAGAAAATATGAACAGACCAATCACAAGCACTGAAATTGAAACTGTGATTAAAAATCTTCCAACAAGCAAAAGTCCAGGACCAGATGGCTTCACAGGCGAAATCTATCAAACATTTAGAGAAGAGCTATCACCTATCCTTCTCAGACTCTTCCAAAATATAGCAGAGGGAGGAACACTCCCCAACTCATTCTACGAGGCCACCATCACCCTGATACCAAAACCAGACAAGGATGTCACAAAGAAAGAAAACTACAGGCCAATATCACTGATGAACATAGATGCAAAGATCCTCAACAAAATACTAGCAAACAGAATCCAACAGCACATTAAACGGATCATACACCATGATCAAGTGGGGTTTATTCCAGGAATCCAAGGATTCTTCAATATATGCAAATCAATCAACGTGATACACCATATTAACAAATTGAAGGAGAAAAACCATATGATCATCTCAATAGATGCAGAGAAAGCTTTTGACAAAATTCAACACCCATTTATGATAAAAACCCTGCAGAAAGTAGGCATAGAGGGAACTTTCCTCAACATAATAAAGGCCATATATGACAAACCCACAGCCAACATCGTCCTCAATGGTGAAAAACTGAAAGCATTTCCACTAAGATCAGGAACAAGACAAGGTTGCCCACTCTCACCACTCTTATTCAACATAGTTTTGGAAGTTTTAGCCACAGCAATCAGAGAAGAAAAGGAAATAAAAGGAATCCAAATCGGAAAAGAAGAAGTAAAGCTGTCACTGTTTGCAGATGACATGATACTATACATAGAGAATCCTAAAGATGCTACCAGAAAACTACTAGAGCTAATCAATGAATTTGGTAAAGTAGCAGGATACAAAATTAATGCACAGAAATCTCTGGCATTCCTATACACTAAGGATGAAAAATCTGAAAGTGAAATCAAGAAAACACTCCCATTTACCATTGCAACAAAAAGAATAAAATACCTAGGAATAAACCTACCTAAGGAGACAAAAGACCTGTATGCAGAAAATTATAAGACACTGATGAAAGAAATTAAAGATGATACAAATAGATGGAGAGATATACCATGTTCTTGGATTGGAAGAATCAACATTGTGAAAATGACTCTACTACCCAAAGCAATCTACAGATTCAATGCAATCCCTATGAAACTACCACTGGCATTTTTCACAGAACTAGAACAAAACATTTCACAATTTGTATGGAAACACAAAAGACCCCGAATAGCCAAAGCAATCTTGAGAAAGAAAAATGGAGCTGGAGGAATCAGGCTTCCTGACTTCAGACTATACTACAAAGCTACAGTAATCAAGACAGTATGATACTGGCACAAAAACAGAAATATAGATCAATGGAACAGGATAGAAAGCCCAGAGATAAACCCACGCACATATGGTCACCTTATCTTTGACAAAGGAGGCAGAAATGTACAGTGGAGAAAGGACAGCCTATTCAATAAGTGGTGCTGGGAAAACTGGACAGCTACATGTAAAAGTATGAGATTAGATCACTCCCTAACACCATACACAAAAATAAGCTCAAAATGGATTAAAGACCTAAATGTAAGGCCAGAAACTATCAAACTCTTAGAGGAAAACATAGGCAGAACACTCTATGACATAAATCACAGCAAGGTCCTTTTTGACCCACCTCCTAGAGAAATGGAAATAAAAACAAAAATAAACAAATGGGACCTAATGAAACTTCAAAGCTTTTGCGCAGCAAACAAAACCATAAACAAGACCAAAAGACAACCCTCAGAATGGGAGAAAATATTTGCAAATGAAGCAACTGACAAAGGATTAATCTCCAAAATTTATAAGCAGCTCATGCAGCTTAATAACAAAAAAACAAACAACCCAATCCAAAAATGGGCAGAAGACCTAAATAGACATTTCTCCAAAGAAGATATACAGAGTGCCAACAAACACATGAAAGAATGCTCAACATCACTAATCATTAGAGATATGCAAATCAAAACTGCAATGAGATATCATCTCGCACCAGTCAGAATGGCCATCATCAAAAAATCTAGAAACAATAAATGCTGGAGAGGGTGTGGAGAAAAGGGAACCCTCTTACACTGTTGGTGGGAATGTAAATTGATACAGCCACTGTGGAGAACAGTATGGAGGTCCCTTAAAAAGCTACAAATAGAACTACCATATGACCCAGCAATCCCACTACTGGGCATATACCCTGAGAAAACCATAATTCAAAAAGAGTCATGTACCAAAGTGTTCATTGCAGCTCTATTTACAATAGCCCAGAGATGGAAACAACCTAAGTGTCCATCATCGGATGAATGGATAAAGAAGATGTGGCACATATATACAATGGAATATTACTGAGCCATAAAAAGAGATGAAATTGAGCTATTTGTAATGAGGTGGATAGACCTAGAGTCTGTCATACAGAGTGAAGTAAGTCAGAAAGGGAGAGACAAATACCGTATGCTAACACATGTATATGGAATTTAAGAAAAAAAAATGTCATGAAAAACCTAGGGGTGAAACAGGAATAAAGACACAGACTCACTAGAGAATGGACTTGAGGCTATGTGGAGGGGGAAGGGTAAATGGTGACAAAGCGATAAAGAGGCATGGACATATATACACTACCAAACGTAAGGTAGATAGCTAGTGGGAAGCAGCCGCATAGCACAGGGAGATCAGCTCGGTGCTTTGTGACCGCCTGGAGGGGTGGGAGGGAGGGAGACGCAAGCGGGAAGAGATATGGGAACATATGTATATATATAACTGATTCATTTTGTTGTGAAGCTGAAACTAACATACCATTGTAAAGCAATTATACTCCAATAAAGATGTTTAAAAAAAAAAAAGAAAGAAGTTCTTGACATATGCTATTACATGGATGAAACTTGAGGACATTTTGGTAAGTGATACAAGTCAGTCACAAAAAGACAAATACCATATGATGCCACTTATATGAGGTATTTAAAGTAGTCAGACTCTTAGAAAGTAAAATGGTAGTTACCAAAGGCTGGGGGGGGGGAGGGAAAATGGGAGTTGTTACTCATTGATACAGCGTTTCACTTTTGCAAGATGGAAAAGCTGTAGAGATCTGTTGCATGACAATGTGCACATAGATAACACTACTGTACATTTAAATATGGTAATATGATGGCAAATTTTATGTTGTGTGTTTTTTTTTTAACACAATAAGGAAAAAGAATCACTCTAGATGCTGTAAGAGTTATGTGGGGGGTGGGGTGGAGAAGTTGGGAGGCAATGGCAATAGTGAAGTGAGAGACCACAAAAAGAAGCAACAGCAAAAGATGAGGGTGGCTTGGACTAGATGGCCTTGTAGTTGGAGCAGAAAGGATGGATTGGGAGTATATTTTAGAGTTAAAGTCAACAGGATTTGCAGATGAATTATATATGGGGATTTTAAAAAAAGGAGTAAGGTATCGAGAATAGCTTCTAGGTTGTTTTTCTCTTTTATGAGCAACAGGGTCGACGATATTGACATTTACTTAGGAAGGAAAGACTGGGGAGACAAAGAGGTTGGCAAACAGGGGTACAACCAAGAATTCAGGTTTGAACTTACTTAAGATGCCTGTTAGATTTCCAAGTAGAGAAATCTAGAAGACATTTGGATTTGAAGATCAGGGGGGTATTTCTGGCCAGAAGATGGAAATTTGGAATTTAAAGCTATGGGACTGAAGGAGAGCTCCTAGAAATAGGAAGGAAGAGAGCCAATAACCATGCCCAGGAGAGCTCTAGCTTGTAGAGCTTTGGTGGAATGAGGACTTAGCAGAGGAGACTCAGAAGCAACAGCCAGAGAGGAGGAGGAAGAAAACCAGGAAAGTGTAACATTATCAGTGCCAAGAGAAGAAATCAGTGGCATTTGTAGAATGTCTTCATTAACAGAAATATGATGAAATAATAAGAATACTAACATTTGTTAAATACTTGCTATGTGCCAAGCACTGTGTTTACTACTTTCACATGATCTGATTTAATCTTATAAGGTGGGAATCATCATTATCCTCATTTTTCATATTAAAAACAAATTCTAAGGCTTAAAGAAATGATCTCTTCTGAAATCACACAGTTAATGCACGTTGAGCCAGCATCTGGACCTAGATCTATTGCCTACAGAATCCCATATTTAACTATCATCTTCCCGCTTTTTTTCCATGACTAACATATAAATTTTAAAAGAGATTTCTTATTCGTTTTTGTATTCTCCAGAATTTAACTGAATGATGAATGTTTATTTAGTAGACTCATTTGCAGGAAGAAAAATTTCAGGCAAAGAGGAAGCACTGAATAAGTAGTTTCAATTAATTTGTAGATTTTATTATCTTATTTGTAATTTTCACAACTACATAATATTCCATTGAGTCTCCAATGTTTTTGTTCTTTTAGTAGCAATACTCTGGACCTCTGCATATATTACTTATTTTCTATCACCCTATTACTTGTGGTGGGTACCCAAGGGTAGAACTATCTGCGAGGTCAAAGGGTATGAGCAGTTTCAGAACTTTATTAATGTTGTGCCCAGGATTAGAAGCAAAGCTAAAAGGAAATGATGAAACAAACATTTTTATAGAGGATCAATCTGTTCACCTGGCCTTATTACACCAAATGCAATCATGCTAACCAGAGGATAAGCCATCATCATTAACATGAGTGGTTGGGGCTTGAAGGAAATAGTCTCAAGCCACAAGTATTACTACACATGGAAAATCTGACACATGTCATTTGCCTCCATGCCTTTGGACTGCAGCATCACTGCAATTTATCAGGAGAAAAGCTGGAGAAGGTGTTACCAAATGTCAGGGATCAATGGAGAAAGAAGGCAATTCTCTAATAAAGAACACCTCCTCTGAAGAAGTGTCAAGGTCATAAGGCATGAAATTCTCTGACTTAAAATGCCTAGTAATCCTTGGCTGTCTATTATGCTAAGTGAAATAAGACAGAGAAAGACAAATACTACGTGATATCACTTATATGTGGGATCTAAACAATAAAACAAACTAGTGAATATAACAAAAAAGACTCACAGATATAGAGAACAAAATAGTGGTTACCAGTAGGGAGAGTGAAGGGGGGAGGGGAAGATAGGCATAGGGTATTAAGAGGTATTATGTATAAAATAAATAAGCTACAAGGATGTATTGGGGAATATAGCCAATATTTTATAATAACTATAATTAAAGTATAACTTTTAATTGTGAATCGGTATGTTATACATCTGTAACTTATATAATATTGTACATCAACTATACCTCAATAAAAAATAATAAGTAGGGCTTCCCTGGTGGTGCAGTGGTTGAGAGTCTGCCTGCTGATGCAGGGGACACAGGTTCGTGCCCCAGTCTGGGAAAATCCCACATGCCGTGGAGCGGCTAGGCCCGTGAGCCATGGCCGCTGAGCCTGTGCGTCCAGAGCCTGTGCTCCACAACGGGAGAGGCCACAACAGTGAGAGGCCCACGTACCGCAAAAAAAAAAAAAAAAAAGTAAATAAAAATAAGCACTAAAGAGCAGCACTAAAAAACTGATTGTCATAGAAACATTATTCTTAATAGCCAAATGGTTGAAACAACCCAAATGTCCATCAACTGATGGGTAAATGGATAAATAAAATGTGGTATACAGAGGCTCCAATCAAGATGGCAGAGTAGAAGGATATGGAACTCACCCCCTCCCACAAATACATTAAAAATACACTTACAAATGATACAGTTCTCACAGAACACCTCCTGAACACTAGCAGAAGACCTCAAACACCTGAAAGGACAAGAAAGATTTCCATGTAACTGGGTAGGACAAAAGGGAAGAAAAAAAGGAGGAAGTGGATGGTACCTGCGCCCCTGGAAGGGAGCTGAAGAAATGGAAAGGTTCCCTTGGAAGCCCCGTCACAGGCGGGGAGATCAGCCAGGACAGGAAGGGAGCTTCAGAGGCTCAGAGGAGAGTGCAACAACCAGTTTGTGCAAGCAGAACAGAGAGAGATCTACACAGATGGTTCATGCCACTGCCCTGCTCACCCCAGCCTGAGACGCACAGGCACCTGTCTGCTGGTATGGGTGGGGGGTGGGTGCTAAAACTAGGGGTTTAGAGGACAGCCCTGGGGAGAGGACTGCTGCTGGCTGCACGGAAACAGCCTGAAGGGGCTGGAGTGTGGTAGGGCTGCAACCAGGAGCATTAGTGGAATAGGCCCGGGGCGGCCATGAATGTGAAGAACCACTGTTAAGTGGCATGAAAAGGGAGGGGTGGGGCTGCCATTGTAGCCTCTTTCTCCACATGCCGCCCCATCCTCTGAGGGCTCCAGGAGAGAAACGTTCCAGTCACACTTCAGGGAGCTCCCACCTCAGCAGGCTCCTATGCCCCAGCCACCACCTCAGCGGGCCCCAGGAGCAGATGCCAGCAGGTTGCCCATGCACAGAGGCCAAGTTGAAACCAAAGCTGAGTCTCAGGAGCCACACAACTTAGGAAGCAGGGCTGAAATCTCTCCCCTTGGCTGTGTGAGCCACAGATTTACTTCTCCGCCACTGGCTTCATAAGTTCAGTGCCTGCAGGACATCCAAATGGACAACAGGTGCTCCCACAGCTGGGAGGGGTCTGGCCTTAGCAGCTATGGGATCTGTGGGCAAATACACATTGGGGGTGGGCCAGGACAGGGTCTGAGCTGCCTCCATAGCTCCCACAGTGGGTCCAGGTACATGACTACTGCAGTCCTGGGACCTGACTTCACTGGATCTGCACTGGTGGCCTTGTGAACACAATGTCTGAGGGACACCAGGGCCAAATGCCAGCATTCCCATGGTTGAGGTGGGGCTGAGGGCAGTGCCAACAACAGTGTACTTTGTGAGCCACACAGCAGATGACAGGTGACACAACAGAGCACACTCACCAGTGAACAGCTCCAGAAGAGGAATACTCAGTGGCTCCTCTCCCAGTGGGAGCACTCCAATCCCACCTACCTCACACCACAGCTCAGAAATGCAGCTGAGAAATGGATTGGGGGGCCTCTACTCCAACAACTAGGGAGCAGGCCCTGCCCCTGACAGGGCAGTGACAACCACAGAGCAAAGAGGAAGCCCCACTCAATATCCAGTGCAGGCTCTGGTGACAGCAAGTTACACCTCCTAGCAAGGGGATAATGGCCAGCATACACAGAGGAAAGAGGCGGCAGGCATCCATACTAAAAACAGACTTCACACCCAAAATATTAAACCCACGCAAGCTATACAGGGACACTCCCACATAAAAATGGCCCTCTAAGACCACAATAGATAATTGTTTCTCCTAAACTCCCAGAGCAAGAGAAATATAAGTAAAATGAAGAAGCAGAGGAACCACTCCCAATTAAAAGATCAAGAGAATTTCCCTGAAAGAACAAAAATGAAACAGACCTTTTCAGTCTAATAGACACTGAGTTGAACAGAGATAATGAAAATACTCAAGGAATTAAGAAAAGCTGTCGACAGAAATGTAGATAACTGTAAAAAGGAACTAAAAACTATAAAGAAGAGCCAAGAAAAATTAGAAAACTCAATTGCAGAGACAAAAGCTGAATTAAAGGCAATGAATATCAGAATGAATAATGCAGAAGAACAAATAAGTGATCTGGAAGATAGAATAATGGAAATCACCAAATTAGAAGAGCACACAGAAACTCAGATGGAAAAAAAATGAAAGCAATATAAGAGACCTATGGGATAATATAAAGCATGACAATGTGCACATAATAGGGATCCCAGAAGGAGAAGAAAGAGAAAAGGGGATTGAAAATGTATTTGAAGAAATTATGGCTGAAAATTTCCCAAACCTAAAGAGGGAAACAGATATCCAGGTATAGGAAACACAGAGGGTTCCAAACAAGATAAATCCAAACAAAACTAAACCAAGACATATTTTAATTACAATGGCAAAAGTTAAAGAGAAGATTCTAAAGGCAGCAAGAGAAAAACAGAGTTCATTACAAGGGAACCCCCATAAGGCTATCAGCTGATTCCTTTACGGAAAGGTTGCAGGCCAGAAGGGAGTGGCAAGATATATTCAAAGTCCTGAAATGGAAAAATCTGCAACCTAGGATACTCTACCCAGAAAGATTATCATTTAGAATAGAAGGAGCCATAAAAAATTTCTCAGACAAGCACAAACAAAGAATACAGCAATACTAAATCTATCCTAAAGGAAATATTGAAAGGTCTTCTCTAAATAGAAAAGAAGTATGAATCTATAAGAAAGAGAAAATAACATTTGGAAACTAAATCACTTAAATAATCCAGTGCACAGATTTTTCAAAAAATAAAAAAAAATTCTGTGGAAGCAATGGTAACTCAATGAACAGCAAAAGGATGAACATGAAGATGTAAAAGAAAACATCAAAATAATAAAATGTGGGGGAGGAGAGTAAAAAAAATGTAGATTTTTTTCTAGAATATGTTTGAACTTATAGAAATATGACTACCAGTCTAAAGAAAGTAGATATAGAAAGGGGTTAACATACTTGAAAAAGAGGGCAACCACAAATAAAAAACATACAATAGATACACAAAAACCAAAAAGAAGACAACATAAGCATAATACAAAAGAAAATCATCAAACCACAAAAGGAAAAACAGAAAAAGAAAGGTACAAAGAAGAAATATAAAATCAATGGGAAAACAAAGTTTAAAATGGCAATAAATACATATCTGTCAATAATTACCTTAAATGTCAATGGACTAAATGCTCCAATCAAAGACACAGAGCAGCAGATTGGATAAAAAAACACAAGAGCCTACAACATGCTGCCTACAAGAGACCCACTATAGGGCAAAGGACACACATAGATTGAAAGTGAGGGGATGGAAAAAGATATTTCATGCAAATGGAAATCATAAGAAAGCAGAGGTGATAATATTCATCAGACAAAACAGACTTTAAAACAAAGGCTATAAAGAAAGATAAAGAAGGACATTATATAATGATAAAAGGATCAATACAAGAAGATATTACACTTGTCAACACATATGCACCCAATATAGGAGCACCCAAATACATAAAACAAATACTGACAGACATAAAAGGAGAAACTGGCAGAAATACAATAACAGTAGGAGACTTTAACACTCCACTCATATCAATGGACAGATCTTCGAGACAAGATCCTAATGCAACAGAGATAGTAAATGATAGAATAGAACTGTTAGACCTAATTGATATTTTCAGGACATTACATCCCCCAAAAAGCAGAATGTACATTCTTTTCAAGTGCACATGGAATATTCTCTAGGACTAACCACGTACTAGGGCACAAAACAAGCCTCAACAAACATAAGAGAATAGAAATTATTTCAGCCATCTTTTCTGACTACAAGAGCATGAAACTAGAAATCAACCACAGAAAAAGAAGCGAGAAGAAAAATAATTATATGGAGCCTAAACAACACAATACTAAAAAATCCAGGGGGTCAAAGATGAAATCAAAGAAGAAATTTAAAAATACATTGAGGGAAATGACAATGAAAACACAACAATACAAATGCTATGAGATGCAGCAAAAGCAGTTCTTCGAGGGAAGTGCATAGCAATACAGGCCTTCTTTAAGAAACAAGAAAAACCTCAAATAAACAACCTAACCCACTACCTAAAAGAATGAGAAAAACCTAGTCAGCAGAAGGAAGGAGATAATAAAGAACAGGGAAGAAATAAATAAAATAGATATTTTTTAAAAACAGAAAAAAATCAATAAAATCAAGAGTTGGTTCTTTGAAAGGGTAAGCAAAATTGACAAACCTCTGGCCAAGCTCACCAAAAAGAAAAGAGAGAAGACCTAAATAAACAAAGTAAGAAATGAAAGAGGAGAAATTACAACTGATACTGAAAAATTAAAAAAAAACCATAAGAGAATATTCTGAGCAATTATATGCCAACAAATTTGACAATCCAGAAGAAATTTACAACTTTCTAGAAACATACAGCCCACTAAAATAGAATCAAGAAGAAAGAGATAACTTGAATAGACTGATCACTAGAAGTGAAATAGAAGACGCAATTAAAAAAAAATCCCTACAAACAAAATTCCAGGACCAGATAGCTTCACAGGTAAACTCTACCAAACATACCAAGAAGAACTTACACCCGTCTTTCTCAGACTCTTCCAAAAGATTGAAGAGGAAGGAACACTCTCAAAGACATTCTATGAAGCCACCATCACCCTGATACCAAAATCAGACAAAGAGGGACTTCCCTGGTGATTCAGTGGTTAAGAATCTGCCTACCAATGCAGGGGACACAGGTTGAATCCCTGGTCCGGGAAGTGCCCACACGCCACGGAGCAACTAAGCCCATGTGCCACAATTACTGAGCCTGCACTCTAGAGCCCGCGAGCCACAACTACTGAGCCTGCGCACCACAGATAATGAAGCCCGCGTGCCTAGAGCCTATGCTCTGCAACAAGAGAAGCCACAGCAATGAGAAGGCTGCTCACCACAACAAAGAGTAGCCCCTGCTTGCCGCAGCTAGAGAAGGCCTGTGCGCAACAACAAATACTCAACACAGCCAAAAATAAATAAATAAATATTTTTAAAATAAAAAAAAAAACCCAAAGACACTACCAAAAAAGAAAATTACAGTTCAATATCTTTGCTGAATATAGATGCAAAAACTCTCAACAAAATATTAGCAAACTGAATCCAACAACACATGAAAAAGATCATACACCATGACCACGTTGGAATCATCCCAGGGTCATAAGGATGGTTCATCATACTCAAATCAATCAATGTAATACACCACAACAACCAAAGAAAGGACAAAAACCACATGATCATCTCAGATGCAGCACAAGCATTTGATAAAATTCAACATCCATTCATGATAAAAACCCCTATGAAAATGGGTATAGAGGGAACATATCTCAGCATAACAAAAGCTATCCATGACAAACCCACAGCCAATATAACACACAGTGAAAAGCTGAAAGCCTTCCTGCTGAATCTAGAACAAGACAAGGATGCCCACTCTTATCACTTCTCTTCAACACAGTATTGGAAGTCCTAGTCACACCAATCAGACAAGAAAAAGAAATAAAAGGTATTCAAATTGGTAGGGAAGAGGTAAAATTGTCATTATATGCAGATGACATGATACTATATAAAGAAAACCCTAAAGATTCCACACAGAAACTGCTAGAACTGATCAAATTCAGCAAGGTAGCAGGATACAACAATGACTATTAACATACAGAAATTGGTTGAGTTTCTTTACACTAACAATGAAATATCAGAAAGGGAATGTAAACAATCCCTTTCAAAACTGCATCAAGGGCTTCCCTGGTGGCACAGTGGTTGAGAGTCCGCCTGCCGATGCAGGGGACACGGGTTCGTGCCCCAGCCCGGGAAGATCCCACATGCCGCAGAGTGGCTGGGCCCGTGAGCCATGGCCGCTGAGCCTGTGCGTCCGGAGCCTGTGCTCCTCAACGGGAGAGGCCACAAAAGTGAGAGGCCCGTGTACAGCAAAAAAAAAAAAAAAAAAAAACCAAAAAACTGCATCAAGGGCTTCCCTGGTGGCGCAGTGGTTGAGAGTCCGCCTGCCAATGCAGGGGACACGGGTTTGTGCCCCAGTCCGGGAGGACCCCACATGCCGTGGAGCGGCTGGGCCCGTGAACCATGACCGCTGAGCCTGCGTGTCCGGAGCCTGTGCTCCACAACAGGAGAAGCCACAACAGTGAGAGGCCTGCATACCGCAAAAAAAAAAAAAAAAAAAAAAAAAAAAACTGCATCAAGTTGCACTATACAAAATTAACACAGAGAAATCTCTTGCATTTCTATACACTAACAATGAAAGATCAGAAAGAGAAATTAAGGAAATGATCCCATTTACCACTGCATCAAAAAAATAAAATAACTAGGAATAAATCTACCTAAGGAGGTAAAAGACTTATATTCAGAAAACTATAAGATGTTGATGAAAGAAACTGAAGATGACACAAACAGATGGAAAAATATACCATATCAATATTGTCAAAAAGACTATACTACCCAAGGCAATCTACAGATTGAATGCAATCTGTTTTAAATTACCAGTGGCATTTTCCACAGAACTAGAACCAAAAAATTTTAAATATGTATGGAAACACTAAAGACCCTGAATAGACAAAGCAATCTGGAGAAAGAAAAATGGAGCTAGAGGAATCAGGCTCCCTGACTTCAGACTATACTACAAAGCTACAATCATCAAAACAGTATGGTACTGGCATAAAAACAGACATATAGATCAATGGAACAGGATAGAAAGCCTAGAAATAAAGCCACACTCCTATAGTCAATTAATTTACAAAAAGGAGGCAAGAATATACAATGGAGAAAAGATAGTCTCTTCAATAAATGGGGCTGGGAAAACTGGACAGCTACATGTAAAAGAATGAAACTAGAACATTCTCTAACACCATATACAAAAATAAACTCAAAATGGGGGGGGGGCGTGTCCCGGGGGGTGGTGGCGGCGGTGGCATCGCGGGCCGGGTGCACGGCGCAGCCCTCTGTGCTGGAATGTGCGGCTCCCGAGAGCTCACGGCGCAGGAGCAGAGCAAGCGCCGCCGAGGTCCGGGGCCCCAGGCGGCGGCGGCGGCGGCAGCGGCGGCAGCCGGGACGGTAGGGCGAGAGCCGGAGGCCTGAACATTCTCTGCAGCCCCTCTCCTGGGTCTTCGCGGGCCTCGACTGCCCCAGCGTCCAACTTTTCCGCCCTCTCCCTCCCCTCCCCCAAAACTCCAGCAACAAAGAAAAGTAGTCCAAGAAGGAGCGGCGACGCGGGTCTTCGCCCCTCCTCGCCCAGGAAGGCCGCCCAGGGAAAGGTTCAGGACGAGTGTGGCGGCAACTGGTGTGTCAGTGGTGCAGTGAGCGGGCCAAGCCGAGAGGAAGCGAGAGCTCCCGAGTTTGCAAAGAGCTGCTTTGTGTTTGAACACCGTTATGGCCACCCAGGTACTGGGGCAGTCTTCCGGAGGAGGAGGTTTGTTCACCGGCAGTAGCACCATGGGCATGGCCTTGCCTAACGACATGTATGACTTGCCTGATCTCTCCAGAGCTGAACTGGCTGCGCCTCAGCTCATCATGTTGGCAAATGTGGCCTTAACTGGGGAATTAAACGGCGGCTGCTGTGATTACCTGGTTGGCGAAGAAAGACAGATGGCAGAATTGATGCCTGTTGGGGATGACAACTTTTCAGATAGTGATGGAGAAGGACTTGAGGAGTCTCCTGAGGTAAAAGGCGAGCCCAGTGGGCTGGAAAACATGGAACTGGAGAGTTTGGAACTCAGTGTTGTGCAATCGCGGCCTGTGTTTGAGGTGTCAGCTGCCTCAGAACCGTACAGCGCAAATAAAGATCTTCCTCGGGAAACACCTGTAGCAGAGGACAAATGCAAGAACTTGAAGACCAAGCCCTTTCGCTGTAAACCATGCCAGTATGAAGCAGAATCTGAAGAACAGTTTGTGCATCACATCCGAGTTCATAGTGCCAAGAAATTTTTTGTGGAGGAAAGTGCAGAGAAGCAAGCCAAAGCCAGGGAATGTGGCTCTTCCACTGGGGAAGAGGGAGATTTCTCCAAGGGCCCCATTCGCTGTGACAGCTGCGGCTACAATACCAATCGCTATGATCACTATACTGCTCACCTGAAACACCACACCCGAGCCGGGGACAATGAGCGAGTCTACAAGGGCATCATTTGCACATACACCACAGTAAGCGAATATCACTGGAGGAAACACTTGAGAAACCATTTTCCAAGGAAAGTATACACATGTGGAAAATGCAACTATTTTTCAGACAGAAAAAACAATTATGTTCAGCATGTTCGAACTCATACAGGAGAACGTCCGTATAAATGTGAGCTTTGTCCTTATTCAAGTTCTCAGAAAACTCATCTAACCAGACATATGCGTACTCATTCAGGTGAGAAGCCATTTAAGTGTGACCAGTGCAGTTATGCGGCCTCTAATCAACATGAAGTAACCCGTCACGCAAGACAGGTTCACAATGGGCCTAAACCTCTTCACTGCCCACACTGTGACTACAAAACAGCAGATAGAAGTAACTTCAAAAAACACGTGGAGCTACATGTTAATCCACGGCAGTTCAACTGCCCTGTATGCGACTACGCAGCTTCCAAGAAGTGTAATCTGCAGTATCATTTCAAATTTAAGCATCCTACTTGTCCTAATAAGACCATGGATGTCTCAAAAGTGAAGCTAAAGAAAACCAAAAAGCGAGAGGCTGACTTGCCTGATAACAAAATCACCAATGAGAAAACAGAAGCAGAGCAGACAAAAATGAAGGGGGATGTGACTGGGAAGAAAAACGAGAGGTCTGTAAAAGTGGAGAAAAAAGATAATGTTTCAAAAGAGAAAAAGCCTTGTAGTAATGCCTCAAGCCAAGTGACTACCAGAACTCGCAAATCGGCACTGGAAGCTAAAAAGATGGATGTGCACCCAGGAAATAATTCAGAAAAAAGCTGTAAAAGCAAGAAAAGCAAAAGGAAGACAGAAGCTGAAGCCCGTTCCTTACAAGAACCTGTGAATGATGAGGAACCTGTGACAAAAAAGAAAAAGAAGGCAGAAAGCAAATCCAGAAATAGTCAGGAAGTGCCGAAGGGTGACAGCAAAGTAGAGGAGAATAAAAAGCAAAGGAGTTGCATGAAAAACAGTGCAAAGAAGGAAACTCTGAGAAGTAAATCATGTAAAAAAAGCAGCAAGCCTGCTCAGAGGAGGCCCACTCAGATAGAGCCTCCTCCTCCCATGGAGTCTGCTGAGGGGGGGCCTGTTCAGACGGAGCCTCCTCCCGCTGCCCCCCCATCTCCTCCTCCTCCCCTTGCCCCCGAGCGGCATGCTGAGGTCGAGGTTGTTCAGACGGAGCGGCTGCCTCCTCCCCCTCCCCCCCATCTCCTCCTCCACCTCTTCCCCCCGGGGGGCATGCTGAGGTCAAGGTTGTTCAGAAGGGGCCTGTTCATGCGGAGCCTCCTCCTCCCGTGGAGCCAGATAATGGCAAGGAAAAGTCCAACATGCAGAGTGAAATGGTGCAGAAGGAGCAAGTCCTTATTGAAGTTGGCTTAGTGCCTGTTAAAGACAGGCAGCTTCTAAAGGAAAGTGCCGGTGCACAGGATCTCTTACCACCATCACCACCTCTGCCAAAGGAAGACTTAAAAGAGGAAGAGTCAGAAGACCAAAAATTAGTCCCTGCAGGCGAAGGACATAAAGAAGCTCCTCTTCAAAAACTGGAAGCAGAAGAAGCAGGTAAGAGTCTAGGCTGGTCTTGCTGCTGTTACCAAGGCATCTGCCAGTATTTCATCCTCTGAACAAAACTTGAATATGCCAGAGGGTGAAACTTCAGATGGTAAACATCAGGCTGACGCTATGCTTTGTGAAATGAAGATGGACGCTGATGAGAAGAAAACAGAGAATCCCCCCGGCAGAGACTCGGCCGTTGAAGAACCAACTTCACCACCACTTCTTCCTCTACCGCTAGAAAAATGTGAAGCAGTGTCCACAGCTACTGTGGCATCACCTCCTGTCACCGTGGCAGTAAATGAGTCTCAGGAAATGGATGAAGACGAAGGCATCCACAGTCATGATGGAAGTGACCTAAGTGACAACATGTCAGAGGATAGTGATGACTCTGGATTGAATGGGGCTCGGCCAGTTCCACAAGAGACCAGTAGAAAAAATGGAAAGGAAGCCTTGGCAGTCAAAGTGGCCGAGGGAGATTTTGTTTGTATCTTCTGTGATCGTTCTTTTAGAAAGGAAAAAGATTACAGCAAACACCTCAATCGCCATTTGGTTAATGTATACTTTCTTGAAGAGGCAGCTCAAGGGCAGGAGTAAATAAACTTTGGGCAAGGCTTCAGTTCTTAGTTTGTAAGGTCTGTGACATTTTGTATTCATTTGTAGTAATAGACAACCTTTTGTTTTTAAAATTGCTTTCATTAGTATCCAATCTTGATTTTTAAGTGGCATTCTTTTCCTTAGGAATCCGTGTACCTAATGATGTACAAATTTTAGCAAATCCAAGGGAGTTAGTGTAATAAACCAGCAGACATCTAAATCTATTAGCTTTTGCTTTTAATTGAACCCAGAAGGCCAAGGTGGTATTAGAGCATTCTATCGATTTGTTCAGCTATAATTTGTGAGTTTTTTCCTCATGTCTATCTTCCTGTTTCACGTTAGTTTATTCTTAGTTCCTTGTTTAGCTCTGTAAAAATTAGCATACTTAAATAGCGAATTACTTGAAGAATTTGCCTGCTTTATATAAAGTTAGCACTTTAAAATTGTTTTAGAGATAAGAAGAGACATTTAAATTGAAGAGAAATTCTCCCAACAATGGATGTTATATCAGTCCAGGTATTTACTTCCTGAGTTTTGATCAGTATATGTGTTTTGTGTATGTCAATCGTCATAAAAAGTGGTTTTGGTGGTTTTTTTTTTTTTTTCGGTGCTTTAATGCCTTAAGATGTTGCACATTGTTGTTTTTAACCTATGCAGTTAAATTTTTTCTAGAAATAGCATTTGTGTTGTAACACTTTATATCTATATATGCATGTTTATTTTGACCTCTTTGGAGGGATGCTTAAATCTTGTTTGCAAAAGAGCAGTTTTCTTTTCCCCTGCTGCAATTGTCTTTTTTGCAGAATATTAGTCTGTTCAAATTTGTGAGCAAATGAAAGATGCCGGTTCAGTCCATTGATTTTGATTTTAACATCTTATATCTATGCCAGAATCTGTATTTCATATAAGTTATTTATTTTAAATTGATGTGGTGAATCACAGCTCTCAGTTTGAACTTTACAATAAATAAACCACTAGGCTCCAAAAAAAAATAAAAAATAAAAATAAACTCAAAATGGATTAAAGGCCTAAATGTAAGACCAGATACCATAACACTCTTAGAGGAAAACACACTTTGACATAAATTGCAGCAGTATCTTTTTGGTTCCACCTCCTGGAGTAATGAAAATAAAAACAAAAATAAACAAATGGAACCTAATGAAACTTAAAAACTTTTGCAAAACAAAGGAAACCATAAACAAGACGAAAAGACAATCCACAGAATAGGAGAAAATATTTGCAAATGATGCAACTGACAAGGGATTAATCTCCAAAATATACAAACAGTTCCTGCAGCTCTATGTTAAAAAAAAAAGCCAAGCCAATCAAAAAATGGGCTGAAGGTCTAAATAGATATTTCTCCAAAGAAGACATACAGATGGCTGTAAAGCACATGAAAAGATGCTCAATATCATTAATTATTAGAGACATGCAAATCAAAACCACGATGAGGGGGATTTCCCAGGTGGTTCAGTGGTTAAGAATCCGCCTGCCAATGCAGAGGACATGGGTTTGATCCCTGGTCCAGGAAGATCCCACGTGCTGTGGAGCGACTAAGCCCATACACCACAACTACTGAGCCTGTGCTCTAGAGCCCGTGAGCCACAACTACTGAGCCTACGCACCTAGAGCCTGTGCTCCGCAACAAGAGAAGCCACTGCAATGAGAAGCATGTGCAATGCAACGAAGAGTAGCCCCCACTTGCCACAACTAGAGACAGCTTGCATGCAGCAATGAAGACCCAACGTGGCCAAAAATAAATAAATAAAATTTTTAAAAAACACAACGAGGCATCACCTCACACCTGTCAGAATGGCCATCATTAAAAAGTCTACAAATAATAAATGCCAGAGAGGGTGTTGAGAAATGGGAACCCTCCTACACTGTTAGTGGGAATGTAAATTGGTACAAGTATTATGGAAAACAGTATGTAGGTTCCTTAAAAAACTAAACATAGAACTACCATATGATCCAGCAATCCTACTCCTGTGCATATATCCAGAGAAAACCGTAAGTCGAAGATACACGCACCCCAATGTTCATTGCAGCACTATTTACAATAGCCAGGACATGGAAGCAACCTAAATGTCCATCAACAGAGGAATGGATAAAGAAGATGTGGTACATATATACAATGGAATCATACTCAGCCATAAAAAATAAGAATGAAATAATGCCATTTGCAGCTACATGGATGGACCTAGAGATTATCATACTAAGTGAAGTAAGTCAGACAGAGAAAGACAAATGTCATATGATATCACTTATATGAGGAATCTAAAAAGATGATACAAATAAACTTATTTACAAACCAGACTCTCAGACTTCGGAAACAAACTTGTGGTTATCAAAGGTGAAAGGTGGGGGAAAGGATAAATTAGGAGTTTGGGATTAACATATACACACTACTATATATAAAATAGATAATCAACAAGGGCCTACTGTATAGCACAGGGAACTCTGCTCAATAATCTGTAACAACCTATATGGGAAAGAATCTGAAAAAAAAATGGATATATATATAACTGAATCAGTTTGCTGTACACATCTGAAACTAACACAACACTGTAAATCAACTATAATCTAATATAAAATAAAAATTATATTAAAATAAACTTAGGAATAAACCTCACCATGAGGTGAAAGACCTATATGCTGAGAACTACAAAACATTAATAAAGGAAACTGAAGATGATTCAAAGAAATGGAAAGATATCCCATGCTCTTGGATTGGAAGAATTAATATTGTTAAAATGGCCATACTACCCAAAGAAATTTACAGGTTTAATGCAATCCCTATCAAGTTACCCATGACATTTCTTTAGAACTAGAACAGATAATCCTAAAATTTATATGGAAATGTAAAAGATCCAGAATTGCCTAAATAATCCTGAGGAAAAAGAACAATGCGGGAGGCATAACCCTCCCAGACTTCAGACAATACTACAAAGCTACACTGATCATAACATCGTGGTACTGGCACAAAAGCAGACATAGATCAATGGAACAGAACAGAGAGCCCAGAAATAAACCCACATACCTATGAATAATTCATCTTCGACAAAGGAGGCAAGTATATACAATGGGGAAAAGACAGTCTCTTCAGCAAGTGGTGTTGAGAAACTTGGACAGCTGCATGTAAATCAATGAAGTTAGACCACACCCTCACACTGTACACAAAAATAAACTCAGAATGGCTTAAAGATGTAAATATAAGACAAGACACCATAAAACTGCTAGAAGAGAATATAGGCAAAACATTCTCTGACATAAATCTTACCAATATTTTCTTAGGTCAGTCTCCCAAAGCAATAGAAATAAAAGCAAAAATAAATAAATGGAACTTAATCAAGCTTATAAGCTTTTGCACAGCAAAGGAAACCATAAACAAAATGAAAAGACAACCTACAGACTGGGAGAAAATATTTGCAAACAATGCAACTGATTAGGGCTTAATTTCCAAAATATACAAACAGCTCATAGAATTCAATAACAAAAAAACAAACAACCCAATCGAAAAATGGGCAGAAGACCTAAATAGATACTTCTCCAAAGAAGACATACAGATGGCCAATAAGCACATGAAGAGATGCTCGTCATTGCTAATTATTAGAGAAATGCAAATCAAAACTATGAGGTTCCACCTCACACCAGTCAGAGTGGCCATCATTAAAAAGTCTACAAATAATAAATGCTGGAAAGGGTGTGGAGAAAAGGGAACCCTCCTACACTGTTGGTGGGAACATAAATTGGTGCAGTCATTATGGAAAACAGTATGTAGGTTCCTCAAAAAAACTGAAAATAGAGTTGCCATATGAGCCAACAATCCCACTCCTGGGCGTATACCCAGACAAATCTATAATGTGAAAAGATACATGCACCCCTATGTTCATAGCAGCACTATTTACAATAGCCAAGACATGGAAACAAAAATGTCCATCGACAGATGAATGGATAAAGAAGATGTGGCATATATATACAATGGAATATTTCTCAGCCATTAAAAAGAATAAAAATATGCCATTTGCAGCAACATGCTTGGACCTAGAGTTTATCACACTAGTGAAGTAAGTCAGAAAGAGAAAGAGAAAGAAAAATACCATATGATATCACTTACATGTGGAATCTAAAAGACAACACAAATGAACTTATCTATAAAACAGAAACAGACTCACAGAAACAGAGAACAAACTTGTGGTTGCCAAGGGTGGGGGGAGAGGGAAGGATTTGAGTTTGTGACTAGCAGATGCAAACTATCATATATAGGATGGATAAACAAGGTCCTACTGCATAGTACAGGGAACCATATTCAATATTCTGTGATAAACCATAATGGAAAAGAATATGAAAAAGAAATATATATGTATGTATAATTGAGTCACTTTGCTGTAAAGCAGAAATTAACACATTGTAAATCAACTATACTTCAATAAAATTTTAAAAAAGTTTTTTAGTTTAAAAAAATGTGATATAGCCATACGATGGAGTAGTATTCTGAAATAAAAAGAACTGAAGTACTGATACTTATTACAACATGGATGAACTTTTAAAACATAATTCTATTTATATGAAATCCAGCACAGGCAAATTTATAGAGACAGAAAGTAGATTCGCCGTTGGCTAGGGCTAGAGGAAAGGAACTGGGGGAGAAGAATGACTACAAAGCGATGTGGGATGTTTTGGGAAGGTGATTAAATGTTCTAAAATTGATTTTGGTGATGGTTGCACAACTAATTGAATATACCAAAAACCACTGAATGGTACCCATTAAAGTGGTGACTTGTATGACATGTGAATTATATCTCAATTAAACTGCTACCCCCAAAAGCCAATTGAAAACTCTGTTTCATAAGAAGAAATAAACCGGTAGCTCCTTTAAGCCACTGAATCATTCTCAGCTCTGTCACGGCAGCCTTACTTTGTTCTGACAAATGCACTCTGCTTTGCTCCCTCAGGGGAGTAACCTCCAATCTTCTGCTGAAGCAGGAAGGGGCATATTTCCCTGGCCATGTGGAGCTGGGGAAAATATTAGAACCTAACTGCTTCTTATATCTACAAATCTCCCTGTTTCAGCCTTACCTCAGAGAAACACCAAGTGGAATCAACAAGTTTCTTCAGTGCAAGTCAGTTTTCCAGCTTAGGATTCAACTTTTTCCAGATGCTAAATATGTTACTTTGCCTCCTTTCTGTCTTCCAAAATTTTGTTACTGTTGTTACCTCTCTTAGTCTCTTTAATCATGGGTTTATATCATTTTTTAATGTTCTTCATTGTCATTTTGAGAGGTGTTAGGAAGCAGCAGAGGTAAATGTCTGTCTTCAAATCACAACTTTTAAACAAGCTCCTTTTCTGGCCTCTTAAAATCCTTTCTGCTTAACTCAACCAGAATTGGTTTCTGCTGCGTGCTTAGCCCTGACTAACAGACATATTCAGAAAGAATTTTCTTCCTAATAAAGGTAAAATAGTTATTCTTGAGGGTAAACAGAAGCCTGAATATTAAAGAGGTAAGTGCTAGTCCAAACCAAGCTACTGTTGAACCAGGGAGAATTTTCCAAATTCTGCAGACCACAACACTTGCAAAATGGTACGTATTTCCATCAGGGGGATGTGAGCATCTCATTTGCTACCTCCAGAGAAGATGGCTTGGCAAAGACACAGCCAGAACTTACTTTTGCTTTACTTGATTTAATACTTTAGCATTTAGGAACAAAACAGTGGGAGAAGTGTTTCATTTTATCTTGGAAGTATTTTAGTTTTTCTTTTTTAAACAAAAAATGAAGAAAAATAATAAAGATGATCAGAAATGAGGAACACTTGTTTCATGTGGTGTGAAGCAAAATACACAAGTGCTTATTGAATGAATAAAATAGCTTACGAAAATGAGTAAGTTGACGACCCATTAGACCTCAGAAATTTCCACTTGGAAAAAGAAGTTATATTGGAATGGGAGTGTGTTAATGACAAAAAAATAGTAAGCTTCATGGCCAGAGAACCAAGTGTCCCCAGTGATCTATGTGGGGAAAAGAGATTCAGATATATCTGATTGTGTACTGAAAAAAATCACCTATGGGCTCTGGATATAATTTACATTGAATAGAGGAAATTTCAAAATAGGAATTCCTATGTAGGTCAAATGCAGGTCACGAGTTTTAAAAGTCTACTGGAATTGAGAAATATATTTAGAATGAAGATATAATTGAGTTTTGACCATGCCGGATGAAGGGAAACTATAATTACCAGGAAGTTCTACACCTGAAAATAGTGGTCACAGTGAGGAGAGAAGGCAACTGTAAGTCACCCAATTTGATGATGCAATTCATCCTTATGTTTTTAGAGTTAAACTGCCTGAGCCCCAACCCCCAACTGCCAGGGAAAGTAAAATTTCCCAAAGTCCATGTATTCCCTTCCAGGCTCTCATTCCTCCCTCTGGATGTCCTTGTTTGTTTCCTAGTATCTCGGGGGATGCAGAAATTGTCTGGCTCCGTCCGGCATCAATACACTGGATGTATAGCAGAGAGGCCCCAACAGCTGAGCAGTTGCTGGCCTTTGAGAGTTATGCCCAAAGCACAGCACTGGACAAAGTCCCTTATCTCAGAGCAGGCACAGGTGCTAGGGCAGCAGTATCCTCCAAAGTAGCAAATCTAAAATGGGCAACACTGACACAAACAAACAGAGGCACATGTTGGCACATGACTGAGATGTCCAAACAATTTCACTGAAGGAGTAAATAAGCACTTCAATAAAAAGCGATGCTAAAGGCAGTGTACATTAATACACATCCCATAACTGGGCCTAGTGGGTGAAGGAAGTACCTTTCCCCTCAGCAGTTATTTGGTGGTGATTATTTGCTAATTTGTCCAAACATCAGGACAGAAGAAATCATTTTCTTATTTCCAGCCATTCTTGGGAAAAGTCCTAGACTAAAACTTAATTTTTTTTTTTTTTTTGGTCTTCATTGCTGCGTGCCGGCTTTCTCTAGTTGCAGCGAGCGGGGGCTACTCTTCGTTGTGGTGCAAGGGCTTCTCACTGCGGTGACTTCTCTTGTTGTGGAGCACGGGCTCTAGGCGCACAGGCTTCAGTGGTTGTGGCACGCGGGCTCAATAGTTGTGGCTCATGGGCTCTAGAGCACAGGCTCAGTAGTTGTGGCACACGGGCTTAGTTGCTCTGCGGCATGTGGAATCTTCCCGGACCAGGGCTCAAACCCGTGTCCCCTGCATTGGCAGGTGGATTCTTAACCACCGCGCCACCAGGGAAGCCCCCTTAGTGTTGTTTTAAATGATGCAAGACATATAAAGTTAACTTGTTAGTACGGAAGTTTTCTGTTTGTCCTTTTGTCATTGCATTATAGATATGGAAAACAAAAGAAAGAATCAGGCATGCCCAAGTCAAGCCCTCCCCTGAACTAGAGAATCTCTGCCTTCAGTTAAAGGAATTGAGTACCCAGGGAATAAATGATTACCTGGGTAACATAAAAACATTCATGTTACATTTCTACATGCAGCTGGAGGCAAGACTGGTTCATAATGGTTCTAGGCCTTCACTATTTATAGTTGCATCCTTTTCCTTTTTTTTTTTTTTTAAGTTACATAGTATGAATCTATAGTGTGACTTTGCTCTTAGCACCTCACCAAAGTCTGCTTGTCTTTAATCATCTGTGCATCTACACTTTTCTTAGATCTTTGCTGAGAAGAGGCTTTTAGGATGGACGTTTATGTTGCACTTAAGAATTCGGTCTCGTCTGACAAGCAAGATGAACAGTTAAAGACATTTAAAAAAAAAAAGCAGTCAATCGTTTTCTAAAATGGAAAGCACATCACCTCATTCCCCACTTAAGCGCCTTATGATGACTTCCCATGCCACTAGGAATAAAATCTAAACTCCCAACCTGGGTCCACGTGATCCAGCTTCTGCTGTACCCTTTCACCCCGTGTTGTGCAAGGTGCCCCACGTTCGTGACACACCTGCCACACTGGCAGTTTTGCTGTTCCTCCAACATGCTCAGCTTGTTTCTGCCTCAAACCTTTACTCTAGCTGCCTCTACCTAGAATGATCTTCCCTTAGATTTTTCACACAGATGCCTCCTTCTTGATAATCAGATTATTGCTCAAATGTTAACTCTACGTAGAAGCCACTGCAACAACCCTGCTAAATTAACAGCCTAGGTACAGGCTGATGGCTGTTCATTTGTTCTGCCCCTTTGCAGGGCAATTTGGCAACAATGATCAAAATCACAAACACAGGGCTTCCCTGGTGGCGCAGTGGTTGAGAGTCCGCCTGCCGATGCAGGGGACACGGGTTCGTGCCCCGGTCCGGGCGGATCCCGCGTGCCACAGAGCAGCTGGGCCCGTGGGCCATGGCCGCTGGGCCTGCACGTCCGGAGCCTGTGCTCCACAGCGGGAGAGGCCGCAGAGGTGAGAGGCCCGCATACCGCAAAAAAAAAAAAAAAAAAAAAAAAAAAAATCACAAACACATATTCCCTTTGCCCCAGTAATTCCAGCTCTAGAAATTTATCCTACAGACAAATTTATACACACGGGAAATTACATATGTATAAGGTTATTCACTGCAACATTATCTGGAACAACAACGGATTGCAAACAACCTGAATGCTCATCAATAGGGCCCAGGGTAGGGGCTTCCCTGGTGGCACAGTGGTTAAGAATCCACCTGCCAATGCAGGGGACACGGGTTCGAACCCTGGTCCGGGAAGATCCCACATGCTGCGGAGCAACTAAGCCCGTGTGCCACAACTACTGAGCCTGCACTCTAGAGCTCACGAGCCACGACTCCTGAGCCTGTGTGCCACAACTACTGAAGCCCACACGCCTAGAGCCCGTGCTCCGCAAGAGAAGCCACTGCAATGAGAAGCCCGCCCACTGCAACGAAGAGTATACCCCGATCTCTGCAACTAGAGAAAGTCCGTGTGCATCAACAAAGACCCAACATAGCCAAAAAGTAAATAAATTAATTTTTTAAAAAATAGGGCACAGGTTAAATAAATTATAGAACATTTATACAATGGATTACTTACTTTGTCGCTATAAAGGAGAAAGAGGAAGATCTCCAAGTACTGATATGGGAAGCTCTCCAAAACATGATTTTGTAAAAAAAAAAGCAAAGTGCAAAACAGTGTATGTGGTAATATGCTACCATTTGTGCTAAGAGCAGCTAAAATAACAATATATGCTTGTATTTGCTTGTTTATATATAAAAAAAAAAACTCTAAGAACACACACAAAGTATTTACAGAGGTTACCTAGGTGGAATGAGTGGGGAAAACTAGGCGGATGGTGGACAGAGATGTGAAGAAGACTTTCACTGAATTTTTTTATACATTTTTATGTCTGATTCATGTGACTGTATTCTGATTCCTGTGACCTTTCCACATTAATTTTAAATGGTTTTTACCCTGCAATAAAATAGCAGTTCCCAATCCCCTTTATTCTACTATCCTTTATTTCCTTTTTTTAAAAAATTGAGGTATAATCGACATAACATTATATTAGTTTCAGGTGTGGAACATAATGATTTCATATTTGTATATATCGCAAAATGATCACAACAAGTACAGTTAACATCCACCCCCATACATAGTTAAAAAATTATTTTCTTGTAACGTGAACTTTCAAGATCTACTTTCCTAGCTACTTTCAAATATGCAATACAGTATTCCTAGCTACTTTCAAATATGCAATACAGTATTATTAGCTATAGTTGCCATGCTGTACATTACATCCCCATGACTTATTTCACAACTGAAACTTTGTACATTTTGACCCCCTTCACCCATTTTGCCCACTCCCTACCCACCATCCCCACCTCGGGCAACCACCAATCTCTTCTCTATCTCTTCTCTATATCCATGTGCTCGGTTTTCTGGTTTTGTTTGTTTTTAGATTCTATGTATAAGTGAGATCATACGGTATTTATCTTTTTCTGTCTGACTTATTTCACTTAGCAGAATGCCCTCGAGATCCATCCATGTTGTCACAAATTATCCTGCTTTCTTTCCTTCATAGCACTTACTACTATGTAACAGGATATAAAAATGGAAGGGATCAAAATATCATATTCTATTGCACGAGACCAAATCAACATGCAAATTTTCAAGGATTTCACGAAAAGCTCATGAATGCCTCACTCTCCTCTAGTGATTTAGAGACTATGGATACTAAGAGAATGATTTATGAAGATTTTTAGAGAGAAGCATGCATGTGCTGTGAGCTCTCCTCAAAGGAGAAGAGCGGGGGTTGCCTGGTCTTCACCTCAACTCTAATGAGAAAGGCATCAACGGGAACACCCAAGAAAGTCTGATGTATATCTCCTGAAGTTGAGGGACAGAGTGGACTGGGGTCTGACTTCTCCTATGAGATCTTCATGGTGAGACATAGCAGCCTAGCCACGTGCTGATGGAGGAGATGAAGGAGAGGTGGCAGCGTGGGCTGCCTGCACTTCCAAAGTGTGTCAGGCCAAGGGATACAGGACGTGGGCCAAGCTCTATGCAGAAGGAGGCTGTGTTAGTGGTATCTTATTTTTTGGTCAAAAGATTGCCTGGAGAGAAGGATAGAATGTAACTGAATGGAGCTGGATTCCTAAGTGCTAAGGAAGTAGTAAGCAAACAGCTAGAAGAGAGATGTATTAAGGGGACTGCTGGGAGAGATCCTGCAGAGACTGACGGGTTCAGAGTCTCTGAAAACTCACGAAAGCACTTCTCTAAGGAAGGAGTTTATTTTTCACTCTGGCTTAAGCACAAAGCCAGTTTAAGCAGATAGTACCCGTCAAGTAAGAACTTTCCTGATCCCTTTCCCCTCCTCCCTGACCTAGCTTCCCCTCTGCAGCTGACCCCATGTGGAGTTGGGAAGGAGAATGTTCATTCAAATTAAATTTGAAGGGGATATTATTTACCAGGGACTAAACACTAGAAATGACTGAATCATGACTGTGATCATGACTGTGAAAATGATCCTAGGATTTGTATTGCCTTATAATAGCCAGAATAATTGCCATGACAGAGAAAAAAGCAGGTGGCAAGGGGCACTGTTTTAGGTGGGGGATCAGGGGAAACCCCTGTGAATAAATGACTTTAGTGAGGTGAGAAGACAAACCACACTGACATCTAAGCGATTTCCAAGATTTTCCGAAGCAGAGAGAACAAGTACAGAGTTGCCTGAACAGCGAGCATGCTTGAAAGGTTTGAGAAACACCAAGAACCCAACTTGACTGGACAGAATGAGAAGGCAAGAGGGGAGATGATGGAGCAGGAAGGCGAGCCAAGGGCCAGACCGTGGGGGGCCCTGCAGACCACAGCGAGGAGTCTGGATTTTCTTCTAAGAGGGATGGAAGATTATTATAGAGGGCATGGAGAGTTGACCTAACATGAGTTGAATGTGTCCATGGTACAGGACCTAATCCTGCCCAATCACCATAGTCTATCCCTCTTATCAGATTAAGTGATTTGAGGGTGGGTGCATTGCCCAAACTGGGCCAAATTAGGATCAATTCTGGGACTTGTGTTTCACTTTTGGAAAATAGTTTCCCTCTTTCCCCTGAGGTTGCTAAGCCAATAGGATGTAAGCCTGGAACTGTGGGGGCCTCCATCCTCAGGGAGGCCTCCTTGAGAGCGATGCCAACACAGAGGAGGACACCAGAAGGGAAAGAAAAAGTGACAGAGGAACCAAATTTTAATGACATTGTGTGAGCCCTTGAGTGCAGATGAGCCTAAAATAAAACATAACCCTAGACGTACCAGCTTTAGAAGCCAATACATTTCCTTTTTAAAAAACTCAACGTGGGGGGCTTCCCTGGTGGCACAGCGGTTAAGAATCTGCCTGCCAACTCAGGCGACACGGGTTCAAGCCCTGGTCGGGGAAGATCCCACCTGCTGTGGAGCAGCTAAGCCCATGAGCCACAACTACTGAGCCCACGCACCTAGAGCTCGTGCTCTGCAACAAGAGAAGGCACAGCAATGAGAAGCCTGCGCACCGTAACAAAGAGTAGCCCCCGCTCGCCACAACTAGAGAAAGCCCATGCACAGCAATGAAGACCCAATGCAGCCATAAATAAATAAATAAATAAATAAATAAATTTAAAAAAACTCAGTGTAGTTAGAGTTGGGTTTCTGTCACTAGCAAGAGTTCAGATTAGTACAGATAACAAATTATTAACAATAATTGTCTTCAGTGGTGAGATTACAGGTGATTGTTTATTTTCCTTTTCTGTTTATATGGGTTTTGTTTGTTTTTTAGTATTGACAACAAATTTACTAATTTTTCAATAAAAGAAAAATTAAAGTATTATTTAATGCATGGAGGGAAGAGCTAGAATGTCATCGAGGTTGGCGAACCAACAGATGCCCAATCAAAGAAAGGGCTTTGGACCCTTCTTGGAAATCTCCAATCCCTACGCCAATTCTAGGGTTCTTTTGTGTGTCCACTCCTCACTCATATTACTTGCATAATCTACTTTTTAAATCCAGGGATAGGGGAATGGCATTGATGATTTCTGAAAGTCTCTGCAAGTCTGTGATTTTCAGAATGACTACTTTTCCTGAATGGGTCATAACTGTACTCCAATTAAACCTATTGTTGGTGCTGTATTTTTCTTTGCAAGAGAAAAGCATGGAACATGAGAAATTCTTTTCTTTTTTGTAAGTACTCTTATACTTACTTACAGAAAAAGTAGAAGATGCTATCGATAAGACTTTGGATGCTTGTGGCTGGAAACTCCATAGTGAGCATGTTCCACTTGTAAGAGCAAAGGGGAATAGGCTTCACTTGCTGCTGCAGGGAGTTATTCACCTTAAGGAAAAACTCTAGCTCCTCAGTCAAGGAAGTGATGCTATTACCAAGAAGAGTGATGGGATTAATCTTGGGGCTGACTCCCCCAAGTCAGGGGAAGGGAAGGGAGGGAGGAGAGGGAGGAAAAGAGGGAGGGAGGGAAGAAGGGAAGGGAGGGGGAGGGAGGGGGAGGGGAAGGAGGAGGGAAGGGAGGGAGGGAAGGAAGGAAGGAATGTGAATCTTAGACCATAATATGGAAGCCATGTGTTGAGCAGAGCAGAGCAGCAAAGTAGGAGGAGCCATTCCTATCTGACTGAAGTACTGTTATTCTGGCCTCTGCTATAGGAGATGAATCTGTATCCCAAATAATCTCCTTGGGCTTTATCGAAATAGCTTCCTTTGCCTTAAAAGAAGGTATGGCAGATGGGCTTCAGCGCAGAGGTGAAGCCATTAGTGGCTATAAGACACCATGCTGGAAGGTCCCAGCAGAGAAGTACTAACCAAGGGAGAACTGTTCGTCTTGGCTGGGCAGGCTTGGTGTGTTCCGGGCTCCCAATCAATCTATAAGAAACAAATCTATCAGAAAAATAAAGTATCACCAGCAATACCTGCTGCAGGGAAGAAAGAACGTAAAGATACCACTTCGATTCATTATTTAGAGGAAGGAGCCCTTGTGGGTATTGGTGGAAGCTCAGGTGCTGTCCTCAGGCCAGACTGAGCAATCCTCTCACCTTCCTTGGTGTGCTGAGGAAGGCAGCAACAGAGGGAGGATGAGTCCCTCCACATCCAGCAACCTACACCCTTCACTTGAGACATTTTCCCTCCCACTTCAATTAGCTAATGGTTATGGGGACCACAGCCTGCCTCAAAATCATCTGGGATATTTGTGGAAATACAAATTCCTAGGCTCCACCCCAAAAATCTGAATCAATAGGTCTCGAATGCTTACTGTGGTGATCATTTCACAATCATTTTCAACAAATCATTTCAACAAATCATTTTGTTGTACACCTGAAAACAATATAATTTTATTGTTAATTATATCTCAATTTTTTTTAATCTGGTTTTTTTTTTTTTTAAAGGACCTGCATTTCACACACTCTCCAGGGGATTTTTCTGCACAATAGTTTGAGAATCACTGTCATAAATAACATGAAAAAATTTTATAGTAGCAAACTCTCAATATAAAAATACACCAAAAAGCTTTTTCCAGAAAGTTTGTGTTCATACCCCAAAAATAATTTCAGAAAAATGGAAAAGTCCATGAATTCAGATTTGTTCCAATGTATTTTCTCTAAATTCTCTAATGAAGGCAAAATTGATCCAAACTGTTAATATTATCACTTTCTCCAGAATCCCTAAATGAGTGTCTAAATTAGTTCCTTGGAAGCATCCAAGAAAGAGGTCAACCACATCTTTGTAACATGTGAACAACACACATTTCCCATTGATGATCCCATACAGCAGACTCTAAGCAATGAGGAATGAAACCTCCAAGATCACCAGGAGGGGAAGAGAGCCAGGCTTCTGCTGCTTCTCAAAAGGATTCGCTTCCATGTATGATTCTAATAAACACATCAGTGAGGAATAGTCTCCTTTGTATTATGTGGAATCAAAAAAGTTGAACTGGGCTTCCCTGGTGACGCAGTGGTTGAGAGTCCGCCTGCCGATGCAGGGGACACGGGTTCGTGCCCTGGTCCGGGAAAATCCCACATGCCGCGGAGCGGCTGGGCCCGTGAGCCATGGCCGCTGAGCCTGCGCGTCCGGAGCCTGTGCTCCGCAACGGGAGAGGCCACAACAGTGAGAGGCCCAGTGTACCGCAAAAAAAAAAAAAAAAAAGTTGAACTCACAGAAGTAGAGAGTAGAATGGTCATTGCCATGGGCTGGGGGTCAGGGAAATGTGGAGATGCTGGTCAAAGGGTACAAATTTTCAGTTATAAGATGAATATAAGTTCTGAGGATATAATGTACAGTGTGGTGACTATAGTTAATAATAATGTATTATGTACTTGAAATTTGCTAAGATAGTAGATCTTAAGAGTTCTCATCACACACAAAAAAGCAAACTAGATGATGGATGGGTTAATTAGCTTGATTGCGGTAATCATTTCACAATGGATATGTACATGAAACACGGCATTGTACACCTTAACTATGTACATTTTTATGTCAATTATACCCCAATAAAGCTGGGGAAAATATCCTTTATAATATACAGTCCATTATATTGATTTTGACCCTATTCTATTTCATACCAGATTAACTTTGGAGGAATTCAGTGGAGTTTGGCAGAAACACTTTGAGGATGATAAAAAGAAACCTAACGTCTGCAGTGTCATTCTTTAATATGAGCTATAAAATACTGCGGGGGTGGGGGAAACGTGTCTATTCTCATCACAGAGTTGAAAAGACTTAAGCCATGTGATCTAACAATAAGAAAAGATAATATAAATCCTGAAAGGTAAGTGCAGAGTTTGAAAATGGCCCCTCTTACAAGTACTATACAATATGGTCAAGTTTGAAGGAAAGAAGAAAAGACAGGACTTAATGAATCCACCTCCGCTAAAGAAATTAGTCCCCTAAATCTCCATTTCATCGTCATGACAACTAGTATTCCATCACTGCCATAGTAACCAGCTGAATAGCATTAGTCTAAAGACAAGCTCTCTGATTGGGTGACCAACGGAAGCCATTAGGAGCTGCACAACAACGCTGAACAGACTGCTCTGCCGTCACGTTGACCTATTTCTAGCCTTCCGGTGTATTTCACTTCTCCAATGTTTCTCTAAACCAAATGGTTTTTTTTGGAATGAGACCATTTCAAGAAGTGTATAATACTTATATTCCCCTATGTCACTGCTACATTTGAGACCATGTGTTTTCTCATTTTCCACAAGTGTGGTAATATCTGACAGACACTCCCTTCACCATGCCTCACAGTTTAAATACGACATCCCCTGTGTTGAAGCAACAAGGCACGCCAGCCACATCTAAACCAGATGTTGGTCGCTGGTGACAACAAGCTGCCTTCTTTGTATGTATGATGAGGCCAGTGACAAGCTGAACTGCGAGGAAACTTGGAGGATAGGGAGCAACACTCCTGTAAAATAACAGATCTGGGGGAAGACTCATGCATGTGGCCATACCCTCATTTACATATGCACATAAATTACGATTTACAACGCAAAAATGTTTTATTTTTTATTTTTGCTGTACGCGGGCCTCTCACTGTTGTGGCCTCTCCCGTTGCGGAGCACAGGCTCCGGATGCGCAGGCTCAGTGGCCATGCCTCACGGGCCCAGCCGCTCTGCGGCATGTGGGATCTTCCCGGACCGCGGCACGAACCCGTGTCCCCTGCATCGGCAGGCGGACTCTCAACCACTGCGCCACCAGGGAAGCCTGCAAAAATGGTTTTTAAAAAACGCTGTCCTTTCGAAAAGCTATTGTTTTTAAAAGAAAAACATTTTCCAGCTGATATTCAGAAGCTTGGTGCTTGCTCAAAGCAAGCTGCTTATGTGTTCCTGAGCCTTCCTAGCATGCTCTTGGAAGCAGAGATACTTTGGGAAATGGATTCCACCCCCAGCCTACCCTCTCTCTCTAGCTGGGCGATGCTTCAGCTAGGTGTGTACTGTTGGGAAACTTCCTTGATATTTTCCAACCTACCAGTGGGCAACACTAAAGTTTCTAAAGGGAGGAACTTGAAAGTGCAATGCAGGGGGAAGGGAGGAAGGCGACTTCTCTCCAAACTGGGTTTTGCAGAACATGTACAACTGAATATCACAGATCAATGAAAAGTTTTCTCGTGATGCCCTGATTAATTCAACAAATAGTTCAGAGCACCTGCCACCTGGCAGAACTCTTCCAGATGCTTGAGATACATAAGTGAACAGACATGGAGCCCTGCACATGTGGAGTTTCATTCACGGTTTACATAAGATTGCGAAAATGGCAAGTGACTCCAACCAAGAATAGAACTATTTTGTGGCGGATGATGGAAATTATGGGAGAGCCACAACTTCAGTGCAGTGCATATTACATCCCAGCCACTGTACTGGAAACACAAAGATTAGCAAAAACAAGCTCAGCCCCTGGCCTCAGGAAGTTTACCGGGCAGAGAAGCAGAGTTGCTCAGGAATGAATGGCCATCCATTTATAACAGAGATCAGGGCACTGAAGAAAAGGAACCAAAGACCCCTCAGCCAAAGGAGATCGAGGGAGGCTTCTGGAGGAAGTGATAATTGAGATGAGGGCTGGAGGACGAAGGGATAAGGGCGTGACATAGGGTGGAGGGTAAAGAAGAGCATTCAAGACACAGAACAGCGTGGGCTGTCCCAGGGCCGAAAGAGAGCCCAGGAAGGATGAGTGAGATGCGGCTGAGGCAGCTGGCAGGGATGCACACCCCTGACAACACCCAGACTGCAGCATTTACTGAAAAATAAATCCTTAGATCTTTAAACCATGTACTAAGTCAGACTGCGCTCCTTAATTGAATACAAGTCTACTTTAAATCTATGCATAGAAAATTCTTTGCTTTTGGTCAGAGATTATAATAAAGGGAATTTGGTTTGGTTTGGGATTGAAATAAAGAGGATTTAAATTCAATAAATAGTTCTCGAACACCGTCTACATACCCGGCACTAGGTGAAAAGGGATATAAGATCAGCCACATGGTCCTCGGGGTCTATTCATACACAAAGAACTATACAAATCCATCTGGGATATTCAGAAAATAACCAAAGAGAGAGGTGCATGCATGGGGCAACATTCACTGAACATTTGCATCTAGCCGAGCTGAGGACCGCAAATTGTAAACTTCAAGGCAAGGCCTGCCTTACTCATCCCTGTAACCCAGAGTACTTAACAGTATAAAGTAGTGCTTAGAAATTCAGGTGGTGGAGTCAGATAAAGGCAGTTTCCAGGCTCAGCTCTGTTTCCTTACTAGCAGTATAACTTTGGGCAAGTTACTTAAGTACTCTGTGCCTCAGTTTCTCTACCTGAAAAATGGGATTTATTAGTTTCCTACCAAATATGATGGTTGGGAGATTAAGATAAAGTGCTTTGCATAGGAAGCACTCAAGGAACGTTAGCTATCACTGTTATTTCACTGCCTTAGGGAAGTAGGGGTTCAAAGTATCTGCTGAAATGTCTGGCAGGATGTCACTATGAAGATCATGATTTTATTCTCAGATCTGTTCTAAAGCTTCAGAAAATTTCAGTGTTTCCCTTATGGGAAAGGATTTCCTAACAGTAGTTTTCTATGTAGCCACAACAGGAGGAAAAATTCATTTTAAATGCATATGTGAGAATAGAAACTGATGTACAGCTAGCAACAGAGAACAGATCTTTCTTAACATCTTAAGAGAACTACACCCACCAAGAATGAGGAAAAAGTTTAGGATTATGCCCTATAGGGAAAAAAATTCAATAACTACTAAAAAGAGCCCTTCTAAACAGTTGGAAGAGAGTTTACCACCCAAGAGAAACCCTCTGACCCAAGATACGGAATAACACAAGCAAAATGACTAATATTAAGACTACATTCAGTCTCCTCAAAGCCACTTAGAACTGAAAAGCACTACATGCAAATGTTTAGCCTCATCACTGTTTAATAAATACTATTTTGCCTTTATAGTCATTACTTAAATGTGACAGAATAACTAAAATTCCACAATTCATACAAACACAGCAAGGTAGACACAGAAGACTTGAGCTGAATTCTCATAACATGCTGCTTCTTCACAAAGGCATAGTCTCCGCTAACTGCATAAGAGTCAAAGCATAGGAACGAGCAATACCACAAACTCAATTTCTTCATTGCAAGAGAGTACGCCCTTTGTGGATCTGTTTTGTTTGTTTTTTTTTTTGCGATACGCGGGCCCCTCACTGCTGTGGCCTCTCCCGTTGCGGAGCACAGGCTCCAGACGCGCAGGCTCAGCGGCCATGGCTCACGGGCTCAGCTGCTCCGCGGCATGTGGGATCCTTCCGGACCGGGGCACGAACCCGTGTCCCCTGCATCGGCAGGCGGACTCTCAACCACTGCGCCACCAGGGAAGCTCAGGATCTGTTTTATAGAGTCTCAAAATTTTCAGTTTGGAAGGAACCTTACAAGACCCAGTAGCTCAACTTCTAATCTATATGATCACTATCCTGGTCACTAGATTAAAAAGGGGAAAGGAAGGGAAGAGGGATAGAGGGAGGAAGAGAGGAGAAAAAAGAGAATGCCAAGAATTAAACAGTTCAGAGATGAAGTCAGAATCCTGTAACTCATCACTTACCTAATTCTGTGTCTCCTCCCAGGCTGACTTCAAACCACTAATAGTCATTGGATAGGAGGTTTGGCCAGGTATAGATAAGCCATAGTGTAGTAAAGGCCCCAATGGGTTCATCCTATCTTCAACAATAACTCCAGAGTACTACACTGGAACATTTGTAGATAATCCAGACCCACACCAGGGCTCTGACCTACACAGCATTCTTACCAGTGACCTAGATGGGGCCATATACTATGCAATTACCATGGGCCAATGGACATCTTTCTGAACTTTTGTTGGAGGGCCCAGTATGTAACCTACTTTGTTATAACTTTTTTTTTTGGCTGCGTTGGGTCTTCATTGCTGTGCACGGGCTTTCTCTAGTTGTGGAGAGCAGAGGCTACTTCTTGTTGTGGTGTGCAGGGTTCTCGTTGCGGCGGCTTCTCTTGTTGCAGAGCACGGGCTCTCAGTGCGCAGGTTTCAGTAGTTGTGGCATGCGGCCCCAGTAGTTGTGGCTCACGGGCTCTAGCGCACAGGCTCAGTAGTTGTGGCGCACGGGCTTAGTTGTTCCATGGCATGTGGGATCCTCCTGGACCAGGGATCAAACCTGTGCCCCCTGCATTGGCAGGCAGATTCCTAATCACTGCACCACCAGGGAAGCCCTGTTTTAACTTTTTAAATAAAGGTGAAGGATAGTTCAACATGTGGCACTCAGTAAGGGTATTAAGTAAATAAAATGGGTGTTCTCTTCCATTACTAATTTCTATGCTGCTAAATTTCCCTAATGAGCAGTTCTCCATTGGATCTTCCCTCCTTCCCTCCCTTTCTCACTCCTCCCTCCCACAAATTATAAGCCATGTTTCATACTGTAGAGGAGCTCCTAGTCTAATGAGTGAAAGAAGACACTTATTCCTTCATGGAGGTTTGAAATATCATAGCATTGCCAGTAGCATGAATAGTTTAGGAGCCTGGAACTCCAGATGGGGGCCAGGCACATTGCACCCTGCTGACCATAAAACAAAGTAGGAAGCTGAATGCCATGAGAGAGAATAAATTGGGACAAGAGTCCTTGAGGGGAAGAGATCTCTTCTGATTGGGTGATAAGGGGAAAAACTAATACAGAAGGTGGACTTCTCCTGGGTTTGGGGAGGCATAGGATTTTGGTAGGTAAAGATAGTATGATCTACTCTTGATTGGAGGTTTTTAAAGTGTAGATCCTGGGCCTGTAACACCACCTCCACCTGGGAACTTGTTAGAAATGCAAATTCTGGAGTCTACCTTTGCCCTATTGAATCAGAAATGAGTCTTAGCATTCTGTTTCGTATCCAGGTGATTCTGGTACATACTCTAGTTTGACAATCAATGATCTTGATTTAAAACTTTGAACATGGAGTCTCTGAACTTGATTGGGGAAAGAAATACATCTTCATTTTCACTAACCTCCAGCTAATATTTAGCATTGTCCTCCAATGCAGTTGTAGGCAATTAACTACTATGATAATAATTAGGACCAATGCAAGGTCATTATTTATAAATGCATGCATAAAGACTACATACCACAGATTAAGATATTTTTATAACTGTATTTTAATATAACTGGTTTCCTTTGTAATTCTGTGTATATAATTTTAGGCATTAAAAACATTCTGAGAGGACTTCCCTGGTGGCACAGTGGTTGAGAGTCCGCCTGCCGATGCAGGGGACACGGGTTTGTGCCCCGGTCCGGGAAGATCCCACATGCCCCGGAGCGGCTGGGCCCGTGAGCCATGGCCACTGAGCCTGAGCGTCTGGAGCCTGTGCTCCGCAGCGGGAGAGGCCACAGCAGTGAAAGGCCCGCGTACCACAAAAAAAAAAAAAAAAAAAAAAAAACATTCTGAGAAAGTGCCCATCAGCTTCACAGACTGCCAAAGAGATCTATTCCATTGTACAAAAAAATGTTAAGAACTCCTAGACTAGAAGGAGTCTAGGCAAAGAAAACTGAGCAAAGGCTAAGAGGTGAGAAAATACAGGGCAGAGCTGGTATTCCATTTTGACTGAAGTGTGAGAAAACAATGAAGAGAAAAAAGGCTGAACTTGATCATCAGAACTTCTTTTCAGCAGGCTCTGGGGAGCTACATAAATCAGGGTGTTTTTTAAAGTGGGGCAAGGATCAGAGCAGGAGAAACCCAATCAAACCAGAGTTTTAAAATAATTGCCTGGTAAAGGTAAGAAGGATGGACTGGAATACAAAGAAATAGAGGTGAAAGACTAAATTTCTAATCCAGCCTTGACTAGTAAAAGCCCAAAGTGAAGAGGGTGCGAATGATAATGGAAAAAGGAATAGAATGTGAAAGTGCTCTGAAGATTTAACATTGAGTATGACAGAGAGGAATCAAAGATGACCCCATCGTTTAAAGTGAGGGTCACTGGAACAGAAGTCATACCAAGAAAATCAAGGAAGCCACGTAGAGCAAGTTTGGGAAAGGAAAGTGCTAAGTTGCCTACAGGATATCCAGGTGAAAACATTCAGTATTTATTTAATGGCACTACAGTATTTATTTAAGGTACTAAGGTACTAGTACAAAGGTACTAACCTTCAAGACATATTGCACCTCCTGAATAACTTATTTGGAGCTGGTATGTTTCAGATAAATTTTTTTTTTTGATCTCTTTGGTGTCTGAACTCTCTAGAAAGTCTCTATCAAAAGCAGCATAATTGCAAAGTCTTTCAAAGAGCTTTTCCCCAACAGAGATTTTTATCCTGAGGGCACATGGACCCACAGGAGTTTCCGTGAACCCTTAAAATTACAAAAGCGAATTTTGTTTGTGGTCATGGACATTTTTCTGGGAGGAAGTATGTACTTTCAATACAAACTCAAAGGGTATGTGACCCTCTTTCCCCCTCCAAAAATGCTAAAAAGTACTCCCTAGTCATCCTTCTAAGCACTCCAAGCAAGGGAAGCCCTCTCATCCGATGATTTTGGGAAGAGGCACAAGTCTCGGAACAAACCAAAAAAGTCTCAGTAACGATGCAGCAGCAAGATTCCAGTCATTGGTGAATGGTTCTGAGTCAGTAGATGCTCACCGCACAGTCACCAGATGAGAAAAGAGTTTGGAATTTCTTGGTCAAAATTCAATGAAGATGACACTAGAGTTTCTGACTCATCTCTTAAACCAAAACTTGCCTGAATACCTGTCTCTACAAGAGCAGTCATTAAAGCCCCAACTTTTATCACTAAAAATGGTCATTTTTGTAATAACACCTGCACTGCTCAGCTTTCCACTGTCCAAAGAATCCACACTGCACCGATTGTGCCAGGACAGAAACAAAAGCCTCAGCTCAGGAGCTGTTGCCCTCTACTGGCTAGTTCCAAGTTACTTTCATTCCCAGTCTTCTTGCTGCCAAATGAAAGATTTTGCAATTATGCTGCGTTTGATAGAGCCTTTCTAGAGAGTTCAGACACCAAAGAGATTCCCTCAAAATTTAAGAGAAACCTACCAGCTCCAAAAACTCCTCAAAATCCATAATACCAACATTATTAGGAACCTACAGAATTGACTAATATCTCACATTTTTTGATACTCACTAAACATTTAACTCCAGGTAATGAAGACAAAAGGTGCTTTCAATGTACTGTACATGAAGTGATAACAAATAAGCAGAAGGATCAAACATATTAGGAAATTTAAGAGTTAGGGGGCTTCCCTGGTGGTGCAGTGGTTGAGAGTCCGCCTGCCAATGCAGGGGACACGGGTTCGTGCCCCAGTCCGGGAGGATCCCACATGCCGCGGAACGGCTGGGCCTGTGAGCCATGGCCGCTGAGCCTGCGCGTCCGGAGTCTGTGCTCCGCAACGGGGGAGGCCACAACAGTGAGAGGCCCGCGTATCGCAAAAAAAAAAAAAAAAAGTTAGGCACGCAGAATGGAATAGGGAAATAAAAACCTTGAAAATATTTGGGGTTTTTTCCTTCATTAAAACGAACTACCTTTGTGAGGTCATGTGTGGAACACAGTATTCGCAGGAAGCTTAATAAACATACTTTTTGTCAAATATACCTCAATAAAGCTGGAAAATAAGACTGATTATATTTTGCCTTTTTTTGCCATTATCGCCTTCCTATGTAATCAATATATATGGATGACAGGTGTAAGTCACCATCTGATGAGTCAGCAAGCCCTGATCAGATATACAATTAAAAGACCTTTGTTGTTAAGGAACGGACAACTTGCTGTTCCTTTCTTCCTATAACTTAAGGAACAGAAGGAGGAAAAAAAGAAAATATTGCCCAGACTAACATGTAACTCAGATGTCCCATGTTCTTTTTCCTTCCTTGGAAGTCCTTCTCCTTCCTAACCCCTCAAAAAATCTACTCAAGTTACTGAACTTTTCATAAGGTAAAGAAAGGATCACAGTGCAACCTCTCAACGAACACCCTGAAAGACCTCCCCTTAGGCATTTTTTTTGCTGCTCTGCAGTGGTGCATCTAAGGGTGTATTTGATTCTTTGAGGCAGGGCAATCCTTTTTCTCCCCTCCCTGGTCCGTCCCAGTTCTTCCTCCATGGAAGCAAAAGGAAAACCCTGCAGGTAACCAGACCAATTCTACTCCAATCTTCTCAAAGTAGTATTATTTCTTCCAAGCATTTAATACTTTCCCCAAGAAGGAGTTTATTATTGGCAGCTAATTGGTTGACAATTTTTCTATATTGTTACAAGTCTCACTTGCAGGTAGTTGCAGTTTGACAATCAGTACAATTTTTTTTGAAGCTGGGTATCTTTGCTGTAGGTCCTATTTCCTTGGAAGTTAATTCCCTGAGGACACAGACATGAAATTTTTTCCTCAATATCATCCATCCCTTTAAAAAGAAGCAAGACCGCAGAGACTCAACTTTGATAAAATGAAACATTATTGCTCCTGGAGATTTGTGCTGGTTTTAAAACTAATGTTGAAAAAAATATGTAAAGAATCGTCTTCTCAAGCTTTCCAAGGACAACTGTACTTGCTAAACCAGATGGTTACAAACACATGTCTCAGAAACTGGCCTTGTTATTGAAAAGCAGTTGAAAAAGTTATGCAAATAAGTCACTGTGTCTGCATTAATGATTTACTGAGGAATTGTATGATTCCACATCAATTTAGCCATATACAATTGGGTCAGAAAGCTTAACTGGCATGCCCAGACTATGTCAACAGGAGTGTTAAATGAGGTCACATGGATATATTAATACCTTTTTTTTTTTTTGCGGTACGCGGGCCTCTCCCCGCTGCAACCTCTCCCGCTGCAGAGCACAGGCTCCGGACGCGCAGGCTCAGCGGCCATGGCTCACGGGCCCAGCCGCTCTGCGGCACGTGGGATCCTCCCGGACCGGGGCACGAACCCGCATCCCCTACATCCGTAGGCGGACTCCCAACCACTGCGCCACCAGGGAAGCCCTGTTAATACCCATTTTAAGAAAACCTCAACATTCCATCCTGCTTAACTGCAGGAATTCCAGGGTCTTGATAAATTCCTTTCCTTGCTGTTTCTGGGAATCAGGACCCCACCCCGGGTGTCTGTGGCCTCAGCCACAGGTCTGCCCCTCATCAATCCATGCTGTATCTGCACAGGTTATCCACTGCTCTGCTGCAAACCACCTCTTACAATTTATGGAGTCAATCTCCCTCCAGCTACTGCTGCCCACTCCTGATCTGCTTCTCCCTAAGCAAATGCAGAGACTCGTCTTTTAATTCTCTGATGACACTGCTCAACCCAGCTGCAACCTTTAGGAAAGGCATCTCTCAAAGTTCAGGAAAATGGAAGGAGGCATTACAACACCAAGAACACTTTAAAGTTGTACTGGTTGTGGCTACTCACAGCCCAGATACACGTCCACATCTCTTATAATAGTGATCTGCAGACTGGGACTCTACCACTTGGGGTATGTGAATATTTCCCGAGAGATATGAGGATAGGGGTCATTTCCAGGAAATCAATTTCAGATCCTCAACTTCTGTATAAACTCTTTTCGCCAAATAACCTATCATAAGGCACCTTCACAGAGATGAAGATGCTTCTTTCTAGTTTCTCCTTTAATAACAGCTCTTCTCCTATGTAAAAGCAAACTCACTTCTCACCCATAAGTTTACGTGGTACATTAGAAGATTTTCCATGAGTTTTTCATGTTTCTGTAGCTCTTGAGAGAGAGGCACTAACTGCTCTTAATTCTGGACTATCTTTCAAGGATGTTTGTGTCCTGGTGAGTATCCTTGGAACACAGAATGCTCCCTTTATCTAAAAAGCAGACATGTTTACTGTTATGGGTTGAATTATGGCCCTCCCCACAAAACGATTTTGAAGTCCTTATCCCCAGTACCTCAGGATGTGACTTTACTTGGAAACAGGGTTGTTGCAGATGTAATTACTTAAGATGAAGTCATACTGGAGTAGGGCGGGCCCCTAGTCCTACATGACTGGTGTCCTTATAAGAAGACAGCCACGTGAAGACAGAGACCCACAGAGAGAATGCCATGTGATGATGAAGGAAGAAACTGGAGTTGTGAAGCTATAAGCTAAGGAATACTAGAGACTGCTAGCAAATCACCAGAAGCTAGGAAGGCAAGGAAGGATTCCCCTACAGGTTTCAGAGGGAAGACAGCCCTGCCACCATCTTGATTTCAGACATCTAGCCTTCAGAACTGAGAGACAATAAATTTCTGTTGTTTTAAACCACCTGATTTTTGGTACTATGTAAAGGCAGCCCTAGGAAACTAATACATTTACTGTCCAGAATAACAATGTCTCACTTGGGCAAGCGGAAGTCATGCTTATTGACCATTAAAAAGACTTGGGTTTCCTAAGGTCAGAATTCTGTCCTGAAATGCAACCTATTGCATGAGCAGGCATCCATCTGGGCCCATCCATATTGGCCCTGCGGGAACTGGGGCCCAGAAAACCAGTGCAAAAAATGGTGATATTCCGGCTACTGCTACTGCTGTAATTTCTCCTGTGTTCTGCCAGCATCCATGAAACTATGGCAGGGTAACTTGTAAACTATCAGACCCTTCACAATTCTTAACATGAGGTATTACTGAAGGGTGTAAAGATCTCTGCCCATCAAAGGAACATTTAGACAATCTATTTCATTAACCAAGTCACCATAAACACGGTACCTACTCATTTCCTTGAAAGAGATATTTCAAATAAAATGTTCAAATAAAATTTCTCATATGTAAGTCAGTTGGTCATTAGACTCAGAGCCTTATGGTAACAGAAAGAACATTTATATATATAATATGCTGAGAAGTATTTAATAGGGTGATCAATAAGACTTTTAAGGAAAAAATCATATTAGAATAAGATTCTATGGGAGAAGTAGAACGGAGTTCAGGGAGCAATATAATATTTCCAACTGTTACAAAGCTTATTAAGATATTTTTAAACATGGAAAATGGTAGCTATCAAGTCTCTATTATACCAATATTTCACTGGATACATTTAAAAGAACAATTAACATTTTAAATGTCAGTATCTACAATGCATGATAAAGTGCATCATTTGAGACATTTAAATGTAATGATGAGGATTCTGGATTTAAAAAAAAAATCCATCAAAGTATCATGGTTTTTCTAAAATTCGTAGGGAGGTATACGAGTAAACCAAGTTTGAAGACTACTCATTGCCTTCCTGCTTACGACCCCCTCAGCTCTTGGCCTGCCTGGGTGGTCGGAGCGGGCTCAGCTCACTACCAGCAGTAACCGAGCAGGCCCCATGTGTGCCATGGTTGACTGTTGTAACACCATCCTTGGCATAGCTGATGTTTAATAGTTGTTAAATGAATACATGTTGAACACTAGAAAGGAGTCATTCATATCCTCTACCTGCTTCTGCTTTAGGGATCGATTGCTCTATTGGCCTAGCCTGGAGTGACTGAAACCAGGACGGCTCTGGAGTCAAGGGGTGTCCTACAGCTGCCAGACCTTGACACACCAAAAATGAAATGAGTCTAGACCTAATCTAGAGGTTTGATCAGCTGAGTCCTTATAAATCTCAGATCAAATGAGACATCAGATTTTCAAATTTAACTGAATTTTGGAATTACTCTACAGTTTTTTAAGACCTGCAAAATCCCCCTAGGGACAAAGTTAGCCAAAGTCCCAATGACTATATTCCTCTCCTAGATCAATGTCACGTGCCATCCTATATGCTCCTGCTGTTGTCACTGCACAGCTAAGCACTCCTCTTTCAGAATGTACCTCAACACAGTTGCCTCATGCCCCTCCCTGAGTTCTACCACCACCCAGAATCCTGGCCCCAGGTGCTGACATTATGTGGGGGCTACAGAAAGCAGAACCCACTTGCATCTCTCCAATTTCTAGCATTGATATTTTACACATACCATAGGGTTTTAAATTTAAAGTATCCCAGAAACAGATTTTATTATCAAAAGCAGATTGAAAAAATATGCAGACAAGTCAAAATACTTGCATTTAATGAAGCCTCATGGATTTACAAGATATTAAGAGAAGTCTCCAAAGGCAGAAGTGCACGTCAAGCCTATTTCTTCTGACTCATTTCCTCTAGAGAAGCAGCTTAGAGTTATTCAGGCAAAAGGCCATGAAATAATTGCATTGGTAGAAAAAGTAGAGGGGGAATTGCTAAACTCTACCTACAGGGCTTTCTTGGGAAGTCACATGGTATGTTTTTTCTTTCTCACTTAGATGGGGGAAAAAAAGAATCTACTTGCTTAAACGTTTACTTCAAGGAAAAACAAAATCAGAAGTTAATATAATGTTTTTATACAGACGAATTATTGAAAATAGACTAAGAATGATCTACGTAATAGTAAAAATATTATAGTAAAAATACGTTCGGAAAGATTTTAGTTGAGTAGCTTTTCTTGTCGAATAATCTACTAGATACATACAGCACTGCTTGGCTGTAGTTGGCTAAATGTCTTGTGTGCTCATGAAATGGTTGGGCTTTTTGTGGTCACCCCATTAGTGTCAATACTGAACTTTTCCCCTCTATGGATTCCTTTGCAACTGCCTGAAAAAAAAAAACTTACAAGTTGTAAAAACAATCAAAATAAATACTTTCAGATGCTGCTTTCCAAAATTGGGTCAGAGACCACTGGGGTATGTCCTGGCTCCCTAAGGCATGGGAAAAATTTCAGTGGCTAAAGTGGAATTGCTGGAAGGTACTGGAAGTTAAAGAAGGGAGGGAGGGAGGGAAAAAAGTAGAGGAAAAGAGTTAACAGTAATCGAGAGAGAAAATCAACCATGAGGAAGAAATAAGGGAAGGTCATAATATTTATATAAAAGTGTCTATGATAAGGGGAAAAAATGGCTGCTCTGTTTCAAATTTGGGGTTAAACCTAAGAGTTCGGAGAAGGCAGAAATCCTTATAAATTCTTATACATTTCTTTAAAAACGCCCCAGTGTCTCTGGAAGATACTATACAACTAACTCATTATTTTAAAAACTGGCAAAAGAATAAAGCATTTATGCAGCCATTCCTATATGAACTGTTCTTCAAGGTAACCAAACAATTGGAGGTGAAGTTCCTCTTTGTAGAATGTTTGTCTAATAAATGAAAATGGAATGATATAATTAGAATATCACCGTTTTGTAACCTCTAGTGATAAAACCGATTTAGTAATGCCAGGTATTAGCTGCCTAATAAAACACACAACACTTGCTACCAAAAAGGAAGGAAGGAAGGAAGGGAAGGAGGGAGGGAAGAAAATACAATATTGAATCTGACCAAACATCTTGATCTAACTCCCAATATAAAGGGGAAAAAAGAGAATAGAAAACATGTTAAATGATGGTTTGAGGATACCATCAGCAAAACCCTGACTGTGAAAACTTCATAGGAGAAATGAACTAAACATTTCAATCAAAAGGCAGAGATTGTCAGATTGGCGAGCACAGAGTTGGTAACTGCTCTTTTTAATCAGTCTTCTCTCTTTAGTTCTCACTACAGACAGTTTAAAAACAAAGATACAAATAAATGAAAAGTGAGAGGATGGAAAACGACATGCCATGCAAACAGGAAACATAAGCAAGCTGGAATGGTCATAAAAATATGAGGCAAGGGCTTCCCTGGTGGCACAGTGGTTGAGAGTCCGCCTGCCGATGCAGGGGACACGGGTTCGTGCCCTGGTCTGGGAAGATCCCACGTGCCGCGGAGCGGCTGGGCCCGTGAGCCATGGCCGCTGAGCCTGTGCGTCCGGAGCCTGTGCTCCACAACGGGCGAGGCCACGGCAGTGACAGGCCCGTGTACCGCAAAAAAAAAAAAAAAAAAAAATGAGGCAAAAAGGACTTCAAAGCAAGGAGTAGTAATGGAAATAAAGTGGGAAACTTCATAATGATAAAATAGTTAATACATGAGAAAGACAGAAAAACTATAAATGTATATGGGCCTAATAGAAGGGCTTCAACATACAAAATGCAAAAAACTGACAGAAATAAAGAAATCCACAGTCGCAATTGGAGATTTTAATACACCCCTCTCAGTAATTGATAGAGCAATCAGACAAAAAAAATATCAGTAGGAAAACAGAAGAAGTGAAATGATGCTACCATCAATCATAAAAGTTTGGGAACGAAGACCCACAAAGATTCTAAAATAAGCAGAGTGGGTGGGTTGGTTAGACATTTATCTGCCTCCTCTGCTAAACTAGTTAAGTACCGTTCAAACTTAACGTCTAAGCACAGGTTTCTCACCAATCCGAAGAGAAAGACAAGAACAGGAGAGGTGCTGAGTTTAAAGAAAGAGTGGTCCATCTTTTATTTAAACATTCAAACTCAAGTAAGTTTGCAAAGCCTTTTTTTTTTTTTTTTTACATGCGTGATGTCACTCCATTCTTACACATCCTTTGAAAAAGCCCACATTTCCTTATCCCCATTTTACAGATAAGGAAGTCAAGCTCAGAGGCTGACTTGCCAAAGAAAATTGCAAGTTTGCTGTTAGATCAAAGGGTGAACTTACTTTGACGATCACCTGACTGACTACTGGGAGTGAGGTTGAAAATACCAACTATTTTCTTTCTTGAAAGTAAATTTTCTCCAGTATGTCCAAACATACAAAGCAATTATATAAAGGGTATTGGCTCCTCAGTTAAGAATTCAGCTTTATTGTCACACACTCCCTAAAATGACATAGTCAGACACCAGGTTGGACCCAAAGGACAAAGTCATAAAATTTACCCGGTGTCCAAACAGCATCCTGAAATGAACACTCCTTGATGGCCTTGTTAGCAAACAAATAAGTGTTCACTACACTCCTGGTTATCCATGAACATCGATCAAGTTGTGGTTTAGAAATATATTTCAAAGCAAGCAGTCTGCAGAAAATATGAGGATGTACTCTTCCAATTAGCAAAGCACAGACTTTATAGATCATTTCATTACTGATTTTTTTTTTTTTTTTTTTTTGTGGTACGTGGGCCTCTATTGTGGCCTCTATACTATGGCCTCTATACTATTGTGGCCTCTCCCGTTGCGGAGGACAGGCTCCAGACGCGCAGGCTCAGCGGCCATGGCTCACAGGCCCAGCCGCTCCGCGGCATGTGGGATCTTCCCGGACCGGGGCACGAACCCGTGTCCCCTGCATCATGAGGCAGACTCTCAACCACTGAGCCACCAGGGAAGCCCCATTACTGATTTTAAAGGACAAATCTCAGAGTAAAATGACTTTGTGTCTTGGCTTGAACCAAAATATGTTTAAAAATAAATATACAATTCAAATATGTTCTAGGCGAGGGCTAATTATTTAAATATCGTATATATGTTTTATTTACACTCGCCTCCACGTTCCACTGAAGCATATTTCTTTTAGGTACAGGAGACCATATCATTAAGGCTAATGGTGGTTTTACCTAGGGAAAAATACATGAACACCAAGGAATATTTTTCAGCTTCTCAGCAAAACACAAAAGGGAGGAAAAATGACTTGACTTTTTAGTTCCAATTGTTTTCAATTTTTCATGTAAGTTCAATGTTGTAAAATTGGTCCAGATTTTCATCGAACCTGAGTGAATAAAATGCAGAGGTAAATACTACTTTCTATTTAAAGCAAACTGGCTTTTTACAAATCATATGACTTTAAAAAAAAAAAAAAGGAAAAAAAGAAAAGAAAAACACATGTTCTCCCCAGAAAATAGGCCAGTGGGCTCTTCCACCAGGGAGTCCAGGCTGAGGTGAGCAGGCCTCCTATATGGGCTCAAAGGGGCTCTCCGGTCTCTGCCAATGCTGCCAGCTTGCCTGCTATGGCCGCCCAGTAAAAACAGTGGCTCCGTGCAATCATGAAAAACAGGACTGCTCTGATCATTACACTGCACACAAGCTTTGAGGGAACTATCAGATAGTTACAACTCAATTAGTCTTTGTGGCTTATTTTTATTCTGAATCAATAACCTAGAAGTGAAGGTCTCCACAGCCCATTATGGCTTTACTGACCTATCTCCTTCCCCATGAACACCTACTGAAGGAAAGTGTTAAGGAAGCATGTGTTAAGATGTATCACTGCTTCTAAAAATAACGTGGAGGAGACAGGCATGAAACCCAAGTTCAGATGTGCTTAATTGCGGGGTTGATGACTCAACTACGAAGAGGTCTTTTGAATGCACAATTGATTTTTAACAAGTAAAAGGTATCAAGACCTCCATTTTGATTTTATAAAAGTAGGCTAAGTTGCATAAAAGTGGCTGAAAAACCAAGACGGCCTGATTTTTCAGCCTAAAAATAAACAGGGAATAGAGCCAAACATGAACATACATTTCAGCAGAAAGGTGATAGAGAGCCAAGCAGATTATACTTTGAAGAAGGAAGAAACCCCACTTAATGGATTACGCTAACTTTAAAACAGAGTGAAAAATTGAAACTTTATAAGGGGAAAAGCAAACGCAGCTAGGTGTGTAGATCACCTCAAAAGAAACCACTGCTATTAAAGTTGCCATGAGTATCTTCGGAATTGTTAAAAAACAAATGCTAGGCTACCACTCTGATTCACCTACAATTTCACAAACTGATAGAAATTTCTCACCAAGACCCTAATTTTGGCATCAAAAATATTAATTTGTTGATCACAAAACTTAGTTTCATGTTAATTTGCTAATTTATGAGCTAGAAAACAGTCCTTGATTCTAAAAAAGCCGTTTAATATCGTATCCCAATTACTCATCCAGAAAGAGGGAGAAAGGAGAGGGCATTTGAAATTGCACTGAAACACAACGTTTAGAATAATATAAAACATCTAGAAAGAAAAATCAAAGGCCAATAAATATTAATCTACATGAAATACAGGAGAAAACGCCGAAAATACCTTGCTGTACCACGGAGACCGGCAGCCACGTCCACCTCGCTTACTCTTTGGATATGTAACTGAGCTGGCCTTAACTGCTTATAAAGGGTGCAACACAATTAGGGAGAATGTGTCTTTAATTTAGATCTGAAAGCAGCACAGGTGGATGGAAACTCTAATCACAGACCACTGTAGATCGTTAGAGCAATTAAGAACACAATTTCCAGTCTTGAAAGCCTTTCACACAAATCACCTGCTAACCTTTGGATCCAGGTTTCAGACTAGCAAAAACCTTGGGGTTCTTAAGGGCAAGTGAGATCTCACTAAGGAAGGAAATAAAGTGGGAGTCTCTTTCAGATTTCTTTGACTCGAAAATGACAACAATGGTAAAGTGGGGTTCTGGGCGGGTAAGGAAGTAGGTGCTCTGAACTTTGTCATCATAGAAGTGGACCACTTTCTCCAAGCTGTTCAGGTCGGACGTGCGGTCTGTCATGATCATGATGACATTGGGCCAGTGCAGGACAGGCCTGTCGCTGGGCAGAGATACCACGGCTGGATACTGATCCACGCCCTTTGGGGCCTCTCTGTAGGAATGGGGGTGGTGGTAGCCATGACCCTGAAAGCTCTCGGAACCCTGGTTGTCAAAGATTAAGGATACGTTGGCAGCGTCGTATTTCCTGATGAAGCTGGAAATCTTTCCAAAGAGGTCTGGGTTGGCTTTTGCAGTCAGCGTTTTCATTTCTGAAGCAGTCGTTTGTCGGCTCAGTGCCTCGTGAAAGTAGAAGCTAAATTTGGCAAGAAGCATGTTTTTGAGTTTCAGCAGCCAAAGGAAAAGGTGTGGGGGCTGAATGGCCTTCTGGGACTGCCCTCCAAACAGATGTTTCTTGGTCTCCCGTTGCTTTTCAAAGATCTGGCCCCAAGTCTGCAGCTTGGTGTGAGCGCTGTGTAAGTTAACCAGAGACGGGAGGAACTTCCACTCGGAGACCTGAGCCTGGGCCTTCAGGAGATGACTCAGTACGTCGACCTCCAGCTGGAAACTGCTTTCCAGAGGACTGAGGATGGGGTGGTGAAATCTAAAGGGGGAAGGGGAATTAACAGAAATGAGTGGAAATGTGACCCCACAGTGACACTTTCTATCCTCAAAAAAACACAGTGTGGTCAGACTAATACTATGTTTGGGGGCGGGGGAAGGAAAGATGGAAAGATTCCATGTTGATTTATTTAAAAGGTCATTCTGATATAACTTCGCCATCTCAGAATTATGTCAGCACCGTAGTCTCCTGTGGAAATAGCCTGACATTAAAAAAAACAAAAAATGAGAATAGCCACTACCTTCTGTTCAAATACAGAGAAACTGAATTAGCTGTAAGTCTTTCTTACAGCTTACAAAAAACCCCAAGGTGTTTTGTTTTGTTTTGTTTGTTTGTTTTTGGCCACGCCTCATGGCTCGTGGGATCTTAGTTCCCTGACCAGTGTTCAAACCCGGGCCCACAGCAGTGAAAGCACCGAATCTTAGCCACTGGACCACCAGAGAATTCCCACTATAGGTCTTTCTTAACTTATTTTATTTATTCTGGGAATTGTATGACAAAACAAGGCAACCTATTTTCAGGGTGTGGTCCTAAAGAGGCAAATAAAAGGTCACTAAAACATCTCTTAAATGTGTACATAACACATATCAACTTATTTAATGTTCACAGTAACTCCAAAAGGTATTACGAAACCTATTTTGCAGATGAGAGTAGAGACTATAAACCAACTGAAACAGTATACAATCCATAAATGTTTATTAAAGGAATAGGGCTTCCCTGGTGGCACAGTAGTTAAGAATCCACCTGCCAATGCAGGGGACACAGGTTCGAGCCCTGGTCCGGGAAGATCCCACATGCCACGGAGCAACTAAGCCCGTGCACCACAACTACTGAGCCTGCGCTCTAGAGCCCAAGAGCCAGAACTACTGAGCCTGCGTGCCACAACTACTGAAGCCCACGCGCTTACAGCCCGTGCTCCACAACAAGAGAAGCCACCGCAGTGAGAAGCCCACGCCCCACAACAAAGAGTAGCCCCGGCTCGCCCCAACTAAAGAAAGCCCACACACAGCAACAAAACAGCCAAAAAATAAAGGAATAGAACATTTATCACAAAGCCCTTACTTCTAGTTCTCAAATTCCCTTCATATTTAATCACAGTTAAAAACAAAATTGTGGGGCTTCCCTGGTGGCACAGCGGTTGAGAGTCCGCCTGCCGATGCAGGGGACACGGGTTCGTGCCCCGGTCCGGGAAGATCCCACATGCCGCAGAGCAGCTGGGCCCGTGAGCCATGGCCGCTGAGCCTGCGCGTCCGGAGCCTGTCCTCCGCAACGGGAGAGGCCACAACAGTGAGAGGCCCGCGTACCGCAAAAAAAAAAAAAAAAAAAAAAATCGTGGCTAAATTTAAAAAATCTTATACTTCAACCACTTTCCATTTATCTCAGGATAAAATCTAAAATCCTTAAAAAGGCTTACGAGGCCTCGAAAAACCTGGTCCCTCCTCAGCTTGAGCCACATTCTCATTCTTCTCACTTTCTCCATACATTAAATAACTAGAAATGCAATGGTATACCAGAGAAGGTTAGGCTAATAGCATGATTTCATTTCTATTTGTTCTAGACAAAATTTTTTAAAAAAATTTTGACCATGATCTACAGTAAGAAATACTTTATATCGTGATGAAGTGCATACATCGATAGATAAAAGGTTTTAAAATTTCACATTTACCCTTACTATGCACAATGTACTCTTGATATTTAACTATATATATATATATATTTTTTTTTTTTTTTTTTTTTGCGGTACGCGGGCCTCTCACTGTTGTGGCCTCTCCCGTTGGCAGAGCACAGGCTCCAGACCCGCAGGCTCAGCGGCCATGGCTCACGGGCCCAGCTGCTCCGTGGCATGTGGGGTCTTCCCGGACCGGGGCACAAACCCGTGTCCCCTGCATCGGCAGGCAGACTCTCAACCACTGCGCCACCAGGGAAGCCCAATATATATATTTTAATTAGATTACTACTCACTAACTTAATTTTATGACTCATGGACTGCTACCTGCTGTTTGTAAAACATTTTTTACTTCACTTGTCTAGTAAATTGAAGGGGAAGGGGACAGGCTGTGGGAAGGTCCTCTCTCCCCGGCAGAGGGGATAACGGGCACGTGCAAAGACCCTGAGGCCAGTGACAGCCTGAGCCTTTTCCATCAACACTTCTACTTCAGGTCTCCTCTTCAGAGTCACTTCCTTCAAAATGTCTTCTTTGTCCTCCCCCAGACTAGGTCAGGCCCTCTAATTATATCCTCTAGTTTCTTAATACCTGTCTTCCCCTTTGTAGCTTAATCGTATAACTTATCAGACAAACTGGGACACAGGGTCACCCTTGCTTTGAGCCCCTTCTGAGGGGAAGTAAAAGCTGCGTTCTTCCTTCACTCCATCTCTCAAACACGCAGCACGTAGTAGAAACTCGGTAAATGTGGTAACTATGTTAAGATTTGAATCCTAGTTTCTGCCTCATTGACTCTGTTGTTTATGACCTAAATGAGGTTCTGTAACAATGAGATGGAATGGTTATCGCTTCTCAGCCTTTTGGCTAATATCAAGTGTGGCAAAGGACTGGATGAGGAGAGTCCTTTCTGTATGGACCACTTAGAACTTTCTTGCTCATCTTTTTCTTCTGAGAAATGCCCAGGGAGTTTCAGTGTCTGCCTGGTCTGATGCACCTCCTTCTCAAGGAGCCTACATGAAGCCCTTACACTCTTCCTCAAGTTCCAAAGCATCTGCAGAGGTTTCAGGAATTATCTTAGCAAGTGATCCCATTTTGAAGGTGTGGGCAAGATCTAGCATTTCCCAAGCATATCATATGCCCCAGGCACCATGGGAGATGATTTACAGGCCTGAGCCCATGTAATTTAATTGCTTCACTGTCAATGAGACAGAAGATTCTTACACATCTGTTTTGGCCCTGGTTGAAAAGGAAAATCCTGGTTATCAATTAAACAATTAGGAAAAAAAAAATCATCACAAGTATATCTAGAGTTTTAAAAAATCTATTTAAACAAATGGGATTATGATTAAGAGAGCCCAAACTAGGTTGGATATTATATGATAGAAACTGATTGTCATGTGATAAATAGGATGTAGCTAGTCACATAACAATAACACATTTTTTTTTCTATTACTGATATTTTACAATCAACATCCTTCAAGATACGGAAGCTAAAACATGGGTGGGAGGTGTAGCCTAATAATACACTCAAAGAATCAGAAAGATAAACCAGATCTCAAATCCTCTAGCTCATGTACTCAATTAATTAACTAATTTGGACTCTTCAAACATTACATGCTTTGAAGTAAACGTTAAGAAAGCCTAACATGGGACTTCCCTGGTGGCACAGTGGTTGGGGGTCCGCCTGCCAATGCGGGGGACATGGGTTCAAGCCCTGGTTTGGGAGGATCCCACATGCCGCGGAGCGGCTGAGCCCGTGCGCCACAGCTAATGAGCCTGTGCCCTGGAGCCCGGGAGCCACAACTACTGAGGCCCGTGCGCCTGGAGCCCCTGCTCCGCGGTGGGGGGAGGCGCCACGATGGGAGGCCCGCGCACCGCAGCGAGGAGTGGCGCCCCACTCGTCACAGCTGGAGAGGGCCCGCGCAGTGGCAAGGACCCAGCATAGCCAAAAATAAATAAATTCGTAAAAAAAGAAAAAGAAAGCCTATCTCTCTCTCTCTCTCTCTCTCTCTCTCTCTCTCACACACACACACACACACACACACACACTATAGCATGTCTCAGAATCTTTGCATTCTGAGAAATGCTCCTACCACCTTAGCCTTTAGGCAACTTGACACTTAATGAGCCTTAAGTATCACCAGATTCTACAATCATGGATACCACGAAAATCTGCCAAGGAGCTATGAACACAGTAAGACTGTTAACAAGAGGAAAATGGTTTCATTCTACCACAAATAACAATACTCAAAGTGATGTTTCTGCTTCCAGCTGGAAATCATCATTTATATCCAATGTTCTCTTGAAAGAATATGAATTCTCTTCTCTGTACAAACCTTTAGAAAGAATTCTGCACAAGCTCTTCTGTATACATATACGGAAAAGTGTTTAAATGTTCAACATTTATTAGGATGAATGTGAATGCCGAAGCTACTTTTCATCCGTAAGAAGAGCTAAAAATTCATGCTAATGTTATTCTGCCAAGACCCTGAGATTAGCATTATGTTGTATCATTTTCCCATTCCCACTCTGTGCCTCATACCTATTCACATCTCACCCCGTAGTGGGATCTGTTAAATTGTTGTAATCCAAAAACATACAGCTTGAAAGAGCCTGAATACAGAATAAATTGACAACTATTTGCAGAGAACATCTGCTCCAAAAAAAGCCAAAAAGACAGAAAAAGAGAGAGAGAGGAAGGGAGCTCCAGCACGCACTCCCTCCTTCACAAATCCCCATCAAGGAGTTCCTTCCAAAAGAAGTATGCAGGTCCCATGCATGTGAGAAGTCAGAAGACCAATTAAAAATAAAACTGTAGTACAATGTGAATATATGAATGTCACAAAACTGTACACTTAAGCAACAAAACGTTATGCAGCCATTAAAAAAAAACACAAAGTACTGATGCATGCTACAACGTGGATGAACCTTGGAAACATTATGCTAAGTGAAATCAGCCTGACACAAGAGGACTGATGTCACGTGATTCCACTTGTATGAGAGACACCGAAGAGGCAATTTCACAGGGACAGAAATTAGAATGGAGGTTACCAGAGGCTGAGGGGAGAATAGGCCGTTATTGCTGAATGGGTACAGAGTTTCTGTTTGGATGATTAAAAAAAAATTCTGGAAATGGATGGTGGTGATGGTTGCACAACATTGTGAATGTACTTAATGCCACTCAACTGCACACTTACAATGGTTAAGGTGATAAATTTTATATTATGTTTTATTACAACAAAACAATAAAATTTTAAAAAATCAAAAAAACCCCAAAAAACACACAAAAACTTACACTTAAAAATGGTTAAAGAAGTAAATGTTATGTATATTTCACCACATTTTAAAAATCCATAATCTCATTTAAAACAATCACTTTACTAGTTTTTAGATATAATTACATTGAAGATATAAAGATGAATTAGACAAAGGTTTGCCCTACAGGACCTCCCCTGGTAGAAGGAGGTATTTATAATGGCTATAAGCAGGACGTAATACATCTCTTACGAGGGGTACAAATCAACTACCAGTTTAGAAAAAGGAGCAATTCCTTTTGGTTGAAAGATTGTGCAGGTCATAGAGGAGACAGGATTTCAATTGAGTCTTAAAGCTTAAAGAACAGGTAGGATTTAGCCACGTGAAGATGAGAGCTTAAATTTCTGGCCCCAGTTCTTAACCACCCCTGATTCCACACCCTTTGCTGTGTGATTTTGCGGCCTCTCCCACCAGAGGTAGAGTGTACTTTCCCACCCCTGGACCATGGATCGGGCTATGTGACTTGCTTTGGCCAAAGGGATGTTAACAGGTCTGATGCAAGCAAAGGCTTGAAATGAGCTTGATTGGGCTTGTTCTCTGGCACTTGGGCGTCATCACCGGGTAGCTGCTTCCCCTCTAACCTTGGGCTCAGAACGAACACACGTGTAGCTGACTAAGCCCAAAACTCACAGCAGTAAGCCAAGCCCAATGAGACCAACAGTGTTCAGCAGAGCTACCCAGTTAAGCCCAGCCTACGTCAGACAACTCCCAATTGACCTGCAAGCCCGAAAGTGTGATTTTGGGGGTAGTCTGTTATACAAAATAATTGTGGCAACAGCTAATTGACACATGATAGAACTTGACGAGGTTCAGAACACGCTACCCCAAAATATGGCATCTTGGTATACTGACTATTTTAAGCTGAATGAATTTGACAAATGACATATGCAGGTAACATTGAGAAATGACATATGCAGGAAGGACTTTCTGACCCTCTCCTGAAGCAGATCATAAAACCCTCATGTAAGAGGTTTCCCTCCCTGTACCCTGAGGAAATGAGCATCTTTATCTCCAAAGACATAAGGTCACAGAGAGAAATCTGAACGGGCCTTGCTGTTTCCCCCAGTTTAGTACATTCAGCTCATACCTTTTTTCATCCTAGCACATTTTTCCACAACTCTCACTCTTCATCACATCTAGCATAAAAACACAGGTTTAACAACTTCTTTGGGTCTTCATTTCCTTAGAAGGCTCCATGCCACATAAAACCTATATTAAAATACATTTGTATGCTTTTCTCTTGCTAATCTGTCTTTTGTTAAAGGGCCCTCAGCTGAGATACTTAGAAGAGTAAAGGAAAAAGATATTTTTTCCTCCCCTACAAATTGGAGGACATTCTAAGCAAACTAAGTAACAGGAACCAAGGTAGGAAATGGCAAATTTCCTTATGGGGAATACATTAGATTATGGACTGTTTTTTTTGGCTTCTGCTTAAAATCCTCAAAGTTTTCTCTTTGAAGCTGCTTCCTTTTTACTAGGAGTTTTAGTGCAATTTAAGGCATTTGATGGGCCTTAGGTAATTTGAAAAGTTGGGCTGGGGCAAGATCACAGAAACCCTTGAGTCTCCACTGTTAAGATCTAGGCGAGTCAAATACCTAGAGTAGAACGCGTCCTACAGAAATCGTACTATTGCTGGTTTTGCTTACGAAATTTTCAGTGGGCCACAGTTAACCTTGTTGAACTACACACATGCAACTAACTGTTTCATTAACAGTCTTATCATCATGAATCTTTTTTTTTGAAGGAAAAAGGGCATAAAGACTAAATAAATCACTGTTCTGCCCTTGGTGAGAATTCTGTCATTTGAAGCATTCAGATCAAAAAAAATGTGCTTCCTAAAATGCAAACAGAAATTTATGTAACTCAGTTTTTAAAAAAATGCTCTTTAAATCCTAGCTATAAAATTATGATTAAAGAATAAAAATCATTTAATAGAATATTATTGCCACACCAGATGGATTTTTAAAAACTGTCTAGAATGAATAATTGCTGACTTCTCTAAAAGAATTATTTCTTAAAAATCATGTTGTAAAGCTAGTGGTTTCCAGTGGGGAGAGGGAAGGGGGAGGGGCAATATAGGGGGAGAGGATTAAGAGGTACAAACTATTATATTTAAAATAAGCTACAAGGATATATGGGACTTCCCTGGCAGTCCAGTGGTTAAGACTCTGTGCTTCTACTGCAGGGGGCATGGGTTTGATCCCTGGTCAAGGAACTAGGATCCTGTGTGCTGCGCAGCATGGCCAAAAAAAAAAAAAAGGGATATATGATACAACACAGGGAATACAGCCAATATTTCATAATAACTATAAATGGAGTATAACATTTAAAAATTGTGAATCACTATATGGTACACCTGAAACTTATATAATACTGTGTATCAACTATACTTCAATTAAAAGTTCTTGATTTAGGAGAGTATATATTAAATTGCATTTATAATTGTTTTAACCATGAAACAGAAAGATAAGCCAGAATTTTCTTTTATGTCCACTGTACAAAACAGGTAAATAAATTCAAAACAAATTCTACTGAATCAAAAAATGTTCCACTGATAATTCCTTGGAAATAAAAACCAAGTTCTACTTCTTCTCAAAAGTATTCAAGGAATAGTAGACACCCTGACCCTGCATGAGTTAATCCATGTTTTTTCTTCTAAAGGGCACACAATGAAAACTCAAATGATTAATGTTAATTATTCAATTTGAAATGCAGCATCACAAATGACTGTGATTCTTAACCAATTTACATTTGCTTAATGATGTAATAAGTTTGCCAAAAGAGGAAACCTTTAACACCATTCTACTCTGAGCACACCTGGCTTCCAGAGGAGAAAAACAAAATATGAATCCCCTTCATCTCTGAAAGCAAAGGGCAAATCATGTTAATTTATATCTAAAATAATTTCACTTCCCAAAGAAAATGAATATAGTATACAGAATTTCAACTTTTCAGAAATTCTAAAGAATTTATGTTGTTCAAATTAACCCAAAGCCTCTACTGTAGATAATTTTTAGGCTAGGATGTGTCTGTGATCATTAATTCCCTATTAAGTAGACAAAGGTAGCATTGGTGGAGGATGGAGACAATAGCTGAAAACACCTATTGACCATATGTGATTTACAGCCAGCTCCATCAGTATCCACGCAGCAGGATAAGGGGTACTGCTAAGTACTGCCCTAAGATCTTCAAGAATGAAACCTGGGCTTTTGCTACTGCAATGGAAGAAATTCCCAGGCCTCTGAGAAGTGGGATGTTTCAAAGAAGGTTCAAAGATGATAGGTCACAAATCTAATAAAATAAAAACAATTATATAGTAATAACCATTCTTTACTATGACACAACATACACATAGGCACTTGCACACACATTGGTAAGGTTCAATAACCAGTATATCCTAATGTTGGCATCTTTTCCTTATTTATCCCATTTTTCTTGCAGGCTTATGTATCAGTATCACAGGGAACTTTTAAAACAGACAGGTTTCTAGGCACCCAACCCCAAATCACTGAATGTTACTCTCTTGGGAAAGAAGAAGGGCTCAGGTAACGGTATTTTTCTTAAGCTCCCAAAATGGTTCAGCAAAACACTTTCACGTTAGCATTTGGGAATCACCACATAAGATCTCTTCCTCTTGAGAATCACAGCTCCAATTGTACTGTAGTTTTTGGTTTAAAAAAAATTATTTTATTGAAAGAAAACATATACTAATCAGATTTGAGGGAGAAATAAAAGAAAATTTCCAAAGATAAAAAAAATCTGTAAACATGTAAAATTTGTTTAAAAAAAGGAAATGTGTGTATTTATATGCATAAACTATCTCTTGAGAATGACAGAACTTGTTAACATTCATTGACTCCTAGGAAAGAAATTAAGTAGCTAAGGAACAGGGGCAGAAGGTAGACTTTTCACTACTGCATTTTTTTGTACTTCATAAATTTTGAGCCATGTTAATATATTACCTACTAAAAATAAATAAAAATTTAGAATACAGCTGACCCTTGAATGACATACATGGGTTTGAACTGCACAGGTCCACTTATATACACATGTAAAATATATTACAAAATGTATGTAATATATTTTAGGAGGTAACATATTTTAGTAGGTAGTATATTCAATACTTTGAATCTCTGGATGTGGAGTCACAGATATGGAAGAACCTATGCTTTCTACCTGCCTTTTCTTTCAAAATCCTACCCACCCTTGAAAGTCTTCTCAGATTCCACCTTCCTCTGTGAAGTCTCTTTTAATCTCTCCACTTAGCCTACTTCCCCCAGTCCATTAATCAGATGAGTAGTAGGCTTAATTTGGGAATATAAATGAATATATCTGCCTTTCTTTTTTAAGCAAACATATCTGAACCCATATATCCAAAGGAGTGGTATCTTTCAAAGTCATCACTTTCCATTTATTTATTTTTATTTTTTTAAACGTCTTTATTGGAGTTTAATTGCTTTACAATGTTGTGTTAGTTTCTGCTGTATAACAAAGTGAATCAGCTATACATATACATATGTCCCCATATCTCCTCCCTCTTGTGTCTCCCTCCCACCCTCCCTATCCCACCCCTCTAGGTGGTCATAAAGCACCGAGCTGATCTCCTTGTGCTATGCAGCTGCTTCCCACTAGCCATCTATTTTACATTTGGTAGTGTATACATGTAAATGTTACTCTCTCACTTCGTCCCAGCTTACCCTTCTTCCTCCCTGTGTCCTCGAGTCCATTCTCTACATCTGTGTCATTATTCCTGTCCTGCCCTAGGTTCATCAGAACTATTTGTTTTTTTAGATTCCATACATATGTGTTAGCATACAGTATTTGTTTTTCTCTTTCTGACTTACTTCACTCTGTACGACAGACTCTAGGTCCATCCACCTCACTACAAATAACTCAATTTCGTTTCGTTTTATGGCTGAGTAATACTCCATTGTATATATGTGCCACATCTTCTTTATCCATTCATCTGTCGATGGACACTTAGGTTGCTTCCATGTCCTGGTTATTGTAAACAGTGTTACAATGAACATTGTGGTACATGACTCTTTTTGGGTTTTTTTGTTTTTAACATCTTTATTGCAGTATAATTGCTTTACAATGGTGTGTTAGTTTCTGCTGTATAACAAAGTGAATCAGCTATACATATACACACATCCCCATATCTCTTCCCTCTTGTATCTGCCTCCCACCCTCCCTATCCCACCCCTCTAGGTGGCCACAAAGCACCGAGCTGATCTCCCTGTGCTATGCGGCTGCTTCCCACTAACTATCTATTTTACATTTGGTAGTGTATATATGTCCATGCCACTCTCTCACTTCGTCCCAGCTTCCCCTTCCCCCTCCCCGTGTCCTCAAGTCCATCCTCTAGTAGGTCTGCATCTTTATTCCCATCCTGCCTTTAGGCAGGATGGGACCTTTTTTTTTCTTTTTTTTTTAGATTCCATATACATGTGTTAGCATACAGTATTTGTTTTTCTCTTTCTGACTTACTTCACTTTGTATGACAGACTCCAGGTCCATCCACCTCACTACAAATAACTCAATTTCGTTTCTTTTTATGGCTGAGTAATATTCCATTGTATATATGTGCCACATCTTCTTTATCCATTCATCTGTCGATGGACACTTAGGTTGTTTCCATCTCTGGGCTATTGTAAATAGAGCTGCAGTGAACATTTTGGTACATGACTCTTTTTGAACTATGGTTTTCTCAGGGTATATGCCCAGTAGTGGGATTGCTGGGTCATATGGGAGTTCTATTTTTAGTTTTCTAAGGAACCTCCATACTGTTCTCCATAGTGGCTGTATCAATTTACATTCCCACCAACAGTGCAAGAGGGTTCCCTTTTCTCCACACCCTCTCCAGCATTTATTGTTTGTAGATTTTTTGATGATGGCCATTCTGACTGGTGTGAGGTGATACCTCACTGCAGTTTTGACTTGCATTTCTCTAATGATTAGCATCACTTTCCATTTAATTCATCATAAAATTACTGAGCACCTACTATGTGCAAGGCTCTAAGCCAGGCTCCAAGGACCCAAAAATAAAACTGAGTCATTCACAGTCAATGATGTTCACAACACTACTCAAATTCTTTTGGAACTGCTTTTTGGGCCAGGCAGTGAGCAATACATTATAACGAGTCTCACTTTATAAGCAGCAATTTCCTTCAAAAAATTTTTTCCAGTTGATCAACATCTTTTTAAAAAAAATTAAACTGGCTACAAATATCTTTTTTGACTACCAAAAAAACATGCCCTGCTCTAAAGCACAGATGCCTGCCTCCACCAAAGAAGTTTAAGACAAAATCAAAACTATGCGACAGGTGCTGAAAGCAATTATAAAGGAGTTCCCTACACATGTTAAGTAATGGCTCCATCAGAGGAATCAAGTGGATAACTCACCAAGGTGATGACTTTGAAAGGGACATTTATTTGAATAGTGGTTTATTAAAAAGTCACACTATGTGATATACAATTCTTTTGTTGTTGTGTGAATTCTTTCATAAGCAGAAAAACCAGTTACAATACAACTTTTAAGGATTACTTCATTTTCGACCTTTTGCTACTGCTCAGAGAAGCATCCATCCAGTATGGTGTTAACTAAGCCCAAAGAAGATGTCTAATGCATACCTGTTGATTAATTAACGTGTATAAAATGTAACACAACTATTTCTCCTTCACAGTTATTCCATCACAGATTTCCGCAGGGGTGTGGGGAAGACGGAGACTCTGTGTGGGATTGTGAGGCTGCCACACTCCTCCCTCCCTCCTCCCCTACACTGACCTGGAGCTGTATTTCTTGAGGATGGTGTCTAAAAGGCCAACAAACTCTTCGGCATTGATGAACTTCTGTGTGCTGAGGGTGTACATCTTCTCATAGAAGTCTGCGATCTCCATCCGAGCCTGAACAAAGAAGCAGAGCTGCTCGGACAGGTGGGAAAGGAGCTCTTCCACGTGAGGTGCAGTCCCCCCTAGGGCACCACGGCCAGTCACCACCTTCTTTAGCTCATTATGCAGGGAAGTGTAGATGGTGCGGATGGAGTCCTTCCTGCTGAAGAACGACTGGCCCCCTGGTAGACAAATGACATAAGCACATGACAGGTAAGGTACAGAAACTGCAAGTACAAAACACCTCTCAGCATCCAAAAGGAAAGAATCTAAACTGCTGAGCTCAATGAGTTTTCATCTACCATGTTCTCTGACTTCTAGGATTTGGATTTAAATATCTTGTGATTCATAATTTCACTGTAGAGTAAATTAATGCTGGTACAACTCAGTGTAGTGGTGGACCTGTGTATAATTTCCTTACCCAGGAGATTGGTTCAAGATGGTGGACTAGAAGGATATGCTCTCACTCCCTCTTGTGAGAGCACCAGAATCACATTTAACTGCTGAACAATCATCGACAGGAAGACACTGGAACTCACCAAAAAAGATACCCCACATCCAAAGACAAAGGAGAAGCCACAGTGAGATGGTAGGAGGAGTGCAATCACAATAAAATCAAACCCCATAACCGCTGGGTGGGTGACTCACAAACTGGAGAACACATACCACAGAAGTCCACCCACTGGAGTGAAGGTTCTGAGCCCCACGTCAGGCTTCCCAACCTGGGGATCTGGCAATGGGAGGAGGAAGTCCTAGAGAATCAGACTTTGAAAGCTGGTGGGATTTGATTGCAGGACTTCGACAGGACTGAGGAAACAGAGCCTCCACTCTTGGAGGGCACACACAAAGTAGTGTGTGCATCGGGACCCAGGGGAAGGAGCAGTGACCCCGTAGGAGACTTAACCACACCTACCTGTTAGTGTTGGAGGGTCTCCTGCAGAGGTGGGGGTGGCTGTGTCTCACCGTGAGGACAAGGACACTGGCAGCAGAAGTTCTGGGAAGTACTCCTTGGGGTGAGCACTCCCAAAGTCCGCCATTAGCCCCACCAAAGAGCCCGGATAGGCTCCAGTGTTGGGTCGCCTCAGGCCAAACAACCAACAGGGAGGGAACCCAGCCCCACCCATCAGCAGACAAGCGGATTAAAGTTTTACTGAGTTCTACCCACCAGAGCAACAGCCAGCTCTACCCACCACCAGTCCTTCTCAGATAGCTTCATCCACCAGAGGGCAGACAGCAGAAGAACCACTACAAGAACTACAATCCTGCAGCCTGTGGAACAAAAACCACATTCACAGAAAGATAGACAAGATGAAAAAGCAGAGGGCCATGTACCAGATGAAAGAACAAGATAAAACCCTAGAAAAACAACTAAATGAAGTACAGATAGGCAACCTTCCAGAAAAAAGAATTCAGAATAATGATAGTGAAGATGATCCAGGACCTTGGAAAAGAATGGAGGCAAAGATCGAGAAGATGCAAGAAATGTTTAACAAAGACCTAGAGGAATTAAAGAACAAACAAACAGAGATGAACAATGCAACAACTGAAATGAAAAATACACTAGAAGGAATCAATAGCAGAACAACTGACGCAGAAGAACAGATAAGTGACCTGGAAGACAGAATGGTGGAATTCACTGCTACGGAACAGACTAAAGACAAAAGAATGAAAAGAAATGAAGACAGCCTAAGAGACCTCTGGGACAACGTTAAGTGTAACAACATTTGCATCATAGGGGTCCCAGAAGGAGGAGAGAGAAAGAAACAACCCGAGAAAATATTTGAAGAGATTATAGTCGAAAACTTCCCTAACATGGGAAAGGAAATAGCCACCCAAGTCTGGGAAGGGCAGGGAGTCCCATACAGGATAAACCCAAGGAGAAACACACCAAGACACAGAGTAATCAAATTGGCAAAAATTAAAGACAAAGAAAAATTACTGAAAGCAGCAAGGGGAAAACGACAAATAACACACAAGTGAACTCCCATAAGGTTAACAGCTGATTTCTCGGCAGAAACTCTACAAGCCAGAAGGGAGTGGCATGATATACTTAAAGTGATGAAAGGGAAGAACCTACAACCAAGATTACTCTACCCAGCAAGGATCTCATTCAGATTCAATGGAGAAATCAAAAGCTTTACAGACAAGCAAAAGCTAAGAGAATTCAGTACCACCAAACCAGCTCTACAACAAATGCTAAAAGAACTTCTCTAAGTAGGAAACACAAGAGAAGAAAAGGAGCTACAAAAACAAACCCAAAACAATTAAGAAAATGGTCATAGGAACATATATATCGACAATTACCTTAAACATGAATGGATTAACCATTTGGTTGGAGCCTGTCCAACCAACAGACACAGGCTCGCTGAATGGATACAAAAACAAGACCCATATATATGCTGTCTACAAGAGACCCACTTCACACCTAGGGACACATACAGACTGAAAGTGAGGGGATGGAAAAAAATATTCCATGCAAATGGAAATCAAAAGAAAGCTGGAGTAGCAATACTCATATCAGATAAAATAGACTTTAAAATAAAGAATATTACAAGAGACAAGGAAGGACACTACATAATGATCAAGGGATCAATGCAACAAGAAGATATAACAGTTATAAATATATATGCATCCAACATAGAAGCACCTCAATACATAAGGCAACTGCTAACAGCTATAAAAGAGGAAATGGACAGTAACACAATAATAGTGGGGGACTTTAACACCTCACTTACACCAACAGACAGATCATCCAAACAGAAAATTAATAAGGGAAACACAAGCTGTAAATGACACAACAGACCAAATAGACTTAATTGATATTTAAAGGACATTCCATCCAAATATAGCAGACTACACTTTCTTCTCAAGTGCACACGGAACATGCTCCAGGATAGATCACATCTTGGGTCACAAATCAAGCCTCAGTAAATTTAAGAAAATTGAAATCATATCAAGCATCTTTTCTGACCCCAACGCTATGAGATTAGAAATCAATTACAGGGAAAAAAACGTAAAAAACGCAAACACATGGAAGCTAAATGATATGTTACTGAATAACAAAGAGATCACTGAAGAAATCAAAGACGAAATGAAAAAATACCTAGAGACAAATGACAATGAAAACATGACAATCCAAAACCTATGGGATGCAGCAAAAGCAGTTCTAAGAGGGAAGTTTATAGCAATACAATCCTACCTCAAGAAACAACAAACATCTGAAATAAACAATCTAACCTTACACCTAAAGGAACTGGACAAAGAAGAACAAACAAAACCCAAAGTTAGTAGAAGGAAAGAAATCATAAAGATCAGAGCAGGAATAAAAGAAATAGAAACAAAGAAAACAATATCAAAGATCAATAAAACTAAAAGCTGGTTCTTTAAGAAAATAAATAAAATTGATAAACCATTAGCCAGACTCATCAAGAAAAAGAGAGAGAGGACTCAAATCAATAAAATTAGAAATGAAAATGGAGAAGTTACAACAGACACTGCAGAAATACAAAGCATCCTAAGAGATTTCTACAAGAAACTCTATGCCAATAAAATGGACAACCTGGAAGAAATGGACAAATTCTTAGAAAGGTATAACCTTCCAAGACTGAACCAGGAAGAATAGAAAATATGAACAGACCAATCACAAGTAATGAAATTGAAACTGTGATTAAAAATGAAATTGAAACTGTGATTAAAAATCTTCCAACAAACAAAAGTCCAGGACCAGATGGCTTCACAGGTGAATTCTATCAAACATTTAGAGAAGAGCTAACACCCATCCTTCTCAAACTCTTCCAAAACATTGCAGAGGAGGGAACACTCCCAAACTCATTCTATGAGGCCACCATCACCCTGATACCAAAACTAGACAAAGATACTACAAAAAAAGAAAATTACAGACCAATATCACTGATGAATATAGACGTAAAAATCCTCAACAAAATACTAGCAAACAGAATCCAACAACACATTAAAAGGATCATACACCATGATCAAGTGGGATTTATCCCAAGGATGCAAGGATTCTTCAATATACGCAAATCAATCAATGTGATACACCATATTAACAAACTGAAAAATAAAAACCATATGATCATCTGAATAGATGCAGAAAAAGCTTTTGACAAAATTCAACACCGATTTATGATAAAAACTCTCCAGAAAGTGGGCATAGAGGGAACCTACCTCAACATAATAAAGGCCATATACGACAAACCCACAGTAAACATCATTCTCAATGGTGAAAAACTGAAAGCATTTCCTCTAAGATCAGGAAGAAGACAAGGATGCCCACTCTTGCCACTATTATTCAACATAGTTTTGGAAGTCCTGGCCATGGCATTCAGAGAAGAAAAAGAAATAAAAGTAATGCAAATCGGAAAAGAAGAAGTAAAACTGTCACTGTTTGCAGATGACATGATACTATATAGAGAGAATTCTAAAGATGCCACCAGAAAGCTACTCGAGCTAATCAATGAATTTTGTAAAGTTGCAGGATACAAAATTAATGCACAGAAATCTCTTGCATTCCTATATACTAATGATGAAAAATCTGAAAGAGAAATTAAGGAAACACTCCCATTTACCACTGCAACAAAAAGAATAAAATACCTAGGAATAAACCTACCTAGGGAGACAAAAGACCTATATGCAGAAAACTATAAGACACTGATAAAAGAAATTAAAGATTATACAAACAGATGGAGAGATATACCATGTTCTTGGATTGGAAGAATCAATATTGTGAAAATGACTATACTACCCAAAGCAATCTACAGATCAATGCAATCCTTATCAACTTACCAATGGCATTTTTTACAGCACTACAAGAAAAATGCTTAAAATTTGTATGGAGACACAAAAGACCCCAAATAGCTAAAGCGGTCTTGAGGGAAAAAAAACGGAGCTGGAGGAATCAGACTCCCTAACTTCAGACTATACTACAAAGCTACAGTAATCAAGCCAATATGGTACTGGCACAAAAACAGAAATATAGATCAATGGAACAAGATAGAAAGCACAGAGATAAATCCATGCACCTATGGTCAACTAATCTATGACAAAGGAGGCAAGGATATACAATGGAGAAATGACAGTCTCTTCAATAAGTGGTGCTGGGAAAACTGGACAGCTACATGTAAAAGAATGAAATTAGAACACTCCCTAACACCATACACAAAAATAAACTCAGGGCTTCCCTGGTGGCGCAGTGGTTGAGGGAATGCCTGCCGATGCAGGGGACACGGGTTCGTGCCCTGGTCTGGGAGGATCCCACATGCCGCGAAGCGGCTGGGCCCATGAGCTATGGCCGCTGAGCCTGCGCGTCCGGAACCTGTGCTCCACAGTGGGGGAGGCCACGGCAGTGAGAGGCCCGCATACTGCAAAATAAATAAATAAATAAATAATAAACTCAAAATGGATCTGAGAACTAAATGTAAGACCGGACACTATAAAACTCTTAGAGGAAAACATAGGAAGAACACTCTTTGACATAAATCACAGCAAGATCTGCTTTGATCCACCTCCTAGAGTAATGGAAATAAAAACAAAAATAACAAATGGGACCTAATGAAACTTAAAAGCTTTTGCAAAGCAAAGGAAACTACAAACAAGATGAAAAGACAACCCTCAGAATGGGAGAAAATATTTGCAAATGAATCAATGGACAAAGGATTAATCTCCAAAATATATAAACAGCTCATGCAGCTCAATATGAAAAAAACAAACAACCCAATCCAAAAATGGGCAGAAGACTTAAATAGACATTTCTATGAAGAAGACATACAGATGGGCAAGAAGCACATGAAAAGCTGCTCAATGTCACCAATTATTAGAGAAATGCAAATCAAAACTACTGTGAGGTATCACCTCACACCAGTTAGAATGGGCATCATCAGAAAATCTACAAACAACAAATGCTGGAGAGGGTGTGGAGAAAAGGGAACCCTCTTGCACTGCTGGTGGGAATGTAAACTGATACAGCCACTATGGAGAACAGTATGGAGGTTCCTTAAAAAACTGAAAATAGAATTACCATATGACCCAGCAATCCCACTACTGGGCATATACCCAGAGAAAACCATAATTCAAAAACATACATGCACCCCAATGTTAATTGCAGCACTACTTACAATAGCCAGGACATGGAAGCAACCTAAATGCCCATCGACAGACAAATGGATAAAGAAGATGTGGTACATATATACGATGGAATATTACTCAGCCATAAAAAGGAACAAAATTGGGTCATTTGTAGAGATGTGGATGGATCTAGAGACTGTCATACAGAGTGAAGTAAGTCAGAAAGAGAAAAACAAATACCGTATATTAATGCATATATGTGGAACCTAGAAAAATGGTACAGATGAACCAGTTTGCAGGGCAGAAATTGAGTCACAGATGTAGAGAACAAACGTATGGACACCAAGGGAGGCAAGTGGCGGGGGGTGGTGTGATGAATTGGGAGATTGGGATTGACATATATACACAATATGTATAAAATGGATAACTAATAAGAACCTGCTATATAAAAAAACAAATAAAATTCAAAAAAAAATTTCCTTATTCATGCACCAATATTCCCCCAGCCCACTTCAATGAGGATTCAGATCTAATTCAGAGGATGATTAACCTTGCAAGTGACATCAACCTGTATCTAAAAAGTCCTCCTTCCACATAAAGATATTTAAAACAAAAGAGAACACCGAATTATGAAACACTGTTATTATTCCTGGTAAATCAGAAAATGTTATTTCTGCTTTGGAGTTGCGTTTTCCTTTCAAACTGTATGAGAAAATGGAAAACACAGACTACTGGGATCCCAGGGGAACAAAGGGACTCTTAGTACTCTTAACAAGGTTGACAGTACAGTCTTTGTCATAATAAGCACCATATTGTGAATTATTAAGAATAGGAAGTGGGACTTCTCTGGTTGCACAGTGGTTAAGAATACGCCTGCTAACGCAGGGAACATGGGTTTGATCCCTGGTCCAGGAAGATCCCACATGCCGCGGACCAACTAAGCCTGTGTGCCACAGCTACTGAGCCTGCGCTCTAGAGCCCGCGGGCCACAACTACTGAAGCCCACGCGCCTAGAGCCCATACTCCGCAACAAGAGAAGCCACTGCAATGAGAAGCCCGCACACCGCATCGAAGAATAGTCCCAGCTCGCCGCAACTAGAGAAAGCCCATGCGCAGCAATGAAGACCCAAAGCAGCCAAAAATAAAGAAAGAAAAGAAAATAGAAAAAAAAAAACAAAAACAGTAGGAAGCAATTATAAATAACTGCTGCTGTAACTCATGTTGTAACTCAGGGTTTCCAAAGGAAATCAGCCAAAAAGTAAGGCCACATACATTGTTTTCAACAACCAAAAAGGTTCAAATGGCATAGACATTATTTCTTTACTTCTGTATTAATACATGATCAACTATGCTTCTAATAATTATGGGGCCAGCTTCATAGATGTTTTCTTAAGCAATTCTGTACCCCACCAAAGGTCAGAGGTAAAACATTAGGAGAACAAAAAGAAACAGGGCAGGTTTAAAACAGTAATTCTTAGGAATATATAAAACTCTCAGAGATGAATGACATTTTAAATTTTCTGTTGATATTCATAGAATGCTTTAATGAATGAGTTACTATTCTAAACATACCAATTAGGAGTATAAATTACTTATCAAGGCATTTGTAAAATGTCCTCTTAATGAATGAAACATTTCACAATTCATTGACCAGTTTGTATTTCAAGAAATGAATCTTATATCCCTTACCACTAGGGCAACCACCTTGTCCCAGTTTACCCATGACTTTCCAGGTTTTAGTACTGAAAGTCTAGCTTCTCAGGAAACCCTTAGTCCCATGTCCTGAAAACCCCCTCAACTCCGGGCAAACCTATAGGGTTGGTCACCCTACTACTACTGATTTCACAGGCAAACTGCTGATACTGAAAAAGTGTTTTCTCCAATATACTGCCCAGATTGACTAGCATTCACATCATTTCTCCTACTAATAGCAGCAAAAACCATATGAAGGTGGATTGACCCTGACACCAACATCCCATACAGGACTGTATCCAGGAAGGTTTGCCTTTCCTCTCCACCCATATTAAGTCTAGCTTTGCAGATTTTGTAAAGTGATGGTATGAAATAAATGGACCTCTGCGCCCAGGTTTAAGACAAAATCTCTTAGGTTACGAAGGTAGCAAGAGTACCAAGTAAAATTTAAAAGCTCTGGGAGTCTGAAAGACTTGGTTCCAAATCCCAGCTTCCAAATTTACAAGCTGTGTGATGTGCACGGGACTTAACCTTAGCCACTTTGAGCCTTAGTTGTTGTTTTAACATGAAACTAAAAAGACACAATGAAATAACATTTGGTATGTAACACACCTGGAGCAAAGCACGTAATCAATACTGCTAATCCCTTCCCCTTCCGTTTATAACTGATAAAAGAAGCTCTCAATACTACAGAGTTGGGCTTCTGCAACTCTGTGGTAAATTGGGAGCTTCAAGTACTGTAAAAAGAATAGCTAGCTATTTGATAGATAGCTAGGTGACCTTAACTGTGTACTCACTTCTGCTGTTAAACAAGGTGAACTTGGTGAAAATTTTAACTCTGAGTGAAAAAGGGATACCTTCCTTCATTAGATTACCCTTACCTGGGGGTGTGGAAACACCATATAAATATAAAGAATACCTTTTAAAGCTTATCAATAAACATCCATTACTACTATGTGAAACCAAGTTACCTGACACTTTAAGGAAGGGAGAGACCACCAACGCATTTGTTTTAAACATGTCTCTCTTCTCAAAGCTCTCAGGAGCACAAGCCTACTTGGTGACTACCCTGGTTAGGAATATCCAATGGGGAGTGGCCTTCCTTCATGCTGGGAAATAAGGAATCAGAGACACCAGACTTCTTGTCTCAGCTTTTTGAATTTACAAAATATGATTATTTTGAATTGTTTCCATGGAAGTCTCGTTTTATGAATGCTCATTATTTTTCAAGATTTCAACAGTCTATCTCACATCATGAAATTTCAAGCAATGAGTATATTAAAGTTTTGCACTTCTAATTGAATATTTTATTCCACAACTTCTTGCTAATGATACTCTTTAAACATCAGTTCTCAAGTTAAGTCATTTTCTACCATGGTATCTTCCAGCCACCAGATGTTGAGGAAACTCTCCAGCAATGAAACAAAGGGGAGAAAAGTATGACCTTCTAAAGTCCTCTGCAGGTATTGAGTCAGCATACTTTAATCACTGATCTTTCCCCAAATAGATATATTCTCCCCTCAAAGTAAACAGAGGGCTCCAAGATAAGGGTTGACCCAAAGTTTTTCAGCTGAGCCAAGACAGGAACAGAAGGCTCCCTGTCAGGTCTGTTCTTTGTCTAAAGTCCCACACTTGCATCTATAATCAGGATTCACTGCCAAGGTCTCCAATAAACACCAGTCACAAAAGTGAAGTCAAAAAGACTCACTTTTTAAAACCGTGCTTTCTACATGTTTAAAAAATACACATAAACTTTTTGTTTTGCTTTTTAAAGAAAACCATATAAATGTTCTAAATAGCAAAGTAGTTGACGAACATGGGACTGTTTTAAGTAGCAACACAAAAATTTTCCCAAGTTTTTAAGAAAATGGAGAGTCAACTCAATAATCATGAAGTCATATTGTAAGCACGTTGATATCACAAACATTCCAGTATCAAAAAACGGTAAGGTAATTGCAAAGCTAAAAATTTACATCTGGAACCTACATTTACTGTACACGAGAGTAAGCTATGTGACATTAAACATGCCATTTTCAGAACATTTACACCGAAGTGACAGATCAGCTGGGAGCCTAAACAGCGCCTGAGCATGTTTCACAGTGTAAATTGCTCCGTGGATCAATTTCAAAGCACAGCCCTCAGGCTCACACATGCAAGCTGGGGTCTGTGCAGAACTAATCGCTTTACATAATAAGAGCCACTTCAGAGAACCCAAGTCAGAGACAGTGATGGGCTTGTGCATGTTCTTAGGCACAGCCAGGCACCTAAAACCAGGCACATACAACTTAAACTAGAGTAGATTTCTTAACTGAGGTATATACATAGGCTTTAGGAATCCAAGTGAACCCTTTCAGATTACATGCAAAATTGTATTACATATATATTTTTCTGGGGAGCGAGACCACAGGTTATCAAATCCTCATAGGTGAACTAAAAGAAAAAAAACATAAGAAACATGGCACTGGGATCAATCACCATTCTTCATGAGGTGGGGGAATCTAAAAACACTAAAACTGCAAGAAAATTACCCACCTTCAATTTTACAGCCAGAATCCTCCCCATTTTCATATATACATAATAATATGTAAATTATTTAATATATAACTGTAAATTATACTACATCTACAATTTTTATAAATCATTTGGACACAAACACAATCTGACAGTTCAAAGGTAGGTATTCTGGTAGAGGCTCTGTCACCTACCCGCACAACTGCATGCACACAATTTGCCAATCTGTAGAAAGGGGAATTATAACACTGCAAGAGCAACTGTAAATTTCTGAGAAGTGCCACTGTAAGAAAGGGAGGAAAAATTACACAAGGTGAAACTATCTGACTAGTTGTTGCCAATAAGTCAACACACTAAATAACAAGTTATTGTTTGAAAAGCTAAAGCACAGTTAAGATCTCAGAAAGCCCTGCCCCTTGAGTGTTTACTGAAAGCAAGATGTACATGGTCACCTTCAGGCAATATAAGGAAACTGGGGGGGAGAAACTCAAACTGGAATCTGCACTCAATTGTACACTTCTATTTTATACTGTTATGTGTCCTTCATTCATACCAGACCCTGTGCCTCTGATATTAAAGGGTCTAAAATACGCCAAAGTACTAAAACAACTCTAAAAGCTCTGGGATTCATAATATTGGTAATTTTAAGTAGTAATACTTCGTATGTATAGCCCTTGGCTTTCACATATATTATTTCCTTCTGATTTACTCATACTAATTGTTTCTACTAGTGAAAATCAGCTTAATCAGCTCCTGCATCTTATTTTCAGGGGCAAGATTTATCATGGGATGATAAGAGTGTTTACCATTTTCCCTGTAAGGCCCCTCTTGTTAGTGTTAGGCATATTTCTTGCCTTTCCTGTCCAGCATTCATTTTTCTCTTCATTCATTAGATATTTATCGTGGGTCTAGGAAGAGGGGGTAGGACTCCATCTGTAACTCTCTGGGGCCTTCAGAAGCCAGACAATAGTGTTCATGAATTCTAACTAGGTTGTATTGCCAAGTTTTGCTCCTCTCGCCGCAGTGTCACTGGTTAGAGAGCGAGGACATAGAGTTTAACTTCTCATTTATGGCACCAATCCATGCATGAGCAAAATGGATACTGCCATCGGTTTGAAGCACAGCCCTGCTAACAACATCCACCCGGACGGCCAATCTATCTGCCGCGGAGGCCGGTGGGCGGGGTTTGTGGAAGCCGAGGGAAGGACGGGATCGGTGGGAGGAGACCTGGGAGTGCGGAGTTGAGCCTGCGGCTAAGAGTGACAGAGACAGGGAACCCAAGCCATTGCCGATGGGGGAATATACTCCCTTTCCTTCCTCAAGGGGCACGGGGGGCGGGGCGGAGGTACCTAGTTTCTGCCCCAGGTAGGTGAGGCTGTGATAGACCTTCTCTGCCGCGGCCAGGTGGGCCAAGGCCGCCAGCAGCGACAGCCAGCTGCCCCCCGCGCTCTTGTTGGCCTCTCGTTCCTTCTCCACATTGTCCTTGGCCTTGTCGTAAGAGAAGATACCCAGGTGAGAGAAGAACGTCTCCAGCACCGCCTGTTCCACCGGGACCGGGGCTGCCAGCGGGATAGACTCCCCCATGCGAGCTGCGCTCCAGCTCCACCCACGTGGCTCGCCTCTCCCTCGCACTTCCGGGTTCTCAGGGAACGGGCGCACGAGCGTGCGTGCGCGTGACCGCCGCAAGCGGCGGGCTCGTGAGCGCGCGGCCGCCTGCACCGCGCCTGGGCCTTAGAGAGGACGTGGTTAAGGGTCAAGGCGGGAGAGGGATGGCCGCTTCTTAGCTCCTGAGCGACTCCGGCGCTTCGGTTCCCGCAGCTCTGACTATTCGGACCCTCAGGGCAGAGCGCGAGGCGGCCCGCTCGCTGCTCCGTGGAGCTGACGGCGTTCTGAGGTGAGCTGAGAGGCCCCTCCCTGTTAGACTGCGTCAGTGCTGGTGACGTCACGTTTTCGTGACGCCAGTAGTTCTTGTCCTAACATCTGGCCGGGGCTCGGCTGGGGCCTGAGGCGCGCGGCGAGGTGAGCCTTGGGCCTGGAACTGTGCTGGCTCTCACAACAAGGAGTCTGTGGTCCTCATTGCTTTTAAACCAACTCCAGTAAGTGGTTTATAGAGTAGAAGCCTCAGGTGGGTAAAGGTTTATCTCTCACCCCCATGTCTGATTTTCACCCGTGGTGGGTTAATTCACGCCTCTCTCAGGTTCTAGTCATCTCGGGTTCGTGCTAACGAAAGGGCTTCCGACCAGAGCTGCTCCTAGGCTTGGCCGTACTACCCACACTATATTAGACTTCCTTAAAACATCAGAATGAAGGCTACGTTAATGCAACTTCTGCTAAAGAATCTGAATTGATGTACTTTGTCATTCAGATTAATTACAAATCCTCAAACATTTAAGAAACACCATAAACCCAGCTCATAGGTATGTCCACTGCTTGAAACACTACCCCACTGCTCACTTAGTTTTTACCTTTCTCTTTGTTATTTTTATTTTATACACTTTAGTCATAGTGTATTTAAACACGTATATTTTCATCTGTCTTTCCCCTACTAAGTGGACTCCCTAAAGCACAATCTAGGTTTCATTCACCTTTATAATTTTTTCATCATGGATGGCACAATGATTTTTGTTAGACAAATGAGGGAATTGCCTGTTTTCGTTTTTTTGTCAAACAAGATCGGTTCTGCCATCGTTACCTTTTAATGCAAATCCCATAATTTGCTTTTAATGAATATATAGTATACCTGTTGCTTGCTCTCAAGAATATAACTGGGTAAGATCAACTTTGTTAACTGTGAAACTTCATATGTAAAGGTGAAATTTTATATGTTATAAAGGTGAAAACGGAAGCAGCAATGGTATTTCTTTGGGAGAATCAGGGAGGCTTCCTGGAAGAGAATGTGGTGGTCCTTAGTGAATGAGTAGATGTAAGTAACATCTAGCGCCAAAACCGACAGACAGTGAAAGAGGATTATAAAGACTGTAAACATACTCCAGTAATATAAGAATTCCTTAGATAGTAAAGGTGGCATCATAAATCAGTGGGGAAAGGAAAACTTATTCAATTTATAAGTGAAGGAGACATGATTATGGGGGAAAAAAGACTTTTGCCCTGTATCCTGCAACAAAAAATAATTACATGTGTAAAAAACAAAACATAGGGCTTCCCTGGTGGCACAGTGGTTGAGAGTCCGCCTGCCGATGCAGGGGACACGGGTTTGTGCCCCAGTCTGGGAAGATCCCACATGCCGTGGAGCGGCTGGGCCCGTGAGCCACGGCCACTGAGCCTGCGCGTCCGGCGCGTCCGGAGCCTGTGCTCCGCAACGGGAGAGGCCACAACAGTGAGAGGCCTGCGTACCGAAAAAAAAAAAAAAAAAAACACATAAAACTGACACAGCCATGTAAAGCAACTATACTCCACTTAAAAAACAAGAAAATAGAGAAGAAAACAAAAGTCTAACAAAGTAAATTACTGTGTAAACTCAAAAACAAAAAAATGTAAACAAACTAGAAAGAAATACAAGTGAAAATTTAATTGATCTAGAAATAGAGAAGAACCTAATTACAAAAGAATTGGAAGAAATTACAAAGGAAGAGATTGGCTTGACTGTAAAAATTTCAAGAAAACACAATACCAACCTGGGGGGAAAATATTTGTAATGTATGTCAGATAAAGGTTTGATGTGCTTAACATGTCAAGACCTAGTAATCATAGAAATGCAGATTAAACTATTGTATTTTTCACCTATCAGATTAAAAAAAATTGTTTTTAAGTGCTGGTAAACATACAGTGACTCTGTTCTTATACACTGCAGATGGGCGTGTAATTTGGTATGACCTTCCTGGAAAACATTTGGCCATGTATATTAAGGTTAAATGAGAGTATATGCACAGTGTCTAAAGTAGATGCTTAATAAATATTAGTAATACTTATTATTGTTACTATTATTGTTATTTTTATCATTAGCATCATCATACCTTTTAATCAGCAGAGCACCTAGAGTAATACCTTGAATTTATCATCTTTAATAGTAGCCAGTTATTTTACCAGCAAAACAAGTTTATTTGGGAATAGCCAGAGGAATTGCAATTCAGGTTATGGGAACTGTGGTGGACCACAGGCAAATCCACAGAACATGGAAGGGGAGCTTGCTTTTATAGGGAAAAGGGGGGCCTTGGTAGGGGCTATCATAACTAAAGAGTTCACTGGAGGAAGCTGGCAGTCCAAAGTGTAGAGGCTTCTCATTGGCCAGGGTGCTACAGTCTCTGATTGGCTGGGCTGTGGTTGGCCAGAAATATGGTTTTCTTCTTCCTTCTGGATAGTAAAGTAGGCAGTACCTTCCTGTGGGAGAGATGTAGGGGTATGTAGGTACTCCAATTTGGAGTAATTGATGATGCACAGCTGTGAGAGCTCTCCCTACAGGTGTGTCCTGACTCCAATTTTAGCTGACGTTCTTTAATTCCACAGACTTAATGGATGTTTGTTAAATATTTGATTGGCTGATTCTCCTTGTCTCATAGGAATTTTATAGGAAAAAGATACTGAGTTCATTACATGATAAGCTGTTAAAAGGTTGATGTTACAAAGATAGAAGTTACCTTAAATGGTTATCTGGTTCAAAAAAAAAATGGTCATCTGGTTCAGCCCATTAGCAGGACATTTTGGACAGTAGCAATAAATGTTTGCCATTGATGATATGTTGGCTGCATATCAAATAACCCCAAAACTTAGTGACTTAAAACAATAAAAGTCATATATTCCCTCTCACAATTTCTGTGAGTCAGGAATTCAAGAGTGGCTCAACTGGGCATTTCTGTTTCAGTGTTTCATAAGGTTGCAGTCAGATGTTGGCTAGGGCTGTGGTCATCTGAAGACTTGTTTGAAGCTGGAGAGTCTGCTTTCAAGGTGGCTCTCTTACATGTCCAGTGGATTGGCACAGGCTGTTGGCCACATGGGCCTCTCCATGGGATGGCTTGAGTGTCCTCCTCACAGCATGGCTACTGGCTTATCATGGAGCATGTGATCAATCTGATCGACCGGAGCCGAAGCTGCAATGCTTTTTACGACATAGCCTTGGAAGTCACACATCACCTCAGCCATATTCAGGACCATCCTTGATTGACTTAGGAAGTAAGGTTCAATGGAGGCTACCCTGGAAGCTAACTACCACAGAAGATGATGACATTTCCAGCATGGAGTATTATCTGTCTTCTTAAAAATATCTAAGGATGGAAGCTCTTAACTGCTCCATTAGTAATATTGCTCAAGAAGTTGTTTCTCAATATCAGCCCTAATCCCTCCTGTTAAGTCTAGAAAAGACCATTGATTTGATACTGCTCTTTACAGAGTCTTTGAAAATATCCCTAGTGACAATGCCAGTGACAAAACCATTTTAGTGATAACAACCCATTTGGGAGGCAAAATGATATTAAAAACAGGCAAGGCATTTATTCATTCATTTATTCAAGCATCCATTTTTTTCATTCATTTGATAAACAGTTGACTAAATTTTGTGTGGTTGAAATACACATAAAACAAAATATACCAAAAATAATTTTATAATTTAATGATTATTCCAGTTAATTCCTACGCCAGTTTTTAAGTATTTGGGCTTACTTCCTTTTTGCTGATCTGTTTTCTTCACATTATACTAACATCATAATAAAACTGTCATTGATTTAGCACTTACTATATGCCAGGTGCTTTACATATCACTAATCTTTCAACTCATCTTCAAGGCAGGTGTAGCTATCACCATTTGATTATGGAGAAGTTAAGTAATTTGTTCAAAGTACGCACAGCCATTAACTCGCAGGGTGAGATGCAAACCAAGATCTGTGTCTCTTTTCTCCAGAAACTTGGCTGCTGTTAGTGAGTTATCCCCATATACATATGTCTCCTACCATATACATATGCCTCCCATCTAAGAGGTAAGAGACTTCCACATTGTTATTTAGGCATTTTCAAATTGTTTCTGCAGTTATCTCCCTTTTTATATGGACAGTATGGTTGAAAAGTATGATTTTGGTGAGAAGTCTCTTTTAGCTTACGAAGAGGAACCAGATATATGATATGGAACAACCTCTTTCATTTTCTCTTTGGATTATTTACTAAAAGATACCATACAGTTAGCAATACATTATGTAGCTCTTTAGCACCTTTCAACTAAATTACTTTCCCTGTTGTATATTTTAAAAGTCTGACCACCACCACCACCAACAGCCCTTTTTTGTAAATAAATATAAATTTATTTTATATGTAAATAAATATGTGTAAATAAAATGTGATTTTGAAATCACAAGTAGGAGATTATACAGGGTAGTGAGTTGAGGAACGAATCCAAACTTAGAGAAAGAATATTTTAGGTCTATTCTGTACATAACCATTGCCTAATATTGGTATAGAGCTGCGTTGTCCAATATGGTAGCCACTAGCAATATGTGGCTATTTACATTTGAATGAATTGGAACTAAATAAAATTTAAAACTTGGCTTTTCATTTGCTCTACTACATTTCCAGTGCCTAGCGGCCACCTGTGCCTAATGGCCACCATATTGGGCAGCACAGACACTGACCGTGCGGCATACAGAATCTTAGTTCCCTGACCAGGGGTCGAACCCATGCCCCCTGCATTGGGAGCGTGGGGTGTTAACCACTGGACTGCCACGGAAGTCCCTGAAATTTCTGTCATTACATAAAGTTCTATTGGACATGCCGGAAAGAAACAATGTCATAAGAAAGAATTTCACAGATTAAAACACAGATTAAACGAATAATAAGCCAGGGGCTTCCCTGGTGGTCCAGCAGTTAAAACTCCAAGCTCCCAATGCGGGGGGCCCAGGTTCTATCCCTGGTCAGCGAACTAGATCCTGCATGCCCCAACTAAGGATCCCGCATGCCGCAACTAAAGATCCCGCACACTGCAACAAAGATCCCGCACACAGCAACAAAGATCCCTCATGCTGCAGCTAAGACCCAGTGCAGCCAAATAAATAAATAAATATTTTAAAAAATAATAAGCCAAAAGGAACAGCAAGTTCTGTTATTATTTTAATCCTATTTCATACGTTCTTCTTGACAATATCCATATTTATGTTTTCCCTTTAAAATGTTACATGAACACGTATATACATATATATATAAATACAAAATAATTATAGCTAAATTTATTGAGTGTTTAATAAATTCCAGGAACTGTGCTAACTGCCTTCTATGAATTAACTCATTTAATGCTTAGAACAATATTATATTCATTATGGAAAATTTGGAAAATATTTTTAAAAAGAGAGAAAACCAACCTTAATCCCCAAACCCAGAGATAATCACTGTTGACATTTCTGGTGGACGCTGCCGTGTGCTGCCGGGATCTCAAGATACAGCTGCCAAGAATGTTGGCTGCTGATGACTCACAGTTGAATTCTTCTCCAAAATTGCCTCTGTGAAGGAAACTGCCTCACGCTAGGTTATATCCCCTCCCTGGGGACAGTCCAAATCCCACGACTGGTCACTTGTGGAGGTACAAGGCACAGTCCCTCAGTTGGGACAGTCTGGGACTTCAGCTTCAGAACTTCCAATGGAACCAATTAAAGCCTCTGTGGCATCTGCCCTGCAGTTCACCTTCTCCCTCTGCCCAGTCCTGCCCCCACAACAGGTGCTGCTCCACAGAGCACTCTCCACTAAACCAGCTGCAAGCAAATCTCTGCCTCAGAGTCTGTTTCCTGGAAAACCCAACCTAAGTCAACATTTTCAGAGTATAAGTTCCAGTTTTTTTCTTTTTGCATATATATATTTAACTTCTAAAAATCTATCTAGGGCTTCCCTGGTGGCGCAGTGGTTCAGAATCTGCCTGCCAATGCAGGGGACACAGGTTCAAGCCCTGGTCCAGGAAGATCCCACGTGCCACGGAGCAACTAAGGCCATGTGCCACAACTACTGAACCTGCGCTCTAGAGCCCACGAGCCACAACTACTGAGCCTGCATGCCACAACTACTGAAGCCCGCGTGCCTAGAGCCCGCGCACCGCAATGAAGAGTAGCCCCCACCCGCCACAACTAGAGAAAGCCCGCGCGCAGCAAGGAAGACCCAACCCAGCCATAAATAAATAAATGAATAAATAAATAAATTTATTTTTAAAAATCTATCTAAACTTAGGTCACCCCAACAAATTTGATGTTTTCTCATCTATTGTTTTATATGTTAATTTTTTAGTTGATATTTTATGAATAATTTTGCATGATGCCACTAAGTATTTTTCTGTACCACAATTTTTAACAGCTACCTGGGATTCATATGGCACGTTACACTTAGTCAGTCTTGCATTCTTGAATATTTTGGTGTTTCCTGGTTTTCACTGTGGCAAACCCTAAAACTTGGCAGACCAACACTCATTGCCAACTTCCCTCTCACTTGCCTGCTTCTGGGGTGGGAAAACCAAATATTCCCATGTATTTTGTTTTCCTAGCCTTGCTTACACCTGGGAGTGGTGTTTCAGCCTTCGAGAAGTAAGCTGAAGATTTCTGAGGTTGAGGGGGAAGTTCCAGGAAACCTTATGCCTTCCAAATAAAAATGGCACAGCCAGAACTGGTATCATCTCTTCTCTGTTCTCTCTACTTTGTAAAGAATAGGATGTCTGGAGCTGTGGTAGCCATCTTTCATCCGTGAGCGAAAAGTTGAGAGAATGAACGACTTTTAGCCTTGAGATCGCTGAACATTTAAACCAGTGCCAGCAACTACCTATCTCTGGATATCTTGTTATGATGAGGAAAAAACTATTTTTTTAACCTACTTATGTTTGGGTTTTCTGTTACTTACAGCTGAAATCATTTATAAATGTCACTATCCCTGATACTCATGATTAAAGGTAATGCAGTGACAAACACTTGAATGTAGGCCCTTGAATAGCAACAACTTAACATAAAAGTCAGGGAAGAAGAGAATTAGGATCTTTCATTTCCAGTGTTTCTTCTTCTTGACCTTATGCAGCTCTCTTAACCATCCCATTTTCCTTTTCTTGTGGGGACCATAAAAATAATGCACATTAAGGCTTCCTAAAGTCTTCCAAAAGGCAGTAGTAGTTAGAAAAGGAAATAGACCTTCTATAAATCAGAATCGTCTCTCTTCAAATAGGATATTTTAGCAAACGTAGCATGCCTTGGAGTTCATACCCACTAATACAGAATCAGCAAGGATTTTTTGGAGCAAGTACTGTGTGTACTGGGTTGTATTTTAGACTAAGTCATGCATTAACTCTCTATGTATTCTACTGGAAATCGTTAAGGTCTCTAGGGTTGGGATATTTTATCCCCTCAGGATAAACAGAGAGAATCAAAGAAGATGAACCGAACTACTCTTTGAAGTAAAAGGAGCAGCGCTAAATTACAAAACAGATGTGAAACTTGTGTTTGATTTCAGCTTTCTAGTGGCAGGTACTTGACAGTGGAAAACCTGAATCTGGTGAGTCTACTCCATGACTCCCATACCCAGTCTTGAGGCTGTTTCTAATTTGGCAGCCCCAGAAACCTTAGGTTGGCTTGTTCTGGTTCAAAGTAAAGCATGGAGATACTTTTCGATATCACAGGGAATCAGAGTATCTAAGACCTGAAGTGTCCAAGATAGGGATGCTCTGGCTTATTCCCACTGGTGTCTTTAGGATGGAAGACGGCTCCAGATCTGGCCAGACTGCCAGCAAGTTGCTCCAGACTAGACTTCCATTCGTGAGCATGGACTAAAACTGGACTGGCAGAAGCAACAGAGTGAAAAAGCAACCCAAGGAAATCATGTGTCTGATAAGGGGATAACGTTCAGAATATATAAGGAACTCTTACAATTCAACAACAACAACAAATAGAATCCAATTTAAAAATGGGCAAAGAAGATATACAAATGGCCAAAAAGCATATAAAAAGATGCTCAGCATCACTAATGATTAGGAAAATGCAAATCAAGACCACAGTGACATATCACTCATGCTCATTAGAATGGCTACCATCAAAAAAACAGAAAATCACAATTGTTGGCGAGGATGTGGACAAATTGGAACCCTTGTCCCCTGTTGGTAAGAACATAAAATGGTGCAGCCCCTGTGGAAAACAGTGTGGTGGTTCCTCAAAAAACTAAAAACAGAAATACCGTATGATCCAGTAATCCCTCTTCTAGGTATATATCCAAAAGAAAGGATCTCAAAGAGATATTTACACACCCATGTTCAGCCCATTATTTGCTGACCCCTGCAAATAATATTATTCATGGCACATTTTGCATTTTTGTATTCTTTTGGTGTATTCGATTCAAGCAATAGGAACCATTCACATCATTTTAAGCAAGAAGGATTTAATTCGGGGAATCAGGAGCTTACCAAGTTATTGGAAAGGGTGAAGGGATAAAGTGGGGCCTCCAGGAATGATTACTAGGACAAGACTGCTGGGCTGGTTTACCAGGGTAGCTGCTACCTCTGCAATAATCAGAGAGACGGGGAATCAGGGGACTCCATTGGAACTGTTGAGTTCAAAGACATACCACTGTAGCTGTTAATCCAAGGATCAGGAAGCCACTGCTGCTCCTGTGACTACCTCTCAACGCCTGTGAAGTTAGTACCTAGACACTGAAATAATGTAGCAGAAAAGCCCAACGTGTTCACAGCTGAGTTCGCCAGCAGAAACAAAGCAAGTGGCTTCAGCCTGTGATCCACCTTCTAATTGGCAGAAGCAGAACCCTAACTGCAGGGAGATGGGGAGGGGGGGGTTTTCCTTCTTTAACACGTGCAGTGTAAGAAGGCACACTAGGGGTTTGGCATGGATCCTGAGGACCCACCTGGATTGTAGCTTTAGGCACTTTCCAACTCTTCTCATCTTTGGCCAACTCTTTATTCCTTTATTTGAGAAACCACCTCTGAGACTCACTTCTCTGCCTCCACTCTTACTGAATAGGATGCCCTTTTGTGAGCTTTCACAGCTCTTAACTCTGGCTTTGCAACGTGTATATCACTCCATATCCTAACAGCCTGGTTTCTTCCTCCACTAGGTTACAAGCTCCTTGAAAACAGAAACTTGGTGTATATTTGTTGAGAATAGTAAGCAGTTTCTATATTGTAATATCCCAAATAGCATTTCTTTTCCTATTTTCTTTGCTCCATACTTTTGTGTACTGATATCTATATAGTAAAAGCTAAAAAAGTGTTAACTTTTTGGCTTTCTTTTTGGCAGAGCAAAGAGAAGTTCCACCAATACTCTGTATGTGTGTATCTTTGTCTGTCTCTCTGTATACCTATATAGGTTAATAAATGGAACAGCTAATGTTTGAACATACTCAAGTGAGAAGTATATATAATCCTCATAACCATCCTATTAGGTAGATATTATTTTTATTCCCATTCTATAGATGAAGAAGCTAGGGTTTGGAGAAGATAAGTAGCTCATCTACAGTTACACAATAAGTGGTAGAACTGCAACCCTCCAGTTCCAATACCAAAATTTGTACTAAAAAACTTAATTTTATTGAAGTATAGTTGATTTACAATGTTGTGTTAATTTCTACTCTACAGCAAAGTGATTAAGTTATACATATATATGCATTCTTTTTCATTATGGTTTATCACTGGATACTGAATATAGTTTCCTGTGCTGCTACACAGTAGGACCTTGTTGTTTATCCATTCTGTATATACTAGTTTGCATCTGCTAATCCTAAACTCCCAATCCATCCCTCCTCCAGCCCCCTCCCCCTTGGCAACCACAAGTCTTTTCTCTATGTTTGTGAGTCTGTTTCTGTTTTGTAGATAAGTTCATTTGTGTTGTATTTTAGATTCCACATGTAAGTGATATCATATGGTATTTGTCTTTCTCTTTCTGACTTCATTTAGTGTGATAATCTCTGGTTCCATCCATGTTGCTGCAAATGGCATTATTTCATTCTTTTTTATGGCTGAGTAGTATTCCACAGTATATATGTACCACATCTTCTTTATCTATTCATCTGTCAGTGGATACTTAGGTTGCTTCCATGTCTTGGCTATTGTAAATAGTGCTGTAATGAACATTGGGGTGCACGTATCATTTTGAATTATAGTTTTCTCTGGATATATGCCCAGGAATGGGATTGCAGGATCATATGGCAACTCTATTTTTAGTTTTTTGAGGAACCTCCATACTGTTTTCCACAGTGGCTGCACCAATTTACATTCCCACCAACAGGAGGGTTCTCTTTTCTCCACACCCTCTCCAGCATTTGTTATTTGTAGACTTTTTAAATGATAGCCGTTCTGACTGGTGTGAGATGATACCTCATTGTAGTTTTGATTTGCATTTCTGTAATAATTAGCCATGTTGAGCATCTTTTCATGTGCCTCTTGGCCATCTATATGTCTTCTTTGGAGAAATATCTATTTAGGTCTTCTGCCCACAAAATTTGTACTCTTAACCATTATGATTGTGATGATGATTATGATAATGATGACAGCTGATGGTCCCACACATTGTGCTAGGCATTTTGCATTTACTATCTGAAGCTGTATATTTCCTTGCATAGAATTGATGCTTAATAGTTGTTACAGTGTGGTAAAGTAGACAAAGCTCTTGATATCTGTGGTCTCTTCCTGGCTCTGCCACTAATGCACTGCGTGACCTCAGGTAACCCTTCTGGGCTCCAGTTTTCTCCTCTGTATATCAGTGAATAATCTTTAAAATACTTCTAGTTCTAAAATTCCAGAACTCTGTGAATAAATTCTACTTTGTTTTTCATTCAATAATTATTACTTCTGTATAGTGAAACTTTTCTCACCCTCTGAATTCTAAGCTCCTATGGGATTTCAATTTTGTTTTATTGTTTTCTCACATCTTCCATGGTACCTAGTCCAGGGGTGTATATATAGATAGAAAGATTGAGATCTTTCTAAGGGGAAATATCCATCTTCACAAGAGGCTGTACTTACTGTCATATGTTACTTTCTTTTGGGGATGACATTCAAATGTAATTGAGGGCTGCCTCCAAGAAATCAGTACTCAGCACTTCTGGAAACATTTCTGTAGTCAAAGTTAAGATTCTTATCCTTAAAGCAGAGCTGTGGTCACCGCCCAAGCGTCTACTCCTGTGACTGAATGTGAAAAGGTTTCTTTTATGAAAATTGTGTTGCATGCATATAAAGGGGTCTTGGCCTGTGGATAATGCCAGATACAGTAGGGAGTTTTCTACAGGGGACCAGTTTTTATTCTGCTCCCTATGTATCTCCTATAGGGCAATCAGAAAATCACAAATCGTTCCATAGTTTTTCTCAATCTTTGAGGAATCGCTTTTTTAGAAAATGAATTTTAAAAAGAAAAAAAGGAACTAAACTTCTCTCTAAACATATGAATGACCTATGCACGATGCATAATGTTTCTGACACTTTGACTTTACATCTGTAGTTCAGACAGTCTCAAGAAAAAAGTTACCATGAGTACAGAGTAAACGGAAGAATTCAGCCAAAAAGTGTGTAAGCAGGGAAAGAAAATAAGTACCTTTTAAAAACAGTTATGTTTAGCTGCTATTTTACATTCCAGGGGAACAGCAAAAGAGATTTTGTTTGAGGAGAGAAAAAAAAAAGATGGGCCTTTGGGGATTGTGAGTTAGTCTATATAGGGGACGGTTTGACTATGAGAATTACATTGCTTGGAGTAATGAAATTACAGCGATTTGGACCTGCAGAACTCAGAAAAGAGATGAAGGAGAAGGAAATCTGAGTAAAGTGGCAGCAGGCAGAGCCTGAGAGGAAAATATAGGGAGAAATTCCCTGTGTTGAAAATGGCCATAGAACTTTTGGATACTTATATTTCCTATCCTGTGATATAGAATACTACTTACTCTTATAATTCCCAGACTTTCAGTCAAAGTCTTTTATAAAGAACCACTTGTATGTAATGGTGCTTGGGGAATAAATGAGGAGGGGACAGTGGTCACAGCTAGGATGAGGTGGGGCAAAGAGGAGATAGCAGCCACTAAAAAGCAGGAATTTAGGGATGATCAAGAATTCCTTCTTATAGTTGGATAAAATATGGTATAAATAATGCTGTAATAAACATCTTTAGTTATTATTGCAAAAAAAAAAAGAATTCCTTCTTAACCTTGGGGTATCCTTGGGAAATCATACCTGTGTATTAGAGTCAGGTAAACTTAGATGCCTGGAACACTTGTGGTTATTCCACACTACACATGAAGGGTTAAAGCCTGATCCCCAAGCAACAGGAAAACCCCCAAATTGTGCAGGGTCTGCATGGATTGGTCGACATGCTCTTTAAGGACTTGAATACAGAGTTCATAGAGAAAATTGGAGACTGATATTAAGAACCATTCATCTCACTGGAGAAACTGCATATTTAAAAACAATAACAACAAAACAGAACTCTGTAACCTGTTCGTATGTGGATCTGTGCATTTCTTAGTAACTGTCACCATGGTAGCAAGGCAGTTGGACAGGATGCCTTCTTAGCACAGTCCATACAAAGGAGTACTGTCTTATTCTTTATTTGTGTTGATCCTATATCTCTGACTGTTAGCCTCTGACACTTCTCTCCCTAGTAGCATCATGCACAGTGCTAGAAATATATTAGGCACTAAAACATATATACTGATTGACTGAATTGAATAAATATTTCTGCTATGTCTTCCTTTCTAAGCTGTAGAGAGAGTCACCCAGCAGAAATTTGGTTTTAAAAATGACCCCTGGGAATTCCCTGTTGGTCCAGTGGTTAGGACTCTGTGCTTCCACTGCCAGGTTCAGTCCCTGGTCGGGGAACTTAGATCCCATAAGCCACGCAACAGAGCCAAAAAGAAAAAAGACTCATATAATTATCTAGGGGATCAAAACTAGGCCATTTTCCTGACTGGCCTGGTCCAACATGGATTTCAGGTTGAGGGGGTGAAAGGACAGAGATTAGGTACTCTGAGAAACACTATCTTATTAGAAGACTAACATGTAAGTGGCAAGTAGACTAGTAAATTAACTTTCATCAGTGAGGCCACTCAAGGCCCAGAGGCTTTTTGTAAAGACTTGCAGTGCTGTTTTCTGCCTGGATGCAAAGACAAGCTTGACAGCAGTTCCTCAAGTGAATAATGTCAGGTCTGAGTTAAAGCCGGGAGGACAGGGAGTTCCACAGATTTGAACTTCAAACTGAGAAAGCTTTTTAGGCCCCTCCCCCCACCTTATATTCAATTAACACTCAGCCTGGGAAGCCCTCCTTATTATAACACCTTGAGTGAATGATAATCTTTTATCATAGCCTTTTCGTGAATACATTTTTACATTTCAATTTGTCATCTATATAATTGCTCTGCATTTCAATGACTTTCATTTCTATTTTTAATGTTTGGTTATTTCACATTTCTTTTTTAAAAGGTTTAAACGTAGGCATAATCTCTTTATTTTAATAGCCAGGGTGCCCAAATTTGCCACAGTAAAATCTGGGTTCCTGTAGTTTCAATAAATCTCCAACATGTGCCACCTCCGGCTTATAGATTGATATTCCAGTCATGTTCAAGGCTGAAAACAGCTGCAAGAATTTGTCCTTAGAATTCTTTAGCAGTACCTTGATAAATCCCAAATGTGGCCAGTCTGGTGGATCAGCTACTGGGGTGTGATTATCATCATGATATCACCCCACTGGGACAAACTGAGTGGCACCAGCCTCTTAAGGAACAAGCTGCAGAGGTCACTGTTCCCAGAAAGGAACAGGTTAAATCCTTTCGAACCTGCTAAGGAATTTGACCTAGTTCCTTGAAATTAGAGTGTAACTGGAAAGTATAATTGGTTGCAAATGTGTTTCTCTCTTCCTCAAAATTACTTTTGAACCCCTGTGAGACAGCAATCGCCTGGACTCAGGTCACGGCCGTTAATAAGCTTGACTAATTCAATATGAAATTTAGGGAGCAGACAAATAGTGTGACTTCGTTTTATGAAAAGAATGTTTAGGCCTCTAGTTGTGAACGTCTGTGGAGACACAGCTGATGTGGTTACAGTACTCACGTCTCCTATCTATTTTTTTGCTGCTGTGTTCAGCACAGTGGCAGGCACGGGGGCTCAGTGAATGTTGAATGAGTGAGGGAATGAATTTGAAAAGCTCCCCACAATTGGACTCCTACATAACTGTCCAGTTGTGGTATTTCCTACTGCCCCCTCCCCAAAACATATAGTTTACACTTTGGCAAAATAGCTGTTGAGTTTCCTAAAAATCTCTCCTGCTTTCCCACTTCTGTACCTTTGCTGTTACTGTACCCACTATCTGGAATGCTCATCTCTCAGACTATGAAAAAGTTGCTGTTTTCCAAGCCTCATCTCAAATGCTACTTCCTTCATGAAAAATTTTACTGATTATCTCAATAATATACAAGCCTTTTTGCCTTGTAACTCATAAAGCTCTGTACCTCCTGTTTATTTATTATCAACTACTTTATCGTATAATTATTTCTGTAGTTAACTTACTATAAGCTTGCTGTATACTAAGCTTCTTGAAGATAGGCACACTGGGTCTTATTAATCTTTACAGTGACTAGCACATAGTTGATACTCAATAATTAGTTGTTGAAATAATTATGGTATTCAATTTTACTAATGCTGTACTATGAACCCCAGCAAATTTTTTAATCATTTTTCTTAATAAAATATAAATGTTCTCATAAATCGACACTATTTAAACTCCCAAATAGATTGGAGTTGTATCTTTGTCAACATGTTCTTTCTAGTTAATTCTAGGAGATTGGAACACTCATTAAGACAAAGGGATCCTCCCTTTGTGTTTTAAATGATCATGGACTTGTTTGGGTCTTTTAGTGACATCATTAAAATTCATATCTTGTGTTCCTCGGAGAAGGTCGTTTGAGTATTTTTTCTTAAGTATTTATGTATCATTGAATTCTTAACTCCTCTGATCATTCATTCCTGTCGTTCTCACCCACGTTACTATCCATCCATTTATCCATTTACATGTAAGGCAAAGGTCTTCATGGAGACCCTTGGGGCTGTGCTTTCTGCATCTTATTAAACATTTTTTTCTACACATGACCTCTTCTTGACACTTAATGATAAAACCAAAGATTCTCTTCCAATTTTTAAAAATTAGCTATCACCACATGCAAAGCCTAAAGAGAGAGGAGATGAGGCACAAATCATCTAAGAATTAAGGCTGGAAGTGAACTGAAAAGCTTCCCTCTTAAAAGCAAAAACACTGCTATGTGCTTTATTTCCTAAAACTTCTAGTCCTCCTGGGGAAGGTATGTAATATCTCATTCAGGAGATTCTAAGGATTTAAGACAAAAGGTATGAAGTGGTGGACAAAACTGTCCTTTTCAAAATTTGGGATGGTCTTTATTCTGACCAGTGTATGGGTAGCAGTCCTGGCTTACAACTCACCAAGTCTCCTAAAAGGATTATTCCCAAAATAAATGCTCCTTCAGTCAAACCCTCACCAGTTTTTATTTTAAATAAAATTCTCTTTTTACCATGCTCCTTCTCTTGCTTATAATGGTGACTCTGTGTCCTCTCTCTTTAACACTCTCTCCTCATCTCCTTTCCTACTTTTCTAATCATATTTCTGTCCTTCTTTTCATTCTCTTTATTCTAATTTATATCATAATATTGGTCATAAACTACTTTTACATTTTTAAGGTAATTTCATAGTCTTCCTGTCGTAATTGATGTTTTTCAAAACATCTGTTTCTTATTGAAAACATCTGTTGAGCATCTATGATCAGCCAGATCCTGGGCTAGGTAAGGAGATATAGTCATAAACAAATCATATAAGGCCCTGACTTCATGGAGCTTATAGTCTACTGGAGGTAGTCTTGCCTTGGCCAAGACTGATTACAAGAAGAAAAATTTAGGTTAAGTTTTACCATCACCCCCTTGCATTACCTCTCCAAAGAGGCAATGAGATAAAGCTTTTTTTTTTTAAATTTATTTTTGGCTGCATTGGGTCTTCGTTGTTGTGCTGCACGAGCTTTCTTGTTGCAGAGCACGGGCTCTAGGCACCCGGGCTTCAGTAGTTGTGGCGCAGGGGCTTAGTTGCTCTGTGGCATGTGGGATCTTCCCAGACCAGGGCTCGAACCCATGTCGCCTGCATTGGGAGGTGGATTCTTAACCACTGCGCCACCAGGGAAGTCCCCAAAGCTTTGTTTTTTAATCATGGGAAGTTGAGGAATCTGAGGTAACCAGCCAGCTGGTCTAGAAGAAGAAAGATGGACAAAATGATTGCTTGCCTGGGAAGCTTGGCTGGGACAAAGTGAAGGTCCTTGCAGCCTAGTGGCTCTGCAAGACCTCACTGCTGGAAACTACTGTGAGTCTGAGTATATCTGAGTATGGGGGCTGAATTCCTGGCTTTAATTACAAACAGGAATTCATCATTGCTTAGATTGTACATCTATGAGACGTACAGATCCCCTCACCAGCAACACCCAAGAACAAAGGCCTGTCTGACTACAGTTATCTTGCAGCTCTTCTAAATTGAATTTTCCAAGTTTAAATAGCTGAATCTACTAGTAAGCTTCTGAAAGGAGCCAGTTCATTTGGTGCCTACAGCAGAAGCTGGCAAACTGCCACCTGCGTGACCAGTTAGCCTGCAGCCCGTTATTTATTTTTTAACAGCTTTATTGAGATATAATTTACATAACATACAGTTACCCTTTTAAAGTGTACAGTTCAGTGGTTGTCTGGTATATTTATTGAGTTGTGCTATCATCACCCCAGTCACTTTTATAACATTTTCATCACACCCCCCAAAAAACTGTCACTCATGAGCAAGTTAATCCCCCTGTCTCCAAAACGCGCCCAGCCCTAGGTAACCACTAATCTACTTTTTGTCTATAGATCTGCCTATTCTGGACATTTCTTATAAGTGGAATCATACAGTAGGTGGTCTTTTGTGACTGGCTTCCTTCACTTAGCATATTTTCAGGATTTATCCAGGTTGAGCATAGTAACACTTCATTCTTTTTTACTGCCAAATGATCCATTGTATCACTGTTTCCACATTTTGGTTATGATGAATAATGCTGCCATGAGCATTTGTGTATTATGTTTTGTGTGGACATATATTTTCATTTCTCTTGGGTATATACCTAGGAGTGGAATTGCTGGATCATATGTAACTCTATGCTTAGCCATTTGAGAAACTGCCAAAGGGTTTTCCAAGGCTACTGTGACATTTTACATTCCCACAGTAATGTAAGAGGGTTCCAATTTCTCCATGTTCTTGCCAACACTTGTTATTATTTGTCTTTTTGATTACAGCCATCAGGGGGTGAGGAATGGTATCTCATTATGGTTTTGTTTTGCATTTCTGTAATCTGCAGCCTATTTTTATACAGCCTGAAAACTAAGAATGGTTTTTACGTTTTTAATGTTGAAAAATTCAAAAGAAGAGTACTTATCTGAAATTTCAATTTCAGGGTCTATAAATAAAGTTTTAGGGGAACACAGCCACACCCATTCATTATGTTTTGTCTGTGGCTGCTTTTCTCCCTACAACAGAGTTGAATAGTTGCAACAGAGACTGTATGGCCTGCAAGGCCTAAAATATTTACTATCTGGCCATTTACAGGAAAAGTTTAGCAGACCCTTGTCTATAATATAGTTGGACGAGACTGCAAAGGATCTAGGGTAGGAAGGAGGAAATATGACTACCCAATAGAAATGGATTTTTTTATTTTTTTTGGCTGCACTTGGTCTTCATTGCTGCACACGGGCTTTCTCTAGTTGCGGCGAGTGGGGGCTACTGTTCTTTGCAATGCGTGGGCTTCTCATTGCAGTGGCTTCTGTTGTTGCGGAGCATGGGCTCTAGTGCACGGCCTCCCCTAGTTGTGGCACGTGGGCTCAGTAGTTGTGGCTCACAGGCTCTAGAGCGCAGGCTCAGTAGTTGTGGCGCATGGGCTTAGTTGCTCTGTGGCATGTGGGATCTTCCCGGACCAGGGCTCGAACCTGTGTCCCCTGCATTGGCAGGTGGATTCTTAACCACTGTGCCACCAGGGAAGTCCTAGAAATGGATTTTTTAAAAATAAAAACAGGATGCAAGTGGGCAGAACGAGGGAGCAAATCAGCATGTTATGGAGCTTAGGGAGACTACAGTATTGTCACTCGAATCATTATTATAAGATCCTTCCAAATCTGGGCTCTCCCCTTCTTGCAGTTCTCTCCCAGAGTTCCATTCCTAATCTACTGCTCTGGTTATATATTGTTCATCAGAAACCTCCAGGGATTTCCCACACCCCCCAGACCTCTTATTCAGGACTACTTAGCCAAGGTCCTGCATGATCTGCCACATCCTAATCTTCTGGTGCTCACCTTCTATCGAAGACACCTAGCCTGAATTTCAGGATTCTGTGCTTTCACTCATACTTTCTTTTCTGCTTGGAATGCTTTTCTCTTCTCCAAACCTTAGACACATTTTATTATTGTTATCATGAAATATTTCAAGCATACAGAGAAGAGCATAATATAGGAATATCTGTGCACTCACCACCAAGCTTTGTCAAATCTTACCATTTTGCCATGTTCTTTAGTTTGAAAAAAATATTACATGCTTAGATATTTTTAAAACCTCCTCAAATACAACATCTTCTAAGTTAGGCCTCCTTGATGGACCCAAACAGAATTAAACTCTTCTTTCTGTGATTTCCCGTAACCCTTTCTTTATACCTCTATCATCTGACTTATTCTACCCTTGTAAAATATTTTAAGTATTCCTTATTATTATCATTCCCATAGAGTAGTACAAAGATGATTTTAGTTAGTCCAAGGAAAAGAGATTTAAAAAAATTTTTTTAGGGCTTCCCTGGTGGCGCAGTGGTTAAGAACCCGCCTGCCAATGTAGGGGACACGGGTTCAAGCCCTGGTCCGGGAAGATCCCACATGCTGCGGAGCAACTAAGCCCGTGCGCCACAACTACTGAGCCTGGGCTCTAGAGCCCACGAGCCACAACTACTGAAGCCCACGCGCCTAGAGCCCGTGCTCCGCAACAAGAGAAGCCACCGCAATGAGAAGCCCCCGCACCGCAAAGAGGAGTAGCCCCCACTAGCCGCAACTAGAGAAAGCCCGTGAGCAGCAACTAAGACCCAACGCAGCCAAAAATAAATTAATTAATTAAAAAAATTTTTTTAAATCTTTACTGAATTTGTTACAATATTGCTTCTGTTTTATGTTTTGGGTTTGTTTTTTTTTTTTTTTTGGCCCTAAGGCATGTGGAATCTTAGCTCCCTGACCAGGGGCCGAACCCGCACCCCCTGCATTGGAAGGCAATGTCTTAACCACTGGACCACCAGGGAAGTCCCACAATTAAAATTTTTTTAATTGTGTTTATTTTTAAATGCACATTTTTAAGTGCACTCTATTAGAAATATGTAAACACAAGTATTTAAAAATATATATCTGGAACATCAACTCTATGATTTCCCAAGATATTCTTTAAGACATGGCTAAAGTAGGTAGAGATACTAGAAAAGTATTGAATAAATAATGATGTTAGGAAAATATGGAGTAAATAAAAATACAGATGATATGGCAAAAATTTTGTAGGTTCTACTCAAATAATTCAGCTTAGAGAATTTAGCTTATTAGAACAAGAACCCAGTTTTATTATTTTTGTATACCGTAAGTACCCAACTAGCTCCGAATAGACGCTTACCGAGTTGAATTGAATTGTCTCTGGCACAGTGAGATCCTTGAAAATCATATGAAACCTCCTAAACGGCAGACCACGTTTAAGACATTGTCCGCACATTGAGTGTCCTCGGCACATATGCCAGGGACAGGTGGTGCTTTTTTCCCTCTCCCTTCACTGCCCATTATGACAAGTTGCCCCAGTTGGGACTTGGTAAATATGAAATAATGCTAATAATATTCATCATCTGAAGGAAAGAGGACTCCAAGTTGCTAGAATGCTCTCATTAGTATCACTTCAACAGACCAATCTCAGCAAATATCTGTTTTGGGGACATTCTTAGAGAAATATTTCTCAGTCTCCTTAAAAACCATATTTTATGGCATCTTTTCATTATTATTAACACTGAGCCATCTGAAGTCACATTGGCAACTGAATTTGGTCTTGAGACTTGGCAGCAAGGAATCATGTTGTTGTGTAGCAAGCCCAAAGCATGGTATTAGCCAAATTATGTCATACAGTTACAAAACTGCTGTCCTGTCTTCCAGCTTTTCTGAGTAAATGTGGCCCTTTCAGAAGTTTCGCTTCTCTTAACCTAAAATGACCTTATATGCTCTCAAATATCAGAGAATCCTCATTATGATGAAATCTTTCACTTTATGTATTTCCTTTCTTATATAGCCTGTGTTTTGAGGTGGTGTTTTGGGAATATAGGGAGTCAGGGGAATCCCTGAGGCCTCTTCTTCAAAAAAGAAGATCAGAACATGTCAAAAGTTTGGGTTTAACCCCCAAAGCTTGACTCATATTGGACTAGATATGCTTCTCAAAGAAACCTAAGAAGCTTCTGTAAGTGGCTTTAACTTTTGTTTCCTAACTCCCACTGCTAAGGCACAGGTCTTTCCTGATCTTAAAACTCCATGCTGGGACTGGTTTCTAAGCAGATATAACCTTATTACTTTATCATCCAAATGAGGACACTATTGAAAATAAAGCAGAGGGTGCTGGGGAAATAAAGGCATAAACCACCCAGGGAAATCGTGAGGGCAAGTCATCATACTGACAACATTTTGAGCCCCTTATCCTCTGTAGCAGAGCCTCTCAAATTGGGGTCTAGATTTCAGCTTGAAAGTCTGTGGGGTTTCTTAGGAAATCTAAAGTTTTGTTTTCATTTCAACAAAATGCCCATGTTTGCGTTGTCTATGTTGATCCATTGTTTGTCCCTGAGTGGGAGAACTTTAATTGTCCTTGGCCAAAAAAGAGAACAGAAACAGACTTCATACATAGTGAAATGTACAAGCTAAGGGACAGTCAGATGTCAGCATGGCCTGTACATAAAGATGTGTAGTAGTTCTGAAAGAGAAGAGTGAAATGTGATAGCAACATACTGAACTCAAGAGCCTGTGTGGTACATTCTACTGTCTTCATTTGGCAGAGGAGATAGAGTTTGAGCAAAATATCACGCATTATGTTAATGATATTAATTTGCATTTAATTTTGTAAACTTTTAAATTATATATTTGTGTTGATCTTTTAAGAGCATATGGAGCTTTCTCACACCTAGATTTATGTTAGTACATATTAAAGACACCTGACAACAAGAATTAATTTAATTTTGAAGGTCAGCAGGAATTTTAGAAGTTTAAGAATCAATACTCCTAGAGCAAAGTTTTGCTTTTCTTTCTGTCTTCCTAGTCCAATTATGCCCCCTGGTGGTTATAGTTGCTACTAGAAGTAGAATACTTCCTTTATAAATGTGTCCTTTCCAAATTCATTTGTCGGTCAGCTGTGCAGAAGACAGAATAATTTCCCTGTAGCAACAGTGTTATAAATAATGGCCACTATTGCAGGATAGCCCACAAAAACCCACAGTGGCCCTATGCCACTTTATCTACACCCTCTACCCTCCTCCACTGACTTCCTTGCTGGCAAAACATACAAATCACCATATCTGTCATCACTGCCACCACCACTAACTACTCTGTCCCCATCACCACCGAAAGTAGAAAGAGGAGGGGGTTAGTGCCTTGATCAAATCCATCATCTTTATTTATAGGCGACAACTTACGCCCTGAAATCCTACACCCCTCCTGAGATCTTCAAAGGAGTGGACCACCTAGAAGGAAACTTAAAGGTTTCTTTGCCTCTCAGAATCTTGGGGCAAATATTAATCTTGCTTCCTTTTCTTTTGTCCCATCTGTAGCCCCTCTTAGTTCTTCAGGGTCAAAGTCACCTTCCAAGTAGAAGACAACAAGAAAGAAAAGAAGACCAGAAAAATAAGGGAAGAATACCCTTTGCCCCATGGTTTCTCCAAACCCAGAAGCCAGAACTTTCTCAGATATGTAATGAATACACCTTCAAAGCCTTATCTCTTCCGATCTTTGTAACTTTCCCTTTGTAACTAGGGACCGACTGAAAGGGGAAGGGTTGAGGGCAGAAGCAAGCTGAGTCTGCTTGGTGTTCATCATACACTATCAGCACTTAAGTGCTCAGCTGTTATTTGCGCTGTGTGATTCCAAAGGCCCCTTCCCAGTAAGGGACAGTGACAGTGTGGACCCTGTTGTGTCTATACAGATATAAATCCCATTTTAAAGAGACTGGGAGAACTCTGTAGATGCTATCGAATCCATTTAAAGTGACAAAAGGGAAAATTTATATGATTTTAACAATGTAGAAAAAAGCTAGAAGAACATATAGACAAGTAAAATACTTATGCTGGTTAAAGTGCCTGATTGTGGTGAATTATTTAATTTGGAATTACCTTAACATTGATATAATGTTGTAAAATTTTATTTAAAATAAATGAAAGTGTTCTTGTTTTATCTGTTGCTACATAATAAACCACTCCAAAACTTAGAGGCTTAAAACAACACTTTATTTCTTAAAAAGTCAAGCTCATAGAAACAGAGAATAGAAAGTAGTTGCCAGGGGCTGTGGGGTAGGGGAAATAGGGAGAGGTTGGTACTTCTCCAAACTTTGAAGGGTACAGACTTTCAATTATAAGGTGAATAAGGTCTGAGGATCTAATGTATAACATGGTGACCATAGTCGATAACACTGTATTATATAATTGAAATTTGCTCAGAGAGTTGAACTTAAATGGTTCCCCCTCCAAAAAAAGATAAATATGTGATGTGAGGGATGGATTTACTTGAGGGGGGGAATCCTTTCACAGAGTATAAGAATATCAAATCATCACATTGTTTTTGTTTGTTTGTTTGTTTTGCGGTACGTGGGCCTCTCACCGTTGTGGCCTCTCCCGTTGCGGAGCACAGGCTCCGGACGCGCAGGCTCAGCGGCCATGGCTCACTGGCCCAGCCGCTCCGCGGCATGTGGGATCTTCCCGTACCGGGGCACGAACCCGCGTCCCCTGCATCGGCAGGCGGACTCTCAACCACTGCACCACCAGGGAAGCCCCAAATCATCACATTGTATACTTTAAATATCTTACAATTTTATTTGTCAATTATACCTCGGTGATGCTGAAAAAAATCCAACCCTTTACTGTATCTCACAATTCTATGGATTGGCTGGGCAGTTCTTCTACAGGTCTCGCTTGGGGTCTTTCATGAGTCTGCTGTGATGTGGCGACTGGAGCTGGTGCTCCTGTCTGTGGGCTCCTTCTGCATGTTTCTTTAGCACATCCTTCACCCAACACAGAAGAGGCACTTTGCGCCAGGCACTATTCCAGGCGTTGGGGTATAGTACTCAATAAGACAAATGAGGGCCAGACCCTCATAGAGCTTACATTCTTAAATTGTTACATTGCAAAGAATACGTAACAAATACACTATAAGGTGATGTAGGTGGGTGGGATGCTACTTGGGAGTGATCAGAGAAGCCCTCTTTGAAGTGATTTTTTTTTTTTTTTTTTTTTTTTGCGGTATGTGGACCTCTCACTGTTGTGACCTCTCCCGTTGCGGAGCACAGGCTCCGGAAGGGCGGGCTCAGCGGCCATGGCTCACGGGCCCAGCCGCTCTGCGGCATGCGGGAATCTTCCCGGATCGGGGCACGAACCCGTGTCCCCTGCATCGGCAGGCGGACTCTCAACCACTGCGCCACCAGGGAAGCCCTGAAGTGACATTTGAAGTTGTGGAGGAAAAGCATTTGCTAGTCAAATGTCCAGGGCTTGAACAACTTGGAGATTTGAAGGAAAACCACAAAGGCCGGTTTGTTTAGGGAGCAGCGAGTGAGAAGAGTGATTGGATTAGGTCACAGAGGTAGTCAGAGGCCAGGTCATGAAGGTCCCTGAAAGCCATGGTAAGGACTTTGGATTTCATCTTGGGTAATGGGAAGAAAAGGGAAGGTTTTAAGTCATCAGTTGCATTGATTTCCTTGTTCAAAAGAACAGTCCACTCTCCTTTTTGAGAAACGATTGTAGGGGTCAAGGGTGAAAGCAGGGTGACTAAATAGTTTATTGTAGTAGGTGATGGAGGTTTGGACATGAGTAGTAGTAACTATGGGAAGTCAGTAGATTACTCATATATTTTGAAGGAATTTCCAATAAGCACTGTTGACGGATTGCGTTTGGAGAATGGAGAAAACACAGAGGTCTCCCAACTGTCTCTTTTGAGTAGTAGCGTGAATGAAGTACAATTCACTGAGGAGGAGGAGACTGGTGGAAGAACAGATTTCTTTATTTTGGGGGAAGGCAAGGAAGAAAATTTTAAATTACATTTGAGCATGTTTAATTATATTATGCCCACTCAATAATTTGTAATTGAACTATATGATTTAAGGTTCACCCAAATCTGTGCAAGAATAAGCCACATTATAACAAAGTGCCATGCTATCTGGGAAATTAGAATTAATGACGTGTATTTAAAGTATAAGTTCTTAAAGCAAGTTAGTGTTTCTGTTAGGATAATTGCTACCATTTATTGAGGGGATTTTATTTGTTTGAACCATATGAAATTACAGATATTGACAATTTTGAACTTGAAAATGGCAATGCCATATGGTTTGTCTCTGTATTTACTGGCCATAGAACTATTTATTTATATATAAGTGAATGAATATTCACAAAACCCTTAAGATAGGCTTTCATTAACATATGATTGATAAAATGGAAGTTCTGAGTTACATAACCTGCCAAAAGTCTGATGACAAGTAAGTAGGCAGGCAAGAATCAAAACAAGGTCTTTCTGACATAGCATCTGGACTCTTGGTCACAAAGTTACACCACCCAGATTTTCAGCCAGAGGCATGCTGCCTTCCCCTAAATGTGAAAAGCTTCAGATCCAAAAGACAGATATACAGACACAGAGTGCTTGGTCTGATGGGATGAAAAATTGCTGACTGTCGCCCTCCTATAGAGAGCCAAATCCAAGTGGACCTTACAAGTCAGTATTGCATTTTAGAAGTAAATACAATGAACAAAGAGAAATCAGACAGTGAGTTAACACTATTAAAGGTTGCTCAAAAATTCCCATCAAATTCATTTCTTCAAGAAATTTCCAGCTTCTCTTCCACATTTATCACCTAATGTCTCTACTATACAAAAACATTAAATATAAAACAAGTGATTCTAACCTCAGAAAAAATATAATGCCGCTAGCTGGAGCATATTACCAGTCAACAAGCTGTGACCACTTTTATCAACTGCCTTATAGCACATTTAATACCATACTCTCAAGCATCTCTGTACAGTATGAAAAGTGGTACTACCAGTGAGGGAGAGTCAGTATGGAAATAAGTAAAATATGTTATCAATTATAGGGACTTCAAGCTTTTCCCTCTTTACATAGTTTCTAGGTTATCTATATTTCAGTAAAATGAAGAAACTCTTCATATATTTATTCTAACAGTACCTGTGAATCAATTAGGAACTCGATAAGGACAGAATGGCTATGTCTGTTTGATTAGTTAGTAATTAACTATTTAAATCTAAGGTGAAAAAGAAGTTTACAGGACTGAAAAGATTTCTGTCCACTCGTGGGAAGAATATTTCCCACATAGCTCTTGCATTGAGAATGTCAGTTAGAGTCAGTGGTCCTTGGTGGTGAGCAGTAGAAATAGTCACTTAATTAAATCACACTCCTGCTAATATAAAATTGAATTTTCAGTTTAATAGTGAAATGAATCTGTTCTTCAGTAATGTATGGATTAGGGGCTTAGTAGCTATTCCCCAAATTGGTCCAAAAAATAAGGGTAGTACTTATAAATCTCTAAGTTCTCAGCCAGCTTTGATAGTATTTTAATAATAATAAGTACTGCATCCTTACTACTTCCACATGCCATGCTATGTGCTTTATCAACATCTTTTCATTTAAATCTAACAACCCTATGAGATAGGTTATACCCTTGTTTTGACCAAAACTTAGAGATGTTAAGTAAATTCCCAAGGTCCAGTAGTGCAGAGTTGGGATCTGAACTCAGCTCTTTGACCTCAAAACCCCTGTATATATAATGGTAGAGCTAATTACTATGACTTCACTCTTAGTGGGAGTGGTCAATGGCAATCCTTGTATTATAAAGGTGGCCAGAGTCCAGAATCTTGAACCCAACCTGAGAACTGGCTGTGTGTGGTGGTCCTTTTGGTGATCCTTCTTATTCTTCAGAAGTTACATATATGGGCTTCCCTGGTGGCACCGTGGTTGAGAGTCCGCCTGCCAATGCAGGAGACACGGTTTCATGCCCCGGTCCGGGAAGATCCCACATGCCACGGAGCAGCTAGGCCCGTGAGCCATGGCCGCTGAGCCTGCACGTCCGGAGCCTGTGCTCCGCAACGGGAGAGGCCACAACAGTGAGAGGCCCGCGTACCGCAAAAAAAAAAAAAAAAGTTACATATGTGATTTTCATATTCAAAGTTTTTCTACAATTAGTTTCCCTGAAAAATAATTATTTTGTGGTCTAAATCAATATTTAGTCAATCAAATGTGTCTGATCACTAATAGAGATGGATTATTTAGTAATTTTCTTGGCTTTGGCAATAATGCAAAAAACACATAGTAGGAAAGAATTGTGGCAGTATTAATTTCTGGGTGTTCCCTCTTCTCCCAGACTGTGTAAATGATTAGCCATGTGTCATAAGAAAATTAAGACAACAAATATTCAACCATTAGCTTTCAAAAAAGCTACTGACTAAGCCCTACATGGAAAGATTGAGGTACATTCGGATAGAGTTTTTGCTCCCAGAGATGAGATAAAGTATGCTTTCAGAGTGAAGGGAACCGTGGGAGAGGAGAAGCAACGTGGACAAGAAGGCCCATGGGAAAGAGACCCCAAGTTCTCTCCAGAGCCTCACTGCTACTTGCTCAGAGCTAGGGCACTGCCTAGAAGCTGAGGCAGAGCTGAGTTGGTCCTCTCGTCATTCTGCAGGCTCCACATTCACCAGTAGTCAGCCCACTGTCCATCGTTTCGTCCAGTTTCAAGTGCTGCTTGCCTTTGTCTTGAGAATCTTCTTCTGATTAACCATTGATTAACCAATCCCTCGTCTAACAGCCCAGGACACTCATAAACACCAGTTTGCTCCCCTTTCTGTCCCCAGATTAGAAAGTAGAAGACTTATAGTCCCGGATGGGTAACAGTGCAGAAGCCTTGGACACTTTCTAGAGCAATGCTGATGACAGCCAGAGGGAAATGTTTAGTCCAAAGAAAGCAGGATTGTTGAAATCAATGTGAAATCATCCACTGAGCCAGGGTGCACAGGACTACACTACCCCATTACAGAGTGTTAAGAAGTGTCTCATCACAGGCAGAGAATGTTAGAGTTGGAAGAAAACTTGGAGAACATCTAGCCTTACCCTTCCACATAGCAGAGGAGGCCCCGAAAGGAGACCTGACTTTTTCCAGGTCAAACAGCAGATTAGTGGCTTAGCCAGAACCAGAAATAAGATGTCCTGAGTGAGTTTAATTCTCTCTCCACTGAACAGCACAGGCAGTTCTGGCTTGGGAGCTCTTTCTTTGGTGGTGGATTTTTCTCTGATCCTCCCTTAAGTTGTAAGTTGAATGGAGGACCCAGTTCCTAAGTTCTTAAAAGCCCAAATTCAGTAGCTCCACAGGGATGCCAAAGTTAAGGTTTTTGTTGGATTAAATTAGCTTATTACCATAAGATATAGTGAAGACATTTTTTAAACAACTGGAAGAGCCTTAACTGCTAATAGACAGTTTCTCTTTCATAGAAACTGTACAACACTGTTCACATTAGCCCCCAGGTGCCTGAAACAGAGTGGCAGAATGCATTCAGTGCTGTTGAAGAAAATCCAAGCTTCTTTCCCCATGATAAATGAGGAACTGACCTTCCTTATAGCTATGCCTGTATTCTTCTGCTTGTTCTTCCGTGAATACTTATGTCACTAGAATTTTTACAGGTGGAAAAGGAGGGCAGCATCCTATTGCCCAGCATTTCTCTAATGTGATCACTTTGTAATTTATACTCCCCACAACAATTTATCTTTGGATATTTCAGTGGCTTCATGCCACTCACCATTATTAGACAACAAAACTCATCAGCCTGCACTTTCTACATTTGCTCTTCCTGGGTTTCTGTTTCCTTTATGTCTTTAGAAACTTTTTCTTTTAGAAGAACGCTAGTCTTTCACCCCACTTTATGTATGTCAGTGTATTTAAACAGTTTCTTTTTTGTAGCAGATTAAAAACTTTAAACACTTCTCTTAGAGAGGTATTGATGGAACCTTCAAATAAAATCTTTGTTTATAGGACACAGGAATAGCTGGATATTAAATCAAAAAATGTTTCTCATAAATATTAAGTTGACTCCCAATTCACATTTTACACTCTTATTAACATTTCACACATTGTTTCTGTTCAACCAATTTCAGAACTTCATGAAAAAGTTGAGTGGTAGGTTGGGTAATAGGGTAACATAATGGGAGCCTTTTTTCCAAGGCTGGCATGTGAATAAAGTACCTGCAAATCATAAAATGAAACAAAATAGAGAGCTTTAAAAGCAAGACTTTTCACACTGGTCACAGTACGTACACACTTACTGGCGTAGCATTGTTGGGTGTGGGAGTCTAACCTGCAGCATTTTTAGCCCTCCAATCTCCCCCATTTGTGACCTAGAAGACCTCTGATATGTATACCTTTCAGCTCATTGAAGCACTTTGCTTCAGCAAAGCGAATTGCATTAATAATGTATCAGTTATCAAAGCATTAATAAGGAAGCCAGGACTGTCCTCACCACAGGGTGAGCTGAGGCTCCTGCCTCTTGTTTTCTCAGGCTGTACATAGCAGGGAGTTGAAATGAGTCAAGCTAGGGTGACCACTAGGGCCAAATCAAGAGGGAAGAGGAGAGTTCGTCCCCACGGCCTCAGTAAGAGTACAGTTGACCCTTGAACAACATGGGTTTGATCTGCATGGGTCCACTTATACTTGGATTTTTTTCAATACAATACAAAATACAATACAATACAAAATATATGTCTAGAACATCGTGAGCAAGACTTATAGAAATATGTGTTAATATGTGTTAGTAATATGTGTTAATAAAATATGTGTTAATAAACTTTATGTTATCGGAATGGCTTCTGGTCAGCAATAGGCTATTAGTAGTTAAATTTGGGTGGAGTCAAAAGTTATATGTGGATTTTCAACTGCATGGGGGTTGGCGCCCCTAACCACAACATTGTTCAAGGGGCAACTGTATAGCAAAGGCCAGGGAAGAGACAAAAGTAAGAAAATCTTTAGCCAGCCTCTCGGATGGCTTAAAAGATTAGTTGTCAACCCTGGATGCACATTGGAATCACCCGGACAGTTCATTTTAAATGTCAATGCCGAGGCGCAACCCCAGACAAACTGAACAGAACTTCTACACGTGAGACCTGGGTATCAGTATTTTTTAATAGTCCCTCTACTGATTCTATGCAGGGCAGGTTGAAAGTCACTTGTGTAAAAACAAGGATCACAAACCTAAATGCCCACAGATAACATAGTAGGAGGAACGGTAAGAGTAAGGACAGAGAGAGGAGACAGTGGCAAACTAAACAGTGCATGATCTACCTAAGAAGGTAGCTGCTTTTGAACCCTGACCAACTATTGTCATGTAGGCATGTGACACTATTTTCGCCATTGTTCTGATTTTTAAATGTGCATAACTATTTTTTAAAAATTTGTTTGTGTGATCCATGCTACAACATGGATGAACCTTGAAAACATCATGCTAAGTGGAAGAAGCCAGACACAGAGGCCATATGTTGTATGATTATATTTGTATGAAATGTCTAGAATAGGCAAATCCACAGAGACAGAAAGTAGATTAGTGGTTGCCAGGGCCTGGGGTGTGACTGCTTCATGGGTAACAGCTTTCTTTGAGAGTGATGAAAATGTTTGGCAATTAGATAGGGGTGATGGTTGCACAACATTGTGAAATGTATTAAAAGCCACTGAGTTGCACACTTTAAAATGTTGAAAATGGTGAATTTCATGCTATATGAATTTTACCTCAAAAAAAGTGAGGAAAAAATGGGGTTGCGTGCACCACCTCAGAGTGGGCCCAACAAAACTCTTTTATGGGAGCCAGAGTGGAACCTATGGTGTAAAACCACATGGAGGAAAAACAGGATCCACAGTTGGACTGTAACATTTTTTTTTTTTTTTTTTGCGGTTCACGGGCCTCTCACTGTTGTGGCCTCTCCGTTGTGGAGCACAGGCTCCGGACGCGCAGGCCCAGTGGCCATGGCTCACGGGCCTAGCCGCTCTGCGGCATGTGGGATCTTCCCGGACCGGGGCATGAACCTGTGTCTCCTGCATCAGCAGGCGGACTCTTAACCACTGCGCCACCAGGGAAGCCCTGTAACATTTTTTAAAGCAAATCTTTAGGCCATAATATATGCCTCCACATCCTTGTATGTCTCCATCCAAACTGGTAGCAAAGCTATGCCTGCTGCACCCTTTTCATCTTAAGTTAGACACAACCTAGGGTTTTTTTCCTTGATAGGTGCTAAGGCAGGGGTGTATGGCTAAGTGCATTTGGTTTTGGCAGCATATAAATAGAAGTAGGAACCCCCGAGGTGCAGGACAAGCTGACTAATGAAACAAAGGCTTGCTAATGTTCTTTCTTACTATTTTGTTATGGAGAGTAAGAGAGGGGTAAATGAAACAAACAAACCAAAAAATCCCTAATAACTGCATTCATCATTCCTCCTTTATCAATAGTTTTTCTCTCCCAGTGACTCAGTTAATTCACAACCCATAATATATTGCCTCCTTCAGTAGGGTTGGTTACTTTCCATTACTCACAGCATGTTAAAATCATTAACATGATTCTGTGAGATAGATGCTGGTTGAAATCAAGACAATGAGGGAGAAACAGTTCTTCAGAGAGAGGTTTGATGAAAAGACTAGTGAACTAGCCTTTTTTGGCCTGGGAATGTTCTTCAAGTGGCAATGGTTCTTAGAGCACCACCCGCCCCCCTCCCCCAAATCCTACCTTACCACAGTAAGGTAACTATTTTATCAAAGTAAGATATTATTAAAAACAAAAATTAGAATTTCCCTTTGTCACTTAATCTTCTAAATATTGGGCAGTGTTGTAGTTTTGCATGAAAATCAGAAATGAGTGGATTTTACTGCAGATAAGATTCCGACTTTTTCTTACCTGAATTCTTCTCTGTAGTCATTCCTAATATACTCAGCTAAAGTCTTGCTGTACTGCAGGCAGCTCTTGAGGATGTAAAACTGCTGGTGTAACAGAACTGCTTGGCCAGGACTTAGCAGCTGAAATGAAGCTGAAAGCCCCTTCACCACTCGTTTCACAATTCTGGCCACAAAAGTAATCTAGACAAGGAGAATGCAGTTACACGTAGGCTGCATGACACCTGTAAGAGCACCTACTTCAGCTGGAATCTCAACTATAAATTTAGGCTGAGGTCCTCACCACCCTTACACCAATGCCCTTGCATTGTGCTATTTCTTATTGAAATGGTACTCAGAGAGCACCAGACCATAGACCAACTGGGCTTACCAATTGCCCCCCTACAGGCAGGGTCAGAACTAGTACTGACTGTCAAAGAAGTTTGGCTCCAAAGTGGAAGGAGAGCATTGGAAGTATAAATTTAGGCTACTGTAAAAAAACAGAAAGGAAAGCTAGTGCTCTTTCAGGCTCTAGTAAGCAGGTCATTCTGGATGCCCCTTAAATTAGTACCAATAAATGTGGCCTTTTCTGTTGATGTTGCTACAGACCATTCCTAAGTAGGGCAGGTGATTTGAAGTGAGGTTTCCGCAATTCAGATCCATTTACACATATTGACTAGGTATTGTGTCGGGCAAACGCAGATTGAGGTCAGAGAGTCTGGAGCAGGGAAACAAAGCAATGGCCATATGGGGATTAAATTTTTAATTTCTTTAGCATCTTGCTCCGCCCAAGTAAGAGAATCAGCCAGCACTGACTGGGATGGTGTATTCAATGATCCCAACAGGTTCCTTGCTTGCAAGTTTCTCTAAAGTGGTCTATTTCTATCCAAACTCTTTAGAAATGGGTTAATACCAAAGCTTTAAACAATGTTAGTGGTCCTTTTGCCATCTTTCATCCTGACATACTTTATGGTCACAGTCTGGGCTCATAATCAACTCAGTTCCTTTGGTGAACCAACCCTGGAGGTTGATAAGGAAACTTTCCTGTTGCTTGTAGTTTTTAGGACCCCGTCTGGAACCACCGCACAGAAAAAGGAAGGGTTTTGCATCTTGCACATAAGAGCTTCTGGGCTGGGAATGACTATAACTGTACAGCACTCTGAAGTGGGCCCGAGATTGGTTGGGGTCTATGTGCTGCTAAAGGAGCCAAGTTCTTGGGTTCAGTCTCTGTATAAGGTAATTGGCTGTACTACAAGTGTACCCTCTGCCTCCAGCCAAGTTTTTGGAAACATATGTCACAGAGATCTGGCAAGATAATCTAGATTCCCTAGGACAGACTCAACATCACTCTAGAAAAATACCTCAAAGCAGAAAATCACTGATGGTTAAGAGAGGCATCTTCATATATGGAAAGAGAACATAATACCACGTGTCAAATCCTCCATTAGCAACGAAAATTTAGTTTGGGTTACTACCTTTTGAAAAGTTTTCCATTTAAATCTATGTTGATTGAATAGACAAATACATGAATGAATAAAGGGAAAGGAAGTTTGGGGACATGAAAAGAGATTAGGGGATAAAGCCTTTATTAGAATTAATTCAGAAGATATTTTATTTAGCATCTATTATGTGCCTAGCACAACAGACATAGCTCCTACCCTTACTGGCACCTGGAGTCTGTTTGGGGAGAAAGACATTGTATCAATCATGATAGACTAAGTTATGCTGTGGTAACAGATCTCACAAAACGTCAATGCTTTGCTTAATACAACAAAGGTTTATTATTTGCTCACACTGTATGTCCCTTAAGGGTCAGTAGGGGGTTCTGCTCATTGTAGTCACTCAGGACCATATGGAGTGTTGCCAGTCACCAGGCCAGAGGAAAAAGGAAGCCAGGGAAGCATGCACTGGCTCCTAAACCTTTGCGCAAGAAGTGACGTAGGTTACTTCTGCTCAGATTCCATTGGCCAAAGCAAAAACAGAGAGCTACCTAATTTCAAGTGGGAAAGGATGTACGCTCCTACTACGTGCCTGGAAGGAGAGAGAGCCAGAATATGTGTGGACACTAATGGCTACCACAAGAAAGAACCAAATAATAACACAAACACATGTGACTTGCAACAGTGACAAGTTCTATGAAGAAAAGGAAGAAGACACCATGCTATGATTGTGTGTCCATAATGGGGGAATCTTACCTAGTCAGAGGTGAGAGAATCATCCCCCCCACCCTGCACCAGGAAGGGGCACTGAGGCCTGAAGGACAAGTAGGGGTTAACTAGGTGGAAAAGGGAGGGGAAAGCGTTTGAGGAGGGCAGACCGAGGGAATGGTAAAGATCCTGTGACGGAGTTGGGGGTGTTGGGGGTGAGCAGTGGGTATGAGACCGACATGGAAGAGTGAGGCAACTGATGAGGCTGTAGGGTCATAATATGTACAGCCTTGTCGGCCATATTAAGAAGTTTAGTCTTTATTTGTTATATCTTTCTTTATTACGAGAGATTTAAAGCAAGGAATGACATAATCAGATTTTTATTTTGCATTGGTTCCTCTGACTGTAGTCCGGTGAGAAGATAGGACAGACCATGTAGATGCAATTATAGTGCCAAGGAGAGAGATGGTGATATTACAGACCAGGATGGTGGCTGCCAGGGCAGAGTGGCCAGAGTATTAAAAGTGTTATATTCGTACTTGCCAACTCACACTCAGTGTTTAAGATAAATGTTCATTTTTTTCACTTAATTATACAGCCAGTATTTTAATATTCTGTTTTCTGCATATATCTTAGGGCTTTTCATTAAATAAAGATCACGTTTAAGATGTCATTTCAGTACCTTAAACATTCAGGCCCCAAATATAAAAACATTTTATTTTGGTTAATAAAATCATCAAATTTACATTTTCTTCTGTTTTATAAACTTGACTACTTACAGAGAAATTTTGTTTTATTAATTAAGCACAAGAGCATCTGTTTCATTAGCCTTGAGTGGTAGTTTTGTTTCTGCTTCTAGGTACTTACTATGGGAGGACGACTTTGTAGAAAGAACATCATCCAGCTAATAGCAAACTTTGATGACCCCCATCCAAGATTTCCCTAAAAGATTCAAGGAAATAAACAAGTTATATTCATGAAGTTCAAGTTTTAAAAAGATACCTAAAAAGATATTCATTCTCAAATACATTTTATCCTGATTAATCAAATCTTTAAAATCAGTATTTAGGAAAATAAGCTAGATGAACACTTAAGAGCAAAAGCAGTAATATCATTTAAATCAACCAATTTTGGAGATTATCTCTAATACAAACATTTTTAAGGTATATTATTAATCATATAATATATATATCATATGATAGTCATGACATATATAATAATCACACAATATAGTATGTATAATAAAAACGTACCTGCTGAAAGACAAGAAGTATCTCATATAAAAGTGCTGTAGCTCTATCTGTATATTCCACGATAAGCTTCTGTAACTAGAATTTTAAATAGTAATCAATGCAATATCATTGGCAGAGCCAGAAAATGATCATTTCTCCTGGTTCTCTTTAAGTATGTATAAAAGAATTTATGATCAACAAAAAATATTAGTGTGGTTAATTTTCTTGTTCTGTTTGATTCAGTCATTCTCAAAAAAGTGGCTCTCATAAAATGAGTGCACATTTAATAATGGCTAAGAAAGTAGGTCAGGGAAAGAAGATACAAGGTCCTACAGAATACTAACACACAAAAAATTGCACACTTAATTTGCAAAATCATTCAGATCAGCAACCCTGCTTCCTTTCAAGAATGTAGAAATTTGCTCCCCAGAATTAAAGTGGGAGATCCTCTGGGGAATTTAGTCTTATGCCCATCTTGAAGGATAACTCCTTCTGTGGTATGGGTAAGTATAGGGTTAGAGACATTTTGTTGCTGTTGTTCTCAAGAAATCCAAACAGTTGGTGAAGCTGTCTTCTAGCCCATAGGCCACTTGGTGCATGAGAAAGAACTGTGTCTGCAGGCATGCTACAGGCCAACACATTTTCCCTAGCGGTATTCTTTGCAAGGAAGAGCTCTATTTTGAAATCTCCCACTCTATTAGACCTTGGAACCAGAATTTATATGATTTGCTCATGGCTTCACTAATAGCCCAGGTGCAAAAGGTCAGCAGATCCAAAAACAGGAAATTCAGACCTATCTATACTGCCCACTAAATATTTTCATATGGAAATATCAAAGGCAAATCAAATAAACTAATCCAAAACCAAGCTCATTATTTCCCCTTTAAACCTACTCTTCTTGTTGTAATTCTTATCTGTCACCCAGGCCAGAATCTAGAAGTCATCTAATCTTAACTCTTTATCTTCCCATCAACTTATCAACTCAGTTTCCTAAAAATTTCTGGAATCTTCCCTCTTCACAACTACTATCCCTTTTTTTCATTTATTTATTCAACAAACATGCATCAGACACTGTACTAGTTGGAGTACTGTACTGTACTAATGGAGAGTAACAAGAGACATGGTTCCTGCCCTCATGGAACATACAATCTAGTGGGGAACAGACATCAGTCTAATAATCACATAAATTGCATAGTTACAAACTGAGACAAGGGCTCTGAAAGAAAAACACAAGAAGGTAGGAGAGCTCTAAAAAGAAAGCCTAGTTTTGTTTAGGGGTCAAGGAAGGCTTCCTTCTTGCCCATATCATCCCTCACCTGAACTACAGCACTAGCTTCTTAACACCTCTGTCTGTCAGTCTTGCTTCCATCCTCCTCTTTCATCCCTAATTCCCTCACTCCACTGTTGATATTGGTATCATAGACGCTCTGTATACAGTCTGCTATAACACATTGATGTTATATTTGACTAACGTCTGTCTATCCAACTCAACTCTAAACTAATGAGGGCAGAGATTGTGTCTATTTTGCTTCTCGTTTGGACCCCACTGCCTAGCACACTGTTTAGCTCATAACAGATGCTCAATAAATATTTATTGAATGAATGAGTGAATTTAAGAGTTTGCTAAAACATAACTCTGATTGTATGTTCAACAACTATGAAATCATGTCCCATCCTTTAAAGAAATTCTGTGTTGGCCTACTCAAAAAAAACTAATAATAACCTGATTTATTCTCTCAGAATAAGTGCATTATAGGCACTTTGATATGTCTAATGTTTTAGTAAAACTTTAGAAAAATAACTAAGTTTGCACTACTTAGATAGGTAAGGAAATGGTAAACTAAGGCAAGAACGTTAATCCTAAAATCTCTAAGACAGTGCTTTTTTACCCGTTAGACCCTTGCTGTGGAATTATATATGTAAATATTTTATATAGAGACAAATATAAACAGATTTATCTAATGTATAAAGAATAATAATTTTTCTTAGTATGTATACTCTAAAACATATAAAATGGATATAATAGTAATATTGACAGAATAGCTATCTAAATTTTGAGATTAATAATAACGTATTTACTCTTTGATTTAATTATCTTTCTATACTCTACGATGTCAAGGTCCACATAGAAGAACCCAGGACCCCTATGTATTGTAGTTAGTCTATTCCAAAATTCTCCTCTCACCTCAGCATCAAAAGACATCTCAACTAAAGCTGAATCAGCCACCAACTGGATGTCGAACACAGGACAAGATTTTGGAATCTGAGGCTCGCTAATTAAAATTACCAAGAGGTTAAATAGTGTTCCCCTGAAAAAAAAATAAAGGCTGTTAATGAGAAAAGTTAAAAAAAAAAATAGCAGTGACACTAAGTTTGCAGAAACTGAGTGTAATTATACTTACAGGTATGAAGCATTGCAGACCATTCTTTTTTTTAATTGAGGTATAGTTGATTTACAATATTATATTTGTTTCAGGTATACAATATAGTGATTCAAAAATTTTATAGATTATACTCCATTTATAGTTATTATAAAATATTGGCTATATTCCCCATTTTGTACAATATATCCTTATAGCTTATTTATTTATTTATTTATTTATTTATTTATTTTGCGGTACGCGGGCCTCTCACTGCTGTGGCCTCTCCCGTTGCGGAGCACAGGCTCCGGACGCGCAGGCTCAGCGGCCATGGCTCACGGGCCCAGCCGCTCCGCGGCATGTGGGATCTTCCCGGACCGGGGCACGAACCCATGTCCCCTGCATCGGCAGGTGGACTCTCAACCACTGCGCCACCAGGGAAGCCTGCTTATTTGTTTTATATGTAGTAGTTTGCCCTCTTAATTCCCTATGTCTGTCTTGCCCCTTTCCCTTCCCTCTGCCCACTGGTAAGCACTAGTTTGTTCTCTATATCTGTGAGTCTGTTTCTTTTTTGTCAGATTCATTAGTTTTATTTTTTAGATTCCACATATAAGTGATATCACAGTGTTTGTCTTTCACTGTTTGACTTATTTCACTAAGTGTAACACCCTCCAGGTCCATTCATGTTGTTGCAAATGGCAAAATTTTATTCTTTTTTAGAGCTGAGTACTATTCCATTGTGTGTGTGTGTATGTGTGTGTGTGTGTGTATATACACACACACACATATATATACACACACACTACATCTTCTTTATCCATTCATCTGTTAATGGACACCAAGGTTGCATCCATATTTTGGCAATTATAAATAATGCTGCTATGAACATTGGAGTGCATGTATCTTTTCGAATTAGTGTTTCTCATTTTGTTTAGATATATACCCAGGAGTTGGGCAATTCCAGTTAGAATTGCTGGATCATATTGTAATTCTATTTTTAATTTTTTGAGAAACCTCCATACTGTTTTCCATAGTGGCTGCACCAATTTACATTCCTACCAACAGTGTACAAGAGTTCCCTTTTTTCCACATCCTCACCAACATTTGTATTTGTGGTCTTTTTGATGATAGTCATTCTGGCAGATGTGAGGTGCTATCTCATTGTGGTTTTGATTTGCATTTCTCTGATGACTAGTGATGTCGAGCCTGTTTCATGTGCCTGTTTGCCATCTGTATATCTTCTTCGAATAAATGTCTTTTCAGGTCTTCTGCCCATTTTTTAATCGGGTTGTTTGGGGGTTTTTTTGCACTGAGTTGTATGAGTTGTTATATATTTTGGATATTAATCTTTTATCAGTCATATCATTTGCAAATATTTTCTCCCATTCAGTAGGTTGTCTTTTCGTCTTGTCAATGGTTTCCTTTGCTGTGCAAAAGCTTTTAAGTTTAATTAGGTCCCATTTGTTCATTTTTGCTTTTGTTTCCTTTGCCTTAGGAGACAGATTCAAAACAGCATTGCTACAATTCATGTCAAAGAGTGTTCTGCCTATGTTTTCTTCTAGGAGTTTTATGGTTTATGGTCTTACATTTAGGTCTCTAATCCATTTTGAGTTTATTTTTGTATATGGTATGAGAAAATGTTCTAATTTCATTCTTTTACATATAGCTGTCCAGTTTTCCTGGCACCACTTACTGAAGAGTCTGTCTTTTCTCCATTGTATATTCTTGCGTCCTTTGTTGTAGATTAACTGACCATAAGTGCATGGGTTTATTTCTGAGCTCTCTATTCTGTTCCATTGATCTATGTGTCTGTTTTTGTGCCAGTACCATATTGTTTTGATTATTGTAGCTTTGTAGTATAGTCTGAAGTCAGGGAGCACGATACCTCTAGCTGTTTTTTCTCAAGATTGTTTTGGCTATATAGGGTCTTTTGTGTTTCCGTACAAGTTTTTAAATTGTTTGCTCTAGTTCTGTGAAAAATGCCATTGGTATTTTGATAGGGATTATATTGAATCTGTAGATTGTCTTGGGTAATATGGTCATTTTAAGGATATTAATTCTTCCAATCCACGAACATAGTATATCTTTCCATCTGTTTGCATCATCTTCAATTTCTTCAATTTCTTTCATCAGGTAGGTTTCACCTCAGAAAACTATAAGGTAGATTTACCTCCCTTAGGTAGGTTTATTCCTCCTTAGGTAAGTTTATTCCTAGGTATTTTATCTTCTTGATGCGATTGTAAATGAGATTGTTTTGTTTTGTTTTTTATGAAGTGGTAATTCATCATGGTTTTTTAAATTGATGTATAGTTGATGTACAATATTATATAAGTTACAGGTGTACAGTATACTGATTCACAATGTTTAAAGGTTCTACTCCATTTATAGTTATTATAAAATATTGGCCATATTCCCCATGTTGTATAATATATCCTTGTAGCTTATTTTATACATAATAGTTTGTACCTCTTAATCCCTACCCCTATATTGCCCCTCCCAGGATTGTTTTCTTAATTTCTCTTTCTGATAGTTCATTGTTAGTGTATAGAAATGCAACAGATTTCTGTGTATTAACTTTGAATCCTGCAACTTTACCAAATTCATTGATGAGCTCTAGTAGTTTTTAGTGGCGATTGCAGATCATTCTTGACTGAGCTTTTGTATCCCTAGACATGCAGACAAATGTCTAGTGATGAAACATTTAAGTGAAAATATAATTTCTTGGTCTTTTGGTTCAGAAAAAATATAGTTCTAGAAGTTCACTTAGCTTGGAAAGCTTAGGGAATCTGGATTTAAGGGAAATTTGAGTGATTTAAATTATAGCAGTATTTCCCAAAGGGCTTTTTATGGATTACTAATTCCAGGCAATATTATAGTCAAAATAGGTTCTGTGGTCAAAGGAAGTATGGGAAATACTTGGGTAAGCCAAGTTCACTGGATAGTTTTACTACAGGACTTCTCAGAGATTTTATATCTGTTTATCTCTGGGACAAAGAAACAGTATGAAGCATTTCTTAAAACGCTTATCTCTTAAGTTTTTTGACTCGAGAAACCTTTTTTAAACAAAGAATTTCAGAGTTTTACTGTTCCACTAAAGATCACTAGCTATTAGTGAATAAAACTAGTATTAAACTTGAAGCCTTTTGATTTCAAACAAAAATGTGGACTGTTAGTACAGTCCACTAACGTACACTAATAACTCACTTAAATGTTACTATATATTTGAATAATATATCATAGTATTTGAAAATAAAAAGGCACACACACACAAAATCACAATTCAAAATGTGCATCCTGAGAAGCTGGGTTAGTAACCCTATTTTCATGTGTATAGTACAACCCATGTATGGTTGAAAAGGAGCTGAAGGCAGACCACTGAAAATATCAGTTGCCTAACTGAAGTCAGTATCAGAGTAGCTTTGACAGATAGGAGCAATAAAAGAATTTACATACAGGACTGTATAAAAATTCTCTATAACCTTAAGCATTCCTTTCATAATGGAATAAAGAAGAATATAAACAATCCTTGTTTAGTAATATTTGAGGCTTCCTAATCTTTTTACAGTCATTTAAATCATTACCATGACTAGAAGTTTACCAAAATTCTACTAGAAATATAATTCCCCTCGTTTCTCCAACTCAAAAAACAAGTCTAGGGCTTCCCTGGTGGCTCAGTGGTTAAGAATCCGCCTGCCAATTCAGGGACACGGGTTCAAGCCCTGGTCCAGGAAGATCCCACATGCCGCAGAGCAACTAAGCCCGTGCACCACAACTACTGAGCCTGCGCTCTAGAGTCCGTGAGCCACAACTACTGAGCCCATGTGCCACAACTAATGAAGCCCGCACGCCTAGAGCCCGTGCTCTGCAACAAGAGAAGCCACCATAATGAGAGGCCTGTGCACTGCAAGGAAGAGTAGCCCCCGCTCACTGCAACCAGAAAAAAGAAAGCCTGTGTGCAGCAACAAAGATCCAACACAGCCAAAAATAACTAAATAAATTAATTAATTAAAAAAAAAAAAAAAAAAGTCTAGTTCTCATATCTGCAAAAGAAGTTAGAACACTGTCAGTTAGCACATCGCTCAAAAAAGCAGGATATGTCCTACAGGATATTTGCTAATGTTTGATTCAGGCTGTTTTATAAAACAGCCAGTCTATTTTCAGAAGACACTTCCAAAATCAACAAAGCACTCCATTTAGAAGCTTTTCCTGATATTAAGTTTGAATTGACATTCCATTCACTGTTATATTTAATTATAGTCCTTTATTTTCAGCAACGGCTTCCTTTCAAAGTATCGTATACCCTAGGCTATGGGAAGGAACTCTCAAATTCTGAGTCACTTGCTGTGGTAATACATGAATTCAACCATAAGGATACTGAAAAAAAAGAAAGGATTATGGCATATTTCAAGAATACAATGAAGTGGGTTGAACAAATAAAATTTCTACTTATGAAAAAAATAAAGAGAAAAATGCTGAAATGAATAAATGCTTTTTTATTTGCTCAAATGGAATTTAATTTGAAATCTATCCCTTCTGCCAACTCAATTTAAAATCCATTAAGCCAATAATAGATAAAAGAATTTTAATCTAAAATGGTAGTTTCATCCTGACTTATTATAATAGACTTATTATAGGGTTGACATCACACCCTTAAAAATGGTACCAACAGTTTGATACTTTCATTGTTTAGATTGTTATTATTTCTAATATAAGAATTTTTAATGTATTAAAGTATCTTAAAATACAGACTTTGAAGGGCAAACTCATGGTCTCATAAGTCATCTTATGTTATTGTGGTAGGCAGAATTTTAATATGGCTTCCAAGATTTTCATCCCATGGTATATACACTATATGATCCCTTCCCCTAAAGTATGGTCAGGACCTGTGAATCTATTAGGCTATCACTCTTGTCATTATGTTATGTTAGATGAGAAAGGTGAAGAGATTTTGCGAATATAATTAAGATCCCCAATTAGTTGACTTTTGAGTTAATCAAAGAGAGATTATCCTGAGTGGGCCTGATCTAATGAGGCGAGCCCTTTAAAGGAGAGTTTAGGCCTTTCCTGAGCTCAGAGATATTCCTGCCAAGAAGCAAGCTGTCATGAGTTTTACAGCTATAAGGAAATTAATTCTGCTAACAACTACCCAGATGAGCTTGGAAGAGGGCCCCAAGCCTCTGATGAGACTGCAGCCCCAGCCAACACCTTGATTGAAGCCTTATGAGACCCTGAGCAGAGGATCCAGCTAAGCTGTGCCCAAATTTCCTGATCTACAGAAACTGTGACATAATAAGTGTATGTTGTTTGAAGCCACTAACTTTGTGGTAATTTGTTACATGGCAATAGAAGATTATTAATTGTATTAAACATTTATGGTGGTAGTTAATGGTATAGGTAACATGATTTGACCCCTATGAATATCAAAATTGACTGAAAAGTTAGCGTTACAACCAGACTCTACTATAGCAATATAATATATATATCAAAGGGCATGAAAAGAATTAGACATATCAGGAAAGAGGCTTGATGTAGTAGGGCTGATGTGGTTGAACCAAGTTAAGACAGAACAATTAAAATGCGACACTTTACAAAAGAGATTGGTAAGAATGATTTTCTCCATCTTGGATAAAGAAACATAAGGACCAAAAGGTGGACAAAAAGGGTAACATGACTTAGCAATACTTTCAGTGTGGGAGAAGATGTAAATATCATTCATAATTTTCAATCTCCCTCTTGGAGATTGGGAAAATGGCAGTACCATCAACTGCATAAAGAAGTATGCAGAGAAAATAACAGAGTATATTTTCCTTGTATGCTGTAAAGCAGGGGTCAACAAACTATGGCCTGCAGTCCAAATAGCCTAGAACCTGTTTTTGTAAATAAAGCTTTATTGTAACACAGCTGTGCCCATTCCTTTGCATATTGTCTGTGGGTGCTTTTGTGACAATGGCAGCATTAAGTAGTTTCAACAGAGACTATATGGCCTGAAAAGCCAAAATAATTTACTATATGGCCTTTTTTTTTTTAATTTTTGGCTGCATTGGGTTTCTGTTGCTGTGTGCGGGCTTTCTCTAGTTGTGGCGAGTGGCGGCTACTCTTTTTTTTTTTTTTTTTTTGAATTTTATTTTATTTTTTTTTTATAAAGCAGGTTCTTATTAGTTATATATTTTATACATATTAGCGTATATATGTCAATTCCAATGTCCCAATTTATTCCACAGCCACCACTGCACCTGACACTTTCCCCTTTGGTGTCCATACGTTTGTTCTCTACATCTGTGTCTATTTCTGCCTTGCAAACCAGTTCATCTGTACCATTTTTCTAGGTTTCACATATATGTGTTAACATACAATATTTGTTTTTCTCTTTCTGACTTACTTTACTCTGTATAACAGTCTCTAGATCCATCCACGTCTCTACAAATGACCCAATTTTGTTCCTTTTTATGGCTGAGTACTATTCCATTGTATATATGTAGCACACCTTCTTTATCCATTCATTTGTTGATGTGCATTTAGGTTGCTTCCATGACCTGGCTATTGTAAATAGTGCTGCAATGAACATTGGGGTGCATGTGTCTTTTTGAATTATGGATATCTCTGGGCATATGCCCAGTAGTGGGATTGCTGGGGCATATGGTAGTTCTATTTTTAGTTTTTTAAGGAACCTCCACACTGTTCTCCATAGTGGCTGTATCAATTTACATTCCCACCAACGGTGCAAGAGAGTTCCCTTTTCTCCACACCCTCTCCAGCATTTGTTGTTTATAGGTTTTCTAATGATGCCCATTCTAACTGGTTTGAGGTGATACCTCATGGTAGTTTTGATTTGCATTTCTCTAATAACTGGTGATGTTGAGAAGCTTTTCATGTACTTCTTGGCCATCTGTATGTCTTCTTTGGAGAAATGTCTATTTAGGTCTTCTGCCCATTTTTTGCTTGGGTTGTTTGTTTTTTAAATATTGACCCAGCACCACTCATTGAAGAGACTGTCTTTTCTTCATTGTATATCCTCGCCTCCTTTGTCATAGATTAGTTGACCATAGGTGCGTGGGTTTATCTCTGGGCTTTCTATCCTGTTCCATTGATCTATATTTCTGTTTTTGTGCCAGTACCATATTGTCTTGATTACTGTACCTTTTTAGTATAGTCTGAAGTCAGAGAGTCTGATTCCTCCACCTCCATTTTTTTTCCCTCAAGACTGCTTTGACTATTCAGGGTCTTTTGTGTCTCCATACAAATTTTAAGATTTTTTGTTCTAGTTCCATAAAAAACGCCATTGGTAGTTTGATAGGGATTGCATTGAATCTGTAGATTGCTTTGGGTAGTAGAGTCATTTTCACAGTATTGATTCTTCCAATCCAAGAACATGGTATATCTCTCCATCTGTTTATGACATCTTTGATTTCTTTCATCAGCATCTTATAGTTTTCTGAGTACAGGTCTTTTACCTCCTTAGGTAGGTTTTATCCTAGGTATTTTATTCTTTTTGTTGCACTGGTGAATGGGATTGTTTCCTTAATTTCCCTTTCTGATCTTTCGTTGTTAGTGTATGAGAATGCAAGAGATTTCTGTGCATTAATTTTGTATCCTGCAACTTTACCAAATTCATTGATTAGCTCGAGTAGCTTTCTGGTGGCATCTTTAGGATTCTCTATGTATAGTATCATGTCATCTGCAAACTGACAGTTTTGCTTTTTCTTTTCCAATTTGTATTCCTTGTGTTTCTTTTTCTTTTCTGATTGCCATGGCCAGGACTTCCAAAACTATGTTGAATAATAGTGGCGAGAGTGGACATCCTTGTCTTCTTCCTGATCTTAGAAGAAATGCTTTCAGTTTTTCACCATTGAGAATGATGTCTGCTGTGGGTTTGTTGTATATGGCCTTTATTATGATGAGGTAGATTCCCTCTATGCCCACTTTCTGGAGAGTTTTTATCATAAATGGGTGTTGAATTTTGTCAAAAGCTTTCTCTGCATCTATTGAGATGATCATATGGTTTTTATTCTTCACTTTGTTAATATGCTGTATCACATTGATGGATTTGCGTATATTGAAGAATCCTTGCATCCCTGGGATAAATTCCACTTGATCATGTTGTATGATCCTTTTAATGTGTTGTTGGATTCTGTTTGCTAGTATTTTTGCATCTATATTTATCTGTGATATTGGTCTGTAATTTTCTTTTTTTGTAGTATCTTTATCTGGTTTTGGTATCAGCGTGATGGTGGTCTCATAGAATGAGTTTGGCAGTGTTCCTGCCTCTGCAATTTTTGGGAAGAGTTTGAGAAGGATGGGTGTTAGCTCTTCTCTAAATGTTTGATAAAATTCGCCTGTGAATCCATCTGGTCCCGGACTTTTATTTGTTGGAAGATTTTTAATCACAGTTTCAATTTCATTACTTGTGATTGGTCTGTTCATATTTTCTATTTCTTCCTGGTTCAGTCTTGGAAGGTTATACCTTTCTAAGAATGTGTCCATTTCTTCCAGGTTGTCCATTTTATTGGCATAGAGTTGCTTGTATTGTTCTCTTAGGATGCTTTGTATTTCTGTGGTGTCCGTTGTAACTTCTCCTTTTTCATTTCTAACTTTATTGATTTGAGTCCTCTCCCTCTTTTTCTTGATGAGTCTGGCTAAAGGTTTATCAATTTTGTTTATCTTCTCAAAGAACCAGCTTTTAGTTTTATTGATCTTTGCTATTGTTTTCTTTGTTTCTATTTCATTTATTTCTGCTCTGATCTTTATGATTTCTTTCATTCTACTAACTTTGGGTTTTGTTTTTTCTTTTTCTAGTTCTTTCAGGTGTAAGGTTAGATTGTTTATTTGAGATTTTTCTTGCTTCTTGAGGTAGGCTTGTATTGCTATAAACTTCCCTTTTAGAACTGCTTTTGCTGCATCCCATAGGTTTTGGATTGTCGTGTTTTTGTTATAATTTTTCTCTAGGTATTTTTTTATTTCCTCAGTGATCTCTTGGTTATTTATAACATATTGTTTAGCCTCCATGTGTTTGTGTTTTTTACGTTTTTTTCCCTGTAACTGATTTCTAATCTCATAGCGTTGTGGTCGGAAAAGATGCTTGATATGATTTCGATTTTCTTAAATTTACTGAGGCTTGATTTGTGACCCAAGATATGATCTATCCTGGAGAATGTTCCATGCACACTTGAGAAGAAAGTGTAATCTGCTGTTTTTGGATGGAATGTCCTATAAATATCAATTAAATCTATCTGGTCTATTGTGTCATTTAAAGCTTGTGTTTCCTTATTAATTTTTTGTCTGGATGATCTGTCCATTGGTGTAAATGAGGTGTTAAAATCCCCCACTATTATTGTGTTATTGTCAATTTCCTCTTTTATAGCTGTTACCAGTTGCCTTATGTATTGAGGTGCTCCTATGTTGGATGCATATATATTTATAATTGTTATATCTTCTTCTTGGTTTGATCCCTTGATCATTATGTAGTGTCCTTCCCTGTCTCTTGTAACATTCTTTATTTTAAAGTCTATTTTATCCGATATGAGTATTGCTACTCCAGCTTTCTTTTGATTTCCATTTGCATGGAATATCTTTTTCCATCCCCTCAGTTTCAGTCTGTATGTGTCCCTAGGTCTGAAGTGGGTCTCTTGTAGACAGCATATATATAGGTCTCGTTTTTGTATCCATTCAGCGAGCCTGTGTCTTTTGTTTGGAGCATTTAATCCATTCACGTTTAAGGTAATTATTGATATGTATGTTCCTACTACCGTTTTCTTAATTGTTATGGGTTTGTTTTTGTAGGTCCTTTTCTTCTCTTGTGTTTCTCAGTTAGAGAGGTTCCTTTAGCATTTGTTGTAGAGCTGGTTTGGTGGTGCTGAATTCTCTTAGCTTTTGCTTGTCTTAAAGTTTTTGATTTCTCTGTTGAATCTGAATGAGATCCTTGCTGGGTAGAGTAATATTTGTTGTAGGTTCTTCCCTTTCATCACTTTAAATATATTGTGCCACTCCCTTCTGGCTCGTAGAATTTCTGCTGGGAAATCAGCTGTTAACCTTATGGGAGTTCCTTGTGTGTTATTTGTCATTTTTCCCTTGCTGCTTTCAATAATTTTTCTTTGTCTTTAATTTTTGCAATTTTGATTACTATGTGTCTTGGCATGTTTCTCCTTGGGTTTATACTGCCTGGGACTCTCTGCACTTCTGGGACTTGGATGGCTATTTCCTTTCCCATGTTAGGGAAGTTTTCGGCTATAATCTCTTCAAATATTTTCTTGCGTCCTTTCTCTTTTCTCCTTCTGGAACCCCTATAATGTGAATATTGTTGTGTTTAATGTTGTCCCAGAGGTCTCTTGGGCTGTCTTCATTTCTTTTCATTCTTTTTTCTTTATTTTGTTCCATGGCAGCGAATTCCACCATTCTGTCTTCCAGGTCACTTATCCATTCTTCTGCCTCAGTTATTCTGCTATTGATTCCTTCTAGTGTATTTTTCATTTCAGTTATTGTATTGTTCATCTCTGTTTGTTTGTTCTTTAATTCTTCTAGGTGTTTGTTAAACATTTCTTGCATCTTTGCCTTCATTCTTTTTCCGAGGTTCTAGATCATCTTCACTATCATTATTCTGAATTCTTTTTCTGGAAGGTTGCCTATCTCCACTTCATTTTGTTTTTCTGGGGTTTTATCTTGTTCCTTCATCTGGTACAAAGTCCTTTGCCTTTTTTTTTTTTTAATTAATTTATTTTTGGCTATGTTGGGTCTTCGTTTCTGTGCGTGGGCTTCCTCTAGTTGCAGCGAGCGGGGGCCACTCTTCATTGCGGTGTGCAGGCCTCTCACTGTCGCGGCCTCTCTTGCTGTGGAGCACAGGCTCCAGACGTGCAGGCTCAGTAGTTGTGGCTCACGGGCCTAGTTGCTGCGTGGCATGTTGGGTTTTCCCAGACCAGGGCTCGAACCCGTGTCCCCTGCATTGGCAGGCAGATTCTCAACCACTGCGCCACCAGGGAAGCCCTGCCTTTTCATTTTGTCTATATTTCTGTGAATGTGGTTTTACTTCAACAGGCTGCAGAATTGTAGTTCTTCTTGCTTCTGCTGTCTGCCCTCTCATGGATGAGGCTATCTAAGAGGCTTGTGCAAGCTTCCTGATGGGAGGGACTAGTGGTGGGTAGAGCTGGGTGTTGCTCTGGTGGGCAGAGCTCAGTAAAACTTTAATCTGCTTGTCTGCTCATGGGTGGGGCTGGGTTCTCTCCCTGTTGGTTGTTTGGCCTGAGGCGACCCAGCACTGGAGCCTACCCAGCTTTTTGGTGGGGCTAATGGCGGACTCTGGGAGGCCTCACACCAAGGAGCACTTCCCAGAACTTCTGCTGCCAATGTCCTTGTCCTCACGGTGAGACACAGCCACCCCCACCTCTGTAGGAGACCCTCCAACACTAACAGGTAGGTGTGGTTAAGTCTCCTACGGGGTCACTGCTCCTTCCCCTGGGTCTGATGCGCACACTACTTTGTGTGTGCCCTCCAAGAGTGGAGGCTCTGTTTCCCACAGTCCTGTCGAAGTCCTGCAATCAAATCCCGCTAGCCTTCAAAGTCTGATTCTCTACGAATTTCTCCTCCCGTTGCCGGACCTCCGTGTTTGGGTGCCCGACGTGGAGCTCACAACCTTCACTCCAGTGGGTGGTATAAGTGTTCTCCAGTTTGTGAGTCACCCACCCAGCAGTTATGGGATTTGATTTTATTGTGATTGCGCCCCTCCTACTATCTCATTGCGGCTTCTCCTTTGTCTTTGGATGTGGGGTATCTTTTTTGGTGAGTTCCAGTGTCTTCTTGTCAATGATTGTTCAGCAGTTAGTTGTGATTCCGGTGCTCTCGCAAGAGGGAATGAGGGCGTGTCCTTCTACTCCGCCATCTTGAGACAATCTCTTGGAGCTGCTTTTGATGTTAATCATTTGACCAACAAGACAAATTCAGGATTTAGTCCAGAGTATAGTTGTCACTGAGACACCTGCTCCCTGCAGATCCCAGAAGCTTGTGGGGGCCCTCCGGGGGCTACTCTTTGTTGCAGTGTGCGGGCTTCTCATTGCAGTGGCTTCTCTTGTTGCGGAGCACGGGCTCCAGGTGCACAGGCTTCAGTAGTTGTGGCTTGCGGGCTCTACAGCGCAGGCTCAGTAGTTGTGGCGCACAGGCTCAGTTATTCTGTGGCATGTGGGATCTTCCCGGACCAGGGCTCAAACCGTGTCCACTGCATTGGCAGGTGGATTCTTAACCATTGAGCCACCAGGGAAGCCCATACTATATGGCCTTTTACAGAAATGTTTGACCATCCCTGCTATAATGCACAGTATGCCCATAGTCCCTGGCACATAGCAAGTTGCTTAAGGTATGTTAATGAGTATTATCATTAAAATTTATTTGTAAAGGTCTCTAATAAATAGCCTGGACAAATATTACTAAAAGTTCTTATTCTTCCCTCTGGTTTAAATGTTTCAGAGTCCATGGCTCTCTTCCTTCTTCCACCTTCTAGTACAAGAAATGTAGATAAACAATTGATATGGGTAGAAAAAAATTAAGATTTTAGTCAGACCATTGCCCGAGGGTGTAATTCATAGCCTATAAATCTCACAAAAAGGTCAAGCAGATAATATGGAAGACATGCAAACACATACTTTCTGTGGCAAAGAATGCTGTTGTCCCTCACTATACGTTCTTCCATTCTTCCTTTAAATTACAGATGTCCCATTGCCATCTATAGTTTAGCTAGGCACACAGCTGTCCAACTACAGACGCATTTTGCAGCCTCTTCTGCAGCTAGAAACACCATGTGCCTAAAGTTCTCACCAACAGAAGGTAAGCAAAAGTCTTATACGCCTTGCTTAAAAAGGAAAGTTGCTTGCCCTTTACTTCTCTTCCTGATTCCCACAGGGAGTTATAAAAGCAAGCAATTTAGCCAGCTAACCATGAGGACAAAGATAGCATGATAGAAGATAGCAGAGCAACAAAAAGGAGGGAACCTAAGTCTCTGGCTGATCTTGTAGAGGAAAAGCATGGCTATTAACTCGGGACTGTTATGTAAGAATGATGTAAATTTCTATCTTCTTTGGGCCACATATCTTGGAGTATCTTACAACAGCTTTCCCTCCAATGTCATTCACTCCAAGGTCACACAATTATATACTAAAGGGAGCTACTATAGTTCCTGCCTTTGCAATGTGGATAAAAGTGTACTCTAGAAAATTCTAATAGAGACCCCCTCGTTTTTAACGTATGATGGTTCATTTGGTCTTTTTCAGGCAATGACAAAAGATAAACTTATGCTAACAAAATCTTTGTGCCCCCAATAATCAGAGAGGACTCAGTATGTTAATTAATGTATTCATCAAAGAAGGAAGTGAGACAAAAGAGTTTAATATATTTACAAGGGGATTGAACAGAGAAGTCAAGAGAGTTGAGTTCTGGAAGACACTCAGTAGAATAGTTAATGGGTTGCAACTACAAGGTCTCAATTTTTAAAAGGCCTTACTTCTTAGCTGCCAATGTGTTCAGGGGTGATGCCTCAGTTTCTGTTTCTCTGAACATCAGTCCCAGAGTCTGTATAATTTCAATGCATGCCCTAGAAAACAAAGAGAAAAAAAAATCACAGAAATGGCATGATTTCATTGTAAGTTAAGAATTCCACAAAATCAGTAATGCTCAATAGAACTGCATTCAGATAGCCATGTAGAAAAAAGCATAGGAAGGAAATTCTGTATGTTAAATTGCCAACATTGGTTGAGTGTCTACTCTGTGACTGCTACATAGTAAGCACTCAAAAATATTTGTTGAATGAATGAATTAATAGGTGCATGTCAGGATTAAAAGTCATTTACATATTGATTTTTGCACTTATTTTTTGCAAAGTTTTAATGATAATCACACTATTTTTTAAACTACATTTAATAATTTTAACTGTTTCAAGTAGTAATTTCTGGCTCAAAATTTCAAAGGTAAAAAAGGGAATACAGTGAAAGGTGTCTTTTATTCAGACACTCATTTTTTTCCCTTTTGGGACAGCCAGTATTACTAGTTTCTTGTGTAGTTTTTCTTTAACTATACAATTAGAACAAAATAAATGCTGTTTTTAAAAAATCTATGTGAAGCAAAACTTGCTGCCCTATTAATCATTAATACAGTATATATTTTGCCCAATGCCTTCCATTTATCTTGAACATCGTAGGGAAAAATATCTATGATTATCCAGTTAGTACTTACACCAGCTCACCAACACTTTGGCTTTTATTTTGATGTGCATTCTTATCCCTAGACTCTGGCAAGTACTCATGAAGTTTGTTTACTAGGAAATAAAAAAGGTCACTGGTCTGTGAAAGCAAGCAGGAAAGAAGACGGTAATTAAGGTATCTGTTGGCAAAACTCTCAATTCTTACATAATAAAAATAAGAAGAAATGATTTGTTCTTCAATTAGGGAGAAAGTGATTTACATTCTCTCTCATTAACACTAGCATAACCCAAATTGAAAATATACTTTTACTTACAACCAGAAGACCATTGTCCTGGTGAACAGAGCCAGAGCTAAAACCTAGCGGGTGACGCTGAGAGATGCCTTCTAGGCCCAGCTTCACCATTAATAGTGAAGATCATCCAGAAGTAGGTGTATAACGTTAGGCCAGTCATTCAGTCACCTTGGAATAATAATATTAAATGGGGGCCGCTATATTTCCTGCCTTTCCAAAGTAATTTGGCCTTTGTGAGGACATAATGAAATAATGGCTAGAAAAGCACTCACTTAAAACTGTTTACTAATTCAGAAACAAATGTACAGCAGTGGTATAGCCCATGAAGATGGTGCAGAATGATTTTAATACTTCTGTTAATACAGTGGAAATGTAGATTGCCACTTTTGCCAAAATAAACACTGACTTAAGAGTGTGGGAACCAGTTTTTTTTGTGTTCCTATCCAGTCTCATGAGATAATTGAGCATGAAAATAAGCACAGGCCCATGAAATCAGGCAAGTTGGTACTAATGAGAATTGGATATAATTGCTTCTCTTTTCTATTCCTCTACTGTTCATTTTTTCCCCAGCACTTTCTGTAAGGTCGGATCTTAACAAACGGCACCGCGAAACAGAGGAAAGCTTCAAGTGAGCTTTATTAGGGAGCGCTCCCGGGCGAGGTTCACTGGTCCGAGAGAAAGGGGCCAGAGAAGTCGCACGGGTTGGGCAAGATTTTATAGGGGAAGAAGGGAAAGGGGTGTGGTGAATCTGGGAGGGCGCAGGGTATTCCTTATTTGGTGGTCTTTTCGGGTATCCTGGGGGACCTTTAGTCCCGCCCCTCGAAAGGCGGGAAGGCTGGGCCGGGTGCAAAGTCCCCAGGTCAGTTTCTGGAACTGGGTGGTCCGGAGAATTTCGGTCTGATGCAACCTGTGAATCTGATTGTGTTCCCCTGCCTCGGGCCAGTTGGCCTTACACTTTCATTTACTAGTGGCAACTTAGACTCTTCGTTTAGACAGGTATATGTGTGCTCAGAAGAGGCTGAGGACGGCAAGTGGAAAGAGGGAAGGACAAAAGGAGCAGGACGTACACCATGGCCCTCTCAGGAGTGCTGGGGTTGCAGAGGCTGGTAACTTTACACGCTGACTCTGGAGCCAGGTTCTTTGAGTTCAAATACCAGCTCTGCCACTGGGTAGCTGTAGGACATTTGGCAGATTACTTATACATTCTGTGACTTTTCATCTCTCAAATGGGATTAATAGAATCACCTCATGAGGTTGATGTTAGGATTAAGTAAGATATTATTTGTAAAGCCTGAACAGTACTCAACATATTGTATGTGCTTAATAAAGTCAGTTATTATTGTGATCTCCCACCGCTCAGTGGTTCAGGAATTTTCACTTATAAAATATCTTCTGCCTACCAGCAACAACATGAAAGAGTCTCAAAAATATTATGTCAAAAGAAGCCAAACACAAAAGTGTACATAGTGTACAATTCCATGTAAGTGGAATTCTAGGACAGGCAAAACTAATCTATGAGGACAGAAAGTACAATAGTTGCCTGAGGCCAGGGGTCAGAGGAAACTGACTGCCAGAGGGCACGAGGTAGCCCTAAGGGGTGATAGAAATGTTCTCAGTCTTGACTGGGGTGGTGTTTATACAGATATATACATTTGTTAAAACTCTTTACAATGCACTCAAAAATATGTGCACTTTATTATATGTAAATTGGACGCCAGTATTTCTCCAAAGAAGATATACAAATTGCCAATAAGCATGGGAAAAAATGCTCAACATCACTAATCATTAGGGAAATGCAAATCAAAACTATTAGGTACCCCCAACACCCATTAGAATGGCTACTATCAAAAAATCAGTAAAGGGCTTCCCTGGTGGCGCAGTGGTTGAGAGTCCGCCTGCCGATGCAGGGGACACGGGTTCCTGCCCCGGTCCGGGAAGATCCCGCATGCTGCGGAGCAGCTGGGCCCGTGAGCCATGGCCGCTGAGCCTGCGCGTCTGGAGCCTGTGCTCTGCAACGGGGGAGGCCACAACAGTGAGAGGCCTGCGTACCGCAAAAAAAAAAAAAAAATCAGTAAATAACAAGGATGTGGAAAAACTGGAGCCCTTATGCACTGTTGGTGGGAATGTAAAATGGTATAGCTGCTGTGAAAAGCAGTATGGCGGTGCCTCAAAAAATTAAAAATAGAATTACCATATGATTTAGCAATTCTGCTTCCAACTATACTCCCAAAAGAATTGAAAGCAGGGTCTCAAAGAGATACTTACACACCCATGTTCATAACAGCATTATTCACAGTAGCTAAAATGTGGAAGCAGCCCAAGTGCTAATCAATGGATGAATGGATAAATAACATGTGGTATTACATACCTGGAATATTATTCAACCTTAAAATGAAGGAAATTCTGACGTACACTCTAACATCAATGAATCTGGAAGACATCATGCCAAGTGAGATAAGCCAGTCACAAAATGACAAATGCTGTATAATTCCTCTTACATGAGATATTTAGAATAGTCAAACTCAGAGGCGCAAAGAGGAATGGTGGTTGCCAGGGGCTGGGGGGAAGGGGAAATGGGGTGTTGTTGTTTAATGAATATAGTTTCAGTTTTGTAAGATGGAAAGAGTTCTGCAGAAGGATGGTGGTGATAGATATACAACATGAGTGCCTAACACTGAACTAGACACTTAAAAATGATTAAGATGGTAAATTTTATGTTATATGTATTTCACCATAGTTTTTAAAAACTGAAGGAAAAAAAAACTTCGTGAAGAAAAAAAGAATGGTTGGGAAATAACATGTCTAGAGAACTCTTTCATTCATTCATTGAACATGTAACTATTGATTGCAGCCATGTGGCAGGTACTATGCTAAGTAATGAGAATAACACCTTAAGCAAAACTGACAAACTGGACATGGTGTCTGTACTCCTAAAGCTTGCAGTTTAGTCAACCTGTACAAAAGTGTTCTCGTAATTTAAAATTTTTCTTGTAATAAAATTGAAGAATAAAAATTACCTACAGAGGAAAATTATACCCCAATGAAGTTGATTTTTAAAAGGGAAAATGATAAACATTTGACCCTTGAACAACACGAGATGTGAGTATAACTTACAGTCAGCCCTCCATATCTGCGGTTCCACACCTTGGATTTAACTAACCATGATCGTGTAGTAGTTTAGTATTTACTATTGAAAAAATCAACATATAAGTGGACCCAAGCAGTTCAAACTAATGTTGTTCAAGGGTCAACTGTATATATTATGATTATATAATATTATATTGTTTATTATATGATTATAATAATTGTATTATTAATTATAAGATTATGCCTATAGTTATTCATTATATTAACTTTATTTATTTTTGCGGTACACGGGCCTCTCACTGTTGTGGCCTCTCCCATTAAGGAGCACAGGCTCTGGACGCGCAGGCTCAGCGGCCATGGCTCACGGACCCAGCCGCTCCGCGGCATGTGGGATCCTCCCGGACCGGGGCACGAACCCACATCCCCTGCATCGGCAGGCGGACTCTCAACCACTGCGCCACCAGGGAAGCCCCTATTATAATTTTTAAATATATATGTATAATTTCCCATCCTCTTACCCAAGAACCAACAATTAAAGCTGCCTCTAATTTCCCCACCCCAGTGTGGGTTCTTAAGGGAGCTTCACATAAACTTACATTCTGCAGGGAGCCCAGCACAAAGTTGGAAAAAAACACTGCTTTAGCTTAAGGCTATGATAACCATTTAAATAAAAGAGCTCCTAAAAGAAGATTAAAATGTTGAGTTTTACTAGTCATATTTGTTAACTCTGTGTAAATGAATATGAGACTAGATTTTGGTTGCAGGTTAGAGAGAGAACATAAGGCTACCAGCTCTGAGGGACACAACGTACTCCACTGAAGTAGGGAAAGACCCCAAACAGGAAGACTACCCATGTGCCTTTATTTCCCTCTCTATTCACTTTGACCTTTCATTTTTGACAACTAAATTAGAAGATCTTCTATTGTAGTCCATCTAAGGATATTACATTAAAGAACGGCTGCAGAATTTTCAAGTAAGAAGCAGAACATGAATGCTTTACTCCTAGACTTCCAATCAGGTTAATTTTTCACAAGAGAATAAAATTTCAATTTATTATGAATTGATTGTGCAACCTGATATAGGCAGGCATTATGTTAGGCCTTAGGGAGAATACAAAGATCAGTATGACACATGCCTGTCCTGAAGAAGCTTATAGAATACTATGGTAAATAAAAAATATATACCAAGCAAAAGGGAGAATGTCTGTGCTAATTCCTGAGGGTAGGGACTGTGTCTTAGCCATGGTTGCATTTCTAGTGCCTATTGCTACAAGCACAGAATAGGCATGCCATAAATGTTTATTGAATCGTTAAAGAGAAAGCACTATGGGAGATGCTGTAGAACTGCATTGTCCAATACAGAAGCCGCTAGCCACATGTGGTTATTTACATTTAAATGGACTAAAACTGAATAAAATTAATGTTTCACTTCCTTGGTCACTAGCCACGTTCAAGTGCTTAATAGCCACGTGTGGCTAGGTGGCTACTTTACTGAACAGTGCAGATTATAAAATATCAAGGAGAGTTCTAAGGCACAGAACTGCCATAAGATCAGAAAGAGGAAGGTACCACAGTTCTCCATTGAGGAAAGGCATTTGAAATGAGCCTTGGAGAATGAATGGGTAGGATTTTAGCAGGAGAAAATGGAAAGAGTATCCTAGAGAAAGCAATAGTAGGGGAAAACGTGGAGGGGCTGGGAAGGGCAGGGTGTTCCAATCATTTCACATGGTTCAAGCTTTTACAGAAAAGAGGTGAGAGTGGTGAAGTGGTGGGTTGAGTGGGCTAGACCTGGTTTTATTCCCTTTCTCTGCATCCCTCTTTTCGTCCACAGCCGAGGCCACCTGCTTCAGGCCTGTTTTAAGACTGGAGACGCTTAAGACCAACATTCTGGTATTCAGCATCAACACCCTTCTTGCGAGTCTAACCCTTAGGTGGTAGCTCCGTTCTCCTGCCTAGACATCTGCTTTAAATCAATCCCCTGATTGTGTCCAGGTTGTCTAGGTGGCCCTCTTCTTTGGGCCCTGAGCTAAGTCCTTTGCCAGTCCTTTCCCAGCTACTGACTTTACTCTTGACTTTGTATCGTTGCTACTCCCCCCAACCCCACATTCCATGAAGGCCCTGTTCCCAAATCCTGAACGTGCAGATCTTCCTGGTGCCAAATGTTTATGCAGACATCTGGGTGTAATCCACCCACATGCTATAATGCCCTGATATTTCTCATTTTGCACATTCTCTTTGTAGAGATCACTCTCGTCCTTGGGCACTGTGCCTTCTCCCTTAGCATCTACAGCTGGATTCGTTTTCCCAGTGGCTGCCCTATGCAGATGTTGGCCCCTTCCTGATAACCCACCCTGCTAAAATAAAGGCCATGCCTGTCCACACTTGGAATCTGTGACAAGAGGTCAGTAGTGGGGAGCCTTAAATGCCAAAGCCAAAGTGCTTGTACTTAATAAGGAGAACCTCAAGAAGTTTTTTAGGAAGCAAAGTCCTCACAATCAGTGTTATAGATGAGTAGACACCATGTAGGTTGGACTGGAGAGGTTTATTTGGGTGGGAGATAATACCAATTTCTTTAGCCTTTCCATGTGGACTCTTCATAACCATATGTAAGTCATGTTGATGCCTGTCCCTGTATTTTCCATAATTCTCTGAAGTTTTTTAGTTAAAACTTGGATGGTGTATTCCTAACAGTGTCTATCTAGCTCAAGCATTTTTGATTATACAGCACTACATCATCCTTACCTGCCTCAATGTTGGGGACACTTGATACTCTATTCTCTGTAGCTACTCTGCCCTCTAATTAGGGTGATCAACCATCCCAATTTGCTTGGGACTGGTCTACCTTTTGCACTAAAAGTCCCAAGTGCCATGAACCTCCTCGGTCCCAGGCAAACTGGGAGAGTTTGTTATCCTAGTCTAGGTAAACCAGGATGGTTGGTCATCAGATGTGTCAAGCACTTAGAATCTAAGACATGGCCAAGACTGTCAGGTATGGCTGGGGAAGCTGTGCACTTCCCAACTGTGCAATAAAAAGGTGGCAACTATGTATAAGACCACTAACCAGAATGAGTCTCATTAGCACAGCACCAGTACTCACCTGGGCTTCTCAATACCTTCACCTAAACCTGAGACTACAAGTCAGGCTTACAGAGTAAGTGTGTAACTTGCCAAGTGGGAGCTAGACTGCTTTGACTTCCCAGGAGTCACCTTTTAAAAAATAACAATCCTACATTCAAAAGTAACTTTTTAATTATATTTTTATTGTAGGGGAACATACACATAAGACTTCTTGAAATGTACTTTCTCATCTCACTGTCTGTACTCATACTTCTTGCATGCCAGGAACTTCCCCTCGATCTCTCTTTTTTTGTGTCTGCTAACCCAACCCATGTGAGCTACTATCTTTTCCCTACTGCTCTCCCCTCTTCTGTCTCCCTGGCCCCAACACACCATATACAATGATTCCATCACAACATTTCAGGCATCAAGATGATTGCATTAAATTTAATCAACATTTTAAAATGCAGCATCAGTATACAACATTTATTTATATTTTACTTTAAGATTGAATATGCTGCATTTGCTAAACAGGTAAAACAAGCTTTAAAGATTAAAAAAAGACAAAACAACTACTTTCCAGAAAAGCCTTTTCAGAATGAAGTTTTTCGGGGCTGCTACTTTAAGTTCTGTAATTAAACAAAGTATCTTCCTCAAAGTATTGTCTTTAAGAAAAAGTTCAGATTTAAGTTGACTGAAGTGCTTAATTTTCTCCTCAGATATACAGAAAGAAAAGAAAATTTTCCATGGAAAAAATGATAAACAGCAGTTGAGGAATATCAACGATTATTGCTAGGTCTGTAAAACTTTGTTACTAACTGAATTTTAATATAGTTTTGTACTTCTAGCTTTGTTACTTATCAGTAATGAAACTTGCTCCTCCCAAATTGAACTATTTATTAATCTCCAAACATACTTTTTTGCCATGCCCCTTTACTCAAGCTGTACATATCATGAATACTCTCATTGTTCCTGGTAAACTTCTGTCCCTCTTTCATAGTCCAGCACAGAGTTTCTTCACATACCATTTACCATAACCCACGAGTCATATGTAATATTATTTGCTTAGTATTTTTTCTTTAAATCAACTCATTTTTTCTTAGAGAAATTTTTTTATACAGAAAATTTTGTATCACTACTTCACATGGGAAAACCAGTACCATTTGCTATAAATAGCATGTAACTAAAAATAGCAACAAAATTCTAAGTAGATGCTCCCTATTTTGAGCCTGAAGTCTGCTCTCCCTTTGACAAAAAGGCACATGAGCCTGTGTTTGAGAGCTGCCACTACTGGCACCAAGCCAAGAGGTTCTCCCTAATGAGGTCAGACGAATTGGAAAAGGGAATCATTTTTTACCATGGAATTCAAAGTTATTTCATGCCATGTCAGAATACCACATGAAGTCATCTTCCATTACTGCCCCATGTGCGTTCCACACTTCAGGAAAAGCTGGCTTAGCTGAAATGAGTTAACACCTTCTTCTCAGAGCTTTCCCTGATTCCACCAATGATGGGGAACCCTCTCCCATAGCACTCTTTCCGTACTTCTTACACCACACTAATCCTACTTCACTCCATTGCAGTTATTTGTGTACTTGTCCTGGCCCCTCGGCTTTGCAGCAACTTGAAAACACATTATCAGGTTAGATATTGTTTCCATCTCGCACTGTGCTCAATAATAACAACCTGTACTTGAGCACTGACTCTATGGCGGGGTCTGGCCTGGGTTCTCTTCATGAGCTAGCTCATTCAGCATCACTAGGAGGGCTGAGCTGGGAATTACTATCGCATTTATAGGATGTTAGGTTAAGTAGCCTGTCCAAGCTAACACAACCAGTGATTCAGAGAAGCAGGGTGCAAAGTAACAGTAACAGAACATATGTAGGTTGATGGAAATGTCTTAGAATTTCTGACTTGAAGTAAAAATATTTTTACCACTTATTCCACAAATCTTGATACCAGCCATTTATTCCAGTAATGCTACATGGAATCTTGGTTCTTGCCCACTCCTTCCCCCTTTATTTAAAAAAATTCTAAGATGCTCTCCTCTATGCAATCAATGAACCTCTCTTATTAACGCAAAAATTAAAACTTCCTGAAAAAAAGTCTCTTTTCTAGTGGAGATACTGGAGGAGATGATCGTTAAGAATTCAGTCTTAGCCATCAAAAAGACCACAAATAACAAATGTTGGCAAGGATGTGGAAAAAAAGGGAACCTCTGTACACTGTTAGTGGGACTGTGAATTGGGACAGCCACTATGGAAAACAGTATAGAGGTTTCTCAAAAAACTAAAAACAGAACTACCATATGACCCAGCAATTCCACTCCTGGGTACTTATCTGAAAAAAAATGAAAATACTAATTCGAAAAGAGACATGCACCCCAATGTACATAGCAGCATTATTTACAATGGCCAACATATGTAAGCAACCTAAGTACCCATCAGCAGATGAATGGATAAAGAAGGTGTGGTATACATACACAATGGAATACTACTCAGCCATAAAAAAGAATGAAATTTTGCCATTTGCAACAACATGGATGGACTTGGAGGGCATTATGCTAATTGAAATAAGTCAGATAGAAAAAGGTAAATACTGTATGATATCACATATATGTGGAATCTAAAAAATACAACAAACTAGTGAATATAACAAAAAAGAAACAGACTCGCAGATCTAGAAAACAAACTAGTGGTTACCAGTGAAGAGAGGGAAGGGGAGAGAGGCAAGCTGGAGGTAGGGCATTAAGAGGTACAAACTACTATATATAAAATAAATAGGGGGACTTCCCTGGTGGTGCAGTGGTTAAGAATCCACCTGCCAATGCAGAGGACATGGGTTCAAGCACTGGCCTGGGAAGATCCCACATGCCACGGAGCAGCTAAGCCCATGTGCCACAACTACTGAGCCTGCGCCCTAGAGCCTGCAAGCCACAACTGCTGAGCCCAAGTGCCACAGCTACTGAAGCCTGCGCGCCTGGAGCCCGTGCTCTGCAACAAGAGAAGCCACCGCAATGAGAAGCCCGCACACCGCAACAAAGAGTAGCCCCCGCTCGCTGCAACTAGAGAAAGCCCGCACACAGCAACAAAGACCCAACGCAGCCAAAAATCAATCAATCAATCAATCAATTTATAAAAAATAAAATAAAATAAATAGAGACTTCCCTGGTGGTCCAGTGGGTAAGGCTCCATGCTCCCAATGCAGGGGGCCTGGGCTCGATCCCTGGTCGGGGAACTAGATCCCGAATGCATGCCGCAACTAAGAGTTCTCATGCCGCAACTAAGAGTCCGCATGCCACAACTAAGAAGTCTGCATGCTGCAACTAAAAGATCCCACGTGCCTCAACTAAGACCCGGTGCAGCCAAAATAAATAAATAGATAAATAAATAAATAAAATATTAAAAATAAAAATAAATAAGCTACAAGGATATATTGTACAGCACAGGGAATATAGCCAATTTTTATAATAACTATAAATGGAGTATAATCATTAAAAATTATGAATCACTATGTTGTACACCTGAAACATATAATATTGTAAATCAGCTGAACTTGAGTTAAAAAAATGAAAGAATTCAGTGATAACAGTCATGAAGGCAGAAGAACATGATTATGAGCATAGGGGCAGTGTCAGACAGGCTGATCAATATCCTAGATCTGCCCCTGTTCCTCTAAGTAACTACCATGGGCAAGTTTCTTAGTCTTTCTGTGCCTCAGTTTCCTCATATGTAAAATGGGGATGATGATAGTACCTATCCCATTGTGCTCTTTTGATACTTTAGTTACTTCATGCGCTTAGCACACAGTAAGTGTTTAATAAATGTTCTCTAAATAACAGAGGAGTAAGCTTTGAGATCTTGCTTCCCTATACATCCATTTCTAACTACTGCCACATTTCATTTGAAAAATAACCATAGGGGAGTGGGAAGGGTAAGCTGGGACTAAGTAAGAGAGTGGCATGGACATATATACACTACCAAATGTAAAATACATAGCTAGTGGGAAGCAGCCGCATAGCACAGGGAGATCAGCTCGGTGCTTCGTGACCACCTAGAGAGGTGGGATAGGGAGGGTGGGAGGGAGACGCCAGAGGGAGGAGAAATGGGAATATATGTATATGTATAGCTGATTCACTTTGTTATAAAGCAGAAACTAACACACTATTGTAAAGCAATCATACTCCAATAAAGATGTTAAAAAAAAACAACCCATAAAATCCCTCTATTCTCTGAGAATTCCAAAAAACAGCAGAAATGTAGCTTTCACAAAGAAATGAGCTTAGAAAAGCAAAAGCCCAGAAAAAATACAATATCAGCACAATTATTTTGAAATTGATTTTCCAGTTTTTTCCGTTAGGAGTCAGCAATTTGCTAAGACCCATGTAGAAAGGAACTGTTTTTATCTTTTGGCACCTATGCTATCATAGGTGCCAAAAGATTATAATAATATCGAACTATATTTTTTTCAAAAAGGTCAAAACAAATTTCATAAGAAAAAGCACACTAATCTCTTCATACTAAAAATCAATTAATATATAAATTGAGGTCTCATATACCTCATAAATTCAAGTTAGATTCAGTAGCCTATATTTCTACAGAGAAGTTATGGATAATCACAGTTTCTCTGAACATTCAGAGAATATTTGCTTTTACATTCAGATGACAAACTTTCTTTGACTAATTTAAATAAGAAAAAGTCTAGGGCTTCCCTGGTGGCGCAGTGGTTGAGAGTCCGCCTGCCGATGCAGGGGACACGGGTTCCTGCCCCGGTCCGGGAAGATCCCACATGCCTTGGTGCGGCTGGGCCCGTGATCCATGGCCGCTGAGCCTGCGCGTCCAGAGCCTGTGCTCCGCAACGGGAAAGGCCACAACAGTGAGAGGCCCGCGTACCGCATAAAATAAATAAATAAATAAAATAAAAAAAGAAAAAGTCTAGGCCAGAAGAATCCATTATTCAACTTAGGAATAAGAGGAAATTTTACATTAATGTTAACATATTCTGTATTTTCATGAGCTAGAAAACATAAATTCATGCAAATAATGTAGCAGGAGGATTACTGATTTAATGATAAGCTCTATTTTTACTATTTTTTTCATTTTTCCAGACATTTAATATCAGTAATACCTTACATTTGAATAATGCTTTACAGCTGGTATGGTTTTTCATACATTATCTCAGAAGCTCTGTGTATATGTTCACAATGGTCAGATTACAGAACTCACAACTGTGACAAAATCCTAATTTGAAAACCCAAAGAATATTTACTTCTTTTAAACTGAAGGACTTCCCTGGTGGCACAGTGCTTGAGAATCTGCCTGCTGATGCAGGGGACACGGGTTCGAGCCCTGGTCTGGGAGGATCCCACATGCCGCAGAACGGCTGGGCCCGTGAGCCACAACTACTGAGCCCGCGCGTCTGGAGCCTGTGCTCCGCAACAAGAAAGGCCGCGATAGTGAGAGGCCCGGGCACTGCGATGAAGAGTGGCCCCCGCTTGCCACAACTAGAGAAAGCCCTCGCACAGAAACGAAGACACAACACAGCAAAAATAAATAAATTAATTAATAAACTGAAGGTGCCTTGTAGGCACAGACTATTTCCTATGTATCTTGTGCATATATTTGCATCCTTCATGGTGCATTAAATTACTACACTTTAAACATGTTGCCTTCAGAAATTAACTTTACAAGAAATATGCTTTTCCTGAGTCAGGATAGTGGCAGAACCCTCCTTGCCTTCAGGGATAAATTTCAAGCCACACAAAGTAAAAGCCTGTTTTTATTATACAATTAGCTTTAAAATCACTTTACATAATATAGTACCAAAATTAAAACTGATACTTTTTTTTTAGAATAAACATAAGAAAACATGTAGAAATTCTAAGCTATCTGTATAATCATCTTTTAAAAAAAGAAATCCCGGGACTGGGCTTCCCTGGTGGTGCAGTGATTAAGAATCCGCCTGCCAATGCAGGGGACACAGGTTCAAGCCCTGGTCCGGGAAGATCCCACATGCCGCGGAGCAACTAAGCCTGTGCGCCACAACTACTGAGCCTGCGCTCTAGAACCCGCGAGCCTCAACTACTGAAGCCTGTGCACCTAGACCCTGTGCTCCGCAACAAGAGAAGCCACTGCAATGAGAAGCTCGTGCATCGCAACAAAGAGTAGCCCCAACTCACCGCATCTAGAGAAAGCCCACATGCGGCAACGAAGACCCAACGCAGCCAAAAATAAAATAAATTTTAAAAAAAGAAAGAAAAAAAAAGAAATCCCAGGACTTCCCTGGTGGTCCAGTGGTTAAGACTCCAGACTCCCAATGCAGGGGGCCCGGGTTCCATCCCTGGTTGGGGAACTAGAGCCTGCATGCTGCAACGAAGATCCCGAGTGCCGCAGCTAAGACCCAGCACAGCCAAATTAATTAATTTTAAAAAAGGAAATCCCAAACATTATGCTATTTAACCCCTACATAACTCAGAACGTATCTCGAAATAACTGGAACATTTCCTTGCAAAATCATCATTATCACACCAACAAACCTATCAATAATTCTATGGTATTGTCTAATACCTAGTCCATATTCAAATGTTCTCTCTTGTCTTAAAAATGCCTTTTTATATTTGGTTCATTAAAACCAAGATCTAAATAAGATAATTGCTATATTTGTTTGCTATGTTTCTTAGATCTTTTAAAAACTTCTATGGAAATTTTCAAACATACACAAAAATGGAGAAAGTCTTATGAGAAACCCTCACATACCCATCACTTAGCTTCAGTAATTTTCAACATTTTGCCAGTCTTGTTTTATCTATTCCCTTACACACACACACACACACACACACACACACACACACCTTTTAAAATTTTGAGATAAAATATACATAACCTAAAATTTACCATTTTAACCATTTTCAGGTGTACAATTCAACGGCATTAAGTGCATTCACAATGTTGTGCAATCATCACTACTATCCATTTCCAGAACTTTTTCATCTTCCCAAACAGAAACTCTGCATCCATTAAACGATGTCTCCATTCCTGTCTCTCCATGGCTCCTGGTAACCTATATTCTGCTTTCTGTTTCTGTGAATTTGCCTATTCTAGGTGCCTCATATAAGTGGAACCATATAATATTTGTCCTTTTACTACTGGCTTATTTAACTTAGCATAATTTCTTCAAGCCTCATCCATGTTGTCACATGTATCAGAATTTCATTCCTTCTCAAGGCTGACACACCCACACTTTTAAGTCAGATTCCAGTTTAATTGTTTGAACAAAGATATGTCATAGGTGGTGCTATGTGTTTCATGTTACATCAAATAATGAGGCATTTTATAATTTTTAAGTGCTCCATTATAGCATCCCACTTAAGTGATTCTAAGACTGATCAGTGTTTAGTTATTTACATGAACCCTCCATTTTGAAATTCCACTTCACCTTTCTGTCTGATGGTTCCATCCACTGAGGATCTTTGCATGAATCTATTATTTCATCAGAGGTTAAAAAATGGTAGCTTTCTAATTCTGTTAAACCTCCCACATTCATTAGCTGGAATTCTGTAAAATGGAATTTGCTCTCATCAACTTGGGCTACTTGGTTACCCTGACCTAATTACAGTTTATGCAGGAAAGGCAGGATAAATGCTTAATTCTTTCTTTCCATTTGTTTGCTGATTTGCAGAAAAATGAATTAGTGCCCTATTTACTTCTAACGGAGTTCAGTACATTTTTATTTCTTAACCGGGTGGGGGAGGGTAGGAGGGAGGACTTTCTCTCTATGATGCATCATTATACACTTTGGAATTTTTATATATTCGTTATGTTTTAACCATCTCATTCATTATTTTTTCTGATTCTTGATTTGTTCCATCTTTGGCTATCAGGAGGCCCTTCATGTGGGCTCCTGTGTCCTTTAGTTTGAGCCCTGTTACTCTTTGCATTCTGCCACAAGCTGTTTCAGACTCATTTGTATATTTCCTACCCCAGACCTAGAATCAGTCATTCTTCCAAGGAACTTTGGTTCCCTTTAATGGGAAATGAATTGTATCTTTTAAAATTAAACTTTCCCTTAGTTCACTTACATCACCTCCAATATACGTCACTATCGTAAACCTCTCAAAAGTCACTCATGACGTAGTTAATATCAAAATTATTGGCACCATCAATTGACAGAGTGCTCTCTAAGTACAAAGCACTGTTTTAAGTAAGAAAAATACGAAAATTAATAAGACATACTCCTTGCCTTCCAGGGGCTCACAGTCTATTGGAAGTAATCGTCACATCACAAGTAACTACTTCAATGTAAGGCTGACTATGATAAGAACATAATAGAAGTATGAAGTCTGGATAAAATCCAAACTCCTTTGCCTTGCATATAAGGTCCCAGCCTCTATCTTATTTCATTCATTCATTCATTGTATAAAGGTTTATTGGCAGCCTACTATGTGCCAGTGACCGAGGAACAGTCCCTGCCCTTAAGGAGCATATTGCATAATAGGGCAGCACATAAACAAGCAATCCGTAATACAGAGTGGACAGTGCTACAGATATGTAAGCACAGGACGTTATGGAGGGACCCTCTCAACTTAGTCTTGAGAACTGATTTTTAGACAAAGGGATAGTGAGCTAAGACTTGAGGAGCTGAAGTTTCTATGAAGGGGAAGAAGAGAAGAGAGTAGGGTTCTAGAATAGAGGCCATCACGTTAGGGTCCAGATTAACAGGGAGCTCTTTGAGAGCTATGAGTTCATTTGGATCAGGAGCTTAGGGCAGGAGTGTGGAGGACACAATAGAGACATCAGGAAGATTTGTAAAAAGCTGTTATAGAGTGTAGACCTTCTAAGGGCAATGGGGAGCTATGGAAAGGCTTTAAGGGAGGAGTTCCATGATCACGTTTGTACTTCTGAAAGGTTCCTCTGTTGTATTGAAGAATGGTCTAGAGAGGGGCAAGAGTGAAGGCAGAGGCCAGCCAGGAAAATACTGTCAGAGCCCAGAACAGATAATTGGATCTGAGCATGTGGCAGTAGAAAGAAGTGGGTGTTATCCAGATATATTCAATAAGTACAGTAAATCATGTGGTGATGACTGGATTAGGGGATGGGGATCTCGGGATCCAGGAATCTGGCTTAGGCTGTCTAGAGATAATGACATCATGCCCTGTTTAGGAAACACAGATGGAAGGTCAGGTCACAGAAGGAAGAGGCTGAGTTCTGTTTTGCATATGCTGACGTTATGGCTCCTGTGAAACATACAAGAAGTGATATCCAGTGGGTAATTGTCTTTGCAATTCAGGGCGAGAAGAGATGTAGATATAAATGTGATGGTCAGCATCACATAGAGTTAGGAGAGGCAAAGAGGGCGAACACCCTGCCGTGCAACTCTGTTCTGTCATCACTCCTTACCTATATGGCTTTTGACTTCCAGTAGCAGGACTGAGCTCACTAACATATAGGGGATCTTGTAAAAGAGTAACTTTCTGAAAGAGGAAAAAAAGTGGGAATAGTTAGAATTTTTGTTTACTGAAACATCAATTCCCACTACTTTTAGTCAATATCATATATCTATTCTTTAATCCCTTCTACAGTACATGATTTGTAACTCATTCCAGTATTTGATAATACTACAGGGAATTTTTTCCTTATATAGTTTTTTTAAAGTTTTAAACATAGCATTTGTTCATTATAAAATAGAATAATCTATCGAAATAAAACAGTACAGAAAAGAAAAGTAAATGATAAAAGTTCCCTATCTCTCCCTACCCTTTCTGTCTCAATATTCAAAACACCTTACTGTTGTTAGTTTGGTTTATATTCTTTCAGGCATATAAAAACATGTTAATTATAACATATACATTTATAATATTTACATGTTAGATGATATATTTTTATAATATGTATTTAAATACTACATTATATCACATATTAATCTGGATTTTTTTTCACTTAATATATGGTGGACAGTTTTTCATGTCTACGTATATAGATTTACTTCAGTCTTTTTAATAATGATTACCCAGTATTACATAGCCGAGATATACAATAATTTTGTTAACTATTCCCCCATTAATGGGGTTATTTTTTCCTTAAATCTTTAGTGCTGCCACTTCCCACTGGGTCTTGAAACAAATTGGCATGTAGTGTAATAATTTTTTATTAATGTTGAGGCTTAACAGGTCAGAAGGAATTTCTGAAATGTTGCTGATTTACAACTCCAAACAACTCCTGTCTTATTCCTTAATAAGAGTAGGGTGGTGGGTGGGTGTGTAGGGGGGAATTATGTACTTTTTCTTACTATTTTTGTCATTGCTTTATGTTTAAAAAAAAAAAGCTGCCTTTTCTTTTCTCTCCAAATGTTTATGCTTGCCTTAAATCTAGAATTTTAATTTGAGGATATTCGTTATTTAGCTTTCTAGCAGTTATTCCACAATGTATGAAGGGCAAAGAATTGCCATGTTTTGTCTTTGTAGAATTTGAGATGCTAAACAACGCAGATGTAATTACTTTTGGTGAAAGTTACAGATAAAATGGGTTACTGACAAGGACAACTCTTTGGAAACCTTTAAAATCAGAATGAGTGCTAATTTCTAACTGGATGGTTTAGGTTAATTTTACCTGAAAGTATACAGAGAGTTAAGATGTCTAATTCCTTTTCCCAGGAGCATTTATCCATACCTCAACATGAAAGAAATCTCAAGGCACAAGAGAGCAATTACCCAAGATAATTCTGACAGATTTAGGAGATTATTTTTGTCCATTTCCTAAAACTTATGAAGATAGCCAAGACTAACCAAAGGTGACCAACCTAATGAAAGACTTCAACAATGTCACAAAAAAGTCACAACTTTTAAAATGTTTATATTGTTAATATCTTATTCTCACTAGAATGAATGCTAACCTGATAGATTCATCATTTATATATGAAATATTTGCTTACTCATTTTTCATCCTTCAAGGGATAGAACATTGGTTTTTTTTTTTTGTCTGCACCACGAGGCATGCAGTATCTTAGTTCCCCGACCAGGGATAGAACCCACACCCCCTGCAGTGGAAGCGCCGAGTCTTAACTGCTGGACCGCCAGGGAATTCCCAGAACATTGTTTTCAATGATAATATCTGACAACTCATAAAGATAACCCCCCTCCATCCACATTATTTCAGTGGTCATAGAAAAAAAAAAAGCAGACTGTCTGGGTTCAAATCCCAGCTCTATATTAGTTGTACAACCTTGAATATATCATTTAATTTCCCTGTGCCTCAATTTCCTCATCTATGAGATGAGAATAACAGTCCTACCTCGTAGGACTGTTGTACAGATTAAATGAGTTAATATACAGAAAGCATCAGAACAGTTCCTACCAATAATAACACTACACATTAGTTGTTTGTTATTGCTTATAGTATCAGAAGGGCTATGAGTTGGCCTATCTGACTTACCCCATCCATGCCTTTGCTGCAGAATTTAAAAGTAGTACTTAAAACTGGGAGTTAGTTAAACAGTTATTTTGAAATATTTAGGTAGATTTTTAGAAGTCAATTAAATTGTGGTTTTTCTATTAGAACATATGAAGCCTTCTTTTAATAGATCAGGATTTTCCCTCTATTCATGATTCACTTACATTCTTAATTTGGAGAAAGCGGTTTAAAATTTTAGAGAGGAATTTTAAACATTTAACATTTAATTTAAACAATAACATTCTAAACTGTGCTATGAGAAAAAAATGAGAGTTGTCTTGCAACCTTTCACAATTTTTGGCCACTTATAAAACCCCCTCCTTCCTAGCTTCTTCTGAGTGAAAAGAGTCTTTCATACTTCTTAACATTATTATGTTGAAGATCAATAATAAAAATTATGTATCACTGAAGATAAGTAAAAAGGGTCATACTATTCTTTTAATAAATTGCTTATTTTAACTGATTCTGGTGTTATAAGAAGATCCCTAAATGGGAGTTCTGACTCGGCCCCTACACTTATTATATAATGTTGAGTAAGTCACGTAGAATTTTTGTGCTTCAGTCTCCTCGTTTATAAAATAAGGGACATAGACCAGGTGATCTCTATAAAATCATCTGATCTTATGACAATGAGTCTGTCAACTACAAATTGGCACCTGCCGTCGGCACTTGCCATCTGCCTCTACAAGGATTAAATCATGTGCTGCTGCAGCTGCTAACTTTTCAACACCCCCTGAAAGGAGTTCAGGGTGGAGAGCAGAAATGAGGCACGCTGTGCTCGGGGGAAAAACTGGCAGAACAGGTCTTCAGATAGTTAGATATTTTCAGGAGCCAATTTTATGAGCCCAGTTCTTGTATCTCCTCATATCTAGAAAAGCACTACTAAAATCCTTCATGACGTCTGCTCCTCGTGACTAGCAGTAACCTTCACAAGACTAGCAGAAACCTGCAAAAAATATGTGCTAGATTGCATGTACTCCCCTTTCACCAAAATCATATATATACTGACCTTCCCCGCTACCTATTTGGAGCAGTTTCTCAGAGCTATTTGTTTTGTTTTTTGGGTTTTTTTTTTTTTTTTTGCGGTACGCGGGCCTCTCACTGCTGTGGCCTCTCCCGTTGCGGAGCACAGGCTCCGGACGCGCAGGCTCGGCGGCCATGGCTCACGGGCCCAGCCGCTCCGCGGCATGTGGGATCTTCCCGGACCGGGGCACAAACCCGCGTCCCCTGCATCGGCAGGCGGACTCTCAACCACTGCGCCACCAGGGAAGCCCTCTCAGAGCTATTTGAGATGCTGTCTCCCGAGCTATAGTCATCATTTTGCCCAAATAAAACTTAACTCACAAATCTCATGTTGTGCTTTTTTTTTTAAAGTCAAAAACTCCCACTAACCTACTTTCAATAGCACAGCTAAGAAATACAGAAACATATTGATACTGTTGAACTTTATCTGAGCTCCCTGGTCTCTGAAAGCAGAATGGTTGAGAAATCACCCCCAGCTAACTGCGAAAGACCACCCTGCTCACAAATATTCCAAGATAAGACTTGTCTCCAACCTTCCTCATTGATTCCCATGAGACTCACTGCTGACTCCCTTGTTTATTACCTGCCTCTATAAAACCTCAGATCCATCTCCTTTTCTTGAAGACATGTCTCATTAATGAGCATTTTCCCTATTGCAATAGCCTGGTAAAATCATATCCTTAATTGTCCAGTGCATTATGTCTTGCACAATATTACTAAATTCGAAGGTTAAACTTCCAAAATGGGGAGGAAGAGCAGGGAAGCCTACCCTAAAAAACAATACTCAAGGGCTTCCCTGGTGGTGCAGTGGTTGAGAGTCCGCCTGCCGATGCAGGGGACGCGGGTTTGTGCCCCGGTCCGGGGAGATCCCACATGCCGCGGAGCGGCTGGGCCCGTGAGCCATGGCCGCTGAGCCTGCGCGTCCGGAGCCTGTGCTCCGCAACGGGAGAGGCCACAGCAGTGAGAGGCCCGCGTACCGCAAAAAAAACCAATATTCAAGTCAAGGTTAACTTAGGAGGACATTTACTATAACATAATTGTTCCATGAACTTTCTAAGTGCAGAAATATTGATGAAGTTGTGGAAATAATGTACTAATGAAGTTTTGACTCCTTTTTCTCTAGGTTTGGGTTACTCTGTAAAGGGGAGGCCAGGGAGGAATTTCCTAAGTAAAACTCATTTCCGTTCCCACTGACTTGAAAGGGATTTCACTTAGAGAGTCTTTGTGATCTGAAAGTCCCTGGGGTTCTTTTGTGTTTGTGGTGCAAAATGGCACACGGACAGCCTTGCTAGTGGCTGATGTGGGCTGACAGCTCCTCCTGGACAGGCACTTTGGCCATGAAGGGACAGCTTCTTGAGGTCTGAAGGAGGGCCAAGAGTTGAGTCCTTGGATGGTGGTGTGCTGCTCTCTTGGTGGTACCTCTCAGGTAGAATTTAGAGTTAAACATAATATTCAGAATTTAACAGTAAGGAACAAAGAGAAACCAATGGCCCCATTGCAGCAGTTTAAGAGTCTGAAAGTAAAAGTCTTCACATAAAAGAAATGCTTGTAAGAGAAAGGAGTGATTTACTCTCACCTGCTGTTGACCATTGACCTAGAGGAGGTATGGCACAATTCTTCAGTATATACTCCTGCTTTCAGAAATAAAACTCTATGCTATGTCATTTAAAGAAGCATTTTTTATATCTAAAGCCTTATGCCTGTCCTTCACAGAGCCCAACATTCCCAGTGAAAGGACTTTTCATTCTAGTTTTGAAACTTGATTGTTCTTTCATCTTGCATTTCTAATGGATCCTATAAAGAAAAAAGAACTATTCATATGGAGAGATGAAGAGAGATTTTTTTTATTTTTATTTATTTTTTGGGGGGGAGAGAGATTTTTTTTAAATGGTGTTTTCTTTGATTCATATTTTGCTAACACTCTCTGATTTTTTCCAATAGCATCAGCACTTTTTTCAGAACCAATTCTGGGTCCCATCTTTTACCTTCTCTGTTCTCTCCAGCTCACCATGACTCATTTCTTTTCTCTGCAACACAAGGAAGCAAGTGGTAGAGGCTAAGAAGTTGCAGAGTATGAGATCTAAGTTCTAATCCAGGCTCTGCCACTCAGTGGTTATGTGACTTAGATTGACCTAAGCCTCAATTTCCTAATTTTAAAATAGGAACAATAATAGAACCAATTTCATTGAGTTTGTGTGAGGATTAAGTAAGAAAATACATGCAGTGTTTTTTAACACTGGAAACACTCAGTAGGTGCTAGGGATTAATATTATCCTATATTGCCTTGAATTGCTGGTTTATCATTTTACATTAAGATATCTTATCTTTCTTATGAGACTGGCACCTCCGTGAAAGTGGAAAACCACTTTGCTTTTATTAGTTCTTAACTTTAAACAGGTATAAAATTCATTCATCATCTGTACAATGCTATGAACTGTGCTGAGTTCCAGCCCTCAGCTCCCTCTTCCACTGACCTTACATACGTGTACACGCATGCATGCACACACACACACATACACAAGTGCTCACCTCAGTTCATTTATCCAAGTTCCATCCCCCTTAAACAGCCATCCTTGCCAAACCCTCAGGCTTAAGGATGTGCACACTGGCACTGTGGTCCCAGAGCATGATCAGGAAAGAGAGTGTACGAGCACCCCCTCCTTCCTGCACTCTTCTTGCCCTGGGGAGTGGCACATGACATGGCCAGATTTTAAACACACAACTAAACAAATTAATGTATATGACCCATAATCTCTAAATGCCACTTACTGATTATCTTACCTTGCCCTATTTCTTTATAGGATTCTAGTACTATGTAACAATGATATCGAAGTATCTAAGAATATAAGGTGCTCATATAGGATTTTCAGGTCAATGAATATGTGTAGCCCAGAAATGGATGATACATACTCCAATCCTCTTGAAAGTGATAGCGTTTCTTTATTCTTGTAGATGATATTTTCTAAAATTTTCTCTATGGAAATTAAGAGAGTTAAATAACCAGTGCACAGATTATGTTAGGTAATGTTATGAAATTATGTTACAATGTTCATTTTAGGCACAACATATGTTTCATGTGAAAGGTCAGCAAAATGATTTCAGGTAGTTACAGAAAGGCACACTTGAAATGACTGTTATTTACTCAGTTGTATGAAAAATTTATTATTTTAAAGAGCTAAAAGAGTTTCTAAAAAGGATTACCTTTTTGACAGCATAAGTTAAAATGTCATGGACATTATAGTTTCACCAGTGAAGCAAACCAACTCATAAAGTTGAACTGTATTTTTCACATGAAATTCAATAATACCCACTTTTAGTAGTCTGATTAAAGAGTAGTTCATTACTAAGCAAGAGTTTTAGAACCTTGAGTTTCAACATGTGTCAACTCCACATTTACACAACTAAGTTGCTAAAAGTCAAGTGTTTTTCTAATGAGCTGATTACGTATCTCTAGAGAGAGCCACCGCAAAGGAGAAAGCAATGGGAGAACTGGGAAAGAGAACTCCAGAATCAAAAGTATGCACAAATCGTTTTTCTCCTTTCTCCCTCTGCATCAAACACAGATAAACTCCTTGAGGCTGAAACTGTCAGGTTAAAAGCCAGAGTCCAAAAAGCAGCAGGCAACATTAAACAGCTTCAGAAAAATCTGTTAGATGCAAAGTCAGCTAAGAATGCAAAGTACATATATACTAGCATATTGACTCTATCAAGAAATGAAGAAAAATGGTAAATAGAATTTACTTAACTTCTTTCTCATCCTTTTTAAGAGTTTTAAAATGGAATAGAAAAAAATCATTGATTTTTAAAACTCTTAAAAAGGATGAGAAAGAAGTTAAGTAAATATGAAAACGGGGAAAGTAAAACACCTATCAGACCGAAATTGTCAGATTAATGTGCTAAAATATAAGAAACAAGCAGAACAATAAGGAACAATGATTCTTCCATAAAAAGAAACATATAGACCTAGATCTCAAGATGTAGAATTTGAGCTCTCCTGAATAAAAAATTCCCCATGAAGACTCTACTAAAGCAGAATTGGTGAAATATAAGCAATTCTATGTAAAATAATTCAAAGCTAGAAAATAATTCTCAGATATTTAAGTGTAATCAAGAGGCTGGCAGAGACCAGTACCAAACTCTTCATGTGACCCAGAGTCACATAATATTCAAAATGTCCCAGACACAATCCAAAATTACTTGACATTTGAAAAGCCAGGAAAATCTCAATACCTTATGAGGAAAAAGAAAATTAACAGATATCAATCTTGAGATGAAAAAGATGTTGGAATTATCAGACAAAAGCTTTAAGGTAACCATCGTAACCATGCTCCAATAGATGAGAGTGAACCCCTTTGAAACAAATGGAAAGATAGAAAGTCTCAGCAGAGAAATAGCAAATATAAAAAGGAACCAAATGGAAATTTTAGGAGGAAAAAATACACTACAATAACTAAAAATTTTAAAATTCTCTGAATGGACTCAGTGAGCAGAGTAGAGATGACAGAGAAAAGAGTCATTGAATTTTGAAGATAGAGGAATAGAAATTATCCAATTTGAACAATCCAGAGAGAATAGAGATTGAAGAAAAAAATGAACACATTCTCAAGGGACTGTGCGACAATATGAAAAAGACCTAATATTCATGTCTTCAGAGTCCCAGAAGGAGAGGAAAAAGAGTGGTACAGAAAAAATATTTGAAGGAATAATGGTTGAAAACTCTCCAAATTAGGCAAAAGACACAAACTTATAGATTCAAGAAACTGAGTGAATCCCAAGTAGGATAAACTCAAAGAATTCCACACCAGACATATCATAATCAAACTGCTGTAAGTGATAAAGGAAATTAAGAGATATTTAGAACTGAATGGCAATATACATCAAATACATGTGACTCAGCTAAAACAGATTTTAGTTTGTTGACTCTGGGTCATATTTAAATTCTATGTAGAATGTTATTATTATTTTTTTTAATCAGGCAATCAACTGCTGTGTGCATTCTGTTCAGGATTTTTACTTCCATTCAGAGGGAGAGGTAGGGCAAAGTGTGCTTACTCCACCTCGACCAGAATTAAAAACTTAATTAATTTTATTACATCAAAATTAAAATTCTACTCAGTAGAAGACACCACATAGAATAAGCTAATAGGTAGTTGACAATATGGGATGAGGTATTTTTAATCTCTAAAACCAATAAGCTGATTAGTATAATGTATATTAGTAGAATGTACAAAGCAATTCTGCTCCTGAGTATATGTCCCAGGAAAGTTTTCAAACAGGATGGAAGAGAGTAAGGGGGAGAAAAATGAATACTGATTCTACCCCAACCCTTAATATTTTTTGTATTTTTATAAATCTGTAACTGATCAATGAATATTTGTTAATAATTATAAACTATGATCTAACTGTGTGCAAGCGAATATATCTATTTAATAATGGCAGTGTCAATTTTGAGAAATATCAAGAAATAAGGGCTTATTATAAGAACAGCTACTGGAGGCCTTGAATCCTTCTCTTGAGTTTCTAAACATTCTGAATTCATATACTTACACACAAAGTATATTTACATAAACACAGGACTTGGTCCTCTATTAGAAGTACAGCAACCTACTGCATAAGAAATCCTTAGGAAATTAATATAGATGGTGCCTCGTGCCAAATTATTGCACAATAGCATTTTTATATTTTACATACCGTAGTATTTATTAGGGAGAAGAGAAAAGAGGAAAGTTATTCTGTTTCAAGGCTTGATCAAGGATTCTGAGGATGCTAAATAGATTATTGCTCAGTGACTGACTTTGCAAAAACGAAAGAGCTAAGTTTAATAGGGACTCACTAAGTGCCACACACAGTTTAAGCACTTTACATGTACAGTTGACCCTTGAACAATGTGGGGTTAGGGGTACTGATCCTCTGCACAGTTGAAAATCAGCATATAACACTTTACAGTTCACCCCTCTGTATTCCAAGGTTCCGTATCCAAGGATTGTGTAGGACTGTAGTATGTATCTATTGAAGAAAGTCTGCATAGAAGTGAACCCTCAAAGTCCAAACCTGTGTTGTTCAAGGGTCAACTGTACATGACTTAGCCCTTTACATATCATCCCTGTGGGATATGTACCATTGTGAGCCCCATCCTACCCATGAGGAGTGAAGCCTGGGAAGGTTAAATAGTCCAAGGTAGAGTCCAGATTTGAAGTCAGCCAGTGTGGCTGCAGAGCCTTTATGTTTTTATCTACTATGCAGAGAAGAATAAAACAGCTCCCTTTTTCTACTTTCTGCGAAGTGCTTCTTCTTAGAGAAAAATATAAGGTTCACCTTCTTTGTTGTTTTTTTTCCCTTCTATTTTGCTAATGATATACAATTAAATGCAATACATTCTCATTTCATAAGGATGCCAAGGTGGTCAGCTCTGATTCTGTTAATTAAACAGATCGGTTTCTCCAAAAGTTCATCCCACTACTTGCCATGCACTATGGTTAGAAAATCTGCTTAATTTTAAGTTTTCATTAGCTAAATATCAGTAGAGGCTATAAATAGATGTAAACTCAGATTGAAATCCACCCTGGTGGGTATGAGCTTAGCAGATCTGGACTGAGGGCTAAGCATTTTCACTCTTTTCCTTTGGATTTTTCAAGGTGAATGCAATTAAATTTACATAAATCTTACTCTATGCCAGCACTGTAAAAATGTTCTATTGATCTGTATGTTTTTTTTATACGTGCAAGCAATAGGCAGTCTTTTTCCTCCCAGCTTTAGGGGATTCTTAAGTAAGTCACAATAAACTTTTCCTTAGAGAACATTCTGGTTAGATATCTGCTTGGGTTTTCTCCTGTAAAATGCATGACTACATGGAACTATGCACTAATGAAGAGCTATACTAAAGACAGAGAAACCAAAGTACTGAATCTCATTATCAGAGATCATCACCAGTCTGTTTTCTATCCCTCAGGTGTTAAAAGGCCTGTTGTTCACTATTACCTTGAAAAGTAATCATATTTATGTAAGTGTGATGTCCCAAGATAACTGCATCCTTCTTATGACCTGCAGCTTCTCATAATTAGGCCTAAAACTTTACACCTCAGAGGTGTCACAAAGCTCTGTACATGATAACATTCTTTAGCCCTCTAATTAGTGTTTATGGTAGCCTGCCTTTTGTTTACACTTTTGACTCAGATGTTTAATTATGAAGATGACAGTACTAGAAAACTATGGGATAGCAGATAACTATGGGTGGATAACTCCACCACCCCCACTTTATTTGGAAATCAGTCCTCCTCTCCACACGTGGAGCACGCAGAAGCTGCCATGTTTTTAAACCTCCTGGCTATGGTGGATATTTTTTTAGCAGTCAATCATTTATTCAAGTTAGGCATCAGAGACCTTCCCAGGATTCTTTAATTTGGTACGAGAAAGTGTGTGAGTTAGCCTTTGTGTGGTGGTGGGAGAAGTAAAAAGTGAATTTAAGACAGTTGGTGACTTTGCTGTCCCACAGAAGACGTGGCATTCAGTGAGAGAAAATGAAGCTGATCCACACACATGAGAGGAGACAGAGACAAAGTTCTATGGCATTCAAGTCCCAAGTGCCAGCTATGCCTAAGTCCAACTTCATTCTTAGCATTCCTACTTTCCTAAGTTGTGGTTTCTAACTTTTGCTGATTTTGCTCACCACTGTACATCTAAAATTGAAGAGCCCAGCAAATAGAATATGTCAGATTTAACAGGTAAAATAGATAGATCTACATTTGTATCTATATTTATGTCTGTATCTATACATATCTGCTGAATGAACGTTGAATAACATGAGTTGCCCTCTAATTCCAATATTGCCCTGTAATTCCAATAAATTCCCCTTTTAACCTAAGTTGGACTTCTGCCACTTTTAAGAGTTCTGATCTCCACAATAACCTAAAACAGCTACTGCATACATTACTTAGAAATCTCTTTTATTTTTCTAAACTGGAAGAAAACAATGAGGCTATCAGAGTGGTCTAGAAAAATTGGGGCATTATATGCCAAATGTGAAATGAATGTTGAATCTCAGAGCATGTGGATGGCTACCCACTGGCAGTGCCTCTCCCTCAGTACTTCCAGTTACAAGGGCCACGTTGGGAACTTCACTTAGTGCCCTGAGACAAGAAGGCAGAGACCCTCCTCCCGGAAGCTGGTAATTTATGGCGCTCAGGGTAACAATGGAAGTGTATCAACCCCTTAAAACATAGCTTGTTATTACATGGATTTAGAACAAATCATGATCCTCTAAGCCTAATGATACAAGCCAGGCTTCCTAAAACAATTTTTTTTTTTTTTTGGTGACAAAAAAAGTTAATAAAATTTAGTTTAAAAGACCTTTGTATGTCACTGTTCAGTGAGAGAAGGTATGAGAATAAGTACAGTGGGAAAAGGCCCCTCCCCAGTAACCCATTGCACAGCATGGTACACCACAGGTCTTGGGGGTGAATACTCTCCAAGTAGGCGTTCACTTTTTCTTTCCACATTTTGCAATGTTTTCCTGGGGGCTGTTTCCCCCATGTCATGACCTGACTTTCAGGGCCCCAATGCAGCTTAATTTTCCCCATGCCTATAATCCCCTGACTCAGAGCTCTTAGAATCCTATGCTCCCTTCCTCCTAATGTCTAGATACTTAAAGTGTGTAATAGAATCATACTTTGAGTTATGCAGCTTAGGAAACTCCTTTTTCAATTTATACATGTTCCATTTTTTCCTGCCTCTACCGTAGCTTCTACTGTTCCCTCCAACTGCAATATCTCTATCACTATGTGCACCATTCCTTCACCAACTGTCATCTGGCATCTTGACTTCTCCCCACAACCGAATAAGACCTTTCCCCTCATTAAATCTCTTTGACAATTTGCTCAAACTCAATCATAACACTTGCAGTATCTTTATTTACGCAAATGTCATATGTCCTGGTGAGAATCAGCCTCTCAAGGATAGGAACTATGTCTTACTCATCTTTGTATCTGTTACAGGGCCCAGCATACCACTACACAGAGCCAGAGTTCAATAAATGATTTGAATTTGATTTTAATCATTTATTTATACTGAGACATCTGTATATTCAATTGAAATGAGAAAAATTATAGTTTATAACTAACTGGATTTGAATTTAGAAGAAAATCTCACAAAATACCTTCCTCATTATTACGTACATGAGATAAACAGAATTCAGTTCAAAGACATTAGTAGAGAAAAAGCGTTTTAAAAAGCCAGTTGAGGGCTTCCCTGGTGGCGCAGTGGTTAAGAATCCGCCTGCCAATTCAGGGGACACAAGTTCGAGCCCTGATCCGGGAAGATCCCACATGCTGTGGAACAACTAGGCCCACGTGCCACAACTACTGAACCCACATGCCACAACTACTGAAGCCCACACTCCTAGAGCCTGTGCTCTGCAACAAGAGAAGCCACCGCAATGAGAAGCCCGTGCACTGCAATGAAGAGTAGTCCCTGCTCGCCGCAACTAGAGAAAGCCACGCACGGCAACAAAGAACCAAAGCAGCCAAAAATAAATAAATAAAATAAATAATTTTTTTTTAAAAAGCCAATTGAAATGTAAAATAAGTTTTGGACAGCAAGTTAAAAACATAAAACAACAATCTCACCTGAAAAGGGATTCATTCAAACTTTTAGGCTTTTTGCCTCTCCAAAAGGCAGGGCCATTATTCTCTTCTTTGACTTAAAAAAAAAAAAGTTAGTTGGTCATTAGTTACATGATTTGATTGAGTTTATGAAGAAGATAGAGTTACTGTTCTGAATTGATGACTCTATAAATCCTCACAAAAACTTGCAAATTCAAAATTATAAACTGGGCAAAGAGCCAAAGTTCTTTTTACCACTGCACCACCAGGGAAGCCCCCCAGCCAATATTTTTGAATGGAGAGTGAATGCTGTTAATAACCATAATAAAACCACAATTATCAGGGCAGGACTTGTGGTTCCCTCTGTAGTGGGAGGCCCAAGTTTCACAGAGATGACTACCAGGAATTTTCCTAAAGCCAAGTGTTCACAATCTTTCCAGTTACCCCCCTGCACTTCTTCACGAGGGTTTTCATTAAAATCTCTGGCTGTTAATAAGGTTATTAAAATCAAACAAGCACTGGGACTTCCCTGGTGGTCCAGTGGTAAAGAATCTGCCTTCCAACGCCGGGGACACGGGTTCGATCCCTGGTCAGGGAACTAAGATCCCACATGCCATGGAGCAACTAAACCCGCACGCCACAACTACTGAGCTGGTGAGCCTCAACTAGAGAGTCCACGTGCTGCAAACTACAGTGCCCACGTGCTCTGGAGCCCACGCCACAACTAGAGAGAGAAAAACCTGCACGCCACAACTAGAGAGAAGCCCATGCGCTGCAACGAAAAGCCTGCATACCACAATGAAGACCCAACACAGCCAAAAAATAAATAAATAAATAAATAAATAAATAAAATCAAAGAAGCACTGACCTGGGCTTCCCTGGTGGTGCAGTGGTTAAGAATCTGCCTGCCAATGCAGGGAACATGGGTTCAAGCCCTGCTCCAGAAAGATCCCACATACCACAGTGTAGCTAAGCCCGTGCACCACAGCTACTGAGCCTGTGCTCTAGAGCCCATGAGCCACAACTACTGAGACTGCATGCTGCAACTACTGAGCCCACATGCCACAACTACTGAAGCCCGCACGCCTAGAGCCCGGGCTCTGCAACAAGAGAAGCCACCGCAGTGAGAAGCCTGTGCATTGCAATGAGGAGTAGCCCCGGCTCACCGCAACTAGAGAAAGCCCGCTCGAAGCAACAAAGACCCAATGCAGCCAAAAATAAATAAAATTAATTAATTTTTTTAAAAATTAAAAAAAAAAAGAAACAGCCACAATGACTGATAAAGAGTTGACCACTTCTTTCTTCCTCCCACAGTGAGATCTTTGAAATGCAACAAGTGAGTCAAAATAGAGGGGAAAAAAGCTCATGATACAAAGAAGTATGCATAACATGGTCTCATATAACTCTCACTATCTCTCAAAATGCATGACACAGATAAACAACACAGGGATCATCCCATACAAACACAAAAGAAGCATTAAGAGAGCTGAATCTGAGCAGCAGGAGACCCGTGGGAATTTACTCTTGACTCTGCCACTAACTGGCTATGTTAACTCTGGCCAGTGTGGTGAGTTGTCAGTCTCCCAAGTCCCTCAATATTTGGAAATAAGGAAATATGTCCCTTTCTAAGAGGTAAACTGTATGATGGATCTGAGCATCCATTGATTCACTTATTCATTCTTCCAGTTTTACAAGTAGTTATTGACTATCTGCTATGTGTCTGGGAATATAACGCACAGTGATACAGGGATGAAAAGACAAACAAGGTCCTGCTCTCATGGGGCTTACATTTACTATGGGACATAGACAATAATAAATCACTAAACACATTAATCTTATACTGCAAATAGTGGTAAGTGTTTTGAAACAAAGAGATGTGCTAAGTGTGTTGGGGGAATGGTACTTTAGATTGGGTGAACACAGAAGGCATCCCTGTGGAGGTGATGCTGAATTCAGAAACATGACTGACAAGAAGGGATCAACCCTCTGAAGATCTGAGGAAACGTGTTCCAGATAGGATGGCAGGTGCAAAGGCCCTGAGGCAGGAAGAAGAGCAGAAAGAGCCCTGGGAAGAGTGGTAGGAGGTAAGTCAGAGATGGAGGGGTCAAACCATGGAGGCTCCTATAGGCAATAAGGAGTTTGCAAGTTCATGCAGACTTTGAAACAGAAGAGTGATATAATTTAATTTATAATTATTATTTAAAAGGATCATCCCAACTGCTATGTGGAGAGGAATCAATTTGGAGGCAATTTCAGTAGTCTAGATAAGGGACTGGACAAGTGGTGCTAGAAAAAGGAATAAGAAAAATGGGAAAGGTCATAGTTAGATATATTTTGGAAGACAAGTGATGGGGTTCAGAACACACCACCCCAAAATATGGTGCCTTGGCATACTGAATACTTTGAGCTGAAGGAATTCAAGAAAACACAGATGCAGGAAAGTCCTTCTGACCTTCCCCAGCCCTCCTCCCCTGAATCAGGTCTTAAGGCCCTCATGAGAGAGGTGCCCTCCCTATACCCAGAGGAAAGGAACATCCTTATCTCCAAGACAGGGATGTTAAGACAAATCCAAACAAGCAGCCCTTTCTAAAATTTCCCCAGGCTATTACCCTTAGCTTTTTTGAACTATCACATTTTTCTATGACTCTCATAGGTTTAACAGTTAAACACACATAGGTTTAACTGTTTCTTCTTTGAGATTTCATTTCCTTATAAAGGCTCCCATGTCATATAAAATTTTCAGACCTAGCCAGGGTCCCTAAGAGGGCTGAGAAAAACATTTTCCTCTTCTACACAAGTCAAGATGACATACTGATGTGTAGGATGAGGAGAGTGAAAGATAGAATTAAAGATAATGGAAGATGATGTTACTTCCTAAAATAGGAAAAGCTAAGAGAGGAACACGTTTGGGGCTGGAGATCAGGAATTCTGTTTTTGAACATATTAAACTTGACAAATCCAGTGCACAAATTTTCAAAAAGGATAAATGAGATTTTAAAACACCTAATATATAGGGACTTCCCTGGTAGTCCAGTGGGTAAGACTCCATGCTGCCAATGCAGGGGGCCTGGTTCAATCCCTGGTGGGGCAACTAGATCCCGCATGTATGCTGCAACTAAGAGTCCTCATGCCGCAAATAAGACCTGGCGCAGCCTAAATAAATAAATAAAACACCTAATACATAATCAATGCCCAAAAACCAGTTACTTTTTCCCCAAATTTACTAAATCTCCTAAAGAGATAATATCAATCTTACAGATTCAGGAACCTTAGTTGACTTAATATATGTGAATAAAGGTTATTGATAATAATGAAACATGTATGTAGCTCTTCCCACGTGCCAAGTACTATTTTAAGTGTGTTTCATCTATTAATGAAGTTAATCCTCCCAACAGCTCTATAAGGAAGGTGCTGTTATCTCCATTTCACAGATGAAGAAATGGAGGCACAAAATAGGGGTTGAATATACTTGACCAAGTCCACACAGGTAGAAAGCAAAAGCTGAATAAAAATGTATTACTAAATGCCCCGATGTATATTGTAGATAATAAACTGAGAAACAAAGAGACAGATTATGTTGAATATTTAACAAATATTTATTGGCCATCTCACCTGTATCAGGCAATGTTCTAGGAACCAGAGAGAGCAATGAGCAAAACAGACCAAAAGACCTGCTCTCATGGTCTCAGTCAAGGAAAAGTGATTTGGAGAAGGAACAACTTGGGCTTAGCCTGGAAACAGTGTAGGATTTGAATACGGGAAGGGGAAAGCAGGAATCCATTAGCAAACTACAGTGGCCCCTTCGGCACAGCCTGTGACCTGTTTCTGTCCGAGCCGAGAATATTTTTTACATTTTTAAAAGGAGAAAGAGAAGGAGGAAGATTATAGATACGACGTTCTGAACATCCTTGAAGGAGGAGGAAGCAAACACTGCAAGCAAACAGGCCCGGCTATAAAGGTGCATTTGCTGCCTGTTCAAGAAGCCACATGGACCCCAGGATGGCTGGAGAGGAGATATTCACTGAGGAAAGTGGTGAAAGGACAAGGACAAAGAAAGGCAAGAAGTAGAAACAAGGGCTGCTGACGTTGACAGGTTTTTTTTCTTTGTAGGTGATGGGATGGCATTGAAGGAGAGTGAATCCATAGGAAATCACTGTTCAGGAGAGTTGGTTCTCACACTTGAAAAATGTGTCTAATCTTAAAAGGGCTTAAAGAATAGTATTGTGATGCACATGACAAGGGCAGAACTCTAGAGCTTTCAAAAGCAACTTTGAAAGAAAACATCTGCCTTTCACAAAAGCTCTGCCTGAACAACCTTGGAAACCCTTTCTTTTAGGATATGAACCATAACAAACACCTACTGAGTGGTGATCATTTTGTAATGTATAGAAATATCAAACCACTATGTTGTACGCCAGAAACTAACATAGTGTTATAAGTCAATTATATATCAACTTTTAAAATAATTAATTTTTAAATATAAATGATTAAAAAACTTACATAAAATTATTTAGGGCTTCCCTGGTGGCGCAGTGGTTGAGAGTCTGCCTGCCGATGCAGGGGACACGGGTTCGTGCCCCGGTCCAGGAAGATCCCACATGCCGCGGAGCGGCTGGGCCCGTGAGCCATGGCCGCTGAGCCTGTGCGTCCGGACCCTGTGCTCCGCAACGGGAGAGGCCACAACAGTGAGAGGCCCGTGTACCGCAAAAAAAAAAAAATTATTTAAATAAAACTGACATTAATTTGTTTTGAAAAAACAAAACCAAATCACCTACTGAGACCTCCAAGTGCACGTGGAACTTGTCTTTGCTAGAACAGAAATCTCACATCTATACTCTGGGTCTAACGTTTTGTTGCTGTTCTTTCAATTTTTTTCCTTAGGGGAGAGAACAGAATTTTATCTGTATATTTGCAAATTTTATCCTAAGTGTAACTGGAATATGAGACATGAACTATGTGGAGAAATCTGGCCAAATGTGGAACAAGAAGGGTAGAGGCCCAGAGGCATAAAGGACTGGTTTGCTTAGGGGCTTTATTGACAGGACAGTAAAAACAAAGGCCAAGTGGGAACCTGAGCCAACTGAAAGTTAAATAACAAGAGACAAACTTGCACAGTAAAATGAGAAGACCTTTGAGAACGGAAAAGTATGTCTAAAGAGGTAGCCTTAGAAAGAGGACAGCACCCTAGTAGAAAAGGAGATTAAACAGTTTATCTTTCAAGAAAGGAGGAACCAGTTCTAAAAAACAAACCTGCCTGGCACTGAGATAATATAATCCAATGTAATAGATAGCAGGACAACTATATATGACATAACATAGAAATCAGCAAAATTCTCTATGTGGTACCAAGGACAGACATAGTGTTATCAATTCGTTATTAATTGACACTAGATAAAGCAATTTGGGGACACCCATTTTTCACACAGCCTATGGAGCTTAGTACAAGCCACTGAAATGTAACAATAACTATAATAAAAACCCAGAAAAAGAGATTAAGGCATTTGTGCTTGGCGTGATTATACTTATTTCTCACTGAAACAATACATTTTAACAATTACCCATTTTAAAACAACATAAGAGAAAACACTTCTTTATTGAATTCCTATTGCTGTTGTAACACATTACCATAAACTTGTGGTATTAAACAACGCAAACTTATTTTCTTACAGTTCTGGGGTCAGAAATCTGATATGGGTCTCACTGGTCTAAAACCAAGGTATCAGCAAGACTGCATTCTTTCTGGAGGCTCTAGGGAAAAACCTGTTTCTGTGCCTTTTCCAGCTTTTAGAGGCTACCCACATTCCTTGGTTCGTGGCCCCCTTCCAACTTCAAAACCAGTAGTCTTTCTTATGCTGCATCACTCTGCTGCTGACTCTTCTTCTGTCTCCCTTTTCCACTCTTAAGGATTTTGTGATTACATTCGCCCTATGCAGATAATCCAAGATAATCTCCCTATTTTAAGATCAGCTGATTAGCTAGCAACCTTAATTCTATCTGCAACTGTAATTCCCCTTTGCCATGTAACGTAAAACAGGTTCTGGAGATATCTTTTGGGAGCCGTTATTCTGCCTACCACAACTTTAAACAAAGTTAAACTATATTGTGTAAGATGGACATTAAATCTATCAACAATGCTGAAATCTTAGATTTGTTCGGCACCTTTATAGACATTACACATTCTTCTATATGCCTGAAAGGTAAACTCTGTAAATCGAGTACAGAGTTTACCTTGTAAACTAAATAAATTGGTATGCCTTTTTGTAATATTCTTGGCTTGGGAGGCCTAGGGAGCGTTACTGTACTTTGCAGATTCTGACAGCTTAGAAAGCAATATATATAACAACTACTGAAATATGTAGTATTTCATATAAATAAATAAATTGGTATGCCTTTTTGTAATATTCTTGGCTTGGGAGGCCTAGGGAGCTTTACTCTACTTTTCAGATTCTGACAGCTTAAAAAGAAATACATATAACAACTACTGAAATATGTATACTGTCTCTTTTTGGGGAGAGTAACAATATCCTAAAATCACTATTTTCTGTTAAAAGAATACATGTTTACACTGCAGACACTAGAAGAAGTTGAGTGTTTAATGTTTTCTAAAACATTTGGTCAGAAGTTTAATTTTTTAAAAATTTTAGTTCAAGAGAACGCAAACAGTAGCAGTGAGGAAAAGGCAGTTTTACTTCCAGCTTTGGCTCAAATAAAGCAAAGAAATTAGCATAGTGATATCAGCCCACGGTGGTATTTTAAGTAGAAAAAGAAAGCATTTACTTTTTTCATTTATTTATTTATTTTTAATTTATTTATTTTATTCATTCTTTTATTTTTCTCTACATTGGGTCTTCATTGCTGCGTGCAGGCTTTCTCTAGCCGCGGTGCAGTGCATGGGCTTCTCATTGCAGTGGCTTGTTGCGGAGCACGGGCTCTAGGCACGCGAGTTTCAGTAGTTGTGGCTCGCAGGTTCTAGAGAGCAGGCTCCGTAGTTGTGGTGCACGGGCTTAGCTGCTCCGCGGCATGTGGGATCTTTCCGGACCAGGGCTCAAACCCATGTCCACTGCATTAGCAGGCGGATTCTTAACCACTGTGCCACCAGGGAAGCCCTACTTTTTTCATTTAATTGTATTATTTTCTTACAGACATGTTTCAAACAAGCTATGATTTCCTTGGCAAAACAGCTCTATCAGGGCTTCCCTGGTGGCGCAGTGGTTGAGAGTCCGCCTGCCGACGCAGGGGACACGGGTTTGTGCCCTGGTCTGGGAAGATCCCACATGCCGCGGAGCGGCTGGGCCCGTGAGCCATGGCCGCTGAGCCTGCGCGTACGGAGCCTGTGCTCCGCAACGGGAGAGGCCACAGCAGTCAGAGGTCCGCGTACCGCAAAAATAAATAAATAAATAAATAAAAATTAAAAAACAGCTCTATCAAGAGTCTCGCCAACCTCTCCCTTGAGGGACACAGAGACTAGGGCAAAGGAAAGAAAAACGAGGCTAGACACCTGTCCCCAATGGAAAAAGGAAGAACACACCTGAAGAGCAGCTCAGACAAAGAGAGCCAAGGGGGAAAAACAGTAATTGGAGAGAGACTGCTTCAAGCTGTTGCTGGTTTATAAGGTAAATCTATTCCTGGACGAAAGGGATACAGTAGCAGCACACTAAAAACTGGGACAGATTGTATCTCCTTCAAGGCTCCGCTATGACACTCCTTCCAGGAAGTTTTCCCAGCATGGCCTGAGCCCAGTTTGGATGAATGATCCGCCTGAGAGTGCCAGGCGTCCCATGCGCATCTCATTAATGCATGCATGCATTCATTAATTCATTTATTCACTTAACTCATATTGAGCACCTAACACGCTCTAAGCCCTAAAAATAAAAAAATAAACAAGGCATAATAGCATTTATCACATGGCATTTATTTGTCCTGGTGTTGGCTTTCTGTCTCTCCCACAGCAGCTTCTGGGATGGCGCCCTATTTCATTTTTGTATCCTCAGTGTCTAGACAGTGCTTGGCAAGGCTAGATGCTTAATGAACTTAGGAATGACCTCAAAGCGTACTTCTGATAGGGGGCTATGTTCTCCAAATCTGTATTTGAGGGGACAGGGGATGACCGGTACACAAGATGAGAACGGTAAAAGTATCTTTATTCGGAGTGCATACAGAACCCCCCCAAGAAGGGGGGTTCTCGCGAGCCCGCCCGCGCGCCTCACCAGGTCAATGGCCGCGATGTTCCGGAGCGCCACGACTCGCCGGATGGACTGGAGCGGGTTCTCGGTCAGGTAGATGAGCCGGTCACTGAGCAGCACGTACTTTAAGGTGTGTTTCCCCGTGTCGGACACCACGATGCACGGCTCGTAGGCGCGGATGACGTTGTAGATCTCGGGCCGGCAGACGCCTCCGCAGGAACGCGTCCAGGCGGCTGTTCTTACGCGCGGGGAAACCGGCCCGCGCGGGGCTGGCCATGCGGGGCGCCCGCTGCAGGGCCGAGGGCTGAGAGTGGTGGACGCCTCCGCGCAGCCCCGCCTCCGCGCCGCCCGCGGTAGAACCCACGCGCGCCACAAAGCCGTCGCTAACCCCGGGCACTGGGGGCCGGGCCCCGGGATTCGGAGACCAAATCCTGGGTCCGTCTCCTTGGAGCATCACCACCCCCCTCCCGGCCCCGCCCCCGCTCCCCCCCAATCCTGGTCTCAACCCCAGACAACAGTGGGCGGGCCACGACGCCGGTCCCCCACGTTCCTTGCTGGCGAGCATCCTGGGCCCTCCTCTCACCCCGGCCCCCTACCCTCGCCTACTCCAGCTGTTGCAGACCAAGCCATTTCTTACAAACTGTGTGGAAGCCTCGGTTTTAGTCGGGTTTTCTATTAGAAACTTGAATGACATGTGATTTACCGATTTATTTTTAAATAGAACAATCCTAGAGCTCTATTAAGATCAATCACACAGGTTTATTTATCATTCGATTATAACACTGCATGGCATAGCTCTCTAAGTTTTATGAGTAGAAACGTAGCTTTTCTTTCTCCAACTACATAAAATCAGACAGAAGAAAATCTTATAAATTGTTTTGAGCACACCCAAGCCTACCTAATGGATATGTTTCTGTTCCCAGTGCCCAGGACAACGCCCTGTAGGCAGTCGGAACTCAATCTGTGTAGGATGAATGAATGGGTGAAGCCTGCATCTTGAACAAATTGAAGCTTAGAGGTTGAGAAATGCTGATCATGCAGCCTTGAGACTGCAGGGTAGTAAAAGTACTGCTTAGTTTTTACAGACCATGAATAGCTTATTACAAATTAGGTTAGAGAGATGAGAAGGAACAGCAACAGAAACTTGCCTCCAATAACTCTAGGTGAGAACTTTCATTTTAATTTCAAATCCTAGAAAAGTCATTCTCTCTTCCTGCTCACTCACCCAGAGACCTGGTAATGCAAACCATATATTTATATTTTGTTTGATTTGCTCCAGCTACCTGCAACCCAGAATCGAATTACATATTCTTTATTGCATTTTATATTCTCCTTTTCCTCATATTTTACTATGGCATACTGTATGTTGTAAGCAATTTCAAATCCTTTGTGGAGAGTATAAATAAATTAAAATGCATAAACTTATTGTAAACTAAATCGCCGCAAAAGGGAACTGAGGAGAAATGTTTGGATGTGACTAAAGAAGTCTGAGGAACTCGATAGCAGCAAAGAAGTAGAAACAATATGTCTTTTTTTGGTGAGAATGTATTTGGTGAATAAGGAGAGAAGAGCCACCTGCTGACAAAATTTTAAATGACCTAGCATTTAAAGTTTTCTTAGAATCTGTTCATACATCTGACTCTTCATAACTTCATACCTGGAGCCCCAGAGGCATGGCTGTTTCCTCTGAAATAAAGACTATTCGCTATGTAACCCTTTCTAGAATTTGTTGCCTCAAACCAACAGAAGGCAAAGGCCCTTCAGCTTTGCCAAATAGCCACACCTTACAAGAGTGGTTGAAAAGAACCTAGGGGTAAGACAGGAATAAAGACACAGACCTACTGGAGAACGGACTTGAGGATGTGGGGAGGAGGAAGGGTGAGCTGTGACAGGGCGAGAGAGAGGCATGGACATATATACATTAACAAACGTAAGGTAGATAGCTAGTGGGAAGCAGCCGCATGGCACAGGGATATTGGCTGGGTGCTTTGTGACCGCCTGGAGGAGTGGGATAGGGAGGGTGGGAGGGAGGGAGACGCAAGAGGGAAGAGATATGGGAACATATGTATATGTATAACTGATTCACTTTGTTATAAAGCAGAAACTAACACACCATTGTAAAGCAATTTTACCCCAATAAAGATGTTAAAAAAAAAAAAGAAAGAAAGAAAAGAAAAGTAAATGGCTACTGCAGAGGTGGAATGTGAGGAAAGTGGGGAAAGGCATCAGTCCAGACTGCTATTGCGTGTCTCTTGGGCTCGCTGTTCCATACCCACTTCCTGGGACTAAGAAACAGAATTACTGGATCAGGACCGGAAAAGACAGCATATCTGCTCTGTCAGGAATCCCATCATAAATGAGCTTTTGGTGATAAGAGTACTAGGCTTAACAAATGTTGCACATGAAGAAGGGAATTTAACAAAGGGTCTGGTGGTTAAGGTGAGCTCAGTTAAATTTTTAACTTTGTGGCACACAGAGAAGGCAGTATCTTGGTTTCCAGTCACTTGTTCTATACTGTTGCCAGTGTAACTGCAAAGTTCGGATCACAGGAAAGGGGTTTCATATAGGAGAAAGATCCCTGGATTTGGAGTCAGGAGAACTGGATTAGAGCACTAATCCTGTTGCTCAGTACCTGAGATTTTTGGAAAGTCACTTCACCTTTTTGAGCCTCATTTGACCATTCGTAAAATGAAACTAGTACTAATTTATGCCCTGCTAACCAAAGAGCTGATGTGAGGAGCAAAGGCAATGACTTATGAGTTCTGAAAGCACTACAGACATGCAAAGTATCCATATTCCCTTATCTTTGGGTAAGCTTTATGAGGATAGTTAACATAAATACACCCTACATAAGCATTTATTCCTTATCTTCTAAATCCATCCAAACTCAGGAAGCATTTGGTACAGATCCTGTGCAATCAAGCACTTAAGAGATGTTTCTTGATAAAACTATCCAAAGGAATGGAACATGACTTACCTGGAACTAATACCCAAAGGCACTCTCCTTAACCAGAAGAACAGAATAGCCTTAGGTCTAAGGATGAGAGGACAGTAGTGTTGAGCATAGGTCTGCAGAGCCAGATGCCGTGGTTCAAATTCCAGGTCTCACTCAGTAGTTTAAAAAATTACCTTGTACAACTTTATTTATTTATTTATTTGGCCACACTGCACGGCATGCAGGATCCTACTTCCCCAACCAGGGATCAAACCTGGGCCCTTGGCAGGGAGAGTACGGAGTCTTAACCACTGGACTGCCAGGGAGTTCCTGGACAACTTACCTTAATTGCTCGGTGCCCCAGTTTCCTGATCTGTGAAATGGGGGTAATAGTACCAACCCCATAGAGTTATTATGAGGATTAGCAATGTTTCTAAGTACTTAGAACAGGTACCTAGAACAGAGCGACAATGTGTACGTGTTTTAAAAATAAATTGAACAAGTATGTGATTTCCTGGTACACATATGGTCATTTAGTTCCCCATATACAAAGTAGTAATATTAAACTCTTCCTTGTTGGGTGCTAGCCTAACTTTTTAAACTTCAGATTAAGGCTCAAGACAACATCTAATCTACATGCACAAATGTACAAACAAAAGAATGGCATTTTTACCTTTTTTTTTTTTTAGTTGCATTTTTGGTGGAGAAATGAGCAGTGGGCCATAGGTCATAAGAATCCTGTAAGGATTTCAAACTAGAAGTACCCTTCAGTGGGTCTAGGGATCCCAAGTGTTCCCATCTCCCAGCGTGAAACTAAAGACAGTATGTATAGAGAGATACTTGAAGCCTGTAGTAGGTAAATAGAACCTGCACTTTTAAAGGTGTCTGAATTAGGAATCCCTTGGTATTTCTACTTAGTATTAATGGATACTGACCATTTAAATATCTACATTAGTAGTCAACTGACATATAGAGAAGAGGAGGTATCATTATGATAAAGTCTAAGGAAACATGCAAATGCTTTGGATTAAAACAAACAACTTTTTCTTTTACTAAATAATGCCCCAGTGCTCTGTTCTGCTTCAGGCTTCCTGCTTCACACCCACTTACTCTAAAAGAAACCAATGATTGGACTAGAACCCAATAAAGACAGCTCACCTGACCTATTTTCCGACTTCTTTCTCAGCCAGGAAACCCATCATGAATGAGATTTTGGTGACAATGACACTAGGCTTAATAAGCTTTGAGACAAATAAGAGAATCTGACACAGAACTCAGTGCTTGTCAGCTCATATTATATTATTTGGGTTCAATTCAATACATTTCACAGATATTTACAGAGAAATTATTACCCATAAACAGAATCAGGATAAAACTTATTTTCAGTCTTCAAGAATTGACTAATAGGTGAGTAAGACAACCACACAAATTTAATACAAAACAAAAACATATTAAAATATATTAATGACATGAGAGGTATGAAAAAAAAAGCGCAACATCAAAGAAATGATCAAATAAGCCTGGTTATGGAAATGTGGAAACACTTCTTGAGGGAGGTAGCATTCAATAAATTCTCAAAGAGTGAATGAAACTGTTTCTTTTTTTCCTTTTATTATAGTCAGTTTTAAAAATTTTTTTTAATGAATGGACTACATGTTCACTGTGAATTTTTTTTTAAATCCAAAAAGGTACAAGGAAGATAACAAAAATCACCTGCAGTCTCACAACCTAAAGATAACTTTCAAGTAATGGATAAGTTTCCTTCAGTAAGTCCATGAGAGAAGCTTTGAAAGCCTAATGTAAGGTAGAGGAAATAAGGAAAGGAACAGAAAAGATAGATGTGAGGCACTATGCTGAAATTGAACTGGATCACTGAACATGAAACCAACAAACTGACCCTAAGAGCACTGAGCTATGTTGAGGAGTTGAATGCATTGGTAGAAATAGCCACATCAGGAGGGAGATGTATTTTGTGGGTAAGATCACGACTTTGGTTCTGGACATGTTAAGAGTTGACATGCTGGTGAGATGTGTAGGTGTCTTGTAACACAAGTTAGGAGTACAGAATCTTAGAACCCGAAGTAGAGAATGGGAGATTATCTTCATAGAAATGAGTGTTGAAGCCATGGAAATAATTACTGAGAGCAAGTGCAGAAAACAGAAAGCCAGATGGCTAAGGAGGCAGCCTTGGGGAAGACATGGTAAAGAGAACAAAAGTAGGAGTGCAGTGAAGACAGAGTAGTCATCAAAAAAAATAAAAGGATTTTGAGGATAACACAGGGTCAGAGTCAAGAGAGGAATTTCAAGGAGGAAGGAAATAGTCAACAGAAAAGTTGAAATAAATTAATAAAAATGGTCACAGGGTTGGATCATTTGTAAGAGTTTTAGTAGAGTGATTTGGGAACAGAAAACAGATTACAATAAGTGAGAGACTGGAAGATTAAGTGTAGGCAACATATATGGTGTCCTGAAGACAGGAAATCTAGAATCAAGAATCTAGGGTTCTAGCCCACCATTTACTAGCTATGTGGATAAGTTACTTAAAATAGATCCACCTGTTTTTTAATTTATTTATTTATTTATTTATTTATTTATTTTTGGCTGCATTGGGTCTTCGTTGCTGCGCATGGGCTTTCTCTAGTTGCAGCGAGTGGGGACTACTCTGTTGTGGTGCGCGGGCTTCTCATTCCGGTGGCTTCTCTTGTTGCAGAGCACGGGCTCTAGGTGCACGGGCTTCAGTAGTTATGGCGCGCGAGCTCAGTAGTTGTGGCTCATTGGCTCTAGAGCACAGGCTCAGTAGTTGTGGCACACGGGCTTAGTTGCTCCGCAGCATGTGGGATTTTCCGAGACCAGGGCTCGAACCCATGTCCCCTGCATTGACAGGCAGATTCTTAACCACTGCACCACCAAGGAAGCCCCTGTTTCCTTTTCTGTAAATTAAAAATGATGATCATGATCATGATCATGATATCTGCTCCATCCCTACAAGGTTAAGAGGAACAAATTAGAAAAGTTATATGGAGACATATTGTAAACCATAATGAAATATATAAATGTTATCTACCCTAATTCTTTCAAGTACTCTGGCAATTGAAAAAAAAGGGAAATATGGGACAGGAACAATGTTTTATTTTTATAAGAGAGGTGCCTCACCATATTTATAGGAAGAAAAATTGACTTAGCACAATAGTTCTACAGCGTCATCACCATTTAGTGGACCTTCATTTGAGAGACAGGGGTTAGAAGCACAGACTCTAGCGCCAGACTATGCGCGTTTGAATCCCAATTCTGCTACTTAACTTTTATGCACTGCTGTTTCCTCATCTGTAAAATGGGCATAATGATAGTACCGTGTGAGGATTAACATCTGAACATTCAGGACTGTTTCTGGCACATAATAAATGCTCCAAAATGTTGCCAATTAGTACATACAAGCATTGCCATGTGCAAGCACACATGCTTTAAGTTAAAATAATCACAGCTCTTTGTCAACATTTTGATAACTGGCATTTTATGTTAGTCTGAGATGGGAAACTGTCCATCCCTTTATGGATGGGGGAACCAGAATACGGAATGGTCAAATTTAATATCCCTCTCAGATCCTCTTCAGGTAGATTCCAAGTAGTTTCCTTATTTGTTACGAAATAACATGAATTTACAAAATTCAGAGGTTTTTTACAATCCTAGGTATTTGAACTACCATAAAGGGCCAGTGTTATTAGATAAACTGTAGATAAGCTATAGATACTAGATAAGCTGTAGATAAACTTCCCCATATGAAGTATCCACAAAATAAATTTACAAATGAAAAAGGCAAATATAGATGGTAACAATACAATAGACTGTATTTTGAGGGTCTTTAGGATGATACAGTGGAATACACTGAACATATGACAGACTTTGGAGCCACTTAGACCACGATTAGCATTAGGCCTCCATATTGTTCACTTATTGAGTTGTAACTACAGGCTGGCATGGTACTAGACGCTGGGGATACACTGTAATAGCACAGGAATCCTAGCCTGACATTTTAAACGAGTAAATTACAAGCGTGATGCAAAAGTGATTCGAGATACTTTATATATGAAATGCCTGGTGCAGTGTCTCGCACATGGCCGGTCACTAAATAAATGTAGCTGTTAAATGGTAACATTAATTTTATTCTACTTTTCCTTCCATTCCCCTCCCCCAAGTTTTGTTTTTCACTGTAGTTCCAGTGAGGGCAACCTAGTCTGTATTCAGTACATACTTAACAATCAACAATGAAACCTAAATAACGAGCACTTATTGTGTGCCAAACACATGTATTAATTTAATCCTGCCAACAACACTTTGAGGTCAATATGATTATCATCCACCGTTTCACTGATGAGTAAACTTAAGTACAGATAGATTATGTAACGCGCCTGAAACTGAGGTTAACAACTAGTGAGCGGGGTGGTAGGTGACGGGAGTGGGGCGAGCTGTTATCCAAATCTACGCAGCTTGTGCCCACACTACCTCTACTCAGTATTAATAAACTAATCGGTGAATGAATAAACGAAGTAACAGTATCACAGAAGGAACCTACGAATAGGACTTCCTAAGAAAGCGCTCCTTCTTTTCACGAATGACAAATACTGGTACGTTTAAAAAGAAAATTAAAAATTTTCATCGCTCCTCGGAGGATCCTCACGCGGGGGAACACGTGGGACCGCAAAAGAGAATAATTAAACAACTGACTCACACGTGGTTTGGACCACGTGGTGAGGCTCTCCGGGGCTCCATACTCTAACCTGCCAACTACCTACCTAAGCCTTTACGGAACGTGCTAAGCAAACCCAACCGTGGGTCTCTGTCCCGGCGCAGAAACAGCAAGGGACTCTACAGCCGGGAGAGATTCCCACGAACCCCCATCCCAGCATGCACCAGAGACCCCGGCGACCACGTCTCCTGGCGAGCGCCCGGCGAGCGCGTGCGCCCCATCGCCCGGAAGTGTCGCCTGCACATTGCATGCTGGGAGTTGTAGGCTCTCGGTCCGCGTTCGCGGGCCGTAGTCCGCACTCTCCATGAGGCTGCTGGCTTTGGTCCGCGCGGCTCCGACGCGGGGAGCGCGCTTCGCGCTGACTCAGCGGCGACGGCGGCGGCAGCATTAGCTGGCCCTCGCGCTCTTTCCCTTCCTGGGGCGCCGATCCCGCCTGCCAGCTTGCTAGCTTGCCTGCCCGACGCCACGCAATAGAAGGCGCCAGGGGACGCGGAGCGGCGAGAGGCGCGCGGCCCCGGCCAGCTCTGTCTCCGGGGTTAGCGCTGCGGCCGTGGCGGAGGACTACGGTGACAAGGACGAGGGCCGCTCTCCCTGCTCCCTGCTTGCGGCGCCGCTCCGCTCTGCTGACCGGCCCTCGGGAGTGCAGTCTGGGAGGCGGGATGGAGTGATAGGGAAGGTGACTCGGGGCTCGGGGCGGGACTCGGACCCGACTCGGTCCACGCGAGGCTGCGGGGAAGTTGGCCGGGAGGACTGGCCCGGGGATCCCCCATGTCGGGGAGTGGTGCGGGTCGGGCCCTGCATGGCGATGCTCCCAGAGGCTGGGCGGACTGGGTGGGGGTGGGTACAAGCTGCGGCCGCCGAGGCTGAGCGCGTCCCCAGTGCGTGGCCGCTCGTTGCCGGGTGTTTCATCACCCGAGTTGCCACGAGGCTCCCTTTAGGGGAGGGATCCGGGGGAAGGAAGGGGCCAAGGCCGGCCGAGGAGGGCCCCCATTGCCTGTGGCCCCCGATATAGTAAAAGTGGCCGAGCCCGTTTGTAATACTTGTAGCGTGTCCCACCAGTTTCAACTGCAGAGACCTCAGACTTGATTACTCCCACCCCACCCCCGACCCCCGTCCCAGGACAAAAAAAAGTATTATTTCTGTGTAGTAATTTGCCAGCACGGCACGCCATTTTTGCTTTTCCCTTCCTCACAATTCTGCAGGAGTAGAGAAGCGTGATGTTTCCCTGTAACCCGAAAAAAGGAGTACCTTTTGAAAGTGCTAATTGTAACAACTAGCACTGTTTGAAAGTGCTAGTTGTTACTGAGGGAAGTTACGTTTTATTAAAGCGACTTGTCAGAGTGGTGTTAAAAGGCTGGAAAGATTCAGTCCTGGTGTTTGATCAGTCTTCAGTAGGTATAAAGGAATTTTTCCAGATTGCTTTGATTCTTGATTTAATGGCTATACATGGGAGAGTTAGGGCTTGATATTTCGAGTATGTTGCTCGCCTTCCCCCGGAACATTTGCTAGATGCGTAATTGAAGTGTTTATCACATTGTAACAAATGTTTAAGCCTGCACCGCTATGCGGTGTTAGAACATTATGCACAACCTTTTACTGGGAACATTGTCACCTTTTTGCAGAGGTTGTAACTTTTCCGTTTTTTGCATACATGTAAGTAATTTACCATTGCATGTTGATTATTATCCAAGTGCCTTCTCCGTGGGGGATTCTTTCTGTGCTGACAACTGTAACAAGTTTTGTTTCCTTAAGTTGTTTTGTTTGCGATGTTTTTACTTGGGACCACTTGCTGTTTCCCTTGGTAGAATCGGAGTGACCAAGTTTACGCAATTTTCCCTAAAGCCATGCCAAATTCAAGGAATCTTTTATAGGACTTAATCTGGGATTCATAGAAATTCAGATTGTCTTTTCTTTCTGTGTGTGCATTTTTCAGGGGAATTGTCATCAAATTTTCAACAGTACCTTTTTGGTTTTCCATCTGTTCAAAATGCCAGTTTACTAGTATAAGAAATCTAGGGCTTCCCTGGTGGCGCAGTGGTTGGGAGTCCGCCTGCCGATGCAGGGGACACGGGTTCGTGCCCCGGTCCGGGAAGATCCCACATGCCGCGGAGCGGCTGGGTCCGTGAGCCATGGCCGCTGAGCCTGTGCGTCCGGAGCCTGTGGTCCGCAGCGGGAGAGGCCACAGCAGTGAGAGGCCCGCGTACCGGAAAAAAAACAAAAAAGAAAGAAATCTAGATGACTCCAAGTAGTTCCCATTCCCCCGTGTGCCTAGCTCTGAATGATAGATAAGCTATTGAGGACCCACTAGGTGCCAGGCATGCTTTTACATACCTTATCTCATTGAAGTCTTTGCAACTTTATGAGTCAGATGCTCTTTTTTTTTCCCATTTCATAGAAAGGGCTCTCTCTCTCTCAGGTTTGGTAGTTGTCTATGTGGCCCTAGTTTGAAAATGACAAGATCAGAGTACCAATACAGGTCTTTCCAAATCCAAAATGTATGTTATATTATGTCTTAGGGACACAGTGACAAATAGACAGTCCCTCCTTCCCTTTAAGGTTAATGAGAGAAAAGTAGTAAGCAGACAGTGACAATGTATCAGCATTTAGGTGGGGCATCTAATCCAGTTTGGGAGAGTTGAACAATAGAGGTCAAAGTAGCATTTTTGAAAGAGGTGACCTCTAGGCTGAATTCTGAAGAACAAGCAGAGGTTAACTAAGTAACAAGGAAAGAGCAATGTGTCCAAAGAAGATGAAAGGCAGAATACCACTGGCCTTGCTGGGTTAGGGTGCAGAATGGTGAGGAGTCGTTGAAAAGTGTTTGGATCTTAATCCTGAGGGCAGTGGGGAGTTACACTGCCCCTCTGTAGTCTGCAAGTATGATGGTAATCGTAAGAGAAGGGGTCAAGCTTTCTTCTCCAAGGCTCTCAGCACATATCCTGATTTATCATTTGATTCAGGCAGAGCCAGGGAGACAGAAAAGCATGTTGTAGTAGGAGTCTTCTAACCTGGATCTGATCCTGGTCTTACCATTCCCGAAAGGCTGTGACCCCTTCCACACCACATCCCCCATTTAGGTACTTGACCCCTTTAGGCTCTGATCTTCTCTTTGGTTAGATCAGTTATGGTCAAATTGGTGATGATAATTTTTTTTTAAAAAAAGCCTTACAACTTTTTAATAGGAGTAGTAAGATCTGGTCTCCCTACCTCAGGTAGAGTTTGTTCTTTGTTTCTGCAGATAAATAAACAGTTTATCAGAAACCAAGTTGCCTTTAGGGCTGGTCATGTTCTTACTTGAGAATGTTAGACCCTATATTGTGAAAAAACGCAGTATTTTCCGGAGACTAAAAAAAGTTCTTAAATAAGAAAAATCAGTGTTGTCAATTTTTATAGCTACTGTTAGAAAACAGTTTTTGAAATACATTTCTGGAATTGGGCTGGCAAGAGCAGAGATCTGTAAAAGGCAGAGCTAGCCCATTTTTCAAAAGCTAAATGACTTGTTTTCACTCTTTAGCTCCTTTTTCATTTGACTTCTCCTGAAGTACTTGGTAGACTCTCCAGAAAGGCACTCTGAGATCTGTATTTAGTCAGCCATTCTAATTTTTTTTTGAAGGATTGTGATATTGATAAATGGCAGTAAGCAAGTATTATAATTAGTGTAATAAGATGATCTGGATTTGTCTTTTTTTTAACTTAATGTAGTTGCACAATTGCACTTTACTGTAGATGGTAATAACATAAATTAGATACTTCTATTTCAAGAAAAAGAATGACTTTCTGTACTTTATTGATGATCTTGAAGAAAAACATTTGAGAACCTTAATGGCATACCTTAGATTTTTAGAAATTACACATTAGCGGAGTATTTAGCAGACCCAGTCTTCTGAGACTTAGGCTCCTTTAGTTGTAATTTGGATAGGTTCAAAAGTTCTTTTAACTCTTAAACTTCTTTGCATAATGTTACCGCTTGTTATGATATTCTGGATAAGCATCTATTTTGTTTATCAAGTATTGTTTTCTTTCAACTTTGTGTGTGTGTGTGCAGATGTTTGTGGATTCTTCTGTGGGATCAGAGGGCACGCCTATTGTAATCAGAAAACTCCAAGTATAGCAGCAGGGATGGATGAACAGGCTCTTTTAGGGCTAAATCCAAATGCTGATTCAGACTTCAGGCAAAGGGTAAGTTAAGTCGGCTTAATCATTTTTTAAAGCATGTTACGGAAAGATTTGCATTAGAGGACTTGAATCAAAAATATACATCTGATAAAGGTCTAATTTGGGTGGAAATGAATAGAGAAACAAATTTGAGGTATTTGACTGTATTCTGAATACAGAAACAGTGAGTGATTGTGATTTATTTTCTCTTAAGTTGGCTTAAAAGTATTAAAATCTCATGTAATTCAAGGCAGGTCTTTATGTCACATCACTATTTCTAATTATTTAAAAGTTGTAATGCAAAGGATTGTTCAAGGGACTTTCCATAGTAGCCGGTGTACATATTATATTTTCCCATTGCTTGGTTTGGTCTAAACAAGTTGCTTAACCCTCATGTTAGTGATAGTTAACATCCTTGTTATTTAGACATGTAAGTAAGCAGTTATGATATGCCATCAGGTTATGTAAAATGATCACATGACAAAGAATCCATTATGAGGTGCTGGGATATTTGGGTAAGTATAAACAATTAAACATAATTTAGCCTACACCTGTAATCATGACTATGGCTGAATGATAGAAGAATCTAAAGAGCAAGCCTATAATTAAATTTTTTAAAGATGCGTGGGTGGTTTGAAGTATAAGGTAAGTGGATGGAGAGTCATTTTTTTCTTTCTACTTCTCATAACAAAGAATCTTTTTAATTTTTTTTTTATTTTTTCATTTTTTAGTGGTACGCAGGCCTCTCACTGTTGTGGCCTCTCCCGCTGCAGAGCACAGGCTCTGGATGCGCAGGCTCAGAGGCCATGGCTCACGGGCCCAGCTGCTCCATGGCATGCGGTATCTTCCCGGACCGGGGCACGAACCCGTGTCCCCTGCATCGGCAGGCGGACTCTCAACCACTGCGCCACCAGGGAAGCCCCAAAGAATATTTTTTATAAATGAGCTAAACGAGGTTAACAGTTTCACAAAAAATAGCAATTTAACAATTTCACAAAAAATAGCAATTTTTCTGCTTTTAAGCAGAGATTTTTTTAAGTTGTAAAAAATTTCCAGGGGTTTCCAGTATAGTATGTTAAAAGAAGTAACCAGCCCTCCAGATGGAGGTAAATAATAAGAATTGAGATTTAAATAGCTAATTACAAGATACCTATCAAACTGGTTAGGACATGAAAAGTCATTAAAAGTCCATGTTTTCTGTGTATGGACAAATATTTCCTTTCATGGGAGTGTAAGCTACCTGCCTTCAAACCCTTAGTCACATAGTCGAAGCATCACAGACCTGTACCTTTAGTCTGGCTTGGTACTTCATAGTTATTATAACTAAAATCTTTGACTATTTGTTTAGTTATTAAATAAACTTCTGTTATTTTTTACGTTCCTTTTTTGAAATCCTTTGTTTTATAATTAAATTCCACCATCTGACAGGTTTTTTTTTTTTTAATTGTGCCATGATTTTCTTTTTCAGAAAAGTAAAACTAGTACACTGGCAGTGGTTTTAATATAGAAGTTAGGTTTTTAATCAATAAAAATGGGTTCTATCAGTCACAGGCTTACGTTAGGCATCCTGGTGCAGGCTTAATTTGATATCCCATTAGGCCAGCCTGCATAACAATTAGGATGAAAAACAAGGAATCTTAAGGAAAAGTGAGTTCTGATAGTCCTGATATTGGAATTCAGGAGTAGTGGGAACTTCATTCAGTTTCGTAGTAAGATAAATGACTACCAACCCTGGTTCCCAATTGTCTGTCTGTAGTTCTCTGTTTTCTACATGGGCAGTAAGTAGCTGAACTGACTCTGTTGCCACTTAGAGACAGTGGAGCGTTAGAAAGAAGGTACGAGGAGAACTGGGTGATATGATAAAAGCTTTGACTTGTTCGTCGTTGCCACAGGTTTTTTTTGATGCTAGTATCACATGGATTCATAGTGCAAAGACTAGCTAAAACTGAAATTTTTCAAGTTATTATCACTTAAAAAAATAGAAAATCTGTCTTTGGTTTAAAACTTGCTATTATTTAAAGAAAATGAGGCTTCCCTGGTGGCGCAGTGGTTGAGAGTCCGCCTGCCGATGCAGGGGACAGGGGTTCGTGCCCCGGTCCGGGAAGATCCCACATGCCGCGGAGTGGCTGGGCCTGTGAGCCATGGCCGCTGAGCCTGCGCATCCGGAGCCTGCGCGTCCGGAGCCTGTGCTCCGCAACGGGAGAGGCCACAACAGTGAGAGGCCCTCGTACCACAAAAAAAAAAAAAAAGAAAGAAAGAAAATGGTATGTCAGTGACAATTCTAGCAGCTGAATCACACCTCCCCCTCCTTTTTTGGTAAGTGAAATATTAGGTGGTAATGCAGTATACGATTGACTTCAGCATTGTCCCCTGCCCTGGCCCCTGGGGTATTCCTAAAGGAAACTCTAGGTTTCATGGAATAGATATTGTTAGACACCTGAACTAGATTATTTTGCAGCTGCTTGGGTTCCTATATTCTTAATTTCTAAAGATAGCTGTTACTTACACTTAAGATAGTATTTGGTGATCTTCTTCTTCTGCTCACGTTCATTTATCTGGTCCTCTGTCAGTGGGAGCAGCCACTGAGACCACGTCTGAAAACCCATTCCCTCATTCATACAGTTACATAACACAGGAAACTATCACCTAAATACAGTGGATTTTTTGCTGCTTATTTTTTTTTAACCTCTAACTGAAAGGAAAAAATAATTTTATATCTTGACAGTATATGTGTGTGTGTGTGTGTGTATGTATATATAGATGTAAACATAGACACATATACACATGAATATATGACATATACACACGTGACTAAGACAAGTTACACAAAATAATAGTTATTCTTGCTAGGTGCAGTGCAGTCTGATATTCTGTATTGTTTCATTTTAAAAATTGCTGATCAAGACCAATAAAATTGTCTTCATCATGGATGGGGCACAAACCACATTTAAAAAATATATACTGACTAATTGAAATTAGGTTCCTCTAAGGCTTAATATTGTTTCTAACTAATTTCAGGGTTTATATCAGTATGTAATTGCTTTAAAATCATTTAGCAGTGTTTCTAGAGATTATGTGTTATTTTCCTGACTGAGATGTTTTTTACAAGTTGGTGAGATTACTGTTTGTCCATTGTCATGTGTGAAACCTGCATCTGTCATTGATTCCAGTTGCAACATACTAATGGAAAAGTGGCAGAAGTCACTCCCATTTTCCCAACAGTGGTAGAGAGCATATGGACTTGGTGTTGCATCCAGTCTAGAGTATACTTGCTCTTATGACAGGCCCCAGAATTCGTGAATACAGGGATGAGAAACACATTTCCTAAAACTTTGACCATTTCAGTTATTTGGTACTTCTGCAAACTTCATATCAAGCACTTGAACTCCGACTTTAATCTCACTTTTTAGGAAACTTACATGATATAGCTGAAGATTTTAAATAACTCTCCTTTTCTGTTAAACAGTAGATCAAATGACATACAGAGTATGTTTCATCTTTTATAATCACCTCTTTAATAGCATGTTTGCTATTAAATAGGAAAAATATTGTTTATATACCATTTTATAATTGCATATACCTCAGTAGTATAGCACTTGACACAGCACTTGAGTGTTTTCTCTTTGATCTTCCTAATAATTCATAGATACCTGCAGGGCATTTTTGTGTTGTCTCCTTTCCTGTAAAGAAACAGGTTGGAGTATCCAACTGATGGAATTTGTTTTTTACTTAACCTTTTTTCCTAGGAATGATCACTAAGTTGCACATACTCAGAAGCCTGAATTCACTGTTTAGCTATTTTTTATTTAGTCACTTTTTTGTTGTTAGTTTGCTACTCCCAGAAAACTTTATCGAGTATTGGCAGAGAATTGAGATTGACTATTCCAAATGCATTTTCTGCTTTGCAATCTTACAGGCCCTGGCCTATTTTGAGCAGTTAAAGATTTCCCCAGATGCCTGGCAGGTGTGTGCAGAAGCTCTGGCCCAGAGGACGTACAGGTGACTAAAACAAAATTTGCGTGATTTGTAGGAGAATTTAAATTTTTGTGAACTCGACAGGATTGTTACATTTACCTGTTTGGAAAATGTTTTCATAAAAACATTTTATGACTTATATTTTGGAAAACTATTCAGTGTAGAAATGAGAAAAATAGTAAACTAATAATTTGGCCATTCCAGAATTGACTTCTCATTAAAATATCCTTTGCCTTATTCTGAGTACCTGGCAGTAGATCCCAAGTGGCATATAGTTTCTATACAGTAGAAACTTCCTTATCTTCTTATGATGGGGAGGGGTAGTTGGTTTTCTAAAAAGTTGGTAAAGGAGGTAATCAAAAATTTTATATATCTTAATTTTTAATTTTAATTTAAAGTATATAAACACTTAGTTACTAATCTTTTGATATTGGACCAAGGACTTTTCTTTGCATATATGCCACTAACATTCACTTCATCATTCTCAACGTTGATCACACCCATAATTGATCCTCTGTAATTTCCACTTTGGGTCCCTGTAGTGGATTGAGGAACAGTGAGTACAGATTTCTAAACTTTTTATTTATTTGTTCCTATCTCTCCAAGTTATCTGTCTCACATCACATAGGTCCAAGGTTTTCCCCCTGCAGTGTGACTTCCTATGAACTCTTTCTAAAGCATTCAACTTAATTTTTATGAAAATATAAACTGTCATCATACTCATTTCATTAGTTTATATGATAATTAAGTTACTTACATACAAAAGAAGTACAACACACATAGTGAGGCTTGGGGAAACACAGCTGACTAGTTGTAAATAAACAACTCTACTAGTGGGAGTAGAAGTTTATAGAGGTCAGTGATGACTCCTAGCTAGAGTTCTTGGCATGCTGTGGATATCAGTCACTACATTTTATAGCCAAAAGGAAGTGCTCCAGTTTAGTGAAAGTTGGTTTTGAGAATATCTATATGTCTTAGAGTAAATAAGGGCTGGCTTTTAATTAAAGGCTCCCTATAGTTTATATTTTGAGTGGAAGATCTAAGTCACATAATTAGTTAAAGCTTCAGTGCCATCCATGATAAGATTAGAAACCCTAGGGTCTTAGAAGAGATGCAAATTAAATGTAACTTTTTAAAAAACTTTAAAAAATTAAGTTTCATTTTCTTAAGTGTGAAATTATTATTATTTTTTGGTTAATTGATGTAGTCTAAATGAAGATAACACCTCCATTCTTGTATTGACTAGTTAGCTTTGTATATGAAAAATTGTTCCATGACTAAGCCTGGCCTAGACCAACTGTATTAAGATGAACAGATTGTTGTTCACTAACGGGACTTGGTCAGAGTTTGTAGCTGGCTCACTGCAGCTCTGCCGTCACCCCTAGAGACACAGTTGGAAGTGGATGATGGGTGGGTGTTGGTTTTTACTCCCCTTTTATAAGGGCAATATATTGGTAACTTGGTTTTCTGTATGAATTTTGGGGGCTGGACTGCCAGTCTGGGTGACTCCGCTTGCTTTGGATTTGACTGCAGTAGAACTTTTAAGTATGACTTTGATGACCATTTCTGGTTTGACTCAGTCTCTGGCTGTCCTACCATTTGTAATTTTACATCTAGCCTTTCTATTGTAAAACGTAGAAGTTGTTCTGGGAATCCTAACGTCTAGAATTTAGGGGGAACGCCTTCTGTTTGCAAAAGCACTGTATGTACTTAAAATGCAGCTCAAATTTTTTTGGTTATTCCATTTGCCAGATTTCCATTGGATATTTTATAACATAAAAAGTTCTCTTAGCTTTTTAAACAAATGGATGTGAATGTAAAACTTGAGATCAATAAGCCAAAGGTTTAGTTTGAGAAACTTTTCAACTGTAGTTTATTCATTACTATTTTACCTTTGATTTGTTTTCCCTAATTCATATTCTGCTTATCTAATTTTTCTTTTTCTTTTTCAGTGATGATCACATTAAATTTTTCTGCTTTCAAGTACTAGAACATCAAGTTAAATACAAGTAAGGCTTTTCTCCCTGAGATTTGTGGGGAGAGGGCTTTTTTTTTTTAACTTTTAAAATAATTAATTAATTAATTTCTTTTTGACTATGTTGCGTCTCTGTTGCTGCAGTCAGGCTTTCTCTAGTTGCAGCGAGCAGGGGCTACTCTTCGTTGTGGTGCCCAGGCTTTTCATTGTGGTGGCTTCTCTTGTTGCAGAGCACAGGCTCTAGGCGCACGGGCTTCAGTAGTTGTGTATGGGCTTAGTTGCTCTGTGACTTGTGGGATCTTCCTGCACCAGAGATTGAACCCGTGACCCCTGCATTGGCAGGCGGATTCTTAACCGCTGCGCCATCAGGGCAGTCCCGAGAGGCCATTTTTTAAATTAGTTTTTCCGTCTTTGGGGACACCATAACATAGGTTGTAAATTGATGGTATATGTCATATCCAGCTCATAGATGTATTTTGATTTATCCCAAAAAGTGTTTTAAAAATACTGAGTTCATTGGTTACATATAAAAATCCAGTCATTTCACAGGAAAAAAGTAGATTTCCAGCTTCTCTGGAAGAAATTAGAAGATCTAGCAATACTGAGCCTGTTTCTCTGAACAATGACTCTCTGTTAGAGTTGAGTGGCAGTGTGGGCACTTGTATTTAGAACCCCTGCCTAATTTAAGTAAAAACAGTCAATTGCTGCTCTGGGGATCCTTAGTTTGCCTAATGATTTATTCTGTAAACCACAGACCTGAGACCATGGGTGTATTTTCGTCTGAAAAATTGTGTAGCTGCCATTTTGTTTTAACATGAACTGAACCACAAAACAAAGATCAGTATTGATACCCCACCTGCCTCTCCCACCCTTGTCTTTAAAGCAATAATGAGAGGTATTACCAATTTGTTTTAGGGAATTTTAGATAGTCGAGTGCTGTACAAATTTTCTCATTCAAATTTATAAGAGGCTGTTACTTTTTTAAAACCACAGACACTAAACATTATCATTGTTATTTTTCTTCCCTATTTTGAACAGATATTCAGAACTAACTACTGTTCAACAACAACTGATTAGGGAGACACTCATATCTTGGCTTCAAGCTCAGGTAAAATAGTAGTTTTTACATTTAGTGCCTCAAATTGCCAGATATTTAAATTTTTATTTTTGCAAGAGCTTGCAACTTCACCTCAAAAATGTCACTCATTTATCCTCCATTTCATCATGTAGCTCTTTTAGAAAGTGCTGTTTTTGAAGATCATGGGTAGATGAAAACTTAGCAATAACTTTAAATTATATTGATAATTGAAGCTGTCATTCTGTCCATGACACATGGTGGAAACTTTGGTTTTAAAATGTAATATGTTTTTAACTACTTGACAAGAGTGGCTTTTCTGTTCACACTTAAGGTGAGCTCTCCTGGACAGCCTCTTAACAAAGAGCCCTTTTCAGAGGAGCCAATAGAGTTCTTTATTCAGTACATTCTTTTTCATTAATTTTAGCTAATCTTAACGTATTAAAGCAGTTGTGTAGCTAGGATGTTTATTTTCCTTAAAGAGCAAGCAGCTAGAAGAAAAATCATTGAATTTTTTTTCTTCTTAGAAAAAATTATAGGAACTACTAACGCTCTGCCCGTGAAACTTTTCTCTGAAAGTTTGAGAGAGGTGTAACGGTTAGCACCTTTGTTCATTTGATTGTTTTCCATCTGGCTAGTCACCTCAGAACTTTGGTAATTCTCAGGCATATTTGTTGCACAGCTGTTCTAGAGCCTAGTGAAGTTTGGTGGAGTTTTGCCTATTAATGATAAATAGGAAAACAACGTTTGAGTCTTTTCCATTTACATTTGATTTTATGAACTATTTCCCTGTTTGTCAGATGCTGAATCCCCAACCAGAGAAGACCTTTATACGAAATAAAGCAGCCCAAGTCTTCGCCTTGCTTTTTGTTACAGAATATCTCACTAAATGGCCCAAGTTTTTTTTTGACATTCTCTCAGTAGTGGACCTAAATCCAAGGGGAGTAGATCTGTACCTCCGAATTCTCATGGCTATTGATTCAGAGTTGGTGGATCGTGATGTGGTGCATACATCAGAGGCAAGTAACTTCCTATTAATTTTAAGTTTTTAATGTAGATATTGTAGGAGGTGGTGGGCATATGATAAAAGGATCAAGAAGAGTTTTTTATTGTTTTTTTTGAGATAAAACTTTATTAAGAATACTTATAAATTTACTCAACGTTTTGAATTTTGTTTTACAAAGGAATTTAAACTTGGGTTTTTTTTCCAGGTGTAGGGTGAAATTAGAGTATTCAGATTTTTTTTTTAACCAGGCAAGAACTTTCTCTAGAGAAATACACAAATTGATTTTTTCCTATGAATCTATAGACAAATGTGGCCTATATTTACTACTGCTTTATAGTCAACGAGTGAGGAAAAAGCATTGCTTATGAATCAGTGCTGGGTTCTTCTGTATTCTCAGTTAGTCACATAGCCCATCACCTTAGTCTTTCTCTATTTCTGTATTACCCAATATAACTTTCTCCTTTTTCTTAAAGAATACAATGGAAATAGCTTAATTCAAATGTGTATGATAATTTGAGGTCATTGTATGTCAAATATGTTTGTAACATTTAAGTAATTGCTATTCTCTTAAGTAATTTTAAGTATTTGTATAATATTGAGAAATAACTTTTATCACATGGTTAAGATTTCTAAGCAATGTTTATTTATAGTTTGTATTTAATAAGAAATTGTGTCTGAGGAAATGAGTAGAATGGAAGGAGGAATTAGAATCACAGGTTATGATTTTAGAGCAGATAAATAGGAAATAGCGGCAGTGAATGTGTTAACAAGTCTGGAAGTTTAGTGGTGAGGAAATTACTGTGTGCGACTATTATTCAGATGTTAAACATTATTTTGGGAGGTAGTCTACTTTAATTGTGTATATGGTACTTTGTTTTGTCTTTTAGGAGGCTCGTAGGAATACTCTCATAAAAGATACCATGAGGGAACAGTGCATTCCAAACTTGGTGGAATCATGGTACCAAATCCTACAAAACTATCAGTATACTAATTCAGAAGTAACATGTCAGTGCCTTGAAGTAGTTGGGGCTTATGTCTCTTGGATAGACTTATCCCTTATAGCCAATGATAGGTAAGTTAACCTATATTTTAAAAATGTAAACCTACAAAATACAGTATGTAAAACTCATGAATTTGAAAATATTGTAACAATTTTATTTCACCATTGCCAGGTTTATAAATATGCTGCTAGGTCATATGTCAATAGAAGTTCTACGGGAAGAAGCATGTGATTGTTTATTTGAAATTGTAAATAAAGGAATGGATCCTGTTGATAAAATGAAACTAGTAGAATCTTTGTGTCGAGTATTACAGTCTGCTGGGTTTTTCAGCATTGACCAGGTCAGTAAATTTATGTATAAGGTTTTGAAAATGTTAGAACAAATTAGGATAGGCAGTAATTTAAATATGCTTTCCTTTTCTTTTTCTTTTTGTTTTGTTTTTAAATGCTGGAAACTTCCTTGACGTTATAATAATGAAACATTGTATCTAGAAAGCCATAACGTTATCTGTAACATTTGCCTTGAACAATAGATTATACCAGACTTAAACTTGAAGATCTGGGATGGTACTTACAATTGTGCGTTTCTAACAAACTCTCTGTGATACTGCTGATTCATGGACCACACTTTAAGAAGCATGGCAATGCATTTTGACCTAAGTTAGACTTAATTATAAATGTTATATTTTCATCACATTCATTTGAGCTGTTAAAGTTTAGCGTCAGCAGAATTAGGGCTGAATGTGGTAAATTAGTAATTTAGAAACTGAATTTGAAGGTTTTTATTTTTAATTTTACCTGTGATATTGGTAAAGAATTACTGAGAAGTCTTTGTATTGTTGATATGTCCGGAGTACAACACCTCTGGTATTTTCCTAGCTGACAAATAGTAGTGTTTTCTTACACTGCTGATAATTGTCTTATTTAGTCCCTGGTAAAAGATTTAAAATGGTGAAGGTGAAAATCTCTTTCTGTAGGAAACATCATAAGGATAATTAATGAAAATAACCTAATTTTAAGTTCTAGAATTAGTGCTGATGTGACCTTAGGCAGATTATTATAATAGCAGTTTTATCTCTTTGTAGTGCAGTTGAGGTTCAAATTAAATAGTATCAGAAAGGGCTGTTGTAAATTCTTATACATAGCATAATATGGCAGCATTAAATTTATTAGAGCATATTTACTAAATTCAGCGGTTTAGAGAGAAGGTTTTGAAACCACAGATCTCTTTTTTTTTTTTTTTTTTTCTTTTTGTGGTACGCGGGCCTCTCACTGTTGTGGCGTCTCCCGTTGCGGAGCACAGGCTCCAGACGCGCAGGCTCAGCGGCCATGGCTCACGGGCCTAGCCGCTCCACGGCATGTGGGATCCTCCCGGATCGGGGCACGAACCCGTGTCCCCTGCAACGGCAGGCGGACTCTCAACCACTGCACCACCAGGGAAGCCCAGATCTCTTTTTTTTAAGCTTTTATAAGTTGGCAATGTCTACATGACTATAATCATTAAAAAAAGTTGCTTTGAAGAGTTAGTACTAATGGATAATAATAGTAGAAGAATTCAAACTCTTAAGATTTGCCAGTCAAAATGATAGAATTGTTAGTGTCTAATGTTAGTTTAAAAATGACTCCTGGGACTTCCCTGGTGGCACAGTGGTTAAGAATCCGCCTGCCAATGCAGGGGACATGGGTTCAAGCCATGGTCCGGGAAGATCCCACATGCTGCAGAGCAGCTAAGCCCATGTGCCACAACTACTGAGCCTGTGCTCTAGAGCCCATGAGCCACAACTACTGAGCCCCAATGCCACAACTGCTGAAGCCCACGTGCCTAGAGCACTGCAATGAGAAGCCCACGCACCGCAACGAAGAGTAGCCCCAGCTCGCTGCAGCTAGAGAAAACTGGTGCGTGGCAATGAAGACTCAGTGCAGCAAAAAATAAAAAATAAATAAATAAAATAAAAATGACTCCTATGATTGGTCTTTGACCCATACCTAAGTTTGGAGTTTTCCCTCTTAGGTGGTTGGTTTTAAATTGAAGTATTGATCATTTGTAGGAAGAAGATGTTGACTTCCTGGCCAGATTTTCTAAACTGGTAAATGGAATGGGACAGTCATTGATAGTTAGCTGGACTAAATTAATTAAGAATGGGGATATCAAGAATGCTCAAGAGGCACTACAAGCTATTGAAACAAAGGTGGCCCTGATGTTGCAGCTCCTAGTTCATGAGGATGATGACATCTCTTCTAACATTATTGGATTTTGTTATGATTATCTTCATATTTTGAAACAGGTAAGTCCTTATTTTAATCTTTTTGTCCAGTAGATAATATAGAAAAGCAATAGAGAATTGGAAAATACAGGAAAAATGAAAACAAGAAAATACTCATAATTCTACACTCTAATGACATTTACTGTTAATTATTAATGTATTTTCATCTTTTTTTTTTTCTTTAAACTTCTTAGCCAAAAAACAGAAATGGCCAGGTTCTAAAATTCACTAGACTAAAAAGCTTCAGAATTAGTTATAGGTTTAGGGGTTTTTTTTATTTTGAATCTGTGTTTATTTCTTTTTCTTTTTTTAAATCTTGGCTGCTTTGCACGGCTTACGGGATCTCAGTTCCCCGACCAGGGGTTGAACCTGGGCCCCAGCAGTGAAAGCGCCAAATCCTAATCACTAGACCACCAGGGAACTCCATGAATCTGTTTATTTTTATTTATTTATTTTTTTGGCTGTGTGGCATGTAGGGTCTCAGTTCCCCGACCAGGGGTTGAATCCGTGCCCCCTGCATTGGGAGCGCAGAGTCTTAACCACTGGACCGCCAGGGAAGCCCCCTCTGTTTATTTCTAAATACAGTAGAAATTTTGTTAAACATGGTTCATTTTTTTTTTTTTAATTATTTAATTTATTTATTTTTGGCTGCGTTGGGTCTTCGTTGCTGCATACGGGCTTTCTTTAGTTGTGGCGAGCGGGGGCTACTCTTCATTGCAGTGCATGGGCTTCTCATTCTGGTGGCTTCTCTTGTTGTGGAGTCCAGGCTCTAGGCATGCAGGCTTCAGTAGTTGCAGCATGCGGGCTCAGTAGTTGTGGCGAGCGGGCTCTAGAGCGCAGGCTCAGTAGTTGTGGTGCCCGGGCTTAGTTGCTCCATGGCATGTGGGATCTTCCCGGACCAGGGTTCACACCCGTGTCCCCTTCATTGGCAGGCGGATTCTTAACCACTGCACCACCAGGGAAGTCCCCGTGGTTCGTTATTTTAATTACATATGCATCATTTCTTATAAACAATTTTTTTTTTACAATTAAAAGTTTCCCCCTAGAGAGTTGCTTCCAATAATAGACCTTAAAATGTAGAAGGTATGAACCTCCCATATTATATTGATAGCATGTAGCCTTTTAAAGAATTAGTGATTTCTCATTATGACATTAGGTGAGAGCCATTCCTATTTTATTGATATTTACATAGAATTAGTTGAATTGAGTCAAGCTTAAAATAATTTTTTTCCAAACTGAGTTTAGCTTCTGTTATAAACCTAATATGTTTCTGCATGCATATTTTAAGAAATTTTAGGCAATGTGGAAAGGTATGAAGAAAGTTAAAATTGGTATCAGTATTGATAGTCCCACTGTGTATCTCATAATGGATTTCTAGGCTTTTTTGGCCTTGTTTAAAAACAAAGTGAGATCATACTTTGCTGTTCTATAATCTACTTCTTTGCTGAATACATTTATAAGTGCCTTTTAAAATCAAATTCATCTACATGTCTTTGCCTACATGTCAAGTTACTTACTAGAAGTGAAATTGATAGATCTTAGGTTAGGTACATTTCATATATAGAAATGTACTGTCAAACTGCCCTCCAGAAAAGCTGTGTGCATGTTTGAAAAGATCTTAACTGATCAGAAAAATATTCTGATAAGCAAGTATAACTTTAGGAAAGCTAATAAATGATTGCTTTCTTTCAACAGCTTACAGTGCTCTCTGATCAGCAAAAAGCTAATGTAGAGGTAATTGACTTCTTTTTGTTTCTTTTAAACCAATAATAGAATCTACATCTGCAGTCTGCCTTGAAATGTAGCTTAATTTCAAATTATATGAAATTAAAGGAGACTGACAAAAGGTATTTTGTTCTTAATTTTAGGCAATCATGTTGGCCGTTATGAAAAAATTAACCTATGATGAAGAATATAACTTTGAAAATGAGGTAAGAATTTTGCATTGAGGAGAAATCAGTTTTAATTTTGTTTACTTACATCAAATTAATATTCCAAGTTTTGATTATCTTAAAAAATTAGTCTTGGGGTTTTGTTTTTGTTTTTTGACTGCATTGGGTCTTCATTGCTGCTCACGGGCTTTCTCTCTAGTTGTGGCAAGTGGGGGCTACTCTTCTTTGTGGTGCATGGGCTTCTTGTTGCGGTGGCTTCTCTTGTTGCGGAGCACAGGCTCTAGGCGTGCAGGCTTCAGTAGTTGCAGCACACAGGCTCAGTAGTTGTGGTTCACGAGCTCTAGAGCGCAGGCTCAGTAGCTGTGGCGCATGGGCTTAGTTGCTCCACGGCATGTGGGATCTTCCCGGACCAGGGCTTAAACCCGTGTTCCCTGCATTGGCAGGTGGATTCTTAACCACCGCACCACCAGGGAAGTCCCTAGTCTTGTTTATATTGACCTCTACTTAGGTGAAATTAATGGAAACTTTCATAATCCTTCATTTTTTTGTATTTTGTCCCTCTTTAAAATGACCCTTTTAAAAACACTTTGTAGCATTGAACTTCATAAATATTGACAGTATTATTGGTGATCATATTTCACTTTATATTTAGTAAGAGTGATCAGTTGAAGCCCAGTTGATGGACCTCAGATCATAATTGTCTGTGGGAGAGTAGGAATGAGGTACTTAACCATCTCTGGACTTGTTCTGGTTAAAGACTTGTCCAGGGTTGTCAGTGAGTCAGCTTCTCATCAATCACAAGGGTTATCGGTGCTTTCTAGCAACTCAATGATGGCACGTACTGTCTAGTTGTGTGCTAACGTGTTCTGTTACCCACTTCAGGCATTCAAAAACTTCTAACTGTAAAAGAATAATGGTGATGATCACCAACACACCATGCAATTATGAAGTGCTAGCCTCATTACATATAATATCTTCAATCATGTGATATTATTGCAGTTCTTAAAGTGGACAGTGAGATACAAGGAGTGTAAATAAGATGCCAGAGTTCTCACAGAGCCCTACATGAACCCATCCTGGCTTAGACTCTTGTTTTTGTTTTTTCCCCAAAGCCTTGCATTATCTGTCCTTTGCTTAATTGTCCCTCAATAACTCTTTCCTGTTAGACTTTTGTTTTTAACATCCTCCCTATGCTATTTCTGGCTCTAGGCTTTCATGGTCTAGGGCTGTGTTCAGAAATAATTATTTGTGAGCAGGAGGGGAAAGGCTACTAAGCATAGTACATTTTCCTACATAAATAAATATTAATGAAAAAATAAAAGTGTATTAAATTTGTAAATACAAAAACTAGTGAGAACTCACCATTTTATGTGTTTTAAGATCTTTTATGTTTTTTAATGGAATTTTTAAAATATCATAGGGTGAAGACGAAGCCATGTTTGTAGAATACAGAAAACAACTGAAGTTATTGTTGGACAGGCTTGCTCAAGTTTCACCCGAGTTACTGCTGGCTTCTGTTCGCAGAGTTTTTAGTTCTACCCTGCAGTAAGTTTGTTACGCTGTTTCTAACAAGTCACCTCTTTCCTTTTCTCCCTGATGATGGTCTACCATAAGTGATTCACGTGACTTATTAATTTATGTTACTTATGAAGATCTTACGTGTATCTCTGAAACAATGCACTTGCCTCTGATTTATCTTGATTCTTGGGGGGAAATACTGCTCTTTGGAATGTCAATAAAATGGATTTCATTAGTTTTGTATACTTTTGTGATATGAATTATGTTGCCTGGCAAAATTAACAATTGCTGTGACTGTTTAATAATTAAAGAGGCTTCGGTTGGTGTCTTTTTATCCCGTGCATCACTAGTTGTATAGAAAGTTTATATTCAGATTTCACCGACATATTATATACCTTGGTAGGAATTGGCAGACTACAAGGTTTATGGAAGTTGAAGTGGCAATAAGATTGCTGTATATGTTGGCAGAAGCTCTTCCAGTATCTCATGGTGCTCACTTCTCAGGTGATGTTTCAAAAGCTAGTGCTTTGCAGGATATGATGCGAACTGTAAGTATACTAAAGATAATTTATTTTGAACATAATTTTCTGTTTTCATATAAGCTAATGTGAGTTCCTTAATTGTTAGAGCTTAATATATGTTAATACTGGGACATTTTGATGTTGCAGTAAATAAGGATAGATTTCTTAACTTTTTCCTGCTCCAGTTGGTAACATCAGGAGTTAGTTCCTACCAGCACACATCTGTGACATTGGAGTTCTTCGAAACTGTTGTTAGATATGAAAAGTTTTTCACAGTTGAACCTCAACACATTCCATGTGTACTAGTAAGTATACACTTTACTCTCAACTTTTATTTTCCGTGTGTTTCAGCTAATGAGCAGATAGTATTCTATCTTTCTTTTATTACTTTTTCCAGAGCCAGAAGCTCTCAAAAACTCTTCAACACACTGACACTAACCCCTCCTCCATTCCTTTAAAATGGAGTGTCTAGTCAGTTATTTAAAACAAATACTCAAGGGCCTGTTTGTGTGTAGTGTAGGCTTACTTTTTATATGTACCTAGTTCTTCCCTTCTAGAGCTAAAAAGTAGAATTTGGTATGAACAAAAATGTGTCATGACAATAGCAATAAAAGCCTTAAGTAAGTACAGAAATAGTAAAAGTGTCTCTGTTTCTTTAGATGGCTTTCTTAGATCACAGGGGTCTGCGGCACTCTAGTGCAAAAGTACGGAGCAGAACTGCTTACCTGTTTTCTAGATTTGTCAAATCTCTGAAGTAAGTACAAAATTTCATCTATAATGTTTAATTCTTGTTTTTAAGATTGTTAAGTAAGATGTAAATTATTTTCTAAGAGCCTGTGGTAGATTTGGTCTTTTCGTCCTAAGGCTTTTGTAAAATTTTGGTGTTCCTTTTTGTATCATGATGTTACGATTTCTTTTCCTTCTCTTTAGCCAGGTACTTTGTTCATCATTAAACAGTGATTTGTTTGAATATTTTTGTATGTAACAGCTGTCATCACTAATGACATTAGTTACTTAACGGTTTTACTGCTGTAGATAACTCTATGGCTTCTGTGAAATTCTAAAGATGATACTCCTTGGAAATACATTTTGAACTTAATCTGTTTTATATTGTATTGTTCTTTACTAGTACCAGCTTTTGGTATGAAAACTACTTATTCTTAGGCTTATAAAATCGTAGTTTAAAAAAATCATAGCTAGTCTGAATGATCACATGTGACTACCTTAGCACTGAATTTTTTTTTTAGTTCTGCCTTAAAGAGGGATTTGGCATTTCCGCACTTTGCCAAGCACTGTTATTTATGTAATTGTGGTTTTCCTTTTTGCCTTTATTCAGTAAACAAATGAATCCTTTCATTGAGGATATTCTGAATAGAATACAAGATTTATTAGAACTTTCTCCACCTGTAAGTATCTATCCTTCTGAGTGATAAGTTTTCCCCAATATTGAGGCTACATATCCCTTTAGCCTTTAGTGTTAATGCCTTTGGGTGTTTTTTTTGTTTGTTTTGTTTTTGTTTTTTAAAGTGTGGATGGAGGGTGTGCAAGGGTTAGTTTTGTTTACCAAAACTCTGTTGAGATACAGTAAACAAAACATAGTAATAGAAATAGAAAGGAATCAAAATTTGACTGATAGATTTAGCAGTGTGAGATATGGTCTGCTCTCTGTACTGTTAAATGCCAGTGAAGTGTTTTTTGGAGAAGGAAAATTCGGTTTCTAAATTATTCTCTTTGTTTAGTACTATGATCACATTAGCCATTCTCAGTGACTGCTACTGGTAGACTGAAGTTTTTCTGTGAAACTTCTGGCTTGGGGTAAAATTTAAATGCTGGTTGATCTGTATATTTCGGTGTTTATTTCACTAGACAGATTTAAGTTGAGATACTTTGTAAGCACATTTTGACTGATACATGTTTTTGTGTAAAGCAAAATACTGACCTTGACATTTTTTTTTCATTTTGATGAAAGTTATTACTAGAGCTGCCACTTGAAAAGTGTTAAACATAAAATAATATTTTGGGTTTTTAAAAAATAAATACCAGTATTCAGGGTACAAAGGTATATAATTTCATTGCTTGAAAGGTTACTAGTACATTATATGGTTAAATTATCTTTGCCTACATATTAAAGAAACATATATATTAAAATACTTCATGGGACTTCCCCTGTGGTCCAGTACGTAAGACTCCACACTCCCATTGCAGGGGGCCCAGGTTCAATCCCTGGTTGGGGAACTAGATCCTGCACGCATGCTGCAACTACAAGTCCGCATGCCACAACTAAAAGATCCCGTGTGCCACAACTAAGACCCAGTGCAGCCTAAATAAATAAATTTATATAAAAAATAAATAGGGGGCTTCCCTGGTGGCGCGGTGGTTGAGAGTCCACCTGCTGATGCAGGGGACACAGGTTCGTGCCCCGGGTCCGGGAGGATCCCACGTGCCGTGGAGCGGCTGGGCCCATGAGCCATGGCTGCTGACCCTGCGCGTCCGGAGCCTGTGCTCCACAACAGGAGAGGCCACAACAATGAGAGGCCTGCATACGCAAAAATAAATAAATAAATAAATAAATAAATAGGGACATTCTCTTTTAAAAGATGAGGTCTTTTTTTTTAATAATAAGACTGCCACATAATTTATCTGTTTTAAGACAAGGCTTTTAAATAATTTCTGAACAGGGAGCTTTAATGTTAGAGCTAGAGGGGCCTCTGATATTTTCCCCCTCCTCCTGGCCTCTCAGACTGCATAAATGTGAAAAATAACAAACTCGGGCTTCCCTGGTGGCGCAGTGGTTGAGAGTCCGCCTGCCGATGCAGGGGACACGGGTTCATGCCCCAGTCTGGGAAGATCCCACAGGCCTCGGAGCAGCTGGGCCCATGAGCCGTGGCTGCTGAGCCTGCGCGTCTGGAGCCTGTGCTCCGCAACGGGAGAGGCCACAACAGTGAGAGGCCCATGTACCGCAAAAAAAATAAATAAATAAAAATAAATAACTTAATTAAAAAATAACAAACTCATTAATAAAAATGGATCAATATATAGATGTTTGCTTATGCTTGAATGAGATCTTTTTTTTTCACTTGCAGTCTTATTTTCAGATGTTCTAAAGTAACTGTTGTGTATGTGTGTGTTTATTGTGTGGTGTTTATTGTTATTTAACTCTTAAACACTCTTGAAAGTATTAACTTGTGTGGCCTTTTTCCTAACATTCAAAGCACGTTGTATACCTGATTGTTAGCCTCCTAATAATAAATAGGTTTTACAAAAGAAAACAAGTTAGAAAACTAACAGTTACATTATATGACCATTTATGAAGTCTTGTTAGGGGTAGAATTAGACCCATGATCTTTTGACCTCTAATTCCACTTGTTTTCCATTATATGATCCTGGGAAAAATTTTATAAGTACTCAGTCTTCTTTTTAATAATGAGTTGATGTGATAGATTAAATCTCCTGTCCCTCTTGTACTTATTCTCATTTAAATGAGAGGAACTGAACAAAGAAAAACTTCAATAAGACTAAATTTCATTTTAGGAGAATGGTTACCAGTCTTTGTTGAGCAGCGATGATCAATTGTTTATTTATGAGACAGCTGGAGTGCTGATTGTTAATAGCGAGTACCCAGCAGAACGGAAGCAGGCATTAATGAGGAATCTGTTGACTCCACTCATGGAGAAGTTTAAAATTCTGTTAGAAAAATTGATGCTGGCGCAGGACGAAGAAAGGCAGGCATCTCTTGCAGACTGTCTCAACCACGCTGTTGGATTTGCCAGGTGAGTGATTGCATTTAAATTTGTGAAGTGATTTTTTCAACATACACAGAATCATTTGCTTGGATTTTTCTAATTGGGCATGCATATCTATGTTTCCAAAACTAGATTGTCCAGAGAATTGTCTAAATTGTTTCTTTTCTAAATTAATTGAATTAGATTTAACTGAAGAAGGAATTAGGTCATGTAACATTCTGCATTTCTGACTTGACAGTTATCTAAATGCTTAACTCCTCTGATTTCTTTGTTATAAATTGCTTACTTATTTAAGGAGGTTAGTCTAAGTATTTATATACCAATGACATCAAGGGATCAGTTTTGGAACCTTAAAGAGAAGGTGCTGAGGCTTCTTTTTAGTTGTTACATTGTGTCCTGAAGACCACCCAAGCTGCCCTTTCTTTCTGTTTATTGGCAAATAATAACAGCATGAAAGTTATAGTGATTGCTAATTAGAAGCTACACAGAGAAATTGCTCTGCAGAAGACTTCAGTGCAAAAGCTTATGTTAAAGATGTTGTATAAATAACTTGATTCTAAGATTGTTTTAAATATAAATTGGTAGTTTACAGATTGTGTAGTATAGCCTATTCATAACAAATAGATTTTTTTTCTCTTTTCTTCATAAGTTGTCAGCAGGATTTTAGTAAAACATTTAGGTGGACTCACATTTGAGAGATTGTATTAATTACATTTCATTCATTCATTTAATTTTAACTTGAGCTCTTTCTGGAATGGTAACTGGAAGCAATAGTTTACAAATAACCATATCAGCTAAAGCTAGACGTAGCTGTGACATGGAAAATAAAGAAATGGCTTCTTTGTTTTGTCAGTTTTGTAATTTGTTGTGTGTTGTTTTTGACTACTCCATAAAACATTTGAAGAATAAACTTAAAACTAGTTACCTGATAATTGTTCATATAGTCGAACCAGCAAAGCTTTCAGCAACAAGCAGACTGTGAAACAGTGTGGCTGTTCCGAAGTTTATCTGGACTGTTTACAGACGTTCTTGCCAGCCCTCAGTTGTCCCTTACAAAAGGATATTCTCAGAAGTGGGGTTCGCACGTTCCTTCATCGCATGATTATTTGCCTGGAGGAAGAAGTCCTTCCGTTCATTCCATCTGCTTCAGAACACATGCTCAAAGATTGTGAAGCAAAAGACCTCCAGGAATTCATTCCTCTTATCAACCAGATTACAGCCAAATTTAAGGTACCACAAACCTTCAGAGCTCAGAGAATTTCCTGACTTTAAGATCTCCTGACTTCAAGATTAGATGTATTCATCTTTAGGTATATTTTAGCATTTGACCCTTGCTTTTTTTTTTTTTTTATGAGTTTCTTGGGGGCATGGATCATAGGTATTTTTATCATCCCCAATGTCTGCAACACTGCCTGACACATAGGAAATGCTTAAAAGATGTTTTAATAAGAACAGACCTTTTCTGTTCTATGCAGCAGAAGAAAGCTATTAATCTGGTATTTTAGAAAAGCAAATAAAACAGCATTGAATAATAAATGCCTAAAGAATAAATTTTAAGCCCTGTAATTTGGGTGCCCAAGTAGTTTAAAAATAATTCAGTGTCAGTTTTATGTACAAGGAAATGTAACCTAAGCATAAGTTGGCTAATATAAATTACTAACACTTACATAGTGTTTTCTGTGTTCAAAATCTGTTCAGAGCATTTTCTTATACATTCATTTGATCTTTGTAACAACCCTAGAAGTTAAGTATTGTTGTTTTAAGGATGAAGAGACTGAGACACAGAAGTCAAGCAATTTGCTCAAGGGCATGTAAAGCCTGAGAGTCAATCATATAAATTCATTTATAATTTAGCAGTAGAATTCATTTATTGAGAATTTAAATTTGAAAATAATCCATGGCAATATTTGATTGTGAAATATGTCTGACTCCATGTTATTTGAACCTGAATCTTGAACTGCAGGAAATGGGTTGAACTTAACGATCTTGAGGCTTTCAATACTGTTATGCTCTATAGATTTTTGTCTTAACATTGATATTTGCTAACAAAATTATGTAAATATGTGTCCTAACTAGAATCTCTAGAAAAAGGCTTTATGTAAAACACGTTTTTTCTAAGTTTCGTATTACTAATTTTCTTATTTCTGAAATAGTAATAGTTGCTTCATCTCTTCAGATACAGGTATCCCCATTTTTACAACAAATGTTTATGCCTCTTCTTCATGCAATTTTTGAAGTTTTGCTCCGACCAGCAGAAGAAAACGACCAGTCTGCTGCTTTAGAGAAGCAGATGTTGCGCAGGAGTTACTTTGCTTTCCTGCAGACAGTCACAGGCAGTGGAATGAGCGAAGTCATAGCAAATCAAGGTGGGGATGCATGCAGTGCCTAAATCGTCTAAGTACTTGTCACAGTTGTATATCTATATGAGCAAGAGCTAGTTGGAGTAAACACTAAACTTTTGAAGTAGTTATATGTTGGCCCCAAAGATGACATTTTATTACCATCAGGGTGGGAATCATTTTCACATAGAGGACCTTAAAATTAACTTGTATTCAGTTCCCATTTTCCTAAAGCAGTATTCCTTTTTTTTTTTTTTTAAGTTGATTTACAATGTTGTGTTAGTTTCAGGTATACAGTGAAGTGATTCAGTTATACACGTATATACATATCCTTTTTCAGATTCTTTTCCGTTATAGGTTATTACAGCATATTGAATACAGTTCCCTGTGTTATAAGTAAATCCTTGTTGTTTATCTGTTTTATATATAGTAGTGTGTATGTGTTAATCTCATACTCCTAATTTATCCCTCCCTACCTTCCCCTTTGAAACCATAAGTTTGTTTTCTATGTCTGTGAGTCTGTTTCTGTTTTATAAATAAGTTCACTTGTGTCATGTTTTAGATTCCACGTATAAATGATATCATACAATATTTGTCTTTCTCTGTCTGACTTACTTCACTTAGTATGATAATTTCTAGGTCCATCCATGTTGCTGCAAATTGAAATATTTCATTCTTTTTTATAGCTGAGTAATATTCCATTGTATATATACCCCACGTCTTCTTTATCCATTCATTTGCTGATGGACATTTAGGTTGCTTCCATGTTTCGGCTGTTGTAAATAGTGCTGCTGTGAACATTGGTGTGCATGTATCTTTTCTAATTAGAGTTTTCATGTTTTCCGGGTATATACCCAGGAGTGGGATTGCTGGATCATATGGTAACTCCACTTTTAGTTTTTTTAAGGAACCGCCAGTTTTTTAAGGAACTGTCCTTCATAGCGGGTGCACCAATCTACATTGCCACCAACAGTGTAGGAGGGTTCCCTTTTCTCTACACCCTCTCCAGCATTTATTATTTGGATACTTTTTGATGAGGGCCATTCTGACCAGTGTGAGGTGATACCTCATCATAGTTTTGATTTGCATTTCTCTAATAATTAGCAATGTTGAGCATCTTTCAATGTGCATGTCTGTTTGTCTTTGGAGAAATGTCTGTTTAGGTTTTCTGCCCATTTTTTGACAGGATTGGCTTTTTTGTTGTTGTTATTGAGTAGTATGAGCTATTTGTATATTTTGGAAATTAAGCCCTTGTCGGTCTCATCACTTGCAAATATTTTCTTCCAGTCCATAGGTGGTCTTTTCATTTCGTTTATGGTTTCCTTTGCGGTGCAAAAGCTTATAAGTTTGACTAGGTCCCATTTGTTTATTTTTGCTTTTATTTCTTTTGCCTTGGGAGACTGATCTAAGAAAATATTGCTATGATTTACTTACTTGTTTGTTCATTTATTTAAGTAAAGTGCTTTTTTTTTGGCTGCTTTGTTGCTGCGCACAGGCTTTCTCTAGTTGTGGTGAGTGGGGGCTACTCTTCGTTGTAGTACACAAACTTCTCATTGCAGTGGCTTCTCTTGCGGAGCACGGGCTCTAGGCACACGGGCTTCAGTAGTTGCAGCATGTGTGCCCTAGAGTGCATGGGCTCAGTAGTTGCAGCACACAGGCTCTAGGGCACACAGGCTTCAGTGGTTGTGGCCCACGGGCTCAGTAGTTGTGGCTCACAGGCTCTAGAGCACAGGCTCAGTAGTTGTGGTGCGCAGGCTTTGTTGCTCTGCAGTATGTGGGATCTTCCTAGACTAGGGATTGAACCCATGTCCCCTGCATTGGCAGGCGGTTTCTTAACCACTGTGCCACCAGGGAAGTCCCCCAGCTCTTGGTTTTATTGACTTTTTCTGTTTTTTTTTAAATCTCTGTTTAGTTCCTCTCTGATCTTTATTTCCTTCCTTCTGTTGACTTCAGATTTTGCGTGTTCTTTTTCTAATTCTTTTAGCTGGTAGGTTAAGTTGTTTTTTGAGGAAGGCCTGAATCTCTATAAACTTCCCTCCTATGACTGCTTTTGCTGCATTCTATAGATTTTCATATGGTTGTGTTTTCGTTAGCATTTTGGTATTTTTTGATTTCCTCCTTTTTTTTAGTAGCATGTTGTTTAGTCTGCATGTAGTTGGAGTTTTTTTTTTGTTTTTCTTCTGTGGTTGATTTCTAGTTTCATGCCATTGTGGTCAGAAAAGATGCTTGAAATAATTTCTATCCTCTTAAATTTGTTGAGGCTTGTTTTGTGTTCTAGTATGTGGTCTATCCCAGAGAATGATCCATGCGTGCCTAAAGCTGTATTAATTGGTTCTTTCATAGTATACATAGTGTGATAGCTACTTGCCAGAATTGACCTGATAATTAAATCTTACTGGCCACTTAGCTGTTTTGAAATTTAAAATAAATGAGACTATATAGATCAACATAGAATATTTTGCTATATGGAAATCCAGAGGGCAAGATAATAAGAGAAAAGTAATTTTTCAATGTTTTATGCTTAAAATTTAGGAGGCACATTAATAAAAACTGAGGATCTTAGCAACTCTGTAATTGTTTTTGTTATGTTACTATATATGAAGTGAGAGCTTCAGGTTGCCTTTCTAGTTCTTTATGAGATTGAACTCAGTTTTTTTTTCTTTTCAGGTGCAGAGAATGTAGAACGAGTGTTGGTAACTGTTATTCAAGGAGCAGTCGAATATCCAGATCCAATTGCCCAGAAAACGTGTTTTATCATCCTTTCCAAGTTGGTAGAACTCTGGGGTAAGATGATTTAGAAAAAAAAAAAACTTCATTCCCCAACCTGTTTCCTAAGACAAGAGAGATGAAATGGGATCCTGGCCCTAACATAGACAGGAGCTGGGAGTTGATTTTCACCAGTGATAAATTAGATGACTTTCTTTTTATACAAGATGAAAATCTGAATTCTCTTGACAGGAGGTAAAGACGGACCAGTGGGATTTGCTGATTTTGTTTATAAGCACATTGTTCCCGCATGTTTCTTAGCACCTTTAAAACAAACCTTTGACCTGGCAGATGCACAAACAGTATTGGTAAGCACCTAGGAGTCTCTGTTTACTTTATGTACATCTCATGTGTTCTAACTCACAATTTCTTTTTTAATGCCAGGTTGGTTATATTAGATTTCAATGCCTTTTTAAAACAAAAAAAATTTCAAATTAGAATTCATTTTTTAAAAATTGATACCTTTTGGACCTTTTGATTCTTAACTAAATCTTGATGTTAAAGTTGAATGTATAAAATCCAACTCCTCCAACTTTAACAGCCAAGACTCTTTTTCTAGGACCATGAAAGGGTACATGATACAAACATTTTTTTAAAGCTTGATTGAGTTATGAGTTTCCTGCCTCTACTTTCATTCTAAAACTTGGCTTAATGGTTTTTTCCTAATTATTAAGAGTAACTTTCGGGCTTCCCCGGTGGCGTAGTGGTTGGGAGTCCGCCTGCCAATGCAGAGGACACGGGTTCGTGCCCCGGTCCGGGAAGATCCCACATGCCGCGGAGTGGCTGGGCTCGTGAGCCGTGGTCGCTGGGCCTGTGCGTCCAGAGCCTGTGCTCCGCAACGGGAGAGGCCACAGCAGTGAGAGGCTCGCGTACCGCAAAAAAAAAAAAAAAAAAAGTAACTTTCTCTTCCTCATTTGATAGTTTCCCCAAATCTCATCTTCAGAATGCTTAATGTCAAGCAGTTGCCCTTTACTCACTTACCCAGGACCTAGTAAAAGCTAGATTTCTTAATTATCATGTACTGCATTAAGACAGCATTTTTGTATTTTTCTATTTTTAAAATTTTCTATCTAACCCATTTGTTCCATCTGCCTGCCTGTTACCTTTCCTTTCTCCATCACTTTTTTTTTTTTGTAAATTTATTTATTTTATTTTTTTAATTTATTTTTGGCTGCATTGGGTCTTTGTTGCTGCACACAGGCTTTTTCTAGTTGGGGCGAGTGGGGGCTACTCTTTGTTGCAGTGCGTGGGCTTCTTATTGTGGTGGCTTCTCATTGCAGAGCACAGGCTCTAGGCGTGCAAGCTTCAGTAGTTGTGGCACACTGGCTCTGTAGTTGCAGCTTGCGGGCTCTAGAGCGCAGGCTCAGTAGTTGTGGCATATAGGCTTAGTTGCTCTGTGGCATGTGGGATCTTCCTGGACCAGGGATTGAACCCATGTCCCCTGTATTGGCAGGTGGATACTTAACCACTGAGCCACCCAGGAAATCATTCCATCCCTTCTTTGGAGGTAAATGTTAATGAGCAGTGGCCAGGGAAATAAAAAGAAAAGTTGTAACAGTAACCAAGAATTGACTATATTAAAATTCTTAAACTTGTTTCTCACAGGCTTTATCTGAGTGTGCAGTGACGCTGAAAACAATTCATCTCAAACGGGTAAGCTTTGTACTCCCTGCCCCTTCGTTTTCAGCTCACATGCTTATTGTTATCGTTTTTTTTCTTAATTAATTAATTTATTTATTTATTTTGGTGGGCTTCTCATTGCGGTGGCTTCTCTTGTTGTGGAGCACAGGCTCTAGGCGCATGGGCTTCAGTAGTTGTGGCACACGGGCTTTGTTGTTCTGCAGCATGTGGGATCTTCCTAGACCCGGTCTCAAACCCGTGTCCCCTGCATTGGCAGCCGGATTCTTAACCACTGCGCCACCAGGGAAGTCCCTTATTTGTTGTAGTTTTGAGTATGTCTTGTTCTTGAAAGCTATATCTTTTATAAAAGTTAACTTCAGTTCTGACTTTTTTGGATGTGAGGGGTGGGTCGAATGAAAATAGTAGTATCCTTTATTGTCTTTCATATTTGGGGTAACAGGAAGGTTAAAATGTATGTTTGTTTGGTTTGACAAAGAGTGAGAAAAATTTTAACCAGAATTTCATGATCTAGATTTCACTACCTCGTGGTTCTTCACAGATTTGTCCAACTTCTTAGTATTACAGATTGGTTAGAACACTTTACTACTTCAGAATGTTGTACTGTCCTTGTCAGTTTAACCATTTGTATAAATTATAAGTGATTCTGGGCTGAATCTATCTGGTGTGTTGTTTGCTTTATACAGTATTTTAAATAATAATGAGTTGACTGCCAATATTTGAAAATCAGGTAGCTTTTTTTTTTTTTTAAACAAAAATTTCTGTCTCAAACTTCACAAAGCTAGGATGCCAACACAGGACTAGCATTCCCACATAGTTGCAGTCATCTAATGAGTCTTCCCTCAGTTGCCTAAAATAAAAGCATGACGTCTTGTTCAGAGTCTCCGTATAGCCCCCTCTTTGTTTGAACTTGAATTTTTGATTCCAAAAGAGATTTGAAGGGTTTTCAATCAAACATTTTCTCTGTGTGCTAGGGTGAGGGGTATGTGTTTTGGGGCTGCAGGAGACCTGTATAAAGATGAATAAAAAGTGCCCCAATATTTGTGGAGCTTAGAATCAGGGGAGACCAGTACCTAAAAACTCAATTGGATGGATTAAGTAAGTACTTTAACAGAGGTATATTAAACTAATACATTTGTATTAAATGTAACATGGTGGGACTAAAGATGAATGAGCAGCTTTGCCTATGAGGGCAGTCTAAGACAGCCGTTGAAAAGAGGGGGTATTTTTCTGTTTTTCTGATAGACCTTGAAACAAATGTACATTCATCGGGCTGACCAGGAGGAGCTGGCACTCTGGGCAAAGTTATGCGGTGGGTGTATGAAGACAGATCAGATGTCACATGGTAGACTTGGTAGAAAATAGTGTTATCCCGTTTAGCTAAAGCATGGAGGTAGAATAGCTAAAAACCAAAACGGAACTAGGTGTGTGTTACATGTGAAAAGTTGGTAAGTCAGTAGTCAGTGGGGTTGAATTTAGGAGAGCTAAGTGGAAAAAATGTTCACAGGGCACTTTGATATACGGGTCTAGAGCAGTTAGAACTAAATACTGATTTTGGAGTCCTCAGGTTGTAGTTTGCTAAGATGAAGTAGTAGGAATGAATGAGACTTTCTAAGACCAGGATAGAAAGAACTTTGGCTAAAGCAAGAGTCAAGAGAAAGCTAGAAGTAGAACCAAAGGAATGAAAGTTAAGGGAAGAGAGTCATGGAAGAGGAGACTAGTTGACATTGTTGGATGCTAGAGAGTCAAGGAGGATGAGGAATAACAAACAGTAAGAATGATGTTTACAATGCAGAAGTATTTATCTTGTCCTCAGAGCTGTTATTTAGATACACAGAGAATTGAATCAAATGGAACATATTAGAAAACGTTTTGCTTCCTTGTTCTGTTTTCTCATTTATCTACCTGACTGACTTCCTCTTGAGGTTTAAGTTTACTTTTCCTCATTAAAAAAAAAAGTATACTCCATTTTTAAGTGGTAACAGTGGGGTTATATGCAATGATGAGCAGTGAGTGGGCAGTAAGTATAGGGAGAGTAGACTAAAGGAAAAGGTGAGATATTAATGCAGGGGGAAGTACATTGAGGAGAGTTGGATTGATTTCATTTTGATAACTGTTACTTTCATTTGGACTAGATTGGAGTCATTAACATATTAAAGCCTTTAAGTCAGATTCAAGTTTGAAAGTGAAATAGCTGGGTTTTTTGTTTTTCTTTTTTTTTTTTTTTTTAAGTATTGGATTTATTGCATTTGGTCGAGGCCACCGTCTCAGAAACAAATTGCTATAGGAAAACCGTTTTCAAATTGTATCTTAAGTTCCTTTGTAGCTGTTGAGAAGGTGTAGGGCTTAGGGGTTAGTTTGTGGAATTCTCCCTTCCCTCTACCAAGTTTACCCTTAAAAACCCACAAAACTATTAGAGTTTTAGCATCTAGCAGTACCAGCAGTTGGCAATGAAGAGCAATGGTTTTAGAAGTCAGGTGACCTGCTTTTTACTTAGTACAGACTTAATTAACAGCAAATTAGCCAAATCACCCTATCTTTCTGGGTATTGGTTTCCTTACCTGGCTACTAAATTCCTGTTTCCTAGTTTATTGAACTGGAAGGGAGAGGGGGTGTACTTTTATTGCTGTTATCTCCCGACATAGCATTTTGTTCTTTCTTGCTTGTATTTTAGTTTCTAAAGATGTTCATTATCCTGGCACTACCCACAGGCTTCCCCTTGCACACCCATAGACACCCTATAGTCCACCCAATGGTAGATTGAACCAGAAGCCCCTCTCTTTGCTTTCTCCTTTCAGTGCATGGAACCAGGCTTTGGCGTTGTGACTTCCTGCATTTAGAAGAGTATTTGTTTAATCTTTAGCACTGCATAACTAGCACTAAGTAATGTGAACGTGTCCTCAGTGCTAAGTGCTATTCTAACAGCTTTACGTTTCTTAACTCATCCAAGCCTCACAATAACTCCATTTTTCAGGTGGGGAAACTGAGGCTCAGAGAGGTTACATAACTTGCACAGGTTACTAGAAATTTGCCAGAGCCAGGATTCAAACCAAAGCAATCTGGCTCCCGAGTCTGTGTTCTTAATCACAATACCATTTTGTGTTTAAAGTATACATATGTTGTTCCAATTTAATTTTCAGGGCCCAGAATGTGTTCAGTATCTTCAACAAGAATACCTGCCTTCCTTGCAAGTAGCTCCAGAGATAATTCAGGTAAGATCTGTCCTAGTGGATTTTCCTCTTAATTAAAGAAATAGAGCTATGTAATTCAATCTAAATTTTGATTCAAGGAAGCCAAACTACATTCTCCTTGATTTACTATGTATAGGATAGCAAAAGTCCAAATGTCAGGGGGCCTATGAAATTGAATGAGAAAAAAACTGTTTTTATTTTCACTACCTTTAACAGAAATTTAATTTCCTACCATTGTGTAGGGGACAAATCACAGTAGTATTTGCATTGCCTGTGATGTTGTCACCCGTAGAAATCACAGATATTTTTATATCGCATTAGTTGTTCCACAGATCTCGAAATATTATTTATATTCATCTTTTTGAAATTATGAGTTATTAGAATATGCCACTAGACCTTGTTATCTAAATCAATAAGTCTTATTCTTCTACCACATGTCACAAATACATTTGATAACCATAATTCATTGAATTAGCTTCCTTTGTAACCCCGTGTGTCACAAGTATGTTTTTTAAAACATTCTGCAAGAAGTCCAGCAGGCTCCCCCAGACTGCCAGAGGGGGCTGTGGCACACGAACCTCTGCTCTGAAAGTTTGTGCCAGGTAGTTCATTTTACACAGGCCAAGCTCACCAGTGCTTAATTTGTGAATCTGAAACCGTATTTTGAGGTAAGTGCCTGGAAAGCTATCTTACATTTTTGCACTCTTTCAGAGTGATTTTTATGATGGCATTCGATTGTTTTCTGGATGCGTAGTTATCCAGACCTGTTGTCCAATAGCACATAATTCTAATGAGGTAGAAACAGATCTCACATAAGAGTAATCATAAAACTCATTTTTAGTGAATTTATGATCTCTTATTTTATGACATATCTTTAACTTGAAATTAATTTTCTCAGTTATCATTTGTTACACAAGTAAATTAGTATTTTATGAAAACAATACATTACTAATTACTCATATGATCTTAGTGCACCTCAAAAATAGAAATATACCATTCAATTTTGAATAATATCAGTAGTTTCCCAGATTGCTAAATGAAGCAAAATTATTTTTTCTTTTTTTCTTTTTATTGGAGTTTAGTTGACTACAGTGTTGTGTTAGTTTCAGATGTACAGCAAAGTGAATCAGTTATACATATACATATATCCACTCTTTTTTAGATTCTTTTCCCATATAGGCTATTATAAAGTATTGAGTAGAGTTCCCTGTGCTATACAGTAGGTTCTTATGAGTTATCTATTTTATATATAGTAGTGTGTATATGTCAGTCCCAATCTCCCAATTTATCCCTCCCACACACATACACATTTCCCCTTTGGTAACCATAAGTTTGTTTTTGGAGTCTGTTTCTGTTTTGTAAATATGTTCATTTGTACCCTCTTTTTAGACTCCACATGTAAGCAATATATGATATTTGTCTTTCTGTGTATTATATTTCTATCTAATAATTTGCTTATAAAAGATAATGGTTCCCAGTTTTCCCTTTTTCATATGCCTTCTGACAGCACTTTTTGCACAATCCTTTTTTTTTTTTTTTTGGCCGTGCCAGGTCTTAGTTGTGGCATGCAGGATCTTTTAGCTGCCGCCTGTGGGATCTTTGGTTGCAGCATGCAAACTCTTAGTTGCAGCATGTGGAATCTAGTTCCCTGACCAGGGATCGAACCCAGGCCCCCTGCATTGGGAGGAGGGAGTCTTGGCCACTGGACCACCAGGGAAGTCCCTGCACAATTTTATTGAAGAGAATTTTCTCTTTTTCTCTCAGTCTGGCTCCGCTCAGTTACCCTCTTACTAGATGAAAACAGCCATAGCCATGTGGTTTTTGTCCCACCCACCCTTCTGAGGCAAGAGTCAATCTTGCCCAGGAGGCCATGTTCTCAAAAGTGAAAGCAGCCTCTCTGACAAGTATTACATTTGAAAATGCCATATAACCTTTTTGGTGAGGAACTGTTCAGGTTAATTAATTGATAAATTATAATATGAATCCTAGAGATTTGAAGCAGCCTAAATGCTCATTGATGGGTGAATGGATGAGTAAAATGTGGTATATACGTACAATGGAATACAATTGGGTCTTAAAAAAAAAAAAAGGAAATTCTGTCATATGCTATAACGTGGATGAACCTTGAGGATGTTATGCTAAATGAAATAAGCCAGTCACAAAAAGAGATGCTGCATGATTCCACTTATTATGAAGTATCTAAAGTGGTCACACTCATAGAAACAGAAAGCAGAATGGTGGTGGCCAGGGGATGGGGGCTGGAAAAAGGGGAAAAAGGGGAGTTGTTCAATAGGTATAGAGTTTCAGTTTTGCAAGATGAAAAAATTCTAGAGATCTATTGCATGACAGTTGTCTATAGTTAACACTGCTGGTACTATACACATAAAAATGGTTAAGATGGTCGATTTTATTTTTTTAATCATAATTTAAAAAGAATACTGTGGTTTTGAATTATGATGAATTTAATACAAATAGACTCATTCTTTTCTCTCTCCTCCCCTCCTGGCCCCCCCAGGAGTTTTGCCAAGCGCTTCAGCAGCCTGATGCTAAAGTTTTTAAAAACTACTTAAAGGTAGGTATTTGGAAAAACTTATATATCTTCATACAATTAGGTGATGTTTCAGAGCCAAGAGAGAATATATATTACAGGATACTGTGTCATACTGTAGTTTGATCAACAGTTACATATTTGGGGATCTCTTTGCTCTAAAACCTGCTTCTAAGAATCCATGGTTAATAGATGTTACACTTCAGAGTTTTCTGTAAAGCCCCTTTCAACTGAGCTCCTACAAAAGATTATAGAAAGTCAGATAAGCAAACTGAATGTGTATGTGCCTGAGCATGTTGGTATGAAAATGTAAGTTTCCTTTAAGTTTTGTGATGTAATTAAACAGGAACTAGAGGACTGGGAGAACAAGTAATGTTTATGAACAGCTGCCCATATTGAGTTGAAAGGAAGGAGCTAAAAATAAAGAAACAAGTATGAATTACTTGGTTATATCCTATCTTGAAACTTTTGAATTGCAAAATGGACAAAAAGTAGAATCCTCAGATTTGGCCATTAAGGCTCTTTTTACATTCATAAAATCACCAAATTAAAACAAACCAACCAATCAACCTCCAAGTTGGCAAGAAGTACCAAATATGTATTTGGTATTCATTTTTACAGTTAAATCCATGAAGCAGGTATCTTGCTTTCACCTGGGTAGTCAGTCACTCAGTACTCCATGACTGCTTTTTATGTAACACATACTATGCTAACTGCTGCAAATACCAATGAGTGACTTTCCTTGCCCTCAAGGAGCTCGTGGTCTGGAAATAAAGTTACAGTGTGACAGGATGAGGAACTATTCTTTATTTTTATTTATTATCTTCATTCAGCAAATTTGAGGGTAAAGCACTGTGTTAAATTTCTTAGGGGCAGGTAACTTAATGGCTCCCTCGTTCTTTTGCCCATGGCATTCAAGTCAAGGGGCTTTGCTGATAAATAAATGTGCTATCCTTTGACTTTGGTGCTAAGTTTGTCAGCTTAAACTGACAAAAGAGTTTGTGAGAAGATAGAGTTACTGTCTGTCATTGAGAACCCTCCCCTCTCCCATTTCCCCATAAAAGCAAAGTGCCTGTGGAGGTAACCTCTGTTAAGTAAGAGATCAATCACACTGGATTAAAGGACTAAAAACATTGTAACTCTCTGTTAGAGGTATCTGTTATAGCAGATGTGTGTACATTGTAGCAGGCTTGTGCCCCAAACATATTCATCCAAACAGCATTTATAAAGTCTTCCTCCCCAGCCCAGCTTCTCTTCAGTGATAGCGTTATTCTTCTAGTTGGAAAAAAGGAAGTTCCTTCTTTTGTGCCTACTCTGTTCCTATCTGATTGATCCTTAGGTCTTGGCTGATTGTTTCCTCCTTGCTAACTTCCTTTCTGTCTCTACTGCTGCCACTCTGGTGTAGGCTTCTTATCTCACTCTGATTTCCCTTCCATTGTTCTATCCAAGCTGATCTGTTTGAAAACATTGAACAGTCCTCTGAAATTCCTTCCTCTTCCTCATAATCTTCATAACTTATTGACTAAAAAGTACATATTTCTTAGTTTGGCATTTAGGTGTGTTTTTTTTTCAGATTCTGATCTCAGACTACCTTTCCGGTTTCTCTTGCAGGAACAGTCTTTACTATTCTTGCTGTTCTTCCAGAATTCTGCCTTATTAGCATGCTTCGCCTTTATGAATTCTACCCATTCTTCTAGGCTTATCTCAAGCATGGCCTCTTTGTAGGGCTATTTTTTGCTCTATATTGATGATTCTTTTCTCTCCACTTAGTCAATAGACAGTTAATAATTGTTAAGTGAATGTCTGACCTACTAGGTGTTAGCGATATAATGACGAATGTGGTCCTTATCCGTAATGAGCTTACTGCCTGCTATTTATTCTTTCGAATACTCACTTAACATGTACCCAACTATGGAAGGTAGTAATACTGAGCCAGTGCCTAGCACAGCCTCTAGCCTACTCGTTCATAGTCTCAAGTGTTGAATTGGAAGTATTTTTTCATAATCAAATAAATAAATAGTTAAGAGATAGCAGCTGCTGTCTTTAGCTTTGACTTGTTTCTTCCTCAAAATTTAATTTCCTAGCATTAACTTTGACAGTAGTGCCAATCAGCAAAAAGGTGTCAAGAGCATCTTTTCCTCTGACTGCTTGAATCTCACAGCATTGGAGGTGATACCATATTTTCACTAGTAAATGGCAACATAAGTTATCTCTAGACCTTATCAAGTTGTCCAGAAGAGAATGTTCCTGACTTGCATTATGTGTGGATTTATGGAGTATATTAAGTGTTTTACATAATCTATTGTATTTTACAAAAGAGTGACTAGCACCCAGTAACCTGGAGCCATTCTTCAGGTAAAGGTAATCTTCTGACATCAGTACTAATTGTACTAATACTTTATTTACAGGTGTTTTTCCAGAGAGCAAAGCCCTAAGGACTGGATCTCCCTGTGCCTACTTCATGATCAGGAATTCCAGTTAATAATTTATAAAGAAACAATTGTTGTGTGCCATTCACACTGGTCTTTTTAACACTGCTTTGAGCTTATTGCAGTATATGCATTGGGATTTTTCTGTAAAATGGGTGTAATTTTCCCTAAATTACTGGTATGTGACAACTAGAGAAGTTGCTTGCATGCCAATTCAAATCGTTCTATATAAAAATGCTGTTATAAGATACAGCAGTTATCCTAGTACCTTTTTTTTTTAACTTGAAAATTTAAGTCCTTTATAAAGACCATAGCAGGAAAACAGTGTACTTTTTTTTTAATTGCTGAATATAAAATGTTTGAAAATTTTAATTTTCTTTTATGTGTGCAGACTCATCAAATATGGGGGAAATACAACAAATCAAAACTAATTTTTTGTAGATAGCCATTACATTTCTTTAAACCGTTTCAATGCCAATGTGTATTCTACAAAAGAGAATGGTTTCATAAATTAACTGATTGAAGAGTAGGTGCTGGTGTTATACATTTTTTATAAAAAAAAAGGAAATAAATTTTACGTAGTGAAATCTACTGAGTCTTCTTTGGAATTATTATAAATACTGGAGTCTTATTTTCTCATCTCTCCCTGATTTCCCATTTAAAGGATTGCACATATAAGTGTATGGATGATTTATTTAATTATGCTCCTAAAAGATTACATGTGACTTAGTTCTATTAAATAATTCAGAATCCTTTTTTTAAGTGAACTAGAAAAAGCCTGTGTCAGTATGTTGATAGAATTAAAAATCTAATATTTTCCATCTTACTAGATTTACTTAGGGCACAATATACCTATGTGTTTATGATGCTTGTAAGTAGTAGCTGCCCGTTTAGTTCCCCTGCCTTCCCCCATTTTTATTCATGACTATGCAGGAAACCAAGAAGACAAATAATATCAGTAGTAGTATTGGAAAATTAAGAAACGGTGGACAAAACTGAGCAGCACACTTACTATAGCCATCATTTAAGTTTAAATTTTAAAAGCCCAAGTAAGGTTTTAGGGTGGTTGAGGGTTTTTTTAAACCTTTGGCCCATGTGGTCCCTAGAGGTTTCATGGATGGGCTTCAGTGGTCTTCTAAATTCCCTAAAATTGTATTCAAAATTTTGCACATAAATCTTTTCCTGGTGTTAATTCCAGAAGAGATTATAAATATTTTCCTTACATCATAGAATAAAGGTACTAAACTAAGTTGCAGTTAATTATAAAAATAGATCAGTGGAATGTATATTATACAGTCAGCCCTCTGTAGGTGCAGGTTCCACATCCATAGTTTCAACCAACCTTAGATCAAAAACACTTGGGAAAAAAAACTTCCAGAAAGCTCCAAAAAGCAAAACTTGAATTTGTTGCACTTGGGAACCATTTACATAGCATTTACGTTGTGTTAGATATTATAAGTATTCTAGAGATAATTTAAAGTATATGGGAGGATGTGCGTGGATTACATGCAAATACTATGCTATTTTATATAAGAAACGAGCATCCAAGGATTTTGGTATCTGTGGAGGTCCTGGAACCAGTTCCCTGTGGATACTGAGGGATGACTGTACTTAAATAAAAATGGTTTTAAAAATAGATGAGTGGGGCTTCCCTGGTGGCGCAGTGGTTGAGAGTCCGCCTGTCGAGGTAGGGGACACGGGTTCGTGCCCCGGTCCGGGAGGATCCCACATGCCGCGGAGCGGCTGGGCCCATGAGCCATGGCCGCTGAGTCTGCGCGTCCGGAGCCTGCGCGTCCGGAGCCTGTGCTCCGCAACGGGAGAGGCCACAACAGTGAGAGGCCCGCACCGCAAAAAAAAATTAAAATAAAAAATAAAATACGGCATTGTTTCTCATCATCAAAAAAAAAAAAAATTAAAAAAAAAAATAGATGAGTGAGAGCTAATTGTTTCTTTTACAGTGAGAGAGATCATTGCATCTATTGCAGTGATCTTTGAACTAATTGTCCAAAGTATACTGAATTGCATAGCATAGTAGTTAAGAGCTTAGACAGGCTCAGGATCCAGATTAAGTAGGTTCAAATAGCAGTGCTGCCAGTAATTGGTTTCAGCAGTTACTTGAGCAGGTTAAATAACTTCTCCCTGCCCCAGTTTCCCCATCTGTAAAGTGGGGGAAATAATGATAACTACCTCATAACTAAGAATTCAGTAAGTTAAACATGAAAAGAGCTTACTACAGCATCTGCAAATGAAGGCTTGATAATAGCTATTGTTATTGTACTGTTTATTCCGTGTATGTAAAGGCAACACCTCCTTTTCCCCTGGTTCTTTAAAGCCCTTCAGGAGATTAACAAGTTTTCAGAGCTAAGAGAAATGAAAACGTGGGAATTAAGAGTCTGTAACAGAAATTAAAACTTCATGTTATCTAATCATGTGTAATAATTCCCACCTTCCTTCCCTGAAGTTGCCTAGCGCACTTTACTTAGGGAGTACCATAGCAATTAGGAAACTTCCACCATGAATTACCTTTTCTGTATTGTTCTTAGTCTCCAAAAGCAAACACCCAAATAATTGTCTCAAGGGTGAATCTCATCTGTTAACAGCCTCATTGAGGCAGTAAGACTGAGCGATTTGTATGACTTAACTATGGAACTACAAGAGTTTTATGAGGCCTGGTATAGTTCTGTGCCTAACAGTTTATTTAAATCTTAAATACTAATATTAATTGGTTCACAAACGGCTTGATCTTTAAGAAAATGTATTTCAGTGTTCCTCACTCGTGGTAAACATGTGAATCAAGGCCTTCAGCTAATCACATTTTCTCCCATTCACCTTTGAGATGTGAGTTATAAGGAACTTGGACAGGTTCTCTTCTTGGCATTAGATAGGGGACAACTAAAATTGGTGGGAATGTAAGCAGTGAATAGATTGTTGTTACAGTAGAATGATTCCATCACTTAAACATTGTTTAAAGGTTTAATCAATTCCTTTGTAACAAGCATTACAGTGGTCTTATCTCCACTGTATATATGATATGTGATTAAACAGGCTTACAGAGGTTTTTTAAAAAATGACTTAAAGTCAGTATTTGGCAGGGAGAGCTGGGACTGCAACCCTAGGTCTATTCCATTCAAAAGCCTCTGCTCTTAACCACTCTGCCATAGCTTCCTATTTCACTGCCGGCTCCTATAGTTCTCATCTGGGAAGAACTCCCTCCTTCCGCCTCCCTCACTCAGAAATTTAGCCCTTATCTGCAGAGGTCTCTTCGGCCTCTCTGCCTCTCGTTACGCTGAGAAGGGCTGCAATTCTGTCAGTGGGCAACAAGGATCACTCGGGAATAGCTGCTTGAGATCCTAGCGGCACGAATACTGCAAGGGGACCTGATTTTAGTCCCTAGATTCTCCAGTATTGCCATTTTCCAAAATACCGTCTAAAAAGAGGGAATTAAATGAGCTTATTTACATTAAGAATCTCACGTCCGAATTACTCGCAGCCGATAATCTGGCTCCCCTGCAGCCAATGTGGTCTTTAAGATACATACGAATCTATCCCTGCAGAGTATGATCCTCCAGCGATGTCCCCTCAAGTGTCCAGCATTCTGCACACCCGTGATTATTTGCATGTTTGTAATCACCCGTCCACCGTCTGTCCCACTATCACCTCACTCCGCCTTTGGCTGCCGGGGACGGGGCGGGTTCGCAGTTGGAATCTGAATCCTTGCGCTCACTGCGCAGGGCTCTCCGGCTTCACCGTCAGAGTAAGAGGGGACAGGCAGAGGGTGTGGACGAGGTCCAAACGCCCCACAGCCTCTCGGCCCATCGCCACAGAGGCCTCGGAGAGCCGGGCGAGGGAGGAGCGTTGGCAGCAGAGGCCGAGGCCCAGATCGGTGCGCCGGAAGTGCGCACGCGCATCCGCACCCGCACGCCGGCCGTCGGTCACGTGACCCCCGGCCCGTGCTCGCGAAGCCGGAAGTGGCCTGAGGCACAAGGAGGCCGCGGGAGCCCGCTGGCGGTGGCGCGGCGGAGACCCGGCGAGGTAAGCGGGGCGGGCGGGCGGGCGGGGGCGGAGAGGCCAAAGGCGCGTGGGGCACGGGCTGCTGAGCCGGGCACGGCCCTCACGGAGCGCTCCCACCCCCAGTGGGAAACTGGGATGCTGAGTCAGGGCGGGGGCGGGGCGGGCAACCGGAGGAGCACAGCGGGACTCCAGGCCGAGCCCTCCCCGACTCTGGTTGGGCTGACATCGCCTCCCGGGTGTCCGGGGCGTGCGAAGCCGGCCGGAATGGTCGCGCGGGCCCGTCCCCTGCGTCTGGACTCCTCGTCCTACGGCCGGCTGTCTGACTCGGACCCTCCCTGGTCTGGTGGCGCTGGGCCACCGAGAAAGAGGATGTGTCTGTTACCGGGGTTGGGCCCTGGCCGCCGGGACAGGCGGATGTCCCTCTCCCTTGGAGTTAGGCTGGCCGCTTTCTACCCCTCTTTCCGAGCGTGGACGCTATTGGCAGTGTTTAAATCGTTTGATTTTTTTTCAGACGATTAAAAAGAGACGTGTTTTAGTGAAGCGGGGGTTGACTCGCCGGAAGCCAGAAGCCAAAGACGTTTTTAATGTACACACGTATAATGCAAATGCCCAAACCTTTCCTTTGGGACGTAGCTTATGAGTGTAATTTCCAATCCGTTTCCCAGGCATTTTTAGTAGGTGGCCTCAGAACAAGTTCTACCCAGTAATTGTCAAATGCATAACCAAAGACCGACTTTTTTCCCTGAAGAACGCTGAATATAATATCTGTTTAATAAATGATTCACTTAGTGGTAGGGTTTGGAAATCCTGGAACTTTGTCCATATGCAGCGTCACCAAGCCTGTTTTCATCTATGGACAGATGGTAACTTTCATTTTGGACAGCATAAGGAAGTAGACTTAAGGCAGGATTACCAGTCTCATACTTGTTGAGTGCCTGCCTATATTGTGTCCAAATTTTGGAATGATTTATATAGCAAGTACCTTCTGGGTGTGCTGAGTCACGTTTTAGTATGCGGTTATTGTGGGGTTATTGGAAGATAATTTCAAAAGACATTTCCCAGATCATTGTGACACCATAGTTTAATTTCTGCATATAGAGAGCAGATATCTTAGCTGATAAATGTGTTTTATATTACCCACTAGGTATAGATAGATACTTAATGATATTATTTGCCAATTATAGTTATCTCAAGCAACAGTTACATTAATGAGCAAAGCTTTTCATATTGAGAAGTATTTGAAAATATTATTGAAAAGATATTTGAGAAGTTTATTATTATCTCAGTAGCTGACAAATGTGTATTTCATATTTTGAAAAAGGAATCGTATTTTTATTGCGTATTTCCAATAAGTTGCTGTATGTAAAATTCCCTTATCTGAATTAGATGGGTGGTAAAATTATATACATCTCTCTGAGTATATCAAAGATTGGTGAAATTTGGACCCCTGGCCATTCTTTGTGTACTTAACCCTACTTGGAATATTGGCAGTCGTTAATTCATCACTGAATACCTAGTCCATTCTAACTTACTATGAAGGGAGAGCAAGATCTGTTTTGATTCAGCCTGACATTACATCAGGTTTAAGGTGGCATGGTGGGACAAGTGTTTATGCTATTTAGCATACCTCATTTTTATTCCAACATGGAGCTCAAATATTTACAATATACTTTTACAGCTTTTCAATATTGAAGGACAAGGCTGGGGTGGTGCTTTTTTTTTTAATAGACTTTATTTTTTAGAGCAGTTTCAAGTTCACAGCAAAATTGAGCAGAAGGTGCAGAGGTTTTCCATATACCTCCTGCCCCCATACATGCTGAGCCTCCCCTTGCTTATTTTTTAACACTTGCTAATACACATTCAGTATGTGTATATTTATATACGTGGAGGTCGAAGAAACTATCCCTAAGTTAATTTCAAAATTTATTGCTGAAAGGTCACCTTTGCTTCCTGATTGTCATGCTTTGTGTAGGTGAAGTTTTAAGTTATAGAAGTGTTAGGCCATGGCAACAGTTGTTTTCATTAGTGTTGCCCTGCCCTGGAAGGAAACAAAGTAATTTTTTTCTATATTTCTGTTGTATTTTACCTTATTACTTTATTTTAAAACACTTTATAATATGATTTATCATTGATTAATCTCTCAAAACATTTTAAGGAGGTAAATGGCCAATATCACTCTCATTGACAGACAAAATTAGAAGGGAAGTTGCTGTTTTTTCAGCCCTGTGAATAAGTGAATTAAATTGAATATATAAGATGTTATTGGTTGATGTTTTTTCAGAGCTCATGCAGCATTTTAGTCTTTAATATTGCTGGAAAGTTAGATTTTTTTGGACTGTTTATGCACTTTGATTTAGTAATAAATAATAGGTGATCTTTCTTGAGAGTAAAAATAGCTAACATTTGTTTCTTAAATGTATTATTCCCTGAAAACAAACATGCAATTTTTTTTTCTTTTCTCTTAGTATAACAAGAGGATCACCTAACCACGCCGAGATGCAGAGCACTTCTAATCATCTGTGGCTTTTATCTGATATTTTAGGCCAAGGAGCTACTGCAAATGTCTTTCGTGGAAGACATAAGGTTGGTACAGAGAATACTGTGAAAGCACCATATATGTAGTTTTCTGAGACGCACACTTGTACTAAAGTGAGACTTGGTGGTTTTGATTAATTTGTCTAGAGAGAGTATCTGTTTTTGTGGTTGCTTAAGGTATAGCTTGTGTCAGAGGCAGTAATATCTACCCAGTGGTGGCAGAGGTCATGTGTTGGGGAATGGAGAAAAACAGAAGGTTGTTTGAAAAAAGGAACTGGGGAAGATTAGTGTTGTGCCGTTTGGTTTTTTCCTCGACCTAATCCTCCTACGTGAGTGAGTGATCTCACTGACCGAGTTCAGTGCAGCAGTGATTTGGGTTAGGAGGTAATAGAGGGAGGCATGGTGAGGAGCAGATGGGTATTTTTGAGGGAAACCCACAGATGATTCTGCTGTGCTGTAGTAAGGCTTCATGCCCCCAGAGTAAAACATTCTACAAAGTAGATTGGAGTAAAGTGAGGTTATCATCAAGGAGCCAGGTTTAAAAGACTATATATCCCGGTAATCAGAACTTGTTAGTGCAAGTGAGAATAAAATAAAAGGGCTAATCCCAGAGGCATTTCAAGAACCAAAAGGACTTTGTGTCAGATTCTATATTGGAGGATGAAGTAAAAGGTAATTAAAGTCATTTAAAATGAAGAGATTTAAGATCATTTAAGTTTCTATTCTGGGAAGGAAGCTGGAAAAGTAATGGAATAAAAACATCCTTTTATAATGCAAATAATCATTCACTAGTTTTTCAGCACTGTGAATTCAGCACAGGAGCTCTAAACATTTTAGGAAGGAGGAGTTTCCTTATATTTTTCTGTAACCTTGAGACCACCAGTCAGTTCTGTCTGTGGCAATGAGATGAACATTCATAGATGCATGCTGTTTCCGCTGGCTCTTAGAGAGTGAATCGGAAGTAGTGTCGTACAGTTTTTAGCTTTTTTTCACCTCCAACTCTAGCATTGTCCGCAGCTTCCAGTCCTTGGTCAGATTCATAGTGATCAGCCTTGGATATTCCTGTCCTAGAAATTGTTTTTGTTTTGTGCACGGTGCCAAGAAGAGAAAACGGGTGGCGTGGCACCTCTGGGTTTAGCAGTGAGACGCACCTGACCGTCTGTGTTCCTGTGACCCTGGTTAACTTAACAGACTTTAGTAATCACTTGGTATGTGTCAGACACTATGATGGACCTAGTGATTTGAGCTACAGATAATGTGCTGTACCTGCCCACGAAGCGTGTTGGGTTTAGTAGCAAGGTGGTATTGGAAGGAACGTAAATTAGAAACTGATGGAGTGACAGGTAGTCAGTAGTGATAGGAATTGAGGGAGGCATAAAGTGCCTGGCACTAGTAAATATCTCACATTTTCTGATCCTCTTTCCTTACGTAGCTATCCAGTGTCCTTCATGTAAGTGCCTACACTTAGCAGGCACTCTGTAAATGCTTGTTGACTGAAAGAATAAATGAATGAATGAGGACAGAGTAGACTACTGTCCTGAAGTTCTTCTTCAAAGGAAGTAAAACTGTTCTTTATCCACTATAGTTTGAAAGCTTCAAATAAGGATTTGAGAGGCATAAGAACTGACTTAAAATATTGCTAACACCCAGTTTAGTATTCAGTCCCTAGCAGTCTTCCCTGGGATGTGTTTTGAGAAACCATGTTTGTTCTCAGTGACATCAATTTCAAGGGTTTAGGACTATACCCCCCAAATCCTGCTTGCCCTTAATAACTGTTTGTTCAAGCATCTTTAACTATATTAGCTAAACCCTTTTATGTTACTGCTCAGAGTGACCCGGTCCCTAAGTTTACTATTTGTTATTCAAAGTATATTACTTACTTAATCTGTCTCTTTTTCATTAATTTGCCTTGAGCTGCTACTGTGTCTGGACGGGTGTATATGTGTGTGATAACTGAGGTGAAGTTAAAGGGGAGAGAGCTGTAGGAAGGACATGTTGACCTGCACGTTGTATATATATGTACACGTGCATCTCTAAATATTATTCATCATGCTTTGACTTAGAGACAGTGACCGATAGGTGACTGTGCAGTTGAATAGAGGGACAATGGGACATTCCCACACATATCCCAGTGATCTCACAGGTATGATGTAGACTACAAAAGGCGGGAAAATACTGGCCTGGGTCATAGTGGGTACATTGCAACATTGTGTTCTTTTCCCTGCTTGCTCCTCTGTTAGGATTCTTCTGATTTCAGACTAAGTTTGAGACAGTTGTCCTCAAGAAAAATCTCTCTGTTGCGTGGTATAGATTTGGCAGTGTCCTTACCCTGGCTGATCAAATGGGAAAACAGTGTAGTTGAGCTCTAGTTAAGTTGTTCCATTTTCATACTGTCTGAAAACAGTCAACGGGTCTTCTCCTCTGGAAAGAATATATGGATATTTGGTGTGGGGGGAGCGGGGGAGAGAGTGGGGAGTGATCACATAACACAGGTGGTGGTCTCCAAAGAGGGATCTTGAAGAGTGAGACTGTGATGCAGCTAAATGGTTTTAAGAAGAAGATTATGAAATTCTGGGGTGATGGCTGTAGGTGGTGAATCTGTGTGAGAAGCTGTAGAGAGGGCTTCAAAGCAGGAAGAGCACAGAGGTCCTAAAAGACAGAGACCCATGAAACATCTTTAGGCAGGGCATGCTTGAACCCGAGCTCACAGGAGAAACGAATAGTCTCTCCACTAACTCCAGGCAAGTTCAACCTTGGATTGTGGGAAAAGTAAGCTTAAATTCAGAGAATCTGGCCTGAGTGGCTGGAAAGAGGTGGGAGGGTCTGGAAGAGAGCCTCAAAGAAAGGTTAATTAAATGAAGACCATGACAATGTAATGTTTACCTGAAATTTAGCATGTATTTTGTACCTCTAGGATTCCCTCCCAACTATGGCTGCATTGTAATTCTGTGTTTAATCTACTTCAGTATGCCATGAGAGAGTGAGAGTTGGGGTGCTGCCGGAGCTTTGGTAGAGGAAAGGAAGTGTCTTTGATCCTTTAGAAATGATCTGCTAAGCAACAATCTGCCCTAGTCCTCTAGGTGAAGTTGCAGAAGGTTACCCGAGGCAGCAGTGGTGCAGTCCAATGAGGACGGTCTGCTTTAACCTTATTCTCAAATCCCAGCCCCCCCCCCCCCCACATACATACACATTCTGTCCAGCTAGGGAATCTTTTTTTGTGTGATACGCGGGCCTCTCACTGTTGTGGCCTCTCCCGTTGCGGAGCACAGGCTCCAGACGCACAGGCTCAGCGGCCATGGCTCACGGGCCCAGCTGCTCTGCGGCATGTGGGATCTTCCCGGACCGGGACATGAACCCGTGTCCCCTGCATCGGCAGGCGGACTCTCAACCACTGCGCCACCAGGGAAGCCCCCAGCTAGGGAATCTTAAAGTTAGTTGCCTTACTTTGAGATTCTTACTAAAAATTGCATATGTGGAATATAATTTTTAATCTTTCATTTCCTACTTTGATTAGTTTAAAATTGTTAGAAAAAAAAATTGTTAGGCCCTGGAGAAACCCTTGTGAGTTTCACTTTCTATTTCTTATTCAAAATACACATTCACATTTGGTACTGTTAGAGCTCTTCTGATATGTAAATGACTATCTTTGCCACGTGTATCATAAGGAAGCTTTATGATATGAAATATATAAATAAAGGAAGCTTTATTTATATATATATAAATATATAGAGAGAGAGGAAGCTTTATTTTATAAAATGAAAAAAAATAGCCTTTTCTACATTCCAAAGCATTCAGTTTGAAAGAAATACTGAACAGTTGATTGATTTATTTCAGCTTAAAATAAAAAGGTCAGGAGTCGTAGTACAAATTACCTAATGCTTAAAAATATTCAGGGTGTTCTATAAAAAAGATAAATTGCTGTATCTAGTGCTAATGGTACCTTTTGTATCTTCTTTATAATATTATAAATAAATAAAACCTTTCTCTCTTTTTCTTAGAAAACTGGTGACTTATTTGCTATCAAAGTATTTAATAACATAAGCTTTCTTCGTCCAGTGGATGTTCAAATGAGAGAATTTGAAGTGTTAAAAAAACTCAATCACAAAAATATTGTCAAATTATTTGCTATTGAAGAGGAGGTAAGTAGTCAAGCTTTAATTAACGGTGTCATGTTTATTGTAGTTATTATGATTCGGGAGAAATAATCTAATATAAAAATCGTTTTATAAACAGTGGGCTTTTTAATGGTGAAAATTAGGGCTCATACCACCAATATTTATTCTCAAAGATTCTTGAGCAGCTATAACAATGGAAATGAAGTCTCATGGAATCAGAAAAAGTATATAAGAAATAAAAGAATATAGAATATGGTTACTGGTATTATTACTAAAAACAAAAGCTAAAGTTAAATTGACATAATTATATAAGGATCAAGGAGAAAGTCAAACAATTCAAAGAAGGCTTTATAAAAAATAAAAATCCTTGGAATCCAGAGAGTGATATATGAAGTCCAGTTGTAAAAGACAGAATTGATTTTAGTGGGGAACAGTGAAAATAAAAATGTCATTAGAAAAATATAAATCCTGTTAGTGTGGGTAATGAATAAAATTACACCTTTTGAAAAACAGTTTGGCAGCTTATACTCCTCATACCAGTGATTTCTTTCTTTTTTTTTTTTTTTTGTGGTATGCGGGCCTCTCACTGTTGTGGCCTCTCCCATTGCGGAGCACAGGCTCAGAACACGCAGGCTCAGCGGCCATGGCTCACGGGCCCAGCCGCTCCGCGGCATGTGGGCTCTTCCTGGACCGGGTCACGAACCCGTGTCCCCTGCATCAGCAGGCGGACTCTCGACCACTGCGCCACCAGGGAAGCCCCAGTGATTTCATTTTTAGTGATTACTTCTTAGGAAGTAATCAGAAGTGTAAATTATAATTTTATGCACAAAAATGTTCATTGCTGCCCTGTTTATAATAAAGAATGGTTAAATAAGTTAGAATGTTTGGCTAGTCACCCAGAGTTAGCTACACTCGAGGTTAAGAGCATAGCCCTCCAGACTGCCAAGTCTATTCGAAACTTCTGATGCAAGCTGCAGAGGAGTTTGGCAAACCATGCAGGTAGATACAGAAGTCCCCACCAGACTGCACATTGAGACACGAGCTGCAGGTTCAGGAGTCACCAGGGCTATCTTCCCTTAAGACCAACTGGCTACCCATTCGGGGCTTCCCATGACTGCCCTCAGATTTGATAATTTGCTAGAATGTTGAATGACTCACAGAACTCAGGTAAGCACTGTACAGTTGATTCTTGAACAGCACAGGTTTGAGCTGCCTGGGTCCACTTAAAAATGTGCGTTTTTTCCACTAAATATGTACTACAGTACTACACAATCCGAGGTTGATTGAATCTGTAGGTACGGAACCACAGATACAGTAAAGTTATGCGTAGATTTTCGACTGTGCAGAGGGTCAGCGCCCCAACCCCTGCTTTGTTCAAGGGTCAACTGTACTTACATTATAATTTATATTTTAGTATAGCAAAAAGATATAAATCAGAACTAGCCAAAGGAAGAGATCCATAGGGCCATAGGGCAGAATATAGGAGGGTTCCAAACATGAATCTTCCTTGTCCTCAGGGATACATTATCCTCTTGGCATTGATGCATGGCAATACGCACAGAGTATTGCCAACCCTGGAAGCTCACCTGAGCCTTTGGTGTGCAAAGTTTTTATTGGGGCTCAGTCACATACTGCCTGCATGGCTGACCTGTAGTCAGCCCTTCCCATAGGTTCTGATAATACTTTTAGCCTCCATTTCCTCTGGAAGTTGGAACGGATGTGCATGTCCAAAATCCCCATTATAAATCACATTGTTAGACTGTCACATGGCCAAAACCCACAGACAGAGACACTTCTAGCAGATAGGACATTCTAGAAGCCTAGCATATCACCTCCCAGTAGCCAAGGGCAATGACCGGACCTCTCTGGCTAAAATTAATTCTTTACTACACAGTGGTTAAGCAGTAATAAAGAGAGATATTTAACAAATTTCAATCACCTGGGAGCATGCTTGTGTATAATGTTCTGTGAGAAAATCAGTATTAAAAATATATATGCAGTGTGATCTTTTTCTTTTTTTAATTTTTTAAATTTATTTATTTATTTATTTATTTATCTTGGGCTGTGTTGGGTCTTCATTTCTGTGCAAGGGCTTTCTCTAGTTGTGGCAAGCGGGGGCCACTCTTCATCGCGGTGTGCAGGCCTCTCACTATCGGGGCCTCTCTTGTTGTGGAGCATAGGCTCCAGACGCGCAGGCTCAGTAGTTGTGGCTCACGGGCCCAGTTGCTCCGCGGCATGTGGGATCTTCCCAGACCAGGGCTCGAACCCGTGTCCCTTGCATTAGCAGGCAGATTCTCAACCACTGCACCACCACGGAAGCCCTGCAGTGTGATCTTGATATATACAGTACGGTATACAAAGTGTTAATGTGTCTGTAATAAGATTTGATACATAGAAAAAAGACTGAAAGGAAACACACCAAAATATTAACATAATTATCTCTGGGTGCTGGGATTATGGGTATTTCTCAAATTTTCAATTCATCAGCATTCAATTATTTCATTTTTTCAAAACAACAGTTTTTTTAAACATTTCTTTTATACTACTCAATCGTAGAGAAATTTAAAATATTTTATGGGTATATATTGGGGATATGTAGAAAGAATTATAAAAGGAAGGAAGAATTAAAAGTTGGAGATGAATACTGGATTTAAGTCTCATTCATATTTTTGAGTTTCTGAAATGAGCACGTATCTTATAATCAATGTGTATTTGTAATTTGGTAATACTTCTTTTTCTCTATAAAGCTGTTATTAAATTGATGATGTATCTTATATTCAGTGGTACATTAAAATTAAGGTTTAAAACAAATCAGCAGCTCAGATTCATATGAGCAGACTAGAACTTTGCTGCAAGAGGACGACTCAACTATTCTGCCACCTATTTATTTTTAAGGCTAGAACTCTGGGAACTCCTTGGCAGTCCAGTGGTTAGGGCTTCACGCTTCCCCTGTAGGGGGCACGGGTTCGATCTCTGGTCGGGGAACTAAGATCCCGCAGGCTGCAAGGCGTGGCCAAAAAAAAGTCTAGAACTCCATTCTTTGAAGTAAAAGTGCTTGTCACAGGAAGAATTTCAAGTTTAAGAGATTTGTTAGAAGAACTAATATCCTAAATAAATGTACGTTATGAATTAGAAATTAAACATAATTTTGAAAGAATCATTATAACATTGTAGCAGTGATTTTCTAATTAGACTTGCTGTGGTTTGTCTTCAAAGACAAACCCAGTTGTTTTTTTTTAAATTTATTTATTTTTGGCTGCGTTGGGTCTTTGTTGCTGTGTGCGGGCTTTCTCTAGTTGCGGCGATCAGGGGCTACCTTTTGTTGCGGTGTGTGGGCTTCTCATTGCGGTGGCTTTTCTTGTTGCAGAGCACAGGCTCTAGGAGCACGGGCTTCAGTAGTTGCGGCATGCAGCCTCAGCAGTTGTGGCTTGTGGGCTGTAGAGCACAGTCTCAGTAGTTGTGGTGCATGGTCTTAGTTGCTCTGTGGCATGTGGGATCTTCCCGGACCAGGGCTCGAACCCGTGTCCCCTGCATTGGCAGATTCTTAACCACTGCACCACCAGGGAAGCCTGACAAATCCAATTTTAATATGAATTTAGAAGATGTTAATTCTCATCTGTACAGTCAACAAATATTTAACAAACCCCAGGTAAAAAGCAATTTAAAGTGCCTTCATTATTGTAGTAAATCCAACTTTTAAATGAAATCAGGTAAGTATTGGCATATAATAAAAATTTATTTTTTATATTGAGCCCCAATCAGTGATTTTTTTTTTTCAGGTAACAACGAGACATAAAGTACTTATTATGGAATTTTGTCCATGTGGAAGTTTATACACTGTTTTAGAAGAACCATGTAATGCCTATGGACTACCAGAGTCTGAATTTTTAATTGTTTTGCGAGATGTGGGTATGTTTGTTTATTTATATGATTATATATGTGTGTATATATAACTTAATGACATAAGAATTTTAAAAAATAAATTTCTTACATTCAAAGCCAAAGACCTTTATGGAGTGCTTTCTTAGATATGACACCAAAAGCGCAAGTACAAAAAGAAAAAAGATAGATAAGTTTCATCAACATTAAAAACTTTTGTGTTTCAAAGGACAACATCAAGTAAAAAGACAACCCATAAAATGAGAGAAAATATTTGCAAACCGTACATCTGATGAGGAATTTTTATCCCAACAAAACAATAAAAAGACAACCCAATTTAAAAATGGGCAAAGGATTTGATAGACATTTCTCCAAACAAGATATACAAATGGCCAGCAAGTATATAGAAAGGTCATTAGTTGTTAGAGAAATACCAGTCAAAACAATTAAGAGCTGCCACTACACACCCACTAGGATGGCTAAAATCAAGAAGACAAAACAGAACCAAGTGTTGACGAGGCTGTGGAGAAATTGAACCCCTCATATACTGTTGGTGGTGGTGTAAAAATGTGCAGCCTCTTTGGACAACAGTCTGACAGTTCCTCAAAAGGTTAAACAGAATTACCACATGACTTAGCAATTCCGCTAGTAGGTGTTTATCTAAAAGAATTTAAAATCCACACAAAAACTTGTACCAGTATTTATAATAACCAAAAAAAAAAGGAAGTAGCCCAGTATCCATCAACTGATGAATAGGTAAACAAAATGTGGTATATCCATACAATGGAATATTATTTGTTCATTACAAGAGTGAAGTAGTGACACATGCTATAATATGGATATAACCTGAAAAATGCTTAGTGAAAAATGCCAGACACAAAAGGCCACAATATTTGTATGATTCCGTTTACGTGAAATGTCCGGAATAGGCAGATACATAGAGAGAGAAAGCAGAGGAATGGTCAGGGCCTTGAGGGGAGGGTGGAGTCGAGGAGTGACTGCTAATAGACGTGGGGTTCTTTTTGGCGTAATGGAAGTGTTCTGAAATTGGTGGTGACGGTTGTACACGCTGTGACTCTTAACTACTTTAAAAAATGAGTTTTATGGTATGTAAATTTTATCTCAACAAAGCTGTTATTAAAAAATATATGGCAACCAAAGGGAATAATATCTTCTTGGAAAGAAATGAATCAATATTCGAAGAATAGGAAAAGCCCAGTGATAAAGTATGAGGTTAGTGGGAATTCTTGAACTTGACACTGGAAGCAGTAGAGACTACTTAGGTGAGGGTAAAATGAAAAAGAAGCAATATATGCTACAGCCTCGTAAATCAAATAGAAGTTATAGATGATTGATGCCTTCCTAAGTATACTGGTAGTTCTGAGCTTTCGTAATTGATTGTTGATACCCCTAAACTTATTTTTATATGTCATGCTTGGACATTCATCTGTCAGCTGTCAAACAAATGTTTCAGACTATCACTCTGTGACATTGCATGTCAGTTAGCCCAAACAGCTTAATTTCAGCAGTTTTGCCACCTTTGTCCTTAAAAAAAAAAAAAAGAAAGAAAAGAAAATGGCATTTTTAGAAGAGCACTAAGCATATGAGAAATATATTTTTGTGGAAACAAGTCTGACACTTTGCCTCCTTCTATTACTTTTTTTTTACTATATTATGTATTGAGTCCAGTTTACTCTTTTGTGGAATTTTTTTCCCAAGGTAAAAATGTAAAATTGTGGTGAAAGATTATCTTTCTTGGGAATCTTCATTCTTAAGTTTAAGCAGATGGCCCACAGGTGTATAACCAAAAGTAATTCTGGAGGTCATAGGCTTAAGACTGTTGTGTTCCATTTTCTTGATAGTGTTTAAGAGAGATTGGACTCTTCCTTAGACCATATTGGTCCTTATCATTCTAAAACTCCTCATTACTCAAACATGGAGTACAAAATATAAGTATAATCTGTTACTTCTTTGATTAAAATGACTTTGGACCAACTTATGTAAAAACTTACACTGAGTGAAAATGAATTAATGTTAATTAGTGAGTCTGATGCACACATACATATGCATAGATACCTACATTATGATTTCCTGTGTTTTATATTTATTGTTGAAGTGGGTGGAATGAATCATCTCCGAGAAAATGGCATAGTTCACCGTGATATTAAGCCAGGAAATATCATGCGTGTAATAGGGGAAGACGGACAGTCTGTGTACAAACTCACAGATTTTGGTGCAGCTAGAGAATTAGAAGATGATGAGCAGTTTGTTTCTCTGTATGGCACAGAAGAATATTTGGTAAGTCATGTATCACTAATAGTTTTATTTAAAGAAGTTGGATATATTGTAAATATGGATAATTGGTCAACCAGTTCACTATGAAATGTCAACTTTTATGGCAAAAATTAAATTTTCTATTCTAATGAATATGGTTTGTAATGAGGTATTAAATATCGGTTTCTCGGGGGTTATTTCTGTTAAAAATTCTTACAAGTTTTATAATAATCTTAAATAATTTTACTAATGTTATTCATCTATATTAAAAGAAAGAACTGTCTGTACACTCCAGAAACATCTAACTAGTAAAGGCTTCCTTATTTGGAACAGAGCAGTTAATACATTACAAGCTTGTTATAGTACTCTTCCCTGTAGAGGAAACTTCATTATAATTCTGAAGCAGAAGATTCTCTTCAGGGAGGTTGGTTATTGAAAGACGAAAAGAATAGTTGTTAGAAACACACATAAAATTGAATGCCTCTAAAAGATCTAATTTGAAATGCTAGAAAACTAGAAAAGCTCTGTGGTTGAAACAGATTATGTAGATGTGTTTGTGTGAAGTTAGTAAACATTTGAAACACTTAAGAAAAGACACTGAAAAATAAGTATATTTAACTTGTAATCAGGAAGTTTATAATATACAGCTATCACTGATTGCTCATGGCTCTGGGTTTTGTTTTAAAAGTCTTAGAATCTGTGACTTTTTTTCCAACTGGATTCTGCCATTGTAATCTTATAACATGAATAAAGTCTACCTGGCCCCATAGCTTTATTCAGATTATACTAAGTCTGGCATGAATTAAGATGTCTTGTTCTATCAATATATCTCCCCAAATTAATCTATTATATTTTGATAGTCTTTATTAAGAATACCTAAAAATGGATTACATTCATCCAACAGTTATTTAGGTACCAGGCACTGTTCTAGGAACTGGGACTTCTGCGATGAACCAAATGTACATGATTTCTGCTCTTATGGAACCCACAATCTAGTGAGGACAACAGACAAGTAAATAAGATAAATTCAGATAATTAAAGTGTTGGAAAGACAATATTAGGTAATAAAATAGTGACTAGCAGGAGGAAGATAGCTGGGGGAAGCCTCCTTTCAGTCCTAAGTGAACTGACACTTAAATGATAAAAAGAAGCAAGCCATGCAGAGATTTGGGGGAAAAGCATTACAAGCAACTGCAAAGGCCTAGAAATAAGAATGACCTTGGATGTTTGAGAAACAGGGAGGATGACAGAATAGCTGCAATTTAGTGAGTGAAGAGGCAGGTGGTAGGAGTTGGAATTGGAGAAGTAAGCAGAAGGCAGCCGGAGCATACAGGCTAGTGGTTTCTACCGTGTATGATCGCCCCCTTTTTATAATAAATGTTTTACAATGTTCTTTTCAGTATCTTAAAAAGAAATTCTTAGATAATATAATCACCTGCATATCTAATTAAAAGAATAGCATAGTATCTTAATAATAATATAAAGGAAAATATAATAAAAATCAGAGGTAGTTAATATGTAAAAGTTTAGGAACACCTTCACTGGCAGAAAACGTAAGTAATCAGACGCTTTCACCTGTATGTAATAACACCTCCAGTGCACGTGCAGTGATAACTTGTATGTTGTATTGGTGAGTCACATATCACAGGTGTTGTGTTGTCACTGACATGATTTTCCAAAGCAGTGAATAATTCTTGATAAAGTTTCTAACTAAACAAAGTAGATTTACATGTACTGCATTCCTGTAGCTGCAAAAATACGTTGTTTACTTTATGTACAAAAATACATTGTTTATATATAAAACAAACTGAGATCATTATAAACCTCTTTCCTGCACAAATATCTGGCAAGATATTCAAAAGTCATGCAGGATGTCAGAAGCTTATTTTTCAGAACTGTTTCATATTTGACAGGATGTCTCTCATCTCTGGTCTCTGCCCACTAAATACCAGTAGCCCTTCCCAGTTACTGTGATAACCAAAAAAACCAAACAGCAGTACAGTACTAGCGTTCATGAGGTTGATCCCTATTACCAACTGTCAGTCTTTCACATATTCTCCTAGGACCACAGGTTAGCTTTTGCCTCTAACAGACTTTTAAAATGGAAAGAACGAAACATTTAAACATTATTTAAATTATTAAATAAATTTACTCCAAGTCCATGCTGTTCTCTTGGCTAAAATTTTACTCGGATCTGTTTTTCCTATTTCAGATTATGCCCAGCCCTGTTTTCTAATACAGTACACCACAGTTATAAAATGAGACACATAATGGCCTGAAGCTCAGCAATCTAGAAATATTTATGTATTTAAATGAAAACTTTTCTCATTTTGGAATTCCCAGACCAGATGTTGAATCTTCTCCTTTTTGTGTGTTAAAGACCAAAGGAAACACCAGCATTTTTTCTTCTGCCATTTTTAATATGATGGCTATCTTAATAATATCTGAGAACTTGCAGTAGGTTTGTCCTTATGCTCCTATCTCAGATGCAGACGCCCAGGCCCAGTAATACTGATCCCTACACAAGTACAAGTAGCACATTTGAGACAGTGCCACTGGGCACAGATACGTCAGACCAGCATGTGTCAGGCCACAATCAGTCCGTCACTGCCCAGGGAAGGCCTTCCAGCTGTACCAATCAGGCAGTGTATTATTGCACCGTTTGAGGAGGTCCCCCTTTGTCTCCTTCTAGAATCGCTGTATCTCCTCTTCCCAGGTTGGCGGCCTCATGTTCCAGAAGATATCAGGCATGTCCAGGTACTCTTGGCCTCTTCACAGCACCTTGATACACTAAGTACTGGCTGCTGGGTCAAAGGTCTGGCCAGCGCTTCTTTGGCCAGTAGTTGCTTTAGGTGCTCTGCCACAGAACCAGCAAGACCACTCAGCCCCCATGTGTCTGGTAGGCATGTTGGGACACTCACTTAAGCTCCTCATGCTTATCACCTCTTCTGATTTCTCATTAAAATGTATTTCCCAAAAGAGTCCCACCCATCCCCCCAAAAAATAATAATCCAGGGCTTGTGACCCTTTGAGAGTCAGATTCATAAACTGCATCATTTAGAAACACCCTCCCATCACTGTTATCTGCATGGGTTCCCAGTCCCTTGGGTCACTGCCAAATACCACAATGTCGTAAGGCATTGTTTTCATTTGGCATCATTTGGGAGATGACTCTACTTTGATCGAGAGTACACTCTTGTAGCTTTATCTTCGAAAAATCTTTTAAGTTCCAGCGCATAACTAACATAAAGACAAATGTCACGAGGCTAAGCATGTATGACTTCTGGTTGTCCTCTGCAGAGCTTAATGTCCATCACAGTCTCTGTCTGGATCTGTAAGCTCCTAAGCCATGCCCTATAAGTTCCACCTGTTCTCCACAACTGTATCATAGTGTATTCTGTGGTTAAGGACGTGTGTTTAACATCAGACCAGCTACTTGTCTCAGTTGCTGTATCCCCCAGTGTACCTAGTCAGGCTAGTCCTCCGAATTAGTTCTAGAAAATTAAATTTTCATCTCAGAGCCTATATGACTTGCTCAGCTGGATTGCATGTGAGAGATGAGGGAGAGGAGTCAAGGCTGCCTGATATGTTTTGGGTATGAGCGACTGGGTAGATGATGGTACCATTTACTTAAAGGATAAAGATTAGAAGGAAACAGGTTTTGAGTCAGAAGACCAAGGATCTATTTTGGATACCTTAAATTTAAGCTACCTTTTAGACATTCAAGAAAACAGTAGGATATATGAATCCAGAGCCCAGGACAAGAGATAGTTTGGGGAGTTAAAGGATATAGGTAATATTTAATGCCATAGGCTTGAATGGGAGATGAGGAAATAAGGCAGTTGTAAGTGTGGACAGCTATTTTGAGTTTTGCTATGGAGGGAAGCAGAGATTTGGGTGATAGCTACAAGGGGGTCTATTTACGGTTTTTTTTTTAAATGGGAGATATTAAAGCATGTGTGTACGCTGAAAGGAATGATCCATACGAAGGGAAATCGATGCATAAAATAAAAGTGGTAGTTACAGGAATTGATTTCTAGAATTGGTGAGATGATATGATGGGCCCCACAACACAGATGGAAAAGTTAGCCTTTGATAGGAGCAGTTCCATTATAACTGGAAAGTAGGCTTAGCTCTGGACACAGATTCAGGTAGGTTGGTATTTGGTAACAGACATAAGGGAGAGTTGATTTCTGATTTCTTCCATTTCCTCATTGAATTATGAAGTGAGGTCATGAAAATTGAGGGTCGAAGGAGACGGTGTTGGAGGTTTGAGGAGAACGGGCAAGATGTGAAATAGCCTCTTCAGATTGGGAAAGTGAAATAATTAGGAAAATATAATAGAATTTCCAGGCATCATTGAATACCCATTTTTGTGTAATGTATTATAGAACACAAGTTAGTAGCTTTTTCTTTTCTTTTTAAAGCATCCTGATATGTATGAGAGAGCAGTGCTGAGAAAAGATCATCAGAAGAAATATGGAGCGACTGTTGATCTTTGGAGCATTGGAGTAACATTTTACCATGCAGCTACTGGATCACTGCCATTTAGACCGTTTGAAGGGCCGCGTAGGAATAAGGAAGTGATGTAAGTGGTTTCTCCATCTAAAATTAGAAATAATTTTTTAAATGTATCTCTGTCTTATTTTGTTTCATCATGTTAGAGGGGTACGCTACTGAAAATTGATCTAGCCATCATTTCTGATATTTTAAGCTATTTGTTTTTTTAATAAGAATGCAGCCTTATCAGAGTGTATAGGCATACTGTTTCATACCATGTTTAACTATCTTATGTACAAAGCATAAATGGCATCCAGTCTTTGATCCATATTAAAAATATACTGCTTTCTGGAGTTTATTTCAGTGCACTGTATATTTAGTTTTCTGTGTCCTTATCAGGTTTTTTCCTCCATGTAACCAAAAAAAAAAATAGAACTTCTGTGGAGTACTAGAACCATTACTGGATCAAAAAGAAATACAGGGGCTTCCCTGGTGGCGTAGTGGTTGGGAGTCCACCTGCCGATGCGGGGAACGTGGGTTCGTGCCCCGGTCCTGGGGGTCCCGCATGCCCGCGGAGCGGCTGGGCCCGTGGGCCATGGCCACTGGGCCTGCGCGTCCGGAGCCTGTGCTCCGCGGCGGGAGGGGACGCAGCAGTGAGGGGCCCGCGTACCGCAAAAAAAAAAAAAAAAAAAAAATACGGTTCTTACCCTGAACTGACCTGATTTCTTTAACCATTTCAAAAATAACGTTTAATGTAATATTACATTTTTTTCGTGTTGCAGTTTCAGTCCAAAGGCTGAATGCATTTTACTAGTACATTATACATTTATGTACTGACATAATTATTAGGAAATAATTACTGTGTACAGAGTCACTACTGTAAACCAAATAATGGAAGAAAAGAGGGATGGATTTTTAGATGTGAAATCTATTATAAAATTCATCCATACATTGGCCACACTTTTTATGTTAAAAGAAATTAGTGAATGACCTTGCCTTATGAGAAACAGCCAACCTATGTACACATAAAACTATGAGGTTATGATTGTTTGGTTTAGTGAAGTAACTCATTTGACAGCCTAACATGTTCAACCATTCTTTTAGATCTTAACATTTCTCTCAGAACTTTATATATATGTTTGACCCTGCCCTTTATAAGCAAACATGATAAAGTAATAATCACAACTGTAAATATACAATCTTTTATCTAATCTCATCTCAGAAAATTAGTAGAAGCATATTTTCTCTTCTGTTTGCGGAAGTAAACCAGTTCAACTGGTAACGATGACTTTTGCTAAAACCTGGGTATCTAAATGTTTTCCAGCAAGGACAGGGTACAAATTCATGGGAAGAAGTTATCCATTACTGTACTGATGATTTTGGTATAGCATCATCTTGAGACTGCTTTACAGCAGTGTCCTTTTTATAAAATCTCCTCATTAATGAAGGCTAAGAGTCAATTTCTGTTTTTCCTCATTAAACATAAAGTGTGTCCAACAATTAATCATGTTTTTATTGTCACAGGTGTTTTAAAACAGTATCAGCATGTCTTGCTCCCCTAAAAATAGATTAAATAAAAGTGTGATGCTCCCTAATAAAGGAAACATGACTTATAAGCAACTAGGAATACCTGATGATTTTATCTGACCACCATGTGGGCAGATAATACCATTAGAAGAATTTTTTTCTTTATTTGCACAGAAACTCAACTGTTTATGAATACTGATGCTAATGATTGTTCAGAAGCGCTTAAAGAAGTAATAATGACTGTTTTACTTTACTATTGAGTGATGTATTCATCTCACATTATAGCCATGATGATCCCTCAGCATCTCATTTACATGTTAATAAATGTATTTGTATATGGATCTTAACAAAATTAGTTAAGTTTTTTCAAGAATTTATAAGCGTTACCTTGATTAAGAATTGTCATTCATTCTATTCACTTCTCTTTTCTTGCATTAATCTCACATATCTCTGCTTATTTCTCCACAATCAAATGGTTCTCACATGAATGCAACTTATTTTTCACATTAATTTCCTTCTTCTCTGAAAAATCTCTTAAGGCAGAAATCCTGGCTGCCTCTACTGAAGAAGCAGCAAGCGGTCCAAATCAGTTGTACTGGTTTCTTCTGCTCTTTTAAAGAATATATTAATTTGCTCAGAGCGCATTTATGTAGACATTAAACAAACCAAAAAAATTATGCCAGAAATAATATTTATAAACTTATGTAAGATTCTGCTGTGTTATGATTTACATTTTCATCTGGAAGGCATGAACCTTGTTTTCCTCTCCTACTTTATGGTTTTGTTTTGGAAAGTGCTGACACCTGAAAGGCTGCCTTGCCTCTATCATTATTAGTATTCTCTAGCTTCCCATCCATCTCTTTCTTTAAGTCATCTTTATTTTTGTCACCTTCCTCGAGAAGCAGATTAAGTTTTGACTTTTAATTTTGGTACACACATCTATTCCTATATGTGTATATATGTTTTCAATATGCAAAAATTTTCTGTTACTGTGCTATGTGTAGTTTTATCTTTTTTTTTTTTAAAGAAAGCTATTGTTCATTCTCCAGTAATTTCATGGTCCAGTTGACTGTGCCTTTGGATAATCTGGGTAAGAGGGATTAGATGCTTTTTTTATGGTCTAGAGATATTCTGTAACATAACTTTTTTTGTGTTTGCTCAATTTTTTCAGATGGAAAAATTAATATTTTTGTTGTGAACATCAAGATGCTGTTTTATGGCACTGTGAGAACCCAAATGAAAATTAATTATGGCATAAGTAAAGTAATCGTACAGCCACTATTCTACTTCAGTCAGTCAGATTCAAAGTATTTTGATTGTTTTATGGATCCTGTGAACATCAATCACAAAGTTTCGTCTAGTAGATAATTGTAGGTGCAACTGAGGAAATATTTTTGCAAAGCCCATTGATAGGCTATGCAGTAACAAACTACTTATTTTAATCTGCTTTTATTCCCCCCAAGGTATAAAATAATTACTGGAAAGCCTTCTGGTGCAATATCTGGAGTACAGAAAGCAGAAAATGGACCAATTGACTGGAGTGGAGACATGCCCGTTTCTTGTAGTCTTTCTCGGTAAGTATAGTGTACCCAGTTCTCTTCTGCACTTTGGTGTTTGGAATCTTTGTTGACTAAAGTCACAAATACTTAAGCGTAGTTTTGTTTTGTTTTGTTTAATGTTTCAGTAGATATTATTAAACCATATGCCTTGATTCGTGATTTTCATCTTTGGCAATATAAAGATCGATTTGGGTCTATGTAAATAATTTTGCCAGATCTCTTTTAGGACATAGAGTGTACATACATCTTTGAGATTGCTAATCACTGGTCTTGGAATTGTGTGCTATGTGGGGATCCAGCTAAGGACCTTGGTATCTCTTGTGCTGACCTTCATAATGACATAGCACAAATAGTGGCACAGATAGGAATAACTAGAGTTCTAAAAAACAAACACTCAAGAAGTTTGATATTTTCCTCATTTTCAAAAAGTAATCATATTGTTCAAAAGGTGAGAAATAACAGTTTTCGGGACTTCCCTAGCGGCACAGTGGTTAAGAATCCACCTACCAATGCAGGGGACACGGGTTTGAGCCCTGGTCTGGGAAGATCCCACATGCTGCGGAGCAACTAAGCCCATGCACCACAACTACTGAAGCCCGCGCACCTAGAGCCAGCCCATGCTCCACAACAAGAGAAGCCACCGCAATGAGAAGCCCATGCACTGCAACGAAGAGTAGCCCCCACGAGCCGCAGTTAGAGAAAGCCCGCACACAGCAACAAAGACCCAACGCAGCCATAAATTAATTGATTAATTAATTAAATTTTTAAAAAAGAAAGAAAAACAGTTTTCTACTACTTTTTCCAGCATTTCAAATGTTCATATAGGTCTTACTTATTATGGCAGCCAGAACTCAAATTATATATGAATCCTGTTATCACAAAGAGAGATTTAAGGTAAAAGAAATTAAAAGTAGAGGGTAAATTTTTTTTCTGTTGCTATATCTTTTTTTTTTTTGAAGTATATTTGATTTACAAAGTTGTGTTAATTTGAGAGTAAATTATTAGATTTCACTCTAGAAATAAAACCAAGACACTCATCAATATTTAGAATTTGTAATTACTGAATTAACTTCTATTTTTCCTGAGTGTAGGAATTGTATAATCCACAAGTGAACACACACAGGTTATGATTTACTGGCTTAATGCCTTTTATAATCTGTGGGTGCTCTTTGTATTACTTTCAACATATAAGTAAATAAATATATTTATTCAGAATATTTATTTAAACTATATATATATCACAAGCTAATAAAATATGTCCTATTATTTTATATATTGCTGTGAAAACTCATTTAAACTGGTAGTTCCAGTGCTGAAATCATTTTTGAAAACCACTACCCTGACAGTTTCATTTTTCTGTGTTACTTAAAGAAAAGTCTCCAGGGCTTCCCTGGTGGCGCTGTGGTTAAGAATCTGCCTGCCAATGTAGGGGACACTTCGATCCCTGGTCCTGGAAGATCCCACATGCCACGGAACAACTAAGCCCGTACACTTCCAACTACTGAACCTGTGCTCTAGAGCCCACGAGTCACAACTACTGAAGCCCAAACGCCTAGACCCCGTGCTCCACAACAAGCAAAACCACTGCAATGAGAAGCCCACACAGCTGCAACAAATAGTAGCCCCGGCTTGCCATGACTAGCGAAAGCCTGTGCGCAGCAAAGAAGACCCAGTGCAGCCAAAAATAAATAAAATAAATTAAAAAAAAAAAAGTCTCCAAAATAAAATTGTGTCATGCAACTAGAATTATCAAGAGAAGGTCACTTTATTGGAGAGCAGAAATTTAATATTATAATAGTGATCTGTGTTAAATTTTGATTTGGAAAATACTCATTTTGGAGATCTCAGGCAAAACTGATAACATTTAAAGGGGTCAGGAAATGAGCACCTGCTGTTTAATAACTATATTGCTGACACGCAGACTCAATAATTTGACAATCTGAACTATATATTGCATATTTCAGGAGGGTAACAGGCCTTATTTATCTAATTATTCTTTAGTACACCAAGTTATAAATTTTTTGATAAAAATTGCTCAGGTATCAGAAAGTATATTATATGATTTTTTTTTAATAGTAAGGACTTTAAGTACTACCAATCAGCAATAAAATCAACTACCAAAAATGTAACAACCACAGAAAAAAGATAACCATCCTCTTTCTTGTATGTATTAATTAGTCAAGACTGGATAGCCAATGAGAAAAACCTAACCCAGTTCGTTAAAGTGAAACAAGATTTAAGTGAAAAATAGATAGACATTATAATTCAAAGTTCACATGTGTATGTAACTCAGAGCCCAGTGGAATCCTCAGATTCAGACTGTCATCAAGACTTGGTCTCTTCAAATCATTCAGTTCTGCTTTTCTCTGATTTCTGTTTACTTTCAGCCAGGCTCTTTCCTGGCAGCCACAAGATGGCTGCTGGCATTCCCAGATTCACATTCTCACAGCTTTGGAAGCTCAGTGGAAAGACAGACTTTCTTTCTCGATAGTTTAGCAAAGAGTTCTGGGTTGATTCTTATTTAACAACTTACATGCTACCACCTGGCCACTTCTGACCAATCATAATCACCAAACCTGACTGTCATGCCCATCTATGCACAGGGAGTAGAGTTAGAGAGTAGAGAAGTGTGGATTCTCTTACAAAATGAGGGAGCATAGATACTTATTAGGCAAAAATTTTAATGTCCACTGCATACCTTAAAAACTGTTAACAGGCACGGAATTATTCCAGTGTCTGTCGTGTAGTCAAGAATATATTTTTAAGACTACTTGAAATTCCATAATTGAGTCTATTTAAGCAGATTTTAAAATTCAGTGAAAGCATGAGAAAGAATAAAGGTCCTTCCATTCTTTTTTTTTTAATGTTTAAGTTTATTAGTCAAAGATTATTCCTAGTTGAATTGGCATTCATTGATTGCTAAATGATTATAGTAATTTTCCTTTCTAAAGAAGTGTACTACAAAAGGCATATGAATTCAACATAAAAAATTAACGTATTGGAGTGACGTATTAAAAGGACATTAATGACCCTGAAATTAAACCATTATCTTATCCTCATGACCACAGGGTTCCAATCAACTTATCTCACCTGGATAGCATGTATATACAATGTTAGAATATGTTTGGAAAAGTGAGGAAACTTGAGAAGGAGAGAATCAAAGAAAATAATCTGTAAAAGCTAACATAAAAATACCGTAACCCCTGGTTCATTGACAGGCAATATTAAATCAAGGTTACCTGGCTTTCTGAAAAGTTGGCAGATTTTTTACAATTTTAAATTAATCTAATCTAATAATAGTTCCTTTGATTTGTTGGTAAATATTATGATTTTGTACCTAGACAGAATATAACACATTCACTCTTCATGTAACTTTTTTCAATACTATTTTAGGGGTCTTCAAGTTCTACTTACCCCTGTTCTTGCAAACATCCTTGAGGCAGATCAGGAAAAGTGTTGGGGTTTTGACCAGTTTTTTGCAGAAACAAGTGATATACTTCACCGGATGATAATTCATGTTTTTTCGCTACAACAAATGACAGCTCATAAAATTTATATTCATAGCTATAATACGTAAGTACCTCTTTATATTTTTTTCCTGTACTGTAATGTCTTGTTATATAATAATTACGTATCTTCATAAATCAGGAGAGGAAGTAGAAAGGATGTCCCAGCTTCACCAGAGGTGCCCACTTTCTGCTTAGAAAACGTTTGAGTGCTGAGTAAATTCCTTTTCACTTATCTTTGGAGTAAAAGGATTAGTTTTCTAATTTTCTAAAATTTACAGGTAAATTAGCTTGTTCTTACATTGCAAGTTTTACAGGACTATTTTCCTTTCTGTGCTTTCTCTTAAATTACATAATCACATAACTACAAATAGCATTTACTAGTAAATGGGCCATGTTTTATTAAGAATATTGTCTTGTCACTTAAAAAATATTAAAGTGTAAGTCTTAAAGATAGTTAGTGTAGTTATTATTTGCATATGTGGCATAAAGCCCTTATTGAGTACTAGGGAAATAACCATTTGTTTTATCTTAAAAAAACACATTACACCCATGTGATAAAAATCTACCCATGTGATAAAACTACATAACTAAATCATACACATCCTTACATGTGGAACTAGGGAAATCTGAATAAAATAGATGGATTATACCAGTGTCAAGATCCTGATTGTAATATTGTACTATACTTATGCAAGATGTTACCATTGGGGGAAACTGAGTAAAAGGTATATAGTGTCTCTCCATATAATTTCTTTCAACTGCACATGAATCTACAAAGATCTCAAAAAAAATGTTTTTTAAAATGAAAGGGAAAAAAACATTACACCCTTTCTATATGCCTTAATTGCTGTTTGACAAGACTCAGCAGTTTTGATGCCTCATAAAACTCAAAAAGAGACTTACACTGATAATTTATTAAGGAATAAAATCAATTAGATGGAATAATATTTTAGACATTTTTGTCTAATCTATATCTAACAATATTATAAACATTAAATATAATGTAAATATAATGAATAAAATAATATTCATATAACGTTGGTTAAAATATATTATTCATTTTTATTTTGGTGCTTAATAGCCTGAATAGATATGTACCATAGGTGTTGGCCACTATTTCATCTTAAGAGTGCATGAACATAAAAAGCCCACCCAAGCCTGAGCCAAAAATCACAGCAGAGGCTTTTTGAAAGTGGCTTTTTTTTTGTTTGGAATCACAACATTGCTGCTGGAACGTTTATTTGATTTCATGAATCTGTTTAGGGAGAATCTACCTTTTTCCCCAAAACATCATTTTGAAAATGCCTGATTTTATTAATTCATTTAACAAACATTACATAGTCATGTTGTAAGTATTGTTCTCAGTTCTTTATATATTTAAATCATTTAGTCCTCACAGCAATTCTGTGAGGTGGAGACTGTTATTCCCATTTTATAGATGAAGAACCTCAGCACAGAGGAGTTAAGTAACTGAAGGTAATACAACAATTAAGTGGTAAGTGGAAGAACTGGAATTTGAATCCAGCTGTTCTGATTCCAGAGTCTGTGCCCTTAAACTCTCTGCCATATTGGCTCCCTGTTATTAAATATTAAAACTCCTGTGTATTGCACATATCCAATATAGGTATCAAACATAAAAATATTTTAGAATTGATTGCTGTATAGGCAGATTATGTGGAATTTTCAATTTAATAGACTTTATGGTATCCACATCAACAGGGCAGCATTTCTGTGGACTGGTCATGATCTAAAGTATCACTGAGAAATAGATGTTGTGGCCCTCGTTAAAAAAATTTTTTTTACCTCTTTTTTTATCCCAATTATGTTGTCCTTTTGGATTTTTCTCACACAGTGCTACTGTATTTCATGAACTGGTGTATAAACAAACCAAAATTATTTCTTCAAATCAAGAACTTATATATGAAGGACGACGTTTAGTTCTAGAACCTGGAAGACTGGCACAACATTTCCCTAAAACTGCTGATGAAAATCCCATCTTTGTAGTAAGCCGGGAACCTCTGAGTACAATAGGATTGATATATGAAAAAAGTAAGTTGGGATTTTTCTTATTGTTCTTACTAGCCATTTAAAAAAAAAAACCCTGAGAATTCCCTGGCGGTACAGTGGGTAGGATTCCACACTCTCACTGCTGAGGGCCCAGGTTCAATCCCTGGTCAGGGAACTAAGATCCCACAAGCCATGCGGCACGGCCAAAAGAAAAAAGAAAAAAAAAACTATAAAAATGATTGTCATCTTCATAAAGTCGACTGATGATGACATTAATGTAGAACTTTTATAAATATTAAAATTTTGTAAGTTAATTAGAGTAGTAGTAAAATTTAAAACCCTGTGTGCAACAAAATTTGACGTTAAATATTTTGTTTATAAAATGGTAAAAATAGTTTGTCATATATGTTTTATTGTAGCTCTTTGCTTTTACTATTTTACTAACACTCAAAATAACCTTTTGTATCATAAATCTCAGCAAATATTTATTGTTTCCAGGGTGAATAGGACACTTTTCCAGGCTTTGAAGTTTAAGAAAAATTAGATCTGCATTTTGGAATCTTTTAAATTATTAATTCTAGTGGTGAAAAAAAATTACCTGGATTTTTATATTTCTGTTTAGATCTTGGGATTTGATTTAGATTTAAAGGAAAGCATTGAGCTTGTTATGTTGGAATATATTTAAGAAAAAGAAATGAAACTCCTTAGAAATAGTGCAGGAAATTTGTTAAGGAATGAGCATTTTGTTCAAGTGGTTTTCTTTAACCAGGAAAAGAACATTAAAGAGTTTTACCACTAACATTTAATTTAGAGGTAATTTAGAGGTTAATGTTTAATTTGGAGGTTGATGTATGAAGGATGAAATAATTCATAATTTTTTATTTCTGATTTTAATTATTTCAGTTTCCCTCCCTAAAGTACATCCACGTTATGATTTAGATGGGGATGCCAGCATGGCTAAGGTTCGTATTTAATTAAATGACTGTATAAACATCTGAATTAAAATTATCTTATTAATAGTGGAAGCAATAAAAAGTGTATCTTTATATACACCTATGTAATTTAGGAAATTACTCATTTAGATTGTTACCCATGACAAATTTTTGTGTTCTTTCTTCTTCGTATCCTTTCTTGAACTCATAGGAAAATTTTCTCCATTGAGACAGTGCATTTTTACCATCATTATGTTTATTTAAAATTTTTATTGCAGTTATATCTGTCCTTAGCTTTTAGAAATTAGTAGCTTACTGTGTTTTTAATGATAAAAACACAAAAGCTTGAAAATTTTTATGTGAAAGTTTTTCTTACCCTGTACCACAGTTCGCACCAAATATTGACACTTTGTATTTCTTCATTAGGCAGTAACAGGAGTTGTGTGTTATGCCTGTAGAATTGCCAGTACCTTGCTGCTTTATCAGGAATTAATGCGAAAGGGGATACGATGGTTGATGTAAGTAATGGATTGAAATTTGAAAATTGATCTTCGCATAGGCCTCATTAAATACCTGGTAATCATCCCATCATTGATGCTTTACCTCTTCAGACTAGGTAGGGTCACGTGTATGATTTTTATTATAATACATTTGTTTCACAGTTTACAAAACATTTAGCAGCTGTTTTTTTTTTTTTTTTTTTTCCATTTGATTCCTACAAAAATCTTATGAGACAGATAGGAACAAATAGTATCTGAATTTTAAAATTAAGAAAAAAAATGAGAAAAATATAGGATTTCCCGGGTTGTCCAGTGGTTAGCACTCGGCGTTCACTGCCGTGGCCCTAAGAAACGTTTTGTGGATAAATATATGATATGTCATCTTTCCATCTGATAGAAATGGAGAATGAATAGTCTCTTAAGAATCGTGCCTCTAGTTCTATACAACGTCATTTGAAGTGTTTCAGTTTTATACACACATAATAATGGACTCAACAGTGCCCTTAGGCTTTAATGCTTGTGACAGTTTACGTTTACCCACCTCACACCTGTCCTTCCGTTCTCGAAAAAACAGATATGAAGCATTTCATCATTCTTGTTCTTCTGCTGCTGTTTCTAAGAAGAAAAAAGTATAAGGCTCTTTTTTTTCCTGTCACCTTTATGTTAAACCCATAAATTTATGCTTATAATTTTTTTTTATGTGTTCACATATCCAGTTTGTAAGCCTATGCTTTTCTCTTTCCATTAAGAAGCCTTTTTGTTTTTACTAAATGGTTTTTGGAAAAACCTAAGTGTTGACTCCATTTATTTTCATAGCATTGTTGCTAACAGCTCTTGTTTTCTCTTGCTGCTGCTATCTACTCCAGTCGCTGCTCCATGAAGCTTTTGTTTCTTTTACTTATTAGCTTTTAGTTCAATAAGTCATGAGAAAATAGTTTTTCACGTAGACCACTGTTGGCAAACTTTTTTAGTTAGTAAATATTTTAGACTTTGTGGACTGCAAATTCTGTTTTCATTTTGTTTTTACAACCTTTAAAAATGTAAATACGTTTCTTAGCAGAAACAGGCATCAGTCCTTAGTTTGTTGGCCCTTGATATAGATCAGAAGGTCTTCATTTATATTATATACTGTGTCATCCTGCTTAATAAATCAGACAATAGTCTACTCTGAGCATTAAAAATTAATTCTAGTGGTATAAAATGTAATGCTGTTCAGCTTATTTGTGTGATTGTAGATTAGTTTTGTTCCTTAATATAATTTTAATGCCTTAGATTTCTAAACTGTTAACCTGGTAAGTGGTAATGGTTTTGTACCCTGGATAGGTATAAAGCGTTACAGAGATGCTTTCAGTAGTAAAAAGTGAATTGGCTTTCATAATGTTTCAAGACTGTTAAGAAGTTTGTCTGAACAGAAAGTAGTACAGCAGTGTAATTAGTGAAAGGCAAGAGAAAACAAATAATTCTTTAGATAAACTAATGGGAATATTATTATTTTTTAGAGAATTAGTTAAAGATGATTATAATGAAACTGTTCACAAAAAGACGGAAGTTGTGATCACATTAGATTTCTGCATCAGAAACATTGAAAAGACTGTGAAAGTGTAAGTAGACTACTTCCTTACTAATAGTGGTTAAAATGTCAGTGATTTTCCATTTCTGTTTAGTTTGTTTAGTTATCCTTGGCATGATATAGCATGCTCTGCAAGTTTTTCTATTAAGGGACAACCTTAGATTAAGTCATTTCCTCCTAAGGGCAAAAATACTCAGTCATTTCAGTAAGAAATGAGTACCATCTTTTTGGTGACATTTTCTCCTTCCCTTTGAAAAGGAAAAGGAATCTGAAATAGAAACATCTCATTTTTTTTACCTTGCAAAGCAGACAACTCTGCATAGGAAAATATAAAACCTGTGATCAAAGGAAGTAGGAAGAGGTATTCTAGAACCCTATTTGGGTAGTATTTTTAGAATTTGGAGATTACTTTTAGTTTACTCTTCCTTATTAATCTTACCCCTGAGAATGCCTTTTTGAAACAATGATATTTTAAACTGCCTTGTTCCTAGGCTATACTATTTGTACTGCACAGGAAATATAATAAGTGAAACTAGTATATACTCTTGACCTCCATTATTTCCGAAATCTAGTATTTCGACTATTATCCTGACATAAGACTGAAATAAAGTTGTCTTTTATAGTTTATCTCTTAATCTGCAAATTTATAAGCAGAAGTATATAAAATTCCTTCTTTACGGAGACATCAAGTTTTCTTGGGATCTGTTGCTTATACGCTTTGCATTCAATATTCTATTGTTAAATAGTTATGATAATAAAAACTCATAATTTATAAAACATCTTTTAAAATCTATGCTCATGTAAAATTTTATGCTCATTTAATTTTTCTGTACTTGTTTTTCATACAGATATGAAAAGTTGATGAAGATCAACCTAGAAGCAGCAGAGTTAGGTGAAATTTCAGACATACACACCAAACTGTTGAGAGTAAGTATTTACAAAATTTTGACAATCGTGAGCTCATAATCTGTTCCTTTGCTGGCAAGATTAGATCCGAACTTTCCTAGAAACATGATGTACCTAAAGATCTCCAGAGAAAGAACAGCCTTTTCCCAACTTAAGGAACACTACTTTTTAAATAGACATGATATTGCAGCCAATTGATTTATTAATAGTTTTACTTATTACCCCCTTAATGTTGGTCCTTCAGGTTGCTTGCTACTTCTCACACTTTTATGTAATGCTGTAAAAAATAACTTTGTCCATAAAATATTTTCCATATTTTAGAAATATAAGGTAACACATTCTTAACATTAATGTTAAAGAAGACATAAAGCATGAAAAGCAAGATATGTATTTGACTATATAAGAATTTAAGGGGCTTCCTTGGTGACACAGTGGTTAAGAATCCACCTGCCAATGCAGGGGACACGGGTTTGAGGCCTGGTCCAAGAAGATCCCACATGCTGTGGAACAGCTAAGCCCGTGCACACAGCTACTGAGCCTGTGCTCTAGAGCCTGCCAGCCACAACTGCTGAGCCTGCATGCCACAGCTACTGAAGCCCGTTCACCTAGAGCCTGTGCTCCACCACAATAAGAAGTCCACATACTGCAACGAAGATTAGCCCCCGCTCGCCGCAACTAGAGAAAGCCCGCGTGCAGCAACGAAGATCCAATGCAGCCAAAAATAAATAAATAAAATAAATTTTAAAAAAAATTAAAAAAAGAAAGAATTTAAGATCTCTATATGTTTTTTGGTTTGGTTTTTTCTTTTTTTTTTTTTCCTTTTTGGCCACACCACGCGGCTTGTAGGATCTGAGTTCCCCAGCCAGGGATTGAACCTGGGTCCTCGGCAGTGAAAGTGCGGAGTCCTAACCACTGGACCGCCAGGGAATTCCCAAGATGTCTTATGTTAAAAAAAATAATATTAAAAAACAAATAGATTGAGAAAATGAGATAAAGGGTTTTTTTATATATATGAAAATAGCTCATACAAATGCATAAGGAAAACATTAAATCTGCAGTAAATAGAGAACATTTAGAAATGATTTAAAAATGAATAGATCTAAGTGAAACTCTTGGAAAAAAAAGTTCAACCACAAGAGTAATAGAAAATTGCGTATTATAACAGTAAGATACCATTTTGTCTTTCAAATTAGCAAGGCTTTAAGAATTATATATAATGCCAATGCTAACACGAGCAGAATGCAAAGGGCACGCTTGTTTGTTGCTAGTAGCAGTATAAACCATCACATAAAACTTAATTTGAGGGCTTCCCTGGTGGCGCAGTGGTTGAGAGTCCGCCTGCCGATGCAGGGGACACAGGTTCGTGCCCCGGTCCGGGAAGATCCCACATGCCGCGGAGAGCTGGGCCCATGAGCCATGGCCACTGAGCCTGCGCGTCTGGAGCCTGTGCTCCGCAACGGGAGAGGCCACAACAGTGAGAGGCCCGCGTACTGCAAAAAAAAAAAGTATTTTCTATGTTTTTTAAAAAAAGAATATTAGATGTAAGCAATGTTTTATAAAATATATTTTATATAACATTTTTTATTAATTTATTTTTGGCTGCGTTGGGTCTTCATTGCTGTGTGCGGGCTTTCTCTAGTTGCGGCAAGTGGGGGCCACTCTTCACTGCAGTGCACGGGCTTCTCATTGCATTGGCTTCTCCTGTTGCAGATCCCAGGCTCTAGGTGCGCGTGCGTCAGTAGTTGTGGCATGCGGACTCAGTAGTTATGGCTCGTGGGCTCTAGCGCGCAGGCTTGGTAGTTGTGGCGCACGGGCTTAGTTGCTCCACAGCATGTGGGATCTTCCCAGACCAGGGCATGAACCCATGTCCCCTGCATTGGCAGGCAGATTCTTAACCACTGTGCCACCAGGGAAGCCCTATAAAATATATTAATATTCATGTTTTATTATCATATTGTACTCTTGGTGGAATATAACCTAAGAAACTGTCCTTGCATTTAAAGATAAAAATAATTATTCTGACTTTGAACTGAAGTAATCTACAAAAGAAATGTTATTCAAACTTTAGGCTCCATTGGCGTTGTGATGATCATTTCTGAATTTTGGTAATCTGGATCTGAACACATTGGTTTTATTTAGCTTTCCAGTTCTCAGGGAACAATAGAAACCAGTCTTCAGGATATTGAAAGCAAATTATCTCCAGGTGGATTGCTGGCAGATACATGGACCCATCAAGAAGGCACTCATCCAAAAGATAGACAGTAGGTTATAACTGCATTGGCAGTTTCTGCTCTTATTATTAAATGTCCTTTTTCACATTGACTCAATTAATTTATTTGGATTTTTCTTTCTTAAATAGTGTAGAAAAGCTACAAGTCCTGTTAAATTGCATTACAGAGATTTACTATCAGTTCAAAAAAGACAAAGCAGAACGTAGTAAGTAAAATTTTCCATTTGTTAATCTGAGTCAGCCCTACTAGTTGTAATTTGGTTGAATTAATTTGGTATATTTGTAAGGGTGTCTACATAAGTTATTTCAGAGACTTGGTTCTGTCAGGGAAGAGGTTGAATGTATTAAAAATTATCCTTAAAACCAACCTTTTGAGTAGCTCAAATCAGGGATCAGAGCTCTGAAACCTCTAGAGTACATGCACGTAATGGAAAGGAATGAGATTGGCCCGTGGAAACTGAGGGGGACTAGAGAGGAGGACCCCCACCCCCATGTGAAGGGAAGAGCCACTAGTCACATTCACCTGATTGTTTTTCCAGTGTTCCTAGGCCTCAAGAGAAGCTAGAAATAGACTTTATTAGAAATATCCTGATTTTTAAATGTTGGCAGTTAATTTTTTTTTTAACGTTAGCACTGTACAGACCAAATAAAAGCATTTGTGGGCAGTATCTACCCATGGGTCAGAAGTTTGTGACATCTGCTTTAAACTCTTAGCCTTTATGAAGTAATAATCTCAAAAAAAATTGCATGTGATTTTATGATTCTACATTTACAAGAGTAATACATATTCTTATTTTTAGGACTAGCTTATAATGAAGAACAAATCCACAAATTTGATAAGTAAGTGTCCAGATTATGTTTAATAATTATTTTTGGTGATGTTTCTTCTTAACATTGGAATTAATCATAATAAAAAATACATTTTAGTCTTGACTTTATAGAATTGTTACTGTATGTGCACATATTTGAGGCCCACTCATCTGGCCCCTGGTTGAGAGGTTACTGAGACGGGAGAATAAGGGGGCAGTCTTCTTCTGCCTCCTGTGCTCTGATTGCAGAAGGACAGATAATGGAGAACATAGGCAAGGGCAGACTTAACCACCTCCTTAACCTTAACCTCATTCGATAAATAGTTTTTGACCATTCTCCACTATCAACTTTCTTTTTCTCCTCTTACTGCTATAATGTCTGTCTTAGAAACCTTAGGCTTTTTACCGTAAATATTCTAAACCCACAACGGTCATTACAGGAAATAAATTTCATATATTTGAAAATTCTTTAATATTGGAAATAGAAACAGTGACATTGGTTTAAGCCTCTGATTATTTCTAAATTACAGGCAAAAACTGTATTATCATGCAACAAAAGCTATGACCCACTTTACAGATGAATGTGTTAAAAAGTACGAGGCTTTTTTGGATAAGTCAGAAGAATGGATGAGGTAAGTAAACTTTCTGGGGGGTGATTAGTGATTGTCTGCACAATATATAATTTAATGTATATTATATATTTTAAGTAAAAATAATATTAGACTGCTTATTAATTGGTTCTTTTTGGTTTTCAGAAAGATGCTTCATCTTAGGAAACAGTTATTATCGCTAACTAATCAGTGTTTTGATATTGAAGAAGAAGTATCAAAGTATCAAGACTATACTAATGAGGTATAGCTTCAAAATTATCTAGAAAAAAAGGCTTTTTCCTACTAGGAAAAATTAAAATAAAATTCTTCTAAGTTTATATCTGATAATGATTGAGAAGAGAGAAATAGGGTATAATATGCCTATATTCAGCTCTGCTTGCCCACTTGTATGTATTTTGAGCCAAGTTTTAAGATGTTTTACAGTGAAAAACATGATAGACCATTTTTTTAAATCATCTATAAGCAAAGTTTTTCTTAAAAAGTTTTAAGTATTATATCACTGATGGTTTTGAAATTAAAACTTAAAGCTTTAAAGGACTTATTAAAACCTGTAACATTTGATATAAGATCTGTAGTAAGTATTCTGTTCTGTGATTGATATGGTTTTTTGTTTATTTGTTTTTGATGTTTTAGTTACAAGAAACTTTGCCACAGAAAATGTTTGCAGCCTCCAGTGGAATCAAACATACCATGACCCCAATTTATCCATGTTCTAACACATTAGTAGAAATGACTCTTGGGTAAGAAATTTATTATTTGGTAACTGTAGTGTTTCCATTTGTTTTTATTTCATTTTGTGATCTTGCTCTTTTATTTTGAAATGTTTTATATTTGTTATGAATACATTTGCTAATATTATTTAATGACTTAGATCAATCTAGAGAACTAAACATACTATATATAAATATAAACTGTAAAACACTTGAATACTTTTTTTGAGCACAGGTACTTTTATCTTTATTTTGAATATAGTATGAAGAAATTAAAGGAAGAAATGGAAGGGGTAGTTAAAGAACTTGCTGAAAATAATCATATTTTAGAAAGGTGAGTAATACAAAGATCATTCTGCCCTGTAATTATATATGCAATTGAGTACATAAACATACATCTATACTTGTATCTGTCTGTCTTCCTGTATCAATAGGTTAAGCAGTGGGAAAGGAATATTAAGTCAGAACCCTTAGGTTTTGTGAATTTCATGGTGCCTTTTAATGTGTTTGGGGTTCTTTCGATAAAGACAAGTCAACTGTGATTGATTCCATTTTATAGAAACACTGGTTAATAGAATTCTTTGAATCAGTCTGTGAAAACGAAAATCTTTTGCACATTTTTCAAAACATTTTCTCATAAGAATTATCATTTTCAATTCTGGATTCAGAGTTGCTTAGGAAATGCCAGCACTCTGATCAGTGCTATGTAACTCAGAGCCCTCTGAACCCCTCCTTGCACGTGAGCGCCATCTGTTCATGGAGTTCTTTGAGGAGCTGAGTGTCTGCTTATCTCCAGAGTCCTAATAGATCAAGGAGAAAGAGAGTTGGAAAATGTACAGAGCCAATAAAGCCACTTTGGTGGCTGTTTCCTTGTCTGGGTTCCTCAGAGAAGTTAAGTCCTATTTGGCCCATGAATAGAAGCCTTCTCTTTCCAGCCCTTAGGTGCTTCTCCACAGGTCCTCTCACCCGCAAGATATTAACACAAGGATTTCACATTTATGTGGTGTTTTGTACACTTGCAGGGCACTTTCACGCTGCATGGCCTCACTAAGCGTGCATTCCAGCCTTGCATTCCAGGGCACAGCAGATAGTCCTTGTCCATGTTCCACAGGTGTTGACGTTCATAGCTGAAAAGATGAACTGGAGCTGGAACCCAGCCTCCTATCTCCCCACTAGCCCTGTTTTCTCAAATAAATGACCAAACATGTTCATAAGGCTTGGAAAGATTAAATGTCAGGAAATCACATGATATTTGAGCTACATGCAGTAAGTTATCAGGTGCTTCTATAGTATTATCGATTTTTTTAAATGAATTTAATGAATTGGTAAAAAAATGTTTAAACAATATATAATTGTAAAAATTGAAATAAAAGACCCCACCTCCTCTTTCTCATACCTCCCCACTCCCACAGAAGTGATCAGTATTAATAGTTTGTTGTGCATGTGTGTTTTATAAGAATGGAATCATTCTGTTCATACTAGTTTAGTCTCACTTTTTTCACTTAAGGCTGTATATCAAGGGTACTTTTTCATATCCATACATATAGCTCTATTTTTCTCATTTTCAGCAGCTGCCTGATATCCTAGTTTATGGATCTGCCATATCAATTTGTGCATCCCTATTTGTTGGGCATTTAAGTTGTTTCTAATTTTTCACAGTTACAAAACATGCTTCAGTGAACATACTTGTATATATACCTTCATGTGCTTGTGTAAGAATATTTGAAAGGTTGACTTCTTGATGTTTCTAGATGTGGAGTTGTTGGGTCAAAGGGTATGCACATTTGAAATTTTTTTATATATATATAAATTTATTTATTTATTTATGGCTGCATTGGATCTTTGTTGCTGCTCGCGGGCTTTCTCTAGTTTCAGTGGGTGGGGGCTACTCTTCATTGCGGTGCACAGGCTTCTCATTGTGATGGCTTCTCTTTTGGAGCACAGGCTCTAGGCACATGGGCTTCAGTAGTTGTGGCATGCAGGCTCAGTAGTTGTGGTGCATGGACTTAGTTGCTCCGCAGCACGTGGGATCTTCCCAGACCAGGGCTCAAACCTGTGTTCCCTGCATTGGCAGGCGGATTCTTAACCACTCTGCCACCACGGAAGACCCTGCACATTTGAATTTTGATAGGCGTTGTTAGTTTGTTCTCTAAAAGGCTTGTTACAGTCCCATTGTCAACACTGAATGTTACCAGTTTTTTAGATGTTTGCCAATTTGTTTAGTAGAAACCAACATCTTGTTTTAATCTTGTTTTAATTTGCATATCTTTGGTTAATAGTGATGTCAAACATCTTTTTATAGGTTTATTCAATTTTTTTTCTGTGAATTGCCTATTAGGTTTTAAAGTATTTTTCCTATTGGTTTTCTATTGGTTTCCTATTGGTTTATAGCATCTACATAGTAATTATCTAACTCTTTATAACTTTTTATAAATTTATGCAGTTTATAGTTTCTTCACAACTTTAGCTAAATCCTAAATTTATTCTGAAAGGCTAAAGATTAGCAAGCAGAAAAGACTATTAAAATATGTTTTAACAAAATTTTATATTGAATCACATGTTTTGTGGAATAAAATCCCCACTTCCCAAAGCATGTCCAATAAGTCATGTTTTATTTGCAGGCTTGACAATACATGGGTAATCAGACATGGCAGAATCATAACTTAAATGTTAAATGACCACTTAAGGATTTGTGCCAGAACTAGCCAGGTCTTGTGCTCTGTCCCCATATGGATATCTATCACTTCAGATTTTTTTGTATCTAAAATCACTTAACATCATCCTTCCCAACTCAGTCTCCCCTGTAATTTACTCATCTTCTTCCCCTTTCTCCTCCTACCATGAACATAAATTATTTTATTATTTATTTTTTTAATGAATTTATTTATTTATTTTTGGCTGCGTTGGGTCTTCATTGCTGCATGGGCTGTCTCTAGTTGCAGCGAATGGGGGCTACTCTTCATTGCGGTGCGCAGGCTTCTCATTGCCGTGGCTTCTCTTGTTGCAGAGCACAGGCTCTAGGCATGCGGGCTCTGTAGTTGTGGCTCGCAGACTTTAGAGCACAGGCTCAGTAGTTGTGACGCATGGGCTTAGTTGCTCTGCAGCATGTGGGATCTTCCCAGACCGGGATCAAACCCGTGCGTTGGCAGGCAGATTCTTAACCACTGTGCCACCAGGGAAGTCCCCATAAATTATTTTAGACACTCACTCTTATTTACTCCCTTTCATCAAGTTTGGTAATCTTCCTTCAAACGTTTCTGTGTTCCCCCTCATCAACCTCATTTAGATCTCCTTTCCCCCTACCTTGTGAGCCATGATAATAATCTACTACCTATTTCCCTAACCAGTTCTTCCCATCTGTCATGGGTTTTACAGCCAAAGTAATATTCCCAAATACTGATCTAATCATACCACTCCCTTGGCTCAAAAATTTCTAAATTCCTATTACCTAAAAAGTCAAGTCTAAATTCATACTTGAATTAAAAGAATATAATAGTCTGGCCCCAGCCTAATCACCCAACTTTATTTTATACTGTTCCTCCAAGTAACATTCTGTTTTAGCAAGATTCCATTCCTTACTGTCCCTGACTCCCAACTCCACATCTTTGCTTATAAATCCCACCCCACCAAAAGAAATTATCCAGCTCTTTCTAACACTTTCTAGATTACATTACTCCCCCATTTTCTCTTAAGAAGTCTTCCCAAGCCGCTGAGTTGTATTTTTTCACATATTTATGATAGTGGCACTGTGTTTCAGTAAGAAATAGAGCAAATTATAGTTGGTTAACTCTTTAAAAATAATAGTTTATCCCTCTGAAAAGTATTTGATATTCTTCTTTAAAATGTTGGAGGCCAAATAAATGAATCTTTTGAGATCGCCTTTTTTCTTTTGTGTTTTAGGTTTGGCTCTTTAACCATGGATGGTGGCCTTCGCAATGTTGACTGTCTATAGCTTTATAAGAAGTTTGAGGCAAGTTTCAGTTTGCACAAGAAAATAGTGTTGGGGCATTAAATGAATGCCTCTGTAGGTGGTCTCTTGTTTTTACATTTCACTATTGGATGTGGTCTTGTAAATATGTACAATACTGTAAATATATAAAAAATATATAAATTTTTGGCTGCTAAGATGTAATTTTACTTTTTAACATTTATAATTATATGAGGACATTTGACCTCAGTGAGCACTGAGAAGAAAGCCATGACCGATACGTTGAGATACTTACTGATCCTCGACTCTTCTGAGTAAGACCAGCTAAGTCATATATCTCTGACTGCCTACTGGAAACATTTTTAAGTGGAATCAAAATTGGCATCCTTACAAATCAGTAAAGGCTGATTGTTAACACGTTTATAAGTGATAGAATGGAGAGGTAGCTTTTGTGAGTGGGGAGCAGAACCGAACCACTGTTTTACTAGGATCACAGTTTTTTTGAGAAGGATAAAGTGGCATTATCCTAGTTATCCTTGTATCTGTTTAATTTCAGGTAAATTATTGAGCAGAATTTTTAAAGTGATTTATTAAAAACTGTTCATTTTTATTTTGGCCATAAATGTATAATTGTCATAAAAATTTTAGGATCATTTCAACTGTTTTAAGCTGTATATTTCTTCTTTACTTTAATTCTGCTTACTACTTTATGAAGAAGTATCAATAAATTTCTCAGTTGTAATGTAAAGAGTTTGTATTTTTCTGTGTACAACAGTTTGAGAAACAAAAGTTATCTTTTGAAAAATAATGGGTGGTAATGGTAAATTATCCTCAGAAATTACACGAGGGGCAATTTTGTGACTCTTCTAAACCCACTGATTCCAAGTTTAGTAGAAGTTCTTTCGTAAATTCATAAATGTATGCTATACAAATCCAAAAGGAGCCTTCTCTTTGAAAAATATACACAGAGTTCTAGACTAAAGGATTGTGCTCAATGAGAAATTATTTTGCCCAAGAAGGATTTGGTTTTAGTTTGGTTTCTGACTTAGATGACTGAAGTATGATCATGTACAACCTGTATATCATAAAGAGATCATGTCCTAAGTAGTAAATAAATTTGGCTGTCATGAACATTGCAAAACTGAAAACGGATTAGGATGTCATTTGAAATCTCAAATTGATGCATCATTGTAGTAGGGAATTTTAAGTGTCACATGTATACATTATAAAAATAAATGCATGGGTCAATGATGTTACTTTTATAAATACAGTTATCCCCTATCAAAAACTGTTTAGTCTGAGAGGGTATGGGGCAAGGGGGTATTTAATCCCTTTTAATTTTAATTTTCTATTTGACCATCTAACATCAGTGTCTAATTGTGTAGTTTAAATGTTTATATCACTGAACACTAGGTAAAATTTTACTTAAATTATGTAATCAGTTAATATATTTGCAGATTTCGTTTTTATTTAAGCACCTCTAGAAAAGAATACCAGTAAACAGACCCTTGCTGTGGGGATTGTATATGTGTAAGTTATACTGGTAAGAACAATTCTGTTCCACACTAGTATTAATTAAGACTAACTGTTCTATTCCCCATTACAGCAACATGTAAATCAAGCACTCTTGCTTTCAATATTTTACCCTGAAGTATGCATCCTCATTCAAAACACCTTATGTCAGTAAATACATGGTGACATTGGCCTGCTAACCAAATTTTCAGAGTTACTATGTAAGTGAAATTAGCTTTAAAATAAGTTGCATCTCTAGTTTACTAGCTTTTTTTTTCAATATTGGGATATATTTCCAAAAGACAGGGATTAAAAATATTATATGTAACAAGTAGAAGAGTTAATGGATTTAACTCTTTTTTTTGATACTGTCTCTTCTTTTTTAATTGATATAAAGTTGATGTAAAATATTATATAAGTTACAGGTGTACGATATAGTGATTCACAATTTTTAAAGGTTATACTCCATTTACAGTTGTTATAAAATATTGTATATTCCTTGTGTTATACAGTATATCCTTGTAGCTTATTTGATACATAGTAGTTTATACCTCTTAATCCCCCACCCCTATCTTGCCCCTCCCTGCTTCCCTTTCCCCACTGGTAATCACTAGTTTGTTCTATCTGTGAGTCTGTTTCTTTTTTACTGTATTTACTAATTTGTTGTATTTTTTAGATTCCACATAAAAGTGATATCATACTGTATTTGTCTTTCTCTGTCTGACTTCTTTCAGTTAGCATGATACCCTCTAAGTCCATCCACATTGTTGCAAATGGTAAAATTTCGTGTTTTTTTTTTATGGCCGAGTACTATTCCATTATATATATATATATATATATACACACACACACATACCGTATCTTCTTTATCCATTCATCTGTCAGTTGACACTTAGGTTGCTTCTGTATCTTGGCAATTGTAAATAATGCTGCTCTGAGCATTGGGGTGCATGTATCTTTTCAAATTAGTGTTTTCGTTTTTTTCGGATATATACCCAGGAGTGGGTTGCTGGGTCATATGGTACTTCTACTTTTAGTTCTGTTTTTAGTTTTCCAAAGTGGCTGCATCAATTTGCACTCCCACCAACAGTGTACAAGGGTTCCCTTTTCTCTGCATCCTCACCAACATTTGTTATTTGTGTTCTTTTTGATGATAGCCATTCTGACAGGTGTGAGGTAGGATTTAACTCTTAATGTAAAAAAGAGATTATAGGTCTAACAGCAGAAGGAATAATCAAAAATGAAATAAGTGAATGTAAATTATGTGAAAAAAAGGCATATCTTTGAGTAAATAAAAAAGGAATTAGAGGTTAGGGAAGAAATGTGGAAAATAATCCCATCACATCTTCTAAATGTCCCATTTTGATTATTTTTGGAAATTAACAAATACTGTGTAAGTGGCTTATAGACCTCGTTGCACTGTGTCGAAGCAGAGTGTCTCTTCTTAGATGTAAAGATCTTTTCCTCAGGGACTTCCCTGGTGGCGCAGTGCATAAGACTCTACGCTCCCAATGCAGGGGGCCTGGGTTCGATCCCTGGTCAGGGAACTAGATCCCACATGCATGCCACAACTAAGGAGCCGGCAAGCCGCAACTAAGGACCCATGAAGCCGCAACTAAGGACCCCTGGAGCCACAACTAAGGAGCTGGTGAGCCACAACTAAGGAGGCCACCTGCCACAACTAATACCTGGTGCAACCAAATACATAAACAAAACAAAGAAGTCTCTATTTAAAAAAAAAAAGATCTTTTCCTCAAAATATCTCCTTAAAAATATAATACCTGCATCAATAAGTTATCCAAAAAAAAAAGTTATCCAGAACGTGTTTTAGTTTGTTTTCCTGTTATTTTTTTAAGCGATGAAGTTTGCTTTTTGTGGTGTTCTGTGCTAAAAATAAGAGGTTTGTTGTTTGGAATTAAGAAAGGGACTATCAGTAGGAATAAGCAATCTTGACAATCTTGACTGAAATGTCTAAACTTTATTGTCCCTTCAGAATCACAGCCACAACCAGAGCTTTTATCTCTGACTTCAGTCCACTCAGAAGGGCATTTTTCGCATTGTGCTTTGTCTTTGAGGAAGTGCTGCAGAAAATTTATAGTTACTCAAACTTTCAAAACTGAGAAGTGCTGGGACAGACACTGTTGAAAGGAAAACATAAAGAAGTCTTAACCCTATTGTTTTGGGCAGGATCCACCAGCCCACATCCTATTTTTAGGAAGATGAAAGTGTCAGAAAGTCTAACACTATTGTTTTAGTTGAACTTTCTCCCCACTTGTCATTTATAAGCAGACTCCTAGGCATATTTCTAAGAACTCATGAAAATGGAACAGAAATCAAAAACATCTGACCTGGAAACGGAAACTGGTAATATGATAATATCCTTTTATGTGTGTCTATAAATCAGCCCCAGAAATTTAGTGTATCATATAAAAAAGCACTGTCCAACTATCACGTCAGGCTCTTATAAGGACTAGTCTCTGAGTAAGTTTATTTCTTTTGACATAAACAGAATGCACAAAGACCAGTTGTTAGATGTAGTTCCAGGGGTGATGATGGGAACCCCAGTCCCACTGGCAGAGCAGGCAGCCAAATGCTGGTGTCTGCTGAAATCACACACTAAAGTTAAAGAAGGGTCTGGAGAAGTGTTCAAAGGGTCAAAAACCAAAAAGTATCCTGGAAATAATCTTTTATACACTTCTTGACTTGTAAGAATCAGTCAAATTCTTTTTTTCTGGGATAGATTCCTGACAAGGTTTAAAATACATATCATTTTTCCAGTAAAAGATGTACAAAACAAATGGAATCAAGGCTCTGGCTTTAGGAGGCAGCGTGTTAATCACCAGCAAGTCCTACGAATTGCCATTGACAGTTCTGTTGGGTGCTGAGTTAGTGGATACTGGTTACTTTGCTCCTCTGTGAAAGTAATTGTATTTCTATAGAGGAGGTGGGGCAGGGGTGGGGTCTGTACTTAAAAATTATCAAGTGTTGCCTTAGGTTAGAGTTTGTGAAGCTTAAAACTCTTTCTTTAGAAAGAACATCTATTAATACAGTTTCTAGTTATGAGGGCTAAGGACACCAAAGGAATGACAGGGGAAGGGGATTTAGGGCTAACAGGTGGTCCCCAGACATATTGGCTGAAAGAGAGTTCACAGCTAAAGTGTCATATGTGGGTATTACTGTGTTTTCCCCATCCGTGCTCTCTGTGAAGTGTTGTTCTGGAACACTTAAAGTTCTAGCTATGGCCATAAGAAGTGACTTTAACAAGACATTCAGAAGAATAGCCCAGCTCTTTTACTGGTTCCCCAAGTCACTGACCTGCTCGAAGAATCGGAAATCCAAGTTGCTCTGGAGCCAAGGTGGAGGTAAGTTATCTGAGGCTGATGCTTCATTTGAGATACATTTTTTTGTTACTAAAATGGAGCCTCCCTCAAGTAGGGGGGGAAGAAATAAAGCTCTTAAAGCCTTTAAAACGTGTTATTTAACATGGTTATCTGAGAGAAAATTAAGAGAAAGCAATTTGAAGGTGAGATATTAAAAGCCATGAACATTTTATAATCCAATTTATGCTTTTTAGGCATTTGGGTTCGAAGAAGTTTTCTAGAGAGAGATGGAGAATGTTTAGCTTTAAAAAGCAAATTAAAAAATAGCTCTTATTTTCAATGAATCTCAGTTTGCTTGTGGAATTAAAATACCTTAGAATAAACAAGAAAAGAATAATCAAGTGCATTCCCCCCCTTTTCCTAGAAAACTAAAAATGTTAATGGACCTCATATTTCTTTGGGTCAGTCTCTACGGCATATCTTAGTCAAGCATTAATGTAAGATTTTAAAGCACCTTAAATATGCTGCTGCGTAAAGCTCTGCATTTCTGTCCATTCCTGCCTGGCTGGAATGTGAGAGGGTCAGGGGAGAGGGGGTTGAGGGAAGAAGGTACCTGATGTACCTTCTGCAGAGCCCAGCTCTCACCTTCCTACTTTGCACGTGGGAGGAGGGCTGGACACGCCACCTTGGACCAAGGTAAGCACCTTCTCTTCCCTCACAAGTTTCATCTTGCAACTGACTTAAAATTATAGTTATGGCTTTTTGATACCCATGTAGCTCTGCATCTTATATAAGTGCTTAACATTTATCCCTTGTCTGATAGATAATCAAACATAATCTGATGATTTGATAGATGACTCAGCACCAGAGCCTCCTTTAATTAACACAGAAATGACTGTGATCTGTGTTCACCAAGGAAGGTATCTGATTAAAAACTACAAAATGTAGGGCCTAGTACATTTCAATCATCTCTTTTTCCTTAAACTGATATTTTCTTTCATTTCTTTTTGACTATCAAAATATGTATTATCTAACTTAATAGTTTAAAACTCCCTCAGGGGTTGTGTGTGTGTGTGTGTGATCCCTCATATATGGAATAGCATAATTTGGGATGTTAGAGCTTCAAGGGAACTTAGAAAAATCATCTTCTCTGATCCATTCATTTTAAAGATGAGAAGCTGCCCCCAAAAGGTTAAATATCTTAACTTCCAACACTATTACATGGGAAGAACTAGAACTTTATCCTGAATTATCTGATTATTTGTCCAGTGCTATTTTTACCACTCCACAGTGCTGTGGTTTGTAAACATCAGAGGATGTGAATATATAAACCCTCACTGAACTCAGTAGTTTCCCCCCCACACACCACCATATCCTCAGTTTCGCTTTCTCTGGTTTCAGTTACCCGCAGTCAACCTCAGTCAAAAAATATTAAATGGAACATTCCAGAAACCAACAATCCATAAGTTTTAAATTGTGCGCCATTCTGAGTAGCATGATGAAATCTTGCAGTGTCCCGCTCCTTCCACCTGGGATGTGAATCGTTCCTTTGTCAGGTGTATCCCACCTGTTAGTCACTCAGTAGCCATCTGCGTTATCAGATCAACTATCACAGTATCACAGTGTTTGTGTTCAAGTCACTCTTATTTTACTTAATAACAGCCCCAAAGTGCAAGAATAGTGATGATAACAATTCGAATATGCCAAAGAGAAGCTGTAAAGTGCTTCCTTTAAGTGAAAAGTGGAAGTTCTCAATAAGAAAAAATATATGCTGAGGTTGCTAAGATCTACAGTAAGAACAAATCTATCCCTGAAATTGTGAAGAAGGAAAAAGAAATTTATGCTAGTTTTGCTGTCACACCTCAAACTGCGAAAGTTACAGCCACAGTGTATAAGTGCTTAGTTAAGATAAAAAAGGTATTAAATTTGTACAGTAAGGGGCTTCCCTGGTGGTGCAGTGGTTAAGAATCCGCCTGCCAATGCAGGGGAGACAGGTTCGATCCCTGGTCCAGGAAGATCCCACATGCCGCGGAGCAACTAAGCCCGCGTGCTGCAACTACTGAAGCCCACGCGCCTAGAGCCTGTGCTCTGCAACAAGATAAGCCACTGGGGCTTCCCTGGTGGCACAGTGGTTGGGAGTCCACCTGCCGATGCAGGGGACACGGGTTCGTGCCCCGGTCCGGGAAGATCCCACATGCGGCGGAGCGGCTGGGCCCGTGAACCCTGGCCGCTGAGCCTGCGTGTCCGGAGCCTGTACTCTGCAACGGGAGAGGCCACAACAGTGAGAGGCCCGTGTATCGCAAAAAAAAAAAAAAAAAAAAGAATTGGTACAGTAAGATATTTTGAGAGAGACCCCATTCACATAATTTTGATTACAGTATAATTGTTCTATTTTATTATTAGTTATTGTTAACCTCTTACTATGTCTAATTTATAAATTAAACTTTATCATATGTGTGTACATATAGGAAAAAACATAGTGTTCCATGCTATCTGTGGTTTCAGGCATCCACTGGGGCTCTTGGAACATATCTCCCCTCTGCTCCCTGATAAGGGGGTCTACTGTATTTTACAGATAGCCTTCATTGGTGGTAATCTGTAACTAGAAAGTCTGGTCATTTATTTTTCCAAAGCAATGCTTGCTGGTATTCTTACTAGTTTGGAGCCTGTTTCCTACAATCTTTTTACTTACCGTCTGATGAAGTAAAGTCTTTTGTTGAGATAGTCTAATGAGAATTAGAATACCCCATTCTAATGAGATTATTAAAATACATGACTTACAGAATTATAGCTCCTCAAGAGCAAGAACTATCATTCTTTCTCCAATATTTAATACAGTGTTGTGTATAGTGGGCAGTTAGTAACTATTTGTCTTACTGAATTGATTTATGAGGACAGCCGTATTGGATTTGAGTTGAATGAGCTAAAAGAATGAATTTACTTTTAGAAATCTGCTAATCCCTGGAGACCCTTGCTCCAACCTTCTGTGTAGATTGATGGATTGCAGCCACCTACAAAAGATAGCTCAACATCTGGTCACCTCTTCGGAATTAAACTTTCTGTCATTCATCAGTATCCTACAGTTATCTAAAGTTCCCACAAAAATGTGCCAAGGGTTCCCTAAGTACTTCTATCCCAATGAATCCCACTTGAAAACTTCAGTGGTCTCAAGACAAGACCAGTGATTGATACTTTAACACCACTAATGAAGTGAAGGCTCCCAAATAGCTTTATCACCATGTAATTTAACACAGCTTAGCTCACTCTCCTTCATTTCTTCTCTTATCTCCCCATCTCCACCTTAGAAAGCAGTAAGTTACACCAAGGCATGAATTAGGAAGAAATATAGAAAGTCAACAAATCTGAATTCAATACATATTTTAAGCATGTCACTAATCTGTGGTCTTGAAGGGAAAAAATGGGGAGAGGTGTATGAGAAAATCCACATTCGGTGGTCTGGAACCATTTCTAATTGAATTGAAGAACCGCAGCTGTGTATGAAAAAATCCAGAGCTCTAGTGTATGGTAGTCCAGTGGCAAGAGCACAGGCCTTTGGCGTCAGGCCTTGCTTTTGCTACCAAGAGCTGCGTGACTCTAAGCAAGTAACTTAAATCTCCCTGACTTGAGCTTTCTCATCTGTAAAATGTATGGATTAGACTTGATCTTAAAGTTTCCTTCCAGTTCCATGAATATCATGAACCTAAGATGGAGCGATATAGACAAAATCAGCTACATGGTTGCTGACAAGAGCAGAGAGGTGGGAGTTTTCTTGAAGTTGAATAGCAGGTCACCGTGTTATTCATCTGCAGGAACGGGACTGGCATTGTTAATTTTCATTATATCTGAGACCTTGTGTTAAATCCTGTTTAAGGAACTTACATACCAAATGTATGCATGCTCTTTTTAAAACTAAATATCTAGACTCTCCGTGTGTAGGGATGAGCCTTAAATTTTAGGCTCCTACACATCGAAATTGACCTTGTTTTATGTGTAACTTTCTCCAGGGCACTTTGGTGTTCCCATTAGGAAACCTGGTCATTTAATTTTGATGGCAAAGCAATCGCTTTCACAGCCCAGCTCTTCATTCCATTTTCCAAATCATTACAAATCTCCAATTGAACATTGCTTCCCGGACACCTCTTTGGAGACGAAAGCCTGTTCTATTAATTAATTTTTTAAAATATTTTCTCTTGGGAATTCCCTGGTGGTCCAGTGGTAAGGACTCCATGCTTTCGCTGACAAGGGCGTGGGTTCAATCCCTGGTCAGGGAACTAAGATCGCACAAGCTGCACAGCGTGGCTGGAAAAAAATTTTTTTTTCTCTTTAATTCCTTTTCATCATGTCTCATGAGACAACCAAACTCTCCCTCAGGATGGTCAGAAAATCAGATCTAGAAGACCTAACTATTTTTAGGTGGGTGTCTGGGGGAGAGGAAATACCAGGGGGGACTTTTTTACACTGAAGGTGGGTTCTCCCTCTTGCCCCCTTTTTACCCCAGATTTTAGCAGTTAGCTCAATGAGACTTGATGACCCAGTGAAAGTCTGTTGCTTCATATAAGAAGGCAGATGTGAGCACAACTGGGATACACATAAAACCACCTCCCTCCCATGGAGAAGAAGACAAAAGGGGCAGCTGCTCACCAGACAGCATCCCATTTGTTCCCAATATTGCAGGGCTCTTTCAAGGATAGCTTGTTAGAGGAGGAGTCCTGATAAGGACGCTCCCCCTTGGAGGTGGGAGAATAGAGGGTAGGGTATAACCTTCTAGTAGAATGTATTCTCTATCAATAGGGCAACAGGCAGGCTAATGGACTAGACAACTTCACAGAATCGATTCACAGAATCGATTCACAGAAGCGATTCACAGAATCGCTAAGGCCTGTCGCTTCACAGAATCGCTAAGGCCTATATGCGAGAGGGAGAAGCTTGACACAAATATTAAGCTGCTTATCTTCCCTCTGCCAGGAGAGAGGAGAAAGTTTAGATGCAGAACAAAATATATTTGCACACACACAGAAGAAGAGTTTTTACAGATGGTTTAAATAGTAACTCAGGCCCTTAACAATATTATCAAGCCACGCTAATAAAGAGAAGTCAATACTTGTTCATCTCTGAGAAATGGAAGCAAAGAATGGGAGTCTCCCACATTCAGTGAAGTTTTCTCTCCTTTAGACAGATGAAACACTCTCCCCCTTGTGTTCTAAAGCGTCTCTCATGACTTCCGTGGTGGCACAGTTGTTAAGAATCTGCCTGCCAATGCAGGGGACACGGGTTCAAGCCCTGGCCCGGGAAGATCCAACATGCCGCGGAGCAACTAAGCCTGTGTGCCACAACTACTGAGCCTGTGCTCTAGAGCCCGCGAGCCACAACTACTGGAGCCCACGCGCCTAGAGCCCGTGCTCTGCAACGAGCGGCCACCGCAATGAGAGGCCTGTACACCACAACGAAGAGTAGCCCCCGCTCACCACAACCAGAGAAAAGCCCGCACACAGCAACGAAAACCCAACACAGCCATAAATAGATAGATAAATTCATTTAACAAAAAAAGTCTCTCAAATGAACAATGATTCATGTCCAGTTTCCTCAGAGTGGCCCATAATTCCAAATTGTCCTCAGTGGAGTTATATCAGGAGGTTGTGTTATATTATTGAAAGATAAGCCCATGAGAAACTGGCTGATTGTTGGTCAAAGGTAAAGATACTGCTTCTGCGTGGCTCAGCCCTCAGCCTTAAGAAGCTGCCCCAACTGCTGACCCAAGAATCAGTAGCCTCCTGGCAGGTGGACTGCGTAAAGAGAAGCTCTCTCCCAAAGCAAATTTCTCAGACACAGATGAGGCTAAGGAACATTCTCAGAGACACACGATGTTTAAGACGTTGGACAAGCAGACAGAAGACAAGAGGGCATTAATAGCCAGGTTTCACCAGAAGATAACAAGGTCTGGTTAGAACCCTCAAATCTCGGGAGACAAATGACAAACCTAACACTGATCAGAGTGCAGATTCAGTGAAAAACCAATGCATCAGAGAAAGAGAGACCTTCAGCAGACAAGACGACCAGGGTCTCAGGGGTGCGTGTTATTCTCAGTCGAAGCAGCAATGGTCTTAGCAAATCTCAGAAACCTCCAGGTTGTTCTAGATTGATCAGCCTTAGCCTCCTGGAGACAAACCTGTAAATCCCACAACAAGGGAGACCTCACACCAGAGCAATCATGAGTGTCTCACCAAAGAAATGATAGAGGTGGTATAGAACTGGAGGGAAGGGTGGATTTCAGGACAAATGTGAACCAAGCAGTGTTTTGGTAAGTGCAGAGCAAGACTGTGTATAAAGGGATCAGCATCAGGTCTGGACTGCAGAGAGGACCTAGGCTCCTGTTTCCTGGGAAACCACAAAATTAAGGTGAATGTGGAATGTCATGTTCAGAAAAGCCTTCTCTGAAGTTGTGCACCTAGATGAGAAACCAAAGCTGCCTTTCTGGGTCAAAGTGACTTAGATTCTCCAAGAGTGTGATGTTTCATTCTTCCTGATATTTCAATCAGCAAAGCTTTTCATAGGCATGGCTTGGGGGATTTCTTGGGGGTCTTTATGACCTGTTACAGCTGCAGTATGGGAGAAACATTAACATTATCTGTTTATCTTCCCAGACTGATGAATAATAGGGAGAGTGTTTAACTTCCTCAGTCCTAGCTAATTTGCACTATCTCATTAGTAATTGCTGTTTGGTTTGGTTTTGTTTTTTAATTTACTTGGGTTGGGTTTTTGCTTTCTGTTTTTTGTTGGTACCTATCTCTAATTCTTCCCATGTTTTTCAACAGCCTTTCAACACAATTTTACATATAATGAGACAGTTTAGACAGCCTGTCACCTCCACATCCCCAAAGCACCCCCTACCCCAGAGCACTCTTGTGCCAGTGTGGGCAGGTTGTTTATTCAAGACCCGGCTGAGCCTTTATCCTGGGAATTCCCTTTACCTCTTTCTTGAGTTGGATCACCCACTTCTCATATCCTATTTCTTCTTCACTCTTTGTTTATTCCCTCACTTTAGTGGAGAACATCTAGTAGCTTTCTGTAAAAAGGCTTCGTGAAAGGCATTTCAGATTTTGTATTCAGAAAATCCCTAATGAAATGCTTTAGAGAAGGCCTTTAAAAAATTCTTTATTTAACTAGGCACCCACTGCGCCCTTTCAAACTGGAAATGAATGTCTCTCGGTTCTGGGAAATTTCCTTGCATTATTCCTTTGATAATTCCCTACCCTCTTCTGATTCTTCTGTTCTCTTTAGGGATATCTGGCCTCTTCCCAGGACCAAACAAGTCCTGGGCAGTTATCTATGAACCTAACTAAGAAACTCCAGGGAGACCAGAATTCTTTCTTTTCTGTTTTGCAAAACTCTTAATTGTATAATTAGTTTAGAAAAACAGAAATATCAGGAAATAAAAGGACTGAAAAGTATAAACATTAAAACACAATTCATTGTAAACTCTTCTGACTCAGTATCTGAGCTGGGCTGTTATTTGCTTTGGTACGTTCTGTGAAGAAAGTTTTCTAGACAAATTACTTGAGAAGAATGTAGGAAGGAAGGATGTTAAGCTGGTTAAGAGAACAAACTTCTTCTAAGTATTACTTCATTATATTATTTTTACATTATTTTTAACTAGGATTAAAAATATTATAAAAATGATGCTTGTCAATTTCATTAAAGGGGACTGAAATCTTACCTATTACATAAAGCTGGCCATCAGAAAATTGGTTCTAATTTTGTATGTAAATGTGTATAAAAGTAAATGAAATTTATTAAATTGAAATAATTCAGATTTTTAAAATTTATTCAGACCGATGTTTTTCTAATCTACCTAAATGCATTGGTAATAACTTAGGTTAGCTAAATTATCTTCAGTGTTAATTCCAGAATGCAAATGTGGTTCAGTATTAAACTGTTGATGTAATTCACCATATCAGTAGGTTAAAAAAATGGAAAAAGCCCGTTATCTTTTCTGTATATGCTGCAAAGCCATACAATAAAATTCACATCTATTCCTGATTTTTTTAATCTTAGTAAAATAAAAACAGGTGGAAATACATTTCCTTGACATGGTCATCCCTCAAACGAATTCTCAACGTCAATGACGATATATTCCCATTAAAGTCAGAAATAAGACAAGGATTTCACTATCACTATTATAATAGTATTGTTTTAAATGTACCATAAAATGCAAAAAATATTAAAAAAAACAAGAGAACATAATGTGACCTAATATTTTTGGAAAGGAAAAAGCACCATTGTCATTATTTGCTCCCCATGTGCTTATGTATATCAGGAAAACTCAAGAGAGTTAATTAATTGAAAATAATTTTAGAAACAGTAAGTGATCTTATCTTAATCTATTTGCAAATCTATAATTCCAAAATTAAATTTTGCTTTATAAAAATAATAACCGAGAAAAATAAGAAAAAATTTTCTATTGGCAATAAAGGGACAAAATATCTAAAAAATAAACCTAACAAGACATGTAAGACCTACAAGAAGAAAACTTACACGTTTTACTTAGACACATAAAAGATGACTTGAGTAAATGGAAAGGTATCCCTTACTCTCAATGAAAGGATTCAATATTTATAGACATTTCCCCTGAACTAAGTTATAATCTTATTGTGATGACAAAGTTTTAAAAAAAAAAAATGGGGGAGGAGTAAAATAAAATGATTCTGAATCTTATCTGGAAGATTGAACATGGACAAATATCCAAGAGGATATGAAAAAGAAAATACCCTACCAGATATTAAAAGATACTAGAAAACTGGTACAGTGAAAATGGATCTGGAGGTATTGTTGTATTGACACACAGAAAGATAAGAGGGAACCAGGTTGCAGGGCAAAATGCAGGTATAATGCCATTTGTGCACAAAAAAAAAGTGTGTAGATGTACATTCAGACATATCACACACATATATAACATAGCTATAAAATTTATATCAGACTTCTAAATATTGGTTACTCTGGAATGTGAGATTGGAAGTTTGGACAGGGAAAAATGGAGAACTTTCCCTTTTACTCTCTACTGTTTTTATGGTTTTATTTAAAAGATTAATTAGCCATAGCTAATGAGAACCAAAAAAAAAAAAAACTAGTAAGTCAAAATTTTCACAGGATCGATTTCAGTTCAGCACATTCTATGGTTGGCAGAACGTTCACTGGTCTTTGGTGTATACATCATAAAAGATTCTGAGTTTGATAGCTTATCTCCTTCTCTGGGACACCCAACATAAATTAGCACTTTAAATTCCCACAGCAAAGAAAACTGGTTAACTTTATTGAACCATTGTTTCCAAACTTATTTGAATTTAATTTTGGCCTCAGCGTCTTTACTTTTATTGCCTTTGTCTCATTAGTACCCCTGCTAGACACCAAGGACATATTCAAGAGGAGATGTGGTCCAGAGAGGAGGATGATGAAAGATAACAGAAATGCCATAGTATGATGGAGATACTTTTATCACCAAACATACCATCTAGAGGGAACATAATTTGGGAAGTGCTTGCCAACTCATTACTTCTATTCTATAGCTAGAAGCTTGAAACCCCAAGAAGTCACAAGATTGACTGTACATGCGTATATGATTTGAAGCCCTTTCTTCCACCTCCCTCATATTATTTTCAAAAATATATTAGCTATTAGGGCAAAAGAATCAGATGAGTGTTTACTTCACAAGAGGTCAGGGAGACTGATTGCAAAGGGCCATGAGAGTTGATGGAAATGTGTTATATTTTCATTGGGGCGGCGGCTACCTGGGGGTGTGTGTCAAAACTCATCCAGCTGAAAATCTGTGCGTTTTATTCTACGTAAACTATCCTGCAAGGAAATTTGTTTACATATAGATTAACTGAAGAGGTTTAAGATCAAAGCAGCATTGTGGTAAAAAGCACTAGTGTTGGAACCAAACTGCCTAGGTTCATAATCCCAGCCCCACCACCTTCTGTGTGTGACCCCCGTCAAGTTCCTCATTCCCTTTGTGAAATGAGGATAATAACAGGACCTCCTTTGCAGCATTATTGATGAGGATTAAGTGTGTTGATAGGAATAACACATTTAGATCAAAACCTGGCACACTAGTACTGACTAGATGTTAGCTTCTATTTCTAGTCATAATGGTGTGTTCAAGAAGGCTGCTAATTTTTGATCCTTTAAAGGGAAAAAAAAAAAGTGTTGTATGTTCTCCAGCTGGGAGCCTAGATATATGTGTTAAATATGAATGTAGTGTTTCACGCCTCTGGATTGCTGTTACTATTCCTGCTAGCTAAAAAGTATTGAGGCCATTACTGAAAAGAGGACACGGAAAGAAAAGAGAAACCAAAAGGACTGATTGAAATTGGGGGTGTTGGTGTAGTCTCTGGAGAGTCTACATTAAAGTCTTAGAATAGATGGACCTTAAATGTCTATGAGCCCAGGAACAAATGCAAAATTAAACAAGTGGGAATTTTCAAAGAGGCTTAATAACTTGCCCAGGTCACACAGCTGAAAAGTGACGTAGTCAGGGGAAGTGCATTTTGATATATTGCTTTTTTTTTTTTTTCGGTACGCGGGCCTCTCAGTGTTGTGGCCTCTCCCGTTGCGGAGCACAGGCTCTGCACCCGCAGGCTCAGCGGCCATGGCTCACGGGCCTAGCCGCTCTGCGGCATGTGGGATGTGGGATCTTCCCAGACCGGGGCATGAACCCGTGTCCCCTGCATCGGCAGGCGGACTCTCAACCACTGCGCCACCAGGGAAGCCCAGGGGGAGTGCATTTTGGTTTCATCTATGCCTGAGTGTGCCCTCCTGGGTCTCTTCCCCCAAATAGTGGGAGCACAGCCCTTTCTATTTGCTGGGTTGATTCATCTCCAGAAGAGAGGAGAGGTCTGTGAAATTACGAAAAGCTCAACTTCCGAAGCTTCAAAATTTTAATTTCATACTTATAAGTTCTTTAGAAACAGCAAACTTTTTTTGGAACACCAGGAGGCATGAAAACAAATGCCTTTGGGAATGCACTGTGTTTCCTGTGACATGGTTTTCTAGACAGATCTGGAAAGTTCAAAGTAGAGCACCTTTGAAAATACCAAAAATCCTATGTTACAAGATGAATCTTCTCCAGCCTCAAAACTATTCTTTCTTTCTTTCTCTTTTTTTGAGAGCATATAAAATAAAAACAGAAATTGCAACACAGCTTCTGTTCTCCAGATGTCAAATCTATTATTTTCATCTCAGCTCCTGCTGGGGGACATAGGGAGAAATTGGCAGGGACCTGCCTTCAGCCTCTTTTAGTCACCAAGGCCCCAGCACAGTGATAGACCCATGGTAGGATGTGCTCAGTGCTTTTTTTTTTTTTTATGCTGATGACATTTTATTTTATTTTATTTTTAATTTTATTTAATTTTTTGGCCGCGTTGGGTCTTCATTGCTGTGTGCGGGCTTTCTCTAGTTGCGGCAAGTAGGGGCCACTCTCTTGCGGTGCATGGACTTCTCACTGCTGTGGCTTCTCTTGTTGCAGAGCACGGGCTCTAGGCACACGGGCTTCAGTAGTTGTGGCACACGGGCTCAGTAGTTGTGGCTCGAGGGCTCTAGAGCACAGGCTCAGTAGTTGTGGCGCACGGGCTTAGTTGCTCCGCGGCATGTGGGATCTTCCCAGACCAGGGATCGAACCCGTGTCCCCTGCATTGGCAGGCGGATTCTTAACCACTGCACCACCAGGGAAGTCCCATGCTTAGTGCTTTTGATGAAATATGTGGTTAAAATGTTTTAACCCCTCATCCCACCCTCTCACCTGGCCCAGCAGGCACACAAAAGAATGTAAACTTGTATGCACACATACACACAGCATCTAATCAAGTCTTTTGTTAAGACCATTTGTAGGATTGGACACCATTGCATGGTTTGGATGATTGGCCAAGAGAATTGACAACTCATTCGTGATAATGACTGTGAAAGTTGTGTCCCAGGAGTGCCAACCCAAGAAATTAAGAGACTGGAAGTCTCCCACACTCTCACCCCCAAAACTATCCTCTTGGGCTGTGATTTCCACAGCCATCCACCTACTTGGTTTCAGCTAAAGACATTGGGGATATAGCAATTTCTCTGTCCCAGTAGGAGTTAAGATGCAACAAAACATTTACAGAACTAATCCTGATAATCTGGTTCCCTGGGGAAGAAAGGAGAGAAAGGATATCCTCACTTCCATTCCCCTCCCACGGCTTTGGGCTGCTGAGCCTCTCTGGGAATCCAGAATAGTGTTGCTTCTAGACCAGCTACATTCTCCAAACCCAGGGTGTCAGGCACGGGGATGTGGGGTAGAGTGATGATTCATTCCAAAGGAAAGGAAGATGCCTGCATTTTTTAAACCGTTGCCCTGTTTTTCCTCTGAAGTTCCTTCTCTGTTCAGTTGCTTGAAAGAATGGGCTTCCTTGTTCAGGCACTGCCATGTAGATAAAGATGTACCCTCTGGTTCCAAAAAACTCCCTCCTTGCCCCACAAGTTTGCCAGCCTTCAGCAGGAGTTCCCAAATTTGCATATGATCCAGAGTCGCTTATAGACCAAGACCAAAGACCCTGAATTCGGGGATGGAAGAAACAAACTCCAAGAAGCACAGATGTTTTTAACAAAGTGGCCTTCACCTCAGGCTGATACGCCCACAACCCAGTTCCTGAGCTGGTCGGGTGACCAGTTCAGGGAGGAACTGGAAAGCTGGTGGTGGAAGGGAGGTCCCCAGTGCCACCAGATTACTGTTGTCACTTGCTAGCTGTTCTGGCTTCAGTCATTCTACCTTCCTTCATGTTCCCAGCTTCCCCCAGAGTGATGTTTCTAAAGCACAAGTGTGCTCCCATCACTCCCGAGTCACACACGTTCTGGGGCTCCCTGGTGCTTACAGCTTTGTTTCTGAGATGTTGTTCTGCTTCTCGCCTTCTCCTGCACCACTCACCCCCAGAACACCTGACATGGCGCTCCATGATGTTAAGGTTCAGGGTCTGAAGAGGGCGCCAACGCTTTATTTGAGAACCACTGAATTTTTATGGTGCCGACTCCTTTGTATGGCATTCAAGGCCCACGTCAATCCAGCCCACATGGCCAGTCCCATCTCCACACACTTCCTGCATCGCATCCCCTGCAATAACTACATCAGCATCCATATTGTGCTGATATGCAAACTCATATGCCTGTAGGAACCCAGGCGTGACTTAAAAAGGAAAGGGGTCAAGTGTAAGAAAAATGGGAAATGGGGGAACTCTGGCAACCTGAAGAGCTCATGTTCCACCTTCATCCTCTTCGTCCAATTGCTGGGCATCAGGTCTTAGAAGGTTTTTTTTTTTCAGTACAATTCTTTTTTTTTTTACTACGGTATAATTGACACTAACATTATATTAGTTTCAGGTGCACAACATAGTGATTTGACATTTGTATAGGTCTTAGAGTTTTGAAAATCTTTTCATTCATCTGCTCATCAAACTTGCTCCACACCTGTTTCAAAATATTTGCACTTCTCATGGCACTTGTTCCCATCTCGTACTTTGAATTGCAGTTATTTGTGTACATTTCTTACCTATTTTCTCGATTGTGCATCTGAAAGGGACTATGACCAGAAGGTCACTTCCTTCTTTTCAGAAGCTCTGAAAGCATCCCCTCTTCTTTTTCCTCCTTTTTTCTCTTTCACTTTTTGGCAGGCCTGACTAGCGAAGCCATTCCTGGGGCACGGACGTCTCTTGTCCTCATTGCCCTTTTTGGAAGAGACATACACATCCTTCCACTTCTTCTTTTTCAGCCTTTTTAAGTCCCCAAAACTCAGCCTACTTGTGATCATAATGAGCCTCAGCTGTGGAAAGGGGAAACGGGCTGGCAGGTGGCAGTGGTGAGTGTGGGCGAGATTCTGCAGACCCAGAATTGATTTCGCTCTGCACTGAATTTTTTCAAAGTCTACTTTTCTACTGTTCTCTGCTCTGGAGTTTCTTCTCTTCCTGGTAGGGTGATCAGGAACATAGAGATCTGCTGTCAGAACCAACTTGAAAATAAAGATCAATTAATTCCTCACTGCCACTGTGATGTGTGTAAAAGGAACAGTTGAAAGAGACATGACCTCAGCTCATTACTTCCGCCCCACAGGCTGCAAACAGCCACAAGCGTGAGTAACAAGCCAGGTGAACAAGGGAGAAAAGTCTGTAGTGAGCTCATCTCCCAGCAGCTACTCATTATTCTAATTATTCCGAGGACTGCAGCCACTTCTCAACGTGAGAGCACAGGTCCTCCTGCTTCAGAACTTCCTGGGGTGATTGTTCAGACTTTGCCTCCTGAACCCCTCCAGCCTAAGGACCAGGATTTCTGGAGGAGGAGCTATGAATCTGCAGCTTTAACAAGCTCCCCAGGTGATGCTCATGCTGTCCTGGTCCGAGACCCGCTGAATTACACACCCCTGCCCTCGAGGTGTCTCGGTACGTCTTCCACACTCCACCCCCAGCAGAGCACAAGGACCAAGAACATGGCTTGAGGTCAGACCCTGGCTTGGCCACATATTGGTAAGAAAGAAACTTCACCTCTCTCTGCCCCAGCATCTTCTTTGATAAAATAGAGTGATAATGACTGTACTTATTGCTTAGGATTGTTTTAAGAATTATATAAGCGAATGCTTATAAAGTGCCAGGTTCCTGGCTCAGTAAATGGTAGCTCTCATTTCCCAGTCCAGGGTTTTCCAAACATCAGTCATTCACAGGCCATCGTTGCAATTTTTGCCATACTTGCATAGGCCTCTACTAGAATTCACTTAATATTTTCTACTAAATAACACGCCTGTTTTACTTAGCGTCATCCTAAGAAATAATACCTGGAAAATAATTGACTTGATGTACTATTATATTTTTTTACACATTAAAATTAGTACATAATCATGGAAAATTTAAAGCATTGATTTTAGTTACCACCATGGTAAGTCTACTGCCAGCAGGAAGCACTGATTGAATTCAACTTCAGTTCAGGAAACTGAGACTCAGGTTAAGTGGATTTTCCAAGGTCATACAGTGAGCTGTGGGCAAAGCCAGAACTAGAGGAATTCAGGTCTCCTTCTAACTAGGGCAGTGCTCCTTCCTCCACATCAATCTGCTGGTTCTAGAGTGTTCTTAAAAGACACATTGAAATGTATTGAAAAGAGAACATTCCTTCGTGCCTCTGATGTTAGTACACAGAAAGAACCCTTATACATTAAATTGACTACAAAGGAACGCTCACTTTAGCCTTAAGCAGAAGAAGACATTGAAAGACATTTCATCCCTAACAGGCCCTAAGCGGGCGCTGGATAACAGCACACAGGACAGGTGAGGCTGAGAACTGAGCCCCCTGAGAAGCTAAGCTGCGGGACTGATTCTGTTCAGCTGGGACTCCTGGTAATGCTGCAGACAGGCCTCTACCTGTGTAGGGACAGCTGAGGGCAGGTTCTAACCCCCCTCACAAGCTCGACTTCAGGTAAGTTACTTAACCTTTCTGAACATCAGCCTCCTTGTCTGTAAGGGTTGTTGGAAAAGTTAAGTACCATCTAGAGAAAATGCTTAGTACAGCAGGAGTGGGGTGGTTTTCTTTTACTTAGCTGTGTGTTTCTAGAGATTGAATGATCATATGCAAGGAAATACAATTAGCTTTGAAGCCAGAGCTTAAAAGGAATAAGGCAGGGGCTTCCCTGGTGGCGCAGTGGTTGAGAGTCCACCTGCCGATGCAGGGGACATGGGTTCATGCCCCGGTCCAGGAAGATCCCGTGTGCTGCGGAGCGGCTGGGCCCGTGAGCCATGGCCGCTGAGCCTGCGCATCCGGAGCCTGTGTTCCGCAATGGGAGAGGCCACAACAGTGAGAGGCCCACGTACCGCAAAAAAAAAAAAAAGGAATAAGGCATAGAAAACCTGCCACACTGAGGGATTAGAACTTTAATGTCCTTCCTAATCAAGTGAGTTCATAATTCTATGTATCTTTAATACAAAATGCAATTACTTCCCCAAAGTCAGGTGTTCAGGAAGTACAATTAAGCACCATGTTAGGCTAATTGGTAGTTCTTTGCAGGGGTTCATGTTGAAGGTACAGTAGGTCTCTGATTTTCTTTGAGAAACCATTCATTCCCTACTTGCAGTTGATCCATGGGTGGATACATGACTCAAGCCTGGCCAGTCAGCAATTTCTAACATCTAGACATAGACATGTAAGTCCATCCAGCCAGAGTCAGTCCTGGATCTTTTGACAGAACTTAAGAAATCAAGAATCACTCTTTCTGCTAGATGTAGGCCAGGAGTTGCTGACAGTCATCTTACCACCCTGAGAGAAGAACTTCCTGAAGATGAAGCCATCCCAGAGGGAAGGAGAGCAGAGAGATGGAGATAGATCAAGAGCCAATGAGCTGGTTTGAGCTCCTAGATCCAGCCATACCTGAATGTAATATATGCTTGCACTTACAGGCAATATCACTGGTTTGCAAAAATACAGGGAAGCCTAACCAACAGATTGTTCTCCCAAATTATTGCTATGACAAGCAAAGAGAAGAGATAAATCTCAAGGGACTCGATCTTCATATCTTACGGCAATCCAGCTTAGTGAGAGGTTTCCTCTCAAGTACTATGCATATGCCCTGCTACCTGAGACTCTATACTGTACCCTCTTCTACCAAGCTACTCCCATCTAAGAAGAGCTTAACCCCATAACCTTGGGAGCCACCACAGTCAAGATAATGAACACATCCATCACTCCCCAAAACTTCCCCGTGCCCCTTTATAATCCTTCCTTTAACCCCTCTTGCCTCCACCATGTAACCCCTAATCTGCTTTCTGTGGCTGTAGATTAGTTTGCATTTTCTGGAAAGTTATGTAAATGGAATCTTACAAACATGTACTCTTTTTGTCTGGCTTCTTTCAATATAATTATTTTGAAATTCATCTGTATTGTGTGTATCAATATAGTTCCTTTTTTTAAATCTGCTGAATGGTATTTCATTGTACCATCATTTGTTTATCATTCATCTGCTGATGGACATTTGAGTTGTTTCTGGTTCGGGGCTACTAAAAAGTAAAGCTGCTGTGAATATTTGTGGACAAGTCTGTGTATGGACAAAGTCTTCCCTTTCTCTTGGGTGCAGACTTAGGAATGGAATGGCTGGGTCATATGGTAGCTGTATAGTTAATTTTTTAAGACACTGTCCAACTATTCTTCCCAAATAGTCCTACCACTTTACATCCGATCAGCAGGGAGTGAGAAAGCGTTCCAGTAACTCCTCCTCCCCAGCACGTGCTATGGTCACTCTTTCATTTTAGCCGTTCTAAAAGGTGTGCAGCAGTATTGCACTGTGGTTGTATTTCACTCGCATTTCTCTAATGACTAATAATGTCAAGCATCTTTTGATGTACTTATTTGCCATCTGTATATCTTTTTTTGGTGAAGTCTGTTCAAATCTTTGGCCCTTTTTTTTTTTTTTTTTTGCGGTACGCGGGCCTCTCACTGTTGTGGCCTCTCCCGTTGCGGAGCACAGGCTCCGGACGCGCAGGCTCAGCGGCCATGGCTCACGGGCCCAGCCGCTCCGCGGCATGTGGGATCTTCCCGGACCGGGGCACGAACCCGTGTCCCCTGCATCGGCAGGCGGACTCTCAACCACTGCGCCACCAGGGAAGCCCGGCCCATTTTTTAAATTGACTTTTTACTTTCTAGTTATTAAGCTTTGAGATTTTTTTATATTTTCCTGTTGTCAGATATGTGATTTGCAAATATTTACTCTCAGTCTGAGGTGTGTCTTTTCATTCTCTTGACAGTGTCTTTTGAAGAGAAGAGGCTCTAAATTCTGATGAAATCTTACTTACAATTTTTTCTTTTATTAATTACGCTTTTGGTGTCTTATCTAGGAAATCGTTGCTAACCCGATGTCATAAAGATTTCCTCCTATGTTTTCTTCTAGAAATTTTGTGGCTTTAGGTTTCACAGTTTTAGATCTATGATCCATTTGGAATTAACTCTTGTATATGGTGAGAGGTATGAATTGAGGTTTATTTTAAAATATGCAAAAAGCATATGAATGTCCAATTGTCCCAGCACCATTTATTAAAAAGATTATCCTGGGCTTCCCTGGTGGCGCAGTGGTTGAGAGTCCGCCTGCCGATGCACGGGACACGGGTTCATGCCCCCGTCCAGGAAGATCCCACGTGCCACAGAGCGGCTGGGCCCGTGAGCCATGGCCGCTGAGCCTGTGCGTCTGGAGCCTGCGCTCCACAACGGGAGAGGCCACAACAGTGAGAGGCCCACGTACCGCAAAAAAAAAAAAAAAAAGATTATCCTTTCTCCACTGAATTTTGTACCTTTGTCGCAAATCAGTTGACCAAGTATATGTGGGTTTGTTTCTGGATGCAGAAATACTTTTTTTAAATTTTTGTATTGTGTTAAAATGTATAAAACAGAAAAGTTGCTCTTTTAACCATTTTTACATATACAGTTAAGTGGCATTACATTCACAATGTTCAACCATCATCACTATTTTTTCCAAGATGAACATTTAAAAAATCTCACTTACTTCTTGGAAAAAAACTTGGAAATTTTGAATTGCACTTCATCACACTCCCAGATTTGTTTTAATATAATGTTGATGCTTCAGAAAAATAAACCATATTTAGCCTGTAGCTTTGTGTGAATTTCACGGCATCCCTCCCTCCCTAGGTTGTGCAAACTCCAATTCGAGAATCTCAGAGGAAATCAGAATTTACAGAGACCTCCGAGGTCACCTAGAAGCGCCCCTTCGTTTTACAGATGCGAAAACTGAGAACCCAGATCACACGCTGGTAAATGACAGAGCCAGCTGAGAAATAAGAAAGGCTATTTTTGTGCTGCTGAGGGTTTTGTACCAAATCCTGACCACCTCCCTCTATGCGATCTGGCTTTGGTGAAATGAACTCTCCTCTCTGCCTCGGGGCAGAAAACTGAAGCAAGGCCACCTTCCTCAGAGATCTGACCTGAGAGTTTAACCAAGGGATAAAAATACTTCAAAGTCGACAACAGGGGGCGACCAGGGACAGAAAAGCGCAGCTACTCGGGATTTCTAACCCCAAGAAAGGCGGCCACTGGGAAGAGAATGCTTAGAAAGATTTCTCATGGGTGGCAAGGACGACCCTGAAGCAATTCGTGCTCTCAGGAACCGTGGATTTTCAGTGCAAATAGAAAACTGTCCCACTAACGGACCTGGTTGACGAAGGCAGCCTCACTTCTCCTAATTCTTGACTATTGTTGTAGGGGGTTCCTTTCCCCCAAACACTGGGAATCCCCCAAACACTGGGATTTATTGTATGAAGTGGGGTTTCCTAGTATTCTTGGAAGTAGTTAGAAACCATTACCCAATCAATCACCAGCCCTGCTCATAAATGCAAATTTTCTTAACGGGAAAAACACAGGGCTTTCTTCATCAACAATTATAATAGCAATGGCTAACTCTCTGCAGAGACCTACTGTGATGCTGGGCATCATTCCAAGCACTTTTCATACTTATCAAGTCAGTGCAATGGGGACTATCTTACAGAAGAAGAACTGGAGGCACAGAGAGGTTAAATAAGTGGCCAGAGGCCACACAGCTCGCCTAGACCGTCTGTGTCCGGAGGCCTTCACAACTGCAATACAGTCATCTCTGATCAAGACTGTCGTCTGAGAGATGCTCCCTTGACCTCTTCTAACCTGATTTATGGACCTGGTTGTGAAAGTTTGACAGCCCTGATGAGCAGAGCCGCTGAGCACGCTGGTGGCCGGTTGAAAAAGGGCGTGGAGGGAGGCTTGGCCTCCTGGTGGGCTCTGAGTCACACAGGTCAGGGAGGGCTGGCCCGCTCAGCCTGTCACCCTCAGCTGTCTCTCTGTGCTGCACACGGAGCCGGGGCTCAGAGATGGGAACTGCGATTTATAAGCTCTGGGGCAAAGTCAACTTTCAGGTGAAGAAAACCCACATACCCGGTAGGTTCCTCTTGCTTCTGACAGTCTGACAGCACACAGGCTGCCAGGAGGATTGTCTCCACGTTGGTTCAGTTGTTTGTGCCTTTGATGTTACAGGAGGACCCAGCTGGCCTTTAGGGCTGAGGATAATAGCTTCAGCGGGGCCTGTTGTGTGGGGTTCTTGTCATCTGAGTTCATTTATAAGCCAGCTTTATTTCTTGTAGGCCAATGTGCTTTAATGTTGCATGAGTTAAACAAAGAGTGGTGACAGCGAACCCCTGCAGCTTCTTTCTGTTACAGGACAGTTCAGGAGGTTTAATTTTCCATACCAGATGGAACAGTAACTCCAGCATTATTTTGACCAGTTATAAATATCAAAGACATGTGTCTTGCCGGCCAGATTCTTCCTAAAAGGATTCAAGGACCTCCAGGCATTAGTCCTCAGGTCCTAAGTCTTTCTTGAGAAGTGAAAGAAATTGCATTCCGGCTTGCAGTGTAGATGGGGAATGGTGGGAAATGTCTGGTGATGGGGGGCACCTGTATAATCAGAGGAGTTTCCAATAGCTTCAAAAGTTGGTAGATCTTTATTAGCAACAAAATCTAAATGAGGGTTCAACAGAAATTAAATAATAAGTAAAAGAGGGGTATCTCCCACTTTTCTCTTGCCAGTGACTGAGAGATTACCCATCCTGAGGCTAGTAAAGGCCTCTGCAAGGTTAAGGGAGAGCAGGAGGTGGCTCACAGTGTGTGTGTGTGTGTCTGTGTGTCTGTGTGTGTGTGTACCCAGAGGGGAATTCTCTAGCTGGTTTTAAGCCATGAGCTGTCCTGTTTCTTGCCGTGAGCAGCAAGATGCCAGTCTTTATGCTAAGCTATGGAAAACACTGCCGGGGTTGTGTGTCTGCCACGTGACCGTTTGATTACTATTGTCTAGAGGTTCTTACAAAACCAATAAGCGGTTGTATTTCTAGAATAGCTTGCCTGGTCCTCAGGCAAAGTCTTGCCATGTTTGATCATATCTAAGACACCATCAATCGTGATGTTTTATGAACCACTAAGAAAGGAGAATGCTGTCAACTTTATGATATGCCTTTCATTGTAAGACAGATGCTCATTTCAGAGATGTTTACATGTTTAAAAAAGGTGTCTTTCAGTATAGATGAAATTTGGTAGATAGCCTACCAAAGTTCCTTCTAGGCTTGTCAATCAGTGCTTCCTCATAAGAGTATTTCCATCCCATTAAAACTCCATTTACAAGAAGTGGATAAAGCTTTCCTGATGCTTGGGTTTTGCTTTCCCTTTTTTCAAGTATGCTTTTCATAAAAGGAAACAGTGGGCCTGCAGTAGGCCTGACATTATAGTGATAGAGAATAAAATTAATTATGAATGAGAAACAAAACTACGTCAAAAGGGAAAAGGTTTCCTAATGTCATTAGTGAATTTTCTCCTAGAATGGCTCATAGAATAGCTGACTAGCACACGGCTCTCTAATTTGATTTGCCTGTGTTGGGTTTATTACCACATAGACACATGTAAATAATTGTTATTATTTATGTCAATCTAGTTCTCAGATAAGGGAGAGCTGTGGAGCTTTCAAAAAAAAAGATGGTGCACAACCTTGAAGGGAAAACAATGGAATAAGGGATTGGGATGCATCCCTGCACTTTGCTCCACGCTTGTCTTACTTGGCTTTTCTATACCATGTGCCAGGGCTGACGCAGTTGTTTTCTTGAAACTTTCTCCTATCTCGACTTCCTTCCCCATGCTCTTGCTCCTTTCTCCTCTTGCGTCTCTATATTTTACTTCTCAGTCTTCTTCAAAGCATCCCTTCAATATCAGTGACCTTTCCTTATCCTAGTTCTCACTATAGTAGGAATAGCTGCCACTTTGTGTGAGCTCCTATTCTAGAACATTCTAGGACTTAACACGTTACATCATTTTAAGGCTGGCAGGAGCATGGTGAGACTCCATTATGCCCTCTGCTCACAGAGGGTAACTTGAGCTTCAGAGTGGCCTAGTAACTTGTGCAAAGCCTCACAGCTAGTAAGAGGTGGGGGCAGAGTTCAAATCCAGACGGTCTGACCAACAAACCGCACTCTTTCCAGTAGGCCACTCTCCTTCTGAGGCAGCTCTCAGTCACACCCAGATCTTCCCATACAACTTGATAAGCTAAATGACTCCCCATCTCCAACCCCATCTCAGCTCTCCTTCCTGAACTGCAGACTCACATACCCAGCTACTTACTGGACATCTTCCCTCATATTCCACTGGCACCGGAACCTCAGACTGCCCAGAGCACACCCATTCTTCTTTTCCACTGGTGTCCTTACCATCCGAAAGGCATCCCCTGGGAGTCATCTTAGGGTCCTCTCTCCCCGTATCAAAATCCTGACAAGCCTAGTTTGCTAGGGCTGCCGTAACAAAACAGCACAGATTGGGTGGCTTAAACAGCAGAACTTTAGTGTCTCCCAGTTCTGGAGGCTAAAAGGCCAAGTTCAAGGTGTTGGCAGGTTTAGTTTCTTTTGAGGCGTCTCTTCTTGACTTGTAGGTGGCTGCCTGCTCACTGTGTCCTCACGTGGTTGCCCCTTAGTCTGTGTCCTAATATCCTCTTCTTATAAGCACACCAGTCATACTGCATTAGAGTCCACCCATATGACCTCATTTTATCTTAATTACTTCTTTAAAGGCACTATCTCCAAATACGATCATATTCTGAACTACTGGGGGTTAAGTCTTCAATAAATGAATTTGGGGAGGACACAATTTACCCCATGACTAGCTTTTAGGCATCTCTCAAATTTGACTTTCCATCATTCATACCAGCCTTTTAGTTGAGGACTATGCCACTTCTCACCATTAAGTTACTCTCACCATTATGAATATTATAAGTAATTTATTTCCACTTACAACAGAATTGTATGAGCTCTGTATAAAACACAGAAAAGCACAAATAAAAAAATAAAATTCCTAAAATCGATAACTGACATATATCCTTACTTTTTCTATGTATATATTTTTAAACACCGAATCATATCATATATTCTCCTTTATAATTTGAATGTCTTCTTTAACAATTTCTCATGCCATTGAGTATTATTCTGCAAAATCATTTATTGATCATGTCACAGTTATTGCATCACATGCATGCACCATATTAACTGCCTTCCTACTGTTGTACATTTGATTTGCTTCCGAGTTTTCACCATTACAGTGAAGACCCCTGTTCATAAGTCTTTCCTCATGTCATGATTATTTCCTTAGGGTAAGTTCTTAGGAGCAGTGTTATTGGGTCAAAGTGTTAGTACAGTCTGAACATTTTTGATATATGTTCACGTTCACAAATTGCCTTGCAAAAGAGCCTGTTTGAATTTGTACTCCTGCCAGCACTTCTTTTTTTTTGAATTTTATTTATTTTTTAATAAGCAGATTCTTATTAGTCATCAATTTTATACACATCGGTGTATACATGTCAATCCCAATAGCCCAATTCATCTCCCCCTGCTGCTTTCCCCACGTGGTGTCCATACGTTTGTTCTCTACATCTGTGTCTCTATTTCTGCCCTGTAAACCGGTTCATCTGTACCATTTTTCTGGGTTCCACATATATGTGTTAATATATGATATTTCTTTTTCTCTTTCTGACTTACTTCACTCTGTATGACCGTCTCTAGATCCATCCATGTCTCTACAAATTACCCAATTTTGTTCCCTTTTATGACTGAGTAATATTCCATTGTATATATGTACCACATCTTCTTTATCCATTCGTCTGTCGATGGGCATTTAGGTTGCTTCCATGACCTGGCTGTTGTAAATAGTGCAGCAATGAACATTGGGGTGCACGTGTCTTTTTGAATTATGGTTTTCTCTGGGTATATGCCCAGTAGTGGGATTGCGGGGTCATATGGGAGTTCTATTTTTAGTTTTCTAAGGAACCTCCATACTGTTCTCCATAGTGGCTGTATCAATTTACATTCCTACCAACAGTGCAAGAGGGTTCCCTTTTCTCCACACCCTCTCCAGCATTTGTTGTTTGTAGATTTTCTGATGATTCCCATTCTAACTGGTGTGAGGTGATACCTCATTGTAGTTTTGATTTGCATTTCTCTAATAATTAGTGATGTTGAGCAGCTTTTCATGTGCTTCTTGGCCATCTGTATGTCTTCTTTGGAGAAATGTCTATTTAGGTCTTCTGCCCATTTTTGGATTGGGTTGTTTGTTTTTTTAGTATTGAGCTGCATGAGCTGTTTATATATTTTGGAGATTAACCCTTTGTCCATTGATTTGTTTGCAAATATTTTCTCCCATTCTGAGGGTTGTCTTTTCATCTTGTTTATGATTTCCTTTGCTTTGCAAAAGCTTTGAAGTTTTATTAGGTCCCATTTGTTTATTTTTGTTTTTATTTCCATTACTCTAGCAGGTGGATCAAAAAAGATCTTGCTGTGATTTATGTCAAAGAGTGTTCTTCCTATGGTTTCCTCTAAGAGTTTTATAGTATCCAGTCTTACATTTAGATCTCTAATCCATTTTGAGTTTATTTTTGTGTATGGTGTTAGGGAGTGTTCTAATTTCATTCTTTTACATGTAGCTGTCCAGTTTTCCCAGCACCACTTATTGAAGAGACTGTCTTTTCTCCACTGTATATCCTTGCCTCCTTTGTCATAGATTAGCTGACCATAGGTGCGTGGGTTTATCTCTGGGCTTTCTATCCTGTTCCATTGATCTATATTTCTGTTTTTGTGCTAGTACCATGTTGTCTTGATGACTGTAGCTTTGTAGTATAGTCTGAAGTCAGGGAGTCTGATTCCTCCACCTCCATTTTTTTCCCTCAAGACTGCTTTGGATATTCGGGGTCTTTTGTGCCTCTATACAAATTTTAATATTTTTTTTCTAGTTTTGTAAAAAATGCCATTGGTAATTTGATAGGGATTGCACTGAATCTGTAGATTACTTTGGGTAGTGTAGTCATTTTCACAGTATTGATTCTTCCAATCCAAGAACATGGTATATCTCTCCATCTGTTTGTGTCATCTTTGATTTCCTTCATCAGCGTCTTATAGTTTTCTGAGTACAGGTCTTTTACCTCCTTAGGTAGGTTTATTCCTAGGTATTTTATTCTTTTTGTTGCACTGGTGAATGGGATTGTTTCCTTAATTTCCCTTTCTGATCTTTTGTTGTTAGTGTATAGGAACGCAAGAGATTTCGGTGCATTAATTTTGTATACTGCAACTTTACCAAATTCATTGATTAGCTTGAGTAGTTTCCTGGTGGCATCTTTAGGATTCTCTATGTATAGTATCATGTCATCTGCAAACAGTGATAGTTTTACTTCTTCTTTTCCAATTTGTATTCCTTTTATTTCTTTTTCTTCTCTGATTGCCATGGCCAGGACTTCCAAAACCATGTTGAATAATAGTGGCAAGAGTGGACATCCTTGCCTTATTCCTGATATTAGAGGAAATGCTTTCAGTTTTTCACCATTGAGAATGATGTTTACTGTGGGTTTGTCATACATGGGCTTTATTATGATGAGGTAGGTTCCCCCTATGCCCACTTTCTGGAGAGTTTTTATCATAAATGGGTGTTGAATTTTGTCAAAAGCTTTCTCTGCATCTATTGAGATGATCATATGGTTTTTATTCTTCACTTTGTTAATATGGTGTATCACATTGATTGATTTGCCTATATTGAAGAATCCTTGTCCCTGGGGTAAATCCCACTTGATCATGGTGTATGATCCCTTTAATGTATTGTTGGATTCTGTTTGTAGTATTTTCTTGAGGATTTTTGCATCTATATTTATCAGTGATATTGGTCTGTAATTTTCTTTTTTTGTAGTATCTTTGTCTGGTTTTGGTATCAGGGTGATGGTGGCCTCATAGAATGAGTTTGGGAGTGTTCCTTCCTCTGCAATATTTTGGAAGGGTTTGAGAAGGATTGGTGTTAGCTCTTCTCTAAATGTTTGATAGAATTCACCTGTGAAGCCATCTGGTCCTGGACTTTTGTTTGTTGGAAGATTTTTAATCACAGTTTCAATTTCATTACTTGTGATTGGTCTGTTCATATTTTCTATTTCTTCCTGGTTCAATCTTGGAAGGTTATACCTTTCTAAGAATTTGTCCATTTCTTCCAGGTTGTCCATTTTATTGGCATAAATTTGCATTTGGTAGTCTCTTAGGATGATTTGTATTTCTGCAGTGTCCATTTTAACTTCTCCTTTTTCATTTCTAATTTTTTTTTTTTTTTTTTTTGCGGAATGCGGGTCTCTCACTGTTGTGGCCTCTCCCATTGCAGAGCACAGGCTCTGGACGCACAGGCTCAGTGACCATGGCTCACAGGTCCAGCCGCTTCGTGTCATGTGGGATCTTCCCGAACCAGGGCACGAATCCGTGTCCCCTGCATCAGCAGGCGGACTCTCAACCACTGCCCCACCAGGGAAGCCCTTCATTTCTAATTTTATTGATTTGAGTCCTCTCCCTCTTTTTCTTGATGAGTCTGGCCAGTGGTTTATCAATTTTGCTTATCTTCTCAAAGTACCAGCTTTTAGTTTTATTGATCTTTGCTATTGTTTTCTTTGTTTCTATTTCATTTATTTCTGCTCTGATCTTTATGATTTCCTTCCTTCTACTAACTTTGAGTTTTGTTTATTCTTCTTTCTCTAGTTCCTTTAGGTGTAAGGTTAGATTGTTCATTTGAGATTTTTCTTGTTTCTTGAGGTAGGCTTGTATTGCTATAAACTTCCCTCTTAGAACTGCTTTTGCTGCGTCGCATAGGTTTTGGATTGTCGTGTTTTCATTGTCATTTGTCTCTAGGTATTTTTTGATTTCGTCTTTGATTTCTTCAGTGATCTCTTGGTTATTTAGTAATGTATTGTTTAGCCTCCATGTGTTTGTGTTTTTTACGTTTTTTTTCCCTGTAATTGATTTCTACTCCCATAGCATTGTGGTCAGAAAAGATGCTTGGTATGATTTCAATTTTCATAAATATACTGAGGCTTGATTTGTGACCCAAGATGTGATCTATCCTGGAGAATGTTCCATGTGCACTTGAGAAGAAAATGTAATCTTCTGTTTTTGGATGGAATGTCCTATAAATATCAATTAAATCTATCTGGTCCATTGTGTCATTTAAAGCTTGTGTTTCCTTATTAATTTTTTGTCTGGATGATCTGTCCATTGGTGTAAGTGAGGTGTTAAAGTCCCCCACTATTATTGTGTTACGGTTGATTTCCTCTTTTATAGCTGTTAGCAGTTGCCTTATGTATTGAGGTACTCCTATGTTGCGTGCATATATATTTATAATTGTTATATCTTCTTCATGGACTGATCCCTTGATCATTATGTAGTGTCCTTCCTTGTCTCTTGTAACATTCTTTATTTTAAAGTCTATTTTATCTGATATGAGTATTGCTACTCCAGCTTTCTTTTGATTTCCATTTGCATGGAATATCTTTTTTCCATCCCCTCACTTTCAGTCTGTATGTGTCCCTAGGTCTGAAGTGGGTCTCTTGTAGACAGCATATATATAGGTCTTGTTTTTGTATCCATTCAGCGAGCCTGTGTCTTTTGGTTGGAGCATTTAATCCATTCACGTTTAAGGTAATTATCGATATGTATGTTCCTATTACCATTTTCTTAATTGTTTTGGGTTTGTTTTTGTAGGTCCTTTTCTTCTCTTGTTTTTCCCACTTAGAGAAGTTCGTTTAGCATTTGTTGTAGAGCTGGTTTGGTGGTGCTGATTCTCTTAGCTTTTGCTTGTCTGTAAAGCTTTTGATTTCTCCATTGAATCTGAATGAGATCCTTGCTGGGTAGAGTAATCTTGGTTGTAGGTTCTTCCCTTTCATCACTTTAAATATATTGTGCCACTCCCTTCTGGCTCATAGAGTTTCTGCTGAGAAATCAGCTGTTAACCTTATGGGAGTTCCCTTGTATGTTATTTGTCATTTTTCCCTTGCTGCTTGTCTTTAATTTTTGCCAGGTTTTTTTTTTTTTTTGCGGTACACAGCTCTCTCACCATTGCAGCCTCTACCGCTGCGGAGCACAGGCTCCAAACGCGCAGGCCCAGCGGCCATGGCCCACGGGCCCAGCCGCTCCACCCCATGTGGGATCCTCCTGGACCGGGGCACGAACCTGTGTCCTGTGCTTCGGCAGGCGGACTCTCAACCACTGTGCCACCAGGGAAGCCCCAATTTTTGCCAGTTTGATTACTGTGTGTCTCAGCATGTTTCTCCTTGGGTTTATCTTGTATGGGACTCTCTGTGCTTCTTGGACTTGCATGGCTATTTCCTTTCCCATGTGAGGGAAGTTTTCGACTATAATCTGTTCAAATATTTTCTCAGGTCCTTTCTCTCTCTCTTCTCCTTCTGGGATCCCTGTACTGTGAATGTTCTTGCATTTAATGTTGTCCCAGAGGTCTCTTAGGCTGTCTTCATTTCTTTTCATTCTTTTTTCTTTATTCTGTTCTGCAGCAGTAAATTCCACCTTTTTGTCTTCCAGGTCACTTATCTGTTCTTCTGCCTCAGTTATTCTGCTATTGACTCCTTCTAGTGTATTTTTCATTTCAGTTATTGTATTGTTCATGTGTTTGTTTGTTCTTTAATTCTTCTAGGTCTTTGTTAAACATTTCTTGTGTCTTCTCAGTCTTTGCCTCACTCTTTTTCCGAGGTCCTGGATCATCTTCCCTATCATTATTCTGAACTCTTTTTCTGGAGAGTTGCCTATCTCCACTTCATTTAGTTGTTTTCTGGGGTTTTATCTTGTTCCTTCATCTGGTACATAGCCCTCTGCCTTTTCATCTTGTCTATCTGTGAATGTGGTTTTCCTTCCACAGGCTGCAGGATTGTAGTTCTTGCTTCTGCTGTCTGCCCTCTGGTGGATGAAGCTATCTGAGAGGCTTGTGCAAATTTCCTGATGGAGGGGACTGGTGGTGGGTAGAGCTGGCTGTTGCTCTGGTGGGCAGAGCTCAGTAAAACTTTAATCCGCTTGTCTGCTGATGGGTAGGGCTGGGTTCCCTCCCTGTTGGTTGTTTGGCCTGAGGCGACCCAGCACTGGAGTCTACCTGGGCTCTTTGGTGGGGCTAACGGTGGACTCTGCGAGGGCTCATACCAAGGAGTACTTCCCAGAACTTCTGCTGCCAGTGTCCTTGTCCTCACGGTGAGACACAGCCACCCCCCACCTCTGCAGGAGACCCTCCAACACTAGCAGGTAGGTCTGATTCAGTCTCCTATGGGGTCACTGCTCCTTCCCCTGGGTCCCGATGCACACACTACTTTGTGTGTGCCCTCCAAGAGTGGAGTCTCTGTTTCCCCGAGTCCTTTCGAAGTCCTGCAATAAAATCCCACTAGCCTTCAAAGTCTGATTCTGTAGTAATTCCTCCTCCCACTGCCAGACACCCTGGTTGGGAAGCCTGACGTGGGGCTCAGAGCCTTCACTCCAGTGGGTGGACTTCTGTGGTATAAGTGTGCTCCAGTTTGTGAGTCACCTACCCAGTAGTTACGGGATTTGATTTTATTGTGATTGCGACCCTCCTACCATCTCATTGTGGCTTCTCCTTTGTCTTTGGATGTGAGGTATCTTTTTTGGTGAGTTCCAGTGTCTTCTTGTCAGTGTTTGTTCAGCAGTTAGTTGTGATTCGGTGCTCTCACAAGAGGGAGTGAGAACACGTCCTTCACTCCACCATCTTGAACCAATCTGTGCCAGCATTCTTTGAAAGTATCAAATTCTCAGCATTCTCACCAGCAATGTGTATTTGCTAATTTTCTAGGTGAAAAATGTTCTCTAGTTCTCACTGGATGATGACAGTGCCAGCTGCCTTACAGTGAGTTCATTCTAACGCACAGCAGTCTCCAAACTAGTGTGCTCAAGGCCAACTCTCAAGCTCCTAAAACTTGAGACCTCAGGTCTGTAGCCCACCAGTCCTTCTCTTCAGCCCGCAGCTCTGTCCTGTAGCACAAAAAGCCTTGCACAAGTGCCCCTTGTCCTGTGACACCTCAGCCAATGTGTTTAACTGCAACCAACACCACTACCCCAACCAACACCATTACTCTTGACCAACCCTTGGGCCTCAGGGTGATCACACTGGCATCTCCTGTTGAAGGAGGACCCAGGCAATAGGCCTGCGTGGTCCCTGGGAGCAGGCTGGAGACCATTTAGAAAGAGAAATTCTGAGTCCTGGGTACCCAGAGGGTGATACCCAGAAGGCAGCCATGTTGGCTCCAGGTGGGCATGTCCCGGGAGCTCCGTGGAGAGGGTGTGGTCCACAGGGAGGCCAAGACAGGAGTCTAGGCAATACTATGTGTGTACCTGCAGGTGTGCAAGATAATCCACTAGGGACTGAGGAGGTATTAGACATTCTATCTGTATCATCCTTAAAATTTACTATATTTATATATCTTATATATGCAATGTATTAATGCAGTAATACATGTATACAATTATAAATATATTGCTTACAAGAGAAGCCACCAGAATGAGAAGCCTGTACACCACAATGAAGAGTAGCCCCCACTTGCCACAACTAGAGAAAGCCCGCGTGCAGCAACGAAGACCCAGTGCAGCCAAAAATAAATAAATAATAATAAATAAATAAAAGCTTTAAAATAATAAATATATTGCTTACTCTACATACATTAGAGATATACGTTCAATTTTCTCTCTTTTCTTTTTACTGACAGCGGTGTGGGTTCAAAACAGTTTAGAGACTTCACTGTAGAGATTATATAAGCTGATGAAATGACTTTTTAATTTGTCTCCTTCCTTGAATCTTTCTGATTCCCCATCCACTCGCCATACTGCTACCAGAATGACTTTTTTTTTTTTAACAATATAGAGCTGATTTTATCACACTTCTGCTTAAAATATTTCCATTGTTTTCCATTGTCCTCTGGTTTGGCTTTTCAGGGTCTCCTGCCCCTGAATCCATCCTGCCTCGCAGCCCCGCTGAGGTCAGTTGCTGAGTCAACAGCGCTTTCTCTGTCCAGCCTCCATCACTCACATACATATGATGCTGCTCTGCTTGAGTTGTCCTTCCTCGCTTCGTCCGATGACAATCAGCTAATTCCTAGACCACTTCACCTTAAGTGTCATCTCCTCTAGGAGCCTTCCTCGGCCTTCCCAGACTGACTTAGGCATCTGTGCTGTGCCCCCCTCCGTACTGTTAGAGCATTTGCCACGCTATATTGTGAGTGCAATGCATCTCTTATCTGTTTCTCCCACTGAGAGTAGGGTCCTCTCTGACTGTGTACTTAACTGCCTAATGCTCCTGGGGATGAAGTAGGCACGAACATTTGTTGCGTGGATATAAGAATGTAGGCATGGGGCTTCCCTGGTGGCGCAGCGGTTAAGAATCCGCCTGCCAGTGCAGGGGACACGGGTTTGAGCCCTGGTCCGGGAAGATCCCACATGCCACGGGGCAACTAAGACCGTGCGCCACAACTACTGAGCCTGCGCTCTAGAGCCCGTGAACTGAAGCCCACGCACGTAGACTCCGTGCTCAGCAACAAAGAGAAGCCACCACAATGAGAAGCCTGCGCAGTGCAACAAAGAGTAGCCCCCGCCCACCGCAACTAGAGAAAACACGCGCATAGCAACGAAGAGCCAACGCAGCCAACAATAAATAAATAAATCTATTTAAAAAAAAAAAAGAATGTAGGCATGCATGCAGAGTTAGTCCTGCAAGTTAGTTGGCTGTGACGCTATAGACTGTGGCTTCTAGGTCACCGCTGGATGCCATTTTGAAAGTCAGGTCCCTGTTAACCTCCAATAGGTTTAATCCTGGCATCAGCACGCAAAACATTTTTTTTTTTTTTTTTTTTTTTTGCGCTACGCGGGCCTATCACTGTTGTGGCCTCTCCCGTTGCAGCGCACAGGCTCCGGACGCGCAGGCTCAGCGGCCATGGCTCACGGACCTAGCCGCTCCGCGGCAGGTGGGATCTTGCCAGACCGGGGCACGAATCCGTGTCCCCTGCATCGGCAGGCGGACTCTCAACCACTGCGCCACCAGGGAAGCCCACAAAACATTTTTATAATAATGACGATGTAGGCTGCTTTACCCTTGGCTAGAAGAAGAACTACATGCAGAGCCTCACCCCAAATTTTCCTTCAGGGTTCTTCTTGCCGGGACACCACTTTCATACGGAAAGTTATTTCATAATAAGCCCCTTTAAGTATATCATAATGTAAGCTATATATACTTGAATGGGTTCCATTACTAGACTACTGTTTAGAGAATTCTATTAGCTGGTGAATAGAGTTGTAGAAGTTCTTATCTATGCACTGTGATGTGGCTGAAAGAGCTGTTTTCGAGAGATTTACATTGGAAAACAGTTTGGCAGTTCATCAAAAAATTAAACACAGCTACCATATGCCCCAACAGTTCCACTCCTAGGAATGAAAACAACCCAATGTCCATCAAGTGATGGGCAGATAAACAAAATGTGGCACCTCCAGGCAATGAAAGATTATTCAACAATAAGGAGGAATGAAATTCTGATACACGCTACAACATGGATGGACCTTAAAAACATTATGCTAAGTGAAAGGAGCCAGACACAAAAGGCCACATATCGTATGATTCCATTGACACAATATGTCCAAAATAGGCAACTCCATAGGAACAGAAAGTACATTAGTGGTTTCCAGGGGATAGAGGAAGAAGGAAATGGGGAGTGGCTCCTAACAGGTAGAGGGCTTGTTCTTGGGGTGATGGAAATGTTCTGGAATTAGATAATAGTGATGGTTGGACAACATTATGATTATACTAAAAATCGTTGGATTTTCTTTTTTTTTTTTTTTTTTTTTTCGGCTGCGTTGTTTGCAGAATCTTAGTTTCCCGACCAAACCCAGGCCTCAGCAGTTAAAGCGCCGAGTCTTAACCACTGGACCACCAGGGAACTCCCTGAATTTTACTCTTTAAAATGGTGAATTTTAAAAAATATTTATTGAATTATAGTTGATTTACAATGTTGTGTTAATTTCTGCCACACAGCAAAGTGACTCCATTTTATATATATATATATATATATATATATATTCTTTTCCATTATAGTTTATCACAGGGTTTTGAATATAGTTCCCTGTGCTATACAGTAGGACCTTGTTGTTTATCCATCCTATATAAAATAGTTTGCATCTACTAATCCCAAACTCCCAATCCTCCCCTCCGTTACCCCCCATCCCCCTTGGCAACCACAGTTCTGTTCTCTATGTATGTAAGTCTGTTTCTGTTTTATAGATATGTTCATTTGTATCGTATTTCAGATTCCACATATAAGTGATATCATATGGTATTTGTCTTTCTCTTTCTGACTTACTTTGCTTAGTATGATAATCTCTAGGTCCATCCATGTTCCTGCAAATGACATTATTTCATTCTTTTTTATGTCTGAATAATATTCCACTGTATATATATACCACATCTTCTTTATCCATTCATCTGTTGATGGACATTCAGATTGCTTCCATGTCTTGGCTATTGTGAATAGTGCTGCTATGAACATAGAGGTGCATGTATCTTTTCAAATTCGAGTTTTGTCTGGGCATATGCCCAGGAGTGGGATTGCTGCATCATATGGCAACTTTATTTTTTCGAGGAAACTCCATACTGTTTTCCATAGTGGCTGCACCAATTTACCTTCCCACCAACAGTGTAAGAGAGTTCCCTTTTCTCCACACCCTCTCTAGCATTTATTATTTGTAGACTTCTAATCCGTATGAGGTGATACCTTATTGTGTTGTAGTTCTGATTTGCATTTCTCTAGTAATTAGCGATGATGAGCATCTTTTCATGTGCCTGTTGGCCATCTGTATGTCTTCTTTGGAGAAACGTCTCTTTAGATCTTCTGCCCATTTTTCAACTCGGTTGTTTGGTTTTTTGTTGTTGGATTATATGAGCTGTTTGTATATTTTGGAACTTAAGCCCTTGTTGATTGCATCATTTGCAAATATTTTCTCCCATTCAGTAGGTTGTCTTTTCATTTTGTTTACGGTTTCCTTTGCTGTGCAAAAGCTTGTAAGTTTAATTAGGTCCCATTTGTTTATTTTTGCTTTTATTTCTATTGCCTTGGGAGACTGACCTAAGAAAACATTGCTACGATTTATGTTCTGCCTGTGTTCAGAGAATGTTTTGCTTACGTTCTCTTCTAGGAGTTTTATGGTGTCATGTCTTACATTTAAGTCTTTAAGCCCTAAAATGGTGAATTTTATATTATATAAATTTTATCTCAATTTTTAAATTGCAAAAAAGATATTTATAGTAATCTAATCTGTCTTTCTGAAATGTATTCACTGGTATTATGTTTGGATTTCAGAGAAGGCCAGCTTTAAATAAATGGCCCAGCACCCTGCTATGAAAGAATGGGCCCTACACAGACACATCTCCACTACTCTGGGTCAGATGCTGGGTTTTGGTTTGGGGGCTTAAATTTCCCTCTGCCTGTCAGGTGGACAGAGACCCATATACATCTAACCAGGAAATTTTGCACTTACTCTTTCAGAGGGGAAATACATATGTCATTCTTACTGCCGAGACCTGGTACATCTGGATTATCCACAAAATGGCAAATTTCAAAGCTGTATGCCCACTTGTGAAGTAAGACACTCAAGCCAAAGGAACCCTCAGGTAGGTGCTACGTGGTGCTTGCAGTGTTCTGGGTTGGGGGCAGTGCCATCACTTGAATGCCAGCAGAATGGAGAGTGGGCTCCTTATGCCCATGGCTTACCTGTATTTCTTCACAAGTTCTAGCTCATGTTCATTCTTTGCCATGACTCCTTTCCTCAGGGCCTGTTGCGTCAGAAGCTTAACCATGGGTCGTGATTCTAGAAATAACAGGATAGAATGTGCCGATAGTTTATCCAACAGATTTTGGATAAGATACAAGGCGTCGATCTGTACAATTATTGATCCATGTTCAGGATGAGTTCTGGTTGACAGGTGTGCTCACTGCAGCTGAAAATAGGACTTGAACTTTGAATGAGTATGTTGGTTGTTTCTTCATCTGATAAAGAACCTCAGTGCGAACACTCTGTTCAGGAATCCATCATTTTTTTTTTTTACTGGTTCTACTAAGGCAAAAGGATCTCCAGCTAGTTGGTCGTGATCTACTTCTGATCGATCCTTAGCCTGGTTTCTGCCAGACCTCCCTCTTCACTCTCCTCCCTGGTTTGCTGAGATTCCCAGAAGGAAGGCGATACCACTGGCAGTGAAACCCACTCCTCTGCAAACTTGACTATTTCTAGCATCTTCTCTCCTGAGCTGTCAAGATTTTTCTTTAAAAGTCAGCTTTTTTTCCCCCCAGGTGGTTGGGGTCAGTGGCATTAAATGATCCTTGCGTGTCTTGTCAATTTCTGGGAGCTCATTTTCGTGTCTGAGTTGGATTACCGAAATCAGGCAGCAATAGTCACCTTTCCTTCACATGTGTATGAGGTTATTATTCAGTCTGAGACCAAGAGGATGATTCTCTACAGCCCCCTGACCAATGCTGAGCACAAAAGACCAGATCCATGATTTTGCCACTTGTTCTTCCCCTAACAAAGTTAACTTTTAAAAAAATATATTTATTTGTTTGTTTGTTTATTTATTTATTTAGGCTGTGCCAGGTCTTAGTTGCAATATGCAAACTCTTAGTTGCGGCATGCATGTGGGATCTAGTTCTAGTTCGATCTAGGGGATAGAACCTGGGCCCCCTACATTGGGAGTGAGTAGTCTTAACCACTGGACCACCAGGGAAGTCCCCAAAGTTAACTTTTGATCAGAGCAGTAATAGCTGTTGTGATGAGTTTGTTCAGCGTGTGTGGCTCTCACATCTGCTAAATTCCCATTTAACCTAATTATGCTTGGCAGGGGCATAGGGAACGAATGGGGAATCTGTAAAGGGCATGAATAATAGCTTTTCTGGCAAATTGATGGCTTCATTTTAACTAGTGACTGATGTGAATTTTACACCTGGAGTAGATTGGAATTCCTGCAAAGTTGTACCAGCTTTAAAACTAACTTCAGAAAATGCCTTCATCTCCGAAAGAAAAGCTTGGATTAGGGATGCAGTTTGTAATTTAATAGGATGACTTTGGAGAGAGCAGAGAGAATAATAGAGGTATTGTGCGAAGCTCTAGGGAGAACAAATATATGCTTGTTCGGCTTGAAAAAAAAATGTAGAGTTCAAGTGTAAGGTTTAAACAAATTCTTTAGAAATTTTCTTAAAAGGCACCTGAACTCCCAGTGCTTGACTAATTCATATTATTTTCTTATACAGATTTTTTAAAAAGTAACACTGAGCTCTCCTATGTGGCTCTAAAAGTTTTAGAAAATTATAAAGTAATTTGATATGTAATTGATTTTAGTTCAATTATTTTTAAGTTGTAGAATTTAAGATTTACAAGTTGATGTTCTGGGTAGCTGCAGATTCAGTTTGCTAGGTAGGGCTAAAGCAGAACATGTGAAAAATGGCTTCCCAACAGGCTGAGTATAAAATTTCTCTGTTTTAAGGTAAGAATGCCCCCAACTGAGAATGCCACTCTAGCATATAATTTCCTGCAAGTACATCTAGGGGATAATGATATGTACCTCTGAGAGGGTGATGAGAATTAAATTCAATTTGGAGTATTTTTTATTTTCATAAGGCATACCCAATATAACACATTGTTTTAATATTCTACCTAATCAATCTGCTCTTGTGAGTTGAGTTGGGATTTGACACTGTACTTATCTTTCCTCATGGGCTTTAAAGGTGCAAAATGATCAATGCAGTGGTTCCAAAGTCATTTACAGGATTCTGAGTCCTGGTGATATCTCAAGACTCAGGATATTAACTTTTTGGAAGTGTGTGTCTCAGCTGATTGTGTTATAAGATCGCTCAGACTAATTATAATCCCAGTGCTATTAGCTTTGGCCACTGCTAGAAGGATATACTTCAGAATGGTTTCAATTCTGTGGAGACCCTCAAGAAGATTATTTCAAGCAGAATCACCTAAAAGCTGTAGAATTTGGCCAAGAACCAAGAAAATTATTCTCTCTTATTTTGCGACTGCTTTTTGATATGGTGAGGACTTTGAAAGATGGGTGATGGAACAGAACACACCACGCAGAGGGACTATGCCTTTAAAAACAACAACAAATTTTGAATGCAATCCACTATGCGGGAGACTACATAAAAGTTTAATATCTGGTGAGTGATGTTGGGAAATGATTGAATGGTTGGGTCTATTCCGATTTTCCGAAATTGTAATAGTAAAGTCAGGACTCAGAGAAGTTGTTGATTTTGTGACCTCCCCCCCCGAAATCTGGTCTTTCTCAGAAGGGCTACACAGACGGTGTGGGCTTCCCAATCATTTATCCTCTTGAGACTCTGAGAGTGGATCTTTTCTCAAAGTAGGGGAAAGAAATGGAAGGGCTAAGTGAACTAGCAGAAAAGGGGGTACAGAAGCCCCACCACCTGTGCTTCTGACTGAGGTAAGAACGGGCTTTAAGGATGAAGGATGCTAGAAAAGTTACAGGAGATTAGGGAAACAGCCCATTACTAAAATCCCTGAGGAGAGGTTGTCTTTTCCTCTTTCAGCTCTAGATCCCACGGGCCACAAAGTCATTCTTTCAGTCATTGTGTTTTGTTTCCGTTGTTTTGGGCATTTTAAATGACACACTCCGATTTTGAATTACTCCCATCTAGCAGCAATGATTAGGGGCAACCATACAAAACTGCCATTTTCGTAGGTTAAAAATGGCTGAACAGCAGCTAATTTCGTAAGGCTCAAACTCAGACTAAGGGAATTATTCTTAATCATTGTGAGTCAATGGTAACATTTTCTTTTTTTTTAACTTAAGTATAGTTGACTTACAATATTGTGTCAGTTTCAGGTGTACAGCAGACTGATTCAGTAGTTTTGCAGATTATTGGTAACATTTTCTGATGAGAGCACCTGCAGCGTGGCCTCTGCTGCACTTCTCTCCTTTGGGTGCCTGCAGACTGGGGTCAGCAGCAGGGCAGAGCCTTCATGTTAGGGTCCACGCAGGCCGAGGTCCGGATAGTAGGTTTCGTTTGTGACAGCAGAGCCACCAGAGGGCGCTCTAGCACTAGCTACCATATGTTTGAGCGTTTGCCACGGATTCCAATGGAAAAAACAGTAGACATACGAAGAATGCTAGTTTTTATAGAGCATGTATGGACAGAACTAAGGTTTAGACATATCTTTATTACGTTTATTGCTAATATTAATTAAGCTTCTGTGTGCTTGTCACATATGATTTCATTTTATGCTTACCACGATTCCATCAGCAAGATATTTTCATTTTCACAGATGAGGAGATCAAGGTTTACAGAGGATAAGTGATCTTACAAATGAGAAAACTAAAACAGTGACTTTATCCAGAGGCTCAGCCCTCCACTAAAGCTCCCTTGCCTTCCCTTCCCCCACCCCTTTGTTTTAAAAATCCTTGCTTTCAAAGAAAAAGAAAAGAGTGGAAGCTCGTGTCCAAGAGGTCAGTAAACTTTGCAGGCCTGTCTGCCCGCTTCAGGATACCATGTCCTGCTCCAGACGGCCCTGCTCCCACACATTTCTTAGGCTACTGTTTCTATGACTCCTTCCCCTCCCCCCTCCCCTCCTTCCCCCCCACCTCGAGCTTGCCCTAGAAGACTATTTGATGTGGGTTTCACCCTTATTTAAATTCAGAGGGGTGGGGGCCGATGAAAGGAGAGTGCTAGGGACCTCCGTACCCTCAAAGATGGCAGCTCTCCTTCTATTGCACTTTACGTCATATCCACTACCCACAGTGACCAAGGGCAAGGAGATAAAGGCATGCAGCCCCCTGCTAGCCGGGTGGCCTTGGTTACCAAGTCATTTAACCTCATCTATAAATGGTATGTAACCAGTGTAGTAATATCTCATTTAGGGTCGTTGTGGAGATGTAGACAATGTATCAAAAAGTACTTAGCCTAGTACTTGGCAGGAACTGATTCACCTAATGTTGCCTAATATTATTATTTTCTTTAATTCTCCCAACAACCCTATAAGGTAGGCATTTCGCAGAGAACCTGGCTTAGACCATGATTCATTGAGCGCAAGTGCTTAACAGAAGAGGAAGTCTGAGTTCCGAGGGGCTAAGTGACTAGCCAAAGGTCCACAGCTAGTGTTACAACTACAGGTATTTCCAAAATTGTTTTCAGTTTCTCAGTAGGAGAGACTGAGAGATACCATTTTCAAATAAATCACGAGATGTGCGCCTTACGCAAGTGCAAGAGGTCTTCCAACAGCTATCGGAAAACCCCTGGTGTTGGTCAGTAGGGAAGCAACACCCCAAATTTAGGGGAGCCTTGAAACTGATCTAATTTAAATATTGTAATGTGACTCTCAGAACAATTAACATTTTCTTTATGGTTTGGTTGTGTTTAAAAGGATGTGGGAGGGGACTTCCCTGGCCGTCCAGTGGTTAGGACTCCGCGATACCACTGCAGGGGGCATGGGTTCGATCCCTGATCGGGGAACTAAGATCCCACATTCCATGCAGTGCGGCCAAAAAAAAAGAAAAAGGATGTGAGGGAATATAATTTTGGAGGCTGGGGGACTAGGTAGAAGGCGGGGAGGGAGAAAGAGAAATAAAATGTGGTGGGAACACCAAGAACTGAGGCTCAGAAGACCCTGAGCAGGAACTTTGAACCCTGGCTTCATTGTCCTTTTTTTCCCAAAGTGAGCAACTTGGATTCTACTTCTAAAGTCCTGTGATTTGAATATTTTCTTTCTACCCTTATCTTGTAGATCTTTCCACCTTCTCTTTTAGATATCACACAGTGCTTTATATTCTCAGTATCAGTGTTAAAGGTCTGAAAGTGATTCACATTTTCCCCCAGTAACTTTATTATTGTACTCTTACAAGGCTACTCAGTAATGCACCAGGTTCAGTCATTAACTAAAGTGAAGAGGTAAAGACCTTTTGTAGATTACAAATGGTTGAGCAATAAATAGGAAGTAAACAGCTGTATGTGTAATGATTCTGGGGTATGGAACTACTGGGCAGCGAGGCTGGACCAGGGCGTCAAATACCCAAAAGGGTAGTGTTTTGGGATCATTGTGGTGCTGGTAAATTACTGCTAGGAAATTTGGAATTTTTATCAAGAATTATAGTAAAATAGAGAAATATGCCATTTGGGGTCACAAACATTTGGTGCTCCGTCAAGGCCACAGAACCACCACATCTCAGGGGGAGACGAGACCTTGGGTGTCAGTCCACTTAACAGCCTTCCCAATCGGGCTTACAGCCTGAGACAGCTGACCATCCAGTCTCTGCTTAAACAACTCCCCTGAAGGGGAGCTTATTAATTTAAGAAGTCATCTTCTACATGGTCAGGGCTGCAGACTTCTTGATACTGAATACGATATGTCTCCCTGAGCACTGGCCCAATCTCTGATCCGAGGAACAATACAGAACATATCCCTCATCTCTTTTCAGACTTCTGACCATCTCCTTGTTTTCTGGGTCATTGTTTCCCTTAAAACGTGACCAGAGGGCTTCCCTGGTGGCGCAGTGGTTGAGAGTCCGCCTGCCGATGCAGGGGACACGGGCTCGTGCCCCGGTCCGGGAAGATCCCACGTGCCGCGGAGCGCCTGGGCCCGTGAGCCATGGCCGCTGAGCCTGTGCATCCAGAGCCTGTTCTCTGCAACGGGAGAGGCCACAACAGTGAGAGGCCCGCGTACCACAAATACAAACAAACAAAAAAGTCACTTTCTCAATGAAGTCTTCCTTGACCACTCAAACTAACGCACCCCTCCCGCCCATCGTTATCCTCTAATATCCCTGTCTTACCGTCTTCATGTCATTTACCACCATCTGACTTTATTTTGTTTATTTCTGGTCTCCCCCTTGTAGAACGTAAGTTTCAGGAGAGGAGAGGCTCTGTCTGTTTTGTTCAAGGCTGCATCCCTAGTGCCTATCCCAGCCTGCACAGACTGGGTTCTCAAAAATATGAATAATACTTTTGATGTACACAGTCACCGATTCCAATCAATTGACTAGATCTTTTGGCTTTCAATATACAGCCTCCAAAGTGCTGGGGTTGTTGTCTTAAACACTGCCAATTGTCAACATGGACTTCAACTCACAACTGGTAGACAATATTTGCTATTTGACTGTGGAACCTGTAATTTCAAAAGAATTTTTTTATAAACAAGTGAGGGACCCTTGCTCTCTGATAACTGCTATCGTACCTTTATTAGGTTGGGGGCTAATTCTTCCTGGTTAGCCCCTAAATTCAGTAAATGCCTCCTCTCCCCCATCACATTTCTACAAGCTGCCATCGCTAACAGAGAAACAATCATGTTCTTTGAGAAAACAATTGGCTCTCTCTCCGTATATTTCCATACTTTTTTTTTTCTTTTGTTTGGCTGTGCTGTGTGGCTTGTGGGATCTTAGTTCCCTGACCAGGGATTGAAACCAGACCCTCGGCAGTGAAAGCCCAGAGTCCTAACCACTGGAGTGCCAGGGAATTCCCTCGCATACATTTTTAACAACCTCAAAACTAAACTCTGCATACGTAAAAGAAGGTAAACTACAACTATCCTGCAAGCAAGAAACAAAAGGCTCGTTCATGAGCAGAGAAGATTTTCTTGCTTCAGTTGTGGTGTGTGTGCTAGGAGAGCACTGGGGGGACCTCTTTTTGCACCAGTCACCGATCCCTGAAGGACTGAAGTCTTGTTGATGGAACTCTACCCAGAATAAGAGAGGAGAGAAACTTTTCTAAGAATGCTCGCCATCCTAGACATTTCTGGGTTTTTTCCCCCCCCAAGGAATGTGAACTATCTTGTTACATTTTTTTATTTTATCATTTAATCCATTTGCATGGCACTGTTGCAAAGCAACTGAAAAACACATTCCAAAGCAGAACTCATTGGAAGTAAGGCCACTGGCCTCAAAATTCAGCGTTCAGCAGTGCCTGGCACCTAATGGACACTCAGTAAGTATATTAACCAAACCCAGAAGTTGGAGGGGGTCCTGAAAGGAGACGGAGCCCCAATTCCCAATGGCTCAGTGATGAGTTCATTGCCACAATTACCAAGGGAGTAGGTGGAAATGTGGAGGCTGAGGTGGTAGTAAATAAATCCTAAGATGGCAATGCTGAGAACGCTGATCAAATATGAATTGAGGGTTCCGTATGCAGACACTCCAAGAATTTTCCCAGGCAGAGACCAATAGACCACAGACTATTACTGTCAGAAGCCCATAGTGGGACTTAGACATAAAGATGGCGGCAGGTTTGCTGCAGATAAACAGGACTTTGCTTTTCTGACCCTTCTGTACGTGCTGCATGTGTGAAATGGAGATTAGTATCCTCCTTGAGGGCTAGGCATCCTAGACTCTTGAAAGTCTGAGGTGGTGTTTTGGTGTTGCCAGGTGGGGATCACGGGTAAAAAGCAGTTGTTCAAGTGATTAGGTCCAGATTAAGTACAGCTTTATGGGCGGGGGGCTGAGACCTTGAATCCTATCCTTGGGCAGATCAGCAGATGCTGCAGTTCACTGAGGGCAGGGATAATTGATTCTCTAGCTACTCGCCAAGGAATAAAAGAACAGCTGGGGTTTGCAACTGTTGCGGCAGATCGATTTCAAACGAGGCCTGGGGAGAAGGAGCTTGTGGCAGGAGCCGGGCTGGAGATAAAGGCTTGGGTGAGCACAGCGATCCCCATGGGAGGAACCTGGGTGACATTTCACCTGAAGCTGAGAGGGTGAGAGTCACACCCTGGCTCTTGGTCCTGCCTTTATCAGTCACAGCGACAGCAGCAGCTCTCCTGCTTGAGCAGGTGCAAGTACAAAGAAATGGAAGGACCTCTCCCCCCACCGTGGGACACAAACTAGAACGTCCTCTGTGCAGAGAGGCAGTGACTGGCCGCACTCACGTGTCCACGTCCTGGTCTTCTTCCCCGGCACGTAGCTGCCTTACGTTACCCAGGCGCCCTGGCGTTGATGGCCATGCGCTTGCTGTTCCTGCCCAGGAAATGTGGTGGAAGCACTGCCAGCCACACTCAGGCCCGGCCCCCAGGTGCAACCAGTCCTGTCTCCTCATCCACCAGCTGACTGGAGACGATTTCGGGAAGCTGAGGGGTGGCGGGAGCCCGGGGCCCCAGTGACAGCCCACCCACAAGGACTACGGCCTGGGGGGTTCCCTACGACAGCTAACATACTCCGAACAGCAAGCACCCTTCTAGAGCTGCAACTGCTGGAAACCCCATTCCCTGAACGAGCTTCACACAAAGTCCCATTGAGGGAACTGCACGTCTGGGAGATGGGGCTCCACACGCCTGAGCTGCCTCTCGGGGTGCTAGGACTGAGGGGCTTCCCGGCCCCCACCTCCGAGCCTGCTTCCTGGGCACGCTGCGGGCGAGAAGCAGCTTCCTCCCGCAGGCAGGCTCAAGTGCTGCTGTTTCTCTAACTCGAGTCGATGCTGGAAGAGTCTTTGGGCAGGCTCTCCTGTCTTTCCCTGCATACCCTGGGCTGTGTCCACGTGCGTATGTCTGTGTGTGTGTGTTTGCCTGTTTTTTTGCTTTTTAATTGTGTGCGTCTATGCGTAGCATAAAATCTTGCTATTTTTCCCCCAGAAATATCTAGTTTTTATCTAATATGAAACAATGAAACTCTGGTTATTAACTAGATTAAGATAACATAAGGTCACTAAACACTTCATGAAAGAACATGAAACAAGATATAAAATTTGCTGTTTTAACCACTTGCTTGTTTTTCTTCTTGCTATTACAACAGAGGGCCCTAGGCCTTTGTAAGGATCACTTATCCCCGTTGGAGTTGAGATAGGGTCATTTTTCCCAGGTACTTTTCCTCATAGCCCCCAGCATAGCACATACTGGCCATTCCTCCTTCCCCCTTCCCTGTTTCCAGAACAGCCTCTGGACTCCACCTGAGTAGGAGCCACAGCCGTAAGTTTCCTCATCTCTTTGGGGGTCACGTTCTCTGGAAATTCCAAAAGGTGTCCCATTTTCATTCACCCCCTGGCACCAGCCCTAAGGTGTAAAGAGCCTTTGCCGAAGTAGCTGCCATGTCCTCACTGAAGTAGCCAGGTCGCAGAGGAAGTCTCATGGTGGAATGTGAGAACAGTTGACGGGGACTCAGTGTTGCCCCCAGAAGAGGTTCTGGTCAGAACGTGTTTGTGCCCCCTCCAGCATTCAGTGACCCAGACACAGAAATGTGTATGTGGGTGGTGGCTTTCATCTCTTCCCCACCACCGATGTCCTCTTGTGCCCAAATTTCCTTCTACTCTTGATACCCTCTTCTAGAAGAGCTGTCTTTCGCTATTGCAGCTGAAGCCTCCAGAGTTCCTTTGGAGCATAGCTTTTGAGCACAAGTTAGAAGAAGGCTCCTCCTCTGGCAGCCGCAGGTGCCTGCCCCAGTTCAGCTGGTGGAGGACGGACTGGATCCCAGCCCCGACCTGGCCTTCAGCCGGGCGCTTTGTGCAGTGCACCGCCAGCCCCTTCCATGTGGCTGTGGAGTCTTCCGGGCAGCAGTGCCGAGAGTTACAAATAAGCAGTGCCCCTCCTCCAGCTCATCATCGTCCCGCAGGGACTCAAAGTCATAGGCTTGGGGGCTTTACAGTGACCAGAGGTGCTTTCGATTACACTGCGGCAAACAGAATTCTGTGGACTGACCAGAGAACACAGCTACCGTAACACTGTTGCTCCTGTGGGGAAATGTATTCCTAGGTCTTTTCAAATGACCAGCTGAAAAATAAGTCTCTAGGGGCTTCCCTGGTGGCGCAATGGTTGAGAATCTGCCTGCTAATGTAGGGGACACGGGTTCGAGCCCTGGTCTGGGAGGATCCCACATGCCGCAGAGCAATCGGGCCCGTGAGCCACAACTATTGAGCCTGCGCGTCTGGAGCCTGTGCTCCGCAACAAGAGAGGCCGCGATAGTGAGAGGCCCGCGCACCGCGATGAAGAGTGGCCCCCGCTTGCCACAACTAGAGAAAGCCCTCGCACAGGAACGAAGACCCAACACAGCAAAAATTAATTAATTACTAAACTCCTACCCCCAACATCTTCTAAAAAGAAAAAAAAACTCTAGGGGACAGTCCGCCCATGAAACACACAGGGCCTGGGAATTCCCTGGCGGTCCAGGGGTTAGGATTCCACACTCTTCACTGCTGAGGGCCTGGGTTCAGTCCCTGGTCTGAGAACTAAAATCCAACAAGCTGTGCGGCACGGCCCAAACCAGAACAAAACACAGGACCTATAGAGTATGCGACTTTCTTTCCTCATCCTCAAGCTTGTGAATGTCTATGGCTTACCCTGACTTTGGCCTTAGTTGGCTCAGATTTGACCTTGGCTCTCACAGATGCTGCCCTACAAGTTGTACAAGCTTTGGAGAAGAGACTTCTGCATGTAGGATTTTCTTTGCAACTTGAACCCCAAGCACGGGATGTATCTTTGTAAATGATTTTATTTATATTTATTTATTGGCTGTGTCAGGTCTTAGTTGCGGCACGCGGGATCTTTCCTTGAGGCGCGCGGGCTTCTCTTTTTTTTTTTTTAACATCTTTATTGGAGTATAATTGCTTTACAATGGTGTGTTAGTTTCTGCTTTACAACAAAATCAATCAGTTATATATATACATATGTTCCCATATCTCTTCCCTCTTGCGTCTCCCTCCCTCCCACCCTCCCTATCCCACCCCTGCGTGGGCTTCTCTTTACTTATGCGCAGAGTGCGCAGGCTCATTAGTTGCAGCATGCAGGCTCTCTAGTTGTGGCGCGCGGGCTTAGTTGCCCCGCGGCGTGTGGGATCTTAGTTCCCCGATCAGGGATCAAACCGGCATTCCCTGCATTGCAAGACAGATTCTTAACCACTGGACCACCAGGGGCGTCCCCTGTCAATGACTGATTTAATTAAAAAAGTGGGCAGACGCTGTTGATATGCATGGCTCCTCTCAGAACGCTTATTTGGGTGCCATCCGAAAGCTGATGTTTAGTGGCTGATGGGTTAGGAGAGCAGCTTAGCCTTTTCTCCTGGGTAGTTCTCATCTGGGCATCATATTGATATCAAGGGACAGACAAAGCTGAACTCAACACCATCACTTGACCTCTTTTCTGATTTAGGAATTCTCCCCACGACTGTGCAATTTGAGGAGGAGGCCATCTCCGAAGTGTGTTTTGAATTTTAATATCTTTTCATACTGGCCTCTTTCTTTGTCAAGGCACCATGTGCGCATCTGGCTTAACTTGCTGACGAGAAAATTGAAACATACTTCTAGCCGGTAGCCAGAAACAAAGGGACAAATTGTCTAAAGAGCCATTGAGCTGCCTGCCTTCCCCCTCCCCTCACACTCGCGCCTATATGAGCAACCCCACTGGAATCTAACTGCTTTTGTATTAACGTCAGTCATGGCATTGCCCACAGGGATCTGTTGAGCGTTGAAAAAGTGAGTCAGGTTCTGTTATTTCAGCGTGGTTCATCGCAGCCCGGTGAAGCCTGCCGCAGCGGAGTGTCTTGAGGGGGTCTCAAGTCACCTGCCAAGACAGATCCTAGGTTAAGATACATCTAGAAACCTCACTCCAGGTTGTGTCCCTTTACCTCTGCCTGCTTCTCCGCTCCTTAGACACCACTCAGGACAGCTTCAAGGAGCTGACAGTGATTTCATCTGCAACCATTTTCCCGAAACACGTAAATATTTGTACCTCAGGGGACTCTCCGACTCCAGAAAAGCTTACACCAGTGTACATGCTGTGGAGGTGAAGCCTGACTCATGGGACAGCCTGAGGATGGACCGAGTTTTACCTAAGCAATAAGAGAATTTTGAATTCCAGCCACAGGAATAACCCATAACAGGAAAGGTCTACAGAAACAGAGAGGCAGGGTGGGTATGAAACTGGCAGTACCTGAAAGTCAAGCTTCCAGATGTTAACTGGCCTGTGGCAGAGGCGCCTGGGGAATGTCATCTCAGTGTGTCCTGCCTTGTCCTTTTTTTTTTCTTTTTTTTTGCGGTACGCGGGCCTCTCGCTGCCGTGGCCTCTCCCGTTGCGGAGCACAGGCTCCGGACGCACAGGCTCAGCGGCCATGGCTCACGGGCCCAGCTGCTCCGCGGCATGTGGGATCTTCCCGGACCGGGCACGAACCTGTGTCCCCTGCATCGGCAAGCGGACTCTCAACCACTGCGCCACCAGGGAAGCCCTGCCCTGTCCTTTATAATGACACGCCGCAGATGCTGGGCCCCGACATCCTGCGTAGAGTAGAAAGGCCGGCAGGTTTTCAACACAAGGGCTTCAGAGTTCTGGGAAGCCACCGGGCAACAGGAAATGAGAACACGCACCTCCGACGTGAAGGCAGCTGTGAAGCCTCACTATTCCCTGGCACCGGAGGAAGAAGAGAAATCTGCTGCAATGAGTTCTGTCTGGAGATGGGCTGAGGCTTCAGCATTCGAGAGTTTCCTGATCATTCAGCACTTTCCTCTGCACTTTCTTGTCTTTAAGACACCTGTGTTTTTTGGCTACCATGACGGGGGAGAAAGCCAGGCTCTTGGCAGGCAGCCTCCTCCGATCTGGTGTTCACAGCATCACACTGGTCATTTCCAGCAGTTATCTGTGGAAATCACAGGTGTTCTGTGGAGAGATTTGTGACATTTTCCTTCTACAGTTCCAACGCATTCATTAAAACTGGGAGATGAATTCTGTTCAAATGGTCTCTCCTCTCTTCTTGTCAGGTTCCCAGATGCTGGCCATGCCTGGCTGTAAGTGGCTACATACACAGACCGAGGCGTGCTGGAGGACGGTGGGGACAAATAGAGCGAGTTTTGAGCTTCTGTTGGTGCTAGAATCACTCGCTTTATTCGTTTTTTTTTTTTTTAACATTTTTTGTATTGGTTCTTTTCTTTTATTTTTTTATTTATTTTTGGCTGCGTTGGGTCTTCTTTGCTGCGTGTGGGCTTTCCCTAGTTGTGGCGGGTGGGGGCTACTCTTCGTTGAGGTGCGCGGGCTTCTCATGGCTATGGCTTCTCTTGTTGCGGAGCACGGGCTCTAGGTGCGCGGGCCTCAGTAGTTGCGGCTCACAGGCTCAGTAGTTGAGGCTCACGGGCTCTAGAGCGCAGGCTCAGTAGTTGTGGCGCATGGGCTTAGTTGTTCTGTGGCATGTGGAATCTTCCCAGACCAGGGCTCAAAGCTGTGTTCTCTGCATTGGCAGGTGGATTCTTAATCGCTGTGCCACCAGGGAAGCCTCAGAATTAATCACTTTAACCTATTTTTTGTGATAGGCAAAGGGCAAACGTCCTTATACCGAGCTCAGACTTCATAGTTTATGACGTTTATAAGCTTCCTCTTACCCTGAATTAGGCCCAGTTTCCCCTTTGATTTCTCCCATGGCTCCCTGAACCTTTCTTTCACGGCTCCTACATCACAGTTTGTGATTGTAGATTTGTGTGTATGTATGTGATTATTTATTTTATGTCTTCCTCCCATTAGACTGTAAACTTTATGAGAGCATGAGTCACATCTGTTCTCCACGTGATTGAATCCCAGCACTAAGCACAGAGACTGGCATATGGTTGGGGTCCAATAAATATTTATTAAACTAATGAACAAGTGAATGAATGAATGAATGGAGCTTGAAGAAACCATAGAGAGTAAGTCTAGTGCTGTGGTTCAATAGATGAAAATACAGAACTTAAATTATTCAAGTCTATGAAGCTTGTTTTTTTTAATTTTACATATATGAAGACAGATTGAATTTGTCAATTAATTCCAAAGTATTGATTGAACATGTATTCTGTTGTGAGGGTTAGGGAACTCAAGGATGACTAAAATTCAATTCCTACTTTTAAGAAACAGCAGTTAATCTGTTAAGAGAACAATAATGACTCTTCATTAAGTGCTTACTACTACATTATTTCATTTCTGAAATAGGTTTTAATGTTCCCATTTAATAGATACAGAAGGCAAGCCCAGAGGTAATATTGCTCAATCGTTTGAGCTTTTACTAGGTGCCAAAGTATTTCTACATCTTTTACCTCCATTCATAAATTTACTTAATCCTCAAGGCTTGACTAGGGGAGGATCCACATCCAGACTTGGTCATGTGACTGTTAACCCACATCTTTACTCACCGTTGGCCAGAGGCTGCTCCTTGCCCGATGGGCCTCTCCATAGCAGACTCACAACATGGCACCTTGCCCTTCCCGAGAGAGACAGAGATCCAGAGAGAGACTGAAGTTAAAGTCTTTGTAACGTAATCTCAGAAGTGACTTCCTATCCCATTATTACTATCATTTTCTATTCATTAGTAGTGAGTCACTAGGTCCAGCCCACACTCAGCGGGAGACTATTACACAAGGGTGTGTATACCAGGAGGCAGGGATCACAGGTCATCCTAGAGACTGCCAACCACAATAAGGTTGGTTTAATAATCCAAAATCATTGTAATTCACCTTGTTAAGAAAAGTATGAACACCTCAATATATGCAAAAAAAAGAAAGTATTTGATAAAATGTGACACCACTGATGACAAAAACCCTCAACAAACTAGAAATGGAAGGGCTTGGTCTTATTCTGATAAAGGTGTGATAGACTGCATTAATGACCTGGCTTCCTCACCCCTCCTGTATCACACCCTTTGCCATGTAACTTTACGGTGCCCTTCCACCATGGGCAAGATGACTCTGGACTCTGGACTCAGCCATGTGACTCATTTTGGCCATGTTTGGCCATAATATTTAGGATATTTACAGATGTGATGCCAGCAGAGTTCTGAAATGAGACTGCTTATTGGGGCTTGCTCTTTTGTTCTTCTACCATTTACTATGAGAAGGACCTACTCAAGTTAGCCCACTGGCCCCAGGAAGGGGATTAGAAACAGGTGGAACACAGCTGGTCCAGCTGCAGTACTCAGTCAAGCCCGGGTGAGAACATAGCCCCTAGCGACCTGTAGATGCATGTGTGAGCCCAGCCAAGGCCAGCAGAACAACCCAATTAGGCCCAGCCCAGATCAGCTGATTGCCACAAGTGTGTAAGAAATATCTATCGTTATATGCCTCTGGGTTTTTGTGGTTCTTTCGTTATGCAACAAAAGCTAACTTATGCAGGTTATCTGCAAAAGTACTGTCAACTAATATCAACTTAATAGCGGTATGTTGAAAGTTTTCCTCTGAGACTGGACACTTGTTAAATTTGACTGCAATTGATACTTCTTTTTAACTTGGTTCTGGACACTTCCGCCAGTGTAATAAGGCAAGAAGTAGAGAAAAACGATAGAAGGGTAGAAAGAAAAAAAGAAAGTTGTCCTAATTTGCAGATGACATGACTATGTACACGAACAACCCTAAAGAATCTTCAGATCAATTATCAGAATTAATAAGTGAATTTATTTAGGTCACTGGATTCAAAGTCAATATACAAAACCAGTTGTATTTCTATATGCCAGCAATAAAAAAATTGTAAAATAAAAATTTTAAAATACAACATTTATAGTGGCATGAACAAGAATCAAATACCTAGGAATAAAACAAAGATTTTCAGCATGTCTGTACAGAAGACTATTGAGAGAAACTAAAGAAGCTACACTGAAGGAAGAAAGGAGGGCTATGTTGTGTTCATGGATTGGAAGACTCAACATTGTAAATATGTCAGTTATCCCCAAATTGATCTCCCCAGTGCAATCCCAATAGAATTCTCAACAGGTCTTGTGTGAAAATTTACATATCGATTCGAAAATATATTTGAAAACACAAAGGGCCAAGAATAGCTAAGGCCATCTTGAAGAAAACAATATGGAAATGTTTTTTTTCTCAGAAAAATTAAATCAATATAATTAAGGCTGTGTGACTTTTTGGCTCAAGAATAAGCAAATAAACCAACGGAACAGAATTGAGAGCCCGGAAACAGACTCACACATTTATGGATATTTAATTTAGGACAAATGAGATGCTCTGAACAGTCTTTTAAATAAATGCGTCTGGATCAATTGGATATCTATATGAAAAAAGAAAAAGAAACTTGACTCCTATCTGACTGTATACACAAAAAATAAATTCCAGTTAGATTGTAGATCTAAAAGTGAAAACTAAAACAATAATGTTTCTAGAGGATATCATAAGATATCTCCATGAGCTTGGGGTAGGCAAAGATTTATAAATTAGGATGCAAAAAAACACTAACCATAAAGGAAATGATTAATATTGATAAATAGTTGAAGGACTGGTAAACTACAGCCCACAGGCCAAATCTGGCCACTTGTTTTTGTAAATAAAGTTTTATTGGAAAGCAGCCATGCCCATTCATTTACATATTAACTATGGCTGCTTTCATGCTGCAGTGGCAGAGTTGAGTAGTTGTGTCAGAAATCTAACGGCCCACAAAGCCTAAAATATTTACTATCTGGCACTTTTCAGAAAAAGTTTGCCAACCACTGAATTAGACTAAATTAAAATTAGGAATTTCAGGTCATCGAAGAGCATCATTAAGAAGGTGAAAAGGCAAGTCTCAGAGTGGGAAAAACATATATCTGACAAAGGTTTCCTGTCCAAAATATATAATGAACCCCTATAAATTAATTAAGAAAAAAAGCTCAATAGAAAAATGGGGGAGATACTTCCCTGGTGGTTCAGTGGGTGTGACACTGTGCTCCCAATGCAGAGGATCCATGTTCAGTCCCTGGTCGGGGAACTAGATCCCGCACGCATGCCACAACTAAGAGTTCACATGTCGCAGCTAAGACCTGGCACAGCCAAAATAAATAAATATTTTTTAAAAAACAAGAAAAGAAAAATGGGGGAAAGAGATGAATAGGTACTCATCTCACAATAGAAGAATGGCCAACACATTTTTTTTTTTTGGCCACACTGCGTGTCTTATGGGATCTTAGTGTACCAACTGGGGATTGAACCCAGGCACCCTGCAGTGGAAGCACAGGGTCTGAACCACTGGACCTCCAGGCAATGCCCTGGCCAACACATATATTAAAACGTGCTCAACAGCATTAGTCAGGAAATGCAGATCGAGAAATTGCTAATCAAGGGAGTTCCCTGGTGGTCTAGTGGTTAGGATTCTGTGCTTTCACTGCCTTGGCCCGGGTTCAGTCCTTGGTTGGGGAACTGCAAGCCATGCAGTATGACCACAAAAAAGAAAAGAAAAAAAAGAAATTGTTAATCAAAACCGTAAAGAGATAGCACTATCCCGCAGAATGACTAAAATTAAAAGACTGAAAATATTAAGTGATGACAAGAATATGGAGCAACTGGAACTCCCATATGCTGCTGGTGGGAGTGTAAATTAGCACAAGTACTTTGAAAAACTATTTGGCAGTATCTACTAAAGATGCAGCCAAAATAAATAGACTAAATTAAAAAAAAATAGTTGAATATCAGGCAAAACGAATCTGTGATGTCAGAAGTCTAGAAAGTAATTTCCTTTGGGGACGATGGAAGGGATCATAACTGGAGGGGTCCTGAGGGGCTTGATGCTGCCAATGTTCTACATTTTTTTTTTTTTTTTTTTTGCGGTACGCGGGCCTCTCACCGTTGTGGCCTCTCCCATTGTGGAGCACAGGCTCCGGACACGCAGGTTCAGCGGCCATGGCTCATGGGCCCAGCCGCTCCACGGCATGTGGGATCTTCCCGGATCGGGGCACGAACCTGTGTCCCCTGCATCAGCAGCCGGACTCTCAACCACTGCGCCACCAGGGAAGCCCTTCTGTTCTACATTTTGATCTAGGTGGTTACATGGGTATATTTACTTTGTGATGATTCACTGAGCTGTACTCCTAAGTGTTACACATTTTATGTATGTAAATTTTACTTAATTCAGTCTTAATTAAAAGACTTCAGTTTTGAGTTTCTGGGACTGAGTAGGGGAATGGCAAGGTCTGATTAGCTGAAGACTGGACACCTCAACCAATCACTGTGGCAAGGGCAATGAGTCTATCTAGGCTGATTGTTGACAAGTATTTTTCAACAGGGGTGCTATTGGCATTTTGAGAAGTTAGGTCTTCAAGGTGCAAGACTGTCCCACAGCATCCCTGGCCCCCCAAACAGTAAATGCCAGTAGATGCCTCACCATCCCCCCATTTCTCAATTTGGTGTGTAGGGGTGGGGGAGGGCACATTCTGCTTTGTTTGAAGGCAACCCCTTTATTTATTGACTGATTGATGTTAAAGAATTTAGGTATTTATTTATTTATTATTTATTTTTGGCTGTATTGGGTCTTCGTTGCTGTGCGCGGGCTTTCTGTAGTTGCGTCAAGCAGGGGCTACTCTTCGTTACGGTGCGCAGGCTTCTCATTGCGGTGGCTTCTCTTGTTGCAGAGCACGGGCTCTAGGCGCACGGGCTTCAGTAGTTGTGGCACACAGGACTCAGTAGTTGTGGCTCGTGGGCTCTAGAGCACAGGCTCAGTAGTTGTGGCACATGGGCTTGGTTGCTCTGCAGCATGTGGGATCTTCCCGGACCAGGGCTTGAACCCGTGTCCCCTGCATTGGCAGGCGGATTCTTAACCATTATGCCACCAGGGAAGCCCAGGCAACCCCTTTAGACTAATCAGGACCAACTTTTGGAGCTGGAGTAAATCTTATCAAAGCCACAAGGCTGATACATAATAAAAAATGACGGATGGCTTTGGGGAGAAAACCACAAAGGCCACAACACACTGATGAAAAACTGAGACCGAAAAAATACCCTTCACCCCTTTCTGCCTGCTCTACTGTCTTTCATTACAATGAGAGGGAAATTCCATCTTCCAAGGGAGATAGTGTGTTATGTCAGTGAAAATACCGATTTAATTGCTTTGATTGTGAGAAGTAGGTCAATGAAAGATAACTGATGGGCTGGTAAGTCTTATTTGCAAGTTAGTCTAGTATCTCAAATGTCCATAAATGTGCTTCTGCACCCTGGAGGAAGGGAGTTAATTTGACACAATGCTTTTGTGAATATATACTTAACTCCTGAAAACTAGTTTACGTGACAAAAAATGGGGGAATGGCTTAGTAAATGATAGCATACTCACACAGTGGCCTAAGATGCAGCCATTAAAAATAATTTTTCTAGAAATTCCCTGGTGGTCTGGCAGTTAGGACTCTGTGTTTCACTGCCAAGGGCCAAGGTTCAATCCCTGGTCGGGGCACTAAGATCCCACAAGCTGCAGGACACAGCCAAAAAAAAAAAAAAAAAAAAAAAATTCTTCTGATGAAGCGTAGGACCCTGGAAAATGATCTATATTTTGCAAAGTAAAGGATGTAGGACGCACAGAGGTACACACGCTATGATGGCAGATATGTAAAGTGTGCATGCCTCTGACCAAGGACTGAAAGGTATTTTGCAAAAGCAAAAATAGTTGGTAGGATAATTTTTTTCTTTTCTGCAAATGATTCCTAAATTCGTTGTGTGGTCTTCCCATGACTGACAAATTAAAACAAGGGAAAGCCTTTCTTCCCTTTCAGAAATCCCATTTCCCCCAGAAATGTGCTGTAGTTTATTAAGTTCTACTCTGATGAGGTTCTTTAAAAAGGACTAGCCCACCCCACAGGGGTCGTGCTGTCAGGAATTCTACCTTCTGTTTCCAGCCCTACTGACAGACAGATGATGGACCTCACGTGGGTCCTTTAAGCTTTTCCCATCTTGGAAGTTGAGAACAGTTCCACTTGCTGCTGCCATTTAGATTAATGAGGTACATTTAATGCCCATGAAGTTCATTGTGGCATTTGATTAGTCTTCCTTTGAGAAATTGGCGATGTTTATGCAGGAGAAAGAAACAGTAGGAGTGGTGATGTGTTCTCAGAAGTGAATTCCTTCAACCAATATTATTGCACAACTGCCCTGTGCAAGGCACTGTGTTGGAGTTATGCAGTGGATGCAAAGATGTCTAAATCATGGTTTCTGCCTTCAGGGAGCTCACAGTCTTTTTTTTTTTTGGCTGCACTGGGTCTTTGTTACTGTGCGGAGGCTTCCTCTGGTTGAGGTGAGTGGGGGCCACTCTTGTTGCGGTGCGTGGGCTTCTCATTGTGGTGGCTTTTCTTGTTGTGGAGCACAGGCTCTAGGAGCGTGGGCTTAAGTAGCTGTGGCACACGGGCTCAGTAGTTGTGGCTCGCGGGCTATAGAGTGCAGGCTCAGTAGTTGTGGCGCACGGTCTTAGTTGCTCCGCCGCATGTGGGATCTTCCCAGACCAGGGATCAAACCCGTGTCCCCTGCATCAGCAGGTGGATTCTTAACCACTGCTCCACCAGGGAAGTCCCCAAGCTTACAGCCTTATAATGATAAAAACATCTAATATTTACTGAGGGTTTACAATGTGACACGCACTATGTTTTATGCACATAAATTCTGTACTAATTAATTGTGTAATAGTTACCATTAGTATTATATATTAATTAATAGATAATGAATTTATTTGATCCCAGGGAGGTGGGGGTTACTATCATCATGGTAAGAGACAAGTAAATTGAAGCTGAGAGAGGCTAAATAAGAACCGAATGTTGTGACCTTAAATCAACCTAACACTGATGGGCAACCTGACAGAAAAGTTGATGCCCTTCGTCTAATTGCGGCAAGCTAGGGGCTACTCTTCAATGCGGTGCCCAGGATTCTCATTGCGGTGGCTTCTGTTGCAGAGCAGGGGCTCTAGGCACCCGGGCTTCAGCAGTTGTGGCACACGGGCTCAGTAGTTGTGACTCCATGGCATGTGGGATCTTCCCGGACCACGGCTCGAACCCGTGTCCCCTGCATTGGCAGGCGGATTCCTAACCACTGCGTCACCAAGGAAGTCCCATAATTAGGTGTTTTAATAGCTGTTATTTGAAGGAGCTAAGAGGAATAGCCAAATGTTATTAAAAAAAATCTCTTCTTCATGTTATAACTTTGTGTTTTCTAAGATAAAAATATTTTTTCCAGAATTTATAAGGAATTATAAGGTAAAGTTTGGTTATACTGAGAATAGGTACAAAGCTAGGTCTTTTTTTGCATTCTGCTTCTTCTGATCTACATCCCATTTGTGTCTCATAGAGTTACAGACTGAAGTTTTGAAAGAGCGTAAAGAGGGCTTCTAGTCCAGTATTTTCATACTGTGGGTTGTGAAATCAGTGGACTGGGTTATGACAGCATTTTCACCAAATACAACAGAATATAATAAAATAGCACATGGTGAAGATAAGTATCACTTAGCAAAAACCCTGCTTTAATTATTGTATTAGTTGCATAGGGCTGCCATAACAAAGTACTACAAACTGGGTGGCTTAAAGCAATAAAAATTTATTCTTTCACAGTTTTGGAAACCAGAAGTCCAAAATCAAGATGTCAGTAAGACCATGTTCCCTCTGAAACTCTGGGTGGAATTCTTCCTTTCCTCTCCTAGTTCCCCATGATGGCTGGAAACCCTTGGCATTCCTTGGCTTCTGGCTGCATCACTCATCTCTGCCTCTGTTGTCACATGGTGTTCTCTGTGTGTGTGTCTGTATCCAAATTTCCCTCTTCTCATAAGGACACCAGTCATACTGGATTAGGGCCCACCCTAATGATTTCATCTTAACTTGATTACATCTGCAAAGACCCTATTTCCAAATAAAGTCACATTTACAGGTACCGGGGATTCCAACTTCAATATACCTTCGGAGGGGGGGTGGACACAATTCAACCTATAACAGTTATCTATATGTAAAACCTATGTGTTGAGTCACAATGTAAAGTGTGCTTAATATTAGCTGTGATTTAAAAAGAAGAGGCTTGATAAACACTGTTTAATCTAACCAGTCATCCAGTTCTTGACTTTTCTGTAATAAGTTTACAATGGTAGTTGGGGCCACATGGAGCACATCAAAAGTGGCTGAGCATCTCAGTAGATACCCTTTGGGTCTGTGGACAATTCTGATTATTGGCAGGACTTTTACCAGGGAAGAATTTATTAGGACTGTATATACAGCTCGTAAGAGATCTAACAGAGCACCGTAAACCATCAGATTGTTTTTTTTTTTCTTTTGTAGCAGTGGTTACAGATAAAGTGCTCTTTCAGAACAAAGTAAAATATGGAAATAATAAAATTTAATAATTTAATGATAATAATAATTACTATTATATGGAATTATAATACCAGAAAGTAGTCACATCTAGTAATGGAAAAAATAAAGATTAAAAAAAATCCATTTTGGGAATACCCTTGTGGTCCAGTGGTTAGGACTCATCGCTTTCACTGCTGTGGGCCTGGGTTCAATCCCTGGTCAGGGAACTAAGATCCCACAAGCCATGTGGTACGGCCAAAAAAAAAAAAAAAAAATCAGTTTTAGAGGCAAGTTTTGTTTTTTTGGGTTTTTTTTGTGGTACACGGGCCTCTCACTGTTGTGGCCTCTCCCGTTGTGGAGCACAGGCTCCGGACGCGCAGGCTCAGCTGCCATGGCTCACGGGCCCATCCGCTCCACGGCATATGGGATCTTCCCGGACCGGGGCACGAACCTGTGTCCCCTGCATCAGCAGGCGGACTCTCAACCACTGCGCCACCAGGGAAGCCTTAGAGGCAAGTTTTAAATGTTCCATATAAGGAGGATATCATTGCCAAAGCCTGAAGAAGGATGCACCATCTTTTCATCTGAAAGCATTATTCAGAGATCAAGATACTTTTTATTGCAGAAGACAGAAAAAATAAACGAGGTCAAAGGCTCCCCAAGCAGTGGATCCAGGTCAGCTGTAAAATCGTGAAGCCTTCCCTTTACGGATCTCCCAGTGTGTCGCCACCAGTCTGCCCAGCTCTTTGAAATTCACCACATCTTCCTCCTCTGCTTAGACACCTGGCCACCAGCACCGGCCTGCTCACGCTAGAGAAAAGACTACGTCTGGAAAAGGTTACCTAGACTGACCTTTCCTTAGGTAATTTCTAAATAAATCATGATGTCTATTTTTACATTAAAAGCTTTACCATTTGATTCATAGGAGATCATTTTTAGGGTTTGAAGAACACTCTAGGTAACAATATTTTTTTGTCTCTAAGACATTCAGGCTACAAACAGTCCTAGTGACAACTCATCACCCAGCAGAGATTCTTGGAGGGGTGGGACTTAGGGGGGAGTGGCGGGGGTACATCTTAGGATGAGAGAAAAGAAGGTATGGAGTTTGAAAAGATCTCTTTCGGAAACAACCTCCCTCCCAACACCCACCTTCACACCTGCTGCAGAATTACACCTGGGGTCTTTGGTGGCTCCTGGTTGTGCCTTGGGCATCGCAGGGCAGGAAGGATGCTGCAGGTTGGGCCAGAGTTTTGATTTGGCGCTGCCAGCGATTTTCCTACCATTTTGACCAGTCTGTATGACCATGTATTTTCTCACCTCTCCCTGGGAAGGCTGAAAGCGCAGGAGCTTTGAGCCACCGCTCATTTTGAAGGGTTGATCCACTAGTACACAGTGGCGTAAACCCTAAGTACACATTTCAGAGAGAACCCTCTACTTTCTTGTTGCTTTCAACACGAGCAGTTGTCAACCCTCCAGAGATCTCCTTTACCCCACCTGCACTCCACTCCCTACACAAGGAAATGAGAGGGACTCAGGAACATACACAACGCACAGAGGATTTAGTCTGTCCCAAAGTGGGAAAAAATGGTCTCCACCCTCTGGCATAGTTAATGCAGCTGCTTTGTTGGGGCTCCTTCTGAAATGATAAAGAAGCCCTTTTTTTTACTCGCTGTTCATGGGGTAAAGAGCTCAAGTGTTCCATGTCAGGTAGGGGAAATCAGGCTTGTGTTTTAGTCATCCACACGATATTTGCTGGTACCAGGCACACTTCTCCACCCCCCTGTCCCTCAGGTCTTCCATCCTGGCAGCCCTCACTGTACTAGACTAGAAGAGACCAAGGCTCCTTCATGGAGTTTGCTTGACTTGTCCCCCAGTCCTGTCCTATTCCCCCCCACCGAGTCCTCTTTTCTTTTGAACCTCACTGACAAGGTCTTATTTTGCATGAAAAACATGGTGGGTTTATCTGTGCTATCAATTTCTGATAAACGTACGTTTTAATCTTCGTCAGCCAATGTTCCAGGCTCTAACCTTGCTTCAGTGTAGCTGCACAGCTCTTGCCCAGAAATGCTGTCGGCCAACTAAAAGCATGTATTCAGGCAGCTGATTACAGCCAGAGACCCTGACCTTGAGCTGCGTTGCTGTGCAGTAATCCAAGCCATCTGTACGCAGCAACAATTAAAACCTTCAGATCTCTCAGGCGTTTCCTTCCTTTGATGATAACTTATGGGTTGCAGCAAAACTCGGAGGGAAACAGAGCAGTCTTTGGTGCCAGCTTGATTTCTGCAGGGCAGTTCTAAAGAGAGAAATCCCCACTTGATGTAACAGTTCTTTTCTCAGCTGAATTGCAGGTACTTAAGGTCTAACAAACCCTGAACATTTAATTATTCTGATTGCCTCTTTTGCCCAGAGGGGCAGAGGTACCTTTTGTTTATGAAGCCAGAGTCAGACAAAATTATGAAGTAAAGTTTGTCGTGAAGAGCTCATTTCTCCCCTGTTGTCCAAATTTCTTTTTTTGGCCTCTCCTGCCAGCTTTCCATACCCTCAGAGGTCTTGCTGCCTTCTACTAATGAGATCCAAAAAAAAAGAAAGTTATTGTTCCACTCCTTATCTCCTTACCTCCTTTCTTTCCCTTCAAAATTCTTGAATCTTTATGCTTGTGACCTTTCCTATGAATTCCAGGGGAAATGCGTATAATAAATACATTCAATCAAAGTGTCCAAGAAAGTCTGTCACCCTTGGGAGATGGAGGTGAGGAGTTATAAGGAAAAGTCCTTACAGGGAAAAGAATTTGAAAAAGAATAGTTATATGTATATGTATAACTGAATCACTTTGCTGTACACCTGGAACTAACACATTATAAATCAACTACAGTCCAATATAAAATAAAAATTTTTAAAAAAAGAAAAAAAGAAATGTCCTTACAGAGAATTGCTTTCTGATGGAAAGCATCAAATCTTTAGCAAATCCCTGGGGAGGAGAAAAGAGTTGGTTGGCTGGAGTGTAGCAACTTACACTGTGTCCATTGCACTATTATTCTGTAGGAGCAAGCTGTTTTATCTATAAGACTGCTATGTTGCCTGGCCAGGGTATTGTTAAGTGGAATGTAAAATACGTAATTTAATTTAGTTTTTATTTTATTTTAAAAAATGTATTTTATTGAAGTATAGTTAATTTACAGTGTTGTATTTTTTTAATATTATTTCTTTTTTAAAAAATTTATTTTATTGACGTATAGTTGATTTACAACGTTGTGCTTATAATTTAATTTTAAAGTCCTGGGTTTTGAGAGTGGTGGGTCACCATCCAGAGGACTAATGTGCCTGGAGCTTGGTGGTGTCACCCGACCTCCACCCCCATTTCACGTGTGGGATAAGGGACAGATTCTTCTAGTGCAGAGCGTGGTATTCTGTTGGTATTTGCCAGGCCCTTGAGCTTGCACAGTTGTGGCTTCTATACTAAGAGGCAAGGTCTTGGTTGGTTTTTATCATTCCAGCCACTTACAGCATGTAACTGTGTGAAGAAAATGGAAACTGTAACCGTTCTATTTTTGCTCTAGTTAAAAATACCTCAACACAGACAATGGCATCTCAACCCAGTATTTTTTCAAGATCATAGTATTCAGTTCTTTCATGGCTGACCTTATTTATTTCTTTAAATAAACATGGCTGCATCTTTAGCTTTCTATATTTATCAAAATCCATTTGATAAATTAGTACATCAGGGAAGAGCAAATTACTCCAAGTTTTACTCACATGGTTACTGAGAATAAAGAAAGGGAATAGAGGAAGATGTCACAGGGGAATATTTCTTTACATTTGGGCTTTTGCTGCTGTGATGGATAGAAAACTGGAAAAGTGAATTGTGAACTGTCCAGTCAATTGTACATTTTGTAGTGCAATTGTACATGCCACAGAGTTGTTGAGGGCTCTGTATAATCACTATTTAAAATATTCATTCATGTAGATTAACATCTGGCACAGAAGATTTTTAAATATATTTTTCTTATGGTAAAAGCAATATATATCTATTATAGAAAATCCATTGAATGTAAAAAAACATAAAAAAAGAAAAGAAAAATGACCCATAATTCCTCCAGGCTAAGATGATATATGTAAACATTCTAGGCTTTTAATCATTTTTCTGTACATAAATTATTTTTAGACAAAATTGGGGTTGTGCCATGTATTTAGTTTTGTATCCTACATTTTTTACTTGATATGAAATCATGACTATTTCTCCATGATACTAAATAAGATGATTTTAATGTCTATATAATATACACATGTAAAAACCTGTTTTTATGTAACTTCTAATGTGGCTGAATATTTTTAATGGGGTAAAAATATTTACCTTTTAATTTCTATAATTTTTTCCATGACTTCTTTTTAGCTTTTAATTTGTAAAAAGTTTCTGTGACCAAAATTTTAAAAAACACTGAAGGGAAAACAAAACAAAACAAAACAAAAAAAAAAACACTGAAGGGAATATAGCTGATATTTTATAATAACTGTAAATGGAATATAACCTTTAAAAATTGTGAATCACTATGTTGTACACCTGAAACATATAATATTGTACACCAACTATACCTCAATAAGAAATTTTTAAAATAAAAATAATAAAAAGTAAAAAAACTTAAGGAAAAATTAGAAATAATTATACTGTCTTTTGAAAAATAGTAAAACAAAGTATTCAAATAATACCAAATGTGTTGGGCTTCCCTGGCAGCACAGTGGTTAAGAATCCACCTGCCAATGCAGGGAAGATCCCACATGCCGCAGAGCAACTAAGCCCGTGTGCCACAACTACTGCGCCTGTGCTCTAGAGCCTTTGAGCCACAGCTACTGAAGCCCATGCGCTTAGATCCTGTGCTCCACAACAAGAGAAACCACTGCAATGAGAAGCCTGCGCACCGCAATGAAGAGTAGGCCCCGCTCGCCGCAACTAGAGAAAGCCTGTGCACAGCAACGAAGACCCAATTCAGCCAAAAATAAATAAATAAATTTATTATAAAAAAGAAGAAGAAAAAACAAAAAAGAAGAAGAGGAGGTGTTCAAGACTTCGGCTTGCCCTGTAACAATGCATTCTGTGAAATGTTTGATGAACATTAACCTCCTAGCTCAATTCTTCCCTATATAAAGGAAAGGATAGTTTGTGCTATCTTGTGTCAAGATAGCACAAACACATTAAATAACCACTGTGTTCTACCACAATTATTTTGTAGACATATGCCCATGAACCTGACTTTCAAATTAATGGGAAGGGACACCCTTGATTTCCTAGTAGTGTTGAAAAGGAAGACAGGTGGACAAACACACACACACACACACACACACATACACACACGCGCGCGCGCGTGCACGCGAAGGGAAAGCCCAAATGCATAGCAAGGTTTTTAACTAGTTCTAGACTATTCATTACATATGAAATTTAGGGTTTTAAGGTGATCTTTCTAATGTGTATACTATTTAATCAGAGTGCTCAAGTAAAAGCTAAAATATTGTGAATTTTAATCTCATCTCTTGTTAATTTCCTCTGTAGTCAGTATAAAATAGTTGAACGGGCTGGTAGGAAACCTGACTCCCAGGGTCAGTTCAGCTGTGATCATGGGCCCATCACTGAAATTCTCCAAGACTCAGTTTCCCACCTGTGAAGTGGCAGTAATTACAGAGCCTTTAGGTGAAGCTGAGATAACTACGTGAGAAAGTACCATGAGCATTTTAAAAACCATGGCCCAAGATACATCAAGCTATTATTATTATACTCCTATTGTTTAATTTAGGAGTATAATTATTATTATACTCCTATTGTTTAATTTAATTGCTGCATGTAGAAATGCAGCAATTAACTGAAATACCACCCAATGACACAATAAAACTCTCTTTGAGGTTTTTAAAGAGCTTTGAAGATGAAAGGACGCTAAGAGGTTTCTTCATAGGAGATCGGGTCGCAACTGAATTTATTTTTAAATAATGTAAGAGAGTCAATGATTGTATTCAAGTGGAGGTACTAAAAATAGCATCTTTTAAAAATTGTTATTATAAAACTTCACATGAGAACGAATTGTATAATGAATTCCCATGTACCCATCAGGAACATTTAACAGTTGTCAATATTTTGCCACCCTTGTTTTATCCATTCCCTTTTCCTTTCTTTTGCTCAAGCAATACCCAGACATCATATCATCCATACATACTTCAAAATATATTTCTAAAAACTATGCACATAAAAACAATGCCTTCATTGTCACTTAATAACTTTATCCTACAAATATTCCTATAATCATTTAAAAATAATAATACCATTATAACACTTTTGCAGCTTAAGAGCCCTTGGTAAATGTTTTATACTTAGAACATCTCACTAAGGGACATACAGTCAAAATACTATTTTTTTTTTTTTTTTTTTTTTTTTTGCGGCACGCGGGCCTCTCACTGCTGTGGCCTCTCCCGTTGCGGAGCACAGGCTCCGGACGCGCAGGCTCAGTGGCCATGGCTCATGGGCCTAGCCGCTCCGCGGTATGTGGGATCTTCCCGGACCGGGGCACGAACCCACGTCCCCTGCATTGGCAGGCGGACCCTCAACCACTGCGCCACCAGGGAAGCCCTCAAAATACTATTTTAAAGACATTCAGAACAATTATTTTCTTTGTGTGTCTGCAATACTAAATATCATTAGTTTCATTTACCTTAATGTGTTTTCAATTTGTAGGGGGGTTGTTTCTTCCCCCTTTTGATAAAACTTTGATTTTAATTATGTAAACCTTCACACAGTTCCAAAATCCAAACTATATACCAAGATATGTTCACATAGTTGTGATTCTATCTCCTGTGCCTCCACTGGTTCCCTCCATCCCTCTAGAAGTAACTAATTTTTATTATTTATTTTGGTTTATCCTTCTGTTGCTTCTTTTAAAAAATATTCTCCAAATAGATAGCATGTGACAAACTGTTCTGCACTATTCTATTGGAATGATTAATGCTGGAGATCATTCCATAGCAATAGGTTGAGATTGTTCTCATTTCTTTTTATGCCTACATAGTATTATTTAGCCCATTGCCCAATTGATGGATACTTGGGTTTTTCCATTTTCTAAATTGTTGTTATAAATAATGGTACAGTCATAACCTTGACCATGAGACATTTTATATTTTCATCAGTGTGTCTTTGAAATTGTTTCCCGCAAGAGGAAATGTATATGTAATTTTGCTAGATACTGCTAGATTATCCTCCCCTAGAGTTGTACCCATTTTGCATTCAAACAACCATATGTGATGTACAGCACAGGGAAATATAGCCGTTATTTTGTAATAACTTTTTTTTTGTGGCCACACCACGCAGCTTGTGGGATCTTAGTTCCCCGACCAGGGATCGAACCCAGGCCCTGGCAGTGATAGCAGCAAGTTCTAACCACTGGACCGCCAGGGAATTCCCTGTAATAACTTTAAATGGAGTATAATTTATAAAAGTATTGAAACCCTATGCTGCACACCTGAAACTAATATAACATTGTAAATCAACTATACTGCAATTTAGAAAAAGAAACAAAGAGGAGTGTATAATTGAAGATGTAGTATAATGACAAGAATTAATAGAGTAAAAGACAAAATACGCTCATGATAAAAAAGAAAAAATAGTCACTGTGATGGTTAATTTTTTGTTTGTTTGTTTGCGGTACGCGGGTCTCTTTACTGTTGTGGCCTCTCCCGTTGTGGAGCACAGGCTCCGGACGCTCAGACTCAGCGGCCATGGCTTACGGACCCAGCCGCTCCGCGGCATGTAGGATCTTCCCGGACTGGGGCACCAACCCTTGTCCCCTGCATCGAGAGGCGAACTCTCAACCACTGCGCCACCAGGGAAGCCCGTGATGGTTAATTTTATGCGTCAACTTGACTGGTTTGAGGGATGCCCAGGTAGTTGGTAGAACATTATTTCTGAATGTGTCTGTGAGGGTTTCTGGAGCAGATTAGTATTTGAGTTAGTACACTGAGTAAAGAAGACCCCCTCACCAGTGTGGGTAACAAATAGGACACAAATAGGACAGAAGGGTCAATTAGCTCTCTCAGCTTGAGTGGGGATGTTTATCTTCTCTGGCCTTCAAACATCGGCACTCCTAGTTCTTGAGCCATCAGACTCAGACTGGGACTTACATACATCATTGGCTATCCTGGTTCTGAGACCATCAAGCTTGGACTGGGACTATACCACTGGCTTTCCTAAGCCCCTGGCTGGCAGACCAGATCATAGGACTTCTCAACCTCCCTAACCTTGTGAACCAATTCTTCATAATAAATCTCTTTTTATATACCTAAAAAAACAAAAAACCAAACCAAAACAAGAAAACAATCATGTGAGAACACCTGTTTCCCTGCAACCTCAATAACAAAGTTGTCTAACTTTTTTGGATTTTTGTCAATTTGATAGAAAAGATGTTGTATCTTGCAGTAGTTTTAGTTTGCTTTTTTTTCCCTTTCCAATTTTATTGAGATATAATTGACACACAGCATTGTATATGTTTAAGGTCTACAGCATAATGATTTGACTTACACGTATCATGAAATTATTACCACAATAAGTTTAGTGAACATCCATCATCTCATATAGATACAAAATTAAAGAAATAGAAAAAAATGTTTTTCCTTGTGATGAGAACTCTTAGGATTTATGCTCTTAACTTTCACATATAACATACAGCAGTGTTAATTTTATTTATCGTCTACATTTATATCCCTAGTACTTATAACTGGAAATTTGTACCTTTTGATTGCCTTCGGCCAATTCTCCCTCCCCCACCCCCATTTTGCATTTTTATTGTGAGGTTGCACATTTGTTTTGTAGGTGTAAGGGCTATTTTCCTTTGTTTTTCTGTGAACTATCTGAACTTATCTTTTGCCTATTTTTCTACTGGGTTACTGCTCTTCTTGATGTTTAGGAACATTTTTTGGATTATGGATATTTGCTGTTTGTTACAAAATTTGCATTATTTTTTTCCCCTTATTTAAAAAATTAGGGCATAATTTATATACAGCCCAACTCACCCTTTTTAGAGCACCGTTCAATGAGTTTTGACAAATGTATGCAATTGTGTAACCCACCATGACCACAATCAAGATTTAGAATAGTTCCTGTCATTTATCTTTGACTCTACCCATTGTATTCTATTTTGCCATGATTTTGTACTTTTTTTTTATCTGCTACAACCACAACTTAATGTAAACAGTCTCTTTCAACAAATATCTCATAATTCTTTTATGGGGTTTTTTTTTTTCTTTTTTAAAGAAGATGTTGGGGGTAAGAGTTTATTAATTAATTAATTTATTTTTGCTGTGTTGGGTCTTCGTTTCTGTGCGAGGGCTTTCTCTAGTTGTGGTGAGCGGGGGCCACTCTTCATTGCGGTGCGCAGGCCTCTCACTATCGCGGCCTCTGTTGCTGCGGAGCACAGGCTCCAGACGCGCAGGCTCAGTAGTTGTGGCTCAGGGGCCCAGCTGCTCCGCGGCATGTGGGATCTTCCCGGACCGGGGCACGAACCCATGTCCCCTGCATTAGCAGGCAGATTCTCAACCACTGCACCACCAGGGAAGCCCCTCTCTTCTGGGTTTTAAACAAACATTACATAGCCTGAGTGTACATTCTACCTGGTAAGGACACATATAACTAATAAAGTGCATTTTTTTTTCTCTTAAAGCTGTTAAAGCAAAGCTGAATAGGGTTGCTCTTTTTTATTTGAGGGGTTGTGGGACAAGCAGTAGTATTGCAGGAAAGGGGGACCCCTTCCAGGGCCCGAGAGTGGGAAATGAATTGTTCGAGGAGACACACATGCTGACAGAGCAAGAGACTTTATTGGGAAGGGGCACCTGGGTGGAGAGCACCAGGGTAAGGGAACCCAGGAGGACTGCTCTGCCACGTGGCTCCCAGTCTCTGGCTTTATGGTGATGGGGTTAGTTTCTGGGTTGTCTCTGGCCAGTGACTCTGACTCAGGGTCCTTCCTGGTGGCGCACGCATTGCTCAGCCAAGATGGATTTCAGCAAGAAGGATTCTGGGAGGTTGGTAGGACATATGGACTGGAGTCTCCTCTCTCCTTTTGACCTTTCCCGAATTCTTCCCATTGGTGGTAGCTTGTTAGTTCTGCATTCCTTACCAGGACCTCCGGTTTAAGATAACTCATGCAAGTGGTTACTATCGGGCCTGGTGGTTCCCCCAATAGTAGGTTGAAGGTGCAAAAAGGAATATGGCAGCCTTTAAAGGACTTTTGGTAGTTTTGCTATTTCCAATGTGCTACTGAGGGGGATCAGGACACAACACCCCAAAATACTAAAGATCCTTTTGAGTGGAAAGCAACTGAGAAACAGCCAACTCCAGAAAAGCTCCAAAACCAGAGTGTAAATTTCCCTTTTGTAAAGGAAATTTCCATTTTTATAAAGGAGATTTCCATTTGTAAAGGTGTCTTCCTCTCCTGTAGGCAGAGAATGGCCAGAGACTCTTATCATATGAGAGGACTTAAGTCTGCTTAACTAATCCTACTTAAACAAACCTTATTTACCTGGTGCCTTTCCTACAACCGCCCCTCCTCCTTTGCCATAGTCCTAGACCCCTTTCACACTGATAGAAAGATATTTAAAGCCTGGGTCTATCTGCCGCTTTGGGCTTTCCATCATTTTCTGGGAAGCTCCCTCCTGCCTATGTAACAAATCCTTTTCTCTAAATGTGTCTTTTGTCAGTTTAATTTGTATGGCCCTAGAACCTGGACCTAAGAGGATAAAGGAAAAAGTTTCTTCCTCCCCCTGTGACTTCCCCAGGTAAAATGTACATTCAGGCTGTATAATGATCATTTAAAATCCAGAAGAGAAACATATTTGTTGAAAGAAACCGTTGACATAAGTCATGGTTGTAGTAGGTTTTTTTTTTTAAAAAAAGGACAAAATCATGGTAAAATAGAATACGATAGGCAGAGTCAAAGGTACGTGATGAGAAGTGTCCTAAATCTTGATTGTGGTCATGGTGGGTTACACAGTTGTATACAATTGTCAAAACTCATTGAACTGTCTTTATTACTTGCATTTTTTGAGTTTAGCAGGAGATTGAATTTTGCTAGGTTGTTTTTGACAGCAGCAGTCAGTGATACAAAGTTCAAGGATTTGGAGTCATGTCTCACAATGCAAAACCAGCACTCATGCTCTCTGCACTGTGAGAGTCCCTCACAAAACCACAGGAAGTTTCACAAGAGATGGTCAAGCTTGTTTGTTCTTCTCTGGTTGGTGTTACAACACAAGCCCCCGACCCTGCCTCCCAACACTCTCCTTCATGTCAAACCCGGGCTGGTACTTCCCAAATGCCTGGAAGATAAAGTCTTAACTCCTTGGCTTATATTTCTACACCGTGACCCCTCACCTCTCGTCAACTTTTCTTCTCATCTTCAAGTGTTTGAATCAGCCATTTAATAGGCTGTGCTTAAGTTTCTGCTGGTGACCTTTCCTCTTGTCCCCGAACTTCCTACTGTCTTCTCTGCCTGTCTCTCTGCTTTATGTCTCATCAGGTCTCTTCACATTTTCTGATCATTGGTTTATATTTTGATACATTCTTCCCAGATGGCCTTGGCACAGTCTGTCTGTCACCATTATGTAATGGTTCCCTTGGGTATGTTTTTCTCACCAACTGAAGTATGAGCTTTTGGAGAGCAGGGAACCTACCTTACACTTCTTTTATACTTTACCTGGTTTCTCTGGTGCTGTGCACATAGTGAGGTCTGAAATGGTACTTAATGTAACAAAAGAATGGAGGTTACAGAGCACCAGAGGAGAGCAGGGGAGAGCTTTAATCCTCCTCCAGAAATCTAGCCCCATCAGCAATTCGTCTCTTCTTTTTTTATTATGTAACTTTAAAAAAAATTTTATTTATTTATTTATTTTGGCTGTGTTGGGTCTTTATTGCTGCACGGGCTTTCTCTAGTTCTGGGGAGGGGGGGCTACTCTTCGTTGCGGTGCACAGGCTTCTCATTGCAGTGGCTTCTCTTGTTGCAGAGCACGGGCTCTAGGCGTACGGGCTTCAGTAGTTTTGGCTCACAGGCTTAGTTGCTCCGTGCCATGTGGGATCCTCCTAGACCGGGGCTTGAACCCGTGATCCCTGCATTGGCAGGTGGATTCTTAACCACCGTGCCACCAGGGAAGCCCTCTTCTCTTCTTTTATGTGGACAATTTATGTAGCCCAGTTTATGCTGCCCCTCAGGCCTCCTCCATAGAAATTCTGACCATTACGTTTCCTGGACAAAAAAAAAAAGCATTAATATTTAGCTAAAGCAGTTGCCTTAAGACACAGATTTCAAAGTCAGACATTTTGGGCTCTGGGTATAGGTACTATTTACTGAAAAACAGTCCTCACATCTCTGCCTTGTGTTTGTGATAAACGTTCCAAAGTCAACCAGTGTTGAGGAGAATTTTCCTCTACCCTTCAAAGGGTCTTTTGGCTGGTCTAATAATCAAATTGACATCAGACAGATTAACAGGAGAAAAGCAAATTTAATTTCATATGTATGGGAAGTTCGAAGACAGAAGGCTAAAATGAGGTATAGATGCCATCCTGAGCTAAGGAATGGGAAAGGGGCCTGGGTCTTCACCGGGGAGGAGGGCAATTCATAGGACAAGTAGAAGAGCAAAAAATTAAAAATTAAAAAAATTAAAATAAAAAAAAGAGGAAGAGCAGATGTTTGGTAATCAGATGTTTGCCCTGCCATGCTGATAGGTCACGCAGATAAATTTATCTCTGGTAATAATTATCATTCTGGGAAAGACCCCCAATTTAAATTCTTCTAGCTAGTTAAGGCAGAGGCACACGTTTCTCTTGAGCCCGCAGGGTTTTGACTGCCTTTAGCTCAAAATAATCCACATGCCAAAGTGGCACATTTTGGGGAAGCTCGTTCTGAACCCCTTCACCACAGAACTCTCCCAATTCTCCATTCTTCCCTCCACCTCCCACCCCCTTGAGATTAGTTACATTTTAAGCAAAAATTGCAGAAAATGTCCTTTTATTCTTCACAGGTTATAAAATGAACATGTCTGTGGAGAGAACATTGCTTGACAAGTAGGCTCAGCAATGGATAGTGACTTTTTTTTTTTTTTTTTTTTTTTTTTGGTGGTACGCGGTCCTCTCACTGTTGTGGCCTCTCCCGTTGCGGAGCACAGGCTCCGGATGCGCAGGCTCAGCGGCCATGGCTCACGGACCCAGCCGCTCCGCGGCATGTGAGATCCTCCTGGACCGGGGCACGAACCCGCGTCCCCTGCATCGGCAGGCGGACTCTCAACCACTGCGCCGCCAAGGAAGCCCTGTGACTCCTTTTTTAAAATCTCCCAGTCACAGCTCTGCTTTTAGAGGCCCCTGCAAGAGATGATGCCCGTGTGAATGGGCCATAATAATGGTGACTATTCCATGGCCGAATGAATGCAGGTTCTCCCTACCTGTATTCAAAATAAAAGATCTGGAGCTAAAAGCCCTTGGCAGAAGTATCAGGGTAGGGTGGGGACTTAAATTAGTTGGAAGGACTGGTCAAAATAAATATTGGAAACTTCGAAGTCCCAGCCAATTGAATAAGAATAATCATTTCTCTCATTTAAAAACTTCAGATAGCAAATATTTTTCACACAAATACACTCTATTATAACACATTTCAAATCAATTAACTGCAAATCATTCTGGCTGGCAGAAACCTGGTTTTTCTCTGAGGCAGTCTGACTAGGTTGGTTAAGTCCCAAAGGCAATGTAGTACAGTGGTAAGGAGGGCAAACATAGGAGCTGAGACTGTTTCATCCAGGGTAGCTGTTACAGTTACTACATGCTTCTTTTTCATCAGGGGATAACGATGGGGCTTTGGGGGATTAAATGAGTTAATACAGACCAAGCACTCAGAATAGTGCCTGGCACATAGTAAAAGCTAAATAAATGTTCAGTGAATTTTATTTATTTATTTATTTTTAATGAAGTACAGTTGATTTACAATGTTGTGTTAGTTTCCGGTGTACAGAAAAGTGATTCATACACACATATAATTTTTCAGATTCTTTTCCATTATAGATTATTATAAGATATTACATATAGTTTCCTGTGCTATACAGTAGGTCCTTGTTGTTTATCTGTATTTATTTTTGCCTTGTCTGAGTGATCCTCTATGGTAATAATATCTTAGGAATTAAAAAACAAGATACCAATTGCTTCAGGTTTTTTCCTGTAGGATTTCTTTCATTGAATGTGACTAAACTAGTACTTTAATGAAGGCAAACAAAGTATGTTTACGCAGTAAAATTCCCAACTATTTGAGGAACAATGCACCTAATTAAGTTTTAGTTTCAAATGCCCTCTGGAAGTATCTTTCCCAAAATGATTCAAAATGATGTTTTTAATGTTTCGTTTGGGGTTTTGGGTTTTTTTTGCTCATTTGAGGGCAACTAGAGTTTTCGTTCTAGAATTTTCATTCACCATGTATAGGTCCATCTTTTTAGCTTGGCTTATAAAAATTCTCAACTGACCCATATGTAGTTAATGGTAAGTGGGAAATACCAATGAATGTCTTAGACCCCAGTGGTGGTTTTGTGTGGTGTTGGGTTTTTACAATTTATGAAGCTATAGCAAACAAAATTTTATTTTTGCTATAATTGGTTTTTCAGTCTTAAACTAATTTTTACTCTGCGGTATTTTTGCTTGTTTTCTGTTGAGATTTGCATGAGAAAAGAAATGTTTAGGCATTGAAGTGCTAAATGTTTTTTCTCCTGTCTTCATAATTTTCTTTTATACCATCGCAAACACCCAGAGTGCCTAAACCAAGATCATGTTAGATTTTTATCCATCTGGGCCTTATTGAAACTATTCTAGTATTTATTGCCTTTTTAAAATAAAATATTTTTCACAAAATAGTGAGTCTTCAGGTGTTTTAGGGCTGAGGCCCCCTCCTCTTATTCTATAATCCATGGATGAAGTTCCTTGTAGTGTTAAAATGTAATTGTTTAAAAAGTTGCAGTTATTATCTTTTAGTTTCCTTTTGATTTTAAAATTAAGAAATATTCCAGGCATACAGAAAATACCATAAAAAATCTCTTTTCAATACCTATATAAAATATTTATTAACATTTTAACATATTTGCTTTGCTCTTTTCCTTTTTAAAGAAATAAAATGCCACAGCTACAGTTAGAGATTGCTCCCCATTCTTCTTCTGAAGGGAAGCCTTCTCATCTGTCTTTTGTTTATCTTTTAATGGAGACAAGTAATTATCACTTGAGAGTTGTGTTAACTCAAGGGCTTTGAGGGTCCCAGAAAGAAGGTAACATGATAAAGTATCATAATGATAAAGGACTTTTTCATCAGCTATGTGCTTTCCCTTGGCCAGTTCTTATCAGAGTAATGAGGAAATGCAGAAGCCTAAGATGAAATCTACTTGGACACAGACACCAAACTATGGGGTTAATTTGGGAATAATCATGCCAGGTAGTATCCTTTGTGTAAAATATTTTGGCTCATTCTAGTAGGTCCTAGTTAGGTTGGATTAGCAAATCTAGCGATGGGAAAGACCATTTGTTTTTTCTTTCATCTTGTCCTATACACCTGGGTAACCTCCAGGTTCATAGGTAGTGTGTCATTTTCTTGTGTACTGGGGATGTGTCCAAACATGGAAATATTAGCCTTACCTGTAATCATATTAGCTAACGTTAATTGAGTTGTTTTTATGTGCCAGGCACAGTGTATTATGAGCCTCATTTTATTTATTCCCTGTAAGAACTCTTCAAGATAAGTACTGTTATCCCCCATTTTCCAGATATGGAATGGAAGGTTAACCAAGTTAGACAATATGCTGTTGGTTACACCATCTTGGCCTGCATTTCAACATAGGCAGTCTGATTTCCAAGCCCATATAGTTAACCACCAAACACACAGCCTTCCAGATATTATATTGTTTATTTCTGTTGTCATGAACAAAATGGATGTAACAAGAGTGATAGTTGATGCCACAGTCCCTGTTTGTGTTGAGACAGAAGAGTTACTGATTGTACTGGTATAGCTACCCTGGTGCATATCCTCTAAGTATCAGCCCTGAAGTGATGAACTGCCTCATCTTTAAGTTTGAGCATCATGGAATTTTTGAGAGAAATTTTAGCATGTCTCGTTTCCTTTTTTAAAGCCATTTTATTTTATTTTATTTATTTATTTTTAAGCCATTTTATTTTTTTTGTTTGTTTTTATTTTTGTTTTGTTTTGTTTTTTTAAGCCATTTTATTTTTTAAAAATTTATTATTATTATTATTTTAGGCCACACCATGCAGCATGCAGGATCTTAGTTCCCCAGCCAGGGATTGAAACCGTGTCCCTGCACTGGGAGCACAGAGTCTTAACCACTGGACCACCAGGGAAGTCCATAAAGCCATTTTAAAGACCAATCCCTTTGGATGGGGTCTGTTTGTTTCAATGTGAGAGAATGGCCTTTCTAAATTATTTTCAGGGGAACAGTGTATCATTTTGAAAATCTTACTTCTGATTCTCTCTGTGTCTCTACTGATTCTCTCCAATGTCAAGGAGAACAGAACTTGGCAGGAACATGATGAGAGGGACTTTCCAGCAGGAAAAAAAAAAAATGATATGATAGGACTATCTCAAGATAATATGGGCTGACTCAACTGGCTTAAACAGTTTAAAAAAATATATTATCTCACATAACAAGGAGTCCTAATTAGGGCATCTTCAAAGTTGGTTAATTCAAGGACCCGTGCCAGTTCTTTGCATCATTCTGCTTTGCCATCTTTAGCCTCTCCGTTTTGTCTACAAAATGGCTACAGAATTCCCGGGAACCACACTTAGGCATGACAAGATCCAGTGGAAGAGAGCGTTATTTGCTGAGTCTCTTTTCAAGGTGAGGAAAAATTTCCCAAAGGCCACCCAGCTGACGTTCCCTCAGGTCTCAAAGTCTCAACGGCCAGGTCTGTAGGAGACCTGCTCACACCTTAAAGGGATCCCTGGCAAGGGCCATGGGACACCACAACTGACTGAAAAATCAGGCTTTTCTCCCAAGCTGGGATTGGATCACCTTCCCTGGGAGGGGAGGATTCCTGAACTAAAGCCCTTGTTTGGTTAACAAAGAAGTGAGTAGTGGATATTGAGTATGTAACAGGGTCTAATATTTAGGTCAAGAAAGACTAATATTTGCTTGGCCTTATTTTATGCTTAGGGCTTTACATGGGTTCTCTTGTTTAATCCTTAAAGTAAACTAAAGGAGCTAAAACAGGGACATTGTTATTTCCATTTTACTCATGATGAACCTGAGGCAGAGAAGCTAATTAAATTATTAAAGATCACACAAGAGTGAGTGACAGTGTTATTCAAATTCAGGCCTGCCTAACCTCTGAGGCCACGCTTCTTCCACAGGACAAAGGTATCAAAGCAACAGTTGTCTGTCAATGTGACCTTTACTATAAATCTCCCAGATAAATTACCTCACTTTTTAGTATAACTTAAGAATATTACCTACAATTATGGTTACACAAATGTAGTCATAGCATACATGCTGTTTCATGACCTGTTTTAAAAAATACTTGCTAATCTCATGAATGAAAAATGTACGTTGTTGTTTTCATTTGCTTGAGTTTTCATAAGCCTTAACAGTTTATTTTCTGCCCAGCAACCAAAGGATTCCTTTAAAAAGGTAAGTCAAATCATGTCATTCCTCTGCTCAAAACCTCCAGTGGTTTCTCATCTCAGAGTAAAAAGCAAAATCAAAGTCCCTGTAATTGTTTCAAGGTACTATAGGAACAGTAACCTTTCTGTCCCTGTAACCTTTTGTATCGCAATTCTTATAACTCTTCCACTCACCCATGTCAGACACACTGACTTCTCTGCTCTTATTCAAACATGGCAATGCACTCCTGCCTCAGGGCCTTTGCACTTGCTGTTCTCTGCCTGAAATATTTTCCCCAAGGATATCTGCATGGCTAGCTCCTTACCTCCTACATCTTTGCTGAAAAGTGACCTTTTTGGTGAGAGTGTCAACAACCAGTCTATTTAAAACATTCTTCATCTTTCTTCCATAATTTTTTTTTCTTCTTCCATAATTTTTATGTGAGAGTACTTATTACCTTCTGACATATTATATAATTTCCTTATTCATTTTGCCTATCTCCCTCTAACCTTCACTAAAATACATGCTCTCCTAAAACAAAGATTTTTGTCTCTTTTGTCCAGTGATATATCCTGTGCTGAAATTAGTGTTTGGCAGATAGCATGTGCTCAATAAATATTTGTTGACTGAATGAATGTTTTAATTTATAAGTGACTGATAAGGTATTTCTATTTCTCCTTTTTTAAATAGTTTTTATATACTTTAAAAAATATTTATTTATTTGGTTGCACTGGGTCTTAGTTGTAGCAGGCAGCCTCCTTAGTTGTGGCATGCAAACTCTTAGTTGAGGCATGCATGTAGGATCTAGTTCCCTGACCAGGGATCAAAGCTGGTCCCCCTGTATTGGGAGCACAATCTCAACCTCTGCACCATCAGGGAAGTCCCTATTTCTCCTTTTATAAACTGATTGTCATGTCCCTTGCTTATTTTTTCATTAGGTGTTGAAATTCTAATAGATTTATACGAGCTCTTTGTATTTTAAGGATACAGTTATGCACAAAATATTTCCCCCAGTTTTTCCCGGTCTTTTGCCATTATGTGTGTTAAAATATTAAAAATTTTACGTAGTCAAACCTAGAAGTCTTTTCCTCTGTGATCTTGTGTTTTATTAGGACAAGTTGACAAAAGAAAAATTTTACCTCTAAATATATTTAGTCAAAGGGTGAGCTGTGTCTAAATTTTTTTTCTACATTTATTATATTGATATTTGAGTTTCTACTATTTGTGGATATATAGTACTTAAAGAATCTGATTTAAACTTCGTGATTTATAATCACATTTATAGGATTATTTTTCTCCTGGGTGGTTTATTTGGTGAGCAAAAAGGGTTATAACTGTTACTAAAGCCTCTTCTTACAAATTCTTACAAATTCTCCTGTGTATTTGACAGTAAGTCCATTCAGCTGAATTTGGTTGCACACATTTTAGTTATTCCATCCCCTTCCCTGAATTTTAAATGTTAAAAATGCTTAATCCGACATTTTGAATTTTTACAGAAAATTATTAATTTTTTTTTTTTTTTTTTTTTTTTGTGCTACATGGGTCTCTCACTGTTGTGGCCTCTCCCGTTGCGGAGCACAGGCTCCGGACGCGCAGGCCTAGCGGCCATGGCTCACCGGCCTAGTTGTTCCACGGCACGTGGGATCTTCCCAGACCCGGGCACGAACCTGTGTGCCCTGCATCGGCAGGCGGACTCTCAACCACTGTGCCACCAGGGAAGCCCCAAATACTAATTTTATGAACCAAATTTTAAATTCATAATATTTTTTTATCAAGAATACTACCAGGGGAACTGCCTGGCTGTCCAGTGGTTAGGACTCCACGCTCTCACTGCCTAGGGACAAGATTCAATACCTGGTCAGGGAACTAAGACCCCACAAGACACGTGGTGTGGCCAAAAAAAAAAAAAGGTACTAAAGTTTGCCCAAGTGTTTAAAAAAAAAATACTATCAGAAAAATATATGATTACTATGCTGATTTAGGAAACAGAATGCCAATTCTTCTTTCCTTTATTATTTATTGCTTTTTGTTGTTTAAAAGCAGTGCTTCTACTTCATTATTCAATTATGCCTTTTTGGTACACCTGATTCTAATGGTGTGCTGACAGGTATAAAAATTCTGTCCTTTGGAACTTAAAAACAATACCAGGAAAAAATCCTATTTATGGTATGGTGGATCACAAAGCACTTTAATGTATTTTTTCTTTTAATATGTTTCTTCAAAATATTCAGAAACTGCGTAAAATAATTTGTTCTGTGTGGGGTTATTTCCTTCTTTCCATTCACAGTAAAACACGTTGTTTAAATTCTTTAACATACACATGACTCTTAAATTGGAGTATTTAATGAGGATTATGTTAATGAAATAATGGAAACCAAATGACAAAAATCTATCATAAAGTAAGTATATCATCTCATTCCCTTACATTAGGTTATGTACATGGCATACATAGGGATCAGCTTAGACTGGGTGAAACAGTATAGAATTAGAATTCCTGGTTTCTAATTATTCAGTAGCTGTGTGGCTGGGAAGGCTTTAATGTTGCAGCATCTTTAAAATGGGCTGTAACTCCAAGGCCTGCCTCCTGGGGTTGCTGTGAATCCCTTGGGTTAATAGACAACTTTGCAAACTGGATGTAAGCCAGAAGGAAGATAGAGCAGGTATGCAAGCCTTCTTTCTGCCTGAAATAGGATGACTCAAGAGCCAATTCTCTCTTTCTTCTCATCTCTGGGCCAGCTGTCCCTCCCAGCTACTCCACAAGCGACCATGGCTGACAAGGACCAAGCAGAGGACCTAGAAGTGTATCTGAAGATCTTTAGATCATAATGATCCCAGCCCTGCCACCTTACAGCTCCCTTCCTTTCTTTAAGCCTCAGCTGCTCTAGGTGTAAAATGAGCATAAAATAGTCCTAACTACCTTATAGAGTTGTTTTGAGGACTAAAGGAGATAATGCAAGAAAGTTTAGCTATAATGGCTGAAAAATTTGTTTCCTAACCCGTCTCTTCCCCTCCTAAGAAACCTCTCCTAAAGTCGGCTTACTGAAACCGGCAGGGCTGAAACTTCAAAACAACCTTTCGGTCAGGATCTCTGCAAGGAAATTAGTGTGATTTAAATCAATTCAATAACACCAAGGTGTAAATGGCTAACATCCACAGGTGGCTTGGAGGAAAAATTTGCATTTTAAAAGAGGATTAGCTGACAGAAAGGATTCAGAAAATAGGGATTTTTTTTTTTTTTTTTTTTTGAGGAGGGTGAATAGAGTTCCCTGAACCCTTCACCCTAACGCTGAAATCATGCCTTGTAGGTTTAAAGAGGATTGTGGAAGGGGACATTTAAAAAGCACGTTTAATTAATACGTACTCGAACTGCAGAACTAGTTCACCCCCCTTCGCACCACGTGGCCTCAAAGATCATAATGACCTTGGCGGTCCTTATCTGGGAATGAACCCTCACTAGAAAGAAGGGCGAGAGGGAAAGACCGAAGCTCAACTGAATTTCCGGAAAGGATGTTTTCATTTGAATAAACTCAAGCCAGTCGTTACCTCCCCATTCGTCTCAGCTAACTTTTAACTCTCCTGGAGGGCCGAGTTGCCGGAATTCAGGACGGGGCGAAATGGCTGCGGGACGCCTGAGGGTCTTGTGGGGGGGGTCTCTCGGCCGGGCAATCTCCACTGCCACCAGCTGGACCCCGAAAAGGGGCGAGCAGTGCGGGGACAGCGGAGAAATTTCCCTGCTCTGCTTGGGCCCTCCCCCAAACCCGAGTTAGCCGGGCGTGGGGCGGGTGGACTGATCTCAGAGGAATTGGCAGGATCCGGGAGGCTGGGGAAGCGACCGGGAGCACAGACGCAGCCATCGTGGCGGGGCTCCCGGGGTTCCCCAAATACAGCTAGGGAAGAGCAGCACGCCTGGAACAAGCCGGCTGCACCGCCCCCACCTGCGGCCGCGCTGGGAGTGCCCAAGCAGCGTGCGGAGCGTCCCGGGCCTTTCGGGGCGGGGCCCCAGGGGCGGGGTCGCAGGGAGCTTCAGGGCCCCAGCCGCGCCCATAATCGGGCCGGGAAGCCGGGAGGCGGCAGGAGGGGCGCGGACGGCCGAATTGAGCGGCGGCCGCAGCTGCAGCAGGACGGCCCGCCGGCGGCTCGGGGCCGCGCGCCGGGAACCTCGCGGGGCGGGCGGGCGCGACACCCCCTGCCTGGCCGCCAGCTCCCCGGGGAGGCGGCCCGCGCGCGACGGGACCAGCAGCATGAGCAGCGGCTACAGCAGCCTGGAGGAGGACGCCGAGGACTTCTTCTTCACCGCCAGGACCTCCTTCTTCAGGAGAGCGCCCCAGGGCAAGCCCCGCGCCGGCCAGCAAGTGAGTGGCGTGCCCGGTAGGCGCAGTAGCCGGCGCTCGGTCGCTCCCGGGGAGTCCCGGCGCGGCGGGACCCCCAAGTCCACGGGTCTCCGCGGGGCGCGTGGGGGGATGCTCGCGAGGGAGGAGGAGGAGGAGGAGACCTCCGAGAAGGGATTTCTGTCTTTCCGGATGCCGGGGTAGTGCCTTGAGCTTGCGCGTGCGGGCGTGCGCGGGGCTCCCTGGGGAGGGAAGCCGGAGGGAGGGCGGGGAGGCGGAGGGTCCGCTCCCGCCTGCTGCGGCAGATGGTCTCAGTTGCTCTGCCTCCGGCGGTCGGCGGCTGGGGGGGCAGTTCTGAGAGCCAGGAGGCGTCCGCCGGCCACTCCCCGCTTTTCCTCTGCGCCTGGGGACGCCCTTCGCCCCCTCGCGGGCCTCACGCCGGCCCCCACTATTAGTCCGTTCCCTGGCCTGTGGCCCCTGGAGTGGCCTGGGGGCCGTGTAACACCCGGGAGAGGACGTGGGGACCTGGCCTCCCCTACCTTCCCGGTCCAGGCGCCTCTCGTGGCGGTATCGGTGGGGAAGCGCTGAGAGGAACGCCTGGCCAGACCAGAGCAGGCGTTCATTAAATCTTGGTAGCGGGAGTCAAGGTTGTGCGGTTCCAGTAAAGTCAATTGTATAGGTGCCTCGAATGTTTTGCAAACAAGTTCCGGTGCTAGGTAGGATCGGCCGGCGAGAGCTGAGCCTTCGGCTGGTTTCTTCCTTTTTTGGAGGAAGCGTGCAGTGTGGGAAGCATGACTTGGGAGAAGATGGGAAGACTTGGGCCGGTTTCGCCGACCGTGACAGTGTCAGGGAGGTTACCCCGAAACGGGACACTTGGGCAGACTTCGAAGTCGGGCGCTTGAACCCCGCGGCCTCCTGGCCCTGGGAGCCACACCAAGGAGGCCCTGCCAACCCTGACGTGCTCGTATCAGATGAGAGAAGGCTGGACCGGAACAAATTGGTTGCTCTTAAAAAACAGTAGGCGCGCTCCAGACATCGCCATCAGACTTACTTCTAGAGACTAGAAGCAAGGAAAATCGTTCAGGGCCGGGTGATGCCTTCTGGGAGGGGTGAGGACGGAGTAATGTGTCAGGGTTTCCTTGCCAGACTTTTAAAGTTTATTTAACCACTTTATGAGGTCAAATTTCTTGTTACGATTCGGAAGTTTTTTGAACCTCTTAACTTTCAAACCAGAAGAAGGGGGGAGAGGGGAGAGGGAAGGGCAAGAGTGAAGTCGGGTACCCTTATTCAGTAGCAGTTAACCCCAAGTGAAGTTCTGGTTCAGTAGGTCTCTGTTCTTTATTGTTTCTAAGGCTTAAAGCCATACTATTTACTAGTCATTTTAACCTGAGGCTGCTGTAACGAGTGCCGCGAGCTAGGTGACTTCAACAAGTATGTGTTTCTGACAGTTCTAGAGGCTACAAGTCTGAGATCTGGGTGCCAGCATGTCGGGTTCTGATGAGGGCCCTTTCCTGGCTTGCAGACAGCCGACTTCTGGCAGTGTCCTCACCCGGAGAAAGGGCTGCCTCTTTCCCGCTTAAGAGGACACTCATCCCATTGTGTGGGGGGCACCCTCAAGACTTGGTTACCTCTCAAAGGCCCCGCATCCCAAATCCTGTCACATTAGGGCTTCATCATGTGAACTGGGCAGGGGTGGGGCAGAAACATTCGGTCCATAGCAAGTGAAATCTTATTTTTAGTGGAGTGTATTTTAAGGACAGGAGTTTGCTGTGAGGTTTCGAAGTCAGAAATAACCACCCTCCAATCACTCGTAGAAGGATTGCATTTCCTTGTGCTTTTTTCACTTTGCTTTTCTCTTTCTTTCTCGACCTCCCCTTTCTTTCCTTTCTCTACTTTCTTGCTGTCATCATTTGACACTTGGAATAGAGATTGTCAGAGATGGTTGTGGTAGTTTGAAGTCCATTCCGGAGGTGACTAGTATCTCCAAAACACTAGCTGGTCTTGAATTCTCCAGGTGTGAGATGCTCCTTGACAAGGGCCGAAGTATCCAGGTTGAACTTGTATGAAAACGCTTTAAAGGTAAAAATAGGACTTCTCTGGTGGCGCAGTGGTTAAGAATCCACCTGCCAATGCAGGGGGGACATGGGTTCGAGCCCTGGTCCGGGAAGATCCCACGTGCCGCGGAGCAACTAAGCCCGTGCGCCACAACTACTGAGCCCACGTGCCACAACTACTGAAGCCCGCACGCCTAGAGCCCGTGCTCCGCAACAAGAAACCCACACACCACAACGAAGAGTGGCCCCCGCTCGCCACAACCAGAGAAAGCCCGTGTGCAGCAACGAAGAACCAACACAGCCAAAAATAAATAAAATAAAAAAATTTATTTAAAAAAAAGTAAAAATATTTTTTTCTGGGTTTATACACGGTGTTTCTATGTTACACTCATTAACTTATGTAATATTCATCTAGTATATATATATTATACTCATTTAATGTTACTTATTTAGTATTTAGAATTGGTTTGACATCAATATGTATTTTGAAGATTGTGCTGAAAATCAGGACAGTAAGACCTAGACCTTTGCTTAAAGAGCTTCACAGTATATTCTGAAACTTTATTGCCTGTGTATTTCCCCTTCTAACATAACACATACAGGGTGCTGAGTTAGAGGACTTATTTGCCAGTTGGAGAAGGTGTTCTAACTGAATTTTTGTGGGCATTTGGGTTTATTTAGAGTGAGTCTGTTAAATTCCTGATAAGATTTGTGAGTTAAATTTAAAGCAAGGCGCTCTTAATACAGAACATTTCTTTTACCTGAGGTTAGATAAGCCTTTTTTCATTTTTTTACGCTGGTGATTGTAAGAATTAGGTGGGCACTCCTGCCATATGGTGTAGAAGTGAAATTTATCGTTTCTTCAGAGAGTTGGAAAGAGAAGTGTTGTCAGAAGGATCTATTATTGATAATAGTGAGTTTTTTTGGTGCTATACCACCTGGTGGAAAAGCCGGGAAAATGTGGTTTCTAGAACTCTTGAAAATATCCAGGGAAAGCAAGATGTTTGTGGTAAAAGCAGGATGGGGAGAAAGGGGGTTGAGAAATTTCTTTCTTCTCTTGCCAGGCAAAGGAACATAGCCCAACTTCTTTCTTTCTCCAAGAATACCAAAAATGTTATTTTCTTTCTTATTTTATATTGGTGCCCTCTTTAAGAAAGAAAAAAAAAAAAGGAAAAGGCTTAAAAACCGGTCTGAAAGATATAGAGGGAATGAACATGTGTGGCTTTTTGGTGGTAGTTTGAATGTCATGCTTACTGCTGTATCCCCAGGGCCTCCATCAGTAAATATTAGTTGAAATGAATGAATTCTTTCCTGGTTTGATAATTGTTGGCTCTTTATGGGTTTTCAATGTACCCTGTCTCATGATTCTTCCAAGAATCCTCTGAACATTAACCTAATGAAAGGTTAGGCCTTGTTAAGTGGTTCACCAAAGACCTCCATTTAGGTGGGGGAAAGGCAGAACTCGTTTTCCTGACTCAAATTCCGGTCTCCTTTTTGCTGCTTCTGGGCTATAAAAATAATTTTTTTTTTTTTTTTTTATTTTTGGCCGAACCATGCGGCATGCGAGATCTTGGTTCCCTGACCAGTGATCGAACCTGCACCCCATGAAGTGGAAGTGCTGAGTCTTAACCACTGGACCGCCAGGGAAGTCCCCCAAAAATATATATATATTTTTTTGCGATACACAGGCCTCTCACTGTCGTGGCCTCTCCCGTTGCGGAGCACAGGCTCCGGACGCGCAGGCTCAGCAGCCGTGGCTCACGGGCCCAGCCTCTCCGCGGATTGTGGGATCTTCCCAGACCGGGGCAAGAACCTGTGTCCCCTGCATCGGCAGGTGGACTCTCAACTACTGCACCACCAGTGAAGTCCCCCCAAAATAATTTTAATATTCCATTTTCCTTTTGCAAAATGGACATCTATAATTTAGGAGTTTCTTAAAACTTTGACACCCGGTAGGTGTCATTCATATATCTTCATTACAGTGTTCATAATTCATACTTTTGAATTCACCATTTTGTTTCATGCAGAACCAAGAATGTCAACAGTCTGTTACCATAATTTTCCTTTTCTACACATTCAGGCTTCCAGGAGTAGAAATGGACTAAAATTGTTGGACTTCCCTGGTGGCACAGTGGTTAAGAATCTGCCTGCCAGTGCAGGGGACATAGGTTCGAGCCCTGGTCTGGGAAGATCCCACGTGCCGTGGAGCAGCTAAGCCCGCGCGCCACAACTACTGAGCCTGCGCTCTAGGGCCTGCGAACCACAACTACTGAGCCTGCGTGCCACAACTACTGAAGCCCGCGCGCCTAGAGCCCGTGCTCTGCAGCTAAAGAAGCCACCGCAATGAGACGCCTGCGCACAGCAATGAGAAGCCCGTGCACAGCAATGAGAGAGTAGCCCCCGTTCACTGCAGCTAGAGAAAGTCCGCCCACAGCAGCAAAGACCCAACACAGCCATAAATAAATAAAATAAATAAATAAGAAATGGACTAAAATTATTAATATAATCTGTCAGCATGTCTTATTCTGCTTTTTTTGTAAGCTAAGGCTTGAGCCTTGTGTAGATAATAGGAATAAGACATGACACTGTGATCGCTTTAGAATTAGAATAGTCAGGAAGTCTTGAAGAACTTTAAATTGTCTTCTGAACCATCCACGCTTTTAAAAAAGTTAAACTGAAGAATGGTTTAATAAGGCAAGCCTGTGAGACTCCGCATAACAGGCCTCAAGTTTGCCCCTGGGTTTTTTCCTTATCATAATTTAAATATTTCTGTGGTTCTCTGGTTCTGTGTCTTATTGCTAGAATCAACAGTAATGAGTTGCACTGTTTTATTCAGTGTTTCCATTCATTAGAAGTTTTGGTGATAGACCGCGGGGGGTAGGGATGCAAAGAACAATGGTTTATAACATTAAAGGTATTTCGGTTAAACTTTTATACTAACATTGAATCCCTATATTACTGAATATAAACATTCCCAGCAGTCAGTTTTGCCGGGTGCACAGTCATGTGCACATTTTGTTGCCGTGTCCAATATATTCTGTCCTTGCACAGTATTAATCCATTGGAATTTTGTGTTTGTGTGAGCAGGACTCAAAGAGACACATTCCTCTAACTGAATTTCAGAAGGAAATTAGTCACCAATCTTATATACCTGCATACATGAGCAATACACTTTCTACCTCATTTCTTCTTCTGGCTAATTTTTAGGATTTGGAATTATTTGGAAAGCAGTGACACAAAACATTTACGAAAAGAAAAGCTAAAAATATCCAATAATGTGGTTATTCTTTTTAGACTTCCTTTGGCAGTCAGTGCATGTCATACTGTAAACATTCATTTTTCTGGGACAAAAATATTAGGCTGACCGAATGCTTTCTAGTGTGGCCTGATCACCAGCTTCTAGCCCAGAGCAACAGTTCTTGCTTACTGCCAGCTTCCCACATAAATATCTGCCTTTTGATAAAGGCCCCAGTTCGAGGCTTGTGTTTCACTTCTGATTTGTCCCAGGGTCATTAGCTAGCCAGACCCCTCTTTGGAAGGCATGGTGAAAGACAACATTGGATATTATAAGATATATGCTTGCAAAGGTACGTCTTGGCTAACTTGGCTCGTTTGCGTCCTTGTCTCATTGAAGAGCTGATATATATGTTGCCTTGTGGGAGGTTTTATTCTGGCTCAGCAAGTATTGCCTATATCATATGTTATATAACAAGGCTCAGCTTATTGTTTGCTCTCTGATGCAGCAACTTTTAACTAACAGCCTGTAACTAGGACCCTAGTCTTATTAAGCCTTCTTCAGTTGCCTTCAGTATCCAAGTTATTCCCCATCACAGAACCTGGGCCTGGAATTGCTTCCCTTAGTTCCTCTTCCCTTGTCAGCTTCCGTGTCACCTTCCCAGAGAAGTCTTCCTGAACCACCAATCCGAAGTAGGCACCCTTCCCTCTTAAAGTCCTCTGCTCTTTCCCTTCATAGCAAAAATTATAATTTGTTATTATATTTTGTTTAGGACAGAGACTAACGCGTTTACCCAGGGTCTAAAATAAATACCTGGCAGTTAGTAGGAGATGGAATGAATGGAAGCCTACTCATCATTCTGGATGGAAGTCCCAGTACTTGGTACTGTGCGTTTTCCTTTACACACAAATGTACACAGTTTCCCCCCTCTCCCAACTAGACATAAGCCTCCACAGTATCTTAGCCATTTAAAAAAGGATGATATTGTTATCAACAGGTATCAGATATCTGTTGATCTGATATCAACAGATTGATATCTGTTACTTCTAGTTTAGATATAACGATTTTTTCCCTTACTTTAAGAAAGCCACTCATTCATTCATGCAACAGATGAGTTTATTTTTGCAAACAGTTTATTTTTGCTGTGAATGGAAAGAGTAGAAGGCTGAGGGGAGGGGTGTGTACTTCGGATTGGTGATTCAGGAAGACTTCTCTGAGAAGGTGACAGGTAAAGAGGATCTGTATCTCCCCCCCCCACCCCCCCACCCCGCCCAAATCTGGCTCTGGGGACAGAGCAGTGAAAAAATAATGTCCCTAGCCTCATTTAGTAAATTTTAAAAAGCTTATCAAATACACAAATTAAAGCATCTCTCATTTTTCTTTAAAGAGCTAGCTCCTTTAGTAAAAGGGGCCTTTTAACTGTTTACAGTTTTTCAGGAATCACCCCTATTGTGCAAAGTCTGGTAAAGCTATTACATCTATTTAGATGGAGACGTTGGCTGAGAAACAAGCCACATTTCTCTGTTGACATCTGTTGTCAACTTGTAGATCATTGTGTTCCAGCAGAAACATAATCATCCTATAGTTAGTTCTGGTTTGCCTCTCAGTGGCTAGGCGAAATGGTTTTTGTTTACTTGCTATATACATATTTTTCATGGAGAGGGCCCAGATACACACTAGGAAAGAGATGTCAGAGTCCATAAAAAAGATTAAAATGTGAAATAAATGTAAAAATGTCACAAACTAGAAGTGGCCATCATTCTAAAACTGTGCTGCCACATAAGGTAGTTATTCGCCACATATGGCTGTCAGCACTGGAAATGTGGCTCACCTGATTTGAGAGAGGCTGTGAGTCTGAAATACATACTGGATTTCCAAGACAAAGGAAAGAATATAAAATATGCCACAATAATTTTTTAATATTGATTACGTGTTGAAATAATACTTAGGATATATTGAGTCAAATAAAATTAATTTTTACCTGTTTATTTTTTAACATGGCTCTTAGAAAATTTTAAGTTAGTGGCTTGCGTTCTATCACTGTTGGACAGTGCTGTTTGCGCTAACTCTTGCCAGGGGTGTGAATCTCCATCCTTGAGATGGCTGCAGGTGAATGGATGTGGTACCAGCCAGACCCACTGGGAAGATTTTTCTTTGTGAAGAGGAACTTGCCATTTGCTGTTTGGTATAGTTTCTTTTCAGCCTAGCTTAGGTCACACATACAAGCATTTTGAGATTGTGAAACTTTTGTGTGTGGGGACTTCCCTTTTTTTCACTCGTGAGCTGATAGGATAAAACCATCCTTATGGCATTCTAGCTGCAACTGTGCCTTCAGTGTACAGAGGAGAGGGCTCATTCTTTCATAGAGTATTAACACAGCCAGAGTAATCTGCATTTTATAGGCTGTAGTTGCTCACTGCTGCTACATGATTCCATCAGCTAAGATAATTTACCAATTATATATTGCAACACTCAGTTCTTTTGCCAGATACTAAACAAAGTGAGATAATAAGAGAAGGAAAAAGGATGAGTTGGGCAATTGGAGACCAGAAGAATAGATTTAGAAGATCTTGGATTTAAAAGATTTAGAATGTAAGCAGCAAAGTGTTTTCATGAAATTAATGCAGGTTGGGCAGAGTGTGTGTGTGTGTGTGTGTGTGTGTGTGTGTGTGTGTGTGTGTGTGCGCATTGTGAAAGGAGCTTCCTAAATTCATTTCCCAACTGTTTATTGAATATTCACAATGGCCTAGGCTGTGCTAGGGATTCAATGAACAAACCAGATTGAAACCTGCTCTCATGCCGTTTAGTTAGATCAACTCTTATCCATGGTAAAGAGCAAGATCTGAGTCCAAAATTTGGCTCCATGTTTGTTTTGTATATGCTGAAAAAATGAGTAGTTTCTCATATGCATGTCATTTGTACTGGAAAGGTTTTAAGATTTTATAAATAGAGCAATATGTTCTTAAATTTTTTTTTTTTTTTTTTGTGGTATGCGGGCCTCTCACTGTTGTGGCCTCTCCCGTTGTGGAGCACAGGCTCCAGACGCGCAGGCTCAGCGGCCACGGCTTACGGGCCCAGCCGCTCCGCGACATGTGGGATCTTCCCAGACGGGGGCACGAACCCGTGTCCCCTGCATTGGCAGGCGGACTCTCAACCACTGCGCCACCAGGGAAGCCCCTTAAATTTCATTTTATTTTTTTATTAATTAATTAATTTTTGGCTGCTTTGGTTCTTCCTTGCTGTGCGCGACTTTCTTTAGTTGCAGCGAGCAGGGGCTACTCTTTGTTGTGGTGGGCGAGCTTCTCATTGCGGTGGCTTCTCTTGTTGCGGAGCACGGGCTCTAGGCGCGGGCTTTAGTAGTTGTGGCTCGAGGGTTCCAGAGTGCAGGCTCAGTAGTTGTGGCGCACGGGCTTAGTTGCCCCGCAGCATGTGGTATCTTCCCGGACCAGGGCTTAAACCCGTGTCCCCTGCATTGGCAGGCGGATTCTTAACCACTGCGCCACCAGGGAAGTCCTGGATTGTTTTCTTTTAGGATAGATGTACAAAATAGAATTTACTGAGCATGAGGGTGTAACCATTTTATGGCTCTAGTTATTTATTGTCAATTTAAGACTATATTTTTCTCTGGTTTCACTGCACCCTCAGCTCCACTGGGTATAGTCATTAAGATAGAGGAAAAACTTCGTAAAGACATCTCATTGTTATTGCATTCCTTTAATTAACAGTGAATTTAGGGACTTCCTTGACAGCCCAGTGGTTAAGATTCCATGCTTCCACTGCAGCACTGCAGGGTGTTCAGTCACTGGTTGGGGAACTAAAGATCCCACATGCTGCGCAGTGCGGCCAAAAAACCCCCCAAAACAAAAAACAATGGTGAATTTAATTTTTTGTACTTCTGAGTGGGTCTTCCTCTTGGTGTGAGCAATGTTCATGGCTAATTTTTTTTTAATTTGTTCTATTTATTTATTTTTGGCTGTGTTGGGTCCTCGTTGCTGCGCGCGGGCTTTCTCTATGTGAGCAGGGGCTACTCTTCGTTGCACTGCGCTGTCTTCTCATTGCGGTGGCTTCTCTTGTTGTGGAGCACAGGCTTCAGTAGTTGTGGCATACGGGCTCTAGAGCACAAGCTCAGTAGTTGTGGCGCACTGGCTTAGTTGCTCTGCGGCATGTGGGATCTTCCCGGACCAGGGCTCGAACCCGTGTCTCCTGCATTGGCAGGCAGATTCTTAACCACTGCGCCACCAGGGAAGTCCCTGTTCTTGGCTTTTGACCATGTGTTAGGTCGGTGGAAATCTTGAGAACACTGCTCTTTGCGTCTCATGCCTATTTAGCTGGGTAGATGCTTCCCCTTTTTTGTGGTCAGCTGAACTTCAGGTTATTTTTGACTTTGTTTGTACCAAAGGGTGGTTGCATGTTCTGGCCTTTGGAAATACTTTAGAATGTGTTTCAGGCTGACATCACTGAAACTCAGAGCAAAATCCTTTTTTAACTCCTATAATTACAGCACAGGAAGGGCATTGCTAAGACAGCAGCAGCATCCTGTGAATACACTGTGGAATATTGAGGGTGGGGAGCTGGATGATGTGTCTTTGGTAACCATGTGAAAAAGGGTGACTGGGGGTGCCTGCTTATCTTTGAATTTCAATACATTTAGCATCAGTTTTCCAGCCACTATGGTAGAATTTTGAGGATTCTAAGCTCTCTTATAAACAAACTGGAAACTGAAAAAAAGTTTAGGACAAACTAGTAAAAATCCCACCTACAAAAGAGGATTTTTATACTGTTTACCTGTGAGCTTATTGTTTGTGGTTGAAAAATTGCAATTAGATGGAATCTGTCCCTACAGTCTGCTTTAAGGCTCACCTGTGTCCAAAATTGTTGCTTAATGTGTTATAATCTGATTAACCGCTAATTTGATCTCATTTAATTTTTTTCTTCTTTCAGAGTATTTTAATTAAGTGAATCTTTCAAAAGGATGTGAAGAGTTATTTCTGACTTTAGATAGATTATGAACTCTCCTTAATCCTTATATTCTTAGACAACTCAAATTTACCCTGAAAATTTCCTACAGTTGCTTGTTTTGAGGAATGTCTTTTTTGGTAGTTTGCCATTTAGGTCATAGAAATTTATGTGTCTGATACAGTTCTTAAAGAGCAAAACAAAAACCAAAAAATTTTTATGAAAATAGAAAACATAGCTAGGTGCATTACATAGGAGAAAAAAAATACCAATACTAAAATGAAGTTTAACATTCCATGATGTTTTACAGTTAAAGGAGCTTTCCAGGGGAATTAAGGTTCAGTTGGTATATTTGGACTCTAATTTCAGTGGAGCTTTGAGATGAGGAACAAAACAAGTTATATTGGTTTAAGCAGATCCAGGTTTAATGGCAAAGGTGAATTCAGGGGTTGCTTGACTGTAGTCAGTGATTTCCCAGCTATGGGAAAATATAAATATTATGTAGGTGGCTTAAAGAAACAGTATTACTTTTGTATGTTTAAGGCCTGTTTCTGTTTGTTTAAACACGCTTGTGGATTGCTTTTTCTTGCCTGTTTTCCTTTGGGGGGAAGTACTGCCGTTTCAGATCTGTCTGAGGTTTGGGAATTCCTTTCTTGCTTTTCCTAATGGTCTGGGGTGGGCACATAGTGCAGTTGGCTGGCGTGAGTGTGGTCGTTCTGCTGTACTGAGGTGTGGGGTTGGATCCTCGGCTGTACCGTGGGTCTCGTCTAGAGGAAATTTGTCCTGTGAACTGTACCCAAAGCTTAATTATTCCTGCCATTCAGTGGAGAGGATTTGGAGGTAGGCCCTGTAGAAGAAGGAGTACCTTTCAAAAAGGCAAACCTAGCACCAATATCAACAAATCAACTTGAGATCCATTCTCACTGCACTAGTTCCTGTGCAGTTTTCATTAAAATGGATCTTAGCGGGGAGGGGCAAAATAGGGGTACGGAGTAAAGAGGTACCAACTGTTATGAATAAAATAAGCTACAAGGGTATATTGTACAAAATAGGGAATATAGCTACTGTTTTATAATAACTATAAATGGACTATAACCTTTAAAAATTGTGAATCACTGTATTTTACACCTGTAACATATATTGTACATCAACTGTACTTCAATTTAAAAATATCTTTATAAGAAGAAAAAATAAAATGGATTTTGTTCTTTTTAGGTGAGGCTATTACTATAAAAAAAGGGGGGAACTGGATTTTGTTACAGGCTAAAAGGGCAGTGTGTTCTTTTATTAAAAAAACTTATTTTTGGCTGCATTGGGTCTTCGTTGCTGCACGCGGGCTTTCTTTGGTTGCGGCGAGCAGGGGCTACTCATCATTGCAGTGCGCGGGCTTCTCACTGTGGTGGCTTCTCTTGTAGCAGAGCACGGGCCCTAGAGCGCGCAGGCTTCAGTAGTTGTGGCACACGGGCTCAGTAGTTGTGGCTCGCAGGGTCTAGAACACAGGCTCAGTAGTTGTGGCGCATGGGCTTAGTTGCTCCGCGGCATGTGGGATCTTCCGGGACCAGGGCTTGAACCCGTGTCCCCTGCATTGGCAGGCGGATTCTTAACCACTGTGCAACCAGGAAGGTCCTGGGTGGTGTGTTCTTGATTGACTGATTGCAAGCAGTCGTGTGAGGCAGCCTGAGTTAAATCATTGCTAGCTGTGTTGTCTTGGGCAAGTCATTACACCTCTTTAAGCCTCAGTTTCTTCATCTGTGAAGTAGTAGCATGCCTGGCACATAATAAGCAGTAATTAATATTGGCCATTATTATTTGTAAAAGGTTCTACTATATCTAATCATGTACTTTGAGTGTACTAGGTTGAATGGAGAACTGACAGTGGTTGAGAGGTTTGAAGTGAACCTAATAACCTAGCCAAAGAATGCAAGACAGCAGGAAATTAGGTTGTGTCTCTGACTTTATGGACCAAAATGAATTGGGAATCTCAGTGTAATTGATCAGGAAGGCGTCATTCCTGGAGGCTTAATTTTCTTTTTCTTTTCTTTTTCCCCCCCTTCTGTATCAGTGTGGTGCCTTTGTTTTCTGGTAAAGGGCTGATTCCTCCTGACCAAGCGTGAGGCCACCTCTCCAAGTCTTTACCCTCTTCTTTTCTCCTTTAAAGCAAGCCACCCCAGTGGAAAGAGAATGAGCAGGCATATGGAAGTGGGGTTCTTTTGCCCAAGCCTTTATGAAAAAGTTAACACATTGTACGAAAGCTTTTTTCTTTTCAACTTCCTCTGTTCTCCCTGTCTGATCTGCCTCTGAGTGCAGGATTTTAGTTGCAGTTTTGCTCGAGGCTGCTGGCTTGACCGGGTGACAAATTACGCTTCTTCCTGGGGGCTTTCCTTTTTCCTTCCAAAGGTCTAAATCGCCTTGTGCTCATTGTTTAGGGACTTAGTCACTGTCTTGTTTCTGGTTTTCATAGGGTGGAATCAAATGAGGTAATTGATGTGAGCTTTGTAACGTGCTGCAGGGGAGATGCTGCGGCAGCTGTGGAGACCCGTTCCACACGCGTGGCTGGCTTCCCACCCACAGAGTGTCTGTGTCCTCTCTTAGGCGTTTCAATGTTGCTGGACGCATCCGCAGTTTGGAAACAAGCTCGCTTATGCAAAATTTGAATGCAGGCATGAAAGAAGCTCAGTGAGTCATGTGATCTGTTTGGCTAACTCTTCAGAGGTCACTTATGCTCTGTGAAAGTGGTCCGAGTGTTGGAATCTGGTGGGAAACCTCTTCCTTTGGGCCATGTGAGCGTCCTGGGGTTTGCTATTCCCTTTCTGCCCCCAGCCTCCCCTCCCTTTGGTTGTGTGTTTCTTACAATAAATTGGTTGTCTGAAACTGGCTTTAGATTAATTCTGGTTGTGAAGAATTTTAATCACTTTAAAAACCTCTGATTTGACTGAGCTGTAGTATTACTGATGTACTCTTATAAATAATATCATCAATTCGTATGAAAGACTTGGAACAGTATCTGGCATGTGAGTACATGTTTAATAAACTAATGTTAACTAGTATTATTTCTACCGGTATTGGCATTATCAGTTTAAAACAATTTGGTAGGAGCTTATACTGAGACAGTGAGGTTCAGTAGAAAAGCCTAGGGATCTAGAATTGGGAGACTCTTGCGTTTGGATCTGTCATTTATCAGTTCTGAGAGCTGCAGCAGGTCCCTTAACTTCCTTGAGTATCAGTTTGGTAATCTTTAAAAGAAACTATCATAGAGGGATTAAATGAGAAAATGCGTATGGAAGGTATTGCTAGACTATAAATTGTTTCATAATTGTAAGTATGATAGCATCACAGGTGTGTTTAGAGACTACTATAAAATTTTCTCCTATTTTTAATGTATATCTTGTCTTTTATAAATTGACTATAAATTCTCAGCCTGTCATAGCAGTGGAGGTGACACTTGACAAATAGCGTTGAAAAATGAATTTATTCCCCCATCTCATTCAGGTGTGTCTGTTTGTATCTGCAAAGTGGTGATTTGTGTTTGGGGACCTGAACAGTTACATCGACGCAAGTTGAATTACTTTATGAATGGACTGTGCTGTTTATGAAGCACTCGGATGCTTTGGAAAAAGACGGCATTCTAGTTCATTGTTGGCTGCATCAGGGAACCTGAGTACATTTCATTAGTTTTAAGCCTTCCAGATTATCCTGTCTGTAAGCTTCATGAGGGCAGACCACGTCTGTCCTGATCACCACTGTATCTTCACTGTTAGTGTGGTGCCTGGCACAGGGCACGGAGAGGGGCCATTGATATTTGTTGATTGACCAACTGATCAGACTTGATCAGACTTGCATCAGAATTATAATCAAGAAAAAGAAGTTGGGTGACATAGTGAAACAGATGTCTTTTGGTTTCAAGAGTAGTAATGATAAACAATGGTAATAGATTCTCTATCATGTGAAAGTGAGACATTTAGGTGAAATGGAAAGTATGCTGGGCTGGGGATGTGGAAACCTCCTAGGCCTGCTCTTTGTTAAATAGTGGAGGTAACTATGGGAGTTACCTAGCTGCTTTGGGCTTTAGTTTCTTCCTCAAAGGACCTGTCCAGTTCTGTGACAAATAGTTAATTTATTCTAGAGCTGCATTCCTTATTGGAGGGAAAGTAACAGATAAGGCTTGAAAGGGATTCCATGAAATGTATTGAGATGCCAGATGAATTAGTTTGGAAACAGCTATCTTAAGTCGTATTTGGTTGGGTAGGGTTGAATTTAAGTGAGTTGATTAGTCATCGTTTGAGAAATGTAGAATATGTAGAATTATTTCTTTTCCTGAAGAGGGAACATCTTGGGAAAGAAATCAAAGGGGCTGGGACTTACCAGGTGGTGCAGTGGTTAAGAATCCGCCTGCCAATGCAGGGGAAATGGATTTAAGCCCTGGTCCAGGAAGATCCCACATGCCACGGAGCAACTAAGCCCGTGCTCCACAACTACTGAGCCTGTGTGCCATAACTACTGAAGCCCGCCCGCCTAGAGCCCGTGCTCCGCAACAAGGGAAGCCACCGCGATGAGAAGCCTGCGCACTGCATTGCACCACAACGAAGAGTAGCCCAGAGTAGCCCCCGCTCGAGGCAACTAGAGAAAGCCCGCGCACAGCAACAAAGGCCCAACGCAGCCCGCCCCCACCAAAAAATCAAAGGGGCTCTTGTGTGGTGTATTTAATTCATCCATGTATAGTGCCAACAAGAATGGGTTTCATGCAAGTTGAAGGGAACTGTTAATTGTTCTGAACTTCTATATTGCACGATTTATAAATATAGTGTCAAGAACTATTTAGGAAAGAGCCCACCAGGAGTGCCACATTCCTCAAAGACAGGGCAGGATGAGTGTGTGAGAGTCATCTGCTTGCTGAGAATGCTGAGACAGGAGCCACTGTGCTCATTAAGCATGTGTGCTTGTGGGCTGGTGCAACATTTGGGAGTGAGGAGCTGTATTCATTTCCTCTGGAAAATCTAATTTTTTCTTTTGTTTCTGGTGTCTGCTTTATTCCAACTGCACATACCGTTGCCGGGTAAATGTTCCTTGAAAACTTCTTTTAGCGGGACTTCCCTGGTGGTGCAGTGGTTAAGAATCCACCTGCCGATGCAGGGGACACGGCTTCGAGTCCTGGGCGGGGAAGATCCCACATGCCACAGAGCAACTAAGCCCGTGCGCCACAACTACAGAGCCTGTGCTCCGGAGCCCACGAGCCACAACTATTGAGCCCACGTGCCACAACTACTGAAGCCCGCGTGCCTAGAACCCGTGCTCCGCCACAAGAGAAGACACCGCGATGAGAAGCCCGTGCATCTCAACGAAGAGTAGCCCCCGCTCGCCACAACTAGAGAAAGCCTGCGCGCAGCAATGAAGACCCAATGAGGCCAAAAATAAATAAATAAAATTAAATTATATAAAAAAAAACCAAAACTTCTTTTAGCAAGTTAAATCCTATTATGAAATGTCAGTCTATTGTCTAACACATCATAGCCAAATGCCAGACTTCTAGAGGCTTCTCTTGCCCACACTCTGTGTTGAGTGCCTTAAGCAGCCTCTCCATTCACTGATCTGAAAATACCCAGTTGAAGACTCATTTCTTACAATCTCTTGTCCTCTGATTGCTACACATGTATTTAAGTATTGCTGTCGTGACAGTGAAAATTCTTGAGGGCTAGGGACTTTTGCTTCATAGAGGCCATGTCGAATGATTCATGAATGTGATGATTAACTTGGTTCCTTACTGAGGCATTGTCTTTCCAGAGAAGTGGGTTATTTTTGTTTGTTTGTTTTGGTTGTACCAGGGGTCTTGTGGAATCTTAATTCCCCAACCAGGGGTTGAACTCGGGCCCTCAGCAGTGAAATCACGGAGTCCTAACCACTGGACAACCAGGGAATTCCCGAGAAGGATTATTTTTAATCTGGGCAGTTTATTTAGGACTTTCCTCTCATATGATTCTTTTTTTAAGAAAATTTACTTATTTATTATTTATTTATTTTTGGCTGTGTTGGGTCTTCGTTGCTGCACGTGGGCTTTCTCTAGGTGCGGCAAACAGGGTCCACTCTTCGTTGCGGTGCAAGGGCTTCTCATTGCGGTGGCCTCCCTCGTGGAGCCCGGGCTCTAGGCACGTGGACTTTAGCAGCTGTGGCACGCGGGCTCAGTATTTGTGGCACACGGGCTTAGTTGCTCCGTGGCACGTGGGATCTTCCCGGACCCACTGCGCCACAGGGAGGCCCCCTCTCATATGTTTCTAATTTCATATGTACTTCAGGGGATATTTCAGCAAGAAGCTATGGGGGAAGCTTTTTCCTTAAAATTGGACTTTTAAACATTTGAGGGATTATTGATAATTTAGAATGATATAAATCTAGGTGGAGTGGTTCCTTTTCACCTGAGGAGTCTGAGGTTTTCAGCTGTTCTTTTAGCTAGAAGGAATATGCTTAAATGTATAATTACATCAAGTTTTGCTTTCAGCCATGGAAATCATAAAAAAATTATTTTTCTAGCAACAACTGTTTTTTTCATTAAACGTATCCTAGTATTCCTGAAGTTCTGTGGTGCATTTTCGGTTTGGGAAACGTGTGATGTGATAATACAGAAGAGACGGTTGATTTAGTTAACTGCTCACATGTTGTGTTTGTTTTAATTTGAAATGTTGGCCTTATAAAAGTCAGTATCATGTCAGAATGGTTTATGTGAACTAAAGTGTTAGCATTTTGTGGCAGTAAAGCACTGAGTCTGCAGATCCTAAATGTTCAGTCATTAAACATTATTTGCAGGATCTCTGAATTTACACAATGGCATTCCATTCATTTAGACACTTACTGCTTGTAACAATTTTAGTGATCAAAAGGGAAAATATGGGCTGAACTATAAAGTAATAGATTTCTCCCAGAAGTATAATTTATGTCTCCCAAAAGGATAGAAATATAAAGTTAAAAAGCTGCTTGGAGGACTTCCCTGGCAGTCCAAGGTAAGATGCTGTGCTTCCAATGCAGGGGGCACAGGTTCAGTCCCTGGTCGGGGGGCTAAGATCCCACATGCCGCGTGGCATGGCCAGAGAAATAAGATAAAATAAATAAATTTAAAAAAGCTGCTTGGAAACACTAAAAGTTCTTTGTGGCTATCAGAACATGTTATGTCCAGTCATGTCTACAGCAGGAGTCAGTTCAAGCCAGTCCCCAGTGGCTGTTTAGTGATTGAGGAGGAATAAGGACAGTGAGAGGGGGATAGAGTGGAGGCGGGGCCAGGTTGGAGATACTGCTGACTTGGGAGGATTTGGTAGCATTGAATGTCGGGGCAGTGATGGGACGTCAGGGATGGATTGTGGGTTTCTGGCTTGGGTGACTGGGAAGATGATGCTGTCACTCACCAAGAGAGGGAATATAGAAGAAAGACCAGATTTGGGAGGGAGGGTAAGTTCAGATAATGTATTGACTCCATGCAGTCGATAAATGTGGGATGAATGAATCTGGGAATGTGTATTTTGAGATGTCTGTGGGGTATCAACGTTTACTGGGTTTGTCATCCTGGAGGTAGAGAAGGTAGACATGCTCTGGAGACAGAGCTTTGGGATTTGGTGAAGCCATGAGGTCTTCAACCAGAAGCATGGAGAATACCAGCGTTTAAGCGGTAGGCAAAGCAGAGTGTGCTCACGGAGATGAGTCAAGAAGGAGTGGCTGGGGCTTCCCTGGTGACGCAGTGGTTGAGAGTCCGCCTGCCGATGCAGGGGACGTGGGTTCGTGCCCCGGTCCGGGAAGATCCCACATGCCGCGGAGCGGCTGGGCCCGTGAGCCATGGCCGCTGAGCCTGCGCGTCTGGAGACTGTGCTCCGCAACGGGAGAGGCCACAACAGTGAGAGGCCCGCGTACCACAAAAAAAAAAAAAAAAAGCACAAGAGCTTGGTCAGTAGGACAAGTGCTGCAGAAAAGCCAAGAAGGACTGAAGTGGAGCCAGTAGGAGGTCTCTGGAGACCAGGAGGAGAGGCTCTTCAGTGAACTGGAGGGGCAGTCAGACCGCAGTGGGAGGAGGAGTGAGTACCTGTGGACGGACTGGGGAAAGTGGGTGTAGGCTGTGCCCCCAGGAAGCTTGGCTGGGAAGGAGAGGACAGTGTAAGAAAATGAGGAGGCCATAGGTCGAGGAAGCTAGTTGGGGTGTTGTCATTTTTAGTTGAGAGGCTTGAGTAGAAAGAAAGAGTATGGGCAGTGAGGATGCAGGTGAGGGGAAGGGGATTGTTGAAGGGGATAAGCTGCCTTCCCCAGTGGAAGGGATGGTATTTGGACCGTAAGTGGAAGAGCCCTGCTTAGAAAGATGGCTTCTTGGAGAACAGATGGGGAGTGAAATCTGGAAGCATGTACATGGTACAACAGGAGGTGACTGGGAGTTTGAGTCGGTGGCAGGTGGACTTGGATGGAGGAGGGTGTTTGCATGGAGGTGGGGCGGGGTGTGGGCAGAAACCCGCAGAGGCAGAAGAGGGAATGCTGGTGTGCCTGGACAGCCAGCTGGTGTTGTAGATGGGGCAGCTGGTGTCACCCTGTGGGCGTGGTGAGAGCCTCGGCTGGAGAAGGAAGTTTGGCTGGCTCTAAAGGGCCTTACTTGCCAGCCTGACGACTGTGGATTTTGTTTTCTGGGTAAGGAGTTGCAATTTAGGGAGGAATAATGTAGTCTATGGTTTTGAAACCAATAGCAGTTTATGGCAGAGTTGAGAGAGAGACAGGGCTGTTGTCTGGGAGGCTATTGCAGTAACCTGTGTGAAGGTCGTTAGGGCTAGAAATAGGGCAGTTGCCTTGGGAGAGATGAGGATTCCAGAAGTTGAGTGGGCAGATTGGCACCTGCTTGACTAGGTGAGGGAGGGAGAGGAAGGAGAGGAGGAAAAAGGAGACGGAGGTGTGGAAAGCGGCTGGGAGGATGGCAGCACCGTTGTGGAAGCAGCACAGGCGGAAGAGAAGCGGGTCTAGTGAGGAGATGTGGGACAGTTCAGTTTCAGGCACATTTACAGAACATTTATGTAGTATCCAGCTGACAACCAGGGCCAGGGGTCTGGAGCTCAGGCGAGAGGTCAAGGCAAGAGGCAAAGATTTGGAAGCATGAGATCATCATCCTTGAATTAGAAGTGGTTAAGATTTATTTCAAGGAACAAGAGAAAAATAAATCTTGATGTGGACTGTAAACGTAAACTTCTCAGACCATTGCAGTATATTTTTAACTTTCTTAGAATAAAGCCTTTGATGACTAGACTGTGGAAATGCCCCCAAATAGCTCAAAATTAACATGACAAGAAGATGTTAGGAAATATATTTAAGAAGTTTCGGTAGAAATGCTGGTATCTTGATAGTTTTTTCTTCTCCCATTAAAATCTGTTTCTTTAATCCTTTTATTCTTTTTGATGAGACGTCAGACGACTGATGGGGACTACTTGGTTGTATTTTTGAAAAGCCTTTGAAGGTGAAATATACTGTCCTGAGTGTGGTATCATTGCATTTTGTTTCCTGGGTTTGGCAACGGTGGATACTTAATAATTAGGTAGTCTAATGCAGTGTCCAGGGATGGATTTAAAAAGAAAACAACTGAAGTGGTTTATAGATATTTTTAAAAATTTATTTTATTTATTTATTTATTTTTGACTGTTGGCTCTCCGTTGCTGCACGCGGGCTTTCTCTAATTGCAGCGAGCGGGGGCTACTCCTCATTGCGGTGCACAGGCTTCTCATTGTGGTGGCTTCTCTTGTTGCAGAGCAGGGGCTCTAGGCGCATGGGCTTCAGTAGTTGTGGCACGCAGGCTCAGTAGTTGTGGCGCACGGGCTTAGTTGCTCCGTGGCATGTGGGATCTTCCCCGACCAGGGCTCGAACCCGTGTCCCCTGCCTTGGCAGGCGGATTCTCAACCACTGCACCACCAGGGAAGCCCTGTTTATATTTCTTTTCAGGAAGTAGGCTGATTACAGTTTGTATTTAGCGAAATACTAAATGAGCCTTGCCTTGGGATCTCCCATAAAATCTACATTTTCCTGCTTTCCTTCCTAAAATGTATAAGCAGGTAATATTGCTGTTCTGTGGAAATGTTGATTACACAGAAGCAAATTCTTTAAGTCTCTGGAATGTCCAGCAGTGTGATGGGCATTCTAGAATTTGTGGAGGGATGTGAGTGATTATCCTCCCCTACCGCCAGCTACTCTCTGTCAAACTATCTCTACTACTTCCATTTTGATTTAATGCCTAAGAGAGATGACTGTGCCTGCTTTTCTGGTATCAGTAAACATTTATTGAGTGCTTGCTTTATACACCAGTTGCTGTGCTTGGCTATGGGGGTTCAGAAAGGAATAAGCCAGTGTCCCTTCCCTCCAGAGGACACTGTGCAGTGGAAAGTCATAAAGAGCTGTTGTGATTTTGTGACATAAAAAGAAGTATGTATTTGTGCCTGGTACAAGACTTCTAAAAACTCTTGGGATTTCCTAACTGTTAAGAGTGAGAAAAGTGAAAGGAGTGTCTTTTTTTTTTTTTTTTTTTGCGTTACGTGGGCCTCTCACTGTTGGGGCCTCTCCCGGAGGCGCAGGTTCAGCGGCCATGGCTCGTGGGCCCAGCCGTTCTGCGGCATGTGGGATCTTCCCGGACCGGGGCACGAACCCGTGTCTCCTGCATTGGCAGGCAGACTCTCAACCACTGCGCCACCAGGGAAGCCCAGGAGTGTGTTTTATTATTCATAATAAGTTCAACCACCCTGAGTTTATGTTAATGAGGTGACTTCTGAGAAGCCCCTGAGGTTTGAGGGGCTGGTTTCCAGGGGAACCAAGCACCTGATTCGAGGGGCTAGAGATTGGGTTCAATCACCAGTGGCCAATGAGTCAATCAGTCATGCTTACGTAATTAAAGCCTCCATAAAAATCTTAACTGAAAGTGTTTGGAGAGCCTCCTGGTTGGTAAACAAGGACAGGTGCTGGGGGGGTGACGCGCATAGCTGCTCTTAGCCCTTCCCACACACCCTATCCTGTGCTCTCTTCCATCTGATTGTTCCTGAATTGTATCCTTTGTAATAAACGGAATAGTAAGTAAAGTGCTTTCCTGAGTTGTGTGAGCCACTCTTGCAAATGATCAAACCCCAATTGGGTGGTTATGGGAACAACCTGATGTACAGCCAGTCGGTCAGAAGCACAGGTGACAACTTGGACTTGCCATTGGCATCCAGAGTGGGAAGGAAGCCGTGTGGGCCTGAGCACTTAGCCTGTGGGGTCTGCTAACCCCAAGGTAGATAGTGTCAGAATTGAATTAAATTGTAGGACACCCAGGTGGCGTCTGCAGAGAATTGCTTGGTGCAGTGGGGAACTCCCACAGAGCTGGTGTCAGAAGTGCAGTGTTGTAAGCAGTGGAGCAGAAAGTACAGAAAGAGTTTTCCTTTCAGAGACCATTGTGGATGCACAGGGAAGGGGCATCCTGATGGTTGATAACAACAGTGGCTCATGTTTATGGCCTGATTACAGTGCATTTTACCTTGATTGCTTCATTTCATCCTCACACTGACCCAGTGACGTAGGCATGGCTGTTTTCTTTGGACAGAAGAGGCACAGAGAGGCTCAATAGTAGATGGTAAATAGAGGAACCAGGAATAGAAACTGGGCAGTCTGGTGTGAGAACCCACACTTTAAAAAAGTGAGGAAGAGAGTAGGGGAAGCGGCAGTCTAGTTAGGGTACCTCCGCCATGTGTGCAAAATCAGGGGAGGAGTGTGTGGAGCTTGGGCTGGGGGTAGGGGATGGTGGGAGGAGAAATCATAAGGTTAAGGTTAAATTAAGCCTGATGAGCTCGTCTGAAGTCAGGTAGTGGCAGGTGATGTTAGAGAGGGGGATGGAGACCAGATTGTGAAAATAGGCTGTGTCTTGGGACTTCCCTGGCGGTCCAGTGGTTAAGACTCCGTGCTTCCACTGCAGGGGGCCCGGGTTCCATGCCTGGTTGGGGAACTCTAAGATCCCACACGCCACGCGGTATGGCAAGAAAAGAAAAAGAAAGGCAGGGCTTCCCTGGTGGCGCAGTGGTTGAGAGTCCGCCTGCCGATGCAGGGGACACGGGTTCGTGCCCCGGTCCGGGAAGATCCCACGTGCTGCGGAGCGGCTGGGCCCGTGAGCCATGGCCGCTGAGCCTGCGCGTCCGGAGCCTGTGCTCCGCAATGGGAGAGGCCGAGGCCACAACAGTGACAGGCCCTCGTACCGCAAAAAAAAAGGCAGGGTCTCCTTTTATATCAAGGTCTATCATGAAATTCCTAAAAGTATCCTTACCGTTTTGTGTCTATCGCACATTTACTGTGGACATTCAGAAGAAGCCTTTTGAATTTATAGCATTCTTATTTTCATCCCAGTTGTACTCACTGTCATTAAAAAATATGAGTGTATCATGTGGGTGGAAATTATAATGATCTTGATTGTCGCTCACAACTCCAAAGAAGTTGGGGGTTTCCGTGTGGTTTATTGTAATTTAAAGAGCAGTCTGTAATTAGCAGGCTTTGGAAATTTGTTTCAAGAAGTGGTAGATGAAGGAGCTCTAGAGGCTGGTTGTACATTGTACATCACTGTTTTCCTCGCAGATGAGAAAGAAAATTTAAAGGATATGGATGAGTTTCAAGAATTAAAGTCAGGGCTTCCTTGGTGGCGCGGTGGTTGAGAGTCCGCCTGCTGATGCAGGGGACCACGGGTTCGTGCCCCGGTCCGGGAAGATCCCACATGCCGCGGAGCGGCTGGGCACGTGAGCCATGGCCGCTGAGCCTGTGCATCCGGAGCTCCGCAACGGGAGGGGCCACAACAGTGAGAGGCCCGCGTACCGAAAAAAAAAAAAAAAAGAATTAAAGTTAGACACTCACCCTTATTGGCACACTGAGATGGCTCAGATGTTTGCAGTAAGGATTATTGAGCACAGATCATGTGCAGAGTTTAGTACTACATGTAACTGGGTTACTATGAAAGTGTCCTGCTCCCTCCCTATAAAGAACTCTGGGATTATATGGGGAGACCTACATAATAGGATGCAATTTGTGAATAGTAACAAATAGCTGTATAAATGAGCATAGAAGAGATTAAAATAAATACATTTAGGAGACATTTAAAGTAAACACGTTGTAATACTACCCCTGATCTATTCATCTGCAACTCTTGTTAAGCATGGGGGCGCCAGGAAGCAGGATAGAAAAGGGCAGACCTAATTAGGAATACCTCCTGAAGGTTGTAGAAACTTGTTTGGATTTGGGTGTTGGAAGGATAAAAGCTCAAAAAATGTTGGAGTGGGCGTGTCTTATTTTTCTGTAGAAAAAGCACTGGTGTCTTTTTTTTTTTTGGTGTGTGTTTTTAAAAGGTTTAGATTGCTTCCAAAACATATAATAAGTTTTATAGACTTATTTTCAGAAATGCCATGTGTGTCTCTAATTGAGGTTATCTCCAGGGGTAGGTGGTTAGTGAGTACTTTCTAGAATCATTACAGAGTGTTATCCATGAGGTTGGGATTGATCTTAAATTAGAATGTTCCTTCCCACTCTTTCTCCATAGTTATCAAATCAGATATTTCTGTTAGGGAATCCAAGGTTGTAATAGAAAAGGAAATTATTATTATTATTTTTTGAGGTACGCGGTCCTCTCACTGTTGTGGCCTCTCCCGTTGCAGCCTCTCCCGTTGCGGAGCACAGGCTCCAGACGCGCAGGCTCAGCGGCCATGGCTCACGGGCCCAGCCGCTCCGCGGCATGTGGGATCTTCCCGGATCGGGGCACGAACCCGTGTCCCCTGCATCGGCAGCCGGACTCTCAACCACTGCGCCACCAGGGAAGCCCCGAAAAGTATTTTTTAACTGTTATATTGTCGAAGTAAATAGTAATTTCTTGAAGCAGGTCAAAATGCTAGGAAAGAATGTTTTTCTTTTTACTATTGTAAAGTAATTCTGAATACAGTAATTATATGAAAGGAGTATGAATACCTTTGTAGCTGCCATCCAACTTAAAAGATAAGACACTGCAGATAAGAGTTGAACTCTGGGTTTCACTTCTGGCCCCATTTTCTCTCTCCCTCCCTTTCTCTCCATTTCTTTTTTTACCACTGCCACCCATGTATTTTATAGTTTTTACTACGGGTATCTATGTAAATGTTCATCATCAATAGTTAGTGTTAATTTTACATGTTTTTAAAACTTGTAGCTGTGGTGTCATAGTGCATGTTTTCATCTGTCACTCACTTCTATTGTTCAACTTTGTTTTTGAGGTTTTTGTTGCTCTAGTTCATTCTTTTTAACTGCTCAACACACTATAGTGTATCCATTTTCCTGTTCATGGACATTTAATTATGATTTCCTCCCATTTTTCTCTAATACAAATGATATTGCAGTCACATTTTTACGTGTGTGTGACTTTCTGTAGGTTATAATCCCAGGAGCGGACCTACTTAGTCATAGGGAAGGGAATGCATCTTCATGTTCTTTGGGTACGTTCCTCAGTCCTATCTTTGAAATGGAAGCTTGAGGATTAGGACATTATTTCTTTTTAACTTGTATACTGATTTTCTTGTGTTAGTGGTTTGTAACTTTTGGTGATTTATGTAAAGTTCCATTTAACTGAATAATGTATGGTTGCATATCTTAACCTAGGAACTATAAAAAAGAAATTCCTCAGCTCTGTTTGTTTGATTACCAGTACCCACTTGAAGTTACAGTGAGTGTGGCTTCGTGGGGCAGGGGAGACTTTTAAAAAAATTTTTTATTTTGTATTGGGGTATAGTCGATTAACAATGTTGTGTTAGTTTCAGGTGTACAGCAAAGTGATTCAGTTATACATAACATGTGTCTATTCTTTTTCAAATTCTTTTCCCATTTAGGTTATTACAGAATATTGAGCTGAGTTCCCTGTGCTATACAGTAGGTCGTTGTTGGTTGTCTATTTTAAATATAACAGTGTGTACATGCCAAACCCAAACTCCCAGTCTATCCCTCCCCCCCACCATTCCCCCGGGGGAGACTATTGAATAGATTATAACATTTTTTGGTGGTGTTTAAGTTATATACAGTTTACTTGAAAATCTCTTTAAATTAAAAACATTCTGTTGAGGTATAATTAACGCACAAACATTATATTAGTTTCAGGTGTGCAAACATAGTGATTCAATATTTGTATATATTGCAAAATGACCACCACATTAAGTCTAGTTAACATTCATCACCGTACATAGTTACGTAATTTTTTTTCCCTTGTGATGAGAACTTAAGATCTACTCTGTTAGCAGATATGCACTACAGTATTCACTACAGTCACCATGCTGTCCTGAATATCTCTTTTTAAATCCTCATTATGTCTCAGGGTGATCAAGTGGTAGGGAACAGGTGCCTGAATTATTCAGCATGGCGTAAATCACGGTAGGATCTTATTGAAATAACCTGGTGTGCTCTCTTTGGGTGAAAGAGTGTTCTGTTTTCTTATCATAGCCTTCCTGATCAAGCTGCCTGTGTGTAATTTGTGGCTTCCAAGATACCCATTGGACTGGGTTTAGGCTGATAATATCAGTTCCTTCATGTTTCTTCCGCAACTTATTTTTTAGAACTTTTTTGTAACTCTCTTTTTAATAAGATCCTAAAACCATTTGCCATTATGGTTTAGTTGTTTCTCCAAACATTTATTTCCTTCTGACAGGAATCAATAAGAAAGCTACTTCTCATGGCTGTTGGCCACAAGTTCTGTGATATGTCATTATTGACAGAGACCTTTTTTTTTCTAACTTTATTTTTATTGATTGATTGGTTGATGTACAATATTGTGTTACAGGTGTACAATATAGTGATAAACATTTTTTTTGTCAGTCCCAAACTCCCTAACTATCCCTCCCCCACCCCCACCCGTCCCCCCTGCTAACCATAAGTTTGTTCTCTGAGTCTGTGAGTCTGTTTCTGTTTTGTAAATAAGTTCATTTGTACCATTTTTTTTTTTAGATTCTGCATGTAAGTAATATCATACAATGTTTCTCTTTCTCTGTCTAGCTTACATCACTCAGTGTGACAATCTCTAGGTCCATCCATGTTGCTGCAAATGGCATTATTTCATTCTCTTTAATGGCTGAGTAGTATTCCATTGTATATATCTACCACATCTTCTTTATTCACTCCTCTGTCGATAGACATTTAGGTTGCTTCCATGTCTTGGCTATTGTAAACAGCGCCGCAGTGAACATTGTGGTGCATGTATCCTTTCAGACCATGTTTTTCTCCAGGTACATGCCCAGGAGTGGGATTGTAGGATCATATGGTAGCTCTATTTTTAGTTTTTTAAGGAACCTCCAAACTGTTCTCCATAGTGGCTGTACCAATTTACATTCCCACCAACAGTGTAGGAGGGTTCCCTTCTGACAGAGACTTTCTGAGCAGCATAGACAATCTCCTGTTATTTCTATGATGAAGAAATGAGGAATAAACTTTGCCTTTATGGATTTAATGTAGATCACTAGTTCATCGGAGGCTTCTGAGGGCCTTTTATATTCTTCTCCACTGTCCCGCTGGTTTGGACTTGGAACTTTAAAGTAGGTGATGGTCAAAACGGACACAAGTGGGAAATCCTGTGGATGTGGTATCCTATGAGTCTGTACCGTTGTTGACACTGGGTTTGAGAAGTAACTGACTCCAAGGAATATTTAAGCAAGTAATCTGTTCTTGAATACCCGAATTTCTTTGGTCACGTAAAAGTACATAGTGATTCTTATTCCTATACCTGGAGCCATCTAATTACAATTATTTGTTGCAAATTATCTTTTCTGCATTAGGCTTCCCTGTAAGCTGATGAGAATGAGCTCTGGTTGACATCTCACCTGGTTAAATTGTTTGCTTTATCCTCTGACCTAGCACTTATTCTAAAAATTTATCCTTAAAAAAACAAAACTATGTAGGGACTTCCCTGGCCGTCCAGTGGTTAGGGCTCTGCGCTTCCACTGCAGGGGGCGCAGGTTCCATCCCCGGTTGGGGAACTAGTATCCCACATGCCTTGCGGTGCTGCCAAAAAACCCCCAAAAACCCAGCTATGTAAAGATCTCTTACAAGAAGCCTCATCAAAGTCTTGTTTTTAATAGTGGAAAATTTGGAAACAGTTTAAAGGCCCAGCATCACATTTGTCAGGTATATAGAGGTTCTACTGTTTTAAATTACTTGCAGATCACAGTGGTTAAAAGTGTGTGTGTGTGTGTGTGTGTGTGTGTGCGTGTGTGTGTATAACAAAATTTACCATTTTAATCCTCTTTAAGTGTATAATTAAATGGTATTAAGTGCTTTCACACTGCCGTGTGGGCAGGTTTCTTAATGGAGTTGATAATTGTAACTTTGGGTTATTTTGGATATCAAAGAAGTTAATACATGTGAAAAGCTTAGACTGTGCCTGGTCCATTGTAAATATTCAATAAATACTAGCTATTTTATTTTTATATAAAAATAAAATGTGTGCATACATATTCATTCTTTATTTTAACATAACATTGTATATAAGTTATACAACATGATGATTTGATATACATAGTGAAATGATTACTACAGTCAAGCTAATTAACATGTGATTTCCTCACATAGGTACCATTTTTTTGATGTGTAATGAGAACACCTGAAATCTACTCTCAGCACATCTCCTGTATTCAGTACAGTATTCTTAACTGTAGCCATCATCCTGTACATTAGCTCTCTAGACTTATCCTGTATAACTGCAACATTGTATCCTTTGACCAACAAACATTAGCTGTTGTTAAAGTATTCAATATGCAGATATTCACGGAATTTTTTTAAATGGAAAAGATTTTTTTTTTCTTCTTTGCGGTACGCGGGCCTCTCACTGCTGTGGCCTCTCCCGTTGCGGAGCACAGGCTCCAGAAGCGCAGGCTCAGCGGCCATGGCTCACGGGCCCAGCCGCTTCGCGGCATGTGGGATCTTCCTGGACCAGGGCAGGAACCCGTGTCCCCGGCATCGGCAGGCGGACTCTCAATCACTGTGCCACCAGGGAAGCCCTGGAAAAGATTTTTAAAACAACATGTGTAGGACTTCCCTGGTGGTGCAGTGGTTAAGAATCTGCCTGCCAATGCAGGGGACATGGGTTTGACCCCTGGTCGGGGAAGATCCCACATGCCACGGAGCAACTAAGCCCATGCGCCACAACTGCTGAGCCCACGTGCCACAACTACTGAAGCCCACGCACCTAGAGCCCATGTTCCACAACAAGAGAAGCCACTGCTGTGCGAAGCCCGCGCACCGCAACGAAGAGTAGCCCCTGCTGTCGCAACCTGAGAAAGCCCACATGCAGCAACGAAGATGGCAAGATCTCTCTGGATGTAATAGGTTAATCTCCTTTTGCTTCTGTGCTATTTTTCCTCCTATAGTTGTCCTGTTTTTCTTTTGTAATATATAGAAAAAAAAATTTTGCATACAAATTTTTTTCTGGAGTCTTTGGGTAAAAACACCCAGAGGTTACTGGCAGGTTAATCCTAAAAAGGACAATTTGATTTTCCACTTTATCTCAGAGTTTCATTTGTTGTTGACTAATTATGTAAATAAAGTTAAGGTTTATTGTGGCTTGCATACAGTTGTGTCGAAAATATGCTTTCATACAAAGGCCACTTCCTTAAGGGTACCCTTAAAATTGTATATCGTTTGTTAATCTTACTATGGTATTTTGTTTTTCTTAACTATAGTTTCCTGTTCTTCCGATTTTGCATGTCAACATTGCTGAAAATAAATATTTTGCTCTGCAGGGTTAGTAAGCCAGATGGAGTGGTGTTTCTAATTCAAGGAAATAGCCTAAACCGTCATCAGTTAAAATGGCATAAAAAGCCAGGTGTACTTTGATTAGAGTAAGGTAGAGAGCCAGGAAGAGTCTAGATTCCCTGTGCCCATGCTGTTAAAACTGTTCCCGAAGTAAAGGTGGAGAGAATATAGGAAGGGGTGGGGAACCAAAGACCGAAACATTTCTCAGCAGGGCCATGTGTTAGCTTAGCAAATGTTGTAGTCTTCTTAATACCTGTTTATTTTATTGTATTTATTTTTTAAAACACGTATTTATTTGTTTATTAATTTGGCCACGCCGGCAGCTTACGGAATCCTAGTTCTCTGACTAGGGATCGAACCCAGGCCTCGGCAGTGAAATCATGGAGTCTTAACCACTGGACCACCAGGGAATTCCCTTAATACCTGTTTAAACATCAGTAAGTTTTCTTCTCAGTTTTTAGTCAGATTGCCTTAGGCATATGTGTCATATTTGTCCTGACTTCTAGCATACCTTGGAATGCCCAGAGGCTTGTGTAGGTGCTGGTATGAGAAGCAAGGCCCAGACAGCTTGGGTATTTTCTTATGGATTCAGGTGGAATTGTTGATGGTTTGCATGCTTTGAGAGAGCTTCTCTGAGTTTATTCAACAAATATCGAACACTCATTGGGTTGAGAATTTTTGTGGGTTGGGCCAAAAGGGAGTGAAGGAAATGGACAAATAATTAACACAAACAGTTATTAAGTGATGAATATCGTGTACAGTATTAATGTGTACTGAATGAGTGAATTATTAAGTGATGAATAGGCACTGTATTAAGTGCTTAATTGTACTATCAGTTCATCATCATCACAGCAACCCTGTGAGACAGGTACTATTATCATCTTCACTTATAAGAGAGAGTACATTAGGGAAGAAGTTATCCTTTCTTAAAAAATATTTTCATCTTGAAAGTTTTTATGTACTTTTGGTATATATTCTGTTTTTTTGGGTTTTTTTGGCCACACAGCATAGCATGTGGGATCTTAGTTCCCTGACCAGGGATGGAAGCCTCGCCCCTGCAGTGGAAGTGTGGAGTCTTAACCACTGGACTGCCAGGGAATTCCGTATATTCTGTTTCTTTCTTTTTTTTTAAAAAATAAATTTATTTATTTTTGGCTGTGTTGGGACTTTGTTGTTGCCCGTGGGCTTTCTCTAGTTGCGGCGAGCCGGCGCTACTCTTCCTTGCGGTGAGCAGGCTTCTCATCGCGGTGGCTTCTTCTGTGGCGGAGCACGGGCTCTAGGCGCGGGCTTCAGTAGTTGTGGCTCGTGGGCTCTAGAGCACAGGTTCAGTAGTTGTGGCGCACGGGCTTAGTTGCTCCACGGCATGTGGGATCTTCCTGGATCAGGGCTTGAACCCGTGTCCCTTGCATTGGCAAGTGGATTCTTAACCTGTGCCACCAGGGAAACCCTATATTCTGTTTTATAAAGTAAAACTTTTTATTACTAGCCCTCTGTCTTGCCATCTCCTATCAAAAGAAGAAAAAAGGATCAAGATTTTATTCCTGAGGTTAAGAATGGAGTATGTTGTGTCTTTAGACACAGACGCTTCATCTTTATTTGTGTAGATATTTGAATGTTAAAAATTGAGATATAACTAATATAAAGTAAAATATACAAATCTTAATGGTACCGCTTAATGTGTGTCTCTCCCTGCCCCTTCCTGTCTCCACCACCATCACCCAGATCAAAATACAGTACATTCTGCCACCCCAGAAAGTTCCTTTGTGTCCATTCCCAGTCAGTAATCTCCTCGTTCCTTGGCTAAAACCACTATTCTGACGTCTGTCCCTGTAAATTAACTCTGCTTCATCTTGAGCTTCATATAAATGAAACCACGCACTCACTATGCTGTCTTTTGGCCAGTGCAATATCATGTGATTTATCCATGTTGTTTGCATGTGTCAGTAATTCTTTATTGCTCTGTGGTATTCCATTGTATGAATGTGTCATAATGTATCCATTTTCTTCATGAACATTTGGATTATTTTCAGCTGCTTTGAACATTATTGTAGTACATGTCTTTTGATGGACATATGCCCTCATTTCTCTTGGGTATATAACGAGGAGTGGAATTGCTGTGTCATGGGATGAGTGTTTGGCTTTAGTAGATATGTATTCTGACATGGTTAGACCAATGTAAATGCTCACCAGCAATGTATGAGAGTTCCTTTGCTGCACATCCTTGCCCACAGTTTTTTTTTAGATGTTTGAATTTTTGCTGCATCTTCAAGTACAGAGCTTGGGAGAAGTTTGCTGATTGCTGCAACTTGGATAAGATAAAGATAAATTAACAATATACAATCAGCCATAAGATTTTGCTCAGCAACTTATTCAGATGTAGTCGTTGTTTAAATGACAGTTGAAAAAAGGTTGGTTGCACCCCATCCATCCACTTTTTCTTTTTTTTTTTTTTTCACTTTTTCTTTAAATCAACTTTGTCAAAATTCTAGCCCAATTATGCTTATGTTTTTCCAGGATAAGAGACTCATCATTTCCCCCCTCGTTTTCATGCTGAACTATTAAAAAAAAAAATTACTTAACATTCTTGTAGGAAACCTCGTACTTCAGAAGGAATCAGTGTTTGATTTATCTCCTTTCAACACATATTTCTTCTATTGATATGGAGTGAAAGACCCAGGAAAAAATGTGTACATTTTGACAATCTAATAATAGTTGTTGCAGCTTTTGTTGAGGGCCTCCTCTGGGCCAGGCTGTGTTCTAAGTGATTTGTATTCCTTAGCTCCTTTATTTTCCATCACAACCCAGTGAGGTATACTTACTATTCTCATTCCCATTTTACAGATGAGGAAACTAAAGCCCTGGGAGGTTAAGTAATTCGCCCAGGTTTATCCAGTAGTAAGTGCAGAAGCTGGAATTTTAATCTAAGTCTATCTAGCTTACAATGAACAAAATTAGCTTCCCTCCTTATTATTACTAGTTTGTCAATCATAACTAAATGGCAGATCTCTACATAGTTACGATTTACTAACTCAGTTTGTTTTTAACCGAACATCCCCCTTCTTATCCCCATCTTGGCAAAAGATAAATGAAGCCCATATTTTTTTATTCCCAAGATTAATTGTTTTTAGGCCCTCCAAGGAATATATGAAACAGAATGAGCAGGAAATAGGTCCAGTCTTCAGCAGTGCTATATGTAGTCCCCAAGATGAGAGATGCATATGGCTGACCGTGCCCTAGAAAGTGCGTGACATGGATGAAGAGCTGTGACTCTCGAGGTACCAGGCTTTGTGTAGGAGATGTCTGGCCTGCGCTTTGAAAACTCGCTGGACCTTGGACATGTAGGCACTACAGGCTGGGCCAGGGGGGATGGGGGGGTGGAATCTGTGCCCCAAGTTGCAGATACTCGTGTTTGATGGGGCATGAGGTGTGTGTCAGGCATAAACTTGGCGAGTAGAGGCCTCCCAGATCCTGATCGGGTCAAGGAGGCTCTTGAATGTCTGGCCGACCAGCCTCTTGAGGTATTCCCTGCTTTGGGAAGATGAGTGTGGGCAGCGGTATGGCAGCATGTGGAGGTGGAGAAGCCTCTGGAAGGTTTGCAATAGGATGTCAGCCTTGTGGGATGGAAGGTCAGGAGGGAGACCTGTGCTGGAGAAAATAGACACAGAACTGGTTGTAGGAGCTGTGGGAGTGGATGGAGTCACCTGGCTAGCTCTCTAGAGGAGGGGCGTTAACCAAGGGTGGGTGTCAGAATTGTTCATAAAACTCTTGAAGATACACAGGCCTGGGCCGACCTCGGAGCTTCTGATTGGTGGTTCTGGGGTGGATTTTTTTTTTTTTTTTTTTTTTTTGCCGTACGCGGGCCTCTCACTGTTGTGGCCTCTCCCGTTGCGGAGCACAGGTTCCGGACACGCAGGCTCAGTGGCCATGGCTCACGGGCCCAGCCGCTCCGCGGCATGTGGGATCTTCCCAGACCGGGGCACGAACCCGTGTCCCCTGCATTGGCAGGTGGACTCTCAACCACTGTGCCACCAGGGAAGCCCTGGGATGGATTTTAATAGGAGCCTCTGCTTATTCTAATGCACTTTCCTTCCCCACCCTGCAGGTAAGAATCTGAGGAAAACGGGTCTGGGAGACCCCTTTAGGACCCACTCACATCTCAGGGGCAGGAGAGTCAGAAGACAGAAATTCTTCTGTCTTGAGAGGCAAGGGAGCAGCGTTAAATATCTCCAAAAAGGCCTTGTTTCCAAAGTGGTCACGCTGTTGCTGTTCAAACACTTCCAGAGCTTGCCAACTTCCCAGGCAGCCATTTTTGGACAATTTTGAGGATCAGAAAAGCTTTTTGGTGAAATAAGCCAAAGTATCTCCTTGTATAGCTTTCACAGGGTGGGCCTTCCCTGCAGGGAGCACAAGGCTGGTCCTGCCTACAAGTGATTCTCTTTATGGTTATAAAGACAGTTTTCACGTCTCCCCAGTTTCCCTTTTTCCTACCCTAAACACCACCCGTGTACTCGCGTGGTGTTTTCAGAGTCTTCATTATTATTACCCCTTTGAGACTGTTCCTCTTTGTCACTATTGTTCTTCAAAAAAGGCCTCCCCGCATTTAGGCATTTTGACCTGCACAAAATAGAGGGGGCCGTTTATTCCTCTCGTTATATAGGTAATACACTTCTGCAATTTTTTTTTTCCCCTGAGGGAGTGGAGGGATCCCAAGTACAGACCTTAAATGTACATTTAATTTCATCTTGGATTCATCCTGTTCTTTGAGCCTGTGGATCTCAACTGTGTTAGCTGGCCCACCTTCCCAGATGTCATTTTGCCAATTTGATAAGCAAATTTGATCCTCTCCCAGCAGAAGAGGAAGCAGGCCTCAAAGTCAGGCTGAGGTAGCCACACCTGGATATCTTTATCACATGACCTGTGAGTTCAGTTAGGAGCTGATAGACCAAATGCTAGTATCTAATCAATGCTGACTAATATATCACCTCACACCAGAATGGCCATCATCAAAAAATCTACAAACAATAAATGCTGGAGAGGGTGTGGAGAAAAGGGGACCCTCTTGCACTGTTGGTGGGAATGTAAATTGATACAACCACTGTGGAGAACAGTATGGAGGTTCCTTGAAAAACTAAAAATAGAACTACCATACGATCCAGCAATCCCACTACTGGGCATATACCCTGAGAAAACCATAATTCAAAAAGAGACGTGTACCACAATGGTCAGTGCAGCCCTGTTTACAGTAGCCAGGACATGGATGCAACCTAATTGTCCATTGACAGATGAATGGATAAAGAAGATGTGGCACATATATACAATGGAATATTACTCAGCCATAAAAAGAAATGAAATTGAGTTATTTGTAGTGAGGTGGATAGACCTAGAGTCTGTCATACAGAGTGAAGTAAGTCAGAAAGAGAAAAAAAAATACCGTATGCTAGCACATGTATATGGAATCTAAAAAAAAAAAAAGTTCTGGAGAACCTAGGGGCAGGACAGGAATAAAGACACAGATGTAGAGAACGGACTGGAGGACAGGGGTATGGGGAAGTGTAAGCTGTGACAAAGTGAGAGAGTGGCATGGAAATATATACACTACCAAATGTAAAATAGATAGCTAGTGGGAAGCAGCCGCATAGCACAGAGAGATCAGCTCGGTGCTTTGTGACCACCTAGAGGGGTGGGATAGGGAGGGTGGGAGGGAGACGCAAGAGGGAGGAGATAAGGGGATATATGTATATGTATAGCTGATTCACTTTGTTATACAGCAGAAAGTAACGCAACATTGTAAAGCAATTATACTCCAATAAAGGTGTTAACAAAAGAATCATCCTCATAAAAAAAAAATACTGAGTTGAGCTCCGGATGCCAACATAAAAAAATTGCTTTTGCATCCTAGGAGATGTTTACTAGGAAAGGAGTTTTAGGGGTCTTGCCTTTTCCTGCACCTTAAAGAACCAATTGCACTAGAGAGATTTACTGTTGTAGGTTTCATATAGATTCTTACACAGTTCTGCTTCAAATATATTACGTGCATTGGAATGTCCCTGCACTGGATGTTTACTTTTAGTCACACTGTTCTGCAACCTTTATATGACTCGGGCATGTCAGATTGTTTGTGTGGCTAGTTCTGCTTCTACTGCTGTTGACACTGATTTCTTACATGCTTTTAGATTAGTGTCCAAGAGGTATTTGCTATATGTGCTTGGCTGCATTTGATATAAATAGATTTCAGGTCGGTGTTGGAAAGTGCCCTATAACCATATACAGAGCTAACTTATTAAGGATATGCTATTGCATTTCAGACACTTAGATCTAATAATAGCAAAAGCAGTCTCTTAACAGGCTGTGCCTCTCTCTGATGCCCCTTCATTTTTATGTTTTTAAAGTGCGGACTAAATGTCAGGAACTCTGGCAGCTTACCTAGTTTAAGGCCCAGGATATTTGGAGAGGCAATAAAAATGATAACGACCATGGTGCCTTTAGAGGCATATATTGAGAGTTACTTTTAAGGTACCATTTAATGTTTAATTGTAGACTTGGTGATTGTTATGGGTGAATTATTAAACATTCTTGCTTTGAATTATTGGAAGTGCGAAGACAGTTTTGAAGTTTGCTACAAGCTAGTCGGTGGTTCGATATAGATTACTATGCTTTTCAGTATAACAGCAGTTTCCTTTTCTTCACTTATTGAATAGAGATGAGGAAGGGTGGTATCTTAGCTAAAAACTAGAGGACAGGGTTTCTAATGTCAGAATAAACATTGTAATCTTACGGTTTCTTGAATAATGTAATTTTCTGAATAGATAGTGTATTTTTATTTTGCTTTATAGAAACCCATCTGTGACTTGTTTAAAGACACTTCCATTTTTAAACCTTCTATATCTTTCAGTGTGTGCTATATATATAGCACAGTGTTTTTCTTCATGGCAGGTGCTCAGACTTTTTAAAACACACATCCCTGGACCATGGTTTACAGGCATTATGTCCATTTTGTAGAGGAGACAGATTAATTTATTTGCCTGGCCAGTGCTTGAGCGGCACTCAGACTCGGAGACCGTCCAGTACTGAGATGAATGAGGCCTTTGCACTTTTCACTTAGTGTTGTCTTTTGCTGCCTCTTACCTCCAGGAGAGGTCCTTGAACATGTGGAATTATGTCAAGGTTATCGCAGTAATCCCATACTTATATTACCTAATTGTGCGGTGCTTGGAGATCTTTGTTTCAGTATGTAATTCTCTTATCTTTGAAGTCCTGGCATCTTCAGCCACCACCAGCATGCCTACGGAGTGATGTCTGAGGATGATGACCCAGCTCAGGTTGACTCTGAAGCATCACCAGGTTGGCGGAGGGCAGTTTTTAGTGGAGCTCCTTTTCTGGATCATGTGCAAGTCCATTTTGGAAAAACCTCTGCCTGCTCCGGTGCCAGATGGTAGTTTTTCCTCTGTCAATTAGTAGCACCGGAAGGAGTCATTTCTACCTGGGCATAGTGATCTTGCCAATGGTGTGGCTAATTTTTAATTAACACTCTATATTCCACCTGGAACGAATTCACCGAGATTGCCTTCTCTCATTTCCAAGTAAACGATTTCAGTAAGCATCCCGGCCTCCTTTCTTGCAGTGTTAACTTCTGTGAATGCTATTGAAAAAAAATTACTTATTTGCTAAGATTAATTGACTGTCAAGAACAAATGAGACCAGTACCTGTCCCAGGAGGAATCGGCTCCCACGAGAAATGAGGGTAAGGGGAGATTTTAAATTCAAAACTGGTTCATGGACGGGGCCCGTGATGTCCTCTAAGCAACACTGGTATAGATCCACAGAGGTATTGAAATCGACAGAATGCTCACAATTTTTTTATCTAGTATTTAGCTCTCTGTGATTATGAGTAAATAATTAGCCTTGTTTTGTTTTTTTAAAAGCTGTGATGTCCCATTTCTTTGATATTGCTTTATTTAAGAGGACACAGCATCAGAACTTTAAAGCACACATTACCAATTGATGTGTCATTTCATAGCCTGTACTGTCATTACTGTTGGGAGAGAGGCTGGAATCTCCATAATCTCCATAGAACAGGTGGGCAGATCTAGTCTCCCATGGTGTCGGTGAGGCAAGGCCCAGAGAAAAGAACACTGGACGTGCTGCAGAGGAGGCCTCTCCTGAAATGCTTATCTTAGCCACTGTTAACTGCTTTAAAATTATTTAATTGTAAAAAACGCAACAAAAACAAGTTACTTTTTTAGGAACATACTTTTTTAAAAATCATAAATGCTTTTATTCTTAACTAGAATCCAAGTTATTGGGGGAGGAAGAGATCTTGGGATATGCCTAGCAACAAAATTTCTGAACACAATGTTTACTGGAAGGAATTATTTTTGAGGTTATTTGTGGTATATGTATATATGCATTTGACGGTAGTAGACAAGTATTTATGGGACTTTCAAGTGCCTGCTAAGGACTTCGGGAGATGTGGAAGGAATATAAGACTATCAGCTAGAGACAAAGTTTAAGATCGTATTAGTGGGAAGGAGGGAGGTGCCAACTACTAAGGGGTATAGGGTTTCTTTTCGGGTTGGTAGAACTGTAAACTTGGATTGTGGTGATGATTGTACAGCCTTGTGAATATACTAACACCATTGACGTGTACGCTTCAGATGGGTGGATTTTATGGTATGTGGGTTATATCTCAATAAGGGTGCTTAAGAAAAGATCCTGTTAATGAGTTCACAGTGCAGAGAAGATTCCAGTATCGCCTGTGACTTCCTGCTTTCCTTTTTCCATTCTCCAGGTCTCCCAAAGTAGTTGAGACGAAAGATAAAAAAGACCAAACACTCTTCTCTTCTGGTGGTGGGGAAATGCTGAGCGAGTGGCCCCAGATCTGTGCAGTGAAAGTTGTTTACACAAGCCTTGAGGCTGTAAGCCCAAGAGATAAGAAAAATCAGGCTGAAGGCACACTCGGGCAAAAACTGACCAGAGAAATAGGCCTGGCTGCCTGCTGGGAGATCTGGGGTTTCCTGAAACTGGTCCCTTAATTTATGGACAGTGCTAGGCCGTCAACAAAGTAGTAGTGCAAAGTAAGAGTAAAATTGTGGCACGTGCAACAACATGGAGGAACCTTAAGACGTGATGCTAAGTGAAATATGCTGGTCCCATAAGTGTGTTTCCACCTCGGTGAGGCACCTTAGAGTCGTCGGATTCATAGAGACATAATGTGGAACAGTGGTTGCCAGGGCCTGGGGCGAGGGGAGCATGGTGAGTTAGTGTTTAATGGGTAGAGTTTCAGTTTGGGAAGATGAAGAAATTCTGGAGATGGATGGTGGTGATGGTTACCCAACGGTGTGAATGTGCTTAATGCCACTGACCACTTAAAATGGTTAGTTAGAATGGGGACTTCCCTGGTGGTCCAGTGGTTAAGACTCTGCACTTCCAATGCAGGGGACGTGGGTTCCATCCCCAGCGGGGGAACTAAGATCCCACGTGCCGCACAGCCAAAAAAAAAAGGTTGGAATGTTATAAGTTCAGTGTTAGGTTTATTTAACCACAATAAAAAAATAATAAAGTGAGAGGGAAAAAGGAAGAGACAGGGTATTTGGATTCTCTACTAGACTGGACACCTTTTTTGGTGGCCTTGCCTCTGCTGCTGTCGTGTGTGTGTGTGTGTGTGTGTGTGTGTGTGTGTGTGTGTGTGTGTGTGTGAGAGAGAGAGAGAGAGAGAGAGAGAGAGAGAGAGAGAACCAAGGTCCACTTTTTTTCTGATCCTTTCACCAGCCCCTCATGCAGCATCCCCTGTGTTCCAGAAGCTGGGCTGGGCACTGGAGAAGGACAAAAGTGTGCCCACAAGGCATTTATAATGCAGAAGGAGGTTGGGAGAGGTGCATTTGCTTTGTTTTTTTTTAAATGTGGCATTGCCTTGTGCTCATCTGTGGTAGGAAGTGTGGGTGGCACTATTTAGGTAGTACGGGATGGGGGTGGGGTGGGGCTGACTGTAAGATGGCTGGAAGCCTAATTTAAAGTGGTAAAATCAGCTTGTGGTTGAAATTTGATAGTTGCAGAGGTACTCTTTGAAAAGACACAGTGTCTCTAGAAGAGTAAGACTTGTTGCTAGCTTAAAAATTCTTCACGGAAGAAAGAATTCCTCATGGTGCTGGAGGAACCACCAGGATGATGGTGAGGTAATCCATCTGATGGCTACTCTTTCCTGAGGTAACAGAAGAAAGACACAGTTAAATTTTTTTCTTAAATAAATTTATTTATTTATTTTTGGCTGCGTTGGGCCTTCGTTGCTGCACGAGGGCTTTCTCTAGTTGTGGCGAGCGGGGGCTACTCTTCGTTGCGGTGCGCGGGCTTCTCATTGTGGTGGCTTCTCTTCTTGCAGAGCACAGGCTCTAGGCGCGGGGGCTCAGTAGTTGTGGCTCGTAGGCTCCAGAGCGTAGGCTCAGTAGTTGTGGCGCACGGGCCTAGTTGCTCTGCGGCATGTGGGATCTTCCCAGACCAGGGCTCGAACCCATGTCCCCTGCGTTGGCAGGCGGATTCTTAACCACTACACCACCTGGGAAGTCCCAAGGGAGGGACCTGTTTTTGTGGAGTACTTTATTCTGATTTGAGATTTGTTTATGAATTTCACAATACAAGTAAATAACAGTTTATTTTCCTGTCACCTTTCTACTCTGTGTGTGTGGTGGTTTGCAGCAATTCAGAATATAGTAAAATTTGAAAGGATGTTTAGAAAATTCAAACGGTAAGAATTATTATTCTAATGTTGCTGGAAACAAGTCCTCTGTTTTTTTCCAGAAAAGGAAAACTAGAAAATAACCGCACTAGTGATACTTCTTTCTTTCCACTTGCTCACAATTCCTTTTTCCTTAACCAGTTACATTTAGAAGTCATTGTAACAGGCATTTTAAAGGAAGCGAGTAACGAGCTATCTCATTGTGTTTAAAGCTGTGAATACTGAGGACTTGGCTTTGGCCCGTGTCTTGAGAAAACTGCTGCCTGAACCTGGCTTGGTGCTGTTAGCTATGAGGGACAAAGGCTACTACTTTGTCATTATACTCAAATTTCTTGACCTTTAAGGAGTAGGTCACAAATATATATATTTAAAAAATAGGGGGTGACACTATCATTTGTTTTTCCTCATAAAAGCAAGGGAGGGCTTCCCTGGTGGCACAGTGGTTGAGAGTCCACCTGCCAATGCAGGGGACATGGGTTTGTGCCCCGGTCCGGGAAGATCCCACATGCCACGGAGCGGCTGGGCCCGTGAGCCATGGCCGCTGAGCCTGCGCGTCCGGAGCCTGTGCTCCGCAACGGGAGAGGCCACAACAGTGAGATGCCGCGTACTGCAAAAAAACAAACAAACAACAACAACAACAAAAAAAAGGGAGTTTCTTTTTAAAATAGACTTTCCCCAATGACTAAAATAATATATACCCAACTCAGAAAACTTGGAAATTAGACAAAATGGATACGTTTTTGGAAAATCTCTTCCTTTCAGGGAAGCTGTTGGTTTTGTTTTGAGCAAACTTTGTTTCTGCTGACTTGCCTCTCTCATCCCAGCAGTTCTTTCTGGTTTGGAAATCTCCTTTGTGGAGGGGCTTGTCAAGGACATGGCTCTCCGGCCTCTTGAGTTTGGAGGACTTGGAAGGCAGTCACCCGGCTTTCTCGCCCCATCAGCGTCCTGTCTTGCAGTTTGTTAAACGCTGAAATCTGTAGTCTGGTTAGTGGAACGTCCCTTGGCGGTTCCTCACTTGCGAACGTGTGTCACGAGGGCTTGTGTCTGAGTTTGAGGCTTGACGATCAAGAATGCATCTTGCAAAGGGAAAGAGCCCTTGTGCAGGAGGCCCTGCGTCCGGATTCTGGCCCCACTACTCAGTTGAACTGTAGCAGCGACAAGTTCAACTCAGAATGCTCATGTGTAAGTGGTGTCGACTGAAACTAATGCACACCCTAAAAGCTGAGAATTTAAAAAAAATTTTAAAAAAAAAGCTGAGAATTATGTTTTGTTTGGTGGACCTACTGAGGACTTAAGCCTGGGAGGCAGCCTCTTAGATAGGTATGAAGAGCTAAGGGAGGAGCCAGGATATTTGCAAAAGAAACAAAAAGCCCCAGGTAGTTGGAACATCAAAAGATTACTGTGTTTTTTTTTTTTTTTTTTAATAAATTTATTTATTTTTGTCTGCGAGGGCTTTCTCTAGTTGAGGCAAGCAGGGGCTACTTTTCCTCGCATGCGCGGGCTTCTCATTGCAGTAGCTTTTCTTGTTGTGGAGCACGGGCTCTAGGTGTGCGGGCCTCAGTAGTTGTGGCACATGGGCTCAGTAGTTGTGGCACACGGGCTCAGTAGTTGTGGCACACAGGCTCAGTAGTTGTGGCACATGGGTTCTAGAGCACAGGCTCAGTAGTTGTGACGCACGGGCTTAGTTGCCCTGTGGCTCTGGCTCCGTGGGATCTTTCCGGACCAGGGCTCGAACACATGTCCCCTGCATTGGCAGGTAGATTCTTAACCACTGTGCCACCAGGGAAGTCCCCAAAAGATTACTGTTAATTAAAGAAAACCAGACCTCTCAAGTTAATGCATTTAGTGCTTTTCTATATATGGGAAGGTGCAAGAGTCTGGCTCACTGACATAATTACGTTGATGTGCACCTCAGCTATCCAGAGCCTGTATCCTGTGCTTTCCCATCCTGAGTCCCCTCAGGGTGCACCACTGGGGGTGCCGCAGTGGCTGAGGGCTTGCTGGCCACATTCTTTGTCCACGGTGGTGATAACATTTTTTTAGATAAAATTATCTGACTTATCTGCTATGTAGCAGGTTCTCAGAAAGAATCCTTTCCATGGATGTTATGCCCACCAAAACCTTGTTTCTTTTGTTCAGAAATGTTCACTGAGCACCACCTGTGTACCAGGACTTGCCCTCGGGACTGGATCCCCAAACAGAAAAATCTCTGTCTTCAGGGAGTGCAGATTCTTGTGGGTGAGGCAGTAATAAATAAGATGACTAAATATATGATATTTTAGGTAGTGGTAAGTGCTGAAGAGAACCGAGTGAAGCATGGAAGGTGAGATACGGGGGTGTGTGTGGGGGTGGGGTGGCGGGGGGAGAAGGCGCACTGAATTATTTAAGCTGTAATGTAGCTGCGTGCTGTTTCCGTGTGTAATGGGGTCTTTCGGCTCTAGCTGGAGGCCAGCACTCACCCCTCTGTAGAAGTAGAAATTCCTTGCTGTCCCTGGCGTGGTGTTTCTGGGAGAAGGTGGGTTCTGGATCTTGCTTGGCTGGGAATGAGGGCTCCACAGCAAGGTTTAAGGTTTGAGAGGTGCGTGCGTGCGTGCGTGCGTGCGTGTGTGTGTGTGTGGTCTTTGGATATCCACGGAGAGTGCTTAGAATACTGTCAAGTGTTCAATAAATTTTAGCTGTTATATGTTAACAGTGTGTTGTGTCTTCTGTTATAAAACTGAAAGCTTTAAATAGAAACCGGAGGGGCCACTTTCTTGGGAAAAAAGTGCCCAGTGCTAGAAGAAGAAATTACGTAAGTACCAAATTTGGAGCAGAGATGTAATGTTGACCGCCCCCCCCTCCATCTTTCCCACACTGATACTTCTCTTTTCAAACACCCCAGTCTTCTCTCCTCCTTCCCCCTTTCATCCCCTGGGGCCATTTTGGAGAAATAGGTTTTTAAAGCAGGAACCACAGTTAATATTTGCGACAAAGGCCGCCTTGTGTGATTATCTACTGAATCAATAGGTAGAAGGAAGAAACTTTTCAAAGAACAATCAGTTTTCTAAATATGTACATGGATAAAGAGAAGAGGATAACAATCTAGTAAAGATGTGGTGTATGCTGACTGGTGAAAAAAAAAGATACAGTGCTTTCTTAAACTTTGGCCATCTCTTGTCTAGTGGCTAAATGTGGGTTTTAGAAAATACAGAATTCCATTCAGGAGTGCAAGCTTATTCTGTGTGGTTTATACCTGCAATTTCTCATTACTTCTCAATGTTGTTTTTTAGTTTAAGGAATATGGATTTCTGGTTTTAAAAGTTATACTGGAAACTTTATTGAAGGCTACTGCTAAATCATCTTCTAAAATCAGAAAAGCAGTGAAGTATTGTGGCAAGTTTCAGAATTTGCATGGATCTGGGTTAGAATGTCAGCTCCCGTCTCAGCCAGTTGTATAAAATTTGGGCAGATTAATCTCTATCTCAGTTTTCTCGCATGAGTAATGATTTCTCGATCTTTTTTTAAAAAAATTAATTAATTTTTGGCTGAGTTGGGTCTTCGTTGCTGCGTGCGGGCTTTCTCTACTTGCGGCGAGTGGGGCTACTCTTCGTTGCGGTGCACGGGCTTCTCATTGTGGTGGCTTCTCTTGTTGCGGAGCACAAGCTCTAGGCACGCGGGCTTCGGTAGTTGTGGCACACTGGCTCTGTAGTTGCGGCTTGCGGGCTCTAGAGCGCAGGCTCAGTAGTTGTGGCGCATGGGCTTAGTTGCTCCGTGGCATGTGGGATCTTCCTGGACTAGGGCTTGAACCCATGTCGCCTGCATTGGCAGATGGATTCTTAACCACTGCGCCACCAGGGAAGTCCCTCACATGTGTAATGATTATTATTATCTCACAGGGTTGTTGTGATGATTAAAGGGATTGATATACGTGTGAATGTTTGGCACAAGGTAGATGCTAAAATTTAACCTGATTTATCTGACTTCTGTCAGAACTAGTTTGTTCATTCTTAATATTGATTTTGAGAGCCCTCAGTCAGACCGCCCAATTGACAGACGTTAATTTTTAATGTTAGCTTTTCACTTAATGTTACTATTAAACACCAACTTTAATAATAATAGTAATAGTAATGATGGTAGCCAGCCATCATTATAAGGTGCTTTGTGTGTGTTATCTTGGTTACTCTGAACAAAGACCACCTGAGGGCAGGTATTTATATCATGTTCATTTTGCAGACAAGAAACTGAGGCTGCTTCGTGAGATTAAGAGATTTAGAAAGTAAGGAAGGAAAAATATTATGTTAAAAGATCGATCTTTATTGATCAAGATAACATCTGAGCAGAAAAGTCGTTGGAGGTTGCTTATACAAGATAGCATTTTGAAGCAGTCAGCCTTTTGCAGGGCAGAAGCCCAGTCCTCCTGTGGCTACAACGTGGGGCCACTGTTTGTTTCATGCATACAGTACTGGGCCCTGTGAATGCTGATTGAATGGAATCCTAAAGGTCTGGTATATTTGCATAGTCTTCCTGAAAATTCCCAGGAAGTTTCTAGCTTTGCTTTCTCCTACATGGATCTGTTCCCCTGGGAAATAACTGGATTACTGCTGATTACTGTCAGTTCTCACTGGAATGAGAGTCCAGCCTATAATCTCTGTTTTGCAGGAAAGGAAATCGGTTGGAAAACAACAGATAGGCCTGCCCAGAGTGTCTGGTGACCAAGCTGAGATGTGCATGATTTCTCTCACTTGCTCTCTTCCTCCAGGATTGCTGAGGCTCTCCAGGCCGTTGGGAATTTGTGGTGAATCAGCGGTTGCCTGTCCTTAAACTTAGCAATTTAGAACTTTTGATATACCCAATGCTCCAGTTACCTGCAAATGAAAACTTTAAAGTTCTAGAACGTGGCATTGCTCCCCACACTTATACTTGTGCTCATTTCTCTCTTTGAATGCCAACATTTTAGTGAATACGCAGAGAAATTATTTTTGGCTGTGTTGGGTCTTCGTTGCTGCACGCGGGCTTTCTCTAGTTGCGGCGAGGGGGTGGGGGAGGAACCTCACCGCAACAGCATTATGAAAATAAGTCCAAAGGGACATAACAAACCAAGGTAAGAACCTTGACTGGATCAAAAACAGCTATAAAAGATATTTGTGGGACAAATAGGGAACTCTGAATATGGAATTGATATTGGATGATGAAACGAAATTATTGATTTTCTTAGGTATGATAATAAGGGTGTTTTGATTATGCAGGAGAATGACCTTATTCTTAAGATATTCATGCTTAAGTATGAAGGGGTAGAACGTCATCATGTCTGCAATTTAGAAATGATTCTGCAAAACATAAATAAAGCTCACCCCCTACACAGCGGTGGCATTAAACCCACTGAGGGCAGTCACTGCACGGGCCCGAGCGCCTGACACATGGTGACATGCACAGTAACTGTTGCTGAGTGGGAGTTCATTACAGAGAAACTGGCCAGCACTGCCACCTCTTCCCCTACACTGAGCTCCTCCAGGGTCCGGTCTTTGAGTCTTCCCCAAGCACCTTGCACAGTGTCGGGCACTCATTAATCTCTGTTAAAGGAATGGGGAAAATGCTCAACTAGTATTGACATAATAGCAGTGACCATGTAAAAGTGGGTTGCTTCTTCCTTGCAGACTCACAGGAATCCAAGGATGAAGGGGAATCTGTCTAGTTCTAGGGGGCGTTTTTAGGGAAATGAGGCTGAGTTAGTAACAGATCTGAAGAAGGAGCCGCAAGGTACTGGGTGATGCAGCTGAAATCCCCGAGACTGATGTATTTTTGCAGAAAATACGCAGGTGCCATTGTGCATCGTGAAAGCTGAGCTTTCTGGAACTTCCCATCGTTAACTTTGGAATTTGGTTTGGTCTTAGGCTGGGCTAGTTTTTAGGTTTTAAGAGCATAGGGTAGACCTGCAGTTGCTCTCAGGTTATTAAACGTGATTAAGCCCCTCCTTGGGTGGTATTGGGAAGGGAAGGAAAACAGCATTTTGTCCACATTTATTGCCTGTTGCTCATGTGTGTTTTACATTGTTCAGTGTTTTCTCAAGACATGCAGTGAGAAGTTCAGGCTGTAGTCAACTTTCTTCCCCAAGTACTAAGTAAATACTTGTGGTATTTAGGTATAGAATGGAATTAGTTACAGATTGCCTACTGCTGATTGTTTATTTTCTGTTTTAGGATGAAAGAAATGGGACACAAAGAGGGAAAACCATTTTTTATTTGTTACAAATTGGAAATCTTCCTCCCTCCCTCCCTTCCCCTTGTCTTTCTTTCTCTTTTTCTTCCTAACTACCGGTAAGTCAGAGTGGTTAACTGAAGCAAGCTCTAAACATACCCTTTAGCAGCGTGCTGAAGTATTTTCTCTTTGTCTAAAATTAGCTGATTCGAGCTAGGCGCTCTGGTGTTCAGAAGCCTTCCATCAGGAGCCTGCAGCCCCTCCCCTCTGGTTTTAGAGCTCTGGATAGCATGTTTGATGGGGAAGCAAACTGGGAATGACTTTATCTTTTGCAGAAGAATTTGCAAATATCTGAGGCAGGTTCCAGCTTAGATCTCACCTCCTCCAGGGAGCCTTCCCCAGATTTTTCTCTCCTGCACTCTCTTCTGGACCGTCTGTCACTTTATCCTCCACTAGAACCACGTTTCATGTCCCACCCTGCCCTGAAGGGCAGATGCTGTGCTCTGCTTACTGTCCTGTCTCCGTGCCTCACACAGCTGTTGGCTAAATATTTATGTGCTTAACAGATATTTGTTGAATGCTAAAATTGGTCCGTTGACTCAGCAGATAGAAAGGAAAATGCTACTTGGTGGTGAGGTTGAGCAAGAGACTTATCTTTTCACATGAAAATTAAGAAGGAAGTAGGGATAGAAAAGAAAGTGGGAGAGCAACTAGTTGAAATGGGAGTGGCTCAGAAGTGTTGACAAGGTCAGAATGTGGTGGGAGAAGCCCCTTGCCTGGAGGAGAGCTGGAGGAGGGTGGAAGTCGGGGTCTCACACCCACCCTCCTCCAGCTCTAGGGCCCATCCTCCTCTGCCTGAGCCCTAGATGGCTTTGTGCATTTCTAAGTTGTGTTTTGCTTTCCAGTGTTTTTATTTATTTATTTATTTGGCTGTGCCGGGTCTTACTTGCGGCACCTGGGATCTTTGTTGCAACAATGAGGGCTCTTTTAGTTGCGGCATGCGGGCTCTTAGTTGCAGCACGTGGGATCTAGTTCCCTGACCAGGGCTCGAACTCTGGCCCCCCCCCCCCTGCATTGGGAGCGCGGAGTCTTAACTACTAGACCACCAGGGAAGTCCTGTGTTTTGCTTTTTAAAACAATGTCTGTGCTTTCAAAAATATGGTTTACCTGCTTTGATTGGGAAATGACATTTATTTTTGTGAAATTATGTGTACCTAGTAAACATTCCATTTGTTAGTGTCGGGAAATGCTTTTCAGTTGGGGGGTGTGCGTGTGTGTGTGTGCGTGTGTGTTCTTTCGATCAGTAGTTCCTTGAGAGAAGGGGGCTGTAGCTTCTACTCTAGACCAATAGAATTTCTGTCTTAGACATGTTCCCATTTTACAGGACCAGACTACATCCCATTTCCCTGCCTGAGTTCTGAATCAGTTGAGAAGACTGGAATAAGGATAGAGACCAAAAAATTTACCTGTACTGCTGGTAACAGATAAAGCCGATGTGGAGAACGCAGCTTATCCCTGTTGGCAAGGGGCCATCCCGAGGCTGACCTCCTGTGCTGTGCTGGGGATGGCCCCCCTACAGGGTCAGAGCAGGATGCTGGCCCCCACTGAGGACAGAGGGCAGGGCCAGCTATGCATGCATGCCCACTTTCTCTCCTTCCAGAGTCACTGCTCCCATTCTCTTTCCTTGTGGGCACGGAGACTGACGGGGTGGAGAGAGGAAGCCTTCTTTTCCTTTTAAGAGGTAAGAAAATGACACCTGGAGAGGTTATGTACTTTCCTAAGGTCACCCGGCTAGTTGGCAACAGATTTTTCTCCTGGCCTCTCCAGGCCATCTGGTATGCGTAGAAAGGACATGGTTTTGGAGTTGTCCAGGCCTCATGTTCACGTGCTACCTCTGTGACCTTTGCCTGGGGTTATGCATCCATACAGTGGGGTTAACTTTCTACCTCAAGGGTTCTTGAGGGTTACATTAGCTCTAACCTGTGTTTAATAACCTGGACCAGGGACTTCCCTGGTGGTGCAGTGGTTAAGAATCCGCCTGCCAATGCAGGGGACACGGGTTCGAGCCCTGGTCTGGGAAGATCCCACATGCCACGGAGCAACTAAACCCATGCACCACAACTACTGAGCCTGCGCTCTAGAGCCTGTGCTCCGCAACGAGAGAAGCCACCGCAATGAGAAGCATGTGCACTACAATGAAGAGTAGCCCCTGCTCGCCGCAACTAGAGACAGCCGGCGTGCAGCAACGAAGACCCAAGGCCGCCAATAAATTAAAAATAAGTAAACTTATATAAAAACCTGGGCCAATGCTCCATTTCCTTAAATAAGCATCGCACATGTCACCCTGCCAGCCTGGGGCAGTTACCAACCCACCAGTTCTTTTTTAAAAAAATCTGGCTTGGAGCCTCAGATAACTTGGTGATTGGGGAATGGTTCTCAGCAGAGTGGGACTTGGAAGTTGACTTTTAATTTTCATGTTTTGGAAGGAAAAAAAATGCTTCTAAGGAAGAAAAGTCCTAAATTGAAAGAAATTCACATGGCACACGCACCCTCGAAAAACTTGCATCACATCAGAATTGATTTTATAGTCAGGAGTTGAAAGCGGCCTGTTTAACCTTGGGGAGCTAATGCCTTTCAAATCTAAATATTCTCATTTCTAGGACATTCTTTAAGTAGCTGTTTGAGAAGCCTTGTTTTGTCATGTGTTAGAGGAGTCTATGAAAAAGTGTGGGGTGGAGGGGTGGTGTGTGCACATTAGTGGCCTAAGTGAAGGGGTGGAAAGGTGAAACAGCCTTTGTGCAAGGGATCCGGCCCAGAATTTGTACGCTGTGATGGGATGTCATCCCTGTCTTTGAGTTTCCTTAGATGTACTGGATGAACCAATTACCCATGCCCTCCGGGACACTGTTGTTTCAGGCGATGCCCCACCTGGGGACAAGGATGCAGCTCCAAGCGGGCGCATATCCTGTGTTGAATCCTGTGCATTGACCCTCCACTTGCAGTGTCTGCTGTTTGCTTCCTGTCCAGATATTCAGTTGAGTGAAGTACGCACAACTTTGATCCACATGTTTGTTTCAGACCCCTCATGCCAGTATATTCATTAAGTTAACTTCAGTTTCTCTTCTTTCTTCCAGTTCAGGTCTGCCTTTCACTTTATAGCCCACACCTCTCAGCTGAGCAGCACCCCAAAACCGGCTTCAGGTGCCAGGGGGAGGAGGGGGGGCAGGGCAGCCGGGCTGCCGAGGACGCCTAGTACTGAGGAAAGGCGGGGTGGGAGGGCGCTTCCTCCAGGCCTTGGGCTTCCTGTGCACGCCTGGAGGAAAACGGAGCTGGAGGATGTGTGAGCCCTCCCCTTGTGCAAGTGACAGAAACATTCCTGCACAACAAAGAAAATCTAAATTGCTTGTAAATCACCCCTCCCCCCCACTGCCAATTAATGACAATTCAATTTCCAGGGTAACTAGAGTACAGCTTTTATTTATAAATTAGTCCATTAATAGGGTAATGTTTAAAAAGCTACTTTTCCTTTTGTCAGTCTGCAATAGCAATAGCAGTCTTTTTTTTTTTTTTTTTTTTTAAATAGCTAGGGAAACCTTTATTTTCCAGACCGCAGTCGCTTATTGTCACCTGGGAGATCTCCAGTTTGCTCTCTCCAGCAACTTCCATATGTTGACCTCTGTAAGTGCGTTTGGCTGCCCATGTTAGCTTTGTCACTTCGGTGCCTCTGTTCTCAATGTCAGAGTTGTTTCCCTGAGGGTGGCTGTACCGTTAGGGGCAGTCGGCACATCAAAGTGTGTTCAGTCACTCTGGCAGAGTGTTTGCACTGCTTTTGTTTACTTTTGTTTCCAAGGCTGTTTTTTAATTTAATTTTTTTTTAATACATGAAAGTCTTTTTCTCCCACCCCACTAGATTTTACTCCCCACTCCCTCCCCGGTTAACAGTCATACAGACCAGAGAAGTTTTTGAAAATTTTGTAAAAGTTTTTACAGAAAGAAAAAAAAAAAGCCTCAAATCTTACCAATCAGGCATAAACCCTCTTAACATTTTGGAATATTTCCTTCTAGTCTTGAGGCACAGTTTGTAATACTGGATGTGCAGTTTCTCCTCTGGTTTTTTTTTTTTCCCCCGTTAAAATCTCTCTGTAGGCTTCATGTTAACAGCTCCTGTATGGTCCCTCTTAAGGTGTATGAAAGTATTTAACCATTTCCTTAACGTTGGGCATATAGTTTGTGATTTTTAAACTGATTCTCTGTGGACCTGGCCAGTTTACCAATTCCCTAGTAAATTGCTGGTTGTGTTAGTACCTCAGCCTCTGAAACTCAGGATGAATACTGTGTATCAAACGCCTGAGCCTCCGGAAGCAGTGATGCCCAAAACTGAGGGTCTCCCCACGCACTTTCACTGCCTTTGTCCACGGGTCCTTCTCTCCTCTTTCTCCTTTCTTGACTGAGTTGGCTTTGCATCAGACAGACCTGCTGTGAACCTCAGCCCCTGCACTAACTGCGTGTTCGTGGGCCCATGAATTCTTCTAAACCTCCATTTTCCTATTTGCAAACTAGGGATAAGAGTGATTCCCCATCACAAGTTATTTTAAGAATTGTGAGTCAGGTGTGAAGGGTGTGGCGCGGTATCTGGACCTGGGGGATGCAGCTGCTTCCATCCCCCTGCTGCTCAGCCCCTTCCAGGGATTTGGCTTGGCTAATTCTGCCCGTCCAGTTTTGGAAGAAGAGCAGAAAGGAAAGGGAAGCAGAATGGGGGAGGTGTATTGAGAAGAGTGTGAAGTTCTCAAAGTGTTTGTTTCAGCACCGACTGGGCCGGGATTGAGCCCCCTGGCTGGGGTCAGTGAGGTGGGAGGCGTGGCCCAGGGGTGCCAGGCCCCTTGGGTGGTCACCTGGTGGGGGGCGGGGGTCTGCCTCCCTAGTCTCTCTTCTGGCCTGTCTGTGGGTGTCACCTGACTCACCCCAAGACTCTGACTCTGACGGAAGACTCCGCCGAAAGTCTTCTCCTGAAGTCTTCCGTGTTTCTCACCCCATCCACAGCGAAAAAGGAGGGCAAGAAGGGATTTCTGTAGAAAAGAGTATCTTTAGCAGTTACTTGTGTGAGGCTCTTCAGGGCACTGATCCCCCTGATTTCTGTATGAATTGCTCTGACTTATCTTTTAATTACTCCAGAGTCCTGTCACCTCCTTGGTAGGAAGGAGGAAGGTGATTCCTCAGATAAAACCCACACCCGGGACAGCTGAGGTAGAGCTGAATCTGTAAATGTTCTCCGTGTGCCCATTTTCTGCACAGATCATGGTCCTTCTGAGAGTGGAGCGCATCATGTATTGCCTGTGAAGAATACATGGGTACCGAAGAATGAGTCCTCGTACACTTGGTACTTCAGCCATGCCTTTTAAGGGCTATGAACAGACCTAATCAGAAGAGCCATCTGGAGTGCAGTGTGGAGTGCGGTGGGGAGGAGAATTCAGGACGAGGCTGTGGATTGAATTAATGGGAGCAAGAGTGATATAAAACAGCTTAACTCCTCATGGGCCCCTTCAGACTTTCACCGTTGCCTATTAAAATAAAATGTTCATGGTCTGGACACGTGGCTTGGAAGGACTGCCGATTCTCTCCCTACTCCTGTGGTGCTATCTCGGCACCTCAGTTGGTACGAGAGCGAGCTGTACAGGTGTGTTTGGACTAGTGCATTAGTAGGGCTGCACTGAGTAAGAATTGAAGATTTACAAATCCAGGCCTTAGAGGAGCTGGATGTGATTGTCTCCCTGGACGTTGTCAACCTGAACAAGTTGTTGTCATCTACGTTTTTAAACTCTGTCACCTGAAAATGGAGAATCTAAGTTGCTTTTAAGTCTCCTTTTATTCTGTGGTGGCAACTTTAAAAAAAAATTTATTTTTGGCTGCGTTGGGTCTTTGTCGCTGCACCGGGGTGAGCGGGGGCTACTCTTCGTTCGGTGCACGGGCTTCTCATTGCTGTGGCTTCTCATTGCGGAGCACAGGCTCTAGACACGTGGGCTTCGGTAGTTGTGGCACGTGGGCCCAGGAGCTGTGCCTCGTGGGCTCTAGAGCGCAGGCTCAGTAGTTGTGACTCAAGGGCTCAGTTGCTCCACGGCATGTGGGATCTTCCCGGAGCAGGGCTTGAACCCGTGTCCTCTGCATTGGCAGGCGGATGCTTAACCACTGCACCACCAGGGAGGTCCTGTGGTGGCAACTTAGACTCCGTATTATAATTGGCAAGGAAGAAGACACCAAGCTTGCTCCTGATAGTTTTTCTTGGAGTGCTGGTCTACAGACATTTCTTACTTGCTTGAGGCTCTCCGTCCTCTGTTCAGATTCGGTTGCAGCTGGCAGGGGGATGACTCCGTTGGTCTGCAGGCCTCTGCGCTTCAGTCTCGGATCCCTGCTGTCGTGGAGCTGGAGCCTGCTGCGTCCCCCAGATGGGCTCCACCCGCCTCCTCCCTGGCTGCTGCAGTGTTCCTTCATACTTCCTGTCTGGCTTCCTTCCAGACGAGCCTGCTCACTTCCTTTCTCTGGAACCTCCCCTTATTGCCAAGGTTCCAAGGTTTCACCAGGGATGTGGTGGTCACCAGACCTGACCTCCACACCCTGACCTTTGAAAGAGCCCCTCTTGTCCCCGGGGTAACCTGAATTAGGGAGCTGTGGCTCCTAATTGCTGCCAAAGGAAATGGACGGCTGCTGGGTGACCCGCAGAGCCTTGAGCAGTAACACGGGTCTTAATCTCAAATTTAGGGCGGGCGTTATGTCACTGCTCGACATTGTAGTGCCAGTCTCCCTTCCCTTCTGGGTTCTCAGCCATCTCTTATATGTATTTTTCCCACTAATCTTCCTACTGCCCAGTGGACTTCGTAAGTACTTGATTAGGGTGGTGGTGTAGATGGTACAGAATCTTAGAAAATTTACTGCTGAAAGGGACCATAATCCAATGCTCTCTTAATCAAGGAAACTGAGTTTTTGAGGCCATGCCTTCCTTTGGAAACCTGAGTCTCTTCTTACCGAGATCTCAGAGAGGGGGGCCAGAGGGGGGTGGGGGCAGGGGCAGGAGTGCTGGCTCACCTCAGGCCACATTCTTTTTCTAATTATCGAGCGGGATTTGGATGTGCTTGGCTCTGAGGCCTTTCATAATCTTTCCTTTCTTTGTTGCCTAGAATTTAAAGAAACTTAAGCCAGTTGTGAAATGTATCACCTTTCAGAAATGAATAGCATCTTAATTGACTCCCTTTGAAAACATGTCAAACTGGGATTTTTAAGTCGGAGTGTAATCTGGTATGCCTTGAGGTTGGGACCTCCAGCTGGGGCACGCTGGGGAGACTGGTCCACCTCCAAGTTTGTTTTCTGGCTCCAAACAAATGAATGGCTGTTTGACGATTGGCACGCGACCCGGTTTTAAAAGTACAACCATATAGGGTATGGCAGACTGGTAACTGGGGGGTTTACAAAGTGAGGTCATGGAAGGCCCAGATGAAACGCTTTTAATGTGTATCACAACTGCAATTAATCTTATTAACATGCTGGGCCTCGGCCTGCTCTCCTGCCCTGGGTGTGCAGGGGTATTCGAGGGGCATGCTTTGAAGGACTCTCTTCTTTGATGGTGCAGATGGATAGCAGAAGCGTATCAGACTTTGTATCTGGTACCATAAAGGCCTTTTGTGTGCCCGTGCAGACGCATTCAGTTTTGAGAAGCAAACAAAACGATGCAGATCGATAAGATAAACAAAAGAGGACGGGTTTTAAATGCAGTCTTGTAGCTGTGGGCTCTGGGACCAGACAGAATCAGGTGAAAAGGGATAGAGCTCCCTCCTAGGTTCCCAGCATCCAGCTCGTTCCAGTTCTGGGAGTGAAAGGTTTAAAAACATGACTTGTTGGGAGGCAAGAGTAAACACAGGAAACAGCAAACTGTAAAAGGTGCTGCGATGCTAAGTCTGAATTGATGGGGTAGCGCAGGGGTTCCTGAGGCTGCTGTGGTTAGGATGGCTTCCTGGGTGGGGTGGCCTTGTGACCCTTGGGAGGGTCACAAGGTGAGGGGGGCCAGTGGGGGCAGCACATGGTACTCTTGGAGGAGAGATAAGTGGGCTGAGTGGTAGGGCAGTGCAGTGGTAGGGCTAAGGCTGGGAGGATTTAAAGGCAATAGATGGCAGACTTTGATCTTTCCATCTCTCTCTTTCACAAGTGCATGTAAGAGAAGGCTAGTACAGTATTGCGTCCTTATAAGGCTGCTGCCCAGTTGTTTTTGCGGCCCATTTTTTTTTTTTAGAAGTCCTCTAAAATACCCATCTAGACTCCCTTCTGACATTCTCTTTGTTATTGTTTAACAAGTAGCCTTGCGGGCAAAGAGGTTGTTTAAAATTGTTGGGTTCAACAGATGTGGTTTGGGTATGCTAATATATTCTAATGAATACAGAATCTACTCACTAAGTGAATAATTGATGAGAAAAGAAATATCTGTACCTGTATAATGTACCCGTTTGCTCATAATTAATTCATGTCACACTTAAAACATTATTAAAGGTCTGTTCTCTTCAGGTTTCCTTGCTGTGTGCACCCTATGCGGGTTTCTCACCTGCAGGACTTCTCAGAGCCTTTAGCATTCTAAAGTGCATTGGGAATCAGTGCAGTGGGAGGTAGTGGAGGAGAAGGGGGGCAGCCCTTTGTGTCCACAGGACATGTTGGAGGATTAGCGGTCCATGGGGCACCCTGCTGTTTGACAGTGCTGTGTGCGTTGCCCTTGCCCTTTTAGCTGCCCTCCATTTTTCCGTTTACTTTTCCTACCCCAAGGTAACAGTGATGCATATCTTGAGCCAGGGAGGGTGAGGGGGCTGTTACATCGTCCCTCCCTTCCTTTTTCTTTGCTATTGGAGCAGCGAACATCTTAGATGGCTGCATAGAAGAGTTGCCTACAAGCTAAATTTGGGCAAGATGAGTCCCCGAATCCTCATATAAATGGAAATAGAGTCCTAGCTCTATATCCTGCCATTAAAAAAAAGAAAGAAAGAAAGAAAAAATCTTCCCGTGTGGCAGGGGGAACAACCTGAGAGTGGCCAGGATGAATCAGCATGCCGTGGCCAGACACCAAGATAAGCGTGACTCTAGACGTGGCACTCGTCCTGCGATCAACCCTGGTGTGGTGAGAACGCAGCAGCAAGCTGTTCTTTTAAGGTCAAGAACAGCAACAAGTGTTCTGGTTCCTTCCTTCAGGAATAGACTCTTCCTTGCTCTTAGAACAGTTTTTTTTTTCCTGTAACATGTTATTTTTACTTTGCTTTCTTATGGCTTTTCCTCCCTAGTTGTTCATTTACACCTGTGCACCTTACAGTACAGCTTCACACTGTCCACTGGAGTCCCACAAGCTGCGTGGGGCTATGTACACTTCAATTATTTAAAATGAAATAAAATTTAAAACTCAGTTCCTCATCTCAAATGTTCAGATACCATGTGTGGCTGGTAACTGTTCCTTTTTGGACAAGGTAGATATAGAATGTTTCCATCATAGCAGATAATGCTGGTGGATGGCACTGATGTATATCAGCCATACTGACCCTTGTGTGGGAAAACTTTTCTGCGTCCCCTCATCACCTCTGGCTACTTTTTTTAAAGTTGTTTTTGGTTGTTTTGTTCTGTTTTCGCATTTTAATGTGCTTCTGATTTTTATTTTGGCTGCATCTTGTGGCATGTGGAACTTCCTGGACCAGGGATCGACCCTACGCCCCCGGTAGTGGAAGCATGGAGTCTTAACCACTGGACCACCAAGGAAGTCCACCTCTGCCTACTTTAACATCTTAGAGCTTGTGGTACCACAAGTGAGGAGTGTCTGACAGACGAAGCTGTCCCCCGTGGCCTTTCTTGGCATATTCATCAGGGTTGAGCAAGACATGCTCCCAGCTTAAAAAACCCTCTTGGGGCTTTGCAAGCTTAGCTCTGTGTGACAGCCCTTCCTGTATTCATCACAGGGTTTTTCCACTTTGCTCACCTAAAGGACATCTCAGGACAGTGTTTTCCTGCTAATCACACTTTAAAATCTAGTTCAGGAGCATCTAACCTGACTTGTTAAAATTTTCTTTTGAGCCCCCCAAACGGCTTGCTCACTAGTTCCTGAAAATCACTGCTGCATACTGTGCTTATGTGCAAACCTGCTTTGATTTGCTTGTAGGTCCCTCCCTGATTGCAGTAGAAGGATCTCTCCCAGAGGAGATTTTTCTGTTTTGTTTAGGTACATGATACTTGGTTTGATGTCTTTGTTGGAACAGAGCCTGGAAGAAAGACATGTGAAGGAGTCATCACCTAGACTCCATTCCATTTGAGCTATCCCTGAATTCCATTTGCAGCAGGGCTGACTGGTCCAGGGAAGTGTGGTCTTAAGGATGAAAGGTGCTTGGTGTTTTATTCCATACACAATAAAAGGCTGGCATTTGTTCTATCTGTAATTGCACCGGGTACCCCAGTCTGTTTGGGACATGAGTAGGTGACTGCCTGTTTCTACAACTGGAGAGAAGATGAAAAGTAGGAATTCATGAGTTTGGAATGGAGCCTCACTTAGAGAAGGCACCTGTTGACTTGGTAAGTTTACCCTTCTCCACTGACACAGGCTGGACCCCAAACCTGGCCAGGAGTCAGAACTGCTCCCCATGAGAGCGGCAGGACCCACCAGTGGGGAGGTGATGACACTCGTATTGTCTGTCATGCTCCTGTCACGGGCACAGTGCATATATTGTCCTCCACTCAGTCAGGGAATCTGTGCTATTTGCATTTTTAAAAAAGGGTCAGTAGTTTTATTTTTTAAAGAGGTCTATGATGCAAACAAAACAACCCCACACATGCCGGGGCGGGGGGCAGAGAGTAAGACAAACTTGACTAGACTGTGAACCAAGAAAAGGCAGAAAGGCAGGGACCACAGTGGTCTCTCCTGGCTTTATGTGCTTGGTACAGAGATGGGCACCAGTAGGCAGGCAATAAATAGTTGTTGATAATAAATGAGTTCTATTTTCATAACAGTTCTATAAAGTCCATATTGCTTTTCACATTCTAAAGAGATAAGAAAACTGAGACTCAGAGAGGTTAAATAACTTGCCTATGGTCACACAGCCAGAACGTGGCAGAGCTGTGATTCAGACCTAAGTATGCCTAAGCCGTAGACCACATACCTTCACCAGGCTCAAACAGAGGGAGAGGTAGGGCCATATTCACCTTCTCGCTCTCCCTCTTTCTCTCGCACATAGTTACTCTCAGATGCTTTATATTTGTTAGGTTTATTTTTATTGTTGCATTTTTAACTTAAATTATTTTATGCTGCATTTTATATAGTCCTGTCTGTCAATTATATCTCAATAAAACTGGAAGGAAAAAACTTTAATTTTGATATTATTTCAAAATTACAGAAAAGTTAGCAAGAAGGGTATACACAGTGTCCAGACCCTTTGTCCAAGTTTGTAGGGGTCTGTATAGTCTTGGACAATCTTGATTCGCGATCTGCTCTAGCCTAGGGCCGGGCCACACTGCCTGGGATTCCTGTGTGTCTGCGAGGTAGGGCGTGTCCTTTATGAAAGGTCACCGGTGTAAAAACAGTGATGTGACCCCACCCAGGAACTGAGGCAAACCCTAGAGCAGCCATACAGGGCTTGCTTGCTAGATGTAAACATGAGAGAAGAGTCTAGGGTTTATAATTTTGCATGGAAGAACTCTCCCTCTGAGAAACCGGAGGGTTTGGGGAATGTAAAAGAAAAGTGGCTTATAAAAAAGATGACTTGTAACTTCCCAAACACTCTCAGGCGTGGCATCATACCCTCCTCGGCTGCCAAGAACAATAATGGATGCGTTCACAGACGCATGCGCCCATGCCATTTCCTCTCCTCGCCATACAGTTAAAGATGAACGTCTGTGCTCTGCCGTCTCTGTTCCATGCCCACCACACGGGTTTTTTTTTAACCCTCTGCTTCTTGATTTCACTTCTGTACGCATTGTACCTACTTCCTCCCTTCTGGGTTCTGTCCTGCCCCGCGAAGATAACCGTGTTCCCAAAGGCACTGTGTTTGGAGGACAGGCAGGATTCTTCCCTGTGTGAGAGGAAGAGGTGGCGGGTCTCTTTTAAAGGGGCAAACTATCCGGACGTTTTCCAGATCAGGAGACTTTCTCCAGTTCTGACACTAAAAGAAACCAGTGTCCTCCGCTCCAGGGCCTGAGCTTGCGACTCCTGTGCCTTTCCCTCTGCTGCCAGACTCCTTCACTCAGTTATCTTGGAAGCCTTTTTTCTTTGACATTCCTCACTCATACTCCACCTGTGCTGGACCGGAAGTGCCATGAGGGCAGAGGTGGTGTCTGACATCCCCACGCAGAGCAAGGCCTGGCACACAGCTTCTGCTCAGCAAATATTTGCTGAATGAATAGGCCTTGATCTGTGGCCTTGGTGTACAGTTGCTCCCTCAGTTGACTTAAATATACAAGATCACAGTGACTTCCTTGGCGGTCCAGTGGTTAGGAGTCTGCCCTCCCACTGTAGGGGGCACGGGTTCGATCCCTGGTCGGGGAACTAAAATCCCACAAGTTGCGGGGTGCGGTAAAAACAAACAAGATCACAGAAGAGAGTGTAGATCTTAGAAGTTCTCATCACAAGAAAAAAAAAATTATGTATGGCGATGAGTGTTAACTTACTGTGGTGATCGTTTTTATATACATATAAAATTACGCTGTACCCCTGAAACAAATACAATGTTATATGTCAATTATATCTCAACTGAAAAAAGAAGACAACTAATGTCTCATCAGAAATAATGCAAGCAACTCTTTTCCTGTTATGACTCAAGACCAAAAAAAAAATACAGTGGTGATTGTTTTCTAATGTGTAAGAATATTGAATCATTATGTTGTATACCTGAAACTAATATAATATTTTAAGTCAATTATACTTCGATGAAAAAAATACAGGATCATAGCCTTTTAGGTTTGAGCTGCTTCTGTGGGATTTGCTTTCCAGTTGATCTCACTTTTAATAGTGAGATTTTAGCTTTGGAAGGGACCTTTGGGTCCACCTGTTTTCTGTCGTTGCTTCCTACAGTTTCCTGGGTTTTTAATCTCTGATGAAGGTAGCAGAGTGGTTATACAAGCATGTCTCAGTTATCTGTACTTGGATGACCCAGAGCAAGTTTCTCTTCCCAGACTGGCTTGCTCCTTTGACTTTGCTCAAGCTTCTGGGAAGGCTGACTTGAGGAGGCCTCAGGGTGGATGCTAAGTCCAGTAGCATCAGCAAAACCTGTGATTAAGAACTCACCAGGGCTTCCCTGGTGGCGCAGTGGTTGAGAGTCCGCCTGCCGATGCAGGGGACGCGGGTTCGTGTCCCGGTCCGGGAAGATCCCACATGCCGTGGAGCGGCTGGGCCCGTGAGCCATGGCCGCTGAGCCTGCGCGTCCGGAGCCTGTGCTCCGCAACGGGAGAGGCCACAGCAGTGAGAGGCCCGCGTACCGCAAAAAAAAGAAAAAAAGAACTCACCAAAATGGGGCAGTTCCCTGGTGGTCTCATGCTTAGGATTTGGCGCTTTCACCGCTGTGGCCCGGGTTCAGTCCCTGGTTGGGGAACTGAGATCCTGAAAGCCTCGTGGCATGGCCAAAAGAAAAAAAAAAAAGAGGCAAGTAAATTGAACAGACATTTAAAAACAAAAAACTGATCAAGATAACTTGACCACCCTGCCCTTTGCTCTTAATCACTCCCATCACCCCTTCTCTGTCTCTTCATTCTTAGACTTCTTCCTTCTTCTTTAAGTAGTAAGCCCCTAGGTGTATCTGTGCTATAATATTCATGTAATTTGCTGTTTTATATATTTTTAATGGTGAGCCTTTAGTTTCCTCAATTCCTTGAGTGGAACCATCTTGTCCCATTGGTCACACTGGGGAAGCAGATCTCTGCAAGCAGGAAGCACCTTGGAGATGTCTACTCCAGTCCCTTTATTTGATAGGAAACAAGGGAGCAGATGCAGACAGGTTAGTAGCCCAGGGCACAGGATTAGTCAGTGACAGACCCGGACTAGGCCCAGGTCTGGCTGGAATGCGGCACTTTCCCAGCACCCTTTGCCCTGCCATCATCACATCCCACCCCCATGAAATGGAAAATCTCTTATTGTATACTTTTTTTTGGTCTTTAAAAATTTTTTTGTTTTATAATTCTTTTCTTTTTTTTATTGAAATGTAGTTGACTTACTATGTTTCAGGTGTACAGCAAAGTGATTCAGTTTTATATATCTATAGATACATCTATCTATCTATATATTTTAATTTATTTTCCTTTTTTTTTTTGGCTGTATCGGGTCTTAGTTGCGGCACACGGGATCTTTGTTGAGGCTTGTGGGATCTTTTCGTTACGGCGCGCGATCTGCTTGGGCTTCTCTCTAGTTGTGGCATGCGGGTGGGCTTCTCTCTAGTTGTGGTGTGCGGGTTTTCTCTGGTTGTGGTGCACAGGCTCCAGCATGCGTGGGCTCTGTGGGTTGCAGCACACGGGCTCTCTCATTGAGGCGCGTGGGTTTAGTTACCCCACGGCATGTGGGATCTTAGTTCCGCGACCCGGGATCGAACCCGCGTCCCCTGCATTGGAAGGCGGATTCTTTACCACTGGACCACCAGGGAAGTCCCCAGATACATATATTCTTTTTCAGGTTCTTTTCCATTATAAATTGTTAGAAGATATTGAATATAGTTCCCTGTGCTATACAGTAGGTCCTTGTTGTTTATCTATTTTATATATAGTAGTGTGTATCTCTTAATCCCAAATTCCTAATATCCATCCCCCCTCTTACAATATACTTTTTAGGATATGCTTTGAAGAGTCTTTGGACAGTTCATAGTGAAAAATGAATGTTGAAACAGAGACTGTCTCGTTTTCTCCTTTAGCTATGGCCTGTAGCTGCCTAATTGTGGATTGGAAGGGGCAGGGCCAGCAGAGAAATGTGAGAGACACGTTGGAGATAGTCATTGAAGCTTCTGAAAAGTTATTTTAATCTACGGCTTTTTCTCCCCCTAACCACTGACACCAAAAATAAGACTGCATTGGGGTTTTACATTGGTAGATAGGGTGCTCCCCAGGGACTTCGAGGCTTGCTCCTGAAGCTGGGCCGTGACCATGCCGTCCCCCAAACACTGACCCCTCGGTCCACACTAGGACAGGTCTGGAATCGAAAAGTTACTGAGATGACTTGTAGTCAGCACACCCCTCTCGGGGTCTCCAATCCAGGAACTTGAGACCTGAATGGATTTTATACCCCTTAAAGCTCTCCTGCAGTTTCTGTCGTGGCCGTTCCGTGTGTATCTATCACGGTAGCTCACAGTGCGTAGGTGGGAGCAAACACCTGCTTGGATAACCTCCAGCTGTGAGGTTGGGGTGATTATCTGGCTGGAAGAGAGGTATCTTTTTAAAGGTTTTATTTTGGGGGAGAAATCATCCGATCTTATTGTTCTTCCTCTCTGTTCTGAAGATTGTTAGGACCCTTCATCTTTTTTGAGTTGCTTCTCAGGTTTGAATCTGATTATGCAGGCTTTCCTTTACGTTTTCAAACACCCACACGGGAATGGTGTAGATTTAGTGGAAATAACATAGAGGACCTGGATTAAAATTGAGCTTGGTCTCTTAACCAGTTGGGTTGTCCCCGGCAAGCCACTTGACCTCTGTGAGTCTCAGTGTCCCTGTCTGTAACAAGGAGATGCTAATTAGTGAGGATTAAATGGGGATCCCATATGGAAGTACGTGGAGTTACTGAGGGTTGGTGGGCTTTGGAATCAGGTTTTTCAGGTAAGCTCCAGCCCTTCTGCAGAGCAGTTAAGTTTTTGTTAGTAGGTTGATTTACTTCTTAGAACTTGATCTCATCCAGTAAAAATGCCGACTTGGTTAAGTTGTTGGGAGAAATAAATGCAATATAAGTCAGGTGCCTGGTATACTGGGCTTCATGGGGCCAACAGATTCTGGAGTGTGGCCATCAGTGATTGCATATGAGCCATCGCATGATGTCATGCATTGTTTGAGCTCTTTAGACAAAAACAGTTAGTGAATGTTTCACAGTGATGAAAGGATTTAACTAAAATCTTCCCCTCCAGAGTGTGGGGGGAGGCAAGGGTGGGGTGAGACTGGGAGGGGCAGGGGTTGAGAGTGGGTGGGTCCAGGAAGTCTGGTTACTTCTATCTTGGCATGAGGATTTGTTTGGAAGATTAAATGACCTTCTTGGTAGTTGTATAGAATTTGACAGGTCAGGGATTAGTGCCAGTTTAACACTTATTAACTACCATACTTTTTGCTGATAAAGATTGTAAAGCTATAAAGATCATAAAGTTCATAGGATTTGTGTGTGTGTGTGTGTGTGTGTGTGTGTGTGTGTGTGTGTGTGTGTGTCAAGGTAAAGTGCTCCGTAGTTGTTGTTATATGGAATGTGAAAAGAATCCTGGCTTATCTGCATTTTTTTCTGTGATAGCTCATGTGTGACTTGGCTTATTTTTCTTCTAGGATGTGGAGAAAGATAAGGAAACCCACAATTACCTCAGCAAAGAGGAAATCAAAGAGAAAGTTCATAAATACAACTTAGCAGTCACAGACAAGTTGAAGATGACCTTGGTGAGTACCCATACTAATAATACTGTTTAGGTTGACACGTGTTGAAAGACAACTATAAGTTGTTGGTACTACAGTCTGTATGTTTTAAAATCTCTGAATCATACTTGCAGAACCTTAATGGTCGAGGTATACAGGACCGGAGAATGGGATATTTCTGCATCTTTCAAATGAAAGCTGTATTTTGAAGTAGCTTTATCTCAAAATCAATCAGCACTTCCTAAGATTTTATATTAAAACATGTTATGATCCCCAAAGGATTTTTAACACTGAGTGTAATCCCTTGCCTGTTTTTAACACATGGGCAGTAACTCAGATTCTAATAAGGCCTTAGATAAGTTTTATCTTGTGTAAATAAATTTGGAAGTGTCAGGAAAAGGATCTTGTGCCCCTGGATTGGGATCTAATTGAGCTCGGATTTTTCTCAGCTGGAGAAAAATGTGTATTATGGAGTATGTAATGCTCGGCTTTCTACATTGTTGTTTCAGGCTCCTGCAGCCTTGTGCCGATGCTGTTAGAAGCTCGGTGGGGAGCAAGGGGGTAGGAGGGAGAAGCACAGGTTTAGTGACAAAGAAAGGGGGGACCCAAGGCAGAGCCAGGTGTACGTTCCTCTAACTGGTCTGGCCTCGCCCATCCACTTGATGACTTTCCTCGAGGCACCTGCCATCCCTCGGTGCCAGTGTCCAGGGCCCTTGGACCCCTGCCTGGCACTCTATTGACTGTGACCTGACAGAGTTCAGCAAAGGACAGGGCGACCGGTTAGAACAGGCCCTACTGAATTCTGTGACCCTTGGGGAGGAGCTTTTAAATATAAACCCTTGTGATAAAGGATCCCTCCCTAGGGGGACTCCACCAAAAAGGGGAGACAGTGGATGATCTCAAGATTATTCCTCATTATTCCAGCAGTCGTACTTCTCCTTCTTCAAACACGGTTTTTATCAAAGCAGAAAAATTCCACATCCCTCCTCTTCCCCTTGGAGATGAAAACAGATGCAAGTTTCCATGTCGTTTCAAAGATGAAAAAAAATGTGAAGTGTTGTATAATACTTTCCACAAGAATGAATGAGTGAATTAGTATTATAAATTGACCTTGTGGAAAGGAAGAAAAATAATGGCCTGTAAAGGAGATTTTTCATGTTCTGTGTTAACTGTGTCATTTATTTATAACACCTGAAGATTTGTTTAAATAAAACATTACAATGTTTTTTTACCTAAACATACTAAAAGTTAAAAGTGAAGACCAGACTATTATAACTATTTTTAGCAACTAAGAAATAATAATTCTACAGCAGTTAAGATAAGTGCTAAACTCATCAAATTGTGTATATTAAATATGTGCAGCTTTTTGTATGGAAAAATTGTACCTCAATAAAGCTGTTCAAAACATACTTATATATAGAAGGAGACATCAATACCATGTTAAATCAAAAAAGACAAGTGCTTGGGAATTCCCTGCCCGTCCAGTGGTTAGGACTCCATGCTTCCACTGCAGGGGGCACGGGTTCTATCCCTGGTTGGGGAACTAGGATTCTGCATGCTGTGTGGCCTGGCCTCCCCCCGGCAAAAAAAAAAAAAGATAAGTGCTTGTATTATAATGTCTATGGTTCACATCATAGCTTGAATTTGTTTTAAAAATGTTGCTGCTTGAGGTGTCTGAAATGCCTCGTCCTGTATCCCGTGCTGTGGCAGATCCCATGCTATATAAAATAGGTTAAGCAAAACTGGTAATCTCTGGTACCGCTAGGAATGAAAATAGCTTGTTTTCTTCCCGTCTGCTCCTTGTTACTTGAGTATTTCAAAGTCCTAATTGTGACTTTCCTTTTCTGTGTAATAGCTGGTCATCAGTTGATGTTGTTTCCTTTGTGCAGTTAGCCTGGACATATCCCCAAGCTTTAATAAGCCCTGTGGTTTGGCCAGCATCTGGGCCAGGGGATTGTAACCTCACCCGTGGACCCTGACCTTTCACATGTAGCTTCAGTGGCATGAGTCCTGGACTTTGGTCCCCACATCTGCCCTGCAGACCTCTCCTCTGGAAGCACTTTCCTGGAGTGTGTTAACCTCCCCCGAGGTCATTCCCTGAGGGGCAGTCTTGAGTGAGGTTCTGTCACAGAGCTGAAAAAGAAGAGAACAAGAGAAGGAGTGTTTCACCTTCCTTTTTTGTTGTTGTTTTGATATGCTCCTTCCCTGAAATGCCCAGCTAATGTGTGTGTTTTTATTCCTGCTTCAGAATTCAAATGGGATTTACACTGGCTTCATTAAAGTACAGATGGAACTCTGCAAACCTTCACAGACTTCTGGAAAACTTGCTCCCAGTAGCAATGGCTGTATGAATACACTCCACATCAGCAGCACAAACACTGTCGGGGAAGTGATCGAGGCCCTGCTCAAGAAGTTTCTTGTGACCGAGAGCCCTACCAAGTTTGCACTTTATAAGCGTTGTCACAGGGAAGATCAAGGTACCCTGCCACACTTAAAATGAAAATGGTCCCCGCTTTTATTTCTGTCTTTTGGCCTCATTAGTGGAAGGGAAGTGATAGATGTGTCAGTTATGTCAGGGCCCAGGGCCAGATTCTGGAATAAATGGTGATCACGGTGTGTGCTTAATGCTTCTTGGCTGTCTGTGTCTTTCAGTTGGACAGTCGTGGGTCTTAGGAGCCCAGATACCAGATACCCATATGTGATGGGTATTTATGGAGGATTTGTGATGTGCACAGGAGGATATAGCCTTTTTTCTTTTCTTTTTTCCATCACTTTGATTTTAATTCTCTTTCGGACAGAAGAGAATGCATCTGAGCTTGAAGTTTTCAGTAGCACATCGACATTGGATGTGCATCCGAACATGGAGTGATTGGTGGCCTTGCATTCCCGAGACCGAAGGATCGGAGGCACATGTGTATTAGTGCACATTACAGACTTATGTAAATGGCACAGCCTTGGGCTCTCCTTCTCCCTTAGCCTGCCTTGCACTAGGTGTTACCCGGGGGCATGTTGGCCCCCTGGCCCCCCAGGGGCTCATGCAATGCGCAAATAACATTTTGATCTGGGGTCTGCCTGTCTGAACTTAATACCCACAATCAGTGGATTAAAAAGATAATTTTTTTTTTTTGCGGTACGCGGGCCTCTCGCTGTTGTGGCCTCTCCCGCTACGGAGCACAGGCTCCAGTCGCGCAGGCCCAGCGGCCACGGCCCATGGGCCCAGCCGCTCCACGGCACGTGGGATCCTCCGGGACCGGGGCACGAACCTGCATCCCCTGCATCGGCAGGCGGACTCTCAACCACCGCGCCACCAGGGAAGCCGCCAAAAAGAGAATCTTAAATTACTGCATGAAACTGAATAAGATATTCCAGGTCAGGTCATCATTGAACAGAAATTGATACCAATGGTGGACAACAAGTGATTCAGTGAGTCACTAAGTGCTAATTTGAAAATGGTGTGTATATGTGAACATTTAAGCTTTCCCTAATTTTTCTGGGTTGAGCCTATAGCAGCTGGAGTAGAAAATAAACTCACCTTGGCATGATGGGAAAATCCTTTGGTTGCCTGGGGATGAAGCCCAGCTAGATGCTGAGTATGCTCATGTTTCTTCAAACCGTATTATGGGCTGGGCCTGCAGAATACAGAGATGAATAGGGTAAGGTTCCTGTCCTCCAGAGGACACAGGCTCAGCAGTGGGGGAAAGTTTACATCTACAGGGAAATCAGCACCTACAATGCAGTTGTATCCGGAAGTACTGAAATAATACAGGTCAATTGATGGTATTTTGTCCTGCCAGCTTCTTTGCCTGCCCACCTGGACTTTAGCTGCATAATCTGACAGTGATAGCATCTTGCTGATATATTACCCACACGGCAAATCTTTCAACCCTACAAGGCAATGCCAGTACTGTGTGTGTGTGTGTGTGTGTGTGTGTGTGTGTGTGTGTGTGTGTGTGTGTGTGTGTGTGTGTGTGTGTGTGTGTGTGTAGCACAAGATACATGTAGCTGGGTGGACTGCTTCGTTTGTTTGCGGCTGCTAATTCTAAATTAATCTGTAGAGAGATTTGCTTCTAGAGTTCTGATTTCATGTTCTTGGGATGGTATTTTTTTTTTTATTGTTTTTAAAGGGGTGTGCAGATCCTTTTTTTAAGTTTATTTTGCTTTTTTTTTTTTTTTTTTTTTTTGCGGTACGCGGGCCTCTCACTGTTGTGGCCTCTCCCGTTGCGGAGCGCAGGCTCCGGACGTGCAGGCTCAGCGGCCATGGTTCACGGGCCCAGCCGCTCCGCGGCATGTGGGATCCTCCCAGACCGGGGCACGAACCCGTGTCCCCTGCATCGGCAGGCAGACCCCCAACCACTGCGCCACCAGGGAAGCCCTATTTTGCTTTCTAAAAGGAGGAGCAGAATTAATCATAAGCCCATTTGAGGAGCGATACTCATTTAAATTCATTCTTGAGAATGGTTTCCTTTTTAATCAAGGCACAGTTTCTATTATGCAGATAGAATGGAAATAGTATAGAATTCATTCCACTGTGGGCTATTTATTGGTAACAAGATCAGGAGGATGGTGCCTTGGTAGCCAGGGTAATAACACTGTTGCCTTGGTCTGGGCACAGGGTGGTGAGGGGTGCTGGTCTGGGGAATGATGTTGTGCTCTGTCTGTGACATGGCGCTTGTTCCTCACCAGTCTACGCCTGCAAGCTCTCAGACCGGGAACATCCACTCTTTCTGCGTTTGGTAGCAGGGCCCAGGACAGACACACTCAGTTTTGTTCTCCGTGAACATGAATTTGGAGAGGTAAGTGATTGTTCCTTCTTGCTTTGGACTCTGCAGACCAACTGGCCCTGTCTTATTGCTCTGCTCTAGTGACTTTGCCATTGCAGAGGAGGACGGGATGGGGGAGGCGGAGGGGAGAGGGAACGTGTGTGCCTGTGTGTCTGTCTGCCTGTCATGGGAGGAGAGGTTGTCCTGTGGAGGGAGGGTGCCTTCCTGTGTGTGTTTGAGTTGTCAGAAATGAACCCAAAGTTAGCCTACAACATAATTCTTTTATAACACTCATTATGTTGGTCTGTGATTTTCAGAGGTGGGAGGAAATAAATTTTTTTTTAACTTGATCTCCACCCAGAGAGTCATTTTCACCCCTCTACCTCCAAATTACTCTAATCCAGCTGAGCTTTGAAAGTCGACACTCTCCATATGTTTGCTGCTAACCAAAGCCCCCAGGCTCCTTCGCTCTAAAGGGAAGTAAAAGGAACCGCCATCTCTTTACTACAAAAGACATTTAACTTTCTAGAATCTTTCTTTCCTCTTTGCCCAGATGATTAAGAAATTATGTTTCTACATGCATCATTTGCCATTTTCTCTTCAGGGAGGATTGTATTTAGGTCAATTCAGTTGAAGGAAAGAGCACTTCAGACTGTCCTTCTAGATCAGGTGTCACTTGAGATCTCTCAAGCTCTGGGTCTCAGCCTTTTGTCTGGACTCGGAAATGGCGTGAATTGAATGGCATGAATTGTCCGTGTAGAACATTTTGTAATGCAGCGAGAATGGAGTTTCTAGGTTAAAAGTTAGGAAACCAAGACTCTGCTTCCTACTGTTCCTCTTGTTAGATTAGGAGCACGACCTTGGGTAAATGTTCTGATCTTTTCAGTCCTCAGTTTTAAAATCTGTAAAGTGGGACTAAAGACTTGAAAAGTTGGTTTTGAGTCGCAAATTAGAAATGTATGTAAACACGCTTAGTAAATAGTATGTTTATATGTCTGTAAATTGGAACTTAACTAGGAAGTTTTAGGAAGACAATGAGTTTGGACATTTTGGAAGCTTCTTTCGATTCTCATGTTTTGAAATTTTAAAAATCCACTCTCATTTTGGGGAGAGAGCTGGGTGCAGAAGTCTAAACTTTGGCTTCTGAGTTTGGCACATAGCAGCCTTTGCTCTGCAAGCCCAAGCCAGACGCATCAGCATAGTCTTGTCAGCGTCTTATCTTTCTTGGTGCTGGTTTCTAAGTGTTGCACATAGTTTAGTGCAGTTGGAGCTACATTGTCTGGGAGGGAATTATGTTGCCTTAGTTTTTTTTTGTTTTTTTTTTTGCGGTACGCGGGCCTCTCACTGCTGTGGCCTGTCCCGTTGCGGAGCGCAGGCTCAGCGGCCATGGCTCACGGGCCCAGCCGATCCACGGCATGTGGGATCCTCCTGGACCGGGGCACGAACCCGCGTCCCCTGATTCGGCAGGCGGACTCTCAACCACTGCGCCACCAGGGAAGCGCTTGGCTTAGTTTTGAAATTCACTTTACATTGTGTTCTAATGCTCCGGACTGCTGTTCTGACTTCTGTATTGTGTTCTGATTCTCAGGTTTTCAAGGTTAACTGACTTGAGGGAAGAAACTTTCCATAGCTGTCAGGGAGTGGGAGGGAGATGATATTTTATAATGTCTTTACTTTGAAGAATTTATGTGAAAAATAAGATGTTAATTTTTAAATTAACAGAATATTCTAATGTAGAAAGTTTTGCTCTCCTGCTTCACTTCTCATTTTCTTTAATAACTAGCTCACACGCAGTCTCTGAGAGCCTTCTGTCATTGGCCCACTTGGTGGTTTTATTCTGTCTCCTCTCTCTGCACCTGTATTTGGTTATCTCGTCTTTTCCCTACCCCATAACCCTGGGAATCCCCCATCAGAAATTGCTCCTGGCCCAGTGGTTCTCAGCCCAGGACCCAGGGCCTCCTTTTGGGTGGGGAGGACGTGTAGGTTGAAAAATTAAAAAAAACCCTCCCAGGTGAAGCCATATACCCTTCTTGATACTCACTGCTTAAATTTAAAAAAATTTTAAAGAAAAACCTGACAAACATTTATTTTGTGCCTGCTAAGTACCAGCTGCTATTAGAGAAAGAGAACTCAGAAACTCAAGGGCCAAAGACAAAGCCCAAATAGTGAGAAGTACAATAGCTGCAGTGTAGGCGAGAGAGATACTAAGCAAATAATTATAATAATTTTTAGATCTTTTGTGATCAGGTTGTGTTCAAGGCTACCAGAGATCAGCGAGAGCCTCTAATAGACTTAATCCTGGCTGGGAGAGAAGGGGAGGAAATCATGGCAGGCTTCCTAGAGAAAGTGGCATTTAAGCTGGGACTTGAAGGTTGAGAAGGAGTTCGCCAGGCGAAGTGGAGGAAGGGAGAGCATGTGCAAAGCCATGTCAGCTAATGAGTGAGGGGCACAGTGAGAGAGATGTGGCTGGGGAGGGGAGGGTCTTTCAGACTCAGCAGAAACAACCAAGGGAAGCCATTGAATGATTCCAAGCAGGGGAGAGTGATGCTTAGATTGGCATTTTACAGAGAGTATTCATATTCAGGCTGGCTGTTTGGTGGAGCTGGGAGGCTGTCCCAGGGATGGAGGAGAAGATGGCGGTGGACAGCACTAGGGAGAGCTGCCTAGGAGGTGGTGAGATTGATCGTGGGAGCTGGGAAGGAAGGCAGTGACAATGAGGGCTCCCCGTAGAGGGAAGGTGGAAGGAGTGTGGAGTTATCGCTCATGCCTCTGGGGGTCAGAGTGTCTAAAGGAGGACTTTGGTCTTAGAGCCCTTTTGGAGGAGGCTGGAAGGAGGGGAGCAGAGGGCGATGGGAGTGAACCAAGCAGGGAGTGGACGGCGTGGAGATCTGGTCGGGAGGCTCAGCTCTTGTCCACCAGGACTCCCGAGAGGGCCGGGCAGTGCTGGGCAGTGTGCGTTGGGAGGGGAGGGCAGCCACGCCTCCCTGCGCTGGCGTCCACATTCCTAAGTCTTGATGCTGAATTAAACACCTGGCATTTTTTCATATTTGTGTTCTCTCACAGTGGGAAGCCTTCAGCCTGCCAGAGCTACAGAATTTCTTGCGGATCTTGGATAAGGAAGAAGATGAGCAGCTACAGAACCTGAAGGAGCGCTACGCGGCCTACAGACACAAGCTGGAAGAAGCCCTCAGCGAGGCCTGGAAACCCGGGTAAAGTGTGGGGCTCGCTGCCCCTTGGGGACAGTGCGGGACCTGCGTGCAAACCAGCAGCCAGTGTGTCTCTTGTCGGAGGGCGGTTTTCTTGCCCCATGATGCTAGGGCCTTTCCCCTTTAAAAATCTCTAGATCTAGTTCCCCAAACCGGTCACGCAGCATCCTGCACCTTGGGCATCCTCTGTAAGGGATTCTGCAAGCTTGTTCTGTTAAGGCACTGCGGTGTTACCTCTTGGCAAGCTGTGAACCTGTAGTCTCATCTGGAGCATTCTAGAGTGTTTTGAAGCATGGACTCTGGGGTTTTTTTCCCTTTTCTCTTATTTTGTTTTAGTTATTTGAATTATGTGATGATGATGTTAAGCTTAAGGTTGTGCAAATGATTTTTTAAAAGCTTAATGAGGAATCTATCTGAATACTTGTCATGTTGAAACTACCTGTTACGGTTTGTTTTTTCTTTCAAATGTCACAGGCAACGGTCCACATGAATTGAAGGGCACTGGAAGCTAGGAACTCTGAGGAATTGGTGAAGGATTTTGGAGGAGTCTGACAAAGAAAGTAAAGAGCAAGTTTGGAAGAAGGTGGGGTGGAAGTGGGGAGCCCTGATGGGAGGTGTTTTGGGCAAGTGGATGGTAGAGGAGAAGGTGAATTTGCTTGTAGACGAGTTAAAAGCTTTCAGTTTAGAGACGTGAAATCCCTTGTCATGTTGCTTGACAATATGAGTGGGTAAAACGTGGGAGCAGAACCAAAGAAAGTAGGAGCTGGACCAGAAGGAGGGACTAACTGCAGCTGGCCAGAGAAGGCAGGTGAATCTTTCAAACAGGGACAGAGCCGCCCTCTGGGTGGACCAGCGCCCATTCTGCCTTCCTTCCCGGAGTGGAAGGTCTGATTGGTGCAGCTTCTCTGGGCCGATGAGGCAGTGAGCATCTGTTATGACTCCTGTGAAGTGACAGTTTTCCCCCGAGGTCCTTTTCAAAGTGGAAAAGGAGTTTGGGGAGGAGGCACTCGCCCAGATTGTTAGCATCCGGGACATTTGTCAGGTGAGGCGCTCCCAGTATACTTGTGACGGTCACTCCCTCCGCTCCCTCGGTTTCCCTTTTGTCTTTCCCTCCCTTCTTCCTCCTACCCTCTCCTCCCTGCTTTCCCTTCTCCCTTTGTCTTATCAATAGAAGTGCGATCTTACATAATGTAGAACAGGGGTATGGATTAAAGACCCAGGACAGTCAGACCCTCAGTTCCAAAGGGTGACCTGGCTGTAAGGCAGCGGGCAGTGTCCACCCACAGCGGACCACACAGGAGGGGGGGGTTCTTTATGGAAACATTTTAACAGAAGTGCATGTTCCTGCAAACCAAAGAAATGCATGTGCAATAAGAGCCTTCCTTAAAGCAGGTTAATAACCTCATTTCACGCAGCAGTTAATCTGAAAACAACAGGAAAGGTGTACTGTGCCAGTCTATTTTTAGTCTAGATATTGTTTGTTTATAAATTCCCAAGGAATTGTTGACACTTCGGTGACACCTAATGGATTCTTTTTGAAATTCCAAGGTGCTTCAGTTCTTTGCCTCTTAAGTGAACTGTGCCTTTTTTATTGCATTTCTGTTCTCTTCCTGGTGGCTCTTCTGACTCTGCATAGAACACCCGTCTTGCTGGAGGCAGATCTAAGTGTCGCTTCTGCTGTGCCACACACGTACTGAGACAATCATATCTTCCTAAGCTTTTTAAGGAAAGTTGGAAAGCAAAAAAAAGTAGAAATAGCTATAAAATATGTATAGCACATCTTGTTTAATTTTGCATGTAAGTTCTTTTCAGCGCATCAGTGAGGTTTTAGTGACATTGTCATCCAACGCTTCTACCTTCATTGTTCAGGGAACGCCTTCATGATTTTCATACTGGTTTTACTATTCAGATGATGGCTTGGGTGTGAGCATACTGTTATCGACCACCTGGTCTTTTAATTACCCATCCCAGTAAGTTCATATTTTGTGAAGCCTTTGTTTCTCAGATGAAGACACTGTTAGAACCTTAAAGTAGTAGCTGATGGGTATCTGTGAAAATTTTTTTTTTTTTTACTTGAAGTAGATTGTCTAAATTAGGCATCCTCGTCTGTATTATCCAGGACCTTGCTCACTGTCATGTGCACTACAAGTTGCAATTTGGAAAACTTAGACTGTGTTGAAATTCTGTCGGTTCATGGTTCTTGAAGACCGACGGTCTCTCCCAAACACTGGTGACTGCGGCAGCATTTTTAATGTGTAAGAGGCCACTGAGGCCAAAGAGTTTTAAAAATCATTGTACAAACTCTTATGTTAAATTAAACTATCTAAGCTTTGCTGTAATACTGTTTTCTCTTCAATATGTGATGGTACAGGAACGAGGTTAAATGAAGCGGTAGTGTTGCAGGGGAGCATTTTAAATCGCAGAAGTAAAAAAATTATAATATTTATAATTTTGATGAGCTTATTTTTATGGGGAAGAGTTTTCTTCCCTAAAATTGTTTCTGGTATGGCAAATCGTTTCCATTATTAAAAGTTGACGTTGTTAGTTGATGTTTGTGTGTTTTTATTTATGGTTATACGCCAGGTAAAAGAAGGTCACAGGGGTGGGGAAGAGCTGCTTTTGTAGATGCTTGGGGACACGGGCTGGAATATGCCAACTTCCACTAGGTTTGAATGGGGCACATTTGTTCTCCCAAATGTCATTTTTTCCTTTGCCTTATCCTCTGGGGCGAATAACCAGAGGTGAGTGTCTGCCCATACAACACATTCCTAAAACAATTGTTTTGTGAAATATACATATATTTACAAGTTTATAAAGCATGTGAATAGGTTAGAAATTATTATAAAGTGGCTGCCCTGTGACCACTACCAAAATAGAACATTGTCTCTTTCTTAGCCTCTTCCTTCACCACCCATTCCTGCCCAGAGGCCTCCTACCCTTAAAATAGACCACTTTCAACATTAAAGTATCTTTTTTGGGGTCAGTGTGACTGTCTCACATGGGATGCGTGCACAGCTGCTTCTCCTCTTAGGCTTCCAAGCCTGCTGGAGGCAAGTGTTCTTGCTACTGCACTGCTCTCTAGAGGCACTGGCGAAGCAGGTGCAAGTGTTTGTTTTTACTACTGCACTGCGCCCAGAAGGTGCAAGTGTTCTTACTACTGCACTGCCCCCTAGAGGCACTGGTGAATCGGTAAGGAGGAAAACATTTCAAGTACCATAGCTGCTTGGTAAGTGAAAATATTATGATAGAAATGATGGCTCAATATAGATCTTTTTCACCAAAATATCCAGAAGAATCTAGTTTGGAAGTTTGGCCTGGGTTACTGCCCAAGGTGCAGTGGGAGTGTCTTGGAATTTTTATCCCTTAAAGGGAGTTAGCTTCCTGCCCTAGGAACTTGTTACCTGTTGATAATAGTTTAAATGAATATTCTTACGTTGCAAAATTAGTTCTCAAGAGTTGTACACTGTTTTGGGACTCTGTCAGGTGATCCTGATCATGAGTTTTGTGTTTTTGAAAGAAGGGGGAGAGTCTCTATACAGATCTTCATTAATCTACAGTGGGGTTATGTTCTAATAAACCCATTGTAAGTTGGAAATATCGTAAGTCAAAAGTGCATTCCATCCACCTGACCTACTGAACGTCATCGTTCTGCCTAGCTTACCTTAAACCTGCCCAGAACACATACATTAGCCTACAGTCGGGCAAAATCATCTGACACAAAGCCTATTTTATTAGAATAAAGTGTTGAATATCTCATGTAATGTGCTGAATACTGTCCTGAAAGTGAAAAACAGGATGGTTGTCTGGGTACAGAATGGTTCTAAGTATATTGGTTGTTTACCCTCGTAAACAAAAAATGTCACTAGCCCGGGAAAAGATCACAATTCAGAATCCAAGTACAGGTGCTTCTCTGGTGGCGCAGTGGTTAAGAATCCGCCTGCCAATGTAGGGGACACAGGTTCAAGCCCTGGTCTGGGAAGATCCCACATGCCACGGAGCAACTAAGCCTGTGCACCACAACTACTGAGCCTGCGCTCTAGAGCCCGTGAGCCACAACTGCTGAGCCCGTGTGCCACAACTACTGAAGCCTGCGCGCCTAGAGCCCGTGCTCTACAACAAGAGAAGCCACCCAATGAGAAGTCCGCGCACTGCAATGAAGAGTAGCCCCCGCTCGCCGCAACTAGAGAAAAGCCCGCGCGCAGCAACAAAGACCTAACGCAGCCAAAAGTAAAAATAAATAAATTTTTAAAAAAAGATCCAAGTACATTTTCTATTGAATGCGTATCACTTTCACATCATCGTAAAGTCGAAAAACTGTAAGTCAAACCATCATTAAGTTGGGACCTTCTGTACTATAATAGCAAGTTCAAACACAGTGTTTACCATGTGCCAGGCATTATTCTGAAAAGCTTTAATATGTATTAACTCATTTTCTCTCCCATGAGATAGGTATTTATTGTCAACATCCCCATTTTACAGATGAGGAAACAAATGCATTGAGGTCCAGCAACTTGCCCGCGGCCCCTCTGGGAGTGAGTGGCAGAGCTGCCCTGCCTGTCCACCGGCTTTTCCTATAAGCTCTACCGAGTTTTTCAGTAAAACTACCTGTGAAGGGCCCATTAGGATGCCTCGAATGGGCAATTCCTCTGAAAGCAGGCCTCTTTAGGCACAGTTGGGGTTTGTGGCTTGATGTCAGAGTGCTCTATCCTTTTGGTGTTGCTGTTCATTTAGGATTCCATTTAAGTGATTATACTAAGTTAGGTAGAAGGAGACGCCTACCTGTGTTTTTGTTTACAGGTTCCGTTGCGTGCAGGTAACCAAACCCCGTGTTCTCACTGTAATTAGTAAAATAATTCCCTGGAACCACCAGAATAATAGCTTCAGGGAGAAGTCACAGTTCCCAGGAGCCACCAAATACTTACAAACGCTGGAGTTTTATTCCCTCATCAAGGATGGTTCTCTCCAAAGAAACATGGGAAACTATTCAAAGCCTTGAAAGTACACACCTGTCTGGTGTGAATCACTACTTGCTTAATTAAGTGCTAAATTAAGTAAGCAGCTTTGTATAAGGATGGGGGTAGAAGTGGGGCGGGGGGGGGTTGGTGGTGGAAAGGAGTGGGCAGGTTAAATAACTGTGAGGTAAGATGTATCAACTCCATCTGCAGGGTTAGTTTGTTTTTTAATTGGAGTACAGTTGCTTTACAATGTTGCGTTAGTTTCTGCTGTACAGCAAAGTGAATCAGCCACATGTATACATATATCCCCTCTTCCTTGGATGTCCTTCCCATTTAGGTCACAACAGAGTATTGAGGAGAGTTCCCCGCGCTAACAGTCTGTTCTCATTAGTTAATCTGTTTTATACACAGTAGTGTATATATGTCAATCTCAATCTCCCAGTCCATCCCACCCCTGGGTTTTTTAAGTTTTGTTGGTGTTTGTTTTTTGGGGGTTGGTGATTTTGGTTTCATTTTGGTTTTTTGACAGATCTTTCCCTTTAATTCTGTAAGGTGAGAATGACCAGGTAGAGGACAGACCTTTTCATCTTAGTTTCCACAGTCACTTGTGACTCACCTGGTGGCAGCTGAACTCCAAAAACTCGTCTTTTCTCCTTTCTGAGAAAGGTGAGTATTGGCATTTGAAAATGTTTGCACACAAACGAAACATCAGGACTCTTTGTAAGTTTCAAGAGAAGTTGTGTTTGGGCTTTGTGTCTGGGAGAGAGTTCCGTTTTTTTTGGCTGTGCCGCCTGGCTTGTCCTCAGTGGTGAAAGTGCAGAGTCCTAACCACTGGACCACCAGGGAATTCCCAGGGAGGGAGTTCCTTTAACCAGGAGAGTCGGTATTGATTTTTCTAAACAAAGAGGCTTACCTTGAACGCGCCTCTGTCTTTAGTGGCACAGATCTGGTTGTTTGCCTGGTGTGTGCACCCTCCCCTCAAATTAGCCACCCTGTGTGGACACAGGAGATTAATTAAACCCTGTGCAGTTCCTTCTCTCTGAAGTGGGATTCTAGGGGGCTCTGCTCGAGAGGGCTTTCTGATTTTCAAGTGTGATAACATTTGCTAAAGTTCTAGTAATTCTGGAGCAGCACACTGAGGTGTCTTGCCAAAAGTTAGAATCCTTGAATTATTACTCTGTGGGCGGGAGGCGATAGCTTAAATTCAAATCTTTTATTCAAAACTACAAATGGTGTCTTCAGATTCTTTTTAGAATGGCAAACATTTCAAATGTTTTTTTTTGCATGTGTGATCTCTCAAGGAAGATGTTCCAAGTCAATGACTTAGGTAAAATCAAGCATGTCACCGAATGCCTTATCAATAAAAGAAGCTTATCTGAGACTATATCGCAGCCTTAGAAATCGAGGAACCTGGCTATCAGCCTTCAGAAAAGCCCAAGCCTCATTGCCTTTCTTCCAGATAAACTTGCCGCAGGAGTTGTGTGTGCTGGGGAAGGGCGTGTGCTTCAAGGAAGGCAACAAGCTAGTGTGTAGGGTGTGGGTGAGGCTGCACCGATGTTCCTGTCCCCGTGTCACCTTCCACCCCCAGCTTGATTTTTAAATTTTTGTCTTTTGCAAGTAAGGCGATCCAAGCAGAGGCGCAGTAGGTCTTGGGGGAAAAGTTGTTATGAAGCTAATAGTTGGGAAAGGGCAGTGTTTTAAGATCTGTTGGAAGAGATTTCAAGACAAAAATGAAGTTATTACTCTGTCTCTTTATGGACCACCTCCAGAACTACTGGAGGTGCTGAGTTTTAAAAGGAGGATTTAAAAATCTTCCCCCACGCCAAAGCTAATACCAGGCCCTGAGAATCTGCTACTCTAATAAGCACCCCGTGTTTTTTCAAATACTAACTGTAAATCTTAGAGCTCTCCTGAGTATTTCAGAGACTGAAAGGATATATCCATGTGCACAGTTGTACCTCTCTCTTTTTAAACAAATTACTTCCATACTGAGAGTGATGGCTAGCCTGCAGAGAGGCTCCCTGACCTGCCTCATGTAGCACTGGAAAGGATAATTCTATTCAGAGCTTGACCCTGTGCCCTGACCATGGCTAATTGGATCTTAGTTAGACCTCGCATACAAGGCTGTTGATCAGTTAAACTTTCTTAAAATTTTAAATAAAGAAACAAAGGAATTGTAGTTAGTCTGTGATGGGTACTTATAAACCAGGGAACTGAACCCACCATTGGGCCTTGTTTCAGGGGCAGAGAAAGACTGCAGAGAAAGCAGGAGAAGCAGAGAGGAGAAGGCCGTGTGGCCTCTGGGAGATGGAAAGAGTAAATTCGGAACCTACTCGGTATTTGTTAGCTGTTGGATGCCTAATCATACCCTCTTCCCTCAGGAAGGAATTACCTTCGTTTACGTGAGCTCTGTACTCGTGTGCCCATTTCTACGATGGGATCCAGAGTAGAAATAGAGGGAAATTTATAGTATCGGGTTGGCCAAAAGTTTCGTTCGTTTTTTTCCGTAAGATGGCTCTAGTAGCACTTAGTTGTCTTTAACTTCATTCAAAACAATTTTGTTAGACTGTATGTGACAGCTGTCATATCAGCGTGCATTTAAAAAAAGACATCAAAATTGGTGAGTTTTTGTGTAGCCATTTTCACACATCATTGACTGGGGGATTTTTGCAGAAACTAACGCCTGTGGCTGTAATACGTCTCCGGTCAAAAATGTGTTAATATTGAAGGTGGAAATAAAAAAACAACATTTTCGGCATACTATGCTTTATTATTTCAAGAAAGTTAAAAACGTAACCGAAATGCAAAAAAAGATTTGTGCAGTGTATGGAGAAGGTGCTGAGAGTGCTCGAACCTGTCAAAAGTGGTTTGTGAAGTTTCGTGCTGGAGATTTCTCACTGGACGATGCTCCACAGTCAGGTAGACCAGTTGTTAGCAGTCAAATGGAGACATTAATTGAGAACAGTCAACGTTATACCATGCGGGAGACAGCCGACATACTCAAAAAATATCCAAATCAAGAGTCGAAAATCATTTGCACCAGCTTGGTTATGTTAATCACTTTGATGTGTGGGTTCCACATAAGTGAAGAAAACCTTCTTGACCGTATTTTCGCATGCGATTCTCTACTGAAACGTAATGAAAATGTTCCGTTTTTTAAAACATTTATTTATTATTTATTTTTGCTCGTTGCTGCATGTAGGCTTTCTCTAAGTTGAGGCAAGCAGGGGCTACTCATCGTTGCAGTGCGTGGGCCTCTCACCATGGTGGCTTCTCTTGTTCTGGAGCACGGGCTCCAGGCGCGCGGGCTTCAGTAGTTGTGGCTCGCGGGCTTCAGTAGTTGTGGCTCGCGGGCTCTAGAGCACAGGCTCAGTAGCTGTGGTGCACGGGCTCAGTTGCTCCGTGGCATGTGGGATCTTCCCGGACCAGGGCTTGAACCCGTGTCCCCTGCATTGGCAGGCGGATTCTTAACCACTGCGCAACCAGGGAGGTCCCGGTGATGAAAAGTGGATACTGTACAATAATGTGGAATGGAAGAGATCATGGGGTAAGTGAAATGAACCACCACTAACCACACCAAAGGCCAGTCTTCATCCAAGGAAGGTGATGTTGTGTATATGGTGGGATTGGAAGGGAGTCCTCTATTATGAGCTCCTTCCAGAAAACCAATCGATTAATTCCAACAAGTGCTGCTCCCAATTAGACCAACTGAAAGCAGCACTTGACAAAAAGCGTCCAGAATTAGTCTATAGAAAACACAAAATCTTCCATCAGGATAACACAAAGCTGCATGTTTCTTTGATGACCAGGCAAAAACTGTTCCAGCCTGGCTGGGAAGTTCTGACTCATCCACCGTATTCACCAGACATTGCACCTTTGGATTTCCATTTATTTTGGTCTTTACAAAATTCTCTTAATGGAAAAAATTTCAATTCCCTGAAAGATTGTAAAAGGCACCTGGAACAGTTCTTTGCTCAAAAAGATAAAAAGTTTTGGGAAGATAGAATTATGAAGTTGCCTGAAAAATGGCAGAAGGTAGTGGAACAAAACGGCGAATACGTTGTCCAAAAAAGTTATTGGTGAGAATGAAAAATGCGTCTTTTATTTTTACTTAAAAACCAAAGGCACTTTTTGGCCAACCCAGTACTAAATGCCTATTAGGAAAGATGAAAAGGCTCAAATGGATGACCTCAGCCTCCACTTAAAGATACAAGAAAAAGAAGAGCAAACCCAAAGTAAGCAGAAGAAAGGAAGTAATAAAGAGTGGTAATAAATGAAATAGAACACAGAAACAAAATCAATGAAACCAAAAGTGGATTCTTAAGAGATTAACAGAGTTGATAATCCTCTAACCATAAAGACCAGCCAAGAAAGAGAAGATGCAAATTACCACCTCGGGAACAGGACAGTTGACATCACTACAGATTCTACAGATACACTTGGTATGTTTGTATTTAAGGTCCTTGCATTGAAGTAAGTTTCCTTAAAAATTAGTGTTATTTTGTGCAAAAAAAAAAAAAAAAAAAAAAGGTGAGTTCTACACATTCCTAATCTGGCCTTGTTTTGAAAAGTTTGCCAAATGACAAGTGCTGATGTCGCTTGGTGCTATCAACTTCTTGGTTCCCTCAGAAATTTAGTTATTTACAGTATGTAACTTTAATGCATATGATCAATAATATTCTAACTAAATATTTAAGCCTACTTTCATATTATTGGAAATACAGTAGGGTTTACACTTATTAAAATGTGAATTATGATCGTTGCCTTCCTTTCTTCCTCCCTCCCTTCCTTCCACCCCTTCCTATTCCCCTGCCTCCCTCCCCCCCCCCCACCAACAGCTTAGAACAAATTGTAATCATATTTGAGGAATGAGCGTATCTGTTTACTGTTGGGTTCTGTGATAGCTGTATTCTTACAACTATCCTTTTCCTTTCTTTTTCTTTTTTTTTTTCCTGTCACTTATATTAGTTTGTTCTGTTCTTTGCATAAAAAGAAACTTGAGTAGAACACCAAGTGTTTTAACTTCTTTAATTCGTATGTATAAATTACCCAAGGATGTCAGGTACTGGGTAGATTATGCTGAGCAGGAACATCATGGTCCTGTCTTCACGGAAACCAGACTATGAGTAATGCAAACCGGTAAGTGTCACAAAGGTAAAGTACAGAGTGCTATGAGAGTCTACTACTTAGGCAGTTAGAGAAGGCTTCCTTGAGGGAGTGACTTACAGCTAAGATTTTAAGGATGAGCAGGAGTTACCTGGCAGAATTCATGATTTACATGAAAATTTTCGACCCAATGGCCACTGGTTTCTCAGGCAGCCTGTTGCATGGGCGTCACTCTAGCTGTTTTGTCTCTGTCATGAGAAAGGAACTTATATAGGTCTAAATAATTCTCCACAGGTTAAGAGTTCATCTTTGGCAAGGGCAAGTTAAAATTTGCAATGGCAATTGCTCTGGATCAAGCTCAACTTGTTTTCCCCGTAAAGTGGGAGTGTGTTTGCTTTCCTCACAGGGCTCATGTGAGGACTGAATAAGATAATGAAGGTCAAGGTACTCTGTACACCGCAAAGCCTGACGTAGTGTAAGGTGGTATTATTCTCCAAGTTCTTCTTCCTGTAGTGGTATGGCTGCTTTACTACTGGGCCAAGATGTTGACATATCATGTTGACACTAAAATTCATCTAAGAAGCAACACCTAAGGATGTAATTTCCAGGAGGGACATTTTTTCAAACAAATATTTTCTTGGTTTTTGTTTTTTAGACTCGTGTTCAGGGACGGCAAAACAAAAGATTCTAGGGCAATTCGTAGACCAAGAAATCTTCATTCAGTGTCTTTCCTTGTGCTCCTTATAAATACAGTGGCAGAGTGTTGTCTGTCATCTTTTACAAGTTAGACCCAAAATGCTCAGAGCAGCTGGGACTGGGGCTGCCCGTGCTGTCATGTTACTGTGAGGTGCTGAGCGATTCGGACCAGAGGGTCACACGTAGGTGATGTCTGGGGGCCTTTGGCCTTTGTTTCTGCTCAGTGTTCTCATGCATGTGAATTCTCACCCCAGGTAGGAATCTCTGTGGGGACTGGAGCATAGCTTCAGCTCTTTCTGTATCTCTCTGAGCTGCAGGGCATCACATCTGTGGGACTAAACATTTCACAGTGTCTGGAAACAGCTACTTGGGCAGCTTTGAGAAGGGACGGGGCTGCTCTACAGGCAGACCCCGAGCTACAGCTCCCTGCCTCTCCTCGTGAAGTCAGTGTTCACCCCTGGCTGAACCCTTAACTAGGGCCTTAAGTGGCATTACAGGAAGCGGAAGGGGGCAGGATGACCAAGGCCCCCAGTTTTTGTTTTCTCCTGCTGTACAGAGGACTAGACTCGGCACCCTGGGCTTCATTTTTATGGGAGTATCCATAAAAGTGCAGTCACAGGCTGAAGGCTGCCTGATAGATGACTCAGTAGTCACTCATTGCAGACTGCTGAAAGAATCCAAGATGTCATGCTGACGTCAGGCCTAATAAAGGTGCTCCTCACCTGATCTGGGAGGAGCTGGGAAAAGCCGGGAGGATTGGGGAAGAAAAGGACACAGGGCAGCCACTTTCTTAGGGACTTAAGCAAGAACAGCATCATTCGCATTTCTGAGCTACTTTCCTAGCATTAGGATGAGGCAAGGGAGTAGCGTCTGATGATCTTGGACGACAGGTGCCTCAGAAAGCAGGCCAGGGGCTTCCCTGGTGGCACAGTGGTTGGGGGTCCGCCTGCCGATGCAGGGGACACGGGTTCGTGCCCCGGTCCGGGAAGATCCCACATGCCGCGGGCTGGGCCCGTGAGCCATGGCCGCTGAGCCTGCACGTCTGGAGCCTGTGCTCCACAACGGGAGAGGCCACAGCAGTGAGAGGCCCGTGTACTGCAAAAAAAAAAAAAAAAAGCAGGCCAGCATTTTGGCCTGTAGCAACTGCTCAAGAGCAGCTCCACCCCTGTGCTGTGTTCTCCCCTGCACCAGCCTTTGTGGGTTATGGAGAACCCCTGGAGGGAAGACTTGGATTTGTGTCTGGGGTCTGCCAGCCGAGAGAGTCCATTAAAATATTTTCCAGCATGTGCTGAGACCAACAGTTTAGCAACCATTCCAGCAAAGCAGCTTCTACTTGTTTTTAGTAATTATAGCTGCAAACTAGCGTTTGCTTACACTCTTCAAGTATATAATGTATGTAAGACTTTTTTGTTCCCCCTTTGGAGACAAGTCGAGCCTCTACCATTGGACAGCTTTGCCCTGTCCCAGGTACCTACAATTGGATAGGTTTTGGTAAAAGGTTGGCCCCAGTTTCTCTTGGTAAACCAGGTTTGGTCATTATATTAGTCATACGTTGCCATACATAGTTACAAATTTTTTTTTCGTGTGATGAGGATGTTTAACATGTACTCTTAGCAAATTCCAAATATGCAATTCAGTATTGTTAACTATAGTCACTACGGTGTACATGACATCCCCATGGCTTGTTTTGTAACTGGAACTTCGTGCCTTTGGACCTCCTTCACCTATTTCTCCTACTCCACACCCCCACCTCTGGCAACCATCTATCTGTTCTCCGTATCTATGAGCTTTGTTTTTGTCCTGTTGTAGTTGGTTTTTTTTTTTTAATTCCACATATAAGTGAGATAATAAGGGAGATCAGCTCGGTGCTTTGTGACCACCTAGAGGGGTGGGATAGGGAGGGGGGGAGGGAGACGCAAGAGGGAGGGGATATAGGGATATATGTCTACATATAGCTGATTCACTTTGTTTTACAGCAGAAACTAACACACCATTGAAAAGCAATTATACTCCAATAAAAATGTTTAAAAAAATGAGATAATAAAGTATGTTTCTTTCTCTGACTTATTTCACTTAACATAGTGCCCTCAAGGTCTATCCATATTGTCACAAATGGCAAGATTTCATTCTTTTTTTTTTTCATTCTTTTTTTTTCATTCTTTTTTAATGGCAGAATAGTATTCTATTGTATGTGTATATATATACATCTTCTTTATCCATGCATCCTTTGATGGATAGGATACTTAGGTTGTTTCCATATCTTGGCTATTATAAATAATGCTGCAGTGAATGTGGGATTTCAAATCAGTGTTTGTTTTTTTTTTTTTTCCAGATAAATACCCAGAAGTGGGATTACTGGATCATATGGTAGTTCTATTTTTAATTTTTTGAGGAACCTCCATACTGTTTTCCATAGTGCCTATATCAATATACATTCCCACCAACAGTGCACAAGGGTTCCCTTTTCTTCACGTCCTTGTCTTTTATTATTTTATTAAAAATTAAATTTTTTTAAATTAAAAAAATTTAAAATTAAAAAGTTTTTAATTTAAAAATTAAAAAAAAGTTTTTTAATTAAAAAAATTTTCTTTTATTTGGCCATGCTGCACAGCTTGTAATATCTTAGTTCCCCAACCAGGAACTGAACCCAGGCAATGGCCGGTGAAAGTGCCGAGTCCTAACCACTGGATCTCCAGTGAACTCCCCCTTGTCTTTTTTTTTTTTTTAACATCTTTATTGGGGTATAATTGCTTTACAATGGTGTGTTAGTTTCTGCTTTATAACAAAGTTAATCAGTTATATAGTAATATTCCCATATGTCTTCCCTCTTGTGTCTTCCTCCCTCCCACTCTCCCTATCCCACCCCTCCAGGCGGTCACAAAGCACCGAGCTGATCTCCCTGTGCTATGCAGCTGCTTCCCACTAGCTATTTTACGTTTGGTAGTGTATATATGTCCATGCCACTCTCTCACTTTGTCACAGCTCACCCTTCCCCCTCCCCACCCCCCCCTTGTCTTTTTGTTTTTTAAATAAAATTTATTTATTTATTTTTGGCTGCATTGTGTTTTCGTTGTGCACGGGCTTTCTCTAGTTGCGGTGAGCAGGGGCTACTCTTCCTTGTGGTGTGCAGGCTTCTCATTGCGGTGGCTTCTCTTATTGCAGAGCACAGGCTCTAGGTGTGTGAGCTTCAGTAGTTGTGGCGCACGGGCTTAGCTGCTCCAAAGCATGTGGGATCCTCCCGGACCGGGGCACGAACCCCTGTCCCCTGCATCGGCAGGCGGACTCCCAACCACTGTGCCACCAGGGAAGCCCCTGCCTAGTTTTTAATTGTTTTTTGCTATTAAGTTGTACGTGTTCTTTACATGTTTGGGATATTAACCCCTTATCATACATGATTTCTAAATAGTTTCTTCTATTCAGTAGGCTGCCCTTTTATTTTGTCATTGTTTTCCTTTTCTATGCAGAAGCATTTTAGTTTGATATAGTCCCACTTGTTTGTTTTTGTTGCCTTTGCTTTTGGAGTCAGATCCAAAAAATCACCAATATTGATGTCAAGCAACATACTGCCTGTTTTCTTCTAGGATTTTTTATTTTCATGCCGTACGTGGGCCTCTCACTGTTGTGGCCTCTCCCGTTGCAGAGCGCGGGCTCCGGACGCACAGGCTCAGCAGCTATGGCTAACGGGCCCAGCCGCTCTGCGGCATGTGGGATCTTCCCGGACTGGGGCACGAACCCGTGTCCCCTGCATTGGCAGGCGGACTCTCAATCACTGCGCCACCAGGGAAGCCCTCTTCTAGGATTTTTATGGTTTCAGGTTTTACATTAATCCATTTTAACTTTTGTGTATGGTGTAAAATAGTAGTCTAGTTAAACTCTTTTGCACGTGGCTGCCAGTTTTCCCAGAACCATTTATTGAAGATACTGTCCTTTCCCTATTGTATATTCTTGGCTTTGTCATAAATTAACCATAAATGCATGAGTTTATTTCTGGGCTCTCTAGTCTGTTCCATTGATCCATGTGTCTGTTTTTATGCCTATACCATACACTTTTGATTACTGTAGCTTTGTAATATACTTTGAAATCAGGGAGCATGATGCCTCCAGCTTTGTTGGTCTTTCTTAAGATTGTTTTGGCTATTTGGGGTCTCTTGTGGTTCCATCCAAATTTGAGGATTGTTTGTTCTGTTTCTGTGAAAAATGTCTTTGGAATTTTGATAGGGATTGCATTGAATCTGTAGACTGCTTTGGGTAGTATGGACATTTTAACATTAATCTTCCAATCCATGAGCACAGAATATCTTTCCATTTATTTGTGTCTTCTTCGATTTCTTTCATCAGTGTCTTTTAGTTTTCAGTGTGTGGGTTTCTGACCTTGGTTAAACTTATTCCTAGGTATTTTATTCTGTTTTGGAAGGCAGCTATGCTCACCACTAAATCACCAATGCTGCACTGTTTTACTTTTTCTGATGCAGTTATAAATGGAATTAATTTCTTAATTTCTTTTTCTGATAGTTTATTAATATATAGAAATACAAGATTTTTGTACACTGATGTTGTATCTTGCAGCTATACTGAATTCATTTATTAGTTCTAGCAGTTTTCTTGTGTGGAATCTTTAGGGTTTTCTATATATGTCTTCTGCAAATAGTTACAGTTTTACTTCTTCCTTTCTGATTTGGATTCTTTTTATTTTACTTGCCTAATTGCTCTGGCTAGGATTTCCAATACTATGGGGTTTTTTTTTTTCTTTCTTTCTTGACTTTTTATTAGAAAAAATATTTTACATATAATTTTAGTTTTCTTCTTTAACATCTTTATTGGAGTATAATTGCTTTACAATGGTGTGTTAGTTTCTGCTTTATAACAAAGTGAATCAGCTATCCCACACTATGTTGAATAAAAGTGACAGTGGGCATCTTTGTCTTTTTCCTCATCTTAGAGGAAAGGCTTTCAGCTTTTCATTGTTGGCTGTGGACTTGTCATCTATGACTTTTATGTTGAGGTATGTTTACTCTGTATGAGTATTTATCATGAACGTTGAGTTTTGTCAGATGCTTTTTCTGCATCTGTTGAGATGATCATGTGTTTTATCCTTCATTTTGTTAATGTGGTATATAGCACATTGATTTGTGGATGCTGAACCACTCTTGCATCCTTGTACTAATTCCACTTATCATGGTGTATGAGCCTTTTAATGTATTGTTGAATTCAGTTTGCTAGTATCTTGTTAGAGGATTTTTGCCTCTATGTTTATTGGGGATATTGACCTGTAATTTTCTTTTCTTATGGTGTTCTTGTCTGGTTTTGGTATGAGAGTAATGCTGGCCTCATAAAATGATTTTGGAAGTGTTCCTTCCTCTCCTGTTTTTGGAAGAGTTTGAGAAGGATTGGTATTAGTTCCACTTTGAATGCTTGGTAGAATTCACCAGTGAAGCTACCTGGTCCTGGACTTTTGTTTATTGGGAGGCTTTTTTTTTTCTTTAAATTTTATTTATTTATGGCTGTGTTGGGTCTTTCTGTGTGAGGGCTTTCTCTAGTTGCCGCGAGTGGGGGCCACCCTTCATCGCGGTGTGCGGGCCTCTCACTATCGCGGCCTCTCTTGTTGCGGAGCACAGGCTCCAGACGCACAGGCTCGGTAGTTGTGGCACATGGGCCTAGTTGCTCTGCGGTATGTGGGACCTTCCCGGACCAGGGCTCAAACCTGTGTCCCCTGCACTGGCAGGCAGATTCTCAACCACTGCACCACCAGGGAAGCCCTGGGAGGCTTGTTGATTACAATCTCCTTACTAGTGATCAGACTATTCACATTTTCTATTTCTTCATGATTCAATCCTAAAAGGCTGTGTTTCTAGGAATTTATCCATTTCTTCTGGGTTATCCAATTTGTTGGCATATAATTAGTTGTTCATAGTACTCTTATGATCCTTTGTATATGTGTGGTACAGTTGTAATGTCTCCCCTTTCACTTCTGATTTTACTTAACTGAGCCCCTTTTATTCTTGGTGAGTCTAGTTAAGGGTTTGTCAGAGGAGCTGTTTTCACTTTGAGAAGCCACTTGAATGGTAGTGTCAACTTCCCTTCTTAGTCTGAAACTGTGTTTTCCCTGTAACTACAGATATCAAGGATGAGTTTTCAATCTACACAATAATGTCCTGGGGGTCAGGAGGAGAGTATTTCCTTTCATAACCCAGCCCACGTCCAGGCAGAGTAGGCACTCACTCAGGCATATGAGGGAGGGTAAAATCCTTCTTAGATCAGAGAGAGAGCAGAGTTTAATAGATGTCTTCAAAGCCACATCTTTGAAACCTTGACTCTTTGACTAATGAGCTTTGTGAGCTTGGATAAACTGAGCTGAGGAAAGCAGCTTGTTGGCAGAGCCATTTTTATCACAGTAAATACTAATTACAACCACTCTATGTATTTCTCCGCCCTTTGAGGACCTATCAGCATCAGTCTGAGGGGCAGGTGGTGAAGATATATAAGATCTCAGGTGTCACCAGCAGAAGGTGGTAATGAAAGCTTCCTCTCAAAGACTAAGATTTAGAAGCATCTACTCTGTGGTACTCTTGAAGCCGGCTCCCATGTCCCACATGCAAATCTTATATAGTAATTCCTAGGCCATCAGTAAAGGTGTCTGCACAGTGCGTTCGGCTTGGGGCCTTATATAGTAGTTCCTAGGCCATCAGTAAAGGTGTCTGCACAGTGCGTTCAGCTTGGGGCCTTATATAGTAGTTCCTAGGCCATCAGTAAAGGTGTCTGCACAGTGCGTTCAGCTTGGGGCCCCTAGGTTCTCTGCTCTTGCCACTACAGACTTCAAGGTACACACACGACTAGCCCTTTAAACCCATGGCAGGCAGAGAAAGGAGGTGAAACAAATACTCAATCTGTGGTGTTTGGTTCTGCAGGGCAGGGTACAGTCTCAGTGGAGATGGTGGGGGGGCTACATATTAGAGAAATGGATTTAGTAGAGTCTGTACTTACCCTCACTTTGAGTCTAAGCAAATAAATGTTCTCTTCCTTGGTGGCTTGATACTGTGATACACTCAATTACTTGTTTTTCTGATAGTATAGTAGTCTGGAAACTTTATGGTATGGGTATCTTCTAACATCTTGTTTCTCTGCTTGGTCTTCAGAACTTATAAGAGGCAACCTACTAGGTCTGGGGTTGGCAAATTATGCTTTTTTTTTTTTGGTAAAGTTTTGTTGGAACATAGCCATGCATATTCATTTGTGTTGTCTATGGCTACTTTTGTACTGAAGCAGAATTAAGTAGCTGTGATAGAGACATAGCCTGCAAACCTAAAATATTAACTATCCCTTTAAGAAAAAGTGTGTCAACTCCAGTAGGACTTACTTCTCATTTAGGGCAGTGGATCACATGACTGAACATCAAGGCAAGGCACCTTTGACGGTGAGCTTCGTTTATCTAATTTAAAGCTGGTCAAGGTAAGTTTTTTTTTTCTCTCCAAACTGTAAATGCATAAAGATTTATCAGTAAGGATTTTCTACATGGTGCTCATTCAGGGATACTGGGCAGCAGGGACCACACATATACACGAACGAGGTTTCCAGGTAGGGACTATGGTACCCAATGCAGAACAGTCCATCTCCAGTACTAGGTGAGTGATTAAAACATTAAACAGTATACAGCAAAGAACATTTTGTCAAAATTACTACTTGTGGACTAAAACAAAGGACACATTCCCACTAGAACAGAAATAAATTTTAATTCATTGAAAAGTGCAGCAGTGAACAGGGTCCTTCAAAGGGCACTTCCTTAGTCAAATGACTGAGATGACACAGAGCCAGGGCAGAATAACTTCTAAGAACAGATGACGCAAACACATGAATTCACAAATTCACTTGGACCTAAGCGGTGGTGAAACGAAAGACCCAAATATTCCCACCTAGTTCCACTGGTGGATCAGTTCAAATACCCTTTGCTTTCTCTTAATAAGGATCCTGGGACAATTTTATCTTCTTTCATTAAAACGCTCGTCCTTAGACACAAAAATATAACCTTCCATGGCTATCATTACTATGTTGTACAAAAACCCTACTGTTGTCAATTAAAATGTATTTTGCAACAGCACCATTGGTCAAATTCAAAGATACTGAAAAGGCATGCCCTACTTTGTAGTTGTAGGGAATGTAATTTTACTTGCGGGAGAGCTTTGTAATAGGAAATCTTATAAGGCAAAAATCTCTATTCTTCTCCAAGACCTCTGTTCGTTCCTAATGGTTACAGTTTTCTATTACCAATACATATGGACCTGGTCTTCTTAAAAGGGAAAATAATCAAAATTCAAATCAGTACAATTAAGAGAGAAACAAGGCAAGCCTCTTGCAGTGGGGCCCTTGTACATATCATTCTGAAAACTTCCAGTGCATTTTGTGGTCTGCTAGTCTAGAAACTGAGGTCTCTTTATGAGAGATGATTTTAGTGTAGATCCATAACGCAACCAGTCCACGAGAAAAAGTCAAATTAGAGGCCATTCAAAAATCAGGGGTACAAAAATAAAAGGGCTTCACTGGCCCTGCCTGCCCCCCAGACAAAAGTCTGATGCATGTAAGAGCAGTGGGACAGGAATACTATCAGCGGCTGATTTGTGTCACTCTTACTACGTCATCTGCTTTCAGGAACGAGCATCATAAAACTGAATAATATGACATCACAGTAGAAGACCTGGTAAGAGTTGTTTTCTCTTTATTCAGGAATAACCACGGTCAACTTCCATTAAGGTGGAAGCTGACTGACTGATGAATGTGAGGACTCAAAAGTGCAGAATAAAGCCAATGCCCATACTCAACATTGTAGTTTGCTTTTAGTTACAAAATTGTTAGAATTTCTTTTCCTAAAATGGTCACAGCAGAGGTATTCGTTTCACTTGCCCATTTCACCTCTAAATACCACCACAGTTACTGGGATTGTATGAGGTGAAGGAATAAACCCAATGGCTGTTAACCCAACACGGCTATCTGGAATTGTGATAGAAAAGTTACTTATGGCCACGTCTTACAAAGTGCTTAAAGCTCAACCTAGGACCTTACATAAAGCTAAAACCACTACTGCCTGAGTTGAACAGGTTGTAAACCACGGTTCCTCCTCCTCCCCTGCTGCCACATCACCAATTAACCTTCTTGTGAAGAAAACACAAGAAATGGGATTGGTCTTCGAGCCAAGAGACAGAAATGCAGGTGTTCTAAACAGTGAGGAACTCTCAAGAAGATCGGGTTTCGACAGGGGAAGAGTGCATTAGGCCCAAGTTACACAAGACTCCAAAAACTCAAGAAGAAGTTTTGCTGAAAGGGAAGAAGGTAAGTGGTTGGTACTCTCCATCAACTCTAAGGAATTCTTACATCTTATAACAAATGAACAGAATGTCAGCAATATGCAGAGGGAGTCTCACAACTTCACACATGGGACTAGAACCCAGGCTCCCTGCCGGACAGGCACTTACTACACTCTGATTTATAGCCCTTCAACCTGTTAACCAGAGAGCCCTACCTACAGAAGGCCCTCAGAAAACACAACCTTCACCAACCCTTGGAAGTTCTTCTCTGCTGAAATACTTAACCCACTTTATATTTCAGATCCGAGAAAGGGAAGTACCAAGAGAAGAGACATTCCCCAGACACCCCTGGTGTTCACTGGCACGCCACGTGATTAGCAGCCACTGGAAAGTAGATGGCCATCACCTTCGGTAACTACCTGGAATTAGCCTTCACCAAAAGCTTGCTACTGTTCTATTTCAACGTAGCACCAGCCCAGAACTGCCAAAAAATGAATAGAGCTTCACTGATGGGTTTTGAATTTGTGATCCATTGTGATGGATGTTATAAACAGTGTATTTCTACTGATCTAAAAACAATGGTATTTGTTCTTAATCAGAGGGTTCAGCTCTGATGGTTATGCTTCAAGCCATGTGATGTTAGTATTTTTGATAGTGACGTGTTCAATCTCGAATGCTATGCAGGTCCTCTGATCTTAGGTCAAGCTGTATACCAGAAACCTCGCCCCCCTAAAGCATTGCCATTTATCTGAATGGATTTACAAATCTAGACTTTGACCACATGGGGAATAATCAAGAACTGTGGCCCCAGGACAGAAAGGGTTTGGTGAGAACAAAGACCTCAGGCGTATCATCATCAGTTGAATAAAGGGACCAGGGACAGCCACTCCTGACACACAGGCAGAGTTCACAGTTTAACACACTGCACAAGGAAGTCAGCTGATTGGGTTGCTTTTTCAAACAGGACTTAAAAGCCAGTCCAGAAACCCTTCCAGGCATGGTCTTGAAGACTAGCTACAGACACACCTACTACAATCACTTCATCAGAAAGAGGCGTGCAAGGGATCCAACCGCAGAGGTGCTACAGATGTTTTGAAAACCTTCGAGTCCTGACACTGCCATGGTTGTTGAACATGAGACGAGGGTCAAACCTGTATCTGGGCAGAGAAAAAGAAAAAAACAATGTCACATTAACTACAATTAGCCATTGAGTACTTCATTCAGAATATTAACTGGAAAGAATGGCAGGAAGGGATACAAAAGGAAAAATTAAGTCACCAGAAGGGGATCTAGTGGGAAAGTCTGTAGTACAAAGCAAGAGTACTTAGTAATTAAGAGCATTTCCATCGTAAGTCAGCAAGCACAAAATAATATAGTGGAAGTGGAGAGGAGAGGAGAAACAGAAGTAAGGCTAATCCTGAAAGGGGTTAGGAGGAAAGGTTTGAGCTTACTTTTTTGGGAGGGGGCGGGGGCGATCCCTCAACTATAAAGCAGCCTGGGGAAGAGTCTAGTCCTTCCTGAAAGCCCTTCCAGCATTTTCAAAGCCCTGTCTTCTTTCTCAGTTTAGATACACAGACTGTGCTGGGTAAGAACGCAGGTCTGCACCTGACGGGAGCTTGAATCTGGCTCATCATGAACTTAGGTAAGTCATCGCCTCCTCTGGCCACCAACAAAACAGGAAGGCAACTCATGTAAAATATATGGCACATAAAATCACTTACTTCCCACCCGTGGGGAAGTAAGAATGAGTGCCAGTGGTAACTTGAGACCTGGCAGACATGAAGAACACAGACCGGGGATTTCTCTGGTGGTCCAGTGGTTAAGACGCCGAGCTTCCACTGCAGGGGACACGGGTTCCATCCCTGGTTGAGGAACAAAGATCCCGCATGCCTCAGGGCGTGGCCAAAAAAAAACCCCCCACAGGCTGGCTGGACTTTGTGTGATCTGGAAATAACATTGTATTTTACTTTGATCTGCTACCTTTGGTAACAGATACTAACTCTTAGTATTATTTTATAGCAGGGGTTGGCCAAGTTTCTCTGTAAAGGGCCAGATAATAAATATTTTAGAGTTTGTGGGCCACACGGTCTCTGTCCCAACTACTCAACTTTGTCGCTGAAGTGCAAAAGCAGCCCCAGGCAATACATAAATATCTGTGTGCACTGTATTCCAACTGGTGGCGTCTGGAGTGGGCCTGTGATATCTAGTCTGCTGGCACCCACTCTAGAAGATTCTATCCGCCTAACCGTTTGGTAGGAAAGAAAACCAGGTGGAGTTTAAATAGCTCAGGCTAACATCAGCAAGGCCAGCATCTAGAATCTTAGTGATAAGCCTCCAGAATGTGTGCAAGACAGTTAGTTATGGTTAAAAAAACAAAGGAATTTCATGGAAGAAGTCTTGAGAGAGTAAGGTATTGTTGAGACCATTTGGACTGGGTATGTGACTTAGCCCCATGAAAGCCTCTATATAAACCTCAAGATTCTGCCAGGTGGGTGTGGAGATCTACTCATCTTGCAGCTGCCCAAGACAAGCCTCTCATACAAGGACACTGAGGCTTGTTCAGTTAAGATAATGCACCAAAGATCAACAGCTGTTTTGAGGACGGAGATAAGGTGGCGGAGAAGAGGGATGTGAGCTCACCTCTTCTCATGAAAACACCAAATTCACAACCAACTGCTGAGCAACCATCGACAAAAAAACCCTGGAACTTACCAAAAAGATATCCTACATCCAAATGCCACAATGAGACGATAGGAGGGGTGCAATCGCGATAAAATGAAATCCCACACCTGCTGGGTGGGAGACCCACAAACTGGAAAATAATTATATCTCAGAGGTTCTCCTGCAGGAGAGAAAGTTATGAGCCTTGCATCAGGCTCCCCAGCCTGGGGATATGGCACCGGGAGGAGGAGCCCCCAGGGCATTTGGCTTTGAAGGCCAGCAGGGTTAGACTGGGGCAAAGAGAAACTCCACTCTTGGAGAAAGGTCTCGTGCACACCAGAACCCAGGGGAAAAAGCAGTGACCTCACAAGAGTCTGGTCTTAACCCACCTGCTGGTACTGGAGGGTCTCCTCTGGAGGCGGGGGGAAGGGGGTGGCTGTGGCTCACTACAGGGACAAAGACACTGGTGGCGGTAGTTCTGGGTAGCTCACACTCATTGGTGTGAGCCCTTCAGGAGGCCGCCATTTTCTCACCAAGACCTGGCCTCACCCAACAGCCTATAGGCTCCAGTGCTGGGATGCCTCAGGCCAAACAACCAACTGGGTGGGAATACAACCCCTCCCCATCAGCAGACAGGCTGCCTAAAGTCTTCCTGAGCCCACAACTGCTGGCTAAACACACCCCTTGACGTGGCCCTGCCCACCAGAGGGACAAGACCCAGCTCCACCCACTGGGCAGGCACCAGTCCCCACCCCTCCCAAACAGGAAGCCTGCACAAGCCTCTTAGACTGGCCTCATCCACCAGGGGGCAGCAGCAGAAGCAAGACAAACTACAACCCTGCAGCCTACAGAATGGAAACCACAACCACAAAAAGTTAGACAAAATGAGACAGCAGAGGGAATATGTCCTATATGAGGGAACAAGATAAAAACCCCAGAAGAACTAAGTGAAATGGAGATAGGTGATCTACCCAAAAAACAATTCAGAGTAATGATAGTAAAGATGACCCAAGATCTTGGAAGAAGAATGGAGGCACAGATGGAGAAGATAGAAGAAATGTTTAATAAAGAGCTAGAAGATCTAAAGAACAGAGATGAAGAATACAAAAACTGAAATGAATAATACACTAGAAAGAATCAGTAACAGTAAATGAGGCAGAACAACAGATAAGTGAGCTGGAGGACAAAATGGTGTAAATCACTGCCACAGAACAGAACAAAGAATGGAAAGAAATGAGGACAGTCTAAGAGACCTCTGGGACAACATTAAATGCACTGCATTATAGGGGTCCCAGAAGGAGAAGAGGGAAAGGGCCTGATAAAATATCTGAAGAGATACTGGCTGAAAACTTCCCTAAAATGGGAAAGGAAACAATCACCCAAGTCCAGGGAGTGCAGAGAGTCCCAGGCAGGATAAACCCAAGGAGGAACACACCGAGACACATATTAGTCAAATTGACAAAAATTAAAGACAATGAAAAAATACTAAAAGCAGCAAGAGAAAAGCAACACAGAACATGCAACGGAATCCCCATAAGGTCATCAGCTGATTTCTCAGCAGAAACTCTGCAGGCCAGAAGGGAGTGGCACAATATATTAAAGTGATGAAAGGGAAGAACCTACGACCAAGAATACTCTACCCACCAAGGCTATCATTCAGAGTTGACAGAGAAATCAAAAGCTTTACAGACAAGCAAAAGCTAAGAGAATTCAGCATCACCACACCAGCTTTGCAACCAATGTTAAAGGAACTTCTCTAGGCAGGGGAAAAAAAAAGGCCACAACTAGAAAATTAAGAATGAGAAAGCTCACTGGTAAAGGCAAACATACAGTAAAGGTAGGAAATCATCCACACACAAATATGATATCAAAACCAGCAACTGTGAGAAGAAAAGAGTACAAATCCAGGATATTAGAAATGCATTTGAAATTAAAAGACCAGCAAATTAAAATAATCTTGTATATATATACAGACTGCTATATCAAAACCTCATGGTAAATACAAACTGAAAATCTACAGCAGATACACACACACAAAAGAAAAAGGAATCCAAACACAACAATAAAAAGTTGGGCATCAAATCAGAAGAGAACAAAAGAGGAAGGGGAGAAAAAAGATCTACAAAAGCAAATCCAAAACAATTAGGAAAATGGCAATAAGAACATACATATTGATAATTACCTGAAATGAAAACGAATTAAACGCTCCAACCAAAAGACACAGACTGGCTGAACTGCTACGAAAACAAGACCCATATTATATGCTGTCTACAAAAGACCCACTTCAGACCTAGAGACACATACAGACTGAAAGAAAGGGGATGGGAAAAGGTATTCCATACAAATGGGAATCAGAAGAAAGCTGGAGTGGCAATACTCATATCAGACAAAACAGACTTTAAAATAACACCCCACTTTCATCGATGGACAGATCATCCAGACAGAAAATCAATAAGGAAACACAGGCCTTAAATGACACATTAGACCAGATGCACTTAATTGATATTTATGGAGCATTCCATCCAAAAGCAGCATAAGATACACTCTTTTCAAGTGCACATGGAACATTCTCCAGCACCTATCACATGCTGGGCTACAAAGAGAGCTTCAATAAATTTAAGAAAACTGAAATCATATCAAGCATCTTTTCCATCCACAACACTATGAGATTGGAAATCAACTACAAGAAAAAAACTGTAAAAAGCACAAACACGTGGAGGCTAAACAAAATGCTACTAAACATCCAATGGATCAGTGAAGAAATCAAAGAGGAAATCAAAAAATACCTAGAGACAAATGAAAACGAACACACAACGATCCAAAACCTATGGCATGCAGCAGAAGCAGTTCTAAGAGGGAGTTCATAGCAATACAAGCTTACCTAAGGAAACAAGAAAAATCTCAAACATCCTAACCTTACACCTAAAGCAACTAGAGAAAGAAAAACAAACAAAACCCAAAGTTAGTAGAAAGAAATCACAAAGATCAGAGCAGAAATAAATGAAACAGAGATGAAGAAAACAATAGAAAAGATCAATGAAACTAAAATCTGGTTCTTTGAAATGATAAAACTGCTAAACCTATAGCCAGACTCATCAAGAAAAAAAGGGAGAGGGCTCCAATCAATAAAATTAGAAATGAAAAAGGAGAAGTTGCAACTGACACCACAGAAATACAAAGGATGATAGGAGACTACTACAAGCAACTATATGCCAATAAAATGAACAACCTGCAAGAAATGGACAAATTCTTAGAAAGGTACAATCTCCCAAGACTGAACCAGGAAGAAACAGAAAATATGAACAGACCAATCACAAGTACTGAAATTGAAACTGTGATTAAAAAATTCCCAATGAACAAAAAAGTCCAGGACTAGATGACTTCACAGGCAAATTCTATCAAATATTTAGAGAAGAGTTAACAGCTATCCTTCTGAAACTATTCCATTGAAACTATTCTCCAAAACTGCAGAGGAAGGAACACTCCCAAATTTAATCTATGAGGCCACCATTACCTTCATACAAAAATCAGACAAAGATACCACAAAAAACGAAAATTACAGGCCAATGTCACTGATGAACATAGATGCAAAATCCTCAACAAAATACTAGCAAACCGAACCCAAAAATACATTAAAAGGATCATACACCGTGATCAAGTAGGATTTATCTCAGGGATGCAAGGATTTTTCAATATCTGCAAATCAATCTGTGATGATACACCACATTAACAAATTGAAGAATAAAAATCATATTTTCATCTCGATACAGAAAAGCTTTTGACAAAATTCAATACCCATTTATAATAAAAACTCTCCAGAAAGTGGGCCTAGAGGGAACCTACCTCAACATAATAAAGGCCAATGCCTACATTGTTAGGCCTACACCTAACATCATACTCAATGGTGAAAAGCTGAAAGCATTTCCTCTAAGATCAGGAACAAGACAAGGATGTCCACTTTCTCAATTTTTATTCAACATAGTTTTGGAAGTCCTAGCCACAGCAATCAGAGAAGAAAAACAAAAGGAATCCAAATGGGAAAAGAAGAAATATGTCACTGTTTGCAGATGACATGACACTATACATAGAAAATCCTAGAGATGCTACCAGTAAATGACTAGAGCTCATCAATGAATTTGGTAAAGGTGCAAGATACAAAATTAATACGCAGAAATCTGTTGCATTTCTATACACTAACAATGAAAGATCACAAAGAGAAATTAAAGAAACAATCCCATTTACCATCACATCAAAAGGAATAAACCTACCTAAGGAGTCAAAAGACCTGTACTCTAAAAACTATAAGATGCTGATGAAAGAAATCAAAGATGACATAAACAGATAGAAAGATATACCATGTTCTTGGATTGGAAGAATCCATACTGTCAAATGACTATACTACCCAAAGCGATGTACAGATTCAATGCAATCCCTATCAAATTACCAATGGCATTTTTCACAGAACCAGAACAAAAAAAATTTAAATTTGTATGGAGACACAAAAGACCCTGAATGGCCAAAGCCATCCTGAGAAAGAAAAACAGAGCTGGAGGAATCAGGCTCCCTGACTTCAGACTATACTACAAAGCTGTCATCAAAACAATATGGTACTGGCACAAAAACAGAAATATAGACCAATGGAACAGGATAGAAAACCCAGAGATAAACCCACGTACATATGGTCACCTTATCTTTGATAAAGGAGGCAAAAATATACAATGGAGAAAAGACAGTCTCTTCAATAAGTGGTGCTGGGAAAACTGGACAGCTACATATAAAAGAATGAAATTAGAACACTCCCTAACACCATACACAAAAATAAACTCAAAATGGATTAAAGACCTAAATGTAAGGCCAGACACTATCAAACTCTCAGAGGAAAACATAGGCAGAACACTCTATGACATAAATCACAGCAACATCTTTTTTGATCCATCTCCTAGAGTCATGGAAATAAAAACAAATGTGAACCAAGGAAACCATAAACAAAACGAAAAGATAACTCACCGAATGAGAGAAAATATTTGAAAAACAATGTGACTGACAAGGGATTAATCTCCAAAATTTACAAACAGCTCAAGCGGCTCAATATTAAAAAAACAACCCAATCCCAAAATGGGCAAATCTATATACACAGCCTTTTTTTTTTTTTTTTTTTTTTTTTGCAGTATGCAGGCCTCTCATTGTGGTCTCTCCCATTGTGGAGCACAGGCTCCGGACGTGCAGGCTCAGCGGCCACGGCTCACGGACCTAGCTGCTCCGCAGCATGTGGGATCTTCCCAGACTGGGGCACGAACCTGTGTCCCCTGCATCAGCGGGTGGACTCTCAACCACTGCGCCTCCAGGGAAGCCCTCCAAAATGGGCAAATCTAAATAGACATTTCTCCAAAGAAGACATAAAGATGGCCCAAAAGCACATAAAAACATGCTCAACATCACTAATTATCAGAGAAATGCAAATCAAAACTACAATGAGGTTGATACCTCACACCAGTCAGAATGGCTGTTATCAAAAAGTCTACAAACAATAAATGCTTGGAGAGCCTGTGGAGAAAAGGGAACCCTCCTAAACTGTTGGTGAGAATGTAAATTGGTACAACCACTATGGGGAACAGTATGGAAGTTCCTTAAAAAACTAAAAATAGAGGTACCATATGCTCCTGCAATCCCACTCCTGGGCATATATCTGAGAAAACCATAATTTGAAAAGATACATGCACCCCAATGTTCAATGCAGCACTACTTACAATAGGCAAAATGTGGAAGCAACCTAAGTGTGCATCAACAGATGAATGGATAAAGATGTATATGTGTGTGTGTGTGTACACAATGGAATATTACTCAACTATGAAAAAGAATGAAATAATACCATCTGTAGCAACATGGATGGACCTGGAGATTATCATACTAAGTGAAGTAAGTCAGACAGAGAAAGACAAATATCATATGATATCGCTTATATGTGGAATCTAAAAAAAAAAAAGTACAAATGAACTTATTTACAAAACAGAAATAGACTCACAGACTTAGAAAACAAACTTATGGTTATCAAAGGGAAAGGGGTGGGGTGGGGTGAGGGATAAATTGGGAGTTTGGGATTGACATATACACACTACTATATTTAAAATACATAACTAACAAGGACCTACTTACACAGGGAACTCTACTAAATATTCTGTACTAACCTAAATGGGAAAAGAATTCGAAAAAGACAGATATGTATATATAGCTGAGTCACTTTGCTGTACACCTGAAACGAACAAAACACTGTAAGTCAACTATACTCCAATATAAAATAAAAATTAAAAACAAAAAACAAAAAAACCAAACCTTGCCTGGAAGTCAAGAGATCTTGCTAAATCAGTTCCAAACGGTTGACCTTTGGGCAAATCACAAGTCCAAGCACTATTTCCTCATGTGAAATTTACCTGTTTGGGCTCTAAGGGCTACAGGGGAATTCTATGGTTGAGTCCTTCTAACACTTAACGGGGCTGCTGCATCTGACCTTCTGTGGCCCAACATTACAGTCCAAGATGTCCAAGTCTCATGACCCTCTATGCAAGATTTAGTTAGACGCTGGCTTTAAATTCCTAGAGTCAGTCAGCGACTGCTATAGACATCTAACTTTATTTAGTTTGGTAAAACATTCTGAGCAAAGTAGCTATTAGAAACTGCAAAATCAGCATGTGTCAGTTAGAAGTCTAGTGCTTCTATCTTAGAGAATGAACTTCCTGTTTCAAGGAACTGTCACCAAATGAGGATCCATTTCACTAACTTGGAGGAAAGATTAAAGCTGGGTGGTCAGAATGCTTGATCAGTTACTAATTACACATTAACAAGAGTATCCATGTAAAAGTTAATTAGCTTAAATGATATAAAATTATGATAAGTACTACATTTCTTTAGTAAAGAGTCTGCAATCCCCTTTCTCTACGCATTCACATACATTCCTCACTGATTGGGATTGAAGATACCACTTCACGTGAAGGTAGCTAAATAATTTACTAGTTTCCATCAGCTTAGGACATCATTCTTCCCTCTCTCCTACAATCAGAGTATAAGAACTGAAATAATCCTTTCCCAATGAAAGTCTGATTTTGAATTTTATAATCTTCAAGCAAAAAATGACAGGCTTCTTGCCACACACAGCTCAAATGCATGGTGTGCTGACAGCCACGTTACTGATGAAAAGTTACTGTTTAAGAGGAATGAGAGTAGGAGGAACAGAGCTGACTTAGTAGGTGAGCGTTAAATATCTTTCCAACCCTCATATGTTACAGCGGGCTTATTTATTTCGACACTTGAGAGTTCATACTTTCTGTTTCATTGTGTGTATTTAATATATTAAATTTACTGGCAAGTACTCAAGTTTCTATAATTGGGGCTTCTGAGAAAGGAAATGAAAGCATATGCTCTCAGAAGCACTAGGGAACAGGGTAGCCCTGGGTCAGCTTACACTAAAGCAACCCCACATGTCACCAGTGCAATCAAGTGGTACCATGACAAGAATCGCAGGGAGGAAGAAGAGCCCCGCGTGGTATGGGCAGGGCTGCGCCTCCAGCTATAGCACCAACTGGCTGTGGAGAGCAGCTCGTTTTCCCAGCACAACTGGCTGCTGCGCTGGGACGCAGTATTCCCCTTGTAATGCAGAACAGAGAGAAACAGCTCAGCTCAGAGCAAGGAGGACCCATCAGGCTCCCTGTGCCTTTAAGAATGGCAGGACTGCTCGAGACCACGGAACAAAGTTTCTGAGGACAATGCAAACTTACCCGGGGTCAAAGATCCCTGGAGTGCGGCAGGTTGGTCCAGAACAGGACTGTAACATCATTAGCCGATAGTTCATCTTTCCTAAAAGCTCTGGGTCTATACTTTTAGCAATGTTATTGATTTGGTGTGGGTCTGCAGTCAGGTTATAGACTTCTACAAACACCTACAGGAAATGAAAAGATGGAGGCAAGAAAAAAGCAAGGGTTACATTTGAAGAAATACTCATGTGAGTTACTTCTAAATGGGAATGAAGGAGGCAGATTAAAGACCAAGGCCCAGGAGAATATCATCGGGTCTCAAGGTTCTCAAAAAGCCCAAGGGTATAGAGGAGACAATGGAGCATCTGTTCTGGGGGTTGAACTGCTTTGGGTCTGTGGCCCACATGCTGGAAAGGGGCCTCCAGGATCCCTGTGCCTTCAGGCAGTCAGGAGGGGAAAGAGGAAGAAGCTTATTACCTTCTGTAATTAAAGGAGAGAACGGAAGGCAGGACCCTCAAATGGCAAGGGCTCAGAAACTATACTTAGTAATGAGGTTACTGAGTGAGAGCTGACATTTGAAGTTTATCTTTGCCTTACAATTGAGAAGATTCAAATGAGAACAGATACTAAAGTCCTCTAACCTGTGTTATAAAAATGTTAAGTTTTCCTATTTTAAAAAGCAGTTTTGGATAAATAACACCAATTGAGGAAAGATACAATATTATTTCTAAAATTAGACACGTCTAATATCACTATTTCCCCCTAATCTGTACTTTGTTCTCCAAACTGGAGTTAGTGATAGGCTAAGAAGATGTATACTGTAGATAAATTTTGCCTATAAAGGCTTCAAGTAGCTGCCCTCGGACGATCACTTTTAAAGCAGAAGGAACCGAGTTTGAGGGAAGCTCTTTTGCTTGTTGTCCGAAGTGCTCAGAAGCTACAAATAAATAGTGAGCGAGTCAATTTCTGAGAAACACGATGAGCACCGGCTCCATATGGCAAGATGCGGGCTGCCAGATGGGGTAGGTGCGCACTCGCTGATAAACAGTGAGAAACCACACGGGACGGCAGTCAGTGTGATCCTTCAGATAATCCAGGCTGATCCCGGCTGGCTAAAAGCCACCTTCCTCCAAGGATGCTGCCTTTAACCTGCTGATCTATTTGATCAGCACTGGACTACACTGTGGTGGTGACAGAAGGGTCTGAACCAAGCTGGTTGCCAAGAAACTTTCTAAGAGAGGCCCCAACTCCTTTCATCTCCATAGAAGTTGAGGCATCTTACCTTCACCCCAAACTATCAGGGAAGCAAACAGACCAGGCATGTAGCATCCTAAAAAAGTGAACTGCGTGCATTTAAAGTGTACGTGTGGGTGACGGTGGGAGTGGAGAAAACCCCACCCAGCAAGGTGAGTTAGAGAAGTCAAGTATGGCCTTGTGCAATCCTATTTCCTTAACTGATGGGAACCCAAGGTCAAGTACAGATAAGAAACCCATCCTCCCCAGGAAGCATCCTTGGAATTGTTCTTCTGCCACGAAGTTCAGCCAACAAAGCACTGGCAGTAGACACAAGGGGTGGGGGAGGCAGCAGGCCCTCTTACCTCCTGGTCATCAAACTCGCAATACTGTAAATTCCACATTTCTGACATGGTCCTCACACAGGCATACGTGTTGTTATATGCATCTTCACACACACAGTCTGGGAAACATTGCTGTAGGGACATTTAAAAAGTTAACTGAAGAGCATTCGCCTATAGTAATGAATGCGACTTGCTTTACCACGGGGGCCCAGTTGGCTCAAGCCAGACATACAACTGGACAGAAGTGAGGAAACCTTTCACAGAGAAGTAAATCAAAAGTAGATATGAGGCTTTGTTCCTTACTGAGGGCTGACTGGATTAAGGAACATGGGGTGTGGCTGTTTCGTTTGTAGACTGTTGCCATCCCTGCCTGCTATTCTCCTGACAAGCATTAGCTGTAATGAACACCTGTAAAACGTATGGGTTGGTAAGGAGAAGAAATCAATACACGGATGAGTCAGTACGAAGGTACATTAGGATCTTTCATCCTAAAAGGTTGGAGAGAAAGGCTAAAATGAGCTTTGTGGAAAGATCTGTAAGTAAGTTGTTTATGAGTGCTCTTATCACCAAATAGGACTTAGCTTTTTTTTTTTTTTTTTTTTTTGCAGTACTCGGGCCTCTCACTGTTGTGGCCTCTCCCGTTGTGGATGCGCAGGCTCAGCGGCCATGGCTCACGGCTCAGCGGCCATGGCTCACGGGCCCAGCCGCTCCACGGCATGTGGGATCTTCCCAGACCGGGGCACGAACCCGTGTCCCCTGCATTGGCAGGCGGACTCTCAACCACTGCGCCACCAGGGAAGCCCTAGGACTTAGCTCTTATTCCATCCTATCTTCCACACTATCTTTTGGTTGGTTCTTCACTATATTGTAACACTCTGGTGTTCGGCTTCCATTTGGAGTTGACTCTCCTATTTCCCATTCTCTAAAGAGGGGCTAATGTCACTGTTACCACCTGAACGACCAGCTGGCTGCCACCAAATCAAGACACTTGCCATGGCATGGTTACAGGTGGAAACCCCGTCTCTCTGTTGGATGCCACTGATAACATCCCTAATGAAACACGGTACCGCGACTGGGAAGGGAGGAAAAAGAGGAGGGGGTACTGATAAGGTAAGAAGATAAGCAGATACGTGAACTTGTTCCGAAAACTGGAAGAATTCGAAGTGCGCCTTCTGACAACAGGCGGGAAGCATCATTTTTCAGGATTATTTTTTACCTCTATCTCCTGATCTCCCAGAGTCAAGTAACAAAGTGACAGGAGGAGGACTCAGATGAAGAGTTTCAGCACTTGGCACATCTAAACCAACGCCATACTGTGCCGTCAGTGAGAAAGCTACTAAGCCAACCCGGGCTACACTCACGGACACTCCAGGACTCAGGGAAGGACACGTTGGGTCAGTGACGTTACGGCCTTCTCCTTGATATTCCACCAGGACATCCGATCGCCAAGTCAGATTACTAGCTCCTTTCTAGAAGGAAGAGCAAAAGTGGTTTCTGTGAGGCATGTAGACTGTGATAAAGATGTCATTCATTAATAGTGTTATTCATTCTACTGCTACAGGGGACTTGGGAGTCAAAACAGATTGGACTGTTCGTTCAGTAACTGAAGGGAATGACTAAAACAGAGACATTTGAAGGCTACCGAATATCATGTTTGGTATTTATAGAGTCCTCACAAGTGATGTAAATTGCTTTGAGCATTTAATAGTTATCTCCCAAGACTACTTCTGTGAAGCAGGTCAGGAGCTAAACAAGAATCAAAGTCACAGGGCAAGGTGCTGAAGGTTCAGATCAGAATAAACAATACTGTCTGCAAACCCTGTAAGAGCTCTTCTAAGCTCATACTGAGAAATTCAACAGGGCTGGTGTGCTAAGGACTGTATTAGGGTTGAAGTACTTCTTGATGGTCAGAATGAAGATACCATACATGTATAAACTCATTTACTTTTTGCTGCACATCAGTGGAGCAGAAGGAAAGCAGCAGCAGCATTTGCAATGGGAAGGCTTAAGACAGGTACACAGATGGTGAAAGGAGGAAGGATCTAGGAGTAAGAGGGAGTTTGGGATCAAAAGAACAACATGAGCACAGGATGGAAGCAGAACACCTGGTGGTACGGGTTCCTGATATCCAGCTTTCAGACAAGGAAGCAGGTGGAGAGGCAGGCTGGTACCAAACAGAAAAAGGTCCTGATAGCAGGCTGCCCACTTGTTCTACAAAGAACAGCAGGTGATGGGAAGGAGGGGTGGGGAAGGGGGTTTGAGCAGGGAAGTAACACAGTTAAGGCTGTGCTTTAGAAAAGTCAGCCCAGCAGCCGCAGAATCTGGAGATGGAGGGAAGACAGGCATGGGGAGGCCAGGTTAGAAGGGGCTCTTAAAATGGTCTACAGCCTTAGTAGTCAAAGTCTGGTTTGTGGTCTATCAGCAACACCTGGGGACTTGTTAGAAATGCACCACCTTAGGCCCTACTGTAGCCTTAAGGAGCCAGAGTCTGCGTTTTAATAAAATCCTCTGGTGACTCGTATGCACTGTGAAATTCGAGAAACACTGCTCCAAAACAACGTGCTCAAAATGTGCCCCCAGCAGGATCAGCGTCTGCTGGGAATGTGTTACAAACACAAATTCTTAATTGCCCCTGGGGGTGGGGAGTAATCTGCGTTTGAACCAGCCCCACAGGCACTGCTGATGAATGCTAGTTTGAGCACCACTCTTCTAAGGACCAGAGTGGACCTATTTAGCCTGGTGAGCACAGTGGGGAATGGGTGATGGCCTGCACAAGGCCGCAGAAGAACGTATTTCCTAATCACTATTCTACGATGAAACCGGATAATCCTGTGCCGATGAAGGTCTCAGAAACCGTAAGTCACAGGAGACTTCAGAGGCTGCCACTCCCCTGTAAGGAACCATTCTGCCAACCCCGAGCCACAGAAGCTGGGAGTCAAGGGAAAAGCTTATCTGTCAGATCTGAGTGGACCTCAAAACCCCACACTTAAATGTCAAAGTATGTAGGGGTAAAAAGAGTGCCTGGGAGATCTAGAGCAGAGGCCTCTAACTGGGCTGCAAATTAAAACCACTGGGGGAGACGTGAAAATCCCAAGGGCCAGGTCACATCTTGGGCCAATTAATCAAGCTCACCGGGGCTGGGACCCAGGTGTTAGTATTTTAGTTTCCCAGGTGACACTAACGTGCCACCAAGTTTAAGACTGATGGTCAGGAGGGGTCAGGTCTGTGGCTTTATAGTCTCTGTTGCAACTATTCAATTCCGCTGTTGTAGCAGGAAAGTAGGCCAATCAATACATACCTGGAGGAGCATGGCTGTGTTCTGATACACCTTCATCTACAAAAACTGGGGGTGGGCTCGACTTGGCCCACAGGGGTTTGCCAATCCCCTGGTCTATAGCAGCCCTATCCAGCAGAACTTGCTGACTGAAATGTTCTATAACTGTCGCCCAATACAATGGCTTCTGAGCAACTGATACGTGGCTAGTGCCACTGAGCAACTGAAGTTTTCATTTTATTCTAGTTAATTTAAATAGTCTCACGTGGCTAGTAGCTGCCGTATTAGGGCAGAGCTAGAGGTATAACAGCCACAAACTGCTCTGCAGCCCTAATACATCAGAGGTTTCACTGGACCAACGTCCAAAACAAAACAAGGCAAAGAGCCATTTCCAAAACTTTGCAGAGAAATTAACTATGAAATAACATAATGATTTCAGCCCTGTAGTGAAGGCTTTTTTTTCCTAATTAGAAATAAATAAGGTATACAGGTTAAGATTTGTATGGGAAGAGTTAAGAAATGTAAATTTCCCTCTATCTGATCCATAGATTCCTTGTAATTCCAGCCGAAGCCCAAAATGATTTTCTAGGCCATCTGAAAAGCTGTTTTTAAAGTTTATAGGGAAGAGAGGGAACCGCCTCTTAGGATACCCCTGAGAACAATGAGACAGGTGTGCCCACGCAAAGATTTAATTATACAGCTTTATAACAAGATAAAAAGATACTGGTTCAGGGAGAGACAGATCTGTAGAATAGAAAAGACAGCTGAGTATTTACAGAGAAAAAAATGAAACTGGATCCCTGACTCCTACCACGGAAGAAAACCAATTCTAGATACATCAAGGACTTGAATGTAGAGGCAGAACTACAAACCTTTCAGAAGAGAATTTGGGAGCATTGTTTTCTGACCTCAAGGTTCAGAAGCATTTTTATAAACAAGACACAAAGAACACTAACCATAAACTGAGATGATTTACACATTCAACTCCTGTGTTCTCATACCTTAATGTAGGGAAAAGACAACAAACAGCAAGAATATAATGGGCAAAAAGAGGCATTTCACAAGGGAAGAAACACAAAAGGCATAATGAAAGATGATTCACTGATCAAAAACCCAATTTCAAAAAATGGGTAAAGGATGTGAATAGACCTGTCTCCAAAGAAGACATACAAATGTCCAATAAACATATGACAAGATATTCCACATGATTAGTCATTAGGGAAATGTAAATCAGAACCACAGTGAGTACCACTCACACCCACTAAGACATAATAGAAAGACTGGAACAGCAAGTGCTGGCAAGGACGTGGAGAAACTGGAACCCTTTTACACTGCTGGTGGGAATATATAAAACGGTGCAATCACTTTAGAAACAAGCCTGGCAGTTCCTCCAAAGGTTAAACATAAAATCACCACGTGACCTAGCAATCCTACTCTTAGGGATACACTCAGGAGAATGGAAAACATTCGTTTGCCCCCAAATTTATACACAAATGTTCACAGCAGTATTATTCATTATAGTCAAAAACGGGAAACAACCCAAATGTCTGTCAACTGATGGGTGGATAAATGTGACACATCCACACAATGGAATATTATTCAGTAATAAAAAGAAAAGTACTGATACATGTTACAATGGGGATGATCCTTTTCAGCCAATCACAAGAGACCACATACTGTGTGATTCTATTTCTAGAAAATGTCCACAGTAGACAAATCTATAGAGACAGAAAGTAGATTAGTGCCTGCCCGGTGCTGGGGGAGGGAGCAATGGGGGAGTGACTGCTAATGTATTTGGGGGTTTCTTTTTGGGGTGATGAAAATGTTCTAAAATTAAGATTATGGTGTGGCTGTACAACTCTGAATAACTGTAAATTTTAAACTTCTGAATTGTATAGTAAGTGAATTAAGCTGTTAAAAAAATGATTCACCTCATTAATAAAGAAATGCACAGTAGAACCAAATATAATTTTGATCTTTTTCACCCCCTAGATTGGCAAAAATTAAGTAGTTGGACAGTTTCATATAGAGCAAAGGGAATTCTCCTAAGTTACTGGTGGGAATGTAAACTGATGACGATTTTGTACAATAACTCGGTAATATTTGTAGGAATGAACGTCTGAGGTTCCTGTAACCTTGGTGCATATACACATGCTCACTGGGAAACATGTATGAGAATGCTATAGAAGCAATGTTCCTAGAACAAAACTGGGAACATCACAAATGTACACTGACAAAAAAACATGATTAAGTAGTGATGCATTCCTTCTCACAATGGAATATTAGGCATCTGTGAACAATATGGATCGATTTGCAAACAATGATGAATTGAAAAAAGTCCTGATTACAACTGGTAGAGTATCACTTTTACAGTGCAAAACAAGACAGGTATTTTCCCCCCCAAGACAGGTATGTTGTTTAGGGACACATCCACGATAATTACTAAAAAATAAAAGCCAGAGATTAACAACCATAAAATTCAGAAAAGCGCTCATTTGTATGGGCAGGTAAGGGGTGGAATGGGGAGGAGCCCATAGGAAGATGCATCAGTATGGGGAATATTTCAGTTCTTAAATGGGGTGATGGGTTCATGGGTATTTCTTGTGTTTCATAACTTATGTGAGTTATGGGTATTCTCTTGTATGAATCATATATTACCTAATAATAAATTGTGATAGACTCAGACAAATCAATGAGGAAGAGTCATCTATAATGAGTATTGATCCTTCAAACTTCTCTATGCTTAAACATATTTACCTACATATTTAATGAGAAAGATGCTGTTTTGAAACTTTTTCTCCCTATAGAATGTGGTGGGCATCTTTCCAAGTCAATGTATACATACCTACATCATTTAGTGTTGGTTTAATAGTCTATTGTTTAATTGTGCCACAATTTGATCAATTCCCTACTGTATATTTAGGCTTTCAATATTCTATTAATACATGTAATTTTTTTTTTTTTGCGGTACACGGGCCTGTCACTGTTGTGGCCTCTCCCGTTGCGGAGCACAGGCTCCGGACGCACAGGCTCAGCGGCTATGGCTCACGGGCCCAGCCGCTCCGCGGCATGTGGGATCTTCCCAGACCGGGGCACAAACCCGTGTCCCCTGCATCGGCAGGCGGACTCTCAACCACTGCGCCACCAGGGAAGCCCCAATACATGTAATTTTTATACTTAGCTCTGGGCAGTGCTAGGCACTACGTACTCAAATATTTCCTTTTTTAAAATTTCTTTTTATTTATTTATTTTTGGCTGCATTGGGTCTTCGTTGCTGCACACAGGCTTTCTCTAGTTGCAGCAAGCAAGGGCTACTCTTCGTTGTGGTGCACGGGTTTCTCATTGCATTGGCTTCTCTTGCTGCAGAGCATGGGCTCTAGGCACATGGGCTCAGTAGTTGTGGCTCATGGGCTCTAGAGTGCAGGCTCAGTAGCCGTGGCGCATGGGCTTAGTTGCTCCGTGGCATGTGGGATCTTCCTGGACTAGGGCTTGAACCCGTGTCCCCTGCACTGGCAGGCGGATTCTTAACCACTAAGCCACCAGGGAAGCCCCCTCAAATATTTCTTGAATGAATTTTGTTTTCTTAAAATAAATTCTCAGATGGGACTGCTTGACGTGTATTTTGCAGTGATGGGTCTTGTTAAATTAGCCTACTGATAGCTTATACTGATTACACTTCAATGAACAGAGTCTGAGTAGCTTTCATTTTCTCAAACTTCTGTAAATACAGGGTATTAATCTTTTTAATCTTTGCCAGTTCTACAGGAGATAGAGGCCTCCTTTAGTTAAGCATTTCTTTGATCAGCACTGAAGCAATTTTTTGTCACTGACTTTGGCCATTTTTAATTCCTCTGGGAGTTGACTATTCACTTCTTTTGCCCATTTTTATACTGGGATATTAATCTTTGCTTTTAAGAACTCATCTATTAAAACTAATTACCCTTTTTCACATATGTTGCAAATATTTTCCCAATTTGTCACCTGTTTTAATTTTATGATGGGGCTTTTGGGGGAGAAGGGAAAAAGGGAGGATATAGAACTCTGTTCATGTGTGTCCCGTCTTTTTTTAAGAAAACTCCTTCCCACTACAGATAAGAGAAAAAGTCTATCCTCTGCTCCCCTAATTTAACAGCTTTAAGATGTAAATTTTAAGTCTACTTATATAACCTGGAATTTATTTCAGAATCTTGGCTCAGGCCTGATTTAGGGCTTTATACTCACCAAAATGGGCAAGAAAGACATCCCATCCATCTGTGTCTTATTCAGATTGTAGCCAGCGATGTCCAAAATAGTAGGACCCAAGTCAATGTTGGCAATGAGCAGCTATGAGAAAAAAGAAGAAACAGTCAGTTGATCTAGAACACAGTTTATCCCATTTTCCTTTTCTATCTATAATAGAGTTCTCTTCCCCGCAACCCACCTGTGAGACAAACAGCACTTACTATTATCTTTTGTACAACCCATACTTCCTATTGCATATATTCAAATATAACTGTAATAATTTAAAATACAAAACATAAAGCCTTATAAAGTTTATAATACATGCTCCTGGGAAGTTAATGTTTATTCTACCCATACTGTTACCATCGATAAAAACATTTTTCAAGATTCCTTTAGGATTGCCTTGAGTCTGTTATGAACGCTGAGAAAAATGTCGGGCTATTTTATACAAAGTGTTTTCCAACTTGATTATTCTTATTAGTTCACTAAACTTGACTTCAAATTGACGCCTGACGTTTTTTAAAGGCTCAAAGGTTGAATGCTTGTCACCAATGAGGATGTTAGCCTTTTTTTTGAAGTGACAACACTGGTAAGGAATGTTTGCAGTAGTTTTTGAAGACTGCAGGAAACTCATCCCAACAATGCATCAGTAAGTTTCCTTAAAGAGCACAAAACTTGGATGTTTTTATTTTTTTAATTTATTTTCCTTTTTTCTTTCTTTCTTTTTCTTTTTTTTTTGCGGTACACAGGCCTCTCACTGTTGTGGCCTCTCCCGTTGCGGAGCACAGGCTCCGGACGTGCAGGCTCAGCGGCCATGGCTCACGGTCCCAGCCTCTCCGCGGCATGTGGGATCTTCCCGGACCGGGGCACAAACCCGTGTTCCCTGCATCAGCAGGCGGACTCTCAACCACTGCGCCACCAGGGAAGCCATTATTTTCCTTTTTTTAAAATAAATTTATTTTATTTATTTATTTTTGGCTGCGTTGGATCTTCGTTGCTACACATGGGCTTTTCTCTAGTTGCGGAGGGGGCTACTCTTTGTTGCAATGCACAGGCTTCTCATTGTGGTGGCTTCTCTTGTTGCAGAGCATGGGCTCTAGGCGCACGGGCTTCAGTAGTTGTGGCTCACGGGCTCTAGAGCACAGGCTCAGTAGTTGTTGCACATGGGCTTAGTTGCTCCGCGGCATGTGGGATCTTCCTGGACCAGGGCTTGAACCTGTGTCCCCTGCATTGGCAGGCGGATTCTTAACTACTGCACCACCAGGGAAGTCCCAAAACTTGGATGTTTTTAAACAAAGGTTCTAGAAATTAAAGACACTGTCCAGCATTTATACCTTGCCATAGCTCCTTGATTTATTGGACTATTTTTCTTCTGTATACAATACCGCTACCAGGCCTAAACCAGCATAGTCCAAAGTCCAATAGGGATAGAACAAGAGTCATACGTGTAATTTAAAATTGTCTAGTGACCACATTAAAGTAAAAAAAAAAAAAAAAAAGAGGTGAAATTCACTGTAAATATTTAAATATTACTATTTCAACATGTAAGCAATACAAAAAAGTGATGAGATTTTACTTTAAAAAAATTTTTGAACCAAGTGTTTGAAATCTGGTATTTTACAATTATAACATCTCAATCTGGACTATCCCATATATGTTCTGGCTCAAGAACCACATGAACTTTTGTAGCAGAGTCTAGAAGTCACGTGGTCACAGGCTAGAAAAAGCCTTGGAGTGATGGAGACAATCCACCAGGGAAACGAAGGGAACTAGTGTTCACTGAGCACCTATTCTGGGCCAGTGCTTAATGCTTATCCTCATTTAATCCTCCCCACAGTCCTAGAAAGCAGTATTTTCCCCATTTTACAGATGAGGAAATGAAAGAGAAGTAACTGACACAAAGTCAGCAGGCTGTAACTGGAAAAGCTGTTGTTTACTGGAAATAAATAACAGTCTTCAAAACTGTTGAGAGGGACTCCGCTGGTGGTGCAGCGGTTAAGAATCCACCTGCCAATGTAGAGGACACGGGTTCAAGCCCCAGTCCGGGAAGATCCCACATGCGATGGAGCAACTAAGCCCGTGGGCCACAACTACTGAAGCCTGCTTGCCTAGAACCCATGCTCCGCAACAAAGAGAAGCCACCACAATGAGAAGCATGCACACCACAACGAAGACCCAATGCAGCCAAAAAAAAAAAAACAAAAACTGTTGAGAAAACTCAGATCATCTCAGGAGAAGCCAAATGGGGATTAGAAAAAAAAATCTAATTCTATTACTTTTAATTTAAAAACAAAACCAAAGTACAGACATGAAAGGCAAGAAGCACTGTTCAGAGCACTGTTCAGTAGCAGCCAGGTTTCCTGGACGGCTCCTGGAGGGCAGAGTGATACACATATCCTGGCTCTGAACCAATCAGTGTAACTCTGCAGCTGTTGGAAATTACCCTTCAGTGGCAGGCAGCTCACGGGAAAAGCAATCCATATGTTGCTGAGGATAAAAAACACAAAAACTATGTCTCTAGGGATTACACAAGACCCGGTGTTAGAGATACCTTTCCCGGTTCCAAGTACCCCAGGCAGACTCTCGAGCGGCTTAGAATACAGCAAACAAGAGTGAGTATGAATACGGAAGAGACCATAGCAGGAAAGGAGAGACAAGCAGAGACACCACCTCCAGAATCAGATAAAGGCAACAAGACTCCAAAATGTGACTGACAGATCTCCAGTGATGTCCAGAACATGAATGAAGTCAAGTCAGTCCCACAGGTATTATTAACATGTCCAAGGCACCAAAATAATAAAACCCACAGAGATAAAACAGTGACTGCCAGTCTCAGCAGGAATTGCCTCGAGCCATCAGCAATGGGTGGGAGCGCCCTCTAGTGGCAGTTTGCTCTGTGGGGGGAGGGGAGGAGAAAGGTCTGCAAGATTCAGGACAAGTCAAGTCGCTAGTTTGGCACAAGTACCATAAACGCCACCACCAGGACTCTTTCTTCCCAGGTATCTACAATGATCACATCCTCCCTAAAAATGATGGACAAATTCTCTCCCTACTGGGTTTTGTTTGACTAAGACGTAGAGTCTCAAAATTAGCATACAATGTCAGGAGATGGGAGACTTCTAGTAGATACCAAGTATGAGTGAAGAATTCAAGAGAGAATTATACCTCTCTCTGGTTTTTATACAGCCAAGGATTAGAATGGATACTATGAGCCCATCGCCCTAATGACATCTAGAAACATTAGCATTTCGAGTTCCTAAAATGGTATTATTGCTTTTATCACTGACTATAAAGATGCATTTAAGGACTGGAACAGAAAACGCTCTGACAAGACCAAGTAAATTATTTCATGAATCACAGCCTCACAGTTTGTTTGGGAATATTCTTAGGATTAAAGTATATATACATTTTGATCAAATATAAGGCCCTAAAAAACTCTGTGGGGCATGAGATCGAGGGATATCATGCCTTGAACCTGCTTATTTTTTTAGCTCTGGAAGAAGGACAGTACTGCAGAATTACCCAAAAGAATAAGGGCTCCCAGGAGGGTATATCAGGTTTTCAAACAGACTTTTAAGCCCTGATGTTAAAGAATTCACGTAAGGCTTTCAAAAAAAAGACTCAAAGCACACCAGAGAGCACCCCAAATCCATCTATTGAAGAGATATGGAGATAAGTGTATATGTATAACTGATTCACTTTGTTATAAAGCAGAAACTAACACACCACTGTAAAGCAATTATACTCCAATAAAGATGTTTAAAAAAAAAAGAAAAGCACTGAAAGCAGAGAACTCTACACATCTTGGGCTGCTTCATCTGGATTTGCCCCTCATGCCCCACTTCCCTAACAAGGAGTAAGCCAGGGCATCACCTAGTTACACTTGAGAATTTGCCCTTAGCATCCTCCCAGTTTCACATGGGGAAACCAAGGCTTAGTCTGTCCAAAGTCTTAAAAGCCAGTAGGTGGTCTTCCTGACTCCCAGTTCGGTTTTATTTCCCCTGGATCATGCTATGTCATTTCCATTTTCGTACTAACCTTTTCCTTCCTTAAAGCCCGTTTGAAGAAATTCTACCACCAAATCTAAAGCTAGATTAATTTATTGCCAGAGGAGAAGACCTCAGCAGCCAATGTTTGGCATCCACCCATACCACCTGCCCCTGGCTCACCCCAATAGCCAACACAAAGCCAGATCCACTGGTCAAACATGTCCTATTTTGGCTACTAGGCTGTTGCCAGCACAGCTCATTATGCTCAACTCACCACCCTGTGGCCCTCACACAGAACCTGCACCAAGAAAAGTCTGCTGCCAGCACACGATGAATCACCCACCAGCTCTGACACACTGTGTTAGATAGAAGCAGGGCACTTCATACTTCTCAAACCACGTATGTCAGCACAGAGTGTCAAACACCATGGTTGTTTGTTGTTGTTTTTTTTTGGCCACGCCGCTGTGGGATCTTAGTTCCCCAACTAGGGATTGAACCCAGGCCCTCAGCAGTGAGAGTGCAGAGTCCTAACCACTGGACCACCAGGGAATTCCCAAAAAAACATGGATTTTGAGAATAGACAGTTAATTTTCAGACCTGGTTTTGCCACTTACTGTGTGACCTTGGTAATATATCCATTCACACAACTTGGATGTCACCCATTGTATGTTAAGGGCTGGGTATTCTTTTTTTTTTTAAATTACAGTTGATTTACAATGTGTTAATTTCTGCTGTAGAGCAAAGTGATTCAGTTATACACATATAGAGATACATTCTTTTTTTTAAATATGCTTTTCCATTATGGTTTATCATAGGATATTGAGTATAGTTCCCTAGGCTATATAATAGGACCTTTAAAAAAATTTTTCTTTTATATTGGAGCATAGTTGATTAACAATGTTGTGTTAGTTTCAGGTGTACAGCAAAGTGATTCAGTTATATGTGTATCTATTCTTTTTCAAATTCTTTTCCCATTTAGGTTATTACAGAATACTAAGCAGAGTTCCCTGTGCTATACAGTAAAAGGAACTTGTTGTTTATCCATTGTATATATAATAGCTTTACATGTGCTAACTCCAAACTCCCACTAAAAGCTGGGTATTCTAAGTTCAGGTAATACCTCTCAACTAAGGACTCCTAGAGTTAAAAAGACAAACTCAGTCGGGTGTGGTAAGTGTGAGGCCAGCTGGGAAAGGCACCCACTCCATGTGGGGTGGGGGTCTACAGTGACGTTCATTTAGGGGAGCCCTAAACCGAAGCCCCGAAGGACAATGAACTTAGCCAGGGGAAAGGGGCATGAGGTGCATTCACACAGAAGGCGCAGCCAGCTGTACAAAGGCAAGGAGGTGAGAGAGATGATCCAAGTAGGAAGTAAAAGTAGTTCGGGACAACTGCCACCTTCTGTCCCTTGAACAGGCCAAGCTCATTCTCCTATCTGTGCCCTTCACATGCACTGTTCTGCTGCTCAGGATACCCTCCCACAGATCTTTGCACGACTCAATCCTTCTTGACACCCGGGTCTCTGCCCAAATGCCTCAGAGACTTTCACTGACAACTGAAGCTCAGGTATCTGGCTCCCCCTGACACAGGGAGTTAAGAACTGATCTTCTCTAACTGCTCTTGCTGTGGCTCCAAGGCTCCTGGTATACTGCGCTGGCATAGGACGATACTTAAGAAGTACTGTTGTCTGAGCTGTAGTGTGATGGTTGAGTGTACGGACTTTGGTTAAGTGTATAGCAGCCAGACTGCCTGAGTTCAAGTGCAGGGCTCTGATATTCTTTGGCTACATCATCTTGGGTAAATCGCTGAACTTGTATACCTCAGTTTCCTCATCTGTAAAATGGGGATAACAGTATTCATATCTCATAAGGCTGTGAAGGTTAACTGAGTTGATACAGGTAATACACTTGGAACAGCACCTGTCACATCCTAAGCCTTCAATAACGGTTATTATTGTTGAAATGGCTTTCTAGGACCTGGTTTCACTTAGAGGGCTTAGAGAAAGTGAAGTTTCTGATTGTAACATTTAGTGCCACTGTTAACTTGAAGGAAAAAGGAACAGTCTGTTCCATGGGCAGCTGGCTGACACGTCATTCTGTTCTCATCAGCCGCCTTCCCCACACCGGTTAGACGTGGCCCTGCTCCTCAGAAATGCACACAGGTGCAGACGTGCTCTCCTCAACCAGCTCCCAACACCAAGATCAAGAAAACACTTTTAAGACTGAATGGTCTTCCAAACTTTCCTACCTCCGTTGACAGAAGAGGCCTGTTTAGAAGGTAATGAATTTGTAGTGGAAGGTGACTGCCTTTAGGAATGTGGGTCTTAAAAGAAAAAGAAAAAGAAAATTCAAAAGGCACTTATGAAGGCCCTTTTAAGTTTCCGAGAGAATTTTAACAGAATTCCATCAAGAGCATTGTGAAAGGAAATAAGTGAATGACAGACGTTTAAACAGAGTAAACATTACACCCCCAAGTTAAACTCAAGCACCAGTATACCCAGAAATTCTGACCTATTTTTCCAATTTTAGCTTAAAGAATCCATTTGCTGGGCTTCCCAGGTGGCACAGTGGTTGAGAGTCCGCTTGCCGATGCAGGGGACGTGGGTTCGTGCTCCGGTCCGGGAAGATCCCACATGCCGCGGAGCGGCTGGGCCCGTGAGCCATGGCCGTTGAGCCTGCGCGTCTGGAGCCTGTGCTCCGCAACGGGAGAGGCCGCAACAGCGAGAGGCCCGCGTACCGCAAAAAAAAAAAAAAAAAAAAAAGAATCCATTTGCTCATTTTCTTTTGTCTCACAGAGCTGGGACTGAGACTGTGGTATTAGGGAAGAGAAAACAACTGGTAGAGCCTATCAATTCTTATCTCCCAACATTGGACCAGTGTTTTGGATCAAGGTGCCCATGAACTCTAGGAACGAAGTACCTCAGTATTAGGAACTCAGTTTGAAACCAAATGGAAATGGTAACAAAAGAACGTGGTACTTTATGACAGTACTAGGAGACAGAATCAGTAAAGTAGAAAGGCATTAGTGAGGAAGAGTCCCACAGGGAGGGGGACTAAATTCTCAGACAACACCCTTTCTGTAGCCTTATACTCAGAGGGAGGTCAGACCGGCAGCAGACATCACCTGGGAACACCTGCGAGCAGGCTGGAATGCAGAATCAGAATCTGCATTTCAACAAGGCCCCCAGGGGATGTGCACACACAACAAAGCCTGAAGAGCTTTGCTCTCCCGGGCTATGGGCCCCAAACTGGGCTGCCTCTCAGAATCATTGTGAACTTAAGAAAAAAAGCAGAGGCAGGGATTCTATTCCAGTTCAAGTGAGTCAATCTCAACCTTTCTAGATGTTGAGCCTTTCAGTTTCAGAAGGTAGTTTTGATGAGCACCCTGGTGGAGAGTCACGGCTCGAGGACCAAGTAAAAATCTAGTCTCAAAACACAAGCAAAAGCTCTTCATGCTAATACGATACATATACATCTAGCAGTGGGTGGCCAGCAGTTTACTGGTATGATGCTAAGTGAGACATGTCAGACAGAGAAGGACAAATACTGTATGATATCACTTATATGTGGAATCTAACAAATACAACAAACTACTGAACATAACAAAATACAGAGAACAGATACAGAGAACTAGTGGTTACCAGTGGGGAGATGGGATGGGAGAGGAACAATACAGGAGTAGGGGATTAAGAGCATTAGGTATAAAATAAGCTACAAGGTTATGTTGTACAACACCGGGAATGCAGCCAGTATTTTAAAATAACTAAATGGAGTATGACCTTTAAAAACTGTGAATCACTATATTGTACCCCTGTAGCTTATAGAATATTGTATATCAACTATACTTCAATTAAAAAAAAAGAAAGAAAAAAGAATCACTGTTCGCAAGGCTTACAAATACACTGCAAAAAATCTTAAGCCAATCAGCCTTCATCCTCAAAGGAGGAGAAATTGAATCAGCCTCCTCTTAGGAGGAAAAGCTTTCTTTCCTCAGGCAAATGCTACATCACCTTGTCAGCAACCTACCTTGCTTGTCTGATTTGGTTTGATCCCAGGCCCTCGAACCAACAGTGGAACTTTGATATCAAACTCATACAGCTGTCTTTTGTCTATTGGCAAAGAAAACTGTCCTGAAAAAAAAAAAAAAAAAGCATAGGGTAAAGATGGAGCCGAGATAGAAATGTCACTCATGCATGCATTCATTCAATAAACAGTAAAAATCAAAAACAGCCTTGTTCTACTAATTATGGGGTTTTAATGGAAAGCTTAAATTTGCCTGGGTCTCTTATTACTACAAGGCAGGAAACAATGAGCTCATCTTTAAAAAAAAATGCCTAGAGGGACACCCTGGTCTCAAACAGCCAAATTCAGCAAAAAGAATGACTAGAAAGTATTGAAGCAAAGATACGCTATTTATGTATGATACTCGACCTGATCACAATGGAATGAAGTTACTCTAAAAGCTGCTAAATAAAGGGAGAAAACCATTTATCCAGGCTTTCCTGAATAAACTCTATTTCAAGATAACCAAACAGCTGGTGAGGGGAATTTCCTGAGGAATTCCAGCCAGTAAATTCAGAAGGAAGGACAGAGTTATGAAGCCAAACTTCGCAATTTTTGAGGGAACAGATTTAAGCAACAATCATCAGTGGACGTTTTAGCCACAAAAGGTTCATAGGATGGGCTCAAGTTGATACCACATGAGCCATCAAACAGTAACAGCATCCCTAAAGTGAGGCAACCAGTCACCCCAGCGGCATGATGTGAATGAAGCAATAAGAAGTACATGACAGCATCAACTAGAAAGCATTCTTGTTGAAAACGTGAACTTCTATTAAGACTCTAGATCTAACTACCAACCTATAGAAAATGCTGAGCACAGATAAATGAGTTAAGGCATTATATGAGCAATTAGCTACATCTGGAATGTGAGATATTCTAAAGGACAGAAGACGAGTTTTCCCAATAAATCGGTGGCAAAGGACAGCCTTAAGACACATAAAAACTAAAGGGAGCGTGTGGACTTCGTGTAGGTTCTGATAGCTAATCAACTAGTCAGGTGCACAATCGAGTGTTGACGTATGGAATCACAACATCTGGAGTTTCTTCAAAAACTTCTAGCTAAAACAGAAACATGAAGAAGGTATGAGGAATTCAAAAGACTGGTCTCGTGCCGCTGGAAACGAAAGCTGGACAATGGGAGTTATTTTACTAGTCTCTACTGTGCGTGCTTAGAAATGTTCATAACACCGCAGGAAACGCCTCATCTATCTGCTTCCGTGCAAACAAACCTCAGGTTAATTCCCTTCCAGTTTAGGAAATTTAAAAGAGAGGAGAGAGAAACAAATACTGATTTTTAACTAGAGAAGGTCCAAGAAGAAAGGATGAAAGTCAAGGACACGGGGGTGACTCATACTGCAGTTGTGCAAAGAAACACAAAGCAAAACTCACACACACCAAAACACCTCATTTCACAGGAAAGTTTTTCCCCAGGACAACCCTCTCGTGGTCTTCCTGTGTCAAATGTCACACCCCTATTCCCTGAGATCCACTGTCCTTAAAATCTAGCTCAATTTCTCACCTACTTCATAAAGCCTGCCTCTAACCCATCAAGCTCACTCTCTGCTCAGACTCCTAGAACACCATGTAATTCAGCCTGTGAAATAGCAAATAATGGAACCTGGTCTCTCACCAGGGGAGATGAGTTGGCCCTCTAACCAGAGGGGCCCTGAGGGCAAGACCCTCCCTCTGGCCTGTCCACTGCCGCAAAAGGACAGGAGCTCCCTGCCAGTGCTACGGATTGAGCGAGAAAGGAAAGGCACCTCGCCAAGGTCACGGCGCCCCTTACCTGTGTGATAGCCATTGTCTGAGGTGTAAAAGATGTAGGTGTCATTGAGCTCCCTGCTGAACTCCAATCGCTTGACAAGCTTCTCCACCAGGTCATCGACTGACAGCAGAGTCTGCCACCTGGATGTGAACGGAGGGCAGCAATGGGACTTCAGAGACAATGCTGAGGTACTGCCATCTTGCCAAAGAAGCGAAGTCCAAAAAGCACCCCAAAACCAAATCGAAACAAAAAAACTCCCAACCTCCTTCCCAAAAAAAACCCCTCAGAGTCACTCTCCCAAAAAGCTCAAATCCCCTATTTCCTTTCCTTCCATTCATTGCAAAGCACAGATTAGAAAACTCCAGAACACAATTAGTTGATTCCAAATTTAACCGATTCTACAGAAATAAATGAGGCTTTTTATAACCATTTAGCTTTATTATTTATCGTGGCTGGTGATGAGAATAAAAGACTACTGGAAGGGAAAGCTGTCAACTCAGCACTGACTGATAGAGATGAATTCAGACAGACCTGGCTACAACAATGTTTAATGGTCAAACTAGGGGTCAGCAAACGATAGCCATGGGCCAAAGCTTGACCACTGTCTGTGTTTTTGTTTTTAACTGCGGTACAAAACACATAACATGAAATTTACTGTTTTAACAATTTTTAAGGGTACAGGTCAGTAGCGTTAAGTATATTCACATAGTGGAACAGATCTCCAGAACCTTTTCACCTTGCAAATCTGAAACTCTACGCCCATGAAACAACAACTCGCTGTTTGCTTTATGTATAAAGTTTTACTGTAGCACAGCCAATGCTCATTCATTCTTGTCTTGTCCAGGACTGCTTTGCGCTCCAACAGCAGAGCTGAGCAACAGTGACACAGACTATATGGCCGACAAGCCTGTAATATTTACTATCTGGCCCTTCACAGAAAGTTTGCCAACCCCTGGTCTAAAACTAAATGCACCTTAAGAGAAAGTAAGAATTTCCTGGAAACTAAAAATTGCAAAGGCAAATATTCTGCTCTAGCCTAAGCCTTTGGGTCTCAGGCAAATATTGGGGCTAATCTCTCACAAAGCGACCTTTTATTATTATTATTTTTTACATCTTTATTGGAGTATAATTGCTTACAATGGTGTGTTAGTTTCTGCTTTATAACAGTGAATCAGCTATACATATACATATGTCTCCATATCTCCTCCCTCTTGCGTCTCCCTCCCTCCCCCCCTCCCTATCCTACCCCTCTAGGTGGTCACAAAGCACCGAGCTGATCTCCCTGTGCTATGCGGCTGCTTCCCCCAGCTATCTATTTTACGTTTGGTAGTGTATATGTGTCCATGCCACTCTCTCGCTTTGTCACAGCTCATCCTTCCCCCTCTCCATATCCTCAAGTCCATTCTGTAGTAGGTCTGTGTCTTTATTCCTGTCTTACCCCTAGGTTCTTCATGACATTTTTTTTCCTTAAATTCCATATATATGTGTTAGCACACGGTATTTATCTCTCTCTTTCTGACTTACTTCACTCTGTATAACAGACTCTAGGTCCATTCACCTCATTACAAATAGCTCAATTTCGTTTCTTTTTATGGCAGAGTAATATTCCATTGTATATATGTGCCACATCTTCTTTATCCATTCATCCGATGGTGGACACTTAGGTTGTTTCCAACCTTTTCTTTAGATATAGAAAATTGTTAAAAAAAACCAAATGGCTCCAATTTGCAATGTTTTAACAAGTCATAAAAACGGACTGTTTAATTAGACCTGAGGTCCAAAGACCACCTTGTAGCTAAATGTAAAGACCTCCCATCAGAGTCTCTCCCAACATCTTGCTCTGATTTTTTCTCAGAAATAACCATGTGGTGCAGTTCCCTGTTCATGGGCTGCTTCTGAGGGTCCTCAAAGACCACCTAGACTGGAAAGGAGCAGCTCTTACCTTTTCCTAAATGCATTATCTAAAAACTGTATTGAAGAATTAGTCATTGGGGTCTTGGCTTGCCTAATTAACCAGTGCTTGTTCTAAAATTTAAAAGAAAAACAGAAGTTAACACCAAGTCACCACAGTCAAACTAGTAGAACAGATAATGAAAAAGATCATTTACTCGAGCAAAAAAGGAACTAACTGGAGCCTGTTTAAGCAACTTCAGATTTTCCCTCCACCACCCACCCCTACTTCCCTCCCCTGTGTTGGTAAAAAAAACTTTCTGCAAATTATCACTCATTCTTTAGCTTCTTCTCATCACCTCCTTAATGGCAGAAGGCCTGGGCTCCTTTGTTAGCAGCTTTAATAAGAGATTTCGTGAAAGATACTGGAAACTACTAACCAGAAGATTAAATTTATAACTTGGGTCTACCACCCAAACTATAAAAGGATAAAGATCCACTTTACCTTCCTCTAAGTTTTGCCTAATAAGTCAGCATTCCATGGCCCTCTATCTTTCCTACCTAAGATAGCGATCATCCTTGGACCTTGGGAAAAATTTCATCATAGCAATTTCCTAAAACTTCAAGTCCAAATCTAGAGGATTCTTCTCATATAAATAAAAGAGTCACAGTTAAAAAAAAAAAAAACACAAAACATTGCCAAATACCATTTATTCTCTCCTCCCCATTCATAAAACCCTAAGCTGCCATCTTGCAAACTGTGATCCTCAAAGCCTTCTTTAGTTAGCATGCTTGACAAATGCCACAGAGCATCTCTTCCTGCTGCAAATTCATGTCAGAACACGGATAACTCTGAGAAATCCTGTAGCAGAGTGACTTACTTAACCTGAAGTTTCTAACCTTACTTAGTCATGGGAACTTCTATGAACTTCCTTTGGAACACAGAGAGAATGGCACCCAGGTTTCAAACTCGGTTCACTCATCTTTAATGTCATCCATGGCAAGCATATGCCTACAATGTGCCAGGCAACATGCTAGACGCTTCTGTGTATTTTAATCCATACAAGAGTTGCAGGAGAGGTCAGGATCCCCGACTTTAGAGAGAAAAATGCAAGTTAAGCATCTTGCTCATGGTCAGGTCACTGAGCTAGAAAGTGGTAATACGGACTCTAACTCCAAGACTCATTCTTTCTACCACCTCGCAAGCAACTAAGATTTCTGGGTAACAGGCATGAGGCAGTAGAAGCTTTCTGCCTTTGAACTAGCAAACTGCCCATCTCCTGTGCCACAGGAAGGGTAAGTGGTATATGAAGTGAACAGTATTTAGGTCACGGCCTGCTCTGGCTCATTTCTCCATTCAACTTCCCTTCCCAATCACGTTGCACTGTGTCACCCCTCTTCTTCCTACGCCTCGGGGCTGGTGAGGGCCACCCAAAGGAGACTGCTGCAGGCCCAGCTCAGTCCCAAGGGACATGTCTCAGCCACTGCCGGGCAGGAGGAGTGCCAGCACAGAGGTTATCAAAAGAGCCTGTAGTCAGGAAAGATGGCGTTTGTTTACCATTGTCCACCGACTCTCCAGCTGCCCACTGGGTGTGTGGCACGAACCTTATCTGACTTCTGAAGCAAGTGTATACTACCTAGTATGTTAGCGACAGGTCCAACTACCTTTAAAAGATTTAGAAGGAAGACCAACTATATGATTCAAAGACTCCCTGACAAGTATATTACACAATTAATCACATCGAGCATGGCTTAATGCAAGGGTTAGGGGAAGCTACCGTTCCATGGATGTTGAAGTTCTTGTTTCTTGGTGCAAAGACGTTCTGGAAGGTGTTCTGGTACTGAGGTGCAGCCGTCCAAGGCGAATGAGGTGCTGGAGTGGAGATCATCATGAAGAATGGCTCAGAGTTGGACTTGTAGTCCAGGAAGTCCAAGGAGACATTGGCCTGACATATACAAAGATTTGTCATTGCTTACCCTACTTCACAGTTGAGGACCTGACAGATACCTGTTCTCTGGTGAACAGGGGTACAGGGCCCTATTAGCTTTCCACCAATCTTAGCATACAGTCTATGTCACAGTCACTTGCAAGCGTGTTGCTGGAACAGATCGTTTGGCTTTCAGGCAAACACAATAAAAAATTGAAAAGCACACCATCGAAGAAAGCAATTAGGGTTTTGATGATTTTACATGACCTTAAAATTGTTATGCCTCCCATAAGGAAAAAAAATAGTAATTTGGCCATTTTAGTATTAACATATTAATGTAGCTTAGAGTATATACATTTATGCAGCTTAGAGTATACACATTTGATGCTTTAAAGAACATAGAAAGAGAGCCAACCTAATTCACAACAGTGGGAAAAGTGAATTAAGTTACTGTAATTTTACAAAAATATGTAGAGAGTAGATATCCTAAGCTGTGCCAGCTGAAGTAGCTAAACTAAGTGAACAATATTAAGTCTAAATACACCACACCAGGGTTTTAATTTATATGGACTTAAATTTTTCATTTGCTTCTCTGGAGATACTTTATGAAAATGAAAGCTTCCCACACACATGCTGTGTTTTTAATTTCCTAGTTGATTTACATCTTCATTTATTCCCAACACTAAACTCAAAAGATACTATCAATTTCTTATCACCATCCCATTCCCCTACTTTACTCCAGCCCTGTCAAGAAACCCTGTGGTTTCTCCAACCTGCCACGCACACTCCCTTTCTGTTCCCTTTGCCTGTGGCACTCTTTCCCCTGACCTGTATAGCTCACTCTCATCTCCTTTAGGATTTTGCCTAAATGTTATCTATGTAACTCCCATCCCCTGCCTTATTTCTCTAACTAATCGCCATCTAACAAGACAACACACATACGGGTAAATAAAATCCTCCACTACAAGGTTACCGTCCACAGGATCAAAGACTCTGTTTCATTTACTGCTGAACACCTGCTATAATGGGTGCTGAAGTACTTGGTGAATGAATGCCCTATGGAGGGGCTGTCATTAGATACATCTTAGACAGGAAAGGACAGTCCCAAATTCCCGTCCCAATTTCAGTATTTTTTATATATAATATACAATGCCTGAAGAACTTCCCTATCCCTATCCCGCCACCCTCATGATGAAGATGCCATCTTGTAGCTTGTGAGTAAAACTGGGATCAAGAGTAGGAACCCCTACAAAGTAAAACCTCTTCGAAGTAATCTCTATAGTCTTAGAGATTAGCCTTTGGAAAAGGGATTTTCTGCTGGAATTTCAAGAACATTAGATCTGAGCCTGGCTTAATTACAAAGAAAAACACCCTCAGGAGTTTTTAATCAGTTGGAAATATTATTTGGCATTTAGACCAAGTTGTTATTCATGTTACCCAACATTAACAAATACAAGTAAAGATTTTCTAGGCAGAGAGTTTAATTAAACATGAGCTAAAGTGCAAGCACAGAGCTTCAGTAACTCACCAAAACATCTGTCAGGTAGTCCACACTGTAGTTCTCACCATGCTTCCGTGCCTTCCCATTGATAGAGAGGGTATAATTATAGTATTTAGAATTCTTTTCCTATTAAAGAGAGGAAAGTAAGATTTTTTATGAGGTCAGCACACAAAATGAAAGTTGGAAACCATGCTGGGCTAAACTATACTCTGTTTAAATAGTGATAAGACAAAAAAAAAAGGTAATTGCTCAAGTCAATACTGAATTGGACTTTATGACTAGGGTTTTATTAACTGCTAGCACAGTTTCAATAATATGTCCTAGTTTAAAAAGCCAGAAATGGATCCGGTAGAACAGCAAAACATGTTGCTAAACCTTGTGGAATGCAAGAAAAGTATCCCACAAACAGAGTGACTCACAACTCAACAGACTTTCTTTTAAGGAGACAAAATGGTCAATCATAAAAGCAAACCAAATAATGTCAACATCAGAGCTACAGCAGAAAGTAAACAGCATCTGCAGGGTTGTGCGGAATTGCCACTGACTTCATTAATCACTCACCAAGGCATACCAGTAACTCCAGCCCAGAGGAACGTGTGCTAGTCCACCTGCATCTGGGGCTCCATACTGCAAAGCAAAACAAGCAGCGCATTAGAAGTCCTTAGGACGTGACCAGACCAGGAGGAAACAGGAAACTTTCAGAATCTTTTTAGATCAGTGCCTGAAACATGGTAGGTGCTCAATTTCCTCAAACACATAACAGTCAAAAAGTAAAGAACACTATCGTCCTAGGAACTTCTGAAGCAGGAGTTGGCAAACTATGGCTGGCGGGCCAAATCTAGCCTGCCTACTGTTCTGTGGGGCCAGCAAGCTAAGAATTTTCTTCCAAACATTAAAAAATATAAACACCAATCAAAATCAACTATACTTGAATAAAAAAAAAAAACAATCAGGGCTTCCCTGGTGGCACAGTGGTTGAGAGTCCGCCTGCCGATGCAGGGGACACGGGTTCGTGCCCCGGTCCGGGAGGATCCCACATGCCGCGGAGCGGCTGGGCCCGTGAGCCATGGCCGCTGAGCCTGCGCGTCTGGAGCCTGTGCTCCGCAACGGGAGAGGCCACAACAGTGAGAGGCCCGCGTACCACAAAAAAAAAAAAAAAAAAAAAAATCAAAAGAGGAATATTTTTGTGACAAGTTGCATAAGATTGAAATTTCAGTCGCGGTGAAGTTTTACTGGAACACAGGCACACTCATTGGTTTATGTAAGTCTGTGGCTGCTTTCCTGCTACAACAGCAGAACTGTAGAGTCACTATAGAGACATATGGCCTGCAAAGCCTGAAATATTTACTTCTGGCCCTTTACAGGGAAAGGCCACATAGCTTAGGCCACATGGCTCATTTGCTGAGCTACTGATGGCCTAGACTGAATGGTCCAGCCAACCTTGTGGCTAACAGCCCAAATCATCAGACTACAAGCCACCAGCCTATCACTTCAGCTGTCCTGCTGGTGAAGTCTATTTTTGGACTCAATTTATCTAATGAGATGAATTAAGTGAAGAGACCACAGAATCATCCCATTTTATCTCGACAAGGCTTAATACTGCCCATTTAAGGCAGTGCCTCTAAGAACTAAATCTTTATTATTATTATTTTTTTTTGGCTGTGTCTACGACACGTGGGATCTTAGTTCCCCAACCAGGGATCGAACCCGTGCCCCCTGCATTGGAAGCACAGAATTTTAACCACTGGACCACCAGGGAAGTCCCCTAAGTCTTTGTATTTTGAAGAATTTCTAATTTTGTATACGTTAGATGATCTTCAACATGCAAAGCAGTGTAAGGTCTCTTTATGACCTATAGCTTTAACCCATCACAGTGCTCATGATTCTTTTCAAACCGACTCATTTTTCATCAAATCCACAAGGCTGCAAATCCCCCAACTGTTGCGGGGAGGGGGAGAATTAACAAAATTCAGATCAGATATTAAGATCTCTAGCAACCACAGATGAAGTACGTAAGAAAACGTGCATCTTCTCTTTGTCCTGAATCCCCAGTTTTATTTTAAGAGATAACCCTAAACACTCTCAAACACATTATTTCGTTTAAGCCTGAACTTCGACTAAATGCTAAGGCCAATGTGGTTGACTCGAGGCCCTGAAATCTGACCTCGGCAGGTCACAGTGAGGCCTCCCTCCATCCAGGCCCTCAAGGCCAGCACACTAACCACTCAGCCACATGCTTCAATGGTCTGAATGTCTCAGGCTCTGCGTGCTTTTCCTTCATCACTGATCTCTCCACAATCTGCTCCCAGTTTTCAGAAAGTGGGTTAACCATTAAGCCGCTATAATTCAGGAAAAGATGCCCAGAGGAAAAAATTCTTCACTCCACTCCTGATAAAGGGGGAAATGGAAACAAAGATACCATGACAGCCAAAGGACAAGCAGAATTCTTGAGGAAAAGGGGGAATATGCCTCAGACCACAGCAGTCCTAAGACAATTTTTAAACAAATGCTCCAGAGACTATTTAAAGAAAGAATAACCACAGTGCCCAAATCATGTAAATACGTTCATGTAAGTTCTGGTTTAACAGGCAGATTAAGAGAAAACAACATACACCGAAAACCGTTTAACATGACTTGAACGGATGCTAATTAAAAAACAATTAACATGAATCATACTAATTCACATTCAAGAAGCTGTTTTTTAAAAAGAAAGAACGGGAATAATTAGATCATTCAACATACCTCATTTAAGTATTTCCCTGCAAAAAACGTTTGATAACCACACATTGATCTGAGAATTGCTGGGAAAGTATCTGGTTCTTGGATCTTCTGCCAAGACTTACTACTGCAGTTTCCCTCCAAAGTGTTGTTAACGACGTGATGGTTATGTGGGTACTTCCCTGTCAGGATACTGGCTCGGCTCGGACAGCAAAGAGCACTTGGCACATACTACAAACGGAAGAGAAGCAAAAAAAAGCAAAGTTACACAAGACAGACGGATTTCTCATCATTTCTAAACAGAAAGCAAGCTGCTCAATGCCCCAAAGTCAAATTTCTAATTTCCCATGGAAGAGAGGTTTTCTTTATACATGACACATTTCAGAGCTGCTTTAAGTCCCCTAGTGGAGACAGTAAAGCAGATAGAACCCAGAAAACAGATTTCTTTTTCAGCTGGTTTCTTTCTACAGAATAACCTAAAGTTGTTCTAATTTCATCTGCCAAAGAAATATTTACATGCAAGGAATACAGCATGGTGGGAGCTAGGTCTTGAACAAAGATAAAGAATACTACTTGAATCTAATGTGGCAGAGAAGTAGAGGTTCATTTTCAGGCTGATCTGTGGCTTTATACATTTCTTGCATCACTTTATACACTGGACACAAATTTTTTTCCTACTCTAATTATGCTCCTATTAGCTCCTGTGATCAACGGAATTATCCTATTCAACCCAATGTTTGTCTAGGTCTTAATACTCATCACGGATCCACTTTACAGAAGGGTAATAGTAGCTTATACTCGCACCAGCGGGGAGGGAATGCTCATTTGAGCACGCCCTTGCCAGAATTACATATTATCCCTTTGAAATACTTAGCATCTCTTCGGCCTTTCAAACTGGATTTGGCATTTTTAAATACCGGTGAGGATGAACATTCTCCTCATGCATACTGACCAGCTGTGTTCATGTGAATGGTTTGTTCATGTGCTTTGCACATTTTCCCCTCTTGTGACATAAAATTTGAGTTAAGGAAGGATTCAATCATGTTACAAATACTTCCCATTTTTTACTTTTGCTTTTTGAGTTTGTTACATGTTTGACTTTTATAATTTTCACATTGGCAACTCTTGTAATTCTCTCCCTTTTATATTTCCTGACCTATTTTTTGTCCAGTGCCACACTGCTCACTGGATCTTACATTTAGTGTCCAGCAGGGAAATCTCTTCCTTTAAACATTTTACCTTGATTATTCTAACCTATTTATTATTCCAGATAACTTCTGAATCACTTAATTCAGCCTAAAAAAAATCTTGCTGGGACTCTGATTAGAATAAGCATTTTATAATCTTGCGTCTTTCCACACAAAATGATGTGCATATCTATGTATGAAGTATTGGGTTGGCCAAAAAGTTGGTTCGGGTTCTTCCGTAACATCGTCTGTAATGAACTTTTTGGCCAACCCAATACTTTATCACTCACAAAATTTTGTAACTACATTTATAGGTCTTAACCATTACTGGCCACCACCAGCTATTCCTAGAGTCTATATTTTCCTGCTGTATAAGTGGGATCTTCTCTTCCCCATGTTTTTCTAACTAGTTATATGGAAGAAAGTTACTTCTATTTTTTCATTTCTACCTTACTAAATTCTATTAGTTTAAAAAGTTTTCCAACAACTCTATGTTTTCTAGGCAGAAAATCCAGACAAGTGGAAATAACAATTTTTGTCTTTTTCCAGTACTTTTATTCCACAAGTACTGAATTCCACAAGTACTCTGAATTCCACAAGACTTATGCCAATGACTAGACAGTTCAGAAGAACATTAAGTGAGAGATATTGGGCCCTTGTCTCTTCCCTAACAGCAGTGCTCTGAGACTTTAACCTTAACCGTAAGTTGTGCTATTTGTTTGAAATATTCGTCATAGTACGGACGTAACAGTTTAATAAGTTACAAGGAAAGGATGCCAACATTTCAGAGGACTTTCAAGCATCCATTGAGATGAGTATCTAATTTTCCTCCTTTTAACCACTGATATGCTGGTAAACAATATAATAACCACCATTATGTAGTGGTACTTACTCTAAGTTAGGCACTGATATAAATGCTTGCTTTACATGTAACAATCCATTTAACCTCCGAGACAGGTTTTAGTATCCCTATTTACAAATGGGGAAACCAAAGGCCAAAAAGGTTAATAAGCTGCCCAAGGTCACACAGCTAGGAGAGAGGCAGAGACAACATTCAAAACAGGGTGATCTGGTTCCAGAGTCTGCTCTTAACCAACACTAGCTGCTGTTCAGTGGATTTCCTGATATTAAGCTGGGCTACCACTGACTCGGTTATGAGCATGGTTCCTGAATTTGATTTGTCAGTATTTTACTTTGGATCTTTGTATTTATGTTTACATGTGTACATATACACATATATTTGTATTTACATATATGTCCACACACATGTACACACAGTTGTTGTTGGGTTTCTTTCATTTTGCTGCTATTATCTTCGTTAGGTTTGGCTATCAGGGTTAATTGGGTTTTGCAGAGTAGCCTGCAAGCTTTTACCATGGAATTATATTTACACAGTACAAATGTTAACCGTTTCTTACAATCCATTTTCAAACCTCAAACAGTGAAGTTTTAAATAAACTTCTCTAGTTCTGAGTTGTAGATGAGAATGGCTTACAAAATACCTGTAATTAATCTTCAATTGTTAAGAAGTGATATTTCAACTAAACAAATCTATATTACATTAAATAGACTCCTTCCCTCAGATCAGGCATTTAATTAGAAAAAAACCACAGAAATTACAGTAGACGACCCAAAAGAAAGTGTTTCTTCTTAGAACATAAACACAAAGTGTAACAAAATTAAATCAGCTTCAAAACTTACAGCACTGGAGAAAGTCATCCCCATCCCTCCAATGAGAGCCTTGGTTTTCTTTAGTGGTGTCTGTAAAGTAAACAGTTATCTGTTGAACAATTTCTTCCAATAAACTAAAACACACAGAACAAAATTCATGTTTTTTTGTATCTTACTCTCAACCTTTTATTCCCCAATGATCAGCTCTATCTGACACTAAGGAACAGCCAAGTGTCCCATGTGTTTCTGGAGATGAACCAAACAAGTTTGGTTACAGTCAGTTATGTCCTGTGCAAAAGTTCAGGGAGTTGTAATGCTTGCAGGAAGGGAAAGTTCACAGCTGATGGCACTATTCTAGCAATGTTGATTTCAATGTAATGAAATTTTGGTGCCCTTCTCTTATTTGTCACCAGCTGCCTTACAAACAGGTGGGGCAGATCTACCTCTATTAATTCATCTTTAGAAGCAGGATATGAAAAATGATATGAAAGGAGTCTTCCATCCTTTAAAACAGAAATAAAACAACACTTAGGTTCTGAAAGCCAGACAAGGCCCCGACACTAACTCAAATATCAGGTGCTCGGTGGTGAAGCCCAGATGCACACTTTTTGACTATAAGCTCATGGGCCTCTGCACTAGACCAACCACCACCTCAGGCAAAGACTTGAACTAAGCGGCAAACACATATACAGAAAACCTTGTCAAGCAAAAGACTAGTCAGAAAATTATTTCCTTTATATTCTTGCTTTTCATCTTTTGCTCAAAACTTAACATCCTGACAAGTAGAGAGAACAACTAGTTTCAAATCCTACAGCAAGGATAAAAAGTATGAAGATGGTCACTTAGATATAAATAATAACAATAAAAAATACTAACGATCTTTATCGAGATTCCAGACAGCAAGAAAGGATGATGTGAAGAAACTTATTTCAGTTGTATTATGAGTCAGTTCATAACGATTCTGAAGTTCCTGAACACAGTTTTAACATACTGAACACAGTTTTAAGTGTATTTTGTTGTGTAATAACTTCTTAAAGACTAATAACCCAAATACATAACCATGTTAATAAGAGGGTCATTTTCAATACTGTTAAAAAGTTATCCCCACTGTTTTATACAGATGATAGAAAACCTAAGTAATCCATTAGCTAGAGAATTCTAACTTATTCAGGAATTTTGAAAACTCATGTGACAAAATTCAACATCCATTTATGATAAAAACTCTCAAAGTGGATATAGAGGGAATGTGCCTCAACATAATAAAGGCCATATATAACAAGTCCACAGCTAATATCCTACTCAACAGTGAAAAAAAGAAAGTTTTTCCTCTAGAATCAGGAATAAGACAAGGATGCCCACTCTTGCCATTTTTATTCAACGTAGCATTGGAAGTCCTAGCCACAGCAATTAGACAAGAAAAAGAAAAGGAATCCAAATTGCAAAGGAAGAAGTAAAACTGTCACTGTCTGCAGATGATGTAATACTATACATAGAAAATCCTAAAGACACCGCCAAAAAACTAGAGCTCATCAATGAATCTGGTAGGGTTGCTCGATACAAAGTTGATATACAGTTAATGTTAATAAAATTAATATAGTGTTGCACTTCTATACAGTAACCGTGAACTATCAGAAAGAGAAATTAAGGAAACAATCCCATTTACAATCACATCAAAAAGAATAAAATACCTAGAAATAAACCTACCTAACGAAGTAAAAGACCTGTACTCAGAAAATTATAAGGGACTGATGAAAGAAATTGGAGATTACACAAATAGATGGCAAGATATACCATGTTCATGGATTGGAAGAATTAATATTGTTAAACTGACCATACTACCGAAGGCAATCTGCACATTCAATGCAATCCCTATCAAAATATCAATGGCATTTTTCACAGGACTAGAACAAATAATTTTAAAATTTGTATGGAAACACAAAGCACCCTGAATAGCTAGAATAACCTTGAGAAAGAAGAACAAAGCTGGAGGTATCATGCTCCCTGACTCCAGACTATACTAAAAGCTACAGTAATCAAAGCAGTATGGTGGGACTTCCCTGGTGGTGCAGTGGTTAAGAATCTGCCTGCCAATGCATGGGACACAGGTTCAATCCCTGGTCCGGGAAGATCCCACATGCTGTGGAGCAACTAAGCCCATGTGCCACAACTACGGAGCCTTTACTCTAGAGCCTGAGAGCCACAACTACTGAGCCTGTGTGTCTCAAGCCTGTGCTCCACAACAAGAGAAGCCACTGCAAGATGCAACTAGAGAAAGCCAGTGCACAGCAACAAAGACCCAATGCAGCCAAAAAAAAAAAAAAAAAAGGCAGTATGGTACTGGCACAAAAACAAACACGTAGATCAATGGAACAGAACAGAGAGCCCAGAAATAAACCCACACACTTATGGTCAATTAATTTACAACAAAGGAGGCAAGAATATACAATGGAAAAAAGACAGTCTCTTCACTAAGTGGTGCTGCCAAAACTGGACAGCTTCATGTAAAAGAATGAAATTAGAAAATTTTCTCACACCATATACAAAAATAAACTCAAAATGGCTTAAAGACTTAAATATAAAACATGACAACATAAAACTCCTAGAAGAAAACACAGGCAAAACATTCTCTGACATAAATTGTAGCAATATTTGCTTAGATCAGTCTCCCAAGGCAAAAGAAATAAAAGCAAAAATAAACAAATGGGACCTAATCAAACTCATAAGCTTTGTACAGCAAAGGAAACCATAAACAAAACAAAAAGACAACAGGCTGGGAGAAAATATTTGCAAATGCTGCAACCAACAAGGGGTTAATTTCCAAAATATACAAACAGCTTATGTATGTCAATATCAAAAAAAAAAAAACAAAAACAAAACAAAACCCAAAGAACCCGATCAAAAAACGGGCAGAAGACCTACATAGACATTTTTCCAAAGAAGACATACAGATGGCCAGCAGGCACATGAAAACATGCTCAACATCATTAATGATTAGAGAAATATAAATCGAAACTACAATGTGGTATTACTGTATTACCTCACACCAGTCAGAATGGTCATCGTCAAAAAGCCTACAAATAATAAATGCTGGAAAGGGTGTGGAGAAAAGGGAACCTTCCTACACTGTTGATGAGAATGTAAATTGGTGCAGCCACTACAGAAAACAGTATGGAGGTTCCTTAAAAAACTATAAGTATAGTTATGATATGATCCAGCAATCTCACTCCTCAGCCTGTATCTGGAAAAGACAAAAACTCTTAATTTGGAAAGATACATGCACCCCAATGTACACAGCGGCACTATTTACAACAGCCAAGACATGGAAGCAACCTAAATGTCCATCAACAGATGAACAGATAAAAAAGATGTGGTATACATATATATACAGTGGAATATTACTCAGCTATAAAAAAGAATGGAATTTTGCCATTTGCAGCAACATGGATGGACCTAAAGATTATCATACTAAGTTAAGTAAGTCAGACAGAGAAAGACATATAATATTATATGGTATCACTTTTATGTGGAATCTAAAAAAATACAAATGAACTCATTTACAAAACAGAAACAGACTCAGACATAGAAAACAAACTTATGGTTAGCAAAGTGGGGGTGTGTGAAGAGATAAATTAGGAGTATGGGAATATATATAAAAACAGATTAAAAAACAAGGATTTACTGTATAGCACAAGGAACTATACTCAATTATCTTGTAATAACCTATAATGGAAAAGAATCTGAAAAAGAATATATATGTATTTATGACTAAATCACTTTGCTGTACACCTGAAACTCAACATTGTAAATCAATTCTAGCTCAATTAAAGAATAAATAAAAAGCTTCTGCAGAGCCAAGAAAACCATTAACAAAATGAAAAGGCAACTTATACTGAATGGGAGAAAATATTTGCAAGTCATATATTTGATAAAGGGTTAATATGCAAAATATATAAAAAACTCATACAATAGCAAAAAAACAGCCAATTAAAAAATGGGGAGAGGGGACGTCCCTGGTGGTCCAGTGGTAAAGAATCTGCCTTATAATGCAGGGGACGCAGGTTTGATCCCTGGTCAGGGAGCTAAGATCCCACATGCCATGGGGCAACTAAGCCTGAGTACCGCAACTACTGAGCTCATGCGCCTCAACTAGAGAGCCTGCGTGCCACAAACTACAGAGCCCATGCACTCTAGAGCACACACACACCACAACTACAAAGCCCATGCGCCCTGGAGCCTGTGGACCACAAATAGAGAAGAGAAAACCCAAACACTACAACTAGAGAAGCCCGTGCACTGCAACGAAAGATCTCTCATGCCTCAATGAAGGTCCCGTGTGCTGCAACTAAGACTGGACGCAGCCATAAATAAATAAGTAAGTAAGTCTTAAAACAAAACAAAAATGGACAGAGGATCTGAAAAGACCTTTTTCCAAAAAAGACATACAAATGGCCAACAGGTAAATGAAAAGATGTTTAACATCACTAATTGTTAGGGAAATGCAAATCAAAACCACAATGAGATAGCACCTCACACCTGTTAGAAAGGCTATCATCAAAAAGACAAGAGATAAAAAGTGTTGGTAAGGATGTAGACAATAGGGAACCCTTGTGCAACTGTTGGTGGGAATGTAAACTGGTTCAGCCAGTATGAAAAATCATGTGGAGGTTACTCAAAAATTTAACAATAGAACTACCATGTGGTCCAGCAAATCCACTTCTGAGTATTTATCTGAAGAAAATGAAAACAGTAACTCGACGATATATATACCCCCATGTTCACTGTAGCATTATTTACAATAGCCAAGACAATGGAAACAACCTAAATGTCCATCAATGGATGAATGGAAAGGAAGATGTGGTATATATATACAATGGAATATTACTCAGTCATAAAAAAGAATGAAATATTGCCATTTTGATAACATGGGTAGATTCTGAGGGCATTATGCTAAGTGAATTAAGTCAGAGAAAGACAAATACTGTATAACCTCACTTGTATGTGGAATCTAAAAAAACAAGAAAACCCAAGTTCAGATACAGATATTGGACTAGTGGTTTCCAGAGACAGGAAGTGAGGGGTGAGGGTGGGTGCAGTGAAATGGGTGAAGGGTGTCCAAAGGTAAAAACTTATAGTTATAAAATAAAGAAGTCACGGGGATGTCATACACAGCATGGCAACTACAGCTAATAATATTGTATTGCACGTTTGAGAGTGGCTAAGAGAGTAGATCTTAAAAGTTCTCATCACAAGAAAACAAATTCTGTAACTATACATTATGATGAATGTTCACTATATTTATTGCTGTGATCATTTTGCAATATATACAAATATCACCATGTTGTACACCTGAAACTAACATAATGTTTTATGTCAATTACACCTCAATAAAAGAAATAAATTTAAAGAAAAAAAAAGGTCTTTGATGATTTTCAGTAGATCCACAATAGGTTGCCAGGGGATGCTAGAGACACATAAGGTCTTTGCTAACCTTCAGAAGGAATGTCACCAGCCATGATTTCCCACAAAACATCACTGGGTGCTATCCTCAAGTAAAAAACACTGGGCTGAATGAAACATTGGTTTGATGAAGAATCTGAGTTACAGTGAGTACACAGGCAGGGGAAACAGGAATGCAAAGTATAAATAGTAAAAGGACTATGTGAGCTGATTACAGGGAACGATGGTCAAATTGTCTGGTATTTATGCAAAGCTACCGAAGAATATCTGATTTATAGTAAGACTAAATTTTGTGATTGTAACACATTTACTAAACACTTAATGTGTGCCAGGCGTTGATCTAGGCAATGGTGGACAAAAGATAGAAGGTCCCTGCCCTCATGATCCTTGTACTCAAACAACAGGTAAACAAACAATTATTTCAGGCAGTGAAGAGTAATATAAACCAGGACCATGTGCTTGCAGGTGATGACAGCAAAGGGGAAAACTACTTTCAAGAGGTGGTCAGGAAAGGCCTCCTTCAGGATGTAACTTCAGTAATGAGTCACATGATGAGTCAGCCAGGCAAAGCCCCAGAAGAAGATGCTTTCAGGTTGAGTGAACAAGTAATATGCTGCCAGAAAAGGAAAGCAACACATGTGAGGGCAGAACAAAGGCCAGCGAGCTAGAAGCAGCACAGTAAGTAAAGGGAAGAATGGGGTAATAAGACAAGGTCACAGAGGTAGGCAGGAGTCAGATGATGATGCAGAGCTGCACAGGAATTCAGATTTTAGTTTAAGTAAGAAATGTATATTAATAACCATAACCTTTAAAATGCTAATGGTAGTACAAGTGATAACCATACTCTGTGCTTAATCAAACAAGTCCCAAACAGGAAACCGCACTGTACCAAAAAACGTGTGTGTGCGTCCATGCTAACCTGAATGATAAAGTGGATCCTTGATATCTAAGCAAAGATAGTGGCTGGTCACGTTAAGGCCAAACTACATTCCTTAAGAAACAGACAATCTTACACTTGCATATGACTAATGTGCTACTTTACTCATCTGAAGCAAAAAAACCCCCTAAGGAGTCATCTGCTTTCCTGGGCCCCATATACAGCTGCTCTGAAATAAAATTTTGACAATTCGGATAATTCTATGGCTAACTTTTAACAATGAAAGATCATTTTGCCTTAAGCAAAGACATGATGTATTCATTCTTCCCCTACATCTCCTTCCCTCACTTCCTTGAGGTTTTGACCAAGTGTCAGTTTTTCTAGAGAATGATTTTAAAAATACTAACCTGTGCTTCAGTGAAGAATAGTGTGTCCATCACCCCATAACAACATTCAAGTAAAATCAAGAAATGGATGAACGGTTCCCTGGGCAAAAACTAAAAATGGGGGCTTCCCTGGTGGCGCAGTGGTTGAGAGTCCGCCTGCTGATGCAGGGAATACGGGTTTGTGCCCCGGTCCGGGAAGATCCCACATGCCGTGGAGCGGCTGGGCCCGTGAGCCATGGCCGCTGAGCCTGCGCGTCCGGAGCCTGTGCTCCTTAACGGGAGAGGCCACAGCAGTGAGAGGCCCGCGGACCGCAAAAAAAAAAAAAAAAAAACCTAAAAATGGAGTCCCACAGATGAAAGCTACAACAAATACAATGAACTGTTAAAGATGATGCTACCACATAAAAGACTACTTCAAAGATGATCGCAAGATTCCACATCAAACCACAATCATACAAGTGCTATAATCCTTTGACCTGAGTTAGTCTGGGGGACTGATACTTGTTTATTTGCCAACTATGGCAGCAATTCATGATCTTTTTTTGGGTCAGAGATCTCCCTCTCTCCATAAAAATGAAAATAATACACACGAAGTATTATGTGTAAATTAAGGAGTTCCGCCACTGTGGAGAACAGTATGGAGGTTCCTTAGAAAACTACAAATAGAACTACCATATGAACCAGCAATCCCACTACTGGGCATATACCCTGAGAAAACCATAATTCAAAAAGACTCATGTACCAAAATGTTCATTGCAGCTCTATTTACAATAGCCCGGAGATGGAAACAACCTAAGTGTCCATCAACAGATGAATGGATAAAGAAGATGTGGCACATATATACAATGGAATATTACTCAGCCATAAAAAGAAACGAAACTGAGCTATTTGTAATGAGGTGGATGGACCTAGAGTCTGTCATACAGAGTGAAGTAAGTCAGAAAGAGAAAGACAAATACTGTATGCTAACACATATATATGGAATTTAAGAAAAAAAATGTCATGAAGAACCTAGAGGTAAGACAGGAATAAAGACACAGACCTACTAGAGAATGGACTTTAGGATATGGGGAGGGGGAAGAGTAAGCTGTGACAAAGTGAGAGAGTGGCATGGACATATATACACTACCAAACGTAAAATAGATAGCTAGTGGGAAGCAGCCGCATGGCACAGGGAGATCAGCTCGGTGCTTTGTGACCACCTAGAGGGGTGGGATAGGGAGGGTGGGAGGGAGGGAGACGCAAGAGGGAAGAGATATGGGAACATATGTATATGTATAACTGATTCACTTTGTTATAAAGCAGAAACTAACACACCATTGTAAAGCAATTATACTCCAATAAAGATGTAAAAAAAAAAAATTAAGGAGTTCCATGTCACCTGAAGAAATCTCTGATCTATGGTGTGACTATGCTGATGTGGGTATGTGAAATGACATCTGGTAAATCAGTATTACCATAGTATTCTAGAATAGGAGAAAAAGCATATAATCTCAGGGCTCTTACACTATAAGACACCGGGCTTTGCCCCTTATTATAGCTATATGAACCTTGGCCAAGTTACTTAACCCCTTCTAAGTTTTATTTTCTCATTTTTTAAGATAAGGACAATACCTACAGCAGAGGATTCCTGTGATAACTGAAGCACTGTATAAAACACTTCACACTCTGACTAGCTCCAAGTAGGTTCTCAAATGCTGTTATTTCTTAGTTCTTCCCCTTCAAGTCCTGTTTGACAATTAATGGTGTTTAGAGTAGTCTGTAAAAGGTTACAGGAGATGACAGAATTCTCCAGAGAACTGGGAGTATTAAATTTGACTTTTTCCCTCCACTTAATTTTGGCTCTTCTCTCCAGCACAAACATCCGTATAAAAGAATCTACTACTGGTTTAAAGGAGCACATAGGATTAACAGGCTAAAGGGAAGAAACCTCAAATATACACAGACCACACTGGTGGTCTACAAGAACTGAAGAAACTGAATTCTGAATACCTTATATTTAAGTGATGGATTTTGTTTTCAACAGAGCCGTGAAAGCTGGGTCTCTTTTTTTTTTTTTTTTTTTTTTGCGGTACGCGGGCCTCTCACTGTTGTGGCCTCTCCCGCTGCGGAACACAGGCTCCGGACGCGCAGGCTCAGTGGCCATGGCTCACGGGCCCAGCCGCTCCGCGGCATGTGGGATCTTCCCGGACCAGGGCACGAACCCGAGTCCCCTGCATCGGCAGGCGGACTCCCAACCACTGCGCCGCCAGGGAAGCCCTGGGTCTTTTAATTAAGTCACTAAATCATTATTAAGTTTTGATAGAGATGGCTTGCTTTTTCTGGACAAAACACTTCAAAAGCACACACAAAAATCTGTTTTAAAAAGGAGTTTTGTGTGGAGGATAAGTGTAGCAGTTGGAATGGTGGAAAAAACAAAGTAAAATCCAGGAGGGCCATTAAGTCAACACTCTTCATTGTCAGTGGGGCTGGGTAGAAACTAAAAGGCAATGAGGTACACGTGGCAGGAACCAGCAGGGAGTCAAAACGCAAGCATCTTAAATATCATTTAGAAAAGACTCTCACGCCATTGAACACAGCCCTGAAGAAGAAATACATTTTAATGCACAACTAAGACATATCTATATATGGATATGCTTTCCTTGACCTCATGTATCACACAGACATTTTCTATTCTACTCTATTCCACAGGGAAATAAAAATGCTGGTAGCTACTCACTAAACTGATTTCACAACTCACTTATGGGTTGAAATCAGCAGTTTGAAAGACACTCAGCTAGGGTGTTCCCACACAGTAAAAGTTAGGAACCTCGTGCCAAAAGTGCTTTCATAGCATTTAGCTGAAAGCAAAAAGGGAACTGAAAGGAAGAAAGCAATAAAGTACTTGTTTTTAAAAAGGTAGGAGTAATGCCATACCCAGGATGAGAGCCCTAGTCAGGATTTTGTCTGGACTGCCACAACTACTCATGAGCCTGGGGCAAGCCACTTTCTAGGCCTCCGTGAGTAGGGGGTTGGGTAGACGTTCTTGAAGGTCACAAATTCGAGAATTCTAAGATCCAGAAGCAAAATTCCCTCTGGGAAAGAATTAAGTCTCAGAACACCACCCACCACCCACCTGATATAAAACGGAACGCTGACAGTATCTAATGCATCAGCCAGGTGTCCAATTAGGCTAATTGAATTTTCTTGATTCTTGTGAGGCAAAGCACACCCTGAAGAGTTCTACAACCTACCTACCAGAATAGTTCGTATCAGCACTTATTTTATAAATATCAGGCACAGACACTGCACACAGGGTCAAAGGCAGAAGTGGCCTAGGCTCCTCAAAGAGGGGCTGGATTTGTCCTCTAACCTGAAAGACAAACAATCAAGGCTGGCGTGCTCTTAGCCAGCACCTGCTCCTCATTGGTTCATCCCATCCCTAACAGGCGTCCACATGTTTGTCTTGAGACATGAAGCAAACTCCTCAGCAGTAAGGTCCAGACTAGAAGCTCTGTGTGGACCCAGGTGAGACTCGGAGGAAAGAGGAAATAGAGTCCCGCAGCTCCATAAGCCTGCGCAAAGGGCCTGGCGCGGCAAAAGCAAACCTACCCAGGGTCGAAGCAGCTAGTTAGAAATGGGGAACGAGGGCCAGAAACCAGGGAGTCAGCCTGGGAGATGGAGGGGCGGGGCAGAAACAGAAAGAAGAGTTACCATGCCGCCGAGCACTTCGTCCTGGTCGTCGGCGAGAAGCAGCACCACATTGGGCCTCCGAGAGCCCGCCGCCGCCCCGGAGACCCCCAGGCAGCCTCCCAGCAGCAGCAGCAGCAGCGGCGCTGAGCTGCAGTAGGGCAGGTGGCGAGGGCTGCCCCGCTGGGGCACACCCAGGGCTAGAGGCAGGAGCCGCATGGCGGACAGGGCTCCGGGGGGGGACCCCGGGCGGACGGGAAAGACGTGCAGAAGGCTAGAGAGCGAGAAAGCCACGAGCAGCTGGAAAAAAAAGACTGCACTGTGAAGGCCGGCGTCTGTGGTCGGGCGTTTTCTACCGGGCGCGATCACGTGAACCGGGTGCAGGAGGCGGAGCACGCCGTGCGGTCACGTGACGGGTGGAGGGGCGGGCTCCGGACCGAAAGGAAGAGGGGAGACAGCAGCAGGGAGGGAAACCCGGAAGTGGGCGGAAAGGGGGAAAAAGCCATGGGGGAGCAGCACCCGAGCTTGCTCCCGACTCAGGCAGGGGTTGGGTTTTGGTAGGACCCCTTTGTTCAGGGATTAAAATGGGAGGGGGGACGATCAGATAAGAGGGGAAGGGAATCAGCCAATAGGAAGCAGTTAAGAGAAAGGAGGAATGTGCCTACGAGATAGTAAGATCAGCTGGTGGGCAAAGTCTGGGCCGTAACCAATTTAATCCCCGAGTCAACAACACTTATTGAGTGCCCTTATATTTAATCGCTTTTAATTTTCCCTACAACTCAGTTTAAGTCCAAGCCTGGTTATGCTGTTCCTCAGCTGATATCGTGGTTTCAAACAAACGATTTAGGGATATTCTGACAGCCTAATATTCCTTGATGAATTTTGGAATATTTAATATTAAATTGGTGATTTTTTTAAAAAAAATTTTATTTATTTATTTTTGGCTGCGTTGGGTCTTCGTTGCTGCTCACTGGCTTTCTCTAGTTTCAGCGAGTGGGGGCTACTCTTCGTTGCGGTGCGCGGGCTTCTCATTGCGGTGGCTTCTCTTGTTGCGGAGCACGGCCTTTAGGAGTGCAGGCTTCAGTAGTTGTAGCACGCACGCTTAGTTGCTCCGCGGAATGTGGGATCTTCCTGGACCAGGGCGTGAACCTGTGTCCCCTGCATTGGCAGGCGGATTGTTAAAAATTGGTAACTTTTTGAAAGACCTTTTAGATGATGTTGGAGGATGTGCACATTGAACAAAAACCAAAACACTGCGACATGGTCACCCAACCAAGTTATTAAGTAATGTTTAGGGATAAAAATTCCATGACACTAGGGCTCCAAATATTTTTGTGATAGCTGTAGAACAGCTCTACCCTGCCCCTCTGCCCAAGTCTAGGAAAACAGAAGTATCTCTGGCCTTGGAGGGTATTATGCTTAGTGAAATAAGTCAGACAGAGAAAGATAAATACTGTATGATATCACTTATATGTGGAGTCTAAAAAATAAAAGAAACTGGTGAATGTAACAATAACAAAGGAAATATCCCTGGCAAGGTGAACCACCAAGCCTTATTCCCAACTGAGAACAACAGGCTGTACCTCCTGGTTCCTAACAAATAAGGTGTATTTTCTCTAAGCTGAACCCTCCAACTGGAAGTCTTCAAATCAGTGAAAGCACTGTAGTATAAGGTAAAAATAACTATGGAAGTGCTTGGGAATGTCATACACACAACTCTCAGGCTTATGCAAAAGGAAACATCCTTAGTTTTATTACTTTTTAAAAAGTAAGTCTACAGAAGACAAGAGAATTTTTAAAAATGAAGTAGAATATATAAAATAGAAAATTGGTAAGGACCTACTGTATAGCACAGGGAACTCTTTTCAATACTCTTTAATGACCTATATGGGAAAAGAATCTAAAAAAGAGTGGATATATGTATTAATGTATGTATAACTGATTCACTTTGCTGTACAGCAGAAACTAACACAACACTTCAAATCAACTATACTCCAATAAAAATTATAAGAAAAAAAAAGCACAGTGAAAAATAAGAATGAAGTAGATTTCTACTGCAAAAAAGGATTGTGCTGGGAATCTGGTCAGAGCACTTCCCAGATGGCCAGTGTACTATGTTACAGCCTCAGGCTAGGCTAATTTTGCACACTGATGGAATAACCAACCCCCATGTATTCAGATTTCAAGACTTCCAGTAGGACTTTCTGCACACAAAAATAATCTATTCCATCTGCACTGATGCTCCAGATTGTTAAATTTTCTCACTGTTTCTGTTTCAAAACTAGATTGTAAATTATTTGGGGCCAGAGATTGTATAATTAGGTACCAACTTTGTTCCAGATGCTAGGCTAGTGCTGAGGAGACACGGTCCCTCTTTCATGGAATTTGCAATCTAGTGGCAGAGAAATATACAACCTAATAATGGCAGAAGTGTATAATTACAAATAGGGAGACATACTATGAAGGAAAAGCAAAGAGTGTGATGAACATTTAAGGGCGTAGGGGGCTGATCTAGTCTAAGATACCCTGAGGAAATAACCTTGAATGACAGTCTGAAGTTTAAAGGAGATAATTTGTTAATGGAATAGGTGGGTGGTAGAATGTCTCCTAGGCACAGAGTACAGCATGTGCAAAAGTCCTGAGGAGGTGCATTCAAATAACTAAAAGAAGCCACCATGATTGCAGCTGAGAGAGAGAAGGAAGGGGATAAGTAGGCAGGGCCCAGACCCTATGTTAAGGATTTTGGTCTTTATCCTAAGGCTAATGGGAAATCGCTGGAAGAGTAGAGGAGAAATATAACCATACATGAATTTTTATAAGATCCTTTTGGCTGTGGCACGGTGTACAGACTAGAAGAGGACAGGAATGGATGAAGGTAGATCAGTTAGGTGGAGAGATGATAACAGTGGCAAATCCAGATTTTGTGTGGCCTGAAGCTTATATACGATTTTGGGGGCTCCTTAAGAAAAAGAATAGCAATTATAAATACAAAACTAGATAGAAAAGTGTATATTTATTTAGACTGAGAAAAGAAATCACAATATTATAAACTATTAAAAGTTGAGAAATATTACAAATAATGCAAAATGTAAAAATAACAAAATATTTTTATTAATAAACTGTCAGGCATGCCTCTCCAAACTTTTTTCCCAAATTTTATGGCTATGTACTCTTTAATCGGCTCTTCATATGACCATGGTTTGTAATATTTTCTATAGAGAGAATATGAAGATCATTTACTTTTTCTCTAGCATGGTTGATCAGTATTTGTTTTTTTATTATTAATAGCTCAGAAAAAATTTTTTCATCCTTGTAGTTCATTATTTGTGTGTGTGTGTGTGTGCATGTGTGAAATTTCAGGAGCTCTATCAAATATTTTTAGATGGGCATTTCAAATTATCTTGCACAGTTACTAATCTTAGATATTCCTTGAATTGAAGGCACTAATTTAGTCATCAGTGCACTCATTGTAATCACATATTATGAGTTTATATGAATTTCACTGATGTTAGTTTGAGGTCAAATCAGAAAAAAATTTAAATATTTTTAAATGAATTTGTATGATTCACTTCTCTTTACAAATTATCAAACGATTCAAGAGCCTATTTATTACTTTTATTTGCAATTTGTCTCTTCCTCTTAGTCTGCCCTTAAAGAGTACGTGTGAAGGGAAACAAACAGTTGCCCCAGTTTTCTACCTGGAGGCACATCCTGAACCAGGGAGCCAGAAAAAAGGTCCCATGCAGAACAAAACTGAGTTGAAGAGAGAAAGATTACAGTTAAGGGGGGCTGAAGTAGCTGGAACTTGTGGGGCAATGTTCCAAAGAGGAGGCTATGTAGGTGCAAACCTTCATAAATCTGGGTAGATATCTTTGGGAGACATTGTTGAACACAAAGATGCACATGCCTAGTGTGAAGGCACCATAAGATAATGCAATGAATGACCAAGGATATATAATAATTCCCAGAGGAGCTGGAAATGTTTGAGATCCAACTAGCCAGAAGGGAAAGTCTTTCTTGATCACAGGGAGCATTCAGTAGAGAACCCAGAAAGGTTATACTTTTGTAGTAGAGCTAAACTATCATGCGTGAAAAGTACTGTATGCCTACAATGACAAAGTTTAAATACAAGTCTCAAAGTGTCAAGCTGATCTGCTAGAAATTTAACTGCCAAAATAAGGCCCCATACTCTTTAAGGGAAGACTACAAAATCTAGATACTGGACAACATGAAATTTACAATGGCCTGGATCCAATTAAAAAAAAATTACTGGGCTTCCCTGGTGGCACAGTGGTTGAGAATCCGCCTGCCAATGCAGGGGACACGGGTTCGAGCCCTGGTCTGGGAAGATCCCACATGCTGCGGAGCAACTAAGCCCGTGCGCCACAACTACTGAAGCCCGTGAGCCTAGAGCCCGTGCTCTACAACAAGAGAAGCCACCGCAATGAGAAGCCAGTGCACCACAACAAAGAGCCCCCGCTCTCTGCAACTAGAGAAAGGCCGGGTGCAGCAACGACGACTCAACGCAGCCAAAAATAAATAAATAAATAAATTTATTTTTTAAAAAAATTACTACACAGGCCCCCAAACAGGAAAATGTGACCCATAACCAAAAGAAAAACCAGGCAGCAAAAACAGATAATAAATGACGAGATGAAGGAATTAGCAGATCAGTGTGTTAAAACACCTATTATAACCATATGTCGTAATAGAGTTTAAACAGATCTGGACATCCTGCAGAACATCATATCCATCCATTACATTGATGACATCATGCTGATCAGGCAGGATGAACGAGAGGTATCTAACATGCTGGAATCTTTCATATGACACGTACTCCAGAGGGTAGGAGAGAGACCCTGTAAAAATTCAGGGACTTGGCACTTCAGTAGAGGATCTTAGGGGTCCAGTGTTATGTCAGGACATTGCCTCCAAAGTGAAAACAAATCGCTGCTTCTTGCATTTCTTATTGCAGAAACGGAGGCACAGTGCTTGGTAGACCTTTCGGTATTCATAAGCAACCCATTCTACCTAGGAGTATTGCTCCAGCCCATATACTGAGTGACAGGAAAGGATACCAGATTTGAGTGGAGCCTGGAGCAGAAAAGCACTCTGTAGCAGACAGGCCTGGTTACATAATCTGTAGGGCCCTGTGTGAAATAAAAATGTGGGGCCCTTTGTTAAAAAAGCAGGAAAAAAGTGCCACTGAAAGTGGTAAAATATAAAGTTTTTCATTAAAAAATATTGAATTACTTACAAAATGCAATGGGTGTTATAGTGATACATGAATAACACTGTAATCTTACAAACTGCAGAGAAACTTTTGGTGTTATAATTTATGTAATACAATAAATAATGATTATTAATGTGATATCTTGATTGATTATATGATTTTTCTGGCTTGCTTTCCTATTAATTCATTTTGTAGGCCTATAAATTCACAATTTCCTACAAATTCATTTCAAAATCAGAATGTGTATTTTTAGCAACTTCATTTTCAATTGATATAACTAAAAGTGATCTCGTGACTCTCAGCAAATGCCTGATTGCAAATAATTTTTGATAATTTTTAATTTTGAGGAGGATCTTCTGATATAACTGTTACTGGAGCTGTTAAGAGTATTTTATAGGGTGTATAACAGTGGGATAAACTTTTGACAGATTATTTCAAAATACAAATTTCAGCACAGGTAGAGCTGATGATTGTGGAACAATTTTTCTAAAACATTTAAATCTCTCTACAGATCAGTTTTATTTAGATATGAATTTAATTTCAATGTAAATCATAAATTATTATAATTTTGCAATTGTAAAATTGTAACTGGTGTAATAGTTACATTGTAATATTTCCTCCAACATTTCCTGTAACTTGTGAAGGGCCTACAAGAAACTTCAGATGGCTTCAAGTTTTTATATAATTCGGAGTGCCTGTTTTTGCATTCTAACGCTGCATCTTCAATTATAAGAAAAAGTTAAAATTTTAAGTTGTTTTCATCATTACTAATTGTTTTATCTGGAGCTACATTTAAAAACAGTGTTCTTTTCCATCAAATGCATTGATCTTTAATTTCTTTCTAAGACTGTGGAAATTTGATTTGCCGCATTGCAGAAGTTTTCAAAACCAGAGACTCAACTCAGTGAAGAATTCTAATAATTTTCTGATATGCTTTATTTCAATATCCATATGTGTGCTTATATTTTATAATAATTTACTGACAAAATGTAATGCCTGAAAACTGGCAGTTCCTGTCCCAGATCTCAAAGATTTGTGCAAATGTCACAAAGATGGCATTCAGGAAACAGATGGGCAAGCTGGATCCCCACAGCAGGTCCCAGCACCAGTTTTAAATAGAAAACCTTTCTTTCTTACTGCTGTTGGCCACCACTGCTGCTTTTCCACTACTCTCTATACAGTTGCTGCCACCAAGCTGGGTTCTGGTCTCTGCCTGCCCACCTGGGGGCCCTGAGGCTCCCTGGACTGCCTGGAGGTAGGCACATGTGACAATTTCTCAGTGCTTGGCTGCTGCCTGCTCTACCCCCCAGTCCTGGCTCATCTCTACTGCTCCTGCACACCTTCCATTGTCCCACTGGACTTCACTTACAAAACACAAGTTCAAAGAAAATATTGTTAATAATTTCAAGATGATGACAACAAAGCATTAGGCCAAGTGTGGGGACATTCTGAAAGTGCAGCTCTGTACAAGTTCAGAGGTCACATCTTGAAGTCCATCCTGGTGGCAGGTCCAACCTGTGATGCAGGTAGCCCTGCTGCTTGGGGCATACCTGCAAGCAGACCCTATGGCATTCCAGATGTCAGTGGTGGGAACAGATGCCATGTCAAACACACTCCAATAGGAAAAAATCACAACACAGACCCCTGTGGTTTTGGAGCAAGGTCATGATACCTATAGCAGGAATCACGCATCTTTTGAAAAACAGCTCCTAATGTACTGAACCCTGAGAAAGATGGGACTCTCGACCATGAGGCACTAAACGATGATGCTACCTGAATTATCCATCACCAGTTGGGTCCTCTAGGATTCCCAAGTCATAAAGTTGGTCAGGATCAGCAGTAGTTCTATAGAAGATGAAACGGTACACCTGGAACCAAGCATGAAGAAGACCAGAGGGCACAAGCAAGTGCATGAAGAGATAGCCCAGACTCCCATATCACTCATCATGGTTGCCCCTTACTCCTATCTCAGCTCACACCTGGGAGGCTATAGACCAGCTGAAAGAGGAGGAGAAAGTCTGAGCTTTGTTTAAGGATAGAACAGCTTGGTATATGGGTGCAAAGTGGAAGTGGTTGATGGTTGCATTACAGCCTCACTCAGCTTGGCCTTGAATGACAGTGGTGAGAGAAAACCATCTTAATGGGCAGAGCTTTGAGTGATGCACCTGACCATCCAGTTTGTGTAGAAAGAAGTGACCTGAGATTAGAATATATATGGACTCACTGGCAGTGGTGAATGGCCTCTGCTGGCTGGTCATGACCCTGGAAGGAAAATGACTGGGAGATTGGAGATGGGGAGTTCTGGTGTGGAGGCACAGGGATAGACATGTAGGAATAGGCACAAAGTGTGAAGATCTTAGTATGATGTGTATACGTCCACCAGAAAGCATTCACATGGAAGAGGCACTAAACAATGAATTAGACCAAGCAGTTGAGGCCATCGATGTTAGTCAGCCCTTGTCAGTGGCTACGTAAGACACCTCACTTACTCTCAAAGAATATCACTTGAATATGGGTGAGAGATCAGAAGTTCAGTTCCCAGCTGATATGCATTGAGCAATCACAACTATTTCTACTCTTGCAAAGGAAAGGTTATATAATCTGTCACTTTGAAATATAGTATAATAATTAATTATTAAGCAGTAGTCAAATGAGATCTCCAAAGTTCTTCTAAGCACTCAAATTTTGTGACTTAAATGTCATTCAACATTAATAGCTCTTTTTTTTTTTTTTTTTTTGTTGCTGTACGCAGGCCTCTCACTGCTGTGGCCTCTCCCGTTGCCGAGCACAGGCTCTGGACGCACAGGCATGTGGGATCTTCCCGGGCCGGGGCACGAACCCGTGTCCCCTGCATCGGCAGGCGGACTCTCAACCACTGCGCCACCAGGGAAGCCCCAATAGCTCTTATTTATTGACTGTCTACTATGGATTACTATGTATTTCCCAAGGTCTAAGGTTTGGTGGCTTTTTAAAGTATGAAAATCCCCTTTTTACCTCTTATCCCAACTTTTGGGATTGAAAAATATGATTCTTCACGTATAGTTATTAAATTGAAAATAGAGATTGTATTGCATTCCAAGGATATAAATAAATTGTAACCAGCAATTAATTTTGAGAGTGGGCTTCTATGAGAAGCTGAAACCCAGCAATGACCTTGTGCATTTCTCCTGTGACTCGAGAATGAGTAATCCCTGAAAGATTAGAGTAAAAGGTTAACTGCTAGATTTTACAAATCAGCCATTCCAAGAATAGTCATAACTTTCATCATAGCAATTTCGTCTTTATGTGTGTTTGCACACGCTGAAAAAAATTATCAATAATGTTGAGAGTCTTAAGGTAGTTTTATTTTTTTAAATAGAATATCATTTATTAAATGGGATAGTAGGGAAAATACTCATAATAAAATGTTGAGCAAGAAAACAATATACAAAATCCATCTTATATAGGTTAAGGTAGTTTTAAATGACAGGTGACAGAAGGTTATTGGCAAGACCCTGATACAGGTTTGGAAATAATTGAAATGTTCATGGTCTGTATCTTGTACACAGATTTATATAAATTATATTCTACAGATTATAGTAAATTGTACTCAACTTAGAGATAGATGCTTCTTAGCTCCTTGGAAATATAATGCAATATTGGACCATATATCTGATACAAAGAATTAATAATTACTTAAATATTAAAACTAAAGTTCCAAACAAATTAAAATGCTGATTATTATTAGTAGCATAGTTAACCATAGTAAATTTACTTTAAGCTATTAATTAGTCGTGATCAGTTTGAAATCATATTCTGTCAGGCCAATGGTTCCCTCTCATATCCAATTAGTTGGCTTCAGACCTCTAGGGAACTCATTGGGGACCATCCCATCACCGGGCAGCAGTAATGTAGGGTACAAAAATGGGCTGCTCTTTGCCAACACCTCTTCTAGGACTCTGTTTAATGGAACTCACTTTTCTTAGGAAAGTAGGTAATTGGTTGATCTTTTCTCTAGTTTTCATATTATTCATTCAGTTAATTAATTCAACAAATATTTATTGAGTACATATAATGTGCTAGCATCTGTTCTAGGTGGTGGGCATACATCAGTGAACAAAGGAGACAAAAATTCCTGCCTTCAGGAGTTTATATTTTAGTGGAAGAAGACAGAGAATAAAATAAGTCCATAGATGGCATAATATGTTGGAAGGTGGTGAGTGTTATGGAAGAAAAGAGAACAAGGAGGGGGAAGAAGGGAATACTGGGGGTTAGGGAGCTACAATTTTAAATAGGGCGGTTAGGAAGGATCCACTGAGAAGATGACATTTTATTTTATTTTTTTAAATTTATTTATTTATTGGCTGAGTTGGGTCTTTGTTGCTGCGCGCAGGCTTTCTCTAGTTGCAGCAAGGGGGGGCTACTCTTCATTGTGGTGCGTGGGCTTCTCATTGCAGTGGCTTCTCTTGTTGTAGAGCACGGGTTCAGTAGTTGTGGCGCACGGGCTTAGTTGCTCCGCGGCATGTGGGATCTTCCCAGACCAGGACTCAAACCCATGTCCCCTGCATTGGCAGGCGGATTCTTAACCACTGCGCCACCAGGGAAGTCCTGAAGATGACATTTAAACAGAGACCTCAGCTGGTGAGAGGAGTCACGTGGATATCTGGGCCAAGATCGTTCCAACAAGGGCAAAGGACTTTGAATCTGCTTTCCTTGTTAGTTTTTATTTTGCCAATTTTCTGTCCTCAGGTGATTTGGTAATGATGGGTAACAGGAGATGATTTTGGAGTTTGATTAATTTAGAAATGTTGACTGTCAATGACCTACTGTTTTTCCTGGCCTCTTTCACCATTCATTTCAGCTAACTTTGAGTTTCTTTATAGGTCCTGATAGTGATACCCGAGATGTGAATTGTGCTGAAGACTAGTAGTTATCACATCTCTTACTGGAGATAGAGAGAAAGAGCTGGGAAGTCAACTAAGAAAAGAGATCCAATTTCAGCGTTTCCCTTTGTTTAAGTCCTGCTTGTTGCAAAGTTTGACATCTGAAGGAAAGACTTCAGGACTGTATTCAATGCTGGTGACAACAGAAAAAAAAAAACAAACCTCAAAAAACAAAACAACAATAAAATAACAAATAATTCCATTCCTTCTACTGCATACATTTTAAAGTTAAATGGATACAGTAGTAGTTAACACAGTTACAAAACCATAAAATACTATTTCTAGTATAATTTTAAATTCTGGATGCATAAAGGAAAAGTTATAAAACTTCTGCTTCCCTTATAGTAACTTCAGTTTCTGAAAGGGTCCTATTGGTCTCACTCTACGTTTACATGTATTTTGGTGGTGATGCCAAGGGACACCAGGTTTCTACAGGCTCTATTATGAAAGTGCCTTGAAAAGTAAAAAGTGTGTTGAACAAAAAGTACCACCATTGTTCACTAGGTGCTCTGCTGTTCCTTTAAAAAATATGTCAAGTATTTAATAGCATTAGGAGATAGACAAATATATACACATCTGTACTAAAACCAAACACTTTAAGCTTTAAAGAAAGTTTACTTTATTCTTTGTAAATTGGCAGTTATTCAGCCTCTCTGTGCTCCAGCCCCCTCATCTGAAAAGTGAGGAAAAAATAGTACTTACCTTTGTAACTATATGGTGACATATGTGAGCTAGACATATTGTGGTGATCATTTTGCAACATATACAAATATCGAATCATTATGTTGTACTCCTGAGACTAATATAATGTTATAGGTCAATTATGCCTCAATAAAAAAATAGTGCTTACTGCTTTATAGGGTTAAAGTGAGAATTAAATGAGATAATTCATGCAAAGAACTCAGAACAGTGCCTGGCACACAAAAAGTGCTCAAAAACATTGACAATTATTACTAAATTCACAAAAATATCTACAGTGGAGGGGCACCCAGTTCTTCCATTGAGGTGCAGGGTAAAGATACATCTCTTAGGAGATCAGGTAAACTTTGATTTTACTGATAGAATCAGCTGCATCAATTTATTAGTTTTGCCTTCTCATGACACGTATTAAATCCTCATTCTCTGTTAGGTCTTGCGTCAGGGCATTAGTTGATTTTAATCCAGTACTTGATCTGTCACCGAAGGAAAAAAGTTCACAGCGTTATTAAATCTCAAGTATATGCCAGGTCTTCAGAAAAGTTATTGTCAGAAACTAAACTAAGAAAGCCTTTAAAGGCGCCCAGATCAGGTGGGAAGGTGAGAAGGGCTGGGCATTGTGCCCGGAGTAGGTGAAGGAGGGAGCTCCCGGCCTCGGCCTATTGATGGGCGCTTAGAACCGGCACTATTTCGAGCCGGTGGCTGAATAGGATGCTACAGCTGCCCTCTTTTTGAGTTAATCACGTTCATAAACGTGAAGGTGGCAGCAGCCAGAGCGACCTTCCCCCTCCGGGCTAAAAGCTTCATCCTGATTCGTTCTGGCCACATCCTGCTCCTGGACGCTCTTCAGAGATCGCTCCCGGGCGTAGGCTGGGCTCACCTGCTGCAGGTGTCCCCAGTTATCGAGCGGCGTGGCCGCCGCCCTATCCTCCCCGCCCGGGGCCGAAGGGCGGCGCCGCGCGTACAGACCCGGGGGGAGGTCGGGCGCTTGGGGTATCCGGAGGCCGCTGGCGCTGCGCCCGGCCCAGGACACCCCCGGTGGGGCCGAGGCCGCGCCTCCTCCCGGAACTGGCCGGCGCGGCGTGGCGCCGCGGGAGGAGCGGCGGGAGCCATGGAGGTCCTGCCCGCCGGCGGGGGCCGGACGGGGCTCCCGCAGCCTGAGGTGAGGCTGGAGGACGCGGGCCCCAGAGCGCCCCTGGTTGTAAACCTGCGAGGGGCGCCCCCGGCGGAGCGAGCGCGGGGCTCCAGGGACTCCTGGGAAGGCGAGGAGGACCCGGAGCCCGGCGAGCCCCGGGGCAGCTGCACGGCGTCCCTGGTGAGCGGGTTGCTCACCGAGCTGTACAGCTGCACGGAGGAGGAGGAGGCGGCCGGCGGGGGCCGCGGGCCCTGGGGCCGCCAGCGGCGCCGAGACAGCCTCGACAGCTCCACGGAGGCCTCGGGCTCCGACGTGTTCGTGGGCGGCCGCGGCGGCGCCGGCGACTCCCGTGTGCTACAGGAGCTGCAGGAGCGGCCGAGTCAGCGGCACCAGATGCAGTACCTGTGGCAGAAAGGTGAGGACCGGGGGAGGGGGTTCCCGGGAGCTTCCCGGAGCCGCGCCCCCGCTGGGACAGTCCGCGCTCTCCGGCTCACCAGCGCGCACCTGTGCTGATGGGCCGTGCGCCCAAATGTTAAGTTTGGGACGTCTCTTTTGACCTGGCACGGCTGGCCACAGTGTCACGGATTCATGACTGAGTTCTTATTGTACCCCCATCCCTTCTCGAGTTGTCGAGTGAAGAATCAGTTATCGGAATGGTACCAACGGGCCTCCCCCCTCCCCCCGTCCCCCATCCTCCTTGTGTTTGTGGAGGCCCAAGGGGAGAGGCAGTCCAGGTTCTAATTTCACCAGAACAGCTGTTAAGACAGGTTTGGAGTTTCCGATTTGTCTATCTGAAGTTATCTAGAGGGCCCTGGGAGAATAGAGGCGACTCTTGGGGCTGGTTTAAAAAAAAAAACAAAATCCACTTTTTAAAAATTTTATTTTACATCCACCTTCCTTGGCCACACCACTGGGAGAGTGTTTAACTAGTGAGGCAGAATAATTCAGTAATGCAGTTTCTAAGCAGAACGTGTGAAATCCATTTCGCAGAACGTCTGGTTGCAAGAAGCTCACTAGGTGGATTATTTTTCCCCCTTGGGTGGAGGATTAGTGGAGGGCCCTAGGGCGTTGTCATTATCACAGCATTTAACTACCAGTACCTTCAGTTGGAGAGGTCGATCCCAAAAGGGCCTTGGCTTTGGGGGGAGAGGCTAATTTGGTTTCTTTTGTTATCAGACTCTGATGCTCTGTCCTAATTGAGATTTTTTTTTCCTCAGCTGTTCATAATAGATTTCCTTTCAGGCACTGACACAGTTATTACAGTTGTCTTTTTGTATAGATATATCAAGACCTCAATTTACAAAATGAAGTCAGGTGTGGAAAAACATGCTAAGCCACCATAAGGTTTCTTGAGTTAATGTCCTTGTGGTAAATTACCAGGAAAGGGAGGAACAAGACTACTATGGATGGGTCTCCTGTCTCCTATTTGTAAAGTCAGTCCAGCTGGTGCGGGGATGGGGTGGGGTGGGGGTGGGGTGGAACCTAACTAGAAAAGGAATAAATTTCCCTGCTTTCTGAAATCTGTGTAAACAGCTTTCAGCTTCCTCTTTTGGCTTCCTGGTGAGGACTTTTTCCCCAGCTGATTGTTACAAATGGCTTCCACCCCCCCCCCCACGCCCCGCCTGGGACTTTAGCTGGAGTTGTGCTGTTTAATTTTATACAATTATTTGGCTGTTCTCAGGGTGTTTATGCCAAGAGTTCTGCAGGGTAATAGTTCTTTCAGAATCAATTTTGAAGACTTATGATTTGGCTTTCTGTTTTTTACAGGGTTATTTACTTTTCATTACGGAGAGAATTTTGTGGATTAGTGATTTCCTTTTGGAAGAGGAAATTTGGCAAGCTAAAGTTTAGGGAAGACGTCACAGTACAGCTTTGGAAATACAGGTTTCAAATAAGCGACCACTCTACTAATCATTCATAAGACCTGTAAGAGTCAGTTTTGCCCAAGTCTCAGTCTTTCTGCATGGTTAGCTATCTGCTGATCTCTTCTTTCCTTGTAGTCGACCCTATTAGAATGTACATGATGCCATATTATGATAGTCCTACACACGCAAACACACACATATATCCCTTTTCCTTCATCGATAAACATCATTAGAGTACTAAGAATAAGGAATCAGGTAATGGAAACAGCTGTCTACTTAAATAATTTTACAGCTTATTAGGTTATTTGATTGTTTTCAGGGTCAAAAAAATATCCCTCCTAACATAATATGTAGTTAAGACTCTATAATGTAGATAACCTGTGTATTAATTTGCTCTTCCCTCTGATACGGATTTTGTTGTAGCACCTATTTAGATATTCAGCATGTGTGGGTTGTTTATTTATGTGAGGCACCAAAATGGTTTCTCAGGAAATCTAGGCACTCTTTTCACTGTTGTCATTAAGGGCGTGAACTTTGGAGTTAGCTTGAGTTAATATCCTGCCACTGTTCCTTACTAATTGTGTGACCTTGGGCAAGCTCTTTAACCTCTCTGAGTCTCATTTTCCTCACCTACAAATAGGGATAATAATACTACTACTTCATAGTCAGGCAGAGGGAAAAAAATATTATGTCACTTATATGTGGAATCTAAAAAAATAATACAAATAAATTTATTTACAAAAGAGTAACAGACACACAGAAAACAAACTGATGGTTACCAAAGGGGAAAGGGGGTGGGGAGGGATAAATGAAGAGTATGGGATTAACAGATAGGCACTACTATATATAAAATAGATAAACAGCAAGGATTTACTCTATAGCACAGGGAACTATATTCAGTATCTTGTAATAACCTATAATGGAAAAGAATCTAAAAATATATATAACTGAACCACTTTGCTGTATACCTGAAACTAATACAATATTGTATTACAATACAATACAATATTACAATTACAATACAATATTGTAAATCAGCTATACTTCAGTAAAAGAAAATGCTACTACTTCATAGGGCTGTAGTGAGAATTATGTAAGTTAATGGGTGTGAAGTGCTCAATAAATGTTAGATATTGTTTTTATTATTATATACACTGGAATTCCTTAAAGAGGAAATTGTTCAGTTTGTCAGTTGATGATCTCATTTTTCCTCATTTATTGAACACTGTGTTAGGAGCTATGGCTGATGCTGTGGGACATAATAAAGATAAAGCAGACCTTATTTCTGTCTTCCAGATATTTATATACCAGCACATGTTGCTGTAAAAGACATTTTCAAGTTCAACTCTGAAGATTTTTCCTACATTGGACAGTACATATCATTCAGAAAATCATAGAGCTCTAGGTATCTGAAGAGTCACCGAAAATGACTCTTTTGTGGAAGGAAAGTGTAATTTGAATATAAGATGATGATATCCCTGTCCCTTTTGTTTCTGTTAATAGAGGGAAAAACTTTAAACATTCGAATTTGCTCTATTTGAAGGAATCTGGGATTGAAGGGTCTCTGGTGTCTTCTTGTTGCTCGATTCCACGTTTAATCATCCTCAGAACCCAACTGTTTTCAATTAACCTAAGTGTGTTCTTACTTCTCATTATATCTCACCACATTTGAACTCAAGGTGAGAGAAATAGCTGGCTGTTTTTTTCTTCCTAACAGTAATTACTTATTCTTACTTTAGTGCTCTTTATATTAATGTTTATAAAGGCTATTCACATCTGTTTTTCAGAATAATCTTGTAGAATTTGAGACTTGGAGCACTGCCTTGCCTGAGATCACACAGATAAGTGGATTGATCCAAAGGCAATTCTTTTTAACTCAAGGTCAAATGCATTTTCCATAATGAGGTCAATCCAGTATGACGGCTGTTAAAGCAACCCTCACCCACTTCTCTGACACAGACCCCGACAGTTCACTTCCTGTGATCTCTGGAATGTTTTTCTTACTTTTGCACACTTCTTTTGTTCTCTTCTGATCCTCTCTAGTTTCTCCAAATCCCTTTCAAAATGAGTAGATCCAAACCCCACACAGGACCCCTAACGAGGGCCTAGCCTGTGCCACGCCAAGTGGAAGGCTTTGCCTGCCTGACAGGTCACAGTATGGTGACTAATGAAGTGCGACATTAGTCATACTAATATGCAGTATGACAAACGAAACTCCCCAATTGTAATGATTATTCATATAGATGTTGTGGTCACTTCTGATTCCCAAGTCTTTTTTCATTTGTAGAAAAACTGCTGTTGAGAATATTAGTTTTATAGATGCGAACTGTCTTTTACTTATCTGTTTGAAGGACATATTTTCTACCATATTTGAAAATGAAATGTTGTACTCAATGTCAAGCTATGGGAAGGCTGTATATTTAAAACAAAACCATTATCACTACATTTATCTATATTAGAAAATGTGGTAATATTACTTTGATCATTTACAAAAGTGAGTGCTTTTAAAAAACATTTGTTATCAGCTGTTAGATTTATCATTGATTTAACAGACTAAAGATTCTTTTTCTGTAAGCTTACCGTCTGAGCACTTTAATGATAGAAAAAAATACATGCCGGGCTTCCCTGGTGGCGCAGTGGTTGAGAGTCTGCCTGCCGATGCAGGGGACACGGGTTCTTTCCCCGGTCTGGTAAGATCCCACATGCCGCGGAGCGGCTGGGCCTGTGAGCCATGGCCGCTGAGCCTGCGCGTCCGGAGCCTGTGTTCCGCGAAGGGAGAGGCCACAACAGTGAGAGGCCCACGTACCGAAAAAAAAAAAAAAAACTAATTTTAAGGCAATGAAACAAATTTGAAACCAGAGCTGGATATCATAAGAGTCTTTGCTTACATGTTACAAGTAGCCTCAAGAATAAAATTATCTTACAGTCTTTGCATGGACAGGGCAAGAAATATTAACAGATGAGTGACTTATTTTATCAGAATCTTTCAGCTGAATGTTTACATGTAATCCTGGCTGAGAATCCAGGATTACTTGGTTTAAATGGATGTTCCAGAGATTTTTCTCATGATTGGTATCACATTGGAATTTGTATTCCTCTCAGGGTATTTATTGTTCTATTTTCCTTTTTCTTTACTGATAGACACAAATGAACTGAAGATGATCCTTCGAGAGCTAAAGTACAGGATTGGCATTCAGTCGGCGAAATTACTTCGGCAGCTGAAGCAGAAAGATAGGCTTGTGCACAAAGTACAGAGGAACTGCGATGTTGTGACGGCGTGCTTGCAGGCTGTGTCTCAGAAGAGAAGTAAGTGCTGGATTGGGGTAAGCCCTTTTGCCACGTGGGACCGGAATGTTAGTGAAGCCACGTCAGTAGTCATTATGCTTTTGAATATATGTATTGAGAAGTTTTAAATGGAAGTCTATACCTTCAGAACTAAGAACGATGAACAACTCAGACAGCTTCCTGTATTTTTCAGTTAAAATGTATATTACATGTCTGATGTTACAATGTAGTTAGTTTTATTATTATAGACTTGAGGTAGCACTTCACTTTGACAATGGTTATTTTTGCCTGATGCTACATAATGACTAAAATCTTTACTTTTAAAACAGCAGCAAAGAGACACAACCTAAAAGGCATGTCTCTACTTTCTTATGCTGTGTTGCTCTAATAAGTGAATTAAACAATTGATTTAAAAGAAGGAGACTCTTGGAACAGGATCTTACAACTTGCTCTGAAATCCGAAAAGGACAACATAGTTTAACAAATTAAACCTGTCTCGTGGGTAATCCATTCATAAGTAAGAGATGCATGGTTTATTAACTGAGTTAAAAACAAAATATTAACTTACTAATCCATGTTAGATACTGGATATAAAAGCTTGTGAATTGATTTTTTAATTCTCCATGCAAGAGTTTTATGTTTTATTCTGCTAATGTTTCCCTATTTTTGTTTTTTATTTTTTATTAACATGCAGCGTGGCAGAACAGGTATGGTAAACAGAGGCACGATAATGTGTTTTGACAGAATGCCCGTGGCAGCTTTTTAGGTGCATGTGAAAGTTGCCTTTTCTTTTTCCTTTACCCTGTCACATTTTGTATGTAAAGTGACACTTACTAGAGTTTTTTTTTTTTAATTCCAAATGAAGATGTGTCTGTTTTCATAAAACAATTTTTAGGGCTTGATTAGCTTCAGATAATAAAATTAATGACTTAAATTCCATTCTTACGTTTGTTATTAAAAGAAAATACTGTTTGCTTCCTCTCCTTTTATTATATCACTGTTATCCCCAAATTATTATTATGCTGTTTACTGAGGAAGGTTTCAACCTAATGTGTATTAAACGGAATACTTCTTATTGTTATAATGATGTAATAGTCCATACAAGAAGCAGGAATATAATTGAGTAGACTGGTTTTGAATAGGGTTTTCTGCAGAGCCAGACACTTGTCTGAAATAGGTAGAGAAGGAGGGTAGAGATATATAGATATACGTGTACATATATAGATATACATGTATAGCATATAGTACATGTATATCTATATATGTGTATGTATACAAAAAGTTGTCGTGTGTTATAAGTATTTGATATTTTTCCATGGATTCTGGTTGATTTCACTAGCGTCCAGTAAAAATGGTATTATTTTCCCTTTTTATTTTGAAATGTTTTGATTTTTCTCTTCTCAACTGTGTTTTCATCTTCCCATTATTATTGTTTGTACCAGAAGTTAAAAGCACAAAGTGGTAAATGCATGGATTTGGATGTGTGGGAAAGTATGAGGGGGGGCGTTGGAGCCAGTGTCAGGAGACAGAGAGGAATGTCAGGCTAGCACAGGATCACAGGCTGGTAAGTACCAGAGACTGATAATCGTTTAGAGTTTCACTTTGCTTGACTGATGAAAGGACTGGCTTTTATGTCTTTTTAGAAAAATGTGTCCACACGCCCCCAATTTAATTTGTGGATTTGTGGGTGCAGCATTCCTATGTATTTTAGATTTTTGTCTCTTTAAGTCCAGAGTTTTGCATGTCAGAGAATATGGGGGTTAATGGCTCCTTTCCTTGGATTTCAGTTTTCACCTGGGTAATAAGACTCTATTAAATGGAACAGAATTTTTTGTTGAATTAAGAAATAACAGTGTATTAGAATTATCATTCTCATCATGTGATAAAGTATTATGATGTAGACATTGTTAGAAATTTGACTAAATGGTTATTTATCCATTTGAGAACTCCAGAGGTTAGATTTTAAAAAAAATTAATTAATTTTTGGCTGCATTGGGTCTTCGTTGTTGCGCGTGGGCTTTCTGTAGTTGTGGCGAGCTGGGGCTACTCTTCGATGCGGTGCACGGGCTTCTCATTTTCGTGGCTTCTCTTGTTGCAGAGCACGGGCTCTAGGCACGTGGGCTTCAGCAGTTGTGGCACATGGGCTCAGTAGTTGTGGCTCGCGGGCTCTAGCACGCAGGCTCAGTAGTTGTGGCACGGGCTTAGTTGCTCCACGGCATGTGAGACCTTCCCGGACCAGGTCTCGAACCCGTGTCCCCTGCATTGGCAGGCGGATTCTTAACCACTGCACCACCAGAGAAGCCCCAGAGGTTAGATGTTTAGTGACTAAATGCCTGATTCCAGTACTTACCCATTTGTCCTCTTTCCTCAGTCAACTAATAACAAATATGTTTAATTAGATTAGTCACTGAACTTTCAGTTTAGTAGTGACTGTCAGTGATGCATTGCAATACAGCATACGTGTTGAATTGTTTGCATTTAATGTGCAAAAGTCAGATAACCCCTGTTTTCCCCTCCATATGGATTCAGTGCTTATGATTCTTTCTATAAGTGACTTTTTCCCTTTTATAACACGCTGTAGAATTAAACAATTTTTTTTACATATACATGAAATATTTTTATTGTTGTTAGGTTTACAAAAACAGGGTCATATTATAGAATTAAACAATTTTAATCTTTTATTAAAATGGATTATTTCCTGTTGATACCCCGAAGGGGATATATTAATTTCGAAATAAGAATCACAAGTGGATGATGATTCAGAAAGTGTGAACCAAAATGACTAGATCATTTCTATTTCTAACACAGGTGATGTAACTGCTTAGACTTTTTGATTTTCTACACCAAGCCTTATGGCAGAATCCCTTTATTTTCAAACGGGTGAGAATAAGAGCAGGATCAATATTTGCCTTATAGCACAGCAGATTTTTCCCGTAAATTTTACCGTTTATCTAAGGGTAACCATAGTATAACCACTTCAATATTAATCTTCAAATGAATAATAAGAATAGTATCAGCAGCTACTCTTCACTAAGTATGTGCTTTATGCGAAAGTGTTGGTTTTATCTCTCATAGCAATTCCCAAAGTATATTGTCTTTAGGCACATTTTATTGGGAAATTGAGATTCAGAAAGTTGAGGTAATTTGCCTAGTGGTTGAGAAGGAATTTGAAGATAGGTATCTCAAAACTTCACTCTTTAGACCGTAAACATAAGAGGGGTCTGCTTTTTCTTAGCAATTAGATTGATACTTCTCTAATACTGGATTACTGTTGGAGCAATAAGAAATTTGTAACATACGAAGGACGTAATACAGAGTTTCAGGTTTATTAGAATATACTGCTTTAGCTCAGTTGGCACGTGAAGTAAATATCTTTTCTTGGCCATCTGGATTATGGAACTAATGTAGTGTGGTATGCAGGAAAATCTACCCAAAGGCATTAAGATGATGGGAAGAATAAGGTGGATATTTGGCCGGGAGTTTGATTCTGATGATAAGATTTTTAAGTAGTTTGCTTATCCCGTGGTGTAACTATTTTTCCTGAAAACAGAAGGGAGGCCATCTTAATGATCAGCGTTGCCTAGTTCTACAGTTTTCTGCATTGGTGTATTAAATGTTTGTTCTGCTGGTTGAGTTTGTGAAAGGTGTTATAGATCAAGTGATTGATCTAGATGATTCCAATCTAGTGGTGATTGGAAAACTGTGAAAAGAGAAAAGCATGAAAAAAACGTGAATGTAAATGGAAGTATTATCTTTATTTTAGTCTGGTCTCTAAGTACAGGAATTTTAGGCAGCTTATAGACTCATTTTATTAATGTGTTCACCCTGGCATCCTGATAATGTAATTAAATCTTGCTATCATAAATGCCTGGAAGAGACTGATACTTTTGTCAAACAGTGAGTGGCCTTTGTTCTTCTTTTTCTATGGGTCTCTTCTCTACAGTAGTACCTTGTCCTCTGCGGCAGAAGAAGGAATTTGTGTGATGCTGAGTTTGGTATCACTGGCATTCAACATTTTCCACTAAGAAACAATTCTCATTGTTTTTTAAAAAATTATAAAAAGTAATGCACCTAACCAGCCATCTACTCCTAGGTATTTACCCAAGAGAATTGGAGATGTATATCCCCACAAAAATGGGTACATGAATGTTCATAGCAGTTTTATTTTTATAATAGCCAAAAAATGGTAACAACCTGAATGTCTGTCAATGGATGAATGGATAAACAAATGTGATACATCCATATGATGGAATATTATTCAGCCGTAAACAGGAATGAAGTTACTAATTCATGTTACAACATGGATGACCCTTGAAAACATGATGCTAAGCACAAAAGTCCACATACTGTATGATTCTATTTGAAATGTTCAGAATAGACAAATCCATAGAAACAGAAAGTAAATTAGTCATTGCCAGGGCTTGCGGGTAGGGAGAATAGGAAATGACTGCTAACGGCATGGGTTTCTTGCTGGGGTGATGAAAATGTTGTGCTGTCAGATAGTGGTGATGTGCACAATTCTGTGAATGTACTAAAAGTCACTAAATTGTACAGTTTAAAAGGGTGAATTTTATGGTATGTGAATAATATCTCAACAAAAAATGTTAAAATATAATAGTAAGGAAACTTTGGAAAATACAGAAGTGTAAAAAGAAGAGGAAAAACCATTTTCTAAAGACAGTCTCTTAATGTTTTTGAATTTTTATTCAAGTGGTTTTTTAATATGAAGTTTTTCCAAAGTCGGTGTACTGTATAATATTTCTGTATCCTGCCTTTTTCATGTAACATATTATAAGCTGGTGCCATTGGCATAAATTATCATAAACATAATTTTGAATGATTAATGCACTACTTTTCAGTCTACCATTTTATTTTGTCACCACATTGTAATAGTGACGAATCTCCTTTCAGTTGTGAGTACAGAAACACAACTCAAACTGATTTAAGCAATAAAGGAAGTTGATGGGCTTACATAATTAAAAGTCCAAGGATGTGCCTTCAGGTGTAGCTAAATCAGGTAAATACAGGTGCTCAGAGAGTATCTTTAAGAATATGACTTCATCTCTTAGCTGTGCTTTCCTCTGTATTGGACAACACCAAAATGGCCAACAGCAGCTCCGAATCAGCAAACGTACCAGAAAGAACATCTTTTTCCGTAGCTCCAGAAAGTCCCATAATTTACTTTCCTTGACCTAGTTGGGTCACGTGCTTACTAAGACTCAACCCTTTTTTAAATGTATGTAAGAAGGGGTTAAGGTGATAAGTGCCATGGGGAAAAAAAAACCAACAGGAAAAGGCAGATTTGGAGTGGCCAACAATTGGTGTTTGTGTTGTCCTTTAAATTTTAACTCTTCTAGTGAGTGTTTTAGAGGCTGCGTGATTTTCATTTTCATTTTGCTGATTACTAACGTGGTTCAGCACCTCTTCATGTGTTTACTGACTAATTGTCTCCTAAGAAAAGGATTGTCTCCTTTTTCTTATAGATTTGTAGGAATTCTTTATGTATTCTGAATATGAGTCTTTGTCAGATACATGTGATGCAAATACCTTCTCCCACTTTTTTGGCTTGCATTTTCACTCTCTTAAGAGTGTCATCTGGAGGGCATCTATGAACATTCCATTGGGAGTCATCCTTTCCTATCAGGCATCTCACCTGCGGCTTTGTGTGTTTGGTCAGACTTCTGGCATGTTTCGTTTCCTGTTGTTTAGTAAAGGTGCTGTTCCTGGGATGTACTAAACCAGGTGATTTTTCTTTTTTTTGATTTTTTCCTTTTGATTTAATATACTGAGAAAGAATTGGGGCTGTTAAGATCAATTTTAGGAGTGGTGTGTGTATTAAATAGTTATTCATTCTGGAACACAAGGACAGGATTGTAATAAAAGGAGATGGAACAGTTTTTTAAAAAAAAAAGAGTGTCATTTGATGAACAAGAATTCTTAGTTTTTATTTAGTCCAATTTACTAGTTTTTTAGCTTCTTGCAGGGCCAGCTTCACGGGCATGTGATCTGTGCAGTCACTTGGGGCCCATGCTCATCAGGGCCCTACAATTGGTTTAATGCTCTGCTGTTGCTTTTCTTAGTGATTTTTGAACAAGGGGTCCCACAGGTTAGGTAACCAGTCCTGCCTTTATAGCTGGTGCTTTCTGTTCTCCCATTATATTTTCAGGAAGCTTTATTGTTTTGTTTTCAGATCAAAAGCCACCTAAAATTGATTCATTTTGTTCACATGAAATGAGAAAGGAGTCAAATTTCATTTTTGTCCAGGTGGACATCTAATTGACTCAGCACGGTATATCAGAGACCATCCTTTTACCACTGCTCTGTGGTGAGATTTTTATATAAATTTCTATATGTGTGTGGGTCTATTTGGGGTCTCTTATCCTATTTTATTGTTTTATTTGTCTATCCTTGAGCCAGTGCAACACTGTCTTAATTACTGCACTGTTTTGGTTTTTTTTTTTTTTTTTTTTTTTTTTTTGCGGTACGCGGGCCTCTCACTGTTGTGGCCTCTCCCGTGGCGGAGCACAGGCCCCGGACGCGCAGGCTCAGCGGCCGTGGCTCACGGGCCTAGCCGCTCCGCGGCATGTGGGATCTTCCCGGACCGGGGCACGAACCTGTGTCCCCTGCATCGGCAGGCGGACTCTCAACCACTGCGCCACCAGGGAAGCCCTAATTACTGCACTTTATAATAACTCTTACTCTCTGATAGTGTAGGTTCTTACATCTTGTTCTTCTTCAGGACTGTTTTGCTTATTATTGGCTTTTAGGGGAGAATTGACAACTTTACAATGTTGGGTCCTCCAATCCATAACTATGGTATTTAAAATTATTATTCAAATTTATTTGAATAATATTTTACAGTTTTCTATGCAGAGGTCTTACATATCTTTTACTATATTTATTCTTAGGTAATTGAGTTTTCTTGATGCTATTTTAAATTGGTATCTTTTAAGAAATTCATTTTCTATTTGTTTCTAGTACATAGAAGTATGATTGTTATCTGCATATTGGTACTATATCCAGTAATCTTACTTTTCCTTTTCTTGATTCTAATAATTTATCTGTAAAATCATTTGTTTTTTCTAAGTATATAATCTTTATCATCTGTGAATACTGTCAGTTTTATGGATTTCTTTACCATCCTTTCGTTTATTTTTCTCGTCTTATGTACTGGCTAGGACCTCCGGTTTAATCTTGAATAGAAGTAGTGAAAATAAGATGAGAATTTTTGTCTCGTGTACAACCTCAGAAGGAAAGTTTTCTTTTTATCATTTCACCATTAAGTACAATGTTTGCTGAAAGTTTTCTGTAGAAATCCTTTATCAAATTAAGAAAATTCTCTTGTTCAATTTGCTAAGATGCTGAATTTTATCACATACTTTATTGCTATATTGAGATAATATGTTGAATTTTATATTTTTGTTGAATTTTAAAACAACTTTGTATTCTTGAAAAAAATCCTACCTAGGTCATTATATATATTTATATATGTATATATATATATACACACACACACATATAATATACACATGAATATATACACATATATACACACACACAATATGTATATGTACATACATATATACATTGCTAGATTTGATTTGCTAATATTTTGTTTATGATTTTTTATGGCTATGTTCATGAGTGAGATTAGCTTATAATTTCCCTTTCTTGTAATGCTCTTGTCAAGTTTTGGGAGTCTCATAAAAGAAGTTACAGAGTACCCTCTTTTTCCATTCTTTGGAAGAGATTGTATAAGACTGGAATTATTTCTTTCATAAAAGTTTGGTAGAATTTACTGGTAAAATATTTGGGCCTGAAGTTTCCTTCATAGGAAGGTTTTAAATTATGACAACTTAAAAAATTATAGGATTATTTGTATTTTCTATTTCTTTTTATATCAGCTTTGGTAAATTACATACAATTTGCCCATTTCACGTAAACTTTCACATTTATAGGCATAAAAATTTTAAGAATATTTCTTTGGTTCCTTTAGTGTTCCACAATATTAAAACAATATCACTGATTTAAATAGAAATTCACTTACTATTTAAGATATCTATTATAGAATGCATCACCATAAAGAAGAGTATTCTAATACATGTATATATATTAAAAATAAGCAAAATCTATGTATGATATCTACCTATGAAGATTGAGTAATAAATATTACTGGCACATTAGAAGCCCTTGTGTGTTCCTCCCTGGCTGAAATCTCCTTTCTCCCCTGCGTTTGTGTTAATTATTCCCTCGCTTCTCTTTATAGTTTTTCTGCCTCTTGTACATATCCCTAAACAACATATAGTTTGGAAAAGCTGAGTAGCAAGCCCATGCCTAGTTGTGTAGGGAAAGGGTAATGTTGCTGCCTCTGTTAGAGAAAAGCTCTCAAAAGGTAAGCCAAACTGTTTCTGGGTCACAGTCTGATGTTGGGTTCCTCAGAGAATTCACAGGAGCCCCTTCTGGGGGAGTCAGAGGGCAGGTCCTGTGGCATCTGCCAGGGCTGTGTTTTGGACTAGTTGATGAATGATCAGCTAAGCTGGAGGAGTGGACTGCTGCTTATTTTTGATTTGAAGCTCGCCAACATGGCCTTGCTCTTTCTCTCAGAAGTAGGTCCAAGCAGAACACTTTTGTGGGCATGGAGGGGAGTGGAGAACAGGCACTTTATCAGCACACTGTGAGATAAACAAGCACAGATGAGAATCTGGACCAGCTCACCTGGGCATTCTCACTTCGAGTTAGAAAAAGGGTCCAGTAGCAGGAAGCATCTTGTGTTGACTGCAGTCAACACAACTGTTGCCGGTTGTGCCCTGTCTGATGCACACCCGTGATCTTGGGATCTCTTTTCACTCTCAGCCTGGAGGCTCTCTTTTTCTCCTGTGTTGGATCTGTTACTTCCTGTGTCCTGTGTTTTCTTTCTTTCTTTTTTTGAAAATATCATTGCCCATATCTCCTTGAGGAAGGGCGCCTGTGAGGTAAATTTTTGGAAATTGTGCAGGAATGAAAATATCTTTATTATATCCTTGCTTTAATTGGCATTTCTATACCTGTTTTATCGCCTTGTTTTATTGCTTTCATTGTTGGTCTAGAGAAGTCTAGAGTCTTATTCCTTATCCTTTGTACTGGACTGTTTGTTTTTCCTCTTTGAAAGCTTGTGGGATCTTTCTTTGTTCTTGGTCTTCTGGAATTCACGATCATGTTGCTTGGTGTGGGTCTATTTTCACCCACTGTGCCTGGGTCTAGACGGGCTCTTTTGATCAGGCAACTATGTCTTTCAGCTCTGAAAAATTTATGTGAATTAATTCTTTGATGCTTTTCCTCTCTCCTTTTATTTTTTCATTTTTCCTCTTTCTGGAATTCTATTGTTTGGCTGTCAGAACGTCTGGACTAGTTCTGTAATAGTCTTGTCTTATTTTCTATATCTGTTGTTTATTTTCTTGTTTTTGCTTTACTTACTCAGAGATTATCGCAACTTTATTTCCCACTCCTGTTACTGAGACCTTTTTTTTAAGTTGTTAGTTGACTATTTCATGCATATATATGGTATTCTGTTCTTATTTCATAGATGCAATCTATTTCCTTGTTGCTCTAAGGATATTAATGATAGAGACTAAAACAGACAAACAGAAAATAACAATTTGGAGGAAATAGATTATCCAGGGAGGAAAGATACCTTCAAAATGCTGTTATACTTCAAGTCTTTCCCCGGATATCCGGTGATCCTTGACTGTCTGCTCATAAGTGTGAGAATCTAAAAGAATGAGTTGAACTCTGAGCTCGCCCAGTAGAGCTTGTGGACTTTGAGCTTTACTGGAGTGTCGTCTGGATGGGCCCTTTCTTATAGGGCCCCCAGGTCAGTGTCTCCAGGTTTTTCTTGTGGAGCTGGTCAGAGTCCTCAGGGAAGAGTCCTCTGACTTCCTGCCCGGATGGTGAAGGTCTATGGAGCTAAGAGCTGGGTCTCTGCATTCAGTATTCAGTGTGCATATGGTCACTGGATTCCCTCTGTTTTAGGTAAGGTTCCCGCCCTCAGCTGGTTGTCCAGCAACTCTCTGTTTTACCCCTTTTCAGAAATGAAACCTTCAGTCTTTGGCAGGGATGGAAGAGGAGTAATTGTCCAGCCTCATGAAGTAGGGGAGAGGATATAGGGATCCAACTGCTTCTCAACAGCTGTCTCCCAATTCTCCTTATGAAGCCTGGCCGCCTGTCTCTGAGTCTTTTGTGGAATATGTGGTGTAATAGAGGTTGGATTTCCACTTTCCCGTGCGGTTTTGGGATTTGGCTTTCTAGGATCTGCTGAGTCAATTTCTACTTGTCCATATGTTTTTTCATCTTCAAAATTCTATTGCTGTTGTCTCTGATGCTTTTTTTTTTTTTTACTTCTTGGTCCTTGTGGGTTATGATAAACAAAAATCTCTTAACTGTATTTTTCAGTGTGATTTTGGTGGGGACCAAAATTCGATGCAATTTTTTTTGAATCTTCCTTCTTAACCCAGATGTATGTATTCCTTTTTCATAAGCTCATTTGTTTTGCTGGATGGAAAGTATTTTTTCAGCTTTATTGAGATATCATTGACATATAAACAAGTTAGCATTTAGATTAAGGTGGATGTGCCTTAACTTTGGAACTTGGTTGCAGAGTTGTGACTTTTGGTATAAATTTGTTAATATTGATAATCGATTTAGGTTTGTTTTGATATATAATTAGCAGCGTGGTCTGCCCTAAAGTAAGACTATGACTAGGTGAAAGAAATTGGATTCTTATTGCTTACAACATATTTTAGCAACAGTTTCCTCTCATTTCCTTTAAACTTTTAGTGTCTTGCAGCTGAGTTTTTTTTTAATTTTGTCATAATTTACTTATTCTTATCCTCACTGCAAATTTGTGAAATATTTGAAAGTACTGTATAGCTTTTGAACCTCTAACTTCCGAGATATTCTTTTTTTTTTTAAATACATTTATTTATTTATTTTTGGCTGCATTGGGTCTTCGTTGCTGCGCGCCGGCTTTCTCTAGTTGCAGCGAGTGGGGCTACTCTTTGTTGCAGTGCGCGGGCTTCTCATTGTGGTGGCTTCTTTTGTTGTGGAGCATGGGTTCTAGGTACACAGGCTTCAGTAGTTGTGGCACGTGGGCTCAGTAGCTGTGGCTTACGGGCTCTAGAGTGCAGGCTCAGTAGTTGTGGCACTTGGGGCTTAGTTGCTCCATGGCATGTGGGATCTTCCCAGACCAGGGCTGGAACCTGTGTCCCCTGCATTGGCAGGTGGATTCTCAACCACTGCGCCACCAGGGAAGCCCCTGAGAGATTCTTGTGGCTTTGGAAAACAACAAAACAGTAGCTGTTTCTTGTGCACATTACAGAGAGAACTGGTTTTTAGAGAAAAACATCTGAATCTCAAAGTCATGGTAATTTAGAGCTAGAAGAGAACTTAAATCTGATTTCTGTTTACTCCCAACCTTAGGGCTGGGCAAAGTGAGGTGGAAGAGTTAAGAGTGTTGCCGAATATAATCTGCAAAACAAAAAACGAAAAACTGAATCACTATGATGTACACCTAAATCTAACCCAGTATTGTAAACCAACTATACTTCAGTTAAAAACAAAACATTGCGGGAACTCACTCTACTGGTTGGTGACTCAGTCAGGGCTCCCCTGGTTGGTGGTGCCCTTGCTATCAGTTGTGACAAAAGAAAACTGTATATACAGCCAGCAGGGGGAGTTCTCTTTCTCTTTTAAGCTTTCCTAAGAACTGTGTTAAATTTACATTCTCTGTATTGTCACAGCTTGAATCCTGGTTCTGCCACTTCCTCAAGGTGCAGTCTCATGTAAGTTCTTTGACATCCCTGGGCTTCATTTTTCTCATCAGTTAAAAAAGGGACATGGGGGCTTCCCTGGTGGCGCAGTGGTTGAGAGTCCGCCTGCCGATGCAGGGGACACGGGCTCTTGCCCCGGTCCGGGAAGATCCCACCTGCTGCGGAGCGGCTGGGCCCGTGAGCCATGACCGCTGAGCCTGCGCGTCCGGAGCCTGTGCTCCGCAACGGGAGAGGCCACAGCGGTGAGAGGCCCGTGTACCACAAAAAAAAAAAAAAAAAAAAAAAGGGACATGATGATAATACCCATGGTTATGAGAACTGAGTGAAATTATATAAAATGCTGATAGAACAGTGTCTGGCCATATTACTTACTATTATTGCCATTATTTCTGCCGTGGGGAGGTTTAGAGGCTGCCTTTTCTACCAGCATTTGGATACTACTAGCATTTGAAGGCAGTTGAGAAGGTTGGAGTTGGGGTTCCTCACATTTAAAAAAATTGATGGGATGGGATTGTTGGAGGAGGAGATATTAGATGATCATAATTAGGGATTTTAGACTTCTTTAGCTCTTTGGGAAAGGATGGCTTACTCTTGTCCAATAACATGCAAGGAGATTGCTCCTCTTTTATGTGATTCAGTTGAAAAGATGACAAGTAAACACATTGTATCTGAAAGTAGGCAACTGCCTGTGTGTACAAGGACAGTAGGGTCCGAGGTGAGAATCACCCAAATCGTCCTTGAAGCACTTCAAAAAAGAACTAGAACGAGAAGAATGACAGGAATGTGCTACGTAGCTAAGGGTAGGTGGGCTGGGGCAATATTCCAGGCAGAGATAATGGCACAGAGGCTGCGAGGACATCAGGTACTTAGGATACTTTTAGTAATCTAGTATTTCTGGATATAAAATTAGAGCTAGAGGGAACCTCAGAATTCATCTGGTGTAACTGCCTCTTGAACATAGAACACTAGTGTCTGGGAACTGCCTTCTCAACTAGATTGAAAGCTGTTTGAGGATATGGCTATTTGACAATAACTACTTGATAAGTGAACATTTAGTACATAATACTAACCGATAATGAGAGTGCAGCCTTATCTCTACGTGAGGATGAAGTGAGTAGGGAAAATTAGATGATATCACTCTCGTTAGAAAGAAAGTTTGAAAATGTATATACCAGGCAGCAGGAAAATAGCAGAGACAGATAGTTCAGCTGTGTTGTCTTTATAGAATATGTCCTTAACGGCATTGTAAAATTGTACCTACTCAGTTCTAAATATGGATCTGACCTATCTCCCTCCCCAGACTGCAGGAGCTTTTTTTTCCTACCTGCTTCTTGGCATTTCTGTCATGATTTTACTTTCGAGGTCATTGAACAATAATGTAATATTTTTTTCTGGGGAGGGCATGAACAAGTAGATGTTTATAATGGACTCTGTATAGAAATATATTTTAATATCTTATGTTGGAAGAGAATTGTTTCTAATGAATGCTCATCGTTGCCCATGCCTAGTCTTTTAGATGGAGCTCTTTTTCGGTCTCATCCAGTATTGCCTTCTCAACACCATTTGCAAAAAGGAATGTTCCAGGACATGGTTACTAAGGCAACATCAAAGTTTGCTCTTTGGCCTGCGATGTCTTCCATAAGGTTTCTGCTGTGTATGAAAGTTGCTGTAGCTGGGTGTCTTGGTTTTTTTGTGTGTCTAGTTCCTCCAGCTAAAGGTGGAGATCATCTCCTCACATCTTACTGCCACTACCCAGGATTGCCAGCAGAGGGCAGGCTTGCTCCTTTCCCTGATCTGGGACCTGCACTGCCTTCTTCCGGCCCAGTCTGTCGCCTCTGATATCCAGCAGTTTTCTGATTTGTCAGATCACACAGTTTCTAGAATCAGTTATAATATAATTAAAAACTAGTGGAAAAGGGACACAAACGTCATTCTTGTTTTCTCCATACATCTTGATTCTTTGGGGCAGATGTCTTTTAGCCCACGTTGGTGGCCCTCTCTGAGCTTTTTCTGCCCATATTCTCCCAGGATGACGCACGAAAGGTATAAGGGACTCAACCCTCAACGCTTGTAATGTGAGGAGGTTGTGGTCTTCATGTTGTTGTGGCCTCTCCCGTTGCGGAGCACAGGCTCTGGACGCGCAGGCTCAGCGACCACGGCTCACGGGCCCAGCCGCTCCACGGCATGTGGGATCTTCTCGGACCGGGGCACGAACCCGTGTCCCCTGTATCGGCAGGCGGACTCTCAACCACTGCGTCACCAGGGAAGCCCTGGAGGAGGATTCTTAATAGGTCGTTAAGGAGGTTTCTCAAGTTTGATTCCCACATCGAGGTCCACAATGTTGCAGCGTTCCTACAAAAAGACACAGATTTACATGGAGCTAAAGTCTGTACACCTCCATATTAATAGATTTTTTTGTTGTTATTCATGGAAAGATGTGATAATAATAATTCTCCTTTTTAGAGGAGGAACTAAATTTGCAAACAGTATTGGGCTGTGAGTTCGAGAGTCCTGGATTCTGTTTTTGATGTTTCTGGATTTTCTGCAAATCATCTTGCTAGCCTTTGTTCACCAGTTTGTAAAAACAGTATTCTTCTTGGGAACTTACTGATGACTTTTCTTCAGGGTGTCTCATTGAAGAAAATACATTTTCTCTTTCAAGTTTTAGCCATTGTATTTGAGAGTGGGGAGGATTCACCCCACATCAGAAAAACATGACAAGTTTCCCAGGGAAATGACCATCTCTCTCTGCCCTCCCAGCCTGACCATTAAAAAAAAATTTAGTTGCAATCAATTCATCCCTTTATATGAGTGAAAGTGAAAGTTGAACAATGAGTAGAAGACGTCCTCATTACAGTTGTTGCTAATAATTAACCCACCTGTGGGAAGACCCGTGGCATGTGAAATTTGCTCCACTTGTGTCGACCAGTCGCCTTCAGCATCCAGTGGTATCCGTGTCCTTGCCACGGATGGCTGGGACCAGCCTCTCTTAAACTTTCCCATTAAGTTAATGCTCTTTGCACTTGAATTTCAGTCTGTGTTTTACTTGAAACCACATCCAGAGGGGTGTCAGTGCTGTGACTATAGTTAGGGAATGTGAGCCTCAGAATGAGTAAATGACCTGAGTCTTCCCAGTAAATCAACCTAATTCTCCTCTCAATTCATAGAATCATGAAACTTGAGCTCCTTGGGGATCATCTAGTCCAACACACTCCTTTTACAGATGAGGAAATTGGAGGCTCAGAAGCGCTAATAAGATGGTTGTAACTACCTCACATCCATTAGGATGGCTGCTATTAAAAAAAAAAAAACCCAGAAAATAAGTGTTGGCAAGAATGTGTGAAAAATTGAAACCTGTGTACACTCTTGGAGGGAAAGTAAAATGGTGCTGCTGCTATGGAAAATAGTTTGACTGTTCCCCCCCAAATTAAAAATAGAATTACCATGAGATCCAGCATTCTTCTGGGTGTACAGTCGTCTCTAGGTGTCTGCAGCATATGGTTCCAGGACTGGCTGTGGACACCAAAATCCACGGATGCTCAAGTTTCTCTGTATCTACAGCTCCACATCTGTGGAATCAATCAACTGCAGATCGTGTAGAACTGTAGTATTCATTGAAAAAATCTGTGTATAAGTGGACCAGCACAGTTCAAACCCATGTTGTTCAAGGGTCAACTGTATACCGCAAAGAATTGAAAATAGGGTCTGGAAAAGGTATCTGTACATCCACGTTTATACCAACATTATTCGCGATAGCCAAAAGGTGGAAGCACCCCAAGTGTCTATTGATGGATGAATGGATAAACAAAATGTGGTTTACACATATGGTGGAATCTTTTTTAAAAATTTTATTTATTTTTGGCTGGAGTATAGTTGCTTTACACTGCTGTGTCAGTTTCTCCTGTACAGCAAAGTGAATCAGCCATACGTATACATATATCCCCTCTTTTTTTGGATTTCCTTCCCATTTAGGTCACCATAGAGCACTGAGTAGAGTTCCCTCTGCTGTACGGTAGGTTCTCATTAGTTATCTGTTTTATACATAGTAGTGTATATATGTCACCCAATCTCCCAATTCATCCATACGTTTGAGAGTGGTATCCATACATTTGTTCTCTACGTCTGTGTCTCTATTTCTGCTTTGCAAATAAGTACATCTATACCATTTTTCTAGATTCCACATATATGCGTTAATATACATTTTTTTCTCTTTCTGATTTACTTCACTCTGTATGACAGTCTCTAGGTCCATCCATGTCTCTGCAGATGATACAATTTCATTCCTTTTTATGGCTGAGTAATATTCCTTTGTATATATGTACCACATCTTCTTTATCCATTCCATTCCATGTTGATGGACATTTAGGTTGCTTCCATGTCCTGGCTATTGAAAATAGTGCTGCAGTGAACATTGGTGCGCATGTATCTTTTTGAATTATGCTTTTCTCAGGCATTCTCCTTATGCCCAGGAGTGGGATTGCTGGGTCATATGGTAGTTCTAGTTTTAGATTTTTAAGGAACCTCCATATTGTTCTCCATAATGGCTGTATCAATTTACATTCCCACCAATAGTGTAAGAGGGTTCCCATTTCTCCACACCCTCTCCAGCATCTATTGTTTGTAGATTTTTTGATGATGGCCATTCTGAGTGGTGTGAGGTGATACCTCACTGTAGCTTTCTTTTTTTGATTGTTCACATTTATTTTATTTGGCCTCACCCATTTCTCAACATTTAGGACTAGTGTTTTGTTTTTTTTCAATTAATTTTTTTTAGAGTATGGTTGCCTCATTGTAGTTTTGATTTGCATTTCTCTAATAATTAGTGATGTTGAGCAGCTTTTCATGTGCTTCTTGGCCATCTGTATGTCTTCTTTGGAGAAGTGTCTGTTTAGGTCTTTTGCCCATTTTTGGATTGGGTTGTTTGTTCTTTTGATATTGAGCTGCATGAGCTGCTTGTATATTTTGGAGATTAATCCCTCGTCAGTTGCTTCATTTGCAAATATTTTCTCCCATTCTCAGGGTTGTCTTTTCATCTTGTTTATGGGTTCCTTTGCTGTGCAAAAGCTTTTAAGTTTCATTAGGTCCCATGTGTTTATTTTTGTTTTTATTTTCATTACTCTAGGAGGTGGATCAAAAAAGACCTTGCTGCAATTTATGTCAAAGGGTGTTCTGCCTATGTTTTCCTCTAAGAGTTTTATAGTGTCTGGTCTTACATTTAGGTCTTTAATCCATTTTGAGTTTATTTTTGTGTGTGGTGTTAAGGAGTATTCTAATTTCAATCTGTTACATGTAACCATCCAGTTTTGCCAGCACCACTTATTGAAGAGACTGTCTTTTCTCCATTGTATATTCTTGACATAGGGTAGAATCTTATTCCTCCTCGAAAAGGAAGGAAATTCTGACATGCTACAACGTGGATGAACCTTGAGGGCAGTATGCTAAGTGAAATAATCCAGTCACAAAAAGACAGATAGGTACCCCTTATATGAGGCACCTAGAATCGTGAAATTCATAGAGACGGAAAGTAGAATGGTGGTTGCCAGGGGCTTGGAGGAGGGAGGATGGGGAATTGTATAATGGATGACAGAGTTTCAGTTTGGGAAGATGAAGGTTCTGGAGACTGGTTGCACGACAGTTCAACGCTACTGGACTACACGCTAAAAATGGTTAAGATGGTAAATTTTATGATACGTGTATTTTACCCCCCGCCCCCCCCGCCCCTCACCAGAAGAGCTTATGTCCACATGGATAGTTGGCGTTTCATTTACTCTCAACTGTTCTGTGCTTGTCCTAAAATGCCATTAATGATATTCTTTCCACAAAATTAATCATGGATCGGACGCTAAAGCATCCTTCCCCCAACCGGTTTGTCACTGCCCAGAAAAATAATTTTCACTGTTGATGTGTGGATGCTGTTTGACTCTCCATCCTCCTCTCTTCAGATCACACCTTCCCACTCTGTGCTCCAGGCAGGATGCATTACAGGTGGTACTTAAAGTTCACCGCATTCTCTCTCGCCACATGCTCTTTGCTTTGGTACTCTTTTCTCTGCTATATGGTAACTTCTACTTTTAGGATTCAGCTGAGGCATCATTCCTTCTGGAAAGTACTTTTGACCCCAGAGTCTGAATTTGGTGCTTCCTCTGGTCAGGCTTGTCCTGGCCACGTGGAATTGTCCTGCTCTGTTTCCCGGTCTGCATCTCACGCCGGACTGTGTCTTACTTACTCGATGTTCCCAGTGTCTAGCACACCGCTTGCACAGGGTAGGGGCTCAAAAACCTTTGCCAGAAGATGAACTGTGTCTTGGAAGATACTGCTGTAAGAGAGACATATTCAGAACTGCCCAACACCAGTCGCTGATCTGCAACTCTCCGGCTTTTTTTAGAAGTTCATTTTGAATCATTGTGGTAAAATACATGCAACATAAACTTTGCCATCTTAACCATGTTTAAGAGCTTAGTTCATTGGTATTAAGTAGAGTCATATTGCTGTGCAACCGTCACCACCATCCATCTCCAGAAGTCTTCATCTTGCAAAATGGAAACTCTGCACCCCTTAAACAATGACTCCCTATTCCTCTCTCCCCTCAGTCCCTGGCAACCACCATTGGGTATGTGTCCTTTTGTGACGTGCTTATTTCATTCAGCATAATGTCCTCAAGGTTCATCTATGTAGTAGTAGCATGTGTCAGAATTGCCTTCATTTTTAAGGCTGAATAACATGCCACCATATGTATGTACCACATTTATGCATTCATCCATTGATGGACACTTGGGTTGCTTCCACCCTTTGGCTCTTGTGAATGATGCTGCTGTGAACATGGGGTAGCTCTGACTTCTTAAGCATGACAGGTCTGTCTTTGTGCCGTCCATACAGCACCACATAAAAAACACACCTTTTAGACCCTGAATTCTTACATCCTCCATCCTGAACCATTTTTCTCCATCCATCTGCTTTCTGTCCTCTTCCAGTCTCCCCAGCGTTGACCTTGTGACTTATTTTCTTCACTTAGAACTGCGTCTGTGGTTTCAGTCTGGGTTCATACACAACCCCTTGTCTGTGGTTTCGGATCAGTCATGTTACAGGTCCAGTCAGAAGACTTGCTTCTCTACCTCGTGGAGTTTGGGATCTCTTGACAGAATGTCTCCCCCTCCTCCTACCCCTCTACTTTCTCCACCCCACCAGGCTTTTCTCTTCCGCTTTGCCACCTATTCCCATTGGAGAAGGGAGGCTCCACTGGCAGCAGCCCTCCCATGCTCTGTTCGGCGTGAAGCCCCCCTTCCTTACCCTTGGCCCCTACTGCTCCCCCTTCCCCCATTTCCCATGATTGCAAGGCCTTGGAGAAATGAAAAGTGACCTCTTGAACTAAAGACAATTGCAAAATATAGCCACCACTCCCAACAGCCCTTGTTAGTAGATTGGGTGGGAGAGTGGCTAGTTTCACATCTGTCCTGACTGGGGCCATCCTGCTTCTCCTCTGTCATGTGCTGTCTGTCCCTGCAGCACTGTCTTTTTTTAAAAAAAATTTTTGTTGGAGTATAGTTGATTTGCAATGTTGTGTTAGTTTCAGGTGTACAGCTAAGTGAATTAGTTATACATATAACCACTCTTTTTTAGATTATTTCCCCATAAGGGCCATTACACAGTGTTGCGTAGAGTTCCTTGTGCTATACAGCAGGTTCTTATTAGTTATCTATTTTATATATAGTAATGTGGATGGACCTAGAGATTGTCATACTGAGTGAAGTAAGTGAGACACAGAAAGACAAATATCATATGATACCACTTATATGTGGAATCTAAAAAAGGGTACAAATGAACTTATTTACAAAACAGAAGTAGAGTCACGGATGTAAAAAACAAACTTATGGTTACCAGGGGATAAGGGGGGAGGGATAAATTGGGGGATTGGGACTGACATATAAGCACTGTCTTTTCACTCTAAACCTGAACACTTAGGTTGCTTCCATTGGAGTGCGTGTATTTTTTGCGAATTAGTGTTTTTGTTTTATTCAGATATATACCCAGGAGTGGAATTGCTGAGTCATATGGTAGTTCTATTTTTAGTTTTTTGAGAATCCTCCACAGTGGCTGCACCAGCTTACATTACCACCAACAGTGTACGAGGGTTCCCTTTTCTCCAGATCCTTGCCAACATTTGTTATTTGTGTTCTTTTTGATGATAGCCATTCTGACCAGTTGTACACCAAATTTTGTAAAGCAACTGTTGGACATACAGCAAGGAAGCATCTGAAGCATTGAGTCACTGCATCAAATCTTTAACATCAGTGAGTGGTTAATGAGAATTTTCTGCTGTCTGTGATATTGTGCAAGAGTTTTCAAACACTTTTAAAAAAATTAAAAAAAATTTTTTTATTTTTGCAGTACGCGGGCCTCTCACTGTTGTGGCCTCTCCTGTTGCGGAGCACGGGCTCCAGACGCGCAGGCTCAGCGGCATGGCTCACGGGCCCAGCCGCTCCGCGTCATGTGGGATCTTCCCGGACCGGGGCACGAACCTGCGTCCCTTGCATTGGCAGGCGGACTCTCAACCACTGCGCCACCAGGGAAGCCCTCAAACACATTTTTAAAAGTCTGGGCAACTTAGTTTGAATCATCTTGAATGTTATCCTAACTCTGAGATACAGTGATTGTGACAGCTGGCCCCTGCACAAGAGGGAACACAACAATGGCACAAAAATTATTTGAGACTGATTATACCCCAAGTCCTCATCATTTAACATTTTCTCTCTATGGAGAGGGTCTTTGGTTTGTTGCTTTCTCAAATAATGAACCAGCTTCCTGTCTCCTGAAAATTATTTTCAGAGACAAATCATATCTGCAGTCTCTTGGGGGAACTTCAAGGTGGCCCAGATTTTTCCTGGATGAGTTATAGGGTGGGTTGATGCAGAAAGAATTGCCCCATGAGGTCTCCACCAAGCCCCATCTCGCTGTGGGTTCTAATGAACTCCTGCATGCCCTGCCACGTATCCTATAGGACACAGCTGGTCTTCTGTAATCCTCACCTAAGAGCTTCACTCATTTGCTCTGGCATCATGGAATCTTTCTGTTTACCTGGCAGTGCTGGGCTGACCCTGTTGATGCTGCTTCTCTATCATCTCTACCAGTATCTTGTTTGTTTTAGTAGGTAAATAATAAGAGGGGAGTTTGAGGAAATTATGGATGTTTCATTCACTTGGTAACATCAATGAGACTGTGAACAAGTCTCCTTCCAGAACTTCCAAAGTGTTTTTGATCCTGCTCAGATCAAAAATACCTGGCCATATTTTATTGGTTTGGTGTGGCTTTGCAGTGAGATAGACCTGGGTTCAAATCCCAACTCCACCACTTATTAGTTATATGGCCTTGGGAAACTTATTTAACCTCTTTGTTTTTTCCTTCTTTTTTTCCTTCCTTCCTTCAGGAATAAAAAAAAAAATCAGAAAAGTACAAGGAAAAATACAATAAATTCCCATACTCCCACCACTCAGAATTAACTATTTATATTTGAATATATCTTCTTGCCCTCCCCCACCCCCATGCTTAGGAAAAAATTACCCTGATAATATAGGTGTACACTCTCCTTTTACTCCCCATTTCTTGGGGAATAATGTTTACCTTGTTGGGTTAAAATGAGATAAGATACTTAAACACCTAGCCCAGTGCCTGATCCACAGCAGACAGCTGGTACAGGTAGTTGTTACTTATTTTTCTCCTCCCATGCTTGCTTTTCTCCTGGTGCATCTCCATTAGAAAATTTAGTACTGGAACATTGACAAACTTAGAAAAATTATTTTTTTGACAAACTCTTTCTCCTTCTAGGGTGTATTTGTAACCCCCCCCAACCCCAACTCGAGGAATTGATGTTGATGCATGTAGAAATGGATAGAATACACCATACAACTTATTTATATGGCAAATAATAAAAATACATTGAGGGCTTCCCTGGTGGCGCAGTGGTGGAGAGTCCGTCTGCCGATGCAGGGGACACGGGTTCGTGCCCCGGTCCGGGAAGATCCCACATGCCGCGGAGCAGCTGGGCCCGTGAGCCATGGCCACTGAGCCTGCGCGTCCGGAGCCTGTGCTCCGCAACGGGAGAGGCCACAACAGTGAGAGGTCCGCGTACCGCAAAAAAAAAAAAAAAAAAAAAAATACATTGAAAGACCAGAACTTTCTGATGAATGATGGACTACATTTGGGAAACCCTTTAAAACAAAATGATTGAACCAAATTTTAGAAAACTGCATGCATTATTTAAAAAAGCTGTAATATTGGAGGAATAGAAAGATTGAGAAGAAAATTGCTTACTTCAACTCTGCTGTGAAAGATTGATTTCTTCCCTGTAGTAATCTCGCAAAGCAAGAGGCTGTTGGGTAACTGATGCTGGGGCTTTACTAGTTTATGAAGAGCAGGGAAGGATTAGCTTGTCTGCATGGAAGTGAATTCTCCCCAAGTAACATGTTTGAAAAAAAATCAAGATGATGAGAAATGTGAACAGTTTGTCAATTTAAATGGATGTTCCCTTTTATGGGCTTCCCAGACTGGTTTCGCACTAAAATCTCTGCCCAAATGGAAGGTAACATAATTAAAGTGCAAAGATGCTTGAGTGACCAGGTGGCATCATTTATAATCTGCAACAATGTTGATGTATAAGCTTAAAATATTTTTCCTTTAAAAAAATATTCTGAGTGCCTTTAATACTATATATTAATGGCACAGTAAGTCATTTACTATAAGAACTTACTGTAAGACAGACAGCATAAGTGCTTTCTCTGTATCGTTCGATCCTTAGAATAACCCTTAAGAAGTAGATAGTTTTCCCATTTTATGGATGAGGAAACTGAGATAATTAACTTACCCAAGTTTAGATAGTTACTGAGTGGTGGAACCAGGTTTCAAATCCAGGTAGCTGGTTCTAGAGTCTGATTTTAGCTGCTATACTATGCTGGCTGCCATTATATCTAGAATTTCAGGAGCGTCTTTCACCCGATGAGTAGAGCAACTGTGATATTTGAGCATCTTATATTTTGGAAACTTGTCAGGGAGACTAAGAATAGTGATTGTGGATTTTTTGGGGGTACATTGCATAAATGTCAGTCAAAATATCTTTTCATAAACACATCTGCTTATTTCTCTTGTAGTTGAATAAAAAGCCCTTTTTTAATGAGTGGGAAGGTCTAGCTCTCTTCTTGATGTGATGAGTTTATGATGTTATTGTTCATGTTCATGTACTGAGTGTCGAAAGTGTATGAGCCCCATGCTGGCTGCAGGCAGGGAAGGGGAGAGATCCAACAAAGAAGAAGTCTTAGTCCTGGTGCTCAAAGCAGTTTATGATCTATTGAGAAGCCTATAAACAATTCAAGGGCATGGATGAATCAGACGTGGGGGTGGGACAAGTGTGGCATCTGAAATACAGGTTTTAATGTGGGTACCATTTAAAAATGTCCAGTCAGCAAGATCCCAACCTGATACTCTTTGTGCCATAGATGCAATTAAAAAATTTTACTGGGCTTCCCTGGTGGCGCAGTGGTTGAGAGTCCGCCTGCTGATGCAGGGGACATGGGTTCGTGCCCCGGTCCGGGAAGATCCCACGTGCCGCGGAGCGGCTGGGCCCGTGAGCCATGGCCGCTGAGCCTGCGCGTCCGGAGCCTGTACTCCGCAACGGGAGAGGCCACAGCAGTGAGAGGCCTGCGTACCGCAAGAAAAAAAAAAAAAAATTTTTACTGAGTCCCTACTGTATTTCAGGGCCTGTGAAAGAAAATTATTCTGTATTTTCCTAAAATACACTGTGGTACTTAGTTTTCAAGTATTAGGAAGGTTTAAAGTTTAGAGAAACCAGGGTTAACTTTATTTAGCCATAATCTATTCCCTTAGGAATAGATTATGCCTTAGGAGCTGGTGTATCTGATTGATGCTGGTGTTAGGCCAGAGTGACATACTGCCAAGTGACAGTCTGTGGTAAGGTGGTACTAAAGATGGTGGTAATTCAAGGGGCCAGTGCTGCTATTTTAAGTACATGAATATATAATAGGCCACACTCGTATTGTTTCTCGAAGAGAAGGAGGACATCGGAAGTATGTTTATTAAAAGCATCTGCTTTGTTAGGAGTTTTTCTCTAGTACCAAAACTTTAAGTTGACTTGCAGAAACTAGAACACATATATGACCATTTTTAAGACTACACTGGTGAATTCCTGTATCTATGGAGGTAAAGGTAAAAGTGGATGTAAGTCACCCGATATGCTACCCTTTGAAATGCTGAGGCCTGTATTGGCTGACATACCATAAAATTTCTCTTACCTCCAAGTATCTGTCACCCGTATAATTCAGGAGACATGCATTTTCCTTTTAATGTAGTTCCCAAGATGATTTGCAGTTCCTTTCTAACATGTGTCCTGGACTCTCAGACAATGAGAATAATAATATAATGTAAGATTTTTAGTAAATACATAAAAATTCAGTTTGTTCAGAATTCTTTTTTTTTTTGCGATACGCGGGCCTATCACTGTTGTGGCCTCTCCCGTTGCGGAGCACAGGCTCCGGACGCGCAGGCTCAGCGACCATGGCTCACGGGCCCAGCTGCTCTGCGGCATGTGGGATCTTCCCGGACCGGGGCACAAACCCGCGTCCCCTGCATCGGCAGGCGGACTCTCAACCACTGCGCCACCAGGGAAGCCCCAGAATTCTCTTTTTAAGTAAAGAAAGTATAATGGTACATTTAAAAAAATATCCTTAATAAGGATTGAAGCCAACTGGATCTCTTCTGCTTAAACTTCAGTTTACCTGAAACTATAACAATCCAAACTGTATTCTCCCAGCATTATAGTTGGTCAGGATTTGTATTGGATTGAGGAAATCTTACAGAGTAAGAGACCTGAATATCAGTTCAGTTGCTTTCGGAGAATCATAGTGTTGGAAGCTGTTTTACTGATACTGATGCTTGAACCTCACCTCGTTTTAAATGCCCTTTCACAGCACTCCTGACTGCTGGGCTTGCAGTCTTTGCCTGAGAACTCCAAAGAAAGGACATTTATGATCTCCTGAGGCCCTTTTACGACAGTTATAGTGTCCTTAAATTTTGATGTCTGCCTCTCTATAACCCCATTTAGCAGTTCTGGTTTTGCACTTTGGAGTGAACATGAAGCTAGCCTCAGTTTTCCTCCCATTGAGTGAGGGCACCAGGGTAAGAAGGCAAAAGAGGAGCATCTGGTGAGGACCTGGGACCTCAGAGGACCCAGGACCTGGGTGTTCTGGCCAGGCAGACTTTCCCTGTGGGTCAGGTCCTGATCCTGTGCTGGGTGGCAGACTTATGGATAGACCGCGAGCAGGGCCATTTTAACCTTTATCTTGTACGATTATCAACAAACACTAAGGAGGACACCCCAGTGCACATGTATTGAGTGCCGGCTTTGTACCACTACTGTGTTAGAATCTTGACTTTCATTATGCCACCTAATTCTCACAAGTACTCAGGTAAGTATTGTTAATTCTCAAGATGAGGAAACCGAAGCGCAGAAATTTTAAGTAACTTGCCCAAGGGCATAGAGCTAGTAAGTATGGACGCTGGCATTCTAATCTTGGTCTCCCCGCCACGTGGGCAGGCCCTTTCTGATACACCACGTTGCCTCCTGAGGCCTTATCAGGTGCAGCTTTTACGAGCTCCCTCATCAGTTCACATGTTCTACACTCTTCTCTTCTGAATAAATACATCTGGGAGATCTAAGGCTCCCAGGCCAGCCAAGCCAACATTCATGTTAATTCAAATCTCTCTCCTCTTCCTGATACCTCTCTGGTCTTACCATCAAAGTTAAGCATATTATTTTCAAAGGTATCACCTTTTTTTCTCACTAGGAATATATGTTCCTAAGCCAAACTGATCTGCATCAATAGGTATGAGAAACCTCTCCTTTCATATCCCTCACCTGGGTCAAAAAGGATCTCAGAATGGCTTAATATAAAGGTTGGGAAATCTTAGCTAAATAGTCATTGGTGACCAGGTTGAACAATGATTTCATCTTCTAAAGTGATGGGTCTCACAAAATGAGAGAGAGGCATGGACATATATACACTACCAGACGTAAGGTAGATAGCTAGTGGGAAGCAGCTGCATAGCACAGGGAGATCAGCCCGATGCTTTGTGACCACCTGGAGGGGTGGGATAGGGAGGGTGGGAGGGAGGGAGACGCAAGAGGGAAGAGATATGGGAACATATGTATATGTATAACTGATTCACTTTGTTATAAAGCAGAAACTAACACACCATTGTAAAGCAATTATACTCCAATAAAGATGTAAAAAAAAATAAACAAAAAATAAAATAAAATAAAGTGATGGGTCTCAGTCTTCCAGACTGAGATCCACTCCTGATGTGCAAATAAAGGGCTGAATATCATAATTATGAGAAGAACACAGATGAGCTTGATCTTTGGCCTGCTTTCAGCTGAAATTTAATAGTTCAATAAAATGAAGCCCTGGGAAAACATTGGAATGTATGATACCTAGGAGGAGGTAGAGATAATGGTATCCCTCCAAGTACTTGCATAGTATTTAATTAATTAATTTTAATTGAATTATCGTTGATGTACAACGTTTATAAGTTACAGATGTACAATATAGTGGTTCACAATTTTTAAAGGTTATACTCCATTTATAATTACTGTGTTTGCTATAATCACACTCCCTGACTTTGGACTATACTATAAAGTTACAGTTAACAAAACAGTATGGTGCTGGGAAAACTGGACAGCTACATGTAAAACAATGAAATTAGAACATTCTCTAACATCATGTACAAAAATAAATAAAGCCTAAATGTAAGACTGGATACCATAAATCTCCTAGGGGAAAACTTAGGTAGAACACTCTTTGACAAAAATCGTAGCAATATTTTTTTGCATAGTATTTTATTTTTATTTTTTTAAACGTTTTTATTGGAGTATAATTGCTTTACAATGATGTGTTAGTTTCTGCTTTATAACAAAGTGAATCAGTTATACATATACATATATCCCCATATCTCTTCTGTCTTGCATCTCCCTCCCTCCCACCCTCCTTATCCCACCCTTCTAGCTGGTCACAAAGCACCGAGCTGATCTCCCTGTGCTATGCGACTGCTTCCCACTAGCTATCTATTTCACATTTGGTAGTGTATATATGTGCATATATACACTACCACTCTCTCACTTTGTCCTAGTTTACCCTTCCCCCTCCCTGTGTCCTCAAGTCCATTCTCTAGTAGGTCTGCGTCTTTATTCCCATCTTGCCCCTAGGTTCTTCATGACCATTTTTTTTTCTTTTTTAGATTCCATATATATGTGTTAGCATATGGTATTTGTTTTTCTCTTTCTGACTTACTTCGCTCTGTATGACAGACTCTAGGTCTATCCACCTCACTACAAATAACTCAATTTTGTTCTTTTTATGGCTGAGTAATATTCCATTGTATATATGTGCCACATCTTCTTTATCCTTTCACCGTTGATGGACACTTAGGTTGCTTCCATGTCCTGGCTATTGTAAATAGAGCTGCAATGAACATTGTTGTACATGACTCTTATTTTTTTTTTTTTTTTTTTGTGGTATGCGGGCCTCTCACTGTTGCATTCGCTCCCCTTGAGGAGCACAGGCTCCGGATGTGCAGGCTCAGCGGCCATGGCTCACGGGCCCAGCTGCTCCACGGCATGTGGCATCCTCCTGGACCAGGGCACAAACCCGTGTCCCCTGCATCAGCAGGCAGACTCTCAACCACTGCGCCACCAGGGAAGTCCCATGACTCTTTTTGAATTATGGTTTTCTCAGGGTATATGCCCGGTAGTGGGATTGCTGTGTCATATGGTAGTTCTATTTTTAGTCTTTTAAGGACCCTCCATACTGTTCTCCATAGTGACTGTATCAATTTACATTCCCACCAACAGTGTATGAGGGTTCCCTTTTCTCCACACCCTCTCCAGCATTATTGTTTGTACATTTTTTGTTGATGGCCATTCTGACTGGTGTGAGATGATGTCGCATTGTAGTTTTGATTTTGCATAGTATTTTAAATGAACCTTTCACACTGTCCTATCACTACCCACTTTGTCTGTCCCTCAGTAAACTGTAAGCTTCTTGAGGGTAGAGAACATACTGAATTCATAATTTTATTCTCCACAGGCCATAGCACAATGCCTTTCCCACAGCAGTTGAGGAATAAATGTTTATTTCACTAATGAATGAATGAATAAAAGAAGTAGGAAGATGTCTTGTATGGGCAACATAAACCTACCTCAAGTGGTGCTGAATCAGTTTCAGTTATTCTGAAGCAAGAAAATAGAAAATCTTGGGTTAGCTATGCATCTGAAGTTACATGGACCTGGATGCAGGGTTTTACGTGTATTTCCGCTATGGCACTGTGAAATTCCTAGCTTCACTCCAGCTAGGAATTAAATCTTTATATTAGATAAGTTTTGAATTTGAAACTTTCTGGCCTGTAAATAAAACCGGTTATTCTTAAAATACTTCGTCCAAAATATTTGAGTGTGCTTGGGGGGAATGCTAAGAGTGGTTTTGGTTTTGAAAATATCTGATTAAAATGAATGGTCCTGAGAAAGCATAAGCAGGGACTCTTGGGAGGTAGAAGACGGTGCTGAGTGTGATTCGGTGTTGGGATGTCAAAGCTTCTCTGTTCCACGCTGGACAGAATCCTTTCTCTGTGATAAGCAAAATACAAAAGCTACACCTGATTGTCTTCAAGGATGCCTGTATTTAAGTAGAGAAATAGGTTTTTATGACTAAGAAGGGAAACCATACAAAAAGAAAACAAAATGTCCCATGTACGTCATGTGATGTGTCAGATAATTGTAAGGTTTTCCCTTTCCCCTTGGTTTCTTCCTGCTGTCCCGCTTCTGTCTCTTTCATGAGGGAAAGTGGTTATGATGCTCGTCTCCATGAGCTCGTAGTTTTGTGGGCTCCGTCCTGGATAATGAGTTGAAGGAGCTGCTTATTAAGGCCCTGCTCTTAAGTAGTTCTGAGGAGAGTGTTAGCTTCTTATGTGACTGATCACAGTTTACCATCCATTTAGGAGATATTACTTTTCCTATTTAGGAGTTGCTCACAGACCTTCAGAAATGGTGGGGAGAGCAGAGAGGAGAAGAGTGACTTTTATGCCACTAGACCACCACCCTTTTCATTAGCACAAGTGCCAAGACGTACCATCTCCTGCCCGATGGGAGACAGTGCTGGGCCTGATGTTCGGTACAATCTCTTCTGATCCTTTGAGACTTGTGGGTTGGAGAACAGCTGCCAGGGGCCTCTGAAAGCCGTGAGGATGAGTTCCAGGCTCACCTCCTCAGAGCAGACCAGCTCCCTGTGTTTTCTCTCTCTTTGCTGTAGAGAGAGCTTTTTCCGGAGCTTTTTCTCTCGGTAACTGTCACCATTGGCTCTGTTCAGTCCCTGAAGATAAACACATAGGCCCTTTGTATTTTAAGATTTTACTGTTAGGGCTTCCCTGGTGGTGCAGTGGTTGAGAGTCCGCCTGCCGATGCGGGGTACATGGGTTCGTGCCCCAGTCCGGGAAGATCCCACATGCCGTGGAGCGGCTGGGCCCGTGAGCCATGGCCGTTGAGCCTGCGCGTCCGGAGCCTGTGTTCCGCAACGGGAGAGGCCACAACAGTAAGAGGCCCGTGTACCGCAAAAAAAAAAAAAGAGAAAAAAAAAAACACAACGATTTTACTGTTAAACGAAAGTAACATCATTAGGAAACCACAGGAATCCCAGACCTGATTCCCTTCTGGAAGCCCCGTGGGACATAACTTTTATTTATGCTGGACTTGCTTTTTCTTCTGGCTTGTCCCCTTTCTCCATTAAAGGAATAGTTTGCTCTCAAGGAAGCCTCACTGCCAGCACATAAGCCTGAAGATGCAGGGGTAGCTGAATGACCCCTACTTCCTTGTTTTGGCCTGGGAGCTTAGATCTCTAGGGATGTCCCATGGGTATTGGACTCTCTGAGACATTCAGAGTATTTCCTCAAAGCACTCATTTTCTTTAGCAAGCCAGTAACAGATTCTCATCCGATGTGAAGTTTTCCTTTTCCCAAACTCAGCTTAAATCATAACTGCTCTGGACCATGCCAAGGTACGATTTGCCCAAATGTGAATTCATTGATATTATTTGATTAGTAAAAATCACTCAGTGAAGAGTGATGGTAAGTTGGCTTTGGCTGGAAATCTCACCAGCTGAGATCCTCAAGCAGAGCTCATGCTGGCATTGTTTCCTCTGCAGGTTGACTTCAGATGACTTCTTTTGCGTTTGGAAAACAATATTCCAGACATGAATAAGAAACTATGAGTCATACAGTAAATATAATGCTAGGCTTGTGCCATGGCTGTTTTTAGAGCATTGTATTTTAGTGCTTAATTATCTGTTTGCTACGAAAGTTGGCAGTCTTGGCTTTCCTCTCCAATGTAAACAAAATAATATTATTTAATTCCTTCATTATGTATTGCTTTAATAGTAGAAACTTAAATTTTTTTGTGTGAGTTTCAACTTCTATGTAGTTTAGCATGGGAAGTTTTCAAGAAAGCATTTTTTTTTTAAGTCAGTTTTTCCTTGTAATAAATCTGAGTGAAAGAGAATTTTTATCTTGAAAGTAAACAAGCCCCTGTCACTAATAGTAAGAAAAATGCTGTAACTGAAGAATTTCAGAGACAGGCCTTTTTGTCAGCCGTGACACATCTGGGTGGGTTGGCAATCTAGGGTCTACGCTTCAGCTTTGGCGGCCCAGAAATTTGATTTCTTCAGCTCACTGAGAGTTGAGCAAACTCAGGGATATTGACCGCTGTTAACTGGTCAGCGTGTCTTCTCCTCAGCGGCAAAGTCTCTATGGGAAGCCAAATGACAATCAAAAGTTTGCTTGGTGAGCAGGGAGTCCGAGCCAAAGGGTGTGGGATGGTCTGAGTGGTGGATGTCAGCCAGGGCTGTACGTCCTCCTTTCTACCCCAGAGGCAGTGTTGTAAAGCAGAGCCCATTGCTCCTCCTCTTGGCCGGCGAGGCTGTCTTTCCTGCTGGCCCACTGCTAAAACTGAGCATGAACAGCCTTTTTGTTAAAAGAGAACATGAACCCTCTATAGTTTGAGAAGGTGAGAGCTCTGCAAGACGATACTGTGCATGCACTTACCACCTTGGTCTGGATTTTCCCTCTCCTTCCAGTTTTCTTCCTTTAACTATGGGTGTTCATCACCATCTTCACCCAGGGGTCTGTGTTGCCCTCTAAAAAACTGTCCAAAGCCAAACAACAGATATCTTTCAATTATCGTTCTCAGGCCAGAGCAGTCAAGGGACATCTTAATAAAATTAAGAGAAAGCTGAAGGAGAACAAACATGTACTGAAACTATAAGCATCGGGCTGAATAAGTGTAGATTTCTGTACCTGAGATTGGTGTGAAATGTTGGGAAATCTAAACAGTTCATCACAACCAGGCTCAATAATGATTTTATCTTCTAAAGTGATGAGGCAGGCTACTGCCTGTTTCAAGGCATCTTTATCTCAGTCAGGTGGGCATAACTGAATAGCTTCTATATCCCTATCAGCTGGCTTTACTTTTGCAGATGACCAATGTCATTTTAACAGATTTTTATATGTGAAATGTATATTTCATGCTTAGTGTTATATCATTTCTGACATTGTCCTCAAATTCTGAGGGCAATTCACAAAGTCCAGAATGTGCTGATTACAAAATAAGTGTGCCAGAGTTGTGTGAAGGACTTCTTTTTTAGTTCTTTCAGAATATCATAAGAAATGCATTTTTTAAAAAGTTAATACTTTCAATCAATAGCAGCCATTGTTTTTTTAAAAGTTATTTATTTATATGTAAGTATAGTTGATTTACAATGTTGCATTAGTTTCTGGTGTACAACAAAGTAATTCAGTTACAAATATATATATATATATAAAATATTCTTTTTCATATTTTCTATTATGGTTTATTACAGGATATTGAGTAGAGTTCCTTGTGCTATACAGTAGGACCTTATTGTTTATCTGTTTTATATATAATAGTTTGTATCTGCTAATCCCAAACTCCTAATTTATCCCTCCCCTACCTCCTTTTCCCTTTGGTAACCATAAGTTTGTTTTCTTCCTTTTCCCTCTGGTAACCATAAGTTTGTTTTCTATGTCTGTGAGTCTGTTTCATAAATAAGTTCATAAGTTCATTTGTGTCATGTTTTAGATTCCACATATAAATGATATCATATGATATTTGTCTTTCTCTTTCTGACTTACTTCACTTAGCATGATAGTCTGTAGGTCCATCCATGTTGCTGCAAATGGCAAAAATTTCATTCTTTTTTATGGATGAATAGTATTCCATTGTATATATGTCACATCTTCTTTATCCATTCATCTGTCGATTAGCAGTCATTGTTTTTGATGCTCAAAGTGTTCCATCTTTGGCCAATAGTATCCTATTTGTGTGGCTCTCATGTCTTTTTTTTGGTACGCGGGCCTCTCACTGTTATGGCCTCTCCCGTTGCGGAGCAGAGGCTCTGGACGCGCAGGCTCAGCGGCCATGGCTCACGGGCCCAGCCGCTCTGCGGCATGTGGGATCCTCCCGGACCGGGGCACGAACCCGTGTCCCCTGCATCGGCAGGCGGACTCTCAACCACTGAGCCACCAGGGAAGCCCCTCTCATGTCTTTTTGACATGACTCCATTAGTCTTGGAGCACATCCTTCCTTCCTGAATTCATCAATATATTTCAGGCTCATCTTGTACTTTTTCTGGCCCAGAACTGGAATCAGTTGTACCTCAAAGGAGCCCTGGTTCCTTTTAGTGCGGAACGGTTTTTAGAGACCACATCCTGAGTGATGGGGGTGTTCACTGCTGCTGGGTTGTCTTTAGTTCTAAACCTATTCAGTAGCTTTATATGTATTTTTGAAAAGAAAAAAAGATGAGTTCATACAATTATTTCCATTTAAAATATACTATTGCAGGATTAAAAAAAACTTAATTTCTTTGGTTGCACACCTGTATTTTCTGTTACACTGAAAACATCTTGGTTTCTTTTGACCTTAACATACTTATTTATTTTTTCATTAAGAAAACATGTAGACTTTAATATTCGAGTAAGAAATTCACAGAAAATATCATATAACTGCTTAGTTAACATACCAAAAAAAGTTCAACTGCACTACTAATAAAAAATGCCAATAAAAACAACAAAAATGACAGTTCTCTTTCTCAAAGCAGCAAGTGTTTAAATGATAATACTGAGAGCTGTTGAAGATGGAGGATGGAAATGTGTCAATCAGAGACTAAACTGGTATAATCCTTTAAGATTTAATTTAGCAATATATGTCATATAGATGATTATGCCTTTAGATCCAATAACCCCACTGTGGAAATTCATTTTAGGTGTTCAAAAATCTAGTAAAGCTTAGTCAACAAAGATATCCATCACATTACTTAGTGAAACATTTAAAATCACCCCAAATTAGCAGACTGATTATGATGTTAACATAATTGTTTATTTAGGTTATCCTATAGTGTACATAAGAATTAAGAAATAACACCAATATTATTAATAACAGTAATGCTACTGAATGACATTTAAGATTTCTTTGCAGCTCTTTTTGCCCTTGGAGTCTATACCACCATTGATACACAGGCATAACACTACACTCTAAAACAACTTACTCATCTTTTCTGTGTTCTTATGCCATCAACAGGATTTCTAGTTAGGTTCATTTGTTTCCATTCATTTTCAAATTTTAGGGTTTTCTTTTTGCTTGATTTATTAATATTATTAATATAAGATGTTATTCCAGAGTCAAAACTACATAAGCCACATCTAGAGAAATCTGTTTTCTATTCCTTTCTCTTCTACACTGTTCCCTTCCACATAAATACTTTTTAGTTGTTTTTAATCCATCTGGTGTTCCTTCTCTAAATATTAGCATATACAAATATCTTTGTATTTCCCTCCATATGCTTTCCTTTCTTATGACTTATTCATCTTTATGATATCCACTGGTGAATGTCATAATGTCGTAGTTTAAGAATGATTTAGAAAAAAAGTAATTATCACTAACCATTCTGCCGGCTGAAGTCTCTGGCTGGAGAGACGGGGGAAGCACTTAAAAAAAAAAACTCTGCTTTTAATGGAACACTTTTATCTTGAAGTCTACTCTTCCAAAAGAAACAACCATTATAATAATAATAATTATATTATAGATTTAATTAATGTACAAAGTATATATTAATAGTAATATATAATAATAATTTTAACGTGCTTCCTATGCCTCTCTAAGATGCCAAGAAAAAGAGTTTAACACAATTTGGGATGAAGCTGGTGCTTCACCTTCCACCAACGTTCCCGCCGCGCTGCTAGATTCTTCCTGCGGTCTGTTGACCGACTCTTGCAAGACTGCTCCGATGAGGTGGGCACTTGCATCTCGCTGGCGTTCTGCACCTGAGACTCGCTCCCTTGGGTGCTCCCTCCTGCACCTCCCAGATCTTGGGAGAGGCACGGAAATCTGTCACTGCTTCTGGTCCCCGGGCGCAGTTGCTCAGCCCCCCGCTCCTGGGCTCCGGGTCTCTGCGGCTGCCCAGTGCAGGTGCCGCGAGCTGGCGGGGCGCTCGGGAGCTAAGGCAGCCCCGCCTGCGCACGGTGATGCCGGGATTGGGGGCGGGAGCGTTGCCTCCGTCTCCGCGCGCTCGCTCGCTCGCTCGCTCCCGCCCTCCTCCCCGCCCCAAGTCCTCTCCTGCCTCAGCCTTGCAGGCTCCGCACTGCAGATCCCTGCCGGCCGCCCCGCGCTTGGCGGCTCTCGCGGTGCTCCGCAGGGTCCCTTGACCCCCGAGCACTTTTGCTGCTTTCGAGAGACCCTTGACTAACCGGTCTTGCCGAGCCCCACGCGTGCGAAGCCGCTGCGCCGGCGGGACAGCGAGGACCCAGGCGGACGGCGGCCGCACGGGAGCCCAGGGCGCTCTCGGATGCGGCAGGACAAGCTGACCGGCTCCCTTAGGCGCGGAGGGAGATGCCTGAAACGGCAGGGCGGCGGCGGCGGCAGCGGCGGCGGCAGCGGTGGCGGCGGCGTGGGCACCATCCTGAGCAATGTGCTCAAGAAACGCAGCTGCATTTCCCGGACCGCGCCCCGGCTGCTCTGCACCCTGGAGCCGGGTGAGGACCCGGGGAGGCAGATGGGGCACTGGAAAGTAGCGTGGCGCCCCCGGAGCTGGTGCCTCTGCCTCAGCCGAACTCCGCGTAGGCCAGCGAACAGCCGCCGGCCGCCCGGTGCTGGGTACCGCGGCTGGGCACAGGCGGGGCTGGGTCGGCCTGGGAGGGAAGAGCGCGGACCGAGGCCTGGGCGGGGGCAGCGGCCTCCCACGGCGCGGAGGACCGGCTGCTCCCGCCGGCTGCCCGTGCGCCCCCATCCCACCGCCTGTGTGCGGTCCAGCCCTGCTTGTGCCGGGAGCTGCTGGCGAGCGATGCGCTCGGTTTTCTCCGAGTGGTGGGAAAGTGTTGGCGGCTACCCGGGCTATCAGAGGCCGAGCAACCAGTTGTGTTTCGGACCCACAAGAAGCCACACCTTGAAAGAGGTGTGTGAGGCAGGAGAAAGGCACAGGTCTGATGCTTGTTGTCAGAGGAGGAGGCAGTGACCGCGAAGGAAAAAATCGGGTGCATTTTCTTGAGGGTCCCTGCTTCGTGAGTGCCGGGATCGTCTCACCTGGAGCCTTTAATTTGTGTGTCCGGGTGGAGAGCGGGCAGGAAACACTCCTGCAAAGTAGAGATTCTTTCTATAGGTAAAGACTGAGTTCTCCTGACTGTGCTAGGCTAGGCCCTTTCTGCTGTCAGCCTGTGTTTACACATCCCTGCTTCTCCAGGCTGCATAACTCCGCGCTTGCTCCACCACCCGGCATCCCTCCGCAGGGTTTTATGAGGCCGGCCCTGGCGCGCGGGCCCCTGGACATAAGGCTTTCCGGCTAGGGGTGGCCGCAGAGGGAGCCGGCTGTACTCGTACCCGTGCGTAGCGCACACTTGTCCCTGGAGTGGCACCAGCTGGCTTCCAGGTGGGTTTGTCCTCCCCCAACCCCACCCCATCCCGCCTCCCAGCGCCTTTGGGGACCTGCTGTCCTGAGGCTGCAGGGGAGAATCTGTCGAGGCACCGAGCCTCAAAGGGTGGAACACGTCGCTGCCTTTCCGAACCTCGTGGTTTCTTTGTTTTTCTCCCCAAGGAAGTGTCTAGTTGCAGAGACTGTAGTAGTTATTCACCGTCTTCCTTTAGCCTTAAAAAAAGAAACCTCCCTCCCACGTTAAAAGTGTTTTGTATTTCTGAATCCGGAACAGCCAGTGATTACCAGATGAAACATAAACCTTCTCCCCTCCCTTATTCAATTAGAAGAAAATAGGTGGAAATGACCTGATTTCAGCTTTTGCCTGCAGGCAGCGAATGATCAATTCCAGTTAAATCCTGTGACTCATTTTTGATAGTGAGAAAATAGTTGTGATTTTGACTAACCCTAGCCGGGTTTCAGCTCGGCAAGGCGATCGGCATCGTGCCCAGCAGGTACTTCTGAAAAAAGTCAAGGGAGCATATTCGATCGTACATGCAAGGAATCCGAGGCTTTTAGGTCGGTTGAAATAGGAGCGTGGGACCGAATTTCCTGGTCTTTGTTATAATAAAGCAAACGTCATGACTATACGCTCCTCCATTCAGCACCCTGTGTATGGACAGCAACCTCACAAAGAGGTCCGTTTTATCGTGTCTTAAATCATGCGCGCCAGCTGGAGGCACTCTTGTGGTCTTTGTATCATTGTGCTGCACTGAGGCAGGACTTAATTTAAACCATCTCAGAGAATTGGGAATCCGTCGGGGTACTTAATATACCTTCGAAGAAGGAAATCTTATCTGTCTAGGCAGAGTATGGTTTTGGCCCTGAAGCTCTGAAGAGAATGATCAGGGCATTGGTTGGATGCCTGGGATTCTCTATCACACACAGCTTGACTTTAGAAATCTAGGACCCAACTCATGTATACACAGTATTCTTCTAGGACTCCAAGAAGGGCATCTTCATACTGTCACGGGCCTGGGCAAATCAGACACATCTCTTTTCAGCTTCTTGACTCCATATATGTTTTTTAAAAGACACCCGCATAGCACAGGGAGATCAGCTCGGTGCTTTGTGACCACCTAGAGGGGTGGGATAAGGAGGGTGGGAGGGGAGGGAGACACAAGAGGGAAGAGATATGAGGATATATGTATATGTATAGCTGATTCACTTTGTTATAAAGCAGAAACTAAGACACCATTGTAAAGCAATTATACTCCAATAAAGATGTTAAAAAAATTGTCATGGAATTTCACCTCAATAATAAAAAAGCCCAATATGAATATAGCGTATAATCTTTATATATTCTCCTATTTGGGATTTGAGTCAAAGAAGTTTAAAGTTGTAGATAACTTGGAATTAGAGTTCAGTTATATTTTTAGCTTGGAGCCTATAATTAAATGTGTAAACTTATCTTTAATGAATAAGTCTATCATGACAGAATTTAAAAATACATGAAAATTGCTAAATAGTCTTGTTAAAATGGATTATTCCACAAGTGGGAAGGCAGTGACATTATTTTTATAACTTTTGATATTTCACTGAAGTTTCCTTAATAGACTTAGTCCATGCAAGTGTCCTAGAAAACAAATTCTGTAAGTAGAGAATTCTCTTCCTAAGTTTCATAAATATTAATTATACTGTGCTAAGTGATTTACAGTTAATTATTGCAACAACTAACTGAGATAGACGTTATCCTCATTTTAAGGATAAAGAATTGAGACTGAGACAGGTTAAATAATTTGTTTGACTCTAGGAACCAAAGGTGAATTAAAGTGTGCATGACTCCAAGCCTGTGGTGTTATTTTTTTGTTTTTGCACTACTCCAGACAGCGGTGAAACCACCATTCTATGTGATAAGCTTCATTCTATTACCACAGGACATTTTTCTATCTTAATAATCAGTATTCTTTTTCTTTTAACAAAATTGACTACAATTTAGTAAAAATAAATGTTTTAAAAATTTTATGATGACTCAGTAGAATCAGGTTAATTTTTACTTTTATTTTTGATGTAACGTATTTTTCCCCCAAATAACAGTTATTTATGTATTTTTCTTTTAGGAGTTGACACAAAGTTGAAGTTCACTCTTGAGCCATCTTTAGGTCAAAATGGTTTTCAGCAGGTAATTTTATTTTTGGTTTTGAAAATACCTTTATTTTGGGGTACCTACAGGGTACACTGAGGTATATTCTCAAAGTGGGAAAATTAACATGTGCTTGGATATGCCTAAGAAGATGAGTCAGTTTTAAAAATTATAGATAAAATAACTTGTGAAGCTATAAGTGACTTGGATTTATACTTGCAGTGAAAATTTTTGCACTTTTTTTTAATGGTTCAAGTGTGAAAAAATTTAAAAACCAAATGCCGTTATTCCGAATCCGTAACACGTGTTTTGATTTCAGAGTTCCCAGCCTTTGTGTGTGTACTGCAATTGGATCACGGGTGTGTTAAGGGTACCTAAGTGGGGGACCTTGGGGCAGTCATAGCCCTTAGACCAGTCATGTCTGGCTGAAGGAAGCTCTGAATGTTTACCCCAGTGTTCTGTATACATTTTCTCATGCTCTACGAACGTCAGGATGGGGAAAAGTTGACAAGTGCTTAACCAGGTCAGTATTATCACTTTGACAGCTTTTCTTCTTTGTTTCTAGTGGTATGATGCGCTCAAAGCGGTTGCCAGACTATCGACCGGAATACCAAAGGAATGGAGGAGAAAGGTGAGGCGGATTTGTATGGCTAAAGTACAAAAGGACCATCACTTTGTCCCTCTTGAAAGTGTCTGGAATGTCAGAAAGGATATTCTAGATTTAGTCATTTGAAATCTGTCTCTCTTCATTATTCATTAATTCAGTAAGTATTTAATGATTATCTATTCTATGCCAGGTACTGTTCTGCTGGGTAATGGGGATACAGCAGTGGAAAAAAAAAAAACAGCAGACCAAAATTTTTGTCCTCATGGAGTTTACAATGCATATAATATAAAGTAGGTCAGATGATGCTAAGTGCCATGCATAAAAATAAAGCAGAGAAAGGAATCAGGAGAGAGGGGAATGGAGGTAAGGAGGTAGCATTTTAAATGGCAAGGTGACATTTGAATAGGGCCCTTAAAGAGGTGAGCCATTGACCACGTAGCTACCTGGTGGGAGAGTACTCCAAACAGGAAACACCCTCAGGTGAGAGCATCACTGAGGAGTATGCAAGCAAAAGCAAGAGGCCAGGGTGGCTGAAGCACAGTGAATAAAAGGGAAAGCAATGGGGGGGAGGGTCATAGAGGTAATGTGATGACCTTAGGGGAATGGCAGCTCATATAGGACCTTACAGGTCATAGTAGGACTTTTGCCCAATGTGAGATGAGAAGCATTGGGAAGTTTTGAGGAGGAGAATAACGTGATATGACTTATATTTTAAATGGACCACTCTGGCTACTAACTTGAGAATATGAAGGACAAGGGCAGCAGCGGAGAGATCAGTAGGAGACTTGAGATAATTCAGGCAAGAGATGGATCAGGGTTGTGGTAGTGTAGATGGAGAGAAGGTCAGATTCTAGATATATTTTGAAGGCTGGGTTGACTTGAATTCCTACTGGATTGAATAAAAAGTGTAAGAGGGATGTCAATGACTTCAAGATTGACCTGAGCTACTGGAAGGGTAGAGTTACTGTTTTCCCAAGCAGGTGTGTGTGTTTGTGTGTATGTCTGTATAGTTGGGGTGGCGGTGGATTAGACAGTTGGTTTTGGATATGTTAAGGTTGAGATGCCTATTAGATGTCTAAGTTGAAGATGTCAAGTGAGCATTTTGACATATGATCCTGATGCTTAAGAGAGAAGTATGGCTGGAGATACTAATCAGTGTTATTCCTGCTAAATTATGTTCAGATACCAAAACTTGAATTGCCATCTTATTAATTCATAAACGTAGTCTTTGTTTCCTTTTTTAAAAAATTTTATTGAAGTATAGTTGATTTTTAGTGTTGTGTTAATTACTGCTATACAGCAAAGTGATTCAGTTATACATATATATACATTCTTTTTTATATTCTTTTCCATTATGCTTTATCACAGAATATTGAATATAGTTCCCTGTGCTATACAGTAGGACCTTGTTGTTTATCCATTCTATATATAATAGCTTGCATCTACTAATCCCAAGCTCCTAATCTATCCTTCCCCCACCCCCTTCCTTTTTGGCAACAACAATTCCCATTCCTTTTTTTAAATTTAATTTTTATTATATACGGGGGTATAGTTAATTTACAATGCTGTGTTAGCTTCAGGTGTACAGCAAAGTGATTCAGTTATACATATACATATAGCCATTCCATTTCAGATTCTCTTTCCATATAGGTCACCACAGAATATTGAGTAGAGTTCCTTGTGCTATACAGTAGGTCCTTATTGATTATCTATTTTACATATAGTAGTGTGTATATGTTAATCCCAAACTCCTAATTTATCCCCCCACCCCACATTTCCCCTTTGGTAACCATAAGTTTGTTTTCGAAGTCTGTGAGTCTCTTTCTGTTTTGTAAATAAATTCATTTGTATTATAAACCAGGTCTTAATACTCCTAGAATCTGAACATTTTGGTTCCTCAAGATGCAATTAGAAATAGCATTATGAAACAGCTTTTCCAGATAAGGTAATGAAAGGAGTAAAAATATCCAGTGATTCCTTTAAAAAAGTTATTCATTATAGGAACCCATCTGTCAGTTTTTTGTGTGTGTGAGAGAGGGATGATTTAAAGGCAGAAGCCACTTTATGGTAAAAACAGGCCCATACTCCACGGATGACCAGGGAGCTCTTGCCCAAGCATAGAGCGCCATCCAGAGCCAGGTATAACAAGCTCATAAGCTAATTTAGCTATTCCAATGAACTGAAATAAAATTTGAAATGTTTTCGTTTTCTTAACAATATCCCTAATGGCTGGATCATGGCTTGGTACATAGTAGGAACTCAACAATATTAATTGAAAGAATAAACGAAAGCCCCTAATTGGTACAGTTTAGTACAGCAAACTTTTCAGTGAGGTTCTTAGAGATTTCTACATGTAGGCTATATCTGTTCTAGTAACAGCTCTCATTTTCTTATTGGACGCAATCATTATTTCCTGATAAAGAAAGATGAAATTATGTATTTTACTTTAGCATTCTTTTTTATTAATATTTTAGGTTTGGTTGACCTTGGCAGATCATTATTTGCACAGTATAGCCATCGATTGGGACAAAACCATGCGCTTCACTTTCAATGAAAGGAGTAATCCTGATGATGACTCGATGGGAATTCAGATAGTCAAGGTAATGCCCCTAAGTTTGGCTTATTGTCCTAATTTAGAAGAAAGATTCTAAGAGCCAGATGTTTCCTGGACAGAGGATCAAGCCTTATGGATTGAATGTCCGTGTATTTCCTGCTTCCTAATTTCATTAGTTAACAGACTTTTTTTTTTTTTTTTTTTTTTGCGGTACGCGGGCCTCTCACTGTTGTGGCCCCTCCCGTCACGGAGCACAGGCTCCGGACCCGCAGGCCCAGCGGCCACGGCCCGAGGGCCCAGCCGCTCCGCGGCCCGCGGGATCCTCCCGGACCAGGGCACGAACCCGTGTTCCCTGCATCGGCAGGTGAACTCCCAGCCACTGCGCCACCAGGGAAGCCCAGTTAACAGCTTTTTAATGGGGAACTTGATGATGCCTTGTCCTCATAAATTTGTATGTTGCTAGTAAGAAGAAAATGTTTCCATTTGTATTCAACTTATTTATTTTGCTCACATGATAGGAAATTGAAATTCCTTTTTTCTTTAGCATGGGTCAGTGCTTTTAACTGGATTTTAATGTAAAAGTCACTGAGAAATTTAAAGTTAAATCTATTTCATATTAGAATAATTGGGTACTTATTAGGATTTTGATAATTTCTTAACTGTCATTTTATGAAGATAGTTAGATTGACTGATGGGTTTACTTTAAACCAGATGGTCAAATGCTCAAGCCAGCTGTGGTTCACCTACCTGGATTATTACAGTTGATTAGAGCCTGGCACCGAAAGCCAAGGATGCTGATTTGATTTAATCCCATTATTATTCTCTTACATAAGCCTCTAGCACATGCTTTTTATTTTATATGAGTACATTACGTGTGATGCTAAACTGAGGTTTTAAAAGGAAAGTTGTTTCATCTAAATTTCGGTCACCAGAAGTTGGCTAATGTTTTGGCAGATTTGAAGATATGTTTTTCAGGAGGAGGTCCTAACTAAAATGAGCTATTTTCTCATCTAACTTGGTCTGTTTCAAGCATATAATATAAAAAAGGAACTTTTATATTGTATGCTTGAAAAGCCTTTGCGTGGTCCACATTTGAGCTGTTTATTTGGAATTTGGAATTTATTTTCTCATCTAACTTGGTCTGTTTCAAGCATATAATATAAAAAAGGAACTTTTATATTGTATGCTTGAAAAGCCTTTGCATGGTCCACATTTGAGCTGTTTATTTGGAATTTAGGTGTATGTTTCCCAGAGATGAAGTATTCCATATTTGAAATATTTTCTTTCTATTTAAATTGTGAATTAAGGCAATGCACATTTTATAACAATCATGTTATTAAGAGAAGTTTTTTTCTCATTGAAATGAATGATATGTCAGTAAAATGACTTCAGCTCCTGAAAATCATAGTCTCTGTTGGGTAATTAAATTATAGATATTGCCCTCATTAAATATTAAAGCACAGTAAATGTTTCTGCCTCTTTTATACAAATTTATAAAACAACTTGGAGAGAATGGTTTTTCTGTCTCTTTACAGTACCGGTTACATTTTTTTATTCTTTTCATTTGGCTCCTTAATACTATTTGGAGTTTTGATAGCTAAATATTATATCATTTTTTATAGAAAGAAATAATGTTAGCATCTATCATACGTGTGTTAAAATGACTTGTTTTATTTGAGATGTATGATTAAAATAAACTGTCAATTTATTTGGAATTATAATGCAATATTAATTCTGAGTCCCTTTTTGTGTTAACTCTGGAAATACTTTTGGTAGAAAGTTTGCCTGACTGAAATTCCTCTTGAAAATGCCTCAGCATATTAGAAAACTAAAAAAAAAAAAAAAAAAAAAAAAAAAAGTTTTGGTCCATGTGTTTAAGTTGCATATACATTTTTGAAAACTAAAATCCATGTTGATACTCTGACTCTACTGAATGCTGAGGCAGAGAAAAAACTGAAGTTTTTTTTTTTAGAGAGCTTAAGGAGGTATTTAAAAAAATGTTTCCCTGTCATTTTAGGATCTTCACCGCACAGGCTGCAGTTCTTACTGTGGCCAGGAGGCTGAGCAGGACAGGGTTGTGTTGAAGCGGGTTCTGCTGGCCTACGCCCGATGGAACAAGAATGTCGGGTATTGCCAAGGCTTTAACATCCTGGCTGCACTAATTCTGGAAGTGGTGGAAGGCAATGAAGGCGATGCTCTGAAAGTGAGTATCAGGCTCTGAAGAAGGCAACTAAAATTCTTCGGAGAGTGAAATACTGGAGCTATAACTTCTCTTCCCTGGTACTCCACCTCCTTCCAGGGTTTGACTACATCTTTCTTATTATCCATGACACCATTTCTCCCAGGTTAAAGCCTAGTCACATGACAGACTTATGTAGCTGCCAAATTTGAGGAGAATGATTGTTTTTAGTCTCACTTATGAGACATCATATTTTTTTAAATTTAATTTTATTCTTTTAACATCTTTATTGGAGTATAATTGCTTTACAATGGTGTGTTAGTTTCTGCTGTATAACAAAGTGAATCAGCTATACATATACATATATCCCCATATCTCCTCCCTCTTGCGTCTCCCTCCCACCCTCCCTAGGTCCCACCCCTCTAGGTTGTCACAAAGCACCGAGCTGATCTCCCTGTGCTATGTGGCTGCTTCCCACTAGCTATCTATTTTGCATATGGTGGTGTATATATGTCCATGCCACTCTCTCACTTTGTCCCAGCTCACCCTTTCCCCTCCCCATGTCCTCAAGTCCATTCTCTACGTCTGCGTCTTTATTCCTTTCCTGCCCCTAAGTTCTTCAGAACCATTTTATTTTAATTCCATGTATATGTGTTAGCATACGGTATTTGTTTTTCTCTTTCTGACTTACTTCACTCTGTATGACAGACTCTAGGTCCATCCACCTCATTACAACTAACTCAATTTCATTTCTTTTTAGAGACGTCATATTTAAAGCAAGCTAAATACTAACTGTACTGATTTTCCAGAGATGCCTAACAAATTAGTTGCTTCAAACAGCCAGCGTGTATTACCTCACAGTTTCTTTGAGTCAGGAATCTGGGTGCAGCTTAGCTGGCTCAGAGTCACATCATTGTGGATTCAAACTCTCGGCTGGGGCTTTAGTCTCATCCAAAGGCTCGATTCAGTAGGGAGAGCACACACTTTCAAGTTCATTCATGTGGTTGTTGGTAGGATTTCATTCATCACAGATTGTTGGACTGAGAGCCTCAGTTTTTCTGCTGGCTGTTGTTCTTTGCTATGTGGACCTCTCCATTGTACAACGTGGTGGCCGGCGTCCCTCAGAATGAACGAGAGAGTAAAAGAGAACTGCAAGTCAGAAGAGATTACATTACAGATCTGTAGCCTAATATCAGAAGCGACATTCCATCATTTTTGCGATTTTTTTTTAACATCTTTATTGGAGTATAATTGCTTTACAATGGTGTGTTAGTTTCTTCTTTATAACAAAGTGAATCGGCTATACATATACATATATCCCCATATCTCCTCCCTCTTGCATCTCCCTCCCACCCTCCCTATTTTATTTATTTATGTATGTATTTATTTATTTTGACTGCATTGGGTTTTTTTTTTTAACGTTTTTATTGGAGTATAGTTGCTTTACAATGATGTGTTAGTTTCTGCTTTATAACGTAGTGAATGTTATACATATACATATATCCCCATATCTCTTCCCTTTTTTGTCTCCCTCCCTCCCACACTCCCTATCCCACCCTTCTAGCTGGTCACAAAGCACTGAGCTGATCTCCCTGTGCTATGGGACTGCTTCCCACTAGCTATCTATTTTACATTTGGTACTGTATATATGTCCATATATACACTACCACTCTCTCACTTTGTCCCAGCATACCCTTCCCTCTCCCCATGTCCTCAAGTCCATTCTCTAGTAGGCCTGCATCTTTACTCCCGTCTTGCCCCTAGGTTCTTCATGACCATTTTTTGTTTGTTTGTTTGTTTTAGATTCCATATATATGTGTTAGCATATGGTATTTGTTTTTCTCTTTCTGACTTATTCACTCTGTATGACAGACTCTAGGTCCATCCACCTCACTACAAATAACTCAATTTCATTTCTTTTTGTGGCTGAGTAATATTCCATTGTATATATGTGCCACATCTTCTTTATCCATTCATCTGTCGATGGACACTTATGTTGCTTCCAAGTCCTGGCTATTGTAAATAGAGCTGCAATGAACATTGTGGTACATGACTCTTTTTGAATTATGGTTTTCTCAGGGTATATGCCCAGTAACGGGATTGCTGGGTCATATGGTAGTTCTATTTTTAGTTTTTTAAGGAACCTTCATACTGTTCTCCATAGTGGCTGTATCAATTTACATTCCACCAACAGTGCAAGAGGGTTCCCTTTTCTCCACACCCTCTCCAGCATTTATTGTTTGTAGATTTTTTGATGATGGCGATTCTGACCGGTGTGAGATGATATCGCATTGTAGTTTTGATTTGCATTTCTTTAATGATTAATGATGTTGAGCATTCTTTCATGTGTTTGTTGGCAGTTGTATATCTTCTTTGGAGAAATGTCTATTTAGATCTTCTGCCCTTTTTTGGATTGGGTTGTTTTTTTTTTTGATATTGAGCTGCATGAGCTGCTTGCAAATTTTGGAGATTAATCCTCTGTCAGTTGCTTCATTTGCAAATATTTTGTCCCATTCTGAGGGTTGTCTTTTTGTCTTGTTTATGGTTTCATTTCTTGTGCAAAAGCTTTTAAGTGTCATTAGGTCCCATTTGTTTATTTTTGTTTTTATTTCCATTTCTCTAGGAGGTGGGTCAAAAAGGATCTTGCTGTGATTTATGTCATAGAGTGTTCTGCCTATGTTTTCCTCTGAGAGTTTGATAGTGTCTGGCCTTACATATAGGATTTTAATTCATTTTGAGTTTATTTTTGTGTATGGTGTTAGGGAGTGTTCTAATTTCATTCTTTTACATGTAGCTGTCCAGTTTTCCCAGCACCACTTATTGAAGAGACTATCTTTTCTCCATTGTATATTCTTTCCTCCTTTATCAAAGATAAGGTGACCATATGTGCATGGGTTTATCTCTGGGCTTTCTGTCCTGTTCCATTGATCTGTATTTCTGTTTTTGTGCCAGTACCATACTGTCTTGATTACTGTAGCTTTGTAGTATAGTCTGAAGTCTGGTAGCCTGATTCCTCCAGCTCCGTTTTTCTTTCTCAAGTTTGCTTTGGCTATTCAGGGTCTTTTGTGTTTGCATACAAATTGTGCAATTTTTTGTTTTAGTTCTGTGAAAAATGCCATTGGTAGTTTGATAGGGATTGCATTGAATCTGTAGATTGCTTTGGGTAGTATAGTCATTTTCACAATGTTGATTCTTCCAATCCAGGAACACGGTATATCTCTCCATCTATTTGTTTCATCTTTAATTCTTTCATCAGTGTCTTATAATTTTCTGCATACAAGTCTTTTGTCTTCTTAGGTAGGTTTATTCCTAGGTATTTTATTCTTTTTGTTGAAATGGTAAATGGGAGTGTTTTCTTAATTTCACTTTCAGAATTTTCATCATTAGTGTATAGGAATGCAAGAGATTTCTGTGTATTAATTTTGTATCCTGCTACTTTACCAAATTCATTGATTAGCTCTAGTAGTTATCTGGTAGCATCTTTAGGATTCTCTATGTATAGTATCATGTCATCTGCAAACAGTGACAACTTTACTTCTTCTTTTCCGATTTGGATTCCTTTTATTTCTTTTTCTTCTTTGATTGCTGTGGTAAAACTTCCAAAACTATTTTGAATAATAGTGGTGAGAGTGGGCAACCTTGCCTTTTTCCTGAACTTAGTGGAAATGGTTTCGGTTTTTCACCATTGAGGACATGTTGGCTGTGGGTTTGTCATATATGGCCTTTATTATGTTGAGGTAAGTTCTCCCTATGCCTACTTTCTGGAGAACTTTTATCATAAATGGGTGTTCAATTTTGTCAAAAGCTTTCTCTGCATCTGTTGAGATGATCATATGGTTTTTCTCCTTCAGTTTGTTAGTATGGTATAACACATTGATTGATTTGCGTATATTGAAGAATTCTTGCATTCCTGGGATAAACCCCACTTGATCATGGTGTATGATCCTTTTAATGTGCCGTTGGATTCTGTTTGCTAGTATTTTGTTGAGGATTTTTGCATCTGTTCATCAGTGATATTGGTCTGTAGTTTTCTTTTTTTGTGACATCTTTGTCTGGTTTTGGTATCAGGTTGAAGGTGGCCTCGTAGAATGAGTTTGGGAGTGTTCCTCCTTCTTCTATATTTTGGAAGAGCTTGAGAAGGATAGGTGTTAGCTCTTCTCTAAATGTTGGATAGAATTCGCCTGTGAAGCCATCTGGTCCTGGGCTTTTGTTTGTTGGAAGATTTTTAATCACAGTTTCAATTTCAGTGCTTGTGATTGGTCTGTTTATATTTTCTGTTTCTTCCTGATTCAGTCTTGGAAGGTTGTGCTTTTCTAAGAATTTGTCCATTTCTTCCAGGTTGTCCATTTTATTGGCATATAGTTGCTTGTAGTAATATCTCATGATCCTTTGTATTTCTGCAGTGTCATTTGTTACCTCCCCTTTTTCATTTCTAATTCTATTGATTTGAGTCTTCTCCCTCTTTTTCTTTTTTTCTTTTTTTTTTTGCCGTACGCGGGCCTCTCACTGCTGTGGCCTCTCCCGTTGCGGAGCACAGGCCCCGGATGCACAGGCTCAGCGGCCATGGCTCACCGGCCCAGCTGCTCTGTGGCATGTGGGATCCTCCCGGACCGGGGCATGAACCCACTTCCCCTGCATCGGCAGGCAGACTCTCAACCACTGTGCCACCAGGGAAGCCCTCCCTTTTTTTCTTGATGAGTCTGGCTAATGGTTTATCAATTTTGTTTATCTTCTCAAAGAACCAGCCTTTAGTTTTATGGATCTTTGCTATCATTTCCTTCATTTCTTTTTCATTTATTTCTCATCTGATCTTTATGATTTCTTTCCTTTTGCTAACTTTGGGGTTTTTTTGTTCTTCTTTCTCTAATTGCTTTAGGTGTGAGGTTAGGTTGTTTATTTGAGATGTTTCTTGTTTCTTAAGGTAGGATTGTTTTGCTATAAACTTCCCTCTTAGAACTGCTTTTGCTGCATCCCATAGGTTTTGAGTTGTCGTGTTGTCATTGTCATTTGTTTCTAGGTGTTTTTTGATTTCCTCTTTGATTTCTTCATTGATCTCTTGGTTATTAAGTAGTGTATTGTTTAGCCTCCATGTGTTTGTAGTTTTTACAGATTTTTTCCTGTAATTGATATCTAGTCTCATAGCGTTGTGGTCAGAAAAGATGCCTGATACGATTTCGATTTTCTTAAATTTACCAAGGCTTGATTTGTGACCCAAGATATGATCTATCCTGGAGAATGTTCCATGAGCACTTGAGAAGAAAGTGTATTCTGTTGTGTTTGAATGGAATGTCATCTAAATATCAATTAACTCCATCTTGTTTAATGTATCATTTAAAGCTTGTGTTTCCTTACTTATTTTCATTTTGGATGATCTGTCCATTGGTGAAAGTAGGGTGTTAAAGTTCCCTACTATGATTGTCTTACTGTCGATTTCCCCTTTTATGGCTGTTAGTGTATGTTTTATTTATTAGAAGCCCTAGTCCAGCTTGTATTCAAGGGGAAGGGCATATACAAGGGTGTGACCTGCCAGGAGGTGTAGACCCTGAGAGGTCACGCTGTAAACTGCCTTATTTGTTATGCTTAATTCTGGTTGGATCTTGTTAATAGGTTGCTTTCACATCTGGGGCAAGGTATGAATGAAGTAGGCTGAGAGTGAATGTCTGTTATGGAAGGTGTTTGAGTGGAGAAAGGTTATGGAAGTGAGTTATGTTTCTTATCTTTTAATCTTTGATGTCTAGGGCCTTTTTTTTTCCTTGTGGTTTGTGGGCCTCTCACTGCTTTGGCCTCTCCCCTCGCGGAGCACAGGCTCTGGACGCTCAGGCTCAGCGGCCACGTCTCACGGGCCTAGCCTCTCCGCGGCATGTGGGATCTTTCCGGAATGGGACACGAACCTGTGTCCCCTGCATCGGCAGGCGGACTCTCAACCACTGTGCCACCAGGGAAGCCCTCGGGCCTTTTTTAGTAAAAAAATTCTGGAAACACTTTGAGATGGGTCGCTAGCAAGTTAAACGTATAGGTCTGAATATGACTCAGTGAGTCACCACAAATAGTCTTTATGAGAAATGAAGCGTTTCAGATGTAGAGGTTGGCCACTGCCTTATTTGCTTGGTGTAGTATGGGGTTGCTTATTCATGTTGGAATCCTGAAGCTGTTTTTGATTGCAATGTTGTGTGGTGGATGGGATGAATACTTAGTCTTTGTATTCAAGATCCCCCGCCTCCTCCCAATTCTGTTTTTGATTGCAGCAAATAACTTAGTGATATTCTTAATCACTCACTTAATGTCATATGGAAAAATAAACACATTTTCCTCCTGGTTTTATACACATCGTGGTGTAATTAACTATAAATCCAGCATGACATGATCTAAATCTGTATTCACCCTCTCGATTTTTCCATTAATGTGTTTAAGGAAACAGCTTTGAAGGTACTCGTTCATCAAATAGGCAGGGGTGAAGGGGAGGAGGAAGTGACAAATCAAATACGTGAGTTTAAAACATTTTTTATTAAGAAGCAATTTTGTTTATTCAGTCTATCAGCTTTAGTCGTTTTTTTTTTTTCTGGTGTAATTTGCATGACTATGCAATGAGAGCTGTCCAGTTGAAATGTTGAAATAAACAGGTTTGGGAAAGGGGATATAAATGCCAATCAAATCACAAAATCTCAGTGATATTTGAGAAACTAAAAATTCACATAAAAAGATGGATTATTCAAAGCTGAGAAACTGAATATTTATATTTCTGCCTCTAAGAAAATGAACTGTGTGGAATGAAATGACATCATCATCATTTAGGAATCTTGTGGTTAGACATTTAATATGCAGAGGAAGTTTGGGTTTATGAAGACACTTCCAATGCTAAGGAAAATATTGGGTGTCATTGTTTTTCCAGCAGCTCTTTTCGCCTCTGCAAGTTGTAGTTATTAGGGAAATGAATAGTTTATCAGAGTAGGTAAACCATTTTCCCTGCTTTTTTTGTGTTTACTGTTTTTTCTTGGTAACTGTTTTGTTTTTAACTATTTGTTAAAAATTTGAAGCTTCCCCATTATTTTTTGAATACTTCATTTTTAAGAGCAGTTTAGATTCATAGCAAAATTGAGAGGAAAGTACAGAGATTTTCCATATACCCCTTGGCGCCCCCCCCCGCCCATGACAGCCTCCTTCATTATCAGTATCACTCACTAGAGGGGTACATTTGTTAAAATCGATGAACCAACATTGACACTCCCTGCCCCCCTTCCACTAATCTTTTTACTACTTCCATAGTTTTGCCTTTTCCAGAATATCATATCGTTGGAATCATACAGTATGTTGCCTCTTCAGATTGGCTTCTTTCATTTAGCAATATACATTTATGGTCTCTCCATGTCTCTTCATGGCTTGATAGCTGGATTCTTTTTAGTAATGAATAATATTCCATTGTCTGGACCTACTGGAGGACATCTTGGTTGCTTCCAAGTTTTGGCAATTATGAATAAAGCTGCTATAAAAATCCACATGTAAGTTTTTGTGTGGACATAAATTTTCAACTCCTTTGGGTAAACACCAAGGAGTGCAATTGCTGGATTGTATGGTAGGAGTATGTTTAGTTTTATAAAAAAAAAAAACTCATCAAACTGTCTTCCAAAGTGACTATACCAGTTTGCATTCCTACTAGCAAAGTCTGAGAGTTCTTGTTGCTCCACATCCTTGTCAACATTTGTTGTTGTCAGCATTCCAGATTTTGGCCATTGTAATAAGTGTGTAGTGGTACCTCACTGTTGTTTTTATTTGAATTTCTCTGATGACTGTAATGTGGAACATCTTTTCATAGCTTATTTATCACCTGTATATCTTCTTTGGGTGTCTGTTAAGGTCTTTGGTCCATTTTTTAATCAGGTTGTTTGTTTTCTTATTGTTGAGTTTTAAGAATTGTTGTACATTTTGGGTGACAGTCCTTTTTTCAGATCTGTCTTTTCAAATATTTTCTCCCAGTCTGTGGCTTTTCTTCTAATCCTCTTGGCAGTGTCTTTCACAGAGCAGAAGGTTTAAATTTTAATGAAGTCTAGCCTACCAGGTATTTCTCTCATGGATTGTGCCTTTGGTATTGTATCTAAAAAGTCATTTAAAAGTCATACTAAAGGTCATCTAGGCTCTGTTATCTCCTAGGAGTATTATGGTATTGTGTTTTAGATCATAGGTCTATGATCCCTTTTGAGTTACTTTTTGTGGAGAGTGTAGGGTTGTACCAGCACCATTTGTTGAAGAGACTGTCAGTTCTATTGCCATTATGTATCCTATTTTTTTTAAAGATCTAATGTTTGGTCTTTGGAATACAGTAGTAGGTGAAGTAACATAGCTGACATAGTACATAGCTGGCTCTTCTGTCTTATGTCAGATTTTTTTTTTTTGTACGTGGGCCTCTCACTGTTGTGGCCTCTCCCGTTGCGGAGCACAGGCTCCGAATGCACAGGCTCAGCGGCCATGGCTCACGGGCCCAGCCGCTCCGCGGCATGTGGCATCTTCCCAGACCGGGGCACGAACCCGTGTCCCCTGCATCGGCAGGCGGACTCTCAACGACTGCGCCACCAGGGAAGCCCTTATGTCAGATTTTGAGATGCGTTTGGACAGAGAATTTCATTGTGTCACAAGAATTACTGTGACAATCGGAATTCTTTTTCTTGTTTTCATGTAATTTTGAGGGATTGTGATGCCTCATAAAAACTTATAAATTCATTTAAAAATCTTTCTTGGTATTATATAGCTTATTCTAGATGAAAAGTGCAGTAATAGACTGTTACCTTTAAATTTTGCCTTCAGATCCCATAAATCTTCTCCTTACCTGTAGAGCGCGAGGTCCCTGACAGTGCTCTCTGCTCTGCTGACAATTTGCTCTCCCCTCTGCTGGCCTGTGTGAGGGCTTCCTCCCTCCACAAAGGCTGAACGTACTGCTTTTACTGCTAAGCTCCTATTTTCAGGGTGGTGTTGCATTTACCTGGTAAATTCTGACCCTGTGTCAGAAGGCTAAGGCGGTTCCCTGGGCCTGTTCACTCCTATAGTAAAGGCCGTGGGGGGCCTTCTTGAGAGTGTGTCCCCAGTCTTACTGACTTAGTCAAAACTATGACCCTAGGGCTTCCCTGGTGGCACAGTGGTTAAGAATCCGCCTGCCAATGCAGGGGACACGGGTTTGAGCCCTGGTCTGGGAGGATCCCACATGCCACAGAGCAACTAAGCCGTGCGCCACAACTACTGAGCCCGTGTACCGCAACTACTGAAGCCCGTGCACCTAGAGCCCGTGTTCCTCAACAAGAGAAGCCACTGCAATGAGAAGCCTGCGAATCGCAATGAACAGTAGCCCTTGCTCGCTGCAACTAGAGAAAGCCCATGTGCAGCAACGAAGACCCAACACAGCCAAAAATAAATAAATAAATTTATAAAAAACAAAACAAAACAACTATGACCGTAAAAGTAGAAGTTACAAGCCAAGGATGAGGGGGAAATGGGCCCTTGGCAGGTCTGGGAGATAATTTTTTTTTTTTGAAAGTAGTGTTTTGTGATATGCTGAAAATCAAAATATGAGACAGCTACCTCTTTACCAACGTATAGAACCCACTATGATTTTGTTCTTTTATTTTTTAAATTAATTTATTTATTTTTGGCTGCATTGGGTCTTCATTGCTGCGCGCGGGCTTTCTCTAGTTGCGGCGAGCGGGGGCTACTCCTTGTTGTGGTGTGCAGGCTTCTCATTGCGGTGGCTTCTCTTGTGGCGGAGCACGGGCTCTAGGTGGCGGGCTTCAGCAGTTGTGGCATGCGGGCTCAGTAGTTGTGGCTCGAGAGCTCTAGAGCACAGGCTCAGTAGTTGTGGCACATGGGCTTAGTTGCTCCGTGTCATATGGGATCTTCCCAGACCAGGGCTTGAACCCGTGTCCCCTGCATTGGCAGGTGGATTCTTAACCACTGCACCACCAGGGAAGTCCTATGATTTTGCTCTTAATTTTGCTTTTTCTGTGCTCTAGGGAAAGAGCAGGTCTTCTAAGGAGGAGGGCGTAAACAGAGCATGCAAGCTGACATATAGAACTCACGTGTGTTTTGCTGGGTCATTCTGGTGGTCCTTGACATCTTAGAAAAGATAGAAAAATCAGATAGAAAAGTCAGAATGAAAATAGTAATTTGAAGAGCATGAGCCAATCTCATGAAAGAAATCCCAATTTAAAAGTACCATTTGCTCAAACAAAACCTTGTTGCACTCCCCCAGGAGAGGAAGTGGACAAAAAGCCGACATCAGTTGTCCAAATAACCCAGGTTGATGGTCAGTGAATCTTGAGACCGGCTGCAGTTGGGATGTTCCATGACAGGCCAGCTCTTGGTTTTCAGGTTAAGGTTGTAAAACTGTGCTGATATCAGGGAGCCGACATTGAGATTCCTGCCGGCTGCTGAGAAAGCACGTGCTCCGTGGCTTCTCAGAAGGAGGCTGAGGGGTGTGTTTATCATCACAGCTACTTATAGGATGAACTCAGGTCTAGCGGCCCAGCTAGAAGTTTTAGACATTGGCAGATGTGGGGTCTGAGGTACTTAGACAGTTATGCCGCCCGCTCCTTACCCAGGGGGAGAGGAGCCTTGAAAATCCAGAACATTTAGTTCTGATATATGTAAAGGATAGTGTGCTTTGGCTAACTGCATTTTATCTATTTGAATATGTTCTATTTAAGATATGTGAATATACTGGTTTTTATGAAGCAATCTTCTTTTTTTAATAGATTTATTTTGTTTATTTGTTTTTTTGGGGGCTGCATTGGGTCTTCATTGCTGCATGCAGGCTTTCTCTAGTTGCAGCTAGCAGGGGCTACTCTTCGTTGTGGTGCACGGGCTTCTCATTGCGATGGCTTCTCTTGTTGCGGAGCATAGGCTCTAGGCGCACAGGCTTCAGTAGTTGTGGCACGTGGGCTTCAGTAGTTGTGGCTCACAGGCTCTAGAGCTCAGGCTCAGTTTTTGTAGTGCGCGGGCTTTGTTGCCCCACGGCCTATATGAAGTGATCTTATTCTTTATCTTTTTCTTCAGATTATGATTTACCTTATCGACAAGGTACTTCCTGAAAGCTATTTTGTCAACAATCTCCGGGCACTGTCTGTGGATATGGCCGTCTTCCGAGACCTCTTGAGACTGAAGCTCCCGGAATTATCTCAGCACCTGGATACTCTTCAGAAAACTGCGAACAAGGAAAGTGGAGGTAGTGATGATTCAATGCTATTTTACCTTTGAAAATACTTTACTTCTCTGGTTCCACTGTACATAAGAGCCTAAACCTTGAATGGAAGTATGTGTTTTCAGATATTTCTATTGGTGAGAGTTTAGTGCAATGAAATAGATTTCTAGAGAACAAAAACAAAACTAAAAACAAAACCAAGAACAAAAAACAGAGGGGCAAATGTTGAACCTCTAACTGGTTATGGTTAGGAACTCAGACAAGAACCTAATACTTCACCAGTGCCAGATCACCAAGTATATATTGTACTGTAGGTAAAGAAGGGTATCCGTGTCTTGCCATCTAGTTAAACTGCTTTAAGTTGGCACCAAAACTACAGGAGTTCTTTAAAACTGAGCTACAGGTACAACTTAGCACAGACTGTGGTTTTGCCTCAACCATTGATGTTACGGAGAGTGGAATATGTATTTTCATAGAGTTGTAGGAGATAAAAGCAGTCCTTTGGACTGAGTTCCTTTGATTCATTCATGCGAAGGGTATTTAGATTTACTTGAGATGAATGGGCCTGGTCTTGCTGGAGAAGGGCTCTTCTGGACCTCTGTTTAGAACCTGAGCCCTGCAGGAATGGACTGGGCTGAGTGGGGCGGTGATGGAGACAGCTCTGCAAGCAGCTCTGCGTCTCCTCCATCTAGCCGGCTTCGTCCAGCTTCCCAAGTACCTGAGCTCGTAGCTGTCATTATACCCACTGCTTGCACTTCCCCGGCTGTGCTCAGGATACCAGAAATAGAATAGTCAGAAGTTTGCTATGTTTCCTTTAAATGGTTGCCAGTTCCTGATCCATGCATCTAAATCTGGGAAAATACGAAAGGATTTTGAGGACCCTATCTATGATTAAAATACACTGGAAATTTTAGTGACACCTGAGCGTCTCTAAGCATTTTCTTCTAACTCATTTGAGCAATCTTACTTAATTTGGCTGTGCAGTATACTTGTGAACCGATGGGGATTTCATAAAGCTTCCAGAGAGACCAAACTTTTCTGTTCCGGAGTCAGACACACTTTTACTGGGCTCCATGTTTCCCCTAAATGCCCTGTACTTGCTTAAGTGGTGACCTCAGATTCTAGTCTCTGAACAAAGATATTCCTTTGTTCATAGGTAAGAAGCAAGAAAATGAGTGCAGGAGAACAGATCTTGTTTTGCTTGTACTTGGGTAACTGCACCTTCTGACTGTAATTTGGAGGGAGGATTAGTCCAAATATCTAAATTTTTATATTTCATTAAAATACACGCTTATGTGATCACAGGAAATGGGAGGGGACTCTTTTTTTAGTGAATCCAGAAACTTCAAAGTGAGCTGGATCCCAGGTCTTTAAAACTGGGTATAGTTTAGTTAAAAATATTGTAAAATTTCACTTTGCTTGATCTCCGAGTATTTTGGGATTTTCCAGCTTTATTTCTGTTACTGATTTCTTGTTTAATTCCATTGTGGTCTGAGAACTATGTATAAATTAAGAAGTAGACAGGTAACTGCTAATGAGCAATTTTATTTTTATCGGCAGCATTTGAATAAAGGTAGGCTTTAGGAGGTTTTGAAAATCAACTTTTACCTTTGAGAGGTTAAAATCCTTTTTATCCTGTTTTCGGTAAGGAAAACATCCTCCTTAATTTTCAGCACCCCACAATAGGTAGAGCCAAATTAAATTTTAGGTTAAGATTTCTGAAATATCACAAAGAATCTGTGAAGTTCAAATTATTGAGATTTTAATTAAACACACCAATGTTCTTCAAAAAAAAAAAGGAAGGACAAAAGGAGGAAGGAAGCAGAATTTAGAGATATAAAGAAATCAGTCAGGAAATAACATATTTGGGTGGACATGGGAGACTGAAAGAGGGTATTTTTATATCTTACAAGTTGTCGATTCTGGAGAGATGTAGAGTGTTTGTTTTATTTCAGGTGGATATGAGCCCCCACTTACGAATGTCTTCACGATGCAGTGGTTTCTGACTCTCTTCGCTACGTGCCTCCCTAACCATACGGTTTTAAAGATTTGGGATTCAGTCTTCTTTGAAGGTTCGGAAATCATCCTAAGGGTGTCGCTGGCTATCTGGGCAAAACTGGGAGAGTAAGTGATTTCCCACTGCTGTTCTTTTCTGTGGTGGTGAGGGCCTTACACCATTTTTGTGCTCTAACAAGTAAAGGATTGCTATTTAGGTTTGAGGAGGAGAGAAAGTTGTGAACTCGGTGCAATTGCTTCTGCCTTCTGAACTCTCAGCTGGCTCTTCTGTGAATGTTGGGGGCAGAGAAAATCCATTTTACTGAAGGAGGCAAGCTGTTTCCAGCCTGTAGGTCTCCTCCTCCTCAGTGCTGGTGTCCTGCCTGGTCCGAGCTGTCAGCATCTTTCCTGACACTGGTTGGGGAGAGGGAAAGGAATGTAGGTGGAAGAGAAACAGGCAGATCTGGAGAGGACTGGGTGGGTTTGTTGGTTAAGACTGCGATTTGGCTTATGTTTGAATCTTTATAATTTATTTTGTGAGCTGTGATAAAATTAAATGAGATAATATGTGTAAGGGTATCTAGCATGGTGCTTGGTACCTAGTCAACAGTAAAACTTATTTCATTTCATCAAGAGTTAATTCTAGGGGCTTCCCTGGTGGTGCAGTAGTTGAGAGTCCGCCTGCCGATGCAGGGGACACGGGTTTGTGCCCCGGTCTGGGAGGATCCCACGTGCCGCGGAGCGGCTGGGCCTGTGAGCCATGGCCGCTGGACCTGCGCGTCCGGAGCCTGTGCTCCGTGGCGGGAGAGGCCACGGCAGTGGGAGGCCCGTGTACTGTAAAAAAAAAAAAAAAAAAAAAAAAAAAAAGTTAATTCTATGTTGCAATCTATTACTACTAAACAGCTTTTACTTACATCCTTGTCTAGTAGCAGAGCTGAAAAAACTAGGGTATTTTCACCTATCTCTAATATATTATGACTATTACATTAAAATTCTGCCTTTGGGGTACTGGAAGAGACATCAGGATGACGTCGTTGCAGTTTAACTGAAGATGCAGAGGATTTTTTAAAAAAAAATTATATTGGAGTATAATTGCTTCACAGTGCTGTGTTAGTTTCTGTTGTGCAACAAAGTGAATCAGCCATATGCATACATATATCCCCATATCCCCTCCCTCTTGAACCTCCCTCCCACCCTCTTTGTGGTCATAAAGCACTGAGCTGATCTCCCTGTGCTATGCTGCTGCTTCCCACTAGCTATCTGTTTTACATTTGGTAGTGTATATATGTCAATGCTACTCTCACTTTGCCCCAGCTTCCCCCTCCCCCCACCATGTCCTCAAGTCCATTCTCTATGTCTACGTCTTCATTCCTGCCCTGCCACTAGGTTCATCAGTACCATTTTTTTTTTAAGTTTCCATATATATGCGTTAGCATACGGTATTTGTTTTTCTCTTTCTGACTTCACTCTGTATGACAGACTCTAGGTACATCTACCTCACTACAGATAACTCAATTTCATTTCTTTTTATGGCTGAGTAATATTCCACTGTATATATGTGCCACTTGGAGATGCAGAGAAGTTTTTAATGTTTCTTTCCTAGAGCTGTAAATGACTTGATTGGGTACCCATAGACGACACGGATCAAAAACTTTTTCAGTAGCCTTTTTATCTATGACCAGTTGTTTCCTTGGAGACTTGCAGTATTTTTTACTTTTTGTAAGAAAGATCCACTGACTCTCAATTCAGGTATTAAAAAAAGTCATTGTTGTGTGGAAGTATTTTTAAATATCATATAGCTATCTCCTTTGCCTTTGTTTTATTGTACATAGCTTTTCAGCTAGGCAAATAAATTCATCTGTGCGGGGTTTGTTGTGCTATTTACTTATCTGATTACTTTCTTCCGATGTCTACCTCTTTCTGCAGTCACATATTTCCAACCCACTCTACACCTCGTAAACTCTTTGAGCTTTGATAATTTCTCTATCAAACACTGTCACACTCTAACTGGTGTGATAGTTACTGAGTAATTAACTTATGGGGTTAAAATGCTAAAGCACTTTACTGTATGCTGAGTCAGTTGCGGTCCCCTTTTTGTTAGTGCTTAATTATGGGGCAGGAGGAAAAGAGGTGGTTCTCATTTTATTCCCATCTATCCATTATCTGTAGGATCAGAATTTATTCATGTGGTCATCCCAGGGATGGCACACTGTTGAAATAATAGTAGCTACACTTAAAATCCAATATTCATGGAGTGCTTGCAAAGGACAGGCATGGTTCTAAGCACTCTAGATGTAAAATTAACTCATTTAGTCCTCACCATCATCCTATGAGGTAGGTACTGTTATCATCCCCATTTTATAGATGTGGGCACTGGGGCACAGAGAAGTTAAGTAAATTGCCCCAAATCACCGAGTTAGTAAGTGGAAAGGCCTGATTTTGAACCTAGGTACCTTGGCTCTATAATCTGTGCTTTTAATAATGTGAATCTATTGCTTATAAATAGCTCCTGTTTATGAAGTTCAGGGATCTATGAATCAGACTCGTAGAATTTTAAATGTTTCATAGTCTTTGCTTATTATAATTATACACGTTTTGAGCGTGCAGCTTGTTAAACGAAAGGCAAGGCAACCAACATGTATACAACATCAAGTACCTGCCGTGCCGTCATTGTGTTAGGAAGTTTACACACATCATCTCATTCGATTCTCCCCACAACCCTGTGAAGTAGGTAGGATTATTCTCCCTGTCTTTTCAAGTGAGAAAACTACCCCAGGAAGGCTAATTAACTAGCTCATTGTCCCACAGCTAACGAGTAGTGGAGCTGGGACTTAATCCTGGATCTTTCTGACTGTAATCAGTCAGACTCCAGGGCCTGTAATCTTGTCCACAAACTTTCCATTGGAAAAATCGTAAACAGTATGCAGGTGATCTCCAGCTTATGTGTTCCTGAGTAACATATGTGCCTTGTGTATGGTTATCCATGGGACCCTTCCCATCACCCTGCTTCTGCAACGTGAAATTTCCTCCTTTGCTCATACCAGCGGTACTTTTGGAACGTGTAAGCTGTAGACCATCTACTTAGCCCCACTGGCATCTCTTTCACATGTCCTTTCTTTTCTGATCTGACTGCCTTGATTCCCTCCCTCGTTGCCTCATGCCTGGCACTGTCCTCCCTGGCCTCCCCATCGTACCCCGAAATCGCCATGCCACCTCCCGGGCAACCTTGCCAAGGGCATGTCTGTTCCCACACTCCATATTAAAGGCCTTTCAGTGACTCTTGTCCCGAGGGGGCTCAGCAGGCAAGGGAGGCCATTGCGATCTGCTCTCTGCACCTCTCTGCCCTCAGCTCTCCCTGTCGCCCCCAGCTGTGCAGCCGCTCCCATGCTGGTGGTGGGGACCTACATGCATTTCCCCCGGTAGTGCCTTCTGTCTCCTGTATCCACATCTTTGGGATGCTTTTTCCACCTTGTCAACCTGCAGAATATTTTTCAAAACTCATCTTAGGCATTACTTCTCTTCCTCGCTCTTCCTGCCACTCACAGGATAAACTTAACCACTTTATTTATGCCCACATGCTCGGTATTTTTCATTAACACATCAGCCGTTTATTTCATTTATTTATTTACATGATTGTGGCAGTGGGATTTGAACAGCACTCCAGAGCATGGAATTTTCCCATCATCATATTGGTTTTGGATGGCTCTATGGAAATCCCCTAACCTTAGTGTATGCCAAAGAGCATGTCTTATGATTGGTGGGCAAATAGAGTTATCTTGCTATACAAAGAATGTCATAATAGATAAAACAAATACACAGGTCTCTTTGCTTTGGGTTATTCCTTCCCCCTCTAGAAGAAGGATTAAAGTCTCACCTGTCTCACAGGATGGGAGATGACATATTCTTTATTTACATGTCGAACCAAACACAAGAAACAGGGTGTAATTTCCAACTAGCAGCAGTGTCCTGAGAAGGGCTGAAAAGACTACCTGTGAAAATATCCTGTGGACTGATGAAATATGCAGATAAAGTTTTTGTATATTTCATCTTTCACTTCTACTGTGGTTTGATTTCAGTCTGTCAATGCCACTGCAGTTTGCAGATCCAGAGAAACAGATTCCCTCTAGGGAATAATTGTACTTGGGCACCCAGTTTCCTGGTTATAATTGCTGATCCGTGATGGGTATTCTGATGTGTAGAATGTGTCACATGGAAACAATAAAGATGCCACAGATGGGGCTGTGAGTCAGCGGAGCAGCATAGCAAAGGTGGGAACTCATCCTAGAATAAGTACCTTTACATTGTCCTTCGAATTTTTAAAATCTTTTCTCTGCCTAAAACAGGCTGTCCTGTGAGTGTATCATAGGATTTTGACTTTTGTTGGTTGCTAACTTGGTCAATTTGATGGCAAGAGAAAACATGTCTTGTTGCGCCTGCAGCATGTACCTGATAGCGTGGGTATCCTAAACAGTTCCTTTTTCTGTCCTTTATCTAGGCAGATAGAATGTTGTGAAACAGCAGATGAATTCTATAGCACCATGGGGCGCCTTACCCAGGAGATGCTGGAGAATGATCTCCTGGAAAGCCATGAACTCATGCAGGTGAGTGGGCAGTGCCACCCCCCTTGGCTCGGGGGACCCTGGTACCGTGGGAGCAAGCAGTGCGAGAGCAGCGATCCTGGGAAATGTATTTTCCCAGTCCTCAGATGTAGTTTTTCAAATGACCAAGAGTCTATATATAATTTGTTAAGCATCTAACTGTGTCACAAGAGGAAGGAAGAAATGGATATTCGTTACGGCTTTCGTTCCAACTGTGTTGCTTAAAAATCATAACGTGCAATATAAAAACCAAAAAACCACCAGAACACCTCCTCCCTCACCCCCCAAATCACCAGGTATTTGTTCTGAATCTGATTCTTAGCTGTAAAGGGAGACATGTGGGGAGAAATAATTATTTCTGAGAAGGGATTATTGAGGATAAAAAGGAGATTATTCTAATCAGCATTTTGGTTTATTTGTTTTGCCCACATTTGCAACTCATGTTATTACATATGAATCATAAATTTCAAAATGGAAGACTTGAAGGGTTTGGTCATTTTTCTGGCATGTTGCTGTATCTCAAGATTACATTCTCCAAATCATTAAAATTGGCAGTGAGTATAGAAGAGATAACGGATTTGTCAACACGCTCTCTTCCATTCGGCTCTATAACATGAGTTTTCTGCAGTCTCCTCCCGCTTTTTTTTTTTTTTTTTTGCGGTACGCGGGCCTCTCACTGTTGTGGCCTCTCCCGTTGCGGAGCACAGGCTCCGGACGCGCAGGCTCAGCGGCCATGGCTCACTGGCCTAGCCGCTACACGGCATGTGGGATCTTCCTGGACCGGGGCACGAACCCGTGTCCCCTGCATCGGCAGGCGGACTCTCAACTACTGCGCCACCAGGGAAGCCCTCCTCCCACTTTTGACCACTGCTTCTCTTGCTAGTTCTTCCTTCATCCTGCCCACTGACCAACAGTTGGTCTTGTCCAAGGTTGTCCTTGGGCCTTAGTTCCTTCTTTCTCTGTGGTTTCTCTCTCCTTTTTTTTTTTTTTTTTTGGTGTCAACTTTCATGTTGGGTTCCATGCCTGAGGTCATTTCTGGGTGGTGGAGCCCAGTCAACAGGTTAGAAAACAGAGACTCAGGCCCTGATTTAGGACTTGTCAAGTGAAGAGGTTCCAGTTCCTTTGCTTGTATCCTGGTACCTCCAGCTCTTTCTCAGAATCCCTCACTTTTAGCAGACAGCTGCCCGATTCACTGAGAATACTGACCACCTGGTATAACTTCCCTGAACATTCATATTTTGTATTTCATGTTTTCTTTGCATTGTCATCTGGTCTTTCTTCCTTCCTGTCTGTCTCAGAGGTGGAACGCTCTATCTGCCCCTGACCTCTGTGTTCTGATTTCAACTCCTCTCACACGTCCTGGACTGCTGCTTCATTGCTCATTCTCTCTCTTAGAGGGAAGGGCCTTTTATTGAACATTGTTGTGGATGTGAGGTCCAAGCTTGGCATTTTCCACGTGTGAGATCCTTTACATCCTACAGAATTGCCTGGTTCACATGCCCCAGGCGGGACTGTGAGATCTCATCCCTTCTCCCTCACTCATGAGACTACAGTGACTACTCACTGCCTACAACACAAAGCATGGCTTTCTCAGCTTATCCTCCAGTGCTCTCGACTGTCCGGCATTAACCCATCTTTTCAGCCATAGTTCCTATTCCTCCCTTTTGTACCCTTGACCTCGTCTAGTCAAGTCACACTGTCTTCCCTGTTCCCAGAAAGGCCTCCTCTACACCTTTGCTCTCTCTGTTCAGTCTTTCTCTTCTCCCTTCACGTGTTTCAGGCCTGCTTCCTTGTGAAATGTCCAGTTCAGATGCCATCTTCTTTGTGAAACGTTCTGATAGTCTCGGCTAAAAGCGTCTCCTTTGCCTCACCACATTTTCCTTGTACCTCTTCTGTGAGCCTTCATTATATTCTACCTTGAGTTGAGGCTGTATCTTATTTCCTCTGTAAGTTCCTTAAGGACAGGGACTGTGCTTTGCTATTAACACATAGCACTTTGCCTTTTACTGGTGCTGCACAATAAATGTATTAATTCATTAAGCAAATATCTATGGAGAGTCTGCAACTAGTTTTCTGCCTTCTCTTTCTCAGTAAATGTTTGCTGAATTAAACCACACTCAGAGATGATGGCCCTCCTTCTAGGGTCCGCCTGCTCTAATACAATCCTCACTTTGCTGCCAGAGCATTTGTCCACACTTACTGCTTTGGTCATTTTATTGTTCTTCATAAAACCTTCTGTGCTTCCTTGTTATCAACTGCAGTAAATAAAATGTTTCAGCCTAGTTTTCTAGGCCCTGTATTAACTTCTCCAAATATTAAAAGAACATCTCTCTCTGTCAGAAGCCTTTCTTGAGGGAATTAATATCTGGTTTTACCTTTTTTTTTGTGGTACGCGGGCCTCTCACTGTTGTGGCCTCTCCCGTTGCGGAGCACAGGCTCCGGACGCGCAGGCTCAGCGGCCATGTGGGATCTTCGCGGACTGGGGCATGAACCTGCGTCCCCTGCATCGGCAGGCGGACTCTCAACCACAGCGCCACCAGGGAAGCCCTGGTTTTACCTTTAAAGATGGATAGGAGTAGGTCGGGGTGTGTGTGTGTGTGTGTGTGTGTGTGTGTGTGTGTGTGTGTGTGTGTGTGTGTGTGTGTGTGTGTGTGTGTGTGTGTGTGTGTGTGTGTGTGTGTGTGTGTGTGTGTGTGTGTGTGTGTGTGTGTGTGTGTGTGTGTGTGTGTGTGTGTGTGTGTGTGTGTTTGAGGCAGTGGTGCAGAGCAGACAGGCAGTCCATGGCTGAGGGAACAGCATGAGACAAGGCATTGTCAATGAAAACCTTTATGGTGTGGGAAGGAAGCTACAGGGGTTTGGTATACAGGGATGGCTCGTGGGAGACCACAACCCATGGTTAGGAGTGTGGACTTGATCCTGGAGGTCAGTGGTTGTGAGGTTGTGCTTGCTGGAGTTCTTGGGCCTCTGTGGAACCTTTGGAAAGAGAAGAAGAGCTGTGGGCCTGAGAGGTTTTAGGGAGAAGAGGGAAATGGTCTCAGTTGTGTCTGATGTTGATTACAGGGGCAACTCTGTGAAGGGTGGACTTGAAGGGGTCACCATGGGGAGGCAGTGAAGGGTCGAAGCAAGAATGGAACAGAGGCAGTACTTAGAAGGTGAAGTTGACAGGACTTGGCCGTGGGAAGTGGACATGGGGTGAGGGAGGAAGACAGGGAGAACCAAGGACAGCCCCCAGGTTTCTGGCTTAGGAAGAAGAGGAAAAGTTCACGGGGGAGGAAGGTGGATTTGTCTTCACACTGGTTGCATTGGAGGTATTCTGTGGTGGCCCCATTTCTTACCTATCCAGAGGCGCTCCCCACTACTTCACAGCCAGCACCTATTGCACTGGCCATAGCTCTGTCCCCACCCAGTCCTCTGTGGGCCTTGCTCATCCCCATGACAGGGCTTGTGGTTCCCTCTGACACCCTATCTGGGCAGATCCTTTCTGTCTACCGGATCCTACTCAGTCTCTTCTCCCCTCCCCTCAGGCTCTGTCATCTCAGCCCTCGTTGATGATACCTCTTCCCTACTCCTTCAGTACTTAAGATTGTCAGCAATTGACTTAATGTTCATTACAAATTATTTTATATTGTTTGGTATTTTTTCAAATATGTTAATCTTATCTAGCAACTTCCTTATTGACAAGGGCCTTGTATTACCCTGTATTCCCATAACATCTCATGTAGTGCTAAGAACCACCTGGTTGCTCAGTGCATACACAGAATTATAGACCATTAGAACTCGAGGCAGTGGTTTTCAAACGTGACTGTGTGTAAGCGGCATGTCAGGAGTGTATTAAAAGGCAGATATTTGGCCCGTGGGTGGCTCTGATGCAAGTGGCTTTGAGCTAACACTTAGACAAACACTGGTTTGAAAGAAGCTTAACAGTCCACTAACCTAATTCTGTCATTTTACAGAGAAGAAACTAAGACGTGGAGAGTGAGCATCTTGCCATATTCTTAGGTTGTCTAGTGGCAGACCCAGAACTGGGGCCCAAGCTCGACACCTGGCCAAGTGCTTCTCCTCACCACCCAACACAGGGCTTCCACCTTATTGAAAACATGACTTTCTAAAAGCTGAAATCCCTTTTAGAAGAATGAGGAACGTTTTATCTCACCTAAAGTTTAAACATTGCCAGAAGGAATGATAGATATGTTGAGGTACTCCATCTTTGTCCTTCAGGAATTTCCAGTCATAAGTATTAAGAGATGGGCTTCCCTGGTGGCGCAGTGGTTGAGAGTCCGCCTGCCGATGCAGGAGACACGGGTTCGTGTCCCGGTACGGGAGGATCCCACATGCTGCAGAGCCGCTGAGCCTGCGCGTCCAGAGCCTGTGCTGCGCAACGAGAGAGGCCACAATAGTGAGAGGCCCACGTACCGCAAAAAAAAAAAAAAAAAAAAAGAGAGAAAAGAGCACCCCTTCTTTACTCTGCTTTAAGAGAATCCTGGAAGGAAAAATGTAGGCTGTGGCTTGATTGATTAGAATTCCATTTTAGCAGCATTTCTCCTGCCGAGGGAAACATCTGGTGAAGATGAATTGAGCCTAATTTTGTACAATTTATGTTTTCATGTTTCTTTTAAAGCATGTCAATAATGAAAAAGAGAAATACAGCTCCTTTTCAGCAGTGCCTAAATATAAATGTCTATTTAAATGTGTGTTGGTAGTTTGGGCAGTAAATAGACTTGGTTTTCCTTGACATCGTAGAGTATTAAGGAGAGAAATGCTGAATGTCATTTCAAGCACTCTCTTTTCTGTACTCTTAAAAAAAATTAATTCAATGGCTGTGATCCAATTATGGTAGACTTTTAAGTCTGTCAGCAAACCTGAAATGACTCCAGATGAAAAATTTGGACTGCATACAGATCTTTATTTTCGAGCTGAAGAGATGAAAACGTTCTCCCTGTTTGGTCTTCCGTATTTTTTTCTGTTCTAGGGGCCATACGCAAAATAATCTACTGGGTTTTTTCCCCCTGCAAATTGCATCACTCTTATTTTACTAGTAATGACCATTTAAAAAAAAAACAATGTTAGAAAAAGATATTGGGAGAATGCTGATAAAATAGTGTATATGGATTTCAGTAAGACTTTTGACAAAGTCTCTCATGAATTCTTTAAGAGTAATATAGAGAAAAGTTAGTTAGATGCTGTTTACTAGATGCGTTTTAGGTGCTTAGGAAAACCTAGCCCAAAATGGTTGTCAATAATTTACTGTTAGCTGCGGGGAGCTTTCATGTGCCATGAGGCAGGACCTGCCCTTGGACGGTTCCCTTTTTTGTATCAGTGATGAAGTAGAAATTACGTGGATGTGAATGCTTGTCCAGTAAAAGGTTACTGTTTGATTAATTAGTGCTGTCAAAATGAAACCGTCTGCCTTGCAGAATTGTGTGTGCCCGTAACTGCAAGTGTTTAAGCAGTGCCTTTATGATCATCTGTTGGAGATGCGTTAGAGGGAACTCCTGCTTGGGACGGAGGTTGAACTAAATTATGTTTAAATTTCTTTCTAACCCTGAGACCCTATTCAGGTACTATACTTTGGCTCTAAGATGATGAGTAAAATTCCTTTCTTGAAATCTGTTATAAATCTCTGATTTACACAGTTGGAAGTCTACAGTTTCTCAGGTATCCTGAGGACTGTGGTGGTGTGTGTGGTGTACCTTCATGGGATAAACATGCCTGCCGACATGTGAGACCTTTAAATGAGTGAGTGAGTATATGCAGAGTACTCTTAGCACATGTGTTTCAGGAACACCGATGTATGCTTTGAAGGGCTAACTAAAAGTGAATTATAGCGAAAGGAAGACCAGGAATAGAGAATGCAGCTCAATGGAGCCAGTGTTCCTTTTGGTCCAGTGTCTTTAGCTGAGTCGCCCTTGAAGGAAGCTTGGTAAGACCCCAGACTGTTTACCCTGGAGCAGGATGGGACAGAGTAGGGGCAAGATGTACTTCCCTTTCTTTCTTTTTTTTCTTTTAATATTTATTGGAGTATAGTTTATTTACAATGTTGTGTTAGTTTCAGGTGTACAGCAAAGTGAATCTGTTATACATATACATATATCCACTCTTTTTTAGATTCTTTTCCCATATAGGCCATTACAGAGTATTGAGTAGAGTTTCCCATGCTATACAGTAGGTCCTTATTAGCCCTTTCTTTTCTTATACACTTCCTTCATGAGGCTGGACAAAGGAGTTTTCTGATAACTTTTAATAAAACTGGCAAAAATAAAACAAGTGAATCTTCAGCTAGACATCCCACTAATTGTCTCCAATGAGGCATCTTACTTTGTAGAGAATTTTGAAATTCCTAGCATTAATAATTTCATCTTTTAAGCTTGAATCCAGATGGTGTGGGTTTCTCTTTTATTGAGATATGATTGGCATATAACATTACACTAGTTTCAGATATACAACATAATGATTCGATATTTGTATATATTGTGAAATGATCACAGTAAGTCCCGTCAACACCGATTACCACACACAGTTACAAATTTTTTTTCTTGTGATGAGAACTTTTAAGATCTACTCTCTTAGCAACTTTCAAATACGCAATATAGTATCATTAACTATAGTCACCGTGCTATTCATTGCATGGTATGTGTTTCTTGAAATCTGAACCAGGTTTCTAAATTGTTAAGGAAGAAAAGTCTCATGAGTGAGGGACAGGCTGACTCTTGGCCCAGCAGTGGGACCAACGTTTGATGTGTCAGAGACTGATGCTGCTGTACTGAGGCCCAAGCAGAGGTGCCGTGCTCTGCACTTAAAGTTGAGGTGCTGAGGTTTTCACATCTCTCCATTCCCCTCAAAAGGGTATGTGGAGTTAAGACAGGTCACAGGATCAAGGAGGGAAGAATTCCATATTGGCAGTAAAGCAGGTTCTCGGGCGATGAGCTGCTGGTACACTTTGTGGGATCAAAAAATGTGAGAGTGTACTCTGACCATGTTATTAATGAAATTATATGAAGTATTTCAGGCATACAGAATGCATTAAAATAATAAAACTTACAGACCTACGACCCAACTTAAATAAAACATTAACAGCACAGGTGAACTCCGTCATACCCTTCTCTCTGATCCTGCCACCCCCTCTCCTCTCAGAGGTAACCAGCATCCTGAGTTTCATGCCTTCATTTTTTCAGATGAGAGAAAGGAGGCCTAGAGAGGTTGGGAACCAGCTTAGTCTCACACTCCAGACTAGTGGGAACCACTGGGCGCCTTCTGCTTCTTCCCAGTGGGGAACAGTTCACTGTTAGTAAATTTGTACTGCTTCTCAGCCTTTTGGGTACACAGATCCTCCTGGACTTCCGATGGGGTTACATCCAGATAAGCCCTTCATACATTGAAAATGCATTTAATACACCTAACCTACCAAACATCCCAGCTCAGCCTGGGCCTTAAACATGCCCAGAACACTTACATTAGCCTAGAGTTGGGCAGAATCATCTGACACGAAGCCTATTTTATGATGAAGAGTTGAATAACTCACGTAATTTATTGCATACTGAACTGCAAGTGAAAAACAGAACGGTTGTCTGGGTCCAGAATGGTTGTAAATGTATTGGTTGTTTCCCCTCGTGATCCCGTGGCTGATGGGGAGCTGCCTTGCCCAGCATCACGGGAGAGGACCTATGGCGTATCGTAAACCCAGGAAAAGTTCCAAATTCTAAATTCAAAGAAGGGTTTCTACTGAATGTGTATCACTTTTGCACCTTCGTAAACTGGAAAAATCATTTAAGTTGAACCATTGTAAGTCAGGGACTGTCTGTAATCAAGTATGTGTGAGATAATACGACTTGGAGATGACTTTTGTGGTCCCAATAAACTGTGTAACTTTGCCTAATAAGCAATGGAGAATCAAAGGGAAGGAATTTTAGTCAACACTTCCTTGTTTGGAATCTTGGGATGTTACACTAAGGTGTAAGCGGATACCACAGAAGTTTGGGGACAGTCAGATGTGCAGACTGTTTAGAATCGAAATTGTGGTGGACTGTCCCGGTGGTGGCTCTGAGCTGTGGGGTGAGGCTGCAGTGCTAGGAAGCCCCTTTCAGAGCCCTCCTTTTCCTACCTGTGCAGATATTAGACATCTCCTAAGCCTTCAGGAAAACAGTACTGTTGAAATGAAAAATACCACTTCAAACTATTGTCCTAGAAAAGTGTTATCAGGACATTTGAATGGCTTCCTGGAAGAAATGAAAGTTAATGTGATTAATATACATTTTCTGGTGAATAAGAACCCGAAAGATTGAAGAAATATGTTTGGAGCAGTTAAATTTTCATAAAATTAAGAGAACAAACAAGATGATTTTCCTCCTGCTGGTAGAATGATACATAATCTTAAAATCCTGGAGGAAGCACAGGTGCTTTTCCCAATTTTATTTATAGATTTTTAACAGCCTGTGCTTTACACCCTGTCACTTTTTTTTCTTTAAAAATAACAGTTAAGGGGCTTCCCTGGTGGCGCAGTGGTTAAGAGTCCGCCTGCCGATGCAGGGGACATGCGTTCGTGCCCCGGTCCGGGAAGATCCCACGCTGCGGAGCGGCTGGGCCCGTGAGCCATGGCCGCTGAGCCTGCGCAGCCGGAGCCTGTGCTCCGCAACGGGAGAGGCCACAACAGTGAGAGGCCCGCGTACTGAAAAAAAAAAAAAAAAAAATAACAGTTAACAATTTTCACCTAGAACTGATTCACAGACATTTGAAAAGGTGGTATCTTTGGAGAAAGCTTGCAGGTGATCGCAAGATTGTCCCCCGGACATAATTGTCTCTGGAAGGCTGACATTTGATGCCTATAACAATCATCAAGCAAAGCTTTGAGAAACGAGTGGTACCTATGAAGAAGATTGATGGGTTCACGGCGAAAGAAGTAATAGGGAGCTGGGAATTTCTGAATTAGCCCATCTATCAAATGAGCAAGAGAACGTCAGACTGTCCCCATTTGCCCACCCATGTTCACCAGTTGGCGTGCCCAGTCCCAGCTGGGTTGATCTGGGGACTAACTGTTGTTTTATCAGTATTCTTTTGTCTTTCTCTAAAACGATACTGAAGTATATTCTCTCCACCTGCTGTGTAAGGAGCAGTATCTACCTCTTCACACCCAAATCATAGAACTTTAATGTCTTTGCAGGATTGATAAGAGCTGTTTAAGGCCACCATTTCAGACTTGGCATTTTTGTTCTTGTTTTCCAGACTGTATATTCTATGGCTCCATTCCCTTTTCCACAGTTGGCAGAGCTGAGGGAAAAATACACCTACAACATTACACCATTCCCAGCCACAATTAAGCCCACCTCAGTTTCTGGGTAAGGTCCTTTTTTTTTTTTCCTTCTTATTTTCATGATGGAAGACTTAATACCTTAATTTGTTATTAATATTTGTTAAACCCCAGAAATACATTTGAAGTAGTTTGGTGCTTAAAATCTGAATATCTCTTTCCCAAAGGTTTTGATTTAAATTCCAGAGGGAGATTTTTGAAAGTGTACTTTCCAAAGAAGGTTGGAACATAAACTGAAGGGATATTTAGCAACCCCACAACTTATTTAAAAATATCAAATATTAAAAATCTCAGTAATTAAAAAAGGGTAGAATCAAAGAAGTGTAGACAGATGAGCTAGTTTAAAATACTGTGGAGACCAGAAATTAACAAATATGTATACACACACACACACACACACACACACAGGAATTTAATATATGAAAATGTAAATCAACACTGAAAAGATATACTATTTAGTAAATGGTGCTGGGCCAATGAGACTCAGTCTGGAAAGAAAGAAAGTTAGAGTCATACTTTACACCATACATCAGGATAAACTCCATAGAGATGAGACAGTTAAATAGAAAAAACTGAAATAATAAGCAGAAGAAAATGTGGAAGGATGTCTTAAGTTCTTTGGAATTGGGAAGGCCTTAATAACTGACTCAAAAAAACCAATAAGGGATAAAAAATTAAGTACTTTAAAAATAATTTTCTGCATGACTAAAACCAAAACAGAGCAAAAGAAAACCTCCGTAAGCAGACACAAAAATATTTGTGAAAAAATATTTGTAACTGATTCCTCTCATATATAAAGTTCTTAGAAGTCAATAAGAAAATGACCACCATCTGAAAAATGATGAAAGTATGGGAATAGGCAGTTTACATAAAAGGCAGCTTCACTTGGACTAAGAGAAATGCAGCTTAAAGCAAGATTGAGATTCTGTTTTTTTCACCTATCAGGTTGACAAAAATTCAAAAGGTTGATGTGCTCTCTGTTGATAAGGCTATAGGGAAACGGGCACTCTTACACTTTGCTCACGAGAGGTTAATTACCATGGGATTTGGGGCAGGCAATTTGACCGTATTTTCCCACATTACTATTGCATATATCCTTTGACCCAGCAATTCTACCTTTCTGAATTATCCAACAAATATATTTGTACACATGCAAAACACAGTAGGTATAAGGTTATTTATTGCAGTGTTGTTTATAATAGTTTAATATTGGAAACCACTTGAGTGTGCATCATTTAGCAGCCTGGTTCCATAACATGGGCTACATACATACAATACAGTGCACACATACAAACAATAATGTATACATACGGTACAGTGCAGACATACGAACAATAATGTATACATACAGTACAGTGCAGACATTAAGAAAAGGATGAGGAGGAAGCTCTCTGTGAATATGGAGAGATTTTTTTTTTAGGTGAATAAAAGCAAGGTGCAGAAGAGTGTACTTATATATAGCATGCTAATACTTATGAAAAAGAGGTGAAAAATGAGACTGTATAGTCATATTTGCTTATTTAACTGATAAGGAAGCTGAAGAGCACATCAGAAACTAGTAACAGTGGTCACCTGTGGGGATTAAGTGGGGCAAGAACAGGGTAGAAGTTGGACAGGGATGGGAGATGGACTTTATATATATATGTATAAATTATAAAAATATAATATATAATTATATAAATATATAAATATGTTACAGAAATTATAATCATGTATATACCTTATATATATGTCATTTAAGTCATGTGGCTATATTACTTATTTAAAAATAATACCACTTTTTGGAAAAATATTCCTTTTTCTTTTATGTTTTCCAAGACGACGTGGTAAGGTCAGAGACAGCGATGAAGAGAATGACCCAGATGATGAAGATGCTATTGCTAATGCAGTGGGGTGTCTCGGACCTTTTAGTGGGCTCCTGGCACCTGAACTGCAGAAGTACCAAAAGCAAGTTAAAGGTAAAGAGGTGGCATCTGTTAGATACTCACAATGTGTTGGTTCACTATAGCAAGGGTAGTATTCTTGTGTCCTATAAATGCCTGTTGTTTCCCGAACTGATTACCACTATTAAAGGTCTTTATTAAAAGTAACTTCTCTGTTACTTTATCATTTAGGAGGATCTCTCTGTTATGTGTTACATGCATAATACATATTTCTTTTTCTTTATGATTCGTTTTGCCTCCCACTCGTCTGATTTAAGTTTGTGTGCTCAGTTCCTTAGCACCGAGCCTGGCATATAATAGATGCTTACTACATTCTGTTTGAGTTAAATTGAATCCATTATAGACTGGCTTCTTTTCCACTATAGAAGTACTCCCTAAAGCCAAAATATTATGGTACCTCTACTTGAATTTCAGTGACCAGAAACTCATTATCTCATAAGGCATTCTGCTAATTCCTCTGCTTAGCCCAGCGTTTCTAGTTTTGAAGAGAGAAACTCCACTTACTAGTTCTGTTAATAGTTCTTCTCTTCAGAACAAAATAGAACAAGTCTGCTCCCTCTTCTGCTGGATGTCTCCTTTGAATCTTGAGGACAGTCATCACGTCCCCCAAAAGTTTCTTCATGGTCCAAATTCAGAATTTCTCAAAGATATGTCTTCCAGAACTTTTAAAGTTCTATAAATTCACCTCTAAATGTCCTGCAGTTTGATAGTATCCCCCTTAAAAAGTGGTGCTCTGAATTGAATGTCATGCTATGTTTGTTTTTTTCTTGCAGAAAATAGATTGGACATTATTCATGTAATGAACTCTTTTGAAGCAGTTCGCGGTTCCCCCACTGTGATCTTTCTTATCTTTGGTGGCAGCTCTTCCTTTATGACATATATTCTAGTTTGAAGACCATTCTCCGTGCTGAAAGAGGACAGAAACAAAAGATGTCAGGCACCTCTGCATTCTCTTTGCCATCTGCTAGCTTTATACTGCCTTCTCAAAGTCATGGGGCTATTTTCTTGTTTTTGTTCCTCTTGCTTAGAAGGCTTCCTTTTTGTTTGTCTGTTTGTTTTGTTGTTGTTTTGGTCGTGGTAGTTTTGAGTATGTTCTGCAAGCCTTAGCTTGTTTTGAGTTTTAACCTGCTTAATGTTCGGTTCATGTCATTTTGTGTGTGTGTTCTTGGTATGCACTCCCCTGTCATCTTTTTAAATGACTTAAAAAAATCTGAACTCAACAAGAGTTCTGTTGGTTTTGTAATGGTTTCTATCTCCTCTTTAGTTGCCTGAATTTTAGCTTTTGGTTTCTAGCTACGGGATCAATTAGTATTTTAACTCTGTTTTTGAATCTGCTTTCTGTCATCTGGGTCTACGTTCCATTTTTTTCCCCCCTGTTATTCTTTCTGTGCAATTATAGGCTCTGGGATGACATGGTCATTTTCTCCTAAATTTCATCCTTAGTCTTTCTTGTTGGTTTTACTTTAGTTAGATTAGAGGTCCTCTTTTAATTTTCTTCTCCTTAGAGAAGTATTTTCAATAAAAAAGAAAGTTTACCAGATGTTCAGTCTTTATCTGAATAACACTTTCAGCAGATGTTAGGATACTTGAAATCTCCTACTAATCTTTTTTCTTAAGCTTGTCCCCAGGCAAGTTTTACATATCGTGTTAGAAAAGCCTAATTTTATCCCCTGTTTACCTGTGTGGCATGTGAGTGTATTTTCACACAGTACTTATTTCTGTTTCTTGGAGGTAATCTCAAATTTATTTGAGGGATAAATCTACTAGTTGTTGGTGTTAACAGGAGCAGAAACCACGTCAGACATAACACACATAGTAGACAGTCAGGAAGTGCTTGTTAAATGAATAAAAACATTTCGTTTCTAGTGATACCATGATCTAAATTCTTGATAATCTTATAGAATGTCTTGCTGTTTTTAACTTAAGAAAAACTCACTTTTAATGACTGACTAAACCCTACAGTGTAAAATTTACAAATTTATAGTTGTGAGTCCTCGTGCAGTTAGTTATGTGGAACCTTGTAAATCCTCATGTGGTTATATGGAAATCTGTACCCTGACTTTAGAAAACTAGAGTGATATTTTTCTAAGGGAATTTTAGAAAATGACAGTGATTTTTTATCTGGAAACAGCGGACCTTATGTCCATATAATGAACAAAGGGGTCATAAAATCAAACAATGAACCCACACAGCTCGTTTCAGACTCACAGTTAGCCTAATAAGAAAATGCAGAAATGTTTTCAGGACCAAATAAAAACAAGTACTAGACAAATTCTAGTGTACATGTTTTTTATGGTTCAGAATTTCCTGGAGGTTAAGATACTACCCCAGGTTATATAGTGTAAGCAATTCCCAGTTAGTCCCGTTCTCCTCCTGTGATAGTGTCTCCTTGTCTCTATTCCTTGGAATATAGAGCCAAATGGGGACCAGAATCTGAGATCCAATAACATTGCGGAGCTGAGTCCAGGAGCGATCAACTCCTGCCGAAGTGAATACCATGCAGCTTTTAACAGTATGATGATGGAACGCATGACCACAGATATCAACGCGCTGAAGCAGCAATATTCTCGGATTAAAAAGAAGCAGCAGCAGCAGGTTCATCAGGTGTATATCAGGGCAGGTAATGTACTTCTTTGAGTCAATTTCAGCTCCGTGTCAACTTGTGAAAGGAAGACCGAGCATTCCCAGGATGTCCTGGGAATTACTGCTCACTCTGGCTCGGCATCCACCAACACAGCTGGCAGGAGACAATAACATCTTTATCTTCTCACTTTTTATTTTATCTTATCAGGCTCTAAATAAGAGAAAGGTCCCAAGGACCAGGCAATTGATGGTATTCAATACTTCTTTACTCTGTATGCTTGTGGAGAAGGCTTTACAAATGATTAGAATGTTGCAAAGCCATGCAGTCCTTGGATTTGAGACATTTGGGAGCTATTGCCTCTTAAATTTCAGGCATTTGGAAGTAGAATTTAGTCATCTGTATACTGGTAAATAATATTGCTACCAGTCATTTAGGTAGTAATACAACAGATGTTGTGATCAGAGGAAACGGAAAAAGCCATTACTGTGCCTGCTGACTGTGGGTTAGCAGTGTCTTGGGAGTCTGCTGAGAAGGACACAATTGTACTGCAGTTGGAAATGCTCTTTTCCAAGGATTGTCAAGCTTCCTTTTTCCTTTAAATTCCCCAAATCCCAATGAACAGTCTGATTTATTGTTTAATATATGCTGATTTGGGAATTGGTTTGTCTTATTTTAAGCGAAATCCTAATGAAAATGATGCCGATCCAGGATTAACCAAGATGTAAATTTGACATGTTTTTAAGAGGCTTGTGAGCTTGTGACTGATCTTGCAAAAAAACTGAATTTACCTTTCCCTTGTTGGGGAGGAGTAGGCAACTTCTTAAAGATGCTTACTTTATCCTGAATCATTAAAAAAGCAATCACAAAAGGAACTAACAACTCTAACACTTTAATTTTCAAAACATTGGCATATACATATCCTCATTTGTCCTCAAATCTATGAGAAAGGCAAGGACAGATATTCTTCTGTCCTTTTAAAAAATGAGGAAATGGTAATTCGGGAAGGCTGAGCAACTGTCTAGGATTATATAACTATAGTGAGTGGTCAGGCCAGGGCTAGAACCCCCATGTTCTGATTCTTTATGTAGTTCTTTTCCAACCACTTTCAGAAGCTTTAGGTGGAATGGTGAACAATTGCCACTGGGTACTAAATCAGCCCAGTGTCTGTACTCTAGTCAGGGGTCAGCAAACTATGGTCTGTAGGTCAAATTCTGCTCACTGCCTGTTTTTATAAATAAAGTTTTGTTGAAACACAGGCATGCCCATTTGTCTACATATTGTCTATGGCTGCTTTTGCACTACAGTGGCTAAAATATTTATAGTCTGGTCCTTTACAAGAAAAGTTTGCTGACCCCTACTCTAGATCCGGGTTTATGTGGTTATTTTTAGGGAGAGATTGCTGCTCAAGGGCAAAGTTTGAGAGCATTGTTTCTCAAACTTTAGTGTGAATACGCATCACTTGGGGATGTGTCAAAATGAGGAATCTGCTTCAGTAGCTGTGGGTGGGACTGAGATGATGCATTTCCAATAAGCCTCCAGGCGATGCCACTGCTGCTGGGTGGGGATTGCACTTTGAGTAGCGGGGGTTTTAGAGGAGATGGTGTAGGATAGGATCAGCAGCACAGGCGGAGAGATTGAACTTGTGCTAGAGGCAAAAGTCCTCAGCTTCTGAGATTTAAAGGAAGGTGGTAAGGATGGTGGTTGAGGTACCAGCTTCCTAGGTTAGGGAGGACGGGAAGTTAAGGCTTTTCAGTCCTGATAGCTTCTGTTTGTATGGAGAAATTGGAGGAAAAGTTGTTTGCTTGGGAGTAAGTTGAAGGTTGGGTGGGAGCTTAAAGAAAGTAATGAAGATTTGGATCGGCCGTCGCAAGCAATGGGAGAGGGAAAGAAAGTTTGTTCAGCGGCATTGCGGACCTAACAGAAATAGGAAGTTATGAGTTTAAGGGATATCAATCCACATGGCTGTGTGATTTCCCCCCACCCGCATCCCCACCCCCAGCAGCTATTAGCAGCTCCTGTTTTGGAAAGGAGAATGTGAATTGTGGATCTAGAGTGGAGTTTTGCCAGGCCTGTGTGATAAAGCCATAGGGATGCCTGGATGTGTGGTTATTGGTGAGGTGTGGTCCAAGGGATCCACCGTGCATCTAGCAGGGTAGGGGTGTAATTGAGCCGAGGAGACGGTGAGAGGTTATGAGAAGATTGAGGGATCAAGGAACGGAAATCTTTATGGTTTAGTACCAAGTATAGTTACATCGAGAGTCTGAGAGCTGGAAGAGTCAAAGAGAGGAATATGAGAGTTAAATATTTTTCACAAGAGGCAGATCCGAGTGATGAGGTTTAGGATGGAACTGGGCAGGTGGAGGATGGGTCAGTCACCGAGGCAGTAAAGTAACCGGGGTAGGTAAGAGGACATAGAGTGAAGAGGAAACAGGTGTCAAAATTTCAGTGAAGATTGGACTGTGACCAGAGGTAGGTAGATAGGAGCAGTCGAGAAGCACAGACGGGAGTTCAGCCACGTGACCTAGATATCAGGAGGAAGGCTGTTTACACAAAGGCGGTGGGGTCTGCTCTTGATACTTCTGCCTGCAGCTGTCGTCCCTGGGGCCATGAATGTTGAAGCTTCATTGGAAATAGGGGCTAGGTCAGCCACAGGATGAGGACGGTAATACTGTTAACAGTGCCTTGCAGGAGAACACAGCTTTTGGTGCTTTCCTGTTTTCAATTTGCTTTCAAAGTCAATTGAGGACACAGGAGTGGAAGTAGAGCCAGGCACTGGATAGCTGTGATGTCACTGCATTTTTACCACCTTCTTATCACTTCTCTCATTCTGCTGTCTCTCAATAATATGCAGTGTGTTGTTTTTCTACCTCTCAGAAGCTGACAGCTGGTAATCTATATGGTCATAGTGTTTGACCTATTATTTAAAAAAAAAATCCTCAAAGATTTCCTAGATACAAGACCTCCGAGGTTGCTTCTCAGACACAAGGCTCTCTGTAAAAAACATTAGGGAGGCTGGGCTCTAATTAGTAACAACGGGTCAGAGTCTGTTCCTTTTTGTATCCTCAGCCGCTTGTCTCCTCCTCTTTGAAGAGGAGGGAATCCGTACCCCAGGCTCTAGGATCGAATTCAGTTTCTGCTGCCTTCAGTTACATGACTCTGCCAAGACCTGGGAAATATGTGGGCAGGGTCCGGGCACAACCTGTGTGTGACTCCTGTTCTGTGCTGGATGTCTTTCTCTGTGGTACCTTTCACACGACCTTTCAACATTTCTTTCAGACAAAGGGCCAGTGACCAGCATTCTCCCATCTCAGGTAAACAACTCTCCAGTTATAAACCACCTTCTTTTAGGAAAGAAGATGAAAATGTCAAACAGAGCTGCCAAGAATGCCGTCATCCACATCCCTGGTCACACAGGAGGCAAAGTATCTCCCGTCCCCTATGAAGACCTCAGGACCAAGCTCAATTCTCCATGGCGAACTCACATCCGGGTCCACAAAAAGAACACGGCGAGGACCAAGAGTCAGCTGGGCTGTGGGGACACCGTCGGGCTGATAGACGAGCAGAACGAGGGCTGCAAGACTCACAGTCTGGGGGCAGTGCAGGCATTTTCCTCCGATTGTGCGGGGGCAGCTCAAAGGGAAGGTGGCAGCTCTGATGGCGGCACTGGGAGGACCATCGAAGGGCAGTCTCCAGAGCCACTGTTTGGGGATGCTGATGCCGACGTGTCTGTGGTCCAGGTGAAGTTAGAAGCCTTGGAACTGAACGCAAGGGATGCTGCTGCTGAAACTGATCCCAAGGTGCACCTGCCCTGCCAGCAGCACCTCCCGGAGCCGCCAGACACACCTGGAGGAAACAAGGCCCCTGGCAAGTCTCCCCAAGGCAGCCACCCGAAAACTCCCATCTTTAGCCCCTTTCCCAGCGTCAAGCCACTGCGGAAGTCAGCCACTGCCAGGAATTTGGGATTATATGGTCCTACAGAAAGAACCCCAACCGTGCACTTTCCTTACATGAGCAGGAGCTTCAGCAAGTCCAGCGGTGGAAACAGTAGTACTAAGAAACGGTGACATCTTTCAGCAACTGTGTATCCACATTCACCTCTTCACGGTGGCAGAAGGGTTCCAGCTGGATGGCTCCAAGAGAGCTTCAGTTGTCCATTGAAAACGAAGAGATAGGTTCAGAGATGAGCAACGGTTCATAAAAATGGGAACTGGAAATTTTATAATGGGTGCTAGAATAGGGATGTCTTCCGATCATCGATACAGTGGGTTCTTGTGGCAAAATAAATATTGTGGTTTTAAAGTGTGAAGTTTTCCCAACTTTTCATTGTGAGCTGTTTAGAAAAGACTTTGTATCTAGGCTGTTAACCCCTCTTCCTTCCTCCTGTTCTGAGGGCCTTCAGGGTGCCTGTGACAACCCCCCCACCCAACCTTCCAGTTCTCTGGGTGTTATTAATACTCAAGCATGCACACACTAGCTTGCTAGAACAGAAACTGTAAAAAGAAAGTAAGTTCCTTAGTTGCAAAGAACTTCCCAATTTCCCTCTTCGTGCCCCCCTGGGGAGAATGTTTGTACGTGTGAGTTTTCCTTCAGTAGTTTCTTTCAGCCGGTCTCAAAACTGGGTTTTATTCTTGTGCTAAAATGCAGGAGAAAAATCTAGATAGCCTTTCTTTCACTTTCTATTTCTACCCGCAAAAGGAAGAAAACCTTTATCTGTTGAAATGTAGCTTGATCATCAGCTGGAAGATCTTATGAAGAGGACACAAATGGGTTATGCCTTAAGCAGTTGCTCTCAACAGCTGCTGACTCCACCGAGCTTTCCTCGAGCTTCGTGTTGGCTTCTTAAGCAGAGTTTTGGTCCTCGTTGGTGGGATGATCCATGGGCTCTATACAGAGCTTGTCTGGCCTCCACCATGCAGCTCATTTACCTATCAGTTCTCCACTGCAGATGCGAGGAGCCTCTGCTCAAAAGCCGGAACATGGCACCTGCAACTCTGTTACTTGAATTTTGTGCTTTTTTTAATGGGTGGGAGTACTTTGTTGAGTACTTTCTTACTTGAACACTGCCTTTCCCTGGAGAAGGCCCCAGTGCTTTCTAGCTCTGTCTCGCCCATTCCTCCCCAGAGACAGCACCTGTTATCTCCACCATGCAGATGGGAACTCTGAGCCACACAGAGGTGAAGTAGTACTTCAGATACTCAAGGTAAATACTCCCGATACTCAGTGTGACTCAGCCACATTGCCTCCAGTGCAGTAGGTGGGTTTTATGCTCCGTGTACCCAGGTGCATTGGCTACATAGGTTCTAGAAACCAAGACTGGGAAGCTATTCACTGCACTCCCTCCTGACTCAAAGGACCTTTCTCCAGATGGTACAGAGTCCTGAGATGGCATTTCATAAAACCAGCTTTGACCTTCTTATCCGAAAACGTAGTTCATTTAAAAAATGCTTCATGCAGCTGTCATTTTGGCTGGACAAAAGGCTCACTCCTCAATCCCCTTCTCCCACCAACGTTAGAAGATAGACTTGGCATTTTTATCCTCGTTCCCTGGAAGACCTCGGCTAGGCTTGCCGGCATTTTGATGAGGCAGTCAGTATTCATTGGAGCTAATTGGATTGCTAATTCTGAAACCAAAGCTATAGTTTTAGAAAGAGTTTTTACTATGAGAGGCACTAATTTTTATAATAAAACAGAGAATGCGGCTGTGTGGGCTTTTTTGCACAGAAAACACAAGAATGATATATACAATGAGAAAAGTTATCCCTTTTGTGGTATTTTTACCCTCCAAAGAACTGAAGATGGAAAATATGACTAATAAGTTATTGCAGTTTGGGTCTTGCAGGAGAATTCTGTGCCATCTGAAGTTAGCATGCAGCTTCTTAAAAAGCAGCCGCTCCCACAGCCTGTGTCTTGGGAAGGGTGTAGGTGGAGAGTTGGGATTACTTCGCATACCACCCCCAGGACGAGACCCACTGCATTTTCCAAAGTTAGGGCAGTGATACGATTTTCTTCCATCTGCTGAACTTTACATTCCACCTTGTATTCTTCCCTCCTCCCCCTTCCCAAGTGAGTCAGAATAGTCATTTCCCCTTGAGGGATGTCTGACTTGAATAGAGAATTTTTCTTTTCTCTCTTGAGTCAGCTCCCAGCTCCCGGAGGGTCTGGGTCTGGGGAGGCGGGTGAGGCGGTGGAGGGCACTTACTGCAGTTCTTAGGCGTGTACCATCGCTGTCTGCCACCTGTCTTAGGGTTAGTAGCACATGCTGTATCTGTTTCCTGGGGTTGGTCTTCCTGAGAAAAGAATGGATGTGACGGCACACGGCTTGGGATAAGTATCTGTTGAATGAATGAATAAACTACTGAAAGGAAAATAGTCCTTTGAGGTAAAAATGACCTCATCAGGATTTCCAAACCTGACAGATTCCTGTCAAAGCACTCTGTCCTGTTAAAGTGCATGCGTTGTACCATGTAATCACCATGTGTATCGGTCAACTTGTGAGCTTTGCCTACTTTAGAAAATAAAGGATCTGCAGTAGCCTGTAGCACACAGCATGTACGAAGAGACCAGTATGGACTTTTATCTTCTTTGTATTGGACACTGTATGCCAGCACCAGTACTTACCAAGTAGCGGTTTCTTCATTTTTAGATATGTCTGTACCCCGTCAGCACTTAGGCCGGAGCCGACTCCTCATGTCTCTGCACCTCGGTTCTCTTACAAAAGCCTCCAGATACTTTAAACCTAGTTTGTAATGTCAGCCTATGGGGCTGTAACTGTTTGGAATATTGTATTCCCTTTTTCAGTCTCTCTTGTTCTGAAGAACTGTACTGATTACAAACATATATGCATAAAGATTCTCATTATTGTAGCTATTGTGACGTTGTTTATCTGAGCGCCTGCATAGAACGCTGTTGTGACCTTCCCCACCCCCTTCTCTTACCCTGTCAACTTTACCCCACCTTGGTCACGTGAACCAAGAGAACAGCCCAATAAACTCCATCTCCGCCAGTCTAATCACTGGGTTGCTGGGTGGCCTATGACCTGCCAAGAACTTGGCAAAATGGCGAGTTCCCAAATATGAGTAAAAGAGTTTATTCAGGAATGTGTGTGTGTGTGTGTGGAAGTATGTGTGTGTATAAAAATAACCTGTGGATCTGTCATTTTTCTTTGTTTTAATAAAATAGAACAATAAGAATGCCATTTAGCTTCCTGGTCTTATGGATTCTAGATAATGGAGAGCCGTGGTCAAGTGTACAGCCTGCCATCTCCCCTCATAAAATCTCCCTTTACTCTTTCTGAGCCACTTTATTTTTTTTTAACATCTTTATTGGAGTATAATTGCTTTACAATGGTGTGTTAGTTTCTGCCGTATAACAAAGTGGATCAGCTATACATATACATATGTTCCCATATCTCTTCCCTCTTGCGTCTCCCTGCCTCCCACCCTCCCTATCCCACCCCTCTAGGTGGTCACAGAGCACCGAGCTGATCTCCCTGTGCTATGCGGCTGCTTCCCACTAGCTATCTGTTTTACATTTGGTAGTGTATATATGTCCATGCCACTCTCTCACTTCGTCCCAGCATACCCTTCCCCCTCCCCGTATCCTCAGGTCCATTCTCTACGTCTGCGTCTTTGTTCCTGTCCTGCCCCTAGGTTCTTCAGACCTTTTTTTTTTTTTTTAGATTCCATATATATGTGTCACCATACGGTATTTGTTTTTCTCTTTCTGACTTGCTTCTCTCTGTATGACAGTCTCTAGGTCCATCCACCTCACTACAAATAACTCAATTTTGTTTCTCTTTATGGCTGAGTAATATTCCATTGTATCCATGTGCCACATCTTCTTTATCCATTCATCTGTCGATGGACACTTAGGTTGCTTCCATGTCCTGCCTATTGTAAATAGAGCTGCTGAGCCACTTCTTTTTGCTACCTACAGCTGTCATTTGAGGCAGCATTTTAAATATATTAGTTTCCTAATTAGAAAAATGACGTGTTAAGAAAATCTGGAAAACAGAAAGAGCACGAGGAATCATTGGTATTCTGGTATGGGTCTCTCCACTATGTTTTTTTATGTGTGTTCGTGTATATACACACCACTATCTACAAAAAGATATACTGAGAAAACTAAGCTTTCTTTCCATTAAATGCTCTTTTACAGTATCATTTTCAGTAACTGTTATTTCATCATGTGTTTTTGCCAGAATTCACATAACCAGTGTCTCGTCCACGAGGTGTTTTTTTTTTTTTTAAATTGAAGTGTAGTTGATTTTCAATATTATGTTAGTTTCAGGTATATAGTAAAGTAATTTGGTTATACATATATGTATGTATAATTTTTTGGCTTCTTTTCCATTATAGATTATTAAGAGATATTGAATATAGTTCCCTGTGCTGTACAGTAAATCCTTGTTGTTTATCTGTTTTATATATGGTAGTGTGTATCTCAAACAGGTATTTTTTGATTGTAGATAGTACTGGAGAGAACATCCTAATACTTACAACTTTGTACACAACCCTAAGAATTTTTTTAGGGTATGTTCCTCCAGGTGGAGTTGCAGGGTCAGAAAGTATGTGCATTTTAAAAACTTTATATTATGTATTGCCAAGTTGCCATCCTTGAAGATTGAACTTACTATATATACAAGCAGAATGCCTGTTTCTCTACACCTCCGGATGAGGCAGTAGTTTCTTTCTTTTTTTCCCTAGGACCTCCATCATTGATAGACGCAGTGATAATGGGCATTCATATCTCATTCCTGACTTTTAAGAAAACAATTAAGTAAGATGTTTCCTGAGATTCCTGGTAGGTATCTTTTTATCAGGTTAAGGAAAGTACCTTTTATTCTTTGCTCACTAAGAGATTTTTAAAAAATCAACAAATATTTAACTTTATCAGATGATCCCTAATTGCATCCTTTGAGAGGGAAGTGGTGCTTGAGATTTGGTATCTTTGAACTTGAGAAAATAGCCATTACCGGGTTTCATCGAAGCATATTAAGATATTTTAGAGTTGCAAGTGATAGCAGTGAAAGTTTTATATGCAAATTTTCATTGCACTGTTAAATTTACTAGAGGAAATTTGGAAACAGTAGAAACAATGTAAACATCTGAGAATAGGGGTAATGGTTACATTAATTATGGAAGTGCAATGGCCCATAAGTGTTGGGGCCATTGAAATGGCAGTTATCTCTTATCCACATGAGGCAGTTCAGATGAAAGTTTCAGTGAAGTCTGGAGTCATAGAATCACTAGGATACAGCTACGGATGGGAAGCCCTTACTGGATGATGGCTAAAGCAGAACTGTGCCGTGTAGCTCTTCCACAAAGGCAGCCTGGGCTCAATTAAATAGGGACCAAATGGGGACCCATAGACTCTGGGGGTTGGATCAGCTCCCATGAATTTCCTTGCTGCCTGTGTCCTGAATCTGAGTCTACTTCTTTCCTGGTGCTCAGCTCTGATCAAACCCACTGACCTTTTTCAAAGTCACTCTCTATCCCATTCTCCTCATTCCTTCCAGCACAGGCAAGCCTTATCTGACTGCTATACCCTGCATCCCAGGGGCCTCGAGAGTCTTCTGTTTAAGGTTAAAAAACCAGAAAGTTGACTGTTTCTTAATATTTGCATTCCTTCTATATATTCCTGTAGCACTTCTAGTTTTTCTTTAGGTGATGTTGATCCTTGGGGAGGAGGTGGATCAAGTTCCCTAAGGGGTCAACAGCTTTCTGGGTGGGACTTAGCTGATATTTCAACCCAGGTGTCTCCCAACCCCTGGAGAGTTTAGAAATCTGTATTAAAACAAAATAAAGCAACAACAAAACAAAAAAACCTCCCCTAGAAATTTCGATACTGAACTAGATTTGACAACCACTGGTCAGCCTATTTTAAATGTCCTTCAACTAGTCTCTCCCATCCTACCCCACCTCTCTGTTGCCATGGCTACACATTGCTGCCAGAGTGATTCTTCTAAAATGAAAAACCGATCAGACCATTCCTCTGGACAAAATCCTTCAATCGGTTCCCATCTTCTGGAGTATAAAGGCTAAAACTCTTGTCTTAGTTTGATCTGGCCCGTAGTTTGATCTATCATCATCAGCAGAATAACATCAACCATTTGTTGAGATCCTATCTGCTAGGCACTATGCTAGCTCCTTTATATATGTTATCTCGCTGGCATATTCCTCCCAAGAACCCCACAAAGCATATTATTCCTGTATTAGAGATGATAAAAGTGGGATGACTTGTTATGTCCTTGACCACGTTTACCTCATGGCAAATAGCAGGGTCCTTATCCCTCTGACACGAGAGCTTAAGCTCTTTGCCCTGCACTGTCTGCACTGTGAGAACTTTGCATACAGCAACCTGAAATTCCCTGAAAGCTCCTTGCTCTCCCAACACCCTCGTAACTGTGTATTCATTAACCTCTGCCTAGAACACCCTCCTTGCTGCAGTCTGCCTGGGAAACACCCACCCATCCTTTTAGTCATATCACACACATCAATGGGGTCAGATCCAATCCCTGCCACTTTCCAATAGTATGATGTTGTGTAAGTTTCTTAACATCTGGGACCTTCTATCTCCACATCTGTACAAGGAGGATAATAATTTCAACCTCATAAGGTTTGTTGTGGGCTTCTGCTATTTTTGCTCCCTAGAATTAACTACCTTCCTTGGGCAACAGTGCCCTGGAGAGCTTTGTTCTCTAACTCTCTCCATGTAGTCTGGTGAAGTTGATGCCCCAGGAGCACAGGGACCAAGCCATTCAGCACTCTCCCTCTTCCCTGCTATGGTGTCTGACTCATGGTCAAGCACATGGGCAAAGAAACTCAATTCCTGGGCTCTTGTTCTGAACTCTTGGGGAAGCTGATTTGCTCGTTTTTTAGTGGATTTGAACCTAAAGGAAAAAGCCCAGGAGTTGCTGCCGGCAACCATCTTGTAACATCTCCCCATGAGAGGAGAGTTTCTTGGAGAAGTGAGTCAACACTCAACAAGCAGAGCTCAGAAACAGAAACCAGGCCCTTTTCATATCAGATGACCCCTGGATCAGGCCATACCTGAAGTTAAATTAATCTCTCTACACCATTTATTACATCAGCCAACATTCCAGTTTTGGGTTTTACCCTGTTTGGTTGGGTTTTCTATCATTCATATTAAAAACCTGTCAATTGGAACAGGCATTTTATGAAGATGACAGGTTAAAAAGGCAAAATAGTGGTACAGTCAGTAAAAATTAGCTAATATTTTTAGTTTAGTGAGTCAAACCTCTCTTGAGCTCTGTTATTTTTGGGGGCTCTGTCCTCCCCATCATAATAATAGATAGTGTAAGCTGGTGATAGAGTCAGGGAGAGTGGTTCTTGTTTTACAAAGAGGGTTCTTTCCTCCAGCCTTTGGATCTTCTTTGGCCTTGTATCTCCTTGTGGCAGAAGGACAAGTGATTCTGAGTATGCAACGATTTTCCACCAATCTTACCTATTGTTCCAGCCCCATCTGCATTCACAGCTGAGTCCCATGAAGAGCAGAGAAACTATATGCAAAACATGGAAGGGTTGTTTTAACTGAATTCCATAAAATTTGGGGGTCCAACAGCATATTTGTGGAATTGCTCTCACCGGCTATAATGGAAACTGAGGGCATTTCCCTTCCCTCCCTCAGGTGCTGATGCAGCTCTCTGACAGAGAAGGCTCTGGAGCAGCTCGGGTGGCATCTGATGGGAAGCAGCAGGGCTGGGTTGGGGAGTGGGCCTCTTGGGGAGCTGAGGCGTCCAGCAGAGTTGTAGGAGCACCTGCTGGGGAGCACACCTGTTTGGGGAAACAAGAGAAGCACCTCTTGAGGATTTCAAGAAAACCTTGCCCTGTGTTAAGAGGATAGGAAGACGTTATAGGCCCTACCTCAAAAGATGTATGTGAGAACAGTGGTTTGAGTTGTTGCTGTTACAGGGACCCTACCTGGATGAAAAATTTGCTGAGGTCTGTGAAAAGTCAGGTTACATGTAACTGTCACCTGATATACTCCACATATGTATATGCAACCAAACTAGCAGATGGTGAAAAGCTTAAAGTTTTTTTTTTTTTTTGCACGTGGAACTATGGACCAGAGTTTCTAGTGCATTTTTTATGTGGGAAACAAATCACAGAATCATAGAATTATTTGACAGAAGTGTTTGTATTGGAATAATGGAATTACTAAATGTCAGATCTAGAGATCATGGAGCTCAGTGGTTTTCAATATCTTTAAGCAACAGGACATTTACAAAATTATTTAAACTTTCACTTTGCACATATTTGCACATGGTGAAAATTCAAAATGTACAAAAAAGCACATGGTAAAAACTAGGTCTCCCTCCATGCCTTGTCTCTTAGCCAACCAATTTCTCTACCCACTGGAAACCACCGCTACTATTTTCTTGCATACCCTTCCAGGAAGATTTTATGCATGTTCAAGCACTGTCACACGCACATATTTATAAGTAGCAGCATAATAACCTTCTGAACCTTTTTTTAAAAAGTAAATTTATTTATTTATGGCTGTGTTGGGTCTTCCTTGCTGTGCGCAGGCTTTCTCTAGTTGCAGTGAGTAGGGGCTACTCTTCCTTGTGGTGCACGTGCTTCTCATTGTGGTGGCTTCTCTTGTTGCGGAGCACCAGTGCTAGGTGCGCGGGCTTCAGTAGTTGTGGCGTGCAGGCTCAGTATTTGTGGCTCGTGGGCTCTAGAGCGCAGGCTTAGTAGTCTTGGTGCATGGGCTTAGTTGCTCCATGGCATGTGGGATCTTCCTGGACCAGGGATCGAACCCATGTCCCCTGCATTGGCAGGTGGGTTCTTAACCACTGTACCACCAGGGAAGTCTTGAACCTTTCTTTTTTTTGTTTTTTTTTTTTTTGCGGTACGCGGGCCTCTCACTATGGCGGCCTCTCCCCTTGTGGAGCACAGGCTCCGGACGCGCGGACATGGCTCGCGGGCCCAGCCGCTCCGCGGCATGTGGGATCTTCCCGGACCGGGGCACGAACCCGTGTCTCCTGCATCGGCAGGCGGACTCTCAAACACAGCGCCACCAGGGAAGCCCTGTTCTTTCTTTCTTTCTTTCTTTTTTTTTGGTCCTTATTGATACCAGTTCTTTATACACTAAGAAAAATGTCCTCGTCTGTAATATGAGTTCTGATATTTTTCTCATTGCTGATTATCTTTAAATTTGTTTATGCTACTTTGTTTTATATTTTTTAACAACTTTATTGGAGTATAATTGCTTTATAATCGTGTGTTAGTTTCTGCTTTATAACAAACTGAATCAGCTATACATATACATATATCCCCATATCTCCTCACTCTTGCGTCTCCCTCCCACCCTGCCTATCCCACCCCTCTAGGTGGTCACAAAGCACTGAGCTGATCTCCCAGTGCTATGCGGCTGCTTCCCACTAGCTATTTATTTTACGTTTGGTAGTGTATGTATGTCCAAGCCACTCTCTCACTTTGTTCCAGCTTACCCTTCCCCCTCCCCGCGTCCTCAAGTCCATTCTCTACGTCTGCGTCTTTATTTCTGTCCTGCCCCTAGGTTCTTCAGAACCATATTTTTTTGGATTCCATATATATATGTTAGCATATGGTGTTTGTTTTTCTCTTTCTGGCTTACTTCACTCTATATGTCAGAGTCTAGGTCCATCCACCTCACTACAAATAACTCAATTTCGTTTCTTTTTATGGCTGAGTAATATTCCATTGTATATATGTGCCACATCTTCTTTATCCATTCGTCTGTCAGTGGACACTTAGGTTGCTTCCATGTCCTGGCTGTTTTAAATAGAGCTGCAGTGAACATTGTGGTACATGATTCTTTTTGAATTATGGTTTTCTCAGGGTATATGCCTAGTAGTGGGATTGCTGGGTCGTATGGTAGCTCTATTTCTAGTTTTTTAAGGGACCTCCATACTGTTCTCCATAGTGGCTGTGTCAATTTACATTCCCACCAACAGTGCCAGAGGGTCCCCTTCTCTCCACACCCTCTCCAGCATTTATTGTTTGTAGATTTTTTGTTGATGGCCATTCTGGCTCGTGTGCAGTGATACCTCATTGTAGTTTTGATTTGCATTTCTCTAATGATTAGTGATGTTGAGCATCATTTCATGTGTTTGTTGGCAACCTGTATATCTTCTTTGAAGAAATGTCTATTTAGGTCTTCTGCCCTTTTTTGGATTGGGTTGTTTGTTTTTTTGATATTGAGCTGCATGAGCTGCTTGTAAATTTTGGAGATTAATCCTTTGTCAGTTGCTTCATTTGCAAATGTATTCTCCCATTCTGAGGGTTGTCTTTTGATCTTGTTTATGGTTTCGTTTGCTGTGCAAAAGCTTTTAAGTTTCATTAGGTCCCATTTGTTTATTTTTGTTTTTATTTCCATTACTCTAGGAGGTGGGTCAGAAAGGATCTTGCTGTGGTTTATGTCATAGAGTGTTCTGCCTATGTTTTCCTCTAAGAGTTTGATAGTGTCTGGCCTTACATTTAGGTCTTTAATCCATTTTTTGTGTATGGTGTTAGGGAGTGTTCTAATTTCATTCTTTTACATGTAGCTGTCCAGTTTTCCCAGCACCACTTATTGAAGAGGCTGTCTTTTCTCCATTGTATATTCTTGCCTCCTTTATCAAAAAGAAGGTGACCATATGTGCGTGGGTTTATCTCTGGGCTTTCTATCCTGTTCCATTGATCTATATTTCTGTTTCTGTGCCAGTACCATACTGTCTTGATTACTGTAGCTTTGTAGTGTAGTCTGAAGTCCAGGAGCCTGATTCCTCCAGCTCCATTTTTCTTTCTCAGGATTGCTTTGGCTATTAAGGGTCTTTTGTGTCTCCATACAAATTGTGAAATTTTTTGTTCTAGTTCTGTGAAAAATGCCAGTGGTAGTCTGATAGGGATTGCATTGAATCTGTAGTTTGCTTTGGGTAGTAGAGTCATTTTCACAATGTTGATTCTTCCAATCCAAGAACATGGTATATCTCTCCATCTGTTTGTATCATCTTTAATTTCTTTCATCAGTGTCTTATAGTTTTCTGCATACAGGTCTTTTGTCTCCTTAGGTAGCTTTATTCCTGGTATTTTATTCTTTTTGTTGCAATGGTAAATGGGAGTGTTTCCTTAATTTCTCTTTCAGATTTTTCATCATTAGTGTATAGGAATGCCAGAGATTTCTGTGCATTAATTTTGTATCCTGCTACTTTACCAAATTCTTTGATTAGCTCTAGTAGTTTTCTGGTAGTGTCTTTAGGATTCTCTATGTATGGTATCATGTCATCTGCAAACAGTGACAGCTTTACTTCTTTTCTGATTTGATTTCTTTTATTTCTTTTTCTTCTCTGATTGCTGTGGCTAAAACTTCCAAAGCAATGTTGAATAATAGTGGTGAGAGTGGACAACCTTGTCTTATTCCTGATCCTAGAAGAAATGGTTGCAGTTTTTCACCCTTGAGAACCATGTTGGCTGTGGGTTTGTCATATATGGCCTTTATTATGTTGAGGTAAGTTCTCCCTATGCCTACTTTCTGGAGGGTTTTTATCATAAATTGGTGCTGAATTTTGTCAAAAGCTTTTTCTGCATGTATTGTGATGATCGTACGGTTTTTCTCCTTCAATTTGTTAATATGGTTTATCACACTGATTGATTTGCGTATATTGAAGAATCCTTGCAATCCTGGGATAAACCCCACTTGATCATGGTTTATGATCCTTGTAATGTGCTCTTGGATTCTGTTTGCTAGTATTTTGTGGAGGATTTTTGCATCTATGTTCATCAGTGATATTGGTCTGTAGTTTTCTTTTTTTGTGACATCTTTGGTTTTGGTATCAGGGTGATGGTGGCCTTGTAGAATGAGTTTGGGAGTGTTTCTCCCCCTGCTACATTTTGGAAGAGTTTGTGAAGGATAGGTTTTAGCTCTTCTCTAAATGTTTGATAGAATGAGTCTGTGAAGCCATGTGGTCTTGGATTTTTGTTTGTTGGAAGATTTTTAATCACATTCTCAATTTCAGTGCTTGTGATTGTTCTGTTTATATTTTCTATTTCTTCCTGGTTCAGTCTCAGAAGGTTGTGCTTTTCTAAGAATTTGTCCATTTCTTCCAGATTTTCCATTTTCTTGGCATATAGTTGCTTCTAGTAATCTCTCATGATCCTTTGTATTTCTGCAGTGTCAGTTGCTACTTCTCCTTTTTTGTTTCTGATTCTAATGATTATGCTAATTTGTTGACACCTATATATATTTTAAAACATTTTTTATCTTTTCAAATTCATCAGACTTTTATTTTATAGCATCTGGGTTTTGTGTGATATTTAGAAAGTGCTTCCTCACATCTTTGTAATTATTTGAAAATTCTCTAATGTTTTTCTTCTACTTTTATAGGTTCCATTTTCATGCTTAAATATTTTTTGAAAAATTGAAATGTAGTTTATTTACAACGTTGTGTTAGTTTCGGGTATACAGCAAAGTGATTCAGTTATACATATGTATGTATGTATATATAATATACATATTCTTTTTCATATTCTTTTCCATTATGTTTTATTACAGGATATTAAATATAGTTCCCTGTGCTGTATAGTACAAGGCTATACAGGACCTTGTTGTTTGTTTTATATATAGTAGTTTGTATCTGCTAATCCCAGACTCCTAATTTATCCCTCCCCAACCCCTTTCCCCTTTGGTAACTGTAAGTTTGTTTTCTGTGTCTGTGAGTCTATTTCTGTTTTGTATATAAGTTCATTTGTATCACTTTTTAGATTCCACATGTAAGTGATATCATGTAATATTTGTCTTTGTCTGGCTTACTTCACTTAGTATGATAATCTCTAGGTCCATCCATGTTGCTGCAAATGGCATTATTTCATTCCTTTTTTATGGCTGAGTAATATTCCATTGTATATATGTACCACATCTCCTTTATCCATTCATCTCCTGATGGACATTGTGGTTGCTTCCATTTAGGTTGCTTGGCTATTGTAATTAGTGGTGCAGTGAACATTGGGGTGCATGTATCTTTTCCAGTTAGAGTTTTGTCTGGATATATGCCCAGGAGTAGGTTTCCTGGGTCATATGGTAGTTGTATTTTCAGTTTTTTAAGGGACCTCCATACTGTTCTCCACAGTGGCTGCACTAATTTATATTCCCACAGACAGGGTAGGAGGGTTCCCTTTTCTCCACACCCTCTCCATGCATGCTTAAATCTTTGATCCAACTGGTATTTTCTTTTGTGTAAGGTATGCATTATTTTCCCTCTTAACATTTTTTTTTTGATGACAAAATTCAAGTTTATTATAAAAGTCTTCCTGTGTGGCTACATCTAGTGCATATTGAGTGTATTACAGTATGAGGCCACCTTAACAAAGTATCACAGACTGGGTGGCTTATCTACTAGAACTTAATCTTCTCCCAGTCCTGCAGGCTGGGAGTCCAAGATCAGAGTGTGGACTGGTTTGGTTCTTTCTGAGGCACTCGCCCTAGAGGTGAGAAAGGATTAGCACCAGGTAGCTGTGTACAAACTTCTTCCCAGTGAACCAGCTGTAAGATTCTTCAGTTGTTTGACGTTAAATTCGTGTTTTAATGAATTCAACCAGGTGCTTTCTTCTTGAAGTCACATAACCATTGCTGGACAATGGACTCATTGAGGAGGAAGAAAAGCCTTCATGATCCTACACTATATGGGCAAATCTCGGACATTGTCACAATCAGATCTCCAGAAATAATCACCTTAACCATCAGGCACAGGGGTATATGAAGTATAGAAGGCTGTCATGTTGAGGTCACAAATATAAATACATCAGTGCTTCTTAATCCATCTGTGCTAGAAGACCAGTTTTGTTTGCCTTTATTTTCACTTCGTTTTTGATATTGGTGAACTGATTTTTCACATTTTTTTCTAAATGGTTACCCAGTGGTCCGAAAACCATTTATTAAATAATTCATCTTCCCTTTACTGATTTGAAATGCCATTTTTATCCCATACTAAGTTCCTGTATGTTTTACGGTATATTTCTGGACTTTCAGATCCACAACAGAACCTTGTATTCAAAGCAAATCTCCTGAGCAATAACAGAGCTACTGTGGTTGGGGGTTGAGGGGTGGAGAGGCCAAAGCCTTCCTGACTCGCTTCCCCTCTTCTTGCCTGAGGTCACCCCCAAGCTGCTCTGTGGAGGCTTTGGGGTTCTGGAGAGCAGAGTTTGAAAACCACTGATCTGGCCTAGTCTTTTTCATGGATGACAACGGTACCATTGTACCATTACCAGAACACCGTTGTATGTCCCTCCCCATGTGCATGGAGTGTACCATTGGCAGAGGAGCTGGAGAGAGTCACAGGAAGCTGGTCAGAGAGCTCATGTTGTGGACCACTCCATTGTCACAGGTGATCATGTCAGCGTTTGGGGGAGAAATGTCCCAGGTAGAAGGAACAGCAAAGGCAAAGTTACTGGGATACATGTGTGTAGATAGAGACATAGCTATAGGTATAAAAATAGGAATAGGCACAAGATAGATAATATAGGAGACAGAGATGGTGATAGATCTAGAGATTAGAATATGCTTCACCTAAGAGTAGGAAAATTTTCACTTAGTGTCCTATTTATATTAATACAAATGTGTTCCTGTGTTAAAAATCTCACAGCCAACAATTGAAACATCATATTGTTTTTATTTTCATAGCACTCCTGAACTGAGTGGAAACACTGCAAGTGTTTTCAATAAATGAGCATCTCCTTCAGAAATCCCTCTCCACTTGAGCCGCTTTGCTTTGGGTTTTGCTGCCAGCAGCTCAAGGTGTTGACAGATAAGGTAACTTTTCAAGTTTCTTCAACTAGTGGGGCTGGGGTGGGGGAAGATAACCTGTGTTTTAGAGCCTTGAAGAGGGTGAAATGTAAGCTCTACCCCCAGAGTCAGTCCCAGCCTGGTTCTGCCCTCCTTTTGAAAACTCTCTTTGAGATTATCTCTGGAAGGAAGCCTCTCAGAGAGGAACCATCCCCACTGGGTGCAGAGAATAAACCATTGCTTGAGTTTGCCTCATATGGGATTTTGGGTATCACAGAGGGACATAGTAACTATGATGTCACCTCGTAGTTACACTGAAGTAACTTGAAAGGTCAAGAAAGGAAAGAATAAATAAAACACTTTGAAAAGGTCTCACTCAGCATCAAAATTTGTGTAAAGGCTTGCCACAAACAACAATTCGACCTGTAATGATGTAAAAATAACAAATTAATGATTAGGTCACACCCAACCACTGGATTTCCAGATTTTAAAAGAGATATTTTCTAGAAAGGAATTATACCAAGTGAATATCTTACTTTCCTTGAAATCACTCTCTTCCAAAAAAAAAAAAAAAAAACTAACACAAACAAGAAACAAATAACAAAAAACAACTGCATACCTTGACCCAGAGAAATGGATGGATTCCTGTAATAATATTATTAGTCAGAGCCCAGCTTCATCTGTGCAGTAGAGAAGTGGGGATCTGGCCTTCTGCATGGCCTGGGTCTGAGCTTCTGAACCAGATGGTATGAGTTAGGCTTGGGATGAAAGGCCTTCCTGCCTCCTTTCAGCAGGGCAAGGTCATGTCTGCACCAGCAATTGTGTTTTCATGTCCAGGTCCATTGGCCTTGTAGTCTACAAAAATCCTCCCAGATTCTGACTTGTGACCAGTGATTCTGCCATACTGATCTTTTTTTTTAAAATGAATTTAATTAATTAATTTATTTTTGGCTGCATTGGGCCTTCATTGCTGTGCGCAGGCTTTCTCTAGTTGTGGCGAGCGGGGGCTACTCTTTGGTGTGGTATGTGGGCTTCTCATTGTGGTGGCTTCTCCTGTTGTGGAACACAGACTCTAGGCGCACGGGCTTCAGTAGTTGTGGCCCGCAGGCTCAGTAGTTGTGGCTCGTGGGCTCTAGAGTGCAGGCTCAGTAGTTGTGGCACATGGGCTTAGTAGCTCCATGGCATGTGGGATCTTCCCGGACCAGGGCTCGGACCCGTGTCCCCTGCATTGGCAGGTGGATTCTTAACCACTGTGCCACCAGGGAAGCCCCTGCCATACTGATCTTGACAGCAGAAAATCTGGACTGGTGCTATGGGCTACAACTGCAAACCTCAAAGGGTGGTCTGGGGACCCTGTGGGTCCCTGAGGTCCTTTCATGGGGTCCCTGAGGTCAAAACTATGTTTATAACAACACTGAGATGTTATTTGTTTGTTTCACTCTCATTTTCTCATGGGTGTACAAGGAGTTTTTCAGAGGCTACATGATGTGTGATATTAGAACAGATTGAATGCAGAAGCAGATATGGGAAACCAGCTATCTTAATAACCAGACGTGAAAGAAATTTGCAAAAGTGTAAAGCAATGCCACTCTCTTACCAAATATTTTTGTTTTGGAAAATGAAGGTATTCTGTGTAAAATGTTATTTATGTTAATGGATTTATTGTCATTTAAAAAAGAATTCAAAGATTTCAAAATAACTTATAATACAGTAAATACCAAAAAGTATATATAAACTTTAAGCTCTTTAGGGTTCTTATAATTTTTAAGAATTTAAAATTTTTAAGAAGTTAAAGAGGTCCTAAGACCAAAAAGTTTGAGAACTGTTGGTCCACGGGATAGTGAAAGGAGATAAACACAAGATAACAATAATTATTTATTGAGCGCTTCCTGTTTGACAGGTTCTGTGTTAAGGGCCTAACGTGGATTACCTCATTCAACTCTCATAACCGCCCGAGGAGCGGGTACTAGTGTTCCTTCTTAGGTTACAGATGAGGAAGGAACCTGGGCTTAGAAAGGATGAGGAACTTTCTCATGGTCATAGAGTTCGAAAGTGGCAGAGAGTTGAGTTGAAGCCAGAAGTGTGGTTCCAGCTCTCACACCCTAAACTAACAAGTGATAGTGCTTCTAGAAGCCTGTGCGTTCATCTGCCCTCTTGCACCCCTCCCCCCAGTTAAAAATTGGATATGATGAAAGAGGCAGAACTAGGAGGCAACTGGAGAAGGGTACTATGGACACTGACAAGATCTCCCCACCTCTGAGTTAGGGTCGACTGGAACAGGTGCTGGCCTCCCATGGTGTGCGGGATGCCACATGGGCAACTAGCTCCCCAAATACTGAAATCCACCCTGGTGTCTCTCCCTTCTTAAGTTAGTTTTGGAGCTGAAGGGTCATGATTATAAAAAAAAAGTAATGAGAGACAACCGTAAGAGAAAAAACGCCACAAAAATCAGTGGAGGGAATCTCATTTCCCAAGTGTCTTAAGATTCTCAACTATTTAAATAAACAAAAAATGGATATTATAGATGATGTATGATGTTTGATTTATGCAACATAGAATAGCAATGACTTAGTGGATCTACCTTCAGGAAAGAAACCTTGGCTATACATCAATGGCTAAATGAAGGTATAGTTAGCTATGTTAAGTGTTTAGGAAGCTCTTCATGCATCGTTTTAATGATTCTCTGTTTTACTGACTTTCTATTTTCCAACTAACTTCCCATCAGGTCTGGTTGGGTAAGAGGTACAAAGGGAGGGGGAGAAAGATTGGGTTTTTATTGTTTTTTTCTTGCTTCAGCTGAGCATGGGTGTGACTAATTTATGGAACCACTAGGTGCCACTGTTGCCTCATGCAATATCGCCAGATGCTTGAGTTCTAGCGATATGCTGGGAATTTTACTCTAAAGCGTTCAGGGTGTTTGTGTGAGGGAGGGACCAGGATGGCTCCTCCTGCTGCGCACCTGCCCCCCCCGCCCCGACCCCATACTCCTATCTTATTAATTTTTTAAAGTATGTACAATTGGCTATTGGATAAGGAGAGCTCAGGTACAAAGTTCCCAGCCAAAGATCATTATTTCTTGCAGAATGACTTCAAAATCAGCTTCAAGTAGAGTGTGAAGCACGGCAAGGGAAAGCAAGTGGTATGGCCGTTTTAGGCATAGGGCAGTACCCAGTGTCCAGTGCTGGTGACTCTGTCACAACAAGATGCCCCACAGGGCGGCCGTCCTTGACTGTGCGAAGGGTAAAGTTGCAGCCTGGAGCCCAACAGCATCCCTCTTTGAAGAAGAGGACGAAGAGTGGAGACTCACAGTGGGGAGCGGAGCGAACTAGCCATGGCAATACCCTCTGTAGGCCCTGGCCTCTGTTCCAGAGACCCCAGAGCTGAAAGAGCTCTTAGAAGTCATTCATTTCAATCTCCCACTTAGTACAAGTGATTCTTGGGTAGCACCCCTGGTAGATGAGCTGGAATACCTGCTGAGATACTCTCCATACTAAGATTCTTACTTCGTTGGGTGTCTTGTTTCATTGTGGGGCAGCTCTGTTAGAAAGTGCATTGTGTTAAGCTAAATAAAGCCCACCTCCTTTCGACTTCCCTTAATCATTTCTCATGTGATTTCCAGACTCTACAATATCAGGGTAATACCGTACTTACCTGTTGAGCAGCTTTAGGTCCAAGGTCCTGTGCTAAGCCATCTAGGGCATCCTCTGGAGAATACTGGGGTTGCCAATGTCCTTCTTACCATGTCTTTCCTGGAATGAAACAGAACATTCCAGGTGAGGTCTAATTCATGTCAAGTATAGGGACAATTACTTCACTTGATCTGAAAGCTTCCATCTAATAAGATTGTGTTAACTTACTATGTATTATAACAATGCTGGATCATTTGAATTTGAGTTGGATTTCACTCCCCAGGGCTCTTTTCCCAGGATCTGTGTCAGGGCAGTTTTTTCCATCCTGGACTTTTTTTCATAGACATTTTCACTAAAACCCAGGTTTTTATTCATCCAGTCATTCAATTAGTGGGTACTGGGGACCTCGCAGTTGTGCATGTCACTTATCTAGGAGATGTGACAACTATTCTACCTTTTCTTTCATCTAGCGTAGCTGACCCTCCCAGGACTGTGCCATTCTCAGATTCAGAACGTAGGTCTGCTCTGACCTCATCCTAACTGCTAAAACGTGACTGTTGGTGCTTGTTTACTCTACAGGAACTTTAGAAGGGCCTGAATTATTTTTATGAAGTCTGATTCGTCAGGGAATATGAATGAAACCTAGCTTGGGTTTGGGATTTATCCTTGTGTTGTAAAAACGGTGCTTTAAAAAATTTCGAATGGTTACTTAATTTCACATTTTAAGACCTTGAAGGCCCTTTTTAGTATATCCGCAAGAGCTTCTGATTTCAAAGGGTGATCAGAAGCTAAGAACAGGCAGTCTCCACTTTATGGGGGAGTAAATGTTTCCAAGAAGCCATCTAGAAATGGCATCTCTTTTCTTGCAAAGACATTGACCTGAGTTCCAATTCTCGTTTCATTTGTGCCTTGCTATCGTAAGGTACTAATGCCACACTTGGCCAGATCAGTACTCACCTCTATTGCTGGAAGAAATAACCAAGTCAAAGTGGTTCCAACACTCACTAAGTGTTGGGCTACACCTTTGAAATTAACTGACTACTTAATATATTATCTGAACAAATACTACATTGATTATTAAATGTTAGCCATTTTGTGTTTAGAGGGTTTTGTTAGGATGAAGTTTAGAGTTAGGAACAGCTCTTTCTCCCAGTTTTGGTCCTTAGTTACTCATTTTGATAAATGACACGATTAATAATTAGGTAATGTTGCAATTATTACATTTCAGATGTTACTCATACATGTTGATTCGGTATTTCTACATAAATATGCCCTATTCACGTAACACCTAAGCTTTCAGTTTATTTAATTAGACTGTGATACTGTCATAAATAGGAAAACAGATGGAAGTTAAATGGAGACAAGACTTTGAACCATAAGAACTGTATGTAATAACTTATTGAGCAATTAAGCATAGTGATGAAAGAAATATTTACATTGCCCACTGCGTTTTGTTATGCAAGTAGACTATAATTTCCTAGAGAAGTCCCTGAGATGAGTTTAGGTTTGGAAAGAAACCTTTGACTGACAGATTCTAGTTCATTGATAGACTGTTTTCACTTAGCTCGCAGGACACGATGCTCTCTTGGCTTCCCTCCTGCCTCACTTATTGCTGTTTTCCGTCTCCTTTCCTGGATCCTCCCCTTCTTTCCACTCATTTAATAGTGGGGTGCCCCAGGGCTCAGTCCTTGTTTCTCTTTATCTATATCTACTCCCTTGGTGACCTGCTCCAGGCTCATGTCTTTAAATGCCATCCATGTACTAACAGTTCCCAAATTTATACCTCCAGTCAAGAATCCCTCCGAATTCCAGATTTATAGATCCAACTGCTACACAACATCTTTGTCTAAGAACATCCAAACGTGAACTCCTGGTTGTCCCTTCCAAACCTGCTCCCCTCAGCTTTCTCATCTCAGATGGTGATAACTGAAAGTAGCAGTTTATAAGATCAGCGAGGTAACAAGCAGCCAGATCTCGTAAGAACTTGTAAGGACTTTGAGTTTCCTCTGAGTAAGGTGAGAGGACAGTGGAGCGTTCTAAGCAAGGAATGAAATGATCAGACCTAATATTTTAAAAGACTCATTCTGGCTGCTTTGCTGAGAACAGACAGTAGGGGTGCAAGGATGTGACCAGGGAGACCAGTTAGGAGGCCTTTGCAATGACCCAGGTGTGAGATCATGGTGACCTGGATCGGGGTGGGGAGTAGTGGAGGTGATGAGAAGTGGTTGGGTGCTGGATGTATTTTGAAGGTGGAGTTAATAGGATTTCTTGGCAGCATGCAGGGTGTGGAAAAAAGAGAGAAGTCAAGGATGGATCCAAGATGTTTAGTCTGAACAAGGGGGAGGATGGAATTACCTTCAACTGAGATGGGAAGACTGTGTATTGAGTTTGGGATATGCATTAGACATGGAAGTGAAATATTTGAACGCAAAAATGAATAGTCTGGAGCTCAGGAGGGAGGTCTGGACTGGGTATAAAAATTTGAGAATCAGGGCTTCCCTGGTAGCGCAGTGGTTGAGAGTCCGCCTGCCAATGCAGGGGACATGGGTTCGTGCCCCGGTCTGGGAGGATCCCATATGCTGCGGAGTGGCTGGGCCCATGAGCCATGGCCGCTGAGCTTGTGCGTCCGGGGCCTGTGCTCTGCAACGGGAGAGGTCACAACAGTGAGAGGCCCGCGTACCGCAAAAAAAAAAATAAATAAATAAAAAAAAATTTGAGAATCATTGGCACACAGGTAGCATTTAAAGCCTAAAGACTGGAAGAGATCACTAAAGTCTAAAATATTTAAAAGAGGGACTTCCCTGGTGGCGCAGTGGTTAAGAATCTGCCTGCCAATGCAGGGGACACGGGTCCGAGCCCTGGTCTTGGAAGATCCCATGTGCCACGGAGCAGCTAAGCTCGTGTGCCACAATTACCGAGCCTGTACTCTAGAGCCCGCGAGCCACAACTACTGAGCCCACGTGCAACAACTACTGAAGCCCGCGTGCCTAGAGCCCGTGCTCTGCAGCAAGAAAAGCCACCGCAGTGAGAAGCCTGCGCACCGCAGTGAAAAGTAGCCCCCGCTCACCGCAACTAGAGAAAGCCCGTGCACAGCAACGGAGACCCAATGCAGCCAAAAAATAAATAAATAAAAAATAAATAAATAGAAAAAAATCACTTAAAAAAATAAAGTAAAATATTTAAAGGAGAATTTCCTATAGACCTAGGTTCTCAACCAGAGGTGATTCCCCACTCCACCCAGGGAATATTTGGCAATGTTTGGAAACATTTTTCATTGTCACAATTGGGGGGAAGGGTTGCTACTGGAATCTAGTGGATAGAGGCCAGAGACGCTGCTGTATATCCTACAGTGCATAGGATGGCCCCCTACCACAAAGAGTTATCTGGCTTCAAGCGTCAGTAGTGTCAAGTTGAGAAAGCATTGTGTAAATGGAAAAGAGAAGACCGAGGACCAAGCCTGGGACATCCCACAACTTAAAAGGTGAGGTGGGGGGCTTTTCTGGTGGCACAGTGGTTGAGAGTCCACCTGCCAATGCAGGGGACACGGGTTCGTGCCTCGGTCCGGGAAGATCCCACATGCCGCGGAGCGGCTGGGCCCGTGAGCCATGGCCGCTGAGCCTGCTCATCCGGAGCCTGTGTTCCGCAATGGGAGAGGCCACAACAATGAGAGGCCCGTGTACCGCAAAAAAAAAAAAAAAAAGGTGAGGTGGAAGAGGGAGACAGCACAGGAGACTGAGAAGGGACAGTCAGGCAACTAGGACAAAACTAGAGGTGAAGGACATTTATCAAGAAGGAGGAGGAGGTCAAATGCATCCGATAATTCAAAGATGAGAACCGAAAATCAATCATTGTGTTTAGCAATATGCATATCTTTGGTGATCTTGACAAAAATTTCAGTGCCTCTGGTGGGTGGGTTTGAGATAGAATGGAAGGAAAGGTTTTGGAGACAATCAGTACTGAGAAGGGTTTGAGGAGTTTTGCTGCAAAGGGAGCAAAGAAATGGGGCAGTTGGGGCTTCCCTGGTGGCGCAGTGGTTGGGAGTCCGCCTGCCGATGCAGGGGACACGGGTTCGTGTCTCGGTCCGGGAGGATCCCACATGCCGCGGAGCGGCTAGGCCCGTGAGCCATGGCCGCTGAGCCTGCGTGTCCGGAGCCTGTGCTCCGCAATGGGAGAGGCCACAGCAGTGAGAGGCCCGAGTATCAAAAAAAAAAAAGAAATGGTGCAGTGGCTGACCAGAGGATGTATCAGAGAATTGGGCATGAGTTTTGAGAGCTAACTATAAAACCATAAGCAGGAAATGAGGCAGGAGCCCCAGAACAAAGGCCAAGGCAGATTCAAGTTGAACTGATTCAGGACACAAGTCAAGAATGAGGCAAAAGTCTAGGGATTAATTATTTTGAGGTGTTGGCTTCATGGGTCAGAGGCAGACCTGCTGACTTGGGCTAAGCCATACTAGTCAGTTCTGTGCTTGCTGTCCTTTCAAATAAAGGACTGGAGTTGGCTACATGAATTTTTCACAATTACTCCACCCAAAATTCCCTGTTATCTCTGACTTCTTGGGGTGGACTTATTTTCTATTGCTTTGAACGTGGAGGTAAATTTCAGGGCAGTGGATGTCTAGACTATTGTGGCAGCCCTTTATCCACCTCCAGCTTTCTCCCCTTTGCTCCCTTCTCTACTTCCAGTGTGATCTTTCTAAATGCTAATCCAACTGTATCAGACCCCTGTCTAAAAACTGTTTATAGCTTCTCACCATAGTCAGGATAAAAATTTAGGCTCCCTTGTGTGGCATACAGTGTTATCCTGGATTTAGTTCCTACCTGTTTTCCAGCCTCACATCCTGCTCTTCTCTGCCCTGTAATGTGTACTGGAGTTCATACTGTCTGCTTCTCCACACACCATGCAGTTTCACACCTCCATACCTGTGCTCACGCTGTATGTCTTTCTGAAACATCCTATCTATTTTTCTGCGCTTTGGCCAACCTTTGTTCATTGTTCAAGATTCATTTCCTTTAGGAAGCTGTATTAATTCGAATTATGTTTGGTCGCAAGCAACTAAAAATAAGAGTGGCTTTCCTACTGCTCTGGAGTGGGAAGATGAGGAAGACAAGGCTATAGAGGTCCGTGGAGAGGAATATCAGATGCTCCCACAACTATTTCAAGATAGTAATCTTGAAATAACTATCGCCTAACTGGGACTGGCAAATCCCTACCTGGACTTTCTTAGATTCTGAGTCTGAGGTATTGTTGCCCTCTGTTATCTGCCTTCAGCTCTAGGGGATCAAAGAGTCATACATTTTTGTTTCATTTTGCCTTAAGATTCGTCCTGAGCCTTGTTTTAGATGAATTCATTAGTTCATTAATTCATCAATGACTGTTTGATTCACATGCTAGTTCACTGTAACTTCCTATCCAAAAAGCCTGTTTCTTTTGGCTTAATCATCAGGGTTGTGGAGGTATAGAATAGCAGACCAGTTATCCCTCTGTAATCGCTTATGTTCTTGAGATGAATTACCTATAGCTTTAATTCTTCTCTGCTCATTCATATGATTATTTGTTAAAAAGTAATTATTGAGCGCTTGTCATTTGTCAGGCACAGTGCTTGGTGCTCAGGGTGCAGAATGAAAGAAGGAGCTGTAGTCTAGTGAGGGTAGGCAAGAGAAGCAACAGACTGGAGTGTGGTAAGTGCTTGGATCAAGGTTTACCCAAAGTGTTATGAGAGTCCAGGAGAGGGGCATGTGATCACGACTAGGGTGTCAGGGAATGACCTCTGGAGAAAGTGATGCTTGAACTGAGTGATGAGAGACTGAGTCATGAGGAGTTAGCAGGAAGCTAAAGTGGAGGTAAACCAGGGGTGGCCTGATGGGACTAGAATGCCTCATAATTTCCATCAACCCTAATTCACACCACCCAAGGGAATATACAATCAAATTAAAACCATTGTGCTTGGTGGGCAGACACTATTTTATTACAACACCCCTAATCTGCATCACCCTACCCCAAGTTATCCAAAATTAATATAGAATACAAGTTCCCCAATTTTAACTAGATTTCTACCTGAATCCCCTCCTATAGAGACTTCTGGAGGTGTCGCTGCCCTATATCCCTCACCCAACCCACCCCTCTACTTCATCCCCATCCCTTATACCTACAAACCAGGTATAACCAAATCCTTATGCTCATCCAAAGAGAAGGAAGAAGAAAGAGTGGAGTGGAAGGACAAGGCAAGGCTTAGGGGAGGAATGGGGCTTTGGGATAAGTAAATACCAGGACTAGGGTGGGGATGACTACTTCAGATGTTATGTGGTATTACATGGCATGTCTCCTGTGCCTTCTACTTCTGAAGAACTCTTTCTGTGTCTGGTGGTGGTGTAGAGGTGAAAGCGGAGAGGGTCTTATTCACTAGTGAGGGAGTTATGGAAATAGTTCCTGTGAAACATGATTGGTGGAGGGGGTCTTGCTAAAGGCTATGGTGAAGAAGGGGCAGATTTGAGAAGTATTATATTATTTTTTACTGAATTCTTCTGATTGTAGAAGAAATACACACTCATTATACAAAATTTGGAAAGTATAGGAAATTATAATAAAGGAAAATAATTACCAGAAATTTCAATATCCAGTGATAAGACCTGTTCATATTATAGAATATTTTCCAGTTTATTTTCTGTGCATATGCAGGTGAATTATATGTGTTAGCTGCCTATTCTATATAATCAGGATCAACTTTATGTACATTTTTCCCTGGTACTTCTTTTTTTTTATTATTGTGGTGAAATACACATCACATAAAATTGACCATTTTAATCATTTTTCAGCGTACAGTTCTGTGATATTAAGAACATTCACATTGTTGTCCTTTCCTGGCACTTTTGAGTTCCTTCTACCTGCAGACATTGGTCTTCCTTTAATTCAAGAAAATGCCCTTCTGGCCTTTCTAGATCATTTCTTTGGTTCCAAATGTTGTATGTGTAAGTGTGTGTGTGTATGTGTGTGTATGTGAATCTACATGTGGAGGAGAGTGCAACAGTATGGATTCTAGTGGTTTCTCCATTTTTATCCTTTTGGGCTGCTTCAGAATGTAGGTGTTTACTTTGATGAGGGTGAAGACCTTTATTTGGGAGGCAGGTCAGCAAAATGTTCTGCAGGTAAACCATGGACTTAGAATGCAAAAGGCTTTTGGTAGCCTGTGCAAAGAACCAGAGCCCTGCAAGGTGTGAGCCAGTGCCCACAAAAAGAATATCCTTGCTTTCTCGGGTCACCTGCAGGGAGAGAAATACTGCCTCTCAACAGGGAATCATCCTTCTGTTTCATGATGCTTGCATCTTGGCATCTGGAATTTAATCAACTCTTCTCTGTCTTAGAGCCAAGAATCTGGAAAGTGGGTGAGAACTTCAGATGTGATTCGGTCTTTTACAATGGCACTGAAGAAAACTTATCAACACTTGGTTCACAGCTTAATGGCACGATGATGAAAACTGGACATGTGTGAGGGTGCGGTGAGGAAGAGGCTGGGATGGGGTTGCAGGAGACTGTGGCGATGCCTAGCTCAGTGCTGGGCACATGTTCTTGCCAACTCTAAGCTGGGTGTTTCCTTAGTGAGAGTCTGATTGAACCTGATTTTAAAGCAACTGTTTGCTTTGTTCTTCTAATTCTTTGTTTTTTTTTTTTTGGTTGTGTCGCATGACATGTGGGATCTTAGTTTCCTGACCGGGGATTGAACCTGCACCCACTGCAGTGTAAGCGAGGAGTCTTCACCACTAGACTGCCGGGGAAGTCCCTAATTTTGTTATTTTTAATAGATTTCTGGGAAAATCAACCAAATGCTAGTCATATACATTGACTAATCGCTTTATAGATAATAAAAACACAAGCATTAAATACTTGTGTGCTCCAGAGATAACCAATTAATTGTAACAATATTTAGGCTAAAGGGATAGTTTGAGACCAACAGAATGTTGGGAAGAAAGGATTTCTTTTTTACTTTTTCCATAGAACTTTTTTTAAAATTTGAAGTATAGCTGATTTACAGTGTTGTGTTAGTTTCAGGTGTACAACACAGTGATTCAGTTATATATATATATATATATATATATATACACACACACACACATATATATACATATATATATATCTGAAAAAGAATCTTTTTCAGATTCTCCTCCCTTTGTAATATGGGTTATTACAAAATACTGAGTATAGTTCCCTGTGCTCTACAGTAGGTCCTTGTTAGTTATCTATTTTATATATAGTAGTGTGTATATGTTAGGAAGTATTTTTTTAAGTTAAAAAGTAGATTTGATACTCAGGAGACAGCATGTTATGAAGAGAGGGCTAAAGCCTGAGATTTGGAACATTTGAAATTATAAATGTAGGTTGAACTAGATACCTTGAAAGAGGTCTTCTTTCTCTAGGATTCTTGAAAGCCTCCTTTTCTTTTTCTTGTTTGGGTCAATGGCATCACCACCTGTCTAGTTCCCTAACTAGAAATCATGGAGCCCTCCCTGAGTTGTTTCCCGTCCTCACCTCCCGGCAATCGAAGCAGGTTTAGAGGAAAGAGCCAGGTTTGGACCCCAGACAGGCTCGGGGAGACCCAGCTTTTCTGCAGACATGGAGAGCTCTGTGACCTTGGTCACATCACATATGTCTCAAGTCTGTTTCCTCTTCTGTTAAAAGCACTTGCCATTGTGGGTAGAGAAAATGTATGTAAAGCGTGGAGCTCAGCAGCGGGCTCAGAATCGAGCCTCCATACATGTTAGCAATTATTATCGAATAAGGGCTAAAGCTTAAGAACAGCTACACACGAGCTCTTCCTAGATGCTAGGAACCATGTTACATGCATGTCACATATATTTACTAATTTAATTTTTGTAACAATCTTTTAAGATGGATACTGTTATTTCCCACATATTTTTTGCAGATGAGGAAACTAAGGTAGAGAGAGGTCAAGTAACTTGCCCAAGATCACATAGCCAGCAAGTGGTAGAACCAGGGTTTGAACCTTGAACAGTCAGGCTTCAACATCTATGCTCAGCTACCAAGTTCTTTCGATTCTGTCTCTGAAAATATGTCTTTTGTTTTGGTCCATCCCTCTCCCTTCAATGCTCTAACTTGGATTATTGTCGTAGCTTTCAGACTGGCCTGTTTCCAGCCTTATTACTCCAATCAATTCTCCTTGCTGCCCCAGAGCTGTCTTTCTAAAATACACATCTGTCCACATTTGACCCCAACTTAAAAATTGACAGCTTCGGGGCTTCGCTGGTGGTGCAGTGGTTGAGAGTCCGCCTGCCGATGCAGGGGACACGGGTTCATGCCCTGGTCCGGGAGGATCCCACATGCCACAGAGTGGCTGGGCCCGTGAGCCATGGCCACTGAGCCTGCGCGTCCGGAGCCTGTACTCTGCAACGGGAGAGGCCACAACAGTGAGAGGCCCGCGTGCCGCAAAAAAAAAAAAAAAAAAAAAAAAAAAAAAATGGACAGATTTCTATCCGCTTACAGGATTAAGCGGATAATGCTGTGTGTGCATTCAAGGCCCTGCCCACGTTTCCAGCCTTATTTTCTTCCAGACCCTTTGCTGCCCTCTGTGTGCTTTTGGGTGCTTGACTGATTCTGTTGCCTGGACTTGGAATTCTCCTCTCTATTTTGTCTGATCATCCTTTAAGGTTTGATTGAAATATCCTCCTCTCTAAAGCCTCTCCCATCCTCCCAGGCCCCACTGTGATCCCTTCCTCAGTGTGGCCGGTCTTCCGCGTGCCCTCCTGGCACTGCATGCAACTGCACATTTACCTGCGGCAGGGAAAGCCACCTGATTTATCTTTGTACCCTAGCATGTAGTAGAAGCTCAGTAAACCCTGATTAGGTTATAATTGAAATTTCAAAAGGTAAAAGAAAAAGCTTTACTGTTTTTGCTCATTTTACAAGTAACCAGACTCATTGGGATGGAATCATACACCCTCAGCCCACCACTTAGAGATAGCCACTCTGAATACTTTAGAATATTTTTCTCCAGACCTTTTGCTATGTTTACAGGAACATAGAGGTAGAAATTTTTCTAAATAAAATTGGGATCACACTGTGATTCCTTCTTTGTAAGAGGATCTTTTGGTTCAGTGTGCCGGAGGCACCTTTCTGTGTGAATAAATATGGAGCTGGACCATCATTTGTTTAACCAATCACTGTACATTGGAATTTTAGGCTTTTTCCAGTTTTTCCCACTACTATAAATAATACTGGGCTAAATATCCTTGTATCTGCATCTTTGTGCCTTTTTTCAGTTATAGTTACCTAATCACTGTTTTTAAAAAAATTTAGGTATTTCTAATATTTTCCTACTACTATAAATAATATATACTATAAATAATACTTGGATAAACCTCCTTGTACATACACCTTTGTCCTCTTTTCAATTATTTTCTTAGGATAACTTATTATAAGGAACCTCATTGCTTAGCATTTGGTCAAAGGGCGTGTACTTTGTAAAGATTTTGGACGCACATTGCGGAATTACCCTACAGTAGGGTTATGTCAATTCACACAAACATTATCATTACCCTTTTACCTCTCTTTTGCTCACACTGGGGTTTATGAAAGTTTAAAAACTTTAGGTATATTTTGTGGACTGGTGTCCAGCCTTAACCACAAATAGCACAATTTCCCTAGGAAAGTGTATAGCCTCTCCTGTAAGGAAGTCTTGTGACATGCACCCCCATGACAAACATTATCATGTTGTTCTAGGGGATATTTATTATGCATTTGTGAGGTAAACAGGTCAGTGGTATTTAGAACTGTACTCAAGACCCTTTGAAAGGATTCAGGACAGGAGATTAATTTGTGAGGTCCTTCCAAAGATGGCTTTTAGTCTGGCAAATTATAGACAACCGGCATGAGAAATATGTAGACAGATGGAGAGAGTTCAGAGAAAAGCAATAAAAATGATGAAGCAAATGCGGGGGCGGGGGCTGATTTATGAGGAGAACTTAAAGACACCAAAAACACAGAGCTGGGACCCAGAAACGACTTCAGGGAACATGATAACAGACAGAAAATACTTGAAAGGTATAACCCACCGAAGTGAAGACTTATTTAGCTTGATACCCAAAGCATAAGCAATGGCAGTGAGGTGAAATGAAAGAGAAGACTTGGACCCGCTAATTTACTCAGGAGTGTCTCGAGAGAGAGGTTAGAAGTTCCCTGACTGGAAACATTTAGCACCAGACAGCACTTAACCCCCCCACAAGGAGAGGGTTCTAGACCGGAAAGCAGGAAAGTAGACTTGCAGGTTAGATCATGCCAATCTTTGGAGCCCTTCCATGTTGTTACCTCATGGTGACCGTAAATATACTACCTGGGGCCCCAAAGGTAGAGTAATACGGCTCATCTCTTTTTCATTTCCTGCCTTTGATGCCTCTTGAAGTGCGCAGGTTTAATCATGTCTGAACATATGCTGCTTCCATCAAGTCTGTCCACAGGGAGCCTTAGTGACAGAGGTGGGGAGCTGAAGCTATTGTTCAGGCAGACAATGGCGGTAGCCCTCGTGTCCTTCCCTGCCTGTTTGAAATCCTGAAGGAGGACAAGGGAAAGAGCCCAACAGTCAGACATGGAGCCCACCCTCCCCAAACCAGAAAGGATGTCTCTCACCAGTTAGGCCTCATCATTTTTGTCCCAAAACTTACCCTCATAACAGAAATGTAGGGGCTTTGTCTCTTCAAGATTCTCACAGGCTAGCTGGTCCCAGGGGAGGAGGAGAAAGCGTGTGAGGACCTATTTGGGGGATATGGTCCTGATTTTGGTCTCCTAGCTCTGCCGTCAATAATAGAAAGTTAATTTGCTTGGATTTACTCCAGCCAGTACTCAATTATTCATAAAATGGGGACCAGAACTATAAGGATCATTGAAAAACACAATAACACACACACACAGAGCCCATTGTTTAAAGCATTTTGCCCCCCATGGCAAACCAACAAGTGTTTCGTAAGCACTTTTCATGTGCTCGATGCTGGCATGGCTCTGTGAGTAAAGCTGAAGCTGCTTTTTGTAGAATCAGCGCCGGGACAGCTAGAAGTGGCAAAGGAAAGTGAGGAGGACAAAGGCAGACTGTGCTGCCACCTCTCATGAGAGAGAGAGAGGGAGAGGGAGAGGGAGCAAGCCAATCTCCGAGGTTTTCATGTTAGGAGCTCCGGCTTTGACCCTAGACAAGTGCCTCGCTGCTTACTAATTGTGACCTGGGTCAAATGATTTAACCTCGCTCAGTCTCCATTTTTTCATCAGGAAAAGCAGAGCTAAGAGCAGCACCCAGCTCATAGGATTTGGGAGGAGGGTTAAGTAAATAAAACATACAATGTGCTTAACCAGCCTTGTACAAAGACAGCACTCAATAAATGTCAGCCAAAACATCCCTGCTCTCCTCCTGCATGCATGTGCGCGCGCACACACACACACACACACACACACGGATGCAGACGCGCAGACACACACACAGACACACAGACACACACAGACACACACACACACACGGATGCATACGCACAGACACACACACAGACACACACAGACACCACACACAGACACACACACACACACAGATGCACACACACAGACACACAGACACACACAGAGACACACAGATGCACACGCACACACACACAGATACACACAGACACACAGAGACACACAGAGACACACAGACACACAGAAACACACAGACACACACACAGACACACAAAGACACACAGACACACGCACACACACAGACACACAGGTGCACACGCACAGACACACACACACAGACACACACAGACACACACACAGAGACACACAGAGACACACAGATGCACACGCACAGACACACACACACACACCACACACAGACACACACAGACACACAGAGACACACAGACACACAGAGACACACAGATGCACATGCACAGACACCACACACAGACACACAGACACAGACACACAGACAGACACACACACAGAGACACACACACACAGACACACACACAGACACACACACACACGACATCTCCTGTCACAGAGTCCACAGGGGCCTCTCTGGGCCCACCTGTGAGAAAGGGAAAGTGAGCTTCACCCCTGAAGGTATTTCTGAAGCTGCAGCCATGAATTCCCAGGAGATGCAGTGAGAAGTTATAAAGTTTTATTTTTTTATTTCAATGCTTTAATATTAAATATATTTAATGTTTCCATATTTTAAAAAGTGGAATTTTGGATCATATCTGTGATCACCTCATATCCAAGCACTGCCATTTAATTTTAGTGCCCACATTTGCTTCTAGGTTCGTGACTAGTGACGACAGAAAGTGACAGCTTTAAACTTTCTCTTAAACTGGGGTATGAGTTCATCACTCTTTCTGTATGTTTCTCAAGTTTGAGAAAAGCTTAGCTATACTAAATAAACACCATGGCAGGTAAGGATGGGGAAGATGGGCGGGCCTATGTGGGAAAGTCCCAGGAGTACCTGAAAGAAGGAGAAAGTTCTGGAAAGAGGAGGCAGCATCTGGTAGAGGTTAATTATGAGCTATGAGCTAGGCAGATTTGATTCAGAGGCCAGCTCAGTCACCTGGGCTGTGACTTTAGAGCCTAGAGGCCATCACAAATGTATGAGAGTTAGAGAAACATTTATGTGAAATCCCTTGAGACACGGACTCATCTCAAGCACCAACATCTCTTCAGCCACATCCACAGCACAACATACAACCTATGCGCACAGGAGTGGATTTACACTGTCCTGTGCAGACTCTGGCCAATGCACTCACTGGGGCAGCGGAAGTGTTCTTCAGGTTACGTGGCTGTGAAGACATCACCTGATTCTGCCACCACGAAGCAAAGAGATTGTGCAGAGGACAACTTCTGTATAATGAACACAGAATCAACAGGGGCCAGTTACTCACCAGAGAATGGCAGTGGCAGAAGAGGTTTTTCAGGGAAGGAGACAGGACAGTGCCCCATCTGAGACTGTCATAGGGAGGGGTGAAAGCAATTGTATAAAATATCTAATACTGGGACTTGGAGCTCAAGCAGGAATTATAGTGTTCCTGCTGTGACTGGCCACCCTGATGTCGTATAATGTGAATCTTTATTCCAGGAGGTCAGGCACCTCTCCTCACACGCCTGGGGCAGGAAACCCACAGATGCACTTGCCTCAGCCTCTGGACCTGCTGTCCCACGGGTCTGAACAGCTCCTCCTCTGCTCCTGGAGAGCACACAGAGCACAGACTCCTGGTTGACTAATGCATGGCCAGGAGGGCAGCAGCAGGTTTTGGAGGGAGACCAATGGACCAATCTTGCCGAGACTCAGCAGTCACATCAGAAAAATAGGGATAATTTTGAGGATGTAAGAAAATCACGGGGAGGGGGAAGGGTAAGCTGTGACAAAGTGAGAGAGTAGCATGGACATATATACACTACCAAATGTCAAATAGATAGCTAGTGGGAAGCAGCCGCATAGCACAGGGAGATCAGCTCAGTGCTTTGTGACCACCTAGAGCGGTGGGATAGGGAGGGTGGGAGGGAGACGCAAGACGGAGGAGATATGGGGATATACGTATATGTATAACTGATTCACTTTGTTATAAAGCAGAAACTAACACACCATTGTAAAGCAATTATACTCCAATAAAGATGTTAAAAAAAAAAAAAAGAAAATCACATAGTCCAGCCCCTTGCACCCAGCAAATTGTAGCTATCACCATTATTTAAATTCAGCAGTGGATAGAACAGGATGGGGAAGCCTGGCTTCCAGCCCAGAGAATATAGAAGAAAGCTTCAGTTGCTCAACCATTGAGGCTTTTTTTTTTTTTTTTTTTTTTTTACCTCAATGGGTTGCCCTGAGGATATCTACTGAATAGCTCATTGTCTCACTGGCCATATGTGTGCAACTGAGGATTTTGCTTGGAGTGCATGAAAGTGTCTGGGAGAAAGGGCAACACTCAGTTTCCTGGGACTGGCCGTGCCATCTTCTCTCCAGCTTGGTTTTGGGGTTTTGGACATGACCTTATCTGGCTCACCAAAGGATCCCTTTTCATTTTCCATCTGTAGATGATTAAGGTGACCTCAAACTCTAAACAGTAGATTTTAAATATGTGTATAGGGACCAATATCTGTGCGTGATGAGTGTAGCTCATCACCTTGGGAAGAGCATGGACATTCCGATTCTAGCTCATCCTGACTATGTGACTCACAGAGGCTTGGCCCCTTCACCGGTTGGGGCCTTAATTGCTTCATCTGCAAGTCCCTTAGGAGACTGGATTAAATGCTGTCTAAGGATGGACCCTTCAGTGTTTTCAGCTGATCTATGAATACCTTACTGGAGTGCCTGAATGGTTGCTGATTTTCTTAAAGGTCTTGGAGCTGACCACCGTATTCGTAGAAAGGAGTTCAGGAGAATCTGTTCCATGAACCCTCACTGATAGAGAAAAAGTATTTAATTTGAGGATCTTCTCAGCCTTTAAATTCACCTTTTCCTTCTACTGTCTACTTTTTTTTTTGTTTTACTTGGTTTTGGTTTACTAGGATTTTTTTTTATATCTTTATTGGAGTATAATTACTTTGCAATGGTGTGTTAGTTTCTGTTTCATAACAAAGTGAATCAGTTATACATATACATATGTTCCCATATCTCTTCCCTCTTGCGTCTCCCTCCCTCCCACCCTCCCTGTCCCACCCCTCCAGGCGGTCACAAAGCACCAAGCTGATCTCCCTGTGCTATGCGGCTGCTTCCCACTAGCTATCTACCTTACGTTTGGTAGTGTATATATGTCCATGCCTCTCTCTCGCTTTGTCACAGCTTACCCTTCCCGCTCCCCATATGCTCAAGTCCATTCTCTAGTAGGTCTGTGTCTTTATTCCTGTCTTACCCCTAGGTTCTTCATGACATTGTTTTTTTCTTATACTCCATATATATGTGTTAGCATACGGTATTTGTCTTTCTCTTTCTGACTTACTTCACTCTGTATGACAGACTCTAGGTCTATCCACCGCATTACAAATAGCTCAATTTCGTTTCTTTTTATGGCTGAGTAATATTCCATTGTATATATGTGCCACATCTTCTTTATCCATTCATCTGATGATGGACACTTAGGTTGTTTCCATTTCTGGGCTATTGTAAATAGAGCTGCAATGAGCATTTTGGTACATGACTCTTTTTGAATTATGTTTTTCTCAGGGTATATGCCCAGTAGTGGGATTGCTGGGTCATATGGTAGTTCTATTTGTAGTTTTTTAAGGAATCTCCATACTGTTCTCCATAGTGGCTGTACCAGTTCACATTCCCACCAGCAGTGCAAGAGGGTTCCCTTTTCTCCACACCCTCTCCAGCATTTACTGTTTCTACATTTTTTGATGATGGCCATTCTGACTGGTGTGAGGTGATATCTCATTGTAGTTTTGATTTGCATTTCTCTAATGATTAATGATGTTGAGCATTCTTTCATGTGTTTGTTGGCAATCTGTATATCTTCTTTGGAGAAATGTCTATTTAGGTCTTCTGCCCATTTTTGGATTGGGTTGTTTGTTTTTTTGTTATTGAGCTGCATGAGCTGCTTGTAAATTTTGGAGATTAATCCTTTGTCAGTTGCTTCATTTGCGAATATTTTCTCCCATTCTGAGGGTTGTCTTTTGGTCTTGTTTATGGTTTTGTTTGCTGCGCAAAAGCTTTGAAGTTTCATTAGGTCCCATTTGTTTATTTTTGTTTTTATTTCCATTACTCTAGGAGGTGGGTCAGAAAGGATCTTGCTGTGATTTATGTCATAGAGTGTTCTGCCTATGTTTTCCTCTAAGAGTTTGATAGTGTCTGGCCTTACATTTAGGTCTTTAATCCATTTTGAGCTTATTTTTGTGTATGGTGTTAGGGAGTGATCTAATCTCATACTTTTACATGTACCTGTCCAGTTTTCCCAGCACCACTTATTGAAGAGGCTGTCCTTTCTCCACTGTACATTCCTGCCTCCTTTATCAAAGATAAGGTGACCATATGTACATAGAGAATCCTAATGATGCCACCAGAAAACTACTAGAGCTAATCAATGAATTTGGTAAAGTAGCAGGATACTAAATTAATGCACAGAAATCTCTTGCATTCCTATACACTAATGATGAAAAATCTGAAAGTGAAATCAAGAAATAACTCCCATTTACCATTGCAAAAAAAGAATAAAATATCTAGGAATAAACCTACCTAAGGAGACAAAAGACCTGTATGCAGAAAATTATAAGACACTGATGAAAGAAATTAAAGATGAAACAAATAGATGGAGAGATATACCATGTTCTTGGATTGGAAGAATCAACATTGTGAAAATGACTCTACTACCCAAAGCAATCTACAGATTCAATGCAATCCCTATCAAACTACCACTGGCATTTTTCACAGAACTAGATCAAAAAATTTCACAATTTGTATGGAAACACAAAAGACCCCGAATAGCCAAAGCAATCTTGAGAACAAAAAACGGAGCTGGAGGAATCAGGCTCCCTGACTTCAGCCTATATACTACAGAGCTAAAGTAATCAAGACAGTATGGTACTGACACAAAAACATAAAGATAGATCAATGGAACAGGATAGAAAGCCCAGAGATAAACCCACACACATATGGTCACCTTATCTTTGATAAAGGAGGCAGGAATATACAGTGGAGAAAGGACAGCCTTTTCAATAAGTGGTGCTGGGAAAACTGGACAGGTACTGTCTACTTTTGGGCTTACTCTGCACTGGTATTTCCATGATTCAGTGGAAATAAAAAGAAGTGAACACCCTATGTATAGCAGTGAGGAAAATCTCTGCTGCCTCTAGCTAAATCAGAATTACAGTACATGAGTTTGCTAGAATTTAAACCCACTTGGGTATGTTCAGAGAAGAAACTACAGTGACCTGGAGAAGCAATAGGAAGATAGAGAACACAGGACTAAAGAATTCCTCTTTACAGAGCTGCCAAGGGCCTTGGGGTGTTCTCATGTGCTTTGAGATAAATGAAAACACTTTTGAGTCCACCATCCCTGCAGACCTCTAGGTGCTGCTGGGACTACTGCAGGAGGGCCAACTCTGAGGGCCAGTCCTCCCCTTCTCTTCTTCCATCACACTAAGTCAACTCAGGATGGGGGAGAAGTAGTTTACGATGAAATCCACAGCCCTGCGATGGCTGTTGAGGTGTGCTTCTGTAGTAATGCCACCTTAGGTCCACGAAGCATGAATTGACATTTATTTGGATGCAACTGGCTCTAAAGTCTGAGGCAGAAAAGCAAGAGCTAGATTTTCTGTAACCCGAGTTCTTTCAACATTTAAGTGTTTTTTTGTGCAGTTGGAGGAATGGAAAAAGCACGGGGTTAATGCACTTAGTGGCCTCTCTAGTTCTCTATGGAAGCAGGCAGGCACATTTCCAGGAGTGACCAAGGATAGAGAGAGAGGGAGAAAAGCGAGTATGTGGGAACTCTGTTATTTTCTGAGCAATTTTTTTGTAACCTTAAAACTGCTCTAAAAAAATCTGTTAAAGAAAAGGAAAAAAACACAGTCGGTGTTGAGTAGTTCACTTTGAAAATTACCAATCATTTATCTGTATTTGCCCCCCTTTTCATTGTTACTGAGCTAAAAATCATTTCATAATAATGATGAAAAATATAATATGTTTTTAAAAAAGCTTAGAGGGATGGGTCATTGCTGGCCTGGGTTCTGGTGGGGTCCCCAAGAGGAGAGGTGAGCCTGGAACATGACACATAATAGATACTCAGTAAGTATAAAATGAATGAATAGATAAGTGAAATAAATGAGGTGGCCTGTCTGTGTTGGGACACAGGGATCTTTCTAATGTTATGCCCTGGGTTACCACTCAGGTGCAGGCTGCCTCTGGGGACCAGCCTTGTCCCTTGCCCCAGGCAGGGAAGCTGCCATCACCCACTCTATTCCTGGACTCCTCGAAACACAAAACCATAAGCTTGCCTCTTCCTCATCAACCCTGAAGGCAAATGATTGGGCTTTTTTTTTTTGACTTAAGGGTTTTGCTGTCAATTGTAGGGGAATAGAAGCAAATCAGAATTTCGTTCTCTAAGTTGCTAGAATATTGCAAAATTCTTATAGTGTCCTAGGCCCTGGCATAAAGTTCTTGCCATGCACCTACAGTGGCGACTGGATGAGCCTTTGATCTTCAGTGATTGGTTTTTATTTCCTGTCACATCACCCCACTTACTGTCTCTAATATTATTGGTCTTCTTGGTGATTATATGCCTCATTTTCTCTGGATGTAAATTCCTTGAGAAAAGGTTGCTGCCTGTCTCATTCCCACTATCTCTAAAGCTTAGAAGGGGCCTCTACTATAGTGGGTGTTCTGGTTGGAGAATGAGTGAATGGAAACCCAAGAGTCCAAGGCAGTTTAGAGAGGAAATATGAACCTGAGTTGAAGATGTTAGTGGCACTCACACACGTTTGGCAGGCATTTGGAGATATGGACATCTGACTTATTCATTCATTCAAAAACTGTTACCTGAGCACCTACTATGTGCCAACTACGATGTGGGCACTTGAAATACAGATGTGGCTTTCAGCCACAGATTCCAGACCCAGGAATAGAATCTCTAGACCAAGTTCTCAAACTTACTTCTTCTGCCAGTTTGCTGTGTGGGTTGGACCAAATCTCTTAACCTTTCTCTGTACCGAGTAGGTTAGCTGATATTCCATTGCCTCACAGACCAGTTGTAAGGATTAATTGACATTTATAGAGTGCTTTGGGATCCAGAGATGAAAGGTATATTTCATCTGCCAAATCGCATGATTACAGTAGCATGGTGAGGATGAATGATTTAGAAGGATTTTGAAGATGAAAAGACACTAAGTCTTATTATGATTTCTTTTAGCTTCTGGGCAATACCGGCCTGGAGGTTTATGTGCCCCCAAGCCTTTCTGGCACCACTGGGATTCTGTCTTTTTTTCTTGTTCTTCCCAAGAAGTTACATTGGCCCTCAAAAATTTTAATTTGCAGTTTCCAAAAGAAAAATCAAAGGCAGCATCCTGAATTATAGAAACACAACCTCAATGAGCCTAGAGCTAAGGGAAGAGGAGGAGGACACAGAATAAAAGTTTCTCTAACATTTTCATCCCTGGGCTTATATCCAGTTGCTCACTGATTATTGGCACCGGTGAATTCTACTGAGAGTGACTCCCTGGACAAAAATAAGTCTAAGTAGTAATCAACCTAAAGGATGGCTTGAGGCATCAATTTGTTTAATGTTAGATTTAGAAATATGTTGAGAGATAAAGTCTCTGAGGACACATTAAAACTGCTTCCCATGAAAGACAAAACACTTACCTATATCCTGTGCATTTCTGGAGTGTCCCTCCCTCTTGAGGACCCACAAGACCCATTCCTGGAGGTGGAGAGATTCCCCCTGGTACGGCAGGGTCTCCCACAACTTCCTTCCGGGTTCCCAGGACTCCAGAGGAAGCTGCCACTGGAATGTAGACTAAAGCAGGGTCATACCTTCGAGGAGGGTTCTGGGCTTGGAGTAACAAAACCTGCGTGGAGTTCACCCTGAAGAATCTCACCCGAAAGGAGTCCACTCCGTCACCATTTTTCAAAGCCCTCTTGGGACCAAAAATTTGCGAAGGATGTTAGTGATATTCAGAAGAGAGGATATGGTGCAGTGCCCTAAAGCTTCCTGCCCACCCACCCCTTAAATGCGGGGTCCAGAGTTGCCGCCCAACCTGTCCCACCCAAGGGACAGGTGTACACAAGAGGATGTAGGATTCAGGTGGTGGATGCCTTCTGATTTCCATCTGCCTGGGAGGTTGTGCTGAAGACATTTATATGGTGTTCCTGGTACAGAAGAACTTGATCCTGGAGGCAGTAGCCCCAGATGGGACCTGGATCATGGTTAAATTCCTAACTCTGTTCAAAAGAAACCTACAAGACCAGAAGGAGTTTTCAGTTTCTTAATTCCAGAAGGGAGGTAAAACTTACCTTTATCAGCTCCTTTCAAAACCCGACTGGGGCCAGAGATAGTTGTCTTGATCCTTCGGTGCATTCTCACGTCTCCTACCACTTAATTTCCTCAAGCCTGAGGGTCTCTTTTTTCTGTGCTCTTTTAGAGTGTGTACTGGTTAGTATCAGCTAGGAGGTGGGGCGTGATTTCACTGATACGTCACCTCACTTTCTAGCATATTTACAGGCGAATGAGAGTTTGGCTTTTGAAAAACACAAAGAGTGTGCAATTTAACTCAACACCACCAAAAACATGAAGTCTCCCCCGAGACCCACTTCTGGAAATTCTTATCACCATATAAAAATCACTATTGTGCTAAGCTTAAAGTAAACGCTGTAATCCTGTGCCTTGCCAGAAAATACATTTGCACAGGCATTTCTAGACAGAACAGTTTGCATCGGAAGGACGTGTATCTGAGTGCAAAGTACAGAGAGCACCTTATCCGAGTGAGAGGGGATCTGAGAAGAAAGTTTTCATGTATTCTTTCAAAGCCTTGTAGCAATTCACGAACAGGCGGACCATTCAGTGGCACACCTGAGTTTTCCATTTCTAAGTAGTGATATAATAACATAGTAGTTTGATCCAAAATTCTGTCCCTGAATGTCCCACTTCTTGGTGGCGATTTTCAGTGCTACAAGTGAACTTTATTGGCTTTGGGGAGTATTTCCCATTCTCTCTCTGCAGTGCTTTCTGAAGCTGTGCGATTGCTCGATGAAAGGTGCTTTGTGAAAACACTGCCTTGTTTTAAGAAAACATTATTCAACTTTTATGCCATATCTCTTCCCAGTATTTGCGTTAATAGATTGCCCTAGGTATATGTACAGTTGCACAGTTTCTATATACGTTTATTATTACATTATGTTTTATCTTCTCTGAAGATTGTCCCCAGTAGTCTTCTATATGTCTTGTTTTTGTTATGTCTGATTCTAAATTTCTCCAGAGATGGCTGTGGTTTGATGAGTTTAAATCATAGGAAGGACATGTGCTGAATTAAAGGCTTGTTGGTAATTTTTTTTTTTTTTTTGGATGCTGGGTGTTTTTAACCCTCCCCTCTTGCAGAGGAGAATAGGTTTTTATAAGAATGTGTATTTAAAAACATTTTTTGACACATGACTTCTGAAGCCTGAGAATTCTGTGATACGGGAAAGGGCCGGGGGATCATTTGCAAGAGAAACATAAAAATGAAATATTAATATGATCAGGCACTAGCTTCAAGGCATTTGTTCTCTAGAAAATCAGTGCTGCCACATTTCATTTCTTTAAGCCCTCTGTCTAACATAGCTCATATCTCTGTCCTCATTATTTAATTATAGGCCTAAGGACTCAATGGAGAGGGAGGGCATCTGGTCTCACGATTGATTTTATTTATTGGTTGTGGTCAGGTTGCAGACCTCTGGGAAGTAGGCAGTTTCCAAGAATAGCAGATTTTAGTTGTTCCTTAGTCATCTATTCAAAGAACTGGTTATTTAGCCGGAGTTCAGTAGCTGCCTGACTGTGCACAGTCATTCCCATTTTCCTGTGTCTGGGACCCCACCCCAGTTCTGAATCCATCCTGCATAGCAGGACGTGTCTGAGCTGTCCTGCCTTTCTTCTTCTCACCTCCAACCAGTGGGCATTTGTAGTCACCGGTGTAGAAGGACTTGGACTGTTGTGTTCCATGTGGTAGCCAAGACCATCTTGAAGGCACAGTGACTTAGGAAATGGGGAAACCTGGTTGTGAGTGCTAGGCTGCCCCAGGGCATTATAGTACATTGGAGCGTCTGAGTGGCCAGATTTAACTGTATGGGACCTATAACATAAGCTGTAAACCTAATACTTGTACTGGTGTAGTTAACTGTAGCCACCTCTCATTTGTTGGTTCACTTCAGCAGCTGCTTTGTTGCTTGTCACCTTCTGGGTGTTGGTGTTGTCGGTGCTTAAGTCAGCAGTTTATTCACTGCTCTGATTTTCAGATGAGACCGTTAGAGGAAGCTGATGAATCCCTGTATTTGGCTCTTTTGTCCTAATGGGCTACCTCCATCTCACTTCACATCTACTCCAATGTGAAACTTGGCCTAGACTTTAAATCTATAAACTGTAAAAACTTGCATTAGGAATTCATGACTTTAGTGTTTTTAAAAATACTTTCCGAGTGTCAATAGGAGTTACCACGTTGCATAGTACGTAGACTTCCATCATCTCACTTGTTTCTGTCTTATCTCCTCCTCACTCCTTCCTCCTGGATTGCCTGTGAGACTTCAAAAATGCATTCCTCTTTAAATACACAATAATCCAATTCTCATTAACTTTGGTTCTAGCCAACATATAGGACCTAACCAGGTGTATCAATCCGTTCAGGCTGCTATAACAAAGGGCCATAGATTGGATGGCTTATAAAAAGCAGACATTTATTTCTCAAAGTTTTGGAAGCTGGCAAGTCCAAGATTAAGTTGTCGGCAGATTCAGTGTCTGGTGAGAACTGCTTCCTGGTCCATAAAGAGCCATCTTTTTGCTATAACCTCCCATGGTAGAAGGGGTGAGGGATCTCTCTGGGGTCTCTATTATAAAGGGTTCTACTCTCATTCATAAGGGCACCACCCTCATGACCTAGTCATCTCCCACAGGCACCACCTCCAAAAACCATTGTGTTGAGGGAATAGGTTGCAACGTATGAACTTGGTGGGGGACATAAACATTCAGTCCATTGCACCAGGGGAGAGGGGTAAAATGGGGAGAGAGGAGAGGGTCTCACTGTGCACTCCAGTCTGTGGTAAAATTATTTTTCAGACCAAACTATTTCCCTTTCCAAGATTCTCATGCCAGCTGTGCAAACGATAACATATTTTCTCTGTTCTGTACATTTGGATGCTTTATTCCATCCACCTGTGTGTAAGAAGCACACATTTATTGTTTATTTGTGCATTCCTTCCGCACCTGTTTCTTAAGTGCTCGCTCTGTGCTGAGGAATGGGCTAAGCACTGGTCTCCACAGGCCTTACCTCAAGGAACCACTGCTTCGGTGACAGGCAGAAAAGCAGACAGACAGGTCAACCTTGTGTGTTTTGAGGGCAGTGTCACTGGATGTTATGGATGCACAAAAGAGGACTATGTAATCCATCCTTCAGAGGTCAGAGAGGCCCAGGTACCCTGAATGATGGTGCAGTCTTGAAAGATGAGCAGGAGTGAGCCAGGTGAAGGAGGAGGGGAAGGGAGTTCCGAGAAGATTGAGGAGCACTTGCAAATGGATAGGTGAGACCTGTAGCGCACGTCAAAGAACATCCGTCCTAGCCATGCTCGAGTGGCCTGCTTGGGATCACGGCAAAGCCTCTTCCCATGAAGGCTGAGTGCCCCCAACTGTACTTTTGTTCTACAAGTAAAGGCCCATGTAGTTTGCTTATGGTATTTGTTCAGCAAAGCCTTTACCCTTGGTATCAAGAGCTTGATTTTTCTCATTTCCCCGTTGAATTGCCATTCTTCCCCTTCCTGCTGTCTTGGCAGCACTTAAGGAAATGAAGATGTTTGGGGAAGCTCTTCTGAAATCTCATCTCTAAAGTAATAACAACCAGGGTTTTGCACTGTGGGTTTGCTCAGGGTAGAGCACCTTGGAGTTGAGTAGATGTAGGTTCGTAGCCCAGTTCTACCATTTCTAGCTGCCTACCCTTGGGCAAGTTATTTGAGGCTCAGTTTCCTTATCTGTAAAATGGGAATAGAATAATACCTATGTTACAGAGTTATGGTGAGGTGAGGCAATGCCCCATGTAGCAAAAGCATTCATCAAATGGTAGCTTTTGTCTTAATCCGCATTAAGAATGTAAAATCCCACTCACTGAATAGGGAGATGGTGGCTGTAGAACTTTATGCCTATGTGGCAAAAAATGGTTGAGAACTGAGTGCATGTGAGAGGGGAGGAAGGAGATCCCCTGGCCTCATTTCCTCTATTTGTCACCAAAAGAAGAAAATAAAGAAGCTGTTGCAAGGAATTTGCCAGGCCTCAGTGTCCCCTTCTCCAAAATAAGGGTTGGTTTAGATGATGTTTTAAGTCCCTTTCAGACTGTAACACTTCATCCATTTCCGTCTCCTGAATAATTGCTAATGGAGGAAATCAATTATCAAGGTACAGGTCTTCTAAATTATGGTTACATATTACAGTCCCTAAGAAATTTTAAAAAATCCTGATGTCCAGTTCCCACCCAGACATGTTAAATCAGAATCGCTAGTGGGGTGGTGATTTTATGGGGCAGCCAGGGTTGAGGGTTACACTAGTGGCTAAAGTAAGAGTCTTGTCTTTGATTTCCAGCTTACGGCATCCGTTATAGCAAATCACCTAAGTCAGAGAATTAGATGTCAAAAGTGAATATCGCCAATTGCTTTTGCTGTTGTTTGTTGAAAAATTTCTGTGTTACTCCTTAAAGTGAATAATTAGCCTTCTGAGAGATGGAAGTAACTGCTAGTCTTTGAACCTCCTTTACCAAAATATTCCTAGCATAAAGACGTATGTGACCGATTATGTTTTTAATTAGAATGGAAATGTGTGTAAAGCTCTTTCATAGAAATGTGTACTAAATCTGTTTTAGAGAAAATTACTTGTCAGTCTTTTTTTTTTCTTTTTTACTCAATTCCAATTCAGTCTTTGGCCTCCAATCAAGAGAAGCCACTACAATGAAATATTTTCTGACACTCTGTGGAAATAGCTGTCCTTGATGTGTGTGTCTTTATTTATGTCAGGGCTCCTAACAATTCCCACAAATAAAACCTGTTTTTTCAATGAAAAACATTTCAAAGTGGAAGAAGAATGTATGTCATGTTGACCAAAATAGCATGAGGATAATGAGGCCAACATTGAAGAGGCTTTAAGGGCCCAAATCTTCATGGGAAATATTTGTTGATTTTACCTCACTGTAATTGGAAGAGAAAGCATAATGGTATTTTTGCTTGACAATTGCTTGATTTGTATTTATTGAACTTCAGTATGTGTGGTCTGTTAAAAAGAATTTCATAGGAGACATTTCATAAATCATATATATACATAATTTTAGAGAGATAATAACTATATACATTGTTTTGTAACTTGCTTTTTTTTTTTAACTTACCATAAGTAGATGTTCTTCCTTGTCAAAACCTTTGATCTCCATCATTTTAATGCCTATATAATATTCTTAATTTTCAATACACAAGAATTTGTTTAACCAATCTCATTACTTGGCATTTAGATTATTTCCAACTTTTCCTATGCCCCAGTGAACATCCTTGTTCATATATCTTCTTGCCTTTGTACAATTATCTCTTTAGGATGAATTAATAAAAGTGGGATTACTGGGTCAAATAGTGTTCATGATTTTAAGAATTTTGATAACATATTGCCAAATTATATTGAAGACTGTACCAATTTATACTCCTACCTGCGCAATTGTTTCTTGTTCAGCAAATTCTTTTCAGCAGTAGAGTGTTGTCGTCTGCATAGTAATTTGAAATCCAGAGTTAAACGCTCCCCTTGTACTAACTCGGCAAATACCTTCCTCACAACCCAACCTCATTCTGCAACGTAAAATGCTAGCGACAGCTAAACACGTATTGAAGCAACAGGGGTGGAGGCCAGGAGAATGAAGAGGAGAAAGAGGTTGTCAACAATGGGCTTAGAAGAAATTCATCTTTTTTTCTCTTGCCAGTGTCTGACCCAACCTCTCGGACAATGAGCTTCCTTCTAAAGAAAAGCTGAGGTTGGAGAGAAGGGAAAACTAGAAATTCCACTTAAACTTCCTCCGGGTCTCGTATTTGAGATTGGCAGCCCTGAGGCTTTCCAGATGACTTTTATTCGTTTGAACCTGTCTTTTGATCTTTTTAGAATTTCCTCCTCATTTCACCTGTTCTGGGTTTATTGCCTGGAAAACAAGCAAATGAACATATTAGCTCCTCCTTAAGGTGCCTCTAGACTACAGGAACTTTACGTTCAGGTCAGGAATCGTATAACATGACTACATGCTCCAAGTTTATGGGCAAGTTAAGCAACAGGGAATTTTATGCTGGGGTTTAGGACACAAACTTGTAGTAGACACATTGTGAGGTGGGAGGGAAATTTAAATAAGCAAAAACTCTGCCATTAATACTGATTCAAGTTCTCCAGTTGATGGAAAAAACACGTGAGAATTTTATTCTTGAAATTGCCTGTGAGTTAGACAAGGGTCAGGAAAACAAAAATATTATAAACACATCTCCCTTCCTTCCCCCATATATTGATTCTCCTCTTTCAGATGAAGTCAGTTTTCTAGTCAGTCTGTGTACAGGCCAGAATGATCTAAAACCTTTTAATTAGATGCTTTAGCAATCTCGATCCCCATTAATTCCGGGGGTGGGGGGGGGGAGAAAAGAGAAGCATGTGTTGAGTTGAGAGGGCAAGACTTCTGCATTCTCTAAAAAACTGACCTACACCTTATGTATCTGTCCTTACAGCCTGTAAAAGCCAGCACAAAGGAGAGTACCAGCTGGAATCATTCAGGGAAGGCAATGGCTTTCAAAGCCCTGGCTAGCAGCAGGTGGAATATGCATTAGGGGTTCTTTTATTGTTCAAGTAATACTCATTTTCAGTGGGAAGCAATATGGTTCTTATGCAGTCAATAAAGAGCAAATTCAGGGTGTTTGCCTTTTAGCCAGAGCGGCTCATGATTTGTGATGACTCTGGCATCCATCACCCATAGAGCTCAAAAAACATTGGACTGAAATACTGATGGACGTGGGTCCTGGCTTGGCAGACTTGATTCTTCAGACTCATGCTGAGGTCCATAGGTACACAGCCTAATGGCCAGTGTGATTCCAAAGTCTTGGGCTCCTGGTCAGTGGGTGCTTGGGACTGTTTTTCCAAATGTGACTGGCCTCTCTCTGACCCTTGCTCATTTGGCCAGCTACACTACTTTGTGTGGATATGCTGTGTATGGTCCAGGGGCGATTTGAGTAAATTACTTTGTTTCTCCTGATAACATCTCTGCTTAGGAGTCATAGGTATTCCCATTCTAAATGTAGGTGGCTGCTGGTGGTGGGCGGACGGAAGAGGAGGGGATTCCTCACTTGTCCCCCTACCTTGGGAGTTCAGGGATTCTAGGAGAGGTCAATGGTGTCCAATGCTGGGAGAAATCAGATCATATGCTCCTTGAGGGGATGATTTGCTGGTTTTGTTCCCCACTGTTCTCTCAGTGTCTGGCACACAGTAGGAGCTTCTTGGATACATCACGTTGCCCGAGACCAAGTAGCATGGTAGAGGGTGACACTAACCGGTTGTGACAAGAGCAAGCAGGAAAGCTTTACTGTTCTCTAAGGAGAGATGCTCAAGGGACTTAAGAATATGAAAAGTAGTTCCCATCATTAATTTCCACTTTTCTTCCCTACGTGCACCTTGGGCAGAAGTGGGGCAAGAGGTAGCGTTTTTAGGATACCTTGACTCATCATTGCTAAGAATTCAGTGTAAACTCACATTCGGAGCCCAAGGGCTTTCTTCCATGCTTTTTGTTAAATACAGGGTAAGGAGTCGGATCCTAATTGAAGAGGGAACCCATGGCATAGAGCAGTGGTTCTGGAACTTGCGCATGCATCAGAATCACCTGGAGGGCTTGTTGAAACACAGATGCCTCGGTCCCACTTCTGGAGTTGACGGAGGGGCTGAGAATGTGCATGTCTAATAAGTTCCCAAGTGCTGCCGATACTGCTTGTCTGAGACCGAACTTTGAGAGCCAGTTGGCTTCGAGGAAAAAGCACTCACATTGGAGTCAGATAAAGCTGGACTCCTGTCTTGCTGTGTGACCTTGGTCAAGTCCACTTTGAGTAGCCTCAGTTTCCTCACTTGCAAAATGGTGACAATTTCCACCTCACTCACAGGACTGTTGTGAGGGTGAAATGGAATGAAGTGACCAAGATGGCTGGTCCATGGTACTCACTCGCTCCAATGATGTGAGACCTTTCTCCCTAACTCCTTTTGTGGGCTCCTCAGACAATACAGGGCCTGTTTGAGGGCTTATGCCTTGTGAACTGAGCGTCTCCTGTATTAACTTCACATTACCACTTGTTTACATATCCTGAGGGTTGCACTGTTACTGAACATTTGCTATGTGAATGGCACAGTGTGAGATAATTTTTACAGTATGTATAACATTGGATATTATTCCTCTTTAACAGATGAGGTTAAATAACTTGCACACAAACCCGCAGCTAGTAAGTGGCAGAGCTGAGCATTCAAACCAAGGTCTCCTCCCCACGAGGCTCTTGGCTTCTTTGTTAGAGTGGTTCCCATGAGTCCCTGTGGGCAGAAGATGCCAAGATTATTAGGTCCTTTCCTCTAGTTACTCACTCACAGGGCATATCTATCTATATAGGTAACACATCTGAGAAAAGTAAGCAGTTATTCTGAGGATGTGAGTGAAAGGGGTAGGATTTTTTATGTATCTTTAAGCCCAGCACTCTGTCTTATTCATCGCACATGCTGCCTTGTGCACAGAGGACTCAGCAAATGCTTGGGGAATTAACAAAGGCAGTGAAGGTTCAGGTCAAGTGACACCCTCATCTGCCTTAAAATTACTGGGTCCCCTTCTTAAATGACTAGTAAGACTTGCCTCATTATCATTTGTACACACCAATTGGCACTGGTTCCCGAACAACTGATGAAGAGTCTCTTAAGTATTGATTTAGAACCTTTGCTGAAAATGAGCAGCAGTTGTTAGTAACTTCCCTTGCCTGGATGATTTGCACTCTTTTTTTTTTTTTTTTTTTTTGTGGTACGCGGGCTTCTCACTGCTGTGGCCTCTCCCGTTGCAGAGCACAGGCTCCAGATGCTCAGACTCAGCGGCCATGGCTCACGGGCCCAGCCGCTCCGCGGCATGTGGGATCTTCTCGGACTGGGGCACGAACCCGTGTTCCCCTGCATCGGCAGGCGGACTCTCAACCACTGCGCCACCAGGGAAGCCCGATTTGCACTCTTGATGTGATTTACCGGAATAATTTGGAAAAGCAAACCAGGGCCCCCTGTCAGGACAGGATCACTTTTGAATACTTGCAGGTAAAAGCACAGCTCGACTTTGCCTAAGGTAACCTTGAATCTGTCCGTCCTGAATCCTGTGCCCCTGGAGAGGTAGTTCTCAAACTTAAAAAAAAAATATCAGTCACTTACTCCGCGATCCCTTGCTTCTTCCATAAAAACCTCCAACAGATCAGAAGAGAAAACTGCTCTGCGCGAGTAAGGCCACAGGGTTGGCCTGTCTGGGTGGGAAAGCTGCAAGGCTTCGGGCAGGGCTGTGGATTGGCGATCATCCAAAGATGCATGGCAAACTGCCCACTCCTGCTACTTGGCATTCCTGAGGGCAGTGGTGGCTTTGGCGACATCTGCAAATAGCAGGCAGGGATGTAGTAGGGGCAAGTGGGTTACATACTCTGAAAAGGGTGGTGGCCCTTATGCTATTTTTGTCACATGCACCGTAGGTCACTGCTTCCTACGTTGGAGCCGATGCAGTCCTGCTGTTTTGTCAACACAAGTATCCAAGGACAAATTTTAATTGTGCCATAAGTATCGGGGAACATAATGAAAAAATTTCTCCAAAAAAATAACAATTTCCAATAAGCAACATTCAGTCAGCCTAGGCCAGTTAATTACTGCAGGTATCTGTTCTGAACGGTCAGTACCTATAACTTATGCGTTGTTAAATATTTTGGATATCACTCCCATGGTTTCTGTAATAGAAACCGCTAGAGCAATTTTGTATGCACGCTTTGCAAGATCAGTGGGCGGATGACAAGGTGTGACTTCCTAAAATTGTCAGCACTATTTCTTGTTTGCTGTTGGGTTAAGAATGGGTTAGTTGGTGATTGTACTTGAGCTACTGGACACAGAAGAATGTCTAATGGTGTGACACAGGCCATGAGATGTGCAAAAGGAAAACTGTTTTAGCTCAGACTCCAATCAGAAAACAATTCTTCTGCAGGCACTCTTCTCTGATTCTTCTTTCCCACGTCCAGGTCACAGCAGCAGAGAAGGCAGACCCAGAATACTCAGATTAGAGACAAAATCCATTCCTTGGCTAACACATAAGGCAGGCAGCCAGCATTTTATGGAGGATTTTAGAGAAAAATCATTTTCTATAGAAATCAGTTGGCAAAGATTATTCTTAAATTGAACTTTGATCAGTTGCGTTGCATATGAAGAGACTAAGAATATTTGAAAATAATTGAAAGAGCCTGAACTCAAGGTCACATTCATCTTAGCCCTGACTGGCATAGATGAGCACATTGTGTGGCAGAGTGTCAGGTGAGCAGAAGCTGGGAGAAGAGGAATGCAGTCCAGGCCCACCATGCAGTAGGTGCTCATCTCCATAAGCTGCCTTCCTTGACCACAGCAACAGAGTTAGTTCATGCTCCGTGCCCTCTGCCAGCCTGGCAGCAATTATAGCAGAGACAATTTATCGGACAAGGGATTTACACCAGCTGGAGCAAGCAGAATAAGATATCTTTTCTCTTTTTAATAGAACTGAGTGAAAAGTGGAAAGCAGAACTACTGACATGTGTATAAAAGTAAATACATTCATTTCTCAAAAGTATAGCATATTTCCTTAAGAATATAAGAGAAGAAAATCGCGTTTCCAAATGTATACTTTCATACCTAAGTTTTGGACTCACATATAGAAGGCAATTAATCACTCACTTATTTACTTGAAGATTCTGTCAAATTGCAACATGGCTTCAATTCTTAAGAGATATGTGGAAGCAAACACAATTTTTTTTTATTAAGAAAAGTGAACAGATTTAAAGTTCTCTTTGTCACTTGTTTGATATCTTACACAGATGGAATTTTTTTCAATTTAATTCAACATGCATTCATTGGACTGTTGCTATATATTTGGAATCATGTTAGTGGCTGGGGTATAGAGATAACTGCTAAAACCACATATCGGAACTCTTTCATTACCAAGGTATCTTATTAAAGTTTGTGTGTGTGTGTGTGTGTGTGTGTGTGTGTGTGTGTGTGTGTGTGTGTTTACACCGTAATTCTTACTTTAGGTTTGTGTATGTGGATGGGAACGGGTGGAGAAAACTTTTTTGTTTTAAAGAAAGTATCATTGAAGTTCTCTGATTTCAAAAAGGTTAAGAAAAATCTTTCTGAGTGACACTAGTGGAGTTTTCTTAAAGGATAAGTGGACATCACAAAGGACTTCCTAACCCAATCCCACTCCTGTGTTGTCCCTTCCCATGTACCCCAGCACACAGCAGTCTCCTTGGGAGAACGTGCCTCCCTCTGGCCTAACAGAGGTGCTTTTGAACTTGGAGTTAACTCAGAACCTACACGCCAGTCGGCCAGGCCCAGGGATCCACTCAGCCTCAGTGACACTGGGTTGAATGTTGTCAGAGAGTCAGTGTGCTCTCTCTCTCTTCCTTCCTTTCACACACCAACCAAAATGAACCCCAAAGCAATTTTAAAGGGGAAGAGAATGAAATTTATCAAGTTCTAGAAAAGAAAGGATTTTAAAAAGGCAAGAAAAGAAGTAAACATTGGACACCATACCTATCTGACAAGTCCAAGCTAAATAGTAAATAGATGGGAAAAATGGAGATTCCTCTGATTTGGTAAGGAATAGCTGTGACTGCCAAGATGAGACCATCAGCTTACAGTGGGTACAGTTGTTTTCTCAGTGTCAATTCAGCACTGTGGTTATTAAAAACAACCCACCTGAGTAATTTGGGGGTGAACTGAATCAGTAGAAGACATCCTTTCAGTCTGACAGTTGCTTTACATCCAAGTCCCTGTTGGCCACCTGGGGGCAGCATGAGAATCCCAGGCCTTACAATTCAAGTATCACCTGGTTTCCTTGTCTCCATAAGGTTTGAGAGACCAACTAGTCTTGTGAGAATGTGTGTGTGTAAATGAAAAACCTATCTTTTCTGTCACCACGACTGAATACAAATTCTACAAGACGACTCTGTGAGCATTTGGGTGTTAATCTCATGCATATTTCCCAATAGCCCTGGTCTCATCACTTCTGGGTGGATATGTAGCAACATGACACAATCTCATTTACAACCTTTCATGGTCAGATTATAAAATCATAACTCCTCAAAGAAGATCTTTGAGGACAGAGTACAGAGACCACTGAGAATTACTAAGAGCAATTAGGAGCTCTGAGTTCTCTCTCTAATTTTTCCAAAGCCCCACCCTATGACTAGACCAAGAGATTTCAGTGTTTGTTCCCTGGGGAAAAATTTGTTGGCTTGGAGACTTAAAAGTTCCTATGGAGTGAAAAGGAGTGGGTGCACACACATACCACCCCACTCCCATCCCCACCAAGGAATCCCAAGGGCATGAGCCCTAAAGCAACCTCATCCTGATTCTAACCCCATCAGAGGACATCTGGGTAGCCAGGTATCCTGATGGTTCTCATTTATTCAACATGAAAAATGCCTACTGGGGCTTCCCTGGTGACGCAGTGGTTGAGAGTCCGCCTGCCGATGCAGGGGACACGGGTTCGTGCCCCGGTCCGGGAGGATCCCATGTGCCGTGGAGCGCCTGGGCCCGTGAGCCATGGCCGCTGAGCCTGCGCATCCGGAGCCTGTGCTCTGCAACGGGAGAGGCCACAACAGTGAGAGGCCCACGTAGCGCAAAAAAAAAAAAAAAAAAAAAAAAAAATGCCTACTGAATGCTAGTCCCTGTGTGACTCCTGCAGTGGGTGGGGGTAGGCATTAAAAATAAAAATGTGCCCTCCTATAGGAAGGAACAGCATAAATCTTGAAAGGCTTTACATCTACAGATATTCTCAGCACAGAGCAGGGCTTGGTCGGCAGTAGCTGATGAATGAATGTGAAATTGAATGAGGATCTGACTCAGAGTACACCTCGGTTTGACAACTTTCTTTAAAAATCACCAATTCTCTCTAGTGTATATAGGGTTTTTTTGCTTTTGTTTTTATTTATTTATTTGTTTATTTTTTCGGCTGTGTTGGGTGTTTGTTTCTGCGCGCAGGCTTTCCCTAGCTGCTGCAAGCGGAGGCTACTCTTCGTTGCGGTGCGCGGGCTCCTCATTGTGGTGGCTTTTCTTGTTGCGGAGCACGGGCTCTAGGCATGCGGGCTTCAGTAGTTGTGGCACGCGGGCTCAGTAGTTGTGGCTCACAGGCTTAGCTGCTCCGTGGCATGTGGGATCTTCCCCGACCAGGGCTCAAACCCGTGTCCCACGCATTGGCAGGCGGATTCTTAACCACAGCGCCACCAGGAAAGTCCCTGTTTTTGTTTGTTTTTAATTGTGGAATTCTGGAGAACAAAGAAAAGATTGTCAGGATGGGGAGATTTTTCTTTACGGCTCTCTGTGGACAGTTTACAAAGTGGATGGCTCTGTGGTTGACTAAACCACAGATAAGTTCCTGAGGGACCTATATGGAATGCATCTCTAAGGCTTGCTGGTGATTAGGCCTGTCCCAGTATAATGCATAGTGTTAAGAGCTGTGCCAAAAACATGGTATTCCAGAAGTCTATCTTGGAGCTTAGAGTTTCTCTGGGGAAAAAAGCCTCTTTTCATGTGATGGACGACTCTAAATTGCTTTGCTGTAGAGAAGCAAACATTCTTAATAAAGGACATGTGAGTAAGGGATGTCCTTGGAACAATCTCAGAGAGGTCTGGTCCACCCCGCAAGTTGCTAGGTGCCTTGTTGCATCCTCTTAAAGTTCATGTTCCTTTCCTCCAGAGCACAGGCCTGGAGTGTACATAGCATTCATACATGTGATTGTTTGGTTAGGGTCTACTGTCTTCCTCTAAGCTCCATCAGTGCAGGAATTGGGTGTGATTTTAGTGACTACTGAGTTCCCAGGGCTTGGTATAGTGTATGGCACAGAGTTAACCTAAATAAACCAGGACTTTTGTGAATGAACTCACACTCTATTTAAGAGCCATAGTATCACTGTCATAATGCACCTGCTGCTATTAGCTCTGTCACCTTGCAATTCTGCTCACTCCCTGACACTATTAAACATATGTATTTGTGGGATATATAACACATATATACACATATGTATATATATTATATACACGTGTATATATACACGTGTGTATATATATGTGTGTGTGCGCATGTTATATCTACATATACACCTCTGTGTGTGTATGTGTGTGTGTATCTGGCAAAATCATAAAGACAGACAGCAAACTGATATGAGTATATGCAGTAAATATGACAATGTGTTAATATTCTTATTGTGTAGTGGGGAACATCAGTTAAATGAAAGAGAAAGAGAGAGCTTGGCTGTTTCCAGTAGCCAGGAGCCTCTTATGTACAATACAGCTGCACACTGGGATCATTTGGGAGCTTTAACAAACCCTCATGCCTGGGTCTCATCCCCAGTTGGGTGTGGGTGTGGCCTGGGCAACAAGAGGGTCTAAGAACCACTCAGGTGATGCCAATGTGGAGCTAAGGTAGTGAGGCAGTGGTTGAGGACCAGACGGTACGTTGTTTTGGAGCAGATTTTGTTACCTTTGTGAGGAGTCACTCTATATCTAAGGCGGATTGTTACCCCTTCCTCCAGAGGAAGAGCTTCAGGGATGGGGACCTTTCCTTGTGGTTTGACAGAGGACAAGCGTGGAGAGGAACCCAGGAACTTTTCAGGAGAGATGCGACCAAGATTTTGACCCCTACTTTTTTGAGATTCAAACTTCCAGTGGATTGAGATGGTTCCAGTGAAGGTCCATCACCAGGAAAAGATCCCAAAGGGTCCCAAGAAGAGTCTTTCATGAGAGAAGGGGGAGTCTGATAACATGGGCCCAATGTGAGGCCACATTTATAGCACTAATGATGAAAACAGTGACAGATTGCTCTGAGACTTTTACCCTAAGTGATTCTGTTGACCTGGTTCTGTGTGTTTGCCCTGCAAGTAGGTGGCATACAGTGATTAAGAGTCCCATCAGGGTGACCTGGCTGGGAGAGCATCAGTTCTCTAATGGAAAGATGGATAGTCGGCTGGTGAAAACCCAGCAGATGTGCATCCTCCTTCCAGCTAGTTGGTGAACTCATTGCCTTGAGGGCAGTGACTCTGTCTGGCTCTCCAGCTTCAACCTTCTTTGAAGATACTAAGAATGTGGTTAATTATCAGCTTGCTCCACCTTTTTTTCAGCTGAGGCTTCACCTTAGATTTCTGCTCAGTTTCCTTGCTGCTAAATTACTTTCCTGGACTTGTGAGGGATACCTCATTGGAACAAGGAAAGGTATTTACACAGAAGTACCTGTTCTGTGCTGAATGGGAAAGATAAGAGGCACCTCAACCGTGGTGTTCGGCCTCCAGGACCCTTTGAGCAATGGGGGCAGAGGCTGCTGGCACCCCCACTGGAAGACAGAATTCAATTTAAGTCTCAACAATCCTTGAAGTCCTTTGCATGCTCTTAGAGAGGCTGAATGAGTGTCACTTCAGATGTGGTGAAAGCTGAAATGGAAACTATTATATCAAAACATTTCATTTGGTGGGGGGACTGTTTGGAAAAAATCTTAATTTTTTTTTTTTTAGGAACAAAGAGGAGTTGATGAAAGGATTTGAGGTTATAATGACCAAAGTCTCTCCTGCCTCTCTTTTCTCCCCACCCTTCTTCCAAAATGGAGAAAAGAAATGAAGCCAGAGAAATGTCTTAAATGTTGTCAGTCTGGCAGGCCAAGTTTTTAGCTAGGATAGCGTGTAGTAGTAATACCTTTTAATTACAGTTGTACAATTATAAATAGGAAAGAAATGAAAAGATGAAGATGCGGTTTGTAATGAAATTACCATAAATACCATGGCAAGCTTTAAAGTCGTCACGAAAATCTGTAATACCAAAACATGAATATGGAGGTTAACTTCTACCAAGGGTAGAAATTAAAATTTTGTGGATTTGTGGTCTTCCTTGTTAGTTTGGTATTTCCTCCTAAGTACACATAAGTACCGTTATTTTACAGACACAGACAGACCTTTAAAAAGTCAGAGTCCTGGTTAGCAACTCTTATGTTCTCCAAGCCACTTGGGCAAGCTGACATAGAAGTGACTTGAGTTACCAAGGCAAGTGGTGGGAACATCAAAAGAAATCTAGTCCAACTGCCTGGAGGGTTTTGATTATTTCTCCTTTTGGAAGCAGGCATGTATTTTGTTTGTGATGCACAAGTTTATCTTCAGTCTTTATTTAAAGACCCATTTTACTTCCCACTGAATGGACACATTTTTATGGCTGAGGATAGGGGATCATAACTGTGAACTGCTGCATTGGTCCTGAGGTGGATAAGCTAAGCTATTCGATCGGAGCCCTTAGATGGGTTACATCATCTTTTGTTGCCTTTGCTTTTCTCACAAGTTAGCACCTGTTTGTTAAAATATTGCTAATGAGATCAATATCCTGAGGTCAATTTCCATAAGTCTGTTCCCTAGCTGCACACTGCTAAGAGATCTTGAAAACATGGAACTTTGATTAGAAGAGAGATTAAATAAATGAGTTTGGCTCACTTTATTGCAAACCTTTCTCCAACAGTGTGAAAATCCTTAACATGTCCTGGTGATGGTAGATTGTGTCCTCTCTTTGCCCATGACAAGAAACTTTTTTCTTTTTCTAAACCAAGAACAATGATTTTGCTACTTCTTACTGCCATTAGCATATGGGCTAGCACAATCAATTAAGAGGTGTATTCTTCTGCCTCTGCTAGGAATAAGAAATTGTGCTGTGATGGTTATCTAGGATTAAAGATGGGACAGCGAAGTAAATCTGAGGATGCCAGATTGAGGAAAGTATTGAGAAAAAAGGGCAGATTAGAGAAGGCTTTTTATGTGGACTTAAAAGAAAATCCAGTGGATAATGGAGAGTCATTGAAGGTATTTGAGCATGGAAACGACATCATGAAAGTGGTATTTTGGGATAAATCGAAAGGTAAATAAATTGGAATCTGGTCATTGCCTGCCCTGGAGACACTGTGGGGGCAGAAACAAAGTGACAGTCACTTTTCCTTAGCTTGAGGCTATGGGAAACCTAAAGCCCAGCTACTAATACCAATGGTGGGTGGGAAGTCTGGCTCCTGAGAATTCCCTCTTCCTTTGTCCCACTGCCCCTACCAGTTGGGCTAGGTGGTTTCAAGTGAGGGGTACAGCTCTCCAAGTACTGCAGTACCCCAGGTGGAAGGAGAGGGAGGTTCTTGGAGGGCAGGACCTCCTGCCTGAGGATGCATGTAGTTGTGTGTGGTAGTGGTGGTGGAGTTTGAAATAGCCAAGAAGAAGTGGTCTCACTCCTCTCTGCCCCTTTCTAAACTCTCAGGAAAGAATCAATATAAGACCTGGATGACTTTGGTTAGCCCCTCCGTCTGGTGCCACATTGCTAGCAAAGAGAGCTGATATGCTGAATTCATTGGGGGAAAATAAGGAGAAATTGGAGGAGCTTGGCTGCTGTAAAAGAAGGATAACAAGTTGAACAACTTACAACAAAGGGAGTTAGAATTAATGGGTCAGAGCACAAGAATATAAAATACACATAATATCCTCAAAGGAAAAAATATCAGAAATGGAAAAAAGAAATGAGCAGTCCTAAAGAAGATCCTACCAGAGATACTGGGTAAGATGAAGACAATAGATGAAGAACTCAGAGGGATTGAATAGTAGAACGAAAACCTTGGATGAACTAATCAATGAGCTGGAAGACCAAGCCCTTAGGCATCAGAAACAGACAATAAGGAGAAAGATTGGATAAAAGAAAAGTTAAGAGAAAGAGAGAAGTGCCAATATGATAGGGATCCTAGAATGGGAAAGAAAGAGAAAGTAGTGAAGAAATATTTCAAGAGTTAATAACTATCTATATAGAAATATGGATAAAAGACTTTAGATTGAAAGGGTTTTAAATAGAGATAAGGAAAAATCATACAATAGAGATAAGGGAAAATCAACACAAGCCACATTATAAAGACATTTAAGAACTTAGAAGACAAAGAAGAAATTCTAGAAGATTCTTGAGAGAAAGAGCAGATGACCTCGAAAGGAACAAGAATAAACTGCCATCACACTTCTCAACAGCAACACTCGATGCAAGGAGACAGTGGAGTAATAGTCTCAAAGCACTAGTACATTGTTCCTGAGGTTTTATACCCAGCTAAATTATCATTGAAATGCAAGGGGTGACATGAAGATATTCTTAGTTATACAGAGTCTAAGAATTTTTACCTCATAAAGACAAGCTTCGAAATGCTACTGGAAGATGAAAAACCATTCCAGCAGGATGCTAAGAGTATGGGAAGTGTATCGGTCAGTCAGGGAACAAATCATTTTAGATGTTTCAAGCTGAGGGGGATTTAATGCGGGGAGTTGATTACAAAGATGTTGAAAGACTCGGGGGAGCAAAAGGGGAAGGGTGGTCTACTCAGAGCTCAAGGAGCTGCTATTGCACCTGGGCTGAGCCTCTGAGCCCACACTCGCTTTGGGTGCTCCAGGAGCTGCACTGCCATTGCTGCTGGAAGCATGGGGCTGACACTGGGCAGGAGCCACCATTGTTGAAGCTGAAGTGCTATCAGAAACAGAATGGCTCTGATCATCTTCCTACCTGCTGATCAGGCGCAGGTGCCTCCCATTGGCAGAACCTAACTAGGATTTGGCCAGCAAGGAAGTCTGGGAAATGTAGAGCCTTTTGCTTGCCCTTCTTCCAGAAAAGAATATAGAAGAGTAAGTGTGAGACTAGGAGCTGAAGACAAATATCTGGCCTGGGAGCTAAGGGCATGTAAATAAACTAGAAAGGTTAATTCCTGTCTAAATAAGGGGAACAAAGAGAGAAGGCAACAAGGTCACGTCCATTATAATCTAGAACAAAAATGAACAATACCATTTCATTGGCAGGGAGGTGAGAGTGTGCTAAAGCATCTGTTTGGTAAAGATATAGATACTGAAAAATGTAAGAGACTGATAGTGTTCTGTCTCACTAGTCATTGTACAAAACATAACTAAAGCAATAGTGAGATAGCACTTTACAGACTTCAGAGTGGCAAATATTATAAAATTGAATGACTTCAAATATAGGCAAGAATTTGATAAAAAAGGAACCCTCGTGCATGTGAGAGTAACTGGTACAGCCACTGTCTGGCAATACTTACAGACACTGAGGATCTAGCCAAACCACTCCTGGGATTATAGGCCAGAGAAACAGTTGCATCATAAGGGGACATGAACAATGATGTCCACTGCTGCTTGTGTGTGGTAGCAGACAGGTGGAGGCTAAGAACTTAGATACCTATCACTAGGAGACTGAATAAGTAAAACGTGGGGAAGCTTACTATGGAATATAAACTAGGTACCTAAGGGCATTATGAAAACACAAAAACATAGTGTTAAGTGAAAATAGTAAGATATAGAATAAGATGTATAGGAAAATATTACTTACGAAAAATAACATACATACCCAAAACCTCCACATAGCATTTAAGGATACCATAGTGGGTTGAATGGTAGCCCCCGCAAAAGGTATGGTCACGTCCTGGAATTTGTGAATGTGATTTTTGTTTGTTTGTTTTGGAATAAGGGTCTTTGCAAAAGTAATTAAGTGAAGATCCCAAGATGAGATCATCCTGGATTATCTGGATGGGCCCTAAAGCCAATGACAAATGTTCTTAAAAGAGACACACAGAGTGGAAACAGAGAAGAGAAGGCAGCCAGGTGAAGACAAGCAGAGACTGGAGTGATGCGGTCCCAGCCAAGGACACCTGGAGCCTCCAGAAGCTGAAAGAGGTAAGGAATGGAATCTCCCCTGGGGCATCCAGAGGGAGTGTGAGCCTGCTGATACCTTGACCTTGGACTTCTGCACCTCCAGGGCTGTGAGAGGATAACTTTATGTTGTTTTAACCTACCATGTTGGAGATAATATGTTACAGTAGTCACAGGACACTAATGCAGATGCCTTTTAAATCTTTATTTGATAGATTTCTAAAGCTGTACATGAGGTGCAGTCAGTCCACCAGGGGTCCACAGGGACTGGATGGCAGTGTCAGGAGGCTGCCTTGGTGACCTGTGCACTGTGCTCCTCTTCTACACCCTCTCCCCTTTCCCCTTAGAATCTGTCTTTACCCTGTGTATTGGTTATCCACTGCTGGGTAACAAATTACCCCCATAGTCAGCAGTTTAAAACAACAAGCATTTATTATCTTACAGCTCCTGTGGATTGGGAATCTGCGTGCTGTGACTTAGCTGGGTGCCTCTGACCTACCATCTCTTATAAGGCTACAATCAAGGTACCAGCCAGGGCTGGAGTCATCTCAAGGTAGGATTTATTTTCAAGCTCACTCACGTGGCTGTTGGCAGGCCTCAGGTTTTCACTGGCCAGAGACATCAGTCGCATAACCTATGGGCTCCACAGAGCTGTTCACAACGTGGTAGTCTGTTTCCCCCAGAGTGAGGGATGAAAAAGAGAGAGAGAGAGAGAGAGAGAGAGAGAGAGAGAGAGACCGAGACCACAGCAGAAGCTGTGATCTTTTATAACCTAACCTTGGAAGTGACATCCTGTCACTTCTCTCTGTTCTGTTCGTTAGGAGTAAATCACCACATCTAGCCCATACTCAAGGGGGTGGGGAGGTTACACAAGAGGTCGGTACCAGGCGGCAGGGATCACTGGAGGCTGTCTGAGAGGCTGCCTAAAATACTCCAAGAGGAAGTTTGAGAAATAGAGTACTCTCTCTCAATAGGGAGTAGGATGTACCCGAGTTGAGAGGGGCCATAGGAATTCTTAGGAGAAAATGTGTCATAAGCAGAGTTAAACATTTACTCATACCTCTGCCATTTCTCTCTGGCCTCTTATCTGGGTTCTATATGATTAACCAAACCAACTGAACAAAAACTAAGAAACTGACTTCCATGCCGATCACTTCTCCAAATTTCAAATTCCATCTCCCTCCACAAACTGTGTGCTGTTGTTTGCTTTCCAAAATCCTCAGGAGTTATCTTTTATATTTTGTCCAGCGTTTATAGTAGTTAGCGGGAAGGTTGTTCTGTAAGCAACTTACACCGCTGCAGTAAACATGCAACTCTATTTAAAATGCATTTGATCAATGTCTGAAAATATGTTACCCTGGTTACAGTGGGAGGGAAAAGGATGAAAAAGCCTAGGAATTGCTGGGTCAAAACAACTTGTTTGGGCTTCTGTAAAAGACTCTAAGTATTCTAAAATTCATGTTTTTTTCCTGGAGTAGAAACAACATGAACTAGAGAGCTTGATGGCTCTGGTTTAAATTCCAATTCTACCATTACTAGCAGAGTGACCTCATGCAAGTGACTTCATCTGTGCTTTAATTTCCTCATCTGTAAAACTCAGGTAGAGATATATAGCTCTTTGGAATGTACAGGCTCAACCAAAGCAATGTATGTGAAATGCATGCAGCGCACTGCATGGGACGCAGGCGGCCTTCTTCAGAGCTCTGTGCACTTTCCTTCCCTCCCTTCATTATCCAGTTATCCGGTGAGTGCCTAGAGCCAACATAGTTTGGCGTTTGCTAGACCATCATCCAGAGCATCCCAGTGTGCACGGAAAGAAAACAGCTCATTGAAAATAGCTGTCTTTGTAGGGAGAGTGTGGTGTGTGCGTAGGGCTGGCTCCCCGCCTGGGATGCAGGGGTCAGTGGGGCTGCCGCCAGCCGTCTGCTGCGTTGGCCAGGGAAATAAACTCACAGCCCTCCTGGCACCTACTGCTGGCCTTGGGTAAACATAATTAGAGTCTTTAAAAGGAGAAGAGGGAACACAACCAAGATCCCCACTCACCATGTAAACAGGATGTCCACTGAATGGCAGCCGCGGAGATGTTTATGTTCTGTTCGGGGGACAATTGACAAAAGGCCTCTGGGAACCTTTCTTGCTGCCTGGAGCAATGGTCTGCCGACAATGGTGGTGGCTGGGTTCTTCCCCGGTTTGTACTGTGGCTGGTGAGCTTCCGCTGAGAGCTCTGGGGCTGTGCTGTCTGGAACCAGATGTAGTCCTTTCGCATGCTGGGTCTGGTTATCAGCTCGAGGCCCTTTATGCACAGATGAGGGCATTCTGGCCTCTGGTGCTCAGTTTCCAGCGTGCCTCCTATGACCTAGAGGCTGGCCGGTTGAGGCCTTTATGGAATAATAATCACGGATCGCTACCATTTACTCAGAGCTAGGCAGTGGGCCAAATACTTCCCATGGATGATCTCATTTAACCCTCATTATAACCCTTTGTGGTAATTTTATTGTCCTGAGGAGGCCCTGCGAAGCTAAGCAACTGAATTAGAAGTCAGATCAGTTGGATCTCAAACCTGTGCTTAAATAGTAAGCTTAGGTGAAGGCAGGGGCCATGGTCAAGTTCAACACTCCATCCCTATGGCCCAGCATAGTGTGTGAGAAAACACTGGTTGAATGAATAATTTTTCAGAAAAAAAAAAATTCTACCAAAATGCTGCTCTCCACTGATGTTCTGGGGAGCACATTTTCCCCTAGTAGTGAGAGTGTGTTGCGTGGTTTACTCCACACATTCCTTTCCACCCTGGCAACTGAGGGCGCTCACTGGTCAGTGCTGGCTGCAGTTGGGTCTTGGGTAGGGGCTGAGGCACCAAGACAGGGACCAATTGGCTAAGTGTCTAATGAAGAAGCCAAGTCCTAATTGAGTCCGGTCTTCTCTGGAATTCTAGGCAGGGAAAGCATCTCTTGAGACCATCCAATCGCCTGACCCCAAAGCAGCAGAAACAGTGAAAGCAGATGCTCATCTCAGCTGGCCTTTGTCTCTGGTGCACAAGCCCTGGAGAGTGGTTTCTCTGCCCTTCTTCCAGGACACAGGAGGGTTTAAATGGAGCTGTGAAGATAGGCTGAGCAGGTTTTGCAGGAATGCCAGGAGGTGGTCCCTCTCCCCTTATAATTCCAAATGCAATAGGTGGAGACCCAAGAACGCTTTAGTCTTCGAATTCCTGAATAGAAGGGAGGGGCATGCTTGTTCTGCAGGATGGATCGATATGTCCAGGTCCAGAACAGAGCATGGTCTTTATCTTAAGTCTGAGTTTTTAGCTTAGAGGGAAATGCAGCCTTCTCTCTCTCTATTCAGGTCTCCTTTTGGGGAGGCACTTGGGTGGTGGCAGGGACCCTCCCTGGAGTTGATCATTTCCCTGCCTAGAGCTGAGGCCATAGTGACCTCAGTATTGTTACTAAGTCTCAGTCAAGTGCAGGGGGTTGTTTTAAAGTGGCCCAAGTTGTTGGGATATTGCTGGAAAATAAAAGCAAGCCAAGGATTGCCCAAACTGCTATTATTTGGTTGATGGTAAAATGATGGAAATGATGAGGTCTTGTGCTGTGTGTTTGTTCATTGTTGATGGTGGATTTTTTGTTTGTTTGTTTGTTTTTGCATTTTAACCATCACATCCCTCTGTCCCAGATTCTGGACCCATTGGTTGATGATGTGTCCTGTTGGGATACACCAGACTTGCAGATAGGCCTGGGATTCCTGGGAGCAGTCTGGGACCAAAGGTATAATTCAACATCCTTCTCAGTGGTCTCTTTTCCTTATGTTTATTCTTTCCTGCACACGGCATGGCCTTCCACCGTATTGCTGCCTCTCATCTTTCAGTTCCAATGTCCAGTCTAGGCTCCCATTCCAGCTGCTTCTCACATAGGAAGCAGGGTGGCCTGTCCAGCTCCCCTGGCATGCCAGTGTATAACACCTTCTTTATCTTGCCTTATGAAGAGAGATCCTATACTTGTTTTACCAGTGGCAGAGCTCGCGGTTCCTCAGCTCTAAGAAGTAAAGGACAGCCTGCTGGGGACTGGGGCAGGAGGGGAAGCAGCTGCAGCCACGGCAGCTGGGAAGACTCTGGGTTCTGCTGACCCTCATTTGGCTGAGTCAATAGAAGAACAAGCATGATAATGGAATGGATACTCTTTTTTTTAATTAATTAATTTTATTTATTTATTTTTGGCTGCTTTGGTTCTTCGTTGCTGCACGGGCTTTCTCTAGTTGCGGCGAGCGGGGGCTACTCTTCGTTGCGGTGCACGGGCTTCTCATTGCGATGGCTTCTCTTGTTGCGGAGCGCGGGCTCTAGGCATGTGGGTTTCAGGAGTTGTGGCTCGCAGGCTCAGGAGTTGTGGCTCACGGGCTCTAGAGCGCAGGCTCGGTAGTTGCGGCGCACGGGCTTAGTTGCTCCATGGTATGTGGGATCTTCCCAGACCAGGGCTTAAACCCGTCTCACCTGCAATGGCAGGCGGACTCTTAACCACTGCGCCACCAGGGAAGCCCTGGAATGGGTACTCTTGATTGATACGTACTGATAAAAGTCTTGGTGGAGGCTGTGGGAGGCTGGGGGAAAAGGGTTAAGGTCTGAGTAGAAAGAGTTTGAAAACAGATTCAGATTCATTAAAGTTGCTGGTGGAGATTGTTAATGATTCAGAGTGTTTCTTTGGATCAGAGAGTCACGGGGCTCTTTTAAATTGAGCATTTTTTTTTTTAATTAAAAAAAGGAACTAGCAGATTTCCCCAAAATATAAATTGGGCTTTGGCAGTAAACTGCTTCTTCTTGCCATCAGAGAGTCATGCGAGTCTCAGGAATGGCAAACATCTGTTTGACGGGCATCCCGACCTTGGCTTGGCAGAGAACTCAGGAGAAACAGCATCACGAGTTGATGCGTAGTTTTCATTTGAGATAGCAAGCATGGTGGGTAGCAGTGAGGCCAAGTATTAAGAGCAGAGTAGCTATTTAATAAATATTTACTGGGCTTCCCTGGTGGCGCAGTGGTTGAGAGTCCGCCTGCCGATGCAGGGGACACGGGTTCGTGCCCCGGTCTGGGAAGATCCCACATGCCGTGGAGCGGCTGGGCCCGTGAGCCATGGCCGCTGAGCCTGCGCTTCCGGAGCCTGTGCTCCACAACGGGAGAGGCCACGACAGTGAGAGGCCCGCATACCGCAAAAAAACTAATAATAATAATAAAAAAACCCAGCAATTAATAAATATTTACTGAGTGTCTACTACGGGCCAGCTAAGCTATGTGCTGGGGATACAACGGTTACTAGGACACACCTAGGACATAAATAGCTTAGCTTCACACAGACCCTGGGCATAAAAGTTCACAGTATGTTGTCATGAATATTCTATACCTTATTGTGGTTCTTTCTTGTACAGCTACTGGACAGCCAGGCATTTTTTTCTCTTCACCATTTACTCATTAGCATACTAGCAGACCTTTTCAGGGTGTTTGTATTAAGATTAAAATTATAAAAATATTCGGAGATTCATGAGTGCAAGTTTGCTCTTGTAAACCTTGTGTCAGTACTTTTCAGAATTCATAATTTTTCAGACTTTATATAAGTAAAATGATAGATTTATAATATAAATACCCCCAGCAGGTACTGGGGCGATATCTTTTAATAAAGCATTTAAATATTTTTGCCACTAGGTGGGTATATATGAATATTGACACTGATTGTGATAAAGATTGTAAGTAACCTCACATCATTTCAGATCAGGCAGGCATTGCTGCGAAGTGAATTATGAAAAATATTCAATTTTCAAAGATTTAAAACATTCTCACAATTGTAGATAAAGGAATTGTGGAAAGTATTGATGAAGATCATTCACTATGACCCATATAGTTTATTGCTTCATACACTGGAATAAAAGTTTACAAAGTGCGTTGCCATGAACATAATCACCTTTGCTGTGATTATTTCATCAGATTTACCTAGAAAACAATTTTGAGTTTTCCCTACAAACAAGTTTAATCAGAGGAAAATCGATACCACCACCCACCGCAGATCTTCTGCCATTCATGTTTGGATTCTTTCCCCAGGCTGCAAGGTTGGCATTCTACTGGAATCACACTGCTAGCTGACTTCTTGTGAACCGTCATGTGAAGTGGGAAATAGAATTCCACCCGAGCTACACTAAATCTTCTAATTAGACATAGAATTCCACCCGAGCTACACTAAATCTTCTAATTAGAGCCAGGAAGTATTTTATTTGATGTGCAAAACAACATAAAGCCACCATCCTGGCCCATGGCCCCCATGGCATCCACATCAGTGGCTGGATGGAGAGTAGGGGCAGGAGGGAGCTATGGGTAGGTTGGTGAATGTAACCACACTGGCCTCGTTTCTATATCTTGTGCACTCCAAACTTCTTCGCAGCCTGTGTGCTCTCTGTTTCTTCTTGGAATCCACTTCTTGTGACTTCTGAAGAACCACTTCCTTCTTGTCATTTAGGCATCTCCAAATGGCACCTTCTGTGACAGACGTCCCTTGACCACCGTATTTAATGTTGTCCAACTTCAGTCGCTCTTTATAACATTACCCTATTTTATTTTCTTCAAAGCATTTCTACGAGATGACCCTGCTATTTGCTAACTTACTTACTTGTTCAATATTTTTCTCCTTCACAGAACAAAGACCTTTTTGACTCATTGATAGGATTTTTAGTCCCTGGAGCAGTGCCTGGCATATGAAAGGGCTCACTAAACATTTGTTGGATGCATGAATGCCCCCTACAATGTCACTAGTTCCCCTATTTTACGGTGCCTCCCTCTTCTCCCCTCCCAACATCCCAGTGTTCCTTTTGTGACAAATGTCTCGGAAGAAAAAAATACTGCAAATGTGGGAAACATGATAGAGCATGAAGTGTGGTAGAATATTAAATTAGCTTCATAAACTGTGAGTCATAAATCATGGTTCCATCTGTTCTGTGACAGAGTGAAAACAGCACAATCTTCCACGAGATAGGAACTGAAAACAAAGAGAAGCCATGAGTTTCGACTCATGAGCCTGTTACTATTATTTTGGATTGTCTTCTCTTTCCCACACTCCTCAGCAGTCATTTTAGTCATGCTATGCCCTTCTGAAACAAGCCCAGGAATCTGCTCTGAAATAAACCCAGGAGTCTGTTCATAGTAGATATTGGTTCCCTCCAATCTACGAGTTTCTACCCCTTAGCTCCATACCTGGCACCTTGAAGCCATTCAACAAATATTTGAGGGCTATTAATGGTAAATTCCACTGTTACAGATTTCTTCTTCTGAGTCAATTGTGTTATTTTTTTCTAAAACAAAAAGATCCTTTAGAATTAATACAATCTAGTATTCACTGATAAATCTCACTGAAAGATTTGATGGGGTATAGAGTACAGGATAGTCTTTTTTTTTTTTTTTGTGGTACTTGGGCCTCTCACTGTCGTGGCCTCTCGCGTTGCAGAGCACAGGCTCCGGACGCGCAGGCTAAGCGACCATGGCTCACGGGCCCAGCCGCTCCACGGCACGTGGGATCTTCCCGGACCGGGGCACGAACCCGTGTCCCCTGCATCGGCAGGCGGACTCTCAACCACTGCGCCACCAGGGAAGCCCTACAGGATAGTTTTTTAAGCATGAGTCATTACTTGAGCAGGAGAGGTCTGGGTGAGGCATGGTCACGGGCCGCACAAGGGCACAGGTTGTCCTGGGAAATGATGGGACCTTCAGAGGGGAGAGAGGAATGAAGAAGAGTTTCCGAGACAGCTCGTTCGTATTACAGTTTTACCTGAGGCCAGCATGGTGACAGGTGCTGTTCTGGGAGACATGGTGCCTTCGGGTTGTGCCTATTGGCTGAAAGCATGGTGAAGACAGGAGGTCACCGGGACGTCCTGGGACTGACAACACCATACTTCTGTCTTGGGGAAGTTAAGTTAAAATGAACATCCGTACACAGATGGCCTTTCTGACAGGCTTCCCAAGAAGTTGATGGCAGTGATTGCCTCTGGGGAACAAAAGTGTGGGGCGGTAGGTAGGGTAGTGGGTGGGTCTGTAGAGTTTTGTTTTCCTCTTTATAACCTTTTCTAGAATTTTAATTTTCCCCCATGACATGTAACTTGTTTCACAATTACAAAATTTAAAAATCAGTATCTTTTAAAGACTTTACCGTATTAAAATGCTAGCTGAGTAAAAGTGAATATCACAGCAATTGTCATAAAATAGTAGTAGGGGGACATTATGACAGGGTTCAAATTAACATATTAATATGAGAAGAAAACCCTTCCATTTGTAAAACACCGTTATTCACGTTCTCAGTCTTCTGTACAGTGTTGTTCAATCCCTGAAGACACTATAGCAGCTGCAGAAAAAGACCGGGCAATGGTTCTAGAACACTGACCCTCAGGCTTAAAATTCTCTGACATAATGCCTCCTGCTCTACTCAGTCTGCTCTCCTTGTGACTTGGTTTCCTTTTCTCCTCTCTCATTACCAATTAGACTGCTGCCTCTGAGTGTTTTGAATTCAAGCCCTGCAAGACAAGAATTGACTGTCGTTGTACAGTACTCAGGGGAGTAATAGTTTCCTAGGCTTGTTCACTCCCCTGTATCGTTATCATAAAATGCAGTCACCTGAGGTCACTTGCAAATGCATCTGATCTTTTCAACCTGAAAACTTCTAACGCATAACTCCCGTACTTAAAAAACCCCAATACTACCTCCTTACATTGGTAGCGCACTGAATAGATTTTCAAGCTCCCTTATGCAGTCCTACTTCATCAGCAAGGAAAGAGGGGACTTCCCTTTTGTGATCCCCTCCTATCATGGAAGGAGCTGTTTAAGTCACAATTACACATAGGGAAAGAAGATTTGCACAAGGTATGAAGGTATCATTATCTGTAGCTGTTGGGGAGTAAAAGGTTTTTCCAGTTATCATCTGCTTCTGGAACAGCATACCTTGTTTAGTCTAAAAGACATGAAGTAAGCCGGGCACTGTGGTTTTACGCAAGCATTAGTCAAACGCTTTGGATAATTGTAATTTGTGTAAGAGAAGAGCTGTGCAGAGCCGCAGTAGTAGTAGAGTTGCACCAGACAATTTGTGGGGGGTTTCTTTTTCATTTTCTACTCTCATAACTTAGAAAGGCCAGGGGACTTTCATGAGTGAGAACTATAGGCGTGACCTTATTTGGAGCAGCAGGAAGATCGGAGAGATTGTTGAGGCATCGTCTGGCTCTGTGATTTTTTTCAGTGTTGACACAGTTAACACTTGTCTGATTTCCTCGGAACTGCAATAAGTTACAGCCCCCTTCCTGGCCTTACAAGAGCAATTCGTTGCTGATAAACTCCTTGCAGGCAGACCTCTTGCAGGTAAAAAATGGAATATCCATTGAAATTATTACTGCATCATTATTTTAAAAATTAACAAAGCCTCTGTGTGTATATAATTGAACCTTGGTGGAGAAATCTATTTGTTCACCAAACATATGTTCTTTCCCCTTTACTGGGGAGACCTGTGCTCTGCCATGTGGTGTGAAAGGGGGAATGTTCAGAGAGGTGGTACCCAGACAGAGGCTATCTTTCCCAGGCCCTTTGCCTCATGTGTGACGGCTTCTTGCCAATAATAGTGAGAGCCGGTGTGCATCACTTCCAGGCCGGGGTTTTAAGAAGAGATGTACATTTTCCAATGTACTTGTCTCCAGGATTCCACTGGATGCAGAGTACACTGAGGTTTAGGGGCTGGTGGAGCCAAAAGAAGCCTGGATCCCCGAATCACTATGTGTTCAGGTCAACCAAGAACACCTGCATTGGACTATTACATAGCAAGGAAAAAAACCTGTATTATGCAAAGCCACTGAAATTTGGAGTTTATTTATCCCCCTAGCTTGAGGGTCAGAAAACATTTTCTGTAAAGACCCAGAGAGTAAATATTTTAGGCTTTGTGGGACATATATGATCTCTGTCTTGTGTTCTTCTTTTTTTTGGCTGAAAAAAATGCTAGATATTTATTTTTTTCAGTTTTTTTAGGTATAATTGACGTATAAAATTGTAAATTTAAAGTGTGTAACATGATGGTTTGATATATATATATATATGTCTTCTTTTTTTAATAACCCTTTAAAAATATAAAAATCATTCTTAGCTCACAGGCTGTGCAAAAACAGCTGCAGGCTTAGCGAAAACAAACTTTTAATACATAACAAGACAACAACCAAAACCCACACAACAAAACGGTGTAAATGGTGTGTGAGGTATTACTACCGTTGACCAGCAAACCATGGAGACTGGAGAGAAGACCTTGAGGCCACTTGGGCCAACCATTCCACCATTAGGATGGCTGCATGTGGTCGTCCATTGTGGCACCCAAGTGTTCCCAAGACACACACAGTCCAAATTTATTCTCATAAATGCAAAAAATGCTTCCAAAGTTGAAGTTGGTGTACTGCATCAAACTACTAGAAGAGTTAAAATCTCATAACCGAATTGGCATATCTAAAGATATGAATGGATTAGGGCTTCCTCTTCCACTGTCTTCCTTTGTCATCATACAGCACTTCTTCCACCACTCTTTGTTTTTGGTTCCTTTGCTCCTGTTAGTGGGGTCTTCAAACAGTAGATCAAGATCAACTAGCAGATCTTGAAGCTCCACATGGTAAGATTCCAAGATGGTGTCTCCATTTCCCTGATCCGTCACCATCACAGGCCCAGGTTTCCCAGGTGGATGGTGGGGCTGCCAGCCCTGGCACCTTCCATTCCACCCAGACCCTTCTCTCAGTCAGCACAGAACCCAAGACCACTCAGCTTAGAGGAAAGTGAACATCCAACAATAAGATGAGATAATACATGATAGATTCTTCCATGAAGATTTCAAAGAATTCCCAATGGTGTGAGAAAAAGCTTGTGGAAGAATATTAGTGAAAGGGCAGAATTGAAAATTACATATTCAGTATGATCCCAATCGTCTAAGAACAAAGACTTGAAGGAAATACACCAAAATGTTAACAGCGGTATTCCTGGGTGATGGACTATGAATGATTTAAAAAATATTCTGTTCTGTGCTTTTTTGAAAATATGTACAAATGGGCCTGTGTTATTTTTCAAAAGGATCAAGAAAATTCATGGTAGTTCTTCCTACAGAGTCTTTGGAGAGCCCTGCTCTACAGAGTGAGTTCCAGCTCAAGTCTTGCTCTCTGAGTTTCTGCTCTGAGAAGCTCTTAGGGGACCCTGAAGCCCATGTTCAGATCGGGAGCAGGAAAGGCAAGAGGGGTGTGAATGACGGAGTTCTGAATATGAGTGAGCGTAAGATTTGAACCAGAGGAAATCTGGAGGCCCAGAGCAATGTTTGTTTGGTGAGCTCTGTTTCTTCCCTTCCTGCAGGCATTCAGCTTGTTTCAGATCCAGTGTCTTATCCCCAGATATACCCTGTCCAGTCTGGTTCTCCATCCCGACTCGGTACTCCCTGAGTCCTGGCAAAGGAAACAAAACAGGAAAGGCTTGCAGGCCCAGGCTGTCCTGTCCTCTCATTCTCGCCGTTCCACGTGGGGGTCAGAGCAGAAGCCTCCCCGCCATGCTCTGTGCTTGCAACCCTCACCCTTGCGGTCCAGACCCTTCCTGCTGCCCTTCATCCTTCTCGAATGATCATTGCAGGCCTATGCTGTGGGAGCCCCGCACAGGTCATCGTTTTGTTTGCGCACATGCACGTGTACACACGTGCTCCCTGGACCGTTTACGGGTCCACTGCTGGGCACAGGGTTACGCAGAACACGCGTTCATTCAGCCAGTCAGCAAATTGCCCTGTAGGTGCCAGAGTACAGAGGAAGCCAGATAGAAAAAGTCCCTTCCCTCTTGGAACAGACTTTCCCCTAGGGAGATAGACAGTAAGCAAATACATGTATGCTGTAATGTAGAGGAGTGGTAAGTGTTATAAAGAAAAATAAGGCTGGGGAAGAGGCTAGCGACCTGGGATGGAAGGTGCCTTCAGAGAGACTGGTCAGAGAAGGCTTCTCTATGGCAGTTCCATTTTAGCAGAGACTTTGATGCAGTGAGGGAAAGAGCTAAGTGCAGAGTGGGGACAAGTGTTCTGGCTGAGGGAACAGTAAGTGCAAAAGCCTTGAGTCAGGACCAAGCTTGATACCCGTCCTCAGGTTGCTTGCCTTCTAGTGAAAGAGACAGATGGGTAAACAGACAGTTTCAATATTGTGTAATAGACATTTATCGCTCAGTGTTTATAACTGTCTAAGTTTTAGGACATTTAAAAATGTATGTTATCTATTGTCTGTGCCCCCAGTAGAAAATAAGCTCCATGAGGGTGGAGAGTTTTGCATTTTTTTGTTCACAACAGTGTCTCCAGGTCCTAAAACAGCTACAGGCACATAGCAGATGCTCAGTACTGTTTAAATGGAGGAGAGAATCCCACACTTGCCCCTATTCTCTCAGTCCCCCTCCCTAGAGGCAACCACTTATTAGGCCCTGGGAGGAGTGTGTTATTTAAATGGACCACCACGGTCTCCACCCAGCTTTCGGGTGAGTCTCTGAGTATGCCAGGAGGTGGAGGGTGCCGCCCCCCAGCTGTCATGTGAGCTGCAATAGACACTGGTTCCCTGGGGATACTCAGGACCTGGGTGCCCTTCCCGGTTGCGGAGCGAAGGAGGTAATCAGGTGACTCTGGTTTAACCCCGCATCCTGAATTCAGGCTTCCATGAGGACTTGGCACTTAGGAAAGAACATGCCCACTGCCCCACACAATGGGGACCATTCTTTCAGCTTATGCCGTATCTTACACAGGAGATCTGGCAGCAGATATTCTTTCTGCATGTGAGTGTGTAAAGCCAGGGCTGGCACAGGCCTCAGTGCCCTAAATGTTGGGAGTCTTTGCTTTTGCAGTGGCCTTGATGCACAATCCCTGAGCAGCACCCTGGCCAGGGACCAAGCTGGGGTGCAGGAACTCAGTTCCCATCTCAGAATGGGAAATACGCAAGTATCATATCATCCACGTGGAGTATCTGGGGAGTCAAACTGAAGTTTCCGTCATTTCCTTCATAGGCAAACAAGGCAGGAATACTCCTGAATTTTATACTTGGGGCCATTTACAATTTAAAGTATTAGGAGAGAAGAAATCAATAATTACTGAGTGTCCATTATTCTTGTTAGATTCATTAGAAAACTATGGTCCAGAAAATTTAAAGGTGCCCAAGACTACACAGCTGGTAAGAGAATGGTTACTTAATTAGTTTTAGAAAATTAAAGCAGGATTCCTTGCCTCGAAGCACATCTCCTAAAAGGCAGTTTCCTTCTGATGTCTGCAAGGCCCCATTCAGGTTTCACTCTGTCTCTTTAAATCCCTTGGGTCAAGTTACTCCATCTTAGGGTTCCGAGTACCCACCACAAAGCCTAGCACTTTGTAGATACAATAAATGTTTGTTAATAAACGGGAGAAAAAACTTAGTCACTAACACTCGGTGTGAATTAGAATTAGTCTACTGATTATTTTCCCTCATACAGGAATAGCATATTTGCTAATTATAACAGTTACCATGACTTTGCCCTTTCAGTTAACGGCCACTGAATTCTTCTGTTTGTTCAGCCAAAGTCTGCGGAGCTATCCTTGACTCTTCCTCTCCTCTCACACCTTTACATCCAACATACCATCAAATTCTCCTGCTTCCCCCTCAACAGGCGTCCTGATCTGACTAATTCTCACATCTCCCCTGCTACCACCCTGGTTCAAGCCACCATCAGCTCCTACCTGGATCACTGCGGTAGCTTCCTCATGGCCAATGGGCTTCTGCCTGTGCTCCCTCCAGCGTATTCCAGAACAGTAACCAGAGCAAATCCTATGAAAATGTGTCAGATCACATGACTCCTACATGGTCCGTGCCCCTCTCCCCACCTCCATCCTGGGACCTATGCCCCCCATCCAGTTTTATTGAGATGTAATTGACATGTAACATTGTATAAGTTTAAGGGATACAACATCATGATTTGATGTATGTATACGTTGCAAAGTGACTGCAGTTAACATCCATCACCTCACAGTTACGTTGTTTTCTCTTATGATGAGAATATTTCATATCTGTCTTAGCAACTTTCAGCTATACAACACAGTAGTGTTAACTCCAGTCACCATGGCGTACGTTACATTCCCAGAGCTTACTTATCTTATAACTGGCAGCTTGTACCTTTTGACCACCTTCAGCCATTTCCCTCACCCCAACCCTCCACCTCTGGCAACCACCAGTCTGTTCTCTGTTTCTATGAGTTCTGTTGTTTTAGATTCCACATATAAGTGAGATCACACAGTGCTTGTCTTTCTCTGACTTATTTCACTTAGCATAATGCCCTCAAGGTCCATCCAAATTGTTGCAAATGGCTGGACTTCCTTCTTTTTTTATGGCCGAATAATATTCCAGTGTGTGTGTGTGTGTGTGTGTGTGTGTGTGTGTGTGTGTGTGTGTGTCTGTCTATATATATATATGCCACATTTTCTTTATCCATTCAACTGTTGATGGACACTTAGATTGTTTCCATGTCTTGGCTGTCATAAGTAATGCTGCAGGGACCATGGAGGTGCAGATATCTCTTTGCCATAGTGATTTCGTTTCTTTTGGGTATATACCCAGAAGTGGAATTGCTGGATCATATAGTAGGTCTATTTTTAATTATTTGAGAACTTCCATACTGATTTCCATAGTGGAGCATCAATTTACCTTCTCAGCAGCAGTGCACAAGCGTTCCCTTTTCTCCACAGCCTCGCTAATGCTTGTTATCTCTTGTCTTTTTGATGATAGCCATCCTAACAGTTGTGAGTTTTACTGTGAGTTCATTGTGGTTTTATTTGCATTTCCCTGATGATTTGTGATGCTTAGCATCTTTTCATGTTCCTGTTTGTTGTTTGAATATCTTCTTCGGAAAAATGTCTATTCAGGTACATTGCCCATTTTTAAATTGGATTTTTCTCTATTGGGGTGTATGGATTCATGTATTTTGGATATTAACCTCTTATGAGATGTGTGGTTTGCAAATATTTTCTCTCATTCTGTATGTTGCCTTTTCATTTTGTTGATTGTTTCTTTTGCTGTGCAGAAGCTTTTTAGTTTGATGTAGACCCAGCTGTTTAGTATTTGTTTTGTGACTGACTTGTGCTCTAGGTGTCAAATCCAAAAACATCATTGCCAAGACCAATGTCAAGGAGATTTTACCCTATGCTTTCCTTTGGGAATTTTGTGCTTTCAGGTATTAAATTCAAGTATTTAATCCATTTTGAGTTAATTTTTGTGAGTGGTATAAGATAGGAGTCTAGTCTCATTCTTTTATGTGTGAATAATTTTTCCCAGTATCATTTGTTGAAGAGACTGTCTTTTCTCCATTGAGTATTCTTGGCTCCCTTATTAAATACTAGTTGACCATATCCTGGGACCTTTTTGACCTCATCTCCTATTGCTCTTTCTTCTTTGGTATTTTTGACTCGGTAAAAGATTTGTTTTATTTTCCTGTTGGATGCTGTTTCTTTGAATTTGTCTGCATCTTGTAGTACCATGAGTTTACAAAGGTTATCCTACAATTTATTAACTTCTCACTCTGTGCCATGGCTTTATGTAATCTGGTGGTTTTCCACTCTGGCTGCTCATTAGAATCCCTTGGGGAACTTTAAAGAAATACCAGTGTCTAGGTCTCCCCGGCAGAGATTCTGAAGTAACCGATTCTGGGAGGTGGATGGCTATAGGACATCAGTATTTCGTTTTAAAGCTCCCTGGGGGATTTAATATGCAGTTGTCACCAAGAAGCACTTATGGAATTCTTTAAAAAAATCTCCTGAAATATGTGTTAGTATTCTCATTTTGAGCCCTGGGATGGCAGGGACTTCATGTGTCTTTTTTTACTGGTATAGTTTCAGTGTCTAGTAGAGTGACTGACATATAATTATTGCTCAATAAGTATTTAATCAGTGAATGAGGAAACTGAGGCATTAAAGGCTTAAGTACCTTGTCTAAGGTCCACACACTTAGTGATGAGAATTATAACCCATATCTGTTTCCAAAGCCAACACACTTAGCCATATATTACACTTTTTTGCTAGACCCTTACCTTACCATGTAAGTGTAGGGGGCAGTGCAAGATGGAAGGTAGGTGACACTGAAGACAGATTTTCATTTCACAACTTCTGGGATTTTGACAAAAATACTGCTTTGTTAAAATGGGTTAGAATTGATATGGAAGATGTTCCAGGAATATTTGATGAGACCGTACCTTTCAGGAGCAGAATGAATTACATTGGAGGAAGGGGCTTATAATTTTGTTTTCCCTGGACTGAACTGACCCACAGTATATTTTAGGGCAAAAACAAAAGCTTTCTTTAAAAATTCTGTTCTATAGTAATTGAACCACAAGTCTTTTCTAAAACAGCATAAATCTGTGCTTCCCGAGGTGAAAGTGTATGCCACAAACCAGGTCTTGACATTTCGTATATTATCATGTGCTTAGCCTCTGCTTTTAAACTCTAGTTATCTTAATGATAGAGATTTTCCATACAACAATGTGTGAATGGGCATGTGAATGTGGTTGTTTGTATGAAAGAGAAAAAAAGATTACAGAAAAAAATTGCGAAAGAAATTATACCAAGAACCAAACAATGTTATATCCAGATACCTTTTGTTATAGGCTAAATGTTTGTGTTCCCCCTCCCGCCCCCCAATTTATATGTTGAATCCCTAAACCTCAGTGTGGTTGAGTTTGGTGATGGGGCCTTTAAGGAAGTAATTAAGGTTCAATGAGGTCATGAGGGCGGGGTTCTGATCCAATAGGATTAGTGTCCTTGCGGGTTCTCTGGTGAGAGGCACCAGAGAAGTTGCTCTGTCCCCCCATGAACATATGTGGAGGAAAGACCATGTGAGGACATAGCAAGAAGGTGACCATCTGCAATCTGGGAAGAGAGTCCTCACCAGAAACTGTATCAGCTGGAATCTTGATCTTGGACTTCTGGCTTCCAGAACTGTGAGGAAATACATTTCTTTTGTTTAAACCACCATCTGTGGTATTTTATTATGGCAGCCCTAGCAGACTAATATACCTTTGGAGGAGTGTTGGGGGCTGTAAAGACATGAAAATGTTATTTTTGTGTCAAAATTGCCAGTCACTAATACTATGCCAAAGCCTTTTATTAAAGCTTATTACCAGAATCTTAATTAGAGGGAAATTTCAGAAAATGGGGTAGAATGTATATGAAACTATTTTTCCTAGATGAAAAAGCAGATTAGTGCCACCTATAAGTTAACTCTTAAACGAGGTTAGAATACTACAGAAAGAAAATGACAGTGCATACTCATGGAAAGCTATGGGCAGAATTGCTCCATGGCAGGACAGATGCAGGTTTCACAGGCCAAGAGGACCTTTTTGAATAATAAAATTAAAATAATTAACATAGTACATTTTGTTCATGCTTCAAGAAATATCACCTAACCAAGCTTCTTAATTTACTTTAAATTTCCTAGTCCTTCAACCTTCTCTTGTGAATATATTGCATCCTCTTTGTTGTCCTTAACAAATCTGAGTTTCCAATCTTTTTTTTTTTTTTTTCATGTTTGGGAAACAGTTTAAAAGAATTGATTATGAACTTAGGCTTTGTGGGGGTTTCTGCTTCTGGGGAGAATAGACAAGGACATGGGGGACCTTCTCTCCCATTGAAACCATAAGGAAAACCTAGAAAAAATTGTTTTCTATGGGACCAGGCAGGGGTGGTATTCACATGAGGAAGCTTTGATTAACCTTAATCTCTCTTGAATTTCAGAGAGAAAGAAGCCGATATAAGAGAGCAGAGAGTTAAGGCAGCCTTCTCTACCTAAGAAAGCTTCCTCGTAGGGAAACAGGATCAAGGGGAAATAGGCTAGGCTTTGGACCAGGAGGGGCTGTCAGGATAGATTAAAGTCTGAAAAGCCCTAAATTCTGGGACAGATTGCTGGGATCTGCCTGCTCTTTTGAAGACACTCCCCAACCATGAGTTTTGGTAAGATAGTAGCAGTGGAGGAAGGGCTGGTAAGCAGAGAGTAATTGCTTAGGTCTGTGCATTCCTGTGGTGTTTGGATTCTCCCTGCCTGGAGATGAATCCAAAGATTAAAAATATTCCAAAAATATATGAAACTGTAGCCAATTTTCTTGCAGCTTAGCTACTGAAAGCATAAGAAAGGTTGTGACTCAGGAGGTTGGGGGTTGGACTACTCACAGGTGATTTCCATCGATTTAAAGCTGTACCCCAGATATAGCTGAACTTGACTTTAAAAGAAATATTAATGATAAGCTCCTCACCCTAACTTCCAGATAGAGAAAAGGGCTTGTATTTGCTGTGAAATAAAACAAAGTAAAACAAAACCAAGTATTTTACTTCACTCATCACTGTTCTTTTATATATAATATCTAGAATACAATAAAAGAATTATGGGGCTTCCGTTGTGGCGCAGTGGTTGAGAGTCCACCTGCTGATGCAGGGGACACGGGTTCGTGCTCCGGTCCGGGAAGATCCCACATGCCGCGGAGTGGCTGGGCCCGTGAGCCATGGCCGCTGAGCCTGCACGTCTGGAGCCTGTGCTCCACAATGGGAGAGGCCACAGCAGTGAGAGGCCCACACATGGCAAAAAAAAAAAAAAAAAGAATTATGAAGCACACTGGGAAACAGGAAAATGGGATCTATAATCAAAAGAAAAAATAGTCAATAGAAACAGACCCATAGATTACTCAGTTATTGGAATTAATAAACAGAACTGTAAAACAACTAATACACATATGTTTTTAAAATTTGCAGGAAATGATGGCTATAATGGGTAAAAAGATTGGGTATTTTAGAAGAGATATGGAAAACTCTAAAAAAAGAACAAAATAGAAATTATAGAACTGAAAAATACAGTATCTGAATCAAACACTCATTAGATGGGCTTAACATTAGATTGAACACTGTCAAAGTGAGGATCAGTGAACTTGAAGACAGACAACCAATGTATTTATATTAATGTCAGATAGAGTAGACTTTAAGGCAAGAAGCATTACCAAATGCAAGAAGGACATTTCATAAGGATAAAAGGGAAAATCATTAAGAGGACAATAATGCTAAGTGTGAGTGGACCTCAAAATATATGAAGCAAAAATGGATAGAAATAAAGCCACAAGTATAGTTGGAGATCTTAATACACCGCTCTCTCAGTAATTGATAGATTAAGTAGACAAAAAATGAGAAAGGATATAGAAAGTCTGAACCATTCTCTCAACTATATTAACTTGACATTTACATAACACTACACCAAACATCTCTAAAATATTCATTCTTTTCAAGTGCATTTAGAATATTTACCAAGCTAGAACTCATGCTGAACTGTAAAAAGAAGTCTGAATAAATTCAAAAGACAGAACTTATACAGAGTATGTTCTTAGAACACAATAGAAAATAACAACAAAAATAGATCAAGAAAAGCCCCCACATATTTAGAAATAAACAACATGTTTCAAAGAAGGAATCGCAAGGAAAAAGAGAAAATATTTTGAACTGAATTATAACAAAAACACGTAACAGAATTTGTGGATGCAGTAAATAGTGCTTAAAGAGAAATTTATAGCATTAGTGTCTTGCATCACAAAATACAAAATTTTAAAAATCAGTGCTCTCATCTTCCACCTTTAGGAGCTACTGAAAGAAAAGCAAATTAAGTACAAAGTAAGTAGAAAGAAGGAAAAAATAAAGAGCAGAAATCAATGAAATGGAAAGAGTCAACAAGGCCAAAACTTGGCTCATTGAAACACCTGATAACATTTATAAATCTTTAACAAAAGAGAGAAAATGTAAATTACCAATGTTAGGAGTGAAAGGGAGGCATCGTTAGAGACCCTAGAGACATAAAATGTTAACAAGGTAATATCATAGCCTATGTTATGCCAGTAAATCCAACGACCTAGATGAAGTGAACAAACTCCTTGAAAAACACGAATTAACAAATCTGACAAAAAAGAAATAAAATTTCTAAGCCCTATATCTGTTAAGGAAATTATATTCAAAATGAGAAAACGTCCCACAAAGAAAATCTCAGACCCAGATGATTTCACTGGTGAATTCTCCCAAATATTTAAGGAAGAAATAATACCAATTTTACACAAATTAGATCAACATTAGAGGTTGTTGTTATTGCCATCAATATGCTTTTCCTAAGTCTCTTCCCTCAGTTGTCAGCATCTATCTTAAAACAGAGGACAGAACTTTTCCTTGTCTTCTACAAAAAGTCTGAGTTCAATGAGAGGTTATTTTATAAATCCTTCCTTTCCTATCTGTGTTCCTTTGACTTCATGATATGTGGTGTTTGCAAAACACCCTGTGTTGCTGTCGCCTCTGACTTTAATCTTCTGTAACCTTTTTACACAAAACCAATTGTTCTTCTGGGACTCGAGAAAAAGGCCTGCCCAGCAGCGTGATCAAAAGTTTTTCAGAATCCTATCACAACTGTTTTTTTGGTGTCTTTTAACAACAACTAAAACGTTGTTTACTTGTTTCTTCATTTCTTTTGGATAAGGCTTTTCTAGAGAATGGCAGAGAATTGTTCAGATCAAGTGTTTCCTGCTTTAATTTGGTTTCATATAATGGCTGAGATTAAAATTTGCATAGTAAATGGAAAATTTGTGAGCAATCACGATAATGGCTGGAGGAAGCTTTTTTTCCTGCCTTTCTTCAGAAATACTAAGAGGCAGTTAGACTAAATCCTTCAGAAGCATTCTTTATTGCTGTTGTTTGATGTGGTTCCAGCCACATCAAACACAGGAGGCATCCAAACTTCTCTGACTTGAAGTGACTGAGGTTGCATTTTTCAGAGACCCCAGGAAGCTGGTAGTGATGACGGAAGAGTAATCACAGTGAGAATGCCTGACCTGAGCGACAAAGCATACATAACTGACTAAATGAAGAGGGATCTGTTGCTCTGGACACCCCTTCTCCCTACCCCTTCTGGGTGTTTTTCACTTGATTTCCCCACTAGCTGAAAGCTGACTTTTGTATACTTCAGATAAAGGACAGTTTCTGAAGGGCTGTGATATTCCACTGTATTAGAATACAGATTAAGCTGCCATAACAGAGACTCTAAAATACAATAGCTTTAATAAGATAATTTTTTTCTCTCTCATGTAACAGTTAGGAGGTAGGTTGGAAATCCATGGCAAGTAGATGGGTCTGTTCCACAAGGTCATCCTATATCTTATTTCTCCATCATCCCCCAGAGCAAGGTCTTAACCTTTGATCCATGGACCCTTGGGAGGCCATGCATAGAAGTTAGGGAATCGGTTGAACTTGGATGGAAAATGTTAACTCTTTATTTTTCCTTCACCTCTAAATAAGATTTAGTACTTCTTTCACTTTCAAACGTAGACAACAACCAACAATGATAGTAGCAGTTGCCACCAATAGAAACTACAGATAATTTTATGTCATATTAATTTGTTGCAAATATCTGATAATATCACTACTAACATCACTACTAACAGTAGACCTGCCTTTAGAGCTTGCTATTTAATGGGTTAATCAACACAGACTTATTAATAGTAAAACTTCTAAACATAATTTTGAGATGTATATTTCAATATATTTTCCTTTTTAACCTTATGTATCTTATTTTATGCATTTGTAAACTTTACTCTAAGAAGGGCTGCATAGGTTTTACCAGACTGCCTAAGAGATCCACAGCACAAAATTGGTTAAAATCTCTGCTCTGAGATGTTTCCCTTGTCCTCATGGTAGAATCTTGCTTCTCTGATCCACGTCATTCATTCTAGTCAGAAGGAAGGGAGAAAGAGGAAGTGGGGTCAAGCGTTTTCCTTATAAGAAAACGTCCTAGAAGTTGCATACATCCCTTCTGCTTATATTATGCTAGTGGTGATATGGTCAAATGGCCACATCTAGCTGCAAGGGATGCAGGGACTGTACTGTCTAGGGGCCATGGGTGATGCTAAATAATGATGATAATGGTGGGGTGCTCTAGAGCTAAAATGAAGAGTAGGAGAATATATCCAGCGTGTAGCTGACCATCTCTACTCCCACATAATTCTGTCTGGACTCTGAAATATTTCAGTGATGTTCAGTAAAATGTATTTCTCTTGATCTGGAGGGACAAGCACATTTTTAGTCATATTTGAACTGTGTCTATATTGTCTTTCTCCCAAAAGTTCAGGACACGTTACAGACACTTTCATGAGAAATTGGTCTGTAAGATTTTCAGTTAGGCCACTGTGTTTTTGTTTTGTTTTGTTTTAGTTCTAAAAGAAAGGACCTAGTTTTCTTTTAATTGAAGTATAGTTGATTTACAATATTGTGTTAGTTTCAGGTGTACAGCATAGTGATTCAGTTTTTTTGTAGATTACATTCCATTATAGGATATTACAGGATATTGAGTATAATTCCCTGTGCTGTATAGTAAATCCTTGTTGCTGATCTTTTTTATGTATAGTAGTTTGTATCTGTTAATCCCATACCCCTAATTTGTCTTTCTCTGTCTGACTTATTTTCACTAAGCATAATATTCTTTAGGTCCATCCACATCACTGCAAATGGCAGAATTTCATTCTTTTTTATGGCTGAGTAATATTCCATTATATATATATATATATATATATATATATATGTATATGTATATGTATTACATCTTTTTAAGCCAGTCCTCTGTTGATGGGCACGTGAGTTTCTTCCATGTCTTGCCTATTGTAAATAGTGCTGCTATGAACTGACCATTGTGTTTGTGGGCTAGAAAAGCATTATGAATGTAGAAGGTGCTTTCGTTAAATGGAAAGACCACACAAATTCAGATAACTACATTCAACACGAGTGATAAAAAACATTAATGATCAATCCGTCTGGTTGTGGAAGTCCTTTGTATAGAGTTAAAAGCTTTATTCGAGTTCTGCTTCTTTGTATTTTGGGGTAAACATACATTGAATGTCTATTCTGTTACATGCAAGATGCTGGGGACTGGGTATACCAACATTAATGAGACAGATTTCTTATCTTCAAGAAGCTCAGAATCACATTTGAATGTGGGTGTGCATGTATGCTTGTGTATGTGGGGGTGGGGAGGATGGCACATGTAAGTAAAATAAATTGTCTTTAAGTGTGATTGTTGCTAAAACAGAGAATAAAGGTGTTGTGGATATAGACAAAAGGTAGAAGGAAATGAATGTCAAGTAAGGAATGGAAGATTAATCCTCAAAGAGGTGGAATTTATTATTTTTATTATTACACATGTAATCAATAAGTCATCTGTCCCTGAAATGTATCTCTGTTTTCACCCTCTTTTGACTTGGAGACAGGTATCAACAGTTCTTTGCAATCTTCTTAAAGAATTTTCTACTATCAAAACACAAGGCAGCAGTACAAATTTTATTGAATATTTTGTAAGGGATGAGGGTAACTGACATTGCACAGTTCAATGTTATTTCTCTCCAAATTATTTCACTTCAGAACATCCCTTGAGACCTTCCTCTTTTTCAGTCTCTCCAATCCAAAGTCAGTTAGGGGTTCGTCTCTGCTGTTCCTCCAGAGCTAGCTCTTCTGCTCTGGTTTCTCTTACACTGGAATCTACAGCACCGTCTCCCTGGCCTGCAACTGGTCTTTCTTCTGAAGAGCAACTTAGTTTCACCCGGCACTGCAAATCTGTTTACCTATATCCATAGTACAGTAGGGTCTTTTAAGTATAGAACAGGCCACTCTTTCACATTGTATCGAGATGACAAATTAAAAAAAAAATTGTGGCTACATCCAGAACTGTTCAGGACATCACTTGCTTTAGTGATGTGAGTGAAGCAAGATGCCGCAGCATAGTGTTGGGGAGGTAGGGTTGGGTGATAAGGTGGCTCATGGTAATGATTATGTTACTTATGATTGCCTTTAATTGTATACAACAGTGACTCAGAGTGAATCAGAGTGACCGAGAGCTTCAAAGGGGCGCTTGAAATTCTGTATCTTCCCTACTCCTGAATGCTGTACAATATTTAGGTTCATCTTTTCAAGTTTCCTAGAGAAATTAAATATTGTGCATAACTTGGAAGTAAAGGAAGGGCATGAAGAGAGAGGAGAGAGGAAGAGGTACTAGGTTGGAAAAAATGACAGAAGTAGCGCTGGGACATTGGGGTGGTGGTGGAGTTGTGGGCGGAATCAGGAGCTCTTCATCCCACGTCAAGCTTCTAGCTAAAGTTAACATAGCCAAACATTCGCTCAGCTCATTTCTAGTTTGGAAGGGTAGGATGAGAATGCCTTTCTAGCTGCTCTCTCTCTCTCTCTCTCTCTCTCTCTCTGTGTGTGTGTGTGTGTGTGTGTGTGTCTTTAAAAATGGCTAATTGAACTGGAGTCAAGGAAGGAGAAGGAAGGGTGGAGAGAGCAGGTTATAATGTGGGTGACAGATACTAAATAGTTCTCTAGGAGTGGCGAGTAGAGGAGGGAAAGAGCGTGGGTATGTCTTTATTAGAGTTCCAACGGTTGTTTCACTTTATGTTGCAAGTATTAGCAAACCTAACTCAAGCTTTTTTCAATGATAGGATTTTCATTAGAACATCATTAAGAGAGTAGGCTTTGGAGTAAGACTGCTTGGGTTTGAATTCTGGCTTTAACCTTCTGATCTTCAGTAAGGTACTTAATCCTGGTGTCTCAGTTTCGTCATTTGAATTAAATAAGTTCATTAAATTAAATTAATAACTGTAAAGCACATAGAAAAGTGGCTTCTGGCAAGCTTTCAACAAGTCTTAACTACTCTTTGTTATTATCATGTTAGTAAAACCAACATCCCAGATCTATAAAGTCAGTTTGCAGAAGCTCACCAGGTAAAGGGAAATAATAAGATTCTTTACTTTGCTGTACTTTCATACACTGAGTATTTTAAATCATTATATTCACAGTGTTAACTGTGCCATTCTCTCCACAAAATTGTGTGTGTACATATGAATCACGGGGCTCTAATTTGAAACTCTGAACAAGCTGCATATGTGGTCACTTTAATTGTACAACAAACCTACAGAATATTTAAGTGTAAATTATGATGATGATTTTTAAAAATTTATGTATTCTTGGCTGCGTTGGGTCTTCGTGGCTGCACGCGGGCTTTCTCTAGTTGTGGCCAGCGGTGGCTACTCTTTGTTTCAGTGTGTGGGCTTATTGCGGTGGCTTCTCTTGTTGCGGAGCACAGGCTCTAGGCACACGGGCTAAGTAATTGTGGCTCGTGGGCTCTAGAGTGCAGGCTCAGTAGTTGTGACGCATGGGCTTAGTTGCTCTGTGGCATGTGGGATCTTCCCAGACCAGACCAGGGCTCGAACCCGTGTTCCCTGTATCGGCAGGCGGATTCTTAACCACTGCACCACCAGGGAAGTCCCTATGATGATGATTAAACACAGATAAGCTGCAGTTATCAAAACCTGCACCCAAATTGACTCTACAGGGTGAATAATTAGGTAGCAGTGTAAAGAATGCTCGTGAGGGGCTTCCCTGGTGGCGCAGTGGTTAAGAGTCCGCCTGCCGATGCAGGGGACACAGGTTCGTGCCCCGGTCCGGGAAGATCCCACATGCCGCGGAGCGGCTGGGCCCGTGAGCCATGGCCGCTGAGCTTGCGCGTCCGGAGCCTGTGCTCCGCAACGGGAGAGGCCACAACAGTTAGAGGCCCGCGTACCGCAAAAAAAAAAACAAAAAACAACAAAAAAAACAAAGAATGCTCGTGAGGACCCGGCTGCTAATTAGATCCATGCTGTTTCAATGTTCTCTCAGCTGGAATGGCCAAAAAAGCAGTCAGACATTAGCCTGTGGCTTTTGGGGGTAATTTACAGTCTGTGGGCACAGGGGTGGCGTGAACACTATGGCACTCCTCAAGGCGGCTGGTTAGCATACTGTAGTTTTAATCCCTTAAACCAATAAATGAAGGAGAGCAAAAGAAGCCCAGACTGTAACTGGAGGAAAGGAGAGAAAGAGAGGGAAAACAGAAGGAAGAATAATTTTCATGAAATGTCTTCTTTGGGCCACTTTCTAGGACCATTCAAATATTATCCTCACATCAACCCTGTGGGAAAGATATTCCTATCCCCACTGGTCACAGACATCATTGGCTGTCCATGTAAAAACTATTTCTCTCCTTTTTTTTTTCTTGCTGGTTGAGCTTCACTGTTTTTGAGCGTTTACCTCTTTCATATAACTTAGGTCCTTCTCATGTTCCCATCCCTCAGTAACAAGGGTAATCCTGGTGGGTCATTGTTTTCCCATTATCCTCGACAGGAATTGTGTAGCCCTGAACAAGAGATAAAATTCTAGTCAATGAAAGGTGACGACCAGGATGCTGGGAAGATTCTGAGCAAGATTTCTTTATTGTCTAAATGAGACTCTGGAAGGAGGAAGGCCTTCTTATGCTGCTGTGCATAGTTGCATCTGCACAGGTTGCATGAACGAGTGGGGGTCGTCTTGGGGTCATAAGCGGAGCCAGCCTGAGGACAAAACAGACACACTGAAGTGCCTCCTGTCTTTGGACTTCAGTGCATGATTATAAACAGTCTCTTTGTCTAATCCTCTTTGGGGTGGGGTTCTGTTACTTGTAGACAAAAACATCTAACTGATATACCATTTTCCATATTATGAGAAAACTGAGGTACAGAAAGGTAAAGAGACCTCCCTACGCTTGCATGCATGATAAGGAGTAGAGAGAGCAGGTTATGCCTTCTGGTATGGAGATAAGATGCGTCTCTTTTAAACAGCACTGCCTCCCACCCCCAACACACACTCACACCCCAATCTGTCCATTTCTGTCTTTGAACTGGCAATTCAGTTCATTTGCACTTACTGTAGTTACTGATACATTGGATCTGTTGCTCTTGTTTAGATGATTATTTCAATTTGTTCCACTTTTTCCATATTTCTTTGGAATACGTTTTACTTAGAAAAACAGACATCTCTGTCTTCCCCCCAACAAGATGAGAAGTCTGCATATGCTTATGCTCTTAAAACTCTCCCCCTACCTTTCTCTACACTGATCTCATCATTTTGATGTTATCTAGAAATTTAATTAGGGGTTATTATGTGTATATATATTTCTTTTTCTCTTCTGCAAATTTAACCATTTTTAAATAACAGAAACTCTAACAAGATACTTATTCATCTATCTACCTTACTGTAAATTTGTCTTATAGTTAAAATTCATAGTATTTACTTATTCTAAAGTTAAGCAGCGGCCTGATGAGTGGCCTTACGTTGGTCTCCAGTATGTTAAAAGTTGTGTGTAGTGGTTGTTTCATTGCAAATTAAAAATTCCTTCTAAAATTTGTGAATTTGAGTCAAGCATTTGTGTACCTTTTGAAGTCCTCGGGGAACTATACTCAATTTCTTGTAATAACCTATAATGGCAAAGAATATATATACCATTTTTTAAAAATATTGAAAGAAAAGATCCTAGCACTTCCTGTTAGTTAGACATGTGGGCAAGATAAAAATACATTCAGCCATTCAGTGTCTCAGAAGAATGGTCACATTAAGACTCACATTGAAGAAGTGTTTAGGATAAAGTACTTTAAAAAGAAGGAAAATCCAAGAGATGCTGCATGAGATATATGAAATAAAGGTATTTAAATATCTTAGTGAAGAAAAAAAATGTATTCTACTGAGGAATGTAGTTCCCTGTGCTATACAGTAGGTCCTTGTTGTTTACCTGTTTTATATATAGTAGTGTGTGTATATTAATCCCATACTCCTAATTTATCCCTTCTCCCCACCTTTCCTCTTTGGTAACCATAAGTTTGTTTTCTATGTCTGTGAGTCTGTTTCTGTTTTGTAAATAAGTTCATTTGTATCATTTTTTTTAGATTCCACATATAAGTGATATCATATAATGTTTGTCTTTCTTTGCCTGACTTCACTTAATATGATAATCTCTAGGTCCATCCATATTGCTGCAAATGACATTGTTTCATTCTTTTTTTATGGATGACTAATATTCCACTGTGTATGTACAACATCTCTTTATTCATCTGTCGATGGACATTCAGGTTGCTTCCATGTCTTGACTATTGTAAACAGTGCTGCACTGAACATTGGGGTGCATGTATCTTTTTGAATTAGAGTTTTCATCTTTTCCGGATATATGCCCAGCAGTGAGAATGCTGGGTCATATGGTAGTTCTATTTTTAGTTTTTGAGTAACCTCCATACTGTTCTCCATAGTGGCTGCACCACTTTACATTCCCACCAATAGTGTAAGAGGGTTCCCTTTTTTTCCACACCCTCTCCAGCATTTATTATTTGTAAACTTTTTAATGATGTCCATTCTGGCTGGTGTGAGGTGATACCTCATTGTAGTTTTGATTTGCATTTCTCTAATAATTAGCGATATTGAACATATTTTCATATGCCTGTTGGCCATCTGTACGTCTTCTTTGGAGAAATTTCTATTTAGGTCTTCTGCCCATTTTTTGATTGGGTTACTTGTTGTTGTTGTTGTTTTGATATTAAGCTGTATGAGCTGTTTGTATATTTTGGAAACTAATCCCTTGTCAGTTGTATCACTTGCAAACGTTTCTCCCAGACCATAGGTTGTCTTTTCCTTCGTTGTGCAAAAGGTTTTAGGTTTAATTAGGTCCCATTTGTTTATTTTTATTTCCATTACTCTAGAAGGATGGATCAAAAAATATATTGCTGCGATTTATGTCAAAGAGTGTTCTGCCTATGTTTTCCTCTAGGAGTTTTATAGTATCTGGTCTTACGTTTAGATCTTCAATGCATTTTAAGTTTATTTTTGTATGTGGTGTTAGAGAATGTTCTAATTTCATTCTTTTACATGTAGCTGTCCAGTTTTCCCAGTACAACTTATTGAAGAGAATGTCTTTTCTTCATTGTATATTCTTGCTTCCTTTGTTGTAGATTAATTGACCATAAATGCATGGATTTATTTCTGGACTTTCTATCCTGTTCCATTGATCTATGTGTCTGCTTTTGTGCCAGTATCACACTGTTTTTATGACTTTAGCTTTGTAGTATAGTCTGAAGCCAGGAAGCATGATTCCTCCAGCTCCATTCTTCTTTCTCAAGATTGTTTTGACTATTTGGGGTCTTTTGTGTTTGCATGCATATTAAAAAATTTTTTGTTCTAGTTCTGTGAAGAATGCCGTTGGTAATTTGATAGGGTTTGCATTGAATCTGTAGATTGCCTTGGGTAGTATGGTCATTTTAACGATGTTTATTCTTCCAATCCAAGAACATGGTATATCTTTCCATCTGTTTGATTCGTCTTCAGTTTCTTTCATCAGCGTCTTATAGTTTTCAGAGTATAGGGTCTTACAGTTTTCAAAACTCCTTAGGTAGGTTACTTCCTAGGTATTTTATTCTTTTTGATGTCATGGTAAATGGGATTGTTTCTTTAATTTCTCTTTCTGATATTTCATTGTTAGTGTAGCGAAATGCAGCAGATTTCTGTATATTAGTTTTGTATCCAGCAATTTTACCAACTTCATTGATGAACTCTAGTAGTTTTCTGGTAGCATCTTTAGGATTTTCTATGCATAGCATCATATCCCCTGCAGAGTGACAGTTTTACTTCTTCTCCAATTTGGATTCCTTTTATTTCTTTTTGTTCTCTGATTGCCGTGGCTAGGACATCCAAAACCATGTTGAATAAGAGTGGTGAGAGTGGGCAACCTTGTCTTGTTCCTGATCTTAGTGGAAATGGTTTCAAGTTTTCACCATTGAGGACAATGTTGGTTGTGGGCTTGTCATATAATGGCCTTTATTATGTTGAGGTAAGTTCCCTCTATGCCTACTTTCTGGAGGACTTTTATCATAAATGGGTGTTGAATTTTGTCACAAGCTTTTTCTGAATCTATTGAGATGATCCTATGGTTTTTCTTCATTTTGTTGACGCAGTGTGTCACACTGATTGATTTGCAGATATTGAAAAATCCTTGCATCCCTGGGATAAATCCCACTTGATCATGGTATATGATCCTTTCAATGTATTGTTGGAGTTGGTTTGCTAGTATTTCGTTGCAGATTTTTGCATCTATGTTCATCAGTGATATTGGCCTGTAATTTTTTTGTTTGTGTGACATCTTTGTCTGGTTTTGGTATCACGATGATGGCCTCATAGAATGAGTGCAGAAGTGTTCCTTCCTCTGCAATTAGAGATGGTTTTTTAAAATAAACCAACCTGTTTCATCTGTGCTGTAGGCTATGGAGGGAAGGGTCACATGTCTACACGTGAGCCAGAGTATTTATTAAGTGGGCAGGAACATGGCCTGACTCCTCACTGGCCACCATGGTGTGAGACCTCACCAAAGGGAAAGTGTATCTGGAAGAAGAGTGAATAGCAGAGGCCATCTGGTTTTGTGCCACACCCCCACAGAGAGATTCTCTTGCAGAGGTAAACTTAAAAGATTTGGGCTTTTGTAAAGGGAAGGACAATTTTCACTCTATACCTCTGCTCTCACAGTGGCTTAGCAGGGCAGGTTTTCCTAACAGGGTTCTGTAGCTGTCACTCATCACTCACTATTAAGCCTCCAGCAAGGCAGATACACGAAACGATTGCAATTCTTTTTCCTACAGAGCCTGTCTACCTTCAGACTCCTTCTCAGAGCAGAGCTCCAGGCAGCAGCCAACACTAATTGTGGAGGGCTGACACACTAGATAAAACTTACTCGCTGCTCCACCTCTGTGCTTTTCCTAACTTCCCTCCAAAAAGAAATACACTAGTGCCCTGCCCATTCTATGAGGTGCTGCTTTTGCTGAGATGCAAGGCTTGTTAATGGGTTGATGTGTTTTCTTTCCAGGTAATATATTTCTCTTTAAAGTGTAGAGAGTGTTTTAATGTGGAGGAATGATCTAACGGCTGGAAGTTTCAGGAAGTCAAGTGAACAGGAAGGCAGCATAATATGACAAAAAGAGCACGGATTGTGGCTTAATAGGCACTCGGTAAATGTTAGTTCCAGTTCTGTTTTTGTGTTGCGTGCCTCCCGACTATCTAGTACTGTAACAAAGACCTGATCTTGGGTGGCCTCGGCCTGCAGGGGCTTAAAGCAGGATTTTGGTTCCTGGCCAGAGAGTGAGGTCGGGCAGCAACAGTGAGAGTGCTGAATCCTAGCCACCAGACCACCAGGGACCAGTGGCCAGTGACAAGGCCCTGGCCCATCAGCTGTGTAGAAATGAATTTCCACATAGAGATGGAAACTAGTGAAGCAAGTAAAGTATTTATTAGGAGGAAAACAGTACAGTAGGTGTGGATAGACACACGGGTGGGCTCAGAGAGAGAGTTGCGCCCTCGTGGTGGTTTGAATCACTTTTTTTGGGCATTTCTTCTGGGTTTCCTTTGACCAATCATCCTGCTTTGCCTGGTTCTGAGTCCGTATTTGGTTTATCTCAGCATCCTCCCCTATGTGCTCATGCATCTATTAGCCAAAATGGATTCTAGTGAAAAGGCCTATGGGTAGTTGACATCACTTACTATGGGGTGGCACCCCCTCCCTTTTTGACCTCCAAGGAGCCTTTCTGTGCATGTGTAGTTGGGAAGGGCTCCTTGACTTCGAGAATGAGGAATATGTGGTCTTTTATCTGGGCAGGGCCCAGCCTCCTCTATCATCCTGCTTTTATGGAGTTTCTGCTGTTATGGAGTTTCTGTCCACAGGGGAAAAACTGTTCAGCCTGGGACCCATCTATCTCCTGCTTCATACCCACAAAAATTTAAGATATGGACCTTTCCTTTGAGAAGGTTTTATTTATATTGATGAGATGATACAGGGCAATCTTTTCTTTTTCTTCAGAGACTATTATTGTATTACAGGCAGCAGTGTGGGCAACACAGTTGACTTAAAATTTGGAAAGAAGAGAGCAGCCAGTTTTCTGCTGTGTTGTCTACACAATCTCAAACCAGCAGCTGAGTTTTTTTCACTGAACTCTTTTGGGTATTAGAAGGCAGACTAAATATTTTACTTTCTGCCCAGCAACTTGAGGATGGAAAACACATCGTTTGATTAATTAAAAGCAAAATGTTGGAACTACTTACCTTTCCATTCTTTAATTAACAAAGCCTACAGGCCACATGAGGAAGTAATAACACTCATTATGTTGTGATGAAGGACTGTGATCATGAGTTAAGTCAGACAGGACTCCAGGCACGATTCCCTTCAAGGCTTCCCCAAGATGTTGTCCCGAATGTAGACAGATCCTTACTTGTTGGAGAATTCGATCTCACCAGTCCTGGCACGTGCTTTTTCAGAGAGTGCATTTCCTTTTGCAAGGGAAAGAGGAGCCCTTGAAACCAAGGGTTATATTTTATTTAAGCCTAGGCATCCTTCCTGGAATTTCCTTTATTGAAAGAACACCTCCTTTGATTTGTATCTGTTTGTGTTAGTCTTTGGCACAAAAAAAAAGATTGATCCCTTCCAGGCAGAACTGTCCCATCTGAATGATCAAAAACTACGTCAACTGACTTACAAACCAACAAATTATTTTCTTATTGTCCCTTAAATCTCCCAGGAAGCACTGGGAGATTTTTGAAGATAGTCTCCATTCCCCAGGCTTTGTTCACCATCCTTCATGCCTGTGGGTGGTCTCGAGGAATTTGAGGAAATGACAGACACTCATTCTACCTGCAGGTGGAAACCACCCCCAATCCCCTTCCTCCAGAGTCCTTGGCTCCGGTGCTCAGTGTGAGAGCTTCCCGTGCTGTGTCCCTGAGGCATTGCTGAAATTTTTAGTCAAGTGGCTTCTCACCCCCAGGGAAAGTGAGCTTTAAAATAATATTCGCTGCTCACTCAACTACGGCAGTATCAGTTAAGACGCTTTGTCCACATAAATGTAAAAGAGGAATGAAATAGCAGACTCACTTTCTTTTCTTAAGTCCACTCTCTGATGGGAATAAGAAATAACTCTTGGGAGATTGGGATTGACATATATATACTAATATGTATAAAATGGATAACTAATAAGAACCTGCTGTATTAAAAAATAAAATTAAAAAAAAAGAACTGAATAACATTGTGTGTCAAGATTTTTGCCCTCGTTTCCATTTTTTTTTTTGAGGTTAAATTCAACATCTCCATTATCTTTAAGAATCAGAGATGGTGATAGCTTTTCAATTGGATTTTTTTCCCAGAAAGGAAATAAAGGCCTGTAAAAAAAGACTCTTTTTAAATGATCTCATGGGAAGCCCCAAATTGAGCAGCAATTGGATTTTCTAGAAGTCTAACAAATATGCTTTTTAAGTGACCCTCTGATGGAATACCTGTAAAAAAGTCCTTGCTTCTTCCCATGAAGATTCATTCACCAAGTTTGATTGTATAATAGAAGTCACCATTTTAAGTTAAATGAATTCTAAACTGTTACTTTCTTCTTGTTTTTATTTTAATGGCATGATGGAGTCTTTGCTGGAATTTTAGAAAAATTTTGTGGCTGACTTTGCATGCCACATTTCAGCAAGTTGTAAATTTTATGGCTCTGGAAATACAGTGTTAGCAGTGGAAATACTGACCCCTCCCTGATTATAGTGGCACAAATAGCAATGCTATAATCTCTGTCATTGAAAAAATTGCATAATGCTAGAACCTTGAACATGACCTGAATCGTAGACTATTTTAAATCTAGCTGAGGGAAAGCATCCCCAATTCCATGGAGTCAGTGCCTGTCTTCACCAAGCTGGGTTAGCTGCAGGTACAGAAGCCCTCCAAATGTACTTTCTCCTTCTTTTATATCCTGACATAATCTGGTAGTATGTGAGGAGCCCCACCTCCAGTAATAGGCAGGTGGAATCTGAAACTTGAAGTCCCTTATTAAATCTGGTATCTGTTGTGATTCATGTGAACCTGGGCTGACACCACCCTGGTACAAACTACCACTAACTCTTGCCTGGTTATTGACCTTACCTCTTATCTGGTCTTCCCAGATCGCCTCTGACACACCTGTCATCCATTCTCACACAGCCTCCAATTTGGCAATCAGATTATGTCTTTCAGTTGTGTTAGTTTGCATCCTCTGAGAAGCATATGGCAAAACAGGATTAGATGTGCCTGTTTACTTGTTGGGGGAAAAGGAGAGAGAGCTGAACAAGATGGAGAGAATCTTCAGACAGAGATGCAGGCCTGATCCCTCTGAAGGAGGCTGGTGGGAAGAGTGTCAGACTGCAGTGCAGGTCTAAGAAAGTTTCTCGCTGCCTGATGAGCAGTAGGTGAGTCAAAATTGCCATGTGTCATGTCTTGTGAGAATGAGTCTGCATTATTATCCCTGTGTCAACAAAAAAATAATCAGTTGATCTAAGAAAGAAATGGAAAATTTTATTCAAGCCAAGTTGAGCCATTATAACACGGGAACAGCATCTCAGAAAGCTCTGAGAACTGTTCTGCCCGTTAGAAGTCAAGGCACAGTTATATAAGTTTTTTGAGACAGAGGGCTGTACAGTAAATGACACATTATTGTACGTATTATTGACAGTTTACAGAATCCAGATCTAAGAGTCATTGTGGCCCCTTACAAGATCAAGAAGGAATGTTATCTTTTTTTTTTTTTGCGGTACACGGGCCTCTCACTGTTGTGGCCTCTCCCGTTGCAGAGCACAGCCTCCGGACGCGCAGGCCCAGTGACCATGGCTCACGGGCCCAGCCGCTCCGCGGCATGTGGTATCTTCCCGGACCGGAGCACGAACCCGTGTCCCCTGCATCAGCAGGTGGACTCCCAACCACTGCGCCACCAGGGAAGCCCAGAGATCTGAACACTTTTTGAGTTGATGAGGACTTATCAGTTAAGGTTTTTGGTCATAAGTAATAGAATCCAATTGTTGTTAACCTAAAAGAAGGAAAAAAAGACTGAAAGGACATGGAGTGATTCACACCACACCATCAGATGGCTTCCTGCCATCAAACAACCGTTGGATTTCACACTAGAGGGGAGAAACCATTCAACTCTGTATTCTCCAGTGTAATGGCAGTGTTTTGAGTCCATAAAAATGAAATCATTGCCTTGGGTCATCTGTTAATTCCCTATGTGGCTAAACATTAAGCCTGCACAGTCATCAATTACAAAAGAGAAGGGGCTAGAGTAAGACATAAATAAATAGAAAAGGAGCATCTGAACAGGCATGAGGCAAAGCTCTCCAGAGCCCAGGATGCTGGCTTCTATGTAGTAGCCAACTGTGGTCTGTAAAATCCAGTAATCAATTGTATGAGACTTGGAGGAAATGCCAGGTCAGGGATTCATCAATGCCATGTGTATATTGCCACGCAACAGTCAACAGTTTGGGAACTGTGTGAGGCTGTTTTCTGGCTGATTTATGGATTTAAAAATGTTTTTTGTCCAAGCTGCAGTATCCAAGGGGGAAAAGGCCATCTTTTAGACTTCCCCTTGTGATGAAGGACTCAGAGGGGCTGTGAAGTTGGTGGATTTGGTAGATGGGACTTTTACCCTTTATGCCTTTCCAACAGTTACACTCAAGATAAAGCACTCCACAATCTGAGCAATAGAACCAGGGAGACACAAACACTTTCTGGCAGGAACAACTTCTAGGCTTTTTCAAAATTGCCAAAGATCATGGGAAGAAGGGAACATGAGAGAGTAGTGGAAACATCCAAGAATGTGTTGAAAGAGTCACAAAATTCAGCATGAAAGGAAATAAATATTAGAGATGACAATTAACTAAGGAGAAAATGAATTCCAGAATCCCTGTGCTACTCATTGAATTGAAACTGGTTTGCTGTCTTGAAGCTAATGAATAAAGGGTAATCTAGAAAGTCAGGCCATATTATGATTTTAGATCTAATGCTGATAGAAATTATTATATAGAATTTGAGTTTGAATTTTCTTATATCCTCTTTCTCTCTATAAAGTTAGTTGCTACAGCTGTGATAAGGAACAGGGAACAAAAGTAAATATAAAACTGTGGCTTCTTTAGAAGCTGTTTTGTTTATTGCAACATGTGTGATGGAAGGCACGTTAGAGATTTTCTAGCATACTATTCCTATGACTGAGGTCCAGAGAGAATAAATGACATACAGTTAAAGATGAATGAAACAGGACTTTTGCATAGGATGTAGGAAGCTGGAAAGAGCATCATTCTCACTCTAACAACCACAAAAAAATGCCAGTATGCAAATTCACAATTTTCTTGAGCCCATCAGAGCTCTCAGGGCAATCAACCGACATGAAGTCTAAAGAAAAACAGGTGCTTCCAAGGAGCAATGAGACTCAACTACTTGTTTACAGGGGCAGACCCACTGATAAGTAGAATTTGACTACAATTTTTAACAAATCGCTAACGGCTGAATGTGGGCTAGGTTGGAGAATATATAACCCCAGGAGGCTGTAGACACAAGGGGACTTCACAGCACTTTGGAACTTTTCTCCATGAACCTCATCAAGTGCTCACAAAAAGACTGGGGGCAGAATGAGAATCCCGAGAAAGCCTCCATCACAGAGCAGACCTGGGGGAGGGGAACAGCTGCCACTGTGGGAAAGACACAAATCCTTCTTCTCCCCATCTCTCATGTGGGACAAATGCTTAAATCACTAGTGCATTGTTGCTTTTAGGACACCGGAGAAACCCGGTGTAACTGTGGAAAGAAAACTGCAAAAAACTCTGTCCTGGGGGTGGGGCAGGAATATGAGCTGGTCCCAGACCCACAACTGAGGGTGGGGTAGGATCACTGAGATGGCCCTACTCTGGGGATCCAGGGAACATGGTGCTTGACTAAGATTGCAGATGAGCAAAACAACTGAGGTATTCTCCGCAGACTGCCACTTGCTGTCTGCTCCCAAAACCAGGCTAAAAAAAACAATTGGATAATTAAATAAAATTGTACTTGTACAATTAACAAGTAACAGCACTGAGGGGTAGTGAAATGGAAGACCTAAAGCTGTGTGGGACAAACATTCAGGAGAAGACCTCCTACAATCCAGTACCCGCCCTAAACACCAGGTAATGTTAGAGTGATTTAAAGCTGTTGGTGCACTCAAGGTAACTATAACAACAAATCACAAACTCAGCTCAAATCCTGACTAGATTGATTTAGCTCCTCCACGCTAAAGACCTCGCAGAAGGAAATGCATGCCCATATGTAGACACACAAACTAGTAGCCTTAGTGTCTACTGACCTACACAAGAAGTTTGGCTTTCAACAAACAGTTACAAGGCAGACAAAGAAGCAAGAAAACAGACACAGAGTCGGGGCAAAGCATTTAACAGAACCAGACTCACATGTGACACAGATGTTGGGACCATCAGACAGGGGCTCTAAATAGCTATGATTAACATGTTAGGGCTCTGATGGAAAAGGTGGACAACATGCATGAAAAGGTGGCTACATTCAGCATAGAGATGGAAACAAAAGGAAAAGAATCAGTGGATAAATGGAAAACAGGAACAGAGGTGAAGAATTCCTTTGACAGGCTCATCCATAAACTCAAAACAGCTGAGGAAAAATAAGTGAACTTGAAGATAGACCGATAGAAATTACTCCAATTGAAACACAGAGAAAAACAAGTGAATAAACAGAACAGAATGTTCAAGAGCCATGGGACTATTTCAAATGGTCTTAGATTAACAATGATCTGAACACTGACTTTCAGTAGCATTTGACACAGTGGCTATTTCTTTTCCATGATGAACTTTCTTCACTTGGTTTCAAGGGCCCAACACTCTCTTCATCTCCTTTGTTCTTCACTGGCTGCTGCTTTTCAGTTTTCTTTGCAGGTCCCTCCTTTTCTTCTAACCCATAATGTTGAAGTGACAAAGGGCTCAACCCTTGGTCTCTTCTCCCTTCTACAGTCATTCCATTGCTGATCTCGTCTAGTCTCATGGCTTTAAATACCACTTATGTTCTGGTGACTCTCGCATTTATATCTCCAACCCAGACCTCCTTCCTGAACTCCAGATTTATATATTCAACAGCTTATTGGCATATCTTCCTGAATGTCTAGTAAGCATCTCAAACCTTATATGCCTCGACTTAAACTCTTATATATCTCCCCACAAGACTATTCCTCTTGTAGCCTTCCAGTGTCAGTTGTAGCAGTTCCATTCTTCCAATGTCAGGCCAAAAGCCATGGCATCATCCTTGATGTCACTCTTTCTCTCACATTCCACATCCTAATCATCAGGAAATCCCATTGACTGCCTTAGAAATATATCCTGAATGTGACTCTTTTCCTCTCCTCTACTGCTACCACTCTGGACCTAGTCACCACCACTTTCTATCTGAATTATTGAAGTTTCCTCCTAACCAGTCTCCTTGTTTCTAGTCTTATCCTCATTCCACTTTAGCCTGTTTCAAACAGCTGCCAAAGTGGACATTTAAAACATAAATCAAATTATGCCACTCATCTATTCAAAACCATCCAGTGGCTCCCAATATTCAGAGTAGAAGCCTGGTATAGGCTGAATTATGTCTCCAAAATTCATATGTTGAAGTCCTAACCCCCAGCACCACAAAGTGTGTCTGTATTTGGAGATAAAGTCTTTAAAGAGGTAATTAAAGTAAAATGAGATGCTATGGGTGGGCCCTAATCCAATATGACTAGTGCCCTTATAAGAAGAGGAGATGAGGACACAGATAACACGAAGACTGAAGGATGACTATGTGAACACACAGCAATAAGACAGCATCTGCAAGCCAAGGAGAGAGGCCTCAGAAGAAACCAACCGTACCAACACCTTGATGTCAGACTTCCAGCCTCCAGAACTGTGAGACAATAAATTTCTGTTGTTTAAGCCACCTAGTGTGTGGTACTTTGTTATCACAACCCCAACAAACTAATACAAAGCCCAAATCCTTTCAATGGCCTGTGAGGACCTACATGATTTGGGTCCCAATCCTGTATCTCACCTCATTTCTTCCTCCTCTCCCCCTCTCTCATGCTACTCCAGCCACACTGGTTTTGAGCAAGCCAGGCAAACTCTTGCTTTAGGACCTTTGCCCAAAACTGTTCCTATTGCCTGGACTACTCTTCCTCCAAATATAAGTGGCTAATACACTTTCCTTTCTCTAGTCTTTGCTCAAATGTGACTTTCTTAATGAAACCTACCCTGAAAACTCTATTTAAAACTTCAGTCTTTCCTCTCTCCCTTCCCCAGTACTCACAACCCACTTTTTCTGTTCTGTAACCTTCTAACATGATATAATTTACTTGTTTGTTATTGTGCCAGAAATGTCCTTTGCTCCTTCAGATCCACTCTTTACCCTTTTCCACCCTGCTCTGTGCCCTGAGAAGGTGACATCTGTGGGTGGTATCAACAATCTTCCGTGCTCTCTGGCTTCTAGTTGAGTTCAGCCACGGGAGGCTCAGTCAAAAGATTGGATGTGGGGAAAAGAGAGAGTTCAGGGTGTGTATGTCCCCAGATTCTTCTGTCAAAGGAGACTAGACTGGTCAGCACAGTGTCCCTTTGCTTTTGGAGAAGCAAGGAGTTGAGGGATTGGCAGACTTTCAGAGTCTTCAGTTGGTTGGCTTCATCTGTAGAATTTGTTACTCACAAGTCTGTTGTTGATTGGTTGACTCTTAGAGGAGTGTTTACTGAGTGAGTCTGTCCCTGTTCGGCTGACTTTCAGAATGAAGGACTGACAGTAGTTGGCTTGCAAAAGTATGTTCACTGAAGTGTGTTTTTGATGATCATTTGAACTGGTTTAAAAGTGGTTCTGATGACTACTTATTACCATGGATATAACTTTTCTAAGTGTGTGGCAAGTTCTGAATTCTCACCTCTCTGCCATGCTGTGCTTTGCTCTTTTCAGTCCTCTGGTAATGGCTTCCTCCTGTTGCTAGCCTTGGGGTCCTTTATCAGGAAAGAGTCATTGAACTATGTGCATTCACTCCTTTTGAGTGTGTAGTCTATTTTCTGGAGGGATCCTGATACACCGTTTGTTTGTCTTTCTTCCTCTGCTAGAAAGTATACTCCATGAGAGCAAGGATTTTTTTTCCCTCAGTTTTGCTCATTGATGTATCCAAGTGCCTGGAACAGTGTCTGGCATATAACGGTGCTCAATAAATATTTGTTGTTTGCTTGATATACTGGTCCTAAAATTCTTATTGGATATAAATTTATATCTCTCAATCTGTACCTCTCTGTATCACTTTTAATATTTATTTCTCTTTTTGTTCTCTGTATAAATATCTCAGCACTATTTCCCAATTTATGTTTCTCTCTTCATCTTGTCCAGCCCAGAATTTATGTCATCTAATGGATGTCTTATTTCAATGACTATATCTTTCATTTTATTTCTAATTGTTCTTTTTCTAATCCAACTGTTCTGATTTCATTTCTGGCTGTTTATGCTTCATAATTTTTTGTTCTTTTTATAGCTATTATGGCTTCTTTTGTCTCTCTGAGGACCATAAACACACTTATATTAAAGTTGTTTTATATAGTTCAGTATTATTTTGCTTGGGTTGATTTTTTTTATCTCTTGATTGTAGATTTTACGACTATTTTTCTTCGTTTTCCTCATATGTTTTGGAATTTTGTTATATAGGCTCATCTTGAATTGGAGTTTTCTTTTTATTCCTTGATTTTGCTCTCTTTCTCTCTCTGGGCTCACCTCACCCTGAGTAGACATTTTGTGGTTGACTCCATACAGTACTCTAGGGATCTTTAACCCAGAACCACGTCTTGGTTTGGGCTCCAGACCTGTGGTGATATTAAAGAGAGAGTAAATCCTATCACCAAGCATGTGGACAAGTTGTTCCTGGGACTGGGGTTTATATCTGCATTCTCCTCCCATCATAGAGAAGTGGGCATAAGTAACACATAGCCTCAGGAAGTAGTTAGTTGAAGCATTTTCAGCCTTCTTAAGGGCAGGAAAACATACTTACTCACTGGGTTTGAACAGTGAATCTGGCTCAGGTCCCAGACTATCTACAGCTTCACAATATTTTCTGGTTTGTATTTCTGTTCTGTCTATGGTTCACAAAATGATAAACTTCTGTTTGAGGTTAGGCTGTCTCTATTTTCTCTTTTTATATTTTATCTATCATTGCTATGTGATTAAAGTAGGGATGGTACTTTAAAGCATAGATTTCTAATATATCTTGACTTGGAGTCAGATGGTCTCCCATAGCATAATTTTTTTAAACACCTTTATTGGAGTATAATTGCTTTACAATGGTGTTTGAGTTTCTGCTGTATTACAGAGTGAATCAGCTATACGTATACATATATCCCCATATTCCCTCCCTCTTGCGTCTCCCTCCTACCCTCCCTATCCCACCCCTCTAGGTCGTCACAAAGCACCGAGCTGATCTCCCTGTGCTATGCGGCTGCTTCCCACTAGCTATCTATTTTACATTTGGTAGTGTCTTTGTGTCCATGCCACTCTCTCACTTCGTCCCAGCTTCCCCTTCCCCGCTTGTGTCCTCAAGTCCATTCTCTACATGTGACTTTTTCTTAAATTCAATCATCCTTTTCTCTATCTGGTAATGGGTTCCTATTATATCAACAATAAGTATGGAAACTGGCAGTTGCAGTTTACTTTTATTTCCCAACAGGATTAAACAAATCATCATTGGCTAAGATCTTGAATTGTCTGGGTACATTCTGCTTTGTTCTATAGATCAAAAACCCTGGATGAGAGTTCAGAGAAATCCAATATTGCTTAGAAGACAGTTCTGTGATACCCAGCTTGCTTAATTTCACCACTGCTGACTCAGTGTTTGTCTATTTTTATATTTTCTAGAAAGAACATATTTTGGACTGCTTATCAGGTTTATGAACTTCTTATGGGTTCACGTAAAAGACTGAGCTCTGACCAGCCTAGGTTAGAAAAAGAAGCCTAAGTTAGGCAAAAGGAAAAGGTAATTCAGTGGAGGGAAAGAACTTCCCTGCATTTCCAGGTATTTAGTTTCCTTTGTATCTTTACTAGTGAAACTGACTGGAAAAAAGAAACTGATTTGACATGAAAGTTGTAGCTTACCAACTGGTATCGGGTCTCTTGGAAATCAACCAACCAGAAACTTTTAACTCAGTAAATTTAATAAAAGGCAGAACTGAAAGGGCCAAAATTGATGTTCTCCAAATGAGAAAATTGGAGCACTGCTCCCCACCCTGCCTTAGAAATAAAGTGCCTTTTGTTAGCGGTTTACAGATGCAGAGAATGGTTGCTATACCGATTCCACATTGTTTTTCATGTTCGAACCAAAATAAATTTCTAGAAAATTTGGATTTTTCCAGAAGAATTTCTAGGAAAGAGGGATAGGATACAGGTTACCTATAGGTAACCTACATAGGTTATATAGGTTATAAGAGGCTGTATTCAGTTGCTCAGTAGACAAACCTGAACATAACTTCCTGTTACTGTTGGACCATATGGTGACTTTAAGGCATCTTTAAAACCAAAACCCCCAAAGAAAACAACACACACACACACACACACACACACACACACACACACACACACCAGACACACACCAAAAACCAAACAAAGACCTCACCAACATGGCCAGACTGTTTTCCTTGCTCCTGAACATACTACTCATATGGGATTTTGAACTGTTGGGCATGCTGTCCCTCCTTAACATTCTTCCTTCAGTTTACTTCAATCTAGCTTCCACTTCCACCATTCTGCCAAAGCTGCTTTCATCAAGAATATCATCGATTTCCATGTTGCCAAATGCTACTTATTCTTTTCTCAACTTACTGTTGAGAAACGGATGAATAAGCTACTTTTTGTTAATTTTTCTTTACTCTTCCCCCTCTTTTAAAATATTATAGGTTAACTGTGCACACTAATGCATCTCTTAATTCAAGTTTGTGAGATGTAATTTTGGCTATTTATAAGTGATGACATTTTATCCTCTAAAATCTCAGTGATTTAGATAAAACCTTTCTTTCCCTCCCTTCTGTCTTTCCTTCAACTTCCTCCCTCCCTCCCTCCTTTCCTTCCTCTGTTTTTCACTTTCTTCCTCCCTTTCTTCCTTCTCCAAACATTTATAGAGCAAGAACACTTGATTAAGGAGACTTCCACGATCACCTCTATTACCCTTAGCACTGCTAAGATGTAGTCATAGATGGGCTAGACCAAAAATAGACTCTAAAATAGAAGCAACTTCATCCTCATTCTTTAGGTCAATATTGAAGCACATGTGTGGAGCTGTAATGGAAAAGAACATTTAAAAATTTTATTTTCTTGAAGTATAGTTGATTTACAATGTTATGTTAGTTTCAGGTGTACAACAAAGTGATTCAGAGATATATATATATATATATATATATTCTTTTTCATATTCTTTTCCATTATGGTTTATTACAGGATATTGAATACAGTTAGCTGTGCTATACAGTAGGACCTTGTTTTTTATCCATTCTATATATAGTAGTTTGCATCTGCTAGTCCCAAACTCGCAATCCATCCTCCCCACTCCCCTTCCCCCTTGGCAACCACAAGTCTGTTCTCCATATTTGTGAGTCTGTTTCATGGATAACTTCATTTGTGCCATATTTTAGATTCCACATGTAAGTGATATCATATAGTATTTGTCCTTCTCTTTCTGACTTGCTTCACTTTGTATGATAATCTCTAGGTCCGTCCATGTTGCTGCAAATGGCATTATTTCATTATTTTGTATGGCTGAGTAGTATTCCTTTGTATATATGTACCACATCTTCTTTATCCATTCACCTGTTGATGGACATTAAGGTTGTTTCCATGTCTTGGCTGTTGTAAATAGTGCTGCTATGAACACAGGGGTGCATATATCTTTTCAAATTAGAGATTTCTCTGGATATATGCCCAGGAGTGGGATTGCTGGATCATATGGCAACTCTATTTTTAGTTTTTTGAGGAACCTCCATACTGTTCTGCATAGTGGCTGCACCAATAAACGTTCCCACCAACAGTGTAGGAGGATTCCGAAAAGAATATTTTTAATCTACTATTATCAATTGGCACCTTATATTCATACCTGGTTCACTCAGGCTAAGGCAAAAGTGTTATATCATTCTAAATACTCAAATCTGTGATTTAGATAATAAGACAAGTAGTTAAATAATTGAATTTTTTCACTGTAATATTGGTAGAAAGTATATTGGATTTGGGCTATCTGGTTTGAGAAATAGTTCTGCCCATACTGGGAATGTGATTGAGAGCGAGTCATTTGACCTCTTTGAAATTTAGATTCCTCTTCTTTAAATTGGGGCCATGTGACTTCATCTCATTTAGTAAGTATGAATAGAATGGAAACATTTAGGAACTGGTGCATGACTCTAGCCTCCTGCCAGAGTGACTACTGATGTTCCGGATGGCAGAGCCTCCATCAGCCTGTGTCCTGAGTGAGTGAGCTGCAATAGACATGTAAATGAAGCCTATGCAGCATTAGTAAGCAGTTAGCTTTTACATATTTATATTAGGTCACTGAATTTTGGGGGTTGTTTGTTACTGTGACCTAACCTAGCTTATGGTTCTGAAGAACCTAGGGGTAGGACAGGAATAAAGACACAGACGTAGAGAATGGACTTGAGGACGTGGGGAGAGGGAAGGGTAAGGTGGGACGAAGTGCGAGAGTGGCATGGACTTATATATACTACCAAATGTAAAATAGATAGCTAGTGGGAAGCGGTCGCATAGCACAGGGAGATCAGCTCGGTGCTTTGTGATCGCCTGGAGGGGTGGGATAGGGAGGGTGGGAGGGAGACGCAAGAGGGAGGAGATATGGGGATATATGTATATGTATAGCTGATTTACTTTGTTATAAAGCAGAAACTAACACATCATTGTAAAGCAATTATACTCCAATAAAGATATTAAAAAAATAACTAATATAGAGGGAAGAAAAAAAATAAGGCAAAAAGTAGAGGAAAATCTAAGATTTAAGTTGGGTAATTTTAGGTTGGAAGAAACTTGAACCTACCTATAGGCTAAAGAGAAGGAGCTAATAGAGAAGGATAAATTGAATATATAGGGAAGAGGGTGGCAGGTCATGGAAGGATAAGAAGCAGGCTGGCCTTAAACATGAGGAAAGAGACGTCTCTGGGACTGGATGAGATGCTTGTAGATCGTGGGGTGAGGTGTTTAGGGAATTAAATCCCTGATCACTCATTTTCTTTAGTTAAGTATAAAGTAAGTTTATTTGCTGAGGGGGGGGAAGGATGGAGTTGAATGAAAAGAACTTGAGGAAGTTAGTGGGGATTTGGAATGGTTGCCAATGAGCATGAGAAAGGGAGCTGAGCAAGGACAAATAAAGGACTTGACTGTCTCTTACACTCAATTATGAGCTCTTAAAGGCAAAGGATGTATCTTTATTCCTCTATATTATCAGATTCAAGCACAGTGCCTGACATACTAGAAGTGCTCAAGAAATTCTTGCCAAAAACATGACTGCCAGTCATTACTATTTGACCCATAGCTTTGACACTGAATGGCTGGGGTTTTCCCCTTAACCCTGAAATATCAGCTTGCCCCAGACTTACTCTTACTTATTTCCTATAAAAGTTATTATTAAAAGAAACAAAATCAAAATCCAGTTCCTAATTGGAAAACTAAATCCCAATATACCCAGGAAGCAAATGCACAGACACAGCAAGACCAATCAGTCGTATTTCTCTTGTTGTATTTCAAACTCTTTCAACAGTAGTGGCAGTTTTCCAAAAGGACTTTTTTTAACAGAAAGCTTTCATCACGTTCAGTTCTCATATCAAGCAGGTAGTATTGCAATGCATTTGCAGTGTGAATTGCAGTTAACATTCTAAAGAGATATGTGAATTTTGGGGATGCCTCTTGTGGCAATTAAGCTCTGGAGTTAACATCATGGCTCCATTTTAAATAAAGTGCATGCATTTTTAAAAACTTTAAAAATTACCAAAATAATGTTTACCCATTGAAACAAGTAAAACAATGCAAAAATATGTAAAGGATAAGTTAAAAATTTCCACTTTTCCCATGCCCATCCACTGGAGACGATGTTAATAGCTTGGAGTATATTCTTCTTTATGCTTTTCTCTATGCTCAGACAAATATATGTAGCCCTATGCATGACTTTTTCTTATTGTTTTATGTTTTACTAAAACTACATACATTACTCTGCAACTTGCATGTGTAATCGTCTAATTTATCATGTATATTTTCCCCAGATTAATAACTTTAGATTGAATTGTATTACCTAATGTATTAAATTTTCCCTTTTTCATAAATATTCAAGTTTGCTAGTTTTCTGCCATTTAAAAAAAGCTACAACAAATGTCCTTGGATGTACCTTCTCATGTTTTTAATTTCTTTTTCATAGCATCCGCAGAAATACTCTTTTGGGGTTTGTAATGAGAAAGCCCATTCTAGATATCAGGGGGAAAAATGTGTCCAACAAAAGCTAACGTGTGGGACAGTGCAGCAAATGGGGAGCAGAATGAGAGGAAATCAGAAGTGGGTTCTAAGTCTTGTTCCGGGTTTGCTGTGTGTTGGGGAAATCTCCGTGACTTCATCCCTTTCCTTGAAATTGAATTATTAATGTTTTCCTTGTCATCAACATAGCCCCTCATTATTTCTGCTATACAGAAAATGCTGCTTATTTATCATACATGATTATACGTATAATACAAATGACTGCTGGCTCCATAGCTCCCACTCATATTTCCCCCAAACCATTTACTTTAAACAATTTTCCAAAGGGATGCTTATATGCTGCCCCAAAAAGTTATTTGGAGAAGCTTTATGCTCACTTGCCATCAAGAGGTGGCAATATTCTTGTCAAGGGGCTGACTCCAAATGCTCCATGCTTCCAGTCCTCTTGGCCCCTAAAGGTCCCAGGTTCTGCCATCTGCCACTGGGCTGCCCAGACAACTCTGCTATGTACAGTCATACAAGGTTTTTCCTGAACTGCCCCCATGACTTTCTGGCCCTCTTCTCTCCCTAACCACTGGGCCTCAAACTCAGTCCAAGGGGCTGGATGGAAAACAGACGCCAAACCACCCTTTCCACGGTTGACTTCTTCTTTTGGAAGCTCTGATCTTTTGGGCAGTCTTCTGATGACCTCTTTCCAAACTCTTGTTCCAAGACAAGTTTCAGACAAAAGTTCTCAAGGTTACAATCGAAAGCAAATAGATATATTTAGAGGAGGAGGACAGCCTATTCCAAATGCCCTGTTACATATATCCCTATAAGGTGTAGCTATGTTCAATATTCTGAAGCTTAAGTATTCTGTTAATTAAATATGAGGGTTTTGTGAATGAAGGATAACAAAGAAAGTAAGAAAACTCAAAAGGGAAGTCATTACTTTCACCACGCGCACAGGTGAAGGGTTGGTTCTCATATTTGGTGGCATTTCATATGCAAACACACATATAGTGACGAAAATGTAAAGAAAAAAGTATCTGTAAGGAGGGATTTTATTACGGAAGTTTTTTTTTTTTTCCTGTGGTACACGGGCCTCTCACTGCTGTGGCCTCTCCCGCTGTGGAGCACAGGCTCCGAACGCGCAGTCTCAGTGGCCACGGCTCACGGGCCCAGCCGCTCCGCGGCACGCGGGATCCTCCCGGACCGGGGTACGAACCCGTGTCCCCTGCATTGGCAGGCGGACTCTCAACCACTGCGCCACCAGAGAAGCCCAGAAGTATTTTTTTAATGGCTACATTTAATTTTTTTAAGACTTTATTTTTTAGAGCAGTTTTAGGTTTAGAGGAAGATGGAGAGAAGGTACAGAGATTTTTCATATACCCCCTACCTCTATGCATATGTAACTTTCCCCATTATCAACATCCCCCACTTGAATGTTACATTTGTTATAATCAGTGAACCTACACTGACATCATAAACTCCCGAAGTCCATAGTTTATGTTAGGGTTCACTCTTGGTGTTGTACATTCTGTGAGTTTGGACAAATGATGATGACATGTATCCATCATTATAGTGTCATACAGAGTATTTTCACTGCCCTAAAAATCCTCTGTGCTTCGCCTGTTTATCCCCCTCACCCACACTCTGCCAACCACAGCAATCACTGATTTTTTACTATTTACACAGTTTTGCCTTTTCTAGAATGTCATATAGTTGGAGTCATACAGTATGTAGCCTTTTCAGATTGGCTTCTCTCAGTAATATGCATTTCCGTTTCCTCTGTGTCTTTTCATAGCTTGATAGCTTATTTCTATTTAGTGCTGAATAATATTACATTGTATATTCTGGGTATACTACAGTTTATTTATCCATTCACCTACTGAAGGACATCTTTGTTGCTTCCGAGTTTTGGCAATTATGAATAAAGCTGCTGTAAACATCTGTGTGTAGATGTTTGTGTGGACATTAAGTTTTCAGCTCCTTTGGGTAAATACCAAGGAGTTTGATTGCTGAATCGTATGGTAAGAGTATGTTTAGTTTTGTAAGAAACCACCAAACTATCTTCCAAGGTGGCTGTACCACTTTGCATTCCCACCAGCAATGAATGACTTCCTGTTGCTCCACATCCTTGTCAGCATTTGGTGTTGTCAGTGTTCCAGATTTTGGCCTTTCTAAAAGATGTTTAGTGGTATCTCACTGTGGTTTTAATGTGCATGTCTCTGATGACATATGATGTAGACCATCTTTTCATAGGTTTATTTGCCATCTGTTTTTCTTCTTTGGTGAACTGTCTGTTAAGATCTAAGGCCCAATTTTGAATTAGGTTGTTTGTTTTCTTATTGTTGAGTTTTAAGAGTTCTTTGTGTATTTTGGATAACTGTCCTTTATCAGATGTGTCTTTTGCAAATATTTTCTCCTATTCTGTGGTTTGTCTTCTCATTCTCTTAACATTGTGTTTCACAGAGCAGAAGATTTTAATTTTAATGAAGTCCAGCTTAACAATTCTTTCTTTCATGAATTATGCCTTTGGTGTTATATCTGAAAAGCCATTAACATACCTGAGGTCATCTAGGTTTTCTCCTATGTTACCTTTTAGGAGTTTTATAGTTTTACGGTTTACATTTAGGTCTATGATCCATTTTGAGGTAATTTTTTTGAAGGGTGTAAGGTCTGTGTCCAGATTCTTTTTTTTTTTTTTTTTTGCTTGTGGATGTTACAGGACCATTTGTTGAAGACTATTTTTGCCTATTGTATTGCCTTTGCCCCTTTGTCAAAGATCAGTTGTCTGTATTTTATGTGGTTCTATTTCTGGGTTCTTTATTCAGTTCCATTGATCTATTTGTCTGTTCTTCCATTAATACCATGCTGTCTTGATTACTGTAGCTTTATGGTAAGTCTTGAAGTCATGTAGTGTCAGTCCTCCAACTTTGTTCTTTTTGAATATTATGTTGGTTATTCTGGATCTTTTGCCTTCTGTATAAACTTTAAAATCAGTTTGTCAATATCCACAAAAAAAAACTTGCTGGGATTTTCCTTGGGGTTGCATTGAATCTATAGATCAAGTTGGGAAGAACTGACATTTTGACAATATTGAGCCTTCCTATCCATGAACATGGCATATCTCTCCATTTATTTAATTCTTTGATTTCATTCATCAGAGTTTTGTGTTTTTCCGCATATAGATCTTGTACATATTTTGTTAGATTTATACCTAAGTATTTCATTTTTGGGGTGCTAATGTAAATGATATTGTATTTTTAGTTTCAAATTCCACTTGTTCATTTCTGGTACTGGCATACCTCAGAGATATTGTGGGTTTGGTTCCAGACCATCACAATAAAGAAAATAAGGCAATAAAGAGAGTCACATGATTTTTTTGGTTTCGCAGTGCATGTGAAAGTTATGTTTACACATTAATGTAGTCTATTAAGTGTTCAATAGCATTTCTTTAAAAAAACAATCTATGTACTTTAATTAAAAATACTTTATTGCTAAAAAATGCTAAACATCATCTGAGCCTTCAGTGAGTCATAATCTTTTTGCCGGTGGAAGGTCTTGCCTTGATGTTACAGCTGTTGACTGATCAGGGTGGTGGTTGCTGAAGGTTGGGGAGGTTGTGGCAGTTTCTTAAAATAAGACAACAATGAAGTTTGCCACATCGATTAACTCTTCCTGTCATGAACTATTTCTCTGTAGCATGCAGTGCTATTTGATAGCATTTTACCCACAGTAGGACTTCTTTCAAAATTGGAGTCAATCCTCTCAAACCCTGCTGCTACTTTATTAAGTAAGTTTATGCAATATTCCAAATCCTTTGTTGTCATTTCAACAAAGCATCTTCACAGCATCTTCACGAGGAGTAGATTCCATCTCCAAAATCCAATTTCTTTGCTCATCTGCAAAAAGCATCTCCTCATCTGTGAAAGTTTCATTATGAGATTTCAGCAATTCAGTCACATCTTTGGGCTCCACTTCTAATCCTAGTTCTCTTGCTATTTCCACCATATCTGCAGTTGGTGGAAACTGCATATCACATTTTCCCATCACCACAATGACGATCTTTTTTTTTGGGTGTGCGGAAAAAAAGGGAAAGAATTCATAAAATTAACATTATGTCCTCAACATGTGGCAAGTCGATCAGCTATGTGATAAATCTTTTTCAGAGCTGCGCTCTATAGGGCAAGAGTGCCTATTCTCTTCCACTACCTCCTGGCTTTCAATAACTCAGTACTTCAATTTGTATAATTGAGTTTTGCATCAGAGCAAAGTTCCAAAGGCCCCCAGTGGGCAGTTTGTTTCTTGCTGAGCACATTTTAAGGTTGTATTTTGACTTGTTTGTCTTTCCTCCCCTTGAATGCCATGAAACAGTTTACTGGAGCAGAATTGCTTTTATGTGTCCTTTCTCTTTCATGTCCATTGCTGGCTGGCTCTTCAGTAGTGGTCATTAGCATGAGCCCTAATGCTTGGGTAACTGGGCAAGCAATTAGTCTAGCCAGACAGATCTTCCTTTTTTTAACCAGGCTCTCCTGGCTTCTCCAAACACAGCCAGAGAAACAAAGACCATGGGAGGAAACCAAACAGTAAGTCATTTCTTTCTTTAGAAGGAACGAACTCAAAACATCATTAAGTTGCCATTTTGTAGTTGAGGACAAGCTGCTTCAGGAAACAGTGCCATAGGGGTAATGTTGGAGGGGATGGCTGGATGCCATCCTAGCCTGGAATTTCCTGTGCTGACTCTTCTGTGCCACGCTGCCTGTGTTGTAGCACATCACCTTGGGGAAAATATTCAGATTCCACATCAACACATGGCTAGTGGAAGAAGCTTCTGGAAATCTCCAGACATAACTGAGAAGCCCACTCGAAAGGGAAGAACTCTGTGAGACACCTCTTCAAACATCTTGGAAACAAATGACAGATTAATGCTGGAGCTGTAATTAGAGCCTGAGTTGAGATTTCTTTTGTCCTGGAAGCTAAACAAACTAGAGGAAGGAAAAAAAAATCCAAATATAAGTTATAGACACAGAAGGAACAATTGAATTAGTAAGAGTAGGCAAGAGCTCAAAGATAAATTGGAGCATGAATTCTGTCAGCACGGGATCAGATGAAAGGTATTTTTTAAAGCTTTTCAAACCTCTGAATCCTGTTGCTCTTGAAACACGGTTGAAGAAACGGAAAAAGCATGACTAGAAGGTCTATTGAAGCCAGGAGAGTAGAAATTCTTGGTTCTAGCAGGCTGAGCTCATCTCAGGGATGGGGAATGAAGAGTGAAAGAAATTATGTTCCCACATCATCCCTGTAGAGTACATGAGAAATGTAGCCTCACCCCTCATCTTTGTAGACACCATATGGGATCAATCTTGGTGATGATGATAAGTCCTTGGTGACTGTGATATTTCCTTTTAAGATCCTTCAGATTTGACATGAGAGTGGGTTGGAGTGGAAGGGTGGAGAAGGAGAGGGAGAAAAAGGGATCATAGGGGATGAAAGAGGGTAATGAATTTCAAACAAACCACAGGAAGACAAAAGGTTGGACTCATCAGAAAAGTTTCAACACTTCCAAAACAAGTAAGTTAGGGAAACCTCATGAATTGTGCCCATAATTTAAGGTAGTAAGGGAGAGGGTTCTTTTGTGTTCTGCTTTCTGAAGCTGGAATAATTCTGATGGCTGCTTTGGCAAATGCTGTAATTCTTCCTTTCTCAACTCGCTGGAGCTTGCCACTAAGCAGGACACCTAGGATGAGTCGTTTGTGTGTTCTGCCAGTTTACAAGAACAATCATGAGGGAAAGAGCACCGAGTTGGGAGACTGCAGATGTGGACTTCTGCCACTACTTGTGCAACCTTAGGCAAATCAGATAGCATCTCTGGACCTGCTTTCTGATCTGTAAAATGAAGACATCGGGTCGGATGACTTTTCAGAACCCCCTAAGTTCTTTATGCCCTCAAATATAACATTCTATGGCTTTATCTTGTGTCTCTTAGTCATCTCTTCCGGCAACCTCCTCAAAATTCTCTTGAAAAGGAAAATTTCATATAAAATATTCCTTAGATAGTGAAAGAGTTCGGAACACACCACCCCCAAATATTCTGCTCTTGCCTTTAACTCAAAATACTGAGTTCAAGGCATTTCAGAAACAGCAGAAGGGCATTCCGACCTTCCTTTTTCTTCCTGAAAGCAGGAGATGAAACTCACATATGGAAGATGTCCTGCGTATATCAGGAGGAAAGAAACATTCTTATAACCAGGGATGGGGAGAAATTAGTTCAAACAAACCCTAGTAAGCTCACCCTCATCCTCCTAATCACTCCTCTGCAATTAATTACTGTAGCCCAAGCCCCTTTGCCTTGTCGTATCTTCACAATTTACTCCACCTTAATTGTCCAACTTAATGTATAAGTGTTTGGCTCTGGCTGCCTCTTTGGGTCTTCATTTCTCTTGTGGGGGCTCCAATGTACTAGTAAAAAGAGATTGAAACTTGTATGGTTTTTCCCTATTAATCTATCTCTTGTCCTTCTAATTCTTTAATTAGACCCAGCTGGAGACCCTAAGAGACTAGAGGAGAAAATTTTCTTTCCCTACAATAGCAGTATATGTCTCTAGTTTTTATTTGCTAAAGATGTGACAGGGACTTCCCTGGTGGCGCAGTGGTTAAGAATCCACCTGCCAATGCATGGGACATGGGTTTGAGCCCTGGTCCGGGAAGATCCCACATGCTGCAGAGCAACTAAGCCCGTGCGCCACAACTACTGAGCCTGTGCTCTAGATCCCGTGAGCCACAACTACTGAGCGCTGCGTGCCACAACTGCTGAAGCCCACGTGTCTAGAGTCCGTGCTCCGCAACAAGAGAAGCCACCGCAATGAGAAGCCCGTGCACCGCAACAAAGAGTAGCCCCCTCTCGCTGCAGCTAGAGAAAGCCCGCACACAGCAAAGGATACCCAGTGCAGCCAAAAATAAATAACTAAATAAATTTATTAAAAAAAAAAAAAGACCTGTGACAAACATTGCCATCCATAGGTGTGTGCTTCTCTTCCCTGCCTTTCTTCTGGGGGAAAGTCTTCTTCCTTTCTTTCTGTTCTTAGTAGGAATTGCAGATGATGAGGCCCAAGTAGAACCCTTAAAAATAATGTAGAGTGAAGGAAAAGGAAAGGAAGGAAAGGAAGAGAAAAGTGAAAAGGAGAATCTGGCCAAAATGAGAGTTTCCTCTCTCATGGACTTTGTCCCTGGGTAGCCCTCAGGATGAGAGGAGTTCAACAATTCTGAGTTTGACAGCCCTCCCATTGCTCAAAATTTCTAAAAAGAACTAGAGATGCTTTAACTGGTCTAGCTGAGTCTATGCACCTACTTCTTCTTGAGCTCTATGGACTTTATGTTACACTAATAAAAGGACAGGTCAACTTAGTCTGTGAGACAGACGTGGGATCTACTGACTATAAAAGTGAGCAGTCCTACGGGAGCAGTACCACCATGGGAAATTGGGGTGGCATCCCTTCAGGCTTCCTGTTAAAGAAGCCGGGGCTAGGTTCCTTTGGGGATGACTAAGACTCATGCAAGCCCATGACTTGCCATTGGATCCGTGAATAAAGGTCACTCTGCCTCTCCATTCACTTTCCCAACCCAAACAACTCGCACACTCAGGGTTGCCACTAGGCCTTTGTGTGAGATAGACACGCAGTATCCCTCCGTATTCCATCTGGTCTGGCAAAAGGGGCCAGGCTGGATTTGAGCAGGGGCCCCTGCTGGCAGCTGTATTCAGCAGCCCTGCTCAGACTCTTTCATATGGGAATCATTGTCCAGGTCCATTCGAGGCAAAACTCAAATTGCCACCCATTAATCAGCAACTTGTAGCATTGCGGAGAATCAGAATCTGGTAACGCACAGGGAGTACGATGTTAGTATTGTTCCCCAGAAGGAGAGGCTCTGTTCTGGAAAAACCAGTACTTAGTTTTCCTCCCTTAAATCTCCTTGAAAAGTGAACTTCTTTCTGAAACACTTGGCTTTGTTAAAGGTCGGGAGAGTGCTTAACCTCGGCTAGGGGTCAGGGAAGGAGTGGTAGTGATTGGAAAGAGCAGGGAAACTTCTGGGCACTGGCAAAGTTCTCTTTCTTGATGTGGGTTCTGCTTACACAGGTGTGTTTGGTTTATGAAAATTCACTGAGCGGTACAATTATGATCTGTGTGCTTTCTTGTATATACGTTACAGTTCAATTAAAAAATGTTTTCTTTAAAAAGTACCCAAGTTGTACTCTCCTTGAGGTGAGGGATTGTGATTTTATTCACACTCTATCCCCTGCTTTGAGCACAATGTCTGACTCATAATAAGTACTTAATAAATAGTTTTTCAATGAAAAAAAAGGAGGGAATGGCTTTCCTCTGGTATCCCAGCACCAACCGTTTGTCGTCCTTCAGAGGTGTTGGCTCCTGACCAGTGAGGGCTGCAACCACACAGTTTATAGAGGTCAGCTGGTGGAAACCTCTCAGCACTACCTTGGCAAGGAAACTTAATGGACAGGTACCTGGCTTTTTGTGTTCTAAGTTCTCTTAAGCATAGGGTGGATTTTCAAGCCTGGAGAAACCACGTTGATTACAAGTGTAAGTCATCCAGGACAAGGGCTCCATGATGGAGAGAAAGCCTAACTTCAAGTACAAAGACCCAACTGTTCTTGGAAAAGCCAAAAAAGAACTGCACTGGGAAGTTCTGTCTTACCCACCGTGAATAGAGCAGCCAGACACCCTGATGCTTCCAGGAGAGCCAAAGGACCTATTTGCCCTGGCGCAAAAAAAATACTTAGAATTTCTTTGAAACAACCATAAACTTACAGAAAAGTTGAAACTATGGTATAAAAACATTGTTTTCTGAACTATTTGAGAATAAGATGCCGACCTGATGGCCCTCATCCCTGAATACTTCAGTGGGTATTACACACAACAGGACATTTTCCTTACATAGCCGTAGTACAACCACTAGATTCAGGATATTAGCAGGTACATCACTACCATCTGAACTGTAGCCTCCACTGTAGTTTCACCAGCTGTCTCCATAATGCCCTTTATTGCTTGTGAAAAGGTCCAGTTCAGAACTATGCATTGCATTTAGTTATTGTGCCTCTTTGGTTTCCTTCATTCAGCTGCAGTTCTTCAGTCTTTCTTTGACTTTCCTGACCTTCACACTTTAAAAGATAATAGGCCAGTTATTTAGTAGATTGTCCTGCATCTGAGTATCTCTGCCGTTTTCTCATCATTAGATTTGGGTTATTCACTTTGGGCAGTGGCATTGCAGAAACGAGGCTATATTCCTCTCATTGCAGCCTATCAGAAGGCACAGAATTTTAATTTGTCCCATGACTGGTAATGTTCACTTTGATTACTTGATTAGAGTGGTGTGTGCCTGCTTTCTCCACCATATAGTTACTTATAATTATGGGTATTTGGGGGGGGGGAGGTAATTTGAAACTATGTAACTATCCCATTCATCATCAAACTTTCAATTTATTCTTTTATTAATTAAGTATGTATGGTTTCTGTCGTCTTTATTTAGCGGGCTATAATGCATTGCTGTCATTATTTCTTTAAAAGCTCTAATTTCATTGTCCCTCAGTGTGATCAGTGGGCCTCCTTCAAGTTGGCTTCTGTGCCCTTTTGACACGTCTTCATCATTCTCTGAGTACTTTCATTTCCTGGTATAAGATACTCTAGGCACATCTTGTATTTTCCCTGCTCCAGTGGGGAACAACAATAACAACAACACACACACACACACACACACACACACACACACACACAGAGAAATCTTTATTTCTATGACTAGCTTTATATACGGAAAACCATGAGTTCACGTCCATACCTCTGATTCTAGTCCGACACCAACATCACAAGCTTCATATCTGTAGTTTCCTTTTCTGACAATGAGAGACTTGACTCCCATTATCTTTAATATATTTGCTTATTTGATCTAGCTCCTTGACGATAACCAACCTCCCTTCTCCACCGCCATCTCCTCCTCTGTAGGGTCCCCCTCCACACCCTCACACCCTGCTGGGACTCCCACACCGTTTGCTGGGTCACCCCTCCATGTGACCTTTCTTCACCCTGCTTGGGCTCTCACATCTACGCTGAGCCACCTCGCATTGTATGCCCCCATCCCCTGCTCTATCTCTGGCCACCTGTGCTGCCCCTCATTTCACACGGGCTCTGCCAGTCTGTGCTGGACTGCCCCTGCATGTGGATACCTCCTTACCCCATTTGGGCTCTGACACCCTGATGTAGCTTCCTCCATGTGTGCTGCCCTCTCATCCTACCTAGACTCTGACACTCTGCTCTGGGCTCTGCAGCTCTTGTCCCAGTCCCATTGCCAGTGTGGAAGCCCACCTTGGTCTGCCCCACCTAATGGCTTTAGGATTGAATTCTTCAGGAAAGGCAGGAGAGAGAAATGAAGGGGAAGGGGAATAGTGGACAAGGAGAGCTTTCTCCTAAATTTTGGCACAGAAAAAATGTGTTCAGCATAATTGTTTTAAAAGCATATTATATTCTATTTAGATGGTTCACCCATATCTTTTGACTTATAACTGAGAAAGAGATATCTTTTCAGACCAGTAAGGAGAAAGATCTGATTCTTTTTATTATAGTTTTCAGAAAAGTATTTACCATGTAACTCTTAGTATGATTTCAAGTAACCCTGGTCGATCCATCCAGGTTGAGGAAGACTGAAGATGTGGCTAACAATTTCAGTGAGAGCAGACGAAGACTCTGCCTTTATTTTGTAATTTAAAATTGTTTTTAATTTTTTAACATCGTTATTAGAGTATAATTGCTTTACAATGGTGTGTTAGTTTCTGCTTTATAACAAACTGAATCAGCTATACATATACATATATTCCCATTTCTCCTCCCTCCTGCGTCTCCCTCCCACCCTCCCTATCCCACCCCTCTAGGTGAACACAAAGCCCCGAACTGATCTCCCTGTGCTGTGTGGCTGCTTCCCACTAGCTATGGGTTTTACATTTGGTAATGTATATATGTCCATGCCACTCTCTCACTTCGTCCCAACATACCCTTCCCCATACCCGTTTCCTCAAGTCCATTCTCTACCTCTGTGTCTTTATTCCTGTCCTGCCCCTAGGTTCATCAGAACCATTTTTTTTTTTTAGATTCCATATATATGAGTTAGCATATGGTATTTTGTTTTTCTCTTTCTGACTTACTTCACCCTGTATGACACACTCTAGGTCCATCCACCTCACTACAAATAACTCAATTTTGTTTCTTTTATGGCTGGGTAATATTCCATTGTATCTATGTGCCACATCTTCTTATCCATTCATCTGTCGATGGATACTTAGGTTGCTTCCATGTCCTGGCTATTGTAAATAGAGCTGCAATGAACATTGTGGTACATGACTCTTTTTTTTTTTTTAACGTCTTTATTGGAGTATAACTGCTTTACAATGGAGTGTTAGTTTCTGCTTTATAACAAAGTGAATCAGTTATACATATACACATATGCCCATATCTCTTCCCTCTTGCATCTCCCTCCCTCCCACCCTCCCTTTCCCACCCCTCTAGGTGGTCACAAAGCACCGAGCTGATCTCCCTGTGCTATGCGGCCGCTTCCCACTAGCTATCTACTTTACATTTGGTAGTGTATATATGTCCATGCCACTCTCTCACTTCGTCCCAGCTTACCCTTCCTCCTCCCTGTGTCCCCAGCTTCATTCTCTACATTTGCATCTTTATTCCTATCCTGCCCCTATGTTCTTCAGAACCCTTTTTTTTTTTTTAGATTCCATATATATGTGTTAGCTTACGGTATTTATTTTTCTCTTTCTGACTTACTTCACTCTGTATGACAGTCTCTAGGTCCATCCACCTCACTACAAATAACTCAATTTCGTTTCCTTTTATGGCAGAGTAATATTCCATTGTATATATGTGCCACATCTTCTTTATCCATTCATCTGTCGATGGACATTTAGGTTGCTTCTATGTCCTGGCTATTGTAAATAGAGCTGCAATGAACATTGTGGTAGCTGACTCCTTTTGAATTATGGTTTTCTCAGGGTATATGCCCAGTAGTGGGATTGCTGGGTCGTATGGTAGTTCTGTTTTTAGTTTTTTAAGGAACCTCCATTCTGTTCTCCATAGTGGCTGTATCAATTTACATTCCCACCAAGAGTGCAAGAGGGTTCCCTTTTCTCCACACCCTCTTCAGCATTACTGTTTATAGATTTTTTGATGATGGCCATTCTGACTGGTGTGAGGTGATACCTAATTGTAGTTTTGATTTGCATTTCTCTAATGATTAGTGATGTTAAGCATCCTTTCATGTGTTTGTTGGCAACCTGTATATCTTCTTTGGAGAAATGTCTATTTAGGTCTTCTGCCCATTTTTGGATTGGGTTGTATGTTTTTTGGACATTGAGCTGCATGAGCTGCTTGTAAATTTTGGAGATTAATCCTTTGTCAGTTGCTTCATTTGCAAATATTTTCTCCCATTCTGAGGGTTGTCCTTTGATCTTGTTTATGGTTTTGTTTGCTGTGCAAAAGCTTTGAAGTTTCATTAGGTCCCATTTGTTTATTTTTGTTTTTATTTCCATTTCTCTAGGAGGTGGGTCAAAAAGGATCTTGCTGTGATTTATGTCATAGAGTGTTCTGCCTATGCTTTCCTCTAAAAGTTTGATAGTGTCTGGCCTTACATTTAGGTCTTTAATCCATTTTGAGTTTATTTTTGTGTATGGTGTTAGGGAGTGTTCTAATTTCATTCTCTTACATGTAGCTGTCCAGTTTTCCCAGCACCACTTATTAAAGAGACTGTCTTTCCTCCATTGTATATTCTTGCCTCCCTTATCAAAGATAAGGTGATCATACGTGCGTGGGTTTATTGTTCCATTGATCTGTGTTTCTATTTTTGTGCCAGTACCATACTGTCTTGATTACTGTAGCTTTGTAGTATTGTCTGAAGTCACGGAGCCTGATACCTCCAGTTCCATTTTTCTTTCTCAAGATTGCTTTGGTTATTCAGTGTCTTTTGTGTTCTTATACAAATTGTGAAATTTTTTGTTCTAGTTCTGTGAAAAATGCCATTGGTAGTTTGATAGGGATTGCATGGAATCTGTAGATAGCTTTGCATAGTATAGTCATTTTCTCAATGTTGATTCTTCCAGTCCAAGAACATGGTATATCTCTCCATCTGTTTGTATCATCTTTAATTTCTTTCATCAATATCTTATAGTTTTCTGCATACAGGTCTTTTGTCTCCTTAGGTAGGTTTATTCCTAGGTATTTTATTCTTTTTGTTGCAATGGTAAATGGGAGTGTTTCCTTAATTTCTTTTTCAGATTTTTCATCATCAATGTATAGGAATGCAAGAGATTTCTGTGTATTAATTTTGTATCCTGCTACTTTACCAAATTCATTGATTAGCTCTAGTAGTTTTCTGGTAGCATCTTTAGGATTCTCTATGTATAGTATCATGTCATCTGCAAACAGCAAGACAGCTTTACTTCTTTTCCGATTTGGATTCCTTTTATTCCTTTTTCTTCTCTGATTGCTGTGGCTAAAACTTCCAAAACTATGTTGAATAATAGTGGTGAGAATGGACAACCTTGTCTTGTTCCTGTTCTTAGAGGAAATGGTTTCAGTTTTTCACCATTAAGAATGATGTGGGCTGTGAGTTTGTCATATATGGCCTTTATTATGTTGAGTAAGTTCCATCTATGCCTACTTTCTGGAGTGTTTTTATCATAAATGGGTGTTGAATTTTGTCGAAAGCTTTTTCTGCATCTATTGAGATGATCATATGGTTTTTATACTTCAGTTGTTAATATGGTGTATCACATTGATTGATTTGCATAAATTGAAGCATCCTTGCATTCCTGGGATAATCCCCACTTGATCATGGTGTATGATCCTTTTAATATGCTGTTGGATTCTGTTTGGTAGTATTTTCCTGATGATTTTTGCATCTATGTTCATCAGTGATATTGGCCTGTAGTTTTCTTTCTTTGTGACATCTTTGTCTGGTTTTCTTTCTTTGTGACATCTTTGTCTAATCACTGCTGTGATTAGAACTGATCATACGAATAGTGGTGTATGGAATTGGGTTATAGCGGGTGGTTTTATGTTGCTAACAGTAGTGATAAAATTAATAACCCTGAGAATTGAGGGTACACAAGCTAAATGTAGACAGAAAATAGTAAGGTCAACTGAAGCTCCTGGATGTGCTACGTTTCCTGCTAAGGGTAGATACACAGTTCAGCCTGTACCTGCACTGGCTTCGACTATTGATGATGTTAGTAGTAATAGGAAAGAAGGAGGGAGTAGTCAGAAACTTATATTTTTTATGTGGGGGAAACCTATATCGGGTGCCCCAATTATTAGGGGCACTAGCCAGTTTTCAAACCCACCGATTATAATGGGTATGACTATAAAGAAGATTATTACAAATGCATGGGCTGTTACTACCACATTATAAATTTGGTCGTCTCCGAGCAGTGTGCCGGGTTGGCCTAGTTCAGCGCGAATTAATAAACTTAGGCCAGTGCCCACCATTCCGGCTCAGGCGCCAAATAGTAAGTATAAGGTGCCAGTGTCTTTGTGGTTGGTTGAGAATAATGAGCGATTTATGAACATAGGTAAAATGGCTGAGCAGGTATTAGACTGTAAATCTAAAGACAGAGGTTGAGCCCTCTTTTTGCCAGGTCCTGTGGTGAATGATCATTTTGAATTGCAAATTCACGGAAGCAGCTTCAACCCTGCCGGGACTTCTGCCTTTTTTTTCTCTCAGCGGGAGAAGTAGATTGAAGCCAGTTGATTAGGGTGTTTAGCTGTTAACTAAAAGTTTGTGGGAAACGTATCCCTGCAATCTAGTGAGGATTTAGCTTAATTAAAGTGTTTGATTTGCATTCAATTGATTGCAATCCTTATTGGGCAGGACTTAAGTAAATTGTACTTGCTTAGGGCTTTGAAGGCCCTTGGTCTGGGCTAACCTAAATTCCTATTCTAGGATTGACAGTATTGGTGTGAGACGTAGAAGTATTGTGGATATTACGATTATGGTTGTTAAAAGGGTTATTTGTTTTGTGAAGTTGAATTGTCACTTTATCTTCATGTTGTTTGTAGAGGGGAATAAAGTTAGTGCTGTGGAGCATGTGAGCCGTATGTAGAAGTATAGGTTGAGTAGTGCTGTGATGGCTGTGAGTGTGGACAGGATAATGGTATTTTTTTTGTTATTTCTTGAATGATCATTCATTTAAGCATGAATCCTGATAGTGGCGGGAGTTCTCCCATTGAGAGTAGAGTGAGTATGGTGAGGGTTGTGGTGACAGGTATTTTGTTTCATGTGTGATAGTTATAGTGTGGTGGTGGTTGAGCTTTGAGTAAAGAGTATGAATATAGTGAGGGTTGTTGTGATGTAGATGAGTAGGTTTAGGATGGTTATGGTTAGGTTATACAGTAAGATGGCTGTTATTCATCCCATGTGGGCGATTGATGAGTAGGCCATGATTTTTCAGAGTTGTGTTTGGTTTAATCCACCTCAACCTCCGATTAGAATAGAAAGTATCGATAGGGCTAATATTAGATTTAGACTGATTGATGGTGAAATTTGATATAGGATTGACAGGGGTGCAAGCTTTCGTCATGTTAGTAGGATTAGGCCTGCTGTTAAGGGGATGCCTTGTGCTACGCCGGGCACTCAAAAGTGAAAGGGGGATAGTTCTACTTTAATAGCTAGTGCTATGGTTATTATCATGGATGCTGTTGGGTTGAATAGTTTTGTGATGGTTCATTGGCCGGAATGCAACAGGTTAAGGATGATTGCTATTAGAAGTAATGTGGATGCGGTGGCCTGTGTTAGAAAATATTTAGTGGAGGCTTCCGTGGCTCATGGATTAAAGTTTTTTTTATTATAATAGAGATGATGGCTATTATATTTATTTCAAACCCAATTCAGGCTAGCAGTCAGTGAGAGCTGGTAATTACGATTGTAGTTACTAAAATGACAGTTGTTAGGATAATAATAAAGATAATGGGATTTATTAGTATGGGAAGGATATAAACCAACATTTTCGGGGTATGGGCCCGAGAGCTTGTTTAGCTGACCTAACTGTAGTATGTAGCGTAATGTGGTAGCACGGAGAACTTTGAATTCTTAAGGGTAGGTTCAATTCCTGTGATTCTAGAAATAAGAGGGTTTGAACCTCTATTATTTACTCTATCAAAGTAACTCTTTTATCAGACATATTTCTTATGTTTGTGGAGGGATGCTTGCTGTTATGACGGATAGTGACACATGTCATATACATAGGGCTAGTGTTAGAGGTAGGAAGTTTTTTCAGAGTAAGTGTATTAGTTGGTCACATCAAAATCGAGGGTAGGATGCTCGCATCCTTCGCATAGGAAGGATGTTGTTAGTAGCAGTGTCTTAATAATGAAGTGAATTGTGTATAGTTCTGGTGTGCAGGGGTTGTGGAATGCTCCTAGGAATAGAATTGTTGTGAATATATTTATTATAATGATGTTGGCATATTCTGCTAAGAAGAATATGGCGAAGGGGTCTGCCGCGTACTCTACGTTGAAGCCGGATACGAGTTCGGATTCCTCTCATGTCAAATCAAAGGGGGCTCGGTTGGTTTCTGCTAGGGTAGAAATAAATCATATTATGGCCAGTGGTCATGATGGGAAGACTAGTCATAGTTGTTCTTGTGTTGTGGTCAGGGTTGACGGGGTGAAGCATCCGTTTATTAAGAGTACTGATAGGAGCATGATTGCTAGTGCTACTTCGTATGAGATTGTTTGTGCCGCTGCTCGTAGGGCTCCAATTAACGCGTAGTTTGAGTTGGAGGCCCGGCCAGATCATAGAATGGCGTATACAGCTAGACTTGATATTGCTAGTATGAATACTACTCCTAGGTTTATGTTGATGAGGGGGTATGGTACGGGTAGAGGGATTCATATTGTGAGGGCTAGGGTTGGGGGTAAGACGGGTACGATGATAAATATGGAGGTGGAAGATGTGGCTGGTCGTAGGGGTTCCTTAGTGAATAGTTTGATTGCATCAGCAAAGGGTTGGAGTAGGCCATGGGGACCTACAGCGTTTGCTGCATTTCGGAGTTGGATGTAGCCCAGGATTTTACATTCTACTAGTGTCAGGAATGCTACAGCTAGGAGCATAGGAATGATCAGCATTAAAATGTTAATTACGAACATTTTGTTGGGGAGAGGGTTTGAACCTCTGAGTATAAAGGTTTAAGTTTTACGCAATTACCAGGCTCTGCCACCCCAACAAAACCCTGGTGTTGGGTGATTAGTTTGTGCTTGCTTATTAAGTTGAGATTAGATCATTAATTGTTTTGAAGGCGCTTACTTAAAATGGGCCTTATTTCTCTTGTCCTTTCTTACTGGGAGAAATGCGTAATAGATAGAAACCGACCTGGATTGCTCCAGTCTGAACTCAGGTCACCTAGGACTTTAATTGTCGAACAAACGAACCCTTACTAGCAGTTACGCCATTAGGATGTCCTGATCCAACATCGAGGTCATAAACCCTATTGTCGATATGGACTCTAGAATAGGATTGTGCTGTTATCCCTAGGGTACCTTGTTCCGTTGATCAATTTTTTGGATCAATAAGTGATATTATACTTTGGCTAGTAGGTCTAGGCTTTAATCACTCGGAGGGTTTTTTGTGCTCGGAGGTCAACCCCTGTGAAATTTTGTTATTCCTTGGTGGTTTAAGATTATGGTTTTGGGGTTGATTAATTGAAGCTCCGTAGGGTCTTCTCGTCTTATTTTGTTATCCCCGCCTCTTCACGGGGAGGTCAATTTCACTGATTAAAAGAGACAGTAAAACCCTTGTGTGGCCATTCATACAAGTCCTTATTTACAGAACAAATGATTATGCTACCTTTGCACGGTCAGGATACCACGGCCATTTAACGATTGTCACTGGGCAGGTGGTGCCTCTAATACTGGTGATGCTAGAGGTGATGTTTTGGTAAACAGGTGGGGTTTGTGTTTGCCGAATTCCTTTTACTTTTTTTAATCTTTCCTTAAGTGCATGCCTGTATTGGGTTAACAGTGTTTTTAATAAACAGTTTAGTGTTGGATTATATTTATTTACTGTTAATTATCAGTGTATTATTTGTTGCTGATGTAAGCTGGTGCAAGGAGAAATATTTCTTGTTACTCATGTTAACAGTATTGCTTCTATAGTCTTATAGATTAGTCCAGTATAAGGCTAGGAGATGATTTACTTAGTATTGGAATTGAAATGTGTTTTGTCGTTGAGCTTGAACGCTTTCTTAATTGGTGGCTGCTTTTAGGCCAACTATGGTATTGTTTGCTTTTACTCTCTAGTCAAGGTTGTATCCTTTTCTAAAAAGCTGTACCTTTTTAGACTAACGTTTAAATATACGTTGAAGCTTATTATGGTTTTTCGTATTATTCAACGTTGAACTGAAATTCTTTTCCTGGACAACCAGCTATCATCAGACTCGTTAGGCTTGTCACCTCTACTTATAAATCTTCTCACTATTTTGCCACATAGATGAGTTTGTTCTAGTAACTGTTCATAAGTAGCTTGTCCGGTTTCGGGTATTTTAGCTTAAGTTCTCTTTGTAAATTGTTCCTAGTTAAGACATTATGCAAAAGGTACAAGGGATAAGCTTTGCTTTTTATTACTTTTAATATTTCTTTCATCATTCCCTTATGGTCCTTTCTCTATAGCACCATCAGTGTTTCAGTTTCTATCTCCTGCACTTTAGATGTCTGGTGAATGTTTTATTTGACTAGCTTGTGTTAGTATGGTGGGAAAGGTGTGGGCTAAGTTTAGTTCAAGACATACATAGATCATGAAATCTTCTAGGTGTAAGCTAGGTGCTTTATTTAAGCTATGTCTTGTTTTATCCAAACACACTTTCCAGTATGCTTACCTTGTTACGACTTATCTCCTCTCATATACTTGTTTAGCATGTGTTGGTGGATTGTGGCTTTGTCATGGAACCTGAGGAGGGTGACGGGTGGTGTGTGCACGCTTCATGGCCTTATTCAATTAAGCGCTCTACTCTTAATTTACTGCTGAATCCTCCTTTAGTTTTTAGGTTTCATAAAAACTTTAGTGTGGATAAAGGGTGTTCTTGGTGTAGGAAATGTAGCCCATTTCTTCCCACCCCATAGGTTACACCTTGACCTAAAGTTTTTATGTGTCATACTTATGCTTACTTTTGCTTCTTTTTAGGGTTTGCTGAAGATGGAGGTATATGGACTGGAGTAGCAAGGGTTGGTGAGGTTTATTAGGGTTTATCGATGATAGAACAGGCTCCTCTAGAGGGGTGTGAAACCCTGCCAGGTCCTTTGAGTTTTAAGCTGTTGCCAGTAGTACTCTGGCGAGTAGTCTAGTTCTTATGATTATTTGGGTTTAGGGCTAAGCATAGTGGGGTATCTAATCCCAGTTTGGGTCTTAGCTATCGTGTGATCAGAATATATTAAAGTCACTTTCGTCGTTTATTTTTGTTTTAATTATGGCTTTTTACAGCTTAGTTAAGGTTTAACTTTATCTTGTATGGTTCTTTAACACGCTTTACCCTGTAGTTCTATTAATTCGGGTCAATCGTATAACCCCGGTGGCTGGCACGAAATTTACCAACCCTAGTTAATACGGCTTAGTCAAACTTTCGTTTATGGCTTAATTTTTATCACTGCTGTCTCCCGTGGGGGTGTGGTCAAGCAGGGTGTTGTGAGCTGCTGGTGTGGCGTGCTTGAGACCTGCTGCTTTTAATCTTAGTGACTTAGAGGGCATTCGCACTGGGGTGCGGATGCTTGCATGTGTAATTCTATTAAAAACTATATGTGGTGGTAACAAATATGTACGGTACACATAGCATGTATGTAGTAGAATGAATTATTTTTAGTACTGACGTAGTACTGTAGTTTTATGAATGTCTTATAATATACTTTTTTTCAGGGAATAGTTTATATAGAATTTCAGCTTTGGGTGCTGGCGGTGAAGTTTAGTGCTTCTTCCTTGAGTCTTGGGGAGATACGTTGTTCTCCTTTTCCGGTTTACAAGACCAGGGTATTGTGTTATACTACAAAGCCTCTTCATTTTAGGAACTTGTTTTCAATGAGACTAATTACTGGTATTAACACTAGGATTAAAAGAAAGTATAAAATGGGTGCAAGTTGTCCAATAATTATGTATGGGTGTTCCACGGGCTGTCCTCTGATCCGTGTTAGTGTTAGTAAATCTGCCACTAGTACTCAAAATAAGAATCGGCTGAAGGGCCGAAATATCATGCTTCGTTGTTTGGATGTGTGGAGTATTGGAATAAATGCCAGGACTAGGATTGAGAGCAGCAGGGCCAGGACTCCTCCTAGCTTGTTGGGGATTGATCATAGAATTGCATACATGAATAGAAAATATCATTTTGGCTTGATGTGTGGTGGTGTGCTGAGTGGGTTTGCTGGGGTGTAGTTGTTGGGGTCTCCTAGCAGGTCAGGTGAGAATAGGACTAAAGTTAGTGAAGCTAAGATTAATAGTAAGGCGCCCAGGATATCCTTCATTGTATAGTAAGGGTGGAATGGGATTTTGTCTATATCGGCTGGGATTCCTGTGGGGTTGTTGGATCCTGTTTCGTGAAGGAATAATAGGTGGACGGCTGTGATGATGAAAGGGAGAATGAAGTGGAAGGTGAAGAATTGTGTTAGTGTTGTCTACAGAAAAGCCACCTTAGATCCGTTCAGCGAGGGTAGTGCCGATATATGGGATTGCTGAGAGTAGGTTTGTGATGACAGTTGCACCTGATGATATTTGTCCTCAAGGTAGGACGTAGCCTATGAATTTGGTGGCTACGACTATAAGTAGTAGGATAATTCCAACATTTCATGTTTCCTGAAAGGTGTAGGATCCATAGTATAGACCGCATCCGATGTGGACAAAAGGGCAGATAAAAAATATGGAAGCTCCATTTGCATGTATATATCGAATGATTCAGCCATAGTTGATGCCTCAGCAAATGTGTTACTGATGAGAAATCAGTTGTTGTGTCTGGTGTGTAGTGTATTGCTGGAAATAGGCCTGTTAGGATTTGTAGGATTAGGCAGATACCTAGTAAGGAACCGAAATTTCATCATGATGAGATATTTGATGGGGTAGGGAGGTCGATGAATGTGTTGTTGAGGGTTTTTATCAGCGGGTGGGTTTTTCGGGTGTTGGTCATTGGTGTTCTTACAGCTGAATGACAACGAAGATTTTTCATGTCATTGGTCATGGTTGGAGTCTATGTGAGAATAATGATGACATATATTGTATTCATTTTAAGTATTATTTTTGTGATTAGTTTTGCGGGGGTTTCTTCAAAACCTTCGCCTATTTATGGGGGTTGAGGGTTGATTGTGGGTGGTTTTGGTGGTTCATTTTTGGGTCTGATAGTATTTTTGATCTATTTTGGGGGGATATTGGTTGTGTTTGGTTATACAATGGCTATAGCCCCTGAACAGTATCCTGAGGTTTGGGTTTCTAATAAGGTTGTACTGGGGGCATTTCTTTTAGGGTTGATAGTAGAGTTTTTAATGGTGTATTGTATTTTGAAGGATGAGGAGGTGGAAATTGTGTTTAATGGGTTGGGGGATTGGGTTATTTACAACGCTGGTGACTCTGGGTTTTTTAGTGAGGGGGCTGTGGGGATTGCGGTGTTATACAGCTGTGGTACTTGGTTGGTGATTGTTACTGGTTGGTCGTTATTTATTGGTGTTGTGGTTATTGTGGAGATTACTCAGGGTAATTAAATTAGGAGTATATGGAGGGTGATGGTAATGAGAAATGATAGAAAGTATAGTTTAATAAGGCCTTTTTGGTTTGAGATTAGTGTGGAGGATTTTAGTTGAATGAAGGCTGTAGTCTTTGGTAGGACAGTTTCTAGTCAGCTCAAGTCTAGTAAGGAGGTTGCTAAGCTTTGGCTTATTAATAGGTTTAGATGGGGAGGTAGGCGGTGTATGATGGTGGGGAAATATCCTAGGAGAGTGGAGAATTTAGAGGAGTTTGAGGGGTGAATATATTTTAAGTTTTGTGTGTTAAGATTGATTTTGAATGCTAGTACGAAGCCCATAGCTGTTACAATAAGGACAGTGAGGTGTTTTTTTTTTTTTTGCGGTACGCAGGCCTCTCACTGCCGCGGCCTCTCCCGTTGCGGAGCACAGACTCCGGACGCGTTAAGCCCAGAGCCCACGGCCCACGGGCCCAGCCTCTCTGCAGCATGCGGGATCCTCCCGGACTGGGACACAAACCCGCCTCCCCTGCATCGGCAGGCGGACCCCCAACCACTGCACCACCAGGGAAGCCCAAGGGCAGTTAGTTTTAAGTGCAAAGGTATAGTTATTAGGGGGATGGTTGTTGGAGCGATGTTGTTGGAGATGACGAAGCCAGCAAAAATACTTCCGATTAACAGGCGTTTGATGGAGTTAACTAAGAGGGGGTTGTTTTCATTGATAGGAGCTGAAGGAGAGAAGCGGGGCTGTCCCAGTAGTGTGAAGAAGATATTGCGAGTGCTATAGATGGCTGTGAGGGAGGTAGCGGTTAGTTATTAACAGAGCTCAGGCGTTGGTAGAAGACGTGGTGGCGGTTTCGATAATTAGGTCTTTAGAGTAAAAACCGGTGAGAAAAGGTATTCCCGTTAGCGCTAGACATCCAATGATAACGGCTGTTGCAGTGATGGGTAAGGTCTTGAATAAGCCTCCCATTGTTCGAATGTCCTGCTCGTTGTTTAGGTTGTGAATAATGGATCCAGAGCACATTAATAGTATGGCTTTAAAGAAAGCATGTGTGCAAATATGTAAAAATGCTAGATGAGGTTGGTTAATACCGATTGTTACTACCATTAGACCTAATTGGCTTGAGGTAGAGAAGGCAATAATTTTTTTAATGTCATTTTGGGTGAGAGCACATATGGCTGTGAATAGGGTGGTAAGGGCTCCTAGGCAAAACGTTATTGTTTGAATGAGTTTGTTGTTTTCTGTTAAAGGGTAAAATCGGATAAGTAGGAAAATTCCCGCTACAACTATTGTGCTTGAGTGGAGTAGGGCCAAGACTGGGGTAGGACCTTCCATTGCTGAGGGGAGTCAGGGGTGAAGTCCAAATTGGGCTGATTTTCCGGCTGCGGCTAGTAGGAGTCCTGTGAGGGGGAGGTTTAAAGGGCTTAGGTCGAGTATGAAAATTTGTTGTAGGTCTCATGCATTTATGTTGGATAAAAATCATGCCATTGATATAATGAATCCGATATCTCCTATGCGGTTATATAAGATTGCTTGAAGAGCAGCTGTGTTTGCGTCTGTTTGTCCATGTTATCATCCGATGAGCAGGAAGGATATGATTCCTACCCCTTCTCATCCAATAAAAAGTTGGAAGAGGTTGTTGGCTGTAACAAGGATTAGTATGGTGATGAAGAAGAGTAGATACTTGAAGAACTGGTTGATGTAAGGATCTGAATGTATATATCATATTGAGAATTCTATGATAGATTATGTGATAAACAATGCCACTGGTATGAATATAATTGGGAAATAACCTATTTTGAAGCTAAGTGTCAACTTAAGTGTTTGGACAGTAATTCAGTGTCAGTTTGAAATGAGTATTTCCTGGCCTGTGTGAAGGAATATTATTGTTGGGATTAGACTGGTAATGAAAGCACATAAGATGGTATTTTTTACATATGATAGATATTTATCATTTTTGTAGAAGTTTGTACTAGTTATCATGATTGGAATAATTAGTACTCGTAGTGTGATTAGGCAAAAGAAGGGAATAGGTTAATTACTTTTATTTGGAGTTGCACCAGTTTTTTGGTTCTTAAGACAATGGATAGCTACCATCCTTTAAAAGTTTGAAAAAGCCATACTATTAGGTATGGGGGCATGAATTAGCAGTTCCTGCAATACTTTCTCGGTAAATAAGAAGTCTTAGTCTTCTGTTGCTAGATCCACAATCTAGTGTTTTTTTTTAAACTATATTTACAGTATAGGGGGCCCAAGATGATTTTAGGGTTTAGTGACAGGAGTAGAAGTGGTAGGATATGGAGAGCTGTAAGAGCGTGTTCTCGTGTGAAGGAAGGTATAATATTATCAATATGGTGTGTACGTTTGGCCGCATTGTGTTGTGATTAGTATATACATGGAGTATAGGACTGTAATTACAATATTGGTTCCTATTAGGATAATAATGAGATTTGACCATGAGAAAGTTGATATAACTACGAACAGTTCTCCGATTAGATTAATAGTTGGGGGTAGGCCAGGTTTGTTAGGCTTGCTAATAGTCATCAAGTGGTTATTAATGGGAGGAGAATTTGCAGGCCTCGGGCTAAGATTATAGTTCGGCTGTGGGTTTGCTCGTAATTTGAGTTTGCTAGGCAAAATAATATAGACGACGTGAGGCTGTGAGCAGTTATTAGGGCGGTAGCCCCTTTGTAACTTCAAGGGGTTTGAATGAGGATAGCTGCAATAACGAGTGCTATATGGCTGACTGAGGAGTAGGCAGTGAGGGATTTTAGGTCTGTTTGACGTAGACAAATAGAGCTAGTTATGATTATTCCCCATAAGGAAAGCATAAGGAAAGGGTATGCTATGTATTCTGTTAGGGGATTGAGTATTGACGTGATTCGTAGCATGCCATAGCCCCTGAGTTTTAGTAGTACGGCTGCAAGGACTATGGAGCCTGCGATGGGGGCTTCTACATGTGCTTTGGGTCGTCAAAGGTGGAGGCCGTAGAGGGGCATTTTTACTATAAAGGTTATTATGCAGGCCAGTCATATAAAGATGTTGGATCAGGAGTTCGATAGTGGTTGGGTCCAATATTGAAGTACTAGGACATTTAGGGAGCCTATGATGTTTTGTACGTATGTTAATGCCACTAGCAATGGGAGTGACCCAATTAATGTGTAGAATAGAAAGTAAACCCCTGCCTTCAGTCGTTCTGTTTGGTTATCCCAGCGGATAATGATAATAAGGGTAGGGACTAGCGTGGCTTCAAATATAATGTAAAATAGGATTAGCTCTGTGGCAGTGAATTCTGATTAGAAGTGTTTGTAACACGATTAGTATTGTGATGTACAGTTTTTTTCAGATGAGTGATTCTTTGAGTAAGTGGGATTGGCTGGCTATTAATATTAGTGGGAGGAGTCATATTAGGATTAGTAATGGTGCAGAGAGGGAGTCAGAGAAGAATATTAATGAGTAGTTGAGGCTATTGTCATTGAATTGGTTAAGAAGAAGTAGGCTTGTAAGGCTAGTTAATAGGCTGTGGGTTGTAGAGGTAATTCAGATTATGTTGCTTTTTGATAGCCAGTTTAGAGGTATTAATATGATTGTGGGGATAATAAATTTTAGCATTGGAGAAGGTTGAGGTTTTGTACCTAATCGGTCCCACATGTGTTTGATACTCTTACTAATAGGGCTAATCCGAGGGCTGCTTTGCAGGCCGCCAGTACCAGTAGGATGATTGGTATTATGCTGGCTAAGGTGGAATGTGAGTTTAAGATTGTCAGGGCTGCTAGGATAAACGGTGATAGTACCATGCCCTCCAGGCAAAGTAGTGAGGATATTAGGTGGGACCGGTATATCAGTAACCCTACAAGGGATATAGTGAAAGCTATAATAATGTTTAGATGTACTAGGGACACTTGGTAGTTATGAGTTTAGCCGTAATCTAAGGAGTCGAAATCACTGTTTTATTTTAAACTAAATACCATATTCAGCTCATTCCAACCCCTTTTGAGTTCATTCGTAGGCCAGGCTAATTGCTATTAATGAAATTAAAAATAAGGCTATGATAAGTATTGTTTTTAGGTTGCTTGGGTTGCTCAGGGGAGGGGTAGTAGGAGGGCAATTTCTAGGTCAAAAAGAAGGAAAGTGATTGCTACTAGGAAAAATTTTATGGAAAGGGTAAGCAGGCGGATCCTATAGGGTCAAATCCGCATTCGTAGGGACTTATTTTTTCTGCGTAGGGTTTAGTTGAGGAAGTCAGAAGGCGATAAGTAGGAGTAATGAGGCTAGTATTGTGTCTGTTAATAAGGTCAGTATTAGGTTTATTGTTCTTTTTCGGGGTGTACCGAAACTAGCAGGTTGGAAGTCAGTTGTACTAATTAATACTAAAAGGACTCTGAGCCTCATCAATAGGTAGATACGTAAAGAAATAGTCATACAACATCTACAGAATGTCAGCATCAAGCAGCAGCTTCGAAGCCGAAGTGGTGGGTGGATGTGAAGTGGCATTTTAGTTGGCACAGGAAACAAACAATAAGAAAAGTAGATCCAATAATTACCTGCAGTCTGTGGAATCCTGTGCTTCGAACAAAGTTGATCTATAGACTCCATCTGAGATTGTAAAGGGGGCTTCGTAATACTCTGACGTTTCTAGGAGTGTAAAATAAACACCGAGGGCAATTATAATAAAAAGGGCCTGGAGTATGTGCTTGTGATTTCCTTCTATAAGGCTATGATGGGCTCAGGTAGTGGATACCCCAGAGGCTAATAGCACAGAAGTGTTAAGGAGTGGTACTTCTAGGGGGTTTAAGGGGTGAGTGCCTGTTGGTGGCCAGCATCCACCTAGTTCAGGAGTGGGGGGCGAGGCTTGAGTGGTAGAAGGCTCAAAAAAAGCTGGTAAAAAGTAGGACTTCTGAGACGATAAATAAGGTTATCCCGTATCGAAGTCCCTTTTGGACGGTTGGTGTGTGGTGGCCTTGGAAAGTGCTTTCTCGAATGACGTCTTGTCATCATTGATATACTGTTAGAATATTAGTTAGTAGGCCCAGTATTAGAAGAACTATTGAGTTGAAGTGGAATCACATGATTAGGCCTCACGTTACGAGAAGTGCTGAAAGAGCTCCTGTGAGGGGTCAGGGACTGGGGTTTACTATGTGATACGTGTGGGTTTGGTGGGTCATTATGTGTTGTCGTGCAGGTATAAGCTTACTAAGAGGGTAAATACATAGGCTTGAATTATAGTGACAGCAAATTCAAGGATGGTGAGTAGGGTGAGAACAGTAAATGTAATAAGAGCTGTGAATGTGCTGGTGCTTACTAGCACGAGGGTTGTCTCCCCGATTAGGTGTATTAGTAAGTGGCCTGCCGTAATATTGGCTGTTAGTCGTACTGCCAGTGCTACTGGCTGGCTGAATAGGCTAATAGTTTCGATAATTACTAGCACAGGGATGAGGAAAGTGGGTGTGCCTTGTGGTAAGAAGTGGGCTGGGGATGCTTTTGTTTTATTACGGAGGCCCGTAATGATGGCACTGGCTCATAGAGGGAAGGCTATTCCTACATTTACTGGGAGCTGTGTGGTGGGTATACATGAGTGGGGTAATAGTCCGAGGAGATTGGTTGAGCCGATAACTAGAATGAGTGATATTAGTATTAGCGATCAGGTTTGTCCTTTGTGATTATGAATACCTATTATTTGTTTTGATGTGAGTTGAATTAATCACTGTTGAAGGGAGATTATGTGATTATTAATTAGTCATTTTGATGTTGGGGATAGAATACTTGGGACTATAACGATCAGGATGACTACAGGGATGCCTATTACTGGGGTTACGAAAGGGGCAAATAGAGTTTCGTCCATACTGTTTCTCAAGGGGCATGTTGTTTTTGTATTTTAGTGAGTGTTGATTTTGGGTTGGGGTAGTAGATGTGCTTTGAGATTTTTAGTTGAAATATAATAAATAGTGTTAGAAATATAGATGAAATAGTAACAAATGTTGATATATCTAGTTGTGGCATGTCATCAAGGAGAACTTTGGCTCTCAATTTTTAACTTAAAAGGTTAATGCTAATCTAGCTTCTTAATGAGTTTATAGTGTAGATGCTGATCATTTCTTGAAGTATTTTAGGGGCACTAGTTCAAGAACAATTGGCATGAAGCTGTGGTTTGACCCACAGATCTCTGAACACTGTCTGTAGAACAAGCCTGGTCATGTTGATATTAGGGTTGTTTGGTGTAGGTGCCCTGGGATTGCGTCTGTCTTTAGGCCCAAGGAGGGTATGGCTCATGAGTGTAGTATGTCTTCGGAGGAAATTAGTACTCGGATTGTTATCTCTATAGGTAAAATTACTCGGTATCTACTCCTAGTAGTCGTAGTTCTCCTGGTTTTAGGTCTGGTGTTGGGATTATATAGGAATCAAAGTTTAGGTCTTTGTAGTCAGTGTATTCATAGCTTCAGTATCATTCATGGCCTATAGTTTTTACAGTAAGAGATGGGCTGTTGATTTCATCTACCATATAAAGAGCTCGTAATGATGGCAGGGCGATTAAGATTAAGATAATGGCCGGCAGGATAGTCCAAATAGTCTCCACCTCTTGGGCATCTGTTGTGCTAGTATGTGTTAACTTAGTTGTAAGTATTAGTGTAATGATATAGAGGACTAAGGAGCTAATTAGGAAAACAATTATTAGTGTGTGGTCGTGAAAATGTAGCAGTTCTTCTATGATGGGTGATGTTGCATCTTGAAAACCTAGTTGGAAGGGGTATGCCATAGAGATATACAATATTTTCACTTGTGACTTAACTTCGACAAAGTTATATAAAATTTTACTAATACCTAGTTCATGAAGAAAGACATAGTGGCTATGATGTTGGCTTGAAACCGATAAGAGAGGGTTTGATTCCTTCCTTTCTTGACTATTTTAGATTAATGTAGGTTGGTTCTTCGAATGTATGATATGGTGGAGGACATCCATTTAGTCATTCTAAATTTGTGATAGTAAGCTCTACTGCTAATACTTCTCGTTTGGATGTGAATGCTTCTCAAATAATGAAGACTCAGTATGACCGCTGTTAATGAGATGAATGAGCCTGTTGACGAGATGGTATTCCATGTTGTACAGGTGTCTGGATAGTCAGAGTATCATCGAGGCATGCCAGATTAGCCTAGGAAATGTTGTGGGAAGAAGGTTATGTTGACACCCACGAATATGATCACAAAGTGAATTTTTGCTCATGTCAAGTTGAGTGTATACCCTGAGAATAGTGGAAATCAGTGTACAAATCCTCCTATGATAGAAAAAACAGCTCCCATTGAGAGCACATAGTGAAAGTGTGCGACTACATAGTAGGTATCATGAAGTACAGTGTCTAATGATGAATTAGCTAGGACAATACCTGTTAGTCCACCGACTGTGAAAAGGAAAATGAAACCCAAGGCTCACATCAGGGCCGGTGATCATTGAATATTGCCTCCGTGGAATTGTTGCCAATCAGCTAAATACTTTTACCCCTGTAGGGATGGCAATAATTATAGTAGCTGATGTAAAGTATGCTCGCGTATCAATGTCCATACCTACTGTGAATATGTGATGGGCCTATACAATAAAACCTAAGAACCCAATTGATATTATAGCTCATACCATACCCATATATCCGAAAGGCTCTTTTTTTCCTGAGTAGTAAGGTGCAATGTGTGAGATCATTCCAAACCCAGGTAGGGTGATGGTGGCCTTGTAGAATGAGTGTGAGTGTTCCTTCTCTGCTATATTTTGGAAGAGTTTGAGAAGGATAGGTGTTAGCTTTTCTCTAAATGTTTGATAGAATTCACCTGTGAAGCCATCTGGTCCTGGGCTTTTGTTTGCTGGAAGATTTTTAATCACAGTTTCAATTTCAGTGCTTGTGATTGGTCTGCTCATATTTTCTATTTCTTCCTGGTTCAGTCTCGGAAGGTTGTGCATTTCTAAGAATTTGTCCATTTCTTGCAGGTTGTCCATTTTATTGGCATAGAGTTGCTTGTAGTAATCTCTCATGATCCTTTGTATTTCTGCAGTGTCAGTTGTTACTTCTCCTTTTTCATTTTTAATTGTATTGATTTGGGTCTTCTCCCTTTTTTTCTTGATGAGTCTGGCTTATCAGTTTTGTTTATCGTCTCAAAGAACCAGCTTTTAGTTTTATTGATCTTTGCTATTGTCTGCTTTCCTTTCTAAACGATTCACTTAAAAAAAGTTTATTTATTTATTTATTTTTGGCTGCATTGGGTCTTGCTGCACGCAGGCTTTCTCTAGTTGCAGCAAACGGGGGCTACTCTTCGTTGAGGTGCGTGGGCTTCTCACTGTGATGGCTTCTCGTGTTGTGGAGCATGGGCTCTAGGTGCGCGGGCTTCAGTCGTTGTGGCACGCAGGCTCAGTAGTTGTGACTCGCGGGCTCTAGAGTGCAGGCTCAGTAGTTGTGGTGCATGGGCTTAGTCGCTCTGCGGCATGTGGGATCTTCCTGGACCAGGGCTCGAACCCGTGTCCCCTCCATTGGCAGGTGGATTGTTAACCACTGCACCACCAGGGAAGTCCCTGAATGATTCGCGCTTTTTTTTTTCCAAACTTTTTTTTTTTTTTTTTTGCGGTATGTGGGCCTCTCACTGCTGTGGCCTCTCCCGCTGCAGAGCACAGGCTCCAGATGTGCAGGCTCAGCGGCCATGGTTCACGGGCCCAGCCGCTCCGCGGCACGTGGGATCCTCCCGGACCGGGGCACGAACCCACGTCCCCTGCATCAGCAGGCGGACTCTCAACCACTGTGCCACCAGGGAAGCCCCCAATGATTCGCTTTTTAGTGCAGGGACTTATTCATCCTCAAATGATACCTGGTAGGAATTCAATGAATATCTGTCAGATGATTAAATAAATGAGCAACAATTTAATTCTGCAGCCACCTTTGCTGGGTAAGACACTTTGGATCTGAAGATTCTATTGAACACAGGGTACCCTCCAGCTCCTCAAGAAATAGTGGACATGGAACCTTCCCTTGAGGGAGAGAAAGCATGTTTCTGGGAGCTTTGCAAATGTTTCATGGGAATCCCACTTTTGGTTCTCTTAAGGACTCTTTTTTGGTTCATCACTCCATATGCCTCATGGACCAAATTACTACATGTTTCTGGTGGTTCAACATGTTCTTGGCCACAGAGGCTGATATGCTGCTACAAACTGAGCCTGGTAGGAACTTAAAAGGAGATACTTCTCATCTGTCCTCTGGCATGCCTTCAGTGAGACTCAGGCATCTGAAGACATCAGACCCAGACACCAAAATGAAATTAACAAGAAGGGGCTCCCATGAGGGGGACTGGGCGCCTCAGATTCAAATGAGCAGTCGATGAATCCAGTGAAGGCGCTAATGAGCTGTTCTACGCAGCTCTGGCAAACCCACCCTGCACCTATAATTTTCTCTCTGGATATCATTAAAATCAAATGATTCCCTTATTTGGGGTATCCATTTACAGTGTAATTATTTTGGTCTTTTGTAGTGACTTTCGTGGTTAAATTAGGCAATTCTCCTGCCTGTGTAGATAATGTAATGACTTTTTAATCATTTGTTTTCTACCAGCCAAATTGTTTCCATGATCCCATTAGAATTCTTCTGTAGTGATTCCAATGTATTTATTGAACTACTGGTGACAGCCTCACTGATGAACTGCAGGCTGCCTGCCGTTAAATTCAGCCAATGAATATCAAATACCTTCCATTTTCCCAGGAACCCAGAAAAAAATCTAATAATTTTGATCGATGGATATGTTTCCTGACATTCAGCATAGAAATTACAAAGAATACCATATGCTTATGGTAGGTTTTAAAAATATAAATTTATTTTTTTTATGATTATGAAAGTAATACATTATTATTCTTAAAAAATCCAGAAATAGGGCTTCCCTGGTGGTGCAGTGGTTGAGAATCTGCCTGCTAATGTAGGGTACACGGGTTCGAGCCCTGGTCTGGGAAGATCCCACATGCCACGGAGCAACTGGGCCCATGAGCTACAATTACTGAGCCTGCGTGTCTGGAGCCTATGCTCTGCAACAAGAGAGGCCGCGATAGTGAGAGGCCCGCGCACCGTGAGGAAGAGTGGCCCCTGCTTGCCACAACTAGAGAAAGCCCTCGCACAGAAACAAAGACCCAACACAGCCATAAATAAATAAATTTAAATCATATGGGCTTCTAGGAAGACCTCTGCTTAAAAAAAAAAAAAAAAATCCAGAAATACCCCAAATACAACAAATACTATAAGAACGCCTGTAATTTCACCATTTACTTAAAACCATTTTGTATTAGATGGTATCTCCCTATAGTTTTTTTTAAAAAATCTATTTCTCTTTCCATTATCTATCAATTATCTACATACCTATCTATCTATTCAAAATTGGAGCCATAGTTTTTTAACCATATTTTTTTCATTTAATATGCATAAGACTTTTTCCATGTCCCTGAATATTCATTGCAGTTATAATCTTTAATGGTTGTGTGATATTTTAGTGTATACATTTGTTCTCCAAATATTTTCTGAGCTCCTACTCTGAACAAGCAAAGACTTACTGTAATTTATTTAGTCATTGATCTATTGTTTGAACATTGTTTGAACTTTTAAAAATATAAGTCACATCATAGCTCTCTGCTCCAAACATTACAAGAGCTCCCCATTTTGCTAAGAGTAAAAGCTTACATCCTTATGATGGCCTTTGAGGCCCTTCAAGGTTGCCCCCAACTCTTACCTCTCTGGCTTCATCTCCTATTCTTCTCCCTGTCCAGGCCACACCAGCCCCACTGGACTCCCTACTGTTTTTCTAATTGTCAGACAAGCTGTGCCCCTGGGCCTTTGCACTAGCTGTTCCCTCTGCCTGGAATGCCCAAAGACCCACTACCCAGATTTCTCACCGCCTTAGAATCTTGTGCTCAGGCGTCATCTTCTTAATGAAGCAAACTGTTCCTTTTTGTCTTGCCTCCAGCCACTCCTGATTGCTCTTATCTTGCTCTGTCTTTTTTTTTTTTCACAGCGTCTATTATTTTCTCATGTACTATTATACTTTATTTACTAAGTTTACCATTTATTATCTACTCCTTCCACTGTAATGTAAATTCCATGAGGGTAGAGATTTTTGTCAATTTTGTTCACCAATGTATTGCAGGTGCCCCAAACACTACTTGGCACATAGTAGGTGCTCAATAAATATTTGTTGCATGAATGTATAAATGTTTTTGCATTTTTGGCTACTTGTGTACAATGCTATATAGAGTCTAAATCTTTGAATCAATCTCTTGTGATTTTCTGAGATTTCATGGAATTACTGAATCAAAGGAACAACTTTTAAGGCTTTCTGATATATGTCATCAAACAGCTTTTTAGAAAACTTGTGCTGATTTATGCTTCCAACAGAGTATAACTATGTCCATCTCATTGCATTAACACAGGCATTAAGTATTATTTTAAAAATAACTTCGTTAACCTGAGTGCTGAAGAACACTACTCATTTTTAAATTTTATGTTAAAAAATTTTACAACTATTTGACTACTAGTAAGTTTGAAGATTTAAAAATCAGCTTATTAGTTATTGATTTCTTGGGGGGATCACCTGATCACATTCCTTACTGATTTTTTGTAGTGAATATTAAGATTTATTTTCATGTTTATTAGGAATAATTTGTGCACACAAGAGAATATATTTAGAGAAAAAAAAAATACTCTTGAACCCACCGCCCAGTTTAAGAAATAGGACATCGTCTGTTCTTTTGAAATCCTAATGTCCCAGTGAATGCCTCCCAGCCCCATTCCTTAACATCTTCACAGAGAAACCATTGCTTTTGTGTGTGTCCCCAATGGCATATTGTTTAGTTTTGTCTGTTTTGAAAATGGAGTCATACTGCAGTTCAACATTGTGTTTCTAAAATGTTTGATTGCTGGAATCTGGCTGCAGCCTCCGCCGCGCCCGCCGCCCCCCGCCACCTCGGACAGTGGACCCGCACAAAGTGAGCGAGCCTCGAGCCTTCGTGAAAATGTGCAAGCAGGACCCGAGTGTTCTGCACACCGAGGAAATGGGCTTCCTGAGGGAGTGGGTGGAGAGCCTGGGGGAGTAAAATACCACCTGCTACTCATAAAACTAAATTGGAAGCAAATACCGAGGAAGAAAAAACAGATAGTAAGAAGGCGGAGGAAAACATAAAGACAGAGGAACCATCAAGTGAGGAAAGTGATCTAGAAATTGACAATGAAGGTGTGAATGAACCAGACACTGATGCCCCTCCAGAAATGGGAAATGAAAATGTAGAGATAACTGAGGAGATGATGGATTAGGCAAATGATAAAAAAGTGGCTGCCGTTGATGCCTTAAATGATGGTGAACTACAGAAAGCCATGACTTGTTCACAGATGCCATCAAGCTAAATCCTCGTTTGGCCATTCTGGATGCCAAGAGAGCAAGTGTCTTCCTCAAATTACAGAAGCCAAATGCTGCCATCCGAGACTGTGACAGAGCTATTGAAATAAATCCCGATTCAGCTCAGCCATACAAATGGCGAGGGAAAACGCACAGACTTTTGGACCGTTGGGAAGAAGCTGCCCATGATCTTGCCCTTGCCTGTAAGCTGGATTTTGTTGAAGACGCTAGTGCAATGCTGAAAGAAGTTCAACCAAGGGCCCAGAAAATTGCTGAACGTCGGAGAAATCATGAGCGAAAACGTGAAGGGAGAGAGATCAAAGAAAGAGTAGAAAGTGTCAAGAAGGCTCGGGAAGAACATGAGAGAGCCCAGAGGGAGGAAGAAGCCAGACGACAGTCAGGAGCTCAGTATGGCTCTTTTCCAGGTGGTTTCTTGGTGGAATCCTGGTAGTTTTCCTGGAGGAATGCCTGGAATGGGGGGGGGGGGCATGCCTGGAATGGCAGGAATGCCTGGGCTCAATGAAATTCTTAGTGATCCAGAGGTTCTTGCAGCCATGCAGGATCCAGAAGTTATGGTGGCCTTCCAGGATGTGGCTCAGAACCCAGCAAATATGTCAACATATCAGAGCAACCCAAAGGTTATGAATCTCATCAGTAAGTTGTTGGCCAAATTTGGAGGTCAAGCATAATGCCCTCTGACAAATAAAGCCCCTGCTGAAGGTAAAGCAACTTAGATCACCTAATGGATGTCACAGTAATACAAACCGTGTACCTCTGACCTTCTCATGAAGAAAGCTGGGGTGCCTTGAGGATAATCCCTGCCCCTCTGCCCCAAATGCAGCTGAAATATTTTACAGTGGTTTGCCATTAGGGTATTCATTCAGATAATGTTTTCCTACTAGAAATTAAAAACTTGAAACAATTAAAAAAAATAAAGTAAAATTAAATGTGAATTCAGCAACTACAGTTCATTTGCTTTTCCTGCTATATACTATTCTCTTGTGTACATATACCACTGTTTATTTATCTAAGCTCAGTGGGCAGTAGGATTGTTTCTAACTCTTTGGTATGATAAATGACACTGCTACAAACATTCTTACTCATGAGCGCTGAGGCGTTATACACAAACTGTCTGTAGGGTATGTACCTAGGAGTGGCATTTCTGGGTCATTGAGGATGTGTATGTTCAACTTTTCAAGATAATGTAGAACTCCTTTCCAATTTGGTTGTATTAATCTATATTCCTACTAGCAGTGGGTGGGCTTTCCCATTGCTTCACAATTTTTCTAACTCTTAGTACTATGCTGGAGTGGCTGAAAAGTGGCATCTAATTTTGGTTTAAATCTGCATTTACCTTTCAAATGATTATTGGCGATTTACCTTTCCTCTTCTTTTTATTTATATTTAAAGGGTGATAACCACTGTTACCACAGTCATTGACTGGGTACTACATTGCGTGCCAATCCCTGCACATTGCATCGTCCACTCACCAACCCTGTGAAGTAGTTACCATCATATTTTGGGGCCCCAGGGAGATTACTATCAGAGTACATATTACAAACTGTATTTCTTCCAAATGATGACCTTCACATCTTTATAACATGTGACTTGAGACCCAAGACTAACCTGTAATCTTGTTAGACTGCAATTTGACAGAAGGTATCTAAGTTCTAAAGTCTGTCCTAGGTCTTCCAGAGATTAAAAAAAAGAACACTAATAGTCGTATGAGAGAAAAATTTCTAGAGTTTATCTCCAAGGCCATTTTCTTGTGACCTTAGCAGAAAGGAAAAGGTCAATGGCATCTTTGTCATTATGTCTTGAATGATTTAAGAAATCACATACATGTGAAAGTACCAGCTGGAGAAAGATACATGCCTCCTCTCAGAGGAGTTGTCTCCTGAAGGAACCTATTATTATTTTTTCAATGAATTACTTTTTTTTCTGTTGGATTTCCAAAGGGGAGTTGGCTGGTTCCAAAATCGAGTCTGGAATTTTAGAAAAAGGGAATGTTGTTATTGTTTCTTTTGAACTAATCAATCCAATAAGCATCTATTTTGAATCTGCTTTCTATAAGACCCTAAGACACAGAGATGTTTGAAAGAACAAGAGGATATCGTTCCCATTTCCACTCTGTTTCCTATTAAGTTGGAAGGTTTCAAACTCTCAAAAATAGAATTCATTCATTTTTATTTATTTTCTGTCATTTATGTGTACCCCTGGTGTGTGATGGTTAATCCAAGATTAGGTTAGGGGGCCTGATTGATCCCTAGATACATGGAAAGCCATCATTTTAAGAAATGTTTTCAACAATATTAATAGTATATCAGAGGTAAACAACCAGCCCAGAGCTTCCTGTCAATCTCCCTGTGAGAAAACCCATAGGAAGTAATGTGGGACGGATCTAAGGGGGCATGGAAAGGTGTTATCATTGTGCTTTGGAAGGCTAGGGCTAGACCATTGCAGGCTAAGCAGGTCTTCACTCCCAGAGTCCCCTCTCTGATGGAGGAGGCCCCGGCCAGCCTGATGGAGAGCTAGGTATGTGGGAGTGGAGAGGGGTGACATGCTTTGCTGACACTTGCCTTTGGGTCAAACTAGGCTCAGGAAGCCCACTGGGCCGCAGACCACTGGGTCTCCAGGCAGCCTGCGAAGGGTGGGCAAGCAGGAGGTCAAGAAATGGGCAGAGGAAAGAATGACACTGTGGGCCATGAGGCCAGATCTGAACTTGATCTTTCCCGTTGCACCTCTGGTTGGGTTCATCTGTGCTTGTCTGCCAGCCCAAGATAACACATACAGCACATACACACACACATATTCCACACTCATATCCTTTTCTCAACCTTTCCATCACTCACTTTACCTATACTGTATGTGGCCTTGTGCTATATTCACTTTAAACAAATAATTTTATTGAAGTATAATTTGCATACCATGAAAGTTACCCACTTTAACTGTACAATTCAATGTTTTTTTTGTTTTGTTTTTGGTAAGTTTACTGAATTTGGCAACCATCACCAAAATCTAGTTTTGCAACAGTTCTGTTACCCCAATAAAATCCTTCACGTCCATTGGAAGTTGACCCCTGTTTCCTACCCTCCAGGCCCAGAGCAACCAGTCGTCTGCTTTCCATCTCTTATAGATTTGCCTTTTCTGGATATTTCATATAAATAGAATCATGCAAAGTTGGTCTTTTGTGTTTGGCTTCTTTCAATTAGCATGAAGTTCATCCATGTTGTAGCGTATATCAGTTTTTCATTTCTTTTGACTGCTGAGTGGTGTTCTATTGTTTGGACACACCACATTGTGTTTGTCACTTGCCAGTTGATGGACATTTGGGCTGTTTACACTTTGGGGCTATTATGAATAAGGCTGCTATGAACATTCATGTGTAAGTCCTTGAATAAGCATTTCTCTCGGGCATGTACATAAGAGTGGAATTGCTGCATCATATGATTAAGTCTATGTCTAACTTTTTAAGAAACTACCAAACTGTTTTCACATCAGCTGTACCATGTTATGTTCCCTGTGATTGACTTTTTCATATGAGTTCTGTCTCCCTTTACAGGCTATAGGCTTCTAGGGGACAGCACTCCTGCCTGTAGCTCTGTGTAACCATAACTCTCAGCATAGAGTAGGTCTGTGGTCATTAATGATGATTGCTGGAGTGGGCTGAATGGTGATTCCAAAGATATATCCACATTGTAATTCCTGGAACCTGTGAATATTACCTTATATGACAAAAGATGTGATTAAGTTAATGGTCTTGAAAGGAGGGGCTCCTCCTGGAATATCTGGGTGTATCCTAAATGCCATCACAAGTATTGTTGTAAGAGGACAGAGGCAGAGGGAGATTGCACACAGACACACAGAGGAGAAGGCCATGTGAACACAGAGCAGAGAGATAAGGGGCCACAAGCCAAGGAATGCTGACAGCTACCAGAAGCTGGAAGAGGTAGAGAACAGCTTCTCTCCTAGATCTTCCAGAAGGAGTGAGGCTCTGATGACATCCGGTTTCAGCTCACTGAAACTGGTTTTGGATTTCTGGCCTCCAGAACTGTGAGAATAAATTTCTGTTGCTTTGGTAGTTTATTACAGCAGCTGCAGGAAACTAATACAATTTGCTAAAAATGGTAGCTGAATGGAGCAGGAGTAAAAGCTGAAACACAGCATATCTGGAGATCGTAAACATAGTCTTGGATGTAGGAGGCAAAGAGTTTTCCATTTCCTTTGGGGTAAGCCTATTATTATGAATGAAATGCATTCATTTACTCATTTAGTCATTAATTTTCAACCATTGAATTTCTAGTAGCTTTATTTGACTGACTTTCCTTTAGAGTGGATATGTTTTTCTTTCCATCTGGAATGAAGTTACATATCTGCCATTGCTTGATATACTTTATTTTATGTTGTGTCCAAACCAGTGTTACTGCCTGTAACCATCGGGAGGGCAAGATTCTGGAACCAGACCACCTGTGTTCGAATACTGGCTCCGCCACTGTGTGGCTCTAGGCATGTCATCTGTATAATTGGAACAATAAGTGCACATAACTCATAAGGTTTGTGTGAGGATTAAACAGTAACAGTTTAACAACCAGCTCTCTCGATTTGTAATATTTGCCAATTTCTGTGGTATAAGTACTCCCTCCATGAACAATTTTAAGGTATCAAAGTAGCATCACTGAAGGTAGAAGTTGGAAGAGATGCACAGTAGCACACCATGATGTAATATTTCCTCTAATACAGATACAATAGATACCTAAACCCAAGAATGTAGGTAATAGTAAAACGCAGTAAAATAGTTAGGAAGACATTAGTTTTACGTATTTGTTAACCTTGTTTTTTTAATAATTTATTTAATTGTATTTATATAATTTAATTTTTAATAACGGGCTGGGTTTAACAACTGGCTCATAAACTTCTTAAAAATTTAACAATTGCCACTCCCTCGGGCACTGGTATAAATTGACTCTAGCTCACCTAAATTAATGTATGTAAAGAACTATAAAGGCTGAAGTTAGGTATTTTTCTTTATTATCCTGGAAAAGCCCTGGCACTAGCCTAGGATCCTGTCTTGTCCCCACGGATGATTAATCGCTGTTAGGAGAGACCTAAATTTAAGGACGTGAGCGCCCAAGAACAGCACTGAATTGGTAGCAAAATGAAGGAAATGGTAGCTTCTCGATCTCTTTATCAGAGTGCTTGATGCACTCAGACCACTTTGGGCTTGAGGGCCCTTTAAGAATAAAGAAAGGGCCCAGAGAGGGGAATGCATAGGGCAACATCTAGCTTAAGATGTAGCATAGTTGGGGTCTTGGGTAAGAAGCCTAGATAGAGAGTGGCAGAGTTGGCGCTCTTTATTCCCAGTCTGTCTCTCTGTTAGTCTTTAGATGGCGACCTTTTGTTCTCTTCCCACCACCTCCATCTCTGATTTAAAGTTGACTAGTTTTTAAGAAGCGATGTGCTGCAATGAACATTGTGGTGCATGTCTCTTTTGAATTATGGTTTTCTCTGGCTATATGCCCAGTAGTGGGATTGCTGGGTTGTATGGTAGTTCTATTTTTAGTTTTTTAAGGAACCTCCATACTGTTCTCCATAGTGGCTGTATCAATTTACATCCCCACCAACAGTGCACGAGGGTTCCCTTTTCTCCACACCTTCTCCAGCATTTATTGTTTCTAGATTTTTTGATGATGGCCATTCTGACCAGTGTGAGGTGATACCTCATTGTAGTTTTGACTACTCAGCCATAAAAAGAAATGAAATTGAGTTATTTGTAGTGAGGTGGTTGGACCTAAAGTCTGTTGTACAGAGTAAAGTAAGTCAGAAAGGAAAAACAAATACCATATGCTAACACATATATATGGAATCTAAAAAACAAAAAATGGTACTGGCGAACCTAGTGGCAGGGCAGGAATAAAGACGCAGACGTAGAGAATGGACTTGCGGACACGGTGGGGGAAGGGGGAAGCTGGGGCGAAGTGAGAGTAGCATAAACATATATATATTACCGAATGTAAAATAACTAGCTAGTGGGATGCAGCAGCATAGCACAGGGAGGTCAGCTCGGTGCTTTGTGATGACCTAGAGGGGTGGGATAGGGAGGGTGGGAGGGAGGCTCAAGAGGGAGGGGATATGGGGATATATGTATGCTAACACAGGATTGTGAAGCAATTATACTCCAGTAAAGATCTATTAAAAAAAAAAAGCAATGTGTAGATCAAGAATTGATGAATCACCGTAAACACAGTCCAAAGGCAGCTGACTTAAAGTGCTTTAGCTAGGTAACTCACGTGGACTCCCTAAATGTTGGATGTTACTTAAATACTTAGAAAAGTAATTCATGATAAGTATCCATTTATCCTTTTGCTGATGAAACTAGTTCCATGAATTGTAAACTTAAATCTATATATACATATGTACATAAGTACATGTATATGTACATAAGTACATGTATATGTACATATATACAGTGGAATATTACTCAGCCATAAAAAGGAACGAAATTGGGTCATTTGTAGAGACATGGATGGACCTAGAGACTGTCATACAGAGTGAAGTCAGAAAGAGAAAAACAAAAATTGTATATCAACGCATATATGTGGAATCTGAAAAAATTGGTATAGACGATCTTATTTACAAAACAGAAATAGCGACACAGACATACAGAACAAACATATGGATACCAAGGGGGGAAGGGGAGGGGTGGGATGTATTGGGAGATTGGGATTGACATATATACACTATTGATACTATGTATAAAATAGATAACTAATGAGAACCTACTGTATAGCACAGAGAACTCTACTCAGTGCTCTGTGGTGACCTAAAGAGAAGGAAATCCAAAAAAGAGGGGATATATGTATACGTATAGCTGATTCACTTTGCTGTATAGTAGAAACTAACACAGTATTGTAAAGCAACTATACTCCAATAAAAAAAATAAAGTTTAAAAGTACTTATAGCAATGAAAGTGTTTTCTAATACTCCTTTAAATGAGTAAAACCAGAATATAACAGATCAATTTATTCTGGAATACATAGGGAGAAAATAAGCAAATTACCTAAAACCAACTAATTCACAATTTAAATCGAAAGTTCTTTGTATTGCGAGCTACAAATTTCAGTTTTCCTTGGATTACCTTCAAACAGGTAGGATAACATAAAAACTTCTGAAGCAAAAAAGGGTGTGGTAAAGACCTGCCTCCAGAAACTTCATGGCTTTGCTCCCCAAAGTGTGCTGTGTGGAATTTTATTCCTGGGAAATGCTTTAGGGGAAAAAGGTCTCTGATCAAATAAGCTTGGGGAATGCTGCATTTAATCCCCTCTCAGAGATGTACAAGGCTCAGCAGTTCAAGCTCTGAGCAGGGCTATTGTAGAGACAACTCCCTAATTTAGTGTCACTCCCCATCTCTTAGACTTATTTGACCCCAGAATCCTGTTTTCATGTAACTCCTACAAACATCTCGAGCAACCAGTGTCCTCCAGGACACAATTTTGTAATCCCCACAACTAGGATGATTATTATTGCTTCTAAATTGTTTTATGATCTTCAGCAAACCTTAGCCTCAGTTTCGCCTTTGAACTAATAACCCCCTCACAGAGATGCTGTGAACCAAAACTTCCACGGAAAGGTCCCCTGAAAACTTTGGCATACTACTTCTGTCTTGGGCTAATGTTCATTTACCAGAAAGACACCCTGTTAGTTCTTCTATTACCCCATTCTGCCAGAACTCTCAGTAATACCCCTCCGTGGAATGTCCGTCTCCGGTTGGCGCGCACATAAAAGTGTGGACACTCGGCAAAGCCAAGGAAGCTACGACTTGCTTATATTTCAACCTGATGGTCTGTTTTAAGGGTCATTTTTTTCTTCTAAAGGCGAAAACGCTGCAGTAATTTCCTTTAGTACATTTTTAGCCACCTATATCGAGACAAGTTGTCATGGAATAACCTGTGTTCACATCCTCATTTCAAGGGTGGCTTAAATGTGGAGCCAGGATGGCTGCAGCCTTAAGGCTCACCTCGGCTGGTTACTCTGAAGCTGCCTTCTCAGTCTGGTTTTGGTTTAGAAACAAGGTAGTACGTAATCCAAATACGCCAGGGCAGAAGATACAAATGACTAAAAAGCAAAGCAGCTTTAAAACTCCAGTAGGGGGCTTCCCTGGTGGCGCAGTGGTTGAGAGTCCGCCTGCCGATGCAGGGGACACGGGTTCGTGCCCTGGTCCGGGAAGATCCCACATGGCGCGGAGCGGCTGGGCCCGTGAACCATGGCCGCTGAGCCTGCGCGTCCGGAGCCTGTGCTCCGCAGCGGGAGAGGCCACAACAGTGAGAGGCCCGTGTAACGCAAAAACAAAACAAAACAAACTCCAGTAGGATACTGGGGGTTTGGCTCTTGTGACACTAGCCAAGGATTCATTATTCAACGAGGTGCCCAGTGGACTAGGTGCCCGTGGCTGGCTTGCTTCTGCAGAGGCAGCGTTTGCTTCTTTCCAAAGTGTGTTATGCTTTAGGCTCAAATGCAAACTCTGAATAAATATTGATCTTTACAGAGTAGGAAAAAAAATGACAGATGTGCTTTTTAGTTTTTGGGTGTTTCCTTGAAGTGAGGCAAGACTAATTTGGACTTTGGGGACATTTATCTTTGGAGTTTCTGGAGAGTGTCATAAAGGCTCTTCATTGAATCAAGCTTCCATGGGTGGAGATGAGCTTAATTTCTATCACAAGGCTTAAGATCCCAACTCCAGCCAGGTTTCTGCCTTTCTGTCTCCTAATAAAGACCACTAGTTATAAATTGGAAAAACCCAAGATTATCTTTTTGGTTAAAATGGATTATTCACAGAATTCTGAAATATATCTTTCCCTCGTGAGCTGTAAACTTAAAGCTACAAACTCTTTCTCAAGCAGGAACTGAAGTTCAAAGAACTTGACTGGACTGAAGCACAAAGCAATAAATATTTGTCCCTTAATTTGCCCTCTAATGTCTTTCCTGTTTTTGTGTTTGTGATATTAATACAGGAGAAATTCAGTAAATGGTCACTGACTTTGATTTGATAGCTACTGAGTCCTTCGTTATCGAGGCTTGGGTTCTGGAGTCAAGAGAAGGACAGGAAATGGAAGAGCTCATTTGGCCAGTGTCTAAGGAGGGGCTGGTGTTCTGCATTTTGTCTAAACCTCCTTGTCCATGGACCTAAGGCCTTGCTCCTGGATGTGTGAATTGTGCAGTTGCATGGGGCCCCGCACAAAGAAGGATCCCAGGCTTGGTTCAGTGCCCTGTTGTCACCATCTTGATAGTCTTAATACTTTTTGAACAAGAGACTCCACATTTTCACTTTGCTCTGAGCCCCTCAAATTTCCTAGCTGGTCCTTACCCAGGATTACAGTTGATTAAGGCTCTCTGCTCTCCTCTTGCTCTTTTCTCCCACCCATGGCCCCAGATCCAGCCTCAAGACCATGCTCAAGGCTGGACTGTCCAGTGCCCTGTCCACTGGAGCAGGAAGCTAAGGATTCACCCTGCAGTGAACCAACTTTCAATGATTCTCCTGTGGATTTTTTAGATTATTTGTCATCTCAGAGTAGCTCTTCTTCGTTTGAATTTTCAAAACATACCAGGTAATTTCAACAGTTGTGCAAGCCAATCATGATTAGGAAGGGAAATATGTTACCAAGGAACAATCCCATAATGCCAATGCTTAATGCAAATTATTTTTCATTTGTAATTTTCTTTTTTTTTTTTTTGCGGTACGCAGGCCTCTCACTGTTGTGGCCTCTCCCGCTGCGGAGCACAGGCTCCGGACCCGCAGGCTCAGCGGCCATGGCTCACGGGCCCAGCCGCTCTGCGGCATGTGGGATCCTCCCGGACCGGGGCACGAACCCGTGTCCCCTGCATCGGCAGGCGGACTCTCAACCACTGTGCCACCAGGGAAGCCCTCATTTGTAATTTTTATACTCTCACTGATAATAAACCAGTAAGCAGGTGCAAAATCGATTTATATTTGGAGTTTACATTAGAATTTAAAAAAATCTTACTGAACACCTGAATACTTTGTTTTATGATGTCAGTTTCCTATACATGGTTTCTGTTTCTTTATGTTGAGCCATATGGAGGACATTTATTCAATATGCTTATTAAACTTGTATATTTGCACCACTTGCATAAACTGCCTAAAATTATGATGATGAAACTCCTGTCTTTGGATAGGCATTTGTTTTCTTTCCTTTTCTGTTTTTCTTTTTCATTGCCTCAGGAAATTCTTCTGAAAGGGCCATGTTTCTCATTTACCCAATTTAAAAATTGCTCTCCTCCAATAGCCCCTTCCTCTCTCCTACTTTGGTAGAAAAGTTTTCATTAAATTGTACCTTATTGTGGTGATCTGTGCCTTCTTGAAGAATATGGAAAGAAACAGGCCTATCTGTTGTTACTCTGTCTGTATTACTGAGAGCATTTTGTATTACGTGACACTCTGACCTCATTACGAGAACCCACAGGAGACATTGCTCTCTGCTCTCAGTTGGAGTTGGTATAAGGCCTGGCTCATCTGGGGCTATGCCTAGTGTATCAAGCTCAGGTTGTGTCATTAGGCTCACTGGACATGGAATGAGATGAGAAAAAAAATCTAGTTAATAAAACTTCTTTGGGACTTCCCTGGCGGTCCAGTGGTTAAGACTCTGCGCTTCCACTGCAGAGGGTGTGGGTTCAATCCTTGGTCAGGGAACTAAGATCCCGCATGGCACTGCCAAATGAAATAAAAAGCATCAAAAAACAAAAACAAAGAAACTCCTTTTAGGAGGAGTACTGTGTATGATTGAAGGGAATACTTTGAGAAGCTACTTGCAGAGGTGTTAAGAATTTCAAGGGGTGTGATCAAGTAACAGTATGCCCAATAATCTTCCCTCTGAGTAGTTTGGCTGGATTTAGCTGGAGAGGTTTTTTTTTTTTTTTTTTTTTTCCCCCCGGTACGCGGGCCTCTCACTGCTGTGGCCCCTCCCGTTGTGGAGCGCAGGCTCAGCGGCCATGGCTCACGGGCCCAGCCGCTCCGCGGCATGTGGGATCTTCCCGGACCAGGACACGAACCCGTGTCCCCTGCATCGGCAGGTGGACTCTCAACCACTGCGCCACCAGGGAAGCCCACATAGAAACCTTTTATTCATGCAGCTTCTCTGTAAATAAATGTGGAAGAGATATTTTAAAGACTATCAGCTTGAAGGGATGCCCACAGACCTACATGTCTTGATCAAGTCCTAATGTGAATTCCTTGTATAGTTTAACTTCCCCTGAGCAACTATTTAGTTTCTGTGTTTATGGTCTTTGGGACTCAGAACCAGCCATGGTTTCCTCTTTGAGGCGCTGGAGCAGAGCTTAGAGCTAAGTATGCAGTCCATCTCTCCCAAGTGTGAAAAAGTCCCTGTACGCCTTTGTCCTAAGCTCACTCCTGGATCCATTTTACTGTCTAACTTTTATTTCCTCTTGCCTCATTTCTCCTACTTATTTTATCTTGCCAAATGGTGTACATCTTCTCAGGCTGCCTTCACTCCCTCCTACTTCAACTTTTTTTTTTTTTTGCGGTACGTGGGCCTCTCACTGTTGTGGCCTCTCCCGTTGCGGAGCACAGGCTCCGGACGCACAGGCTCAGTGGCCATGGCTCACGGGCCCAGCCACTCCGCGGCATGTGGGATCCTCCCGAACCGGGGCACGAATCCGCGTCCCCCACATCGGCAGGCGGACTCTCAACCACTGTGCCACCAGGGAAGTCCCTACTTCAACTTCTATATTATCTTTTAGGTATATTAATATTCTCTCCTCTTCCTTCTTTGTCTTCTTCCTCCCCCTACTCCTCTTCTGTGGTAACTTCATAAGAGTAACAACAATTATTTCACACCCTGTATTATTGGCCTTCGTTTCAAGAGCTGGCCTCCATTGTTGTGATTCTACGTAAATTGACATACATAAATTGATTCTACATAAATTGACAAAGTGACAAAGGATGAAGATTCATAATACATATGGTGGAGGGAAGGATGAAGGAAGGGCTCCATCAATTTGCCAAATAGTAAAGGCCTTACTGTTATCTAAGTAAACATATACATAGGTAAGCAGCAAAGGATGTTAACTGTATGTAGAATCTAAAAACACAATAAAATACAAGTGAATCATACTGCACCTCACCAAATAAAGCCATTATGTATATTTTTATTGAAAGTAATTCAATATATGACTAGTATTATTCATTTATAAAATGACTAATAGTCAACAAATTTTTGGCTTACCCTCCTAACTGTATTTCCAAATGCCGTAGCAGACATTTCCACCAAGATGTCCTAAAGGCACATGAAACTCAGCATCTTCAAAACCAAACTCAGTATGTCTGGAAACCCTCACCCCTGCTCACACTTGTTCCTCCTTACTCATTAGCGTCACTGTCCAGATTCCTCTCTTTTCTTAACCCTTACATCTGATCAGTCATCCAGTCCCCTGCTTAGATTTGAAATTTCTCTCGAGTCCAAACTCTCCTCTCTGACACTAAAGGCATTTCAGATCCTGTTATCTCTCCCCTTTACCTGAAGTCTCCTGGGGCTGTGTGTGTACTCCAGGTATACATAAAGCTATCTTTTGGGGTAAGTGAAGAAAGTATTAGAGCTGTTACATATATTTTTACCTCTTCCTTTTTAAATTTATTGAACTGTATTTGATTCACAATGTTGTGTTAATAACTGCTGTACAGCAAAGTGATTCACTAATACATATATATGTATATATATACACACACATTCTTTTTTTTTGGCTGTGCCGTGCAGCATGCAGGATCTCAGTTCCCCAACCAGAGATCGAACCCACACCCCCTGCATTGGCAGTGTGGAGTCGTAACCACTGGACCACCAGGGAAGTCCCTACGTAGTCTTTTTTTTATGTTCTTTTCCATTATGATTTATCATAGGATATTGAATGTAATTCTCTGTGCTATGCAGTAGGACCTTGTTGTTTATCCATTCTGTATGTAATAGCTTACATCTGCTAACTCCAGCCTCCCAATCCATCCCCCCCTCAACCCCCTTTCCCTTGGCAACCACCAGTCTGTTCTCTATGTCTGATTCTGTTTCTGTTTCATAGTTAGGTTCATTTGTGTCATATTTTAGATTCCACATATAAGTGATATCATATGGTATTTGTCTTTCTCTTTCTGACTTACGTCATTTAGTATGATAATCTCTAGTTGCAGCCATGTTGCTGCAAATGGCATTATTTCATTCTTTTTTATGGCTGAGTAGTATTCCATTGTATATATGTACCACATCTTCTTTATCCATTCATCTGTCAATGGACATTTAGGTTGTTTCCATGTCTTGGGTATTGTGAATAGTGCTGCTATGAACATAGGGGTGCATGTATCTTTTTGAATTAGAGTTTTGTCCGGTTATATGCCCGGGAGTGGGATTGTTGGATTATATGGTAACTCTATTTTTAGTTTTCTGAGCAACCTCCATACTGTTTTCCACAGTGGCTGCACCAACTTATATTCCCACCCACAGTGTAGAATTTACCTCTTCCTTTTAACATTTCTGGCTTTTATGATGTACGTATTGGAACAGTTATATATGTAGATAAATAATAGTCATATATAGGACTATGTGTTCAAAATTTTCTACTGGAGTGTGCAATCAGAATTGTTGTGGAGATGACCAACCTAGACCATTGCAGTTTGTCACCATGCCTTCGGTCTAACTTCCCCACTATTCTGTTATTCATTATGAGTTAATACAAGTAATGTGTTCAGAATAAACTAAGCACTACCTAAGTGTCAACTATTATTATCCTGTCCCCAAACTTAACATTCTGCCACCTTTTAGATCCTCATAATCATGCATCTGGCCTTTTTATTTAAAAGTCTTTAATAAATAAGTCAGTTCTCATATTAGGATTCTCAGGGTTAGCTCCCTGGCTCCTGGCCTGCTTTGCCAAGTCTTTGTGAGCACAGGCTGACACCCTGGGCTCTGGCTAGAGGAGAAAGATCGCTGTGGTCTAGCACCGTAACAAGATGCGGTCACTCTGCTTCCAGCCTCTCCCTTGATTTCTTCCCATAACACATGTCACTTCCCTAAATCACACAACTGATTATGCCACTGCCTGGTGTGAGAGAACTTGTGGACTTTAGACTGTCTATAAGGTCCACATTCCCCTGGGAGAATGAGGAGACTAAAATATGTTGGAAGGTTGCTACCTAGGATTTGTAGAGTTTTGTGTTCTGCTGTATTTGCTGAGAAAAGGAAGGGAGGAAGAACAGCATAGTGTTAAGGCTTCAGAGGCAGATGACATGGATTCAAACCCGTCCCTCTCATGTGTGATCATGGGTAAACTGCTTCCTATCTCCATGACTCAGTTTTCTTATATGTAAAAGGGCGTAATGATACTTGCCCCGTAGGGTTGTAAGGTAACATATATTTTTCTAGGGAACCAATAGGTTCTTAATAAATGGTAGCACTTATTAAAAAAATTGAAGTATAGTTGATTTACAGTGTGTCTTAGTGTCTGATGTATAGCAAAGTGATTCAGATATTTTTTTTATATATATATATATGTATATTCTTTTTCAGACTATTTTCCTTTATGGTTTATTACAGGATATTGAATATAGTTCCCTGTGCTATATAGTAGGACCTTGTCGTTTATCTGTTTTATGTATAGTAGTGTTTATCTGCTAATCCCAAACTCCTAATTTATCCCTCCCCCACCCCCTTTCCCCTTTGGTAACCGTAAGTTTGTTTTGTATGTCTGTGAATCTGTTTCTGTTTTGTAAATAAGTTCATTTGCATCATATTTTAGATTCCACATATAAGTGATATCATATGATATTTGTCTTTCTCTGTCTGACTTCACTTAGTATGATAATCTCTAGGTCCATCCATGTTGCTGCAAATGGCACTATTTCATTCTTTTTTATGGCTGAGTAATATTCTATTGTATATATATATCACATCGTTTTAAAATTTTTATTTTACATTGGAGCATATTTGATTAACAATGTTGTGTTAGTTTCAGGTGTACAGCAAAGCGATTCAGTTATACATGTATCTATTCTTTTTCAAATTCTTTTCCCATTTAGGTTATTACAGAATATTGAGCAGCGTTCCCTGTGCTATATAGTAGGTCCTTGTTGGTTATCTTTTTTATTTTTAAATTAATTTGTATTGGAGTATAGTTGATTTATAATGTTGTACCAGTTTCTGCTGCACAGCAAAGCAAACCAGCTATACACATACATACATCCACTCTTTTTTAGATTCTTTTCCCATATAGGTCAGTACAGAGTATTATGTAGAGTTCCCTGTGCTAAACAGTAGGTCCCTATTAGTTATCTATTTTATATATAGTAGTGTATATATGTCAATCCCAATCTTCCAATTTATCCTCCCACCTTACCCCCTTGGTAACCATAAGTTTATTTTCTATATCAGTGACTCTATTTCTGTTTTGTAAATAAGTTCGTTTGTACCATTTTTTTAGATTCCACATGTAAGCGCTATCACATGCTATTTGTCTTTCTCTGTTGGTTATCTGTTTTAAATATAGCAGTGTGTACATGTCAATCCCAAACTCCCAGTCTATACCTCCCCCCACCCTTCCCCCACTGGTAACCATAAGTTTGTTCTCTAAGTCTGGGAGTCTGTTTCTGTTTTGTAAATAAGCTCAGTTGTATCATTGTTTTTAGATCCCACATATAAGCGATATCATATCTTTGTCTGACTTACTTCACTCAGTATGACAACCTCTAGGTCCATCCATGTAGCTGCAAATGATGTTATTTCAGTCTTTTTTATGGCTGAGTAATATTCCACTGTGTGTGTATGTGTGTGTGTGTGTGTGTGTACACACACACACATCTTCTTTATCCATTCATCTGTTGATGGACATTTAGGTTGTTTCCATGTCTTGGCTATTGTATTGATAAATAGTGCTGTTAAGAATGTGCACATATCTTTTTGAACTATGATTTTCTCCAGATATATGCCCAGGAGTGGGATTGCTGAATCATATGGTAACTCCATTTTTAGTTTTTTAAGGTTTTCCATAGTGGCTGCACCAGTTTATTGAATACATTCCCAACTGGTAGCACTTTTATTTGCAACATTTTCACACCTTTCGAAAGTCTTCACTAAGGGATATTTAACACATCCTACTTAGAGAAGACTTTTTGAAAGAATTGACAACTAAGCTGGGAGCTGACATAAATAGGAGTGCTGCAGGCTCTGACAACAAAGCGTAGTGTGACATGGCTGGAGTAGAGGCAGAACTGGGAGGGAGAGATGAGGCTGGAGAGCTAGGACAGAGTCAGGGAAAGAATATCTTCTGTTTTTTTGTGATACTGCAAAGTTTTAACTTCCACTCAATTGCAACCAACTTTATTTTCATAAAATAACACATGCAAAGACCACTCCATACAACACTCAGAAAACTAAAGCAGCACCTTTATTTTATACACACAAACAGTATAAAATGTTTATGTAAGAGCTGTGTTTGTTTACAATATATTATATTGCTTCAAGCCAATGCCGAAAGTTCATACATTATATTCCCTATTTTATTGTGTTTACAATATATTATATCGTTTAATGCCACTACCACAGTGTTGTTTCTTTCTCTCTCTTTTTTTTTCAATACTGAATTCTCTGGAATCATGGTAAGGTCAAAATATATTGTATTGTGAGTTTAGAAATAAGGGGAATTTAAAAAATGTGACAAATGTCTAAATACATGACAATATAATTTGAAATGCTATAACTTCTGCACTTTTATAACTGCTTCATCCAGACCCTTGTGATTTATGCATTTTTGTTCCGTTTATCTTCTCTAATGTTGCCCAGCCCCTCGACATCATGAATGCATTGTACTTTTGGAAATTATCTGCCAACTACACACTGAAAAGACAAAAATTTAACCTGAACAACTTACATAACATAAAATCGGTCCCAAAGCACTGAAACAAGAAAATCTATACCATTACGCTACAGATGTACTTAGAAAACTTAAAAGGCAGAGTAAATATCAGCTTGGTGATTTATAATGAAGCTAATAAAATTCAGGCCAGTATTCTTAACTGTAATGAACATTATTTGAACATTCGACACATGAAAGGTTAACAAAGGCTATGAACTTGGTGTAACTTAAAACGTTTCAGATGCCGGAGTTCACCAGATGTAATTGGATTCAGGTGGGTCCTGCCGTTCCTCGGCCTTTTTAAGTGAAGGCGTGTGCTGCCTGAGCCCGGCGCCTGCTGGCCTCAGGGCATGCGTGAGGCTGGCTCCGTACCCTGCAAAATTATTCACAGCTTGAAAGAAAAGAAACTACAAAAACAGGCTCTTCAGATTCATTATTAATCATTCAAATGAAATCCATTTTCCCTTTTCAACCCAGAGTGAAAGACCACAGCAATCACAAAAAGCTACCTGAATGAAGAGATGTTACAGGTTCAAGATCTCTGTTGAAAGAAACCCATTTTACTAACTCCGTCAAATCTGGCTTCCACTGACTCTCTGATTCACTATGTATTTTGGCCATGCAGATACTCTTGATGCAAACTTTGGATGAATGTGATTGAATGGAAGGATGTTCTCCACCCAAGAGTTGGTAAGGATCTAGCACTGAGGTCTCAATAGCAGGGATGCTTCTGCAGAGGACTTGGTCATTGATTCTTTCACTGCCTTGTAAAACCAGACTCCATTACGTTGATCTAGTTCAATGTAATAACCCCCATTCTTCATATAGATCACATGATTATGCGTGGCTATTGCATTTACACAAAATAGGAATTTTATAAGAATTAAGGACTCCAGTACACATGTTAGAGAAAGGTTATGATTTGAACTGACTCCTTATCAATGGGGATTTGTGAGTTTCGGTGAAGGTGGGCATCTATCGATAGCATTTCCAGCTCATTATAAGTGGAGTGTAACACTGAGTTACACAACTTGAAGCCTCTTTTCTTATTACTTGTGAACTTCTGGAGATGCTTCTGGGCACTGACTCACTTCTACTGCTTTCCTAAAACTGATCCAAAACAGCAATCACACTTTAAAAATCTGCCTCCATCTTCCTGTGCATTAGAGTCAAGTTTGGCATTTCATTTGTTCCTTGTGGTTTTTTCTAAAATTTATTTTAATTAATTAACTAATTAGGCTGTGCTGGGTCTTCGTTGCTGTGCACGGGCTTTCTCTAGTTGCGGTGAGCGGGGGCTACTCTTGGTTGCACACAGGCCTCTCATTGCGGTGGCTTCTCTTGTTGCAGAGCACGGGCTCTAGGTGCATGGGCTTCAGTAGTTGTGGCACGTGGGCTCAGTAGTTGTGGCTCGCAGGCTCTAGAGCGCAGGCTCAGTAGTTGTGGCGCACGGGCTTAGTTGCTCTGCAGCACATGGGATCTTCCCGGACCAGGGCTCAAACCCGTGTCCCCTGTACTAGCAGGCGGATTCTTAACCACTGCGCCACCAGGGACGTCCCTTCCTTGTGGTTTTTAAATGCAAGCATGGGGGGGACTTCCCTGGTGGTCCAGTGGCTAAGACTCCACACTCCCAATGCAGGGGCCCAGGTTCGATCCCTGGCCAGGGAACTAGATCCCACATGCTGCAAAGAAGACCTGGTGCAGCCAAATAAATAAATAAATGCAAGCATGCCATTAAGTAACCACTGAGAACAGAATACTTTGTTCCTGAATGTGTCTCTTTGAATTGTCGGTATGCAGGCTAGTAGCTCATGGCGCAGCCAAAACAATGAGCCAACAATTCGCTGGAGTAAATCCCTACCCTGCTGCTCACCCCGCAACCCATGAAGCCCACACCTCCCTGGTGAGGGGAGCCTAAGCTGGGGAGTCTGTCTCCAGTATCCTCCTCCCAAGCAGGAATGTCTGGGTGTCTGGGTGCCTGGGACCTCTCAGCATGTCACCCTGCTGGGGGTCTGTTCTTAGCAGAACTCTGTGCCTCAGGGCTTCCTTGTCCCCTCCCGTTAATCAACATAAACCTCATTCTTTCAGCCTGATTCTCTCAGCCAATGTACAGAATGGCTGGGTGGCCTCTCCTAGAAAACACGTTTGCATTTGAATCAAACACCAAGGCATCTTCTTGACATGCAGTGCCTGGATCTGAAGGAGCAATGGATGACAAAAGCTTTCAGCAAGTGGGAGTGCTATTTGGTGGCTGGCAGACCTGTCAGAATTGCTCATCTAAACTACATGCATGAGGGCCCCTAACTTGCCTTCTTCCTAGAAGAGCGACCGGGTGTAACAGCAGGAACAGTGCCTCTTGTACTCCCCTCCCATCATCGTTGGTGGTCACCAGGCCCCAAATGCGAGTCCCAGAAGACCTTTGTAATTGAGTCCTGGGACGTATGGTCTCACTTCAGGTCATCCCTAGGCCCAAGGACTTCTGGAAACTTACTCTGATTTGGGGACAAACGGCACAGTTTCTATCCTGAGTTAAAGGTGGCGTAAAGGGTTTGGTTTAACTCTTTTCCAAAACGGCTCCAGAAATGGTTAGTTTTCTATAGGTCTTTTACTCCCACGAAGGTCCCCCCCACCCAGTATGTCCTAACAGGGATACCATTCAATCATTCCCACCTCGGTAAAGGAACGCTTTTCCAGAGGAGCTCCACTTCTTGTTAAGCTATGCCCACCTGAAGCCAATTCAGTCTACCATCCAGCCAATTCGGTGGGTGCAAAAGAGTCAAATCAATGGCTTAGCCTAGACCAGACACCGGTATACTTTAAAATAAACAAATAAACGTGTATACCTACACATAAATGGTATATGTACATATCAGAATAATATAATGTGAGTTATAAAATATGCACGAAAATTAGAAATTAGAGATTGAGATATATAACTATATATGCATATAAAATTTATACATAAATGTAATAAAAGGATATAAAAAATGTTTTCAAACTATATTTTCCCTCAGCACCCAGCTGATCATTCCACACTCACTGGGCTACATGCATCACCCTTTGGAGACCACTGATTTAGAAAAACATCTGATGTGAAAGGGATCTGTTCAATTTGTGTACATTATTTTGGAGACACAACCTGGATGTCTGTTAATCAAGGGAGCTGTATGACTGAATGAAGCCTTTCTTTCCTCAAAGGAAAGTGGCCAGTGGGCCCATACTCAGGAGACTGCGTTCAAGCTGCAGGATGAACCTGCAGAAACTGCATTATTTATTTCCTTCACTTGCTGATTGTCCCTCCCTCTTGAACCTGGGTGCTACCAGGAAGGGCCTTTTCTGTCTGTTCACGGGTATGTCTCCAGTGCCTGGATTCATGCCTAGCATATCAATCAAAACGGAATGATTGAATTTAGCAACTTTCATTTTGTGTATAAAATAGGTCAGTGGTTTATTAGCCTATAGCTAGTTCATTTTTGGTACTCAATAAATTTGAAAAAAACACAACTCCATGATAACATCTCTCCCGTACTTCACAGACCTTTACCGTCCCACAAAAGAACCCATTTAAAGCATACCATAACCCATACAGTTTAAAGATTTTACAGAGCAGAACTCTTCATGTTCTATATGCTGACCGATCAATCCTGAATGATAAAATCAGAACCATGTAGATACCGATCTACATTTGATTTAAAATCTTACTCATTTCTATCACAGTTAACATACCGTATTACCAAATCACCACGTAGTACTAATTCAGCCTGGAAGATATTTGTGGTGTTATTTTACAGTGATGCTTTCTTTCCTCTTTATACTCTAAAGCTTAGGCTCTACAGTTTAGAGAGTACCGGGTGGGGCGGGGTGTGGCATGCAGAGAAGCACGGGGGAGAATAGGCAGTGGAGGAGAAGTTGCTTTCCTGAAAAGGAAAGCAGGGCTGAGTTAGGCTTGTCCATCCGCCTTTGGAGCCAGGAAACAGACATGCAAAAGGCTGGCTCCCCAGACGGCTCGCACTCACTTTTATTGCAGTGTCTTCCATGCCAGCCTTCCTGACATTGGCATTTGTTGGGTTCGTGGCAGGTTCCGTGTGTACCGCAGCCAGGCTCGCAGACAGCTAGAGTCAAAGGAGACAGAATGTTTCCTGAGCTTTCATTTGTCAACAGAATTACGCAGCTGCTTTTCCTGCAGTTCTTTAGAATGTGTTAGTTTTGGCTTCATCCCTTAATTTTTTTTTTTCTTTCTTTCTTTCTGAGTCAATCTCCAGCTAGAAGTCAGTTTTGGACTTTTTGAAACAGTCCTGAGAGTAATCTTAAACTAGACTTGGTGCTTCTCATTCACAATAGATGCTCAGGAGGACTTTGAAACTGCTGGGCGATGGAAGTTCATCTTCCTTAAGAAAACTCCTGAGTTAAAAAGTTTGGTTGTGTGTGCGAATGTGTCTAAGGTTTTTTTACGTGCATGGATTTCATACAACGTCTTTGGTCCACTTCAAGGAAACATACGTCAGTGAAGAAAGGTTAACTGTGATGCCCGAGCGACATGCAGTAGGTACAGAAGTCATGAAGAGAGGAGAGACTCCTACTAGTTTAATTATCCTGTAACACAAGATCGACTATGTGTTCGGGGTACTTACGCTTTGAACAGAGGTCTCCTTGGTAACCTTTGGAGCACTTGCATTTACTTTTGCCAATGCATTTACCTCCATTTCGACAGGGCTGCGGGCATTTGCCTGAAATAGAGAAGAATGCAAATAAGCAAGGAACTCTGTGCTTCATTCAGAGGCAATTACATTTTTTCCAGAGGAACTGCAAGGCTTTGAGAGGATCAGGCCTTTTAAGTAGCAGTTATTTCCACTTATTTCTGATCTACCCTGGCTTTGTTACTGTTTGAGTCTCGTTTCTGGAACAAACAGGCTAGTCTTCTTACTTATGATTCTGGATACGTATCTTCTACAATGAAGATGTTCAAATGTATTTATATTACTTTAAAAAAAAAGAATAATGTTTTAACTGATTCATAAATGCTTGTAATTTAAGGTATACTAAAAATGAAGATAGGAATGACGCCCTAACTGATCTTTTCTGAGTTCTGATTTTTCTATGTCACTTTTTCTGAAAGCAGGCCTATACCTGGACATGATGACTTCTGTCTTAGCCTCGGATTCTCCAGAAAGCAGGGCCTGCGTGCAGAGTTTATTTGGGAAGTGGTCCTAGGGGTCAGGAATGGGGGGTGGGGAGAGTAAAACGGCGAAGGAGGGAAAGCCAACGCAAAAGCATAATATGTTTGTGGGTTGGTCATCACTATGGGCAACTGGGCTCTATCCTGCAGCATCTTTCTGAGGAGCCAGGTAGACTGACTGCACCTTCAAGGTGACTGAAGGAAGGAAGAGGGCAGCATTTATCCATCTGTACTTGTCTCCCACTGATCAAAGGTCACCCCATGGAATAACTTGCTGCGTTCCCATTCTGTGACTGTGTGAGTGCAGATTCTATTTTTTTTTTTAGTACTCAGGAGTCTCTGGGTGGAAAGCAAGAGAAGTGTGACACAGCTAAGGTGCAGTTAGGCTATGTCTGTGCAAAATAGGTCATAGCAGTGGCTGGAGTGAAAGGCTGGCTGAGAAGGATATGAGGTGGGGCACAAAAGGGGCCTGATTCCACACCTGTGCATTTTTCTGGAATGTCTTAGATCCTAATGATACATCATTCTTTCTTTTATCTCTGTGCCAAATGAGTATTGCTAGTCTTTTCACAGATCTTTGAATCACAGGATTTTAGAGCTGGAATAGGGCCTTAGATGTAAGAATTATATAATATTCTTCTTTTCTCTTACTTTTGAAGCTATTTATTCTCCCTCTGCAATCTAGAATTTGCCATCCTAAGGGTGGAGTTTTTTTCCAGGCAAACATTATGCTTGACAAACATAGAGTGAATCCCATATGAAAGTAATTTTGCTAAAAACACTTTCTTCTCTTTTTATTTCTCCAAAAATGACTTTCTTCATATATAAATCAACCAAAGCAGCATTTAGTCATTGTGGAGATAATAGAGACATAATATTGAGATGTTAGAATCTCTCAAGAACCTGGAATGCCATTAGACCTGTAGGTTCTTCTGATGCAGGGATGTTCTAGAAACATGTATTAAAACAATCTTAATATTAGAATGCCACCTTTTTACTGACCATTAAAAATCCAAAAGTATACTTTTTGATAGGTTTGGATACAAATAATAGCATTTACTATTTGGTCAAGATCCCAACTCTAATTTAAGGAAAGGAATACCTAATTCTGAATTTCCATTTGCATCAAAGAAACATCTGTCCCCATCATATGCACAAAATTGGATCATATCACAGTACTCTGCAATGCACTGGGTTTTTTCAAGTAAGCAAGATGTGGGACAATAACTATATGGCAGAAAAGATGGAGGAGTTATTGTGAAATACTTGGTGAGCCCAAGTTTCCCCATATTCTATGAAATGTGAACTTGGTATCCAGGGACAATGCAGAGAATGACTGATGGAGAGAATCTTTTCAGTGACTCCAAGGACCTTTTTGTTTTCTTGGCAAGAGGGAAGTGAGGACCCTTAGGATCACTGCAGCCAGGAAGGAGGAGGACGTTCTCTCCCAGTTATCTCACCACAGAAATATGATTGCCGGTGATGGTTAGAAGGCCATTCCTAGATCAAACCTCATGGAGCCAAAACATCATGAAGAGATGATTGTTTAAAATTACAAATTCTGTAAGTGTCTGTAACATTGACTTCCTTTTCCTGAAAATATTTTGCAACCAATCTATCCACTGGACAGTGGTAAACTGAGTCAACTTGAGCGATTACACATTTTTACCCAAATGAGACTAAATATTGCCTGAAGACAAACAGATTTGACTAATTCTAAACAATTTGAATTTTAACTCTAACCAGTGAGAACAGTGAGATAAGGTATTGACAAAATAAAGGTATTAAACTTCCTCTGCCCATCAGATTGTGAGGTAACTTAAATTTGTGACTATCCTTCACATAGAGAAAAAGATAAAAATAGTTTACAATAAGCGCCAATAACTGTCATCTCTGGGTCTTAGAATTATGAGTGATTTTTAATTATTTTATCCAATATTCTAATTTTTTATGGAGAGCATTTTATACAGATAAGTTTTATAATAATAAGAACCCATTAAGGTATTAAGAAAACATTTATAGTACAGTATAAATAATTTGGTCTTTTTAACTGACGGCTCATTAAAGATTCTTGTAAAGTCTGTGAACCTTAAAGAACAAGATAAACATAGGTACATACATCTAGATACTTCTAACCATGGTCTTATTTGTTAAACTGCAAGTATATCTCACAGCCAAGTCAGAGTGAAGTTTGAGAAGATATCAATTCTGATAGAGGCCAGGAGAAATGAAAATATAAATAGCATCAGAATACATATTTCATTAAAAAAACAGACAATAACAGGTGTTGGTAAGGATATGGAGAAATTGGAAGCTTTGTACGTTGCTGGTGGGAATGTAAAATGGCACAGCCACTTTGGAAAACAGTTCAGCAGTTCCTCAAAAAATTAAAGAGTTAACATGTGGTCTAGCAATTTTACTCCTAGGTATATACCCAAGAGAACTGAAAATACGTTCACACAAAAACTTGTACACAAACGTTTGTAGCAGCACTATTATTCGTTGAGTCCTAAAGTGGGAACAGCCCAAATGCCCATCAACTGATGAATGGATAAACAAAATGTGGTTGGTATATCCACACAATGCAATGTTATTTAGCAAGTAAAAGGAAGTAATGATATATGCTACAACGTAGGTGAACCTCGAAAACGTGCTAAGTGAAAGAAGTCAGACATAAAAGACCATATATTGGATGATTCTATTTATATGAACTGTCTAGAATAGGCAAATCTAAAGAGACAGGAAGTGGATTAGTGGATTCCAGGGGCTTGGGGAGAGGCAATGAGGAGTGACTGCCGATCGGTACAGGGTTTCTCTGGGGGATGATGACATGTTCTGGAATTAGAGAGAAGAGATGCTGCACAATTTCGTGACTATATTCAATTATATACTTTAAAATGGTGAATTTTACGGTATGTGAGTTGTATCTCAATTTAAAGATAGGATACATAATTCAACTTTTTGTCTCTATTACACTAGAGGCACTTTTCAACTCAAGACCCATTTAAATTTTTTCCTGGTAATTTGGTTCCTGTAATAGAAACAAAAAATTTCCTAAAAGGATTTGAGTGTAACTTGTGATGGGGATAATCAGGAGCTTTCAAAAGGCCCACATTTTTGGTGCAGTTAAAAAAAAAAAAAAGAATAGAAAACAGTTTCTGTCAATGGAAAGGTCATAAACCTAAGGGCATGAAACAGATATCTACATGAAGAGAAATGAACCCATGAACGAAGATTCATAAACATGAACCAACTAAATATGCGAAGTTTGAGAGTAAGTATGGGAAGAAAAGTGAGGGGAGTGAGCTCAGAGATATCTTTATCAGGGCAGGAAGAGCAGAAACCACATCCTGACGATTAATTACATTACATGTCCTATGGAAACCGTAGAGGTACTTCATTTGAACTCTATAAAAAACCGTCACTTCAGCTACTACTTATTAAACTACACAAACCCACAAATAAATTAGAAGTTGAAAGTTAAAATAGGAAGTCAGTATTATTGAATTCTGAACCCAGTACAACTTCAGAAACTACGGCTGTACCAAACACAGTGGGTGTTTTATGGATACAATACAGCTGGAGGTGAAAATGCCACATTCCAGAACTTCCAGAAAGGCGGGGACACAGCCCCTTTAGCAGATGTGCTCCCTCACACTCCTTTTGCGCCTTCCTGAGCGGGGCTTCGGTGGTATCTGTCTTCTGGGTCATAGAGTAATTGAGAGTGGGGCTGGCTCATTTCTGAGTTGAGCAGAGAGCTTTCAGTGATGTGACTGGGAGGTGACAGGGCCAGGGCAAGCGGTTTGGTATCCTGATTCCCAAAACAATGACTACCTACCACATTCCACCGTTACATTTTTTTCTTTGTACCAAAGCGTGACAAACATCTAGTGAAGGCATAATGTGCACTGATTTTAAGTTTATGGCTCAACTCTTTCTTTTTTTTTTTTTTACATAAATACTCATGAGACACTTCCTCAATCAAGATATAGAGCATTTCTGGCACCCCATAAAGTTCCTCTGTGCCCCCCAATCACTATTCTTGTTTCTATGATCATCCATTACTTCTGCCTGTTCTTGAACTTCATAAAAATGGCAGCATGCACTTTCTTGTGTCTAGCTTTTACTTAGCATAACGTCTGTGCAATTCATTCATGTTGTTGCGTGTGCTATTAGGTTTTTGTCTGTTTGTTTTTATTGCTCTGCACCTTTTTTCCCCATCTTTTTTCTTGAGTGAGTCTATCCTTTTCTCTGAGATAAGTCACGAGGCTCCGTCTGGTTAGGAAATGTGGCAGTGAGTGCCAGAGGAGAAACTCTATATGCCTGCAGGTAGGTGAACAAATTCCAGCTGTCCTAAAGCTCTGATCTACATTTCCAGGCTGAAACTATGGGCTCTGCACAATGATAAGGGGATAAAAATCACTAGCAAGAGACAACGCAACATGGTGAATAACTCGAACCCAGATAACTGAGTCAGAGAGCATTGGCTCTGAGTCACCTGTGCTGAGCTATGTCACTCTTTGCCCACCTTTAGCCAAAACAGATGGCGGCTCAATCTAGTAAAAAGAAACCACTGGCCTGAGTCCTTAGACAAGGTATTCATTGTCTCTGGGCTTCAGATTCCTCATCAATAAAATGAAGGGGTTAGATGGAGCTTCTAAGTTTCCCCCCTCCCCCGAAAAAAGACAATGCAGGTCGATACTCACTTATTTCACACTGTTCCCCCTCAAGTCCTGGAGGGCAAATACACTTTCCAGGGTAGAAACAGGTCCCTCCGTTAAAGCAGGTGGCTGAGCAGTTTGCTGTTAGGATGAAAACAGGGTATTGCATTAGATAGTAGCTTAAATCTAACAACAACAACATTTCATTAAGGCTAAGTGATTCTTCTTAGGCATCTGCTACTTGCCCATTTACTTATTTAACAAAACAAGCCACTTTACACATACAGGACTTGTAAGCAATTGCTTGACCATTTGCAGATTCCAGCAACACACACATTACATAGGGCCCACCTCTAGGGGTTTACTTCTTAGTGAAAAAAGGCATCATGTGTAAAAAAAAAAAAAAAAAAAAATCTTTTTTATTTTCTTATAAATATCTATGCTCTTAAAGGAGAAGAACTCTATGAACCCAAGAAAATATTTTTTAAGATGAGGGAAGAGTAAAAGGAGAAAACTTTCTTTGGAATAGACAAAAGGGAGAGAAGTCATAAGTACTGGGATCAGACAAAGGAGAAAGCAACTTCTTTTCTGAATAAGAGGAACAGAGATGCATCTTATATAACAGGAATTTTTTAAAAATAGACTTTTTTGACATTTGCAGGAAGGAGTAATTATATTTAGGAAAAGACAGACGGTTGCCCCTTGCGGGTCCCACAGGCAGGGAAGTGGTGGCAGTATGAGCTGGAGGGATGAAGAATGTGGGTATATTATTGTGGGAGTCCAATTAACTATATTTTCCAGGTAATAATCATACCGTTTGTGATTCATACTAAACCCTCTCTCTTAGAGTCAGCTTCTGAAATTTCACTGCTCACTGGCACCTAAAATGGAGGACAGAAATGGGGACGGGGGAGAGCAAATATCTAAAAATAGACAAGTTGGCTCATTCTGTAAAGGAGATGAAAATAAGAACTCGATTCTCAGCTATTCCAGTTTTATGGCCTATTTGTTCTTGTCCTATATAAAACAGGCCAGAGTTGGCTATAGATGAACGAAAGCTGGAATAAGCTTTCAGTAAGAAAATCAGAAAGGAAATCCAAAAGTTCTAAGTGTATGCTTTCTTTGTGGAAAAGAAGTCCAGCTGGAATATTCTATGAATATCATGCTTCTTAAATGATAAAGCTTTTTGTTAAAAATCAGAAGTACCTCTCAGCTTAAGGCCATGCTGTACTTGCTTTGGCAAAATCAAGCCTTCTGATGTAGAGGGGAGCAAAAGCTTTGGGGTACAGAATTTAGGATTTAGGAGAATCAGCTCTTGGACTTCCTCTTTGCTACTTGCTGCTAGTATTGTTAGGGCTGGACAGTTTTTTTTTTTTTTAATTGTGGAATGTTTCACGAATATGCATGTCATCCTTATGCAGGGGCCATGCTAACCTTCTCTGTATCATTCCAATTTTAGTATATGTGCTGCTGAAGCGAGCACAAGACTTGTTTTTGTAAGCGTGTCCTGTTTCTCCTGGGGATAATGAGAAGAGATGAGAAAACATCAGGACCTGTGTCCACTTGGCTGGAGCCCTCTGGGCACTGTCCCGTACTATGTGTAGAATGCAGTGAACCTGGGAGTATAATCAAAAGTTACAGAATATGACAAAGCTGATTACTGAATTTGGCCACACCCTTAGTATTTGCATAATACTTTACCATCTGGACCAAGCTTCTCTACATTTCTGTTGTGCCATGATTCTTTTTTTTTTTTTTTTTTTTGCGGTACGCGGGCCTCTCACTATTGTGGCCTCTCCCGTTGTGGAGCACAGGCTCCGGACGCGCAGGCTCAATGGCCATGGCTCACGGGCCCAGCCACTCCGCGGCATGTGGGATCTTCCTGGACCGGGGCATGAACCCGTGTCCCCTGCATCAGCAGGCGGACTCTCAGCCATTGCGCCACCAGGGAAGCCCATGCCATGATTCTTGACTCAGAAAATGAGCCAGAGACACCAAGTAACTTTCACTGGGGCTGAGGGTTTGCTAGGCCAGTGTTTAAGTACTCAACTGTTAAAGTTTGCAACAGATGTCCCAAGAGCCAATAAAAGTTAATCTTTAGTGTTTCTTCAAATATGTAGGGCTAAGGTCTAGCTCCGTTCCAGTAATTAAACCATTTTTCAGAAACTCTACACTCCCTCCTGGTTAATAAATGCATCTTTTTGTTGAGGGAGTAAAAAACATTAGTTTTTAATGTTCCCAGATCTCTGGGGAAACCAAGTGGAATTTCAACAGACTTTCCAAAAGAATAAAAAAAAGTTACTGGAGTCTAACAAGTAAGAAAATCTTTCATCTGAAAGGTAAAGTATTACAAATGTAGAAGAAACCGGAATACACATAGATCTTTCCCTTCAACAGGGACCATGCAGCATTTGTGACACCCTAGCGTAAGAAAAACATTACAATTGACAGCCCACCGTGCAAATACACCAATAACAGCCTCATCTACTCACAAACGGTCTTTCTAAACCTGATAATACATTCATTCTTCATCCAAATCTCTGAAGGCTTTGCTCTATTTCCTAATAGTTTTGAGATAATATGAGTTTAATTCTGCTTCAAGAATGAACTTCTGCCCAGGTTTGAAGTAGCAGAGATGCTGAAGGCTACATTCAGACAAAGGCAAAGAAGCTTCACAAGAAAGAGTTTTATTCACTGGCTGTTATTATGAGTGTCATTAGTGCTTAATCCTTATGAACATAAAACTTTAAAATTATTTTCACTCCAGTGCTATAGTTTTAGAAGATCACTTACAACTAAAAGGTAGAGATGCTCTCACACATGATCTCATTTAGCATAGAGGTGGGGGGACCAGGGGTCAATGGCTTAATTTCCAGTTTAGAGTTGGGAAAAGCATCGCCCACAGAGATGAGGTTCTCTGCCCAGAAGCAGTCACTGGTAGAGGAACTAAGATGTGAAACAGGTAGCCTGAGTGGCAACATGGTACAGTGGAGGGTGTGAATTTCGGCCAAGCTTCTCAAGCTCTATAAACCTCATTTTGCTTAGCTGAGATTGAGATGGAGGATGCGTTACATATCTCAAAAGATTGTTGAGAGTAAAGTTAGGTAATTGTATGAAGGTACTTTGTATATCATAAAATAACAGACAACCATAAATGACTATTCTGACTCATATTAAGGGCTCTTTCCTTTAGCTTTTCCTTCTTTTTTTAAAAGCTGCTCAATCTTAACTGGTGCTATCTGCATTATCACTAAAGAGACACTTCTCTAAAATAACACATCATTTTATTTTGAGGCAAGTAGTTATTTAAAAGAAACAGTGCCCTACTCATGCAATTAGCATTTTGGACACAAGGATAATTTCATAAAATACATACACTTTAAGGATATAATTTAATTTCTTTCCATAAAAGATGTGAACTGGGCAAAATAGGTAGGTGTCCTGTAAAGAGTATGAATCATTCGGTACTATTTTAGAGCCACATTTGAATCTACTTTTGGAGAGTAAAATCTGGCTGTGATGCAGCATCATAGGAAGGAGGGTCCTGATCTCTCAGGGATGTGATATGTGAGCACAGAATTAAATTCGGGATCAGTGAACTTCTAGGTCAGGCAATTCGGAAAAGACTGTTTGATTTCAGTCTTTGAAGCTCACCCATAAAACTAATTTGGGACATACCAAAACCCCAATGGGGAAGGAGAAGTTAATTGTTCACAAAAATCCATGCTCCCCTCCCATGAAGTTGTCATTGAGAGATGGTTGTCCAACCAGGGATGACATTTGTCCTGCCTGCATCCAGGTAGGATCATGGAGCTAATTCCTATCCATGGAATAGGTGTTGAAGTTTTGTAGGTCACTTCTGAGCTTTTGTTTTGTTTTTTGTTTGTTTTTTAAGCAGTACCTACTCCAGTCTGTCTTTCTCTGCTTATTGGCTGGATCTGGAGAGCTCCAAAGCTCTAGGCAGAACCACTGATGGAAGGCACCTGGGACCCTAAATCACTGCATGGCGAAGAACTGCCCTGCCCACTGACCAAGTATTCCTGCCCTGGAGCATTCTGTGAGCAAATGTAAACTTGTACTGTGTTAAGCTACAATAAAATTTGGGGTTAAAGTTATAGCAGCCAACTGAGCCGGCGCAGCATAACTACTAGCCCGCACGCGCCTAGAGCCCATGCTCCGGAACAAGACAAGCCACTGCAATGAGAAGCCTGCACACAGCAATGAAGAGAGCCCCCGCTCACCACAACTAGAGAAAGCCTGTGCACAGCAATGAAGACACAATGCAGCAATAAATAAATTTACATTAAAAAAACAACAACAAGAAAGTTATAGCAGCTGGTGAAGTGATACATCCTATTTACAGAGCTGTTATGAAGAGTGATGCTATAGTAAATATACGTCTTTTAATCAGACATTTAAAAAGTAAAAAGAACCTTGTTCTTAGAAAGTTACCTTTATCACAATTGACTCCATAGAATCCAGGTGGACAGATGCAGAAACCGGGAGTAACACAAAGCCCGCCGTTCATGCATCGTGGTGTACAAAGGGCTAACGGGGAGAGAGAATTCTGATTAAGACCAAATAGGGTTTTGCGAGCAGGACCATTTTGGAAATGTCAATAATACAACAGGTCTGTATTTTCAAGCTTTGTAGTTGACATTAAAGTAGTCACTCTTTAGAGATACAAGTTTGCTATATTAAAAATTAGTTTTATGCAGTAAATAAGGCTATTTTTCAACCAATTTCATAGAAGAGGATTAAAATTTGCCCAGAATCATTATGTTAACTAAGATGTGGTCTTCTTAAGACTGTAAATATTTTTTCTTGCCTTATTTCCTCAATCTTCCAATTTCAAAATCAATCAGTGCAGATGAAGGTCAGGACAAGATGGCAGAGTAGGACCTTGACCTCACCTTCTCTCACAAGCACACCAAAATCACAACTAAGTGCTAAACAATCATCGATAAAAAGACTGGAACCTACCAAAAAAGATATTCTACATCCAGAGACATAAAGAAGAAACCACAACGAGACAGTAGTAAGAGCACACTCGTGATATAATCAAATCCCATAGCCCTCAGGTGTGTGACCCATAAACAAGAATAGTTATATTGCAGAAGTTCTCCCACAGGAGTGAGAGTTCTGAGTCCCACATCAGGCTCCCCAGCCTGGAGGTCTGACATTGGGAAGAGGAACCCCCAGAGCAGTTGGTTTTGAAGGCCAGCGGGGCTTGAATGCAGGAGCTCCACAGGACTGGGGGAAACAGACACTCCACTCTTGGAGGGTGCACACCAGGTCTTGTGTAACTGGGACCCAGGGCAAAAGTAATGACTTCATAGGAGCCTGGGCCAGACTCATCTAGTTTTGAAGGGTCTCCAAGGGTGGGGGGCAGCTGTGGCTCACTCCAGGGACAAGGACACTGGTGGCAGAGGTATCGGAGAGAATTCATTGGTATGAGCTCTCCTGGAGGCCGACACTTTGCCACCAAGACCTGGCCCCACCCAATGGCCTGTAGGCTCCAGTGCTGGGACACCTCAGGCCAAACAACAAACAGGGTAGGAACACAGCCCCACCCATCAGCAGACAGGCTGCCTAAAGACTTCCTGAGCCCACAGCCACCTCGAGACATACCCCTTAACATGGTCCTCCCCAACACAGGGCCAAGACCCAGCTGCACTCACCAGTGAGCTTCCCACCAGGAAGCCTACACAAGCCTCTAGACCAGCCTCACCCACCAGGGGGCAGACACCAGAAGCAAGAATACTATGATCCAGCAGGCTGCAGAACTGAGTCCACAAACACAGGTCAGAATCTACCAGCTGGTCCCTGGCCCCTGGGCAATGAGAGGGGAGTGTACTTCTGGGACACACAGGACATCCCCTACAGAGGGCCATTTCTCCAAGGTCAAGAAACGTAACTAACCTACCACATACATAAAAATTCAAATAGAAGTTTAGACAAAATGTGATGGCAGAAGAATATATTCCAGACAAAAGAACAAGATATAACCCCAGAAGACCAACTAAGTGGAGATAGGCAATCTACCCAAGAAAGAGTTCAGAGTAATGATCGTAAAGATGATCCAAGAACTCAGGAAAACAATGGATGCACAGAGCAAGAAGTTACAAGAGTTTTTAACAAAGAGTTCAAAAATACAAAAAACAACCACACAGTTGAAGAATACAATAATTGAAATGAAAAAATACACTAGAAAGAATCAACAGCAGAATGAATGAGGCAGAAGAAGGTACAAGTAAGCTGGAAGACAGAGTGGTGGAAATCACTGCTGTGGAACAGAATAAAGAAAAAAGAATGAAAAGAAATGAGGACAGTTTAAGAGACCTCTGGGACCATACCAAATGCACCAGTATTTGCATTATATGGGTCCCAGAAGGAGAAAAGAGAGAGAAAAGGCCTGAGAAAATATTTGAAGAGATAATAGCTGAAAAATTCCCCAACATGGGAAAGGAAGCAGTCACCCAACTCCAGAAAGTGCAGAGAGATCCATACAGGATTAAACCAAGGAGGAACACACCAAGACATCTACTAATCAAATTGACAAAAATTAAAGATAAAGATAAAATATTAAAAGCAACAAGGGAAAAGTGATAAATAACAAAGAAGGGAATCCCCATAAGGTTATCAACTGATTTTTCAGCAGAAATTCTGCAGGCCAGAAGAAAGTAGCATGGTATATTTAAAGTGATGAAAGGGAAAAACCTACAACCAAGAATACTCTACCTAGCAAGGCTCTCATTCAGATTTGATGGAGAAATTAAAAGCTTTACAGACAAGCAAAACCTAAAAGAATTCAGCAGCACCAAATTAGCTTTACAACAAATGCTAAAGGAACTTCTCTAGGTGGAAAAGAAAAGGCCACAACTAGAAATAAGAAAATTATGAAATGGGAAAGATAACAGTAAAGGCAAACATACAGTAAAGGTAGGAAATCATCTGCACACAAATACAATATCAAAACCAGCAATCGTGAGAACAGGAGAGTACAAATGCAGGATATTAGAAATGCATTTGAAATTAAGAGATCAGTAACTTAAAACAACAGTGTATATGTATAGACTGATATATCATGGTAAAACCTCATGGTAACTGCAAACCAAAAATCTATAATATATATACACACAAAAAAGAAAAAGGAATCCAAACACAACACTGAAGATAGTCATCAAATCACAAGAGAAGAGAACAAAAGAGGAAAGGAAGAAAAAAGACCTACAAAAACAAATCCAAAACAGTTAACAAAATGGCAATAGGAACATACATATTGATAATTACCTTAAGTGTAAATAGATTAAATGCTCCAACCAAAAGACACAGACTGGCTAAATGGATACAAAAACAAGACCTGTGTATATGCTGTCTGTAAAAGACCCACTTCAGATCTAGAAACACATACAGACTGAAAGTGAGGAGATGGAAAAAGGTATTGCATGCAAATGGAAGTCAAAAGAAAGCTGGAGTAGCAATACTCATATTAGACAAAATAGACTTTAAAATAAAGACTGTTGCAAGAGATAAAGAAGGACACTATATAATGAGCAAGGGATCAATCCAAGAAGAAGATAATAACAATTGTAAATATATATGCACCCAACATAAGAGCACCTCAATAATAAGGCAAACATTAACAGACATAAATGGAGAAATTGATAGTAACACAGTAATAGTGGAGGATTTTAACACCCCACTTACATCAATGGACAGATCATCCAGACAAAAAATCAATAAGGAAACACAGGTCTCAAATGACACATTAGACCAGATGGACTTAATTGATATTTATAAAGCATTCCATCTGAAAGCCTCAGAATACACATTCTTTTCAAGTACACATGAACATTCTCCAGGATAGATCACATACTGGGTCACAAATCAAGCCTCAGTAAATATAAGAAAACTGAAATCATATCAAGCATCTTTTCTGACCACAATGCATGAGATTAGAAATCAACTAGAAGAAGAAAACTGCAAAAAACACATGCTATTAAATAACCAATAGATCCCTGAAAAAATCAAAGAGGAAATCAAAAAATACCTAGAGACAAATGAAAATGGAAACACGATGATCCAAATGCTATGGGATGCAGCAAAAGCAGCTCTAAGAGTGAAGTTTATAACGATACAAGCTTACCTCAGGAAACAAGAAAAATCTCAAATAAACAACCTAACATTACACCTAAAGCAACTAGAGAAAGAAGAACAAATAAAACCCAAAGTTAGTAGAAGGAAAGAAATCATAAAGATCAGAGCAGAAATAATGAAATAGAGACAAAACAATAAAAAAATCAATAAAACTAAAAGCTGGTTCTTTGAAAAGATGAATATAATTGATAAGCCTTTAGCCAGACTCATCAAGAAAAAAAGGGAGAGGGCCCAAATCAATAAAAGTAGAAATGAAAAAGGAGAAGTTACAACTGACACCGCAAATACAAAAGACCATAAGAGACTAAGCAACTATATGCCAATAAAATGGACAACCTAGAAGACATGGACAAATTCTTAGAAAGGTACAATCTCCCAAGACTGAACCAAGAAGAAACAGAAAATATGAACAGACCAATTACCAGTACTGAAATTGAATCTGTGATGCAAAAGCTCCAAACAAACAAAAGTCCAGGACCTGACGGCTTCACAGCCGTTAGACATTTAGAGAAGAGTTAACACCTATCCTTCTGAAGCTATTCCAAAAAATTACAGAGAAAGGATCACTCCAAAACTCATTCTATGTGCCCACCATCACCCTGATACCAAAACCAGACAAAGATACCACACACACAAAAAAAATTAGAGGCCAATATCACTGATGAACATAGACGCTAAAATCCTCAACAAAATACAAACAAACTGAATCCAACGATACATTAAAAGGATCATACCCAGTGATCAAGTGGGATTTACCCCAGTCATGCAAGGATTTTTCAATATCTGCAAATCAATCTGTGTGATACACCACATTAACAAATTGAAGAATAACAATCACATGATCATCTCAGTAGATGCAGAAAAAGCTTTTGATAAAATTCAACATCCATTTATTATAAAAACTCTCCAGAAAGTGGGCATAGAAGGAACATACCTCAACATAATACAAGCCATATATGACAAATGCACAACTAACATCATACTCAACAGTGCAAAGCTGAAAGCATTTCCTCTAAGATCAGGAAGAAGACAAGGATGTGTATTCTTGCCACTTTTATTCAACATAATTTTGGAAGTCCTAACCACAGCAATCAGAGAAGAAAAAGAAATAAAAGTGATCCAAATTGGAAAAGAAGTAGTAAAACTGTCACTGTTTGCAGATGACATGATGCTATATATAGAAAATCCTCAAGATGCTACCAGAAAACTACTCAGCTCATCAATGAATTCAGTAAATTTACAGGATACAAAATTAATACACAGAAATCCGTTGCATTTCTATACACTAACAACGAAAGATCAGAAAGAGAAATTAAGGAAATTAAGGAAACAATCCTACTTACCATCGCATCAAAAGGAATGAAATACCTAGTAATTAACCTACCTAAGGAGGCAGAAGACCTGTACTCTGAAAACTATAAGATGCTGATGAAAGAAACTGAAGATGACCCAAACAGATGGAAAGATGTACTGTGTTCTTGGGTTGGAAGAATCAATATTGTTAAAATGACCATACTACCCAAGGCAATCTACAAATTCAATGTCATCCCTGTCAAATCACGAATGGCATTTTTCACAGAACTAGAGCAAAAATTTTAAAATATGTATGGAAACACAAAAGATCCCAAATAGCCAAAGCAATCTTGAGAAAGAAAAATGGAGCTGGAGGAATCAGGTTCCCTGGCTTCAGACTATACTACAAACCTACAGTAATCAAAACAGTATGGTACTGGCACAAAAACAGACACATAGATCAATGGAACAGGATGGAAAGCCCAGAAATAAATCCATGTACCTGTGGTCAATTCATCTCTGACAAGGGAGGAAATACTATACAATGGAGAAAAGACTGTCTCTTCAATAAGTGGTGCTGGGAAAACTGGACAGCTACATGTAAAAGAATGAAATTAGAACATTCTCTAACACCATACACCAAAAACGCTCAAAATGTTATAAAGACCTAAATGTAAGACCAGATACTATAATACTCGTAGAGGAAGACATAGGCAGAACACTCTTTGAGATAAATTGCAGCAATATCTTTTTACATCCATCCCCTAGAGTAATGGAAATTAAAAAATAAACAAATGGGACCTAATTAAACTTAAAAGCTTTTGCACAGCAAAGGAACCCATAAACAAGACGAAAAGACAACCCTGAGAATGGGAGAAAATATTTTCAAACAAAGCAACTGACAAAGGATTAATCTCCAAAATATACAAGCAGCTCAATAACAAAAAAACAAACAACCCAATCAAAAAATGGGCAGAAGACCTAAATAGACATTTCTCCAAAGAAGACATACAGATGGCCAAGAGGCACATGAAAAGCTACTCAACATCACTAATTATTAGAGAAATGCAAATCAGAACTACAATGAGGTACCACCTCACACTGGTCAGAATGGCCATCATCAAAAATTCTACAAATAATAAATGCTGGAGAGGGTGTGGAGAAAAAGGAACCCTCCTACACTGTTGGTGGGAATGTAAATTGCACCCAATGTTCATTGCAGCACTATTTACAATAGCCAAGACATGGAAGTAACTTAAATGTGCATCGACAGATGAATGGATAAAGAAGATGTGAGACAGATAGATACACACACACAGACACAGACACACACACACACACACACAATGGAATATTAGCCATAAAAAGAATAAAATAATGCCATTTGCAGCAACATGGATGGACCTAGGGATAATCATACTAAATGAAGTGAGCTAGACAGACAAATATCATATGATACCACTTATATTTGGAATCTAAAAAAAAAAGATACAAATGAACTTATATACAAAACAGAAAAAGACCCACAGGCATAGAAAGCAAACTTATGGTTACCAAAGGAGAAAGGGAAGGTGGGGGAGGGATAAATTAGGAGGTTGGGATTAACAGATACACACACTACTAGATAATCAAGGACCTACTGTATAGCACAGAGAACTATACTCAATATTTTGTAATAACCTATATGGGAAAAGAATCTGAAAACAATATATATATATATAACTGAATGACTTTGTTGTACACCTGAAACTAACACTGCTGTAAACCAACTATATTTCAATTAAGAAAATAAAATAAAGAAAAAAATCAATGCAGACAAGAAAAAAATCTATTTTTTGAAGATGAAAAATATTTTGCTTATTCTGGTCAAATAAGCTCAGTATATGTGAGCTTGTGGTTTAGACACATTTGTGGTTAATAAACATTTTCATGTTCATCTCTTTTTTCATATAGCTTTCTTAGTAGTAATTTCACCAAAATATATATATTTACTACACAAATGATTTTCATCCTTTTTTTTTTTTTTTTTTTTTTTTTTTTTTGCCTAGAGCACCTTCATAACTCAGGTGTAGACTTAATTGTGAAACAAGCTACTTTTAATTGGAGTAGATACTTTCAAGTCACTCATAATACTAGCTTTTTAAAACCAACTTTAGTGGAGGGAAAAAAACTCAAAACTTTCATAAGATTATGCTAAAGCATAGTATATATAATAGTGAATTGCGGAGGGGGGTGGAAGAGAGTGAAAGTGGCCACAAAGAATGTAGACATTGTGCCAGTTTTCTGCTCCTGTCACCACATACTGGATTTAACAGAAAACCACTCCTAGAAGAATACTTTCCAATAGCTTTGCTGTGGCTTTTTAAGACTGCACAAATCCTTATAATGTGACCAGAAAAATAATTTCAGGTGATGTGTTAAAAATACATGTGGGGCTCCTGTGTAACACCCATTTCATTAGGAAGCAAGCAGGGAAGCTGGCTGTCTCTGTTCTTACCTTTCTCACAGTGAGGTCCATAGAATCCGTCAGGACACTGGCAGACCCGTCTTTCATTACAAAAGCCTCCATTTCGGCACCCTCCTGGGCACTCAGCTTCACCAAAGAGAAACAAGGTTTATACAGACAGCTTTCAGATCATGTTGAGTGAATTACAGGGGCATGAAGAGGCTAACGGTCACTTTTTCCCCAGCACACCAATTATCATAATTTATCGAATACCAGTACTTCCACTTCATTCTCTCTACACTGCCTGTACTCCACTAAGTCTTCATGAGATACTGCCTCTCAATCCTACTTCCAACAGTAGGGAGCTCGTGGAAGAAGGCAAAGCGAGCTTATGTTCTGCCTTCCTCCCACCCATCAATCTACTGCATTTCCTTAAATTCACACTGAAACAGAATGATGGATATTGCCCTCAATATTCATTTTCAGAGGGGGGAACAGCCTTTTGGTACATCTTTAGGGCACTGAAAGCCTCCAGAGCTTAAATTCTGTGTTGGAAGAGCTTGTATCAGGATGGGAAAGGAGACAGCATGGGAAAGCCTTCATGCTTAACTGGGAATCCGGGCTGTGATGGAGAGGTGCCTTTGCCTGGCAGAGGTCACTGGCGTGATCTTTGGAAGTCAAAAGCACCAAGCTTTCAGCAGAGCGTGTGGTTTGCAGTAGTTGCTGGTGATGACTGGAACCCTTGCTATGAAGGTGGGGACTCCCAAAGATTGTGTTGGAGGAGGGAAAGAAGAGAGGTGGAAGACAGGGCGTTTTGAAGGGTACTGGAGTTCCTAAACTTGTGAGTGCGGTCAAAGCAGACAAAGTCTGTCTTAGTACTATTAGCGGACCCTGCGTTTACCCCTCCTCCCACTGGTGTGGTTTTAATTATACAAAATAATTATCTAGCTAGCTAGCTACAATTTTTGGCCCAAATCACACCTGGAAGCCTTACGAGCCTTCTCTGGAATCACCATCACTGATTACCTTGTTGACATGTTTTAAAGAAGATGGCATTTTGAGGTGTCTGCAGGATGGTGTTGCCTTCAGAATTCATTACAATCACATTCACTTCAAACGCTGCCACTCCATCTTGTTTGCCGAGACATGGAAAACCAACTTGAACAACTAAAGAAAAAGAAGGTATGGAGAAACAGTTTATGTAGTTGATCCCATTTCTACAGAAATCTTGGTAAGAGAGACAAAGAACAAAGCAAAAATGTTCACATTTTGTTATCAGACATGCTTGTATCTCCACTAGAGTACGGACTGTATTTTGATTATCTGGGCATTCTCCACAGAACGTGTACATCATGCTGAGTGGAGAATTAATGACCCTCATTAATTTGTACCCTACTAATAGGAAACTGGGGATATTTTGTTCATAGTCTGAACTTGTACCATCTTGAAAAAAAAGATGGTAAAATGTTCTCTAAGAAGTAAAGGTGCAAATAGGTAGCATAGATTAATTAGGAGAAGAAACTTTGTGAACACCTTCACCAGCCTCCATATAATTCAAAAAGAGCTAAAAGTCAGCACTGCAGAATCTATTAAATAAAGCCCTATAAGCAACACCCCACTGGTTTACTTTTACTATGTATGCTTGAAAGTGACAAAATATCTTCTTTGGAAATGTTCTACAACTCAGACTAGACCCCAATCATTGGACTGAGTTAATAAATGTAATATTTTCTCAGGCTATTTGTTAATACTGAGAAGTGTCCATATCTTGGGGATCTAGAAGAGAGTTTTCTGTGATGAAGTAATCTCACAATAGACATATCTAATGGTTTAGGTTCCTAAAGAGGAGACACTTCTTTTTAGTGAAACTGATGATCACTTGGGGTATGTAGGTGTAGACTAAGCAGAGAGTGGGAACTAATAGTGTTGCTGTACAGAGACGGCGAGGAGTTGTCCACAACTTCAGCTGTGAAATACTCACAAATCATTGGGTGGAAATTGGCTCAAGTCATTGGCTGAGAGGCCGATTTCATAAATTTCTGAAATCCACTGGATTATCCTAAACATATCCACTGGAGAAGACTGATCTAGCTGATCCACTAGACTCCAGTTCTTCCTTATGAATAGAACAAATATTGCTAAGAGGTATACATATGAAATTCTGTTTCATTTTGTTTCTGTATGGCAGGTTATGGTTACTGCCAAGCTTGGGAAAATCGTACCATGCCAAGAAAAATCCTTTCCCTTCAGAGTTTTCATAAACCTTTCCCCTAGTTGTACAAGAAGAAGTTAGCTAGAAATTAGAGTGCTCTTTTCCATAATGCACTGCACACCAGTTGGTCATACAATCTTCTTAATGTGCTTGGCAACCAGAAACCACTCTCAAGGCTTTGGCATTGTCAGTGTTCATTACTGTGCTCTTCTCCAAATAACACGGGTTTCCAGTTCTCCTGAATCTTGAGATCTGAGCATTGTAAATAATTAAATGATGAAAAAAACCCAGATATTTTAACAGAACTAAAAAGAGAGAAAAAAAAAACTTGTTTCTGAAGTCCCAAAGTATAATTATCCCCACTGAAAACCTTGGTTTAATGAAATTGTATATATGAAAATGCAAACTTACAAAATACAAAAATCCGTAGTAGGGATTTCCATTTCAAAAGGAAGCAAAGGACTGTACAAGGAAAACCGTGCTGGATCTGTTATTGCGGGATACTTGTGAAATATACATAGGATTCTTTCTTATGGCTGCATCCCGGATCTGGAAATTTTACTTGGGGACCAAGGGAATCTGAAAGGCTACATGGATACAGAAGATTTGCGAAAAGCAAGACTCCAATTCTTGTTGTAGAGCTTACAGACTTCCTCACTTACTGGCCTTTTCTTTCCTTGTTTGTAACAAATGTCTTCCCTTTTTTTCTGCCCTCTCCTCTATCGGTCTCTACTTTTCTATCTGCCTCTTCTTTTTTCTCCCAGTTTTCTTTTTTTTCCCCTGCTCTGCACCTGGATTGTATCTTCACCGAACAATCGGGCACTTTGAGAACTAACTGGAGGCAGTTTTGTAGGGAAGAACTGTACGGAATTATCTGCTTTTATGGTGAACTTGGCATTTGTGAATGGGTATCCTGTTCACGATATTAATTGCTAGCAGAAACAAGAAAAAGAGCACAAGAGTAAAACGTGGATTTTTCTGAATATGCATTGTGATGACCAGCAGTTACCTTACCGACTGATATCCAGAGGAAAATAATTTGGAAGATTCTTCTGTCTGTGTGGATGACAGGCTCTTGGTGCTCCAGCCAGGCATGAGGGCTGTGCCTTTGAGGTGGGAGAGCCAAGTTCAACACTGGTCCACAAGAGACCTCCCAGCTCCACGTAATATCAAACGGCGAAAATCTCCCAGCTCCACGTAATATCAAATGGCGAAAATCTCCGCGAGATCTCCATCTCAACACCAAGACCCAGCTCCACTCAACGACCAGCAAGCTACAGTGCTGGATACCCTATGCCAAACAACTAGCAAGACAGGAACACAACCCCATCCATTAGCAGAGAGGCTGCATAAAATCATAATAAGGCCACAGACACCCCAAAACACACCACCAGACGTGGACCTGCCCACCAGAAAGACAAGATCCAGCCTCATCCACCAGAACACAGGCACTAGTCCCCTCCAGCAGGAAGCCTACACAACCCACTGAACCAACCTTACCCACGGGGGGCAGACACCAAAAACAACGGGAACTATGAACCTGCAGCAGGCGAAAAGGAGACCCCAAACACAGTAAGTTAATCAAAATGAGAAGACAGAGAAACACACAGCAGATGAAAGAGCAAGGCAAAAAACCCACCACACCTAACAAATGAAGAGGAAATAGGCAGTCTACCTCAAAAAGGATTCAGAATAATGATAGTAAAGATGAACCAAAATCTTGGAAATAGAATGGAGAAAATACAAGAAACATTTAACAAGGACTTAAAAGAACTAAAGAGCAAACAAACAGTGATAAACAGCACAATAAATGAAATAAAAATTCTCTAGGGGCTTCCCTGGTGGTGCAATGGCTGAGAGTCTGCCTGCTGATGCAAGGTACACGGCTTCATGCCCCGGTCCGGGAAGATCCCACATGCCGCGAAGCGGCTGGGTCCATGAGCCATGGCGGTTGAGCCTGCGCTTCCAGAGCCTGTGCTCTGCAAGGGGAGAGGCCACAACAATGAGAGGCCCACGTACCGCAAAAAAAAAAAAAAAAAAAAAAAAATCTCTAGAAGGGATCAATAGCAGAATAACTGAGGCAGAAAAACAGATAAGTGACCTGGAAGATAAAATAGTGGAAATAACTACTGCAGAGCAGAATAAAGAAAAAAGAATGAAAAGAATTGAGGACAGTCTCAGAGACCTCTGGGACAACATTAAATGCACCAACATTCAAATAATAGGAGTCCCAGAAGAAGAAGAGAAAAAGAAAGGGACTGAGAAAATATTTGAAGACCTTATAGTTAAAAACTTCCCTAATATGGGAAAGGAAATAGTTAATCAAGTCCAGGAAGCACAGAGAGTCCCATACAGGATAAATCCAAGGAGAAACACGCCAAGACACATATTAATCAAACTATCAAAAATTAGATACAAAGAAAAAATATTAAAAGCAGCAAGGGAAAAACAACAAATAACACACAAGGGAAGCCTCATAAGGTTAACAGCTGATCTTTCAGCAGAAACTCTGCAAGCCAGAAGGGAGTGGCAGGACATATTTAAAGTGATGAAGGAGAAAAACCTACAACCAAGATTACCCTACCCAGCAGGGATCTCATTCAGATTTGACAGAGAAATTAAAAGCTTTACAGACAAGCAAAGCTAAGAGAATTCAGCACCACCAAACCAGCTTTACAACAAATGCTAAAGGAACTTCTTTAGGCAGGAAACACAAGAGAAGGAAAAGACCTACAATAACAAACCCAAAACAATTAAGAAAATGGTAATAGGAACATACATATCGATAATTACCTTAAATATAAATGGATTAAATCCTCCAACCAAAAGACACAGACTGGCTGAATGGATACAAAAACAAGACCCATATATGTGCTGTCTACAGTAGACCCACTTCAGACCTAGGGACACATACAGACTGAAAGTGAGGGGATGGAAAAAGATATTCCATGCAAATGGAAATCAAAAGAAAGCCGGAGTAGCAATTCTCATATCAGAGAAAATAGACTTTAAAACAAAGACTATTACAAGAAACAAAGAAGGACACTACATAATGATCAAGGGATCAATCCAGAAGAAGATATAACAATTGTAAATATTTATGCACCCAACATAGGAGCACCTCGGTACATAAGGCAAATACTAACAGCCATAAAAGCGGAAATGGACAGTAACACAATCATAGTAGGGGACTTTAACACCCCACTTTCACCAATGGACAGATCATCCAAAATGAAAATAAATAAGGAAACACAAGCTTTAAATGATACATTAAACAAGATGGACTTAATTGGTATTTATAGGACATTCCATCCAAAAACAACAGAATACACATTCTTCTCAAGTGCTCATGGAACATTCTCCAGCATAGATAATATCTTGGGTCACAAATCAAGCCTTGGTAAATTTAAGAAAACTGAAAACATATCAAGTATCTTTTCCGACCACAACGCTATGAGACTAGATATCAATTACAGGAAAAAATCTGTAAAAAATACACACACATGAAGGCTAAACAATACACTACTTAATAACCAAGAGATCACTGAAGAAATCAAAGAGGAAATCAAAAAATACCTAGAAACAAATGACAATGAAAACACGATGACCCAAAACCTATGGGATGCAGCAAAAGCAGTTCTAAGAGGAAAGTTTATAGCAATACAATCCTACCTTAAGAAATAAGAAACATCTCAAATAAACAACCTAACCTTACACCTAAAGCAATTAGAGAAAGTAGAACAAAAAAACCCCAAAGTTAGCAGAAGGAAAGAAATCATAAAAATCAGATCAGAAAGGAATGAAGGAAACGATAGCAAAGATCAATAACACTAAAAGCTGGTTCTTTGAGAAGATAAACAAAATTGTTAAACTATTAGCCAGACTCATCAAGAAAAAAAGGGAGAAGACTCAATAGAATTAGAAATGAAAAAGGAGAAGTAACAACTGACACTGCAGAAATACAAAGGATCATGAGAGATTACTACAAGCAACTATATGCCAATAAAAGGACAACCTGGAAGAAATGGACAAATTCTTAGAAATGCACAACCTTCTGAGAATGAACCAGGAAGAAATAGAAAATATGAACAGACCAATCACAAGCACTGAAATTGAAACTGTGATTAAAAATCTTCCAACAAACAGAAGCCCAGGACCAGATGGCTTTACAGGCGAATTCCATCAAACATTTAGAGAAGAGCTAACACCTATCCTTCTCAAACTCTTCCAAAATATAGCAGAGTTAGGAATACTCCCAAACTCATTCTATGAGCACCATCACCCTGATACCAAAACCAGACAAAGATGTCACAAAGAAAGAAAACTACTGGCCAATATCACTGATGAATATAGATGCAAAAATCCTCAACAAAATCCTAGCAAACAGAATCCAACAGCCCATTAAAAGGATCATACACCATGGTCAAATGGGGTTTAACCCAGGAATGCAAGGATTCTTCAATATACGCAAATCAATCAATGTGATACACCATATTAACAAATTGAAAGAGAAAAACCATATGATCATCTCTACAGATGCAGAGAAAGCTTTTGACAAAATTCAACACCGATTTATGATAAAAACCCTCCAGAAAGTAGGCATAGGGGGAACTTTCCTCAACATAATAAAGACCATATATGACAAAACCACACCCAACATCGTCCTCAGTGGTGAAAAAGAGAAACCATTTCCACTATGATCAGGCACAAGACAAGGTTGCCCACTCTCACCACTATTATTCATCATAGTTTTGGAAGTTTTAGCCACAGCAATCAGAGAAGAAAAATAAATAAAAGGAATCCAAATTGGAAAAGAAGAAGTAAAGCTGTCACTGTTTGCAGATGACATGATACTATACATAGAGAATCCTAAAGATGCTACCTGAAAACTACTAGAGCTAATCAATGAATCTGGTAAAATAGCAGGATACAAAATTAATGCGCAGAAATCTCTTGCATTCCTATACACTAATGATGAAAAATCTGAAAATGAAATTAAGAAAACACTCCCATTTACCATTGCAACCAAAAGAATGAAATATCTATGAATAAATCTACCTAAGGAGACAAAAGACCTGTATGCAGAAAATTGTAAGACACTGATGAAAGAAATTAAAGATGATACAAATAGATGGAAAGATATACCGTGTTCTTGGATTGGAAGAATCAACATTGTGAAAATGACTCTACTACCCAAAGCAATCTACAGATTCCATGCAATCCCTATCAAACTACCAATGGCATTTTTCACAGAACTAGAATAAAACATTGCACAATTTTTATGGAAACACAAAAGACCCTGAATAGCCAAAGCAATCTTGAGAAAGAAAAATGGAGGTGGAGGAATCAGGCTCCCTGACTTCAGACTATACTACAAAGCTACAGTAATCAAGACAGTATGGTACTTGCACAGAAACAGAAATATAGGTCAATGGAACAGGATAGAAAGCCCAAAGATAAACCCACACACATATGGTCACCTTATCTTTGATAAAGGAGGCACCCTCTTCAATAAGACAGCCTGGAAAAAAGACAGCCTCTTCAATAAGTGGTGCTGGGAAAACTGGACAGCTACATGTAAAAGAATGAAATTATAATACTCCCTAACACCATAAACTAAAATAAACTCAAAATGGATTAAAGACCTAAATGTAAGGCCAGACACTATAAAACTCTGAGAGGAAAACATAGGCAGAACATGATGACATAAATCACAGCAAGATCCTTTTTGACTCACCTCCTAGAGAAATGGAAATAAAAACAAAAATAAACAAATGGGTCCTAATGAAACTTTAAAGCTTTTGCAGAGCAAAGGAAACTATAAACAAGACGAAAAGACAACCCTCAGAATGGGAGAAAATATTTGCAAACAAAGCAACTGACAAAGGATTAATCTCCAAAATTTACAAGCATCTAAATATTAAAAAAACAAAAAAACCAATCCAAAAATGGGCAGAAGACCTAAATAGACATTTCTCCAAAGAAGATATACAGGTTGCCAAGAAACACATGAAAGGACGCTCAACATCACTAATCATTAGAGAAATGCAAATCAAAACTATAATGAGGTATCACCTCACACCAGTCAGAATGGCCATACTCAAACAAAAATCTAGAAACAATAAATGCTGGAGAGGTTGTGGAGAAATGGGAATCCTCTTGCCCTGTTGGTGGGAATGTAAATTGATACAGCCACTATGGAGAACAGTATGGAGTTTCCTTAAAAAACTAAAAATAGAACTACCATATGACCCAGCAATCCCATTACTGGGCATATACCCTGAGAAAACCATAATTCAAAAAGAGTCACGTACGACAGTGTTCATTGCAGCAGTATTTACAGTAGCCAGGATATGGTAGCAACCTAAGTGTCCGTTGACAGATGAATGGATGAAGAAGATGTGGCACATATATACAATGTAATATTACTCAGCCATAAAAAGAATCAAAACTGAGTTATTTGCAGTGAGGTGGATGGACCTAGGGACTGTCATACAGAGTGAAGTAACTCAGAAAGAGAAAAACAAAGACCATATGCTAACACATATAAGGTGTCTAAAATAAAAAAAAGGTTGTGAAGCACCTAAGGGCAGGACAGGAATAAAGACGCAGACGTAGGGAATGGACTTGAGGACACAGGGTGGGGGAAGGGTAAGCTGGGACGAAGTGAGAGAGTGGCATGGACATATATACACTACCAAATGTAAAACAGATAGCTAGTGGGAAGCAGCCACATAGCACAGGGAGATCAGTTCGGTGCTTTGTGTCCACCTAGAGGGGTGGGATAGGGAGGGTGGGAGGGAGACGCAAGAGGGAGGAGAAATGGGGATAAATGTATATTTATAGCTGATTCACTTTGTTATACAGCAGAAACTAACACACCACTGTAAAGCAATTATACTCCAAAAAAGATGTTTTAAATCTTCCACCCTGAGACCAGTATGGTGTTCATACAGCCTCAGCCTCGGTCACGCAAACCACTGCCTCACAACAAGGGAAGAGATGAATAAGGTGGGCAAGATCTCATCCTCGACACCACATGATTATAAGCTGTTCCATGAATATAAATCATCCAACACAAATAGTCATCCATTCATTCTCTCAGCAAATGCTTACTGAGTACCTACTCTGGGCTTCACTTTCTAAGGATGGGGGTCACCAGGAAGAAGATGGTCCTCCCAGCATTAACACCTATTTGACAATTTCTACACATTGGATTCCTGATGGTCTTGGTTGAGAAGCACCCCTGCTCTGTTGGTTTCATGGGATGACAGAGAAAGAGTGTTCCAACAGGTAAAGCCTTGGCTTGATGGAAACTGTTTTTCCATCTGAGGAATTTTACTGAACCACCCTGCAGTTTGTATTTCCTGTTTTTGTTCTCTTCAGATGCCAGAAAGCAGGCACTTCATAACTGTTAAAGATCAAGAGTTTTCTTTTTCGTGCAACGCTCAGGCATATAGGAGTCTGTAGGATAAAAGAACACCTTAGCAGCTTGAGGGTATTAAATAGACCAGCAGAGTAATGAACGCTACCTGGACGCTTAGGAGCAAGACACACTGATTTGGTTACTTTTTAATAATTCAAGTTACCCTCACTGCTCATGCTGGGGGGACTGAGCTTAATGAGGCTAATGAATAGCTGCCCTGAAATGAACTACAATTCCCATAAACTTCTTGCACCTGCATTTCTGCAAACAAATCCTACATCTGCCTCCAAAAATCTCTACGGGGGGAGGGGGGTTGTCCGTGTAAAATGTGTGTGTGTGTGTGTGTGTGTGTGTATAAATGCACACACATGTGCATGAGTCACCTCATCCCAGGCTTGTTCTTTTTAGTCTCACCTTGCCCAAAGTATCATCCACTTTTTCTTCTACATTTTATTAAAGATTCTAAATTATTAGCAAATGATGTTTTTTCTAAACATGACCTATTAAAGTGTTCTCATATCATATATTCAAAACCTTACTGCTTCAATATCCTAAGAAGTAGAATTTCAGTAAACTTTTTTTTTTACTAGACACAAAAAATTGATAAAACTGGGAAGACTTTGGATATACGCATTTGATTAGAAATCCAAAGATTCAAGATTTATTTTAAGTTGAGGAGGTATAACTGTGCAATTAATTAATACCTTTTAATGGGCTAAATGAGTTTGTACTTCTTTAATAATCAGAAAAAGACAAAAGAAAAATTCAAAAATATGAAATGGAAATTGAGAGACATGTTATGTATTTATCTTACTCCTGACCACTTCTTAAGAAAAAGAACAAATATGCTCAAGAAAAATTTTATAGAAAATTATCTTCGACTAAAAAGGAACACCAAGTGACGTGGCATGAGACCCAGTAATGCCCTATTCCAAGAATTTGGTGGTCATATTCTAAGAACTTTCTTGTCTCCATGATGTAGCAGTATGCAATAATACTAGCATTATCATCTGAGCGGAATTGGGGTACCCATGTATCTGGAATGGGATATTCATATCCTTGAGGCTACAAATCTTAGGTGAGTGTATCTCCAGAACCCAAGGCCTTTTTCCTTCATAGGAGCTTCCTAGAACCTAAACCCATCTGGATTGGAAGTAAATCCTCTGGGAGGGCTGTGAGTCATATCGGCAGCCCTGGGATGACCCAAGAGAAACTCAGATTCACACTCTTCCTGTCTATACCCACATGGGCATCTATGCCAGGAAATTAGAGAAACTCTGTGCTTATTTAGTCCCCAACTCTTACAGTGCTGGGATGTGGCAATACAGATACATTGGAAGTAGTAGATAACTACAACCTGAAAATGGACTCTGTAAGGGTGCCTGATTTCCTGATTATTTCATCAATTTAAATTAGCTCCTCAGCAAAGGAAACCATAAACAAAATGAAAAGACAACCTACAGACTGGGAGAAAATATTTGCAAATGATGCAACCGACAAGGGGTTAATTTTCAAAATATACTAACATCTCATACAGCTCAATATAAAAAAAAAAAAATCAAAAAATGGGCAGAAGATCTAAATAGACATTTCTCCAAATAAGGCATACAGATGGCCAACAGGCACATGAAAAGATGCTCAATATCACTAATCAGTAGAGAAATGCAAATCAAAATTAAAATGACGTACCACCTCACACCAGTCAGAATGGCCATCATTAAAACGTCTACAAATAACAAATGCCGGGGAGGGTGTGCAGAAAAGGGAAGCCTTCCTACACTGTTGGTGGGAATGTAAGTTGGTGCGGCCACTATGGAAAACAGTATGGAGGTTACTCAGAAAACTAAAAATAGATCTACCATATGATTCAGCAATTCCACTCCTGAGCATATATCCAGAGAAAATTCTAATTTGAAAAGATACAAGCACCCCTTTGTTCATAGCAGCACTATTTACAATAGCCAAGTCATGGAAACAACCTAAATGTCCATCAACAGATGCATGGAGAAAGAAGATATGGTATATATATATATATATATATATATATATATATATATATATATATATATATACACACACACACACACACACACACACATACAGTGGAATATTACTCAGCCATAAAAAAGAATGAAATAATGCCATTTGCAGCTACATGCATGGACCTAGAGATGATCATACTAAGTGAAGTAAGTCAGAAAGACAAATACCATATGATATCACTTATTTGTGGAACCTAAAACATGACACAAATGAACTTACATACGAAACAGACTCACATAGAGAACAGACTTGTAGTTGCCAAGGGGGAGGGGTGTGGGGGAGTGATGGATGGTGAGTTTGGGACTAGCAGATGCAAACTATTATATATAGAATGTATAAACAACAATGTCCTATTGCATAGCTCAGGGAACTATATTCAATATCCTATAATAAACCCTAATGGAAAAGAAAAAAATTAGCTCCTAACGAGATCTTCATTTGATGTCTGACAAATTATTCTAATGTTGCTCTAAAAGAACAAGACTAATCTTTTTTAAGAGGCAGGATTCTGCTATCAATTATTTTAATATAAAACTATAAATATTATAATATTAGAACAAACAGTAGTCTCTAAAACCAACTCTTATCTATAAAAAACTTACTGTAAAATAAAGAGCATATCTTGAGTCAGTCCAACCTCTTACGCTGGAAAAGTCGACAGTTCAGAAAAATAATTCAGGTTGAGCCCTACCTCATACTACTGCCAAAATAAATTTTTGTAAAATATTAGAAGCATGTGTAAATTATCACCTAATCGTTCTCTAGAATAGGAATTAATTTCCAAGCATAAAAGTAATAGGAAAAACATCACAAAGGAAAAGATAGTTTTGACCACACAGGATTTTAAAGCCTCTGCATATCCCTCCTCAAAAAAAATAAAATAAAACATAAATTGAAAAAAATTGCAATCAACAGTCAGTACTTTACAGTGAGCTTTGCAAATTAATAAGAACCACAGTATTTCAATATAAAAATGAGCACGGCACACAGACATTTACATTGTCTAACAGATACAAGAAAATAACTTCCTACCTCATAGGAATTTAAAAAATCAAATTGAAAGAACACTGAGAAACCACTTTTCACTTTTTAAGTCAGCAAAACAGCTAACATGATTAATAACACACGTTGATGAAGTTAGTAAGCCAGGCACTCTCCAGCACTGCTAGCCAGGGTGCAAATAGGCACAGCCTTTGCGGAAAGTAATTTGGCATTTTGGCAATTTAAGAGCCTTTTAAAAAGTTCATAGTTCATATCCTTTGACACAATAATTTTACATCTAAGAATCTATTCTTAACAAAATAATGAGATGGACTTTAAGATTTTGCTACACGCGTGAATCCAACAAGTATTTTCTGAGAGCCTGTTCTATGCTGGGCCCTGTGTTGGCAGTCATGGTGAATAAGACAAACAGGGCTACTGACCATCTGTTACTTTAAAAATGATGTTTACTGTGATATTTCTAGTATGCCAACCCTAAAAACAATCTAAGTAACACAATAAGGGAATGAGTAAATAAATTACGGTATGTTCATAAAACAATATTATAAGGGCATTAAAAATAACTTTTGGAAATATGTGTAGTGACATGGGAAAATGCTTATGTTAAAATGTTAAAAGCCAAAAAATCATTATGCAAGACCAAATATATAATATTACTACAATTATGTAAAAATATATATATACTCAATGTAACATAGGTTACATAAGTGATCTCTGTATTTTTCTAAAAGTCATAAAACCTGGGCTCTAGTCTCAGCTTCACTGCTTATTACATGACTATGGGAAAGTCAGTTGAACGTCACAAGCCTCAATTTTCTAATTTGTAAAATGGAGCCGTAATTCAGGCCTTGACACCCTCCCAGAACACAAATCAGATAATGCATGAACTGGTGTTCTGTAAGTTGAAAAGTTCTAAACAAATAACTGCATACTGGATTTTCTTATTAGAGAAGAATGATTAGATCTGAAAGACTGAACTCCTTTCTCCTACTTTGCTATGTCTCCTCTCTACTTCAAATTCCTATTCAGGGCTTCCCTGGTGGCGCAGTGGTTAAGAGTCCGCCTGCCGATGCAGGGGACGCGGGTTCGTGCCCCGGTCTGAGAAGATCCCACATGCCGCGGAGCGGCTGGGCCCATGCCATGGCCGCTGAGCCTGCACGTCCGGAGCCTGTGCTCCGCAATGGGAGAGGCCACAACAGTGAGAGGCCCGCGTACCGCAAAAAAAAAAAAAAAAAAAAATTCAATACAATGTTCATTTAGGGGAAGTTTTTCTTGACTTGTCCCATTCTCTCTCGATCACTTACTTTGCATCTTTGCCACATTTATATGTACTACATTAATTCACACTTGTTGGCCAAGTATATCTCACATAGTGACTTTTCTTTTTCTAATCTGGAATCATTTATGAACTGAGTTTTTAGGAAATTCTAAAACTTCCGTTTCTTCATGCCTATCCTAATCTTTTGCCCAAAGGAAATAGGGACATAACAACTGATTTGCCCTAAAATCAACAGATCTCTTCAGGAAAACATTCTGTAATGTCTCTGATGGGTGACAACTGGATCTAAAATATTATTCCCATCGCTATTATATTTTAAGTGTAAACCTTTCTCTGAGGTGAAGACCACCCACCTGATGCCTTGTGAGGCACTGTTCCCAGCAGAGGGACATTGACGGTTGGGTCTGCCATGATGCCTTTATCCAGGGAGCGCAAGGACAGGAATTCATAGAAGTATTCTGCCTACAACAAAAGGCATTGACAATCAGCACCATGGAAACCACAGAGAGTGGGAAGGCACTTCTCAATTCATCATCCCTCTGATGGAAGACTGACATTTTTCACTACAGGAATTCTGGAGCATACGGCACTTAAAATATTGTGTAGGCATAACTCTCTCTTCTGGGTTTTAGAACTCTAGAATTAGACTCTGCTTGGAGAGAAGTGATTCTTTAAAAATATTAATAACACATGTCCACGATATTCACAAGGTAGCCTTTTAGCTTAAAAGGATTGAGAAAACTTCTCTTAAGGAAACAGGTGATGTCAAAACAATCTTCAACTAGCCCTTAGAAAATCCACCTGAGCTTCTTGGGTCATTCTTTAATTCTTTTCAAATCTGACGTGAGTCTTTGACCAGAATTTGGAAAGATGTAATAAGTAAGTGATAATGAAAGCAGCAACCTATTGGCAAAAGAAGACATGAAATTCCAAAATTTAATTATCTTGGTGTGAATGTTCATTTTTCAGTATCATTCCCTTTGGAAGGTTTATATTTAACATCTCAATTTAATTATGGAGAGAAAAGTCTAAAAATGTGAAAACCACCTCTTCAATATGACAACAAGCCGTAAAGCTTTATATTGTAAACATTTTCATTTTCCCACTGAGTCTAGTTGAGAAATGATTCTTGCTACTTGAATGGCCATGAAATACTGAAAGTAGTGATGTATAATCTCACTCAAGCTTTGATGCTTAACTGATTCTCAGCTGGATTATTAAAACGGTTTGTGATGGAAACAATGTGTTCTTGCTTAAGAATAAAGAACAATCAATAAATAGCACAGATTCTGAAATGAAAGATAGGCAGATTGAGAGGTTCTGCAGTTATCTGTAGGATATCCAGAATTTGGATGGGTTAATTAAGTTGATTACATAAACATGGGATAGGAAGAGGTTTAAAAAAGAATACAGCCTATCTTATATGTAGTATAAAAATTTATATGCAGTATAAAATTTATTTTCCAATGTGGAAGATATAAGAGATATATGGTAGACATTGACACAACTTTCTGCCTTAAGTCACAATATCAATGTATTAGGCATTAAGGGCTTTACCATGAGGGTGATCATGCAAAAGGGTAATCTCAGCAGCTATAGGGACACTGTCCATGCCTGGAGTGAGTTGAAAAGCACTTGCAGCTTTCACTAGGTCAGAAGGGGCACCTTCACTGACCAAGTTCCCACTGCAACCGCTTCTTTGAATTGTGGCAGTGGTTCCAGAAGACCACTGTGAAAGGTTCCCTGGGTGGGTAAAAAGAGTTGTGTGAATTAATTTTACTAAATTCATTCACTTAGGAGGGCCCTGAGGATAAAGGGTCATAAGACAGTTAACTCCTACCCTGTCTAAGGGAAGGATTGCAAGAATTCTGATGAAAAGAGTGTCATCAGGAAAGGTCATTCAATTGGAATGAATTCCTTTGAAAAAGAAAACATTATTTATGTCCCTTCAGGAAAACCAACGACTATTAAAAGTGGGCTGCTACTTAGACGGCGTTTCGTGAATCTAGGTGTTTTAAATGACTTCTACCGGCTGTGCTTCCCTCTATACTTTACTAGATAATATTTGTCATTCCCCTTTTTGTTCTAAAGCATATCATGGTAGGTATTATGAAGGGATTTAGCACTGTATGCCCTTGTAATTAATAACTTTTGGTTACTTATATTACCAAGTACAGTAATATCAGCTAGCAACAATAACACAACAACCACTTGTGAAATTCCACATGCCAAAATATTCGAAATATTTGTATTTATAGTACATTTAACAATGGAAAAGAGCTGAGTGGACAGAGTGCAAATATGTTGAAAATAAAACATTTCAGTAGCTATATTGCTTCAAATAACACATAATGTTATCATTTGCTGCTCCATAATTATACCTTTCACGTTATAAATTAAATCTGTTTATATGGATGATGTATTTTAAAAATGCATTTATAAAAACTAATATAATTTCAGTAAGTTTTTAAAATCATTTTTTGCATTAATAAGAAAAAGGATGGAAGACTAGACACCAAGATTAAAACAATGACTGTGTAGGATTTTTTTTTTTTAATTGGAGTGTAATTGCTTTACGATGTTGTGTTAGTTTCTGTTGTACAACAATGTGAATCAGCTATATCCCACCCCTCTAGGTCATAACAGAGCACTGAGCTGAGCTCCCTGTGCTATGTGGCTGCTTCCCACTAGCTGTCTATTTTACACATGGTAGTGTATATATGTCAATGCTACTCTCTCACTTCGTCCCACCCTGCATCCACAAATCCCTTCTCTACATCTGCGTCTCTTTTCCAAATTTTCCACATGTGGTTCCATGACTTTTATAGTGAAATAAATACACTTATTTAACAACAGACATTAATCATATACCCTGCTTTCAGTTCTGTGTGGCTGATGAGAATCATTGGCTCTATTTGTATAAATCTCTGATCAGAGTTGAAATATTCTTCTTGGGCTTCTATTCAGTGGGGCCACGCTCACGTAACAATGTATTTAATCTCCTGCAGTCTCCCTGAAAGTGTGCTTCCAGAAAACAACACTCGGTATTTAAGCAGATTCTGAATGTCTCTTTCAAAAGCTTTTGATGATGTTCACAGAAAGTGGGGCTGAAAGAATTTCACTCAGTCCAGAAATATAACTTCATAGAACCTTTGGGTCTCCTGTTGTTGCTTTTGAGTGTGGTCACGTAAAGTAGGTTGGGAAGCACGAATGCGCTATATTCAGTTCCAGAGAGTTTATAATTGGCATTGGCATGGCCTCGCCACAGGATGCAGCTAGGTTTAATAAACTTCTCTGGCAAGCCAATACTCTGATCTTATCAATCACGGATTTTACACTACAGGTTTTAGGATGTCCGTTTGATTTCTTTGAGAATCAGTAAACATCATGGCTTTTCTACTACAGTTCTATCACAAGGAACTGGTCAAAACAGTTTCTTCTTCGGATCTTATCAGCAAAAGGCAGCTGCCAGAGAAAACCTTTTTACTTATTTGGCTTTCTTTTTAGAGATGATGATGCTGTAATCTCTAAAGTATATGATTTTCTTCATACCTGGTATATATTTTTCAAAAGGACTTTGTCCATGTTCATGTCCACTGCCTTCTTACAAACTCCAACTTGAAAACCACTTAGAAATTGACCCACCCTTTGTCTGATCTCAACACTGACTTCTTTCAGTTTCACTTTGTCATTATAAAGCAATCTATCAAAATCACCAATACCACATAAATATTTTTACAAATAAATTATCATCACCATGAGGTAGAGATGAAATATATTCCTCATTTAGCTTAAGGGCTTAAATAGTTCCCTCAAAATCATAGAAAATGGCTGATGGAAGAGGTGATAGATTTATTAATGTCATATTATAACTCCTAGACAGGACTTTCTGTTTTTACTTTATTTATAATCAACATTCTTAGTCCCAAAACTCTCTCCTGGAAGAACTTATTTGGGGGCAAATAAAACCTAAATTCTATGCCAAAGAGAACAGAGAGCTAGCTTTAAAGTTTGGGAACAAGTTTCACAAATTGCACATTTATTATTGAGATAAAAGTAACTCAGAGCATGAACTGCAATAGGGAGGTGGCATGTTGGAGAGCATAAAACCTCTATTAGGAAAAAGTACATTCTGTTACATTAAATGACACTAGTGGAAACTCAGGTAGGGGTAACTAGGATGCTTATTTGGGAAACACATGAAAGGATTGCCTTGTATTCAAACAAAGAATGGGTCTATTCAGAAGAATAATTCACTTCTAAATTAAGTTGCTGAGAAATCTTGCTGGCCTGGTTTGCCATGCAGTAAATTTTCTTTTCATAGAGAGGTATAAAAGACACCCAAATATTATCAAGAAAGGAGGGCTGGAAGCCATTTAACTTGCTTCCAAGCAACTTGGCTGAATATTAGAGTTGTTCCTTCCAGAAGAGATGAAGACATCATTTAAACAGCAAAATGGGATAACTCATAAGGCCTTTGCTCTGGCACTCATTTTTGGGTAGACATGGAGAAAGGAAGCAGAGAATTGCATTAACCATTGGAAGGAATGGAGAGAATCCAGTATTTCTTTTCCACCTTTGAAGTTCTGAGTTTATGGTATACACTTAATCTAATAAGCACAATAATTGCAGGAACCTCTGAGTTAAGAATCAAAGGTTCTTCATAAAACCATGGCTCTCAAACCTCTTTTAACTTCATGCATTACGATGTTGGCCTAAGTATTCATGGGAAAACTTAAACAATAAAGGTATCGTATTTGTCCCTCCAAAATTCTCAGGTGATTTAAAAATACAGAACAGGACTTCCCTGGTGGCGCAGTGGGTAAGAATCCTCCTGCCAATGCAGGGGACACGGGTTCGAGCCCTGGTCTGGGAAGATCCCACGTGCCACAGAGCAACTAAGCCCGTGCGCCACAACTACTGAGCCTGCGCTCTAGAGCCCGCGAGCCACAACTACTGAAGCCCACGCACCTAGAGCCCGTGCTCCGCAACAAGAGAAGCCACCGCAATGAGAAGCCTGCGCACCACAATGAAGAGCAGCCCCCACGCACCACAGTTAGAGAAAGCCCACGCGCAGAAATGAAGAGGTCTTCATTTCTTCACGCAGCCAAAAATAAAAAATATAAATAAATAAATAAATTTATTAAAAAAATACAGAACATACTGCCATAAAGTTTGAAATTTTACCAATAATTTTTGCTGAGTGTTCATTATACTCTAGTCACTGTTCATTTAATTGTCACAACAGCCTACTATTATAGCATACAAGTATGTTCAGATTAGCCAGGCCCTGAGCCTGAGAATTACTAAAGGAATATAAAATAGCTCCTACACAGTATGTGAAATGCAAGAAGAAATCTACTAAAATAAGCAAGAAAGGAAAATAGTTCAATGCTGAAGTCCCAAACAAAACGAATAAGCATGCCCAATGCTTAAAATAATCTGACACCTGAATGTCTAGACCAAAAATGCCAGATCTCACGTTCTTCCTCGGCATTCTTCTTGTTACCTCTCTGCAAAATTTCATCCTTCAAACTCACAACTCCTTATCCTTGGATTCTGCGACAGTCCACTGATTCTTGTCCCACATCTTGACCTTCCTGCATGTCCTTATTAAGTCTCCTTTCAGCTCACAGTCTCAGAAAATCGTTCGCACTCAAGCCTCAGCTCTTCATTCGTTACATTCTGCCATAAAACTCCCGCACTTTCACAGACTGAAGTACTGAATATTTCCTTCTGAGCAATGATGCTCAGGGCGAAACATTTACACCATGTCATGGCGTGCTGTTTCAGCATGGAGCCTCGTTCACAAAGCACCATCCCCACCTGATTTCTTTGCATCTGTCGACAGTATTATCATTTTTCCAGAATAAAGGCACCAAACCTTAGAGTTGTTTCTTGCCTCTCCCGATAGCCAGACACAAAAATCTTATCCTTTCTCTTTTCGTAATCTTTTTTTTAAACATCTTTATTGGAGTATAATTGCTTTACAATGGTGTGTTAGTTTCTGCTTTATAACAAAGTGAATCAGCTATACATATACATATGTCTCCATATCTCCTCCCTCTTGCGTCTCCCTCCCTCCCACCCTCCCCATCCCACCCCTCTAAGGTGGTCACAAAGCACCGAGCTGATCTCCCTGTGCTATGCGGCTGCTTCCCACTAGCTATCTACCTTACGTTTGGTAGTGTATATATGTCGATGCCACTCTCTCACTTTGTCACAGCTTACCCTTCCCCCTCCCCATATCCTCAAGTCCATTCTCTAGTAGGTCTGTGTCTTTATTCCCGTCTTAACCCTAGGTTCTTCATGACCTTTTTTTTTCCTTAGATTCCATATATGTGTTAGCATACGGTATTTGTTTTTCTCTTTCTGACTTACTTCATTCACTCTGTATGACAGACTCTAGGTCCATCCACCTCACTACAAATAACTCAATTTCATTTCTTTTTATGGCTGAGTAATATTCCATTGTATATATGTGCCACATCAATTCCGTCTCTTCCTTTCATTCCCACTGCTCACCCTAACCCAACCTTTATTTCTTCAAGGTGGCATTACTGTAACATTTCTGAAATATCCTTCCTCTCTGCCGCTTTAAAATATCTGCCATAACATAAGCCAATATATCTAATGAAAACATCACTTTTTTATTGAAGTATAGTTGATTTACAATATTGTGTTAGTTTCAGGTGCACCACATAGTGATTCAGTATTTTTGCAGATTATATTCCATGATAGGTTATTACAAGATAATGGGTATACTTCCTGGTGCTACACAGTATATACTTGTTGCTTATCTATTTTATATATAGTAGTTTGTATCTCTTAATCCTATCCTCTTAGTTTGCCTCTCCCCCCTTCCCTCGCCCCTTTGGTAACCACAAGCTTGTATTCTATATCTGTGAGTCTGTTTCTGTTTTGTATATACATTTATTTATATTATTTTTTATTTTTTTGATGTGGACCATTTTTAAAGTTTTTATTGAATTTGTAACAATATTGCTTCTGTTTTGTGTTTTGGCTTCGTGGCGGAGAGGCACGTGGGATCCTAGCTCCCCAACCAGGGGTTGAACCCACACACACCCCTGCACTGGAAGGCGAAATCGCAACCACTGGACCGCCAGGGAAGTCCCTGTGTTATTTTTTAGATTCCACATGTAAGTGATACAAAGTATTTTTCTTTGTCTGACTTATTTCAATAAGCATAATATTCTCTAGGTTCATCCACACTGCTGCAGATGGCAGTATTTCATTCTTTTTTATGGTGGAGTAATATTCCATTGTGTGTATAAACCACATCTTCTTAATCCAATCATCTGTTGGGCCCTTGGGTTGTTTCCATGTCTTGGCTATTGTAAACAGTGCTGCTATGAACATAGGGGCTCATGTATCTTTTTGAGTTAGTATCACTTTCGCCACATCACAATCCTTTCCTGTCTCTCTTTATCTCCAGGATAAGGCCTTTAGCCTGTCTGAATGTCCTTCCACAATTTGGGTCCACATTTCCTTTGTTTCTTACTACTCCCCAACAGGGATACACTGATGGAGCTCAACTGGCCTGCTCTGTACCTACCGGAGCCACACCTGTATCCCAGTGTTTTGGCCTATACTGACCTGTGATAGGACTTAAACCAGCCTGGCCCTTAAACATGTACCACCATGTATTATTATGAAACTTTTCACATGTGTATATCATGTATTCTCATATACATTTTGGATTCTTTGTGTTGAGGGTGGGATTATATATTTTTTTCCAGAACTCTATTGGAGATTCACTCAGCCTTGTGCACAGCACGAGGTATTGAATAAATATTTGCTGAATGAATGAATGACCTACCAAGGAACGTCCAGATGTGTAAGCCCACTGCGTTCCAGAACACATGGTTGTGGTGAAGTGGCGTTCGCCTCTGATTCTACTGATAGGCAGCAGCTTCTCTGTTTTGGCAATTGCTCAATTACTTTTATGGGTCAAAAGATTCTCTTTTACTTTGCTGTGTGGCAGTCACCGCAGCATACATAGAGAATAGAGAACATTTTAGAAGAAAAGAGCAGTCAAAGAAACATTGACATTTGATAGCCAGCCAATCTGGGCATAGTTTGTAACCGTTTTATGCTTGTTTGGGGACAAAACCTTGGCAATCAGTCTCCCAGAAGGAATATAAGCAAATCGTGTAAACAAGGTCCAGTTCTGAATCATGACTGTCCAGCGCTCCTCTGGTTCATATTTCCCACTTGCATCTCTCCTATAAGTTACATAGATATACTTATAAGGACATGCAATTTATATAATTTTAAAAGTTTATAAATTTTGTAAAATTGTATAAATTTACATAAATTTTGCCTTCTGTAAGTTACAATATGCAATTGCCAATGTCACTGAAATATCAACAATGACTTTTTTCCTGCTTTCTTTTGAAACTGGCTCTAAGAGGAACTTGTTTCAACAACAAAAAGAAAAAGCACCTTCTCATGCAGAGTAGTTATTTAATTATGTCGCTGGCTTGGATTAAATTGACATTGAAATTAACATTTTTAAGGAGAGAATTTCAATCAGCCTAGTTCTTCTGTTCTAGTAATTGTTTTTATACACACTAGAGTAGACCACAGTCAGTGGGCTGGTTGAGGGAGTGAAGTTATTGGAATATAATGGTAATAGTAAAACTTAAAGTCCAAGTAAACACACCCGGGACCACAAGAGTTTTGTAAACTAAAACTGGCAGGAGATCACACGGTTTGGCTTCACATGAATCTGAAATATCTAAGACATTTTCCATTTTTTCCTCCTAGGGTTTGGAACCATCATCGCTCATGCAAACCAGAAACAGACCCGGTTATCTGACAAATCCCTGGCTAGTCACTCTCTTTTAAGATTCCTAAAGATAGGAAAGCAATGCAAGAGAGCTATATTGCTATTTTGTATTAGATAAAACGAAAAGTTAGGTTTTGTTTTCTTTTTAATTTTTTTGAGGGAGGGGTATAACAAGGCGGCAGAAAAGCAAAGCATTAGAGAATGGAAAAGGTTTTTTTAAAGTTCTTTTGAAGACTGAAAAAAAGAGTATCAGTATAAAGACCACGTAGGCTCTGAACAAAATACAGTCCCCGTTCAGCACATGTTCACCAGACTGCCAAAATTTTCCTTGGAAAGAGCAATGTTGGTAGGGTAGGAGATAGATGGGCCCCTGGGCTGGATGGCTGGTCTTTGTCAGGTGGAGTAAAATTGAAGCTTTGTTCTCACCAGACACTCCAGAAGCTGAGCTCTGCTGAAGTAAAGAGATAAGATGACCACTGCTAAGGTCAAGGAAAACTTCCCTGTCTGCACATGCACAGGAAAGCTCCTTGGGGGTGAAAAAGGGAGGGTGCGCCACCCCATAATAAGTGTGGACATATGCCCCACAGGCCTCTGCGGTGGGATCCATCTTAGCAAAAATTTGTGCACACATGTTGGGGAGGATCCTAGGACCAGTCAAGTGTGGAAAATAGAACAAGATAATTGTCCAAAGGTAAACAAAGACCCGGAAGGACTGTCCTATATAAGTGATTTAAATCACCTCTTTACTGTGCTCCTCCCCTCATTAGAGAGGACCTCCGTACCCTTTCTCTCTGGGTGTGTATTTCTGCCTTGCTTCTGTCTTAAATAAACAGACTCCTTATCTGTGTGCTCTCCTACATGTTATGCTGTGTCTCTGATAATAAACTTTGTACCTGTTTTTACCTCCTTGAAACATTCTTGCTTTCAAATGGGGATAAGAGCCAGGGAAACTTTGTCTTTAGCCTCTAGCTCCTGGTGGTCCAGCGGCTAGGATTCCTGGTTTTTTTCATCCAGGCTACCCGGGTTCAATTCCTGGGCACGGAACTAAGATCTCTCTTCAGGACCGCTCACTGCTGCCTCTCTGAGATCATCGACAACAGTGGGGTTTTTGAAAGCTTCATTTCTTTTTATTCCTCAAGGCTTCTGGGACAAGTACCTCCTTCTCAGAATAAGCCTGCCCTAATTCAAGTATTTGTAAAGTTATGGGTCAGTGCCAACCTAAAAACTGGGCAGTAGGAAGGAGGACCATATTGGGCGATATTGCGTGGGGTAAGGTAAGGGACTGAGGAAAGAAAACATCATTACAAGTGGTGCAGCTGGCACTTTGAGGGCTAGGGACAGTCTATACAGGCGGTATGGGGAAAAAAAACAGTGTGGAGGAACTCCGGAGTACAACTACAACGTCTCCTGGACACTAAGAATAATTATTGGAGAGCATGGAAGGGCTGATAAAGCAGCAGTATGACTGCAGGTGTTCTAGAGGAGACGGGAGAGGGAGAGTTCAGTTCTGACAAAGGAAAAGGAATACTTTTTCTATTTTTTTCCTTCACATCTCAAGATTTATATTTGAATATTTCTTTTCTTAAAGCTTCAGAAGCAGTCATCGGATATTCACTTAACGGAGGTGGTGGGTGGGAGAGAATGTGCTAAGAGCTATTTCTCTAATAATTTAGAAACCGCGCGAGTACCCTTAACACCTCGTTTAATTCTTCATCAGTATCTCATCCCCTCACTCTCTTTCACATAATTCACTTGGTGGTATATTTCAGCGTATCACATTTTTGGGGGGCAGAATGACACTTATAAAGTGTACCAATAAATTTGGGTAGTACATATAAGTAGCTCAAAAGAGGCAAAGTTAATATTTCATTTCTTTCAGAGTTCTTTATAATTTATCTCTAGAGGTATATATTTATTACATTCTATTGATAAAAAGTGTTTGAAATTTTTAACGGACTTAGAAATGTCAGGAGATAGTCTCAGTGATGGCTTTTAAAATATTTAATATTAGGTCATATTTTTCTTAGTTTAAGCTTCAGGTAAAGAATTGCTTCTGCAATTCTTTATTATTTTTTTTATTGAATCCACATGGACAGTATTAACTTCTCTGATAAAACCCAGAAAAAAGACTTTCTCCCTTAACATTGTTTAAAAAAAAATGCATTAAACTAACTTGTTAATGGTTATGAGATATGCCTTAATTTGACTTCTTTGTTCATATCATTTCAATTTCATATATCAGAATACTATGTGACAAGATATCCTCCAATGGCCAGTTGTTCTGTTCCTACCTAAGAGCCAAAGAGAAAAATAATCTGTAACCTCATAATTAGATTTGCAAAGTCCAAATTTTAGAGAACTCGTCTTACTAGCAAAAGATTCAAATAATAGTCACCACTATAAAGTTTTTTATACTTCAGAAAAAGCCATTGCCTCCAACATACAGCACAATTAGCCTTTTACATCTTCTAAGCTCCTCTGGACATTTGCTGCTATAAAATTGTTAGTCATCCATGCGCCAATCGTCCCTCTTTAAGAAAAAGAGAAACGGCACTGAAGCAATTTCCTGGAGACTACTGACGCTGAAGACCCATAATCTGAGGACTGGCTACATCTATGTGGCTAACTCCAGTCGTCTCCGAGGACCCCTGAGCAATTCTTTTAAACATCCCTAGCTTCTCCCTTCTCCTACACACAAGTCCATAGATTCCCCCAAGTCCTCTGCCCCATTCCTGCTGTCTTCACTCAACTCACGACAATATCTTATCCACAATGAAAACAGAGACTGCCAGATAGGAACTCTCTCAACTTTCCTCCGTCTACCTACAAAGAGGCCACATCCACATTCCATCCTGCTTCCTTCCCACATCCTCTGAGACTGGCTCCATCAATAATGTCATCTTCTCTCATCTATAATAATGTGATGAAAAGGTTAAAAACCCAACCCTGTGCCTACCAGGCTATCTTTCTTCCTTCCTATTATTATGATGTTTCCAGAGGAGGCTATACTTGTGGCCTTGGTTTTCTTGCCCATCGGTCTTCAGCTCACTAGAGTATGGCTTTTTTCTCTCATTACTATTAAAATGTTTTCCTAAAAGGTCACGGATGACTTCCAAGTTGTTAAATCCATTGAGCACTTTTCTGCCTTAATCTCTCCTGTGTTCTCTTAAATTTTTTTAACACAATCAGCTTCTCTCTTTGACCTATACATAAAAACAATTTGGGTTTTCTGTCTCCTTCTCTATGACCTTCACATGCTTCTCTTTTTATAACTGCACCTTACAACGAGTTTGGAATGTGGGCCCATACACCATTAGAGAATCCATAGCTTTTGTGTTTATATGTATATGACTATTCTGGGGGGAGAGTAGACCCTAGCTTTTATCACATTCTTAAAGGAGTCCATGACTCAAAAAAAAAAAAAAAAAAAGGTTAAGAACCACTGCCTTCAAGGTTGATGTTTACTTCTGGTCTGCTCTTCTTGCTTCTGCTCTCTTCTTGGGGTGTCTTAATCGTTTCTATGTCTTCGATTTACACCTACATTTCCATGATCTCCAAATTTTTATCTCCAGTTTTCACCCTTCTTCTGAGCTCTAGATTCATATCGACAGCTGTCTACCAGACATCTACCCTTGGACTTAACATGCTTGAACCAAACTCATTATCTTCCCAATGAACCTGTTCACTTACATGTCTTTAGACAACAAGTGCCCTGTAACCAGTGGCCCAAGCTCTAAACGTGGCAGTCTTTTTAGACTATTCTTTCAACACCCACCTCTACAAACTTTCACTGATTTCTCAAATCTATTTCCTTCTTTCCTTCCCATTGTTACGACCAAAATTCAGACATTTCTCACTCATGCTCCTGTAATTGTCCCTCAACAAATCTTCCTATTAATGAATGACCTCCAGATGTATGCCCTCCAATCCACATTATCATCCAGTTTTTCCTCCTGAATGCCAGCTGGACCACATCACCGCTCCCACGTAAAACCCTTAATAATTTCTAACCACAGGAGGAGTTCAGCTACAGCTTTGCACTGGGCTCTGCACACCAGCCTCTTCTCTCATGTCTTTCCTCACGAGGCACTGATCCGGTCACAGCAAGCTTTGAATCCACTGAGCTGCCATGCTCTCTCATGAACCCTGCTGCCTCCTCTACACTTGGAATGTCTAGCCCTGCCCTTGTCCACCAGGCAAGGTCCACCTTGACTTACCTCTCCAGACTCAGGTGAAATGTCACCTCTTTGGTAAAACTCTTCCACTCCAGATGCTCCTTTCCTGTACTCTTCCTTATCTTTACTATCGTATTTATGCTAACAATCTAGTTACTTGTCTTCCCACTCTCCCTTAGGCAGAGGATCTTGTCTGTTCTTATTTGAATCCCCGATGACTTAATATATTTTTTGTGGCTCAAAAATGATTATAAAAAAACAGATACAAGCTTTAAGTCCAGTTAGTCATCTCCTTAAAAATAACAGGTAAATCAGGTCTTACCACGTCTAGTCCAAGTCATGAAATTTCTGACTTTAAACGAAACAGAAGCCCCAGTATACTTGTGAAGCTTTGATCGAGGGAGGTAGACTGGAATTCCAGTCACAAGTCCGCAGGAAACGGGTGACAATGAGGCCACACACAAGAAAACTAAGCTGCCTCTGAGTTGGCCCTCCGCTGAGACAGCTAGCAGTCCAAATAACACCATCCAGACTCTGGGGTGAATCTGGGTGAGACTCAGGCTACAGTCAGACCAACTTGGCTCGAATTCTAATTCCACGACTTACTAGCTGGCCTTGGGCAAAATCTTAGCCTCTTATTCATTCAACACATATGTACTGAGTGTGCCAGACACTAGGCTTTCTGTATGCCTACAATGCCAAGGATGAGTAAAAACAGATCTGGTTTTTGTCCTTATGGAGTTTGCAGGCTGGAAGGGGGTTGATCATTAATCAAATAATTAAGACTGTGATAAAGTAGTTCAGAGGAGATGTAGAGCTTTGCGAATACGTAATTTGACTTAGCTTGGGGTCAAGAAAGGCTCGCCTGAGGTCTGCTGAATGCACGGAAGTTACACAGGTGAAAGAGGGAGCAGCATTTTCGGCAGTGGAAAGATCAGGTGTGTAAGCTCTGACAGGGCTTTGGCAAGCATGAGGAACCGCAGGGTTCCGAGCACTGTTGCAAGGATTAAAATAAATAATGTGTGTAAAGCAGATAGCCAATGTTGGCACACAGTAAGCATTCAACAAACAGCAGGATTAATACGCGAGTCCCTTACTCATGGCGTGTGGCAGCAGTTTCTAGACAGTGGGAGAACGCATAGGTAGAAGGAAGCAGTCTGAGGATTTCTGGGTGTTTGGGGCTGGAGGAGTGTGATCAAGAGGGTTCTCACAGTCCTGAAGGACATCAGCCATGTGCTGTGGTTATAGGGAGAAGAGTTCAAAAGGAGAGCAGTGGCTGTGAAAATAGTCTAAAAACCTTTTCCTTTTCTGCTTATTGCAGACGTGGGTTTATAGTTCAGGTTATCCTGTGTAGGCAAAATTGCAATTACCTTATTTCTTTAGCTTTAAAACAAGTTAGAAATGTCTTTTCAAACTATTAATTTAGAGGATAGAAGAACAAGTATGACTACACCACAGAGATGTAATCAGAAATATCTAGGCTATGGGAAACTCTATATGCCAAAAACCTAGTCTCCTCAACAAAAATTTGAAGAAATTTAAAAATGAGAGCAATGGAGGGGAAACATAGATTAAAAGAGACCTAAAAGACTTAGCAACCAATCACAATATGTGGACCTTATTTTTGGATCCTCATTCAAATAAACAAACCTTTAAAAATGTATGATGTTATACACCATGATCAAGTGGGGTTTATTCCAGGAATGCAAGGATTCTTCAATATACGCCAATCAATCAACGTGATACACCATATTAACAAACTGAAGGAGAAAAACCATATGGTCATCTCAATAGATGCAGAGAAAGCTTTTGACAAAATTCAACACCCATTTTTGATAAAAACCCTGCAGAAAGTAGGCATAGAGGGAACTTTCCTCAACATAATAAAGGCCATATATGACAAACCCACAGCCAACATCGTCCTCAATGGTGAAAAACTGAAAGCATTTCCACTAACATCAGGAAGAAGACAACGTTGCCCACTCTCACCACTCTTATTCAACGTAGTTTTGGAAGTTTTAGCCACAGCAATTGGAGAAGAAAAGGAAATAAAAGGAATCCAAATCGGAAAAGAAGAAGTAAAGCTGTCACTGTTTGCAGATGACATGATACTATACATAGAGAATCCTAAAGATACTACCAGAAAACTACTAGAGCTAATCAATGAATGTGGTAAAGTAGCAGGATACAAAATTAATGCACAGAAATCTCTGGCATTCCTATACACTAATGATGAAAAATCTGAAAGTGAAATCAAGAAAACACTTCCATTTACCATTGCAACAAAAAGAATAAAATATCTAGGAATAAACCTACCTAAGGAGACAAAAGACCTGTATGCAGAAAATTATAAGACACTGATGAAAGAAATTAAAGATGATACAAATAGATGGAGAGATATACCATGTTCTTGGATTGGAAGAATCAACATTGTGAAAATGACTCTACTACCCAAAGCAATCTACAGATTCCATGTAATCCCTATCAAACTACCACTGGCATTTTTCACAGAACTAGATCAAAAAATTTCACAATTTGTATGGAAACACAAAAGACCCCGAATAGCCAAAGCAATCTTGAGAACGAAAAATGGAGCTGGAGGAATCAGGCTCCCTGACTTCAGACTATACTACAAAGCTACAGTAATCAAGACAGTATGGTACTGGCACAAAAACAGAAATATAGATCAATGGAACAGGATAGAAAGCCCAGAGATAAACCCACCCACATATGGTCACCTTATCTTTGATAAAGGAGGCAGGAATGTACAGGGGAGAAAGGACAACCTCTTCAATAAGTGGTGCTGGGAAAACTGGACAAGTACATGTAAAAGTATGAGATTAGATCACTCCCTAACACCATACACAAAAATAAGCTCAAAATGGATTAAAGACCTAAATGTAAGGCCAGAAACTATCAAACTCTTAGAGGAAAATATAGGCAGGACACTCTATGACATAAATCACAGCAAGATCCTTTTTGACCCACCTCCTAGAGAAATGGAAATAAAAACAAAAATAAACAAATGGGACCTAATGAAACTTCAAAGCTTTTGCACAGCAAAGGAAACCATAAATGAGACGAAAAGACAACCCTCAGAATGGGAGAAAATATTTGCAAATGAAGCAACTGACAAAGGATTAATCTCCAAAATTTATAAGCAGCTCATGCAGCTTAATAACAAAAAAACAAACAACCCAATCCAAAAATGGGCAGAAGACCTAAATAGACATTTCTCCAAAGAAGATATACAGATTGCCAACAAACACATGAAAGAATGTTCAACATCACTAATCATTAGAGAAATGCAAATCAAAACTACAATGAGATATCACCTCACACCAGTCAGAATGGCCATCATCAAAAAATCTAGAAACAAGAAATGCTGGAGAGGGTGTGGAGAAAAGGGAACCCTCTTGCACTGTTGGTGGGAATGTAAATTGATACAGCCACTGTGGAGAACAGTATGGAGGTTCCTTAAAAAACTACAAATAGAACTACCATATGACCCAGCAATCCCACTACTGGGCATATACCCTGAGAAAACCATAATTCAAAAAGAGTCATGTAAGAAAATGTTCATTGCAGCTCTATTTACAATAGCCCGGAGATGGAAACAACCTAAGTGTCCATCATCGGATCAATAGATAAAGAAGATGTGGCACATATATACAATGGAATATTACTCAGCCATAAAAAGAAACGAAATTGAGCTATTTGTAATGAGGTGGATAGACCTAGAGTCTGTCATACAGAGTGAAGTAAGTCAGAAAGAGAGAGACAAATACCGTATGCTAACACATATATGGAATTTAAGAAAAATAAAAAATGTCATGAAGAACCTAGGGGTAAGGCAGAAATAAAGACACAGACCTACTAGAGAATGGACTTGAGGATATGGGGAGGGGGAAGGGTAAGCTGTGACAAAGCGAGAGAGAGGCTTGGACATATATACACTACCAAACGTAAAATAGGTAGCTAGTGGGAAGCAGCCACATAGCACAGGGAGATCAGCTCGGTGCTTTGTGACCGCCTGGAGGGGTGGGATAGGGAGGGTGGGAGGGAGGGAGACGCAAGAGGGAAGAGATATGGGAACATATGTATATATATAACTGATTCATTTTGTTGTAAAGCAGAAACTAACACACCATTGTAAAGCAATTATACTCCAATAAAGATGTTAAAAAAAAGTATGATATTTATGAGAGAGAGTTGGAAATTTAAACATTAACTGGATATTTGTTTGTATTAGAGAATTATTTTTAATAATTTAATAGTTTGGTTTTTTTTTAAAGTTATCTTTATAGATACATACTAAATATATTTGTGGATGAAATGATATGATACCTGAAATTGTTTCAAAATACTATGGGAAGGGGAAGTAGTTGGGGCATACAGATGAAACAAGACTGGCCATGAGTTAATAATTCTTGAATTTGGGTGACAGATACATGGGTGTTCATTTTTCTATTCTGTCTATATTTGTACTTTATATTTTCCATAATGAAATCTTTTTAAAAAAGAAAATGAAGTCTCATACTGGTATCTATGTTGACTGGATAACCTTCAATTCACAGACAATAACACATCCATACGGCAATGCTTCCCCTCTGGCCGGATGCTCGTAACGAAGGCTCCCCACCTGCTCCAGACACACTAGCTTCCTGCTGTTGCCTTAACATGCCAGGTATATACCTGAGGAGCTTGGCACTAACTATTCTTTCTGCTGCAATGCTCTTGCCCCAGATATCTGCACAGCTTGCTCCCTGAATTTTATTCCAGTTTCAAGTAAAATGTCATCCAAGCAGCCTTGCTTGTTCATCGTCTCTGAAATAGCAACACCCACCATGCATATTCTTATTTTCTGCTTTAATTTTCCACATAGCACTTATCATCACTTGATATATATCCATTTAAACTTTTAAAAATTATGTCTCCTATTCACCACATGGAAAGTAAGCTCTATGAGGGCCAGCACTTTACCTCTTTTGTTCACTGCTGCATCCCTGGCACCTAGAGCCGTGCCTGCCACATGGAAAGTGCTCAATCAATATTCATAGGATAAATGAAAGAAGGAATAACTAAAGAAAGATCCACTAAATACAATGACCTATTCTTCTGTCCATGTTTCAATTTGGAAACGTTTTTATTAATTAATTGGAATTAATTTACTTTAAAACCTTTGCCATCATCAGAGCTGTTGGCTGAAATTGAGCCCTAGGATAAAAGGCAAGATATAGGAAAATCAAACATACTTTTGGAAATATAAGCACAGTATAATTTAACCACAGTAACATTTTACCTATTGTCTGATTTCTTTCCATTCAAACTGTAATATAGGAAATTGGTTGTATGGGATAAAACACTGAATTTAATTTAAGCAGAAGAAAATACAGTCGGTCAACCAACCATGGATTCAAATTGGATGAAACTGCCGATGCGAAACCGCAGATACAGAGGGTCGACTGTATTCACTGCACTGAGCCACTTTATATACTAAGGGATGGAGCATTCTCGGATTTGGGTATTTGTGTGGGCTTTTGGAACTAATACCCTGTGGATACCGAGGGATGACGGTACTCTTATATTCTTAAGTAAGTTCAGGCAAATAGTATTACTATCAGAGTTTCTCTAAGACAAAAATTAAGACTTCTGTAGCTCTTGCCTTGTTTAACACTGTACTATACACTAGACAATATAGGCAATAAATACTACTGACGTAAACCAGTACTTAAAAAAAAATTTATCTGTTGTTTTTGTCAGAAAAGTTTCTATATCAATACAAGTAGGTGAATATGAGTGTGAGGAAAACTTGTAAATAACTGAAAAAATATTAGGGGGAAGAGCAAGCCAGCAGAAGGAATAGTTAGTGCCAAGTCCCTCAGGTGGGATGGTACCTGGGACAATCAGGAAACAGTACGGAGGCCAGTGTGGCAGGACCAGAGTGGATAGGGCACTGTGATTATGAGCACCTGGCTGGAGGGGAAGCATTGCCCTGTCACAGGCAAAGGGGTCAGATCCTCCCAGTGGAGGAACCCAGGAAAGCTGCTCGTAAGAACAAGATCAGCTCTAAACATCCTCTGGGGCCAGAGTTAAACACTGTGGGTTACGTCACACCCTGCCGCTTATCTCCTCTCACTTCTTCGTGCTCCCCCCGCCCCAGCCTGTACCCCCTTGCCCCAATCTAGCCTTGGAGGCGTGGGAAGTGGTCTAGTGAGAAGAGTCAGCCATGGTGCCTTCCAGGTCACAGCTGAGGGAGGAGAGGAGTTTTAACTGTGAATGAAGATCAGAATTTTTACTACTATACAGAAATGGATATTTTAGTTACTGAAATGAGAATAGTCTTAGCATGAAAATACTCAGAGGACATTTTATATCTCTGGCTGACTAGCGAAATTCCAGGATCTGCCTGAGGACTGATCCAAAGGCTCAGGAGAAAGAAGCCTACATAGTAAGTTGGGAGGTGCTGTTGTGAAAAAGATAGTTCTGTGGTGTTTTGCTTATTTAGTGTAATAGTTTTAAGCCCTTAGATTCTTACAGGAGGATTTTTAACAGCCAAAGACAGGGCACCATATTTTCCATCTGAATATTAGCCAACCTCATGGCCTCTCTATTTTGCCCACTTAAAACACGTCAGAATATTAGGGCCAATCTGAACCTTCCCTTGTTACTTTTTAATTGTTATGTTACATATTCGCTTTCTCATTTCTAAAAATTATTTCCTGTAGATTATTTATTTCATACTTGCAGTGCCTCTTCCTAGAGGTAAACCTACTTAATGATAATCACTCTTTTCCAAAAGCACAGTGAATGACAGTGCCTTACAGTTAAGCAGTTTGAGGCAGATGCGAGCAGACACCACGGTTAGTCAAGCTGATTCATTTAAAAAAAAAAAAGGCACATTAAAGCTGAATCAACTGTCATCTTTTAGTGATGACTGTTGATCTGATGTGATGAGAGAAAGTTCACACACGTGGATGGGTCGATTCTGCTCCCGGATGGCCTGGGACATCGTTAACTCATACAGACTGATTCTGGGCCTGGTTCAAACTTCTAAGCCTTTGTTCTTGGGGCTCAGAGGACGGCTTTGAAGTTCAGGATAAAGCTCTTCTAACACACCGTTACCAAAGAATAACCTTTTGATTATGATCTCATGAAAGTATAATCAATAACTTACGTAAGTTAAAACCATGGCAAACAGTGATGGTCCTGTAATTGGACCTTTATGAATTCCATATGTTACAATCTCTGCATTAGCTATCAGTCTTGCATAATACATATATCTCTTCCCCAAACATAGCCATTGAACTTTCTTAAAAGGCCATGAAACTTTTCACAGCTACTGAAAAGAGTTCAGCCTTGAACTCTTCAGGCCCTTAAGCTAGTGTGTGGGTACCTAACGGGCAGGAATTTTTGGAAAGTTTAAAAGGATACTTCCCGCAAATCCAATAGACACTCATTTGTGCAAAGCAATTTAATCAGAGCCAGTAACTTTTTACTTAATTGCATGACTTGTGTGCTTTAAAAAAATATATCAGGGGAATAGAAGACTTTTCCAACAAATCACCGTTAAAATATAAATGGAAAATATATTCATTTAGCAAAAGGCATGCTCTCATGTGAAGTTCTCAAATGACTGGGACCGGGCTAGGAAGCCATTATGTCATTATCTACATTATCTAAGATTTATATTTACTTCTATCTCTCTCTCTCGTTGAACTAAATTACATTTTTACTAAATTTAAAATGTGGGTGTTTAGTGTAGCTTAATTAGCTTCACTTTGGGAAGAAGGGCAGTAAGCATGCAAGAAAAGAGAAGATTTGGGAAGAAAAGTGCCTAATCCAGGGCCATGGCAGCTAAAAACAAACAAACAAACAAAAACCCCAAACAGAGTTTTTTGATCTATGTAAGGGACAAAGAAGAAGTCTAAATTGAAGGAACACTTAATGACAGAATAAAAGATATCCACAGAAAGATTAGCCCCATCCTTTTGTACTAAACACCAGACCTTTAAAGAGAAATAAGTATATAAAGTAAAGAGAGGACACATCACAGGCATTATTTTGGCATCTTGACCCCCTCCCTCACAACTGTTACTACCCCTGCCCCAGTGTCACCTATTCAGTTTTGTTACCTGTTATCACGATTTTTTTCTTTTGGAACATATTTGAAAGTTGGAAACCTAATTTCCAGCAAATGTATATGCCTTTAGAGTCCTTAGTTCAAAATAGCACTGCTAAATCTTTGTAACTCTACTGTTACTATATAGAACTTCTCCACTTGCAAATATGTTACCAGCTTTCAAATTAAAATTTGAATTACTGACTCACAATGCATTCATTGTACCCATCTACAGAGAAATGTAATATCTGGCTTCATATCTATTTGATTATAATTCCTAGAGGCTGAGACCGTAACTATTTACCAATCTCTTTTCAATGGTCCAATGTCATTTTATAAAAGTAAATTCAAATATCTGTGTACACGCACACAAACACACACACACACACACACACACAAAGGGATGACCAAAGACCAGTAACATCAGAGGGAAGAAGGATCAGGCTTTTCTGTTATTAACATCTTCAGCTTGACTGTTTTTTAAGAAAATATCAGTGAGCTAGTTTTGTCCCCAGTTGTGACAGAGAATAACACGTTACATAAAGAGGCAAAGAAATAGGCCAATGGGAAAACTGTATGGATGCAAATCAGCAGAGCTGATATGATCTGAATCATGATTTGTGTGAATATGTGGAAATTGAAAAGCACTGAGAAATGAGTCTCCTATATTCAGGAGGAAAAAAAAGGATGGCTCTGGAAATTATAGACTGGTCAGCATCAATATCTCTTTTAATACCTAAAAGAATAACATCAACACAGAGTCACATGACACAAACACTGCCTGACTAAACTGATGTCCTTCCTCAAAAGAGAGGACAAGAAGCAACGGAGTGAGTCCACCTCTATTTCAATTGGGACGTCCAGCCTTTCTACCATTCTACGGGATGACAAAACAATCAAATTAAGAGCCACACCCAAAGCATAAACCTATGTCAGCCTGGTCTGCATACTGGATGGTGTTTCATTCAGAATGGTCTTAGAAACCCAACTTATTAGATATTCTTATTAGTGACTTTTATAAACAAAATGTGAAGTTGCTCACAAAAGCTGTAGACTTTCTTAAATTAAGTAGATTTTAATACTCTAGAAGACAGAAATATCCAAATCTTAACCAATTAAAATACAACACTATTAAAACTAAAAAAAAATATGCCAACCACTGAAGCATACTGGGGCAACTGAAACTATGCAAATCAATCTAGAAAACCATAGTTTATCAAAACCTGGATTTGAGTAAGCAATTTTATGCTATCTGAAAAAAGTCAACTTGATTATGAAACTTACTGTGTGTAAAATCCTTCCTTCATGCCATGCATTAGATATAATACTAGTATTTATTTTAAATGATATGAATGAATCCCAGGGATTCAGAGAAGCATACCAAAAGCTTATTAAAACCATTTAAAACGGCTTATGAAGGACTGTTTTTGAAAATTAAGTATCCAGATTGATTACTTTTCTAATTTCATTTTTGTTTTTAATTCTTGGTAGGTTTTTGTTGTTTGTTTGGTTTTGTTCTTTGTTTTACGTATCAGTCTGGAATACCAGTCTCTGATTTCAGTGAATTTTTGCTACACGGCTGTTCTCAAGTCCTTAAAGGAACAACAAAAAGAAATGAGATTTCACTGTAGCAAGTAAGATTCTGGATGGATAGAAAGTGAGGGCCATCAACATGATGAAAGTCTGGATAGCTAAACTGACAGGTGAGTTCTTAACACAAGGCACTTAAAAATCTGCCCTACATGCTTCCTATGAGAGGCTGAGATTCCTTCCAGCTCTACTAATCTACAGTTGACCTTGAAAGTCTCTTCATTCACAAGCAGCCTCCCTGTCAACATTTCCTCCCCACTCCTCATGCTCTGGACTGGTGCTTTGCCTACTTCTTGTTTCGACTTTTTCCATGCCCAGACTTTATCATTTGTTCATGCTACTCTGTGTCACTCTAATTTCTTCAAAATTGCTTTGTTCTAAAAAAAAAAAAAAAAAATCAAACCGTCCATAACATTTATTTCTGAGTTATCTCCCTCCCACAGAACTCTTTCCATCAGCAATTTTTTTTTTTTTAAAGAATCACCTTGGCATTATCTCTTATGTATTTCTATCTCTAGTGTTTTCCCTCAATTTTCTCTGGCTGTGCCATATCACTTTGGTTCATACTATTAGAGGAAATCAAAGGAATAGAAGTTCTAAGACCATGAGGAAAAATCATGTTTATTAAATGGAAGAGGGAAGGAAAGGGAGAGAAGCTGTAATTCTAAGATCAGTGGATTCCAGGGGAAAGAACTAAACCCAAAAAAGAGCCAACATTCTAAAATGAATTGAGAGGACAACAGAACATAAGGGTCAGTACAAGTTGTGCTAACATAATGTCTTTCTTCCTTCTTAGGTAGTGGACAAAAGACAAAGCCAATTTATGAACCCAGGCCAAGTTTTCAAAGTCATGTAAAAACAGTGCTATTTTATATTATCTGACTATTAAACACTTTTCAACTCTCATTGAAAAATCTGTATCTGTAGTTCCTTTTGATGCTGTTGGGATTTCCACAATTCGGGATCTCAGAGAGCTTTGTAAACAGATCAGGCTTCACAAAGCCCCTCTAAGGTAAAATGGTAGAAGGTGACATTCTAGAGCTGGAAAATTCTAGGAGATCATATGGGGAAACTGAAGGCCATGGAGGTTAAGTTATAGTTCCAAGGCCCATCCAGGCAGGTCTGGCCCAGCATGCTTTCCATAATACCACATTGCCTCCCTACCAACCATTTCCATTATGCTAATGTTGAAATTAAAGGGGAAAACCCCACACTGACATTAGCCTGAGATTTGGGGGACTACCATTGTTAAATATCTACCATGTCCTAGGCACTGTGCTGGGTAAAAAATACCATGGCCAGAACTGAGTGGTGCCTATAAGCAACCCATCCAGCTATTGCCCCCAGATTGAACATTAAAGTGTGTGTGTGTGTGTGTGTGTGTGTGCGCGCGCGCGCGAGCGCACGTGCACACACGTGCTTATGGGACTGGAAAACACAAGAACAGATCAACAGACTTCCTCAGCTCCATTCCAGGAGAAAAACTGTAGGCAATTCTTTCCTTCCACATTTTATGGGACCGTTGAATTGTGACGTGGTGATGCTACACCTTCTCACAGCTTAAACATTCAGACTAAAACAAAGTGGAAAGCTCTGCTCTGGCTGTCAGAAGATACGTGCTCTTTTGCCAGTGCTGTGGCCAGGTTTCTCTGTGATACTCAGAAAGTCAGTCATCATCTCTGGTTTTCTTATCTGAAAAGGAAGGTGTCTGAAGGAATCTTTAAGACTCCCTCCCTTTTAAGAGTTTATAATTCTAAGTGGAGGCAGCCCTTGACAAATTCTTCTAAGGTTTAACATAGAGTCCGAGCATTTGGGAAGAATATAGTTCATTCTGCATAGATAACCAGGTGGAGAACTGGGCTCAATAAAGAGTTGGTTCTCAATGTTAAAGTCTTGGCCTATTAGATCTGTGCTCTTAGTGATCTAAGACTCATTACTCATTCATCTCAGAAGCATATGAAAACCTGGACATTCGCAGCAACATCCTTGGATGACACTTTTGTCTTTATCAATATCTGATGTTTTCGAAGTGCAGAGATACGTTTTGAGAAGGAATTGATGAGATTACTTAGGGCAAGCCAGTGGGATGGTTGAGAATGATTTACCTCCATCAGACCTGCCCATTTCCCTTCTGTTCACCACGTGTTCACGGCAGATCTCATTCAAAGAAGCATGTGAGGGCCCTGCCTTTGAAGTGGCTGCAGAAGATGCTCAGCAGCAGAGAAGCCAGCAGTTTGTAAACAATAGTTTGAGTCCACCTACCAGGCTTTAGTTCCCCCCTGAACATTTTATTCCACAGAGAGCAAATTCAGCAGAAGTTAACGGACACTTCAAAGGCTAAAATGCAGAGTATTTACTCAGATATCAAGACTGCTGGACCAAGTGAAACCAGCTCTTTAGCTGCTTGAGGACTTTCTCTTAAATACTCCCCTTCTCCTCTTTCCCCTTCTACCCCCTTGGATGTTCAGCTCTGATTACAAAGTAATAGGTCCTCCCTTTTACAGAACACCCATAAGAATTCCCTTATTTTGATAAATGTAGCAAAATACAACATTCTTCCTCTTAGAAAGATAGCACTTAGAAGTGCTATCTTCTAGCCACTGATGACAATAACTCTCTAGGCTTTGAAGTTGATCTACTTGCTAATCCCTCTTTGCCTTGTTCCTGTCAAGAGTGAGAAAATTATACTGCTGAGTGTTGGGAGACTAAATTACTTAATATACTAAAAAAAAATTTTAAGAGTATACATGCAAAAATAAATGTTCCAATCACTGTTATTTCAAAATACTTCTGGATAGATATGTCTAAATGTGTATACGAAACACGAAGAGAAACATATTTATCCACATTCACTTAAAATTAGTAGAAAATGTGTTTTGTTGCTATGTTAAAAAGGAATTACCTGTTTTATTCTTTAGAAATCGCCCACCAGTTGTATTTGTAGACTAGAAGTATAATTTATAATTAATATATATTTGAAGAGTCCTATTTTCACAATTAATAATCATCCCTAGGTAGAGCTTTTTACCTTGGCGGACTTAACATCCCTGTATGGGAAGCGAGAGCCACTTACTGATCCCCCACTGCCCCCTACAGTATGAAATTCCCACTAGATGAACTAGTCAGAACTTAGCAAAATGCAGGCACAAATCAACAACCATCAGTACCGTTGGGAAAGCTTCATTTGGAGGTTTAGAAATAAGCCACAAAAGAATACTGAAAAGGACACCCTTGCATAATTCTGTTGGAAGTATGGAGTAGCCAGTGCAAGCCATTCAGCAATAGTGTATGTGCCAAGAGCCTGTACAATGATCCCAGGTACTCCGACTCAGAAGTTCCACTTGTGGAACTCAGTCCTAAGGAACTATTATTAATATTATTAATCCTAATATGGAAAAACTTCTATTCATCAAGTTGCTCTTCACAGTATTATTTATATAGTGAAAAATTATCTAAAGACATAATCAAAATAGGAGAATGTTTAAATAAACCAGAGAATAAATGTAATAACATGAGGAACTGCCCCACTGTCCTTAAGCAAACAACAAACAGAAAAGGACACAAATCATTACTTCAGTGCAAACAACTAGATGAAAAAACACCAAAATATTAATATTTCTTAACTATACATGACTTCCCCATTCTTCTTTCTCTTTTTCTGTATTTTCCAAAAATTTTTAGAGGGTATACTGGTTTATGATGGAAAAAAAGTAATGAACTTAAAATAAAACTCTAAGGATTCATAAAATGAAAAAGTTATACCCAGGAAATTAAGTACTACAAACTCTAATGAAGTTCAGTTTATGCTCCTGAGTGAGTAGTGGGTTTCGCAAGTTATAATCACTACAAAGACAGTTTGCAATTTAAAAAAATTTCAGTTTGTAACAGAGAGACAAGATCTCAGAGCTGATTCCTCGCTTCTTTGTGAAGAGCCAAGGCAGGCATAAATGTTATGAATATCCAGAAAGGAGCTACAATTAGGAGAAGGTCTTAAAGGATAAATATTAGTAACATAGCTGTCCTGCCTTACCTGCCTCAGAGTTTAACTCCAAAAGTCGGTCAAACTGAAAGGACTGAAACCAAGCTAATAAGAAAACGAGAGAAAAATTGTCTAAAATCAATTTTAGGAGATTTGATCAGCCTTATGAAGGCAAACAGGATTTTGAAAAGTTAATTCTGCTCAAAGTTTATTTTTTCGATACAATAAGCCATACTGTCCAAACTGTTTTTCTTCCTGGGATTTGAATTCAGACACAAAACCAAGAACAATGCGGAAATGGTAATGACAAATAATAAATCACAGACATTTCAGAACTGAAAGGAACCCTCCTATTTTACAGATGAGAAAGAAAATGAAATACTTGTCTGAGGTCCCAGAGAAATGGTGTAGGAGCCAGGCAGGAAGCCAGGCCTCCCAAGGCTAGCTCAGTGTGACACTCTGGGTTCAGAGAGTTGGACGCCATCACTTGGAGTGGCATTTGGGCATCCCGCCAGTACACTCCCTTGCCTGGGATCTGACCGACTACCTTCCTTTGGCCTCATGGCTCCCATTTAGCACTAACAGCTCATTAATATAAAGGAAAGAAAAGACCTTACTTTTTCAGTGTCTACTATGTGTCAAGTACTTTGTACACATTATGTAACTGCATTTTGCTGCCACTGTACGAAGTAAATTAATTCTTTTCTTTTAGTACTTGAAGAAACCAAGGCCCCAGGAGTTTAAGGGATCAAGACTTGGCCCGAGCTGCCCTTTGCCTCTCTTTGATGGTAACTTCTCCCACTGTTAGGCAGCTAACACAGAAAACTGACGTGTTAGAGTTCTCCAGAGAAAAGGAACCAAAAGGATAAATAGTTAGATAGATGGTACATATGATTTTGGAGGCTGACACTTAGCAAGATGGAGACCGAGGAGAGACAGTGGTGTTCTTCCAGCCAGAGTCGAAAGGCCTGAGAATGAAGACAGCCAGTGTTTCTAGTCTGAAAGAAGGCGGGCTCAAGGCCCAAGAAGAGTCGATCTTTCCATTTGAAGGCTGCAGGTAGGAGGTGTTCCCCCTACCCCTTACTCCTTCATGAGGGTCAACCTTTTTGTTCTAGTCAGGCCTTCAGCTGACTGGATGGGGCCCACACACATGGGCCCAATGTATGTGGGCCACACACTCTCAGTCTACTGATTCAAATGTCCATCTCATCCAAAACGCCCTCACAGATCTATCAAGGGTAATGTTTGACCAAATGTCTGGGTACCCTGTGGCCCAGTCAAGTTGACACATCAAAGTAACCATCATCCATCGTATTCTTCAGTATGTTGAGGGCCTGGACTAGGGGGAGGTAAGCAAGGCACCCAGAGCACAAATTTATGGAGGCGCTCACCCAAGTTCCACAAGCACCCTGGGTGCCTTACTTCTCTCGCCCCGGTCCTGGCCCCATGTTCCACTCAAAAGGGCAGATTTGATTACTTTTTTAAAACTGAAGTGTTTTATACTGGGGAACAACTTTCTACAATCACGTAAATACCATTCTAGAAAAGTCTTGGGTATGCAGAGTTTCTCAAGGAATTGATAGCAAAAAATATCTGAAATACCAAATAAGGAAACAGAAGAAGGGTAATTATTTCTACACTTACTATGGAATGGAATGATAACTCACTTACATTTTCCACTGAAAATGTTGCCTTATAATTTAAATAGTATTTATTGCATGGGGCCTCATTTATTTTTATTGAAAGGCAGAAGCCTTTCTACAAAATCACAAACACACAGATCTTCTGTGTATTATAGAAAAATGCATAGCTATTAAAGATTAGGTTTGAATTATTTTACTTTTGGCTAAAGGCCACTCATTGCAAATTATCATAGTTATTCCACATTTATTCCACATAGTTATAACACATTTGGTTATCTACAGTTTCACTGATGCATGATTTTTTCACAGTTATGGGAGGACTGAATGAACCTAATGAGATCATATAAATGAAAACATGTTTTAAACTATTAAGTGCAATATAGAAAAGTGTCACTACTATTAGCAGAATGATAGAACAACCTCTTAACCTCAATTCAGGAGAGCTGTATCAGTTCATACACTCCCCCTCAGTTAACAAGTAATGTTTCCTCAAACCGTGGACAACATAGGACATGCAATATATCCAAGAAATATATCTGCAGATATCCAAGATATCCAGATATCTGCAGATATCCAAGAAATCAGGTAAGTTTAATGATCAAACTTTGGGAACCAAAGACATTCAGCCAGTCTGGAGTCAAGTGCCATTTGGCATCTGAACTAGATCTTGACTTAGATGATTTGGTTTTTGCCTTGTAAAGTAGGACTCTCTAAATGACATGGGCTGCGGGAACTCGATATTGGTGGCTTCAGTTGATGTCAGGGTCTTAAGTTGTGCTGCATTAAGTAGCAAGTGACAAAGTTCAATGCCAAACTGTGGACAGGGGTAGATTCCTCAGTTTTGCACAGAACACCAAGCTGCTCTGAGGCTGTAAGCCTTGTGGAGAATATAGCCCAGCTTGACCCCTTGAGTCTGTATAGCTTGGGGAGCAGGGAGAGGCTGAACCTAGACCTGAGAAGCAGACTCCTCTCAGTGCCGCCCTGCTGTAGCAGAGGTCAAGACATTCCCCTCCAGGATGGCATGGGTAGAGCCTTTGCAAGAACTCACAGAAATAGTTGGTCTTTGCTGGGGAAGAAGTAGGAGTAAATGAACCAGAGGCCTTACATCAGCAACGGAGGGGACAAGTCAGTAAATTTTAGGGTATAAATGCAAAGTAGGACTCACCAAATGTGAGTCCATAGACTGGTAGAGTCTTGGTATATTCAAGTTACAACAGGAAGACAGGTTTTGGCCTATTACGAAGAACTTTCTATAATTAACACAATCAAATTTACTAAATAAAATCTGCCTTAATAACTTCCTTGCCACTGAGCATGTTCAACTAGAGGTTGAGCGATCACGATTCCTGGATGCTTCAAAGAAAGGGTGGGATTCATGGGACAGATGAGTTCTGAGATCTCTTCCAACTCTATTCTGTGACATCTAAAGATACAGCCAGAGAAAGCAAAGAAAAAATTGGATGAACACGGACACGTAACTCAAAGCTTGACTCCTTCCTGAAATTGAGCAACTGTTTCAAAGGAAGAAATGGGTAATCAGTGTATAATGAAATCATGCACAGTTTTAGTTATTTAGGATGAGTTCTCAAACATAGGATGAGTTTTAATGTTTTCAGGGGCACTGAATTTGAGCAAGGTGTTTTCTCACTTGCTGAATATATTAAAGATCTACTGAAATGAGTTACATAAAGATCATAGTTACTCAAAATGGGCCTCTGTTATAGAGAGCACCCCTACAGCCTTTAAAAGTATTGGGGTGGAAAATTTCACAAAGGAGTAACCTTTACATTGCCATCTGCTGGCTACTGGCTACTGCTATAAGTGACGGCAACATAATACACTCTCAAATCCTAATCAGATTCCAACTGGAAATAGGAATATTGATTGAATTTACAAATGATAGAAATCAGATGACTTCACTAAGTACTCAAAAGCCAAATAAATACCAGAGTACTTTTACAAGTCTATTGGAGATCCGTCTGGTTATTGCCTTGATTAGGCGATGTCCTACTTGGACTTGTGAATCCTCCCAATGGTGCATCCATGACCAATACTGAAATAACCCTTTGAAATGAGGCATCCTAACAAGTCCTACATTGGAGGTTTATTCAGGTGTATCTTCAGCTCCCACAGATAGTTTCCTAAAAGTAGTTTTAAATGTTTAATTTGGGAGAGCTGACTTACTCTATCACCTAGCAGTATAGTGACATTTGTTGTAGTCATTTCAAAAAAAAAAAAAATATATATATATATATATATATATATGGCAAGTGGAAGGCAGAATACATTAGGCCAAATTATCTCAAGTACATAAAAGCCATGAAGTTAAGCAAAGAAGTTGTTCCAAATGTGCATATCTTAGTTTCACAGGTCTCAGGCTATGCCCTGAAGAACACTGGGGACCCTATGCTGGTAATTCACTCCTCTCCCAACAGAGGTAATGCTCCCTCTTCAGTACTTTCATAGAATCTTGTTCATATTGCATTATTGCATGGTTGATATTGTATTATTGTTATTTTGGTTCGTATCTGTTTCTGTACCAGATTGTAGTCGCCTTGAAGGCAAGCATCATATACAATTCACATTTTCTTTTTTTTTTTAAGCATTCAAAACATGTTTGGCATTAGGTAGGCTCTCAAAAAATATTTATTGAGTTGAGGTCAAAAGAAGGAAGAAAGGGAGGAAGAAAAGAAGGTTCCAAAGTCTCCAAAATCAGTATTTCTATTCTACTCCTGAAGTCTTAGCTCTAGACTCCAGTTTTCAAATGAACACCAGACTTTGCCATCTGAAAGGTTCAGCAGAAATTTCATGTTCAGCAATTTTCAAATGGACCCTACTGTCTCTGTACCTCAAACTGTTCTGCTTTTGCTCCTGTAATTAATTTCTCAGTTAAGACATAATTATCTGCCCAACCATCTGAGTCATCCTCTATTCCCCCATCTCCGTAATACCCACATTCAATAAGTCCTGTCAATTACACTGAGAGAGACCTCTCAGTTGTATCTTCCTCTCTCCTCCCTCTCTCCCCCAATTACCTGCCTTAGTTCACATCCTCGTCACCTCTTGTGGTGTCTTAAGTAACTTCCTAACTGGCTCCTGTCCTCAGCCAGGTACTTCATCATCTACCCTCCATCTGCCACCGAAGTTATCTTCCATACAGATACATTTTCATCTACTTTTAAACTTTCAATGGCTCCCCACTTTTTACAAGACAACTGTGGCATACAGAAGTCATCATAATGTTCCTCAACTTACTTTTTTAGATCTATATTCTTCAGGTGTGTTCCATAAACCCTAACCATTCTGAGCTAACTGTCATTCTCCAACCACACCAACGATTCTCAATCCTGTGTGCCTCCCCACAGGTCATTCAGCAGACCTAGAATGCCCATCCAATCCCTACCCGCCTTGGCCACTCTCTGCCTACTGAACATTTTTTGTGACCCAGTTTAGATGTTACCTCCTCTGTGATGTCTATTCCAGAATATAAGCAACTGCAAATTTACCTGATCAATGACAAAATCCTCTGGCTTTATGCTCCAGTAGCACTTTTCTTAGGGCAGTTAATGGGGGCTACAGCTAGCCCATATGAAGGCTCTGTGCAAATTAGGTATAAGTGCCCCCCCCCCAACCCCGCCGCGGGCAGAGGCAGCTTTGTGTCAGGCTATAAGACCTGACAAGTGAAACATGGGCTGGATTTCAGCTTGGTCAGGTTGAACCTGCCTCTTTGGTCAGGTTCCCTCATGCAATGAAAAACCTTGTTCAGCTGTACATGGTGGCCCTGAGAACTTATCACAATGATTATGAGTGCTTTTTTTTTTTTTTTTTTTTTTGTGCAGTACGCAGGCCTCTCACTGTAGTGGCCTCTCCGGTTGTGGAGCACAGGCTCCGGACGCACAGGCTCAGCGGCCATGGCTCACAGGCCCAGCCACCCTGCGGCATGTGGGATCTTCCCGGACCGGGGCACGAACCTGCGTCCCCTGCATTGGCAGGCGGACTCTCAACCACTGCGCCACCAGGAAAGCCCTATGATTGCCTTTTCGATGTCACAGTCTTCACCACCAGCTGGTGAATTCCCAGAAGGCAGTTAGATCAATCAAAATTTGTACTCTCAGAACCTATGACATGTAAACATTGATGAGTGTTCTATGAATTGCTATTTTTTGGAATGAGAAGATATTCCAAAAATCATCAAAGAAACATCTGTGAAGTATAAAAATGTGTACATAAGTATTCTTAGCTGTATAGTCTTGGGCAAGTAATTTGACTTCCTTATGCCCTAGTTTCCTCATCCATGAATTGCAGATAATAATAGTACCTACCTCAGGACTGTTGTGAGGATCTGATAATATCTGTAGAGTGCTTAGAAGAGTGCCCAGTTCAGAGTATGCTTTATGTAAGTATTGGCTGTTATCATTAACATAGGATAAAGAAAGTATTCTCAGATGAATCTTTTTAAATTTGACAACAAGATCATTTTGGAGGAAGAATCTTTCTGCCTTGATTTAAAAAAATCTAGAGACAGACGTTACAGTTTGTATAAAGATATTACCATTATGGGCTTCCCTGGTGGCGCAGTGGTTGAGAGTCCGCCTGCCGATGCAGGGGACATGGGTTCGTGCCCCGGTTCAGGAAGATCCCACATGCTGCGGAGTGGCTGGGCCCGTGAGCCATGGCCGCTGAGCCTGCGCGTCCAGAGCCTGTGCTCCGCAACGGGAGAGGCCACAGCAGTGAGAGGCCCGCATACCGCAAAAAAAAAAAAAAAAAAAATATATATATATATATATATATATTACCATTAATATTAAATGATTGAAGATGTTCTACTTAAGACATAGAATCATAACATTTCAGAATTCAGAAGGCATTTAGAGGTCATCTAAACTGCTTTTCTTATAGATTTAAGAATTGGGTCAAGTGACCTTTCCGTGGGTTCTAGTGTTTCTCCATCTGGCCCTTACCAAATATCCAGCTTTATTGCCTCATCTCCCCCCATCCCTAGCCCCCAGTATTCTCCCTTCCACTCATCAGCCCTCAGTCTCGGGCACCACCAGCCTCTCCCAGAATGCACTTGCACAACTCTTTGGCCTCTGCCTGTGACAGCCCTCCTTCCTGTGCCTTGCTCCCGTCTCAGCTGATTAAACCACCTCATGCACATCCTTCAAGTCCCAGTTCGATTACTGTAGCTTCTCTGGTGAAGCCTTCCCCTACTTCTTCAGCCAAAATTAGCTGCTTCCTCCTCTGTGTTCCCAGAGCTTGCTGTGTGTTCATACCTCTATTTAACACTTATCAGAGCAAGGGCTCTGGATCTCACCTGCCTAGGTTTAAATCCCAGCTCTGTCCCTTGCTCCCTGTGTTTCCTTTGCTCCTCTGTGTCTCAGTTGCTTTATCTATCAAATGGGAACAATAGTATATTCATTCATTCAACAAATAGTTATTGCCTACCTATTGTGTATCAGATGTTCCAGGACCTGGAGTTATATGGTGAATAGGACACAAAGTCCTTGCTCTCATGAACTTACATTTATTGGGAGAGTCAAACAATTAAAGTCCAATATAATCAAGTATTATCATTATTTTAGGTGCCATGGAAAAATATGCAGCAGAGCAGAAGACTCAGAGTGCTGGGTGGTGGGTAGCTCTTGTTTTAGAGGAGGGAGTCAGGATAAGTTTCTTAGAGGGGGTGACATTTGATCAGACATGGGGGAGACGAAGGAACAAGCCACACAGAAATCTGGCAGGAGTGCACCTAGGCAGAGCAAACTTCATGTGCAAAGGCCCTGAGGCAGGAAGGGTAAGCTTGGGGGTAGGGGATGGAAAGGCTAACAGGGCTACTGCCAAGTTAGTGAAGCAGAAAGTGGAGGAAATGAGGCACTCCTTATTCTTAGCACCAAGACTTTCAGATTTTTATCTCTTAAATGTTTCCCCAATCCATTTTCCCTTCTCTTCATCCTTGATCTTGTATCTCATTATCCCTGATTTCTCTCCTTGCTGTCAACCCCCCTCAAAGCTCTCCTCCATTCTGCTGACAGGATGATCTAAAGACTGTAACTCTGACTCTGTTGTCCTCTGCTTTATACTTTTTCACAGACTGACTCAACACGGCCTATAGAGTAAGTCTCAGATGCCTTAACATGAAGGACAAAGTCGTCTAGACCTACCCCCTGCCTTCCTCTCCACTCCCTACCTTGCATATACACTCCAGCCACACCAAAGTACTAGTTCCCCAGATAACATATCTCTGGTCTCTCTGCCTTGTCTGATGTTGTCTCCTTTCCCTAAAAATCATCCCCTCCTCCCTGTTTGTGCTTGTCCAACTCTATAGTCAGACCCAGTGCCGGAGTTACTTCTCCTATGTACTCTCATTCCAACCTGGGAATGCCTCAGTACTTCTACAATACCACTTACCAGGAATTATTAAGATGATCTGTTTATATACAGCTGCCTCTCCAGTTAGCTTCTAATTTTCTCAAGGGCACGGACATGGTTCTTAATCATGTTTTGCACGCAGTGCATGATCCGAGTTCCGGCCAAAGAGCAGCTACGCAAGGACTGGGTTCACGTCCTTCTCTCATCACTGCCAGGTAAGAACTCACTCCCCAAATCTGTCCCGTTGTCCCAGGCCCACAACACACTGCTGCCCTGTGAGATTCTGTTCAGGTGAATGGGTTTCAAAAGATGCCTGATATTTTCCAAGATTCTTTAATCAGATTCATCCATAAAATCCAAAAAGAAGACAAAAGGTACAGCGCAGAGGCATAGACAGCCGTACCTCTACCTGAGGAAAACAGGGAAGAAGAGAGTGTGTCCTATGACTTTAGAGTTTTAACTATTAGGTTTTGAGAGAAAGTCATATACTTGAAGAAGCAGGCTTAGTTTGAGTTAACCCATTTCCAGTGTTCGACCTCTCATTATTTTAACTGAAAGATCACCTGCCAAGTGTAATTTCTATATCTTTATTACACTTTTCTTGATACTTAGAAAAGTTTTCTTGATAATCAGAAAGGTAGTATGGGAGTTGAGAATAGATGCTAAGTCGATTCTTCTTCAAATTAACATGACTTTCTTTACTCAAGCATCCTTTTACAGTAAGTTCAAAGTTCTAGAGTCCATTAGAAAAAATTTTTCCTATGCACTCACATAAGTGATTTTTTTATAGTTCTGTGCCCTAATCACATAAAAAAATGTAACCCAGAGCTGAGACTAATCATTGCAAAGTCTTCCAAAAGTTTAGTAAGAAAGAAGAGCTAAATGGTGGTTGTAGAAAAGCCACTGTCATGGAATCTAAACTATGATACAAATGAACTTATCTATGAGACAGACTCACAGACATAGAGAACAGACTTGTGGTTGCCAAGGGGGAGGGGGGTTGGGGGAGGGATGTTTTGGGAGTTTGGGATTAGCAGATGCAAACTATTATATATAGAATGGATAAACAACAAGGTCCTACTGTATAGCACAGGGAACTACATTCAAGATCCTGTGATAAACCATAATGGAAAAGAACATGAAAAAGAATGTATATACATATATATGTATATATAACTGAACCACTTTGCTGTACAGCAGAAATTAACACAACATTGTAAGTCAACTATACTTGAATAAATTTTTAAAAAAGAAAAGAAAAGCCACTGTTTACCCAACAGAGAAACCAAAGATTTACTTAATACATCCCTGGGACAAAGCTGCAAAATATTGAGTCCATTCTCTTCACAGCAGAGAAGACAGAAACCTACCTTCTTCTCCTCCCCCATTCTCCATTGTTTGACCTTGACATCCCCTTGACTGAATTTCCCTTACCTCGCAGATGAGACACAAGGTCCATCATGATCACCTAGAACATGCCTTCCCTTTAAGACCTCCATGCACTTGAACATCCTGAGCTCTTCTCTTGGAAGGCATTTTCCTCTCTCGCTGGTCTGATGAAAGCTTACTCATTCTGCAGGAATGAATTCGGACATCACATGCTCAGCTCCTGGCTCCTTTCCTCCTCCAGACAGGGAAAAGTATGGCCTTCTTTGTGTTCTCTGCCAGTTCTAGACTTTCTAACCTCATTTGCCTGAGTGTGATGGATATCTGTTTCCTAGACTATAAGCTACCTGAGGGCAGGGAGCATGTTTACTCCTCTTTGTATGCTCCTGTGACTGACTGAGTGTCTGTGTTTGTTGACTGACTGTGTACTGAAGGCAGAGAACATGTTCTCCTGCATGGGAGAACAACTCCCCATCCACTAAGGTTCAGGGGAATGTAACCAAGTTCATCCCAGGTTGGCAAATGGAGAAAGCTGGCTAAAAAACTGCAGCAAAAGAAGCCCTGATCTGACAATACCTCTTCCAGAGATCCAGCTGAAGGATGAAAAGCATTTTCACTATACTCTCAATCCCCAAAGTTTTTTCCTCACGACACCCATCCTGTTCATTAGGGACATTTAAGTTAAATGAGTTTAATCCAAAATAAAATGCTTTATTGAACATCATTCCTTTCCACTTCACCACAATGATTTAAAAGATTTCTACTGGTGCAAGCATTTAAAAGTCAGAAACAAAGATAGAGGATAATGGCAAATGGTTTGTTTACGTGCCTTTACACCACTGTGTAAGGAAGACAAAGCACAGTTTACATTTATACCATGTAAATCGCTCTAGAACCAGATGTGGCTTACAAGGTACCTTGTAACTCATCTCCTCTAAGCTATAAAGCCTTTTTTTTTTTCCTTGCAAAAGTCTGAGAAACTTACTGCTGTTTTCTATCAGCAGATACGACAGATGGCTGGCACATGCCTGCTTTGCTAAATGAAATGGGCCCTCTGCAGAATTACTCTTTGATTCCCTTGTGGCATGTCCACAACACCACAATGCAAAATACTACAGCATAGCAGAATCTAAACACTAAAGGTTTAAAGCTGTGGGTTTTTTTTTTTTGTAGAAAATGGATTTATTCGAGTGGAATAAAATGCATCAAATATATTAAAAAAAAGGGAGGTTTGTTAAAGCTGTGCTTTTGATATAAGTACCTTCTTTTAAAAAAATCATGCTCACAGTATGTAAACATATTCACATTCCCACTTTGAAACCATGGAACAGGGGTCAAAAAATGAGGCATTTCCTCCATTTCATGACATAAAACAACTGCAAAGGTATGATGGCAAACCCCAAGAGTACAAAGGTATGCAACTACTCGGCTGTAACTACGAACACAATCATAACTCCATTAGGAAAAAATGTGGACAGTACACATTAAGGGATTTAAATAATAATAATAAGTGTTACCATAACTTCAGAGTTGGGAGGAGGTGTTTCAGGGCATTTGGCAGTTCTTTTGAAGACGGAGAGGAAGTACTTGAATGAAAATTCACTCTCAATTGTTTTTCTTTGATTTTTGTCAAGGGGAGAAAGGAAGGAAAAAACCATTTCAATACAGGTCTCCTTAACTCAACCAGTCCAAGGGGAAATTTGAGACCTCAAACTGCAGCTAGTTTAAGGGGGCCAGTGTTACATCATATCAAACACAACGTTGCAAAAACAAGCTATCTGGAGCTTTAGGGGTATTTGAATGACGAAACTAGATTATCCAGTTGATCTTACACGTACATGCCAGTAGAGTGATTCTATTTTTTTTTAAAATTAGCAAAACTGTGAGTCAGGGTTCGGCAAAATGGCCTGTTTCTAACTTTTCTTTTCTCCAGTGGTACTTTCCTCATTTTAAAACTGAATTTGGATACAGATACACACATGTATACTGTGGACAATTGACTTTATCGGGTTAAACTGCAGAAACGTGCTCCTTTGTTCGATGTGTGATCACTGAAAATAGAAAATATTAGAAATACTGAAGATACAGTGTAGAAAGTGAAATATTTTCCAACATGTAAGGTTAATTTAAATGTGTTCATAAACTTTACTAGCTACCTATCAATTAAAGACAACTTCTTGAATTATTGAAAAGTGCCAGAAATAACAAGAACAACCATTGTAAAGCAATTATACTCCAATACAGATGTTAAAAAAAAAAAGAAATAACAACAATAATAATACAAAATCAAGTATAAGGAAAGCCTGAGAACTTTGCCTGGATAGTTGTGTCTTTGTGAATGATTCCAGTCAGTAGCACCCAAATTCAGCTTTTTTAAAAATGTGAAGTGTAGTGTATTTACAATATTGTGGGGAGACCTTCAACATGGTGGAGGAGTAGGATGTGGAGATCACCTTCCTCCCCACAGATACATCAGAAATACATCTGCACGTGGAACAACTCCTACAGAACACCTACTGAATGCTGGCAGAAGACCTCAGACTTCCCCAAAGGCAAGAAACTCCCCACGTACCTGGGTAGGGCAAAAGAAAAAAGGAAAAACAGAGACAAAGAATAGGGACGGGACCTGCACCAGTGGGAGGGAGCCGTGGAGGAAAGGTTTCCACACACTAGGAGGCCCCTTCTCGGGTGGAGACTGCGGGGGGGGGGTGGAGTGGGGAAGCTTCAGAGTCACGGAGGAGAGCGCAGCAACAGGGGTGCGTAGGGCAAAGCGGAGAGATTCCCGCACAGAGGATCGGTGCCGACAGGCACTCAGCAGCCCGAGAGGCTTGTCTGCTCACCCGCCACGATGGGCGGGGGCTGGGAGCTGAGGCTCCGGCTTTGGTCGGAGTGCAGGGAGAGGACTGGGGTTGGCGGCATGCACACAGCCTTAAGGGGCTAGTGCGCCACGGCTAGCCGGGAAGGAGTCTGGGAAAAAGTCTGGAGCTGCCGAAGAGGCAAGAGACCATTGTTTCAGAGACCACTGTGCGAGGAGAGGGGATTCAGAGCACCACCTAAAGGAGCTCCAGAGATGGGCACGAGCCGCAGCTATCAGCACGGACCCCAGATACGGGCATGAGACGCTAAGGGCCAGGGCCCCGGGATCCAGGGACAACTTCCCCGGGAGAACACACGGCTTGCCTCAGGCTGGTGCAACGTCATGCCGGCCTCTGGGGCTGCAGGCTCGCCCCGCGTCCGTACCCCTCCCTCCCCCCGGCCTGAGTGAGCCAGAGCCCCTGAATCAGCTGCTCCTTTAACCCCTTCCTGTCTGAGCGAAGAACAGACGCCCTCAGGCGACCTACACGCAGAGGCGGGGCCAAATCCAAAGCTGAACCTCAGGAACTGTGCGAACAAAGAAGAGAAAGGGAAATCTCTCCCAGCAGCCTCAGGAGCAGCGGATTAAAGCTCCACAATCAATTTGATGTACCCTGCATCTGTGGAATACCTGAACAGACAACGAATCAGCCCAAAATTGAGGCAGTAGACTTTGGGAGCAACAGTAGCCTTGGGGTTTGCTTTCTGCATCTAATTTGTTTCTGGTGTTATGTTTATCTTAGTTTAGTATTTAGACTTTATTATCATTGGTAGATTAGTTTATTGATTTGGTTGCTCTCTTTTTTTTTTTAATATAGATATATATATTATTATTTTCCTTTTCTCTTTTTGTGAGTGTCTATGTGTATGTTTCTTTGTGTGATTGTGTCTGTATAGGCTTTGATTTTACCATTTGGCCTAGGGTTCTATCTGTCGTTTTTTTTTTTTTCTTTTAGTATAATTTTTAGCACTTGTTATCATTGGTGGATTTTTTGTTGGTTTGACTGCTCTCTTCTTTCTTTTTTTATTACTTTTTAATTTTTTTTAATTTTAATAACTTTATTTTCTTTTTTTCTCCCTTTTCTTCTGAGCTGTGTGGCTGACTGGGTCTTGGTGCTCTGGCCGGGTGTCAGGCCTGTGCCTCTGCGGTGGGAGAGCCGAGTTCAGGACACTGGTCCACAAGAGACCTACCAGCTCCACGTAATATCAAACGGCGAAAATCTCCCAGAGATCTCCATCTCAACACCAAGACCCAGCTCCACTCAACGACCAGCAAGCTAAAGTGCTGGACAATCTATGCCAAGCAATTAGCAAGACAGGAACACAACCCCACCCATTAGCAGAGAGGCTGCCTAAAATCATAATAAGGTCACAGACACCCCAAAACACACCACCAGATGTGGTCCTGCCCACCAGAATGACAAGATCCAGCCCCATCCACCAGAACACAGGCACCAGTCCCCTCCACCAGGAAGCCTACACAACCCACTGAACCAACGTAAGCCACTGGGGGAAGACACCAAATAAAACGGAAACTATGAACCTGCAGCCGGCAAAAAGGAGACCCCAAACACAGTACGGTAAGCAAAATGAGAAGACAAAGAAACACAAAGCAGATGAAGGAGCAAGGCAAAAACCCACCACACCTAACAAATGAAGAGGAAATAGGCAGTCTACCTGAAAAAGAATTCAGAGTAATGATAGATGATCCAAAATCTTGGAAATAGAATGGAGAAAATACAAGAAACATGTAACAAGGACCTAGAAGAACTAAAGAGCAAACAATGATGAACAACACAATAAATGAAATTTAAAATTCTCTAGAAGGAATCAATAGCAGAATAACTAAGGCAGAAGAACGGATAAGTGACCTGGAAGATAAAATAGTGGAAATAACTACTGCAGAGCAGAATAAAGAAAAAAGAATGAAGAGAATTGAGGACAGTCTCAGAGACTTCTGGGACAACATTAAATGCACCAACATTCAAATTATAGGGGTCCCAGAAGAAGAGAAAAAGAAAGGGACTGAGGAAATATTTGAAGAGCTTATAGTTGAAATCTTTCCTAATATGGGAAAGGAAATAGTTAATCAAGTCCAGGAAGCACAGAGAGTCCCATACAGGATAAATCCAAGGAGAACCTGGCCAAGACACATATTAATCAAACTATCAAAAATTAAACACAAAGAAAAAATATTAAAAGCAGCAAGGGATAAACAACAAATAACATGCAAGGGAATCCCCCATAAGGTTACCAGCTGATCTTTCGGCAGAAACTCTGCAAGCCAGAAGGGAGTGGCAGAACATATTTAAAGTGATGACAGGGAAAAACCTACAACCAAGATTACTCTACCCAGCAAGAGTCTCATTCAGATTTGACGGAGAAATTAAAACCTTTACAGACAAGCAAAAGCTAAGAGAATTCAGCACTACCAAACCAGCTTTACAAAAATGCTAAAGGAACTTCTCGAGGCAGGAAACACAAAAGAAGGAAAAGACCTACAATAACAAACCCAAAACAATTAAGAAAATGGTAATAGGAATGTATATATCGATAATTACCTTAAATGTAAATGGATTAAATGCTCCAACCAAAAGACACAGACTGGCTGAATGGATACAAAAACAAGGCCTGTATACATCATGTCCGCAAGAGACCCACGTCAGACCTAGGGACACATACAGGCTGAAAGTGAGGGGATGGAAAAAGATACTCCATGCAAATGGAAATCAAAAGAAAGCTGGAATAGCAATTCTCATATCAGACAAAATAGACTTTAAAATAAAGGCTATTACAAGAGACAAAGAAGGACACTACATAATGATCAAGGGATCAATCCAAGAAGATATAACAACTGTAAATATTTATGACCCAACATAGGAGCACCTCAATACATAAGGCAAATGCTAACAGCCATAAAATGGGTAATTGACAGTAACACAATCATAGTAGGGGATTTTAACACCCCACTTTCACCAATGGACAGATCATCCAAAATGAAAATAAATAAGGAAACACAAGCTTTAAATGATACATTAAACAAGATGGACTTAATTGATATTTATAGGACATTCCATCCAAAAACAATATAATACACTTTCTTCTCAAGCACTCATGCAGCATTCTCCAAGATAGATCATATCTTGGGTCACAAATCAAGCCTTGGTATATTTAAGAAAATTGAAATCGTATCAAGTATCTTTTCCTACCACAACGCCCTGAGACTACACATCAATTCCTGGAAAAAATCTGTAAAAAATTCAAACACATGGAGGCTAAACAATATACTACTAAATAACCAAGAGATCACTGAGGAAATCAAAAAATACCTACAAACAAATGACAATGAAAACACGATGACCCCAAACCTATGGGAAGCAGCAAAAGCAGTTGTAAGAGGGAAGTTTATAGCAATACAATCCTACCTCAAGAAACAAGAAACATCTCAAATAAACAACCTAACGTTACACCTAAAGCAATCAGAGAAAGAAGAACAAAAAATACCCCCAAAGTTAGCAGTAGGAAAGAAATCATAAAGATCAGATCAGAAATAAATGTAAAAGAAATGAAGCAAATGATAGCAAAGATCAATAACATTAAAAGCTGGTTCTTTGAGAAGATAAACAAAATTGATAAACCATTAGCCAGACTCACCAAGAAAAAAAGGGAGAAGACTCAAATCAATAGAATTAGAAATGAAAAAGGAGAAGTAACAACTGACACTGCAGAAATACAAAGGATCATGGGAGATTACTACAAGCAACTATATGCCAATAAAATGGACAACCTGGAAGAAATGGAAAAATTCTTTGAAAAGCACAACCTTCTGAGACTGAACCAGGAAGAAATAGAAAATATAAACAGACCAATCATAAGCACTGAAATTGAGAATGTGATTAAAAATCTTCCAACAAACAAAAGCCCAGGACCAGATGGCTTCACAGGCGAATTCTATTAAACACTTGGAGAAGAGGTAACACCTATCCTTCTCAAACTCTTCCAAAATATAGCAGAGAGAGGAACACTCCCAAACTCAATCTATGAGGCCACCATCACCCTGATACAAAAACCAGACAAAGATGTCACAAAGAGAGAACACCACAGGGCAATATCACTGATGAACAGAGATGCAAAAATCCTCAACAAAATACTCACAAACAGAATCCAACAGCACATTACAAGGATCATAAACCATGATCAAGTGGGCTTTATCCCAGGAATGCAAGGATTCTTCAATATACGCAAATCAATCAACGTGATACACCATATTAACAAACATGGATAAAAACAATATGATCACCTCAATAGATGCAGAAACAGCTTTCAACAAAATTTAATACCCATTTATGATAAAAATCCTCCAGAACGTAGGTAAAGAGGGAACTTACCTCAACATAATAAAGGCCATGTATGACAATCCCACAGCCAACATTGTTCTTAATGATGAAAAAAAATGAAACCATTTCTACTAAGATCAGGAACAAGACAAGGTGCCCATTCTCACCACTACTATTCAACAAAGTTTTGGAAGTTTTAGTCACAGCAATCAGAGAAAAAAAGAAATAAAAGGAATCCAAATCAGAAAAGAAGAAGCAAAGCTGTCACTGTTTGCAGATGACAGGTACTATACATAGAGAATCCTAAAGATTCTACCGGAAAACTACTAGATCTAATCAATGAATTTGGTAAAGTAGCAGGATACTAAATTAATGCACAGAAATCTCTTGCATTCCTACACACTAATGATGAAAAATCTGAAAGAGAAATTAAGGAAACATTCCCATTTACCATTGCAACAAAAAGAATAAAATATCTAGGAATAAACCTACCTAAGGAGACAAAAGACCTGTATGCAGAAAACTATAAGACACTGATGAGAGAAATTAAAGATGATACAAACAGATGAAGAGATATACCATGTTCTTGCATTGGAAGAATCAACATTGTGAAAATGACTGTACTACCCAAAGCAATCTACAAATTCAATGCAATCCCTATCAAACTAGCAATGGCATTTTTCACAGAACTAGAACAAAAAATTGCACAATTTGTATGCAAACACAAAAGATCCTGAATAGCCAAAGCAAACTTGACAAGAAAAACAGAGCTGGAGGAATCAGGCTCCCAGACTTCACAGTATACTACAAAGTTACAGTAATCAAGACAGTATGGTACAGGCACAGAAACAGAAATATAGGTCAATGGAACAGGATAGAAAGGCCAGAGATAAACCCATGCACATATGATCACCTTATCTTTGATAAAGGAGGCAAGAATATACAATGGAGAAAAGAGAGCCTCTTCAATAAGTGGTGCTGGGAAAACTGGACAGCTACATGTAAAAGAATGAAATTAGAACACTCCCTAACACCATACACAAAAATAAACTCAAAATGCATTAAAGACCTAAATATAAGGCCAGACACTTTAAAACTCTTAGAGGAAAACATAGGCAGAACATTCTGACATAAACCACAGCAAGATCCTTTTTGACCCACCTTCTAGAGAAATGGAAATAAAAACAAAAATAAACAAATGGGACCTAATGTAACTTAAAAGCTTTTGCACAGCAAACGAAACCATAAATGAGACGAAAAAACAACCTTCAGAATGGGAGAAAATATTTGCAAATGAAGCAACTGACAAAGGATTAATCTCCAAAATTTATAAGCAGCTCATGCAGCTCAATATCAAAAAAACCAACAACCCAATCAAAAAATGTGCTGAAGACCTAAATAGACATTTCTCCAAAGAAGATATACAGATTGCCAACAAACACATGAAAGGACGCTCAACATCACTAATCATTAGAGAAATGCAAATCAAAACTACAATGAGGGATCACCTCACACCGGTCAGAATGGCCATCATCAAAAAATCTACAAACAATAAATGCTGGATTGGGTGTGGAGAACAGGGAACCCTCTTGCACTGTTGGTTGGAATGTCAATTGATACAGCCACTATGGAGAACAGTATGGAGATTCCTTAAAAACTAAAAATAGAACTACCATACGACCCAGCAATCCCACTACTGGGCCTTTACCCTGAGAAAACCATAATTCAAAAAGAGTCATGTACCACAATGTTCATTGCAGCTCTGTTTACAATAGCCAGGACATAGAAACAACCTAACTGTCCATCGACAGACTAATGGATAAAGATGTGGCACATATATACAATGAATATTACTCAGCTATAAAAAGAAACGAACTGAGTTATTTGTAATGAGGTGAGGTGGATGGACCTAAGGTCTGTCATACATAGTGAAGTAAGTCTGAAAGAGAAAAACAAATGTCATATGCTAACACATATATATGGAATCTTAAAAAGAAAATGGTTCTGAGGAAACTGGAGCAGGACAGGAATAAAGACGCAGACATAGAGAATGGACTTGAGGACATGGGGAGGGGGAAGGGAAAGCTGGGATGAAGTGAGAGTCGCATGGACATATATACACTACCAAATGTAAAGCAGATAGCTAGTGGGAAGCAGCCACAAGCACAGGGAGATCAGCTCAGTGCTTTGTGACCACCTAGAGGGGTGGGATACGGAGGGTGGGAGGATGCAAGAGAGGAGATATGGGGATGTATGTATATGTATAGCTGATTCACTTTGTTATAAAGCAGAAACTAACACACCATTGTAAAGCAATTATACTCCAATAAAGCTGTTTAAAAAAATAAAATACTGTAGTGCACACTTAAAAAAAACAATATAGTGTTAGTTTTAGGTGTACAGCAAAGTGGTTCAGATATATAGATTCTTTTTCAGATTCTTTTCCATTATAGGTTACTACAAGAAATTGAATATAGTTCCCTGTGCTATACAGTAGGTCCTTGTTGTTTGTCTCAAATTTAGGGGAAAATTAGAATAAGGAATGCCTCATTGAAAAATATCAACTATTGTTAAGTTATGTACAGTAATAAAGAGTATTTTCACTTTAATTACCAAAAATCCTTTAAGCCTCAGCCTCTGTAGTAGAAATTCTTCTCTAATCTAAAGGGCTTGAGATATGCCACACCTAGAGAAGCCCGCACGCCACAACAAAGAAGAATCCACACGCCACATCGAAGACCCAGTGCAGCCAAAAAAAAAAGCCTTGAGAAGGAGCATGTCAGAAAATGAATATTTTAAATTGCAGATAAAGTAGAGACAGGGTTTTCCATGGAAAATGAGGATTACAGGGAGAGGAAGAGGCCAAGGAATCGGATTTCAGGCAGGAAAGCTTTGCAAAGCAGATTTTGGGAGATAAAGAGGAGACGGGGTTGTCCATGGAAAATGAGGATTACAGCAAGAGGAAGAGGCCAGGGAATTGGATTTCAGGCAGGAAAGCTTTGCAAAGCAGATTTTTGAAGATTTCATAAGAAACTGGTAGGTAAGAATAAGGTAAACATTAGCAAATTTGGGCTACATAGGTTACAATCAGCCATGAAATCAAATTCTTTTACCATTTTGTGAGTGATATGTAGTGGATAAATGATACTGGATAATAAATGAAATAAACTATTTACAATACAGAACATCGTACAATTTTAAACTCTAAAGTACAACTTTTTACATGTGTTTAATGTAAAATAATTTTTAAAATTACAAACCAATACACATTCACTGTGGAAAAAACCAAAACATAATACATGTAGATATAACTAATGTGAACACCTTGGAGGATTAGACTTTTATCAGACATGTTTTCCTATGTCTCCCCACATATTTTGTAATGGAACCAAACAGAATATACTGTTATAGATGACTGACTTAATTTGTCATGAACATCCTTCCATAGCATTGAGTGGATGTCTAGAATATTCTTATTAATGCTTCTTGCCACTATCACAGACCTCTAGGTTCTGCCGTTTTTCACTTTTATAAATAGCATGACCAGGAACAGGCTTGCACCAAAAACTTTATTCATATCCATGATTATTTCCTTAGGAGGAATCTCTGGAAGTAAAATTTCCTAGTCAAAGGATCTATGTCAAGCCTTTTGCCATCAAAGTCAAATTGCCCTGCAGAAAGGCTAACATACGCATCAGCTACAAATAAGTATGCATAATTCTCCACATACTAAAAACACTTTTAAAAAACTTGACCAATGTGATGTGAGGAAATAATTCTCACTGTACTTTTTATTTGCATTTGTTTGAAGTAGAACATGAAAGTTATTTTAAATGGCTCCAAGAACCCCTTGGGTTACTGGACAATACTTTATTGGAAATAGATAACACCTACTGCCTCTGCTAGATCTTAATCCTAAAGTTATTTTAACTTTTCCCACATGTTTCCAAAACACTTAAATATTAAGTTTAAAATTTCATTAATCAGCTATGTATTTTGCTTGTGTTGAAATCCCTAAATGTTTGATATTCTTTTGAATGAAATAACTAGATAATGGAATGAACTTTTCATTTTCCATGTAGATATTTTGACGTGGTTTGGCTTTAGCCAAAGATGCCTTTCAAAATACCTAATTGACATTGAAGTCATTTTTCCCATATTCAAAATTTCCATGCATTTCAAAAATTATGGTGCTGGAATCACAGAACTTTATTGGCATTAGTCAAATTTAAATAATATTTTAAAACATCTTGCTGTTTGGCATTGTGTAGATCCTTTCCCCCTTCCCAGTATGCCACACTGCTCCAAAAAAAACATACCAGATTTCACACAGTTACCTGTGGTAACCTATCTGGAGCAGACTGGACATAGAGAGTAAGATAACTGAGGTGCTAATATTGGCCTGCATAATCCACATGGGTAATCAACACCTAAACAAGAGAGGGAAAGATTCTAGAAGCTTCATCTCCATGCCAGTTCTACCATCTTCTCTAATCCCCTACAAGAAATAGTCCTGAGATTGTTTGATATGCAATCCATTTTGTACTCAACAATATGCCAACGTTTGCAAAGGGGAGAGAGCATGGAACTTAAGTCTTTGCTTCAAATTTCATTCTTCAGAAGACAAACTCAGAGGAAAAATAAATAAATTGATCAATCAATCAATCAGTCGGAGCTACTGACATTTTCTACTTCAAGTGCAGTTACTGAACCCTTTCAGCTAAGGAGGGGTGCAAGTCAAACTACCTTCTAATGGTTCTTACAAATCCATTTTCTTTAGAAGTAAAGAAAATGTTCTTTTTAAAAATATTGATCCCAGCTGACAAGTGGTCAAACACAATAGATTCAGGTGAAAAAGAAAAGGCGATAATAAAAGGTCATTCACTGATTTATTACTGATTTCATAATATTTCAAAATTAGTTGTCCATAAAGTATCTATGAAGAGGAAACTGTAGAAAAAAAAAAAAAAGAGGAATGCTCTCCCTATAGAGCAACAGGAGCCTCAGTGAACTTATCTGCAGAATGGGGGTATTAGAATAGATGACCTTCCTGTTAGGAACTTTGGTGGATCCAGAACATCTATTCCTTTATGACAATGGAAGTGTTGAAGGGTCTAGATTTGATCTGTTTTAGAAAGGAAAAATGAGAGAACAGACGTGAAGGAAAAAAGGCAGCTAAAATGGTCACGCCCATACTACAACAGGTAATTAGAGGGAACACTAGTGGTGTCTCAATTCAAAATAGCTACTTTTTATAAAGTGTTTTCTGGATCACATTCTTTATGAAGATATCCATTTAAACAGTTTTAGAATAAAAAGACCTGAAAATGTGACTTTAACTACAATGATTTTCCTAAGTAGATACACTTTACCAACTAACGAGCAAAAGAATTTACTTACCATTTGTCCTCTAGAGTAAATTCTCCAACTGCACAAAAGAAACTAAACTCACATAATGTTTATTCTCCCTTTCCTTCCCAAATTAGGTCATTTATGTAATACTGAACCTCTACAAAAGGTAACATACAAAAGATGCTAATGTGCTAAGAAATAAAAGGAACACTTCATAAAAATATAGTGGTTTTCTTTTTCCATATGAAAGTATTTAAAAAACAGTAGCTTGCAATATGTTACAAACATTGTTATATGACACTTTTCGAGTCTGTGAATTCTTGCCAGAAATATATAGTGTTCACATCATTCCAGTGAATAACTCAACATACCAATTTTTTTCAAAGGCACAGTGTCAAAAATACTTATCGACTTTGAAATTTGTTTTTTCTGTAGTATATACCAACCACCTGTGACATTGTTCTAAACAATGACATTGTTGTAAACAATGTCACAGGTGGTTGGTATATACTACAGAAAAAAGTCTTAAATATTATGCTAAATTTCAATGTTAGTGAACACAGAAAAAAAAGTAATGTTGGTATTTGAGGTCATTATATTTCCAGCAGCCTGAAGACATTGAGACTTATCAAAATAGTGATCTTAGGCACTTTGCCTACCCCTTTCTTTTGGGAATCTTTAATTTATGTGACATGTTTAAATAAATGGGAGTTAACTCTTCATATGCTTTGGAAATTACATAAAAATCACTCTCAAAATTGTAAAAAAATGTAGCCGACTACACACTATATAGTATTATTTCTACCTGCCATCAGGTGCTGTAAATATTAAAGGGTAATTTTCTTCAACCTTTCTGGTTAACATAACTCACCTGCCCTTCAGCTTGCCAGGTGAAATTCATGGAATGGATATTGACAGGAATGGCTGGCATTCTCTGTTGTGCTCTTCTGAAATCATGTGTAAAAGGGGCCATTTTCCCCTCTGAAACAATCAAGATATCTTCTTCAAATCCTGGTTTTAAAAAAACAAATAAAACTATCAAACTAGCTGGACTTAAAAGCATCCAAATGAGAACTTGCACGCAAAAAGAACACCAAAGAATTAGTAATGGGTCATTTCTTTTCACAAGGCACCTGCCTTCGTACCAACTGATATTCCTGTGGGTGATAAGAATGATGCCAAAGACGCATGCTTTCGGGGAAAAGGAGTGGACGTGGAGTTAACTGGTGCTAGCAAATGCTGGGTCCACCTAAAAACGCAGGATTGTAGAAACTAGCAACAGCATGATCAGAACACTAGATCAGCTTAGGTTTCTTGAGAGAGAAGTTTATACGCTTTTAGATGGAAAACAGCTAATTAAAAGGGGGAGACCAATCTTCCTTGGAAATTAAGCTTTGAAAACATACTAAATGTATGCATCTCTCCTCCTTTAATGGAAAAGCTGGACAGAGAGTGAAGACCCAGGCAGGGGAAGAAGCAGAAGCTCCCGTGTTAGGCGCGAAACCTTACCTATGAGCACTCTCGCCTGGTGAGCATCGATCCACAGGTACAGGCTTTCCTCCGGCGGCTGCCCGACCTCCGCCCGCAGCACCAGCAGGCACGGGAGGATGCTCCAGAATCGGAGCGCGGCGGCAGGGAAGGCGCCTCTCCGGGCCATACTACTCCGGACCTCCTGGCTGGTGGCTCTCGCAGCTGAAACTCCTGCCGCACCTACCCAACCTGCAGCCGTTAAGCTGTCTCTCAACCCGAGCTGTTCCCGCGTAGTCAGCTGGGCGTGTAGCCTCTCGGCTCTGATGCGAGTGAGCCCGGGTGAGCGCGAGGAGGAAGAGAAGGGAGTGGAAGAACCGGCGAGAGCGGGGCAAGACCGGGGGGGGGGGGGGCGGGGGCGCAGGAGGAACAGGGGAGAGCAGAGACGCAAGACTGGCAAAGCAGGAGATGCCAGCCCGCCGAGCGAGGCCAACAGTCAGAGGGTTAAATACAGCGGGAGAGGAAGAGCGGGAAGGGCCGGCGCAAGTGCGGTGCGAAAGAGGAGGCACTCGGCCCAGTCGGCCGCCACTGGGCGGCGCTGGGGAGACGCACGGGGGTGGGGCGGCACGGGACCCCGGAGGCCGCGTCCACGCCGCTGTGCGCCGCGTGGGAGCACGCACGAAAGGCGCACGTGGTGGAGGGAGATGCGGAGAAGGGCGCTCAAAGGCGCCTCTGGGATGTCCCTCGCTTCTGCCTCTGGCCAGACGAGGCATGAATGGAGGGAAGTGGGGTGAACTGACTTCACAGGGCTTAACTGAGCGCAGGTGATGATGATGATAACTCCCATTTGTACTCCGGGGCTAAATGAAGGCGCATATTCCTCCACTTCTCCCTTTCCGCTACTGTCATTCCTCCTTCTGCAAACCCTATCCTCATCCATCCGCGCTAAGCTGACACGGCGCATTCCCATCCATTTAAAACCCAAGACTCGACCGTCCAGTGGTTCCCTGATGGCTGGCGCTCAGGTTGGCGGGGGCGTGGGGTTTCATTGCCACTTGCCTGACACCATGGAGGATGCTTTTTAACAGCTGTGGAGGCTCTTCTCCCTGATCACCGGAAGCACTTGGAAGAGTTCCCTGAGCTCTGGATGACAGGCTTACCTGACCTGCTGGGGTAGGGCTCCCAAAAGTTGTGAATATCTTCATAGTTGCCGGTATTTTAAGAAATTTGGAGGCGTGCCGCGCTGGTACTGAAATCGCAGGCGCTTTAGAGCAACACCAAGGATCTGGCCTTGCCTGTGGGAAGAGTAGGTGGCTGGCAGTGGGCTCCAGCCCAGCCACACCGACTCGACCCCAGCAGAGAGGATTTGTTTTGCCCCCTGCCTAATCCCTTGGATGAGCAATGAAAACGGAAGCAAAGGTTTAAAAAAATTTTTTTAACTTAGATTTCAGACTCAGAAAAGAGTTGTTTACTTCTGTATTTTTTGGCATCCGAATGCTGGACAAATGTCCCAAGGATTGAGCATCTGGGGCTGGGCGTGTTGTTTCACCCAGTCCCTTGCAGAAGTGGATACCTCAAGAGGGAAGAGCAAACCGGCAACAACGGAAGAGAAGCGGAACACGTGCATGAATTCAGCTAAGCGTTGGGTCATGAGAAGTTACTAAAAAGAACAGAATATGTGTATTTCCAATTATGAAATATTTTCAACAGTGCAACTGTTGATCTTTGAAAAGAACTAGACGAAATCTACAATGGATTTGAACTTTGTGTTTTAATTGTAAAAGTACTTTAAAGTGCTTACTTAAACCTCACAAGTCTTTTAAATAGGTACTATTATTATTCCCATTTTATTGACGGGGAAACAAGGCTCAAAAAGATCCAGTAAGTTAGTTGACTGTGGTTACCCAGTGGTAACTATGGTTACTTACCGGGTCAGAGGCAGAGTCAGGGTTCAAATTTCCAGGCACTCTGGTTTCAAAGCCTATTCTCTTAACCACTGTACCTCCACTGATAAGTAAATCATAATTAAGTCTGTTTGCATCCAAAGCTTCACAGCCATTCTTCTTTACAATAACATTTACCTCTTTTCAAAGATTTCATGAGTTTTTATTTCAGTGAATATTCATTTATGTAATGTATTCATATACATTCCGAAACCTTCAAAGCACTTTAGCATTGTAATGCCAGTTGTCCCCCAGTTAAAGATAATACTTTTGCAACACAATGGACATTTTCCTTTACTCCAGAAAGTTGTCGTTTTAATTGAAAATATATTTTTCCCTCAGTAGTGTTCAAACCCCTACGGCTCTTGATGCAAGGACGCCCTCTACAGGTTGTTCTAATCAAATACTAACTGAGAAATAGCCTTCATAAAATTTACTTTTTATGTAGAGAAAAAGAGGGACTAAATTCTCCCTAATTCACCTTCCCCTGAGTGAGGTCTTTCTGCAACAGTTGAATTTGGTGTTGGTGATACTGGTAGTATATCGTGCTGTAAGGAATTTTTCTTTCCAGAACAACGGGTCTCTGTTCGCTTCTCCCCAGCAGTGGACACTTAGAAAAATTACATTTTATGATAGAGAAAAGTGTCATTTAAAAATATTGGATTTGGGCTCTTTCGGGTTTTAAAGGGAAGGAAGGAACCAGTCAGCTATTTTCAAGAGTAATATGGTGTCTCTTTGGGGGGAAGGTCCGTCTAAGAGTTGAATCAGGCTGGACACTCCCTTCTATTGTTAAAGAGCAAAGAGGCTTTTTCATTCAGAAAAAAGTCATGTTTTAACATTTCTCTGCTCAAATAGAAATGCAACAATATTTGCACATGATAAAATGTTGGAAATAATATGCTAGGAGGTGTTGCGAGTTAACTTCATTTAGTTGAAAATCCGACCATTTATTTTTCCAGTCCATTATCCTTCCTTTCCTTGTGTAATTAATTCTTGTGAATTACATTTGCAGGCAACTTCATGTATTTGTTCATTAACTCATTCACTCATTCAACAAATATTTATTAAACACCCATTTTGTGCAAGACACTGTCCTAGAAACAACAGGAGAGACAAAGCCAGTGAAAAATATCACGAAACTACATGAGAAACAAAACACGATCCCAGCCCTTGAAGACCACTGGAGCTATTTAAATGAATAAGATAAGTACCCAAGTAACCGTAATTCAAGGCAGAATACAGTGATTGTTGATAAGACAAAAGGACTGGAAATTCAAAGGAGAAATCTCATATCTGGGATTCTGAAAGTTTTATAGTTCATTCATTCATTCATTAAAAAAAAACACTGACTGTGTGTCTGATGTATGCACTGTACAGGTACAGGGGATAGGAAGGCAAGTAAAAAGACAGCCCCTGCTCTTGAACTCTCGGTCTAACAGGGGAGATTGTTAAGAATGAACAATAAAGAAGAATGAATGCCAGGATGGGGATGTGCACAGGGTATTTTGGGACTGGGAGAAAAGTCCCCTAATGCAGACTGGGTTCTGGTAAGACTTCCTAGGGGCCAGGGTACTTGAGTAAGCAGTTCTGAAGGTTAAAGGGGAATTGAACATGTAAGGGAGAGAGACAAGGGATGTCCAGCAATAGTGAGAACAGAGATGAGAGAAGGAATGGTACCATCCAGAACCTGAATGTACTGATCTGCAATGTGATGAGCCTGGAGTGGGGGAGAGAGGGATGGATGAAGCCAAAAAGGGAAGTAGGAGTTGGTTATGGAAATTGTGCTGAGAAGAATTCTCAATAATTTATGGAGAGACACTGTCCTCAAGGAGGTGGAGCATAACTCCCCACTCTTTTTTTTTTTTTTAACATCTTTATTGGAGTATAATTGCTTTACAACGGTGTGTTAGTTTCTGCTTTACAACAAAATGAATCAGTTATATATATACATATGTTCCCATATCTCTTCCCTCTTGCGTCTCCCTCCCTCCCACCCTCCCTATCCTACCCATCCAGGCAGTCACAAAGCACCGAGCTGATCTCCCTGTGCTATGCGGCTGCTTCCCACTAGCTATCTACCTTACATTTGGTAGTGTATATATGTCCATGCCTCTCTCTCGCTTTGTCACAGCTTACCCTTCCCCCTCCCCATATCCTCAAGTCCATTCTCTAGTAGGTCTGTGTCTTTATTCCTGTCTTACCCCTAGGTTCTTCATGACATTTTTTTTTCTTAAATTCTATATATATATGTGTTAGCATATGCTATTTGTCTCTCTCTTTCTGACTTATTTCACTCTGTATGACAGACTCTAGGTCTATCCACCTCATTACAAATAGCTCAATTTCGTTTCTTTTTATGGCTGTCCCCACTCTTAAGCGTAGGCTATGCATAGTGACTTCCTTTCATAGAGTTCCATATGGAAAGAGGTAAAAGGAGTAACTTTACAGCAGAGAGACCTAACAGACATGGGTGATCTTGTCCAGGTGATCAAGGTCAACATCAACAGTGATAAGTCATGTTGATAGTATGTACCCTGGATAAGATGTGATGAGAATGGTAACTTCACCTCTGTGGTCTTCTCTTAAAAACCCATAACTTCTGTCTAATCATGAGAAGGATATCAGAAAAACACAACTGAAGGACATTCTACAAAATACCTAACCAGTAATCCTTAAAACTGTCAAGGTCATCACAAACAAGGAAAATCTGAGAAATGGTCACAGCCAGGAGGAGCCCAAGGACACACGACAAGTAAATGTAATGAGGTATCCTGGATGGGATTCTGGAACAGAAAAAGGACATTGGATAAAAACTAAGGAAATCTGAATAAACTATTAATAATAATGTATCAATATTGGCTCATTAACTGTGACAAATATACCATATTAATGTAAAATGTTAATTGAAGGAAAACTGGGTGCGGGATTTATGGAACTCTGTGCTATCGTTGCCATTTTTCTGTAAATGTAAAACTGTTCTAAAAAATAAAGTTTATTTAAAAAAATTAAAAAGTAAAGTTTATTTTAAAAATAAATGGTAGACCTAGATACATTCAAAAATACTAAAATACTACGAAAAGATGCTCAACATCACTCATTATTAGAGAAATGCAACAAAACTACAACGAGGTATGACCTCACACTGGTCAGAATGTCTATCATCAAAAAATCTACAAACAATAAATGCTGGAGAGGGCATGGAGAAAAGGGAACCCTCTCACGATGCTAGTGGGAATGTAAATTCGTACAGCCATTATGGAGAACAGTATGGAGGTTCCTTATAAAACTAAATATAGAATTACCATGTGATCCAGCAATCCTTCTCCTGGCCATATATCTGGAAAAAAACATATTTCAAAAAGATACATGTGGGCTTCCCTGGTGGCGCAGTGGTTGAGAGTCCGCCTGCCAATGCAGGGGACACGGGTTCGTGTCCCGGTCCGGGAAGATCCCACATGCCGCGGAGCGGCTAGGCCCGTGAGCCATGGCCGCTGAGCCTGTGCGTCCGGAGCCTGTGCTCCGCAACGGGAGAGGCCACAACAGTGAGAGGCCCGCGTACCGCAAATGAACTTATTTACAAAACAGAAATAGAGTCAAAGATGTAGAAATAAACTTATGGTTCCCGGGGGGCAAAGGGGGATAAATTGGGAGATTGGGATTGACATATATACACTACTATACAGAAAATAGATAACTAATACGTATCCCCTGTATAGCACAGGGAACTCTACTCAATACTCTGTAATGACCTATATGGGAAAAGAATCTAAAAAACAAAGTGGATATATACTGATTCACTTTGCTGTACACCTGAAACTAACACAACATTGGAAAATAAATATCAAATATATTCCAATAACAAAAATACTAAAGTGCTGACATTTGAAAATCAAAGGATTTTTCATAAAAATTTGGGTTTTTCAGGTTCTTGAGGCTTTTTTTTGGCTTCTTGTGGCTTACTCAAGTAAAACTGAGACATCTGGCAATATTCCCTCCCAAGATGATGTGTGTGAGTAGTGCTGTAAGTACAGTTACAATACTCCTCTTTCCAGCCTGCTCCACTCATTTTCTTGACTTGCTGGGCTTCTGGAGGCCCAGAAGTTTGCTACTCGCTACTCATGGCCTGGAGGAGAGGCCATGGGACAGGGAGTGGGAAGGTGCCTGAGGGGGCTGAGCCATCCCTTAGCCTGGAAGTGCAGTTGTGTGGGAACAAGGACAAAGCCTGCTGTAGAGGAGGATCTTGTCACTGCCCAGCCACCCGTTCACCCCAGCAAACTGCCATCCTGCTGACCACTCTGCCTTGTGGTCTCCGCCAGAGCTATTTTGGTGGTGACAGGTGTTGGGACGGAGACTAGGTTATATCAGCTGCACCCTGAGCTGCGTTTGGAGAAAGAGGGGAGCAGGCAGCCCTGTAGCACACTGGTATGGAAAGGGAGCCACAAGACACAAGATAGCAAGTGAAGAGAGCAAGTTGCCAAGCATTGTTTTAATGCAGCCCTGTTTTTAAAAACCAAACACAATATCTATCTGCCTATCTATCTATCTAGTTAATATGTATATAAAACCATGCCGAGAAAATGTCTAAAAGGTTACATACCAAAATATTTCCAAGGGTAACCTATGAGGAGTGAGACTGGGATGAGGGAATTATTTTTCACTTTATGCACAAATATTTTCTGATTTTTTTTTTAATGGGCAGATGCTCTTGTAATTAAAAACCACTTCGAAGAAGAAAGGTTGTTTCTCTCCTGCTCAGTCAGTTTCTCTCAAAGTAGGCAGCTGTCACCACCCTAGTCCAGTACTTCTTGCTATGCTGCTTGCATACTTTATCACTTAAGAACTGTACATCACAACACATGACAGCTCATTACTGAAGCGCAGCACAGCTTGAGGGTTCCTCATCAGCGCATGTAACACTTCTGCTCTTCTTCCCTCACATGATGGCATTGCCAAGCAACCTAGCATATCTTGTCTTCCACAAACCATACCCATTATTTTCTGTTCATCCATGCTGTTTCATCCCTATGACATTTAACAGCACTATTTTTTTATAATTGGGAATAAAAGGAAAACAATTGTACTGCCCAATATTAGAGAAATGGAAAACGAATTAGAATACTTTCATAAGATGAATTATTATTGAACTATTAAAATTAATGTTCTGACCTATGTATTCAACCATGAAACTATCATCACAGTCAAGATAAAATCCATTATCCATCACTCCCAAAGTTGAACAAATCATATACTTTAGATATGTGCAGTTTATTATATGGCAACTGCATTTAATTAAATCTGTTTAAAAAATTTTTAAGAAATAAAAAATATTGATGTTTCATCAGGACACAAAAAACACTAACCATAAAAGAAAAAATTGGTAAATTAGGTGATATTAAAATGAAGACTTTTTTTAATCAATAGATAGCATTGAGAATGAAAAGACAAGCTATAAAGTAGGGGAAGATACTTGGGCATATAGGACTCTTATCCAGAATATATAAAGAATTTCTATAAATTCATAAGAAAAAGGTCAAACAATCTGGTAGAAAAATGGGCAGAAGGCTTGAATAAGCACTTCACAAAATAGCATATCTAAATGGCCAATTAACAAATGAAAAGCTGCTGAACTTCATTAGCAATCAGAACTAAAACTACAGTGAAACCAGTTCACTGCATTCAGAATGCTTAAAATTAAAAAAGAAAGACTATATGAGGTTGGTGAAGAAGTGAAACCTATACTGCTGATGAAAGTGTAAATTAGTACAATCATTGTGGCAAACTGCTTGGAAATAGCTAGTAAAGCTCAAGTGATTGCACTCCTATGGATAAGCCCAAGAAAAAAAAATGTGCACCTATCCATCCAAAGACATGCACTATTTATCTTGGCCCCCAAATGGAAACAACTCAAGTATCAACAGTGGAATGAATTAATAAATTATTATTATTGGTATGATGGAATACTACACGGCAATGAGAATATGCAAAGTACAATTACACACAACACAGATGACTCTCACAGACATCAGGATGAGCTAAATAAACCGAAAGGGTACATACTGCATGATTCCATTACTAAAATTCCCCAAACTGGAAAAACTAATATTAGAAGTTAAGATAATGAAGGGACTACCTTTGGAGTGGAGTAATGACTGTAAGGGGATGTAAAAGGTGTCTCAGGGTGCTGGTAATGTTTTGTTTCTTTTTTTTTTTGCGGTATGCGGGCCTCTCACTGCTGTGGCCCCTCCCGTTGCCGAGCACAGGCTCCGGACGCGCAGGCTCAGCGGCCATGGCTCATGGGCCCAGCCACTCCGCGGCATGGGGGATCCTCCCGGACCGGGGCACGAACCCGTGTCCCCTGCATCGGCAGGCGGACTCTCAACCACTGCGCCACATGTTTTGTTTCTTGATCTGGATGTTTGCTACATGGGAATGTTTATTTTGTGAAAATTCGTTACATTGAATGAATTTATGATTTGTTCACTCTTCTATGTGTATATTTCAATAGAACATTTACTAAAAATTATTATATCATATAAAAAACAAAATTATAAAAGATAGAACACATAGGTGAATGTATGTATAAGCTTAGACTGGGAATGACCTTTCTAAGCAAGACACTTGAAAGCTATAAAAGAAAAGATAAATCAATTTGGCCAGAAAAAATGTTTTAAATAGCTATGTAGCAATTAATGTAAAAATAGCTTCACCATAAACAGATTACTGGGGAAAATATCTGCAAACATATGACAGACAGACGGATAATTTTCAAATTTCCAAAATGCTTATCCTTACCAATAATGCTTATGCCTACCATATCAGCTAGTAGAAAAATGGACAATATAGATTTCTGTTTCACAGAAATAGAAATACAAAAGGCTAAAAGGTGCTTAACTTCATTCATAATGGAAGAGGTGCAAACCAAAACAATGAGATATTGTTTTATTTTACTGATGTCAAAAATATAAAAATTGACAAATATAAAATTAGATAAATTAAAAATTAGATAAATTTTTAAACAACTGAATATAAAGTATAGTCAAGGAAATAGGCAAACAGAAACTCTCATATATTATTAATGAACGTGTTAATCAACTTATCCGTTTGGGAGAATAATTTCTAATTTTCCAATATCCATCAAAAATTCAAAATGCATATATTCTCTGACTCAATAATTCCACTGTTAGGAATTTATTCCATGACTATACATGGAAAAACACCACCAAAATACATTTACAAAGATATTCTCTTTGTAATGGTAAAAGACAAAGAAACAAAAAACTTGAGACTATCTAAAGATCCATTAATAGGAAAGTAGTCAACCAAATTATGGTACAGTATTCAGTGGAATATCAGGCAGCCATTATCCAGAAAAAAGAAACTCTGTGCTGATTATGAAAGTGCTCCAAGATTCATTATGAAGTGAAGAAGATGCAAGCAAGATGCAAAGCAGTGTTTGTAGTATGTGTTCCTTAGTGTACATAAAAAATTAATACACACACAAACACTTAAGCACAGATGTACATGTACATACAAAAACACAGACATCATCATCACGTTCACATAGTCAGCCACACACACACATAAATTTATCTGCAGGAAAAATACATAGGAAACTTGATGCTAGTTTCCTTTGGTGAAAAGAACTATGGTTTAGGAAGAGTTTGGGGAGAGAGGATTTTTTAATTCTATTTTTCTCTATTATTTGAAATTTTTTAGACATACAGTTGATTTCTACTTTTTGAAATGTTAATAGAAATTACTTAGGTAACATGCTATGAGCCATTTAAATTTTCTTCTCTTTGCTTTTCTGTTTTCAAAAATAAAAGTCTAAGAAATGTTTTTTTAAATGACATTTCCAAATACTTTCTGATAGCTCATAATATAATTTTGAATGAGAAAACCCCAAGAAAGGAATGTTTCTGTGTAATATATTATGTGTAACATAAACACACAAAAATAATATAAAAATGCTCTGAAATGTTACTGAGAAATGAGAAACTTGCCCCGATGGAATAACCAGAACTCCTGTACTTATATAGTAGGGAGAAGCAGACTAGAGACAGACACTCAGAATATCAGCAGGAAAACCATGAATATTGAATAAATGATATTGAGGTAACTGGTTTCTGCTGGGAAATAAAAGATCTCTATTTCATACCACATTCCAAAATAAGTGTCAGATAGGTTATACATATATTTATGTATAAATGTAAATATTTATATATATTTAAATATAAAAGAGGAAACAAAATACTAGAAAAAAATATGAGTTAGTATTTACCTGAGAAAAGGAGGAATTGAAGGCAGAAAGCATAGAGAAAAATGTTTACACTTAACTACAATGTTCACTGCTATTTTACATATAGTAGTAAAAAACTAGAAACCACCTAAATGTCCAATCATCAGTTTTAGTTTAAATACAAATTTAAAAAAAACTATGCACAGTTAGGAGTATTGGAAAGTTACATAATCACATTTAACAACATCTATGATATATTGTTGAATGAAAAATAATCACATTAAAAATATTATATACTGTGGGAACCTACTTAAAACGTGTGTGTTGTGTGTGTGTGTGTGTGTGTGTGTGAAAATACATGACTGCAGGGATAATACTTCAAAATGTTAACAGTAACACCAGTGTTTATAACATTATTCACAATAGTCAAATGGTAGAAATATCCCAAATGTCCTTCGATGGATAAACAAAGTGGTATTAACATACAATGGAATATTAACAAATTTCTTAAAAGGAATTAAATTCTGATGCATGTTACAACATAGATGAAACATGAAGACATTATGTTTAGTGAAATAAGACAGACACAAAAGGACAAATATTGTATGATTCCACTAATATGATATTCCTGGAGTAGGCAAATCCATAGAGGCAGAAAGTAGAACAGTGGATACCAGGAAGGGAGGGAGAATGAGGGATTATTGTTTAATGGGTACAGAGTTTCACTTTGGGGTGATGAAAAGTTCTGGACGTGGATAGTGATGGTTGCATAACAATGTGAATATTTCAATATTTAATGTAACCTTAAAATATTAATAGTAGCTATCTCGTTTTTATTTTCTCCTCTTATTTTTACTTTCTTTTTGCTTGTTTTAATTTTATTTGCTCGTCATTATTTTCTAACATTTCTATTACAAAAAAGTTACTTATATATCGAAAATTATTGCTAAAATAGTAGCTATGGACTCTTGTGAAAGGAATGAAGGACACTGACAGTCACATTAGTCACTTCTACATAAGAGGCATTGGTTTTATTAATTTACTCCTCACAAAAGTCCTGTCAGGGGGTCACTATGCATATTCATATAAGAGGCTCGATGACGTTAGGTACTGTGTATAAGGTCACACAGCTAAAACTCCGCAGAGCTAAGGAAATACCTCAGGCAAGTTTAACTCCAAGTCTGTGTCCATGACACATACAGCTTATGACTGTGGCCTTTTAAATTATTAAAGAGTCAGGTCCCAGTGAAATTCCTAATTAAAATTCCTCCCAGATAGTCTAGGAAAACATTCCCTGTATGAGAAATTGTGTCAGGAACGAAGGCATTGAGATATGAAGTAGGAGCTGGGAGCTGACTGAGAGATGGACAGAAAGGTTGGACCCATCCAGGAACGTAATTTTCTCAGGCAAGAGACAGAATTGCTGAAAAGGAACTCAGAATACAAATATGTTGTTTCAACAATAACTGGATAGTTCACGTGAAAGCACTTTGTAACCTGCAAAGCCCCACTTGTAGCTGGTATTTTATGAGTTCCAGCAGCAGTGGTCTGAATAGCCAAGACTCAAGGCCTGGGTGCGGAGCTGCTCGCTCACCTCTGTGTCTGAGGCTGTCCTCAGGACAGAGGAGTGGGAGGCTTTTCTTGTTGTGATCACTGATCTCTGAAGTCTCCAGAACACTATGAACCTTCCTCCCTTGATTCTTCTCTCCAGCTTATTTGCTAATCTGAGTTCCAGTCCTTGACCCATTCCTACAGCCACAAAGTCATCACAGACATAGACATCCTAGAACACAGACTCCTAAAGCAATGGAAAATTCCATGGGTAACAGAAATACTATGTGAAGGAGCTACATTCAGAATGAGCCTCAAAAAAGCAGCAGGACAGTTTTGACATAGAGGTTTTTTTTTTTTTTTTTTTTTGCGGTACGCGGGCCTCTCCCGTTGCGGAGCACAGGCTCCGGACGCGCAGGCTCAGCGGGCATGGCTCATGGGCCTAGCCGCTCTGCGGCAATGTGGGATCTTCCCGGACCGGGGCACGAACCCATGTCCCCTGCATTGGCAGGTGGATTCTTAACCACTGCACCACCAGGGAAGTCCCAATATGCATACTCTTTAACAGAAATGTTTATTTCTGAGAATTTATGAAATAATTAGATATGCATAAAATGTATATGAACAAGAATGTTCTTGACAAACTTTACTATATTAAATAATTAATAATTAGAAATTAGAAATTATTAGAAATAATTAGAATAATATTATTCTAATTATAGAATAATTAGAAATAATTCCCATCAAAACTGAACAAACAAGTACACAGTAGAATGCCACGATGTAAGTTAAAATGGGTTCTAATGGAATTTGTTGACATTAAAAGAAATCCTCATTATTTTAACTGAAAAAAGCATGAATGATCGTGGTATAATCAATAGTATAATTACAGAATGGTTTAAAGTATGTCTATGCATGTTAACATATTTGTGTACATCTGGACACTACTTACGTTAACAGTGATTAAATGATGACGTTACTACAGATTTTCACTTTATCTTGTTTAGTTGTATTATCTAAATCTTTTACAATAAAGCTGTATTAATAAGAAAAAGTAGTAAAGCTAGTTCACTGTGTTTGAAAAATATTTAATGGCTTTTTTTTTCAAGCAAGGAGATTGAATCTAAATGTCATGTACCTCCATGAATGATGACTGTTTTGGAGTCTGCCATAGCATTATGTAAGGTTAGCTATCAACAATCTTGATTAAAATCAGGTTTTACAAAGACCGCTCTCATTTATGCAAGAATACCAAGGGATTACATGCTGTTTGGAGCCTTGTTTACAATATATTTATAGTTCCCACAAAATTTCACCTTTCCTTTGGGTTTTTAGTGCCACTTGGGAGGCAATGTAGAGTTATGGAAAAAATGTGGATTGTGGAAACAAGACAGCCTCCTCACTTCTCCACACCCCACCAATTGAATATTTGAGGACACTTTGTTTGATTAGCTACTTCAACTCAGATTTAGTTTAAGGAATGCTTCTGGCACTTTAACGCGCCTGAAATACAATAGGTACTTCATGAACGTCTGCAAAATATACACTGAAAGACTTAATGCAATATTTGAATCCACATGGCTATGGTTGGTTCCCTCTTGTAAATTACTAGCTTCTTCCAAGTTACTACAGGCTGTCTGCAAAAATTTACTCTTAACAGTTTATTCTAATGGCACAAATACCTTGAATATTTATCATTAATTTACATGAAGCCATATAACTTGTGCCCAAGAGGAAATTTTGCTCTGCCCTTTGGTTATGGCAATAAAAACTACCATTAATAGACAATGGGGGGCATAGGTCTAGCTTCATCATCTGTGCAACCCTAGCAGCATCAACTAGCATCTTAGAAAGCACTGTGACTCTAAAAACTCTTCTCACATATGAAAAAATTATCTTTATAATTAAAAAACTTTTCCCAAGGCTTTTTATAAAATATATTGTGGAAGTTGCCTTATTAATAACTGATAATCACAATGAGGGTTGAATTCTTCTATCTTGCACTCATTCTTGAGAATACTCAAGTTTCCTGAGGCATTTTTCTCTGGACCAGCTGAACATGATACATATTCTTTCCGTTCATGAGAATAATCACAATCAAACAATGCCAGTTTATGTGACTGGCTTCATTTAGGTAAAATACTGAATAGCATTTGGCCTGTAGTAACCTTTAAAAATATGCACTTGTGAATTTTTGAAAGGACACATTCAAAATTTCAAGGGAGATCAGCTAATTGTGAAAGTAAGACCTAATGAGGGAAAAATTCCTTGGCAGAGTTAACACAAAATAGGAAATTAATTTGGGGCAGACAAATCTCAATTTTGTCACTTTCAAGTTGATCAGGTCCTCAGAGACTGTTTCAGGATAAACTCAAAACAGAAGCAGGATAAACCAAAATGATAATTTGTTAATCTCTAACAGGCGGAATCTATTTTTGGAAACTAGAATACAAAAGTCAGCATTCCAAGACTTCCCTTTCCTATGAAGGTATGAAGGTATATGCAGAATTCACTTGGTAATCACAAGATTGGTGAACATTGATCCCAGCTGACAGTATGGGATGGCATGAGAGTTACTTCATCTTGGCCAGTGAGTTTGAACTGCCACCCATTAGGAAGCATTTTAGAAATGCCTTGTGGGGATATTTTTGGTTGTTACAACGACTAGAGGGCACTTTGGGCTCTTACAGGGTGTGGGCAGGGATAGTAGATGTCCTGCTATGCACGAGACAGGACCACACATGAATTGTCCCACAGTCTATACATCTTTTGATGACCCCATTGGAGACTCATGTAGATGAAAACCTGTTTATAATTATATGAACCTAGAAACCTAGCTCCATTTTACATATAAACATACAGTTTTTAATATACACTGAATTTTCCAGAAATGCAACTACTGGCAATAGTAAGATTCTGCGAAGAGTAAGATTGTACTTGGTTTTGCTTGGATCTTTACCAAGAATTATCCACGTTTTGGAAAAATCACATCACACCTCTGCTTTTCTCATTTTCCTGTACTTTTATATATAATAGCTTCTGATCTTCTTACTTCCCTTGAAACCAAACTTTTCATTAAAGTAGATGCAAGCATCCATTTGGATTCTATTTAAGGATCATAAAGGGGGAAAAACAGAAGGCAGCTTTGGGTCAGTCTGTAAAGTCTATATACTATGTGATTCCATTTATGTGACATTCTAGAAAATCAGGGAATACATCAATGGTTACCAAACGCCGTGGGTTTCCAGGATGGTTTAATTACAACAAGGCATCATGAGGGAATTTCTTGGGGGGCAATGTTAGCTGTTCTGAATCTTGACTATGGTAGTGATTACTATATGACTGCATGAATTTGTCAAACATTATAGACATGTATACCAAAAAAATTGAATTTTACTGTATATAATTTTTTAAATGTTTAAAAACTTGGGGAAAAAACCCACAAACGAAACACAGAAAATAAAGCAACTTAAATGGTAGTGTTGGGTCTTAGTGTTGAGAACCACTGAACTAGGCCATAGACACTGATGACATTTATGCTCCCGCAGTTCACATCTCTAGTGACTGAACTACTCATTCTCATCACTCTCCTGTGAATAGTGTCAGATATATGGAGAGATATAAGTTATTTTTTAATAGGATTCATGACAATGAATGAACTACAGCTCAATCAAAGCCAGCAAGTTACTGGCAGTTAGGATTAAAACCTAGCCACTAATTCTAGTGAACATTTACTACACCATACTGCCTCACTAGTTTTGTGCTTAAATGGAAGAATGCTGTGAATTCTTAAGCTTTTCCATTCACTGCTGTATTACAACTCTAAAATAAAATAAAATAAAGTAAAATAAAAAAAAAAAACCAGGACTCACATTATACTACCTCCTGAGTTTACTAAGAATTAAAAAAAAAAAATTGCTTTTGTTTCCTAGAAGAAAAGTGTACTAAAATGTCACTTCTACTGAGAGAAAATACAAGTCTCTTGTATTTTTATAAGGTGTTTACAATTGGTCAGCATTTTGGCTGGGGTGTTAAAGACTTTTTGCCATTTAACAGTATTTATTCTGCAGCCTTCTGAAACTGGGAAATTTTAACATGTAGAAATGTTTAGTTCACTTATTGTGGGTGATTAAAATGGTTAAGGAAGGAACATTACCTAATAAATGCCTTAATTTGGGTAATATCCAAAGAACAGATGTCAAAATGATGAATTACTAGCTTTTTAAATTTTCTTGCCTAACAACTATTTAACCAATTCAGCTATATGAATAAGTAACAAGAATATAACATTTAGATAATCATTAATTGATACTTGTGCTAAGAATCTGTAATTCATATCCAGTATGCTGGCTTTCTAAAAGAAGAACTAAATAAATGTCACTTTAATAAATTTGCTTCACAATAACTGACATTGGAATTGTGAATTCAAATGACTTAAAAACAAAAACCAAAATATACCTCTATTGACTATAAGCTGAACCATGGATTTGAAGTCAGGATGAAGGTTCCAATGTTCACACCGTACATTCTAGCATCTGTGGCACACCATCAACCTTCAAGTGGTAATCTTATTTTAGTTACTCATAATTGTGGTTGGAATTGTCCCATCCACCATCAACTTAAAATTGGAGGGGTGGGAGTGGAGGTGGAGGTATACACAAAATAAGGTTGGCCATGAGTAGATAATTATTGGAACTGAAACTTCCTCTGACGCTATGATGGAGTAAATGGTGCCGAACTTGTCCTCCTATTGCAAACAACTAGAAAAGTGGACAAAATAAAAGAAATCTGTTTGAAGACATTGAATGATAGGAAGTGTTAAAGTTTGTAAATCCTAAAAGAAAGGAGACAAGTTATTTAAGCTCAATGATCACTCTGGCTGTTTTTCTGAAGGCACTTTCCTGACTATGGAGTAGGGAGAGGGAATCCAAGCAGAGCAAGGTAGTCTCTGAGGAGACAGAGATGGAGGAGGCCGAGGCAGCTGGAATTTGTGAAGCAAAGAACTTAGAAGAAAGATTATGGGGGGGAAAAAGCTCAAGAATCCTTCATAGAAGTCTCCTTGAGTCTGTTTCTGAATACTAAGATGAAAATCCATAGGGGGAAACTTCACAAGGCTGGTTAAGAAACTACTCAAAAGCAATAAGCTAAAAAGTTCCCAGAGCTCATGCAAAGCAGGGAGACATTTGATTTCCAACCAAGCAAACTGTAGAGACTTCGGTGAACATTGAGTTACTTGGTGGAGACCCCAGAAGGATAATTCTTTAACGGTAGGGTTAAACTAGCTCTAGAATAAAAATTACCCTAGATCGACTCTAATGAAGCTTAACAAGATTCAAAAGGATCAACCTAACCTGCAAGTAAGTTAACTTCCTTCAGAACAAGACTCAACACTCTTTAAAGAAAAATGTTTAAATCCAGACATTTGAAGCCTAAAATTCATAATGTTCAGAATCCAATAAAAAATTACTAGGCATGCAGAGAAGCAGGAAAAGGTAATACATAAACCAGAAGACAAATGAATCAATAGAAAAAGATCAAGAAATGATAGAAATGATGGAATTCACAGGTAAGTACTTTCAAGCACTACTTTAAATATGCTCAAGAGTTTAAAGAAAAACATGAATATAATGAGGAGAGAGATGGCAGCTATAATAAAGATAAAATTGCTGAAAACAAGTGATAAAGAAAAGAATCTTTAAAGCAGGCAGAGAATAAAAGACACATTACTTATAGAGGAATAAGCTTAAGACCTCTTTAGAAACAATTCAAGGTAGAAAAAAATGGATTTTACAATGCTGAAAGAAAAAAAGGCAACCTAGAAAGCTATATTCATTTAAGTGTCCTTCAGTAAATTAAAAATGAAATGAAAATGTTTAAAACAATAGTTGAAAAAAATTTGTCATTAGAAAATTTGCATTACAAGAAATAAAAAAGGAAGATTATACAAGATGGAACTCAGAAAAGCTAAATATGTGGATAAATATAAAATAATATTTTCTTTTAAAAAATTTTCCTTAAAAGCAGTTAACTCTTTGAAGCAAAAATAGTATTGTGAAGTTTATAATATGTAAAAGTAAAACATATGACAGCAATAGTACAAAGATTGAGAGGGAGGAAACAGAGGTGTATATGTGAAGTGGTACAATATTATTTGAAGGTAGACTGTGCTTAGTTATAGATGAATGTTGTAAATGCTAGAAAAAACACTAAAAAATAAAACAAAGAGGTATAGTTAACAAAACAATACTGGAGATAGAATAGAATACTAAAAATACTCAATCTAAAAGAGGGGGAAAATAATATAGAACAAATATAACAAGTAGAAAACAAATAGCAAAATTGTAGACTTAAAGGTAACTATATCTTTAATTACATTAACTATAAATGTCTAAATACCCCATTTAAATAGCAGAGATTGTTAGATTGGATTTTAAAAAGGAAGACTCAACAATGCTGCTTACAAAAATAGTATTTTAAATATAAAGATTCAGGTAAGTTAAAAGAAAAGGATCGAAAAAGTGTATACCAAGGAAAAACTATTCATAAGAAATAGAGGCATTATTAGTATCAGAGAAAATTGACTTCAAGATAGTAAATATTAGTGATAATTGTTGAAGCTGGGTGATGGATATATGCCAGTTGGTTATACTATTCTATTTACTTTTGAATATGCTTGACAGTTTTCAAATATAACATTAAAAATTGAAAGAAGAGAAATATGTGTTAAAACAAGGTTGTTGTTTTTTTCTGTGTAGACAATATACCTATCCCTTATTTCACTTACCCATTTTGAAACAAAAATAGCTTATGCTGTGGGTTTGCATTACCAGCTTCAGTACTATAGAGACATACTTTTTCCTTTTTCTATTACTTTAATTTCTCCTAAAATGATTATAATACATATTTTTGAAATAAAGTTACTTAGGGATATTAGAGAAGGTTAATAATTCCCCTGGTGGATGTGGATATTAGGTTCTGGAAAGCTGTAGATGGATTTCACTTTTATAGAGTTCCCAGAGTTACTACATATTTGGAACACTGTATTGCATTTCACATTTTAGAGCTATTATCTTCAAACCCTCCAGAACAGAAAAGAATGTTTTCCATTATTAACAGAATATTTTTCTTTTTCTTTTTTTTTTTTTTGCAAAAAAGAGAAGCAATTTGAAAACTGCCAGATTGAAAATGGCATATAATTTACATGACAATAAAACATTTCACAGAGAACTGCTATAAATGGCATTTAGCCCAGTATAGAAAAGATTTGTCATTTAACTTCCATCTTCTCCATTATTATTTATCATCCTTACAGGAGCTTCAGACAGTTTATCACAGGTATACATAATTTCCAATCTCAGACAAGATTTTGTAGATAAGCATTAAGCTATTTTTCTCATATTCACAAGTCTATGCATATTCTTCCCTAATTCACTGGGTAACATTCAATAAATTTCCAACAGAAACTGAAGGATAATACTTAACAGAATTTTACCCATATATAACACCTTAAACATAAAGCATTTTTTGTTATAATGTTTATATCTTATATTTTTATGAAACCATACTTACACAAGGTAATACACTAACACTTATTTGTGTCAAATACTTTCATGAACACAAACGTGGTTTTATTCGTTTTAATTTATACCCGACTGTTTCAAGAGAGATTTTTATGTGGTTTAAAAGATACATTGAAGCTTTGTAGTATAGTCTGAAGTCTGGGAGCCTGATTCTTTCAGCTTCATTTTTCTTTCTCAAGATTGTTTTGGCTATTCAGGGTCTTTTGTGCTTCCATACAAATTGTGAAATTTTTTGTTCTACTTCTGTGAAAAATACCATTGGTAGTTTGATAGGGATTACATCGAATCTGTAGATTGCTTTGGGTAGTAGAGTCATTTTCACAATGTTGATTCTTCCAATCCAAGAACATAGTATATATCTCCATCTGTTTGTATCATCTTTACTTTCTTTCATCAGTGTCTTATAGTTTTCTGCATACAGGTCTTTGTCTCCTGGGGTAGGTTTGTTCCTAGGTATTTTATTCTTTATCTTGCAATGGTAAATGGGAGCGTTTCCTTAATTTCTCTTTCAGATTTTTCATCATTAGTGTATAAGAATGCAAGAGATTTCTGTGCATTAATTTTGTATCCTGATACACTACCAAATCCATTGATTAGCATACTACAAAGCTACAGTAATCAAGACAGTATGGTACTGGCAGAAGAACAGAAATATAGATCAATGGAACAGGATAGAAAGCCCAGAGATAAACCCATGCACATATGGTCACCTAATCTTTGATAAAGGAGGCAAGAGTATACAATGGAGAAAAGACAGACTCTTCAATAAGTGGTGCTGGGAAAACTGGACAGCTACATGTAAAAGAATGAAGTTAGAACACTCTCTAACATGATACACAAAAATAAACTCAAAATGGATTAAAGACCTAAATGTAAGGCCAGAAACTATCAAACTCTTAGAGGAAAACGTAGGCAGAACACTCTACGACATAAATCACAGCAAGATCCTTTTTGACCCACCTCCTAGAGAAATGGAAATAAAAACAAAAATAAACAAATGATACCTAATGAAACTTCAAAGCTTTCGCACAGCAAAGGAAACCATAAACAAGACCAAAAGACAACCCTCAGAATGGGAGAAAATATTTGCAAATGAAGCAACTGACAAAGGATTAATCTCCAAAATATACAGGCAGCTCATGCAGCTCAATATCAAAAAAACAAACAACCCAATCCAAAAATGGGCAGAAGACCTAAATAGACATTTCTCCAAGGAAGATATACAGATTGCCAACAAACACATGGAAAGATGCTCAACATCATTAATCATTAGAGAAATGCAACTCAAAACTACAATGAGGGATCACCTCACACTGGTCAGAATGGCAATCATCAAAAGATCTACAAACAATAAATGCTGGAGAGGGTGTGGAGAAAAGGGAACCCTCTTGCACTGCTGGTGGGAATGTAAATTGGTACAGCCACTATAGAGAACAGTATGGAGGTTCCTTAAAAAACTAAAAATAGAACTACCATATGACCCAGCAATCCCACTACTGGGCATATACCCTGAGAAAACCGTAATTCAAAAAGAGTCATGTACCAAAATGTTCATTGCAGCTCTATTTATAATAGCCCAGAGATGGAAACAACCTAAGTGCCCATCATCGGATGAATGGATAAAGAAGATGTGGCACATATATACAATGGAATATTACTCAGCCATAAAAAGAAACGAAATTGAGCTATTTGTAATGAGGTGGATAGACCTAGAGTCTGTCATACAGAGTGAAGTAAGTCAGAAAGAGAAAGACAAATACTGTATGCTAACACATATATATGGAATTTAAGAAAAAAAATGTCATGAAGAACCTGGGGGTAAGGCAGGAATAAAGACACAGACCTACTAGAGAATGGACTTGAGGATATGGGGAGGGGGAAGTGACAAAGCGAGAGAGAGGCATGGACATATATACACTACCAAACGTAAAATAGGTAGCTAGTGGGAAGCAGCCGCATAGCACAGGGAGATCAGCTCGGTGCTTTGTGACCGCCTGGAGGGGTGGGATAGGGAGGGTGGGAGGGAGGGAGACCCAAGAGGGAAGAGATATGGGAACATATGTATATGTATAACTGATTTACTTTGTTATAAAGCAGAAACTAACACACCATTGGAAAGCAATTATACCCCAATAAAGATGTTAAAAAATAAAAATAAATAAAAATAAAAAATTATCTCATTTTAAATGAAGAAATGCAAATTAAAACACAACCAAGATACCATTTCAAATTGACAAAACTGGAACAGACTTTTTTTTAAACTCATATTCAGAGTTAGCAAGAATTCCACCAGACTGGCAGTCATAGCCACTGCTGGTAAAAATGTTTATTTATGAGTACTTTATGAAAAAAAATTGCTAATATGTATTAAAAGGAATAAAAATGTTTACCTTTTTGCTCCAGTGGTTCTACGTATCGGGATTGGCTGGTTTTTCTCCTTCTGTCCCTCCATGTCACCACTCCACCCTTTTTGGTCCTACTCTATGTTGTCTAGGGGAAGATCCCTGAGCTCCCTTGCTTTCTAGCTTCTAGTTGGCTTTAGCCAGTGAAAGCACTGAAAGGAGAAGAGAGGTCAGAAAATGAGAGATCTGGGGACATCTAGTTCCCACCACCTGATTCCTCACTGCTGCCATGGTTTTGTGAGCAATTTTGTTCCTTAAAGCCAGGGGTTCTCAAACTTCAACACATCAGAATCATCTGGGAGCCTCGTTTCCAAATTGGTAGGACAGGCTAAGGCCTGAGAATTTGCATTTCTGATAGGTTTCCTGGTGTTGCTGATGCTACTGGTCCGGGGATCACGCTTTGAGAAGTACAGATTTAAGGCCACGGTTCCTTGTTGCCGTAGTTGCTCAGCTGAGCCCTAGTTGCTCAGCTGAGACTTTCTTTGTGAGACATTGACACTGTAGCCCTTTTCTCTCTCTGGTTAGGCATGGGAAGGGTGTGTTTGCCAGTCTCTGAGTCCTTCACCATTCCTTGTTGATTCTTCAACCCTGTCCACGTCTCTTGTCATCAGTTCCTTCATGAAAGTCTCTTGAATTAAACATTTGGAATATGCCATCAGTTCCCTGCTAAAACCCTGGCTGATATAGGGATTTATCCTTGAGAAATAATCAAAGGTGCAGACACAGACTTAGGGGAAAGAATGTTGTTTGCAGCATAATTTACAACAGCAAAAACATTAGAAACAAGGTGCATGGCCAACACAAGGGAAAAGATGGAATATGAGGCAGCTGTGAATGGCGAACTGCATAATTGTACTGACTAACCTAGGGAATGTTCATAAAGCGACGTTTAAGTGAGAATGAGCTGTAAAACCGTACTTAGTGAATGTCCACAATTTTTATAATTTTGTGTGGATGTGCTTGTATAAGGTTTGAAATGAGATGAAACTGGAGAGAGTAGTTTATTGAATGAGGATTTGATTTGTCAGTATATTTGTATTTTTCTGATTGAATGTTTTGAACCACAGGTGTAAATCCAATTAATAGGGGGCCCAGGTTTGATCCCTGGTCAGGGAACTAGATCCCACATGCATGCCACAACTGAGAGTTTGCATGCCACAACGAAGGAGGCCGCCTGCTGCAATTAAGACCAAGCACAGCCAAATAAATAAATAAATATATTTTTAAAAATGGGCAGAAGACCTAAATAGACATTTCTCCAAAGAAGACACACAGATGGCCAACAGGCACATGAAAAGATGTTCCACATCTCTAATTATCAGAGAAATGCAAATCAAAACTACAATGAGATATCACCTCACACTGGCCAGAATGGCCATCGTCAAAAAGTCTACAAATAATAAATGCTGGAAAGGGTGTGGAAGAAAGGGAACCCCTCTACACAGTTGATGGGAATGTAAATTGGTGCAGCCACTATGGAGAACAGTATGTAGGTTCCTTAAAAGACTAAAAATAAAGTTGCCGTATGATCCAGCAATCCCACTCCTGAGCATATCCAGACAAAACTGTAATTCAGAAAGATACATGCACCCCTGTGTTTACAGCAGCACTATTCACAATAGCCAAGACATGGAAACAACATAAATGTCCATCAACAGATGAATGGATAAAGAAGATGCGGTACATATATACAGTGGAATACTACTCATCCACAAAAAAGAATGAAATAATGCCATTTGCAGCAACATGGATGAACCTAAAGATTATCATACTAAGTGAAGTAAGTCAGGAAGAGATATCACTCATGTGATATCTCTCATGTGATATCACTTATATGTGGAATCTAAAATATGACACAAATGAACATATCTCAGAAACAGAAACAGACTCACAGACATAAAGAACAGACTTGTGGTTGCCAAGGGGTGTGGAGGAGGGAAGGATTGGGAGTTTGGGATTAGCAGATGCAAACTATTATGTAGAATGGATAAACAACAAGGGCCTACTGTATAGCATAGGATATATTCAGTGTCCTGGGATAACCCATAATGGGAAAGAATATGAAAAATATGAAAAAGAATATATATGTATAGCTGAATCACTTTGCTGTACAACAGAAATTAACACTGTAAATCAACTATACTTCAATAAAGTTTTTTTAAAAAGACACAAAGACCAATGTGGGATAGTGGAAAGAACGCAACTTGGGATTAAAACACTAGAATTTGATTTTAGGCTTTGTCACAACCACAATCAAGCAGTCCATGAAATCTGCTGCAAAATATATAGTAGAACATAAATTATAAAGCTCAATTATGTAATCAGGGAATCACAAAAAGCTTCTTCATCAGAGTCTGAATGCTCTGTGACATGCATAACAAGTATGTGTTTACTAAGCTGGAGTTAACATTAGTCTATCCTTCTAATCCTTCTCTACTTCAGAACAAACGTGCATATTGTTCTCCCTGCATATGCATAATTATGAAAGTTTTGGCATATTAGTCACAGTGAGAATGAGCATTCAAAAGCCAGAGCTGATGGTTAAAACAGAGGTAGCATTATTCTTAGACAGGAAAATGGGTATCTTGTCCCTGACTCTTAATTACAGTATGTTTCCATAAAGAAAACTGGAAAGGCTGTTTAGGAATCTAGCTTACAGAAAATAAGCAATCCCACATTTGTATGAGCCAGAGATAAAATTATTTTTTAATTATATAATGGGAAGAAAGACAACCCAATAATGGACGAATGGCATCAAACTGATAATGACTGAGGGATTCGAATAAAATATGAATGTAGGATAAACCTGAAATGCTGAATTAAAAGGGATATGAGCAACTAAGATGCGATCAGATTTCCAATTCTGACATTTCCTTCTCTGATCACAGCATCCTAATCATCCCATTCTTTCACTCCTACTGAATGTCCTATTTGTCCAAATAATAAATTCAAGTTTTACATTTGCCTGTTCTTTCAGCATATCTACAGGCTGCAGCTTCATTTATCTCCCTACCCAATGTGACGCTATGCCAGTGGTGATCGCTTGATCACTAGACTGGACTCTCTCGTCGATACGTACACTTGTGCCATAGTCTGTTTGGCCAGACCTCGAGCTTAGGAATCTCTAATGTCTGTTTTCTTTGCTCATACTCTGAAGCTGCCAAACCCAGCTGTAGAATCACAGAACTAATCTCGCCTTCTGCCTACAATGGTGATAAAGGACACAATGAAAAATGTCTTCCAAATTCCCTCCTGATTAACCAGGAGAGTACCTTAAATGAGAAAACTCATCTATGAACATGGTAAAATAAAAGATATAGTCAGATTCTGTTAAGAGACAAAATAATCCTGCCTAACTTTCTGTGAAGTAGGATTGAAATAGAAGAACCTTGTTCTTGCTCATTACTTGTTGCCACAGTGACCGTGACTCAGTAACTAAAGGAACTGGTGTTCGATTCATTCTGAGCTACCTAGGCCATTTATTATCAGGTGAGAAAGCCACAGAATGACATTTTTAGGTGTCTAAGAACACAGAAGCCAGATTGTCTTCCCAAATAAATGCCCTGAAGGCCTGCTTCAGAACCCCAACATATTAATAAAAATTTAGATTCAAGAAAACAAAAGTGGTGGCTAAAGGAATTGGGGTAATCAATAAGGTAAGTTAAATATCTAGAGAGAAGTTGAATTTTTACAACTAGTGTATAAATTTGAAATAAAGTTACTTGAAACAGATGATTTATACTATTTAACACGAGGTCAGTGATGCAGTTTATGACCTCAGTCTAAATGAAACCACCCCTCCCCCTACCACCAAAGAAAACACTGGAGAGAAAGGAGAAGCTTCACCAAAGGAAACAAAAGCCTTGGGTTTCACATCCTTCATAATGGGGAGTAAAGTTCTTATGTTGCTCTTGATTTTAATAATTAGATGGCAAAAGTCTAAGAATGGTTTAACTGAAACAGGATGCTTTCCTTCTTAATTATTGCAGAGAATAAGAACAAACTAACAATCCATGTCTAAAAGAGGAAAGGGATTAAAACCCAGGAAGTATAAAATAGGAGCTTTTAATTTTTGTAACAATTAAAATGGTCATTTACCTCTTTTTCTGCCCAGTAACTCTGCATTTTTCTGAGAAAAGAACCCCATGCCCCCATCCCCACTCTAACTCCAAATGGAGATAACATCGTTTTACATGGTCTTATGTACCTGGTCTAGATTATGCAGAAGCGAGTATCTGACTTAAGCTGGGTCAGTTCTACAACCTCATCATCCCCACCCACTCACCACCCAGTCCTGTATACTGGTTGAGTTCATAGGCAAATAGACATTTGGCACAAACTATGAACATCATATTACTTCTCCAGGGTTTGTTCAACAGGATTTGTGCAAATGGGTTTTTTTAACTTTGAAGATAAAGCTGGGAAGATGGGTGGAGAAGTATGTGTGGACAAGAGTAGCCAGAGAGGGACTTCCCTGGCGGTCCAGTGGTTAAGACGCTGAGCTTCTACTACAGGGGGCGCGGGTTTGATCCCTGGTCGGCACCGCCAAAAAAAAGAGTAGTCAGAGAGAAGCAAAGAAGGGAGGTGGAGTTAGAAAATCGTGGTAGCCTCAAGTCTCTGGCTCAGGGGGTCTCTAGCTGCACTCTTGCCCTATCTGGTTACAGGAGCCAATGAATTTCCATTTTGCCTAAGTTAATTCAAGATGAATTTCTACATCTTAAAACTAAATACATACATGTAAGATTTATGACTATAAATGTAAATGAGCTTAATATTTTTAGTAAAAAGTCAAAGACTCAGATTCCAATGGAAAATAAATCCAGTTCTAAGGCCCCCTCCTCACTACTTAACATCTTGAAATCATCTGGAATTCTACTTCTGGAAAATTAACTTTTACATTGTGTATTAATAACAAATTAGTCATAGTGATAACATTTACAGATTCCTTTATTGTGATAATTAAATGAGCTAATGCATGAAAAGTATTTGGCATGATGCTTCGCACATACTAATCCTTCAACAGTGTTTGCAATGGTGAGGAGGATTATCAATATTATTATCACTCCACACAGAGCCCTTCTCTCTCTGCAAGCTCTCTTTTCGTGGTCTTATCCTTAGCTTTCACTATCACAACTACCTGGATGATTTCCAAACCTATGTCACCTACCTGGACACCACTCCTGGGCGTCCTTGTTTTACTTTCAATTTCTCGTACAAATCACCGCTTAAATATTCCACCAGCACATGGAGCTCAACGCATCCAAATTAAACTATCTCCTAATTTCCTAATTCCTGTTAATGGAACAAGCATTCTCCCCATTCCCTAATCTGGAAACCTTTGCTGCGCCTCTTACGTTGCCCGCATCCCTCAGCAAGATAATTGAGCCCAGTGCCTGGATCCTGTAGCTGCACAGTCCATGCCGGTCTACTTCCCTATCCTCTTTTAACTTTAATACATCGTTAAGCCCTGTAAAAAAAAATTTGTAAAAATGCCGCTGTGGGGCTTCCCTGGTGGCGCAATGGCTGAGAGTCCGCCTGCCGATGCAGGGGACACGGGTTCGTGCCTCTGTCCGGGAGGGTCCCACATGCCGCGGAGCGGCTGGGCCCGTGAGCCATGGCCGCTGAGCCTGCGCGTCCGGAGCCTGTGCTCGGCAACGGGAGGGGCCACAGCAGTGACAGGCCCGCGTACCGCAACAACAACAAAAAAATGCCGCTGTGTTTACCTTCCTCTTTATGACTCCCTCCTTCCAATGTATTACTTTTCACTAGTATTGAGTTAGACTCCTAGTTTTCCTCCTTATTTTCCAATTTCTTCTCCCTTCTTTTATCCTTACAGATTAATCCTCCTCAAACATCGTGCCAATCATGCATTTGTTATATGTTAACTAACAGGTTCCTTGTTTTGAACATAAGTCTAAACCTGTCAGCCCATCATGCCAGGCTTTCTACTAACATGGGTCTAACCTACATCACCAACTGCCGCCTTTATGGACACTATGGCTCAGTTGACCTGGCACATGGACCCCTCCCTAATAACCCCAAACATTTTTGGAAACTCTCTAGTTTTATCCTTGATATTTCTTCTGCCTGGAAAGTGTTCTTGAACCATCTCTGCCTGTCAAACCCTATCTAACCTTCCAGGACTTTGTCAGAAACCACCCTTGTCAAAAAGCCTTGATTCACGCACCAGCTATAACTTCTTCAAGCCACTGTAGAATTCTGTATGCCTCTAATAGTGACGAAAATGTTCCTCTTTAAATTAAAGATTCTCAGGATTTGTTATCTTGATGTTTTACCAGATCGTAAATTGTTTAAAGGGTTTTGTCCCACTCATCTTTTAATTTTCTGTAGGCCCTTGTTCATATAGCATATTTCACAGAGTTGGTACTCAATAAATATTTGTTAAATTTAATAAAGATTGTACAATTTAAGACAGAAAAAGTTATTCTGAAAGCATGACCAAGGTTTCTTAAGCAGACTATGTAACATAAAGGCTTGTTCAAGTACAAAAGTCTATTTACTATATGTAAATCTTTGCTGAGAGAATGAACTAGCTAAATATGTCTCTGAACAACACAAGACAAGCCACACACAATTTTTATGGCAGTAGACCTGAAAGAAATATGTACTTTGCAGAGACACCAGGCCACAGAAACACCTGTGGCCTGTGAATAAAGGTCTTTCTGAATACTTGATGACGTGCCAGAGGTGCTCTTTGCACACAGCTTATTTAGAGATATTTGGCTCTCCATGTTACTTTTGTTAATACAGAGATAACAGCAGCTTTCAAACACTACACTGTACAGCCTGAGTAGAGGTGAGAAAATAATGGAATATAGGGCTAGGAATGCAGATTGCAGCCGAATTCTGGAGGACCTGGAATGCTGGTATCGGGATTTTATTTAGTAAGCAACTCATTGAAATTTTTTGTTGTTGTTTCTTATTGTTTGTGCTTGATCCTGTAAGCACCATCATAGAAATGTGCTTCAGGAAAATTAACTGCAGAGCAGAGGGTAGTTTGGATTGGAAAGAGAGACTAGAGGTAAGGACCTAGCTGGTCTACTTAGAGTAGAAACAGGTCAAATGCACTAAAGTGGCAGAAGTAATGGACAGGAGGGAAAGGATGCTGATGCAGGAACTATTACAAAGGACTTAGCAAGTGACCTGAAAACGATTACGATGATCAGGGTAAGGAGAAACCAAAAATAGCTCCTCAAGTTTTGACTCAGAGAGTACAGACAAACAGTAATAATGTAGGGAGAGAGGGAGGGGGAGAGAGAGAGAGAGAGAGAGAGAGAGAGAGAGAGAGAGAGAGAGAGAGGGAGGGAGACAGGGAACATCCTAGAGGAGCTGGAAATGCTAATTTTATTTCCTTTACTCCTGTGAAAACAGGTTTTCTTCTTACTTCCCTCATTGTTCCTTCTTAGTCCTATATGTTGGTTTCTCTTCCTTTGTTTGTCCTTTAAAAGTTAGCATTTCAGACAAGTCACTAATATCTGGGCAATGCAAGCCAGTTAGATACCTCTTTCTGTGTAGCAAATGGAATAAAATTTTAAAGGATTTATAACCTGCAGTATTGTTATCAGTGTAGATAACAGATATGTTTAAAAAAAAAGATATGGTTATGTGCTCCTGAGGGAGGGGAGTATAAATTGGGAATTAGATTTTACACTTAGAGGTACATATACTATATACTTCGGGGTTTTACAGTTTAAATCAACTTTATTGATATGTACATATGATAAAATACATTCATTTAAGTGTATTGTTAGGTACGTTTTGATGAAAGCATACCCACGTAACTACTACTCCAATTAAAATAAAGGAAACTCTGTACAAACCTTGCACCAGCCCAAATGCCTCTCTGCCACTGCTTTGGACCTCTGGCGTCTCCTTGGCTTGAAGTGGACCCCAGCTGCTCCTGTTCCACTGGTGGATCCTGCACCTGTGCTAACTCCTGCAAACTCACCTCCTGAAGGAAGGGCTGCCACTCCTGCTGCCCCATGGGCTGTGCCAAGCGTACCCATGGCTGTGTCTGCACAGCAGCACTGGACAAGTGCAACCACTGCCCCTGATGCCAGGCAGACCCAGCTCCTGGATGTAAACAGCACCGCGTACAAACCTGCATTTTTTTTTTTCATGCTACCCTAACCGGATTGCTGCATTCCTTTTGCTATAAAATATTTGAAGGACAGTAAGCTCATCTAGATTCTTTTAAAAAAAACTTTATTACCCCCCAAATTCACTCATATCCCTTTGCTGTCATTTTCTCTCTAACGCCCTCCCCAAACATAAACATGATTCTGCTTTCTGTCACCACGGATTATTTTTCCTGTTTCAAAATTTCAAATAAATGGAATCATATGGTGTGTAATTTTTGTGTCATTTGTAACTAAAGAAAAGTTTTCAAATGTCTCCAGATTGATGTACATTAATAGTTCATTCTTTATTACTGAGTAGTTCCAATACAGTTCCAATTTCATTAGTTCCACTAAAATTTGTTTATATAGTCACCTGTTGATAGATTCTGTTTCCAGTTTTTGCTCATTGTGAATAAAATTGTTATTAACATTCATTTTCTCTCTTAACTTCTTTAAAAATCGGAACATAGTTGTTTACAATGTTGTGTTAGTTTCAATGAAGTGAATAAGCTATGTTTATATATATAATCCCTCCCTCTTGTACTTCCCCCCCCCAACCCCTACCCCCGTCCCACCCATCTAGGTCATCACAGAGCACAGAGCTGAGCTCCCTGTGCTGTGCAGCAGGTTCTCACTAGCTATCTATTTTACACCTGGTAGTGTATATATGTCAATCATAATCTCCCAATTCGTCCCACCCTCCCCTTCCCCCACACTGTCCACATGTCCATTCTCTACAGCTGTGTCTCTATTCCTGCCCTGCAAAGAGATTCATCTGTATCATTTTTCTAGATTCCACATATATGCGTTAATATACGATATTTGTTTTTAGTTTTTCTGACTCGCTTCACTCTGTATGACAGACTCTAGGTCCATCCACATCTCTACAAATGACCCAATTTCGTTCCTTTTTATGACTCAGTAATATTTAATTGTATACAGGTAACACATTTTCTTTATCCATTCATCTGTCGATGGACATTGAAGTTGTTTCCATGTCCTTGCTATTGTAAATAGTACTGCAATGAACACTGGTGTACTCCTCTTTTTTTTAAATTAATTTTTGTCTGTGTTGGGTTTTCGTTGCTGCGCCGGATTTCTCCAGTTGAGGCGAGCAGGGGCTACTCTTTGTTGCAGTGCACAGGCTTCTCATTGCGGTGGCTTCTCTTGCAGAGCACAGGCTCTAGGCACGCGGGCTCAGTAGTTGTGGCTCACAGGCTCTAGGGAGCAGGCTCAGTAGTTGTGGCGCACGGGCTTAGCTGCTCCACGGCATGTGGGATCTTCCCAGACCAGGGCTCGAACACATGTCACCTGCACTGGCAGGCGGATACTTAACCACTGCGCCACCAGGGAAGTCCCCCATATGTCTTTTTGAATTATGGTTTTCTCAAGGTATATGCCCAGTAGTGGATTGCTGGGTCATCTGGTAGTTCTATTTTTAGATTTTTAAGGAACCTCCATACTGGTCTCCATACTGGCTGTATCAATTTGCATTCCCACCAACAGTGCAAGAGGGTTCCCTTTCCTTCACACACTCTCCAGCATTTATTGTTTGTAGATTTTCTGATGATGCCCATTCTAACCAGTGTGAGCTGATACCTCATTGCAGTTTTGATTTGCATTTCTCTAATAATTAGTGATGTTGAGCAGCTTTTCATGTGCCTCTTGGCTATCTGTATGTCTTCTTTGGAGAAATGTCTATTTAGGTCTTCTGCCCATTTTTTTTTATTGTGTTTTTTGTTTTTTTGATATTGAGCTGCTTTTGAGATTAATCCTTTGTGAGCTGCTTCATTTGCAAATATTTTTTCCCATTCTGAGGGCTGTCTTTTCGTCTTGTTTAGGGGTTCCTTTGCTGTGCAAAAGCTTTTGTTTCATTAGGTATCATTTGTTTATTTTTGTTTTTATTTTCATTACTCTAGGAGGTGGGTCAAAAAAGATCTTGCTGTGATTTATGTCAAAGAGTGTTTCCTATGCTTTCCTCTAAGAGTTTTATAGTGTCCGGTCTTACATTTAGGTCTTTAATCCATTTTGAGTTTATTTTTGTGTATGGTGTTAGGGAGTGTTCTAATTTCATTCTTTTACATGTAGCTGTCCTGTTTTCCTAGCACCACCTATTGAAGAGACTGTCTTTTCTCCATTGTATATTCTTGTCTCCTTTGTCATAGATTAGGTGAACATAGGTGCATGGGTTTATCTCTGGGCTTTCTATCCTGTACCATTGATCTATATTTCTGTTTTTGTGCCAGTACCATACTGTCTTGATTACTGTAGCTTTGTAATATTGTCTGAAGTTGGGGAACCTCATTCCTCCAGCTACGTTTTTCTTTCTCAAGATTACTTTGGCTATTCGGGGTCTTTTGTGTTTCCACGCAAATTGTAAAATTTTTTGTTCTAATTCTGTGAAAAATACCATTGGTAATTTGATAGGGATTGCATTGAATCTGTAGATTGCTTTGGGTAGTATAGTCATTTTCACAGTACTGATTCTTCCAATCCAAGAACATGGTATATCTCTCCATCTGTTTGTATCATCTTTGATTTCTTTCATCAGTATCTTATAGTTTTCTCAATACAGATCTTTTACCTCCTTAGGTAGGTTTATTCCTAGGTATTTTATTCTTTTTGTTGCAATGGTGAATGGGATTGCTTCCTTAATTTCTCTTTCTGATCTTTCATTGTTAGTGTATAGGAATGCAAGAGATTTCTGTGCATTAATTTTGTATCCTGCAACTCTACAAATTCATTGATTACCTCTAGTAGTTTTCTGGTGGCATCTTTAGGATTATCTATGTACAGTATCATGTCATCTGCAAACAGTGACAGTTTTACTTCTTCTTTTCCAATTTGTATTCCTGTTATTTCTTTTTCTTCTCTGATTGCTGTGGCTAGGACTTCCAAAACTTTGTTGAATAATATTGGTGAGAGTGGACATTCTTGTCTTGTTCCTGATCTTAGAGGAGATGTTTTCAGTTTATCCCCATTGAGAATGATGTTTGCTGTGGGTTTGTCGTATGTGGCCTTTATATTATGTTGAGGTAGTTTCCCTCTATGCCCACATTCTGGAGAGTTTTTTTTTTTTTTTTTTTTTTTCTGGAGAGTTTTTATCATAAATGGGTGTTGAATTTTATCAAAAGCTTTTTCTGCATCTTCCGAGATGATCATATGGTTTTTATTCTTCAGTTTGTTAATATGGTATATCACACTGATTGATTTGTGTATATTGAAGAATCCTCGCATGCCTGGGATAAATCTCACTTGATCATGGTGTATGATCCTTTTAATGTGCTGTTGGATTCTGTTTGCTAGAATTTTGTTGAGGATTTTGCATCTATGTTCATCAGTGATATTGGCCTGTAGTTTTCTTTTTTTGTGAAATCTTTATACGTTTTTGGTCTCAGAGTGGTAGTGGCCTTGTAAAATGAGTTTGGGAGTGTTCCTCTCTCTGTAATTTTCTGAAAGAGTTTGAGAAGGATAGGTGTTATCTCTTCTCTAAATGTTTGATAGAATTAGCCTGTGAAGCCGTCTGGTCCTGGACTTTTATTTGTTGGAAGATTTTTAATTACAGTTTCAATTTCACTACTTGTGATTGGTCTGTTTATATTTTCTAATTCTTCCTGATTCAGTCTTGGAAAGTTGTACCTCTCTAAGAATTTGTCCATTTCTTCTAGGTTTTCCATTTCATTGGTGTATAATTGCTTGTAGTAGTCTCTTATGATCCTTTGTGTTTCTGCAGTGTCAGTTGTAATTTCTCCTTTTTCATTTCCAATTTTATTGATTTGAATCCTCTCCCTTTTTTTCTTGATGAGTCTGGCTAATGGTTTATCAATTTTGTTTATCATCTCAAAGAACCAACTTTTAGTTTTATTGATTTTTACCATTGTTTCCTTTGCTTCTATTTCATATTTCTGCTCTGCTCTTTATGAATTTTTTCCCTCTACTAACTTTGAATTTCTGTTGTTGTTCTTCTTCTTTCTCTGGTTGCTTTAGGTGTAAGGTTAGATTGTTTATTTGAGATTTTTCTTGTTTCTTGAGGTGAGATTGAATTGCTATAAACTTCCCTCTTAGAACTGCTTTTACTGCATCCCATAGGTTTTGGGTTGTCGTGTTTTCATTGTCGTTTGTTTCTATATATTTTTTAATTTCCTCTTTGATTTCTTCAGTGATGTCTTGGTTATTAGTAGCGTATTGTTTAGTCTCCATGTGTTTGTGTTTTTTAGTTTTTTTTTTTCCTGTAATTGATTTCTAATCTCATAGTGTTGTGCTTGGAAAATTTGCTTGATATGATTTCAATTTTCTTAAATTTACCAAGGTTTGATTTGTGACCCAAGATGTGATCTATCCTGAAGAATGTTCCATGTGCACTTGAGAAGAAAGTGTATTCTACCACTTTTGGGTGAAATGTCCTGTAAATATCAATTAAAGCTATCTGGTCTAACATGTCATTTAAAGCTTGTGTTTCCTTATTTATTTTCTGTCTGGATGATCTGTCCATTGGTGTAAGTGGGGTGTTAAAGTTCCCCACTATTATTGTGTTACTGTCAATTTCCCCTCTTATGGCTGTTAGCATTTGCCTTACGTATTGAAGTTCTGCTATGTTGGGTGCATAAATATTTATAATCATTATATCTTCTTCTCGGATTGATCCCTCGATCATTATGTAGTGTCCTTGTCTCTTGTAACATTCTTTATTTTAAAAGTCTATTTTATCTGATATGAGTATTGCTACTCCAGCTTTCTTTTGATTTCCATTTTCATGGAATATCTTTTTCCATCCCCTCACTTTCAGTCTGTATGTGTCTCTAGGTCTGAAGTGGGTCTCTTGTAGACAGCATATATATGGGTCTTGTTTTTGTATCCATTCAGACAGTCTGTGTCTTTTGGTTGGAGCATTTAATCCATTTAAATTCAATGTAATTATTGATATGTATGTTTCTATTACCATTTTCTATACGCGGGTCTCTCACTGTTGTGGCCTCTCCCATTGCCGAGCACAGACTCCAGACGCGCAGGCTCAGCGGCCATGGCTCACGGGCCCAGCCGCTCCGCGGCATGTGGGATCTTCCTGGACCGGGACATGAACCCGTGTCCCCTGCATCGGCAGGCGGACTCTCAACCACTGAGCCACCAGGGAAGCCCCAGGGTTTCCTTTTGTGGGTCTTTTTCTTCTTTTGTGTTTCCTGCCTAGAGAAGTTCCTTTAGCATTTGCTGTAAAGCTGGTTTGGTGGTGCTGAATTCTCTTAGCTTTTGCTTGTCAGTAAAGCTTTGGATTTTTGCATTGAATCTGAATGAGATCCTTACTGGGTAGAGTAATCTTGGTACTCTGGGTAGAGTAAAGTTTTTCCCTTTCATCACTTTAAATATAACCTGCCTCTCCCTTCTGGTCTATAGAGTTTCTGCTGAAAAATCAGCTGATAACCCTATGGGGATCCCTTGTATGTTATTTGTTGTTTTTCCCTTGCTGCTTTTAATATTTTTTCTTTGAATTTAATTTTTGTTAGTTTGATTAATATGTGTCTTGGTGTGTTTCTTCTTGGGATCATCCTATATGGGACTCTGTGAGCTTCTTGGATTTGGGTAGCTATTTCCTTTCCCATGTTAGGGAAGTTTTCAACCATAATCTCTTCAAATATTTTCTCAGACCCTTTCTCATTCTCTTCTTCTTCTGGTACCCCTATAATTCGAATGTTGGTGCATTTAGTGTTGTCCCAGAGGTCTCTGAGATTGTCTTCAAAATTTTTCATTGTTTTTTCTTTATTCTGCTCCTTGGCTGTTATGTCCACCATTCTATCTTCCAGCTCACTTATTCATTCTTCTGCTTCAGTTATTCTGATATTGACTCCTTCTAGTGTATTTTTCATTTCAGTTATTGTGCTGTTCATTACTATTCCTTTGTTCTTTAGTTCTTCTAGGTCCTTGTTAAACATTTCTCCTCGATCCCTGCCTCCATTCTATTTCCGAGATTTTGGATCGTCTTTACTCTCATTACTCTGAATTCTTTTTCAGGTAGGTTGCCTATTTCCTCTTCATTTATTTGGTCTTGTAGGCTTTTACCTTGCTTCTTCGTCTGTAACATATTTTTTTGTCATCTCATTGTTTTGATGGGTGGGGCTGTGTTCCTGTATTACTGGTTGTTTGGCCTGAGGCGTCCAGCACTGGAGTCTGCAGGCAGCTGGGTAGGGTTGGGTCTTGGTGCCTAGATGAAGACTTCCGGGAGACCTCACACTGATTAATATTCCCTGCAGTCTGAGGTTCTCTGCTAGTCCAGTGGTTTGGACTCAGCATCCCACCACGGGAGCTCAGGTCCAACTCTCGGCCTGTGAACCAGGATTCCACAAGCTGTGTGGTGTGGCAAAAAAAAAAAAAAAAAAAAAAAAGGAAGGAAAGAAAGGAAAAAGAAAAAAAAGAGCAGGACAAAAACAACGAAAAAAAAGAAAAGCCGGAAAAGGCCTTGGCGCAGGGTGGGGGTGGGGCACGGACTTAGGTGGGGACAGGGCCTAGGCTCAGGACCTACGTGGCTGGAAAAGGCCCTGGGGGAAGTGCAGGGGCAGTGCTTAGGCTTAGTGCAGATGGAGGGGGCTCTGGAAGGCAGAGGTTCAGGCCCCGGACCCCAGCAGACTTGCCAGGGCCCAAGTGGGCAGGGGAAATACTGGCTGAGTTCCCCTCCAATTCCCCAATCCCCCGAAGGTCCCTCCCTGTCCCCACTGATCCCGGCACTGTGGGTGGTCCCCTCTGATAGTGGGAACCCCTCCCCTTCCCCAGCCACCCCTCAGGGGTGCCAGTCTCATCCCACCTCCACTTTTCCTCCTCCCCTCCTTCCCCCTCACAACCTACCTAATCACATGGGGATTTCTCCTGTCCCTTTAGGTCATTAACATTCATATTTAAATCTTTGTGTGGATATGTTTCATTTTTATTGGGCAAATATATAGAAGTGGAATTGCTAGATTATATGGTGAGTATATGTTTAACCTTATGAGAAACTGCCAAGTTGTCATCCAAAGTGGGTGTACCATTTTACATTCCCACCAGCAATGTGTGAAAGCACTGGCTGCTCCACATCCTTGTCAACACTTGATGTTATCATTCCTTTGAATTTTAGCCATTCTAGTAGGTGTGTGGTTGTATTTCACTGTGTTTTAATTTGCATTACTCTAATAACTAGTGATGTTGTGCATACTGCCATGTATTTATTGGCCACTCATGTATCTTCTTCTGGGAAGTGTCTGCTCAAATACTGTGCCCATGTTTAAATTGGGTTGTTTGTCTTCTTATTGAATTTTAAGTATTTGAGATACAAGTTCTTTATCAGATATATGTATTTGTGAATATTTTCTCCCAGTCTGTGGTTTGCTTTTTGATTTTACTAAATGTGGTCTTCAAAGAGCAGAAGTTTTTAGTTTTAATGACATCTAATTAATCGCTTTTTAAAAATATGACTAGAACTTTAGGAACTCCAGCTTAAGAAAATGTAAACCTCAGCTTCAATTTGCTACCTTTCTGTTATTCACCTGGGATGGTTGAAAATTGCAGAATTAGGTTAGAATCTAGGTAAATCTTACAAAAGTCCATGAATATGACTTCTGTTTATATTATAAACACTTTTGTTTATATTAATAGGTATCATTTTGTGGGTGTATGATATTCAATAAGCAGTGTACTAAACACTTCACATATGTTTCATTTAATCCTTACAAAAAGCCTTAGTGAAGAGGAAACTTGGATTTTGAGTAATAAAATAAGTAGACTAAATGCTTAAATATTATCAGTAGCAGAACTAGAGTCTACCTGACTCCAAATCCCTTTGAATCTTAAATACTATACAGTATCCTGTCCAGGAAATCTTTGTATATGTAAAAGTCAAAATATTTTCCTATGTTTTCTTCTAGAAGTATTACATTTTAGTTTTTATTTTTGTGTTTGTGATCCATTTGGGTTCATTTTTGTATATGGTGTGAGGAAGGATTGAAATTCATTTCCCCCAATGGAAATCTAGTTGCTCTGTCGTCATTTGTTTAAAAGACTATCTTTTCTCCCATTGAATTACCTTGACACCTTTCTAGAGAATCAACTGACAGTTTGTGTGGGTCTATTTCTGGAACCACTGTTCTGTTCCATTGATCTGTATCTCTACTCCTATATGGATACCACATTGTATTGATTACTGTAACTTGACAATGTATCTTTGTGATATTGCAATTTTTAATAAGAAATATATATTTCTGGCACGGAGCTCCTAAAACCCTTGGAATTACTTAAGTGTTGAGAGTGACAAAGGTGTCTTTTGTTATGTTGATGAGATGATCTTTGGAATACCCCTAAATTACATAAAGGTGGGGGCTGGTCACCAGAGGAACCAACAAATGATGTGATTACAGGGTTGGAACTTTCAGTCTGACCTCAAGAAGGAGAGAGGGACTGGAGGTTGAATCAATCATCAATGATTTAATCAATCATGCCTATGTAATGAAGCCTCCATAAAAACCCAAAAGGACATGGTTTGGGAGCTTCTGGGTTGGTGAACACATGGAGGTGCTGGGAGAATCGTGCACCTGGAGAGAACATGGAAGCTCCATGCCCTTTCCCCATACTTTGCCCAATGCATTTCTTCCATCTGGATGTTCCCGAGTTATATCTTACTATACTAAACCAGCAATCTGGTAAGTAAAATGTTTCTTTGAGTTCCATGAGCTGCTCTGGTAAATTAATCAAACACAGGGAAGGGGGCCTAGAAACCTCCGATCTATAGCCAGTTGGTCAGATGTTTGGTAGCAACCTGAACTCGTGACTGGTGTCTAAAGTCCAAGGTGGGGGGAAGTCATTGGAACCCCCAATCTATAGCCAGTTGGTCAGAAGCACAAGTGACAATCTGGGCTTGCAATGGGCATCTGAATTGCAGGGGATGAGGGGGCCTGGGGGGTGTTAGTCATCTGTGACTGAGCCCTTTACCTGTGGAATCTGATGCTATCTCTGGGTAAGTAGTGTCAGAATTGAGTTGAATTCCTGAACACCTTGTTGATGCCAGAGAATTGCTTGGCATTGTGTGGGAAACTCCTCCTATCCAGTGAGCATGCACACATACGTCATACTTTGGAATTGGGTCCAGGAACCCAAAAGAATCTTGAAGTCAGGTAATGTAAGATATCCACCTTTGTGGGGTTTTTGTCAACATTGTTTTGGCTATACTAGGTCCTCTGTATTTCTGTATAGAGTTTAGAATCAGTTTATTAATGTCTATTTTAAAAACCTGCTGAGATTTTTAAGTGGTGTTGGAAAATTTGGGCAGTCCCATATAAGTCAATGAAGTTAGAACATACCCTCACAACATACACAAAAATAAACTAAAAATGGCTTAAAAACTTAAGATATAAGATATCTTATATCTTATATCTTATAAGATATCTTAATATAAGATATGACACCATAAAACTCCTGGAAGAGAGCATAGGCAAAACATTCTCTGACATAAATTGTAGCAATGTTTTCTTAGGTCAGTCTCCCAAGGCAATAGAAATAAAAGCAAAAATAAATAAATGGGACCTAATCATATTACAAGCTTTTGTACAGCAAAGGAAACCATAAACAAAACGAAAAGACAACCTATGGACTGGGAGAAAATGTTTGCAAATGATATGGCCAATAAGGGCTTAATTTCCAAAATATACAAACAACTCATAAAACTCAATAACAAAACAAACAAACAACCCAATTGAAAAATGGGCAGAAGACCTAAATAGACATTTCTCCAAAGAAGACATACAGATGGCCAACAGGCACATGAAAAGATGCTCACCATCGCTAATTATTAGAGAAATGTAAATCAGAACTACAGTGAGGTACCACCTCACACCAGTCAGAATGGCCATCATTAAAAAGACTACAAATAACAAATGTTGGAGAGGGTGTGGAGAAAAAGGAACCCTCCTACATTGTTGGTGGGAATGTACATTGGTGCAGCCACTATGGAAAACAGTATGGAGGTTCCTCAGAAAACTAAAAGTAGAGTTGCCATATCATCCAGCAATCCCACTCCTGGGCATATATCCAGACAAAACTATAATTCAAAGAGATACATGCACCCCTACATTCATAGCAGCACTATTTCCAATAGCCAAGACATGGAAGCAACCTAAGTGTCCATTGACAGATGAATGGATAAAGAAGATGTGGCACATATATACAATGGAATATTACTCAGCCATAAAGAGAAACAAAAATGAGTTATTTGTAGTGAGGTGGATGGACTTAGAGTCTGTCATACAGAGTGAAGTAAGTCAAAAAGAGAAAAACAAATACTGTATGCTAACACATATATATGGAATCTAAAAAAAAAAAAAGGTTCTGATGAACCTAGGGGCAGGACAGGAATAAAGACACAGATGTAGAGAATGGACTTGAGGACACAGAGAGGGGGAGGGTAAGCTGGGACAAAGTGAGAGAGTAGCATTGACATATGTACACTACTACCAAATGTAAAATAGATAGCTAGCAGGAAGCAGCTGCATAGCACAGGGAGATCAGCTCAGTGCTTTGTGACCACCTAGTGGGGTGGGATAAGGAGGGTGGGAGGGAGACGCAAGAGGGAGGGGATATGGGGATATATGTATTCATATAGCTGATTCACTTTGTTATACAGCAGAAACTAACACAACATTGTAAAGCAATTATACTCCAATAAAGATGTTAAAAAAAAAAGTGGAAACAACCCAAATTTCTGTCAACTGACAAATGGGTAAACAAAATGTCATATATCCATACAATTAACTATTATTTGGCTATAAAAAGGAAATTCAGTAGTGATACAACATGGATGAATCTTGAAAACATTATGCTAAGTGAAAGAAGTCAGTCACAAAAGACCACATATTATATGATTCCACTTATATGAAATGTTCAGAACAGGCAAATCTTTACAGACAGAAAGTATCAATAGATTGGTGGTTTCCAGGGGCTAGGGAGAGAGGGAAATTGGGATTGGCTGCCACTAGGTATGGAGTCTCTTTTTGGGGTAATGAAGATGTTCTGGAATTAGATAGTGGTGATGGCTGCATACCCTTGTGAATATACTAAAAAACATCGAATTGTACATTTTTAAAGGGGGAATTTTAGGTATGTTAATTTTATCTCAATAAAGCTTTTATAAAAAAAAAAATGACATGGAAGCAACCTAAATGTTCATCAACAGATGAATGGTACATATATACAATGAAATACTACTCAGCCATAAAAAAGAATGAAATAACGCCATTTGCAGCAACATGGATGAACCTAGAGATTATCATACTAAGTGAAGTAAGTCAAAAAGAGAAAGACAGAGCTTCCCTGGTGGCGCAGTGGTTGAGAGTCCGCCTGCCGATGCAGGGGACACGGGTTCGTGCCCCGGTCTGGGAAGATCCCACATGCCGCGGAGCGGCTGGGCCCGTGAGCCATGGCCGCTGAGCCTGCGCGTCCGGAGTCTGTGCTCCGCAACAGGAGAGGCCACAACAGTGAGAGGCCCGCGTACCGGCAAAAAAAGAAAAAAAAAAAAAAAAAGAGAAAGACAAATACCATATGATATTACTTATATGTGGAATCTAAAATATGACACAAATGAACCTATCTACAAAACAGAAACAGACTCACAGACATAGAAAACAGATTTGTGGTTGCCAAAGGGGTTGGGGGAGGAAAGGATTGGGAGTCTGGGATTAGCAGATGCAAACTATTATATATACAATGGATAAACAGCAAGGTCCTACTGTATAGCACAGGCAACTATATTCAATATCCTGTGATAAATCATAATGGAAAAGAATATGGAAAAGAATGTATATAAATATATAACTGAATCACTTTGCTGTACAGCAGAAATTAACACAACATTGTAAATCAACTTTACTTCAATAAAATAATTTTTTTTAAAAACGTGCTGAGATTTTGGTTGAACTTGCATTGAATTTAAAGGTAAATTTGAGGAGTGTGTACATCTTAATATTAAGTCTTCTAATTTGTGAACATAATACAACTCTCCATTTAATTAGGTCTTTTTTCAATTCACTCAGCAATATTTTATAGTTTTCAATGTACAAATGTTACACATATCTTATAAAATCCATCTTTGAGTATTTCATGTTTTATAATGCTTCTATAAATTTATTATTTTTATTATTTATTGTTATTTAAAAATTTTAAATTTCCAGTTGTTAACTGCTTACATGGCGAAATAAAATTGAATGTTTAAAATACTGACCATATATTCTGGATCTTGATATATATATACTTAATAATACTTCTAGTAGGTTTTTTTTTATTTTTGTTAGGTTCTTGATGATTTTCCTTGTATTAAATCATGTCATCTGTGAATAAGACTAGTTTTACTCCCTTCTTTCTGACTGTGTGCCCTTCATTTATTTTTCTTGCTTTAACACACTGGCTAGGACTTCCATGGGCTTCCATGGACATGCCACAACATGGGCATGATGTGGTGGATACAGCACTTGGCATTTATTCCCACTTCCTTCTAGTGTGACCTTCTGTGCTGAGTAGATGGAAAGCTAAATACTAAGTTTCCCAGACTCCCTTGGCATCAGAGTTCTACAGTTGGCTAGATTCCACCAATTAGATACACCTACACACATGAGAAAACGTGAAGCTAAAGTGGAGGTCCTCTTACTGCCGCTTTTGGCTGTTTACTGTTGACAAACGCAGTCATGGAACTGTGGGGTTTTCGGCAGTGTCCAGTCTCCAGTTTCATGGCTCTCAAGAGGCAGTAGAATCAGCTTCCTGACCTCTGGATTGCAGCTACAGTGTTTTGTTGGTTGGTTGGTTGGTTTTATTTTGTTTTTAACTTTAATAGTCCTAGTGGCAAACTCCTGCTTCCCCACCTTCCTGCTTATGGCAGAGGAGGTAACGTCACTGGGAGATCAGTTTTGTGATGCTTAAGGAGTCATTCCTGGATCTCAGCTTATAACTCAGTCTTCCAGCCCTTCAAGTGATTTTTTTAAATGATCTAATTCTTTGTAATAAATCCCTTTCTGTTTAAAATACTTCAGGTGGCATCTCTTTCCAGCACTGTGATACACACAGTCAGGAGAGACATTCAGCAAAGGTTTAAACAAACAGTAATTGGCAGATGTGGAAATAAACAGCCAGTTCAGGGACAGAAATTAAGACCCTGGAGAGACAGGTGTGCCAGACACAGTCTCTATCAAAGAAAACAATGCACTACACTAATTTTCAGGGAACCAGAGTCAACTTCAGGACAGGCTGTGTTGCAATACAGCGTGTGTGTTGAGTTGGTAAACCTCTGCCCTGGGGCTCTTGTGGCTCCTGCCATTCCCTATGCCTAGGAACAAGTTTGATCCCAAATTGCTGGGCAAGATTATACCTTTAGCTCAAGGTGAAGCTATCTCAGTGATAACAATTAGAGAGATGCAGGGACAGGGCCATAAGCAGAGCAGTTTAAAGATTAAAAGAATAATTTCAAGGTGAATAAAAGGCAAAGGTATTTCATAAAGTATTTAGTATATGTATGGTACTCATTACCCCCAAGATGTGAAATAGATATATATATTTATATGTATTTTTCCTCATATACCATTAAGAATTGTAAGTAGTCAGACAAGTCATTGAGCCCATTTGTCATCTAATTTAGAAATCTCCTCCATGTTACTGACTAATAGTTATCCAGCTCTTGCTTGAATAGTTAGAGTGACAGAGAGTTCACTATTTCACAAACCTGGCTATTCCATTTTTCTAATCATCAGAACTTTATTTTTAATGTTGAATACCAAATCATTTCTCTGTAATTTTTTGTCTCAGGGTAAGCACATGGTCTTTTGCTACTTATCTCTGTTTCAAAGTATCTCTGTATATCTCTCCAGAGATATCCATTCCCACTCAGAAAAGTCCTCAATTTCCTTTTAGGAAATCATATCTCTTCCGTGGTGTATGGTTTTCGGAAGAAAAAAACCTGTGGTGCCTGCCTCCCACTTTGGAAACAAAGGGCAAATCTTTCCTTTCCTCGCCCTCATAAAACCAGCATAAGTATGTGTCCTAGGTTTGGTCAACTTTCCCTTCAGTTTTTTAATCTTAAGAGAATGTGGCATGAGTTAAAAAAAAAAAGTTAGACATCATTCAGCACAGAGGTAGTATGCCAACTACATGTGCAGTTATGAGACAGTGGCTGCACTTTCAGCTTCCGGATCAGGTTGTGTTACCTTGGTTATTGTTCATCTCAGAATCTGGCTCTCTAATCTCAAGTCTAAGCACTGCCAATAGCCTCCCAAAGGTTTTATTATCTTTTAGAGTTTCTGTTGCTTGCAATTCAAATCTCTAACCAAAACACTATATATGAATGAGTGGGTAGTTTTTTTTCCCTGAAGCGTCTAGTCGCTGCTTAACTTAGTTAGGGATAATTTGGTTGCAATAGACAGAACCCACTCCAGCTGACTCAAAAAATGAGTTTTATTGAAAGAGCACAAAGAAGCCTCAAGGCACTAAGGACAGGAATTAGAGTTGTGTCCAAGGGAACTGAAGCAGGGAAATGGGAAGTCAGGAACTGTGGTTATTCTTTACATCTCTCAGGAGTCAAGCGTTCTCCTTCATATTTGTGTCTCTCTTGTGGCTTCACTGCTATTTTCTACACATGTATTCTGATCTCTATTCTTGCTGGGTTTCTGTTTAATCATCTCATATCGACTGCTCATGATCTTTTAGCTTAACATACAATCAGTGACTACAACCCTATGTCTCTTAGTTCAGATTATCCAAGGGAGAAAAATGTGCTCTCTGGCTGCCAGTACATTGGCTGGCTTTGAGTTACTCACCTTTAGTCAAATCAGCTAGGGAAGAGGTAGGGGCAGGTTAACTGTATATCCCTCTAGAGGCGGTGGATGTGGCAGGTCAAGGTAGAAGGTACTGTTGCGAGTATCTGGTAAATGGAATGATTGGTCTGGTGTGTGTTTGATGGGTAAATGCCCCCCACAAGGTCAGATATTTTGAAAAACTGTAGCCTGGGAATTGGAAGTTATCCTTTCCTAAGAATCATCCAAGATTTCCTACTCACTAAGAATAATCTTTCCACCAAAGGATACCTGCTTGTTTGTTTGTAAGTAGTCATACTGATTCTAGTCACCAGTTGTTGCCCCCGAGAGGCTGACAGAGACCCATAGTTTCTCCTCATTCTCTGTCATATTCCAGGATTTCTCATAGTGATGTCCATGGACCGCCTGCAGTAGAATCTACTGGGAAGTTTGTTTAAAATGGAGATAGATTCTTGGGATTCTCTCTAGATCTACCAAATCAGCATTTCTGCAGGGGTAGGAGTGGAAGGAGCTGGCCATCTGCATTTTAAACAAATTCTCTAGGTGATTTTCAAGTATATTAATGTTTAAGAACCACTGAGCCAGAATATAAATTACTTGAGGACACGGCACAGTTAGTGCATCCTGTTCAGGATTAAATCCCTTACACATTGCCTGGCACACAAAAGACACATACAGATTCAATAAACCATCTCTTACGTCTACAACATAATTCTTATTATATACAAATGTATAATAACAGTGATAAGGCTTAACTTAAAATTACTGATTGAATCATAAACTCTTGATTATATTACAATACCAAAATATTTCTATCAAATACTAAGAACTTGTAAGGTGTCAAAAATCAGCCAATTATTGAAAAAAACAAAACAAAACAAAACTCCCTGCAAACAAAAGTCCAGGACCAGATGGCTTTACTGGGGAATTCTACCAAACATACAAAGAAGAACTTATACCAAACCTTCTCAAACTCTTCCAAAAGACTTGAGAGGAGGGAACACTCCCAAAGTCATTCTATGAAGCTCTCATGACCCTGATACCAAACTACACAAAGACACGACCAAAAAGAAAATTACAGGCCAATATCTTTGATGAATGTAGATGCAAAAATTCTCAACAAAATATTAGCAAACCAAATCCAACAACACATAAATAAGGTCATACACCATGATCAAGTAGGATTCATCCCAGCATCACAAGAATGGTTCAATGTATGTAAATCAATCAATGTGATACACCACATCAACAAAAGAAAAGATAAAAACCACATGATCATCTCAATAGATGCAGAAAAAGCATTTGATAAAATTCAATATTCATTCGTGATAAAAAAAACTCTTACCAGGAAACCTTCAAGATAATGGAAGAGTAAGATGCGGAGATCACCTTCCTCCCCACAAATACATCAGAAATACATCTACATGTGGAACAACTCCTACAGAACACCTACTGAATGCTGGCAGAAGACCTCAGACCTCCCAAAAGGCAAGAAACTCCTCACGTACCTGGGTAGGGCATAGGACAAAAGAAAAAAAAGAGACAAAAGAATAGGGACTGGACCTTCACCACTGGGAGGGAGCTGTGAAGGAGGAAAAGTTTCCACACACTAGGAAGCCCCTTCGCGGGTAGAGACGGTGGCGGGGTGGGGTGGCAGGGGGAAGCTCCGGAGCCACGGAGGAGAGCTCAGCAACAGGGGTGCGAGGGCAAAGCGGGGAGAGATTCCCGCACAGAGGATCGGTGCCGACCAGCACTCACCAGCCCAAGAGGCTTGTCTGTTCACCCGCTACGGCGGGTGGGGCTGGGAGCTGAGGCTCGGGCTTCCGAGGTCGGATCCCAGGGAGAGGACTGGGGTTGGCGGCGTGCACACAGCCTGAAGGGGGCTAGTGCCACAGCTAGCCGGGAGGGAGTGCGGGAAAAGGTCTGGAGCTGCGGAAGAGGCAAGAGACTTTTTCTTGCCTCTTTGTTTCCCGGGGCACGAGGAGAGGGGATTCAGAGCACCGCCTAAATGAGCTCCAGAGACGGGTGCGAGCCGCGGCTGTCAGCGCGGACCCCAGATACAGGCATGAGATGCTAAGGCTACTGCTGCAGGCACCAAGAAGCCTGTGGGCTAGCACAGGTCACTGTCCACAACTCCCCTCCCGGGAGCCTGTGCAGCCCGTCACTGCCAGGGTCCAGTGATCCAGGGACAACTTTCCTGGGAGAACACACGCTGCGCCTCAGGCTGTTGCAAAGTCACGCCGGCCTCTGGGGCTGCAGGCTCGCCCCGCACTCCATACCCCTCCCTCCGCCCGGCCTGAGTGAGCCAGAGCCCCCTAATCAGCTCCTCCTTTAACCCCGTCCTGTTTGAGCGGAGAACAGACACCCGCAGGTGACCTACACACACAGGCGGGGCCAAATCCAAAGCTGAACCTCAGGAGCTGTGTGGACAAAGAAGTGAAAGCGAAATCCCTCCCAGCAGCCTCAGGAGTAGTGGATTCAAGCTCCACAATCAACTTGATGTACCCTGCATCTGTGGAATACCTGACTAGACAACGAATCATCCCAAATTGAGGAGGTGGACTTTGGGAGCAATGATAAATATATACATTTTTTTCCTTTTTCTCTTTTTGTGAGTGTGTTTGTATATGCTTCTGGGTGTGATTTTGTCTGTATAGCATTGTTTTTACCATTTGTCCTACGGTTCTGTCTGTCCTTTTCTTTTTTTTTTTTGGTATAGTTTTTAGTGCTTTTTATCATTGGTGGATTTGTTTTCGGTTTGGTTGCTCTCTTCTTTCTTTCTTTTTCTTACTTTTTAATTTTTTAAAATTATTTTTTATTTTAATAACTTTATTTTATTTTATTTATTTTTCTTTCTGTCTTTCTTTTTTTCTCCTTTTTATTCTGAGCCATGTGGATGACAGGGTCTTGGTGCTCCGGCCAGCTGTCAGGCCTGTGCCTCTGAGGTGGGAGAACCGAGTTCAGGACATTGGTTCACCAGAGACCTCCCAGCTCCATGTAATATCAAATGGTGAAAATCTCCCAGAGATCTCCATCTCAACGCCAAGACCCAGCTCCACTCAACGACCAGCAAGCTACAGTGCTGGACACCCTATGCCAAACAACTAGCAAGACAGGAACACAACCCCACCGACTAGAAGAAAGGCGGCCTAAAATCATAATAAGGTCACAGACACCCCAAAACACACCACTGGACGCAGACCTGCCCACCGGAAAGATAAGATCTAACCTCATCCAACAAAACACAGAAACTAGTCCCCTCCACCAGGAAGCCTACACGACCCACTGAACCAACCTTAGCCACTGGGGGCAGACACCAAAAACAACGGAAACTACGAACATGCACCCTGTGAATATGAGACCCCAAACACAGTAAGTCAAGTAAAATGAGAAGACAGAGAAACACACAGCAGATGAAGGAGGAAGGTAAAAACCCACCAGACCAAACAAATGAAGAGGAAATAGGCAGTCTACCTGAAAAAGAATTCAGAGTAATGATAGTAAAGATGATCCAAAATCTTGGAAATAGAATGGAGAAAATACAAGAAACGTTTAAAAAGGACCTAGAAGAAATAAAGAGCAAACAAACAATGATGAACAACACAATAAATGAAATTAAAATTCTCTAGAAGGAATCAATAGCAGAATAACTGAGGCAGAAGAATGGATAAGTGACCTGGAAGATAAAATAGTGGAAATAACTACTGCAGAGCAGAATAAAGAAAAAAGAATGAAAAGAACTGAGGACAGTCTCAGAGACCTCTGGGACAACATTAAATGCACCAATTTTCAAATTATAGGGGTCCCAGAAGAAGAAGAGAAAAAGAAAGGGACTGAGAATATATTAGAAGAGATTATATTTGAAAACTTCCCTAATATGGGAAAGGAAACAGTTAATCAAGTCCAGGAAGCACAGAGAGTCCCATACAGAATAAATCCAAGGAGAAACATGCCAAGACACATATTAATCAAACTATCAAAAATTATAAATACAAAGAAAAAATATTAAAAGCAGCAAGGGAAAAACAACAAATAACACACAAGGGAAGCCCCATAAGTTTAACAGCTGATCTTTCAGCAGAAACTTTGCAAGCCAGAAGGGAGTGGCAGGACATATTAAAAGTGATGAAAGGGAAAAACCTACAACCAATATTACTCTACCCAGCAAGGATCTCATTCAGATTCGCAGGAGAAATTAAAACCTTTAAACACAAGCAAAAGCTAAGAGAATTCAGCACCACCAAACCAGCTTTACAACAAATGCTAAAGGAACTTCTTTAGGCAGGAAACACAAGAGAAGGAAAAGACCTAAAATAACCCAAAACAATTAAGAAAATGATAATAGGAACATGCATATCAATAATTACCTTAAATGTAAATGGGTTAGATGCTCCAACCAAAAGACATAGACTGGCTGAATGGATACCAAAACAAGACCCATATATATGCTGTCTACAAGAGACCCACTTCAGACCTAGGGACACACACAGACTGAAAGTGAGGGGATGGAAAAAGATATTCCATGCAAATGGAAATCAAAAGAAAGCTGGAGTAGCAATTCTCATATCAGACAAAATAGACCTTAAAAAAAAGACTGTTACAAGAGACAGAGAAGGACACTACATAATGATCAAGGGATCAATCCAAGAAGAAGGTATAACAATTGTAAATACTTATGCACCGAACATAGGAGCACCTCAATACATAAGGCAAATGATAACAGCCATAAAAGGGAAATTGACAGTAACACAATCATATTAGGGGATTTTAACACCCCACTTTCACCCATGAACAGATCATCCAAAATGAAAATAAATAAGGAAACACAAGCTTTAAATGATACATTAAACAAGATGGACTTATTAATTGATATTTATAGGACATTCCATCCAAAAACAATAGAATACACTTTCTTCTCAAGTGCTCATGGAACATTCTCCAGCATAGATAATATCTTGGGTCACAAATCAACCCTTGGTAAATTTAAGAAAATTGAAATCGCATCAGGTATCTTATCTGACCACAATGCTATAAGACTGGATATCAATACAGGAAAAAAATATGTAAAAAATACAAACACATGGAGGCAAAAAATACACTACTTAATAACCAAGAGATCACTGAAGAAATCAAAGAGGAAATCAAAAAATACCTAGAAACAATTGACAATGAAAACATGATGACCCAAAACCTATGGGATGCAGCAAAAGCAGTTCTAAGAGGGAAGTTTATAGCAATACAATCCTACCTCAAGAAACAAGAAACATCGCAAATAAACAACCTAACACTACACCTAAAGCAATTAGAGAAAGAAGAAGAAGAACAACAAAAAATCCCCCAAAGTTAGCAGAAGGAAAGAAATCATAAAGATCAGATCAGAAATAAATGAAAAAGAAATGAAGACAACAATAGCAAAGATCAATAACACTAAAAGCTGGTTCTTTGAGAAGATAAACAAAATTGATAAACCACTGGCCAGACTCTCCAAGAAAAAAAGGGAGAAGACTCAAATCAATAGAATTAGAAATGAAACAGGAAAAGTAACAACTGATACTACAGAAATACAAAGGACCATGAGAGATTACTACAAGCAACTATATGCCAATAAAATGGACAACCTGGGAGAAAGGAACAAATTCTTAGAAAAGCACAATCTTTTGAGACTGAACCAGAAAGAAATAGAAAATATAAACAGACCAATCACAAGCACTGAAATTGAGACTGTGATTAAAAATCTTCCAACAAACAAAAGCCCAGAACCAGATAGCTTCACAGGAGAATTCTATCAAACATTTAGAGAAGAGGTAACACCTATCCTTCTCAAACTCTTCCAAAATATAGCAGAGGGAGCAACACTCCCAAACTCATTCTATGAGGCCACCGTCACCCTGATAACAACACCAGACAAAGATGTCAGAAAGCAAAATAACTACAGGCCAATATCACTGATGAACATAGATGCAAAAATCCTCAACAAAATACTAGCAAGCAGAATCCAACAGCACATTAAAAGGATCATACACCATGATCAAGTGGGGTTTATCCAAGGGATGCAAGGATTCATCAGTATATGCAAATCAATCAGTGTGATACACCATATTAACAAACTGAGGAATAAAACCCATATGATCATCTCAATAGATGCAGAAAAAGCTTTTGACAAAATTCAACACCCATTGATGATAAAAATCCTCCAGAAAGTAGGCATAGAGGGAACTTACCTCAACATAATAAAGGCCATATGTGACAAACCCACAGCCAACATCACCCTCAATGGTGAAAAACTGAAACCATTTCCACTAAGATCAGGAACAAGACAAGAATGTCCACTCTCACCACTATTATTCAACATAGTTTTGGAAGTTTTAGCCACAGCAATCAGAAATGGAAAAGAAAGAAAAGGAATCCAAATCAGAAAAGAAGAAGTAAAACTGTCACTGTTTGCAGATGACATGATACTATACATAGAGAATCCTAAAGATGCTACCAGAAAACTACTAGAGCTAATCAATGAATTTGGTAAAGTAGCAGGATACAAAATTAATGCACAGAAATCTCTGGCATTCCTATACACTGATGATGAAAAATCTGAAAGAGAAATTAAGGAAACATTCCCATTTACCATTGCAACAAAAAGAATAAAATACCTAGGAATAAACCTACCTAAGGAGACAAAAGACCTGTATGCAGAAAATTATAAGACACTGATGAGAGAAATTAAAGATGATACAAACAGATGAAGAGATATACCATGTTCTTGCATTGGAAGAATCAACATTGTGAAAATGACTCTACTACCCAAAGCAATCTACAGATTCAATGCAATCCCTATCAAACTACCACTGGCATATTTCACAGAACTAGAACAAAATATTTCACAATTCGTATGGAAACACAGAAGACCCCGAAGAGCCAAAGCAATCTTGGGAAAGAAAAACGGACCTGGAAAAATCAGGCTCCCTGACTTCAGACTATACTACAAAGCTACAGTAATTAAGACAGTATGGTACTGGCACAAAAACATAAAGATAGATCAATGGAACAGGATAGAAAGCCCAGAGATAAACCCACACACATATGGTCACCTTATCTTTGATAAAGGAGGCAGGAATGTACAGGGGAGAAAGGACAACCTCTTCAATAAGTGGTGCTGGGAAAACTGGACAGCTACATGTAGAAGAATGAAATTAGAGCATTCCCTAATACCATACATAAAAATAAACTCAAAATGGATTAAAGACCTAAATGTAAGGCCAGACACTATAAAACTCTTAGAGGAAAACATAGGCAGAACACTCTACCACATAAATCAGAGGAAGATCCTTTTTGCCCCACCTCCTAGAGAAATGGAAATAAAAACAAAAACAAACAAATGGGACCTAATGAAACTCAAAAGCTTTTGCACAGCAAAGGAAACCATAAACAAGATGAAAAGACAACCCTCAGAATGGGAGAAAATATTTGCAAATGAAGCAACTGACGAAGGATTAATTTCCAATATTTACAAGCAGCGCATGCAGCTCAGTATCAAAAAAACAAACAACCCAATCCAAAATGGGCAGAAGACCTAAATAGACATTTCTCCAAAGAAGATATACAGATTGCCAACAAACACGTGAAAGAATGCTCAACATCATTAATCATTAGAGAAAAGCAAATCAAAACTACAATGAGATCTCACCTCACACCAGTCAGAATGGCCATCATCAAAAAATCTAGAAACAATAAATGCTGGATTGGGTGTGGAGAAATGGGAACTCTCTTGCACTGTTGGTGGGAATGTAAATTGATACAGCCACTATGGAGAACAGTATGGAGGTTCCTTAAAAAACAAAAATAGAAGTACCATACAACCCATTAATCCCACTACTGGGCATATACCCTGAGAAAACTATAATTCAAAAAGAGTCATGTACCACAACGTTTGTTGCAGCTCTATTTACAATAGCCAGGACATGGAAGCAACCTAATTGTCCATCGACAGATGAATGGATAAAGAAGATGTGGCACATATATACAATGGAATATTACTCAGCTATAAAAAGAAATGAAATTGAGTTATTTGTAGTGAGGTGGATGGACCTAGAGTCTGTCACACAGAGTGATGTCAAAGAAAAACAAATACCGTATGCTAACACATATATATGGAAGCTAAAAAAAAAAAAAAAGTCATGTAAAACCTAGGGGCCGGACGGGAATAAAGACGCAGACCTACTAGAGAATGGACTTGACACAGCGTGGGGGAAGGGTAAGCTGGGGCAAAGTGATAGAGTGGCATGGACATATATACACTACCAAATGTAAAATACATAGCTAGTGGGTAGCAGCCGCATAGCACAGGGAGATCAGCTTGGTGCTTTGTGACCACCTAGAGAGGTGTGATAGGGAGGGTGGGAGGGAGACGCAAGAGGGAGGAGTTATGGGGATATATGTATATGTATACCTGAATCGCTTTCTTATAAAGCAGAAACTAACACGCCATTGTAAATCAATTATACTCTAATAAAGATGTTAAAAAAAAAAACAACAAAAAAGAACTCTTACCAAAGTGGATATAGAGAGAACATATCTCAACATAATAAAAGTCATTTGTGACAAATCCACAGCCAATATAATACTCAACAGTGAAAAGCTGTAAGCCTTCCCACTAAAACCTAGAACAAGACAAGAATACCCACTCTCACCACTTCAATTCAATATTGTATTGGAAGTCCTAGCCACAACAATCAGACGAGAAACAGAAATAAAAGATATCCAAATTGAAAGGGAAGAGGTAAAATTGCCATTCTATGCAGATGACACGATACTATACATAGAAAACCCTAAAGACTCCACACAAAAAGTGCTAGAACTGATAAACGATTTCAGCAATGTAGCAGGATACCAATTTAGCATACAGAAATCGGTTGCATTTCTTTACACTAATGATGAAATATCAGAAAGGGACAGTAAAAAAAGCAATCCCTCTTATTTTTTAAAATTAATTTTTATTGGAGTATAGTTGACTTACAATGTTGTGTTAGTTTCTGCTGTACATCAAAGTGAATCAGTTATACATATACATATATCCACTATTTTTTAGATTTTTTAGCCCAGAAATAAACCCACACACCTATGGTCAATTAATGTTTTACAAAGTGGGCAAGAATATACAACGGAGGAAAGACAGTCTATTCAGCAATGGTGTTGGAAAAGCTGGACAGCCACGTGTAAATCAATGAAGTTAGAACACTCCTTTGCAGCATACACAAAAATAAACTCAAAGTGGCTTAAAGACTTAAATATAAGACACGACACCATAAAACTCCTAGGAGAGAACACATGCAAAACATTCTCTGACATAAACCATAGCAATGTTTTCTTAGGTCAGTCTCCCAAGGCGATAGAAATAAAAGCAAAAATAAATGAATGGGGCCTAATCAAACTTACAAGCTTTTGCACAGCAAAGGAAACCATAAGCAAAACAATAAGACAACCTACGGACTAGGAGAAAAATATTTGCAAACGATATGACCGACAAGGGGTTAATTTCCAAAATATACAAACAGCTCGTAGACTAAAAGCAAACAACCCAGTCAAAAAAACGGGCAGAAGACCTAGACATTTCTCCAAAGAAGACATGCAGATGGCCAAAAGGGGATTATCAGATACAAACTACTGTATATAAAATAGATAAACAACAAGACAACAAGGTCCTACTGTATAGCACAGGGGAAAAAATATATATATATATAGCAATCACTTTGCTGTACACCAGAAACTAACACAACATTGTAAATCAACTACACTTCAATAAAAAAAAATCAGTCCATTATTGTGATACCTTTACTAGTTAAGAGTCCTCCTTTGCATTTATGTTAGACTTGCTTTCAGCCCACATTTCAATTCTTCTTCCCCAAATGGCATAGGTATGGTGTTCATGTCCTATGAGTCCAATTTCAATTACTTTTACATCAGACCATTTTGAAGTAGAAATATTCGTCTATATTTAGCCTTGCTGTTCATTTTTCTATTAGTCACTTTTTTTTTTGGCCGGGATTTTAGTTCCCCCACCAGGGATTGAACCTGGGCCACAGCAGTGAAAGCACTGAATCTTAACCATTGGACAGTCAGGGAATTCCCCTATTAGTTACTTCTTATGTTTCATAGTTGTAGAGTGCAAAAAATGATTGTGGGATGAATGGGCGTGTGAGGTGGTGATGGTCATGCAGATAACTTGTTATTGGTAATTCCAAGTGACTCTTTAAGAAAGTGGTGGGTCATAGTCTTTCTTCTCCTTTTATATTTTGTAAAAAATTTATTGTTTTTACACTATTGTGGAACAAATATAATAGCAGTTTTATGCTTTGCAATTTATATTGCTAATTTCATGAACTTTTTGAAATTCTATAATATTTCTCGCAGCTATGAATGTTGTCTCCCTCTGTGACACTGAGTCAAAATGCTATGACATTAGAGGGAGAGACTCATGTTCCAGCTCTGCCCCCACCCCCCACTTCTTCTCTCTGCCATTGAAAAGTCTGTCAATTGGCAAATCCCATCCTCCTGCTCCCATTTCCCCTCCCAACACCATCCACGGATCCTGGTGCTATCTTCTGGAGACACAGAGATTTAAATTAAGTTTAACCTAAAAAAACCCTTCACATATATGAAATATATCCCAAATTCAAAATATATCCTAAATCCTATCACTTCTCTTTTCCTCCACTGCCACCACTCTGGTCCAAACAACATCAGCTCTTGCCTGATTATTTCAGTACCCTGATTTGTCTCCATGCTTCCACCCTAGCCCCACCCTTAACAGCCTATTTTGCAACATAACTCCCAGAATGATGCCTCAAAAACACGTGAGATACAGTCACTCCTCTATCTAAAATCCTCCACATGGCTCCCCAACTCACGCAGAAACTGGACAAGGTCTTTGCAGTCACCTAAAAGGCCCTACCTAATCTGACATGTAGTAAGCACTCAATAAATTTTAGTTGAGTGAATGAATAAATTTAGAGAACACTTAATTCTCCTTATTTTCAAATTAATGCCCTAGTTCCTAAAAAGTTCCTCAATGGCTCAAATGGCTTCCAGACTTCCATTCTGGTCAGCCTCTTATACGAACTTCAGGTTTTTAGTGTCCTTCTTAAAATGTGGCACCAAGGGGCTTCCCTGGTGGCGCAGTGGTTGAGAGGCCCGCGTATCGAAAAAAAAAAAATGTGGCACCAAGATTAACATGGTGATACAATTTTAGCATAACCAGCGAATTTTACTACATACATCCTTTTATCACTGTCACGTAGGGTTACAGTAGCTTTTCTGGCAGCCGTGTCATAACATTGAAGCCATTCTGTTTTTAATGAACGAAAATTCCCATGTCTTCACCCAGAAATCGATGTTAATTCAAATCTACTCATCTTTGCATTTGCGCAGTTGGTATCTTGAAACAATGTAAGGACTGACCAAAAATTACTTCTTTCATAGAATTTGATTCTTTTTGTTCAAAGACATTTGCATCGATGCTTCTAATTGCTCAGTTTTGCTACTATGGCAACACTGTTAGTTGTTACTATTTTTTCAGCCATTACATTTTCCATCATCAGCCTGTCCCCCTTGTCTTCCAACTGGTATGCACCTCAAAAGTGTTGTTGTTGTTTTGTTTTGTACTTTTGCTGAGATTATTTTGCTAGATATTTAAATATTTCTCCTGATATGATTAATTATAGAAAGAAAAATTAAATAGAATTCAGAAGACCTAGGTACTATCACATGTACTAGCTTTGTGATCTTGGAGAATTGAATGAAACTCTATGCCTCAATTTCATTGCCTATATAAAGTGAGAATTATAATAACTTGCTTCTGCCATTCAATAGGGCTGTTCAGTGAGATCATGGCAGTGACAAAGGAGTATTGATATAAAATAAGAAAAATGGCCAGAGACCCTTAACCAAGTTACAATCAGACAAGTGTCTTCTCTTTTTTATTTAATATAAATTTATTTATTTATTTATATTTTATTTTTGGCTGCGTTGGGTCTTCATTGCTGCTCATGGGCTTTCTCTAGTTGCGGTGAGTGGGGGCTACTCTTCGTTGAGGTGTGTGGGCTTCTCATTGCGGTGGCTTCTCTTACTGCAGAGCACGGGCTCTAGGCACATGGGTTTCAGTCATTGTGGCACACGGGCTCAGTAGTTGTGGCTCGCGGGCTGTAGAGCACAGGCTCATTAGTTGTGGCGCACGGGCTTAGTTAATCCGCGGCATGTGGGATCTTCCCGGACTAGGGCTCGAACCCGTGTCCCCTGCACTGGCAGGTGGATTCTTAACCACTGCACCACCAGGGAACTCCTAAGCTTCTTCTCTTATCCTGTTACTTTTTTCCCCCTTAAAATATAGCTCCATAGTATAGAGAGCTGGTCTGAGGATGCCTGCGTTCTAACCTTCATTTTCTCACTAACTAGTTGAGGCACCTTGGACAAATAATATAACCTGCTAGGCTTTATTTTTTTTAATTAATTAATTAATTTATTTATTTATTTATTTTTTGCGGTACGCGGGCCTCTCACTGTTGTGGCCTCTCCCGTTGCGGAGCACAGGCTTCGGACGCGCAGGCTCAGCGGCCATGGCTCACGGGCCCAGCCGCTCCACGGCATGTAGGGATCTTCCTGGACGGGGGCACGAACCTGCGTCCCCTGCATCGGCAGGCGGACTCTCAACCACCGTGCCGCCAGGGAAGCCCTAGGCTTTATTTTTTTAACCTAAAAACAATAGGATTTGCCTACATACTTTCTAAGATCCCTCTCAGCTTTTGAATTTTTGAAAAGCTGTCATGCTGGCCCACACTCAAGAATAACACAAATCTTACTTGCACATTTGTCTTCATTAAGGTACATGTCTGGTGGCTTTTATAATGACTAAGATACTCATGCTGCATTTCAAATAGGAGCAGAGGTGCAGGGCCTATAAGAGCTAAAGCCTTTTAAGAGTCCTAAAACACCAAATTGAAACCAAGCAGTTTAGGTAAGTAATTAAAGAACCACTTGGGCTCAACTAGAAAGAATTTTCCACTTACTGAATATAAATTTTGTAGCTCAGACCCCACCCAAAAACCATGGGTACTAAAGACTTTAATAACAATAATGCATCTTGTTTAAATATAGTTAATCTTTTCATAAGAAGTTTAAATGATTCAGACATTAGCCATCAATTACTTCTTTCCTTTAGAAAAAATGTACCACTTGGACTTTTACACAAAAATGTCAAAATGCTAAGAAGGGAACATAAGTTAATATGAACGAAGAAGAGAAAGATGAGTTGGGACCTTACCTCAGATTCTTTTACAAAGCTAATTTTTATTAAAAACGTGATTAAACATTTAAAACGATTAAAGCAAAATTCTTATTATATTATTCATAATCCCACTACTGTATGAAACTTTATAAACATTTATTAGTTTTTAATTTAGTTTTACTTAATTTAGTTTAATTAGTTATAAATTTACTCAGCTTTACATTTGAGTCCCTTAACTTTGGGGCAATAATCAACTTTAGGGCTTCATGGGAAGAGTCCATTATCCGCAGGGAGGGGAGATGAGTAGAATCTTCGGAAATTTGGCTTAGCACCTTCCAAGACATCACTTTCTTAGTTTTTCTCTATCTCACACACCACCAGCTTGTTTTTAGTCTCCTCTGCAGGTTTCGTGTTATCTTCTCATCCCCTAAATGTTGCAGTACTTCAGGGCTCAGTTCCCTTACATTTTCTCTTTTCTATCTAGTTATTTTCCATGGCTTTAAATTCCATCCATATGCTGCTGATATTCATATTTATAACTTTAGCCCAGACTCGTAATACATCTGTTTATCAGACTCTTTTACTTGGAAATCCCAAACATAACACATCCAAATGAATCTCTTGACTCCCCCCGAAAAATATTGTATCTCCAGGCTGCCACATCTCAGTAAATAACAACTCCTTTCTTCTGGATACTCAGCCCCCAAAACTTGGAGTCATTCTTGACTCCTTTCTCTCATATCTAACATCCAATCTGTAAATCCTGCTTAGTTCTACCTTTAAAATATATTCAGAATCCCAATGCTTCTTACTTCCACCCCCTACTACTATGTTCCAACCCATAATCTTGTTCACCTGGATTTTTGCAATAGCCTCCTAACTTATCTCTTTTCTTTCCTTTTCCTCTCCTAAAGTCTATTCTCAACACAACAGGTCTTACAAGTAAATTAGATCACCTTGCTCTGTTCCTCAAAACCCTACTTTGGTTTCTCATCTCACCCAGAGTGAAATCCAAAGTACTTACCATCGCCTGAAAGGCCTTACAAGATCTCCATTCTTTCTCCACGGCTGTTCTGACCTCGTCTTCCATGGCTCATGCCCCACCCCACCCCTCTTCACCAGCCATGTTGGTCTCCTTTCTGTGAAAGCAGGATCCCACCTTGCACATTCTCACTCTGGGTTTTTGTCCTTACCATTCCCTTCAGATGCCTACACAAATGGCCCTTTATCAGAAAGGTCTTCCTAACCACCCACATGAGATAGCATCATCCACCTGTCACCTTTACGCCCTATCCCATTTACCTTGTTTTGTTTTTCTTCTTAGCACCTATCATTAGCTGACCCGTTACATGTTATTTGTTAATGTCTATATTCTTGAGCTAAAATGTAAAGTCTATGATGTTATTTTGTTCACTGTAGTATCTCCATCACCTAGAACAATGTTTGGCCCACAATAAGCACTCAATAAATATTTGTTGAACAAGTGAATGAACAAACCCGTAGTCTTAATTAGAGACTTGACAAAATACACATGAGCAACAGAAAAGTCGGCATGACATTCATTGATTTGATATAGGGAAAATGCCTGAATTGGAGTTACATACATCTGAATTGCACAACTAAAGTACTGATCAAAAATGTAAGTTGCAGGGCTTCCCTGGTGGCGCAGTGGTAAAGAATCCATCTGCCAATTCAGGGGACACGGGTTCAAGCCCTGGTCTGGGAAGATCCCACGTGCTGCGGAGCAACTAAGTCAGTGCACCACAAATACTGACCCCACGTGCCACAACTACTGAAGCCCATGCACCTAGAGCCCATGCTCCGCAAACAGGAGAAGCCACCACAATGAGAAGGCTGCCTACCGCAATGAAGAGTAGCCCCCGCTCACCACAACTAGAGAAAGCCCGTGCGCAGCAACGAAGGCCCAATGCAGCCAAAAAAAAAAAGAAGAAGAAATGTTCCTCATGTATGGGTGGCCAGAAATGATCTTATTTAGAGGCAAGCAGGGGTCAGGAACAAGTTTCAGTCATGAGTGATGGGAGACAAAGCTTTCCATCCCATCAACAAAAACTAAAAGTGGTCCTCTCCCCGTTATCCCTTCTCTTCATGCTTAAGCTTCTGGGAAGGATGGATAAGAAACATCAAAGTATACATAACCCAAAGTTTGAAAGTATTATAAAACACAAACCTGATGATTCTCTATGCCTATCTCCTATGAAGTTCCTGTATAACAAATAAAACAACACTAAAGGATTGCATTGAAAAGAATAGGTAATCATAAACTGAGGCGTTCAGATCTCTTTACCATTGCTTATATGATGCGGGACAGAAAACTTCGGTGTTAAGATGCCTTTTGCTGCTTAAGGAAACCAAATCTCTAGAGCAGTCTGGGTCATAAGCCTCTTTACAGGTGTATTCCTTAAACTTCATGCTGAATTTGTAGACTCACATTTCTCTCCTATTTCTAGATAACCCTATACGAGTCTTATCCCTAATGTATTTCTTCTTTGTGTGTCACCTGCAAGTCTTTCTAATACTATTTTGTGACATGTGGTATCACTTAATAAGCCAGGAGCTTGGAGAGATGCAAATTTCAATCAGACACAGATCCTTATCTCAAAGAACATAAGAAATAAGGCAAGTATATAAATAAGTCTAATAAAAATGTACAATAAGAAGTATTATACGAAAGTACTTTCAGAAAGTTTTGAATTTGTAAGAGACCTTAATGGTCAAGTATTCTTACTTCTTCATTTTACAGATGAAGAAACTAAAAGAGAAAAGGTTAAGTGACTCATTCTGTGAAGTACAATCAACTCATATGAGGTATTGTGGTGCGCTGGAAAGAACAGTGAACTTAGGGTGAGACAATCTAGGAATGATTTTGGACCTCATCTAGTAAGCTCTCATAAAGAACAAATGATCAAACTTTCTTAAGCCTTAGTTTTCTCCTCTACAGAACAAGGATTATAATTGCTTGCCTATTAGGGTTGGTGGAAAGATCAAATGAGATCATGAAAAGGTGCTATTGATTATGAGGCAATTTAAAAAATGTAAAATATTACTACAATTAACTGCAGAACTGGAAATAGAACTCAAATCTCACAACTTTTAGACACTTGTCCCTCACATATTAATGTGAAATACTCTCTACGACTCCCAGTACATGATTTAACAATTCACCTTCTTGCACAGAGTAGATTATAATTATCAATCATATGTATGTTGTTTACTAGAGTTGTATGACCGTTCCTTACCTGTTTGAGTTATATACAGAAAAATAAAACAGATGCTCTTGCTATGAAACTTTCTTGGCTAATTCTCACAACAACATAGGATAAGAATTTTATCTAACATTTCTCAATACCATGTTGTATTTTCAGCCTGTTTATTTTGTCTTCTTCCTTAGAATCACTGTTAGTGTTGAACAAAAGTTAAGCAATTAAAAAGGAAAATAAACATCAGGAACTTTGTAGATCGAACTAGTGAAGACATCCTTGAGGCACTTTAAGAGAAGTTAAGTGATACCATCATTATGATATTGTGTTACTTCTTTGATCTGCTAAAAAGTTAAGTGAAATAATCAGTTTATATTTCTGAGCTTTCTTTCTAGTTGTTGCATGTAGAAATAAAACTAAGAAATAGGTCAATTGTAAAATCTTTTGTCCTCTTCCTCACCTCATTACAGACTACTCCCTCTTTAGGATGGGTGAGAAAAGAGGGAGCTAAGTTTATTTTTACACATATTACTGTATGAATTAAGAAAGGTATTCAAGAAGTGGTGTGCTATAGTGGAGAGAACATGAAATTTGGACTCTGAGGTCATAGGTTTCAGTTTTCCATCTGGTTCTTGAGACTTGAATCAAGTAACTTTTCTAACCTCAGTTTCCTTATTTGTAAAAGATGAAAACTAATAAAACCTACCCTTTGGATTGTCAAAGGAATTATATGGTATTCCCCAAATAATTAAAAGACAGCTAAAAAGATGCATATCATCTTTGGAAGAGAAAATAAAATTGAAATCACTTTTTAAAATGAGGCACGTGAATATAAAGTCAGAAAATTTAGATGGCATTAGAAATGGGATTAATGTTTTAAATATATGCTATGGAGCCCTAAACACTTGCTATAGTTGGGACACAAAATTGAGTATGAACTTCCTAGCTGTCATCTCAAACAGGGAAACATGGCAAGTCAGCAAACCAACAGCAGCCATCCATAAGGTTAAAAACAAATTAGTAGTTTTGTGATTCCTCAAAAAGTGAAATATACAATTACCATATGAACTGAAATTCCTAGGTACACACCCAAAATGATTGAAAACAGGTATTCAAACAGATACGTGTGCATCAGTGTACATCTTGTACATCATAGCAGCATTATTCACAATAGCAAAAGGTAGAAACCACCAAAATTCCCATCAATGGATGAATTATCTACAAAATGTAGTATATCCGTACTAGGAAATACTATGCAGCCATAAAAAAGAAATGAAGTACTGACACATGCTACATCCTGATGAATTTCAAAATGCTAAGTGAAAGGAGTCAGACACAAAAGGTCACATTATTGTATGAGTCCATTTATATGAAATATCCAGAATAGTTAAATCCATAGAGACAGGAAGCAGATTAGGTTGCCAGGGGCTGAAGGGGGGGAGAAATAGGTATGGGGTCTGCGTAATAGGTATGCATATAGGTATGCATACCTATATGCATAATAGGTATGCATACCTGCATAATAGGTATGGGGTCTCCTTTGGGAATGTTGAAAATGTTTTGGAACTAGATAGAGGTGATGGTTGCACAACTTTGTAAATGTACAAAATGCCACCAATCGTGCACTTTTAAATGGTTAATTTTATGCTATGTGAATTTTACCTCAATAAAAAATAATGATAAATAGATTAAACAAAGAAAAACCAATCCAAAACCCAAACAAATGAGTTGTCTGGAAAAGTACAACTATTTCTAATACTGAGGCCTGAAAGGACATTCTCTAAGGAAATAAACACTTAACAATATCTGTGAACATGATGCTGAGTGTCATATCATTCTTTAGAAGGTCCTTCAACAAAGGCTGATGTCCTGACTATGAAGGGAAATATGGCAATAGGTATTTTAACTGGGAACCAGGGGGAGTATGGTGTTAGCAATGTGGCCCAAGCTTCACTGGTCTCTGACCAGCAGGCTTAAGGCAGAGATAATATTAAAAACATATAGAGGAAGAGATAGACTGCCTATCCTTCTATAATCCTTCAGAAATGTTTCCCTTAGTCAAAATTTTGAAAGCTGTAGAGCAGGAGTGAGTTTGAGATTGCATTCCCTGTAGACCATGGGTGCAGGTTGCTAATTTAGAGGCTTGTGCTTTAAAGGTTAGCCAATCTGGAAGCAGGAGTAAGATCCATTGGTAAATGAGGAGAACTTTGGAAGCAGGTAGTGACAGTGCTGGGTCAGTGAAGGTTCTCCTGAGAAAGTATAAGATCTGCTCAAACACTCAAAGGGTAATTATAACCCCACATAGTTCCATGCAATAAATCATGCCCTCAGTATCTTTAAGGAGAAAAGGTTTCTTGTAGACTCCATGAGACCTTGTATATAAAATCTCTTTGTAAAGTATAAAGTTTATACCAATTGTAGTTTTCATTGTTGTGACTATCTGGCTATAATACCTAGCAGGTAAACAATGTATTTGAACAGAATTTTCACATACATTCATTCATTATTCTTAACAGATACTTATTGAATATTAATTGTGTGCCCAAGAAGGATAGACAATATTATCATCATTTTAGAAAAGAATAAATTGAGGTTCTGAGAACCTAAGATTTTCCCTAAGTCCCATAACTTGGAGACTCCAGACCTTTGGTTCCTAGTTCATTCCAAATCTTTCTGCCCCCAAGGGCTAAAACGACTATGGTTGCCAAACCCCTTTGTCTTCATTAATTACTAAATGGGATTATTTGATGGCTTGGGCAAAGGTTTACCATTTCTACTTCTGTCTGTGCAGTGGTATTTTCCTTAACTGCTGTTACATGGAGTTCTCTCTCAGAAGCCATGCTACCAAACACACACACAATGCTTGGCTGTACATTACTGGCTAACATTTGAATGTACATTGTGTGTTAGGTGTGGTGCTAAGAATTATGCGGACATATTCTCATTTAATCCTTAAAACAGCTTTCTGGGGCTTCCCTGGTGGTGCAGTGGTTGAGAGTCCGCCTGCCGATGCAGGGGACATGGGTTCGTGCCCCGGTCTGGGAAGATCCCACATGCCGCAGAGCGGCTAGGCCTGTGAGCCATGGCCGCTGAGTCTGCGCGTCCGGAGGCTGTCTCCGCAACAGGAGAGGCCACAGCAGTGAGAGACCCGCGTACCGCAAAAAAAAAAAAAGCCTTCTGAGGAAGGTTCATCATCTCTCTTTTGTTTATACAGAAACTAAGGCTCAGAAAGATTAAATAACTTGCCCTAAGTCACAGGCAGAAATATAAATGGTCTTCAAATCCTTATAGGATATCAAAAGATTCCTGAAAATCAGAGGCTGACTTCTATGATTCCTACCTGGAGAGCCAGTAGGGTGTGGAACAAATGTTGAAAGTAAGCGACAGGGCTGGGTCCCCATGCAGTTTTGCTTAACTTCAGACTCACAGCTTAACTCCTCTGCTATCCTGAGACACAGGTCTAATACGTTTATAATCATTTGATTCCCGACCCAGACAATTATGGTAATAAATTTGGGGTCATTATCATCGTAGTGGCTAAAATTTTCTATGTCAAGCACTTTTTAAAGTACTTAACAGTCCTAGAATTCAGGAATATTTGTAGATTTTTAAAGTCCTCTGATAAAGGACAAGGAAGTGCCCGTCCACGTAAGAGTATTTTTGAGGAGACAGCAAGCTTTTGCTAAGAAAAGTCAAAAGTTCAGGTTACTGAGCATTATTCTGCTGTTGGATTCAGGATGTTGAAAAGCTAGTATCTATGCTTTTGACTAACATATTTTTCCGTTCAGATGTGTATAATGTAATAGGGAAAAATAATTTATTTGACAAAAATTATCATAGCGTGCCAGATATTGTGCTAGGTGCTGCCATGTAGCTGCTAGGGTTTAAGTATTCAAGAAGTGTCAGCTCTGCCAGTGTTGGAGGAAAAGGGAAGCAATCTTTACCAAACTGGGAAAATTTCATCTGAGATTCATTTCTTAGTCTATAAATGAGGGGGTTGGATATCCAGGTCTTAATCATTTCTGTTTTTTGACTGTGTGTGAAGGTTTCTCCTCTTCATCTGTCACTACTCCCATGTCAAAATATTCATCTCACACTATCCTACCTTTGCAATTCATTAATTAGTTCAACAAACGTTTACTGAACGTGCCTGAAGTGTCAGGCACTAAAGGGGTGAAGCAAGGTTCCTCTGCTCATAAAGCTTACAGTTCAAAGGGATAAGAAAATAAATAAATTAAAAATTAGGAAAACAAATACATAAAAATATTAACAATAAATAAATAACTATAGGTTGAAAAGGTCTTAAGAAGGAAATAAGCAGGATGGCACGTTCTCTTTTTTTTCAGTCATATAATGTGATTGGCTCTTTCAATTCCAAAAACGACGACCTATCAAGGTTATCAGATTTTAAAAGGGGAAAAACGATAATACCTTACAACTAACTAGGGAACGAATAGCCATTACTCTTGAAGTAAACTGTATCGGGGCTGGTTTACTCTATCTTTTCCTTGGAATGTTAGAGGAGAGGCTTCTCAAATGAGCAGCGAGAGTAACTCTATTTTTTTTTTGGTAAGTCAGTCGGAAAGACAAAGCGAAAAGAGGGAACCAGGAGTCAGGGAAATTACCAATCGTCTGGCCATCAAGATTTCTTTAAGTCTCTAAGCTCCCCTTGGCAGTGGTAATCAAGATGAAAGAAAACCACTGCCATAAACTTCAGTTTTCCCTTCAATATTACTGCCCGGTGGCAGGAACCTGGGAAGAAGAGGTCAAGGTGTGGTTTGGCAAGAGGCAGTTCCCGGGAGAGGCGCTGGGAAGGGCAGGGCGGAGAACAGCCGGAGAAGGTGACAGAAGGGAAGGGGAAGAAGGCGCTGGCACCCCGAGGTGGAAGCACAGAACTCTCTGCCGCGCGCGACTCAGGTGGCCCTTTCCCGCTCAGGTGAGCTCCTCCCGTGCCTCCCATTGGCCAAGGCGCCAGTGGCGCTGGGAGGGCGACGCAGTCCGGTCTAGTTCAGGGTCTAGGGCGGCGCGTCACTTCCGGTAGCGCGGAGCTTGTAAAACACCCTGGAGAGAAAATGGCGGCAGCAACGGCTTCGGCGCCTCAACAGCTCTCGGATGAGGAGCTTTTCTCTCAGCTCCGCCGTTACGGCCTGTCTCCTGGCCCAGTGACGGAGAGCACCCGCCCGGTCTACCTCAAGAAGCTGAAGAAGCTTCGAGAGGAAGAGCAGCAGCAGCACCGGTCCGGGGGCCGCAGCACCAAGACGCGGAACAGTAATAACAATAACACGGCAACCGCCACGGTCGCCGCCGCGACAGCAGCGGCGGCGGCCGTGGGGATGGGGGTCCGGCAGGTCTCAGGCGACCTCTCCTACTTACGGACTCCTGGAGGCTTGGGCCGGATCTCGGCTTCTGGCCCGGAGAGCCCCTTGGGAGGGCCCGGGGGCGCCTCGGCCGCCCCCACGGCTGGCAGCAAAGTACTGCTGGGCTTCAGCTCGGACGAGTCGGACGTGGAGGCCAGTCCCCGGGACCAGGCCGGCGGCGGCGGGGGCGGCGGCGGCGGCGGCGGCAGCGGCGGCGGGAGGAAAGACCGGGCTCCGCTCCAGTATCGCGGGCTCAAACCGACGTCGGCGCCCCTGGCCTCCAGCGAGGTGACTAACAGCAACTCGGCCGAGAGGAGGAAGCCCCACTCGTGGTGGGGGGCCAGGAGGCCGGCGGCTGCCGAGCTGCAGAGCCCGTCGGGGAGAGATGGGGCGGCGGATGACGGGGAGCAGGAGGGAGAGGACGGCGAGGATAGGGACCCGGAGGCCGAGGAGCCGCTGTGGTCCGGCCGGACCGTGAATGGCAGCCGGCTTCTCCCCTACAGCTGCCGGGAGAACTATTCGGACTCGGAAGAAGAGGAGGACGACGACGTGGCCTCCAGCAGACAGGTATTGAAGGACGACTCCCTTTCCCGGCATCGGCCCAGGCGGGGCCATAGTAAGCCTCTCTCTCCCCTGCCTGCGAAATCGGCCGGCGGCCGACTGGAGACCTCAGTTCAGGGAGGGGGAGGAATCGCGATGAATGACAGGGCGGCGGCCGCTGGGAGTCTAGACAGGAGCCGAAACGTCGAAGAGTCGTCGTCGTCGGCGGCGGCGGCGGCGGAGCAGGGAGGAGGGTTTGATCCCCCGGACTCCAGCCCCATTCCTAGATACCGCGTTAACGCTAAGAAACTGGCCCCTCTCCTGCAGCCACCGCTCGCGGACGTGGACTCAACCTTGGATTCGTCCACAGGCTCCCTTCTTAAAACCAATAATCATATCGGCGGTGTGGCCTTCGGCGTGGACTCCCCCAGGATTTTTTCCAACAGCCTCCCTCCCAGTGCGGCGGTGGCCGCCTCTGGTTCACTCAGGATCAATCACTCCAATCATACGGGCTCCAATCATACCTACCTGAAGAACACATATAACAAACCGAAGCTTTCCGAACCTGAGGAGGAACTTCTCCAGCAATTTAAACGGGAGGAGGTGTCCCCAACTGGGGGTTTCAGTGCCCACTACTTGTCGATGTTTCTCTTAACTGCTGCCTGCCTATTTTTCCTCATATTGGGACTGACTTACCTAGGAATGAGAGGGACAGGAGTCTCCGAGGATGGAGGACTCAGCAGTAAGTATTAAACCCCGTGGGGAAGGCAACAAAGGGAATGTTGTTAGTGGTCGGCTCTCACCGCACTGGGCGTTTTACCCGAGGTGACTTCTGTCTGCAAGAACATGGTTTAATAGTGAAACACAACAGATGGAGTGCATTCGTATCATCTTTCTTTAAGAAAGAACATGATTACCACAATAAGAATGATAATCCCATGGCTGGTCTTAAGATTTTTCTGTATGAAGTATTGGGAAATTCAGAACATCTTATAAAAGAACAAAATATTACAAGCAAGTCTGGTAGTAAAATGCATTTATTTATACGTGTGACTTAAATTTTCTTTTGGCCTTAAATAACCATATGTGGAGTTGCCAATCCAATTACTCAACAGTTTGGAGGTATTTTGATTGTTTAGGGGCATCATAAACGCAGTGGGTTTTTTGTTTGTTTTTGTTTTCCCAAATTGAGTTGTGGTTCTAAAAGGCAATGTAAGTTCTCTTGAAATTCTGGTTAAATGGTTTGTAGTATTAAGTATATGTGTAGGTGGTTCTGTAATTTCTTTAAAGTGAATGAATACAGATAGAAAGTAGGAAGGCATACCTCTACATTGATTTCCCAGCCCAAAGCACCTCCCCTTCCACCAGTGAAAAATAATAGAGGTAGGGAACTGCAGGGGTTTGCAGTCAGGTTAATCTGGATTGGTCTCCAGGCCCTTTTACTTGCTAAATGTCTGTAGGCAGGTGTGTTCACTCATTCATTAAGCCAGCATCATCTGTGCTGTCCTTCAACACAGGAAGAAGATGAATACTGATGGCTTTGTGTTCTATGAAGGAAAGAAGGATGGAGTAATTGGTGTATTCTACTTTAGAGACAGAGAGAGTAGGAACTATTTGAAGTGAGCCCTGTAGCAGGAGAAGGCGACGGCCTTGTAGGAGACAGGAGAGCATTCTGGGCAGAGATTACAAGAGGAGGAGGAAAGGCCTTGAGTTGAGCAAGAGCCTTCCTGTAGGTTATAGTACCTTGAGCGAGGGGGAGTGAGCCAGGGTTTAAGCTTCCCTTGCAAAATCTGTAAAACGATGCTAATCTTGATTAGAATAATGCCTGGGAAGATTAAAAGAGAGAAAGTAAATTTAGTGCATGATGGACTGCTGAATACATAATTTCTCAATGTTAGGTCCTTCTCCCCTCCCCCTGCCCCCTGAAAATTCCTGCCCTTTTCACCCAACATGAATTCGCTGTATCATGATTTGTATTTATAAAATTGGCTTACTCTTATTTTATTTCAAAATAGTGAATGATGCAGTTAGCAGACTTAAAGAGTGGAGTGAAAACAGTGTAAGCTTTGGTTTGGTATGGCCAATTCTAAGATAGTCAAATAATAGATTATGATATTCCTTAACTAGAGGATTTAGAAGAGGGCTGAAATCCAGCACGCACTGTAAATTGGTACCCTGGGAGCAAGAGTGATATATTGTATCCTGCCCCAGATATTGGAGAGAGACAAGAAGTAAGGTCACACTAGGAGTTATACTAGTAAAGTTCACATAAATGACATTACCCATGAGCAGTGCCTTCCTGCATGTTTGTTTCTCCAACAGAACTTGGTGTGTTCTGGCCCTTTTCTAAGAACTAAAGGCTTTGCACATATTATCACTCAATCTGCTCAACAACTCACAGAGGTAGATGGTGTCATCGTCACTCTAGAGATGAGGACAGTGAGACTCGAAGTTAAGAAATGTACCCACAGTTGAGCAGCTAGTGAGTGATAGGACTGAGATTTGGTTTCAGATTTTTTTCAACTATTAAGCCCATACTACTTTGGGTATTGTTTATAGAGAGCTTTCTAATAGGAAGCTTTTTTTTTTTTTTTCTCGGTACGCGGGCCTCTCACTGTTGTGGCCTCTCCCGTTGTGGAGCACAGGCTCCGGACGCGCAGGCCCAGTGGCCATGGCTCACCGGCCCAGCCGTCCCGCGGCTTGTGGCATCTTCCTGGACCGGGGCACGAACCCGTGTCCCCTGCATCGGCAGGCGGACTCTCAACCACTGCGCCACCAGGGAAGCCCTAGAGAGCTTTCTAAATAAGAGGATACTTTTATTAGAATTAAGGAAATAATTGAATACTTGGTAGGAATTACTGATGTGCACAATTCTCAACTAAGGTGACTTGTCACATCTTTCTTGTCACTATTAAGATGAATGGCTAATATTTTCTTATGTACCAAACTTTCAAATGGAATAGAAAGGGATAGGATTGCTAGGGCTTAGGTACCTGACCTCCGCACCTCCACCATTGTGGAAGGAAGGAAATTATAAAGTGGTTTGCCCTTTAATAAATGGTAAATATGAGGTAGCTTGGGTGATGGAAAGAACAGTGGCTAAGAGGTAGAGGATCTGGGTCCTAGGACTTGTCAAAATGACCTTAGTCAAGTTAACTTCTGAGCCTCATTCTTATATATTAAATGGGACTAATAATTTCTGCTGTCTATGGGGTTGTTGTGAGGATCAAATGAGATAGTTTGTAAACAAGTTCAAAGTGATATTCAGAAGTTTAGATAAAATTTGTTGTATTCCTGGTAAACTACAGTATATATGTAAAGAGAAATAGTTAAGTCATTTCCCTAAATACTTAGTAATGTATTACTTACCTATTCAAAATTTAATTTTTATTAAATTCTATTAAATACACATTGTAGACATTGATACAGACATTTGAGTCAAAGTGTGATCAATCCTTAAATGTAATATATACTTGACCTATTGTGTATCCTGGTAGAAAGAAGTGCCTGTTAGTTCAGTTAGTTTGCACACCTAACGGTGAATAACTTCACTCCCTATATTTGTGTATTCTGAATCCTTTGTCATGTTATAATGGTTAGCCAGTGCTTAACTGTAGGGTTCATTGGTCGAATAGTGTGCTTAAGGAAATAGTTTTACTTTGAGTAATAATTTCACCAGAAGATTGTAGGTTATATGTGAGAATAAGCTTTAGTAAGCTTTCATTAGTTATCATTTAAATTATGTATAGCATATAATAGATTAGCCTTTTAAATAGTTCCTAATCATTTGTTCTTTAAAAACTTCTCATCAGTACCCTAATTTTATTAATTAAGTTACCTTTTATTAAATTACTATGAGTGTCTGCTTTCTCATCTGTAAAACTAGGGAGTTGGCTTAGATGATGTCTACGTTCTTTCCAGCTCTAAGGTTTAAAATTCTGACTTTGAACTGCCCTACCAAAACAGCTCAAGGATCAGCCTGCAGTCAGATTAGATCAAGACAACCCACCAAAAGAAAATAGAGAGGCAGAATAGATTAACTTTCTTAGGCTCATCTGATCATTATTAAAAGTTGTTTTTCAGTTACAAAAGACATGATTTTTGTAGAAAATTTGAATAGAGATCTATGAAGCAAAAAATGAATCAGTATTGTTTACCTCTCCTCCTAGTCTCACACTCACCCCTGGCATAAATAAGTTCAAATAATAAATTAGAACTTTCTTTATGCTTTTCATGTAAATACATGCATTCATATATATGTATGTGTGTGTGCACATACACATTTTCATTCAACAGTAGAGTGCCTGCTATGTGCCAAGCACTATTTTAAGCAGCAGGAATATGTGGAGAACAAGGCAGATGAAATCTCTCTTCTCATGGAGCTTACATTCTAGGGGGGAAGATAGGCAACTAAACAAATAAGAATTTCAGATAGTTGCTAACACAAGGTAATGATAGTAACTTGAAAGGCATAAAACAGAGTCTGAATTTTATTTTAAGTAACAGCCTACTATACATATTCTTCAATTTCTTTTTCCACTTAGTATTGTATAATGGGTAACTTTTCTTATAGTAAGTTTAAGTACAAAGGCATAATTTAAAAATCTCACATTTCACTGGTCCCTTTCTAGCCCTATAAAAATGCTAAAATCTCTGCCATCTTGAAAATGTTCTTTAACCGTCTGTTCTCTAGCTCTTAGTCTCATCTCAGTCAAGATTACTCTTTCCTCCCCTGCCATTCACTCAACCCCTGTCTAGTTTAGCTTTTTTTTTTTTAACCATCCATTCCTCTGTAACCTCTGTCACCAGTTACTCAATTGCCAACCGAGAGAAGCTTTAAAGTTCTTCTCTTCACCTCTTTTATACATTCAATACATTGATAATTCCCTTCTTCGTGAAACTCTCTCCTTTCCAAACTTCCGTATCACCACTCTCTTGTACTTTTCATTTATTTGTCTGCCTGTGTTTTAAATATTGGTGGTCTCTGGAACTCTTATCCTTTCGTACAGTTTTCCTAGGCAGTTTCATCCACTCTACTGGCTAATACCTCCCAATTTTATATTTTCATCTTAAATTTTTCTCTCTTGGGTTCTAGACTTAACCATTTATTAGACAATTTCTTCTGGATGTACCAGAAGTACTAACACCATCTGTACTCATCAGCTTTACTTACTTTTACCTTGTTTCTCCTGTTTTGTTCCCTGTTTTAGTTAATGGCAGTTCCATCCACCCAGAGCTCAAGCTAAAAACCTTGAATTTGCCTTGATTCCTTCCTTTCCACCATCTTCCTACCAAACCTCAAACCACAGTCTATCTTGTTACCAAATCCTGTAGTTTTACCTGCTACCTATCTTTTGACTCAATCTATTTCTCTCCATTCCCCACTGCTCTAGGCTAGTCTTTTGCCTGAACTGATTTAGCAGTCTTCTAACAGTTGTCCGTGCTTCTCGGCTGTAGCTCTTCCTGTCTGTTTTTCAGTGTCAGAGCAATATTTCTAAAATGAGAATGCAGTAATTCCTTCATGCTTAAAATTACTCAGTGGCTTTCCCTTACTCATTGGATAGAATGTAAACTCCTTGGCTAAACTGTTCATGATCTAAGTATGCCTGCTCTTTCTAGCTTCATTTCTTAGCAGTCCCTGTTATCACACTTTACTTTCTAGAAAACTGGAACTTTCTGGAACACTTCCTGGTGTTCACTGAATATGTCACTGAGATTTTTGTGCCTTTGTGCATGTGCAGTTTGTTTCTTTCTCTCTATTAACTGCTATTCAGTCTTAAAAGTCTCACCTCTGGGGCTTCCCTGGTGGCGCAGTGGTTGAGAATCTGCCCGCTAATGCAGGGGACACGGGTTCGAGCCCTGGTCTGGGAGGATCCCACATGCCGTGGAGCAACTAGGCCCGTGAGCCACAACTACTGAGCCTGCGCGTCTGGAGCCTGTGCTCCGCAGCAAGAGAGGCCGCAATAGTGAGAGGTCCACGCAATGCGATGAAGAGTGGCCCCCGCTTGCCACAACTAGAGAAAGCCCTCGCACAGAAGCGAAGACCCAACACAGCAAAAATTAATCACCCCAACATCTTAAAAAAAAAAAAAAGTCTCACCTCTGGATGTCTTCTCTGTCTCCCTATCCTCTTTACCCTAGAGTTTGGCCCATGATTCTCTACTCAAAGAAGATCTTATGCATCCTTCATAGCATTTATTTCATGTTTATAATTGTGTATGTTCACTGTGCCAGATAGATTACAGCTCCTTGAGGTAATGTTTCTACAGGAGGAATTGAGTACACTGAAAAAGAGCACAGGCTCTTTCATTTCTCTCTCTTGACCACAGGGTCATGAGCCTGGATGACTGAGAGAACGGTAATACCATTGAGAGGAATTAGAGATGTTGAAAAGGGGTCTTTTTGCGGGGAAGGCGGCATAGAGAAAATGAGTTTATTTGGGGCTTATTTTTTGAGTTATTCAAGTAGCAATATGCTGTAGGCTATGGTAATTATATAATTGGATTAAAGATGAGAGACTGATGCTTAATGTGAAAGTAAAGTACTGTTTACTAAAGGAATAGATACCTTTTTAATATTTGTTTCTTCTTTTTGTGTGGGTGTTTTGTTCTTAAAGACAAGACCGAGTGCTGCAAAAGATACCATAGTTTTTTAAAAATTACAGTTTTACTTTTTCAAGTAGTTAGACTAGCCAAAAGGTCAAAACTTTGAATTGTAATGAAATGGGCATAAGGATTTTGAAAAGTAGTTGTTGCCCTCATTCTTGAAGAATGAAAGCTGAGTGAGAAGTTGACTACTTTGTAAGAACAAAAAAATTCTTAGACCTCTGAGAATATTCCTGGGAATACCAGGGGATTGCATATCCCAGTCTGATGATTCGAGAAATTAAAATCTACTATGTAAAAATGTCTTTCATCTGAAACATCTCTAGCGTAATTTAAAATAAAAATCATCAGAGTGAAAACTTGTAAGTTCCCTATGAGTGTATTCATGGAGCCTAGTTTGAAACATTGGCATAGATATCAAGGCTTGGATCATTAAAGAGGCAACCTGGGTTTGAATTTGGGCCCTTCCTCTTGTTAGCTTTTTTATTAAAGGCAAGTTGCTGAACCCCTGTAAACCTCAATATTCTCATCTGTAAAATAGAGTTAAGTGAGAATTAAATGAAATAATGCATGTAAAGAACTCGACTCAGCACATGACACGTAGGAATAATAATAACAGCAGCTAACCCTTATGTAGCACTTTGTGCCAGGCACTGAGCCTAAACAATTATAATTGTCAAGTAATCTTCATGAGGCAGGTATTTATCCCATTTTATAGGTAAAGAAACTGAGACACAGAGAAGTTACATAACTTGCCTAGGGTCATGAGTGCAGAGGCAGTATTTGGACTCAGATAGTGGCACTTAACCACCCTGCTAGATTGCCTTTTAATATGTGCAAGTACATAAGGGCTCTGTATATGTTCTCCACTATTATTATTATCTAGGAAATTATGAAAGATATGGATGGGTGAAGCTGCTTAATGCATGAAATCCTAGAAGTGCCAAGGATAATCTTTGAAACCTAACAACATTAGTACAAGAAAGTACAAATTTGTACTCACTTGACGATTAGGAATCATGTGGAACTGTTTATCCTTCTATAAGGTTTTAGAATAATTAATTCATTGATATATGAGGAGGGCAGTCTGCTATAATATAATACAAATTATATAATATGTAAAACTATAAGGCATATGATACTATTTCTAATTTTTAAAAGATTTGCATAGTCTCAAAACTGGTGGGGATAGTGGTCCTCTGATTTGCATTACCACTTTTTAAAAAAAAAATTTAAAAATTATTTTATTTTTATTTTTTTTGGCCACGTGGTGTTCCCTGACCAGGGATCGAACCCACACCCCCTGCGTTGGAAGCACAGAGTCTTAACCACTGGACCACCAGGAGAGTCCCCTGTTACCACTTTAAAACTTAGGTTTTCCATTGTTCATTTTCAAGATGTAAAAATCTTTTAGGATATTTGTTCTCCCTTTTTTTTGCACCTTTTAAAAAAGCTTTGAATGTATTTTCCCTATGCGTATATTTGTTTCAATGGGAATGAAGCATTCTGTAATTTCAGGGATGTTTTAAAAAATTAGATATTTTTATGATTCCTCAGTAGAGTTATGAAGTTTTAAAATAGCTTCTCCTCGCTCACTAATCATTCTGTATATTTACCTATCTGAAAAATATTTTATATAAATAAAAGGAACCTCAGAGCAAAGAGGTTATAACATCAGTGCAAAGAGATATTTAGATTATAAGAGTATAAAAATGAAGTATACCTTGGACTTCCCTGGTGGCGCAGTGGTTAAGAATCCTCCTGCCAATGCAGGGGACATGGGTTTGAGCCCTGGTCTGGGAAGATCCCACATGCTGCGGAGCAACTAAGCCCGTGTGCCACAACTACTGAGCCTGTGCTCTAGAGCCCACGAGCCACAACTACTGAGCCCACGTGCCGCAACTACTGAAGCCCGCAAGCCTAGAGCCCATGTGCCGCAACAAGAGAAGCCACCACAGTGAGAAGTGTGCGCACTGCAACAAAGAGTAGCCCCTGCTCGCCGCAACCAGAGAAAGCCTGTGCGCAGCAATGAAGATCCGACGCAGCCAAAAATTAAGTAAATAAATAATGAAGTATACCTTAAACTTTTGGAAATCTGTAAAATATATGGTAAGCAAGTAGTAGTAACTTCTTTACGAAAAGCATATTACTAATGGTATATCTTTATTCTAATCCTGTATTAATTTATTATACACTAAAAATTGCTACTATTTAATTTGGGAATCCAGCACAATACTAATTGTAGAAATTATAACATGTATTGTCTCATAACTTTATTTTTTTATTTTCTCATAACTTTATATTTTGGCTTTCATACTCAGAATTTATTTTTAACAGATTTTAAAGTGAACCAGTAGCAGTATATTTGGATTTTGCTGTTTTAATAATGCATGTTTTAACCTGAATCACACAAGTGATAGTTTAAAAAAATACGTAAAATTTGATCTAATTAATATTCTTTATTAGCATCACTGTCAAAAATAATTTTTAAAAAAGAGTTGAACATGCAGGGGCTTCCCTAGTGGCGCAGTGGTTGAGAGTCCGCCTGCCGATGCAGGGGACACAGGTTCGTGCCCTGGTCTGGGAAGATCCCACATGCCGCGGAGCGGCTGGGCCCGTGAGCCATGGCCGCTGGGCCTGCACGTCTGGAGCCTGTGCTCCGCAACAGGAGAGGCCACAACAGTGAGAGGCCCGCATACCGCAAAAAAAAAAAAAAAAAAAAAAAAGTTAAAATAAGGCTGGGTGCAAAACTGCAAGTTGAGTGATAAGTGATCAAGTATACACCAACAGTTGGTCTCCTGTCCTGAATATACATGAATGGAAGAAAATCCTTTAGGAGCAATGGGCATTTTAACACATAGTACATCAATTTTGTTTTGCAGTTAGAGACCCCTTTTATTTGTGTATATATGTACAAAAGGTATTTGCTGATTGTGGCTAATTCCTGAAAGCACTTTATACTTATAAAGGAAGCTTTTGCTCTGTAGGAATTCACCTAGGTATAATTTTTTTTTAATGTTCATTTATTTTTTTATTTATTTTTTCTTATTAGTCATCCATTTCATACACATCAGTGTATACATCTCAACCTAGGTATAATTTTTTAAACACATATAAAGAGGGTCATTGAAATCAATTAGCAGGAGGAAATCTTAGAATATTTGTTTCTTCCAGTCCCTGGGCTATGGCTTAGAACCTTGGTTAACTTTGGTAATGACTTCTGGGTTTAGAAGGACACCTACTACAGTAACACAAATGCTTTCTTGCTTGATTTAGTTCTCCTGTTCATTCATCCATTTACTCACTCATAAATTATTTATTGAGTGCCTACTATGTGATACCGGAAGACGAGTATATACTTTTTAGAATTGTAGGAGGGATACTCTTTCCCCAGCACACTGCCTCCCTCCCCCTCCCAGCTCCCCCATTCTCTTCTTTTTCCTAAAATGCACTAGCTAGCCTTCAGAACTGAGATTTGGTTACTGTGCAACATTGTTTCAGACTTGTCCATTGTGACTCCAGAAACATGACTTTAAAAATTAGTTTCTGCAAATTTGGGTATGCCCTATGATAAAGTTTACTACAAAAGAAATAGTTTCATTTCTTACAGGATTTTAGAAGTAATTTAAGAGTAAAAAAGGAAGAGACATGAAGAATGAATTTGTCAAAAATGAAAATATTATCAATTTGAAATGTTTATGATTGTGGTTTAAGATGTTCTAGAAATGTTCTTATGCTTATGACAAAAGACTTACTTTGTTTTTTTAATATAAGAAAGTCACCTTTAAATGTCCCTTCTTTTAGATTCTAAAGCCTTAAATGATAAAGGCATTTATTGAGAACTTTCTATGTGTGAGCACCTGTATATTAATTTCCATGAGGGAAATTATTAATATTATCTCCATGAGAAAACTGAAATATAGAGGGAATAGGGTTAGGTGTGACTTGTCTTAAGATCCCACAGCTACTAAGTTTTAAAGCCAGCATTTGAACCCATGATCTGACTAAGGGTCCACAGTCTTAGCCACTGGGAAGCTGTAGATATTCTTATGTATCTTTTCTCACCTACTAACTTTATTTAGGCAGGTAAATCGCTTGTGACCTCTGGGCTTTGGTTTTTGCATCTGTCAAATGAGGGAATAGTAAAATCAGCTCTTCCAGCCAGTGACTTTTGTAGGGAACTGATGTGATAATGTCTATGGAAATGCTTTGGAGAAATTAGAAGTGATGTATAAATATATATTTTTAATGCTGTAAGTTAGAATTTCCCAGCTATAGTAGTTTAATTTAAGCAGCACGTGTTCAGCACTATGACATGTCCTGTCGGTAATGTTAATAAGTAATGGAAGAGTTGGTTAAATTTATAGTTCTTATCAGTATTTTTTTAAACTTTCTCTCAGGTTGTCTGAGCAGATAAAAGGAATCATCTTTTTACATTACCTAGTTAGTGCCTTATCTCTAGGTGCTGAAAAAGAATTTTCTGTCTTTGCAGTTATATTAATGTAATAGATTATGAAGCACAATTTGAAACTAGATTTTAGCCTCCTGGACTGCTAGAAGGTAGACTTGCTGATAGGAAAGACAGAGATGGGATACATTGCTTTAATGCAAAATATAGTAGTGAATTTGAGACAGAAAAACATTTCTTAGGAATATGGATGAGTCTTCTGTTAACATTATCTGAAGGACAGACAGTACTTGCAGCTGGTAGAGAAGAATGGCCTGTCACGTTGCTGTTCTTCATCCAGTTTGTAAGATACCATGAGTACTGTTATTGGTAAAGTGGGAAGGTGAGGTGTGTCCCCATGAATAGGCAATAGATTGAATGGGGGTAATCAAGAAATTGGGGGGATGAAATAATAAAATGAAGTAGATAAACATTAAAATCATGCTAATTAAATTATAAGGAATTTAAAGTACATTAGGATCTTCAGTCTCCTAGATAAAAGATGTGGTTTCAGACCAGAGCTGTCTAATAGAAATATAAACCACATGTGTAATTTTAGTTTTTCCAGTAGCCATATTAAAATGTAAAAAGAAACAGGTGAAGTTAACTTTAATAATAGATTTTACTTAATCTGGTAATCTAGAATATTATCATTTCAACATAATCAGTTTAAAAATTATTGAGATATTTTACATTCTTTTTTTGTATTAACATTCTATTTTATACCTACAGCCTGTCTCAAATCAGACTAGCTAAATTTCAAGTGCTCAATGGCCACATGTGGCTAGTGGCTACTATATAGGATAGCGCAGCTCTAGACTGCCCTGAGTTATGGAGTTATATTGTTGGTTTAATGAGATCTAACAGCTACTAATTTTTGAATCTTACAATGTGCCTTGCATTGTGTTCTCTATAATATTTTCAGTTAATCTTTATAATAACTCCATGATGCAGATTTTACTCTTCTCATGTTATAAATACAGTGATGTATAAGAGATGTTAATTTGTTTAAGGTCTAAGGTCAAACAGGTAGTCTGTAGGAGAGCAGGGATTTAAAACCAAGTCTGACCCCAAAATTCTTGTCCTTTTCATTGTATTGCACTGTTTTAAAGCATGGCCACTTACCTAAAGCAGGTTGGTGAATGAGATTTAGTTCTTCCACTGCTCAGTTATTTTTGATTCACTGCAGTGACTTTTGATTTAATTAGTCCTTATTTTAAAATATAAATACAGAGCATTTTTAGGTTAAAGTGGAAGAGGTATCCCCTAAATTCTTACTTATATTTCTAATTGGGAATATTCCTTTATATTCTTTTCATCATGTCCTGTTGTAAACTGCTTTGTATAGCTCTTCAAAGTAGAAATGTAGGAGGGAGGGATGACCTTTTGATTCTGGCACATGACTCTTTTGGGAGATAAGGGAAAAGTCAGCTACTATTGAGAAAAATGAAAACAGGATGACTAATAAAACTTTTGTTGTAGTAAAAAAATTTTTAAAGGTTTCAGTACCTCACTTTGAGAAAGATTTTGGGATGATCTTATTCATCATGCTCTTTGAATTATAAAAATTATCTCAGTTCTTTTGCATGGTGTTATTTTATGATAGATTTATACTTAGCAACATTAATGAATTTGAGTAATTTCTTTGAATTACGTTTAGATTCATAGACAATGTTTGCTTACAAAGACAAGCTGTTTACTTCTAAAAGAAAAAAAATGGACAATCCTTAATTTTTGAATGGTTGTCTTCCAGATCATGTGTAAAATAGTTGTTTGAACTTGGAACATATCTAACTACACTGTTTCTAAGTTCCCAGGCTAGCCCATAGAAGCCTATTTAAAACCATATCCTATTTTAAAAACACTAATTCAAAAAGATACATGCGCTCTAATGTTCACAGCAGCATTATTTACAATTGCCAAGATAAGCAACCTAAGTGTCCATCAACAGATAAATGGATAAAGAGGATGTGGCATATATGTATATATACAATGGAATACTACTCAGCCATAAACAGTAATGAAATTTTGACATTTGCAACAACATGAATGGACTTGGAGGGTATTATGCTAAGTGAAATAAGTCAGAGAAAGACAAATACTCTATGATATTACTTATATGTAGATTCTAAAAAACACAACAAACTAGTGAATATAAGAAAAAAGCAGACTCACAGTTATAGTGAACAAACTAATGGTTACCATGGAGAGGAAAGGGAAGAGGGGCAACGTAGAGCTGGAGGATTAAGAGGTACAAACTATTATGTATACAATAAGCTACAAAAATATATTGACAACACAGGGAACATAGCCAGTGTTTTATAACTGTAACTGGAGTATAGCCTTTAAAAATTGTGAATCACTGTATTGTACACCTGTAGCTTATATTGTATAGCAATCATACTTCAATTAAAAAAAACATATCCTGTCTTAGTACTAGTATAGTATTGGTGTAAGCTTTAGGTCCTCAGAGTGTGGGTCATGTTCTGTGGGAGTTGGATTAGGAGGAAGCAAGTTTATTTTTGGCTTTTTATGTTTTCTCTTCTTATACTTTTCTGTCTCTTAATTCCTGTTCTTATGCTGGCCTAAGCTTCTTGGCGTTCTACTGTGATCTTGGTTAAACATCTAAGTGCTCAGTACTTCAAATTTTTTCTTTTTTTAAAAAAATTGAGATATAATTGACATAACATTGTGTTAGTTTAAGGTATACTACGTAATGATTTGATATATGTATGTTTTGTGAAATGATTACCACAATAAGTTTAGTTAACATCTGTCACTATATATAGTTATATTCTTGTAATGAGAACTTTTAAGACCTACTCTCTTAGCAGCTTTCATTTATACAATACAGTATGGTTAAATAGTCACCACACTTTACATTACATCCCCAGGACTTATTCATCTTATAACTGGAAATTTGTACCTTTTGACCACCTTCACCCATTTCACCCACCTCCCTACCCCCAACCTCTGGCTGCCACCAGTCTGCTCTGTTTCTACAAGTTTGTTTTTTTTTTTAGATTCCACATACAAGTGGGATCGTACAGAATTTGTCTTTCTCTGTCTGACTTATTTCATGTAGTATAATGCTCTATAATAAATAGTAGGTCCACTTACTGGGTGCTTGGCAAGTATAAACATAAATGTTTACACTTAAGCATTTAAGTCTTAAGCATTTTTTACATGATTTGATAAATGAAGAATCTGTAATGGAAGATTAGGCTAATCACTCTGTCCAAGGTTATAGATCAGAGAGGGGAGTTGTGGCGTTATGCTGTTGGTTGAACTGTGGCAGTATGATTTGAAAGCTCATCCCCTAACCATCGTTCTATACTGCATTTCTCTCTCGCATTCCCTCTTCCCCTTTTACCAAATTGGAACTCTTTATTTTCTCAGTTCAGATACTTTTAGCTAAATGATAGAGAAATCCATTTGATTGAATTAATTCACAATATTATAGAATTCTGATAATAAAAATGATGTGATTTTATGACAAAATTTGATAATGTGATTATCTTTAGTGAGGATTGAGTCAATATGGAATCAGAACTTAAACCAGCTTCCCTAAGTCATCCTTCATCCTTATATGTATAGTTAGTTGAGTTGCCTACATTTTTCAGTTAGAAATTAGGTCCATAGTGCTCAACTTATGTGCTGAAAACAATTTGGGAACACCACCCATTACAAGGTATTGTCTGAGGACCTAACAAATGATTTGCCCTTCTCATATTGTTCTATTATTTTTCAACTACGTATCAATACTGCTATGATTAGAATACAAAAAAATTATATATTCATGGTAGAATTTTGTCGTATTTTCTTAGTATGTGAATAGTAAAAATACTACTTTGGGGATCTGAACATCTTGATATAAATGAAGAAGTCCTTTTACTTAAAAAGTGAAGAAACACTGCTTAAAGCATGCTGTAAGGAAATTGTATATACTGGTTATATTTTAGAATTTGTTTTCAAGACAATCATAGTGAATGTTGGGAAATCAGTTGTAATGTTTAAATGACTGACTGACCAACCTATCAACTGGTAAAAGCCCTTTAATCTTCTCAGAGGTGATTGCACTTTAAATACAAGATCTTTGTTAACCCAACTTCTCTCTCTGATTAGTGAAATTTTTGGCATTTAGTGTAAAATTCAGGTATTACAAGGGTTTTGGCAGGGAGCCTTGCCTTGGGGACTTCCATTTCATCTCTTTCTAACTCACAGATTTTCTGAGAACTCTGTCATTTCTTCCCAGTAGCTCCATGGCAGAGACGAATGAGGAATGGAGTAGTGGTATATTGTGTTATTTTGTAAACTGAGTGCCGTCTATTTTTTAATTTCATGCAAAGATTTGGAAAAGAAAAAAATAGCTAAGATTTATTAATCTCTTTTCTCCCCATATTGGTATGCATAGTCACAAAACATCCCATTTTATGTTAGTTTACTAGATACAGTCTCAGAGAGGGTGACTTGCCTAAGGTCACAAGTCATAAATTTTGGAACAAGTATTCCTTGCTCCAGAGAGTTTTTTTTTTCCATTTTACCCCACTGCCTTTCAGTGTGAAAAGAAATTTTTCATTCATCTAAATGACTTAACTTCAGAAGTAAGCATTACTTAGTGGAAATTTTTATTTAAATTTTAAAAATTTAATTTATGTTTTAAAGTTTAAAAATTATACTAGGTTGAAATTAATATATTAAAGTTGTAAATTATATTAATACTGTGTCATTCAAGAAGGAAAAAGGATAATCACCCAATTACTTTGAAAATATTTAGTACCTTTTAAAAAAATTCTGTAATATTTGAGTTAGAAAATTAGAGAAACTAGAGCGATTTAGTGTCCTTGCCTGGATTTTGTTGTAGGCAGAATATCAGTCCAAATACATTAAAAAAAATAGGAATACAACATTCTGTTGGGTTGATTTAGATTGCTTATTTTATTTTTTTAAGCAAACACTTCCTATCTTCTTTAAAATTCTTTTTTGGTAATAAATTTTGTAATGGATTTTGTAAATCCATGGTGTATGGATTTTGATGTTTAAAAAGCAAGATTAAATAGCCTATAGTAGGGTGTACAATTTGGAAAAAAAAGCAGCTTAAAGTAGTAAATCAAAATTCTGGCAAGTCAGTTTGCTAACTAGAGCAGACATAATATGAATGTAAATAAATATGTTATCTTGTGCTTTAATTTACAAGACTTTTTTTCTACCAGTTTACTACAGGGTTGTTGCCATACTTTTTTTTTTTTTTTTTGGCTATTTTTGTTAATAAATTCTATTCTGGGGGAAGGAAGAAGGAAGGTTACACTGAATAAATAAAAGTAGATAAAGTCAACATTTTTGCCGTATACAATCATCTTAGAGTTTAAAGGACTTTTAGAAGTCACTTTTAGAAGTCACTAGCTACTTTGTGCAGTGGCGTTTGAGAAAAGATGATGTTTTAGTTGGGCTCTTTTGGTCATAAAGACAGTCTTAAGAAACTAAGGGTTTACTCTGAGGATATATGTGGGCTAGGACTGTAAAGACTTCAGGAAATCAATTCAACTCAAGGGGCTCTGGGTCTGTACTTGTGTGTGTGCCTCTGTCTTGGCACTGTCCTAAATTTTGCATGCAATTATTTCACTTAATTCTTAAAACAATCTTAAGAGCCAGGTATTATTAGCATTCCCTTTAGATGAGGAAACTGAGGTTTAGGAGAAACTTGTCTAAAGTCAGTAAGTAGTAGAACCAAGGTTTGAATACCGATAATCTGACTTCCGGTATGGGATCTTTGTCCCTGTACTATACTCTTTACATGATTCTGTATCATCTCCTGTCTTTGTTTTTTGATTTCCTTTGGAATTATCTTCACCACCCCCCAAAAAAGTCTTACATTCTACTAGACCAGGAGTTCTTAACCTCAGTGGTCCCTGAATCTTAAAGAAGCCATAAATGGCCTCCAGGTGAACAGTAACTCCTTGAAATTTTACGCAAATTTTTGAAAGTGTATTCACTTTTCTGGGGATAGGGTCCATAGATTTATCCATTTCTCAAGGGTCTCTGACCCTCCAAAATAGTGAGAATCACTTCACTGTCAGCTGCTCTGGGGAAGGTAGTATGAGTTTTCATCTTTGTATTCCTTAGCATCTGGTTTTTGATTGTTCAAAAATATTTGTTGAAGAGAATTTAACAAATAAGAGATGGTATGTGGGGAAATAAGCTTAAAATTAGTCATAATATGGGAGTCTTAAGATACCTTGAATGTTTACTAGATGGGTATGAGAGCATCAGTTTTATTTACTTGGTTCAGAAAATTGTTTTGTTACTGACAGGTTCAAATTTCCAGCTCTAGTATATAGTAGTCCTATGAAGTTAGGTTTTTGAAATCAGAGCATAAAGGAAAATTTGTGTGTTCAAAACTGCTGTTGAAAAGTCCCCTAGATTTAGAGGCTGCCATGTGATCTCTCAAGAAGGCCAGTTTCCCCCCCATCAATGTAAGAATAGACCATTTTAGTACCTGAAGGAGCACTAAGGAACATAGTACATCTTTAAACATTAGAATCATACTCAGTGTTTGAAATATTCTTAGTTATGAGAGCCACGTGGAAATTGAGAGCAGCTGAGGGAATGGCAATATCGCATCTCCCATCTCAGGCTTTGTCTAGGGCACATGCCTATTGATTGTAACAGAGTTACAGTTGTGGGGAAGTGCATGCATTTTTTTTCCCCCTTAAATATTTGTTCACACACATTTATTCCTATTGTCTCTTTCTGCTACAAGTAGAAGTTAGAAGTAGACATTAGGTGAAAATCTGATGATTCCAGCATATGTTGTACTTTCTGTTCATTGTGTTCATGTGGAAGCATGGGTTTTACTCTTAAGGTTTCATATAATATATTTTAACCAACGAAAACGTTTCATTTAGCCTAGTTTACCGCGTGTTGTAACTGCTTATATTTGTTTTACCTAATATGTTGTTTTTGTTTTTTTTAACCTAATGATGATAAATTCCTGTATTCCCCAAATGACTTTTCATTTCTGTCTGGTTTCTTCCATAGCTAAAAGTCAAGATGTAACTTTTAAGCTTGTTGCTCATAAAGTCAATGTTCGGGATATATATATATTTTTTCTTTTAGCTCCATATTCAGTTTATATGTTAGTTTTGGTCATACTTTAATCTCTGTTCTTTGTCTATGCATATAATGCCTTTTTCCCTTTTATCAGAGCTATGCTTCTTATCCCTGTTTGATGAATGGAATAAGAACTACTGTCTTTTTTTTTTTTTATTTCTGTTCACCTTTTCATTGCACTGTAGCTTTTCTCTCTCCAGTTTTCTTATTTGCATAATGTCTCTGCTACACAAAACTAAAGTGGTGGTAGTGTTTATCTCTAGTCATTTAAAATGGTAAACACACACATTGTAATTGAGAATGTTACTAAGTAGAAGACCTCATGAATTTAATTCTATGGGAAATGCATGTTTATTTTATTGTGCTGGAGATGGGTTGCGTGGTGTATCACAGATCCCTTTTGGATCTCTAAATTCTCTTTTAGCAATATTCTTTCAGAACAGCTCTCTTTGTAACAGTTTCTTTTGTATTCTTGGCAATGTAAACCTTGAGGAAGTGTTATAGCCAGTCTCTAGTGTATAACAGTTAATGTTTAAAATCTCTTAATGCAGTGAGCTGTCACCATGTTTAATAAATTGCAGTATTGCATTAGCATAAATTCCTTTGGGTGCCAAGATATCTGTTGCACAGATGCTTGCTATTATTTATAGGTTTGTTTCTAACCTTTGTGGGTTGACTTACTTTTATATTCATTTGTCACCATGCAGTAGCATAATTCTTTAACTGACATATATGCAAAATAGTTTTCAAGAAGAAACTATGAAAGTACTGAAAAAGCAGATTACTCAAACTTTTGGACCTTGGGCAGTATAAAGCTCCCATAATTTAAGTAGACATATTGCTTTGTCTTTATTTGAATGTGTTCTTATACTGCCTTTCCTCCTAATATTGGGTAAACTGCAGGAGTGTCTTTAGCTGATGAAATTAGATGGAGGCAGCAGCCTAATCATTTCCCTCTGGTTTTCAGCCGATGAGACTAAGGGTGTGTGTGTATGTATGTTTGTTGACGTGGGGAGAAATTATTATCTTTATAGTTTATTTTAGAGTAAGCTGTTGATATTTTCTTAAAGTCTAAGTCTTCTTTTGGATTAAACATTTTTTGAATGGGAACTTCACTTTTATTTGCTAGTCAGATTCAGGAATCAGTAATTCTATCAGATATTCTTTGAGTTATGGATGCTCTACTAAGATATCAGAATTAATTTTTAGAAGGAATAGACTGACTCATTAAAGTCTTTTAAATGTGATATTTTGATTTGCTAGTGATCTAATTTGCTAATTTATTGGATTGGCCAAAAAGTTCCTTCAGGTTTTTTTTTAATATCTTTATTGGAGTATAATTGTTTTACAATGTTGTGTTAGTTTCTGCTGTACAGCAAAGTGAATCAGCTATATGTAGACATATATCCCCATATCACCTCCCTCATGAGCCTCCCTCCCACCCTCCCTATCCCACTTCTCTAGGTCGTCACAAAGCATCGGGCTGATCTCCCTGTGCTATGCAGCAACTTCCCACTGGCTATCTATTTTACGTTTGGTAGTGTCAGTGCTACTCTTTCACTTCATCCCAGCTTCCCCTTCCCCACCTGTGTCCTCAAGTCCATTGTCTACATCTGAGTCTTTATTCCTGCCTTGACACTAGGTTAATCAGTACCGTTTTTTTTTTAGATTCCATATATGTGCGTTAGCATACGGTATTTGTTTTTCTCTTTCTGACCTACTTCACTCTGTATGACAGACCCTAGGTCCATCCTCCTCATTACAAATAACTCAATTTCGTTCCTTTTTATGGCTGAGTAGTATTCCTTTGTATATATGTGCCACATCTTCTTTATCCATTTATCTGTCAGTGGACATTTAGGTTGCTTCCATGTCCTGGTTATTGTAAATAGTGCTGCAATGAACATTGTGGCACATGTATCCTTTTTGAATTATGGTTTTCTAAGGGTATATGCCCAGTAGTGGGATTGCTGGGTCATATGGTAGATCTATTTTTAGTTTCTTAAGGAACCTCCATACTGTTCTCCATAGTGGCTGTATCAATTGACATTCCACCAACAGTGCAGGAGGGTTCCCTTTTCTTCACACCCTCTCCAACATCTATTGTTTCTAGGTTTTTTGATGATGGCCCTTCTGACTGGTGTGAGGTGATACCTCATTGTAGTTTTGATTTGCATTTCTCTAATGATTAGTGATATTGAGCATCTTTTCATGTGTTTGTGGGCAATCTGTATGTCTTCTTTGGAGAAGTGTCTATTTAGGTCTTCTGCCCATTTTTGGATTAGGTTGTTTGTTCTTTTGATATTGAGCTGCATGAGCTGCTTGTATATTTTGGAGATTAATCCTTTGTCAGTTGCTTCGTTTGCAAATATTTCCTCCCATTCTGAGGGTTGTCTTTTCGTCTTGTTTAGGGGTTCCTTTGCTGTGCAAAAGCTTTGAAGTTTCATTAGGTCCCATTTGTTTATTTTTGATTTTATTTCCATTACTCTAGGAGGTGGGTCCAAAAGAATCTTGCTGTGATTTATGTCATAGAGTGTTCTGCCTGTGTTTTCCTCTGAGAGTTTTATAGTGTCTGGCCTTACATTGAGGTCTTTAATCCATTTTGAGTTTGTTCCTCCAGTTTTTAAGTGGAAATAAGAGACACATTTTTCATTTTCACTAAGAACTTTATTGAACAATGTGTTCACCCTTTTGTTGCTCTACCTTCTGCCATTTTTCAGGCATCTTCATAGTTCCATCTTCCCAAAACTTTTTATCTTCTTGAGCAAAGAACTGTTCCAGGTGCCTTTTACAGTCTTCTGGGGAATTGAAATATTTTCCATTAAGAGAATTTTGTAAAGACTGAAATAAATGGAAATCCGAAGGTGCAATGTCTGGTGAATAGGCAGATGAATCAGAACTTCCCAGCCCAGCTGTAACAGTTTTGTCTGGTCATCAAAGAAACATGTGGTCTTGCATTATCCTGATGGAAGATTATGCATTTTCTGTTGACTAATTCTTGCTGCTTTTCATCGAGTTGGTCCAACTGGGAGCAGTACTTGTTAGAATTAATCGTTTGATTTTTCTGGAAGGAGCTCATAATAGAGGACTCCCTTCCAATCCAACCATATACACAACATCACCTTCTTTGGATGAAGACCGGCCTTTGGTGTGGTTGGTGGTGGTTCATTTCACCTCCCCACGATGTCTAATGTTCCACATTATTGTACAGTATCCACGTTTCATTGCCCACCACAATTTGTTTTAAAAATAGAATGAATGTTTTCATTACTCAGTAGAGAATTGCATGCGGAAATTCGGTCAAGAAGGTTTTTTTCATTTAACTTATGTGGAACCCAAACATCAAAGAGATTAACGTAACCAAGCTGGTGCAAATGATTTTCATCGCTTGATTTGGATATTTTGAGTACGTGGGCTATCTCCCGCATGGTGTAACATTGACTGTTTTCAGTTAATGTCTCGATTTGATCACTGTCAACTTCAACTGGTCTATCCGACCGTGGAGCATCGTCCAGCGAGAAACCTCCAGCTCAGAACTTTGCAAACTACTTTTGCCACGTTCGATCAGACACAGCACCTTCTCCATATACTGCACAAATCTTTTTTTTTGCGTTTCAGTTGCGTTTTTATCTTTCTTGAAATAATAAAGCATAATATGCAGGAAATGTTGCTTTTTTCTTCCATCTTCAATATTAAAAAAATGGCTACACAAAAATTCACCAATTTTGATAAGTTTCTTTTTAAATGCACGCTGATATGCCAGCTGTCACAATGCAATCTGACAAAATTGTTTCGAATGAAGTTAAAGACAACTAAGCGCCGCTAGAGCCATCGTATGGGAAAACTGAACGAACCTTTTGGCCAACCCGATAGTATTAATTTTATTTTAGGTAAATGAAGCCAGTCTTGTAAAATCATTGGTAGATGAATTATCTCCAACTCAGTAGGTTAAGTGTGTTAGAAAATAATCGTGAATGTTTGTCAAACATTTACTTTTTAAAAATTACTAGACACAGGCTCCTACATTTTGGCTACTTCCCTATCTTCCAACTTTATGACACTATTTTAGTAAAAAAGATAAATTCATATTTGTAAATGTAAATTATATGAATTTTTAAAACTAAGACTATAATAGCCAGGTCTTTCTAAAACAAAACAAAAAAACCGTTATGTTACAGTAACTCTTCTAGTTTTTTGCAAAAGAAGAGGAAATTTTCTTTTTCAGTTTTCAATTTGTTAAGAATTTAGACTGATTTGTAAGGAAGAAAAATTTTTTTCTTGTACAGTAAGCTGCAGCTTTTAAAATTGGGGTTTAACCTACTGTATCTAGGAATTGAAGTGACCTTTTACCAGTTCTCTGATACGATTTTAGCACCATCAATGAATATTTATCGTTTCGTTTTTTTATACTTTTCCTCCCCTACCATTTTATTATGAAACATTTCAAACAGAAAATTGAAAGAATTGTGCTGTGAACACTCATACCCACACCTAGTCTACAGTTTACACACTTCCTATATTCACTTTATTATATGTCTTATCACTCCATCCACTGTTCTGTTTTTTTAAAAAATATATTTGAGTAAATTGAAGATATTAGGATATTCCACCCTTACATACTTCGTGTATATTATTAACTAGAGTGAGGTGTTTTTTTCTTTTTAGGTAAGATTTGCATGTAGTCAAATGCACAAATCTTTAATGTACCATCAGATGATTTTGACAAACGCTTCCAGCTGTGTAACTTAAATCCCTACAGATATAGAACATTACCATCACCTCTGTAAGTTTCCTTCTGCCCAGTCAATACTCCATCACTGTTTTGATTTTTTCACCATAGATTTGCTTTCCCTGTTTTAAAACTTCATATAAATGGATTCATAGAATACTCTTTTGTGAGGCTTTTTTCTCTCAGCATGACATTTTTGAGATATATTAATGTTGCATTTTCTAGTACATTCCATTTTATTACTCTTGGTTTATTTTTAAGGCTCAGATCTATTTTACACAGAAATTATTTATCCCCTTCTGAATTCTTAAAGCACTCTATTCTAAACTCTAAGGTATTGATTATATTATAGCTATTTTTATTATATATATTATAGCCATGTATATATAGCTGTTATAGCTACTCATTTATCTCCACTACTCCGTATGCAGCATTTTCTCAGAACATGGTGTATAGAATATGCTCCATTAGTACTTGTTGAACATTCTATGGTTATAAGTATTTCTTACAGCTTTTGTTACAGAGATCCCAAACTTGGGGTACAATTATAATGTGAAATTAGTGCTTGAATGAAGATTAAATAAAAATTTCAGTTACATCTGTTATCAGTTTTTTCCAAGGAAGTCTTCATTTCTATGGTGAACAAATATGAGATTTTCAAATGACCACAAGGTTGAAAGAGACCATAATGTTTCTTATCATATAGGGATGAAGAATAAGAACCAATCAAATAATAAGGCTATTGCCAATTTAATTATGAGTTTTGACCTTTTATTTCCTTGGATACATTCTTTCAGTTTTCACTATATTCTTAGTACTTTGATAACCACATTTAAAGCCCTTTTTATTTTTATTTTATAAAATCACTCTGTATATTCTGTTATTCTTTAAGAAAACTTATTTGGAAGCAGCACAGGATTGTTGCCTCTCAAAAGAGCGCCAGTGAAAAGTTGGGAGTCCTATAGGATGAGAAGTAAAGAAGTATTTGCATTTTTGCCCTCCTTTCCTTCTCTTTCAACTGATTATCCCCATCTAGGTCTGTACCTCTGTAAATCCAGATAGATAAGTGAGGTAAACATGGAAAGGTTATTTATGAGTAGAACAAGGTGGTATAAGAGTTTACCTTAGGCAAGCTTTATAGTAGACAGTTCTTGTCCATATAATTTTGTCTATTTTGATTGCTGATTTAATCTCAATATTCACAGTAGTTTACTAATAAGTACACTTCAAGTGAACTGTTCCTGTGCTTTAGAATGACCACATATTTGGCAGAGCCGTGAAACAATAGGTGAACTTTCAGAGAACAAATGGGCAGTGTGCTGTGTTGCAAAAGAATGTACTGCCTTGTTCACCCTGTCCATATTTAGATCAGTCTGGCTGGCAGTGAAATGCAGAAGTGTTGGCCATACAGGTGCAGTGTTCTGCAGCTGTTGGAAACATTTGCCCTCCCCCTCACCCCCCACTTCTTCACATATAATTATGCTCTGTTTAAACCATTAATGCTAGAAGATGGGATTTGAGAATTTGAATGTCTGTTTACAAAAAGGTACAACTAAGAGAGATAATTGGTCATTTAGGCAGCTGAATTTAATTGCCTAAATGACTTGAAGTTTCCAAAGACTAAAACCTAGCCTTAAGGCCATAGACTTTTAGAATTATAAGAGACTGCCTTTGAAAGAACATGTCTGCAGAGTTACTGCCCTCCAGACTGAACCTCTTGAGTTCAGGGCTTATATATTTTCATTTTTTAATATCCTGCAACCAGCATAACGCCTGACACCTAGTAGGCAACTTGATATATGTTTGTATCTTACATTAGCAGATGAAGCCAAAATATTGTTTAGATGTGGTATGGTACTAAATTAGAAAATTATGATTTTTTCTTTAAGCCGATGCCTTGTGGTAAGTTTTATAGCAGTCTTGAGAACAAAGTGCCATGGCAGCAGAGAGAAGGGCAGTGATTAATGCTGCCCGTGGTGGTCATCAGACACTTTATGTTTTGATAGGTCATGGAAAATCTTTTCTAGACTACAATTAGAGAACTTGGTTTTGAAGAGTTTTCCTCATCTAAGAGACATCAGTGTATTTTCCCAAAAGCAGTGTCTTTTCCTCCTTATCCCGATTTTGCGCATTTTTCATGCATTACATCATAAGGAGATTAAAGTTTAATGATTCCAAATCTGAAAGTTCTGGAGAAGAATGTTTTCCGTAAACCTAATAGAATAAATATTTTCTTTTCTGTAGTTTTTTCTATAATGAAAAGAATGTAGGCTTTGGAGTCAGACATAGGTTTGAATCCCATCTTTTTGAATCCCAGCTCTTTAAACTGCATTTACCTGAAGGATCATGCATCAGTTTCTCTGTCCATAAAAATAGGGGTAATACCTGCTGTAAAATAGTGGTGTAAGGATGAAATGAGCTACCTCCTAAAAGTGTGGCATCAGTATTCCTGGAACATATCAAGAGCTCAAGAAATATTATTTCCTTTTTATTCAAAGGAGAATCTTGTAGAGTAAGCAGGATTATAGTACCCCTCTGGTATTGGTGAAGCTGTTATTCTAGGAGACTGCATGGTGCCTTCAAGCGTCTATTCTTTCGGCATATATTTAGCACCCAGTATCTGCAAAGCAGGTAGAGATTTTGCAGTCTTGTTGGCGGAGGAAACAGCAACAAATAGTTAAGGTAGTGGGATACTGAGAGTAAATACATGGAGTTTCTGAGAAGAAGGTCCTGATAAGCTGCAGTGGTTAGGCATCCTTCATGACTGCAGGAGAGCTGCAAACTGGACCTTAAAGACAGAATGAAGGAGAAGGAAAAACATTCAGGCTTGAACAAGATCAGAAAGATCAAAAGCTCAGCCTTTCTGGCAGAAGTTTTTTTCCAGCTTTATTGAGATATAATTGACATATAACATTGTGTAAGTTTAAGATGTACAGCATGTTGATTTGGTAAATTTATATCCTGCAAAATGATTACCACCATAGCATTAGCTACCACCTCCATCCTGTCATATAATTATCATTTCTTTTTTGTGGTGAGAACATCTAAGAAATACTCTTTAAGCAACTTGCAAGTTTATAATACAATATTATTAGCTATAATCACCATGCTGTACATTAAATCCCCAGAATTTGTTAATCTTACAACTGGAAGTTTGTACCCTTTGACCAGTATTTCCCCATTACCTCCACTGCCCAGCCCCTGGTAACCACCACTCTACTCTCTGTTTCTCTGAGTTTGGTTTTTTAGATTCCACATATAAGTGATATCATACCGTATTTGTCTTTCTCTGTCTGAATTATTTCACTTAGCACAATGCCCTTAAGGTCCATCCATGTTATTGCCAATGGCAGGATTTCCTTCTGTCTCGTGGCTGAATTGTATATATGTACTGCATCATCTTTATCCATTCATCCATCGACAGTTAGGTTGTTCCCATATCTTGGCTGTTGTAAATAACGCTGCGATGAATATGGGGATACAGATCTCTCTTTGAGATCCTGTTTTCATTTCCTTTGGATGTGTACCCAGAAGTGGGATTTTACTGGATCATATGGTAGTTCTATTTTTAATTTTTTGAGGAACTTCTATACTGTTTTCCATAGTGACTGTACCAATTTACATTCCCACCAACAGTGTACAAGGGTTCCCTTTTCTCCCCACCCTCACCAAACTTGTTATCTCGTCTTTTTGAGGATAGCCATTTTAACAAGTATGAGGTGATAATTCACTGTGGTTTTGATTTCCAATTCCCTAATGATTAGTGATGTTGAGCACCTTTTCACGTACCTGTTGGCCAGGTATGTCTTCTTTAGAAAAATGTCTATTCATTTCTTTCTGACAGAATATTTTTATATGACTGGTAATAGTTTCAAGTATTCAGAACAGAAAAATGTTGAGGCTGTCTGTAGTTGGCTGTGCTGATGTAGAGAAAGCAGGACGAAAGTACCCTGAATGTACTATTTCCTCAGTTTTCAAGCAGATCATTCTTATCTAAATGTTTAGGACTCTTAAACTTAATCCAGAGAGGGGCCTGTCACTTATTACATGTGTCTTTCTTTTAAAGCATAAGCCGGATAACATGTTTCCAATTCTCTGAGGTTTCTTGCTCAGAGTAATATATAAAAAGTCTTCAAGGTTCTACATTATCTTACCTACCAACTCCCTTAATTTTACCAGTTTGACTTCATTTCTTGCTACTTGCCCTCTCATCCACACTGCTCTATTTCCAGGAGTAGTATGGCAGGCATGCTGCCACTTCACAGCCCGTACACTTCCTGTTCTTTCTGTCTATAAATCTCTTCCTTCACAGTCCACGGCTTGTTCCCTCAGCTCTCTCAGGTTTCTATTCAAACGCAATCTGAGAAAAGGGGAGAAAAGGGAACCCTTGTACACTGTTGGTGGGAATGTAAATTGGTACAGTCACTATGGAAAACAGTATAGAAGTTCCCTCACATGTCAAGCACCATTCCTGCTGTTTTATTTCCAAAGCACTTAGAACCATTTGACGTACTATATATTTTAAAAGTGTATTTGCTCATTGTCTCTTCTAACGCCTCTAAAATATAAGCTCCTTGAGGGCAGAGATATTATTTATTTTATTCACAGCCACATTTCCAGTACCTAGCACAAACTATTCAATAAATACTTATTAAATGAATAAACTTTATCTTTCTTTCTGAGTTGTAAAAGAACTGTGGTCATCACAGACTTTTCTTCCCTTTATTGCCACTGAGTGACCAAAATGGGGCCTTCCTGAGGAGGACATCAGTTCATTTGGTCAACATTAAACATACTTTGCGAATACAGGCATACCTCGGAGATATTACAGGTTTGGTTCCTGACACTGTAATAAAACGAATATTGCAATAAAGGGAGTCACAAGAGTTTTTTGGTTTCCCAGTGCCTGTAAAAGTTATGCTTACACTATACTGTCCATTAAGCGTGCAATAGCATTATGTCTAAAAAAACAATGTACCTACATTTATAATATACTTCATTTTTTCCCTTTTTATCTGGGAATTCATAATGGTTGACAATTTGATCTCAGCCTAAGAGAATGGAAAAGAGTTTACACTTGATAGAAAGGATCAGTAAAACTAGTAACTTTTTTTTGCAATTTATGTGAGAGAAAGAGGCTTAGAGAAGGAGAGGAAACAATGTGTCTTGAAAGTAAGTAGGAAACGATCACAAGATTAGAATTAGTTGCTTGAAGCAAAATGTGATGAGAAATCATTGGACGATTTTGAGGGGTCTAGTAGTATAATTAAAGAAATATTTTTAGGACTTTGATTTTTACAATTATTAGGATAGTCCGAAGAAGAGAAGTCAAAATTTAAGGACATTTATAAAAAAAAGTTTGGTATATTTGAGGTTTGAAATAATCTGAACAAGAAAAATGAAGGAGAAATGGCCACACCAGGAGAATTTGAGAAAAAGCAGTAATGAGAAGCTATTCGGGGTGTAGGGGTTATAGAAGGACAATAAGTTTGAAATACCAACTTGGCATTATCATTGCTTTAGGATAAGAGATAAGAACTATAATTTACTCTCAGTTTCCATTTTTTAGAGGCTAAAAAATCAGGTGGCATTTGCTGTAGATGTTTTTGGAATATGGTTTCTTCTCTACAATTGCCTAGTTAGCAGGGGGAGGGAGGAATGTTTTCACTAGGGGTAACAATATTTGTTGTATCCATTAGAAATTGTAGGTAATGTGGATGAGATAAAAAGTACTGATGTAGTTTTAGAAATACTGAAATGATTTAGGGGAATAAAAGTTAGATGCATAAAAATGCTTTTGTTTGCTAAAATTGCTGTTTTTAGATGGAGTTTCCTTTTTAAACTTAACCTCAAGACTACATTTACTTTTGTTAATTTAATAGGTCCATCTGTTAATTTAATAGGTGACAGTTGTCACAGGAAGTTGGGGAACATTTTTTTATCAGTAGGTATGTATATTGTTGGCTTTCAGATGTGTTATGCTCTCGGGTATCTAAGCCTATTAGACAAGAGACAGAAACTTAGAAAGATACAAATGGCAGAGCAACGTTTTTCAACAGAATTACTATTCTGCTCTTTGGCTTTCCCTTTGTTACCCTATTCCTCTCCCTTTCCAGTTGCTCAGAACGTACCCTTCTCCAGCTTCCTGCAGAGTTTAACACTTTTGCTTCAGTGTTAACACATAGAGTAGAATAAAGAAGGACAGATTTAGCCTAGACAGCTCAAATAGTACTTTTCAAACACTGACTGTATGTTCAGTACTATGCTTGGCTCCAAGCATACAAACCTGAATACACGTGATCCCTTGTCATGAGAAACTCATAGTAGAGCAGTCTAGTGGCAGAGCATCCACAATCTACAGTAATACTTTCATAGAGATACTTGAAGAGCTAGTTTTCCATTTAATAATTTTAATAGAAACAAATTTGTAAGCAGTCAAAAAATGGTCCTCTCATGGCCTTTCTTCATAGATATTAAAACCTGTTTTTAGAATTGCATGCTTTAATATTTTTTAGAATTACTCTTATAGAGGGCAAATGAAATACTCATTGTTTAGTATTGTTTGACCAACTTATTTTAAGTAGATTGACAAAAGCATTTTTGGTAGTATATTGAACTAAATATGGCTTTATTTTAAATTGTTCAAATTTTACATTAATTAAAATTAGTGTTATTAAAAAGTATCTTTTTAGTCTAAGCATGTTCTGATTCTTAACATTTTATTTAATCTTTAAGCTATATTCCTCTTCCTAGTCCCCTACTGAGTACTTCTGATCTTCTGTTTTTCAAAATTTTTTCTTTCTCAGCATGAAAACCCTATTGCTTTATAGAAAAATGATGTCTGAAAATGCATTACCAAATCCCTTTAGATGATAGAAGAATACATTTTTGCCTTGTTTTTTATTGTACCTTTTAACTTAAACTGGTCTCACACATGAACTTTCTTAGAATCAGGCAGTTCCTGGTTCCTATGGGACTTCCTGTTTTCTCAAATAAAAATAGAAAAGCACCTCAGAAAGGAAACCTGGTCAGTGTGAACTACTTTGTAGGCTCAGTTAGTCCTAGTTGTGACCTGGCTTATAGAGATCCAGGTATCTGAAAGCTTTGAATATTTTTGCATGCAATTTTAAAATAGAGGAAAAGGAGGAGATTCTAAATAATAACCAGAGAGATGCTACATAATCAGCCATGAACTTGTTTGTATCTTTTGGGGGAGGGTGGATGTATGGAGGTTGGATGGAAAGTGGTAAATCCTTTCTTTATAATATTTATTAGAAGTAAGAAGTTGTTTAATACTGAGACTTTATTCTTAGCCACTTTGATGTGTATATTTGTTTCATGCCACTTTTCCAGATGTTAGCAAGGACTAGGAAGTTTTGTTTTTTAATCATTGGAAGTAAGAATTCTAAATGAATTATTCAGTTTTAAAGCATCTTGTAGATTTCCTCAAGTAGTAACTGCCTTTAGTCTATATTTTGAAGAGAAACCAAGTTAAGGTGAAGAAATGATAGTCATTAATAGTAACGATAATAGGTAACATATATTAAGTGTTTGACACTATGCCAAGCATTTTATATGGTTTATCTCATTTAATCCTCACAACTGTATAAGGTAGGTATCATCATTACATCCTTCCATTACAGAAGAGGAAACTACAACTTAGAGTGGCTAAATAGATGGTAGTTCAAGGCCACGTTGCTAGAAAGTAGTGGAGCTAGGACTTGAACCAAGTCACTCTAAGTATTATAGAGCAAACCACAAAATCATAGAATGGTAAATATAGTAAGTCTGAAAAATTAGTTCCCCAACCTTTATTATCATCAGTTTGTTTATATATTGTTTGCATGTTTACATTCAGTTTTAGCATAGTACACATTGGCATTTCCGAGGGCTTGTTTAGGGGGATTCTAATTCTCATTCTTAAATCATGCTAATAGTTCTCTCTTTTTCTTTCCTTGATAGTAAAAAACCCCTTTGATGAAACATTTGGAAACATAAAAGTAAGTAAAAAATCTTAATACTGATACTTTGTCTTACGTTTTATATGATAAAGGTAGTAGGATGACTATCACCTAAAAAGTAGTAATTTTAAAGGGAATAAATTTTCTTATTTTTGAGTATTCCTTGACCACAGTGTAATTAAATCTGACACCGATTTCCACCTAAGAGCTGACCTGTTTATCACTTTGAGGTAAAAGCCACTGCCAAGTAAAATGGCAGTGGCATGTCTTCTGGGGATCTGGTCTTACCCTTAAAAGTATGCCTCTTTTCTTAATTGTTGGGTACCCTAGCAGTTTTTGTCTTTTTTGCCCTCCTTTTGTTCTCTTTCGATTTTTTGCTCATTGGCATGCCTTTTCAACTGTCAGGAAGGCAAAGGATTTAGAGTCTTATGCAACTTATTTATGATTCCTTTTATTTTTAAAGGATTTATAATGTTAATTTTAACCTAAGTTTTACTCACATGAAAATATTTTTCACTTACCATTCATCATTATAGGCACTCCAAAGATTATGATATTTGAGTTTATATTATAATACACAATTAGTTGTTAATTTTTTTTTATTATAGGAACTGACAGTAATACAGACCTGTACAGAAAACATTATTTGTTGTACTAAATGATATGTAATAATGTGTAATCAGATCCATAGAATGTTACTTTAGATTGTTAGTAATGATTATTTTCTGTAGTATTCTATTGTTGTGATATTGTTTTTTTAAAAAAGTTGACTTTATCATATTTAGTATAACACTGCTGCTGGCATCATAATTTAAATTTGCACAATATACTCACTGAACATTGAAAAGACAAGACTTTATTTTCTTCTGTATAATTTTCCCCTTGGGGGAACCTGAAGTTCCTAATCTCTAAATAATAATAATAATTGTAATGAAGATAATGGCAATTAACTTACATTAAGTGTTTATTCTGTGCCAGGCACTATGCTAAGTGTTTAAAATCCATTAATATCATTTAATCAGGGACTTGATACAAAAATTGAAAATATCCTTGAGAAAATTGGCTGAGATACAAGAGGGAAATATTTAAAGGTGATAATATGTGAGAAAATTTGGTAGAGTCACCCTACAGTTTGGTTTTTCCCCCAAGCATGAGAACTTTGCTTCAGAGAATGATTTGTGTTAGTAAAAGAAAATCTGGAGCTTATCAAAACACGCAATTAGAAGGTAGCTATTTCAAATTAAAAAATTATTTTTGTTTAATGGAAGGTTACTTGAAAGCTTACTTTAAATATGGATTTATTTGTAGATCTTTAACTTGTTTTCAGGGTGATCAGTAGACACATTTCAAGCTGAATATTAGGAGGCAATCTGAAAAGCAGACAGAATGGAAGAAGTTTGTAATGAAACTGTAAGCCAATATAAGTTTCTGTAAGAAAGTAACTTTAACATTTGATTTACACGCTTTTCGGATTTACTTCTAGTTTAGCATATTGGTGCTAAAGATTATTGAACCTTTCTATTTCTCAAAATTGATTTGTTCCCCTTAATAAAATGTTCCATAAAAACTATTTAGGTCGTAATTTAGTTGATCATTTGGATGGCACTTGACACCCTTGTAATATATAGATGGTCATTTTGAATGAGTTGCTGTTGGAAAAATAATTCTTGAAAAAATTATAGCTGAGCTTTTTGGGCGTTTAAATGCATTGTATGCGAATGGAATAGCGTGTATGTTATCCAGTATGAGATCCAGTTACATATGATTAGGTTTTGTTATTTCTTCTACTTGTCTAGTCCAGTGTTTTTTGTTGTTGTTGTTTTTAACGTATTTATATATTTGTTTTTTGGCTGCATTGGGTCTTCGTTGCTGCACACAGGCTTTCTCTAGTTGTGGTGAGCAGGGGCTACTCTTTGTTGCTGTGTGGCGGCTTCTCTTGTTGTGGAGCATGGGTTCTAGTCGCATGGGCTTCAGTAGTTGCAGCATGTGGCTCAGTAGCAGCACACAAGCCCTAGAGCGTGTGGGCTCAGTAGTTGTGGCGTGTGGGCTCAGTAGTTGTGGCTCATGGGCTCTAGAGCATAGGCTCAGTAATTGTGGTGCACGGGCTTAGTTGCTCCATGTCATGTCAGATCTTCCCGGACCAGAGATCGAACCCATGTCCCCTGCATTGGCAGGGAGATTCTTAACCACTGCACCACCAGGGAAGTCCTAGTCCAGGGTTAATATATGTGAATCAATAGATGAAGTTTATTCCCAGGCCTCTGATGTTCATTAAAGATGTAATCACAGAGGACAGTGTCAAATTTTTGGATTTAGTTTTGGTTTTGAAAGGGGTGTGAGGATAGGCATGATCAGGACATGCAAAACGAAAAGGGAATCGGTCTCTTTTCCAGTTAAGGAAGGAAACAAACTTCAAAACTCTCAACCACTTTAGTCCTGAAGCTTAATCAGATTTACCTTGGTTTTATATGTCAAGTCCACAACCTACAGTATCATTGGAACTCCTCATCTTGTTATGTTGAACATATTTATTAAAAAACGATTTTGTGGTTTAATCTATCACAGATGCATAGCTTTCAGAATCTTGAATTTCAGCTACAGTTACTTTTTGATGTCTAATTTTTGCAGTTTGGATTTTTAAGCTTATGTGATAAGGACTGGCTTGATTCTGAATCAGGTTGAGATAGAATTGAGGGGGTAAAAAGCAAATGGGTTGGAAGGCAAGTAGTCAGCTGAAGGAATGTCACTTATCTCTAGCAACCATCTCACATAAAGCCAGGGACTCTGGTGGTAGGATTATAGAGCCTTTGATGAGTTTTTCTCTTCCTAGTACCACTCATTAAAGCTGCATTGATCCATAGTGTGCCATCCATAGTGTGCAGACTTGTCTCTTCTGTCCTTGAACATATAGCGTGAAAACAAATGGATGAGATTACGTATCATTGGGCATATGAATTTTACTTTCCCAGCTTTTTTACTATCCTGTCTGAATTTGTTCCTGGTCATGTTCATACAGTAATCCTATTTTGTTAGAAACTTAAGGAGAAAGGAAATAATAAAGACGTAGCCCCTCATAAATCATGAGTTTATTTCAAATAGTGTGATAAGCTATTCTTACCCCCTCTCCTAACCTACCCTCCCCCGTTGCTTGTATCAGTTTCTCTTAATTGTGATTGCTCTTAAATTGAGGTCTCATTGCTTTAGACTACTTGTCAGGGTGCTTAGACATTGCAGTAGTCTGCGCTCTGGTTTCCTTTCATATGGTCAGAATAATATTCCTGATGCACAGTTCTGTTTTACTTTTCTTGTCCTAAATGTTCAGAATGAAGTCAAACGCTTTGTCTTGGTATCTAGAGCTCTCTAGCCATTGATTCCAAACCGCTTTTCTAGTAGTTTGCTGAGTCAAAGTAGGCTCTGGTTATGTAAGAAATATAACCAAAGGTTTTATTCCTTCAGGCCCATGCTGTTCCTTCTGCCTGGAATGCTGGTCAATTCTATTCTTTCTGTGAAGCCCGATTCAGATATTCCCTCTTCCATAAATGGATCTTCCCTCCCCTCCATCTTCTGTATTTACATTGTACCTTGTTTGCAACTATAATATAACGTTTAGTCTGTTTTTTGCCCTTGAGAACAGGAACCGTCTTGTTCCCTGGGTTTCTTGCTTTGTTGAGAACAGTTCTTAACTCGTAGTAGATGCTCATTAAATGTTTGTTTCACTTTAATGGTTCATAAATTTATACAGGGCCACTTTGGGACCTAGGAGGGGTTGAGGGTTAATTTAATTGAAGTGTCACTACTCATTCCCTTATTATGTGGTTGAGGCAGGTTAAAACAAAACATGAAGAAAACAGTCTCATAAGAATACACATGAGCGTGCATTGTATAGAGGGGGATTGGGAGCATTGTTTTGGTGGCTGGGGGAGTTTGTTGTATATAAGACATTTTCTAGCACTAACCTTAGTGCCAGTTTCCCAATCATCCTCAAGAAGGTAAAATATTTAGAGTGATAGTTTAGATTCTTAGATTAAGGTTTCTTTAAAATATGGTAGCCGTTGGTTAAATATGAATTTGTCTTTCAGATTATGTAGCTTCTATGGTTTTTAAGTTCATTCACTGTTTTTCTTTTCGAATAAAAATTATTAATTGGTGCATTTTTCTCCCCGGAATCGGATATTTTATAATAATTTCTTTTAAATTTAGGAAAGTGAGAAAAATCATATGATGAACACTTTATACAAGCTTCATGATCGATTGGCACAGCTTGCAGGTAATTGTTTTAACATTCATAGTCTCTAAAACTGTTTTGAAAATTAATTTGCATATATAGCATGCAGTATCAGTAGAAATGGTTTTTCCCAAGTTCAGTGTTGTTATATTACATTGTGGGGTGTTTTCTCTTTAGAAGTTTTTAGTCCTTATATGGAGTGGGTTTTTATCTGTATAGATATGTTTAATCAAGGCCTTTTTCCTGCCTGCCATATGTATACAATGAAATATAGATATATACTCTATGGTAAAAGTCATCACATTTTTTTATTGCATTGATAATAAAATTCTGAAAGCTTATATATTAGTTAAATTGGGTAAGCAGTGGATTAACTAAAATCCTCAAATATAAAAGTGCAGATTTTCCTTTGGTGATTGTATAGGTGTCATTTCCTTGGATAAAGTAAATATATTACAGAATTTTTTTCTCCTGAAACATCGCATTTTCCTCATATTCTGGTCTTAGTAAGACTTTGAGAGTTCTCAGGTATGAAACATACCTGCAATTAGAATAATATAGGTGAATTGGCATGAAGTTTAGCATTTATAAAAGCTGTAGTAGCACCTTATCTGTTTATTACCTTTTAACTTTTTTCAGTTATTTCACATATAATCTGAAAGAAGAGACTTTGGATTCTCTTCATATAAACAGTTACAAGAAAAGAAAAATGTAGTATTCCAAACTTTTGTTTGTAGCAGATCTTTTTGTAGAAACTAGATCATTGGTAGAAACCTAGTAGGTGAATGTGGAACTTCTCTGGTCGAATGGAAGCATTGAGAATCCTTACAGTTCCCCATCCTCTCACCAATCTTTGTTTTTTTTCGGGGTCCTTAATTCTGGTCAGTTTTTTTTTGGCTAATAATTGTGTGTATATCACTAAAAGTCTTCTTTGCATTGACTGACAGACTGTTATATACATATGCTGCAAACTGATGACATTTATTTGGTATGCTGTAGCACCCAGAAATGAAGTATATAATCTACATGGAATTCCTCATGTTGCTGCTACAAGCTTCTAGAGCTGTCTCTATAGCAGTGTTTTATGAAGTGTGTTAGATTGGCATAGTCTGGGGTGCTTTTAAAGATATAGATTCCTTCCTCTACAGCAGGGGTCTGCAAACTTTTTTCTGTGAAGGAGCCAGAGAGTAGATTTTTTAGGTTTTGTGGGATAGACTGTCTCTGTCACAACTACTCATTTCTGCTGTTAGAGCCTGAAAGCAGCCATAGATAATACATGAATGAGCGTGGCTGTGTTGCAATAAAACTTCATTTATAAAAACCGGTGGTAGGCCAGATTTGGTCTGTGGGTTTGCCAACCTCTGCTGCAGATCTGTGGAATTGGAATTTCTGAGGATGGATTATAAAGTTTGAAGACTTACATGTTCATCTAATAGGTATTTCTACCTGTTTTACAACCATGACCATTAAAATCTGGCTACTTGAACAAAATGATAAATAGGAGCATGGTTGCTTTTATGATAGAAAAATTTGCCAAGGATTTTACTTTAATTATTGTACTTTTATGTTAAATTTTTTTTTTTAAAAGTACTTGAAAGAAACAAGTGGGAGAAACTTAAAATTGAAGTTCATTGTAAGGATAATTGATCTCTAATAACCACAGATAGCCTGAAAAAGAAAAAAAAAGGCTTTGGATTCTTTTATAAATAGTTACAAGAAAAGGACAATGTAGTTTTCCAAACTTTTGTATGTAGTACACGTATTTGTAGAAACCAGATAATAGGTAGAAGCTTCTAATTTCCCTATTGATTTGTGTTATAATAATTTTTTAAGTTATGCATACTCCTTGCTAAAGATAGGCTTAGTAATACTCCGAAAATGCACATTTTAATTCAAACTTGAACTCTTGAATTATTAGCTTTAGTTAATAGATGTATGAGTTAGCACAATGAATTTTCCCCCTTGAAAAATAATACATCTATAGAGGGCTTTCTTTGTGCCAAGATCTATGGATAGGCATCAGCATGACATGGTTCCTACCCCTGGCTAACAATTTCATTGGGAATGTAAGAGGAATGTATGTTTCTATCTAGACTGAAATACATTTAAAGGTTGTGGTTGATATAAAAATATTTGTTTATATTGCCTATTGAAATTTATTTCTAGAAAATATAAATGAGTGTTTATCTTCTTTCTTTACTGATTATAATAATATAATCTATAATTGTGTAATTTGTAAAACTAGTTTGATTAATCATATTTGTTTTCTTCTGTTTAACATAGTACTGATTCAAAATTAATAATATGCTAATCTTTCCAGGAGATCATGAATGTGGCAGTTCTAGTCAGAGAACACTTTCTGTCCAAGAGGCAGCTGCATATTTGAAAGTAAGCAGTGACATTAGAATTTTAATAGCTCTATTCTTAAAGTTCACAACTTATATCTACAGTACCATGCATTTGATTACTTTAATTGTACTGTTACAAACTTGGGCCTGCTGTTTGGTGTAATGTGAGCAGATAGAGAAAGCAAAATTACTCAACATTTTTTGTTTTAGTTTGTTTTAGAACATTCTCTGTGAGAGAATGCACATTAGTTTGGAAAGGGTGCAGACACCATTGGTGAGAGAGAAATTGAGATAAGTAAGTAGCATATAAGAAAGCAAGTGAGCATCTAACCATTGTCATTTATTTCAATTCTTCTGCCCCGGGATAATTTTATTTCAGGGTTCTAAGAGAATTTGCAGATGTATTTTCTATACCACTGTAAGTAATCTAGGAAATCCTAGATAAAAGGATAGGTACTAGAAGGTTAAGATGGACAGGTGTCACTCTGATTTCCAAAAAGGGGATAGTGGATTTTGAAAACCCTACTGGGGAGCTTGATGTTAATCCGGTTCCATAAAGATAATTCCATAAAGATGTGAGTACTTGCAGATGGAAATGCTGCTCCCTAGAAGTTGGCATCCATTCATCATGAACAAGTCATGTCATACAAACTTCATTTCCCCCCTTTTTGTGGTAAAAAAACACATAACATGATATCTGCCCTAAAGTGTACAGTATTATTAACTATATATGCATCATTGTGCAGCAGATATCTCAAACTTTTTCATCTTGCATTACTGAATCTCTGTACCCATTGCACAGCAACTCCCCCTTTCCTCCTCCTCCCAGCCCCTGACCACCACCATGTCACTTTCTGCTTCTGTGAGTTTGACTACAGTAGATACCTCGTAAAAATGGAATCATGCAGTATTTGTCCTTCTGTGACTGGTTAATATCTCTTAGCACAGTGCCCTCAAGTTTCACCCATGTTGTACTATATGACAGGATTTCCTTTTTTAAGGCTGAATAATATTCCACTGTATATACCCCACATTTTATTTATCCATTGATAGGCTGGTGAATATTTAGGTCTTTCCACTTCTTGGCTATTGTGAATAATACTGCAGTGAACATAGGAGTGCAAATATCTCTTAGATCCTGTTTTCAATTCTTTTGATAAATACCCAGAAGTGAGATTGCTGGAACATATAATAGTTCTAGTTTTAGTAATTTGATGAACTTCCATACTGGTCTCCATAATGGCCGCACCATTTTACATTCCCACCAACATTTACAAGGGTTCCCTTTTCTCCATATCCTTGAAAACTCTTATTTTGTTTTCTTTTGGTTCTGGTTTGTTTTTTAATAATGGCCATGCTAACAGGTGTAAGGTGATATCTCACAGTGGTTTTGATTTGCATTTCTTTGATGATTAGTGATGTCAAGCATCTTTTCATATACATATTGGACATTTTTATGTTTTCTTTGGAGAAATGTTTATTCAGGTCTCTTAACCCATTTTTTAAATCAGGTTATCTGATTTTTTGTTATTGACTTGTAGGAGTTCCTTATTTACTTTTGGATGTTAACCCTTATCAGATATTTGGTTTGCAAATATTTTCTCCCATTTCACATATCCTCTTTTTACTCTGTTGATTGTTTCCTTTGCTATGCAGAAGCTTTTTAGTTTGATGTAGTCTCACTTGTCTCTTTTTGCTTATGTTGCCTGTGCTTTTGGTGTCATATCCAGAAAATCATTGCCAGGTCATATTTAAAAAATCATTGCTAAGGGCTTCCCTGGTGGTGCAGTGGTTGAGAGTCTGCCTGCCGATGCAGGGGACACAGGTTCGTGCACTGGTCTGGGAAGATCCCACATGCCGCGGAGCGGCTGGGCCCGTGAGCCATGGCCGCTGAGCCTGCGTGTTCGGAGCCTGTGCTCTGCAACAGGAGAGGCCACAACAGAGAGAGGCCCGCGTAACGCAAAAAAAAAAAAAAAAAAAATTATTGCTAAGACCAATATCATGAAGCTTTTCCCCTGTATTTTCTTCTAAGAGTTGTTTTTTTAATATCATTCCTTATTTTTTGTTAATTAATTTATTTTTGCTGTGTTGGGTCTTCATTTCTGTGCGAGGGCTTTCTCTAGTTGTGGCAAGCGTGGGCCTCTCACTATCGCAGCCTCTCTTGTTGCGGAGCACAGGCTCCAGACGCGCAGGCTCAGTAGTTGTGGCTCATGGGCCTAGTTGCTCCACAGCATGTGGGATCCTCCCAGACCAGGGCTTGAACCCGTGTCCCCTGCATTAGCAGGCAGATTCTCAACCACTGCACCACCAGGGAAGCCCCATCTTCTAAGAGTTTTATAGTTTCATGTCCTGTTTAAGTCTTCAATCCATTTTGAGTTGATTTTTGTGTAGTGTAAGATAAAGCTTCAGTTTCATTCATTTGCATGTGGAAATCCAGTTTTCTCAACACCATTTGTTGAAGAAACTATCCTTTTCCCGTTGTGTATTCTTAGCACACTTGTTGAAGATCAGTTGACCATATATGAGACCTTCTCTGTTTTCTTCTATTGTTCTATGTGTCTCTCTTTACATCAGTACCGTACTGTTTTGATTACTGTACCTTTGTGATATGTTTTGAAGTCAGGAAGTATGGGGCCTCTAGCTTTGTTCTTCTTGCTTAAAATTGTTTTGGCTATTCAGGATCCTTTGTGGTTCCATATGAATTTTAGAATTGATCTTTCTCTTTCTCAAAAAAGTGCTACTGAGATTTTGATGGGAATTGCATTGAATCTGTAGATTGCTTTGGGTAGTATGGACATTTTACCAATATTAAGTCTTCCAATCATGAACACAGGATGCCTTTTCATTTATTTGTGTCTTGAATTTCTTTAAGCAGTGCTTGTAGTTTTCAGTGTATAAGTCTGTCACATTCTTGGTAATGTTTATTCCTAAGTATTTTGTTCTTTTGATGCTATTATAAATGACATTTTCTTAATTTTCTTTTCTGATTTTTCATTTTTGTGTATAGAAATGCAACTTCTTTTTTATATTAATTTTTTTATCCTGCAACTTTGCTGAATTGCTTAAATTGTAATGGTTTTTTTTTGTGGAGTCTGTAGAGTCTTCTATGTATAAGATCGTGTTTCTGCAAACAGATAATTTTACTTCCTCCTTTCCAATTTGTATGCATTTTCTTTTCTCACCTAATTGCTGTAGCTAGGATTTCTAGTACTATATTGAATAGAAATGGTAACAATGGGCATCTTTGCCTTATTCCTAGTCTCCAAGGAAAAACTTGGAGTTTTTCACAGTTAAGTATATACTAGACATTGGCTTTTCATATGTGGCTTTTATTATTTTGAGGTAATTTGCTTCTGTTCCTGATCTGTCAAGTGTTTTTAATAATTTAAGGTGTTGAATTTTGTCAAATGCTTTTTCTGTATTTATTGAAATGATCATGTGAGTTTTAATTTTTTGTTCTTTTAATGTGGTGTGTATCACATTGATTGGCTTTTGTATGTTGGACCATCCTTGCATTCTTGGAATAAATCCCACTTGATCATGGTGTCTGATCCTTTTAATGTGTTGTTAAACCTGTTGAACTCAGTTTGCTAATATTTTGTTGAGGATTTGCATCTGTATTCATCAGGGATATTGGTCTGTATTTCCTTTCTTGTAGTGTTTTCGTTCAGCTTTCGTGTCAGAGTAATGCTGGCCTCATAAAATGGTGTGGAAGTGTTCCCTCCTCTTAAAATTTTTTGGAAGAATTTGAGAAGCATAAGTGTTAATTCTTTTTTAAATGTTTAGTAGCATCCTCCAGTGAAACCACTGAATCCTAGACTTTTCTTTGTTGGGAGGTTTTTGATTACTGATTCAGTTTCTGTACTAGTTATAGGTCTGTTCAGATTTTCTATTTCTTCATTATTTAGTCTTGATAGGTTATATGTTTCTAGGAATTTATCCTTTTTTTTCTAGGTTATCCAGTTTGTTGATGAGTAATTGTCCATGGTAGTCTGTTACGATCCTTTGTATTTCTCTGACATCAATTTTAATACCTCCTCTTTCATTTCTGATTATGTTTGAGGCTTCTCTCTCTTTTTATTAACTAAGGGTTTGTCAATTTTGCTGTTTTTTTCTAAAAAACCACCTCTTTGTTTTGTTGATTTTTTAAAATTTTATTTCTGCCCTAATCCTTATCATTTCCTTCTGTTAACTTTGGGTTTAATTCTTCTTTTTCTAGTTCTTTGAGGTGTAAAGATGGGTGGTTTATTTGAGAGTCTCTTCTTTTTTAATGTAGGCATTTACCACTGTGAAATTCCCTCTTAGAACTGCCCTTGCTGTATCCCATAAGAAGCTGTTGGACTTCTTGAATCTGAACGTCCATTTCTTTCCCCAGATTTGGGAGTTTTGGGTCATTATTTCTTCAAATAAGCTTTCTGCTCCTTTCACTCCTCTCCTTCTGGGACTTCCATAATGCATGTATTGATCTAACTGATAATGTTCAGTAAGTCCCTTAAGCCTTACTTCATTCTTCTTCATTCTCTTTTCTTTTTGTTCCTCTGGATAATTTCAAATGACTTATCTTTGAGTTCCTTGATTCTTTGTTCTGCTTGATTTAAGACTGCTTTTGAACCCATCTTTTGAATTTTTCAATTCAGGTATTGTATTCTTCAGCTTCAAAATTCCTGTTTGGTTCTTTTTAGTGTTTTCTCTTTATTGATATTCTCATTTTATTTATGCATTGTTTTCCTGAGCTTGTTGAACATCTTTATGACAGTTATTTTTAGATTTTTATCAGGTAATTCATATAGCTCAGTTTCTTTAGGGTCAGTTCCTGGAGATTTATTTTGTTCTCTTAGTTGGGCCATGTTTTCCTTGTTTCCTTTGTGTGCCTTGTTACCTTGTGTTGGGATCTACCATTTGAAAACACAGCCACATCTGCTAGCCTTTACAGACTGCCTTCATGCAGGGGAAGACCTTTACCACTGAGCTCAGATAGAGATTCTGGGGTCCCCTCAAACCTTTTTTGTGGATGCATCTTTTCTGGACCTGTGGGTGTTATTCCCAACTAGAGAGATTTTGCAGGTTTCTTTTTATAGGAGCTTGTAATCTCTTGCTCCCTCTGGTGTCTGTTTGCTATACTGCGGGTTCTCTGGAACCGCAGGAAGCTGTCCAGCTCTTTTTTATTTTCAGCAACCCCCAGGCATCTAGACTATGTCAGATCTCAGTGCTCTGAAACAAGTGATACAGAAACCAGTCCCTTGGGCAGCTCCCTGAGAAACTGAAACATTGGACACATGTTCCAACTCTTTCCCTCCTTGGGGAGAAACCAGGAGTTAGGGGTTTTCTGCCACTTTTCTGCACTGAGCTGCAGGGAGGGGCAGTGGCAAGTGAGTATGTATTAGTTCATTGCCTTTGTTCTTGGCAACCCCCAACCTGGTGCCCTTACCTATTAGTGCTAAGATTCAAGCAAGACAGAAGCCAGTCCCTCTGGCGGCCCCTGAAAAGTCTGAACATTGGGCATATGTTCCAGTCTTCTCTTTCCCTCCTCAAGGATAATCCAGGAGTTGGGACTTTTCTCCAGATCACATTATGGTATGCCAGGGGAAGGAGCTCCGGTGGAGTGAGTGTTATGAATTTTCCTACCTTCATGCAGCTAGTTTTGCACATGCTTGGGGTGTAGGAGGCTCTTAACCGGTTTCTAGATTTCTTACAAAGGGGTATTATTGAATTTGTGTCTCTGTGGGGGAAGGAGGGTCTGGAGCTTCCTATTCTGTCATCTTCCTGACGCCACCCCCTCTTTTTTTTTTTTTTTAAATTTAGAATGTAGTATATAGTTCTAAGGCTTTCAGCGAGGTTTTAGTGACAATCTGCCATGATATGCTCGTCAAAAAAGAGAAATATGGACTCAGTTCTTAACTTAATTCATAACTTATATGTAGATACTTAAAAGATGTTGAGACAGTATAATATGATGGAGATTTGATGTTGATTCCAATTCTAGCACTGGCACATAGAAACCGTGTGTCTTGGTAAAGTCCCTTTACGTTTCTGTACCTGTATCTCACTGTGAAAGTGGGACTGTTCTTAATAATGCCTGTCAGAGTTGTTGGGAGACTTGTGAGAATACAAAGTACCTAGGTCAGTGCCTGATGATTATAATAACTTCCAATAAATTTTACTTCTTTTTTTGTGTGTTTCCTAACTAATTAAACCCGTGTCACTCTGAAGAGAGTTTTCTAATAACATGCTGCAGGATTTGTCTCTCAACCTTGTTCTTCATTTTCAGTTTTGACCTAGATGAGAACACTGATGACAGGCAAATTCGTGGATAGCGTAATAGTTAATAGATTGGATACCTAAAGGATTAGGATCCAAAAAGGTCTAAATAAGAAGGGCTTACGATTATGGGACTTTGTCTTAAGGAATGGAAAAATTGCTAGATATATTATGGGGGTGGGGGCAAAGAAGGGATTGGATTGAGTAGGCTAAAGGGTACATAGAATCAAATATTCCAGGAAAAGGGCATAGCATGTGGGAATCCAAAGCCAGCAAGCCATTCATTATGATTTGAACATGTTTTTACTTCTGGCAGTGGGAAAAACTGATCCCAACCAGTGATTCCCTCCTGCTTTCTCTTCTTTTTTTTCCCAGTTGAATCTCTCAGAGAGGTAATGGCACAGATATCTGTTATCATTGGTCATAAATTCCTGGAGCAGGATTAATTTATTTCAGACAAACCTCAAGACTCTTAAAGTCTACTGAATTGTATTTGAAGGAAGGACTAAAGGGTTGGATGGGATAAGGCTTGGGAACAGGATAGGGCTTGATCAGTAGTTAAGCTGGAGCTGAAGAAGAGTCGGGTTGGTGTGGAAGGATGATTAACTGCCTCTCTTTCCCGTCCCCAGCCATTTGATTGGATAAGGTAAAAAGAAGGACACAGAACCAGGGTTGGGACAAGTTGGAGTCTAAGCCAGGCAGCAGTAGGGTACAAGACATTAGTTTGATTGAAGACTGGCAGCAAAGGAGTTAATGGATACACCCATGCATGAGTTAGTTGGGAACTGCCTGTATTGAGTTTTAAAAAAAAAAGTGATGCTAAAGAATTCTGGTCTTAAAAGATTTTAATATCTTTTCTCTGGGACTATTTTATGTTTCAGATTGGGTTTTGCCCTTTTTTTTTAATTCAGTAGAATTTCTAATGTATATTTTTACAAGAGATTTTGGATTAATTTCTTAATTAGTTAAGTGAAGTTACTTTATGTAGGTAATATCCTTCTTATACATTTAGGGGTGTGTGTGTGTGTGTGTGTGTGTGTGTGTGTGTGTGTGTGTGTGTGTGTGTGTGTGTGTTAACCTTTTCTTTTTGGAGTCCCATTTTTAGCTTTTCAAATGCTGTGAAATCTGGTATGGCTTGTTACCACCAAAGATGCAGTTTGGACTGCTACTAAAAGGAAAAAAGCATTAAACAGGGTTTTTTCCAAAAAAATAAAGTTTTAAGGTTTAGATAAAAGCTTTTAGGTGCTGTTTTTAATAATGCTTATTTTTTCAGTATAACATTAACCCGTGCTTATGATTTAACTCATACAGAAAATAAAAGGAAAATTGCATTTCAAATTCACCACCTAAGGTTAGCCACTCATTTTGGTCCATGTTTCTCTAGTCTTATATTTTTTCCCCAAAATTAGTATCACTATAAATATTATAAATGTCATATTGTAAATATTTACATATTTTTTCCTTTAAGTTGTTAGTGTTTTCCCATGTCATTGTTCAGGTTTTTAAAAATTATTTCTTTTTATCACTAGATAATATTTCTTTACATGATTGTATTGTACTGGTTTGTGGTTTTATGAAAGTACCTTAATTTTTGCATTATAGTACTTGATTTTGTGATCATTTCCTTAGGAAATAGTCCTGGAAATGAAATTACTTGTTCAAAGAACTTTTGTTAATGCTTTTGATATATGTTGCCAAATTACTTTCTAATTTTTAATGATAATTTTAGCACAGTCTATCCAAAATTGATATTTTATTTTACCCAAGTTCTAGAATAAGTATGGAAGAACCCCACTACGAAGCTGGTATCAAATAATGATGACCATATATATATTGTAGGCTTTCTGCTTGTGGAGAGGGATCTATTGTACCTTTTATGTATTTGTACTATGGTTTCACCTGCAACACAATTAAGCTTTTGCATTCAGGAGTAAATGAGCCAGGGAATATGTAGCACTCCTACGGTATAAGCTAATTTTTTCCCCAACTTCTAGTGCATTTTTTTTTTTTTTTTTTTTTTTTTTTTTTTTTTTTGCGGTACACGGGCCTCTCACGTTGCGGAGCACAGGCTCCGGACGCACAGGCTCCGGACGCACAGGCTCAGCGGCCATGGCTCACGGGTCCAGCCGCTCCGCGGCATGTGGGATCTTCCCAGACCGGGGCACGAACCCGTGTCCCCTGCATCGGCAGGCGGACTCTCAACCACTGCGCCACCAGGGAAGCCCTTTTAGTGCATTTTAAGCACAGTATTAGTAAATGTTTGATGGAGTAAAATGAGTGAATAAGCCTCAGTAAAAATGTTTAAAATTTTTCTTCAGTTTGATTCTTTACATTCTATTTTTATTTTATTGCTCCCACTTTCTCCTTCAAAGGAAATTTAAATAAATGTGACAATTAATTTAAATAACTTAAACACTTTTTCTTACTTCTCCAGTGTTTTTCTTGAACTTTTTATTCATCATTTTTGAGATTGAAAGCTTGTTTGTTTTGATTTGTAAAGTTAAGAGGTCCCTCTGGTGGAACATTTAGGAAATACATGGCACTATATTTTCATGAAAAGACATAGATTGCTTTTAAGTTAAATGGTGGGAGCTTTGTATGATAACTTAACAATAGAATGATGTAATGGATGGTGGTTCATTTCCTAGGTCACTTTCAAAACCTGTTTAATTTTTAACCCAATATGTTTAAGGTTTGTGAAGAATATAATAGGAAAGAAGATAGCTGCAAATGTGCCAAATTATGGGCTGGATAGATTTTTTATGAACTAGCTTGGAATGCTAATCACTGTTAATAAAATTGTATCTTTGTGGAAAAATAAGTATTCTAAGAAATGGAGTGAGGGATACATTTCATAATAATTATAATATTTCAAGTATAATTTATCTTAGTACTTTCTGTATGTTACCTTTGATTTCACAATGATCCGGAAAGGTAGGTGGTATCAGACCCACTTTATTAAGAAACTAAAGCTCAGAGAGGTTTAATAACTAGGTCTTCCAGCTAGTAAGTGATGGAACTGTGAATAGAATCAAAGTATTTGCTGTTTTCACTGTATTGTTCTACCTCTTAGATGGAAGGCCTGGGTTTATAGCCCCTACCCTCATCTATTAAGTGGTCAAGGGACTGACCCTGAATAGGGTTTAGAATCTGAAGAATTGATCAAAGTATATTCATCTGCATAAATGACTTATTTTCTCTTATTTCCGCTTAAGGTTATACACATAGCTATTCAGTAGTGGAGTCATGATCTGATTCCAGGCCTCTTTGATTCTAAGGACAATGTTCTTTCCGTTATTCTTGGAGGTGAAAGATCAAGTTTCCACTGAATCATCAAGAATTAAATCATACTCACTATTGATTTCTGTGTGTCGTATTTTACTTAAAGGTAACATCTAATGTATGGCGTATATCATCTCACAATTAAGCAGAATATTCACTAACTAGAAAGCCACGTAGCTATTATTACCATGTAAATTATCCATTTGTGAACTATATCCAATAGATTTTTAATCTTTGCTTGACTTCTCCCTATACCAGTATCATTTTCCCTCCTTACAAATGTTTTGTTACTTTATTTAATGAACGGAATCTTCTACATGAAACAGTATTATTTTTGTACTTTGTAATCCAAGTTCGAAGCATCTGATACAGGTTTTTAAATACACATTTTTGGCTAGTTATTTTGAAAATAAGTAAATTTGTAATTGGGAATCATGGGTGTGTGTGTATGTGTACACATATAGTATATTAAAATAGATTTGTTAAAGATTTGGGAAAACATGCTTTGAATTTAGAAAGATTTCTATGAAGCAATCAGCAGTGTATTAGCAGAACTATTGCCTATAAGTAACTAGTAATAAGCAATTATGTTAATAGTAGGCCTGATTTTAAAATTAAAAACTTAGTTTCCTCCTGAGTTTTGTCATCAGTTATTAGAAAATGGGCGTTTTATGATACAGGAATGCCTTACCTCGAGGGCTGGCAAACTGCAGCCTGTGAGCCATTTTTTGGTATGGCCTGCTAGCTGTGTTTTTACAACATTTTTAAAGGTTGCTTAAAAAAAAAAGTGACAGAGACCAGAAGTGTATACTGCTGCAAAGCTTAAAATATTTACTCTCTGGCCCTTTACAAAAAAGTTGGCCTACCCCTGCCTTACAGCTTTCCAGGTAGCTCCAAAAAGTGAACAGTAAAACACTTCAGACTCTTATAATCAGGTAGATGCTGTGTATGCTACAGTGTTAGCATGAGCTATTAATTAGCATAAGCCAGAAAAAAATTCAACTTCTATGTCTATAAAAATTCCATTTTATGATACTGTAGAACTCTAAGTACTATGCAGAATACTTGTGGAAGTAATAACTTATTTAAGAACTCAACACCCTTTTAATCTTTAATGAAGTTTTAAATAAATTATCATTTGTTTTTTGAAAATCTGTATTCATAAAGGAACATTCCATGGTTCTATTGTATTCCAGGTAGTCATTGGATATCCAGGGGTATTAACATAGGAAAGGAAAACAGAAAATGGGAAAAATAACAACGGATGCCTTTTTCTGTCCTTAGTATTTTATAACCAGAAGTGTTAAGCTCTTTGTTCTCCACATAACTTATTAGAGTAGGTGTCCTTGTTAATTTGAACCATTATATACATTTTTAAGGATAATTAATGAAGGTAGTAATTTTGTTTATAAAGTTTTTAGCTTCCTAAAATTTTTACATTTAAATTATATAACTAGTAAACTTGGAAATTTCTTTGTTTTTACATTCTTTGACATATGTTTATAGTCTAGCCTTCTAAGTTCTGTGTAATAATGCAAACATGTCATAATATTCTGCATACTGTATTAATACAAACTGAAGAGCATATATGTAAATACAGGTTAAATACAATGTATGTATTTCATTGATTTTTTAAAAAATATCCACATCTTTCAAGGGTGCTATCATGTCTTTGTCTTTGAAGGATGAAGTCTTTGAAAGAAACTAAATGAGTACAAAATCATTTTTAAAAACCAATACATTACAAAGAGGAATCAACGCAAGGTCTTCAGCTCCCATATTAATAACCCATATTAATATCGCTTTATGGATTTTCAAAATCCTGTATAACTTGTGCTTTATCTAATCCTGATCCATGCAGTGTAACCAGAAGTATGTTCTGTTGGTGTTCCTTTATCAAAGCTTGAATCTGCTCTAATTTTAGAGTATGTGAATGTGCATTCTGTTTGATTTTTAGTTATATACAAAGTGATTTCTAATTTTATAACAATTAAAACAGTAATTGCCTGAAATTGTTTTGTATAATCGCATAACATCTTAGGGCAATATTAAACAAAATTCACTTTTTCTTCGTTATTTTCTAGTTCTTACTCAAATGAGTATATATCTTTTATAGTTATAAATAAGTTGAATGTTGTATTTTACTTTTTAAAGCATATAGCTATTTAGCTGTCATCATGATTATTTCTAAATTCATAATATCCCACTGAAGTGATCTCACATATAAACCATTTCTCAATAATTAAATACTTACATTGGCTACAATTTTTTGATATTTATAAATATTGCCAAAATTATCACACTTAAAAAAATAACAGATAGCCTGTAGTTATCTTCAGCATCTGAAAATCCTGGTAGTAGTTACACATAAGTAATGACGCCTAGCAGTATTAGTTCTGCTTCATAAAATTCTTTACTATACTTTCAAATTTGATATATTAAAATAACTGCCAGTTTCATATTAGGAAGGAAACTGATCAAATGAGAACCTTGTAATTTCCAAAGCTGTTGAAGAATATGTTGTTAAAATTCAATAGCTATTCCTTATAAACATTTTTAAGGGATTTTAAAAAGTGATTTCTTATTTCTACTTTTAGAAATTCATTTTTTGCACTTCCAAAAGTACATAAAGACATAATTTTTGAATAGAATGCAAGCTCCATGAGCACAGGGAATTTCAGCTTTTTGTCTAGTGCTACATCTCTAGGTCCTAGAATAGTACCTGGCACATAGTGAGCCCTCAATAAATATTTTGAATGAAGCAATTTTCAAGGATGTTTATTTACAGTATTATTTGGTATACTGAAATTGGAAACACTTCATGTTCATTAATAAGGGGGTGATTAGTGTAAAATAACCACACAATGGAATATTGCTGGAAAAAATTGAGGTTGTTCCATGTGTACTGACATTGACATTCATGCCACCTCATTCTGTGAATAAAGCAAGTAGAAAAACTATGTGTAATATAATACCACTTTTGTTTTTAATATTTTGATTTAAAAAATTCATAATCCATTTATGCTCAGCAATTCTTAAACTTTTTGCACTCCTAAAATTACTGATGATTCTAAATGACATCTGTTTGTGGGCTAGATATGTATTTATTTATATTTAGATATACATTTGCCATGTTAAAGTTAAGACAACATTTAAAAATTTACTTATTCATTTAAAATAAGAATAATGAATTTATTACGTTAACATAAATACTGTATTTTTATGAAAATAACTATATTTTCCAAAATAAAAACATTTAGTGAGAAGTGGCATTGTTTTATATTTTTGCAAATCTCTTTAATGTCTATCTTAATTAAAAATAACCAACTTCTCATATCTGCTTCTTCATTTAATCCATTGTGATGCTGTTTTGGTTGAAGTACCTCAAGAAAATCTAGCCTCACACAGATACGTAGTCAAAACGGGGAAAAGTATTTTAATTCTCTATTCCAATAATTGTAGATATTCTTCAATACCAAAACTCTACAAGTAGTAGTTTCTTAAAGATTAGCGGCAATGTAGAATTTAAAGCTATGTCAGCGAACTTTTCGTACTCATACTTTTCATACTAAAGCCCTTTGGTCTGTTTTGCACTTAGAATAGATCTTTTACCCATGCAAGATTTTATAGCTGATGATTGTTCATTTGGAAAATATTGGTTCACTGGTTATGCAGATCTTCCAAATGTTGACACATTTTATTATGCCATGCTCAAAAGTCACATTTGTTAATATCACAGCATAGTCTTATTGCAAAGGTTTTCAAGTATTGTGAAGTTGTTAGGCTCATAGTAATGGATGAGCATTTTTTGAAACTCTACTTTTCACTTGAAAACTTGAATTTTGTCATTGATAACACAATCAGTTGTTTTTCTGGAGTTGATGGGCTTAACTTCATTCACTTGTTGAGAAAACAGCTGTTAAACATCCAAGTCTGAATAATTGTCATTTGTTCATCTGCAGATAGTGTTCCATTAAAAAGGGGGGGGGACTAATTTACTCTTAATCACAATGATACTTGAAAAGAAAATTACTATTTTTTTAAATCTGTAAATAAAAAAATGAAAAGAAAACATAGCAAAATGTTCAGTGGTTATCTTAGGGTGGTGGGGAAATGGTGACTTTTTTCTTCTTTCTCCTTTCATTTTTCTGTAATGAATAATATATTTTTATTATGTTATATAGTTTAAAGTGTTATATAAAGTATGTTATTTATAGGACAACTTACACATAACAAGTGGATATGAATTATAAAGAATAGTTAGTTATTTTCTCTATTTTTCTTATTAGGATTTAGGTCCTGAATATGAAGATACATTTAACATCTCATTGCAGTGGATTTTGGAAAATGGAAAAGATGTTGGAATAAGGTAAAGGATTTGGTTTCCACTTTGTCCATTTTGTAGTCTAAGAAGTGATTTTGACTCTAAACTCTCCCTTAATTATTTTTAAATAGGTGTGTTGGCTATGGCCCTGAGGAAGAATTGACAGATATAGTTGATGTACAGTTTTTGCAATCCACAAGACCACAGATGTCCTTCTGGTGTCGTTTTCGACGTGCTTTTATTACTGTCACCCACAGGTTATTGTTGTTATGCTTAGGTAAGTTGTGAGGATGAGAAAGCAGATACAGTGTAATCTAGAATTTTTGTGTCTGTATTTCACCAAATGCCAGGATTGAGAATATACTTCTGTGATAGTTGTCATTATAAATCGCATCCAGAAGTCTTCAGTAAGGTATAAGAATATTGAGGGTTTCTATAATGTCCGTATCAATCTAAGGGCTTAGAAAACAGTGCTGTGAGGAGAGGTGGGAATCAAACTTTGTCATGTGAATGTCACAGAAAAAGCAAATTTAGTGCATAGATAGAAATCTACTTTAGGAAGTAGAACAGGAAGATACAAAAATTAAGCTTATTTTTAAAATACTATATTAGAAATTAACTTAATTAAAATTATTTTTAATTTAAAAAATACCATTAAATGAATTAAAATTTTCATTCAGATTCCTAGATTTTATGTGACTGTTTTGATTCATAACAAGAATTTAGGAGATACTCATATTTTTTTCTTTTTTCTGCCCAATTCCTGTAAAAATAATTCAGGTTACTTAAAGTTAGAGGTAGTTTGTTTACAGTCTCATAAGACTCACTTTTCTCGTAGCTTAATGCTGAAAGAAAAAAGTTTGTGAAACATAGTTATGTTACTTTGTTTTCAAAAAAATAATAGAATTTAAATGTTCAGTTGTCAACGTAATGAAGAAATGGTTTTTCTGGAGATATTAAGTGACACTCTGGGAAATGTTTAATATTAAATTTTTCTATGTAATTTGATCATGTAGCTAATTCAGACCACTGTCTTGAAGGCTTATTCCATTATCCCATTATGGCAGTTAAAATAGTCACTGTAGAAACTGTCAAAATGGCTTTTTTTTGCTTTATTTTGTTAATACCACATTTAACAACTGACAAAATAACTTCAAGTTGCAGTGAATATTATTGAATGCCATTGACCACAGTTTTAAAAACAATATATAAATATTGCAGGTGTAGTGATGGTTTGCGTTGTTCTGCGTTACATGAAATATCGCTGGACAAAAGAGGAAGAAGAAACAAGGCAGATGTATGATATGGTGGTAAAGATTATAGGTATAGTATTTGTAAAAATCTAAACTACTTCTAGAATAGTCATTATGTGATAAACTACATGATGTCCAGTGATTGCTTCATTTGTAAATTTGTTTGATTTACTTTCAGATGTTTTACGAAGTCATAATGAAGCTTGCCAGGAAAATAAAGATTTACAGCCTTACATGCCTATTCCCCATGTGCGAAATTCCTTAATACAGCCTCACGACAGGTGTGTTCAACACATTATGAGTTGAAGTAAATCAGAATGTTGGTATCTTCTGCAGTCATGAAAATTACACTGAGAGTTGTGACCCTTCTCAACTAGACCTGTTTTATTGTACAGGCTTTATTTTTGTACTTTAAACTCTTTTCTAAATTTTCGTCTATTATCTTCCTGATTTTGAGTGGCATAATAGACAACTGGATTTCAAAATATACACTTTTGATTCTTTGTTGTCAGTCTCTACCTTATTTCCTTTAATTCTGTCTTGATAAGGAAACAGAGACAGAGAACAGCCAGAGATGTTTTATTAATAATGTTTTAAAATACTTCCTTTTGTTGTTAATGAAGCTTTTTAAATAAAAGAATTAAGCAATAACTTCTTGAAAATAAAAGATGATGTCACATTCTAAAGCAATATTCTTACCCTAGCAACACATCAGAATCACCAGTGGAGCTTTTGTGCGGGAGGCGGCCAGGGCAGGGGGAATACCAGTGCATTGTTCCAAATATAGTCAATCTGAGGTGAGGTTCAGTCATCTAAATCTTTTTGGAAAAAACTCCTCCATATGCAGTGATAAGAACAGCCCGCATTAAGAGTAACCACTACCTTCAATGACTAATATTTGAAAAAGATGACAAGCCAAGATGATAGTAAAGTTGTCATTTTCCTTCAAATGATAGGAGAAAAATGAAGAAAGTCTGGGATAGAGCTGTTGACTTCCTTGCTGCTAATGAGTCTAGAGTTCGCACGGAAACACGAAGAATAGGTGGTGCAGATTTTCTAGTTTGGCGGTGGATCCAGCCTTCTGCATCCTGTGACAAAATATTAGTAATACCTTCTAAAGTGTGGCAAGGTCAAGGTATGTATTTTTAAACAACAAAAAAATATAAATGTAATTTTTTCAAATGCAAAAGTCTTACGTGTTTAAAGTAAAATAGTATAACTGAAAGATGTATGAAGGCAGAGTTCCCTTCCAGTTCCATCCCATAGAAGGAATGAGTGTTAGCTTCTTACATGTCCTCCCACTTTTCTCCTTGCTAATATAAACAACATGGTTTGTCTTCACTGTGATAGAATTCTAGAGACATTACTTTGATTTTTTTCCCTCTTTCACTTACCAAAGCAACTTAGTATATTAAAGATCTAACTGCATTCTTTTTCCCTGATTTATTATGCAAATAAGACATAATTTGTTTTGTATTTAAAACATGTGTAAGTGGAATTATAACTTTTAACTGCTCTTTTTTCAATTTTTGCTTGCCTTTCTCTTTTTCATTGAGTCTTCCACCTGCATATCCCATGCCAAGTAGCTTTTGTGGGTATCATTCCATATTTTTCTTAATGCTTGCATAGTTGCAAAAACAGGTATTTGTAAGTTTATAAGAGGGTTTGGTGTTTGGTTGCCTTACGTATCCAAAGTGATAACTGTTACCTCATTTGAATTTTTTGTATCTTAATGGTTATTTGCAAAAAGAAATCTCATGGCTAGTTTAATTTGTATTTCAGAACTAGTAATGAGTTGAGTTTCTTTTAATCTTATTGGATAAAAAGCATATTTATCAATGCTTGCTAAACATAGACTATATGGGAAAGGTAGGTTAATTGTTTTGAAATTGAAATAAAATAAAATCCAATCTCTTCCTGATTTTCTGTAATTGATTTTCACTTTCAAAGAGCTTGAATAATAGTTTATATAATCGTGGCATAAAAATAAAGTTTTTATGTTTCCAAAATGACACTAAACCATAAACTATTTGCTTTAGGGTACATGCAGAATGGTCCTCTGAAACCATAGGCTGTCAGTCAGATCTGATTACCTTAGTGCCTTATAATGATGCATGTGGAGTCTCAGCCTAATTTCATCATAGAGCTAACAGTTGTTGCTCATGTATGCATCTGAAGTTCTAGGCCATTGTTTTTGTTCATATGAATTTTTTTTTATCATTATAGTTGTCTTATTTTAAAATAAGATATTTAAAATAAGTGAGATTTTCAAGATGAATCCAAAGGCAATTTTCAACTAGGTAATCCATGTTGTTCTTAAAAATTAGTAGTGGTATGATTTATTTAAGTGTGTTAAATTGGACACTTTATAATCTCTAGGATTTAAAACCTCAGACTATTATTTTCACTTTATCATTATCTTTAGCTAGGAAAAGACTGTGCAAAAATGATAAAATACAACTTAAGGTCAGTTATAGTAGTAGTTAAAACTCAACCTGAATTAATACAATATTTTTAAAATCTCCAGCTACTTTTTTTTAATATATTTTTAGAAGTTTTATATTTTTAATTAATTCATTCATTCATTTATTTTTGGCTGTGTTGGGTCTTTGTTGCTGCGTGCGGGCTTTCTCTAGTTGTGTCAAGCGGGGGCTACTCTTCGTTGTGGTGCACGGGCTTCTCATTGCAGTGGCTTCTCTTGTTGCGGAGCATAGGCTCTAGATGTGCGGGTTTCAGTAGTTGTAGCATGCGGGCTCAATAGTTGTGGCTCACGGGCTCTAGATAGCAGGCCCAGTAGCTGTGGTGCATGGACTTAGTTGCTCCGTGGCATGTGGGATCTTCCCGGATCAGGGCTCGAATCCATGTCCCCTGCATTGGCAGGCGGATTCTCAACCACTGCGCCATCAGGGAAGCCCTCCAGCTACTTTTTACGTATTAAGTGTTTTATCCAAGTTTCAGTGTATTAAATGTTTGGAAACTATATGCCAAGTACTGAGCTACCTTAATTTGCATATTTCTAAATGGGCCATGTAAAGAATTGTAAATTTAATCTCTCTTTTCTTGACAGTCTTTGATAAACAGTTACAGTGATTAGGGCCCTGTTCCTGGACCTAGAAAGGAATTGAGAGTAAAGTAAGACACCTGCTACTTAGCAAATAGAAAAAAAGGTGCAATGGCTGAGATAATTTTAGCCTGAAGGCAGAAAATTCTGACATAGAACACTTGGTAACTATTTACTTGAAGTATACCAATTCAATTTTTGGATGGTTGTAGTGATAAAATGGAAGTCTTTAGATTTATAGCAAGAAAGACTTGAGCTCTTTTAAGAATTTCATCATAAGAAGAATTGTTACAAAAAGCTGATAATGAGAAGTTGTTGGAATTTTCTTAATGATAGTTATACATCTTTTTGCCTCATTTAAGAACGTGTAGCTCTAATACAGAGAGAATTTAGTGTTAATATTACTTACATTTTTATGCTATTAAATATATAGTCTATTTAAATGTAACTAAATGACTCTGACCTAGCTTTTTAAAATGATTAATACATAAAATAAGTTTGCTTTCATTTAAATATATCTGAGCACAAATGTTGTACTGTATAAAAATGGGCGTATACTAGAGGGTTCTGATGGTTTTTTATGTGAACAGATAGTTTAACTTACTAACAAGCTTAATGTTTCTCCCCTTATAAATGCAGTGGTTTAAAAGGTACATGTCTGGGGAGTTCCTGGTAGCCTAGTGGTTAGGATTCTGAGCTTTCACTGGATTTCAATCCCTGGTCAGGGAACTGAGATCCCATAGCCATGCAGCATGGCCAAATAAATAAATGGTACATATCTGGAGGGTTGGTAATTACGGTAGTCTTTTGAGTTCACTACCACTACAAGCTGTTGTCATTTAATGATACTTTTCCCAAGTAACTGTTAAATAATCAGCCTTATTGAATTTTTAGTTCAATTTCTAAAAAGTAGTTAAATATAAATTCAGTGATAACATTAGTATCTCTAAAGGTATTTTATTTAATTAATTTATTTTTATTTAAAAATTTTTAAATTTAATTTTATTTTTGGCTGCGTTGGGTCTTCGTTGCTGTGCACAGGCTTTCTCTAGTTGTGGCGAGCGGGGGGCTACTCCTTGTTGCGGTGCGCAGGCTTCTCATTGTGGTGGCTTCTCTTGCTGCGGAGCACAGGCTTTAGGTGTGCAGGCTTTAGTAGTTGTGGCACACGGGCTCAGTAGTTGTGGCTCGCAGGCTCTAGAGCGCAGGCTCAGTAGTTGTGGCGCACGGGCTTAGTTGCTCCGCGGCATGTGGGATCTTCCCGGATCAGGGCTCTAACCCGTGTACCCTGCACTGGCAGGTGGATTCTTAACCAGTGCGCCACCAGGGAAGCCCCTAAAGTTATTTTAAAGTACCAGTTTGCTGGGGAGCCAGAGAATTATTTATGCTTCTGACAAATGTAGTGTTTGGTATAAACAACATTCATTTGAAGGACCCAAAGGTAGTCCCTGAGGTACTTGAAATGTATCATTCAATAACTACTGTATCTTTACATGGCCATGGTAATTAGGGTTTAGTTAGGGAGATAAAGCTTATATCTTAAAAATCAATTTGATCTTTTGGACTACTTTCTGACTAGAGTTGGCCAGGGATAGTTTCTCCCAGGTATGTTATTTTGTGGAAACTTGGGTCTAGGCTAGGATAAGGTGGTATGAATACTTCTGTTTTCTCTGGTGCATCCCCTGCTGGCCCAGGCCGTTATTGGAATTTCAAGGAAGTCAGATTGTTTGCAGCTAAAAGGTCATCTAAGAACAGAATCTGTACACTGGTAGAGAAGTTCGGAAGGTACTAGATGTTCACAAACCTTCTTGATCTGAGATTTGGCAAAGATTTTCACGTCTAGTGACCCTTCCTCCACCCCATATCAGGCACTGTTCAGACATTTATACTCCAGATGTTTCTTATCACTGACAGTTCTGAAATCTTTAATTGATACGCTCTGGTCTTTATCATAAACTCATCCTTTCAACTTTCCTGCTTTATGTATTTGGGAACTCCAGAATCTGATCCTTCAATGCACCTACTTTCTCTAGTTCTTCAGCATTTCTCCTATCTTTACTTCTTTTCCTGTGCATCTTAGTTTTCATGATCCATCTTTTCAATCACTCTCTTGCTAGTACCCATATGTCATCACTTGTCCTTCATCTTACCCTGGTATATTCCAACCAAGGATGAAACTGTTTATCTGTGCCTGTCTATATGCAAATGGATGAGCATAGCAGGAGAAAATCCTGCAACTTGTTAGACTGGTACCTTTATAACTAATCAACCTCAATTAGGTCTTCAGTGCTACCTGCCTTTCTTATTCTTACCATTTTTTACTAGTCACTTCACTTACCTACTCTACTCAATGACAATTTTATATTTCTTCCCCTCTTTTCAAACCTTTTGCCCTTCTTCTCTGTCTTCTAATTCTCAGCTGATGACTCAAATAGAAACAGTCAGATTGTACCTGCCTCAAATTTCCACCACCAAATTCATAGAATTACCAAAATCTACACTCATCCTCACCTCCTCTTGCAATTGAGGAGCTGTTTCACTTAACAAAGATCCGAGCCCTTCTCTTCAGAGGATCCCTCTGGATCCCATTTCCTCTGGTCTTCTCAAGTGTCTTCCCTTACTGTGTTTTAAATCCCTGCCTCTCTTGGATCTTTTCATCAGCACTTAAACATACTATAGTCTCATCTTTAAAACACACTGGTGCACTATACATTGTCCTATAGCTGTCTACCTATTTATAGCCAAATAGCATTAAACAATTTACTCACTGTCTTTACTTTTTCACCTCCCATTTATTCTTCAGCTGACTCCAATCTGTTTTCCATCCCCATCATTTCAAGGAAACAGCTCTCAGATTTCAATATTGCTAAAGTCAGCGGACATTTTTCTTTCCTGTCCTTATTTTACTGAACAGTATTAACAATTGAGCCTGCCTTGGAAATTTCTTGTTTTGGCTTTGTGGTTGCCACTTTCTTCTGGTTTTCATCCTACCTCTTACCCTTTCTTAAATCTTCTTTTCTAGATTTTCCTGGACCTCTAGGTGTTGGGGCTTTTCCAGGCCATCTTTCATCATTCTCCCTGTCTTCCCAGATGATCTTATACTGCAACTTCATTTTTTATATATATGTTGATAACTTTCAAATTTATATCTCGCACTAAGTCTTCTGTTCTTGTTTTCAGATTTTTATACCCAGCTGTATACTTGTCTTCTTTACTAAGAAGCACTGGAAATTCAACATGTGCATGAACCTAATGTCTTCTCTCTCCAAACTGACCTTTCCTCCAGTGTTCCTGTCTAATTAATGATACCTGCCCCTCCTCAGTTGGTTCTGTCATAAACCTGGGAGTCATCCTTAATCTCTCCCTTAGCCCCCACATGTGCAGTCTTTAAACAAGTCATGTCAGATCTATTCCATAATATGTCCTGATTCTGTCCAGTTATTTCCATCTGCATTGCTGGCCTGTCTTATCCACATTACTATCATCTCCCTCTTAGACAACTATAATAACCTCCTAACTGGTGTCCTTGCATTCACTTTTGCTTCTGTCTAATTGATTCTCCACATAACACTCTATTTAAAAATTTTATAATTTTAAGAGATCTTATCATACTATTCCTCTCCTTAAAACATTTGAGTGGCTTCCCATCACTTTTATGGTAATGTCTAAGTGCTTTAATGTGGCCTACATGGTCCTCCATAATCCAACATCCCCTTCTTCAGGTTTATCTTTCTATTGTCCCCACTCTAGTCACAGTGACTATCTTTTAGTTACTCAAATATACCAAGTTCCTTCTTGCCTTGGGCTTTGTACAAACTGTCACCTTTGCTTGAGATGTCCTTTACACCTCTCTTTACTCTGCCTATTTATATTGTATTTATTCTTTAGGTCCCAGCATAAATTATACTTTATCCTTGAAGTGTTACCTGATATTCACAGATTAGCTTCAGTTACACTGAGAGCTTTCTGTACTCTTCTTTCTTAGGATTTACCACAATTATGATTTCTTGGGTGACACTGTTTTTCATCTGTCTCCCCCACTAAACTAAAGTCTTTGAGAACAATGACTGTGTGTCTCCCCCACTAAACTAAAGTCTTTGAGAACAATGACTGTGTCTGTCTTATTCACCTTGATCCAGGGGTCTGGCTCATAATAAAAGTACGCAGTGAATATTTTTTGAATAAACTGAATGGCTGAATACTTTTCAACAAAATGGAACAATGGAAAATAGTAAAACTCATTTGTTTTTTATAGCGTTTCATTTAGATAGAAGAAATTCACCACCAAATAGTTTGACGCCATGTCTAAAGATTCGAAATATGTTTGATCCAGTTATGTAAGTATTATGACGAAAGGTACATGTAATTTTTATTTGGAATATTTGGCTGAAAAATGCATGATATTCTTATAATGCTGTCTGTAATAGAAGAATCTTCTACTTCTGAATCTCTAACTACTGAGATGTTCTGTTTTTCTCATTTCTTCTTTTTTGTTAAATTTCAAGCAAAGGTTTCACCAAAAGACACAGATGTATAATGATTTGTAAAACTTTTATAAATCTGCATTCACTGGGAATCCCCACAGCAGATAAATGCTTGAGTCAGATTAATGACAGATATGATGACAGACAACAATACCCTTTATTAGATGTATAAGTCGTGTTTGCCACCGTTCTTTGCCTCAGTAGGCAATATAGATAGAATATCTGCTATTTAAAAATTTCCAAATCCTACTCTTAAAAAGTTTTCTACAAAAATGTACATACCTTCCCCTCTACAAGACTTGTCCATTTACTGTTTGAGAAACTTTTCTGTCTATGTAATTACAACAACACATGCATCCAGAAAATAGCACAGTCAAAAGTTATTGCCTTAGAATCCGTAATACTTCACATATAAGCTGTAATAATCTTTAGAACTTGCTTCCTAGAGGTGACTACTTATCTGTCCAATGATAGGACAAGTCAAATTCTGTTTTTTAAAAAAAGCTGACAGTAGAAATTGTATTACATATAAAATACCCGTAAGTCCCATCTGATAGCTCATTTATTTCAAGAAATAGTTGATATGGTAAGATTCCAAATGAGTGACAGCAAAATTGTAAATGTGACAAAGCACTGTCAGTACACACACACACACACACGCACACACGCACGCATTCCCTCCATTTTGCAGAGGTAGAAACAATTAACGGTGTGGTGATCCCTCTATTTGGAATCTTACCTCATACCTTAGGGTTTAGGAAGTCTCTGCCAGTCCAGTATTTTATTACCTGAGATGAAGATTTACAATTTGAAGTGTAACAGCCTTTTCCTTGGACCCACCGTCTATATCTCACAAGAAAAACAAATGTGTGTTACTGTAGCGGGAGCTGTTTCGTAATAGTAAGGTGATTTATGTCACCTTACTTAGGTGACTTAGGTACAAGGTGACTTAGGTACAAAATGTTTGTCCTATATTCACGCTTCTATTATTTTGGAAAAAAAGAAGCTCAGAATACACTATATACTAAGAATTTTCCTTAAGTTTAGGAATTTGAAAATGTCATTAAAAAATAATACTTTACTTTTACAAGTTTACTGTAACTCATTAAAGTGCTTATTAACATTTGTCTAGATAGAAAAGAGAAATGACTTTAAGTATGTAGGATTTTAAACGTAAAAATGATAGCACATTTATTCTGCTATAGTAGAGATCCTTCAGTGCCTCAGCATGTGCATTCTTAGACTGGAAAGTGAGAGCAGGGCTGGGACTTCTGAATGCTAATTATTTTTTAATCTACCTACTGTTAGTAACAAGCATTTATATACTGTTAATTTTAACTATATGGTTTTTAAACTATTCCCATTCTAGTTGGGTATATATATTGTAAAAAACAGAAGACTTCTTCTGAGTAGGAATATAGCTGTTAATTTTTTTTCTTTTTTCCCCCAGCTGTATTGAGGTATGACTGAAAAGTAAAAGTTTTATATATTTAGGTTATACAACAGACCTTTTGTGTTTTTTTTTTTTTTTGCTCATTCTTTAAAAAAATTTCTTTTTATTGAAGTATAGTTGATTTACAATACCATGTTAGTTTCAGGTATACAGCACTGTGATCCAGTTATACATATATATGTGTGTGTATATATATATTCCTTTTCAGATTGTTTTCCCTTATAGGTCATTACAAAATATTGAGTGTAGTTCCCTGTGCTATGCAGTAGATCCTTGTTGTTTATCTATTTTACATCTATTTTATGTTTATTTTATGTATACATTATATATATAAAATAATGTGTATAAGTATATAGTGTGTGTAAATTAATCCCCAAATCCTAATTTATCCCTCCCCCCTTTTCCCCTTTGGCAACCATAACTGTTTTCTTTGTCTGTGAGTCTCTTTCTGTTTGTAAATAAGTTCATTTGTATCATTTTTTTAGATTCCACATATAAGCAATATGATATGATATTTGTCTTTCTCTGTTTGGTTTACTTCACTTAGTATGATAATCTCTAGGTCCATCCATGTTGCTGCAAATGGCATTATTTCATTCTTTTTTATGGCTGAGTAATATTCCATTTATGTATCTATACAACATCTTTATCCATTCATCTGTCGATGGACATAGGTTGCTTCCATGTCTTGGCTATTAATAGTGCTGCTATGAATATTGGATGAATATTGGGATGCATGTATCTTTTTGAATTATGGTTTTCTCCTGATACATGCCCAGGAATGGGATTACAGTTTTATGTGGTAACTCTATTTTTAGTTTTTAAGGAACCTCCATACTGTTCTCTATAGTGACTGTACCAATTTACATTCTCACCAACAGTGTAGCAGAGTTCCTTTTCCTCTACACCCTCTTCAGCATTTATTATTTGCAGACTTTTTGATGATGGCTGTTGATTTTTGTTTTCATTAATTTTTTAGGGAAATAGGGGATCAGTGGCATTTGGCAATTCAAGAAGCAATTTTAGAAAAATGCAGTGATAATGATGGCATTGTTCACATTGCAGTAGACAAAAATTCACGTGAGGTAAAGTAACTTTTACTATTGAATTCTACGTTTTGGATTTGTTGCTACTAAACTAAGACTATTTATTTTCTTTCTTCCCTTTTTATTTTTTTAAAAAATATCACAGGGTTGTGTATATGTTAAATGTCTGTCTCCAGAATATGCTGGGAAAGCTTTTAAGGCATTGCATGGCTCTTGGTTTGATGGTAAGAAATTTGAGTATGACAAACATTTTGAAAAGATAAATTATGGTTTACTGTTAAACTATACCAGATTTTAAATTAAAGAATCTTAGGTTAGCATTTTTAGAGTAATAATTTTAGATTATTTTGTGTTCATATATCTTTTACCACAGTTTGTTTTCTATTAAGCACATTCATACAGATCTAAAATATTATTTTTATCTTACAACAGGGAAATTGGTTACAGTAAAATATTTACGACTAGATAGATATCACCATCGCTTTCCCCAAGCTCTTACTTGCAACACTCCCTTGAAGCCATCAAATAAACATATGAACTCTATGTCTCATCTTCGTCTTCGGACTGGCCTAGCCAATTCTCAAGGAGGTTCCTGAAAAGACTTTCTTCCACTCCTAGGACTGTTCTTTACAATAGGAAAATTCCTGTTTGGCTTCGTCTCCCTTTTTAAATGCTTTTTGTATGTAATATTTTTATTGAGTACAGATCTGTTTGAACGTTCCAGAAATCTTAAGGTTCCAAAGGGACTTAGCAGTGAAGCAGCAATGCTGAGTAGATAGAATAATTGTTTCATTCAGTTTTTGGAGCTCAGTTAAGCCAATGCACTTAAAGTTTTGCATGAGGAACATTGACCTTATTAAGCATTTTCAGATGTGGTGGTTGTTAATTTTGCACCAAGAAGTGTTTGGATAACCACACAAAAGCATGGTGAAAAGGCTTCTTGTATTTCCGTAATTTCCTGTAAACTAATGTTGTGAATTTTTGTATACAGTCACCTACATAGTTCCTTACAGGCTAATGTGGTAAAACTGTTAATTTCCCAATTTAATCTTAGGTTTCTATTGCTTGTAAGAGATTCATTTGCTATAGCTGGAATATGGGAAAATCAATCTGGGTTTAGTGGTTACATATACGTATAAGTGGATGTACATGTACTTAAACTGGCTTTTGTATATATGTATAAATGCTGGTGATGGCGAAAGTAGTCTTGTTTTGTGAGGATATCTGCATTAAAGCAGTAAAATAAGCTTCCTATTTTATTCATAATCTAATGTATATATATATGTATGTGTATATATGTGTGTATGTATATATATATGTATGTGTATATGTGTATATATACACACACATATATACATATGGCTGTACTATCATATAGATCAAACAGCCAAACACCTGGAAGTATTAGATAAAAGTTTAAAATATCTTTTATAGGTTTTATATAAAAATGTCTGAGTATGATATTGTGTGAAAGTTCTGATACCAGTTGTAAGGGATTCAAATTTATGTGAGCAATAAAAAAGCAATTGGCAGACATTGGAAAAGTATTTTGTGAAAAGCTGTATTTATTATAAATACTAGGGCTATGACATAGTACCATTGGGATTAAGTCATTTTCCCAATCTATTTATAATTTAATGAGATGTTAGCTTCCCTGTTGTATGTCAGGTTTAAAGCAGGGCACATTGTTGCAGCAAAATGTGTATTTGAGAAATTATACTTGCAATTTTGGGTCATGAAAGTTTGCAGTATAGTAAATGCAGGAGTGATGGTTGCTTTGTGCCTCAGTATTTGTTTCAGTGAAGTTACCTTATTACTGTTTATGATTTCAGATTAAAATAGTTACGGAGCAAAGTTTACTTGTAATGTAACAATTGGCTTTTTAAAAATAACATGTTGATATGTCATTGTCAGTCCAAATGAATATGTGAAACAGCTGGAATTGTACCAATTTTGATTTTGTTTAAAGCTCAGTTTTCTTTTTTTTTTTTAATTGTATATGTGTTGGGTTTGCAGCATGAACTTGCACAGTTAATGCACGTTTTCTGGTTAAGTAAACATGATGCACACTGTTCTGTAACAGAAAACCCTATTGTGCCTTACCTATGTGCTTTTGTGGGCACCATGTTTATGAAGAATAAAAAATGATTTGTTATCTGAAGAGAATAAATTTTAAATTCTCAGTTTATGTCTCAGATGCTAAAGTGTGAAAAAATATATATAATATATAAAATAACTAATCTTTCTGTATTTTATGTGCATCACAGTGATTTATCTGTGCTTAGTGACCCCATCTTGTGACCTGTTATAAGAGTGAATGTAAAAAATAGTTGTGGCATTTTAAGAGGTCGCCTTTTGATGCAGATGCATCTTTTTCTTGCTTCTAAAACATATTCCATGTAAACATTGTACATTTATTATTGTAATATATACTTTTATGCAGCTTATTTTACCTGAAACTGTTAAGCCGACCAAGATCCCTCCCTGCAAGACAGATGGGAATGTGTATAATAACTAGATATTTGAGAAGTTCTGAAGTTTGATGTAATCTGTTACTTGTCCTGTTTAAAAAAAGGAAAAAATTCTAATTAAAAATTTATTAGGTTTTTTTTTTAAATGCGTCTTGGCTTTAAAAAATTTTTTTTAAGTGCCCTGTGTCTTTATTTTATTTTATATTTTTTACCAGTGAAAATAGATGCCTTTATTTTTAATCTTTTTTGGTATCTGTAAATATATGTATGATTATAAAAATGGATGAAGACCCTGAAGTTAATTTTAACCATCCATTCCTCAGCATCTTTTCTTTATGAAAATGTCTTTGTCTAACTTTCAAGTGTTTGGCTTAAAGTGGGGCAAGAATGTAAATCAGATGTATCACTAAAGCACTACTTAGTTTAGCTAGACTTTTTTTTTTTGGCTGCGTTGGGTCTTTGTTGCCGCACGTAGGCTTTTTCTAGTTGTGGCAAGCGGGGGCTACTCTTTGTAGCGGTGCACGGGCTTCTCATTGCAGTGGCTTCTCCTGTTGCGGAGCATGGGCTCTAGGCAGGTGGGCTTCAGTAATTGCAGCACGTGGGCTCAGTAGTTGCGGCACATGGGCCCTAGAGTGTGCATGCTTCAGTAGTTGTGGTGCGTGGGCTCAGTAGTTGCAGTGCGCAGGCTCTAGGGCACGTGGGCTTCAGTATTTGTGGCTCCTGGGCCCTAGAGCACAAGCTCAGTAGTTGTGGCGCATGGGCTTTGTTGCCCCATGGCATGTGGGATCTTTCCGGGCCAGGGATTGAACCTATGTCCCCTGCATTGGCAGGTGGCTTCTTAACCACTGTGCCACCAGGGAAATCCCAGCTAGACATTTTTTCATAGCAAGACTTTCTCAAAGGAAGCCATTCTTTTACACATTCTAGCTCAAACTCCTTATCATAAAAAAATAGTTTATGGGCTAGCTACTTTGAGTAGCATGGGTTTCGATTTTTCGATGGTTTAATCAACTAAAAAGATGACTTAGTTGGTAGACTTTTATTGGTTGCTAACAAATGTCAGACACTGTTACACATTAGGGATGCAAAGATGAAAAAGACATGGCACAGTCTTCAAGATGGTCACAATTTAGAGAACCTAGGGCAGCTAAGTTAAAAGACAGTGTGGAAAATATAGTGAGAGAAGAAAGCAGAATAAATTCTGGGAGATTAGGGCTTCCCTGATGGCGCAGTGGTTAAGAATCCGCCTGCTAATGCAGAAGACATGGGTTCAAGCCCTGGTCCGGGAAGATCCCACATGCTGCGGAGCAACTAAGCCCATGCGCCACAACTCCTGAGCCTGCTCTCTAGAGCCCGTGTGCCACAACTACTGAAGCACGCATGCCTAGAGCCCTGCTCCGCAACAAGAGAAGCCACCGCAATGAGAAGCCTGCGCACTGCAACAAAGAGTAGTCTTCACTCGCTGCAATTAGAGAAAGCCCGCGGGCAGCAACAAAGACCCAAAAATTAATTAATTAATTAATTTAAAAAAAATTCTGGGAGATTAGAGAGGTTGCTTATGCATCTTAATAGATTGAGAAGACATCAGGGCAGATGAGGTAAAATTTATCAGACACTTCTTAATTAGTATAGGTACAATGGTAAGTCTCTTTTCCTGTGAGCTCTCAGGGAAGCTTCTGTTCTTGTGATGAGCTCATAAAAATTAATGTGTTGAAACCTGAGTTATTATAAAATCCATTTTCATGCTCATTGGTCAGTAGAAACCTGAATATCTTGTGAATATAGAAGCCTGATATTGCACTTTGTTATATTTTCCTTGTGTGGATGACAAGTTGTGATTTCCAAGTGAACAGTGTCTTGATATATCATGTGCCCAGAACATTTCCTTTAATAAGATTGACCTTGCAATTCTCATTCCCTGCTCCTAGTGACATTACATTACTGCAGGTCATCTACATGGCTTCTTTGCCCTTTTTTCCTAGACTTATCTCGGCAAGTCACTTCTTCCAGATGACTCAACAAAAGATGCTAAATCAAGCAGAATTTTGGCAGCCACTCATTTGGAAAGGATGCTCAAGAACAGGTACTTAACTGAAAATTAGAAACCAGAAGTTGTGCTTTAAAGAAACTGAATGTCCATAATGCTCATTCTACTGGTCTAGTGAGCATAACTAGCTACTGCCTTTAAGCCCCACTGGAGAAACTTTATGACTAGGAATACATCCTGATGGTAGATTTCTGTACCCAAGAACCTCTACCAGGGGCAGCAGGATAGACTGATTTTGTTGATTCTTGGACTTTAATGCCAGTAGAACCTGAGTACTTAGATTTACCGTTTCTTCCATGGGTAGACATTGGAGACCTGCACATGCTCCTTAAAATTGGAAAGAAGTCTGTCTGGGCATAGAGAGCACATGAAAAAAGATCGATGAGAAACAACCTAGTGCATGTATAAACTACAAGCAATTTCTTATGGTTGAATTACTCAGTACAAGACAATAGAGACAGGAAAGGTAGGTAATGATCAGTTCATGGAAAGCTTTGTAGGTCACATTCTGAAGTTTGGATGTGGGTTGTTAAAGGGAGATCAGGTGAGGATTTGTTGGGATGAAAAATGGAGAAAGGATTTGAAAAATAGAGATAAAATGGGAAGGACTTGATTAATTGGATATTGATAGAGAAATTGATGTCCAGTTTTCTAATATAGGAACTCTAACCATCCCAACATTTGGAGAATAGGTGATAAGTAACAAATTGGATGGGAAAAATGATAAACTGAATTTTTGGATACTTTGAGATTGGGATGGAATATTCATCCATCCCAGTATTCAGGTGGATGTTTCTAGTAGGTGATTGGATTTCCAGTTCTGAGGTATTTTGAGAAAAATCTGAGCTGGAGACACAATTTGGGAGTTAAAACCACAGAGGTGAATCAGATGACCCAGAGAGAGAGAGTCCATATAGAGACAGAAATTTAGTTTAATCCTAATTCTGCCATATTTAGCTATGTGGGCCTTAGGTGGAGGTTTGGGTTGGGGTGAAGTATTAAGAAAATTTCAAAACAAATTAAGAAGGTGGAATTTGAAAAGGTCTTTGAATGGGGTGAAGTTGAAGTAGAAATTTAGTATGACTATCACATTTCTGTCTTGGGCAACTGGTTAGATGGTGGTGACATTCCCTAAATTATGGATGGGTGGTTGGCGGGAGCCAGATGCTAGTCAGAGTGCTAGATAAGACTTCCCAGAATTGCAAATGTTAGGCAAAATAATCCTTCTGACTTTTATTTTTCTGTTGTAGGACATTGTTGGAGGATGAGTGATAGGGGACAGTCTTTGAGAATCTCTCTCCAAAAAAACAGAACTGTTAACTTACATAATGTTCTAGCATTGTCTATGATTCTCTGGTATTCGTTAGAACCTTTCCTGATTTGTAGAAAATGAGACGTTGTGTAGATCTGTAAACCTGTGACTGTCAAAAGAAGGAATAAATACAAAAGTTGGTTGTTAATTAGGACTGTTTATAAACGGTTTGCCATGCACCCAAAGCTAGGAACTTGGTTGATGTGTGTTATACATTTATAAAGCCTTTGTAAACTAGTCAAGTCTTAGAGGCCTGGAAACCATTTTTTTTCTTGGTGACTTCATTTCTCCTTTGATTTATTGAGTGAATTAAAAAATTTAACTCCAGAGGGCAGTTTTATTTTTATAGCTCCCAATGCTACAATACTTCCTTTTACTTAAAAAAAATTTATGTGGACATTTTGAGATTTCAGTGGCACTTTAAATCCTACTGAGTAATAGCCAAAACTCAAGTTGGTCTTAAAGGCTTGCCTTTATCTAGACCAGTGCTGTCCAATACTTAATATAATGTCAGGCATGTGTAATTTTATTTATTTATTTATAATAAATTTATTTATTTATTTTTGGCTGCGTTGGGTCTTCGTTGCGGCGAGTGGGGGCTACTCTTCGTTGTGGTGCACCGGCTTCTCATTGTGGTGGCTTCTCTTATTGCGGAGCGCGGGCTCTAGGCGCCCAGGCTTCAGTAGTTGTGGCACGCGGGCTCAGTAGTTATGGCGTGGCATGTGGGATCTTCCTGGACCAGGGCTTGAACCCGTGTCCCCTGCATTGGCAGGCGGATTCTTAACCATTGCACCACCAGGGAAGTCCAGGCATGTATAATTTTAAAATTTCTGATGGCCACATTAAAAAAAGTAAAAAACAGGTGAGATTAACCTTAGTACATTTAATTTAGCCTTATATATACAGGATATTATTATCTCAACATATAATAAAAGCTTTTATTAATGAGCTATTTTACATGCTTTGACATCTAGAATATAGATTACTCTTGCAGCTAGGGTGACCCTGTGTTGTGTGACTTACAGTGCTAAAACTTGTACAGATGGTCACCTTATTTACAGCCCATCTTAATTCAGATGCTGCATTTTTATTGAAAATACTTGGTCTATATTTAGGTTACATAAAATGTACTGTTTGAAAAAGTTTATTCATATATGCATGTTCTTCCAAATATACTTAAAAGTGTTCCTATAACTGAATCAGGTATCAGTTAAATTTACATTAATTCAAATTAAACCTTCAGTTCTTCAGTTGTACTAGCCACATTTTAAGTGCTCAGTAGCCACATGTAGCCAGTGACTACCATGTTGACAGTGCCAGTCTTGAACAACCTGTACCTTTCTAGCTAAGTACTAGTCTTCACGCAGCCACTGTGCTCCAGCTAGACTGCACTGCTTGCCCTTCCCCTTCATATCTAACTTTTGCTTGATTCTGCCTTTACTGGCATTGTTCCTATTGTTCTTTTTGCCTGAAACATCCTTCATGTCCTGCTTCTGTATACCCAAATGTTGCCCATCCTCTAGAATCCTATACAAATGCCTCTTCCAGGAAGTGGTATTGATGAACCCTGGTTGGAAGTAATTCCTATCATGTACACTACTGAAATATTGATATTAATTTTCACTTCTCATGATTTTGGCAGTTTCTATCTTGTATTATGGTGTTCTCAATCCATTCTAGTTTGGCTTCTGTCCTCATTGCTCCTCTGAAATCACTTCTAGAGATCACCACAAATTTCCTTTTGCCAAATTCAATACTCTTTTATGTGTCCTCACCTTTCTTTGAACTCTCAGCACCATCTGACATAGCTGATCATTATCTCCCACTTTACTTAAAAATTTTTTATTATGAAATGATTCACACATATTAGAATATATATGAAGTATGTATTTTACTTACATTTTGAAGTACGACATCGTTTAAAATATAGAACATTAACTTTGAGGCACCTCTGTGTGTCCTTGATACTTGTCTCTCTTTCCTAACTCCCAGATGACCACTGTCCTGAATTTTGTATTAATAATTCTTTATTTTTCATTATAGTTTTACCACATATTAATGTTGGTATTTATCCATTCAACTACGGACATTTAGATTATTTTCACTTTTTTACTATTATAAACAAGGTAGTTATGAACATTCCTTCTTGAATGTGATTCCAGCTGCACATATTCAAATTTCTCTAGGTCAGTGATACTCAAAAAATATGGTTCTTAAATCAGCAGTATGAACATCACCTGGGAACGTGTTAGTCCAAGCAGATTTTGGGCCCCACTCCAGCAAATGTGAATGGACTAAATGCTCTGACCAAAAGACACAGGCTCACTGAATGTATACAAAAACAAGACCCATATATATGCTGTCTACAAGAGACCCACTTCAAACCTAGGGACACATACACACTGAAAGTGAAGGGATGGAAAAAGATATTCCATGCAAATGGAAATCAAAAGAAAGCTGGAGTAGCGATACTCATATAAGATAACAGACTTTAAAGAATGTTACAAGAGATAAGGAAGGACACTACATAATGATCAAGGTATTAATCCAAGAAGAAGATACAACAATTATATATGCACCCAACATAGGAGCACCTCAGTACATAAGGCGAATGCTGACAACTATAAAAGAGGAAATGGACAGTAACACAATAATAGTGGGGAACTTTAACACCTCATTTACACCAATGGACAGATAATCCAGACAGAAAATTAATAACGAAACACAATCTTTAAATGACACATAATCCAGACAGAAAATTAATAACGAAACACAATCTTTAAATGACACAAAACACCAGACAGATTTAATTGATATTTATAGGGCATTCCATCCAAAAACAGCAGACTACATTTTCTTCTGTGTACACGGAACATTCTCCAGGACAGATCACATCTTGAGTCACAAATCAAGCCTCAGTAAATTTAAGAAAATTGAAATCATATCAAGCATCTTTTCTGATCACAACGCTATGAGATTAGAAATAAATTACAGGGAAAAAAATGTAAAAAACAAGCACGTGGAGGCTAAACAATACGTTACTAAATAACCAGGAGATATATCACAGAAGAAATCAAAGAGGAAATCAAAAAATACCTAGAGACAAATGAAAATGAAAACATGCTGATCCAAACCTATGGGATGCAGCAAAAGCAGTTCTAAGAGGGAATTTTATAGCAATAGAATCCTACCTCTAGAAACAAGAAAAATCTCAAACAATCTAGCCTTACACCTAAAGTAACTAGAGAAAGAAGAACAAACAAAACCCAAAGTTAATAGAAGGAAAGAAATAATAAAATCAGAGCAGAAATAAATGAAATAGAAACAAAACAATAGCAAAGATCAATAAAACTAAAAGTTGGTTCTTTGAGAAGATAAACAAAATGGATAAACCTTTAGCCAGACTTATCACAAAAAAGAGGGAGAGGGCTTCCCTGGTGGCTCAGAGGTTGAGAGTCTGCCTGCTGATGCAGGGGCCACGGGTTCGTGCCCCGGTCTGGGAAGATCCCACATGCCGCGGAGTGGCTGGGCCTATGAGCCATGGCCGCTGAGCCTGTGCGTCCGGAGCCTGTGCTCTGCAACGGGAGAGGCCACAACAGTGAGAGGCCTGCGTACTGCAAAAGAAAAAAAGGGAGAGGACTCAAAATTAGAAATAGGAAAAGTTACAACAGACACTGCAGAAATACAAAGCATCATAAGAGAATACTACAAGCAACTCGATGCCAATAAAATGGACAACATGGAAGAAATGGACAAATTCTTAGGTATAAACTTCCAAGACTGAACCAGGAAGAAATAGAAAATATGAACAGACTAATCACAAATGATAAAATTGAAACTGTGATTAAAAATCTTCCAACAAACAAAAAGCCAGGACCAGATGGCTTCACAGGTGAATTCTGTCAAACATTGAGAGAAGAGCTAACAGCAGACCTTCTCAAACTCCTCCAAAAAATTGCACAGGAGGGAACACTTCCAAACTCATTCTACAAGGCCACCATCACCCTGATACCAAAACCAGACAGAGATACTACAAAAAAAGAAAATTACAGACCAATATCACAGATGAATATAGATGCAAAAATCCTCAACAAAATACTAGCAAACAGAATCCAGCAACACGTTAAAAGGATCATACACCATGATCAAGTGAGATTTATCCGAGGGATGCAAGGATTCTTCAGTACACACAAATCAATCAATATGATGTACCATATTAACAAATTGAAGAATAAAAACCATATGATCATCTCAATAGATGCAGAAAAAGCTTTTGACAAAACTCAACACCCGTTTATGACGAAAACTCCAGAAAGTGGGGATAGAGGAAACCTACCTCAATATAATAAAGGCCATATATGACAAACCCACAGCCAACATCATTCTCAATGGTGAAAAACTGAAAGCATTTCCTCTAAGATCAGGAACAAGACAAGGATGTCCACTCTCACCACTATTATGCAACATAGTTTTGGAAGTCCTAGCCTCGGCAATCAGAGAAGAAAAAGAAATAAAAGAATACAAACTGGAAAAGAAGTAAAACTAACTGTTTGCAGATGACATGATAGTATACATAGATAATCCTAAAGATGCCACCAGAAAACTACTGGAGCTCTTCAATGAACTTGGTGAAGTTGCAGGATACAAAATTAAAGCATAGAAATCTCTTGCATTCCTATACACTAACAACAAAAGGTCAGAAAGAGAAATTAAAGAAACAATCCCATTCACCATTGCAACAAAAAGAATAAAATATAGGACTTCCCTGGTGGTGCAGTAGTTAAGAATCTGCCTGCCAATGCAGGGGACATGGGTTCGAGCCCTGGTTCAGGAAGATCCCACATGCCGCAGAGCAACTAAGCCCGTGTGCCACAACTACTGAGCCTGCGCTCTGGAGCCCACGAGCCACAGCTACTGAGCCCATGTGCCACAACTGCTGAAACCCACGTGCCTAGAGCCTGTGCTCTGCAAAACATAAGCCACTGCAAGGAGAAGCCCATGCACCACAACGAAGAGTCACCCCTGCTCGCCACAACTGGAGAAAGCCCACGTGCAGCAATGAAGACCCAACACAGCCAAAAATAAATAAATTTATTAAAGAAAAAAAAATTAAATACCTAGGAATAAACCTACCTAAGGAGGTAAAAGACCTGTACTCAGAAAACTATAAGACACTGATGAAAGAAATCAAAGATGACACAAACAGTTGGAGAGAGATACCATGTTCTTGGATTGGAAGAATCAACGTTGTGAAAACGACTATACTACCGAAAGCAATCTACAGATTTAGTGCAATCCCTATCACATTACCAAGGGCATTTTTACAGAAGTAGGACAAAAAATCTTAAAATTTGTATGGAGACACAAAAGACCCTGGATAGCCAAAGCAATCTTGAGGGAAAATAACGGAGCTGGAGGAATCAGACTCCCTGACTTCAGACTATACTACAAAGCTACAGTAATCAAGACAATATGGTACTGGCACGAAAACAGAAATATAGATCAATGGAACTGGATAGAAAGCCCAGAGATAAACCCAGGCACCTATGGTCAACTAATCTATGACAAAGGAGGCAAGGATATACAAGGGAGAAAAGACAGTGTCTTCAATAAGTGGTGCTGGGAAAACTGGACAGCTACATATAAAAGAATGAAATTAGAACACTCACGAACACCGTACACAAAAATAAACTCAAAATGCATTAAAGACCTAGATGTAAGGCCAGACACTATAAAACTCTTAGAGGAAAACATAGGCAGAACACTCTTTGACATAAATCACAGCAAGATCTTTTTTGACACACCTCCTAGAGTAATGGAAATAAAAATAAACAAATTTGACATAATGAAACTTCAAAGCTTTTGCACAGCAAAGGAAACTATAAACAAGACGAAAAGACAATCCTCAGAATGGGAGAAAATATTTGCAAACAAATCAGTGGACAAAGGAATAATCTCCAAAATATACAAATGGCTCATGCAGCTCAATATCAAAAAAACAAAGAACCCAATCAAAAAGTGGGTGGAAGACCTAAATAGACATTTCTCCAAAGAAGACATACAGATGGCCAATAGGCACATGAAAAGCTTCTCAACATCACTAATTATTAGAGAAATGCAAATCAAAACTACAATGAGGTATCACCTCACACCGGTTAGAATGGGCATCATCAGAAAATCCACAGACAACAAGTGCTGGGGAGGGTGTGGAGAAAAGAGAACCCTCTTGCACTGTTGGTGGGAAGGTAAATTGATACAGCCAGTATGGAGAGCAGTATGGAGGTTCCTTTAAAAAGTAAAAATAGAATTCCTGTATGACCCAGCAATCCCACTACTGGGCATATGCCCAGAGAAAACCATAATTCAAAAAGACACATGCACCCCAATGTTCGTTGCAGCACTATTTACAATAGCCAGGTCATGGAAACAACCTAAGTGTCCATCAACAGACAAATGGATAAAGAAGATGTGGTACATATATACAATGGAATATTACTCAGCCATATGAAGGAATGAAATTGGGTCATATTTAGAAACGTGGATGGACCTAGAGACTGTCATACAAAGTGAATTAAGTCAGAAAGTGAAAAACAAATATCATATATTAATGCATATATGTGGAATCTAGAAAAATGGTACAGTTGAACCGGTTTGCAAGGCAGAAATAGAGACACAGATGTAGAGAACTAATGTATGGACACCAAGGCAGGAAAGTGGGGGTGGTGGGGGCATGGTGGGATGAATTGGGAGATTGGGATTGACATATATATACTAATATGTATAAAATTAGTTAATAAGAAACTTCTGTATAAAAAATAAAATTCAAAACCAGTCTTCTTTAATTTCTTTCAGCAGTGTTTTATAGTTTTCAGGGTATAAGTTTTATACTTCTTTTGTTAAATTTATTCTTAGGTGTTTTATTCTTTTTGATGCTATTATAAATGGAATTTTTAAAAAATTGCTTTTTTAGATTGTTCATTGTAAGTATATAGAATACAGTTGGTTTTTGCTTATTGATCTTGGGTCCTGCCACCTTGTTGAACTTATTTATTAGTTCTAATAGGTTTTAGTGAATTCTTTAGAACTTTCTATATATAAGATCATGTCATCTGCATAAAAGGTAGTTTTAATTTTTCTAGATGCTTTTTCTTTTGTTTTTGACTTACTTGCCCTGGTCAGAACTTCCCATATGGTGTTGAACAGATGTGGGGAGAGCAGATATCCCTGCCGTGTTCCTGAAATTAGAGGGAAAGCATTCAGTCTTTCACCATTAGGTATGACGTTAGCTTTTGGTGTGTTGTGTCTTCATTTCACTGACCTCAAAGTATTTACTCATTTTCTTTTTTCAAGTTGAGGAAGTTCCCTTCTATTTCTAGTTTGTTGATTGTTTTTATCATGAAAGGGTGTTGGATTTTGTCAAATGCTGTCTCTGTTGAGATGATCATATGATTTTTGTCCTTTATTCTACTGATAACAGGGATTAATTTTCAAATGCTAAACCAACCTTCCATTCCTGGGATAACACTCAAGCCATAATCATGGTGTATAAACCTTTTAATATGTTGGTGAATTTAGTTTGCTGGTATTTTGTTGAGGATTTTTGTATCTATATTCAAAAGAGACATTTGGTCTGTAGTTTTCTTTTTTTGTGAGGTCTTTGTCTGATTTTGGCATCATGGTAATACTGGTCTCAGAATAAATTGGGAAGTGGTCCCTCCTGTTTTTGGGGAGAGTTAGTGAAGAACTTGTATTAATTATTTTTTAAATATTTGGTAGAATTCACCATTGAAGTCATCAGGCCTAGGCCTTATAGGCAGTTTTTTGATTACTAAATCAGTCCTTTCACTTGTGATAGGTCTATTCAGATTTTCCATTTCTTCTTGAGTCAATTTCAGTAGTTTGTGTCCTAGGAATTTTTACATTTCATTTGTTGTGTAATTTGTTGGTATATAGTTAGTCATAGTATTCCCTTATAATCCTCTTTATTTCTGTAATGTCAGTAGTAATGTCCCTTCTTTTGTTACTGATTTTAATAATTTGAGTTTTCTTTTTTTCTTGGTCAGTCTAGTTACAAGTTTACCAATTTTGATATTTTCAAAGAATCATCTTTTGCTTTGTTGATGTTGCCTATTGTTTTTCTATGCTCCATGTCATGAATTTCCACTCTAGTCTATTATTTCCTTACTTCTACTTGCTTTGGGTTTATTTTGCTCTTCTTTTTCCAGTGTCTTTAGGTGGAAGTTTAAGTTATTGATTTGAGACCTTTCTTTCTTTAATATGGGCATTTACAGCTATACATTTCCTTCTAAGCACTGCCTTAGCTGTGTCCCATACATTTTGATATATATATATTGTGTCCTCATTTTCATTCATCTTAAAGTATTCTAATTTCCCTGTAGTTTCTTTTTTGACCCATTGGTTATTTAGAAGTTTGTTTCATTTCCACATATTTGTGAATTTCCCGTATTTCTCTCTGTTATTAATTTCTAATTTCATTCCATGTGGTTGGATAACATACTTGTTTGATTTCAATTTTTTTTAACCTTTGAAGCTTGTTTTATGGCCTAGCATATGGTCTATCCTGAAGAATGTTCCATGTGAACTTGAGAAGAATATATATTCTGCTGTTAAAACCTCTAAGTCACGAGGGTTCAGCTGGTGCTCTTTGGGTCACCACTGGCTCCCACATCTGATTATATCTTTGATTTTCTGCTTTTGTTTCATTTTTGGCCTCTAAGGATTCCTCTTACTTTACTGCCAGATCAGTAATTCACTTTGAAAGATGTTTTTCATGTTTAATCCAGTAAAAAAGATGTTTTATTTTGGGAGGTTTATTCAGGATGTCTTATTCCATCATATTGCTGGAAATAAATTCTGTTATGCTATTCATTATTGTCCCCGTCTTTGAAAATCATTCATGCTCTTTACCAAAAACAATTCCTGTCTTGGGATTGGTGCCTGCATGTTGAATAGGGATATTCTGTTTTAGATGGTGATTTGATAGATAGGTACACTGTTATCACCTATGAATAAATTCAACAAGTAATATATAAGATGTATGTGAGGAAAACTTTTCTAAAAGAGATCAAAGAAAACAAATAAATGGAGACAATAATTTTTCCTTGATAAAAAGACTGAATATAGCAAATAGGCTCCCTAATTCTTCCTAAATTAGTAAAGAAGTTTAATGCAATTCCAGTAAAGTTTTCCATAGATTAAAATTAATGTCTTGGTATTTTAAATTAATTTATAGAATATCAGCTGGTAGGATAAACAAGAAAGATATTAAATTCTTAATAAATTATGATTAATAAAGAGAGACTGGCCCTATCAGATGTTAAAGCAAATTAAATCTGTGTCAACACTGTTGCACAAATATATAGTCAGATAACTAATACCTTGAAACAGATTCTTACCTGAGCATAACTGATACCAGAAGGTCACTTAAATCTATTTAAATTTGGGACCAAATTTTCATAAATAGTTTCACTAGAACTTTAACTTAAAATTTTTTGCTAAGATTACAAAAAAACTTTCTGTATAACATAGTTAACTTATAAATATTTTAACTCTTAGAAATATTTTTTGACAAAATTATTTGAAACATGGAATGATAATTTTTACTTCATGTTGGCTGTTCCATAATCAAATCATTTTACAAAAGATCCCAGACTTCATCCATTTTTGTAAGGGTATCTTCTAGTCAAATCATTCCCTTATGTGCTTCATGTATCATTGTTTTTTTGTTCTTGGCAACTTTCCTTTAATTGCTCACTGGACTTATTGACACATTCTATGGCTATACTCATGATTTGAATAGTCTTCCATCATCTTTATCAATTTCATGAAATACTACATATTTGTGAGACTTGCAAGTTCACTTTGTAGTGAATTTTCATTGCACTTGCATTGTGTTTTGAATGACAATCTGCAAGACACTGTCAAAGACAGACATTAATGTAGGAGGTGTTGTGAAGTGGGAAAGAATGTTTGAGGAGGGATTGATTTTTCTTTTTCTTTTTTGGCTGCACCATGCGGCTTGTGGGATCTTAGTTCCCCGACCAGGGATTGAACCCACGCCCTCAGCAGTGAAAGCATGGAGTCTTAACCACTGGACCACCAGAGAATTCCTGGGATTGACTTTTTAAAGAGCACTTTTTGTAAGAGTATTTTATGATCCATTATCATAACAGTATGTGGGTAATGGATACTTGAATTCCGAAGATACTCTGATATGTAAGAATTTAGTATATGATAAAGATTGGCTTTAAAAATTAGTGGAAAAAGTGGATCATTCAATGAAAGTTTTAAAAAATTAAGCACAAAAGTTAGAGCCCTAATATAACAGGGCCAGAAGCCTATGTTTCCTGCAACTTGTGTTTCCTTAGAAGAGGCACAGACCCTTTGGCTTGTAGTAACTTAGAATATTTTAATGACCAGATACTTCCACACTGTGGAAGTCACTCAATTTCCTCATACTAACTTGACTGAGAGGATTCTTCCACAAAAATTTCGTATGTCCCAATAACACAACAAATGTTCAGTTTACTTTGTTCAGTGCTCTCTTTTTATTTGACAGTCACAGTCGGGCTTCTCTACCTTAGTACCAGCATCTGATTTATAGACCCTAGTAACATTTTGGGGAAGGGTTCCTTTCAGAGGAACATGATAACTGACAGAAATATTATGGACTTCCCAACTGATGTGCCACAAATGGTTACAGATGTATCATTTAGATGTAGCCTTTAGAGTAGCACTAGGACTTGGAGTGGTGGAGCTCAAGGCCTAGTGACCTCTGGCAGGCTGTTAAGTAGCTTCCTCCATTTAACCAGGGCGCTGTACAATGATTATCCTTTTCTTTCAGCGCCATGAAGTAAAAAAAGTTTGGAGAACACTGTTCTAAGCAATTAGCTGGAAACAATGAGAACGAGAATAATATGCAAACATAGAGTCATTTGGTTTAGGGGAGAGAATGGATAAGGGGGCAGATTAGACATTTTCTTTTTGAATTCACTTCAGTTCTTTTTTTTTTTTTTGTGGTATGCGGGCCTCTCACTGTTGTGGCCTCTCCCATTGCAGAGCACAGGCTCCGGACGCGCAGGCCCAGCGGCCATGGCTCACGGGCCCAGCCGCTCCGCAGCATATGGGATCCTCCCGGACCAGGGCATGAATTCGTGTCCCCTGCATTGGCAGGCGGACTCTCAACCACTGCGCTACCAGGAAAGCCCCTTCAGTTCTGTTTTCACGTTAGATTTTATATCATCAATGTGGTATCTACAGTAGTTTCAGTCTTCTGTGTTTTCACTTGTAAAGAGTCTTCTACACATACCCAGATGGAGGAATAAAGAATTGAAAAATAGTCACAAAATAACTAATAAAAAAATCAGAGGAAAACATTTGATAGAGGGTTAAGCACAGAAACAAAGAAAGAAACCATAAAGAAACATGTTTGGTTATATTAAAATGATCAGTACATCCAAAACGTCTAAGAACAAATGAAAAGACAAGGAAATTGAAAGGTGTTAGCACTATATATGATTTGCAGTAATATTCTACAAGTAAAAATTATTCTAACATAAAAAGACTAACATCCCAATAGAAAAATAGTCAAATGACATCAGGAGATGACCCACAAGTGAAGAGCTGCAAATGGCCAACAAAAACATGAAACAGTCAGCCACAGATATAAATGCAAATTAATCAACAATTGAGAAAGTTTTTTTACATATGAAACTTCACAATTTTTCTTAAGTTTAGGGAAAGTAGGCCCCTTATATTAATGGTGGTAGTTATGTAAAGTGATGCTCATTTCTATAGGTCAATTTTGCTATACATAGTTTTGCCAATAAATTTTGAAGTCCAATAAATTTTTAGGAATTTATTCTGAAGAAATTATCAGGATGACATGAAGATATGAAAATGATGTTCATTACAGCTTTATTCTGTAATAAAAATTAGAAGCAATAGAAGTCTACAAAAATGAGAATAAATAATGAATTATGGATTATATGAATCATGGGCAATCATTAAAATAATGTCTTTGAGGAATACTTAAGGTGTGGAAAATATTGTCTATGTGTTTCTTAAGTTGCATAATCATTATTTCAAATATACTGTGTTTCATCTAAGATACTGTTAGTCGGAAGAGGCAGCATTTTCTCTGGCACTAAGTAAGAAAGGAAAACAACAATAAAAGTAACACCGAAGATGTGGATTCTGATAGGAGACCCTACCATAAAGCTAGAACAACCTCAGAGTCAGGGTAAATGTCCCATCTGGAACGGGACCGCAAAAGACCAGCTGATCTTCATTCAGACTGGTTTCGGTTCCTTCCACCAGCATGGTGCAAAAATCTGCAAGCAAAGAGAGAAGTTAAAGTGTTTACAGTTAGTAGTTCCCCCAGATAAAAGCAAACATCAATTCCCTGGAAGAAATGGGAAGTAATGCAGGTTAGACCGCAATTTTTTTTCTAACTTTGACAGTGATTTTTTTAAGACACCATTTATTCTAAAATGAATTTCTATACCAGAGTTGTTAAAAGTGAAAAATTATGTATCTAGAGTGAAAGGAATATATCATATACGTACTATTGGAGGGAAATACTCCAAGATTTAGCAGTGAATTCCAATCTGTTATATTGTATATGTATTTTACAAAATTTCTCCACAAACATTTATTACATATATTTGAATGCTTACCTTAATTAGAATTTCCATAATTGTCTTTACTTCATCTTCTTAATTTGATCTCCTCTGCTAGTATATATATTTTTTCTTTCTTTTTTATTTTTGGTACGCGGGCCTCTCCCGTTGCGGAGCACAGGCTCTGGACGCGCAGGCTCAGCGGCCATGGCTCACGGGCCCAGCCGTTCCGCGGCATGTGGGATCCTCCTGGACCGGGGCACGAACGCGTGTCCCCTGCATCGGCAGGCGGACTCTCAACCACTGCGCCACCAGGGAAGCCCTGCTAGTATATTTTGAATCACTACCAACCTTTGGTAATGAAGCTCAGACATTTTAGACTTTTTACAGCACTTTGGAAAAGGCTATGTTTATTTTGGTGGCAGATCTGTGGGTTGTTACAGTTAGCAGGTATATGAAAGGTCTTACAAACACTGGATTCCTGTATTGAGAGAGGGGGAAAAAAGGAGGCGTGGTTTAAGAGCACAGTCTCTGGAGTGAGAGAACCATGTTCACATTTCGACTTTAACACATCCTGGTTGTGTGACCTTAGGCAAGTCATGTAGTCTAAGACTCAATTTCCTCATTTTTAAAACTGATTATGATGCAGTTGAGAGAATTAAGTGAAATAATGTAAAATGCTGTCATATATCCCTGTCACCATCTCTAAATCAGGCTGTAGGAAACCAACTACTTGATAATGTGATTTATTTTTAACATCCCTTTGTTTTTCATTGTAGTTACCCTTAACAATGCTCACGCGTAAGAGAGACCCTGGAAAATCTATAATCTCTTCAGTGCCTCCTTTTTGAAATGATATATTTCCCATTCCAGCAAATAGAGAAAGGGAGTGGACTGATTAACATAACTTTGATGCAGAAACCAAACAGAAAGGGAAAATTTATAGGGCAAGCCCCCTGAATAAATGCAAAAATCCCAAACAAACCAAAATGGTCAGCAAGCCAAACTGCAGCATCTGAGTAAGAATTACATATCATGACCAAGTTGGATTTATTCCAGGAATGCAAGATTAGTTTGACATTAGAAAACCAATGTAACTTGTCCCACTAACAAAATAAGTGAATTTAATATGATCATCTCAGATAGATGCAGTAAAACCATCTGATAAAATTCCAAATGCATATATCCTTTCATAGAAAAGTAATTCTTAGAAAAATAGGAGTAGAAGGGAACTTCCTAAATCTGATAAAAGATATTTACCAAAAATCTAAAGTAAACATCATATTAATGGTGAATGCTCTGGTATATCCTGACTGGGTGCAGTTTTGAAAGCCCAGAAGTTTTGACATCTTTATTTCTATAACTGGTTGTTCTTCTTCACCATTAACTACTTTTGTTCTTTTGAAACTAATGTATTCTCCCTTTTTATTTGACTTTGAAACAGTATACCTTGTTAGTTTTTCATCTCTCCTAAATTACTCATTTTATTATTAGTTTTGCCCAACTATTGTGTCCAAAAATTATTTTTATGCTCAGTACTTCTACTTCAAAGAGGCAGAAAATCTAAATGTAAATTTCTTTTTCTCAATGTGAGTAACATTGAGATTAAGATCCTGATTATGACAGCATTCAAGAATTATCATCCGTGGAACTAGGGTAGTGTCAGTGATTAGAGTGATGTCAGCCTGACTGGAAAGGACCAGCTGTGATTCACCAACAGAAGACATTAAATCTTGAAAATGATAGTCCAAAATCAGTCCTGTGTTATTGCAATGTTCCTTAATGTGACTCTAAATATATAGGCTGGTATAATCTTTTAACAGTAGGAGTCTTACAAATTAATTTTTTGTGGTATATATCTGGTATCATTGAGGCTCTGTTGTGTGGTGTAGATCCCTGGAAGATAACAGGAGCAATAGGGATGAGAAAGAAGCAGACAGTAAAGAAGAGAGACTGGTTATGAACAGTAATGTGGGTTGTTGAATCCTGTTCGCACATTCGGAGAGCTAGCCATGAGCCTTGTTGATTGGCCACTCATTCTGCTATTCATCGTTATGAATTATACATTGTTTCACATTTAAATAAACCACATTTCAATATATCCCATTTAAATAAAACCACATTTTCAAAAGTTACAATGTATCATATCTAAGTAAAACTGCCTAATTATATAAATTTTCATTTTCCACTATGCTTAAATAACATGGAAAAATCAAAATCACTTTTCTTGGTTTTCCCCAAGAACAGCTGAATATACTTAAAACACTACTTAGTTATCGAACAGAACCTTATATATGGACATTGGTGGAATAAATATTGCCTTATGTAATTTAAATGTCTGGAGAAGAATGCTATTTTCATTATGTTCAGAAAAAAATATGTACTATAATAAAGTACAGTTGACCTTTAATATGGGTTTGAATTGCATGGGTCCACTTATATTCGGATTTTTTTCAACAGTAAATACTACACAATTCGAGATTGGTTGAACTGGCGGATGCAGAACCGCAGATACTGAGGAACCGAGTATAGGTAGGGCTGACTATAAGTTACACTTGAATTTTTGACTGCGCAGAGGATCGCCACCCATAACTCCTGTATTATTCAAGGATCAACTGTATTTCATAAAGTGTATCATATTCTAGTATTAGATTGGTACAGAAAATTCCCATTTACCTGGAGTAATTTTTTAAAAAATTAATATTCCACTTACCTAGGAGTTATAACCTGATTTAAAACTAACCAGTTTTCAAGGAATACAATAAAATATTCACAGCATTAAAACTATGGGGAGATTAATGACTGATGGCTCAGGATGCAACTCAGAATCTTTCAGTGCCTCATTTCAAGGCTTATTATAAATCAAAAATTGTAGTTATTTGAGTTTCCTGTGAAGGTCATGAAAGCTGTGTTATGTATACTCTCATGTATTTTCCTGTAATCCTTTCCACCATTCTTATGGGCATTATAGAAAAAAGAGCTCGAAACTTATCCTCCTCAGTTGGAAGGTAGACATGAAAATTACCCTTGTTATTCTAAACCAGAGAAAGGTCTGTGGAACACCTGTCTTAGAATCATTTGGGGTACTTGTTAGAAACGCAGATTCCTGAATCCCTCACCAGACCTGCTGAATCACTGTATCTGGGAGAGATCCCAGGATAGTAATAAGTTCTCCAGGTATTCTGATATTTAAGTTTGAGACCCACTGCCACAAGACTTCTGAATATGAGATATCAACCTTGGGAGAATTATCAGTGCTAATTCCTCCCATGAATGTTGATATAGGAAAAAGTGACAAAGATTAAAATGGGTGTGTTACTTCCCACAGAGTACAAGAACAGGAAATAATATGTCCAGCCATCTCACCAAAGGAATTTTAGAGGCAAAGTTGGAAACAGTTCAGAGCTATTTCCTTCATGTTTATAACATCATTGCTTACATAATGTATAGATTTTCCAACGTTTTTTTCCTTATTGCTGTGAAGTGACATGAAATTAGCTGAGCCTCATTTGTTTCCTTTGGAAAATGTTTTTATTGTTTTAATGTTTTGCTTTTACTTCAAACACTCTACTAAGTGTTTCCTCAGGATTTCTTTCCACTAAATATCTTGAGTTTTCAGAGCTTTGGTTGTGATATAGTTATATGTTTTCATTTCAGTTCTAGACATAATTGTTACCACTGGGAACAGAATATAATGGTTTTTAGAAGGAACTAACTATTTTTATTTCGTTTTACACAACTGTGGAAAGTTAAAACACTAATAGTTTCATTTGGTCTATTTGTTTTCTCTATGACCGTTGAACATACATAAATTCTTCCTTAACCATCTCCCACCTTCCCCTTCAAACCTTGTGCCCCTCTCCCCCATCCCCAGTTTAAAAGAGTTGGCCAATAGCATTTATTGAGCACTCATCACACTATGGGGAGTCACAAAAGAAGAATATAGGCTCCTTCTCAAAGTTCTCAATTACTGTTGAGAGTTCAGTCAGTATCCAAGTCCTGCAACGTCTTGCTCCATATCTCTACTACCCCCAAATTTGCAAAACTCACTTTTGCTCAGGGACAGCCTTCACCAAGTCACCGGCCAGTCATGAGGTTTGGCCTTACTTTATCTTCCACCTGTCTTCTCCAAAATGCTCTGCAGAGGTGTGGGCTGTGGGCCTTTTGTGGTCTCCAGCTTCACTGTGGGCTGTTCTTGGGTACTGCTGATCATCGGTTGTGAATCCTAGTCTGCCGCTATACCTACAAGAGAAGTGAAACCAGACCCCTTTCTCCTTGCTCTCATGACTTTTCCGCCTCCACAGAGTGAGACACTAGGACACGGTGAAGGTAATTTCAGAACAGAATTACAAAGTAGAAGAGATAAGGGTTAAATTTTGCAGTTCTAGTTTGGATTTTCACCTGTATTACCCAGGAGATGAGAAGACCTTAAAGGCCTTAAGCTTTTAGATGGAGAAAGTCACCTGAATACTCCTGCCTGTCCTGCCTTCGGGTTTGTAATATCACCTCAAATGGATTTCCTTCTTTGAATATTTCAACTGTTCCTACTTCTCCACTGAAAGGGACCTCGTTGTTTAAACTTCTTCCTCCCCACTCATACCATACACTGTCCAATCAAGTAAGACCACAGGCTTGGGCTGCATAGGGAAGAAACTTCCCTGCCCAGTCTCATGTGCACGTGTGTGTGTGTGTGTGTGTGTGTGTAGATGGCGGATGATAGACAGACTGTGGGTCCTCCAATTCATGTTTCCAGGGCAACCGTGAGCCAGTGGTTCTTTTGCTAATTAGCCCATACATTAAACACACATGTGGACACACACATTCAGGTAGATTGTACTGGACAGTACGAAACTCATATATGGAGAATAGAATATAACCACAATATTAGTAGCTCTCATGCCCTGTCTGGGAAATAAATAGGTCTGTGAAGAACTGTTTGACATCTTTATTGATCTCTTCGGGATCCACAAAAGAGCTGGACTAGCTCTTAATGACTCTGTCCTTTTCACAGTGGTCACGTTGTACACATTGTTTTGTTTGTTGTTTCAGAATCTGCCTCAGAAACATGGGGATGAGGGTAGGAATAAGTTCACCGGTTTCTCTCTAGGGTTGCCAGACTTAGCAAATAAAAATACAGGATGCCCAGTTAAAATGGAATTTCAGATAAACCATGAATAATGTTTTAGTGTAAGTATGCCCCATGCAATATTTAGGATATACTAAACAATTATTTGGTGTTTATCTAGAATTCAGATTTATCTGGGCATACTGCATTTTATCTGGCAACTATTCTTATCACATCTCCTTGTTCATCTCTAGTCTCATGGCTACCATCTTAGACTAGGGGCTCTCATTACCTCAAGCTTGTGTTTCTGTATCTGCCTGGGTTGCCTTCCCAACACTGCTATCCTCTTCTGATCTGCCCCATAGCCTACTACACACTAATTGTTTTTTTGGTGATACTTTCATTAGGTTTCTTTTCCACATAAGAAATTACGACTCCTATTGCTTTCCAAAGTGATTTTCGATCAGTGTGCAATTGTATACCAGATTTTGTGGGCTTGTGTGTATGTATGCATTTTCCTTAGAGGAACTTTTTTTTTTTTAATTGGGATCTCAAGGAGGTATCTTCAAGATACATAGAGAACTGTGGCTTATACAAAGAAACAAAAGTAGGTGAATTTAGAAAAATGTACCTCGCCTCAATCATGACTTTTGCTTTCGATATCAGTAGTTTGAAAGCTCCCTCATTATATCATTCGACTTCCACCAACATCTTGCAGAACAGGCAGAGCAGGTATTATTTCATTTTAAAGATAAGGTAACTAAATCCCAGAGATGTGAACTGTAAAATCATGCACAACAATCACATGGCATAGCCAGAATTTGAAGAGAAATCTGTCAACTGCAAGATTATTTCTCTCTCTGCTTTTATGACCACCAGCTTTAAAAACTATAAAAGCAACATCTGTACAATACTTTAAACAACAGTTTTAAAACCACTTTGTATATATTTGAGCCTCACAAAAGTTCCTCTCTGAAGAGATGTCTTTATTCCCACCTGTCTGATAGACCTTGTCATTTACACACCACAAATATTTGGTATTTGGCCATTTGACCTATAGGGATAGCTTTTCACTGTGGTTACAATGGTAGAATATACCTGTATTCCAGTGCTGCTATTCCTCAGATACCTAGAGACTATCTTTTAGGGTAAGTTTCAGAGACGATTTATAAGTCACAAAATAAAATCATTTTTAATATTTTATGTTTACTCATTTAAAGCATAAAAAGGATATAACTTTATTTGGTTATTCATCTATCCTATTTTGATTCTAAATAATTTCTGTCGTTATCCACAACGAATATATTCTAAGTATATAAGTTGAAGAAAGAAAGAAAAAAAAGCTTCATTTGCTTACTAGGCCTCCATACTTGACTGATTTTCCTACTACCTTTTTAGCCTCACCTTCTCAGTGGCCCTGCTGGCATTTTTTTTTTTTTTTTCTTTTTAATCAATCCAGGGACTTCTCAGGATTTAGATATCATATATACTATCTGCAGCCCAGACATTCCCCTATATGTGCAATTTTCATATTTAATGGTCTAAATGAACATTATCTTGTATGTTTAAAAGTCTGAATCAAACTTAACATGTCCAAAACTGAGCTTCTAATATACTACCCCACCACCTACTTCTAAGTCATCCAGAGCTCAGGAAATGGCAATTCTGTAATGCTCAGAAAAAAAAAGAGGAAAAAAAAGTATAGAGACATTTTAACCTTTCTTTCACACCCTACAAATCTACAAATCTTCTGGGCCGCTTCTTCCAAATTTCTCTGCAATTTGATCACTTTTCACCACCTCCACTTCCTCCTTCCTACTCCAAAATCACCATTACCTCTCACCTGGATTACTTCAAGACCCTCTAATTGGTCTCCCTTTCTGTCTCTGCATGCCTAACAGAACAGCCAATGTAGGATCATGTCGCTCTTCTGCTCAAAACCCTGCAGTAGCTTCCCATCTCACTCACAATAAAAGCCAAAGTCCTTATAATTACTCAGGCCACGTCTTCTAGTGCTCCCCCCCATGGCCCCTTTCCACCCTCTTCTCATCCGACCTCCTGGATGGTCCTCCTACAGGGCAGGCCTGCCTCTGCCTTGGGCATGGCCTTTTCACTTGCTGTTCCTCCTTTCCTAGATACTGCATGGCTTCCTTCTTTCTTCCATGTCTTTAATGTTACTTCCCCAACACTTTCGCAACCTTCCCTGCCTTATTTCTCTATCACTAAATATTTTACTGGTTTATCTTGTTCATTGTCTATCCAGCATATAGAAAGCATTCAGTAAATATTTGTTGAATGAATGAAAGAATGCAAAGATGATTTTCCTGTGCTGAAGATATTTTTCAAAATGTATCATTTATTTTGATTGCAATTCTAAAACTGGTTTTCACAAAAATAATTTGAATAATCATATAAGTGTGTAGCCTTCTGATTACTTTGAGGAAGTTAAAAATATATTTGAAAACATAGTTACTATTAGTAACCTTGGGTATAAATATAAAAAGTAAATTTGAAGAAAATATGTGTTGACAGGATTACTAAATCTGGACAGACTTCCTTAAGAGGGGATTATGAATACAAGTGTAGGACTCTGAGCTGTGAAGAGAAATTATGAGTCATTTCAGACAGAGGAACTCCTATCAGATAAGGCTTAAAGGCTAAGAGTGGCTTTGTGGTGATTGAAAGTAAGTTGTGATAAAAGTTAATCACATTATAACTGATTCATTTTGTTGTGAAGCTGAAACTAACATACCATTGTAAAGCAATTATGCTCCAATAAAGATGTTTAAAAAAAAAAAAAAGTTAATCACATTAGTACTATATTGATATTTATTAAGGATTTACCATTTGCTAGCATGGGGCTAGGGTTAAGCATCATGAGTGGTAGGTACCTTTATTTTCCCATTATACAGAGAAAAAAGAATATCAAGGCTTAGCGTAATTAAGTAACTTACCCATTGTCCCAGAAGCTTTAATGGCAACGGTAAAACTACTGCAAAAAATCCTGTAATGAAGCACCATTTTGGAGGGCAACATACCATTTCCCAGGAAGCGCAACACAGCCAGGGTTTCCTCTACCTCCTATTGGAGCCTCTTTGGATGAACAACACATGAAGGAGCTGGTTTGCAGTTAGGGATAAGTTGTGTGAAAAAAACACACCTTTAAACACTGGACACGCACACCATGGTGTGAGATGCTCTCAATATAAGAAGCATTCAGGAACAGACTGAGTGAAAGAGTAGAATCAAGTCTCCCATCAGAATCTTCCTGTACCTACGGACACCAAGGGGGGGAAGTGGCAGGGTTGGCGGGGGGTGGTGGAGGGATGTTGGGAGATTGGGATTGATACTAATACACTAACATGTATAAAATACATGACTAATAAGAACCTGCTGTATAAAAAAATAAATAAAATTCAAAAAAAAAAGAATCTTCCTGTACCAACTTAAAAGTTCATTCTTGTCCCTCTCTCCCAGCCCCCTTATTCTGTGTGTGTAGTTGATTTTGGGTATGCCACTTCATGTGATACAGTCGTGCCAAAAGCCAAGCAGCTTTGCTGGTCTAGAGGATTATTTAATTCTCTACAATATTGAAAGTCATCTTGTTAAATATTTATTACTTCTTGTAGCATATCCACAGCCAAAGCTGGTAGGATCAGGCAGCACGTCAGTCATGGGAATACGTTCTTCAAATCTCTTCAGAATTAATCAACAAAAGGGATGGCCTCAACTGTAAAATTAAAAAATACCGTTTGAGATGCAGGCAAACCATTTTACCAAGACAAGGAAAATGCTCACTTTAATTCAGTCTTCCGCCTTTGAGAGTCCTTGTCATTTTAGTGTGTTTGGTGACTAGGGGCTGGAGGGTTGTCATGGAAGAGGAAATCCTTTTTCAGAATGAGAGAAGATGTTCTGTGTCTCTCTTAGCCAGTCAGCATTGACTCTGTGTCCCTCATGCTGAGAAGAGTTCTCCTTAACTCTCTTCCCACTCTAGCTCCTTGAGGCACGGGGGGCATGCTTCTGTCAGTATAAAACAGTGTTCTCAGCAGGGGTGAGAGTGACAACATTCTACCTCGCAGAATAGGAAAGCAGAATTTTGGGAGTTTGGATTGAGTGTAGTTAGAAAAACTTCCTTCTGGAGAATCTGTTACATCCTCCTAGGAGGTAATTAATTCCCTTACTTTCCAATTGATCATTATTGGTTTAGAACAATGGCACTTGATAACTGTTCATTTATTTGAAGTACTAACTTAGGGTTTCTCACCCTGCCTGAGGGCTTTTGAATAATATCTAGTCCAAACGTGTCCTTTCTCCTGTTTGCAATCGCTGGCATCCACCCAAGATGTTCCTTTGGGTATGTGGAATGGGGACTGTCTCAAAGCTTTGCATAACGGCTGAGGGGATTTACTGAAAGAGTTGAGAATAGTATGTCAGAGAGACTGTAGCTTGAATGCCTGCCATGCTTACAGACTCTCTTTGAAAGAGGCTGCCCCAACTGCAATGCCCTAGAAAGGCAGCAGCACAGTCTGTTTCTTTAGTACAGGTGACCATGTTGTCTAGCACGTGAGCCTTCCACCCTAGCTACAGCTGCAGAAGTAGGAGAGGACACCTGGCTCAGAGGTAGCCAATCCACAGGCTGCTCAGTGGCTTATGAGATAACCTCATACCAGAACTTTCTCCAAGAGGGACTGTGGTGATAGAATCAAACTCTCCCCGCTGAGGCATTTGATTATGAGCTATAGAGGAGAACTGGCAGCTGGTAGTGGGAGCCAGAGTAGAAAAGCTGTGGTTGTGCAACTTGAATTTTGCTGCGTTCTGAGGACATTTCTGAGGGGTTGGGGCAGTGGTGTGATGGGACTGGCTCACAGGGGCCCAAGAGCTGGTTGAGGGCATCTCTCCCCAGCTTTGCCTCCAGAGACTTGGGCTGGTGGGAGCGTTACACCCACATAAATTGGGTTTTGTTACACTTCAGGCCTCCTTCCTCCAGATCTGGTTGTTAAATATTTACTAGCACACCACTGGGTTGGGGGAGGGATGGTATATAGGAAGCAAAGGAAACAGTTACCTCCTCTGGGTCCTTTGTCTTAAAAACAAACATTGTTTAAGATAATATGTTAACATGATTGTCATTAAGATTATAATAACAAAGAGAAAACATGTGAAATATATGATTTAAACTACAAAACTCATAGGAATGTGGTCAGAGGGTAGTAGCTTTCCTGTTTCTGGTACCCATCAAAGGCACAGGCCCCCACCCCCAGGCCCACCAAGGATGACCTGACAAGCCGGTTAAGTCTCTGGTCTTATTTCCACATTTATTCTTTACCCCTATTACTTGAGGTAACCTAAGTGCACACCAGTTACTTAAAACCACAAGAGCCCAATGAATAGTTTTTGAATACCCTGGTTTTTGTTTTGTTTTTAATGTAAAGAAAATGGGGCAGATTAGTACAGTAAAAATATATGTGGACTTTGAAATGAGATTTGAATTCCAATACTACTTTACCCCTTCTTAGTAGCATAATTTACTTACCTATGCCTCTCCTTAGCTGTAAAATAGGGATACAAAATAAAAAGCTCAAAGATATTTGGAAGAATTAAATGAAATACCATGTGTAAAACAACTAGCACAGTGTCTGGCACTTACTGTGTACTCAGTAACTTTTGTTCTTTTCTCCCTTCTTTAGCATATTTATTCAAGCCTTTAGAACAGCTGCTGGTATTGCTGTCAAGTCAGCAGTTGATACAATTAATTAACCCTCCACGTATATTAACATGCAGTGGTATACTGCGTTCTTTGTAATTTTATGTTTTTGTACTTAAGGTCAGCTAAAATATTTTAAATATAGCCAAGATTATTACAGCCCTTTGAAACAAGCTTTTCTCTACACTTAGGGAGCTCCTATATGTCAGTCTACAAATGACTGTGCTCATTTTACTTTTGTTTTTAAACAAACATTTGAGCTATGGGCGGGACTTCCTTGGTGGTCCATTGGTTAAGAATCCACCCTCCAGTACAAGGGACACGGGTTCGATCCCTGGTTGGGGAACTAAGATCCCACATGCCACGGGGCAACTAAGCCCGCGTGCGCCACAACTGGAGAGAAGCCGGCGCGGGGCAATGAAGCACCCTGCAACAAAAGATCCTGCGTTCCTCCCACCCACGGCAGCCGAAAATAAAAGTAAAAAAAAGGAAAAAAAATACTATGGGCAAAGAATTATACTACACGTTGTGGGGGAAATGAATAAGAAAAGTGCTTATGTAATACAAAATATACAAAAAAGAGGAAAGGGAGAGAATGCATAAAAAGTTTCCTGAATATCCCCTTTAAGATAAACAGCTTCTAGATACTTAAGTTGAGTAATAACGCCTGTGTCTTTTAAATCCCTAATTTACTGTATTACATTTTATTTACTGTTAGTTTACTTAGGTCATCTGCCCTTTGTCTCATTATCACTGCTAGTACATTGAGGGTGAAATCTGCCCATTTGCCAGGAATAATTCAGTTTCTCAGTACCAGATGATTTAAGGGGAACCACTTGCAAAAGGACTGGTTTTTGGCATATGGGCCTTAATACTTTGCCAGAATTGAATTCGTTTTGAAACAAAGTTTCTAATTTTCAAATACAGCATTTTCAAACAAATAGTGTGATGTACAAATTACCGTACTTTAGGTCATGTTAGAATAATCCACACTCTAAATCTGTTTGACTTTTACCCCATAAGTATTTTGCATCAGTGAATCATTTCTGTAGCATCTTAAAATGGTCATAAGTAATTATATAACATCCTACATCTCCAGGGCCTGTTCCATTAGTGCCAGTAAAAAAGAAAAAGTAGTAATTAGACATAATTATGTCCTCTTGAAAAGCTAAGGGTCATTTGGCCTTGATTACTGGAGGGGTTATCAGTGCCAAAGAAAAGTCAGGCAACTATTGGTTTAGGCCTGTAATTAAACATCGGGGACTGACATTTCTTGTCGTCAGAGGTAGTACCTTTTGAATAAATTTCACCACTGCCCTTCAGATAAGCTACAAGAAATACAAAACTAATGTAAGGGAGATGAAGAGAGGCTGGAGGTGAAAAGAATGACTAATCTAAATAAATATCAGCATTTAGCTAGTATGAAAAACTATTGTCAGCCAGTCTGCCTCAACTCCATATATGGTGTTCAGATATAAGTTTGGGGAGAGCCCGTTTGTAACTCTGGCTAAACACACACACTCACTCACCCTACACACACACCTGGTGTAAAGGGCCCACTCACCTGGAATGCAGGGGGGTGTTTTATATATTATAATGCCTGTTCGTTTTGTATAGGATGGCTCACCTGAGTGTGTGCATAACTGGCAGTGCCGCTCCAGCCTCACCTGAGCACACTCAAGAGAAGCACTTGCCAGATATTTTTATCCACTTACTCACAAAGCTCCCAGTTGATTAGGGGCATCGCAAGAGTCTTCTCAAACTCCTTAAATGCCTTCCCGCGGGTCCCTGGCTCGCTGTCGGTTCTCCTCGTGGTGGTTCCTCTCTTTTCTACCCCTTCAGGGGTCTTAGGCGGGACCCGTGGGTGGGATGCGCCGCTCTGCTCTTGGGCCCCAACACTGGAAAGGGATGCCCTCTGTCAGAGGGATTACACCTCCCGGTTGCACTCGGCAGCCGGCGGCCTTAGGGTTGGCAGCTGAGGAGGAGGAGGATTTGGAGGAGGAGGGAGTTGGCGGCCGCCGAGGCCCGGGCAGCGGGCCGCGTCCGCGGCGGGCGCGATCCGCGATCCTCCCTCGCTCGTCTCCTATGCTCATATTTGGACTCGGCTGCCAGTGCCCAGGAATTTCCCGTCATGCCTCCCGCCGCCCCGTCCGTCGCCCGGAGCCGGGGAGGAAGGGAGGGAGGCTCGGACGGCGGCGGCGGCGGCGGCGGCTCCCTGGCACTTTCATGAGCCCGCGGCGGACCCTCCCGCGCCCCCTCTCGCTCTGTGTTTGCCTCAGCCTCTGCCTGGCCGCGGTCGCGGCCCGGGAAGCCGCTCAGTCGGGTGAGTTTGGGGCTCCCTCCCTGCCCCGCCTCTGCCCTCAACGCCCGGACCCTGCCAAGTTGAGGTGTGACCCCGACCTCCGCTCCCCTGAGAGCGCAGGCAGCGCCCCTTTCAGCCTCCTGCGGGGACCCCCCCCCCCACCTCGTCTCCTGAGCCGAGGAGGGGCGCGGGCGGTGAGGGGCGGATGGAAGGAGGGCAGGGCTGGCTTCGCCCCCGCCGACGGGAGGCGTCTGGCAGCGTGGCTGACACCTTATCCCGTCCCGGGAGCGAACCTGAGCCCGAGGGAGGCTCTCGAGCGACGCGGGCGCCCGAGGGAGGGGCGGCCGGGGCAGGGACGCCGCCCCCACCTGGAGAGGGCGCGGGGCCCGCGGCAGGGGCCATCCCGGAGTCCCCTTCCCCGCGCGGGGCGGCCCCGCCGCCGCGGCCGCTCAGATAACGGGCCTGGACGCGTGGGAACGGCCAGCCAGGCCCGCGCCTCCCGCCGCGCGTCCGGGAGGGGAGTGGGGCGTCCGGCGGCTGGGGGGGCAGCGGTGGGCGCGCGGAGACTAGGGGTGCACCCAGAGGCGCACCGCAGCCCGCGCCGCGGGGTCAGGCTCCCGGGGGCCCGGTAGGTGTCTAATAGGCCAAAACCGAGCAAAACCCCGAATTTTACAGGTACCAGTTTTGTTTTGTTTTTGAGCGGAAAAAAATGCATCCGAGTCTGGTTTGTTAAGTTTCACCCTGGACTATTTACAAGTATATGATCGAAAGGTGCCATTCCTGCCTTATTTGGTTTATATGCTCGTTTGATATAAGCTGTCAAATGGGGGTAATTTTGCAGTCTTAACAGGATGATTTTTAAAGATAGTTTTCTTTTAAATCATGTGGAAAATATCAGTGTGGAATTTTTTTTAACATAAGATTACTATAAAAAGTAATTATTTCAAAGTACAAATGTAGAGTTTAAGGTAAATGTGAAATTGCACGAACTTCTATATTTGTGATGAGTATCTAGTCATCTCACTTCTTAATTTTATCTGGAATGGAAGAACAGAAAATATAATTCCTCAGAGTTGAGATTTCTTAGGAAATTTTAGTTTGCTTTTGCCACCAATAGAGTAAACTGTCAAAATATGATATGGCTAACAACTAGGACTTTAAATTAGTTGAAAGCTGACTCTACTAAGCATAGATTATATTCAACACCCTCTGGTCTATCGCTTCATGTTTCCATTTGCATTGCTGGTGGCAAATAGAGTTTTAAAAAATAGTTTTGTCTGTAAAATAATCTTCAGGATTCATGTAATTTATAAAATTGTCAATTCAGCTTGATGGGAGATTTTTAAAATATTTAGTATTTATCGATGTTAATTTAAGTAATAATACCAATTTCATGTTTGCTTCTAATTAATATTGTTTTTCAAGAAGACCTACTTTTTAATGGATTTATATTTTAGGAGTTACTTTAGTAGCACTTCTTGGGGAACACAACAGGTTCTGTCTTAACATTTTATCAGCAGTCTTCTAAAATATTCTGTGCTGAACGATGAAGGGTAGATTGTAACTGCCAGAGATTATCTGTTGTTTTTTCTTTTTGCCCTCCCTCAGTGATGTGTTGACTTACCTAATACTTGTGGTCAAGCAGCCCTTGAAGACCCAAATCCATAGTACTATGGCCCCTTGCCAGAAGTTTTGAAAACCAAGTTTATATTTGGACCATTTAAAGATTTATTCTTTTAATTTTGGTCCCAACTGACATATTAGTCTAATTTCTGGTGACTTTTATTAGGGCCCTTGTAAATGTCTGGATTTTTTTATATTAAAATAAGCATCTCTCTGCCATTGAGAATTTTGTCACAGTGCCTAAACTGCCTGTCTGCCAAGGTTGCAAGCATACAACCATGTAGGTTCTGAATCAACACACAGTATTTTGGCTTTTCAAGGTGCTTGGTCTAATATCTTAACTGAAATGTTAACCCATTTGGTCAGAAATCTTTACCCTTTTGCTAAACTTAAGTAACAAGAATATCCAAAAAATATCTCAACAGTAGTTTTCATAGATTTTTCTAATACAATTTTTCTTTTATAATTAAAAATAAATTTTCAACCATTAGAGCAGCTTTAGGAAATAATGCTTTTTGATTCTGTCATAATCTGGTCACAGTCCCTTTGATTTTTTTTTTTTTTTTTTTTTTTTTTGCCCCTTTGATTTTTATCTCACCTGTGTTACTATAGTTAGGGATTTGGTTGATAAATTTGGTTTTGATATTTAGCTTCCTTCTCTGTAAAATGATGAAGTTGGACAGAGTCTCCATGTCCCTTCCACCTCTAGGATCCTGTAATATTGTTTTTGTTTATATAATCCTGCAGAGCCACCCACTACATTGGTTCAAACTTCTGATTGTCAACTCTGACTTGCTATACTTGTTTAACTGCTTTACTTGTAGTCAGATCTGATGGGTGCGGATCCAGCTTTGGGGAGACTGGATCTGTCTCAGGAAAGTCTTGATACCTGGCATATCACACAGATGCACACACCTGGACAGAGTTCCATGATATTAAGCTTCTGTTAACTTTTTTCCCCTTATCTAATAGCAGGAAGGGCTGGTTATGTCATAGGGTAAATAGTTAAGCCAAGCCCTAAGATGGTTTGATATTCAGTTTTGGATTTGGGTCTGGGCTAGGGATACCACTGGAGAGCACCCAAACTTTGTGTGGTTGGGTGCTAATTACTTGGGGCATTCCAGACGAAATGCCCTATATTCAGTTATGACCTTTTTCTCATGCCTTAGAGGAGACTGAATTGGACCTACCCATCGGGTTTATCCAGAATTAAATCGGCTTTGGGTAGGAGGGTAATCAGATAGCTATTTAATTTACTAGTTGTTAAGCATCTCTGGTTGCTGTACAATTATCTCAAGGCTTTACCTTGAATATTCCTATGTTTTCTCCTTCCTGGGGATGACGGGTTTTCCCTTTAAAAATGCTCAGCATAGGGCTTCCCTGGTGGCGCTGTGGTTGAGAGTCCGCCTGCCGATGCAGGGGACAAGGGTTCGTGCCCCGGTCCGCGAAGATCCCACATGCCGCGGAGCGGCTGGGCCCGTGAGCCATGGCCGCTGAGCCTGCGCGTCCGGAGCCTGTGCTCCGCAATGGGAGAGGCCGCAGCAGTGAGAGGCCCGCGTACAGCACACACACACAAAAAAGTGCTCAGCATAATCCTGTATCTCTGTTCACATATTTGTCTGTATAGCATACCAAAGTCATATTTATGGCTTTTAAGGAAATACAAATGAAAAGAAAGTATAGGAAAGGTAGATCAGTAATAAATCAACCAGTTGACCTTATGAAGGATTTTGGTTATTGCCGCATTTAAGCTTCTGTTCCAAGTAACACAAATGAACTTGAACTACTTTTAGGAAGAAGAAAGAAAGACAGGGATTTGATGGAAGCCAAATGCACGCAGACCTTATTAGGGACCAGGGACTGGAAAACCTGGAATTTTCTCTGTCTCTAGTCTTTGCATTTCTTTGCTTCATTGTTCTCTCTTTGCTGACCTTTTTTTTTTTTTCCTTTTTTTCCTGTGTTCACAGTTGTATGTGGCTGCTCAGCAGCTGCTGGGTATTTAGGTGTCCCTCAGTTCCAAGCACAGGGAGAGACTAAATCAATAAGCCTTGACCCTGAATTCCTGAGAGAAAGAGCCTGATAGACATAGCTTGGGTCACATGGTTGATCTAGATTTTCTCTATGGTCTCTTCTAATTCTAGACTTCTTTGTACTACGCAAGGTGCGTAGTACAAAGTGCAAACATTTACATGGTTTGACTTTGCATTTTTCAATTTTATATTATGGGGTTATTAGTTCTTAAAATGTGTGTATAATTTTCTCTTGGTTGCAGTGTGTGCATAGAAGAGTGTGTCACCTTCAGTGGATCCTAAGATGTAGAGCTGTTCATTCATACTGCTGTAGGAATGCTGAAGAGCCAGGCTCTGGGGAGTAAATTGAGTGTAGCACCACATTCAGCATTCAACGCATCTCAGGATCCAACTGAGTTGTGAATATCCTGTTTAATAACAACTGATCCATCCTGCAGATAATCATCTGCATATTTTCAGGAATTAATTGAAGTAAAACATAGGGTTTTTTTTTTTTTTGCGGTACACAGGCCTCTCACTGCTGGGATCTTCCCTGCATCGGCAGGCGGACTCTCAACCACTGCGCCACCAGGGAAGCCCAAAACATAGTTTTAATTCATTAAAACTATGTAAGTGATCATTAGAGACTTTCAAAATAGTAATAGTTTAGGCACCCAGAGTTCATCAGGTTTTTTTTTTTTTCCCTATTTCTCACACTTCTAGCATTTTCCACCTCTACCTTTCCTTTATCTGCTGCCTGGAATACCTTTCTGTCATAACCTGTTGAAGTCCTTATGGTCTCTGTTGCATGGTATTTTGTGAAGCTTTCTGCATCTCTTAGAATTTCTCACTTCCTTATGCTTCTAAGACATTTTTACCTCTATTGGAGGACGGTTTTACCATCTTGCATTATAAAGTCCATATGTGTTCATATTCTTCACTGGACTGTAAGTTCTATGAGACCGATGAATCATCTCGAAGAACTCTGGTAGACTGTTAGCATCCATTGTCCCAGGTAAAATGCTTTCAACCTTTCAAATGTTCTGAAGCGTTTATGGCGTCCTGCTTGTCACTACCTTTTTCTTTTGACGTTGGAGCTCAGTCACACGGCTCTTCTTTGTTGGGGTTCTTGTCTGTTTTCTAGATTTTACAGGCTTTTCCATGAATATGCTAATTTCCTGTGTGAGAATCAACTATATAGAATGATAGGATGTTTTCCTATAAATTGAGATGGCGTGGGGAAGGAGAATATAGCAAACTCATGTGGAAGGAAATCAACTTTTGTCGAGTACCCAATATTTACCAGATCAGATTGGGCAGGTGTTGAAAATAATTGGAGCGTATATGAGGGGGAATAGTGGGAAAATAAAGTATAAAGATGGAAAATAAGGTTTGGCCTAGAACATGGAAGGCTTTTAATGCTGGGCTAGGAAATTTGGACTGGGTTAGTAAGCTATGAGATTGAAGTTTTCTTGATGCTGGAAATGTCATAATCAGAGTTGAATTATGGGATATATTATCTAATAATTCAGAGGATGAATTGAATTGGGAAAGAAACAATTGGACTAATAAAGAAAAGTTATAAGGGTTTTTGTTAGAGAATGAAGACGTAAACTAGGGTAGTGACAATAGGATTGGAGAAGTATTGCTGAAGCAAATTAGAGAGAAACAGTTAATTGGATGTGGGGAAAGAGAGGGATGGATAAAAGGTGATGGTAAGATGTTAAGCCTGGGTGATTAGAAGAAGTGAACTCAGAGCAGGTTTATAGGTGGGGGTAAAAAGTAAGTTGTGTTTTAGATCTACTGCATTTGAGGCACGGGAAGAATATGCATGTGGAGATGTGTGGTGGAATTAGAAATGTGAGGCTGTAACTGGAGAGATTGGAGCTGGAGATAAAACGTGTGTGAGTAAGGGAGGTTAAAAATAAAGGGGAGAAGAAGAATTTGTCAACTGGAGTAAGAGCAAGGGCACAGGAAAAGTATCATAAAGAAGATATAGTTTGGTCTGGCTTTGAAAGATGCCCAGGTAGTACATGGCGTTCTGTCCATGATCTTTCCTTGTTTAGGGGACACCGCATTTACTCCCTCCACAGTTAGTGCCTGGGAAACACTGGACAAAGGGTGCTGCAGCCAGAATGACCTTCCTAACCTGCAGAATTGTTGCTACTACTTCTTTGTTTAACCCCCTCCCGTGGCTTCTTAAGGTAAGGGACTAACTCCTTAAAAGTCTTCATCATCACCAAGCTCCTCTGTGCTCTGGGCCTCCTACAAGTTGTTCAGTTGGCCTTGAACACACATTCTGCTCAGTCTCCTCCCCGTTCCTCCCTTTACGTTCCCCAAGAATGTGAAGCAGATACGATTCCCACCAGGAGGAGGACTCTTTGGCTCTTTTTGTCCTTTATGGGCAGTTTTTATTGCCATGGTCAGGTTCTTATCCATACAATAATTATTGACCATTTCCTAATCTATAATAAAATAATTTATAATAAATCACATCCCTCCCCCTTTCTTACAGAATGCTTTGCTTCTCTTATCTCTTCAAGTGTCACCTGCAAGGTTCTTGCACTTGAATTGGCCACCCTGGCCACAGTACCCTGACTCTGATGCTTGGCTGTGGTAGCCTGGAGCAGCATTGTGACCTGGCATTTGTATAATCGGGTTGCCCAGCTGTGTGCTGATTTGGAAGCAGCGAGACGATTTCTTGTACCTGACTTTCTGAAGGAAAGTGGAGGGAATTTATTGGGTTGGCCAAAAGGTTCATTCGTTTTTTTCTGTAAGATGGCTCTAGTAGCACTTAGTTGTCTTCAACTTCATTCGAAACAATTTTGTTAGAGTGTATGTGACAGCTGTCATTATCAACGTGCATTTTAAGAAAGACATCAAAATTGGTGAATTTTTTGTGTAGCCATTTTAATATTGAAAATGGAAAAACAACATTTTTGGCATATTATGGTTTATTATTTCAAGAAAGGTAAAAACGCAACTGAAATGCAGAAAAAGATTTGTGCGGTGTATGGAGAAGGTGCTGTGACTGATGGAACGCATCAAAAGTGGTTTGCAAAGTTTTGTGCTGGAGATTTCTCTCTGGACGATACTCCACCGTCAGGTAGGCCAGCTGAAATTGATAGCGAGCAGATCGAAACAATAAGTGAGAACAATCAATGTTATACCATGCAAGAGATAGTTGACATACTCAAAATACCCAAATCAAGCACTGAAAATCATTTGCACCAGCTTGGTTATGTTAGTCGCTTTGATGTTTGGGTTCCACATAAGTTAAGTGAAAAAAACCCTTCTTGACCATATTTTCACATGAGTCTCCACTTAAACATAATGAAAATGTTCCCTTTTTAAAACAAATTGTGATGGGCAATGAAAAGTGGATACTGTACAATAATGTGGAATGGAAGAGATCGTGGGGCAGGCGAAATGAACCACCACCAACCACACCAAAGGCCAGTCTTCATCCAAAGAATATGATATTGTGTATATGGTGGGATTGGAAGGGAGTCCTCTATCATGAGCTCCTTCCAGAAAACCAAACGATTAATTCCAACTGCTCCCAGTTAGACCAACTGAAAGCAGCACTCAGTGAAAAGTGGCCAGAATTAGTCAACAGAAAATGCATAATCTTCCATCAGGATAACACAAGACCACATGTTTCTTTGATGACTAAGCAAAAACTGTTACAGCTTAGCTGGGAAGTTCTGACTCATCCGCCTATTCACCAGACATTGCACCTTCGGATTTCCATTTATTTCGGTCTTTACAAAATTCTCTTAATGGAAAAAATTTCAATTCCCTGGAGTACTGTAAAAGGCACCTGGAACAGTTCTTTGCTCAAAAAGATAAAAAGTTTTAGGAAGATGGAATTACGAAGTTGCCTGAAAAATGGCAGAAGGTAGTGGAACAAAAGGATGAATACATTGTTCAATAAAGTTCTTGGTGAAAATGAAAAATGAGGCTCTTATTTTTACTTAAAAACCGAAGGCACTTTTTGGTCAACCCAATACTTCATTGAGAGGACTTATTTGCACCGACTGTAAATAAAGGTTTGTAAATTATGGAGATGACTGCAGGTGAAATAGAGAAACACTTCTGGTAGAGGAAATGTGTTCTCAGGGCCTAGTTTCCTGACCAACGGTGTATCCTGGTTCTAAGTTTCTAAAAATAGTACATTGTTCCTAATGCTCGTCTAAAGTGACATGTTTATGTTCAATATACAGGATTAAGAGTAATTTCTAACTCATTTCAAAAAAGGGGACCCTCCCATGTGCTAGTAGTTGTGCTTTTAGTAGCTGTTGACTGAGAAAATACTAGCAAAAATCCACTGTAAAAATTTGAGTTTTTTTTTTAATATAAAAGCATTATCATATGTTTGGAAAGTACACATATGTGGAAATTATGACTCACAGAGTCTATAGACAACACTTGATTTCTTGCTTTGTGGATCCTCTCAGGGAGGTTCTGGTCTCAACCTTCAGCAACTCCTTGTCGTCTCCCTTTAGAGCGTGGGGGAGACTTTTGTTTGAAAATTTGAGCTGTAGCTGAACTTTTGCAATGACAGGAAAACTTCTCAACATCTTCTTTCAACAGCAATTGCCTGTTTTATGCCAGGCAATGTACTTTATGCTAAGGCCTGGCTATTATGTAGTCTCAGGGATTAGTACATGAACACTTTTCAAAAATTATATTTTCAGGTATATAAGCATCATTTTTAGGGCTATCGTGCTATTATAAAGGTGAAAATTAGTAGATGATTTGCATGCAAGTACATATCTTCTGCAGTCTCTGTTATGGCCATGGAATAACTATCTTCTATTACTATAAATTACACAGTGAATTTTTATGGTTTGTTGGGTCAGTTATTTTATTTAAAGGCAAAAACAAAAATCCAAACAAAACAAAACCAGCCAGTCCTTCAGAACATATGTTAAGGCAACATTGAAAATAAGCCCATGCTGCATGTTAGAGTCCTTAAAAAATATCAGGACAGCCCTTGTATAAATCCTAGAGCCCTGAATTTTACATTATTCTTTCATTTCTCTTGCTTCTATTGTGTTTAGTTGTCAGAGAGAGAATCTGGGCTTGGTTGCTGTTGGGAGAGATCTATAGTGACTATTGTAGGTAGATACTTCTTTTATCTTAGATTACTAGTGTGAAGTAAGTAAAGGTAGGGCCATGTCTCCCAGTACACAGTACAAGAGAATAGATAGGACAGTGGGTGAGGGGCCACAAGTGGTCTTGGAGCTCTAGGCTGACAGTTGTTAAGCGTGAAAAAGAAAAAGTGCATGCATCGTTGTCCTTGTTCCTGATTTCTTGTGTGTGAATATGCCTTCTAGTCAGATCACCCTAAGGGGCCGGGAAGAGGATGGGGGGGGGGGTGAAGGCAGAGGGTGTTTACCTATGTGCAGAATCAGTTGAAAAATTGCAGACTCATTAGCATATCTGCATTCTTGTGTATATGTTCATGTCACAGGGGAGTCAGCATAGTCACTGGATAGCGACTTGGAAGACTGGGTTTCCTAGTCCTGCTCTTGCCTAAGGCATTTTAACTCTGTGCCTCAGTTCTCACATCTGCAAATTGAACGAATTCAGATGGGCAATACCTGATGTTCCTTTTGCATTCTATAATTCTATAGAATGATTCCATAATTCTATAGAATGATTCTATAATCTCTGGGTTGTCTAAAAGTCTTCAAGTACCTTTCATAATTTTTAATGGAAGTGACATGATTAATAACTTATGCAAAATTGTGTTCTCTTGTTATGTTTGGTTCAAGCTGTTTATTTTGTGGAACTAAATATAAAGGTTATTCTGAGACTAAGATCCTATATTTGAACCTTGTAGCCTAGTGTAATTTGATCCATAAGCAAAGTTACATAACCCTTTTAAAGATTTAGTATTGATTTAGAGGATAGGTTACAATGTATTAGAAGCATCATATTAGCTATCCCATCTAAAGTAATGGCATTAAGCAGGAGAAATTATGTTGGTTGTTCTAAAGGTACGGCTAAGCATTGCTTAATTAGGCGTGGTGACACATCTCAGATGGGGAGTCCTCTTTTATCAGGGTACACTGCCCGTGGAATTTGCCTTTGACCATCCTAGAAATATATTTAACTCTTAAAACTAGTTAATTTGGTCTTATCATTAAAGAAGAAAATCTCTTCCCTTTAGCTTTAAAGAAAAAACACTTTACTAATTTGAGAGGTTAAAAGAAGTTTTCTCTTGCCTTTAAAATGTATTAGTAAGTTTTTCCCTTTTTATTATAAAATATTTCACCCACACAAAAAGAATACATAACGCCTATGCAAGGTATGAAGAATAATTTCCAAAAGTCTGGGTACCCCCACTCAGCTTCAGGAATGGCATGTTGAAGCTGTGACCTTCACCAGTCCTATCTTCCCTTTACTTAGATGTACTCACAGTCATGCATTTTGTGATTATCACTTAACACAAATGATAACTGATAAGCTCTTCCTTTCTTTATAGGTTCACCATAGATGTAGCCCTACATATTTTATTGTTTAGTTTTGCATGTTTTGGAACACTACATAAATGGTATTATCTGCTGTATAACTTCCATAAGCTCTTGCTGATAAGCTCTTGCTTTTTCCCCCCATGACATTATATTTGTATTATCCATATTGGTGTATATAACTCAATTTTTTTTTTAGAGATTAGCATTTCTTTTATTATCTATATGTTTTTCTACTTTTTATTTATTTCTGCTCCTTGCACATTTATGTTAGGGTTCTTGTATTTTCCAGTGGATCAAATCTTTGTATTTTCTCCCATTGGTTTTATGCTTCATTATCCATATATCAAATAATAATAATAATGATAATAAATAGCAAATACAAACAAATGTTACTATGTGCCAGGCACTAGTTTAAGTATTTACTGTTTATATATATTAACTCATTTAATGCTCGTGGTAGCTTTATCAAGGATGTACAATATTATTATGATAGTTCATATATTAAGATTAGTACCTGAGGCATTCCATCATTTGAATCCAGGCAGTCTGGCTCCAGAGTCCGTGCTCTTCATCATTACACTATTCTGACTCACTCCTTATATAGCCGTTTCTTTTGATTACATTTTTTCCCATTTAACTTTTTAAGGTGTTAAAATGTTTCTGTGACATTTCAAAAAGAATGACCATAGTGTGATGTTCAGATTGGTTCTCCTGTACAATACCAGTTGCTTAAAGTCATGCCAGTTTAATTTGTGTCATGGTTAGACCATGACTTTTTTATACAGGTGTGGTTTTTTCCCCCCATTTTCTGGGATTTATTATTGCTTTTTTTTTTCTTTTTTCTAATTAGAAGAAAAAAAGTATGTCTTCTTCATTATCCTTCTAAAATCTTTCAGTTTTTTACTTTTGGTGTGTGGTTTGGAATTGATTCCATTGGTTCCCTATGCTAATTTGGGCCAGTTTCTTCATATTTAGACAATGACATCCTCTTTTAAAAAATACGTGAGTGACCTTATATGAATCACTTAATCTTCCTGAGCCTTGGATTTCCCAACTAAGCTGTTTTGTTAGGTATGATTATTTTAGTAATCAGACATATGTGACTTCCTGTGTGTGTGATATAACCAAATGTGAAATAACCAAGAGAGATCATGTAGGAAAATAATTAAAGGGAATTTCTTGATAGTGATTAGAAATTGCTGATTTTCCCCAACCTCTTAAATTACAGAGCAAAAAACTTTGGCATAGAGAGAGAAAATCCCTTTGTATCCTTACTTTCTTGGTATACTGTAATTTTTTCCTAAATTGATTAATTTCCTACTTAATTAAATTTTCTCTTACATTCAGTTACTTCACAATTTTTTAAGGTTTTCCTAAACTCTTGGATAATCTCCTAATATCCCTCATTTAAATATGCTCAAATTTCTCTCATCTTAAAAAACAAACAAAAAGCCTACTCAGCCTGTCATCCTCTGTGACAAAGTTGTTTTACAAGTTGTTCACATCCTTGCTGTCACTCTTTTTCTGTCATCCATCCAAAAATATGTATTGAGTTAGATATATGATCTTAGGCAAATTAATTAAGTCATCTGTGCCTCAGTTTCTTCACTTGCAGAATGGGGATAGTAGTGTTCCTACCACATGGACTGTTGTAATCATTAGATGAGATAGCATATGTGAGTCACTTAGCACAGAGTCTTCCACAGAGTTAATTCACAGTAAACGTTAGCTAGCAACTTCATCATCACCATCCTAGTCTCATCATTATCATTGTCGTTCTGGAACAACACTCTCCTTGACCTCTGCCTTCTTTGGCCACTGCTCCTTCATCTTCTTTACTAGTTCTTTCTCTTCTAGCTCACCTCCAAATGTGGAGGTTCCTCAGGGCTCTGACATTTTCTTTTCTCATTTTACACATTTTCTTAGGCAATCTTATTTACTCCGTGGCTTCAGTTCCATTTGATAGATTAACTCCCCCCAAATTTACCGACAACCTAGTTCTGTACCTAAGCTACAGTCCTATATATCCACTTTCTTCTATAGCATCTCCATTTGGTTGCTTGTGTGTACCTTCAACATGTTCAAAACTTATTATTATTATTTTTTTTTTTGCCCACGCTTAAGTCACCTTGTTCCCTAGCTTAGTAAATGGTATTGCTAAGTGCCCAGTTCCTTGAGCCAGAACTGGAGTCCTCTTAATTTTTTTTCCCTGTCTCATGCCCTGTATGAATCGTTTGCCTAGATTTCTACAGTAGCTTCCCAGTTAGTCTCACTACCTCTGTTCTGATGCCACCCCCATCCATTTTCCACCTTTTAGTCATGGCAGTCTTTTAAATTCAAAGATCTGATCATGTTACTCTCCTTTGATTACTTCTCTTTCTTTTTAGGATGAAGTTCCAAATTCTTATAATAGCTTCAAGATTTGCTTCTGCCTACCTCGTCAGCCTCGTCATCTCCCCCATCTGTTCCTCACTTACACCTTCCAGCCACACTGCTCTTCTTTCATAACCTTCAGTGGGTTACACACACTCTTATCTCAGGGCTACTGCTCATCTTTTTCTTTGTCTGGTACACTTCTTTCCTCATTCTTAATCTGAGCAACACATTCTTATCCTTTATTCTTAGTTTAAATATTACTACCTGCAGGAAGGCTTTCTTATGCCTCCCAAACTAGACTACTTCCCTCTGTTATATAGGATCTTTATTCCCTTTCTGCTTCTCCGTACTAGCTAATACTATCATTCTTACAAAAATGTCAGCTTCATGGTGGCAGGGACCATGGCATCTTATTTCTCACTTTGTTCCCAGCATCTGTTTGTTAAGTAGAGTAAGAGATGGATACAGCGTGGGCTTGCCCAGTTTCGGGAGTGAGAGGCTTCTAGCTGAGTTTGTTGTGTTTTTCTTAATCTTTCAAGGTGATAAAAGGGGAGAAGAGAAAAGTTTTGGTTTACCATAGTTTAACTTTCAGACTTCAGGGGCCTCAGGTAGAGAGGAGGGAAGCAGCATCAGAACTGGAGGTGGCTCTAGCAAGAAGTATTGCCTTAGGGTTGAAGTTTCTTTTCTCTAATTAGGGTGACATCAGAAATTCCAGGCAGTGCCCCGAGTATTTCCCAGTTTTGACTGTCTTTTTCAAAAGTCAACCTTGACAGTGCTTCCCAAATCCTTGGTGCGCTAGGCTTAAGCATCGCCACAGTACCCCTGCTTAGTGTGGCTTTCAGTGTCAGAAGTGCTTGCTGCAGTGACCTATGGGATCTAGACATACATACCCTGTGCCTGTTATCAAGCTCTCCATACCTTTGACCTACCTGTTCTCTTGACTTGGCTCCTCCTATTTAGAATCCTGGATTCTCTTTCACTAACTTGCAGGAACAGTGTTTGCACATGGACAAGTTGGGAGTTGGCCTTTTCTTCAACACATCCTCTGTACTTTATCTTGCACAAGTTTATCCTATTTTAGTTCCCAGGGCTGATATATATATATATAGATTTCCTCTATTTTTATATTCTATTTACCATTTCAGTGGGAACTGGTAGGAATCTGATTAAGGGAGAACATGAGTGTGTTCTCTCTTAAAAGATATTTATTCGTGTTGCCACTTTTGTCTGTGTGTGTGTGTGCACTTGCGTGTGCACATGTATGTATGCATGTATGCAGTCTCTCTTTTTCTTTCTGCTTCTTTTCTTTTTGATCCCACTATACCATTTATTTGTTTTGTAACTATATGAGAGTCATTTTTCAGTAGGTGCATTTAAATCATTTATATTTTATGTTATCAGGGACATATATATTTTTTAATTTATTTTTAAATTTTTGGCCGTGTTGGGTCTTTGTTGCTGCACACGGGCTTTCTCTAGTTGTGGCGAGCGGGGGCTGCTCTTCATTGAGGTGCAAGGGCTTCTCATTGCAGTGGCTTCTCTTGTTGCAGAGCACGGGCTCTAGGTGCGCGGGCTTCAGTAGTTGTGGCACGCGGGCTCAGTAGTTGTGGTGCACGGGCTTATTAGTTGCTCCGCGGCATGTGGGATCGTCCCAGAACAGGAATCGAACCCATGTCCCCAGCATTGGCAGGCAGATTCTTAACCACTGCGCTACCAGGGAAGTCCCGATCATGGACATATTTGATGACACTCTTTGTCCTGCTGTTTTATCCCTTTTTTATGATCTTTTCCCCTTGGTTTTCAATCTTTGGCATATGGTTTCCATGTTTTATTTACTTTTATCTTTCATAGGGATTGAAACAGTGACATCATATTTTAGGTTCCACGGCCTTGAACAAGTGTTTAAAAATATCATTAAACCTGAACTAATCTAGTCATCAAATTAAAAAAAGTAAGATTCAACAGCGTTTTGCCCTTCTCTGCAGGAAGAATTTTGGATTCTTTTATTTTATTTTTTTCCCACTCTGCTTTTGTTAACTAAAGTGGGACCTGTAGATCTACATGATTGTTGCTGAATTGTTATTTTTATATTATATGTTCACTCTTTTAAGGACTGTTTTTATCTTTTTCATTTAATTATGTAATAACATCTACTGCATTCAGCGATTATGACCATACCTTTGACACCTTAACTTCATCATTCTTAAGGATATTTTGATTCATGTGCCATTTGGCTAGAGTCTATCCAAGAGTTGATGTCGTTCTTGAGCTCTCCTGTTACCTGAGGGAAATACAGAATGTTGTATAACATGTTACCTTTCCCTTGCAAAAAAATATTTAATTGAATCCAAAAAAGCATAATTAGGAGGCTAGAAAATGTTTATAGAATAATCTGAATGCAAATAGTACTGTAATTATAGAATATAAAATGTTGCTAGCATTCCCTATGGAAGAAGTACCTGGGAACGATGGAAGTTACCGACACTCAGATGACAAATCAAAGGCATTGGTGGTTCAGTGGTAGAATTCTTGCCTCCCAGATGACAAATCAATATCAGTTACAAGGTTACTACTGGGAATTCGGTACCTCTAAAGTTCTAGATAATTCTCAGGATCATGATGCAAAATTAGTTATAAGTCCTAGAATAGTTTTATCTTTGAGTAAGAGTGAATGATATTGGCAGTTTTAATTGAATTACAACAGTATTTTATAACTGCTATTGATATGTTCAAATTAGAGTTGACCAAAGTTTACTTTGTCAGATTCCTGTTTTATTAGTACATTTGCCTCATGCATGCATAAATTTATATCACTCTATATAATTGACTGAAACAGTTGGTTGCAAAACTTGAAATTGTTCCTTTTTGCCAAAGATAATGATTTTTTGACAATCACTAAAACATAATTACTGAAATAGAAAAATCAATCTTAAATTAATCTTACCTGAGTTGTCTGTTGTACAATCACCTCATTCTTACCCTGCCCAAAATGGAACTAATTAAACCCTCCAACCCAGACACACACACATGCACACACACGAACGCATGCACACTCATGCAAACATGCACACATGCATACACTCTCATTCTCTATCTGTATCTCTACATGGTATCTCAGACCTCCTCTGCTTTTCCTTCTCAGTAAGGGAAGTAAAATTCACTGAGCAGCCTGCTAGTTATCTCACTTAATCCTTCCAAAACTTAGTGAAATAAGTGCTATGGTCTACATTATGCAGGTTAGGAATCAGAGACAAGAAACTAATTTGCTCAGGATTTATCAGCTGGTTAAGTGATAGAGTCAGAAGTTAAACCCAGTTCTGACTCTTTCCTGTATACTGCACTTCCTGGGTATAGGATAGGACTCTAGTCCTGGGCAAACTAGGACATTATGAACAGAGATGGGGGAAAACAGAGGAAGTGACATGTTTGGTACGCGGGCCTCTCACCGTTGTGGCCTCTCCTGCTGCAGAGCACAGGCTCCGGACGTGCAGGCCCAACGGCCATGGCTCACGGGCCCAGCCGCTCCGCGGCACGTGGGATCCTCCTGGACCAGGGCACGAACCCGTGTCCCCTGCATTGGCAGGCGGACTCCCAACCACTGCGCTACCAGGGAAGCCCAGAAGTGACATTTGAGTTCAGTTCTATGAAAGCATTTATTGAGGCTTTATTTTACAGAAGTGAATACCTCTGGCTGCTCTCAAGGAGTTTTTAGGAGAAGCATATCTATCTGTCTATCTATCTATCTATCTATCTATCTATCTATATCTAAAATTCTAAAATCTATCTAAAATTCTAACGTGCAGTAATAGATAAATAATAGAGGTACTGAAGTAGGAAGTAGTATAAAGGTAGAATTGATTCATTTTCTAATGGAAGGGTTGGGGAGAAGGGTGAGAAGAATAGCTGTGAAAAAAATTTTCCCAGAGGAGATGATATCTAAACTGGGTCTTGAAGTTTAAAAATGAAGATTTCATTCTTTATGTGGTATGAAAAATATGGGTGATATGGTAAGGGTGGAAAAGGTGTGTGGGAAACAATAGTTGACTGTTATCAGAAGAGAATCTTCATTCATTCATTCAACAAACACATATTGAATACTTATTAGAGGTTAGGCACCTGGTGAGGTACTAGAGATAAAGTAAAGGACGAGGGTTAATGGATTGTACCACTGTGTACCAGGGAGTGTTGGGGACTGAAGTTAAGATAGGAAAAGAAATGAATCTGATAGGTTCTTTCCCCATAGGTGTTAATGAGCCATGGAAGTACATGAAGCAGTGTTCTGACATGGTCAGAGCGAGTATACATCACTTCTGTAGCAGTATGGAGACTGGCTGTGAGGGGAGTCAGGGTAGAGGCAGGAAGACCAGTAAGAGGCCATTACTATATTCTAGATGAGAGATGAAAATAAAAGAATGTATTTGAGCAATATCTTGGAAATAAGATTGACAGCACTTGGTGTTAATTAAGTATGAAAGATTAAAATAGAAAATAATTGAGGATGACTCCCAGATTCGGGGTTTAGTGGTTGTGTAGAATGGAAGTACTTTCTAACAGGATCAGGAATACAGAAAGAATAATAAATTGGTGAAGAAAGAAAAAAATTGAGTTTTGGATGTGATAAATAGTTTGAGGTGCACATGAAATACCTAAATTCTTTTTAAAACATGATTTAATCATCTAAAATTAATGAAGAAAACCATTGAGGACAAAGTAGAAACAACATTAGGCAAAGTAATTTATTTCTTTCACTTTATGATCTCATTCAGGGCTTCTCCTTTCTCCCAAGTTCAACATGGTGTTAAAAGATAGTTGATAGAGGCCATTAAGATTTACTTTTCAGTGGAATAGAAGGACTACATTTTCATAAAACTTCTCCTTTATCTGCTTTATCAGATACAAGCTACGAGGCAGTTCTCAATTTTCATGAGAAAATTCTTACTTTCTGCAATAGAAAGTAAACTTGGAGGGGAAGGATGCTGAAATTCTGACACAAAAGCAAATATTTATTTGCAGTTTCCAGTGCTAAAGCTTTCTATTCCTGGAATGGTGGCAGAGTTCTAACTTAAAATATTTGAAGCATGACTTACAGATACCTATTTTTAGGGCTTATATTCAACTCATTAAAAACAGTTTTTTAGTGATCGATATAGATAACTGTAGTTTATAGTCGCAGGCATAGGACAGGATTTGTTCAGCCTGCATTAGCAAGTTTTTCTTTAGATGAAATGGTCCATTGAGGCACTGCATCTTTTTTAGCACGTCTAAGCTTTTTTTTTTTTTGGCACATGGTTCTTTATACAAGGGAACTTAAGGTGAAAAGCAACAGCCTCCAACTCTATCCCTTCTTATCTTCACCTCACTCCTGTGAAAATCATTCTTCTGGTAGTATTTCTTGATTCATCAATTTCAGATAATATCCAGTTATGAAAAATAAGGATTTATCTGCTCTTTCTTCTCCATTTTGTCTACCCTTGTTTATTGTTTTGTTGATTTTTAAAATTCCCTTATTGTTCACTTTTGTAACATTAAATAATATATTTGCTCATGAACTTTTGATAGGCTACATGACAAGCTGTTGTGACAAAAAGATTCCAAGTAGAGTGACTGACATAAGTAGAAGTTTATTTTTCTCCTCCATGATAGCCTAAGGTAGGTAATAGCCTAAGGTTGAGTTGGTGAGTAAGTAGCTTTGCTTCATGATCTGTTAAGTCTGCCTTTCTCAAGTAGCTTCCATCCCAGTGTCCAAGTTTTTGCCATTTTCCAGGGGAAAGAGGAAGTCTAAAGCAAATAACTTTGTCTTTAAAGGAGGTGACTTGAAAGATCACACATCATTCCACTGGCTAGAACGTAGTATCATATTCACAATTAGCTGCAAAGGAGGCAGAGAAATGTAGCTCTATGTTCAGCTAAAATTTCAGAGCGTTGTATTACTAATATGGAGAAGGAAGAATGGATTCTAAGGGTCCAGTTAGCATTTTGCAGTCTAGTTAATAACTCCTAATTCTCTAGTTTATAAGATGGGGGTCCTGATACTCTCACCCTTTATTCTGCCTTTCTTTCCAGGCATTCTTTACATTTTGTTAGCTATGTACATTTTCTTTTTGTTTTATTTATTTATTTATTGGCTGCGTTGGGTCTTCATTGCTGCGCGGGCTTTCTCTAGTTGCAGCGAGTGGGGATTACTCTTCGTTGTGGTGCATGGGCTTCTCATTGCAGTGGCTTCTCTTGTTGCAGAGCATAGGCTCTAGAGCGCGGGTTCAGTAGTTGTGACGCACGGGCTCAGTTGCTCCGCGGCGTGTGCGTTCTTCCTGGACCAGGGCCCAAACCCGTGTCCCCTGCATTGGCAGGTGGATTCTTAACCACTGAGCCACCAGGGGAGTACCTTTTGTTTTAAAATGTGAAGTTACTAATGTTTACATTCTGTTCTGCAACCACAGCCAAATCTTTGTCTATAGGTTGTCTCCAAAATCTTATTGTTTTATATATTGTTTACTTACAGGTCAAAAAATGAACCGTTACAGTTCCTTTTCCTTAGGGCCAGGGTCATGATCCCTGAGCCACTGGGAAGGACAAACTTTTTTTTTTTAGCATCATGGCAACGAATTTTTTTTCTTACATTTATAGATTGATTAAAATCAGGGCACTCTGTTTCTAAGGTCTGCACCTGGGCACTGACTTATTAGATCAGTAAGAAGGTACAGAGGATCTGGTTAGTGCCCAGGGAGCTTTCAGTCACTTCAGGAAATGAAATCTTCGTAATCAGTCATTTTATTGTCACCAGGAGCTACTCAATCAGTTTTGCAGCTGAGTGAAACATTTAGTTCTTGAAGGGTTGGGACTAATTTGTTAGCTACAGACGATCCAAGATGAAGTAACTCTCTCCTAACCTTTATGTCTGGATATGAGAGGAGAGCCGTATCTTCTGACCATGGTAAGAATCTCTTTGGGATACTTAGGAATAGAAGGGATGACTAATGAGAGAAAGACCCTGGGCTTTTCAAAGTGGTCTCATTGTTTTTAACATTGGACTTCTCAACCTTCCAGACCCTGTTGTTTTCCTAAACAAGGACCGCAATCTGGGGCATAAGAGTCCCTGCCATTGAAGAATTTTTTTTTTTTTTGCGGTACGCGGGCCTCTCACTGCTGTGGCCCCTCCCGTTGCGGAGCACAGTTTCCGGACGCGCAGGCTCAGCGGCCATGGCTCACGGGCCCAGCCGCTCCGCGGCATGTGGGATCCTCCCGGACCGGGGCACGAATCCGTTTCCCCTGCATCGGCAGGCAGACTCTCAACCACTGCACCACCAGGGAAGCCCATTGAGAAATTTTTTAATGTACTACAGGAGATTAAAATAGACTTCAGTTCAAATTCTGGCTCCAGTACTGGCCGTATGACCTCACGCAAGTTACTCTCTGAACCTTAGTTTCTGCTGGAACACATAATCCCCAAATTCCAGTGACTTAAACCACTGAAGTTTTATTTCTTGCTTGTATTGCATGTTCATTGTCTGTCAGATGGGAACTCTGCTCCATGTCTCCTATTCCAGGATCATGGTTAATGGAGCAGTCATCATCTAATTATAGAACATTGCTGATCACTGTTGGAGAGAGAAAGAGAGTTCTGGAGAGTCTCACGCCAACAATTAAGTGATCTGTCTTAGAAGTGGCACACAGTATCACTGTTCACAACTTATTGCCCAGAACTAGTGACACAGTCTCAAGAACCACAGGGGGCCAGAAAGTGCATTTCTACCATGTGCCTGGAAAATGGAGAGCCAGAAATGTGGGGCAAATAGCACTAATGACTACCACATATAGCAGTTCCTACCTCAGGGTTGACATGAGGATTAAATGATATTAGATACACATATACATGATCACCTCGTGCAGGTACTCAAAAATGATTATTAGTAACAATATCAATAATAAGATGCACACATGCAAGATATTTGAATAACAATATAAGGTGGGACTAAAGATTCTTATAAGCCATATAAGACTATACCATGCAAGTGCAAGTTGATGTTATTATTATCCAGTAGATATTAGAAGATAGAGCATTAGAGCTAGATCTGTATAGTTATCTGTCAATAAATGATGGTTGAAGTTGTTAGAATAGGTGAGATCTGTAAGAAAGAGATTAAATAGTGAGAAATACAGAGGGTACTAAAGGGATATCTCTGGAGTTTAGTCACAGTTTGGAAATCAGAAGGAAATATCCCAAGAGATAGAGAAGGAATTTCCAGAAAGGGAGGAAGAAAACAATACTGTGTAGAATAGAAAAGTCAAGTGAAGAATGTTTTCAGTAAGAAAAATCAACCATATAAAATGTCACTAAAAGGCATTGAGCTTCAGTTCTGTGAGTTCCACGGGGAACAAATTATCAACAGGGAATGTTACTTAAGGAAGGAATCGTAGTATTAATTTAGAGGTATGTGTGTGCCAGGTGCTCCTCTAGTAACAATCTTGCAAGGAAACTATTACAAACTCCAGACATCCAGATGAGACTTTCAAAGCTCAGAGTAAACCTTGTCAAATGAAACATAACTAGTCAGTGAGAAGGTTTAAATTTGAACTCAAGTACTAGAAAAGCAAAACTGTATTGTACAAACACAACGAAACGAAACAGTTAAAAAGACTGAAAAATTCTGAAGGCATTTTTTAATAGTAATCAAAAGTGATTTGTTTGTGTGGGTTTTGCTTTCCTGTTGGCACTTTTTAAATATTAAGAAAAACTTTTTAGATGAAACACATGTAATGTAGACACTGAAACTACATTGTGTAATCAATGGACTGTGAAATCTATATATATATATATATATATATATATATATATATTTTTTTTTTTTTTTTTTTTTGCGTTACGCGGGCCTCTCACTGTTGCGGCCTCTGCCGCTGCGGAGCACAGGCTCCGGACGCACAGGCTCAGCGGCCATGGCTCACGGGCCCAGCCGCTCCGCGGCACGTGGGATCCTCCCAGACCGGGGCACCCTGCATCAGCAGGCGGACTCTCAACCACTGCACCACCAGGGAAGCCCAATATATATATTTTAAAAGAAAAAGATTTGTATTCTATATTGGTGATAGAAGTTTTAAAACATTAATGTGAGAATGAATAAATCCCTGAATTTGACTAGATGCTTTACAAAACGGGAATCCTGAAAAAAAGATAGCGTTTAATAGAGTTATAATTAACATCAGAAGATGGACTTAATGTCCATAATTCTATTTTATTTAAATTTATTTATTTATTTATTTATGGCTGCGTTGGGTCTTTGTTGCTGCATGCGGGCTTTCTCTAGTTGCGGTGAGCAGGGTCTACTCTTCGTTGTGGTGCGCAGGCTCTCATTGCGGTGGCTTCTCTTGTTGTGGTGCGCGGTCTCTAGGCGCGCCGGCTTCAGTAATTGTGGCTTGCAGGCTTCAGTAGCTGTGGCTTGCAGGCTCTAGAGCGCAGGCTCAGTAGTTGTGGCACACGGGCTTAGCTGCTTCGCGTCATGTGGGATCTTCCTGGACTGGGGTTTGAACCTGTGTCCCCTGCATTGGCAGGCAGATTCTCAACCACTGCGCCACCAGGGAAGCCCCATAATTCTATTTTAATTATACCATTGGTGTACCTTCTTAATGGACACACTGTAACCCTAGCATTGTCAATATTAGGTACAATTCTTTATGTCCTTTTCTTACTTTTTATGTGAACTGAATAATAAAGAAAACACAGATGCCACAACATGTAGATAAAAAGGAGTTTTAGCCTAATGTTTTCTCCAAATGGCTGTATGACCTTCAATAGGTCTCTTTATCTCAGTTTTGCTATTGACAAAACAAGTGGTTTGGATCAGTTCATCGTTTCTCCCACTTTTTTTCCACTGAGATACACATGATGGATGATATTTCATGAGCAACATCCTCACATAGTCATACACAGATGATGATCATAGACTGAGGAACAGATGGTCCAAGCTATGCATTCCTGGTGCTACTTCTACCTCCACCATTTTCTCTTTAATTTTTGGCTGCGTTGGGTCTTTGTTGCTGCGCGCAGGCTTTCTCCCACTCAAGAAGACGTTTCAGAAGGAAATGTGACATTATTAAAGAGATAACTCTAATTTCATCCTAGTTGTTTTGTTAAAAACTTTATCCTCAAACTTCAGCATCTAAAGACAATTTTAAACAAATTACTTGTGAAACACCTTTCAACTAATTATTTTACCTTTGCTGGGTGGTCACTTCATGTTCAAAAATCTATGTATTAGGTGTTAAGATTTTTTTCTGGTTCTAAACTTATTTAATGATACAACTTCTATTATTCTCAATCATTTCCAAAAGTTTGTATTCCTTGATTATTCTACTAGCAGTATATGAATTAATAGTACCATGTACATGATATGGGTTCAATAAATGTGAGAATTTATCAACAAATTAATTTTCCTTTTCTGGAGATAGCACTAATTCACAATTTGTTTTCTTATCCCCTAGCAGACATATACTTTTGTGAATTTCAAGGAGTGGTGCTGAGAAAATTGGGTTGTAGCACTCTGACTGTTACTTTCAGAAATCTGCCATAACTATTCTACTCACTTTGATAAAATAGCTCAAAATTTTGCATTTGCATTTGTCCACAGACTAGATGAAGTAAGAAATGTACTAATTAGCTCTAGAAGTAGTAAGAGGTCTACATACTACTGGTATTATTTTCTAACCATTTGTTTTTTGCTAGACAGCATGGGGTAAGTTATAAATGTATTCCTCTGTCCACCGTTCACTTACTCAATGAGTGCTTATGAAACATTTACTGTGCTTGTTACGGACCAACCGGAGGGCCAGACCAGCAGTTCGCAAAGCGTGGACTAAGGACCCCTGGCATCTGAGAGCTTTGCAAGGGATTCACAAAGGCAAAACTATTTTCAGACTAATGCTACGACCTTATTTTCCTTTTTCACTGTGTTGACATTTGCGTTGATGTTGCAAAAGCCAAAGCAGGTGAAACTGCTGTTGTCTTAGTGTGAAGCTAGGCAGGTGTAGCAAACCTTTTTAGCAGTCATTCCATTCTTCACTAACATCCAAACAGGAGAAAAGGCCATTTTTACTTAAGAATGTCCTTGATGAAGTAAGATTTATATTAATTTTATTAACTCTAGATCTTAAGTGCATATCTTTTATTATTCTGTGTGAAGAAACAAGAAATACACTTTTTTTTTTTTTTTTTTGTGGTACGCGGGCCTCTCACTGTTGTGGCCTCTCCCATTGTGGAGCACAGGCTCCGGACGCACAGGCTCAGAGGCCATGGCTCACGGGCCCAGCCGCTCCGCAGCATGTGAGATCTTCCTGTACCAGGGCACGAACCCGTGTCCCCTACATCGGCAGGCAGACTCTCAACCGCTGCGCCACCAGGGAAGCCCAAGAAATACACTTTTATAAAGAGCTTCCACATTGCAAAGTACAGTGGCCGTCTCCAGGAAAAAGCACTGGTGCGCTTGTTTGAAACACCATTTCACTTGACAGAATGACCGACAGACAAATGATGGTTATTTAAACTTGGGTATTTGGCAAGTATTTTCTCAAAAATGAATGAAGTGATTCTGTCACTTTAAGGAAAACAACTGACTGTATTGTCGGCAATGATAAAATTCGAGATTTCAAGTTAAAAAATAAAATTTTGGAAGGCTTGTATCTGCCACTGTGAGCTTGACAGCTTCTCAACATTTAAAGATTTATCTGATGAAATCAGTGGTGACATTAATGAATATTTTTGATATTGATAATGTAATGTGTCAGCATGTGAAAGATCTGCATAACCCATTGAACCAATGTTTTCCAAATGAACAGTGCGTGATGTTACAAAATCATGCAAAGTTAAAAGATCCAGTCAAAATGTAAGATAGACCAATGAAATTTAATGTAATAGTATGAAAAGTTCATTGACAATACATAGTTTTAGATTATCATTGTTGAATTTTGGTGTAATATCAAAGAAGAATGTCTACAGTTATCTGAAAAAGCTATTAAAATATTCGTCCCTTTTCCAACTACTTATCTGAGTGAGGTGAGATTTCATTCATGAATATACTTCAACCAAAACAACATATCACAACAGATTGAATGCAGAAGCAGAGATGAGAATCCAGCTGTTTTCTGTTAAGCCAGATATTAAAGAGACTTGATTTGCAAAAAAAGTATAAAACTCTTCTCATTAAATATATATTTTGTTTGTTTTGAATAATATAGTTATTTTTCACTGAAAATGTCATTTTTGTAATATGTATTGTTATTTTTATTTTTGTTATTCTTAATGGAATAAGCAAATGTTTTAAAAATTACTCAGCTTTAATTCTAATATAGTAAATATTGATGGGTATAACCACATAAACGAAAAGCATTTGGGGTCCTTGATAACTTTTTTAGGAGTGTAAAGAGATCCTAAGATCAAAAAGTTTAAAAAATGGCTAACCCTGGAGATATTGAAGAAAATGTTCTTCTTTATGCAACTTTTCTTCAGTTCCCAACCCCCCATATCCCTGCCACTCCCTCTCCCAAAGCTGGAGGCAATTCTCCTTCCCCTGAAATTCCATGTACTTTACTTCTACCTCTGTAAAGGCGTTGAGTACATATTTTATGTTTCCATCTAAGCTAATATGCTTTTTGACAGCACAGACTATATCTTACATCTTTGCATATTCATCAGCTCCTAAAACATTGTTTTCCATGTAGTAAGAATTTATACAGGTGAGCTGAGTAAAATTTGGTATCTTAAAATTGTTATCTCTAGGGACTTCCCTGGCAGTGGAGTGGTTAAGACTTTGCCTTCCAGTGCAGGGGGTGCAGGTTCGATCCCTGGTTGGGGAGCTAAGATCCCATGCCTTGAGGCCAAAAAACCAAAACATAAAACAGAAACAATATTGTAACAAATTCAATAAAGACTTTAAAAATTGTCCACATCAAAGAATAAATAAAATAAAATGTGTCTATTTAAAAAAAAAGTGTTATCTCTAAATGGTTTGGAAGATTGAGGATTCTGAGCAGCCAGGGTTCTATTGTTTCTTATAACAAATACAGAAAGATCTCTGCTTAATAAAAGAGATGCCCGATTCTGCAATTTGGCCAATTGATTTTGAGAAGTAAATGACTGATTGATCATTCATTCAGCAAACATTAGTTGAGCATAAACTGGGTGCCAGGTATAGAACTTTATTGTAGACATTTAAATTAGTGGTTTCCAAATGCTAGTCCATGATGAAGTGCCTTCTTTTCGTAAAGAAATGAGAAAAATAGCAACAATGAAATGTTTTCCCACAAAACTTAAATATATTATTCAAAAGTATGTTCTTTATCTTGAGATTGCTTTCTGAGTTCTTGGTGTTAATATAATTTTCTTTTCTGATATTATGGTGAGATTAGGGTTTGGCGCTTTTTGTTTTTATTTTGTCCTTACCTGACAAAATTCAAATTTGTCAACTGTTGGCTGGCCCTTGCAGTTTGGGGGGGACATTTTACTAGCTTGTGGAAAACCACTGATGTAGACATTCTTTTGGCATTTATTGGAAAGGGATTTGACCTTTAGGTGGTTTGACGCTTTAAATCCACTAGCACAATCAGCTCATTTATTCTTGAGCTAATTACCAACTTTGTAAGTTCCCCGCTTCCCTGTTTATATCATCTCTTTGGCAGTTGATTGTTCAACTGCAAGGAAAGAAGTGAAAGGAAATAAAAATAAACCCAAACCCAAAAGCTAACAAACTAAGGTTAGTCAAATTTTGGATGTCAGAGTTCTAGGGGTTAAAAAAGATGGAGAAGTAAAAGTTTTTGACCAAAATAGGGCATTTGAATTATCTAGATCTCAAGTCAGATTGCACTTTCAACTTCCCACCTCTTCACAGAAACTGCTGATTCCTATGAAGGAACCAACTGGTTTTAATTTAGATTCTTACATTTAAGCACCATTAACAGTTGAGATGGCAGAGATAGCAGGGTGGGAAATAATGATCCAGAAAACTCATTTCCATAGAATCAGTTATTTATATAGTCATTCTTTCACTCAATAAATGAATGGCTGTTAGGTGCTAGGTATTGGGATACAAAGATGAAAAAGACACTGTCCCTATGCTTAAGAGGTTTATAATCTAGAAGAGGGAGACAGAGATGTAGGCAAGTCAGTGCCTTGAAAATTGTTGTAGGGGATATGACATCATGCTTTGTGCCTCACTGGGGACCCAAATGGGAGAAGTTAGGAGTGGTGGGAGTTGGGAGTGGTGAAAGGACAGTAAGGATATGGAATGAAGAAAGGTGTGGAGGTGGAAATAGGAAACAGCAGACCTATTTGGGGGAAGTTATGAGTATATTGGTATAGCAGGAGCATGGGGTGGGTTGGAATGTGGAGGTATGGCAAGAGAAAGGGGTGAAGAGTTAGGCAGCAGCTAGATGTAGAACTTTAGTTGCTTTGTTCAGGAATTTGGATGTTATCCAAAGGATTTACCAGAATGTGTTCTGTGGGATGGCGATAGGAAAGGAAGGGGTTTTGTAAGGTCAAAACCATTTGAGAGGCACCAGTTGAGAGAAAGTTAAGCAGGTGCATTTTATTGTAAAGCCTCTCAGACCCTTTATATTGAGTAGCATTTCCATTACTAAATTTGTTTGAAGGGGTATTGCCTGTTTCACAGAACATGGTTTGGGAAACCCTGCAATATGCAATGGGGAATCATTAAAAAATTTAAGCAGAAAATTATAGACAATTATGTAATCTAATTCTATTCTCAACACATAGTGTGATACTGCTCATTAGGTATTGTTCAACCCATATTTTTTAACACCAAATAATTTCAAAGTGATGTGCTAGATATTCTGGGAGATTAGAAAGATGTGTAAATTGTGACTGGCATTAAAAAAAAATATTGGTTATCTATAAATGTTATTCATCGGTGCAATTATTTGAGTCAAAAGCAATACAAAAGTGAAGAAGTTGAGGATAAACTTGAGGAATTATAGATTTTCTGGGTGGTTTTTGCTCAGTGCTGATTTCTAGGGGGTGTTTAATGCTAATTCTTTTCCCAAAGATTGTCACCACTTAGAAGAATGTGCTTCTTTTGCCTCTTTTTGGACTTAGGATTGTTTCTGGCTAGGGTCCTCATCCAAGCAGCTCAGGGAGCACAATGGGAAAAAAGCTGCCTAATTGAAACTCAGATATTTTTGCGGGGGGAGTGGGAGGAGTAGCTGTTGGTTTGTTTGACTCTCAAAAGTACCGTATTATCAACATATTGAAGCTTTGGTAGGTGCAAGTGGACTCAATTCTAGGCATCTTTAGGTTATATATCCTAAAGATGTATCCAAGGCATTTAGAGAAACGATTTGAAGGTGAAAGGGAAAGAGGAGCTGCATGTGGTGGGACAGAAAGATTAAATCTATCAGCCACATTGTCTATTAGGAGAACATAGAATCAGAGTGTCTAGAGTGGATTGGTAACAACCTCAGGCTTTTCATTGCCAGTTGTGTAGTGGTCAAGAGCACTGGCCCTGGAACTATAACAGATGGCTTGTGTTCAAATCTGTTAAATCTTTCCGTCCAGTTACTTAAGGGCTGTGCTTCTTACCAGCCGTTAAAACCTTATGTAGATTACTTAACCTCCCTACGCCTCAATCTCTACATCTAAAAATGGGAAAATGATAATATGTACCTTATAAGTTCCTGATGATTAAAAGAGCTAATAAATATGAAGTGCTTAGAACGGTGCCTGCCATATGGCAAGGGTTTCATCGACTATTATCCTGAGGAGATCTTTATCCTACCATGGAAATCAATCCAAGAGTAGTGCATCTTCTGGCCTAAATAGGATTCTATGTTTGCAGAATGGCCTGCTAACCCTAAGTAGGATTGGGTATAAATGGACTGTTAGAAATTTCCAATTCATATAATTCTGAAATAAAGCAAATATTTGTATATTTAAATAATAATAAGAGCTAATGTTTGTGAGCATATACTATGTGCCAGGAGTTATTTCAAGCACTTTTTACCAATTAACTTATTTAATTGTTATTTTTGAGTTGAGGAAGCTAAGGCACTGAGAGGGTAAGCAACTTTTCCAAGGTAACACAATTCCTTAGGAGCCGGACAAGGATTCAAACTCAGGTAGTCTGATCTCATAGATCACACCCATCCATTGTGATATATCTTTCATCTAAATGTATTCTGCATTTTAGATTGGTTTGTCAGTGTTTGATTTCATTTATTGCAAACATAAACTAAGAAAAACTAAGTGGGGACTTCCCTGGTGGCCAGTGGTAAAGAATCCGCCTTGCAACGCAGGGGATGCAGGTTCGATCCCTGGTCAGGGAACTAAGATCCCACAATGCCGCGGGGCAACTGAGCCCGTGTGCCACAGCTGTTGAGCTCGTGTGCCTCAACTAGAGAGCCTGCGTGCCACAGCTACAGAGCCCATGTGCCCTGAAGCTGGTGCACCACAACAAAAGATCCCGCATGCCTCAACAAAGATCCTGCGAGCCGCAACTAAGACCCTATGCAGCCAAAAATAAAATAAAAAATAAATAAATATTTTTTTTTTTAAAAAAAGAAAGAAAAACTAAGTGGAAGAACATTAGTTAAAAATTAAATTTGTTAAAAAAATTAAATTTGTTAAATCATTTCAGCATAAAAATATTCATTTTTCTGTTCTAAAGAACAGTTGCTCCTGGTGTCACATGTTAGAGCCATATTAACTATGATTCTTTTGTGGAATATAACTATGAGTTTGATTTCACCAAGGCATCCAGATGCATGTATCCATTCTTTAGAACTGTTTTTCACTTTCCACCTCAGCTACATTTTTTCAGGGTAGTGTGTACGTAATGTCACTTTATATGCATTTTTGCAAAATTAGCTACTTTTTCAGTTATCCTTGCAAACATTAAAATAATTAGGGTTATATCAAATCCTAACCTATGAAATGCATGCTTTGTAGGATTTGACAATGGAGAGCACTGTGATAAATTGTACTTTTGCATTCTTCAGTGTAAAAAAGGTTAGATAGCTCTAAAAGTAATCACATTGTTGCTCTACTTTGTTGGTGCTAATGTAGCTGGGTTCACTTTTAAAGAAAACTGGGCAAAACTAATTTGCCACTAGATGGAGCCCTGGCTATTTGGGTAGAAATAAATGCAACCGGCAGAACATTAAATCACTCCGTCATATCATGCTGGAGGGCCCCCTGGTATTTGAGGCCCTCAGCTTTTCATTGTAGAATGCATCTTTGTTCTTCGCCTGACCTGCAGAGTGACATCACTCCCTTTCTTCCTGTGCGCTGGCTTTGACACAAGCCAGATGGCCGTGGCCATCGGTAGGCGCGCAGGCCGCCTGGTACAGCAGTTGATGAAACAGGATAGGAAGACGTTTTATAGTCAGCTGCAGGAGCACAATGAGGCTGCAGCTTTGCTAAGTAATTACATTTACCGTGCGTACTTTATTCCTCACAGAGAAGGTCACAGGAAAAAAATACATTTTTATTTATAGTGTTGTGAGGTATAGACCTTTGATCTTTTATTAGTCAGTAGTCTGCTCCAAAGGAATGCTCTATTTTCCCTGCTCTGCAGTCACTCGTGAAAAATGACATGTTTATTTATGTTTAATGGTTCTTTCAGGCTGTGCATTGTGATACTTACCTTCCCTCTTCCTCCCTTTTGTCTCCAGTTAGTAACACAAAAATGTTTTAGTTTTGTAGTGAGTTTAGTTTGGAGAAATCAGAGTTCAGGCATGTTAATACAAGCAGATTTGTGTCAGATATACTCCAGAATGATTTGGTAAAATATATTACTGTTTATTATGTGTTTGTTCTTCGAGGAGGTCAGAAGAGACCAGGAGCAGACTTTTATTTTGGGGGGGTGGGGTGAGGGATGAGGGTCAGGAAATGAACGAGACGTTAAATTTATATCCATTTTTGGACATTTAGTAGTTAAGGTCACTTATAATGCTAATTTAAAATAAAATATTAGAAGTTACTGTTAATTTAGTATCTTCCACCTTCATTAGAAGTTAATCTTTACCAACTGAAAGATTGTACAAAACTTTAAGGAAAATCCTAGCTGAACTTTTCTTTAAAGTTTAACATTCACCCAGTTTTGAGATCCTTCCACATGATTCATTTCCAAAAGCTTTAAAAAATATTTTTACCCTTTTTAAGGCTAGATTTTGAACATTATTTACAGAATTGATCTAGAAATTATAAATCATAAAATCAAATGAAAATTCATGGTTGATATGCCTTCTTCAAACTTAACACTATTTATAAAGTGAAGCCTCCTAGTTGTCCTTAGGTTATTTGACTCTATTTTTTTAAAAATATGAAACTCTAACAAAAGAAATCTCTTAATCTTACAGTATTTTGCAGTCTTCTCCAGGGAGGGAGATTTGCAAATAATTGCTGGAAGAAGGCAGCGTGGTATGAGGAGAGAGTGGGACTTTGTAGTTGTATAGAACAAGGTTTTCTAATTTTTTTTCCACTGGCTATTTGCTTTGTGCCCTTGGACCTTTGAGCCTTGGCTTCCTCACATGTGTATTGGGTGATAAAACCTACCTTCTAGCTTTATTGTAAGAATTAAATGACGTAATATATTTATATTTGGCCCTAGACAGTTCCTGTCACTTGTTAGGAACTCAGTAAATGTTAATTCCTTTCAACTGTTTTAAACTTCGTCTCTTTTCTCAACCTCTTGCAAAATGTGTTCACAGATTACACTGCTATTATATAGTGTGTATTTTATTCATAAGATATAAATAAGCCTGGGTTGAAAGTAAGCCCACCATATGAAAAATAGGCATTTGAAATTTATTAGCACTGTGTGTGTGTTCAGTTCCAGATAAAACCGTAACCATCAATCGTGCAGTGAATGTGTTTAACATTTGTGATGTTTTAATTTGTTTTTGTTTTCTTTTTTTGTCTTACTCAGCTCTTGCCCCTGTTCTTTGCCTCTCGTTTTGTTGGTGAAGATATCACAGTGATGTCTGCATTCAACCTGCTGCATTTGGTGACAAAGAACCAGCCAGTAGCCCTGCGAGCCTGTGGGCTTCCCTCAGGTTGCTGCTTCTTGTACTATACTTAGTAAGGGCACTGGTCCGGGTGGGGGAGTGTTTCTGCTGCAGGAAATGATACACCATAATCCTTTGCTGAATTTCGTTTTCTTTTACTTGGGCCCTAATTTGAAGACGGAAATTGGTTATAAATCACCACTCTACTTTGAGTACCATTCATTTCCACAGTCCTTACAACCCCTGGAAACATTGTCCAGTTTCCTCGCTCAGTATATAATTGTCACTAATATTTCATGATATCTTCTTGTTCTTTAACGCACACTACAATCTGAAAATCGTAATGTTCATAAGAGGCTGGCAGCCTTGATAAGAAACTGCTCCAAATCACACAAAATAGGACATTCATCTCGTTAAAGGATAATGAAAATGCTTTTCATTCCACATGTGGTCATTCCTTTAGAAAGAAAAAATTAAAACGAGCAACTTAGTGTAATAAAGTTAGTTATTATAAAGAAAACATGTTCTATTTAACAATGAACAAATAAAGAGAACTAATATAGCATGTGTTCACTGGTTCTTAAATTAGAGCCACCACCCTTTTTAAAAATGGGAGTTTAAGCATTTAAACAACTGAGACATAAAAGTCCAAAATTTTATTATGTGCTTATTTCATGTTTAATATTTTAATTTTATTATGAAAATCACTATGGCCAGATATAGTCTGTGAACATTATTGTCAATATTATTTATATTTTCTTTTAGTATACATATCTCTATTACTATACTGTATAAAGAATTTAATTCCAACTCATTAAATATTCATTGAATATTAACTATGAGTGCCAGACATTGTGTGAAGCAGTGAGGATACAATGATAAACAAGATCAAGCCAATTTCTTTAACAAGCACAAGATGGAGTTGGAACTGTGTGAAGACCATTGAACCATATGGTGATAAGACTAGACTAAAAGTATTTATGCCTGGGATGTTAGGGGAATCCAGAAGATGCTTCTAGCTCTTTGCTTAGGGGAAGAGATTTTGGAAGGGAGGGAAGGTCTCTGAAGCTTAAGGAGGGCTTCATGGAGGATATAGTGCTTGAGTTGAATTTCAAACTATGAGCAAGAGTTAGCCAGATGTCCAAGGAGAGGGAAGGACATTTCTAATATATGAAGTAGTGTGGGAAAAACATGAAGACCTGAAAGAGCAAGGTATGTTCAGAGAAATGCAGGTTACTTAATATGGCTAGCTTGGGTAGGTGAGGGCAAGTAGAAGAGGTAAGGAAGGTAGCCAAATCATGTAGTGCCTTATATGATGTTTTAAAAAATTTAAATCTTGGGGAAGGGAGGAAGGGGGAGTAAAATGACTTGATTTGCATTTTATAAGGATTATTGATTTAGTATGATGGAAGGTTCAGTGCTAGTTCCAGATATTTCTATGAGAAGGTGGAGATGGCAACTTAATTAAAAGGCTTAATTAGAAGGATAAGGCTTTTGTCTTGAAGCTGTACTTGAATAGTAAATGCACTATTTTTTAAAAAAAAATAGATTTTATGTCTAGTTGTGGTGACTTGAGAGGCCAATGAAGCTTAATGCATGGGGTCCACAACCACTCTTCCTGACACTTTCGCTTCCCCTACCCCGCCATGCCCCTGCATGCCACCATTGAGTATGTTGGAGGAGCTTGAGGCTGGAGGGACTCATGAGGTACTGAGAGCCTTAACAATGATCATTACAGTAGGTTTGGGAAGAAGGGGATAGATAAGAGAGAAATTCAAGTTGTAGGACTAACAAGGTTTATTTGTTGAATTGTATGTAAGCTTGAGGGAGAGCATCAACCAATGTAGTTCCTGTGCCATGTGGAACTTTTCCATAATGATATACTACATATAATAATTGTAGTATGAAAGTTATTTAACTGATACATAACCATGTTTTCCACTGGAAAAAAAAAAACAACCCAAGATATGAGAGCACTAGCATAGTTCTTGTAACATGAGTTTGTCATACACCAAGGAGGCTAAGTATTTACAGAAGCTTATTAATTAACATGGTATCCCTCGATATATGACAACTGTGGGATTAAAGTGTTTCATAATGAAATTGTTTAATCAAAATATGTGTCTTTAAATTTTGATATCAAATGATTCAAAGATAAATTCAACAAAGCTGGTAATGTTTAAGAAGTAACCATTATAGTACAATGCTTGAGCACACAAATTCTGGAATCTGACTGGATCTGAATTCCGGCTTTGCCACTTAACTGGCTGTGTGCCTTGGCTTCCTTGTTCGTAAAATGGGGATAATAATAGTACTTACCTGAAAGGGCTGCTGTGAGAATGAAATAGGTTAGGATGTGGAAAGCGCTTAGAACAGTGGCTGGCATGTAGTAAGCACTATATATAAATGTTCACTAGTTCACTGTAGACATCTGTATCAATATACATACATATATATTTTGTATTTTTCTAGTACAATAGACTTTTAAAAACATTTAAATATGTCCCATCTTTCATTTAACTATTTTTACTTTAATCGGAACCACAAATGCACTTTATGTTTGAGAAATAACCATCTCAATCTGTTGTTCTGATCTCTTTATTTTACTTATACATCCTGCTGAACCAGATTCAAGTCCTATAAACATACAACACATTTCTTTTATTCTTACTATCCAGTACTGATGGAAGCTCAGAGAGACTCGGTCTTTCTTACTTAGGGCTTGTAAACCCATTTTATTTTGATAAATGATTTGACTAAAATAGTATTCCATAATTTCTTAGCCATTCAAGCACCCGGTATTTTTTAAAGTGTTATGAGACTCAGTCTTCCAGTGTCCACGTATTTTATAACTTTGATGTTAGCAAAATCTTTGTTACCATCCATTTCTCTGACAGAATTTTACTCTTAGAAACATAAATATGTTGAAGAAATTGCTAAGTTTAACAATAATGTGAAACAAACTATTTAAATTTTGAAAAATAAAAATGAAATTGAAATGGAAATTCTGGTCTTTATCACTTTATACAAGTAGAAAGGGAAGAGGTCAAAATTGGAGATATAGGAAATTAAGGTAAAAGTTTGACGTCTTGCTTTAATTTACTGTTCCCTGGTCAAAACCCATCGCAACAAAAATCTCTGTAAATCAAAAAGATTTCTGCTCCCTAGCCAGTACCCTACTAATTTTAGTTTTTATTCAATATGAAATAATTCCAGAACTGAAAAATAATTGGAACAGGCTCTTAAAGTTGATTATAACTGGATTGACCTATATGAAGGCCATATTCCAGAAGGCTGACCTATCATTTTTCAGCTTCGACTTCCTTTTCTTCTTATTTTTAAATAAGGCATAATTTCAATTTAGAGCTTATTAAGTGCATCTGAGTTATGGTTTGCTCATGTTTGTAATTAAAGGTAATTTTTTTTTCTCTCAGAGCTCTTCTTAATTTCCTATAGCAGTTTCTTTTATGTATTAAAAAGAGCACTAGAATAGGAGTCAGAAAACTAACCACAGCTTTGTCATTAACTTGTGAGACCTTGAACGTATCAGTAAACCTCTCCAGATCTCAGTCTCTTTATTTTTCAAATGAGGAATTTAAATTAGATAATCTATTCAGTTCTGAAATTCTGTGATTTTATGAACTGTCATTGTTTTTACTTTGGCTTTGGGTTAGTCAAATCTTAAAACTCAGTACTAATTAATGGCTGGGAATTTATAGAAAAATCTGCTTGGTTGTGGTGGGAGGACAGAAATATTTTCCATGTTTGAACATTAGAATTCCTTGCATCTAAATCAAGACTGAAGCATTATCTTAGGAGGGATTAGGAAGCACAATTTTATACATAGTTTCACTGCTTGATAGAAATGAAGTCTAATTGTAGGTTAGACTAGATATCATGGTAGCTTTCAGCCAAGTGAGAGTATTTGTCTAAATAGTACTAATTACAGTGATAAATTGTGCTTTTCTCTAACATCATACACATAATATGTGGTTGTTACTCTTGACTTTAGTGGCATATTTAACAGTCTCCATGAATTGAAGAGCCACTCGGCAGTTTATGCAGCTTGTAAAGATATTATGTCATAATATTCCAATGCAGAAATTAGAAGTCTTAAAGACAGAAATTTTGCAAATGGTGTTTGCAAGTCATAGACTATCATCTGTGTAAGTACAGCTCTCTAAGAATCAGGGGCTTGTGGCTCCAGAGCTTAGCACAGTGCCTGGCACTTAATAAATATTTGTTAAATGAATGAATAAACATTTGGAAAGTTTACATGTAGGTGAAGTGATAGCTATAACAGACAGTACAAATTTATTTGAGGCCTTTTTGGGTCTCAAATAAATCTAATGAGGACGTTAAATTAAAGTTCAGCGTTTGGTTGCCTTTTGAATATATTGTAAAAAAACTTTCTCTTTTCTCACTTTATTGCATTAATACAATATGGTAGATTTCTCAGGTATAAATCACATTGTAGCTAAACAAATAACAACAACAGCACACACAAAAAAAATGGTAACACAGATTCAAAGTATATTATCCAAACTTGCTTTTACTTCTTCTCTCAAACAATTTGAGTTTTGGTGATAAACTGTTTGAGGAAGGGAATAAGTACATATTACACTTACCATGAGAACTAAGAACTCTGTTTCTTTTGATTGCTTTTCTCTGGAGCAAATTAATATTGTTTGCTGTGCTTTAAGTTCTGCATTTGTAAAGAGGAAATACAGATAAGCACCAGAGCAATACCCATAAACAAGGAATACTACTATTCAAGTTTGAGCTGGCACTATTTCATTAATAGCATCTGACATTGTATTTACCTTAAAAAAATTGAAGTCATTGGTGTGTTGTTCACTTACTGAATATATTGGTTTTCTATATTAGTTTTAATTTTTAACCATTTTGCGTCCTGAAAACACGAACCATTTCCATGTTTTTTTGTGGGGTTTTTTGATAAAAGTTATGGCTTTTCTCCTCCAGAAAATACATATGTGCACCTATACAATTTTTCATATAATTTCAAGATTTTTTATTAGATATTCTGATACTCATAAGAGAGGTCTCTTTGACCACAGATTCAGAGCCTGCCTTCTAAACACAAAACAATATAAAAACTCTAGTCAGAATGTATAATTTCCTATTTCTGTATTGATATCACCAATGAAATTCTCTCCCATGAGTTCAGTTTAATGCCTTCTATTCTCCAACTTCACCATTCTTACATGTTCATCTTACCTAACTTATTTATTTGTATTGAAAGTGCTTTGGGGGAGTTTTTTTTTAAGAAACAAATGTTTTTTTAAGACAATAGACATTCAAATTTCAACTCCCCTAATTCACAAAATAATTTGCAATTAATTGATTGAACGGTATCTACTTTTCCCAGTAGATGGCACTAGATTTACATTCTTTCACCGCATGAAAGGTTATTGATATCATTAGCACATAGGTGCATTGTGAAAACTTAAAAGTATGTAAAGAATATTCAGTTAAGAACACATGGATTTACAACCACAAATTTTTCTGCTTATATGATGTTCAAACAGTATTTGTAGAGTGCAAAACCTTTTTCCATTTTCAACAGGATTCCAACTCCCTTGTGCTTGGACGTCTGATCGAAATTGTCTATCATGTGTAGACTTTCTATAAACTAAAACACGTTTTCATAAATTAACTTATCTTGTATCCAAATAGCTGATTTAACAGTAATTTATAGTTTTATATGTAGCTAAATTTTCTTCAGCAGACCACCCAAGAATTAAAGAAAATTTCACATTTTGTTTTGCTATGTTTTGAATTTTTATAGAATCTTGAAAATGTTATGAGTTTAACGTGTTGACTGTTAAGCATGAATCCTTTTCTGCATGAATAAAAATATTTTTGGAAGCTAAGAAAAATTATATTTAAAATGTTGATTAATGAGTACTCTAATGCAGCTATATTCTTTTCTAAAACAAAATGTTTTAGTAGCTCCGTGATATAACAAAGTATTAGTTAACGCTGAAAAGTTGCTGTACAGCATATGATTATTAGATGAGTTTTAAAAGTCGTTTGTGCACAAGGCTAAATTGCTATAGAATGATAAATACATCTGTATGAATAAGGTGTTGGGCATATGGTTTGTTAAATGTGGATTTTGTTAATTTTTTCTTAAATATAGAATAAATTCTTCACATACATTAATAATTATAAAATACATAGCAAAATCTAGTAGCAACAGAGATAAAATGGGCATGAACAAAAAGTAAATTTTAATTTTGTTTGAGAAATTCTCTAATTAACGACTAAAGAATATAAAATATTATCAGTTCTGAAAACAAATGATAATTCTACAGAGTTAATTTATCTAGACAATATGCACTTTTGGGGAATCATATAGGTAGAATTATTAGAAGTTTATTTATCTAAACATGTTCACAGTAATTTACCTGACAGATCATAGAAGGATTTATTAAAACGAGCCATCTTTTGCTCTTAACAAACACGTGTTTAATGAAGGAGTGGAACGTGAATGAGAGTTCACAAAGAGTCGCTAATATTGAGGCTAAATACTTGATGAATATTCATTGTCAGTCTTTTCTAGCTTATAGCTTCATCCCAAACATTTTATTTAGAGACTGAATTTCTTATGGCCGCTTTTGCTAGATACATTTTAATTTAAAATGCTTTGAATAGATTTTACCGAGATGCAGTGGCAAATTATCTCTAATTATTTTTGTGTCTTTGCATTTGAAATCAACCATCTGAAAATTTAAAATCCCCATTTTATTTATTTTAATTACCTCGTTTTTCTCTCTTTTTTACATTTAGTATATTTGCTCTTGTATTAGTCACTTAAAAATGCATGTCATAAAAATATACCATGGGGACTTCCCTGGGGGTCCAGTGGTTAAGACTCCATGCTTCCACTGTAGGGGGTGCAGGTTCAATCCCTGGTCGGAAAACTAAGATCCTGTATGCTGTGTGCATACACACACACACACACACACACACACACACCATGTGATGACAAACATATCCGTTATTTAGGTGATTTTTCAGAGCTACACATTTATAGAATTTAAATTTACTCAGTTACTACTATGGTTAGCATTTCCTTCAACACTAGATATATTTATTGTATTCAACCACGTAATTGCAAGTGAAGAATGGACTGCTAATCTAACTCGCTAGATTACTTAAATTTTAAGCAAGCAAAGATAATCTAAAATTCTATAGCTATAGTTTTTAAGATTTTGTTTTGTTACAGAAATGCATGTTCGCTCACAGAATATGCTCTTTGTGGCATATTCCGTTTTGATTAATAGTTTAATATTTCTTGTGCAAATTTTAAATAACATCACAGCAAGTTTCAGAGCTTGCTGTCCTGTTACTGGTATTGATGAAGAAAGAGACTGGAAGCATAATCTGCATTTACTAGTTTGTTTTTACCACCAACTTGCTTTCTGGCCCCAGAATCTGTTTTGTACCTTTTATTCCTATTCCTCATCTGTAAACTTAGAATGAAATACACTCTTGTCAAATCGTTCACAGATAGATATTACCCTCAAGTGTTAACATTATCTGACATTTCCCAGAAATTTATTCTGTGCAACTTTAATCCCTGTCTGTAAGGGAGAATAAACTGGAAAAATATAAAAAGTCAGGGGTGGAACATCAAATAAGTCTGGGAATGCTGATAGGTTTGATCATCAAAATCTATTTCTATTACAGGAAAACCCTTGGTTCCTGCAAAGTGAGCTACAGAAAGGTAGAGATTTTTTTGTCTGTTGAGTTGACTACTCCGTCTTAGCAACTAGAATTATGTCTATCACATAATAGGTGTTCAATAAGTATTCGTTGAATGAATGAATGGTGATGAACAAGTAGCAGCATCTTATGTATCAGAATAATGCCACGTAGTAAGTAATGTGATCTCTGTTCTTAAGGAATGCACATTCTGAGAAAGATGGCCACTCTGGGTCCAAATTTTGTTATCTGTAGAATGGAGGGAGTTACATACTTCGTGTTTTTATGATTCTATTTACACATTTCCTCCTTTGCTTTACTATTGGAGGAAGGAGTAGAAGAAGTAAGAAGCATCGTGCTTCTTTCTGCCCAGAATGGCTGACTAGCTTCTTGGATTAGGATTTGAAGTAATGACAGTCCTCCTGGAGGATATTGAAGGAACGCGTAGATGTAATTATAATTAGCAGGAGGTAACATGAGGGGAGGATGGTGGTGTAGGGGTGAGAACAGGCTGTGGGCACATGGGTTAGTGAAAGATGGGCATGTTAATGTACAACAAAGCCTTGGTTCAAGAGAGAAATATATTGAATGAGAGAATTAAATGAGGAAAGCTACAAACGAGGAGCTTGCTCTCATTAACCAGGTGTGTGACCAGGTCACATAACTTCTTTGAGCCTTGGTTTCCTCATGAGGGCTTTGGACTAGAAGATCATCAGTTCCCAAATTATGAACACTCATTCTACTAATACCCTGTAAAACTGATCCCGTCATCAAATGGAGAAACTTTGCATACTACCATGTTTTATAAATTCTAAGATGAGCTGCTTTTACATTTCATCATCTTGGTAATGAGGATGCAGCTTAAAAATTATTTTGATAAGAAAGTATTGTGTCATGGTTTGATTGACAACTCTTTTTTAATTTTCTGGTGGAGCATAAAATAATGGTGCGTCAAAATACCACATGTTCAATAATGCACATCAGCATAAGAAAGTCTGTAAGAAGTCTTTATTAGGAAACCCATGTAACCTAGATTTTCCTGATCTGGTTTGACTATAGAAACTTCTCCTCAACCCTCAAGAGGAACTACTTGTGAACATTGTTTTCAGAGCCAGTGTTTCACAGGATATGTTTTGGGGAATGCTGGATTAGGTAATCTCATAGTCTTAAATCCAGAGAATTAATGGAATATTAGTCATAATAAAATATTTGAAAGTGGAACTCTAGAGAGATAATAAAGGATTCAGAGTAGTAATAAAGAAAAAAATTTAATCCATCATTTATTTTTTTAAATTTCACTGGTTTATTAAGCAAATATTACTGTTGCAGTTTTTAAACTAAATTCTAAGAAACATAGCCAGAGCCATCATTTAGAAAACATCTTTTAGGAAGAAAATTTAAATAGTAATAATTAAAATGGAGAGTTGAATAAATATTTAAATACAACATACACTTATTTAGGGCTTACTCTTCTTAGGGCACAGTGTGAGGTGCTGGGGATGCAAAGATGACCGAAATTATCCCCCAGTCCCTCAAGGACATATTGAATAATTCAGAAGTCTTATGCCTTTTCTTTAGTTATCTGGCTGATAAAGAAAGCTGTACATTTTTTGAATTTTTTTTTTCTCCAGAATCTCTTAGATTTTCTGGAATGTATAGCTAGACTCAGATTTAGCTGTCCACTGAGTGGCAATTGCAGACGTATTTTCTGCCCATCGAGCTTAGTTAATTTAGATTTTAAATTGGATTTGGGTGATAATGTAATTTTAGAAATTTACAAAGCTGAGCTCTTAGACAACATAAGTTTTATTTTCTTTCTAACAAAAGCATACTTGATGTTACATGGAAATAAAATTCTGCATGGTAATCTAAGAGGGGGCTCCTTTCCTTCCTTTTTGTGGGTGGTTACCTCTCATCTCCTCAGTCTGTGCTCCCAAGGCGGTGAGGGAGGATGGGAGAGAGAACTATTTTTTGCAAGTCTTTTTGATTGCATGTGAAATGTAGAATGGAAATGAGCCTGTCTGTTTTTAAATTTTTTTTTCTGTACTGGCTATGATGTTCTAGTGAAGACCCATACTGGAAAAAAAATTAAAAACAGGGAACTCTAACTTCGTCAGACATTTCACATGCAATCAGATAGACTTGAAGTTAAGTAACTTTCTCTTCCACTGTTGTCACTTGATGATGGCAGTGCCTTTAAAACTTCTCTTTTTACTCATATGCTTTGCAAGTAAGAAAATGCTTTTTTGGATCAAGACATGTTTTAAATATTTCCCTAAACTCTAGTCTTTATGGTCCACATTAATACAAAAGTCGTTGCTCTTGTATTTGCATTACATTTTGAAGTACTGATGAGTACTCTTTAGTTTTATTTGCTACCCTTAGAGAATGCTGATAAAATGACTATCACGCCTGTATTCAACAATTAAAAAATTTGTAACCCACAAGTAAAAGAAATGTAAAATGTGGTTTCTGTCTTACAGAGTTCATTCAGATGAGTGTATCATCGGATGAATGTAGTGGTAAAGCTCTCTGTTGTCACCTCTCAAGAAAATCATGCAGCCTTACAGATTACTTAATATCAAAGGCTAGAATTTAAAATCATACTAATAGACTTTAGATACTGTGGCAAATACATTTACTCCCATTGACTTACAGTGAGAAAACATTGGCATATTTCCCCTTTAATTTTAAAACTGCCTTATTTCTCAGCTGCCCAATTTTCCCTCTTCCAAATCAGAATCTACATTTTACCTTGGCTATTTTGCTTTGTTAAATTAGCTAATCCCACTTACACGAAAGACTCTTTGATTACCACCTTGACATTGTTCATATTTGACCACACTACATCTATCAGCTTATCTGGATGGAGTTCTCTCCCCTATTTGGATCTTCTCTGGCCCTGTGACCCTGTAGATGCTGTTTCTGCAAATAATGTGAGTTTTCCATATCCCAATTATAATTGGACCTAGTCAATGTAGGTGGGCAAAGTTTAAGAGTGTTAATGTCTTCTTTGTTAACTCTCTTTACACAAAACTTTGCATATATTTTTACTATAAGACTGCACATTGTATTGATTGTTTTTCTTATCTTTTCTGCTACAGTATGTGCTCCCCTAAGGCAGAAACCTTGACTTATTCATTTTTAACTTTCCAGTACACATCACAGTTCTTAATTCACTGTAGATGTTTAATAAATAGTTGTAGAAGGTATGAATTAATATTAGGCTCAACAGTTTATGTCTTCAAAGAATTTATAATCTGGGAAAATAAAGCAGAAACAACTGACGACATTTGAGAATAATTGCAATATATTATATTAGCTCATGTAAATAGTACCCTGCAGGGTAAATACACTAGTACTAAGGATATTCAGATGGAAGATCAGAGTAGGGGTGAATTTATCAGGATATGTAGACTTGGAAGGAAAATTTCCTTGAAAATATTTTCTTAGTTTATCTATTCAAACCTTCAGTATGGAAACCAGAAGGCCAATTTTATCATTCAACTATGCACCACTAAACCATATGGTCTTGTTTAATTCAAGAAGTTTAAAATGGTGTGTTGCCGTGGCATGCTTATACGTCCATTAATGTTAATTAGAACTCTGTGCATGCATCAATATAATATAACTGAAACTGCTCTGTAGAACTGTCTTATATGAAGTAATAGAAAAACAGCAAGAAGGCATTAAATGTGATTATTACTATGAGAAATAAAGATACGATTTTTCTCACATATAGAAAGGAAAACAAATCCTTACCTTAAAAAGAAACAATTGTCTGCTTTCTGATTCCTAAGATCTAGAGTTTTTGTTTTTTGTTTTCCTTTTGTGTTATATTTAGGACTTAGAGGACAGATGAAATTAAACCGAACCTAAATGTAAAAACCAAGAATGTTTTTAAAAAATGGAAACTAAGTTGAGGTACTAATTTTATACTTTCTTTAGTTATGGATGTTCCCTGCTACCACCTGAAGCGGAGAGTTACTGAACTATCTCCGAAGGGTAAAAACATTGTTTGGCCAAAGGATTTTGCTCTCTACGCCTATCAAAAATTCATCACCAAAGAATGTCTGTTGAGTCTCTTACACATGGCTCCAGGTTGGGAATGATGATCTATAGTCTGAAAGGGATGACATTAAATACATAGAGCAAATTAGCAGAGACCGCATGTCTAATTCTGTGTTCAACGTCCAGCCAAGCACTCTCTGAGAGCTATTTTGAGTACACCACTTGGCTTAAAGGATTTCACTTGGAAGGAAGGAAGGTAATGCCAGACAATGTCTGTACCAAGATATGCAATTGTAAATTTCCAGATGTAAAAGCATATTCTTTTTTTGTTGTTTACCTACTCCATTCATATTCAGGTTTTAGTATTTGCGTTGCAATTACTTGTCTCCATCTCTACCACTGGAGTATGAACTTTTCCGTGTATTCATCTCTTGCATTGGCCATTTCCACTGGGTGTTCAGAAAGCTCTCCTTTCCGATAGCAGCATAGTCAACTTCCTCTCCTTAAGGCAGGGCGGTGCTCAAAAGTCACCTCCCTGAGTCTTACCTTGACCACTCTATTTAAGGTTACAGCCCTTACTTCTAGCAATCCCAGTCTTCTTTGCCCTGCTCAGTTTTGCTTTTTCTCCATCCTGTATACTTAACACCTTCTAAGAGGCTATATAGTTTTCTTACTTATTTTCACTGTGTTTTATCTGTCTTCCCCTACCCCTGCTGGAATGGGAGCTCCATGAATGTAGGATCTTTATTTCGTTCACAGATATATCTTAAGTACTTAGAATAATGCCAGCGTATAGTAGGTGCTCAGTAAGTAATATTGAATGAATGAATGAGTATTTTTTAGTACAGTGCCTGGCACTCTGTAAACACTCAACATTTTTGATGACTTAAAAAACCAGTAAGAAAAATGTCAGATCAGTGGTCCTCAAAGAAAGTCCTACAGCCCTAGTTGCATGGAAACCAGAGGACTGAAGCCAGAGTGGCATGGCATCTTAGATTGTATGTTAATCTCAGGAATGTTTTTCCTGTATAGGTCTATGTTGAGAGAAAAAATCAGAAAAATTGAGCATGCTTCTACAAGCATGGAGCTTTTCTTTCTTGTGCTTTGCATTTTCTTCTTAAAGCCTTTATTAAATTACTAGAGTGCAAAACAAACAAAACACAAGAGAAAAATGGTTCATGGCATATAATTTTATATTCTATTATAAAAATGGACTAGATTTGGTTTTTATAAATGCCCACTTATTTAGAAATTCCTAACACTGCTACATCTGGGATAAAAGTTTCTTTAATTTCCCAGTATGACAGACTAATAACCAACTGAAAATTATAATTTATAGTGAAAATTAAAATACACCATTTTTAAATATAGTAGCAAGATATTTCAACATGAACTTTACTGTTTTAACCTAGTTAATTCAAAGCAAAACAAGATAGTCTTATCTCTTATTCACTTATTATTTTGGGAAGATATTTAATAGTTTCATTTTGTCTGATCCTAGGACCAAAATTAAAGTTATGGGATCTTTGGATTTTGTTTTGTTTTGCTTTTTCGCACTGAAATATAAGATTTATGACTTAAAAGTGCTCTAAGATTTAGTTAACAGATTTGATTTACTTCTAAACAGGACTTTAAAAAGCCTTTCAACGTTTTATAGACTTTGTGAGAATCCCGTTTGAACCTTGTCACTGACCCTATGCTGAAGGAATGAACACAGAGAATACAGACATTGGCTAATAGACAAATGTTTTTACTTTTCTGGATGTACTGTAGTGATTATTACTTTTCTCTCTTATTATCTTAAGTTGTTAGTGATAGTTTTCAAGCTGAAAGTTATTGCATAATTTAAGAAGAAAGAAGAAATTTGTAGCATAATTTTTCCATGGGCATTGCAGTCAGATAGCCTGGGATTTGAGTCAGTATATCTATTTGCTGTTTGTCCTTAGTAAGTTATGTTATAACCTCTCTGAGCCTCAGTTTCTGTATCTGTAAAATGGGTGTGACATTTACCTCCTAGAATTATTGAGAGGATTAAATGTAGTTACGTGAAAGTGCCTAGAAATGTGCCTGGCACGTAGTAGGCACTCAAGTTTTAATTTTCTTCTCTTCTTTCAATTCTCATTTTAATCATTTTTAAAGATAACTTGTGAGGAAAATACTGTTCTAAGGGAATTATTATGGAAAAATAATTACCAATAAAATACTGCAGCACACTGAAATACCTGATCTGGTTACCTTTTAAAATACAGTTTTAACTTCAGAATTCAGTGTAATCAAAATGATAATATAATACTGCATTTGTTTAGACAGTGTTTGTTAAGTGCTAATTGCTATGATCCTTATAGCAGACCTCTGAGGGTGGTAGCACATAGAGAGACCCATTTGTCTAAGGTCACGTGACTAGGAAGGAGGCAAGGCAGAAAGTGAACTCTAATTCAAGACAATACTGGCTTTGAGGCAACAATATGGAACAAGCTTTGATATAAAAAGAGACTTTGGGCATATTTTAGCAAATAAATGCCCTTGGATAGGGTTCAAGGTGGGTCTGATATATACCAAAGTTACTCTGTATGGAATGGTGTTATGATTAGATACCAAAGTGGCAATATTACCCTCTCAGATATGCTTTGTGTTGCGTGTGTATACACATATGCTCACTTGTGGCTTCGAAGTACTCTATTAACCATTTAGATAAAGGAAAAAATCTTTCCCTAACATACTTCTAAGCCAATTTAGGGGTCATTGAACAGATGTCATATAATGCTAATGTTAAATTACCCTGTGTAATAAGAAAATTACAGTACCTAAGTGAAGATAGTAAAGGGAAACCATCCAATGAATTATTCTAGAATTTCAAAATGAAATGATTTCTTTGAAATTAACAGTGGCACCACATGACTTTAGAAAAGTGAGTCTGATAGGGAAAAGGGAAATTAGAGACAAAAGTGAAGCCTTTCTGTGTTTATATATGCCAGCTTTGGGTTATGATGCTAGGAGAGCTAATGTAATAGTACAGCTTTCAATTGTCCAGGAAGTGTATTATTATTAAACTATGTGGCAAGAAATTTATTAAAATCTGACTAACTTTTCATTGTTTAGTATTAAATCACGATGGTTGTTTCTAGTCCACATATACTTCCTTTTGCTATTAGGTACACTTTAAAAGCCTAATTATTTTGAGAACATAGTATGACCAAAGAATAAAAATGTACAAAGTTTGACAACTTTAAATAAACACTAGCATTTCTTAAAGAACAAACCTCACTTACAGTTAGGAAACAATATTTATATTTAAGGTTGAAAAGCCAGGATGTAGGAAAATTTTGCTAATTTGGAAGATGACCTTTAAGTGCACCAAAACCAAATAATTTGTAGGCTATGACATAGGGCACATTCCTACAAAATTTGTGTGAATACTGCTTTAGTGGTTCTTGAAAGACAAACAAAGAAAGCTGGAATGAAATCTTTATCCCCCTTACAAATAAGACGGAGACTAACAAAAGAGTACAGCAGCACTCTTTCAAAGCTTGCCATTAAAACGAGGTCTCTGTAGCACAGCTAATGAGATGGTTCATAGTAGAAAACAATCTGTTTTTAAGAATGTTTAGATCAAAAGTAATTTCTAATCTATGAAATAAAGTTTTTTCAATACCCTTCATTCACCAGTGAAGCTTTTATGTTTGTCTTATTTACTTCAATCAGATGTTTTCAATTTTACCTTTTTTCCTTGTACAAATCCTTGACATGGTTCGTCAATACTGACCAACAGTTTTATTCTTTTTCTTCAGAAAAGAGAGATTTTGGAGAGAGGGAGAATGAAAAAGAGAGAAACATCTTTGCCTAAACGATTTGCAAGCATCTGTGCTTTAAGCTACTTTTTATGAACACTCCTTAGTAAATGACTCAAGGTAAAAAAGCAGAAAAGCATCCAATGTTAGGAAATTGCAATCCAATACCATGTAATTTAAACCTGCAGTTGCTTCTCTTGTACTAAATGACATACAGATGGGTAGCTTAGTTCTCTCAACTTTGGGAACACAATTGGCCTTTTTGTATGAATGAACGTATATTAACAAAAATATTTTAGACAGAATTGTTTAATTCTAATTGTATAGATTTTAATTATCTATGCCATTGGAAAGAATAATTTTAACCAAGTTATTTTGTCATGTTAGATTTACAATTAATGAATTTTGGGGGATAAAATCCACAAAGATACAACCCTTTCAACATACAAAGCAATAAAAACAAAAAGTTACTTTTTAAGACGTCTATAGCAAATTGAGCAGAGACTCACCTATCACAGCCAGTTCTGCATTCAAGTTGTGGAGAGGCTTGTTCTGACAGGACAAACATTTCTCAGGGAATCATTTCTATCTCTTAGAAAATATTAAAAGTGTAAGTAGTAGGTATTTGCATAAAGCCTAGTGTAATATGGGGTTCAGTGAGATGAGAGACCAACATGCCATTAGTGTGATTTGCCAGCTGTTCCTGTGGATCTTTTCAGGCCAGAGCAGGGCCAACATCCTTTGTGGAAGGTCAGAAGAGGCGCTATTTGACAACCCACAGGCCTACTCAAAGGTGTGTTTTGCTGTTCGGCTCTGGTTTGCTCTTTTGCTGCCTCCATATTTTCTCATAGAGAATCAACCACTCTATCTTGGTGGCCCTGATTCTGGAAGCTGATATCCTTCTTCAATCCCACAATCAGAGTCAGTGGTTAGTTAAGTTTCTCCTGTTTTAATTTCAGTGATCTCGTATACTATGACATTAGGTGCCTTAAAAGTAAAAGAAGTAGAAAGCATTTCTATTCCTAAATCATATTTCTTTTATGTTTCAAAACAAATTGAGTTTAATATTTGGGGAACTAAGCAAGCTTTCTTTCAGTAATTTCGTAACATGGTAGGAAATTTTTGCATGTGGTGACATCTGCGTGCCTCTTTCGCACTGTGATGGAAAAGCAAAGAAAAGCAATTTTACTGCAGTGAGTAAGGGTTGCTGTGTCTGGAGTTATTGATCATCCCGTGGTACTCATGGGGGATTGGTTCCTGACCCCCTGCAGATACCAAAATCTGAGGATGCTCAGGGCCCTTATATAAAATGGCGTAGTATTTACATATAACCTATGCACATCCTCCCTTATACTTTAAATCATCTCTAGATTACTTATAATACCTAACACAATGTAAATGCTATGTAAATAGTTGCCTTAGCATGGCAAATTCAAGGTTTGCTTTTTGGAACTTTCTGGAATTTGGGGGGGGAATATTTTCCATCGTGTTTGGTTGAATCCATAGATGTGGAATCTGTGGATACAGAGGGCCGACTGTATTTCTTTTCAGTCATTTGTTCAGGTAAGACAAAATACCCCATATAAGCGGGTATTGTCTGGACATTTTATTGCGGTCTGTATAAGTTGAAGTAAAAGCTAACATTGTTATTAGAATCTAATTAAAATTATTTTACCATTCAAATATATTTAGCCAGTGAAGTCTTTCTAAGTATACTTTATAAAAAGAAAAATGTAGGTCTCTAAATAAAATCACATTCACTTTTGCTTTTCTTTGTCTTTCCTCCCTCCCTATTTTTCTCACTCTTTGTTTGGAACTTCTTGAATCTGCATTAGTGTAAATGCCTTCTCCTGCAGTCTATTAAATGTTTCTTGCTGCCCGTTTAAGCGCGGTAAGATACAGTCTTGCAAGAGATATTTGTTTTTAAGGACTCTTCAGAACCTAGTGAAGCCTCTGACAGAATCACAGAGAATTCCTAGCTGTGGAAAGATACATCTTTAGGGTTCAGTAAACAAATAGGATAGTATTTAAATCACCCAGGTTGGAAATTGAATGAGGAAGGTTTCGGGCTATTCTACTAAAACGAATGGAGAGTTATTGTTTAATATAATATGCCCATCCTCTTATATATACAGCATAAATGCTTATAAATAGAGTTATGCTTTTTGAATTCATTTGAAAAAAAAGAAATTCAAGGTACTGGGAGACGTAAAGGATGTATTCCCACCTCGTGAATGTTCAATGGGTTTTTACTGTTGCCTGCCAGCAGCTTTGGCTATAGCACATTGTCAGTGCTCCAGTGGAATCACCTGAATCTTGAGTACCATTCTTTTTAAACTGAGAGAAATAGCCAGCTGCAGTTCAGGTAAGTTTGTCTAGTGTGTTAGGGACTGACCTGGTCATTGACAAGTGACTGCAGAAGCTGTGCTGTGATGGCCAGCCAAAGCAGTTATTTAGGATTCAAGCTAAAAGTCCTCCTTCTCCCACATCCTCTCTCTTTCCAGGGTCATGTAGGGATAAAAAGAGCTGTAAGGTGGTCTTTTCCCAGCAGGAACTGAGGAAGCGGCTGACACCCCAGCAGTACCATGTCACTCAGGAGAAAGGGACCGAAAGGTAAGGCGAGCTTACGAAAACGCCATTAAGCAAGAGCTAGTTTTCTTCATCCTCCTTATCCCCCCGCCCCACCTTTGAATCCTCTTCCTTGCCACTTAATTTAAAGGATTCTATACTTATTTGCTAAAGTCTACAAATTAGTATCCTTGAAAAGGTTGAAAATGGTATTGCTTAGATTAAGACTAAGTTTTATTTATTCTTTCCCCCATTTAATGAACACTCTATCTTTTGTAAAGTCACAAGGCTTTTGTTAAGGGCCTGTTTCTAGTTTACTACAAAATGTGTGGAAGTAATAGCGATTTAGGTACATTTTTTGGGAAGACATCAGAGTAAGCAAAACCATGAGGGACATGGCACTTTGCCAGGATACTGAAAATTTGAAGGTGGCCATTGTAAGTATAGACGTTTTGGCTGCAAAAAGAAGGTAGCATAATTTAGTTCCTTTCTACCCCACTCCAATTTCTTTTTGAAGCACATGTGGAGAAAGTATTTATTGGCTCATTTGTGGTTGGAATGTCAAAAATTTTCAATAACTGCCCTCACATGGCTTGGGTCCTTGGAAGTTTGCCCTAAGTCCCGAAAAAAGAGTTTGTTCACTTCCAAGACTGTTTGTAGTGAATAAAGTCTCTCTCAGCTGATTCCAGCTCAAAGGTAACTTGCCAAAGTCCAACCATTTTGTTGTCTAATTTATACCATGGAGCTTGGCATAAGGCTGTAACTTACCTCTGATCCAAATTTATTAATGATGTAACTTCTTGTTTTCATTCATGAACTGAAAGAGCTCTTTACCACACGTGGGGTCTTTGTTAATAGGCAACACTGTCTTCCTGTCACAGTATATACTGTTTACTGAATTCACCAAATGCTGAATCTCTGACAACGTACACCTTTACTGCACAATGAGTTAGCGATGGACTTCGGTCTTGGTCCAAGTCATCTACCCGTCCTGTTGTGTACATGACTAGCAAAATGATTTAATGCACACAAACAACTAGAGATTAGGTCATTCTTAAAAATTCTGTTTATAAAAAAATTGGACCTCATAAAGAGGGTGAAAGGATAATAAAAACAAGCTGCAGAGCACAGACTTTTTGTTGGGCTAGCACAGCTGATTTGTATTAGCTGAATGACCTCCTAGCCTTTAAGATTGTTAACTTAGAAAAATATTCCCTTAAAGCTGCAATATTCCTTTTCAAACCAAAAAATAAGACTCCTTCCACTGGAAGTGTTGGACCCTTCTGCATTTTCTGGTATATACTCTTGGACACTGTAGAGTAGCAGAAATCTTATGTAATAATTTTTTTTTCTGTGAATCTGTACTACAGGCTTCTTTTTTTTTTTAATAGGAAAAAAAGTTTTCTAAGCATTACATAACTAGATGGCCTGATTTTTAAAAAAATTTAACCCACACTAGTTTGGAGTTGTTATATGCACATTTTATTATACAGATTTGAAATGTATTAGTAATGTTCAGATTTCCATATGTTTGGTCTGTTCTCATTTTAGGACAAAAAGCCCTTGAAAGTTTTCTTAGAAAAATGTATTTTAAGCAAATAAGTTCTATAAGAAATAATGCTAACTTGTTTAATTAAATTTTTTTATGCTCTGTTTATTGTGTATCAGTGCCTTCGAAGGAGAATATACACATCACAAAGATCCTGGAATATATAAATGTGTTGTTTGTGGAACTCCATTGTTCAAGTAAGTATGTTAAAAACCTATGGATATGGACAAATCACAGATGGCAACAAACTTGGTATTGTCTGTTCACATTAGAATCTTTCCATTACTAAATTTTCTTTTTTCTAATTTTTCTATTTCCCCCCCCCCCACCAAAACAAAAGTAATTATTGACTTTGACGATAAACTACCAGTTTGATAGACTGGCTGATTTCTCATTGTTTGGATCTTTAAAATACCTAACGTTAACTTGTTCATCTTAGTAACCATGGTGCTTAGCAGAGCTATAAAAGAGATTTTGGTGAACGTAGAAATGTCTATGTATTTATTGATTTTTCTGTCATCGAGTGATGGCCCTAAATTTATTTATTTGACCATGATGGAAGTTCTCTGTGTGCGTCTTTCAGATTGAATAGTATCCACCAAGTTGATTATTCATACTTGAGCAATGAAGGGCAATAGCTGTATTGAAAATAAAGTGGGAAATATAATAGATATTTGTGCATATATAAGTAAATTACATACTCTGAGTTTTGCATTAATCCAGAATCTTTGTTTTAAAGATCCCAATAGTTTACTATAAAACAGGCCAGTACATAGACTTTTTCAACAGAATAGTTAATTCAGACAGTGTATTCTGGAGCTTATGGATCTTAATCAAGAAAGAAAGCTCTTTACTAAAAATTTATTTATGTAGGTGGAGAAAATCCTAGAAGCCCTGTACTTCCCATAGGGATGCTGATTTGGGGGAATAAAAAGAAAGAAACCTTAATTGAGAGTAAATGTCATTTATTTAAAACAGAATTACAGACTTCTTAGGGGAAATGAACAAACAAGAATCTGATATGTGTAGCAAGTAAAACATACTTAACATCTCTCCACAAATGTTTCCTTTTGAAAACACTAGCATTTACAGATTTCCCAGAAATAACAGGAAACAGTAGTTTCCTTGAAAAAAAAATTTTTTAAGTTTAAAACCTTTCTTAACTTGCATAAACCTTATTGCACATTAGTGTTGGTTGAGAATCTGTTCTGAATTCTTACGTATTTATTCTTTCTGTTAAAAAAACCAGCCCTTCAAATTGTCACCCATTTCCTCTCAGAAAACACACGTCTTTATATTTCAACACCTTTAGTTTGTGTCATAATAGTTGATATAACACTTAAGATAGTTGCTGAGCCATGTTAAACTTGTTAATATCCCAAATGGTAAAAATTGGCCACATCTCCTTTGCTTTTTGTTTAAGATTCTTCATTTCTTTCCCTATTATGTGATTCAGTAAAGTAGTGGATCTAAGGAAAACTTACTGTTTTAAATAAGAAACAGAACTACTGTAAATGAAGGATTTAATCCATGTGACATCTTGAGTCACAAATAGTAAAAGCAAGACCCTTATCCAAACATAGGTGCTGCTGGGGTTCAGGATTTCATATTTGATGTGATATTGACTCTAAAGGAAACTTTAGCATTCTTGTAAGGAAAGCTTTTGTTTTCTAAGTTATTAAGGAATATAGTTTAATATTTTTTATTCTATATTTAAAAAAAAAAAAGTGTGCTTCTCCATACTTGGTTTCTTGTCATTTCTAGGGGGAACAGTATCCCTGCTTTGGCCTTAATTGTAGAATACAGTATTCTTTGTCCTGGTGCCACTTTCTTCGTACTGGAGAACTTGTACCCTGGGTGGCCACAGGGCATGGGGCCACAGGGCATGGACAGTTTTGAGGGAAGCAATTTTCTGGTCCTCAACCGCTATACAATATACTTTCCTGAAACTGCTGTCTGTGTCTGAGAGAGTCTGTAGTCGGCCACCTCTTCCTTCCAATCTCCTCTGTCATAGTCGCCCTTCTCCCACTTCACAAAAGATATCATACCTTCCACCCATCCCAAATATTACTATGACTTGTTGTCACAGGATAAAATCTTGAAGGCATCAAGCAAAAGGACAGTTCAGGAAGGCATTACTTCTGAAGGAGAGACCCATGAAAGCAAGGACAAAAAAAAAAAAAAAACTGAGAAATATTGAACTGGTAAAAAAGTATTGAAACAGTATTTCATCTTGGAAAGGCTCAGTCTGCCTGCCAGCTGTCTGCTTATCTGTCTCTCCATCTGTTGTCCGTCTATCCATTTTCTACCAGTCTTAAGTGAGATGTGTGTCATGAAAACATGTATCAACATATTTATTCAAAAATTTTAAATGAAAGTCTTTGTGTGTGTGTGTACAGGAAATAAGTCTGATTTACTTGATAGACAGGACGGTGAGGACTGCCTTTGCAAATTAGGTTATATGGTGGACTTCTCCCGTTCATTAACTGATCTAGATATGTCACTCTAAGATTTTGACAGAAATATATTTTAAGCATGTCTATATACAGAACACCAGGTAATTTATCTTTTTTCAATTATTTAAATTTTTGATAAGAAATTTTAGCTGTCACTTTAAAATGTATGAGGAAGGGTGTATCAGTCAGCACCCAATATGGATACAGAAGCCACACAGTAATTTGAACAGGAAAGTTTAATGTAGAGAATTACTGTGTGTGACAGAGGATTATGGTGATGAGGGATTGGCTAGTAAGAAGTAAATAGAAATTCTAAAGAATACAAAGATAGCAAATATAGGAAGCTATCGTGGACCCTAGGGCTGAGACAGAGCCCAAGGAAGAGCTTTCCCTGCAACCCGCCCCCCGCCCAGCCTTTCTGGGGCTGATGGCACAGGAGTCACTGGGGCCATGATGTTGTAAATTTCTGGAAATCTGCCTTCTGGAATTTGCTAGAAACCTCCCCTCTGGGGTGCTGGGGAAAGCTCTTTGCTGGGAGGTGTCTCCCTGGGAGTGCTCCACTACAAAACTACCTGAGGGAAGTGCTAGGGGAGGCTGCTGGCCACCAGGTGCTGCTCACTCCTGTGCCCTGAAGCCTGCACCTCGCTCCAGAGAAGCCAGGAGCCTGTCACCTGAGAAGCAGTGAAAAGGGCTGGGGGCTGGAGAGACTGCGCAGGCTAAGGAGTTGGGTGCTGGGGAAGCCGCCCACGTTGCAAGGGCCTGCAAATAGAGAATCTGCATGCACTGCGGGAGCCAGATGCTAGAAAAGCCACGGGCTCTGCAGGAGCCTGTTGAGAAAGCATACTGAAACCAGGAAGGAAGAACCTCTTTCTCCTGCAATCCTTCTCCTGTGCCCTCTACTGACAAGGTTTAATATCATGTTAGCTGACAAAAAAGTATTTAATGGTCCCAGATCCATTTTAGCAGAGCAGGCAAGGAAGATGGATTTAGAGGTGAGAGGCAATAAATAAATTGGTAACTGGCACAGAGTCTCTCTGTTTTGTTTTCAAAATTCTTTTATGGGTTTGTGAGCAAAAGTTTGAAAACCACTCAGTAGTCTAGTGTATTAATGGCAGCACTATCAGACACCCTCTGGAGATAGCTGGTTTTGTACTTTGAACACAAAGTGTAGGAAACAATTGAGGTGCGTGTGTGTGTGTGTGAGTGTGAATGAGAAAGTGTGTGGAGTGTTTGTTTGTTAGAGAGGAGGGAGTGAGGTGGAAAAGACTACATAGAGGAACAATGTGAGAAATAACAGTGGGAGGGAAACAGATAAGAAATAAAAAGAAATAAGAAGGAAGTGCTGAGTTTAAAAATGCCCATCATTAGCGCTATGTAAAGGTTGTTTTCCCAACTGCTATTTCTGTTATCTTATTGACACTCTGTGTGTGTGTGTGTGTGTGTGTGTGTGTGTGTGTGTGCACGCATGCAGCATTCACATATATGTATAATTCTCATCATTTACTTGACTGATATATATATGTATATATAATACTTCCTTACAAAAAAGACCATTCAAACTTGTACTCTACCCTAAATACACTCCCTCTCAACAATATACTGCTTTTTTACTGCTTACCAAATACAAGAACCTTATTCACAGGCTGCTTTATAAACCAAATGTGTAATTTATTCCATGGTTCACATTTTCTTTACATTCACAAATTCTACCAAGCTAGTTTATTTCTCATATAATTCTACTGACTTTCAGTTAGTAAATTAACTGACAGAAGTAAGAATGTTCTCTCCTCTGGTTATTTGAACTTCTAAACTTTCATGAAATGAATTTGTTGAACATCAGATAAACCAGAAAAGGCATTGGTGAAACAATTTAATTCAGTAAGTATTTTTGACATCTTGTACTTTGCTCTGGCTGACCCTTTGCCAGGTGTTGTGAAACAAAATAAACTTATGAACTATTTTTTTCCTTAAGGTGCTTATAGTTTTGTTGGAGTGATAAGAAAAACACAATAAACAGTTACAAAGTGTGGAAAAATAACATTAAAGTCTATCTGAATATGACTGTTTGATATGCTTTCATAAGTAATAGGAATGTATACGACTGCATCAAAGTAGGGCCTGTTTTCATGGAGGAGAGGAGAACACACTTTACCAGGCAGAGAATATCTGACAGAGAATGCCATATGAGACGAGGAATTAGAGATAGGATCAAAACTGGATTTTTCAAGGACATAATTATGAGACTGGTCCAATAGGAGTGGGGAGGTAAGGTATGTTGGGAGGAATGGAGAAATGGCTGGAGGGTTAAAAAGGACCAAATAAGGAAGCCCTGGGATCCCAGAGAAGACACTTAAGTTTCTGCTTGAAATTCTTTAAGCCTTGGCATCCTTTCCTCCAGGAAGCCCTATCTGAAACTTCCGGGTTGAACTCTAGTGTCCTTCATCTCTGTTCCCATAGCACCTTGTATGCACTTCCATCATTGCATTTTCTGCTGTGTTCTGTAATTATCTGTTTATGTGCCTGTTTGTCCACTAGCAAGTAAACTCCACAATTGCAAGGCCATGCCTTAGTCGTATTTATACCTCTAGTCCCTGGCATGTAATAATCACTAAATATTTGTTTGTTGATCAGATGCGTGTCTGAACTTTGTGAGACAGGTTGTGGAGAGACTTTGAATAAGACAAAAGCATGATGAAAATGGGAATTAAGCTGTAACAGTTCACAAGATAGATTTCTGGAGCTGAAAAGAGAAGGAAATAGGGCTTTTACAGCTTCAGTGGGAACTTTTTTCCTTGTTAGCTGATAAACCTCAATGTTATCCATGTGTGATCAGCTCCTGATAATTTTAAGACTTTCAAGAACCACATAGGATCGTTTTTATTTTCTATACATTTACTAATAAGGCCTTGCACTGAATTAATAGCTCATTTTACACAGGTTCACTAATGAGGGTGATGATAATAATAATGGTAATAATAATAATAATCAAGAGCTAATACTTACATAGCACTTAACCTCTTGCCAGGCATGGTTCTAAGTGCTTTATATATATGAACTCCTTTAATCTTCACAACAACACATTTTATAGATGAAGAAACTGAGAGGATAATTGTCTTGTGAAAAACAGACAGTATACAAGTGGATTTAAAATGGCAATAGTCAAACTTTTAGGAAAGAATAAAGTTAAATAATTATAAGAAAATAAAGTTTTAATATTTTGTTTTGGTCACTCGAATCTGGTTATTTTACTCAGCATAATTGGAACAAATGGAACACACAGACACACAGACACACACACCTCAATTCCTTAAAAAATTTGCCTTTGTCATAGTAAATATTCAAATTGACAATTGAAGACCATTCCAGTCTAGGGAGGGCTGAACCAAAAGTAAATAGATCCATCATGGTAGATCATTAAGAAGAACTCAGCTTCAGGCTGGTTGTTATCCTTGGGGAAGTCCCTTGGAATCCTGACAGGAAGATGTAGCCAGTATTCAGGAAACCATCAGGCCATGCAACATCTGCAAAGTAGGGCAGCAGCTGGATTCATGGGCTGGATTCTAGTTATTAAAATTGGAATGTCACTTTATTTTCACTATTAACCCCCCATTACATTTTCTCAAGTAGCTGTGTTCCAAATTTTTACCACTTGTTTTTTGAATTCTCTCCCTACTTTTCTGAGAAAATTGAGGCCACCTGACATGAGCTATCTTAAATGTCTTTCCTTCTACCTTGAAATTTCTTTGTATCTTCATTTTTATCAAACAATCAAAACAAGCACAGGCTAAAAGCAACTGGTGGAACCAGTTGAATATTAGCCCAGATGTGTGACCTCAAATTCATCACCTATAAAATGGGGAAAATAAAACCAAACAGGTGTAAGAACTAAATGCAGAAAAATGCCTAGTATATGGCAGGTATTCAACAATGTTAAGTTCAAGTGGGCCTGACCAAGTTTGGGGAACGTATCATACTATCACAACAGCCTAAGAAGCTCCTTATAATGTGAGAAAGTGCAGGCTTTACTAGAGAGAGTCTGACTGTTAACAGTAGATGTTAGTGTGATGAGTCACTGCTCCAGCTGTGTTGCTACATTTCAAATGGGACTCTGCTGCAAAACTATTAACACATGCTGCATTTCACATGCGCCTCCTGTGCAGTTTTATTCCAGGCTACTAGAAAATTTAAGCCCTTTTTCAGCTCTTTAAGAACATAAGCCCTTTCACTGAAGAAATTCCAGTTCAGTGCCACACACAATTTACTCAACTATACTGTTCCATTTACCACTAAAGGAGACTTTCAACATAAGCTTTTCCCCTTCTGGTATAGTGGGTTTTGTTTTGTTTTGTTTTGTGTGTGTGTGTTGGAGGTGGGCAGATGTGAAAGCAGGGAGGGGGAGGAGAAGGGGGAGGGAGAGATGGAGTTTTCCATCCTTACTTTCTATTCAAATCCTATTTTTCCAACCCTTTCCCTATCCATATGATAGTTACTCATAAACCATTCCAGTCACTATGGAATTCTACTAGGGAGAGTAACATGAACTTGACTTCAAGCTTTCTTTTTATGGAACACTAGCTGGAAATTGCTCATAATTCTAGCAAATGTTTCTTAACCTTTAACAAAGTACATTTAACTTGAATTTAAAAGAGCTGAATTGCCCTTCACCTCATTTTAAATCCATAAAAAAGTAAGCTTTCCAGTATAATGAAACCATTATGAAATGAACTAGATTTCTGAATAGTGACTTAAGCTTTTGTTGTATCTAAATAACTCATATATTATTTTGAAGAGTGTACAAAATTGACTTCTCTCATTCCATTGACCTTCCTGTCTTGTCCCCACATACAGTGATTTATAGGAAAAGAATCTGTAACGTAGGGAGGTACTTTTCTGTGTTCATTTCATCTGAAAGCTCAGGGCGAGACAACAGCTAGATTGAAAGAAAAGTACTTCCTGGAGCTACTGGCAAAGATAGGGAGCGAAAAACATTGTTAGTGCCTGACTCATTAAACCATCAGAAAAAAAAAAAAAAGAAAAACATAAATAGTATAAAAACATAGCATAAAATAAAGGAAGGAACAATTCCATTTTGAGAAACTGGAAAACTATAGTACGGCATGATTCAAAGTTTAACAGTATGCAAAGATAATTATAACTGCATTTCCCTAAATAAAAATTATATACCCACATATAGAAAAATTGAAGCAATAACTACACATAAAATCCCTGGATAGTTGAAACTGGGTATATGAGTATTTGTGTATATATATATGTGTGTTTTGGGGGAAGAAAAGTGGGGAAAGAGCAATCTTGCCTTGTATTTCCTAAACTACAATCCTAGTTCTTTAGTTAATTTTTCAGATGTAGACAGAAATAACTTAGATTTTTCTTAGTGAATTAGAATGGATAGAATAAATTAGGAAACAAAATAGGCAAATTTTTTTAAACTATAATTCATGTAAGTTTATCTTGTTTGTATAAACATGCATCAGAAAATCAATGAACATGTTATTCAAGTTCGCAGACTTTGAAATTATTTAAAGACAGCTTATAAAAAATAATGTACAAGTTTTATCCTGTACTTGTGAGGCAGTCCACAAAGCTGCTCTTCTTATTAATGAATAATACTTTTTTCGAAACATGGTCATCAATGCAATAAGAATTGCATAAATTTTCACTCAGAGACATGTCTTCAATGGGTTTTATACATGGATAAGTGACCTAACACATTACATTATCAAAGAAAAGTGCAGAAGCCATCCAGCGTACCAAGTGGAAATAAAGTTTTGTAAAGTTCCAGCATGGACTTGCTGTATAACCATAAGCAAGTTACTTAAACATTCCATCTCATTTTTCTCATCTGTAAAATGGTGAGAATAACATCAACCTTTTCTAGCTCATAGCATTACTGTACCAAATGAAATAATCACACAAAGATGCTATTAAAGATATAAAGAACAAACAGCTCATACAGCTTAATACAAAAAGAAAACAAACAACCCAATAAAAAAATGGGCATAAGATCTAGACATTTCTCCAAAGAAGACATACAGACGGCCAACAGGCACATGAAAAGATGCTCAATATCATTAATTATTAGAGAAACGCAAATCAAAACTTCAATGAGGTATCACCTCATACCTGTCAGAATGGCCATCGTCACAAAATCTACGAACAATAAATGCTGGAGAGGGTGTGGAGAAAAGGGAACCCGCCTACACTGTTGGTGGGAATGTAAATTGGCGCAACCACTATGGAAAACAGTATGGAGGTTCCTCAAAAAACTAATAATAGAGTTACCGCATGATCCTGCTATCCCACTCCTGGGCATATATCTGGACAGAACTATAATTAGAAAAGATACATGCACCCCAATGTTCACAGAAACACTATTTATGATAGCCAAGACATGGAAGCAACCTAAATGTACACTGAGAGATGAATGGATAAAGAAGATGTGGCACATATATACAATGGAATATTAGTCAGCCATAAAAAAGAATGAAATAATGCCATTTGCAGCAACATGGATGGACCTAGAGATTATTATATTAAGTGAAATAAGTCAGACAAAGATGAGTATCATATGATATCACTTATATGTGGAATCTAAAAAAATGATACAAATGAACTTATTTACAAAACAGAAACAGATTCACAGACATAGAAAACAAACTCATGCTTAACCAAAGGGGATAGTGGTGGGGGGAGATAAATTAGGAGTTTGGGATTAACATATTCACACTACTATATATAAAATAGATAAACAACAAGGACCTACGATATAGCACATTAAAAATTATTGTCAATATCTTGTATTAATAACCTACAATGGAAAAGACTCTGAAAAAGAACAGATGTGTATATATATATATATATATATATATATATATGTATAACTGAATCACTTTGCCGAACACCTGAAACTAACACAACATTGTAAATTAACTCTACTTCAATTAAAAAATAGTTTAAAAAGATATAAAGATATAAGTATAAAGTAAGGTTTGTGAAAACTGTGCAGCTTTAAATAAATTTACATGGTAAAGTATAAGCAGCCGCAAATCTAAAATTAAGTTAGTTTCTGTCCAATAATTTTTTTAAAAGTTTAGTCTGGATTCTAAATTCCCCAAATAATGGAACTTAGATGAGTAACTGATAGTTTTAATACATTAGAAGCTAGAAACTTCTTGAGAGAACACATCATGGCAGAATTTTTGTAACCCACATCTGCACCCCGTGCAGGGGCGTAAACCTTTGCATATCCAGGCTACTTAATTATTTGTTAAATAAATGGTTTAATTCCAGTAAATCAAGAGTAACCGCAGAGTTGAATGATTCAAGTTGATACTGGAATGGTGGAAGTATAAATAAATACTTGGTTATGGAGTCTCTAAATTATTATCCCCTACCACACTTTCCAAAGTAGCTTCTATAGACCACCCATGGAATTTAATTTTAGTGGATGCTTATTTCAGCAATAGCATTGCTTGCAACTGCAAAGATACACTGATTTCAACTAAGGGAGAGATGGAAATGTCTATGGCTGGGATCTTTTACAAGGAAACATTGAAAAGAGCAAAAAAGTGAAAATAAACAGTGTCAGCTACCGAAAGCTGTATCAGAAGAATAGTTCATAGTCAAACATGTGTATTAAATATAAGAAAGATTAAAAATAACTGAACTAAATAGTGACTCAAAATGCTAGAAAAATTACAGCAAGAACAACAAAATAAACTGGGATAAAATGGCCTCCTTTTTCCTCAAGGCATTTGCCAATTCTAGGCAAGGGAAGAAAGGTAAAGATTCCCGTCGATCAGAAGCAGAAGTGCCAGCAGACTAGGATTTCTCAGCTCCAGCACTATTGACATTTGGGCTGGATAATACTTGGTTGTAAGGGGCTGCCCTATACATTGCAGGATGTTTAGTAGCATCCCTAACCTCTGTCCATTAGATAGCTCTGTCCACTAGATAGATCTCCCCTGCCCTGTCCCCCACCATTGTGACAAACAGAAATATTTCCAGGTATTATCAAATACCCCAGGGAGGGGGTAGAGGGGGGCCAAAATCACAATTGATCTAGACAGTCTACAAAACAATAATCAAGCTCTGATTTGTAGGGTTTACTGATTTCTATGGTACAAATACTTCCACCATAGGCTATTTCAAGATACAACTGTGACATTACTTAACATGGAATTGGGAAGAGACGTGTAGTGACACCATTATATAGCATTTCTGTAATTCAAATACAGCAGATATAAATAACAACAGTTAAAAATTTAGACGTGAATTTTGAGTATTTATTACCTTTGTTTTTAATATAACTTATTTAATTATAAGTTTACATAATTTGTTTTTAATAATGTCTGTGTTTAGCAACTGGATCCCAAAGTTCCCAAAATTTTAACAGTAGGCTCTCTTGAGCTTTGCACACCAACATAATGGAGACAAATCAAGGGTAGACCAAATTTATCAAAAACTGCAACCCAACCCCAAGTGAGCTCAGTCCCTGATTAGATTAAGGTAATCTTTCCCTCGTTCCCCTCCCCACTCCAGCTGCCTATCAGAGGATAGGATAAACCCTCTGTAGAAAAAGATTACATCATCATCATTCAGAGTCCAATTTTTCATAGACAATGTCTGGCATTCATTAAAAATTACCAGGCGTACCAAAGTAAAGGACCAAGGGAAATAAATTGACAAAAGAAACAGGTCTATAGATGGCCCAGATATCCAGATATTTAAGTCATCAGGCACAGACTTTAAAAATAACCATGAGGGCTTCCCTGGTGGTGCAGTGTTTGAGAATCCGCCTGCCAATGCAGGGGACATGGGTTCAAGCGCTGGTCTGGGAAGATCCCACATGCTGTAGAGCAACTAAGCCCGTGCGCCTCAACTACTGAGCCTGCGCTCTCAAGCCTGGGAGCCACAACTGCTGAGCCCGAGTGCCACAACTACTGAAGCCCACTTGCCTAGAGCCCGTGCTCCGCAACAAGAGAAGCCACTGCGATGAGAAGCCTGTGCACCGCAATGAAGAGTAGCGCCTGCTCACCACAACTAGAGAGAGCCCGCATGCAACAACAAAGACTCAACGCAGCCAAAAATAAAATAAATAAATAAATTTATTTTTAAAAACCCCCAAAACAGTGATTAATATATTCAAGAAAATAGATGGCAAGATGGAGAATTTCACCACAGAACAGGAATCTATTGTAAAGAATAAAATAGTTCTAGGGCTGAAAATGCAATAACTGAAATATAAACACATGAGATGAATTTAATAGCATATTAGACATAGAAGAATGCAGGATTAATGAACAGAAATCAGGTCAGAAGAATAGATTCAGGCTGAAGTTAAGAGAGCCAAAAATATGTAAGGTTATTGAAAAGATAATACAAGATACACAGTTTCAGGTTTAACATATTAGAGTCACAGAAAGAGAAGAAAAAGATAATAGGAAAGAAGCAACATTTGAAGATAGAATTTTCCCAAACTGCGGAAAAAACTCAAGTCACAGATTCAAAAAGTGCTACAAATCTGAAACAGGATGAATACAAATAAAACCACATCTAGGCACATCACAGGCAATCTGATGAAAATCAAAGGCAAAGAGAAAATATTAAAAGCACTTGAATAAATTAACTTGAAAAATAAAAAATTAGAATTAAGTAAATCCAAAATGTTGATCTTAGAAAAGGCCATTTCTATCAATAAAGTGGACCATTTCTATCAAGTCTAGTCAAGAAAGAAAGGGAGAAAAAAAGAACATAGGTTCAAAACTAGGAATGAAAATGGGATAAAACCAAAGATATGGAAAAAAATATTTTAATGTAAGAGAATACCGTGTATAACCCTATTCTCACAAATTTAAAATCTCAGCATAATTTTCTAAAAATAAAATACAAAATCTGACTAAAGAAGAATTATAATTGAATTGATCAGTAACTCTAGAAGAAATTGAGAGTTATCACAAACCGGCTTAGACTTTTACAGAAAAAAAAAATCATTATTCCTGTGCTATTACAAACTGTATCAATCACAGAAAATAGAAGAAAGTTTACCAACTTCTTTGACAAATGTAACATACCTCTAAAACCAAGATGTGACAAAGACATGACAAATGAAGGAAAACTATAGACCAATCTGATTTATGAAAGTAGATGTAAGGATCTTAAAGTATTAGCAAAAGTAATATAACATTGACATATATACACTGATATGTATAAAATGGATAACTAATAAGAACCTGCTGTATAAAAAAATAAATAAAATTCTAAAATTAAAAAAAAGTAACGTAACACTGTGTTGAATAAGTAATATGCCATGGTAAAGTAGGGTTTATTTCAGGAATGTACAAATAGTTCAGTACTGGGACATCTTTGGAAAAATATGATCATTTTAGTATATTCCCAGAAGAGATTTTATAAAAATTCAAAGTACATTCTTTAATTAAAAAAAGAAAACTCGTAGTGAAATACGATTAGAAGGAAATACTATGTTTTATCAAATCTAAGAAGCCCTTAATCAAAGGATTTATTACTTCAAGTAACACTAAGAAAAGAAAAAAACCTGCGAAGTAAATTGCAAAATGTTTATCACAGATGCATCCAGGTTTCAGAGATGTTAACATGTTTGAAATAAAAAGTGCCCAATAGAATCAATGAAATACATACTATAAATAGTGTGGGGGAACCAGCAAAGTATTTAAAAACTAAATTTAGATCCCACCCTCAATATCTTACAACCCAGTGCCTTATACTCCAGTAAAGTCTAGGTTAAATAAAAAATTTAAATATTAACATTAAGATCATACAAGTCCTAGAGGAAACTATAAGTGGGAACTTTGTATAACATTGGGGTGAGGTAAGCCTTTCTAAACAAGATTCCCAAGGAAGAAATCAAAAAAAAAAGATATATTAGGTTGGACCACCTAAATATTTTACATTTCTATAGAACAAAACACTATTTTAAAAACTGGTAAACAAACGAACTGGCAAAATATATATGCAATTCATGTGACAGACAGACAATATTCAAATCAACTGAGAAAGACAAACATTGGAAAAATGGGGAGAAGATATAAACAGATACTTTTCAAAATAAGAAATGTAGATAATAAGCATAGGGGAAAATTATCCACCAGTTAGTAATAAAAAACTGAAGTAAAAGGAGGAATAGTTCTTTATGTATCAAATTAGCGAACATTTCCAATATCATCAAATCCAGTGTTGGTCAAGGTCTGGGAAATTAGCACTGCTGGGTAGAGGGTGAATTGGTAGTAACCTTCTGGACAGTTTAATAAGCTATGTCAAAAGTCTTAGAAATCTGTATGCCATTAATCTAGCAAATACACTTCTAGGAATTTATGCTAAAAAGTCATGTTTATGCATAAGGATAAAGCCACAAGAATGCTTTTAATCACTCTTTTTATGATAGCAAAAAAATAATTTAAATATCCAAAATAGAGGTCTAGTTAAATAAACTAGTGAAAATATACATGGCATTTCAAATAATATTGCAAAAGAATATTTAGTGATCTGGAAAGAAATTTAAAACAAATTTAAAAGTTTACAAAACAATAATTATATATGACCCTGTATTTGTAAAATACATGTATTTCTACATATATGAAAACAGTTTAGAAGGTTATGTACCATATGTTAACAGTAGTTATCTCTGGGTGGTTGGATTGTAGGTGATTTTTTTTTCTTATCTATCCTTCTAATTTTTTTTTAAAAGATGAACATATATTTTGGGGGGTAATAAGAAAAATATTTAATATTAGAATTACCTTTACTCAATGTTACAAACACTAAACTATTTATTTATTTATTTCTATCTCTTGAACATGGGTTTGGTGATTTTTGTTCTTTTTTTTAATCTTTCTTTTTCTTTTTCTTTTTTAAAATTTTTATTGGAGTATAGTTGATTTACAATGTTGTGTTCATTTCTGCTGTACAGCAAAGAGAATCAGTTATGCATATACATATATCCGCTCTTTTTAGATTCTTTTCCCATATAAGTCATTACTGAGTATTGAGTAGAGTTCCCTGTGCTATACAGTAGGGCCCTATTAATTATCTTTTTACCACCAAATTTACCTTTTCCCAGTGATAATTTGAAAGAATGAAATGGAATGTAATTCCACATTATGTAATTCTGTCCATTTAATAATCTATTCACACCTCAAGTAGCTACTTTACCCACTGCCTTCTAAGTTGTTGCTTCTTTTTTTTTTTTTTTTTTCTATTTTATCCCTAAGTGACCGGTAATGGTGATGATAACCCAGGGAAGGCAGCCACTGAGAGCTTAGACTTAGCTCTAACCTTCTATTCACCTACCTTCTCTTGGCCTCCAGTTCAAGCATCATTTCAAATTATATTCCTCCTCGTGACTGTCTTCTGTCTTCCTATAGTCCTCACATAGCCCTATTCCCAGACATCTGGAGGTAATTGATGAAGGATGGGACCCCAAAGTCAGAAGGTTTTTATTTATTTCCAAACAGACTTATTTTAATAAACTGTTTATCATGTTTGAATTAGGGATTTAAAAAAAAGCATTGAATGAAGACTTACCATGTACCAAGCATTATGCTAAGCACTTTAAAGAAAATTATCTCCTTTATTCTTTGTAACCTAAATAGAAAATCAAAGTTCACAAAGGACATGTAATTTAGTCAAGGTAAAAATGGCAGTCAGAGATGGAGCTAGGACCCAAATTCAGGGCTGCCTGACCCCAAAGGCACCCCTCCTTAGCTCCTGTATTATGTTATAATTCCTCCCCGATTCTAGTTGATTGTTCTTTTTGCTTAGTAATTCACCATCTGGTAGCCATCACACGCTGGTGTTAATTGGTGCTAATTTTCTGATGATGGCCAAGTGACTATACTTGGATTTTAAAGTGGAGAAAGCTATGATTAAGGTGCAGGACATGAGGTTAAAGTCACCACTTTCCCCACTTACTGTGTGTGATTTTGAATAAGCTACTTAACCTCTATGAGCTTTAATTTCCTCATTTGTAAGATGAGGATAATACCCATGTCACAAGAACTTTTGAGGGGATTAACCAGATAATGTCAAAATGTTTTGTAAGTGGAAAAAACACTCTGTAAATGTGGAACATTGATTCTAAAACAGTGTAAGGATTGGCATAAATTGCAGTTTTCAGAGCTAAAGTTCAGTAGAGAAAGGGAAGCATGCCACTTATTTAGAACAGAGACCAGAGGTCTTTTAGGTAAGTAACACTTTAAAATTCTGGAAGTTATATCTGTTTGCTGGGTGATTCACATTCTAGCGGTTATTGCAGATTGGTGTTGATCATAACAAGTAGCAATTTGCTGCAGGGGATGGAAGAGGGAGGAGATGATTTTGCTTGTCCAGCATAAAGGCAGATCTAGAGAAACCCAGGAGACAATAGATAATTGACAGTCCTACTCTCTGACAAGTTGGCTTGACTATATCCTGAGTGCTCTGCGGTTCAGTATAAAACTCTTGCTTTAAAAGGTTTACAGACAAAATGGACCACATTCAACAAAGAGCAGCTGATGGTTAGGAGACTCAAAATGATGTCACTTGAAGAGATGAGGGAAGAGAACTGAAAATGCTTAGTTTAGGCAGAAAAGAGTCATGGAAGCTTCATGGTCTACTTTAGCAGTTTGCAAATCTGGCTGTCTGTTAGAATCACAGACCCCAAGCCTCTCCCCCTCAAAATTCTGATATAGCAAGGCTGTGGTGGAGCCCAGAATTTTTTTTTTTTTTTTAAAAAAGCTCTCCTCTAATTCTTATGATTGGTTACCATGAGTCTAGATGAGGCTTAAGGAAGATTTGCCTTAGGGTGATGTCAATAGGATGATGTAAGGGAGGGGAAAAAAAACTACAGACAACAGACAGTAAGAGCTGAAAAGGTTTATCAACTGTCAGAATACGAGATTGGTGAAAAAGCTGTTACTAGAGATTAATTTGATGTTTAACACCTGGCTTGGGAGGAAAGGTGATGAATTCAGTTTTGGAAGCCTGATAGATTTCAGGTTTTAACCTAAAATTTCAGGTACATCAGTATTCCCCAAAGTATGTGCTATGGAGTATTTGTTTCATCAGAATACTACTCCTACATTATAGTAGCTCCATAACGTGTTAATATGTCTTCCATGAAAAAATAAAATAAGAGTTCTATTGATGAATGAAACAAGATTGCTTATTGGGAAACACTGAGTAAAAATGAGTCAAATGGTTGCTTCATCATAAAAATCAAGGAGTGCACAATTCACTAATGTTCATTGGAGAGCTTCAGGAGTAGAATGTTGTAGGTAGCATTTCCGAAAGTTTTTGACCACAATATCTTTTCTTAACTGAGGAACACACTGTGAGGCTAACGTTACTGATAACACGCATCGGGAAATGCCAAAGTAGGCAGGAAGATATTTAAATTTAGTATGAAGGCCAAGGTTGGATGTATAGATATCATGGATAGGATGAACTAGGCTATGAAGTGATGCCGAGACTCAGAAGAATAAGAACCAGTCATTGGGTTTGGCAATGTTAGAGAATAAGTTTGGTGGAAGTAGTAGTGAAAACAAGATTGTGGAGATTTTAGGATACAATCTCATGTTTTCAAACCACAAGCTGAAGTGGAGATAATGTGATAAAATATTTGAAGTTGGAATAATCCCAGAAAACACAGTCATCATAGTTGTGTCATTATAGTTAAAACAGGAATTTGAGGCTAACCCCTTATGACTGGACGGAAAACAAACTCAAGGAAAAATTTTTTTTTTTTTGACAAATTGAAGAAAGTTGTAAAGTGGGATATATTTAAGGTATTAGAAATGAGGGAAAGAGATTTAAAGAACAGGTAGAATAAACTGTAGAAAAGAAGATTAACTTTTCTCCTTACCTTTCTGGGAGATAGGTAAAATAAATTTCTTCAGATTAATAATTGTCCATCTACGAGATACGTTTTTAATGTGCAGTTTTTTGATCAGCTAGGCTCTTTGCTTGTGTGTAAGTGTTAAGGATGCTTGCTGTGAAGTAGGAGTTCCATACATGGCAGCTCTTATTTGTTGCTGTTGTTTCCACTCTTTGAACACTTAATGCATTGTGCCACTACCAGTGAGTAGACAAAGGAAAGGAGAGTCTAAGTCAAAACAGGTAACTATATTTGACTTATCATTCCTATATTTCATGATCATGGATTAGCTGGCTGTAACCTATGATTCCTTCTGCTATTTATATATATATATATATATATTTATTAATTAATTAATTTATTTGGCTGCCTCGGGTCTTAGTTGCTGTACGTGGGATCTTCGTTGCAGTGCATTGGCTTCTCTAGTTGTGGTGTGTGGGCTCCATAGTTGCAGCTTGCAGCCTTAGTTGCTCTGCAGCATGTGGGATCTTAGTTCCCTGACCGGGGATCGAACCTGCGTCCCCTGCGTTGGAAGGCAGATTCTTAACCTCTGGACCACCAAGGAAGTCCCTGCTCTTTATATTTTGTCTTTATTATATTGCATTGTACTTGGAACAAACTATACTTTTGTTCATTTGTGTCTTGATTTTTTTTTTTTTTTTTTTTTTTTTTTTTGCTGTATGCGGGCCTCTCACTGCCGTGGCCTCTCCCACTGCGGAGCACAGACTCCAGACGCGCAGGCTCAGCGACCATGGCCCACGGGCCCAGCCGCTCTGCGGCATGTGGGATCCTCCCAGACCGGGGCACGAACCCGCGTCCCCTGCATCGGCAGGCGGACTCCCAACCACTGCGCCACCAGGGAAGCCCTTGATTTGTTTTTTAGCGTTCATTCTAGTTGCAATTTTTTTACTGTAAGGAAAGTTGGCCCTATGCTGATGGAGATTGCACGTTTTACTTCTATGTGCTCACTTAAGTATCTAGTGTTAATGGCTGTTGCATGACTCATAGTCTACATAAGCATAAGTTAACTCCAGTACCTCTGTGATGTGCCCTTTTTGAGATTGCTCTGGAAGACCACCCAGAAGGTAGAATTTACACAAACTGCAAAGGCCCATTCAACTTAAACTGAGCGGCACTGACCAAATTACACCCGCATCCCTCAGTATGAACCAGCTACCCATTTGCTCCTGATTGAGGTTCAAACTGTTGATCTTTAACTATAAAGGGCTTTATGGGCCGAATTATGGCTACTTTAAACAAAACCTCTTCCTTAAAATAGAGTGCTTTGCAGGTAGTGAGCTCTCCATAAATGCTCTTGACTATGACTTAATGCAAGTTCAGATCTTCTAGTGCACTGTTCATGGTTTCCAGATTTGAAGGAAAGCGTCTTGATATTGAATCTTTGTCTTTCGTATTATTTTTGCTTGGAGGTTTAGTGGAGTGTAAATTTACTGACCACACAAGACACATCTTTTTAGTGATGAATCTTTTTAATTTGCTAGCCTAGTCTGAGTAAACCATGAAATCTATGGTTTTATCATTTGATTCATGTGGCCAGAAACAATAGCTGTGTAATCGAATGTTTTTAATAAGTTCACCAAGAAAGTGGCAAATGTATCATTTTTTGCTCTGGGACTGGATCCTTTCTGACAAATTTTTTACTTGTTTTGTACTTAGTTCAGTGCTTCCCACAAACAACTTTATAGTAGTGTTGCACAACAATCTGTGACGGGAATTTTTTTACTTCTTTATTGGGCAGAAACTTATTTTGGAAATAACAAATAGATACAAATTTAAATCATTAGAAAGGTGGGATGCCTTGTTATTTTAAATAGGAGAAATATTCTTTGTTTTAAGGGATGCCATCCAGGTCAGTAGTTCTCAAGATCATCTGGAGAATTTAAGAGTACAGATTTACAGACTAATCTGTGCTTTTGAAAAGCTTGATATAATCATACATCTTCCAGACTCATTGATTTGGGCCTACGGAACCAGTGATTTAATATGAATTTTTGTCCCCAAATTAGGTCAAGAGACATTTTGTGTCATCTCTTTTTATGGCAGTTATATACTTTTCTATTATAAATCATGCTTTTAGTATCTTCAAGATTTAAAAAATACAATAAAATTATACTAATCTGAGATCCTGTGTGGGACCATACAGCTTGAAACTTTCTTATTGATCCTAGCAGCTCACAAGAATAAATCAGGAATTAGCAAGAAATAGTGGTAGCAGAATGACTCAGAAGCAGCAAAATCTACTCTTCTCTCATTTCCCCCCATATACTTAGTAAAAGTACTATTTTTAAAAAATTAATTAATTAATTTTTTGGCTGCATTGGGTCTTTGTTGCTGTGCGCAGACTTTCTCTAGTTGCGGCGAGCAGTGGCTACTCTTCTTTGCGGTGCGCGGGCTTCTCATAGCAGTGGCTTCTCTTGTTGCAGAGCACGGGCTCTAGGCGCACAGGCTTCATTAGTTGTGGCACTCGGGCTTCAGTAGTTGTGGCTCGTGGGCTGTAGAGTGCAGGCTCAGTAGTTGTGGCGCACAGGCTTAGTTGCTCCATGCTACGTGGGATCTTCCCGGACCAGGGATCAAACCCATGTCCCCTGGACTGGCAGGCAGATTCTTAACCACTGCACCACCAGGGAAGCCCTACAATGGCTTTTAAAGTTGTGATCTGGCCCTTGTCTACTTCTCTGACTTTCTGTCTTACTGTTCTCTCTTTTATTCACTTCTTTCTAGATCCAGTCTTTTTCTCCCCTTCCTCTTTCTCTCCCCCTCCTTCTCCTTCTTCTTCTTCATGCCAAGCTTAATTGTTTTTTTTTTTTCTTTTTGTGGTACGCGGGCCTCTCATTGTTGTGGCCTCTCCCGTTGCGGAGCACAGGCTCCGGACGCGCAGGCTCAGCAGCCATGGCTCACGGGCCCAGCCGCTCCGCGGCATGTGGGATCTTCCCGGTCCGGAGCACGAACCCACGTCCCCTGCATCGGCAGTCGGACTCTCAACCACTGCACCACCAGGGAAGCCCTCAAGCTTGGGTTTTTGCATTGGTCCTTTCCTTTGGAATCTCCACCAAAAATTCCATTTTGCACCCCCATTGTATGTGGGCTCCTTGTCATTCTTTAGGTGTCAGCTGAAATGTCATCTCCTTCTAAAGCATATCCCTGACCACATTATTTAAAATAGCTCCCCCGGGGCTTCCCTGGTGGCACAGTGGTTAAGAATCTGCCTGCCAGTGCAGGGAACACGGGTTTTGAGCCCTGGTCCGGGAAGATCCCACATGCCGCAGAGCAACTAAACCAGTGCGCCACAACTACTGAGCCCGCATACCACGACTGCTGAAGCCCGTGTGCCTAGAGCCCGTGCTCCGCAACAAGAGAAGCCACCGCAATGAGAAGCCCACATGCTGCAGTGAAGAGTAGCATTCTTTCACGTGTTTGTTGGCAATCTGTATATCTTCTTTGGAGAAATGTCTATTTAGGTCTTCTGCCCATTTTTGGATTGGGTTGTTTGTTTTTTTTATATTGAGCTGCATGAACTGCTTGTATATTTTGGAGATTAATCCTTTGTCAGTTGCTTCATTTGCAAATATTTTCTCCCATTCTGAGGGTTGTCTTTTCATCTTGTTTATGGTTTCCTTCGCTGTGCAAAAGCTTTCAAGTTTCATTAGGTCCCATTTGTTTATTTTTGTTTTTATTTCCATTTCTCTAGGAGGTGGGTCAAAAAGGATCTCGCTGTGATTTATGTCATAGAGTGTTCTGCCTATGTTTTCCTCTAAGAGTTTGATAGTGTCTGACCTTACATTTAGGTCTTTAATCCACTTTGAGTTTATTTTTGTGTATGGTGTTAGGGAGTGTTCTAATTTCATTCTTTTAAATGTAGCTGTCCAGCTTTCCAGCACCACTTATTGAAGAAGGCTGTCTTTGCTCCATTGTATATTCTTACCTCCTCTATCAAAAATAAGGTAGCCATTTGTGCGTGGGTTTATCTCTGGGCTTTCTATCCTGTTCCATTGACCTATATTTCTGTTTCTGTGCCAGTACCATACTGTCTTGATTACTGTAGCTTTGTAGTATAGCCTGAAGTCAGGGAGCCTGATTCCTCCAGCTCCGGTTTTCTTTCTCAAGATTGCTTTGGCTATTCGGGGTCTTTTGTGTTTCCATACAAATTGTGAAATTTTTTGTTCTAGTTCTGTGAAAAATGCCAGTGGTAGTTTGATAAGGATTGCATTGAATCTGTAGACTGCTTTGGGTAGTAGAGTCATTTTCACAATGTTGATTCTTCCAATCCAAGAACATGGTATATCTCTCCATCTGTTTGTATCATCTTTAATTTCTTTCATCAGTGTCTTATAGTTTTCTGTATACAGGTCTTTTGTCTCCTTGGGTCGGTTTATTCCTAGGTATTTTATTCTTTTTGTTGCAGTGATAAACGGGAGTGTTTCCTTAATTTCTCTTTCAGATTTTTCATCATAAGTGTATAGGAATGCCAGAGATTTCTGTGCATTAATTTTGTATCCTGCTACTTTACCAAATTCATTGATTAGCTGTAGTAGTTTTCTGGTAGCATCTTTAGGATTCTCTTAGGTTTAGTATCATGTCATCTGCAAACAGTGACAGCTTTACTTCTTCTTTTCCGATTTGGATTCCTTTTATTTCTTTTTCTTCTTTGATTGCTGTGGCTAAAACTTCCAAAACTATGTTGAATAATAGTGGTGAGAGTGGACAACCTTGTCTTTTTCCTGATCTTAGAGGAAATGCTTTCAGTTTTTCACCATTGAGAATGATGTGGGCTGTGAGTTTGTCATATATGGCCTTTATTATGTTGAGTAAGTTCCCTCAATGCCTACTTTCTGGAGGGTTTTTACCACAAATGGGTGTTGAATTTTGTCGAAAGCTTTTTCTGCATCTATTGAGATGATCATTTGGTTTTTCTCCTTCAATTTGTTAATATGTTTTTTCACATTGATTGATTTGAGTATATTGAAGAATCCTTGCATTCCTCATTCTTTTTCTGATTACAACCTAGAGTAGAAATGAAAATTTCCAGGCAAAATAAGTAAAGAAATATTATATGTCAAACTGATGTAGAGCAGTAAATGTTACTACCTCCCAAGTCTGCCTCATCCCCCAGAGAGCACGTGACAAGTATGTATATAACATCAGTGTTAAAGGACCAAGCAAAACCATTCGAAACATTTTCCCACAGCAGTATGAAGATACAAAGAGCCCATTGATCACAGTCTTATGCTGTGCCAGCTGGTGGTCTCTACTAATTTGCAGAAGCAGCTGCCCAATGGTCAAAATGCAGGTAAAGCACTTTGGCAGAATATGGTTAAAAATATTAAGGGAGGATAGAGAAATCAAACATATTTTGTACCCAAAATGGGTTAAAGTGTATGAAAGCTGTAGACATTTTTATTTCCAGCTAATTTCTAGGTTTTTGGCTTTTATTGGAGGTCTGAGGTTGCTAAATATCTGACTGAAGAAGAAATGATATGTAGTAGTTTGCTAGGGCTGCCATAACAAAGTACCATAGACAGTGTCTTAAACAACAGAAGTTTATTGTCTCACAGTTCTGGAGGCTGGAAGTCTGAGATCAAGGTGTCAGAGGGTTGGGTTCTTCTGAGGCCTCTCTCCTTGACTTGTGGATGGCTGTCCTCTCTCTGTGTCCTCACACGGTCTTCCCTCTGTGTGTGTCTGTGTCCTAATTTCCTTTTCTCAAAAGAACGCCAGTCATATTGGATTAGGGCCCACTTGAATGACTTCATTTTAACTTAATTACTTCTTTAAAAACCTTATTCCCAAATACAGTCACATTCTGAGTTACTAGGGGTTACAACTTCAGCATATGAAGTTTGGGAGGACACAGTTCAACTCCTAACATGAAAGTATACTCTATTCTCCTTAACCCCGTTTTCTTTAGTGTTTTGAATTTATTCTCAATAGCTAAAGAATCTTTACTTTAAAAGCTTTATTCTCTGTAAGAGTTATATACACAAGAAACAATTAAATTATTTTAAAGGAAACATAAGATTAAGTACTATAAATCATACAGACAGGAAATGATATTGAAATTCAAAGAAGGCAGTTATCAATATGGCCTAGAGAAAACTGTAGAACCTGGAGAGCCAAAAGTGGTCTTAACAATGACCTATTTTTTCAGTCTTATTTATCTGTAGGTTCAAGTTCTACAGATGCCAATTTTTATCATCTCATATTCACTTTTCCTCTGCTCTCTCCTTTCCCCTTTTCCTTTTCTTTACTCTTGGGAACTGTAGAAAAATTTAGATAGCTTACCTCTCCGTGGGGTAGGCTGTATGGAGCAGCACTGATTTATTTCTAATGTCTAATTTTACTAATGAGAAAAATGCAGCTCACAAGTTAAATGACTTGTCCTGGTTGCTGAACTAGAATCCAGGTCTCCTGATTCTTATTCCAGTAAGCTCTCAAGTGCACTGTGCAACTATTTTAGTTAGAGACTGTTTTGTGTTTTAAGGACAAATAAGACTGCTTTTCTGTATTGTGTAATTGGGTCATTTATATTATTTTCCATTAGCATTCCCTCTTAAATATTTCCAGTTTCTTCAGTTATTTTTATTGCTGTTCCCTCATTTTTCTCCTGCATGGTTTTTGATACTCATATTAAAATTGCACCCCAAGTAAGATATCAGAGTAATACATTCTTTCTTTTTATAATATAGTAGTCTTTTTTTTACTTGCTAAAATATTGCTACTTGTACTTGTAGCCGTAAACTTCATTTAATATTATTGCTTAGATAAAACCTACCTTTTATTCAGCTTCTAATATATGCCAGGACCTGACCTACACATTTTACAGTATCATCTCACTTAACCTACACAAAACTTTTAAAAGGTAAACATTACTCCCATTCTGTAGATAGTGAAACTAAGATGTAGAGTGTAATGAACTTCTGTAAAATCACGCAGGGTAGAAAGTGGAAGACCTGGGACTGGGCTCTAGTCTGTCCGTCTCTATCGGCTGCCTTTTCCACGATTGCTACCTCAGTCTTAAGTGCTTCATAGACTACATCACTGCTGCATAAAGTCTCTAACTTATTAGGGTGGCAGTGATCCCAGTGAAAGTGCTAGGGCCTGGTTAAAAGGAGAAATAAAAACAGTACCAGTGGAAGCAGAACTGTGTCACAGGGAGCAGGAATTTATACAGGCATGTTATCTGCAGTACATTACGGTGCTCAGTGACAGACACTGTCGATAAATGAAGAAGAATTGTAGCTGTGTCCTGGTAACTGAACTTGAAGGTTCTCATTGACAGGCTCACGTAAGAGATCTTCAAGCAACTTAGGAGGGACTTTGCTGCTGTTCTGCTAATGATTATCATCTTGACTTCTAAATTTCTGGTTTTTTAATTTATATTTTTCAGTTAAAAAAATTAAGCATGCAGTTAATGGGTATCTTTTATTTGTATCTTTTCTTCATTTTTAGTTGTGGTAGCTAACATGTCTTTAAACATTTAAATTCATTTTGTTTTCTTTCTGCATATTTTTCTGTCTTTTGTATTTATAGCATCATTATTATCAAAATATAACATAGAGGCCTAAGTTTTAAACACAATAAGTAGATAGTTCATAACCTAGTACTGCTATGGTAACAATATCAGTTAGAATATGTTGGTTTAAAAGTAACAGAAATACCCAAGTTGAGTGTGGCCTAACAATGCTAGACTTGACTTTCTAACTCAGCGGGAATTCTAGAGAAAGACTGTTCTGGAATTGGAATGAAATTAGGGTTCCGGGTTGGCATTTCTGCTATTTTCTTGGCCTTCTCCTCATGGTTACAAGATTGCTACAGCAGTTCTAAGTATTCTTACGTAATAACTTTAAAGGCAGGAAACAGGGAGAGTGTAGGAAAAGGGCCTTCTCCCTAAATCACCCCTGTCCTTTTCATGAGGAAAAACCTTCCCAAAAAGTACCCCCAGCAGACTTCCCTGTACCTCTCACTGCTCAGAGAGGGGTTCCATCCCTGTCCTTGAACCAGTCACTGACAAAGGAGATTAGGATTGCCACAGATGGCTTAGCCTAATAATGATTCATTCCTAGGGTGGAAACATTTTTCCGCACCCTTCAAAAATTGCAATTCTGTTATCAGAGAAAAGGGAGACTGGCCATTACATACACAACAGATAGTGTCTGCCACAATTAGTGAACTCTTTTAGTATGATCAAATAACTACGTGAACAAACGTAGAGTTACAACTCTGACGAGTGCAAAGGAGTGACTGGTGCTATAAAAGTATAAACTCAAGGGATTTAATCTAGTCTGGCTACTCTTCTTCAAAGAACTGATAATTAAGCTAATAATGGAGAAAGTTTTAGAAGTTAAGTAGGCAAAGGGGTTAAGGGATACTGGAGTGGGTGAGGGGGAGGAAGAGAGAGCATTCCAAGGAGAGGAAGTGTATTATGTTTATGTAACTGAAAGAAGGTGCATAAATATTCACTGCCGTTATTACTAGCCTTTGGCCTGATGAAAGCCTTTGAATTACTTGTAGGGGTAAGAAGAAATTCTTAGACTTATAAGTAGGATCCTGAAATATTGGAATTTCTGAAAATTTTCCATACTTTAGGGGCGACAACAGGACAGGTTATTTGACTTGGATTGTCCTAGAAAATCCTTGGTATGGAGTTGCCATATATAATACACTAATAGGCAAAAATCAGTCTGCCCCTCCTACTCCTTCCCTCTAATAATTTTTTGCAGCTACAATCTTTAGTTGACATCAATTAAAAATAATAAGAACAGCATCCTCACTGTTCCACATGTTGTCTGAAACCTTTTGGAACACTGACTTCATTAACCTGTAGTTCATACTTACATGGGTCCCATTTAAATGTTTTCAATATAGTTGAAAGTAAGCAAAAAAGCAGTGTTCTCTGAGACTTTGTGGATTCCTCATAAGAGAAAATTTTAAAAATAATAAAATTTTAAAAATAATAAAATTTTTAAAAACTTGACTTCAATATACATAGAACTTTCATAAACACTAGGTTATTTCCTATAAATAGAGAACGGCAGTTTTATAAGCTTGTTCAGGACTATAGAGCTCTAACCAATGACTAACACTGCCCTCTTTTGAAAATCTGAAAATTTATTATCAAAAGAATACATATGTTATATATTTTAATTATTTAAAAAATAATAATGATACTTAAATTTTCCTAGCATCTACACTTTATGGTTTTAAAATTCATAAAAACTTTTCAGGTTAAAAAATTTTTAAGTTTTAGTTTAAGCCTTTTTTTAATGTGGCATTACTGTTATAACTGTTCTCACAAGACCCCAAAATAATAATGGCTTAAACATAGTAGCAGTTTGGGATTGATATGGTGCTACTTGTGTGTGTGTACCATCAGCCAAAGGCTGGTGCTCTACTATCAGCTTCTCTCTCATGATCTTAGAATGGCTGCTTCAGCTCCTGGAATCACATCTGCATTCCAGCCAGTGGGAAGAAGGGGAGGGGTGTAGACATTTGCTTCAAGGGCATAACTCATAATGCTTCTCCTTGCATCCTTTTGGCAAGAACTTAGTCACACGGTCAAAACAAGAGAAGTGGGAAATATTGTGAAAAAATTGTCTTACCTCAGCAGGCATGTGCCCATCTAAAACTCAGAGATTCTATTTCCAAAATAAAAAAGGGGAGAATGGATATTGGAAAATAGTAACAGTCTGGGCTATATTCACCATCTTTTGGCGATTGCCGGAAGAACTGGTTGAATAGCTTTAAGCTTAGATGTTAAGTATATAATAAGGAGTAAAATGGGTGTCTGTGGAGACACAAATATATCTATCAACATTATACCCCGTACAACCTTACTTTATGCATCTTTGTATTCCTACCATCCAGCATGGTATATGAATAAAAATAAGCGCATAAGAAATGTGTTTGGAATGAATGAATGAACCATCCCTTTTTGTCTTTCTTGTATAATATGTATTGTGTGAATTCTTTTTTCATACTTGCCATTTCTTTGTCCTATCTATAATTTACTTACTTTCTTACAGAGGATTTATGAGTAGAGATGATCAGAGTCCATAGTATAATAGAGGGGTACTTTGTGTCTCTGTGTATGTATGTGTGTATGTAAAATTTAATAGAAATCTAAATCAACTTATACCATAGGACCAGTTTTCTCAACCCCTAAAACTGACAGTATTAACTTCTCTTATTACGTTTTAATTATTATTAGACTAGTTGTGGCTTTTGAAGATTCAGTACTGTGTCTAAGAATTCTGAAAATATTCTTTTTTGAAAACTGGTACCTAATGTCATTAATTAGTTTGTGAAGATGTTTTCTCTGCACATTATGTGTATATTTTACATACTGACCAGCTATCTCTGGAAGAGATAAGATGGTCTGGGGATTAACAGTTTTCTGATATGATTTTTCATCTCTCAAAAGAGGCATTTTATAGAGCTTTTGGTCATTATATCTGGTTTTTGGCCCTCTGTTAATTTACAGATCCATTTGTTCATGTGTTAACTTCTGCTACACATCTTTAATAGCTCTTAAATACCAGGTGCTGTGCCTAGTGCTGGGAACATGAAGATGGGCGAGACCTTGCATGCACCCTGCTGGGCTTAGTGTCAGTGCCACATGGTGTGGGGATTGCCGTGCCAGGCCCACACTGTGGAGTAACTGAAGGCGAGCAAGGAGCTCTAGGAGGTGAGGGGGCCAGGCAAGTTGCTGCCAGGATTGAGGCCAGTCTGTGGAGTCAAAGTTTGTCAGTGATGAGCTGGGGGAAGTGTGTCTAAGCTGAGGATACTGGATGAAGGCTGTGAAATTGTTAACACAAGTTCATGTGCCGGACACACAGTGAGGCCAAACAAACTGAAACGTCGGAGTTTGGAGCAGAGAAAGGTTTATTGCAAGGCCATGCAAAGAGACAAGGTGGCTCACGCCCTGAAAAGCCTCCAGCTCCCCAAAGGGTTTTGGCAAAGCATTCTTTTTTTTTTTTAACATCTTTATTGGAATATTATTGCTTTACAACGTTGTGTTAGTTTCTGCTGTATAACAAAGTGAATCCGCTATACATATGCATATATCCCCATATCCCTTCCCTCTTACATCTCCCTCCCATCCTCCCTATCCCACCCCTCTAGGTTTTAAAGGCCAGGAGAGGAGGAGTATGTGATCAGCTTGTACACAGTTCTCTGATTAGCTGATGGTGAGGCAGCAGCGTGGTGTCACCGGGGTTAACATTATCAGTCCTTAGACTCCAGGAGGCCTGGGGCTGTGTGCTCATGGTCATCAAGTAGTTCTTCCATTTGGTGGAAATTTGCCTCATATACTATTATCTAGGTACTTCAGAGTGGAGCTAAAGCAGAGGCTATGGGGGAAGGCCTGTCCTGGGAAGGCCCCATAGGGTCCCGCTTGGTTACAAAATAACATGGCAATAGCTTGATTTGGTGAGAGTGAAGGCTACAGTTTAGAGGGCAGAAAGAAGCGGAAACAAAGAGGGAAGGGCAAAATGCTTTTCCTATTCTTCCACATTCCTGGTCAGAGAATTCTTAATTCAAACCTTCCTGTGAGAGTGGGGAGCTGGGAGCACCTAGAAGCCAGAGGTTGGCCCTTGGGCCTGACTGTTATAGTCTAGATGGACTTGGAGCTCAGGGGCCTGGCTGGTGGGGACAGGCAATGGGGGATGGGTAGGAGTACAGAGCCTCTGACAGAAATGAAAGAGCCCCTCCCCCAATAAAGAAGAAAAGAAAGGAGGTGTTTCTCTTACGGACTCCATAGCCACTGGAAGAGAAGGCTGAGGGAGGCTTCTCCTCTTCTCACACTTGGCCTAGTTGCCATTGCCCCTGAATTTCCCCAGGCTGAATAAGTCTTTCAGTGGAAGACGAAATTAATTTAAAATTTGCACTATTCTCAGTTACTTGGTATCAATAGTTTCACACACAGTTTTCATTGTTTTTGTTATCAGGTATATCTGTCAAGGTAGGTTAGTATACTTTTCTAACAGTTTATTGCCTTGGCTTGTAACTTTTAAATAATTAGCTGTATTGTATCCCTATTTGTCCTCTTGCCAAGGCCCTGCAAATATTAGGGCCAAGCCTGGTAATAAGTCACCATGTAAAAAGGTATGTCTTACTATGGGTCACAGACAAAAACGTTTAAAAGCCACTGACCTAGGGACACCAAGTTCACAGTCCTCTGCGTGGCATATGAGGGGCCTACCGTGATCTGGCTCTCCGCCCCCCCCTCTAATCCTGCCTCTAATCCACCTCTAAACTGCATGTACTCTCAATATGGGATGCATCTGTCTTCTTTTCTGTTCTGTTTCATTTTTTGAAAAAAATACTAGTTGCAATCCACTAAATTAATTTTATAATCCTCTGATGGGTCAACTTGTGACCCAAGTTTGGAAAAACTCTGCTCTAGTTGTTGGGGTGGTGACAATGTGATCGGATTAGTGTTTTGGAAACGTCTGGCAGCTGTTTAGAGGGTGGGTCGGAAGGGAGTGGGGGATACGGGTTATGAGATTATTGGGCCAAAGATAGGCCTAAGATGGTAAGACTGAGGATAGAGAGGAGGGGAAGGTGGTAGAGTCAGCAGGTCTGGGGGACAGCTTAGATATCGAGGGTGCAAAAGAAAACTAGAATAGCATCATAATTTCTGACAATAGGGAGTCTATAGCAGGAGAATTATATGTGAGGGAAAGGAAAATGAATGCAGTTCAGTACTTGTGGCATTTGAGGTCACAGTGTGACATTCAGGTAGGATTTTAGTTGGAGAAAGGGTTAGTAAATTAGGGACTGTAACAGGGCTGTTGGCTTGAGCATTAGGAAGCCACTGAGAAAACTTAGCACAGATCTTAGTGGTTCAAAGAGTGAATATGTTGGGAGGTCAGGAAAGGAAGACGTGCAATATAGAATATAGTCTTTCCTTTCAATAAACTTGCTTGTAAAGCCAGGAAGAAAGAGGGATGAAAAGAGTAGGACACAGATTTGAAGGAGGGTTTTAATTAATTCTGGAGCACTTCTGTGCAGAAGGGAGGAGGAACTTGGGGAGACGCAGATATTGAAGATACAACCGGAGGAAGGGGTAACTAATCCAACCTGGTTTCAGGGGAGATGAGAGAGTGCACTTTAGGATGTAAATGCAGGGAACCTCAGGCAGAAGGAAGAGCACCTCTTATACAGCTGAGAGGGAGGCAGGGGTTTCCCTTTATAGACATGTGTTGAGTACAAGCACCAGGCACTGTGTAGGCGCCCTGGCTACAGACGTTAGTAAGGCAGAGTCCAGTGGGGAAGATAGGCTAGGAAACCAGCAGGACAACGCGTGGTAAGTGTCGTTCAGAGTTATGCTCAGGGTTGCTGGAAACAAAGAAGAGGGCATGAGGCCAGGCTTTCCAGAACAGGAGAGGACAAAAAGTGAAAATGGGTTTACACCTGAAATAGGAGTCAGGGACACCTAAGGACTGAGATGAGGACTATGGTGGGACCAGGGTCTGAGACAAATATGAACCTGGATTACAGTGGTGGTTGTTGATAACCGTGGTTGTAATAGTTAGTTTTCTGTTTTTATGATTATGGACTTGGTTTGAGCATCAGCTGAAACTTTATTTGGGAATACTTGAGAAAATGAATTTTTATGTCAAAGGAAGCTGTCTCTTGCTTATCCTTTGCCTCTTCCTCCTTTGATGACTTCTCTTGAAGCTAATTTAGGTAAAGAAAGCCACCGCTTCCAAAGGTGCTTTGGTACCCTGGCATAATTTCAAAGAAATCTCCTTTCCCACTTAGTTAACTACATTTCCCCAGGAAAAAAAAAAAATCTTCTCTGTCAATGTAACATCCTTTAACAGGACTCCTGCTGGTTGGTTCTTGTCTCTTGCTGTGGCAGCTGTGAACATATATACTATTGATTGTTAATGTGTGATATAAATCCGACTGGAGCATGCCCACTAATTGGTTTGAGAGCTAGGTATAGACAATGCTGTCTTATAGTAGCTTGTGTAGATAGGCCTAGTCATAGGGTTAATTCTGCTTGACAGCACATCAGCAGCATCTTGAGAGTAATTACCCAACAGCAGTTTTCCCACAGCCGGACTGAGAGCTTCAAAGGCTTCTGAATTTACAACCAGTATTAACCTATATCTGAAACATAATGTTCCCACAAGGGCTCACATTTTTTTCTCCTTCTTATTAAATGTATGGGGTTACTAGGTTCATTTACTCTGTGAAGAACTTAGTGAAAAATTACTTGCTGTTGAATAATTGAAAATCTTGAATAATAAGTAAAGAAGATAATTTTAAATTTGAGTTTTTATTGCTTTATTATATTACTGAAACAAGTTAATCTGTAAAGATTGGGTGCTTTTTTTTAACGTAATTTATTCTCTTTCAAAAACAAGCTAAAAAGTTAATATCTCTTCCATACTGCGCTATCTCTGTGGACATGTACATGTTTAGAGGACCTAGGGTTATGCATGCATTTAAAATGGTTAAAATAAATACGTATTTACATCTTAAAAAGCTGTCTTACTTGTTGATGCATGTACTGAAATTTAAAACTATTGCATCTTTTTTCCCCCTCATAAAATCAGTTATTGTCTAACAAGCAATTTTTATATCATAAAAAATTTCTTTCTCTTTGCAGGTCAGAAACGAAATTTGACTCTGGTTCAGGTATGTTTACATTAATAATGTTATTTTGAGTATATTTTATTTACATTATTCTCTGAGGAGTAATGCATCAGATCAAGAACCATTTTGATTTTAAACAGACTAGGCAGTCTCTTTTCAAAACATGAACCCCACCTCAAAGCAGGGCTGTTGGCTGCTTGTGGCTGCTTGGAATCATAACTTGAGGTGGTGTTCACGTTGGGATTCTCGATAGCTCTGAAATAAGTATTAAATGCTCTGTATCTGCAGAGCTTCATTTTAAAAGCAAAGGAGGGGGTTGTACCTACTCATTGCTAAAAATAGAATATTATTCTCTCACTGGACAAAGCATCCTGGGTAATTTAAAAATTCTCTGCAAGTGACTTGTCATCACATATGGGTAACAGATACATTTAATCCAGCAAACTGCAGACGGTTTTAGCCAATAGAAATAGATATTTGTCTATGACTTGCTAATTTTTAAAAATTTGTTTTGTTGGGGAGGTGGGTGATGGAAAATGAAGGTCACCTTAAGCCATTATTTTGTATCTATCAAGACAGTCTCACAAACAGTGGCGTATCAGCCTCATTAGATGTTTTCTTCTCATTAAGCATGAATATAGCTATATAATCCTTACATTTGACTGTGTCTTTGTGTCACTCGCTGAGATGTACGTGCTTCATAGTTTCTGACGGTGTTTGCAATTAAAGCACAAAAACTACCTCATGTTCAGTACGAAGGAATTACGCCCTTTAGTGAACTGTTATAGATAAATAAACATTAATTTTCAATTTCAGGAGAAAATAGTTTGCAGAAAATATACAACTTATTGAATTTAAAAGTAACATTCTTACTCTGGTTTGAGTTCCACTATGTTTCAACTTAAAAGTTTTCGTTTATTATTTCACAAAGGGACCAAAGACTATGTATTCTTTTTGATAGTGGTGTTAAGGAGCCAACATGCTTTTCTTCTTCAAAACCTGTATCTTTCTTTTGAATTTCTCCAACTAGGTGAGACCCTTTAAATATGAAGTCTGTACATTTGAGTTAACAATTTTACCTAATTTGAGAACTGTGATTCCAGAAATCTTTCCATTCTGTGTGCTCTTGGGCTTCTGAATCACATGTTACAGTGGTAGCATAAGATAAACATTTGGTTTACAATGTTGACGATATGGAGACTAAAGGCATAATGGCATTGTATCCACTATTTGACTTTTTTATTGACTCATAGGAGGCGACTCAAAATGGTGTAAAAAGTCTTTGTCATTTTTTAATAGTTAAAATATTTAAATATAATAAGAGATAAATGAAAAAATTGAGAATGAATTTTTATATAAAATTGCATATCTTTTTTACCATTGCCAGTCAGTCATCAAATATTTATTTAAAAATCCACTTTGTTATGATCAAATTCCTTAAGCATCAAGTCAAAAACTGGTTTTAGCCTACAGGATCTGGAATATAGCTTTTAAAAATGAAAACGTCTACTAGGTTCATTTCAGAGGTAAAACCTGGAAATAGTGTATAAAACTGAAATATTAGGCAGCTGTTGTCAAAGTTAGAAAATTTATGTTAAATTTTCAAAAACAAATTAAAGTGTGCTGCTAAATTCCTGTAGTGAGAGTTAGTATTTATCATGAAAATAGTTATAACATCTGTATAGGCACACATCTTTCACTCTTGTGACCAAAGGTTTTGTTCATGATTCTTATTTTTTCCAAGTCCTAATTTTTTAAAACGTCTTTCATGGACAACATCTGCATGTCTTTGAAAACTACAAAGTTTTGTGCTCTGAAAAATCTTATGGGGAATACTGACTAAAAGTTTATTTATTCTTTTAATTTTGAATCTAAATATGTTGTGGAAATAATTCAGATGGTTTCAAATCAAGAATCAGGTAATTCTTTTTTCTTATAAATTCTTTTAGCTTAATATCAAATGAGGGAATCATGACAAAGGAAGTTAGAAATGTATTCTTTGGCATTCTATATCATGCAAATTTTGGTTAGAAATGAGGTAGCATATTGGAACAATTAAATGTATGACTTTAATAGGTTCAGGTTCTCTATTGTTCATCAAATACAGAAAGTAAACTAGCTCTGTTTAATGTTGTATACAACTGTAACATTGTTCCTGACAAAGTAAAATTTTTAAATGAAGGAAGATGCTGATCTTACTAAGAAAGAAAAAAAAAAAACCTTAAAAAAATAAATACTATGGTCAATGACTAGCCATAAAGGAAAGAATTTCAAAGTAAATATATATGTGTATATATATATTTTTTTTTCAAGTAAAGAACCCAACTTATGCAGAGTTTACTGCATATTTGCAATTCGCAGTTTGTGTAAATGAGTTTCAGGCTGTGGAGTGAGATTCAGGAGGAAGGAAGGAAAGTTTTCATTGTCAGCACATGGTAAAAAATGTCAGCTATTGAATATATACCAAAATGATCCACCTAGATAGTGATTTAATTTTTTTCTTATCAAAATTGTATTGACTTTTTTCTACAAAAGCAAATTCACAAACAACTTCTTTGCATTTTTTTAAAGTTTCAAAAAAATTTATAATGAAAAATTTCAACTATACATAAAAGTACAGTGTGTAGTAAATGAGCACCCACACATTCATTATCTAGATTTTACCATTATCAATAATTTGCCATTTGTTTGTTTTCTTTTTCTGCTTTAATTATCTTAAAGTGAAATACATACATTTCATGTGATTTTTAAAACCTGAAAATTATAGATTGTGTTGATTTATTGAAACAGATCATTTTTTTTGAGGTTTTTATTTCTCTCAGAAATTTGAGTCACATACAAATTCTTATGGAAAGGATCTTGACATTACCATGTCCACATTCAGTTAGAGATGTTGAATGGTCTATTCATGTGATGAAGGTTAAGAAAAACTTTAATTAGAAGGTGCTGAATTAATGCCAATCTGAGAACCCCAGAATCGTCCTATCCTCAAGATTAATTTGATGAAAATTTTAGCTGCCTTCTAGCTGTGTCCTCTATGTACAGAGTCGTAGCCTGATTAAGTTCCGTTTCTGTTGGTTTATAACTTAATCACCCAAAGGTTTCAGCTTTGTCAATTGAGAGCAATCAGCCTACCTTCTTTCTAAAGGAGTTTTAAGGGTTCCATTTTAATACTGTTTCCTAGCTGATGTACTAATGTTGCTTGCCTATGATCCTGTGTAGTTGGTGATTTTACTAATAGAGTAAAACAGACTTCCTTTTATGTTCAGAAGTAGCAAGAAGCTGTGCTCTTCTCCCCACCTCCCAAGAAGGGAAGTTAGTTGATGCTGGAGGAAGCAGAGCATTGAGTTTAATGTAGTGATTAAACATGAAAGCCATATATCAAATCTCAGGAGAAACATGCTTTTGAAAGAGGGAGAGAACTGTGGAGCATATTGCATGATAGGCTATGTAAACAGAGCCCTGGAGGTCAGTGTGTGGATGCAAACCAATTAAATAAAGAACTTACTGGCTTTGCTTTCTATCATCTGGATGGGGAGGATCACAAGTTAACATGCATACGGTTGAAGTGTAAACTTTGCTTGAATAAGCTGGGCACCTTTGGAAACTTCATTAACTCTTTCAACTCACTGCTGAGGTTGGTTGGGTTTTGTTTTGTGTGTTGTTGTTGGTTTTCCTTCGAAAGTTAAAACAAAACCCAAAATATATGCTCTCTTGGCCCTTCTGTACATACCTGTCAGCAAAGGTGCTAGTGAAGAGTAGAATGGAAGACAAAGCAAAGAATGAATTGCTGAAAAGACCAGAGTTCGCTGTGTAGTAAAATTTCAAGGAAGTGTACATGTCTTTTAAAAACAACCCATTTGGAAAAACAGAGCTCTCGCAGAATAACTGAAAAAAGATGTTTTTCTCGTATCCTGAATTCTGGGTATAAGGAAAAGATATAGTTGGAATTTACTAGTCACTATATAACATCAAGATATTGTTATTTCTGTTCTATTAAAATAGAATAGTTTTCTGACCAAGAAGAACATGAAGCCTATAAGTTAAAAACTGTATGTTAAGGACTGCCCAGAGTCTAATTCTGTGGTCCTAACCTTCTCAGGCAATGTTTGGGTGAGAACATGAAATACCAAGTTAAATGGTATAGTTTCATGGTCCATAAACATTCAAAACAAAGATTTTTTTTTTTTTTTTTCTGTAGAGTCATGTTGGCTGAGAAAGTGAATAAGCTTATGTTTAGTGCTTGTTGATTCTGGGCTGCTTGGAATAGCAGTACTAAGGAAATGGGCTCATAGAACACAGCAACTCAAAGGTATAAGATTTCATGAAAGCAAATTATGGAGGATTAAGAAACCTAATGAGCGTGGTTTAGTGTGGAGAGTGGAGGAGAGAGCTCACTATTAAATAAAGCCCAAGAGTGTACAAGGTTAGGAGATCCTAAAAGACACGATAATAAAAGGCACAACAGAATATAATTATCCTGAAAGGAAAAAAAAAAAAAAAAAACTCAAAAACTCCAAGGAACAAAAAGCAGCTAGTGTCGCTTTTAAGATCTGTAGTTAAAAAGGAATCTACACCAGGGTAAGGAACTAAAAGAATATAATCAGTTAAAGCTTGAAGCAAAAACATATGGGTGGTGAAAAACAGAGTGGGCTGTTAATGGTGGTCACTAAGTTGAAGGGAAATGGGGAATTTGAACATAGTAGAACTAGAGTTTCGAAAGCTTATTAGCAAATGAGACCATCTGCCTAACATAGTAAGCCTTTCTCAAGAAATATTAATAAGGAAAACATTTTCAGATATTAGAAATGTGAGAATATGTTGACAATACTTTTTAGCTCCTACAAATCAATTTTGTTATTTTAAAATTTCTTATTTTTAAAGTTCTCATAACAATGAAGAAGCAGGAAATAAAATATAAATCTCTATAAGTGTATTGAAATCTGTCTTTGGGCATCCTTCATTAATAAGAAAATACTGGGCTCCCCTGGTGGCGCAGTAGTTAAGAATCCGCCTGCCAATGCAGGGGAAATGGGTTCAAGCCCTGCTCTGAGAAGATCCCACATGCCGCAGAGCAGCTAAGCCTGTGCGCCACAACTACTGAGCCCGTGTGCCACAAATACTGAAGCCCATGTGCCTAGAGCCCGTGCTCCACAACAAGAGGAGCCACTGCAATGAGAGGCCCACGCACTGCAACCAGGAGTAGCCCCCGCTCACCACAACTAGAGAAAGCCTGAGCCCAGCAACGAAGACCCAATGCAGCCAAAAATAAATTAATTAAATAAATAAATTTAAAAAAAAAGAAAATATTGACTATTCATCTATTCATTCATTCAGCATACATTTATCAGGCGTACTCTATGCCAGATGCTGAGGCTATAGCTATGAAGGGGGGGGGGGATACAATTCCTTCTCTCATAGAATCTTACAGCTGGTTGGTCTATTATACAAATTCACATGGATTTCTTTGCATATTTAGCTGAGAAGGGCTAACAAGGTTAAATTTGTATCCAGATGGTGAGTTAAAGAACTCTTAATATTTAAATATAAGCTAATATATTTTAAGTTTTGACAAATTCACCTTTCCTTTCTTTATTCAAACCACATCACTGTTTTCTACTTTAAAGAGAACACTTTTAAGAGAACAGCCTAATAATGCTAATGGCTGGTGTTTAGTTTTTCTATAGCTTTTAATAAGGAGTGACGTTTCACATTTGATTATCATTAAGAGAGATTAACTTAGAAGAGAACAATGACAAATGTTTGTGGATACTATTCTCTTCACTTTTATTTATTTTTTAATTCATTCTTTTACTGGATCCTATTCAAGGTTGGCCTGGAAAATCAGGCAGTCTCTCCTCTATAACAATCTTATGGGATTGTGTAGAAGCAAGTGGAGGGGACATAGCCCTTCATCTCCTTTTATAAACTAAATTAAAGACCAGGAAGCAGCAAGGCATGTTGGCTAAGTACTGAGGTGCTGGAGCAGATAAATCTGAATGAAGTTTCTGTTTACTTCCAATAATTTTCAATTGGTTTTCATGTATACCATTATGTCATAGACTTAAAACTGTATTTTCTTTCTTTCTTATTTAGAATTAAAGCATTTATAACTATAATTTTCCTTTACTAAAGCTTTAACTGAACCCCAGAGATTTTTAAATATTGTATTTTGAATAATTGCAGTTTTGATTTTCTTTTGCACATATTGATTAGGAAAGTTTTTAAATTTCCAAACTTTCTGCTTGCTACTTTTGTTAGTAATTTTCAGTTTCATCGCTTGGTGGTCAAAGAATGTGACTTTACCACTTTTTAGTAAGTCTGTTGTTCATTACTTATTAGAATTTTATTTGGGGGCCTAGTGGGTATTTAATTCTTGTTACTCTTCTGTGGGTGATTTGAAAACTATATTCTCTGCAACATAAAGGGTTTGATGCGTAGTTATTGGATCAACCTGATTCATTATTTTTATCATTATTTATTTGGTTTCTATTTTATCTGACAAGGACTTTGAGAGGAGAGACAATTTGTCATTCAGTGTTTTTTTACCTGAATTCTGCCTCTTTAGATATCACCATCCCTGAGTTGTCAGCTCCACGTGCTCTATGTATTCTGGTGCTAGCCATCTTGCTTAGGTCATGAATTGTACTTGTTCTCTTGTAGAGAACATTATTCCAAAGCAGTGCCCATGGAAATGAAGGCTGCTCTAATTAGAAAACTTATGTTATTCCAAATTTATATGTGAAGCAAGAGGTTGTTTTACCACTGTAAACACACGTGCTTGCCCCTTCCCTCTTGCCCTCAACACCACTCCATAGCTTTATAAGGAAAAAAGCTCTGAGCCATCATATGATGCAAACCTTTGTTTTCTCCACTTAGCATCCTCCCCTACTCCTTCATCTGTCTGGCAAGATTCTGTTTATGTCTTGAGGCTCAGATCAAGCATTGCCCCCTCAATTAAATATAGTCTTCCTTAACACTCTTCCAAGAGTTAATCATCCCTTCCTCCGTGCAAACATTGGATCTTGTATTTACATTTACTATAACATTTATTATCTGCTATAATTATTTGTGTGGATCCCTCTTCCTCTTCAAGTCTCTGAGTTTCTTGAAGGCAAGAATCATGTCTTATTCACCTTTATAACTTTTGTATCCAGTGCGAAATAGTCAATAAACAAAAATTCAGTGAGGTTGGGAGTCTTTGTTCTGTTCTCCAATTGTGATTGAAATGCTTAACTAATGACCAAAGAATTATTCTCCCCTCCCTTAGTGTAGAGTTGTTGCTGGGAAGTGGCTACTCGGCCAGAGATTACAATTTCCAGCCCCTTTACATCTGTGTGGGGACATATGACTAATTCTCCCAGTGGAGTATGTGTCATTTCTGGGCTAAGTGGGTTAAGTATCCAATATGCCTTCCCACATCTCACTTCCCCTTTTGAGGTTACATCAGAGGTACATGTTGAACATGATGGCATCACAATACGGAAGGGGTCTTGGTTCCTGAGTCATACTTGGAAGAGATCCACTCAGGAGAGCTCTTCATCTAAGAACATCTTCATTGGCCTTTATGTAGAGGGAAATAAACTTTTATTTAATAGGCCACTGAGATTTTGCCATTGTTTACGAGGGCAGCTAATGTTACATAGCCTGACTAGCTCAGTGCCTAGAATACTCCCTGGCAATAGTTGGTACTCATTGATTACTGTTGGACAAATGATAAAATTAATGGCTAGGGATTACATTATCTAACCTAAAGACGATCCTCTAAACTAATGATCATACAAATATAGTAGGTTCATAATATAGTATATTATGTTCTGTATAATCACTGGGCCTATCAGTTAGTGATTGTCACAATAACAAGGTGTAAAAGGACACCTTAAAAAGCAGTGACTTAAAACAACAGTATTTGTGCTCACATGTCCATGAGTGGGAGTGGGCTTGGGTGGGAGTTGGTTGACATAAGCTAGTCATAGGTGGGCTTCAGGTCTGCGCCACAAGTCTTGTCATTGATGATAAAAGGTAACAAGGCAAGCCCAACTATGCAAGCATATTTCAAGCCTCTGCATCATCCTCTGCTAGCAGATCTGCACCATAGCTAGATCTGCTAGCATCCCATTGGCCAAGCAAGTTGCATGTCCAAGCCAGAAGTAAAGGAGTAGAAAGAGCTATTTCCTTCCCACTTGTCATGCAGGTGTAAGTATCCTGTCTTCCCTCTAGTGGGCAGAACTGCCGAGTCACATGGTAATGGGTGTGGAGATAGGGAGGGGAGAGGAATAGGAGCCAAAACTTGAATCTACCGCATTAGAACATTATGTCCTCAGATCAGTTATTTAGTAAAAATATGTATAAAGTTAGAATGATTATATTTTTAAGTGGATCCGATTCTTTCTATATAATTGCATTTTTTGGTAACCTAAGTTCAGATGTGATATTAATGGATATATGATGAAAATATTTGTATAATGCTTTACCATTTAAAAAGTATTTTAATTAATCAAATTTGAGACTCACAAAAATCTTTGTAAGATACACAGGGACATTTTTACCAGCGAAGGACTTGAGATACGGAAAGGTTAAGTGATTTGCCACATAAATAGTAAATGGCCAATCTAGGATTGGACTTCAGGTCTCCAAGTTTCAAGGACTGTGTCCTTTTTATTAGATCATGAGATAGTTATTTTAATGAGCAACTTTTGTTTTTAACTTTTCTATTATTAGCTTTTTATTTTGGATAATTACTATGTTTAGTAACTATTATGCATTATAAATTATAAAATTTAATCTTTTATCAAATATAACAATGTGATTATAAACACACCTTAATAATACAAAGTGTAGTACAGATTTATAAATGATTACAATGTGGCCAGTTTGTAGGCCGTTGAAAATGTTGCTGACAGTTTCCCAAGAGGCCTGAAAAGATAGTATCAATTGCCTTGGTGAACTTTCCATGTTCTAGTATCTAGTCAAACTTTCAGGCTCAGAAACCTAGATGTTTCAATATCTCTCAGGGGTGGACTCATGTTGACAAACCCAAAAGACGGATGGATGAAGCTAAAATGCCAATGTATTTGTTTACAATGAGAAATATAATTTTCACATGGCTCAGAATACTTACATCTGCGTGATCAGTGTCTTCTTTCTCTGGTCAAGCTATATGACTCACAAAATCACCATAAGAATTCATTTTATCAATTTGTCAAAATAAATCATTTGTGTTGGGGCTGAAATTTCCTTACTATTGTATATTATCATCCTAAAGGCAGACCTACGTAGGGAGTCAGATCATATCCAGAAAGTGGCCCTGTTGAGCACAGAAAAAGAACAAAGGGAAACAGACAGGTTGAATGTTTAGCTTTATGAGTTAAAGTTAACATGAATTGTCTATCTCAAAATAGGGACGGTCCTGGCCATTGAGACCCTATTTAACTTGATATTCATTGGCTTCAGCTTCATCCATCCGTATAAAAGATAGTTTTGCCACTGGACCTGGAAAACATAGTACAAGTCCATTACTTAAGACTTTGTTTCCAAGTTCTTGGAGCAGGAGATCATGTGTAGTAACTTTAGAACTTAAAATTTATAATTTAAATGTTTCTTAGCTATTGAAGCATATATTAAAATTTTAATGGTTTAACACACCACTTCAGCATACTAAAATTAAGATGTAGACCAAGGTCAATATATAGATCAAGGTAGAGGACATTTCCATTACCCTAGAATGTTCCCTCATATTTTCCTTCAGTCACTCCCCACTCCCCAGAGGCAACCACTATTCTGACTTCAATCACCATTGATCAGATTAAATAGAATCATACTGGGACTTCCCTGGTGGCTCAGTGGTTAAGAATCCGCCTGCCAATGCAGGGGACATGGGTTTGACCCCTGGTCCGGGAAGATCCCACATGCCACAGAGCAACTAAGCCCATGTGCTACAACTACTGAGCCTACGTGCTGCAACTACTGAAGCCCGTGCACCTAGAGCCTGTGCTTCTCAACAAGAGAAGCCCCCCGCTCGCCGCAACTAGAGAAAGCCCGTGCACAGCAACGAAGACCCAACACGGCCAAAAATAATTTTAAAAAAAAAGAAAGAAAGTTAAAAAAGTTAAGTAAATAAAAAATAAAAACTAGTTGTTTAATATCCAGGGTATGGATGTATAGTACAACTTATTTTTTAAAATAAATAAATAAAATAAAATCATACAGGATGTACTCTTTTGCACGTGATATCTTTTGCTCTCTGTAATGTTTCTGAGACTTAGCCATGTTATTTGTAAGTACCTGGAGTTATTGCTGAGTAGTATAAGTTGGGATGCATATTTTGGTCCAGTTCCGGCTACCATTCATGCAGTTGTGTTTACTGTGAGTAGTCTCTGTTTCTAACATTCTAAGGCCCAGAATACTGTTGTTAATGCACTGAGCCAGTATGTAGACGTTTTTAATACTTGATTCTGCGTGGTCAGTCAATTGCCTGTGCATGTAGAGCACTTACTCTGCTTAAGACATGGTGAAGGATATATGAGTATGACACAGTTCCTGCCCTCATGGAGCTTATAATCTAATTGGAGAGGTGAGATATATACACACACAGTAAGATACCTTTGGGTGCAGGACAATATGAGTGGTTCCAGTAACAGAGTCCTAGTAGAATTTAGAAGAAGGGGGATTACTTTAGGCTCCGGTGATTGATGAGGGTGATTGATTCCTTGTTGGAGGTAGAACTTGGATCTTCAAGGGTAGAGTTTAGGTAGATATAAAGACGGAGATCATTTTAAATAAAGAGTCAGTTGAAGGCAGACACAGAGGCAAAGGTGCAAAATATATTTGAAGAACAGTAAGTAAACCAACTTGCCAGAACTGGAGGATTTTTGCTTGGGACTAATGGTATAGTTGGGAATCTATTACAGACCACAGGTTAGAGAATTTGGACCTAATTCTGTGGACAATAATAATAGTAACAATTGCTAACATTGATTGTATATTACTATGTGACAGGCATTGTACTAAGTGCTTTATATTTACTAACTTATTTAATCTATAAGACCTATACATAATTATTTCCATTTTATAAATGAGTAGACTAAGGCACAGAAAAGTTGGATATTTTGCTGAGATTCAGGTAGCTAGTAAGTGACAGAACTGGGATATGATTCTAAGTAGCCTGATTCTAGAACCCATAGTCTGAACCATTATGCAATTTTTAAAAACCTAGAATATAAGTTGATATGATGCAAAAATTATGAATTTTTACTCATACATCCTTTTTCTCATACACATGACACACACATCCACACAGCCACATGTTTGTAGAAATTTTCTCCCCCGGAAAGTAGATTCCGTAGTCTGTTGAGAAATGGATTTTGCTAGTGATGTATAGTTTTGATTTCTAAATGCAGGTCATCCCCCCACCAGCACTAAATCACCTGCTGAAAAAGATATTTACGTGGAATTTGTTGTAAAAACATGATAGATGAAGAATTAACTGGCTCTAGAGAATTGGTCATTGTTTTGTTGGTGGACCAACCCCTTATTTTTAATATAGTTCAAAATTAATGTAATTCAATTCATACAGCTTACTATAGTTTCAATAGGAAGTGAAAGTGCTTGCTTTATATTGATAGATATCCATCAAGTGGAAGAACTGGTGGCCCTCATCACCTTCTTTGAGGCAGTAATGGATTATTTGTCAATTCACGTTGATTGACATATCTTCCTCATTCCTGGGCAGAAATAAGATACATTCAACTACAAAGTGTAGAAAATTTTGGTATAAACACATTACTTGGTTACAGGCATAAAGTTTTTAACATTTTGCAGCAGTATGAACTATTTTAAGGAATAAGTATAAACGAAGTAGTAAGCACGCTAGCAATCATTTACGTATTATATCAAAATTGATATTAAAATACTGTAATCTAAAATGACAATGCTGGACTTCCCTGGTGGCACAGAGATTAAGAATCCGCCTGCCAGTGCAGGGGACACGGGTTCGAGCCCTGGTCTGGGAAGATCCCATATGCTGCAGAGCAGCTAAGCCCGTGCACCACAACTACTGAGCCTGCACTTTAGAGCCTGTGAGCCACGACTACTGAGCCCGCTCGCCTAGAGCCCGTGCTCCGCAACAAGAGAAGCCACCGCAATGAGAAGCCCGCGTACCGCAACGAAGAGTAGCCCCCGCTCGCCGCAACTAAAGAAAGCCCGTGCACGGCAACAAAGCCCCAACTCAGCCAAAAATAAATAATAAATAACTTAATTAATTTTAAAAAAGATATCCATACTTTATAAAAAAATAAAACGACAATGACTTTTTAGTTATTTTTATGTCTTAAAAATTTTTTTAGTACTGTCTTTTGTATTGTAGAACTATTTTATAGGAAAGAACATTTTACAAGAGTTTCTTTTGATTTTTCTTTTTATAAATTTTTATTTATTTATTTTTGGCTGTGTTGGGTCTCCGTTGCTGCTCACAGGCTTTCTCTAGCTGCGGCGAGTGGGGACTACTCTTTGTTGTGGTGCATGGGCTTCTCATTGTGGTGGCTTCTCCTGCTGTGGACCACAGGCTCTAGGCACGTGGGCTTCAGTAGTTGTGGCTCGCGGGCTCTAGAGTGCAGGCTCAGTAGTTGTGGCACATGGGCTTAGTTGCTCTGCGGCATGTGGGATCTTCCCTGACCAGGGCTCGAACCCATGTTCCATGCATTGGCAGGCGGATTCTTTACCACTGCGCCACCGGGGAAGTCCCTCTTTTGATTTTTAAATTAATTTTTCCTGGATAGGAATCAAAGATGAACAAATTAAAAGTAAATTTTTGCTTGATGACCACTAGTCTTTTAGTGAATTTTCAATACATGTGTTTTGGAGAGTCAAACCCTGTTCCTTAGTTAGGAACTTAAATGGTCAGATATCTGGCCTATGTGGTGATCAAATGTTGCAAATTAATAATCTTCCATCATAGCTCTACTGTTTTTTTTGTTTTTGTTGAAATTAAAGACATTTAACTGATATATATTAAAGACATATTTTTTTCTTTTTTTGTAATCTGCCTTCCTTCCTAGTTATCATGTTTGCTTCTTTTGTTCAGTCTTCATTTTCTCTTTCTACCTTTTTTTAAATTTTGTAAAAAATATTTATTTATTCATTCATTCATTCATTCATTCATTTGGCTGTGCCAGGTCTTAGTTGCGAAGTGCGGGCACTTAGTTGCAGCATGCAGGCTCTTAGTTGTGGCATGCGGGCTCTAGTTCCCTGACCAGGGATCGGAGTAGTCCCCTCTGCCTTGGGAGCGTGGAGTCCCAACCACTGGACCACCAGGGAAGTCCCTATTAAAGACATATTTAGTTAACATTATATTTTCACACAGTAGCATGTGGTAATGTTTGTTGAATAAGTGATGAGTGAATGCATGATAAATGGAATGATGCTGAGTTTTGCAAAGAAAAGTATTTTGCCATTTCCAAAATAATACAGCATATTTATCACTTAAGAAAATATTTTTCTTCCAAAAATGTACCTATAAATTACCTTGCATCCAAATCATTCACGCTATTGATGGAACACCATTGTATAGAAGGTGAGATATGTAAATGACAAAAAGAAAATTAGATAACAATGAATACGTTTTACAGCAGAACATGGCAACACAAAACACCAATGCAAAGATGTAAGTTTTGTAGCCTATCAAATTAGTAAGTCTCAGGCTCCCCAGCCAATCAAAAATAGTTTGAGGTACTATTCTAATGTATTAGATTTAAATTCATTTCTATGCTATAATATTCTATTAAAGCAAATTCATTTATTCCCGTGTGGTTATATACTAAAGTAAAATATACTTTTATTGTACAAATGAAAATTGCATTGAAACTCATTCAAATGTAATATCAATACATTAGCGTTATCTTTTTAGGCATTTATTCAAATTTATTGCATTTTGTGGCTTGCTTTATATTAATTTTGATCTACATATTTGCCTTTTAAATTATACTGTATGGAAATTTATTCGATTTATTTTTTATCGTGACCTGTTTCTTAGCTAGTATACTCCATAATTGTTTAGATATGTGACTTTTGCTGATTTATTTATTGAGACATTTGTTGGTTTTTAAATTCTAAGCAATGTACTAATAACATATTTATTTTTCTAGCTGTATGATTTTATTTTGGGGGGGATTGTAGAAGAATACTGCATATCTACAACTTAAAATTGCCTTTGGTTTCAAGTACATGTGTTAATATATAAGAGAACTAAAATTTCCCCCCAAAATCTAGTTTTAAAATCATTTTAAATTCATTCATGATGAAATACAATTTTTCCCCAAAAGTTTTCTGTGTAAAATTAGTATGCATTTTATGTAACCTGAGAATTTTATAAAATTTTATGAAAATACAGTCATGTCAGATGTAGAAACAGCTTCGTAGAACTACACATCATGATGTTTTGTTAAAATGACATAAATTTTTATAAATGAATAAATTAATAAAAAGGGAAATTTTAGTGCCAAATGAATACCATTTCATCAATTTGGAAGTTTAATGTAACCATGCTCAATTCCACAGTTGTTTGTTGATTATACACTCAGGTAAAGCTTTGCATGTTGCCCTAAGCAAGCTCTTTGTTAATTATTTTAAAATAATTTAGTATCTAACAGAAATAACTTGCAGCGTAGGAATAAACTACCGTTAGGGTATTCTTACATGACTGTGATAAGCAGGGAAGAGTCACCTCTCTCTGTTACTTGTTTGTTTTGTAGTTAACAAGGCCAAGGGAGGGAAGCTTTTGATGATTTTGTGCTTGTGTGCCTACACATACCTAAGGAAAAAATAATCACAGATCCCAGTATCAGTTTAATTATGCAGTTGATTTAACTGTTGATTCAACAGCTAGTTACTGTTCATAATATTTTAGTATTTGTAAACTTGGTGGCATGGGTGACAATAGAGTAATGATAAATGAATATGTTTTCCTAAAGTAGGAAATTATGTAAGTGAACAATGATGCTTTGTTAGTGGGATTATTTTAAATGTAAAGATATGCAGCTTAATAATAACCAACTTTATTACTTAATAGACATGACTATAGATTTGAGGAAAATGTTTAAAGACAGTTAAATTATATTTTTACACATGGTTAATTCTAATCTTTCTTATAACCAATTTAAAAAATACATTTTTATGGTTTTTCAAAAGACTGTTTTGTAGAAATCCAAAGTATATCATGTCTTAGCAATTATTTTTTTAACTGCCTTTTAGAAATTCCCCAGTTTGAAAAGTAATTAGACTAATTCTCATCTCTGTCTTGTAACCAGTTTATAAAAAAGTAATTTTTTATATTCTTTCAAAATACTTCAAATTTATCCATTAGAAATCTAAAAGACACCATGTCTTACTTTTATAAAATGGTTGGTAGGAACTTACTTTTCTACTTTATTCTTCTTACTGCTAGATTTAATAATCTTTCTTTGTTGGCATGATTTTTCAAGAAGGTGTTTTTCCAATTCATATGAATTTTGATATATATGATATGTCACCACACAAGTCATGGGTCTACATAACAGAAAGATGAAAGCATCTATATTTATCTGTTACCTGCATTTCTCACTAGGAGTCAACAGAATGGTTGTATATGAGATGATCAGAAACAGGAAAGCTATGGTTTAGAAAATGTTTTAATCTGTTTCAAATAACAGCAGGGCAATCTGGTAAAAATGACATGATTAATGACTGAAGAAGATTAAAATATTTTCACATTCTGTTTTTGATGACCACTATCTTAAGTTTCTACTCTAAAATTTATAACTACTAAAATATTACAGAAAAAAATATATCCTTCATAATCCACTGTAAGTTGTTTTACCTTATCAAATTGTGCCTGCTTTTTAACCAAAAGAGCATAAATTAAAAACAAATTTTAACTAAAATATAGATTTTGTGCTATTCTTGAATATATCCATTATATTCTTGAATATATCCATTAATATTTATTAGGTTAGGTTCAGCATAAAAGAGCTAAAATTATTGTTTTCAGTTAGGCAAGGTAGCATTTCAGTCAATATGTAATTTTAAAATTTACCTTTACAACTAGGCAGATCCTCATCATTTGGAAGTAAGTCATTTTAGAGAGTTTAACTACAAATGTTTTCTATATGTATAAATAGGTGGCAAATATAACTATTAATTTTGGAGTTTTGCCAATTGATTCTAATTGTTCTGTCTTTTTTATCCAGAGATAATGATGTGTATTCAGCCTCTGTAATATTTACCTAGAGGAAGTCTTTTTAATCCCTCATTTTGCTCCTTCAATGAGGTTATGTGTAAATACTACATAAAATGGCAAATGGAAAAAAGTCTGTTTTGTCTAAAGATACCATTCATCTTAAATAAACACATCAGTCTGTCTTTTGAAAGCATAGTGATACGAGTTTTTTTGGTGGGAGAAGGAGGAGGATGGATAAGACCAAAGCAAAAATATGTTGCAAATTATATGAAGTGTTATTAAATCCCCTTAAAAATTGGATAAATTTTTCTGATTGTGTCTAATTAAGGGAATCATCTCACCCGCATCCCTACACTGTTCCTGTGCTTCTTAATTTCTATCACCACTGGTGTACCATTTTTTTTTAAAACATGCATTGATTTCTGATAAAAATCTGAAGCTAACTTTTAATCAGATATAGCACAATTTTCTGGAAAACCATGTATATGAATTTATACTTCCATATAAGGAAAGGAATATGTTACTTTATTTTAATTATTTCTAATTTGGAACTCCACAAAATGGAATAAAATAGCTTTATTTAACTTCCATTCCTATAAACTCTTTGGGGTCAGAGGCTCTTTTTAATTCCTCTATTATATTTATCCCCAGCACTAGGCACAATTAGGTCACAAGTGATGACTGAATAAATGTTTACTAAGCTAATGCCAGATGAATTAATCTTTAATTGCTTATATTCGGTTAATTACACTTATTTTGAAAACCAGTATATTTGGTATTGTTCCTGATGTATCTTGTCTTCTTTTTATTATGCTTGCTGTCCTTGTCCTTTTCTTTCCTTCTTTTCCATTGGTTGCATCAATGAAATTTTTACTCTTTTTAAAAAACTTCTAGTTATAAGTTAAACATAGGTTTCTATTTGTCTGTTAATTTTAAGAATGTATTTTTGTTAATGTTGGGAATTAATTAAAATCTATAACCTCCTTCCGTTTCTCCCAATATAAGAACTTTAGTATTTTTTTTTTTGTCTGTCTGTTTTGGGTCTTCATTGCTGTGCACGGGCTTTCTCTAGTTGTGGCTAGCAGGGGCTACTCTTTGTTGCGGTGCGTGGGCTTCTCATTGTGGTGGCGTCTCTTGTTGTGGAGCACGGGCCGTAGAGCGCGTGGGCTTCAGTAGTTGTGGCACGTGGGCTCAGTAGTTTCAGTGCCTGGGCTTCAGTAGTTGTGGCACACGGGCTTAGTTGCTCCGTGGCATGTGGAATCTTCCTGGACCAGGAATCAAACTTGTGTCCTCTGAATTGGCAGACGGATTCTTAACCACTGCTCCACCAGGGAAGTCAAGAACTTTAGTACTTTTAATTTGTCTCTGATCTCCATGCCCTTAGGCTGCCTCCAACCTGGAATTTTTGTAATAGTTTTCATTATGCCTCTACTTTCTTAAAAATCATTTCTTAAGCATGTTATTAAGTGTTACAGCCTTGTTGGTAACTGCTATTTAGAATTAACTATTTAATTTTACCTATATATTTACTCATCACTGTTTCTTGTGTCCTGATCTTCCTTAGATCTATTTTTCATTTTGCTGTAGTACTTCTTTAGGTATACTTTCAGAAATGGTTCTAGATAGCAAATTATGCGAGTTACTTTATATGTAGATTATTTAATCTCACATCTCCTGATATCAAAAAGGATTCAAGGCAGAGGACATGTTGAGCATTTTTTCAAGTGTGGAAGCTGGTGAAGAGAACGTATGTGGTTCTAAGATCTTTGCGTGTGCTTCCATTAAGGGTGGACTTTTTATTTTTCTTTTATATGGTAAATGTTTTTACAGGTGTGATTTAAATTTAGTTTACAACTCATTTGCTAAAAATTTCTTCTTAGAGAAAAAAAAGGAATTTGTTATGTATCAAATACTTAATAAGCATCCTTTCAATGTAACAAATACGGAGTATTGAGGAGGAACATATTAAATACAAGACTTGGTAAAATGTATTAAAATATGCATTTTTCATGTTATAGCTTAAATTTGGCCTTTATAATTCTTGTGTTTTGTTTTAAGAATATTTTAAAATTAAATATATGTAAAGTAAAATTGAAAGATATATTATTATCATCTTTGATCAAATTGGAGGACAAGTTGCACCACTTTTTAAATACCATTATCTATTTTTGGATACTTAGCTAAATTAACATGTTAGAGCAATTCAAGGGATGAGAGGATTTCACTTTGTTTTTTTTTAGTTCACAAAGATTAATGTGGCAAAGACCTTTCATGTCAGTTTTGTTGTAAGAGAAGGAATAGAATTATCTGTTATGCAGATATATGTGCCTTTAATATAGACTATATTTTCTGATATTTTTCAGTCTTATCTCATTATTTCAACTTTTGGGTTTATTTATGTAAGGCTATTGTAGAGCTAATGGATGACAGGATTATAGTACAACATTAGTATCTCATTTTAAAAGCATTCAGCGAGTTAGTTTGACACAACTAAGGATATAGTTTGAAAATGAAGGGCAATGAACAAAGGGAAATTAGGGGGAAATTTGGCAATGTGAATAAATAAAAAATAAAATAAATGAAAATGAAGGGTAAATAGTCTGCATGCTTTTAGTTTTACTGTGAAATAGCCCTCCAGAAAAAAATGTACCAATTTATACTCTCACCAGTTGTATAAAGTATTATTTTTTCTTACACTGACCAACTCTGAGTATTATTACTACCTTCCTATTTTCTTTACCCATCTATAGGTGAAAAGTAGGATCTCATTGTTTTAACTTTCATTTTTAATAACTAGAGAGAGTGAACATTCTTCTTATGTATTATTTATCATTTGTAATTCTTCTCTTGTGAATTGTTTGTTAACTTTGTGTGTGTGTGTGTGTGTGTGTGTGTGTGTGTGTGTGTGTGTGGCTGGGTGTAAGAGCCGGGCTTGAGTCAGACAGACCATCATTTAATCCCTGGCTCTTTCTTAAAAGCATTGTGTATTTTGGGGCAAGTAATGTAATCTCTCTGAGCCTACTTTCTTCATTTGTAAAACAAGAATACTTATAATACCTACATCAATGTTATGAGGACTAAATAAAATAATATATAGTTAAAGCCCGTATCAATTGTTTGATACACATTAGTGATTCTGCTGCTGATGATTAAAAAAAGGATAGTGCATTAAATATTTTTCTGAATAGATTGCTTGATGTTTAACTTTAAGATCTTTTTTCTCTACACAAATTAAAAAATTTTTATTAGTAGCGTATGTCAGTCCTTTCTTTCGTAGTATTTGCTTTGGGATTACGTTAAGAAAATTGTTCTTCACACCCAATATTATAAAACTATGATGGAAATATTTTTGAATGTGACTGAATTGTAAATGGAATCATTAATTTTAGTGACTCAGACTAAGAAAGTAGACTGATTATATGATTTTTTATTTCTTTGGGAAAATAATAGCTTTTACTCTTGTTGAAAAAATTCAGAAAACATTAATTTACATATTTAACAAGTTATTATTAATTTTTATTTTTTAAAAGATTTTGACAATACATTCCCCTAGATTATTTGTATATTTAAGAAGGGCCTAAGCTATTTTATACAATACCTTTGTGTCCGTTAGAAAATAGTGCTGTGCTTAGGTCACTGAATTAGAAAAAGTCCCCTTCTCTGCCCTGCCACCCTACTGCAGATGAATGACTTCTCTGAGTCAAGGTGAGTACACAGGCTTGGGAGTGAGGGGAGCATGAGCTAGAGTTTAGCTTCCACATGACTCTTCCACCAGGTTCCTTTTGTACTGCCCAGATGGCCCCATGTTTCAGTGTTATCATAAAATGGCTCCTGAAGTCAGATTAATTTTGAGGAATTAATGACTGATTTATCTAGAGCCACCTGCATAATTCAACTGAATTGAGTAACCTTTTACACCAGTAGTTTTATTAAAAAAAAAAAAAAAAAGAAAGAAAAGCCTTTTTGTTTGAATATTGTGGGCAAAAAATAAGAGAATGCTGACACAAAGCATACAGCCCTCTATTCTTCTACCCTGGGTATTAATTCATGTGTTCTTAAGGGTTGATTTCTTCCTCCCAATAAATAGTGATGTTAATGACCCATCTGAGGCCATGTCTTTTTGAATGTTTTTCTTGTTATGGGAAAATCGATAGGTATTATGTTGTGTCTCCAGCAAAATGTGCTTTGCAGAAGTCTCACCTTCTAACACTGCTTAACCATCCCATGGTGCTCCTTTCTCTTAACCCTGTATTCTTCTGTAGCCCGTTATTCATGATTCTTTCTTGCTAGCCTTGCAGCCATTTCTGCTTTGTTCTTTGGCACTCTCATTCCATTGTAAATACATTCTTTTTTATCCTCAAATCTCTTCACGCAATGTTTTCTTCATTTTCTTGCTTTGAGATTTGTCTCTGTCACAAGGTCCTTCCTGCAACTGCAATTTCCCCCCACCCCTAGAGGCAGTGTCGGTAATAGCTCCTCATTACCTCCTTCAAAGCCTCAGTTTTCCTTTCTCGTGTGAAGAACTCCTCTTTTGAGGTTTGTCATCTTATTCAACCACTTACTGCCTTTCATCATTGCTGTGATCTATCAGCGTTGGTAATACCCTTCATTTATTGAGGATTTTGGCTTTCCACTCTAATTCTTGCCATCCTCATGGGCCATTTCAGTGACCATGTGGACAGTCCAACCAAGAGTCGGGCTTCTTCAACCTCAGTGTTCTGGCCCCTTCCTTTTCGTCCCAGTCTATTATGCCCCTCATTGTTTTACTTTCTTCTCCATCCATCCTAGACTCTATAGTGACCATGCTGTCGTTTTTGCCAGTACCCTCTGGGTTCTGGATTTGTTTCCCTTATATTGAATAGTTCCTTCACCAGGATGCATGGCCCTGCTAAAGGAAAGAGTATAATTATTGGATAGTTGCCACTAGAGATTTATGGTCTTTAATTTCAGATCACCTCTTGACACTATTCTGCAGTCCTTCTACATCTTTATCACTTTTCTCAAATCCCCTTTTCTACACCCATTTTTTTGGTCTCAGCAATAATCTTGCTTCCTATTTCATAGAGAAATTTGAGGCTACAAAGCTTGAGTTAGAATGTTAGATGAGGAAAGAGAGGAACTCACCAATGCAAGATGTGTGGGAACATTAAAGGAGAAGAAAGAGAGCCAACTAGAAACAAAGGAACCAACTGATCTCAAGCTCATAGGTGGTAGGTGCACATCAGTGTTCAGTAGGTTGTCCCATAATAATTTTACTGAATATTAATACTGACAGCCAAAATATTGTTTAGCTGAAAATAAGAATGGGTTGGCTTCTTTCCCAGAAAATGTGATTAGTAATGGTAGTGTGTTCCTCTTCAGGGGGTAGAAGCAACTGTTAGTTAAGTAGAAATGTCTAGGATATATGCTTCTAGCTAGAGCCTTTTAATTTGTGACTTTACATATATAGGTTAAACTTACTGTGTGGGTCCCCTGGCTCTGTCCTTTGCTCATAATTCATATTCATATAAGTGATACTATCGTATCAAACACTGGTCAGAATATGATACAGAGAATGTTCTCAAAGAGATGGATAGGTTGTGTGTTAAAAGTTCATTTGTAGGTTGGTTGTTTTGAGCATAGAATGCCTTTTACTATAGAAAGAACCTAATAGAAAAATTAGATTTAAAGGCCAGTTCACCAAACATGTTTAACCTATAATGTACTTGAGAATACATAACAGTTTCAGTAAAAAATTTATTCACAATTTTAGGTTGGGATGCCAAGAATCAACTTCCCATTCCTCTATTTTATGGCATTAAAAAAAAAAAATGATTCTCTCAGCATTAAGCTCCTACAGGAGTTTCCAGCAGTTTTTATAGATGATTCAGTACAAGGTTAGCCTAAGCTAGTGAGTAACAACAGAGGAATTAAAATGAATGCTTTTGGAGTTGTGGAGATTGAGGAAGCATGAAGCCAGGGTGCTGGAATAGTTGTCAACATGATTGTGGAAGTTATATAGGATCATGAAAACTTGGATTGGAGAGAGAAAATTTGAACCAGGTGCTAAAAGGAAATGGGAGGCTATCCCAGGAATCTATAGATGGAAGGAAGAAGAGGCTAATTGAAGGCTGCAAAAGTAGAGTTTCTTAGGCCTGAAACCATAAAACTCCTAGGAGAAAACATAGGCGGTAATCTCCTTGACATTGATCTTGGCATTGAATTTTTGGATCTGATTCCAAAAGCAAAGGCAACAAAGCAAAAGTAAACAAGTAGGACTACATCAAAAAAGGTTCTGCACAGTAGGTTGAAAATGCAACCTACTGAATGGGAGAAAACGTTTGCAAATCATTCTATCTAGTAAGGGGTTAATATCTAAAATATATAAATAACTCAGTTCAATAGAAAAAAAATAATCTGATTAAAAATGCGCAGAGGATCTAAATAGACATTTTTTCAAAGAAGACATACAGATGGCCAACAGATACACGAAAAGATGTTTAACATCACTAATTATCAGGGAAATGCAAATCAAAACCACAACGAGATAATCACCTCAAACCTGTTAGAATGGCTGTTTTCAAAAAGCCAAGAAATAACAAGTGTTGGAGAGGGTGTGGAGAAAAGGGAACCCTCCTCCACTGTTGGTAGGAAAGTAAATTGGTGCAGTCACTATGGAAAACAATATGGAGGTTCCTCAAAAAATTAAAAATAGAACCTCAGTATAATCCAGCAATTCCACTTCTGGGTATTTATCTGAAGAATATGAAAACAATAATTCAAAAGCATTTATGCACCACCGTGTTCACTGCAGCATTATTTACAATAGCCAATTATATGGAAACAATTTAAGTGTCCATCTATGGATAAATGAATAAAGAAGATGTGGTATAGATATACCATGGAATATTACCCCACCATAAAAAAGTAGGAAATCTTGCCATTTGCAATGTGGGTGGATCTAGAGGGTATTATGCTAAGTGAAATAAGTCAGACAAAGATGAATACTCTATGATTTCACTTATGTGTGGAATCTGAAAAACAAACAAAACAAAGTAAAACTCATAGATACTGAGAACAGATTAGTAGTTACCAGAGGGGAGGGGTTGGGGGTTGGGAAAAATGGGTGAAGGGGGTCAGTTGTATGGTGGTGGATGGTAACTAGACTTATTGTGATGATTACTTTGTAGTCTATACAAATATTGAATTGTTGTGTTGTACACCTGAAACTAACATAACATTATATACCAATTTTACCTAAATTTTTTTTTTAAAGTAACCTCAATTAGAAAAAAAAAAAAGGTAGAATTTCTTGAGCGATGAAGCTGTAAAGAGCCTGTCTGATTTTCCAGCCAAAGTAATCCAGTTACCTACACCTGGAATTATTTACACTGACTTTAAGCCCAACCCTAGCTTTGGATACCAGATTCAATTTCAGTTAGAGGAGTTTTTCTCAATCCTAGCCACTCATGAGTTATCTGAAGAACTTTTAAAAAATATATGTGCCTGGACCCATCCTAGACCAATTAATTCAAAGTCTCTGCAGTTGGGGCCCAGAGGCTGGCATTGTTGTAAAAGCTTCACAGGTGATTCTAATGTGGATCTAAGGTGGAGAACTGCTAGTTAGAGTCAGAAGTAAGTTACACAGGGTAGAAACAGTGGGTGTCTGTTTTATTCACCATTATACCTCTGCATCCAGCATAGGAAGAAAGGAGGGAGGGAGAAAGGGAAGGAGGACAGGCATCCAGATTGAAAAGGAATAAGTAAAACTTTCTCTGTTTGCAAAGGATATGATCTTGTATATGGAAAATACTAAGGAATCCAGTAAAAATCTTTTAGAACTAATAAACAAGTTCATCAAGGTTGCAGGGTGTAACACCAATGTACAAAATCAATTGTATTTCTGAAAGAGATTGTAAAGCTTAGTTATCATTTCTTCCTTAAGTGTTTGGTAGAACTAACCAGCGAACACATCTAGGCCTGGTGTTTTCTGTTTTGGAAGATTGTTAATTATTGATTCAATTTCTTCAAAAGATATAGGCCTATTCAGATTATCGATTTCTCCTTATGTGAGTTTTGGTAGATTGTGTCTTTCAAGGAATTGGTCTGTTTCATCTAGGTTATCAAATTTGTGGACATGGAGTTGTTTGTAATATTCTTTTATTATCCTGTTAATGTCCACAGTTTCAGTAGTGAACTTTCATTTCCAGTGCTAGTAATAGCATTCAATGCTATAAATTCCTTCTAAGCACTGCTTTTACTGTATCCCACAAACTTTGATAAGTTGTATTTGCACTCTCATTTATTTAAAAATATTTTAAAATTTCTCTTGACACTTCTTACTTGACCCATGTGTTACTTAATAGTATGTTGTTTAATCAACAAGTATTTTGGGGATTTCCAGCTCACTTTCTGGTATTGGGTTCTAGTTTAATTTCATGGGATAACAAATAAAGAAACAGGTGGTCCGAGGCATCGGGAGCATGGGAAAAAGTAATTGGAAAAAAGTGTTGTTCTGCTCAGAGCATAAATAAGGTACAGATCTCAGCACATTCAAAAGGTCACCAAGTGGACCCTCATGCATGCCCAGTTGAAGGGTTGGTCTATCCAGTCTTAACCAGCTTAGATCACACTAGACATAGCTGACTCCAAGTTCCTAGAAAACAATTCGGTCAAGTATCTTATTGTTTAGGCTGCATGCTGCGTGTACAGGTCTTTAAATGACCTTGATTTTTGAAGCCAGATGAAATGTATTTAACCCACAGTTTCAATACTATCAAACTGAATTCAACAGCACATTAAAAGCATCATATACAATGATACATTTACATTTATCCCTGGGGTGCTAGAACGTTTCAAGATAGGAAAATCAATAAATGATATAGCACATTAACAGAATGAAGGATAAAAATCATATGATCATCTCAATAGATACATAAAAATCATTTGACAAAATTCAACATCCCTTCATGATAAAAACTCTCTAAATTGGGTATTGAAGGAATATACCTCAACATAAGGAAGGCCGTATATGACAAACTGACAACTAACATCAGACTCAATGGTAAAAGGTTGAAAGCTTTCCTGCTAATATAAGGAACAAGATAGGGGTGCCCACTCGCATCACTCTTATTCAACATATGCTGGAAGTCATAGAGCAATTAGGCAAGAAAAAGAAATAAAAGGTATCCAAGTCAGAAAGGAAGCGGTAAACTTGTGTCTGAGTTTGCAGATGACACGATCATATATAGAGAAAACTCTAAAGACTCCACAAAAATAACTGTTAAAACTAATAAATTCAGTAAAGTTGCAGGATACACAATCAACATACAAAAATCAGTTGTATTTCTATACACTAGCAATGAACTATCTAAAAAAAAATAAAACAATCCCATTTACAATAGGATTAAAATAATAAAATACTTAGGAGTAAATTTAACCCAGGAGGTGAAAGATCTGTATACTGAAAACTATAAGACATTGATAAAAAGATGTTGAAGAAGACACAAATGAATGGAAAGATATTCTGTGTTCATGGATTGGAAGAATTAATATCGTTAAAATGTTCGTACTGCCCACAGTTATCTGCTGGTTCAATGCAATCCTTGTCAAAATTCCAATGGCATTTTTCACAGACGTAGAAAAAACAATTCTAAAAATTGTATGGAACCACAGAAGACCCCAAATAGTGAAAGCAATCCTGAGAGAGAAGAGCAAAGCTGAGGCATCACACTTTCTGATCTCAAACTGTATTACAAAGCTGTAGTAATCAAAACAGTGTGGTACTGGCATTAAAAATAGACATACAGACTAATGGAACAGAATGGCAAGCCCATATATAAACCCACACATATACGGTCAACTAATATTTGATAAGGATGCCAAGAACAGACAATGGCAACAAGATGGTCCCTTCAATAAACAGTATTGGGAAAACTGGATATTCAGATATTCACATGAAAAATAATGAACTTGGACTCCTATCTTATACCATTCACAAAAATTAACTTAAAATGAATTAAAGATTAAAATGCAAGACCTGAAACTGTAAAACTACTGTAAGAAAATATTGGGAAAAAGCTCCTTGGCGTGATTCTCGGCAATGATATTTTGGAAATGACACCAAAAGCACAAGCAACAAAAACAAAACTAAACAAGTGGGGCTACACCAAACTAAAAAGCTTCTGCACAGCAAAAGAAACAATCAGGAAAATTAAAAGCCAACCTGCAGAATGAGAGAAAATATTTGCAAACCATATGTCTGATAAGGGGTTAATATCCAAAATATATAAGGAACTCAAACAACTCAATAGCCAAAAAACCAAACAATCTGATTATAAATGGGCAAAGGACTTGAATAGATATTTTTCAAAAGAAGACATACAAGTGGCCAACAGGTACATGAAAAGATGCTCATCATCACTAATCATTAAGGAAATGCATATCAAAACCACAATGAGATATTGACTCACATCTGTTAAAATGACTTTTATCAAAAAGGCAACAGGGACTTCCCTGGTGGCACAGTGGTTAAGAATCTGCCTGCCAATGCAGTGGACACGGGTTCGAGCCCCCGTCCAGGAAGATCCCACATGCTGCAGAGTAACTAAGCCTGTGCACCACAGCTACTGAGCCTGCACTCTAGAGCCTGTGAGCCACAGCTACTGAGCCCACGTGCCACAACTACTGAAGCCTGCACACCTAGATCCCATGCTCCACAACAAGAGAAGCCACCACAGTGAGAAGCCCACACACCACAACGAAGAGTAGCCCCCGCTCGCCGCAGCAAGAGAAAGCCTGCACGCAGCAATGAAGACCCAGTGCAGCCAAAAATAAAAATTAATTAATTAATTTTAAAAAAAGACAAGAGACAACAACTGTTGATGAGGATGTGAAGAAAAGGGAATGCTGGTGCACTATTGGTGGGAATGTGAATTAGTATAGCCACTATGGAAAACAGTATGGAGGTTTCTCAAAAATTTCAATATAGAACTACCATATGACCCAGCAGTCACACTTCTGGCATATATATCTGAAGGAAATGAGATATCTGCACTTCCATGTTCATTGCGGCATCATCCACAAGAGCCAGGATATGGAAACAACCTGTTGATGGATGAATGGATAAGGAAGATGTGGTGTATATATGGAATGGAATATTATTCATCCATGAGAAAGGAAATCGTGCCATTTGCAACAACATGGGCAAACATTATCCTAAGTGAAATTAGCCAGACAGAGGAAAACAAAAACTATATGATCTCACTTATATGTGTAATCAAAAAAAAAAAAAAAGAAAAGTCTAACTCTTAGGCACAGAAAGTAGAATGGTGGTTATCAGGGGCTAGGAGGTGGCGGATATGGGAAGGTGCTGGTCAAAGGGTACAAGCCTTCAGTTATAAGATGAATAAGCTCTGGGGATCTCATGTACAATGTGGTGGCGCTACATGTAATAACACTGCATTTGTACTTGAAATGTGCTAAGAGTGTAGACCTTAAGTGTTCTCACCAGGAAAAAAAAGGTTAACTGTGGAAGGTGATGAATGTGTTAATTAACCTGATCATGGTAATCATTTCACAAAGTATATGTGTGTCAAATCATTAGACTGTATACTTTAAGTAAATACTATTTTATTTGCCAAAAAAACAGATTTGTGTCTATTACTGTAAATAGTGATAGCTCAGAAATTGCTTGTTAGTACTCATTTACGGTGTTACTGAACTTACTGGTTTATTAAATCATTATTACTTTTTAAAAAGGATGATACAGAAAATGTATCAAAAAGAATTTCTTTTAGCTCTTTGCTTTGCATATCATTCTGCTTTACAAAATAATTTAGACTTAAACAAAACTTCAAGAACTGTACAAACTTAGCTTGATTTTCATGAGTTTAGAAAAATAAACTTCATTCATTGACCAGAAGAAAAAATAAGGTCAAGGAATCTGAATAAACATTTCTCCAAGGGAGATATACAAATGGCCCATATGCACTTTTGAAAAAATGCAAAACATAAGCCATTTAGAAAATGCAAGTGAAAACCACAGTGAGACACCACTTCTCACCCAATAGGATGGTTATAATAAAAAAGACATACAATAACAAATGTTGGCAAGGATGTAGAAAAATTGAAACCCTCTTGCATTGCTGGAGGGAATGTAAATGGTATAACCTCTTTGGAAAAGAGTTTGGCAGTTCTTCAAATGTTAAACAGAGTTAGCATATGAACCTTCTGGCATATACCACTCCTAGAATATAGCTAAGAGAATTGAAAACATACATCCACATAAAAACTTGTACACAAATATTCATAGCAGCATTTTTCATAACAGCCAAAATATGGAAACAATTCAAATGTCCATCAACTAATGAATGGATAAATAAAATGTGGTAAATCCATATAATGGAATATTGCTCAGCCATAAAAACAAATGAAGTACTGATGCATGCTATAACATGATGAACGTTGGAAACATTATGTGAAAAAAAGTCAGCAATGCAAGAGGACATATTGTATGATTACATTGATATGAAATGTCCAGAATAGTCAAATCTATAGAGACAGACTATAGATTAGTGGTTGCCTAGGGCTAGAGAATCTAGGGGGAAATAGAGTGACTGCTAATGGGTACAAGTGTGTGTGTGTACGTGTGTGTGTGTGTGTGTGTGTGTGTGTGTGTATAATTTTTCCTTTTTCCTCTTACACCTTTATAGGTTCATTGAAATAATTGGGGATTTGGGTTTCAGATTGTTAGTAATTTTTTTTCTTACAAAATGCCTCATCCATTTATAAGATCCTTTTTGTATGTTACATTATACTTTAAATCATATTATCAATGTATATTGGTTCAGCATTAAAATAAGTTTTGTAAGTTTTGTTTATCATAACTATTTCTTATGTAGTAAGTCTTCCCCTGTCTTGAACTTTATTTTCTAATTTTTGAAGAACAGTTTGTTTAGAACCACAACAGGAGTGTTATACTTTCTGAGTGTTTCCTTGTATTGTTATGAGCACTTTGAAGGATCTTGGTAGTTATTGCCAAATTGCTTTCCAGAAAACTTGTGCTGATTTAACTTCCATGTGGATTCTGTGGGTGTTGACATTTCTCTATGCTCTCTTTCTTCAGTACTGAATGTTTTCATCCTATTTAATTAATACCTGATAATGTATGTCATATTTGAGACCTAGTATCTCATTAACGTTTTAATTTGCATTTAGATTTTGTGTTTAGATTTTTAAATATAATTACTGAACATTTATTTATTTTTTTCTTTTATGTATTGCTGGGTTTTGTCATTTGCCTATTTTTTATTGGGGTATTTTATATTTTTATTGCTCTGTAAGTTCTCTTTGTGTATTAAGGATATCACCATATATGTATGTTACAAATCATTCACACAGTTGATATTTTATTTAGTATATTTATGCTGTTTTATGGTTGGGACCAGATCCAAAGTTGTTGGCATTTCATTAGGAAGATGGTTAAGAGCATCACATCCTAGCTCAGGTTCTTGTTCATTGTGTAATCTTGGGAAAGTCTTAATGTTTCTTAACTCCTGCTAAAACTGATGTAAAACAATAGTGTCAACTTCATGGGATTGTTGAGAGGATTAAATGACCTAAATTAGAGCTTAGCATAATACTTGTCATAATTTAGCAAACAATTGATCATTTCTTGCTGTTACTATTTGTGTTCTTTTTAACAGATGAGCTAAGTAGAGATAAAGAGAATGATGTGGAATGAATGAGTGTAGGAGTTGTATTTGCTGCCCTGTCTGGTTTCTTCCCATTAACCTTTCCCACAGGTGAACTTGCTGGAGACCTTTTTACACTGCAGCATTTGGGTCCTGTTTATTAGAACTACTGCCAGTGGAAACTCCCCTCCCTTTTGTGGGGTAGCATATTTGATATTCAATCTCATTCTTATTTTGTTTCAACAACTTGGGAATTTGTTAGGTACTCATTGTGTAGGTTTTCAATTAAGTTTGCTTTTCAAATAAATAAAGTTCAGCAACAGGGTAGAGTACTGTTTTCAGATACAGTATATACTGCATTAAGTCTGTTTTTCCCACTTACCTAATAATGGCATTTGCACAAATAAAAGATGTATCCAGTGAACAAAAGGGTGTTCCTAGCCCTGAATATGCCATGGAGACTTTAATTCCTTTTTTGATTAGTGACATTTTTTTCTCTCCCAAACGCTTGGAGCAATGGGAATGTGAGCTTTCCGTGGGGAAGCCTTACGTGTGTTGTTTCTTTTTATGTAAGTTTTATGTATCTGTCTATTCTGTGGTTGAATAAAATATGTCCTCTCTATGGTCACCAGTGTAACCTTTGTACACATGCTATCCGTTATACTCGGATCTCCTTCTTAAAACCCCACATGTGCAAATGAATGCAAACTTTTTACTCTTTTACCTTTGAAAAATTTGTAATGATCGTCATATCTTTTTGATCATTAGATTGGCAAGTGCTTAAATTCTCACAAAATTGCCCTTAAAAGATGTTTAGCTGGTTTTAGTTTTCAAATATTCAATCCTACATGCCTTTTAGAAAGACAAAGTATATATATATGGTTATTGATGAAAGGGAAGAAAGAATTATTGTTGTATTGCTATACCATAATCTGTTGATTATGTCATTGTAAACTAGATTATTTATATTTAATATATACTAAATATATATGTAACATATAATACATGTATGTATATACATATATATAAACAGAGGATGTAATCTGTCATGATTTGATTTTATAGGAACAGAATGTTAGCATTTGAAAAAAGAACATTAAAGATGATGTAATCCAACACTCTCATTTAAAAATGATACAAGCTTAGAAAGGCAGCACATGGATTCCCCAAGGTCTCATGTGGGAGAACCTAGTCAAGAATTCAGGGCTGTGTTCATCATATCACTACTACAGTCATATTTTCACTCAATTCCAAAGCCTTTTAATTTTAATATCACAGTTACTATTATTATTTGTGTGTGTGTGTTCGTGTGTGTGTGTGTGTTTGGCTAAGCCCTTTCTAGTTATTCCTATCCAGTAAGAGTCATCAATTTAGGCAGCAGGCTTATGAGATACCACTAAAGCTATCAAGAAAAAAAAAATTAACAAGGTTGCTCTCACTGAACGTGTTCAAGAATAGACACCCCAGTACCTGCAACATGTTATGTATATTCCCATCTTGCAGCTGCAGTAGAAGAATAAGTGGTTACCTTATTTTGCCTTCACCTGTGCCCTTCATTCTGCTTACTGTGGGCTTTGAAATTGTATGCCATGTTCAAAGGTTTCTAAGTAGCCCAAGACCACCATAATTAACTGGATAGGTTTAATAGGACTGAAAATGATGTTTCAGTAGCTGTGCCTTTTCATTAAACAACATTATTAAAAGTACAGCTAGCTTTGTTGAATTCTGTTGGTTGTGGTACCCACTCCTTGTGAGGTATTTAGTGCTGCTTTTGCTAAGTAGTACTTGACAGTTTCCCATATATTAATAATGTTTCTTTAAATTGCTAAAATGCCCTCTTTTCTACCTTCCAATCAAGGCACATTTATTCAAATATCAGATCATGCTTTATTTATGCATTCTTTCATTCTTTTAAACACCAATACAATAAATGTTCTAATGTTCTGGGCCCTGAGTATGTATGGTGCAGCATAGACTCAGGCCCTGCCCTAATTTGATGGGTTTTTAAAATATGATTACAGAGACGAGGTACGAGATTTTTGGAACTAGCAAATCTGATCACATCACCCTTTTGCCCAGAGGTTTTCAGTGGCTTACTTCCCTTTGGCTACAGGGTGAAATCACTTTCCCTTTGCATAAAATGGAAAGGCTTTCAAGACCTGGCCTCCTCTCTATCTAAGTTTAAGGCGTACTCACTTACTGTAAGAGGTCAAGGAAGGTCTCTGGCTTTAAACTGAAACCTGGAGGATGAGTAGGAGAGAGGTAGGCAAGGAAGTGGGGAGGGTTGAATGGGAATGTTCCCAAGCAATGGAATGAGACTAAGTGAAGGTCTTGAGGTAAGACGGAACGTAGCAACTCCCTTGTTGCCTTCCTTACCGTGGATTGCTGATCTGAACCATAGGCTACAGAAAAAGATTTGAGTAACTATTTTTTCAGTTTTCCCAAGGATGATACATAATGAGAACCACGTTAGATGCTTAGGAGAGAGGTTAATTACATGCAGTGGATGCCTCGGGTTAGGCCCTACATCAGGGTTTTCAAGCTTAATTCTCTCTGGGAACTCTGGTTGAGAGAGGCTATGAGTATGGAAGATCACCACTGACAGGTCACAAATCCTTAAGACTCTCCTCTGAGTTGGAGATTAAATCATCTCATTTTATCTCCAGTCTGCTTGACAGTCTTAGAAATTTAGTGACAGGTGCCTGGTTCTTTTAACCTATTATATTTTTGCAAACTCAAGTGCCTGAAGCTACTGCCCTACCCTGTGCTTTACTGGTTTTCCTGTGCTTGGCCTAGTAGTACTTCCAGTCCTCTTGCCTCTACATTTTGGCCCTGCATCATGATGTCTTGCAGTTTACCTGAATACATTGTGTAGGCCACACTATCCCCACTGGCGCTGGAGCTAGAGAATTTGGGTCTAAAGGATGAGAAATGTCTACACACCCATGAAGCAGAAGCCCTTGCTTAGTGGCGGCATTCTATTACCTCTAAATTCTGCTTGTATTCAGGAGAGAGAATGTCTGGGACCATTAAATACCTACAAGTGAAAGAAGCGCTTCCTATCCAATGTCTAGCTCAGTCCCTATAGCCCTTCTTAAAATAGACATTAGTATCTAGAACCTCCGGTTAGGGCTGCTCCGTGGGTGATTGCCACAGCATATGGCCAAATAAAACCACTCAGAGACAAGATAAATATTCAGCAAAATTTTCCTGCCATTGAATCCCTCTTCCTCTCTACAATACCTATTTATTGTGAAACTCTGTTGGCTGTCCCTCTGTTACCTGTCCATAATTTGATTTTCTAAATCACCTAAATCTGTTATCAGAGGTTTTTTTTCTAAAATGTAAATGTCATGTCAGCCCTCTGCCCAGAGTGTTTCAATGGCTTCCCACTGGCTATGGAAAGAAATCTCTTTCCTTTTGCATAACAGGGGAGGTCTTTCATGAACTGGATCCCTCTCTGTCAAAGTTTAAGGCCTCCTCTCCCCCGCAACCCCCTCACCCCTAGCAATTTATATTTTATAAAACCTGAACTGATTCCCACAGAATGGAATTGCATGCTGTTATGGCTGTTTCTGTGCCTTTGCACACCCAGTCCATTCCCTTGGAATAGACTTACTTTTACCAGTAAAATAGGCATATAAAGTTCTTTCTACTAGGCTTCTGTGCTCCTTTAAAACAATTATTATATTATGATTATGTGCCAGTCTCCATTCTCTTTATAAGGTTTTTGAGGATGAATCTGCATCTTTTCGTGTTGTTTTACCCTCAGCCTCTAGGAGAGTGGTAAACACATCCATTCATTAAATATTTACTGCTTTAGGAACAGTAGAAAGAGTGGCAAACAAGCAGGCAGGGCTCCTGATGGTAAGGAGTTTACACTATAGTGTGTGTATGTGTCTGGCACTAAACCAGTAAACCAATAAACATGATGACATCTGATAAGAGGTGGAGAGGAAATAGAAAGGATCAGATAGGGAATGGTGATGGCGGGGGTGGGGGGGGCAATCCTAATTTAGACAGGATTTCTAGGAAAACCTCACTGAGGAGGAGGTATTTGAGCTAAGGTCTGAAGTATGAGAATCCAAACAGTTTGGGGGAATGTTCTAAGCAGAGGAAAAAACAAATATAACAGACCCTGATAAGCGATGAATTTGATATGTTAGGGGAACTGAAAGGAGACCAGTGTGGGTAGAGCACAATGTGGAGACAGGTTCAAGATGTGTTTGGAGTTCCCTAGTGGCCTAGTGGTTAGGAATCCGGGCTTCCGATGCCATCCCGCAAGCCGTGCGGCACAGCCCAAAAAAAAAAAGGGATGTGTTTGGAGAGGTAGGTAGGAGTTGGATAATGTACACTTTTGTCCACCTTCAAATATTTCTTTAATTGGATGTGTCAGGTCTGGTCTAAGTATGCATGTACACTGTATTGGCTGTCTTCACCCTCCAACATAGCCTTAGGATCTACTTCTCCCCAGTGCTGTTCCCACGGGGCCTGAAATCACTGCAATAAGAGTAAGAGTGTTAAACATTTCTCTCTTCGGTTTTATTTGTGGAATTTCACCAGATCTGGAAACATTAAGGGAATCAACTTGGCTTCAGTGTTTGGTCTTCTGAGCAGGTCTTTGACAGGAGCCATATCACAATGAATTCAGGATGATGTGAACAATGACTGCAGAGGAACAGGACCAAGCACAGTTCAGAGACTTCTAAGTAATACTGAGATAGGAATCCTTTCATTTGCTCCTGCCTTTTGTCTTCATCTGAACCAGCAACCTGAAAAATGAAAGAAAAATTCCATAACCATTTCACTGCCCAGCCCAGCAGAAAGTTAATGTAGAACCCAGGGCAAAGACCACGAATGAATTCTAGAAATCTTACTACGTTTCTCAGAGAAAGCAACTGAATTGTTTTTATTTCTAATATGAGCAATGAAGGAAGTAACTGCTGATCTGAAGACTCTAAAAGGCTTCAGGATAGCAGTGAAGTGGACTACACATTCTTCCAGCTGCCACTGTTCACAACACTCTTGACAGTTAAAATATATCACACATTCTCTTGTCCTTTTAATGTAAACATTTACTGTTTAAAGTGGACTATAGAATCAAACCAAAATAGAAGGATACAGACTGATATTTCAGAGGTGAAGCTAAACACTAGACTAAATTAAATAAAAGTAATTTGCAATCTAACTCATAGTTACATATTGTACATTACACTGTGTTTGTCCCTGGGAAAGATTAAACAGAGCTTTCATTGCTGGCTTTAGTTTTACAACCTGTTACTAGAAGGGAATTTCATATAGAACAGGCAAAATTTTGAAGTAGAATAAAGTTAGAAAAAGATGGAAAATGTTTTAAGGTAAGGATAGACTCCTTGATGTGGACTCTCTTCTATGCTTGAGCATTGTCTAGAATCAAGAAAGTAATGCCATGTCTGGTTTTTGTTGTTGTTGATCTCCCTAGGAAAAACTCGACCTCCTTCTTTCTCTTCCCGTTGGCATCTGGCCCAAGCCTTTACCTTCAACTCACAACTTTTTTCAAGTTGTATTAAATCTGAAAACTAAGAACCTTCCAAATGACCCACATTTGAATCCTGGGCCTACTCCTGGGCTGACTTGAGTAAGATATGGATTTAAAAAAAAAAAAGCAATATGAAATTTTGCTTAAAATCTCAGTAGTTAAAAATGTGGCATTCTATAAAATGTTAATATTAGACCCTATAAGAAATTCTGGTGTCCTTGAAGTTAGTTTTATCCTGAAAGGAAAAATTGTAAATGGATATAGTTTCAAATTTGTTCACTTTCCTATTTTGCTTAAGATTTCTGTGCACAGCACAGAAATTTATCAAACTCCTTTCCTGGTGACAGTACATCATTAGATTACTTCAGTGAGTATTCAGGAGATTTTAATCTTATGAGTCATAAAATTCTTTTATTCCCCAAAGAATTTCCTGTGTCTGCCTGGAATTTCACGTCTTTGTAGTTTTAGCAGGACTCCTTGAAGCAGTTACTTTCTAAATGACTGTATTCTTGAGGTCTGTATGTAATACCTGGGAGGCCGGGTCACAGACTGAGTCCTGTTTTTCCAGAAAATTGAAAAATGAATCCCTTTCACTGACTTACTCCTAGTGATTTTATTCAGAAATTCCCTTAAACTTTTTAACCTCTTCCTCTCATGATGGAGATATTTTCACTTGCTGCTTATGCAGTTCCCAGCATTAACATTTTTTGCCCACTTAGGCCTGTTTTTGTCTCTTTCTGTGAATATCCTCCAGTGACTGGATGTTAGTGTGTTGCTTGCCTGTCCCATCAGGTTTTCATCACTCACTTGGTGTAAAGGAAAAGGAGATAGAATTACAAATATATTGGACCATTTAGCAATTGAATAGAAATGCCTTTGGATATCCTTTTTCCTCCTCTTTTTGTTTTTTTCTTAGCTCTTTTTGAAGAAGGTGAAAGTCAGGTTATAGTGGAAAGCCAGAACCTGTGTATGTTCCTGTTTGAAAAGTCCAGGGAAGCGAAGATGATACTTTTTGACATGTGAGTTTCAGAAATTCTTAGTGATTATTGTTAATACACACTTCGCTTATGTGAAGAGCTTCATCTGCTTGTGCATGTCTTTGTGTGTTTTAAAAGATAATGCCTAACTGTGTTCTGATAATAAATGGCAGCTGAACAAGCACAGAGGAGACTGAGGTCTGTCTGGATATGCTATTTGGCAAGATTCATCTAGCATGGAACAAACGAAAAATGGAAGGCTAGTAGTACATCGACACTAACAAATACATTATTCAGAAGTTGATTACTAGGAAATCTTTTACTAGACTTCAGTATGATTGGTGTCTTTAAGGACAAATCTAGAATTTTATCCCAAAAGCTAGGTCCTTATATTTGTTTTATGGCTACTTTCTCATTTTTTAGCATAGGACTTAAAAAAAATTTTAATCAATAAAAGAAGATAAAAGAATATATGCACCAGATTAATGTTTTACTTGGTTGATTAATATATTATTTATTTTTAGAGTAGAGAAAAATCAATGCAGTGATTACTTGCTGTTCACATATATACAGAAAATGTAAGTCCTTGGAATGTAGCACACATTATCATTGCATAATCTATATCCATATGCTGTTTATAACAAGCTGAAATGTTAGACCCATGAGAAAAGAACCAGATTCTGGCACAGGACAGTTTTGTGGTAAGGAAAGATGAATGGATTCCAAAAAAAAAAAAAAAAATTGTTAAAAGCTTGATGGTTCCACAATAAAATAAGAGAGCTGAAATGGGGGTTTAGAGATGTATGTTAGCACACACTGACATTTAAAACATTTAATTCCTTTCTTCATCTGTATTCTCCTTCAGCTCTTCTGATCCTGACTTAGGTAAATGAATTGACTCATACCTTCTTAGCAGGTAAAGATAGGAACAAAGATGTCTGGCACTGTAACCTCTCCCCAACTTCTTCCCCCATCCCCTTGTGTGGCTTTTCTTTAATAGTTGTTTTCCCTAACAGTTAGGGGCAGATCTGTACCAGTCAGTGATGCCTTGGTTGGAGCTTGTTAGCTTAGTTGCTGTATTTTGCTAACGATGTCCGGGCTACATGTTTGATTGCCAATGTGAGTATTTTCATGCAGTGAAAAAGGCCTTTGTCCAAACATATATTGCTCCCCTCACCTCTTCTTATGTAAGTTTGAGATAAGGAGATTGTGAATATGAGAATGACTCAGTAAAAATATATTCTGAGCCATTAAGATGGCCATTATTAAAACAAAACAGAAAATAATGAGTGTTGGAGAGGATGTGCAGAAGTTAGAGTCCTTGTACATCATTGGTGAGAATGTAAAATGGTGCAGCCAGTGTAGAAAACTGTATGGAAGTTCTTCAAAAAAATTGAACATAGCAATTCCACTTCTCGGTATATACTCAAAAGAACTGAAAGCAGAGAATCGAACAGATGTTTGTATACCAACGTTCATAGCAGCACTATTCACAATAGCCAAAAGGTGGAAACAACTCAAATGTCCATCGAAAGATGAATGGATAAACAAAATGTGGTGTATACCTAAAGTGGAATCTCATTCAGCCTTAAAAAGGAATGAAATTCTGATACATGCCACAATATGGATGAATCTTGAGTACATTATATTGAGTGAAATAAGCAGACACAAAAGGACAAATACTATATGGTTACGCTACGTGAGGTACCTAGAATAGTCAAATTCATAAAGACCTCGAGTCATAGAGACAGAAGTCGAATGGTGGTTAACAGGGACTAGGGTGTGTGTGTGGGCGGGGGGCGGGGGGGGTTGCTTAATGGGTACAGAGTCTCAGCTTGAGAAGAGGAAAAAGTTCTGGGAGATGGATGGTGGTGATGGCTGTCCCAAAATGTGAATATACTTAGTGGCACTGAACTGTACACCTAAAAATGATTAAAATGGTAGATTTTAGGTTATATATATTTTACCACAATAATTGTGTGTGTATAAATATAGAGAAAAAAACACACTCTTGTGTGTGTCCTCTTAATACTCTTAACACTACTTCAATTCTGATACCAGGCATGTGGGCTTTCCATACATCAGGCAATTCTGAAACACCAGCTGGGTGTCCTGCAACTTAATTCTAAGTGTCAGAGGCTGGTTAAGGGCTCAGCCCCACAAGACGGCCTCTGCTCCCTACTTCAGACACTAGTTGCAAGGCCAGGTTGTCACTTGTACTTCTGACCGACCTATGGATGTAAATTGAAGGTTTCCAAGACCCCGTCCTCAGGTTCGATTAATTTGCTGGAGCGGCTCACTGAATTCAGGAAAACAGTTTACTTACCAGATTACCAGTTTGTTATAAAAGTATATAACTCAGGTCCAGCCAGATGGAAGAGTTGCATAGGGCATTTACGTGGGAAGTCGGTGAAGAGTTTCCAGTGCCCTCTCCTCGAGCACCATTCTCCCAGCACTTCCACATGTTAATCAACGGGAAGCTCTCCGAACCCATCCTTTGAGTTTTTATGGAACTCAGTCTCCAGCGCCTCTTTTCACCCAGGAGGTTGAGGAGGTCTAATCCTCTAATCAAGTGGTTGATTCCCCTGGCAACCAGCCCACATCCTTAAAAAGTCACCGTATTAACATAAACTCAGGTGTGGTTGGTTGAAAGGGGCTTGTTGTGAATAACAAAAGACACCTTCCTTGCTCCGATCACTTAGGAAATTCCAAGGGTTTTAGGAGTCTGCCAGGAGGGGGACAAAGACCAAATATATATTTCTTATTATAAATCACGATATCACAGTCTACCTCCTGGTCTTCAAACATTGATCCCTTACAGCAAAACAATTTTAAAAGTCAAAAGGTACTAACATATTACTAGAATCCCATTGTGTCATTAATAATTATCCAGTCCATCACTATAGCATAGGTAAATGTGTTCCAGGGAGAGGCCACATAGGTTTGCATACTTACATTGGAGATCTTGTCAGGAACAGGAATGAAGACAAAATATATATTTCTTATTATAAATCACAGTACCACAACATATAAATATACATTATCTAATGCTATTTACCATCACTTTTATTTAATAGTAGTTATTTTTAAAAGTCCTATACAAGAATTTCTTCAAACCATCATTAACTAGAGATTAAAGAGGAGAAAGACTTTGAGGTACAATGGCAAGATGAAAAGACATCTGTTCCTCCCATACTCTACCAAATTCCAATTAAAATAACCAAAGCAACGTAAAATAATTTTTTTAACTTTGAGAATTACTGCCAGATAAGGAAGATTAGGATGAAATTAATGGATGATATTAAGGGAAGATTTATATACCACCATGAGGAAGTGGTATAGTTGTAAGTTAGGGTGATCCTGTCAGAACCCGAATAATACTTCTGAAGTTGGAGAGTTGAGAGCTTAGAGGCCAGGTTAGTGCTGGGGACAGGTGGGGAGCTTTCCATTTTGGAAATCCTTTCACCACCGTGGAACAACTATATTGAGAAGCAATTGAGTGCAGAGGTCTAAAGGCAATTATCACACAACATAGGTAAGGATTTAGTCCTGTCCTTTCAGGGCCAGACAGTAGCTAGCAACCAGATGGACACCAGACGTACGTAGTCCCATCGTGTACATGGAAAGGAGGTCAGACCAAAGAGTAAATTACATGTGGAAGAAATGTTCCTTGGCCTAAAAGATTTGCCAAATACAGTGAAAGGTATACAGGGACAGATGTCCCCAATGAGGACAACTGGTAACACCTGCTCCCTCCTGTTTCTCTCAGTGGACTGGATTGCTGGCCTGGTAATAGAAGTGTCCTCCAAGTCCCAGTTACCCTTCCCAGAAACCTTGAAGGTCAAATTTCAGTAGTTCTGAAGTCGGTCTTCTCTTTACCCATCACATGCCGAACAAGACCTTGGCTGCACACTGCCATGCCCTCACACAGCCTGCAGACCTGGGCACTGTCACTGGGGTGTTTTGGGGCATTTCTAAATGTCGTCACACTTCTGCTTTACTGATAACACTTCTCAAAGGTTGTTGTATGAGGTTGATAGTTTTCCTCACTGAAAAACTATTCTTTGCTTTTTTCAAAAACTTATTTTATTTCATTTGATTTCTGCTGAAGGAAATCTTTCTCTGCATCTATGCTGCTTCCTTGACCAGAGTCTGCTTTTTGGCCTTTGCTTTTGTTTCTCGAAAAGATATTCTCTTGGATCCATACACCGCAGCCTAACAACAGGTACACTCCACTTGTGTCGCCCTGGTGCCTAGCTAGATGCAGCATCTCAGGCTTTTTGGGTTACCTTATCTGCAGGGAGAAACTTGATCATTTCCCTAGATTCTTTTCAGAGACTGGCATATTCTTTTGAAAATCTTCAGTAGCGAAGAATCTTTGCTCTTTGAGGTGCTTACTTTTTCTAAGTATGGTCAAATTAACCTTGTAGCAGTCATACATGGAATCTTCTTTGATTTAAAGTCTACTTATTTACAGTGTGTGGAGTCCACTCTTTCTCCTTTTTTGAAAATTGGGCAAATGGATTCTTACTGTCTACTGTGTACCCACACCTGTGAGCTGCACCTACACATCCATGTCAACATCTGACTTCAAGCTCTTGGCTCCATCCTCTGACTTTGGTCCTGCTTCTTTGGAATTGGCATTCCTACTGTGATCTTTCTATCCTGACTCTGGTACCATCTCTAGGATTTGGCCTTGATCTGCTCTTCTCACTCTGTTCTGGTATATTCTTTAGAATGATCTCTGCCCAGTATGCAGATAGCTTTAAATCTAGTCCACTACACAAATAGTTTAATGTCTGGTTGGGAAGATAAGCCTAACATAATAAAACAACAGACAGTAATTTATAGTGTCATTGAGTAGGTTTCAGGTTGTATAATAGAGTTGTTAAGTGCCATAAACATTCAGAAATAGTGGAGAATAATTATAGAACGCTTCACGGAACATACAGGGCTTCAACAAGGTATTAACAAATAGTTGAGATTTGGAGATGGCAAAATTCCAGTCAGGTGAAAGAGCATGAAGGAAGGAAGAATGTGGTAATGAGCCTGGGCATATTGATGCAACCATAAAAATACTCCTTAGCATACTCCATCTTTTTGATAAATGAGATTGCAAATAGGGGGCTATGGGACAACAAAGAGAACTGGGAAGTGATTTGGGCAGGGAGAGCCTTCTCTCTGGGAGGCCAATTAAATATTATCTAGATAGAAAAATTTCTAGATAGAAAATAGAAAACTCACTATTTTCTGTCAAAATTTCACCACCAAATTTTGATGGTGGCCGAGGAATGAAGAAGGGATGGAAATTAGAGATAGTAGTAGTCATAGTAGTTAATGACCAAGTAGATGTGGGGAGTACAACAGGTGAGTTTTGAAAATCGGTAAATAAAACAATGGTGATGCCATCATCAGAGGCAGGAAAATGTATGTAAGTCAGCATTCTGATTTGTTATTTCAATCCAGTTACTTCTGTTTTATAAGAGTTATAAGATAACTCTTTCTGACTCTTTGCAGTTTCCTGTTTAAAATTTTAGTTGTTTCTTCTTCATCTTTTGGCCAAGACCAAATCTATATTTTAAACTGTTTTTTGTATATCTCAGGACTATTTTGAGTTTACTCCTTCGCTTTCTCTTTGCCAGACTACATAATCCTAGGTACTCATTTCTTTAACCATTTGTATAGGCCATTTTAAAAAAACCTTTTTATTGTATCTGTGATTATCTTCTGAATCTTTTTCGTTTATCCACATATCTCTCTGGATGTTAAATTCAGATTTGGTCATAATACTTCATTATAGTTACAGCCTGAGCAATATTGATTTTGAGTAAAGAATAGTACACCAAGTTTCCTAAAGTGTGTATACCTGTTTATTCATAGCGGTATAGTGTTACACTACACTGATGAGCCAGGTTCAGGTCGTCATGTTTCCTGGAAAGCACTTTGAAAGATTTTGGTAACATTTTGTGAAAGTTTCTAGGAAAGTGTTGATGGACTTCCAGGCAACATTCCTCCTCCTCTGAAAGGCAAAGGTTTCTGATAAGAAAGCAGTTTATCAAGGTGGCAGTAAAAGATAAGGCAGGGTTAGTAACCCAAAGTCTGTGAAGTCCTGAAGTTTTAGTATATGCATTTGGATTAATAGTTTTCTGGAGGGGGTCCAGATATTTCATCCATTTTTCAATAATTCCCAATAACCTCAGGAAGTAGATTTTTTTTTAATTTCAAATTACAGAATAAGAAAATGAGGCTCAGTGAAGTTATATTACTTGTCAGAGATTTCACAGATAGCAAATTGCAGAGCTGGGATTTGAACCTAGTTTGTGTGTGTGTGTGTGTGTGTGTGTGTGTGTAAACTAAACTTCAAATTCCATGCTTTTCCCACTTAATACATCCTACTTAGTCAAAATGATTCTATTCTATCACTTTGCTGTACACCTGAAACTAATACCATATTGTAAATCAACTACAGTTCAAGTGAAATAAAAAGATTCTGTTCTAGGAAAAGTCATGATAGTCAACCCAGAGAGGATTGAGAATTTTCAAAACAGTGTCCATGGAATACTCAGGCATAGGTTTTAGATCAGGAGTTCTTAGCTTGGGGTCTTTGGATTGAATTTAGAGGGTCCATGAATTTGGATGGGAAAAAAATTCCATATTTATTTTCACTAACCACAATTTCTATCAATTATAAATGTAGGTAACAACCCACAGTAGTATTTGTGACTTTATCACCAATAGAAATCATAGATATTTTCATATCATACTAAGTTGTCAACAGATACCTCAAAATAACATTTATACTCATAAATTCTTTAAAATTATGGCAATTACTAGAGCCACGATTAAAGCTTGTTATTTAATGTGTTAATAAAAAGAGACATTTATTACTATATCATAAATTTGGGGCTTTGTTTTTCAGTGTTTGGATAACACTATTTATTTCTTCTTTCCATGTATTTCCTCTCATGCATTTAAAAACATTATCCTGAGTGGTCCGTAGGCTTCACCAGACCTCCAAAAAGCCCATGGAACAAAAAAAGTTTAAGAACTCTTGCTTTGGGTATTATATCATCATTTCATCATTTCCAAAGTTTTCCTTTTTTTAGTGCACTGAGCATGGGACATGAAGCTCAGGATTTCATACATATAATATTAGTTATTGAAAAGAACATTTACAAAAATCATAAATCATCTGGTGAATGTGGACTTTTGGCTTTCAGGAAATGTTTGTAACTTCTTACTATTTTCTTTCTTTTCATCACTAGTTATATTCTGTCGTAGACTCTCAACTTGACAGCTCTCTGGGCTGCCTCAGAGAGTTTTGTTGCAGGAAAGGGAACATCTTCCAGGACCTGAGAGTTGGCCCTTGTCTAACACTTGGAAGTGAATTGTCTGAGGCACACACGTGCTGACAAAGCAAGAGACTTTATTGGGAAGGTGCACATGGGCGGAGAGCACCAGGGTAAGGGAACCCAGGAGGACTGCTCTGCCACGTGGCTCGCAGTCTCAGGTTTTATGGTGATGGGATTAGTTTCTGGGTTGTCCCTGGCCAGTCGTTCTGACTCAGGGTCCTTCCTGGTGGCACACGCATTGCTCAGCCAAGATGGATTCCAGTGAGAAGGATTCTGGGGGGTTGGTAGGACATATGGACTGGCTTCTCCTCTCTCCTTTTGACCTTTCCCAAATTATTCTGGTTGGTGGTGGCTTGTTAGTTCCGTGTTCCTTACCAGGACCTCCTGTTGCAAGATAACTCGTGCAAATGGTTACTATGGTTCTGGGCCAGGGTGGGCGGTTTCAGTCAGTGATTCCCCTAACAGTTTGGTGTAGTATTTAAGAGCAAGGACTTGGAGACAAACTTAGATTCACATGCCAGCTTCACCATTTAATAGTGCATGCTAAAGTGACCTTGTGGAAGATACATAATAATTTTTAAACCTCAGTCTCTCTACCTGTAAAATGGGAATAAATAGGGTTGCTGTGGGGTATATATAAGACAAGAAATGTAAATCACTTAACACAGCATCTGACAAGTAATAGCAATAACATTCATGGAAGATGGTCCTGAATATGGCTTGCTACCCTTATACTCTCCATTCTAGCCTGTCTGAATCTCCTGAGCTAAATAGTGATGGGAATCTTGGGTACATGGAGGATTTCTCTTATTCTTATCCTCTTATTCCCTTAGCAACATCTGGCAACTCATCTGCGTCTGTACTTACACCATCTGCAGGACTACCAGCTTCTGGGTTACTTTAATAACAAGTCCAGAGCCCAAGTGAGCCAACAAAGAATAATAACAACACATGAAAGGGAATTCAGCACCCAGACAGGATCAATCAAAACAAATAGACACATATCTGATGAAATAGAACTTCTGGAGGAAACAGATGACAGCTAAACCAAACAACAATAAAAAACAACTGTGATGACATTTGTTGCCTAATATCTTCATACTTTTTATTTAGGACAGAGTGACTCCCTCCCCAGGTGAATAGTAATTGAGCTAAGCTAATCATAAAATTGAATTCCCCTTGTCAGTGATTGATTTCAGCTTGGACAGGTACCGTTCCTGATCACTTGCATCTCAGGGGAAATCTGATTGGAGGTTCCTGGTAAAAGTTTTCCTCACTGATAAAAAGAGAGACACTGGTTGAAGTGCTCCCATTTTCACTAATGCTATCATATCTGCCTGTGGTGTCTGGAATTGCTGCAGCCATTGTGTGACCGTGAGGGGAAACATCACTGACATTGTAAAGGAGGGTAGAGAGGAAAACACCTTGGCCTTTATGAGGTAGTTGTGCCACTTATTTGACCAACAAGGAACCACCTAAATATAAACTCTTGCCATGAGAATTAATAATTCCCTTATTTTTAAAGCCACTTTTATTTGTGTCATTTCTTTCTTGCAGTTGAAATATCCTATTTGATACAATTGAAGAAGTTCATGTCCAGCCCCTCAAAAAGTGGAGATTTGAATATATCATGATGTACCAACTAAACAGTTCAGTAAAAAGTGAATTGAAGGAAGCCACTGCTGAGACCCAAACTGGAAGAAATATCTAAAAGCACATAGTAAAAACATAAAGAGGTCTCTATCATGAAGGAAAAATTAAGAGACTTGGATGATAGCTCCAGGAGGCTTAACATGTAAATAATGTTAAAAAAAATTTTTTTTTTCTCATTTAAAGAAAGATTCAATTCTGTGAGGGGAAGGAAAATGTCTTTTTCCTCTATTCTTCTAAGTTCTCAGCTGAGACTCCTATAACAAAAGACAGATTAACAAGAGAAAAACAAATTTATTTAATGTGTTTTACGTGACACAGAAGGCTTCACGTTGCCAAAATCTTGGCTGTCTGTGCACCAATGCCAAATAGAAATATGGAGACAGAGTTATGGAGGAAAAAGAAAGAGTGGCTTTATTTCTTTGCCAGGCAAAGAGGGAACACAGTAGGCTGGTGCCTCAAGAACTGCCTCCCTCCCCCCTGCACGGGGGCGGGGGGGATAGGGAGAGGTTATATAGTCAGGGGTAGTGGTCAGAGGTATGAGATAAGGATCAAGGCAGCAACAGTCTTGCAGCCTTCTTTCTTCTGCACAGTTTCAAAAGGGTGTTGCTGACAAGATTAGGGTGTGTGCAGGTTCTCAGGTGGTCTGGGTCTCCTAATCTTGATGAGCTTCTCTGTCCCTTTAATCTTGCTGGCTCTTCTAATCTTGATAAGATTCTCTTGTCCCTTTAATCTTGCCTCAGGTGGTTTCAAGGCTGCTCCTCCCTTGATTAGCAACTGTTTGAATCTGCCCTTTGGAACTCAGGGAAGGTCACGGAGGCTGCAGTCTTGCCTGCAGAAATGGGGGAACAAGAAGGTCTCCGTGGGCTTCCCTGGTGGCGCAGTGGTTGGGAGTCCGCCTGCCGATGCAGGGGACACGGGTTCGTGCCCCAGTCCGGGAAGATCCCATATGCCGTGGAGCGGCTGGGCCCGTGAGCCATGGCCGCTGAGCCTGCGTGTCCGGAGCCTGTGCTCCGCAACGGGAGAGGCCGCAGCAGTGAAAGGCCCACGTACAGCAAAAAAAAAAAAGGCCTCTGTGCCCAGGAGGTCACAGGTGCCCTGCTCGGCATCATTCATAAGGAGACAAAGACCCAGAAAAGCAGTTCAACTTGAATGTTTTCACGCCAGGTTTGATGAAGAGTGGAGAGTCTTGGAAAAATGTGATAGGACAAAAAAAGGATATGAGTCCAGTGTAGTAAATTGGGGGAAACAGCAAGGCCTGTTCATTTTGATTCCTTTCATTCTTTTCCGGGTCTTGGAGATAAGGATATTCCTTTTTTTCTAGGTTTAGGGTGGGCACTTCTCATGTGAAGGTTTTATTCAGACAGGAAGGGGGCAGGGCACAACCTTTAAAAGAATGACATAGCCTTTGAGGACACAACATAAACTGGTTAGAACCAACTACGTCCAAGATGGTGGACAAGTTGACTTCCAGTAGACCTTGAGCCTCTTATACTCTCATTGTAATACATCAGCATCTAAATGACACACCCACAGGCACCATGACTGTTCCGAGGCCAACCATAAAAGGCCAAAAAGTGGGTGTTGACCCAATTCCTGGAAATCCCCACCCCTTCTCCAAAATAGTTGGAATCATCCTCTCACTCATTAGCCTATGAAATTACCCAGCCCATAAAAACCAACCATCCCATATTTCGGGGTCTTTCACCTTCTGAGATGGCCCACACTCTGTGGAGTGCCTTTCTCCCAAAGCCACTCTCTCTTTCTGAGACAGACCTCATTCTGTCTATGGAATGTGTATCTCTCTAAATAAACCTGCTGTCACTTTACTGTGGCTCACTCTTGAATTCCTTCCTGCACGAAGCCAAGAACCCACACTTGTCAGCCTGTCCCAGGGACTCGCCTGAGGCCTGGGACGTGACCATCCTCTTGCACCCCACTTTTCCCTGCAACGTTGTGACCTGCTTCAGGAGAAGGTCATAGCATTTCTCAAATTCCTTCAGCTTAAAATATTCAATACGCCAAGGTGCCACATTTTGAGGCAGCACATCCTGTACTCCATCACCTGCAGATTAGACAGGCTTACCAAATTGCACGTAGGACTAATGAGAAAGCATAGGCACCGAAAGCCTTGCTTGATGCTTCAGGGATAAAGGGAAAATTTTATAAGCTTCCCAATTTACAATAGAAGTGTCAGATTAGCCTTAGATTCCTCAACCCTGGAACCTAGAAGATGGTAGGATAACCTGTTTAGAAGAGGAGGGAAGGCGGAGAGAAGGAAAGTGAAAGTTTTCTAAAGGCTTTATGTCACGTGAGTGGGAGGAAGGGGAAGCAGGAAAGGGAGGCTATAGCATCTTGATAAGGAAAATAATGGGTCTTTGTGGAGGAAATTGTATCTTGTATATAGTATATTGTTGATAGTAGATAATTCTGTCTGTGAACACAGAGAGAGTGACTTAATAAGGGGAAAAAATGGCTAAATAGGAATTTGATCTAAACAGCAGAAACAAGGGGGAAAACACAACAAAAAATAAATAGTAAATGCAAAGAAAGATGAAACTAGATAGTTATGTTACTTGTTAAATCAAATATGCATAGACTGAATTCCCCCCATTAAAAGACAGAGATTATCAGAGTCTGAGTTAAAATCTAGCTACTTGCTACTTAGAAAAACAAAGTGTAAAGAAAGCTTGACAGGGAATTCCCTGGCGGTCCAGTGGTTAGGACTTGGCGCTTTCGTTGCTGGGCTTGGGTTCAGTCCCTGGCCTGGGAACTAAGATCCTTCAAGCCGCATGGGGCGGCCAAAAAAAGAAAAGCTTGACCATAAAAAGATTGTCAAGAAGATACTAGATCAAAGCAAACAAAAAGGAAAGTAGAGATGGCCATATTACTATCAAAGTAAGAATTTAAACTAAAAATCACAAAAGGATAAAGAGGCAAATTATATGATAATAAAAGAGTATAGGGCAATCGTAAACCTGTAGGTATAAAATAACGTAGCTAAATATATAAACAAGAATCTTAGAAATGAAAGAAAACAATTTAAAAATACAGAGCTATGGTGGATAACTTCACTATGTCTCTTTCAGATTGAGACATGTGAGTAGTCAAAACTAAGTAAGGAGATAGATTAACCAAATAATGCAATCAATAAACTATTTAGTAGATATGTAAAGTATCTTTTAAATTTTAAAAATCCCTCAAATAAAAAATATAATTTTGTATTTTCATGGAACATTAAATAGATCATTTACTTGACCATAAAGAAAATATTAATAAATTTTAGAAAGCAGTGACTTTTACGGCCATATGTTTAAGATAATCCAGTAAAATTAGAAATAAATATCTAACTCTATGTGATACCATGAACATTATACTTAGGGGAAAATTTATAACCTTGAATGCCTTCATTATTAAAGGAAAAAAAGATGAAAAATAAAGGAATTTTATAAAAGGAACAATAAAAATCCTAGGAAGACAGAACAAAGATAAAAGCTGAAATTAATGCAATAGAAAAAATTAAACAATTATAGAAAAAAATAAACAAATTCAAAGTTCATTTTTTTGAAAGACAAAAAAATAAGATTAGTTTATAATCTATAATGAACCTGTTTAAGGAAAAAAAGCCCAAGCAGTAATGTTTATGAAAAAGAAAACCTTAAGTGATACTTGCCTTTCCTGATATAAGAACATGCTCTAAAGCCACCATAATAAAATTATATTTGCATATAAATAGACAAGTACATCAGTGGAACAGACTTGAGAATCTATAAATAGATATCAGTTAAACATGGTATTTCAACTTAGTCAAGAATGGACAATTTAAAAATTGTTGATGGCCCAGTTGCTCTTCTATTTGGAAGAAAATAAAATTGAAATATTATCCCATATTCTGAAAGAAATTACAGACTGATTAAGATATAAATACAAAACAAAAAAATAATCCTACAGGAAGTATAGGATGCCATGTGTATAGTCTAGAGGCAGAGAGCTCTTGTTAACCAAGGCCAGGATCCCAGAAAGTGCAAAAGAAAGGATTAGACATATTTGACTGACAAAATCATAAACAAAGTCAATACAGAAGCAATAGATATGGAAGAATAATTACGATGCAAAGGCCTGAATTAATATCTGCAATATACAAAGAACTGTTACCAATTGTGAAGAAAAACAACAGCAACAAATAACCCCATAGAAAAAAAGGGCAAAAAATATGAAGATACAAGTCCCAGAAAAGCAGATAGCCAACAAACATTAAGAGCTGTCTATCTTGCAGATAGTCAGTGAAATACAAATTTTGCTTAAATGAGCTACTGGCAATAATTTATTGGAAATTTTTAAAAGCTGCAACACCTGTTGTTGATGGAGGTTTTGGAGAAAAGAGTATTCAACTGTCTTTATTATGGAAAGCCATCTAGAACTACCTTCTAAACACAAAAAAAAATTTACCCTTTGACCTAGCAGTCTTATCCCTAAGAATCTATCCCATTAGAAGAAAAAGTCTACCAGATGTAGTAGCATATGTGCAAGGTTGTTATTGCAGTATATTTCATAGAGGAAAAACAATTGGAAACAAAGTCATTCTTGTCATTTGGCAGATGGTTGCAAAGTGGAATATTATGCAGCTGCTAGAACACTTATGTTTATGTGTATGTAGATACTTATGATTTTGTAAGGCTATAAGAACATGGACAAAAATGTAGAAGAACCCTTACTAGATTGTTAATGTAGGTTTCCTTGTAGGATGAGGAAGGAGGCCAAGAAAATAGGGGAAAAAAGGTTGCACTCAAAGTATGTAGGGTATATTCACATTTATGCATTTGTATACGGTTAATAAATATGTGTATGATATATTTAAAAGTAATAGGAGCTAAGCAACAAGGCATTAAAAGAGTAATAACATTAAGATATCTTGGAGGCCAGAAACCCAGAGCAATACCTGGAACTGAGCAAAGAGTTGAGATTGAGAGGTAAAAATTATTTGTGTCGAGAGCCATTACAAATAAAAATGCACAAAAATAAGAACTATTAATTATCAGAGAGCTATTATACTGGCTCTTGATTTACACCTCAAGTCAAAGTAGATAAATTTTTAAAATCTTTTGTGTAGCACCAGACCTTGGTGAAATTTCCCAAGGGAGTTTTCTAATACGGGAAGTGTAGTTCAAATTTATTTTTACCTAGCCTTTAAAACCATGATTTTGGCGGTTATTTAATAATACATGGTTTAGACTTTAATAGTACATGGTTGAGTGCTTTATGTGTAAGGATGCTTACTACACCTTCTAAAATATTTTATGTTACCCAAATGGGCAAAAAATCAAAGAAATTATGTAGGTACTCTGGTATAGTGACATAAGAAATAATAAACGCTTGAGAGGTGATCTTTGTCAAAAATGTCTGAAATATATACATTGATTTATTGTGATATCGTTTTCACAATTTCTGTTAATACTTTCTTCATCTTCAATTTGGTTCACTTATTCAACAAATATTTACGTAATGCCTGCTCCGTACTAAGTAGCCAACTCTTGCACCTGCACCTTGCATCATTTACGACTGGGTTAGTGAGGTAGGACTTAAATATCACTGCACAACTGGCAGAATGATACATCACCCTATAGCTCATGCAATATATACTATGGATGTACTTGGATCTTTATGGAATTTTACTCATTTGTTTTTTGGTCATGATGGTCCTGTGCCAAATTAAAATATGTGTGCGGTACCATATCCTCTTCAGTCGAATTCATTTATCTGAAGTTCAGCTTTCTTCATGTGATGACATCTAACTTTTTAATGCCTTAAGCCCGTCAGTGGTCAGAATCAAAGCCACTGAAGCTTTCGAGTTGCAAGGCCACTTGTACCCATAGCTCTTGCTTGATACAGGACCTTGGCTCCATGGACTGTATTAGTTTCAGCTTTCTGAGGTACTCAAAGTGCTGTTGATGTGAGGGATGTTAGGTGGGTTACCTTCATAGAGGTCCCTAGAATGTAGGTAGCAGTTTGGAATGGGGAGAAAACTGTCAGCCAGGTGCCAAAATCTTCAGTAAACATTAGTAAGTGACCTAGAGATTCTATAACTAAATCTATAATAAAGATTTTTGTAACTGTGTATTTTAAAACCAAAGCAATATTTTTAAATTCCAGATTTCCAGAGTAACAAGAATATATATAGAAGGTTCATTCAAAGCATGCCAGGCATCCTTCTAGAAGCTTTGAATGCACTGGGAACAAAACAGTTATCTCCACCCACAGGGAGCTTACATTTTAGTTGGCGGAATACAGACAAGAAACAAATAAGCCCAAAAAACATTATAAACAGTCAGTTATAGCATATTGGAGCATAATTAAATATATGAAAAGGAAGAGCTAAGTAATGGGGATTGGGTGTTGGCAAAATATTTCCTTAAAGGATTTTTTTTTGAATTTTTGAATTGTATTTTATTATTTTATACAGCAGGTTCTTATTAGTTATCTGTTTTATACATATTAGTGTATATATGTCAATCCCAATCTCCCAATTCATCACACTACCATCACCCCCATCCCTCGCCGCTTTCCCTCCTTGGTGTCCATATGTTTGTTCTCTACATCTGTGTCTCTATTTCTGCCCTGCAAGCCGGTTCCTTAAAGGATTTTTAAAAGAATGAATAGTTATCAGAGTATGCCTTGATTTGATGTAGTTTGCTTCATGTCTTTCTGATGTAGTTTATTTTAAAATTTTAATATATTAGGGAATGTACAGTGTTTGATAAGTTGCTTCAATTTTGCCATGTGTCTGCTACAAAGGGAAAAACATCTTTTGTCATGTAAACAACTCTAAGTAATCATTTTGTTCTAGATTATTTGTGCTTAATAGCTTTCTTGAGCAATCCGTTTCAAAATACTTATTCAAGATGGGTTGTCAGAAATTTAAATTGTAGTAGGTGAAGTAAGTTTTGACATGTCATAAAAAGGTGATGCAGTAAAGGATCATAGATTTATGAAAACAAGGAAATATTTTATTTCATATTGTGGTTACTAAAAGTTTATAATAGAATAAAGATCTACAGCCTATTCAGAAGTTTAGAGAGAATTTAGTTAGAGAAAAATATCAGGAGAAAATTCAGAAAAAAAAGAAAGAATTTCAAGACTTAACTCCCTCTTAGAAATAATCTTCCATTTTTATCAGGCACATATATATTTGAGAGGAAATATTCTGAAATTTTTGATAGGTGCCCAACTAAAGACTGTGAGTGATAGTTTGACAGTCCCAAAAGATGCTATGTAGTGAATAGACCCAATTCAGGACTGCAGTTGAATGGAACATGATGTCACTTTTAGTCTGGATTGCATGTCACTGAGAATAAAATCTGTATTTCTTTGAATTTCCCCATTCTGTATCCCTCCTGGAATTCTTAAGGTCAGTTAAGCACAGTAAATAATCTTCACCCAGCAAGCAACCCAAATCACTATCTTCCTGTTCGACGCAGCCAGTAAATTCTAAGCAGACTCTAAACTCTTTGTGAGGCTTCCTAATGGATGCCTCACTGGACTGAAGAGCTTTTGGAAGCAAAATAAAATAATTATCTAAAGTTGAATGTTTTTGGATCAAGGTTACCAGGTCAACACTAAGTTTAAAACCAGTTTGAGAGACATTCTTTAATGGCACTTAGAAATTATGGCTAAAAGTCAGGCTGCTACATGTGATATTGTTCAGATCCTTTGATGCTAAAGGTCTACAACTGACTTATGTGTAAGATATATTTTTAAAAATATTAACTGTGATTTAAAGTAGCAAGAGACTGTTCAGGCCAGGGAAAATAAAGTCCCTCTCCCCGGTTTTTTGGTTGAAGCAGTTTGAGTTCAGTAATTTTATTGAACCTGAAAAAAATTAACAGCTGCCTCCACAAAGGGAAACAGGGAAGCTTTCCTCTGTCAATTCCTGCTTAGGAGTTTATGAGATATTTTGAGACTGTAAGAAAACTGTGGATGAAATCCACACCAATTAGAGATCTTGTGTGTTTGGAACCATTTAAAAATGCTGTGCAGGGCTCAAAGGAATTAGTAAAGCCTGCTGCAGTGCAGCTACATTATTAATCTCCAAAGAGAATAGATACCAGATGTTCACACTGCCCAAAGGACACCTCAGTGTTCTTGACAGTTTTTAGTCATGTTGTCCTTTCACAAATGCAAATGCGTGAAATCCTTATGGGTGACAAGGCTATGTGGCTTCTACTTATGAAGTTATTAACAATCAGTTTGAATAACTGTGTTATTTTTGATAGGCAGGAAAATAATCATATTATATTAAATTTGATATTTGTAAAAAATTGCCTAAAGCAATATAGTAGAAATTCTTCATCTACTTTTTTTTTTTTTTTGATCAGCCTAGTGATAGGCAGGTCCAAACTAAGTGATCATCTTTTAATTCAGTCCAATTTTGTTGTTAAATAATGAATTATGTTATGATATTTTCTTTTATTAATTCATTCAACAAATATTTCCATGAGCTAGGTGTTGAGGATATAATAGTAAAGAAAGCAATCATGGTCACATGGAACTTAGTAAAAGAAGCAGACATTAATCAAAAACTACCCACATAAATAAATAATCACAAACCATGATACATGCTTTGAAGAAAAAGTACTGGGTGCTGTGAACATGTTTGACAGTAGAACCTGACCTAGAATTAAAGCTCTGGATTCATTTATTCATCCATGTTTAGTGAGCACCTACTTTGTGCCAAAAAGCAGGCCAGATGGCCATGGTCATTCAAAACTTAAACTCATCACTTTCCGTTTGGTAGACCAAAAGATATTAGGAACAAAACAACAACAAACAACTTAAAAGTAAACTAAAGATAAAAAAGATTCTAGGGATGGAATCTTATTTTAGTCTTCTGGTCTTTCTTCAAATATAGCTTCTATACGGTAAGCTAAGGAGCATTTGAGTAATGCTTAAGATTTTTTAGCATGTCTAAGTATTTTTCATATCACTCATTTTATTGCAAAAACTCCATTAGAAAAGTAATAGTATAACATTTTAAACACTTTAGAAAACAGAAAGGTGGGATCGGTAGGAGGGATCCCCCGCAGAACCCAAATATTTTAACATAAACATCATTATGCTGTCCGCTAGCCATCAACCTGGCTTACCTTCCTTCCCTGCCAGGCTTTGTAAAGAGCAACTCTTTGTTCACTCTCTCCACTTCACATATGCGCTTCAACCCAACAGAGTTCCGCTTCTGTCATCATCACATTGAAAAGGCTCTTCCTAAAGTTCCTCAGACCTCCTAATGGTTGAATTCAGCAATCTCTTCTCAGATTTTACTTGACTTGTTCTTTCCGTAGATTATGTCACTGCTGTCTGCCTGCCAAACTTAAAGAGTTTTCTCTCTATTATCTGACCCTGTCCTGGTTCCCTTGTCCTCTTCCTATTTCTTGGAACGCCCTCTTCTATTTTCCTTTGCCGACTCATTCTTCCGCTCACCTTTTAAATGCCCATCTGATTCTCCACTGCCTTCTACCGATGCTTGTCCATAACCTTACTGCCTTCTGTGTCCTGCTGACTTTCACATCTGTATCTCTAGCCAGGGTGTCACTTCTGAGCCCACATAGCTCTCTGCCTCCTAGATAGTTCCACACTAGACTGATTTTGTTATTTTCTCTGAAAACACGTATGACGAGCATGATCCAGCTGGTCATACAAGCTGGACACCTAGTCATAGTCACCCTGCCCTTCCCCTTTGCTCCTCCACAGGTACCACAGTCACCACAACCTGAATTATGCTCTCTTAATCTCTCTACAGTCTTTCCCCTGCTCCCAATCCCACTGCAATCGTCTTCATTTACAGCTTTGAAACTTCTGTTCCAGTACATAGGCTTCATCTGATAGACCTGCTTTCATCCGCCCTCTTATCCCTCACCCTCCAGCCTGCTTCCAGAGCCATCTTCCTAAAACACAAATCTGATCATGTTACTAGTCTGCTTAAAAGCCTTTAGGTGATTCCCCCATCATCATGCCATTCAAAATATCCCTGGCAACAGTGCCACTGCCATTTAGAGCTACTGGGTTACTTGACAACAAGATAGAAAAGCAAGGTGACTAGTAACCAAAATAAAATCAATGCTTGACTAGTACATTGTGCTTAAATTTTATTAGCATTTATTATCTTTTTTTTTTTTTTTGCGGTACGCGGGCCTCTCACTGTTGGGCCCTCTCCCGTTGTGGAGCACAGGCTCCGGACGCGCAGGCTCAGTGGTCATGGCTCACGGGCCCAGCCGCTCCGCGGCACGTGGGATCTTCCCGGACCAGGGCACGAACCCGTGTCCCCTGCATCGGCAGGCAGACTCTCAACCACTGCGCCACCAGGGAAGCCCAGCATTTATTATCTTCATGGATTTTTAGGGTCTATAGATTTATGCTAATTTTTATATAGATTCTAAACGCCTTGCCTTAACTATCATTTTTATTTGTGGTACTGCTTTTTAAAGCTGAATGAAGCACAGGGAGAATGTTTGACAAAACCAATGGTTTTATTTTTGTCATAAATAGGGAAATGTTTGATTTTAGGCAGCCTGAGATTCTAATAATTGGACCGTTGGAGAAGGAGATATAATCCCAGCACTCTTTAGCTCTGCAGTAAACAACATATATATAGCCATAATAATATAAAGCCTGTTTACTAGTTTTCAACTCTGAGAATCAATCTCTAGAAAAGCATAGAAGACTTAATTAAGATTAGGCATTGGAATGGTGGGAAAGAGTAGGTGGAGGGAGGATCAGGGCACTAAGGAGAGTCAAACGATATTAACTTATAGGATAGTATGCATTCGTTCAATCATTAGACAGTTCTTTACAACATCTCTTATGTCAAAGGCACTATTTTATTTTATTTTATTTATTTTATTTTATTTTTTTACATCTTTATTGAAGTATAATTGCTTTACAATGGTGTGTTAGTTTCTGCTTTATAACAAAGTGAATCAGTTATACATATACATATGTTCCCATATCTCTTCCCTCTTGGGTCTCCCTCCCTCCCACCCTCCCTATCCCAGCCCTCTAAGGTGGTCACAAAGCACCGAGCTGATCTCCCTGTGCTATGCGGCCGCTTCCCACTAGCTATCTATTTTACATTTGGTAGTGTGTATATGTCCATGCCACTCTCTCGCTTTGTCACAGCTTACCCTTCCCCCTCCCCATATACTCAAGTCCATTCTCTAGTAGGTCTGTGTCTTTATTCCTGTCTTACCCCTAGGTTCTTTATGACTTTTTTTTCCTTAAATTCCATATATATGTGTTAGCATACGGTATTTGTCTTTCTCTTTCTGACTTACTTCACTCTGTATGACAGACATCATACAGGTCCATCCACCTCTTTACAAATAGCTCAATTTCGTTTCTTTTTATGGCTGAGTAATATTCCATTGTATATATGTGCCACATCTTCTTTATCCATTCATCTGATGATGGCCACTTAGGTTGTCTCCATCTCCTGGCTATTGTAAATAGAGCTGCAATGAACATTTTGGTACATGACTCTTTTTGAATTATGGTTTTCTCAGGGTATATGCCCAGTAGTGGGATTACTGAGTCATATGGTAGTTCTATTTGTAGTTTAAGGAACCTCCATACTGTTCTCCATAGAGGCTGTACCAATTCACATTCCCACCAACAGTGCAAGAGTGTTGCCTTTTCTCCACACCCTCTCCAGCATTTATTGTTTCTAGATTTTTTGTTGATGGCCATTCTGACTGGTGTGAGATGATATCTCATTGTAGTTTTGATTTGCTTTTCTCTAATGATTAATGATGTTGAGCATTCTTTCATGTGTTTGTTGGCAGTCTGTATATCTTCTTTGGAGAAATGTCTATTTAGGTCTTCTGCCCATTTTTGGATTGGGTTGTTTGTTTTTTTGTTATTGAGCTGCATGAGCTGCTTATAAATTTTGGAGATTAATCCTTTGTCCGTTGCTTCATTTGCAAATATTTTCTCCCATTCTGAGGGTTGTCTTTTGGTCTTGTTTATGGTTTCCTTTGCTGTGCAAAAGCTTTGAAGTTTCATTAGGTCCCATTTGTTTATTTTTGTTTTTATTTCCATTTCTCTAGGAGGTGGGTCAAAAAGGATCTTGCTGTGATTTATGTCATAGAGTGTTCTGCCTATGTTTTCCTCTAAGAGTTTGATAGTGTCTGGCCTTACATTTAGGTCTTCAATCCAGTTTGAGCTTATTTTTGTGTATGGTGTTAGGGAGTGATCTAATCTCATACTTTTACATGTACTTGTCCAATTTTCCCAGCACCACTTATTGAAGAGGCTGTCCTTTCTCCACTGTACATTCCTGCCTCCTTTATCAAAGATAAGGTGACCATATGTGCATGGGTTTATCTCTGGGCTTTCTATCCTGTTCCATTGATCTATCTTTCTGTTATTGTGCCAGTACCACACTGTCTTGATTACTGTAGCTTTGTAGTATAGTCTGAAGTCAGGGAGCCTGATTCCTCCAGCTCCATTTTTCGTTCTCAAGATTGCTTTGGCTATTCGGGGTCTTTTGTGTTTCCATACAAATTGTGAAATTTTTTGTTCTAGTTCTGTGAAAAATGCCAGTGGTAGTTTGATAGGGATTGCATTGAATCTGTAGATTGCTTTGGGTAGTAGAGTCATTTTCACAATGTTGATTCTTCCAATCCAAGAACATGGTATATCTCTCCTTCTATTTGTATCATCTTTAATTTCTTTCATCAGTGTCTTATAGTTTTCTGCATACAAGTCTTTTGTCTCCTTAGGTAGGTTTATACTTAGATATTTTATTCTTTTTGTTGCAATGGTAAATGGGAGTGTTTTCTTGATTTCACTTTCAGATTTTTCATCATTAGTGTATAGGAATGCCAGAGATTTCTGTGCATTAATTTTGTATCCTGCTACTTTACCAAATTCATTGATTAGCTCTAGTAGTTTTCTGGTAGCATCTTTAGGATTCTCTATGTATAGTATCATGTCATCTGCAAACAGTGACAGCTTTACTTCTTCTTTTATGATTTGGATTCCTTTTATTTCCTTTTCTTCTCTTATTGCTGTGGCTAAAACTTCCAAAACTATGTTGAATAGTAGTGGTGAGAGTTGGCAACCTTGTCTTGTTCCTGATCTTAGTGGAAATGCTTTCAGTTTTTCACCATTGAGGATGATGTTGGCTGTGGGTTTGTCATATATGGCCTTTATTATGTTGAGGAAAGGTCCCTCTATGTCTACTTTCTGGAGGATTTTTATCATAAATGGGTGTTGAATTTGTCAAAAGCTTTCTCTGCATCTATTGAGATGATCATATGGTTTTTCTCCTTCAGTTTGTTAATATGGTGTATCACGTTGATTGATTTGCGTATATTGAAGAATCCTTGCATTCCTGGAATAAACCCCACTTGATCATGGTGTATGATCCTTTTAATGTGCTGTTGGATTCTGTTTGCTAGTATTTTGTTGAGGATTTTTGCATCTATATTCATCAGTGATATTGGCCTGTACTTTTCTTTCTTTGTGACATCCTTGTCTGGTTTTGGTATCAAGGTGATGGTGGCCATGTAGAATGAGTTTGGGAGTGTTCCTCCCTCTGCTATATTTTGGAAGAGTTTGAGAAGGATAGGTGTTCGCCTGTGAAGCCATCTGGTCCTGGGCTTTTTTTTGTTGCAAGATTTTTAATCACAGTTTCAATTTCAGTGCTTGTGATTGGTCTGTTCATATTTTCTATTTGTTCCTGATTCAGTCTTGGCAGGTTGTGCATTTCTAAGAATTTGTCCATTTCTTCCAGGTTGTCCATTTTATTGGCATAGAGCTGCTTGTAGTAATCTCTCATGATCTTTTGTATTTCTGCAGTGTCAGTTGTTACTTCTCCTTTTTCATTTCTAATTGTATTGATTTGAGTCTTCTCCCTTTTTTTCTTGATGAGTCTGGCTAATGGTTTATCAATTTTGTTCATCTTCTCAAAGAACCAGCTTTTAGTTTTATTGATCTTTGCTGTTGTTTCCTTCATTTCTTTTTCATTTATTTCTGATGTGATTTTTATGATTTCTTTTCTTCTGCTAACTTTGGGGTTTTTTTGTTCTTCTTTCTCTAATTGCTTGAGGTGCAAGGTTAGGTTGTTTATTCGAGATTTTCCTGTTTCTTAAGGTGGGCTTGTATTGCTATAAACTTCCCTCTTATAACTGCTTTTGCTGCATCCCATAGGTTTTGGGCCGTCGTGTCTCCATTGTCATTTGTTTCTAGGAATTTTGTTATTTCCTCTTTGATTTCTTCAGTGATCACTTCGTTTTTCAGTAGTGTATTGTTTAGCCTCCATGTGTTTGTATTTTTTACAGATCTTTTCCTGTAATTGATATCTAGGCTCATAGCATTGTGGTCGGAAAAGATACTTGATGCAATTTCAATTTTCTTAAATTCCAAGGCTTGATTTGTGACCCAAGATATGATCTATCCTGGAGAATGTTCCATGAGCACTTGAGAAAAATGTGTATTCTGTTGTTTTTGGATGGAATGTCCTATAAATATCAATTAAGTCCATCTTGTTTAATGTATCATTTAAAGCTTGTGTTTCCTTATTTATTTTCATTTTGGATGATCTGTCCATGGGTGAAAGTGGGGTGTTAAAGTCCCCTACTATGAATGTGTTACTGTCGATTTCCCCTTTTATGGCTGTTAGTACTTGCCTTATGTATTGAGGTGCTCCTATGTTGGGTACATAAATACTTACAATTGTTATATCTTCTTCTTGGATCGATCCCTTGATCATTATGTAGTGTCCTTCTTTGTCTCTTCTAATAGTCTTTATTTCAAAGTCTATTTTGTCTGATATGAGAATTGCTACTCCAGCTTTCTTTTCATTTGCATTTGTATGGAATATCTTTTTCCATCCCCTTACTTTCAGTCTGTATGTGTCTCTAGGTCTGAAGTGGGTCTCTTGTAGAAAGCATATATAAGGGTCTTGTTTTTGTATCCATTCAGGCAATCTGTGTCTTTTGGTGGGAGCATTTAGTCCATTTACATTTAAGGTAATTATCGATATGTATGTTCCTTTTCCCATTTTCTTAATTGTTTTGGGTTTGTTATTGTAGGTCTTTTCCTTCTCTTGTGTTTCTTGCCTAAAGAAGTTCCTTTAGCATTTGCTGTAAAGCTGGTTTGGTGGTGCTGAACTCTCTCAGCTTTTGCTTGTCTGTAAAGGTTTTAATTTATCCATCAAATCTGAATGAGATCCTTGCTGGGTAGAGTAATATTGGTTGCAGGTTTTTCTCCTTCATCACTTTAAATATGTCCTGCCACTCCCTTCTGGCTTGCAGAGTTTCTGCTGAAAGATCAGCTGTTAACCTTATGGGGATTCCCTTGTGTGTTATTTGTTGTTTTTCCCTTGCTGCTTTTAATATGTTTTCTTTGTATTTAATTTTTGACAGTTTGATTAATATGTGTCTTGGCGTGTTTCTCCTTGAATTTGTCCTGTATGGGACTCTCTGTGCTTCCTGGACTTGATTAACTATTTCCTTTCCCATATTAGGGAAGTTTTCAACTATAATCTCTTCAAATATTTTCTCAGTCCCTTTCTTTTTCTCTTCTTCTTCTGGAACCCCTATAATTCAAATGTTGGTGCGTTTAATGTTGTCCCAGAGGTCTCTGAGACTGTCCTCAGTTCTTTTCATTCTTTTTTCTTTATTCTGCTCTGCAGTAGTTATTTCCACTATTTTATCTTCCAGGTCACTTATCCATTCTTCTGCCTCAGTTATGCTGCTATTGATCCCAGCTAGAGTATTTTTAATTTCATTTATTGTGTTGTTCATCATTGTTTGTTTCATCTTTAGTTCTTCTAGTTCCTTGTTAAATGTTTCTTGCATTTTGTCTATTCTATTTCCAAGATTTTGGATCATCTTTACTATCATTTTTCTGAATTCTTTTTCAGGTAGACTGCCTATTTCCTCTTCATTTGTTAGGTCTGGTGGGTTTTTATCTTGCTCCTTCATCTGCTGTGTGTTTTTCTGTCTTCTCATTTTGCTTATCTTACTGTGTTTGGGGTCTTCTTTTCACAGGCTGCAGGTTCGTAGTTCCCGTTGTTTTTGGTGTCTGTCCCCAGTGGCTAAGGTTGGTTCAGTGGGTTGTGTAGGCTTCCTGGTTGAGGGGACTAGTTCCTGTGTTCCGGTGGATGAGGCTGGATCTTGTCTTTCTGGTGGGCAGGTCCACGTCTGGTGGTGTGTTTTGGGGTGTCTGTGGACTTATTATGATTTTAGGCAGCCTCTCTGCTAATGGGTGGGGTTGTGTTCCTTTCTTGCTAGTTGTTTGGCATAGGGTGTTCAGCACTGTAGCTTGCTGGTCGTTGAGTGAAGCTGGGTGCTGGTGGTGAGATGGAGATCTCTGGGAGATTTTTGCTGTTTGATATTATGTGGAGCTGGGAGGTCCAGTGTCCTGAAGTTGGCTCTCCCACCTCAGAGGCACAGCACTGACTCCTGGCTGCAGCACCAAGAGCCTTTCATCCACACGGCTCAGAATAAAAGGGAGAAAAAGTAAAAAGAAAGAAAGAAAGAAAGAAAGAAAGAAAGGAAGAAAGGAAGAAAGGAAGGAAGGAAGGAAGGAAGGAAGGAAGGAAGGAAGGAAGGAAGAGAGAGAGAGAGAGAGAAAGAAAGAATGGAGGGAGGGAGGGAGGGAAGGAGGAAGGAAGGAAGGAGGGAAGGAAGGAAAGAAAGAAAGAGAAGATAAAATAAAATAAAGTAAGATAAAATAAAATAAAGTTATTAAAATAAAAAATAATTATTAAGAAAAAAAAATTTTTTTAAAGAAAGAAAACAAAACAAAGAAAATGGACGGATAGAACCCTAGGACAAATGGTGGAAGCAAAGCTATACAGACAAAATCTCACACAGAAGCATACACATGCCCACTCACAAAAAAGAGGAAAAGGGGAAAAAATAATAAATCTTGCTCTCAAAGTCCACCTCCTCAATTTGGGATGATTCGTTGTCTATTCAGGTATTCCACAGATGCAGGGTACATCAAGTTGATTGTGGAGCTTTAATCCACTGCTTCTGAGGCTGCTGGGAGAGATTTCCCTTTCTCTTCTTTGTTCTCACAGCTCCCTGGGCCCAGCTTTGGATTTGGCCCCACCTCTGTGTGTAGGTCGCCGGAGGGCGTCAGTACAGATATTTTTCACTCCACATATCTGAGATTCACTTGGTACATTAATTCATTAATGGCTCCTCCTGCTGGTGTTGGGGGGGTCTCCTGCAGAGACGGGGGGTGGCTGTGGCTCACGGTGGGGACAAGGACACTGGCAGCAGAAGTTCTGGGAAGTGCTCCTTGGCGTGAGCCCTCCAAGAGTCTGTCGTTAGCCCCCCGAAGGCACTATTTTAAATGATTGGCAATACAGTGATGAACAAAACAAACTCCTTGCTCTTACTGAATTTACATTCTAGTTCAAGAGGCAGATGTTACCAAGCAAGGTTTTAAAAGAATATTACTATTCAAAAATTGGAAAGGGGAAGGGAGGGGAGACAGTGTAAGTATAAATCTTCATCATTCACAAGAAAGAATCATTTTATAGTTTATAAACAGCACTATCCAATGGTGGAAATGTTTTATATCTGGGGAAAATAATGGTGGAAATATTCTACATGTTATCTGTGTTGTCCAATATCGTCCCTATTAACTACATGTAACTGTTGAGAACTTGGACTGTGGTGAGTGTGACTAAGACACTGAAATTTAAATTTTATTTAATTTTAATTAATTTAAATTTAAATTGTGACATGTGGCTGGTAGCTACTGTATTGGACAGCACAGATTTAAATGAAGGAATCAAGAGATAGCAGCATATGCATATTTTTTAGAAATAAATGGAAAACTATTAAAAATGGTTGTCTACAAGGTGGGGAAAATTGAAAGGGAACATTTCACTGAGTCATCTTGCACTGTTTGATTTTCTACTACATGCATGTATTTGGTTATTACTTAAACTTTTGGGTCTTTGAGGGGGAATAGAGAATCATCCTTTTAAAAATGAGATAAAAGTTACACTTGAAGTGTCAACTGAAGTGAATAACTGGGCAAGAATCAGAGCTCTAAGCTTCAAACAATTCTTGTTAGCAGGGGGTCTTCACAGAGAGTTTTATTATTTGGCGTGAGATAGCTAATAAAGTAAATATCGGTCGGTGAGGTTAACATATTCTGGCTTCAGAGAAACTAAAAGCTACAAATTTTGATGTATGGTCCTAGAATTATAGAGCTGTGAGAATTGCTATCCACACAAAATTATAGATGTGTAAGTCTCCAGCTTGTCTCACCAAAACCATGCTCAAACATATATCATCATTATTAAACCATCACTCAAGCCCAGGTGGCATTTGTTGTGCTCAAACTTATTTTGCATTTGAAGACAACAAAATATTTGTAATTACATTTCAATTAAATGAATTCTTGGTCATGCGTAGTTTCTGCTATGTTTTACTGATGGGTCATGTAGCCAATTTACTGGGGGTATTTTTATCTGGGGTTGAGGGAGGGTGTAGGGGAAGGGGAAGCTGTATAGCAGTCCTTGTTAAATTAAGAGTAAGGGAATGAGGGCCACTTTTTCTAGACGTGGTACAGATGGAATTGGCTTCAACTTGTTTATAATCTGTTGTTAGTTTTAACAACTTGTTTTGAAGATTTTTGAGAGGAAGGAGGAAAAGCCTGGTATAGGGAGCTGAGAAAGTTTTTCTCAAGAGGCAGTTGGAGTGGAACATTTTAAAGTTATGAACACAACGCTACTTTTGGAGAGCTGTGTCACTATAAAATTCTGGGTTCAAGTAGACTCAGAGCAGCTTTATTAAGCTATGTTATGAGTGAGAAGGAATAATTCCTTCTACTGCAATCTAAAAAAATCCGTTCTAGTGTAGGTGGTAGCAAGCACCAAGGATCTACTATTAATCTCTTACTCTTGTGTTCAGATTTGCTTCACATTATACCAGCATATACCACATACACCAAGTTATGTCTGCAGATTAATTTGGCCTGATGGTTGGATAAAATTGAAGCAGAACTGTCGTATTCCAACTTGTCGGCATTAGGTGTAGTACCTATAGTTATTTGCTATTTAAAGATGAGAATTCTTAGAGAGGAGGACGTGTTTATTGAATATAAGTTATTTTTTGAAAGATACTTTAAATTTATTCCATATCATTTTTAGAGGGTAAGTCCAAAGGGCAAAAATTAGAGGGAGACAGATTTCTAACAATTTGAACTCTTCAAAAATGGAATAGCCTTCTTGTGAATTAGTGAGTTTGCTTCTGTTTGGACATATTCAAGCAGATCACAGATGATTTTGTGCCAGAGATGTTGAAGGGGGACTTTACATCAGGCCAGATGATTTCTACCTTCCCTTCCAACTCCTAGGATTCTTAAGGTTCTCTAATTTTAGGTTCATGAGCTCAGTAAGAGTTATAATCATTATAACACTTCCAGACGATACTGGAAGCCTATTTCTCCATTGTCAAGCATTCAAATACATTTGGTGCTTTAATACAATGTATACAAAAACTGGTCTGAGTAAATAAAATCTCACACAATTATATTTTTTTCAAATTTAAGAGTTGTTAAAAGTTTAGTTCAGATCATATTTCTGCATATATATATGCGATGACTAATCCCAGCCCAAGAGCTAAAAATACAAAACTCTTATCGAAATCAGGTGTGCAATAAACAAATAAACTCATTCATTGCTTACCTGAAAGTCAAGGAAATGTGGCAAAGAAAACTATATATAACAAGCCAATATTACAGTCTATCTACACAATAACTCATCTACTCCTTCCATCTTTATAAATTGAAGAAATGAGTTTAAAATTTAAAGCAGAGACAAGATGTATTAACCCGTAAAAATGGTTCTTCAATTGTGTGCCTTTAAATTAATAGAAAAAAGAGAAACTTAGTATTAAAATAGATAAATTATATATCACTATGTTTATGTAGTAGTTGTAGCCAAGGTCCCTAAATAGAATATTGTCCAGTGGTGCCAAGGGGATCGTAATAGTATCAAGAAGTATTAGATTCAGATTTCAAGTTCTGGTTGAAAAAAAGATAATATTTTATTTGTTTTTAAACTAAGCTAAGCTCTTAAACTAAGCTCTTAAAATCAGAAATATTCTTTAACAGCCACCCTCCAGAGTTGAGGGGAGTTTTTGGAAAAAGGAGACAAAAAAGCATTGAGAAAGGTAACATTTTCTAGAGAACTCTGCTAATATTAGAATTAAATGTTTTAATTAGATAGTAATTTACTTGCTTTCTTGTACGTTGTGTCATCTTCTCTAGTTTGTGTTGTTATAGTTCTGCATGTGAAATAACAAAAACATAGAATATAAGATATTCTTGATAATAATGGACTAAAAGGTACAGTTTATGTTCTTGGAAATAAAATGATAATCAGCCCATATCCAGCCTTTTCAAATAGAAGCAAAGGGATGTACTGGGGGTAGGGTGAGTCAACGCTGTTTATACAGGTTTTCACATGACTTTTCTTTTAAAAAGTATATGGAATACATCCAAAACAAATACTGTTTTGTTAGATGAGAAGACCAAAAGGGAAATCCTAGAGAAAGGAGGATGGATGATCTTTCTTTAATGTCAAAACTGACAAAAACACATCCCCTCCCCCGCACTTTGCTCAAGATAATTTTCTCAACAAGACCCAGATTGCTTCAAGTCTTTGCCTATCACCCTTTGAAGCACTTTCCTTATTATTAGGAGTGGGGGCAGGGTTTCCTTTGAGGATTTTTACAGCAGTGAAGAATTCCTCCTTTAAATACTTTCACATGATGAGGGAATTCCGCTCTCAAAGTGCTGTCATCACTGTGGCTTCTCTGTCATAAGACAATTTATTCTTGGGTAAAGGTCCTTCTTAGTTTGTCAATAGGACTTACCTTTCCATTGGATTCTCTTTCTATAGAGCTTCTCTTTTTCTGAGAGATGTAGCAAAAGAACTCAACATTCTCCTTTGTTAACCTTATTGATGAAGTTGACCGTGATTCTCTTTTGAAATGTGTTCCATACAGGAGGTTATAGACTTCAACATGGCTCTCCTTGTCAATCTCCCACCAATTAAGACGTGGGTGACATATCCAATATTCCATCTTGAAAACTGTATTCCTTCTACAGTGCAAAGGGACACTGTGAATTTTGGGATGTTTGGTGTCTCTTCCAGTGCTTTTTTTTTTTTTTTTTTTTGCGATACGCGGGCCTCTCACTGTTGTGGCCTCTCCCGTTGTGGAGCACAGGCTCCGGACGCGCAGGCTCAGCGGCCATGGCTTACGGGCCCAGCCGCTCCGCGGCATGTGGGATCTTCCTAGATCGGGGCATGAATCCGTGTCCCCTGCATCGGCAGGCGGACTCTCAACCACTGCGCCACCAAGGAAGCCCTCTTCTAGTGTTTAAATAGCACCATGGTAAACAAGTAACTATTCAAGTGTCAAAACAGTTTTCTCAGAAGCATTGAAATCTTTTGAGAACCTTTACTCCATGTCACCCCACATCACCCTGCTCAACTCTTGAATGTGGTCTTCTGGAAAATTTTATAAATATTTAATTCATGGATGCAAAATGTATAGCTGTATGGTTTCATAGCTCATTTGAAAGCAGTTCCTTTCCCTCCCCAAAATCTTTAGTAGGCAGTGATTCACAATTATTAGGAAAGAATTAGAATTAAGAAACCCCAAATAGAATTGACAGTTTTCTCAATATTATTGCCTAAGGGTGTACTTCTAAGTCTTCCTGGCTGTTTTAGATAAATGAATAAAAAACTTATCTATATCCCAAGCTACATTACATGATTTATATCATTACTCTTGGACTTTCCTTTGAACAGTTTGGTCTTTAGAAAGTGAGAGAATAGGTATTGTCGTGTACATTCAGTATCGGTTTCCACCTAGAAGCTCTTAAGTGCAACAGTGTATCTATCAACTAATCCAGACTGGCCGTAAACGTAATTCTTAAAACCTTCAGCTTCCTTCCTACCAGAGTGTTCAAATGATTGACCTCTCAGCCTTTCACTGAGGAAAAAAGTGGAACATAAGAAGAGAGCCCTAGACTAAGTCAGAATACTCAGATTCTATTTTTGGCTCTGCCACTTCCTGCCTGAGTAACATTGGCAAGTAACTTGTCCCTCTGCTCCCCCATCCCTCTCCCCCAAAAACCCGGTAAAGTGAGTGACCTAGATGATCGTCAATGTGTTTTTACTACCTCAAATAAATAATAAGGTTATTTCACCTACATAGAGAGGCTTAATTATAGTAAATGAGCCAAAACGGAAAGTCCAGTGAGAAAGTAGCATTGATATTCCTTAATCTGGTCTTGTAAAGAAGGAGTATGATTATATTCTTTCCTTCTTCTATGGGACTCTGTGGTGTGCTGTAATTATTCATCCCACTTTCTTATTTAAGGTTAGTGGAAAATCTGTTTAATAAACATTTCAGCTGTGCCTTTGTGCTGTACACCATGGTAGGCTGTGAGTATACTCAGGTCAGCGCTTTTAAAATGTTCACCAGCTAAGCAGGGAGAAAGCATGAAAACAAATCACAAATCTACTGTGATGAATAGAACAAGATAAGTATACCTAAGATGCAGAGGTAGCATGGGAAATACACATATATTTCTCCGTACCTATTTTAAATTCTAGAAATAGGAAAATGTGGATGTGGTGGAGGGAGGGAGGTCGCTTTAGGGTAAACTTAAAAACAAAAACTCCTAACTCTTTACCTGTTTACTACTGAATCAAATATGTCCCGTCATAATATTAGTTGCTATAAACTGTAGTCAAATGAGTTAAGACATGGGAGCTTTAAAAAACAAAAACAGAAACAGAATGTTCTCTTTCTTTTCATGGATAAATTAGTTTTCAACGTCTTGAAGCATCACCACCAAATTTCTCTTTATCAATGGGTACTTCTGTCATTGAACAAAGAAGAGCACCTCAATGTATCAAGTAATCGTTAAAAACCAAATACTATAAGCCAGACTATATTCAGATTCTCTTTGGAATTTAGAAAATGGGGAGAAACAGGTTTTCTTAAGGATACTGATGTTTCTTAGCATAATTAAGTTTTGTGGAATATTATCTTATATAGACAGAGTTAAGGTTTTCCTGGTGATTTGTAGCAATCTCGAAGTCAAATCAAAGAATTGGAAAGTGTTTAAACTCTGTGTGTTAAATCTAGCACTACCAAAGCTATGTTGTTGCATAAGGGGGGGAAGGGGAGCTTGGGGGAGTTTAGTGTAAAAACTTGGCCTGAGCTAATTTGTTTTGTTTGAAACTGGAAATCATATTGTGGAAATTTGCATTCCGTTTTCTTTCAAAAGGTGTATTAACACAAGGCACTCAGTTTTTAAAGGGCTTCCTCCTTTCTATAGGAAAAATTTGGCTTCTGAAAAAGGAAAAAAATTGCACAAGCAATTCAGCAACATTGCACCTCTTTCATCATTTTGAGGATACAGGCTTCAACTCAGTTACTCCAGACATATTTTCTGGAAACATGTAAAAACATGCCCATAAGTACTGAACATAAAACCTGACTGTATACCCATAAACATGTGTACAGTCTTATGGTCTACTTACCACTGGGTTTCTTAAAGCCATGTGCATATTTAAAAAATCACTAGACTAAATGAAAATTGGAACAAGATGCTATTTGAGAGAAGGCGCTACCCAGAGATGCCTGAGGAACACTGCTCTGAGACTCTCCTATGAAGTAAGCAAGCCTCTTGCCCATCAATAGATAGAACCTATGCTTTCCAGATAACCCCTATCCTGAGAAATTAGATTAAGATGGAAAAAACAGAATTAACAAAATATATTTTAACTATCCAAACTGAGTACTAAAAAAACATGGTTCCTAAAGAAGCATGGAATAGTTGAAAAATTAACAGCCAGACCAGTTGGATTGTGTTTTGGAAAACATCACACTGTAAAACTCACTGTGCTTCAGGACCGTGCCCAGTGACTCTGAAGATAAGAGAGAGAAGAGGAAATGGTGATAGAGAGCTTTATAAGTTCAGGGATGCGCTAAAAAAAACTACTGGAAGGTCTAAGAGAGTCTCATGAAACATAAAATCCCAATACAACTGTAATCTGAATGTGAGGAAAAGGTTATTCTTAAAAAAAATAGTTGCATTCTTGCAAAATATATTAACCTTGAGTCTTCGACCTTTTCTTTTTCAGGTTGAAAAAGTTAAGCATGATTCATATACTAAAGATTTCCATTCTATGCTTAGTATTTCTTTTAAAATTGCCTTCTAACCCAAGGATGTGTCTCTCTCTCCTCTGTTTTGGTTCTTGTGCTTGCTCTGTCCCAGGTTGGCCTTCATTCCACGATGTGATCAGTTCTGATGCAGTCACATTCACAGATGACTTTTCCTATGGGATGCACAGGGTGGAAACCAGCTGCTCTCAGGTGAGTTAATCCCACCTGAAAATCCAAAATGATGCTCACTCTGCAATGCAAGCACTTTCAAGACTCCTGGTTGTACTAAATATAGCAACTAAGGCCAAGTGACCCATCACAAAAGGGACAAACACAATGAAGTCTCTATCAAGTCCTAATGACATCTCAGTCTTGAGGAGTTTAGCAAGTCAACTTAAATGTCAGTCATTGGCTTCAACACTATTAAACAAAATCATTGGTAGGAAAAATCATCTTCAGTTGACTTAATACAGTGGGGAATGGGTCATTCTTAGGGCATGTGAAGATTTCATCACATGGCCTCACATAATCTGTTCACATAATCCCCCTCTCCCTGCAGTTCTGTGCACTCACTGTTCAGTTATAATACCTCTAATGGTAATGATCCCAACATGGTCAACAAAGACCCCAGAAACAGCTCTCCTTGGGTGGATGTGAGGAGGGAGGTTGGAGAGCGGCAGAAGGAAGAGGAAGTTCAGTGGTGGGCTCTATGGGAGCAGAGAGGGAATGTGTGATAAGGTAATTCCTTCTCTCCTTCTCCTAGGAATAGGCCTATCCTCATTTACAAGGATGTTCTAGTTAGTTCCTTCCACCCTGCTCTGACTGAATTAGTGCTGGATCTAAGGGGGAAAATGAACGTGTGTTGAGCAGAAGGCAAAAATATAGTTAATCTGTCATCCCAATCAAGAAATTTGAACTTTTGGGGGTTTTGTGCTTAAGCCCAGAGGGGTAGCCAGAACCTTCTAGTTCTAGAGCAGCTGCACATTAGATAGTCTCTTCTAGTTCTCTAGAACTAGGGCAACTGCACATTTTATTCTAGAGTAGGTAGTCCTGCCCTAATTTGCTTTAAATAAGTGAAATATAAAGTCTGAGTATTGTGGCACTGGAACTCATTGATACTACAGAGTGTTTTGTTGGGGGCTGTCTCTTGTACAGTACATATCAGAGGCAGAGGGGGCACAATCAGGCAGCTGTGATAGCAAAGGGATTGCCACGTGGGCCTCCCTCAGCATTCTTCCACCTGACCGTTAACCCCCTTCATCAGGCACATGAGCTTTAGGGAGTAGGTAGCATATTTACTACCAAGTAGGGAAGGAGATTGGTTTGAACCTAACCACCTGATGAATTCCTGTTTTATTTTTTTAAAATAAGGTTGGCAAGCTAACTGTCTTCTGAGTATGAGGACCGCTCCCTCCCTTGAAAAGCAGGCTTTATATTTTATCCAAGTCACATTTTCAGTTCACTCTTGCTTCTCAGATCTGAGTCTGAGCAAGATGGTGGTACTTTTTGATCCTGGGTCTCACCCCCAGAGATTCTAATTTAATTGGTTTGGGTGAGGCCTGAACGTCAACATTCTTAAAAACTCCCCTGGTAAATGTTCACAATAACCTTATGACTAGATAATGTTATTCTCTCTCATTTTACACTTGAGAAAACGGAGGCACAAGGAGTGCAATTACACTTGTGTAGATATTCATAGATTGATCTGAGACTTGAATTTGGGCAGTTAGCTCCAGAGCTCTTTACGGTGCTCAGTTGGATAAATAAGTAGATAGAGGGGAGGTAGGTAGGTAGGTAGGCAGATAGATAGATAGATACATGTACCACAAAGAGTCATATTGAAATAAGAAAAAAAATTAAAAACCCAAATCCTCTGATCCCTCAGCAGTTAAATTCAATTCAGTTTTGGATTCAACTGAATTTTTATTATAACTGCCACAGAAGCAAATTGTGAATATCTACCCAGGAATCTAAAATACTTGACAAAAAAGTGAGGTTGGATGGTACACAGTAATTTGTAACTGAGGTACATAGTACTTAGTAAACCTCTCTTAAGGCTAATGGTTGTTTTTTTCTTTCTTTGTTTAACCTGCCTTAAGGGCTGTTATATGACTGCTACTTTCCTCTTCACTCAGAACCCACTTTCAAACATTGAGTTCTATGAAAATCAGATAAAAAAGGGACAGAAAAGGTGGGGCATAAGATAATACCTTTCATTCAGGCCCTACTCTGATGTCTTTGTGACTAATTGTTATAATTCACAGTTAGAATATACTTCCTCCTTTCTCTGTGACAGCCACTGAGGTAACACCAGTAGGAGTCAAGACAAGACCATTAGGAAGATGTCCTACAGTGACCAGAGGAATGAAACCCACAGACTGTGCCCAAATTAGGCAACACTCATAGCAGATACCAAGCTAACCCAAGCATAGCTCTCAGCCCTTTGGTTAAAGGCCTAGGTGACTGTTAACTATTCTTTGGTCCTTTCCTAACAGTTGCGTGAAGAACTAACACTGACTGACCTACTCCATTTCAGCTTCTTTTTCCACCACTTTTATTTCTCACATTAGAAAGTGACCCTTTCTTAAATAAAACTCTTAAATTTAAAGAGAAGAGGGAGGGATATTTGTTCCACTTCTTTCTTAAATTTAAAGAGAAGAGAGAGGGAAATTTGTTCCATGAACGCATGTGTAAACAGGCATGCTTTGAGAAGTAAGTACCATGTGGAAAATAATTGGGTTCCAGCCCCAAAGAATATGTTTGCTGGACTCTTTCCTGTGTAGACAGAGTGGACATGTCTGCCCCACAGTGCACTAAGAGCTAACTAAGCTAAAGTGTTCTGGGTGTCTTTCCTTTCAGTTTCTTTGTCTTCTAATTTGTGTTTGACACAGACATTTATTTTCCTCTTGTATTACATTTTTCTTTAGTTTTCTCTTGTCCATTTTCTCATTCATCCTTTTTATCTTGACTCGAGGGAAAAAAACTGATTTAATGGTTTCCATACTAGAGTAACCACTTGTATCTTATTTCCTAGTTTCTCACCCTTAACACTATTTTTCATTATCAGTTTATCTTCTTTTACCTTCTATTCTTTCAGTTTAGGAAGTCTCTTCTCCTACATGCAACTTCTCCCATCTTTTTTTTTTTTTTTTTTTCTTTTAAACTTTTGGATGGTGACATGGTATGGCAAAATTGTCTGGTTTGCTTCTCCTCTTTCTAAAATTCTTGTTGTATTTTGAATTCACATGGTTTGTCCTTTTTCTGGACTGCATTGCATGAAAGGGGTTTGTGTTATAAAGAATCCATTAGATGTTTTCAGTATCTTAGAGACATTCTCAGTTGGACATGGTATGTGGAATGCTTCTTTCTTATGGTAAAGATGGAGCATCTAAACACGTAGACCCTCTTACTGCCAACTTACACAAATAAACTGAGCTTCTGTGGATGGAACCAGTAGACTCAACCTGCTTGCCTGGCAATATGGTGATTTTTTTTTTTGGTGTATGGGTCTCTAATTCTTGCCTTAGTACTTAGGATTCCTCTCCTTCTCCTTCTCCCCTCCCCCATCCTCCCTTCTCCTCCTCCCCTGCCCCTTCTTCTTCATTGTGATATGGATCACACCATGCAGTGAATTAGGCCTCATGTTTGGGTAAGAATTATAAACACATTGGGAGCCGTACCTACCACCTCATTATACTACACTGTAGTTTTTCCATGTGTCCAGTGACTTCTTCTTCCTTTTTTTTTTTTTTTAATTTTTTAAATTTATCTTTGGCTGAGTTGGGTCTTCGTTGCTGCGCACGGGCTCTCTCTAGTTGCGGGAATGGGGGCTACTCTTCGTTGTGGTGCGCAGGCTTCTCATTGCAGTGGCTCTCCACTTTGGGGGGCGTATGTATCTTCCCCCTGGCTGTAGCAATTTCCTAACAATTTCCAGTTATAAAGAATTTTTCTTAATTTCGTTTAATTCACATTTTTAGTTAGCGATAAAATATATTGCTTCTATTCCACTTTCACTGACTACTATGAGTAATTGCTTGACAGCTTCTTCCTAAGCCTCCAACCCCAGCCTGTTAGGCAACACTGTCAGGAATTTAAATTCAGTGCAAAGAGGTAAGATTTGCATGGTTTAAGCTGTAGTTCAGTGAAGTAAGTCTCTCCTGGAAATAATTGGGGGATTCTTCCTTCTTTAGATGAAAATTCTACATCTGCAGCAAATGGGAGACCAATAAATCACTTAACTTTTTGTAATAATCTTTGAGGAAGAACCCTGAGTTTACCCAAGTTGGACTCTATTTATGACTGCAGCTATTACTGCTTGAATCTATGGTAGAGTCCCTTAAGTTTGTTTTAGATCCTTATTAATTTGTTCTAAGTCAGCCAAATCAACAGAAAGGTAAATATCCACCAATACAAAGTATTTTTCAAGAGTTAAGCAGTTTTTGGGCTTCCCTGGTGGCGGAGTGGTTAAGAATCCGCCTGCCAGTTCAGCGGACACTGGTTTGAGCCCTGGTCCAGGAAGATCCTACATGCCGCGGAGCAACTAAGCCCGTGTGCCACAACTACTGAGCCTGCGCTCTAGAGCCCACGAGAGCCCGTGTGCCACAACTACTGAGCCCGTGTGCCACAACTACTGAAGCTTGCATGCCTAGAACCCGTGCTCCACAACAAGAGAAGCCACTGAATAAGAAGCCTGCTCACTGCAACGAAGAGTAGCCCCTGCTCACCACAACTAGAGAAAGCCGCGCGCAGCAACAAAGACCCAATGCAGCCCAAAATAAATAATAAATAAATAAAATTTAAAAAAGAGTTAAGCAGTTTTTGGTAAAACCCCAAACCTTATTAATCTTTTGCAGATGACAACTCATATATTGCTGATGATTAAAGACACCCATGTGTTACAATAGGATTTCAGACTCACAGCCCCTCTTTTTCTTGATCTTTCAGTAAAATCATAATGCTAAACTGGTGACTTCACAATCATTTCCTTGGCAAAAGATTAATATCACAAGCACAGAGGAAAAGAGCCCTACTTACACACAAGTGTCTTTGATAACGATGGGAGAAAACAGGATACTACTGGCAAAGTAAATTGCTTTCCTTCTTAAAACTCTTTTCTCCTTCCCATCCTGCCCCATGTGCCCAAGTGTAAAAGCCCTGCTTTGAAACTGCTTCATCTTGTAGATCAAACACTTAAGAGAAAATGATAATAATAAAACCCCAAACATCCTAGGAGTAGCTGGGAGAAAACCTTCCAGGACAGTTGGAAATATATCAGTGCAGAAATATGTAACTGTGTTGAATGCACTATTTGTGTTTCTCATGCACACAATTAAGAATTGCAGTCAGATTTTAAGGAATTATGTTAAATTTGATGCTCAATCACTTTTCTTTTTTTTGAGGGGGGTCCTTTCCCTTGGTTCTCTACAGGTTCTTTAGTTGCCAGTTTTTCTGAGTGAGAGGCTTAGGTGATAAAGGATTCCCGTGGGAATTTAAATTATTTCTTTTGAACAATGCTTATCTCATGCTTCCTCAGAATAAGAGCTGGAAGATTCAGTCATAGTTTGTATTTTACCTGTAAAAGAAAGAAATACATAACCATTTTAAAACAACTTTCAAAATGCACACCAAAGATCATACCCGGAAATAAATCATTAACAGCAGGTTTCAGAGATTTCTTCATTGGGCAGCCAGTTTGTTTCAGTTACAACCAGGTGTGCTGAGGGATCCCAGCACACTGCTGGCTGGCTGGGGCCGGGACGCGGAGCTCCCAGGTGGCTAAAGAAACAGTGCATCTGTGACAACTTTCGTTCATCACCGTAGCCTTCCACCAGGGTTAGAAGCTGGAAAGAATGGGCTCCATGGGTGTTCCCCTCAGGGAGGAGCCTTCAGGGCTTGTGCACTTTCAAAAGAAACCAGGTACTGTTCTTTTATGGGAGGCTAGGTGCTCCTGGGAGGAAGCAGAAATGGTACTGTGTGGTTAGGCTTCCTTCAGACAAACGGCCTTACAACTTTGTAGGCAACCGGATGGGCATGTATGTGGTGGCACAGATCTAAATGAACACCTTGCTCCTCCCTCAGTTATGTGAGCCTGGAGTGAATCTTCCAGAACACCTTGTGCAAGCATGATGAAGCTATCACTATTGTTTTTAGGGGACCATTACCATTTCTGAGGGTTTCCCTACCCCATCACCAACGCAGATACTTATTTACCAAAGATCTTTGTTGCCTTTTCCCCACTATAATTCTTCTTCCTCATCCCGCTCCCTTTTTCTGTTGCCTGGGTCTAGAATCTGTGTTTTTCTTATTGAAATGACTTGTTTCATTGATTCAAATGAAACTGCAGGCCGATAACCAACTCAGTCCAACAGATTAAATTACTCTAATTTGGATTTTTTTTTTTAATGATTTGGGAAATGAATGATTTGGAAAATACATACTACAAAATGGCTTCAAGTATACCATTGCTATGCTTTATCTTTGTAGTAAGGTAAAGAGAACTGTTTTCTAAATATGCTCAAGATGATTAATAAAGGCAATATCATTTATTTTTGCCCAGATAGCTGTATTCTCTCATTAAAAAAAAAGAAAAACCAAAAAAACTATCTGAGGCTTTTATGTGAAAACGCCACCTCTCAGATGCCAGGTGATTGAAGAGCCGGAGCTGCACATGAGATCAATAATTGTGCACACGTGCTGGTCCCCGAGAGCACCAGTTCCTGTCGGCCTGCACGCTGACTCTTTTGGCAGGCAGAAGTAGGTGCTTTCCTGTGTCCACTGGGTAAGCATGTGTATTTTTACTGGTGCATCTTAGCTGCTGATGCCTGAAAATTTGGTCTCCATTGTTTATAGAAAGGGAAAGCAATCTGAGCTGTCAGCCTTGATATTACCTAAACCTGCATAAAATGTGGTAAAATAATGCAAGGTTTGTTTTTTAGGCCTGTTTCATATTTTCCAGGCAACAGATCAAATCAGTTCAGGGTTCATTTTTAGTTCTTTAATAAGCTGACACAGTATGTTGGCAGTAAAATAAGAATGCACTTTTCCCGTGGAAGTGCCCTCTAGTTGAAGCTGCTATTTGTGCTATTCGTTAATAACTAGAGGACCCTCGAAAATTGAATTTAGTACTTTCTATGGGGAAACTGAGATTCTGGTTCTTTCCACTGTAATGAGCACCATCCCTCACTTCTCTCTCATCGTCTCCTATTTTCCTTCCTTGCAATGTATGAGTGTTTTATACACCAAACGAGCTCGATGAGAAGAATTAATGAACCATCTGTGTGTCTCTTCTCTCACGTTCTTGCCTAAGTCTTGACTCCTCCATCTGCTTGAGATGCTCTCCCCTGGATATCCGCTCCTTCACTTCCTCCAGGTTCTTATCCCAAAGCCAGCCCGGAAAAACCACCCCTGGCCACCTTACCTAAAATGTCAGCCCCCAACCTGTGGCACTTTCTGGTTTTCATTTTCGTTTTTGTTTTGCTCCTTAGCATTTACTTCCACCTACTGTGCTTTACGGTCCCTAATTTCCTTTGTATTTTCCGTCTCCCCCACTGGAATGTAAGCTCCATGAGGCTACTGCCTGTACCTCCAGAGTCTGGGACAGTGCCTGGCATGTAGCAGGCGCTCCCTAAATATTTGTGAAATGAATGAACGGGGGTCATTTGCCCCAGGCTTTGGTTTCTTTGTTACACGACGAACGATGTGTTTTTGCAGCCTGTTTGAATGTGGAGCACTAACGTCCCCATACCCTTCAGCCCTGTCCCTGCTGAGGAGGGTGGGGGACAGGTAAGTGTGGCCTGTGCTCTTATCTCCTGGAGCCGAATCCAGCAGCAGACTAGTTAGTGCAGGCTCTGTTCAGTGAGCCAGGCTTTTTGGAGACACTTTCTCTGGGCTGGATTTCTCTTAACACCGTCATAACCAACCATCCCTCCTTCTGCCTCTGTCTGGACTCTCTGCCTCTCCTCCTTCCCCAGCTTTTTGGATAGTCAGTAGCATGGAATGAGCTCGACAGCTTATTCCTTCTCCACGTGACCCAGTTTGTGCAGGTAAGGCAGACCGCATGGCACTCCACCTGTTGGAGGCCAGAAAAACCGATTGCGTGGACTAGTGACGTTTCCATTTTGCCCCACTGCAGTCTTGGTGACCGTGACATAAATCTGTTGAGTCTTGCTATTGCTTTGCTGGGTTCCAAGAACATCCAATGCTCGTCTGATGTTAAGTTTTACTGCCCATGAAAGCAAACGTCACCTCCGTCATGGCCAGTTAAACAGTATCTTTTACAGTGAACTTCTGCATATCTGAAAGCCACCCATCCAAAGCTAAAAGCAGTGCCAGAGGTCCAGATCAAGGGTCAACTCAATTCATAAAACTACTGCAGTCATTTTTCAGCGGGCTGAGTGGCTTCACAGATCAGAAGATACAGTGGCTCCTAAATGGTTTCTGATATGCACAATTCCAGTGCTTTTTATTCTCAGCATGTGGTGCAAAACCTGCCAGAAACCATCTTTGCAGCTATTGACAGGCAGGTTAGAAATCATCCATGATGGCTTCCATCATTTCTCTCTAGGCCGGTCATCCATTTAAACTGCTGTTCCCCTCAAAGCCGGCTTTGTAGATGCTGTTGACTTAACATTTTGCCCTTCTCTTGCAGTGCGGTGCTCACCTCGGGCACATTTTTGACGATGGACCTCGTCCAACCGGCAAAAGATACTGCATAAACTCTGCGTCCTTGTCTTTCACACCTGCAGAGATCAGCGACGCCAGCGGGGACAGCGCAGGGGGCAGCCCGGCCCAGGGCGACAAGACAGAGCTGTAGAGGAGTTGATGGAAACAAGTGTACTTCATGCACAGCTTATTAAAACTAATTCGAGAGCGTCTATCTCAGATATATTTTTTCAAAAATAGAAGAGCAGTTTTATGCTATTGATATTTTTCTTCCTTTGCTTAAACAGAGGCCCTGGCCATCAATGCATTTTGCTATTGACTAGATCGGGAACTGTTTGTAACTTTAGTGAACCTCAGAGGTAGCTTTGTGAGACTTCTTCACGAGCCACTTACATAGCTTTCGGCATTACTTTCTTCGCCTACATAGCTTCTTTCGATTTTTTTTTCTCCTTGCTCAATAGGCAGAAGGTGCTTGGTCTTCAGACAGGAAAATCAAGATCTCCTCTGCAGTGCGGAGACCAGGGCTCGGTGGGGCAGGGTGTTGAGACCTGCGAGACACACGGCCTGGAGGCATGTGTGCAGATCCACCTAAGACAAGGGTGGAGCGATGTCTTGTGAGACTTCTCAGCTTTGCGGCAAGTTTGGGCTGAGGTCCTTTATTCTCCCGCAAAGGGTGTGAATGTCTAAAGTCTTTCCTTATGTTAAATTGTTGCCAGATCTGAGGGGGCACACTGAGTGTTGTGGCAGAGAAGCAAACATTACCTCATGGTTAGGCCTTTATTTTATTTTTATTTTTTGTCGAAAACATTGGAATGTAAGATAACCGTAAAATGTTGATCCCTGTTTTGTCCAAAATTCACAAAGAAGAGCACCTGCCATTGCCTTCTGTAAGTATGTCCCTCCACACCTCATACCAGCTGTGGCTGGAAGGGCATTTTGGTGAATTCACTGCGTAAAGTAAAATACTGGGGACAGCACACTTCATCAAGGCAGCAGAAGTAAGAGAGAGCAGAGAAGGTTGAGGAGGAAGCCTGGGTACTAGATGTCCAGTGCTCTGAAGAGCAAGTAAGGAACGGAGCCCAGAGGGGAGGGCGGGGGACCTGTGCACAGGGCAAGGTGACCTCTGGAAGGACATTGGGGCTTAAAATAGAAACAGCCAGGAGCTCACATCCCACCCTTGACACTAATCTGCTGTGTGACGAGGGACAAGCTGTCTAGCCTCTCCATGCCTATTCTTTATGTATAAACACGACTTAGAATATTTGCAAAATAATTGACACTCTCAGGGGAAAATTACTATATTGCTATACAATGAAGATCAGTGTTGTAAAATTAAACTGATCTGGTTCTAATTGCCTCAAAGGCCGAAGCCCAGGCATTTGAAATGGAAAGAAGCAGAGAGGAGGGTGACTTAGCTGATTGGTATGGAAACAGTTGGGCCAAGAGCCAGAAATTTTTCTCTGTAACAGTATGGCTGGTTTTACTCTAAGAAGCTCCGCTCAGTTGCCGTATAACATTTAGTCTGGTGGGATGGACGTCCCACCATCCATACGGTGGGATCGTGCACCGTAAGGTTTCTACAGCTCTGAGCAGTGGTGATATAGATGGGTATTGCGGCCACCAGGCGTGAGAGTATGGTTTACGACTGATATATATTGTGTTTGTAGCCTTGAATGCTAATCCTGAAGTGTAATTTTTAAAAAATAATTTTTTTGTAAATCTTCGATAGCTTGTGAATACTGACATCTTTCCTTATAAGCACCAAGACCAAAATAAGAAAGAGGAACACCTGACAATCTTAAAGAAATAATGAGAAACTAAAATGAAAAGTTGTGATCAATCGATGTCAGCGTCGTCACGTCCACATCCTTCTGTGTCTCTCAAAACACCTCCTGGTGAGGCTCGTCATTGTCATGTGGGCCACAACTTTGAGATTCCAGAGGCACTATGCTCTTCTTCCCTCGGCTCCCAGATGTGTCACCTCAGGCCCTGGGGTCACTCTGGAATTCGCAAGTTTCACTCCCCTCTAGAGGTGAGACGTTGAATTTAAGACCCTTGCAGCCTCGGTGTCCAGACTATCCTAGAAGTCTTTCCCGACCTCACCAAAGGAGTCCCAACATTTCCCAGCGGCCCAAGGACCCCTAAAGAAGTGGTCTCCCAGGACATTCCTGTCCCAGGGTGCGGTCCATCCTCTGGGGGCTCACGTGGCTCCTGCTCTAGGCGGTGGCCTGCTGTGGGGTCTGCTGGACACGAGCTACAGTGTTGGGGTAGACAAGGAAGATAAACGGGGGCTTCTCCCTCTCCCCAGAGACTCTGGATTCTCACTGTTCCTCCAGTTTTATTGTGGGGCTTAACATTCCCCTCAAAAAGCTCCTCTTCTAATGCTTAGTCTTCGTTCAAGGAAAGCCAGTTTTTCTTCTACCACATTTTCCAGCATCAACTTTAAGAAAAATGCAACATCCATGGCAGAAAGCAAGTGGGTGTATGCATCATGTGGTTGAATTTCAGATTGCTTTTGAGTTTAAGTGGTATCGAATTTCAGTATATTTCTGTCTTATGTTAAAGAAATATATTACTAAAACGTAAGTGAGCAATAATGTCAGCTGTCAAGCACTAGATTTATTTTTGCAGGATATGGAGTGCAATGAACTGAGTCAATATGGCGAGGTGTATGTGATCTGTGGGAGTTATGCCATTTAACATGGGAAACGCATGGGACTTTCCCTCTCTGCACTCCAGCCCTCACGGTGCCGTTAGGAGACGCAGGTTTCTCTGCTGGTGTGTAAAAAAGTACGTCCATACACTCACGTGGAATGGATCTGAAGAAAGCAACAGTACGTATTGTATTAGAGAACATTTCTATGTGTTTAAACTTTTCACTTTATAGATGAATTTAAACTCTTAATGTAAATGACATAGCAATTTGAAAGCCTCTCCATGTTAATTGAATTGAAAATGCCTTGCTTTAAATATGATGAAAGGGATTAGCATTTGTTCTAAAGGTCAAATACTACTTTTGCCTTAGATAGCTTTGTAAGAATTTTTCTCCAAGCAATTCAAAACTTTTGAAAAATGACATGGAATTTTCACTATAAACCCTTTTCCTATGTCTATTGTATACAGAAATTATGTAATAAAATCTCTTTATAAAAATGTTTTCCTCTCTGACTCCTAAAGACTTCTCTTATTTTTAGCACAGATGCAGAGACCATCCACTGGAGTTTGCCATAGGCTGCTCTGTTTACCTCCTTACCCAGCTGACGTGTCTGTAGTTTGTACAGAGGGCCTTTTATCTGGTGTGGACTTTATAAGCTGGAGCTCTGACAGTGGGTCTAGTCCGACTCCCCATACCCCAGGCCCCAGGAGAGGCCTCCTGGGATATGAAAGGTTGGAGGGAAGGGAAACATTTACGGAATTACTCTACTTTCACCTCATCTCAGCAGAATCTTCAGCAGCTTGTGTATGTTTTTGTGCTTAAGACATGGACTTTGGCAAGTTGCATCATGATAACGCTATAGGTGAAAATGCAGGAATGATACCATGCTGATGCCTAGGCTTCTGTTAAATAATTTGACAGGAGACATACTGTTGTCAAGGACTCGTCTCTAGGGAAACACGTTATGGGTTCGCCATTGCTCACAGATGATTCACCTTTAAATATCTCTAACAGAAGAGTTTCGGTATAGTATTATTTGTTATTGAAATTTTTTAGTTTAATTTTTTGGTTCATTTTGTTGATTTGTTTACTTTGGGAGGAGAAATGAGGTGATGAGGACTTTTGTTTTTCAGCCACTTCTTTAAGTCATATTCCTGGGATCCTAAAATTCACAGGCCAGCAATTTCATGTAGTGTACCTTAGAACAGTGCTTCTCAAAGTGTGGTCCCCAGACGGCGGCATCAGCATCACCTGCAAACTTGCTACAAATATAAGTTTTCTTAAACTTAATGCATCAGAAATTCTGGGGTAGGGCCTTATCGATTTATGTTTTAGCAGCCCTCTTTGTGATTCTGGTGTTTGTTCAACTTTGAGAACCACTGTCTTGGAACTTCCCGTGAGAAAATTTCAGTTAGCATTAATTCTAAAAGCATTTCTATCTGACCCTCCAAAATGGTTTATTTTGTCATCACTGGTTGTCCTTCTGTAGAAGTGGGTCCGTTTTCCCAAAGCTTCATGCCTTTCAGCTATTCCTGTCCTTCATTGCCCATTTGCCTTGTTCTAGAAGACTAACTGGTTCTCATCAAGCAGTACCACCTTAGCTCCTGTTTGCATTTATGGGTTGACCTTGGGCTGCCCCGTGGTGCTCGCCATACCTTTCTAGAACTGCAGGATGTCCAAGGCAGGGTTCATCCCAGCAATTCCAAGAACTAGAGAACATCTCACTGCATACATTTACATAATGACCTTTCCCATTTCTTTCATTTCCTTATGCATCATCATCAATTTTTTTTAACCTATTAGGAGATTTTTACAAAGGTGCCATGTATCCAAATCATGACTCTTTTTTGTCAGAAAACTGCCATCGTTACCCAGATCGTAACAATGAAATGACTTCTAGAAGATGCTAGTATTAAAAAAAGCCTTGGGACAGGCTTACAAGCATCCTGTACTGACTTCTTACCAGTGTTTATTGCGTATTACATAACTGATAAAAATTTAACCATTTTGATGTAGGACCTGAAAAAATGCCACATGCCATAAAAGAAGAGTCTAGAAAGAACTCTTCCCATCCAATATCTCCCAGAGGCTAGCCTTGTCCTGGACCAACCTGGAAAGGGATTGGCCAAAGATGATTATAGGTTCTAAACCAAGCAGCTCTATAAATCTGTCATGCCAGTAAGGGGCTTTTATGGAACCAAGATAGGATAAGGCCATAGTGACCGGAGATTTAGGAACCAAATCAGATCCTCAGGCCTACCTGAGATTTTTGCCAACTTTTAGGTTGGTTACAGAATCACACTATATTGTCAGATTATGGATGCCGGAGAACCTCATTCTTATTTCAAGGTTTTCAATTCCCCTCCCTGCAGTGTCTCCCAGCAAACATACACTCACCCTTATCATCTGGACTGGGCAGGACCCCAACAGATTTTCAGGAATAAAGAGCAGGACAAGCCAATTAGTAATTTTTAAGTACTTAACCTCAGCACTGTACTGACAAGTTAAGGGACTAGAAAGGTGTAGAAACAACTAGAAAGCAAAGTAAGAGTGTTTTGTGCAGGTCTCAGCCTATCAGTGGTAATGTTATTGGCTGGAAATGCCTGGAGCCACTTACCTGGGCCCTGGTGTGCTTCCCACAGACATCTCCCTTTTCCAAACCAACGTTACCACTGGCCAGACCCTTGTGGTTATTATTATGGTTGCAAGACGCCGTCAGCAATAATCACCTGGAAACTTTAAAAAGTGTATTACTTACAAGCCCTGGAGCATATCAGGCACACCCCAGGACACACAGTGGGGCTGTAGGTAGAGAGAGAGTGAGCATGGGCCTGGGGTTCTGCCTTTATTGGGGTTGAGGGTAGAACCCGAGGGCTTCATGGGCTCACTCTTTATTGGCACCTTTAAAACATAAGAGCTGGAATTCAAAGCTGGAAGAAGAAAGAAAAAACAAGTGGCCCAAGTGGCCGGCCAGTTATCTAAATCAACCAGGATCTCTAAAGCAAAGAAGCCTCATGGGGGTAGGGGTGGGGAGGGAGAGTGCCTGTGTCCTGGCTCTTCAGTCACGTGAGTGACTGGCAATGTGTTTATTCAAGACAGCCCTCTTTGAAGTGGATGCCTTGGCAATGGAAGCTTAAATGAGGCATTTGCATCACAAAATAAAAGCCAACTGTCAGGGCTTATATTACAATCCACCCTGTGATGCCAAGGCATCATAGCCAGTGATGAGGACACTAATGGCCTAGATAGCTGATATGCTAAAAGTCAGGTATAGGGCATGTTGTAAACAGAAATTGCACGTGTAAATAGGATTATAGTAGCAAAAAATATAACAATTATATAGGCAGCAGTCTGAAATCCTGTAGCCACACATTGTCCTAAACTTGAAAGGCCCAGCCATGAAAATAGGTCAGTGATTTCAGGGACCCTGGGAATCTGTTCAAAGATTTAGTAAGAACGTGGAATATTTAAACAACTTGGGCCATCTGGTGTAAATAGGTTTGAACCTGTCCTGAGTTGGCAGATTGCTCCATATCTCATTGAACCAGTCTCTGAGTCCTGAGAATAGGTCAGCCCAGTTAAAGGGCTGTGTCTTATTTCAGAAAGCAGTGAGGCAGGTGGGTTCCCCAAGTGAGGCCCATGTGGTGCAGGTATTTGGATCAGGAGGCATTTCTATGGAAACAAACAAACAAACAAAAAACACAAAAGTTAATGATTGGAGCAGATTATAATCCCAGTTACTGAGTTCTGAAAGCAGTTAGTCAAGAAGACTTCCAGATGGTGAGCTCGAAGCATCTTCAGAGGATGTGAGGGGAGACAGTGGCAATCTGATAGATCTTCCTGTCTTGCAGTTTGAATGTCTCTGGTGGTTTTTTGAGTGTCCCACATAACAATAGACATGAAGACTGTCCACACATGAGTGAGGTGACTTCTCTGAAGTTGATATAAAGTTGTCCCACTTTAGCTTGTATGGCTCTGGGTAAAGGAGCCATGCAAGCTAAACAGCCAATTTTAGTTCTCAATGATTCCAAGTCAGTAGGGTGGAGAAAAACTGGAAACATTAGTTTGGAGAGTTACAGCCAGATATTCGAAGAAACAAGAAGAATTCATTATCCAGTCCAGTTTATAGGTAGAAAGAAAAAACCTGAAAGACAATTAACAGAACTAGAATCTAATATCCACAAGTGTGTATTATGTTTCTATTGAAACATAATTTTTCTCTCTACAATCATCTCCATTTCTATCAAAGATAACCATAGTAAGACTAATTTGTTTGCAAATTCAGTCTAGTTTCAATAAACTTGGCCTGATTATTTACATAAGTACAGCAAGAATAGTGATTGACCATATAGGCTCTTTTAAGTTTGTTTTGTTAGAATCATATATAAGAAATCTGAGACTGAACTTTTAAAATCCTCTCTAGGCTAGGAAACAAAGTTCAAAACTTGCCGTCAACTTTGCCTGCAGTATCTAGAGATTTGGATGAATTCCTCTCCTCTTGAGTTTCCCCCAAATATTCTGAAGTTCCTGTACCTGCCAGGAAGTAACCTTCGTTACTCACCTGGTAGCCCCTACTGGGAGCCATGTAAACAAGGTACCAGGCCAATTTTTCCAAGGGGCTTTATTGGCTCCATAAAGTCAACCTTCATTCCTTAAAGCTGTCTGGTCATATGTGAGTCTATGCATTTCTCTTTCAAATATGACATTCTAGTCAAAGCCTTGGTAATATAATCAATGGTTCCAATTGTGTCCTGTTACAAGGAAAACAGATCCTTATTGACATGCCCTTTGTTAAAGATCTGAGAGTTCATTATAATACAGTTGTCAAGGAAACCTGATTATTTCTGTAACAAACAACATTTTAAGATGATAACTGGAATTATTACTGATACCATTACCTATCACATTTTTAGGAATTTCATATAATATATCTATACAAGGATATCCATAAAGATGGTTTAGCATTGTCTCCTATTTGACAATGCTTCCCATGTAATTTAACATATCAAATAAGCCCAATCATTATAATGTCTCACTTTTTATAAGGAGAGAGAATAAATCTTTTGAGATGTTCCAGGGGTCCTCTGTAAAATCCCGAAGTTACTTCCAGGTCAAAAAAAGTCACTTAAAATTTGATTTTGGGAAGTTTGTCAAAAATATCAAAAGGTTGTGGACACTTGACTAAACAGGATCACAGTCATTATGAGACAATACTTAATTATCTACTTAACCAAAAGGACAAAAAATATTAAAGACAATATTACAGTTACAGCAGGTTACATAGTTGTGAGCAAAACTAAGTTCTTTTAATATTGAGAAGATTCAGTTTTCTTAAGTAATCGAAGACCTGATTAAGATAACATGAAGACAGGAAATTTTTCATAAAACACAAAATCTTTGCTTTCTAGCCAGATTACTTAAAAGGTAAAGAAAAACATTTCACAATATCTTATTAAGTGTAATAGTTCAAGAAAGCTTTCTACTTTTAGCAGATGAAAGAAAAATGTTTTAGTTTTACATAAGTGCACTATTGATACCAAAGCTTATTTTTTAAAACCCTTAAAATAAATTCGTTCCATTTTAGCCATCTTGACTACACAAAGTAAAATTCTCTCTCTCTTTCTTTTTTCCCAACTTTCTATACCATTTTTTCCTTTGTTTTCCTCTTTCTCATTCTAAAATAAACAGTTTTACTTTTAAGACAAATTTACTTTCTTTTTCCTTAAAAAATATATCTCCATACTTCACACCTTTTCTTGCCAAAAACACATCCTACTTTCCTTGCATACAGGGCTGTATCTCTCATTATTTCTAGCAGCTTTAATTACATATGTTAATTAGAATTCTTAACCCTTAGAAACTTTAATTTCTAGCTAAAACTAAGAAGGAAGCAATTGTGAACTGACTGTTACACCAGCGTTCTTTACATTGGTAAACTTATGAATGCATTTCATAATTTCTAGTAACACACATTACCTCATAGCACAATTTTTCAATGTGGCAGAAGCCAAGTTTACTAACAGACCCAAATATCTTTGGTTCCTCTGTAATAAGAGGTCAAGAGTAAATAAACTTAGACTTGTTTAGCAATTAATGTTTCAGTATTTTCTATTATTTGGAAATGATCTAGACGTTCAGTGAATTCCCATCATTAAACTTAGCAAAATTCTGAAGTTTCAAGTTATCAAAGAGATTTGGGAAACTATTTTCTTTTTAAAGTATTTTTTTAAATTAATTAATTAATTAATTTTTGGCTGCGTTGGGTCTTTGTTGCCACATGGGGTTTCTCTAGTTGCAGCGAGCGGGTGCTACTCTTCGTTGCGGTGCGCGGGCTTCTCATTGCCGTGGCTTCTCTTGCTGCTGAGCATGGGCCCTAGGTGCGCGGGCTTCAGTAGTTGTGGCATGCGGGCTCAGCAGTTGCTCCACGGCACGTGGGATCATCCCAGACCGGGGCTCGAACCCATGTCCCCTGTATTGACAGGTGGATTCTTAACCACCGTGCCACCAGAGAAGTTCCTTTGGGAAACTATTTTTAAGTAGAAATCCCATAACACATAATTATTGCTAAAAAGTTGACCTACACTCTTATTCCAATTACATATATCTAAATTATTTTCTCCCAACAATGATGTTTAGACTATCAAGGAGCTTTCATTAGACAGTAGCCAAAGTCAGCCATCATGCCAAGCTACTTTTCTTGCTGACAAATTTTGTGTCAACATGAATTTATTTGACAAGTAAACCCAGGTAGAATAAAAGTTGTTTATCTGAATTATATTTAATGCTGACAACTCTAAAGAAATACCTATTTTAATTAAACCAAACATAAATTAGATTTATCAAAGATTATTCCAGATCATGTGAACTTGAAAAACATTTGGGTTAGTCTCTATATTTCTGAGTTTTAGGAATACTCAATTCATAGTGCTTATTTTTAAGCCAATTAAGCAGAGCTCTTTTACAAAGTAATTTTGGCAACGTCATCTGCAGGTAGAAAGAAAAAAAATCACATAAATATACATCCATAGACATACATAAACATGCAGGCAGATACGAGACACTATAACTTCTGTTCCAAGATTTTAGCCATGAATCAGGCACGATATAAAACTCACTAGTTTATAAATAATAGTTGAATACAAATTGGCAGATAGAACAATTTAAGGTTACCTGCTGCAGTGGCTAAAGCTTTATACTAACATTTGTGGAGAAGACTTTTAAGATTTATATTTGTCCTTGACAAGTAAGCTTAAGGAGGCTGTGGACTAGACTTTGGGCAAGAGAGTTTTTATAGCATTTTGTATTTTAAAAGGCCTCCTTCTACTTGTCCCAAATCTTGTCCACTTTGCTTCAGTCTCAGGAGTTTGTGGGCAAGAGTTTTAGTCACCTCCTGAGGTGTTTACATTTCAAAGACATGGTAAGATATATATCTTCAAGAGACAAAGAATGTAAATTTTATCCTAGGAGTTTTAGTGCCTTTTGGATGGTTATGGCAGTTCCAATAAAATGTAGTAAAGCTGTCCTGTAATTAGGGAGAGTCCTCTGTGAATATAATTCTCTGGACTCAAGGTCAAGTGGGACCTCCTCAGGGTTGGAAGCAAAGAGGGGCTCATTTGGGTCACTATGGTCATGAAAATGATAAACACATCGGCCCATGCCAGTTTTGCACAGCATCTTAACGTTTTCTATTAACCGTGAGCCTCAGCAATGATCACTGATGGGAGGATGGGCCCAGCACCAGGCAATAAATATCCAAGTGAGGAGAGGACAGACCTTGATACAGACATCATCGGCTCTAGGGCCTTTGCCTTCCCATTTCTCTCTTTCTCCTCCCTAGAGGCCTCGCTAGACCTGTCAGCTTTTCCGCAGGCAGCACAGACCCCTCGTGCGGCGTGGCTTCTAGCTGGACCTCCTCCCCCGGTCTTGCAAGGCGCCCTGGGAAGGAGCGCGGAAGCTCCAGAGCTCTTTGCAAACTCGCGCGGCCTTTGCGAGTGCGCGCCTGACTGAGCTCTGGAGCCTCGCGATAGCTCCTGCAGGTACGTTTATCTGAAAAGGAGCCGGGAGCTGACGCCATCAGCGGGTGCCCATCTAGTTCCGGCCTCCTTAGAAAAGTCACGCGCTACAAGGTGGCAGCGCGCGCGTCTCCGGTTTCACTGTGACACGGTGTGGTGGCCGCCGCGTGTGATGAGCTAGAGTGAAGGCCTCCCTGCTTTCCGCGGAGATTTCCGGGACGCCCTTCTTCCGACCTCGGCTGCCCCGGCCCAGCGGCTCCACAGCCCGTTCTGCTGCTGTAGCACAGGTGCTTTGGGTACCTCTTTTTTTTTTTTCAACATCTTTATTGGAGTATAATTGCTCTGCAATGGTGGGTTAGCTTATGCTGTATAACAAAGTGAATCAGCTATACGTATACATATATCCCCATATCTCCTCCCTCTTTTTTTTTTTTTTGCGGTACGTGGGCCTCTCACTGTTGTGGCCTCTCCCGTTGCGGAGCACAGGCTCCGGACGCGCAGGCTCAGGGGCCATGGCTCACGGGACCAGCCGCTCCGCGGCATGTGGGATCCTCCCGGACCGGGGCACGAACCCGTGTCCCCTGCATCGGCAGGCGGACTCTCAACCACTGCGCCACTAGGGAAGCCCTATTTTTAGGTTTTTAAGGAACCTCCATACTGTTCTCCATGGTGGCTGTATCAGTTGACATTCCCCCCAACAGCGCAGGAAGGTTCCCTTTCCTCCACACCCTCTCCAGCATTTATTGTTTGTAGACTTTTTAATGATGGCCATTCTGAATGGTGTGAGGTGATAACGGTTTTCCACTCTTCTCAGTCTGTCCCCGAAAGTGCCGCGTTGAAGAGTGTCCGCTCATCCTCGTGGGAACTGGGACACGTTGAAAGGTGAGGACATGCCCCTGGCCTGCTCTTCACGGTGACGTCCGACGGTGGCCACAGCCAGAAGCTGGTCACAGAGCAGGAAGCACAGCAGGCAGCCCTTGCTGTGAGTGAAGCTAGGGGGCATCGGGGGTGAGTGCGTGTCCCTGTCCATAAGCAGCTGGCTGGTGGGGGAACTGAGGCGCAGACCCAGCAGAAACGCTAGTTGCGAGGATAACCGAGCCGCCTGTGAACTGGGTCAGAACCAGAGTCCCAGGCAGTTGCACCGCTGGTCTCCTTAGAGAACGTTCGAATGCCGAGAGCCCCTCTGGACTGGCAGAAGGCAGACCTTTGTGACATGGCTTCTGGCCGGGTCTGGAGGACGCTTTTAACCCAGTACTGGAACTCAGGTGCCTTCACTCGCATAAAGAAATCGTTGCTCGAAAGACACCTTGCCGAGCCGAACCCCTCTCCGGGTGGAAGTCAGGGTTCCCCAGAGCCCCAGGGGGACAAACACAGCTTCGATGTCTGTTTATGCCCGAGTGGCCCTCGCCGGCTCTGGATCCCACAGTCAGCTTCTATCCTCCCTCCTACTAGGGTTGAGGGGACGGGAGGTGACAGGGCTGTGCCACGCCCCAGCGCTGTTTGGCTTTGTTTGAGCAAGCAGGCAGCACCTCACGCAGGTCGGCTGGGCCTTGCATACTTTTCCTAAGAGGTGCTGCAGATAGAAGAGCCTTTTGACCTTGCACTGTTGGGGAAGGGAGTGGGGGAGTGCACAGGGGAAAGACAAGCCCACCTTGAAAATCACGAAAGCGCAGAAGAGCCGGAGGGAGCTAAGAGGTCAGGGTGCAGGGGGCTGGAGGTCAGGACACAAGGGGCTCAGGATATGTGGTATTTTGGAGGAAACGAGCACATAGCCTGGATGGATCTTTAATATAGTTACAGATTTTAGGGTCTTTAGAGATACTGGCCAGCTGATGCATTTTGACAGCTATGAGTAACAAACAATTCAGAGCCCATGGCAAACAAATAAGAAACCCGCAATAGCCAATTAGCTGCATAAAGAAAGGTTTGAATTTCAGTCAGGTAGAGTTTCTGATCCCAGCTTCCACTTTGATTTTCTCCCACCACCTTAATCTTACATGTTGTTACTGGAAATACTGATGGATGACATTCCTGCTAGCCCTCTAGTAGGTGGCTGCTCTCCTCCAGGGTGTTCCAATGGATGTCTCCAGGATGGGGATCTGTATCCACTAGTGCAACATGCACAGGGTCTGTGGGAAAAGCTTCTAGGCCTCTGGAGTGTAATACCAGAGCCTTGGCACGTTTGTGTGCCCCAGCACTGGGCAACACTCAGGAGGCTTCCATGGGGTTTTTGCATTTATCAAGGAGCTGGTGTACCTCCTCAGGGTTCTCAGGAGGTACTGGCTCTAGATATTCAGAACATTTGCATTTGTCCATTAATTTTTTAGCAACGTGGTGCCAAGGACCGTGATATCCCACTGGGCCAGGAGACGAAGAATTACAGCAGTGAATAAAGCAGTGGCACAGAGACCACAGGCCTCTTGTATTTTCCCTCTGGTGGTGCCACTAGTTTCCACTTGCAAGACTATTTGTCTTCTGGTTAGAACAGTCTGGGAACAACCCACTGACTCAGTGGTTGCAGGTAGAGATCTCCTGTCCTCCTTACTTAATGAAATCCTTTCCTCAAGCCTTTAGCCCAGAGCGTCTCCTTGGTCCGTGACAATAGTCTTGTGATCCACCCTCCTTAGCCCTCTTGGCCTTGAGGCATGGAGAACACTTATGGACATTAATAGTCAATTAAGGCCTTTATAATTACTAGTCTAGTCATCTTGTCGGACCTTATGGCCTTGATGACGCTAGTCTGGGCAGGTTGTTGGATTATTATGGCAGCCGTGATCTTTGGGGTTGGATACCACAGGCAACACTTGACAGAGGTAATATGCAAAAGCACATGGCAGCACGACAGACCCCCACCAAGTGGTGGTCCTTTCCCAGATGGTGTTACTCACCTGAGCTAGGTGGTTAGTAAGCAAGTTGCAGGTAAAGGGCATTTCCCTTGGTTAATTAACAAGGGCAATCATGCAGTCCTGCCCACTATGACAATTGTTGTGTGCCAGTCTCAGACTGTTGATAGTAAGAGAGTAATGCTATTGGCTGGAAACGCCTGGAGCCACTCACCTGGGCCCCAGTGAGCTTCCCACAGACATCTCCCTTTTCCGAACCAACGTTACCACTGGCCAGACCCTTGTGGTTCTTATTATGGTTGCAAGACGCCCTCAGCAATAACCTCCCAGACACTTGGAAGAAAAACAGTGTATTACTGACAAGCCCTGGAGCATACCAGGCACACCCCAGGACACACAGGGGGGTTTCAGATAGAGAGAGAGAGTGAGCATGGGCCTGGGGTTCTTTTATTGGGGTTGAGGGTGGAACCCTGGGGCTTCATGGGCTCACTCTTTATTGGTGAGTTTAAAACATAAGAGCTGGAATTTAAAGCGTGGGAAAAGAGAAAAAGAAAAAGTGGCCCAAGTGGCCAGTTATCTAAATCACCCAAGATCCCTAAAACAAAGCATCTTCCTGATGGGGGTCGAGGAGGTGCATGTGTCCTGACTCCTTATCTTGTCTTTTGGCTGCACTGTGTTTGTTCGAGATAGACTTCCTTCCAGTGCAGTGGATGCCTTGGCAATTGAAGCTTATGTCAAGCACTTGCATTAGAAAAAGAAGAGCCAATTGTCAGGGTATAAACTACAGAGAGGTTGTATACGTTAGCACAGGAAAGAGTCCTAAGAGTTAAGACAAGGTTGCCTGAAGCTTTATTCCCAAGGCCTTTGATCTCACCATGGGGCTTCTTTTTACCTTAATGATACTGTATATTGAGCAACCTCTGTAAGTTAGGCACTTGATCCGTTATCTCTAGTATGAGGTAGGTAGTCTTATCCCCATTTTACAGATGGTGGAGCTGATGCTCAGGGCAGTTAAGGTAAGTTACAGAGCTAGTACATAGTGAAGCTCAAATTGAAATCCAAGTTGGTTCAAGGCTTCTAAGGCTGTGCTCCCTACTCAGCACTGAACTGCCTCTGCTGTAGACCCTGGCCATGCGGGTAGTGTTCAGTGCAATAAGGCAGGTGTTAGTTACATGAGGGGGAAAATGTGGTTATATCATTTCTTATTTATTTCAAATTAATTGTAATTTGCCCTTCCAAAATATATTCTGCTGCGTGACTGCTTTATCTCAGAGAGGGGTAAATAGCATTGTACACCTTAATTTTTTTACACTTCACTGATGGAGAATTTCTTTTTTTTCTCTTAATACTCCAAATAATGTCTAACTACCACAGAAAAAAATAAGCCACTTTCTGGATCCATATGGAAAAAAGGAAGAATAGAGGTGACACTAAAGATGCATTTGATCAAACTCTTTCATTTCTGACATTGCTGATCTAGTTAATCTCTCATCTAGAAAGGTGTAGAGCCTGGAGCAGGGGGGTGGAGATGGGATGTCCTTACCGATGTCACTAAGTCAGTGAGACTCTGCAGTTGGAGACTGAAGGAGGGGGACAGATTCCAGAGGGCTCTAACCACACCCAGAGCAGGTCTGCAGGGCATATGATGGACCTATCCCAAGAAGTGACGGAATCAAGAGGTTTGTTTGTTTGATTGCAATTCATGACAGATTGATAACTGCAAAGGCATTCAAACTTGGTGTTTCGCCCCCCTTCTCTTTAACACTACAGCTTGTAAGGCGAGTCAGGCATCTGGTGTTTGTTAGATGGCTGCGTTGCATCATCCTTTGATTGCTGGGGAACATCTCCCAGCATTGGTACGATTGGAGAGAAGACTATGGGGCACAAAATGGCCTCATCCGGTTTATATCTTCATTACTGCACTTCTCACATACCTGCTTACATCTGGAAAAAATCTCCAGGTAAACCTCTTGGGCTCTTTTTCTAAAGAGTAACTGTAATTATTAGGGCTATACCCAAATTCAGCTTAAAATAGGTATGTGGCTGAACTTCAGCCGAAATCCTGTGCCTGTGGAAAAGAAATTTTCTTTTTTTTAACATCTAATTACATAGGAGGAGCCTTTCCTCACACATGGCCAGTGGGTTTCCTGGTGCTCTACACCCAAGGCTTCTATTTATGCCCTTAGGGAAAAGGCAAGGAGATTTTAGGGAAAAAACTTAGAGATCTCCTCAAATCTGCCACTGACTTTTTTTCTTAGTACCAAATCCCAGAATTCTAATATGCACTGCAGGTCATGTCAAAATTTTACGAATGTCAAGTCTTTTCCCCACTAGGTCCTGTCACAAACTATCTTACCGAGTAACAGCATCACAAAAAAACTTTCTATTTTACCGTTTACTGCTTGTTCCCCTTGTACAGGATTTATCCACTCAACACACGTTGGCTGAGCACTTGCCTGGGTACCAAGCCCTGTGCCGGGCACAGGAAACCTAAAACCGCAAGATTCAATGCTTGCGGTTAGTTGGAAAAACAGACACGCAGCTAATTACACGTCATACTGGAATGTTGCATAAGGTTGCATGGAAGTGTGAACAAAACATTGTGAGAACTCAGTTGAGAGAAGAATGAATTGTGCCGAAGGAAAGGGATGTAGCAGAGTGGGTGGCAGTCAAGGAAGGCTTCATTTAGAGATGAAACATAAGCTGAGTGTTGAAAAATATGTGGCATTTCACATAGACGAGAATAAAACAAGGTCATCCAGAGAAACAAGAGGGAATGGAGTAGTGAGTAAGGAACTTAGGGGCGCTGTGACTTTTTCATATATGCTTCTGTTTCCTTTGTTAAGTAGTGGTTTTCCAAGATCGTCCTGTGATACGATACTTTTTCATTTGCCTCCCCTCTCCTTTTAAAAACATTTAGCCTCAGTAAAAATTCATATATACAAATACTATTATATGATATATAATATATATGATATGTGATACATTTGTTATATATGTATATATCATATATCATGTATCATATATACTTATACATACATATATACATATGTATATACATACATACATACATATATATATATATAGAGAGAGAGAGAGAGAGAGAGAGAGAGAGAGAACCATAAGGTAGAAGAAGAAGAGGATCTTAGAAAGAGGACTCAGTCCTCATTTCTGCCTTCTCCATGCCCAGTGCCTCCAAAGAGAAAGAGCCTCTGCAAAGTCTTTCATATCTGCTTCCACCTCTGTTCTACTCCCTGTGCTCAAGGGCGGGCCATCATGAGCTCATCTGGACCACTGTAGCAGTTGCCAAATTGGCTTCCTGTCTCCAGGCTCCCTCCTTCCTTCCAGATGCCACAGTGCAGCCAGTGATCTTTTGAAAGTATAAATCTGGTCATCTGGCTGCATCCACTCTAGGCTGTAGCACGAACACACTGTAACAGAGCCTACAAAGGCCCTTCACAATCTGGCTACAACCTGCCCCTTCCAGACTCATCTCTCCCCTCCCCTCCCTCACCCCTACCCGCAGCCTCTGTAGATAGACTTCTTGCCACCGGGGCAAATACTTTCGCCTGAAATATCCTTCTTACCTTTTCTGAGTGGTAGACTTGAGTCATCCTTCAACTCCAAGCATAGCATCTCTTTTATGAAGTACATTCCCAATTTCCTCTCCTCCCCTAGCACAAATGGATTCCCATTATCATTTGTCTGTGCCTTGATTCTCAAGTTCAACACATTGAATAATTGTCTCCCTCACTAGATTTGGAGCTCTACTTGAGGACAGACACTTTGAATAAATCATCTTAGTAGTACGGATGCCTGGAACAAAGACTTAAGAATTTTTGTTTCACTTAGAGTTAGACTCACTCTAAGTGGAACAGATGGTGGAGTTCCTTTTCCATTTCCCTTCTCTCTCAGTTTCTTTGCCTTCCCCCATCTTTTCTTCTAACACTCCACCTAGATCTGTCCTCTTGGCACTGCACATGTCCCCAAGCCTCTTTCATCATGATCCTTCTAGGAGCTTAATCTGATAGGTAACAGCTACTGCCTACCCCCTGAGTTTATTAGAGGTGGACTCAATGTTAAAATTCACTATCTCATCTGATCTTCTGGGTAACATAGAAGTCACAGACTAGAGGCCGAAAGTGTGTTTTCTTTGCCGACACTTTTTTTATTTTTTTGTGGTACGCGGGCCTCTCACTGTTGTGGCCTCTCCCGTTGTGGAGCACAGGCTCTGGACGCGCAGGCTCAGCGGCCATGGCTCACGGGCCTAGCCGCTCCGCGGCATGTGGGATCTTCCCGGACCGGGGCACGAACCCATGGACACTCAACCACTGTGCCACGAGGGAAGCCCTACATTTACTTTTAAATTATGTACATCCATCACTATAGTAGTATAGTATGCACATTCTAAAATACACACAAAGGTGGAAGAATTTAAAAGATGAGTTAAAAAATGTTAAACTCAAGTTTAAAAGTAATTTAAATGTTATTTTAAGGGTACCAAAAATATTTTTGCCTTTACTAAAATACTAAAATTTTGGGTAAAATTTTTAGTGAAAGCAGTGTGATTTGAATAAGCCATTATTTTTCAAAATCTGGATTTAACAGTTTTTGAAACAATGTTTGAAGGTCTGGATCTAAATTCAGTTTATTTTAATACTTGCTTAAGTGGTTGATATAACTGAAAACTACATTCCATGACATCCCAACAGAAAGTTACATCGTGGGCTCACTTATGGATCATGACACTCATTTTTTAATCCCAACCACTAGTGTACAAAGGTGTCTCTGGTCTTTTGGTTATTGGATCTTCATATTCCCAGATATCAATAAGGTATTATTGCAAATTATTCATATATTTAAAAAAACATTCAGCAAATGTGAAAATCCATTGTACAGTACTGAAAAACAGATTTAAAAATTTTGATCCTGAGTTTTATAGGCATTCAGATGTGAAAGATTATTTAAGGTAAGACACATACATATTTTTTAGCAATAAAAGTCACATAGAAGTGGAAACAGTTCCAGATACCCATTTTCATAATGGTCCCTCCAGAACCTGAATTTCTTTTGAAAAGCAGTTATTCATTGTTGAGGTGTCACTTTCACCTGAAAGGAATGGATTGAGTGTATTTTTCAAAGATTATTGTTAGATAGCATAGTACTGACAGGCACTTGTCATCACAGAAAATGTTGGAAAATTTGGAACTTAAAAAAAAAACGAAACTCATCTTTAAGATTGATAACCCTTCCATGAAATGGCCAGCAAGTATAAAATATATTCATAGCTGTTACCTATCTCACTGCAAGGTATTTTAAAGGTTGCCCGTATTTCCAGGATTTATTTTTATAAAATTAACCACAGCAATGACATACTGTAGCACTTCTGGCTTCAGTCCGTTAGTGAGAAGTCTTGTTGGTACATAAATAGTGAAGGGGAAGATGTTCAGGTGCAGTGCTCTTTCTGGAGGCTTCTCGTGGAATCCATTCTTTTCCCCAGTACTCTAGTCAAAGCAGGCATGGCACTGGTGGTCACATTTACAGAGTTTGCCATTACACATTATGTTTATTAAATCAGTTATTTCTATTTTTCCTTTACTGGCTCACAAAAAAAGTAGTTCTTCATTACTGAAACAAAATCTAGCAAATACCATAAGCTGAGATGTGACAGAGACATCTATATTTAATGCACTGCAAAGCAAACTTCTGCAAAAACTAGGTAGTTTGTCCAATGACTCATTTCTTCTCATCTTCAGCATGTTTTCTCTGCACCTTCCAATGGCACTTTTCTTTCTGTAAATATATTTTGGTTTGTTACCATCTTCTTTTCATATTACTTTGTATACTTTCATCAGGACAGGGAAAACAATTGGTGTGTGGCCTTTCATAGTTTACTAAACATGAATCATTACATTTATGGACGGTTGATAGTGTATTGAGTATTATGTGCTGCTAAACATCGCTGAAAAAAATTGTAAAGTTTGTTTTCCTGTTCTGAGCATTTGGTAACTAAATGTTGAGCTCACAGTTATGGTCTCATATTATCAGCTGCTAGTAACTGAAGGCACCATATGTACTTTAGAGCAAGTTCACTGTTAATCACAGTGGGTGTAAATTGATATTTCGTATACTCAGCCTAATCACCTCACATTTTTTGCTGTCTTCTTGATGGCTCTGATCGTTGCTTATACCTCAGAATGTGGCTGACACAGAGCTCTAATCAGAAGCGGCATTCTCTGTCATTTACTTGTGCTTGTTTGGGCTTTCATTTTTATTATTTTCAGTCTGCACTTTAGTTGTGGAAATTATCTGAAGGCACTTGTCAATACTCTGAGGGTTCATGTCTTTATAGATTATCCATAAATCTTTTAGTAACACATGTCTGTGCCTCTAGTAACACTGGAGGTGAAGACCCCCCACGTTTCCCTGATACTGTGTGTGACATGTGATCACTGTTCCTGTGAACCTAGTGAGGGCACAAGCATCCCTACATAAGACACAGGTTGTCCTTACTTTTCGTGGTAATGTGAGACCACAAAAATTACCATGCAAGCTGAAACCATGCAAATCGATCTTAATAATCAATTGGAAAATTCCAACTTTTCCACGACTCAAAAAATTTGGTTAAAGTGTTGAAAGCTCTTTTACAGTCTGTTGTAAGTGTAGAGGGAAAGGAAAAAAAGTAGAACAAATACTTATTTAGGATGCTGTAATTTAACACATTACAAATATTGGGAATGAAAGTGTTTTATTTCTTTGTAAAAAAATTGAGTAGTTTGGTTAGCACTTGCCTTCTCATTGTTTAACTTAAGACTCAGAGACAATCCTTTCTGTACCGTGGTGACATGTCTTATGCCATGCATCCATGGTCAGCTGGAGTGCTGGCTAAGGGCTGGCTGTTCTAACATGGCCACTCCTGGGGCAGCTTGGCTGTCCTGCATGCATCTCTCATGTCCCTCCAGTTGGCTGGCCGGGGCATGTTCTCATGGCAATGACAGGGCTTTAAGAGAGAAAGTAGAAATGTGCAAGTGGATTTTCAGACTTCTGCTTGTGTCATTTGTTACTGTCCCTTTGGCAAAAGCACATTACATGACCATAGCTAAAACTGGTGTGGGCAGGCCTTACCAAAAGGGATGGGTATAAGGAAACGTGAAAAACTGCAGCCATAATGGAGTCAGTCAGGTCCAGTAGAAGATACAGTAGGTCTTGGCCATGCTGTTTCCTGGCCATCATCTTAAGAAAGTTCCTTAACACCCCTGAACCTCAATTACAGGCATACTTTATTCTACCTTGCTTTGCTTTATCACACTGTGCAGGTACTGCGTTTTTTACAAACTGAAGTGTGGCAACGCTGCGTCCAGCAAGTCTGTGGGCACCATTTGCTCATTTTGTGTGAATGTGTCACATTTTGGTAGTTCTCACAGCATTTCAAACCCTCCACCAGAAGAAATATCATGACTCACTGAAGGCTCAGATGCTGGTTCGTGTTTTTTAGCAATGAGGTATTTTTTTTTTTTAATAATTAAATAATTTTTTCTTTTATTTAAAAGCAATGAGGTATTTTTAAATTAAGGTATGTACATTGGTTTTTTAGACATAATGCTATTGCACACTTAATAGAATACAGTGTAGTATAAACATAAGTTTTATATGCACTGGGAAACCAAAAAATTCATGAGATTTGCTTTATTGCCATATTCATTTTATTGTGATAGTCTGGAACCAAACTCACAATATCTCCAAGGTATGTCTGTACTGTATTGTGATTTAGCCTGTATATGATATATTTTTTAAAATATATATATATATTTTTAAAAATTTTATTTATTTTTGGCTGTGTTGGGTCTTCGTTGCTGCACGCGGCTTTCTTTAGTTGCGTCGAGCAGGGGCTGCTCTTCCTTTCAGTGCATGGGCTTCTCATTGCAGTGGCTGCTCTTGTTGCGGAGCGCGGGCTCTAGGCGCATGGGCTTCAGTAGTTGTGGCACGCAGACTCAGTAGTTGTGGCTCTCAGGCTCTAGAGCACAGGCTCAGTAGTTGTGGCTCACAGGCTTAGTTGCTCTGCGGCATGTGGGATCTTCCCAGACCAGGGCTTGAACCTGTGTCCCCTGCATTGGCATGCGGGTTCTTAACCACTGCGCCACCAGGAAAGCCCTAAAATATTTTTTAAATTAAAGAAATATACGTACGAATTTAAAAAGTGAAACAGTGCTAAAAGACACAGCTAAAGGAGCCCTTGGCCCTTCCTCGCATTCAATCCTGTTGCCCAGACACAGTCAGTTTTAATCCTGCTCGCTGTTTCTTTTTTTTGCCTTAGTTTTTTCTCTCTCCCAAACTATCACAGCAAAAACATCTATGCCCACAAACATCCTTTTCCTCTTCCCAGTTTGCTGTTTTGTCTGACATTGTATCAATGTTTTGAAATATTCCATGTTGCCGTCTATTAATTAATTATAGGCATCATCTATTGATTTATTATTTTAACTCTCTTACCTCCCTCTTTTCTCTCACCCCATCCATCCAACATAGTTTTATCATGATTTTTGGTTATAGCTCCATTTAGGGTCTTCATTATTATAATAATAAAAAGAAATTTTTAGTGTTGAGCCAAGTAGTGTATAATATTATCACATTTCTTTTTCTGTATGACTTCTGGTTTTCCTTGGAGTTAATCATTGTCTCGTGTGTTCACCTGTTCATTTATTTACTTTTTTCATTGAGTCTCTAGTTAAGCCTTCCTACATCTTCCAACTGTTTTGTAAAATAATGTTTCTCTTTCTCAAGTATGTCAGATAATATATGTTACATTTTATTACTAGAAATACCCATACCAGAGTATGTCATACGCGCGAGCACTCATACACACACACGCACGCATGAACACACGCCTCTATAATTCCCTGTTCCAGTTTGGACTGCTCGCTCTCCAGATCTTCTGCACTGCTGATGCCCTGGATCCTTACTCTGTCATAATCCTGAGGATTCCTGTCACCCTTTTCTTGTGCCTCTTCCTTTGTCTCTGGATCCCTTCATTTATGTCCTCATTTCGGTAGAGCAGATCTTCTCTGGTTTCCTATGAAAAGGTGCCCTCAAGGTTAAACTTTTGAGACATGGTATGTTTTGAAAATAACTCTTTTCTGCTCTCACACTTTATTAGTATTTTGGCAGAGTCTAGACTTCCAGGGTGAAAATCACTTTCCCTTCAAATTTGGAGGCATTGCTCTATTGACTTCTATTTTCTAAGGTTGCTGTTGAGATATCCCACGGAGATTCTAATACTTTGGTTGCGAGCTTTGCCACTAGAGTTTGAAAAAGATGAAACGCCCCAGGGAGGGTCTTCTCCCATCTGTCTTGCTGGGCACTTGGGGGTCTTTTCTATCTAGAAGTGTGGGCCCTTCCACTCTAAGAGATTTCCTCATCATTCCTTTGCTTGTATCCTTTGTTTTGTCTGTTTGTTCTATTTTTTTTTTTGTAACTTCTATTAGATGTTGCACTTCTTGGATTGATTTAATTTATTTTTCTTCTACTTTCCATCACTTTTGTTTTCCTTTCTAGGAAATTTTCTTACATTTCTTTACAACCACTTTACTAAAGTTTTTTTACTTTTCATATATATCTATATCTGTATCTATATATTTCATTTCCAAGAGCTCTTATTCTCTGGTTGCTCTGTTTTTATAGCATACTCTTCTTGTTAAAAAAGCAATATCTTCTCATTTCTCTAAGAAAATCAATGATAATTTTAAAATATTTTACTTCTCCACTCTGTATGTATTTCTTACACTGCCATTTCTCTGACCACAGATTCTGGGAAAGGTTCTCAGCTCCTAAGGACTCGTGTGATTACACCAGGTTCATCCAGATAATCCAGGATAATCTCTCCATCTCAAGGTCCTTAACCCTAATCACATCTTCAAAACCCTTTTTGCCGTGTAAGGTAGTATATTCACAGGTCCTGGAAATTAGCACGTGGACATATTTGGGGAGGGACCATTATTTTGTCTACCACAATGTGCAAGAATTTCTCTAGGGCATATCCTTAGGAATGAAATTGCTGGGTCATAGTGTATGTGCATTTTCAGTTTTATAAGAAAATGACAAAATAGTTTTCCAAAGTAGTTGTGCCAATTTATACTTCCACTGGCAATATATAGAAATTTCCGTACCCTTGTCAATGCTTTGTGTGACTGAACTTCTTCCTTTTTGCCAATCTAGTGTGTGTAAATCATCACAGGTTTAATTTGAAGTTTCCTCATTACTGATGATGCAGAGCATTGTTTCCTATGTGGTGGCCATGGGTTCCTTTTGCTGGGAAAAATGTTATCCATGAGTTTTGGCCATTTTTCCCTTGGCTATCTTTTTAAAAAATTTACTTGTAGTTATTTTTCCGCATTTTGAATATTAGTCTTCTTTCTCTTATACGTGTGGCAGTCTTTCTCCCAGTTTGTGGCTGATCTTTCCACTTTCTTCATGGTGTTTTTTTATAATTTGTCTCTGGTGGACAATTATTATAAATTTGAATGTAGTCAGATTTATCAGTCGTTTCCTCAGTTACCCACCCAGGTTCTTGGACTCTTTAATTAGCAGAAATTGATAAGAGTCCAGATGAGAAATTCAGGCAAGGCATGAGGGAGTGAAAACAAGTAACAGGTTCCCTTGCTCCCCCTGCGAGGGGGGCAGGCTGGTCCCTTAAATGGGGTGAGGGTAGGGACGCATTGTGGGTTGGGCCAGAGGAGGGGTAGCTTAGGTGCTCTGCCCACCCCCTTTCTGGTACTGGAGGGATCATGCGCAGTACCCTGCTTTTGCTCCTGGCTCCTCAGAAGTGGCAGTTGGGTTTTGGACTTTTTGTATCTTGTTGTTCATAATTTGCCCCAACTGCAGTGCAGGCAGTTATATTTAGTTCCTTATAGTTTCTTTGTATTCTGATGTATTCTGAGGCTGGGAGGAGACATCGTTCAGGTGTGAGCACTGCAGTAAAGGGTCCAAGGTCCTAGCCTATCTCACTTCCATGGTTACCACTTTTGTTTTTTTCTTACTTTACTGTATTGGTAAGAATGCCCAGTATATACTTGAACTTCATAGTGTCAGAGAAATCTTTGTCTTGGTCCTGATTTAAAAGAAAATGATTCTTACTTGTCACCTCTAAAAATGCTGTTGTTGTATTTTTGGTAATTATCTTTATCAAGTTAAGCATATCCCTTTCTATTCTGTTTGTTACCAGTTTTTATCATGAATTGGTGTTGAAATTTATTCAGTGCTTTGTCTGCATCTATTAAAATTATGGTATCATTTTTAGTTTTAAATATACTATTTTGGCAATTTACATGTATAGGTTTTCCAGTGTGAAACTATTCTTTTGTTTCTAAGATAAACTCAACTTGGCAGAATTGGTTCCTCAGTATTTTGGGTAAGATTTTGGCCTCTGGGTTCATGAGTGAGAGTACCCTGTAATTTTTCCTTTTTATTCTGTCCTTAGCTGGTTTGGGCATTACAATATACGGATCTTATATAGTTAGTTAGGGTATTTTCCCTTCTTTTCAATTTTCCGGAAGAGTGTGTGTTAGATTGGAATGATTTGTTTTTTGATAGTTTGGTAGAGTTCACCTGTAATAACATTTGGGCCTAATGTTTTCTTTGTAGAATTATTTTCACTACTGATGTTATTTCTTCAGTGGTTACAGCACTCTTCAGACTTTCTGCTTCTTGATTTCATTTTTATTAAGCTTAATTTTTCTAAGAATTTGTTCATTGTGACTGTGTTTTAAAATGTATAGATATCAAGTTGTTCATAATATTCACTAACACTTTTTAGTGTCTGCCATGTCTGTATTTGAGTACTCCTTTTAACTCCTATTACATTTTAATTGTGCCTTCTTTTTTTCTTGACTAAGATAACCAAAGATTTGTCTATTTTATTTTATTTTTTGAAACAAGCAAATTTTGGTTTTGGTGATCCTCTGTATTGTATCTTTTTTTTTCTATTTACTACATTCCTACTCTTATTTTGTATTATCTCTTTCATACTACTTTATATGGGTGCTTTTTCCTAACTTCTTCAATTGGATGCTTAACTTATTAATTTTCTTTCTTCTTTTTTACTATAAGAGTTTAACACTATAACTTTCCCTCAAAATAGTATTTTATTTGAATCCTACAAGTTTTTTTAATATGTAATAAGTTCATTGTCATTCACTTCTATTTTTAAAAATTTCTATTACATTTGCCTCTTGATTTATGAATTATTTAGGAGTGTAATATTTCATTTATATTTTTATTATTGATTTTTATTTTAATTATATTGTGGTCAGAAAACAAAGCCTGTATGATAGCTATTCTTTAAAATTTGCTGAGGTGTGTCTTATAGCCTACAATGTGACCAATTTTTATAAATGTTCCCTGTGTGCTTGAGAAAAGCATGTGCTTTCTAATTGTTAGTTCTGTTTTGTGATAGTTATTAATTGCATCATTCAATTCTTCTATATTTCACTAATTTTTTTTGTCTGCTTGACCTACAGTAATTGACAAAGATAGTTTGAAATCTCCCAGTACAATTGCAGATTTGACAGTATTCCCTCTACTTCTATCTTTTTGAATTTTGTATATTTTGGTAATTTTTGGTGATGCAAGTTTAGAATAATTATTTCTGCCAGGTGAATTAAATGTTATCAATATGTAGTGATCCTCTTTGTCCCAAACAATGGTTTTGATTAACATCTATTTTGTTTGGTAAAAAAATAGCATCTTGAGCTTTTATTGTTTGGTATATATATTTTTGAATGTGCCTTTTTACATTCAACCTTGTCGTTACCTTATATTTCAGTGGTTATTTTTCAGATAATATATAATGGAATTTTTCTTTTTTAAAATAACACTCATCATCTCTTTGAACTGGTGAGGTTATATATATATATGCACACAAAGATTAAAATTATTGCTATATTTGGATTTGTTTATGCCATCTTTCTTTTTTCTTTAACATCTTTATTGAAGTATAATTGCTTTACAATGGTGTGTTAGTTTCTGCTTTATAACAAGGTGAATCAGCTGTACATATGCATATATCCCCATATCTCCTCCCTCTTGTGTTTCCCTCCCACCCTCCCTATCCCAGCCGTCTAAGGTGGTCACAAAGCACCGAGCTGATCTCCCTGTGCTATGCGGCCGCTTCCCACTAGCTATCTATTTTATATTTGGTAGTGTATATATGTCCATGCCACTCTCTCACTTTGTCCTAGCTTACCCTTCCCCCTCCCCGGGTCCTCAAGTCCATTCTCTACATCTGCATCTTTATTCCTGTCCTGCCCCAAGGTTCTTAAGAACCATTTTTTTTTTAGATTCCATATATATGTGTTAGCATATGGTATTTGTTTTTCTGACTTACTTCACTCTGGATGACAGACTGTAGGTCCATCCACCTTACTACAAGTAACTCAGTTTCATTTCTTTCTATGGCTGAGTAATATTCCATTGTATATATGTGCCACATCTTCTTTATCCATTCATCTGTCAGTGGACACTTAGGTTGCTTCCATGTCCTGGTTATTGTAAATAGAGCTGCAGTGAACATTGTAGTACATGACTTTTTTTGAATTATGGTTTTCTCAGGATACATGCCCAGTAGTGGGATTGCTGGGTTGTATGGTAGTTCTATTTTTAAATTTTTAAGGAACCTCCATACTGTTCTCCATAGTGGCTGTATCAATTTACATTCCCAACAACAGTGCAAGAGGGTTCCCTTTTCTCCACACCCTCTCCAGCATTTATTGTTTGTGGATTTTTTGATGATATGCCATCTTTCTTTATGCTTTCTATTTTTCCTGCTTATTCTATGCTTTTATTTTTCTCTTTAAATTGATTTTTGTTTTTTTCACCTCCTTTTTCTATTCGTTTGGAAGTCATAGCCTCTCTTTTCAAAACGTTACCCTTGAAATTTACCATGCATGGTTAACTTAACAGCATCTAAGTTTTTCAGTATCTGAATAACTCAAATTTAGTTAACTTTGACATTGATCATTCACCTCCCAAGTTAGATATTATTGATACATAATTTTAGTTCTGTCACTTCGTTCATCTCACAAAGTAAATATTATTATTATTTATACTGACTCACTGTACCTGGAGATAATGATGGCTTGCCTACATGTTTACTGATTTCTTTGTTCACAGCTCTCTCTTGCTTCCTCAACCCTTCTTCCAAGGTTATTTTTCTTATTCCTGAAGTTCATCCTTTAGAAGTGTCTTTGGTCAGCCTCTTTTGAAGGTAAATCCTATATCTTTTTTTTGTTTATCTGGACAAAAACTTTTGTTCTCATTCTCAAAAGTTTTTTCTCTTGATACACAATTTTTAAATTTAACAGTTATTTTCTCTCAGCACTTTGAACATATTATTTACCCTTTTCTAGTCCTAATTCTTAATCTCTTGTAGATGGACTCTCTTCTCTCTGAGTGCTTTTTTTTTCCTTTTTCTTTTATTTTAAATTGAAGTATAGTTGATTTATAGTGTTGTGTTAGTTTCTGTTATACAGCAAAGTGATTCAGTTATACATATGTATATATTCTTTTCCATTTTATCACAGGATATTGAATATAGTTCCCTGTGCTATACAGTAGGATTTTGTTGTTTATCCATTCTACATGTAATAGTTTGCATCTGCTAACCCCAAACTCCCAATCCATCCCTCCCCCACCCTCTCCCCCTTGGCAACCACAAGTCTGTTCTCTATGTCTGTGAGTCTATTTCTGTTTTCTACATATGTTCATTTGTGTCATATTTTAGATTCCACATATAAGTGATATCCTATGGTATTTGTCTTTCTCTTGCTGACTTACTTCACTTAGTATGATAATCTCTAAGTCTTATGGGTGCTTTTAATATTGTCTCTTTTTTCCTCAGAATTCTTCAATTCCACTACATTTTGTTTTCAAATCCTGCTTATACACTATTTTTCTTATATTTGTGGATTTATCTCTTCCATCAATTCTGGAACATTCTCAGCCTTTATTTCTTCAGATGTTCTCTCTCTTCTCATTTTCTCTGTTCCTTTTTAACCTCGGATTCCAATTGTACCTATATAAGTATTTCTGACTCTCTATATTTCTTAATTACCTTTTTATATTTTCTAATTCCTTGCCACTTTATGCTGCATTATAGGTAATATCTTCAGCTTTATCTTTCTCTAATTCTTTCCTTAGTTGAGTCTCATCTGTTGGTAAACTCATTCACTTAGCTTAAAATGTCAATCATTATATATTTCAATTCTAGGAGTTCTTTTGCTCACTCTTCAAACATGGTTAGCAGTATTTGGTAGTCTCCTGTTCTTAGCTTCTTTCAAAAAAATTCAGTCTTTTAAATTTTGTCTACTTGGTTATTTCATATTCTACATCTGATAATTCCAAAATCTGAGATTTTTAGGGTCTGAGTTTATCGCTTCAGTAATCTCTTATAAGTGGCTTCTTTCCATTTTTGTTTGGTTAATTTTGGATTGTGCATTCATACTTTATAGAACTTAACCTTTGGGAGTTGTAGGATGCTTTCCTCCAGAGAGAATTTACATGTACTCAGTTGGAGCCATGTATGTACTTTCCCCAGTCCTGGATCAGCTGAGAGCTTCACGTTCATCTCCCTCATCTTCACATGGGACCATGATGAGTCTCCCAGCCCCAACTCAGGCGTTGACACTTTTGCTCCCATGATCCCAGGCAGGCAACTCAGGAACTTACTGGAATTTACTTACTATCATGGTTCTGTACTCAGATTTCAGCTAGCTTTTATATTTCCTCCTCAGAGAAAGGTGTAGTGAAGGAAGCTGGAGATTTGTCTTACTTTTTAGTAATCCCAAAATGCATTAAAATGATCTTTGCTGTAGTTTATCCAGGCTCTAATTGCATTTTGGCAGGAGGGAACTTTATTGTATAATCAAATCTGCCCTACCGCTAGAAGCAGAAGTCTCCTCCTACTTAGCCTTTTAACCAATTTCCCTGTCACCCCATTCTCCTCTGTGAGTAAGAATAATCCCATCTGGAGTACCTGGAGCTTTCAATTCCTGTGTCTTTTCTTTTAGGACAACTTTAATCAATATCTCCTTCTGAGGATCTTTAGGTTTGATTTACCTTCACTCTGCTGTGTCATTTAACTTTTCTCCATCTACTTTCAGTCTTCATATATTGTAGTTTGTGGTTGCATATGTCTTCTAGTTTAATCAAAGATGGAATCTCTGTTTTCCTGTTTCTTGTTCTCCTTTTCCTTTTAGGGTAATTTTTAAGATGAATAAGAGATGGAAAGTTCATTATTCTGCCATCTTCAAGACTCTGCTTTAACTTAGAAGTCCCTCAAAATTGATTGCTCACATAGCTTGGAAGAATTATTGTAGCTTCCACATAGTTCATATTTCCAAAGAGTAGTATCTTCAACTTTGGGATCCTTTCCAATAAGAGGTGGATAGCTGGTCAAATAAGAAGAGATGCTTTGGGTTTCATAGATGAGATTTTAGACATTTGGATTGGCAGTCAAAACCAGACACCTCTAAATGACCCATGGAGACAGCACCTTCAGAAAGGAAGCCAGAGTAAACATCTGTCCTTCATGGAATTATTCTATAATTACTGTCTTCTCAACCTTTGGGGGTTTTTGTTTTGTTTTGTTTTTTGTTTTAATCTCTAAAGAGACCTGTGGATAAAGACTTTTCACATTTGCCTTGAATGAATATTGATGCCTTCTGTAAGTTCCTATCTTTCCAGGATTTGTGCCATTTATCCTTGTCTCGTCCTTGAATTTGACTTTGCTTCTTCATGTTAATGCTTCTCCCCATGCCCAAAAGATTGGATCCTTAGTGTTGTTTCATTTGCCTATTCCTAAGTGCTGCTACTCTCAACAGTTATTTAAGAAATGTTTTGGGAACTTGAAAGAAAATAATCTTAATTTCCTTTAAACACGATGTCCATCATTAAAAAATTAAATTTTAAGGAGTATTCCCTGTTTTGGCTCCTCAGATTACCAGCCTAAGAAATGATAAACTATACAAGCATTGTTATATTTATATAAGTATGGGAAACTTGGGCTTCCCACTAATAAAAATATTTTTGTAGATGTGACTTAATTTGAGTTCTTACAATTCTGAGGGGAAATTGCCAGCTTTATTTGAGGTAGGTTAGGAGGAGTTTTATAGTGAAATATTTCAAAGTGGTGGTGAAAAAAAAATCCACCTAATTCAAAACAACAAAAATGTCAGCCATAAAGATGTACAACATTTTTAGGAAACCTAGTCCATCTTGAGCAAATGTTTTTATACCAAATAACAATCCTTCCATAATCACTGTTATTGAGAGACATCCCAGGGTTGCCAGATGGAAATATGTTAAATGTGTTCTGAAATCCAATCTAACAGAATCCCAATGTTCGAGCTCATTCATAGGAAGGCATTCGAAGGCAATGCAATTTTCATAAAATATGTCTGTCTAGGTAATCATGAATGCTGAATATTGTCAGGGTTTCTCAGGAATTCTCAGGCTTGTGGAAAAGCTTTACAACTGGACTTTTAACCACCAAGAAGAAATAACAATAATAACTTGAAACTTAAAATAAACAGTGGTGGAAAAATACTATAACTCCCACCCCAAAAGGCAGCAATAGGAATTTAGTGCTACTTGTAATATGACACAGGGATGTGAAAGGGAACACAAATACTAGGCCTGGGTCTGACAGCTGGGGTGTGGCAGACCAGTGTAGTATATAAAGCAAGCCTGGCTTTCCGGAAATGATCCACCCAGGTGATCCTCCAGTTCTCCCAGTAGTTATCTGTAGATGTTTAAATGGCAGGAATGTATAAGTGGCTCAGTAATGAACTCATCACTGCATGTGCTGCTGATTATTAGAAGCACTTAGTATTAGCTCTGGGTGTCTACCTCCTTGAAAGCGTAAGAAGAAAAGAACCGGGGAGAACATGGAGAAGGTCATGCCTGTGGGCACAGCTCTGTCTGCAAAGTCTCTCTGGCTTGGAGATCCCTGAAAGAGTGGACATAGGAAGAGAATCGGATCTGGGGTCTAATGGTTTCATGCAACAGACCATTTTACATTTTGCTTTCAAACAAAGTCTCCTATAACAGAACAGGAACTATATCCCAACATAATTTTTTTGCCAAGTTGAATCTGTCGAAAAATGACTCAATGTTGAGGAGAGTGGGGTTTTCTGGCTTTTCCTCATGCATCTGAGTCTTTTTATTCTGATATGTTAATCCTTCAAGTCATTTGATCTGCCCCAGGCAGTATAAACAACATTTACAGCAAGTCTTGCACTCTATCCGTCATGTGCAAACGGCCCGCTTTTCCCATTGCCACATGAAAGTGAAAGAGTCAAATGGGGCCATTCAGACTTTCCTGCTCAGAGACAATTCGACAGTGTCAGCTTCACCCTTTGGCGTCACCATTTCTCCAGGAGCTAGAACCTGATGGGGGAGGAATGGATGGTTGTTTCAGCATTTCCCACACAGCAACAAGGAGCAGATTTGGGGTCATGCTTGAGCCCAGTGGGAGCTACAGTAATGGTAAAGTCCCTGATTCTGTATGTTAACAGAGAATTTGTGGCTGAGGGAGGGGATACTTTGAGCCAGAACTTCACTCTCCATTGTACTTGGTGTGAAATTGTCCTTTAAAAGCCTTTATTCCACAAATATTTCTTAAATATTTCCTTGGTGCAAGGTCATTTCCACTCTGTGTGTGTATAACATGTTTTAATCCTAATCGTCAGTGTGGACCATCAGCTTGCATCAGTTGCCTAAAAGGGCTTTCAATTTTAGGAAAGTGGAGAGGGACTCACCAAAAACACCCAAAGGCAGACAGTGCACTAGAGGGTGTGGGGAGATCTGTAGTGAAGGTCTTTGTGTGTTGTCACATTGCATAACGAGCCAAAGTGGAGAACGGGAAGAGAAGTTGTTTGTAATTCCTCACCAAAACCCACCACCACAAGAAGCCAAGGTATCAGGTCCTTTCTCAGTCGCTATCTTAAAAATTAGATGCCAGTAGCACAGGGAGATCAGCTTGGTGCTTTGTGACCACCTAGAGGGGTGGGATAGGGAGGGTGGGAGGGAGACGCAAGAGGGAGGAGATATGGGGATATATGTATACGTATTGCTGATTCACTTTGTTATACAGCAGAAACTAACACACCATTGTGGAGCAATTATACTCCAATAAAGGTGTTGAAAAAAAAAATTAGATGCCAGAACTTTCCTGTGTTGCGGGTGCAGTGTGAGTCAGTACGGCCACCTTGGGAAACTGTTTAGCAGTATCTACAAGAACTGAACACAGGCATACCCTATGGCCCAGCTATTGTACTCTTAGTTGTACCCCCAGCAGAAGTGTTCACCAAAAGCCTAGCATGTTCCTAGCAGCAGGAGTGGAATGATTAAAAAAAAGAGAAACTGGAGCATATTCATCCACTGAAACATTAGACAGTACTGATCGTGAAGAAACTGTAACTGCACACGGCCGCACACATGAACCTTACAAATACAGTATTCAGAGTAACAAACCAGACACCAGCGTTCATACTACACAATTCCATTTATATAAAGTTCAGAAACGGGCCAAGTAATCTCTGTGCTAGAAATCACATAAGAGGTTCCCTTTGGCAGGGGGGCGTGGCGATGGTTAGTGAGCAGATGGGAGGGGTCACAAGGGAGCTTGTGTGGGTACAGATAATGTTCTGTTTCTCGATTACATGCTGCATGCATGGTTGTGCCCAGTCTGTGAAAATTCTTTGAACCAGGCACTTGTGAATCGTTAGCTTTTCTATATGTGTGTGTTACACGTCAATAAAAAGTTTACTCTCAAATATAGGTGCCCCTCCCCCCACTTTTTTTAAATCTAGAGAAATTAATTTTCTCCAGTTACCAAATGCAATTCAGAAATCAGCAATTTCTTTTCTGGCTCCATGAGTTCCAATCCACTCTTCATCATTCCCACCCCAGATCCCGTGCTATACGTCCTAGATTTTTCCGGCAAGTGTGAGCGTAAAGGCACATACATTTGCACATGTGCATGGACACACCTTCCCTTTTGCTTTCTCTTCCAAATGTGAGTTTAGGTCTATGTAATATACATTTCTGGTGCATAAGGCACTCTGCTGGGGACTTAAACCCTATCCTATAAGGCTGTCATGATTGTCTCCACTTCACAGATGAAGAAACTGAGGTCCAGAGAGATTATGTAACTTACCCCAAGTCACAGAGCTAAACCAGGTCTCACTGATTCCAGACCCCTTGCTCTTTCCTCTATACTAAAGCCTCTTTCTCCTTAAGCAAAAAGATAGCAACTTGAAAACTATTGACACATCACATTAAGGGAGAAATTATATAGCCCATCTGCCTCTGTTTACAGATGAGAAAACAGAGGGGAAATGACTGGTCCAAGGTCCCATGCTGGTGGCCACCATTTCATATATTAACTATTCACTGTAGGAAACATTAAGGAAAAAAATACACAAGTAAGAACAAAGTTTAAAGAACTGCAGAAGAATAGACCCAGCATGTTGCTTTGGTACTACTCATTACAATTTTACAATCTAACCCGAATTTCTTCTGTTTAGCCTTGAGGATGAACCACAACTAAGCTTTTTTTAAATTTTTAATTTAATTTTTATTTAAATATAGTTGATTTACAGAGTTGTGTTAGTATCAGATGTACAGCAAAGTGATTCAGTTTATATATATATATTGTTTTTCAGATTCTTTTCCCATAGAGGTTATTACAAAGTATTGAGTATAGTTCCCTGTGCTATACAATAGGTCCTTGTTGGTTGTCTATTTTATATATAGTAATGCATATATGTTAATCCTAAACTCCTAATTTATCCCTCCCCCCTTTCCCTTTTGGTAACAATAAGTTTGTTTTCTATGTGGGTCTATTTGCGTTTTGTATATAAGTTCATTTGTATCATTTTTTTTTTTTTAGATTCCACATATAAATGATGTCATATGACATTTGTTGCTCTCTGGCTTACTTCACTTAATATGATCATCTCCAGGTCTGCCCATGTTGCCGCAAATGGCATTATTTCATTCTTTTTTATGGCTGAGTATTGTGTTTATGTATACCTTGTATATATGTACCACATCTTCTTTATCCATTCATCTGTCAATGGACATTTAGGTTGCCTCCGTGCCTTGGCTATTGTGAATAGTGCTGCTATGAACACTGTGGTGCATGTATCTTTTTGAACTGAACTTTTCTTATACCCAGGTGAGATGGTTCTGCTTTGGGATTTAGAAAATCCCTCACATGTCACAAATAACTATGCCCTTTGATCTCTTGGAAGTGCTTTGATATATAGAAAGAGATAGGGAAAGAGTGATAGACATAGATAGATATAGATATATAATTCAGCCACAAGAAAGAAGAAAATCCTGCCATTGTGGCAACATGGATGTTCCTTAAGAAGTTATGCCAAATGAGATGTTAGAGAAAGAAAACTACTCATCTCCTCTGCCCCCCTCCCTTCTCTTTTTCTTCTTCTTGTACTCCATTTCTTCCTCCCCTCCCCCTTTCCCTCCCCCTCCTCCTTCATTTTAGTGAGGAAAGACTTCTCTTGGTAACCGTAATACTGTGTCATTCACTTTTCTCACCTCCCTCTTCGTCAATGCTGATTTTGCTCAAACCTGAAGTGTCACAAATGTTTTTGAATCCAACTTTCTGCCAGAATTCTTTAAACAGATCAACCCCTTTCATTCTCTAACATCTTAAAACTCATTTGCACAAAAGAGAATTAGAAGGACTTAGAGTATAGTTGTCTGGTGGTTCCTCACAACCAGCAAAGATTGTTATTCCAGTTGATAACATTTTAAGTCCAGTAACGATGGAAGTTCTCCCTTTCATATAAATATCATAGGGATAAATAAAGAATATGGAACTACTATTATTGCCATTTCTACTGGATTTTTAGATAAGACTCTTATCTCAGTATTTTACTCTTAATTAATTTTCTGTATACTTGGCTTGCACAGCAGATGGAGAGGAACTGGGTTTCCTACACAGCATTAAGACAAGCTACCTCTCATTTGTTGCCGTCTTACTGACCCCACAGTTCCACAAATTACTCTGTGTTGGGCAAGTTGGTTGCCAAGATAGGCAGTCTAGACTATAATTAAAACTAAGATCTTTCTTCACTCTATAAATTTAACAGTTTATTTCTTGAAGCCATCCTGTTTCTCCTTATTATGGCTCTAGAAAAAATAAACCACAAGTGACACATTTTTCATTGTGGGTTCCTTAGACACTGTGGCCATCCTCAGTTGGGGTGTTAGGGTTTACAGTGGCTCCAGGTCCAGGTTGTGTGATAGTGGTAGGTATCAGAAAGTTTTCATGGCCATAACCCCAGTTGAGGATAATAAAAATTTATTTGACCAGAAGTGAAATGTCTTAGAAATTGCCAGGACCAAACTATCAGAGTTCCCAGGGCAGCTGCATGACATCCATCAGGCCCGTTCTTATTTATAATTCATTGGAATAATCTAGAATTTCAAAAGTACTGGGTGCTTTCTCAACAGCTTAACTCCACCATGCATTAGAAGTAACCTATGATGGGTTCCATAATGAAGACTTTAAAGTGCCCCTAAGGAAGTGTGGAGTCTAGCAAGGTCAGGGTTGCAAAATCCTCCAGAGTGTTTTAGTTACATTTTTGAGCACTTACCACAGACATGTAGTTAGACATATAGATAATGTTTCTCTCATGGCTTTGCAAATCTCTATTGTTCACTGTTGTATTATGAAGCCAGAGTCCTTAGAAGATATTTAGAGAATAAAAGGTCTGGGGCTGGCCCACGATGTAATCTTCCTCCCAGTTCTGCCCTTAAGATCACTTAGTAATTGTAGTCTGTAACTCGTTTTCCTTTGGAAAATGATCACATTTTGTTGTCTTGGGAGGAGTGGCAAAGATTCTGTCACATACTTATTTAACAGAACCCAAGGCCCAGAGATTGTGAGGCTGTGTGAGTTTTAATTTTGCAGAGCATGTCTTGTAACTTGACTCTTGACTCTCTGCAAGTCTGGGTATGGCCCCCTCTCCTCCTTTGGAATAATAATAATAGTAATACTGATGACCACAATGAAAGTTAATGATGCTTGTGTCTATATACTAGACACTGGGTTAAGTGCATCATATGCATTATTTATTCCTTCCAGCCACCTCGTGAGATCCGTGTAATTCTTATCTCCATTTTACAGATGAGGACACTGAGGTGCAGAAAGGCTCAATAGCTTGTTCAAGATCTTCCAGCTAGAGAGAGATGGAAGAGAGAATGAACACAACTAGCCTGCCTCCAGAACCCATGTTCTTAGTTTTTACGCTCTCCTGGGGCAAATACATTAGATCATCTCTCACCAAGCAATTGAAGAGATGGAGAAATACTCCAAGGCAGATTTTGTTGCCTTTTGAGTCCTTAATTATTCTTTCATACTTTCCGTTGGCATGGCTGTCTGCTCATAAGAAGATGTTTCATAGACTGAAATGTGACTCCAGAAGTCTTATGAATGCAGCCAGCACACAGTGGGTAGGAAGGAGTTAAAGCGCTGACAGTCCTTCCTGTGCGGGTCTAGCCAGCAGCAGTTCATCACAAAGACAGGGCTTTGATCCTGACAGCTCTCCTTTCACTCAGGGGGAGCAGGGAGGGTTTGACATGGGGAAGCGGGAAAGACTATAGAGAAAAGGGTCTTGTTGGTTTCCTGGGTGGATTGCCTCCTTCTTGGCATGCCTCCAGGAAGTGAGTATTTTCCTGCCCTGAAACTTCAGGGAAATAAATCTCTCCCCTGTAGAACAGACCTGAGAGAGGCCCCAGGGCAGCACATGAGATCCATCAGGTCCAGTGACTTGGCGGTCAGGGTGGTCAGTGTGTGACCTGGCAGGTTGCAGCCCCTGGCCAAGGCGGGAGGGTGGGGGGGTTGTCAACATGACCCAGGGAAGAGAAGGGTGATGCTAGTGAAGTCTTTGACCCCAGGGGCCAGCAGCCAGAGCGGGCACCCATAGAGAAATAGGTGTCCTGAGACTGATCCTCTGGGGGAGGAAGCCTAGGAGAAAGGGTAATTTTGAATGCATTTATAGAGGGCAGCCCGAGAGGCAAGCTTGAGGGAGACTGAGCTCAGCACTCCAGAGACAAAGCAAACTTGAGAGAGGAACAGGAAGTGTCATGGATACAAGCTCATGAGAAATAGCTCCAGCATTAAGAGTAAGAGCAGGAGAAGAGAGAATTGGGGGGTTGGGGGGTTGGGAGGAGTGGGGTCCCCACAGTGGACATATGGTTTCTTGCAGACCAGGATCCTTTGATGCTCATTCTTGTAACTGTGTCCTGGTTTCTTTCTGCAGAATTTACCCCATGCTGTTTGAACAAGGTGATTCACTTTCCAGCTCTAGTCAAGGCAGGTTTGTCGCAGTAACTGTGCAGGGATGGATGAGGATGCACCAGGACCAGTGAGAAAGTGAGACTTTTGTTGGAACTTGAGGAAGGCATTCTTCTCATTGGATTTGAAGTTAGGAAGTAGATACTGAATAGCTTGCATTTATATTAGGACTGTGGTGGAGGAAAGACTGTTTAAGTTTGATTCTGGTTCTAACATTTACCCTCCTCCCCCACCCGCTTCCATGAGAGGAGTATATGCCTTCAGAGCAGTGATGTCAGGCTTGGCCAGATGACTTGCCTTATGGTGGGCAGCCCTTAAATTTGGGCTCAGCCACGTGACTTGCTTTGGCCAATGAGATGTTAGTAGATGTAACACAAGCAGAGGCTTGAAATGTGCTTGTGCAGTTGTGCTGGCTCTTTGTACGTCTACCGTGACCATGAGAAGAATCTCCCAGGGTAGCTGCTGCCCCCTCAGCCCAGCCTCACGATGAACCCCAGCCTGCATTGAGGAGCCAAGCTTAGCTGGACCCCATGTGAAGCAGAGCCACCAGAATCTAATTCAATGGACATGCAGAGGGGTGACCCACAGATGTGCGAGATGGAAGTGCTCATTGTTGAACGCTTCTGATATTTTTTTGCTGGTTCAGCAGCTTCACTGTGATAACAGCTAACCAATACAGCATTTTCAGAGAGAGGCCAACATGGCAGTGACAGGGCTAAGAGATAGAGTGAGACAAAGACAATGGGTTCTGGTGACATCATTTGAAGCCCTGATCAAGCTGTTCCTAGATTCAGATGACTTCTTTAACTTTCCCATTCTGTGAGCCAATAGAACCCATTTAGCTTAAGCCATCTCAGATCAGACTTTTGTCATTGGAATAGGGTCCTGACTGGACTAGGTATAGACTAAATGTTAAGAGGGCCTATATGCCCTTACAATACAAACACACACAATATATACACATATTATAGAGATATCTATTTATATAAAGTAGCAAAAAGCAGATAAAAAATTAGAAACCAAACAACAGGAGGAGGAGGTGCTTATATTTAGTTCCTTGGGACACAGATTCTGGAATGGAGATTTATGTGCAGAGGAGTGTTTGTAGGACCAAAACCTGTGAGGAAGTAAGAGAAGCAGAATAGGGCAAAGGAAGAAGTTGAATTGCAATGCATCTTGCAACAAAGACCTCAGCGGGTTCCATGTGAAGGCCTGGAGCTGGGCTGGCCCCTCAGACTTGTCCCGTGGAGGCAAGGGAGCCAGACCTTTGTATCCACCCCATTGACCAAGCATTAGATATGCGCTGGCCTCAGAGATACACTGTAACCTTGGGTGAGGCAGCTCCCTTTAGATGAATGCAAGTCCTGGAGACAGACTCAGCTATGAGCTCTCAGTAGCCAACACTCCTGGCAGCTGGGGGATTGAGAGACTTGGTCCTAAAGGGGATGGGTGGTAGTCCGGGTAGGGCAGCATAGTATCCACTACAAAGGCCACAGTCTGATGCAGGAATTGGGATGGTTTCTGGCTAAAATTATCTAACAGGTGAGTGCAGAGTATTACCCAGAAGTCATTATTTGATCTACTTTTGCTTTGCATTATCAACAAGTCAGTCAGCCAATAAGCATTTATTTAATACAGAGAGGGTACAAAAGGCCCAATGTGTGTGTGTGTGTGTGTGCGTGCGTGTGTGTGTGTACGTGTGTGTGTGTGTAGAGAGAAAGAAATATATATACATATAAGCACATATATATATATATATATATATATATATATATATATATATATATATTCAGAGAGAAACAAGAGTGACAATAGCAATTCTATTCCAGTAGAGTCAGAGGGAATTTGTCAAGAAAAGCCATGTCGTAATGTCAATGTTTCACTTCTTACAAAATGATGGGTAGTTCTCAGGTTCTCACAGTGATGATGTCTGTGAGTAAAACTTTCATGGTACCAAGTATCCCACAGGCCTAGAGGTGTGGGCATTCAGTTCTTTCTAAGGGAATCAAGTGTGCCCTGCAAAGGTAGAGGAGCTCTCTTGCTCCCAGAGCAGGTCTGGTGCTCACCATATTGGGAAACGAGAGCCAGTTTCCTCCCTTAAGCATCCTTATCTTCCCTTGGGATATATTTGTTTCCTCTCTTCCGTCTTTCTCAATGGTTTACAGAGCCTCCTGCCTGCCAGCTTAGAATGCAAAGGGGGAGCCCCTTTACCTATAGCTCCTCTTGCTGAAAAATTCTGCTTCTTGACTTTTCAGCGCCCTTATGTGGAAATGTGTTACTCACAATGCTTAAAATATTTAGGGTGGAAGGGACGGAAGCAGGGAAAGTAATAATATTGGCAACACATCATAAATCCTCAGAGACAAGGATACTGAAAGTGGCAGAATTAAGGATTTTGGAAAGCACATGGGGTCAGCTGTGAAGAGGGCACTATTGTGAAACACTTGAGGGACTGTTTTCTTAACCTGGTGTGCAGTATGGTACAGAGAGCATTCAGGAGTTACACCATTAGAGCACTGATTTCACATGAGTTTAGTATTTCATATTAATAATTTTGACATTTCCAGACGTTGGCTAATATTGGTCCCTATTCTGTAACAGCCTATTTCCCTCTTTTCCACATGAAAGGCAAAGCTGTTGAATGTTCCACCCCTGTTGGGTCTGGATTTTTACCAGTTGTTTGTTTTAAGTGAAGTATGATTCTTAGGTATGAAGGAGAACTGTAATTTTCTTTCTGGTTGGTCCTTTTTTGGGACTGGGGAGCTAGGAGTTTGAGAGAGACAAGATATATTGTGAAAGGAGGAAGTATTTTAAGACTCAGAATGAAGAAACTGATTAGATTTATAAATGTAGGATTTGAGATTGTTTTCTCTTCATCAGAACATGAAATGACACCTATAATTTGGATTTTAGTACTCACAATTTAAACTATTTTAAAAATAGTATTCTGTTATATTGGACTTCATATAGAACAATGATTCACATTATACATTATGCTCTGCTAACAGCTCTATTAAAAATGGTATCCCACCAGGATAAAAAATAAAAAGGACCACTTTCCCCAAGAAGGACATTAATTTATATTTTGCTTCAATACTGATCGATTTGGAAAGGTTGTAAAAGCATAAAAGCTGTGGTAAGATAAGCTTTATTCTGAATTATCAACAATTATTATGAAAACCGTGTGTTTCATGAGATTTTGTATTTAATAAAACTCAACATCTTTCCTGGTAAGAAATCTTAACAAACTTAGGATAGAAAATCTCTCTCCCTCTTTTTAAAAACCCTGTATAGGATTTCTACTATAAAACTACAACAAATAGTATGTTTGCTGGTGAAATACTAAAGCAGATCCCTAAATGCAAAGGTAAGGCAGTGATGCCAGCTATCACTGCAAGTATGCAACATAGGGGTGAAGGTCCTAGCAATTGCAATAAGATAAGAAAAAGAAATGTCTAAAGATTGGAAATAAAGAGAACAGTATCTAGAATATCTGAGAAGCTCAAGTGAAAACCATTAGGAGTAACAGCAAGGTAGTCCAGCAAGGTAGTCAGATATAAATGATCTGGTGTATAGTGATGCTCGATTAGAAAATGTGAAGGAAAGAAAGACCCTATTCACAAAAGCAACAAAAATTGCAAAGTACATAGGAACAAATCTAACAATAAATGGGTAAGACCTACGTGAAGAAACTTATAATACTTTACTAAAGGACATACTAGAAACCTGAAATAACTTGAGAGCCATATTATATTCTTCAATGGGAAGATTCAATATTAAAAGATGTTAATTTTCCCCAGATTAACTTTTTAATTCAGTGAAATTCCAGTCAAAACAAAGAGCAGTTCTGGCTTTCCCTGGCAGAGGGAAAAACGCTTTGGCTTATAAAAGCAGCACTTGAGCCCACAAAGCTTTTGTGGGTAGTGGCAGAACTGCCACTTCAAAGGAGCACACTTCAGCTGTAGTTCCACAGGGATGACAGTGCATGTCTTAGTCATTCACTGCAGCAAACTCCGCTGGCAACCAGTTATGCCATGAGGCAGTAAGATACCTTTAGCAGCTCTAGAGCCCAAATCTCCTCTGCTGATTAAACCAAATTTCATTGGAGCAGTTAGGGTCAGGACCAGCCCTCAGTTCTTATATTTATCACAAGAGGGAAAAGGATCTCGAGGAGGAAAAAAAAAGAAGGTGCTCTCTAGATAGCAAGACAGGACATTTTATTTGAAAAAAATTTAAATATATGACTTTATTTTGTTTCCCAAGCTGATAAAGTGGAAAAAATCAATTCTGTAATTATAAACATAAGGATAATTAATTAATTTACTAAATTCCTTTTTTCCTCCAGACATTAGCCTGTATATTTAGAAACAACATATGAATCTGTACCTGTTCTTTGTTCTTAATTAGATCATGAGATCTTTGAGAGCATGCACTATGTGTCTTTCTTTTGGAAATATTGATAGATGCTATATGAATTTTTAAAATCTAAAATGTTAAAAAATAGAAAATCCAAAGGATGGTTCAAGAGTATTGATGGAATCAGTTATTATATTTATTCATCCTCTTACAATTGTTTCTGAAAAGTCCAGGAGAATAGAGTAGATGTCAGGAAATTAGAAAAATGCAGCTATGGTGCAAATCTTCAAAAGACTTAAGTTGAGCCGTCCTTACAAATTACTCTCCCTCATTGTCAGTTTGGAAGATTTGGGAATAATTGTATAAAGCTGAAATATAAAAAGAGTGAGACACAAAAAAAGTTTAACAAAGCAATCTGAGCTTCAGTATGTGCCTATAATAAAGGGATAAGGAGACTGGTCCACAGATGGTCATTGTAGTTTGTTTAAGCATATTGCCTGCCAGGACCCCACACAACTTCATTTATCAGATTCCTTAAGCTTGAAAGAACAATTGTGATGACTTCACGTTGCCCTAGCCCTGAACACAGTGAAAAAGATCAAGGGGGGAAAGGCTGGGCTATATATATCCAGAAGCAGCAATGCCAGACAATTTGGTATCATTTGAGTGATCGGGAGAGAGAAAGGCCAGAGACTCTGCAGTCTAGAAAAAGCTCCTGTACATTTGGGAGTTTGGGAGACAACAAAAACACCAGCAACAGTCTAAGAAGTGAGGCCGACAGGAAGTGAGAAAATGAAACAAGTGCCAAGAAAAGAATTCAGACCAACTCATCAGGGAAAATAGATTCGGGTATTCAGAGTCAAGAGTAATCCAGAAAACCACAGTGACATATGTGATGTCATGAAGATAGTGACAGCAAATTAGATATGTAATCAGTGTGTCTCTTCCTTGAGCTGCCTGTCTCATGTATGCCTTGCAGTTCCGTCACTCAGAGGGCAGTCTGGGGTCATGTAATTTCAGGGTCACCCCTGCCATTCTCCCACTGTCTTCTGGCAGCCAGATCCAGACTCTTGGGTTCATTTTGGCCCAGGCTTTAGCCCTCTCCTTCTCGAGAAACCTTGGAAGATGTGGCGCCCCCTTGTCCTGCAGTGAGGGGATAGTGGTTTCTGGAATGGGACGGGGATGTTTGCAAGTTTCCTGGAACTATTCTCCCTGCTTCCCTGCTCCTGACCACCAGAAGAGAAATTTGAAAAAGTGGAACCATCTTTTCAATAATCTCCTTTCAGAAATCACATTCGCGGCTGGGTTTGCCATTCATTTTTGTACCACGAACTTTATGAAGTGGAAATGGCTGAACTCATCTGGCAGGGCTCTCCACTGCAGACGGCCAGTTCCCAGATCCCCGAGGTGTGAGGGCTGGGTTCTCCCCAGCACGTTCTTTTCAATAAACATTCCCACACTTGGCCCTTTACTCTAGCCGCCCCGTCCCTGCCCTCCCAGCGCCTGGAGCTTTCCACCTTGGCTCTGGGTCTGCTGAGCCTGCGCTCAGCCTTCCAATTCCAGGTTGACTTTGGCTGAGTGCTCCACATGGTCATTCTTCTTGTAAAAGGAGAAAATCTCAGGCACAGATTTCTGCACTTGGCGTCTCTGCAAAACGTTTTAGTACTCAAGGCAAATGCAACCTCCGGCTGACACTGAACGAAAGCAAGAGCGCTTGCTTACCAGAAGTCTGTGTTTACTGAATTGGATTTGGCCTTTGGCAACCCTCCTGCTGAGTCCATGGTGAGAAGAGCCTGGAGCTGGACCAGGTCTCAGGTCTATCCCCGGCTTGTTTAGCACCTGCACGTACATAGGGCTCTCTCTCTCTCTGACATTCTTAGTACACACGTCGCCTCCCACCCTGGAGGACAAACCCTCCCAGCGCATTCTTTACCATCATTGCACCCCTATGCATTTTGCAAAAGACTACTGTATACATTTCCCTCATCTGCAAAATGGACACGATGATAATACCTACTACCTAGGATGGTTGTGAAAATTAAGTAAGTGTTTAGCTCAGTGTGTGGCTATTTGAAAATTATTATAATTGATTCAGCCTAATTTGATAACTGATAAAGAAATAGAGTGTGAGAGCAAATTAAAGAAGTAGTCAAAGGGCTTCCCTGGTGGTGCAGTGGTTGAGAGTCCGCCTGCCAATGCAGGGGACACGGGTTCGTGCCCCGGTCTGGGAAGATCCCACATGCCACGGAGCGGCTGGGCCCGTGAGCCATGGCCACTGAGCCTTAGCGCCCGGAGCCTGTGCTCCGCAACGGGAGAGGCCACAACAGTGAGAGGCCCGCGTACTGCAAAAAAAAAAAAAAAAAAAAGAAGTAGTCAAGCTGGGAATCTTTGGATCTCCGGTTTCTTCCTTGTTTTTTATCCCATGGCAAAATCCTCCCATAATCCACAGGGTAGTAGGTTTCGCCTTCCTGTCAGAGAGAGCTGGGCTGAGGCCTTGGGTAAACCTCCAGTCCTTGGCATCTGACAGACCTGTGATTAAAGAGAGCTCTGTAATTTCTAGCTGGGTGACCTTAAAAATCTTTGAGCCTCAGTTTCCTCATTGGTAAAATGGGAACCATAGTTCTGACCATGTAAGGGAGTTGGGAGGATGGAAGAAAGGCAGACCCTCAGCAGAGGAGATGTGGAGGGGTCCCAGGAGATGTCTACATGGGCTCTCCTGAGTTGCCTGATCTTGATTACTTGTCAAGGTCCAGTCTCTGGATTTCAGCCTTGTGAGGTTCAGAATCTGAAAATGGATGCAGATCCACAGAGGGCAGGTGAAGATGGAGAGTTCCTTTCATCTTTCCTAAGGGCAACACATGGAGAAGGACAGAGATGCTACAGCGATCTGCTCAGTGGCATGGCTGTGGGGTTTTCCATCTAAGAATGGGTGGGATGAAGGGTGTTTAGAAATGACCTGGGTGCTAACCCTCCGTGGAGGAAATCATGAGTTTTCTTCATGGTAGCAGAATTCAAATACAGACCTTAAAAATAATTAAGGTACAAAAATTGTAAAGCCAAAGCTGTTTATTTTTTACAGAGGGGGTTAAATGACTTGCCCCTATTTTCTTGGCTAGGTTAGTGGTTGAGGGAAACAAGTGATCAAGCCCTGTTTGGTCATCAATAAGGAGACTTTTCTCTCTTTTGAGAAATCTTTATCTTCTAATCATTTATTTTATTAAAGATTAAAACACATTTATAATTGGAAAAAATAAATGTGCTAATCATAGGAAAGTTTTAAAATGCAAAAGAATATAAAGATGAAAAAATAGATCTCATACCCTAGAGATAATCACTATTAACATTTTTCTGTATTTCTTTCCAGTCTTTATGTGTATATATTTACATAATTGGAATCATGCTAATTTCGTAGCTTTGTATACTTTATCAATACTTTCTGAGCATTTCTTCGTGCTATTAAACATTTTTCTACGTACTGATTAATATTCCACTGTTTGGATATACCAAGACTTGCTTGATCATGCCCTCACTGATAAATTTTTAGTTTGCATCCAGGTTTTCTCCTCTGCAAATCATGCTCTGTTAAGTCTTCTTTTATAGCAACCTTTGGGCATTTCTGATTATTTGCTTAGTACAGATTCCTAGAAGCATAATTGCGGCTGTGCTAGGTTCTTTTATAAAAGGCATTCCTCCTTCCAGTCTTTGTTTTCCCAAAACTTGGTAGATTGGTCCTATTCTCCATGTGATTGTTACTATAATCAACAGATAGAAAATACGGTATCTCACAGATTTCTGGGCTTTCTTTGTTTTCAAGAGTACACACTGTTTCAAGCATGCTTGGGTTTCTAGGCTCTTGGGATCCTGACCATTGAGCCTAATTACCATGACTCCCAATATCTCCTTGGCAAATGTGTTCTTGAGTTCAAACTGGGCAATAGGAGCGTATGTTTTGCCCTTACGGCCTCCCAACCTTGGCCCAGGCAGTGAGGTGGGCAGCTTCCTCTCTCTCCTTTCTTGATGCATCTCTCTGGACAGTGAGACTGGGCACTGTCAGTTCAGAGGCCACAAGCGGTGAATCTAAGGGCTTCAGTTGGCGGAACTCCAATGGGACAAAGACAGTGGCAGGGAGGGGTGAGGATTCTGCCGAAGTGAACACTCTGCTCAGCCCTTGTCTTCTGCTTTCCTTTCTCCTCAAGATCACAAGGAATGAACCTCCTGCTCCTCTTAGTTTTGTCCCCATCTGTTGCTCCAGACAGATGTCCTCGACATCACTCACCCCACTCTGCCATGAAGAGAAACAGAAGCCCGCGTCATATTTTCTCTCACTCTCTCCTCCCTGACGAGGCTGATTCTACTCACTGATGAGCTGTTGTAAGGGTTTGTACCTCTAACAAAAACAGGAAGCAGACAAGGCTTAAGAAGCCTTCCTCCTCAACCCCATTCACTTTTTTTTTTTTTCACTTAGATTCCCTCCGGAAGGAGAAAAACTATCTGGGGAATAATAGTGGGTTCTGGAGGCGTGAAGTCTTGCAGTGGCATGCAGAGCTGGGGAAGAGAAAACCCAGACCTGCTTGTCTTCTGGGCCTTTCCTCAATGGAGTGGATGGGCATGTGGGAGCCAAGGGGAGAGAAGCCAGCACAGAGGCTTGGGAGACTCTGGAAGAGAGACTTGGACTGGTGTTAGGGGTTACCCTTCCCGGCACTTTTCCTCTCTCCCTTCCCCTTTGCGGCCTGTCCTGCCCCCTAGTGGGTGTGGGCTGAAGGGGCAGGACTCCCAGGCAGCTGCACAGTCCACAGTGGAGAGAGAAGGCAAGGCAAGAGCCAGGGACAAGGCTTGGAAATTTCAGACATCAGCAACCTGGGAGAGGAGGAAATCCTTTCTGGAACTCAGCAGGGGTGATGGGGTGGGGGCTTGATGATGATTGCTGTTACTACATGAGGGATAGGTGGAGAAAAATACCTGGCACCGCCTACAGACGTATCCATGACAGACTTGAGTGGGATCTAGGAGGGGATGACAATGATGAAGATAAAGATGATGAAGGCTGCCTTTTGCTGAGCTTTCTGTGTGCCAGGCAACGTAGCAGCCCTATAAACAAAAGTCTTTCTATATCATCCTCATCGCCGCTCTGTGCAGCGATGTACTGCTACTCTGAAGATGAGAAAGTTGAGGCTCAGAGATACAAACAAGCTTGCCTAAGCCAGGAGCTAGTAAATGCAAGAGAAATTCCAGCCTTCGAGGGACTATCTCTAAGACCCATGCACAGTGTTTCCTACTGCTGCATTCAATTCAGTAGCTCCCCACAGACTATGGACTGTAAGCCCAGCACAGCAGGGGCATAAAAAATGAGAATGACATCACCCTTATTTTTCAAAAGTTTGCAGTCCAGTGATATTTCCAGACCTCACTTGTATTTCTTCCTTGCATTGAGTCCACCCCATTTGACACCCTAACCCCTTCTTAGGATTTCTTCTCCAAGCAGGCACTGAGTCCCTGGTCACCTGGCCAGTGGGCTCATTGCCTTTCCTGAAGGCAGAGTGAAGAGAAAGGCAAGAATCCAGAGAACGGCCATGTACCTTCCAGTGCAGGACTCGGTCTGGTTTTCTGGGAATTTAGAGCCTTGAATTCAATCCATGGATGTCCATGCTTCTGCAGAAGGTTAGGGTCCCTCTGGGCACTTTGGCAAGTTTTGCCCTCCTGTATCCGGCCAACACCGAGGTCAGGACTGACATCCCCCTGCGGCTTGGCCTTTGACTTTCATTCTTTGAATATCAACCCAAAGAATTTCAAAGCCACATTTCACTGCCAAACTCCTTCCCTGACACGGTGCATCTTTCTGATATGTAGCTGTACTTCTCCCTGCATGGATCATTCTGCAGAGGGAGGGAAATCGACGTGGTTTGCCATCTCTCTGTCTCAACTGTCATGCTGACCATCTCCTAGCGGCCCCCCGAGGGGAGGCTCACTGCTTTCTTGCTTGCCTTCTGTGACATTTTTAGCTGTCTTTGAAGTTTTATCCCTTATAATTTTTTTTTTTTTTTTTTTTTTTTTTTTTTTGCGGTACGCGGGCCTCTCACTGTCGTGGCCTCTCCCGTTGCGGAGCACAGGCTCCGGACGCACAGGCTCAGCGGCCATGGCTCACGGGCCCAGCTGCTCCGCGGCATGTGGGATCTTCCCGGACCGGGGCACGAGCCCGTGTCCCCTGTATCGGCAGGCGGACTGTCAACCACTGCGCCACCAGGGAAGCCCTCCCTTATAGTTTTGAATTGCACTGTCCTTTCGTCTGTCCAGTTCTTGATGTTGTCATCTGGACTCTGATTTCAACTTACTTTTTAACCAGGTTTCCCAAGCCTTATTTTTTTCTGTTTTGATTTGAGACAGCTTTTTGCTTATTGTTCAAGTCAGTGTGTACCTTGAATGCTGTGGCTTTCACTTTCAAACATGGCTAAATGTAGCTGGGGTCCTTTGCTAGTGGTTCTCCCAGACCATTGGTTGGGGAAGACATTAAGGGAGGGCATGCTCCAGAAGAAATGCTGGGGGACAGAGATGACCTTGTCATTGGTTATGAATGAGTTCAAGTTCCTGCTTCAGAGCTGAGGAAGACATGTTTTAGAAGACCTGAGGGGAAGGGAGATTCCTCAAGGCAGCGTGGATTCTACCCAGATGGAAGGGGAGGTCTCCGGGAATTCCCTGGGATCTGTGCTCTGCCTGAGAGGTTTCCAAGAGACATTATCTCAGTACATTCCGTTTTAATAAAAAACATTTAAGGAGATGGCATCTGGGGAGCATGTGTAGCCTACAGAGCTACTATAGGTAAAAAGAATTCTTTTTGCTTGTGGTAAATCCACAACTGCTTGGCCAATGTGGATTTATTGCCACTAAATCTTCCCTGCTCATGGTAAGAGGCTCAAGCTGAGTTGTAACAATCCCACTTCTGTAATGGTTCACACGGGCAGAACTGGTGTGTTGTAGCAGGCATGTCCCACAGAGGATTTCTTATCCATGCTGATCGCCATCCCCATGTGGCAGTGCCACGAGTGTCATCTAGAGTTGTCCAGTGACAGGTTTCCTCCAGACGTGAGAGGTTCCAACACCGTGTCAGCAGCACCTACACTTCTCACTGTACTCTTTACAGCTTTTGTCAGATGAGGACATGGTAACTGCCAGTCGTCTCCTCAGAACTTTGAAACAGCCTTTTACCCCCTAAAAACAAGAACTCTATCACTAAGCCTCTTTGTTGACTATCTACCTTTTTTTCTACTTGGATAAGGTATATTATGATTCTCTTCCCACCTCCCCCATGCTACGTACCACAAGAAAGGGGATAACCATCTTCTTTGTTTAATGAAGCACATTGTATCTCATTCTAGCTGTGGAGAATATTCCTTTCTTACTGGGTATTGGTGGAGGATATTGAGAAGACATGACCATTGATTGACCCACGAGCTGGACATGGGCAACTGGAGGCTCCCCACCCCCTCATCTGTCCTTGGAATATATGTACTTTTTACCTTCCCTGTTCCCAGAAGCTGCCCCAAGGATACAGCCTTGACATAGAAATGTGGTGTTGAGACCATCTGATGGTATACGTGACTGAACCCAGTTAAGGCCTCTATATAAACTTTTAAGATTATGGTGGGCGGATGCAGAAATCTACTCATTTTGCAGCCACATGAGACAAGCCTCATAAGGAAGTTCCTTTTCTTATTAAACCTGCCACATACCAATCTGGAGTGGTCTGCCTCTTTCTTTGGTTTCTACCTGCCCTCTGTGAGTCTAGGAGCTGGTAGATTATACCTGGGAAGCTCTCTAAGAGGTTTCAAACTGACACTGGGAAGTATGCATCCTAGATTGGAAGGTCAGAGACTCAAATTTTTGTCCTTTATTTTTTAAAAAACAACAAGATGTATATATCCTCTTGCTTCATCTGAGTTTTTTACGTTTCCTCATTAGAAATTAAGAGATTAGACCCGATGACCCCCTTTACAAGATCCCTTTTCCATTCTAAATGCCAAGGGTGCTTCTCAGAATAATGTCTGCAAAGGTCATACCTGGCTTGCTCAGAGTTCCTTTCCCTTTCCCTTTCCCTTTGGAGGCATGCAATGTGCTTCTAATAGCGGTAAGACTTTAGAGCATGTATTGTCCTTTCTTTATGATGCCCCATCCAATTGATAACCAGCTACTACCAGGCAGTTGAACCTCTTAAACCATGCAATATATGTCCAGGGTTTTCTTTTTTAAATGAACTCCAACATCCTAATAACTAACTTTATTGAGCATGTACTATATATAGGGTATTCTTCCAAGCCTTTACATGTAAAGTCACTTTTGATATCCTATGAGGTAGATTCTTTTCTTTTTTTTTAAATTTATTTATTTTATTTAATTATTTTTGGCTGCGTTGGGTCTTCATTGCTGCGCGCGGGCTTTCTCTAGTTGCAGCGAGTGGGGGCTACTCTTCGTTGCGGCAGGCGGGCTTTTCATTGCGGCAGGTGGGCTTTTCATTGTGGCAGGTGGGCTTTTCATTGCGGCAGGTGGGCTTTTCATTGTGGCAGGTGGGCTTTTCATTGCGGCAGATGGGCTTTTCATTGCGGTGGCTTCTCTTGTTAAGGAGCATGGGCTCTAGGTACACAGGCTTCAGTAGTTGTGGCACGTGGGCTCAGTAGTTGTGGCACGTGGGCTCAGTAGTTGTGGCTCGCAGGCTCTAGAGCGTAGGCTCAGTAGTTGTGGCTCACGGGCATAGTTGCTCCGCGGCATGTGGGATCTTCCTGGACCAGGGCTTGAACCTGTGTCCCCTGCATTGGCAGGCAGATTCTTAGCCACTGCACCACCAGGGATGTCCCTATGAGGTAGATTCTATTATTTATCTCCATTTTACAGAGAAGCAAACCAAAACATAGAGCTGATAAATTACTTTCCCAAGATCATGTAACAGCATGGTAAAACTAGGATTCCAGTGCAAGCTATCTAACACCTGAGTTTGTGCTCTTTTAACCTCCAGGTTAAATCTGCATTTGTGCAAATGTGGTTTTGTTTTTTGTTTTTTCTCCACAGCCTCAATTATTTTAGGTTCTGTTTGCAAGTGCAGTAAATTGCCCAAATGTTAGAGTCTAGAACTTACATATATGTCTTGGAGACATGATTTGACTCAAGTTGTATGTAAACCTGTATAACACCAAACTATATACAAAATCCTAGGATGAATAAGCTTGACATTAAGTTTCCTGGAAAGAGATGATTATTGCCTCTACTACGGGTAGATATTGATTGGGAAACTTGACTCTGGTTATATTTTCTGATAGGAGACCCTGGTCTTTTCCTTGAGCCCCTGGCCATAGCCTCCTGTTTCAGGCTTTAAGAAGACACTGAGCATTGCTTGTCTTCGTGAATGAGAAATATTGCCTGGTCACTCAGAGGGAAACTGCCTGGTGGATGTGCTTTGGCAGTGACAGGATATGGCTCCAGCTGCAATCTCTGGTCTCCCTTCTTCTATACTCACCCTGGTTTAACCAAAACCAATAACCACCCTCCCAAAGGTTTTTCTCAGACTCAGGGGATGCCCCCACCCCCATTTTGAGAAATGCTTATAGCACCTAGCACTAGGCCTGGCACATGATAAGCACTCGGTAAGTATTTGTTACTTCATGGCAAAATCGATCCATTCAGCAGTGATTTTTCACCTTTCCCAAAGACTCACTGCAGGGTTCCTTTTAAATGTTTTTTTTTTTTTTTTAATTTATTTAATTTTTGTCTGTGTTGGGTCTTCGCTTCTGCACAACGGCCCTCTCCAGTTGTGGCGAGCAGGGGCCACTCTTCATCGCGGTGCGCGGGCCTCTCACTGTCATGGCCTCTCCTGCTGCGGAGCACAGGCTCCAGACGCGCAGGCTCAGCAGTTGTGGCTCACGGGCCCAGCCGCTCCGCGGCATGTGGGATCCTCCCAGACCAGGGCTCGAACCCGTGTCCCCCGCACCAGCAGGCAGACTCTCAACCACTGCGCCACCAGGGAAGCCCTGCAGGGTTCCTTTTAACGGCCAGCTCCCCTAGCGCATTTAAAATGCGACTTGATTTATGGGAATTCCACGTACATGGTTCTGCAGGGCCACATCAGTCGTGTAAACTGAGATGCTTGTGCTGCTGGGTTCCCACTGACCTGGCGTGTTGGCAGCTCTCCTCCACCAGCTCTAAGTGCACACAAACCCCGGGTCTGCTCTCCCTCCTTTTACCACAAAGGAGCTCATTTTGTGAATGAGCAGCCACTGCCAACAGCAGGATGGTATTCCCAGTGACCTTTGCCCAGGGACTGGATTCTCGCCCAGCAGGGAGACAAGGCCTTAGGAAAAGGTTAGTTCATTGATTGCCACAGCCTGCTGGGCTGAGGTCTGGGGAGGAAAAGACTCAGAGAACTTTCCTTTTTTCATGAGTCACCTTGGAGAAGCCACCCTTCCCGCCTGTGTAGCTGTCTCTCTTCTTTGTACGGGCATATTGGGTCCTGTTCAGCAGGGAAGTTTTATTGCTTCTGCTGCTCGTGCTCATGCCTTTTTTTTTTTTTTTTTTTTGTAGCTGTGAATAATAATCATTCTAGTTTGGCTTTGCCATTTCCCACCAGTAATTCTGGGGTCCTCATGAGCTTCACCCCATCCTCCCCTCACCCCCGTTTCCTCCTCTGCCTCACCGTGGCTTTTTCAGTTTGATGTTTTTAGGTATCAAAGGAAGGTCTCCAGGAACCCTGCAACTAAAGACTTTAATGAGGACCATGCCCAAGAAATCCTGGCTGCCAAAGATATGATGATGATTTATGTCGCTCACTCACTCCCTAACAGCAAGAGAACTATTTGTAAAAATAAAAAAGCTGCTCATATGGAATTAAACAAGAGCATAGCTGCTTCCTTCCAGAACCCAGGAGCTTAACAAAGAGCATCCACACTCTGTCGCCAGCAGCACAAGGCACAGGACCGTTATTAGTCTTCCTGTCACATAAAGCTAAATCCTGTTAGCCCCGGCAGTGGCGCACACTCTATCGGTGGACCTCAGAAGGCACGTTCCCCAGGAAAGTGCAAATGGCACCAGACACGGAAGGGTATATGCGCTCACCCTCAGGCCTAGGCCGAGCCGCGCTGAAGGTTGAGAGCCCACCAGGACCGCGGGGCTGCTGCTGTGGGGGACCCTGAAACTGGCTGCAGGGTATTTAGGGTCCCCCATTTGTTCCTGGCATCGAGTTGAGTGACTCATGGATACCCGTTGGGTTCTGGCCAGCTCTGTGGAGAAAGCGCTGGAGGGAAGATGTAAACCCTAATGCCTCTACCTTCTCCTCTTTGAACTGAGGTTACCTCATAGTGTTGTTGTGAGCAGCAACGGGGTCGAGCACAGAAGGCAGAACACAATGCCGACGTACATGCTACTTATTATTCTTCTTCTATATTGTGGCTGCCATGAAATGGTGCCTCTCAGACCTCCTGCAGCAGCGACGGTGATTGACTAATGGACTGTCCTGTGTTCTCTCATGTGATGGGCAGTCAGGTGTGGCTCCCAGACAGGACACAGAAGAGGCACAAGAAAACAAAGTTCATTATATTCACAGGTCCTAGAAAGGGAGTCACTGCATGCCACGAAGGGTCCCAGGGGAAGAGCTAGCTTCCAGTCAAGTGGCCAAAGACAAGATGGAGGGGAACACCTAGTTCTTTACTGTCTCTTAGAATTGGCTAGCCCCTGGAGGAGCAGACTCCAGCCAGAAAAGGTTTTTCAAGATGTCAAAACATCTATAGAAAATAAAAAGTATATACAATGGATGGTCCTAGCTGGTGAGCTCTAGATCATGTTGGCACCATGATTGCCCCAAGGCCACACTTCTCACAGGTGCTCCAAGCCATTGATGGGGCGTGGCAGGGATACCGGTACAGGCTCATTCTTGAGAGACCTGGGACTCCTCTGGCAGCAACTTTAGCTCAAGGACTCCCCAGAAGTTGAGCCTGGCTCAATCTGGGAATTGGGCTGCTCCCTGAGACGCTTCCACCCCATCTCCCTCACAGGGGTCAGACCAACGTTGGGTTTGAAGGCTCTCCCTGTATTTTCTGCTCACCCTCGAACCTGTTTTCTCCTACAGACAGTTTCTCCAATAACAAGAGTAATCTCTTATGTGTCTAAATCTCTGTCTTGGTGTCTGCTTCTTGGGGGACTGAACTGACACATACTAATCAGCCTCTCTATCATTTCAGTACTATCATTACTAGTACAGCACAGTACTAGTACAGAAATTGCTAGTAAATCAACTTCTCTGATATATGGATATTTGTTCACTCTTTTACTTAGTCACTTAACTTTAAAAGCATTGAATAAATATGCAAAGAGTGCTGTAGACCGAATGTTTCTATCTCCCCTAATTCCTATGTTGAAACTTAATCTCCAGTGTGATGGTATTTGGAGGAGGGGCCTTTGGAAGGTGATTAGGTCATGAAGGTGGAGCCCTCATGACTAGAATTAATGCCCTTATAAAAGAGACCCCAGGGAGCTCCCTTGCCTCTTTTGCATGTGAGGACACAGTGACAAGAAGGCCATCTATGAACCAAGAAGCGGGTCCTCACGAGACACTGAATCTGCTGGCACCTTGATCTCGAATTTGCCAATTTCCAGAACAGAACTGTGAGAAATAAATCTCTGTAGTCATCCAACCCAGTCTATGGAATTTTTGTTACAGAATCATGAATGGACTAAGAGACTCTCATCTACGGGCTGACAAGCTGGAGTGCGCACATACACAAATAATCATAGTAATATGGTTAATATTCAAGTAAAAAAAGTCAGGAATCCACAGGAGGAAGTCCTTATTTTGCCAGGGCTGTGGGAGTAGGTAGGGATCAACAAGGAAGGCTTCGTTAAAGGATATTTGAACTCAGGTGAAAGACGCACACTCCACGCTGTCACCCCATCTGCAGTGTGACCCAAGGAGCAAACAAGAAGGAAGAAGAGGAGCCCATAAGAGGTGTAACAAAACATCCTTCGATGGGCTTTCTCCCTCCTCTTTCAGTGCCTCTTACAGTGGCTGTAAAGTAGCAGTAATTATCCACAGATTTGAGACATATTCCACCTTGTCAAGTTGAAAGAGGCACAATTGTCCTGAACTTGTCCACATTGGAAGGCAACTGTCAGACAGGTGAGCCAGTCTGAGAGACCACCGGGGACCAGCAGCCCATACTTCAGTTGCACACCCAGAGCTCAGCCTGACCCCAGATCCAGCCTCCATGGTCAAATGGGGATCTGTGATGGGCTGAATGGTGTTCCCCAACAGCCCAATTTCATACGTTGAAGTCCTAAACCCTAGTACCTCGGAATGTGACAATATTTGGAGTAAGGGTGTTTATAGGAGTAATGAGGTTAAAGGGAGGTCATCTGGGTGGGCCCTAATCCAATTTGACTGGCGTCCTTATAAGAAGAGGAAATTGGGTGTAAAGACACAGGGAGAGAAAAGACAACGCGAAGAGTCCTGGGGAGAAGATGACCATCTACACACTAATGAGAGAGGCCTGGAACAGATCCTTCCTTCAAGACCCTCAGAAGGAAACACCCCTGACCTTGATCTTGGACATCTAGCCTTCAGAACTGTGAGACAATAACTTTCTCTTGTTTGAGGCCCCCAACCTGTGGTACTTCGTATGGCAGCCTGAGCAGAATAATATGACTCCTCCTTTTCTCCTTATTTGGGGAGAGGATCAAGCCCCATTCTGCTCCCAACCTTAGCACAGAGTGGTGAGGCAGGAAAGATGGTGTTTTTCTTTCCCACAGAACTGGGAATTAATCTCTAACCACGGGAGAGAGAGCAGGGGAAGTGTAGCCTGAAGAAAAACAGAAAGCTGGACTTACCACAATGCAACATGGTCATGTAAGATGAGGAAGAATTGTCCAAAGAACACAGGTCCCAGAGCCTCAAAGGCAAAAATTGGGGAAGATACACTTTTGCACCTTTGATTTTAATGCACAGATGCTAGTGGAGAGTGAGGCAAGTTATTTTGCAGGACTAAAATTGGAGATAGGCTGCCTGATAAGGATCAGGGTAGATCAGTTGCACTGCAGTCCAAAAAGGAAGAAAAATGAGGTGAAAAGAGGGACATGCTTAGGGACTGCAACCTAAACAGCAACTCGCATGAAGCCTTCCTTTTGCCCCCTGAGAAGCCTGAAATGGGAATTCGTGAGAAGGCTGAGTGATACCTCAAACTCACATCTTGACATTGCTGGAAAGGAAGGCTTCATTGGCCCTGAGTCAGAACCAAGAAACATGAGTAATTTTAACTTGCAGGGTGTGATGTGACAATCCGGTCACTTTCCTGGGGACAGATCAAGTCAGACTGTGACAGATACTACATTATACCAAACCATGTCTGCTGGGAGCTAACCAGTGGCCACTGCAGGGCCTGTGATATCTTACTGCCCAAACCATCTCCCTGGAGTAAAACATTTCTTGGAATTGCTTTGTTCACCCTGGCGTTTTTTGACCTACTGGGGGGAAGTTTCCTGCTAAAGCATTTTCTTTTTCATCTTTATGTAAACAACAGAAATGTGTGGGGTTACTAAGCATAAGTCTCCCCACCCAAACATACACACTTAACGTATGTGCCTCTTTTTAGTGTCCCTGAGGTGAGACCAAGGTGCTCAGTGCACCTAACATGACTTTAGGCCTGTCTCTCTTCCAACATAATTTATGGAGTCCCCTCCACCTGACCCCAGTATGCCCAGTGCCTACAGGAGTAGAACAAATAGCCAACAATGAAAGACAGCAGGGAATTAGGGTCTAAATTATACGTGTCCTCACCCCCACCCATGCTGAGGGAAGCAGCTCAGAGAGAATCCACAGCCACTGTGAGGGGCAGCGATGTTAGAAGGGCAGAGGGCAACCCTGGGATCTACAGGGGGGACAACAGCAGAAACCACAGCTGAGGAGAGAGGACTCTGGGTGACAGCGGCAGCTGCATAAGAGAGAGTCGCCTTTCAGGGGAATTCATTCATTTACTGAGCCCCTAATAGGCACTAGGAGAATGAGGTCCAGGGAATGGAGAGCCACAGGGGTCCACCTTGAGATGTGCATTGTGGTCCGTGGATCTGAGTGACTGCCCCTGCCCCCCGCCGCACCAGCACTAGTCTGGGGAAGCCCTGTTCTTTTTCTTCTCTCCCTTCTCCTAACCATGTCTTTTCCTATCACCATTAGGAATATGCTTAGGCAGCAGAAGCCCTATTCTGTATTTCCAGTCCTCTTTCTAGAGTGGCAGAAATGGGCATTTCTATTTGGGTATCTTGTTGGCATTTTATACTCATCAACTTCCCCAACTCTTCTGCCCTCCCCTCCATGAACAGACAAAAGCCCAAAGCAGCTCTTAACACACTTCTTCATTTGTGGGATCAAAGCTTCAATTTCCTTTGACTCCTTCCTCTTCCTCCCAGTCCAGTCAACTACCATGTTATTTTCGACTACCTATACAAAGTGTATGGAAGATGCACTTTCCTTCCCAACCCAGCTTTCAGCACCACTGTCCCTTCCGTCATCATCATCCTTCACATGCATCGCTGCAGCGTTCTCCTAAGGTATCTTTTTGTCTTCCTTCAAAATCTACCTCTGTCCTTCCTCCATTATCCTCACTGATGGAAGTCCCTTTGAATTGGCAGCCCAAATGCCACCATTTCCTCCATGAATTCGCCATAATATGCTCAGTGAACTATGGGCTCTTCCTCTTCCAAAATCACACAGCCAAATTTATCTTTGCTTGCGTACATGAAGATGCCTCCCAGGCTTCTTTTCTTCATAACAGGTTCTGTGTGATTCCCTCTGTGCCCCATATGAGCCTAGTCAACATTTTACTTGACTTCTCCACTTGGATAACTTACAGGCACCTCAAATTCACATGTCCTCTATTATTCCTTTATTACTTACAAATACTTCTTTTCATTGTTCAAATGCATGTTTTTATATCTGTGAAAATTATTTGGTATCTTAGAAGTGGAAGACATCATAATTTTTCCCTTTAATATTAATGGAACTATTTTGGTATTTAACAGTTTTTCATTTAGTGGAAGGAAGGGTTTTCAGGAACAAATTAAAGTTCTTAAGTGAGGGAAGGGACGGGTATACATGGTTTACAGAAGGCAATCAATGAAGAGCTGAATAGACAACAAAAGATCCTACTGTTCCTCAGAACCTGAGCTGGCCCTGGAACCCAAATCTCATAAGCCAGTATGCTTTCTCTATACCATATTCCATCCTGCCTAGGATGATAATTATTTGCATACAAATCTTGTCTTTTCATTCTTGACTCCTTAAAGTCAGGCCTCTTTTATTCTGGTTATAATTAAACTGACCTTTCCGTTTAAGGTGCTTCTCAGTGCACAGCCTTGGCAAATTGATTGTAGAACCACCCACCACATTTATTTATTCAGCAAACATTGACCAACTTTGCTGAATAGGTCAGGCACTGCACTAGGTACCGGGTATCCAAAGATCAAAGATGAATGCAATATCAAGATGCTCCCTGACATCAAGAAGCTCAAAATTTAGTAAGAGAAAAAGAGGAAAATCAAAGAGTTAAATATAGGGGAAAGAGGCAAAGCCTCTAATGGAAGAGTAAAGAGAGGTTGATGGTGGGAATGATTTGACTCTACCACAGGGAAAGAAGGATTAGAGGAAGGTTTCAATGGAAAGGACGCTAGAATATGATCCTGAAGGACAAGTGTTAGCAGTCAAGGAATGTTGGTTGACGTTGCCTCCAAGGCACTGTTAGCTTGGGCTCTGGAGTTGTTCTTGAGGTTGGATTGTTGTTTACCCTGGCGAATGTAGAAATCAGAGAAAAGAATGAATGAAGACTTGAACACTGACCTCAAAGCTGGGGAGAATTCATTCCTCATGCATCTTAGATTAATTCAAAGAAAATGAATAGAGAGAATTATCAATAGTTCTTCCTTGTTGAGTTTTCTCCTTTCATTTTAAACTTTACTACAGCAACATTCTCTTAAAGCCTCTCAAAGGTATGAGACTGTCAGTTGGTTATTATGACTGAAGTGGAAGGGCTGGAAGCATTTTCAGAGGTATCCAAGTGCATAAGGTGCAACTATTAGGTAATGAGTTGGAATTTTAACAGTCCTGGACGCATACAACTTAATGAGCGTGGTCCCCCAGGGAGGAGGTCAACTGCTTATTCCAGTGATTTTGCCATTACTGAAAACATTCTGAGAATGCATGTCTTTCTGGAAATTGTCTTCAAACCTACAGCATATTCTTTTGAATTGCCCTGATGACAGGTAAACCCCAGTCCTTTGAGTCTAAATTTTTACTTATGTGTAACAGGTAGTTTTCCAGACCATACCAGCCTGGGGGAATAGCTTAATGATAAGTCAGTGACATAAGCCCATTACTCCATAGCCTAGCCCCACCAGCTGGTTTGCTAGAATTCTGAACCACTGCATTCTGCCTCTAGGTGTACATGTGGCAAGTGAAGACCAACACTGCGGTGGAGAGTGGGGATGAGTTTTTACAAATAGGCTTGTTTTAATTTATTCATCTGTCTTTTTCTCCATAACTCATCAATTGTCTGGCAACCAATTCCAATCCACTCAGTGGGAGCCCAGTGGGTCCCACTGAATCTAGAAGATACTTTCTGGAGATACCCCATGTGGTAGCTTGTTCAAAGATCGATACTATCAATTCCTTCTCTCCTCATATGCTCTTTCAACCCACCGTTAAGAAATGAAGTCTGTCCTCCATCTGCTAAAATCTGGGCTGACTTGTGGTTGCTTTGGCCAATAGAATATAGCAAAGGTGACATTGTACTAATTCTGTGCCTAGACTTTGAGAAGATTGGCAACTTCTACTTTCTGCATCTTGCATTACTCGCTCTTGGGATGTTTCTCCTAGGAACCCCGCCACCACGCTATGAAAAGTGTAAGCCAGGGGCTTCCCTGGTGGCGCAGTGGTTGAGAGTCCGCCTGCCGATGCAGGGGACACGGGTTCGTGCCCCGGTCTGAGAAGATCCCACATGCCGCGGAGCGGCTGGGCCCGTGAGCCATGGCCGCTGAGCCTGCGCGTCCGGAGCCTGTGCTCCACAACGGGAGAGGCCACAACAGTGAGAGGCCCCAACAGTGAGAGGCCCACGTACAGGAAAAAAAAAAAAAAAAAGTGTAAGCCATGTGGAGGTCAGATGTAGGCACTCTAGTTGACAGTCCCCAGCTGAGCATCCAGCAAATAGCCTGTGTCGACTGCAGTGGTGTGAGTGGACCTTATTGGACGTCCAGTCCATTGAGGCTTCAAATAACTCCAGCATGAGATACTCCAAGTGAGAACCGCCCAAATGAGGCTAGCAGGCACACAAAACCATGAGAAATAATCTATTGTTGTTTTAAGCAAGTTGAATTTTGAGATAGTTTGTTATGAAGCAATAGAGAAGCAGAATGTCCCATACCCTATTATACCAGCCCTGTGCCAACGTGGCTGACTCACTGGCACTGCTGTCCGTGACATTCCTCCAAGCAGCCCACCCACAATTAGTACCTTTGGTAAGTAACCTCTATTAGGCATCGAAGCTGAGCATGTGAAGCTGAGTCCCTGGAATAGCGTGTCCATCTCAACTACCAGCCAGAAACGACCATTTCCCTATTCTTTCCTTATTCTATAGCTAAAACCTAACCAGTGGGAGGAAGTAAAAGAATTTGTTTTTGGTATGAGGTGGGGCTATATTTTGCCAGAACCTTGGCCATCTAGGTGGTAATTCCCTTGCTTCAGACCCTGGGCCTAAGAGGACAGAAAATTCAAGTCCTCAACTTTTTCACCCATGTATACCCCACTTCCCACTATTTTCTCTCCTCACCTTCTAGCTAGCCACTTACCCTAGAATTTGTCCAGATGATTCAACTTAACTTCTTTTTTAAAAAATACATTTATTTATTTTATTTGTTTATTTTTGGCTGTGTTGGGTCTTCGTTGCTGCACGTGGGCTTTCTCTAGTTGCAGCGAGTTGGGGCTACTCTTCACTGCAGTGTGCGGGCTTCTCATTGTGGTGGCTTCTCCCATTGCGGAGCATAGGCTCTAGGTGCGTGGGCTTCAGTAGTTGCGGCACGCGGGCTCAGTAGTTGTGGCACACGGGTTTAGTTGCTCCATGGCATGTGGGATCTTCCTGGACCAGGGATCGAACCCATGTCCCCTGCATTGGCAGGTGGATTCTCAACCACTGCACCACCAGGGAAGCTCCTCAACTTAATTTTTAAAAACTAGCACAGTGCTGCACATTCATGAAATGCTAAAAAAAAAAAAAAATCCATTTGCTGTTTCATTTATTCATTCACAAAGTATTCATTTAGATGCTTATTTCATTCCAGGTACTATACTAGGTATTAGGGAGAAAATAAGCTCAATTTTTCAAAACTTTTCAAAACTTAAAAAAATAATATGGGTATGCTGGAGTGGGGAAAAGAGGAGAGGAAGAAAGCTTTGCAAGATATGGAAACCAGAAAAAAAAAAAAAGAGCTAAGACTCAAAAGGGAGATGAGTGATGAAACTATGGAATTCTGTTTTCAGTTAAAATAAAGTTGTCATTTATACAGTAATGAGACTGACTTCTTTTGAGGCTCATATATCAATCCTGAAGGCGATTTCAAAATAGTATGCATGTCCAACATGTTTTGAGCAACAGTGACATAACTGGAAATAGTGTAGCCTCCTAGGGTGACTTTGAATGGGACTGTCCTCACTGGCATGTGAGCAGTGCTTGTGGAGCTGTTAAAGAAAAAAATCAATCACATCAGTAACTGCTTCAAAGATGGGAGATGTATGAGTGTGTTATGTAGTTTTGCCCAGTTCAGCAAAGGAAGCAGAGGTGTCTACAGTGTTGTTTCTTCTCCATCTCCATCTTTAAGACTCTAAGGAAGCGAATGTTTCAGAGACAGAGATTCTCCCCTTGGTTTCAGCTCAGCTGAGTCAGAGTCAGAGTGCTTACTGTCCAGAGCTCTGCCCCTCAATTCTCCCACCGCCAAGTCACCATCAGCTCTCACCTAGATCATAGCAGTAGTTTCCCAGCTGGTCGTCTTGCTTCTGTACTTGCCCACCTCCCACTAGCTTGTTCTCCACCCAGCAGCCATTGGGATTCCCTTAAAATGAAAACTCAAATATTAAAGTTTCTCTGCCCAGAACCTTCTAGTGGTTCCCCATATCTCAGAATAAAAGCCCAAGCCTTCGTAATGGTCCATAAAGTGCCTTAGGGTCAGCCGCAATTCCCAGCCACCTCTCTGACCTCGTCCCCTAGCCCTCTCCCTGAGATGCTCAGCACTTTGGGCACATTGCTCACCTGACCATTTCTTTTTTCTTTTTTTTTTTGTGGTACCTGGGCCTCTCACTGTTGTGGCCTCTCCCATTGCGGAGCACAGGCTCCGGACGCGCAGGCCCAGCAGCCATGGCTCACAGGCCTAGCCGCTCCGCGGCATGTGGGATCTTCCCGGACCAGGGCACGAACCCGTGTCCCCTGCATCGGCAGGCGGGCTCTCAACCACTGCGCCACCAGGGAAGCCCCTGACCATTTCTTAAACAAGCCTTTACACGTGCTCTTCCCTCTGCCTGGTACCCTCTCCCCTCAAGTAGCCACATGACTCACTCCCTCACTGCCTTTAGTCTCTGCTGAAATGTCACCTTATGTGTGTGAGGTTTTCAATCTCCATTCTTTTAACAAGAGCAGCTCTTAGCTCTTCTTAGCACTTCGTATCCTCCTCACCTTGCCCCATTTTTCTCCCTGGTACTCAGAAGCACACACATGACTTTTTTTTTTTAATTATTTATTTATTTATTCATTTATTTTTGGCTGTGTTGGGTCTTCGTTTCTGTGCGTGGACTTTCTCTAGTTGCGGCGAGCAGGGGCAACTCTTCATCGCGGTGCGCGGGCCTCTCACTGTCGCGGCCTCTCTTGTTGTGGAGCACAGGCTCCAGACGCGCAGGCTCAGTAGTTGTGGCTCACGGGCCTAGTTGCTCCACGGCATGTGGGATCCTCCCAGACCAGGGCTCGAACCCGTGTCGCCTGCACTGGCGGGCAGATTCTCAACCCCTGCGCCACCAGGGACACCCCACCCCACTTTTGTTCACTGTCTCCCCCAACTAGAATGTTAGCTCCCAATTCACCCCAAACGCCCATTCCCCCACTTGGTGTCCATACAGATTGGGATTGACATATATACACTGCTACGTATAAAATAGATAACTAATGAGAACCTACTGTATAGCACGGGGAGCTCTACTCAGTGTTCTGTGGTGACCTAAATGGGAAGGAAATCCAAAAAAGAGGGGATATATGTATACATATAGCTGATTGACTTTACAGTCTAAACCACCACAACACTGTAAAACAACTATACTCCAATAAAAATAAAAATTTAAAAAAGATATAATGTTATCTCCAAGAGACAGGTAATTTTTGTTTGCTCACTACGGTATTTCCAGCATCTACAACTGTGTCTGGCACAAAGTAAGCACTCATGTAGTAGTTAAATGAATGACTTAATTAGTTACCCCCAATGGAAGAGGAGAGGGAATTCATAACCACAGGAATGGCTTCAGTACTTGAATCGCCAACCCAAGGTTTAATTTGGGGGTAGAGTCTCATGTATTATCTTAAAATTTTGATAGACTTTTGTATTCTGTTCCATAACAAAATCTGTTAGAAAAAAATCTTGGGGGGAAGTAGATGTTCTAAAAAGATGTATGATGTCTGTAATTCATTCATGAAGGAGATATTGATTGAGCACCTTTGAAATGCCAAGTACTTGCAGGGCACTTGGGGCTGTCTCTGTCTCTCTGGGGTGCATCCTCTCTTCTATTGCTTTGTAATCCTTCTAGCACCGTATGCCCTCAAGAAGCACGTGTCCTGCAAAATTCAGAATTTTATGGAGCAATTTGGGGACATTCTTCTTGATTTTCTACTGTTGCATAATAAATCACCCCAAAACTTAGTGGTGTGAAACACCACAATTTTGCAAGTTAAGAATTTGGGCAGAGCTCTGTGGGGGCAGCTGCACAGCTTTTGTTTCTACTCCATGTAGACTGGGGCCTCAGCTGGGTGGCTTGAATGGCTGGAGAATGGTTGGCTTGCTTAGGGCCATGTGTCTGGAAATTTGTTCTGGAAGTTGCCTGGGTTCCTTGGTTCTTCTCCAAGTTATATCTTCTGGGCCTGAAATGTTTTTCAGTTACAAGGCAGGTGCTTGGCCTGGACTAGCTGGAAGAGCTGGGAAGAAGCCAGGCATCTTTCTCTTTCTCTCTCCATAGCCTCTTCATGAGGCTAGCTTGGGCTTCCTTACAGCATGGTGGTCTTAGGGTAGTTGGATCTCTTACATGGTTTCCCCCAGAATGAGTTTTCCAAGAGGCTAGACAGAAGCTGGAAGGTTTCTTATGACCCAACCTTGGAAGTCTTAGAAAATCAATTCTACCACATTCTATTCATCAAGCAAGTTTCTAAAACCAGCCCATATCCAAAAAGAGAGGAATTACACTCCAGCTCTCAATGGAAGGAATAGCAAAAATAATTGTGACCATCTATCATACTAGAGGTAGGGAATGTGTTAGTGCCTTACTTGTAGCTTCTTTTTAATCCTATGACAGTCCTATGCAGTACATACAGTTATTGTTTCCATTTCACAGTTAAAGAAATTGAGGCTTTGAGGGGAAGTAACTTCCCCTTGAGCCCATAGCTAGTCATGGAGCCAGTAACAAATAAAAATTCTATTTCCTTGAATTTATAAAACAAACAGATAGCATTCTGCCTACTTAGAAATTGCTTCAAGACACACAGGAAAAAGAGAGTGGAGGTGGAACCTTGGTTCCTATGATAAGTCCTTGTAACTGCAGATAAGGAAGGACCTCATCAAAGCATCAGACATAAGCCCATCCTCGAGCTTGGACGAGAGAGGTTTGGGGCTCCAGAGAAGAATGTGGATAGCTATAACATAAAGCAGCTATGCCTAAGGGTGTATGTGAACCACAGCTGGTAACCCCAGACCAGGATATTGATTTCTTCAGGGCAAGTGAAAGAGAATATGTATGCCAAATTGTGTGTGTGTGTGTGCGTGTGCGTGTGCGTGTGTGTGTGTGTGTGTGTGTGTGTGTGTGTTTTAACCTAAGAAAAATAGTGGCGAGGCTCTGGACCGATCCTAACAATCCCACATTCATGAAGTGGCTCAAACCAGCGGGACTGTGTTTGGAATGGAAAGACCCGGGGCCAAGGAAAAGGAAAGTGGAATTTCTCTTTGGCATTTTGAAGTCCCTCCTTAGCTCATGGTTTCGAGCTGCTTGAAAAGCTTGAAGGGAATTTCCACACTTAGCACACTTCCCGTGGCTGCCCGCCGCCTGGCTCCAAAGCACATTTTGTGGGGTTTAGTGAGTTCCATTCCTCAGTGTTATAATAGATGCTGTCAGTAGGGCTGGATCCTGGCAGAATAATGTGGGTCACCCTGAAAGGTTTACCAGCGTCCTGTTTCCTGACTGAATGCTCGGTTGATGGTATCTTGTCTGATTCATATCCTATTGGAAACAGTGTGAAACAGGGCCCTGGAGTACATCTGGTTTTAGTCAATCTGGCTTATGCAGCCATGTTTGACAGGCAGTAGGGGCTTGGCTGCTGGTTTTAAAAGAGAAATTCTAGTTTCAGAGGAAGATTTTTTTTTCCTTCAGTGGCCTGAGAAACTTACCAATCTCTTGTGGCTAACACAATGCTGGACACACATGAAATGCTTTAAAAAATAATAATAATCCCTGTTTGCTTGTTTCATTTATGTGTTCACCAAATATTCATTTAGAGGCCTGCTTTATTCCAGGTATTGTACTAGATGTTAGAGAGATAATCTTGTACAAAATCAATGTAGTTCTTGCCCTCATGAAGATTATAGTCTAGTGGGAAAGATAGAAATTAAACAAACTCAAAAAGTAATATGAATAAGTGCTGTGTATGAAAGATACAGGTGCTAAGAGGGGACATAACAGGGGGCTTGACTTAGAATGAAGGGCTCAAGTAAGTGCCAATGAAGAGACACTGAAACAGAGACTTGGAGGATAGAGAGGAGATGTCTAGGCAGAGAGCTGGGGGAACAGCGTTCCAGACAGAGGGAATGGCAAGGATGAGGGAAAGTGGCTCAGACGGGGCTTGAGAGACAGGGACAGCCCATGTCATGCAGGACCTGAAGGCCAAGAGGAGGATTTTGTGTTTTGAATTCACCCTCCAATCAGTTTTGTTTAAACCACTTTCTACCACTGTCTGCTTGATTGGAAGTAAGGACCTCTCAGGCATTCAGCTAATTAGATCCTGAAATAGCCAATTAGGAGTCAGCCTGTCACTGCCAAGGTTGCTGGCATCCTCCACTGTAAGAGTTGAGTGGGACGGTCAATATTAAAGCAATAGCTTGGCAAAAAGATGAAATTCAAATGTGAATTTATTATCCTGTGTATTGTTTTCTCCGTCACTGTCCATTTATACTTCCATTCAATCAAAAATTACTGAGTACATCCTATATGCAAAATGCCTTGACAGCTTCAAAGAGGTCTGAGACACATCCCTTCTCTCCAGGAGTTTACAACTCAGTAGAGGAGCTGGCTCTGTGAATCACTCCACAAAACCACAGGCTCATGCAGAGAAATGGACAGCATCTTAAAGATCATCTGGTCCAGGTTCACAGATGTATTCTCCAGGGTCAGAGAGCTCTATATATTTGTTTTTTAATTTTGTGGTTTTCATTTTGATTATAATCTAAAACGTATTTTACTAGTGAAAAAGTCCTTTTGGGTTCAAAATGATTTATAATTGAAGAAAATTTCATGGAGTAAAACTTTAGTTCCTCAAATCAATGTTTGTCAAACTCGGATCCATGGAGACTTGAGGGCCCACAGATATATTTTCAGGAATCTATGAGAAATTTTTTTTCGTTAAAATTTGTCCTTAGGTCACCAGGTTTGAGAAACTAATCTATTCCACCACCTCTCTATTACAGGTAAGAAAACCAAAGCCTAGGAAGGGTAAAAATACAATTTCTACACTATTTACAGTACTTTATATTAATCAGTGATTATAGTTTTCAAGGGCCTTTTGCATTCTTTTTCTTATTACTTTCTTATAAGTATCCATGAACCATGAAAGGTAGGTAGTATCATTATCTTTTTCATAAAGATGAAGAAATTGAGGTTTGTAACTGTTAACTTGCCCAGGTTCAACTAATAGTCAGTGTAAATAATGGAGTTGAAAGGAAAACATTCTGATTCCCAGTCTACTGTGTGTCTAATGGTCCCAACCTGCTAGAATTTATGGCAACAGATACAACCCATTAAAGTCTGCAACCCCTGTTTCAGGCATGTGTTTTGGTTTTGTTTTACCAATTACACAACAATTCCTCATTTGGTCATAGTCATCCCATGATGGCTTGACGATTTCCTCTGCTGAGCTGTGGTGGTTTTAAAATGTCTGCAAGGGCAGAAATTGAGACACAGATGTAGAGAACAAACGTATGGACACCAAGGGGGGAAAGTGCCGGGGGTGGTGGTGGTGTGATGAATTGGGAGATTGGTATTGACATATATACACTAATATGTATAAAATGGATAACTAATAAGAACCTGCTGTATAAAAAAATAGAATAAAATTCAAAAAAAATGTCTGCAAAATTCTTTGTTCCCATCAAGGAGGTTTATGTGCCCTCCTCTTGAGTCTGGTTGACCATGGTGTGTGATAGAAGTGACTCTATGTGAAGTGACTCTATGTGACTTCCGAGGCTAGATATTAAAAGGTGATACAACTTCCACCTGGTTCTCATGGGATGCTCCCTCTTGGAACCCAGCCACCATGCTGTGCACAAGCCCAAGCCACATGGAGAGGCCATGCGTAAGTGCTCAGCTGATGCCCTCAGCCAGGCTGAATCACAGACTTGAGTGAGAAAGACTTTGAAAAGACAACGCCAGCCCTGGCAGTCACTGAACTGCAACCACACTAGAGAGGCTGCGTGAGAACCATCTGGCTGAGTCCAGAACCTTGGGAGATAATAACAAAACACTTTCTAAACTACTAGGTTTCGAGGTGATTTGTTGAGCAGCAACAGTGGCTAGGATGCTAGTGGAGCACCTCACATGGGGGAGCTCCATCTGCGTTTCTCCTGAGAGGCCTCATGCTCAGCACTGTGCTGGCAACTTCTGGGTTGACTCCCTGAGACCAGAAGTCATGACTGCCCCTAACATCTCTGGTCCTTTGACTCATATGTTTTCTTTTTCTTTTCCATCAGAAAATAGTGTGCTTTGGAGCCCAGCTCCATGCTGCTTCTGCAAATAGGGAATCAGCTCAGTCTAGGGTAAAAACGCCATGCTCCTTAGGGTTCCTCCTGATGAGATGTCTCCTTTTGGTCATGCTGAAAGGGCTTCCCTCCCAGATCTAGGAACCAGTAAGCCAGCTGCCCTGAAGGAATGGGAGGACTTATGGCAGCCAGAAAGAAAGCCACAAGCAGTGAGCATCTTCAAGGCAGGGAGAAGATGTCTGCATCTCTGGCCACAGCCCCCAGCACAGTGTCTGCCGAGATGGATTTGGGTTTTCCGAATGAATGAATGAACTCAATGAGTTGAATGAACTCATTCAACTCATTGAGTTTCCGAATGAATGAATGAACTCAAAGTAGCAGGAGATTCACCTGATCTGACTGGTCTCACTGGCCTGTGAATGAGTCATCAATGCACATACCCTTTTATAAAGGAAAAATCCTCTCTGCCCAAGAAGTGTGGGATGGAAGGAAACAAAGTCATTTGGAGTTAGGGGTAAGAGAGTGAGTGAGTAGTAGAATTTTTATTATTTATTTAAAACTTTAATTTTATTTTATTAAAAAAAAATTTTTTTCCCCTGAACTTCTTCACTCTGTTTCCCTGTCCTTCATAGAGTTTTTGTTTTGTTTTGTGTAATTTTTTTTGTCTGTATTGGGTCTTCGTTGCTGCTTGGGCTTTCTCTATTTGCGGTGAGCGGGGGCTACTCTTTGTTGAGATGCGCTGGCTTCTTATTGTGATGGCTTCTCTTGTTGTGGAGCACGGGCCCTAGGCACGCAGGCTTCAGTAGTTGCAGCACATGGGCTTTAGAGCGCAGGCTCAGTAGTTGTGGCGTACGGGCTTAGTTGCTCCACGGCATGTGGGATCTTCCCGGACCAGGGCTCGAACCTGTGTCCCCTTCATTGGCAGTCAGATTCTTAACCACTGTGCCACCAGGGAAGTCCTTATTTTATTTTTTTAAGATTTTTTTATATGGACCATTTTTTAAAGTCTTTATTGAATTTGTTACAATATTGCTTCTGTTTTATGTTTTGGTTTTTTGGCCCCGAGGCATGTGGGATCTTAGCTCCCCCACCAGGGATTGAACCTGCGCGCCCTGCATTAGAGGCAAAGTCTTAACCACTGGACCACCAGGGAAGTCCCTAGTAGAAGAATTTTTAAATGAAATATTTAACAGGGAAGAGAAGAAGTTTAATCTGGTTGAGTTAATTTCCAGTCTATAGTCACTAAAATGTAATGTCGCTTGAATGTGAGAGTCAGAATGTCAGAATGACATTATGTGCAGGTTGCATGTTGTCTACAGAGAAGATCTCTCTTACAGAAAGCAGAGATGCCTCCTGCATGATGTGTTTGGGTCCCCCACCACCAGGAGCTTCTGCAAATGATCACACAGGCTGGGCACCACACAGCTCCAGTGCACATCATCTGTAGAGACCAGGAGCTTCTCAAAAATTGAAAAACTAATTAAAAGGGATTAATTGAAAACTAATCAAATGGGGCTCCAAGGTCTCCAGCCTGAAGAAGCTGGGGCACATAAATAACTGACACAACCACATATAATTGAGGTGTGTAGAAAGTGTCATAAAAACCCAGAGAAGGAAGCAGCTGATGCTGCTGAGGGAGGATCAGAGAAGGTTTCTTATAGAAGATGACATTTCACTGGGGCTTTGAAGGCTGAATAGGAGCTGGCCTAGAGAAAAGAGACAAGGGAATTATAGTCAGTAGAACAAACCCATCCACAGAGGGGAAAGAACTGCTGAGTATTTCAGATGCCATGAGCTTAGGATGCCCCATGGGAAATGGTGGGAGGGAGTATAGACAGAGTGAAGCTCTGAACATTAAATTACAAAGTTCAGACTTTAATCTATAGACAATGTGGAGCCATTGCTGGTTTTTATACACGGAGGTAACACAGCTGGGTGGCAAGAATGGACTGGAAGCTGGGAGATTGGTTAGAACACATCATAATCCTGCCAATAAATGAGGATCTGACTTCTGAATTCCCAACAACTGTTTTAAAACAAAACAAAACAAAAAAAGGGTTTAACCCCTGGCAAGTATCTACTATATTCTTGGTAGGTATATGGGGTTTTGAAAACAGCATCGAGAAGTGGTCTGGTTGGGAAAACAGAGACACAGATGAATAATAAGTGGTATGGGAGCAAAGCAGATGTCTAATTCTACCCAAGGAAGTCTAAGGAAGTGCATGAATCAATGTGGCTTTTGAGTAGAGTTTGCCAGAAAGAGGAGTTCGGGAAGAGCAATTCTGAGTATAAGAAGTATCATGTACAAAGCCTCATGAGTATGAAGGAGCAAGACATGTCAGTGGGAGGACTTCTGGGGCATGAACTGGAAAGATTAAGTAGGGATCTTGTGATGTTGAGGAGTGTGGCCCTGACCCTCCTCCAGTTGCATTCTCTGTTAGCAGAGGAGAACGTGGCATGTCCCAGGGAAAGCAGCTGTAGACTGAGCCATGAGATAGACTGCAGGCTGGTCCATCCCCTCTGTCTCCTTGAGGTCAGAAAGGTGGGAGATGTTTGTACATGCAGAAGCCTTCAGTTACAGTGATGAAGGCTGTCCCATAAAGACCAGTTCCCTAATTCATTGTATCTCAAAGTTGATCAGGTCAGGTGGGAAGAAACCCAGTGCCTCAGGGGCTTTGTCAATAAGTGTGTGTATGTTTGTGTGGTAGTAGTTGGTGGTGGTGTGTGCAGTTAGGGTGAAGGGAGAACTCTGGGCTCTTAGAGGGTTAAAGATATTTGAGAGTCTGGTCAAGAGTCTCTGATGGTTAATAGAACTTGGCCCCAAGGAAGGGGACCCAGGGACCCCTTCACCTGTTTCACAGTTTCGCACTGGACTCCACCCAATCCAAGGTTCTTAAACATATACTTTTAGACATTTTAGAAGACAAGCCAGTATACTCTTGTAAGAATAATACTAATCTTAATAGTAAAGATAATAATAGTAACAATACTTACCATTTATGGAGTGCTTATTATGGGCAAGTCACTATTACAAGTGCTAGTCACTGGTATCAGTGCTTTATATTTATTAACTCATTTAATCTTTAAAGTGACTTGATGAGGTAGGTACCATTATCTCCATTTTACATACAGGGAAACCAAGGCCTAGTAACTTGCCAGAGATAATGCAGCTGATGTATGGTGGAGAAAGTTCAAACCCAGCAGAGGGTTTCCCTTAATTGACTCTGAACCATCTCTTTAATTTCTGGTCACTGAGATGTTCACTGGAAAAGTCTGCATGCTGTGTAGATAGAGCCTTCCCTGAGTGGGACCCAGGGCATTGGCCAATTCAATGCTGGATGACTTGTTTAAGCCAGTGTCAAGAGGCCTCTTTTCCCTGTGTGTTCCCCAGTTGGGTGGCTTGATCATTCCATCAGAGAGTTGGAAGCTGTGATGCCCAGACCTGCCACAGATGTTGCTAGAGTCCCATGGCTATTCCTGCCTCTGTTTTCCCATAAAGGACAAGCATTATTCAGACACCCTATTCTGCCTGAACATTGAGGAGATGGGAACCCAGAGACATAAGGAAACTTCAAAGAACCATGAAAATAATTTTTTTCTTGTCATTTTGGACCCATCTGCCAATTACCCAGTTGAGAAAACCTTGCAGAAAAGCAGTTTCCTAATATGGCACTTCAGCTATACAATATAAACATTTGTATTCATGGGACAAAAAGGCTTGAGATGTGGTTAAACTCTCTAGAGACATATTTTTCTATTTTCTCCTCTGTGATGTGATGTGATGTGATGTGACATTATACAGTGTTGGGGATGTGAAGAGTCTTGTGTACTTATGCATTTTCCCATTGATTCTCTCGTGTTATTTCGATTGTACATTATTTTCCCAGAAAAATCATCATAAAACATTTGGAATGGTCAGGCTTTTAATGGGCGCTAAAAAGTTTTCTTTCTAGCTTTGCTACCAGAAATAGAGACTCTGAGAGGTTCACTATCCCACAAAGAGTTGGTGGTAGAACTAAGAATTGCAGCCCCAGCTCCTACTCCCTCATCCCATGATCCCTGCCCAACAACTATTCTTTCTTTCTGGCCCTGGCTCAAACCCATGCTTCAGAATGGAAAGATCTGGCAAAAGTGTGACACTAAATAGCTTTGTCCCTTCACTTTGTATTAAGTATTCCTCTGCTTGATGAAATGCAGGTCGAGTTAAAGCCAAAAGCTTATCATGTGCTCCAGAGGTCACTGAACTCGGCTTTGCACCAGACAGAGTCCTTCCACAGGTCTCTCCATTCCTGGGCAAGGAGCACGCCTTGGACAGGGACCTTTAGGGTCAATCCTACAGAATAGTTGTGTAGATAGTTTTCAAGATCCCCAACCCCTAAACATGCTCTACACTCAAGACCCCTTTGGCTCCACACATATTCTAAGCCTCGTCTGCAATTTTCTGCTGCTTTTCTTCTATTATTTCCACCTCTTTTTCTTCCTAACATTTGGTGGAGAACTTTCACAAATATGCTCCCCTCTGCCTGCTCTGTTTCTTTGTTACACTTTGTGCAAGGTGAATGTCATTAGTCAGTTAGAAATGTAAAGGACAGTTGGAGGAAGTGCCTGACAGAAATAAAGGCAGATCTGCTCAATAACTTTTAAGGAAAAGGATGGTGTCTTTTTAGAACAATCATAATCCCAGCATCTTCCCACAAATGTGTTATTTTCAGAGGAAATAAACAAAAAGGCATAGTAGTGTATGAATTAATATTAGTTCTAGTAGCTAACGTGTATTGAGTGTTTACTTGTGTTAAGCTTGTATTTACTTGTGTTTTGTATACATTATTTCATTTAACACCCTCAGTTTAACTCTCAATAACCCAGCAAGGGTTGTTAGCATCCTCATGGTGTAAATTAGCACCATTTACAAATGTGGAGAGAAGTTAAGGACATTTCCAAGGTCATAGAGCTAGGCAGCTTCGATGGAGATAGGACACTGAGCATCCAAAGATGTTAAGATTTCTCAGTTGATTGATGTAGAACAAATAAGGCAAAGCATATAAAGCCAAGAAGGCTTAAATGGCAGAAGAGTTTGAGGGTAATGCCAGCCAGGAAGGAAAGAAGGAATACTGATGGGGACTTAGGATGGGGCATGCAGAGCCCATACCCTCCAACCTCCCCCACCCCATCCACAACCATATTGAGTCATTGTTGGAGGAGAGGGACCACTGTGTGTGATAATGAGCTGATGGGCCCTAGTGACACCTGAGCATTCATGAATGGTATGGAGCGAAAAACCACCACAGACATAATTCTCTTGTTATGGGTGACTCCTAATTCCTGTAGGGTGTCTGGTTTCTTTTTCCTCTGAGCTTCTGGCCCTCACCCTGGGCCCAAACTTTCAGAATCATTGAAAAATGGTCCCAGGGTGGAGACAAAGGCTTTCACAAACACCCACCCTGCTGAACCTTCTGTTAGGCTGTATTGACTTGGCCCTAAATTCAATCCAGAAAGCTGTCTTCCAGCTCTCCTGGTTGGCTTTAGCCCCCTTCAAATCATCAAGAGGAGCTTCAGGGGCTTCCCTGGTGGCGCAGTGGTTGAGAGTCCGCCTGCCGATGCCCCGGTCCGGGAAGATCCCACGTGCCGCGGAGTGGCTGGGCCCGTGAGCCATGGCCGCTGAGCCTGCGCGTCCGGAGCCTGTGCTCCGCAACGGGAGAGGCTACAGCAGTGAGAGGCCTGCGTACTGCAAAAAAAAAAAAAAAAGTAGCTTCAGGTGGGCTTTGTCAGGTTATGAAGCAGTGGTGAGAGCTTCCTGTAGAGATTTAGTATGGAAGGCAGCCTGGAACAGCAAGAGAACTCTGAGCCAGGTGTAAAAGAGAGTGAGAGCCTAGGCCGGCAGCTTCTTGGTTCTCCAGCCAAATAGCCATAAGAGCTGGTAGAAAGGCTCAGGTCTCCTAATTCCCAACATTTCCCCTATCAGCCTTATCTTGATAAAAATCCTCTCATTTTGCATGTATACTAAATATTGGAGAAAAACCATTTGTATTTCAAAAGAGCAATTCTTAAACCAAAGAAATAAATCTCTATCAATAAAATTAACTCTCTGCCTGCTGGCCTGTCATTACATCATGAGAAAATAGCTGGATGGATTGTCACTATGTTCAGAGGCTGTTTAGGATTGTCTGACTTACAGCTAGCCTATGAAACATGCACCAGATTCTTTAGCGAGAGGTGGCAGTCATCATCCAGAGAACTGGCAGGACTTGATTTGCAATCAAGTTGCTTTTCACAGCAGTGATTCCATGTAGCTGAGTTCCACGGTCAATAGCCAGGGATTCATTTATTTAGCTGCATTAATCCATCCTAAGCCATCCTTAGGGAAGCCAGCCACTCTCAGATGGTAGGATGTCAGCCCCTGCTTGAGGAGGCTGGTTCTGAGGCATCTTGGTTGCCCCCAAACCACAGATAATGAGCAACTTCCCAGCCCAACCCACTGCTCCAGCCTCTTTATTTCTTCTATGGCCATTGGGCTTCAACAGGAAAACAAAACAGAATCAGGATGCTTGCTAGACGCCCCAACACATGCCACTGTGGCTCCAGGGGGAGCACACAGTATTCAAGGCCTCACAAGAAGTCCTGAGCACAGGGTGCCCTCAGCCTGGATCCCTTTCTCTCCAGGGCCTCATGCATTCTGGACATGCTGGGTAGCCTGGGGGCTCACGGGCTGGTCGGGGTTAAGTAGCCAGTGAAAGCCCTCCTCTCCCCCTCCTCCACCCCAGCTCCAGGTAAATGAGTGCATTTAACTAAAACCACAACCACAAAGGCCTCGGCCCTTGAAATTTCCCTGGAAGCCAATGAGAGAAAGGAGAGCCACAGTAGTAGGTAAAATTAAGCTATGTACCAACTCTCTCCAGCTTACAAGTTCCTAAATTGTTTGTTTACACATTAAGAGCAAAAAATGACTGTAGTCTTTCCTCTTAATTACTGTAATTATACTTGTGCCACCCACAAGAGAGGCTGTTGATCTCACTTCTAAAGGGCAATTGCTGTCGCCTCACTCTTCTTAGCACTTTACAAGGTTTTTCTCATTTTCTGATTACCACTGGCCTATTGAGCTGCCAGTAGAAATTTATTCTCCTGATGCACGACACCCTCCCTCCTTTACCCCCCTTTATGTTTTCTTTTTCCTTCTCTCTTTTTTTTTCTCTCTTTTCTTTCTCTCTCTCTCTCTCTCTTTTTTTTTTCTTTTGCTGCTGCTGGGTAGTTACCAGGAAGAGCTGACTTCCTTGGGATCAAAAAGGATTGCTACTTCTGTGATCAATTGTATGTGGTTAGGCATTCTCAGAATATCCTGAATGTGGAAGTACTCAAAAGCCCATAATCTGGATAATAGTGGTCTGTGCTGGCCACATCCCTTAGGAAAGGCTCGGGAAACCTGGGTCAAAAAGCTTGCAAACTGTTGTCTGGCTCATGTGCATTCAATGCTGAATTGGATCAAAAGTGTTTCCTTTGGGTTACCTGATACGGAGCTATTTGAAGTATCCTTGTAGCCTTCTACACTGATCCCTGAAAGTCCTGCCTGAATCCTTTCCCTGTTTAATCGTGAAGGAATGCTGTTCCAAAGACGTGGGGTCAGAAGGGCACAATAAATCAATCCAGATACACCCCTAATGAATAGCAAATTAGACAGCATTTGTTTAAAGTTCATAGGTCCTCTTGGAAGATGCATTTTTAGTGCAAGCAAAATTCCTGGGTTGCGTGTATGTTAGACAGTGGGGGTGGTGTGTGAAGGGCTTACAGTCTCTGTTTTTTTTTAAAACTCTGGACGTGGTTTTTATTTATTTATTTATTGGAAATGAGTTTATTTTATTTTAATTTTTATTGGAGTATAGTTGCTTTACAATTTTGTGTTAGTTTCTACTGTACAGCAAAGTGAATCAGCTATATGTATACATGTATCCTCTCTTTTTTGGATTTCCTTCCCATTTAGGTCACCACAGAGCACTGAGTAGAGTTCCCTGTGCTATACAGTAGGTTCTCATTAGTTATCTATTTTATACATAGTATCAATAGAGTATATGTGTCAATCCCAATCTCCCAGTTCATCCCACCCCCACCTCCTTTCCCCCTTGGTATCCATACGTTCGTTCTCTATGTCTGTGTCTGTATTTCTGCTTTGTAAATAAGATCGTCTATATCCATTTTTTCAGATTCCCCATATATGAGTTAGTATACGATATTTGTTTTCCTCTTTCCAACTTACTTCACCCTGTATGACAGTCTCTGGGTCCATCCATGTCTCCACAAATGACCCAATTTCATTCCTTTTTATGGCTCAGTAATATTCCATTGTATATATGTACCACATCTTCTCCATCCATTCCTCTGTTGATGGACATTTAGGTTGTTTCCATGCCCTGGCTATTGTAAATAGTGCAGCAATGAGCATTGGGGTGCATGTGTCTTTTTGAATTATGGTTTTCTCTGGGTATATGCCCAGTAGTGGGATTGTTGGGTCACATGGTAGTTCTATTTTTAGTTTTTTAAGGAACCTCTGTACTGTTCTCCATAGTGGCTGTATCAATTTACATTCCCACCAACAGTGTAAGAGGGTTCCCTTTTCTCCACACCCTCTCCAGCATTTCCTGTATGTAGATTTTGTAATGATGGCCATTCTGACCGGTGTGAGGTGATATCTCATTGTAGATTTGATTTGCATTTCTTTAATAATTAGTGATGTTGAGCATTTTTTCATGTGTTCATTGGCCATCTGTATGTCTTCTTTGGAGAAATATCTATTTAGGTCTTCCTTCCATTTTTTGATTGGGTTGTTTGTTTTATTGATACTGAGCTGCATGAGCTGTTTGTATATTTTGGAGATTAATCCTTTGTCAGTTGCTTCATTTGCGAATATTTTCTCGCATTCTGAGGGTTGTCTTTTCGTCTTGTTTATGGTTTCCCTCGCTGTGCAAAAGCTTTTAAGTTTCATTAGGTCCCATTTGTTTATTTTTGTTTTTATTTTCATTACTCTAGAAGGTGGGTCAGTAAAGATCTTGCTGCAAGTGTTCTGCCTATGCTTCCCTCCAAGAGTTTTATAGTGTCTGGCCTTACATTTAGGTCTTTAATTCATTTTGAGTTTTTTTTTTTTAATGGTGTGAGGGAGTGTTTTAATTTCATTCTTTTACATGTAGCTGTCCAGTTTTCCCCACACCACTTACTGAATAGGCTGTCTTTGCTCCATTGTATATTCTGGCCTCCTTTGTCATAGATTCGGTGACCATAGGTGCGTGGGTTTATCTCTGGGCTTTCTATCCTGTTCCATTGATCTATATTTCTGTTTTTGTGCCAATACTATACTGTCTTGATTCCTGTAGCCCTGTAGTATAGTCTGAAGTCAGGGAGCCTGATTCCTGAAGCTCTGGGTTTTTTCCTCAAGATTGCTTTTGCTATTTGAGGTCTTTTGTGTTTTGATACAAATTGTAAAATTTTTTGTTCTAGTTCTGTGAAAAATGCCATTAGTAATTTGATACGAATTGCATTGAATCTGTAGATTGCTTTGGGTAGTAGAGTCATTTTCACAATATTGATTCTTCCAATCCAAGAACATGGTATATCTCTCCATCTGTTTATGTCATCTTTGATTTCTTTCATCAGTATCTTATAGTTTTCTGCATACAGGTATTTTGCCCCCTTAGGTAGATTTATTCCAGGGTATTTTATTCTTTTTTGTTGCAATGGTAAATGAGATTGTTTCCTTAATTTCTCTTTCTGATCGTTTATTGTTAGTGTATAGGAACACAAGAGATTTCTGTGTATTAATTTTTTTTTTTTTTTTTTTTGTGGTACGCGGGCCCCTCACTGTTGTGGCCTCCGGACACGCAGGCTCAGCGGCCATGGCTCACGGGCCCAGCCGCTCTGTGGCATGTGGGATCTTCCTGGACCGGGGCATGAACCCGTGTCCCTTGCATCGGCAGGCGGACTCTCAACCACTGCGCCACCAGGGAAGCCCTGTGTATTAATTTTGTATCCTGTGACTTTACTAAATTCATTGATTAGCTCTAGTAGTTTTCTGGTGGCATCTGCAGACAGTGACAGTTTTACTTCTTCTTTGCCAATTTGAATTCCTTTTATTTCTTTTTCTTCTCTGATTGCCATGGCTGGGACTTCCAAAACTACGTTGAATTATAGTGGTGAGAGTGTGCACCCTTGTCTTCCTGATTTTAGAGGAAATGCTTTCAGGTTTTCATCACTGATAATAATGTTTGCTGTGGGTTTGTCATATACAGCCTTTATTATGTTGAGGTAAGTTCCCTCTATGCCCACTGTGGAGAGTTTTTATCATAAATGGGTGTTGAATTTTGTCGAAAGCGTTTTCTGCATCTATGGAGATGATCATACAGTTTTTATTCTTCAATTTGTTAATATGGTGTGTCACATGGATTGATTTGTGTATATTGAAGAATCCTTGCATCCCTGGAATAAGTCCCACTTGATCATGGTGTATGATCCTTTTAATGTGTTGTTGAATTCTGTTTGCAGGTATTTTGTTGAGGATTTTTGTGTCTCTGTTCATCAGTGTTGTTGGCCTGTAATTTTCTTTTTTTGTGATATTTTTGTCTGGTTTTGGTATCATGGTGTTGGTGGCCTCGTAGAATGAGTTTGGGGGTGTTCCTCCCTATGCAAATTTTTAGAAGAGTTTGAGAGGGATAGGTGTTAGCTGTTCTCTAAATATTTGATAGAATTCGCCTGTGAATCCGTCTGGTCCTGGACGTTTGTTTGTTGGAAGATTTTTAGTTATGGTTTCAATTTCATTACTTGTGATTGGTCTGTTCATATTTTCTATTTCTTCCTTGTTCATTCTTGGAAGTTTGTACCTTTCTAAGAATTTGTCCATTTCTTCCAGGTGGTCCATTTTATTGGCATATAGTTGCTTGTAGTAGTCTCTTATGATCCTTTGTATTTCTGTGGTGTCAGTTATAACTTCTCCTTTTTCATTTCTAATTTTACTGATTTGAGTCCTCTCCCTTTTTTCTTGATGAGTTTGGCTAAAGGTTTATCAATTTTGTTTATCTTCTCAAAGAACCAGCTTTTAGTTTTATTGATCTTTGCTATTGTTTTCTTTGTTTCTATTTCATTTACTTCTGCTCTGATATTTATGATTTCTTTCCTCTATTAACTTTAAGTTTTCTTTGTTCTTCTTTCTGTCATTGCTTTGGCTGTAAGTTTAAGTTGTTTATTTGAGGTTTTTCTTGTTTCTTGAGGTAGGCTTGTATTGCTATAAACTTCCTTCTTAGACCTGCTTTTGCTGCATCCCATAGGTTTTGGGTCATCGTGTTTTCGTTGTCATTTGTTTCTATGTATTTTTTTAAATTTCTTCTTGGATTTCTTCAGTGATCTCTTGGTTATTTAGTAGCATATTGTTTAGCCTCCATGTGTTTGTGTTTCTTACAGTTTTTTTCCTGTAATTGACTTCTAATCTCATAGCATTGTGGTCGGAAAAGGTGCTTGATACGACTTCAATTTTCTTAAATTTACTGAGGCTTGATTTGTGATCCAAGATGTGATATATCCTGGAGAATGTTCTGTGTACACTTGAGAAGAAAATGTATTCTGCTGCTTTCAGATGGAATGTCCTATAAACATCAATTAAGTCTAGCTGGTCTAATGTGTAATTTAAGGCTTGTGTTTCCTTATTAATTTTCTGTCTGGATGATCTATCCATTGGTATAAGTGAAGTGTTAAAAGTTCTCCACTATTATTGTGTTACTGTCGATCTCCCCTTTTTTGGTTGTTACCATTTGCCTTAAATATTGAGGTGCTCCTATGTTGGGTGCATAAATATTTACAATTGTTATATCTTCTTCTTGGATTGATCCCTTGATGATTATATAGTGTCCTTCCTTGTCTATTGGGGCAGTCTTTATTTCAAAGTCTATTTTTTCTGATATGAGTACTGCTACTCCAGCTTTCTTTTGATTTCCACTTGCATGGAATATCTTTTTCTATACCCTCACTTTCAGTCTGTATGTGTCCCTAGGTCTGAAGTGGGTCTCTTGTAGGCAATATATTATGGGTCTTGTTTTTATATCCATTCAGCCAGTCTGTGTCTTTTGGTTGGAGCATTTAATCCATTTACATTCAAGGTAATTATTGATATGTATGTTCCTATTATCATTTTCTTAATTGTTTTGGGTTTGTTTTTGCAGATCTTTTTATTCTCTTGTGTTTCCTGCCTGGAGAAGTTCTTTTAGCATTTGTTGCAAAGCTGGTCTGGCAGTGCTGAATTCTCTTAGCTTTTGTTTGTCTGTAAAGCTTTTGATTTCTCCATCAATTCTGAATGAGAGTCTTGCTGGGTAGAGTAATCTTGGTTGTCAGTTTTTCCCTTTCATCACTTTAAATATATCCTACCACTCCCTTCTGGCTTGTAGAGTTTCTGCTTGAGAGATCAGCTGATAACCTTATGGGGATTCCCTTGTATGTTATTTGTTGCTTTTCCCTTGCTGCTTTTAATATTTTTTCTTTGTACTTAATTTTTGATAGTTTGATTAGTATGTGTTTTGGTGTGTTTCTCCTTGGGTTTATCCTGTATGGGACTCTCTGTGCTTCCTGGGCTTGACTATTTCCTTTCCCATGTTAGGGAAGTTTTCGACTATAGTCTCTTCAGATGTTTTCTCAGACCCTTTCTCTTTTCTTCTTCTGGGACCCCTATAATTCGAATGTTGGTGAGTTTAATGCTGTCCCAGACGTCTCTGAGACTGTCCTCAATTCTTTTCATTCTTTTTTCTGTGTTCTGCTCAACGGCAGTTATTTCCACCATTCTATCTTCCAGCTCACTTATCCATCTTCTGCCTCAGTTATTCTGCTATTGATTCACTTCTAATGTATTTAAAATTTCATTTATTGTGTTGTTCATCACTGTTTGTTTGTTCTTTAGTTCTTCTAGGTCCTTGTTAAACATTTTTCGTATTTTCTCCATTCTATTTCTGTGATTTTGGATCATCTTTACTATCATTACTCTAAATTCTTTTTCAGGTAGATTGCCTATTTCCTCCTCATTTATTTGTTCTTGTGGGTTTTTACCTTGCTCCTTCATCTGCAACATATTTCTCTGTCCTCTCATTTTGTCTAAATGTCTACTGTGTTTGAAGTCTCCTTTCCACAGGCTGCAGGGTTGTAGTTCCTCTTGCTTCTGGTATCTGCCCCCAGTGGGTGAGGTTTGTCCAGTGGCTTGTGTAGGCTTCTTGGTGGGAGGGACTGGTGCCTGCGTTCTGGTGGGTGGAGCTGGATCTTTTCCCTCTGATGGACAGGGCCGTGTCAGGTGGTGTGTTTTGGGGTGTCTCTGGGCTTAGTATGACTTTAGGCAGCCTGTCTGCTTATAGGTAGATTTGTGTTCCTGTCTTTCCTGTTGTTTGGCATGTGGCATTCAGCACTGGAGCCTTCAGGCAGCTGGGTGGAGCCGGGTCTTGGAGTTGAGATGGAGACCTCTGGGAGAGCTCTTGCTGATTAATATTCCCTGAGGCTGGGAATTCTCTGGCATTCCTGGATTCGATGCTACCACCTCAGAGGCTCAGGCCCAACCCCCGGCCTGGGAACAAAGACCAACCCCCCCCCCCCCCCCCCGCTCAGCAAAAAAGGGAAAAAAAAGAAAACAGAAGGGCGGGAAGAAAACAAATGAAAACAAACAGACATACAACACCCAAGACAAATAGCAAAGATAAAAACAAGCAAACAACAACAGCAATAATTAAAAACAAACAAAACCCCAGAGAAATGATAAAAGCAAAACCAACGAAACAAAAACAAACCAAAAAAAAAAAACCCAAAGAAACCACACACATGCAAAATAAGAAACAAAAACAGAGAAAACAAAAAGCAAGAGAACAACCAAACAAAAGAATCCGAAAATGAAATCAAACAATTAAAAACAAAACAAAAAGGAAAAAAGAAAACAAAAGCAGAATGCAAACTGAAGGAAAAAGCAAAGAAAACAAACCAAACCCACAAAAACAATTGAAAAAGAAGAAAAAAGATAAAAACAAATAGAACAAAGGAAAGAAAAAAAGGAAAAAACAAAACAGTAACACAGAAATAGAAATATAAAAAAATAAAAAAATATATTTAAAAAATAAATAAAAACAAATAATAATAAAAACAGAACAAAGTAAAACATTAAAAAAATAGTAATAAGTATGTTTTCCTGGGGTCTCAGCTGTCAGTGTCCTTGCCCCCACAGTGAGTCATAGCCAACCCCTGCCTCCCCAGCAGGCCCTGTAAAACCTCTAGGAAGCTCTCTGGTCCCTCTGTGGGCACTGTGCGGGCAGTTCAGAGTCTGACCTAGCCCAACTCCCACATATAATAGTCCCCAAAGTCCACAGCTGCTAGAGCTAGACCGTTTTCAGTGTTGGGAACACTCGCTGTCCATTCAGATATTCCATAGATGCAGGGTTTACCAAGCCGATTGCACGGATTTAATCTGTGGTTTGTGCAGCTGCATGGAAAGATTTTTGTTCCTCTTCCTTAGTCTCTCTGCCCCTAGGGCTCAGCTGTGGTTTTAGCCCCACCTCTGTCATTCAGCCACCCACAGGAGTCTGCTTCCAAGGATGCCCTGGAGCACTCGCGTCTGCCCCGGTGAGGACAGGGCGTGGAGGTGGCATGACTGCCTGGGTCGAAGGGGCCCTGATGGCCACAGGTGTCCGGGAAAGCTGGCAGCCACAGGCACGAGAGATCCAGCCCCAGTGGGAGCCTTTCCTAGCACCTGGTGGCTGGTGTGAGAAGGTCAGCCCTGGAGGGGGCTTTTCCTAGTGCCTGGCAGGGCAGGGAGCCAGTGTGTGGGGAGAGAGAGGCTGCAATGGCAGCTCCACCCCCTGCGTGCCACTCAACTGTGGCACTTTGCTTCTATGGCAGTCTGGGTTTCCTCCACAAGCGTTCCTGGTTGTGGATTTCCTCCCTCTCGTCCCCTCAGGCTGTCTCCTCACAGCCAACAGCAGTCCTCCCCCCAGTTTTACTCTCCAATCCCCACGTTCCAGCTCTCAGCCCCTGTGTGGACTGGTGGACACACGTCCAGTCTGGGGCATGCAGGGCTGTGGCACGGACCATCTGTGTAGGTCTCACTCTGTCCTGTCTGCCACAGACCAGCCGTTTCACAGTCCTCTGACAGCCTCAGATGCTCCCTTTGTGTCCGAACTGATTTCCCCTTTGGTGATGGGGCTTCCCCGGATGCAGGAACCTCTCCTCTCCTTCAGCTCCCCACCAGGGAGCTTCTTTTTCCCTTCCTTCTTTCGTCCTACCTAGTTATGTGGGGATCTTTCTTGTCCTTTCCGGTGTCCAAGGTCTTCTGCTAGTGTTCAGCTCGTGTTCTGTGAGAATTGTTCCGTCTGTAGATGTATTCTTTTTTTTTTTTTTGAGGTACGCGGGCCTCTTACTGTTGTGGCCTCTCCCGTTGTGGAGCACAGGCTCTGGACGTGCAGGCTCAGCGGACATGGCTCACGGGCCCAGCCGCTCCGTGGCATGTGGGATCTTCCCAGACCAGGGCACGAACCCGCGTCCCCTGCATCAGCAGGCGGACTCTCAACCACTGCGCCACCAGGGAAGCCCCTGTAGATGTATTCTTGAGGCATTTGTGGAGAGAGATGAACTCTGCATCCTCCCACTCCTCCACCATCTTGGTTTTTTGGACACTGTTTTTAAAAGTACCAAAAATATCCCCAAAGTTAGTTTGCCCAACTGGCTTTGAATGTGCAGTGCTTTCTTCCGCCCTTACCCTGGGACAGAACTTTCTGACTACTGTGGACTCTGGTGTGACCCAGCCTCTTGGACTGGTTTCCCCATTAGCTCATTCAGGTGTTCTTGGGTGGCTGGATAGATGTTTCTGAGAACGTACCATTCTCAGGGCCACAATGATTGAGCTAAAATAAATCTTCCAGTCACCTACAATTCTAGCATAATCTTACAGATACAGCAAATGGCATTGAGAAGATTAAATCACCAAGTCTAGCCACACCACCCCCACCCCAGCCAGTGACTGGAGCAAACTTGTTAGAGCTGCATCAGAAGGAATAGAAGAGCTTTCAGTCTTTCATGGCCCCTAAGCATTTGGTAATAAATAATAAAAAGTATTTATTACATGTTACAGTGACATTGTGGAATTCAAAAAAATAACACTTTCTTCCTCAAATGTTAAAAAGAAAGAAAAAAATATTAGGATTGGGCAGGGACGACAGCAGGAGCAGTGGCTTTAAAACCCAAGGAATGTGGTAAAGAGAGCTTTGTGTGTTTTTAATAGTCATAGAATGGGGGAAGAAAGTGGGGAGCTGACATGGACAGGAAGTCAGAAATTAGAGTTTCGGGCCTGGTGTTGCCACTGTCTGGCCGTGTTACCTTGAATAAAAGTTCTACCCCTCTTGATCTTGGCTTCTCATTTATTACATAAAGGGTTTGAGAGCCTTCCTGTTTTATCAGCTATTTTCAGCTCTCTCATAAAACCACTGGGTCAGTCTTCCCTGAAATTCAGGGACACGTGCTTCTGAACCACGCTTCCTTCCCCCAAGAGGTGGCCAGGCTCAGGATGGGTGATGGGTAAGGGACAAAACAGCCCTGTGTGTCTCTGGCCCCAGTTTACTGTGCTATGAACTTGACAGCAAAGTCCCTCAGCTTGCCTCCGTCCAACACCACAGACGGCTTCTGGCACTAGAGGGTAGTGGTTAAAAGCAAAAAACTTCTGACTTGGGTTCTAGCTTCAAGTCACCTGTAACCAACTGTGGGACTTCAGGCAATTTACTTAACTCCTCTGAGCCTCAGGGTCCTCATTTGGGAAGTGGTGGCAACTGTAGGGCTTGTAGGGCTACAAACTTGTAGGGCTATTTTGAGTATTAAATCTGAAAATGAATGAAAGGGCGTAGCGTAGTGCTTGACATGTAAACTCTCAATGAATGGTAGCCAAAGAAATCAACAATAACAAAAATATATTTCCCAGGCCTTAGGTTCTTTATGCCGGTAAATGGTGGCCCAGAGTGGGAAGGAAGAGTGCAGTGATCTGTATGCAGGAGCCTCTGCCGGGCATGTGTTAGTTGCTCTGGGTGCTGGGAGCAAGTCTCAGGATCCACACCCGGATTCAAGGAATGGCGGGAGAGGCTGCAGGAGACAGGAATGAGAGACCCATATGAAAAAGAATGTCAATTTTACATTCATTCATTCATTCATTCAGCACTAAGTACCTATTCCAGTTTTGGTTTTTGCTTATTTGCCATGTGCCACAGCTGTGCTAGGCATGCAGCAGGATTCCAGAGATGAATGACCCTATCCCTGCTTTCAGAGAACTGGCTGTTCTAGGGCTACAAGTAAGCAGGCAGTTACAGTAGAAGACCCCAAGTCTGGGGAAGGTAAGCACAAGGAGCCTGGGAGACAGGGTGACTGTCCTGATTTCAGCGCTAAAATCCTCACATCCCAGGAAGTCCCTCAGTCCCAGGAAAACCAGGATGGTTGTTCACCCTAGTGGGACAAGCCAGAGAAGCAGCACCAAACCTAAACTTCCCAAGTCAGGGAAGGCTTCTTGTCAGAAGGAAGGCCTGCAAGGATAAGGGAGAGTTAGCCAGGCAGGTTGATGACGAGTGAGGAGTGGAAAGGGTCCCAAGCAGAAGGAACCACATGTGCAAAGACCTAGATGCAAGAGAGACCACAAGGAAGTAGGGGGGCCTGAGGAGAGATGCTGCAAGGCCTTCCACGGCCGTGGACAGATGATGCCCTGCAAATGTGCCCCTCATCCCCTGGATCTCCTCTCTGACTCATGTTGCTTGAGACTGTCGATATAGAAAATTACTGGAGATGCTGTCCAGGCACCCCTCATATCAAACAGGAGGGCAGAGAAGAGTAATTCTTCCCAAGGTCTCTTCCAACTCTTCTATCCTAAACCAAGAATTCACACTATCAGGCCATCGGCCAGCGAGGTATCCATTCAGTGTACAAGATAAGTGGCCTGCACCTTCCCTATCTATTTTAGCTGCCTCAGGGAGCCACACAGATCATCACTTAATTGGTTTGCCAGCAAGGATGTGTCCACTTTAAAGTTGGCCAGAATGGATGTGTTGGCTGGGCCACTAGCCTTCTGAGCCACCATGGGGATGCAATTTTGTTAATTTTGTTTTTCTAAATGGAAAAGCCCCTCTCCTGGTGAGGCATCATACCCTTTCCCATACTTGTGAGGGCCCAGAGAACCATTTGGTCTTTTTTTTTTTCTTTCTTTCTTCCTTCCTTCCTTCCTTCCTTCCTTTCTTCCTTCCTTCCTTTTCATGATTCCCTAAATGGTAATAGAGGAATTTTCTCTATAGGAATGCTCTTTGCTTTAACTTGCTTCTTCTGCAGAGTCTATTCTATAAGTATAAACAGTATTAAGTCAATGATTCCTGGATTGCTAATCCTCTAGGTATGTGTTTCATCTTCTAATATTGGGCTTGTATGGACTTACTGGGAAAAACAACAACTTAGTGTCTTTTCTAAAGCCTCTCCCAGAACAGAAAAGAACATGAAAAAAAAAAAAGTCTTGACGTCACTTAATAAAGTTTTATGAGTAACTCCTTTGCTACTATAGATAACATTGCTAATGCATATTGCTCAATGGGAGAAAATGTCCCAGGCCACACTTTACAACTGGCAGAAAACTCTGAGCCGTCTTGCCAATGCTTTATACTAAGTGCCAAATCCTTATGACTTTCTTAGGCATTTATTGTAAGAACATGAATCATGATGCATCACTCTGGTATTTGTGTGGCTGCTCAGTGTTAAGTCCCCAGGACCTCCATGGAGTTGACTTTATTTGGTTTTCCACTTCCGTTTCTGAGTGAGAGCCACATGAACTCAGCCTTGAAGGCTCGCAGGAGCCCGAGTGGGCAGCTCTTTTTGTTGCTGTTTTGGTCTGCCTGTACTCGATGGTTGTGATATGTGCAGATCTGAACCACTTCAGGAGACTCGGCTGGAACTGCCCCCACTGCCTCAAGTTTCCACGGAAACAAGAGTTCTGGGATGATGCTCAGGAGAGCCTGGACAGTTGCAAACCTCAGGGGCACTTGGGAGAAATGTGGCTAGAATTTTGGAGCATTGACCTGTATGTCTTCTAACTTCCTATATGTAATCTTGAGAGTTGGGCTGGATGTTAAACCCCGGAGGTGGTGGGTTTTAGAGAAGAGCTACTGTCCAGAAAACAGTCCAGGGTTCAGTGTCAGGTTTTTGACTTGATGGAGAGTTGGGATGCGTGGCTCCTCTATAAGGAAGGTTAACAGTGCCGGCCTCAAATCCTAGATGAAATGTTATGTTCTTCTCCTGCTTGTGGATATTCAACTGGCACAGTCAGGCTATTTACCTCAAAGGTCTAAATTGTGCTGGTGAATCACCAGGGGTGATGTTGAAAATATTTACCCCAGACAACAATGAAGCAGAATGCACATCCTTAGCGATCAAAGGGATGATGGCTGTGAACAACAGATATGGCCATGTCTGTGTTTCTTAGCTGAATATCAGCCCAGCAGAGCACCGACCACTTGCAGTGGCAGAGACACTGAAACCGATGGTTCATTCATTGATTTGTTCAAAGAGCACTGTGTGCTTACTGTGTGTCTCTCACTTTGCTGGTCGCTGGGGGTACAATGCTGAACACATCCAGACTTGTTCCTGTCCTAGAGCTGACAGTTTGTTGTGAGAGATATTAATCGAGTAATCATAAAAATGTAGAAAGTGTCTTCAACTTTAAAAATGGTAAAAAAAAGAATTAAAAATTAGAAAAAAAAATATATGTAAAACATTAACCTTGGTAAGAAATTGCACAAGGTTGCATGAGAGGCCTTGACCTAGCTGGGGCTATTAGACCTGGAAGATGAGAAGCAATTAACTAGACTACCCCATGACGGAAAAATGCTTCGGGCAAAGGGAATAGCATGCTCATGTGAACGTGAGTGATTTGCCCAGTCACACTGTTAACTGGTTAAATCTGAGATGGGTATAGAGCTCCAGGAGTCCCAGCTAAGGGTCTATCTATAGCAACCCTATCCAACTGAACTTTCTACAGTGACAGACAGCCCTATAGCTGTGCTGTCCAAGACAGTAGCCTTTAGCCATATGAAGCTATTGAACACTTAATCTGTGGCTAGTGTGACTGAGGAACTGAAATCTAATCTAATTTAAATCAGTGTAAATGTAAATAGCCACATGTGGCTACCATATTGGAAAGTACAGACCTGTGTGAACCAAATCCTGAACTAGCCCAGGTTACATGGGGCAGAGGTTCATGTAAAGGGGATGAAATGTTTTTCTGAGATGATGATAAGTGCATTGACCTCAGGGACTTCATTTATTCACTCAGTCAATCAGAAACAAAAATATACTGGGTACCCATTTTGTGCCAAGCACAAGTCTAGACCTGGAGACTGCCTGATTAACAAGACCCTGCTCTTGAGGCATTCACAGGCTAACAGAGGGAAGAGGCTCGGAGGAGTAGTAGCAATCCACTGTGACTGAGGGGACAGAATCGTGCTCTTTTGGGGTTGCTGTAAATGGGAAAAACTGAGGGATAATTCTCCCGTAACTCAACCTTGGATATGCTTAACTCTATAGGTGAAGGTCATGATTTCTAAATTCCACCATTCCCATACCCCAAGGACTTCAGACAAAGGGAGAGGGCTTTAATATAACACACTACACACTTTTTTTTAATCCCCCAAATTCAGTATAGCAAGTGTTAGAAAAAGAAGTAAATTTATACTTCCCTAGACTTTGGCTTTTCATATGTAGAGCATCTATTGCTAAGTTTGGGGAATTGGGCCCCACTGATAAATATTCTTCAGAAATAGATCATGGGACCTCAAATCAAGGATTTTGGTAAGTGATATCCTATTTTAGTCATGGTAAGAAGTCACCAGGCTAAAGAAGGTGCTAATAATGTTTACATATTTTTAAAAAGCACTTTCTCACAAGCAGCACTGTTCAGTCACTTCAAACATTTAAAGCTCCCTGCTATTTCAAACAGAATGTGAACAGTTATTACATCATTGTAAAAAACACTTCCTGACACTCAATTAAACTCATTATGCCTAAATAGTCAATTCCTGCCAATATAACAATTTAAATCACTTCAAAATAATTTGTTTCCAATTATCAGGATCTACTAAATTACCTCCTTAAACCAATCACCTGGAAAAACATTACATGCCAGGGAGGATAAAGAGACTTTTCCCATTATAATTCCAGGACACTTTTCAAGTGCTTCTTCTTATGGTGCATCAGTTTTTCCAGTGGGATCTGGCTCATAGCTTGTCACTCCATCTCGGAGATCCAAGGGGCAAGAACCTAGAGGGTGTGTCCTACTGAGCTAGTTAGTACCAACTATGATTTCCCAGCAAAATTAGCTGGGACTTTGAAAAAATACAGAAGCAAAGGTCCCCTCCAGATGTGCTGTGCAAAAATAAACAACGGGGCTTGAGAATCTGTACTTTTAGAAAACATCTCAAGGGCTTTAATAATGACTAGTTAACAGACTAGAAAATACCATCTTACTCAATTAGCATACTTTATACTGCTACATTTATGATGTATTTTTCAAAGTGTGAAGGTTATCAATGTCAATTTTTCTCCTGAATTAGACCTCAGAACTCCCTAATTCCAAAGTGACCCTCTTTCTCTGTATTATTGCTGACCAGAGCAATGTATTCCCACTGACAATACTTATTTAAATTTCCTTATATGTTTTGTTTGTTTCTTTGTTCACCAATGCTTCTTGAATCTTACTCTTAAATTTTGTTCCTACTGAGGTATGTCCTTTGGTAATTCTTTCAGTGAAGTCTTAGTAGTAAACCCTAAGTTCGTGGAAGTCTAAAAAGGTATTTATTTTGCTGTCATTTAAGAGTGTTACCTTAACTGGTTGTAAAAAGCTAACGGTTGTGTCCCATCAGTACTTAGAAGATATTAATCCATTTTCTGGAATCCATCATTGATGACGAGAAGTCAGCAGTTAAACTGATGATCATTTCTTTTAAGGTAATATGCCTTTTCCTCAGGAGACTATTTTTATGTGAAGTCATTTCAGTAATATGTTTAAGTATGGATTTTTATTTAATTATCATCTTTGGATTCCATGTTCTTTTTCAATATGAGGATTCATAATTTTCTCTATGTATAAAAACATATTGCCATCATCTCCTCAAGTAATACCTCTCTTCCACATGTTGGGCTTCTCATTCTATCTCCATATCTTTTATTTTCTCTTTTATGAGCCCCGTCTCTTTATCTCTTTGAACTGTGTTCTGAGTGATTTCCTCACATCTATCTGTAATTTATTAATTTTCTCCTCAGCTTTACTTTGCTGTTTTACTCGGGTATTAAGGTTTTTAAAGCACTTTGTTTTTCATAACTAGAGTATAAATTTGCCTCTTTTTAGAAATTCTCTTATTATTTATCCAAAATATTTCTTTTTGCATGTTTCTTTCTTGTTCTCTTGAATTTTTTAGAAAAAAATTCTAGTTGAAAACCTCTTCCAGATTGCTCAGTTGTCTCTGTTCTTGTATATCTGCTCACAGTCTTTCATGGGAGTTTGTTTCCTATGTGCTTCTGAGTTCGTGTTCAGAGAGAGTTGTTTCTCATGGGAGACATCTTTTGGGGGAGGCCCAAAGTTTGCTTGCAGACCAGTTTTTATGTTAACTTCTCATTCCCATTTCATGAAGGGAGTGTGAATTCAGAACCCACTCCTGGACAGAGTGGTACTGGGATCTCTGTTTCTTTCAAGTGACTTTCCCCCTCTTCAGAGCCACATCCCCAACCAGCAGGCAGAGTTTTCCTAGTGCTACATCAAGACAGAATGTCCCAGTGTTTGGCTTTAGGCATGATTTGGGGTTCAGTTTTACAGCACACAGGGGTATGTGATTTCAACACTTGCCCTTCAGAGCTGATACTACCCCGGCCCCAGTGTATTTCAGCTCCAACATGCCCATGGGAAATTCCACCTTCAACTTCTACATTGAGTTCTTTTTTTTAAGAATAGTCTAGATTCTGACAACTTAGAATTAAAATAGCTCTGCCATTTACTAGCTGTATGACTTTGGGCAAGTTACTTAACTTCTTTGTGCCTCAGTTTCCTCAACTGTGAAATGGGGATTATAATTGTATCCTCATGGAGTTGCCGTGAAGGTCAAATGAGTTAATATATATGAAATCCTGAGAACAGTGCCTGGCACATGGTAAGCATTAAGTGCACATTTACCATCATTATTTCTTGCTTTCAAGCTTGCTTAACTATTAATGCATTATACATATAGGTATATATTAACACATTTTTATTATATATTATCTTGTTAAGTATATTTTGGTTTGTTACATGTGTATTTGTTTTATACATTTTCTTTCATAATTAAAAAAATATATTGTACATAGATAGCATATGATTTTCATTCTGTTGGAGAAACTTGCCTTTCTAAAGTGAGGGCACGGTGGTAGCAAGCAGAATATGGGAAGCTTACATTATGCTCAGTTGCTATATATAGGATTTGGGGCCCCTGAATTCTCAATGGTTGAATTCTTTTTTCCTCATTGAAAGCTCGGCTGGGCTCTGCTATCTTTCTCTACTTCCCATGGCTGTCACTGCTAATCTTCACAAATTCATCTTTATTTTGAAGGTCATGGAACTCTAGAGATATTTAGATGTATTTGAGCTGGCAGAAGAATTATTTTACTTCATTCATTCCTCCCTACAAAAGGTTTTTTGTTTTTTTTTTGTTTTTTTGCGGTACGCGCGCCTCTCACTGTTGTAGCCTCTCCCGTTGCGGAGCACAGGCTCCGGACGCGCAGGCTCAGTGGCCATGGCTCATGGGCCCAGCCGCTCAGCAGCATGTGGGATCTTCCCGGACCAGGGCACGAACCCATGTCCCCTGCCTCGGCAGGTGAGCTCTCAACCACTGTACCACCAGGGAAGCCCCTACAAAAGGTCTTTTATCTTGCATTTTACCTTTTTATTTGACCACACCAGCAAGTCTGTTTAACTGAATGTGGTATTTTCACAAAGAATAATGATCTGAGGCAAGGGAACCTGTTCCTGAAAGCGGAATTGTAGCTGCTAGTCTTGGCTCAATTTCTGGGGTTTATTAAAAGAGTGTTTATAAAACCACTCTATTTGTATTTACCAAGAATATTAGTGGGGGAAAGGAGCAAAAAGATGGCCTGGGACTCAGAATTCTCTGAGGATAAATCAGTCATTTATTCAGTCATATATATACAAATAGCCAAGACTTGATGCAACGTGTCAGACAGCTCCCAGCCACAGGTCAGCAAGGATTCAGATGGACAATCAACCTTCTCTCATTCCTCAGAAATAAATGAAAAACTAGTCAACTAACCAGCAGACTGCTCTGAGATTTCTTGAGTAGAAGCATCTGAAAGAATTATTTGACCAACCTTTCCTATTCCTATCCTTTCACATTCCAAGCCAGTTAGAAATTCTAGTGAGCTGCTTGCCGTTCTGCTGCAGATGCAATAAAGAGCACCACTTTTCGTGACCTTCTGTTTCTCCTTCCTTCCTTTCTTACCCTTGGAAGCCCAGCAGTAGCCATGTACCCTGTGGGGGCATACAGCTTATCAGAGGAACTTACTATACATTAAACATCCATTTTGGCAAAGAAGCCCCCAAAGATAGTCTTGAACTTGAGTAGGGAGTTTGTGCACTCCATGAAATGGTGTGCAAAATGTGTATGTATATTTTGGGGGCTGGGGTGGGGGAGGGGTGTGTAGCACCACAAAGGGTCGTAGAGTCAAAGCACAGTGAGAAACCCTAATCTGAGAATTCCTTGCCGCACAGCCTTATTCTGCCCACAATACACCAAATGGATAGACTCATTCATATGGGGCACGACTTTGATATGTGTTACACAAAAATGTTTCTAAGCTACAAGACTGAGTTGAGTAAGTGCTTTCATTTGTTCAGATTTCTGTAGATAAATGCACTGTGCTATCAGAGGGAATCAATTCATAGTGGATAGAAAGGTTGGAATTCAGAATTTTAATCTCAATTTCATTAAGTTACAATTAACTCACTTGTTAATTAATTCAAAAAATACTTATCAGAAATCTAGTCTGTGTCAGGCACTGTGCTAGGCTCTGGAGATTTAATGGAGATTAATGCAGACATAGACTCTACTTTCTTGGAGCTTATAAGTTGGATGCCCATCACCAAATAACTTTACCTCTCCGAGACTCATTTTTTTCACCTGTAAAATGGGGTTGTAGTAAGTACTAAAGGAGAAATATATGGGAAAGTGCTTTATAAATTCTACTGTTTCACATTGGAGATTACACACACACACACACACACACACACACACACTCACGGCACAATCATCTTCCAGTCCCTGCAAAGCATAGTGAAGGCCTGATGAAGTTTGGTAAAAGAGATTATGACATAAATCTTCATATTTCTAAAAAGGGGAGGCTGTGCGGAGACTTTCTTAAAGCTGATTAGGACCCTGAGTATGACTGAGGCTTCTCTCAAGAATTTTTGGAAGGAGTCAGGTTATAAATTACAAGCCAATCTGAGCATTTTTTATCTTCTTCCGTGTGCGTGCTCTTCGACTCCTGGAGTGGCAGTAGGTGGATGAACTGACAGACCTCAAAGTCACGGATGGAGACAAGACAATGTAACACAGGTCAGAAAGGTGCCAAGGGTGCCACCTGCAGAAATACTTGCCGCAGGCTGGTCTTGTGAGCATCTTCTCCCCAGACCCTAGGAAGCAAGAAAACACTGTGGAAGAACAGGTTTTAATGGATACTTTGTGTTTGGGAGGAGGGAGATTGGCCTCAGCTTCTCTTCTCTATGCCCAGTTCTCTAAAACCAGCCTGAGGTGGGTGCTCTGGACAGGGTTGGCAGAGAAGATAAACAAAGAAGGCCAGAGAAGCTCCCAGAGCCTCGTGGGATGAAAGGCCATTGGACTGGAGTCTTGCTTCTTTTCTAGATCAAGGATGACATGTGTCAAGTACTTTTTACAGTGGAAGGGTAAAGGCAAGTGGTATACTATTCTCAGAGGGCTTAAACTATGACTTCCAAAAAAAGAGAAAGTATTGTGAGACAGGAAAGGGAACTGGAATGACAAATTAATATCATAAATCCATCATTCCTTCCATATGCACTGCTACCACCATTGACAGAGCTGCCATCTTATGGGGCCATGGACAAAGGCTCCCTTATTGACCCCCTAAATTTTACTTTTGACTTTGTTTTTTTTTCCAGCTAAATTCAGATTATGTCTCTCTTTCCTGTTTAAAACTATTCTGTGTCTTCTTGTACCTGGAAGAAACCTCAAACCCTTTGCTTTGACCTAAAAGACCCTGCATGATCTGGCCCCTTAGATCTTAACAGTTATCTCCTACCCTTCCCTTCTGTCCCTACCTTCCATTCACACTGGCCTTGTTGACTTCCCCAAATTTTCAAGCGTCTTCCTGCCTCAGGACCTTTGCATAGGCTGTGTCCTCAACCTCGAAGGCTCTTCTCCAGATGATTCTCCCTCACAACTCCAAGACTCCTCCCTGGCACCCCATTTAAAGCAAACCTACCCACCTTTCTTTTTCTCTACTATAGAACTCTGGTTGCTTCCTTCAAAGAGCTGCTCTCGTTTGTAATTTACGTGCTTGCTTATTTGCTATCTCCATGACTAAACTATAAGCTCCAGGAGAGCCAAATCCACTTATGTTTACTCACCATACCCTAGTGCTTGAAACATATGATGGCATCCGACAAATATCTATCGAAGGGATAAATAAATGTTTGAATTTCTTTCCCCTTAATTCTTTTTTTAAAAAAAATATTTATTTATTTGGCTGCATCAGGTCTTAGTTGTGGCATGCCGGATCTTCATTGCGGCAAGCCGGATCTTTCGTTGTGGTGTGTGGGCTTCTCTCTAGTTGTGGCACATGGGCTCTCTAGTTGCAGTGCGTGGGCAACAGAGTGCACGGGTTCAGTAGTTGCAGCACGTGGGCTCTCTAGTTGTGGCCCACGGGCTCCAGAGCACACAGGCTCAGAAGTTGCGGCACCTGGGTTTAATTGCCCTGCAGCGTGTGGGATCTTAGTTCCCTGACCAGGCATCAAACCCGTGTCCCTTGCATTGGAAGGCAGATTCTTAACCACTGGACCACCAGGGAAGTCTTTCCTCTTAATTCTTAATTCTTAAGTCTTTCCTCTTAATTCTTACCGAGAACACAGGCAATGATATGGGGCACAATTTCCCAGTGCCTCCTTGCCTTTGCACATGCAGGTCCTTCTATCAGGACTGTATTTTTCCCCTTTGCCTGATCTTTAAACTCACTGCGCATTCTGCTTCAAGACCCAACACCACCCTTTCTTCTTCTGTGAAGCTGTTTCTTGTCTCTCCTTTGTGTCTTCTCACTACCTATATAGATCTTTATTAGTGTTGACGACACCATATTGTGATTGCATGTTTATATTTCTGGACCCCTCTCCCCCCACAGTGAACTGTCTAAGGACAGGAAGCACGACTTACTCCTCTTTGCATCTCCAGCGCCAGCGTCTGGAATGCCATAGTCACATGATACACATTTGCGAGGAGCCTACAGATTTTTATACATTCCACAGAAAAAGACAGAGTGCGGGGAAAGCCGGCCAGTCCCGGTGGCTCCTGCCAAGTGGCAGGGCTGGTGGTGGTGTCCAAAATCTGTTTCTCCTGTTGAACAAAGAGCTGTCTATGAACAGAGAGGATGGGATGGCCCCCTCCCCTCCCTGCAGGCCCCATTCAGGAGTGAAAGCAGCCTGTGTCCATGCCTCACTAGGGTTTTCCTTTCCTTTGAGAGGAGACCATTCTTAAGGCAGATTTTCAAGCTGAAGTCATCCAGAACAAAAGCTGCTTGCCAGCTGGGGCCCAGCAGCCTGGTGCCCCTCCCCCTGCAGCCCGGGTGCCATTACCGCCTAATGGGAGAGGTGTGTGAAGGCTTCCGGTGCAACATCTGGCCAGGGCCACTGTCAGCTGGGGAGACCGAGCCCAGCGACTTCCCAATCTGATTTCTTGAGATTGTTCGAGGTGCCTCTGAACCGCAGAGCAAGTGAGGAGAAGGAGAGGCCAGTCCTGGGGTGAAGCCATTAGGAAGGCTGAGGCCAGCCTCCTTCTTCCCACGCTTGCTTTCCCTGCTGGCCACCAGGAGACTTCTGCTTCCCACAGCTGTGAACTCAGGCCCTTGAGAAGGATGAGAGCCTCTGCTTAGGACCCGAGGGGCTGAAGGGCCGGCTAGATGCCACCTAGGCAGCAAAACTGATTTTGTTCTCATTAACTCAGGTCCATGCCCCGTCAGGATTTCCTAACTCCGAATGCTGTCTCTTCCATGCCTTTTCCAAGGACCCTCACATTCTCCCTTCTATTCATGCCTCCCTTCGATGGTAGAGCTGGGACACTTAGACTCTATTCTGGATCTTTCTTTCTGCGTCTTTGCTCTCTGCTAAAGGCAGCTGTTCTGACAAAGATTTCTGATGGCAGCACCTAGCTATGTTCAGGGAAGGTTTTTTTGTTTTTTAATTTTAACAGTGACTTCTGAAGACCAAGAAAAAACTCAGAGGAACAAGTGGAAATTTCAGGTTCTGTGGTAGGCTTTGGCGGGCAGCCTTGCATTTCAATAATTCCTCAAATCAGTTCCACCTAGGCACTGATTCCAGGTCTGAGTTTTTTTCCTTCTTGAGGCCCAGACGAACATGAGTTTGGATTTTTGGAGGGTCCACGTTGGCTAGTGAAGTGTCTGTAAACTAGCTGCAGACCAACACAGCAGACGTTATCTTAATGGTACTGATAGATCGGGAGTGTCATACATCATTAAAATAGCTGATTGATTAGAAGAAAATAATTAGCTTGCCCTGACTTGCTGGAAAGCTTTTTGACATACCAAGAAGGAGATATGGAAGGGACGAGGGGTCATCCATCTTTTGATCATTTGTTTTCCCTCCAAGGTGATGAAAATGGCCCTGATAACCCTTAGGAAAGGGAAGAAATATAAACAAGTCCTAGTTCTTCTTCGCCATTTACTCACAGAGAAGCTATCTGCAGACTTTCTGGAGTGTGGTGTGTTTATTACAGTTACAAAGATACACTCCTTTAAATCAAACACTCTGTTAGTGCCTTGGAGTTGTAAATCAGTGGTTCTTTTCAAGTGACTTGATAGAATGTGATATTCTGCTTTCCCTTGACAGGATATAAACACAGAAACCTAAATATTATAATCAAGGCCAGCCATTGGCAGGCAGGGCTATGCAGAAGGGCACGGAGATTCTAGTGGTTTTTCGATGCCCTTCTTGCCTTCTGTGTATCTGTCTTTCTCTGGGTGTTCATAATCAGCCTCTCCACGACTTGGGAGTCAAGCTGACAAACTTATTTATACTCAGGAGTGATACCGTTTAAGGCAATCTTACGCTCAGAGACGTTTGCATTTTAGCTAAAGGCACAAAGAATCTTAAGCCAAAGGATGTCTCTAGAGAGGTAGTCTGCTGATGTGATGGGCCTTCTCACTGTCCTGGAAATCATGCTGCTGACTCAGTGTCCCCCCCATAATACCGCACCCTTGCACCCTTGGGGGACAGAGGATAGAGTAAGAGCAGATCTGGATCACCTGGCAGCCTTCAGCAGATTCTGAGATCTACCCCCTGCCTCCCTTCCCATTCTTACTCTCCATCATTGCTTCAAAGAGCTACACACGAAAGTAGGTTATTAGGCTTGTGTTAGAAAATAAAATGGTGGAACTCCATTGGCCAGGAGAACAATGTGAGTTTGGGAGCCAGCTGGAATGGGGCATTCCGCCCTATAACAATCAAGTGATATTGCTCACATCACTTAATGCCTCTGCAGCAATAGACTACTGACCTTACAAAGCCTTATGAAGCTTGCGTCAGGCAATGTAGGACAAAATGATTAGCAAGTAAATATTAGTTTTTTTCCCTTTTAAAAGATAATTAGGAACTCTGAATTTCATCTGAATATAATATGTTGACTTTCAACTGTTAATCAACTTGTACAGCCTTAAAAATATATTTTTCACTTTTTTTCTGAGCATATAAATAATACACACTCTTTGTGGAAATTTGGGGAACTAAAAGAAAAGAAAATCCCATATAACCTTTCTTTAGGCGGGATAACTAAGTTGTTTGTTTTTCAAAAAAATTTCCAGTATTTTTTCAATGCATATGGCCCCCCCCCTTTTTTTTGAAGAATGTTTGCCATCATACCACACACACACATTCTGTTTTGTGGTTTTCTTTTCTCCTCTGACACATCATGAGCACTTTCCCATGTCATTAAAAGTGCATGGTGTGTATGTGTTTTATAGTTGCTGCCATCACTAATGAGAGCCTGTTAGTAAGATGACACTTGTTCCTCTAGTACATATGTCAGTCATTGAAATGACTGCTTCCAAGCAGTAGTGGCTGCTTTGGGGTTATAATTTTTAATACCCTCAATTCCAAAGCTGGCTCTTGGCAAGACCCTGGGTTCTTGCTTGGATTTTTGTCTCTGGTACAACTGGATCTGGGAATAGGGATATAGGATGGCAGTGGATTTCAGCCTACTTCTTCCACTGGCCAGAAGTTCCCTCTGCACTCCATGACAAAAGGCCACGCCTCAAAATCAGTTATCAGAAGAGGTCCTTCAATCCACAACTGGCTCCAGGACAGTTGTGGCAAAATGGTTTTTGAAAGAATAAATGCATGCATGAGGCAAGTGGCCTTCCATTCATTCAGATATAAGGATTCCGTATTGGTTATCCATAGTTATTCTCAGCACGATCTTATGGGTAATTTTTAGCATTCTCTTTTATGTTAATTAACTTCTCTGTGTCTCAGTTTCCTTTCCTGCCAAAAGGGGACAATAACGGTACCTATCTCGTAGGGTTCTTGGGGTGTTGAATGAATGAATACCCGTGAAGTGCTTTCAACAGTGCCCGGCAATCAGCAAGCTCTCATGAACCTTAGCTGTCCTTCTCCTCCTCATCATCGTTATTATGATTATGTGCTTTCCTACATCTTATAAAATTTCTGCAGTGAGTCCAGCTACCCATACATACAATATTTTTTAAAAGAAATAACACATATGGAATTCCTTGGCGGTCCAGTGGTTAAGACTCTGTGCTTTCATTGCCGAGAGCCCGGGTTCAATCCCTGGTCGGGGAGCTAAGATCCCACAAGCTGTGTGGCACGGCCAAAAAAAAAGAAAAGAAATAACACATAGCCAGGGGAACATAGCCTCTTAGGCCAGTGAAGTGCAACAGAATTGGAGGATTGATTAGATACCAGGAAAAGGAGGTTACCAATGGGGACAGAGAGGGACAGGCAAGAAAACAAGGGAGGGAAAAAGGAAAAGAGTGAGAAAGGAGAGGACAAATGAAGGGCTGGCCAGAATGCAGGGGTGAGGAGGACCAAGCTTGTGTATTTCAAAGTTGCCGCATGGAACTTGAGCTCACTCCTCTAGCACCCTGAGGAGGGGGCTCGCAGAACTGCTACTGCTCTCCATCCCCTTCCCCAGTTCGTAAAAGGGAAATGGGTGGGCAGGGGGGAGCGACAAGAAAGTAAGAGTAGGAATTGGAAGATGAGAAAATGGAAGCTTGGGAAGATAAATCGACTTGTGAAGGTCTCAGCTAACTGCAGGCAACCCCGGGTCTAGAACTCAGCTTTCAGGATATCCAGACTTGTTCCAATACCTCTCCACCCCACCTCCCAATTTCTGTCTGTACCTGGAGGCCAAAATGTAAAACCTGACCCAAGAATTTGGAATCTGCACCTTGGCCATTAGGGTGGCCATAGATTCAGAGCAGAACAAAGATGCTGGCCAGTCGAAGTTTCCCCCAATGACTTGTGGGGGATTAGAAAAGACCCCTATACCACCACCTGCCCCCCACCGCCCTCTCCGCTAACTCCCAATCCTCCTGGTCGTGTTTTCTAGACCTGTCTGTCCTTGCAGGAAACAGTCAGGGCAGGTGCCAAGCCAACTGCTTCATCAATTAACAGCTCATTGTATTCACTGTGCAAAATGTAAGGGAAAGGATCCATTGGATATTTTAGTTTGATACCCGCCGGTGAATGTGTGCTGTCAAAGTGCCCTGGCTGAGCACGACTCAGAAATCTCTTCCACTTCTAGGCTGATGGGCTTGGCATCTGGAATCACAGGGTCTATGACAATACTATATTTACTATTTTTTTTTTTGCATCTATAGAGTATTTGGTGCTACAACTTGCAAACCATGGTTGGACTTAAGAATATTTTTAATATGTAAGGATAATGGTGTTATTTTTCTGCCACTCATTTGACTGGATTGTTGCCTCAGATATGAATGTGTGGGCTTCCCTGGTGGCGCAGTGGTTGAGAGTCCGCCTGCCGATGCAGGGGACACAGGTTCGTGCCCCGGTCCGGGAAGATCCCACATGCCGCGGAGCGGCTGGGCCCGTGAGCCGTGGCCGCGGAGCCTGTGCTCCGCAACGGGAGAGCCCACAACAGCGAGAGGCCCGCGTACTGAAAAAAAAAAATGAAAAAAAAAAAAAGAATGTGTGCCCTGTGAGGGAAACGTGTGTGTGTGTGTGTGTGTGTGTGTGTGTTTTGGTTCATAAAAGGTGGGGAGTAAACCCTGAGAGTAAACCTGTCACCATACAAGGTCATTCCAGGGGCCTCCGTACCATGCACACCGTGAGATGGCCAAGTCCTTGTTGCTCAAATAAACTAACTTTGAACAAAGGCAATTTAATACAAGGAAGAGGGAAGAAAGTAAAATTGGCACCCATTAATTAAGGCTATTTAGTGATATTTTCTATGGAAAAGGGTGTGAGTTGTGTGATCTGCTATCTGGCAGCTGTTGAACTCCCCCGCCCCGGCAGTGAACAAGGATTGGAGCCCAGGGAAAATCATCGGGTAGGACACAAGATTGCGTACACTTGGGCTGGTACAGAGACTGAGACAGGGTTCCTTAAGAAGATGCCATATTCTTTGAGAGGAGGATTGTTGTATACATCAGGGCACTCTGAATCAGCCTAATTTATGCCTCTAGAAGTGATATTTTCTTCCCATGTCAAAGCTTCATAACACCTGAGAAAATAAGTAGGAATGTCTTTGTGGTTATGAACTTTATGTGAATGATGACAATTTTGAGATACATGCCAAAATAAAATAGTCCTTATTTTCCTCATTCCTCTCAAGGTCGTGGTCTGGACTTGTTCAGGTCTAAAACCTGTAGCAGAGGGCCCGTGGGAGCCTCCCCCTCCCAAGGAGAGCAGAGTTCCCTTTGTTCCCTCTGGAGTCACTGCCGAGCGATACAGCTTAACACCAGCAGATGGCATGTGGCGTCAGGCTCCTGGGCACTTGAACCTGGGAAAGCCATCTTTTCTCTACCATAAGATTCTAAATTTTAGTTACGAATAAAAATGTGATTGTTTTAGCTATTAGGTATTGTGCTTGCATATACATTACTGACACTGTGTATAAAATAGATAACGAATGAGAACTCTACTCAATGCACTGTAGCGACCCGAACGGGAAGTCCAAAGGGGAGGAGATATGTGTACATACATGGCTGATTCACTTTGCTGTACAGTAGAAACTAACACAACATTGTAAAGCAACCATACTCCAATAAAAACTAATTTAAAAAAAGATACTGTGCGTGATCATCTAGCTGTGTCTTTCTATGATGTCCAGTTCACCCGTGGTAGAAACAGAACCAGATATAACTCAGACACCATCTCAGTCATTTCTTAAACTAGAAATGAATAAGGCTCGCTCTGTTCCTTGACTTGTCCAGGACATTCTTGGGAGCCTGATAAGATGCTGAGGAATGAAATAGCAGGAGTAGCAAACAATAGATTCTGGGGAGAAGAAAAGAGAAAAGAAGAGAACGAGAACACCTTCCCAAACATGTTCTGAGCCTGGAAGCAGATGTTCATCACAACCCCCTCCATTCTCCTTTCCCAGCCCAACAAAGATGCCTGGGACCAGAGTGGAGTTTCCTAGAATGCCTGCTGCTGGGGTATAGTTAGAGATGGTTGAAAGCATCACTTGGGGTTTTGAAAGTAGGTTATTCCCACACTTAGCAAAGAGAATTTAACTTAACCTCTTGTTTTCAGGCCAGCACCTTGGCCCTGAGCTCCTCTAGGCCTGGTATACCCAGTCTGGAACTTCAACAGAGAAGAAACTTCTAGTCCTCTAAGGGGAGAGGAGGGAGGAAGGGACAAGCGGAAGTATAAATGCCTGGCTGCATGGGTGTGGAGGAAGGAGCCTAGAGGCCCACCTTCCACAGGTCTTCAACCAAATCATGTTTCAGCTCCCTGCTCCACCCTCACTTTCTATAGTACATCGTGTCTCTAAGGCCTGAATCTTTCAGGGTCTCTTAGGAGCAAATTGCTCATTAGAAAAAAATCTTCTTTAGCAGGTACCTGTCATTCTATTAACCCCCTGCTCTACATGTTCATAGTTTCCCACATTGTTAGTCTTACTTTCCCAGGGAGGAAATTCCCAGCATCTCACGCTAGGGAGCAGGCATGTGACCTAAGGTCCACCAATCAAGCACATCCACGTGAAACTCTGGTTTGGACGTCGGCGACCCGAGGAAACAGACTGGGTTCTGACCACTGCGCATCCACGTTGCAGGCGAAAGTGGCGGCAAAGAGCAGTGGTGGCAGCAGCGTCCACATCGGGTCATTTCTGTGTGCCTAGGAGCCTAGCCTTGCGCTTCTTTTTCTCCAGACCTCCCGCTGAGTCACGGAGCTATGAATAACTCTTAATAAATGCCGCCTAAACCAGTGTGGATGGATTCTCTAGTTTGCAACTGAAAAAGGAAGGAAATAAAGAAAGGAAGAGAAAAGAAACTAATTTTAAAAATTGGTCCATGAAAGCAGGGTAAATCTAGGATCTATCAGACTCGAAAATGTGGAATTGGGCTTGGGGATGGGGGGCGCAGTTCAGCAAAGGAGGCAAGGTGTCTTTTGTTATGCACCAAGTACTAAAAGTAGCCAATTCTGTAGGGACCCTCTAACTGTGGCCACAACCTAAGCTAGAGGGAAGCCCCATGGTGTGGAGCTTTGAAAGGCTGACAATGACAACTGCTTCTTTGTCCCCCAAAGAAGTAGTTAGAAACCATGACTTCAAAGTAGTCACCTTAGCTAGTGAGACCCCATGCTTTTCTCCCATTAATTAACAGCTCTCTGTAAGACATCTTGTTCAGACCCACTGGAAAACTTCAAGTTCAGTGGATGTCTCACCATAAGAAGCTATGACTTCAAATTGTTTCGAAGTGGGCATTGAGGAAGGACTAGGAAAGGACAGATGACTAATGTCAGAAGGAACAGGAGGAAATCTTCGGGTTTAAAGGCTGTTCACACAGGATCTTTGGCCATTGTCTACATGTACTTGCCATTGACAGGAAGCAAGGAGAAGAGAAGCCAACTGAGATTTTTAGGAAACCACATTGTCAAAGATGCCTCAAGTCTGCCTGGTGAACACCTATGATTTTATCCTGAAAACAAGTCTCAGGCCTCTAGGTCCACACCAGCAGGAAGAAGTCTATGAAATCTGTATATCCCCCGCTAAAGCTACGTTCTTTATTACTTACCCAGGATGAATTCATATGGGATAATTTACAAGGAGATTACCCCAGAGGGCAGTTTCTAGAATCACCAACCAAGTAAGTGGACTGGGAGTCATTGCTGTCTCTATTCAGCTGGATTTGTTATTTGCTATTGCTTAATGACTGCTGAGTGTTTCTTAGTCTTCTACTTTTTAACCTGAAAGTTTATAAATCTTGGTTATCCTGTCTCTTCTCCACTGCTGTATAATGAGTGTGTTGGGAAATGACTCATCTTTGAGGTTTGGGCTTTCAGTAAATAACAGTTTAAAAACTAAGTGTTTTTTAAAGTCCTTACTATTTAAAACAGAAGATTATTCTGAAGAAGGAAGACCCTAGAATGAGAAGAAACGTGTTCTGGACTCAAAATATTATTCAGCTATATTAGCAAGGACTGAGGTCTTAAAGGGGCTCCAGATACTAGTAAGAATCATTGTGTTATCCTCTTTCTCATCTGTTGGATGTTTTTCTTTTTGAACATGTGGTTGATGAACTGGGAGAAGGGAAGTGGTCTAGAGAGAATTAGGGTGGGTGTGTAGATAGGATACAGGTGGCCATTCAAGATGGGGAATGGTCACCTGTGAACAGAAACCATGTTGATCTCTCTGTTCTGTTTGCCCCTCTTCACTGCTCCTTATCATGCCCTCCTACTTTGGCTCTATCAAAGTGGCCCCATCCTTCTTCTCAACCCAAATCTACGGCATAGTTAATCCAGAGGACAGTTAAGGTGCAAATGAAAGTGGCTCAAACCCCTTTGCAGGTGTGGGGAAGGAGTTTGGATTAGGCAGTGGATGGGCTGGAGGTGGAGGTGAGAGGAGCTTGTGGCTTCCCTAATGAGCTCCAATTCAGAGCTCATACTTCTGCCGATCATCTCCAACCCAGAAGTGCTGTCTCATCCCTTTGGTTCCCTTAATACCTACTCATCCAACCAACCAACCAAATCAATCAAATCAATCGATCAATCAGTCAAAACCAAGATCTTTGTGGGTGTAGCAGAAGGCAGAGGGAAGCCAAGGTCTTTTTCAAAGTAATGCAAATAACTTAAAAACCTCAGAATTCTCAAGGCTAGAGAGACTTGGCCATTTCTGCTAACTCAGGTTCTAACACTACCTTCCCCCCTCCCCTCCTATTGTTTCTTCGGTCCCTCGATCCTTCTCTTCCTGCCTACCTCTCAAGAGTAATCATCTCACCCTACTAATTGTGCCCATATTTGAACGCAGAACAATTCAGCCTTCACTCTATTCTCCCCTCTTCTTCCAGACTCTGGGTCTGATTTATCTTTTTACACTCAATAACCTATTAAGAAATTATAATAAAGACTATTCCTCCCTAAGAAGAATTCTGAGGTAGCTGTTAATTATCCTTTAACCCTCTTACACACAGTTAAAAGGGTTGTTGTTGTTTTGATTTTAGCTTTTACTTATTGTTAGAATGGCTATTGTTTTGGTAAATAGTACTCATAAAAATTTGTCCAAAAACTCAGAAAAGTACAAATAAGTGAAAAATTTGTAGCCTCTAAAACTCAGTATCTCTTAAGGACAGTCCCCATTTCTCCCATGTCTCATTCATAGCTTTCAACCTCCCCTCTCTAAGCAAAGGATCATTGGCTTGACTTTTTAGGGCTGCCTCACTTAATTTTAGAGAAATATAGATCCTGTTTGAGATCCAAGGAGGCATTTGTCAGCATTAAGGGCCTCCCTTAGCTCCACCTATGCCCCCAATATTTAGCAGGTGTTCTTCATAGTTTGTGGTTTGGGATTGTAGCTGTTTCCTTGCTTCATTCGTGATACGGAGATTTTTTCCTTCTATTTTTGTTCCATGTATTGTTTTCATTGGACTTTTAGGAAGAGGAATGGCATAAGTGTTTTTACTCTGCTGTCTTTAATAAGAAGACCAAGGTTTTAAAGTAATTATGTGTCTGCTTTTAATTTTTTTACTTCAAAAAAACGTTACGAGAAGAAGGTATTCAAAACTCCAGTTAATTTTCAGTTGTTTAGGCGGCTGATAAAGAGGAGCTTCCCTGAACTGCAGTCAGTTCCTTTCTGAAGATGGCCTTCCCATGGCACTGGTACCCTGGTTAGAATTTTCCCAGGGAGAGATGGCCTAGCTCCCTGAGAGCTATCACCATAGATTGCCCATGCGGAGAGAGCAGACCACAAATTACACCAGCTGCAAACACTTACATAGCACATGTAGGGAGGATACATGCCCAGAGAATCTGATGCCCAGAGACTGAGAGGACTCATACCTCAGCTGCAGAACAGCAGGAGCCTGCAGAGGAAGACAACCTGCGAGTTACACGTTCCTCCCCCTGCTCCATGAGGATCCATAAACTTCTCCATCATCCAGATGCCACCCTGAGAAGAAGGGAGAAGGGAGAGCCTCAGAAGGTAGAGAATTGTCTCTGATAGGGAACTTCAATGGTTGCACTGCATGAATACGGCCCCCCCGCCTTTTTCACCCTGAAAGAGGCTGTTTAGCAAATTTATTTCTGCCGTCTGTAGGAATGAGAGCTTCAGAGTGAGATTAAATCAGTTATAGAAAACAAATACATAAGCTACTGTTTTGGTACATCTGATCTGTAAGATGTAAATCTTGACCCTACAACGTTTGCGGTGTCATCTCCATCGTTCTTCAGGAAGCAGCCTGCTAGAATGAAAACTGCATGGGACTGGGAGCTGACCTCAGTGTAGTCCTGGCTCTGCCACAAACTAGCTGGCTGATATTGGTTAAAACAATCTTCTAGTTCTAAATTTCATCAACTCTAAAAATGCAGGGGTTGGAGCAGATCCATGATTTTCAAAGGGTCTTTTTATTTATTTATTTTTTTAGCTGTGCCCTTTTACTTAGATGGACAATGTGTAAAACAGATACAGTTGGAGTTTGCTCTGGCAAGTGGGGAGGTGGTGTCTGGGACCACATGTTATGGGGAGCCCCTTGGGCGCCCCCAGGAGTTTCTAAGTCACTACTGAAGACTATGATCTCTGGTCCTTTTTGATTCTAATCCTCAATGATCCAATATCTGCCCAAGGCCAGAAGTAGCTGGCAGCAGCATGAAATAATCTGTTCTGTGGTCCACGGGCATCTGAGGAGTTTGGTGCTAACTTGTGTTTTGGGGGAGAAGACAATTATCTTACTGTTAAAACAAAAAAATTCCCGGAACTTCATGATGGGTAGAAGTTCCCCCATTTACAACCAGGGGAAAAAAAGCTTGAGGTAACCCATGAACTAAAAACTGGGTCACCATTGTGTGATTAACATGGCAGAGTCATGTCCAAGACTCAGCAACCATTTAGCATTTCATATATGCTGGGTACTCTCTCTGTCATCTGATTGAGTCCTGATAGCACCCCAAGAGGTAGGTATGATACTCATTTTACAGATAAGAAGAGCAGGTTAAGTAACTTGCTCAAATATCACACACTATTACAGAGAATAACAACTTTTTTAAAAAACATTTACTGTCATAAATAAGATGTTCACATATACTATCAGTGAACCCAAACCATGGAACTTCTCATCCCACAGAACCTACCGTTCAGTGACTCTCAGAGCATTTTTACACATGAAATGGATAAGGAAAATGTTTGAGACAAACAATCTGAATTTTAAATGCAGACCAAAAATCCTTGCAGTGGTAAAGAAAGCCTGTGGGTATTTCAGGGAGGTTTACCAAGAAAGCAGGCATCTTCCCCTCCACTTTATGGACTTACATTTTAAGAAGCTCAGCCATTCCAGTCCATGCAGAAAAATACTCTCAGAGGAATATTTACAATGTGGATCTTATATTAAACATTTGGTTTTATAAACTTAAATATTTGTAAAAGCATATGTGGAATAAATTTTAGTCCACAAACTGAAGTGTGCAAAACATATCAATTTCTTTCTTTCTTTAAATCAGCTTAGTTTTCTGACTCTCAGGCACCATCCTTCCTCTGAGATGGCAAGAATTGCTATGTCCTCCTTGTTGGGAACCCCTCTCCTTCCGAGACTCACACCAGAACCCAGAAGGTTTACTTGGAATGAAGACAATTGAGGAAGGGCCTCTACTCTCCAGTCTTTTAAGGTACCATTGTTGTTGCTCTGTGGAGCCCACAGTGGGGCCCTGGATTTTGGCGGCGCCATTTGGGGTTAGGGGACTTTGCAGAGGGTGCCCCCCTCTAGGCGCATCAAGAAGCCATCTCCTCTGGGCAGGGGTAGCTGCATGGCCATGTGACTGTGTAGTTTCACAGGGCTCCATGCTCAGCAGAGCCCTGAACTTGTTCTAGTGCTCTGCTGTGGCCATCTTGAAATTTGAACAAGGGCCACCATGGTTTCATTTTGCACCGAGTCCCCCAAATTGCATAGCTGATCCAGCTCCAGGTTTAAGTCACCGCCTCCTCTGCTCACCTTCTCTGCAGAGCCTGCAGTCTTGTTCCTCTACCTCCTTAAGATGAAGAGCTTCTCTCTCTAACTCTCTGTCCTCCAAAGCCTCATCCCTCTTCCTTAGAGTCTGGAGTACTTGTTATTTCTTCAGTGGCCATAGGCCTTTGCAACAACACAAGAAGAACTACAGACTTTTCAGGGGCGTCTGCCTTGCATCCTGCAAAAATCCCTGAGGCAAGGAAGCACACAAAGGGCTGGTTCCTACTTGAAATGAGAAAAGAAGACAAAACAAGTATGTGGGGAGAAAAACGATACCTTAATTTGTCAATAACTTATTATGTCACATGTATAGTTGTGTTTTAGTTAACCCTAAGTTATTTTCATGATCAATTTTGATGATTTTGGCCTATAAAATGGGTCTCTAGGACCAGAGCCCCAACACACATTGCTGCACCCATAAAAAGCAAGGGCACAGAGATCTAAAATGGGTTTCGCTATTAGTAGAGCGATCATATACATTCTAGCTTAAACTGGGACATTTTTCAAAGGGACACTATTAATGGTTACACAGGAGCATTAAGAGTGAACTGGGGCCACTATGGACACACAGGGATACATTGTGCCCCCTGTACAGAGTCAGGATTTGAACAAGTATGTGTGGAGCCCACTGTCTTTTGATATTAATTAGAATAATCTGTAGCCAGTTCAACCAACTGCCGTGAGTGCTTTATCTCACATCCATTCAGTTGTGGTCCTGTTGACATGGCCTGAGAAAGACTAGGTTCACAACCAGAGAATTTTATTCATGAAAAGCCCAAGAGCTGCATTCCTCAGTTGCAATTGGCCAGTGCTCCAGGCATGAATGGGGGAAGTTTCATCTTCAATATTTACTAAAAACAGACGCTGAAGTTTGAGAAGCAAATGTAAAGTGCTCATTCCAAAAGCCTTTTTATATACATGTTAAATCAGTTTGTGGGAAAAAGACCACAGAGATTGTTTAAACATTCATACTGATGACACAACTGTTCGAAAATATGCAGTTCCTTGTAGTTATATGTGGAATTAACTGCATATGGAGGAAGTCATCTTTTGAAACTGGATTAAAAGGAAATAGTTCATAACTCAGTGATATCAACATGCACACCATTGTGCCTGGGACTCAGCTTCACCTAGTCTTTCTTATCTCAGCCACTGTCTGAAGACATTGCTTTCTTGCTTAAGGCATCACAATTGAAGTGTGTAGCTCTGTGAAGGAAAAAAAAAAAAAAATTCTGGGTCCAGAATGGAAGCGATGTCACTTCAGCCCATGTGGTACTGTTGGGAGTCTCTTTCTGACCTTGGATTCTGGAGTTCAGCTCACGTGTGTCCACCCCTTTGTGGAGGATGCAAAGAGCTGGTCCCTCTCTATGCTTCAGTTCCTTCAGAGTAATGTAGCCAGTGTTTGGGAGCACAGTTTCCTCCCTCATCACACATCACAGTTCAATATTCAGCCTTAAATGAATTACCCAGAGTTCTTAGCAGGGCATCTTGTTAACCACAAAGCAGTTAGAGGGCTATGTTTAGAGAGAAACGGCTTATCTCTTTCACTCCAAGGCAAATCAGCAGTCATTTCCTAGAGATGGTCTTAGCATGGCTCTGGGGCTCCAGTTTCCCTACGATACAATCAGCCCTCAACCAAGGCTACATAAAGTGGTGGCACTCCCCCGTATGTCTTACTCATGGCAGTAATCACACTTTTAGTACATCTGTTGTTTTTAAATTTCCAGTCCCTATTAATTCTTCCTTTTTTTCTTTTTTAAAATATGAGGAGTTGAGAATACCCATATTCACTTTGAAGTACCCTCACTTAAATGAGAGATTTGGGAAAAAAATCGAGACATAAGGCAATCCTGAAAATATGAATAAAAGAATATAAATATTTCTCTAGCCTCTCTAGTCTTCATTAAAATACACAAGACGAAGAAACTGGTTTGCCCTTCTATATTTAATTTGGACTCTGACCTCTTTGAAAACTTCAGCAATATGATTAATTTTAGCTTATCTTCTGGAATGTCTCTCTACCTATAAATAAGTCTATTCATCTTCAGAAGAGCATAAATATCCCTCCTGTTTTACAGTTATTTTAAAATATCTCTTACATATAATTGTAATGGGATCTATTTCCAGGACAATAGCTAAGTATCAGTTACATTTCCATCATGCTCTATTAGTTTCATGGTTGGAAAACTTAAGGAAAAATAAGTTTCTTTGGATGAATATGAATCCAGCGTTAATCGGAGTAACATGAATAATTCAAAGAGCAAAGAGACCCTGATATTCGATCTAACAAGACCAAAAAAGAATAAGAAAAGAGAAGAGAAGGAGACAGAGAAAGGAAGGGAGAGAAGAAAAAGAAGAGGAGGAAAAGAAGGAGAGCTTGGGAGCTTTTAACTTCAGGTAAAGGGATAAAAAATTCCTTTATTACATTTTTTATGTTATCCCACATAAGGTTGGAAAATCAGAAGAGCCTTTGCTACACTTCATTAGTGTCTGATTTTCCACTTTTCTGTCTCCCAGAGCCTGCAGGTTCATGTGAGGTCCACGTAGCCACATAGGAAAGCGCTTTGCCTACATGAACACACTAAACCCAGCATTGCATTATTTGATGCCTTGAGGCAGGGGATGTTAAAAATTATTTCCAGTGTGAAGTTATCTTCAAATAATTAATAGTACTTATAACAATAATCTATGCTTCAAACTGGTGATAAAAGCAGCCTGTTCAAGGAGAGATGGCATATTCAGCTATTAAAAATCATATTGCTATGGGAAAAAGTTAAGTGTCTGATATTTCTAGGGCCACAATTCATTTCCTATATTTGAATTCGAACTTTTAAAATGAAAACTTACACATGGAGAATTACACTTGGGACTCACACATGGGAAATGAATTACCAATTTTTTTGCTTTCTAGGACAATCCCCCATTGGAAGAACGGACTTTCCATCAGGAGACAAAGGACATGCTTTTCTCCGGAGAAATATCTCCCCATTGATAAATAATGAGCAAACGCAGAACACTTAAGTAGTGTTCCCGCCAGTAGTGCGAGCCGTGTCAGCACTAACCAGCTGGTCCTTGTCTCTTTTGCAGTCAAAGAAAATGGGAACTCAGCATGTATCCGAGTTCCCAAGGATAGGAAGATTTGAGCTGCCAGGTGTGCACGTGGGCAGAATGCCCAACTCCAGGTCATCTTACAAAAAACCTTGCTCAGGCATGGCCAGCAAAGGAAAGCAAGCAAAAGGCCACCGTTGCTATTTCTGCAACATGGTTACTCTCTGCAAGACATCCTTGTGGTGTTTTTTTTTTGTTGTTGTTGTTTTTCCCAGTTGTTAAATAAACGTTCAGGGAGCACATTAGAGTCATGAAAGAAGGTTGGAATGGCGGGCAGTTCAAGTGTCGTGATTTCTACCATTCATGAAATCAACACAATTCTTTCAGTAATCAAAGGTGCGTTCAGAGGAACCAAGAATGTGGCAGGCAGGGGTATTGAGTGAGGAACTGCCAAATAACTGTCACCTTTGGCCCATTTGCTTCTATCTACACCATCTAGGAATGGGGATCGTATTTATTAACACACTTTTCAGGCAGAGCTTTCAAGTATTCGCATGTAATTATTGCGGAGCAAATCTTGGGCAATCCACTTTGCTTTTGTCTAACCCAGAAACGTAAACTGGAATGAGAGTGATTTTCTGCATAATTTGATCCAATGGAAGAATACTCTGGCGTCACGTGGTGATGTCAAGGTTCTTGCAGCTCATGCCTTAGAACCCAGTTACATGGGAGACCATGTTTGAACAATGTCCTTTAAAGAATTCAGTAACTAAAACCCACTGGAAATGAGCCAAGACAAGCCTCTTGAATGCCAAATTCCACTCTAGTGGGTCAAGCTATTGGATGGCTCAAATGAATTTGGGCCAGGAAAAAAAGGGCCTCCTTTCCCTCAATAGTTGGTTTTTTGTCTGAATTAGATAATGGCTTTACTTTTCAACTTTCTTTTGCCTGCATGGAGTAGAAAGGCAGCGCTACTTTTTTGTCTTTTGTTGTAATAGAATTATTACCTGTAATTCTCAGAAGTCATTCTCATGAAAATGGGTAACTTTTGTATATATCAAAAAGAGCCACCTAATTTATAGTAGTGATTTATGCTTTTATAATTTTTTTTATTTGTTCATTGTGATTCATTCAGCAAATATTTACTGGACAAACAAAAGACATATTATCCTTATGTATCATGCCCATTGTTTCAGAAATCTCCTACCAGCTGAAAAATCTCTTAAGGATTAAGAAGCACCAGGAAAAGGTGAAAAAATTTTGGAAAAGTTTTCCTGCAGAGGCTATGTTTTTTTAAAAACAAAAAATTCACCTCATAAGGCCCATGTATACTTTGAAGCTGACTTGGCACCTTTTGCTTGAAAAGATTTCAGGTATTAACATTTAATCCTGACTTTAGTCCCCACACCCCAGATACACTGTACCTCTCCTTGAAGACTGGAGAAGTGGAAACCTTTATATTGTGACTTTTCCTTCACTGGATGATCATTTAGATCCAGGACACTTGTCTCTGACCTACTCAACTCACCAGGTCATCCTGTAAAGTCAGAAAATATGAAATAAGGCTACAGGGAAGGTGGAGTTTTCTTTCCGTCTCACCTCTCATTTCCGCTCTCCCAATTCCCCTTCCCAAACTCAGCAGACCATTTGAAAAAGAAAGCAACTCATACTCCAAGGTAACCCATATGTTATGTATCTCTTTTTCTGCTTTGGTACTGATCACTGCTGTCTTGGCTCTTATAATAATAACAACAAATAACAAATAGATATCTCCCTGCTGAATAAAAGAAGCTATGTTACCCAAGGGTCAGAGGGAAGGAAGTTATGTCCTGAGGATGCTAAGTTTTGATGTTAGGTTTGAGGATCCTTTTGAGGGCTTTAAATATGGTCTTCAGTGACCTGGCAGTTGGGAATTGAGGGAAGAGGGTGGACAGTCACAGGTACATGACAATAATGCTTGGAGACTCAACTGTTATTTGCCTGGGTGTGTTACTGCTCTCATGAGCGACAACTACGCAACTCCAGCTCTTCAGAAGGGGTCAAGCAGAGGACAGAAAATGTTGTGGGGAGATTCAAGCATCAGATGAGTAGATAGACTGGATGATCGTAAGTTGTATGAATTCCAATTAAAATTTTTGTTTATTGTTGCAATTTTTCATCCTTTGTGTATGGGAGAGAATGTAAAATATAATGCACATATAGAAAAGTACATAAATCAAACCCCTGCAAAATCACCATTTAGGTAAAAAACAGAACATAGCCAGCACCTCAGAAGTCTCTCCATGACCCTTAATGATCACATGCCCACCATTCTGACTTTTATGGTAAACCCCTCTTTCTTTTAATAGATCTATTCCTTAAATATGGATCTCTAAGCAATATGGTTTAATTTGTTTGTTTTCTAAACTTTATATAAGCAGAACTAAATACTTGTGTGTTTTGCTATTTTTATTCAGTTTTCTGTTTCTGATTGGCCCATGCTGTTAGATATAGTTGTCCTTCATTCATTTTTGTGGCCGGATTCAGATTAAGTTTGACAGGTGAAGGCTTAGGCAAGTCCTGAGCCCTCGTGACTTAGTACTTCAGCGGGACTGGTTACTTGTGTCCAGGGTTCTGTTGCAGAGAACAGAATCCTCTCTAGGTAGAGATTTACTGCAGGTTTTTAAGTGGCATGTAGATCGTTGGAAGGGCAGACAGTCTCTAGGGGGACATTTTGGTAACCTTCCTCCCCTCTCCCCAGTCCCACCACAGTACTGGGCACCCACACATCTCCTACCACTCAGAACTTGGTCACCGCCTTGACCTTGAAGCCACTGCAATCAGAAGCTTACATGAGTAAGAAGGTACCATGCTTACAAAGCCACGAATGCAGCAGATTCCAGACCATTCTATGACTGATACAAACTTCACCAGCAAAAATGGACACCCCTTGCTTTTCTTCTTGATACCTGTGAAAAGCACCTATGCTAATGACTAAACCTCTGTTGTCATTGCCAAGAAAGACCAAACACTTCTATGACACACTTGCCAGCAGAAATAGCAAAAGCAATACAAGGGTATTGGGTTTGCAGAGCCAAAAACACCTGGAACGTTAGCTGAAGTGGGTGGAAAATGCCGTCTTTAGCTTTCTAGCCTCTGTTATACAGGAAAGCACATTACAGCAATGGCTTTCACTCTGGGGATCAGGACTCATCATTAGTGAATCATGAAAGCACTGAAAGAAATAAAATAGAATAAAAATTTCAGAGGGCATCAGCGTGGTAAGGGTGAGTTATGTTTTGTGCAACACACACATACGCATGTACTGCACTGCAATGTAATATGTTTTTCTTTAAAAAAAAGTTTGAAAGCCGCTACACTGGAAGGGGAGTGGAATAGATGCTAAGTGCCAATCAACCATAACCACCACACTCCTAACTGTTGAACATGGATGTAATAAATGTGTTCAGTAATGAGACACTTGGCAAGTCTTGCTGGCCAGTGTAATCTAACAATCCACTCTGGAGCATCTTTGTGTCTGGATCACCCTTTTAGCCCGACCAATTCAGAGGCATGAGGCAATGCTGGCAGCTTGGATCAAGTCCCCTCCACAGATTCCTTAACTTCAGCTAAGATCATCTCCAGAAAAGAGATGATCTTGGCAATCTGTGTGTTGGAAAGAACTGGGAGAGTGCTATGACTACTGCCACAGGTGTTTGTGTCTACCTGCCCCCCTTTTCAAGACATCCTCTGCGAATCCCAAAGTGATCTTTCTGAAACACAAATCTGATTATTTCACTCTGTTTTAAAGTATTCAGTAGCACCCTCTGACTTATAGCAGTGATCTCCAAACTTGAGGTGTTTGTTAAAATACAGACTCCCAGATTTTCCTCAGAGATTCTAATTTAAATAACATTGTGATGGGGTCCGGGAAACTGCACTATTAGTGGGAACCCCTAGTGAATAAAAAATCCAGACTCCTTAGCATGTTTGGTCCCGTACCACGCTGGTCCCGCCTCAATTTTTCCTGCCTTGCCACCAATCCCCCTTCCCTCCTGCACCCTCCCTTCTTGCGGACAGTGAACTACTTCTGTGTCCTTTGTACTTTATGCTTTTATACCTACATTATCACATGCTGTTTCTTCTAACTGGAACATTCTACTTATCCTCACTCTCATCAAATATCTCCCAAGCTCCCATTCACCTTAAAGGACCCAGCTCCAATATTACCTCTCTAGGAAACCTTCTCTTATATGCAAATAAAGTTTATGTTCCTTTGATACTCCACATATTTAATACTTACCTGCATTATAATACATTGTTGTATTATAATCACCTTGAATTGTAATTACTTGTTGACATTATTTTCCCTATAAAAAGCAGGAGCGTATTAGATATAAGCACTGTGTCTTATGTCTTTTTTTTTTTTTTTTAATCTCCATAGCCTGGCACCATGTAAAAGTACTTTCAATACTTACTCAGTGAATGGATGATAGATGGATTGATAGATGGATTGTTAAATGAAAAGAACTGCTTCTCTAAGGTATGGTTTCTCTTTTGTTATTGGTCTTCAACAGAGGTTAGAACTGTTGCTGCTGGAACAGCTGATCTTCTGTCAGGGTAGCTGATGCCTTTGGAAAACAAAATAAACTACATGTTAAGACCGCGTTCTATGGATTCAGCGTGAGTCATCCATAGATGTCAGGCTGGTGGGTGGAGGTTCGATTAGGAGCTAAACATTGGTGCTGTCTCAAAATATCTTCCCACAAAATGCTTATCAGTCACAAGAGGAAAAATGGTGACTTTATAGTGGAGAAACTTGGTGGATATCAACTTGATCCAGTGAACAATAACCTCACTTGTTGTGGGACAGATTAACCTTGTGTGTCTCTTGATGTGATATCCCTACAAAAGCATATCATAGCCTTTTGCTGCAAAGAAAATATGGCCTGATTCTGGACATGAGACAAACTCAGGTAAAGGAATATCTACAGACTGAAAAGGTGGAAAGACTAAAAAATGATTCCAGATTGAGTGATATTGGAAATACATTGCAATTAAATGCAATGCATGATCTTGGATTGGCTACTGGACCAGAAAAAAAGAGACATTGTTGGGATAGTTGGAAAAACTTGAGAGTGTTCTGTGAACTGGATGGTAGAGTTGTATTGATATTGTTTTCTGATTTTGGTTGTACTGTGGTTGTGTAGGAGACTGTCTTTGTTTTGGAAAGATAGACACTGGAGGAAGTGAGAGTGATGAATCATTGGGCCTGCAGTTACTGCTTAAATGGTTTAAAAAAGAATAATGATAATATATATGTGTATCTATCTATCTATCTATATATATACATGGAGAGAGAGAGGTAGAACAAATGTGGTAAAATGTTAATAATTGAGAAATCTGGTTAAAGAGAATATGGGAGTTCTCTGTACATGTCTTAAAATTTTTCTGTATTTTTGAAATAATTTCAGAATAAATTATTGGCTTCCTCTTGTGGCTGAGATAGAATGACAGGGATCAAATTTACCTTCGTGCCTCAAACAACTGCCAAGGCAACTTGAATTTGTAAGATAGAGTACCTGGGTCAGAGGAGAGAGCTGCATAGCAAACTCTGGAGATCTGCAGAGACCCTAACCCTAACCCTAACCCTAACCTTTGAGCATTTAGCAGGGTACTGATCAGCTTATGTATATGAGAAAACTGTCCAAGATTGGAGAAAACATTAACAAAAACATATTCAACGCTCACAAAGGACCAGTTACAGTGTCTGTTCCCACCAGCCAGATTGAAAAACCTCATAATTCATGGGGTATTGGGTAGAGTAGTTAGAAGGGTCTTGCCTCAGTACTAAGGGACACATTACCAAGATTAAATGCTGCTCTGGTCCAGGCTAACAAGTCTTAAACAGCAAGACACAAAATGATCAAAATGTTTCCAAGAAACTTAACTGCATACCACAACAAAGCTTAAGATTATTTATGGGTATACAAAAATATTTAGGAGCCAACAAGGTAAAATTCACAATGTCTGGTATCCAACAAAAGAGTAATAGGCATTCTAAGAAGCAGAAAAATGTGACCTATAATGAGGAGAATAATCAATCAATTAAAACCTACACAGAACTGACACAGATGTTAGAATTAGCAGGCACAGACATTAAGTTATTATAACTATATTCTGAAAGCCCCCCAAATAGAGACACAGAACGTATGAAAAACAAATACAAAAAATTGAACAACTAGAGCTAAAAACTGCAATGTCTGAGATTTAAAAAAAATACACTGGATGGAATTAATAGCAAATTAGACATTACAGAAGAAAAAATTAGTGAATTTGAAAACATAGCAATAGAAGCAATCCAAGGTGAAATGCAAAATGAAGATGATGAGCTTCAGTAGCTTTGAGACAACTTTTAGCATCCGAATATGCCGCTAATCAGAGTCCCCAAATGAGAGGTTGGTGAGAGAGAAAAAAAAAATAGTTGAAGAAATGACTGGAAAGTTCCAAATTTGATGGCATCTAAAAACTACATATCTGAGAATCCTAATGAACTTCAGCACAAGAAACATAAAGAAAACTACACCAAGACATATGGCAATCAAATTTCTCAAAAGTAGTGATAAATAGAAAATCTTAAAAAACAGCTCTAGAAAAACTACATCACATACAGAAGAACAAAGATAGGGAACATCACAAACTCCTCATCTGACACAATACCAGCAAGATGACAGTGGAGAAACACCTTTAAAATACTGAAGGAAAAAAAAAATACTGAAGGAAAAATAACTATCAACCTAGAAGTTTATACCCAGTGAAATAAAGACTTTTTCAAAGGGAACCCTCTTACACTGTTGATGGGAATGTAAACCATTATGGAAAACAGTAGGGTGGTTCCTCAAAAAACTAAAAATAGAGTTGCCATATGATACAGCAATCCCACTCCTAGGCATATATCCAGACAAAGCTATCATTCAAAAAGATACATGCACCTCTATGTTCATACCAGCACTATTTACAATAGCCAAGACATGGAAACAACCTAAATGTCCATCAACAGATGAATGGATAAAGAAGATGTGGTATATATATACAGTGGAATACTACTCAGTCATGAAAAAGAATGAAACAATGCCATTTGCAGGAACATGGATGGACCTAGAGATTATCATACTGAGCAAAGTAAGTCAGAAGAGAAAGACAAATACCATATGATACCACTTATATGTGGAATCTAAAATATGACACAAATGAGTGTATCTACAAAACAAAAACAGACTCACAAATATAGAGAACAGACTTGTGACTGCCAAGGGGGGTGGTGGGGGAGGAGGAGAGGAAAAAAGACTTTTTCAATCACCTAAGAGCTGAAAGAATTTATCACCAGCAGCATCTCAGTATAAGAAATGTTAAAGGAAGTCCTTCAAGCAGAAGGAAAATGTTACCAGATGAAAATTTGGATTTACTCAAAAGAATGAGGAGAACCATACATGGAAACTCTGGGGAAATAGATTATTTTATTATTATTTAAAGTCCTTTAAAATATTCGATTATTTAAACAAAAATTACAGCTATGTGCTATGGGGCATACGTATAAGTAAAATGGATAAAAGCAATATCATAAAGGCTAGGAAGGGAGAAATGGAAGCATACTATATAAATGGATAATATGGGAATATGTTGAACAATTCTATGTCAATAACTTCAACAATGTAGATGAAATAGATACATTCCTTGAAAGACACAAACTACCGAAGTTCACAAAAGAAGAATATATAACCTCCTTAGCATTATATGTATTTTAAAAATTGAATTTGTAGTTAAAAACCTTCTCATAAAGAAATTCCAAGTTTAAGTGGCATCACTACCAAATATTTAGGGAATAAATAATACTAATTCTACATAAACTCTTCCAGAAAACTGAAGAGAAGGAAATACTTCCTATCTTATTCTGTGAGCCCACTACCAAAACCAACCAAAGACATTACAAAATAAGAAAACTACAGATCAAGATTCCTCATGAACATAGATAAAAAATTTGGAACTAAATTTTAGAAAATCAAATCCAAGCACATATGAAAGGCATAGTACATCATGACCAAGTGAGGTTTATTCCAAGAATGCAAATTTGGCTTAACGTTAAAAATCAATCAGCGTAATTCATCATATTAACACAAAAAAAGAAAAACCATATCATCATCTGAATATATGCAGAAATAGCATTTGACAAAATCCAGCATCCATTCCTGATGAAAACTCTAAGCAAACCAGTAATAGAGAGAATTTCTGCTTACTCTGATAAAAGACATCAAAGAAAACCTACAGCCAGCACAATACTTAATGATGAAAGACTGAATGCTTTCCCACTACATTCAGGAAGAATAAAAAGATGTGCCTTCTCATCCTCCAATTCAACACTGTACTAGAGGTCTGGTCAGAGCAATAAGGCAAGAAAAAATGCATTTATTTTGGAAGGGGAAAAAGCAAAATTGTTTTTAATTCAGAATGCATGATTGTCCATGTAGAAAATCTGATAAAAATCTACAAAAACACTCTTAGAACTAACAAGTAAGTTTAGCAAGTTTGAAGGATAAAAGACCAGTACCAAAATCATTTGTATTTCTGAATTTCTATATTAACAACTGGAAACTAAAATTAAAAAATACTATTTGGAATAGCATTAAAAATATAAAATACCTAGGGATAAATCTGAAAAATATGGTAAGCCTTGTACACTAAAACCTATAAAATATTTCTAAGGGAAATGAACTATGACTTAAATAATTGGAGAGATATACCTTATTAATGGGACTTAAGGTTCAATATTATTAAGATGATAATTCTCCCTAAATTGTAGATTCAATGCAACACCAATAAAAATCTTAGCAAGCTCTTTTCTTTTGATAGAAATTGGGAAAATGATGCTAAAATTCATATAGAAATGCAAAGAACATAGAAAACCCAAAACATCTTTGAAAAAGAAAAAGAATGTTAGATGTCTTATACGACCTTATTATAAAGACTTACTGTAAAGTCTATATAGACTTACTATAAAGTTAAAGTAATGAGGGCACTGTGGCATTGGTTCACATGTAGACAAATAGGTCAGTGAAACAAATCAGAGAATGCAGAAATAGATCCACATATGTAACAACTGATGGATTATGGACAAAACACATGTGGACAAGTAATATTCAACATAGGTGCAAAGGCAATTCAGTGGAGGAAAAATAGTCTTTTCAACAAATGATGCTGGAAAACATTAAAATAAACCCACTAAAACAAAACTTGGATCCACACCCTAAAGCCATATTAAAACATGACTTAAATTCATTAACTCAAAATAGATCATAGATTTAAATGTAAACCTAAAACTATAAAAGTATAAAAACATAGACAGGGCTTCCTTGGTGGCGCAGTGGTTTGGAGTCCACCTGCCGATGCAGGGGACACGGGTTCGTGCCCCGGTCTGGGAGGATCCCGCGTGCCGCGGAGCAGCTGGGCCCGTGAGCCATGGCCGCTGGGCCTGCGTGTCTGGAGGCTGTGCTCGGCAGCGGGAGAGGCCACAACGGTGGAGAGGCCCGCATACCGCAAAAAAAACCACCAAAAAACAAACAACAAAAAAAACATAGACAAAGATATTTTAGGTAGATACATTACATACATGATCTATAAAAGAAAAAAAAGGTAGTGATGGGGCTTCCCTGGTGGCGCAGTGGTTGCGAGTCCGTCTGCCGATGCAGGGGACACGGGTTCGTGCCCCGGTCCAGGAAGATCCCACATGCCGCGGAGCAGCTGGGCCCATGAGGCCACAACAGTGAGAGGCCCGCGTACCGCAAAAAAAAAAAAAAAAAAAAGGTAGTGATGAATCAGCAAAACCTTCAACATTAAAGACTTGTGCTGTTTACTCAGCTTTACAAGTAAGTATTAAAGTGTTGGACAAAAAAAATCCATCCTATGGAAGGTGTCCTGCCTATGTGCTCCATTCCTTCCTGCTGTTTGGGTCCCTGAAGCTGCCCTGGTTCATGTCCTTTCTGAGTCCTGGTTTACATGTTTCTTCAATCCATTGAACATCCCCAAATCTTTCCATTAAGTTCCTTTCTCTGTTCAGAATCTCTTTCTGTTGATTGCAACCAAAAACCCTTAACTGATAATGTCTTGTTAAATTAGATATTCAAATCTTTCCATTTCCCTGGTTAGAGCAAAAGGTGTATCTTTAGATTTCAGTTGAATGAATACAATAACTAAATCTAGATAAAATGACCATGGTTTCCTCTTATGAAACTCAAGAGGAAACAGGTGGTGGTGGGGGAGATATACTGCAATTCCGTACACCCAGGCTGTATTAATGGGAATAATTTGGGGGGAGGGGGTTCTGACTCTATGAGGTTTTGTGTATCCCCAGTGCCTATCAGTGTGCCTACCACATTCTAGGCATAAAGTCAAAGAGCACACTCACCATATCCTTCCAGCAGCATCACTGCTGTGAGGGTGCCACAATTTGAAGGCTAAATTCTTCATTGGAAAATACTCGGAAGTTATTTTGCCAATTACAGGGAGGTTTTGTTCCTCCCTATCACCCACAAATCATTATCCTTACCTTGCATTCTTGTTAAGTAAATTAAAGTTCTATTGCATGGACTGCCAACGACCTTGCACTGGACTGTCGTTTTATGACCCAACTCTTGGTTTTACTTTCATATGAAAATAATAACCGAGGTTCCCAAATGCCAGATGATTTGAACTAGTACAGCAGTTTTGGCAATTTCTTTTAAAGAAGCATGAACAACATATGCCTTCAAGATTCAAAGCATCTGCTGAAAGCATTTACACTTTGCATCCTTGATCTGCGAGCAGACTGTAGAATAATCCTCTGCCACCTGAGTAGGGGTGGTGTGTCTGGACGCTCTGCAGGTATTATAGAATCTGCATTTCTTGCCCTTAGAATTGGCAAATGCTCTAGGTAGAGCATTTGTATGTGAAAGAGAGCATTTCTAGTAGAAGTGGTCTCTTTAATGTCTAATACACGTAACAATGTAGTTTCACTGTCTTTTGTGAGACCATTACAAATATGAAATCCCATTCAATCAGTAGGTGCATTTTGCTTCAGGCCAAATGTGGCATTCCATCCAAGAAGCCCCTAAAGTGCAGTGTTCAGATGGCAACAAGCTTTCTACCATGAATATAAATAGCAGCCTGCCAACCAGGCTTTTGATTCCTTTTTGGTGAAGTTGATAGCTCTGAACAATGATGATTTTCAGGTAGTCAGTACACTGCTAATAATCCCATGAGCTCATCAAATAGTCTAGTCTTATGTGAAGCAGAATACTTCTTACTGTGATAAATTGCTGGAGTCCCATAAATGGTCAGAAATGCAGTACACATATATTGAAGGGGCACTAATTTTGTTTGCTTCAAGAGAGTTTAAATGCCTCCCTTTGTCATAGAAATCCCAGAAAACAGGAGAAATGATATCAAGCTTGTTCATATGCCTCCAAACTGTCATTTAAAAAAATTTCACCAGTTCCAGGGTTTGATTATAAGTATTTTTAATGAATGGAATTAATATTCATTGAAGCATTACCAATCATTCTTGAAAATGGATTTGCATTGTCGGTCTTCTAGTTGTGCTTAAGATGACATTTGTGTCCTCAGAAAAGATATTCAACATCTGCAAGTATTACAGGTAGAACTTGACTTCTTCAAAACTCCTCTGGCTCCCTCCATCCACCCTGTAGCCTAAATTTACTGCATCCTGCAAGGTCAGGAAGACAATTAGACCAAGTTTTCCCTCCTTACCGCCAACCCCACCTTCATCGGCCACTGTACTCACTGGCATACGTAATGATAACAGTTCTTTATTTGCCAAGTCTATTTTAAGCCATCAACATATAGAAGCCACTCTTCTGAACCTCCTGTGGCAGCAGTTCCTTAGAATTGCAAAAAAAAAGGCCATCTGTTGTCTCAACTATCTGTGGAGCTGGAGTGAAGGCTTAACTTAATGCTCTTCAGCAGAGCAATAGGAAAACATCCATCACGCAGTGACAGGTTAGCTCGTCTGCCCCAATGAACGGATGTCTGCAATTGCACACATTAAGGAAACAGAGTTGATCACCCTAAGGATACAATAAAATCTCAGAACTTCAAGCAACTAAGGACTACTGCAAAGGGGCCAGATTCTTCCAGAACGCAAAAGCTATTTGCTAATTGTATATTTGGTGCATTCCACATTCACATGAAACTCTCAGGCCTTGGTATTGCTGACTGGGTGGGCGCTCTGGGGTCCTTGATGTGTTGGACTTTTGAGTTTTCCATTCCTGAAGTAGAATTAGCAAAATGACTCTGATTGCTCGCCCTGTGGGGAGGCAAGCTGGCTTTGCCTGCCCACATAGAAGACCTGGGAGAGTGGGGAGAGGCAGGCTCCATGATGGGACGGATGCAGGCAGGGTTTCTGTGCAGTTTAGTTTGTAGCACTTTCCTCTGATCTCTGACACTCAAACTTCCTCTTTTTCTCATTTTCTCACTTGCCCAGAAAATAGAAGTCTTCATACAGGATCTTCTTAAATTTCCCACCACTGAACCTGTAAACCTGTTTTTATTCACACTCATTCTTCTCACCTTGTTATAAAAAATAAGCACTGCCAATATTTATTAAGCAATTATGTACCAGGCAGTGTCTTGAATACTTTCCTGATATAAACTCAATTAATTCTCAAGCAGCTCTGTGAGATAGGCAACTGTATGGTCAACAAAATGTTGGTGAGGCCACTCAAGGGCAGAGTCCCAGCAACTTGTTTAGTCACACAGCTGGGAGGTTGCAGAGCCAGGCTTCAAACACAAGTGTTGTGACTGCAGACCCCGTCTTATCTACCACACTGTCCGGAATGAGGAGACCCACCTGCTGTTGATTAATGCCTCGCGCTCTGCTCTCATGTCATCCTTCTGGAAAGATGATTGAGTGTCCACTCCGTGCCAGGCACTGGGCTAGGTCCTGGGGATAGAATAGTACACAAAAATAGGTATTAAAGAAGTAGACACATTAACTCATATGTAATGAATGGCAATGATGTGAGAAAGGAATACAAGACTGGGAGCGCACATAATAAAAGGACCTCGACCTAATCGATGAGGCTTCCCAGAAGAAGGGCTATTTATGCTGGACAGTGGAGGGTGGATAGGAGTTACCTTGGGGAAAAGGAGCAAGAACAGTCATTATGGAGGAAAGCAGATGTCAAAGATGAGCCCCCAGCTCATGGCTGGCTCATAAAAAGGTTAGTCACTCACTATTTTTGGAAGAGGACACGTAAGCAATTTCCTGATATTTTCCCTTGACTGGAAGTAATTTTATTATATAGTATTTAATATATTTTGTATATTTAAATAGTTTAACAAATATATAAAAATACATACTAAAATAAATGTATATACAAATATATAGATGAATAGAGATATATGTGCATACACACATGCATGCGTGTGTATGTGTGTGTGTGCATGTGTGTATCTCTATCCAAAAGCAGGAAACCAGAAAACCAACCCTGAAACGTTAAGAAATGTCATGATAGAGAAAAATGAACTAGGGGCCAGAAGTTCATGATTCTAGTACTGGCTCCGCCATTAACAATCTGGGTGACCCTGGCCCTTGGTTTCGTGTCTGTAAGACAGAGATGTACCCGCCTTGGTTTAGTCCCCACAGGCACTGCAAGGATTCAATGATATAACCTACAGAGGGGAACAAGCTTTGTAAACATTTCCATGTTCTGGCTAGGAGCTTTGGAAAATGCTAGTTCAGTGGAGATTCCAGGGAAGTTTGCTTCAGTTTCCTCTGCATTATTGGATTTCTTGTTGCAAAAAAAAAAAAAAAAAAAAAAGTGTGTGCTTTGTGAACCAGGATTTCAGAGCCCCAGACTTCCTTAAGAAGCACAGCATACGTCCCCGAGGGTATACGGTACACACTCCCCTTTTAACAACTTTGCATTTCACTTAAGCTCAGCGTTTCTGCTTCAAAATGAATGCCACCCTGCAGCTGGTGTTGGCTGGTCTTAGTTCATTTTGTGTTAGTGATTAACACAGCTGAAATTGGTTGGAAAAGGAGGAGAATGCTGTTCTGCTTGATAAAAATAAAATACATTCTTTCAATAGAGGAAGTGAACAGAAAGCAAGCAATCGACTGGGGAGCAGGAGGGTGGTCTTACAACTTCAGAAGGGAATTTAAAGTTTGGCATTGGATGCCACTGGCTTCCAGTCCTAAATGGGACATATTAAACTGTGTGTCTTGGATGTATACACACAGACGCACACACACACGCACGCGCACACATGCATACACACATATACATGCTTATGTCTCTGTACAGATATGTAAACATGTGTATTTATATTCATAACGCACCCCTTATAGAGTTCAATGGGTTCTGAACTGCACTGGTGTACAGTTTTATGCTTTGAGATGATTTTTCTGTTATTTTAAGAAATTGGAACTTTTAGCTATTCTAAATTTATTTCTACTGTTTTAAGTCAGGAGTTTTAGTTGTAAGCAGCAGACAGAAAGCCATTCTAGGAGGAGAATTTATTAAAAGGCTTTTGAGTAGCTCACGGATTTGTCAGATAACTTAGCCTGATTCTCAGCTCCACTACCAGGAACAGTGCCCAGAATCCAACTGTGGAACTGCTCTGGGGAGGATGTCACAGTGACCCCGAGTCCCTGCAGCTGGCACGTCTTGGGCTGCCAGCTCTGAGAACTGGACACTGCCTCTGGCATTACCAGCTCCGCTGGCCCAGGACCTTGATTACCCTGTAGCTACCACCACGGCCAGAGTCTTCCTCACCATCCAAGCTCCTTGTATCACAAATTCCAGATTCTAAGTCTGTGATGGATGCATCTGATTGTGGGAGCCTGGGCCACATGTTTGGGCCCTCACTGTAGAGAAATTTGGAAAACAATGAATATACAGCATTTTCAGCTTCTCTGCTGCTTAATAACCTGGCCTTCCACCAAGAATCCCAAGGCAGAGAAGTTTGCAAATATGGGTAAGGAGTTCAGATACTTTCTGGGCAACCAAAAAAGAATGACAAATGTCCACTGTGACAGAGTAGTGCTAACAACTGCCAACTCCAAATTCAGAGGGTCGAGCCTGGCTTCCTTCCCGAAAAAACTCTTTGAGAAAGGAATCTACACACTGAATTCCTGGTCTCAGGAAGAGTTGCAGTCTCCCAGGAATACCCTGATATATCACAACAGGAAGAAAGCAATACAGCACATGCCTGAGAAGCAGCTATTTCCATGAAGGTTTAAACAACAGAAACCCGAATAAAGAACAAAAGCAGAACCATTGATATAAAACATATGATACGTTTCAGCTGAACTATCAAAACATCTCTCACTTTTTTTCCAAAAAACAATGTTTTAGAAATGACCCATCTACTGTTTCCAGAAGGAGATGACTTTTATCCAAAGGCAATTCGGTTTCTTCAAGTTCACGAAACGAGCACTTCCTGCCTTCCGCTGTTCCACTACGGTGACAAATTCATTCGGTGAGTTGTAGAAAGCTCCTGGTCCTTCCATGAAGTTTGCTATGCCATAGGTCAAATAAGAAGGCCTGTTGCCTCTTGCCTCTGGAATTGTCATCTCTTAGACCATCTGTAGTAGTTCCTCAGTATTCTTGAGAAAAAAAAGGAGGGGGGGATGACAGCCTCTATAAAGTAGTAGTTATGCTCTACATGGAGCCCCCTCGTTGACGCTGGTGAGGAGGTATGTTTGGGTGAGGGGTCTCAGTTAAACAAACCTCTGTGAAGGCCCGGCTCGGGCATACCCACTGTATCCTCATGCCAAGATCTTCCCGGAAGGAGTCTTCTGAGGATTTAGGTCTCTGAGTGTGGAAAGCTGGTTGGGAGCCAGCACACCTTCTCCAAAGGCACAGAAACATTAGGGTGCATTATCAAACAGCCTTTCTTTCTTTACCCAGTCTCCGTTCACCCTTTGGAAAAAATATTTTAATATCAATTTTAACATCCCACGATTGCAGAGTGACCACCTGTCACCTCTCACCACAGATCAACAACCGCAGTCCCCCAGAGTCCCTGGCAGAAGGTCCTGCTTGCAGAGGAAGCAATTCGGCCGGCCTCTGGAAGGCAGCCGAGCAGCAGCAGGAGGCCTGTTAAATCCACAATTGTAGACTCTCGGGGTGGGCATTTTCTTGTGGCGTATTAAGTAACACACCTACTCAAGTTACTGTGTGAACTCAGTGGACAGCTGCCTTTTCAGTGAGAAGCAGAGGCTTGCACTGCACTCTGCCCACCCCGCCCCCCAAGTTCAAGCATAGATTCGTGAGAGAGGGATGAACGGGAAAGAACAGTGAAAATGGAAGAACATCTGAATGAAGATTCCGCCGGCCAGGAGTTACTCAATAATGGAGAACTGCAAGTGCTTGAGGGTTCACCCCAAAGTCACAACGAAATAAAGACTGCATGAACCCTAAGTCAAGATGGAAGCAGTTAGCAAGATCCAGTCGAAATGAAAATGGTCTCTATCTTCACGTTTGTCCAGGAAGAAACGCCCGAGGCAGGATGGAAAATGGTGGTTCAGAGGAAAGATGTTGAAGTCAGAAATACGTGGGTCCGAATTCCTTAAAGAGTCGGCATGACCTTGCACGTGTCTTGCTTAATCTCTCTAAGCTTCATTTTTCTCTTTCACGATGAAAATAGTATCGTGTCATCTCATAAGGTTGTTGTGGGAGATAAATGAGATAGTAAATATAAAACAGGTGATACCTACTAAGCACACACTTTATGGATCAGCTATTTTAATGTTTTCATGGCTAGTGGTAGACTAGTGTGGTTAAGACAGCCCTTTTTCCCCTGCTTGGTGAATGACATAGATATCTTTTCCTTTAAGGTAGTGTCATGTGCTATTCACATTTAATATTCTATTTCATAACATGTTCCTATTTAATGAAAAACTTAAAAAGAAAACTTTCACTCTGTGCCTCTTGCTTTGTGCTTTGCGAGGTAGATGCTTTCCTCATAAACTTCCTGAAATGAATTCTGATGGATTTAAATAGAAGAATTCCATGTGAGAGGGAAAATATAGTACCCAGAAAGGGAACCCGAGAAGGAAGGCAAGTAAAGAGAAGGAAAATGTGTGGAAATACCATTTACAGGAAGACCCCTTACCCTCCTGTCTAGACTGAGTAATATAACAATGACCAATATAGGGTGTCATAGAAATGCTAATGCATAATGGAAGTAATGATCGGACTTGAAGAGAGTTTACCTCTGCTTTTATTGTGTATTCCCTTCACAGCATAGAGTCCAACTTTCTGTGGTGAGGTAGAAGGGCATGAAATATAGATTGTCAGGCCTTTGGGGATTCTGAGGAATGAAAGGTACTTAACAAGGATAGAATTCATCCTGGGCTTATTATTACCTTGCCCTCTTCCGTCTCAGAGTCTCTTGTATCATGAAGTAAGTTTGGCAAGAAAGTAGGAGAGAGAGAGAGAGTCATTTTAAATGATGGAGCAGGAAGTCTGTTCCTGGGCAATTTTTGGCAAGTTTGAGGATAAACAAGGAGTGAGGTAATGAGACTAGCTCAGCAGTTCTCCAACTCTCTTATTTCCTACCCCTTCAGAGAGCCCGTCTGGTTTCTCCTGTTAAGGAGAGAGCTATAGGAATAGGTTTCCTTTGTTTTACCTCAGAAAGAAAATATGCTATGAGAGGCAAGAACAGGACCTAAGAGGACACAGGAGGTGAAAATGAGGGAGGGAGAGTCAAAAGGAAAGGGGGCCTTTGGCAGATGTGTGATTTGGAAAAAAAAAAACAGGAATCGGGTGATAATGTGGAAGGAAAAGAACTAATATACTTTACCACAAATTTCTGTTCAGAATTTGACAGCTCTGATTTCTTTAAACCTTTTGGAATTTCCCTACAGCCTTTCAACATATTGTGGTTCCCAACTTGAAGACATTTGACAAAAGGGTTATGAATGAACAATGGAAAAACTCCGTGCTCCAAACCTGAGATCAAAAAAGACTTTATTTCTGACATTTCCTACTTTAAAAAAGAAACCCCTTTTTTCATAGGGAGCACTAAACAATGAGAACAAATTTATACTTTCTAAATTTTTCTCATGAAAACCCCTTTCAGATGCATGCTCAGATTTACGGGGGATATGAAATGTCTCCAAATGCCAATTTGGAATTTTATGCAAATCTTAGAATCATAGACATCTAGATATGGGAGGTACCATGTAAGTCAACTCATCTGGAGTCCACCTGCCGCAGGACAGCCTCCTACCTGTATAACATCCCTGGTTTTTTTTTAACATCTTTATTGGGGTATAATTGCTTTACAATGGTGTGTTAGTTTCTGCTTTATAACAAAGTGAATCAGTTATACATATACATATGTTCCCATATCTCTTCCCTCCTGCGTCTCCCTCCCTCCCACCCTCCCTATCCCACCCCTCCAGGCGGTCACAAAGCACCGAGCTGATCGTCCCTATTAGATGCTAAATGAGACTCTGCTTCTATACATGGAGAACTCAATGGTTCCCAAGGCAGATCATCCCTTTGTGAGAAGCTATCATGTCAGAAGATTCTGTATTGAGTCAAATCTACCCCCGTCCCTTCACCCCAATGTTTACCAATTGGATCTAGTTTTGTCCTGTGTAACTTCACATCATAACTCTAAAATTAATAACTCTTCTACAAAATTGCCCTGAAAATATGTGAAGACAGCTCTCATTTCCCCCACTAATTTTCTCTTTTCCAGGTAAAGAGATAGCTCCCCTTTCTGCATCCATTCCTCAGTTGTATAATTTCCAGATAATTCTCCATCCCCATAACACTGTAGTAGTTTCTTTCTTCCTTCACTTTTTTTTTTTTCCCCTCTCTTTTAAAGGGCAAACTTTCCTAGAAGAGCAAACAAAATGTTCTTTTCTAAGATCTGATTGGGCTTAACCATTCCATACGCATTACGGCGTATAATAGTGGACTATAAAATGTTTTATTGCTTTGCATTTGAATAGAGGATGACTGCTTTTGTTAAGCAAGCTCTTTCCAAACAAGTCATAATAAAAACTTTATAGCATCCCACTTCATCACATAACTTTTTAATGCTTCTCCTTTTGTTTGGTTTTGGTTCTGGTTTTCAGTCCTTCTTCACTTTTTTTTTTCCCCCTTGATGTATCAGAGTTATTCTGGAAATTCCCATGGAGAGTTTCAAGTTGGAAACCTGGTCCTAAAACGTCTTTTCCTTGAGACCGTCTCCTGGGTTTGGACTGTGAATCAGACTGTGGAAATGATGATGCCATCTGCGTGGTAGGGCCCAGTGCAGTGCATATGGGCAGTATAAAGTCAGTTTATATATGGCTTGAAATTGTATCCCAGGGTTTGGAAAATGCAGAAGTTTATGTGATGGATTTCATGACCACACATGAGGTGTTGTGGAGATACATATGTATCTTAAAATATACATAGCTACAAGAATATACATGTCTGTATATACCTATAATGGAAAGCTTTAAGCTATCAAAGGCTTCAGGCAAATATTTTACAGCTATCTAATAGCGGGTATTTATAACTTAACCTCTTGACTTCAGAAGTTGAGATTTGGCACTACAAACACCAAGTAAATACCAGCCATGATTAGTGTAGGAAATTCATTCCATTGGCACCAGATAATTAAGGTGGCCTTACTTTAAACATTTGTTCGAACGTGTAAAGGGAGTACTAGCATTTTTAAAGCACCAGGACTGATTTTGAGATGCCTCTCTCTGGGATTCTGATTTTAAACACTTATTTTGGGACTTAACCAAAAAAAAAAAAAAAAAAAATGTCTGTCTATGAAAAAAGTAGGATAAGTTAAAAGATTTAATGAATCCTTTTTCCTCTTCATCACCCACACCCGCTCCCTGAAATATTATCAGTATTTGTGGGTATGCTGGGAATAAGAAGATAAGCCTGTCAGTTTAACTTCAGTTAGAGGGAAGGACTCTGTAACTACTTGAAGGTATCAAATCAGGAACAGTTGGAATAGCAAGCTTGATTAAAGACAGCTAACATCATTTCAGGAAGGGGAGGCGTGCTGAACTAATTTGTTGGAATTCTTTGAGGAAATCACTGCCCCAGTGAGCTGGCTGGGGGAAGGGAGGAGATTATAGACTGAGTTTTTCAGAAAGTGCTCTACAGAATTCTCCACTGTTGGTGAAAATGTTTAAGGTCTGAAGTCATACAAATGCAGGACAATTGGCATATTGGACTAAAAACTGGCAAAAGGGGAGGAAAGAAATGGTAACTATGAACAGAAATGTGTCAGCCTTGCACACAGTATCATAAGAGGGATCAGAGAAGCTGCATTTGGCAGACGAATGGGGCTTTCCCAGGCCACCAAAGGTGTCCCTCTGGGAAGTTTATATAAAAGGGAGTTGGGGTGGTGGGTGGGAACTCTTGGAAGAACTGGGCCACAAGCAGACAGACTCTTTTTTGTGGGGACTTTACCTCCAGTTGGAAGGACTCTGCATTATCATGTCCTGGTTGTCAGCCTGAGCTACATAGCACATTTCTTTCTTTCTTCTTCTTCTTTTTTTTTTTTTTTTTTTTGGAGAGTCTCCAAAACAAATATACTAAGCAATTCTCTTTGATTTAAAACCTACCATAGCATGAACCCAGAGCAATCTAGATATATTCTAGGATGAAACTACCTTTTCCCCTTTCTGAAGTTGTTTAAAGAGATATGAGAATTCATAAAACAACATTTTATACCTCACTTTCAGTGATTTAATATTCTGTTTCCTACAGAGCCACAATTCTGACTAGGGATTATGTGGCCCTTTCCACTCCATCCACCTCCAAACTTTCCCCTGATGCGGCTGTTTCTCTGCTCGTTAGTGTCTTTGGCAGAGTCCAGAAAGGAAAACCAAGGTTGATCAAAATTAATTTGTTTCTAGGCCTTGTATACTTTCTACAAGACAAGGTGAAACTCTCGGGGAATAGTCGTTAACCTTCCTTTGAGTGTTTTGTTTTGCAGGATTATGGGAAGAAAATCCCCTGCCCACGTAGAGAATGGACTTGAGGACACAGGGAGGTGGAAGGGTAAGCTGGGACGAAGTAAGAGATTAGCACTGATATATATACACTACCAAATGTAAAATAGATAGCTAGTGGGAAGCAGCTGCATAGCACAGGGAGATCAGCTCCATGCTTTGTGACCACCTAGAGGGGTGGGATAGGGAGAGTGGGAGGGAGATGCAAGAGGGAGGAGATAAGGGGATATATGTATATGTATAGCTGATTCACTTTGTTATAAAGCAGAAACTAACACACCATTGTAAAGCAATTATACTCCAATAAAGATGTTAAAAAAAGAAATGCTTTGCTGGGGTTGGGGGATAGATTGGGAGTTTGGGATTGACATGTACACACTACTATTTAAAATAGATAACCAACAAGGACCTACTGTATAGCACAGGGAACTCTGCTCAGTATTCTGTAATCACCTAAATGGGAAAAGAATTTGAAACAGAATAGATACGTGTATATGTATAACTGAATCACTTTGCTGTACACCTGAAAATAACACATTGTTAATCAACTATACTCCAATTTAAGATTTAAAAAATTTTTAAATACTTTGCGGAAACCCTTTGGGGAGTTCAGGGTTGGAACATGAGCCGCCTGTTCTCCTTGCCTTGTCCTGCAATAAACCTTTCTCTGCTCCAAAAAAAAAAAAAAAATCCCCTGCCCACATTTGCCCCAAATAATCTCCCTCACTGGTTCTGGATAAATAGGTTTTCCCAGAGGGAGACAACCTATTAGATCTTTGTTTTGGCTTAGATAATACATTTGAGGAAGGGGGATATCAGAAGAGTAAATTTTGTTGAAGAATCTGGGGGCAGTGTTTTCTAGGAACCAGTGCCTCAGGGGGCAGAGAAGTAACATTAACGAGGAAAGCAGTGAATGCCAGAGAGTGGAAACGGGGTGTTTGTGGTGCTTGCAGAAAGCACAGCACCAAGGAAGGGTGTCCACATCCAGAGACATTTGGAGCACTGGGCTGGCCAAACCATCCCGTCTGATGGCTGGATTAGGCCCTAGGGCTGCAGTTGTGGGATGTCTGGATTAGAGCAATAGTTTCCAAACTGAGAATGAGGAACACCTTTCAATGTAAAAAAAAAGTGAGTTTTCCCAATATTATAGTTTCATATCTATTAAGAAAATTCACAAAAACAAAACATTTTGATGCATGATTATAATATATAAAAATGAGTTTTGTGATACCCACTGAGTCTGAGGCTGTGAATATGAAATCGAACATGAAGTAGCCCCTCCCACAGTCTCGTGGGCTAGGTGACCAAGTCAAGAGGTGATCACCAAGGACTCTGTTTACTGATAGAAGAGATGTGAGCATGTGGTGCTACAGGGTCACATAGGAAGGTATCGAACCCAGTTTTGGCAAAGGTCAGGGAAGACTTCCCCAAAGAGGTGGCAACTCAGGCAAGACTAATGTATTAGTGGCAGGTGGCCAGAACTTGGCATACGTGGGGTACTTTAAGGAAAAGAGAACAGCATGTGCAAAGGTTCTGAGGTGAGAGAACAGGTTTCTCTCCAGGAGATCAGTCCAGATCAGTCCAGCTAGAATAGAGTGAGGAGAGAGAGAAAGTGATGAGTTAAATCTAGAAAGGAATGCAAAGGACAATCACTGGGCAATCTACATGGGTAATTCACACAGCATATTTCCTTGGCTTTAAATTAAGAACAAAATGACTGTATAAATCTTAGAGCTTCTGACAAGGCTCACACTTTGGGAACCAAATGTACTACAGCAAGTGGAACTGTGCAGTCCAGTATATTAGCTTACCAGGGCTGCCATAACAAAGTACTACAAATTGAGTGGCTTAAACAACAGAAATGCATTGTCTTACAGTTCCAGAGGCTGGAAGTTTGAACCAAGGTGTCAGCAGGATTGGTTCCTTCTGAGGGATGTGAGGCAGAGATGTGTTCTAGGCTTCTCTCCTTGGCTTGTTGACAACTGTCTTCATGTTTACGTGATGTTCTCTCTCTATACAGATCTGTCTTCAAATTTCCCCTTTTTATAAGGACACTAGTCATATTGGATTTGGTCACCCTAATGACCTCATTTTAACTTGATTACCTCTATAAAGACCCTGTCTCCAAAATATGGTCATATTCTGAGGTACTGGGTGTTAGATTTCATCGCATGAATTTGGTGGGGGGGACACCATTCAATTCGTAACACTCAGGTTAGAGTACTCAAAGCGAGTTGGGGGACCCAGAGCATTTGGCAACTTGCGAGAGGTTCCGGGGTACCTGAAGGGACAGGAGAATGGAGAGAGACAGCCAGGAAGAGGAGGGGAGGGGAGGGGGCTGCAAAGACCAGATCTGGCTCTTTCCCTACACTTGCCTCCAATTGGCCCAACTCCATGATTCCTGACAAGCTGGCTGTACCAAACCACAGGGAGTAATCATTGAATTTCATAGGTAAGGAAAAGGTTGAAGTCACTTCCCTTCTCTTCCTTTGCACTGTCTAACGGACCATCTTGCTAACAAAGAAGATCTTCTCCAAATGAATGCCTCCCTCTTGTCATGGGGAAGCCTAATCCAGAGTTAATTTTGACCTTGGCTCTTTGGAGAGAGTCACCTAATCAGAGTATTTCTCAGGAGAGATGTGTTCCCCACAGCCTTGCCTCCCACAGCAAATAGCCTCCTTCAGGGCTCAGAGCAACTCGTGCTGTCCGAATTATGCAGCGTCAAAAAGACCACTTAGAAACAGCCACCCATTCACTCAGTTTGGACAAAAACAAATCAAATGAAACAAATACAAAGACGGCAGATTCCAGTTCTCTACGTGGAGCCCCTCAAGAGAGGGCAGTTAATGAAAACCAAACTATTGGGGGTGAATTTTGATACTTTTTTTTTTTAAAGCCTTGTTCAGGCAGAGCAGAATCAAAGTTTCTGTGTGCCTCTGTGGGCAGCATCTTATTGTCTTGAGGAAATCTCTGGAAAATGTCAGTTGATTTGAACCCTCTTATTATTTTTATTTAATTTCCAGATGTGCTCTGATGTTTTTTTGGAAAATAAGCCCTCATGATTAATAGCCCCAGCAGTGTTCAATCAGTAGAGATTCTGGGATTGTAAGTGCTATTTCTCCTTGTTTTCAGGGTCTACTTAATCTCTCTCTTTTCTCTTCAAATAAGAGGCAAGACTTCATTGTAATACCAGGCAAGGGAGAAGAAAGCAAGGTTTTAAAAAATGAATATATGGCAACTTTCTGAAAAGCAAGTAAGGTGGAATGGGTTTTCCTACCCTTTCCTGGCAACTCCTCACACTGAAGGTAAGACGAGAGAGGAAGCACTTCGGAAATATCACTCAAGGCTGCGAAGGACTCATCCACTCTTTTAGAATAAAGAGGGAAAGGAGAAATGCTAACTGGAGACTAATTTTCTCAGTGAAAAAGGTGTGATTAATTTGTAGATGCTTCCCTTTAAGGCCAATACACATAAGTGTTTCTGCCCCTTCTCCCCTTCCTCAGCAGAACTGAAGTCCATTTCTACCTCTCCACCCAACAGTGGATTTGGACTTGTCTGAGCGTGACTGTCCGTGGTCATGCCTGAGGCCGTCTGAGAGACCAGGTCTCAGAGAGGATTCCTTTCTAATATTCAAAGACACAGCTAGATGGTGTTTCCCTAGAGCCGAGGACTAATGCTCCCCGCTTAAAGGAGTGAGCACACAGGTGAGCTGAATAATCCGGAAGAATCCCTCCTAAGTCTCCAGCACTGTGAACTCTGGATGGATTGGGGAGATAATGTTTAAATTTGAACTGAAGGACAGATTGAACAATTTTCAGGACTCTCAGCTTGTGATTGTGTGTTGACTGCGGGACCATTTTGTTGCTGCCTATATTTAAATGAGCTGAAGGTATGTAGAGTTTAAGACAGTGCCTGGCACATGGTAACTATAAGGCCACATTTTGGACAGAAAATTGCCCGGAAATAGGTCAAAACCATAAGCAGATCATTTGGAACTTGGTTTTCCAGCCTCCTATCTGACTCTTAACTTGCAATTCTATGTAAGTAGGAGGTTATGAGCCCCTCTGCAGGGTGAAGAATACTGTCCACAGAAGGTCATTTTCATCTTTATAATTTCATAAGCCATTAAAATGGTGATTGAATTACTTGCGAGAGAAAGTGGAACAATTGACAGTAACAACGTATGAGGGGCTTACCATATGCTAACTCTGCTGGGCTCTGTGCAAAACATCCCATTGGATTCTCTTAACAACCTTGAAATGTAGCCTTAAAAAGCTAAAGCGATTTGCATCGTCACCAAGTTAATGGGTAGACAGAGTTTCAAGCCCAAATCCATCTGACATCAAAGCAGCTGCTGCATTATCTCTTGTGTGGACTAATGGCTTGTCAAACGCTTAGTCCTCATTGTGGGGAATCAAGAATTATGGAGCTTTTTAATCCATGTGCAGTTAATTCTTGTTATTCACCATAGTCATGTGCTATAAAGTCACCACAAACACTGAATTAGCAAATCCTGAATCACTGCTTCCAGAGGAACTTTAGGGTTAGGTTCCTGTGAGTCTCTGATCACAAGCTTTCTGTCAACCAATCAATATGTAGGCTTTTTTTTTTATGTGTTTCTGTTTAAAGATACCTTATTTATTATATGTTATTGATTCATTAACATTGAACTCCAGGCCTAGAAGCACTATAACTTATTCCTGAACAAAGCTTATCTAACATACATGTTTTCTCCGTAAGACGCTTCACAGCCTTCTTGTACTTAGGAACGTTAGACAGCATTACCTTTGGGGGAGGGGCATTTTAAAAAGCAAAATTTCCAACGAAAAGCACAAATATGCAAAAACATGACCTAACTATACCACAAAAAGGACAATTTTTTCATTGTATCGGAGCTGAAACAGAAGGTGCAGGGTATCATCTTGTTTAACCTCAGCTGGGAATGTGTATATGGAGCAACTCAAATTTTTCGCCATAATGTTGGTGAATAACTGCAAAAGTGTTCTGAATATTGGTTTTAGGGTTACAAGTAAATTGTAGCAAGTTGGCAAATCTGTAATTACAAAATCCATGAATAATGTGGATTGACTCCTTCCTGATGTAGTTATTAAGCTAGTCCAGGCAAAGAAATCCTACATTTCAGCAGAAAAATGAAACATTGCTCTTTCAGTCTAAATGTTTGAATGAAAAGAACAAAATACTTGCTAAATACATTCTTTTAGTTTTTGCTTATTTAAGTTCTCTGAGTCCAAAGATGCAACTCGTGGTTTATTGCATTGTTCCATGTAGAAGAGGAGTTTTCCAAAGACATTTACTTTCAAAGTTGCTAAAATTTCTTTTTAATTAAGTTCTTAATGAAATTTTTGCCTATCAAGAGAAGAGCTCATTAAACGTAAGATTCTATAAGTGCAATACTTGATTTTTTATTCTTTTGTCAATTTCTTCCAAATGCTTCTGGATAGCTGCTTTTTCAGTTCAGTCACGAGTAATATCATCAGCCATTTCAGCCCTGTCCAAATCTTGGGTGGAACACAGCTGCTCAGAAATCTCATGGAGACCACCAGACTCAATCTTTTCCAATAAAAGAGAGAGGAGGAATTAAGTGCAGCATATTTAGTTAACCACTCACCTAACTTTCCGGAAACTGTGGAACACAGAAATCAAGATGCTGAAAATCAGAGAAGGTATTTTCTATGTTTTTCATTTTCCAGGATTTTTCTTTATAATGAATGATTGGTAAGCACTTGGCTAATAATGGTGAAGTATCTGTGGAGAAGAGGATGCTTGCCTTTCCTTTGACTGACATGGTGGAACATTTTGTTACTACTGCCTAAAGGCTAAAGTCTATCTCTTTTTTTTTTTGCGGTACGCAGGCCTCTCACTGCCGTGGCCTCTTCTGCTGCGGAGCACAGGCTCCGGACGCGCAGGCTCAGCGGCCATGGCTCACGGGCCCAGCCGCTCCGCGGCATGTGGGATCCTCCCGGACCGGGGCACGAACCCGTGTCCCCTGCATCGGCAGGCGGACTCTCAACCACTGCGCCACCAGGGAAGCCCTAAAGTCAATCTTTTAACCTGGCTTTCAAGGTTTTCCATGATTTGGACATAGTTTTCCTTACACTCTATTTTCCACCACTGCCTTATTCAGAATCTCTGTCCCAGCCAAGTGGGTATTTTATGCAGATGAAGAACGAAGCATGAACCATAACTGTTTAGAGTTTAAAGTCTAGTTGAGAAGATAAGACTAACATCCATAAAAGTGAAAGATGTTAGGCGGTTATATAATTGAGTCATTGATGTGACATAGACTGTAGAGTTTATATGAGCTTGAAATTGCGAGTGTACATGCAAGAGAAAGACGGAGAGAGAAAGGGAATGGATTAGTCAGGGAAAGCATGGTGATGGCAAAATGGGTCTTGAAGAATAGTGAGAATTTCCATAGATCTGGGGGAGGCGTGGATTGGAGAGGAAGAGGAGAGAAGAGTGAATCCAGAGGAGGGAACCCAAAACAGTGAAGGTTTGCCAGTGGGAATGCAGTTTGTGGTACTGCAACTGTAAAGAAACCAACCTGTTTGGCAAAGGCAGTTCACATGAGAGAGTAGGAGGAAACAAATTTGGAGACACAGGAGGAACTGAGTTGAGATGGGCATGTTAAAAATAGGTAGAAGCACTGAAATTTAGTGAAGTAGAAAAAAGATAGGTAGACGCATTGAAATTTGGTAAAGTAGAAAATAGAAAGCCAGTGAAATCTTTTAAGAAAGCATGCCAATAAACCAACTTGCAATAAACTGTGGGTGACTGAAATATACAATTACTGATCTTTTTTTTTTTTTACTCTGTATAGCAGGGATTCTGTTAGCAGGGATTTCAGTAAATATGAGACCTTCACCTTTCTGCATTTGTAAACATGTGTGTGTTGAACTTAGCCTTCTAAGAAGCTGGTACTTTAAAGACACAGCACTCTTACTGAGGAGAAACCTTCTCTGTCCTCTCCAAACTGGTCAGGAGCCCCTTGGCAGTGCTCTCAACACCCTGTGCTTCTCCTTGTTTCTAGATAGTATTTAGAAATAGCCCACTCTGGTCATAGCTACTTTCTTGGCATCTTCTGTCGACTTACTCCAACTAGATTGTAAGTACCCTGGGACAGAATCTTCCTTCATCTCTACATTACCACTGGAGGTGCTCAATAAATGTTTAAATAAAATGAGTAAATGGAGGCATGAAAGTGAGTTTTCCTTATCTGGATTTTTTTTTTCCCTTTGGGTCAAGTTTTTGAGGGAGAAAGGATATGCCTAGTGCAAGGCAGAAAGATAAGGTCCACCTTTATCTTCTTTATATATGAGATAACACTTTTGAAATGTGTTTGGTTGTTCTTATCAGGCTAATTGGAATGTGGTAACAGAACTGGATATCTTGCCTTAAGGTGATTTAAAAATGACAAACCTCATGCATTTTTTCTTTTCCTTAATGGCTGTAATATTAACCCACCCCATAAATCACAACAGTTGGTTCTGTCTTAATGCCATAGGTATTTCTGTAATACAGACTGTTCAGTACGTTATCAGGTAGTTATTAGTAAGAACAAGGCAAATTTGATTTAACCGTAGGCATCTTCTTGGAACCTTCTAGCTCTGAGGTTTGGATTTAAAACACTTTGGATGTCACCATGAGACTTGCTACTTACAATTGATTGTCTATAATTCTCCCTGGCAGCTTTGCAAAACAAATCTTGGAAAGCGCCTAGAGAAAGCCATTCTTCCTAGAAAACTTGGAAGTCCTTTTAATTCAGTCTGGATGCCAAGGACAGTGAATGAAAGTTTTTGTCTTGTTTGTGTATTTTCCTGCTGCTTTTCTCATTCGCTCATTCTTTAATTTTTTATTTGATTATTTATTCAATTTTTTTTTTTTTTTTTGAGGTACGCGGGCCTCTCACTGCTGTGGCCTCTCCCGTTGCGGAGCACAGGCTCCGGACGCGCAGGCTCAGCGGCCATGGCTCACAGGCCTAGCTGCTCCGCGGCATGTGGGATCTTCCCGGACCAGGGCACGAACCCATGGCAGGCGGACTCTCAACCACTGCGCCACCAGGGAAGCCCTCAATTTTTTTTTTAATAGCAAATATCCTAGGTTTTTAAACATCATTGTACTCTATGGCTATGGGAATGCCTCAGTCAGACTCTAGGAGGCGCCCCACAGTGAGCCTGGGAGGGGAAGGAAGGAGCTCTCAGACTGGAAAAAGAACCACAGAACATCCAGGCTGATCCTGAGACACGGGAGGGAGCTTCCCGTGTGGGGCTGTAGAGTAGGGAAGAGCAGGACCTGTGCTAGGGTTTCGTTTGGGGAAAAACGTACACCATCTTGCAATATAATTTACTTCTAGGGACTTCCCTGGTGGTCCAGTGGTTAAGACTCTGCATTTCCAATACAGGGGGCACAGGTTTGATCCCTGGTAGGAGGGCTAAGATCCCACATGCTGTGCGCCCAAAAAAGTTTAAGAAATTAAATAAAAATAAAATTGACCTTCTCGCTTAAAAAAAAAAAAAAACTTCTAGATTTCAATTTGGAAGATAGTATGAAAATATCCAACTTTTGTTCAACACCACCCTCCTTACCTCCTGGATTAGGTGGAGGTTCCTATATCTTCATTGCAATTGTATCACAGTTGTAACTGTAAAACTATTTGTTTATTTGTTTAATATCTTCCCTCCTTGGACTATAAATTCCATTTAGCAGGAGGACCTGGCTGCATTGTTCACTGCTGTATGCTTGGTACCCAACTCAACACCTAGCAGATTACAGACACTCAAAATATATTTCATTTTGTTGGCATATTTGCCTGCTGCTTTTTGCTTGTTCTTTCATTAGGTCTTTTATTTATTCATTCCTTTATCTCCACCCTTCCCCTTCCCACACCAGCCTGCCCTTATCTTCTATACCCCCACCCCCACCCCAATTCCACCACTCCCAGTCTTCTACCCGGCCCCTTGCCAGACCCCACCCTCCCTCCCTCCCATTCATCATGAGTTTTAAAAGTTAACAAGCATTAAACTAAATATATTGAAAGCTATCTTCAAATAGTGAGACCTTCCAGGGAAAGAATATTTAAAGTTAAGCAAAAAGGCAGCCTTGCCAACACAGAAGAGAAAGTATGCCCTCCCCAGCAGTCATTTCCCCTGGAGCGGTGGCTTTCCTGAGCAGATGCTGCACCTCCTGGATTTGGACAGCTGCTGGCAGGAGATCGGCACAGCCCTTCCCTCTGAATGGTCTGGACTGGGGACAATTGGCTGGAATCATAAGTGGCTTCTTGGCTCACCCCAGCGGTACTTCAGCTTTCATAAATGGCCCATTTCTGGAGTTGCAAGGCTCCAGCGCATGGGGATTTCCCTTTGTTAGATCTTGACCTGCAGAGCTGTGTTCCCAAGCCAAGACTGTTGTGTCTGCCTCTTAAAGGCAAAGAGAAAGAAGGAAGGAAAGAAGGAAGGAAGGAAGGAAGGAAGGAAGGAAGGAAGGAAGGAAGGAAGGAAGGAAGGGAGAGGGAGGGAGGGAGGAAGGAAGGAAGGAAGGGAGAGGGAGGGAGGAAGGAAGGAAGGAAGGAAGGAAGGAAGGGAGAGGGAGGGAGGAAGGAAGGAAGGAAGGGAGAGGGAGGGAGGGAGGGAGGAAGGAAGGAAGGAAGGAAGGGAGAGGGAGGGAGGAAGGAAGGAAGGAAGGAAGGAAGGAAGGGAGAGGGAGGGAGGGAGAAAGGCAGAAAAAGGAAAGAAAGAAGTCAAATTTTGGAGACTATTGATTGTTATTTACAGACACCTAACTTGCTATTTGTTAAAACACACTTTAAAGTTAATGTAAACTGAAAAATAGTTATTGTGATATCAGTTGTTCCTCTCTGCTCCTCACTGAAGCGATGTGAGTGGAGAGACAAGCTTTTGGAAGAATTTGTGCCCTGCATCTTTTTTTTTTTTTTTTTTGCGGGACGCGGGCCTCTCACTGTTGTGGCCTCTCTCGTTGCGGAGCACAGGCTCCAGACGCGTAGGCTCAGTGGCCATGGCTCAAAGGCCCAGTCGCTCTGCGGCACGTGGGATCTTCCCGGACCGGGGCACGAACCCGTGTCCCCTGCATCTGCAGGCAGACTCTCAACCACTGCGCCACCAGGGAAGCCCTGTGTCCTTAACATCATCACCCACCATGGAAACAGAACACAGGGCTGGAGAGGAACTTCAGGTCCTAGATGCAAACCCCTCACTGTGCAGGTCAAGGTAATGAGGCTCTGAGGTGAGGGACTTGCTTAAAGCCACTCAGTTCAGGAGTCAGGGCCAAATCTCAGGGCTTCTGACAGTTCTGGGCATTCCACAGGCTGCAGTTTTTGTTTCAGTTAAAATAAGTTTCAAACAGACCATCCACCATACATACATGTATTTCCTCAACTCATTCTCCTGTGTGAAACCTCACAGGGGACCCACCTTCCAATGGCAAAGGAAAAACATTGTCTCCTTTAGAAAATGGTCAAAAGGACAGGAAACTCGATAGCACAGACCTGTCACATCACCCTGTGAGTAGGAACCATCATTATCGTGTGGGTCATAAAGAAATAATTAAAGAAGCAGATTCCAGTTAATTCCACACATAGCGTGTGCCTTTGAAAAAAGGAGTCGAAAAATATTTTCTAAACGTTCTCACGTAGACTGAGTGCATCTGTCCTTTGTAACCTGAAAGTGATTTACCCTTGTGAAATCATTTGTGCAAATCTGCCAACGATATGAATGATTTTGTTTGTCTACTGTCTCAAAATAATTGATCTTACATACATTTTAATTAGCTAATTAAAACAGCCAGGTCCTTTCTTTGCAGAAAATCCATAAGCCCTCTTTTCATTGTACTTCAGAGGTCAAGAAAGCAACTCTTATGGAAGAGTCTAGAATTTGCTTCAATCTATTAAGATAAAGCCAAAGAATGTGTTTTTAATACATTGATAAAAAATACATAAAAATATTTGGTATTTTTAGTCAGTCTCCAACTTACTCAAGGGTCGTATCCCAAAAGTTAGTGGGTAAATGGGTTGTCTGGAATTCAGAGTGCATTTTCCCATAGAAACAATGTCACCCATAGGAGTTAGTTCCCAGACTACCCTCTAAGTGCTTTTTAACCCATAGTGTAGCAGACTGTTGTAGATTTTTAAATGAACATTTTAAGTTTAATATTCTTAATTAATTGGCACAACAGTAATTGATTGATTTACACATAAATTAAATGCTAACATCCAGGAAGATTAGTTTCAATTCTAGATTTTTGAGATAAGAGTTGGAGACTTTTGAGTCATTTCTGTAGAAGGCTTTGGGATACTTCCAAAACTCTAAAGACAGATGATGCTATTAGACCTCTAGTTGTCTAATCCCATCTGATCGCTTATGATGAAAAGGGGAAACAGAAAGGTCCCTGGTCCCCATTCAACTTCCACCACCAGAAAGGTGACAGGACAAGAAATGGGAAAGAAGGAAAGGAGTACAGAGGTTAAAATTATGTGCACAGAGAGTACCTGGGCAGTGAACAAGGAGAGACGAGAGACTTTGGGAAGTAAGACACACACAAGAGAGGGGAGGGGAAGGGAATATTGGTCTGAGAGCTCTCTGTGTTGTTCATAAAGTGGTAGTGCCGGCCCGGGGCCTCTGTGTGATTGTCCAGAACGTTCAGGAGGGGAAAGAAGGTGTTAGGGGTAGTTTGTTTGTGATTGTACACACTGATGCTTAGGATGTTTGGCAAACAGACGTTTGTTCCTCAGGGGCAAGAATTATCTGACATAGGAAGAATTGGCCTCCCAGGTCAAATCCATACACATCTACCGAGGACCTGAGTGTTCCAAGAACTGGGGACAGAGAGCCAACTGCAGAAATGATTATATCTTTTACCTTGTGGAGCTAATAGTAGCTAACATTTATGATTTGTTTTTACTCATGTAATCTTCACAATGACCCTAAAGAGTAGGTATTGTTATCACCCTATTTTACACTTAAAGACACAGACACAGAGAAGATAAGTAAATAGCCCAAGGTCATATGTTTAGTAAGTAATGTTTGAATCCAGGTAGTCGGAAGATGGAGCTAATACTCTTGACAATCATGCTATCCTCTGCCCTGATGTTCCCTGGTCAACATTCTTGTCTCTCAGCGAAAATGGCTCCTGCCCTGATTCCATCTAGAATTTGGAACGTGCTCAGAGAAGTGGCTGTGTATAAAGGCTGGAAATGGAAGAGGCATCCAAGGTCATGACTTTCAGGCTCCCTTAAAATTCTACAGCTACTGTGAAGAAAGTTTCATTCCCACAGAGAACATGTCAGACTTGAAGAAAATTATGACAAAAGGTCTCCAAAAGGACTTCTGAATCTTGGATTTTATCTCATTCCACAAGCTGAAAGTTAGTTTCCTAAATCAAAGAATGAAACCAAGGACATCTTTATCAAGTATTGCTTTGACATCACTCTCCTTTGACATCACTCCCCTGTCAGGGACTCCCCTGACAGGCACTCCCATTGTCTCTTTAAATAATTTTTCAACACTCCTGAACTTTGGCATGGAAACCCTCCTTTGAAATGAATTTACCTCCCTAGACATACTAGCTCATATTTTTTTTACTTCAACCTGGCAAAAGTTATTATCCCTCATAAAACTTTACCCTCTCTCTCTTCTCTAAGCCATCACATAAACCATTCCTCCTGATTATACAAGCCTCTTCTCAAGCCATATCCATTACTCTGTCAACTTTCTATGGAGGTTAATCTGCTAGTGAGACTTTAAGTGGACTTCTGGGGCAGGGTATGCTCACAGTGGATGGAGCTTGGGCTCTGAATCAGCCAATCTATGTTCAAGTCCCAGTTCTGCCATATACCAGCTGTGCCATGTTGGGCAAGTGATTTAGCCTCTCTAACTCACTGTTTCCTCACCTGTAAAATGAATAGGATACTTCTCGTACTGGCATAACAGTTGTTCTGAGGATTAAATGAGTTATTGCCTATAAGGAACTTAATTCTGGGTAAACACATCATAAAATTCAAGGAATGTAAGTTCCCATTTATGACAACTCTTCTGAAGGGCAAAATAACAGGAGATGTGTACAGAGATGGATACTAAGAGACGTTGAACCCACCATTTTGTTGTTGTTTTGCAGTACGCGGGCCTCTCACTGTTGTGGCCTCTCCCGTTGCGGAGCACAGGCTCCGGACACGCAGACTTAGCGGCCATGGCTCACGGGCCCAGCCGCTCCGTGGCATGTGGGATCCTCCCGGACTAGGGCACGAACCCACGTCCCCCCAAATCGGCAGGCGGACTCTCAACCACTGCACCACCAGGGAAGCCCGAACCCACCATTTTTTGTGAGTGAAAAATTTAAAACAATTTTTGCCCAACTGTAGTTGAGTATGCAGACAGTTAAAAGTCATGTTCTGAATATTGGGATCTATTCAGGCTATATTAGTGAGTTTTTAAAAAATTAATCACCAAACCTGTAGAATATGATATTGGGGTGGGGAGTGTATGCTTAGAAAAAAGATTGGAAGAACCTACATGGAAAAGTAAATTATAATATTCTCCCCAGAGATGATGTGTATGGAGGGTGCATGGGTATTGGGATAATGGGTGATTTTTTAAAATGTTTTGTACTTTTCTGTGTTTTCTAAATTGTGTCCCTTTTAAATTAGGAAAATTATATGCTATTGAAAAGTACTGTATAAATTTTGACCATAGCCTTCTCCAATGCTCTCCTCCTCGTTCTAAGTCATTCAGACATCCAGCTCAAACTCTTCCTTTACTGCCTTTCTCACTGTCTACAGATTTATGTGTCCTCCGCACAGATGCAGTTGGTTTTGAATATTTGGCAGGGTCTGTAGTTGGTGTTTGGATATATTTACGTGGGTTCTCTCTCCCTCATCAGACGGCATTTCCACCAGAGTATTTTCCCTATGTTTTCTCTATAATTGTGCACAGTGATTTGGAAGCTCTTTGTCCCAAATGTCAAGTAATTGAGGTCGTTGTAAATAATTCAAGGAGAAAAACAAACTGTTTAAGTTGCTTCATTATTAGCACTAACACTTATTGGGAGCTCAGGCTCAAGCGTTAAGAATGGAGGGACTTAGAGACAGTTGGGAATCAGGCCTTGTGTCTGAGACAATGTTATATATTTATGCAGATGTCTCATTTCCTCCCAAAGCACAGAAATAACACATTCCCAAGGCCACTTGCATTGAAGAGGGGGTGACATGACTAGTTCTGACCAATAGAACGGGAGGAGAAGTGGTATATGATACTTCTGGGCCCTAAATAATGTTGTGTATTTCTTTATGAAATCCTACTTCCCCTGCTGTCTGCTGGCTAGATAGTGCCAGGGTGACCTTGAAGCCACAATATGGCAGAACCACAAGATGGAAAGGCCCTGAGTTTCTGCTTAGAAGTGAAATACCCAAGAGAATTACCAGAACAGTAACATCTGAAATGAACCGTATCAGGGAGAGAGGTAAGGTTTTTATTATATAATGGCATTGAGATTTGAAGATGATTTGTTCTGGCAACAACCCTATACCAACTTATAACAGAAAATTATATAAATAGTAAATAACTCAAGATAATATATTCTAGGTGTCAAACAAATAGAATATAATTTTTTTAAAAATTAATGCTTTACTTTTCCACAAGACCCTTTACTTCATTGCTTTACCCAATCCTTTTAGAAATATTGGTGAGTGGTAATATATCTATCCTTATGTCATGATATAAGAAGCTGAACTTCATCCTTTGATGTAAGCTAAAACCAAGATTTTCTGACTCCAAATATTGTGCCCTTTCCTCTATTGCATACGGCTCTTTGCCTCTGGGCAAATACTACTAGAGTTCAGAGCAGTGACTAATGATTGTTACTTGTACAAAAGATGTTTTGCCTAAACTGCTTAGGCAGTATTTCTCAAACATTGGTTCTATAAGAAATTAATATGTATCCCAAAGAATAGAGTACCAAGGACAAATGAGTTTGGGAAACACTGGGCTAAATAAATGTGACCAAGTCTTCTATTTGCTGCCAAACTCTCAGAGCCTTTAACTTATGCCTTGGAAGCTTGCATGGAGGTTGTATGCCATGTGTTCCTTACGTCTGGCTATGGAACACTCACGGTGAAGCAGTCACCAGGAGTAGAGTGCGCCCAAATATCCCCTGAGAAAAGCTGTTGTAGATAACTTCCTCAGTTCTCCATTGCACCTGCTTCCACTTTCATTTGTTCACTTTTTCCCAGAGTATATTTCTTAGCTAGTGTCGGGACAACAAAATCTCAAATAAGCCCATTTAACCAAGATCAAAGGAAACTCCCAGGGGATTTTTTAATGCATTTTTAAAATTTTTTATTTATTTATTTTTAACAACTTTATTGGAGTATAATTGCTTTACGATGTTGTGTTCGTTTCTGCTGTATAACAAAGTGAATATGCATTTTTAAAGCTTCTTTCAAATAAGAACAGGGCACATTCATTGCAACTGGAAGATAGAAAATACAAACAGACAGGAGAAAGAGATGCAAATCAACCAACTTCTTTTCAACCCCACCAGCATAGTCAACCTGTGGCATTTACTACCACTGGGGGCTGCTGAGGCAGGGGAGAGCAGGATCTGAGGAAGGATTAGATAATTTTATGAGTGTGACTAGCATTTAAAGCTATGTGAACTAGAACAAAAAAGATACAAGGAAATGAAGTCTCAAGTTCCAGGATGTAAATTGATCACATGTGGAGAGTGGGAAGGAATTCCCACCTCGCAATCCAGTGTGGGATATTACACAATGGGCCAGGTGCAATAAGCTTGACTTTCCCTCTTTATTTTCCTTTTCCTTTTCTCTAGTACAACTGATTCAGGCTAAACAGGAGGTGGGGATGTTAGCCCTGACAAATAGCGATTTGATCCCACAGGGCAACTCCTATTGAAAACCAAGATAACACAAATATTTTCAATTCTTCAAGTTGAACCCAGACTAAGTATTTTGTTTTATGGGTGATCTCTCTGTTCTTTTATTAAGAGAAGATCATTTTATGAGAGCTAAAAATATTTGCATTCCTACCATGGGAAGAATTTAAAATTCCCAACCAGCATTTTGTTCAAGCAAATAAAAAGAATGGCAACCTAGAGACAGTCATACAGAGTGAAGTAAGTCAGAAAGAGAAAAAGAAATATCGTATATTAACGCATATTTGTGGGATCTAGAAAAATGGTACAGATGAACTGGTTTGCAAAGCAGAAATAGAGACACAGATGTAGAGAACTAACGTATGGACACCAAGTGGGGAAAGGGGAGGTGGGATGAATTGGGAGACTGGGACTAACATATATACACTAATATGTCTAAAATAGATAAATAATGAGAACCTGCTCTATAGCACAGGGAACTCTGCCTCACCTCACTGTACAGTAGAAACTAACACAACATTGTAAAACAACTATACCCCAATTAAAAAAAATAATCACAGAATTTTTAAATGTTAAAAAAAAAAATGGCAAAGTTTCTGAAAGGTAAGGTAAGATCATCTTAATTAGTTGAGACTCCTGAGCAGGGAGAAACACATTCTTGAAGTACTGGCTATTTCAAAATACTCCCTTCATCTTAAGCAGAAAAATAAAATGTGTTTTTGAGCCGAAGTATTTGAAGCTTGGTCATGATTAAAGGTCCTGGAGGAGGAGATGGCAGATTTTATTGGGCTGGGTGGGTTTTTACCCACCATCTCTCTATGGGAAATTTTGTGAAAATATTCAACTCCAGTGGTTCAATGAAAAACATTTGGGCCCCAGGGAATCAATGAAAGCTAAGTTTTATAGAGTGAATCCCATCTGGGACCAGAAGAATTAAGAAACAAGAATAGCAAAACCAGCCTCATGGTACAAAAGGTTCATCTTTCAGCTTATAACCAGTCAATCCCTCAGTGTTATGATTTTCTCTGTTAAAGCTAGAATACATAATCAATCTGATCAGATCAGGAATGGTAGATTTTCACTGTAGGACCTTTTCTCCAAGTCTGAATTATTTGGTTGTGTGACAGTCCTGTGTCCCGGTAAGAACTCTATCTATCTTTTGTGTCAGGAGGGATTTTTTCCTCTGGATACCCATCAATCTTTCTGAACTTACGGCAATAGCAGACACTGTTGTCTATACAACTCCACTCTCCTATGCCTTCTTTCTTAGCAAAGCCCACTTCCCATGATAAAAACTTGAAATTCCAGATAGGCATCCAGTGTTCCAGCTATATCTTGAACCTAAGGTTGGTCATGTGACTCAGTTCTGGCCGTTTCTGGCTTGGGGGATTCTAGGAAATGTTTTCCTTTTTGATAAAAGGAGAGAGGTATGGGAGGAGAGGTTTTTTCTGTGTGTTTTTTTTGTGTGTGTGTTTTTATTTTCCTGCCACCCCTTCTTCTTCTCTTTGATGTAACTGTGAAAGAATATGATGCTTGGAATTGTGGTTGCCGTTTTGTGATCCTGAGATGACAAGCCTGAGGATCAAAGATATCTCAGTAGGATGGACAAGATGAAAGGGCAGAAACTTCCTGATGTTGTGATTATATCATTGAGCCACTCTTTTAATCCTGGGACCAGGTACCTCTTGATTTCTTGTTGAAGCCACTTTCAGATGGGTATTCCATTACAATCCAAAACCTTCTAATTAAATACATCCAGTGAAAAGGTGGCCGTATGTTCCAATAGAGCACATAACCCTGAAAAAAATCATGTGGGCTGTAGCCTCTGGTCATCTCGAATCTCTGGTATTCATGGATGTAGTCTGGCATATTCCTCTTGGCAAAAGTAGAAAACCAGTATTTGTTTGACTGTGATCTGAGAATTCGTTGGCTAATCTTGGCAGAGCCTAAGGCCATGAACACTGTTTATTTCTAGGAAACAGGAATTACTGATGTTACAATTCAGTATGAGAAAGGAAAGGAGGATTTTACTCCATATTTCACACCATGTTTCTTTACCTCCTTTTTCTCATTTTCCACAACCTTACCTTTCCTTTGTTTCTTACTTTGACTTCAGAGAACTTCTTTTCCTTTCCTATTTTGTCAACTCTGAGGTTACTTACTTTTTCAGTATGGTAAAGCAATAAAAAGAAAGCTGGCTGATTGATTTGGAGCGGTGCCAAAAATGTATATATGGAATGTTAGAATATACTCTACTGAATAAGCAGAAATTTAGTTAATCTCCAGAGTGATCCAACTCTTCTCCCCCTCCTCACTGCCACCACTGCCCAACTTTTACATCCTCTAGTCCTAGTAACTTGCCAGACTGGCATGTCTTTCACTCTGCATATCATAAACTAAAATCTAAACTACTGTTACTGAAAATGGTACAACCCAATGGCCATGGGGATATTCTGCTCTAGGGAACATATCCATTTAAAAAATGTGTTTGTTTCAGAAGTTCCTGTCCTTATTTCTATTCTGGAAGAGTCTGAATTTCATTATACATGAGCAGGGAATTATGCTGTGTCCATATTTTTAGTTAACTTGAAGATCTACACTTTTTTCTTTTACATCTATTGGATTTTTGATTAATCCTAATACCATCCTGAGCTCAAAGTACAGACAGAGCTGATTAGGCATTCAAATTTCAGTGCTGAAAGTAGTGCATAGGAAATTCAGTTTTTGTGGCGTTCAAAAATTTAGCATTCACATCTGAAATGTTTAAGAGAAAAATCAAAGCCTGACAGAAAAGTGTTGTTTGCAAATGCTATGAGGGTCTATTGGGTACTCTAAAAGGTGCTTCATGTGTGAGGGACTCAGTATGATTTGTTTATGTGTTTTTGGTTTCCTTGGTTGTTTTTTGTTTTGTTTTTTCTGAAGGCTTTTTTGCTTTTGTTTCTCAGATGAAAGAAAGAGGGGTTTGCCTGAAAATAAGCAAGCACGGTTTTGCCCAGCATGATATGCTCTTGACAGCCAACTGTGTTCTGGTCAATGACTGCTGTCTCTTTACAGGTGTTGATTTACCAAACATTACCCTTCTTCTGTATTACACAGGCATGGCCAGACATAGCCATTGCTCAAAGTGTTGAGACAGCTTCTTGGTTCCCATTAAGCAGAGGGAGCAATCCTTGGAGATTCAACAACGAAGCCTCCGTTAGCTGGATGGCTCAGAACTCTCACTATAATTTCCCATTCCTTACCTGTAAAGATTACACAGACAATCAGGAAGTTTTCTGGGTCTGTCTCCTCTGCGGCTAGGTAGAGGTGGTAACAATGTAACCTTTCCTCACAATGTTGTCGGAAGGAATGGTTATTTAAAATAATTATAAAAATATGCTCAACATCAGTTGTCATTAGGGAATTGCAAATGAAAACAACAAAATACCAGGAACTCTCATTCACTTCTGGTGGAAATACAAAATGGTACCACCACTTTGGAAGACAGTTTGATCATGTCTTACAAAGTTAAACATATTCTTACCATACCATCCAGCCATTGTGCTCCCTGATATTTACCCAAAGGAGTTAAAAACTTATGTGCACACAAAACCTGCTCATGGATGTTTATAGCAGCTTTATTCATAATTGTCAAAACTTGTAACCAATCAAGACGTCCCTCAGTAGGTGAATGGATAAATAAACTGTGGTATTATCCATACAATGGGATATTATCCAATGCTAAAAGAAGGAGCTATCAAGCCAGGAGAAGACATGGAGGGAACTTAAGGGCATAGTATTAAGTGAAAGAAGCTAATCTGAAAAGGCTACATACTGTGTGATTCCAACTATATGACATTCAGGAAAAGGCAATATTATGGAGGGAGTAAAAAGATCAGTGGGTGTCAGGGGCTTGGGAGGAGGGAAGGAGAGATTAATAGGTGGAGCACAGGGGATTTTTACGGTAGTGAAACTACTCTGTATGACACTGTAAGGATGAATACATGTCCTTATACATTTGTCAAAATCCGCAGAATGTAACCAATGTATAACCAAAGAGTCATCCACAATAAACGTGAACTTTGGTTGATAATGATGTGTCAATGTTGCTTCAAGGACTGTAACGAAACAGAGTGTGGGATGTTGATGGTCAGGGAGGCTGGGTGTGGGGCGAGGGGTTCTGTGGGAACTCTGTACCTTCTGCTCAATTTTGCTGTGCACAAAAATTGTTTCAAAACTAAAGTCTATTAATTAAAAATAAATGAATTTGAAAACCTAAATAAATTATTATACAGTAGAAAGTGGGAGTAATTACATATTAATCATTTATAAATGAATGAAAATCATTGTTGAATGCATGCTTTAGGATTATACCTGACAGAGAAAAACAACAAAATCTTAGAAAAAAGAATATTTCTATCTCATGTAAAATAAGAAGTTGGCAGTCCTGGGCCAGAGTGGTGACACCATAAAGACTTTGTAGACCAAGGCTTCTGGCTTTGCTGAGGCTCTCGCACCAGCACGTAACTACTATCCCATGGCCTGATATGGTTGCCAGATCTCCAGCCATTACATCTGCCTTCCAAGAAGCAGAGAGTAAGAAACCAGAGAATAAGGCCTGCTTCCTCCCTTTAATGGAGACTTGCTGGAAGTTTTATATTATACTTCTGCTTCAATCTCATTGGTCAGGCACGTAGACAAATGGCCACACTTACCCCTCAAGGAGTCTGGCAAATTTTTAGCTATTTAATTTATATTGAATTAAAAAAAAATAGAGAGAGAGGCTTGGCTAAAAATCAGGACTCTTTTTCTACATAAAAAGGGGGGACAGGATGTTGGAGAAGGCAGCTAGCAGTCTGAGACACTGAGCAACAGTTGCTATGTTGAAAATACAGCTAGATGCAGAGGATGCAAAGACATTAGATCAACAGGGGAAATAAACATGTAAGCACATAGATGTCACATAAGGCAGCAACTTGTTAATGACACAGAAATTTCAGAAGAGGACATGAGCGTGCCCAGCTGGGGTGATCAGAGAAGGCCATCTAGAGGGAGGATATTTTATAAGGACCTAGAGGATGAAGAGAATTTGGATAGTAAGAGGTGGGACAGAGGGCAAAGCTGGTACAAGGATGGCACGAGAGAAGGCAAATTGTTGTTTGATAATGAAGGCTGTGCCTGTCATTGGCATGTATTATATCGTGCACAGGTACAAAAATTTTCCAGGCCAGGAGAAATTGATGTCTGTAGTTTGGGTACATATCCTAATGACATCAGTTTCTCTCTTTACAATCTGTCCATCATCCCCATAAAGTGGGGAGTGAGGAAGAATTTCATTCAACAACACACACTTTGAGTGTCTCAGGCAAAGAGACTTTTTTTTTTTTTGTATTTATGATAAAACACCCAAATATATATTCAAGTGGGATTACCAGCCTGGGTTGGATCCAAGAGACTTCGGTTAACAGAACTATTTCTCATCATAAATCCCCAAACAAGTTGAGTTTTTCACTTCCTCTCCTAATCTGCTATGGAGCACAGCCGAGGGGCTTGAAGTCATCTAATTTTTGGCAGTGGCTACAATTCCAAGATGATGGAATGATTCTTTTCCATATACATCATTATTATTTCTAGTATAAATATTTATGAAGCACTCACTGTGTAATAGAAAAGAGCTCCTGCTTGGTGGTCTTCCCAGCTGAACAAAACAAACATGAGTAGAGGCCAAGGGAAGAGGTGGGAAGAGAACCTCAGCTGGTGGGAAACAATAGGAATTGATTCTTCACCCACCGACTTTTATTCACGCTAGATATTATTCGGAAGTGGCCGCCATATTTCAGATTTGTAAATTGTGTGTTTGTATTGGTTTAAGATACACTTACATAGGGCTTACCATGTGCCGTGCATTGTTCTAAGCTCTTTACAAATATTAACTCATTTAATCCTCATAGGAATCTTGTGAAATGGGCACTATTTATTATCCCATTTACAGATGAGGAAACCGAGGCATAGAGGAATTTGCCCAAGGTCACCAAGTCGTAAGGCTCTAGAGCAACACTGTCCAATAGAACTTTCTGTGATGCCAGAAGCATTCTATATTTGCATTGCCCAACAGGATAGCCACTGGCCCCATGTAGCTATTGAACACTTGAAATGTGGCTAGGGTGACTGAGAAACTGCACTTTTAATTTTATTTTCTTTTAACCTAGTTGACGTTTAAGTAGCCACATGTGGCTAGTGGCTACCATCATTGGCATAGCAGCTAAAGTCCAAGCTCTGTACCATTGTGCTATGGTTTTCTTTTCTTTTTTCAAAGAGTGAAAGCCAAGAACATAGAGATTCTTTGCTTTCGCTTGCATTTGCTTTTCAATTATGATGAGCAATGTGAGATGTACCTTTATGGGAGAAAATAAGCAAATCACTCAGGTGGTACCATTCCCCATTTATTCCCTGGCTATTAAGGAGGATTACAATAAAACTCTCCAATGAAAGTTTTCTCACAATTAGTAGCAGATGAGAAGGTCAAAGGGGAGAGACCAAGGACTGGTTAGACCATGGGTAGTTGGTAGCACAGCAACATTTTAAAAGCAAAAGGCAACATTACCCTATCTGGTGTTTGCTTAGAAAGGTGAAGAGAAGAACTATGTCATGTGCTGTCCTAGTCTTACCAAGACTCATATTCCCACTTTCTCCTTTCCCTTCCCCATCCTTATGCATCTATATTCTATTCACCTTTCCAGGCTAATCTCAAGTGCCATCTCCTCCCTGAAGACTGCTCTCATGGCTCAATCTGAAAGCAGCCTCTCTATAGCATGACTGTATCTTTCCTCTGATACTAATAGGCTCTCTACCATGTCATTGCTATGTAAGCACAAGCTCTAATTCTCATATTGTACGCTACACTTTTTAAGGTCCAATTTATCTTTGTATTGATTCTCTGTAAAACCTTGTACAGTTCCTTGCTCACATTCCGTTGATCATCTTAACTTTTGTCTCTGTTTCCCTGTGGGAAACTCTAGCATGTACTTTATTATAGCACTGACTGCACTGAGTTGGAAAGTTGAATGATAATCTATCTGTCTGACAAGACTAAAACCTTTTTAGAACAACACGTATCTCATAACAGATGCTCAGTAAACAGTGAACAACTGCTTGTTGAATGAATGGTTATTGTGAAAAATGTGAAGTATATTTTTCTGTCTTTTGTTTAAAACAAAATGGAACCTCCCCTCCAATGGAACTGTTCTATACTAGCAGATTAAGCATTGGTTATATCAAACTAACTTCACCATTTTATAATAGCATTATTGTGGGAAGGGACAAAGCACAATTGTCACAGACAATGAGTACATTTCTTGCTTAACTTTGCCCAAGGAACACAGGTTATCCAAAGACAGTTGGATTTTAGTGAACCGCACAGAACTCTGTATGGAAAAGAGGTGTGGAAAATGGCAATGAGGCAAGATACTGCATTTCTTTTTACAAGTCTATAAAGCTCAAAATTCAGAGAATATTTCTGAGAATTTTAAGAAGTGTATGTGAAGGATGTTATGACATTAGGTGAAGTGGAGGGAGGAGCAGAAAGAGGCTGAGATAGACCAAGATCACTTTAACAGCCTTTGATTTAGTTTAATTGATTGAGTGCAAAAAAAAAAAAAGGAGAAAAAGAATGAGGAGATGGCAAAATTGACAAATGTAAAATGCTGTAACAGAAATTACTGTGCTTGCCGTGAGTAGAAGTGGAAAATTTGTTATATTAGGAAATAGTCATTTAAATGGAAAGATGGTTTTTCATGTCTTTTACGGCTTGTTGTAAATGATTAATTAAATACGCTGAGTGTTTCATTAAAAGTATGCATTCCTTCCAAATGAAAGTGTGTGGAGACTCGTTATAAATAAATTCATTGGATGAATGAAAGGAGCCTTTACTTCTAAATGAATATTACTGGCAAATTTCATTCTTGACATCGATTAAACAGACTGTATTTTTTTTTTAAGATTTTTTTATGTGGACCATTTTTAAAGTCGTTATTGAATTTGTTACAATATTGCTTCTGTTTTTTTTTTAATATTTTTATCTATTTTTGGCTGTGTTGGGTCCTTGCTGCTCTGCGCGGGCTTTCTCTAGTTGTGGCGAGCGGGGGCTACTCTTCGTTGGGCTGGGCGGGCTTCTCATTGCGATGGCTTCTCTTGTTGCAGAGCACGGGCTCTAGGCGGGGGGGGGCTTCAGTAGTTGTGGCACGCGGGCTCAGTAGTTGTGGCTCGTGGGCTCTAGAGCACAGGCTCAGTAGTTGCGGCACACGGGCTTAGTTGCTCCGCGGCATGTGGGATCTTCCCGGACCACCCCAAATCGAATCACATCAAAAGGATACAACTCCTGTCTGTAAGAAAGGTTATTCTACAGAAAAGCTTGTGGACATTTTTCTTTGATAAGAAAATAAGTAGAGAAGCAAATTCAGTGTTCTTAAAACTGCTTATGTAGAACAAATGTACTAGCTTTGATGAGCCTCACTCCACATTATTGTCCAACGTTCTGGGGCAGAGGCAGGTTTTCCTCTAGGCAAACTTTATGGGAGGAATTCCTTTTTAGTTGTCTCCCTGCCCCCGCAACTATTCTTTAAGAAAGATGATCTGTCTCAGTAAAATGTCTTGTCTTTTCCTGATCACTTTTTGCAGTCTGCCTGCACCCAGCAATCTGCTACAGCAATCTGCTTTGTTCCATCAGGAGCCCTGTCATCTCTCAAGGCAGAGAGAATCATCAATGGCATCTCACTTCAACAAATTAGCCACAGTGTTTACACTGCAAGTCCTGGGGGCCGAGCTTTCTTGCGTCTCAAGAAATTCCCAGGATTCTAATGTTTTTCCAAGGGGGAGGGTTAGGAGCCAATGCATTTTACCTCTTTTGCTTAGCATACATTATTCTTTGTGATTCTACTGAAGGCTTTAAGCTGAAATGTTGGAAATATTCACACACACACTCTCTCTCCCTCTCTCTCTCTCTCTCTCTCTCTCTCTCTCTCTCTCACTCATTCAGTGATGCAAATAAAGAAGCCAGTATGGTGCAGGGGAAAGAAACTGATCTGAAAGAAGGGAAGCCTAGAGTCTTGCATTCTGGTTCTAGTTCAGGTAAGCCATTGTGTGACTTTAGAATCATTTCTCCCCAATATTCTCTTTGCACTACTGTAAAGTGGAGACCTTGAAGGGGCTGGGCTGTATCATTCCTAATAGCTCCTCCAGCTCTAACATTCTATCATTTTAGACTTCTAATCGGTAGCTTGCTAGGGATGAACTTTCTTAAGGCAAGGCCATGGGAAACCAGCATGAATCACTTCAATGATCAGCTTTCATCTCAAGCAGGAGGTGCCCCCATGATGGGAACAGACTGAAAAGACAGCCCTGAGAGACCCACAGATCCTTGCCTCAATGCGCACCCAATGTTACTAACATAGCTACGAAACAGGGGTATTACAAGGCTGTTTCTACTGATGCCGCGTCTATATTTTATTGTACTGGTCCTCGTGTGGAACCTAAACATCTCAGCATTGGAAGAGCTTATGTTATAGGGCCAAGGCTAAGGGAACAACATAGAAAAACATCCCAGTCAAGGGTGACCTAAATAACTTCCTGAGCTTCCTTTTAGGCCCGGGAGTCAATGTATAGGAAGAATGAGCTTATTAATCAAAAAATGCTGATCTGCTCAATGTCTAATTATACCTGTCACTTTTGTAGCCCACACCCCAGCCTGAAACGGTTTCCCTCTCTGAAGTCACATAGCTGTATTTGCAGACCGGTTTTCAGTTGGTCTGTGTATTTTCCGTGTGACATGACTCTTCCATGTGACAGTTGAAAATTGTCCAGAGAAATGAAAACCTCCCTATAGAGCAACCCAGAAACCCAGACGACACAAACCCCCTCTCTCTTCCTCTGACTCCCCATCCCCCAGGCTCTTGTTAAATGCCCAGCCATCTCTCAAGGCCAAGCTCAAATCCTTCCTCCTCCAAGAAGCCTTTCTTGATCCCCTCCCCACCAGACTTACTCCCTCCCTTCCTTATACCTCCCAATCACTTTGTACCTTTATTATTTTAGCACTTACTTACCTGAGTCTATCTTATATTAACATTATTTTATGCATATGTCTTTCCCATGTCACTTTGAGCTTCTAGAGGGCAGAAATAAGTTTGTTTCTTCTTTCCATTATTTGCAGCATCCAGTAAAATGCTTTGCACACAGCAGGCACTTAAAATTATTCCATGAAGTGTGAGGGTAGAAAATGAGTGAAGCACGAAGCATGTCTTGCCCATTGTTTTATTTTCTAAAGCAAAATGCTTTTTATGTAGTGAATTCGTAAAATTGTTGGATCACTTATAAATGCATTAAGTGATGCAAAAAACGCTAAGGTAGAAAACCAATTAGCCTCGTAATTTGTTTGTATTGCATATTAAAATAAATTCAGTCTCGGGACTTCCCTGGCAGTCCACTGGTTAAGACTTCGCCTTCCAGTTCAGGGGGTGTGGGTTCGATCCCTGGTCGGGGAGCTAAGATCCCAAATGCCTTGCGGCCAAAAAACCAAGACATAAAACAGAAGCAAGGACTTACCTGGTGGCTTCTTACCTGGTGACCCAACGCACCAAAAATAAATAAATGAATTAATTAAACAAAATTCTATTTACAACAGCAGAATAAATCAATTGCATGGAATTCTTTTTATTCTTTCAAAAATTCTTAATTTTTTCCATTCATCAGTAGAGTACTTTATTTCTATTGCTACATAATAACTTTTCCTCTGCTTCTACATAAGGATGGTTAGTCTGATGTTAGAGCAGAAAGCTACCTTAGCAACCATCCACTTGGCTACCCTCATTTTCTGCACGCAGGACCATCCAGGAATTACTAGACTTCCCATGGCTCACTCAGGGGAAGAGGGGCATAGTCTGCTAGGACTCACCTTTCTGTTCTTTTACTGCAAAATCATTTAGCCTTCATTAGAATCACACCTTAAACCATGTTTCCCTTAGGAAATATGCCTCGATTTTGGCTTACTAGTGCTTTAAGAAAAACCAGGAAGTGCCTTCTAATTTCAATTTTAATAGAAGGTGGATTTTTTTTTCATTTGAATTCCAACAAGGAGAGCCACTATTATTAAGTTCATTATATTTATTTGTGACTATATTGGTCAGATTTTTAATGTGCTACTTCTGGGCAACAAACAACCCCCAAATCTCAGTGGTTTATAATAAAAGCAACAGATATTAACTTTTTGCTCATAGGTCTGTGGGTAGGCAGGTGGCTTGGTTTTAGGCTTTGGATTGGATTCAGATTTGCTCTCCTGGTCTCTCATTCTGGGAACAGTGGCTGACTGGGACTAGCTCATCTCCTGGCAGATGGCAAAAGCCCAGGACAAGCCCGACCATGCAAGCATAATGAAAGCTTCAGCTCAAAACACATCTGATCACTTTCCATTGGCCAAAGCAAGTAATACTGCAAAGCCCAAGTCAGAGATGACTGTCCCACCTCCTCTACTAAAAGGCACTGCAAAGTTATATGGCAAGCGGTATGGAATCAGAATGCTTTTCTAGGGTGGGAGTGGAAAACTGAGACCAGCATTCCAATCTACCACTTAAAACAGAAAGGAAATATTACTTTTCTCTAGAATCAGAAATTACACTACCGAGTTCTCCAAGTTGCCTAGAATAAGACAAATCCTTATTTGAAATCTAATTTTCTAAATGCTTTTAATTTTCCTGTATTATCTGGCACAGAGTAGATTAACTGGATATTCAATAAATATTTGAGGAATTAAAAAAAATACTGTGCTCACTAAGGAATTGCTTCTTTTGTAACATTAGTTCATCCATTCATTCAGTCATTCCAGAATTATTGATTGAGTACTACCATGTGCCCGGCATTATTTATAAGTATGTAGGAAACATCAGTACAGAGAAAAAAAAATGACTGTCTTTGTGGAGCTTATGTTCTAGCAAGGAGAGACAATCCAAAATAAAACAAAAATAATAAGTAAAGCACATAGTATGTTAGTATTTTATATGTGATTTAAACAAAGAGTAGGCTAAAAGTATCAGAAGGACTAAGGGTAGGTATGGGGACAATCTGCAATTGCAATCTGCAATTTTTCTATAGTCTCTTATCAAAGAGGTGACATTTGACCATAGACTTGAAGGAGGTCAGGGACTTTTTATTCTGTTCTCCATGTACCCATTGAGTTCCATAGTGAGCCCTCAGATATCATTTTCAGTGTAAGTGTTGGGGGGAGAGTGTCTGAGGGAAAACTGAGAGTGCAGGACTTTGGGGGTGGACTAGCCCCCATCTCCACCCAGAAACAACCAGAGCACTTCCAATTTTAGATTTAGATTGAGCTATAAGATTGCTTTGGAGGAATATCCTGCCATTAAAAAAATACTGAATGCTGAGATTGGTTCAAGATGGCGGAGTAGAAGGATGTGCACTCACTCCCTCTTGCAGGAGCACTGGAATCACAACTAACTGCTGAACAGTCATCGACAGGAAGACACTGGAACTCACCAGAAAAGATACCCCACATCCAAAGACAAAGGAGAAGCCGCAATGAGACGGTAGGAGGGGCGCAATCACAATAAAATCAAACCCCATAAATGCTGGGTAGGTGATTCACAAACTGGAGAACACTTATATCACAGAAGTCCACCCACTGAAGGGAAGACTCTGAGCCCCACGTCAGGCTTCCCAACCTGGGGGTCCGACAATGGGAGGAGGAATTCCCAGAGAATCAGACTTTGAAGGCTAGTGGGATTTGATTGCAGGACTTCGACAGGACTGGGGACAACAGAGACTCCACTCTTGGAGGGCACACACAAAGTACTGTGCACATTGGGACCCAGGGGAAGGAGCAGTGACACCATAGGAGACTGAACCAGACCTACCTGCTAGTGTTGGACGGCCTCCTGCAGAGGCGGTGGGTGGCTGTGGCTAACGGTGGGAACAAGGACACTGGCAGCACAAGTTCTGGGAAGTACTCCTTGGTGTGAGCCCTCCCAGAGTCTGCCATTAGCCCCACCAAAGAGCCGGGTAGGCTCCAGTGCTGGGTCTCCTAAGGCCAAACAACAAACAGGGAGGGAACCCAGCCCCACCAATCAGCAGACAAATGGATTAAGGTTTTACGGAGCTCTGCCTACCAGAGCAACACCCAGCTCTACCCACCACCAGTCCCTCCCATCAGGAAACTTGCACGGGTCTCTTAGATAGCCTCATCCACCAGAGGGCAGACAGCAGAAGCAAGAAGAACTACAATTCTGCAGCCTGTGGAAGGAAAACCACATTCACAGAAAGATAGACAAAATGAAAAGGCAGAGGACTATGTACCAGATGAAGGAACAAGATAAAACGCCGGAAAAACAAATAAATGAAGTGGAGATAGGCAACCTTCCAGAAAAAAAATTCACAATAATGATAGTGAAGGTGATCCAGGACCTCAGAGAAAGGATGGAGGCCAAGATAGAGAAGATGCAAGAAATGTTTAACAAAGACCTAGAAGAATTAAAGAACAAACACCTAGAAGAACTAAAGAACAAACAAACAGAGATGAACAATACAATAACTGAAACGAAAAATACACTAGAAGGAATCAATAGCAGAATAACTGAGGCAGAAGAACGGACAAGTGACCTGGAAGACAGGATGGTGGAATTCACTGCTGCGGAACAGAAGAAAGAAAAAAGAATGAAAAGAAATGAAGACAGCCTAAGAGACCTCTGAGACAACATTAAACACACCAACATTTGCATTATAGGGGTCCCAGAAGGAGAAGAGAGAGAGAAAAACTCCGAGAAAATATTTGAAGTGATTATAGTCAAAAACTTCCCTAACATGGGAAAGGAAATAGCCACCCAAGTCCAGGAAGCACAGAGAGTCCCAGGCAAGATAAACCCAAGGAAAAACATGCTGAGACACATAGTAATCAAATTGACAAAAAATTAAAGACAAAGAAAAATTATTAAAAGCAACAGGGGAAAAATGACAAATAACATACAAGGGAACTCCCATAAGGTTAACAGCTGATTTCTCAGCAGAAACTCTACATGCCAGAGGGAGTGGCATGATATATTTAAAGTGATGAAAGGGAAGAACCTACAACCAAGATTACCCAGCAAGGATCTCATTCAGATTTGTGGAGAAATCAAAAGCTTTACCGGCAAGCAAAAGCTAAAAGAATTCAGCACCACCAAACAAGCTCTACAACAAACGCACAAGGAACTTCTCTAAGTGGGAAACACAAGAGAAGAAAAGAACCTACAAAAACAAACCCATAACAATTAAGAAAATGGTAATAGGAACATATATATCGATAATTACCTTAAACGTGAATGGATTAAATGATCCAACCAAAAGACAAAGGCTCGCTGAATGGATACAAAAACAAGACCCGTCTATATGCTGTCTACAGGAGACCCACTTCAGACCTAGGGACACATACACACTGAAAGTAAGGGGATGGAAAAACATATTCCATGCAAATGGAAGTCAAAAGAAAGCTGGAGTAGCAATACTCATATCAGATAAAATAGACTTTAAAATAAAGAATGTTACAAGAGACAAGGAAGGACACTACATAATGATCAAGGGATCAATCCAAGAAGAAGATATAACAATTATAAATATATATGCACCCAACATAGGGGCACCACAATACATAAGGCAAATGCTAAGAGCTATAAAAGAGGAGATCGACAGTAACACAATAATAGTGGGGGAGTTTTAACACCTCACTTACACCAATTAACAGATCATCCAGACAGAAAATTAATAAGGAAACACAAGCTTTAAATGACACCATAGACGAGATAGATTTAATTGATATTTATAGGACATTCCATCCAAAAACAGCAGATTACACTTTCTTCTCACGTACACATGGAACATTCTCCAGGATAGATCATACCTTGGGTCACAAATCAAGCCTTGGTAAATTTAAGAAAATTGAAATCATATCAAGCATCTTTTCCAACCACAATGCTATGAGATTAGAAATAAATTACAGGGAAAAAAACGTAAAAAGCACAAACACATGGAGGCTAAACAATACACTACTTAACAACCAAGAGATCACTGAAGAAATCAAAGAGGAAATAAAAGAAAACCTAGAGACAAATGACAACAAAAACATGATGATCCAAAACCTATGGGATGCAGCAAAAGCCCTTCTAAGAGGAAGGTTTATAGCAATACAATCCTACCTCAAGAAACAAGAAAAAAGTCTCAAATAAACAATCTAAACTTACACCTAAGGGAAGTAGAGAAAGAAGAGCAAACAAAACCCAAAGTTAGTAGAAGGAAAGATATCTTAAAATCAGAGCAGAAATAAATGAAATAGAAACAAAGGAAACAATAGCAATGGTCAATAAAACTAAAAGCTGGTTCTTTGAGAAGATAAACAAAATTAATAAACCTTTAACCAGACTCATCAAGAAAAAGAGGGAGAGGACTCAAATCAATAAAATTAGAAATGAAAAAGGAGAAGTTACAATGGACATCACGGAAATACAAAGCATCATAAGAGACTACTACAAGAAACTCTATGCCAATAAAATGGACAACCTGGAAGAAATGGACAGATACTTAGAAAGGTATAACCTTCCAAGACTGAACCAGGAAGAAATAGAAAATATGAACAGACCAATCACAAGTAATGAAATTGAAACTGTTATTAAAAATATTCCAACAAACAAAAGTTTGGGACCAGATGTCTTCACAGGTGAATTCTATCAAACATTAAGAGAAGAGCTAACATCCATCCTTCTCAAACTCTTCCAAAAATTTGCAATGGAAGGAACACTCCCAAACTCATTCTATGAGGCCACCACCACCCTCATACCCAAACCAGACAAAGATACTACAAAAAAAGAAAATTACAGACCAATATCACTGATGAATATAGATGCAAAAATCCTCAACAAAATACTAGCAAACAGGACCCAACAACACATTAAAAGGATCATATACCATGATCAAGTGGGATTTATCACAGGGATGCAAGGATTCTTCAATATACACAAATCAAACAGTGTGGTACACCATATTAACAAATTGAAGAATAAAAACCATATGATCATCTCAATAGATGCAAGTAAAGTTTTTGACAAAATTCAGCACCCATTTATGATAAAAACTCTCCAGAATGTGGGCATAGAGGGAACCTACCTCAACATAATAAAGGCCACATATGACAAACCCACAGCAAACATCATTCTGAATGGTGAAAAACTGAAAGCATTTCCTCTAAGATCAGGAGGAACAAAATAAGGAGGTCCACTCTTGCCACTATTATTCAGCATAGTTTTGGAAGTCCTAGCCACGACAATCAGAGAAGAAAAAGGAATCCAAATCAGAAAAGAAGAAGTAAAACTGTCACTGTTTGCAGATGACATGATACTATACATAGAGAATCGTAAAGATGCCACCAGAAAACTACTAGAGCTCGTCACTGAATTTGGTTAAGTTGCAGGATACAAAATTAATGCACAGAAATCTCTTGCATTCCTATACACTAACAACGAAAGATCAGAAAGAGAAATTAAGAAAACAATCCTATTCACTGTTGCAACAAAAAGAATAAAATACTTAGGAATAAACCTACCTAAGGAGGTAAAAGACCTGTACTCATAAAACTATAAGACACTGATGAAAGAAATCAAAGATGACACAAACAGATGGAGAGACATGCCATGTTCTTGGATTGGAAGAATCAATATTGTGAAGATGACTATACTACCCAAAGCAATCTACAGATTCAATGCAATCCCTATCAAATTACCAGTGGCATTTTCTACAGAACTAGAACAAAAAATCTTAAAATTTGTATGGAGACACAAAAGACCCTGAATAGCCAAAGCGGTCTTGTGGGGAAAAAACAGAGCTGGAGGAATCAGACTCCCTGCCTTCAGACTATACTACAAAGCTACAGTAATCAAGACAATATGGTACTGGCACAAAAACAGAAGAAGTATAGATCAATGGAACAGGATAGAAAGCCCAGAGGTAAACCCATGCACCTATGGTCAACTAATCTGTGACAAAGGAGGCAAGGATATACAATGGAGAAAAGACAGTCTCTTCAATAAGAGGTGCTGAAAAAACTGGACAGCTACATGTTTAAGAATGAAATTAGAACACTGCCTAACACCATACACAAAAATAAACTCAAAATGGATTAGAGACCTAAATGTAAGACTGGACACTATAAAACTTTTAGAGGAAAACATAGGCAGAACACTCTTTGACATAAATCACAGCAAGATCTTTTTTGACCCACCTCCTAGAGTAATGGAACCAAAATCAAAAATAAACAAATGGGACCTAATGAAAGTTAAAATCTATTGCAAAGCAAAGGAAACTACAGAAAAGACGAAAATGCAACCCTCAGAATTATAACTGGGTCTGGTCCCAGATTTTGGTCTTCTTGACAGCTTAAATCCACTTCAGTTATCTGTATCTGCTAGGTTCTTTGATTGCAGACTACAGAAACCCACACTGGAACACTTAAGGAAAAAAAAAAGAATGAAAAGAATCAAGGTTAAGAAGTAGCTTGGAAGTAAAAATAAAAGAACTAGGTCTTATTTACAAAACAGAAATAGACTCACAGACATAGAAAACAAATTTATGGTTACCAAAGGGGAAAGGGAGGCAGGAGGGATAAATTAGGAATTTGGGATTATCAGATACACCCTATTATATATAAAACAGATAAACAACAAGGACCTACTGTATAGCGCAGGGAACTATATTCAGTGTCTTGTAATAACCTATAATGGAAAAGAATCTGAAAAAGAATGGATATATAACTGAATCACTTTACCGCACACCTGAAACATTGTAAATCAACTGTACTTCAATTTTTAGAAAAAAAACTAAGTGTTAACTCAAACAGCTTCGAGGATCTGGGGCCAGCAATACATGGACACTTTCTTCAGGCCACTGAGGTTGAGATAAAAGAATTGCTACGATTTTCATTTTTTGACAGCTTATTCAAGTTTTAATTTCTGGGATAAGAATGTCTGATACATTCTTATTCCTGGATCCCGGCATGCAATGAACCCCCATCATCCTAAACCCAGTGGACTATTATCAGAATCACAGGTAATGGATACTGGGCTGGACAGGCAAATGCGACAGCTGTCCACTCCATTCCATGAAAATATCATAGGGTGAGGTGTTTCATTTTAGAGGGTTATAATCTAGTTTGCAAGGAAATAAAGCTACAGGTCACTTATCTCAATGAAGGAAATGTATTATTGCTGGGAAAATAAGGTATCCTTCCTGTTAACTATGAGAAGCTAACACAGATTTAGTCCTAGACATGTGTTTTCTCTCCTGAGGCCCATTTTAAGAAAGGTATCCCTCATCTTCTGCAAACTCTCAGCTGGAACAGGGCACTGCTGATTCCTAACCACAGGATTTCCTCTGTTCTTGCCCTCTCTAGATTTCAAGCAACTTGGGCAACAAATTTAAGTGTTAAATAAATGACTCTGATCACAGCCTCAGGTTATTCACAATCAATTCCTCCAGTGTATATAAGTATTCGTGTGTGTGCGCGTGCGTGCACATGCACGTGTTAGGTGAAAGTGACAGGTGAGGGGAAAAGGCTAGAAAGAGGGAAGGAGAAGAAAACTTAGGGATAAAGCCTCAACAGTGGAAAAGCAAAGAGGAAATCCCTGTGGTGAAAACATCTTCTTTCCCCCCAAGCTAATGGACTTTAGGGCAATTTGCCTACTAGGTGCTAAAAGATTTTGATCATAACTGAAGACTGATCACATAAATGAGGATTCATGTTTATGCCAACAGATATACAGTATAATTTATGTGCCCATTTATTTCTTCCACAAACCTTTACTGTGCCTGCACTTGCACTCAGCACACGTGAATGATTCTGATGTGTTTCCTGCCCTCACAGAGGTGATAGGTAATGGCGGCCGTGAGGCAGGTAGAAATAACAGAGACCTGGGAGAGCGTTTCTTGTTGGGGGGTGGGGGAGAGTTGAGGCTGCCATGGGCTCCCATCAAAGAAAAAGCACACGAGGGCTCCCAAAGGAAACTGAGTTTCATGAAGAAAGAATTCAACACCTGCCAGTGGAGAGATGAGAAGGCACTCAGAAAACGAAGGGACCTGAACCAAAAGGAAGAGCCACGGGATCCTCATGAGAACTACTGAGAACAACAAGTGAGGGAATGGAAAGCAGCTCAGATCAAAACCAAAGTGGGAGGCTGCGCTGCAGAAGAGGAGGAGCACTTTCCGCAAAACTCTGGAGCCAGGTGGGAAGGACCAGGCAGAGGGCCAGGTTTTATGGAGCCTGAAGCAGCATTCAGTTTCGAGGACTCTCTTTAAGAAGAGCACAAAACTGTAAATAGCGACTCAGGTTTGAAAGCGAATACTTATTTGGAAAGAGAAATCACAATGCATTACACATCTTTAAATGTGACAATTACCTCAGACTTTGCAAAATCCAGAAAAAGATAATAGTTGTACTCATGGACACACATCTATATTGGTTTTCCTAATTTTTATTTATTGGCTGTATTTTCTTTTTGGTCATTCATTTCTTCCTATGAAAATGACTTTGTAGCATAATTCTCTACAGAGTGAACAGAAAAATAATTCAGTCTTTTGTCTATCAAATGATTAATTTTTAAATTTTTGATATTTTTAACTAGATATTGACCTGGTCAATCTTTGGCTTACAGTCTTATACATCTGAAGATGGGAAGAAGTTTTCACAAACTAGCCTCTGGCTCTGTATATTTCCAACCTTATTTCTCCTCCCCAATCCACAGGCTTCTGATGCCCATAGGACATGGCATAGGGTGTATTACCGTGATAGGGCTTCTGGTCATGTCCCTTTGTGTAAGTACAGCAGTATTTCCAGGAATATTGCTGGAAGCCATTCCAACACTGAAAAGGCCAGAAATTCCTTAACTCCACATAGAAGTGCCTGTGAACCACAAAACATATCCCACTACATTCAAATTAAACTCAACTCTCGCTTAGTTGAATGACAGAATGCCCATGGCCACTCAAATGCCACTGAACGTGAGGGGAAGCATGACAGAGTGGAAGGAGAAATAGAAATAGAGTGGTGCTAACCAATTGTCATCAACTGTTGTTCTTCCACAAATTTTACTGTCCATATGACCATGTGAACACGTTGCACAGGCCCCTCTCAGGGCCTTGAAAAATAACTGTGCAAGTGACGGACTTTGAACTTTGCCAGACCCTGGAGAGGGCCTGGGTATTCCAGAAACCTCTGAACAATGCCTCCATACGCAAAACAAACAAAGAACCAAAAAAACCTAGAAAAAAAGGAACTGTAATCCAGTGTTAAGATCTGGGAAACAGGCCTGCTACCTAAAGGGGAGGAGAAATAAATGAGATTTTAGAAAGGTTCCTAAGGTTTCAGCCAGTGAGAAGATTAGGTGGAGAGTCTGCGCTTGTAAGACTCTCTGACTCAACTGTACATAACATGATCCCAGGGAACCCTGTATTACCTATCTGTTGCTGCATAACAAATTACTCCAATATGCAGAGGCTTGAAACAAAAATAAGCGTAAATGATCACACACAGTTTCTAAGTGTTGGGTATTTGGGAGTGTTTAGCTGGGAGGTTCTGACTCAGGGTCTCCCGTGAGGTTTCAGTCATGACATTGACTGGGACTGGTCACTTGAAGGCTTCGTTGAGGTTGGAGGATCATGTCATTCTCATGCCTGACAAGTTTGTGCTAGTTGTTGACAAGAGGCATCAGTTCTGACCACATGCACCTCTCCACAGGGACTCTTTTTTTTTTTTTTTTTTCTGTGATACGCGGGCCTCTCACTGTTGTGGCCCCTCCCGTTGCGGAGCACAGGCTCCGGAAGCGCAGGCTCAGCGGCCATGGCTCACGGGCCCAGCCGCTCCGCGGCATGTGGGATCTTCCCAGACCAGGGCACGAACCCGCGTCCCCTGCATCGGCAGGCGGACTCCCAACCACTGCGCCACCAGGGAAGCCCCACAGGGCCTCTTGAGTGTCCTTCTGACATGGCAGCTGGCTTCCTCCAGAGTGAGGGAGCCAAGAACAAAAGGGAAAGCCTCAATGTCTTTCATGACCTAGTCTCAGAGTCACACTCCGACATTTCTAAAAATCCCTCCTGGTTACACTGGTCAGCTCTATTCACTATGGGAGGGGACTGCACAGGGTATGACCACCAGGAGGTGGGGCTCAAGAGGACCCTCTTGGAGGCTGGCTTCCCCTGACTCTTCACGCTGTAATGTAGGTTAATTTTGTCCCCTGCAGACCAGAATTTGGAAACACTGTCCTGGCAAGAGGTGGAAAAGGCCCAGGATCCCAGGAATTTGTGTGTGTGTGTGTGTGTGTATAGCGGGGTCTCCAGAAGTAGCTACTGGCAGGATTCTGACTCATAAGCTGCAAAGAAATAGAGTGACTTAGTTTCATAGATGAACCTCGTGGACATAGAAAAGGAAAATGAATTCTCTAAGGCCACAAGGCCAGTCAGATTCAGAGATGGTATTAAAACCCAGGTCTCCTGACTAATCTTAATCATAGTGATAATAATTTAAATACTGGAGTATTTTTCTCTACATCAGGTACTCACCTAAGTTTTATATGTACATCATCATCTCAGATTATATATATATACCAAGGAAACTGAGTCACCAAGAGGTCTAGCAAATTGTTCAAGGTCATACAGCTGGTACAGGTAGAGCTGGCATTTCAACCAAAGCCTTCCTAGTGCCCCAAACCCCTTTCTTCACCCTCACATGCCACTCTTCTAGGCCTTCTATTCTTTTAAGCCTATCAAGTTACCTCCTTCCTTTAATCCATTGCCCCACCCTACCCACCATAACTCGTCCCCAAGGAGAAGTCTTCTGTGTGGGGCTACCCTAAGGGGACTTGCTTTATAAATTACTGGACATAAGTGGGGACATAATGAAAACCTAAGAAGTGGAACCCAGTATTCAAAATTGGATTCTAAACATTCTGGACATACAAGGTCAACGTGTTTTATAGTCTATGGAAGTTTAGACTTTTTTTCAAAGTGAAACTTCAGACTTTGGTCCTCACCCAGCCAAGGTCTCCCCAAGCCAAGTACTCTGATAGTAACAGTCAACACTAATAAAGCACTGACTACATGCTAGCCATTGTTCTAAGAGTTCTAGCTATGCTGACTCGCTTTAATCTTTACAATAGTCTCATGAGGTAAGTGTACTATTATTATCTCCTTGTTAATGTAATTTATCTGCACAGCTAAGCGAGTGGTCATTCTAAGATTTGAACACAGAAAGTCTGGCTCCAGAGTTCATCCTCTTAAGCAATATGCTACATCTTTGTCTGTCTTCTTTCTAGGCTGTCCTTGTGTTGGTAGTGCTGTCCGTGGAGTCTAAGATTTGATCCTCATGTTTGTCAACATTCATAGATAAGAATCCTTTTTTTTTGCGGTACGCGGCCCTCTCACTGTTGTGGTCTCTCCCGCCGTGGAGCACAGGCTCTGGACGCGCAGGCCCAGCGGCCACGGGCCACGGGCACAGCTGCTCTGCGGCACACGGGATCCTCCTAGACCGGGGCACGAACCCGCGCCCCCTGCATCGGCAGGCAGACTCCCAACCACCGCGCCACCAGGGAAGCCCGATAAGAATTCTTGAGTACCTGCTAGGGTGAGGTACTGTGCTGAGCACTTGGTATAAATTGGTTGAAGAAAACAGACATGGTTCCTGTCTTCCCTGAGTCTGCACTCTAGTGGGAGCAACAGACCTTAAAGAAAGTCATAAACATACATTTTTTAAAATTAGTAAGTCAGTAAATAAGGATTCAGCTTGAAGTGGCATTCATTGTTACGAAAGAAGCAAACACGGTGCTCTAATAGACAAACCCAAGAGGATGCACTTAGACATGTCGTCGGGGAAGTTCACTCTGACTTTGAACCTGATATCTAAAGGACGTAAAGTCTAAAACTGAGAAAAGGGAAGAGGCACTCCAGTTAAACATGGAAGGTATAAGACATTCATCCTGACCCCTTCAACAATCCCTACTCAAATTGAGTATTAAAAGAATTCATGAGAAAGAAACTCAGAAGGACAAAGAGAATGGGTGAAGAGAGAGAGCATTGTGGTTGCAAAGAGTGATCACAGTTTCGGAAGATAAAAAGTGGAAGGAAGAGTTAGCAAAACTAAAAATGCAAAATACCAAGTGCTTGCAAAGGCGATGCCATTGTTAAAGGCGTCAAGTCACAGCACTGAACTCCCCAGAAAAGTCTCAGGAATTGAAGGCACCTGACGTGGGTCATGTAGGGGTAGAAAGTATAGGGAGGAAATCAGAAAAATGTCTTGAAAGTCAGTATAAAGAACATTTAGGCCCCCAGATTCTCTCCTCCATTCCACCTATTCAGGCAACTGTCCCTCCCTCATTCTGCCAGGATGACAGAGGATTTTTATTCCATGGAAAATTTGAGTGGCTTCATACCCAGGATGCCATGCCCAGAGGAAGTAGGGGAGAGATGCACGGAAACAAGGGTTTAAGCACAAATCTATATATCGGAACATGATTTCTACTCCTCCCAGCCTCCTAAGTCTCTGGCTTTGGGTTATAACCCTATAGCATCATTTGTTTTAAATTGTGTACATTTATCCTTTTCATAAAAATTATAGGCACACGCACATATACATTTTTTTAAGAGGAGAGGAAAGGCATTCCTGGCAGAGGGAACAGCATGTGTGAAGGTTCTGGTTGGTGCATTAGGGACCAGAGAAGAGGTCCCTCTGTTGGGAGGGCAAGGGCGAGAGGAGGAGATCTGGGAGATGGGGTTAGAGAAGGAGCAGGGCCAGATGTTGCAAGACCTCGCACGCCATCAAAAGGAGCTCGGGTTTTCTTTGAAATGCAGCCACGAAGGGGTTTTAAGCCATGGGTAACATGATCTTATTTAGGTTTAAAGAGTTACTCTGGTTGTATAATAGATTGTCACATATTTAGCTAGGCCATCTCATGAAAAATTACATACCCTAGTACTTTAGAGCGGACAGGACCCTCAAGATCATGTACTCCAACCTTCCTTTTAAAAGATAAGCAAACTAAGACAGAGAAAATTTATGATTTGCCCAAGGTCATATAGCTAATAACTGTGTGAGGCTTTTAAACCAGGAGTTGGAAGGTGATAGATTATACTTTTAAAAAATCATTCTACTCTATATTTCCTTTGGCCAGAAGTGATGTCTCCCTTTTCTGAACTTTCATCTCACCTTATTTTTCTCTCCTGTGGTACTTACTCATTTATTACCTTGATCATAGTTCTTTGTGTTCACGTCTTGTCTTATCTCCTTTATGAGACTGTAAAAGCAGTCTCTGTAGAGCGGGAGGTATGGTCTGTACCTATTGTGTCTCCATAAGGCTTTGCTCGTGGTAGGTGAAGCAACATTTGGTGAATGGATGGATGGATGGATGGATGGGTGGGTGGATGGGTGAGTGAATGAATTCTCCGTACGCTATAAGTAAAACAGAGTATCTACTGCCTAGATATGGACAGGTAGATTTTACTCATTCCGATTTACCATTCTAGGTTACCTCCTAGCTACGTTTTCATTCATTTTCTTTAATAGGAACATATTGGAAAGTGGTCATGTTTTTTATCAGATGAAATGAGGCGGCCTAGAAAAATGTCATATTTCTAAGTCAGGCAATTCTTTCTCCCAAGTTTATCAGCAGGGAGAGCCTCTCCACACTCACCCCGCTGGCTGGGCTTCTACATTCTTTCTCCACACATGGTCCTTGGGGAGTTTATTTCTTACTGGATCTTTTTTTTTTTTTTTTTCCAAGAGATAGCTGAGACTGCCCATAAGAAACTAATCAAGTGTTCAGGGTAAAACAGTGATATCACAAAGAAGAAATACGTTTTGCTTAAGGTAATAAAAAATGCTGGGCTGCACCTATGCCCTCTCCAGCAGAGAAATATACAAACATATCAACTAATTATCAACTAACCATGAAAACTAACACTGCCAATAGTGGAGAAAGCCCTGAAGAGAGATTGGGGAGCTCTGGATTTTGTCCCTGCCTTCAATTTTGACTTGTTGAGTGGCTCTGGTAATTCATGGGATCTCTCTCTCTCTCTCTTTGTCTCTCCCTCTTGGTATCCTCATCCATAAAAGAGAGATGAAAATATTTGCAACAATTGGTCATAGGCCCAGTTTCTGCTACAACTAAATGACCCATTCATTCTGTCAATAAAATCAGTCAGACTGGTTTTGGCAGGTAACTATTACATTTTTGGACTCACTGATTTGGCATCCTGCGCATACATGTTCAGGCACATGTTGAGAATCTTTGCCAGAGATGAAGTTATACATCGTACGTTGGCTTCCCAAAGGAAGAAACGAGCTCCAGGGCATGGGACTTCTGATGATCTAAGATCTCCACTAAGGCAATAGGCATTCTGAAGGCAAACATGACTCATCACGCATGGGATCTCAATCAACTGTTCACAAACTTTGGTTTGAGGGTTGGGGAAGTCTGGAAAAGATTCTCGGGTAAAGCTTAATTCAGAAGGGTACAGACTGTTTTCTTTGTGAAGTGACACATGTCACTGTTGTGAAACAGCGAAAACTGGAAAAGAGTGCCTTGCGTCAAGTCTCACGGAGTCATCCCGCTGCCCCGTCCACAGACATCTCTTGCTTTCTCCTCCGGTGCCCCAGCATTGCAAGGAAGCCACTGTGCTCAGACTGCTTCAGCTGTTTCACCACATCACGTATCTATTGCTATGAAATAAACAGTTTGTAGTTTAGGGTCACAACATTTTATTATTTGCTCTTGATTCTGTCATCTGAGTGGGGCTCAGCAGGGTGATTCTTCTGCTGGTCCGGCCTGGGGTCACGTAGGCAGGTGCTGTCATCTGGAATCTCAAACTGGGCTGGAACATCCAGAATGACATCACTGACATGCATGAACCTCAGCTGGGATAGCTGGAACAGCAGGGGGCTGGCTAGGCATCCTTCTTTCTCTTCCTTTCTCTCCAAGTTTCTCCAAGCACAGTAGATGAACTTTATGGCATGGTGACTCATGGCTCCCCAAATCACAAAAGCAGAAGCTGCAAGGCCTTCTTAAGGCTCATGCCTAGAACAGCCACAGTGCCGACTCTGTGGTGTTCTACTGGTTAAAGCAAATCACATTCCAGCCCGGAATCAAGGAGAAGGAAAACACCTTCATGTAAGGAGTGGCAAAGAATCTCTGGCTGTCTTCAACCCACCACAATTATGTAATCAGGTCTTGTGGAATAAAGGAGTATCTTGTTACCTGCTCATCCTGCTGCCCCTGCTACAGACACCTCCTGTTTCCTGTTTGAATGTTGCACTATTACATGAATCCTCCACCCCAGCACTCTGTCTGTTGCTTCCACTTCTCTGCCACTACCAGCCAATTTCTCTCTACTCCCTTTCTTTCCACCCTATAGTTTCTTATCTTCCATGGGCTCTGCTGCTCCTTGGTATTACCACCTGTGGCTTCTGCTGGTATAAAAGTTAGCAACGTGCAGAATAAAGCTGACATAGCCGGCCTGAGACTGCTTTCCTTAGGAAGACCTGCTTTCAAGGTTGACCCTTGACTGGGATCTGGGAACTTGATTAGTCGGGTTTCTTCAGAGATACACAACCAAAAGGATATGTGTGTGTATAATAGAGAGAAAAAGATTTCTTATAAGAAATGGGTTCATGTGATTCTGGAGGCTGGCAAGTGTGAAATCTGCAGTGTGTGCCAGCAGGCTGGTAACCCACGAGAGCTGACCTGAAGTCCAAAGGCCGTCTGCTTGAGAATCCCCTTTTGCTGGGGAGGCCAATCTGTTTGTTCTATTTAGGCCTTCAACTGATTGGACGAGGCCCACCCATATCATGGAAGGCAATCTGCTTCCTCAGAATTTACTCGTTTAAATGTTAATCTCATCCAAAAGCACCCTCCAAGCTGACATATAAAATGAGCCAACACAGGAGGGTTCCCATCATCCCCAGAACTGACAAGAGTGACTCACGGTGACTAAACTGTTTGTATGAGTAACGTGGTTCGTGCTGAACAGCCGCTTTCATTATTCCCGTGAAGGATTAAAAAAGGCATTCCCAGTCTAGAATTTTATTATGTGCTTGGCAGAGTGCCTACGTGACTGGACACCAGTAAAACCCTGGGCACCGAGACTCTAACGAGCATCCCTGGTAGACGATTCTCGTGTGTTGTCAGAACTCGTCACCGGAGGAAGGAAGCACATCCTGTGTGACTCCACGGGGAGAGGACTCTTGGAAGCTTGTGCCTGGTTTCCTCCAGAGTTTGTCTCGTGTACATTTTCCCTTTGCTGATTTTGCTTTGTACCCTTTTGCTATAATAAATCTTATTTATGACTATGACTCTATGCTGAGTCCTCTGAGTTTTCCTAGCAAATCACTGAAACTGAGAGAGGTCCTGGGGGGCCCTAGCACAAATAGGAAATGGAAAAAGTATGTCATTTGCATAGGTCTGTCTCTAACTGTTAATACCACGGAAACAAAGATGGAAAGTATTTCATATACTTAAGGTCTTATATGAGTGAGTACTATGCTCCCTAACATGATGTGTTCAAAGGAGATATTAGGAACACAAATGAGTGACCAAGACTTCCTGGAGTGGGTGGGATATTTGAGTAAGTAGGAAAGCGTAAGGAAGAAGCCCAGTGTTTGAGAGTTCAGACTCCGGAGACATGGCTGAGTCCAAATCTTGGCTTTACTGGTGACTAGCAAATCGTTAATCAACGTAAGCTTTCATTTCCACAATTGGAAGGTGGCATAAAAAAAATAATATTTACTAAGTACCATGTCCTAGGCAATTCATGTGCTAACTCACTTAACCTTCACAACAATCCTACGAGGCAAGTATTATTTTAATCTTTATTTTACAAAATCAGAAACTGAAGCCCAGAAAGTGGTCTTGCTAATACCCACCATAGAAGGTATTGCGAAGCTTAAATGAGTCAATATATGTAATGCCCTTGGGAAGTGTCTGGAGCAACAGAAGCATTCAATAAATATTAACCGTTATCTTTTACAACATGATAAAAAGGAGAGGAAAGGAAGAAGTTGGGAGCAAGTGCCTTGCATGAGCAAAGCCAGGAAGGTCCCGCAGCAGAGCGCATTCTCTGAGTAACGAGTGGATTGACGGCAGCGGACCAGGACTGAATCCACTCGTGTGTGCCCCGCATTAGGCTCGGAACTTCAACCCAGTGCATACAAAGGAAGGATGCTGGATTAAAGAGTAGTCGAAATGTGACCTGTGGGCAGAGTGTAGAGGGTCTTGACCATCCTTTTAGCACTTACAGTCTAAAGCTATGAATCTCAATTTGACAAATGACAGGGTCCCTAGAAACCACAGTATTTTCAGGCGATATGAAATAACTATGTATTAGTCGATGATCAAGATAAAAGTTTTTTAGAAAAGGGGACCTCCCTGGCGGTCCAGTGGATAAGACTCTGCGTTTCCAATGCAGGGGGCATAGGTTCGATCCCTGGTTGGGTAACTAAGATCCCGAAGGCTGTGCGGTGCAGGCCAAAAAAAAAAAAAAAAAGTTTAAGAATAAAACTTCAGCGAGAGAAATTTAAAATGTTAAATTTTAGATACTTATTTTAAGAAGTAAACATTTCCTTTTCTGTAAACAAGTGAAACACCATTATTATGTGATTTTTAGTAGCTTCAGAACTACTGCATTAGACAATGGAAAAAGAGGAGTGGTTGGGAAGATACATCTGGTTTGGGGCATAGAATTTTGGCTGAAGTTGAGGAAGGAGAATGGTTAGGAAACTGTGGCACTAATTTGAACATAAAGAAATGCAAGTCTGACTCAAGGTGAGTTCATGGGAAATAAAAGGAAATAGCTGAGCACAAGATCAATGATGAAGGAAGCATAGACGGTATTTTGTCGTCCATAAAGATCTGGGTTCAAATCTCCACTAATTATCAACTTCTGAGTCCTCTGAAGCTCAGGTGCCTTATCGGTCAAATGGAATTGATAACAGTTGCCTTAGGGGGCTGCTATGAAGGCAAACGACAGAGTGAAGGTTTATTGCCGTTTGATACAGAAGCTGTTCTTATTATAAACAACACCTGGATGTGGGAGAGTGAGAAGGTGTGAGCAGTCAAAGATGGCTGCAAGGACCTGACCCCAGGTGCCGGAAAGCAGACGTCTCCCTGGAAAGCAACAGGAAAGAGGGAAGATCAATCCAGTCCTGATGGCACACCGAATGAGGACAAATATTTTGTTTGCTCTGCTGAAAAGAGAACTTTTCATGAATATGGGAAAGTAAAATTATCATCTCAGAAAGAGTGGTATATATAGTATTGTCTTCCTGTTTATGGCATATTGAAAGGGCTTAAGCACCCTGTGAATTTAAACTATAGTATATGAAAAGAATTTCAAAGAAATACAGATTTAGGGCAAAAAGGGAAGGGAGTTCCTAGGGCCTAGGATAAATTGTACACAATTTGTGATACAAAAATGATAACTAGATTTTTGTAAGTTAAGCTGTGATAATTGCATGATTGTTCAGCCTTGCAGTGGTTATATAAATTAAAATGTACTGTGCACGGGTGGAAATAAGCCCCTTTATGTGACTTTCTGTGAATGGCCAAACTGAGACTACCCTTGAGAATCAGGTAGTCTTGGCTTTGAATAAGGCCCTGCAAATTTGGACAAATTGCTTAACCTAGAGGGGTTAAGAGAGAGAACCTCAATTTCATAATATGTGAAAAGAGATGGAAATAAGACCTCTTTTACAAGGTTCCTGTGAGAATTACATGAGACTACATTTGGCACTCACACAACTGATAATCAGGAGACATACGTTCCCCATCCCTTTGTCCTCGCTGTAATGGCACGGAAGCTATTAGCTGCAGCAGAAAGATACAGGTATGATTTGAGAAGTTTTAGAAGCGTATTCATAATCTAGCTTTTGCCTTAATCAGTGGAGGATGATTTACAAAGAAATATTCTAGTAAAGTCTGAACTGGGTGACTAAGTTCTGAATAGAACTGTTAAGACAAAACGCATTGCACTAAGCATTAGTAAAGCACACACCAGATTGTACCTATGAAGTTCTTATTTTAAATCTTGATTCTTTTTATGTCCCTTTTTCAATAGGTACTATGTTCAAATCTTCCAGTGAAGAGCCATTTTGTCACTTAAAATATGGAGTTGGAAATTCATGGATTTGATTGAGAGATATCTCATTAGAAAATGCCAGCCTTGTCTAGAGAAGCATAATGAAAACATCACTGACCTATTGGAAGCCAAGTCACTTACTCTTTTGAGAGCAGGCCTCAGAAATGGAAACTTATAACATGACAATTGCTGATCTTGCAGATCCTAGTACATCCCCCATATTCCACGAGAACCACTGTAGCACCTAGGAACTACACCTGGTTCTATACCTGGGTGTACTTGTGTAATATATTTCTTTCCTCCCTGAATCATAAGCTCTCTGGTGGAAGAAAACCTATCTGTCTGTCTCATTGCTATTTTACTAGAATCTAATGCAATGCACCTCACAGACACACAGCAAATGTTTGTGGAAGGATGAAGGAAGGGAGCTAGGAGGAAGGGATCTGATACAGTACTTGGCAATGCAGTCAGCACTTAAAAAAGCTTGTTTAATGGATAGAGTAAGTCACATTTCCTGTTTCCCTCTTAGTCATGTACTCTGTAGGACAGAACAAATGTTATGTTAGGTCGCAAAGAAAAGTCTCAAGGCAAATGCATAACCAGTAATGAAAACTATATTAATGTTATCATACTAGCCAAAATTTTTATTGAGTGCTTACTATATGCTAAGCACTTTATACGCATTAATCATTTGCCTACCACAATAACGTGAAGAGAATTTCCATGTGACAGATGGAGCGACTGAGGCTCAATGTGGTTTTATCAGGTAGTTAATAGTAGAAGCAGGATTCCAGTCCAAGCCTGCCTGACTCTTCACTACCCTGCACACTTTTCTAAGGGCTCAGCAGTACCTCATAGTGGTTTCCAAGTCTCCACTCCCAGCACAAGGACTAGAGTGGCCAGGCCTCCTGTGGGCAGGATAAGGAGGCCACCTGTGGTTGAGCACACGGAGACCACCCTCCTGGGTTCACGCAGGTGTCCCTCCAGGAGTCTGGCCACAACACAGTTCAGAACCACAGAGGCTGATGGTAGAAATGAACGATCAGGAGGAACAAGGCAAGCTGATCTTCATATAAGACCAAAACAAACACAAATTCGGAAAAAGAGAAAGCCTGGGTCCCAAGGATCAGGAACACACGCATTGTTGTAAAAAGGGAACATAGGAGCTTGCCCCTGGCATCTCAGAAAACCAGCAAAAGCCATCTTGGCTCAAAAGATCACTGAGAAAACACAACAAGAAAGGACCTTGCATACAAGGCATGACTCTTCCTTCACCCTCAATCCCATCCCTGTACCCACAAACCCTTTCTCTTCTTCCTCCTCCTCCTTTTTCTCCCTCCCTCCCCCCTTCCTCCTTCCCTCCTCTCCCCCTCCCCCTTCCCTCCTCGCCCCCCTCCCCCTTCCCTCCTCTCCCCCCCTTCCCTCTTCTCCCCCTTCCCTCCTCTCCCCCTCCCCCTCCCCCTCCCCTTCTGTAAGAACACTTCTGCTGCTAAAGTGTTCTTACATGCCCCAGGTTGCTGGTCCCTGCTCTTCATTCAAACATCTTTGGAAAATAAGGTTAAAATGTCTCGATCTAGGATTGAACTGACAGTGCTTATGTTTCTGTCCCCTTCATCTTGAGGGCAAGAACGCGTATTCCATTTCTTTTTTATCCCCCTCACAGCACCTATTACTAGATACCATATGCTCTGCACGTACTTGGCACTCAATAAATGCTTGCTGAATGGCTGACTCTTCCCGTCTCCCCACCCTTTCCTTCCCACCCCTACAGCATTACTTTAAAGATCTGTTGCAGAGCTGTGGGGCGAGGTTTAAGACCCGTTTTGACAAATAACCCTTATGGGTGTTTAAAGCCAAAAGATCGAATATTTAAAGTAGAAATATGAGCTGTAACTTCATGGGTGTTCTTTGAAGAGATGCATAAAGCTGTACAAATAGATAGCCTTTCAGACAGAACATAACAGACCCAGCTTTGTGCATTTGCAAATATACAGAAGAGAAGAGCCTGAACTTCGCTTTGAACCCTACGTTTCCTTCTGAAATCAGTTTAAATGGGAGAGTGAAGGTAGTTAAATCTTCTATTTTTTAAAAGGAGATGTTACAAGTACTTTGGCTTTAAAAGCCTATGTCCTTGATTCATAATATAAGAGGTGACATTAAATCTATGCCCCCTCACTGCCCCCCACGCCCACAGACAGGAACCTACAGGCAAAAACAAGGCTGGATTCCATGGAAGTAGTGAGAGCAAATTCACTCCTATAAAAAGGGGCTTTTAGAATCTCAGACATGAGATCCTGGTGCTGGGAAGTTTTAGGGACCAAAGCAAGGGTCCAGGGACAGCAGATGGTTGAAGAACCATAGCGGAATCAACATCACACAGTGGCTCTGGTAATGACTTCATGAGGCTGCAGAGCTTAGAATACAAGTCCCAAGAGAGAAGTGAGCATGAGCTGAGCAGGCCCACCGCCCCATAGGATCCCTTTTCTTCCAAGGATGTCTGAAGTTGCCTGGCTGCTTAGGTTAATATGGCAGAAACAAAAGTGCATCCTATCTCGGGCTGCAGCTCCGACTTTGACTGTCCCATGTTCTCTTAGAGCAGCTAAGCTCTTGGCTCCTACGTCTATTCTGTTCTAGAGGCGATCTCAGCAAGTGGAAGCTGCTTGACATGTCTTATTTTTGTTTTAAGCAGAATTATTTTGCATGGAGCTATGTTTGCCCAGTGGCTAAAGAGGTTACTTAAAGCTAAGCATTTGTAGGATAGGTGCAATCAAATATACTTAACTGTCAAGCAACAGATATTAAATTGACCATAAGGGGACTTCCCTGGTGGTCCAGTAGTAGAGAATCTCCCTTACAATGCAGGGGATGCGGGTTCGATCCCTGGTCAGGGAGCTAAGATCCCACATGCCACGGGGCAACTAAGCCTGCGCACCACAACTACTGAGCCCATGTGCCTCAACGAAAGAGCCCACATGCCACAAACTATAGAGCCCACGCACTCTGCAACCCATGCACCATAACTACAGAACTCACGTGCCCTGGAGCCTGCGCACCACAACTAGAGAAAACCCACACACCACAACTAGAGAGAAGCCCACTCACCACAACGAAGAGCCCGTGTGCTGCAGTGAAAGATCCTGCATGCCTCAACAAAGGTCCCGCATGCCACAGCTAAGACCCAACACAACCAAATAAATAAATAAATAATCTTAAATAAATAAATAAATAAATAAATAAATTGACCATAAGAACTCTTGGTTATATTTCTAATTTTTACATTGCTAGTATCAGAAGTATGCCCTCTTTCTGATTCATCCTTTGCTTCCATTTCCTGTAGGTTTAATGTAGGTCAATAGCCCTGGATTCTATACACATTATATTTGTGCAAGATGACTGACCACATAGTAGAAATCTGCATAAATACACAATATCTTTACTTTTTGGATAACGCGTTATAGTTACAAAGAACCTTCTCATTTCTCATCTCATGTAATTCTCAAAAAATAAAATCTATAGGATGGGAATTAATATTACTGTCATTTTACAGATGATGGAATGGAAGTTAAGAGAATTTCATTCAATCATTCATCCATTCAATAATTTTAATTTTGGACCCAAATGTGTGCTAGTCACTGGAAATACAAAGATGACAAAAACTTAGTCACGACCTGATGAAGTTCACTGTCTATTATGTAGAACAAATAGGTAAATAAAACATTGATAGTGGGATGTGATGAGTCTGTGTTAGTCAGATGCACGAGATACAATGATGGAAAAAAAAAAAAATACCATATTTGCCTGGCTGTGAGTGAATAGTCTCTCCAAAGGAGGAGATTCTTGAAGTGAGTCTTAACAAGAAATTTACCAGAAAAGATAAAATGTAAAGCAGAGAAGCAGCAAGTGGCAAGACACAGAAGCAAGGAACTGTGTGATGAATTCAAGAACAGCAAACAGTTCAGCATGCTTGTGAGGACAGGAAGGAGGAAAATGAGATTGGAGAGCATTTTCTAGCTTTCCTATAGCTAAACAAGTGAGAGCAAGTGTTTTCACTTGTTTCCAGTGAGAAACAAGAAGTTTCTGGGTTGGTACGGTGGGTTGGTGAAAAGAAGTCTTCAGGAAATCAGATTCATTTGATCTTTTTTCAACATGCATGGCCTCCCTGTGGTCCAAGATGGCTACTCCTGATTCAGCCATCCCATCCACATTTTGAGCAGCAGAAAGAAGGGAAAGAAAAGAAAAAAGGAACAAAGGCATAAACCAGCTTTCTTTTAAGGGAGATTCTTAGAAGCTGCCATGGGACGCTTCTGCTTATAATTCATTCATCAGAACTAGTCACATGGCCACGTCTACTGCTAAAGACTTCTAATAGCTTCTGCTATGGGGACCAATGTGCTCAGTCTAAAATTTGTGATAATATTAGTATAGAAAAAAGAGAGAATGGAATTTGGAAGACAACTGGGAGTATCTGCCCCTGAGTAGCATGAAAAAGCCCATCACAAATTGCTATGAATTTTGAACTTTGCCCTCTGGCCAACAGGGAGTCATTGGAGGGTTTTGGATGAAGGACCTGAGGTGACCATATGTGTATATATGATTAAGATAGATGATAGACTGGAGAGGGTAATATTGGAGACAAGGGACTAGTTAGGAGATTTTTATAGTGGTCCAGGTGAAAGACAATGGAGGTCCGATGGGGGAAAAGGAATGAGGAGGAGAAATGTTAAGAAAGTTATCCATCATGACAGTTGAGTAGTAGCAAGAGGGAGGAGTCAAACTCTAATCTTTGGCTCTAAGTCCACGTACATGACGTCCATCTTTCTTAACCAAAGTTATGGCAAGCTGGCCTCCCACAAGCCCTTCATATCCAAGTCACGTTGTGAAAATCAGATATTACGGTCCAGATCCAGGAACTGAAGGATCCAGAAACAAGAAAACATGTGTGGCAGTTTAATATTTTGAGATATTTTTCATTTTCTCTTCTGCATTCAAGCAGGTAGTGGACTCTGGGCTGGGCTCCCTTGCCTATGGGAGGTCTGAAACAGGACTTCTTGGGTTTCTTTTCTAAGCCTCAGCCCATGCCAGAGGAGAGAGCCTGAAGAGAGAGAGATTTCAGCCAGACTAGGAAGGCATTTTAGAGTCGGGGGGAGAAAGATGGGTTCTTACCACCTGGAGATCATGGGAGGAGATGAGAGAAAAATGGCCATGAGGTGACACAGGCCTGAATCCAAGGCCTGGTGTTCACCAAAGATTGCTCTGCCCTCAGTGTGGCGTAGGCAGACCCATCAGATGGGACCAGGCGAGCTGGAATAATCAACAGCCCAAAGGATATTTCAGAAAAATTAGCACTACCTGAAACCACAGCAAAGCCCCAGTCTGCTATTAAATTACCTTCCAGAAAGAGAGCTACAGGTTTTAATGAATTGATGTGTAGAAATAAAAATGTGCACTGCAATACTGAAAACAAAGTTTAAAATGTATGAGAAATAAGAGAAAGGACTGAATTTCCTACCTACAACTCTGCTCGACAGTGGAATCCTGGGTGACAGCAAGGCTTTCTATAGCCTCAGGGGGTAAGGAGTCAAGAACAGCCCTAGAGCACATTTTTGTGCCTGTCTCTCCCTTTTCCTTAATTCTGATTCAGTGTGGAAACCAATTCAGACTGGATCCATGTATATCCATACGCATTATTCACTTGTAAATGTTCTAAGTAACTCAGATCTCCCCTCAGAAGACATTTTAGTATCACTTAACTGGATATTTCAGGACAAATACATGGGATGTTTGGAAACGTCAAGTTAACATTCTAGTTATAGTCTAATTTTTCCCTTTACTAACACAAATGCTCAAATCAGGATCTCTGCATACAGTATTTATCCAAATATCTTCATGTATACAAAATTCCAGAGATGGTGACATCCTATAGAACAAGCATAATTTACAAAGTCATCAAGAATATCCTATTTAAAGCAATATCCCCTGGGTGTTGTCTGAGCTTGAAATACAAGTTCATTATTGTTTCTTTCTGGAGACAATATGCCAAACCTTAAATGTGGCTAAAAATCAGAAGTTCAGGGGAAAAACATTTCAGTCCTGCAAAGAAGAAAATATGCTATATTCCACAGAGTTGGGAATAAATGATTATGTGTTAGAAATCTGAGAAAAATTTATGCTCTTTGTCTTCCTCTTCTATTTTGCCTACAGCAAGGCTTTCTTACCCTCTTTTCATTCTCTTTAATTTTCTCCCTACCTTCAAGTAGTTTTATCTTAAAAATATTACAATCCAAAAAAAGGGTAAGAGGAATTTAACTAAAAAAATAATAATCAAAGCCATTCATGGTTTATGTGCCCAGACTAAGCTATATTTATGGCAGAGTTGTTCTTTTTTATTTTCTAGAAGTCCAATGTGTAAATTAAGTTGCACCAAGGCAAGTCAAATTATTCCCCAGCCATTTGTAGTATGCAGTGTTTTATGTGACTTTTTACCCTCTGTTCAATAAAACAATGTGTGCTTGTATAGCAGCCAGACGAAGTGGTGATTCACACTCATCTAGGAGATGCCAAGTACTGTACCTCTGTGAGGAAACACTCACCCATGTGTAATGAGAATCCTTTGGATTTCCGGAAGTGATTCAACGTTAAATTGAATTCAGCATTGAACAGAAGATCCATAGATGTTAACCATCACAAGATCGGATGTACTAGAGTTTCATTTGCCCTTGTGCAACTCCCACTCATTAATTATACGCTAAGAGATGCAGCCTGGTCGTATTGAAGTGGAATATTTTCACTCACTCAAGGAGACTGATTAAAGAATTTGGCCTGTTTCTTATTAATATAACGTAATCAAAAAAAATTTCAAGAAAGGATGGCCAGCTATGGCTCTGTGATACAGAACTCCCATTGAGCCCTTGTTTTAAATTATGCGGCTTTTAGCTCAGGAAGAACACTGACCTAGGCTGGCCACTGGCTGCATTATTACTAGTTTGATACTGTAGGTACTGCTTGTAAAAATCCATAGCCTGCTAGATGTCAGGTCACCAGAAATTCCTGCTTTTAAAGGCAGGCAGAGGAGTACAGATTTGGTGTGGCAGCACTAGGAAGTCACAGTGGGTCACTGAGTGAGGAAGGAAGGATTTGATTGAAAAGTCAGGTCTTCTCACAAATTGTATAAACACTGCTTAAAGAAATCCGGTTACTTTACCCATTGGAGACAGTAACCAAAAACAGAAGTTCTTGAAATACAAGAGTGAAATTAAAAGAACAGAGTGGGAATGAGGGAGAAAGAAGTAGTTGCCAGAGCTGTAGTGGGCACGGCCACTGGAGGCCAAAGAGGGCTTTATGTACAACTTGAACTGAGCTGATGAAAAAATAAGGCCATTTGGACATGTGTAAAAGGCAAACGGTCACCAGAGAACTTGAATGTATTATCCACAGCATCTAGGCCCTTTAATCACAAAGTGTTTGGAAGGTTAGAATTTCAACCTAAATTATAAAAGTGTTGGGCTTCCCTGGTGGCGCAGTGGTTGAGAGTCTGCCTGCCGATGCAGCGGACACGGGTTCGTGCCCCGGTCTGGGAAGATCCCACATGCCGCGGAGCGGCTGGGTCCGTGAGCCGTGGCCGCTGAGCCTGCGCGTCCGGAGCCTGTGCTCCGCAACGGGAGAGGCCACAACAGTGAGAGGCCCGCGTACCGCAAAAAAAAAAAAAAGTGTCACAGCAAGATTCTACCTAAACTGTAAGTTGGGGAATCTGGACTAAACTGACCAAAAAAAAAAAAAAGAGGCTGAAATGTGTTTCTTGAGGCCAGCCCTCAAGGAGAGTACAGTGCAAGAAAGCGACGGGCCACTTCCAAATCATCCATTAATTCACTCTGAGAAAGTCATCTTTTCACCAACAGGCATACATTTCAGGGCTGGGACTTGAGACGCAGAAAACCCTTTGTTTCCCAAGAATTTATACGGGCTAGCCTTGTTTACGTGGGCTAGCTTTGCTACAGGCAGCCTGCCAGAAACACAAACTCTCAGGCCTCGTCCCAGAGACCCTGATTGAGAATCTCTGTTTTAAAAAGATCCTCGGGTGATTCTGTGCCCATGGAAGGATTTGGTAAGTTCAAACTGAAAAGTTTCTCTCAAAAATCCCAGTTCCAAAATTACATCTAGTTTAACTTTTATGCTATGCCTACAAGAAGAAATAAGATTCTTTCCTTGTAATGATGAATATAATACCTTGTATTGATAAGATTCCTCTTTTGTCATAATGACGTGTATGTCTAAATAATGTACATGTAGGAGCCTCCATGAATGTTCTAGGGCAGTGATTCTCAAAGTGGGGTCCCTGGACCAGCAGCAAGGTCCCTGGGAACTTATTAGAAATGCAGATTCTCAGGCTACCCCCCAGACCTACTGACCTGGAAACCCTGGAGGAGGGGCCCAGCAGTCTGTTTTAACAAACTCTCCTGGTGATTCTGACCCAAGCTTAAGTTTGAGAGCCCCTGCTTTTAAACCACCTCTGGAACTATTCAAAGTCTTTAGGGTCATTAGCTGTGACTTGAGTTCTGAAGTAGAGAAAAACCTCAATCGAATGGAAAATTATTCTGAGAAATTTCAAAATTATCAAAGCAGAAATGTCAAAGCCTATCTCACAAGTACTTTCTAATGGATTGATTTACATTGTTTATCTAGAGGGAGGCAAACTGGTATTTTTATTACTACCAGCCTCTTTTCAAACTATTGATAGTCGTTTCATTTCAAATCCCTACCTTCCTTGTGAAGACAATCTTCACGGCTGGGGGAATGTAACAGCCTGACGGGCCAGCTTGGAGTGCATCTCACCCTCCCTAGGTGAGAGAGGGAGTTGCCCCCCATTCCCATCATATGGATTCGAAGAAGTGTGATTCTTCTTCCGAAAGTTTGTCGAACAATCAACATATGTCCCCTACAAGGAAGGTGACTCCGCTAAGATCATGACCTGTGAGGACAATATCACCTGCAACTGTGAGTGCCCATCTCTCCCACTATGTGGAGGGATCTTAATTAAGGATGCAGTGGGCTTAAGAAAAAAAGAAAGTGGAAGGAAGAGAGAGAAAGAGAGGGGGAGAGAAGCATTGTTTGAACTCTCAGAACCAGCCATGTATGAAGCCAAATTAATCCCAGGACTACCAGTCATAGACACAAATAAATTGGCTTGAATTATTGTGAGTTGAGTTTGTGAACCTTTGTGCGAATCATATATGTTCTAATAAACGCCTCCTTGGGAAGGCATAAATAAAAGAGTACACTGGACTGGTAGTCACAAAGTCAGCGGTAAGGTTTCTTCACTAACTAGAGAAGAAACCTTAGGCCAGGTATTTAAACCTCTGAACTCCCCCTATGACTTAAATATAACAGAAGAGTTTGGTCTAGATACACTCAAGAAACAAGTATTTTAGAACGGGTAGAGGCCTTGGAGATCCTTTATTTTAGAAATGAGAAAACCGTAGCCCAAGGAGTTAGTCACTTGATCGATATCAAGCACCTGCTGGCAGCTGTGCAGGCTGACACCCACCGGCCCTAACTCCTGTCCCAGTGCCCTCTCCCGAACACCACTTGATGGGCTTCTGAAGGTGTGTTTATTTCACTGTTATCTTTAGAACTATTAGGATGGTTTTGGCTGCAAGTGGCTCAGGTGATTTTTAAATTAAGGGATTTAATGTACACATATCAAGATGTCCAGAGAGAGGTGGATTCCACTGTCGGTGAGTCCAGAGATCAACAGCATCATTAAAACCACAGATTCTTCCCATATTTCCACTCTGCCATGCTCAGCATGTCAACTCAGGTTCCCAGGGTAATTTCCTTATTATCACAAGATAATGATAGCAATTCACATAAGTCCTTAAGCCAGAAGGGGGAAAATATCTTTCTTGAGCCCCTTTTTAAGAGTGAGAAAACATCTATCGGGGCCCCAGAGAGCTTCCCCTTCCACTCCATTGGCCGGAAACAATCATTGATGGGAAAAACAGAATCATCACTTTGGCTTAAGCTACTACATCTTGAAAAATGTAAGGTGCCACTGATGTCAGCAAAGTTGAATTTTTTTAAATATACATCTTAGAAGTATTAGAAAATAGTATCATGAATTCTTTACCTGGAGGAGAGCCCGGTGCGGGGAGAAGCTGAGCTGACTGGGAGGCTTCTGTGGGTACACATCCCCTCTGGTCACGTTCTATCGGTCAGAAATAGGGATGCCTGGGAGATGTAGCTTAGCTGTGTGCCTGGGAGGAAAGGGTACCACATAGTCTCTGCCCGTGGCCACCTAATACCTGGACCAAATCAGGGGATGTGAGTAGCTATAGGATAACTAACCTACAGAATGTACAAGCACACACTTGTGGAGAACAAGCTTTGAAGATAAGTATCAACTTCTTCCATAATCTGCCCGTGTAAAAACTGGCCTTGTGGGGTGGTGGTGGTGTGATGAATTGGGAGATTGGGATTGGCATATATACACTAATATGTATAAAATAGATAACTAATAAGAACCTGCTGTATAAAACATAAATAAATAGGGCTTCTCTGGTGGCGCAGTGGTTGAGAGTCCGCCTGCCAATGCAGGGGACACAGGTTCGTGCCCCGGTCCGGGAAGATCCCACATGCCGCGGAGCGGCTGGGCCCGTGAACCATGGCCGCTGAGCCTGTGCGTCCGGAGCCTGTGCTCCGCAACGGGAGAGGCCACAACAGTGAGAGGCCCAAGTACCGCAAAAACAAACAAACAAACAAAAAAAAACAAACAATAAATAAAATTCAAAAAAACAAAGAAAAAACAAAAACTGGCCTTTGTGAAGCCTAAGTCCCCACTCTTGAAGGGTGGGCTGCACATAGTGAATTCCTCCTAAAGGCTAGTGTATGGGAAAGTGGGGAACAGGGTAAATTTATAGTGGAGAAACCTGACAAACTCTACCTTAGCCAGGTGATCAAGGTAAAACATCAACAGTGATAAGGTACATGTTCAGACTTGATGTGATGGAATGGAAGCGATACTCTACCTTGAATGGTCTTCCTCCTCAAACCTGGTAACTCCAGGCTAATCATGAGGAAAATATTAGACAAATCCCAATTGAGGACATTCTATAAAATACATGACCAGTACTCCTCAAAACTGTCAAGGTCATCAAACATAGGGAAAGTCTGAGAGACGGTCACAGCCAAGAGATGCCTAAGGAGATGTGACAAGTAAATTTAATATAGTATACAAGGCGAGACCCTGGAACAAAGAAAGGACATTGGGTATAAACTAAGGAATACTGAATAAAGTACAGACTTTAAGTAATAATAATGCATGATGATTGGTTAATTGATTAGGACAGATGTACCATTACTAATGTAAAATGTTAAGAATAGGGGAAACTGGGCATAGAGTACAAGGGAACTCTCTAGACTAGCTTTGAAACTTTTCTGTAAATCTAAAATTATTCTAAAATTAAAAGTTTATTTATTAAAAAAAAAAAACCTGGCATTTGCTTGAGCCTGAAATAAAGCAGAGCTCGCTCCTTCTCCCTTTTGAAAAATATTTTTGTTCAGAAGTAGCTGCTATTAACTTGTGGGGAGCCTGTGCCCATGCAGACATCTTGACTAAATTGATTTTAGGTTGAAGAATTTCCTGTTTCTCTAGAGCCATTTACTCATTGAAACTTTGCTGCAGCCAATGAAAATGAGCTATTATCAAAATGCTATTTCATACTGTTTGCTACAATAGCTTATAGAGTGCTACAACTTCTAATGCTGTGTTGACTGCCTGCTGCTCCTTTCCAACTCACATGCGCATGAACTGCAAATACTCTTGTTGCCCTTCAGAGCCTTGCACGTAAAAGATGACTTGTAGACAGGTTACTGCCTGGGCCAGCACAGCACAAAAGGAGAAGAAATAAGAACCATCCTCCATTTCCTCACCACGACCCTACACTCTGTCTCCCAACACTCACACACACACACACACACACAATTGTCTATATAATGCCAAAGTCACCTCTGCAAAAACTCTGCAATTTTTGCTCCCAGAAGAATGATCAGTGAAAACCTCCTTCTGTAGCAAAAAGGGAACATACAACATTGAAATTCCTAGTGTCAATACAAACTGTAAGATAGTATATTTTGAAAGATGTCACTGCTCAAATTTCTAATTAAGATACAGATAGCAACCTATCCTTTAGCTCTGTAAATATGAAATGCCTTTAAAGTGCAGGTACAGCCATGCTGTGTGATACGGAGAATTATCAACTCATTTCTCTGCCCCCTTTTACTTCCTAAGGGTTTCTTTTTTTTTTAATTATTTATTTTTTATACAGCAGGTTCTTATTAGTTATGTATATTATACATAGTGTATATATGTCCATGCCAATCTCCCAATTCATCCAACCACCACTCCCCTCCCTTGCATTCCCCCCTTGGTGGGCATATGATTGTGCTCTACATCTGTGTCTGTATTTCCGCCTTGCACACCGGTTCATCTGTACCATTTTTCTAGATTCCACATATATGCGTTAATATACGATATTTGTTATTCTCTTTCTCACTTACTTCACTTTGTATGACAGTCTCTAGGTCTGTCCACGTCGCTACAAATGACCCAATTTCGTTCCTTTTTATGGCTAATATTCCATTGTATATATGTACCACATCTTTATCCATTTGTCTGTCAATGAGCATTTAGGTCGTTTCCAGGACTTGGCTATTGTAAATAGTGTTGCAATGAACATTGGGATGCATGTGTCTTTTTGAATTATGGCTTTCTCTGGGTATATGCCCAGTAGTGGGTTTGCTGGGTCATATGGCAATTCTATTTTTAGTTTTTTAGGGAATGTCCATACTGTTCTCCATAATGGCTGTATCAATTTACATTCCCACCAACAGTGCAAGAAGGTTCCTTTTTCTCCACACCTACTCCAGCGTTTGTTGTTTGTAGATTTTCTGGTGATGCCCATTCTAACTAGTGTGAAGTGATACCTCATTGTAGTTTTGATTTGCATTTCTCTAATACTTAGTGATGTTGACCAGCTTTCCACCTGCCTCTTGGCCATCTGTATGTCTTCTTTGGAGAAATGTCTATTTAGGTCTTCTGCCCATTTTTTCATTGGGTTGTTTGTTTTTCTAATATTGAGCTGCATGAGCTGTCTACATATTTTGGAGATTAATCTTTTGTCCGTTGATTCGTTTGCAAATAATTTCTCCCTTTCTGAGGGTTGTCGTTTTGTCTTATTTATCATTTCCTTTGCTGTGCAAAAGCTTTGAAGTTTCATTAGGTCCCATTTGTTTATTCTTGTTTTTATTTCCATTACTCTAAGAGGTGGGTCAAAAAAGTTCTTGCTGTGATTTATGTCAAAGAATGTTCTTCCTATGTTTTCCTCTAAGAGTTTTATAGTGTCTGGTCTTACATTTAGGTCTCTAATCTATTTTGAGTTTATTTTTGTGTATAGTGTTAGGGAGTGTCTAATTTCATCCTTTTACATGTAGCTGTCCAGTTTTCCCAGCCCCACCTATTGAAGAGACTGTCTTTTCTCCATTGTATATCCTTGCCTCCTTTGTCATAGATTAGTTGACCATGGGTGCATGGGTTTATCTCTGGGCTTTCTATCCTGTTCCATTGATCTATATTTCTGTTTTTCTGCCAGTACCATATTGTCTTGATTACTGTAGCTTTGTAGTATAGTCTGAAGTCAAGGAGCCTGATTCCTCTAGCTCCATTTTTTTCCCTCAAGATTGCTTGGCTTTTCAGGGTCTTTTATGTCCCCATACAAATTTTAAGATTTTTTGCTCTAGGTGTGTAAAAACTGCCATTGGTAATTTGATAGGGACTGCATTGAATCTGTAGATTGCTTTGGATAGTACAGTCATTTTCACAATATTTATTCTTGCAATCCAAGAACATGGTATATCTCTCCAACTGTTGTGTCATCTTTGATTACTTTCATCAGTGTCTTATAGTTTTCTGAACACAGATTTTTGTTGTTGTTGTTGTTGCGGTACGCAGGACTCTCACTGTTGTGGCCTCTCCCGTTGTGGAGCACAGGCTCTGGATGTGCAGGCCCAGCGGCCATGGCTCACAGGCCCAGCTCCGAGGCATGTGGGATCTTCCCAGACCGGGGCATGAACCCGTGTCCCCTGCATCGGCAGGTGGACTCTCAACCACTGCGCCACCAGGGAAGCCCTATCTTCCCTACTTAGAAAATTTCCTTGTGCATTTGTTGTAGAGCTGGTTGGGTGGTGCTGAATTCTCTTAGCTTTTGCTTGTCTGTAAAGCTTTTGATTTCTCCATCGAATCTGAATGAGATCCTTGCTGGGTAATCTTGGTTGTAGGTTCTCCCCTTTCACCACTTTAAATATATTGTGCCACTCCCTTCTGCCTTGTAGAATTTCTGCTGAGAAATCAGCTGTTAACCTTATGGGAGTTTCCTTGTATGTTATTTGTCATTTAACCCCTTGTTGCTTTCAATAATTTTTTTTTTTTTGTCTTTAATTTTTGTCTATTTGATTACTATGTGCTTTGGCATGTTTTTCCTTGGGTTCATCCTTCCGGGGACTCTCTGTGCTTCCTGGACTCGGGTGGCTATTTCCTTTCCCATGTTAGGGAAGTTTTCGACTATAATCTCTACAAATATTTTCTCGGGTCCTTTCTCTCTTCTTCTGGGATCCCTATAATGCAAATGTTGGTGCATTTAATGTTGTCCCAGAGGTCTCTTATGCTGTCTTCATTTCTTTTCATTCTTTTTTCTTTATTCTGTTCCACAGCAGTGAATTCCACCATTCTGTCTTCCAGGTCACTTATCCATTCTTCTGACTCAGTTATTCTGCTATTGCTTCCTTGTAGTGTACTTTTCATTTCAGTTATTGTATTGTTCATCTCTGATTATTTGTTCCTTAATTCTTCTAGGTCTTTGTTAAACATTTCTTGCATCTTCTTGATCTTTACCTCCATTCTTTTTCCGAGGTCCTGGAACATCTTCACTATCATTATTCTGAATTCTCTTTCTGGAAGGTTGCCTACCTCCACTTCATTTAGTTGTTTTTCTGGGGTTTTATCCTGTTCCTTCATCTGGTACACAGTCCTCTGCCTTTTCATTTTGTCTATCTTTCTGTGAATGTGGTTTTCGTTCCACAGGCTGCAGAATTGTAGTTACTCTTGCTTCTGCTGTCTGCTCTCTGATGAATGAGGCTATCTAAGAGGCTTGTGCAAGCTTCCTGATGGGAGGGACTGGTGGTGGGTAGAGCTGGGTGTTGCTTTGGTGGGCAGAGCTCAGTAAAACTTTTATCTGCTTGTCTGCTTATGGGTGGGGCTGAATTCCCTCCCTTTTGGTTGTTTGGCCTGAGGCAACCAAGCACTGAAGCCTACAGGTCCTTTGGTGGGGCTAAAGGTGGACTATGGGAAGGCTCACACCAAGGAGCACCTCCCAGAACTTCTTACTGTCTCTTTTAAATATGTTTTGAAATCAGGAAGTGTGAGTCCTCTAACTTTGCTCTTCTTTTTCAAAATTGTTTTGGCTATTTGGGCCCAGTAATGGCTTTTTATTTGGAATCACAAGGGACCTCTGCTCAGGTTTCAGATTTTGGGCCTTTGCCTCCCAAGACCTCACCGCTGCCCAGCAAGAAGCCACTGCCACATGGGCATCCTCACTGTTGCTCCAGTTCCTGAGGCATCAACTTCCTAGGGGTTTCAAGTCCATTTAGATAAATTCTAACAAAACTTGGAAGATGAAAGTTTGATTTTTTTTGTTTGTTTAAATGGAGACTATTAACAAAAGGAAGTTATATGAAGTATTTTTGTTAGACTAATTAACCGTAAGCCCTTAGCCCTTTCTGCATCAGAGGCCACCAGTCTCAAGGCATTTGGTACATAGTGTGGCGTGTGCAAGAAAGCAGCTATGTCTAAGAGAGCGAGAGATGCCTGCAATGTATCTTTAAATGCAATTAGGAGAAAAACTCTAATGAATTCTGAAGATGTTTTCCTCCTCATATGACACCAACATGGAGGCATGAGACTGTCCTTATGTCAAGAATTCTATGTGAAAATATAATCAATTGGACTTCTAACACTAGACTGATTATCTAGTAAAAGCAAATACAAATATATTATAAAATATATATAAAATAAAATCCTGACATATCGAACCACCATTTTATGAGCTACAGATTCACATTAGGCAAGGGTACTTCACTTCATTGAAAGTCTTTCTTAATGACTAATAACTAATCAGAGTGCTAACTGTTAGGAGATCTGGTCTATGAAAATTTAATCTTATATGAAGGTGATAATCCTTGAAATGATGAAAGCAAAAAAGATCTCTCCTATTTTAAAAAATCATAAATTATATAAAGCTTCTGAAGAGTGTCAATTCTATTTTTAAAATAGTTCAGCTGGAGGAGACCTTCAGGATGGCTGAGGAGTAGGACACAGAGATCACCTTCCTCCCCACAAACACATCAGAAATACATCTACACGTGGAACAACTCCTACAGAACACTTACTGAACGCTGGCAGAAGACCTCAGACTTGCCAAAAGGCTAGAAACTCCCCACGTACCTGGGTAGGGCAAAAGAAGAAAAGGCAAAACAGAGACAAAGAATAGGGACGGGACCTGCACCACTGGGAGGGAGCTGTGAAGGAGGAAAAGTTTCCACACACTAGGAAGCCCCTTCACTGGCAGAGACGGGGGGTGGCGCGGGGCAGGGGGGAAACTTTGGAGCCACGAAGGAAAGCGCAGCAACAGGGGTGCAGAGGGCAAAGCAGAGAGATTCCCGCACAGAGGATCGTTGCCAACCAGCACTCACCAGCCTGAGAGGCTTGTCTGCTCACCCGCCGGGGTGGGTGGGGGCTGGGAGCTGAGGCGTGGGCTTCGAAGGTCAGATCTCAGGGAGAGGACTGGGATTGGCTGAGTGAACGCAGCCTGAAGGGGGCTAGTGCACCACAGCTAGCCGGGAGGGAGTCCAGGAAAAAGTCTGGAACTGCCTAACAGGTAAGAGACCATTGTTTTGGGGTGTGAGGAGAGGGGATTCAGAGCACTGCCTAAACGAGCTCCAGAGATGGGCGCGAGCCGTGGCTATCAGTGCAGACACCAGAGACCGCCATGAAAGGCTAAGGCTACTGCTGCAGCCACAAAGAAGCCTGTGTGCAAGCACAGGTCACTATCCACACCTCCCCTCCCAGGAGTCTGTGCAGCCCACCACTGCCAGGGTCCCGTGATCCAGGAACAACTTCTCTGGGAGAACCATGGCACACCTCAGGCTGGTGCAACTTCACGCGGGCCACAGGCTCACGCCACATTCACTGCCCCTCTCCCCCAGGCCTCAGTGACCCAGAGCCCCCTAATCAGCTGCTCCTTTAACCCCGTCCTGTCTGAGTGGGAACAGACGCCTTCAGGCGACCTACACGTGGAGGCGGGGCCAATACAAAGCTGAACCCCATGAGCTGTGCGAACAAAGAAGAGAAAGGGAAATTTCTCCCAGCAGCCTCAGGAGCAGCGGATTAAATCTCCACAATCAACCTGATGTACCCTGCACCTGTGGAATACCTGAACAGACAATGAGTCATTCCAAAACTGAGGCAGTGGACTTTGGGAGGAACTGTAGATTTGGGGGTTGTTGTATAAGACTGACTGGTTTCTGGTTTTAACTGGTTTCTGGTTTTATGTTTATCTTAGTTTAGTATTTAGAGTTTATTATCATTGGTAGATTTGTTTATTGAATTGGTTGCTGTCTTCCTTTTTATAAAAAAATAGTTTTTTTTCCTTTTCCTCTTTTTGTGAGTGTGTATGTGTATGCTTCTTTGTATGATTTTGTCTGTATAGCTTTGCTTTTACCACTTGTCCTGGGTTCTGCCTGTCCGTTTTGTTTTTGTTTTTGTTTTTCTAGTATAGTTTTTGCACTTTTTATCATCGGTGGATTTGCTTTTTGGTTTGGTTGCTCTCTTCTTTCTTTTTTTAATTACTTTTTAATTTTAATAACTTTATTTCTATTTATTTATTTTTCTTTCTTCTTTCCTTCCTTCCTTCCTTCTTTCCTTCTTTCTTCCTTCCTTCCTTCCTTCCTTCCTTTCTTTCTTTCTTTCTTTCTTTCTGTCTGTCTCTCTCTCCCTCTCTCTCTCTCTCGGTACTCCAGCCGGGTGTCAGGCCTGTGCCTCTGAGGTGGGACAGCCGAGTTCAGGACATTGGTCCACCAAGGGCCTCCTGGCTCCACATAATATGAAATGGTGAAAGCTCTCCCAGAGTTCTCCATCTCAACACTAAGACCCAGCTCCACTCAAAAAAAAGCAAACTACAGTGGTGGACACCCTATGCCAAACAACTAGCAAGACAGATGCACAACCCCACCCATTAGCAGAGAGGCTGCCTAAAATCATAATAAGGTCACAGACACCCCAAAACACACCACCGGACATGGTTCTGCCCACCAGAAAGACAAGATCCAACCTCATCCACCAGAACACAGGCAGTAGGCCCCTCCACCAGGAAGCCTACACAACCCACTGAACCAACCTTAGCCACTTGGGGCAGACACCAAAAACAATGGGAACTATGAACCTGCAGCCTGTGAAAAGGAGACCCCAAACACAGTAATATAAGCAAAATGAGAAGACAGAGAAAGACACAGCAGATGAAGGAGTAAGGTAAAAACCCACCAGACCTAACAAATGAAGAGGAAATAGGCAGTCTACCTGAAAAAGAATTCAGAATAATGATAGTAAGGATGATCCGAAATCTAGGAAATAGAATGGACAAAATGCAAGAAACAGTTAACAAGGACCTAGAAGAAATAAAGATGAAACAAGCAACGATGAACAACACAATAAATGAAATTATAAGTACTCTAGATGGGATCAATAGCAGAATAACTGAGGCAGAAGAATGGATAAGTGACCTGGAAGATAAAATAGTGGAAATAACTACTGCAGAGCAGAATAAAGAAAAAAGAATGAAAAGAACTGAGGACAGTCTCAGAGACCTCTGGGACAACATTAAACGCACCAACATTTGAATTACAGGGGTTCCAGAAGAAGAAGAGAAAAAGAAAGGGACTGAGAAAATATTTGAAGAGATTATAGTTGAAAACTTCCCTAATATGGGAAAGGAAGTAGTCAGTCAAGTCCAGGAAGCACAAGAGTCCCATACAGGATAAATCCAAGGAGAAACATGCCAAGACACATATGAATCAAACTATCAAAAATTAAATACAAAGAAAAAATATTAAAAGCAGCAAGGGAAAAGCAACAAAGAGCAGACAAGGGAATTCCCATAAGTTTAGCAGCTGATCTTTCAGCAGAAACTCTGCAAGCCAGAAGGGAGTAGCAGGACATATTTAAACTGATGAAAGGGAAAAACCTACAATGAAGATTACTCTGCCCAGCAAGGATCTCATTCAGATTTGACAGAGAAATTAAAACCTTTACAGACAAGTAAAAGCCAAGAGAATTCAGCATCACCAAAACAGCTCTACAACAAATGCAAAAGGAACTTCTCTAGGCAGAAAACACAAGAGAAGGAAAAGATGTACAATAACAAACACCAAACAATTAAGAAAATTGTAATAGGAACATACATATTGATAAATACCTTAAATGTAAATGGATTAAATGCTCCAACCAAAAGACAGACTGCCTGAATGGATACAAAAACAAGACCCGTATATATGCTGTCTCCAAGAGACCCACTTCACACCTAGGGACACATACAGACTGAAAGTGAGGGGATGGAAAAAGATATCCCATGCAAATGGAAATCAAAAGAAAGCTGGAATAGCAATTCTCATATCAGAAAAAATAGACTTTAAAATAAAGACTATTACAAGAGACAAAGAAGGACACTACATAATGATCAAGGGATCAATCCAAGAAGAAGATATAACAACTGTAAATATTTATGCACCCAACATAGGAGCACCTCAATACATAAGGCAAATGCTAACAGCCACAAAAGGGGAAATCGATAGTAATACAATCAGAGTAGGGGACTTTAACACCCCACTTTCACCAATGGACAGATCATCCAAAATGAAAATAAATAAGGAAACACAAGCTTTAAATGATACATTAAACAAGATGGACTTAATTGATATTTATAGGACATTCCATCCAAAAACAACAGAATACATTTCTTCTCAAGTGCTCTTGGAACATTCTCCAGGATAGGTCATATCTTGGGTCACAAATCAACCCTTGATAAATGTATGAAAATTAAAATCGTATCAAGTATCTTTTCTGACCATAATGCTATGAGACTAGATATCAATTACAGGAAAACGTCTGTAAAAAATACAAACACATGGAGGCTAAACAATTCACTATTTAATAACCAAGTGATCACTGAGGAAATCAAAGAGGAAATCAAAAAATACCTAGAAACAAATGACAATGAAAACATGATGACCCAAAACCTGTGAGATGCAGCGAAAGCAGTTCTAAGAGGGAAGTGTATAGCAATACAATCCTACCTCAAGAAATAAGATACATCTCAAATAAACAAACTAAGCTTACACCTAAATAAATTAGAGAAAGAAGAACAAAAAAACCCCAAAGTTAGCATAAGGAAAGAAATTATAAAGATCAAATCAGATATAAATGAAAAAGAAATGAAGGAAATGATAGCAAAGATCAATAAAACTAAAAGCTAGTTCTTTGAGAAGATAAACAAAATTGACAGACCATTAGCCAGACTCATCAAGAAAAAAAAGGGAGAAGATTCAAATCAATAGAATTAGAAATGAAAAAGGAAAAGTAACAACTGACACAGCAGAAATACAAAGGATCCTGAGAAATTACTACAAGCACCTATATGTCAATAAAATGCACAAGCTGGAAAAAATGGACAAATTCTTAGAAAAGCACAACCTCCCGAGACTGAACCAGTAAGAAATGGAAAATAGACCAATCACAAGCACTGAAATTGAGACTGTGATTAAAAATCTTCCAATAAACAAAAGCCCAGGACCAAATGGATTCACTGGCAAATTCTATCAAACATTTAGAGAAGAGCTAACACCTATCCTTCTCAAGCTCTTCCAAAATATAGCAGAGGGAGGAACACCCCCAAACTCATTCTACGAGGCCATCATACCAAAACCAGACAAAGATGTCACTAAGAAAGAAAACTACATCCCAATATCACTGATGAACATAGATGCAAAAATCCTCAACAAAATACTAGCAAACAGAATCCAACAGCACATTAAAAGGATCAAACACCATGATCAAGTGGGAAGAATGCAGGAATGCAAGAATTCTTCAATATGCACAAATCATTCAATGTGATACAACATACAAATAAATTGATGGAGAAAAACCATATGATCATCTCAAGAGATGCAGAAAAACTTTTGACAAAATTCAACACCCATTTATGATAAAAACCCTCCAGAAAGTAGGCATACAGGGAACTTACCTTAACATAATAAAGGCCATATATGACTAACCCACAGCCAACATTTTTCTCAATGATGAAAAACTGAAACCATTTCCTCTAAGATCAGGAACAAGCCAAGGTTGTCCACTCTCACCACTATTATTCAACGTTGTTTTGGAAGTTTTAGCCACAGCAATCAGAGAAGAAAAAGAAATAAAAGGAATCCAAATCAGAAAAGAAGTAAAGCTGTCACTTTGCAGATGACATGATACTAAACATAGAGAATCCTAAAGATGCTACCAGAAAACTACTAGAGCTAATCAATGAATTTGGTAAAGTAGCAGGATACAAAATTAATGCACAGAAATCTCTTGCATTCCTATACACTTATGATGAAAAATCTGAAAGAGAAATTAAGGAAACACTCCCATTTATCACTGCAACAAAAAGAATAAAACACCTAGGAATAAACCTACCCAAGGAGACAAAATACCTGTATACAGAAAACTATAAGACACTGATGAAAGAAATTAAAGATGATACAAACAGATGGAGAGATATACCATGTTCTTGGATTGGAAGAATCAACATTGTGAAAATGACTATACTACCCAAAGCAATCTACAGATTCAATGCAGTCCCTATCAAACTACCAATGGGAATTTTCACAGTACTAGAACAAAAAATTTCACAATTTGTATGGAAACACAAAAGACCCCAAATAGCCAAAGCAATCTTGAGAAAGGAAAACAAAGCTGGAGGAATCAGGCTCCCTGACTTCAGACTATACTACAAAGCTACAGTAATCAAGACAGTATGGTACTGGCACAAAAACAGAACTATAGATCAATGGAACAGGATAGAAAGCCCAGAGATAAACCCATGCACCTATGGTCACCTTATTTTTGATAAAGGAGGCAAGAATATACAATGAAGAAAAGACAGCCTCTTCAATAAGTGGTGCCTTGGAAAACTGGACAGCTACAAGTAAAAGAATGAAACTAGAACACTCCCTAAAACCATACACAAAAATAAACTCAAAATGGATTAAAGACCTAAATGTAAGGCCAGACACTATCAAACTCTTAGAGGACAACATATGCAGAACACTCTATGACATACATCACAGCAAGATCCTTTTTGACCCACCTCCTAGAGAAATGGAAATAAAAACTAAAATTAAAAAATGGGACCTAATGAAACTTAAAAGCTTTTGCACAGCAAAGTAAACCATAAACAAGACGAAAAGACAACCCTCAGAATGGGAGAAAATATTTGCAAATGGAGCAACTGACAAAGGATTCATCTCCAAAATATACAAGCAGCTCATGCAGCTCAATATCAAAGAAACAAATAAACCAATCCAAAAATGGGCAGAAGACCTAAATAGACATTTTTCCAAAGAAGATATACAGATTACCAACAAACACATGAAAGGATGCTCAACATCACTAATCATTAGAGAAATGTAAATCAAAACTACAATGACGTATCACCTCACACCAGTCAGAATGGCCATCATAAAAAAATCTACAAACCATAAATGCTGGAAAGGGTGTGGAGAAAATGGAACTCTCCTGCACTGTTGGTGGGAATGTAAACTGATACAGCCACTATGGAGAACAGTATGGAGGTTCCTTAAAAAACTAAAAATAGGACTACCATATGACCGAGCAATCCACTACTGGGCATATACCCTGAGAAAACCATAATTCAAAAAAAGTCAGGTATCACAATGTTCATTGCAGTTCTATTTACAATAGCCAGGACATGGAAGCAACCTAAGTGTCCATGGACAGATGAATGGATAAAGAAGATGTGGCACATATATATGATGGAATATTACTCAGCCATAAAAAGAAACAAAATTGAGTTATTTGCAGTGAGGTGGATGGACTTAGAGACTGTCATACAGAGTGAAGTTAGTCAGAAAGAGAAAAATAAATACCATATTCTAACACATATATATGGAATCTAAAAAAAAAAAGTTCTGAAGAGCCTAGGGGCAAGACAGGAATAAAGACGCAGACGTAGAGAATAGACTTGAGGACACAGCGAGGGGGAAGGGTAAACTGGGACAAAGTGAGAGAGTGGCATGGACATATATACACTACCAAATGTAAAATAGATAGCTAGTGGGAAGCAGCTGCATAGCACAGGGTGATCAGCTCGGTGCTTTGTGACCACCTAGAGGGGTGGGATATGGAGGGTGGGAGGGAGACGCAAGAGGGAGGAGATATGGAGGTATATGTATATGTATAGCTGATTCACTTTGTTATAAAGCAGAAGCTAACACACACTTGTAAAGCAACTATACTCCAATAAAGATGTTAAAAATAAAATAAAATAAAATAAATAGTATAGCTGTTACCTGGGAAATAAATTAACTAAAACAGCTTGAACAGAGTATATGCTAAGGAAGGGCTGAATCTGACACAGAAAGTTTTAACACAGGGAGATACTGACTTAAATGGCACCTGGAGTTTAGAGATCAAATCCAGAGAACCAAGGAAAAACGGAATGCCTAGTTTAAGACTGAATGGTGACTGATGTGGTCTTCAAGAATCCTTTTGACAGCAGTCTATGCTGTTTAATTGGGTGATTATGTTCTAGGGGATTATAAGTTTCCCAAATGGCAATCTGGCATTCCATTGTTGGTCCATGCGTTAATCTGGAGGTAGAAGAAGCAGGGATATGACACATCACAGATGCACTCTATCTGAAGCAGGACATTTTGTCTCCAACATTTATCATTAGTTGTTTGGACCTAAAGTAGCACAGACTGTTAATGAAGATAGGTTTATCAAAAAATTCAAAGACCAATGTAATAGTGCGACTCCAGACTATTTAAAGGAATTTCTCTCCGTTTTTCTGGTTGATTAACCAGCAATGTCTGGATATGTATTTTATTCCATTTCTGAATAACATTATTTATAGAAATAATTGACACAAATTAAAACAACAGGAACTTCCCCGGCAATCCAATGGTTAAGACTTCACCTTCCAATGCCCGTGGTGCGGGTCTGATCCCTGGTCAGGGAGCTAAGATCCCACATGTCTCACAGCCAAAGAACCAAAACATAAAACAGAAGCAATATTGTAACATATTCAATAAGGACTTTAAAAATGGTCCACATCAAAAACAAATCTTAAAAAAAAATAATAAAACAACAAATAGAAAGATACTCAGTAAAATTTAGATTTACAAAATTGCTCCAGGGATGTTGTCCTTATTGAAGTAATTCTCTCTCTCTCTCTCTCTTTTCCTAGCAAAAACTGGAATCCATAGACTTATTATGATCAAAGTGCTGATTGATTAATCGAATTTTGTAAATATCGGTCCAAAGAAGAAAGAATTGATCTCCAAGAAAATGTAAATAAAATTTAAAATGGAAAAAAGTAACTGGAAATGGTTTAACTGATTAAGGAAAATTACTGCAGAAAATGCTTTTTTGACAAAAATGCATTAATGTTGTTACCATTTCCATTTAAAGGCTTTTTTTTTTCCTTTTCTTTTTTTTTTGGTATAACTTCAGCCTCAAAACATCCTCAGGGTCAAAGCAATGAGAATATAACTTGCTGTGACCCCTCAGTGGGAGTCAAACGATGCTGTTTTTACCTATTGGCTTTTGCATATATTGTTCCCTCTGCCTGGAATTCCTTTCTCTGTTTCATATTCTAACGCACTGCATCCTGGCTCTCTCTAGGGTATGGCTCATGTTTTAGTTCTTTTGTTATTAAATCTCTGGTATATGATAGACATGTAATGTAATAATAATCGAGTGGTTGCATAACTGAGGTCTCCATGCTACCCACTCATTCATTCCTCTTATTCTTTATTTACGAACAAAATCATCAACTCTGTACTGCAACTTTAAAGATGTATTAAGAAAAAGTTCTTTGCTATAAATTCAGATGTATTTTTGTGATCTCTCTCTTTCTTTCTCTCAGCAACACTTCCCTCCCTTGCATCTCTCCCTTATCCACAACCAAGAAAAGCAGTGCACTTATAAGAGTCCACTTGGGACTGAGATGGCTAGTTTAGGAACTCTTGGCTATGGGCATTGGTGGGGGCATCCCTAGAGTGTGGGAGTACTTCCTGGGAGGTCCAGAGGTTAGGTTAGCCAAGGGCTTTTTCTTTCCATCCATCCTCCATTGGACTCTAGATTCAGCTGAATATGGTTAAAGGATTAATTGCCCATCATCTTGTTCCCTAAATTAAGAGTCATTGTGGTAAGAACCAAGCCTAGCAATATGCGCCAACCACAAAGAAATAAATTACTTTGTAAGTTTCAAAAGATTTTCACCAAATTACTGCTCTGTGCAAATGATTTTGGGGGGGATAAAGTTTGTTTGAGAAACATTTTCTTTTGTGACTGTAATAAGGTATGTGTACCCCTGCTGAGATATGAGTCACATCCCCTGTGATAGGAAACTGTGGCTAGTTTTTGTGGGTTTGGGGTTTTATAGTAAATTTTCAGTGCCTCATGTTTCCTATGACTGATGGTTGGATCATCACCTGACTCAGACTCTTTTGCTATGGATCAACATAGTGTAGCTTTTCAAATTCAGTAATGTGGCACCCAGCTGCTCAGAGTTTTATTATGGAGGGAGAAACACCGGAAACATGCAATCAGGGCTTTGAAATGGACTTTACTGAGATCATCTCTTCCCAACCTTTGACAAGATTATAATTAAACTGGTCTAGACTCGTTTGTAATTCTTATTTTAAAAGACCTGCAATGCCCTCTTTTTGGTCTAAGTAAAGTGGATGTCTTAGTCCATTGAGGCTGCTATAACAAAACACCATAGACCACGTAGCCTATAAACAAAGGACATTTATTTCTCACAGTTCTGGAGCCTGGCAAGTCCAAGATGAAGGCACCAGCAGATTCAGTATCTGGGGATAACCTGCTTCCTGGTTCATAGACAGCCACCTTCTTGCTATAATACCACACGGCAGGGTGAGAGAGCTCTCTTGGGGCTCTTTATTTATAAGGACACTAATGCTATTTATGAGGGTTCCACACTCACGACCTAATCACCTCCCAAGGGCCCCACCTCCAAATACCATCCATACATTGGGATTAGATGTCAACATATTAATTTGGGGGACACAAATATTCAGACCATAGCAGTCGGTATACAGTAAACATTTGAGTTCTTTTTTCCAGACTACGGACATGCCACCAACTTCAACTTCAGCGTTCCTAAAGGCAAATCTTTATTTATTCATTTATTCAATGAATATTTATTGGATAAATAAGTGTGTCCCACTTACTGAGATAGGGAGAGAGGAATTAAGGTGAGGCCTCTGACCTCAAGACGCTTAGAGGTGGTGGGGGAAACATACAAAGTGAGTAAATGACAAAACCTATGAGAAGGCACGTCTAAAGGCAAGACATCAGGAGAGAAGACGGCTATTAAAAGATCAGTTCAGCATGGCTGAAGCACAGATTGTGAACACTACTAGGGAACATGTAAGGGATGAGATCAGGGAGCGAAGGCAGGAGCTAGGTCTTAAGGAGCCTGATGACTTTCTGCTGGTATCCAGGAGGAGCCCTGAAAGGTTTCAGCAGAGGGGTGACAGGACACGACTTGCAGAGGTGTTAAGGAGAGATTAGATGAGGGCAAAGTAAGATTGTAGGCAAGCTGATTAGTCAGGAGCCTATCTTGATAAGCCAAAGGGAAAATGGCATTGAGCCCAAATGAAAGTAAGCTCAGTGGGAATGGAGAGTAGGTGAAGGAAACAGGAGATAGGACCTGGTGATGGACTCTGGGCTGTGATTTAGGGTCCTGGTGCTCAGACTCTCGAAGTTGGAGGCCGATCCCCTGCCCAACCCCAAGGGCACAATCCTTGGTCCTCTTTTTTTTTTTTTCTGGATACATTCACTCCCTTGGCAATCTCAACCAACCTGTGATGACACCCACATTCATAACGTCAGCTCACACTTCTCTGAACCCTAGACTTGAATATTCAATGGTCTATGTAGCATCTCCACTTGGATGTCCAGTGCAGACAGCAAACTTCTCACACTCCAATCTGAATGTGAGCCCTCCCCGGAAACCTCTTTTACCTGCAGCCCTCTCCGTTTTTGGTAACCTCAGTTTCATTTTTGGTTTCTTGGATCTAAAGCTTCGACGTAATTCTTGACTATGTGTATTTCTTTCACATTCATTCCGTCGGCACATCCACGTAGCTTTAACTTCAAAATTTATGAAGAATCTGACCACTTCCCAGCACCTCCACTGCTACCACCCTGATCTAAGGCATCATCTTTTTCTCCTGGATTAGTATAATAACTTCCTATGGGCTTCCCTGGTGGCGCAGTGCTTGAGAGTCCGCCTTCCGGTGCAGGGGACACGGGTTCGTGCCCCGGTCCGGGAAGATCCCACATGCTGCGGAGCAGCTGGGCCCGTGAGCCATGCCCGCTGAGCCTGCGCGTCCGGAGCCTGTGCTCCGCAACGAGAGAGGCCACAGCAGTGAGAGGGCCGCGTACCGCAAAAACAAACAAAAAACAAAAAAAAACAACTTCCTAACCTGTCTCCCTGCTTCTTCCCCTGCCCCCTGCAGTCTATTCTCTACAGAGCAGCCAGAACGATAAGACTGTATCCTGTCAACTTCTTATTTGAAACTTTTCAAGCATATAGAAAAGTTGAAAAAATAGAATATAAAATGTCTTTTACAGTTCTTTTTTTTTTTCTGATCCAGGATCCAATCAGTTTCACATATTCATTTATCTTTTTAATCTCTCTTAATCTAGAACCGTCCTCCTGCTTTTTTAAAAATGACATTCATTTTTCCATCAAGAATGTCTCACACATTCTGAATTTGTCAGTTTCCTCATAGATGATGTCATGTACTTCATATTGCATCATATCAAGAGGCAGATAATGTCAGGTTGTCCTAATATTAGCGATGCAGTTTGATCACTTGGTTAACGTGGTGACCTGCCAGAGCTCTCCATTAGGAAAGTACATTTTCCTTTCTGTAATTAGTCAAAAGTTGTGGGGTGCTATTCTGGCACCTTCCAAATACCTTATCCACAACATTTTACCCACTGATTTTAGGATCTATGGATAACCCTTCATAGATTATTTATTATAGTGGAAGTTGGGAAATGGTGATTTCAAAATACTCCCACTCATTTTTTAGCAGACATTTTAGTTAAAACATTGCCTTCCTTATTTTTTCCTTTTTCTTCCTCCCTGATTCATCCTCTTGCCCTTCTTCCTCTTCTCTTCCCCCCTTCTCCTTCCTCTTTCTTCTTTTGACTTTCACAATGGACTCATGGATTCGTTTTCATTCAATGTGTTACAATCAGTTACACAGAAAGATTCATTAAAAATGTGTATCAGATCATGTTCTACTCCTCAACTCAAACCACACTGATGACGTCCCACGTCGCTCAAGAGTAAAAGACAAAGTTTTTACCTCTGAGGCCCTGCATGATCTAGTCCCCAGTTCTCCTGTGGACTCATCTCCCTCTGCTCAGAGATCCAGCCATCTGGTCTCTTGACTATTCCTCCAGCATGGATGTTCCTGCCTCAAGGTCTTTTGCTCCACCATGCTCTCTCCTTGTAATCCTTCCATCCCAGATACTCACTTGCTTTTTTTCCTCACCACCCTCAGATCTTTTCTCAAAGTCACCTGACCAAATATTTAGAAAAATTTAGAGCCAGTACTCCCCACTCACCTCACTTTATTTTCTCCATCAATCTTACCACCTTCTTAGATTATTATATTTATTGTCTGCCCCCAACTAGAATTGAAGCTCCTTGCGGGTAGGGAATTTTATCTGTTTTATGCACTGCTGCATCCCCGTGGCTGGAATACGACCTCTTTGTACATGTTCACAGTGAGTGAATGCATTGATTGGATGAAGGGTTGAAGGACAGGGAGATGCCCGTTTTTCAGGTTTGGCAATTTGAGATGACAATGCTCTACTCCCTGCAACAGGGAACATAGAACAAGGAGCGTTTTGGAGAACAAAATTTGAACATGTTGAGTTTTAGGTGCCTGTGAGATAGTAATGTGGAAAAACCCAGTAGGAAGTCAGCTAGACCTGGATTTAGTGGATAGACTGGGTATGAAGTAGTTTCCAAACACCTAAAGCAAAGTCATGTCTTAATTCATTTTAAATGAATTGGACATTACTGAATTGAATTAATATGAATGGAAAGGATCTGAGTCTTTCACCTCCCAATCTGGCATGCCAACCGAGCGTGGTAGAGAGTTATTAACGCTTTCCTGCGTGTGCTAGGTTTTGAGCTGCTCAACTCAAAGACAGCACTAAACACCTGGTAATAGTTCCAATAGCTTGTCAACAAAGCTGGACCTATTAGTCTTCTAGGGTGATAACGGTTTCTAGTAGTCTAAAAACTTTGTTAGAGACACCTGCATCTTGTATAGAGCAATTAGTAGTTTAAAAGTGTGGTTTTGCTGTTGATCTACTAGTGTGATAACCTTTGCAATTCCTTTAGTCAAAGGATAAGAAAAGCAACATCAAGAATCTTTTCTTTCATTAGGTACTAATCTTTTCTCTTCCTTCCTGCACCTTCTTAGTTCTTTCAAGCCTTGGGAAAGTCTCCAAGAGATGAGGAGCCATAAGAATGCAAGAAGAGTTTGTCTTGTGTGGTGTTGAGAATAGCACCTAGCCTAAACTAGGTGCTCAGTAAATTTTACTCAGTTGTATATTAACATCCAGTTTCTAGATTTCTGAACCACCATCCATATCCCTGTTCTACCCCAAAAGCTCAATCCCCCCATCTTTCTAAATTAAAGTCCTGAGCCACTCAATCAGTCCCTATAGTTAAAAATTAAGGTAACTATGGGAAAGGGCGAAGTCGATGGCATCTCAGCCAGCATGGAAATCGTCCATTGCACCTTTGGATGTGAGGGAAACTTAAACACATTCCAACATCGTTAGACTGGACACACACCAATGAATGGGAATATGAGTCTGGATGCTCATGGAGAATTTCCATATTAGCTTATAAATCCTGCCCACGTGGTGGGTCACTCCATTATAAACGCCTTGAAGTCTTTTATTTTCCCTTTGAATGATGGTGCAGAAAGTAGATGTTGTCATGCATGTCTTAAAGAAAAAGAGATCAAAGTGAAATTATGGGCGTATATTTCAGCAATTTCAGAAGACTTTGTCATTATTTATGAGAGTGACAATACTGATGGTGACCTGATCTATAGTCCTTTGAGATAGCAGTGTTACTAAGTTAAGTGTACTATAAATCAGAGAGGCCTCCCTTCCCCTTTAGGTACAAGAAAATAATTAGAATCTTTGCTGGTCAACATCAAGGTCAAAAGTAAATGTATATTTAACTTGCCCATTGTTTTTATGGCTCTTCTTGTTTCTTTCTTTCCTTTTTTTTTTTTTTTTCTAAAATAGAAAGTGGGGACATAGTTAAGTTAGGAAAGCAGCAGTTTAAGAGCACTTTTCAGAATAACAATAACAAGATGGCCAGATCAGGAGAGCATCAGACACAAAAGTGTAGAGCCACTGAAATTCACTTCAGTGAAACCGGAAATTAACAGTTTTTTAAACCCCAGTGCTGGTGGGGACTCTTGCTATTCTGACCCTTCTGGGGATTTGATTTTCAGGGTCATCTATGCTTTTCTTTTAAAATTCTGCACAGAGTAGATTTCATGTGTAGCAATTACTAACAGAAGGCATGTAGGTACATGGATGCCATCCTTTCAACTGAAGGCACACACCTTAGTAATTTGAGTGCTAAATTCAGCGGTAAGATATTCTCATAATGGATGTTCATGAAGTCCTAAAGCAGGAAAGAATTAAGACATAAAATATTTCTAAATAACAAAAAAATCAAACATGTCTAAAACAATAAATGCCAAAGATCAAACAACTTAGAATATAGAATAGCTAGCCGTGATTTTTATTTAGATAAGCAAGATTAGAAGAACTGAAAATGGCTAAGTAACCCCTCTGAAGTTGGGTGGTTACTGTTTTATGTAGGGAATTTTAATTACTTTCCATTCATTAGCCATTTCCCTTCATTCAGTTCAGAATTCCACAGATGCCCAAGCACTTAAACTTTAAGTCATTGGCATAGAGGTGTCAACTCCTGAAGACATCCCATCTGCTTCCAATAAGAAACTTGATATTCTTCAAGAGTTATGGGTGGTGGGAGGAGGTTGCCTCAGGTGGGGTTGCAGAAATGGCTGGAAAATCCTTGTAGGTGAAACCCATATTTCTTTGTCTGTAGTTCTACATTTATATCTAGAATCTCAGCAATAAGCATAGAGTAGTTTCTTTGCCCAAAGAGAGCCAAATTATAGATTTCTGATAAATCTAGTGTGCGTGTCTATATACAAATCTTTTGGGGAGACGGGTAGGAATGGGAGAAGGGAAACATCTGATGACAGATTAAAAATATTTTTAGTTTCATACTCATTTGCACTCGTATAACAGTTCCAAATAATAATAATAATAACAATAATAATAATAATAATCTATAGACCCTGGTGACTGTCCAGAATGACTCTTCTTCCATCCTCTTCCTGGAATCTGAAATGGTTCCACCTGGTCTCAGCAGAGAACGGACCCAGAAATTGTGATACGTGAAGATGCAGCAGCCACCTTGTATCCAAGAGGAAAAGGCCCAAAGAATCACAAACCCTGGCTTTTACATTGTAGGCCCTAAACCAAGGCTAGCAGTCACCTCTCTACAAAGCTCTTAGGCTCTTAGGAAGATAATTATCTAGTTGTTTAAGCCACTGTTGGTTGAGTTTCCTACTATTGGCAGCAAAATACATCCCTGTCTGAACACACCCAGCCCCAGCTTAATCTGACACTCTCAAAACAATGTTAGGTTTGGAATTTGGACTGATCGCTTTAGGTTTTAGAAAGTAGGCCTAAATCTCACCAGGTGAATCCAACTAAAAATCAAGTAGCACAAGGTATACAAGAGCACTTTGCTTATTGCCTGTGTGCTCCACCCCACCCTCACTGCAAGTCCTGTAACCCAACATGCATCCTCCAAAACCTGGATTTTAAAAAACCTATTCCCTGAGTCCCTACCTCCTACCCTTCCAGCTCACTTACTCTGACGCCTCCCCCTGCAACAATTTTCTACTTCGGTGATCCCACCTCTTTTTTACTGTTCATTTATCCTACAACTGGTGCACTATTCACAGTCCTTCATATCTTCACTTCCCTCCTTTATTCAATTTAGATTCCACTGTGTATCACTTACAAACACCCTCAACTCCCTTCTTTCACCTTCATCATACTCTTCTGATTAAAATAAAGCAGGCTTCCCTGGTGGCGCAGTGGTTAAGAGTCTGCCTGCTGATGCAGGGGACATGGGTTCGTGCCCCGGTCCGGGAAGATCCCACATGCCGCGGAGTAGCTAGGCCCATGAGCCGTGCCTGCTGAGCTTGCGCGTCCAGAGCCTGTGCTCCGCAACGGGAGAGGCCACAACAGTGAGAGGCCCACGTACCGCAAAAGAAAGAAAGAAATAAAATAAAGCAAAGCAAAGCAAAACACAGAAAAAAACAAAAATAACCTTACTTAAACCTAACTCTCTTCCATCTCTGTGAATGAACCCATGTTGCCATGTTGCCAGATGAGATCCCACCAACAGGACCTATTTTAAAATCATGACCGCACATCCCAAATCCCCAAGCCACTGCCCAATAGTTCTAATTTATTTGCTCTGTAACTTGCTTTCTTGCTCTTTTTTTTTTTTTTTTGTGGTACGCGGGCCTCTCACTGTTGTGGCCTCTCCAGTTGCGGAGCACAGGCTCCGGACGCGCAGGCTCAGCGGCATGGCTCACGGGCCTAGCCGCTCCGCGGCATGTGGGATCCTCCCAGACCGGGGCACGAACCCATGTGCCCTGCATCGGCAGGCGGACTCTCAACCACTGCGCCACCAGGGAAGCCCGCTTTCTTACTCTTTGAGTTAAAATTTAATACTTTCTCCAGTTGCCTCAAACCTCCCCTTATTTCTACCACCCAAGCATTGGTATCTCATACTTTACTGAGAAAAGAAACTCCTTAGCATTCTGATGGGTGGCTTAGGTATTTACACACATATCTGCCTTTTAAGTATTTCCCCTGCTTTTATAGAAGAATCATCTCTATACCTAAAAAGAGTAAGAAGTCCCTTCATTTGTGCTCAGATACCATACCATCTCCTCTCCCCTTCCCAGGGACATTTCTTGGCCAGCTATTACAGCTTTTGTGCACCAGCAATCTCTTTCTCTTTACTGAATCGTTTTCATAGGGCTATGTTAGCATCATCCTCCAACAACCCTCCATTCAACTATTCAACCGTTGCCCCATTTCTCTGTTTCCGTTCAGAGCAAACTTTCTCAAAAGACTTCTAAACAAGCTGTCAGCACTTTAGTCACCTCCCATTCATTCAGTATTCAATGCATTCCAGTCTATCTTCCATTCCTACCACTTTACTAAAACTGTCCCAGTCACCGTCACCAATGGCTTCCATGTTGCTGAGTCCATGCTCCTAAGAGATTCACAAGCACTGAACACAGTTGACCATTCTCTCTCCTTCACGAAACACTCTCTACTCTCAGCTTCTATCACACCACACTCTCTTGGGTTTCATCCCTCTCCTCCACCCACACTGGTCACTTCTTCTCACTCTTCTTGGCTACAATCTCATTTGTTACTTGACCTCTAATGTTGGAGAGTCTCAGGTTTTGGTCTTCAGCCCTCTTCCCTATTGATAGTTCTTCTCTAAGGAACTGCATCTATGAATACAATCTTTATGTGGCTGATATTCAAATATTTATCTCCAACCTCCCTTGAGCTCCAGATACTTATAGTCAACTTCCTGTGTGACAGCTCCACCAGGTAACTAATAAGGATATCAAACTTCTCATATGTGCAAAGTGAACCCCCCACCACTATATACACCATAATGCTTGCTTCCCTGGTTCTTCTATTTTGATAAAGGGTAACATCTCCACCCACATGGTCCAGCCAGATGTTTAAGAGTCTTTTTAGAGTCTTCTCTTTTCCTCAACCTCCTCACCACCAAGTCCTCTGGGTGTTTTTTCTAAAATTATCTCAAATCCACCCATTTCTCCATCTTCACACCTTTTTAGTCTAAGCCACAATCCTTGCCCACCTAGACAACTGCAATAACTTCCTAACTCATCTTGCTCCTCTCCTGTGGCATTCAAAACCCCACAGAGCATCCAAAGAGATCCCCTTGATATAGACATTGGATTTTTTTTTAATTTTTGCTTTCTGTAATCTTATCTAGTTTGTTTGGTTTTATTTTAAAAAATAAAATTATTGGGCTTCCCTGGTGGCGCAGTGGTTGAGAGTCCGCCTGCCAATGCAGAGGACACGGGTTCGTGCCCCGGTCTGGGAAGATCCCACATGCCGCGGAGCGGCTGGGCCCGTGAGCCATGGCCGCTGAGCCTGCGCGTCCGGAGCCTGTGCTCCGCAACAGGAGAGGCCACAACAGTGAGAGGCCCGCGTACCGCAAAAAAAAAAAATTTATTTATTTATTTTTGGCTGTGTTGGGTCTTCGTTTCTGTGCGAGGGCTTTCTCTAGTTGTGGCAAGCGGGGGCCACTCTTCACCACGGTGCGCGGGCCTCTCACTATCTTGGCCTCTCTTGTTGCGGAGCACAGGCTCCAGACGCGCAGGCTCAGTAGTTGTGGCTCACAGGCCCAGTTGCTCCGCGGCATGTGGGATCTTCCCAGACCAGGGCTCGAACCCATGTCCCCTGCATTGGCAGGCAGCTTCTCAACCACTGCGCCACCAGGGAAGCCCAGACATTGGATTTTTTAAGGTAAAATGCAAATTCTTTTCCTTGGCCCACGAGGTCCTGCCTGGTCTCGGTCCCCCTCCCTCTGCAGTCTGTTTCCCACCATTCTCCTACTCCTCACTGTCCTCTAGGAACAAGTCCCCTTTCCTAACCCCAGGCTTGAGCACTTGTTTTTCTCTCTACCTAGAATGTGCTTTTCCCCACCTCTTCACATCTTTTAGTTTCCATTCCAGTTCACCTCCTCAGAGAGGCTTCCCTGGCCATGCTCTCCCAACTGGCTTTCCCCACTGATTCTCTGTCTCATCAACTTGTTTGTTGCTGGCAAAGAACTTCTCACAGTCTGTAATGATTTTATTTGCTTACTGTGTTATAGTTTATCTCCTGCACTAGAATATTACCTCTCTATCCCAAGGTCATTCCTGTATCCCCAATGACTAGCACAACAGGAGCTCAATAAATTATGTTTACAAATGAATACAACTCTGTAAAGACTGTTGTTGTTTTTTTTTAAATAACCTAGAATTCAGGAACATTTTAGATAAATGGACCTTAGAATCATCTAACCCAATGATTTAATCTAATGATGAAGAAACTGGGGCTCATGATGAAGAAAGACTAAGGGACCCCTCTGGGTTAATAGACTATTTTAGGACAGAGCCAAGTCTGACTCCCAGTCCCTTGCCCCTCCTTTTGTCCTGTGAGGACTCCCTCAGGTTCTTCAGTTGCAAGGACACCGACTCTGGAAAATTTAAGTAATAAAGGGATTATTAAAAGGGTTTGAGGTTGGTTGCTCCTAGAATTAAGCGGAAATCTGCTACCCCTGGCTTTAGAAAGGACACACACTAGAGTGGCTCTGAATATTCAGGTAACAAGTGTCAATGGACAGTCAGGGCACTAAGTCAGGATGAACTAACACTCTGATCTTTTCCCTTTATTGCGTCACTCCATTCAATAGTCACATTCCTAGGAGGAAAAATAGGAGAGTCCTAGTTTGGCTCTTGTTCCCACTCCTTGGCAGATCAAGTACTGGTCTTGCCTATCCTGCATGTGAGAGTTGTTGGATGATTTCCCAAATGGAAATGGAGGTGCTTGTACCAGAAGAAGAGGAGCTAGATTCTCTGCAGGCAAAAACAACAGATGTCCATGGTACATCATCCTGCACAGCTGGTAGGAACTGTTGATGCCAAAACATTGGCCTCATGACAAGACCAGTCCTCAGGTTGATAAAATTCTATGTTTTCTGAAATTATTTAGTGATGTCTTTCTTGCTGGTGCATTGTGCAAACTTCCCTGCATGAGAATTTTCCCACTAAAGCCCAGAAGGCAGACAGTAGGGCCTTCTGTGGTGTGAAGGCTGCCAGCCGGCACTGTAACCCTCACTTATTACACATTATCTTGTGTTTGTTCCTGTTTGCCCAGGGGTCAGGTTGCTAAGAGTGTGGAATTTTGTGTTCTCTCTCTCTACAAATGAAGTAGGCCTGAGAAATATACCCTCATATATCTATTCATACATATTCTCAGCTGTTGAGAAGAAGGTATGTACATTTTCCACATTTTCTGCTTGTTAACAATGCCCCACAGCTACATTAAGGAGACCGCAATAAGTATAAGCATTACCTCACCAAATACATATTGATCCCTAGCCAGGAATTAAGATTACACTGAAGAGTAAAAAAAAAAATCCCTTTTAAAACCACATCCAAAAAAATAAAATACTTAGGAATAAACCAAATACATATTGATCCCTAGCCTGGAATTAAGATTACACTGAAGAGTAAAAAAAAAAAAAAAATCCCTTTTAAAACCACATCCAAAAAAATAAAATACTTAGGAATAAACCTGACCAAGGAGGTGAAAGACTTATATGCTGAGAACTATAAAACATCGTTAAAGGAAATTGAAGATGATTCAAAGAAATGGAAATATATCCCATGCTCTTGGATTGGAAGAATTAATGTTGTTAAAATGGCCACAATACTCAAAGCAGTCTACAGATTTAATGTGATCCCTATCAAATTACCCATGACATTTTTCACAGAACTAGAACAAATAATCCTAAAATTTATATGGAACAATAAAAGAGACAGAATTGCCAAAACAGCCCTGAGGAAAAAGAACAAAGCTGGAGGCATAATCCTCCCAGACTTCAGACAATACTACAAAGCTACAGTAATCAAAACAGCATGGTATTGGCATAAAAGCAGACATATGGATCAATGGAACAGAATAGAGAGCCCAGAATTAAACACACACACCTACAGCCAATTAATCTTTTTTTAAAATTTTTTTTTTGGAGATAGTTGATTTACAATGTTGTGTTAGTTTCAGGTGCATTTTTAATAAAGGAGGCAAGAATATACAATGGAGAAAAGACAGTCTCTTCAGCAAGTGGTGTTGGGAAAGCTGGATACCCACATGTAAATCAATGAAGTTAGAAAACTCTCTCACACCATACACAAAAATAAACACAAAATGGCTTAAAGACTTGAATATAAGACAAGACACCATAAAACTCCTAGAAGAGAACATAGGCAAAACATTCCCTGACATAAATCATAGCAATGTTTTCTTAGATCAGTTTCCCAAGGCAATAGAAATAAAGGCAAAAGTCAACAAATGGGACCTAATCAAACTTATATGAGTTTGCACAGCAAAGGAAGCCATCAACAAAGTAAAAAGACAACCTAAAGACTGGGAGAAAATGTTTGCAAACCTTTGTGACCGACAAGGGCATAATTTCCAAAATATGCAAACAGCTCACACAACCCAATAACAAAAAACAAACAACCCAATCAAAAATTGAGCAGAAGACCTAAATAGACATTTCTCCAAAGAAGACATACAGATGGAAAATAGGCACAAGAACAGATGCTCAACATCACTAATTATTAGAGAAATGCAAATCAAAACTACATTGAGGTATCACCTAATACCAGGCAGAATGACCATCATTAAAATGTCTACAAATAACAAATGCTGGGGAGGGTGTGGAGAAAAGGGAACCCTCGTGTTGATGGGAATGTAAATTGGTACAGCCACTATAGAAAACAGTATGGAGGTTCCTTTAAAAACTAAAACTAGAGCTGCCATATAATCCAGCAATCCCACACCTGGACAGAAAATGCTAATTCAAAAGGATACATGTACCCCAATATTCATAGCAGCACTATTCACAATAGCCAAGACATGGTAGCAACCTAAATGTCCATCAACAGATGAATGAATAAAGAAGATGTGATATATATATACAATGGAATACTATTCAGCCATAAGAAAAGAATGAAATAATGCCATTTGTAGCAACACGGATGGACCTAGAGAAGATAATGCTAAGTGAAGTAAGTCAGACAGAGAAAGACAAATACCATATGATATCACTTATATATGGAATCTAAAATATGATACAAATGAACTTATTTAAAAAACAGAAACAGACTCACAGACATAGAAAATATACTTATGGTTACCAAAGGGTTAAGGGGGTGGGGAGAGATAAATTAAGAGTTTGGGAGATTGGTTCAAGACAGTGGAGTATAGGGACGTGTGATCACTCCCTCTTGTGAGGGCACCAGAATCACAACTAACTGCTGAACAATCATCGGCAGGAGAACACTGGAACTCACCAAAAAAGATACCCCACATCCAAAGACAAAGGAGAAGCCACAATGAGATGGTATGAGGGGCACAATCACAATGAAATCAAATCTCATAACCACAGGGTGGGTGACTCACAAATTGGAGAACAATTATACCACAGAAGTCCACCCACTGGAGTGAATGTTCTGAGCCCCACGTCAGGCTTCCCAACCTGGAGGTCCAGAAACAGGAGGAGGAATTCCCAGAGAATCAGACTTTGAAGGCTAGCAGGATTTGATTGCAGAACTTTGACAGGACTGAGGGAAAGAGAGACTCCACTCTTGGAGGGCACACACAAAGTAGTGTGTGCATGAGGACCCAGGGACAAGAAGCAGTGACCCCATAGGAGACTGAACCAGACCTACCTGCTAGTTTTGGTGGGTCTCCTGCAGAGGCGAAGGTGGCTGTGGCTCACTGCAGGGATGAGGACACTGGCAGCAGAAGTTCTGGGAAGTACTTGGCATGAGTCCTCCCAGAGTCCACCATTAGCCCCACCAAGGAGCCTGTGGGCTCCTGTGCTGGGTTGCCTCAGGCCAAACAACAAACAGGGAGGGAACTCAGCCCCACCTATAAGTAAACACGTGGATTAAAGTTTTAGGAGCTCTGCCTACCAGAGCAACACCCAGCTCTACCCACGACCAGTCCCTCCCATCAGGAAGCTTGCACAAGCTGCTTAGATAGCCTCATCCACCAGAGGGCAGACAGCAGAAGCAAGAAGAACTACAGTCTTGCAGCCTGTGGAACAAAGACCACATTCACAGAAACAGACAACATGAAAAGGCAGAGGACTATGTACCAGATGAAGGAACAAGATAAAACCCCAGCAAAACAACTAAATGAAATGGAGATAGGCAATTTTCCAGAAAAAGAATTCTTAATATGATAGGGAAGATGATCCAGAACCTCAGAAAGAGAATGGAGGCAAAGATAGAGAAGATGCAATAAATGTTTAACAAAGAACTAGAAAAATAAAGAACAAACACCTAGAAGAATTAAAGAACAAATAATCAGAGACAAACAATACAATAACTGAAGTAAAAAATACACTAGACGGAAACAACAGCAGAATAACTGAGGCAGAAGAATGGCTAAGTGACCTGGAAGACAGAATGGAGGAATTCCCTGCTGCAGGATAGAATAAAGAGAAAAGAATGAAAAGAAGGAAGACAGCCTAAGAGACCTCTGGGACAACATAAAATGCACCAGCATTCGCATAATAGGGGTCCCAGAAGGAGAAGAGAGAGAGAAAGAACCTGAGAAAATATTTGAAGAGATTACAGTTGAAAACGACCCTAACATGAGAAAGGAAATAGCCACCCAAATCCAGGAAGCACAGAGAGTCCCAGGCAGGAAAAACCCAAGGAGAAACACGCCAAGACACATAGTAATCAAATTGACAAAAATTAAAGCCAAAGAAAAGTTACTAAAAGCAGTAAGGGAAAAACAACAAATAACATACAAGGGAACTCCCATAGGTTAACAGCTGATTTCTCAGCAGAAACTCTACAAGCCAGAGGGAGTGGAATGATATATTTAAAGTGATGAAAGGGAAGAACCTACAACCAAGATTACTCTACCCAGCAAGGATCTCATTCAGATTCAATGGAGAAATCAAAAGCTTTACAGACAAGCAACAGCTAAGAGAATTCAGCACCACCAAACCAGCTCTACAACAAAGTGAAAGGAACTTCTCTAAGTGGGAAACACAAGAGTAGAAAAGGACCTACAAACACAAACCCAAAACAATTAAGAAAATGGTAATAGGAACACACACATCAATAATTACCTTAAAAGTGAATGTGTTAAATGGTCCAGCCAAAAGACACAGGTTCGCTGAATGGATACAAAAACAAGACCCATATATATGCTGTCTACAAGAGACCCACTTCAGACCTGGGACACATACAGAGTGAAAGTGAGGGGATAGAAAAAGGTATTACATGCAAATGGAAATCAAAAGAAAGCTAGAGTAGCAATACTCATATCAGATAAAATAGACTTTAAAATAAAGACTGTTACAAGAGACAAGGAAGGACACTACATAATGATCAAGGGATCAATCCAAGAAGAAGATATAACAATTATAAATATATATGCACCCAACATAGGAGTGCCTCAATACATAAGGCAAATGCTAACATCTATAAGAGAGGAAATTGACAGTAACACAATAATAGTGGGGGACTTTAACACCTCACTTACACCAATGGAAAGATCATTCAGACACAAAATTAATAAGGAAACACAAGCTTTAAGTGACACAATAGACCACATAGATTTAATTGATATTTATAGAACATTCCATCTGAAAACAGCAGATTACACTTTCTTCTCAAGTGCACACAGGACATTCTCAAGGAGAGATCACAACTTGGGTCACAAATCAAGCCTCGGTAAATTTAATAAAATTGAAATCATATCAAGCATTTTTCTGACCACAATGCTATGAGGTTAGAAATCAATTACAGGTGAAAAAACTTAAAAAACACAAACACATGGAGGCCACACAATACGTTACTAAATAACCAAGAGATAACTGAAGAAATCAAAGAGGAAATCAAAAAATACCTAGAGACAAATGACAATGAAAACACGACGATCCAAAACCTATGGGATGCAGCAAAAGCAGTTCTCAGAGGGAAGTTTATACCAATACAATCCTACCTCAAAAAACAAGAAAAATCGTAAACAAACAATCTAACCTTACACCTAAAGGAACTAGAGCAAGAAGAACAAACAAAACCCAAAGTTAGTAGAAGGAAAGAAGTCATAAAGATCAGAGCAGAAATAAATGAAAGAAACAAAGAAAACAATAGAAAAATCAATAAAACTACAAGTTGATTCTTTGAAAAGATAAACAAAATTGACAAACCATTAGCCAGACTCATGAAGAAAAAAAGGGAGAACACTCAAATCAATAAAATTAGAAATGAAAAAGGAGAGGTTACAATGGACACTGCAGAGATACAAAGCATCATAAGAGACTACTATAAGCAACTCTATGCCAATAAAATGGACAACCTGGAAGAAATGGACAAATTCTTGGAAAGGTATAACCTTCCAAGACTGAACCGGGATGAAAAAGAAAATATGAACAGACCAATCACAAGTAATGCAATTGAATCTGTTATTAAAAATCTTCCAACAAACAAAAGTTTGGGACCAGATGGCTTCACAGGTGAATTCTATCAAACATTTAGAGAAGAGCTAACACACATCCCTCTCAAACTCTTCCAAAAAATTGCAGTGGAACGAACACTCTCAAGCTCATTCTACAAGGTCACCATCACCCTGATACCAAAACCAGACTAAGATACTACCAAAAAAAGAAGTAAATTACAGACCAATATCACTGATGAATATAGATACAAAAAATCCTCAACAAAATACTAGCAAACAGAATCCAACAACACACTAAAAGGATCATACACCACGATCAAGTGGGTTTTATCACAGGGATGCAAAGATTCTTCAATATACATAAATCAATCAATATGATACACCATATTAACAAATTGAAGAATAAAAACCATATGATCATCGCAATAGACGCAGAAAAATCTTTTGACAACATTCAACACCGATTTATGATAAAAACTCTCCAGAAAGTGGGCATAGAGGGAACCTACCTCAATGAAATATAAAGGCCATATATGACCAACCCACAGCAAACATCATTCTCAATGGTGAAAAACTGAAAGCATTTCCTCTAAGATCAGGAACAAGACAAGGATGTCCTCTCTTGCCACTATTATTCAACATAGTTTTGGAAGTCCTAGCCACAGCAATCACAGAAGAAAAAGAATTAAAAGGAATACAATTTGGAAAAGAAGAAGTAAAACTGTCACTGTTTGCAGATGACATGATACTATACAGAGATAATCCTAAGGATGCCACCAGAAAACTACTAGAGCTATCAATGAATTTGGTAAAGTTGCAGGATACAAAACTAATGCACAGAAATCCCTTGCATTGCTATACACTAACGATGAAAAATCTGAAAGAGAAATTAAGGAAACAATCTCATTCACCAGTGCAACAAAAAGAATAAAATACCTAGGAATAAACCTACCTAAGGAGGTAAAAGACCTGTACTCAGAAAACTATAAGATACTGATGAAAAAAATCAAAGATGGCACAAACAGATGGAGAGGTATACCATGTTCTTAGCTTGGTAGGATAAATATTGTGAAAATGACTATACCACCCAAAGCAATCTACAGATTCAATGCAACCCCTATCAAATCACTAGTGGCATTTTTTACAGAACTAGAGCACAAAAATCTTAAAAGTTGTATGGAGACACAAAAGACCCAGAATAGCCAAAGCAATCTTGAGGGAAAAAAATGGAGCTGTAGGAATCAGGCTCCCTGACTTCAGACTATACTACAAAGCTACAGTAATCAAGACAATATGGTACTGGCACAAAAACAGAAATATAGATCAATGGAACAGGATAGAAAGCCCAGAGATAAACCCACGCACCTATGGTCAACTAATCTATGACAATGGAGGCAAGGCATACAATGGAGAAAATACAGTCTCTTCAATAAGTGGGGCTGGGAAAACTGGACAGCTACACATAAATGAATGAAATTAGAACACTCCCTAAGACCATACACAAAAATAAACTCAAAATGGATTAAAGACCTAAATGTAAGACTGGACACTATAAAATCTTAGTGGAAAACATAGGAAGAACACTCTTTGACATAAATCACAGCAAGATCTTTTTTTGACCCACCACCTAGCATAGTGGAAATAAAAAGAAAAATAAACAAATGGGACTTAATGATACTTCAAAGCTTTTGAACAGCAAAGGAAATGATAAGGCAAAAAGACAACCCTCAGAATGGGAGAAAATATTTGCAAGCAAATCAACAGACAAAGGATTAATCTTCAAAATATATAAACAGCTCATGCAGCTCAATATTAAAAAAGCAAACAATCCAATTCAACATGGGGCAGGTCTAAATTGACATTTCTCTAAAGAAGACATACAGATGGCCAAGAGGCACATGAAAAGATGCTCAACATCACTAATCATTACAGAAACGCAAATCAAAACTGCAAAGTGTGTATCACCTCACACCAGTTAGAATGGGCATCATCCGAAAATCTGCAAACAACAAATGCTGGAGAGGGTGTGGAGAAAAGGGAACCCTCTTGCCCTGTTGGTGAGAATGTAAATTGATACAGCCATTATGGAGAACAGTATGGAGGTTCCTTGAAAAACTAAAATAGAATTGCCATATGACCCAGCAATCCCACTACTGGGCATATACCCACAGAAAACCATAATTCAAAAAGACACAATCACCTCAACGTTCATTGCAGCACCATTTACAATAGCCATGTCCTGGAAGCAACCTAAATGCCCATTGACAGACGAATGGATAAAGAAGATGTGGTACATATATACAATGGAATATTACTCAGCCATAAAAAGGAACAAAATTGCGTCATTTGTAGCAACGTGAATGGACCAAGAGACTGTCATACAGAGTGAAGTAAGTCAGAAAGAGAAAAACAAATATCGTATATTAACGCATATATATGGAATCTAGAAAAATGGTACAGATGAACCCGTTTGCTAGGCAGAAATAGAGACACAGTGTAGAGAACAGATATATGGACACCAAAGAGGGAAAGCAGGGGGGCGGGGGGTGATGGTGGTGGGATGAATTGGGAGATGGGGTTGGACATATATACACTAATATGTATAAAATAGATAAGTAATAAGAACCTGCTGTATAAAGAATAATTAACTTAAAAAAAGGGTTTGGGGCTTCCCTGGTGGCACAGTGGTTAAGAATCCGCCTGCCATGCAGGGGACGCGGGTTCGAGCCCTGGTCCAGGAAGATCCCACATGCCGTGGAGCAACTAACCCCATGCGCCACAACTGCTGAGCCTGTGCTTTAAAGCCCACGGGCCACAACTACTGAAGCCCACATGCCTAGAGCCTGTGCTCCGCAACAAGAGAAGCCACTGCAATGAGAAGCCCGCGCACCACAGCAAAGAGTAGCCCCCACTCGCTGCAACTAGAGAAAGCCGGCACACAGCTACAAAGACCCAATGCAGCCAAAAATAAATAAATTAATTAATTAATTAATTTCAGAAAAAACGGTTTGGGATTAGCAGATACAAACTACTATATACAAAATTGATAGACAACAAGGTTCTACTGTATAGCACAAGGAATTATATTCAATATCATGTAATAAATCACAGTGAAAAAATATGAAAAAATATATATGTATATATACTGCATATAACCGTATCACTCTGCTGTACACTAACACAACATTGTAAATCAAATATACTTCAATAAATAAATTTAATTAGAAATTTTTAATTAAAATTATTTAATTGAAAATTTAAAAATTTTTTTAATTAAAATTGTTTTAAATTTAAAAATAAAAATTCAAAATATTACACAGAAGTGAAATAGGAAGGGAACAATTACACCCATTATATTTTCCTTATTCCTGACAACACTTTTCTTCCCTTTCTGCCCCTTCCTTGCCCCACCACAACTAACAACCATCCATACAGTACCTGGGTCACCCACCATCCAAGTCTGTTTCTTTGGGATTTTTTTTTTTATGGAGGAAAGAAAAAGAGAGGAAGCCAGAAGTGCCATGGAGGGTTTGCCAAAGCAGAAATTAAAAGTTCAAAAGAGGGCTTCCCTGGTGGCGCAGTGGTTGAGAGTCCGCCTGCCGATGCAGGGGACGCGGGTTCGTGCCCCAGTCCGGGAAAATCCCACATGCCGCGGAGCGGCTGCGCTCGTGAGCCATGGCCGCTGAGCCTGCGCGTCCGGAGCCTGTGCTCCGCGACGGGAGAGGCCACAGCAGGGAGAGGCCCGCGTACCGCAAACAAAACAAAACAAAACAACAAGAACAACAAAAGTTCAAAAGAACCAAAACCAAACAGATCGCTAGCAACACCAGGATCTGAAACTAAATCTGGGAGATGGAAGCTCTCAGGCAATGTTCCCTCCTTCATGATGAATGGATGATATCAACCATCTTCCTACTTGTTTTTTCAGAACTTTTATTTATCCCAGGCTATAAGGTGAGATGAACTCCAAGGCTGTTGTAAACCCCAGTGCTGTTGGGGACAGTAATGGAATCCTGAAGAAAGATTAGTTAAAAAGCAATATTTATGGAACGACACCCAGAGACTAAAAGGAAACAAAAACATGTTTAACCAGACAGTGTTCTGGGATGCAGTCTGAGAAATCCGAATCAAAGTTGTTTAATTCGAAATGACTTTGCAAAACACGGAATATAATCTCATTTACCTAGAGTGTCTGGCACTTGGCAAAATACAACACACAGAAATCTGACTAGTATGTAAAGCATACTATTCTACTCCCTGTATGGGAGAAAATCATGTGGGAGAAAGACATATGCTGCTGTGTGAATGTAAACTGTTCCCCGCCCCTCGCCCCTGCACATCACTTGCCCAAATACATTTGCAAGGTGTCAAGCAGGGAGCCCCGATAAAAGGGCTGGAATGATCACCTGGATAATCCTTAGGATTAACTTGAGGATAGTCTCTTCCAATAGCATCAAAGAGCGTGAAAGGTGAGGGCTCAATCAATAGGGTGGCATTCTATCCAGGGCAACCTGAACCCTGCAGTCTGTGTGATAGAATTCTTAGAAAAGTCACTTTTGTTCCAAAGACAACATATATAAAATGGCAGACATGAAACTGTAGGATCAAGGACTCCAGGAGCCTCTTGAGGCTTCCTTGTTTGAAACTAAATTATGATCTCAGTAGCAGAGCCAAACGTACATCTATTGCCCTGGCTCATGCTATAATATGAATAATAATAAAAACTAATATCTACTAAGCACTTATGTGCTAGGCACTGTGACAGGGCTTTTCCATAGATTATCTCCTTTATGCGGACAATACAACAACACTGAAAGTAGATATAATCATTGTCCCGATTCTTGAGGAAACTAGAGCTTAGGAAGATTAAGAAACCTGACCAGGATTGCACAGCTAGTAAGAGGTAGAGCCACAATTTGAACCCAGGAAAATTGACTCCAGAGCCTGAACTTCTGACCGTTATGTCACCCCCGCTATGGGGTTACAAAGTCCCAGTACTTTGAACCTTGAAGCTGGTCCTTGGCAGCCTTTTTTTAAACTTTAAAATGAGGTAGTAATGCTCATAATTTGTTAAATTTTAAAATGATTCTCCCGTTCTTTTCATTTTCCTTAAGTCACAAAGATAGTAAATGGTATATTGGGATCTGGACAGGAATCTCTGTTTTAATCACCTCCAATTCACCTCATTGGTGAGGGAGGGATTCCTGCCCTAGGGTTATGGGGATGGCTGAACACACAACACCCAACACAACACCCAACACTGGACAGATGACATGGATAGCAGTTCATTAATCACAGCTACTCACCACCTGGGGGAGGGGGACACTGCATGCCAGGGGCTGCATTTAGAAACAGAGAAAAGCAGAGCCTGTGGGAAGCAGTCTTTGTAGTATCAAGAGGGTGGGGTATCCCCTATTCCACAGGAGAATACAATTGGCTTGTTTGAATAATCCTGCAGGCTGGTAGGGATCTGAAAACTGCTACTTGGGGATAAACAGGAGCTATACGTGATCCCCCTAATGAGGAGGGTTGTTCGCCTATGAGACCTTAGCTGCAGAAGCAGGGTGGGAAAGGGAATTTGCAGTTGGACCATTTGAAGTCCTTCCAATTTTACCAAATGTCAGGACAGCACATAATATTGGACCTTAATTTTAAGGCTTATGCCACAGTGTCTATAAAACATAAATAGATGAGAAATATAAGAAAAGCGCATGAACAAAGATAGCCGGCTAGAAAAGAGCAGCGTGTATTTGGGTAACTAAGGCTATGTGGAAAGGAAACGTGTTAGATGAGACTGGAAAGCTGGTTTCCAAGGGCTTTGATAACCCATTAAAGATTTTTTAAAAAATAGAAGGACATGACCAAATATATGTTTTAGGAAAAATCTATCTGGAATGAGGATGGATTAGAAAGGAGGAGAAAGCAGAGACAGGCAAAGCAGATTACTGTTTGTTGACATCATGACAGTGAGATATCATGGGCATTTGAGCCGGAAAAGTGGCCTCCATGGAAAGATGAGCAAAACAGCAAGTCAAGAGAGATTACAGTGGCACAGACCACAGGAGTAATCATATGATTGGCTGTAGGGAGTAAGGGAGCAAAAGAAGTAAGGATTACTCCAAAGATAGCCCATATTTGTTTAAAGTTTTCATATTTTGTTTACCATGGATTTTTTTGCATTAATTTTGATGTTTAAAAAGAAATATTTCATTAAAATATTTATCTCGATCACAGAGTGCATTCTTTTCTTGTGGCTGCTGTAACGAAGTACTATACATTTAGTGGCTTAAAACAACAGACATTTATTCTATCACGATTGTGGAGGCCGGAAGTCTGAAATCAAGGTGTCTGCAGGACCACAGTCCCTCCGGAGGCTCTAGGGGATAATCCATTCCTTGCCTCTTCCAGCTTCTGGTGGCTGTGAGCATTCCTTGGTTTGTGGCTGCATCACTTCCATCTCTACCATGTAGTCACACTACCCTCACTTCTTCTTCCTGTGTAAAATCTCCCTCTGCCTCTCTCTTGTAAGGACATCTATAATTAATTACATTTAGGGCTCACCCAGACAACCCCAGATAATATCCCCATCTCATGATCCTTAACTTAATCATATCTGCAAAGTCGTTGCCATTCATAGGTTCCAGAGATTAGACGTGGATTTGGTGGGGGCAGGGCAGGGGGGCTAATTTTTAGCCTACTACACTGAGTTTTCTTACATCTGTTTATTAATTTATTTATTTTTGGCTGCGTTGGGTCTTCGTTCTGCACACTAGCTTTCTCTAGCTGTGGGGAGCGGGGGCTACTCTTCGTTGGGTCTGCGCGTTTTCTCATTGTGGTGGCTTCTCTTGCTGTGGAGCATGGGCTCTAGGCATGCAGGCTTGAGTAGTTGCAGTGCGTGGGCTCAGTAGTTGTGGCACACGGGCCCTAGAGCGCAGGTTCAGTAGTTGTGGCGCATGGGCTTAGTTGCCCTGCAGCATGTGGGATCTTCCTGGACCAGGGCTCAAACCCGTGTCCCCCGCATTGACAGGTGGATTCTTAACCACTGCGCCACCAGGGAAGCCCCCTAGGACTCTTTAAATTTGGCATCTCGGGCAAGTGCCTCCCTTCACTCTCCTCACCCACCCTGGTCCCATCCCTGGACCATTTGGGCCTGGAACACTACGAGGAGGTGGTTTTCCTTACAAAGATGGGAAATTAAAGAGAAGGAACTGATCTAGGACACAAATATTGCTTAAATATTTAAAATAACCTACTATTGAATTAGATATTTTAGTGTCCATTTGGATGTTCACACCTGATTTTTATGTTCCTTGAACATGGCCTCATTTTTCCTGGAGCCAAATGAAAGCCCACCTTGAGAACAGGTCAGGACATTCTGTGTCTTTGCCTAGAGTTGAGAAGATAATACTGCCCAGTGTTCATCTCCCTTTCTTTTCTTTTCTTTTCTTTTTTTTTTTATCTCTCTTTCTTGGAAACAGTACCAGAACTTGCTTTGGGGAACCACCTGTCTTCTACTCTCAGACGATGTGATTGGATGGTCTCTATTCCCCACCCCAGGACTGGAACTTGTGACCCAGGCATTGTCTATCAATGGAACTGCTTCTCCCTAACTACAGCTATGGGTTCACAGATTTGTCTCAAATTGATCTAATAACAATGAATTCTGGGATTTCAGTGGGAACCGCAAGGAAGTACTGAGTTTTCCTCTCAATTTGTATCAGTGAATATGGAGCTTGAAGCTCTGGAGACTGAAGCTAACAGAGAAAAGGCAAAACTAAGACTCAAAGATCCCAATGACATCACTTCAGTCACTAAATCAGGTCACACTTGAAGCCAGACCTACTCCCAGGCTTTTCAATTATCTGAACCAATAAATTTCTCTTATCGTGCATGCAAGATTGAATTTGATTTTTCTGTCATTTAAAACCACAACTGATGGTTAGAAACTTTAATAAAACATTATATATATAATTTTAAATACTTGGCTGCTCAGTGGAAATGGTGCGGTGCATGGGGCAGGAAAACTTTTTGAGCTGGGGTTGTACCCAAGGGACATTTGTGCTTTATTTGGTGAGCGTGTAAATTATTTCATCCTTTGACCAGGACACTGCCACTGTCATGGAATTTATTCAGTGCCACAAAGCCTCCAGTGGGAACCCAGCATTTTCCCTCAAGGAGATAGGACTATCTGATAAATCTCCAAGAAATGTATTGACTGAGGAGCAAAAAAGAATTAGAGGAAAGGCTAGCAAGGTCACTAGGTAATCTTGGACAAAGCTACTGGAGAAAGTGAAAAGGGAGGACCATGGGGCATTTAGGAAAGGGACCAGGGCAAGAGGAAGCTGGTCAAAAATGTAGGGAAGTGATAAGGTATAAAACACTTACCGGATTACATTCCCTAGAGTTCCTTGGGCTTCCTTTACAAAAGTGGCAATGGCTAGCACCATACTTATAAATTACTCCTCTCTACTTCGTACAGACTTTTTTTGTTGTTGTTGGAATAAAGGAAATTAACAATAAAGAAATCAAAAAAGAAAATATGATTAAGATAGTAAACGAAATCATTTTCTTTTCATCATTCCGTACGTACCCTTCATATCTGGTAGAAAAGATTATATTGGCATTAGGCTGTGTTATGCTAAAGTAATGAAGAGTGAAAGTTTCATAATAGTCAACTCAATCATCTCTTCATCACTTTACATTTCAACGTTTGACCTAAGGAGAGCCCTTTCCAGGGTCATATTAAGAATATTTAAAAGAAACAGGAAAGTCCACCAGTAAGATAGCTTCTCCAGTAGAATAGTTAACTATCCACTCAGGAGTCTACATTTTCAGCAGCGATTTAACACTTTGCCTAAATTTTTCAACATCTCACTAGTTCTTTCTTCTTAACTAGTAAAGAAATGACTTATATGTTGGGTGGGTCCTTTTGTATTATGCTTATAAAATAACATTTGACTACATATTTTATACTAATTCTATCAATGGGCTATAGTAATAGGCAAAATAAACCCCAGAGGAGCATGTTTTTTAAAATATAAACAAGTAAATGAAGAGCCTATGAAGATATTAACAGCTTTCCTTGATCACTAGTTTCTAAGCACTATTCAAAGTTCTTTAGGGACCATAATTAATGTAGTCTATAGAGTTACTGTTACTTGTATTTGGCAAGATTCTCCATGTCAATTGTGCAGTGTGAGGCTGAACAAAACAGAGAACTAAAGGGAAAAGATTTGGCAAAACATCTTGGTCTTAACCTTCACTTATATGACTAGGGAGGTATAAGGGACAGCCATCACAGAGAATAAAAATAAGAGGTGGCGTTTTGGAAGAAATCCAAGTTCTCTCTTATTTAAGGGAGTCAATTCAATTTACCTTGAAACACAATTATGTACACTGGAGGTAAAAACATTAAAGGATCAGGTATTTGATCAAATTTTAGGGGAAAATTTAAGATTCCAAACATGGCACTACTTATAAATACACAATATGTGTGTTCATACATACAAACATGTTCGGAACATTCTGATGAAGAAAAAATGTTGTTTATACTTTTTAGATCAGTTCCAAAATTCACTTAGGAAAAGTCTTAAAAGCTCTTAGAGATGAAAACTCTAATAAATGAAGCCTAATTTTCATGAATACCTGTACTCAAGGGCTATTTGACCTGAATTACACAGCACGTTTCGAGTTTTGTAACTCTTAGAGTGCATATAATTTTTAATTGACTTTTCTTTGGCAATATCAGTATGTATGTATTATATTCACGGGACTCCCTCTACTGTATAACTTAACACATGAAAATTCTTGTTTTACTCTTTACCAGGGTTTCCTTGCACCTTGATGGATAAGGTGTCTAATTATGCAGTACTGCAGAAGGCTGTGGATCAAATCAGATGATTTTTTGTTGAAAATGAGGTCATGTTGGGTTGTGTGATATAGCTAAATAATCACTTAACTATTTTTCCAAGCAAACACAGAGTAACTAGGTTTAGTAACATGGCTTCCTCCCTAAGATCCATAACTCAGACATGGTGGTTTGGGAACAATATGGGTAGAAATTGTGTATGTTTTTCTTGGACGTTCAAATGAATGCCACTTTCTAACTAGACTACATTTTAGATATAATTTAATTTACTCTAATTTTTACTTTATGTGACATTGCCTGGGAGAACATTTTCCAAATAATCATCTAAAATATTGTGGTCCCTAAATTTATCACTCAAGTAATATGTCATGTTATTACAGATAAACAATGAATCGAGGAGTTTGGGATAATAATTTATACAATGATATCCATAAACATCCATTAGAGTATTTTGATAGTAGATTTCCAGATATTTCATGGAAGTATTGATTTCAAATATATTGTCACCATACCGCCAAAAATCATTGAAATGTTCTAGTTCTAATGCTCTCTCAGTTTCAAATGCTTGTGTTTCTTGTGTACCTAGAAGACCTAGTTTGGTGTTCGGGAAATATTAGACTCATTGCTGTACCCAGGTCCATTTTTTTGAAATTTGTTAAATAATAAACTTAGATCAGCTTTATGTTCAAACAGTGCCTAATTTTTCACATTTCAAGGTGTAGACTTAGGCACAAATTCTTAGACTATAGGTATAAGATCATTCCACTGAAGAATAAGGACTCTTTTACTAAGACTATCATTCCTTCCAAGGTACTAAAATTTACTATACATTTCACATTGTTGGGTTGGTCACACAAAATCCTTTCATATTTTAGCTTTGGGCCACTAGATATTTTTTCCATTCCACTTTTATGCCTCAAAAGGGTACTATGTAGTGTACCATGATAAAATTTCCATATTCATCTTACGTTTACTACCAGTATGACTTCAAAACTATGATACTATCAAATTGTAATGACTGTGAAATTAAGATGCCTTTTAGGGCATCCGTGAACAGCTGTATTGAATAGCCTGACATCTGTGAAATCAAAAGTGTATTTTGAATTCAACTTTCAAACCACAGAATTCAAGTAAGCAAAAACTGACCATGTGTTAAAAACACCTGAAACTCTTCCTCTTATAGCTGTTTATCTACATTTTAAAAACTCTGTTTACATTGTAGTAACAGCTGTGTTTAAAAGGGACATGACAGAGCAGACTAATTTATAATGCAAAACTCTATTCTAAAAAAAAAAACTTATGCTTGAAAAAACACTTCAAAAGAGGGCAAAAATGATTAAAATAGACACAACCATTTGTTTAAACTATGACTTTCTCTAGAAAAAACAGCCTAATGTAAACTGGCCTATGCATGTTTCAAGCAGCTGTTCTGTATAATGCCTCTACAAAACCTTTCTCTTTGGGGGGCGGGCGGAAAGAAAATGAGCAACTGACCATATCAAAAGGTCACTGGCATTTAAGAAACAGCACAAATCTAAGGATGGAATACAAAATAGTTTTCAAGTATGCCAAGTTAGTTAAATTAAAGGCTGAGGAGACAGAGCCAGTGAACAGCACCGTAGTCAGCGATCTTATGACTGAAAAGTCACCTTTGACCAGCATTCATTCATTGTATTTGTATAGAATAACGGCAAAACTTTTCCATAAGGAAAAAGAGTCCAAACAAATGTTTTGTCCGTGTTTTACCATGTATTAGCTAATGTTTCTTTTCACTCTCTCTTTTTTCAATCATTGTTTGGGCACCGCATAGACATGATCCTAGGGCCTCTTTTTCACCATTTCAACTGATTTTTCTTGGTGTCTGATGCTGTTGACCACTTTCACTTTTACAAAATCCTCTCTTTCTTTGGTTCCCATGATGCCATTCTGTCCTCATATCTCTTGATCATTTCTAAGGATCTAATGGAGCACCTTTTCCTCTGCTTGTTTCCTAAACGTTCCCTTGAGTGCCATCTGCATCGTCCTTCTCTTCTCAGATGAAGGACAGTGGTCTCAGGTAGCTGAAAGAAGCAAGGAAGCAGAGTTTCCCACATCTCAGCCTGGCCACGTGCTCAGATTGTCAGGAATTAGCTGAGAGGGTCACACCTGAACGGACCTGACTGGACAAAAGACAAGGACCACACAGAAAAAAGGATGCTTCGTCAGATCCCAGCACGGAGAGCTGATAACACCAGAACCTGGTTTCCGCACTCACACATGTCAATCTTGGAAATGTAGGCACAACCCCAAAGAAAGGGGCATGGAATTCCAAATAGATGAAGATAAAGTTCCCGCTGCCCAACAAAATAAGGGCCCCAGATAGAAATTAAATTCAGTTAAAGAAACATGAGAACAGTTCCATTTCACACGTATGATTTTGTTGAATGATATTCCAGCAGTTCCCAGCACAGTGCCTGCAATATGGTTGGAGTTCAAAAAACTGTGGTTTCCTCTTCGTATTGGAGGATCACAAAATTCTCATTATCTGGTGAGTTACACTGGGTGAACTTTAATTCATTTATCCATTTACCCTTGTAACAAAGATATTTTGAATACCTACTCTGTGCCAGGCAATATTCTAGGCGCTGAAAACACTATAATGTAAATGAAGTTCCAGCCCCTTAGAGACAAAGACAGTGGAAAAAGAAGAAAGAGGGAAGAAAGGAAAGAAGGAAGGAAGGAAGGGAGGAGGAATGACAAATGTAAGAGAATAAAACAAAGCAGAGTATTAGAGTTCGGGGTTGGTCCACTCTCCTGGTCAGAGTGCTCAAGAAGGCCTCTCTGAGTAGATGAGACTAACATTGTGCCTTGGAAATTTGTGGCAAGAACACTCCAGGCTGGGGAGCCAGCAGGGCACAAGCCGTTGAGTAGTCTTCCAAATCAGTTATTCTCTAAACTTACAACTCAAATTAGCATGTAATGGAAGAAGTCTGTAATCTTAATGTGAATCTTAGCCATTCCTTCAGTTTCATTTATATAACAGCCAAAATATATTTTGGAAAAATAAATCAAGATGAAAGTAAGGATTTGCTGTTATTAATGTGCATTCGTTAAATTACTTTCATTCAAATAGGAAAGAATAAGCTATATAACTTATATTTGTGTCTATGTCTCTATTTGCATATACCTATATTTGTATCATCTGTATCTCTATTTACATTTGAAATATGCTATATACTCTGGTTATACCCATACCTGCATCTATCTATCCATCTATCTACCTATCTATCATCTATCAATGTGCTCCTGGCTATGTGACCTGATTATTTTACTACTAAGGCCTCACAGCTGATTAACTTATTTCTGAAATAAGCAAACTGTCTTCCTGAGAAACTCCTCAGAAGTAGAATATATAACTGTGTATCTATACCACGTGTATCCTGTATCTGTATCTGGCTATGCTTATAATTGTGTTATGTATACATAAGACTTCAGTTTAAGCACTCCCAGGTTATACCTTTACAGACCAACTGGATCAAATATCTACAGCAAGAAGATGACTCTACTCATAAAACACCAATTGCGGGGATTATTTTGTTACTATCTTCTAACGAGATGTCGAAAAGAGGTTCCCAAAAGATAAATTATTAATTCTAAATAGCATACAAAATCATACTTTATTATTTGAAAAAATGTAAAAATATCACCACTGCTTTATCCTTAAGGTTTCCCCTTGGAAAGAGCCACCCCCGCTCCCCAAACAGAAATTGAAGATGTGTTACCAATGCCAATGCAGTCACCTCCAGGGTAGCTGACATATCCACGGCATTTTTTCAAAGCTATGATACATAAATTTTATTTTAAAAGAGTTGCAAACAAAAAGAAACACACTGGCTTTGTCTATATTCAGGGTCCTACAGTTCTTTTTAAAGTACAGTGTTATGATGCTTTATAAAAAGAGGTCCTGCATTTTCTGATGCCTGGTAAGACTGATATTTATCACTTACAACTCCCTCACACTCTTGATTTTATGATGGAATCATAAAATTGTGGGTAATTTTTTTTTTTTTTTTGCGGTACGCGGGCCTCTCACTGCTGTGGCCTCTCCCGTTGCGGAGCACAGGCTCCGGACGCGCAGGCTCAGCGGCCATGGCTCACGGGCCCAGCCGCTCCACGGCATGTGGGATCTTCCCAGACCGGGGCACGAACCCGCGTTCCCTGCATCGGCAGGCAGACTGTCAACCACTGCGCCACCAGGGAAGCCCGCGGGTAATTTTTTAAATGACTGCATCAATTATAATAAAAATATATGCTTTAAAGCCCTCAAAAGTAGGATAGTTACAATCAGTCATCCTACACTAAAGGAGTCATTTGAAATGAGTCTTATTTAATTAGGACGACTGCATGCCTGACTTGCGGGGGACAGTCCCAGTTTATGTCTACTCTCCTGATGTAAGAACAGTGCCCACACTGACTCTCAAGAAAGTCTTGGGCTTCCCTGGTGGCGCAGTGGTTGAGAGTCCGCCTGCCAATGCAGGGAACGCAGGTTCATGCCCCGGTCCAGGGGTGTCCCACGTGTCCGCGGAGCGGCTGGGCCCGTGAGCCATGGCCGCCGAGCCTGCACGTCCGGAGCCTGTGCTCCGCGGCGGGAGAGGCCACAACAGTGAGGGGCACGTGTACCGCAAAAAAAAAAAAAAAAAAAAGTCCTAGTAAACTACAGTTATTCGATGTAAAATCAATTGCAGAATGGTTATAGTGAAGAAATTTTATAAATCTAGTGTTTGGTCCGGGACAGGAAATACCACCTGTCACTAAAATCTGGAAAATACAGTTGTCACAGTATATAATATTCAATTATTTAAGTAATTTTCCTCCTCTGGGAGCCAAAGAATCAAAGAGTGACTAAAAAGGGCTGTAGCACAGAGGTAGCTTGGCTGCCATGCCAGCACTAGTATAATAGCATAGACACACAAATACAGGACAGTGTTTACAAGTTTATTCTCCTTCAGTCATAAAATTAATGAAATTGACATTTGTAAATGTATTTCCCTGACTACATTTTACTTCTATGAACTAGCAAAAATTTGGAAGTTTATGGCAACTAATCATTTCCACTTTATCTAATACTTGCAGGGGAAAAGTTATTAAAGTTGAAGTCTTCTCAAGGGATGTGCCAGTCCCATCCACTCATCTTTTCTATGCCGTATAGCATTACTATAGTAAGTGTTCAATTGTATAGGAGAAGATATTTAAATCATTTTACATTTTCTAATATTTTCCAGTTCTACGCTTTCCCAGATATAGTAGATTTGCTTTTTAGAACAGCATTTGCATTTGACATAATAAGGGGTTTGGCATTTTTAAAAGATGGGAGGGGGGCAGATCATTTCTGGAAAATAATTGAACTAGCTTTATGACTACAGAACTTCTTAGAACCTTTAATATTCTGATATACATGGTGACTCTAAGAGACAAGTATTGCACGAGGCATTTCTCAAACATGTTTGCCCGCTGAGCTCTCTTTTCCCATAGCATCCTGCTGGTCTAATGTCTGTGCAACATATTATGGGAAATATGTCTTCTTAGAATAATGTCTTATTCTTCACAAATCTACATGGAAAAAAAAATCGAATTCCTCTGTTAAAGGTTTTAAAACTACTTAAAGATGCAGTAATGAAAAAAAAGATGATAAGAAAATGCACCTACATTTATTTATTTATTTATTTATTCTACAAATGAGTGAGTATCTACTACGTGCTGGGCACTTTTCCAGGCAACAGTATTGCTGCAATACAAGCCATGCAAAGTCCTGGTTCTCAGGGAGGAAACATTCTAGTGGGAAATACACAATAAGCACATGTATGAATATATATGTATCCATGAGTGATGGTGTTAGGGTGCTAATATTGTGAGACTTTGTTCTTTCTGCTTTTGAATTTTCTCTACTATGGGTATAGTACATATATAAATTCAATGTGATTATAATCAACATCCAAAAGGATTTTTTGTGAAACTTAACAAACTGGTTAAGGGCCTAGAAGCACAAAAAGCCAAGAAGAGTCACAATGATTTTTAAGACTAAGGAATTTTCCCTAAAATATTAAGGAGCTATAAAGTTATTAGCACAGGGATAGACAAACTAATGGATCAAAATAAGAAGTCCATAATCAAAAACCTACATGGAAACTTGATGAGTGTAGAAATGGTACTGATGATCAATGAAAGTGATGGATTACTCATCAAATAGTGTTGGAACAACTGGCCTTCCAAATGGAAAAATGACATTTTTTTGCCTCACACCATACTTAAAAAAGAAATTTAATGTGGAATAAAGAACTAAACTTGAAATTGAAAAAGACACAAATAAATGGAAAGCTATTCCTTGTTCCTGGTTTGGAATAATTAATATTGTTAAAATGTTTATATTGCCCAAAACAATCTACAGACTTAATGCAAACCCTGTCAAAATTTGAATGGCATATTTCAAAGAACTAGAAAAAATAATTCTAAAATTTGTATAGAACCACAAAAGATCTTGAATAGCCAAAACAATCTTGAAAAAGGAAAACAAAGCTGGAGGTCTCATGCTCCCTGATTTCAAACTATACTACACAAAGCTATAGTAATCCAAACGGTATGCTGTTAGCACAAAAACAGACCCACAGATCAATGGAGCAGAATTGAGAGCCCTGAAATAAACCCACAAACATATGGACAATTAATTTACAATAAAGGGGCAACAAATACACAATGGAGAAAGGATAATCTCTTCAATAAATAGCACTGGGGAAACTGGACAGCCACATGCAGAAGAATGAAACTAGACTACTATCTTACATCATACGCAAAAATTAACTCAAAATGGATTAAAGACTTGACTGTAAGACCTGAAACCATAAAATTCCTAGAAGAACACAGAGGTGGTAATCTCATTGACATTGGTGTTAGTGATAGTTTTGAGGATCTGACTCCAAAGGGAAACAAAAGCAAAAATAAACAAACAGGACTTAAACTAAAAACTTCTACACGGTGAAACAAACCATCATCAAAACAAAAAGGCAACCTACTGAATGGGAAAAGATATTTACAAATCATATATCTGATAAAGTGTTAATACCCAAAATATACCAAGAGCTCATACAACTCAACAACAATAAAACAACCCGATTTAAAAATGGGCAGAGGATCTAAATAGATAATTTTCCAAAGAAGACATACAGATGGTCAATAGGCACAAGAAAATATGCTCAACATCACTAATTATTAGGGAAATGCAAATCAAAAGACATATCCCCTGACAATTGTTAGAATGGTTATTATGAAAAGACAAGGAATAACAAATGTTGGGGCAGATGTGGAGAAAAGGGAGGCCTTGTACTCTGTTGGTGGGACCATAAATTTGTTTAGTCACTATGGAAAAACAGTATGATGATTCCTCAAAAATTTAAGAATAGAACTACCATATGACCCAGCTATTACACTTCTTAGTATCTATCCGAAGAACACAAAAATACTTAATTCAAAAAGATATGTGCACTCCTATGTTCACTGTGGCATATTTATAGTAGCCAAGATATGGAAACAACCTGTGTGTCCATCGATGGATGAATGGATAAAGATATTCAATGGAATGCTGCTCAGCCATAAAAAAAGAATGAAATCCTGCCGTTTGTGACAACATGGATGAAACTTGAAGGTATTATGCTAAGTGAACTAAGTCAGGTGGAGACAGAAAAAAATACCACGTGATTTCACTCATATGTGGAATCTAAACAACAAAACAAAAAATAAATAAAACAAAAACAAACTTATAGATACAGAGAACATATTGGAGGTTACCAGAGGATAAGGGGGTTTGGGGATGGGTTAAATGAGTGAAGGTGATCAACCATATGAAATTTTTAATTTCAAAATTAAGTTATTTAATTAGTAAAAAAAAAAAAAAGAAGAAGAACTGAACATATACAGTACATATCTACATATAGGTATAAAGCTACATGGCTCCAGGCAGTTATGGAAGTGAAATTCACATCAATCTCTTCCCACAGTATCGATGCATTTAAAGTTCTTACAAGCATGAACCTTTAAAATGTTTGAATATTCACAAACTAAATTCCATCTTGTAAACCACAAGAATCATAAACAGGCCCCTGCCCACCCTTGTATAACAGAATTATTCTATAAGAAAATTCTAGGTCCACTGAGCACCCTGTTAGGAAGGGGCCATCTACAGAGTGGAAATTGCCAACGATTTAGAATCCAGAGTACTGAGTTCAATTCTAGTCTCACCATTCCCTAAGGGTGTGATCCCAGGCCAGTAATTTGACCTGTGTGAGTCTGTTTCCTCGTCTATAAAATGATGATAATGATAGTATCATCTCACTGAATTATCATGAGGATTAAAGAAAAATATACAGGAAAGTGCTTTGTAAGTCTTAAACTCGTTTTGCCAAAAATAGTAACTCATTTCTGTACCAGTGGAAGGCAAAAGATGCTTACCACATGAAACTTGCCTTAAGGGAATAAGTGAAGTGCTCTGGTGGAAGAGGCAGGATTAACACTGGAAGCAATACCATGCATCAAGAAAAAGAAAGAAAGGAAGAAAACCCCAAAGAAACACAGGTTGAATTATGTAGCTGAGACTCTCAGGACTGTAGGGAGCTTCAGTGAGTGTCAGGCTCTAGGATGATGAATGACTTTCACTAGGCCTGAGGCATGCTGTTTAGATCAGTGGAGGGTGTGAAGACGGTGTTCTAGGTAAGGAGAAGAGAATGCCGTCTACTTGCAAAATAGCAATGATAGGCTTAATTTATCCAACATGGTCAGGATCTTTTCACCGTAGGGCCAGTCATGGTTCTTATTAAGCAGGGAAGGCTTACTTGCTCCTGTAGGTTAACCTAACTTTAAAATTACGAAAAAAGGACTTGGGAAACAGCAAGGACTGATACTTACAGGGTGGCAACAATGTTTCACTAGTTATCATCCAGGTGCCGTGATCTGGCCCTTAGCAGCTATTTTATTAGGTTCCCAGCATCTTGTCATAGATCCTTGTCCATAGCTATTTGATGACTCTGAAGGATGACGGTGAGAAATCTCATCTTTGCTTTGTAGACACCCCAGAACTTAAATTTACTGCTTCTAAATCTGACCCACGAATGGACCAACAAAGGTGTGAAGATATTTTTCTTGAATCAGCACAGCTTACTAGACCCTGAGACAGATATCTTGTCTCAAATTTCTTCTACTTTATTTGCTGTCTGTTGTTTTAAACGATTCTCTTTGATTCTTTGTTTTGATCTACACAAAATGTTAGGTTGAAATAACTACTTGTTGTTCCCACTGGATCCAGCTCAGGAGTAATGTGGACCAAGGATCCATAATACAAGGCCGTGTGGCTAAAAAGTTTTGAGGTTTCAATAACATGAAAACTATTAACGCTGAGATTCCTGTTTAGAGTGAAATGTGTTGTCATTGCACCCCGTTTAATGTCATCATTAAGCGGTGATGTGATCTTTGTTTCTACATAAGCAGTCGCTGCTTGGCTCAGGATAAGACAATCTTGAAACTTAAGATAACTGATGCTCAAATAAAATCAATCCTATTGATAGGTTTAGAAACAAAAAAGCCTCACATTTATAGTACTGCCTTCTTTTTGCTACGGGAAGGGAGAAGGGATCGTTTTTTGTGGAGGCAAGGCTAGTATCTCAGGGAAATAAGAAACTAATAACAGATGTAAAGTCAAGGTGAGAAATGGCACACACTTCTCCCTCCTTCCTGCTTCCCACTTCAAGTTACATTCCATCTGGAAGACTTTAGACCTTTCCCCAACATTTAGTGACTGAAAATTAACCTGGAAATTTTGGTCTGCTTGCCCTCTGGTTGGGGCACTAAGAATTAAGCCTTTCTTAGTAAGTTCCTGTGATTTACTTATATAGTTAAAACTAACCATAATTCACGCACCTCACAGTACATTATAACGTCAAAATACATCACCTCATTCAAATGTACACTTGAAAAATGATGCTGCCTACCTCACCTCACTTCTACCACCCACCCAGTTAGTTTCCCTTCCTTCTGCCTCATCCAGTCTTTCCAAGCTGAGACCAGCCTGACCCTACTTTCCAGGACACCCTCAGGTTCTCTTTCATTGGAAAGTATCTCAACATGCCTTGCTCCACTCACAGGGCCCGGTGGCAGACTCTGTCCCACCATATTGCTCCTAAACTCACGTTTGCCATCAATCATACCTGAGACCTGAGACCATGGCCCCTGGTCGTCCACAACGTCCCCCAGCACAACTCATCCCACCCCAATTCTTCAGGCGATCTCACGCTCCCCTTCAGGCTATCGAACTGGGACTCTTCCTTTGACTCTGTTTTGAAATGTCCAGCCGGTTGCCCTGCTTACTTCCCTGAGACCTGGGACATGATCCTAAACTCCAAGCTGGCTCCAGAGCCCCTGTGCTGTACTGTGTTCCTGAAGGCCCTCTCAGGAGGACCAAGAGTCTCACCCCAGGGTCTCAGCCCGGCTATAGGGGATGTGAACCAGCAGTGTAGCTTTCCTGCTTGCCTAGGTGTTGTCCCAAGACTCTTGGTTACTCTGCCCCACACCACAGCCTTTAGAACCTCATCTTGAACTGTGCTTTCTCACTCCTCTCCCTTCCCACCCACCTCACACATCCCCTGGGCTCACGAGCTCCAGGATTAAGACTGAGCCTGGTGTGCCCCTCAGGTACAGTTTCCACAAATGACCATCCTTCCTAACGGATGAGTGTGATGCCAAGCTCTGACACTGTCCCTATTTCCTCTGCCTTGCATTGCAACAGGTGTGGCAGCATACCGCGTTCAACACGGACCCAACAGAAAGGAACAGTGGCAGCTGTCACAGGCCAGGCATTGTCCTAGTTGATGAAGAGATGAAAAAGGCAAATCCCAGCATCAAGAGGTCTACAGCCCTCACCCGTCTCTACTAATGCTCATGTTCTGATCTATAACTTGTGAAGCACCTCCCTCACTGGACCACATCCTGTGTGTTATACAGAAAGACTAAAAACAGGGTCCAACCAAATTGGACTTCTAGCCAAGTGTTACCTTAAGAAATATTTTAATTATTCTATAGTTCATTTGTCATTAAAATTGGAGATATCACATAGGATTGCCTGGATAATGCAACACAGAAACAAAGGGGAAAGTATGTGTTCAGAGGCTACATGAGAACGGCCATCCTCATACTTCCAAGTTCACAGATCTGGATCATTGATTCTCAACAGAGGTGGTACCTCCCCCTAGAGGGCATTTTGGAAATCTGTGGAGGTATTTTTTGTTTTCACAATGATTAGGGTATACTTCTAGCAGTTGATGAAGCAGGCATGCTAGAGGTCTCCCAGGGCAGGGGACAGTCTGCTCAATGAAGAAGCTGAGCTTTGTACAGCTTTTAAATATCCCAGCAAATAGTCAAATAAGTGAGTAATTTGTTTATAATTATCTCAGCCTGGAACCTAATGCTACTTTATATAGAGAATTTTTGAACAGTTTTAATAGACACTGACTTTCCAGCAAAGCAACAGACCATCTAAATCAAAGGAAGAAGGTCCTTTGTTTGGTTCAGAAGGTTAGTAAGTGTTGTTTGTCGTTTTGAGAAGTCGTGTCACCAATCACAATGCTGTTCAAGGTCTTCAACAGCCCATACAACAAACCTGTTTCAGTCTACATCTGTAGATGTCACCAAAAATTGTAATAAAAGATATCTGAGATGTATTTTTAATGAATTTAACATTCAAACATTATATGAGCAGAGACACGCAAAACATAGAGATCAGATTGAGGTCCATTAAAAAAAGGGCTGGTTTATAATATTTCATATTCAAAAATTTGGAGGCAATATAATAAGAAATCTATGTTGTGAAAATTATGTTTTGGAAGTACTTGCTAATTTGGGCGGGGGGTGTTTGATGTTTTTCAGTCTGACTCTGACCTTGTCCCCAGAGGTGTACCACCACACAACTTCTCAACAACCTCTTGAACTATAGTTCCCTTTCCCAAACCTTCTATTCTGCACCATCCATCAAAAAATACAGCCTCGGGGCTTCCCTGGTGGCGCAGTGGTTGAGAGTCCGCCTGCCGATGCAGGGGACGCGGGTTCGTGCCCCGGTCCGGGAGGATCCCGCATGCCGTGGAGCGGCTGGGCCCGTGAGCCATGGCCGCTGAGCCTGCGCGTCGGGAGCCTGTGCTCCGCAATGGGAGAGGCCGCAACAGTGAGAGGCCCGCGTACCGGAAAAAAAAAAAAAAGAAGAAGAAACAAAATACAGCCTCCAAGGATTTTTAAAATCCTAGAGACTGAATACACGTCTAGTAAGATAGTGTTATTATCCTAATCCTTGTCATAAATTGGGAATCATTTTGATATTATACTTATAAACAGAACCCAGCTCATTTGTAAGAGTATTGGACTTCATTTTCTGCACTTCGACTCTGTATATCTTCTTGACATTTCCCCTTACTTAAATTAAGATTAGTTTTCTTTTTATTATTATATGTAAACACATATACTGTTATTACTCACCCTAACACTAGGTTTATTCGAGTATCCATTTGTACTTTTCCTCCTTAATTTTTCTATATTTCTTGTACAGAATAATAAAAAAAATTATTTTAGAATAATAAAGGGAATTATTATAAAAAGGGAGCTCTGACCTCTGTAAGGTTGTTTTCAACCGCTCTAGAGTCAACAGACTAACAAGTAGTTTTATCCTTGAAAGAGCTTCCTGCAAGGCAAGAGTGAAATTGAGAATATTTTATAGCCAGTCTAGTGCAAACACCAACAGATCAAAATGGACCCCAGCTATAAGCGACAATCCTAGCAGAACCAGTGCCCATCAGCTGAATGTCAGCCCTCTAAAAAAATCCCAGCTCGTGGTTGTGACCCAATTCCAAAATGGCACTATTATGTCCTGTCTCTCCTCCTAGGGCAATGGTGCCTGGGTTTGGTTCAATATATTCCTTATCTGTTATCTAATTTGATCCTTTTTTAAAATCACTATGAAGAGATATTATCTCTACCTTTACAGATGAAGATAGGGAGAAATTAAGAAATCTGTATAAAGTCACAGAGTTAGCAAATAGCAGAACTGGGATTGTAACATAGATACTTCAACTCCCAATACCCATGCTTCCCCATCCACCATCACCCTTTCATGTTCACTTATAAAATTACTACACAATGCACATAGCAGAAAAGCACAGGTGATGGTTGGTTCTGAGCAGTACTTTTCACCAAGACAAGAAACAACAAATGATATAACAATGGGATTAATAACCAGCTGATAACATTTGGACCCTGCTAATGTGGGCCTTATTACAATCCACCAAGCATAAAGAGACATAAAGAGTTTCTTACCGTTTCACACATTCATGTGACCTTCTCTTTTATCATCCTCTTGAGTTATGGTAATTAAGAGGAAACAATACTATTGTGCAGGTACTCATTAAATTCATGGTCTGTGAGCTCCTTGAAGATGGGAAATCTTCACCTCAACTCCAGTGCTGAGCAGAGTACCTACAGCAAAGTAGGTGTTCAGTTAATGTCTCTTGTTACCACTGACTGATGACATAGCATTCTGTAGCAAACCATAGGACAGAAGATGTGTGGTTCTCCCGTTTCTGGTCTCCCTTGCCTTGAAATCTCATAGCCTTGTCCTCATAAACTCCTGGCCAACACATTCACTCACACTCCCAAGAGTTGACTCTTTGGGTTGTTTTTTTGTTTGTTTGTTTTTCCCAAATGTTTTCTTTCTTTTTTTTCCCCCTTTTGTTTTTTCTTTCCTTTTCTTTTTTTCTTTTGACTCCTCCTTGGGTTTCAAAGTGCACTCAGGTGAAGGATTATTTGGGATGTAACTGTGAGGATGAATTGGTAGACAGGTGGGGTATAGAGGCTAAGAGAATAACTGTAAATCCAATAAGGAAGGAAAAGAGTATGCTCTCTATATGAGATTCCAAACTCCATAAATTCTGTAACCTTTCATATGTAGAGAGCATTACTTCTTTTACCAATTTATTGAGAAGCTGGTATGTCCTTGGATAGAAAGGAAAGAGAAATTCATAGCATTGGAGATTTGCTAAAGATTGGTGATAAAGAATTTAAACTTGATTTGAGATGAGAATATAAGCTCCATGAGGGCAAGGACCTGGGTCTTCTTTTAACACTATCTCCCTGTTATCTAGCACATTGCCTGGTACTAATCAACAAGTGTTGATTGAATTAATGAGATCACATAAGATAAAAGTATGACAAGCAGTGAAAGTATTTTCATAAAGGTGTCATAGCTAAATATTAGTGTGCCAGGAGGGAGAGGGTCCATACTCAAAAACAGGCTTGACAATGAAGTATGTAGATCATCAGTGTCATCTCTCTACAATTCCTCTCTCCGGAATCACTTCCTTACTAGTCATACCCTTAATGGTCCTATGCCATTTCAGATGTTTAAAATGTGATTATTCCGGAGATTTTTAAATAATTTAAAGGACAAATGTTTCAACATAGACTGCCACCATTTCTCATTTAATTTCTCAGAAGGGGGGGGGAAATACTGTGTTTTGTAAAGGCAAATTGCTTTAAAAGGAACAATAGGCCCAAACTGGAAATTTTAAATATTGAGTAATAGAAACGAAGGGTTAAATAAAATTATGTCAAAAATATTCTAATTTTAGAAATATATAATATTTATTTGGAGTTATACAAGCTATAAGTTGCAAGCCAAAAAACAGTTGAGCAAAAGTGTCTTTCCAAAGATGACCAGTTTTAAAGGGGCAGAGTATTTCAATTCATCGTGCTGCACTGTGCAACTTCTTCAACAGCCCAGGTTTTCCATATACATCAGCTATAAGTCTAAGGGAAAAAAAAATGTTGATTTGGTGAGTGCTTTACAAAGCCTGTTTTAGTTTGTCTCGTTTTTAAATTTTTGGCTGCATTGGGTCTTTGTGGCTGCGCGCGGGCTTTCTCTAGTTGCAGCGAGCGGGGGCTACTCTTCGTTGCGGTGCACGGGGCTTCTCATTGCGGTGGCTTCTCTTGTTGCGGAGCACGGGCTCTAGGCACGCGGGCTTCAGTAGCTGTGGCTCGCGGGCTCAGTTGTTGTGGCTTGGGGGCTCAAGAACACAGGCTCAGTAGTTGTGGCACACGGGCTTTGTTGCTCAGCGGCATGTGGGATCTTCACCGACCAGGGCTCGAACCTGTGTCCCCTGCATTGACAGGTGGATTCTTAACCAGTGTGCCACCAGGGAACTCCCACAAAGCCTGTTTAATAAGGAAAGGTGACTGTATTAGTTTCCTATGGCTGCTGTAACAAATTACCACAAACTCAGTGACCTAAAATAAGAGAAATTTATTCTCTTTCAGTTCTGGAAGCTGGGAAGCCCAAAATGGTTTTTCTGGGTGGAAACCAAGGTGTCAGCAGGGTTCATGCCCTCTGAAGGCTCTAAGGAAGAATCTGTTTCCTTGCTTTTTCCAGTTTCTGGAATTGCACTCTGCTTTCCTTGGCTCACGACCCCTTCCTCCATCTTCAAAGTCAACAGTCTGGACTTTTGTTTCAGTGGTCACATTACCTTTTCCTTCTTCTTTATAATCAAGTCTCCTCCTTATAAGTATACTTGTGATTGTATTTAGAACCCACCAAGATAATCCCAGATCACCTCCCCATCTCAAGAACCTGAACTTAGATCTGCAAAGTCCCTTTTATCGTACAAGGTACCTCTCACAGTTTCTAGGAATCAGGACCTGGGTATTTTGGGGGGGCCATTATTCAGCCTACCAAAGTGAAAAACATATATTTGAATAGGAGGCCGGTGGTTTAAAGTTCTACTTCCAAATTTGGAATAAGACAGAGGCAATTACTTTCTAAAATATATAGTTTGCATGAAAGAAACAGATAAATGAAGCAAAAGACAGCTGTGGTTACTTTCTATGACAACCTTAAGTCATCACTAGCATATATACCTCATCCTGAAAATGGGCACCAATCTTCCATCATTTCTAACATTGTCAACATAGAAATAATTGCAGCAGGCTTGAGGTGCTGATGTAATCACTAACATAATTGAGGCTGTAACCATTCTTTTCTTTTGCTGTTCTCCAAGATTACTATTTGAGTGGGCTCTCACAATCCAGTGTTTATAGTTTCCTCAGTGATGGAGGGGGAGGATGAAAGGATACACAGGTCCGATTTCTCATCCTCTTCAGCTTGAATATTATGTGATGGTTTTATTTCTCACTCTCTCCCATTTTCAAACACTTTTATTAAACATGAGAGAGTCTGAAGTTAAAACTCTGTTTTTCATTTCAGCCCCTGTTATACAAACCACATTGATGATGGACTCAGTTAACCGAATGGTTAGAAGAAAAGAGATTTTGTGGAACAGTCAGTAATTTCTTGCTGCTTGGAAATTCTGCATAAGAATGATTAAAAATAAACACCGATGCGTACTCAGTAGAAGTGTCATAGATCCTACCAATGATTCTTTTTTTTTTTCTTTGAAGATGTTAGGGGTAGGAGTTTATTTATTTATTTATTTTTGCTGTGTTGCGTCTTCGTTTCTGTGCGAGGGCTTTCTCTAGTTGTGGCAAGCGGGGGCTACTCTTCATCGCGGTGCGCGTGCCTCTCACCATCGCGACCTCTCTTGTTGTGGAGCACAGGCTTCAGACGCGCAGGCTCAGTAGTTGTGGCTCACGGGCCTAGTTGCTCCGCGGCATGTGGCATCTTCCCAGACTAGGGCTCGAACCCGTGTCCCCTGCATCGGCAGGCAGATTCTCAACCACTGCGCCACCAGGGAATCCCCTACCAATGATTCTTGATTCATACTTATGGATGCAGAGATATTCAACTTTTCTCTTTCTAGTTTTATAAGTCCCCAGGGAGAAAATTAAATGGTTATTACTATTTGATGAAAAGTATGATTAGAGCCCTCATTAGCTGAACTCTCCAGCTTAATAATATGCAAAACAGACTGATCTTAGATCAGAAAACCTCTAAGTTCCCTTTAAACTCTAAGTTTTATGATTCTCTGCTTTTGTGTTTGCTGACAAAAGAACAAGAAAAAAAGAAGCAAAGGTCAGCACATGTTTCTCCTTCGCGCGTGAAACATTTGCCTTTGTTTTGGCTTGGAATGCCCACTCTTAGAGACAGATACAGCCTCGTGTGTCACATTCTTGCCACCATCTCTACACTTTTAGTTGAGATTGTCATTGACAGGGTAACACACCTGGGAACCACACCAGTTCCCAGAACCATAATTTTAAATACCATCCTAGCAGTCTCTAAATTGCAAGGGTTCCTTTGTAAGGTGAGAAACCCTCTCTCCTGGAGGTTTGTTTATTTTGCAGTTAGGAAAGATAAGGGACTCCTTTGTGAACCATGGGCTTGGAATTTAAACGTATAGTATTGCTGACAGAGTGCTGACAATTCATCATATGGTGTATTTAGCATTTTCTTTCTCTCAGGGTGGTGGGCTGGGGCGGTCCCCTCCCTTCTTCCCGGTCCCTGAGCGGAGGATCCTTGGGCAGCGATGACTCAGCCCATCTCCTGTCAACCGCTGCTGCCATCCAGTCACTGGCTCAGAAGGGTTCCCTCACCACGGGTTTACTTGGAGGGCTCACTTCCAAAACAAAGATTAAAATGCCCTTTCTCTTTAATAGTCTCACTGAACACTTGCTCGTTAATGTTCAGACACTAATAGCACTGGAAAGAGTCGTTGCTTGTGTCAACCCATCAAGTAGTCTAAACAAGCCTGTTGGAGGCTGGCCAGTTCTGGCCAGTCATTGACCACAGACACGATCTGGAAGGCTGTTACAACTTGTGAAAGTGAGAGGTAGCTTTGCTTCCTGTCTAGCCCACTTCCCAGGGATTGTCCCCAGAAGCACTGGACTTTGAGGCCAGCAGGGGTTTTTGTTCAGTTGTGGCCTTAAGATGTGCTTTATTGTTTAGCACTAAAATTGAGATGTGTGTCAAAGCTGGAAAATTCTGGAAAAGCCAGAAATAAGAGCATTATCTGAAGCGAGGCTTGGCAGCTGGAAGTTTATAATTTAGTCTTGTGGTTAGAAGGTGCTGATAGTTTTTGTCCTACTTGGTTTTTGTTGAGTGAGTGGGCGGATTTGCGAGTTCCCTTCTTTGGATGATGGCGGTGCTTTTTCAGAGATATCGCTCCTCTTCTTCAGATTAGCCACATTTATCCCAGCCACGTGCTTCCTCTCTACAAAAAGAGCTTTACAATCATTACACATCCCTCAATAAGGTGGATGGAGAAAAATCTTCAAGTATGCCCTTCTGGCAATAGCAAATAAACAAATTCAAAAGACTAATATTGAAAAAATTTGTACAGAGTTGTGTTTCATTTCTAACTCTGGAGTATTTCTCAGGAGGGGAAAAAGGGGGCTGTATCTCTTACATGGCATCCGAGATCCAATCTGGTCTCATTTATTTGAGAACTTTTTATTAGTCACTCATTCTGTGCCAGGAACCATACTAGATGCCAGGGATTCAAAGATGAAAACAACATGGTCATTGCCCCCAAGGAGTGTATATCCTTAAAATAAAGTCATTGCTGTGATGGAAAGATGAAGAAAGTACAAAAGAGAGCAGCTGAAAGAGGCTGGAAAGAGTTGATTAAGGAGATTCTATTTGAACTGAAATGTAAAGGACTATGGGGATTTGTCAGAGGAAAAAAGTCAGGAGAACAGAAGGAAGGGGGATGGTTACCCAGGGAATTCAGATCCTCTCCTGCCATCAGAAGGGGGAAGGCTTTGAGGGAGATAGTGCTGCATAGAACAGCAAGGACCAGACCATTCAATGCCTTGGAAGTGTAGTTTTCACTCTTACATGATGGTTAGGTGATTGGAAATTTCCAAACAAAAAAGTGATGTGATCTCATTTGCAGGTGAATAAAAAATCAATTTGGAAAACTGAATGCATACACAAAGGGATCCACTCTTCATCTATCATCTGGTCATTGAGGCTGTGATCAGGGTACAGAGAAAAGCTACCCCCCTACCCATCTTTTTCATCTCTATCGTGATCCTTAATGGATTTAAGGGACTTTCCAAATCTTATTTCAAGCCTTATGCAAGTCTTTGGGAAGTTTGTTGAGGCTTCCCAACATTTTATCTCTGTCTAGGTCTCTTTTTTCTCTTTTTGCTTTTCCCCCAGCATCTTACCATGCCTTGCTATTTTTGAGCTCAGTGGTCTTAAGGCTTTTCAAAACATATTCAAATTTGGAGTAAAGCTATGATAATTGAAACAGTGTGACATTGTTACAAGATTGGAAAGACATAGCACTGGAAGACATAGCTGATTCAGAATCAGACTCTAGTATGCATGAAAACTTATATGAGAAATGAATCATCACAAATCAGTATTTCATGAAAAAGTGTTATTGATACAAATAATTAATAAATAATAAAGTTCAATTTCATAAGTAATCAAAACATGCTAACTAAAACAAAGGTAAGGTAAAAGATACCATTAAACAAGAAAAATTAAATGTAATGCCCATGAGGTATAGGTGAGAAAGGCATTCTCCTACTCAGTAAAAAAAACATAACTTTTCTGGGCTGCCCTAGTGACGCAGTTGATAAGAATCTACCTGCCAATGCAGGGGACACAGGTTCGAGCCCTGGTCTGGAAAGATCCCACATGCCTCAGAACAATAAGCCCATGCACCACAACTACTGATCCTGTGCTCTAGAGCCCGCGAGCCACAACTACTGAAGCCCACGTGCCTAGAGAAGTTGATCCGCAACTAGAGAAGCCACCGCAATGAGAAGCCCACGCACCGCAACAAAGAGTAGCCCCTGCTCGCCGCAACTAGAGAAAGTCTGCAGGCAGCAACGAAGACCCAACACAGCCAAAAATAAATAAAATAAAAAAAAAAAGACATAAACTTTCTGAAAAGGCATGGATATAATTTGTTTTAAAAATGTTTATACCCTTGATCTCATGATTTCACTGATCAAAACATATTTTAAGAAAAAAATTGGAGAATTAGACAAAGATTTGTGCACAAAAATGTTCATTGTAGCATTATTTACAATAACACACATGCTAAGAAGAGGTGATTTATAAAGTAATGATACCAGTAGTCATTCTCTTTCACAGAAATGAACATTTATTGAGCTTCTACTACAAGCCAGTGATTAATTTATCTCCTGTAAGCTTCCCATGATGCAGATTATGAAATCAGGCTCAGAGGGGTTTGGTAATCTGCCCAAGATCACACAGTTTTGGTGCTAACCCAGATCTGGCATCAAAACCTTATTCTTTCCATTATACCTCAGTAGTTCTATTTATAAATATGTGTCAATTGTTTACTTCAAAAATAACTATAAGGAGCTCCATATCTCTTTCTATTTTTCCAACATTCCAGAAGACAAGGGAGTTCTGCTTTTGGATTCCTGTGGTGTGAGTGGGGGAGCTAGTGCCTACAGCTTGGAGAGTCAATGAATTCATCTGCAGTTTAGATCATTCATTTCCCAAGAAAAAATAGTGAGCCAAAAGAATGCAATGTTCCTCCTGGGAATCTTCTCTCTCTTACTCTTGGAATAAATCCAGAGGAGACAAGCACTTAAGACACTGAGTACATCCCAGATACGAACTGTAGTAAATATTAGCTAGTCCATCTACACTTAGTGTTTAGTTATTTATAAGGCTACCTTTTCTATTAGATAGCCAGTTTCTCAGGGTTAAGGAAATACAGCATTGTCAGTGCCTTGAATATAGAGAGAGTACACTGTCTAGTGGCAGAAGCAGAGGACTACAGTTCTTTCTCAACAGTCAATAGCTTGACTCAATTCTTACAGGAGGCACTGGTTGGCTTCATTTTTTGTAGAAATGGAAAGTGGAAGTAAAAACAAACTACCAGCCTCACAGGATCAAAGGTCCATCAGCCTATAGCTGCAAATTGCCAAGAAACACGTTGCAGGAATACCAAGTGTTGATGATCAACAGAAAGGTCGTAAAATAAATAACACTGGTTTGCCTCCTCCTTATATTTTCTTACTTTGAAGGTGTTTGGCACACTTGTTTTAATCCTGTGCAAAGTTCTAGTCTGCTATCTTTAGACTGAACCAGTGGCTAGTTTCAGCTTTGTACCTCTACATAGCAAGAAGCAATAGAAGAGTCCTCCTAGTCACGAGAAATCTCTCCTTTTCCTCTATATCCACTCCCTCCCTCTTTTCTTTTCCCTCCACAAAGAATAGAATGTGTTTCTATTTCATCAAATCTGAGATAACACTGATTATAAGACTAACCAACATTTCAGGTATAATTTTGTTTTTTGGGGGTTTTTTTTTTTTGTGGTACGCGGGCCTCTCACTGTTGTGGCCTCTCCCGTTGCAGAGCACAGGCTCCGGACGCGCAGGCTCAGCGGCCATGGCTCACGGGCCCAGCCGCTCCGCGGCATGTGGGATCCTCCCGGACCGGGGCACGAACCCGTGTCCCCCGCATTGGCAGGCGGACTCTCAACCACTGTGCCACCAGGGAAGCCCTTCCATCATTTTTTGATTCAGAATTTTTCTCCACACACAGCGTTGCTCTCTGTGCTATCAAAATGTTGTGTTTGCTGCACAAGAGTGCTCCACTATTCTCTATGGGATTTTCCTTCAAGTCATAGACACCCATTTCTGCAAATGCTGGTTATTGCTTGATCTCACCAGATCAAAGGAAGGTTTTCAGACAACAGCCAGAATTCATGTTTCTTCCTCAAATTATCTTTTAAGAGTTTGTTGACTTAAATATTGAAGGGTTGCAGTTATCCAGTCATGTTTCCAAAATGTCAACCAAATTCAAGGTTATGGGAACAAAAGCAGTGACGGTTATGTCAGAACTTCTACCTGGCCAACACTGATTATGAGACCATTGATTGCAAGATGTCAAAGATGTTAAAATGTAAGTAAGTTAGTAAAGTGGTAAGGGGATGATTTCATCTTGAGTTGATGATATAAATTTTGTATTCAATTTCCACTGCATAGGGAGGACAGTGCAGGGAGGGATATAGGGCTAGAGGTTAGGGTTGGAGAGTTGTTTTCTGATCATTATTTACTCCAAGTCTGAGTTTTGGTGTCCCATAAAGGGCTCAGTGTTTGTAGGCTGACCCCAACCTCTTTAAGGGAACTGTTTAAAGATGTTCAGGAGCTGACCAGGTACCAAGAGCCTAGGATTAAATCAGCATGTAGTTTTCATTTTATTTCCAACATTTCTAATTTATAATGGTTACTTTTTATAGAAATAGATCCACCTTAAGAAGAATCAAGTTTCTTTGTTTGCCTCGCCACTCTAAAGTTCAAACACATCAGATGTTACTAAGAGTTTTCTGTGAACCTTAGGAGGGAATCTGAGCCATTTACCTGAAAATAGATATGTGGGAAACTGCCTCTACCTTTAAATTGAAGCTAGGCCAATCCGTATGTCGATTTCATTGAGGTTACATTGGAGGCATTGTTTAGTTGATTATTCATACAGGAGTGTGGAATGAAAACCAAAAGTCAATAGATGGTAGTAGGCAAAGTGTTTTATGGTTAAAAAAAAAAAAAAAACCACTCCCCCATTTGGATAGATTTGTGTGGGACAGAGGTAAAGGAAGGGCAATAAGATGAGGAGGGAAGAGGAGATTGGAAAGTGAAAAGTTGTCACCAAAGAGGTAAATGGTTGAACAATAGACATTTTCATGACTTTCAAGCACACACAATATTAGGAATTGGCTCAAGTCTGTTTTATTCAAAAAAGACCATTAATCTTTCTTTTTTTTTTTAAATAAATTTATTTATTTATTTTTGGCTGTGTTGGGTCTTCGCTGCTGCGCATGGGCTTTCTCTAGTTGCGGCGATGGGGGGCTACTCTTTGTTGCGGTGTGCGGACTTCTCATTGTGGTGGCTTCTCTTTTTGCGGACCATGGGTTCTAGGTGCGTGGGCTTCAGTAGCTGTGGCACGCAGGCTCAGCAGTTGTGGCTCACAGGCTTTAGTTGCTCTGCGGCATGTAGGATCTTCCCAGACCAGGGCTCAAACCCATGTCCCGTGCATTGGCAGGCAGCCTCTTAACCACTGTGCCACCAGGGAAGTCCAAGACCCTTAGTTTTTAGGAATAAACTATATTATGTTAAAACTATATCACTCTGGTCTTCTCCATAGATTGGAATGAATTTTTTTCCAAAAGTATGTGACATCCTATTTTGGTCGATTGTTGTTTAATTTTATTATGTAAAATTTCCAAGTTCAAGAATGAGAATCTGACCAAAGCCCGGAAGCTGAAATACAACTTGATGAGCCCCATGTTAGGAACAAAAACAATAAAAATGTTAGCCTCTTCATGTTCAGAGCATATCTTTACATTTTTCTGTAAATAATCTGTAGATAATTTGTTTCCTGAATTCATTAAGTTTTTGGCTAAAAAATATGGAAAATGCACAAAAGTGGTCCAAAGAGATATTAAATGTAGCCACTGGTTATTTGTTTACCTCAACTTCACTTTGTATTAAGACTTTGCATACATCTTATTAAAGAGAATTGAACATTTTTAAATGCAACCAAAATATTTTTAGTTTTGCATTTAAAATTTCAAGTTCAAAACCTCTGAATATGTTTTTGTCATCCAGAAAAACAAGTAGGAGACATGGTCTTCATCTTGTCCTTTGGTTCTAAGAAATTATCTGCTTAAACACCAAACGATACTTTCATATTTCATATTATCTTTTTCACAGTCATTTCATATTATATTATTGTTGCTGGTAATTTTCAGTCCAACTTTGCATTTTCTGATGAATCATTAAAAAAAAAAGACTCTTCGGACAGTTGCAAATAGATACGAAAGAATTTAATGGAATTGTCAGCTATTTGTCTGTATTTTTGGAATACTTAAAACTTCCCTCACATTTATGCTTTTTCCCTACAGTTTTATTATACACTAATTCTTAAATGATACAAGCTTATCTCTAGCTCTGCCTTTGTTCAAATTCTCACAAACCCTGTTTCAATGAAGGACACACTAGTGGGATAGGTCGGGGAGAGTGATACACATCATGCTATGGTGTTGGCCAGGCCACTTAGCCTGAGAGGGTAAAAAGCAGAGGATATGAATCATGATGGCAACAAACTAAAGGTTGGGACAACTGCTGTTTGATTGGGACCAGCACTTGTAACTTTGTTGGAACCCCAGCTTTTTCCCACTTGCTCTCCATCCACACCAACATCTCAAGTGACTCCTGAGTTATCCTCAGGATCCAATTATTGTAGCTGCTGTAGTTTATTCTCTTCCCATCTCTGTCACAGCAATGTGATTGCTTTCCTCTCTTTAACTTTTCTATACACACGTGAACGCATGTACACACACACACACACACACACACACACACACACATGCAGTAGCTGATGTTCAGTAAGCCATTCTGAGCCGACATCCAGGGTGCTGTTGATGAAGTTTTTGAACTTCACGTTAATGAAGTTCCCCTGCCCAGAGGGCTGTCCCCTTCTCTGCCTGTCTCCCCCTTCTGTGTCACGGCAGACCTCTCTTGCCTCCCCAGGGGAAATTCTTTTTCCAACAGCCATTTTCCCAGTTACTTCCCCCAATTCAGTCTCTCCTTCTTGAGTGGTGGGAACTCACAACGTTATTAGAAGTTACAAACTCATATTATCTTCATCTTTTTTATTTTAATTTTTAAAATTAATTTTTATTGGAATATGGTTGCTTTACAATGTTGTGTTAACCTACACTATACAACAAAATGAATCAGCCATACACATAAAGATATCCCCTCCCTGTTGGACTTCCCTCCCATTTAGGTTACCACAGTGCATTAGGTAGAGTTCCCAGTGCTATACAGTATGTTCCCATCAGTTGTCTATTTTATACATAGTATCAACATGTATATGTGTCAATCCCCATCTCCCAGTTCCTCCCACCCCACTCCTTTCCCCTTGATATTTATACATCTGTTCTCTACATCTGTGTCTCTATTTCTGCTTTGCAAATAAGATCATCTATACCATTTTTCTAGATTCCACATACATGCATTAATGTACGATATATGTTTTTCCCTTTCTGACTTACTGCACTCTATATGACAGTCTCTAGGTCCATCCACGTCTCTGCAAATGACCCAGTTTCGTTTTTTTATGGCTGAGTAATATTCCATTGTATATATGTACCACATCTTCTTTATCCATTCCTCTGTTGATGGAAGTTTTGGTTGCTTCCATGACCTGGCTATTGTAAATAGTGTTGCAATGAACATTGGGGTGCATGTGTCTCTTTGAATTATGGTTTTCTTAGGGTGTATGCCCAGGAGTGGAATTGCATGATCATATGGTAGCTCTACTTTTAGTTTTTTAAGGAACCTCCATACTGTTCTCCATAGTGGCTGTATCAACTTACATTCCCACCAACAGTGCAAGAGGGTTCCCTTTTCTCCACACCCTCTCCAGCATTTATTGTTTGTAGATTTTTTTGATGATGGCCATTCTGACTGGTGTGAGGTGATACCTCACTGTAGTTTTGATTTGCATTTCTCTAATAATTAGTGATGCTGAGCATCTTTTCATGTGCCTCTTGGCCATCTGTATGTCTTCTTTAGAGAAATGTCTATTTAGGTCTTCCTCCCACTTTTGATTGGGTTGTTTGTTTTTTTGACATTGAGCTATATGAGCTGCTTGTATATTTTGGAGATTAAACCTTCATCAGTTGCTTCATTTGCAAATATTTTCTCCCATTCTGAAGGTCGTCTTTTCACCTTGTTTATGGGTTCCTTTGTTGTGCAACAGTTTTTAAGTTTCATTAGGTCCCATTTGTTTACTTTTGTTTTTATTTTCATTACTGTAGGAGGTGGGTCAAAAAAAGATCTTGCTGCAATTTATGTCAAAGAGTGTTCTGCCTATGTTTTCCTCTAAGAGTTTGATAGTGTCTGGCCTTACATTTAGGTCTTTAATCCATTTTGAGTTTATTTTTGTGTATGGTGTTAGGGAGTGTTCTAATTTCATTCTTTTACATGTAGCTGTCCAGTTTTCCCAGCATCACTTATTGAAGAGGCTGTCTTTTTTTCCCTGTAAATTTTTGCCTCCTTTTATCATAGATTAGTTGACCATACGTGCGTGGGCTTATCTCTGGGCTTTCTATCTTGCTCCACTGATCTATATTTCTGTTTTTGTGCCAGGACCATACTGTCTTGATTACTGTAACTTTGTAGTATAGTCTGAAGTCAGGGAGCCTGATTCCTCCAGCTCCTTTTCTCTTTCTCAAGATTGGTTTGACTATTCAGGGTCTTTTGTGTTTCCATACAAATTGTAAAATTTTTTGTTCTAGTTCTGTAAAAAATGCCATTAGTAATTTGATAGGGATTGCACTGAATCTGTAGATTGCTTTGGGTAGTATCATCATTTTCACAATATTGATTCTTCCAATCCAAGAACATGGTATATCTCTCCATCTGTTTGTGTCATCTTTGTTTTCTTTCAAGAGTGTCTTATAGTTTTCTGCGTACAGGTATTTTGCCTCCTTAGGTAGGTTTATTCCTAAGTATTTTATTCTTTTCGTTGCAGTGGTAAATGGGATGGTTTCCTTAATTTCTGTTTCTGCCCTTTCGTTGTTAGTGTATAGGAATGCAAGAGATTTCTGTGTATTAATTTTGTATCCTGCAAATTTACCAAATTCATTGATTAGCTCTAGTAGTTCTCTGGTGACATCTTTAGGATCTTCTATGTATAGAATCGTGTCATCTGCAAACAGTGACAGTTTTACTTCTTCTTTTCCAATTTGTATTCTTTTTATTTCTTTTTCTTCCCTGATTGCTGTGGCTAGGACGTCCAAAACTATGTTGAATAATAGTGGCAGGAGTGGACATCCTTGTCTTGTTCCTGATCTTAGAGGAAATGCTTTCAGTTTTTCACCATTGAGAATAATATTTGCTGTGAGTTTGTCATATATGGCCTTTATTATGTTGAGGTAGTTTCCCTCTTCACCCATTTTCTGGAGAGTTTTTATCATAAATGGGTGTTGAATTTTGTCAAAAACTTTTTCTGCATCTATTGCAAGGATCATATGGTTTTTATTCTTCAATTTGTTAATATGGTGTATCACACTGATTGATTTGCGTTTATGAAGAATCCTTGCATCCCTGTGATAAATCCCACTTGATCATCGTGTATGATCCTTTTAATGTGTTGTTGGATTCTGTTTGCTAGTATTTTGTTGGGGATTTTTGCATCTATATTCATCAGTGATATTGGTCTGTAATTTTCTTTTTTTGTGATATCTTTGTCTGGTTTTGGTATCAGGGTAATGGTAGCCTCGTAGACTGAGTTTGGGAGTGTTCCACCCTCTGCAATTTTTTGGAAGAGTTTGAGAAGGATAGGTGTTAGCTCTTCTCTAAATGTTTGATAGAATTCACCTGTGAAGCCATCTGGTCCTGGACCTTTGTTTGTTGGAAGATTTTTAATAACAGTTTCAATTTCATTACTTGTGATTGGTCTGTTCATATTTTCTATTTCTTCTTGGTTCAGTCTTGAAAGGTTGTACTTTTCTAAGAATTTGTCCATTTCATCCCGGTTGTCCATTTTATTGGCATAGAGTTGCTTGTAGTAGTCTCTTATGGTCCTTTGTATTTCTATGGTATCAACTGTAAGTTCTCCTTTTTCATTTCTAATTTTGCTGATTTGCATCCGCTCCCTTTTTTTCTTGATGAGTCTGGCTAAAGGTTTATAGATTTTCTTTATCTTCTTAAAGAACCAGCTTTTAGTTTTATTGATCTTTGCTATTGTTTTCTTCATTTCTATTTCATTCTATCTTCATCTTTTAAAGAGATGGTGTGGATGGGACAGGTATGGAAAGGGCCAAGTAATAGGTAGCACATCTTCATTTTCTGTGTTAAATGACTTGTGGTTATGTAATCCTGGGCCTTAAAATCAGTAATCCAGAATTTTGGCCCTCTTGACTTCTTTGTCCATGAAATGCGAGACTATGTATCCTGCCAGCCAGAGGATTATGAAGACTGTCTACCCAGCATACTTAGTTTTGGTTCAAAGCTACCAGCATAAAGTATTATTTCAGGATGAGTTGGGGATCTATGCCAGGTATCCATACGAAACATGTCCAGAACATTAATACTTTCATCCTTTGTTTCAGGAATCCCGAAGCCCCCAACCCATTGAAGTAACATGGCTACAAGACAAAAGCATGCCTTTTACAAAAACGTCTTTAACTTGAGTGGCTGGAGGTTTCGTGTTTTCAGTTGCGTGAGGTTCACAAGACATTGGGAAAGAGCACATATTTCTGGCTTATGTGGATTCTCACCCTAAGTTTACACAGAAGCACAGCTGAAACTGAGTTTCACTTGATTTCCACCTGAAACCAGAATTCATCTCAGGTTCATTTGAAATGTGCCCCTATCTAGTTTAGGACTGGAGGCAGCAAACCTCTCAGCCAGCTTGGCCTGAATCTGAGGTTTTGACTCAGAAGTTTGGAGTTTTCATTCAGGAGCTTTGCACAATCCTGGGCTATCTCGGGCCATGATCTGAAATCCCATCAGACTCACTTCAGACCATATGGAGTAAAGATAGAGACCTCTATGGCTCTTACTTACTGGCCACACATTCATTCCAATGTTTCTATGTCCTCTGCCGCCTTCACTAGACTTCTACAGTGAATACTTTTTCTCAAAAAAAAGAAAAGAAAAGAAAAAAGGGCTTCCCTGGTGGCGCAGTGGTTGAGAGTCCGCCTGCCGATGCAGGGGACACGGGTTCATGCCCCAGTCCAGGAAGATCCCACATGCCACGGAGCGGCTAGGCCTGTGAGCCATGGCCGCTGAGCCTGTGCGTCCGGAGCCTGTGCTCCGCAACGGGAGAGGCCACAACAGTGAGAGGCCCGCGTACCACAAAAAAAAAAAAAAAAAAAAAAAAAAAAGACACTAGATATTAGCATCAGTGGCTGCTAGAAATGAACTGATCAAAAAGCCTATCAATTTCTTGACACTCCATTACATGCATTGAACAATTGTTTCCAAAGTGTTTTCTTTTACTTCCCTCAGCAGAAGTACTTTTGAATCCAATAACCACCTCCCACTATATAGTGTTTTAAGATCTGAAAGTATTATTTCTAATTATGTTGGTAAATTGTTTTTTCTTTGGGTTTTTTTTTTTGGCTGTGCTGCGCAGCTTGTGGGATCTTAGTTCCCAGACCAGGAATCGAACCCGGCCCTCGGCAGTGAAAGCACAGAGTCCTAACCACTGGACCGCCAGGGAATTCCCTGTTGGTAACTTTTCAAGAAGGTCCATTATATAATTTCAAGTATAAAAATCACCAAAAATTCTAGTCAGTTCTTTAAAATATATAGGTCTCTAGGGCTTCCCTGGTGGCGCAGTGGTTGAGAGTCCGCCTGCCAATGCAGGGGTTCATGGGTTTGAGTCCTGGTCCGGGAAGATCCCACATGCCGCGGAGCAACTAAGCCAGTGAGTCACAACCACTGAAGCCCACGCGCCTAGAGCCCGTGCTCTGCAACAAGAGAAGCCAGCGCAATGAGAAGCCCGCACACCACAACGAAGAGTAGCCCCTGCTCGCTGCAGCTAGAGAAAGCCCGCACGGAGCAATGAACACTCAACGCAGCCAAAAATAAATAAATAAAATTCAAAATATATAGGTCTTTGGAATAAATGAGACAATATGAAGTTGTGCATTTTTTAACGTCTGGGAATTATACCATTGATTTTCCCTGTGTTGGTTACTGTTCCAACGTGAAAATCTATTTGCATGACAAGGTCTCATTTATACTTCAGTGACTTATTTTTATGGTGAACTATATTTCGTTGCTGCTTTCAGTATAGATAATAGTAGATCACAAGACGAAATGGAGTAAACCCACATAAAATAGAGAAATTTCTATTAGTTTTGACAATGGGGAGAAATTCCTGTTTCCTTTGGTGAATAATGCAGATGAAGGATATTTCTTGGTTATAGTGTTTTAGGAGACATCTGGCTACAGAGTATTGGGTTTTCCCAGAAAATAGTGCTTCACAATTGATTTCCAAGTTATTCCTCAAATCCTCAGGAAATAGATTAGCTTTGCAGCATAGGCTTATTTATTCAAACATATTAGAAATCAAAGTGGGTTTGAACTGGTAAAATGTCTGAATTGAAGACTATTTGTAGAGAAATGCATCTGGATTCCTTTTAAGGATATACCGTCATTGAAACATGATTAATAAAGTTTCTAAGCCAAATCCTTTGAAGGAAACTCTTTCATGCATAGAAGAGACAGTTGAGAATAAATTATAATCATCAAGTCAATTGTTTCTAATAAGTGGGTTCTAGAAAACTGTTTGTTCCTTTAAGATTTAAGAGTCTCCCCAAGTCTAGTTTTCACTATTAATTATCTGGGTACACTTTGTGTTCACAGAGAATGCAAATGTATGCTTCAATCGGGTTTCTGAATCAGTGAGGTTTGGGAGAAACTGGGGGGCATTACCTAGCCCCTAGGCGGCTGCCTCCCTGGCTAGGTCAGTTATCACTGCTGGCTACATTTTCTATTTTCTCTTCCATTACCACAATATCCCAGGCAAAGAAATGCACCTTCCCTCCGCCCCCATTTTCTCTGTTGTTCAGCGGCCCCATTTCCCAACCCCAGATCACCATCAAGCTTAAAACCTCCTTCATCCATCTTTCTCCCTCCGCCCCAGAGTACCATCAATGACCAAGAAGAATCCAGCCAATGATTTCTCAGCAATCTCACTAACTTATCTCTTCCTCTCCATTTCCTCTGCCAGAATCCTGGCTCAGTAGCTTAGTTTTTGCCACCTGGCCTAACCATAGTCTTTCAGCAATCCTCTCTCCCTCTAACCACCCTCCTGTCGATCCATCCCGCAGAACACTGATCACATCGCTCCTCTGCTCAGAAACCTCTCGTGGCCCAGCCCTTGGGAGCCTCCACGAGAGCTGATCCCAGTTCTTTCCAACGTGAGCTCCTGCTCTCCTCTGGGTAAACCTCACACTTGAGCCGGTCATGACTTGCTGTTCCCCGAACACACTGTGGGCCTTCCAACCTCTTTACATACTCTCATGCCATTCCCCCATTCTCCTCTCAAAATCCCATCAATCCTTCAGAGTCTAAACCAAATATCAAAGCTTCCTTTAGACATATCATACAGAAGTACTAGCCATATTTATAAATACATGATTTTTTTTTGCAAATCTGTATATCACATACGCGTATATATCTTGTACTCACACTCGATAGTTAACAAAGAACTTTCACCCACCTTATCTCATTTAATTCTTATACCAAACCCATGAGATGGGCCATATCAACAGTCGACAAAGGAAGAAGCTGAATCTGGGGAAGTTGCATGGATTACCCAAGGTCACCTAGCTGAGAAGTGACAGAAGCAGGTTTCACACTCAGGTCTTGGAACAACTCTGGGTTGCTTTCAACCCTATGACAACGACGTCCATTCTAATGGTACAGTGACATGGATGAAGTAATTTCTGCAGCAAATGGGAAGAAAGGCCAGGCCATGGAGGGTCACGGGAGGTTTATGAGAAGAGCAGTGGCATGATCGAAGTGCTGTTGCGGGAAGACTGATCTGGCGGGGCTGCATGGAGGGGACGGGAGCAGGAAAGCCCTGCTGGAAGCCATCTCTCCCTCTTCTGAACTCCCGACGCTCTTAGTTTATACTCCCCGTGCAGCATTAATACAGTGCTGCAAATTGGTTATTTGTTTGTTTACGTTGACTCCCTTCCTACTAATACTTTGCCTAGAGCAGAAAGGATTTAATGTGGCTTTAAACTGTCTTATATTTTACAGCTAGATTAATACAACTAGGTTCTTATCTCCTCCACTTGATTTTAAGTATTGAGTGTAAAAATCATGGATTTTACCTCTTTGTACTAACCATATGTTTGACGTGAAGCCATACTGATTGCGGATGTTCAGAATCCAACGAATGAATGAATACATGAATGAAAGGGCATTTGAGAGATTTCTGCTAAAGACGGGATTGGCAAGGGGACATGGCTAAATAAATTACAATATTTGATACTTCAAAATCATCTGTAACCATTAATAGCATGAGGCAGATCTATATGAGTTAAAATGGTGAGAAGATTGTAGTACACTGTTTAGTAAATCACAGAATACACAGGCATATATACAAAAAAATTGTGTGCATATGTGTATGTGAGTGTTTGATACATATAGAACTATTAACACTGGTTGCCTCTGGAAAAAGTAATGGGATCAGAAAAGACTTTTATGTTATAGTTTGTATCCGGAATTTATATAATTCTGTATAGTTTTGTACACACTGTGAAATGTATTTTACAAGGAGTTTGTATGACTTTTGTGTGTCCAGAGAATCTGGTAATGCAAACCACATATAACTAAGGACTAATACCACAGTTTCATGTTGTCTTGTGGCCTTAGCCAGGGTTTAAAAGAACCATTTAGTCTCTCCCATGTGCTGAATGTCTTCTTTTAACTTAATCCTGAAGATTCTTTCCAGTTTATTTGTGATCAAGATCCACCTCCGAGTCCAACTTTCTTCTCTGTGCTGCCTGCTCCCAAGGGGGGCACAGAAGATGCCCCACACGTGGTCTCCTGGCATCCTCTCTGTCTTTCCTTTTTAGGACTTTTAATGGTGCATCCTCGTCCCTCCCAATTTGACTCTCCTTCGTCTGCTTGGGACCGTCTGCTTGGACCCAGCCCAGCTGCTTCCCAAAGCCTCCCCAGCAAGATGTCACAATGTTCCTTGATACCTTCAGTGCAGCTCCTAGAGGCTTTATTTGCATGTGTTAAACCACTTTGGACCTGTTCGTTTACTTTTAGTAAAAAAGAACAAGGCTACTACCATTTCTGATTCTCTTCTCTCTCCATCTCCCTGCCACACCTCCAGATCAACAACCATGATTTTTCAGAAGGAAATTATTTTCCTTAAAGATTTCATTGTGTTCTCCATCAATGAGAAAACATAGTTATTGGGTGGTTACAACCTTTTTAACTACTAACACCCAAATAGTAATTAGAACTATTAGTAATTAGGATTGTCATCATTCGTCATTAGCCTTTCCTTTCCTTGCATTTGAGTATGTTCTCTTTTGAAAAGTACACTTTTCCTCTTAAACTTTTTCTATTTATCCACTCACTGCTAAATACCTTCCTTAAATTGCATTAAATCTCACTTACGTTCAACTCTCCTAACACTTTAATCATGATCAAAAGCGTTGGGTCTCATCAGACAGCAGTTTATAATTTCACCTTGCATGACCCAGTAAACCACACCATAAAATGCGAGGCTATTGAAGAGTCTCCAGGAACCCAAGGAGTTTCATAGTTCATAGTTACCAGACACACTCTCCCACTCTTGTCACCATCTCTCCCACTTTCCTCAAATGCTTATTGAGCATCCCAGAAGCTCAGGGGCACTGTCGCTCTAGCAGTCAAGTCTGAAACCAAGAACCCCTTCCACCAAGGACCAGCTGGGAATGTGGTGCATCAAGAATGCCTACTACATGCTCCACATATAAGACGTGCAGAACTAAATATGTAAGCAGCTTCCGGCAGGAAAGAGCTCTCTGCAGGAGGCACCCCATTGTCTTGTCACTAACCTTAAACCAGGCACCCCCATGCTCTACTCATCTGCGGACTTAGCATACCATTCAAATCTCTTGGTCACACAATACCTTGCCTAACCTGTTGGTTCTTTCCATAGACCAAAGAATTAGAAATGAAAAATAAGTAATTAACAGCTGAGCAGATCTCTTCCCTAGCTTCCCCTTCAGTAATCTCAGGAACAAACTGTGTGAACAAGATAGCATCTAAAGGAAAATCCCAAGAAGTTGACAAGCCTGCATACAGTGGCGGATGGCAATGACTCTGACCCCCATCTCAATGGCTAACTGAGATTACTTCCCTTTTCGCCTTTAAAAACTTTCATGGCCGAGCAGAATCTTCAGAGGTGGTTTTTGGGGGACACTGAGTCCACCATCTCCCCAGATTGCTGGCATTCTGATTAAAAGCAACTTTCCTTTCTACCAACATTTGCCTCTCTTGAGGATTGATTTTTGAGCGGTGAGCTAAGTTCCTTAACAAATAGTGGGCAGTGGGTAAAACTTTTACAACAGAGCATATAGAACGTATCAGGCAGATTTGTGAGGTTCAAAGTAAATTCTTCTTGCGCTACTCTGATGTCACCCAAACTCCACTTTCTAGGCAAATTCATTCTCTCTCACCTCTATACACTGGAAATTGAATCAAGCCATGGTTTTCATATTTTGTGGTCACAGATTCCTTGAGAACCTGATGAAAACCATGAACCCTCCTTTTCCTGAAAAAATGTACTTGTTTATATACATGAAAAATTACAATTTCAAGGCTTTTGCCTATCCTAATGCCCCTTACCCCCAGAAGTTTTTTTCTTAGATCCTAGGTTAAGAACCCTGAAATACAAAGCAGCACTATTCACAATAGCCAATTCATGGACACAACCTAAATGTCCAATGACAGATGAATGGATAAAGAAGATGTAGTATATATATATATACACAATGGAATATTACTCAGCCATTAAAAAGAATGAAATAATGCCATTTGTGGCAACATGGATGGACCTAGAGATTATCATACTAAGTGAAATAAGTCAGGCAGAGAAAGACAAATATCATATGGTATCACTTGTATGTGGAATCTAAAAAAATGACACAGATGAGCTTATTTATAAAACAAAAATAGACTCACAGACATAGCAAACAAACTTATGGTTACCAAAGGGGAAAGAGAAGGGGAGGGCTAAATTAGGAATTAGGAATTAACAGGTACACACTACTGTATATAAAATAGGTAAACAGCAAGGACCTACCATATAGCACAGGGAACTATATTCAATATCTTGTAATAACCTGTAATAGAAAAGAATCTGAAAAAAAATGTATATGTATAATTGAATCACTTTGCTATACACCTGAAACATTGTAAATCAACTCTACTTCAATTAAAACAAAAGAACCTTGAATTAAAGGGAAGAAATCAATCTTCTGGAATAAAGTCCACAAGTCTGGGTAAAGAGATTCTAAATGGAGCTTACAGGTGGTTCTCACAGACAAGACAGAGGATGAGAAGGGAGGTGGTGGCATTTAGGGAAACAATAAAAGAGATATTGGTGAAATAAAGGATTGGCATAATGGTGATATGCCTGTGGGTCAATCTGCGATGAGGCTGAGAACAAAGGCCTAGGCCAAACTGCTAAATTCCTTCAGGTAGTAGAGCTGAATGCTTAAAATTTTGTATCAGGTGGATGTGGGTGAAGCCTGGCTCTGTCCTATAGTAACCCTTAAACAATTTCCTCACACTTCTCTAAACCTCACTGTCTTCAGCTGTAAAATGAGGATAGCTGTGGTTTAATGGGGATGGCCTTGTAAATGAAGGACTTGTGAAATGCTCGTGACAATGCCTGCACCTATTAACATTATGCTGTTTCTCTTTTTCAGACACTGAAAGGATTCTGTGCAGGTCATTTACATTATAGTGTGAATTACAATGAAATGCTAACTCACTGCAAGCTATTTGTACATTAAACCCTCTTTCAGTGTAGGAAGCTGTCCTATGTCAATCCTTGGAAAAAAGGTGGAGGTGATAGGCACAAGGTAAAGGAGGAAGTTGAAAAGACACTATAGCATCTTTAAAATCACAGCTCTGGGACAGCAAAGCTAGACCTAAAGAATAATTTAGAGAGGCAAAGGGGAAGGACTGTAGCAGGTATTATGGAGTCAGGAGGTGCATCTGGTCCTGGGCCTCACACCCTCTGTATTCCGCTGGCTGTATTTGAAATCTATGATTAAAATCCATCTATGGTCAGCGACAGGGAGGGCACTCAGTCACCTGGAAAGTCCTATGGTCCAGCCCACAAATCTAAACTGAGCAAAGATGTCAACTGCATAAGTTAAAATTATTGTCTAGGGCTTCCCTGGTGGCGCAGTGGTTGAGAGTCAGCCTGCCGATGCAGGGGACACGGGTTCGTGCCCCGGTCCGGGAGGATCCCACATGCCGCGGAGCGGCTGGGTCCGTGAGCCATGGCCGCTGAGTCTGCGCGCCCGGAGCCTCTGCTCCGCAACGGGAGAGGCCACAACAGTGAGAGCCCCGTGTACCGCAAAAAAAAAAAAAAATTATTGCCTAAAATTGCAAGTATATTGACCTGACATCTACAACAAGGGAGAATTGCAATATCGTAAACACAGTTGATGGAGTGCAGAGGATCTATCACAGAGGACAAACATCAAGCCAATCTGTGAGGTGGCCAAAGTCTTGAGATTTTTCAGTACTGGTGGTAACCATGCTTTATGATTCGGCCATGTAATGCATCATCCTGACCACTGCTTTCGACAGAGTTTCATTATTGTGATAAATAGCGTGGTTACAATAGCCAAGCATGGTTTCCCCTCAGGCCGCTCTGTCTTTATTATACTGGGACACCCATGGTTCCAGGAAGGGCTTACGGTCTACTCTACTAACTCTCCAAGGAAAACACGTAGAGCCTTTAGAATGATGACATAGTGTGATCAGAGGAGATTTAAGCTTTTATTTACCCATTTCTATGCTAGTAATCCTAACCCCTTGAAGTATATAAAGATTTTATTTCATGTTCTATTAAAACAGACCTGTAGCACTTCCTCTAATTTAATGACTCAGGTGCATGTAATCTTAAAACCTTGAAAGTCAGACGTCTGTGTATGCGCTTATTGTTTGTGAGTGTATATATAAGTTACAAACATATCAAATTGTTTGATGAAAACTTATGTCTCTGGATTTCATTTTACTTCGTGGAATGAAATCTGAAACATCTCAGATTATTTAAGTAGGTTATTTAAAGCATAACATTGATTGTGCAACTTGTTTTGTTTTTTAAATATTTAAAAGGCCCATGAGTTGTTTGACCCTACAAACAGAGATTTTGGTTTCTAACGTTGTCTGATCTTCATTAACAACCGTTCCTTCCTTACAAACAGAAGAACTAGATGGGGACGCAAAGCTCTCTAACTCCTTCCAAATCTGATGCTCTGATGCACACCCCCCTCCCTCTGTCCCTTCTCTCCCTCCTGTGGTTACCAGTTAACTTTTTTTATGGGATTTGTTAACTGTCAGTTAAGAGGGAAATTAAATTTGGGAATCTTCACTTTTTGGAGAATGCCAAGGATTTGTAGGACTGTAGGTGATGAGACGTCATCTCTACCTTAAGGGAACAGCCTTAATTCCTTGGAGCTATTTCACATTTTGTTTTGTTTCTTTGATTAGTTTAACAACTTTCACAGACTTAAGAATGAAAGATCTAATATCTGTTTATTTTATTTATTTTCTCAGATCACAAAAATATTACCAATGTTAATATGTGCTTGTGTTAAAGCCATGAAAACTTTTACTCATATTATTTGGCAAATAAAATTTACATGATTTTGCTTTAAGAGAAAAAAAAAAGAAGAAGAAGAAGAAGAAGAAGAAGAATGAAAGATTTAATTCCAGCAGGCCCACTGTATTTGTAAATGAATGGAAAGTTAATTGAGGAAAAAGGCAGAGTGTATTTCATTCATTGTTAATTTAAGTGGAGCGAGCCGATAAGCAAAGAAGGAACAACTTTTAAATTCCCAAGTATGTTTCTCAGTTTATGTCAATATTTTGGATTTCTTTTCCATGGTAATTTCAAAGGTCAGAGTTGTGTTTGTTTCTGTGTTTTTATGAAATGTTTTACAATATAAACTTCTCTCCTGGAAAAGCTTTCATAGATGTAGAGTTCTAAAAATGTAATGAATTTCAGTAAGAGATCTGATCAAACTTTGAACATTCACATTTGGTTCAGTAAGATAGTCAACTGTTTTCTTGTACATTTCTTAATATTATACAATTCTTTCTTAGATGAATGATTTGACCTTTACTAGATATATAACTATGTAAAATCTTAAAGTTCCAGGGGAGTGAAACTGCAAAACTGGAGAAGTGGCTTGCTGTAGTGTTCGATGAACCTCTTCTTTTGTTTCCATTATTTTTAGTTTGGTTTTGGTTTTCTTAGAATTTGCACCCTTGATTTTGGAACTCATTATTTCAAGCTCCAATAATCCTAAAAACAAAAGCTGAAACTATGGAATTTTTTATGGGTTTAACTTGATCGTTCCCTTTCACCTTGAAAAGGGCAAGAATTTGCCCCCAACTAAGCCAAATTTGTGGAATAGCTTGATAAAAATGGCAAGTGTTTTGTGTATGGCGGTGATGTCCACAGTGGTGTGGTCTTTCCTGCCTTCACATTGTATTACATGAAATGTTCATGCCGTTCTTCTAGAAATGCTAACCTTATTTTTCTAAGACTCCTTTCATTCTTTTTTCAGTCAAAGGGTAGAAGTAATTTGCAAGGAGTTTAGTGTTGTGATAATGTCCAGGGGTTCATGCTTTAGTGAGAATTCAGAAATGGATTACAAATAAAGGTGGTTCAGTTTTCTCATCTGTAGAAATGGAGGAGAAATTCATGGATTACTTTATAAGACATAGAGAAGCAGTGCAGCAGGGAACTGAAAATATATACATATGAAAAGGTTAAAATAGTTCTAAGAAAACAGCTTCAGCAACAAATTTCATAAAGATTAAATGAGAGACCACTGAACATTCTCCCTCTTGTTATTTGGTCCTTAAATAAAATTACAAAACACAACAGACTTTGTATTTTCTCGCCTCTGCTGCTGACACTGAATGATCAAAAATAAGTGCTGGGATTGATGTTGCTTATTTACAGTCTCCTGGCTGCTCTCAGAATTCAGGAAAGGTAAAGTCTGTGGTGACACACATACACACACCACAAATCCTTACATTTTCAAAAGTAACACTGAGATTCCAATGTTCTTCCTCTGCTTTTTTATCCTGAATACCTATTCCTAAAGGATCTTTTAAACTCCATCAAGGTTTTCAACCATCTCCTTGTCTCTTAGTCATTCAATCTGGTCCTCATATGTTAATTTTGGCCTTCCTCTAGTCAGGCTTCCTGTCATAGCATCCAGATAGAAAGAATCATACAGAAAAGAGGAAAGTAAAGAGAAGAAAATGTCAACAGATAGTAAAGAATGGAAACAAAAGATTAATGCAATTCCATAACTACAAAGTCCTAGAGAAAGAGAAAGAATCTGGGAAGGTTAATTGTATTAGGCCTGTAAAACATTTGAGCTTTTCAGGGAAAACTGGGAAATGAGGAAGTGATCAGCAAATGGAGAGAGAAGTTGCATTTCACCAGCAGCGACAGGAGGAGCTCTGCCTGGGAGGGGCTGTGCACAACGGCCGGCCATGGACTTAGAAGCTCAGGAGCCCCAGGACACACTTACCCTCGTGACATTTCTCGGTTGTCTGGCAACCAACAGAATGATGAAAGGGGAGTCCCCAGGGAAGATATTCCTCTTTTTAGGACTACCAGATTGGATTCCAGGGCCACTCTCGATCCCCCCAAAGCATCCTAAGTCCTGTTTTTCAGCTCTGAGTCAGGATCTGGGGGTGGGGGAAGGAAGGAGATTGGATATGCCCCTTGGTTACGGAGGGTTTGCTGAGATTTTTCTGATGCTTCCAGGCTGATTCCAGAAAGTCTGGTCTAAGTTTGGTAGGCTGACCCTATATCCATGTTTGCTCAGGGCAGACACAATTGACACCTGTTATTCCATGAGAATTAAGAACACATCGATCACTGTCAAAAGAGATGGATGCAAATTCTAAGCCCATCCTAAAGTTTAGGCTCTGAGGTCTCTAGGAGACCCAATCATTTATGAGCCCTTTTGAATTTGAAGGAGTGTGAGCCAGATTAGCTCACAAGTGACAGAGGACATCAGCTCTCTGCAGTCTCCCTGAAGGCTAGGGAGTGAAGATGACAGCCATAAGCTAGAATCATTCTGTGGTCTCAATATACAAACATGACTGGCATATCTGGCTATAGACAGAAGGCAATGAATTTAACTCTTGGGACAGGGGTTCTCAGATTTGGGGGCATGCATCTTGTTTCTTGGAGCGTTTTCAAACTAGGATTTCTGTATCCCACCCTTGGACTTCATGACTCACTGTATCAGGGGTAGGTCACTGGGACCCACGATAGGGGATTCTGATATTCACCGTTAATGGTGAATTTGTTCCTTAAGGCATGCTAAATAAAGGTAGGTCTCCACTAGGGTATTCATTTAACTTCTCAAAAGAAAAAAAAAAAAAATTGTAATTACAGCTAAAACAACTAACAAGGAAAGACAACTGTGCTCTTGATCTTTTAACCACTTGGGAAAAAGGCAACCAAATACAGCAAGAAAAAAATATAGAAAGTCATCACCCATAATATAAATATGTAGGGAGTTTCTTTTAATATTAATTACCCTTTTTAAACATGAATTTACTTCATTATCATATTTGATCATCAAGACAACTTGTGAGATAGGAATTATTACCATAGTGGAAGAAAATGAGACTCAGTGAGTTTATGCAGTCAGTCCAAGCTAGTAGATAATTATTCTTATAAAAATTCAAATAAATTGTAGGAATACAGGGGGAAAAATGACAAAGGAGGAACCTATCATCAAAAATAATATGAAGCTATGGTCAACTAATCTATGACAAAGGAGGCAAGAATATACAATGAAGAAAAGACAGCCTCTTCAATAAGTGGTGCTGGGAAAACTGGACAGCTACATGTAAAAGAATGAAATTAGAACACTCCCTAATACCATACACAAAAATAAACACGAAATGGATTAAAGACCTAAATGTAAGGCCAGACACTATCAAACTCTTAGAGGAAAACATAGGCAGAACACTCTTTGACATAAATCACAGCAAGATCTTTTTGACCCACCTCCTAGAGTAATGAAAATAAAAACAAAAATAAACAAATGGGACCTAATGAAACTTAAAAGCTTTTGCACAGCAAAGGAACCCATAAACAAGGTGAAAAGACGACCTTCAGAATGGGAGAAAATATTTGCAAATGAAGCAACTGACAAAGGATTAATCTCCAAAATATACAAGCAGCTCATACAGCTCAATGTCAAAAAACAAACAACCCAATCAAAAAATGGGAGGAAGACCTAAATAGACATTTCTCCAAAGAAGACATACAGATGACCAACAAACACATGAAAAGATGCACAACATCACTAATTATTAGAGAAATGCAAACCAAAACTACAATGAGGTATCACCTCACACCAGTAAGAATGGCCATCATTTCAAAATCTATAAACAATAAATGCTGGAGAGGGTGTGGAGAAAAGGGAATCCTCTTGCACTGTTGGTGGGAATGTAAATTTATACAACCACTATGGAGAACAGTATGGAGGTTCCTTAAAAAACTAAAAATAGAATTCCATATGACCCAGCAATCCCACTACTGGGCATATACCCAGAGAAAACCATAATTCAAAAAGGCACATGTGGGCTTCCCTGGTGGCGCAATGGTTGAGAGTCCGCCTGCCGATGCAGGGGACAAGGGTTCGTGCCCCGGTCCGGGAAGATCCCACATGCCGCGGGGCGGCTGGCCCCGTGAGCCATGGCCGCTGAGCCTGCGCGTCCGGAGCCTGTGCTCCGCAACTGGAGAGGCCACAACAGTGAGATGCCAGCGTACCTCAAAAAAAAAAAAAAAAAGACACATGCACCCCAATGTTCATTGCAACACTATTTACAATAGCCAGGACATGGAAGCAACATAAATGTCCATCAACAGAGGAATGGAAAAAGAAGGTGTGGTACATATATACAATGGAATATTACTTAGGAACGAAATTGGGTCATTTGTAGAGACGTGGATGGACCTAGAGACTGTCATACAGAGTGAAGTAAGTCAGAAAGAGAAAAAAATATATCATAAAATAACGCATATATGTGGAATCTAGAAAGATGGTATAGATGATCTTATTTGCAAAGCAGAAATAGAGACACAGGCGTAGAGAACAAACATATGGATACCAAGGGGGAAGAGGGGGGTGGGATGGATTGGGAGATGGGAATTGACATATATACACTATTAATACTATGTATAAAATAGATTACTAATGAGAACCTACTGTATAGCACAGGGACCTCTACTCAGTGTTCTGTCGTGACCTAACTGGGAAGGAAATCCAAAAAAGAGGGGATATATGTATATGTATAGCTGATTCCCTTTGCTGTACAGTAGAAACTAACATTGTAAAGCAAATATACTCCAATAAAAAAATAATATTTTAATGAAATATTTTTGCACAAGTTTTATTTTTATGTAGAACTTCACAATGAACGACCAGAAGGACCTCCCAAGTTCAGCTTTCTTCACCAGCTAGTCTAGAAGATTCTAAACGTTAAGGTACATTAAACAGGTAGTTGAGCTATAGCTCCGTAGGAATGCATTGCTTAGTGACTTGTTACTGTTCAGTAACTTTAAGATTAGGAAAGTCTTCAGATACTAATACCCATTTCTCCCATTGCCACTGAAGTCTCATTTCTTCTCACTAAAATTTTTAGTATGTCCCAACTCCAGTGCCCTTAGGATAACACTTAGATAACTGAATATGATTATTGGTCATCCTAAATCTTCCCTTACCAGGGATTTAAACTTAACTCCTTTAATATTTCCAATTGATGTAACTTAAATTTCTAGTCCTGGTGGTGCTCTTCTCTGAAATACTTCCAGTTCCCATTGTCTAAAACATACAGGCAAATTTGACTTTTGGTCTAATGACCACCTCATGCCATAGTTAGTACCTTCAAGGCTACTAATACTGCAATGTGCAAAGCTGCCCCCTAAGAAACAACACTTTTCAGTGATGTCTCTCTGGATTTCTTGCTCCTTTTACTAGGAAACATATTTTTGGTTAAATTAGTGCCCAGAAAGAGAATGATAGGACAGTATAGATGGTGTTGCTTGAACACTTCCTTTGTGTTGCACGAAATTTTAACAAGTTTTACTGTTGTCCTTTTGTTTATTCTTTACAAGAAAAAGATGTATATGATTTACTGATGTATTTATGATGTTCATAAGCTAAAATTTCCTTAGTTTCCTTCTTCTTCTTTCCAATTTCTTCACCCCTTCCCCAAGTTCACTTCATTTTATAGGTAAGATTCCAGTTTCTGAGAGAAAGTGATAACCCCAGCTGAATTTAAAATTTGACTTTTCACTTACTTCTGTGATATATAACACCCCACTTAAGTTCTTAAAGACTTTTCATTAGCTAAAATGTTCCTTGTCAATGAAGCTTTACTTGAAATGTAAAAGATTGAGTTGCTGTGTTTCTTTTTATCAGCAAAATACCTATTAATCATTTTGATTTTATATGCACGTCTCTATTAAAACTAGAAATCATAATTATACAGCACTAAGTAAACTGCACAGAGCTTTCTTTGATAAAATGAAATATAAATTACATTTCCCCTTTCTTTGCTAGGCAAAACATTTTTCTAAGTTTTGACTTATGATTACACCCCTTGTGCTTTTTTGTTGTTGTTGTCATTAATAATTGAAATTGATTTTAAGAGCTGGAGCATGTGCACTGGAAAATCATAATAGTCTAAGGATACAAGAACCCTTAATGTTATCTTTAAACATCAAAAAGATCTGTTTCACACCTGGATGTTATTCAAGTCCACTTTAAGCTGGCATTTTTCTTTTCCTCTGTGGGTAACATTTGCTACTGAAAAATCTTATACGGGTTAAATATCCAGTAGAATTATCAATAATCTTGTTAATAATGTTAATGAAAGTGTACAGTTAAATGACGGAGACAGTTCACACCGTTTTGATTTATTTATTTAGCAGGGAGCATTGTTTAACATGTCAGTCCTGAGAAACAGAAACAGCCATGAAGAGGCTTAACATTACTAATAAAACAATCAGTATTAAAATATTTTATGTAACAATTTGTCCGTGTTCATATAATAATCTGTCAACTCTATGATTTGCTTATTATGTGAATTAACTCTGTAATCGCTCTGAGATTGGATTCAGTGACACCGTTTAACTGCTCCCGAGTCGGGGGCTTTTACTCGGTATTTTTAGGGAAGGAGCTGTCAGGCTAATCTGAGGATATTTGGGGAAAGCCAATAAACTGTCACAAACTCGTAACCAGTTAAGAGTTCTCGTGGTCTGGTAGAGATTTTAACACTTCTCCCCTCCTACCCTCCACTTTCACTCCGGCTCCTCCCTCTTCGAAACGCTTAAAATAATTATTATTAATATTAATATATTAATTATACTAATTAATTAATATAATAGTTATTATCATTGTTATTATTTTAAACGCTCATGCCGGCTCTAAACGTGCCCCTAATTGGTGAAAGTCAAAGCGCCCTGCATCGGCGCGTGGCTGAGAGGAACCCCGGGACCTGGACGCCCGCGAGGAGGGAGAAATTGAACACCCCTCGCTCCGCCCGGGTCGTGGGCACTTGCGCGCCGCAGACCTGGGAGCCGACGTCACCGCGAGGACACCCTAGGTGGGCGCCCGGGGCGCATCTTCGGGGAGCAACCGCCCCCGTGCTCGACGCCGGTCCGAGGCCGGAAATGGTGTCCGCGGGTTCCCAACACTGCCCTCGGGATGGAAACGTTGGTTGCTCCCGGGCGCGACTTCCGCGTCCCAGGAAGCGGGGGTCCCTGCGGGTCCGCGGGCCAGAGACCCCCGGAAGCCGGCAGCTGGCGGAGGGGCTCCGGCGGCGCGTCCCGATCGCCGGAGACCGCGAGCGCGCGCGGCTGGGGGTCGGGGCGGTCGAGCGGCCGGGCGGTCCCGGGGAGCGCGGGCTCGGCTTTACCGGCGCCGCAGCCTGGCCGGCGACCCGGTGGGGCGGGGAGCGGGCAGCGGCGAGCTGCTGCTAACTGCGATTCTGCGGGAGGGGGAGGACGTCCCCCAAAAGCTATTCTAAGTACAAAAGCCGAGCCGTGGGTCATTCAGGATACCTAAGGAATAGTAATGAACGGCAGCCTCCGCCCACAAACATAACATTATGCCTATGTGCTTTCTTACAGGTTGGCTTGTCAGACTTTCCTTTATTAATTCATCCCGCTGCCCTCCTTCCCTGGCAAGAATTCAGCCACTAGATTTTTTTTTTTTTTTTTGCACTTCGGATTAGAAGTTGGCTAACATCTCTTTAGAGCAGATTTCTATTTAGTATTTTTTAAAAACTCATCCCTGGTAAGAAAATCACAAATGGCATACTCATACAAATTCGTTTTTCAATTGCATCTTCTTCTAGGAATGTATTCCAAAGTCTAATTGCCATCATTCGAGACAAATAAGCCTAGTAATTTTGGAAAGTGTAATTAATGATCAGGATAATTTGGGGAAGGAATAGAAAGGACCGACTGAGACATCCATTTACTTATCAGAAACCTTATGGCCGACCATCATTGGAGAGCAAAGCAATGCCAGGAATGTCACATGCTTCTTAGATCTTGGTATCCTGTCTGGGCAAAGAGCCAGTGTTTGACACTACAGAGAAAGGGACAAACCTGTGCAGCAGATTCCCAAGAGTGAATAACACACACAGAGCAACTTTTGAAAGAACATCACTTCATGAGTGAGTGAGTGATTTTTCATTCAAGGAATATTTGGACAAACCTCTTCTGGTAGGAGGGTTCAGAAAGAATTGGGAAAGGGATAAAATATGAATAAATGCAGGGCTCCTACCCACATGGATCATCCAGTCTAGTGATAGGAAGAAAGTTTAGACAGTAACAAGGGGTAGAAAGTGTAAACGCCTCAAGATAGGCTCCAAATAAAGTACTAGGGAATTCAGTGGAGGCAGGATTACTCCCAGCTGAGGGATAGTCCTTTATTAAACTGAGTCTGGCCAAACTTCAGTTCTGTCTTGGGCTCCAAGTAAGTGAAGGAATTCACTAAAGGTCATTTCCCTCTAAGAAAGTCTCTGATGTGGATTTAGCATACAGACTGCCTCTTCTAGAACCTTCGGTATGTTTCCTACCAGCCTTAAGTCGTCACCTTCTTCCCTTAAGTTTCTTAAGCACTCGTTTTGAGGGTTAATCCCTGTAAATTGAGGCTGAGCTGAGGTGACACAATCAAAGGGAGTTAAGAGTTATGAGCTAAGTACGTTTTACTTATTATTTCTTTCCAAAAAGAATCTGGGTGGTCTACAACTGAAAACACCCCCATTTCAAATAAATCGGTAAAATCAAAATAGAAAAACAGGGAAAAAAATGGAAACTTGAAATAAGGCAACCCTAAGAGTGAACATGATTATTAAAATCAAGCCTCAGATTTGGTTCTGAGCTTCTCAGCAGCCAAGGTAAAGAGAGAAAAACCCTGATACCGATCTTGCTGTTGAAAAGTGCAAAGAATGACTATTTTCAAATGAAATTAAATTTTAAAAGAAATTTCCTATGTGGAGTATCATAAAGGGCACCAAGGGACGTAACAGGAAGTGTCCTAACAGTACTTTTATAGAAAAGAAAAGAGGCTATCACAGCCCTCTTTCTTGTAATAGCCTTCCATAAAAATCAAGACTTGAGTGAAGGGGAGTCTTTGCAGACTAAGCTAATATAACTCAGAATTTGGGGGTTCACTTTATTTTTTTAATTGATTTATTTATTTTTGGCTGCGTTGGGTCTTCGTTGCTGCGTGGGCTTTTCTCTAGCTGCAGAGAGCGGGGGCTACTCTTCGTTGCAGTGCGCGGGCTTCTCATTGCGGTGGCTTCTGTTGTGGCGAAGCATGGGCTCTAGGCATGCGGGCTTCAGTAGTTGTGGCACAGGGCCTCTAGAGCACAGGCTCAGTAGTTGTGGTGCATGGGCTTAGTTGCTCCGCAGCATGTGGGATCTTCCTGGACCAGGACTCGAACCCGTGTCCCCTGCATTGGCAGGCGGATTCTTAACCACTGCGTCACCAGCGAAGCCCTGGGGGTTCACTTTAAACACTAAATAACATATCCACTGGGCAGCCTTCCCCATATATCACTTCTCTCAGCTGAGCCAAATAACTTAAAATTAAGATTCTTCTCTCTGGCAAGAGCCCAGGGTGTTGGTATTACTTTGGGATCATAGAGTACAGATCCATAGGGTTTGGAAAACAACTGAACAAATGCTAAGTTTGTCATCATCCTTCTACTAAAGTTGCAGAAGCAAATCAGTGTGTTCACACTGATGAAGACTACCCCAGGTTTCCTCAGAGGTAGGCTGCAGGGGCACCTCAAGGGTGAGCCAAAATTTTCCTTAGGAAGTTGCTTTGAACATGCTCCAGCACTTGAACAAATGTTTAATTGCGTCCCTGGAGCTCCATACTGTTTTGGCATGGAAAAAATTTCAAAGCTGGTGTTTCCTAATCACCCACAGTGGCTGGAGGAAAACATCAGTAGGACTCCCAGAGTACCTCTGACTGAATGACGAGGCTTTCTGATGAGACTCCAGAATAAGTTCATTGCAAAATGAAATTGAATGAGTTGAGAATAGCTCCCACAAACGAGGACTTTAATTTTATTATAGTTGGTTAGGCTGTTATTTTTGACAGGTGTTAGATACTGCAACCACTTTCTTTTTTTGCGGCCACTTTTGGTTCTTGATAATAAAACAATGCCATCAGACCAGAGGAAAAGGTTTCTCTTCCTATTTACCATGGCAGGGAGTCTTTTAAAGGACAAGGGAGATCATCCTGTTTTATACCCCTCAAAGGACTGTTATCTGATCTGTCAGGAGACTGTTACTGCTTGTCTTGGTTTTTATAGGGAGTGTTGGAATGGAGAATTATTTTGCATTTTTTTTATTGTGGCAAAATGTATATAATATAAAATTGATCATTTAACCATTTTTCAGTGTACAGTTTAGTGTTGTGCAACCATCACCACCATCATTTGCCAGAAGTTTTCCATCTTCTCCACCTGAAATTCTGTTTCATTAAACACTAACTTCCCATTTCTCTCTTCCCCAGTCCCTGGTAACCACCACTTTACTTTCTGTCTCTATGAATTTGACTATTCTACCTCCTCATATAAATGGAATCACACAGTATGTGTACTTTTGTGACTGACTTATGTAGCATAGTGACTTTAAGGAGAACTTTTTAAAAAGGTCATGACTAACTAATAATCTATGTTGAAATCATGCCATGTGACTCATAACCAGTTCTTATCCACAAAATGAAGAGTCGGTGAAACCTGTAAACCATCTTACATTGTTCTAGGCAACTTTCTCCCGAAGGAGATAGGTAATATATCATTGAACATTCAGGAAGGGTAGTTGCATCTGTAACCTACTTGTTCCTTAGGTAAACTGTCAGGCTGAGAGCCTCAGAAATACAGAAAACTGGAAAAAGTTTTGGAGGAACTATGCAAAAATATGGTTGGATTTATAATCGGTGAGATACAAAGAGCTGCTGATACATCATTAGGAGTGTAAACAGGATCCTACCAGAGGGGTTGTTGGAAATACTTTGGTAAAGACTGGCACACCTCCATCGGAACAGTCTGGTCGTGTTTCAGCTATCTGCTATTGTGAACAAATAACCCCAAACCCAACAGCTTAGCACTGCCATTTCAGTTTGCTCACAATTCTGTCGGTCAGGAATTTGGGCATGGCTCAGCTGGGCGGTTCTGCCCTGGGGTTTCTCCTGTGGTCACACTGACATGTCAGCTGGGACATCCAACACAGGTAGGCCAATGGTGTTGCTTCTCAGTTGAGAGCTCAGCTGGGGCTACCAATGGTGACTACACGTGGCCTCTCCAGCATAGCAGTCTCAGGATATTCAGACTTCTTCTAGAGCAACTGGCTTAACCTAGAGCAAACCTCTCGGGAGAGCCAGAGGGATGCTCCACGGCCTCTTATGATCTAATTTTGAAAGTCACAGAGCATCACTTCTGCCATACTTAATTAGTCAAAACAAGGTTACCCAGATTTGCATGAAGTGGACATGCACTTTACCACCCAATGGGAAGAGTAGCAAAGGATTTGCAGCAATCTTTAAAATAACCACTACAGGTAGCGAAATGCTTTAATCCAATTATAGTCAGTGTTAACCAGCTGTGTTGTGGTAGAAGCTTGTAGAATCTAGTCCAAGAGGCACCAAGGATCTACAGAACTTTATATAGCTGTTCTGTGATTCTAATGTCCCTTTCTCCTTCTTCCTGTCTTTAAAAAAAAGATGTGATGGCTACAGCTCCAGTGTCCGTCATGGACCATGAAACAATCTGGGGAATGGAAGCAACCTACGATGAATGGTGGTGGCTTGTAATAACCTTCTTGTAATAACCTTCCATAAAAATCAAGACTTGAGTGAAGGGGAGTCTTTGCAGACTAAGCTAATATAATTCAGTATTTGAGGGTTCACTTTAAACACTAAATAACATATCCACTGGGCAGCCTTCCCCATATATCACTTCTCTCAGCTGAGGCAAATAACTTAAAATTAAGATTCTTCTCTCTGGCAAGAGCCCAGAGTGTTGGTATTACTTTTGGATCAAAGAGTACAGATTCATAGGGTTTTGAAAACAACTGAACAAATTCTAAGTTTGTCATCATCCTTCTACTAAAGTTGCAGAAGCAAATCAGTGTGTTCACACTGCTGAACAAAAATGTAAAAAGAGTCACTGATGGCTGTGAAGCCACCATACTAGCCCTGGACTGTCTCTGCAAGAGAAAAAAAATTTCTGTCATGTTTTGGCAAATGTTATTTCTGGTCTCGGTCATTAGCAGCTGAAGGTAACTCCTAAATGCTACACTTTCTAAATTCTCTAACTAGCCAATTAAGTTATGAGTCTAGAGAGACTTAGGAGCAGCTAAGCTGAAGATTAGGCTGGTAAAGAAACTAATTTTTAACGTGCTATCCATCCATCTCAAGTATAGTTAATCAAAACTGGACTCTTAAGTATCTAAAATATTCAATAGTCATTGATTGAATACTCACTGTGTGGATAAAAAAAGTAAATAAATAATTACAACATTGAGCGATAATGCAAAAACAGAAACAGTGTAAAGTATTTTGGTTGGACAGCTAACAGAGCGATTCATTCAGGTTGATGGATCAGTGAAGGTTCAAAGGTAGTGACATTTGGGTTGGGTCTTGAAAGATGAGTAGGAGCTACAAGGTGAATAAGGAAGAAGTGGAAGAACATTGCTGGCAGATGGAACAGCATATGTCAAAGCACAGAAGTGTGAAACAGCCCATTGTGTTGGAAGCCCAAAGAGTCCCCATGTTTCTGGAAAAAAGAAGAAGAAAAATACACTTTTGAAGAGTTTGGATGCTTGAAGTCAGTCAGAGCCAGATCTGAATTTCAGCTCTGCCACTTGGTAGCTGGGTGGCCTTTGGGCAACAGTTATGCAATACATGCTAAGGAGATTGGACCTCATGATGTGCCCCTGCAAGGAGAGAAGAAGATTTGGATTTGCAAATCACCCTGATGGCAGCTCAAAGGATGAATGAAGGAGGGTGACAGATGTCAGAGAGACAAGTTAGGAGAACTGTCATTCGCAAAACATTTACTGAGTGCCTACTATGTCCACACACAGAGGCACTGAGGATTCAGCAATGACCGAACAAACAAAATTGCCGCCTGCCTTTGGGGAGTTTATGTTGTACCAAGGAAAACAGATAATAAGCCAAAAGAGCACATAAATATATAATGTAAGTGCTAAGAAAAACACCCTTATCTGCAGCTCCCTAAGGACAAAGATTTGAGCTCTGAATCAGCCACAGAAAGCCGAGGTCTCTAGGAATGCCTATTGAGCTTGAAGAATACAGATGATATTTTTTAAAGCGTCTTCTATTATCTATTTTGTTATCTCCCTCCCTCCCATCTTTTGGTTTCGCTGCTCAAATTTTTTCAGTGTAATATTTCCCCCATTTCAAAGCTTTTAACCACTAAATCTCAGGAATTCCCAACTACCTTGCAACCCAAAGTTCTACCTTGCACGCGGAGACTATTCAAACATAAAGACTGGGGGAGAAGGGGGATTTGAACTGGTAGTTATTTAAGACCCCTTCATATCCTCTCATTGTGTGCATTTTAGCAGGTGGGTGGGGTGCATCCTCCAATTTTACACACACACACGCCCTCTCAGATGTAACTCTCACTCTAGGTCAACAAATATTTTAATAGGTCCCTTTGAACAGATGTGACCTGTGGATTTATCCGATGACCCCCATCGGAAATAATCTGGGGTCGGGGTCTGAGAAGACCGCCTTCCTCTCCAGGAGAGCCTTTATTGTGTCTAGTTAATGAGCCTCTCTCCGAGCCTCAAACTGGGCGCGTTATTATCCGTGTCGGCAAGGCTGGAGGAAGAGGTAAGTAGCAGACCTCCCGAGCCCCCGGAGCCATCAGCTCTAGTTCTCCTGGCCCGAGTGCAGACCGACAGGTATCCACCCGAGTTCTTCTCGGGTTCCCAGTCGGACCACGGAGGGGAGAAAAGTAATCGATTTTGTCTGGGGCTGAGGCGAGCCTAACACTTCCTGCGGTGATTTGCAGCCAGGGCTGGAGGTTGAGAGCTTCCCATTGGCTCGCTGGCCGACGCCGCGCAGTCTGAGCGGGCGGGGTCGAGCGGATGGGCGGGGCCGGGCGAGCTTTGGAAACAACCCCTGAGAGCAGAGGGGGCGACGGCCACGCCCCCAGCGCTCCCTCCTGGGGGTCCCTTGGCTCGCGGGGTTTTTTCTTTTAAGAATGAGCAGATGCCAGTGACAAGTTAATAGCTCTTCCTGCGCTGCTAGGTTAAACGGAACCTCATTCCTGCCGACTCTCCTTCCACCGACGTGCCCCAGGCCGCCCGGGAAGGGGCAGGGATTCCGCCTGCCACCCTGAAAGAGGGGCGTAGTGTTCGCGGCTCCTCGGCCGCCTCCCCGCCAGCCTTCGGTCCCGCCCACACTCCTGGTAGCTGACCCCGAGCCCCTAGCCAGAGTCCACCAGGCCTCCTCTCTCACGTGCGCTCGGCCGGCTCCTCTCCCCGCGCAGCTCCGCACACGTGTGCACACCCACTCCACGTCCTACGCTAGGACCAGCCCGCACCCTGCGTTGGCCCCTCGAGCTGGCCGATCGATCGTGGGAACCGGGCAGGGCCCCTCTGCCCCGGCCCTGTCCCCCGTGTCATCCATCTCCCTTCCCTTCGGCCGCCGAGACTTCAAAGGAGGCCTGGCCGCTGGAGTTCCTCCTCTGGGCGACTCAAATCGCGGGCGGTCGGGGCGCGGGCTGGAGCCGGGCGGGCGCGGGGTCCCAGCCAGGCCGCAGCCCAGCCGCGAGAGCCCCGCGCGGGTGGAAGCTTTCCGACGAAGGCGGCGGCTTGGTGCCTGACCCTGTCTCCTGAGAGAGTCTCCCTCGGAGCTTAAGCCCTATTTCCTTCCTTCTATCCTCCCTCCAGTTCGGTCACCCCTCACTGATAGGCTCTAATCCTCGGATCGGAATTGCTTCTGCCTGGAAGATTTGGCCGCCTTTTCCGTTGCTCTCTGCGCTCCTGAAAAGCTGATTCGTTCTGAGCCGCATTGCTGGCGGGTGCTGGGGGAGGAGGGCTACTTCCAGCTCTGGCACCACCTGGGTGGTCGCAGTGACCGAGATTCCTTTACAGCCATTCTTCTCCTTGACTCTATAAAGGCTATTTTGCATAGAATAAAGACGTTGAAGTAGTCTATTTTGGCATTAATCTTGCAGGGGTACAATGACTAGTTTATATTGATCTTTATTCAACTAGACTCTGAGATTTTTGAGGGTAGGTTTGTGTTACTCAGTTCGATGTCTCCAGACCCTAGTACAGGGCTTGGTAAATAAATAGTAGCTGTGCCTTTAATCATGTTGAATTCAACTGAATCAGCTTTTCACCTGAAGCTTTCCTAACATTGTTATATAAAGCTTTCCAAGAAAAGAGAAGGAGAGAAAGAAAAGGAGGGTGGGGGAGGGAATCCCAGAATCATTTCAGATCCACTGAAAGAAACAGTTTAGACTTAGATCTTCAAGGCTAAACCAGACAGATCCTGCACATCTAAGTGAAAACACAGAAGCCCTCAAACCATCATTAAACACCTCAAGTTCATATTGTTTTCCAGGATAACAATGCCAACATTCCTTATTATGTAACATTCTCCAACTTTGCATTGTCTTTATTACTTTTCTGACCCACCTTCAAACTACATAAATGCTGAGCTGAGAACACAAGACTTAACTGGACAGAGATTGTTCAAATGTGGAAAATGACAACGTATATTTTTTTCAGTGAGAGAGCTTTTAACCATTTAAAGAAAGTGCAAGGGTTCACATAACCAGATTAGCTTTTTAGAGAAATTGGTGGCAGCATGGAGGCAGTGTGCAGAATAACCCTATGCCAGGGAATTAACAAACACAGTATACCCCCCTGCATATTGTTTACAATATAGACAAAATTTTTCATTCAACAATAGACTTTTTTAAAAATTATTTTTAAAGTTCTTTTTTTTTTTCTTTTTTGCAGTACGTGGGCCTCTCACTGTTGTGGCCTCTCCAGTTGCGGAGCACAGGCTCCGCACGCGCAGACTCAGCAGCCATGGCTCATGGGCCTAGCTGCTCCGCGGCATGTGGGATCTTCCCGGACCGGGTCACGAACCCGTGTCCCCTGCATCGGCAGGCGGACTCTCAACCACTGCGCCACCAGGGAAGCCCTAAAGTTCTTTTTTTAAATAAATTTATTTGTTTGTTTGTTTGTTCTTGGCTGTGTTGGGTCTTCGTTGCTGCGCGCGGGCTTTCTCTAGTTGTGGCGAGCAGGTGCTACTCTTCCTTGAGGTGCGCGGGCTTCTCATTGCGCTGGCTTCTCTTATTTCGGAGGATGGGCTCTAGGCGCGCAGGCTTCAGCAGTTGCGGCACATGGGCTCACTAGTTGTGGCTCGCCGTCTCTAGAGCACAGGCTCAGTAGTTGTGGCGCACCTGCTTAGTTGCTCCGCAACATGTGGGATCTTCCCGGACCAGGGCTCGAACCCATGTCCCCTGCATTGGCAGGCGGATTCTTAACCACTGCGCCACCAGGGAAGTCCAACAATAAACTTTTGAGATATATTCATTTTGAGACATGGAGCTCTTTATTTTAACCGCTGCATAGTTTTCCATTAAATGAAGAGTCCAGAATTTACTTACTTATCCTCCAATTTGGGTATTTAGAGGATATTTTTTTTTCCTGTTAGAAAGACTGTTGTAGCGATGTCCTTGTACTGGTTGGGCTCCTTGTTTGCTTGAGAATGTTTCTCTTACTTTTGTCCCTAAAAATTAAATTGCTGGGTTGTAGGGTTACGTAGCTTCATCTTTACTAGATGGGGCCAAATTGTTCTTCAAAGTGCTTATAACCGTGTACTTGATTATTAACAGCGTGTCAGACGCCCCCCTTTCCCACATCCCCAGCAACACTTGGTATTATCAGGCTTTTTCCATTTTTTCCCTAATCTCACAGATATGAAATGGACTGCCATTTAAATTTATATTTCCCTGATTCCTCATTCAAGTCTTTTACAACATTTAACCAGCATCGGTGAACAGAACTTTCTGTGATGGTAGCACACAGATGGTGGCACTCCCTTTCACAGATTTCTTTTCACTTTAGTTAGTCCTCTAAACTCCCATCAATTTTCCTACAAAGGAAATCTGACCATGTCAACCCAACAACTTTAAAATATGACAAAATCTAAAAAAGGTTTAGATTACCTACAGTTTATTGCCCGTAGCCTTCACCAAATTATAAAGTTTGGCAATAAAGGGTTTTGCACCTAGCCCTGCTCAGTATGTCAACTTTATTTCCAGTCGCTCAATCCTGCAAGTTCTACACAGAACCTCTCACTCATCACTAATATTCCATAGGCCAGTTTATCTCTGAACCTCTGTACATACAGTTCTCTCAGCTTGTTATGTTTGTTCTTCCCTCCCCTACTAATCACGCTGCTTTACTTTTGTGTCTCCCCTACTAGTCTGAGCTCCGTGAGGACAGAAGAGGTTTTGTTGTTCATCTCATTTTTGTACCCCCAGTACCTATCCTAGTGAAAGCCAAATAGCTGGGGCTCAGTAAATGTTTGCTGAATGCATGAATGAACGAACGAATGAATGAAGTGTTCCGGAAAAAAAATAGCCTGAAGGGGAAAAATCTAAAATACAGTATTGTAACTTTAAAACAATATTCTCTGTCTTAGTCCTTTGGGGCTGCTATAACAAAACACCATAGACTGGCTGGTTTATAAACAACATTTATTTCTCCCTGTTCTGGAACCTGAAAAGTCCAAGATCAAGTCACTGGCAGATTCGGTGTCTGGTGAGAGCTCATTTCTTCATAGATGGTACCTTTTTGCTGTGTCCTCATGTGGTGGAAAGGGCATGAGAGCTGCCTAGAGCTTCTTTTATAAGGGCACCAATCCAACTCATTAGGACTCCACCTTCATGACCTAATCATCATTCAAATTTCCCACCTCCCAATACTGTCACACTGGGCATTAGGCTTCAATATATGAATTTTAAGGGGACGCAAACATTCAGATCATAGCGCCCTCTATCAACCACAGGCTTTAGGCGTTTTGAAACAGGCACTTCTTACACTGATCTGTATTTTCTTCCACTGTTCTTTTCATTTCCGCTATGGATTTGTGTTTTTTCCTATTAGAATGAGAAAGAAAAAATCCCCCAAACCTATCAATTTGGAATGCTTCAGCTACAAAAAACAAAGAAACAAAAATAAAACAACAGGGCTTCCCTGGTGGCGCAGTGGTTGAGAGTCCGCCTGCCGATTCAGGGGACGCAGGTTCGTGCCCCAGTCCGGGAAGATCCCACATGCCGCGGAGCGGCTGGGCCCGTAAGCCATGGCCGCTGAGCCTGCGCGTCCGGAGCCCGTGCTCCGCAACGGGAGAGCCCACAACAGTGAGAGGCCCGCGTACTGCAAAAATAAATAAATAAAAAATAAAACAACAAATAAAACCTGATGACCAGTAAATCAAACAAATATTTTTTTCCAAGTGATAAGAAGCTTGAGGGAGATACCTGCTGGGACAGATTCTATGGCATCTCTGCTCATCCCTGGCTTTTCCTCAGTGTCACAGAGCTGCTCGTTCTCCCGGCACATTCATGTTCAATGCAGAGTAGAAGAAGGAAGGGTCAATGCCCACATGACTATTCTTTTATGAGAAAAGCAAACATTTTCCCACAACATCCCACTATAACAGATTTCCTATCATCTCACTGGTCAGAATTGGGAAAATGACCACAACTAGCTGCAAAGGAGGTGAGCATTACCATCACAATTATGAGCCAAAGCCTGGGACTGAACACGCTGCCAACACAAGGCAAATAGAGTTCTGTTAGCAAGGAAGAAAGGGGGGTAGTGGATACTTAACTAAGCATCTTCCATAAAACATGATCCCAGCATTTAAATATTAAAACCAAATGTCTGGTCTAATCTCATGTTCTAGCTATTCCCATTTCACCTCCCAGAAGGCATAGAGGCCTGAAGGCTTAGAAGGGTCCAAGATGTATAGGACTTCAAGACTTTTGACTGACAGGTTCTGTTTGCTCTTAAAAGGAAGGAAAAACAGGGGCAAGGAATGGGGTAGCGTGGTGGGACTGAAAATGGGCTTAGTGGAGAAGAAGAATTTAAAAACTGGACTCAGTTAAGAAGTTGCCGGTAAACTAGGGCTGCCATTTTAGGCTGTTCCCACTGTGACCCACTGCTCACAGAACTAGAAATTCAGAAATTTACTTTTTTAAGACATCAGACAGTCCATTCAAGTCAAGGAGGGTGACAGCAGTGCTGAAGCAGGACAGGAAGAACACAGGAATTAAGCTGAAGGGTAGCTGTCATAGTAAACCACCTTTCTATCTTTATTTCAAGTGCTGTGCCCCCGATCCCTGAAAGCAAAGGATTTGGGTCAGAACCTGGAATAAGGCAATAGTTGACGGCAGTTTAGAAGACTAAGTAAAGCGGCAAGAAACCCATGAAAGGGAGATCTATGAACATATTATATCTTTTCTGAATGCTGTCAACAGGGTAGTGGAAAAGGATGAAATAAGAACACTATTTCTTGATAGTGTCAAGAAGATATGGAACTTATTGTTGAGTATATGCATTTATGCCCCATGTGCCTAGCATAACCTTTTCCAAATTCTAACCTTTCTTCAAGTCTTTCCCTGGAATTTACAACTATAATTCATTTGTTCATTTATCTTTTTAACAAGCAACTTGGAGTCAGTTCCATTTGAGTATGTTTCCAGCAACATAAAGAAACCAGCTCTTGAGAGTGACTTATGGTAGAATGATGGAAGACACTGTCTGCCAGATGAATAGTTATTTTTAAAATGTTTACATTGGCCTATGAACAAATTGATAATTTCTTTTCCCCTGTACTTTCAAATGCATTTTTAAATAAGTATATTGGGATTTCCCTGGTGGTGCAGTGAATACAAATCCACCTGCCAATGCAGGGGACATGGGTTCGATCCCTGGTCAGGGGAGATCCCACATGCTGCAGAGCAACTGAGCCTGTGCACCATAACTACTGAGCCTGCCCTCTAGAGCCCGCGAGCCACAACTACTGAGCCCACGTGCCACAACTACTGAAGCCTGCACACCTAGAGCCTGTGCTTCACAACAAGAGAAGCCACCGCAATGAGAAGCCTGTGCACAGCAATGAAGAGTAGCCCCCACTCACCGCAACTAGAGAATGCCCGTGTGCAGCAACAAAGACCCAATGCAGCCAAAATAAATAAATAATAAATATGTGCTTTTTAAAAAAAGTATATAGAAGTCTTTTAAAGGAAGACAACCTATTCTAGTCTCCCTATGACTGATCATCTAAGTTGTCCAGATTATAATAAAAATCTACTGAGCAAAGTGTGCAAAGAAGTCGGAAAATGTGACTCATAGTCAAAGAAAAGAAGCAGTCAATAGAAATAGATACTGAGATTCCTCAGATGATGAATTAGGTGACAAGGACTTTATAAAGCAGCGATAATAAATATGTCTAAGAACTTAGGAAATGATAGACATAGTGACAGAATAGATGGGAATTATCAGGAGACAGCTGATAAAAAAGAAATAAATGGAAATTCTAGAACTGAAAATTATAATATCTATAATGGAAAACTCGTTGAATTGGTTTAACAGGACACTGGAGTCTGTAGAACAAAGGCCAGTAAACCTAAGTACAGATCAATAGAAATTATTTAATCCATAGAACAAAGAGAAAAACAGTTTTTAAAAAGTGAGTGGTAGCAAAATTTCAAGCAGCCTAATGTGTGTGTTGGAGTCTCAGAAAGAGGAGAGAAAGAATGGAGCAGATTTTGTAAGGAACCTTCATAATGTTCTCCATAGTGGCTGTATCAATTTACATTCCCACCAACAGTGTAAGAGGGTTCCCCTTTTCTCCACAACCTCTCCAGCATTTATTGTTTCTAGATTTTGTAATGATGGCCATTCTGACCGGTGTGAGGTGATACCTCATTGCAGTTTTGATTTGCGTTTCTCTAATAATTAGTGATGTTGAGCATCCTTTCATGTGCTCGTTGGCCATCTTTATGTCTTCTTTGGAGAAATGTCTATTTAGGTCTTCTGCCCATTTTTTGATTGGGTTGTTTGTTTTTTTTATATTGAGCTGCATGAGCTGTTTGTATATTTTGGAGATTAACCACTTGTCAGTTGCTTCATTTGCAAATATTTCCTCCCATTCTGAGGGTTGTCTTTTCATCGTGTTTATGGTTCCTTTGCTGTGCAAAAGCTTTTAAGTTTCATTAGGTCCCATTTGTTTACTTTTGTTTTTATTTTCATTACTCTAGGAGGTGGGTCAAAAAAGATCTTGCTGTGATTCACGTCAAACAGTGTTCTTCCTATGTTTTCCTCTAAGAGTTTGATAGTGTCTAGCCTTACATTTAGGTCTTTAATCCATTTTGAGTTTATTTTTGTATATGGTGTGAGGGAGTGTTCTAATTTCATTCTTTCATATGTAGCTGTCCAGTTTTCCCAACACCACTTATTGAAGAGGATGTCTTTTCTTCATTATATATTTTTGCCTCCTTTACTGTAGATTAGGTGGCCATAGGTGCATGGGTTTATCTCTGGGCTTTCTATCCTATACCACTGATCTATATTTCTGGTTTTGGGCCAGTACCATACTGTCTTGATTACTGTAGCTTTGTAGTATAGTCTGAAGTCAGGGAGGCTGATTCCTCCAGCTCCGTTTTTCTTTCTCAAGATTGCTTTGGCTATTCAGGGTCAACAATCCCACTCGTGGACATGTACCCAGAGAAATCCATAATTCAAACTGATACATGCACCCCAATGTTCATTACAGCACTGTTTACAATAGCCACGACATGGAGACCACCTAAGTGTCCATCAGTAGAAGAATGGATAAAGACGATGTGGTACATATATACAGTGGAATATTACTGAGCCATGAAAAGGAACGAAATTGTGCCATATGCAGAGACATGGGTGGACCTAAAGAGTGTCATACAGAGTGAAGTGAGTCAGAAAGAGAAAAACAAATATCATATGTTAACACATATATGTGAAATCTAGAAAAACGGTATAGATGAACTTATTTGCAAAGCAGAAATAGAGACACAGATGTAGAGAACAAACATATGGATACCAAGGGGGGAGGTGATGGGATGGACTGGGAGATTGCGACTGACATGTATACACTACTATGTATAAAATAGATAACTAATGAGAACTGACTGTATAGCACTGGGACCTCTACTCAATGCTCTGTGGTGACCTAAGTGGGAAAGAAATCCAAGGAAGAGGGGATATATGTATGTGTGTGGCTGATTCAATTTGCTGTACAGCAGAAACTAACACAACATTGTAAAGCAACTATACTCCAATAAAGAAAAATGTAGTAGAAAAAATATTTGAGGAAGTAATAGCCCCAAATTCCCCAAATTTGGTTTTAAAAAGCCATATAAACAAACAAAAAAATTGACCTCCAAATCCAAGAAGCTCTGCAAACGCCAATAAGTACAAGGAAAACCACATTTCAGCACATCATAGTCAAATTGCTGAAAACCCAAAACAAAGCAAAAAACAGCCAGAGAAATAAAGAAAACAAATCATATTCAGAGGAATGAAGAGACAAATGAAGGCTGACCTCTCATCAGAAACAATGAAGAGATACAATGAGTATATGGATATTACTTTTATAATATTGAGGGGGGAGGAGGAGACAAATGAGGAAGAGGAAGAAAAGAAAAACAGTAGGGTAGCCAAACAGAAGAAACTGCTAGGTGCTGGAGGTGGATTTGAAGGTGCTTTGTAGAAGCAGCTTGGCTGCTCTATCTAACCTAGAGAATATAAAGGAAGTAACACGCGTGACACCCTACCCTCAAGGAGCTAACAATGTTGCTGGTAGTGTCTGATTAGTTGTAATAAGGTCAAAGAAAGAGGAGACAGAAGTGAGCTAGCATGGCTTCGGAAGGCAGGGAGGGGCGGGTGGGAGGAGAGATAAAACTGCTTGAAGAATGCAGTCCGATTTGGATACAGATGGCACTCAGCATACAGGACCAGTGTTTGAGCACAGATGTAGGAGTGGGTGCACTGCCCTCAGGAATCTGACCTAGATGGTAGTGGGCAGGGAGGAGGGAGTGAAAAGTACAGGAATGATCATGCTTTATTTTCTTTCATACCTTTATTGATTATCTGTATGGGGCTGCAAGTAGTATAGGGTAGGGATTAAATGTCGAGGCTCTGAAGTCAGACTGCCTGGGTTCACATCCTCTCTCTGACACTTATTAACAACCTGCAGAGGCAAGTTACTTAACCTCTTGGGTTTTTTCATGTATTCACTTATAAATGAATAATAAAACTATATCACAGGGATGTCAAAAGGATTGAATGCAAAAAAATATCTGTAAAGCTCTTACAGCAGTGCCTGGAATATAGTAAATGCTCAGTAATGTTTGCTGTTCTTACTAAATTGGGTTCCCAATATATATTTGCTAGAGGAATTGGTGGTATTAACTGAAGCAAAGTCAGCTGGAATATAAGAACTATAAAAAGTCAACCACAAAAACGGAAGCTGCATCTGAGATGGTCTTGTCACCTGTTAAGTCACCAGTTGCCTTCGGGTGTGCAAATAAGGCAACACAAAGCAACGGCATCTCAGTGGTGGAGAGGCTGAAGACATTGATCTCCGGAGGGAAAATCTTTAAAGACAGGAGACCTTAAACTTGACTCGAGTCAAGTCATATAATTTTTAAACATCACTTGAAGAAAACCTATATAAACCTAGATTTATCGCCTGCCAAGTCCCCTCCAAGTAAGGAAGTAAAGTCTTAAGGCCTTCACAAATAAAAACTTTAAAGTGAGTCCACCATCCAAATGAAAATTTGAACCAGGAGAGAGGGCTTACTTCTCAGGTTACCACCACATTATAGAAGGATTAGCTTGTACTTTTGAGCTGCCATACGTCCAGCCAACTGATATCCGTCTAGCTATAAGAGATTTTACCTATTTTTCTAACGTATTTCTTTCTTTTTTTTTTAATAAATTTAATTTATTTTTGGCTGCATCGGGTCTTCGTTGCTTCGTGTGGGCTTTCTCTAGTTGCAGCGAGCAACTACTCTTCGTTGCGGTGTGCAGGCTTCTCATAGTGGTGGCTTCTCTTCTTGCAGAGTATGGGCTCTAGGCACACAGGCTTCAGCAGTTGTGGCACACGGGCTCAGTAGTTGTGGCTCGCGGGCTCTAGAGCGCAGGCTCAGTAGTTGTGGCACATGGGCTTAGTTGCTCTGCAGCATGTGGGATCTTCCCGGACCAGGGCTCAAACCCATGTCCCCTGCATTGGCAGGTGGATTCTTAACCACTGTGCCACCAGGGAAGCCCTAACATATTTCATTCTGTATAGGAATTACCAGTTGGGAGATATCAGAACTTGTGGTAGTTTCTGGAAGTGCCAGAATTGACTTAAGATGAAAGGTAAATTAAAATGTGAGGTTCTGGGACTCCATGGAGTCTGGAGTGAATATAAAATCATGGGTCTAAAGGTTTAACTCTCATCCTATTAGCTGAATGGGCATTTAAGTCATTCCAAGGCTTTGAGAACTGATCTTATGTCTAAGACGCAGGTAAGCAAGTGGTCAGTTTCATACTGAATCATAAATTCAGCTCATTTGTGGAAATGTTTGGAGACAAAAGGAGTAAATATACTAGTCAAAATCAAATCGTTAATTTCCACAAGACTTTGAAGACAGACAAGGTGCATTGTGCAAATAAAACAGCTAGTCCAGTCTAAGGGAAGCCTATTACCATTGCCTCTCAGGCCTCTTCCACCAGAACCATGTGGCAATGTGAAATTTTTATCAGAAACAGGAGAGAGAAAGCGACCGACAAGTATGGTCTTGCAATAGATGCAAGGACCTTGGTGGGGGCTACTTTCATGAGCTTTTTTTAGCCCTGAAGCTGCAGAGACTGAATGATTCTGACCAAAAAGCATCCACATGAACTAGAAAAAAGAAAAGAAAAAACTAAGAAGATTCTGGTGAAAAGCACTACCAGAAAATTCCACATTATCAAGAGCCGAACAGAGAGAGACAAATATATGATATCACTTACATATTGAATCCAAAAAAAATGATACAAATGAACTTATTTACAAAACAGACATAGACTCGCAGACATAGAAAACTAACTTATGGTTACCAAAGGGGAAATGAGGGGGAGGGAAAAATAGGAATTGGGGATTAACAGATACACACTACTATACATAAAATAATAAACAAGGACCTACGGCATAGCACAGGGAGCTGTGTTCAATATCTTGTAATAACCTATAATGGAAAAGAATCCGAGAAAGAATGTATATATATGTGTTATAACTGAATCACTTTGCTGTACACCTGAAACATTGTGAATCAACTATACTTCAATTTTTTAAAAAAGAGTTGAACATATTCTCCTCTTGGATTGTAGGCTGAAATTTTCTGAAACCTTAAGTCATAGGACTTAAGTTTGTTGATGCCTTGGCAAACATGGCTTTGAGAACTGTTCTCCTCTAATCCTAAGGCATCCTCTGGGATTGGTTGGTCCCCAAAGCCTAAATGATGCCTTTGAGATCATATCCTCTGGAGAGCACCACTGAAAAGGGCAAGGTTGGTCTTGGCACTGTACCATTTCCCAAGTCTCTCCCTTCCCCTACTTTCTCTTAGCACTTAGGAAACCTGGCAATCTTACATTCTCTGTAGTGTTCATACAGAAGCCTCCCTCAGCAGTGCTGTCCCAGGAATCCTGGTATCACTCTTTCAGTCATCAGTGCCAAAGAACCCAACACGGGTGAGAGGGACACATCCGGGCATAGTCACTGAGAAACAGAACAACCTTCAGCAGTCCATCTAACTAACATCTGAGACGTCAATATTGTGCCTCCCTTTAAAAGCTGGTAGGCATGGAACTTCTGTTTTGCTGCAAAACATGATGCTGCTTGACATCTAAACGGCTTTTGGGGGGCGGGGGGCAGTGTTGCAGTCCCTGTGATTTCGATATGAAAAGTTTTGCTTACTTCTGAATTCTTCATGCTTTTCGTAACTGCTTGAATCTGCCTAATAGCAAGGTTCCCAGAGACAAACTAGAGCAATGGCCCCTCTTCTCTCCTACTCTGCACGCACAGCCTTTTCTTTATTGAAGAGCCTAACCTCCACCTTCTCACCACAGGCATACTTCTCACTTTCACTGCTTGTGGAAAACACAGCGTATTTGTCTTTATGTAAAATGATGTCAGGCATCCGAGACTTTAGTGGATTTTGAGATCGGTGGGGGAGAGGCTGGGCTGTGAAATCATGTTTTGAATCCTTAAGGTAAGAATTTTAATGAGAAACAACTGTCGAAGAAGCTCATTTTTTGAATGTGTACCATAGTTTTATTTTGAAAAATGAGTTTTTGCTAAAACTGGCCAGTTTTAATCAGGGTGGGGAAGAGAGGGGCTGTTCTGAGTGGCTGAGCAGAACTGAAAAATAAGTGAATGCTCTTAAAGAGAAAGGACATGCTCTCCCCCGTGAAGAAACAGGAAAACTTTCAGCCATCCCACCAGGCCAGTGTTTTCCTGGCTCTGCAGCAGTCTTGTAAATTTGTAAATTTGCCGCAGCTCACTTGTAAATTTGCAGGGTGGCAGGGACACATGACTCTCAGCTGGGAGGCCTGCCAGCTATCAGAAGCCCCCAACTCTCTGGAGGTTGGGGATGGGTGCCCAGAGACCACCTTGGGTTATAATTATTTGGGGGGATGCTTGCTGGTTCTGATAGCAAATCCCCCTAGACAGATGCGGCTCACGTTGGAATGTCTTATGGAGAATTCCACCAACTCCCCAGTATCAGACCTAGCACCTAACAAAATAAATCCTTACATTAGACCCCAGGTTAGTACAGACTTCCCTATCTAGCACTATATGTCACCTGATATTTCAGGTTCTTCTGTGCCTAAATCCATCTACCAGAAACCCCTTGTTTATTCTCGGTAGGCAGAAACCCATAATTCTTACTCATTCTATCGATTCTCCCTCTGGTCACAAATCCCCCTTGATTCCTCCTCGTTCCTGGTTACCTCATTGTCCTTTGGCCTCCAAAGAATCATCTCACACCCGCAAGCCAGACAGATTAATGTCCCTAGTTCCCAAGGTGTGTGTTTGGTCTGATTCCAGGTGGCCGCTGGGATGCTGAGCCGTGACCCTATCCTGAGGGGAAACTCCTTCCCTTTTCATACTGAATGTATGCATATTCTTGATCCTCAGACGGAGCCTGAAAAAAAAAGTCTATCTAACTTCCTAAACATTTCTGAGAGGAAACTTAACACTGTCTTATCATATACAAACCTCCCTTGGACCTTTGAACCCTGAAAGGGAGGACAGGCCCTCTTAGAAATTTGGAATGATATGCATTATATTATTAGGGAATTTTATTTTATTTTTTGCGGTACGCGGGCCTCTCACTGCTGTGGCCTCTCCCGTTGCGGAGCACAGGCTCCGGACGCGCAGGCTCAGCGGCCATGGCTCACAGGTCCAGCCGCTCCGCGGCATGTGGGATCTTCCCGGACCGGGGCACGAACCCGTGTCCCGTGCATCGGCAGGCAGACTCTCAACCACTGCGCCACCAGGGAAGTCCCTATTAGGGAATTTTAAATCAGTATCTTTCAACTTGGGTGATTCAACCAGTGGGCATACTAAAATCAGGTACTGATGAGGTGAGCTGGCCTCCTCTGTCCCACTGTCATCCCCACTGAACCCGCCACCTGGGATCTGCTGTAACAGGAACTCAGAAAAGCAAACCACCCGGCAGTGGTGGCTGAAAGACAGGCTAAGGGACACAGGGACATTGAGAAGTGTTATGTCCTCTTGAGGAAAAGAGGGGAGAGAAAGAAACAGTTTGAGAATAGCCTACTAGCATAACTTACTTTAGCCATGCTGCTCCAGCAGTCGTAGTTTTACTGGGCTTCTTCTTCTTTTTTTTTTTTTTCCCTGCATCCCTCCCTGGGATGTGAAAGTGGTGGTTTTTGGTGATGGGTGGCGCAGAGGCTGAGGAAAGCTCAAAAAAGAAGGGTTGGAAGTAACACCGTGTCTGGGGTCAAATGGTTGCAGCAAATGTTATCCTCCTGATTTATTGGGCTTATTTCTCCACAGTTTTTGAAGAAGCAGTCAGAGTTACGTGCTTCTTGCTTACAAAAAAAACAGCTACTCTTGGCCACTGTAGCTTTTAAGAATTCAGTACAGCTTTCAGAGAGAAAGTTGAATGAACATATTATGTGTTCGTTTTGTTGCCAAATGTGAGGCTGCAGAATTACATTCATGCCATGATATTCACCACATTCATGACTTTTATTCAGAGGAACACCAGAAATGAACAGTAGCGCTATGTCCACGTAGGGAGAATTCGGTGTCCAAATACCTAGGGCAGTGCCCCCGCTCCCATATCCCCGTGTTCTCCCCTCCTCTCCTTTCTCCCTTCCTTACCCCAGTCAACCAGAGGAAGCCATTCATCTAACAGCCTCTAAACGTAAAAAAGAATAGTTAGTCCTTGGCAAATCCTTGCCAAGCTTTGGAACTATTGTCCATTTACACTCATATGTACACATACGTGCATGCTGCAATGAGCTCAGTCATTGTTCAAAACTATGATGCGATTCAAAACAGTGTTTCGATGCTTTAATTAGACGGTAAGTTCTTGGTTTGGTCTGGCTTTCTTATTTCGTTGCCTGGGTAGTTTAGGGTGCGGCAGTGAAAGCAATGCAATGACTGGAAGGGAGCTTTAGGGGACCAGAAGAAGTGGGAACAAGCTAGTCAGAATCTTCTTTTCTTGTGTCCCCCGTGCTAATTGACACAATAGACTGTGGCCTCCTTGCTCTGCTGAGGATGCGTACAAAGCACCAGCCTATGCCCAGCTATCTCCACACATGAGAGAGAAGAGGTTTTCTACAAGACTAGTGTTGACAGCGATGTTGTCATTTAATGTAGTCACAATGAACTGTTCATCAAACTGACGTCTGCACAAAGCTTTACCTCAAATTCAGACACCTGTATTACCTTCCTTGCATCTATTTAATAAAGTAGCCATGTCATCTTAAAACAAAAACAAACCCTGGGACTTCCCTGGTGGCACAGTGGTTAAGAATCCACCTGCCAATGCAGGGGACACGGGTTCGGTCCCTGGTCCGGGAAGATCCCACATGCCGTGGAGCAACTGAGCCCGTGCGCCACAACTACTGAGCCCACGTGCTGCAACTACTGAAGCCTGTGCACCTAGAGCCTCTGCTCCACAACAAGAGAAGCCACTGCAATGAGAAGCCCGCACACTGCAACGAAGAGTAGCTCCCGCTCACCACAACTAGAGAAAGCCAGAGCACAGCAAAGGCTCAATGCAGCCAAAAATTAATTAACTGTTTATTTATTTTGAAACCTAAAGTGTTTTTTTTCTTTAAAGAGGATTCTGCCTCCTTTGATGGAGTATACTTTAGTTCTCACATACTATGGAGGCAGAAGGTTTTTTAAAAATAGATTTATTGGGCTTCCCTGGTGGCGCAGTGGTTGGGGGTCCGCCTGCTGATGCAGGGGACATGGGTTCGTGCCCCGGTCCGGGAAGATCCCACATGCCGCGGAGCGGCTGGGCCCATGAGCCATGGCCGTTGAGCCTGCGCGTCCGGAGCCTGTGCTCCGCAACAGGAGAGGCCACAGCAGTGACAGCCCCGCGTACCGCAAAAAAAACAAAAACAAAAACAACCTAAAAATAGATTTATTTATTTATTTATTTATTTATGGCTGCATTGGGTCTTCGTTGCTGCGTGTGGGTTTTCTCTAGTTGCGGTGAGTGAGGGCTACTCTTCATTGCAGTGCGCGGGCTTCTCATTGCGGTGGCTTCTCTTGTTGCAGAGCATGGGCTCTAGAGCGCAGGCTCAGTAGTTGTGGTGCACGGGCTTAGTTGCTCCGCGGCATGTGGGATCTTCCCAGACCAGGGATCGAATCCATGTCCCCTGCATTGGCAGGTGGATTCTTAACCACTGAGCCACCAGGGAGGCCTAGATTTTTGAAACCATGCATTCAAAGGTAACAACCAAGTGAAGATGAAGCATGTGCAATTTTTCCTAATATACTACAGGATGTAAAAAATCAAACTGAACAGGTTTCAGGTCTTCTTGTTTCCAAAAAAATCATCCATTTCCTGGTAGGCTGTACTTCCCAAGATGGTGGCAGTAAGATTTCCCATCGCACATGGGCTTCTAACAACCCGAGGTGGACACTTCTTGGACAGAGAGGCAGAGTTTGTGTCTACTCCTCTCAAACAGGAGAGGGCCTGTGACTAGAGCAGAAGTGACACTGTGTGACTTCTAAGGCTAGGCCATAAAAGGGGATCCAGTTTCTATCTAATTCTCTTGAGACACTTGCTCTTGGAACCCTGCCACAATGCTGTGAAGAAGCCAGGCAGCCACAGAGAGAAGCCACACGTACGTGCTCTAGCTGACAACCCAGCTGTGGTCCCACCTGTCAGCTGATATCAGTTACCAGTCGTGTGTGTGAGTGAGCCTTCAGATGACTCCAGCCCCCAGGAGTGATCCCCAGAATTTGAGCCACCCCAGCTCACACTTCACGGAGCTGTCCTTGCCGAGTCCTGCCCAATTTGCAGGTCTGTGAGCAAATCACAAAGATTGTTGTTGTTTTAAGTCACTACGTTTGGGGTGTTTTCTTATGCACCAATAGATAACTCCAACCCTGAACTTTCCCCTCCCACTGGGAGTCTGTTGTTGGTCCTATAAGTATCACACATATAAATCTCCACATATAATGAAATCATGTAAGCCAGAATCTTGAGTTTCTAAGATTTAGCCCCAGGAAAATGTGGAAGTTCCATGCAAAATGAGTCACCACCATTTAAGAAACAGAAGTTTAAGAGCAAATGCAGCCGTCACTAAAAATGCAGCAGTGGTTACCATTCCTGGGCACCTATGATTCACATCCACTGTACTAGAGCAGAGATGAGCTGAGAAATGCTTCTTGACAGAGATAGTTGGTTTCAAAAGGTCAGAAAAAGAGGACTCTGAAGAAAGAAGGATGGATAAGCTAGCAGCAGGCAACAAGTTAAGTCATGGACTTGGGATGAATCTGATCTTTGTATCACAGAATTTCAGAATCTCAAGATTACATGAGGAAGAGAAGAGATTTCTTCTTTAGGCTAAGCTGAAATCATCTGCATGCAACTTTTATCTTTTGGTTCTGTTATGAAGTTGCATCTTTTGCAGGAGGTTTGGTTCTAAAGTAAACACAAGGCAACAACTGCACATAGCCAAACTTGGTCTTGAACGTTCTTCAGGAAAGCAGCCCCACAGTCATCAGTCTGAGTCCTTAGCCAGCATTCTCTCCAGTGTAGGAATGAAGCACTGTGTCTTTAGTTGAGAACCAAGGAAAGTAGTTGGCTTGCATATAGGAGATATATGGATTAAAAAATAAAAAAACCCAACAGGTACTTTTCAAGGCTAGAGTCACACTCAGGGAAAATGCTCATGCTCTGAGAGGCCAACTAGTCCTGAGATGGGGGATTCAAACCTTTTGTCTCCTGCACATTTGAGGGCATACATACACTCGTTAAGTGGATACATGCAGGAGCCAGCCACACTATTTAGGTTGTTATCCCCTTTAAAATGTGAATATTTTTGCAGAGCGCATGTAAATGTTGTATCCTTTAAACACATACATGACATGACATCATTGTAGCCTTGCCTTCTAAGGCTACATAAGGCAAGTCTAACATGTGTTTAATGACAGCCTTTGGAGACAGTTATTAGAACTCTCTAGACTGCTCTACACGAAACATCATCTTCCCGCAAATGTTTCTCACAGAACGTGGTTTTGAGTCTCTCACTCTTTTGTATTTCTCCTCTGAACAGATCTGAACATATGTCCTTAAGTATAACTCCCAGTATTGTTCACATTGTCCATGTGTAATCAGGTCAGCACACGACAGAGGAGACAGGCACACATACTGTCCTCAGTGCTGACTTTTGTTACTCCAGCCAAAAACTGCATTTGAGTTTTCGGCAGCTATGTCCCATTGTTGAATTATAGTTACCAGAATCCTAAATGTTTTTTGGAAATTATGAAATATTGAAAGATGTAGAAAATAAAACAGCAGATACCCACAAACTCATCATCAAGATCAAGGGATGTTAGCTTGCCTTATTTACCTCTTTACGTGTGCTTTATTTCTCTAGGTCTCCTACATATTACATTTCTGCAGCCATATAACCACATCGTCAAGAGTTACTGATTCACAATTATCTACTGAATCCCTACTATGTCATTTCTGGGGTCTTAATTTTGCTGTTCAAATGTATTATGTATTATCTCAGCCTCACATTATTCACAAATTTGATTAGGGAACCTTCATCCACAACATTTATTACAGCATTGAATGGGATAGGGTTGATGACAGAGCCCTGTGACCCACCACTAAGGAAAATCCTCTCGAATAGCTGAAGCATTATTGTTTCTATGACCCCATGCCTTTGTTTATACTTTTCCTCCTCCCTGGAATGGCTTCTTACCTCCTTCCTCCATCTGACTAACTTATGTTAACTAACCGTTTGAGACTCAGTGTCACCTGCTCCAGAAAGCCTTCCCTCATCATTACCTGCTAAGTTAGGTGCCCTACCTTTGTACATTTCTCTACTGTAGTACTGTGCTCTCTTGTAATTATTGGCAACTTGGCTATCTTCCCTTCTCATCTTTTTTTTTTTTTTTTTTTTGGCTGTGCTCCATGGCTTGAGGGATCTTAGTTCCCCGACCAGGGATTGTACCCGGGCCGTGGCAGTGAAAGCACTGAGTCCTAACCACTGGACCACTAGGGAATTCCCTCCCCACCCCCCCCATCTTTGTGCTTCAATTGAAAAATGCCCTCATATCTATCTTTATATTTTTAACCTTTAACAGTGTGCCAGAACTTAAAAAGTGCTAGTTAGTATTAGGTGCTCAAAAATGCTAGTTAAATTTAAATGTAGGAATAAAACAATTCAGACTAATCTTCCTTCCTTTCATTACAGGAATACTTTCCACGACACCTCTAATAGATCATCACTTCTAACCACAGAGATTTGCTACCGCACAGGACAACCCATTCCTTATATGAACGGTTCTGGATTTTGAAAGACTTTTCTCATATTAAGCCCCAAGTCAGTTTCGTGTACCAACTCTTTAAGTTCTCACTATAAGTTGAATCTCTTCTCTGAATGTCAAGGATTCTTTTATGGCACTCACTTGGGTAACTAAATGGTTATTAGTGAATATGTCTTACATGGAGCTAGCAGAGCTAAAGAAATTATTTCAGTGCTCAGAATTGAGGCACTTTCTGGGGCATCCCATTAAGAATCTCTACCCTGAATTCTTTCCAGCAGCTAATGGGGTCTGTGAAGACCACAGAGCACAGGTGTTCCATGTTCTATACAGCTCACATTCCTATATAAACATGCCACCACTTTCTCGAGCATTGCAAGCTCCTGGGTGGTCTTAGGGCTGCCTTCGAAGGGAAACAAGTTGGATTGTCTCTCCTCGCTAAGCCTTTGAGGACCTGGTTAGAATAGAGCTAGACTGTATTCTGGAATCTCTGTTTCTTGAGTCCCTGCCGTTGACACCTGAGGAGAAGCCTAAGTGATTAAATCTGGCTCCAAGCTTGACAATAACCAGAGCTATAGGCAAAATAAAACTGGGAGAAACAGGTAACGTCTGTGTGAAGTTCAATGCCTTTCTATAATTTCTTGATCATAACTGTCACTTAGTATGGTGGAAGCAATTTGACATTTTCCCCTGGAAATATGAAAGCAAAACAGTTCCTTAAAATTTAGGCTTTTGTCCCACAGGTGGCAGATTTTTCTAAATTGTGATCAGTTGGCAAAATTTTACAACAGAGCATTCACTATTCTCTCAGTATAAAATATCAGTGCTTCTTGTGAGTCAGGCACTGTGCTTGGAATGTCACAGACCTTACCGAATGGAACCCTTACAACTATCCTGAAAAATAAACATTATTATCCCCATTTTATAGATGAGGCACTAGACGCGTGAGAAAATTAAGAAACATGTCCAAAGTTTCGGAATTACTAAGTTGCAGAAACAATTCAAATCCAGATGCTTCTGACTCCAAAGCCCGTGTGCTTCATACCAGGCTATGTTGGCTCTCATTTTCAAAATCAGCTTCACTACACGATCCTTCATTTAGAGCTGGGCTGTGCTCACTTCCTGATCCTGTGTTCCTGGATCACCCCTTTTATCTGCACGTGGTTGCACTCCATGATAACAAGTGATAACATCTTTGCATTATCAACCAGAGTGTATCTAATTTTGTTTTAAAATAATGTGACCCTTAAGAATATCCAAGATATATGAAGGTGATTGCACGAATGTCTGCCAGATTCTCTTGTTTACCTCAACTTTGGGTTGGCCAGAGGGTAGGGGTAGGAGGAGGTAATCCTTACTGAAGAGGGCCTAACAAGCGTAGTAAGAAGAAGCCAATTTCTTTTAAAACTCTTGAGTCATAGGGACTGAGAAGTCAGGGAGAGCTTTTGTTGGTATTCATCATGAGTATTTTATTCATGTTATTTAGGCTTTTTTTTTTCATCCATCTCCATGCTTCATAGCAAATAGACCAGGGCCTGACCAAATCTGACCCACTGCCAGTTTTTGTAAATAGAGTTTGTTTTTTTTTTTACGGTACGCGGGCCTCGCACCGCTGCGGCCTCTCCCGTCGCGGAGCACAGGCTCCGGACGCGCAGGATCAGCGGCCATGGCTCACGGGCCCAGCCGCTCCGCGGCACGTGGGATCCTCCCAGACTGGGGCACGAACCCGCGTCCCCTGCATCGGCAGGCGGACTCTCAACCACTGCGCCACCAGGGAAGCCCTGTAAATAGAGTTTTAATGGAACACAGCCACTTTCACTCGCTTACATATTGTCTGTGGCTGTTTTTGCACTACAAAGGCAGGGGGAAGTGGTTGCAGCAGAGACTGCGTGGCCCACAAAACCGAAAATATTTACTTTCTGGCCCTTTACAGAAAGTTTGCCTACCCCTGCTTTAGGCAGAACAAAAATGTATGGGTGTTGCAGTCCAGCAAGGAATCTCAGTGTCTAGACTAGAATGTGGAGAAATTTGGACTTGGATGGCTGGACTAGAGCATCTTTAAAGACTCTTCCAACCCTGCAGTTCGAAGATTTAAAAATTCAGCCAGGGCTTCCCTGGTGGCGCAGCGGTTGAGAGTCCACCTGCCAATGCAGGGGACGCGGGTTCGTGCCCCAGTCCGGGAGGATCCCACATGCCGCGGAGCGGCTGGGCCCATGAGCCATGGCTGCTGAGCCTGCGCGTCAGGAGCCTGTGCTCGGCAACAGGAGAGGCCACAACGGTGAGAGGCCCGCGTACCGCAAAAAAAAAAAAAAAAAAAAATTCAGCCCTATATGTGTGTGTGTGTGTGTGTGTGTATATATATATATATATATATGCACAAACATATACATATATATACACGTATATATGTATATATGTGTATATATATATATATATATAATTTTTTTTCTCCTGAAGTATATGAGGCAGGACCAAGATAGCAGATATAGACTTGGAGGACAATAAGCATGTTCACAACAAGCATTTCTGTTTTGCTGATTCTTACTATGCTGAAGATCAAATGTAGCGACCTACGCATCCAGCACGTTAGTTAAATCCTGAATAGTCTCTCAAGCCACTTAAGGCTGGATACATGAAAGTAAGCCATGTCTGATTATATTGACATCAACAAGTATTTGAGAGAAGGCCATCTACATAATTGTATCATTTTGCTTGTTGTTGTTTGTAAAATATTATTTGTAATATTATTTGAAAACTCCCTCCAGTCAAGGAAGCTTATAACTGTGGGGATGTTTTATTAATTTATTTATTGACCAGCAACCTTATGCACACTGCTACATGAAACAGTAGAGGAAATGTGGCCTCTGCCCTGGAGGACGGCACTGCTCAATCCTTGGACTCTCTTATGTCTCAGGACCTGTTATAATGTTTTGGTTATTTTTCTTAAGGTATTTCCAAGTAATTAAGATGCATGTCTGAAAAATTATGTATAATGTCAGAGGCCCAAATCCTTGGGACCTAACGCTGACTAGATTTCTATATGCATCCCTGGGACCTCTGGCTGCATTTTCATCAGAAAACTCATCTTTTGAAATTACAGTTTTTTTAAGCCTCCTGCATTCTCTGTAGATCATCATTTAGCTCGTTGGTTAGTCACCTGGTCTTTTAAGTTGGGCCATACTTTCTCTGCATACAAGAATGATGTCAAAAGTAGATGTTTACAGACATCTGATCCATGCTGTATTGCTTCAAATCATCACGCACAAATATTTTAAAAAATCTTATCTCGGTATATTTTCAAGTGTCTATGCTAGGAAATATAGACTGAAGTCAATTTTTTTCCAATTGAATTTAGAATCAAAACAGACTTATGTGAGTAAAACAACTGAAAGTGTAAAAGTACCTATTGGGTTGAGAACGATTTGCATGGGGAAAAAATATCTTATGCTTTGAAAATTGGAAAGATGTCTGATCTGGATGGACAAAAAGACATCCTGCCAGAGGAGAGAAGATTTGCTTTCATGTGTGGACACCGGGACTTGTGGGCATGACCCAAAAGGAGGACAGAGCTGTCTGCACATTAGTCTTGTTTAGTGCCATTGTGAACTTGTTGATAGGATGTTTTTTAATTGTTCTCAAGTCAGCCAGTATATGAATATTTTGTTTGTGAGTCAGTAAGAAACAGAATTTTCATCACATGTTTCTTTAGGATTTCCTCTCTTTTCTTCACCTATAAGTGTCTAATAAATATTTTGTTTGGTACTTAAAAAGTATTTACTGATGAATGACTTCACTGGTTCAATTAGCTCATTGGTATATCTACTGAGAATCAAAAAAAATTGCATGAACTTAGGCTTATAAGCAAAAAAATTCCGGAGAGAAAATTTATAGCTTCTAGAATTGTTTAAAAGAGAATTTATATAATGTTCTAGATGAGTCCATTAGCATTTCTTTCACGTAATAACAATTTGTCAAGAAATCAATTGGCCCAGTGATCACTTTGTCCACTTAATGATTCATAACTTTTTAACAAGTAATAAAGTAACAGGAATGTGTGTTTCAGTCAGGCTGCTCAATATACAGCTTACCTAGGGAAGAGACAATTTCTCGGGTTTTTAAAAATTCTGGTATCAGGCAAGATGCTGTCAGCAATCTCAATGATATTTTAAAATTGTACGGTGAGTTTTTATCTTCCAATATGTTTTCATCCCAGTCTACTGCTTTTCCTATTGCTCTTGATTTACAGATTTCCTTTCTTGACCAAGAGGGGAAGGAGTTGGATTACAAGCAATTCACTGGAAATGTTTTTATACATGGATGGGGAGGGATCTTTGTGTGCATGTGATAGTGGGTGTATGCACTGATATAAGGAGAGTGTGAAGATTACAAGTGTGAAGATGCCCAACAGTGTTAAGCTTGGAATTTTTTCAAGCAATTATGCTAATAACTATAAAGCAACAAGTTCTTGGTGAATCAATAATGTTGAAAAATTGGTCTTTCGGCAAACTAGTTCTTTGATGGATTGGTAGTCAATGACTTACTACTTGGTTGATTTTCTGCACACTGGTCTACTTCTTATAAAGTCATCTTCTGCCTCCCAAGAGAGACCCACTTGTGTGGAGTGCCAAAAACAGTCTCATCTAGAAGCAGGTGGAGGAAGCTTCTGCCATATAGCTTTAGAATAATAAATTGTTGCACTCCACGTAAAAGAAAAATTCTCTTAAAGTGTCTTTTTGGAGAATATGAGAAATCTTTTTAGTTACTGAACATTTCACGTGATGGCATTAAAAAAGAAGCCTTCATTTTAATCACAAAAATGGCTTTGCCACAACTTCCAGTACAGGTATGGGCTAGGACGTGAAAGAGAAGAGAACTTGGATATGCATGACTGGAAGGGAGAGAGAAGAAGAATGTATGTAGAAAAATGAACAATGCTTAAGGCTGCAAGGAGTAGAGGAAATATGCCTGAGGAAATAAAACAGCACAGGGCCATTAGACTTCGGTGGGTGCTTACGTACACGATGTGTGTCCTAATGTGAGACAAAGAAGGTTATGTGTATTAAAGAGATAAGGTTCATCCTCCCCAAACAGTCAACCTTCCTGAAATACTCAGCAGCAAATAGTCGGTAACAGATGTAAGCAATTTCCAAGCTTGCTCTGTCAACTTCATCTTGTCCATATATTGATACCTTAGCAACTGAAATGGGACATAGGTCCAACTAAGATAGGACATGGGTTCTGACATTCCAATGACACTGCACAAACCACTCCACTGATGTTTTCAGTGGTGACAGCCAGAGACTAATGGTGAGAGGGTACCAGAATTGACTATTCAAATAATGAAAGGTACTAAGTGTCACTGTTGAAATATTGATCTACATTCTTTTCTCTGTTAATAGGATACTGGCATCCATGGAAGAAAGGTCTGTAGAAAAAACTCAGATATTACGTTACCAAGTTTCCCTTTGCAACATGTGTGAGGTGTCCAGGGTTTTAAATAGAACTTTCTGTTCTTTACATATAAAAGTGTTAGCTCTCTGATTCCAGGTATCACTGCAGAGCCCCAATTTCTCACCAACCTGTCTTCCCAACACAAAGGAACTAAACTTGAGATCCCTGGAAATTCTTGGTATGAGTCTTTGTCTTTCCATTTCTTTTTTCTTTCACCTCCTCTTGCTTTCACTGGATGGAGCCCATGCCTCTCTTCACTGAAAAAGGAGTACATCAGGCCTAGGGGATCAGGAAGAAGTTTTTATCACCTCCATGATTTAGGTGGCAAGGCAGACATTGGGCCACAAGGAGTTATAGGAAACTTCTCCACCCTTTCTTTTTTTCTCTTTTTAAGGGAGCCATTACTTCAGGTAGAGGATATTAGCTAACATATTTCTGCAAGCATTGGGATCTTTCAAGACCTCCACTGGTGATCAAACCAAATGTTTAAAAGGACATTTGCATAAACAAAAGCATGGTCTGCATTCACAAACCATTTTCAATAAGATCTCTTTCCAGTCAAGACTCTGACCATCTGCTGCCTTATATTTTTAATATTATATTTAAATTATATATTTTAATACATATTTATATCTTTTAATATTATTCTGTCAAATATATGCTCTGTTAACGCAGGTAAAGGAATACTTGAACAATCTGATCATACACAACTCATTGAGTCCAGATGACATGAATCCTGAAGTCTGGTGGGAATTAGTTAATGCAGCCTTACATATAGTACCCAAAACAGAGCAGCGTCACAGTAATATTTTATCAAACCACCCTCGTTTCAGGAAGTACACAGGTAGTAAAATAAATACAATCAACATTCTCTTAGGCTCTCCTGGAATAAACTGTTACCTTGGACAAGTTACTATTTACAAGGCCACACATAGGAGCTTACTCTATCACTAAAGGAAAGAAAAAAGTAGCACATCACCAAGAAAGAGCAAAAGATAAAAACAGATTTGCAGGATGGTATTTTTCTAAAGATTATAGAGGAAATCTGTAACATTATCTACTAAGGGTGGCTTTTCAAGATATAGAAAAGGATAAACCATATATGTGATGTAGCTGAGGGGGCCTACTCAGGACTGGAAGCCAGAATGACCCAGATTCTTATCCTGTTTGTCATGTGGCTGTATAATTACAGCTGTGGACCTCACATGGGCCAAAGGTAGGGATCTGACTATCTCTTCATTGAATATTGTGGTATATTAAGAAATGGCTTCAAATTCTTTGACATCCCTCTCATTGAACGTTGGGGTCTATTTCCCCTCCCCTTGGATCTGGCTGGCCTCTAACTTCCCTGACCAACAGAATCTGGTAGAAGTAACGCTATATACACCAGCTCCAGGCCTGGCCCTTAAGAAGGTTTCCATCCTGGCCTCCTGAAAGCCATGGACAAGTTGGATTGCTCTAAGGCTGCCATGTTGTGTGGAAGCCCAAGCTCCTGACCCACAGAGCCATGAGCTAAATAAAAGGGTTGTTATTTCACATCACAAACTAAGGATGGTTTGTTACATAGCAAGAGTTAGAAATAGCAGCTCCCCTTTGTACTTCAGGAAACTTTACTCCTTTTCCTTTCTGTGTTTTTCACTTCCTTTTTCCTTTTTCTCCCTCTATTCCTGTATATTTTCTTATAGCCACCACATGAAGATAATTAAGCATATTTTTATGTTTGTTTGTTTGTAAATGAAGTCGATTTTGGTACTGTTTTTCCTCCTTGTTCATTATTTTAGAAGAAGGTTAGCAGTGCTTAAAACTTTCTCTCAAAAAACAAAATTATTGAGGGCAGAGTCAAGATGGCATACTAGGAGCACATGGAATATTCGTCTCCTCACAACTAGGGCACCTACCGGGCACTGGTGGGGGACCATGGGCACCTAAGGGGACAGGAGGAACCCCCAGCCACCAGGTAGGACGTGGGGTGTGGGGGGAGTGAAGGGAGAGCAGAAGTGGAGGCGGGAGGGGACTGGCACCCCTGAGGGGCGGCTGGTGGAGGGGAAGGGATCCCACGCCAGAAGGGGTAAATTGGGGAACCATTGCGAGGGCAGACGATCAAAAGGGACCATGGCCAGGATACTCCTGCCCACTTGGGCCCCCACGAGCCTGCTGAGATCCCGGGCCTGATCCTCTGCTCACCAAGGCCCCCTCCAGCCATGTGGGTCCTGAGGGAGTGGGAGGGAGAGCAAAAGTAAAGGCCGGACCTCTGGGACCAGCACCCCAGAGGGGTGGCTGGGGGAGGGGAGGAGTTCCTACACCCAATGGGACCCACCCACAGTTAGGGGTTGAGCGGTGACAGGGGAGACCCTGGGGGAGACAGTGGGGGAGGGGTGGGAAGGAACGGAAGGGAAAAGGGCCAGTGCTTTCCCTGTCCACTTAGGCACCAGGTAGGCTGTTGGGCTCCCAGGCCTAATCATCGGCCCTCGGAGCCTCCCTCGTGCCCCGCAGAGCCCAAGCCTCGCCCCTACACCCCCACCCAGGGCCCTACCTCGATACTCGGAGACCCCCACTGAGACCCCCTCCAGCGCCCTGAACCTAAACCCCACCCACACACCCTCACTCAGGGCCCTACCTCCAAACTCCCTAACTCCACACTCCAGACGCCCTCCATTCAACGTGCTGCCTCACCCTGTCTGGCAGGTCCTAGGCAGAGGTCCAACCCCATGCTTGAACGTCACCCCACGCTTGAACGCCGCCCCACCTAGGGCCCGCCCCCAGGGCCTTTTCCGGCTATGTGGGTCCTGAGCTTACGCCCTGCCCCACACTCAAACGTCCCCCTGCCCACCTGCCTAGGTCCCATCCCACCCTAAACCTCGTCTCTGCCTAAGTTCCACCCAGGCCTAAACTCCGCACCCATAGCCAAAGCTTATTTTCTTTTTTTTCCTCTTTTGGATTGGTGTTCTGTTTTACCTTGTTGATTCATTGCTATTGATTCTTCTATATTTTCATCTCTCCTAATAAATCATTTATTTTTCTAATTTTATTTTATTCTTTATACTTTGTTATTGTTCTCTCCTTTTGGCTTGTTCCCCTCTACCACCCCTCCCACCCCCGCCCTTGTTTTTTCTTTTTTCTTCTTTTTTCTGTTATGGTTTTATTTTACCTTGCTGCAGTTGTTTCCATTATACTTTTATTTTTCCTAATATATTTTTGACCTTTCTAATTTTTTTTTTTTTTTATTCTTTGATATTATACTGCTCCTTTTTTTCTTTCTTTCTTTCTTTTTTTTCTTTTCTTTTACTGCACCATGAAGCTTGCGGGATCTTGGTTCCCAGGCTGGAGGTTGGGCCCAAACTCCTGTGGTGGGAGCTCCAAGTCCAAACTGCTGGACTAACAGAGAACCTCAGACCCCAGGGAATATCAATTGGAGTGAGGCCTCCCAGAGGTCCTCATCTTAGCACCAAGACCCAGCTCTATCCAACTGCCTGCAAACGACAGTGCTGGACGTCTCAGGCCAAACAACCAGTAAGACAGGAATACAGCACCACCCATCAAAAAAAAAAAAAAAAAATGAAACAACAAAAAAATGTGTTACAGACAAAGGAGCAAGGTAAAAACCTACAAGACCAAATAAATGAAGACAAAATAGGCAACCCTCCTGAAAAAGAATTCAGAGCAATGATAGTAAAGATGATACAAAATCTTAGAAACAGAATGGAGGAAATACAAGAAACGTTTAACAAGGATCTAGAAGAACTAAAGAGCAAGCAAACAGTGATGAACAACACAATTACCAAAACTAAAAATACTCTAGAAGGAGTCAATAGCAGAATAACTGAGGCAGAAGAACAGATAAGTGACCTGGAACATAGAATGGTGGAAATAACTGCCAGGGAGCAGAAAAGAAAAGAGAATGAAAAGAACTGAGGACAGTCTCAGAGACCTCTGGGACAACATTAAATACACCAACATTCGAATTATAGGGGTCCCAGAAGAAGAAGAGAAAAAGAAAGGGTCTGAGAAAATATATGAAGAGATTAGAGTCTAAAACTTCCCTAACATGGAAAAGGAAATAGTCAATCAAGTCCAGGAAGCACAGAGAGTACCATACAGGATAAACCCAGAAACAAACACACACAGACACATATTAATCAAACTGTCAAAAATTAAATACAAGGGAAAAAATATTAAAAGCAGCAAGGGAAAAGCAAGAAATAACATACAAGGGATTCTACATAAGGTTAACAGCTGATTTTTCAGCAGAAACTCTGCAAGGCAGAAGGGAGTGGCAGGACATATTTAAAGTGATGAAAGGGAAAAACCTACAACCAAGATTACTCTACCTAGCAAGGATCTCATTCAGATTTGATGGAGAAATTAAAACCTTTACAGATAAGCAAAAGTTAAGAGAATTCAGCACCACCAAACCAGCTTTACAACAAATGCTAAAGGAATTTCTCTAGGCACGAAACACAAGAGAAGAAAAAGAGCTACAAAAACAAAACAATTAAGAAAATGGTAATAGGAACATACATATCAATAATTACCTTAAATGTAAATGGATTAAATGCTCCAACCAAAAGACACAGACTGGATGAATGGATACAAAAACAAGACCCATACATATGCTGTCTACAAGAGACCCACTTCAGACCAAAGGACACGTACAGACTGAAAGTGAGGGGATGGAAAAAGATATTCCATGCAAATGGAAATCAAAAGAAAGCTGGAGTAGCAATTCTCATATCAGACAAAATAGACTTTAAATTAAACACTATTACAAGAAACAAAGAAGGACACTACATAATGATCAAGAGATCAATCCAAGAAGAAGATATAACAATTGTAAATATTTATGCACCCAACATAGGAGCACCTCAATACGTAAGGCAAGTGCTAAAAGCCATAAAACGGGACATCTATAGTAACACAATAATAGTAGGTGACTTTTAACACCCCACTTTCACCAATGGATGGACTGACCAAAATGAAACTAAATAAGGAAACACAGCTTTAAATGACACATTAAACAAGATGGACTTAATTGATATTTATAGGACATTCCATCCAAAAACAACAGAATACACTTTCTTCTCAAGTGCTCATGGAACATTCTCCAGGATAGACCATATCTTGGGTCACAAATCAAGCCTTGTTATATTTAAGAAAATTGAAATCGTATCAAGTATCTTTTTGGACCACAACGCTATGAGACTACATATCAATTACAGGAAAATAACTGTAAAACATGCAAACACATGGAGGCTAAACAATACGCTACTAAATAACCAAGTGATCACTGAGGAAATCAAAAAATACCTAGAAACAAATGACAATGAAAACATGACAACCCAAAACCTATGGGATGCAGCAAAAGCAGTTCTAAGAGGCAAGTTTATAGCAATACAATCCTACCTCAAGAAACAAGAAACATCTCAAATAAGCAAACTAACCTTGCGCCTAAAGCAATTAGAGAAAGAAGAACAAAAAAAAAAAAAAACCCAAAGTTAGCAGAAGGAAAGAAATCATAAAGGTCAGATCACAAATAAATGAAAAAGAAATGTAGGAAACAATAGCAAAGATCAATAAAACTAAAAGCTGGTTCCCTGAGAAGATAAACAAAATTGATAAACCATTATCCAGACTCATCAAGAAAAAAAGGAAGAAGACTCAAATCAACAGAATTAGAAATGATAAAGGAGAACTAACAACTGACACTGCAGAAATACAAAGGATCATGGGAGATTACTACAAGCAACTCTATGCCAATAAAATGGACAACCTGGAAGAAATGGACAAATTTGTAGAAAAGCACAATCTCCCAAAACTGAACCAAGAAGAAATAGGAAATATAAACAGACCAATCACAAGCTTTGAAATTGAAACTGTGATTTAAAATGTTCCAACAAACCAAAGCCCAGGACCAGATGATGCCTTCACAGGTGAATTCTATCAAACATTTAGAGAAGAGCTAACACCTATCCTTCTCAAACTCTCCCAAAATCTATCAGAAAAAGGAACACTCCCAAACTCATTCTACGAGGCCACCATCACCCTGATACAAAAACCAGACAAAGATGTCACAAAAAAATAAAACTACAGGCCAATATCTCTGATGAACATAGATGTAAAAATCCTCAACAAAATACCTGCAAAGAGAATCCAACAGCACATTAAAAGGATCATACATCATGATCAAGTGGGGTTTATCCGAGGAATGCAAGTATTCAATATATGCAAATCAATCAATGTCATACACCATGCTAACAAACTGAAGGATGAAAACCATATGATAATCTCAAAAGATGTAGAAAAAGCTTTTGAAAAAATTCAAAACCCATTTATGATAAAAACTCTCCAGAAAGTAGGCATAGAGGGAAACTACCTCAACATAATAAAGGCCATATATGACAAACCCACAGACAACATCATTCTCAATGGTGAAAAACTGAAACCATTTCCTCTAAGATCAGAAACAAGACAAGGTTGCCCACTCTCACCGCTATTATTCAACATAGTTTTGGAAGTATTAGCCACAGCAATCAGAGAAGAAAAAAAATAAAAGGAATCCAAATCGGAAAAGAAGAAGTAAAACTGTCACTGTTTGCAGGTGAATACTATACATAGAGAATCCTAAAGATGTTACCAGAAAACTACTAGAGCTAATCAATGAATTTGGTAGAGTAGCAGGATACAAAATTAATGCACATAAATCTCTTGCATTCCTATACACTAACGATGAAAAATCTGAACAAGAAATTAAGGGAACACTCCCATTTACTACTGCAACAAAAAGAATAAAATATCTAGGAATAAACCTACCCAAGGAGACAAAAGACCTGTATGCAGAAAACTATAAGACACTGATGAAAGAAATTAAAGATGATAGAAACAGATGGAGAGATATACCATGTTGTTTGATTGGAAGAATCAACATTGTGAAAATGACTATACTACCCAAAGCAATCTACAGATTCAATGCAATCCCTATCAAACTACCAATGGCATTTTTCACAGAAGTAGAACAAAAAATTTCACAATTTGTATGGAAATGCAAAAGACTGCTAATAGCTAAAGCAATCTTGAGAACAAAAAAAGGAGCTGGAGGAATCAGGCTCCCTGAATTCAGACTATAAAGCTACAGTCATCAAGACAATATGGTACTGGCACCGAAACAGAAATATAGATCAATGTAACACGACAGAAAGCCCAGAGATAAACATACACACATATGGTCACCTTATCTTTGATAAAGGAGGCAAAAGTACACAATGAGAAAAGACAGCCTCTTCAACAAGTGGTGCTGGGAAAATGGACAGCTACATGTAAGAGAATGAAATTAGAACACTCCCTAACACCATACACAAAAATAAACTCAAAATGGATTAAAGACCGAAATGTAAGGCCAGACACTATCAAACTCTTAGAGGAAAACATAGGAAGAACATTCTTTGACATAAATCACAGCAAGATCCTTTTCGACCCACCTCCTAGAGAAGTGGAAATAAAAACAAAAATAAACAAATGGGACTTAATGAAACTTAAAAGTTGTTGCACAGTAAAGGAAACCATAAACAAGAAGAAAAGACAGCCGTCAGAATGGGAGAAAATATTTGCAAATGAAGCAACTGACAAAGGATTCATCTCCAAAATTTACAAGGAGCTCATGCAGCTCAATATCAAAAAAACAAACAACCCAATCCAAAGATGGGCAGAAGACCTAAAGAGACATTTCTCCAAAGAAGATTTATAGATTGCCAACAAGCACATGAAAGGATGCTCAACATCACTAATCATTAGAGAAATGCAAATCAAAACTACAATGAGGTATCACCTCACGCCAGTCAGAATGGCCAGCATCAAAAAATCTGCAAACAATAAATGCTGGAGAGGGTGTGGAGAAAAGGGAACCCTCCTGCATTGTTGGTGGGAACGTAAATTGATATAGCCACTATGGAGAACCGTATGGAGGTTCCTTAAAAAACTACAAATAGAACTACCATATGACCCAGCAATCCCACTACTGGGCATATACCCAGAGAAAACCATAATTCAAAAAGTGTCATGTACCACAATGTTCATTGCAACTCTATTTACAATAGCCAGGACATGGAAGCAACCTAAGTTTTCATGGACAGATAAATGGATAAAGAAGATGTGGCACATATATACAATGGAATATTACTCAGCCATAAAAAGGAATGAAACTGAGTTATTTGTAGTGAGGTGGATGGACCTAGAGTCTGTCATACAGAGTCAAGTAAGTCAGAGAGAGAAAAACAGATACCGTATGCTAACACATATATATGGAATTAAAAAAAAAAAAGGTTCTGAAGAACCTAGGGGCAGGACAGGAATAAAGACGCAGACGTAGAGAATGGACTTGAGGACACGGGGAGGGGGAAGGGTAAGCTGGGATGAAGTGAGAGAGTGGCATGGACATATATACACTACCAAATGTAAAATAGATAGCTAGTTGGAAGCAGCCACATAGCACAGGGAGATCAGCTCAGTGCTTTGTGACCACCTAGAGGGGTGGGATAGGGAGGGTGGGAAGGAGATGCAAGAGGGAGAAGATATGGGAACATATGTATATTATAGCTGATTCACTTTTTTCCTCCAATAAAGATGTTAAAAAAAAAAGTATTGGTTTCTTTACACTTGAAACTAATAAATTATTATAAATCAACTATACTTCAATTAAAAAAAAAAAGAAATACTAGTTGTCATTTCCTATCTCTAGTCTAATGTACGGGAAGTTTCTCTCAGAGAGTTTTATGGTAGTCCTTGGGTCTATCTAGCTTTTGGATAAGTCTATCCTCTCCTCTCTATAGAAATCATGCATCCTAAGTTAAAAAAAAAAAAGCTACTCCTCATTTTCCCCTTCCAGATCCTTTACTGAATCCAAGCATGATCCAAAGGCCAAAACTCTCTCAAAGTCAACAGTCAACATGGCTGCCATAAAATTCCATGAAAATCTTTAGGGACTGTGATAGTTCTTCCAAGCTGCATCTGCTGACCTTGATAGAACCGGGTGGGAAGTGGTGGACAATACACCAACTCACTGTGTTCTCAAAGAGCAAGAGGTAGCCTATGCCACAACTTCTCTTTGGAAAACTTATTTCCAGACAAGCAATACCTTTTTACACTCACCATAAACTATTATGATTACTTGTCTGTGCGTGGACAACTTATAGGTACCTCTTTGACTTATTCTTTAAATGCCCAGCAGCTAGCCTAGGGTGGGGGGCAGTGGACTTTAAGTAATGTTTACTAAATTCATGAATGAATGATCCAGGACCAAATATCTGAATCAAAGGGCTCCTATCTAAAATGCATCAGGCAAAACACAGTGTCATTACTGTGATTATTTTCTGCAAGTCCATTTTATTTAAAATAATAATTCCCTCCCAGTATAACATAGGGAGAACTCTTTTTGTACAACAGTTCTGTGTGTCATAGACCTTTGTTTTTTTACCAGACTCCAAAGATATCTGATCACTTCTATTACAGTGAATGCCCTAATCACAAGGATGTCTCAGTTGAATCCGTGTCCTTAAAATAGTATTTTCCCTTTGGTTTGCATTATAACCTCAGGGAGATTTTAGTCTTATTCTAATGAAGTGGCCTTAGTTTTAATATGTTTGTCATTCTCCCAAGAAGATACATTCAGACTCTTTTTGTAATGCAAATTCTCAACCCCTAATTTATATGTTGTCAAGTTTGGGTGTTAGTATCCTGTACTTGACTTCCTTAAAGCAGGGCACACCTGAATTAGCTTTGGGGATAAAAAGAATACAAAGAAAATTGTAAGCAAAACATCTGATATAGTTTTACTTGCAAAGTTCATATTTTCTGAATGGGATCAAGATGGCATGGCTTGAAGTGTGGCTGAAGGGAATAAGAGAAATATGGTAAATATCTACATATCTGAAAGTGGTAGTGGTGAAGATCTTATACCGTATTTCCTGGTATATTTCTCCTTAGATATGTCCACATATGTACACACGCATTGGAGAAAGCAAATGGAGAATTTCCCTGTCTCTTCCCTAGAATCATTACTGTCCCATACATTCTTCTGTTATGTGATAATGGCTACTCTTGCCAGCATTCCCTTTTTAAAGTAGATTTTGCTTAGACTTTACCAAACAAAAAAAAGGATTGAATTTAAAAAGCAATGAAAGTCTGCTTGCTGCTGGGGGAGGGACTGTCCTCAAAGCTCACCCCTCTGGTCCTGCAAAGGCCTCTCACTCCGCAGTCCCGTTTTGCTTTGTCTTTTCACACACATAGCAGACCTTTATCCAGCAACTGCTAGGGGCTGGGGGCGCTGTGGTCAGTCTGAGTGGGATTGGGGATGGGCAATGCTGTCCCTGCCCTCACTGAGCTTATAGTCCAAGGAATGTTTGATTAAATTAACCAGTCATATCAGATAATACAGCCGATGATGGAGCCAGATCAGACACTCACCTCAATTAAAAGTGATACTTATAATTTGTCCTATATTTTATCCATATCTGTCTTTCTAGAGTTTTCTTCCTTGGAGCCACACCGAATAAGGCTTATCTCTCTTCTGCAAGAAGTTGAAGGTTTTTAAAAACAGCCACCTTCTCCCTCTGAGTGATCTCTCCTCCAGGCTAAGGAGACCCAGCTCCTTCAATGCCCTGACATGATTATGAATTCCCCAAGCCTTTGTACTAGTTAGGCTTTGCTACAAGTGACTGACAACCTAACCAATAATGGTTTAGACAAGATGTGAGTATGTTTTTATGTCTAAAATTTCAGGGAGGTGATCTATGACTAGTATGACCCTGCACAACACCACAGACCCAGGCTCCTTCCAGCTTGTTCTTTTTTTGTACATAGCTTCCATCTCAAGGTCTGAGTGATAGCACCCAACCTCTAAGCAGCAGGATAGAGAAGGGGGCAGAAAGGCCCAAGTGCGCCTGTGTGCTATCCATTAGGAAAGGTGTCCAGAAATCGCCAATCCTGCTTATATCTCATTGATCCAAACTTAGTTGCATGCCTGCACATCTAAGGAAGAGAGATTGGGAAATGGAATATTTTCTAGAGAGCCATATGCCCTGCTAAACCTTGGAGGTACTGTTGCTTTAGAAAACGAGTTAATGGATACTGGGGACAACCAACTATATTTAGCATACCATCCCGCTTTTCCCTTTTGTCACTCACGAAGTGCTGTGGCCAAAGCTAGCTGAGTCATCCATTTCTGCCTTCATTATCCAAGCATATCCTTTGACTTCCTCACTTCTGGATCAGACCAGCATCATATCCCCTCAGGGGCCTTAAGGAAAATAATTTTTGCCTCTTTTGGGGGGCTTGTGGTAGAAGGAAATTTAGGCACCAATTTTTATTGCTGTTGTTCTGTTGTTGTCTTGCTTTGTGTAGTCTTACCCAGGCACAGAATATTTATTAATGTAGTCTCAGATCATCTGGACCATGTTCATAATCACATTGTACTGCTGACCAGTATCAGGAATTGAGTTTCTCTGCTAGTAGCAGATATCCAACTAGCAGGATAACTAGTTAAGGGTTTATTCTTTCATATAAAGGAAGTCCAGAGGTAGTACACTTCAGAGCCGGTATAGAGGTCCATAACAGCATCAGGGACCCAGTGCTACCTTGTTGCTTTTCTCTGACAGGCTTACTCGTGTCCATCATCAGTGATGATGGACACGAGCCACACAATGTGGCTGCTAGAGCCCCAGCCACTACATCTATTCTAGGCAGGAAGAAAGGGTAGGGCAAGAAGCAAAAGAGCTATCCCTCCTACATGAGTCAGTACCCTTTAAATAGTTATATTAAAAATTATTTACAAAGAATCCCATTTATATTTCATTGTCCAAAACTTTTTTGGGGGGAAGCTGGAAAATATAGTCTTAGCTAGGCACTTTGTTGCTGCAAATAAAATTCAGGTTTTATTATTAAGGAAGGGAAAATAGAAATAGTTAGGCAACACACACACAGTCCCTGCCTACTGCACATTATTGCTAAGTCATGTGTCTGTCCTCTGTCTCGTACCTACAGTTAAATACTTGTACCCAAGCAGAGGACCCTAAACCTTATCTTATTAGAAAGTGCTCGTTTCAGCCTATGAAAATCTTTTTAGATCCAATATACTCATTATTCTTCAGAGCTAAATCATCTATAAATGAAAGTTAAGTGAGCCAGCTGCTGAAATGCTCTTTCTGACTTTATACCAGTTGGTGAAATGATGAAGAGATGGTAATAATCTATCTCCAAATATTTTTCTCTGATGCCTCAGCTTCAAAGATTTTCATCTCTTATTCCATAACTCTGAGATCTTTTTGAACGATTTTGCTTTTTCTTTTTGCAGAGACTTTTTATTGCTAGGAAGATGCAATTTTTACTTCAAAGAAAACTTTTTTAGTTTATAGTTTATCTTCCCCTTTTTTTCATTTTACCAAGTGTAAATGGCAATGCTATTAAAGTGTTACTGGCATCCACCTCAATACTGCTATGTTCTTAACACCCCCCGCCCCCCGCCTTTTCAGAAAACCTTTAAACTAAAGCAAGAATTTTTTTTTGCAGCATAAACTTTGCCTGGTCAATTATCAAGTCTCTGCTCCTTTCTGAGAGCTTTGGAATAATCTCTCTCAATGAGTATCTTTTTTTTTTCAATTCGAAATTTTAGTTCAGTATATAATCCTCTGGGTAGGGAGTTGTTTCATTTTTTTCTTTTTAATTGAGGGTTAATAATGTCATTGATCTCGTTCCATATTTTGAGGTTTTTTTTAAGATATATAAATAATGACATTGCAACAATAACCACAAAAACGAATGGATTATTTTGAACCTTAAAAATAGCCCTAAATAGTGGGAGAAACACTGCAATCACTAATTCCAGACCCTCTCTCTGGAGTCCTTATTTACAAAATATTCTTTCAGCTCCTTTTCTCTCACAATAGGAATTGATGGCCCTTTGCAACATTTTAAAATCTGTGTACTCTCTGTTGAGGGTAAAGGGGCCCAGCCTTCTCCCTGAGGGGAGGGGAAATTCTTTGCATTCCTTCCTGATGAATCACACACACACACACACACACACACACACACACACACACACACACACACAAGGCATAGTTTCTCAGTGGCTCTATGATGGGATACCCTGTTACAGGCTGAGATCTCCAGTCTTGAACTCTGCCACTTATTCACTGTGTGCACTTGGGCCTTAGTTTCCTTGCCTCTTCAATGGGGATGGTGATACCTACTGTGCAGGGTTTTTAGGGTTAATAAGATAACATAGGAAGCATCTAAAATACAGGAGATCCTCATTAAAGATGAGCTAAGTAGGATGAGCTACATCTTTTTTTTCTTTCCATGTCCCATTGTCAATGCACCATGTCGAATACCGTAGTTTACAACACACTGCTTTGTAACTATTATAACACAAGAAATATTGAGCTGACCTGGTGTACCTGCATGCAGTGGTGCATGCATGGGCAAGCAGTGGCGGGAGCGGGACAAAGCATTCACTGAATGAGTTTCTTGTGTCAAACACTGTCCAGGTGTTAGCACTTTTATTTCTCACAACCGTCTATGAATAGTATTGCCCTAATCTTGAGGAACAAGAGGCTCCAGGGAGTTAAGTCCCAAAGCTAGTTAGTACAGAGTTGACAGTAAATGTCCTCTTTGTGTGTCAGAGGCTTATGCCCTATGGTAGGCAGAATTTTGAGATGGCCCCCAAGATTCCTACTCCTCTGATGTCCACATTCTGTATAATCCCATCCTCTTGAGTGTGGGTGGGACTGTGAATATGAGGGTAGAGTCAGTCCTGTGATTACATTATGGTGTTTAAGACTACTCCATCTTGGCAGAAATCAGGGAGATTCTCCTGCTGGCTTTGAAGAAATAGGCTGTCATGTTATGGCTAAGACCTGAGGGCAATCTCTAGGGCACTCTCAGCTGGCTACCCCTGGCCAACACCTACCAAGAAAAGGGACCTCAGTCCTACAACCTCAAGTTACTGAGTTTTGCCAACAATCTGAAGCTGGGAAGAGGATTCAGATGAGAGCCACAGCATGGTCAACATCTTGACTTCAACCTTGTGAGACACTAAGCAGAGAATCCGGACTTGCCATGTCAGGACTTCTGACCAACAGAAACTGAGTTAACCAATGGGTGTTGTTTTAAGCCTCTAAGTTTGTGGGCATTTATTACACAGCAACAGAAAACCAATACATACTCTTTCTACTAGGCTCTGCTGGACCCACAGTCAGGAAATGGGAGTTTCGGATTCTATCTTCACCTTCACTGGCTAGCAGCCCAGAGAGCTAGGTCAATTTATTTATTTATTTTATTAAATAAATTTATTTATCTTATTTATTTATTTTTGGCTACATTGCGTCTTTGTTGCTGCACTCAGGCTTTCTCTAGTTGCAGAGAGCGGGGGCTACTCTTCGCTGCGGTGCACGGCCTTCTCATTGCGGTAGCTTCTCTCGTTGTGGAGCACGGGCTCTAGGCGTGCGGGCTTCAGTAGTTGTGGCTCACGGGCTCTAGAGTGCAGGCTCGGTAGTTGTGGCACACGGGCTTAGTCGCTCTGCAGCATGTGGGATCTTCCCGGACTAGGACTCGAACCCGTGTCCCCTGCATTGGATTCTAAAGCACTGCACCACCAGGGAAGCCCGTCAATTGATTTTTAAAGAGGAGCCAGTAATACTTGTCTTGTCTCCTTGATATGTCTTGCCTTCAGTCCTCTGAAATGGTGGACTTTAATGTTCTTGGTGGGATATAAAGGGCTACCCAAAGTGATATTTGAAATGTTTAACAACCAGTCCAGTGCAGAGGGCAACCAATCAGAGAGGATGCTGGCCAGAAGCAAAAGGCTCACACCGGTGCATGCTGGGAAACATACCTCATAGGGCAGGTGGAAAAGGTATTTCCAGGTTCAGATATTGATGTGTGGGAGGGAGGTTGAGCACATAAAGGAGACACCTCCATTCAGCAATTCTCCTGTTCTGTATGTCTCATAGTTTTGCTTTCACATTATTTTCTGTAAAGTCTCTCATATTTTCAACAACCATCATGTCAACATATTCCTCCTAGAATAGACTCCACTATTAGAGAATGAGCATCCCTTACCCTCGCCCCACTCCTGAGAAACGATGGGGTCGTTAGCTCTTCCCTGAGTCTGCTTGAGCAGACGGAAAGATTATTTAATGCTCAAATATATACTGTTGAACAAGAAATGAGAGGCTGCTTCTTTTACAGTGTCATCCACATTTATTCCATTTGACTGCGTAGATGAAAATTCTGACCTCCAAGTTCCACTTTTTCCCTGTAGATACTTTGCTTTTTTCCTGCAGGTATTTTTGTCTTATTTCCTAGGCTCAAGCTTCCCAAGTATCTCAGTTGCTTTAGTGGCTTAATTGCGCAGTGGCATATTTAAAAGTCATTATTTTCATCATCTATTAAATGCAGCCCAGAACAGTTTAAAAAATTGGGTGAGGCATTTTTGCAAAAGCATTTATGATGTGGGCTGCCAAGGAATGTGCAGCTGCAGGAGCTTCTTTCTCTAATCTCAGACTTTTACTTGAAAAAGTATTAAGGGTGGATACCTGCGAAGAGGAACCAATTTGATCTCCCAAGAGCTAAGAGCACTGGAGAGAGACACACACTTTGTTTGAACACGCTGAATCTACTGACCCCGGAAGTGTTAGCACTTACAAAGTAACCGTTTTATATTGAAATGAGCTGCCTTAACTTGGACTGCACCTGCTATCTTACTAGTTCTTAACAGCTTTAGAGTATATCCCGAGCAGTGGGGTATTGGCAGATGTTTAACAACAAGATGGGGAGTGGGGGGAGGCGCACCTAATTTGCTACATTTGCCAATTTCCTTGGTGCGAACACTCCCACCATAGCTGATTTCAACCTGCCAAAGTGAGACTGCTGAACGCAGCACTGGGAAGAAACGTGCAGTGGCACCTCATCGTATAATAGATTTATCAAACAGATGCAATAGACAAAAAAAAAAAAAAAATCTCAAGAGCAGAGATAATAGTAAAATGAAGCGAAGTTATTAGGAAATGATGATCTTTAAGTATTTGTTACTTTTAAAAAATATATAGTTTATTTAATTGTAAGTTTATATCATTCACATTTTAATAATGGCCACGGTTAATAACCAGCTCCAGCATACCACTGAGCCAGAGTGAAGAGGATTGACTATGTAACTGGATGATAAAATTGGCATCATTCTGCTTCAGTGTTGGTAGAAGCACCAAACTCCAAGAAAAAAGCAATTGGTTCCAAGGATCCCCTGTTAACATACGAGGGCTAGACCAGCCCCATTTGCAAAGGGGCTGACCCCAAGTTGGCTCTGCCAGCATCACACCTTCTAGGTGGGTGGAAGAAGTGGGAGAGAATTTCTTTGGAAAAGTTGTGTGTGTCAGAACAAACAACAGGGACTTCCTGGGGATGTCTCAGAGAACTTATAAACGCCCTTGGAGTTTGGAAACATAAGGACTGATGTCTGACACCCACTAAGAATGGTAAGTGTAAAAGCTGTGGTGGTGGACACACCACTGTGTCTGGTTGCAGAGTAAGGAGGGCTGCAATGGGACAAACTTCACTTCAGGTGATAGTGGGAAAAAGTGAGTGTTTCCTGGAGCTCAGACTAGACCATGTAAAAGGGAGTCAGCCTCGAGTTGCCTTAGAAGGGGTCCTCCCCAAATAGCTAAGTGGCTACCTGGAGGGATGATGTGGCCCTAACAGAGGAGTAGGTGCCCAAATGTCCTCCAAGGGGCAGTGTTAATCAGACTGCTGACTATGGCATGGTGGTGGCAGTCAGAGGTCCCAGTCAAGGATCACTGTGGAGCCAGCAACAACCAGGCCTGAGAGGAAAGAATCAGCTTTGAGCACCTGCCTTGCCTGGGCCACAAATGCCATGTCTCAACTCTTCCTTTCATCTTCTCTAGCCTTTGATCCAACCCTACCAGGGTCAGAAACAGCAGCTAGAGGAAAGATGAGAGGAGAAAGAAAGCAAGGAAGGGGGATAAAAACAGCGATGTCCATGTCCAAATAAATCTACACAAAAAGCTTTAACTTGGATAAAGATGATTTTTACAGTGCACTGGACTATAGTCATCTAATTATAGACGGGATTGTTTTAAATGCCAAAATGAAGGCACTATTCATTTATTATCCAAGAGCAATAGAAAAAGCTAGACAATATTTTACCTGGTGGAGGGAGGGAAGAAATCCAGAAATTAAATATCAAGAGTGGTGGAAGAACAAAGCTAGAGGTTTAGTGTCTCCTTACAACCTATTAATGTGACATCAGTCTGTCAACCAATTACAATGTATCTTTTTGAGGATTTTATTTACTATGTTAAGATCTTAGATACTATAACCAACTGCTGTTTAAAAGGATGATAAGTTAAGTCACATTTGTCAGTATGGAGCCTTTTTTGAGAACAAACGACAATAAAAACTTAGAGTAACTTTTGGAATTAAATATTGAAGTACTCCACAAAGATGAGTGCCAAACTTGTCATCCTCAATTCTAATTGTAAATCTTAGTCCCAAAAGGATAATAGGAAAAGATAAACTGAATTATAAAAGTTAGAGTGAATGTAATTTTCCATAGACTGTCTAAACACTACAGAACAAAGAGTTAAAAAGTGAAAATAAAAATACATAATTATTTTCAATTACAGAACACTAAGTAACTAATTCCTTCTGAATTCCCTAAATTACAGTTTGTTTGGAACTGTACAGAATTACAGAATACACAGCCATAAAATTCTTGCTGAAAGGAATTCAACATTTACTTACTCAGTTTCATGAATGTAAATGTCATTTTAGGGTAAAAGAGTTATTTTGGGGGTATGGGCTGGGAGCAAATGTAAAAACTCCCAGGTTCCATGAAACAGTCTTATGTCCGTTCCACTCACTAGTAGAAATTATATTTGCAACAATGACTAAGCCCAGAAAATTCTGTGAGGTTACTGGTCACAGAGGCCACACATGGTCTTCCCAGGAGAGGCATGTTACCAGGTGAAAGCCTTCACTCAGACCATGCTGTCTAAAGAAGGAAGCAGGTTGGTAGTAACAACTGTGTAGTGACAGAAGCCAAAAGTGGAAGGAGAAAAAGTGATATAACAACACTGTGAGGTCCCTTTCAATTTGCAAATTGATGGGCATGCAAACTGAAATGCCCACATGGGCTAGGAACATTAAAAGAAAGACAAGCAGGCAGTTATGAGAAAAGACAACAGTACAAATGCTGCAAAAAAATAGCAACTGACACTCTGCTTCAGTGGCAGGGGCAGTAGGAAGTAGGGAGGAGTGTGGGGAACTGAAGATCGTGTGGCAGGGGACACTTGGTGACGGAGCCATAGGAGAAAGTGGATCCAGAAGCCGAGAATCCAAGATTTGTAATGTCCTGATTTTTTCAATGTTACCAACTGATTTTAAGAGTTGAGGGACTTTCCTGGTGTCTCTGTGGTTAAAAATCCGTCTGCCAATGCAGGGGACATGGGTTCGAACCCTGGTCCAGGAAGATCCCACATGCTGCGGAGCAACTAAGCCCGTGCGCCACAACTACTGAGTCTGCCCTCTGGAGCCCGCGAGCCACAACTACTGAGCCCGTGCGCCTAGAGCCTGAGCTCTGCAGCAAGAGGAGCCACCACAATGAGAAGCCCACGCACCACAACGAAGAGTAGACCCCGCTTGCTGCAACTAGAGAAAGCCCGCGCACAGTAACGAAGACCCAACGCAGCCAAATAAATAAATTAATAAAAAAAAAAAGTTGAAAATACCATGTTGACCAAATAAAAAAATGGATGCTCTATGATCCGTGGTGTGGGATCAAAATATTTTTTAGATAACAATAATGCTAATCATAACAATTTGGTATTGTTCAGATTCTTTTTAGTGCTTACTAGTGCCTAGAACTGTGCTTCACATGTTTTAATCTTTTTCATTCAAATTAACACACAGCACCGCACTAACAACAAAAGTGTCGAATGTAAATTTCATGGCTTTGTTTTGTGTGTGTTTCAAGAGCAAAAATAGTTGACACATAAATAATTCTGAACATCTGTCCTCAGTCCCTGTTCATTATACCCTTAACCATTTGAGGAGGCACCTGGAATGGAGAATAGGTCAAACAGGGCCTTGTCTACCCTGATAAGATGAATATGGAGAACTGGTGAACACTTATGGAAATACTGTGGAAATCAGACCTATTTATTAGCTGTCAGAAGCCCGTGCCTTTCATCACCTTCTGCCAAACACTGCATTAGTTGTAGGAAGTACATAGGGATATAAGAAGGATACAATCTGTAATTTCTGAGAATCTTTTTCAATGCAGTATTGCCGTCTTGGTGTTTGAAGCAAAAACTCTAAGGAACCAAGTTCACTCTTGTAGAAAAGATCTATGGAGACTATTTCACTGAAATATCAAAAATCTTTATCCAGTGGGAATTAAAATGTCCCACTAAGTCATCTTTTCCCTAAATTTTGCCCATTTAAAACTCTTTTTACATAAAAACAAAAAGTGATTATTCTTTGAAAAAGATATAGCAAATGCTGAATATTATAATATGGCCTCATTTTTCTGGGTTCTCTGAGATATTATTTAAAACAGGCACATAAAGTTACTGGAGGCAAGTTAGGTTGAGAAAAGAAAAAGTTGAAGAGGTGAAGAGGAGAAGGGGGAGGACAGAGACTGAATGCATGTATTTTACTATTTTCTGTAAAGTCAGCCTTAGATTTCCTATTTTAGGAACTGAGGTCCTTATGGGTCAAAAAATTAATAAACACACACCCAGAGACATACAATGAAAATAGTTTTCTTTTTTTAAATAAAGGGCTTTTGTTTCCCAGCAAACAACTCTATAACTCTTTAATTGAATGCGTTTTCTAAGAGTAACCATAGAGATAGCATACAGAGGCAAAATTCCATTTTAAAAGTTTTTGTGGATTTTTCAAATCAGTTAGTCGTAATGGAATTGGGTTTAATGGCTATAATGGAATCATCACTAGAAATAATTGTTTTCAATTTAGAGGCCTTGGAGATGAATTAGACTTGATGTCCAGTTGCTGAAGTGAGCTAGCTGGGAAGTATATTGATCTCAGTAGGAAATATACAAAGAATTCAAACATTCTTGCCCTCCCTAATTTCTGTCATTTCCCTGGGATACAATATTGCTTTTGATTTAATATTTTGGCTGGGGGGAGGGGCAGTTTCAGAGACTTCTACTTGGCCTTACTCTGGACTCTTTGATAGCTCTGACCACACGGGCCAATGCAGAAATCAGCCAGCTACCAAGTATATATCTATTCCAGTTACATTTGGGGACCAGGAAATGACCACTGGATGGGTCCATGGTCCCAGTGGGCTCACCGGTGGCCAGGACTCCATTCCTTACCTGGCCTCCATGTGACCACATGCTAAAAGGGAGCTAAGGGCAATGCTTTGGTCCCTGGGTATCAGTGTCCCTTCTCCGTAGTAACTGGCCACAGATTTCTTTAGGGAAGGACGGGGGAGTCATTAGTGTGTTCACTTGCTGTGGTGGTGTAGGGTTTTTCTTCCTGGGGACCGAGCCTCTTCTTTAGCCACTGGGTTCCAGATTTGAAAACTGGCTCAGGTTCAGACACATTTTATTGGGATGACTGCCCTTAGCTTCCTGATTATCCATCCTGGATTTCTTTTGACTTTATGTATTGAGTTGTACCCTCCTTGGCTGCCCATCTATTTTTCCATCAGAGATACTGTATTCTAACAGTACCCATAATACACTGAGCACAGACCCCTCTGTCTGCCTTTATGACTTTGCCTCTCATTACAATAATTGTGTCTACTTGGGGGGCCTATCACACCCATGGCTACCAGAGATGGCCTCTCCTACCATCAGTTCTGGCCTACAGGGGGCAGCCACCACTGAAGTTCTTAGGGGTGCTGGTGCCCCTCTCACCATCATATCCCTCTTGCTTGGCAAATGATGCTCTTCCCTTGTTCCTGTGGAACAAAGGCCTCTGGTGGTTTCCTGGTGTTACATAGCACACCCACTGCAGCACGCCCATTTCCCCGAGCTTTTAAACTCCTTCTCCCCCATCACAGCAATTCTGGCACACCTATCTCACTTAATGTGCTTCAATGCATTTTCCAGGAGGCATCCAGGAGCCACCTCGCGGGGACCTTGCCAGGGTGTTAATCTCTATCCTGGGTAAACACTCCCTTATTCAACCTTCCATTCCACTACCCTTCAACAAGCACTCACAACATCCAGGCACGTGCACCTCTATCGGCCCCAGCCCATTCACCTGCTCTTTGGGGGTCTAGTCCCTTTCCTCCCTCATCAGGTCCAATATGCCCTTGGCAGGGTTATGTTGTGACTGAATTCTACCTACTGACCTCGTAGCAAGCCAGGGGAAGGGCTACCCTTAAATAAGAAGAGTGGGCCCCTTGTGCAGGCTCAGTGGGTTCGGGGGAATCTGGGAATTCATGATTCTCAAGCAAATCAATCCAGATGTCCTGTCCATGTGCCAAGGTCACTCCCCTCCTTCCCCCTCTATCCAGGGCCCTGACCTTGGCATAACAGATCTGCCTTGTTTGGGAGCTTAACCTCCTTTTGAGCTCTGCTACTGTCATGATTAAGTACTCTGGTCCTCAGCTTTCTCTGCCCTCCCTCCAAAAGATGAGAGCCACTTTAGGCTGCCAAGGAGGCTGTCTCTGGCTTTCATTCTCAGCTTTTAAATGTCAGTCACTCTTGGTGTTTTGTCCTAATTGTTTTTTTCAAGAGTGTCAGTTGAGTTTGGGTATAGCCAACCAATTCCACCACCCTCATTGTTACCCTTTCTCACACATTTCTCTAACTCTTACTACACCACACCAATTAGTCACCAGTTTACCATCCTAGTTCACCACTGGCAAAGGTGTTAACAATTGCAGTGCTGCCTTGTACCAGAGGTTCCCTGGGTACCACCTACCCCGGTGATGGAATTCGAATTGCCAGCCAAGCACTCCAAAATTCCATCCCAGCCTCTGCTCTCCCGACAGTTCCTGGTACGAACCGGCAATGGTTGGGTTCTCCAGGACGCAAACTCTGAGACGGAGATTAGAATTCGAGCGTTTTACCATGGAGCCTCTTGGGATCACCTCGCAGAAGAGGAGAGAGGAAAGCAGGATTGAGCAGGGACAGAAGTCAAGCAACCAAGTCTGCAGCTGACTCTACAGGGCTCTCTAGAGCTAGGATGACCTTTCTACGTTGTCCTGAGTCGACAGGAGAGGCCAGCCTTTATATCCCAACACTGATCAGTCATTGCACGCAGGCATCCCGGAAAAGGGCCTTGACCTTGGGTGCCGCAGCTCTCTTCAGCCCATGCAATCCCCAAAGGGGGCTGACCGTGGAGGGCTCTCTGCTGGAAGCACTCCCAGCATCTGGGAGAGTTAAGCCCTTCATCCCTGAAAGGGGTTCTGGGTGGTACGTCAAAGTGTCCACCACACCCCATATTCGAGACTATCTTAGACAGATATTCCTGGCTCAACGGATCACTCTTTGCAAAGGTGGATATTCACATGAAACATTTGCAGATAGGAGCCAAATAACACTGTGGTTCTGAAGTTTACTTCCCAGGTAATTGCCATTGACTTTTTAGCTTCCTTTCCCAGAACCCTCTATCATCTGCGGTGCTCTCGATTCACACCAGCATTCTCTAAACCCACAATTCAGGGGCAAGACTCTGTGCCTTTAGGCACACTAGGTCCTAAGGCTGAAACTGCCTTTCTTCCTTCTCCAACTGGTTACTCTTTAAGACCTAGCTCAAATGTCACCTCCACGGTGACACTTTCCTCTAGTCCCCTAGACCAGAGCTATTGGCAATCTTCTTTTCTACAAGAAAAGAAGCGATAGTATAGTACTTAGCGGGCCGTATTCATAATGCAAAGAGCTAAACTTGAGAGCCAGACTCCCCCTCAATTTGAATCCTAGCTCTGACATTTAGTAGCTGTGTAACCTTGAGCAAGTTATTTAACCTCTCCCTGTTCCCGTTTTCTCATCTGTAAAAGAGGACTCTGCCTGATAGGGTTATTGTGGAATTTAATGAGGTATAGGCACAAAGCACTTAGAACCGTACAAGGCACATAACTCAGGCTCTATGTCTCTGCTGTTACCTCACTGTAACTACTCTAGACTGTGCTTCATTTGTGGGCTCATCGGGGCCCAGGACCATTTCTTATTTGCCCTTTAGTAGACAACTCTTAGACAGCGCCTGGCACACAGAAGACAGCAATAAACACCGTTGACTACAGGTGACAATTTATCTAAGGCCTAGAAATCTGTATCTAGCACCAGGAAGATAATGAATTGTCATCACTAAAAGCTGACAATATCATACATCACAAACTCAAAGAAATACATTTACCTTGTGATGGCAGTGTTAAACCAGTGTCTCCCAAAGGGTCTTTAATGAAACACCAGTCCTGCAAAATAATCCACAAAAATGAATTCAGTGGGCAAATAAGCTTGGGAAATGGTACACACACAACTGGACTCACATCAGAATAATAAAGGCTCTGAGAAGTTCTGTAGGGATGTGGAGTGTTAATAGACAGGCACAAGTTCTTTGATATTTCTCCCTTTAAGAATTAGAGTTTATCTCCCCTCCTGTTGCATAAAGGTTGAACTTAGTGACCAAATTCTAATGAATAGATTATGGCAGAAGTGACAGTGTGTTGCTCCCTGTCATGAGGTGAGATCATAAAAGGTTCTGGAGTCTTCTCCTTGTTTTCTCGCTTGGATCACTCACTCTGGGAGAAGCCAGTTGCTGTGTGTCAAAGAAAAGCCCAGGCAGCAAAGAAGGAATGCCTCCCTCCAACAGCTTCATGAGTGAGCCTTATTGGAAGGGAACCCTTCAGTCCCAGTCAAGCCTTCAGATGACTGCAGCCCTGGGCTGCATCTTGACTGCAACCTATGAGATACTCTGACCCAGAACCACCCAGTGAAGCTGCTAAATTTGGGGGAAGTTTGTTATGTAGCAATAGATAATTAAAGCATAATGAAGCATGTTTAACTGTATATAATCCAGTGTTTGACCCTGGACCCTCTTCCATGCAGTACTCATCAACACTGCAGCCCACACCCTTGTTAGAATGTTAAAAATCACTTTACAATTACATACTACCAAGTTTCTCTGAAGCTTGCTTTAAATCTTTTAGAAATAAACTTTTTTGTCTTTTTAAATTGTTCTACAATTGATACTTAAAAAAAAAAAAACCACTGTCATACTATTCTCTCTAGGTTTTTCAAAGATCAGATTTAACATCTTTGCTTTGCTAAAATGCCACCTTCTCCTTGTAAGAATAGTTTATTTTACTTGCATTAACCATAAATTCATGTGTGGCTTTAAAAATACATTGCAAATTTTATTACTGAAGCACATTTTAATGTGCCTTATTTAAATTATTTTCCATCAGATTCAAATCAAGTATTAAATATTTTATCTAAAATAAAAGAATTTGAGCACTTCCTAGAAGTGATTCTTTCTCAAAAGAAAAAAATCTTTCCAGTTTAATGATATTACTATATCAGCTTTTTAGATGCTCACTTAAAAAGAAATTAATACCTCTAAATAAATAATAACATCAATGGTGCAGGCTTTGTTTTAGTATGTTCAGATCTACGCCTCATAAATATTCAAAGGACCCTGAGGTTAATCAGTATTGTCCTTGGGTGGTTTATCAGTTTTAGGTTGTCTATAATAGGCTTGCTTTCAAGTTCAGTGCAGTCAGTGTGGCAACTGCTTAATTATAGCTTTTTAGACATTTCAATTTCCTCTACTTACTTTGCGTGAAGAGAAGCCCTTTGAAGCTCAAAGACTTAGCCACCTCCCTACTTTATAAAGCAGTTTTGAGAGAGCACAGATTTTCACCAGTTAAGGGAAAGCAGACATTTTCTGCCATTGCATTATGAGAAGAGATGGATAGAGAGGCTGAGTGGGGAGACTGGGCATCTTTCTCTGTTCCTGAACTACCTCTCCTCAATTTGTCTTCATCATTGGCTTTGAAGTGAATATCTAGACCACCAGACGTATCAATGTTCAAATGTAAGAACCAAACACATCCCAAAGCCAAACGTAAAGAATTTTTAGTTTTACTACTTAATCTCTGATCTTGTGTTTTACATTAACTTAATCTCTGATCTTCCCAAATAGTTTGAATAATTGAGAGGACCTAAATGACAGCTAAAGGGTACAATTTCTTCATAGTTGGTTAACTTTATTGAGCTACTTTTCTTCAGTTCCACAGTGAAACTAATGACAGTATAACATAATATGTATTTCTATTATTTATGGTTGTGGGCTTTAGAATTTTATGGATTATCAGGGAAGAGGGATAAATTAGGAATTTGGGATTAACAGATACACACTACTATATATAAAATAGATGAACAACAAGGACCTACTGTATAGCACAGGGAACATATTCAATATCTTGTAATAACCTATAATGGAAATGAATCTGAAAAAGAATATATATATGTGTGTATATATATATATATATATATATATATGACTGAATCACTCTGCTGTACACCTGAAACACTGTAAATCAACCGTACTTCAATTTTTAAAAAATAGATAAATAAATAAATAAGAACTGTACGGATTCTAAGACAGCACTACTAATAGACAGCAATGAGTTAAGCACAGTGTTAGACCATTTACATATATCATCTGTCTTTATCCCCAGCACAGTCCTAGGAGATGAGACATATTTTTAGCTCTGTTTTACAAGAAGGAAACTGAGGCTCAGAGAAGTAGCTTGTATCAGAGCTTATAGTTGAAAATAGATTTGTCTTGACGTCAGAATCACAAATAACTATAGGAGCTATTATAACTTTGTTACAGTAATTTTTGTCCCCTAAATTATAAAAACATCTGTTTATAGGACGTCTTTTAATTCAATTGTTACCTATAACCACAGACTCCAATATAAAGACAGAAGGTGCAGCTGGCATTAAAGATTGTATCTGCTTTCCCATTATACCTTTAAGCACATCAGGTATATCAGTTCTACAATCAACTGTGATAACTAGAGAAACAACAAATGCCCCAGAGGAAGCATTTTCTAGTGATTATATCATAGATACATAATAATATCTTTATAAGCTAAGCAGGAAAACATTCTCAGAAGCGTATTGTTCAGGTCAGTGATTTTAAAATAATTCCATAGGATGAATAGCCCCTCTGTCAGAATAAAAGTTGTGGAGCAAATTCCATTATAATTCTCTTTTCTCAGTCACTTGGAACTTTCTCAAAAAGTCTCTTTCCAAGTGAAGCTGTCCCTGGTGGCTGCCTCCCAAATGTGATTTTTTTCTTTAAGTTAAAGGAAAGTTTGTTTCTCCATCCAAGAAGGAAATAGTTATTCAACCACTTTTTTCAAAGCCTTTTAAGTATAAATACCTCAAAACTCCCACTTTTAAATATTTAAGATTTCATGTAAAATTAGGTAGCACTCGATTATTCTTTTTGTTACGTCACATGAGAAATCAGGAAAACAATTCATCTAGAATTGTACAAAGTTCAGTAAATTGTTCCTATATTCAAATCTGGAGTAAAAGCAGGACTGGTTTTATAGAGCTACAGTTGGATTGAACTTCACTAAACATTTGACTGAAGTTTCATTCACAGTGGTTTATCTATATAACCAGTCATGGAGTCAAGATAAAGCATCACAGCTTCCTCTGTTCACATGCCATTAAGGCCTGTGACATAGCTGGCATATCTATCCCTGTAGTATCAATATTTGCCTCTGTGCCTTTGGTAATATGCCTCTATTGAGAGGTTTTTTTTTTTTTTTTTTTTTTAAGGTGATCTCAGCAGCTGCTTAGGAACTCAGATGTCAAGGTCTCCTCTGGGCCTTCAGATTGACCAAGTAAACATCTCTACCCCACCTCCCTAACCAGAGAACGCAGACGCTAGGTCTCTGCATGCAAATGAATTCCCAAGTATCGTTTCAGAAAACTTTGTAAGGTAAGCACACACATGCGGCTATTTCAAAAAGCATTTCACTTGCAAAATCTGTTGAACTGGACATTGTCAGATATTATTCAGAACAAAGTTTAAAAAATCACTTTGTAGCATGTAAAATATAAGAAGTATAAACCAGCCAGCAAATTCATAAACAATCCAAACTCAGCAATCTCCTGATCACCTGAGCCGTTTGCTTGTGCCTGCTACCAGAACTCTAAAACTAAACCGTGCTGCCATTGTTGTAGCACTTTATAAGCAATACAGATCAAATGGGATTGTAAATTGTATATTGCTTTAGATAAACTGGTTTGGCTGCAAATTACCAAAAAAAAAAAAAAAAGTTGATTGAACAAGCTAGAAATATTTCTCTTGTGTTTAAAAAGTCTAAAGGCAATTGATCTTGGTTGGAATGGCATTCCCCAGTGGCAGGAACCCCCTCCTTCCAGGTGGCTGCCTGGCTGTGTGAAGCTTCCATTCCAAGATCACTTCATGTTCAAAGATGGCAGCTAACGCTTCGGACATTGTATTTCCATTTCAGTCTGTGGGAAGAAAGCATGAAGAAGGGGCATGCATTGGCTCCTTTCTCCCAGCACTTGGACTAGAACTTACTCACATGGTCACACCTGGCTACAAGGGAAGTTAAGGAATGTAGCCTTTATTCTGGAAAGACATATGTCTAGCTAAGACTCAGGACTTCTCTTTTTGAGAAGAAGGAAAGAATGGTTATTTGAGGTAAAACTGTGATTAATGGATAAAATAAAACAATAAAGTTATAGTAATTACAGAAAATGAGGAGGAGTGGTAGGCTGAGATATTCGAATTGAATTAAGCAGGAACACAAAAATCTATGATTGTGGGCTACTTTCTTTTATCCGTTACTTTCACAAGGTCTTCTAAAGGTCTTGGAAGTCGAACATCTTGAAAGTTAAGATCTAGCTTAAAGATCTGCACATTCCAAAGCAAAGTGGATATTTGTCGATTAATGAGAAATTCAGATTGTGTAGTTAGCAATCTCAAGGTTGAGAAAATTCCACATTAAATCAAGAGTTGTCCTGGTTGCTACTCTATGGTATGTTTATGCTTAAATATTTATGATCTCTCAGAAAGATCTTATTCCTAAGAAAATATGTGTCATGTCATCCTAGCTATTTAGCACTTGGCTTTAGTGTACATTGTTCAAATATTTTAACAACCTAAAATTCTCACTTTCCCTACATTTTTCTATTTAAACAAGAGAAAAGGTATTTTGTTCAATTAAATATAAAAAATAGAGTACATACTATTTAAGAATGCAAGTGATTTCCTTAGAAAATACATAATGAGTAATTTGAATGGTCTTTAGATGGCTGTGGTTAAGAGTGCAGATTCTTCCATTTACTAAAGATGTGATGTCGGGTGATCTAACTTCTCTGAGTTTCAGGTTGTTTGTTTGAAATTTGGAAGAACCTATTTCAAAGGCTTTTCATGAGGATTAATGAGCTTATGTATGTATATTTGGCATACACTAAGAAGTCAATAAAATTTAAGGATGTATTACAGACCAGTATTGTCTGTTTCAATCCAACTACTTATAATTTTATGCTCACGCTCAGCTTTTCCTTTCAAAAATTTCCAAGAAGTTGTCAGATTAAGAGTTTTCAAGCTAGGCTTATGTTTTAAAATTTGTTTAATATTTATGAAATATTATATAATTATATATAAAAGCACACATTACTATGCTCTAGTAACAAAGTAAACAGGTGGAGGTTAGAGATATATAATTATGGGAAGTGAGCGCTATCATTCCCAGAGCAACTAAAATATAAAAAGTCAAAATCAATATGCCCTTTTCTTTTAACGTTCATTTAATTTTTTAGAATTACATGTTTATAATTTTCTCTTTGCTGAAAAGGATGTTCTCTTCAAAGATACTTTAGTAGTTAGTGCATTGAAATATGTCTACATCGATATTTACATCCACGTATTTTAAAGATTTTGCCACTTGCATGGAAGTTATGTCTTTTAATAACTCATCTGTGGTCCAAGACCTACAAAAGAGCCTTGTTCAAGATATAATGAACACAGGTACCAAGACTGCTTTAGCTTCCAGTTCCTAAGCCCAAGTTGTAACCGCATTTGCTATAATGGAGCAATATATTATCTTGGAATGAACTGTGGAAGCACTTTTCTTTGTTGCACTAACATAAAATTTTAGAGAATAAATATATCACAGCGAAGAAAAGGAAAATGTGAAACATTGCATCATTTGTTTGCATTTTATATAAACATCAATATTGCTTTTTCCAAAGAAAATATGGAAGAATATTAATTCTGAAAAAAATAAGTATTGTTAGGGAGCCAAGCACATGAGATATCTGTCTTACAGTTTTATTAAATAAAAAGCTCCACTAATAAAGAATATTGTGTTACCTTTGGTTTCTATTCTGCAATTTTTTACATAGGCAAAACCTCCTCTGCTTTCCTGGAAACATGTTTCAATTAAGTACGATGAGCATATTTCAATTAAGGTTTATATTTCGTATGTAATGTCACAGATGTTAATGCCTACAACCATAAATACACTCAAGAGTCACATGGCTGTAAAAGAGGGTTCCATTCTCTGTTTCTGATAGTGCATATATGTAACCCCAAATGTGTACATAGCTAGCACTTACAATTGACAAGTATTTCTTGTTGAAGTCATGTCAACATAATGCCAAACCACTAAATGTTCTTGCTGCCAGCTTTCCAGTCCAAAAATCTAAGCACTGCCTCATCTTAAAAGTCCCTTTACATAAGAATTAACATTAAAAATCCCACTCCTGGGCATATATCCGGAGAAAACTCTTAATTCGAAAAGATACATGCACCCCAATGTTCACAGCAGCACTATTTACAATAGCCAAGACACGGAAGCAACCTAAATGTCCATCAGCAGATGAATGGATAAAGATGTGGTACATATATACAATGGAATACTACTCAGCCATAAAAAAGAATGAAATAATGCTATTTGCAGCAACATGGATGGACCTAGAGATTATCACACTAAGTGAAGTCAGAGAAAGACAAATATCATATGCTATCACTTATATGTAGAATCTAAAATATGATACAAGTGAACTTACTTACAAAACAGAAACAGACTCACAGACACAGAAAACAAACTATGGTTACCAAAGGGGATAGCATGGGGAGGGATAAACAAGGACCTACTGTATAGCACAGGGAACTATATTCACTATCTTGTAATAACCTATAATGAAAAAGAAGATATATATGTATAACTGAATGACTTTGCTGTATACCAGAAACTAACACAACATTGTAAATCAACTGTATTTCAGTTAAAAAAAAGAATTAACATTACAGCATCAATTTTAACCATTTTCTGGCTAATGGTTGTAGGTTGAAATGCTCCTAGAGATAACTGCAGAGAGAGGTAAAGTCAGCTCTTAATGATCCACTCTGTTGGAGGGATGCAGAGGCATAGGTCATCCCAAATGACAGACGTTGGGAAAACCACTTCAGCAGCAGGCATTGTTGTGGTCATATTTGAATATGGGCTCTAAGAATCAAATTCCAAGCTAAGGTCCTATTAATACTACTTGCCCCAGGAACTTGAAGTAGTTGCCCAATGTCCCCAAGTTTCAGGCTGATGCTCATTCAATCATCTTCTTAAGTATTTGCTTTTCAAAGGACCTACTGGGACTTCACTGCATACAAAGTCAACAGCTGAGATGTTGACAAATATATTGGGAGGAAGATGTGGGTTTTCACTTGAAAGTAGCAAATGTATTCCACTGGGTAATTGAATAGAAATGTCAACAACACAGGGGTCTGCAAAGACTGAGCCGTCCACAGTCATAAGAGTGTGCTGGTTGGCCTGTCCACAGAAAGGCTAATATATTAGAGCTACTGGCTTATTTTCTTTTCACTCTGAGGCAGGGGTATAGCATGATCATAACATTAGAAGCATGAAAAAGTTATGGTCTAGCAAAAGCTTTCTGGTGATTGAATGAAACCTACCATTTGATTTTAGTTTAGGATTAAAACAATGAAGTTGACAGGTTTCTTTTTTTCCAAACTGACCATTTGACTTTTGTGTATTAAAACTGCTAAACTGATTTCATCACTACTACTCTTGACCTTCCTCTGAATGGTGTCTCTTTAGTGAAACCACCCACATGATTTTTCTCGTGCCGTCTTTTTTTTTTAGTAAAACTTTTGGAAGAAACACAACAACCTTGTTTTCTTTTATTTGGTTTCCAAATGATTGTAAACATGACATCAGTGTTTAAGGAGAACACCCTTTACAAAACTCAACGGAAATCCTTGTAGACAAAAAGATTGTGGCAAAAGAAGTATGTTTTCTCTTTTGTTCAGTAACAAGCTCAAAGTTTCTTTCTCACTGGCTTAAATGTTGATTTGGTTTGCAGTCACTTTACAGATTTTAATCTTTGATATTTTTGTTTTAAGGTACCAGTGTGTAGTGGGTTGTATGTCCCCAAAAATATATGTTCCAGTCCTAACCCCTGGAACCTGTAAATGTGACTTGATCTGGAAATAGTGTCACTGCTCATGTAATTAATTTAAGGATCTCATGATGAGATCATCCTACATTCAGTGTAGGCTCTAAATACAATGACGGCTGTCTTTATAAGAGAAAGGAGAGGGAGATTTGAGACACAGATACACAGAGGGGAAGATGGAGGCAAAGACTGACATGATGAGTCTGAAAGCCAAGGATTGCTAGTAGTCACCGGAAACTAGGAGAGAGGTATAGAACAGATTCTCCCAGAGTCTCCAGAAGAAACCTTCCCTGCCAATTTCTCGATTTCATACTTCTGGTCTCCAGAGCTGTGAGATAACGAATTTCTGTTGTTTTAAGTCCCCCAGTTTGTGATCATTTGTTATGGCAGCCCCAGGAAACTAACACACAGTGTATGCCTATACAGATCTTGGTACAGGTCTTTCTTTCCAGATGCTGTCAGAATATGTTAACAATTACAGCCACAGGAGGCAGAACAACTGATGCTTCACCACCAGCTGCTTTATCACAGAGGTGAGTACCCATACAACCATTTGTTGGCATCAGTTGGTGGAAACACGTAGCCAGATAAAAAGCCAATGGTAATGAGGTGGATGGACCTAGAGTCTGTCATACAGAGTGAAGTAAGTCAGAAAGAGAAAGACAAATACCGTATGCTAACACATATATATGGAATTTAAGAAAAAAAAATGTCATGATGAACCTAAGGGTAAGACAGGAATAAAGACACAGACCTACTAGAGAATGGACTTGAGGATATGGGGAGGGGGAAGGGTGAGCTGTGACAAGGCAAGAGAGAGGCATGAATATATATACACTACCAAACGTAAGGTAGATAGCTAGTGGGAAGCAGCCGCATAGCACAGGGAGATCAGCTCGGTGCTTTGTGACCACCTAGAGGGGTGGGATAGGGAGGGTGGGAGGGAAGGAGACGCAAGAGGGAAGAGATATGGGAACATATGTATATGTATAACTGATTCACTTTGTTATAAAGCAGAAACTAACACACCATTGTAAAGCAATTATACTCCAATAAAGATGTAAAAAAAAAAAAAAAGAAAAGCCAATAGTTTCCCTGAAAATATCATTGTTGAGGACTAACGGCACGATTTCTCGTATGCCTTCGAAGTACAGATTTCCTTGACCAGGTAAGGCCAACACTAACTACTACAGTTACCAACATGACTTATGACAAACGCTTGTTCTCTGTGACAATGTAAGTCAGATGACAACATCTACCATGTCCTGAAGGCAGCACGTTGTTTGCCGAGCATAATATAATTCTTCTTTCAATTGTTCTTAACTTGCACGCTATGAAATGACTTACCGCCCCTGGAAAAGAAGAATAAAGTTGAAAGGAAGGAAAGAGAGAAAGGAAGAAAGAAAGAAGGGAGAAGAGGGAGGGAGGGGGAGAAGAAGGGAAGAATGCACAGAAAAAAGAAGAAAATCCGAGGGAGAGAAGGAGGGAAAAGGAAGAGTCCTACTGATATGTGGAATGTGGAAGATACCTCATTAAGCATTAAAATCACATTGCTTTGAATATGTTGTTAAACCAAACTTCTGCTGTCTTCTTAGTTGACTGCCAAATGAATTGGCACAGTTGGCCAATGCAAGATACAGGAGCCCCAAAGACAGCATTGGGAGGGAGGCCAGCAGCCCAGCCTCTTAAGAGAAGCAGCAAGTCATCACAGACTTTAACTCAGACTCAGTCCTGGGTAGCAAGGCAGGTGGGCCCCTTCCATCAGCACATTAGGCTGAGATTTAGTGCCATCACAAAGCACTTCAACGTGCTGTTGAAATTCACGCAGTCTATATTTCTCATTGCATAGAAGAAGTGAACCAGTGCCAGCTACCACACTGCAAGCTTCTGGCTAATCAGAAATTGTCTTTGTAGTGGTATTTACACTAACATATTTTTCTTTTATTTTTGGATGAGGTCTTTAGTAAAACAGAGGAACTTCCTCTGCCTTTTTCCTCTTCTCCCTCTACGCCACCCGCCCCCTTCCCTCTTAATCTCATGAGTGGGGGAGGGGAAACCACAGGACAGGATATCTGGCTTTAGGCCACTATGTCCTGCAATTGAACAGTCAGCAGATGAGTCGAATGATGGTATTTAAGAACAAACAAAAGGAAAATATAAATCCTTTAGGCAGCAGATATGTGTAATTTACTCTAGTTTTCTGTTTCAACTTTTGCAAGAATGCAAGATCTTAGACAATAGCAAGTCAGAAATAGACCAGCACTAAATCTCCCTCAATTAGGGTCATAACAAAAACACTATTTATAAACATATGGTGCAACTTGATAGGATGAAAAGAATCGTGGATCCAATTTGCCATCTTCATCTACAACGTCCCAGGAGTAGTGAAAACCCTCTTCCTTGTAGAGTGAGCCATCTGAAACATTTTCAGCAAAATGTTCGGAATCCCTGGGTTCCCCAGAATGACTAGATTTGCGGCTATTAACTTGGGCTTCAGACTCCCTCTCTTCATTCTCCATCAGCCCCAATATTTATGCCTGCAAAAATGTCACTTAATGGCGCACCGGCGTTGGTGAAAACCGTAGGTATCTAAGGAAAATTAAATATCTGACATAACACCGTCAGTTATAGTGCCTCTGGTTTGTAAGCATTTGTATTCCATTCTGAGCAAATCTGCAAGATTAAAACCCCCAAAACCCAGATTTGATCCTTTGAGTCCCCATAAATAACCTTTGGCTTTTGTCAACCGTGAAATGGTTAGGTGTGGCCCAGCCTACTCTATGCCCTCACCTGCCACTGCTCCTTTCCTTACAGCCTTCTAGACGGAATAATTCAAGTCACACACAGGCACCCGGCTTTCCTACTTTCCTCTTTGACTAACTGTTCCTTGTTTGGCCTGGGCTTCTTCTCTCTCCCTGCCCCATATTTAGTCTCTTTACATTATATTTTAGAGTTATTTGTACATTGGGTCTGCTCCTAATCAACTGTAAGCTCTTTAGGGGAAGGGGCTTACTCACTTTTGTTCCCTTCTCTCCCCCTTAGCGGCACCTAGCACGCTGCTTTGCACATAGCAGACACGCCACAGTTATTTTTTGACTGCATACACAAGCAAATAAATGATGAGTAGATTAAAAGTCAGAAGATGAACATTAAATAATTGAAATAATGATTTGGGAAAGCAAAAGCAGGGAAAAGTAAATTTGAATCGTAAGTAGTTAGTACTTCGTGAGAAAAATACTTGTCCTGTGAATCATTCTACATCTTTATCCTGCGTTAAAATTTAAACTGGAGTGTTCCCACTTAAAATGTCTGTGTACATTACATGTTCCAAGGGAAGTCAAATTCATAATCAAGAGTGTATTGTATTCATAAAAGGATATTTTATTATATCAGTATTAATGTCATTTTATGCTGTCTCTTGGAGAAATGTACATTTTAAGGCTAAGACTATACCACAAAAGAAATTCTACCCTACGAGACTTCCCTGGTGGTCCAGTGGGTAAGACTCTGCTCTCCCAATGCAGGGGGCCCAGGTTCAATCCCTGGTCGGGGAACTAGATCCCGCACGTATGCCACAACTAAGAGTCCACATGCCATAGCTAAAGATCTGGCAGGCTGCCACAAAGATCCCATGTGCCACAACTAAGACCCGGTACAGCCAAAAATAAATAAATAAATTTTAAAAAAATAAAGAAATTCTACCCTAAAGTTCTGATGCCAAGCCACTAAAAATTCAGTTGTCTATACTGTGAAGCGATCCAAACACCTCAATGAATTTTTTTTCCTTGTACTACATGGTTGCTCATCTGAACAAAGAGGAATGCTTACACATTATAAGCACTTGATGGAAAGATTTATTGGAAAAGGGAAGTACAGAAGAAAGTGTAAAATAGTATAGAGTCCTTGGTAAATAACTGAATCAAAAGGAAGAGTGATCTGCCTTTCTACTAGATGTCTTTTCAGGGAGTATGGGAGCCCTTGCATGCTTTCCCAAATAATGTGGTAAAACATGATGTTAACTTTTGATTTTTATTTGCTTATTAACAACAAAGGCTTTGGGTATCATGACTCTCAGTACCGAGAAGGAAGAGAGAGAAATTGAGTACGAGACAAAAAGAGATCCAGCTTAAAAAGGCACTGAAAGCACTTTCATCACCTCCCAGAGTTTCTCTCCCTGATTCTAAACTCTGCATCCACAAAACACTTCAAGTTTCAGGAAGGGAGAGAAGGTGAGAAAGATGAAATGCTGGGGGAGAGGACAGGAAAATGGGAAGAAAGCGGGATGAGGATGAAGTGGGGATATTCAAGAGTGGTTAGAATCACACAGAAACGGGGAATGAAATAAAAGCTGCTGGGGTCACCAGAGACGAACAAGATAAACGGAAGATTTGTGTATCATGTATGACAGACTATGTCTACTACTTCTGCAGCCATAATCTAGTGGATGCCACGTACAGCACAGTTCTAAGCATTTTACATATATTAAATCATTTAACCTCATGACAGACCTACAGGGTGAAAAGCACAGAAAGCCTGACCTAAACTATCTCAAACAAAACAGGGAATATATTGGGTCGTACAAATGAACGGTCCTTCAGGCAAGGCTTTATCCAGGGCTCAAAAAATGTGTCCCTCTCTCCATTTCTTTGCTCTACTGCCACTACATTGACCCCAACCCCTGGCAGGCTGCTCCTTCCTAATACCCCAAAAGCTGCCTACAGCTGTAAGTTTAGGTGCATATTTCTTGCTCAGTCCTGGGTGGGGGCAATACAGTTCGAACAAAAGTCCCATAATTTGTTGCCCTGATTCGCCAGATTTGGTCTCGTGATTATCCCGTGAACCAAACCCAGTTCTGAGGAATGTGCTGATTGTTTTAAGCCAAGTATAGATTAACCCTGAAAGCTGGGTGCACCCAATTCCACCCAAACTAGATTGATGAGAAATTCATGGGACCATTAGAAAGGGGGCAAGAAAGGAATATTCATAAAGATAGACTCCAAAGATGGTAAAAATGGACATGAAAATAAATAAGTAACTATTCAAAAAAGCAAAGACTCAGAATCTAAAATATTTTTATGATTCAATTTTTGTTAAAAGTATACATGGGGCTTCCCTGGTGGCGCAGTGGTTAGGAGTCCGCCTGCCGATGCAAGGGACACAGGTTCGTGCCCCAGTCCAGGAAGATCCCACATGCCGCAGAGCAGCTGGGCCCGTGAGCCATGACTGCTGATCCTGCGCGTCCGGAGCCTGTGCTCCGCAACAGGAGAGGCCACAACAGTGAGAGGCCCGCGTACCGCAAAAAAAAAAAAGTATACATGTATTTTAACATATGTATATATGCTGTGCTTGTATCTATCTATACTGAATTGCAAGCAAGAGAAACCATCCCAGGCTAATTTAGGCAGAAAGGGGGAATCTTTAAAAAGGGTTTTGACTGGTTCAGAATCTCCAGGAAGTTGGTTGTCTCGGGTCAGACTGCTGAGAAGTGGACCCTGGAAGATTCTTATGCTGGTGATTTATTCAGTGATGCCAGGAGATGCCCACTGGGAGTTGGGGAAGCAGGACAGGGAAGGGGGGAAAGCCCAGCAAAGGTGCAGTCTCAAGCAAAGGTCCTCAGAGTAGCTATAGCCTGATCCCACAGAGAAACTCTGTAGTGGAAGTTACACCTCAGTATGGCCCCAACCCAAGGCCTAGGGCTGGATTTTCCAACTGTGCACCTCTAAGTCACTGGATAAGGGCTGTTCCAGGAAGGCAAATTCCCAGGACTTCTGGCTTTCCACGCATTCTGGCAAAAGCTAATTCCAGGAGCTGCAGGACAGCCCTTGAGAAAAAGATGTAGGTGCTGCTTTTTGGAAGTGAAAGAGCCTCAAGATGCTGGGGAGGAGAAGCACACAAAACAGTAAAAAGGGATCCAGTGAGATCTGGGCAAAGCACAAACACAATGCACTCCTTTGGCAGAACCAGCTTTGAGCTACGCAGCCAGTTACAATGCTGCAGACCACACCGTGCAGCTGCCCTGGGAAATCTTGAATGCTGCTGGTGCCCTGCCATTAACCCACTGCTGCTTCCAACTGCTGACTGCAGCCACTGCCCCCGTCCTCATCAGCATGGATTCCTTGTGGTTCCTGCTCTTTGAGTTCCTAACTTCTAAAGTCTAGGGGGCTAAGTGATGGAGGCTAGAATGTGTGTTTATACCTCTGCTGCAAGAGACACCAGAAAAGGGAATAGCTGGCATTTTTACCTTCTATATTGAGAGGCAAGATGTGCCCCACTAAGTATTAAGTGGGAGTTCCCAAAGCACAGGGAGGATGCTCACCTTGTGTGGCCAAAAAGTAAGAGGTGTTCTCTACACATAGACTCACAAAAGCATAAAACATTTAGAATTAACAAGACACTATTAACAGACATTACCTCTAGAGAATGAAATTAGAACATTTTATATCTTTCTGCAGTATTTGAGAATTTTATAAGGGGCTTGTTTTTTTTTTTTTTTTTTAATTTTAAAGAAGTGGTTTGCTTCTTAAAAGATCTGTCCCTTTATTAAGAACGGCTGGGCTTCCCTGGTGGCACAGTGGTTGAGAGCCCGCCTGCCAATGCAGGGGACAGGGGTTCAAGCCCTGGTCCGGGAGGATCCCACATGCCACGGAGCAACTAAACCCGTGCGCCACAACTACTGAGCCTGCGCTCTAGAGCCCGTGAGCCGCAACTACTGAGCTACATTTACTGAAGCCCGCATGCCTGGAGCCCGTGCTCCGCAGCGGGAGAGGCCACTGCAGTGAGAGGCTCACACAACGCAAAGAAGAGTAGCCCCCACTCGCTGTAGCTAGAGAAAGCCCGCGAGCAGCAACGAAGACCCAACTCAGCCAAAAGTAAATAAATAAAATAAATAAATTTATATAAAAAAAAAGAATGGCTTTTAGGAGGCCAGAATGTTTTAATTAAATTATGTACTTTCTCCTTTCAGATTTGGTGGCAACCAATCATTTTTTTTTCATTCATTTATTGAAGATTTACTGAATCTTATGCAAGGCCATGGGACATAAAGGTAAAAGACACAGCCTCTGCTCTCAATGAGGGAATGAACGGCTGTGACAAGGAGTGGGAATGACATGTCTTTGAATATTTGGGCTTTATTCTGTTTTATTTTCTCAAATATCAGCCAGACTTTAGCTTCAGATAATGTGTCTCAACTACACAGCTTTAACTAGCTTTTTTTTTTTAATTTTTAAAATTTATTTTTGGCTGCATTGGGTCTTTGTTGCTGCACACGGACTTTCTCTAGTTGCGGTGAGCAGGGGCTACTCTTCCTTGCGGTGCACGGGCTTCTTATTGCGGTGGCTTCTCTTGTTGCAGAGCACGGGCTCTAGGCGCATGGGCTTCAGTAGTTGCGGCGCGTGGGCTCAGTTGCTCTGCAGCATGTGGCATCTTCCCGGACCAGGGCTCAAACCCATGTTCCCTGCATTGGCAAGTGGATTCTTAACCACGGAGCCAACAGGGAGGGCCTTAGCTAGCTTTACTTATTTTTTTCCCTATAAAATGGAATTGGGGACTGTAAGTTGTATGTTGTCTTCATGATGATTTCCAATCTAAATGCTGTTGGTATATTTGAAAGGAGTTGCTATGGAAGTATTTACACTCTCAAACTTCATTTTTTAAAGATTTCATAAGAATTAGGTAACATCACCTTACATTTTGTGTTGGATTGCAAAAGACTTATTGCTATCCAGATGTATTCCTTTAGCTGATGGTAATATAAGCATTCTCAAAGCTCCTATTTCTAAGCCTGGGATTTAACACAGAACCATAGGTAATAAAGATGTATAAAATCTAGCATCTGAATTATTCTGTCTTCCTGACATCTCGTTTTGATTTATGAAATGTTTATGATATGGTCAAGCCAAGTGGTAGCTTGAAGGGAGGTGATTTATTCTACCACTCACTCTCAGGTCCCCAAAGCCAGCTTAGGCAGGCACCTTGCCATGTGAATGCAGCAGCAGTACCCAGCCCCTTCCTGTAATCAGCTTACCTCCCCTAAGTCTCTCCTCTCTAGAAACTCTGAAACTCCATTGCTTTCAAAAGTCATCCTGGTTGACAATGGTCCAGTTGGTTGACATAAAATAATACACGACTCTTATAGGTTGCTAAAACTATATGATTTGGAATTAATTTGTTATAAAAACCACACTTGAAATCCATCCTTACAGTCTGAAATATTACATGTAAATTCAGTTGACTAAAGCAATGGTTTCCAATCTGTACTCTGTGGAACCCTAGGGTTCCATGAAGGTGCCTTGAGGCAATGAAAGCCAGAGGCTGAGAGTGAGGCCGAGGGGTTAGAGCTTCAGACCTCTGCTTCCCTGCCCAAGATCAATGCATTTTCTCTCTTAATTTTCTACATATTCGGCTTCCATGTAAAGGTTTATTTGGAAAAAAGGTTTCTACTAATTTTTTTTAAGCGACTTTAAATTTAAGATGTGCATTCTCTTCCACTCAGAAATGTAACTTTTAAAAACTACCCTGCAGAAAAAATCGCACACATGCTCAAAGATGTATATATCAAGAACTCTGTTACCATTGCTTTGTAATAGCCGTACATTGGGAACAATCTAACATTTTTCAATAGGGGAATAGATAATCAAGCTATGATATAACCATACTATAGAAAAACACTGTACAGCTGATAAAAATGAATGGAAAGATCTTCAAGACATGTTAAGTTTTTTAAAAGCAAGTTTCAGTACAATGTGCTTAGTATGGTCCAATTTATGTAAAAATAAAGCTGTATACTTGCCTATATATTTAAGCAAATGCTTAGAACAAAGGACTAGAAGGTTATAGTATGTCAATTTTTTCCAGTGATTATCTCTGGGAGGAGAATATGTAGCGTTGGTAGGCTGGTAAAGAAAGATTGTCACACTTTCATATTTTCCTCCAAATTTTTCTGAATTGTTTGAATGTTCTACACTTAGATTTTATTCCAGTATAGCTTGTGAACATTAATAAAGGAAATATTTTTTACAGAGCTTGAAACCAACTGGGTGAGTCATCATGGTGCTAATGAAACCACGAATATCTGCCTTTTTCCTACATAGGCAAGTTAGCGCCACATACAGAATATCTCCATTTGGCAAAGACTGCACCTACTAACCCCAGACCAGCTTTCACAACCACATATGCCATTGTCACAGTCAGATCAGGTGAGAGAGTGTGACTGGTTTATTGCCCTCAGCTTACAGCATGTACCTTATTGACAGGTTTGTGGCTTTGTCCTTTGTTCTTTGTTTTAAACCATACCGTACCATTTATCCATTTACAGTACACAACTCTAGTATATTCACAGAGTTGTGACACCATCACCACAATCGATTTTAGAATATCTTTATAACCCCCAAAACACACCCCTTACCCATTAGCAATCATTCCTTATCCCCCTCCCCATCCTCTGTAAACCACAGGTCTATTTTCTGTCTCTATAGATTACCTATTCTGGAAGTTTCATATAAATGAAATCATAAAACATGTGACCGTTAGAATCTGGCTTCTTTCAGTTAACATAATGTTGTCAAGGGTCATCCATGCTGTAGCATGTGTCAGTATGTCATTCCTTTTTATTGCTGAGTAATATTCCCTTATGTGAATATACCACATTTTGTTTATTCAGTCACCAATGATGAACATTTGTGTTGTTCCCACTTTTTGGTTATTGTGAATAATGCTGCTCTCCACCTTCACGCATAAGTTTTTGTATGGACCTATGCTTTCATTTCCCTTGGTAATACATCTAGGAGTGGAATTGCTGCGTCATATGATAATTCTACTTTTAACATTTTGAGGAACAATCAGACTTTTCCAAAGAGGGTGTACCTATTTACATTCCCACTAGCATATCCTTGCCCAAACTCGTTTTACCTGTCTTTTTGATCAGGGTCTTCCTAGTAAGGGAGAAGTAGTTCCCATATGTTCTTGTGTATTTGAGAATGACCACATGTATTAATTAGGTTTCTGCTACAATAGCATTTCATAATAAAAACAACGTCAAACTTCAGTGGTTTTAACCACAGGCATCTATTTCTCCCTCATGAGTTCACACGTTGCCTGTGGCTCTATTGGGCTTGGCTGGGCATTGGTTCTGATCCATTTCATGAGTCCTTATCGTAGGACCAGCGAGTGCTCTTCTCATAAGGGAGCTGAGAATCTCAAACAGCAAACAGAAATACCTCATGGCCTAAAACTGGAACATGTCACTTCTGCTCTCAAACCACTGTTGAAAAAATTCATGTCACCAAACCCAGCTTCAGTGGAGCTGATAAGTAAACTTGGTTTCCAATGGCAAAGTGTATGAATGTATAATTTTATTAAGTATAGAGGTAAAATGTTGGGAACAATAATCCAATCTACCTTACCACTCAACTCTCTATCTCCAGTTCTCTCCCCTTTCTTGTTTTCTAACATGGCTTAGCCATTGTGTGTTATATGTTGCTGTCACTCAAAATTTAGTATGTCTCAAATCTCAGAAACCCTTTTCATTCCCCCAAAGAACTCCTCCTCCCAACCTCTCCATCTAGGCAACAACACCCAAATTTGGAATTACTGGAAGCTCAAATAATTAAGAATTAGAGTGCCCTCGTCTCATCAGGCTTTCTTCTCTTTTATATCAAACGCTGCTAGCTTCTACCCAATATTTCATTTTCTCTTCTTTCTTAAAAAAAAAAAACTGATTTTATTCAGAGTAGCAATGTGCCTTTTTCACAGCCTCCCTCATTTTGTAGCTGAGGTTGATCCTGGGACGAAAATCTCCTGTGGATTTCTGGAAACCTTTGGTTTCGTTGTCATTTTCTCCTTATTGCTGTTGTCTAGGACATGGATGTGAGACTAGAGGCGGAGTGGCAAAATTTTAGCCATGAGGGTGACCATAGATGAAAGCCACATGCTAAGAATCGGGGTGCAGAATGGAAGAAGGAACATGGAACACTGATAACCATCACAGAGTTCCGCCTCGCCTGGCCTGCCCACTTCTGGAATGTTTGTTACGTCATTCTCTTGTTGATCAAGCATCAGTGTCTCTACATGGACTACCAAATAATTTAGAAATTTTTAAAGTGGTAAGAGTTCCAAAATTCTCTCTAAACTTCTAATCTTTCATGTCATGCTTATTCCTTGTTCTTTCGACCAACCACCCACCCAATTTCCATTTTTTGTCCTTCTCAGGCTTGCTTGTGCCCCACCTACCTGGAGGTCCATGCTGGTGGCTTAAGTCATCCAAGTTCCCTTGCTTGTTGGCTTCTTGTTGAGTTTGGCCACGGGAAGCACTGACATAAGAAAGCAGAGCAGAAGGAGAAAGAGGTCAGGGTATTTCTTCCCGTCTGTTCGCTGCTTTGGTGCCTCTTCTCTGGCAGGGGTCACGGGCCTCTGCGACCTCAGCTCCCACCAAATAGCCCTTCCCCCAGGGCTCCAATGTTCAGTAGGGTCTTAATGTTTTTTCCTTTGCTTGCTTTGCTTAACCCTTCAGTCCTAGGGTGGTAATGGCTCCCCAATATTGCTAGTGTCTGGGGGCCTCAACATTCCTTGTTCGTTCCTATAACTCTGCCCAATCTCTATATGTGGTCCTTCCAGTCCAGTGCCTTCCCAAGAACCATCTGCAGTGAATTGTTTCCAGCTGGTCTCTGACTAATGCAGTAAAACCTCTCTTGGTATAAGTGCTTCAGTTTGCATTTCAGCAATATTTCCCATAATCTTCCCTTTGCTTGAAATCCCTTTCCTCCCATCTCTATCTAGCTGTCCTTCCAGGCCCTCTCAAACACCACTGCTCCCATGTAGCCTCCCTTAATTCCCATACCATGGAAATCTCTTCTTTCCTTGAACTCACTCAGCACATACTTGAAAGTGATTATCTTTTTTTCTGCTTTAAATTATAGTGATTTTTGTACATGTAACTCTGGCCAGTTTGTAAATTCTTTGAAGACTGAACCTACACCTAGGTCTGATTGTTTTTGTTTTTCTCTCTCTCCTTAATGTTCCTCCTTGAACTCTGCCTCCCTCCCCCCAAAGCACCTGAAACAAAGCTTGGTACCAAATGGGTGTTCTATCATTCATTTTTATTACTATTTATTACTACTTATTACTATTATAATAGATACTAGTTACTAATTTATTACAATGTACACTTTACAAAAACTTATGGACATGATGGCACAGACTATAATTTCCCTTAGGTGGTAATGCAGTTGTTACATTTAAAATGCACAATAATCATTCACCTATGATACATATATGACAGGGAATTTTATTTTTATTTAAAAGTTTTCTGATGATAAATCTGGTTTTCTCCCAATACTTTTCTTGGGTATCAAAGACAAAAATCATGTATGGGCAAATATTCATTGGTAATTGAGGTTTTTTAACATTATGAGTTGGAATTGGAGTTACAGAGTTATCTTCTAATCCAGTCTTTTAAAGCTGTGTCCTGGGAAGTGCCAGAGAATCTTTCCAGGAGTGGGGTTATACTGAGAAGGCTTCAGTAGGCTTTCACTTGAAGAAGGATTCTGGTCTTCAAAAGGAGTGAAAACAATTTCTCTAATCTCACCTCCTACTCCAAATATTCCCACAATGTACTTTGTTTAGTCGCTAAGTCTCTGCGTATAAACATCTCCATAACTTGGAGTTCACTGACTGTGCATTAAGATAATACAGTGTGGATTCAAACAACCCTAAATTTGGAAAGATCTAGCTTATATTTGGCTGAAATCTGATGACCCATCCTTCTTCTGCTTGAAGCAATAAAGAATATATCTAAAGTTACTTCCTCAAAATGGCAGTACTTTACAACGGTGATCATCTTACCACAAGTCTTTCTTTAGGCTAAAAAACCCATTTCCTTCAAATGGTCTTTGTATGACTTATTTGGAATACCTACCTGGGTCACATGTTATTAGTCAAAATCACTCTTAAAACACAATGCCTAGAACTAAATATAATTTTCCTGATGTACACTGACAAGGGCAAAACATAGTGATATTATTATCTTCTCTATTCTGAGTATTTAAAAGCCAGTTTTAGGAACTCTCGGTTCCTGAACTGGCATGTAAGGAGCTTATAAGTTGCTATTCTGTCCTAACAAGTAAAAAGCTGAACAAACTAAGAAAAAATTATTCTTAGATGCATAAGAGCAGTAAGATCACATGGCAATCACTACCTCAAAAACTGGAGACAGGTGAATATAGAGAATGACAACTTCCCAGAGCAGAAACCTCTGCAGAACCAGTACTGGGGTAAGAAAATCTGAAATGTAGTTGATGAAGTGCTAAAACAATAAGACAAGAAAAGGAAATTAAAGTATACAGATTGGGAAGGAAAAAAATAAAACTGTTTTTGTTCATAGATGATGTGATTATGCAGAAAATCTAAAACAACTGACAAAAAAACTCCAGGAACTAATAAGTGACTAGGGCAAGGTTGTAAAAACAAGGTTAATATATAAAAGTCATCTCTTTGGGGCTTCCCTGGTGGCGCAGTGGTTGAGAGTCTGCCTGCCAATGCAGGGGACACGGGTTCGAGCCCTGGTCTGGGAAAATCCCACATGCCGCAGAGCAGCTAGGCCCGTGAGCCACAACTACTGAGCCTGCGCGTCTGGAGCCTGTGCTCTGCAACAAGAGAGGCCGCGATAGTGAGAGGCCCGCGCACCGCAATGAAGAGTGGCCCCTGCTCGCTGCAACTAGAGAAAGCCCTTGCACAGAAACGAAGACCCAACACCATCAAAAATAAAAAAATAAATAAATTTTTTTTAAAAAAAGTCATCTCTTTGTTATATACCAGCAGTGAACAAGTGGAATTTGAAGTTAAAACCATTTTACCGTTCATATTAGCACCCCCCAAAATGAAATACTTTGGTATAAATCTAATGAAATATGTACAAAATCTACATAAGGAAAGCTACAAAACTCTTCTGAAAGATATGAAAGAACTAAATAAATGGAGAGATATTCCATGTTCATGATTAGGAAGACTCAATATAGTCAAGATGTTAGTTCTTTGTAACTTGATCTATAGATTCAGCACAATCCCTATCAAAATCTCAGCAAGTTATTTTGTGGACTTCAGCAAGCTGATCCTGAAGTTTATATGGAGAGTCAAAAGATGTAGAGTAGGGCTTCCCTGTTGGCGCAGTGGTTGAGAGTCCGCCTGCCGATGCAGGGGATGTGGGTTTGTGCCCCGGTCCGGGAGGATCCCACATGCCGCGGAGCGGCTGGGCCCGTGAGCCATGGCCGCTGAGCCTGCGCGTCCGGAGCCTGTGCTCCGCAACGGGAGAGGCCACAACAGTGAGAGGCCCGCGTAACGCAAAAAAGATGTAGAGTAGCCAGCTCAGTATTGAAGGAGGACTCAAAGTCAGAGGACCGACACTATTCTACTTCAAGATTACTGTGAAGTTACAGTTATCAAGACAGTATGGTGTTCACAAAAGAAAAGACAAGTAGATCGATGGAATAGAATAGGGAGCACAGAAATAGATCCACACAAATATAGTCAACTGATCTTTGACAAAGGAGCAAAGAAAATAAAATGGATCTAAAAAACAAAACAAAACAAAACAAACAAAAACAGACTTACAGAGAACAGATGGGTGGTTGCCAGAACAGAGGAGGTGGGGGATGCAAAATAGCTGAAGGGGTTTAAGAAGTACAAACCTTCACTTATAAAATAAATAAGCCATCAGGATGTAATATACAGCATACGGAATATGGTCAGTAATATTACAATAACTTTGTATGGGGACAGATGTTTACTAGAGTTATCGTGGTGATCATTTCATAATGTATGCAAGTGTCAAATGACTGTGTAGTATGCCTGAAACTGATATAATATTGTACGTCAGCTATATTTCAATTAAAAAAAAGAAGTACAACGGAGCAAAGACAGTTCTTTCCAATAAATGGTGTTGGAACAACTGGACATCCAAATGGAGAAACCTCTCAGTTGAGTCAGTCCCCTTTAAAGAGCTTTCCCAGAAGTACTTCTGAAGACTTCTGCTTATATTTCATTGAGCACCACAATCTAGAAGGGAGGCTGGGAAATGTAGTTTCATGGTTGGGCATGTTGCCATACTCAACACTGTAAGTGTTCTTTTACAAATTAGAAGGGCAGAATGAACATTAGGTGGGAAACTAGCAATATCTGTTTCTTAGTCTGATATGTAATCCAAGGAATTGTTTTTAAATCACTGTTTCCACCCTATACTGATATGGCTGATTTTTCCTCCTTTTGAGACTAATTCCCCTCATGAATACTTCATATTCATCATCTCAAATTATAGTATGGGTTGTTGAGACCTTTTTCAATCTTAAATTTGGGCATCAGTAGAGTTAGCTATCCCTTCTACCTTTAGGATATCTGAAAATCTGTAAATTATGCCAGGATGCTGATAGAAAAGACTACCTTGGAAGTTGATGTCAGCACAAAGGAATACACAACATCCAAGCCATATTTCTTCATCTTTTCACAAGGATGTCATAAAGATTTTTATCAAGTGCTTACTTAATTCCAGGTATTCTATTTTAATATATATATACAGTAGAATACAGTGAAGCCATTAGAAGTGGTCTTGTAGAACATTCATTGACATGGAAAAAAATTCTTGATATATTATTTACATAAAAAATAGGTTATGAAACAGAATGTGCAACATGAACCTATAGTAGTTCATTTAAAGTCTAGAAGGATTCAAATGTTACAGGGTTATCTATGAGTTGTGGGATAACTGGCAATTTTTTTTCTTTGCTTTTCTGTCACCTCCATTTTCTAATATAATAAATATAACTGATCCAAAAAAGAAATAGATCCTTCTAGAAGCATTGTAGAAAATGGATTTTTTAAATGTAAGACTGACCGTCAGGAGACCAGAAAAAAAGACATTGGAGTTGTCCAAATGAGAAATGGAGAAAGTTCTAGCTAGGGTAGAGACAGTGGAAGTACAGAGTAGACAGATTGAAGGAACATTTAGAAGGCAGAACTGGAGGGACTTGGTGATCGTTTAATGTGCAAAGAGGAGGGTTTAAAGTGAGTCCCAGCTAACAGTGATTTCTAGCTAAGAAAATCACTCATTTAAAGTTATTAATTGGTAAATAAAAAAGAAATTAGCTTTAGGGGAAAAATCATGGGCCAGTTTCTATGGTTATATAACAAACCACCTCAAAATTTAGTGGTTTAAGAATAAAAACATTTATTTGATACTAATAAAATGCAATTGGGGCAGTGCTCAGCAGGGGTCTCTCCTCTCTGAACAGCTTCACATTAGTTTGGGGTGGCTTAGAGGCAGGGGTTGGGGGGGGCCTAGAATTATCTGAATGTGTGACCTCTCCCCATGTCTCTCCAGTATGGTGGCTTCAGGAATTTCAAGGTACTGAGAAGAGACAGAGATAGAGGTAGAGACAGAGATGGAGTGGGGGTGGAGAGAGGGAAAGAGGAAAGGATGGAAAGCAACACAGATGATGTGTTTCCATGCTGGACATTACTTCACTGTCAGCCCAAAAAGATACAGCAGGTGGGTGGCTTGGTACGTGTAGTGCAAACACTTAGGACATACAGAGAAACTGTATGAGTAATTGTGTTTTTGAAGCAATCCATGGAATGGAGGAAGGGAAGTTTACCTGACCTGATCCCTCTTGTATCAGTTTTCTATTGCTGCACAACAGATTACCACAAACTTAATGACTTAACAGACCATTAAAATACCCACATACTAGCTCACAGTTTTGTACGTCAGAAGGCAGGTATAGCTGGGTTATCTGCTTGGGGGCATCACAAGGATGGAATCAAGGTGTTGGCCTGGCTGAGTTCTCAGTGGAGGCTCTGGGGAAGGTTCACTTCCAAGCTCATTCTTGTTGGCAGAATTCAGCTCCTGGTGGTTTTACAAAGGAGGTCCCTGTTTCCTGGCTGGCTGTTAGCCTGAGGCTGCCTTCAGCTCTTAGAGGCTCCCCACATCCCTTGCCATGTGTCCTCTCCATCTTTGAACAGACAATGGACAGTCAAATCATTCTTGAGCTCCAAATCTCTAACTTCCTCCCCTAAAGTCAACTAGAGAACATGCTCTGCTTTAAAAGCACACATATGATGAGGTCATGCTCATCAGGATAATTTCCTTATCTTAAGGTCAACTGTACCATCTAACAGAACCTAATCTTGGGAGTAAAATCCATCAAATTATATTCCCAGGGATTATGCACAGCACGTACACCAGGAGGGCAACCATTCCTGTATCTGACTTTAAAGCTGCTGGGTTGTATACCTAGACCAAGGTTGTTTGGGGCTGACAGTACAATGTCAACAGATGAGACATGGAAATGAAACTATGCCACTTCTGTTCCACTTCCATGACTTTTGTCAAAAAGAATGTTCTGTGAATCCTAGCGCTTTTAGGTATTCAATAAATGTTTGTTGAAGACACTATGTATTAGACGGAAGAGGATCAATGTTTGTAAGGGTAAATGAAAGGCTTAATGTAACAGGTAAATAGATTTTAAATGAGCACCTAGCTGTTTCCAAAGAGATTCTCTCCAGTTCTGAATGAATCACAATCCTGAGTCCTGAGAGAATAATAGGTGAGATTACTGCAAAACCAATTCAACATATGTTTGTAGAGTGAATGAGGGGACAAATTTATTTTGTTTGGTGACCCTTTGTCTATGGGACTAGAAGGCCAGTCCAAAACCACCATCCCGCCCTCCCCTACCAAAATGTTAACTTGGCCCTGTATATTCTTTCTTGGTGATTCCGTAGGGAAACTCCTAGAGATTATCATTCCTGCATTTCGTTAAATACTAAGCATCTTTTAAAAAACAAAATCACTAAAACTGTGAGTTTGAGCAGTACAAATGAGTTCATGTTAAAATACTGGAAATATTTTTCAGAAATATGTGTTTGCCTTGTGCTATACTGAGCTGCTATATGCTGAACATATATATATGTGTGTGTGTGTGTGTGTGTATGCTATTTCTGTTCAATAAACATTAGTTATATTTTTTCTGTGACCCTATATAGATTCACTTCCAAAGTATCTGGTTTTAATAAATCTGTTTAATTATCCATGATTAATTCAATCAGTTATAATTGAGAAATTCCTTTAATCATTCTTTAACTCATGAATATATTAAAGGTTAAATATGATAAAGTACAATGTGGGAACCCCAATATTTTCATCACAGATGCATTTTCTTTTAATCAAAATAATTTTGAAGTTATTTTAATATATGTAATGCTTTTCTCATCCTGTGGTACATTTGTAAAATAGTAACTTATTAAGAGTAACAGTTGGGCTTCCCTGGTGGCGCAGTGGTTGAGAGTCTGCCTGCCGGTGCAAGGGACACGGGTTCGTGCCCCGGTCCGCGAAGATCCCACATGCCGCGGAGCGGCTGGGCCTCCGTGAGCCATGGCCGCTGAGCCTGCCCGTCCGGAGCCTGTGCTCCGCAACGGGAGAGGCCACAACAGTGAGAGGCCCGTGTACCGCAAAACAAAAAAAAAAAAAAAAAAAGAGTAACAGTCACAGCAGTAAATTAGTAAGTACCGAAAATCTATTATGAACTGAACACTACCTACACACAACTGGTGCAGAAAAGAGGTGTTAGAAATACTACCTGCTTCCATGGAATTTACATGCAGTTTACATACAAACAGGACACAGAGAGCAAGATATTATACATTTTTTAAAGTCTATTAGAACTGGAAGAACTCAGAGATGATAGTGATCTTTCAGTTGAGAAATGAGGACAGAAAACATACAGTAACTAGAAAACAAATAAATATAGCTTCCAGGAATGAAAATATATAAAACTGATACAGACAAAACCTGCTGCAATATTTGTTTCCTATCCTTCTGGTTATAAATTCAAAAAGGGTCGAAGAGTCTGATAGCAAAGTGACAGTAGTCTGAAAACAAGTGGCTCTCACCCCCCTTTTTTTCTGTGCTGTTCTTCCAGTCAAGGATTAATGCAAAAATAAAATTCTGAAATCCCTTCCTTGCCGGCCTCTGCATATTTTAGAAAAATCCGAGGATATAAGGTACCCCAATTTCTAATTGGCTGGCTGAAATCTTCGGTGATTTCTCCTACATTCACCCTCAGAATTTTATCTCTAGTCCTTGCAAAAACAAGCAAACAAAAACGAGAAGCCCGTTTTGTATGTGTATGTAAAATGTGCACACCACTGTGCGAATGTGATCACATTAAAGCATGTGCAAACTTGGCAGTTAGGAAACATCCCTGCAATCGTTAGTACGTGAAATTTCAATCTCTTTGATGAAGATACCATCTTTCAGCCAAGTCCTGGCAGAAAACCTTTGGTTCCTGTGAGACCCCTCCCTCCCCAGCCGGCGCAGGGCTCCATCCGGAGGGATGGGGGCTTTCCTTCTCCATCACTGTTAGGCTTTCCCAGACCCAGGAGAAACCCTGGGTTTCTGCAGGGCACTCGACGCGCAGCTAAGTGTCCCAGCTCTGCAAAGGGCAACTGGAAATGGATTTAAAATGGCAACGCGGACCAATCAGCGCTGCCGCGCCTGAGGCGGACGTTTACACGCGCCTCCTCCCTCCACAGGCACAGAGGAACCTGGCGGTGCCGAACGCCTTACTTAGGACTGTAAAGTAGGCGGTTTTTATTCCACGGTGGTCTGTATTTGGGGGAAGGAAAAAAATTCTTCCTCGGGTGAAAGTTTTTATTTTGGAATTGGTCCAGAATAATTTTGGGTGTGATGTGTGAAAATCTCAACCTAATTTTTTCAGAGCTTTTTGTTATTCAAGGATGAAAAGAGGTACATTTTAAAATGTACTCCACCTTTTTAAAACGGACTGTGGTCATTATGGTGTTCACATAACTCAGAAACAGTCCAGGCTATAAAATTAGGACTTGGCAGAAAGGGAGTTCCTAGGGAGAAGGTTAAATCGAGGTAAATTGAAGGGAGAGTTGGACAGTTGGCTCAACTGTGGAGTTAGGAAGCTATGGGGTCCCCGCGTTGGGCAACCCCTCTACCCTGCGAGCGTTGGAACCCGGGTGCATAGCGCCAGCCAAAGGGAGACTTCGCGTCGCCTCCAGTTTTTCCCGGAGAAAAAAAGCTCAGGAAAGAGGCTTGGCGCGCTCCGTGTGCCTGTGTGCATATTGTTTGCACGTGTGCCTGTGTCTGTGAAAGTGCATGTGTTTCTGCGTGCATGTGTGCATGTAAGTGCGAGCGTGTTTGTTTACATGTGTGTTTATGCCTGCATGTGCTGTGGGAGTGTGCACGTGTGTCTAAGTGCACGTGTGTGTGTGGATCTGCGAGCATGTCTGTGTATGAGTGTGTGTGTGTATGTGTGTGTGTGCGCGTGTGTGTGTGTGCGCGCGCGCGCGCGCGACGGGTCGTGCGATCTGCGAGGAAGGCATTCCAACGCAGAACAGGGCGGCGGGGGCCTGCTTCTACTCCTCTTCAGTCGATCCCCACTCCTAGGAAACGAGAACTCTGCCGCGCGTGCAGCCAGACGCTTCCTGCAGAGTGTTGGCTCCGCATCGTGGAGGTGCAGGTAAAGGCCAAGCCCGTAAACGCGGCTCCGGGGGCAGCCACATTTCCGCGCCTTCCCAGGACAGCCGGCCAGGGGCGACCTCGGGCGGCGGGTGGGGCGAGGCCGGCGGCGAGCCGGCCCGGCATCCCCGGCCTGTCCCTTTAACCCCGCCGCCGGGCGAGAGCACGTGAGCGGGGCTCCGGGTGGCACCCGGGCGCCGCCGCCGCGGAGGCAGCTGTATTTCGAACGCTGCCTCTGGCCCACGGCCAGGCGCCTTGGCTCGGCGGTCCGCCTGGCCTCCCTCCTCCTCATACTTTTCCTAGGGCGCAGCCCCCTCCCCTTTATCCGCCCACGATTAGAGGTGGGCACTCCCCCCCATCCTGCCGCCCCCTCCCCAAGCGCGCGCACACACACACACATACACGCACACGCACACACACACACATACATACACACTCTCATCCCGCTTGAATCCTGGGGCAGGAACTCAGAAAACTTCCAGCCCGGGCAGCGCGCGCTTGGTGCAGGACGCAAGAGCAATCAGCCCGTCCCCCTCCGACTCCCCGGTGCCGCTGCCGCCCGCTCCCGCCACCCGAGGAGGCGCGGTGCCACCCACCGCTCCGTCCCCTGCCCGCGCTCAGTGCCCGACCCGATCCCGGCAGAATCTCCCCATCCTCCCTCTGCTTTCCGACTGCCCAAGGCGCTATTTGTTTTCTCTCTCTTTCTCTTTCTTGCTCTGCGAGCGCGGAGCGAGGGGGAAGAGGAGGAGGAATTCTTTCCCCGCCTAACGTTTCAAGGGACACAATTCACTCCAAGTCTCTTCCCTTTCCAAGCCGCTTCCGAAGTGCTCCCGGTGACCGCAACTTCTGATCCCAAACTGAGAGGGTAGCCTCCCAACTTGAAACCCTCTTTTCCTTCTCCTTCGCTCTCCGCCTCCTCTCGCTACCTCCACCGTCACCTCCACCTCCGGCACCCACCCACCCTGCCGCCGCCACCAGCAGCGCCTCCTTCTCTCCTCCTCCTCCCCTCTTCTCTCTTGTTGGCAGCCGCTGGACGTCCGGTGTTGATGGTGGCAGCGGCGGCAGCCTAAGCAGCAGCAGCCCTCGCCGCACGCCAGCTCTCGCCCAACCCGCCTCGTTCTCCAGCCCTACCTCGCAGTCTCCCGAAAGGTGCTGGGCAGATTCCGGGCGTCAGAGGCGAAGCGGCTGCAGCGGCGGTAGGAGCGGCGGCGGCAGCGGTAGCGGCGGCGGGAGGCAGGATGAGCGCACGCGGTGAAGGCGCCGGGCAGCCGTCCACTTCAGCCCAGGGACAACCTGCCGCCCCGGCGCCTCAGAAGAGAGGACGCGGCCGACCCAGGAAGCAGCAGCAAGTCAGTACGCGGGCGGGGTGCGGGCAGCAGCCCACCTCCGCTCCCTCCGCGAGGGCCCCGCGACCCGCGGCCACCCGAGCGCGGGAGTCCAGCCGCCGCACGCCGCCGCGGGGGCGAGCTCCGGAGTCCCGGCGCGAGTGCGCGGCAGAGCCCCGGGCGCCCGCGCCCCTCTGGGCCGGGAGGTGGGAGCCACGGCGGGCGGGCGGCCGGGTGCGGGCTGGAGGCGGGGTCGGGCGAAGCGCGTCTTCGGACTTTCGCTATTGTGCCCGGCCCGAGTGGCGCGGTGTCTCCTGGTGACGGGAAGCGGCCGGGTCCGACAAGCCGGGGCTCGCCAGGCACTTTCCGAGCCGCTTTGCAGTGGCCCGGGGGGTTAGGGGTACTCTGGCGGGTCAGGGTTGGAGGGGCTGAAGCCTCGGGGGCCGGAGGCTCTTTCTCCCGCCAACTGGGGCTGCTCGCTGGCCGGGGACTGGCGCGCCGCAGCCGCCCCCTTGGCGCCCTCCCCAAGTTCTCGGTGGCCTGAGACTCGCGCCCTCCCGACAAAGAACTCGTGGGCCCGCCCGGTTCTCCTAGGGCTCTTTAAATGCGGCCGCTGCTGAGGTGTCCCAGGAAAGGGGCTGGCTACAGGAGACCCTGGGTCCCCACGGGATAGGATTAAGTAGTTCAGCCAAGGGCGCGGTGGCAAGCAGTGTCCGAGAGGGTGCACGGTAGCTAGGGTCACTTCCTCGCCAGGCGCCCAGTCCCCCTTTTGCCTTGGGTGCCGCGCCTCAGAGCTGCAGACCTGAAACGTCCTTCTCCAGAGCGAGTGACTGGGGGTTGGGAGGGGACGATCGAGGGGCGCCCGGGACCCCGCGGAGTGGAGGGTTTTGTCTGCGGATGCAACCAATTAAGCGTGTAGCCTGCGCTTGCGGAGCTGCGCGGAGCGCCCGGGGTGGAGGGGTTTTGTTCGCAGCAATTTCCAAGCCTCCGCGGGCAAGGATGGAGCGGGACTTGTCTATTGAGAACATTTAAACTCCGCTTCCGTGGGGTTTAAAGCTACTTCTTCGTTCTTTAGCCTTAAAGCGCTTCCTTCATGGCAAATAGGCCTATTAGAAAATAATCCTAGAGTCCCAAAGCTGCCCGAGAGCAAGGTGGGGAAGGCGAACAATGTTTGCTTGCCAGTGCGTTTTAGAAAAACTGCTGTACCTTTTTGAAATCATCAAAGGAAACAAGCCAATCTAGAGGCCCCTGAGTTTTCCCGCTCTGCCCGGGCGACACTTTACATCGCGTTAGGATCCTGTTTTACACCTCCCAGGAAGTCACTGCCCTTCCCCCCGCTCTTGTTTCCCACACACCACCCGGCTCACTCTAACTACTAATTGCCCCCCACCTCCAAAAAATAATCCAAAAGAAATTGCAGTGGGGTCTGGAGGTGATTGGAGGTTTTACCTTTGAGTTAAGGCAGAGTTCACAAAGAAAGAAAAATGTGTCTCCTATGTGTTTGCTCCGGATGTGCCCGCTGGAGCTAGTGGTCCCACAGAAGCTTGCAGGAAACCTTCCTCAGAATTTCTAAATAGGATGCGAATTTTCATTGAAGACTTTTATGCATTTTAAGCTAATTCTCATTTAATAACCGAATCTGAATGAGATGTAAATTGATGATTCACTGGATAAATATTTAGAATCTGGAATATTAATCATCGCATTCTCTTAACCACTTGAGTATTTACTACTTGGCATAGAAGCCGTTTAAAGTTTTGCTAAACCTATTGATAGTTTCAATTTCTCCTTCCCAGACACTCCCATTCCTCCTTACTACCCACCCCCCATCCCTTTTATTAGTTTTCTTCGGTACACCCCCATAAGGGTTTTCTCAAAAGAAAGTTTTGGAGAAAATATTTATTTTTATCAAAAGACATTTAAATCTAGACTGGAGACCATTCCTACATCTCCAATTGGCAGTGAAGAATTGAAGCAATTACCTAGATAATTCAAGCAAAGCCTCCCACGACAGATTTACCATAATTATTTGGAAATTTCAGGAGGAATGGAGTTATTTTAAGTTGAAGAACTTGGATAATTGCTCCAGTATTTCACTCAGTGTGTTGATTGAGTTATAACTGACCTACAATATAGATATACAGAATGATCAAAAGCCACCTTTTTCAATATGGGAGATTGTTGAAATATTTCTGATGTTAGCTTCATATTTCTGTTGTTTAAAATGCTGGTATAGTGGAGAGTAGTATTTGTGTAAAATGCTTATTATTTCTATGCGTTGCCAAATACACAGCCTTGCATATTTTACACCTTAAAATGTATAACTTTCTTTCTAGAACAAGCAACCTTTGAACAGTCAGCCTTTGTTACCTTTTTCGGGTTGAAATAGAATCTAGCTTTCATATGCGAAATAGAATTTCCTCTATGAATTCTTGGATTACAAGTATAGTTATTTCCCCTTTCTGTAAACTCTGTACCATCATCATCCGTTTATGCTTGAACTGAATGTGTTCCAACAGTTCTGTTGAGCAGCACAGGCAGAAAATACAACTATAGAGTCAGGGTCAATTTCTTTCAGCCATTCTTGCCACAGCAGCATTTTTTTCCCCCCCGAAACTAGGAGCCAACCGGTGAGCCCTCTCCTAAGAGACCAAGGGGAAGACCCAAAGGCAGCAAAAACAAGAGTCCCTCCAAAGCAGCTCAAAAGGTGAGATTTCTTACGTCCTCCCAACTTTCTCAACGCCCAGAGGAACCTCCCTGTAATTTTCCCATTCTAGATCCTCACCTAAGGATTTCTCCCAAGTGGGTAACCCAAGACTCATTTCCTACCTTTAATATTGGTGAGATTTTCAAGCAGATACTTAGTATAAAAAGTTCATGAAGATGCTTACAGTGCTGTTTTTAAACAATCACCAAATAATAAGAAACTTAAAACGGAGATGGGAGGGGGAGGTGGGGGAGTGGAGAATGAACAATTAAGATTTGCACCAGTTGTGAAATAGTTAAAAACAAATCAAAGCTATAGATTTTGTCTGGTGGTGAAGTTTTTGCAATTTCCTTAAAAAATAATAAAGATTAATTTACTTTGTGCTTATTTACATGATTATTGGAAAACCAAATTCCACTATTAAAGTTAAGTACTTTGCCAAATAGATGATAATTAGAAGTAAATCCAATTATGGGATTCTGGAAAAAAATTTTCACTAATTTTACTGCTTTAAATGTGCTGATAAAGTACCTTGTTTGTTTACAATAAACCTACAATATAATATATCATAATCTCTCAAAAGGCTTTCCACCTCAGGTGATAGACAAATGTTCTGAATAGGACAATGAGAAATTTTTTAAACAAGTATTTGACTCATTTATTGTATATTTTTGGGCAGGATAGAACCCAACCAAGTGTAATTTCCAGTGTTTTTCTTTATAAATTTTAAATTGCAGTTTAAAAACTTCATGTTTGGTGGTATTTGAGCTAACAAAGAAGAAATATCTCAGGGTCAATGCGTAGACAGAGAAGGGAAGGTGAAGATAAAATTCACATTTTTTAAGCTTTACAAATAAATCAGAAAAAAAGTTTCTGTATTTTATTTGTGGGTTTGTATGCTCGTTAAAAACAAAGGTTCAAAATTCAGAAGTAAGTTTTGATATATCTTTATAGTCGATTTGAGTACACCATGTACAGTATTTGTTGAAAATGACTGTATGCTCATCTCTTGAGGATTAATGTTTTGTGTGGTTTTCTCTGTGAGTGTGAGCACCTACCATATTATATTTGATAGTTTTCAGTGTTGTAGACTTCCATAGCAACCAGTGATACATATAAAGTTATTTAGGGAGCAACTATGAGTTCTTCTCTGTTTTGTTTTAACAGTCTTGAACAGAGTTGAAAGGGCAGATTTCTGATATATTTAAATAGAACTGCTTCTCAGAGTGAAGATTTAATTGTACTCATATTTAATCACTAAACATTGAAGTAGCTCTAAATTATCTTGTCATTTAAAAGTGCCTGTATAATCTGATATTACTAATATGAATACTTACTATTTGTTTTTTTACCTGCTTTATTCAATTTTAAAAAAGGGCCAATTTAACATAGGGTTTTTTTTTGTTGCATTAAGTTAATTTTATCTTACTTTTACTCTAATGGAATGGCAAAGAAATATCTTGGTAGCTAGCTGACAAACATTTAAACTATGATGTAATTGCTCTGAAAAATGCATCATAACATCTCCCAGGAAGAAATCTGTAAATCTCATCATAAATAAATTATTTAAAATTCAATACAAAAAAAGGGAAAATGAATTACCTCTCATATTTTACTGTATTACTCTTTTTCTGGAACGAGTAAAAAGGTGCTTCCATCACCTTCTCTTCAGTTTGAAAAGTTTGCCACTGACTAGCAAAATCTTTATTGACAAAAGGAAAGCTGAGACTTGTGCCTAATTTACCACCTAAAGCAAAATAACAAAAAGTTGGTTTCTTCCCAAGTAAGGTTTGACTTATTTTTAGTTACTTTGGTGATAGGCATTTATAAATGACCCTTAGGCTATTCATCTTTCTGATAATTCTTCATGTGTATGCACATAGTATTACAACTTCCAGAACAGAAGTAGGCTTTCTTTTTCCGAAAGAAATTTTTCTCTGAAATCTTTCATTCTTCCAGACAAAATTATTTCACACAATTCTGTTATAAAAGTCCCCTTTCTAATAAAAATGGATACGTATTTTTGCTCAGAACCTGACTGTTACATTTCTTCAGTTTTATAAATTACGCTTCATCTGGAGAAGATAACACTTTGCAAAATAATGAATGACACTGATGAATTGTTCATGGCATGTGTAAACTTAAGGTATTTTCACTTTCGAATTGGTATTTATTGAGTTTGCTACTACCCTATGTAAACATGATTATCAAACATATATTTGTTTATTAAACATATGTTGTATTCTAACAAAACATATTTTTGTTAGGACTTTGAAAAGTTATCTTTTTTAGAAAAAGTTACATTGTTCATAACATGCTAGACTGACCAGAGTAGAGATGAGAAGTCTTCTATGATTAATAAATTGGGAATTCTCCTGCAAACTGAGACTCACCAAAATGGAAACTATATAACAAAACCTGGTAAGTATATAAGAGAACAGAACTCTAAAATTAGAGGAGATACAGTGTACACTGGGATACTGATGATGTTGTATGTTTAAAATTTCTTGCTGCTTGGAGTTTCTTTACTTACAAAGTTTGTGTTTGGACCCAGTAACTGGCCTTGGGGCATTTGAAAACAAAACTGCTTGTTGGAAAATTAGCAGTGTGACACTTGACAATGCATGAGGAAAGTTGCAAGACCAAGTGGAGGACTACTAAATTAGCAATCACTTTAATTTCAGGTCATATTCAATATAAACTTGATTTGTGTAATATATAAAACAAACATTTATAAAAACATAATTTGTTATGCCTGGAACTTTTGGAAGAGAAGATAATTATTCTTCACTTCGCTTCTATTCCGTTATGACAAATTCCCATGGATAACCATTATGTAGAAATTCTAGTTATTCCTAAGAACACCAATCTGAGTGCTCAAAGTTCATCCCTGAACCAGTTTCATATTGTTATCTTAATAAAAGAAATCAGAAGTTAATGTTTTCCTGAATAAATAATTTATTCGTGTGAGTATGTGTGTGTCTGTGTGTGTGTCTTGACCCTTTTATTTATGTCTTAGTTTGAGGTATACCTGTGACCAGTTGGCTCTTAATTTCCTTTTTGTTTTATTTTGTTTTCCTCTCCTGTTTGTGCTGGATGGAAATACTTTGTATTTTCACATTTCTCATGTTTGGAGAGAAGAAAGATACCATCTCCTTTATGTTTAGTTTAGGGTTTTTGTTGTGCCTGTTTAATGAGAGAACACTGGAGGGGTTTCTTTCACTAATTCTCCAGTTTTTAAGGTCACAAGTCAAATTCATCTGTAAGTCAGGCCAATTGTCATTCAGGTACTTTTAGGGAAAAAAAAAATTCTGAGATTGAATTAATTTTAATAGGAAGAATTGCGTATAAAAAAGATCTCAGGTGTGAGATAGCCCTACTTCATGATATCACAGATTTGCTTGAACTTCCTTTTGACTTTAGGTTGTAGTGAAGAGAAATAAAGAGCAAAGTACAAAATGAAAATACCATCTAGGTAAAGTATACTTCAAATAATGTGTTCAGGCAGACACCTAATTTATATTTTCCACTTGCCTAAACAAAGAAGACTTGATACGAATTGGATACTATAGAGGAAGATTTGTGCTCCTTTTCTAATCATGTTCCTAGGAGGTTGGTTGATTTTTCACAAATGATTACTAACACCAAGCACAGATATTTTAGGATGAGAGAATGGGTTTTCCTCATCATTTCAGTTAAATATTAGCGCATAGATGCGGAGCAAGGACATGATTTTTTACGGGATATAGTAGGTCGAGCTGAAGAGGGGAACCAAAGGCATCGTTATAGGTAAGTCAGGGAAAGATGGTGTAGGCAGTTGTCATACAATTCCAGCCTATGGCGTCTATGTTACTAGTACGCGTTATTTTGAGTTCCTCTGTGTTTTTATGGGCAAGTAACTTCCACTGGGACTCAGGGCTCTATCTAAGCATACAGATAAATCCAGTCAGGTGGAATTATGTAAAGCCCAACTGTTGTCTCCATTATCTTGGTATTTTAGGCTGTCTTACCTAAACAGTTGACTCATTTTTTTTTTTCACTTAACTTTGCCAGAGAGGACCGAGCCTTAATGTATCAGTAAATTCTCTCTCACAATGCCTTTGAGTCATCGTAGATTATGATCCAAATATGGAAGATTCAAATACATTTGAGTTATTTTCTGAAATCACTTTACTTCAAGGAACCCAGAGATCTCATTCTTTGCCAGTTATTCTTCTGAACTTTTTCATCGAAAGCCCCTCATTACTTTGACTGACTTCCAGCTCTGGTTCATTTTTATCTCAAGGTCTCAACAGATCATTTTGCTCAAGAGAACATAACAGATTGGTATTCTGTTGCATTTCAGTTCTTTTTTGAGACTAGATGGATGCTGAAGAGCATTTTATGTCAGTTAAATCATTCAGACCCATATTATCTTGTTAGCTGACTTTCTGCAGTTTCCAGAGCTTGCTCTGGAACCATATAGCTTGGCACAAGGGTGGAACAATGAATTTTATATCCTAGATGCTGAGAATTTTAGCTCTGAATTTTTATAGTGCCAACCAGGAGAAAAAGGTGAATGGAGAACTGATTCCATTTTAGGCTGCTGCTTTATTATTCTATATTGCTTTAATCCACTGAACAACGCTGAATGGCATCTTCTAAATGATTTAGCAAGGAGTAGTCACAGCCATCTTTTTCTCCAGGATAATGTAGGGAGTAGTTTGCTCGGAAGGTCGCCCTTATGAACTCTCATATCATTGCTATTGATTTTTCTGATTACAAAGGAGGGAGAGGAACAGTTAAAGAGGAGAATCCTAAACTTTGAAAATAACTTTTCCTGTTATTTTGGCCTTGGCTTTAATTTCATGTTTGTATAGGTGAAGACAGGCATGTGTAAATAATGACATGGGAGTTGACAACAAGGACTTCCTTGGGGAAAATGAGCATGAACTACAATGGATGATAGAATTCACTTTTATTTCTTTTTTGGAAAATATGTAGCAATGGCAAACTTGTAATGTCTTTTAAAGACTAAAAATAGTTGCATGTACAGTTTGGAAACCCATAGAACTAGATGAGCAAAAAGGTGAAGTGGCAATTACTTAACATTTAACGTGACTGATTAGTCCAGTTGATTTTGATGCCAGTGCACGTTGATTTACCCTCTTTATATTTTTGAAAGAGCTACTAAAAGAAATAAAATGTGACTCTACACTGTTTTTCGATGGCTCCCTATGCTCTAAAGTCAGCAGGTCTTAGTCATATATACATATACATGGAAAGATACATGAAAACAAAGCCAGGTACTACTAAGCCCAAATCTTTTTCTAGCTCTTTTGTGTGTGTGTGTATACAGATGCACTGATTGATTTGGAGTGGGGCATTCTGGTTTTTATGCATTATCACAGTATGATGTGAGCATTTAGAATAGCAAAAAATTAATAGCTATCTAAATTTGACCCAGAAGTCAGAACTGGCTAATGCGCTTGGTTCCCAATCTCAGCTCTTGTCTATGTCTTTATAGAAAACTTGGAAATATTTTACTTTTAACTACTCATTTGATTTCCACCCTAGAAGTTTTTTTAAAAAATTTCCCCATGGCTACTTCATTTTGTACGGGACTGTCTCCCAGAAGAACAGACCCTTTATTGCCTTGAAATCAGATGGGGTCTCAGTTCCACCACTTAAGAACATGGGCAGATTGCTTAATCGCCCATATAAACAGGGGTAGTAATAGCTGCCCTACTTAAATAAGATAATGCTCAGAAAATCACTCAGTACTTTGACTGGAAACTTACAAAATTGGGAGGTACTCCTTTTAAGGGTAACATTTTAAAATATGGAGGGAGTTAAGAAATTACATTTGACTACCTACTAAATGCTGTAGCTTTTGTCAGGCTTACCTTCCATATACATTAGCTCCTTTAATCCTATGATGTAGGCATTATGGTCTTCATTTCACAAATGAGAAAACTGTGATTCAGAGATGTAAACTGTGACATGTCTAATGTTCAGCTCCAGTAAATGGGAGTACCTGGGCTTGAGTTCAAATCTAATTCTAAAGCTTATGATCTTTCCACTGTTATGCGGTGTCAAATATCTCATAAAGTATTTGCTACAAGGTAGATTATGTTTTCTCCAGTAACCAGAAATGTAGGTTGTAAGTTAGGTTTTGAGAAATCATCGGAGGGGAGTTCTCTACAAGCTTATAAAGGGATTGGCAATATGTGCTTACTGCAACCCATTCCTGGCCCCCAAATAAACCAGAAGGCTATGACGTTGGAGATCATGGCACACCCAGAAGTTGTTTTATTTGTTAAATGAAGGGGCTGGATGAAATGTCTTCTAAAGCCCTACCAAGCTGTAGAATTCTAAAGGTGAGAGGGAAACAACAGGGAAACACACAGGTGATATAAACACCAGTGTTTCTTTCTTTCCTTCCTTCATGCAATAATTATGCAGTGAGCACATCTTATGCACCAGACACTAATGCTAAGCACTGTTTCCAAGATCAAGAGTTCTATTTGCTAGATGAATTTCCTTTTTTAATTAATTTTTTAGTGCTCATACATTTAAGAGCCTGGAGTACCAAAACTTCTTAGAGAAAGATATAATTACATTTCCCATTTAATAGTCTCCCCAATCCTCATGAACTTGCTTCTAAAGCATCTTATAAAATTAAATACACAGTTCTGAACTTACACTTTTTTTAAAAGGCAAAAATAAGAATGAAGACAAGCCAGGAGGGAATAATACTTTTAACATATGATCGTTGCAGACGTTAGTATAACAGGGCTGATAATAGTCTGAAATTCAGTTCTTACAAATGCAGAATTCCCACCCTCTCTCCCTACTCCCCCGCCCTGAGATAAGCAGTAAGTACTCAGAATAAGTTATTGTCTGAATTATACATGGGTTTGTAGTGTGGAACCAAATTCCACTCTGGCTAAGGAAAACCAAATATACACTTACACAGTATTGCATATGTTAACATATTAAAAACAAAACAAGCCCCCGAAATGTTTTGTTTTCTATTGAAAAATAATATTCCGAAGAGCATTAAACACAGGGAGAAAAGTTAAAGCCAGTGTTTTCCAATATGTAAAATTCCTGGACCTATGCTGGTTTACGAAGGAAAATCCTAACTGGTTTTGCAGCTTTTGTGAAGTTTGATCAGAATGATTAAATAATGTGGGTTTTAAGGAACAATGAAAACCTCCCAGATCGACGACACACAGCACAGCTAATGTGTTTCTTCTAGATGTCGTCTCAGAAGAGGGTTTCAGTTTACATGTAATACTGGCCCCAAGACCAAGGAGCAAGTTTGCTTTTAACAAGTCCAAGTGATAATCGTGATATTTTGCCCTTTAGTTAATGGTGCGAATTTTATTTTTGAATAGACTTTTTGTAAATGGGATGCTCGTTTTTAAGTCCTCTTGTTTGCAGGGCTTTCTCTCTCTTACGAGAGATTTGTTTTCTCTGACTTTAAAATGCAGTGAAACCCTCTTAGAAAACAACCCTCTTTTTAACAGACTTTAGATACACCCGGATCACATCATGGCCCCGGTACATAACCACCATACAGAAAAGCCTGGTGTAGCACTGTTAGCTTTTAAGATCAGCAGTCTCCTACTCTCAACCCCACCTACCATCCCCATGCCCATTAGAAAGGATTTCTATCTTCCATGTTTGTATTATTTACTACTGAGTAAACTGTGCAACCTTACAGTTGCTCCTAAAGGGTAAATCAGACACTACTTCTGTATTAGGGAATTTTGTACTCATATAACTCGTGATGTACTAGCCAGAGGGTCTCTTAAGAGCTTCATTCTTAAGGTGATCTATGGGTGTAATGGAATATTTGCATTGATTGAACCTTCTATGAGATTGGACTAACTTAAAGGAAAACTTTCCCTTTAAGAGTTCCATCTGGTTAGGAGTGAAAGAACATTTATTGAGCACCTCATTTACGGCAGCCACTTCACTCCTCACTCCTCACCGGAGGTGTTATCTCCATTTCACACCTGAAACCAAATTAAGGTTTTCAGGGACCTGCCCAAAGTCATAAAGCTAACATGGCGGAGCAGGGATTTGAATCTAAGCTTTCCAAAGTGGAATCTGTGTTCCTTTTGAGATCTCCCTCTCTCCCTGAGACAACACTCAGAAAGAGGGTGTGATTCACTGGGCCCTCCTGGCTTTCACTTAATTTAACTCATGCCCTTATGACCGAAGGTAAGACAGGACCACTAACCCTTGACAAGGAATGATTCCTTTGTGGAGCCATTCAAAGTAGTAACCCCTACTACTATGATTCAGAGTGCCCAAATCTGACTCTTAGGTGGAGCTGAGTCAGTGACAATTTTCGTTAACTAAAATATCTCCTCATAGCAGCAAATGCATGTAACCTAAAGGGAGGTAGCGTTGTCAGGACAGTGAGAGCCCTGGCTTTAGAGTCCAACAGAACTGGGTTCCAATCCCAGACTTGCCATTTACCAGCTTTGTGTGTGACCTGAGTTATTCAGCTAGCCTTTCTAAGATTTAATTGCCCGTTTGCAAACTAAGAGAAATAATAACAGCTACCTTACATGGAGGGCTGTTGTAAAGATTAAAATAACACATGCGAATGACTTAGCCCAGTGCCTAGGGTATTTTAAATGCTCAATAAATGTGAACTAACATTATAATCATACAAAGTTTGGGTTAATTCATGGAACCTGTTAGATAGGTCAGGAAGATATTTGGTGAGAAATCTTGTGACTTAAAAATCTTATTTTGTCTATGTACCTGTGTATCTTTGTATCTCTCTGTGTATCTATCAATCTGTCACCTATCTCCATCTATTTTTACCAGATTGAAGGGAGAAAAGAGAGTCATTTGGCAGTGTAGACAGTTATAATAGGTAATTTTAGTATCGTTGTACCAAGTACTTGCTGCTAACCCAGGTAACAAAAGTAAAATGCAAAATGAGTTATCCTGGCTTAGGTTACCTGTATTTTTGTGTTTATATAGCCTTGAGATGATTCTCATACACAGAAGAGGATGTACTAAGTTTTCTTTACTCTGAAAATGGAAATTATAAACATGTATTTTTTTTTTTTTGGCTGTGTTGGGTCTTTGTTGCTGTGCGCAGGCTTTCTCTAGTTGCAGTGAGAGGGGGCTACTCTTCGTTGCGGTGTGTGGTCTTCTCATTGCAGTGGCTTCTCTTGTTGCAGAGCACAGGCTCTAGGTGCGTGGGCTTCAGTAGCTGTGGCACACAGGCTCAGTAGTTGTGGCACACGGGCTTAGTTGCTCCGCGGCATGTGGGATCTTCCCAGACCAGGGATCAAACCCGTGTCCCCTGCATTGGCAGGCGGATTCTCAACCACTGCGCCACCAGGGAAGTCCCTATAAACGTGTATTTTTATAGAAAGTGCATGTGATATGTGTGTGTTGGTGTATTTGGGGATTGGAGTAGGCGTGATAAACACAGGGAAATTATAATATTAAAATTTTACTCAAAAGGGAAAAAAACAACTGTGATACCAGAAAAATCTTCTGTGAAGTAAAGCAATGAACAAACTGTTAAGATAGTTAGAAATATATTCATGTCAGGTTTGTGTTGAGTGTGGAATTGTTAATTGTTAATAATATACATTGTTTATTAATTATTATTTTTAGCATCCCTTGTTTCCATCTCAGAGAAAAACATTGATGATTTCTGCTAGCTTTTTTTTTTCTCTCTCTGCTTTGGGTGAACTGATTGACAGGTGTTTGTTTGGGGCAAGGAATAGGAAATTAACTATGTAGAAGTGTGCTAATATTTGTTTTTTTGAGTTAGAAGCCTATATATTTTCACTCACATTTAGATTTGCTTTTGCCTAACAATGTGGGTAGAAGTGGTTTGTAAATTGTACAGTAATATATCAATGTTAATTTTGGTAATTTTAGTTGTGATATGGAAAGAAAAATCATCATTTAAGAAACATTAATTTTCTAAAAGTCCACTTTACATAATTATGGATATGTGGGAATAATTTTTTTTGATTACAGGTAGAAATAAGGGCAAAATGGCTTTTAAAAAGCATTTTCATGCATTTCAGAGATTACTCCAGGGGAGTCTATTAGGGTGAGGGCTGCATAGATCTCTCTTTGCATCATGCAATGAAAAATGGAGAAGATGAACCTTCAAGGAGAAAGAGATTCTTAAAGCAATCTTAATACCTTATCTGCAAACCAGAACGTTCTTACTTGAAATGTGTCCCTTGGTGCAGCACTTATAAGAAATGTCAGGTAGAAAACGATGTAACTTCCTTTTTCATTTTGCAGAAAGCAGAAGCCACTGGAGAAAAACGGCCAAGAGGCAGACCTAGGAAATGGGTGAGTAGTAAGATAAAATTTCTGTTCTTTTTTAGTACTGAAAAATTTGTTTTTTTTTTAATAAATGACTTTTATTTTATCGATTCCATGAATTTCTAACTTCTGATATGATGCATCTTTGAAAGGGTTAAGGCAAGAAGCATATTATCACCACCTCTTACCCTCAGGCTCCAGGAGTTTCCTCAAAACACTTTTCTTTCCTGGGAGTGTCTCCTTTTTCTATCTCTTATCAACATGAAAAGAGTCTCCACTCTTCCTTCAAATGGGGTAACAATGAGATGACTTGTTCCCTGGGTTGAGTAACTAAGGTTAAAGGGTATTATGAAACATTGGAAGTTGATTACAAATGGTGATAAAATTCAGATGAAATGTGTATGAGATAACTTTTTAACTCTTTCTTTTCATTTCTTTTTGTTGTTGTTGCTGGGATGGTTTGGCCTTGGAAATATCTCATTTTCTAGTGGTTTGTGTTTTCCTTTTCCCGTTGCCTTTGTTAGGAAACCAGGTTTTACGCACCGGTTTTTCTTGCTTCCCTTAGTAGTGATTCTTACATACTGACGGTGGCTTCCATGCAGGTGTACCTGACCCCATAGGCACACAGATCCTGTATCTTTCTGAGGCCAGAAATTCACTGACCACTGAAGAGCTTTGTTAATTTTACCACTTGAACCTTGTTCTTTATGCTGCTACATTACCATGTTCTTCTGGTCTGTCTTTCCCACTGACCGAGGAAAAACGTCTTAAAAACGAATAAAACCATTTCTCAAGAAAGATGAGGGCATCCTCTCTACCCTGGGTCATCTATGATGGCATCTTTGGCCTTGCTTTTCTCTCTTCCATGGTTCCATCTTCATGCTTCATCTTTTCCTGAAGTCCCTTTGCTGCTCTGCTGGATTGTATTTTCCTGTTAGTTTCCATTCTTCTCTCCTCCAGAGTTCTGCATCCCTTTCTATTTATACTTTGGTATTGCCTTTCATTCAATTTATTCATCTTGTATTTTTTTCCCTCTGCTCAACATGTGTTGGGATTAGATTTCTTAGCACAAGGAAATGGGGATGATCTTTAGATTAAAAACATCTCAGTGTTACAGTGTAGCCTTAAAGTAAGAGCATTTTATTCAACCTTCTGGTCAATAAATGAATTCTCTCCAAACTTACCCACCAGGTGATGATCATCTAGACTGCTTGATTACCTTTAATGTTAGGAAACTCACGTCCTCTTAAGGCTGCCTCTTCTTTCCTGGAAAGCTCTGAACATTAGAAAACACTTCCATCTGACTCCCTGTAACTTCTGTTCACTGTTCCTAGGCCTCCCTCCTGGGAATATACAGACTAATTGTTATTACTTTTACTTGTGATAGCTCTTCAGATATTTGAAGGCAATTAACATATACCGTTTGTTCTCTTTTCTGATTTGAATATCTCTAAGCCTTTCAGCTTTTTCCCACGAAGGAACATTCTTCTTCTTCTCCTCTGAGTATGGTTGTTTTTTTTTTTGTCTTTTGTAATATGTCACCCAGAACGAAGTATCATATTCCAGGTGTGGGCTCCATAACCAATGGGTTTATTACCTCTCTTGTTAGACATATGGTTCCAGTTACCTATTACTGTTTCATCAACCACCCCAAAACTTAATAATGTAAAAAAACAAAACAACAAAAAAGCTCATGGATTCTTTGGGTCAGGAATATGGACAGGGCACAACGGAAAGACTTGTTTCTGCTTCAGGATGTCTAGGGCCTCAGCTGGGAGGACTCAAGCAGCTGGGCGTTACCTCTCATGCTTGGGGTAGAATTTGGAGGCGTCTTTACTCACAGGTGCTTTTGCAGAATTGGCTTGAAGTCTGGGTGCATCTGGGGGTGTCCTGTGGAGCACCCACACACATGGCCTTTCTAACTTGGTGGTCTCAGGGTGGGAAGTCAGCCTTCTGACATACACTCAGGGCTCCCAGAGAGGATGTTTTCCCAAATGAGGAGAAAACTGCAAGCAAGGCCTTTTTTGACCTAGTGTCAGAAGTCAAAAAGTCCTATTCCATTATACTCTAGTGAGCACAGTGTTGACTAAATTGGTATTGGCATACATATCAAATATAGGTCTGCCATTTTCTAAGCATCACAACTAAAAGGACATCGTATCCCATTGAACTCATCAATAAGAAAAACCTATATAAACTTTCTTATAGGCAACAGAATAGGAAATAGGTAAGTTCTTTGAAGTCATGAGATTAATGTTGCTAAAATGAAATGAAACGCATTGTAAGCAAATACAGTGAGATTTAACCAGCACTCAGCTTCCATCAATTGTCCCCCAACCCAGCTTTATTGAGATGTAATTGACATATAACCTTGTGTAAGTTTAAGGAATACAGCGTGTTGATTTGACTTATGTATTGCAAAATGATTACCACAGTGGCATTAGTTAATACCTCCATCATCTCACATGATTACCATTTCTTTTTTTGTGGTGAGAACATCTAAGATCTATTCTCTTAGCAACTTTCAGGTAAATAATACTGCATTGTAAACTATAATCACCATGCGAGATCCCCAGAGCTTACCTTATGACTGGGAGTTTGCACCCTTTGACCAATATTTCCTCATTCCCTCTGCCCACCCCAACTCCCCCCAAGCCCCTGGCAACCACCATTCTACTGTCTGTTTCTATACATTTAGTATTTATAGATTCCACATATTAAGTGATAGACAGTATTTGTCTTTGTCTGACTTATTTCACTTAGCATAATGTCCTCAAATTTCATCACGCAAATGGCAGGACTTCCTCTTTTCTCTGGCTGAGTAATATTCCATGGTATATGTCCACCACATTCCCTTCAGGCACTTATCCGTAGATGGACTCTTCAGTTCCATATCTTGCCTCTTAACTGGTCTTCCTACCTTTCACCTTTTCTACCTTTGGCTCTCCTATGTTTGCCAGTTAACCTGCATAGGGTACAGTCACATCACTGCTCTTCCTAGAAACTTTCTACGGATCCACAGCTGGCCACTGAATTGATTACAACCTTCCCTAGCTCTTCGAAGTCCCCACAGTTTATACCCACCTCCCTTTATGCCTTTTTTTTCCACCACTCATCCTCACACAGCCAATGTTTCAGCCAAGCTGGAATAAAATATGTAGTAGTTAAAGGATCTATATGGGTTTAATTTTCTCAATGGATTCTTGCTCATTTGGGGGATATCTGGATTCCAGGCACCTGATCTTCATGCTGAATAAGAAGCCCACGTGAAACACCCACCACAAAATCCCTTGCCTTTCTGGGAATAATTGGGCCATCTTCATTGACCCTCATGATTTCTAGTTTTTACTGGCTGTGAGAATGGAAAATATTGTGTAGCTAATTGTTATAAGACCCCGATTTGTTCCCCAAAGAAGAGTTGCTCTACTTAGAAAAGGAAATAGAAGGAAATTGTGTATTTTTTTTCTAGACAGCGTGTTTCCTTTCTGCTTATATATATTCTGTTGGGTAGAGTGTGCGGCCAGTCACAGCAAGGCATTCAGTTCAAGGGCATTCTTTACTGGAAAGCTTGTACTAAAGAAATAAATTATTGCATTTTCCATAGGAAATGAGCCTTGTACTTTACAGTAAGTTCAATTCTTTCCAACAGTGTCATTCACTGATTTCCTTATATTAGAGATATATTTTTGAACTGACAGGATTTACTAGGTACAGGGCCTAAAAGCCAAACTGGTCCCCTTTTATTCTTCTGGGTTGTTTTGTTTTATAAAGTTCTTTTGCTTTTAAAAAGAAGTCTTGTACATTTTATGGTGTCATGTAACAGGGCTGGAAGAAGATATCTACCTTGTAACCCTCTCATCTGATGTGACTGGGATCAGTACTTGGTAGGTTACTCCAAAGTTGATTAACCAAAAGTATGTGGACATAGGAAAGAAGTTTGTGCCAGTCTTGCTTCTACAGGGGATGGAGTGTTGACTAATGCAGTGAGGACGTTAACTAGATTTTGGTTAAGAGCACTTCTCTTATTTACTTTATTCCCCTTTGTTTTTTTTCTGAGTTTGAATCAGATTTCAGATCTATTATTTTGATGAGTTGCTTTGGATTTTCACATTTTTTTGGTCTGGACGAGGTGAGAGGTAAAGGAAGGAGAGAGAAGAGGGACGTAACTTTTCTACTGGTCTTAGAGTCGGGAGCTCAGGATCTGGATTCAGGTGGCTTGGGTTCAAATTCTGGCCCATCACTGGACTAACTAGAATCTTCAGCAAATTACATGACCTTTTTAAAAGCACTTTTAAAAAGTATTTTAACTGAGGTATAGTTGATGTACAATATTATATAAGTTTTAGGTGTATAACATAATGATTCACAATTTTTAAAGGTTATATGCCATTTATAGTTATTATAAGATATTGGCTATATTCCCTATGTTGTACTATCTATCCTTGTAGCTTATTTATTTTATTCATAGTAGTTTGTACCTCTTAATCCCCTACCCCTATCTTGCCCCTCCCCGCTTCCCTCTTCCCACTGGTAACCACTATTTTGTTCTCTATATCTGTGAGTCTATTTCTTTTTTGTTATATTCACTAGTTTTATTTTTTAGATTCCACATATAAGTGATATCGTACAGTATTTGTCTGTCTTTATTTCACTTAGCACAATACCCTCTAAAACTTCATTCATTTTTATGGCTGAGTGATGTTCCATTGTGTATATATGGGTGTGTGTGTGTGTGTGTGTGTGTATACACCACGTCTTCTTAATCCATTCATCTGTTGATGGGCACCTAGGTTGCTTCTATATCTTGGCTATAATAAATAATGCTGCTCTGAACATCGGGGTGCATGTATCTTTCTGAATTAGTGTTTTCATTTTTTTTTGGATAAATACCCAGGAGTGGAAATGCTGGGTCATACAGTAGTAATGTTTTCAGTTTTAAAGGTCCAATTTCCTCCTCTTTAAGAAGGTGGTAAGAGTGGTACATTTCTAATAGCATCGTGTGAGGATTAAATAAGGCAGTGATGCAAAGGGCTTAATAGAAGGCCTGGCACATAGTAAGTGCTCAAGAAATGTTTAACATTATTATTAATTCCACTGTACAATTTCATGTAGATATCACTGACAGCCTAAACCCTAATAGCTTATAGCTACCTGTAGCTACACATGGAGTGAGGTGACAGTTGTGCATCAAACTCACCGAGTACCCTTGGCGGTATCATTATATCTTCACTATATCTATGCTGAATATCATCAAGTTTAAGACTTGCTTATAAATAATACGAAGGTACATTTTAAATCTATTTGTAGTTAAGGAAAATTATTTATTTATTTATGGCTGTACTGCGCAGATCGAACCTGTGCCCCCTACAGTGAAAGCGTGGAATCTTAACCACTGGAGCTTCAGGGAAGTTCCCAAGGAAGAAAATTTAAATTGCAACTTATAAGCCTTCTAACTGTAGAGGTTCATGCCATGTGTTGTTCATCAATTTGGAAAGTAGTATTTCTGCTGTGTGCCTCAACAGGCACATGCAGAGATGTTCTGGCCTCTTAGAACCTATATAGATTTCAGTTAGTCAGTCCTTCTGCCAGTTGAAACTAGGCATTTCATATTTATTTGCATTTCTCGATTTTGGCTTTAGAATGGAGCCCATCACGTAACTGATTCAGCGATGGAAAATATTTGGAAAAAGTTTTAGAGAGTAGAGCTAAGGCTCAAGAAAATACAGTGCAGTAGTAACAATGTTAACCTTGTGTATGAAATGCTCCATCCAGATGTTGCTTAGTGAAGCAGCCAGTGCTTCTGGAGGAAAAGAAGGAAGGACAAAATAATAAAGAATAAATCAGTGGGAACCAGAGATGTTTTTAGGTGTTTTGTTTTCAGAATATCTTTATGAGAAAGGAAATTAACAACAGAAGGGAAATACTCCCCAATATAAATTAATGGTTTGTAAAGAAAAAAAAAAGAAATCATTCTGGAGATACTGAAATTGACCTAGAAATTGATCCAAGGACTAGATGCTGAAGCTTAACTTCAATGGGTCACTAGAAAGTTACTAACAAACCCCAGCTGTTTTCTCCGGTTGCTGATTCTCTTCATTTGTAATGGGGTGTGTGCGGTCTGTTGATTTAAAAATATGCACTTCTATTCCATATCTTTTGGGGGACAGTTCCTTTATTAAAGAACTTGTGATACACAGGAAAGTGATGTAATTTCATTTGTTAGTCAAACATTCTAGATAGGCAACAAGAGCTTTTTGTTTTTCTAAGTTTGTAGAAATCTAGAAACTTACATGATGATTTTAAAATCAAGTAGGAGGAACTAAATCGGAATAAAACCTGTTACAACTAGACTGGTTGAAACTCTTTGGATTTCTTCTAAAGCTCTCAAGCATTAATGTATTGAGGAACCTGGAAATCTAATGTTGAAGTTAAAACATTAGGTTTTCATTTCCATTACTTTTCCCCTCCAGATGTTTGTTACTTTTTTTTTAAACTTTTAGCCATTTGTAATTTAACACTTGCTTTGTTTAAACTGAAAATATTTCTTTGATGTTTAGAGAGGAATATCCAATAATGCATATTGCAGATAATTGTAACTTTTTACTGGAGTCAGAGGGAAAGAAATGACTTTGATAGAATATCAGAAACTGTCTACTAATGGAGTGTGTGAAGACAAAACCATTTTCACTTAGAAACTTGGAAAAATAACATGCTTTAAAAACCGGGAGATGCTTCCTCTAAAGCACATGAGCTTTTGACATATGCTTAATAATTAAGATATAAATCTTCTGATGCTTATAATGTGTTCAATATCGGTAAGCTATATTTTCTGAAACTATCTCCTTTGCAATATTTTGTGATAAAAATGGAGTTTTTTGCAAACCCTAATAGAACTCTGTGGGGAAAAGTGACTTAAGTTGATTTTCTTTTTTTAATAGCTCACTGCAAAATTCCCTAAAATGCTTATATAAAATTGCAAAATTAAATATGAAAACACTAATAACTATATCATACTCAGAAGGCAAGAATTGGATTTGATCATTAGCATTTTGACTTAGTCTCTTTTTTTCCGCTTGTTTCAGTATTGAAGTCCTGTTCTTAATTATTCGGTTAATGATGTCTTTAACAAAGAGACTGATAACCAGCTCTACTTGGTCATCCAGTTCAGTTTGGTATTACCAGCTTCTACCAGATCCTGACCATTCAGGATTATTCAGACATCGACCTTGGGGTCCACTGCTCAAGTGATGCTACCACAATACCACAATAGCCAGGTGGTCTTAATCACCTGGCTATTGTGATTATAGCCAGGTGATTAAGTTAAACTATAATTGATTATAGTTTAATCAATTATATTATATTATATTAAACTATAATCAAGGAAGAATATGTTTTTCTCCCACTTGTGGATGAGTGGCAGATTATAGACAGGAGGCAGATCAAATAAATGTCCTGTTTCTCGACCCAAATAATCAAATCAGTAAAATCCTGGCCAAGACAGTTATCTCAGTTTCACTCTAATTAAATGACAAGTACTATGAAATTCAGTGACCATTTTATATGACAGTAAATGTATTTAAGACTTTATCCATACTACCATACACATATTTACCTATGTTCCCCCAAATCTGAGTATTTATGGATGGCAGTAAATATTTCTAAAACACTGGAAACCCTCGTATCATATATAAATAAAACTAATATGCCATATATATATATGTTTTTAACTAGGTAAGATAGGTAAAACTATTACTCCATATTTCAAGAGAACATTTTTGTTCTGTTTTTAAGAGTGGAATCTGTTTTTATTTTAAGATTTTTTTTTTAACCAAGGAATTCTTGATTCTAAACTCTTCCATATTTGACACAGATATTTCACTATTTTTTGGCAAAATTTCAATCCAGCGGGATTTAATCAAGCCTACCGTTTCTTCTCTGGACCGAGATAAAGACTGTTTTGATGAGCTGTGTACCTTTGGGCAGGTCTCAGTGTGCCCACACTTTTTCTCCTGATAGGAACATTCTATCTATAACTAATGGCTGTCAAGCATTTCGAGTTGTAAAATACAAAAACCTTTATTGCTACCACCAGCTCTATTGTCCAGGGACTGATTGTTGAGTTTGTAAAGGATCCAGCCTCCTGTCTCCTTTTTTGTGTTGTTTTCCCTGCTCCCCCCCTGCTGCCTGCCCTTTGGCCATTTCACTGCTCATTAGCGCCTCTGCCAGATGGGGGGGCAGGCCCAGGAACAGGGGTCAACTCTGGTAAAAGGCTTGGTGGGAAGGAGGCTGAGAGTAATGGCATACATAAGGTTTTCAGATTATCTGTCGACTTGATACATCCAAGCCACCCCCAAACCCTGTCCTTAGGGGTAAATTCAGTGCAGCCATGACATTGAAATTTGTTTTTTAATTCATTATTTATTCATTCTTATAATCAATGTGATTTTAGAAGTAAGGCATCTTTTTCAGGATGCTATAGGAAGCAAAGTCTCTTTTTTATATTTCCTTAGTATTAATGAGTGGCTGCAGATCAGGCTTGATTTAGCAAGGCTTTGACCTTGTTCAAAGCCAGAAGAATTGCGCTGTCTGCTCTTCCGTTAGACTCAGGTTGGGGAATGACAGTTCTTTAAATTCTGGCAAATGGAGATTGCCTTATGAAGCGGAAAGTGCCCTGTTGGGGTGTTAAAAGATCATAAAGCTCACCCTAGTTGTACGACCAAGGGAAGCCGTGTCATCACTTTGTGCTGTGGTTTCAATGCATTAACCCAGAAAAGGCACTTCGAGTGTCTCTTTGAACATAATATTGTGCAGAAGGCTCAGCGTGTACGATGGACACTGTGGATATAGAAGAAACTTAAGCACTTTGGTTCACTTGTTTGTTTGCTTGTCTCTTGCTTGGCCGGACCATTTAAACCCTAGGGCTCCAATTCCGAGACCTTTGATTCTGTGATTTTCTATTTGTCTAAACATTTTGCTAAAGTCTTCTGGCAATATTATGGATCAAGCCCTGTGCTAGGTCCTGGGAATGTAGAGGCCAACAAAATAGGTGGAGGCTGCCTTTGAGGTGCTCACAACCAAACAGGAAACCTGATGCCAGCCTGTTAGATTAACTACTCTGTGCTTCAGATGTTGGTGAGGGTAAATTAAATTCCATTTCAAGTATTTTGAGCTCTTCAGAATTTAAGTCCTTCTATAGAAGTGATTATGTTGCTTTCCCAATCCTAATAACTCTCTATATTATTATTTGAATTTAGCTGTATGTATAATTTATGAATTAGTTGTACTAGTGGGCCTAGAGTTATATCCTCTCATTATCACCATAGCAAATATCCAGGCTAATATCACATATAGACATGTTTGATTTATCAACATAGTTCAGTTTTATCCAGTTAAGGTAGACTTAAAAAGATAGGTATTAAAGTATTAGATACAGGCTCCAAAAAGCGGAGGAGAAATGGAATCAGAACGACGAGGATAATTCTCTTGAGCCACCATATCAGCATATGTTGATCTTGTTTTTTCTCTTTGTTCATGCTGTGTGTGTCAAATAATTTAAAAATCGCTAGGTGTTAAAACAACTTGATTGTATACTTTAATGTTTCTGAATCGTGCTACCATTTGTAGTTAAAAATTATCTCTGTGAGGTTAGAGAGCACATTGCATTTATCTTTTTTACCCTCAGCACCTAGGATATAGGAAGGAATTCAGCAAAGTGATTAAGAGTTCAGACTGCCTGGGTTCCCTTATCAGCTTATCAAGGCAAGTTGCTCGTTGTTACCAGCCCAGTCTCCCTGTGTGTAAAACAAAGGATAATAATAGTTCTCATCTCATAGGATTATTTTGTAAGAATTAAATGAGAAGCCATCCAAAATTTTTATTCGTCGAGAGGCAAGCACTCAATAGATCATCGTCATTGATGTTAGTATAGTTTCAGACCCGTAGCTGGACTTAATAAATGTTTGGTGAATAGAATGACAGTATTTCATTAGTGTGTATAAAGCATGGCCTTTCAGTTTTTGTTTCCAGTAGCGAATGTGGATTTGAATTGCATTCTTTGGCCTTTTTTTTTTTAATTGGATGATTTGTATTTTCAAAGAGGCCACACAAGGGTTAAAAGTACAACCTGTAGGCATCAAAGCAGTGTTTATAATAATTTTGAATTCCAGCCTATGCCTTTCCACTTAAGAAGTATGCTGTGAGCCACTATCACCCAGGCCCAATGCAGACTTTGAATGCCTTGCCCTATGTTAATGTTTCCATTCCCTCACTCCTGGAAATAGCATTCTGCTTTCCAAAATAGACTCTAGTGCTGTACCTTAGAAGAATTTTTGTCACAGCTTTGGATCATCAGAAACACAGAAGAGAGCTTTGTTGGCAAAACGTCACAGGATAATTTTGAAAAGGTAGTTTCTCATTTTTTTGTATAAAAACTCATTTTAACTGCCTGTCTCCCATTTCCTTTGGTCCTAATTTTTAGTACTAACATGCAAATAAAGACAGAGGAAAATCCGTTAATAACTATTTGTTTCTTTGACTTCTTTCAAGGATATTCTGAAGCACTTAAAGTGACACATAAAGCCGTGGGGTTAAAAGCTAGGGACTCATTGGGGGAAAATCTAATACCCTAGGTTTACGTCATTATAGGAATAAGGACTCTACAGTCGGAATAACATAGGTAGCAATGTCACATCAGAGAAGTTTAAGCACTAACATTACCAATAAAGGAAGTGCAGGTCGGCCAAGTTTCCAGACAATGCAAATATTTTCAGTCTTGAGGGAGCACCCTATTACAGGAAGCACCAAAGCCCAGGGAGGTGTGGAGGAGCAGGGAATCATAAGATTATAACTAATAATGTTCTATAAAATACCATTTGTTTTGCAGTCTTTTCTCATTCCCTGTTCCAAATGATTCTAATATCAGAGAAGACATCCATCACCCAGTTTGTGTCAGAAGCTGATCCCGGAGTCTAATTTCCTAATTACAGAATCTCAGTTTCAGCATTTTCTTTCCTGTCATTATTCTCTCAGACAACCCAAAAGTTCTTTAAATTCCCTAATGGATTTTGATGAAGGATTTGCAGGCCTGGGCCCCCTTCTCAGTTGGTAGATCTGGGGTGGAGCTGGAAAGTATGAATATGACCATCTCGGTGGTCTCCGATCCTCTCGAGAGACTGACATTTGGTGAGTAGTACTGTTCATGCCACTGAACTAACTGTCCATCCTATTACATTTTCATTCTTCTGTGCTCTTACTCAATTTTACATTTCTTTTCCGGGAATAAGTAATGTTTGATTTTTTTACAGCCTTGGTTCTCCTTTCTTAACTTTGGAATGTATATTTCCCACATGTATTGGATGAAAATGAACTCATTCCCAATCTTATTCTCTTCCTTATAATTCTTTTCAGAGCAATGGTATAGAGTTTACTGACGTTCCGTTTAGATTTGCCATTTAGAGTGCTCATTTCCAGCCTATCAAACCAAAACAATGGCTTGTTAAACCTGTGTTTTTATTTCGTCATGCTCCTCCTCCAGTGGTGACCTACTTCTTTTGTGGACATTAAAATCGATCAGTGAATCAGCCAGGCTTAGGGTTTTGTGCATTGCTTTGCATGCTGTTTAGACAACTGATGAGCTACACAAAATTGTTTAAACTCTGTAATTTTATAAACAATAAAATGGTGACTTTGTCTAATACATAATCTTAATCTGCTTTGCTGTTAAATCACTAATCTCAGTGGAGATCAGTTGGGACCCTTTTTAGTAGTTATAGGAAGAAATTTTCTCTATTTTCTTACTTGCATTGTAGAAAACTTCTTAGGGTTTCCTTAGTATTCACAGGGAACTAATTCATGTCTTACTCATTGGCACCATATGGTTTCCTGCTGTGGTAAAGCGAGTGGGCTTACGTACATTATAGGATTAATAGGATACATGCATCCTGTTAATACATAGATTGTATAGTGTGAGAGGGTTTGGCTGTACATGGTCACGGTATGAAGAATTCCCTTGTGACTGACATTTGTTTTTTTGCTAAAAAAAGTTTTCTGCCCGAGATTATTAAAATGTGGTATGTATTCAGCACTACTATTTGCTGTTGGGTTTTTCTTTTTTTTTTTTTTAAGCTTTTTTGATGTGGACCTTTTTTTTAGCAATGCAGTTGGAAATTTAATTTTTTTAAATATCATTTCCAATATCACCAAAAATGAAATACTTGTGTATAAATTTAACAAAATATATACAAGATCTGTACATATGTTGAAAACTACAAAACACCAATGAAAGAAATCAAGAAAACCTAAATAAATACAGATATACATATTTAATGATTGGAAGATTCAATATTCTTAATGTGTCAATTCCTATCAAATAGATTTTTTTTAGCTTTATTTTTATTTATTTATTTTTTTAACTACTTTATTGGAGTATAATTGTTTCACAATAGTGTGTTAGTTTCTGCTTTATAACAAAGTGAATCAGCTATACATATACATATATCCCCATATCTCCTCCCTCTTGCGTCTCCCTCCCACCCTCCCTATCCCACCCCTCTAGGTGGTCACAAAGCACCGAGCTGATCTCCCTGTGCTATGTGGCTGCTTCCCACTAGCTATCTATTTTACATTTGGTAGTGTATATATGTCCATGCCACTCTCTCACTTCGTCCCAGCTTACCCTTCCCCCTCCCCGTGTCCTCAGGTCCATTCTCTACGTGTCTGCATCTTTATTCCTGTCCTGCCCCTAGGTTCTTCAGAACCTTATTTTTTGAGATTCCATATATATGTGTTAGCATACGGTATCTGTTTTTCTCTTTCTGACTTACTTCACTCTGTATGACAGACTCTAGGTCCATCCACCTCACTGCAAATAACTCAATTTTGTTTCTTTTTATGGCTAATATTCCATTGTATGCATATGTGCCACACCTTCTTTATCCATTCATCTGTCAACGGACACTTAGGTTGCTTCCATGTCCTGGCTATTGTAAATAGTGCTGCAATGAACATTGTGGTACATGACTCTTTTTGAATTATGGTTTTCTCAGGGTATATGCCCAGTAGTGGGATTGCTCAGTCGTATGGTAGTTCTATGTTTAGTTTTTTAAGGAACCTCCATACTGTTCTCCATAGTGACTGTATCAATTTACGCTCCCACCAACAGTGCAAGAGGGTTCCCTTTTCTCCACACCCTCTCCAGCATTTATTGTTTGTAGATTTTTTGACGATGGCCATTCTGACTGGTGTGAGGTGATTGTAGTTTTAATTTGCATTTCTCTAATGATTAGTGATGTTGAGCATCCTTTCATGTGTTTGTTTGCAGTCTGTATATCTTCTTTGGAGAAATATCTATTGGGCCATTTTTTAAAGTCTTTCTTGGATTTGTTACAATATTGCTTCTGTTTTATGGTTTGGTTTTTTGGCCCCGAGGCATGTGGGATCTCAGCTCCCTGACCAAGGATCGAACCCATACCCCCTGCATTGCAAGACGAAGTCTTAACCACTGGACTGGCCAGGGAAGTCCCTGCTGTTGTTTTAAGTAATATGTTATGATAAGATTTTAGACCCCCATGTGAGAAGCTGACATTTTATATCCATAAGGCAAACACAGCTTTTTGAATCTGTGTGAAAATTTAGGTGTCTCTATTTTGCGGTTTTATCTTTTTAGGAATTTTTTGAGTCCGAGAAAACGTTTAGACTGATTTACTTACAGTATTGAAAGTCTCTTTGGGAGCAAATTTTTATATATGTGAAAAAGCCATCTAGAAAGGAGGTTTCATGAGTACCCTTGGTAATGGTGCAAGTTTAATCACTCTGCCTGTGACAGGAGGGTCTTAAGACATTCAACCTAAATTTCTCCTTATACGGTTTTCAGTTCATTTCCTCTTGTCTTGTTCTTAATGGTGATAGAGAACATCTGGTATGTCCCTTTTCAAAATAAACCTTCCTACTTGGGGTAGCAGAAAGTATACACATGTTGGGTCCTAGCAGATCTGGGTTTGACTCTGGGCCTTATCACTTACTAACCTTAGGCCATTGTTACCTCTCTCAGCCTAAATTTCTTCTTTTGTAAAATGAGGCTGATAATCTTTCCCTTGCAGTTTTAGCTAACGTGTCCCGTTCCCGGTAAAGGCTCAAAGTATGGTATCTTGTATCATTATTGTTCAAACCTGTGAAAATTTATTGTCAGCTTTTCATTTTTCCATAATAACATTCCCAGATCTTTCTGACTAGGTTCTTTTTTTCCAACCCACTAATCATGGTTCTAAACGAGACTTCTGATGGTATGGTAGATGGAACACTATGTTTGCGATGAAAGGCCTCTCTGACTTGTTTTCTGACTTAATGAATTTCTAGCTATATGACCTTGGACAAGTCACTTACATCCTTGAGCCTTTGCTCATAGGTAAGATGGGGATAATAATTATCATGTCTTCTGTGCCTTCCTCTCTGAGTTGGACTGAGGATAACATAAAGAAGTAATTTATAAGTCACAAAGCACCACACAATCTTAAAGTGATAATAGTAAGGGTAATCAGCAATTAAAATTTAATACTTTACAATAGGGTGAATGAAATTGGTCTTGTCATTTATGTAACTTTAAAAAGGTAGGTCACGCTCCTCAGCCTCACCGTTACCCTACATAGCAGTTACAGGGCATTTACTCTTTTTTCATTTCCGCTTTCGTCAGCTCTTATGGTTGGAAGGCTAAAACTGACAACTTTCAGATGTATGACAGACACAGATTAAAACAGTTCCAGCATTACAGGGATTGAGTTTGTGTGCAGAGAGGCTGAATCAGTAAGCAGAGTTAGGTGAGTAAAGAGAGGGCCAGGTGGTCTAAGTGGGACTAAAGAGGTGATGTGACCCAGGAGGGGTCAATGAGCAGCAGAGATCTCTCCAGTGATGGACATTAAAGGAGAGGGTTGTTAGACTTAAGATAGTCACTGCCAAGTTCCAAACAAAAGAATGGCACGGTCAAGCACATCTGAATAGGAAGAGAACTCTGACTGGGGTTTTGGGGATTGCTTGGAGTGGAAGTGACCTTGGAGAGTACAGTGATCCCAGACTGTAGAGGACATAGCAATGTTGAAATGAAGATTTACATGTTCTGTTAGTTTGTTAAATCTCTTGAATATAAGGGTTTGCAGACACAAGAAGCCTTCCTCCATACTTGGATTCCTCTTTTTGTTTTGTTGCCTCAATTTAGTTTGGTTTCAAGTTTAATTATGGGGCTGAAAGTACTTAAGTTTGGGTAGTAGAGAGTGGAATTACCCTGTTGATTACTTTACCTGTTTCTATATTCTAAGAAAACTAGCCATAGTGATCCAGCTGTCCACTGAGGATTTGTGGATGCTGCCCTCCTGGAGCCCTTTCCTCCATGGCTGTCTGTGACCTTAGCCATTGAATCATGTAATCGTTTTTGGCCTCCGAAGTCAGTGCTTCTGACTAGGCAGAGTGGTGGTGTGATGTCATGTCTGGGGTGTGAGCCTGTACCCTCACCGCACAGGGGTTCCACCCTTCCTGGTCTCGGCAGCTCAATACACAGTGCTTGGCGCATCTTGAGCGCTCAATAAATTTAGTTACTTTTCCTGTCTCTCTCTGGATCTCAAATAGGAATGTCCACATTTGAGAACACCCCCATAGTATTCGACTCTCCATTTAAAATACATAAGAGAAAGCTGAGGCAGGTGTGTGGGAATGTCGTTCCAGACCCTTTCGTTAGTCTAGGAAAATGATTACCCTGGTTTACAGTGAGGCTTCCCGTGTTCGTGAATCATAAAAAGACCTCTTCCAGGTTAACTTAACGCAAAATTGATAAGCTGTGCATAATAGTGTGACATCTGAAAGTATTCGGTATGAAAAATAGCTGATGGGCGTACATATTTTGAGATACTTGGTGTTCTACCAACGTTGTCAGGATTTTTATTGACCTCCCTCTGCCCCCCAAAAAAAGGTCAGGAGGAAGGCCCTCCACATTGTTTCCAAATTTCTAAATAGGAAAAACTTCGAACTAGAAAGGGAGCTTTTGATAGCCTTACACATTAATATATTTTTTAAATAAAAAATCTCTTTCTTGCGCTTTCTCTGGTAGAGAGAAAAATTAGACCCCTTTTCGTCTTCTTTCCTCCTTTACCTCAAACTCCACAAACTATATCCTTATTTTCCTTTTAAATTTAATTTTTAATTTCAGATTCACATGCCCTTATAAGAAATTCTACAGAAAGTCCCTTTCACACTTTGCCCAGTTTCTCCTAAGTAGTGGCATTTTGTGAAACTGTAGTACAGTATCTCAACTAGGATATTGTATGAGTACAGTCCACCCATCATATTCAATTTCCCCACTTCTATGTGTACACATTTGTGTGTATATGTGTGTATTTTAAGCTCTGTACAATTTCACCACCTGTGTAGATTCATGTATCCACCACCAGAGGTATTCTTTCTGAAGACTGTAGGTTGCTTGAGAGTGTCAGCACATCCCGTGATGACAGACATTAAGATGTGTCTTCTCTTCTAAATACACAGGGACTTTGTGTGGCTGTAGGGAGGTGGAGAGTGGAAATCTGGCCCGTGGCTCCTGTCTGTGGCTGTGCAGTCACTCTTTCACGTTCCCTCATTAGAAAGGGCTGGCTGGCCCAGGGAGCATCATAGGTGGGCTAGGCGCACAGCTAACCGCTTGCCTGGAGGAGCTTATGCTTTTGTACTGTGTTAAGAGTTCTGCCAGTTTCAGAGGCCAGGAAGCAAAGAGTTGGCCTAGGGGTGTAACACACCTGCTTTTCCCGAGGCCACATGCAACAGGCTGATTTGAGTACCTGTTTGCCCTCTTTGGGATATATTGAAACGTGTCTCCAGAGACCCGAGGTTGTGGATAAATGCTTTTCTCCCCTCCTAGAAATTTGTTTCACACAGATTTTAAATGTCCATGAGGACAGATATTCATTGGGGGAACTGTCCTGTTAATTGTACTTTGGCTATCTGGCTCAGACTCTAGAATGAACTATAGTAGAATCCTGTTATCTTGAGACCTTTAGGAATATCCACGTTTGAGAATGCCACAATAGCATTACATTCCCTAATTTTAAAAAAGATTGCAACCATCTGTCACACACACACACACAGACACACACACAGAGCAAAGCTATACTGAGATGCAAACACTAGGCAGATGGCCAGGCTGCCTCACCAGCTAAGTATCCTGTACTCCAGTCTGAGAAAAAACTGGATTTGCAAAGAGCTCCAACTGTGAATATTAAAACTGAGAATGACAAAGGCCTGTCGTGCTCTACTAGTCACTCCTGGAATCTGAGTGTTTGATCAGATGACCAAAATTTATGATTATGATGATGGTGGTGGTGATGATGATGTTTGGGCATGATAACCAATGAGCAAAAAGCTGTAAACTTGATCACTGTGGCAACCATTTGGAGGATAAATTTACTATATTTGTTGCCACCGTCCTATTGGGTCCTAAACCCCAGCTATGGCACGGCATATAAAGTGCTTCTTTTCCTCTTTGGATGAACGCTTTTCCTATTGGCAAAATAAAATGTAAAAAATCATGATTTGCAAGTGACATCCTTTGTTTTTGGTGGTAGCAATTGATCTTATCTAAACAAAAGCTTACTTTTGAATCATTTTGAAAATCTTGAAAGGGCAGAAAAAACTATATATCAAAAGAAAGCATTATAAAAGAATATCAGGTCAGGCTGCAGTTACTTCCATAGCAAACTTTGGGCCTGACTTGATCCAAATACATGTGGTCAAATTGCTGGTGTGACCATGGAAGTGGCAAATGGGAGCCTGCGGTTCTGATTCCTGTGTCCTGTTGTCTGTCACTGAGCCCTTTTCGAAGCAATGCCAGAAGAGTGATTTCTGTAAGTATGAAAATGTTCGTCTGTTTGGTGCTTCATCTGCCCATCAGTAACCCTAGACTTAGTTTAGAGATTAAGTAGTTGAATTTTCTCGTATTCTGCAGGTGACAAAATGAAAGCTAAGAACAGTTAAGTGTCCAGCTCAGGGTCAGACAACCTCATTAGCTGGGACAAGAATCAGGTTTCCTGACTCCTAGTCCATTGCTTTTTCATTGTAGGGGGGCGCTTCCTGTCACCCCACCAGTCTTTTCTTGGTTTTCCATTTGTAATGTTGACGGTTCTTCTGATGCACCTCTTCCTTCAGGTCCTGTATTCATTTCCTAGGGCTGCCGTAACAAAGTGCCATGAACTTGGGTGCCTTAACACAACACAAATTTATTCTGTAACGGTTCTGGAAACCAAAAGTTTAAAATCAGGGTGTCAGTAGAGCCATGCTGTCTCTGAAGGCTCTAGGGGTGTCTGTTCCATGCCTTTTCCTTGGCTTCTGGTGTGACTGGTAACCCTTGATGTTCCTTGGCTTTAGCTGCATGGCTGCAATCTCTCCCTCTCTTGTCAGATGATATTCTTACTGTGTGTCCGCATGTCTCTTCTCCTCTTAAAAGGACACCAGTCATGTTTGATTAGGGCCCACCCTAACGACCTCAGCTTCACCTGATCATATCTGCAAGGACCCTATTTCCACATAAGGTCACATTCATAGGTGCACAAGGGGTTAGGGCTCCAACATCTTCGGGGGGAACACAGTTCATAACAGGTCTCGTTAGCTTCCAGATCATATTTAGAACCAGGCAGGTATTTGTAACACCCAATGAGAACTTGCAGTGAGTTTCATTAAGTGTAAAGCATCATATCCAACATTTGTAGTTTGTTACAGTAACACACTGAAAAAATTTATAGACTGTTTTGGGTGTGATTTTCTGGATTGATTCCCTGCTTTGAAACCATTTGTTGGGTCCTGTTTATTTAAAAGAGGGAATGAATAGACCTGAAAACACCTAATTTTCATTTGCCTTTTAGCCTGGAAGCCAGTAAAAAATTTTTTAGAGAACTGAAAACTATGTTGCAGAACATTAGCACTATATTTGTGTATTATTTCGATCTTATCTTCAGTTATTAGATGCTTATTTGCATGTGCTAAAGCCTCCAGCTAAGATAAAAAATCAAAATTTAAAAAACTTGTTTCGTGGTAGTAAAGTCTAGAACAAAATGTTTGCTGGATAATATTTCATGGTGTGTGTACAATTTTTAAGTAAAAATTAAAAAGAAAGAAATTCTACACGCAGTCAGCACTCTCAACTGTATGCATTTCCCTAAACTTTCCTAGTTGAATACAGTCATCTGTGTTCCTGAACATTCTTCCTGACCTCATTCTCTTTAGCATTATTTGATCAATTTGGGAGGAAATGTCCATATAACCATAACTTGTACCTTTTTAAAAAAATATTTTTTTAAATCAAGTAATGGGAGTGGATGCTTTTATTAACTTTTATATATGTGATTCTAAATCTCCCTTTAAATTAATATCTTTTAGCTTCGAATCTACTTCTTCCCATAAGGCTAGTCCCCGTTTCCTATAATCTTACAGACCTAGGAGAACAACATTTTCCCTTCTGTCGTTTTGATAATTATGTCTTCTGTGCTCAGTGGTGACCTATTAACTAACATGAATACCATGGGCTTGCAAAATAGCCTCAAATTTCCATATATTAGAACTGTGAGAATTTTCTATAATGGTGCTTTAGCAATAATGGTGGAGGTGCAGGCATTTCCTGAGGATTAATGACCAGCTGGGAGGAACCAGTGGCCCTTGGCTCTGCCTCCCAACCAGCCATTAATTCCAAGGAAATGTCTTTTGCTGAGGTCGTTATTGCTATTACAAGCTTAAAATGGAAAAACATGATAGGCGTATGAGTTATTTTTATGGGTTGATGCAGTTTCCAATGGTATGTACTAATTCGAGAAAATGAATGTGTATACATACAATAGTAAGTCAGATTGTTTGAATCATCTCTCAGTATTCCATATGTTTTATAACTGACTTTACAGTTCCCTACCTTTCCCACTCAAAAAAAAAAATTGATTCAGTAATTTCTACATTGGTTCAAGGCTTAAAAGTGTTGTATTCACTGACATATTTAGAAACACCAGTTTCTGTTATCAATTTCAAATAATATTCAGGTTTCACAAATGGGCTGAAAGGAAAGAAGTTTATTCTCCATTTTTGTGATAATACTTCTTTTAGAATAAAACACTGCAAGAAAAGTTTTTAAACCATGTAATAATTTACTGTGCTTCTTTGAGTTTTTTGTGTCATTTGTATATAGAGGCAGCCTTATTTATACTTTTGCATAGTGAATCTACCAGAGAGCAATGCACAACTTAGTTTTTCAGGATTGCAGGGTTTTTTTTTTAGTGTATATTAAATACTGCAATCATGGGAAAACCTTTAACACAAAACACACACGAAAAACTCTTAAAAATGAAGCCAAAGTGTCAAAATGTTGCTCACCGTGCTCCTTTCTGATTCTTTTAAAAAGGCGGCACAATACCTGGCCGGTATTGTTATTTTTATCTCAATTATTAACAAATCTAACCTAGAAATATCCTGAAAAGTCATAATCGGGAAAACCTGGACAATCCTGGAATATTGTCATCCTTGCCCTGATGCAGAAGTGTGGACAGCATCACCCAGGCATGATGCCTGTGCACCAGTTTTATCTGTCTCACCGGTTAGTGACTCTCCACGTTTATCAAGCTTCAGATATAGGCCAGGCTCGGTGGGGCATCTGAAAAATTGCAGAACATAGAGATCTGCACTAAAAGCAATAGGAAGCAAGCTAAGAAATCTTGTCCTGTTTGGCTCTCAAGTTCCTGTCCCACTTCTCTTCTTTACCAAATTCGCTTACAGCCTTCAAGTAGTTGTTCACGTTGGTGAACTCATTTGCGATCAAACTTTCTTGAACCTTCTTTGTCAAAAGTGTCCCCATTCTGCTTCTCTCCATGTCCTCGGCTTTCGACATCCACGAAAAGTTTAGATGCCACTTTGGTTCTCAGACCTACCCCTCTGCTTTCTTTCACTTTTGTTGAAGGTGCTAGGATTCTCCCAGTTCTTCTGGAGTAGCGCTGCCCAACAGAACTCGCTGTAGTGATGGAAGTGTATTTGTGCCATCCAATATGGTAGCCACTAGCCACATGTGGCTACTTGGACACTTGCAGTGTGGCTCGTGCGTTTGAAGAACTGAATATTTGGTTTTATTTCATTATAACGAATTAAAGTTTAAATAGCTACACATGGCTGGTAGCTACTGTATTGGGCAGCACAGTCACCTTGGGTCCATTATGTCTTTGCCTTGCCTCCATATCTGTCCTTTTCACCTTCATGATACCTTGTATCAATTCTATTCTAACTGCCTGTTTCCCCTGGAGGAGACCTTAATTCCCTTCAACTCAAGTTTTGCCATATTCTGCCTTTGGTCTCTTGCCTAGTTCGATATGACAAAAAATCAAGTAGCTATTCTGTGCAAGCCACTGTGCTTGGACCTGAAGAAGTAGAGAGATCGAGAAAACATAATACGTTCCATTTCCTCAAAGGGCTTACCGGGTAAAAAGAACCAGGGTTTTCCATGTGACAGTGAACAGACAGTTTATGATTTAGCATTAACCCTGAGTAAGCCATCTGTGGATTTTCCTGAGTTTATGTCTTTGAGCTGGGAGGTATAGCAAAAAAGTGCGATTTTATTTCTAAAAAGGTTGACTTTCAAACCATTTTTAAATGAGGTACTTTGTAAAGTATAACACTATTATCTCTATTTATTTATTTATATTTATTTATTTTTGGCTGCGTTGGGTCTTCGTTGCTGCACGCGGGCTTTCTCTAGTTGCGGCGAGTGGGGGCTACTCGTCATTGCAGTGTGTGGGCTTCTTATTGCAGTGGCTTCTCTTATTGTGGAACATGGGCTCTAGGTGCGTGGGCTTCAGTAGTTGTGGCATGTGGGCTCAGTAGTTGTGGCTCGTGGGCTCTAGAGCACAGACTCAGTAGTTGTGGCACATGGGCTTAGTTGCTCTGCGGCATGTGGGATCTTCCCAGGCCAGGGCACAAACCTGTGTCCCCTGCATTGGCAGGTGGATTCTTAACCATTGCGCCACCAATACCACGCTATTGGTGGGAATGCCAGTTGGTAACAGCCACTATGGAGCACAGAATGGAGGTTACCAGGGGTAAGGGGAGGTGGAAGGGATAAATTGGAAATTAGGATTGACATATACATACTACTATATATAAAAGTGGTAACAAATAAGGGCCTACTGTATAGCACAGGGAACTCTATTCAATACTCTGTAATGACCTGTATGGGAAAGGAATCTAAAAAGGATTGGATATATGTATAACTGATTAACTCTGCTGTGCAGCAGAAAGTGACACAACATTGTAAATCAACCATACTCCAAAAAAATTGAAATTGAAATGAAATGAAATAAAATAGAGCTACCAGATGATCCAGCAAGTTCACTCCTGTGCGCATATCTAGAGGAAAGCATAAATCGAAAAGACACATCTTCCCCAGTGTTCACTGCAGCACTATTTACAATAGCGAAGACATGGAAGCAATGAAAATGTCCATCAACATATGAATAGGTAAAGAATATGTGTCTTTTCGACACATAAAATAAAATAGAAGAAAATAATGCCATTTGCAGTAACATGGATGGACCCAGAGATGATCATACCAAGTGAAGCAAGTCAGACATAGCAAGACAAACACCGTATGACACCACCTATAGGTGGAACCCAAAAATTGTTGCAAATGAACTAACTTACAAAACAGAGACAGACTCACAGACTTGGAAAACAAACTTATGGTTACCAAAGTGGAAAGGTGGGGGGTAGGGATAAATCAGGAACTTGGGGTAAACATACGAATAGTGCTCTAGATAAGCAACAAGGAACTACTGTATAGCACAGGGGACTCTACTCAATATTCTGGGAATACCTTTATCAGAAAAGAATCTGAAAAAGAATGAATGTATGCATATGTGTAACTGAATCACTTGCTGTGCATCTGAAATTAACACAACATTGTAAATCAACTATACTCCAATAAAATTTAAATTAAAAAATAAAGAAAATCACCTGTATGTCAAAAGAAAAAAAGAATTCCCATATATTTTTATAGCTTGGTAGCTTACTTTTTTAGTGCTCAATATTATTCCATTCCCAGAATATATTAGTACTATATTGTTTCATTCACCTGTTGGAGGACACCTTAGTTTCATTCACATTTTGGAATATTGAATAAGGTGCTATAAATATCCATATGCAGGTTTTTGTCTGAACGTATGTTTTAAACTACTTTCAGTATATATCCATGAGAACACTTGCTGGATTGTACGGTAAGGGAGTGTTCAATATTAGAGCAAGTGTCAATCAGACTACCAAAGTAGCTGTAATTATTTTTCATTTCCACCAATAACAAATGAGATTTCCTATTGTTCCACATCCCCTACAGAATTTGTTCCTGTCATTGTTCACATTTCGGCCATTCTAAGTGTTAGGTAGCAGTATGTAATTGTATTTTTAATTTGCTTTTTCATGGCAGCATGTAATCTGGATTATTCTTCTGTATACTTATATGCAAAGTGTCTGTTTTCTTTGGTGAGGTGTCCATAACGTATACTGGTCCACATTTTATTTAGGCTGCTTTCATTTTTTTCTACCCAATCGGTATTTATTTTATTTATTTTTGTGCCTTACTGCATTAGCAAGGACTTGGAGTAAAATATGGAGAAGGAGTCATGAAAGGGGACATCCTTGCTTTTACCTGAACTTAGTGGAAAAGCTTCATGTTTTTTACCATTAATCATGGTGTAAGATAATACTTTCTTGTAGATTTTTGTTATCAACTTGAGAAAGCCTCAGTCTGTTTCTTTAACTGAGAGTTTTTATGAAGAATGGTTGTTAGATTTTTTCAAAGGTCTTCTGAATCTATTGCTATGCTAATGATTGTCTTCTTTAGGGTGTTGATATGATGGATATAATGTCTGATTTTAGAATGTCGAACCAGCCTTGCATACCTGGGATTATTCCCTCTCATTCATGATATAAAATTCTCTCAAAATATTGTTGGATTCGATTTGTTAATATTTTGTTGAGGATTTTTGCATTGATGTTCCTGAGAGATATTGGTCAGTTTTCTTTACTATTCATATGTTCCTCGAGTTTGGATGTTGTGGTTTTGGTGTCGGACATTCATTTGGGGAAATTCTCAGTCATCTTTTTAAAATATTTTCTGTTTTTTGTTATCTTTATTCCCCTCTTGCTATACCCATTACGTATACGTCATAGCATTTTTCATTGTTCCACAATTACTGATTACTCTGTTCTGTTGATTTTGTTCCTGCCCATTTTCTCTTTTCTTTTGAGATTTGAAGGTTTCTCCTGATATGTCTTCAAGCTCACAGATATTTCTCCTCAGCCCAGCTCTTTACTGCAGCTGACTTAGTGTCTGGTGAGGGACCAATTTCTCGTTCATAATGTGGGTCTTCTGGCTCTTTTTTTTTTTAAGATTCCGCATATAAGCAACATCACACGATATCTGTCCCCCTATGTCTGACCCACCTCACTTAGCACAACAATCTCCAGGTCCATCCATGTTGTCGCAACACCCCTAATGGTTAAGGATAACTCTCAATTTTTTCCAGTGTCATCAGCAATTCTTTCTGGCAGACATGTGATAACACTTTTTAAGCAGGGATATCGAGACCAAGGCTCCTGACCTATTCTGTTTCATGAAGTCATATCTCTCACGGCATCTCATCCAAAACAACCAGAAAGTTCAAATGAACATGACAGGTATTATCAAGTTTGACAAGAACGTGTATAATCCTTGAATCTCATTCACTGCTGCTGAGGATGAAAATCCATACAAATGTTTTGAACATATTTAGAAGTCTGTGGCTGTAAGTCGGAGGCCTCAGTTCCTTGCCGCATGGATCTCTCCTTAGGGCTGCTTGAGTGTCTTCATGACATGGCAGCAGGCTTACCCCAGGATGAGTGATCTGGTACAAGGTGGCCATCCCTGGTTTCACATCAACATGATCTCAGGCACAAACCTCCTTGTTTTTCCATTTTGTCTTTAAGTTACTTGTTGAAACAACTAGCCCGCGGTCCCAAGGACTGTTGTGGCCTTGGCTGCTGGGGCCCTTCCAGAGCCGGCAGCCTCAGTGAGGCCGCCCTCCCCTTGGGCTCCGGAGCAGTTCAGTGACGGCTGAGGGAAGAGACCCCGGGCCAGGAATTCCAGCTCTATGGAAACGCAGGCTCCATTCTGGGCACAGAGGGTAACACTATTATCTCTGAAAATGTCACATTAGTGCCTCATAAGTAAAATGATGATATATCACGTTTATTTCAGTACAGTTGCAGTTTACGCCTGTTGTTCCAGTGTAACTACCAAGAGCACCCCTGCCAGTCCCCAGTGTCCAGCTTGGGAGGGTAAATCCTATAATCCCCCTACCTACAGTCTGCCTAAATTTTCCACACACAGACACATGCACACACACGCACACGCACACGCACACACACACCCCTTGTACCCGCCCTAATCTTGTTGCATTTGTGTTCTTAGGTTACTTCCAGATTATTCTTTCAGGTCATTTCTGTATCAGGTCATTCCTCTGTTCAGAAACTGCCAGTAGCTCCTAATTAGTGACTGAATCAATTATAAATTTTTCAGGTCTCATAAATAGAACTGTTGAGCTCCCTGTTTACCATTTTCCTCACATACATGTAGCCAAGTGAATAAGCTTCCTATTCCACGAACAAGACAGACACCTTCTCACCTTCACTTTGACTGGAATCTCTTTCTCCCACACCCAACTGCTGAAAATCTTCTCCAGTCTTCCACGTCCGCTCTAGACACCACTCTTTCATGAAGTAGCTCCTGACTCTCCTGGTCAGAAGAGGGCTGTCTCGCCCCTGAATATGAACATACATTGTTAGTGCCTTGCTTAGAGCATGATCCATTTTCTCTTGTACTGAGACTTTTTGAACAAATCCCATCTTTGTTTACCAGTTTTGTAAACTCCTTGAGAAGAGGTACCCCATGTTTCACATTTTCTTCAAAACCTAGGACAGTGGTATACAGTAGTTGCTTAATACACATTTGTGGAATGAAATTTAAAAAGCATATGGCTAGGCTACTTAGGTCATTCCCACAAGATGATTTCTTAAAACTGTGTAATTGGAAGCTTTTTTTTTTTTTAAGTATTTCCACAGTATTATGTCATTAATTACAGCACCCTGAGGAATTACTGCTGCTGTTAATCTCTTGGATCCAATACTAAGAGACATAAATATAAGTGACATTAGCTCCACTACTGCGTTCAGTGAGATTACAAAATAGAAAGTGGACTTAGAAGCAGATATTGGAAAAATACCTGCAAAGATAACAAAATGTAGACAGTCTTGCTAAGTTTAGTTCAGGGCCTCAATCTAAGATGAAGTTGCCCAACAGGATTGATAACATGGTGGCATGCTCTTCTGCACTGTTGGAAAGAGTTGCATCTATTTGGGAGAGTTTTCCTCCAAATAAAAACAAACAAACAAAAAGTGTCTGTGATTGATTTTTTTTAACAAGAATATTTAAAGAAATAACACTTGTTGATTGGGATGGACAAAACAGAGTTCCATGTGGCAAAACTTATATGTGAATGTTTATTATTTTTAATCCTCATTCTATATATATGATACACTGAATTCAGAAAAAAATTTATTTTTAAAATTTTTTTAGGTATAGTTGACATAAAACATTATATTATGTTTATATAATATATATAATATATTAGGTTTCTATTATGTTTCAGGTGCACAACATAATGAGTCAGTATTTATGTGTATTGCAAAATGATCGCCATAATAAATCTAGTTAATATCTGTCACCCCCCCATAGTTACAGATTTTTTTTCCTTGTCACGAGAACTTTTAAGGCTTACTTTCTTAGCGACTTTCAAGTATGCAACACAGTTTCATTAACTATAGTCGCTGTGCTGTACAGTACCTCCTCATGACTTATTTATAACTGGAAGTTCGTACCTTTTGACTTCCTTCTAGATATTCCGTATATTTAATTTAAACATCTTATATGTCCATGGTAAACAAAATGATAAAATCTTAAGAGTAAATTCAGTAAAGAAATATTGCAATTATTTTCTGAATAGACAATTCTTTAAAATTTAATATGTTGACATATTTTTTTAAATCGATTTATGCATGGGCATGTTCCTAACTCCACAGTGAGACTTTAGATTTTAAAGGAGGGCAACAAAAGAATAAGCATTGGATATGTTTACTTTTTCTCAGGCTCTTACAACAAACTTACCAACACACACACACACACCCTACACAACTTCAAACAACAGCAAATGGCTTTTTCTCTACCCACTTATCTCCCTGCTTCCCACAATCAGTAATACCAACAGGCTTAAATATTTTAAATACTTTCACATTTTTCTATTACACGAGAGGTGAGGAAAAACTGTTTCTGAAAGTACATTTAAAAATACTATGTTAGAACAGTTAATCTGCTGGGTGTACAAAATGGAAGGCAGTGGCTAGAAATCTCTTGTGCTCCAAATATTTAAAAAGTGGTAACTGTCAAGGACTAGAAGCACGAGTCACTTGGAGGGTGGCCATGCCCCCAGCTAAGAGAAAAAACCCAGGAAGGAGAAGAATGGGTTTAGAGTTCCAAGTAGAGATGAAATAATCATATCCTTAGTTATGTATGGATGACGTTTGGGAGAGGAAGCTGAGCTGCAGTTAAAGATACGAGGGCCATTCATGGTAGTAGTTGAAGCCATGACTGTGGATAAAGATCTCTAGAAAATGTGGAAAAAGAAAAGTGGTGCCAAAAAAAAAAAGAAAAGAAAAGTGATGCAGAAAGTGGAGAAGAAAGGGAATATGGGACCACTGCACACAAAGGAGATAAAATATGCTGTCAGCTGCTAGCTATGGTATGTGGACCAGTGGTCCCACCATACACAGGACCTCTATATGGCTCCCTGGCCCCTTCCTCACCCACGCTCAGTTCATGGTAATCGACTTCTCCACGAGCTCACTAGAATAAGCACAGCACAGACAGCAGTGAGCCCTACATCCTGATGTTGCAATCAGCACTCAAGGACAGCAGGGAGATGAGACCAAGGAGAATCCTTTTGGGGGCCAGATCATTAACTCCTGTCTGTGACATCACATTCTCCATCTGGAAAAGTTAAAGTTTTCTTATGCACTTAGCTTTACAGAATGGAGCATTTTTGTTGGTTTACTGAAGCTGTTTAGCAAAATGGACACAAGTGCAAGTCCTGGCCCCAGCAGTTGACTGCACCGTCCTTTCTGAGGTATGATGTGAACAACTGTAAAGAAAAGTGAAATGTCCCTGGGGTGTTGATTAAACTGACAGCCTTGGCTTTAAGGATCATTAGATTTCAGAGACCAAAAAAAAAACCCACCAAGATGATACCCTTTGCATGAATCAGATGATGAGGAACTGAGTTGTAATTTGGGACTCACTCACAAGAAAAGGTCTGAAAGGTTTTCACATGAATAGGACCATACGGGTCAGGGATGCTAGGGTCGGTGCCCACTGCAATCCCTCTGACCTGCTAGTGGACTTTCACTTTCATCCAAGATTGGCCGAGCAGTTTCAGTAATGCAACGAAAATGCTGTATTCTGTAAAGCTAATTGCAAAATTAACCTCTCCAGATGGAAAACGAGATACACAAATACACTGAAGGAAAGAAACGCACTGCTTCCCGCACCGCAGCTCTGCAGTCTTAGTTCCATGATTCTTATGTATGTGCAGTAAACATTTATGATCACATTTAGGTCCAGGCAACATGTGGGATTTTGTGCTAGTAGCTGCTGATGAGTCCCTCGAATAGGAATCCTTTATATCTGACGTATCCATGGTAACTAAGTAGAGCCCATTTCCATTGTGCTTATTAGCTTCCAACCTGCTGGCCATGCTTTGACTCGATGGGCTCCAGGATTCCTAATTCCTATAACACCCCAGAGAGGTGGGTAAGTGCTTTTCAGAAAAGCAAACTTAAGCAAGGGATCTGAAGACATTTGAAGAATACCAGCCGCGATGATAACTTTTGACTCCTGGGTTAACTTAATCGAGTAGTGCTCTAAAGTCAAAAATTCCATAGCTAGCGACAAAAGTATGATTATTAGGAAGATAATAGCATTTTCTTGCACCTCTTTGAAATCTTCTGTGATGTTACGGGCTCCATCGATGGCTATTTTGTAGGTAGCTTGTGTTCACCTTGCACTTGGCAGAAATCACTAACTTTGCTATATTAATAGCAATGTTCATTTTTTTAAATACAGGGAAGTATTTAACATACTAGAAAAAATGCTTTAAACTAAAGACATTAACGTTAATATTGTAATGTTCATGTACAGTAAGTCCCCTACATACAAACAAGTTCTGTTCTGAGAGTGTGTTCATAAGTCCAATTTGTTAGTAAGTCCAACAAAATTAGCCTAGGTACCCAACTCACGCAGTCGCCTATATACCGCTGATTTTACACTTGCTTCCGGACATCCTGGCTTTGAAATAAAGATACTGTACTACTGTACCCTATTCAATACTGTACAGTAAAGTACACAAAAGCACAACCACTTGTAGAGGATGCACGCACGTGACAATGTGCGCCAGACACATGAACTAACTTACATGATGGGACATGCAAACGCATGTTCACATCTTTGAAAGTTTGCAACTCAAAGGTTCGTATGTAGGGGACTTACTGTATCCTCTTTCTTCCCTAAGACACCCTACAAATGATTCTATGCTGTTTACATTTAACACACATAGTAGATTTTCCTTTCATTTACATGTGCAATGGCCACTTGAGCACAGCATAAAATTTTCAGTGGCCTTATTTCTTATCTCACTTAACTGCGATTAGAAATAGTGGGATGTGTTTTATTCATTTCAGGTCTTTTGCACATTAGTGTATTTTTGTTTGATTTCATGAGGGTGAACTTTTTATACTAAATATTTGCAAATAGAAATGAAAGCGCTCTCTATTAATGAAATGCATATGTGCTTTTCATACACATACAAAATAGTTATATTAAATTTAAATCTAAGTTAGTCCTCAGATTTTCTAAAGTTTTCCAGTTTGAATGGAAATGCAATATGGAATTCACCGGAGTGACATTTTTCCATTTCTTCATTATCAAGTTGGGAAGACACTCGTTGTAAGCATCTGTGTCCACATTTTTCACTAATATTCAAACTGTCATTATTGGCTAAAATGGTGATGGATCAAATGTGCGAACCCTAGGGAATCACATAAAATATGTAATTCCTTTGGGTCTAAGGAGGGTGGGCCTCTATGTCGGAGAGAAAAAACGTTCACAAACGTAGGAGAAAGACTGGAAACTGAGAATCCTCCCTAAGGAGATGTGCTCACTCACTTAGCTGACCTTTCCCACACCAGTGCTAATCCCAGGCAACGTGCCAGATATTGGAGATACACTAGTGAGCACTTCAAGGCCCCTGCTCTCATAGATCTTACATTCTAAAGAGGGGCTGTGAATAGTGGTCTAGCTACTCAAAAATAAAGGTGATCGTTTCCAACACTGATGAGAATTATGGGGAAAAGTGAACCAAGTTCACGTAATGGAGGGCACTGGAGTGAGGGAGGCTCCTTTAGATTAGGCAGTCTGGGTGGACGTTGTGGAGGAGGTGCTGTGTGAACTTAGAAACCCAAATGACAAGAAGCCAGCCTCGCAGCTGGTAGATCTGCTGGCCTGGCCTGCGTTAGCAGCAGACGGGAGCGGGGAGTTAGACGGGGCTACCTGAGCATTCAACTTTGTTTTTCTTCTCCTCTGGGTACTGAAGAATGCCACAGGCGAACACCCAAGAATATGTCGCAGGTATCATAAGAGGCAGGAAAACAGTGAGAGGATTCATTGTATCTATTCCACCTATGTGACTATTTGTAAGCTTCAAAGTGAAATAAATATTACCTCTCCCACCTTAGCCCACCTTTCATTTTTCAGCACAGATCTAAGAAAGCAGTCATTAATTAAAATAGTCGTTCTTCTTTTTAGCAGTGATAACTCAGGCACTTAGCTGAGATGCAGCCGACGTGTATCCACGCTGCTTAGCCTTGTGCTCCCTTAACCCATCTGAGTCAAATTGTTCTTTCTGCTGCTGTTCCCCCTGTAGAAGTGAGAGACAGAAAGAGAGAGAGAGAGAAAGTGTGTGTGTAGGGATGGGGGAGGAGAAATCGGTTCCGGTTTTCTGGTTTCTAAACACTGCAGAAGAACATAGTAGAGGACGAAACAGAATTTGTGAGGAAAGAGGTAGAATGAGGTGCAGGAGACTCCTTAGTTGGTGGGTTAAATTACTAGCTTGTATAACAGCAAAAAGTGTGGACACTGTGAGCTGAGGACCTGCCCTTGTTCTTAGCTGGTGCTGCTTATGTAGTTAATGGCACAAACTGTGTAGAAGCAACCACTGGTCCTGTTTTGATGATGAGGAAAGGTCTAGCCCCTGAAGCACTGGATTCTTTTCCAACTTCTTCCTCTGTTGAGAACATCTTTGCATTTGGATACAAAGGTAACATGAAAACCCGGAGACCTTCTCAGGAAGGGGAACCTCTAGGAACTCAGCCTGTTATGGGGAGAGCCAGGACGCAGCACACTTGGAATGATATCTGAGCAGGAAGCGTCGGAATTGGCTGGCCAGTCCTCCCTGAGTGAGTGTTTATTATGCTTAAACTACAGAGCTAATTACTGTGAACGGACACAAAGGAAAGAGAAGACCAAAACCCTATCCTCATGATACTGACAAATCAGTTGGACCGAGCACACAGAAATCAACTAAAGAACACTTCTGCCAAGTTCCAATTGTGTAAAAGGGGAGGATATGAGTCTTGTGGGGAACGCAGGGTTGAGGCGTGAGCGATTAGTCAGTAAAGCTGCCTGCTGGAGAAGAATTTTGGGTGGAGTTTTGGAGGGAGTGAGGAAAAGATTTGAGTCAGCATACATAAAGCTTGTCACCTGAACAAGACTGGAACCACCTGGAGGGTGAGGACGTGGTATCTCTTTCTTCTATGTGCCCTGAAGCCCCTTGTTACTCCTCAGCAGTGTTTACCAAGAGCTTGAATGAGGGACTGGAGTGCCATGTTGCTAAATTGATGAAGGATTGGCCTTCTCCTCTGCCACTGGTCACAGAAACAGATGTCACAGGCACCTGTAGGCCTGTCCCTTTTGTCTCCCTGTGTCCACTCCCTGTTGAGCTCTTTCTCCCTCCAACATTGCTCACAAAAGAATCTCCGCGTCCGAGAAGGAGCAAATATCCAGTAAACCTTCTGCCGCTGGCCTTACTGAAAGGGAAGAATTCTGTCGAATACCATTAGAAATGTAAGGATCTCTTGTGACAGTCAACTCTCAGGAGAAAACTAGTGGTTAAATTGCTAAGTTCTTTGAGTCTGAAGCTGTTTTCACTTGCAGTGCAGATAAGTGCCTGATTTTACAGTATCATGTTTCTGACTTCTTTGTGCTGGCTTCATTTTTCTTCAAAATGCCATTTTTATTTGTTCTCAGAGTTAAGAACATGTGAAAGAGCTTCTCTAGCGGTAGGTGGTTTTACAGAGCCCATGAAGAATGAAAACTAAATTATCATCCTGGAAGAAGCAGTCCACCAGGATCAGGGAGGTGTCTGATTTCCAGCCTTGGCTGTGTCTGAACGTGAAACAGGAAAGGGAGAACTGAGGCAATGTCACATCATTTGGGCCCCAAACACCATTTACCTTGAGTATGGAGAAAAATTGAAGCAAAAGTTTCTTTGCTGTTTTCTCCATGGTTCTTGTGTAATTCAGTCATCCAGCATCCAACCAGCATCTTCAATGATGGTTTATGGAATGGTGATGTGGCAGAAAAACCCAGGTAGCACCATTCTTGTTCTCACCTAACTCTTTTACCTGAATCCTCATTCGAATCTATGGGAATGCTAGCATCAATTTTAATGTTATCAACTAGGTGATTGGTGGGTTTTATTGCTTATTCTTGGTAGAATAATAGAATTGTGGCATAGAAAGTAAAAAGTAAATCAAGAATTTGTGCCAAAAAAAAAAAAAAAGATTATAGTACTATCATTTTTAAAATGCTAATGCTACCCCAAACCACCAACACGTTGTGTACAAGGGAGTCCAATAGATTACCATTGATTGATTTCCCCTACCGTATATTTTAAGAGATTGGCATTAGTAAGCTGCTTACACTTCCTGAATCAAAGAGTCAGAAACCTTTGCAAAACATTCAGTTGATGACATGGTTCGCTAAAATAAGTCTAGGAAACTGTTAGAAAACTGTTAACTTGTTTTCTAACGGTCCTACTCAATTCAACTCAATACCAAGTAGATTTTGATTCATTTTTGTGTAGGGTTCCCTGGGCCAGTTTAGTTTGGATATATATCATCAAATAGGGACTGCCACTCCCATAATCATGTATCTACAGAAATCAAAGCAAGACTGAAGGAGGAACGTGGTAGATCACAGAGCAACTCAGAAAGATGACAGCAATGACTAGAAAATGAAACACAATAGTTGTATTTCAGGGAGCTTACCAAGCAGATGGTAGTTATCATAGCTCTTAAACTTCCATCTGATAGGTTGATGGATCCTCAAGTCTAATCTGACATCATGGTCCACACTCCCCTCTTGCTATCCACGGAGGTCATCAGGGAGCAGTCAAAGAATGTACTGTCAATAGGGTGACTCCTCATGGATCATAGTAAACTACCCTCCATCGCACCACTCCCCTCCCCCAACACAAAATGGGCTAGAGATTGCTGCTGTATTTCTGTATTTAACAAAGAATGGTCAAACTCTATTTCGAAAAGGTACATGCACCCCAGTGTTCATAGCAGCACTATTTTCAATGACCAAGACATGGAAGCAACCTAAATGTCCATCGACAGATGAATGGATAAAGAAGATGTGGCATATATACATGGAATGTTACTCAGCCATAAAAAAGAATGAAATAATGCCATTTGCACCAGCGTAGATGGACCTAGAGATTATCATATTAAGTGAAGTAAGTCAGATAAGGAAAGACAAATACCATATGATATCACTTATATGTGGAATCTAAAATATGATACAAAGGAACTTATTTACAAAACAGAAACAGACTCACAGACACAGAAAACAAACTTATGGTTACCAAAGGGGAAAGGGAGTTGGGGAGGGATAAATTAGTAGGAGTTTGGGATTAGCAGATACAAACTACTAAATATAAAATAGATAAACAGCAAGGTCCTACTGTATAGCACAGGGAACTGTATTCAGTATCCCGTAATAAACCATAATGGAAAAGACTATGAAAAAGAATATATATATCATATATGTATATATATATATATACACACACACACTAAATCATTTTGCTGTACACCAGAAACTACCAACATTGTAAATCAACTATACTTCAATTAAAAAAAAAAAAAAGGAAAGCAAGAAAGGTCAAGAAATATAGTTCACATTTCATTCTGGTATATACTATTTTGAACATCTTTTCTCAATGGAGGTAACATAAATGGGGCATCTAAACAGTCCCACTTAATATTCATAATCAATACTTATTAAATGCCTACCAAATACCAGGCATTATTCTAGAGACCTCAAAATAAACCTTCAAAGGACACCTGATTGACATAATTTTATAAATGAAGAAACTGAGTTTCAGAAAATTTAAGTAATTTGTACGGACACACAGTTAGGGAGTAACAAAACCAAGTCTAGAATCCAGATATATCATACTCCCAAACCCATGATTTTTCAACACCATGTGGCCAAAACAATTAGAAAAATATGGACATCTTACAATTTTCAGTCCTTCTCAGATTTAGCTTTAGGATTAAAAGCATTGGTTATGCTTTGCAAAAATGTAGTGCTCAATATTCCAATTATATTTAATAAACATTTATTGAGCACTTAATAGGTTTATGAGTAAGAAAATAAAGTATGGTTCTTAGCCTTTAGAACTTACAGCCTAAGGGTAGATATGCATACGCTTGGAACTTCTGTTTATTTGGAACCCCAGTTATGGGCCAGGAGCGATGCTAGGTGCCTCATAAACATTATCTTGCTTTATTATTATATCGTTCTAAGAGCCTTATGAAGTAGGTATTTTATAAATAGTTTTGCCAAGACGTAAATCATAAACAAAGATCAATGAGGCCTTTTTCCAACTAGGTAAAATAAGGAAGGTTTTTTGAAGATGAAAGGCACTTCAAGCTGAGCCCTAAAGAATAAGTGGGATTTTAATAGGATGGCTGGAAGATGAAGCTCCGTTCCTGGTGAGAGCCTTCCATGCTGTGTGAAAAGTAGGAACGAGTCAAGGGAGGCAGGAAACTGTCAGACGTGTTCAAGTGAGAGCAGATAGGTTGGGTTGGATAGTGTAAATTAGGGCCATAGCACAGGTAGGAGATGATGTGGGTAATAAGCCTAAACGATAAGTGATAATATAGGTCATGAAGGCCGTGTACCACGTGCCCGAGGAGATTGGGCATCATAGGAAATGGGAAACTGTTAAAGACTTCTGCGTAAGGGAAGGATCAGATGTGAATTGATTCAGAAAAAAAGTAGGCTTACTCAGAAGCATTCATCATAGCCATACATCATCTCATGACCAATGCATTAGAATTATTTGCTACAATCATTTTCTTTAAACCATTAGTTTTTAAAAGAGGTATTTATAATACAGGTAATTAGCATTTTATGAGATGATTTTTACAGTTTTCTAATGTCAGGAGCTGGTAGTCAGGTGCTTTGATTAACTTGAAAGTGAAAGGACTTACCTCCTTCTAGCCACCTGGTGTAAGTATTAGCGATCTCAGACCTCTCCCTTTAATTCTGTGAACTTGCATTGAAATTATTGTATCATTATTTCAATGCATGAGTCTATTGTCTCTAATAGATGTAGACTTTGGAGGACTTGGACCCCGTTTTTGCCTTCAGTAATATCTCCCACAGCACTGGAGAAACCATTATCACTCAATGAATGCTTGTTGGATGAATGAAAAATTGAATGTATAGCCCAGGTTAACTGTAATTTGCATTCTTAGCATCAGGGTGATTAACCCAGGGCCACAGTGAGAAAGACTTTGGGACTTCTGAAGAACCAGATTTCTGTAAATTGTGAAACAGATCAATTCCATGGTCTCTACAGATCAGTGGGTTCCACACCAAGAAGTTCTAATTCACCGAGTCTAGGCTGATGGAAGTGGTTGACCTGGATGAGGGTTTTCTAGCACGGGAGTCAACATACGGTGAATTACAGTCCAAATCCAGCCCATCGCCTATTTTTGCATGACCTGCAGTCTAAGAATGGTTTGTGTATTTTTAAATGGTTGAGAAAAGGAATAGTAATACGTTGTGATGTATGAAAATCAGGTGAGATGGAAATTTCAGTATCCAGAAACCAAGTTTTATTGGGACACAGCCACTCATGTATTCACGTCCTGTGTCCTGCATATGGCGGCTTTCCCACTGCAGTAGTTGCCACAGAAACCACCTGGCCCCCAAAGCCTAAACTATTTACTACCTGGCCCTTCACAGAAAAAGTTTGCTGACCCCACAGCTGGATTGTGTCCTTCTGGCCTTCTTACTCCATTTATATGCGTTTCTTGCTTGCGGGTACAAATGGAAAATGAGTTGAAGTTCATTAGTAGAAGCAAGGAACCTTTAGCTTTGCCTTCAGATATTTTTTTTCCTCCTTCTCTTGAGAATCTTGAATGTTCTCCATATATCTAGATTCTCAAAGCTAAAGAATAATGAGGTAGAATATGTTTTATCCATTAGTATATCCCTTTACTATGGGGATCCTTAAAGTACGGTTTTCTCTTTAGGTTAGAGCGCTACATTCCTTTTCTAATCATACCCCATTTGTAGTTCATACTCAGGCTGTCAGCTTCACAGAACAATGCCAAATGAACTTCTTAGCATCTCTTCAAAATCTCTTCCAGTTTGGTTTCTGCCCGTGTCTTACCGGGGTAGTTTTCCTCAGAAAGGCTCAGGAATAGTGGAATAAACTTGGATTATGAACAATATATTTAACCTCCCTCTTTGATGTGTTACTGTCACAGTACCTACCAATGGCCATCTGTGCTCTGCAGTTTTGTTTGTGCTTCTCAGCATCATAGCTTTCTGGGGTTTCAGGCCCTTAGGCTGAAACCATTCTGAAATATCAGGGAGACAACAGGATGCAAAGTGAAAAATATTCTCACTTCTTCACGACTATCCTTCACTCCTGAGGCAAATGTGACCTGGCTTCCACCCCCTTCATCCCACAGAAGGCGCTCCACGTCAGGTCACCGGCAACCTCTCGACTGCCAAATCCTAGGGACGCATCTCAGTCCTCATCCTGATGTCTCTTCTGAAGACTCTGAACTTTGACCACTCTTCCTTATATCACACTCTCCCTCCTTGGATCCCAGAACAAAACCTGGGCCTGACGTTTCTTCTCTTATCTGAAAGCTCCTCGGCGCAGGCAGGCGCTTCTCTTTCTACCTGCCCTTCTCACGTTGCTTGCTTGTCTCCAGGGGGATAAGCGAAGCCCACTATGTTTCATTCCGTGTGTCCATTCTGAGGCAACTCATGACATCTATGTTTTGGTTATTACCTCCATGTCAAGGACTGTATTCCTAGCTTACGTGAGCGTGCCGTCACTCATCCGGTCACCCTGAACTCCCTTCTTCCTCCATTTCAACACTTACAGAGTCCTGTCATTTATTTACTGTGCCATATGGTTTGAGTTTGCTTTTCCTCCATTCCCTCTGATGCTTCCTTTGTACAGGCCCTTATCATCCCTCCCTTGAACTATTTGCACTCGTCTCCTGCTAGCTTCCTTGCTGTCTCTAGTCTTCTGTCTCCAGCCCACCCTCAATACTCCCACAAGTGCTATCTCCAAGACCAAGCGCCTTCAATGGCTTCCATTCGCCCAAGGGAGAAAGTTTACATTTCTTAGCTTGATTCTCACGTTAGGCCTAGTTTCTAATCCTGCCTCTTATCGTCCTCCAGTTGTAATCTTCCCTCCATTAGTACAGAAAGGCTAGTCTGTCCGAAACCTCTATTGGTTATTTCACTCCTCTGCTCTCATTGTTGTATTCTTTACCTTTGTCTCCATCTGGACAAATCTCAACACATCTCCCAAGCCCCAGTTCACATTTGGTTCTCCCCCTCCCAAAATGAGTACCCCCTCCTCTTTTTTTAAAAAAAATATTTATATATTTATTTTGGCTGTTCTGGGTCTTAGTTGTGGCACCGGGATCTTCGTTGCAGCATGCGAACCCTTAGTTGCGGCATGCGTGTGGGATCTAGTTCCCCGACCAGGGATCAAACCCAGGCCCCCCGCATTGGTAGCACGGAGTCTTACCCACTGGACCACAAGGGAGGTCCCAGTACGCCCTCCTCTTTGCCATGATAGGATTTTGCACACACCCTGAGGAGGGCACAGTTCACAGTGTACTGTAATTGTTTGTTTACATTTTTCACACAGTGGACTGTATCTCCTTCCTCATTGTATTTGTGGTCCATAGCACACTGCCTATCTCATAAAAAGCATCCAAGGAAAGAATGTGTCCAAGCTATATGTCTGTATCTACACCATGAGCCCTCAGGATGCAGTTACCAGGCATGTTAGCAATGAATGGTGCTGTGAAAACCCAGTAGGGCAGTTATTGGCAAAAAAGGTTTATTTCCTTCTCTCAATATTTTATTTGTGTTGAATTTAGGCTGAGTGTACGTGGCTATACATAGTCACTCTAGAAGTCAAGTGTGGGAAGATTAGTATTTATTTTAACAGAACAGGGTGGAAGAGAATAGGAGAGACTTCCAGTGTCATTATTAGTGAGTCATACTCATTAGAGATAAAGTGTAACTTCCCATACTAATACAGAGAGAGCTTGGTAGAAAGTTAGGGTCTTATTAGTCATATAAAGTATGTAATACATATTTGTGTAATATATATGTACATATATATTTAAATATCACCATTATAACATTACTGAGTTACATTTTAGTATATTCATCCTCAGAAAATTATCATTGTAAGTCCAATAATAAAGACAGAGGACTATATAGGGTTAACCCATGGGGTTTAACATGTAGTCCCTGCCTTATGGAACTCAAAAATCACATACATAAAAAGATAAGTAATAACATAAGGTAGTTTGAGGTATGCCGATTAATGGCAAATAATAAGTGAGCTTCCATTTTCTATCTCTCTATACCTTACTATAGCTCTTTGCACACAGTGGGTGTTTAATAAGTACTTGCTGAGTGAATGAAGTGACAATAGGACAGAGGCAAATTTGTAATAATTTTTCAATTGTTCTTTCTTCACTGTGTGCATTTAACTGGAGTTGGGTCTTGGTCTGTGTTTATTGACACTAGCCAGATGTGGATAAGAGTAAGAATTTATTCTTAATACTCTTCATAGATCTCAGATAAAACTTACTTTTATTTTGCACATTGAAAATCAAAATTAATAAATATGTAATGTGAATACTACATGTATGTAAAACATGTAAGTAACAAAGATATAAAAATGTATATCATTTAAAACTATGTAAAGTCTGCTACTTCCTTGAAGGCTTTGTCAGTCTTGCTGAGACACGTTGGGTGAAAGTGTAGATAAGTCTTTAACGACATGAGGCGAATATTCAGGAAACTTGAACTGTCATCTTTTCAATGGGAGAAAATTGCTTTCAGACAACAAAGCCATAGGTTTCCAATAGAAGGGAAACCAACTGAAGATGTGGTTCTTTCTAGTAGTTGTTTCAGTCTTTTTCAGAAGGAGGTGTAGGGTGATTCCAGGTGCCTCGCCAGCTTCACTGGAGTGGAGTACAGGTAACCCACGTATGCTTGATCTTTGCCAATTTGTGAGATGTGTACCAGGCTGCCCACATTTACCCATGGAACCTCCTCGAGGCTTAGCAAGATATCTTTTTTTTTTTTTTTACAAAAGGATGGATGATCATGTTCTAATTCATCTGTTCTTCTGTATCTATATATGAAGGTTAATATTTTCACAAGTATGCTTAAAAATATGAGAGACAATTTCAAATGGTCATCCCCAGTGCCCTCTTCCTTGCCTTTTCCAGTTTGGAGCTCCGTTTTGGGAAAATAGTCACATTTTGAAGCAGGTGTAGCTCTTTCTACAAGTTTCTCCAATGCCAGAAAATTGGAATCTCACAGATCTGCATGTACTCATTCTGTCTTCTCTTTTCCCTTTATTCAACCAGAAAGAGGGTTTTTTCCCCAGTAATAGTCATGTAGAAGTTCCGTGGAGTTTGATGCTATTGCCATGGTGAGTTTTATTTTTCAAAACCACACATGTGTAAAAATGAAACATTTATATTTAAAGAGTTAATGCAACAGGTAATTCTTCCAAAGTAACCCCAAATTGGATTTTCTCCATTCTTAGAAGGCAACTGACAGTGGCTCAGCCCATACTTTCTTTGGTTGTCTTACTGGCAATAATACCAGATGGACTTCATTTAATTGAGTAGCTGCGTTCTTGAATGAATAATTTATATTATTCCAAGTTGACCTATTTACATGCTCTAGAAGAACACGTCATTTATAACAACCTCAGTTTGTTATTTCAACCATCATACTGGATTGCAGAGAATTCTTTATTTAAATTTTCATATATTTTGTTTTTTTTAAATACCAAGGCTTACATCAATCATAAGTCCTCTCTTTATGAGTTTGAACTACCAACGTGATAGAGGTTACTTTCCTTTTGTAAATTTGCTTTTCTTTTGAATTATTTTTACTATCGTTGAGAGAATGAGCAAGGATAGTCAGTAGAGAATGAGCTCACCCTGGCCCCTCTAGCTATTTTGAAACGCTTTAATTTTTAAAAAGTGTTTGGATGGAAGCAATAGAACTACATTCAACTAGGCTGCCCCTGACTTCTGTTAGTGTGGGCATTGGTAAGTGTATTCTCTTTTGTTATTGCTTCTCATTTTTTCGTTACACTGTTTCTTTAGAAGTTCCTTCTTTTTCCCCTAAACTACTTGTTATATAAGAATGTAGCAGCTACCAATCAGTCTACATTTTAATACGTTTGTAAATGATTTACCTTAGCTGATCTGAACTCTTAAGTATGTACTTAAGACACTTTTTTTCAAAAAAAAAAAATAGAAGTTCTGTATTATGTTTTTCATAGAATGAATTCTAATTTCTGCAAAATTCATCAAACACTTGTATGTAAATATTTTCAGGAGTCTTTACACTGGGAGTTTACACTGTATACTCTCTCCCAAATCATGGTGTCAAGTATAAGTCGGTTAGGTATGTTAAAACAGTGACGGAAAATATCTTCTTTGGTTATTCTATATTGGCCAGTATGTTACTTTGCATAAGGCAATGTTAAATAGTCCCATTCCCTTCCTAATTTTGGTCTGTACACAACTATTTGTCCAGTTTTTCTTTCAAGAAAGCCACATCCTAGGATCCCAGAAAGGGATGCTGGATGGGTAATTCTCAATTTCTCTTTGTGTCATTTACAAAGCAGGCAAAACAATTTCTGGCATCCGACTTTTGAAAACCATAAAATCATTTCACCACTGAAGCCCAAACTTTCTAAATCAAATTTTGACCGAAGAACAAATACTTCTGTCATTTATAAACCTTTAAAATTGGGGTTTCGTGTAGAACTTTCCAGACAGCCTTCAACAAAGCCACATCAACGCATGTCTCTAAAGCACATTAAATTACACGGTGCTCCCCATGTACGAACAGTATTTGCCACAGAAGGAAAAGAACTTAACCCTTGAGCAGGCCAGTTTGTTGGTGCAGGGGCGACAGGTGCACTCCAGGGAGGGCACTGGGCGAGGCTGGGTGTGGTGTGTGCCTGTTTGAGGGTGCAGGGAGCTGGCCCTCTGCACTCTGCTTGCAAGGCTCATTCTTTGCAGCTCTGGTTTGTGAAGTGATTTATGGGAGCTGCAGCCCAGGGGCCATACATCACCTTCCTGGTCGGCTTTGTTGACACCTTGTCACATTCTTGTGGGCTTGAGGAATTCATTGTTCTTATTTGAACTGATAAGAACCCAAAAAAAAGAAAACGGAAAAAAAAAAGTTTTCTCACTGAGACCTTGGGAAAGGCCGAGGGGGTGGAATGCTGATGTGGAACACGGGGACTGTGCTTTCCCAAGCAATGCAGCCTTGCATCGCCACGTTCTCTGGTCCCAGGGAAGCCTCACCCTTAGGTGCGCAGCTCTAGTTGCCCCCTGGAAGTCGGTTTCTGGTTGTGAAGAGTTTCTTTTTGCCAGGATGGGACTGGAGAGGGGCTTTGGGAGGAGTAAAGAAGGGGAGGGAGTTGTCCTTCAAGAAATGGGAGCTAGATTGGCTGAGAGGAGCTGCCAGTGGAAGATAAAATGACCCCGGGCACTGGGGGAATGTAAAACACGCGGTGACTTTTGATGTGAGCCGGTCTCTTCGAAGTTCATCCTTTGTACAGCGTGCTTTTCGGGCAAGCTGCCATGCCGACCTCTCCCCTTTGATGTGTAGCGCCCCATGCCTCACTTAGTATTTTGGCAGCCTGCACGCACCGGCTGGCATCTGACCCCAGCACTTGAAGACAGCAGAACGTTTCAGAATAGAAACTCATGGAGCCACTGATGTATACGTAGGGTATTACCTCCTGCTTCCAAAGAGCAAGTGAGCGATCTGCCTGCTGTTTTTTTTTTTTTAAGATCTTTGCCGAATAATCTCTCTGATAGCTTTGCTTCAAAAAAATATATAATGGATTAAACTTCTTTTCATCTAAGAAAAGTAACAAGTCAGATCATATAGACCACCTCATGGGATCGTTAACGCTCATACTTCCTAAGTGAAAATAGATGTTTTCTTTGAGAGCAGCTTACTACAGACATAGTCCATTCACTAATATCCTCTGTCATCAGCTTTTGCTGATTGGAAGGAGAAGAACCCATTCGCACCCCAGCCAAGGACTGGGTGTCCAGGGAGTTGTACATTTTTGTGTTATACTGTTAACAAGTTCACATGTCCTGTTGTAAATCACTTCACCTGGAAGCATCGTTCACACATCCCCACTAGGAACCTCATTTTGAACTGGAGCCACAGCTTCTTAAAACGGCTCTCACGACCACGTTTCCTGTAGAATGCATGTGTACAAACTCCTTCCGGCACTTGATTTACCAAGCAGTTACTGTGCTGCAAACAAGGAATGCTTGAAGAACTGCCAAGGTAGGTGGCCGGAGAATGGGATTCAAGAGTTGACATTGCGATAATACCGAAAGCAGATGAAAGTGACCTAATAAATGTATAATAATACAGTGATTGCGCGATTAAAATAAGAGACCAGTTTTGGAAGGCATACACTTTTTTTGTGGCTCATCTATGTCGCTCTAAAGTGCTATTTTGACTAACATTTAAGTGTGTAAATATATGCAGTGCTGTCACCATCGGCACCAAACCTCTACACACATCCAGCTCTGAAAATCTACAAGCCCAGTTTCCCCCATTCCTCACAACTCCGATGAGCTTGCCAGTTCTGCCTTTGCCTTCCTTTTAGCTTGGAAGCTACTCTGGTTTCCAGAATTAAGTTTATTGACAGTGTTTCACTGCTCTCTGCTGGAGAAGCCCAAAGCTAGGCCAGTCTTCTAGGGCTCCAATCACTTTCAAGGAATGCAGGTGAGATGGCTCAGCTGATAAACTCGCAGCCTCTGAAATTAAACTCAACACAAGACTTATTCATGCTTGTCATAGATCACAGTTGAAGAGGCGAGGCGTGCAGACTAGGGATGGGATTCTCAGAGAGGAGAATGGGTAAGATGAAAATAGATCACTGCCCACACTCCAGCTTCTTACCTCCAACTTCTTACCTATATAAAGCTATCGCATGTAGTGGTACACGGAAACTGTGCACTATTCTCAAGTTAACTCCCATCCTTCTGTTTTGACACACAGATATATACCTTATTCTGTCATATATTACATCTGAGACGATTATCCCCCAGCGCCACTGCCCCCCACACAAAAAAATAAAGTTCTTTTGACCAAACTATATATTTCTTCTAAACTCCTTCTTTAGTGTGTACCTGACTGGAGAAAAGGGATCAAGAGTGTTTAACCAAATAAGCCAAGAGTGTGTTAGGGCATTTTTTCTAAAACTTTTCTAGGCAGGAGTAAATGTTAATTTCCACCTTCATCTGCATGAACACAATCGTACCTTAACTTGGATGTTACACTTCTCAAGCATGAAACCAAAGTACAAGTGCAAAAAAACAAAAACAGCCAGCGCTTTCGATGAGTATTGTTTTTCATATACATTTTGACTGTGTACATACACATCAATTTATGCACGTGTGCATGTGTGGTTATTGCGTATATTGTACGCGTGTATATTTTGAAGGGATGGGGGAGAAGAGATAAGCATAGCACATCTCCAGATTGTTTTATGTTCTTTTCAGTCTGGCATCTTTTAACTTAAAAACAACTTGATGAATAGAAATCATAAAAAGCCAGCCTTACAAAAGCATTAAAGTGCTATTCTGTTCTACAGCATTCCAAGTGAATTATTGCTGTGCTGTCAAAGAAAACAAAAACATTTGAGAAGGACTGTTTATTTTACAGTGGTTGACCAAAAGTATGCAAGCGGTTATAAAAAAAATGCAGACAGCTAATGATGGGAGGTGCCACTTGCACATTCTGAAATCCATTCACAAACCTTTGACACTAACTCCCGATCACGAGAGATAATATTAGCGGCAAACACATTTTTCATGGGGAAAATCCTAGCACTTTCAGAGCATTGCCATTCAGAGCAAATAAATGAAACCACTATCCTCCATCCTGTATCACTGGCCTCTTCTCACAGAGCCTGATGGCGTGATATTTTTTTTCCAAGAAGAGCAAGGAAAATTTTGCAAAAATATTTCTGTGGGAGGTTATGGCAAAACCATCTTTTTTGTGCTATGTGGCCTTTGTAGTTAAAGATTAAAATTAAAACTGCCATTGACAGTGTTAATAGATTCTTTCATTAAACAAATATGTGATTTTAGAGCTAGATGGGAAATTAGAAATCCCTGACCCAGTCCCTTCGTATCAAAGATAATAAAATGCATACTCAGAGAAGATAAATGACTTGTTTTAAAGTTGCGTAGCTAGGCAGTGTGAAGGGATGAGAGTTAGAAATAGAAGGTCACTGTTTGTGTTATAGTAGGTTTTGCCTGAGAGTCAGCCTATATATAGTCAAGACCTCATTGATAAATGCTTATCAAGACCTCCTGGTAAATGCTTATTTTAATGTTTAAGGATTTCTCATTCACGAACAGATCCTTATCCCAGGAGTCTAGGTCTTGGGGTTTAAGTTTCTTTTACTTCTTTAAAAATTTCACTGATTAGTCAGGATCGATTTAACCTTCTGGTAGATCATCAGATATATTTTTGCGGAATGGAAATGATCATAACTGGCTCTAATTACCTTTATCATGGGGTGAAAGATAAGAAAATTCTTTCACTTCAAGCCGCTCAATAAATATTGATTGAAAGAGTTCCTTTCTGTCAAGGCCAATGCAGCTTGTTTTTTGGGTGGTGTGCACATTGTAGGAATACACCACATTGTAAGTGTATCATTGTGGTAAACAGACAGAGAGCTTGCCACCATTCACGTGTATTAGATGCTGTGGGCATCCGGCTCTCCTCAAGCTTTGCCCCCAGAGTGGAGAGAGTGAAAGAGAGAGAAGGAGACGGAAAGCAGAATCACTTGCATCTGGGTCCCTACCTCAGCAGCTCCTTCTTGTTTCTGAGGGTCTCCAGAGTCGGAGAGTTTTGTGTAGTGTTGGCCCAAGAGACGGTTGTCCTTTCGACAGCTCAGCTGTGTGTGTCTCCTCACCGAAACAGCATCGGCTTTTGTTCAGATGTAGCATTTGCCTTCCCTCCGTGACATCCTTGGGTTAATCACGTGCTTGCTGGCCAGGATATGTAAATAAAACTTGGCTGAAAAACACTTAAAGGATTATGAAGCAATCTTGCTTAATAGTAGCGAAACAAAACAAAACAAAACACCACTCCAGCAAATCCTCATGTGTGCTCCTAAGTGATGGAAAGATCCAGTTATGACTGGAACTGTCCTGGCCTGAGTATTGTCCTAGACCCAGAGAGAGAGAGAGAGAGAGAGGATGACAGGGAGAGGAGAAGTTGTGCTGCAGACAGCCCAGCACACGATCCCTGCAGGCAGATGCTAATGAGGACGCAGTGCTGGCGAAGGAAGCCTGCTAATCCAGGGAACCCACCTTTCCCGCAAGTGCAGGGATGGCTGAGTCACTGCGGTTTACGCGTCCTTGAACTGCACACCTTTGCCCACAGGCTCAGAGGTGGCCTGGGCCCGGGGAGATCCCCCAGGAGGTTGCAGGCTACAGAATAAGAGCTTCAGATTGGGGGGAAGGTGTTCCTGTGTGGCTTTGCAGTTGAAGGTCTCCATCTCTTGTCCCCGGCCAGTCAGTTGCTAGCACGGGACCGTGGAGCATCACCTCCGAATTGTCTATCAGCAAAGCTGTCTACTCTGACCAGAAGGAAATAAGCGTGGAAATAAGCGTGCCTGTGCGTGCCAAAAGCAACCTTAGTCAGTGAAAGAGCTCAGCAGATGGCGGGGTCCTGCGTGCCGACCTTTCTCCTGCTCATAGGAGAATCATGCGCTGCTATTTCTGTGGCTTCTGCCAGTTGGCCCCTGCCCACCTTTTCTGTTCATACTGAAGAGGCCAGGAACCGAGCGAAAGAGGAAGCCTCCTCGGCTGCGCTCTGGGCTGCGCTGCCAGGAGTGCGTCTGTAGTAGGTCCAGCCGCAAAAACAAAACAGGGCAGAGCCGGGGGAGGCCCGGCCAGAGCAGCTGAGCGTGGAAACAAAGAAGCCCGCCAGAAGCAGCAGCAGCAGCAGCAGGCTGTGGAATGTCAGGCTGGAAAGGAACTTCGAGAGTGGCTGCATTCTCTCCAAGACTGGAAACTGAGGCCAGAGAGAATGTAGCCTACCTGGGCAGTGGCTGAGCCAGGTCTGCTGAGGACCTGTCCACACCACTGTTGGATTTTTAGTAGCTCTGGAGGTGATGATGTAGCCCTGGACAACTTAGTCTCCCTGGCCTCAGTGATCTCATCTGTAAAATGGGGATGAGAATAGTACCTCCCTCCCTCTAAGGGTTGTGAGAGTTAAATGAGAAAGTGTAAGCAAAAGCGCTTGGCACTGTGCCTGGCCCTTAGGAAGTGCTCAGTGCGCGTTGGCTGGTCTCATATGAACGGGGACTTGACATGCCAGCGAAGCAGGAGAGATGGGGAATTGTTCCTACATATCTGATCTGTTAGGGAAGTGTTTTTTAATTTGAATGCTTTTCCCAAGGAGAGGTAAGCACACTTGATTAAGATCAGGCCGATTATATGATTTTGTTCAGTGTTGATGTTACTGGAATGTTTAATCAAACAGCAGACTCCCCTTTCCAGGAAGAGCCCAACTGGAATAACGAGGAAGCGGGTAATGTGAGCCCTGGAATTGTTGCCGGTCAGACTTCCTGAATCCATGTTTATCCCCTTTGTGAAAGCGAATTCTGAACCTTCCTGACTGAGAGTTTAGAATATTCAACTTCGAAGTTATATTCTGATGGAAAAACACCTCCTAAAAGCTGAAGAACTGTTTTAGGGGGTAAAAGAAGGGAGGAGGTGGTGAATAATACTACGTTTGCGGAAAAGACTAAAGATAGATGATTTCGCCTCCTTAGGCCCAGGTATATGGAAGGAATTAGGAACCAGCTTATAACAACACTTACTCCCAAAGTGCTTTACATCAAGTTCTGACACCAGCTGGTTGGAAATCATTGAAAGATAACAATACAAGAACAGTGACCATTTACTTAGCCTTCACAGGGTGTCAGCTATTACGCAAAGCACACTATATTTGTAATCCTGCTTAATTTCCACAACAACTGCATGAAATATTTCCCTCTTTTGTGATGAGGAAAGTGAGGCTTAGAGAAGTTAAATAACTTGCCCAAGATCGTTCAGCTAGTAAACGCTCCTATGCTCTTAGCCAGCGTATCTTGCCCTTCTTTCCTCTTAATGGTAGCCTTTATTCTAACCTGAATCTCTGTGGGTCGCTGTCTTTTCCTCGGTAAATTAAGGGCTGCACTACATTCTTGCCAAATCTACTTCTTTCAAAATTCTAAATGTCTCCAGGAAGAGGCACAGTTTATAATAAGGAATCTTACTTTCCAAATAAATTGTACCCTATTAAAATTAAAGCACCAGTTGCCTTTTTTTGGTTTGTGTAATATGTCTCATTCAAGTTAGAGAATTCAGGAGGGGATTAAAAACTGGGAAAGAAATTTCATGGGGCATTTTGATACATGGGCAAGCCCAGTGGCTCTTGGGAAAAATTAGCATTTTTACCAAATTATGCCTGCTCAGTTGATACTCACTAAACAGTATTAATGCACAGGTGTATCTCCTTTTGCTGTCAAAGGCAAATTTTAAACTTTATTTGTGCTGGCCTTTATTTCTAAGAAAGATTGTGTGTTTATGGATACAATTTATATCCTCAAGTTAAGCTATCTGGATAGCTCAGCATTATTACTTTACTAAGTGAAATTTCTCAAAAAATTTTTTTATATTCTAATGGAATTATGCTTCTAAGTTCTCAATATTTATTAGTATCTTTGAAATTTTGTTAGTTAGCCTCATCTAGAATAATATGTGCTAATAATCACTACCTGTATGGTCTTGGACACGTTTCTTAAGCTCTCTGAGCCTTAGTTGCTTCAGCCACAAAATGGGAATTTTTATGGAATCATCATATTATTATAATGGATGGTTGAGGGCATTAAATGAGTTAATGTCATAAAGTGCTTCAGATTGTGCCTGGCACACAGTGCTATATGTGTGTTTACTAATATTATTAATCACTGATGATTTCCAAACCGAAATTTGCTAATAATTGTATCCATTAAGGTTTTTTTATATAAATTATTTATTTATATATGTATTTATTTATTTTTGGCTGCGTTGGGTCTTCGTTGCTGCACTCGGGCTTTCTCTAGTTGCGACGAGCGACGGCTACTCTTCGTTGCGGTGCGTGGGCTTCTTACTACGGTGGCTTCTCTTGTTGCAGAGCATGGGCTCTAGGCGCACCGGGCTTCAGTAGTTGTGGCTCGCGGGCTCTAGAGCGCGGGCTCAGTAGCTGTGGCTCGCGGGCTTTGTTGCTCTGCGGCATGTGGGATCTTCCTGGAGCAGGGCTGGAAACTGTGTCTCCTGCATTGGCAGGTGGATTGTTAACCCCTGGGCCACCAGGGAAGTCCCAAGCCTTCCAATTTATTCTATTTTTAATTGGTATTCAGCACTATGAAGTTCGCTTTTTTCATTTCTCACTGGTGTCTATAAATTGCATTTACACAGAAAGTCTCGTAAGAAACTTTCATATTCTTTTACTTCATCCTCTCTTTAGTAAGTGGTGACTTACTGTTTATTTTTTCCTTCGAATTTTATCTAGAGTAGCTTTTGACTTTAAGCTGTGATAAATAATGCATCAGATTACACTCACTGAATTGATTTACTCTGAACTGAAGATGATTTTAGGTAGAATTTGCCCTCAATTTTTTTCTTGGTTTCCGAGTTTCAGAGAAACATGTTTTCAGTCCTAGTCACGGTAAATAGTGGGTTTTTAAATGACATCATGAGATACATATTTCTCAGATACAAAAGTTTGTTGTTATGTTCTGTTGGCCAGAAAAGATTCCTCTTCCTGGGAAACGTAGCCACAGAATGCTGGGTTTGAGTTTTATTAATATCCTTGTAGATTGAAAACAAAATGTTTTCCCTCCCCATTTCTGTTCTTTTCCATTTGGCAAAGCCAGTGATTTGCCACATGAGCCAATGTGTATCTCATTTGCTTATTTTCTTGTGCACCAGCAGCCCTGGTGATGTCATCTGGAATGTGTACAATCCCTAGGAATAAATAACGTGCTGGAAACACTTTGCTTTGAGGCAACAAGAGCATTCCTGCACCTTACAGTACACTCTAAATATCTCAACCCAATTTCCTTGTTAAAAAATAATATCAAGGCCAGCCTCCTTTCCCATATTTCTTGGTTCAAATAATAATAATCACAACAATGATGTGAAAAGATTTTACACCTATGAATTATAGTTTGAGAGCCACATTTTAAAAATTATCTTAAAAGTTGATCTGATGATATCAAATATCTATGCCATGACAATGTCTTTAAAAAAACCAAATTGCTAGTTAAAAGATCAGACTACTTAAACTTGGCTTACATAAATATCTTTGTTGCTGTATTGTAACCATTCTTAAAAATGGTTCATTGACTAAAAGAAGTGCAGTTTTAAGAGTGACAATGCTGAGTGGAATTTAAACCGGACTGTTCTCAAACTGTTTTCCAGCTGACAGTTCAATTAAGGTTCAAGATTCTCTAGCATCCTTAGTCCCTGTTTCCTCCTCCTGGTGGGGAGATTCTTTGGATTCATCATTTTTGCAGGGAATTACTGAGAAGTACATTGGCTAAAAGACAACACAGAGGTGTTTGGGGAAGGAGGCAGAAATCCAACCAGGGCACACCATTGAATTCAAGAGAAATGTCCAGACAAAGCTTACCAATTTGCCAACCAAGAGGCAACTGACAGTGGTCACTTTCACTCTCTGTCTTATCTTGAACACACTCTCGCTCTTTGAAGGCACAGTCCACTGAATTCCTCATTTCCGGGTTTATTCATTGCCTTCCTCCTGTGCCCCTTAATAAGTAAGCCAGACTCTCTTGAACTATAGGTTAGGTTATGAGATTCTTGTGATTTTTAATGACTTTGAGCTCATTTAGAAAGTAATGCATGTTTCTCATGGCCCAGAATTATAGAAGGCCAGTTACCTCACTCTACTTATTTGGCAATTTAAGTGACGCCTTTTCTGTAAAGAGCTCATTACACAAATGGCCCCTGTGCAATCAATGTTATTTTAGTGGGGAGTTTCAAAGACAGAAGTTTGATGACTTCTTCTAAGGCCAGTTCGAGGAAGGCAATGAAAATCTTAACTCTTCTTTTTGAAGTTGGCATTCCAGTGAATCACCATATGGAAGAATATTAAGAAAAATATTTGATACTTAGAATCTGTGAAACTCTAAAAATCTTAAAGAACCATAGATCTTAACTTTTATGATTAAAATAAATAAACAGTGAAGATTCCTTGGAGTTTGATCCCTAGGACCTCTATAGTAAGATACCTGTACGCAACAAAACCTGACATAGATAAGCTTTAAAAAAAGAAGTTTGAATTTATTATTCTAACTGCGCCTTCCTTGCATTTGACCCCAAGGTGTTATGTGACTTTTGGATCACACATTAGGTTTTAGAGTTTCTTCTTGATCTCTCCCACAGACACAGACACAGACACACCCACCTACACACACCCCTTCACAAAAGACTACCAGAAATAGCAGCTGTTTTTTCTGAGGTTATTAATGCCCTTTTCCTTAGCGGTTTAGGGGCATAAGATGTTATTTGTGAGTTAGGGAGGCACAGATATTTTGTAAAAAGAAAACTTTGAATAAAACTTTGTTTACATCTTTCACTCATTGATTCCTTCACCAATATATAGAGAGAGACTGCCTCAGCACGCTAGGCATTTTGATCAGATTATCTCGCGCAATTCTTATAGCAAAGATGACTCAGGGACACAGAGACCATCATCCCCTTTTAGACGCACTCACCCCAGCTTATCTGACTTCAGAGCCTGTGCTCTTTGTACCAGTAGTGAGCTGCCCTCCACGTGCATCCGAGCAAGGAGGACTACACACCTGGTATCTTGTTTTATTACACTTCTGAATTCTTCTGGCACTCTCCTCCAATCTACACCAAAATATCCAAAGTATTAAACATTTTTTAAAAGAAACATTAAATGTACACATTTTAATCTCCTCAACTTTTATTTTTATTCTTGTTGCATAAACTCCAGTATCCCAACTAGATATCTAAGGCTTCTTTAATTTGGACTTTGGTAAAACTGATTGTTGTAATTAATATAGTATCACCCTTGTTCTTTCCCCTCAAGTTCCAAGAAAGAAAAAGGGCTTTTTTCCTATAGATCAAACAATCCTCAGTGCACCATGAGTTGCCAGTGTTACCTGGCATTTGTTCCCTCTCTTTCCCAGCAAAATAATCTTAGATGCACTGGAGATGTCCAGACAACCCGTTCTAGTAAATACATGGGTAGTAAATAACAGTCTATACACACAGATAAAAACAGATGAGTACTCAAGAAGGTTTCCATTCCAAGAATGCTACCTGAAAACCCAGTGCACAAGGCCATAAAAGCGTAGGACAGAACATTCTAGCTTTGCAGAATGGTGAATGAATTGGAGTATGACTTTAAATAGGTTTGTGGGTAGTTGTTGACAAACCTTAGTTTGGAAGTGGTTTAGGTTGTGGGAAAGTCCATATCGGGGTTGTTGTAAGGATTGTCTCATTGTTTTTCTCACAATTCAATGAGGTAGTACTATTATCATCCCCTTTTTACTAATGAAGAAACCAAGGCACAGATGCGTAAAGTAATCTGCTGGAGAATTCAACAGCTAAGTAAATAAGTGATAGAGCCACAGGCAGAACAGGTTGGCTTCAGAGCCATCCTATTCGACTACCTATTTCTTTCTACACCTTTGTCCCACTTACATGGCATATCACTCTGAAAAATTCTTCTGTTTTCTTCACTAAAGAAAATCCAGGCTCTCTTCCCACCAGTTCTTACCCACTTTCATTTCCTCCACAATTACTACAAAAGTGGATCCATGCAACGACGTCACCAACTCACAGAGCAGTTAAGTGGTAAAAAATCGTACAAATTCCTCTGGTTTAATTTCATCAGCAGAAACACTAAGCAAGATAAGAGTTGCCCAAATCTTGGAAATTATTATACCACAAAGTTAGTGTTACGAGGACAAGCCACTGTTTAAGTATAGCACTTAAAAAGCACTGTATTATCCCACTGTATTCAACTCCAATAGGGCAGAGAACATGTCTTATTTATCTTTGTATGTCCAGGCCTTAGCACAGTGCCTGAGACATAATACCTGCACAATTAAATAAGTGATGGACTGATTCAAGTAATAGGTCTTGCTTTGGAGTCCTTTCAATTTCCTACTTAATCTTTCATTAATAGATTCTTGGGATATGATCAGTGCAAAGAAGAGTGAGACCATCACCTGGTATTATTCTAAATATTATGTTTCTTAAGATGAAAATCTTGGACTTCCCTGGTGGTCCAGTGGCTAAGACTCTGCGCTCCCAGTACAAGGGGCCCAGGTTCAATCCCTAGTCAGGGAACTAGATCCCACATGCTGCTACCAAGAGTTTGCATGCGGCAACCAAAGATCCTGCACGCCACAACTAAGACCTGGTGCAGCCAAATAAGTAAATATTTTTTAAGAAAAGATGAGGGCTTCCCCGGTGGCGCAGTGGTTGAGAGTCCGCCTGCCGAGGCAGGGGACGCGGGTTCGTGCCCCGGTCCGGGAAGATCCCACATGCCGCGGAGCGGCTGGGCCCGTGAGCCGTGGTCGCTGGGCCTGCGCGTCCGGAGCCTGTGCTCCGTGACGGGAGAGGCCACAGCAGTGAGAGGCTCGCGTACCGCAAAAAAAAAAAAAAAAAAAAGAAAAGATGAAACTTTTTTTGACAGACTTATTCTACTACCCACTCAAGCTAGCTAGCTAGATGGGCTGTGAACATCCACATTCCCTTCCCCCCTGCCACTGTGATTTCAGGTAGACCAGAACTCCAGGAAGGACTGTCCTTGGATTAGGATGTCCACTTTACTGTTTCTCCTGTAGACCCTTGCATGCAAATTGGGCCTTTCTCTCCTTCCTCTCCCTCCTCTTCTGTATCTTCCTCTTCCCAGCCATTGGGACAAGTTGTCTTTTTAATAATGCAAAGCATAGAAACTTCCTCCAACCCTGTTTTTGTTTCCAAACCTTTATATGTAACAGGCCATTTAGAAGCATTGTCACTCCAGGGAGCATCCTGGTTTCACAGTCCATTTCTGCCTCTTAGAGGCCAAACCATGCTAGGTTCACAGGAGACTCAGCCAGAAAACTGGCAAGTCAATTAATCTGTAGTTAACCACAACAATAAATGAACACAAAGGAAATGCAGATGTAAGTAAGGGATAAACTTTGAGTGGTTCCATCAGTAGTGATTCATGATGTTGAACCCAGTTCCCTCTGTGACCCTGGAGCAGAATTTGGGGTTGACTGGTGGGCTTGGGGTGAGTTCTGTGGTCATGGCTGTGAAGATTGGTCCAATGGATGTTAATCTGGCTGATACAGATTTTAATAAACATGTATGGTTGAAAGTGGCATTATGTTCATTTAGAGAACAGCGGTAGTTAGGAGAGTGGCTTAAATAGTAAGAAGCCCAAGACTGGGAATTCCCTAGCGGTCCCTAGTGGTTAGGACTCCGTGCTTTCACTGCTGAGGGCAGAGGTTCAATCCCAGGTCGGGGAACTAAAATCCCACAAGCCACATGGCACAGCCAAAAAAAAAAACCAAACAAACACAAAATTAAAAAGTCCAAGACGGCAAAAAAGTTCCTGGCTTCTCCCAGTTTCAGCTGAAGAATCAGAGAAGCCGGGTAAAAAGAGGGAAGAGGGCAGGGCTGCTAGGTTGGGTTCCAGCCTAAGCTCTGCTTTCCTTGGCTGTATAATGCAGGAAGCCACTTCTCTGATACCCGTTGGTCTCTTGTTGCCTCACCCATGGTGTGGGCGATCATATCTCAGGAGTATTCCTTGAGAGCGTGAGTTTAAAGAGCCCAGCCCCACGCCTGACCCAGAGGCTACCCTCCAGGAGCATCCGCCCCTCTTCCGTATGGCTCATCCGTTCCCTCCAGCCTCTTTGCCTCGTCCCTCAGCTGACTTTTGTCCCCTCCTGCCCACTCGGTCCATTCAGCAATTCCGATTTTTACAAGAATGTGCCTCCTTGTGTCCTGGTTGCTGAGTGTGGAGTGAAGTGCCCCGCCTCTGCACCGCCGCTCGCACTGATGCTCTTGGCTGGACGACAGAGGCTGCTGGCAGGAGCCTGAGAGGGAACGCACCGTGGTAGCAGCATGAAAGAATTTGGCAAGGAGGTACTCGCCACATGATCGTGATTCATACTGTACTCTCAGAGTGTGGCAAGAGGGCTAGGAAAGGCTTTTAATGCCAGCGCACAGAGAGCAGAGACACTCATTTTCAAACATCACATTCTTTTTATAGTACAGGCATGCCTCATAGGGAAAATATTGAACTTGGCCTGCCAGCACCACGAGAGTCGTCCCAACTGTGATTTTATTGCTTGAGTCACTCCCTGAATCAGATACTGGCTGCATGGAGGAAGTCTTCTATTAGGGATGCTTTGAAATTGTGTTTTTCATTAATTAACACCAACTCGGGGCTGGTTTTTAATTTACTTCTAGCTGACTCCTTTTTTTTTTTTCTTTTCTTGCCTGCAACTTTTTTAGACATTTCCTCACGGTCTCCGCCAGATCCTCTCTGAGTATCTTGGTGAAAGAGTCATCTGTGTCAGCCGAACAATGGGAGGGAACTCTTCAAAGTAGAGTTCACCATCTCTGAATGACTCTGCTACATGGGAACAGCATAGTTGGGGAAAGGGTCTCTAGAAAGTCTGGCATCACGCTTTTTGATCCCTTCAGTCGTCCTCAATTCATTCATGCTGTTGTTAAACCTTAAAACTAGAGCTGGCCAGCTGTTGGGGAAAGTCCTCCGTTTTATTTCAACCAAATGCTGCTGCCTCCTGGGGCTGGAAGGGGGCTGACTCCGAGCACAATTATAAACGTGTAGCTTTTTCAGGCGGCGGAAACCTACAAAACGGCCTTGATTCACGGGGCCCCTTTGCCTCAAAGGCTTTCTGCTTCCCGTGGGCCATAAATCTGTATCTGCATTAAAAAGTGTAAAGGCTGCAGTGTATGGAAGTCCCTCTTCCTCTGTGAGTGTGTCTATGACAGATTTATACTGATGGCTACCCCACTCCAGTCACAGATTCCTATTATAGTCATGCCCCACTAACTCAGCCCCCATTTCCTGGAGACAGGGAGACAGGGTCCTGCGTGAAGGAAGGAGGGCTGAAATTACAGCCCCACTCTCTAATTTCTGTTAGTACGGGAGGACGTTTAAGGGCCGCATTCTGTTCATAGCCCCATCTACCGTGTCCTCCCGCTGGTGTGGTCACAGCCTGAGATCCCCGGCGTTTACTGTCATAACATGATCTGCCAGGACAGGGCACTCCAGAACCCAGCGTTGCCTGAGGACAGGCCAAACATACCTTTGCAAAGAACTAACCTCTTTTGTTATTGCTTTTTATATCTTCGGCGTGATGTCATTTTCTTCCGGAGAGCACAAGTGTAAAACGTGAAAGAAAAAAAAAGGGGGGGGGAGCATTGAGTCCACTTAGAGGTTTTGTGTATTAGTATTTGTAAATGGATGCAGAACTGCAGTTCCTTCAGCAGCCACCTCCTTGTTTGAGCTGTTCGTCCTCAGCGAACGCTGTAGATCTCAGAGCGATGTCTGCTTAGGACCAGCTTCTGTTCTGCCTGCACCTTCGTGGTGTACAGCTGGCCTGACAGTCCCTGCTGACAAAGAGCTAACTCAGAGCTGTAATTCCAAGTGTTAAGCAACTAAGCAGCAGAGAGTTTAATTGGTCTAATTTGGGGGGGGACTGGGATCAAAAGGGAAAGATATTAGAACAGTTTGAGTCTTCTAAGGAAGAAGTCTAAAAGGCAAGACTGATGTCTGACTTTCTGGCTCCATGTAGAGTCTGGTCTGCATAGAATAGCTGTTCCTCAGCATTGTGTAATCATTGTTTTTGCCCAGAGTACCCAAATATATCACTAGCTGAAGTAGAAAGTTGCTACGGAAATTTTTTAATTCACTTTTTAAAAAAATTGTAGTACTAGAAAGAAATGATATAGAAAAGTATAAAGTTACATAGCTAACGATTGTCATGTTTTTTGAATTTCCATTTCTTATTCATTTTTCTTCTCTTCCTCTGGCCAACTTAACATGAGCACGGTTATGTACCCCTGGTGTTTGTATTGTATCCACCACATTTTTTTTTTTAACATACTGAAGATTCTGGTTTAAATAGAAAGTCAGATTGTCGTTTGAAAACTGAGTTTTAAAACTCCACCATCTGCTAGATTTGTGAAAGAGGATCTGGTAAATGAAAATTGTGTGTGTATGTGTGTGGTTTATTTTATAGGCACTGCATATTTCTTTCATGATCTATTTTCCAAGCTCATTCTTATCTTTTAGAAGATGTTTCCAGGATTTATGCATTTGGCAGGATTTCAGAGGAATCTACAGTGGTGGAGAGGTACACTCCATTTATAGGGAATCCTGAATCAGGGTCGTTGAGAGCATTTATTTGGTTCTGTGCTTAAATTTATTTCTGCTTTATATATTTCTTTCAAATGGATCTTATTTTTTATTACATTGGCAAAACAAAGCATTTTATTCATAAGAACTCTAACGATAAAGCTTTTTCAGTCCAGACATAGGAGGAAATATGCAAAATGCATCAGAAAGGTGCGCCAATTGTTTTTCAAGCCATCGTGTATGTTGAGAAAGTATTGTATTCATTAGTGCTTGCCAAACTCTATATTTAATGATGGACAAGTAAAATTGACCCTCTCGCCTTTGGTGCACAGAGGTATAAACTTTGAGAGTACACCCTAAGGTAGAGAGTTAATTGGAGTAACTCTTAGGAAGGACAGGGTTGGTCATAAACAGTGATGCAATAACCTCACAGTTATGTATGCTCAAGTATTTGGAAGGGAAGTCAGGGAAAAGTGTTATATATGGTTACATGGGCGAACAGAAGTGAGCATGGAAAAGCACAATACAAAGGCTTGAATTTGTTGTGTATACCCCAAATAGCATCCTAATACAGGCTTTATAATGCAAACCCACTGGTACCAGTAAAATGGCATTTAAAACAAATAATTAAATGAACAACATTTGCAAAGCAATAAAGCCTTTGCAACCACTTTACTAGAGTTTTGGAAAATGTTAGTGAATGACCCCCTAAAGATGCAAATAAATAATAGTTTATTATATTTCAGCCCGGGAGAAAGGGGAGGAAAACCTTCCACTAGAATTACATGATTATTACTTTGCTCCTCCCTCAACCCTGCAGACTGTTAAAATGGAACATAAAATAAGTCTACAACAAGATTTATGAGGGAAGGTATTACACTTAGGGGCACACTGTGCAGAAAAGTCATTAAAATTGTTTGGGTCTGAAGAAGCATGGGGGTGGGGCGCTTTTTTAAAAAAATGAGAAATTCAGATGTACCAAATGCCTTTCTGACGTCTACCTCAGGTTGAAGGTTTAAAATACCCCTGTAACCAAAGGTTCAGATCCATCTTCTATTAGGCCAGCTTCTTTGCACCAAACGAAACTGAAAGATTCTGTTTTCTCCAGGAAAACATGCTAAAAGAAGCGTAGTTGGCTTCGCATTCCTTCTGCCCGCTCTGGTATAACCAAGCTATTGAGTGGTAGCAACGATATAAGGCTGTGATTTCTGCCATCCTTTAGTTCGTTAGGGGGCTTCAGTAAAATTTCGCTGCTGTGTACAGAATAAATGAGAATTACCGACGTCCAGGGTGCTTGTGCCTTAACGTCCCTTCTTCATCTTGTTTAGTCAGCCTGGCAGATTTTCTTTCTGGTTGGCTGTCTGCATGTTTTCATAACGGTGATAGCTCAGCATATCCTTTATATTTTGTTCTGGTCTGAGTTTGGTTGATATCCTCGATTCAGTGTTACACGCTATCCTCTTTCCTTGCCTGATGCTTTTATGTTATGCTAAATCTCAGTGGATTCTGTCAGTAAATGTGAAGGGAGTGAGGGAATGTGTGTGTTTTCTTATCTGTAAAGTTTTAACGTTGACTTACTGTTTAACCAGGAAACGCAGGAGGACAAAGGAGATCTAATGAAAACGCTATTCCTGTTGAGAATCCCCAAGGTTATGCAGTCCTGTAAAATGGCGGTTTGGGTTGAAGTTCTGTAGTTCATCTTTATCAGAGTGATAGTTGGAGGGGTTTTTTTTTTTTTAAAGGAGTGTTTCAAGGAGGTCTTTGAAAAACATTTTCTTCAAATGTTCATTGCATCTAAGATCCCATTTTTGTCCCTTTATTTGCTCCAGAATACCGCCAGACTGCCAACAAAGGAAGGCCTGTGCTCCCAGGAATTTTCTGCATTCCTCTCTGGAGTAGGCATTTTTCTCAGCTACAAAGGCCCTTTGGCGAATTCCCTCTAATCATTGGATTTACCCTGGGCTCTGATAGGTGCCATTCATGGACTTGGTCTGCTGTTTGATGGAGCTGAGGCATTAATGGGATCTTTTCATGATAAAAAAAAACTGGGTAGCATTTCCAGAGGGGTCACAAAGCCGTTGTTGGAGGTGTACTGCTTTCTTTCTCTTTCTCTTTCTCCTTCTGTGTTTTTCCTCCTTCCTCTTAGTCTTTTCCTCCCCTTTCTTTTTATGAACGTACATTTCTGTCTGTGTGCAGCGTGGCCACTTCTAGAAGCAGATCTTCCGACCTTCGCTGCTGCTCGCAAGTCAGTGGCCAACTGCAGGTCTTTGTTTGACATAAGATGATTCTATAAACTGATCTACAGTAGCCCCGAAGCCTGCGGGGAGGTCTGTATTTTCCTAATTGAATAAACATTGGAGGAACACCGCATGAAGAATCTGGTTTCAAGATCTTTCTTACTCCCTGACATTTACGTCCTGAAAATATATTTGGGACTTGTGCTGAGTGAGTCTGTGGGAACCAACACTTAACGTAAGAATCTGACTCCAGGTGGTTGCTTTACTTGGTACCTCTCTAGCTGAGTTGTCAGTGTCACACTTTATAGGGGAGTTTCTTTTCTGCACTAAGAGGAGTGTAGAAAAATTAAAGAAAAAACGTCTTATTTTGAATGGGAATTTTTGTGATGTAACTTGGGACTAAGTTGAGTTTTAGGCATCCTAATAGAGGTATTCTACTCTACTTATTTTCGATGCATTGCCTTATGTTACGTCTTCATACTGGGGCCCAGGAAAAAGGACACACACACACACAAAAACGGTCAGGGAGAGCACGGAGTGAGGAAGTGTACCAAACAGTGTTTTAACATTCAGACGGGGGGAATTCCCTGGTGGTCCAGTGGTTAGGACTCCGTGCTTCCACTGCAGGGGCCATGGGTTCGATCCCTGGTCAGGGAACTAAGATCCCACATTCCATTTTAAAATAAAAAATAAAATTCAAAAGGGATGTTAGGACGAGGGATGGTAGGTAAGGAACAATGCTTGCCACTTCTCCTGGAGAAATAAGAAAGGTAAATGATTCATCCATAGAAAAGGACAGCACAGTGGTTTCATGTTTCCACAAGCCATTGATGTTAATTCTCTATTTTAATTCTGATGTGACCTGGTTAAGTGTGGGTGTTGCATTATGAGCCTCAGTCCCTACTAGGTAACAAACATGATACCAGGCTGCTTTCTAACTAAGATATGGTCATGCTTTTTCATAGCCCCCCAAAATCCCTCCCTCAGTAAGCTTTTAATATACAGGTGCTACAGGTCAGGTGGGGAAAAGGTCTGCCAGCCTGCACAACGGGGTAGAAAATCATTATCGGCGGCAGAGCAGTGTTTTATTCATTTTCTTTCAGGTTTTGTCCTTTGATTAGTGCTATTTGTTACAGTCAGTTCAGTATAATCTATTGAAATGGTAAACCAGTGTTCAGATCTCTTTTCTGTGACTTTCTCAACTCTCCCAAAGTGGAGCTTCCCAGTCTCAACAGACACCTACAGTGGCTGGTGTTTCCTGCTGAGCCCTGTTACACCAGTGCCCAAAAGGCTAACTAGGTATCATTTTTTTTTTTCATTAAGAAAGCTTCATGCGTTTTTAAATGTCTGTTATTTAATACTCTGTTGTTTTATACATATGGCTATTGAATATATTCAACATACTTTAATGGCATAAATTGCATTTATATCTACCAGTATCCCAGCCATAGCAGCTATATTTTGAGCATCAACTGTATCAAGCACTTGATTAACATTATCCTTAATCCTCCTTGCAAGCCCTGCAAAACTTGTGGCACAATTACTCCCATTTTACAGGTGAGGAAACTGAGGCTCAGTGAGGTGACAGAGTTAGAGGATACAGAACCAGATTCCAACTACATCTGGCAAACTGCAGTGGCTGTGTTTTTCCTCATCTGCCCTCTTGTCCATTTATAACTCATGCTTCCAAACAGATGAAAACCTAACGGTTTGGTCAAATATCTAAATGTTTCCAAATATCCTTATATTTCATAGGCAGTAGTTTATGACACGTTGGGGAACAAGTCCTTTTCAATGTTTGTTTATTTTCTATAGTACCTACATTTAACTCCCCCTCCCCCGCCATAATGGCTCACATCCTACTTTCCCCTGCTTCAGAATTCACCCCATTACTTCATTGGCTTTCTTCCTTATCATCACAGGACATGCACACTTGGGAAAATCTGCCTTATGATGTGATAATCACAAGATATTTTCTGAATTGCAAAAGGTTTAAGTAGAGGGGGATGAGGGTTTGAATCAAGTTTATCTCTGGATGACAAGAATTCTGGTCTAGGGAATTAAATGGAAGCGTTCTGGCCAAGTTTCTGAATGCTTATGGAAGAAAAGCCTAATTCACTATCTATAGCAAATTCTCTACATTCTAGACATTTTACCACGGTCTGTATACCCTTTAGGATTCTGTAGTTCTGGGGAAGAAAGTGATTATTTCCCAGATCGTGTTATTTTTATGATGAGAATTGAAGACTTTTTATCTCTGGATCGTTTTCATTGTAATTTACAAACACCCCACTGCATCTTAGGAAAGCTGGCATTTCTAGTTCCATCATGAACGATCACATTTCACCTTCAGCATTTTTGCCATCAAAGTAACTCGTTTCCTGACACTCGGGTTTTTCTACCTCTCACAAAGTCAGACATTGAGGCAGCTATGTGAGGACTTCAATAAAATGATAAATAAATAACACAGTCTGAGGAGAGGGGGAAACCTTTTGTCTCAGTCATCTGGCTATTCTGTGTTTCCAAAAACCCTGACTTACAGGATAATTATTTAGTCATTCTAGATTATTTTGTTTATGCAGTTTAGATTATTTTGCTAACTCTTGGTAGCAAATTAGGACATATGTGCTCTGTTGACAATGAAAATGATTTGTTTGAATTGAGGTCCCTTTGTGTTATTTCAGTCATTGCTACCTCTGAATAAGAGAGAAAGAGCAGTCAATACTGCTACAAAGAGCAGTCTACATTCTCTAGTAGGGCTTTACTGCATTCCAAATTTTATATGGTGAGATTTTGCTGTGAAAGTACTAGATCTTCAGTTGTGAAATGGCTGAGCATTTCCCACACTACGATTCCGAGGACTTGTTTTTGTGCCCAGGGTAGGCTCAGGCTCTTCTCATCAAGATTCCTTCGCAGGGTGTTATCAAACTAGGTAGAATCTGTTCCTTGTTCAGAGCGTAGCTGAGCGCCAGAGATCAGAACTTATCAGATGGGAATCTTGCGCGCGACTCAGGTAGGAACCAGGCGCGCGTGGCGTTAACATTTACACAGCGAGCTCACATCAGCTGTCAGTCAAGGACCAACTGTGTCACATGAGACTGACTAACTCTGTGAACTGTAATGAATACACAGAACAGGGCATGGAGACCAAAGTCACAAATGTATGGCTTCAAAAATTAGCCCCATTTTTGTAGTAGAAGCTCCACTCATTTCTGAGACTAATTTCAAGCTGCTTACAGATAAAGCTGGATAGATTCAAACTAGCCAGGGCTTTTGAGGGAGATTTTGTGGTGTGCTGGAGCAGATTATCAAACTTTCAGGAATTTCGTGAGCTGGTTGTTGCACATAGCGATTATTAAAAAGTTAAGGTATATACGCATATAATTAAATAAATTATGTTAAAAAGAAAGGTAGTACACAAAGCTCATCATTTCCAAATGATTTTTACTAAGTTTTGCTATTATTTATGCTCTTGAGGTTATTTATGTTTATTGCATTCGTCCAGAGAAAATAGTATGTAACGCATGTATCTCTTCCCAACTCTATGTTCAGTGATGACAGCTTGGTAGCTTGAAACTGACCGTAGTGGGAACATTTATGCTACAGAAATTGAAAAATGCTACAGATAGGGCTTGACATATTGTTTTGATGATTGTCCAGATTTAAGATTCAGTTATTGAGAACATTTTAACAGTTCAGGTTAAATTTAAGAATGCTATGTCTGTGGCCTTTATTGTGAATAGCAAGAAAAAATTGAGGAAATGTTCTTCAACTCTTCAGAAACTATTACCTAATTCAGCAAAGAAATTACCTTATTGATGACTGAGTGAAGTTCTGACTTCATTGTTTCACTTTGTCTTAACTTGTTAATATAAATGAAAATATCAACCTATATTTGTGTTGGAACTGCATTCGTTTGTTAACAGCATGGCTCTTTCTTTGCTAAATTGAATAGGAATCAAGCATTTCTTTGTAGCCCGATTTTGTGACACTGTATTTGGTGATATAATTATAAAAAGTGATTATGAATTTTGCAAGAAATAGCAAGTCAAACTGCAGTTACAGGTGTTTGGAATTAACAAATAGAGTATTGTATGTCTTATTAATATTCGAGATTGTTTGCAATACATTTTGTTTGTTTGTTTGTTTTTGTTTGTTGTTTTGCGATACGTGGGCCTCTCACTGTTGTGGCCTCTCCCATTGCGGAGCACAGGCTCCGGATGCGCAGGCTCAGCGGCCATGGCTCACGGGCCCAGCCGCTCCGCGGCATGTGGGATCTTCCCGGACCGGGGCACGAACCCGTGTCCCCTGCATCGGCAGGCGGACTCTCAACCACTGCGCCACCAGGGAAGCCCAGCAATATATTTTTTATATCACAAAATTTATAATCAACTTGTGTAAGTGTAGATGTGCACAGTTTTTTCTCCTGGAGAGCCTGGTGTTAATCATTTACTAGATAATGGAAGACAATAGAAGCCTTATGACCCAAGTCCATTAACCCTCCACAAATTTCTCTTGAGTCCTGTTTTTAGGTCCTTGTTATTTCGAGGACACCAGCATAACTTTTCAAACAGAATGAAAAGTCACACACACACACACACACACACACACACACACACACACACACGCCTGGGGGAAAAGCGCTATCACCAGTAACCTACTTTGTCTTTGAAAATCGAATCCAAGTACTTACATCTGAAATATACTTTATTTCAGAAAACTAAGTGTTTTGTGTTAGGCCCATAGAATTGTATTTCAAGAACAGTAAAAATCGATGACGTATATAAACCTAATTTTTATATTCATTGAATAACTGAAACTTAATTTCAGTTTCTTTTTTGAGAACCAGGTGCCAAACTTTGTCTATGGCTCCACAGAGAGATAAGTTAAGACTCGGTCCCTGTTCTCTAGGTCAAATGTTTGTTCACAGTATGGATCACCCCGCTTTAAAGATGTTTTTTCCATTCCAAATAAATAGTAAAATTAAAAAGCCAGTCTCAGTGTCTTTAGGAGAATTGGTATGAATTTGTGAAGGCCGATGATAATCTGAATTTGTTTTCCGTAGACTGGTAATACTAAGTCAACACTACTGACCATCTGTTAGGTGCTGCATTCTATACCAGGCACATTCCTCAAAACTAATCTTTTAATGAACTCTGTGATCTAAGTTCGGATATCTCCATTTTATGCCAAAATGAGGCATTTTACACGAAATTTGATGGAGGTGGGATTTGAGTACAGGTCTCTCTGATCAAAAATTGTCTGTCTTTTCTGAAAAGGTTTTTACCCCGAGGTCCTAAAAAAAACCAGAAAACAAACAAAAAATATATTCTTTCTTATATCATCACTGAACACCCACTGAGCCCGGGGAAGTGCTTTTCAACAAGTGCGAGGATAAAACTAAGTGACTTCCGGATGACCAGATCCGTTTTCTTCAGTAGATAGCACAGCATGAGAAAACAGCTGTCTGGGAGTGAGAGAATGGAACAGGCAACAGAGTCTTGTGGTATCTTTTCTGTTGAGAGGAAAGTAGAGAACCGTATTCTGATCTTGTTGTTCATCTCTGATAACAACCAAGTCTTTGACCCACTGATACCACAGCATATAATTATTCAGCTCACAGTGTGGCCTAAGTAATCCCCCCCTTCCTCACTCTCCTTCCTGTCCCATGTAAAATGGCAATGTGCTACTTATCAGTATTAACCCAATATTTTATATCTCAATTTTTAGAGTAAAATGATCAGATAAACCAGGTAGTGCGATTAGAAAGAAAATAAAGCAAGCTGAGGTGTGATATAAAAGGGAGAGAGAATATGTTATTTATAAATATAGATCCAAGATATTAGTGTATACATATATTTTTTTAAAGAAACAAACATCAGGACATGAGATGTCACTGGAAATACCATCTCTCTTTAGTTCCTTTATATTTTATTGTGTATTGATCTAGGATTTTTTTTATTTATGTCTTTTCCACAAAACACACAGTTTGGAATCAGTGGCTTTGCTGATGAGAAAGGCCGAAACTTGGGACACTTCACTAAAGAAATGCCTGGAAAATCGTGCCATAAAGTTAAATGCATAAATAGTCAATGTACCCTAAGAAATGAAGGGAAATGTAGGATTGTTGGTCTTTTTAAATTATGATTATTAATTGGTTTAAGTCATCAGTTTGAGGCAATATAAATTGCAATCTATTAGGAAACTTTGGAGAAATGCTGAAACACACAGGAAAGTGATGGGGGGAGGGCTACCTTCTGGGGAAAGCTGGAAAGACTGTGGTCACAAGAGCAGACTGAGACTTTGGCGGGGTGGGGGGGGCGGGTCGGGGCAGAGCAAGGATCCCCGGTTAACGGGAGTCCCTGTAAAAAAGAGCGAGTATAACAGGTTCGAAGTGTCACAGTGAATATTTATTTAGGTCAAATGTTAGCAAAATGTTTCTGACAGCCCTGTCAAACACTGCATCGGTGGGCCTAGAGAGGCTGTTTGTGTTCCGAGGGCAGTGCTCCTTCATCTTGAAAATGAATACGGATTAAATGACAGAATGTCTGAACCCAAAGTTATGCCATGTCCTGTGGCTTCTGGATTGGTGAGGTGCAGCTTCTGTGGATAATTAGCAGAAAACAGATAACGTTCATTTCAGTTGCTGGAATGAAACAAGACTCACACTGACAAATTTACATTCCTGATAACTGCCTAGAGCACCTTGGTTTCCTAGTGGAAGTAAAGGGGAAATGTTTCATTTGAGGGGGGTGGTGTTAGACCTGCCAGTAATAGTAAATAACAAAACCAAGCATATCCCATTGTGATTATCATGAATAGTAATTATAATATCTTGAATGTGTTGCATAACTTGGCAAAGCACCACTTAATCCAACAGATAAATCATTAGTTTCATTTTGCAGGGGACCCTGGGAGGTTTGGGAGATTTGTCCAAGGTCATTGTCTAGGACTAGAATCTGGATTTACTGCTTCCGCCCATTACTGTCCTTTGGCTGAGTGATCAAAGCATTGCAGTCACTATATCTGCTTCTAGATTATAAACTCATCTAATAAATGCAAGTTGCAGAGCAATTCATTTTAACACTGCTTCTAATATCAAACACGGTACAATTATCAGGTAATGTCTTTCAAATAATTGTGGTTTATCCTATTTTTCCACAGTAGAAAGCATTCCAAATTAAGATGACAGTGCAAGCCACCCCTGACCTTCAATTTCTTAGCAATTGTTCCTTAACTAAATTTTGTTGCAGCCTTATAGGTAAAGTATTGCTATTTTATAAATGAATAAAGCAAGGTGCACAGAGAATGATTCCTATATGTTCAATTGGTTGGTCTGATGATTCTGAATGATATTGTTTATTAATCGAGTCAAACAATTATTTGGCTATCTGGGGGATTACACTGGCTGCTAATTTGACTACTCTTAAGCATCTTGTATATATGTATAGCTTTATACCAGGTCATCTTCCGATTAGGTGAATTGTGGAGTGAAACAGCATTTTTTTTTAATTTAAAACTTGCAGATAAATAGAAAATCATTTACATCAGGTTCTGAAGTGCACGTCCTAATTTTTTTTTTTAAGAGGTTTGGCTTTCTGATTATTTTGGGAGGTGCTAACAAATTGACTTTATCACTTAAATACATATATGTGTATAGATGACTGGGGAATAGGATAAAAATTATACATTTATTATTATGTGTAATTAGTGATGTTGACATATTCAGTTAAACCAAATGAAATTGCTGTTTTTGCAAGACAAAAACGATTGTATACTTTCTATTTCTTATGCGTCAGCCTACTGATTTTGTTTAAGTCTTTATCAAGCTTCTTGCATGTCATTTCACCAGCTTTTGAAACTAACTCCTTTTCCAGAGGAAAAAAAATTACCATTATTCTATTACTTTGCTCTTCCTACTATGGACTTCCTCTTTGCTTGTTCATTATTACTGTCTTCTACGTTGGGGAATAGAAAGAAAAACTAACAAAAAGGTAAATAAAATACTTCATGTCAAAACCTGTCCTGTGCGTGGGCACCGCCTTTTATCACATGGGCAGATAAGCCCTTGACTGCACTTGATCTGAGAAGAACCACTCAAAGCCAATAATATGCATGTAAAGGCTTGTCTCTGTATATGCTCACTATTTTTTGCATGTTTCTTCTTACATAAGGAACATTTTTCTTTAAAAATGTATTTTGAAAACATTTTTTTGATTATTAAAGTAATACATTTTCTTTAGAAATTTTGGACAATTCATAAAAGTACAAGAAATCAAATAAAATTGTTCCCTTAATCTTACTATCCAGAGGGAGTCAGCCTTAATATTTTGGTATAATTCTTTCGGAGATGAAGGAAATAATTTTTTTTAAATAAACTGAATATAATATGGAGCCTATCTTACTTAGAAAATTTGGATTATACTTTACATATAATTTGTATTTGGCTTTTTACACTTCACAGTATATTGTGAGCATTTCCCACATCGTTAAATATTCTTCTGAGTAACCAGAGTAGATCAGCAATAGTTCACTTAAAACAGTGAACAAGCTGCATTAAAAACCAGCCAGAGCCTTACCAAAGAGCTGATGCTATGAATACCAATCATAGCTTAGTTGCTGTTCCATATGTTAATTTAATTTGACAGAGTAAGAGTCTTTGAAGTCCTAATTCTCTTTTGCACCCAATAAACCAGTTTTTATAGTGCCTGAACTTTTAGACATCAGCCTGCAGCTAAACTCATGTCGGGAAGTTGCCATGAGGTCACGTGTAACAATGGATGGAGGGGGAGTTCCTCTGGAAGTCTTGTGAGAGAGGTGAGGGAGACTGGGAGGGATTACTCTGGGCAGGGGAGGGGGGGTCAGTGCCTCTGGCGAGAGCATCTTATAGGCATACAGATTTGTTGCCATCATTCGTGAGCCCTTGAAGGGTGATTCCTACAGAAGTGTGTCCTCAGTAGCCCAGCAACATTCATTAATAAGTATTTATGTACATCTTTGTGTTTATTTGTGGGTTCCGTGGCTTTAGAAGGGAAAAGCTAAGCAGAAGTCTCAATGGTGTGTGGGTTTTGCTTCCCGTACTTGAGCGAGAAGAAAATTCTAGAGTCTTCCCCACCGTCAACACTTAGAATTCAAATTGTCACAGAATGTTTGGAGGAATATTTTTGTTTGAGTGCTGACTAGAGTTGGTGGAACTGATTAGAGAGGTGGTGGAGAAAAGGGCATTAAAGAAGAGGATGAAAAGGAAAGAGCTTAAGAATAAATGATGCTGAACATTAAGTCCTATGGGGAAAGGATTTTGAGTTTTCTTTTATTATTCTTTGTTTAGATTGTAAGTTCTTTGAGGGCAAAAGAGCATGTTTATAAGGTTTTATATGCTTAGGAGTTGACTGTTAGAGTCTTAATAGTCATTCCAGAGGCTCAGCATTAAATATAGTGTTGTAATTGCTGCAAACATTAAAGATTGGTACCTTTTCAAATCAGGCTTCACTCACAATGACTGCTCGTCTACAACGTGCCGCACCCATGCTAGCGACTTGTTCCAGTGGTGAATGGGCAGTCCCGGAGGCTTAAGACGTTGGAAATCAAGCATGTGAACTGTGCACTTCAATTAAACGGGGTCAGTCCTCTGGTGGAGTCTTGTGCTGAGAGTTCTGGGCCTCCCAGCATTTGTGTGAAGTTAGATCACTCAACGATTAATGAGCATGAGGGAAAATGATGGAGAGATTCAAATAGGAGTCTGTGCTCCTTTTGGAAGCACCTGGAAGGCCTACTCTTTGGGGAGTTCGTTAATGACAGCAATTTGGGAATAGGGAGCAGAAAGATAGAGTGGCCCCTGAGGAGACACACAAGCCAGCGTTTAGGGAAATTGGTCATTAACAGGAAATTATTGGACAAGTGCTTAATTTTTCCAGTAAGGATGTTTCTAGGTAACATTTCTGTTGTGGCTGAGTGGTTCTGGGATGTGGTAGACATGGGATTAGGCAGCTGCACTGGAGAGTCATGATGTCATTGGGTTTCCGACATAATTTCCGGTCCTCCTTCTGCCCCTGGGTGGTATCCACTACCACTGTGACTAAGTTCCATTTTGGCAGTCCCTTTCAGCTCCTACCACTGCTTCCCAGTCTTTACAAATGTAGCTTGACTACCTCTTGACACTAAATTACTCAATTTTTACTCCTTTAAATGATGTTGACACCATACCTGTCTTAAACCCTGATATAACACAATACCACTGATATAACAGTGCTGTGCTGATATAAGACAATACCACAGACTGGGTCGCTTATAAACATCAAGACATTTATTTTTCACAGTTCTGGAGGTTGGAAGTCTCAGATCACGGTGCCAGCATGGTCAGGTGAGGGCCCTCCTCCAGGCTGCAGACTTCTCGCTGTGTCTCCACATGGTGGAAGCGGCAAGCCAACTCTGGGGCCTCTTTCATAAAAGCACCAATCCCATTCATGAGGGCTCTGCCTCATGACCTAGGCACCTCACAAAGGCCTCCCTCCTAAAACCATTACTCTGGGGGTTAGGGTTTCAATATATGTATTTGGGGTCGGGGGACACATTCAGACCATAGCAATGTCTACAGAGTCTTCCAATTAAGCATTTAGAAGAAACTGCATTCTCTCCCTGTGGAGGAAGAAGGTCACATTAGACAATCAAGCGGACCAAGAATTTGCCTAAGACTTGGTGTAAATACATATATGGGAGCTTACCTGACTGTAATGGTGAGTTACGGTACAGTATAAAGGGCACTCTGGAGTGCCCATGCCTGACTTTGCAACAGCCATTACATACAAATGGCAGCCTGTATATGACATGGACTTCCTCTTCCCCCTCAAGAACAGGTCCAGGAAACTGTTGGCCTGGGCCGTGAGCTGTTCCCCCAACCTGGATTATCTCACGCACCACTGTAGTTCTATTCTTAAGTCTGTCTGTTCTCTTCTGTGCAACTCTTGTTCATACATTCCGGTACTTTTCCTCATGTCATTAAAGTCTTGTTCTCTTGGCTTCTCCATGTTTCCCTTCTCCACATCTCTTCTTCTTTTATGTCCATTGTCTTTCTCTTTATTCTTTCCCTCTTTGCATTCTCACTGTGAGGTGACTGATCCCCGTTGTTGCTGGGAAGCGGAGTTAGACGGTCCTCTCTCGGCTCATCCACAGCACCTCCTACAGGTCAGGGTCACTGCATTGCAGCTATTTGATTATGCACCTGTCTCTGCCTTGAAGGGACTTTCATCTTTAGCAACTTACCTGGCATCTAATGGGAACTTAATAAATGCTTCTGTTTTTAAGCATCATAATTTCAGTAAGAAAGTTTATTCTGCTTTCCAGATAGTTTACAAGCAGACTTTTGGAACCCAACTCCTGTGCAGGTTGAGGACTTCCTGCAACATAGTCAAACTACAGCAAAAGGCTTTTTGTTACAGAACTATAATCTTGCTGTATTTTGGCCCCACCTGAATTCCACTGTAATTGCCTTTACAACATATATGATGCTATCATTTTTTAACACCTTTATTGGAGTATAATTGCTTTACAATGGTGTGTTAGTTTCTGCTTTATAACAAAGTGAATCAGCTATAGTATACTTATATCCCCCTATCCCCTCCCTCTTGTGTCTCCCTCCCACCCTCCCTATCCCACCCTTCTAGGTGGTCACAAAGCACCGAGCTGATCTCCCTGTGCTATGCGGCTGCTTCCCATTAGCTATCAGTTTTACATTTGGTAGTGTATATATGTCCATGCCACTCTCTCACTTCGTCCCAGCTTACCCTTCCCCCTCCCCGTGTCCTCAGGTCCATTCTCTACGTGTCTGCGTCTTTATTCCTGTCCTGCCCTTAGGTTCTTCAGAACCATTTTCTTTTTTTTTTTAGACTCCGTGTATATGTGTTAGCATACAGTATCTGTTTTTCTCTTTCTGACTTACTTCACTCTGTATGACAGACTCTAGGTCCATCCACCTCACTACAAATAACTCAATTTCGTTTCTTTTTATGGCTGAGTAATATTCCACTGTATATATGTGCCACATCTTCTTTATCCATTCATCTGTCAATGGACACTTAGGTTGCTTCCATGTCCTGGCTATTGTAAATAGAACTGCAGTGAACATTGTGGTACATGACTCTTTTTGAATTATGGTTTTCTCAGGGTATATGCCCAGTAGTGGGATTGCTGGGTCGTATGGTAGTTCTATTTTTAGTTTTTTAAGGAACCTCCATACTGTTCTCCATAGTGGCTGTATCAATTTACATTCCCACCAACAGTGCAAGAGGGTTCCCTTTTCTCCACACCCTCTCCAGCATTTATTGTTTGTAGATTTTTTGATGATGGCCATTCTGACAGTTGTGAGGTGATACCTCATTGTAGTTTTGATTTGCATTTCTCTAATGGTTAGTGATGTTGAGCATCCTTTCATGTGTTTGCTGGCAATCTGTATATCTTCTTTGGAGAAATGTCTATTTAGGTCTTCTGCCCATTTTTGGATTGGGTTGTTTGTTTTTTTGATATTGAGCTGAGTGAGCTGCTTGTATATTTTGGAGATTAATCCTTTGTCAGTTGCTTCATTTGCAAATACTTTCTCCCATTCTGAGGGTTGTCGTTTCGTCTTGTTTATGGTTTCCTTTGCTGTGCAAAAGCTTTGAAGTTTCATTAGGTCTCATTTGTTTATTTTTATTTCCATTTCTCTAGGAGGTGGGTTAAAAAGGATCTTGCTGTGATTTATGTCATAGAGTGTTCTGCCTATGTTTTCCTCTAAGAGTTTGATAGTGTCTGGCCTTACATTTAGGTCTTTAATCCATTTTGAGGGTTTTTTTTGTATACAGTGTTAGGGAATGTTCTAATTTCATTCTTTTACATGTAGCTGTCCAGTTTTCCCAGCACCACTTATTGAAGAGGCTGTCTTTTCTCCACTGTATATTCTTGCCTCCTTTATCAAAGATAAGGTGACCATATGTGCGTGGGTTTATCTCTGGGCTTTCTATCCTGTTCCATTGATCTATATTTCTGTTTTTGTGCCAGTACCATACTGTCTTGATTATTGTAGCTCTGTAGTATAGTCTGAAGTCAGGGAGCCTGGTTCCTCCAGCTCTCTTTTTCTTTCTCAAGATTGCTTTGGCTATTTGGGGTCTTTGTGTTTCCATACAAATCCTGCTATCATTTTAAAAAGGTTTAGTTCTGAACACAACTGCTGGCAGAGGATTTGTTTTGCTTTCTTTTCTAGGAAACTGTAGCTTAGCAAACTCTTAGACTGTCTGACTTTTTCTTACTTTTAACTGTTGATTAATTTTTTACAAAAACAAGTAAATAGATTAGTTTTGTTTCTATATTATACTCAATAATTACATGTTAGCAATTTAATAATTTTAATAGCAGAGAGTACTTATAAATCTTCTGCTCTTTGTTTGCATGTAAACCCTGTACCTAGGAGTTGCAATACTTTCAAAAGAGCACATCAAAGTAATTGTTTTGCCTGGCGCCTGTACAAATTTCTGCTGGGACCTGTCCCATTTAATATAAATTATATTACCTGTGGAATTTAAGAGGATGTAAGGTGTAGCATGCCCTGCAGGCAGGAAATTTAAACTCTGGGTTGTCCTTTTTAGGAAACTTTGGTTTGTTCCTGTAATATGGGATACTTAGCATCCCTAATTTCTCTTTAATCTTTTTACGGGCATATTTTGAATTTTGCGTTCATGTGGAAGACAAGTTCAAAAATCCTGTTATTCTCTCAGGTTAATCTGAAAATGAAAACAATCTAAAGCTAGTGGTACTAAGGCTGTTCCTGACTTGCTGACGTGGGGAAGAGATGCCATTATCTGAATAAACAGACCCCCCCCCAAAAAAAATGAAAATAGGGGTCTTAGACCTAATTTAACCAAATCATCATGCTTCAAGCCTGATGGCATGCCTCTGTTTTGCCTACAGAGACATGAATTTAGGGGTAGAACATCTGTGGGCAGGAATTATGGAGACATAAACCCCATATTCGTAAATCCATTGCACGTAATTTTATACCCTGCTTACAGGACCAAAATGTTAGACTCACACCATGTGGCAGGAACACATGCCCGCCCAGATATGCGCATGGAGAGCTCTGGCCTTCCAAATGCATTCACCTCTTCGGAGACTCCCTGACTGGCCTCCCTAGTGCCCTGTAGTCAGCCTTTTGGGCCCATGTGGTCCTAGAATGTGAGAGTGCTGCATATATATTGTCTTGGGTGTTGAATGTGTAGAAGAAACACTTTCACTAGGACAAAAAAAAAGGGGGGATCGATAAAAGTTAATAGTACAAAAGATAATATATTGAGAAGATGTAGAGAGGCAGAAAGGAGAGAGAGAGACAGAGAGAAACAGAGAAGGAGGGAGGGAGGGAAGACTAGAGAAGCTAAGAGCAAAGCTCTAAAAGTACTAGGCTCCTATCCCCTCCCCTCTTTGTGCCCCAGATGGTTCTTACATTCGGTCATACTCAGCTCACAGTCTGGCCTTGAGCACTTATCCATGGGACACCATAGCTGAAAAAATTCTCCTTTCCTTCCGCCAGTGGGAGGAAGGGGCTCTGTTCAATCTTTTAATTCAGTCACTGTCTTACCATTCTCGTAAAACAGGTCTCCATCACCAGGAACAGAGACTTTCTTCAAATCTTTTTTCTCCAATAATCCAAGTGTTCTCTCTAGAAGTCAGATATTACAGTTATGAACGATAGTTACCACATACTCAAGTACTGTGTTAAATCTTTTATCTCTTACTTAAAAATCTTGACGTTTTAGTCTTCACTCCTGTAAAATAGATACTGTTGTCGCAACTTTATTGATTACTGAATAAGATACGATATGGCTTTAGGCACGAATATAAACACATCTAGTTGATAATTCTACATAAAGCCTGATGTTTTCCCTTTGCTCCTGTCTGCATCTCTCTCTGTCCTGCTTCTGTGGGCTCTGATTTTCCATGGACATCTTCAGGTAGGAACTTTGGGTACTGGATCCTGGGCCACATTTTACAGTTTCCTCCTTTTTTCCTTTTTACAATCGCTCCTTATGAGTTCTCGGAGCACTTTCCAACTTAAACTGAAATGCACACCTCCATTTCTTTTGGTTTCTTACATGCGTCCCCTTTCCTTAAAAAACATCTAAGTACCCTTTGTTCCCTGGGTTGACTGAATTCGGAGGTCCCAAATCCAACTCTTAAGTTTTTGGACTGTATAGACTAAGAAGTAGCAATTACTAGTCACTGAATGTCAGTGGTTAAGAGACTTGATTTTCAGCCTCTCAGAGACCCCAAACCCCACTTAAGTTTATTCCTTGCAGCATTGGAGTCCCTGCCAGACTCTGCAACAATGGTCAAGATCCTCATGAGTAACAGCATTAAGAAATAAGGCTTCGGAAGTATGACAGACATTTTCTCATCCTAAAAACTGATGTATATCTAATAGAAATTCCACTCTTCGTTTCAACAGAAGACTTTGTATATCCAGCTCACTTGGAATACTATGATAACTTAGGCACAAGCAAGTTTAGAAGATGCCTCTGTGCTCAAATGTTGGGTCTGGGAAAGAGCTAGCTGGGTTTTGTTGTTAGAAAAACAGATAGTCAAAGGTTGGAGTAGCAGACACACTATCTCTATCACTTCACTTTCAAGTTAGTTTTAGATAAAAGGATAACTTAATAATGGGGCTGGTTGTTGGGAAGATCAGGCTTCTAAAAACCTTAATATGCTTTCAACTTTCCCCGGAAGCAGGTGACGGGGTAGTTACCGTCCACATCCTCTGCTCAACAGAGCAGCTTCTCTGTTGGCACATTGCTTGGCAGAGCTCCAAGGAAAGCTGTGTGATGACAGCGGGATTAGGATGCAGGAAGCAGGGCTGGGTCAGAGGCTCTAAGCTGCCTATTTCTCCTAGTCCCTTAGTATGGTCAGTTCCACTAATGCAGCTTATCCCTAAAGCCAAACCTGCTAATGAGCACTTGGGCGTTTGAATTCCCATCATTATCAAACAATTTCATTTGAGACCCTTTTCCATCTCTGTCATACTTGTAATGATGGGATCCCTTACACTGTAGCTTCCTTGCCTCCCTTAAAGACCAGAGCATCTGTGTAGAAATAATACCATACATGGTGAAGGCTCCATCTTGTTGAATATCCAAGATGTGGAATTCATCACATTGAGCTCTATGTTTATCAATGATTTCATGCTTGAAATTGTGTTATAAGCATGGCCCAATAGGAATGAGGCTCTTGTGGTGGCATCTCTATGCTAAATTCTGCTCTCTGTGGATCTGCGTATATTTACAGTTACAGATACTCTATTATATAGAGTTTCTAGTGTGAATCAGGGCTTCAGACTGTGATTCCTGACTTAGACACCGTAGCTCTCTTCAAATTTATTATCTATAACTATGTTTTCTTCCCATTAGTTTTTCTGTGTATGTTCTCTTTATAATCCCAAAACACCCAATAATTGCAATCCTTAGCACATTTCCCAGAATGATTCTTAAGGTAAATAATAAATGTTTTAAAATCTCTTTAAATTTCTCCATATTATTTTGGAAAACTAAACAATGAAAAGTTTTCTAAATGTTAAAGTGAACTTGATATGTTTTTTATATTTTGTCATTCACTTCTCCAGAGGACACACTACTTTAAAATTTTTCAGTGCTGTGAAAAAAGAGGTAAAGTATTATGATCTCCTCTGTTTCAAATGTGGATAAATGAATGAATAAACAAGTGGAGGAAAGAGCATTCTCTGGGTTCAGCCTTCATAGTGGGCTTCCACAACATAAAGAACAAAAGCTTTTAGACATTGCTTCCCACTCTCTAGAACCATGAGGAAGCCAGTCTCATCAGCGTGTCTGTAGAGGAACATGGGTGTCCTAGACACGTTGGTCCTTTTAATTGTTCTCTTACTCTGAATGATCAGTTTTGTTTAGCAATTCTTCTGCCCCACCTTGCAAGCAGTCTCTGGAGTTTACAGGTGGGTCACATCAAAGATAAGGGAACAACCGGAGGTGGTATGGTTCACAGCCAATGCTCAGAATGTGGTTGAAAATGCAGGTTAATATTCTGGAAAGAATCCTGGACTGGAGATTCATTCAGAGACTTAAGTGTCGAGTCTTAGCTCTGTCAGTTAGGAACAAGATAAGTTCCTTAGACTCTCTGGGCCACAGCTTTCATAACTCTAAAAATACAAATTGCAATAGGATGATAAAGGCTAATACATAGGGGAATTTGAAAAGTAAATGAGACATTAAATTTTCTAAAATGAGATTACTGTTAAATCCATATAAATATAAGGTTAAAAAAAAAAAACAAAAAACTGCTCTGGGGATTACCAAAGCCCCTAAAGTGGTCATATAGCACTTATGTATTCCTGCTCTGAGGCAGGATCACACTTAAATTCTTCTCTTCAGATAAAATTCTAATATATTGCTTGAAAATACCTTCAGAGAAGGTGAGGCTCTAGAACTTGGCTCCACAGAAATGGTTACACTAGACATTGAAACAAAAGTGTTTTCAATATTTGTAATCATGATTCTCTTGGTTTTTATTTATTTCCCCATCCAACATTTCTTTCCTTCTCCCATTCCTTCTGCCATTTTGTGCTGCTTTTTTTTTTTTTTTTTTTTGTCTGCCTTGGGCCTTTGTTGCTGCGTGTGGGCTTTCTCTAGTTGCGGCAAGTGGGGGCTACTCTTCGTTGTGGTGCGCGGACTTCTCATTGTGGTTGCTTCTCTTGCTGCGGAGCACGGGCTCTAGGCACGTGGGCTTCAGTAGCTGTGGCTCGCGAACTCTAGAGAGTAGTTGTGGCGCACGGGCTTAGCTGCTCCGCGGCATGTGGGATCTTCCCGGACCACGGCTCGAACCCGTGTCCCCTGCATTGGCAGGCGGATTCTTAACCAGTGCACCACCAGGGAAGCCCTTTTGTGCTGTTTTGTAGCATGCCATTCCGTGGCAGTTCTTCTTCTCTTCCTTCTCTCCGGTGAGTTCCTCCAGCGGTTTCCTTCATTTTAAGCAAACCCCACTTTTCGTCTTCTCCCCAGAGTCGGCCGTCTTGACTTCTGCACAGGAAGAAGATTCCACAGTGTTCCTCAGCCACTAACTCCAACACATGTAACATTCTGAGAAGGAAGCTTTCCTTCGTGTTGCAGTTGAAGCCCATTTCCTATTCTTATTTCTTCAGAATAAGTTTCAAAACAGCTGGCTGCCATCCTTTAGGTCTACCCTTCCCAGACATTACTTCACAAACATCTCACTTTTCAGTCTATTTTGTCAAGCGTGAGTTCTAGAAGTTCCTTTAACTTTTTCTCATCAGGTATATTGTTCAGCCTTTGAATAAGCAGAATGATGCGATTGAAAGAATATGGGCTTTGCAGTTAGACCTGGGTTTGAATCTGTGCCATGGGACTTGGAGTGACTATCTTCTCTGAACTGCAGTTTCCTCAGCTGTCAGGCGCGGTTAATGGGACCTATGTCACATGGTCCTTGTCGGAATTGATGTAATGTTTCTAGTGTATAATCGATGCTCTGATAAATGTTAGTTCCCTCTCCCTGTGACTCTCCTCTACATCAGGTCACTATTTCCTACTATAGTGTTTGGAGCCTAGGATTGATCGGAATTTGAAATAATTCTGCCTACCCATCCCCCCAAGACATTCTTTTTATTCCATCCATTATACTGTTTCATCACTAGATCTCCTCTGAGGTATTCATGCCATTTCCATATGCCCTCTGATGCTATGTTCACACGGACAAGCTACTTACAAGAATCAGCTCTGAAAAGAGAACACCCCGAGGAAACAATATGCAAAAAAGTCACTTAATTGGCTTTGGAGGAGTCCAGGATAGCTCTCTCTTTTTTTTTTTTTTTTTTTTTTTTGCCATGGTTTCCTTTTTTTTTTTTTTTTAACATCTTTATTGGAGTATAATTGCTTTACAGTGGTGTGTTAGTTTCTGCTTTATAACAAAGTGAATCAGTTATACATATAAATATGTAGCTTCTGACCTCATTTTCACCTCAAAGAGTTGCCCAAGTTACCTCTGTGTGGCTTCTTGGTGGCTCTCTCCTACATAGGACCTGTCAGATGTCCTTCAGATCCTTTTCAGAACTGAGTTACTCATTCTTGGGTTTCCACCTGAGGTCTAGATGAATCCCAGGATGCATTTTCACTGCTGCTCTGTGTGGCACCCTTGTGCAAATTATAAAAGGCACCCATTCTCAGCAGGTGCACCGCCATGCCTGGGAGGATAGCCTGAGGGTTAAAGGGTGGACTGAACTTTCAGCACCCTTGTACGGATTTAACCTATTTGTAGAAACCAGAGTGTTGGCTCTGATGTGGTTTAACGTCAGAAAACAGATGCTGAAGAAGTACTCCCTGTCTTTGTCTCTGGTGTCATCCAACGTTAACCTTCCTTTCTCGTTCCGTTGGCCTTCTTTTCTTGTATCTGTTATTCCCAATACAATGTGTAATAACATTTCATTCCCTGCTTCAGTTGGCCCCAGTTACTTGTGCTGATTCTAGCTGTTTCATTACACGCACTTTTGAATACCTGCCTTGATTTTTACTTTGTGTAGAGTTACTCTGTGTTTAAATGCTACGCAATTTGGGATTACGCCAAATAGATTTTCCTGAAATTTCCAACATTCTATTCACAGATTCTTTTTAAAAGCAAATTGGCAAAATCGATATAGTTAATTCCTTTCAGGGTTGTTTCTGCCTCTTCTCCACTCTTCCTCTGGAGATGACTCTAACAAGCATCTAAAATGGCCTAAACTGAGGTAATAGAAGGACAATGGGGAGGGGTTGCCAAGAGAATTCCATAATCCACACACTGAAAACTTTCCCAGGGAGTGGGAGTTCAGTGGTTCTGAGAAGAGTCCTCTGCTCTCTTCCTTAGCAGGAAAGAAGATCCTTTTCCACTAAGCTCACAACTTTGCATAAGTCCCACATAGAACAATAAGGAGGTGCTTTGAACACTGAAATTGTCCAAAACTTAGTCAAACCAGTTCTGGCAATCAGTGAAGTTATAAGTCTCAGGCAGCTTGTTCTCATATCCAGTAACTGATGGTTCTTCTTAAATTCATCTCAAGAAGGTAGAAGAAAATTTTAATGCAAAAAAAGGGATCAAAATTAAGAAATGAGCAACCAGAGACGAACTTTTCTGACAGTTTGACGTACTGCACTGCAGATAAGTCTTGTGACGGATATGCTTGGGAATGCCATTATTAAATTTACCTTGCTTCTGTCTTTCTTCATCTATTTCTAATGTGCCCGTTAGGCCAGTGCCTCCCTGGGAACATAATAATAAAACAACTACTGAGTGAAGGAAATAGAAAAACCTAATAAGTATTCGTATAACTTCAGCTTGAAGCATTTCTTTCATGCTCTACAAATCACCAGAAGACATGTGACGGGAACCGTTCCTGATCCGTTTTAGGATGTGCAGGGCATCCCAAGAAAGTTTTCCTGTTTATTACTTCTCTGAGTGTGTTAATACGTATATATTTTTACTTTGAGATCGTTAATATCTGGAATAGTTCTTCGGCAGGGAAAATAGTGGTGAAAGATTGGATCTGAGGAAATGCTGCAGAAAGAGAGTTAGTAGGGCTCAGTAGAAGACTTGAGGGAAGGGTGCCAGGCAAGGGGGGACCATGAATGCAGAGGGGGCTGGTGGAAGATAGATCTGAGGAACTGGGGGCACCAGTGCTTCTGTGGCTGATGGGGAGATAGCCAGCAGCCGGGCCTGGGGAGGGGGTGGAGAGATGATACAGTCTGGTTTTGACATGTTGGTTTTAGATGGCAGTGAAATATCTAGTCTGTGTATTTTTTAGACACTGGGAAGTAAGGGACTGCAGAGAAAGTGAAAGGTCAGGGCTGAAGCTGGGGATCTGGGGCTCCTCTGAGTACAGGTTCTGATTGAAGCCTCGTGGGTACCTCAAGGGAGTGAGCAGAGAAGGAGGAGAAGAGCCGGGAGCCTGGGGCTGAGCCCTCGGGGCACTAAGTGATGGTGCGTGGAGGGAGGAGGGGGGAGTTGAAGAAGAAAGAAAAAGTAAGTGGAGGTATTTGAGAGTCCTGTGGCCTCAGTCCCATGCCGCTGAGTCCATGAAGAGGTTGGGAAGCCCATCGAGGTGTGGAAGGCAGCTGGATCCCTAGAACGGGGATGCTGCTAAGACGTTCAGTAAAGTGCCGTGGTGATGTTTGATGACTCTTAAAAGGGACAAACAAAAGCTGGGACTTCGAGAAAGAGGCACACTCGGGGCAGAATCTGGGTCTGATCATCTTGAATGAATGAGTGAGTGAATGAATGAATGTATCAGTCACATAAGCAGATATAGGTAATCATGGGGTTTTGTCCATAAAAAAGAGGATAATAGCATTAGTACTAAACTGTGCCTATAAAGTCGCTGACAGGCCTAACACATACGACAGGCAGAAGGGAGAAGAGGAGTTGAGAAAAGAAAGGAGAAGCATCACTGAGGAGGAGAGGAGAAGACAGGGGTGATGAGCAAAGATGACCAGGGGTTCCTGGAGTGTGAAGTCGGAGAGATAAACAGCCTCAGTGTACGGGGTTTGGGCTTTAATTTGTTTGACTCTCTAGCTGTTTCCCGAACATTCATCTTGTCCCTCGGATGGAATTTTAAGCTTCTTGGCAGAGACAGAAAACCTCTTTTGTATATCTCTTTGGTACCTAATGCAGTTCTACAGCATTTATTCTACACGTAATGACAGATTGAGAGAAAGAGAGGCACGTTTTCAGTCATTTCTACAAGTGTATAATTATCCAGAAATTTAGTCGGCGGAAGCCTCCTTTTTTTTTCTTAATTGAAGTATAGTTGATTTACAATGTTGTGTTAGTTTCAGGTGTACTGTAAAGTGATTCAGTTGTATATATATGTGTGTGTGTGTGTGTGTGTATTCTTTTTCAGATTCTTTTCCATTACAGTTATTACAAAATATTGAGTATACAGTACTATATAGTACTATACAGTGCTATACAGTACATTGTTGTTGGTTATCTATTTTATACATGAAACCTCCAGTTTTGATAAATCAAACTAAAACATCCCTAATCGTCCCTTCTCCACTCAAAGGAGACTTTTAACTTGGATTTTCTAAATCATTTACCCCAACCTCTTCCTCTAAAAGAATGTCTAGATGCATTGCTTGTGACATGTCCTTCAGAGCCAGCTATCCAAACATCCTTCCTAATCTTAGCAAAATGCAGACACACGGGCCTCAAGGATTTGAAATATGCTTCTCTCACTTCCCTCACTCTGATTTTTGTTCCATTTTCATAAGAATACCTGTAAGTATTTGCAGGTGAATTAAAGACAGCGTTGTTCTGCAGGGAAATCTGATGTCCATGTAATTTTGTGATAGGAGGACTTAAAAAGAGAGCTCAGGCTTGTTGATGTTGAGTGTACACATGGGAAACAAAAGCAGGGCTGGTGAGAAAATTTGGTGGAGGTGGTTAATTAATTTTGAACCTGGGAAATGCCTCTATAGTTAGTCTACAAGATCTCCTTTAAAGAATCCCAGACACCTGGAAAAATCACCGTTTTTATTTTCTACCAGTTTATGTGCGGCAATGATCTGAATAAGAAAATGGTTTTGAAAGCATCAAAATGTAATTTTCTTATCATTTAAAAATGTCTGCACACATTTTTCTCAAACTTTTAAGAAAAGAAGTAAAATTCACCTGTAGGTAGAGATCAAGATGGAAGTGTTGACAGATATCCAGAGGCTGGAGACTCGGGACATACTCTTAGGAATGGCAGCTGTATGTACCCTTAGTATGTTCTACCACCAGTGTTCCTAGAAGGGCAACGAATAGGCTGTTGAAAAGGCACCAGTGTTACTTGTTTTATTAAATCTATAAGGGTTGCTGGTATCCATTTCCTGGCAGTCATTCCTGTTTTTAGGGGTGATGTCAGTGATATTGCAGAGCAAGAGATACCAGTGGGTCAACCATAACAAAGTGCCTCTAGATGTAAAAAACATGTAGAACTACCATATGACCCAGCAGTCCCACTCCCGGGTGTATACCTGAAAGAAACAAAAACACTGATTTGAAAAGATACATGCACCCCAACAGTCATAGCGGCATCATTTACAATTGCCAAAATATGGAAGCAACCCAAGTGTCCATCAACAGATGAGTGGATAAAGAAGATGTGGTATATATATATACAATGGAATACTATTCAGCCATAAAAAAGAATGGAATTTTGTCATTTGTAGCAACATATAGATGGATTTGGAGGGTATTATGCTAAGTGAAATAAGTCAGACAGAGAAAGACAAATACTGTATGATATCACTTACATGTGGAATCTAAAAAATATAACAAACTAGCGGATAAAACAAAAAAGAAGCAGCCTCACAGATACAGAGAAGAAACTAGTGGTTACTAGTGGAAATGGGAGGGGAGGGGGGCAAGATAGTGGTAGGGGATTAAAAAAAGCATTATTATGGGATTATATGAAGTCACGTGTGTGAAACTTTTGAAAATTTTAAAGCACCTTAGAATTTAAAGAATCTTTCATTTGATTAAAAAAAAAAAGTTTCTGCAGGAACGAAAGGGTACCACTCTGGTAAATCTCTCAGGAGGATAAGAAAGAAAAGGGAGGCCCAGACAGTCTTGGTTCATGCGATAGAACTTTCCCACAGAAAATGGATGAATATCAGATAAGAACTTTATCAGACCCCATGGATTTCACAGCCACATCTCTGTGGGAACAGTTTGCAGCATAGACTCGCTAAACCCCAAGCATGGATGACGGAAAGCACTATAAAAATATAGACTGGCACCCTGAGAAGAACAATAGCCAGTCTTTGTTAATCACACTGATATAAACACTAGACATTGTGGTGTGCTTGTTAAATGACACATAAGATAGTATGACTAATGAAAGTAGAGCAGTAGCCCAAGAGCTCCTGGCCCCAAAGGAAGCTCAGATGAATTAGGCAAGATATCCAATAAAGACATGGTAGTGGTCCTAATGGAAAGCCAAATATATGCTAATCCACTTTTCTATGTCCGCTTTTGTCAGACTTTCTTAAGACTGTGGAGGAGCCTTGAGTATGACTGCAGAAGACAGGTACCTATAGTCAGTTAATTCCCAGCTTTAGAAGCAAGAGGACGTTGGCAACCGAGGAGATGTTTTCACTGATAAGGGCAGTGTTTCCAGCACAGGTCTTTGCAGGTGAAATAAAATGTATGAAACAGAAACTAAGCATTATTCAAAAGCTACTGCAATAATTCTTCAACATGTATGTAAATCAGCTGTTTTCCCAACTCTGGAAGACAGAGAACAATGTGGAAGGGTGTGGCATGTTCTATTACTTGCCATTAAATTGATGAGAATTAGAACATCTGAGAATCCATCCACACCACTGACAGACATGTCATAGAATCAAGTAAGGGGTAGAGTATGTATATAAATGACAAAATAGGACCAAAACATGTCACCAGGTGATGTTCAGATCTGCTCTGTTTATCTGTGGCCTTAGTTAACCTGTTTTACTCAATCTGTAAAGGATTCAGGCCATAAAAAAGAACACGAAGGACCTCGGACAACCCACGTTTTCAGTGACCAGAGGTGGACGCTAAGATCTGAAACATTGAGTGGTTGCTATTTTTCTTAGGCACAAAGTTGAATCCTGGCTCCTGGAAGCTGATGTTTGGGAGGAAACCTTTCAGTCTGTGGATGAAGGGAGGCAACACAAAGCCAGCAGTCCCAGCACAATGCGACCTGCTCGCCCCCTAGTTGAGGTTTACGTAGACACTCTCTGTAGGAGACTAAACAGTTGTTTTGGCTTCTCTGTGAAAAGAGCCATCACACGAGGGATGACTCCTGGGGAGAAGTTGGAAAGGCAGTTAACCTCTCCCACGGGAAAGGCTTGCCTCTCGACAGGAATACAGTTTTCGGAGCAATCTCCAAACCTGGGCAAAATATTTCCTGGATTTAGAGACTGAATTTGGGGGTTGCCAAATTCTCGTGAAACGTCAAGGGTACTAAAATATAATAGGTAATGATCGAGAAAAGGAAAAAAGACAAGGAAAAGGTAGAAGGTTTTACAGAGTGTGTATTTTAGATCTAATTCTCCTACTGCTAACCACGTGGCCTTGGGAGAATCTGACCATTTCTCTGGTGTCTCCAATTGGAATCGGGGGGAAATTGCCCCTCCTCAGTAATTGGTGTGCCCTGGAGGAGGGTGGCTTGCTCTTCTGGCTGAATTAATTGTAAATTCGGGTCCAGTAAAAGAAGAAAAATTCCCTACAGCCGTATGTATATGTATATATAGGAACCATAGGAAGGCTCCTCAAGGAATAAGAGGACGAGATTCTAGGTCCTTTCCCACTCCCAGACCAGAGCACCTCTGTCCTTATCATTTATACAAATTGCTGTTCTAAGACTGTGTGTGGGAAAAAGGGGAAGTGGAAGGGTTCTTTGATGAAGGAACACTGGTCCCCCACGATGGGCTTCCCTGTATTATATGCAGGCCACTGTCAGTTCTCTGCTTTCGGGGAATAAGCTGGTACCGTCATGGGCTCTGCATGCCAGCTCTGGCCCTGAACTAGGTAAACAGAATATGTTAGAATGCTGAAGAGCAAACAAGTGTCTGACTTGCCTGGTGAGTACCTTAAGCTCCTGTAGGTTCCTGTACCCAGGGGAACCGAGAATAAGCGTGTTAGGACACCAATAGAAGTGCTATTTTATGGCTTCAAATGGGAGCTCTAGAGGTTGTCTGATCAGAGATGCCAAACTTTCGCACCCCTCAGAAAGCTTTCCCCAATGGCAACCCCAGCCTGCCTGGGAAGGTACTACCTAAGAGCAACTAAAATTTCTCCTGCTGTTACCAAGATTCCTCTTGTCATGGTTTATTCAGGGTCGTGGAAGCTTTGCCTACTACCTACTGTCCTGCATGTTATTGAAGCTAGGTTTTAAATTCTTCACTTCAAATTAAGGTGTAAAATTATTTTCCTCTACCTTCATCTGACCTGCTTCTAATCCCATTGTTCTTTTTGCTGTCTGAAGATACTCTCCAATTTCTCCAACATGTTAATTCCTGGGCTGTAATTTGGACAGAGGGCAGGTACTCAAATTCTGCAAATGCCCTGTGGTTACACATCCCAGGTGTCCTCTGTCTTGGCTCAGCCTGTACAGGACATGCACACGCACACACACACACACACACACACACACACAGTTCAGAGGTCACTCTAAACAGCAGTATCTATGAGGTCTCTGGCAGAGGGTACTTTGCTGTGCACTGGAATAGAGTACTGTGTGGCTCAGAGGTTCCTCCTGCCTTTACATCTCAAGATAATGTTCTCAAGTATATTTTCATATACACAAGCATCCAATTTACTTTCCCATTCCTTCTCTCTTCCAACTCTTACAGAGTTTCAAATATTTATTTATTTATTTATGGTTACCTTGGGTCTTCGTTGCTGCACACGGGCTTTCTCTGGTTGCGGCGAGTGGGGGCTACTCTTTGTTGCGGTGCGTGGGCTCAGTAGTTGTGGCTCGCGGGCTCTAGAGCACAGGCTCAGTAGTTGTGGCGCACGGGCTTAGTTGCTCCACGGCACGTGGGATCTTCCTGGACCAGGGCTCAATCCCGCGTTCCCTGCATTGGCAGGCGGATTCTTAACCACTGCGCCACCAGGGAAGTCCCTCACGTTCTTTCAGAACATGTCTTCCCACTTTATTCCATGCCTCTTCTACCATTTTGTCCCATTGCTAGAGTGGCCCAGGCAATACGTGTATCGGAGAAGAGAGAAACCATATGTTTTGAGGTAAAATTTAAGAGAATGAAGCAAGAACGCCATTAATCTCCAACCCTTGAAAATGCCTAGAAGCTCCCATTCAGACCCTCCTTCAAAGTTTCCACCTACTGTCTTTTATTAAAATCCGGTATTCCTCAAATGTCAGGTTCCAAAATGAATTTCGAAATTATTTCTTAGGAACTTTTAACTCCTTTAATTAACTGTGAATAGCTCAAGTGTTTCTTTCTGTCATTTCTGTTATAAATGTGCTACATTTTAGGTTGTAGACTTTTGTCCCCAGCCTGAGAATCTAACCACCATTTATACCTTCGTTCACTCAAGGCAAAGTATCTTACACATTTGAAAAAAATTGACAGCCAACTCAACTGTTGGACTGCTTCTGTTCTAATGAGGGTTTGGTTAGCCCTGAGCAGGAGGAAATAGTCCTCTAGCTTGTGAAATACAGCTAAGGAAAACATCACAGGTATAGCAAGGAAATTTCATTTCTGAGACCTTGGAAAGTAATTGGGCTTGCAATTTAGGGGTGTGTTTCGGATCGATAATCAGTAGTCTGGATCCAGCGTTCTGATTCTGCTCCTGAGGCCACCTTCATCTTTAGGGAAGTGTACTGCTTGCAGCGCATCATATTTCGTAAACCCTTATTTGCCTTTGAGTCTAATACAAGACTTCATAGTAGGGCACTTAGTAATTGCTCCTTGAACTGAATTTCACCCGAAGCTAAATTAATGGTTCTTCACCATCAGATTTGGAGTATAAATGAAATGAAATGAAAATCATTCTAAAGTACTCAGGTTAAATCGTCTCAAATAATGATTTAAATTTTCAGTGAGTGTGAGGGTGCAGATCTTGGGGGCATTTTCAGTGGCGTGTGCGGGAGACGGGAATGTGTGTGTCCACACGTGCATTCTTACATAGTAGAAGGAAGGAAGTTGTGAAAGGGAAGAAAATAGAGCCATTGACTGAAGAGCCATAAAGCTGTTTTTAGAATGACTGCTTCTGTTGTATTGGGGGACGCTTCCTTTGAGAAGGGGTATATTATGCATCCTCTTTCCATTAAGTCTATTTTGGGAAGAAATTACAGAGGATAATATATTACCAACTCCGAGGGTTCTCTTATCAACACAGCCTCTATTCTCGTTACACACCTGCTTAGAGCAAAATGAATTAAAGCTTCTGCTGTCAGGGACACCATCGCAAGACCATCAAAATCTCCACTAAATCACTGTATTTATTAAAGCTTCTGCTCTCGGGGACGCCAAAACGCAAGACCATCAAAATCTCCACTAAATCACTGGAGCTTTTTATAAGGGAAGCCACTGATGTTTTGAAAAGTGTTAACTCCACCCCTAAAAGCCATGTGTGAGAGCAAGCACAGGGGTGCCGGTGGTTTGAGCATTCAGTAAGTTTCAGCCTTGGCAAAGTCTAGGAATTGTTTTCTAAACAGTTTAGGGCTTCCTACGCCGGGTAAAGATTTATCTGCATTTGGCAACTACTCCGGGTTACTGTGGAACCAGAAGTTTACTTCTCAATAGTTTTACAAATTCTGTGTTTAACTCTGTCTCTATAGAATTAATTCATGGGCGGTGGGAGGAGGGGGCGGGGCAGAGGCTTTCAAGGCGGGTTTACAGAGTTGAGTTTTTAAAGGAATAGAAGCCATTTTCCCCCTGACCACAACAGTGTGGTGAAGTTCTGTTTCAGCCTGAACGCAGTTTGCATCGGCATGTACATCGATGAAAACACGAAAATAAAACAACTTCAGTGTTGAGCAATTTTTGTTAAAAAAAGTCGTTTTTAATCATTAGACAACCACCGTTTTCTTTTGCCCTTTAAACCTGCATTCAATCAGCTCGGATGCTGGTTTACAGCCTCGTTAACTGCTGAGATTACAAAGGAAAGGTTAGCAGGATCACCAGCAGCAGCAGGAAGCTCTGAAACGCACCCGTTGTCACATGAAACATTCAGCAAGGCGCGCCTTCAGCTGTTTCCCAACACACATGCGGCTCTGAGGGAGGTATGTGGCGAGAAAAATGCAACCTCCAACCCCAGAAGCATCCCTGTGTTCATTCAAGGAAAGAAAAAAATGTGTTCTTGCATTTAATCTTCTGCATGGCTCCGTTGAACATTGTTAACGGTGAAACACGCAGGGTTCTTCTTGCTGCTGAAATGTCATGTTGGGAGAGTGTGCCATTGCAGGCTTCTAGGGAAAGGCCTAGATGTTCCTTTTTTTTTTTTTTTGTAAAGGGAGGAGTTGCAGTGTTTTACGGCCTTCTTTCAACACATGGGAGTTTTGTTTTTGGGGGGTTTTTTTTTGCGGTACGCGGGCCTCTCACTGTTGTGGCCTCTCCCGTTGCGGAGCACAGGCTCCGGACGCGCAGGCTCAGCGGCCATGGCTCACGGGCCCAGCCGCTCCGCGGCATGTGGGATCTTCCCGGATCGGGGCACGAACCTGCGTCCCCTGCATCGGTAGGCGGACTCTCAACCACTGCGCCACCAGGGAAGCCCACCACATGGGAGTTTTATTACTCATTTTAAAAGTACAGCGTAACGCCATTTTCAAACCAGCCAGAGTTCCAGCCCTGGATTGTTTGCACAAAATGGCTCCTTTCTGCCTCCGAGCAGGATGGTCACAGGTGCCTGTTAATTGCTATACTTGTAGGTACTGAATCCATTCCCTTCATGGTAGGAAAACCAAGAGCGTTTTCTGAAATGTAATTCTCTGAGCTACCATCCGTGGTCACGCCAGGCTGTGGGAAGGAATCACAACTTTCTGAAAAGACGAATTGCTCCTTCACTACAGACCATCTGCCTTTTGATTTCTCATTCTACCTCTGCCGGGGGTTCATTTTTACTGCCAAATATATTAACCACACTGGAAAAGACATTCCTTCACTTTTAACTGGCCGGGTCATTATTTCAGTTTTGAAGAAGGCAAAGACAAACAGTGCTTTATGCGTTATAGAATTGTGACATGAGACGTTTGAGATGGAAATAATGGAAATCTTGAGAGTTCAAGAGACTGGCCCAAGATCTCATAGCCAGCTAGAAGCAGAAAACGAGTTAGAAGCCAGAGTCTTGATGTATATGGTTTGTCACGCTTCCAGCTATCCAGATGCCTTTCCTAAATTAATACAAATATTTCCTGGTTTGCGCTCAGGGAAGAGAGAGGCTTATTCGTCCCTATCCTATATACATATCCCCAAGACAGCTCTTTTCTTTAAAAAATATTTATTTATTTATTTTGGCTGCCCCGGGTCTTAGTTGCGGCATGCATGCAGTATCCAGTTCCCCGACCAGGATTGAACCTGGGCCCCTGCATTGGGAGCACAGAGTCTTACCCACTGGACCACCAGGGAGGTCCCCCCAAGACAGCTCTTAAGTTACCAGCATCCTCATCTTCTTCGAACTAAACAATCCCAATTCGTTTTCATTTCCTTTGATATTTCCATTTTTTAATCTTTTCACCATTTTAACACGGTCTGTGCACAGCAGACTTTCAGATTCTGAACTAAAATATTCAGGGAATTGGCCAAGGTTTTGTACAGGTATTTGGATATTGTGTCTACGTTCATGTATATGAGTTCTGTATATGTATATAAGAGCGGTTTTCTCTGCTCTCAAAACTGCTTCTTAGGTAAAGACTGGGTAACCTTTCGGCCAGTTTGTTGAACCGTTTCTCTCAATAGCAAAACCCTCTGTTTTCCGTTCTTGTATTGCAGCGTTGTATCTTTAACAACGCTGATTTTTTGAGCTATATGCATTGTGACCACAAAATTTAAATAATTTTCATCTCTGAAGATGAAAGGAAGCTCTTGCTAATTTTAAAGACCTGTATAAACTCACCTTTGTTTTAAAAGTTAAAAAAAGAAGCTTACGAACTTGATCTTTCCTGAGGACATACATATTTAAGTAGTTAATTTGCACAGGTAGATAACCAACTAAACCTTACATCCGTTCTTCAAGTACCTTACATCAGTGACTTCAAAGAATACACCTTTACTCAATTTTAAACTAAATTCAACTGAAAATCACTCTATACTTTAAAGAGGATACTCAGTCAACTCAGTGGGGAAAAACAGTTGATCAAACTAGTTGTTTGCCCTTACCCAGATCGAATCACTGATCCACTGAACACATCTTTGTAATGTGTCAAGATACAGGTTTCTTTAACCACCATACACATTAAGTATGGGGTATATGACAGGGAATAGCAGGTTTTTGTAAATGGTGATAAGAACTGTAGAAGGAGGAAAACCATGAAAAATAGAAAAGGATGAGAGGGAAGAAGAGAGAAATGATACCCTCAAGAAAAGCTGAAAAAATATGGATTACTTTCAGAGTAAAATATATTGGACGCCTCAATATAGTTGAATGCTTATAAGAGGAGACGCTTTCTGCAATGCCTTTGTTCCTTCATGTATATCCTATACCTGAGCAAAATGCTTCTTCCCTGTGAGCTGGACAGTAGGAAGTCATCTATCTTCAACCTTGTTTGGTTTGTAAATAGCTCTGTAGAAAAGATCTGTTGCACTCTGGAAAGACCTTTTCCATGTGTTCCCTCTCACTCTCAGGGGCCAGATAAAGGGCACAGCTGTGACCACCACCTTATTCCTTCAAGGATTGTTTACAAAAGATTGAAAAATGTGCCCAGGGCCCATCCCCTCCCCTCTGTGGAACTAGCCCCACTCAGGTGGGCTGGCTTTAACAGAAACAGAAGAGAGTGTGTGGGTGGGCCTGACATCTTTCACCACATGCTTTTTGCTTTCTCCTACTGAATTTTTAATTTCCATGAAGTGTCAGTGGAAAAATGGACACTGGTCTTCTTTCTTTTTTTCTGCTCCTTTGCAGGGATTGGGATTCCGTGCTTTGGGATAATGAAGTAGGTTGTCATTTCCTCCCCTAAATAATACACTGCAAAGTGGAAATGCAAATTTCCTATGGAAGCTCTTAGTAGCAGGTGGTATTTCCTTAATATATTGTTTTTGACCTTTGGGGAAATTGGCATTATGAGCTGACTTTGGAAAATTAAAATAGCATCAAAGTCCTACATTTTAAATGAAACAATGTCTTAGTTAATTTGAAAACATTAGACTGGAGTACTACACCAGGAAAAGACGTAACATGTTTCGCTTTTCTGTGTTATTTTAAGGTTTGAATTCATGGAGGACAAGAAAAGGGATATGGCAGAACTGCATTTACTAATTCATTAAGAGATTTTTTTAAAAGAAGGAAAAATATGTACTTTTAAGTTTTGCTTGAAACCTTTGCTGTTGACTAATGCTGTGATACATTTAGTCAGTTGTACAAAGAGTTAGGCGTGGGACGATTCAGATGGCGACTCTGAGTTGAGCTGAAGGTAAAGACATCTGTATTTTTCATTCATTTGCTCAGCAGCACTAAACTTCAAGCTTGTTTTTTGTTCAGCATCAAAGAAAAAGTTGCTTTATGGTTATTGAATATTTTTTTAACTTACATATTTCATGAAAGGGACTCAAGTCACTAGATCTTTGTATTCCTTACAGTTATTTTTCTGCCCAACAGCCCTTCTGCATGCCATCTTGTCGAATAACGAAAACATAATTTTATTCTTTTTCTTTGCCTTTGAAGAAAAAAATTTAAGAAGTCTAAATACCATTCACATTTTGGAATTTCCTACTTTACTCCCTCCCAAAGCCATCATCTTACAACCGTGTAAAGCGATCCAATGTTGAAAGACTTAAGAGATTCTCGCTCCTATAAATATCCTTTATATGGTTATAACTTCTTTGTTTATCAAGGGCAACAAGAATGAAATCCAGGAGCTAACAGAGTTTATAGATAGATGTATGTGTGTGCACACGCGTGTGTAGGTAGATTGATATATATCCAAGGCTTTGTGGTCCAAATATGCGTGGTATTTTCAGCATACAAGTTGCCGATCAGGCATCTGTATTCTTTTCCCTCTAAAAATTCTGAGTGTGTGGACCTATTAGTAGCTAGAGGCCAGATCACTGCAACCAATGGAGGACTAAAATATTTATCAAATCCAAGAAATGGGAGTGCTTGAATAGTTTAAACTAATAAATTTGGCTAGTTTAAATAGTTATCTTTGTTCTTCAGTTGTACACAGTTTGTAGCACAATTTGACTTCAAGGTCCAGGTTTTTGAATCCAAGAAATCTACGTTTTCATCCTATGAAGCGTAAGGCAAGATACTTAGATTTCACTGAAGGTTCACATTCATCGTCATTGCACGACTCTTTCCCAGAAGAAAGGGAAAGTGAGAGCTGGGGTCAAAACCAGCTACTGTAGAAGTTCAGCTAATCTTTGGACTCTCAGAAAGTATTAATTTTCCAGATAGTTGAATATTAACATCTTTAACTTTTTAACTTGAAATTTTGATAATGTTGTATGTGAAAATCTGGCTAATGGATATGGTTCGTGTGTCTCTGGCTACATCTGTAAATGCACCGAATGTCATTGTTTGTGTTTCTTGATGACACTCGGTCATTATCGTGAGCATCACTAGACTTGCCAAGTGGCAAAGATCATATTCTTTCATCCTTTCTTCCTTTCTCATTTCTTGAGACGAACCTATGTGCCGCCCTGATCCTAGAAGGCACTCAATGAATGTATGTTGAAGGAATGAAAAAAATGAATGAACAAACAAGCTCAATGGGAAGTTAGAAGGATAGATTCAGTTCATTAAACCTCGTTTTGGGTGGAGGACCAAGCACAGTGCTAGCTGAGACTATAGAGACACTTATATGATCATAAGTAGTATGGTATATAGGGGTGAATGTATTCCCCACCAGACGTGGTGCCCTGTTCCATGTTTGAAAAGTACTCCTAACATGAGAGCGACCACTTTCTCATGAAATGAGAAGAAACCTGTGCATCTGCTGGACTCTGGGCATTGTGACATGGCTACTATCTGCAAAATCCTAAAGCAGCCGTCTCCTCCAAGGGTTTCCTCACTTTCTAGAGAACAATTCTTGTAACAACTACAGTCAATGAACTTTTCTTTGCCACTGCCCTTCAAAACAAACATGATTTTAGCATCCTCAGTGCACATCACAGACACCAACTTGCCAGTTTATTTCCCGGGCTTCTGTCCCATGTAGGCTAAGTCTGTTCTTGGGCTGTGACAGAGGAACATTCCTCACCACTTTGAGAATTGGGGCTAGGGTGTTTTGGGAGATGAATTGTATTTGTACAAATACTTTGTCATCATTACACTCCTATGCAGCATAAGTGGAGGGAAAGTGTGCCCTTTGGAATAGACTAGCATAGATTTCAGTGTTTGCTTCATCCATTATTAGCTGCTTGGGTGACCTTGGGGACCCGAGGTCCACTGGTCAGTCCTCATAAACACGGTGATATATATAGGAAAGACCTTTGCAGAGCTCCACAAAAGCTTGTTCCTTTATTATTGTCACCTTTATCAGATTATATATACCCGACCAGACACAACTCCGAGCTAGATGTCTTTTTTTTTTTAATAAATTTATTTATTTGTTTATTTATTTTTGTCTGCTTTGGGTCTTCGTTGCGGTGCGCAGGCTTCTCATTGTGGTGGCTTCTGTTGTTGCGGAGCATAGGCTCTAGGCGCACAGGCTTCAGTAGTTGTGGCTCGTGGGCTCTAGAGCACAGGCTCAGTAGTTGTGGCGCACGGGCTTAGTTGCTCCGCGGCATGTGGGATCTTCCTGGACCAGGGCTCGAACTCGTGTCCCCTGCATTGGCAGGCGGATTCTTAACCACCGTGCCACCAGGGAAGCCCCTAGACGTCTTTTTTAAACTTTCCTTGATGTTTGTTCTTTAAGCATAAGCAGTACTGCAGAGTTGCCCTTTAGTTTACCCCTGTCCCCACTGCTGGAATCAGTGGCTCGACTGCTGGTCAATAGCAGGGGACTTTCAGAGTGTGCACAGCTTAGCATCCTGAAGACGCTACTGTAGTTGTTGAGTCTGGGGGGAAACATTAGGAAAAGTAGATTGTGCACATAGCCAAGCTTTCACATCAGTTCTGCATTCTATTGATGTCGAACAATAGGTTGGAAACTTAGCTTGATTTTAAGATTATACAGGGAATATTATCAATTATGAGAACCATTAGAAGAGTTACTAAGCAGTAAACGTGTAGTGGAATGTCCTCTTTTGGATGCTTGCTTAGCAGTTTGAGAATAGTCTGGTAGTCATCTTAGCACAAAGTAGCTACTCAAAATTTTGTCGAATAAATGAAATCTCTTTGACAGAAATATCTGCGTAATGGCAGTGTGGTATATATGATCGTTATAGCCTAAGGGCATCTGTTTGATTTGGGGTTTTTTTCTGTCTGTGTAACACTCATGCAGATGTAATGTGAATAATGCTGCTGTGTCCTAAAGAAAAGTGTTATCTCTTGACTCTTTTTAACAGCCTAACCATTCTAAAGGTAGTTTTCAAGCAACACATAACTTTGAAAAAGGAGAATTAAATTTGAATTTAATTGAAATTCTAATTTTGTAACTTGCTGAAAGTTATTTTTGGAGAGAGGTAATTTTTGAAGAAAATAAAGCGTTGGGTTTTTTTTTTTTTTTAATCCTGCAGTCTAATTGGTAGTCACTAATTAAATTTAATAAAATATAGGTTCCTCTCAAAAGAAATGCCTGACAATAGTACATTTTAAAGCCCGGCTGTCTGTCCCAGCAGCCCAGGGTGTTCTGAAGACAGGAGAACAAGGGAAGTACTTTAAGCCGTGAAGTCTTGCAGGGTTGCAGTTAAGTGCTTTAGGCGCTGCATTTCTGATGCAGCGTCATATTACAGTAATATTATGAAAAAAAGCTACAGGGAATTCTCATACATGCCTGACACATATAGCTTAAATGTTCACATGGCTGGATCCATTCAACAAATGGGATCTGTGGGTCAGATGCAGTTTGCAAGCCACTCTTATTAAGCTGTTTTACCATTAAGTAATGGTTCCTGGTTAATATTGTGAATGTGTGTGTTCTTTGCTCCTCTCTGTAAATCTTTTGTTCCATTCCTTTTTTTTTGGCCTGATAAGAACGTGGGGGGAGGACATCCCAATCCACAAATCAAGTGCTTTAAATAGCCAGGAGAGCCGAATGAAGGAAATCGGGCTAGATAACATCTTTGTAAAATGTATGCCAGTGAACTCTGCATCACACAATACAAAGGAAATTACCATTGTCCTGTGCAAGTTAGGTGAACAAAGCACATAAAAATCCTGCTCTGGTTGCCATGCATATTCCTGTGCAGGCAAAATCGGAATCTTGAAGGCCACAGAAGTGACACATGGGGGGGGGGGGATTTTAAATTTATATTGCAGAGACTCCAGTAATCGTTCACCAGAGTGAAACCCAGTTCTTTGATGTTGCACGATGCAAATCACCAGCCAGGAGGGATGCTGCCCTTGCTGCCGCGGCTGCTATTGCTGTTACTATTACTACTACACCACCCCTACCCGCCTAGTGCTATTAAATAATGATTAGGAAGTTTTTACAGCCAGCAGTTGTGCCACGTGCGTTAGAGATGGTAATCATTTTTAATCACCGCAACAGCCCCGCGAGGTATCCACATTATCCGAATTAGGAAATTGAAGTTTAATTTGCTACCAAGTCACAGGGCTTGTGCATAACTGGTCTAGACCTGAGTTTAGAAGCCATTCTGGTTCTAAAGCTTGTTCTCCACCACTGCCTTAAACTTCCTTTGTGTGTGTGTGTGTGTGTGTGTGTGTGTGTGTGTGTGTGTGTGAAGGGACCAAAACTCTGCAGGTACCAAGACGTCGCCTGTAAACCTTGACAAGGTAAATGGAGTTTCTTCCGGGAGAATTTCCTCAAGGCCGAATAGCTGCCTCTGTAGTACTCCAAAGCAGTTTCCACATCCTGGAAAAAGCAGCTACAATCAAAGATAGCACCTTACAAACATCCTTCCTTTATTTAAAAAAAACTACTACCACCAACAGTCCCTCCTAAGATCAGAGGTGCACACACGGATCTGGCAATAAGCCCAGACATACCAAGACATATATTATCTAGAGCTCTAGGCAAGTCATTCACAGAGTAGGGACAGCCTAAGGTCTAAGCCTGGGCAGCTGAAGGCCCCAAGCACACTCACAAGAACCCTAGCCCAGGTTCTGCTCTTCTACAATTTAGCAAAGCAGAACTGCCGGTTGACTCCCGTTAAAAGTCAATCGACATTTAGTCGACTTCCAGACGATGGGCAGAAGCTCCTGTTAGTTATTTCCTGCCCATCTCTGGAATCCCTTTTGGACATGACCAATGAGTTACAGCTGGATTCCAGGCAGCGTGGCACACTCATTTAACTAACTGTCAGGAACAGCTACACCCTTCGGTCCACGATGAAGTGAACTCAAATCTGGATTCACCAAAGGAAAATTCCAAACAGTCCGGGACAGCAAAACCCCCATACAACCATCTCCATAATAATCATAACACTGCAATGCGTACATTCTGCGAAGAGGCCTGTTCTTCTACCTCCTTTGTCAAACAGCTTGACAAAGACCAAAGCTTTATGCCCTAGTGCGGGACAAACAAGGCAGAGAAAAATCTTGTGCAGGTGATCTCAGAGTCAAGCGCTCAAAGACAGAAGGAATGGCACAGGGAAGAGTATCAAAGCCAACTGATTGCTATTCTAGATCCATCCCCTCTTTTGCTTTGTTCACAGAAAGTGACCCTTTCCCTAGCCCAGGGGTAAGTCTGATTTGTCTGCGCCAGTCATGGTGATCCCATTCTTCTTGCAGGTAGAGGAGAGCAGAGCAGTCTGCTTGGGACCAGAGGAAGTGACAGATAGTCTCTCCTCCCGGAGACGTTGACTTTCCTGGAAGCGCCACCAGGAACAGCCATACCCATTTTGTGACTCTGGGGAAGATAGGGGGAGAACAAATGTAAGATGGCAGAGCAGAGAGGTAGAAAGAATCTGAAGCCCCAAGGATTTAACCAACTGCATTTAACCTGCTGAATTAACCAGTTCTGGAGCGGCATCATCTCCAGGCTTTCTGTTTGTTTTTTGTGGGTTTTTTTTTTATTCATAATAATAATATCCTTATTAAGACAGTTTGAGTTGGGGTTCCCTATGGTACCCAAAAGCATACAAGAGGAATTTTCTTTGGTGGGATACTTGAGACTCATCAGAATTCATTACCCACATTTTTATAAACTGGTTAAATTTCTGTTACCCTTCCCCACATACACTGATCTACAGGAAATAGAGGGAGATAAAGTCGTATTTAATATGTCTTCTCATGTTTTAAAAATATACCCATGTCCCTCTCCCCACTCTTGGATCCCTGGGGAAAATATCTCCCTCGTGTCAACTACAGTCTTGCTGGTTTTCCTATGACGATGTTCCTCAGAGTAACGTCCAGAGGCCCAGTTGCTTATTTATAAGGCGGGTTACCGGTCCCTCCTGAATCAAGGAGTGGACTCAGGAATCTGCATTTCTTCAGCGTCCTTTTATGAAGTCTATGAAAGGGTATCACCACCACCTGAGGAAAAGGAACTGGAAGAAGAGGAGGACTTCCTCCAGGCACGAAGAGGGTGTAGAAATCAGCTGAAAACTTTTTTGAATATTTACTCTATGGAGAAGACAGGAAGTGTGCTAGGAGCTGAGTCAGGTGGGTGGGCAATTTCCCTGGGAATTTTCCATTGGTGGCGCGGTCTGCTTAGGGTTTGCAGATACAGCTTCTCTGAGACTGGAGCATGGAGTGGTCCACGTCCATAGCTTTGACTAGTAATTGTGCCTTAATGTAAATATATATATATATATATATATATATATATATATATATATGCAGGCTTTAAATGGAGTGTTTTAAACGACTCCCTCTCTATGGCAGTGTGTATTTATATATATCGTGGGTAAAAAATAAGTGTCATGGGTGGTCACATTCCAAAGAAATGAACACATTCACAAAAGCACCAGCCAGTGAATGCAGAGGCCATACAGGACAAGGGATTAAAGGCAAGAGACATACAGATTTCTTGAGTAGAAAGACACAGGGAATGAGGAGAGATGTCTGATGGTGTAGATGAAGGGTCTGTATGGAAGGATCTGTATGGCATCTGATGGGAAGCAGGCATCGTTATTCTTCCTCACGTTGTGCTCACAGACAATAATATATATAATACATGAAATTATAAGCACCACAGATACGGGAACTGTGTCTACTATTTCCTATGTCATAAACACCATGGAATTTAGAGCTAACATTTTTTAACACCGTCACATGTTAGAGCAAGTGATAAACAGGGAAAAAAACAAAAATAATTTATTAGCATTTACCACAGAAATCTTAGCCTTCACAGACTTGCCTGAATTTTTTTCCATAAACTTTTCAAAGGGAATAAGGGAAATAAAAGAATAAAGGAAAGCATATATATACATAGCAGCACAGGATTTCTACTTCTATAGAAATCTAGTGTGAAAGAAGATGCTATTTATATTTCTTGACAAGAAAACTTTTTCCAGAAGAAAGCTGTTACTATGAAAATAGTTTCCTAATACTGATTTTTCCTTTAAATATATTAGAAGCCTTCGTCTGAACTAAGATCTTTTAATATCATTACATTAAAATGCAGTTTTTCTTATTTGATCATTTTTCTTCTTAGTGAAGTCATAATCCTAGAAAGCTAGACTTTTATTATCTTTTTAAACAGATGCTCTTTTTATGGAGGAGAGGAGATGCTGCATATAGCACTGATTTTTAATAAGAAAATAAGCACAGAATAAGCTGTTCACTGCAGCAGTGTGGCATAGTAGAGAGAGCAAAAGATGTGGAACCATGTGACCTGGGCTGCAGTTGTAGCTTCGCTGTATACTGGCCTTGTAATCCCTTGTAAGCCATTTACTGTCTTTAGGGTTCCGCTTGCTTGTGTGTAAATCTGAACAGCAGATGGCTGTTGTGGGGTAAATCAGACAGTACACGTTAAATCACTTTGTAAATGGTACCTTGCTCTGTTACTCATATATGATCAACAGAAATACAAAATGAAGAGTGATGTCACCTTATCCTGAATTGTAGTTAAAGAATGTTTGATTCCATGGGTGTGATCACGAAACAGAGTTCAGAGAGACGTTTCTGGAATGGTCTAAACAAAGACATGTAGTTTTTAGGATGACAGTATACCGATGCTAGAATCATCAGTTTTAGAGCAGTTGAGCTGAGTTAGAGCTGAGTTAGGTAGTGCAGGGGGTTGGTTGCCTCAATCTCCGCTTGAGTTTGAAATAGAGATTTCGGAGACAAGCCTAATGAAATGTGAGGTTCTTCTGAAGAAGGAAGGGAGATGTTTTAATTTACAGATTCTGAAGAAAGGGACATTAATCCAGAGAAAACCTCCAGGGAGGGTCCAGGAAGAAAGTATTCTCGGAAAGACAGGCGTGCTGGGTACACTCTGGAAGTTTGAGAACGTGCAAGGAAGAGAGCCTACTTCTACAACTGTTTAAGCGTTCAAGGACATAAGCTAATGTTCAGGAATAGTTAACATTTCTCGGATTGAATATTAAACCTCCTCCAAGAAAAACAACTCAACTGCTAAAGTCAGTCCCAGGCTAAGGCCAAGAAAATACTGCTAACTTAGGGTTCTAGGAGAGATATGACTCAGTTAAGTACCATAGAGCTCTCAACCCATAAACTATCCCTTTGTAGTCCTTAACAGTGTAAGAGATTACAAATAAATTTACTGACTCTTTCCTTAAGGAAAGGAAATGCCTAAAATCATGATTCAGCTTTTTAAATTCGGTTTCCATGTGTAACTAGTATAGCTGCTGGGAAATACTGGCTCCTCAAATCATTTTGTAAAACCATTTAAAAAAAATTTTATTGGAGTATAGCTGATTTACAACATTGTGTTAGTTTCTGCTGTATAGCAAAGTGATTCAGTTATACATATATCCACTCTTTTTTAGATTCTTTTCCCATATAGGTCATTACGGAGTATTAAGGAGAGTTCCGTGTGCTATACAGTAGGTCCTTATTAGTTATCTATTTTATATATAGTAGTGGTAAAACCATTTTTAAGTGTTTTAGTCTACGACCCAGACAGATGTTCTCAGCATCAAAGAAGTTTTCTAAGTATTGATTCTAAATCTCTTCCGTTAACATAAAAGTAATTAGAACTACTGAAAAATCACACGATTTCTATCCCATGCAAATGGGCAAACACACAAAAAAGGGTATTACATGTGATACGAAAAATTGTGTCTCTAGTTCATCAAGTCCAAATCCAGTTTCATATAACCACTCTGAATAACCCATCAAATGTTAAGAAGACGTTGTGTCTTAAATGGACTTCCAAGTATGTCCCCAACAAATATGGAGTATTAATTATTGCTCATCTCCTATAGTATACAACTTAATTTCCATTATCTTATAGATTTCTCCTTTTATCCATTATTGACCATTAGTCTTTCTGTCTGGCTAAAGTTGGCATGAGCTAAAGTTTGAGTTTAGTCCATAGCATCTATGCACATGTGTTTGATTTGTCAAAACCCAAAGCATAGTGTTCCACATATTTATTCATTTCACTTTGGTGCTGTTAGCCACGTGTGCATTTGCAAAGTGAACTAGCTTTGTGAATGGTCATATACAGAAAAAAGAAATATGTAAAGAGAATAAACAGATAATTTGCATCTTTAAAAAATACCCAAAAAATGCATAGTGTTTCTGTTTAAAAACCTGTAGGATGAGTACATAGGTCTGAAACAAGATTAATTCTTTTTCTATGGAGTAACACTAATCTCACAATTTTTACCCAGCTCCTTTGCCTAAGGGTGAATTCTTCCCCCCAAATCTTGGAGACGAAATTTTTTCATAAAAATTGAGGTGAAGTCTACTCGTGAGACAACGTATTCTTTACCCGACCTGTGTGTGACTGTTTACTTCGGAATGCTTTATATCCCCAGAGTACAGCCATCTTCCGTAAGATAAAAATCCCTATTAAATGCTGTAGCTCAGGAGCTGCAGCTCAGGAGCACAATTTTAAGTTTAAAATTAACCGTGGTAGGGCTTCCCTGGTGGTGCAGTGGTTGAGAGTCCACCTGCCGATGCAGGGGACACAGGTTCGTGCCCCAGTCCGGGAGGATCCCACGTGCCGTGGAGCGGAAAAAAAAAAAAAAAAATTAACCATGGTTTTAGCAACACTACTGCCATAGCTGCATTTTTGTTTTGTTTCGTTTTCTGACTTTTTTAAACTTAATTCTAATCTTTAACTTTCCAGAGTGAAAAAGAAAATTTCTTTCTTTGTATTTTTCGTGATAGGGATGAATGATACTTTTCCTCTATATCAAGTCTTCAAATTTCTTGTATTTTTTTTCTTCAGTGAACTTACCTCTACCTTCTCATGTTCCCTATTAGAGGGAAAATAGCTCTTCTTTCTTATGATTATTCTTTTTTTACTTTGATGAGCATGCCTCTCTACATGTAAGATTACATTGAACATAGGAGAAAATTAATCTAAAATTGCACGTTATACTTTTTAAATATTTTATTTATTTATTTATTTTGTCTGCGTCAGGTCTTAGTAGTGGCATGAGGGATCTTCCATTGCAACGCACGGGCTCTTTATTGCAGCACTGGGCTTCTCTCTAGTTGTGGCGTGCGGGTTTTCTCTTCTCTAGTTGTGGCACGCAGGCTCCAGAGTGCGTGGGCTCTGTAGTTTGTGGATGCAGGCTCTCTAGTTGAGGCACGTAAGCTCAGTAGTTGTGGCATGCGGGCTTAGTTGCCCTGCGGCATGTGGGATCCTAGTTCCCCAACTAGGGATTGAACCTGCGTCCCCTGCATTGGAAGGCAGATTCTTTACCACTGGACCACCAGGGAAGTCTCACGTTATATTCTTAACATCCTCATTTGTCTCCCCCATTAGACTCTAGGATCCTTGAGACTAGGAAACATTTCATATTCATTTTGTATGCCCAGTGCCCATCTGATGTGTAGTTTATCAAATATCAATTCAAATTTAATGAGCCAGTGAATAACTTCATCAGGTCAAATTGTAGAAGGTTGGCTTTGGAAACTAATCAGGACGCTGAGGGTTTTTTTAAGGATTTCTCTTTGATCTTTCTCCTCCATTCTGAAGGTGTCTGAAAGGTACCAGAGGGAAGGCAAAAACTCCAAAATATTGGCTCTCAAATCTGTTTTCAGGAGAACTACTGTGGCTCGTTGCCATACACATTCAGGCTGATGTTAATAAACACTAACTAGAGTAGATTGTGACTATTCTCATCCTTGAACAGATTAAACAAGGTCAGCTGCAGCGAGGGCACTTTACTATAATAATCCAATAAATACTTTTGAAATGATGCTTACTTTTGTCTTTTGCGATAAGTCCAAGAGTAAAGTCAAGTTGAGTAGAAAATAAAGAACAGCTCCCCTTCTCCCCAATACCGAGCAAAAATTCCAGAGATTTTGCCAAAACTCCCCATAGATTTATCACTTGATAGGAGACATTGTACAGAGAACTACAAAATCTCCTTTACTCTCTAAGGGCCAGATGTTACTGTCAAATTGTAACCATTTGAGGCTCCACGTGAACACACGTTGCACAGTCAACTCTAAGTGCACACAGAAGGCGCAAAATATAGAAGTTGTGACCCAACCCAGGCTTTTTCTAAGCTGGAGAAAAATTAGCACTAGCTACTTACTTACGATGGATGGTTTCTCCTCTTTACTAAGGCCTCCCACCACAAGGGGGCAGGATCATTCTCAACTGAGGAAGCCATTAAAACAGGAAGACTCTCAGCCCAGTAAGAGTGGTATATGCAATAGGCGTGAGATTTGTATATAGCTACAGCTGAGTCTCATCCTCACATTGTTGAACCAACATTTGATCTGAAATTCTTCAAACTTCAGACACACCTTCCTATCTAATTACCAAAAACATTCCTTAGGGAGATCAAATAATTTTTTGACCACCTGGTGTTAGAGAATGCTCTGAACTCAACTTCCGTATAGCTATGTCACTAACTGAGAGTTGACCGTTCACTTTAAATTGAACTAGAAGTCACAGTTTTCATAGAAAGCCACCCTGAATAACCACCAAGAATTGTTATATGCCAGTCACTCCAGCCATTCAGTGTCAATGAAGAGGTCGAGTTCAGAAGGGCTTGGAGTGGGTATGAGAAGTTAGCTAGATGGTCACAAAGACAGACATGGTGCTCTAGAAGAAAGGCTGCAGAATAAATGAGAACACCAGAACATCACACCTGGTAAAGGCAAATCCCTCCTCTCACCACAGAGTCTGGCAGAAAACTTTGGCAAAAATAACTTTAAGGGTCAGGACGCGGGGTGGAGAGTCATAAGCAGGGAGATTGAGTGCAGGATCTAGGTTCATAAAAAGTACAGAAATCTGTTGGCTGATACAGCCTAATGACAAATCACAAAAATTATATAGTTGTTAGTGAGAACGGCCACCTTTCCTTGATTCTATTAGGTTAAACCATATGAAGTTGTTGCTATTTGACTGGTTTTGACTGACAAAAACTCAAGTCCATATGGTTCAACCTAACAGTATTCACACTGAGTGAATGCTATGAAGATGCTCTGACTCCAGCTATCCTGGTGATACGGGTATGATGGAGGATTTGCATCTAGAGATCAGAGACTGTTATTTTACATTCCCTGGAGCTCTTGGTGTTGCATCGAGGAGCCTCAGGGACATCCTGGGAAGACAGGGAGTGGGTTGGGAGGCCATGTGAATGAGGCATCGGCACTCCAGTCAGAAGTACCATTTTGTCTGCTTCCTGTTGTAGGATTCCACGTGGATAAGATCTGATTTGTAAAAGAAGAGGGAGAGGGTCTTAGGCTTTTTTTTTTTAAAGGTTCAAAACCTATAGCACATACAGTTCATTTTTTAAAGGGACCAAATATAAATCTTGACATTCTGAAATACTGAAGTTTTAAGACTAAATCTAGAGCACCATGAACAAGTGTGTTGATTACCTCATTTCATGAAATGCAAGAAAGAATTTTCATTCTTGATGATGGTAGTCTCCCTCCAGTTGGGTTAATGTCATATTCAAATATATATATACATATATATTCAGAACTGCACTGTGAAATTTCAGAGACTGAAAATGAAAAGCATATTTCAGCACATAAATGAAAGTGAATCTTGGTAAATGGTTATATACAGAGAAAAAGGTCATCTTTTGAGACTTTAAACTACTAGGGACAAAGGGTCAAAAAGGATATCGTTCAAATCACAAGTAAAAAGTATTCCTGTCAGTTTCTACAGTACATGACATGAAGTTGCTGCTGGCCTTCCTGGTTCATGGCTGTATTTGGAGTGTTTACATAGAGACTGGACAGTTTATATAATCTGAGTTGTGTCTACTTATTCAATTTGATACTTTTTAATGAATTTGGTTCAGAAAGCAGTTGAGGTAATAGAGCAATAGGTTGATTTGTTTATTGACATTTTCTCCAGATGGTGGGGGAAATTCATCAGTCAGCTCCGGCAGAAGATGGACCTGGTTGCACTTGTATGGATACAAGCATAAACATAAGTGCCCCTATCTCCATGAGCTGACTTAGGCCATAAAGGACTCTTTGGGAAGTTTAAAAACAAATATCTTTTTAGCAGGATACCATATTTAATTTTAAATTTTAAATGACTGAGCTTATCCTGTGAGCTGTTATTTTGTGAGCTGTGAAATGCCCCTAAAATGTTAACTTTCATTTAGAAATGAGAGTTAACATTTTAGGGGCCTTTCATGTCTCACAAAAGAAATGAGGGTTTTAAAATTCTTTTTTAGTAAACAGCTAGATCTGTCTTGCCCTATACTGCTATGAGAATGCAAAAACGATCTACATGAAGTTTGTGCTAGGGGACAGAAGTACCTCTTGACTCAACAGTGGTCTTATGATTTTAAAACCAAGGGGACAAAACCACCTATTGCTAGCTGGCAGTAAAACAAAAAATATAATTAGATTAAAAGTCTACTACTTACATAAAACCAAAAGACCCATCTGCACAGAGATCCAATGAAGGAGTATTTTCTTTCAAAGGTCAACGTAAGACCCTTTGCATAATGATCATCCTTACTTTACTATACATTGTACCTCATTTTTTTTTTTTAAGTTGAGTGGTTAAGCCCAGTTCAAGCCTCTTTTCATTTAATGTTTAAATTAGTATTAAAATGAACTACTAATGGTCAGGTCCTTTTTATGAAGGATTTTCTTTCAGTACCTACTAGAAGGGGTAGCTTAGCTGTCTAGGCATCAGCTTTGAAATACCTAGACTCCCTGGAACCATAGGCTGGATTCTCAGGAGGGCTGGGGAGCCCCTTAATTATACTGAAATAAATTTCCTACACCAGTGTCTTTCTACAAAATCTTAAAAACCAAAATACTCTGTGGACATTAAAAATTCAGTAATTTCTTCCCTTTCATTGGGAGAAATACTGGTTTGCTGTATGATCTCAGAAATCCCAAAATAGGTTCTTTCCTTTTTCATATCCTTTGCACTTTCTTAGCATGCTGTATCCTAAGCTATTTACAGACTTTAACAATAATATTTATTTGTTCAAAGATTGTACTTTCAATTTGTCTGAGCTAGTCCAATATAAGGGTTAACCTGCAGAAAACTGCACATTGAAGTCCCCGTGGTTAGAGAGGGCCCTTCTTAATCTTTTCATCATTCATTCAGTTGATGGGTTTTTTAATTCTCTTCACAGTTTTATTTTAACATTATATTAATTCAAAGCATTTCTTCAAAGTCCTTTGTTGTTGATGTTCTTTTGTTCTGGGAGGAAGCTCTCTTCCACCCATTGGATTTTAGAAGTTAAAATGCAACCGCGGAATGAGAGATTTTCATTACAAGCTATTTGAAAAGTGTAACAATCTTATAAGGAACTCAAAATCTGAGTGCTTGGAAAGGTTGGCATGCCAGGTCTACAGAGCACCTAAACTGTATAAATTCCCCGTATGCACAGACTTAACTAGAAATGGAACCATCAGAAGTGTCTAAATCAGGGGACTTCCTTGGTGGCACAGTGGTTAAGAATCCACCTGCCAATGCAGGGGACACGGGTTCGATCCCTGGTCCAGGAAGATCCCACATGCCACAGGGCAACTAAGCCCGTGTGTCACAACTTCTGAGCCTGCGCCCTAGAGCCCGCACACCACAACTACTGAGCCTGCGAGCCACAGCTACTGAGCCCACAAGCCACAAATACTGAGCCCTCATATCACAACTACTGAAGCCCACGTGTCTAGACCCCGTGCACCGCAACAAGAGAAGCCACTGCAGTGAGAAGCCCCGTGCACCGCAATGAAGAGTAGTCCCCACTCGCCGCAACTAGAGAAAGCCCGCGCGCAGCAACAAAGATCCAACGCAGCCAAAAATAAATAATAAAAAAAAAGTGTCTAAATCAGGAGCTTGGAGGGCTTTGCTATCTGTTCAATAGAACAGTCGTTGTGAAACCCATGCCTTTAAAAGGGATGTCCTCAGACACTCCACAGCAGGTAATAAAGGCAGAATCTCCAAGCGGGGAGGGGGAACAGCTGGACCTTGCAGGCCTGCCTCTTGCCCCCCAGGGTTCACTCTCCATCAGCAGCCTAGGAGAATCAGAGCTAGGCCTGCTGACAAAACCATGAGGCTTCCTGGCTGTGGTAGGAGTGGGGTGGGGAGGGGAACCCTGAGACATCCTAAGGAGAAGACTGAATCTGGAGGTGGAAACCAAGGCTGTGAAGTATAGCTTATCCTCCTGGGTTGAATCGGATTTGACTGTTTTTAAAAGGTTGAGAATGGGTTTCCTCAGAGCATTATATGGGAGATTAAGAGAATGAGGAGACCCTGGTTGTTTCAGCTTTAGAAAATGATCTCATGGAAGTTATTTAAATTCCCTCTGCCTTAGTTTCCCTGTGAGCAAATGAAAATAACAAGACCTGGGTCCTTCCAGTCACAAAGGGGCAGATGTTGAAAACAGAAAAGATTTTAGCTTCTATATGGGAGATGCATGTGTAAAATATTACTCATTTATTAAGGCACAGGGAAATATACAGCTAACCACACTCAAGATTAATATGCACAGTTGATATTATCCGTTTTTTCTTAGAAAAATGTAGTGGTCGACCATGCTTCTAATGACAAGAACCCTGGGGGGCAACTGGTTTCTAGGTATCTAAGCTAGCAGATGCCCCAAGGAAGATAAGAGATTTGCAGTTTGTTTGGTGTCCCCCAAAATTTCCAGACAGCAGTTTGTTTCGTTTCCCATTTTATGAATGGCAGTAGTATTGTGCTTCCATCTGCATTTTCTACCAAAGCCATTCATAAGAATAAAAGCAACACAAAAGAACAACAACAGAAAACGTTCTCGGCACAGTCTGGAGCCATTGGGTGCCAGGGGCTGGGAAAACATCCTGGCAGCCAGAACCCCAACCAGCATTGAAAGTCCTCAAGGGTCTGTTTGTTTGGTGGTCGGAAAAGTATGAAGTGCTGTGTGGAAGGGCAGCTGGTAGAAGTTCTGTGACACGAACTAGGCCGGGAGCCAGGGCTGGCAGGGTTTCAGACATTGTCTTTCCCCTCATTGAAGTGTCAGGACCTAATTCATGGAAAATTGGGTGAGCTGGCAGCCCTTTCAGAGGATTTCATTGAGACCCACAGTGTGCAGGAGTCACATGAATGTGGGCTCCTAGGCCAAAAAGGGAGGGGGACTTCTGAGCAGTAGGAACCAGTCAGCCTGCAAGAATGTGTGAGGATTTGAAATGGTTTGGGAGTAAACATGTGTACAGGTGTAATCAGCAGGAAAAAAGAGAGGGGAGAAGAGTGGTCTGTTCTTACAAATGACTCTTTTGAAATGAATACTCTCTTAGCACACACATTTGAATCCTAAGAGGCAAGGAGTCCTAATCATCCTTGGTTGGCTTCCACCTGGAGAAAACATCATCTCAAAACCTGGGCTTTTATGATGTCATCTCTACTGTGGTTTAAACTCAAACTTTTTTTTTCAGTAAACAAAAGTATTTTGCCATTTCTTTTATTTTTATCTTGTTCATTTAAAAAAAAAAAAGCTCTGATGATTTTTATAAAACACGTTTACTATAGTGGCAATAAGACATCACACCATCACTGAAATTCTGAAAGAAAATGAATAGAAGCTCTACCCCTTCACAATATAGTGAATTTACCTTAACTTCTGTAGCAATTTTATTTCTTTCATTTGTACCACAGAAGCATGTCACTGCCCACATCAAAGTGGTTCAGTTGTATTTGCAAATCTCAGGGATGTGTAGATAGAATAAATAAGGCTTATATTCAGACATGAGAGTGAGTACTGGAAGTAATCCATTAAAAAACTTGGGCTTCAGATCCACCTTTTACAACACCAAAGAATAACTTAAATATTTTTCTAATACTCTAAATATTGGACAGTTAATTTAGGCTGAGTAGAAAAAAGTTTCCTCAGGTTTTTTACTCAAAAGAGGGGAGTTGCACTACATCCAGAATTAAATACATATAGATGATAAAGATACACAGATATAGGTGTAACAAAATATTCTGCAAATGGTAACATCAAGAAGGTGAACAAACCCACAGAATGGAAAAAAATACTTGCAAATCATATTCTGATAAGGGATATGTATCCAGAACATATAAAGAACTCTTATAACTCAATAATGAAAAGCCAAATACATTTTGAAAAGATTTGAATAGACATTTCTCTAAAGAAGATATACCTATGGCCAGAAAGTACATGAAAAGATATTCAACATCACTAGCCATTAGGAATATTCAAATTGGAACCACAATGACATTCACCTTCACACCCAGTAGGATGTCTATCATTAAAAAGACAGACAATAACAAGTGTTGGCACATATGGGGAGAAATTGGAATCCTCATACATTGCTGGTGGGAATGTAAAATGGTGAGGCTGCTTTGAAAAACTGTCTGGCAGCACCTCAAAAAGTTTAACGTACAGTTACCTTTGTGACCCAGAAATGCCACTCCTAGCTATGTACCTAAGGGAAATGAAAACATGTACACACTAAAACTTATACATGAAGTTTTCTTATACAGAAGGTTCATAACAGCATTATTCATGATAGCCAAAAGTTGGAAACAACCCAGACGTTCATGAACTGATGGATGGGTAAACAAAATGTAGCATATCCGTACAATGGAATATTATTTGGCCGTAAAAAGGAATGAATTACTGATGCATGCTATAACAGAATGATCCTAGAAAACATTATGCTAAGTGAAAGAAGCCCATATATTGTATGATTACAAAAGATACAAAAGACCATATATTTACATGACATGTCCAGAATAGGCAAATTTATAGAGAAAGAAAGTAGATTAGTGATTGGTTAGGGATGGGAGGTTGGCTAGGGAAGCAGGAAGGAATGGAGAGTGGGTGATAATGGATACAGGGTCTTTCACAAGAGGTGAAATTATTCTAAAATTAGATTGTGGTGATGTTTGTACTACCCTCTGAATATACTAAAATACTTTGCTGTTTACACTTCATATGGGTGAATTTTATGGAATATAAATTATATCTCAGTAAAGCTGTTTTTTTTAAAAACCAAAATATTAATAAATTAGGCCCTTTCACTTCCTAAGTTTTGTGATATACAGGCTAAAACAAAGTGAATAGAAGAGCAAGTTTATTTTGATGTAATTGGTATGTATTGCAGAACCTTAGTTGGGAATTGTTTTAATGGAGATAACCTGCATTGTATTTCTTTAACATGTGAAGATAATGAATAAACACCCTTTAACCTGAAATAAACCATTTGAACCTTGAAAATTTTGTCTTTGCAGACAAGTGTCTATGTTTAAAACATGTATACTTGATTATTTTCATTATGCGTGTTTCCTTTTAAATTATAATGATTCTTTTCTTTCTTTCTTAGCCTCAACAAGTTGTTCAGAAGAAGCCTGCTCAGGTAAGAGATGGTCATTATGCTTTTTTTCCCCAGTTAATATAAATAGTGAAAAAAATATGACCCCAAATTAAATCTTTAATTAGTATTTTTCTAGTCTTGTGTCAGCATTGTAGTATTCTTGAAAATTGGCTGTATCCTTCAGACAAAGTCGAGAATACATAGACTGAGATTTTTAAAAATTCTAAAAGATCAAGGCCTGAAGTATACAGAACAAATAAAAATACTTAAAAAAATAAAACCTTTTAGTGCCTCATATAAAACAAATACTTAATCTTATCATGTGTTTTGCCAACTCTTAAACATCAAGTTTTGTCCTTTCCATCTCCCTATCCATATTCCGTTGACCTGATACAGGACTTATTAGCCACAAAATATATCATGATCCATGACTGGAAACATATCTATTCATTGAATTATTCCATAACATTTGGTGATCCCAAAACACTCCCAAAGAAGACTGGGAAATTGGGAAAGAGTTATACTAATTTTGCTATTGACGAACTCTCAGGTCTCACTTCAGTTAGGCTGAATCACAGTTTCTGACATCTTTGGCAACATCAAAATTAGGAACCAGCTTTACTTCTCTTGTTCCGTATGCCTGGAGTTCCTTGTCCCAACTATGATCTGTACATAGAAGCATAAGAATCATGCTTATTGAGGAAGTATATCTTGAAGAATAAATTAACCATGATTGCTAAGTATGTGATCTTTATTAAAATATGAAAATATCTTGCTGTTCTCCCTTTCTGGGTTGAAAGAGATGCCCGGGAGATCTAGGTGCGTCATGCAGAACCTGCCGAAGTTATTAAGCAGTGTCATGGGTTACCAGGTTCTTTGTAGATTTTTCATATAATTTATCCCTGGGATCTTTTCCTTAGAGGTCTCTAAAACTGTACCTTGCACCCTGTTCTCTTGGGACAATGTTGCCTTGCCTGGGAAAGACCATTCAGACAATCTCCTGTGTCTACTATTCTTTACAAATGCAGCTTGAAAGAGAAATGAAGCTTCTAAACAGATATAAAAGCACACAGGGGAAATGCATCTGAATAATTACACATGTGCTTTAAATAGAATAAAAACAGAGTTTCCATGAAAAAAAAATCGTCCTCATAGCTGTTCCCTTTCCCAAAAGCCAAGAGTGTTGGGGGCACTAAAAATAAGTACACTGTGTTCAAGTGTTTCTATGCAATATTAAACAAAACAAAATGTAAACCAAGCTTGACATTTTTAAGTAGGAGATCCCAAATATATTTAGCCTCTCATGCTTCATCAGTAAGGAAATCTGTAAGGAATTTTTTTAAAAAAGAGCAAATGAATTTATAAATCTGTGCATTGGGGTCAAAGGAGACTGCAGTGTTCGCTGTTGCATCATGGGCTGTGAACAGTAGATTAATAACCTTATGTGGTCTGTTAACAACTTTGATTCAGTCTCTGTTCCTGGGGTTTAGGGAAGATAAGGCGAACGAAAACTTAGTCACGTGCATCTGAGAAATGTGTAGTCTGGCTCAGAGGTTCTTGCCCTTGGCTGCATATGAGAATCACCTACAGATAATATAAATATGATTATATACACACACATACACATATATATATACACAGTTGTATATTATATGCCATATACAGTTGACCCTTGAACAACATGGGTTTGAACTGTGATGGTCAACTTATACGTGGATTTTTTCAATAAATACTACAGTACTACACAATCGATCCATAGTTGGTTGAATTGGTGAATGCAAAATCACAGTTACGGAGTAAAGGCCAACTGTGAGACTTGAGCGTCTGAAGAGTTTGGTATCTGAGGAAGGTCCTGGAACCAATGCCCCTCGGATACTGAAGGACAGACAACTCTGTGTGTGTGTGTGTGTGTGTGTGTGTGTGTCTGTGCCCATGCGTGTGTATGGACCCTACCCAGTGATGATTTTGGTATCTGTGGTGGGTCCAGGAACCAATCCCCCACAGATGCTGAATTGACTGACAGCTCTGTGCATGTGCGTGTGTGTGTGTGTGTGTGTGTGTGTGTGTGTGTGTACATCCTGAACCCTACCCAGTGGTAGGCGCTGGAACCAGCCCTTGTAAGGCAGCTGTGAGTATCTCTTCCAAATTTTATATTTACTGATGGCAAGTAGGTAACTTGAAATCCACTATGGTAGGAGTATTTACACCATGGAACTTGGAAAATACTACAAATCAGGACTTTTTTTTTACTGGAGAGCAAGTTGTTGAACATTTACCTACACACCACTAGCCCCACCCTTCAGTGATTCTGATTATTTGGTCTGGAAACCCAAGCATTAGTATTTTTTATGAACTCCTCAAGTGAGTGTAATGTAGAGCCAGGGATGAAGATACTCAGTGAACACACATGAGAAGACATTTGAACATTTGTTGAGCAAATGAGCACAGAATATCAATCTATATGACGCACAATGGGATACAGATGAATGAGTGGAATGCCATGTGTTGCTTAAAGGGATGATCCCCAGAAGAGTTTCAATTTTGTTGTTGTTGTTTAGCTACAGAAGAAAAAATAAAGATATAGATTAGGGAAAGAGGGGAAGATGTTACAGATGAGATGAATGGCATATTCAAAAGTAAAGAGCCAGAGACAGATAAATCATTGGTGGAGATTATGAATGTGGCTGAAACTGACTGCAAATTGGGCAGTAATATACCAAGAAATGATGTGACATCATAAATTTTTGTCCTAAGAGAATCAATCATATCAAAGAAACCACAGATGGATTGGGTTGGTTCTCACTGATCAATCTGGCTGTGTTACAGACCTACAGACCCTGCTCCAGATTTGCCCTTGAAAGGAGAGTTCAGACTCAGAAAAAAGAACATGAGCTCATTGGGCTTCCTAATCTATATTGTCTAAGGACACAGTGATGAATTATATAAACATGGGGACTACACAGAAGTTCATGGAGGATAATGTAAATTTTACATCACATTCAAAAGAATCTCTTCCTTTTCCATCTGTTTCTTTCAAAATACCCTCCCAGATGGCTTTTCCATGTAGCAGTCTGGATTAACTCAGGCTCATATCCTTTCTTCATCAACACTACTTTGAAGGGTTACATTCAGGTCCTGTTTTGAGGTGGTGAAAATTTTAGCACAATTAAATATTTTACATCCCAAGAAAAGGACTCAGCAGTGTCTAAGCAGACCTAGGTTTTGCTTTCTGGCCCCATCAATGGGTGAATTAATCTCTCTGTTCCCTATGTATCCATCTATGAACTGGGATAAAAACAATGCATCTTACCTTACTCCCAAGAACATTTTGAAGAGACTTGTATACATTCCAGGGAGTATTATTACATTCTGACTTATTTTTGTATGCTAGGTTTTTTATTTCCAGAGATTTGTATTCTCAAAAACGTTAGAATTCTAATTAGTTCAAAACTACTATCTTTTTGACCTCAAGTGTTTTTCACTGCACGTTTTTAAAATAAGGATTTTTTTAACTTAGGGGTAATTTTACGGTGATCGCTACATCCTATCATTAGGACTAAAGCAGTTAGAATCACTTGGCTTGTATGTAATTCCATATGTGTGGAAGTACAAAGACTCTCTTCTGAAGTATCCTCATGCCATCAAATTCTGAAAGCTCAGAACTTCAAGGATGCCACTTCTCGAAACTGGGTTACAGAAAGTCACAGTTCATTCTAAGGAGACAAATTCAGGATTATGATAAATCTTATTCGTGTGCATTTGTGTATATAAGTACATGCATCTTGTGAGGAATAAAAATTTAAGGAAAACCCTACCACAGGGGTTTGTGCTTGGGAAGTCCACCAGGTACCATCAGCTGCAAACCTTAATAATCTTAAAAATCTAAAGGGGAAAATCTCTAATATTTATGTTAACTGTTTTTTTTAAATTCCCAAACCAGTGAAAACAAAGCTTACTGGAGAACTCTACTATATTTTCATTTAAAGTGATAAAGTAAGAAATTAGCTAATTTCCTAGTTTTTTAGCAATTTGAAAGTTGATTTCTCAGCCACATGGATTACATTCTCAACTTGAGTAGGCAACAGTGGTAGGTTTTGTTTCTGCTACTGTTGTTTTTATAAGAGAAATCCCATAGTGTATCAGGTTATTATTATTGGTAGAGGGGGCTTTGTTTCTCAAGTTTTCATTTTGATAAGAAAAAAATCTCACTCCATCTCAGACTTTTGAAAAGATCTTGCTGGTTTATTAGATATCTTATTGTCTCTTGATTTCCCCCTTTTAAGGCTTTAAACTGAGATTAGAAGTGAGTCCTTATATATAATTCAGACATATTTTCTCACCTGAGCCCTACCCAAAGGGTAAAAACAGCTTTTAAAAATCCTAAGTTCTCCTTCCTTTCAACCCAATTTCCTCATTGTTGTACAGCCCTGGCAAGCTACACCTCTAGCAATTAAGACAGGTAGAAACCTGCTCCTTTTCAACTTCCCAGTGAGAGAACTGGAAAGTTTTCAGTTTCTAAAAGACTGGAAACAAAGCTTTCTGTTTCGAAATAGAGCTTTTACCTGGGAGTAACATCTTCTGTGGGTGGTGTGTATCGGAGCAAAGAAATTTCAGTAAGCCTTGGTTATCATGGGATTTTCCCCCCTTAAAAAAAAAAAAAAAAAAAAAAGCTGAATGTTTTTACAGAGACTTCAAGGGCAGTTTTAAGGATGTTTATATTTCAGACAACCTAAACATTGTTTAGAGCAAAATGAGAGATTTCATTTTGGGACAAGCAGGTTGATGAATTGCAGTCAACATCTTGTTCTCAAAGAAGGCATTTTTCCTGGGGGCTTTCAGTCTAGACGTACAAGGGAGGAAGGAGGAAGAAGGGAGAGTTCTCACTCTCACACTCATCCTTTACGTGGTATCTTGGCCAGTACAGTCAATAGTTCATCATAAATCAGACTTGAAGAAAAGAGGCACTCTCTACTCACTCAGGGAGAATAGTGATTTATACCGCTTAAGTCATAAAGAGTACTGATTTAGTTATTTTCCAACTTACGCCCTTTCAAGCTGGTAAAACATTTTGTGGGCCAGTAAATGTTTGGTACCAACTGGCAAAACATGAAGAATTGTATCAAAGCCTGCCCTGAGTGGGACTGTTTTGTTGTATAGGAAATACTTTTTGATTTAACCTCTGACCTCTGACATTGCAAAGGTCAAGGGAGGAGGAGAGCCAAGTAGAAAGCAACACTTAACCCCTGTAATAAAGTACCTCAAGGATCTAGCAGCACGGGGGGAGGGCAGAGGAAGCATATCAAAATGATTATTAACCGTAAACATATGAAGTCATTAGCTTAGTTGTAATAAAGGAATATTGGCAAGATGAAGTCAGCTGTTTCTTGGCAGGGAATGTCTTACAGAGATGACATAAACTTCTAACGGAAGTGAAAGGACGTCACTCAATTTGGGGCAAGATATAAAACTCCAAAAGGCAAAATATAGTATTTCTGGACTTGACGGATTTCCTATAGGAGTTTTATTTATTTATTTATTTTTTTAAGTGTGATTGTTTTTAACTGTGTGGTAAAGCCTGTGGATTAGGCTAAAAATAAAATGGCCATGTCTGCCTGCTTTTCTAGGCATGTTGCAGAATGCTTTTCCTGTGCATTTTGATGTGAATTGGATAAAAAACGATTATTTATTCAATATGTAAGCTTTCTTATTATCCAAACTTGCTGACCAAAATTAATATGAATAAATAGTAACGGATTTAAAACATGGCCTTTCTAAGAAATTCCTTAATGTTCGAACAGAAATATGTTGCTTTATCCAAGAAACTTTCTGTACCTTCAGAGAATGTTTGCTGGACACTGAAATGTCTTATTGAAGAATTATTTGTTAGCTTAGTATTATTACTGATATTTTCATAATCTTATTCAAAAGTCCTATCTCAGGATAATGAAAAATGTTTGGCGCAATAATGATTAAAATCCAGAAATGTTCTGTTCCCTGGCAACAAATACAAGTTAGGAAAAATTTTTTACACATGGAAAACAAAGAGAAAAGGTTCTCCTAATCTGTGCCATTCATAAACATATCCAGAATATAACCACTAAGCAGCCTTTAATCTATCCACTTTTATTTAAAACTACTCTGCATAAAAGGAAGGACATTCCTCAACAATTTGGGAAATGTTGAAATGAATTTCCTTCTTCTGAGTGCTTCCTTCATGCGAAAATCTTTAGCTATTTTTTAAACATGAGACTTCTCAGCACGAATTAGATCTGGCATGGAAAATTGATCAAGCTTGTGATCCTCAGAAATCATGACTTCCAGGATCCTGAGACTTGCAGTTAGTTTATACAGAAAATGAATTCCCTATCTGAAAACTGAGACTCCCTCCTGAAGATATTTTTAAATAGCCTTTCATCCCAGGAAAGAAATTCGTAGTATCCCAGGGATAAATATTACCTCTGTTTACAATATTTTCAGTAATGGAACTCTGACCAGAGGCATGAATAAGACAAACAGGAGTGTATTTTACAAATCTAAGATGTCTTATTTTGTTTTATTGAGGAGGCATTGTTTAATAATAGGGGTTTTTTTTTTTCCTTTCTTTCTCAACAATCTATCATTGAATCACAGGTAAAGAAAGAAACACAGAATGAGTAGCTATAATTAATCATCATAGCTCCACACCGTAGCCTTACAGGATTTTTACTCTTTTTTTTCAAAGTTTTCCCATTTGGTTGTCACATTTTTTCTCACACCCTGCTGGGCAGCGAGATGAGTATTCTCATTACCGGTCTGACACAGTGAGAATAAGGCACAAGTTATACACCCATTAATGCCAGGGTTGGTGCCTGTGGTCAGTGACATCTAGGATCAACCTTCTTTACCTCAAATATCCCCCAGTAAGACCTTATACTGGCTTTATTACATGGATGGTAGCACATGCAAGGTAGATGCTTGTATATTTGCATACATTGGGTTGGCCAAAAAGTTTGTTCGGGTTTTTTCCGTAACATCTTACAAAAAACCTGGGTGAACTTTTTGGCCAATCCAATACATAAAACTAAAATTAAAAAAAAACAAACAAAAAAAGATCAGGTACAAATACCGTAAATATCCCAACTTCTAAAGTCTCCTTTTGAAAAACATATTTCCCCCCTACCGTTTCTACCAGAATCCCTTGCACTTGCCTGCTCATAAGGTTTAAGTAGGTTCTAGTGGATATGTTTTTTAAAATGCAATATAAAGTTTTCCTAGTTGGAGGAAATAATCACTTTCCATTAAGTTAAACAGCCCCAGTCCATTTAAAATTAAAATATCTGACCCAGAAATAGAAAGAGTCCGCTTTGTGGTCTTGAGGGTCACTTAGCTGCAGATGGAACTTGAAAACTTGTTTCTGGTCACTGCTGCTGAGGAGAGCCCATAATTTCTGTTCCGGCGGGATTGGCTCGAGATAGTCACGACGAACATGAAACACTCGTGAGTGTGGCATTCCAAGTGCTTAAGGAACTGGACATACTAAGATGACAAAAAGAATGTCATTAAACCATAACTACGCTTTCTAAATTACCAGGTATTGGTAGGTTTACTGGCAAGACAGCTTAAATTACAGATGTATTTGTAGCCTGCAGCATTTTATGATAAGAGAGTTGCAGAATTCTTTGCAACCAAGGGGAAAAAATAAGGATTTATTAAAGCTGGCGTGGACGTCTATGACTTTGCACTCCTTATACACACAAAGAGGGGCATCATGGTGACAGCACTCCTAAAGTTTGAGGGGAGAGTATATCCACTTCTCGGTTCCATTTAAAATTCACTGGCCTCCTTTCCACTGCAGATCTGCTGTTTAGTCTGCATCTGAAAATTAAACCCAGAGCTTCAGCTGTCACATTAAACACTGAACCTTCCTCCAGCGCACACCCTCACCCGTGCCTGTGTGGTAACATCTATGGTTAAACGCCTAAGACATTGAAAAATTCCATCCAACATTAGGGGATCAGGGTGGCTATTGGGATGTCTTCTTCCCCCTTTTGAATAAGTTAGCAGAAGTGTACCCAAGGGTATACGCCACATGCATTGTGCTGAACCAAATTAAAAGGATGGAGATAGGTGCAAACTATATATCTAGGTTTCAGTGGGGGTTTTCTTCCACAAGCGTAATGAAAGCAATGAAAGAGTTACACTTATTAAATTCCTTTTTGGGGGCAACAAAAGAAAGACTAAGGCAAAATGAGTGCAATTTTTCCAGTAGTAGTAATAAAAATATAGTTCTCCAACTCTGCCCATTTTCTTTTCCTTCTCTTCAGTTTTCTGCCCAAAAAATCCATGTTTCACCCCAGTGTGGTACAGCCTCAGTGTTCTTTGTAAGGTAACTGAGTGGATGGCTGGGGGCTGTTCTGTGTTTAGAGGCCTTAGTGGCTGGTACTCATAAAAATGTCACTATGCACTTTCACTTTGAAAAGTCCTTTTATCCTACATTCGTGAAGCCCCATTCCAACGGTAAGCCTCCTTACCAGACTGTGGCTTCTTGGCCTTCCCATCTCACCAGCCAGCGCCTAATGAGATGTGGAGGATGCTCGGCTATGGTCTCTCCACCTCCTTATTGCCTCAGAGCTGCTCTTGGGGGGCTACCCAAGGTCAAAGATCCTTTGGGCGTATGTTGCGAACATGAAGCAATTTAAATAAATATCTCAAGTTGCAAGCTATCACCTGCAGTAATGGCAGTGTCTTCTAAGTTAACTGCGGAGGATTGAATCTCAAGGGTCCCTACCAACTACTCTGCTATGAAAGTAAGATCCCTGGGGGACGTCAGAACCTGCCGCTTATTCCCTTCGTCACCGGGTCCTGTCCACTCTTTGCACCGCAGAAGGGCCCTGTGTGAAGTCTGGTCAGCCGTGACAGGGCAGCTGAAGGTGGATTTCCCGACTCCATCTTCATGCATCCGTGACCCACATGGCTCCTGGGAGGGAAAGCAAAAACTCTTCTCTCCCAGCCTTATCTCGCAATCTGCTGTCAAATCACCTGCCCCAATTCAGTAAATGAATCGTGGAACCAAAACAAAACAACGAAGAGGGTTTTTCTTCTCTTAATTACACGCACACTTTTGTCACAGCAACCATACGTGTAGCAAAAGGCCAAGTCACTGGGAAGGTGAGAACTGGGTCTTGCAGAGGTGAGAGGTGCCACGTGCCCAGCCAACACCATCCACTTGGCAGCCATGCCGTCCTTTGGAGGATGGCCAGTCAGGGCTATGCCAGGAAGAGAGAGCTCTCCAAGAACCAAACACTGAGAAAACCATCGTTCTGAACGTGAGAGAGCTGCATCACCTCCAGAAGTTTGACGGAGTGAGGCTCCCACCCTCTGACATCCTAGTTATGTACCAGTACTAACTGACAGCTACTAGTAGAAGCATTTCAGTGTCGGTGGAAATAAAACAACTCTCCATGTTGTGTTAAGAACCGTTAAATAAAGGAAACAATATGAGGATGAGGCACCATCATTTTCAGCTGAGTTGTGTCTAAGGGATTTGAATAAACCACTTACATATCAGGAGTTTCAAGAGCTCAAATCAAGCAGAGTTTCTGGGAAGGTTTTGAAAAGCTGATCACATTCCATCTACTACAAGGTCTTTGTAAGTTCATGGCCTGAAAATTGGACTTCCTTCCGGATTTGGAAGTACTTTGGTTTCCAGATAGTCTAGAAAAATCGAGCAGTTAGAAATGGAATAATTACAGTTCCATCCAGGGGGGTTTCCAGCTTGACTGCGTTCTATTAATCTGTTAACCAGGAGAAGAAGGAATCACATATATCTGCCGGCGTGTAATCTGTGGTCTGTTTCAGGGTAGTTACCTAAGTCCACACCTCCTGTCATAATGAGAAGTGAGTCATTTGGGGACGGTGACGAGCGTATCTGCCGAACAGCTTAATGACTTTCTGGAATTTAAATATTAAGTGAAAAAACAAGGTCAGAGGGCAGCTGAACCTTGGCTTGTCTCTCTCACGTCCGTCCGTGGCTTTGATCCTGCTACATCCTCCTTTGTGGCCGGGACTCCATAGAGAATCTCAGGGTCATGGCCTGTTGCCTGTCAAGAGGTATAAACGTGCTGCTTAAATATGTGAAGCCTGCCGTTTGGGGGTTGGGAGCAGATGCGAGGTAGCTTCAAACGTTCCACGTTTCCCACATAACCCAAAGCAGACTAAACAAAACCGGTGTGAAATCTCATGACTTGATGCTGCGGTGGTTATATTTTTTAAGCTGTAATCCATTCATTTGTGTGTGTGTTTATTCCCAGGATTTACAGCTCCTTCAGTCTTGGGGGAAGAGAACGTTTGAAACCTTTTGCAAAGGGTTTGCAGTAAGCAGTGGCCTGTGGTTAAAGCCCAGGATAGAGAGAGAGAGAGAGTGTGTGTGTGTGTGTGTGTGTGTGTGTGTGTGTGTCCGCGTGTGCGCATTCATGTGAGCATGTGAGTACCCGTTCATGTGGGTTTTTTTCCCTCCCGTTTGCTGCTTTTACGCAAAGGCGTCACACATGGTAGCATTTAGGAGTTCCTTCACAGCTGAAGTGTTTCAAACACTAATGAATGGAAGTTTGGTCATATAATGCAGACAAGCTTTAAGGCATGCTTTACTGAATGGTGTACTGTAGTGACCTGGGAAAGGAAGAGAGGTATAAATTGTGTCAGTTAGCCACCCAGACAAAATGAAGCCATGTGGAAAATCAAATCTATTAAAGTATGAAGACTGTTATAAGCTGTTTTAAGCTGGCCATTCTTAAAGTTTGCTGCAGGAGTGAATGTTTACCTCTTCTCCCAGATCTTTTTCACATGCCGTCTTATGAGACAATGTACAGCATTTGATAAAAATCATCCTCTCACTGAGGACGCTTTTATCAGAAATGTTTATTGTCTCCGCTTTACCACCCATGTCCTGAAAGGTACTGCACGTTTGTTAAACAAGCAGAAGGAAAGAGAACTTTGCAGCTCAAGCCGGCTTGCAGAAATTCCAACAAATTCCAGAGCCATACGGAATCAGAAAAAGGAAAAGAGAAGGAGAAATTAGATTTATAGGAAGAGGAGGCCCTGCAAAAACATATATATTAGATTTTCTCTGCTTGGCCAAACCACCATTAAATGTTCGGTCAGTGTGGATTCAGTATTGAGATTGAGCAGTTAATGCCAAGCTTTGGTCATTGTCTTAAAATGCGCTTTAATAAATACAAGAAGAAGGAAATCCATTTGGAAAGGAAGTGAGTCGTCAGCTCTTGCAGCCCTTTCTCAGGCTCGAGTCTGCCCTCACGCTGCCTCTGGTACATGGCAGTGGCATTCCTGGTTACACACAGCTGCCAACACCCGTCTGACTCTGCCCAGAGCCTGGCTCGACTTGCTCTGCGACTTCGGGTATACGACTTACTGTGCCTTGATTTTCTCACCTGTAAACTGGGAATAATAACAGCCAGTCCCTAAGAGCATCAGCTATGATGACCAGCGTCTGAAGGACGCATTTTCTTTGTCCATTAAGAACAGATCCCCTTCACTTGATTTGCTGGTTTTTAAAACTGATGACTGGGATGCTGTCGGGAAAAATTTATCCATTTCTTTTTCCCTCTGATTGGTGAGTAAGCTCACACGGGCCTGACATTCTCTGGACGGCAGACAATTGAATTTGCTGAGCAGCCGCCATGATGTCAAGCCTTAAGTCAACAGTGGCTAATGACTGCTCTGGGAAAAAACAACACCTTGATTCCTCAATTACGGTTTAAGAAGCCCTGGGAACGAGGGGGCTTGCCAATCATCCGCATCCTCTTTTGAAGCCAGCATAATGTGCTGTGGAAACAGGTCACCTCTGAACTGTTTGTCTGAACAGCCCACACAGTGTAATGGTTGTGCCCTTTGTGTGTTCCAGGAGGAGACTGAAGAGACATCCTCACAAGAGTCTGCGGAAGAGGATTAGGGGGCGCCAGCATTCAATTTCTACCTCAGCAGCAGTTGGATCTTTTGAAGGGAGAAGACACTGCAGTGACCACTTACTCTCTGTCGCCATGGTCTTTCCACTTTCATCTGGGGTTAGGGGGCGGGGCGGGGCGGGGGAGGGGCGGGGGTGGGGGGAGAAGTCACGTAACCTTAAAAAGGACTATATTAATCACCTTCTTTGTAATCCCTTCACGGTCCCAGGTTTAGTGAAAAACTGCTGTACACACAGGGGACACAGTTTAACAATGCAACTTTTAATTACTGTTCTCTTTTTCCTTAACCTACTAATAGTTTGTGGATCTGATAAGCAGGAGTGGGTGGGTGAGAAGAACCTCTGAATCGGGTTTAGTCAATCACTGCACTGCATCCAAACCAGAAACGTGTCACCCGCGTGACGCTGGGCATTCCGAACGCTAGGAGAGGCGCGGTGGGAAGCACTGACTGCCTCAAACACCACCCGACCCGCTCGCAGTAGTGAAGCTTCTGTTTAGAACACCAAAGATAGGACTAGATACTACTTCTCTCTTTTTCATATAACCTTGTAGACACTTACTTGATGATTTTTTTTTAATTTTTACTTTTATTTCTAAATGAGACGAAATGCTGATGTATCCTTTCATCCAGCTTAACAAACCAGAAAAGGTGATGTTCACTTTTCAAAAAGGGAAGTAAGCAAACTCAGATTGCCAACTCCTTTATTTATGGATGCCACGCATATCAGCAGGAGTAATAAATTTACTCACGGCCCTCATTTTTTTTTTCAGGAACCCTCATCCGGGTAGAATCTACTTCCTACAGAGCCAAATGCCATTTAGCAATAAATCACACTTGTCAGCCTCAAAGCATTTTAAGGAACCTAGACAAGTAAAATTATCCTCTTTGTAATTTAATGAAAAGGTACAACAGAATAATGCATGATGAGCTCACCTGGATTATGAGGTGAGAGGGGCGAAATCCAAATTTCTTTTGCTATAGTTGATACTACAATTTAAAGAACAACGGCAACAAAAAAGCAGGCTCTCTCTCTCTCTCTCCATTGTGTATCAGTTTCTGTGAAAGACCTAAATACCACTTACCTCAAATGAAGCTTATGTGTTACTTCAAGTAACACGTTTTGACATAGGATGGTTGGCTGAGGTGCTTTACTTTGATTTCAGCTCACCATCTCTTCACTCAAACTGCACTTTTAGCCAGAGATGCAATACAACCCCACTGCTCAATACTACCTCTGAATATTACAGTTAATTTACAGTTTAGTACTTACTACATGCTGCTATACACAAGCAATGCAAGAAAAAGAAAAGTAATGGGTAGGTGATGCTAATCGCCTACAGTTCTTTGTGTACACTTAATTACAGTTGAAGAAGCAGTCTCCTTACTGTGTTTCAGCATGGCTATGTATTTTTCTATGGGATTTTTTTTTAATTAAGATTTTACAAATACTTGTTTCAGCTTCTCTGCTAGATTCTCCACATTAACTTGAATATTTTTTAACCAAGTCGCTCCTAGGTTCTTAAGGATATTTTTCCTCCTTACACTACACGTCACACAAAATCTGACTGTAATGTTTAAATATCACCCTCCAAGTTTGTACCTCACATGAATTGTTTAAGGAAATGGACTCATTGACTTGCAAAGACCTACCTCCAGACTTCAAAAGGAATGAACTTGTTACTTGCAGCATTCATTTTTGTCAATGTTTGAAATAGTTCAGACTGCAGCTAACCCTCCTCAAAACTATTTTTGTAAAAGGCTTTTGATAGAAAGGAACATGTTTTTACATACTTTTTGCAAATAAATAAAATAAAGCCAACCTTCAAAGAAACTTGAAGCTTTGTAGGTGAGATGCAACAAGCTCAGCTTTTGCATGATGCAATCAAAAATATGTGTTTTGAAGATTAGTTGAATATGAGAAAATGCTTGACAGATATTTTCATGTATTTTACACAAATGTGATTTTTGTAATATGTCTCAACCAGATTTATTTTGAACGCTTCTTATGTAGAGTTTTTATTCCTTTCTCTCCTAGTGAGTGTGCTGACTTTTTAACATGGTATTATCAACTGGGCCAAGAGGTAGCTTCTCATGACGGCTTGTGTCAGTCTGGCTTTTAGTACTGATGCCAAATGAAACTCAAAACCATCTCTCTTCCAGCCGCTTCAGGGAGGTAGTTTCAAAGGCCACATACCTCTCTGAGACTGGCAGATTGCTCACTGTTGTGAATCACCAAAGGAGCTATGGAGAGAATTAAAACTCAACATTACTGTTAACTGTGCATTAAATAAGCAACTAAACAGTGGCTCATAAGAAGCCCCGTTCCGTATCTTGGGTTGGGCCTTTTGAAACCTCATTGGCCAGCTCAAAACTAAAGCAGTTGCTCGTGTTGGCCAAACTCGGAGCACCCGGCAGTTTCCATCTCTGATGAAATTACTCTCTTATTTCCTATACGTTGTACAATCAAAACACACTACTACCTCTTACGCCCCAGTATACCTCATTTTTCATACTGAAAAAAGCTTGTGGCCGATGGAACAGTAAGAACATCATAAAATTTTTATATATATAGTTTATTTTTGTGGGAGATAAATTTTATAGGACTGTTCTTTGCTGTTGTTGGTCTCAGGCTAAGTAAGACTGGACATTTAACTTTTCTACCATTTCTGCAAGTTAGGTATGTGTGCAGGAGAAAAGTATCAAGACGTTGAACTGCAGTTGACTTTCTCCCTGTTTCTTTGAGCGTCTTCTAACTTTGTTCTTCATGTAGAGTTGCTGTCTATGATTGTACTTTGAATCGCTTGCTTGTTGAAAGTATTTCTCTAGTGGATTATCACTGTCTGTTCTGCACAATAAACATAACAGCCTCTGTGATCCCCATGTGTTTTGATTCCTACTCTTTGTCATGACTCCATTAAATGAGTAATAAAGTTTGGTCAAAACAGGTCAAGGAGAGAGACATTCACAAGTCGTTTTGTTGTGTGCACCCACACCTCTACACACACGAACATGAAGTTTTAAAGTACAGAAGGCCCTCTGCGGGTTCCGAATCCGTGGATTCGACCAACCACGGATTCCCTAGAGCCGACTGTACTGAGTCATTTCATATAAGGGACTTGAGCATCCTTGGGTTTTTGTATTGGCAGGGGCTCCTGGAACCAATGCCCCGTGGATTCTGAGCGAAGGCTGTATCATACTTCTTAAATCAACTGCCCTAAATTCACCTTTTGTAGCCTGACATTTAACGCTACAAAGATGACCTTAAAGAAATGTAAAGGAAGAATGGTCTACAGTTTAAAACTAGAGAATTTCCATTGAAGGCCTGCATCTACAAAGTTTGTAATGGGAGTAACTGATATGTCAGTTATCTTTGACTTAATATCTGTAGAGGTCCAACCGTTTGGTGAAAAGAATAAGAAATGAAAGTCACAAAGTGTCTACTGAATAGGAATCTTTTTCTCTGTAAAACCTATAAGCAGAGTCAGAATCATTCCACCAAGTTCAAGATCATCTTTATAACGCTGCTGGTGGTTAGGAGTAGATCCAGGATTTTTTAAAGCCAAATCCTCTGGTTTGTGCTGCCACCACTGTCACTAAAACTCTCTGTGTTTAGTTCTTAGGAAGCACTTGTTCGTTTTAAGAAATCTCCTGTCAGGAAATTTATTGTCAAATTTACTACTTCATTCCTTCATTTATTTATTTTCACAGCCTATATTTTGTGAGTGCCTACTTTATGCTTTAAGTCCCAGACCAAGAGGGCTTTCAAAATATTATCTCCTTGGAAAAAAAGTATGCAGGTGCAAAAATACAGGCAGCATGCAAAAAGAACCGAGTAAACCAATGAGACAACAAGTTGTAAGAATTTAGAGGAGGGAAATCTGTTTCCTGCTGGGGTGGATCATTAGTTCAGTCTAATAACAGACAGGCCAAATGTATTTAATGTAACCCATATTTGGTCTCTTCATTTTCATTAATATAGAAAAGCACATGAGAAGAAATTACTTCTTGAAAACAAAGAAACCAAGAGAATCTTTGGCTTGAAAAAGAAAGACTAAGAAAGGACATACTATGTCCAGAACAGGATAAGTAGATAAATGGGATAAAAGAACTTCCCGTATTTTAGAGTTAATGCTCATTAAATGATCTCTGAGTAAGCTTTTCTTTCCTTTTCTTCTTAGAAAAGTTAAAGCATTGCTTTCAAACAGTAAGTAGTACACTTGTGAAAGTTATTAAGAAATCTCTTAAGTTTAAACCTAAGTTCAAGGAGGGTGTCCAAATGCATTCAAATATCAGAGGAGCCTCTAATATGTACTGGATATCATTTGGGGCAATAAAGGGAAATGAGACTTCCTACCTACAGAGAGTCAAAACTTCTCCTCAGGGAGCTGAACTCAAGAGAGAGTTCTGTAAATAGAACCTTATTGAGTTACCCTGAAAGTGGCTCGACGCATCTTGAACTCTCTGCCAATATCAGAGGCAAATCGCAGATCCTCTCACACAAGGGCTGTAGCGCCGTCATCAGAGAAGGATCCTGGGGCTGCAGGGACACCGAGTCTCAGCCAGTGTAGCATTTCATAAGCGGGGGCCGGCGGTGGAGGGGAATGTTCTAACAGGGCTAGGGGTGCTCGACTCTGGTGAATTCAGGGATGGTAAGTGGTTTAGGTGTCTGGGCAACAATAAAAACAGTACTACAGAATGAATAACAATCTAGTCAGTGGGACGTGATGCAAGCTGAGATTAGAGACCAGTGAATGAAACTTCAGAAAAGGGAAACAAGAAGCCCAAGAGAGGGGACCAGGGCAGCATGGATGCACTTCTTATCAAGTTTTATTTACATAAGATTAATGTTTTATTGAACAAGTAATGCTTCAAGTTAGGCAAGGTCATCCTTGAGCAATTGCTCTTCAGCTCTAAGAAATCTGGCCTAAAAGAGGAAGAGAAGTTGAAAAGAATAAAAATTACTTGTGAAATAGGGAATGCAGATAGATAACGACCAGAGTCAGAAGGCAACAACAGAGGTCTACACCCACAGTCTGAGCTTAGCCATCTGTAAAACTTGGCCATCTGGTCTCTTCCTCAAGGAGGTGTGAAGTAGCTGCAGAACGACCCTCTGCCCCCCGCTTCCTCCTCTGCGTTCGGGACTCCATCCACGCTGAGGCAGCCATGCCTCCGTCCTACTCTCATACCCAGTCCCGGTAGAGCCTATGGGAAAGGCCTCATGTCAGTGAGCAGCACCCCACTTTGTATCCACTTTATAATACTTGGGTTCTTGTCTCCCGCCTCTGAGCCTGATTCACAACCTTAATACCCGCCTCTACCCTCATTCATCCAGGGGTCGTCCCTGCCTCACTCCTACCAGCCTTCCAGGACCCTAATCCTACCCCTGTACTTGATCCAACCCCTTGTGATCTGTTAGTCCCATCTCCCCTTCTCTCATCTGATTATTTTCTCACTTGCGATTCCACCTGTTTTGCGGCTGCCCTAATCCTAGATTAAGCAGACATTCTTGGAAACATGGAGTAACAACATTTGAAAATGCTTCGCTGCCAGAACCTCGATGTGGAGGGCGGGTGGTGGAGGGAGGGCGGGGTACCTACCTAGGAAGAAACTTGCTGCAGGAGAAAAAATAGAAGATGCAGATCTAGCCCTAGTGGTCTGCTTCCTCTGAGAAGCCAGAGAGGCAGGAGGAAAGAGGAGTCCTGTAACTCCCGGCCACAACTTCTCCCTGAATATTTGAGATCCCAGGAGCTCTACTGACCTCCCAAGCCATGTCACTGACTGGCGTTTGCTGGTTCTGCAGGCCATGTCAGCTATGTCACAGAGGAATCTAAGGAAGAGAGTTGCCATGTAAGTGGCATCACTCCAAAAGATGCAGGTCGTTCAACCCCCTTGCAAAGGTGGTGATGACCAGGGACACAGGACAAGACATCCCGTTGCCCCATATGGTGCAAAAGGTGTGGACTCTGGCACTAGACTGCCTGGGTTTGAATCCTGGCTCTCCCACTAACTCGCAAGTCACATAACTATTCTGGGATCGTTTTCTTTTTCATCTTTAAATAGAAATAATAACAGCATCTATCTGCAATCGTTGTTGCGGGAGTTCCCTGGCAGTCCGGTGGTTAGGACTGCCGTGGCCCCGGGGTCCAACCCCTGGCCGGGGAACTGAGATTCTGCTACAAGGTGCATAGCGCGGCCAAAAAAAAAAAAGGCGTTGTTGTGAGGATTAAAGAAATCAATATAGGTGAAATGCTGAAAAGCATTCAGCATATAGAAGGTGCTATACAGGGTTGGTTGTTATTTCTGTTATCTGGACTCCGGCTGCAGGGTGGGCTTAAAGCTAGCATGTTTTCCTCTAGTTTCTACCATTATTTGATCTTTGCACACAGGGATATCCACAGACGTGGTCCAAAAGGTATCAAGGTTTTCAAACCCGATTTTGGTTGTACATTCCATGCATGGAAATCATTAATATAGGTACAGACTCCTTTTTCCCACTGTGGTTTGCATTGTGTTTGATCTCAATGGATTTGGTTACTAAAAGGAATCACCCCTGAAAAATCAGCAAAATGCACATCACCTCCATTACAGCAATGGTCTTAGGGGTCCCTGATGCCCCACAGCTTCATTTGCTTGTGGGGTCTCTTCCTTTCTGCCATTCAGTCCAGCCCTCAGCCCCGGCCGCTCCAGGCTCCTGACTTTGTTCTTGGTTCAATGTATCACAGTGTTGGAGAAGGGGGGTTTCTCGGGGATCTTCCTCCTCCCAGATCCTAGCACCTAACTCCAGTTCTCCCTCCAAATTCCAGCCTCCAGCTCTAGCCCCCCGGCCTAACGAGGCTAAGCTAAATGCACTTCTACCGCCAGTCTTTGCCCCTCACCTTCTCATTAGCATTCTTCAGGCCACCTGATAGTTCTCTTCTGCCCAGTCCTCTTCCACTGAACTGTGCACCCCCTTTAGATTTCCCTTTGGTCACCTAAGGATACTAGTCTCCTTGGACCAGTCAGGAATAAGTGACTGCTTATTCCAGAAGAGAAAAAGAGAGGAAACAAGGAGATTCTCCCGTGTGCAATTTCCCCTGGTGACTGAACTGGTGGTGTGGAGAAGAGCCAGCCCCGTGTAAAACATGAAATGGGGGCTTCCCTGGTGGCGCAGTGGTTGAGAATCCGCCTGCCGATGCAGGGGACGCGGGTTCGTGTCCCGGTCCGGGAAGATCCCACATGCCGCGGAGCGGCTGGGCCCGTGAGCCATGGCCGCTGAGCCTGCGCGTCCGGAGCCTGTGCTCCGCGACGGGAGAGGCCACAACGGTGAGAGGCCCACGTACCGCAAACAAACAAACAAGAAAAAAAAAAAAAGCATGAAATGGCTGATGGCCCAAAGAAAAATCCAAACGCACTTGCAGAAGGGAAAACAAACCCAGGAGAGGGGGAAAAGCAGCAGCTGCTTTTTACAGTGGTCCAGCCAGTGGGGCCCACTGCATAACCAGAAAGTGAGGTGAGGTCAATGTGAGCAAGGGTCCCTAAAAACATGAATGGAAGAGTGATACCCTAAGAGTTGCCAAGCGGGCAGTGGACTTTGCCGGAAGGAGCAAGAAAGAGACCTTGTTTTAAGGCAAGATGTTGCTATTTCTGACCATGGTACAATTTGGCCTATCTTGACTGGAACAAATAATGACAATTCTTTTAGCATCTTCATTTTTCCCTTACAAAGCACTTTCACAAATTTCGTTTCTTTTCATCTTCATTTCGTCATTTTCATCTTCAGCACCATGCTGGGTGACATAGCAGGTATTGTTATTATTGTTATATTTACTTTAAAAATAGGTTAACTGAGGCTCGGACAGCGTAAGTGACTGGCTTGGGAGGCAGAGCTGGTAAATGGCGGAGCTGGTTCCACACTCTGTTCTCTAGACTATTGTACAACCGTAGACTATCCTATCAGCCACTGCTCAGGATAGACTTTCCTTCGGGTGCACATCCCTAACATATTTAATTCTAGCTTCCCAGGCTCAAATTCATTTTGGCAAAGCTGGTTTTCCAGAAGACCACCATCATTACGGCACACCCAGTCTTGGAGTCTTTGCCCCACATCAACTGGAATTCTTCCATGGCACTGCAGAGCATCTGAACCTGGCTATTCATCCCATTCATCAATCCAAGCATATAGTTCCAGAGTCTACATATATGAACTCTTACAGATTTAAGGGATTATCTAAACTGTAGCAAGCAAGACCGTTAAGACCCAGGACATTCTGCGTGGCTGCCAGAGTTTAAGGTCCCATTCCTTTATCTTTAGTCAGCAAATCTGTAGACTCAGAGAAGTTCCCTGTGGCCTTGTACTCTTAAATCAGGCACTTGGCAGGCTGATATATGGTCACTATTACAATGGGATCCATTTGGCCATAAAACAATTACATTCAGCCTAATCCCCAGCCAATTTAATACTGTCATGGAAAATAAAACCTGCTCTTCAACCAGCTAACGAAAATGTGAAACTTTCACAAACCCATGGGTATATTGCACTGCCTGTCCAACTATTGCTGAAGTCACCTTTCCAATACTAAGAAATTCAAAGACCTCTTTTTGTTTTGTTTTGTTTCAGATGTTTTTCTATTTTATTATTTTGTTTTAATAGATCTTTATTGGGTATAATTGCTTCACAGTACTGTGTTAGTTTCTGTTGCACAACAAAGCGAATCAGCATATGCATACACACGTCCCTATATCCGCTCTCTCTTGCATCTCCCTCCCGCCCTCCCTATCCCACCCCTCTAGGTCATCGCACAGCACTGAGCTGATCTCCCTGTGCTATGCGGCTGCTTCCCACCAGCCAGCTATTTTACATTCAGTAGTGCATATATGGCAATGCTACTCTCACTTCGCCCCAGCTTCGCCCTCACACCCCACGTCCTCAAGTCACCTCTTGACTGTGATTGCTTTCTCTCCAACTCTGTTGCCACTTCTACGCTATCCCCTCTTTCAGCCCTGGCTGTGTAGTCTCACCCGCCCCCCTCAATTCTTTCTCCACCCTCAGCAAGTGGGATCTTTCTAAAAACACAGATCTGATCACAGGCCGAATGTCTGCAAATAAAGTTCAAAGTCCTTCCAGTGGCCCGAAGCGCGTGGCATGGTCTGGCTCTTACTCCTCTTCCAGCCTGAGCAGTCACTGGCCTTCCCCACTGCTCCCCAACAACGTTGAACCCCTTTGCACAGGCTGCAGTACCCTCTGCCTGGAATTCCTTCTCTTCTCCTGGTCTCTCTTCCGCCCTAGCAAGCCTCCTCCAGTTCTTCAGCCTCAGTTCAAGTATTACTCTAGGGGACCTTCTCTGCCTTTCTCCCTGCCCACATCCTGCACACAGTCAGGTCCTCTGTATATTCTCTTGGAACGCTCTGGACTTCTCCCTGGTAGCAATTCCTGCAGTTGTCACGAAGCTTTGTGTAACATGCCCCCGGGGGCTGATGAGGGAAGATCCGTCTTACCACCTCTGCCTCCCTAGCACCTGGCACAGCAGCTGGCCACAGAAGGCCTTCCCAAAATGCGTGCACAAATGAATGCATCAACCGCGCCGCATCTCCACGGGGTTATCTGCTCAGGGAGCAGAGCTGAGACCGAGCAGATAGCCCAGTGGAGACCGGCAGCCTCTCATAGGCCTTTTCCAAGGTCTCTCCTGTACTCTGGGCCCCTGCTGACCTTCATTCAGACCTCACTTTTCCTCCCCTGTGCAGGATTCTGCACCCCAAACCTCTCCCCTTTGTCTCCCCATCACCCCCTCAACACATCCAATGTAATCTCTCCTTGACTCCATTACTGTCAGTTCAGCTTTCGGCCGCATGTTCATTTTTAAAAAAAAACAACCGGTAGGCAAATGAACGAACAACAGATGCTACCCAGACAAACACGTAGCACAGTGTCTGAGATATAGTATGCACTTGAAGCTGATAGTGGTTGCTTTAAACGGCTTGCTCTCTATTTTACTTTCCTCTGCCACAGCACTCCGATTTTTATTGGCTTTTTAATTTTTTGGAGGAAGTTCCTCTCCCTCACTCTCAGCCTATGAGATTCCCCTGGTGGCAGGGGAGAGCATGTGACTTAAGCTAGGCCAGTTGATCTATTCTGACCCCCTGATAGGTTCAGGCACATGACCCAAGGCAAACCCGTGAGATTTCATGTCACCACTTTTCCGGGACTAACTAGGAGAATGAGCCTTTCTCACTCTGCTGGAATGAAAGCTGGTAGGATGCATGCCTGCAACTTCTGAGGGGAGGGTGGTGAAGAGGAAGGCGTGTTGCCACAGCAACGAGATGAGCTTGCCTGAGGATGAAGCCCACACAGACAGGAGGCAAGATTTGGAGACAGTCCAAGTGTGGAAGACATTATTTGAGCCTATCGTGCCCAGAAGCTAATAACGTTTCTTCTTTCCTTGAAGTATGTCAGATTTGGGTTTTTCTCACTTTCACCCGGAAGAATCCTGACTATGCCGTAAATTAAAGAGCGAAGAAATGAATGAACACAGTGAGAGTCAGCAGAAGTGACCTTCAGAAGGCCTTGATTCTAGTGGTTCTACCACCCTCAGAGTGTAAAACCTTGGACAAAATTCTGAATTTCAGTTTCCTTATCTACAGGCTAAGGAAGGTGGTTGGATCAGATCTTTAATATTCCTTCTAGGTTTAAAATTCTAGGATTCTGTGATACCAAGATGTCCACAAAACCTAAACACAAAGGAATCAGTTCCAAGTGATGAGAATTTAGAATAAGGAAAGAGTAACGGATGGGGGGAACCCTTCCTGGCTCTCCCATAGCTCACGTGTACATGGCTTCCTATTATATTTCCAGGTTAGAGAAACAAGGAACTTCCTGGACTGATAACAGAAGCTACTGGAGTCTGAAACCAACAGATGGCAAAATAGCAACCTCATAGTCAGCAGTGGAGTTTCACGAGAGAGCTTGTCTATTTCACAACCGCTGCAGTTATACGTGTATATATATATGTAACACATATACATACATGTATGTATGTATAAAATATATATATATTTATATATTTAACTTAATATAATTTAAGTTAAATAAATTTAACTTAATTTAATATTTATATTTTAATTTATATATTAATATCTTTATATATATACACTTAACTTTATGTGTGGGAGATATGTCCTTCCTCAAATTTAAGATAACATAAAAAGTAATTCATAATTAAGCATAAATAATAACAATATACAATGCTAACTAGGGTCTAGTAAACAAAGTAGAGCTAGTGAAGAAAGTAACTGAAACATCACATATTATCACCCATAGATGAATGAGAGATAATGTGACTATTATTCTGGTAATAGATTTGGGACCAACACTGTTTCAACTTGTAACTAAATATGTCTCTGGAACACCATTCAGGTCAATGATACACTCTGTTTAACCAAAGTACTTTTCTTACAAAAGAAAAAACTGCCGAATGAAAAGAGACAATGGGCCAGAGTCTGATCTCACATAAATCAATGAAAAATTTCCCACAATTATTATTAATAGCATCCTGATGTATCCATTTTCCCTCAGAGTTACATAAACTGAAAATCTAGCATCACAGATAAAACACATAAGCCATCAAAGTAGACCAATTTTGTTCTTCTATTTTTCTCTTTGATTTGCTATTTCTTCGCCTGTCACATACTTGAACTAAAAAATGAAATCTTGCCCAATTTCCCAATAATCACAGAACGACCTTAAACAATCATCTTTCAACTAGCCTTAGATTAAAATTTTAAAATCACCTTTAAAGTTCTCTTTCAACTTTTTCCTGTCATTTGGAAGGGCATTCAGTGCATATTAGCTCTGGTCCAATGAAGAGCAGCAGTAGAAAAGGCATGAAGTAACTACGATGCTTCTCTCATGCCAGCTGAGGGGATGGAGGGATTGGTGGCGGAGGGGACTGTATTGGAAACTTTTTTGCTTCACATAATTCAGAAGCTGATCTCATGAGTGATAAGTTCAATTTTCAGTGTGGTCTTTGTTAACTATTATTCAAAGGCTCTGAAGAAATAGGAATATATAACAACTTTCCCTCACCTATTTTTCAAGCCATAAATAAGAGGCTAGGTTACAGCATGTGGCACAAACCATTTTGAAAGCATTTTACTTTCTTCTTTCATGGGGCTATAAAATTATATGGTGCATTCTCAACTTCGGAAATTGCTGGAGGAAAAGAGCTTAGGAAATATTTATTTCCTACAGAACACAGGAAGTATGCACAGCCTTCTCGCTATCTCTTTTTCCCTTAACTTCTGGATTTAGGCCAAGATTATTTAACTCATTAGCCTTTCACTCAGAAATTGTTAAGCACAGCTGTCCAGTTGTTTTGGTTGTTATTTTTCATACATACTCAGTATGTGAAACTAAAGTGGAACTGTACACAGTGACAGTGGCTTTCATTCATTCATTCATTCATTCATTCAAATGGTTACTGAGCACCTACTACATACCAGGGCACCACACCGTGTGCTGGAGGTAGCAAGACGAAGAGTTCAGTCTCTGTGCCCAGGGATCATGAGGTCCAGCACAGGAGACTGAAAATAAATGGCAGCAACAAGTCAGTCTATGAAGTCAATGTCAGAGGGATACTCCGGGAGCTGCAGGATCCACATTCAGGTGGGGTCATTGTCGAGAAAGGCTTCTCCAGGGGCACATCTCAGCTGAAGCCTGAGAAATGAGGAGGAGTTTAGTCAAGCAAAAAGGAAAGGGAAGAAGGGGCTGCTCCCAACAGATCCAGAGCACAGTCTAAACCCCAGAAGCGTCCAAACGACAGAACTGTGCTAAAAGGATTTTTGTTAACAGCTATCAATGTTTCAATTTCACCTCTGCAATGATGGAAGAACGATTTGCCGTGGTGACGGCATCATGTGTTCCTGAACCAGTGATGGATGGCGTCACAGCAGAATATCCGGGCACAGACAGGAGGAAGCAGATCAGAGCTGAGGCCCAAAAATGACTCTGTCAGAAGCCATTTCATGTTGTGAAAATCCCATAAATTTCCTGAAACAAAGGTCAATTACACTTCAGATGAACCGACTGAAAGAGAAATGTGGAAAGAAGGGTGGTGGGAAAGCAAGCAGATGACACAGACAGATGTCTCCAAAAGAGCTTACGCACAATTTTTCCTTCAGTTTCTATAGTTCCTGTTGACAGGTGCTTTTGCAGTTCTATGAGGATTTCCTAATAAATAAAAACTTTAAAAAATATGGCATGATGCTTTGTTTCTTGCATTTTAAGGAGAGGAAGAGGCATATCAAATTCATATCTTTGTTATGAAGATTGAGAAGCAGAATTTATTCGATTGAGTTTAAGCTTACTAAATATTTACATTTGGGGATTGAGCGAGTTTTTTTTTTCTATTTTTAAGTTAAATCCAGATGTTTTCAATCCATGTAAAATGACAACAGATATGTAATACATTCCTCAAGAATCCATATAAAGCTTAGCACAATGCCTAGCATGTAATAAGTGCTCAATAAATGTTAGCTATTATTATTGTTGATATATATTTACAGAAAATAAATACAAAATGTTTTCTAAGACATATACACTCTTAAAAAAAACAGTGCACGGCTTCCCTGGTAGCGCAGTGGTTGAGAGTCCGCCTGCCGATGCAGGGGACACAGGTTCGTGTCCCGGTCCGGGAAGATCCCACATGCTGCAGAGCGGCTAGGCCCGTGAGCCATGACCGCTTAGCCCGCGCGTCCAGAGCCTGTGCTCCGCAATGGGAGAGGCCACAACAGTGATAGGCCCGCGTACGGCAAAAAAAACCCAAAAAACAAAACAAACAAACAAAAAAGTACAGTCACATGGTGAAAAAAGCAAATAGTTTGCAATAACTTACGATGAAAATCAACAGCGACTTGCCCCCTCCCACTCCTACTCTCCCATCTTATTCCTCAGATGCAGTTAAGTGCCTTTGACTGTTTTAGTAATTGCTTCAGGGGGTTGTCTCATATTTCTAAATTATAGGCCTATATATAATTTTATTGAGAAACAAGTTTGAGGCGTTATCAACTGAATTCTTTCCACAGCAGATGAGGGTTTAGATCTCTTGAGTCATTCTATTATTCATTCAGTCAACAAATAATTATTGAACACCGACTGTACCAAGCACTGAGTAGGCCGCTGAGGATGCCCCAGTGAACAAAACTGACCGAATGCCTTACCTGCAGGGAGCTTACATTCTAATGGGAAGAGAGACATTAAACAAACAAGTAAAATACATTGTATGCCAGGTGGTTATAAGTTGAAAAGAGAACAATTAAGTAAGGAGGGGCTAGGTGGAGGGACTACAGTTTTAATGGGCTAGTCTGGGAATGCTTCACTGAGAAGTTGATTATTTGACTCTAATCTTGGGAAATTTTCTTATATTGTTCCTTTGATAATTTATTCACCTTTGTTTTCTCTATTCTATCTTTTGGATGCCCTGTTGATCAGATAGGGCTGGTTTAATCCTCTACACTGCTTGGATATTTTAAATATATATTTTTAAATTTCTCTGTGTTTTGTTTTCTGGGGATTTTCTTGATTTTATCTTTTCAACTCTTCATACCACAGGTATATGGAGGTCTTCTTTTTTTCTTTCTTTCTTTCTTTTTTTTTTTTGAGACACTTGAGGTCTCCTGGGAAGTCACCTCTGACTTCTAGGCTCAGGAGAGAAAGCAAATTGATGACATTTTATGCCCAGAGAAATGGATGGCAGTCCACTGACCCATGTAATCACCCGGATTTCAGCCCTAAGCCTAAATACCACCCACTACTCTACTTGGACTTCCAGAATCCTAAGTCTTTCTGGGATTCCTCTGGGCAAATCTGATTTCTCTTGTCTCTGTCTTCCTCTGTGTGCAGTGGAAGAGGCAGCTTCTTCTGCTCTGCAAAATTTGCTGAATCTGTATTCCAGAAATATGTGGAAATCTCTTATTTTTTAATGATTCCAATCACATTCTTTGTGTACTCATGGATTTATCGCTTTTACATGCCTTTACTATGATTCTGATGGAATCTAGGGAAGAAGAGAAAATTAATGTATTGTGTAACCTGCTGTCTATAACTGAATATCCATGTACAATTTTTAAAAGCATTTATTGATTGCTAATTTCCATCATATATGCATACACTTATGTACATTTTCCATTTATTTATCCAAAATATATATTAATATATGTGTCTATATACACAAATGTATGTGTATATCTGTATGTATTTGTGTGTGTGCGTGTGTGTGTGTTAATCTTTTTTCCATCATTCCACTCTTTTGGAGTTAAGATGTGTAAACTCAAGAAAGATCATCAATCTCAAAGACATAAAGTCCTATACATTATGTTTCAAGGTGAACAAGCATAGCATATTTTAGGGCCTGTAAGAATGGCTAGAGTGTAGGTTTGTTTTAGGAAGAGGGAAATGATCACACAAGACTCTGGAGAGAAATTTTTTAAAACAGAGCCAGATCCTGAAGGACCATGTAAACAAAGTTAAGAAGTTTGAAGTTTATTCTATGATCTATAGGGAACCACTGAATGAGTTGAGCAGAGAATGATGTAATCAGATTTATACTTTAGAAAAATCACTGGCTACAGCAGAAAGAATTAAGTAGAGTGCAAAGTGGAGATGGGGATCTGCTCTCAGGTGATTGCAATGATGGAAGCAAGCGATAAAGGTGGTCTGAACAGAGGCAGCAGCAGCAGAGATGGAAAGAACTGAACCAATTTGAGACATATTTGGGAAGCAGAGTTGATGACTCTCGGTGTTTGTTAGAAATAGGAGTGGAAATGGGAAGAGGAGTCCGGGAAAATTGCCAGTTCTCACCTAGGCAGTGGGTGCTGGTGCCATTCACTAAGATAGGAAGCTTAGACACACAGAGCAGCAGCTTAAGAAGAAGCCAATGGGGGAGAGAGAAGAGGCTAGGATCCAGAAGCCAGCCGTATCCCCCGAGGAAGCCCACAGCCATCCACATGCAGGGAGGTACCATCTCACCTGAATGCAGACTGAAGCACTGATTGATATATCCTGCCAGACACTCACCAGAGATGGTGATTTGGGGACCAAAGTGAGAACAGGACTGTTTATTACTTCAGAGTCTGCAGAAAAGACACCACAATTTCCAGAATTTATCCCCAGGGACAGAGGAAGTCTACTCCCACTGAAAAACTTTTAAATTGTGTTTTTGTGGCAGGCCATGCATCGTGGATTCAACATGCTAATTACAGCTACATGAAAGTGTACTCTCCAAATCGAAGATACACGTTCTATTCAAGCACACATACAACACTTATCCAAATCGATCCCATACCAGTCACAAAGACAGCACGAAATTTTTCAAAAATCTGATGTCATAGAATACATTTTAACCACATTATCACTAGGTTAGACAACAACAGCAATATAGAAAAGGAGGAATACCACATTTTGATTAAAAGCACCTCCAAACAATTCATGAGTTAAAAAGGAAATGATAACGGAAATTACGAAATATCTAGGCCTGAACAACCATCAAGCTGTTACATATCAGAACGTATGGGGAACAGTTAAAGTGGTTCTTAGGTATAAGTTTGTAGCCTCAAATATTTCTTTAAAAGAGAATTGAAATGAATAAGCATTCACTTCAAGAAAGTGCATTAACTCACTCAAAAAAATTTAGACACCAAAGTCTCATCTTTTTTAATACAAGACATTATTGGGTATATTTTACCATAATAAAAAACGGGGGGAAGGGGAACATTATTGGGTAAATAAACAAACACCTATTGGTCCAAGTAAAATTTATATCAGCCAAGTAATAAAAATGCTGATTTCATTCAATCTGCCTTATTTGCTTTTTTACATCTATATTGATCAAAAACTTCAATGGGTTAGTAGGCATTTGGCTTTTTCACATGTATTAGTATATATAATATCTATATGTACATGCAATATGATTCTCCGTATGTATATATCATAGTCCAACTCGGACATTTTGCCTCTAAATAGAAAACAGCTCTGAGAGAAGTAAGATGAAGGAATAAATAAGGACACGGGCCCAGGGTCAGAGAGCACTGAATTCTGTCTCCACCTTAATCTTGCATCATCTGGGTGACTTTGGCACATCTACGTAACCTCCGAAAACTTCAATTTCCTTCTGTGTAGATTAGAGTTGCTGTGACACCGGTACCAGCCACAAATGATTGTTACAGGTTACTGAATACACAGTGCCGGTATGGTCAGGGCAGGGGGGTGGGGAGGCACTTGTGGGTGTTTTTGTTTGTTTACCATTCTAACAAGTATTAAGTGACATTATGTTTTACTAAGAGACTGCTATAAACTGAAGGTTTGTATCCTGCAAAATTCATCTGTTGAAAATACTAACTCACAATGTGGTGATATTTGGAGTTGGGGCCCTTGGGGGTGACTACGAAGGTGTAGCCCTCGTGAATGGACGAGTGCCGTTATAAGACCTTAGAGAGACACTTCACCCATTCCTGGAAGCTCATAGCGAGATGGCCGTTTATGAACCAGGAAGCGAGTTCTCGTCAGACACTACGAATCTGCCAGCACCTTGATCTTGGACTTCCCGACCTCTATAATTGTAGGAAATACATTTCTGTTGTTTACAAGCTACCCAGTCTATGGTATTATGTTACAGCAGCCCAAATGCGCTAAGACAGAGACATTCGTTATGATAACAGCCCAAGGACCCCTATTCTAGTTGACAAGGGAATAAATATAAACAAGTCCCTAATCAATGACTTCACTAGTTGTTTTTCTTTCTTATCCAACTGGGTGAATTGCTGAAATATAGGTATGGGTGCACAAATATACACAGACACACAAGCAAGTCTCGCCACTTTTGTCAAGCGCACCCTTTTGGACTATCACGGGAGACTTTCTTCTAGGACTTGAGGAGTAGCGTGTACCCTTTTACACTTTTCCAAAGAGGAATAAGCAAGACTTGTAAGATTTGGTCGGCAGAATAATGACTCCCAAAGATGCCCATGTCCTAATCTACTGAACCTGTGAATTTGTGACAATACATTTCATGGCAAGGGGGATCTAATGCTGCAGATGGAAGTAAAGCGGCTGATCAGCAGGTCCTGAGATGAGGACGGTATCCTTGGTTATCCCAGTGAGCCCAATGGAATCGCAAGGCATCTTTAGAAATAAAAGAGGGAGAGAGGAGACTCAGAGTCAGTGGGACGCAGCAAGAGAAAAACTCCACCTGTCATTTGCTGGTTTTGAAGATGGAAGCAGGTCACATACCAAGGAATGTGGGCAGACTCTAGAAGCCAGAAAAAAGCCAGGGAACAGATTTTCCCCTAAGCCTTCAGAAGGAACGCAGCCTTGCCAATGCCTTAATTTTAGTGAGACCAATTTTGGACTTCTGACCTCCAGAAGCTGAAGAGAATAAATCCGTATTGTTTTAAGCCACTGAGTTTGAGATAATTTGTTACAGTGGTAGCAGGAAACTAATACATAAGAGTTCCTTACAAGGAAAGAAAGATGAGGTGGCCCCTCACTGGATACATTTCTGAAAGGACTTTCTTTCCATTAATCCACAAAATCAGACTATGTTTGTGATCCCTGCCTTGGTTACAGTTTCTCAGAATTCAGTCCTGGGACATCTCATCCCTCTGTGTTCTCCCTGACTCTGTAACTTCATCCACATTCATGGTTTTAGATGCCTTTTTTTTTTTTTTTTTTTTGCGATACGCGGGCCTCTCACTGTTGTGGCCTCTCCCGCTGCAGAGCACAGGCTCCGGACGCGCAGGCTCAGCGGCCATGGCTCACGGGCCCAGCCGCTCCGTGGCATGTGGGATCCTCCCGGACCGGGGCACGAACCCGTGTCCCCTGCATTGGCAGGCGGACTCTCAACCACTGCGCCACCAGGGAAGCCCCTAGATGCCATTTTTATATAGGGCTGATCCACAAGTTTGAATCTCTCACTCAGCCCTCCTTTCAGAGCTCCAGGCCAGAATATCTTCACTTGGGTATCTCACAGGGATCTCAAGCTACACGGATCCAACACTGAACTTTTCATTTTCTACTCTCCACTCTCCATCCTCACACCCCCAGCCTGCCTTTCCCTAGACTTCCCCAATTGCTCATGATAGAAAGTAGTCAGAAAACATTTGACACCTTTTCTCAACCTCCGATTACCGAGTCTTGCCAAGTCTGTCCTCAAATATGTTTCTAATTCACTCAGTTCTTGCCACGTTTTGTCACCACCCTAGTCCAAGCTATCATCATCTTTTCCCTGAACTACTGTAACAGCCTCCTAACACCCCTGCTTCCCCCAATAGCCCTCCAGTTCATTCTCCACACTGCAGCCAGAGTGATTTTTTTTTTTTTTGGCCCGCCTCGCGGCTTGTGGGATCTTAGTTCCCTGACCAAGGATCGAACCTGGGCCCTCAGCAGTGAAAGTGCAGAGTCCTAACCACTGGACCACCAGGGAACTCCCAGAGTGATCTTCCAAAATATGAATAAGATGATCCATGCCTCTGCTTAAGACCCTTTCAGGGCTTCCCATTGCTTGTACAAGAATATCCAAACCTGCTCTTTTCTGGCTGGAATCATGGAGGGTGCAGAAGAGGAAAAAAAGAAGTTCTTACTGTACCAGAAACCGTTCAGAAAAAGCAAATAAATTTCACAGAGCTGAAGATCAAGCTCCTGAGAAGTTATCCAAAAGATGCTTTGAAAGGCAAGGAGGAAGTTTATCAATGAAAAGGCTAAGCACTGTTACAAGGAATACAGGCAGATGTACAGAAGCAATATTCGAATGGCTAGGAGGGCAAGAAAAGCTGGCCACTTCTGTGTGCCTGAGGAATCCAGATTGGCACTTGTCATCAGGATCAGAGGTAGCAATGGTGTGAGCTCAAAGGTCCGAAAGGTGCTGCAGCTTCTTCGCCTCCTCCAGGTCTTCAGTGACACCTTTGTGAAGCTCAACGAGGCTTCAGTCAACATGCTGAAGATTGTGGAACCATGTATTGCATTGGGGGTACCCAAACCTGAAGTCAGAGAAGGAACTGATCTACAAGTTTGGCTACGGCAAAAGCAACAAGAAGTGAATTGCCCTGACAGATAACACATGGATTGCTCCATCACTTAGTAAATGTGGCATCATCTGCATGGAGGATCTGATTCATGAGATCTGTTCTGTTGGAAAACGTCTCAGAGAAGCAAACAACTTCCCGTGACCCTTCAAATTGTCTTCTCCACTAGGTGTAATGAAGAAAAAGGCCACCCATCTTCTAGAAGGTGGAGACGCTGACACCAGATCAATAGGCTTATTAGAAGGATGAACTAAGGCATCTACCTTGATTATTTCTGTAATCTGGTCAGTTAATAAACGGTGACTGCTTTCAAATTGAAAGAAAAAGACAATCCAAACCCTTGAGCATGGCTTAAAAGGCCCCGCATGATCCTCATTCACCTCTCCAAATCTACCTCATGCCACTACCCCTGTGCAGCCGCTACCCCTGTGCAGCCGCTACCCCTATGCAGCCACACTGACCTGCTTTTAATTCCTCGAAGATTCCCACCCCCCTCCAACCTCAGGGCCTTCATACAAGCTATTCCTTCTGCCTGGAACACGTGTCTCCTAACTTTCCACATGACTCTTCAACCATCAGGTTTCATCAGAGAGATCTCCTCCAACTTAAAGCAGTTCTCATAACATCCTGTTATTTTCTTCCATAGCTCTTATCAAAATCATTAATTACACACACACTTAATTGTTTAATGCCTGTAACCCTTACTGGTCTGTACACTCCCCAGACCATGTCCGCTGTGTTCATCTCTGCATTGCTCACCCCAGGCACAGAGTCTGACACATAGTAAGTGCTCAGCAATGTTTGATAAAGGAATAAATTAATAAATGAATGATGAATTTGGATGGAGTAAGCAGAATTTTTAAAATCTTATGTCACCTTTTAGAAATTATTTCTTCCTCTGTCTCCCACCAGATTCTCTTTGCCACTTACTCTTCCCTTCCCTAGCCAGTGCCTATGCTCCAAAACCTTTCTGCAGTATCAAAATACATCTATCCTGCCACATTCCTACAGGGACTCTGCCCTCTTCTGGCCAATATGGGAACTGATTCCACTTTACTGGAGCTTAAGGATTTATTTTCCTTCTCGGATATTTTTATCTTAATCAGCAACTTCTGGAAAACCAAGAGCTTGGCCCAAAATAAAGTCCTCAAATCCATTTGTTTAGTAATGTGTATAAATAAAGTCCATTAACATATTCACGAGTGATGAATCCTAAATATAACCACGGCAGATGTCACTCGTTAATCCAGCACCTGTTTATTAACTATCTACTCTGGCTGTGAAACTTAGAACTTTTCAAGGAGCCCCAGACCCAACAGGGGAGAAAGATATTGTAACTAAGTTAATGAAACTGTCCCCTCTGTAGACCACTTCCCATCTCACTTCCCCCAGACCAGGACACTGGGGAGGAAGATGATCCCTGGGCTAAAAATTTCATCAGCTCCTATACATTATGGCACATGTAAGACCTTCTCATGCTCCCATCATGACTGAGAGAGTATCATTTCTAATAAAGGTTAGAGGTAGGATCAAGAAAAAGAACTGACACAACTCTGCAAGACTCCAGGAGGGTGCTTAGAAAATCGTTGCTTTCTAGACGACATTGCCTTTGAGAATTGTTAGTGCTTGTATGTGTGTGATCCAACAGTTAATTGTGGGACCAGAGGAAATACTTGTTGGACAAAATGTCTGCCACTCCCCCTAGCAGGGAGACCTGAAAAGCAGTCTGGATTTGGGACACCCACGGCCGCCCTGGGCTACTCTGAGGTACTTGAAATTCCAGAGGCCACCTTGGATTGGCCTGCTGGTGCCACCCCTTCCCACCACTCTCCCTCATTCCACTCCCAGCCCTGGGCATTATTATAGGCTGAAAAACTCAGACTTCGGGAAATGCAATGCTAGGGAAGAGGGATGGACCCGGGAATAAAACCAAATCCTGTGTATAAGGGTAGGATTTCCCAAAAGGTGGGTGGAGTTTCTCCCATGGGAGTTTAGAAACAAGAGGCATTTTTTTAAGAAAGGCACATATATGAGGACAGAGGTGTAAGGCTGGGTATGGAACACTGATGAGAAAACACCCTGTGAATTGTTCAACTTCTTGGGTTGTTTTCTCTTAGACTATGGGAAATGCTGTATTTAGTGTATAACATTTAGGGTATTTATTTTTATATTATAGATTATTTATAATTATATTAGATTATTATTAGATTAGATTATTATTATTATATAACTGGTATGTTATATTAAGATAATAATATTAATATACTATATATTATTATTACAACCCTCCATGTGGTAATTCTTTTTAGATACACCAACCCTTCAATAAAATCTGATTTACCCAGAAATCATTGTATGAGAATGTTGAGGTAAATATAGGTATAATGCGGTGTAATTATATTCGTCAGAATCTTTTGGTGGCTGCAAATCAAACTGGCTTAAGTGAAAAGATGAATTCATTGGATCATTGAACTAAAAATCCAGGTGCTCAAACTAAATATTCAAGAATCTCTCTTTCCTTCTCTTAAGCGTAATTTCCTCTGTGTTGTCTTTATTTTCAAGTGGTTACTCCCATAGATGGGTGGAATGGCTACTAGTAGCTCCAATTTAGCAACTCCAACAAAATCAGAGCTTCTATTTCCAAAATGTTTCAGAAACTGTATTAGGCAGATACCTATTTGCTCCACTTGTCCAATCTCAAACCAATCACTGTGGACAGGAATGGCCAAACCTGGGTAAAATGTCCATCTCCAGAGCAAGGGGATTAAGTCAGGTCCTTGAACCACATAAACCAAATCTAAAATGACACATCCGGATGAAAGATACATAACATTTTAAAATAGATATGTTATATCAGGTACTGATAAGTCTTCTAAATAAAAATTTATATTTTTATTTAGTTTCAATATAAAAATATAGCAAAGTAAAAGAATAGAGGAGTGATCCAGCAATCCCACTCCTGGGCATATACCCAGACAAAACTATAATTCAAACAAATACATGCACTTAAATTCACAGCAGCACTATTCACAATAGCCAAGACATGGAAACAACCTAAATGTCCATTGACAGATGAATGGATAAAGAAGATGTGGTACATATATACAATGGAATACTACTCAGCCATAAAAAAGAATGAAATAATGCCATTTGCAGCAACATGGATGCAACTAGAGATTATCATACTAAGTGTAAGTCAGAAAGAGAAAGACAAATACCATAAGTGAACCTATCTACAAAACAGAAACATGGACATGGAGAACAGACTGGTGGTCGCCAAGGAGAAAGGGGTTGGGAGAGGGATGGAGTGGAAGGTTGGGTTAGCAGATGTAAGCTTTTATATATAGAATGGATAAACAACAAGATCCTACTGTATAGCACAGAGAACTATATTCAGTATGCTACGATAAACCATAATGGAAAAGGATATTAAAAAAGTATACATGTATAACTGAATCATTTTGCTGTACAGCAGTAATTAACACCATATTGTAAATCAACTATACTTTAATTTTAAAAATTGCTAAAGAAAAAAAAGTAATAGAGGAGGACAAAGTTCGCTTTTTAGAAAGAGTCAGCAGGGAATGAGGTCAGGACTAGTGGTTGGCTCTGGCATAGAGGGTTTCAGTTATGGGCAATGAGAAGGACAAAAGCTCCGAGGGTGACATGTGCTGGGAGTATCTGACAGTGGAAGGCCCCTGTGGCTGAAATACAGCAAGCAAAGAGTAAACGGCAGGCAATGAAGAAAGAGAGGGGGAGAGGGGGCAAATGAGGGACCGCCTTGTAGACCATGGCAAAGACCGTAACCTTTATTCTAAATGGAGCAGGAAGGCATTGAAGTAATTTGAGCTCAGGATCAACATGTTGCTACTTATGTTTTAAGAGGATGACTGCCTACTGTTATAGACTTTAGGAGGCATCAGGGGAGGGAAGAGTGGAACCAGATGACTGAGGAGGCACAGAGCACCAACAAAAGATGAAAGATAACAGTGGCTTTGGTTACGATAGTGGTGGTAGAAGCTGGATACATGGTCAAATTCAAGAATTATCTTTGAAGTCAATGCCAATAGGATTAGGAGATGGATTTGATAGAGGATGTGAAAGAAAGGGGTCCAGGATGATTTCAAGGATTCTTGCTGGAGGAAGCAAGGGCTCCATGGAGGTAACACTATGTAAAGAATACTGGCAGCATGTCACACCACCACACACACACATTTTATTGAAGAGCTCATGAACTCTATTACTTACGATCTGGCACTCAAGGCCTGCACGTGTCTGGTAATCCCAAACACTGCTCTCAAGGCTAACATCCTTCAGGCCTGCAGGGAAACACCTCTTGCCTCATATCCTTGAACTATACGCATACGACTGTCCTGAAGGTATACAGGTTATGCTATTCCCAGTGCTGGAGGTGAAACACTGCTTTGAGCGAGAAGAGGATTGGAGCAGTGGAAGTTCTCAGGTAAGAGAGACAAATAACCTTGTCATACCTTTCCTCTTACATAAATAGCATCATTTCCCAGCAGTACTGAGCATCAATTTTTTTGCTTCTCTTGATGCTCCAATTTGTGGCCTGGAAGATACCCACCAACTATCTCATTATTCAAAACTGTTGCATATGGTTTCTGAAAAAACAACTGGCAATATTTTAAACATTGTCATTACTCTTAAACTTACAGATGTAGACCTAGATCTAACTAATGCATGAACTATGATACTGATTATTTACATTGGTAATTAGATGAACATTGAACTCTAGATTTGCAAATGGTTTTACTTTTATGAAAATACCTAGTAAGATTTAATTAACTTTTCCAAAACATTTAAATTTAAATATATGTAAATTAGGCACAGAGCCCTGCAGAGGTAAGCCTTGAACTTTAGCTCTGTGAAGGGATCAGCTGCATTTCTTTATCCCATGGTCAAACTGCCATGGGTATCCCAGCACCAGTCCACTGGTATGAACATTTTTTGGAGATGGACTAGTTTTAGTTTAATAATTTTGATTTAAAATTTTGATATGCATTAATTATCATATGTATTTTTGCCTTTAAATTTTGTAGACAATTTAAACTACTTAGAAGAAATAACTTTCGTGAAAAGACAGAAATAATTTTAACTTTTTGACTTTATATTTACTCTAATATGCACTCATGAATAGATCCAATTTTGTATCCACTGAATACACCCACATTTTATTGTTTAATCCTTTAGAGTCTAACTGCCAATATGACACAAATTAAATGAAAACCTTTATTACAACGTGATAAATGACTTTGCTAAAGTCAAGAAAAATCTGTTTTATGGAATAACTATATAAAAATATACACAATAATATGTACTGATAATAACATGTGAATTATGCATATCTTTTATTTATTTATTTATTTTTATAAGCAGGTTCTTATTAGTTATCCATTTTATACATATTAGTTATATATGTCAATCCCAATCTCCCAGTTCATCCCATCACCTCCACCACCACCCCCACCACTTTCCCCCCTTGGTGTCCATACGTTTGTTCTCTACATCTGTGTCTCTATTTCTGCCTTGCAAACCGGTTCATCTGTACCATTTTTCTAGATTCCACATATATGTGTTAATATATGACATTTGTTTTTCTCTTTCTGACTAACTTCACTCTGTATGACAGTCTCTAGGCCCATCCACATCTCGACAAATGACCCAATTTCTTTCCTTTTTATGGCTGAGTAATATTCCATTGTATATATGTACCACACCTTCTTTATCCATTCATCTGTCGATGGACATTTAGGTTGCTTCCATGCCCTGGCTATTGTAAATAGCATTGCAATGAACATTGGGGTACATGTGTCTCTTTGAATTATGGTTTTCTGTGGGTATATGCCCAGTAGTGGGATTGCTGGGTCATATGGTAATTCTATTTTTAGTTTTTTAAGGAACCTCCATACTGTTCTCCATAGTGGCTGTATCAATTTACATTCCCACCAACAGTGCAAGAGGGTTCCCTTTTCTCCACACCCTCTCCAGCATTTGTTGTTTGTAGATTTTCTGATGATATCCATTCTAACTGGTGTGAGGTGATACCTCATTGTAGTTTTGATTTGCATTTCTCTAATAATTAGCGATGTTGAGCAGCTTTTCATGTGCATCTTGGCCATCTGTATGCCTTCTTTGGAGAAATGTCTATTTAGGTCTTCTGCCCATTTTTTGACTGGGTTATTTGTCTTTTTAATATTGAGCTGCATGAGCTGTTTATATATTTTGGAGATTAATCCTTTGTCCGTTGCTTTATTTGCAAATATTTTCTCCCATTCTGAGGGTTGTCTTTTCGTCTTGTTTATAGTTTCCTTTTCTGTGCAAAAGCTTTGAAGTTTCATTAGGTCTCATTTGTTTATTTTTGTTTTTATTTCCATTACCCTAGGAGGTGGGTCAAAAAGGATCTTGCTGTGATTTACGTCAAAGAGTGTTCTTCCTATATTTTCCTCTAGAATTTTATAGTGTCTGGTCTTACATTTAGGTCTTTAATCCATTTTGAGTTTATTTTTGTGTATGGTGTGAGGGAGTGTTCCAATTTCATTCTTTTACATGTAGCTGTCCAGTTTTCCCAGCACCACTTGTTGAAGAGACTGTCTTTTCTCCATTGTGTACCCTTGCTTCCTTTGTCATAGATTAGTTGACCACAGGTGCAAGGGTTTATCTCTGCATTTTCTATCCTGTTCCATTGATCTATATTTCTGTTTTTGTGCCAGTACCATATTGTCTTGATTACTGTAGCTTTGTAGTATACTCTGAAGGCAGGGAGTCTGATTCCTCCAGCTCCGTTTTTTTCCCTCAAGACTGCTTTTGTTATTCGGGGTCTTTTGTGTCGTCATACAAATTTTAAGATTTTTTGTTCTAGCTCTGTAAAAAATGCCATTGGTAATTTGATAGGGATTGCAATGAATCTGTAGATTGCTTTGGGTAGTATCGTCATTTTCACAATATTGATTCTTCCAATCCAAGAACATGGCATATCTCTCCATCTGTTTATGTCATCTTTGATTTCTTTCATCAGTGTCTTATAGTTTTATGAGTACAGGTCTTTTACCTCCTTAGGTAGGTTTATTCCTAGGTATTTTATTCTTTTTGATGCAATGGTGAATGGGATTGTTTCCTTAATTTTTCTTTCTGATCTTTTGTTGTTAGTATATAGGAATGCAAGAGATTTCTGTGCATTAATTTTGTATCCTGCAACTTTACCAAATTCATTGATTAGTTCTAGTAGTTTTCTGGTGGCATCTTTAGGAATCTCTATGTATAGTATAATGTCATCTGAAAACAGTGACAGTTTTACTTCTTCTTTTCCAATTTGTATTCCTTTTATTTCTTTTTCTTCTCTGATTGCCATGGCTAGTACTTCCAAAACTATGTTGAATAATAGTGGCAAGAGTGGACATCCTTGTCTTGTTCCTGATCTCAGAGGAGATGCTTTCAGTTTTTCACCACTGAGAATGATGTTTGCTGTGGGTTTGTCGTATATGGGCTTTATTATGTTGAGGTAGGTTCCTCAACATAATATGCCCACTTTCTGGAGAGTTTTTATCATAAATGGGTGCTGAATTTTGTCAAAAGCGTTTTCTGCATCTACTGAGATGATCATATAGTTTTTATTCTTCAATTTGTTAATATGGTGTATCACACTGATTGATTTGCAAATATTGAAGAATCCTTGCATCCTTGTGATAAGTCCCACTTGATCATGGTGTATGATCCTTTTAATGTGTTGTTGGATTCTGTTTGCTACTATTTTTTTGAGGGTTTTTGCATCTATATTCATCAGTGATATTGGTCTGTGATTTTTTTTTGTAGTATCTTTGTCTGGTTTTGGTGTCAGGGTGACGGTGGCTTCATAGAATGAATGTGGGAGTGTTCCTTCCTCTGCTATTTTTTGGAAGAGTTTGAGAGAGATGTGTGTTAGCTCTTCTCTAGATGTTTGATAGAATTCACCTGTGAAGCCAGATGGTCCTGGATTTTGTTTGTTGGAAGATTTTTAACCACAGTTTCAACTGCATTACTTGTGATTGGTCTGTTCATATTTTCTATTTCTTCCTGGTTCAGTCTTGGAAGGTTATACCTTTCTATTTGTCCATTTCTTCCAGATTGTCCATTTTATTGGCATAGAGTTTCTTGTAATAGTCTCTTAAGATGTTTTGCATTTTTGTGATGTCCATTGTAACTTCTCCTTTTTCATTTCTAATTTTATTGATTTGAGTCCTCTCCATCTTTTTCTTGATGAGTCTTTAGGTTTATTAATTTTGTTTATCTTCTCAAAGAACAAGCTTTTAGTTTTATTGATCATTGCTATTGTTTCCTTTGTTTCTATCTCATTTATTTCTGCTCTGATTTTAAGATATCTTTCCTTCTACTAACTTTGGGTTTTGTTTGCTCTTCTTTCTCTAGTTCCCTCAGGTATAAGGTTAGATTGTTTATTTGAGATTTTTTTCTTGTTTCTTGAGGTAGGATTGTATTGCTTTTGCTGCATCCCATGGGTTTTGGATCACCGTGTTTTTGTTGTCATTTGTCTCTAGGTTTGCTTTTATTTCCTCTTTGATTTCTTCAGTGATCTCTTGGTTGTTAAGTAGTGTATTGTTTAGCCTCCATGTGTTTGTGCTTTTTACGTTTTTTTCCCTGTAATTTATTTCTAATCTCATAGCATTGTGGTTGGAAAAGATGCTTGATATGATTTCAATTTTCTTAAATTTACCAAGGCTTGATTTGTGACCCAAGATATGATCTATCCTGGAGAATGTTCCAGGTGTACGTGAGAAGAAAGTGTAATCTGCTGTTTTTGGATGGAATGTCCTATAAATATCAATTAAATCTATCTCGTCTATGGTGTCATTTAAAGCTTGTGTTTCCTTATTAATTTTCTGTCTGGATGATCTGTCCATTGGTGTAAGTGAGGTGTTAAAAATCCCCCACTATTATTGTATTACTGTCGATTTCGTCTTTTATAGCTGTTAGCATTTGCCTTATGTATTGTGGTGCTCTTATGTTGGATGCATATATATTTATAATTGTTATATCTTCTTCTTGGATTCATCCCTTGATCATTATGTAGTGTCCTTCCTTGTCTCTTGTAACATTCTTTATTTTAAAGTCTATTTTATCTGATATGAGTATTGCTACTCCAGCTTTCTTTTGATTTCCATTTGCATGGAATATCTTTTTCCATTCCCTCACTCTCAGTCTGTATGTGTCCCTAGGTCTGAAGTGGGTCTCTTGTAAACAGCATATATACAGGTCTTGTTTTTGTATCCATTCAGTGAGCCTGTGTCTTTTGGTTGGATCATTTAATCCATTCATATTTAAGGTAATTATCAATATGTATGTTTCTATTACCATTTTCTTAATTATTTTGGGTTTGCTTATGTAGGTCCATTTCTTCTCTTGTGTTTCCCACTTAGAGAAGTTCCCTTAGCATTTGTCGTAGAGCTGGTTTGGTGGTGCTGAATTCTCTTAGCTTTTGCTTGCCTGTAAAGCTTTTGATTTCTCTGTCGAATCTGAAAGAGATCCTTTCCAGGTAGAGTAATCTTGGTTGTAGGTTCTTCCCTTTCATCACTTTAAATATATTGTGCCACTCTCTTCTGGTTTGTAGAGTTTATGCTCAGAAATCAGCTGTTAACCATATGGGAGTTCCCTTGTATGTCATTTGTCATTTTCCCCTTGTTGCTTTTAATAATTTTTCTTTGTTTTTAATTTTGTCAATTTCATTATTATGTGTCTCAGCGTGTCTCTCCTTGGGTTTATCCTGCCTGGGACTCTCTGTGCTTCCTGGACTTGGGTGGCTATTTCCTTTCCCATCTTAGGGAAGTTTTTGACTATAATCTCTTCAAATATTTTCTAGGGTCCTTTCTCTCTCTCTTCTCCTTCTGGGACTCCTATAATGTGAACGTTGGTGTATTTAATGTTGTCCCAGAAGTCTCTTAGGCTGTCTTCATTTCTTTTCATTCTTTTTTCTTTATTCTGTTGCGCGGCAGTGAATTCCACCATTCTGTCTTCCAGGTCACTTATCTGTTCTTCTGTCACAGTTATTCTGCTATTGATTCCTTCTAGTGTATTTTTCATTTCAGTTATTGTATTATTCATCTCTGTTTGTTTGTTCTTTAATTCTTCTAGGTGCTTGTTCTTTAATTCTTCTAGGTCTTTGTTAAACATTTCTTGCATCTTCTCGATCTTTGCCTCCATTCTTTTTTTTCTTTTAACATCTTTATTGAAGTATAATTGCTTTACAATGGTGTGTTAGTTTCTGCCTTATAACAAAGTGAATCGGCTATACATATACATATATCTCCATATTGCCTCCCTCTTGCGTCTCCCTCCAGGTGGTCGCACCTCTTGGTGGTCACAAAGTACCGAGCTGATCTCCCTGTGCTATGTGGCTGCTTCCCACTAGCTATCTATTTTATATTTGGCAGTGTATATATGTCCATGCCAGTCTCTCACTGCATCCCAGCTTATCCTTCCCACTCCCCGTGTCCTCAAGTACATTCTTTGTCTGCATCTTTATTCCTATACTGCCCCTAGGTTCTTCAGAACCTTTTTTTTTTTTTTTAGATTCCATAGATATGTGTTAGCATACGGTATTTGTTTTCCTCTTTCTGACTTACTTCACTCTGTATGACAGACTCTAGGTCCATCCTTTGCCTCCATTCTTTTTCCGAGGTCCTGGATCATCTTCACTATCATTATTCTGAATTCTTTTTCTGGAAAGTTATCTATCTGCAGTTCATTTAGTTGTTTTCCTGGGGTTTTATCTTGTTCCTTCATCTGGTACATTTTCTTCTGCCTTTTCATTTTGTCTAACTTTCTGTGAATGTGGTTTTTGTTCCACAGGCTGCAGGAGTGTAGCTCTTCTTGCTTCTGCTGTCTGCCCTCTGGTGGATGAGGCTTTCTAAGAGGCTTGTGCAAGCTTCCTGATGGGAGGGACTGGTAGTGGGTAGAGCTGGGTGTTGCTCTGGTGGGCTGAGCTCAGTAAAACTTTAATCTGCTTGTCTGCTGATAGGTGGGGCTGAGTTCCCTCCCTGTTGGTTCTTTGGCCTGAGGAGACCCAGCACTGGAACCTACAGGCTCTTTGGTGGGGCTAATGGTGGACTCCAGGAGGGCTCATGCCAAGGAGTACTTCCCAGAACTTCTGCTGCCAGTGTCCTTGTCCCCATGATGAGCCACAGCCACCCCCCACCTCTGCAGGAGACCCTCCAACACTAGCAGGTAAGTCTGGTTCAGTCTTCTATGGGGTCACTGCTCCTTCCCCCGGGTCCTGGTGCACACACTACTTAGTGTGTGTCCTCCAAGAGTGGAGTCTCTCTTTCCCCCAGTCCTATCGAAGTCCTGCGATCAAATCCTGCTAGGCTTCAAAGTCTGATTCTCTGGGAATTCCTCCTCCCGTTGCTGGACCCCCATGTTGGGAAGCCTGACGTGGGGCTCAGAACATTCACTCCAGTGGGTGGACTTCTGTGGTATAATTGTTCTCCAATTTGTGAATCACCCACCCTGCGGTTATGAGATTTGATTTCATTGTGATTTTGCCCCTCGTACCATGTCATTGCAGCTTCTCCTTTGTCTTTGGATGTGGGGTATCTTTTTTGGTGAGTTCCAGTGTCCTCCTGTCAATGACTGTTCAGCAGTTAGTTGTGATTCCGGTGCTCTCACAGGAGAAAGTGAGCTCATGTCCTTCTACTCCGCCATCTTGAACCAATCTTTCTGCATATCTTTTTTTACTACTCATCTAAATATTTCCAGCCTATAAATTAAATGGTGCTTAGTAATGATGGTTAAATTAAATTCAGCCATCTTCAATATTTTGCCAAATTTCAGTCTTATAAAACTAATGTCTCATATTTTTTATTCTGTTACTGTATACCTTTGACAAGGGAAGAAGATAGAACATATTTTATTCAACCATTGATTGGTTTGATTTATAACTTAAACATTTGGACATGTGGTATGTGGATGTCCATTTGTGCTCTTGCCTGAGCCCTGCAAATGATAGGGGCAGCCTCGTTCAAAATATCAAGAGAGTACCAAGAAGAGTGTGATTAACTCTGGAAGGTCAAGGAAGGTTCCACTGAGGAGCTGGTGTTCGACTGGATCATCAAGGATGGTTAGAAGCTCAACAGGCAGAGGAAGGAAGGGCATTCAGAGAGTAGGAACAGCACATGCAAAGCTGAGTGATCATGCACTGTGAAATGCAGTATGTGTGACACATTTGGGCATAAAGTTGTGTGGAGATAAGAGAATGGTTGGGCATGGAGCTAGAGATAAGACTTGGAGAAAGACATCTAGAGCAGATATACATCATCTACAGCTTTTATTCATTCAGAAATATCTGTTTTGAGTACTTGCCACTTGCCAGGCACTAGGCTAGACGCTGGAGGTACAACCACAAACCAGGCAGCAATTTTGCTCTCTAGGAGTTTATGTGGAGAGTGTAGTGGAGAAAGATGTTGTGTCACAGTCACTGTGCATGTCTTAGGAAGTACCTGGAGGAAGGGATCCTGGGACAAATATCTTTGCAGTTCTAACCAGCCCAGCATCTTAAACCAAGAAAGTACTCCACAAATTCAATTGCTGAATTAAAGTGAAAAAATTACTACTGGCATATGTGAATTTATCCTTAAGGCTATATTGCAGGAAGCACAATTGTGAACTATTCCCGAAGGTCTCAAGTCTGAGGGATGCAGGGAATCCATTAGCTCAGTGTTAGAAATGCTTTGAGGGAGTTGAAGCCTTGCAAACAATAAACTATTAATGAAAATTAAAATAATAACAAATTATTATTACCACAAGGGGGGAAAGCAGGGCGTGGGATGAACCAGGAGATTGGGATGGACATATATACACTAATATGTATAAAATAGATAACTAATAAGAACCCGCTGTATAGCACAGGGAACTCCACTTCACTTCGCTGTACAGTAAAAATTAACATTGTAAAAAAACTATACCCCAATTTAAAAAATATTGTGAGTATACAACCCAAGGGTGTTTAATTCCTATTTGAAAAAAATATTATTACCAATAATAACAGCTGCCATTTATCAGTCATTTAATATGTGCTGATCACTATGTTAAGTGCTCTTCATGAATGGTCTCTACAATCTCTTGCTTCTCACACCAACTCTTTGACATAGATGGAGATACTGAAGGACAGCAACATGAATTAACCAGCCCTGATACAGCTAATAAGCAATAGATCAGAAGTTCAAATCCAGGTCTGCCTGGATCTAGAGAGACCTGGAAGGTGTCCTTTACACACACACACACACACACACACACACACACACACACACACACACACACACACGGAACAGACAGAGCTTTTAAAATAGTCCAAAGAACTGTGATCACCCTCAAAATGCACCGCCTTGTGATTTTTTTTCTCTCCTGGCAATTCTACAAGATTTGGACAGTGGCCACATCTATATAATAAACAGATGGAATCTGGACTCTTTCCATCTGGCCCATCTCTAAAACATGCTCATCTCAATGGATTGGTGCTGGGGTTTCTGTGGTGGTTTAAGGGAATCTCCGGCCAACAAGGAAACACAGTTACTCAACTGACAGAGCTAAGAGATAAGGGTTTCCTTTCGTAGAGTTCTTAAGTACTGTTACTGTGAGTCTACTTGCCCCACCAAGAAATCAGTTGAGAGACACACTTTTCTTTTCAAATTAGAAGCATTTGCTTCTATTAGAAATGTTTAGAAGAATGGAAATATTCAGAGAAGGGAAAGAATTACTTCTCAGGATACAAAAGCTTGACGAAGAAATTTCCCTACAGATGAATCTTAGTCACTAAGAGCCAGAAGATGATGGGAGAGTTTGCTGAAGAAAGTTGAAGAAGCTAGGCTGCCACGTATGGCTGTACAGGTTGCTCACTGCGGAAAGGTACCAAGCTGAAGTGGCAAGTAAGACTAAAATCTAGCAAGCACTCTGCTTGCCAAATCATGAACACTGGTACAGGCCTGTGTCTGCTCAGGAGGGGAACTTTACTTGAATCTGTATATATTCACCAACTGTACGAGTGAAAGCCCTGCCCTAGGCTCCCTCCACTTTACGGGTGCTGGTGGTGACACTGGGTGTTCATCTCCACTCTTCCGATCTCTCCCGCATTCTGGAGCGTTTGAGAGGCAGGTGGGTATCCCAGCGTTCCAAAGCACAGGTAGAAGTTGGTGCCAGATTGAGTCACAGCCTCTAGCCAGAGAAAAAGACCTGGCAAAGGATATTGCCTTTGAGCATCATCTTCATTTTTCTGAAATCCTGCCTTTGTTTCCAAGAAGCCTGCTAACACTAAGGAACCATTCTTGCTGGAGATGTCTGGTGCCACCTCCCTGCATCACACTCCAGCGAGGGTGCCACGATGATAAGGTCCTCAAGCCAAGATGCAGACCAATTCCCTTCCCCAGGGTCTCCTTCGGTGCTCACTTGTAGGGTATGTGTTACTATCAATACTATTTTTCGTACCACCAACATACTGCTCTTTTCCTCTTTGGGGAGACTAGAAACAAACAAGCAAAACCCAGCTCTTCTGCAACCACAGCACTCACTGCTATGCTTGTATCCAGCTTTTTCTCTGGCAGGTGAAGGTAGGAGGGAACATTCATACTTTCCATTTTTGAAAAGGCCTCCAAGAGCTTTCTGTCTTGGTCCAGACATGTTTCCCTGTGTGTATGTTTACCATGTTTTTATTCATAAATTAGAAAGCTAGGACAGATGTGTTCTATGAACCTCAGCTTCTGAATGAGACTGAATGTTCGTCCGTCTACTCGCTCCACGTTTCTGAGGGGTTGACACCCAATATCCAGGAGCCAACAAGTGGAAACTTGAGTCAATCGCCTGTGTTACAAACTGCATTTTTCTCTCAGCCACAACCTCGGGTGCCTCACGGTGGCTAGTTTAGTTCACTTTCCCACTAAGGCTTGTCCCTGGAAGGCCACAACTGCAGAGTTTCCCACTATAAAGAAGTCTGACTAATTGGTAAACTCAAAACCAACGATAAAGAGGACAGCAATTTTTTAATAAGTCAGTGTCTGCTGACTGGATCTGTACTCAGAGAGCCATGTGGCTTTCTAAGTTGTAAAATTTTCTAACCCAAATCAGAGAGAATTGTGTTAAACTATGTGCTTTGCGGGGAGAGGGGGGAGAAGGTGGATTCAAATAAAAAGCAGGTAGCAAATATAATTTATTTTAAGAAATCTGGACTCAGTTGATACCCCCTACCCCCAATCTTTGAGAGTTCCGGAATTACCTAACACAGGGCCTAGCGCATCATACTTAGTCAAAAGGTTTTTGCCTTGCTCCTATTTTCTCTCTCTCCCTTCATTCTCCCAATCTGTTTCCAGTATTCTCTCGGCTAAAAAATACTTTATTTTTGAGTTCTGATAAAACAGGGTGGCAGGGACTTAAGCCATAGGTTGTTTTTTCCTAAGAAAATGTTTAATAAATGTTTAATAGGTCCAAGACATTGTCCAGAAATCAAAGGAGATACAAAGATAGAGGAACCTTGAATGTGCCCTCAGGGAGTTTCAGCCAAGAGGGAGACCTTGGATGGGTGTTAATCATTGAACAAACATTTTTTAAGTGCTTACTATATGCCAAGCATGCTCTCAACATTGGGGAAACCACAGGGAACAAAGTAAAGACGTGGCTATCATGCTCGTATTCTGGAGAAGAGATTGATGAGAAAGAAATAACTCTTTAATGTGTCTGCTATTATAGTACCAAATAGTGAGTACTGTTCCCCAAATATTGCTGGTTGTCTGCCTGCTGTGCACATGGTGACAGCACGCTTCCCTTCCTCTTTTGGATTTAGGTATAGTCGTATGACTTGTTAGTGCCGGTGACACAGGAGCAGAAATTACTTGTGTCACTTGCCGGCAGAAGCTTCAGGAGCCTGGGCACAGACTACTACATTCCCTTACCACTGCTGTGGTCGTTGTGGAAGCAACATGTTACATGAAGCCTCATCACTCTGAGACCCTGAGGGATTACCACAAGTGGAGCCCCCTGCTGGTCTGAAGTGGACATGTTGCACGAATCAGACATTTTTGTTGTGTTTAGCCACTAATGTTTGGTGATGATCATTACCACAGAATAATCAGAACTTTTCAGGAAAAAGGGAATGGCTAAGTATTCTGTGGAAAAATCAAGCACAATTAAGGGTATTTTTTAAGTGATATGGGCGGAAGCTGTTTCTATTTCAAATAGAGTATAGTTACAGGGGTCCTCTCTGATCAGTTGATATTTGGTCAGACACCTGAAAGAAATCAGAGTGCCAGCCATGAGGATATTTGGGTGAAGAGCATTACAGGCAGATGGAACAGGTAAGTGCAAAGGTCCTGAGACAGGAGCATGCTTGGAGTATCTGATGTGACCAGTGTGGCCAAAGCACAATGAGCAAGGGTAGGAAGTGAATTTGGAAAGGTTAGTGGAGGTTGCAGGTAAGGAGGGCTTTGTGGTCCACATGGACTATATGTAAAGGTCAAGTGCAAAGGAAAGTTAGAGGCATGGGAGATGACAGCAGATGGATGAATGGCACTTGAGCTGGTCATCTTTGACCCTTATCTCTACCTCACCTCTTATATCTGAACTCATGATCAAGTCTTAATTATATATTGGATCTGTTCCCCATGCCCTGCCCCAATCCCACTGCCACTACTTTTGTTCTAGCCTTCTTAGCCTTGACATGAACCACTGCAGTAGCTTTCTAAATGGCCAAGTCCTTTCACTCCTGTAGCCAAAATGAATATTCTATGCTTCAGACTCCAGAAATTTATCCTTCAAAAACTCAAAAGTGATGAAGTCACACAGCCTGGTTATAACCCAGCAGAGGCAACTCCTTAGCATGGAATTTGAGGCCCTCCATCATTATGCCAGCCCACAGGTCCTCCTTTCCAGTCTTGACTCTCACACTTGCCCTCTCTTCCTCCCCTCCAGAATGACCTCACTCCTTATGGCTCCCCACACACCACGTTGTTTCATACCTGGGTATCTTCACACAGCCATTCTCTTGCCTTTCCCACATTTATCTGCCAGCATCACGTTAAACCCTCTTAATTGTGACCTCCTCTGCAAAACCTTCCACAACACTGCCCCCAAAATGGACCCAGTCAGGTTCTTCTCTCTTTTACCTTAGCATTTGGGACGTTATATGCACGATTGCAGCTGGGATGAAGTGTAGGTTTATCTGTTTACGTGACTATCTCGTCTTCTGGTGTGGTTCCTTCTTTGAGGATGAGACCTTGTGATTCCCTTCTCTGATCAGGGCTGGGCTGCTCTCTCCGCACCATGGGGTCTCCCTCCTGGGATTTTTCCAGGCCTTGCATTCTATACCTGTTCTGGGCCCAGTTGCTCACTGTGCTTCCAACTCCTGGGTTTTATTCTTTGTGATCAGCTTTGGGCTTAATAGTTTATTGCAATCCCTGTTTCCAGCCCCAGACTTTGCTTTGAATACCAAAACTTACAATCTTAGGCCTGTTTGGATCAGTCCTGGTACCTGGACAACCACTAAAGCCAGGGTCCTGTCCCCTAGTTCAGCTAGCGTGTGGGCATTGCTTACCTCTGTACACAACAGCTGTTCCACGCAGGATGGCAGAATGAGCTGACCTCCCCTTGCCGAAGGGGATACTCCTTCCTTCTTCTTCACCGTGTACCCTCACCCCCGCCAACCTCTACCTCAGTAGGAGCAAAGTTTCAAAACGTTTGTAAGGTGAGTGGCAGCAGCTTCCCTCAGTAGTTTGGGTGGCCCCACTGGAGCCCACCAGGCTTATTTAACCCACTCCCCCTCTCCCACTCCCTCCCTACCTCCTTTCTCCCTCGAGTTGCTGGAAATGCTTCTGGAGCCATCACTTAGCAATAGAATTAGTAGAATTTGTCCAAGCCTGTCTGAAATAATGGTACAAAAACCACAAGAATGAAGTTGTGTGCTTTTTTAATTTAGTATTTGGCAATTCTTCTCAAACATGCATCCTGATATGGGTGAGGGGCCAGAATGAGCTGTACTCCTTGTCAGACTTTGTTATGTTAGCGTGAATCTCCTCCTGGGGCCATTTTGCCTCAAAGAGTGTGTTTTGAATCTTCTCAGTCTTGGAAAACCCCACAGGAGCTGTGAGTAAGGATGGCGGCGTGCAGGGGCCCGGGTGTGGGCTGGGATGGCTCTTGCCTGCCAGCTCCAGAGTTTCTGGGAAAGCATAATTGTGGCAGGAAGAATTTCTAGGCAATACTGATTTCAGGGAATAAAGGTGGAAGTGAGGAGAAAATAAAGCTCGGAAATGAGAATGAAGGATCAAGAGACCCTCCTTTTCAATGACCCGATTAAGGCCATTACTTACCATTTGACGCAAAGAAGATCCAGCATAGGGATTTTGAGCTGTGCTGTCCATGGTGGCTTCATACCTAGATGGTAGAAGGAGTTCTCAGGTCCCTAGTTGGAAGGAAGGGCACCTAAAGAGATCAGAGATGACACATTTAGGTCTAGATCTCACAAAAGCAAGGGAAGGCCTGACCGTGTCCGTGCAGGCCCCTTCTATTAGATGCCTTATGGTGCCCTAAAAAAATCAACAAGGAGCCTTCAAATGGTAGATGACCAAGCACTTGACACCTTCTCTACTTTCTTATTTTGGCATGGATTAATGGTTCATGATATTGTTTGACAGTGCTTTATTAAAACCAGAACTAACTTCCATTGAATTTTTGCTATGGGTGAGGTTTATTCAGAGACCACTGGGAAGATTCAGTTGGAAAGGTGTACAAGCTTGTTTTCACGTAGAATTGTGTTACTCTCAATGTTCGAAATAAGATCCTCACCCCACCGTAAGGTGATTTCCAGGTCACCCCAGTGAGCAATGGAGAGACAGGAGACACCAAGGAGACAGTCCCTCTGAGAACTGGTCAGAAGGCTAGGCCTGTTTTCTCAACACACTGAGATCACGTGGAAGTTTTTAAGTTCCCAGAGAAGGAAGATAAGCTCAAAAGGTGCCCAAATGGAAATTAGAGCAATTACCAGAGTAGCTGTAATACAGCTGCTACCTCAACTGTGAGGTAAAGGGAAAATACTAAATACCAAACTTTAATTTACATTCATTTAATATAAGAAATATAGTCAATTAATAAGTTATATTTTAATATATCATTATTAATACATTGTCTTAATAATTACACTAAATCATTATTTTATATTAATATGCTATATTAACATAATTGTTGTATTAAGTATGCATTAATTTAATTATTATTAATCTTCAATTTAGTAGATATATGTTTAATCTAGTATACATTAAAGGTACTGGATCAGATATCACCAAACCTTCAAAGACCATATAACAACAGTTCTAACAACTAAAAAAAGGGAGATGATCCCCAGTTCCTTTTATGAAACTAGCAAACTTTTGATATTAAAACTCCACATAGACAGTACAGCTTGAGAAAAATTATATGCTAAGCATAGCTATGAACATAATTGCACAAACATTTAGTAAAACTTAACATTTGTTCATTAATTTTTTACAAAGGAAAGTAAGGAAGAGGAAGAGAGAGGGAAGGAAGAGAAAAAGAAAAAAGAGAGGGAAGGGAGGGAAGGAAAAAGCAAGCAAGAAAGAAACATTATAAATTTGGAGTAAAAAGAAATGTTCTTAACCTGATATAGCTACCTGCCAACAATCTAAAGCAAACATCATTCTAAATGTGAAACATTAGAGGCATGACTTTTTAAAAATTGAGATACACTTGACATATAACATTATATTAGTTTCAGGTGTACAACATCACAGGAGCATTACCTTTAAAGTCAGGGACAGAGGAAGGATGCTCACTATTACTGCTTCTATTCAGGACAGAAATCCATAACAGGAAAAAAAGAGAGAGAGAGAAAGAACTGGAAAAGTGAAACAGGGTGGTCAATAGTAGCCAATGATATGGTTATTGACATATAAAATTGAAGATAATCCATAACTGGTTTAATAAAATTAATGAGAGTTCATCAAAGTTGCTGGAAAGAGAAACAATATATAAAAATAGTAGCTTCATTATACCTAATAAACAACTATTTAGAAAATGTAACTAAAGATCCCATTCACAGTGGCAGCAAAAAGATATAAGGCAGATGATGAATTTAACCAAAGATGTGCAATTCTTAGTGGAAAATATTCAAATGTATTTAAGGACATAAAACCAATAAATGGAAATGTATAGAATTTTTGTTTGTTTTTATAAATTTATTTATCTATTTTTGGCTGCTTTGGGTCTTTGTTGTCACGCACGGGCTCTCTCTAGTTGCAGTGAGCGGGGGCTACTCTTTGTTGTGGTGCGCGGGCTTCTCATTTTGGTGGCTTCTCTTGTTGAGAAGCATGGGCTCTAAGCACACAGGCTTCAGTAGTTGTGGCACACAGGCTCAGTAGTTGTGGCCCGCAGGCTCTAGAGCGCAGGCTTCGTGCTCTGTGGCATGTGGGATCTTCCCAGACCAGGGCTCGAAACCGTGTCGCCTGCGTTGGGAGGTGGGTTCTTAACCACTGCACCACCAGGGAAGTCCCTGGAATGTTAACAGATGGAAAGACTCCATGCTGTAAGAATGTTAATTTTTTCCCAAATTAATCCATAAATGTATCGCCCTTCTAATCCCACTCTTAACAGGGTTTTTGACTAAATTTGACAAGCTAATCCTAAAATACATATGGAAGAATAAAGGACCAAGAGTAATCAAGAAAATTTTGAAAAATAAAAATAAGGAGGGGGACATCTTGCCCTCAAGATTTATTATAAAGCTTTGGTCCTTAGAACAGTGTGATATTAGGACAAATAGATGGACTAATGCAACAGGATAGAAAACCCCAAAACAGACATTCACATATTTCCCAATATGTACTTCTGGTATATGTACTTCTGGTGTCAGGGGGCCCCTGAAAGTGGCATAATAAATAGCGGGGAAAGAATGGGCTATCTAATAAATGAGGCTGAGAAAATTGACTACCCTTACGTTTAAAAAATGAATTCCACATATAAAAATGAATTCCAGGTTTATTCAAAGTCTAACTATGAAATTCAAAACTTTAAAATTATGAGAAGACAATGTGGAGAGTATCAATATATATAGGAATGTCTCTATAACCTTGTAATGCTAGGGAATTTCTTAAATAAAACACAAAATTTACCTCATGAAAGCAACTGAAATTTTCCATATGGCAAAGCTCATCTAAAAATGCAAAGACACACTATTGGAGGAAGATGTTGACGATACAATCAAGAAAATATTATTACACAGAATGTACATGTTTAAAAATCTATAAATTAATCAGGAAAAGACCATCAAATAGAAACCTGGAGGACTTCCCTGGTGGCACAGTGGTTATGAATCCACCTACCAACACAGGGGGCACGGGTTCGATCCCTGGTCCGGGAAGATCCCACGTGCCACAGAGCAATTAAGCCCATGCGCCACAACTACTGAGCCTGCGCTCTAGAGCCCGCGAGCCACAACTACTGAGACCGCGTGCCACAGCTACTGAAGCCTGTGCGTCTAGAGCCCGCACTCCGAAACAAGAGAAGCCACCACAACGAGAACCCTGCGAACCGCAACGAAGAGTAGCCCCCGCTCGCCGCAACTAGAGAAAGCCCATGTGCAGCAACAAAGACCCAACACAGCCAAAAATTAATTAATTAAGAAAAAAAAAGAAAGAAAGAAAGCTGGGTAAATGATCTGAACAAGCAGTTCACAACAAAAGGAAACCAAATGGCAAATAATCACACAGAAAGATTTTCAACTTCCCTGGTAATTACGAAAATGAACATTAAACGAAAGTGGAATAGCACATTATGCTAAGTAATTTGGCAAAAATTAAGAAGTCTGACAACACATGTTATATAAGCTCTGATCAGGCATGAGTTATAATGCTGTTGCTGTGAGTTCAGTGTTAGTGAATCAACAATATACATTAAATAAGATGTCTTTAAACAGAAACATATAGGACAGGTTATGCGTTGATCGGCAGAAATTTAACCCTATATTTCTCCTAGTACTAATGGTCTGATATTCACTAACTCAGTGTTCCCTGGAACTTTATAGAGCCTAACTACCGGGAACAATGAAAATTGACTCTGTGTGTGTGTGTGTGTGTGTGTGTGTGTGTGTGTATATATATATGTATATATATATATATAAAAAATATATTTATTAAATATATATATTTTTTGGCCGTGACGCTGGGCTCACGGGATCTTAGTTTCCGACCAGGGATTGAACCCCAGGCCCCAGCAGTGAAAGCACCAAGTCCTAACCACTGGACCGCCAGGGAATCCCCAACTGTATATTTTAAATCTAAGTTATGGGTATGTGAACATATTTTTAAAAATAGTTTCTTAATGGGCTTCCCTGGTGGCGCAGTGGTTGACAGTCCGCCTGCCGATTCAGAGGACGCGGGTTCGTGCCCCGGTCCGGGAAGATCCCACATGCCACGGAGCGGCTGGGCCCGTGAGCTATGGCCGCTGAGCCTGCGCGTCCGGAGCCTGTGCTCCGCAACGGGAGAGGCCACAACAGTGAGAGGCCCGCGTACCGCAAAAAAAAAAAAAGTTTCTTAAAAGCACATGACTTTTTGTGTGTGTAAGAAATAGTTCACAACTGTAAAGCATTAAAAAAAATAAAAGGCCAGTGGGGCTGATGCTTAGTGAATGACAGGGAGGAGGCAGGCAGGAGCTTGGTCACGAAGGAGCCATAGGCAAATGTAATCTGTCTGAAGTTCATTGAGAACTAGAATAAGTAACTAATACTAGCAAAAGATTTTGCAAGGTTATTTGTTCTTTTCTTCTCCATCCTCTCTTCATCGTGCTTCCTGCAACTTTCCCACCCAGCTCTCAAGAGGTCCAAATAGCTGGAATATCATCTTCAATAGGACTTCACACGGATATCTTATTTTAATGAGGATTCTGACTCCATTTTTTGCCTTAACTGCTGACAGCTTGTAAGCCTCACCTCTCTCTTTCCCTTTTCCCCACATCTGGGCAAACTGATAAAATCTGGGTGTTCCCTCTTTTGGCACTGGTGGGAGTTAAAACCACACAAATCTCCACTCATGCACAGGAACCCTCAGCCCGGACCCACCCTTAAACACCATTAAAACCCCAAGTTCATCTCCTTTCCTTGCTCTCTCAAGCCATTTTCAGACCCACTTGGGGTTTCTGCCCTGCCTTCCCCAGAAAATCCTCAGTTAGGTGAATAATAAACCTTTTCATACCCTCTTGGTGTGTCTCTATACTGGAACCAAATTGTGGATGGGGGTCCATCTTATTTTTCAAAATGGCTATAGCACTTTCAATTTAGAAAAATTATTCCAGGATTAAGAAGGAATTAATATGATTGAGGGCCTTGGGGAAATAAATACATTGAAAGACTACTAAGACTAAGCATAAATTTTAGAATAACTAAAGTATAATTGATGTGCAAACAGAAAGACTCATTTGTTTTTTGGTCCTATATTAAATGCATTGCACTTTAACCTGAGCAGTGTCTTATTCTTATGTTATGGCTAAAGATAAATAGGAGGTTATTTCTTGTTCTGTGCTATTACTTTTCTTATTCATTGCAGAGTCCCACAGCTGTGGATGGAAAGACAAACACCAGTCCCTGAAGAGCTCTCTTAACTTCCCTTGCACCTCTTTGGCCCTCCATCCTCTACAGCTGTGGCTCACCTCAATCAGAGAGGAATATAGGACCCTCCTCTCTAATGGGAGAGGCTTAAATTGCCATTTCTGCCATACAACCCTGTCTTTTGCTATCACATAAGAGGTGCTCAGCTAAAGGCCTGTCACTCTACATTTCAGCAAGAAAACACTTCCCTATCTTCCCTCAAAAATGGAAAGTGCAGTTGTAATAAAGGGCCTGTCATTAGAAAAAGCCATTAGCTAAATATATTATAAGAATATATTTGTGGGTTAACAATAGCTACATATTCTGAGCATCTACCAAATCCAAAATCATCTCCTCTATCTTCCTCAGGTGGCGTTCTCCATGCCCCCTTCCTGGGCTTCAGTAACAAAATAATGAATGCCCAGGAATATGATTTAACACGGGAGGGAGATAAATATCAATATTTACAAAATATTATCCCCTTTGTACTTTCCAAAGTTCAGGATAGATATGTCTGACTGCAAAGCTTGTCCTCTTTACACCTTATCACTCTACCAGGCACAATTAGTCAATCACTTAACAGCTATTCCTTACATTTTTATTTGCTAGTAATAGAATCCTGATTTTGCTCAGCTACCAGGTGGCTATCTGCTTCAGAGGAATTTGTTACCCTCCCAGACCAGAGGTGAATCTTGATGTTACATCAAACATGGTAGTTCCATTCCTATTTAGCAACTGGGCATGTGATCCAATCCTGCTAAATAAGACATGTAGGAAGTCTTAATGGGAAGCTTCTTGGGATATTTTTCTTTCTCTGAGCAAGTAATAATACAAAAAGGCCATTAATTTTATTTATATTTTTATGTGCTTTTCTTCTCTTCTTTGGTAACTTCAGTAACCATCTTAGAACATTGGAGGAAGTTACCATAAAAGGACACAACAATATCCTGAGAATAACAGAGTAGAAAAGAGAAAGAACCTAGAACCCTAATAAAATCGTTGATGTGATTTAACCTTTTACCTCTATTTTTCTCTTCAAATGAGATGATAAATAACTTTTGGTTTCAATATTTGAAGTTGGATTTTCTGTTACTTGAGGTTCTAGATGAACTAACTGATATTTGGTCTATAAAATAAGATTAACCTATAGATGGTTTGAACACCTAGAAATGAATTTTCTTATGTCAATAAATAGGTTTCTGGCTTCACTATGGGATGTAGAAAATAGGAAAGAACATCACCCCACACTCACAACCAGAAAAAAAAGGTAGATAACTTACAAAATTACAACTTTTCTTGAATCTATCACAGAGATGTGGTCACAGGTCAGAAAATTAACTTAAGAAGGACAGATGCCTCCAAGGAGAGCACTTGCTGAGCTGCAGCAAATACCAAATGCTATACAAGCTAGTAAGAAAAATTTGGCTAAAATATTTAACAAACCCTTAAAGGGCAAGTGTAAGAGTATAGGGTATAGAGTTTAGAACTACTGAGAGTCACAGATGTAGAGGAATTCACACCCATTTACAGGCTCTTCTCCACAGACTTTACTGAGTGTGAATAAGAAAACTGGAGACAGGATGGGAGTCTGGAGAAGCATCCCTTGTGGTGCAGACCTGGGGAAAGGAAGAGCAGGCACTGAGGTGAAGGCATGAAGATCTGCCCATTCCTTCTCTCCTATATTTCCTACAGAATAAAAGCCTTATCCCACTGGGTAAAAGACATTAAACCCTGCCACCATCAGAGTACAGATGAAGATATATTGCAGCTGGGGAGAGGAACAAAAATACCCTCTGAGAAAGATCAGGAATACTTCCAAAGCTCAGAACATTAGAGATACCTAACTGCTGGGTGAGCAGAAGGATCACTGTGAGGGCTCCACCTGTAAGACCCAGGGATGCAGTATCTATTTAAACTGGGACTGAAGCAGAACAATAGAAAACAACTCCATTCTACTCCCCAACACCAAGCTAGCAAACTCAAAAAACAAGTAATAGCAGTCTTTGAAAGTATGGGGAGAGAACTTTCTGAAGCATAGGCATAAGGGGAAGATCTAAATCTGAAAGTGAAGTAGACATTGAGAAAAACCTTCTAGCAAACCACTCCCCACCCTAAACACAAGGTAATGCTAGAAGTTGAAGCTTGTGGTACAATGAGGGCAACCATAGCAAGAAAATAACCCCAAACCCAGCCCTACCATCTAGGATGATAATCTCACACACTAGCAAAAATAGGAAGCATGCCCATTTTCAGGCATAAATACAGTTTACCTTAGTCTATACTGCTCTATATAAGATGTCCAGCTTTCAACCAAAAATTGCAAGACACACAAAGCAGCAAATAAAAATACTACACTATTTTAAGAGACAAAGCAATCAACAGAATCACATTCAAATAATAGAAAGATGTTGGAACTATCAGACAGAGACTTTAAGCTCCTTCAAGAAGATATAGTTAAACTGACTAGTCCCATATTTTTTAAAGAAATTGAATTTCTAATTAAAAACCTTCCATAAAAGAAACTTCCAGGTCCAGATGACTTCATGGCAAATTCTACCAAATGCTTAAGAAAGAAATAAGAACAGCTTTGTACAAACTCTTCCAGAATATAGAAGAGATGGGAAAAATTCCCAACTTGTTTAATGAGGCAGGCATTTTTCTGATATCAAAACCAAAGATGTTGTAAGAAAAGTGCAGACAAATATCCTTCTTGAACAAAGATGAAAAAAATCCTCAACAAAAACCGAAAACTAGGAATAACAAGAAACATCTACAATCTGACACAGGGCATCTATCAAAAACTTACAGCTTATATCATAACCAATGGTAAGAAACTGAATGTTCTCCCCATAAGACTGGAAACAAGGCAAGGATGTCCTCTTCTACCACTCCTTTTCAACATCATATTAGAAATTCTAGCCAATGCAATAAGGCAAAAAAGGAAAAAAGATGCGTATGGATTGGAAAGGAGGAGATAAACTGGTCTAAACCCATATAAATGGTCTGAAATTTTACCCTACTTGCAAATTAACAGGTTAGCCTGCCCCAGTTTATGGATGCTGGCAGAGGGCACAAGATTCCTGGGTCAGAGAAAAGGACTTTATTACTTACAACAATAGCACTCATCAAAATATCAGTATTTTCTTGTGCTAGTAACTCTAACCCCAGTTCCCACAGAGCAGCCTGAAGAGGGCCGGATGATATCTGCAAATGGTTAGGGGACCCAAATATTTTATACTGGTTGTCACTGATTTCCAGAAACTGAGGTTAAAGGGATAATTTGACTACAAGGAAGCACAGAAAATTTTCTGGTGTGATGAAACTGTTCTATGATTTTAATGTGGTTGTAGGTATATGACTTATAGGACATTACACTAAAAATGGTAAATTTTGTTGTATCTAAACTACACTAATTTTTTAATGAAAAAAAATTATGGAGAGGGATACAGACAAAAGTGTTATCTAAAAAAATATGGATCCCAGTTCCAGAAGTTGTTCAATTATTTCACCTTAATGGTCATCTCTTTCTACATTTGCTTCAGTTTTGATTCCCCATTCTGGGTTTCATAATTATTTGATTTTGTATGTGAAGATTGTTTTTGTGGTTATACCTATATAATTATATTTAAATATAACAACATAAATTTAATAAAAAATATTACTATACTACCTGGAATTCATGAGCATTTTTCTATCAATGACTTTATAAGCACCATTACAGCTGTCCACTCAGCTCCATGAAGAAGGAAGGAAAATGTAATCATGAGACACAAAAGTTAAATAACTTTCCTACCCTCATGCTAAATTGACCAGTTCAGATCAGTTCAACTGTAATTCAAAGGCCTTGAGTTTTGTGTGCTGCACTCCTATGGTTGGATTAACTGGGTCTGGCTACTGTTCAAGGTCAAAACTACACAACCCCAAACTGCCAGGCTGGGGGAGAAATCAGGAGTTGGAGTAAGATTACCAGGCCAGAGCTAGACATACGAAGATGAAAATCTGAGACAAGGCAGACACAGCCGAAAGGAAGCAAGGAAGGCCAAAAGCTTTGGGAGTTTGACCAGGCTTCAAGCCATAGGGGAACAAACCAGAGGTCAAAGGGGATTCCCAGAGAAAATTCAACCCTTTAGACTTTCTAGCTGAAAAATGATGGGGTCGGGGAGGCCAATTGCCAGGTGAGAGGAGAGAGCCTGAGGCTGAAAGCCCAGTTTAACTCAGGGTATCTCATATACCCTTTCTGGTCCAGGTTCACAGATTAACTCTTGCGTGCTTACTTCACCCACCTTGCCCCCCTGCAAGATCCAGAACTGATCAGTCAATTCAGCCGAACAGCTAGTTTTGTGAAATAAGAATGCCAAGCCAGTTGGTTGAACCGATAATACCATCAATTGTTCAGGTGTTTTGGTGCCTTTTGGACAGAGCCTATACACCAGTAACATTGTTGGTATTTCAGCGTAATCTCATGCTACAGGAGTCACAGACCCACATGCCAACTGAGGTCCACCAGTGAGATGAGCAGCCCAGTGACATGGTTAAAGAGTGGGAAAAATTATAAAAATTGAAACTGTCTCTATAAAATGCTCAGCCACTACTATTTCCACTTGATGCTGCTGGAGAAAATGCCAACGTAGTCAGATCTGATTTTTCAAGAGAAGCTGAAATCTGAATTTTTACATGAAATTAAGTGATTTTCCGAATAAAATTCCTCAACGGTACTGGTTCTGCCCAGGAAACATCATTTTGCAACTCCTGTAGAGCTTTAGGAGACTCCATTTTTAAAAAGCAGTAGCAGAAACAATCTTTAATTGTCTCTCACTTTCTATACTGAAGATACTTTGAGAAATGCAAAATGCCACATGGCAAAGATTTCGAACTTTGTTCGTTTGCTCGTTTTTTCTGAAGCTACAGCTGTTATCCCACATCTAAGAGTGTAGAGCTCAGCTGGTGGATCCCATAATTCATGGAGAAGCTACAGTAAGGCTGGAGTAAGGATGGATTACAGGGAATAGGGTTCGTTCACCCTGACGGCTTCTAGCCTATCTCACCGGAGCACTACCGCACGCGGGGACTCGTTGGAAGACGCAGCTTTTGTCTTCTCTCTCGACGCGGCTGCAGTGAGAGAGCACATCTGTGAAGTGTTTGCCACCATGTCAAGAGTAACAGGACTCTTGAAGCCATTTCAAACGTCATGCCAATCCTTGTGCATAACATCTTTAAAAAGATTGTTGCTTTAGAGATCTTAATATTTTTTTTAAAAAAATGAAATGCAATACTTTCAGCCACTTAAAAGTGGAGTTCTTTTTCACTAAGCAAAGTTGAACTTTTTTAACTTCTTTTTACCAAACAAGCTCTTTTTTTTTTTTTCTGCTAGGGAGCAAATAAGTTAGCATGGGGGTCCTAAGTGCTCTTAAAATCATTTTGCTATAGATCTGTGCACTGTTTATAACTCTTGAATAAAGCTAAAAGTAAAGAAAGCCTTTCTCTGAAGGTTTATGAGCATTTTTCCGTGAAGCAGAAGTCAAACAGATCAAAGAGATCTAACAAAATGCTTCAAACTTGGGATAGGGTGGGCTGAAGGCCTGTGAATAGAAACCAACCTCTCCAGATAGTTTGGAAGATATCTCTTGTTATTTCAAAATAAAAACAAAACTAAAACATGATAGTCTGAGTGTATCAAACTGACATTTTCTGAACACTTGTTAAAAGCATCAGTCTTTGATATTTAACCCACAGTATCAAAGACATTTTAAAAGTGGTTAGACAACTGTTTTACCAAGTGGCAAAAATGAACAAAATCAGGTGAATTTCCTAACTCTCTTTTCCTCATAGCCATTCTTCTCTGGGCTTCTCTGAGTCTTTCTACAAAAGGCATACTTTTCCAGGTTCATGAAGAATTACTGTACACTCTCGGGCCTCCCTGGTGGTGCTGTGGTTAAGAATCCGCCTGCCAATGCAGGGGACACGGGTTCAAGCCCTGGTCCGGGAAGATCCCACATGCTGCGGAGCAACTAAGCCCGTGCGCCACAACTACTGAGCCTGCGCTCTAGAGCCCGCGAGCCACAACTACTGAAGACCGCGTGCCTAGAGCCCATGAGCCACAACAAGAGAAGCCACCACAATGAGAGGCCCGCGCACTGCAATGAAGGGCAGCCCCCGCTCGCTGCAACTAGAGAAAGCCTGCGCGCTGCAACAAGACTCAACGCAGCCAAAAATAAAATAAAAATTTTTTTAAAAGCCCCTTTCGTTCCACTTAAAAAAAAAAAAAAAGAAGTAAGGTACAGTCTTGAATTGTCTCAAGCAGTAAAATGTATTCTGTATATTTTGAATGCTAATTAACTGAAGCTTTTGCTTTCGATACACTACCAATTTAAATGCATACTAGCCATTTACTTTAAAATAGAAAAATAAAACAAAAGAAATAAAATGAATGTATTTATTTGCTGGAAAGTCATGAATCTGTCCAGCCATGATTAAACCCTCAATAAATCTGCTTCTAATCATCCATTGGTATTTAAATATATAGTAACTACTCTATTAAATTTAATTCTCTCTATTTAATGACAGTTATTCTAAATTTAATGGCAGTTATTTGAAATATATACCCACAGATTATTAACAACATTTTAACAAGATTTTTCAACCGAGGAACGTGAGTGTGAATCCATCAAATGTCAATAAATCAATTACTGTTTAATGTAGAATGCCTGAATTGTTAAATCGAAGCATACCCGCCAAGTGAGGATGCTTTGAAAACATTTCAATGAAAAATAATTTGCCGGCGGGGGTGGGGAAATCCATCTGTGAACTGCTAGTACTATTTCAGCATAAAATTAAGACTATATAACTTTAAAATACATTTATTTTGTATGAAAATATGCATTTGGTGAAGCACATTAAATTTTCTTGATTGGGAGTTAATTTTAACCAGAGTACCATTTTAACGTTATAAGTCAAGTGGTTTTGATTTTTCTGTTGCCAATTAAATATGTGCTAAAAATATTACATACTATTTTATCCCGGGGATTCACAACCAGGTTTTTACAAAACATGCCTTTATATTGAGTATAAGAAAACGCTTTTTCAAGTTATGGTGCCCACCAAATCACCATGCCTCAAACGAAACAAAGTCCTTAATCCAAATAAGTCTGTTTCTGCCTGCTGGCAGGGTGTGCTCCCTATCAGAAGGACTCCGGCTGCCATACCTTCCTGATGAGTATGAATGACCCATGCCATTCTTGCATCGCCCTGCCTTTCCAGCCATCCTCTTCCACATCGCTGGGGCACTTATTGGGATCAGAAACATAGACTGGCAAGTTTGTGTGACGTAAGAATTCCAGCCTATAAAGCACATCAGTAGACACTTTGTAGCATGTGCCGTTTGTTAGGGTTTCCATTAAAAGTATTAGGTTTCCATACTTTACAACCACAAAAGAGTAAATAATTTCAAAGGACTGCTTGATAGGAGATTTCTGTTTTAAATGGAACTTGGAAATATCTGGGAAATCACTGGAATAAATGTACTTAATAGACCCAGTGCTGTGAAGTTCTTTTTAACTGTTTTCTTAGGCACATAAAAAGATATACCATTTCCTCCAACATTTTTTGAAATAGGTTTTGGTTTAGGGTTTTTCTCTGTAACATTTGACTTATAAATATTTCTTACAATGCTTCCATTGTTTTCTTTCTTTCTTTCTTCCTTTCTTTCTTTCTTCCTTTCTTTCTTCTAGTGCTGAGGCTGACTTCTTAACACCAAAAGATTATGCCCCCCTTCACTGCTCTAACCTACAGGATAAGTTAGAACTTTAAACCAGAAAGTAACATTACATACCACTCAGGAAAACCTGCTGGACCACTTGATAAGTTGGAAAACGTATAACAAATGCCCCTATTGAGATATCTCCTTTTTTAGAGGAAACAAATTCCATCCATGGGACTAAGCAAATATTTCATCAATCTGGGCTGTGTGGGAAGCCAATACACCATTCACTGCATGGAAGAGATTAGATCAGGTCAGTTTCAGAATTAAATCATTTTTTAAAATATTGCTCATATCAAACATTTTAAGAAAAGTTAAGTTAAGTAGCCTATAAAATATTAATATGTTATAATCCAAGTGGAATCATCCAGTTTGGCTGTCTCTACAATCCTAGTCTCCAGAAATCACATGAACTTCTGCTGGATTTTGTCTGTGTAGACATGGCATTAGATAGAACACTTCCTTCTTTCAGGGTTTTTACTTAAAGGATGAAGTAAAACATTTCTGAGCCCCAGCAACACGAGCCATCAGCTGATGAATAGATAATGTCGAGAGTGAAAATCATTTGATTATCTAACTGTACAAATGAGGTCTCAAAAAGGTGGAGATCAACTTTTTTAAACCCAAAATGTAAACCTTCAATAACAACCTTGAGAACTAAGAAAAAGAGGGAGCATAACATTTTCAGGTGGGTTCCCTAGACTTGGTAAAGAGGGCTCCAGTCATTGAGAACAGCAACTTCTAGACTCGCATGCCAGGCTCTACACTGAATTCTTGGCCCATATTACGTCTTTTAATTCTTATCACCCCTCCTCATCTTCATTTGACAGATGAGAAAATTGAGGCTCAGAGAGGTTGAGTAACTTGCCCAAGCTCACAGAGCTAGTTGTGTAGCTGGGATTTTAACCCAGGTCTGGCTGAGTCCAAAGCTTATTCCCTTTACTGCCGTGTCCAATGGCTCTCCTGCTTCTGAGCTAGGTAGGGCCAGAGGACAGAAGGCAGAGCCATATCTAGAGGAAAGCTTGATTCTTAGGAGGTAAGAATGCCCTGAAGTGAAGATGGAATTCACTCAATGGCTGTTCACAGGGTCAAGGCCTCCTGCTGCAGAGCAGGTCTGGTTGGCAGGGAAGAATAAATGGGTGATGGATGCGTGAACAGCCTCTTGAATCTGGGCACAAGACAATTTCTGCACTCAGTCACGTGGGAGATGAATCAAAGCTACCAGCCTCCCTCTGGTACTAAGCCTGGGTGGTGGAGAGCTGGTGGATCCATCTAGCCAGGGGAGGCCAGTAAAGAGGAATGAAGTCTGGGAATGACAACCCAAGGCAGTTTTAAGGTGACCAAGGCCTTGTTTTTCCCATCAAAGCCACGCAGCCTCACTGGATGAGGACATATTTGGGAGAGGCTGGGAAAGGGAACAGCAGAAGAGGAATCCGGAGCAATTAATCACCTTGCCTGCCGAGGTGGGGCAACTCAGAAACCAAAGGGAAAAACAGGGCTCGCTTCCACAAAGCACTCAATCTCCTGAAAGAAACAGCACAAATAGAGTCATATTTGCCAATGAAGGTTTCTAAATGTTTAAACTAGCCAGTAACGCCACCCAGATGGAGAAACTAATGCTGGCGGAAGTTCATGATTTGTACCGTAGTCACTCAGCAACTTGGAGATAGAGCAGATGTGAACCCCCAATCTCTTGACTCCCAGATCTGCACATAAACCATCAAAAATACAAACCTAGCCCTGAAATCTGCCCAGCCCTTTGTCTGCTGTGTGGTCCTCTGTCAACCACCAACATTGCACTACACAGAAGGGATTTCTTTCCCCTTACATAGTCTGTAAGTCTTGGTGAGCTGCATAACTGGGTCTTCATGTTTTTCTTTTATCCTTTCACTCATTTGACAAATATTTATTGAGTGCTTACTATGCATCAGGCAATGCTCTAGATGCAGGGATACAGTGGTGAACAAGACAAAGAGCTTGTTTTTCGGAGTGCAGATCTTATGAGGGGCAGGCAGACAGTGAATAACAAACAAGAAAATATCAGAGAGTGAAAGTACCATATAGAAAATAAAGCAGCGTGATGGGATGGAAAGTGACAACAGTAAATACCTTAGATTGAGTAGTCAGGGAAGGCCTCCTAGGCAAGAAGACTTTTGAGCTGAGACATGAATGATACGAAAAAGCCAGCCATGTGAAGACTGGAGGAACGCAGATTTTTCAGCCAAAACTTGCTCCTATAGACGTCCCCAGTTTTGCTTTTCTTTAACCTGTTTGTTTCTTCTACCCAAGATAACTTATTAAAGTGCAAGTGAGGGCTTCCCTGGTGGCACAGTGGTTAAGAATCCACCTGCCAGTGCAGGGGACAAGGGTTCAAGCCCTGGTCCAGGAAGATCCCACATGCCACAGAGCAACTAAGCCCGTGCACCACAACTACTGAGCCTGCACTCTAGAGCCCATGAGCCACAACTACTGAAGCCCACGTGCCTAGAGCCCGTGCTCTGCAACAAGAAAAGCCACTGCAATGAGAAGCCCATGCACCGCAACGAAGAGTAGCCCCCGCTCACCACAACTAGAGAAAAGCCCACACACAGCAACAAAGACCCAAAGAAGCCAAAAATAAACAAATAAAAATAAATAAAATTTATTTTAAAAAATTGCCAGTGAGTGCAAGTGTCATCCTACTAAGAGTAAAGCAAAGTATTTTATTCTGAAGTTTAAAGTTTCATTAGTAAGATTTGACATTTTAACTATTATTATTAATTTTGATCAAAATGAAATTCCCTACACATTTCACAACAGACTAAGACACAGCAGAGTCTTATATCAGAGAGGTTGATGCACAAAGGAATTGAGAGGTTGACAGAAGAGCTCAATGGAAGGACAAATGTCACATCCAGATTATTCTCAAATTCACCTGTACAGTGGATCCAACACGTGGTTCACCACTGTCACCGTCTCTCCACATTTTATGTGGCAGCCTTCTAACTGGACTCCCAGCTTCTCAGCAACCAAGGTGATCCTTTCAAAAGGCAAGTCTGATCACGTCTTTCTACTGCTCACCTCACTCTGACAACTGTCTGTGATTGTTATGGACTGAATTGTGTCCCACCCAAATTCATGTATTGAAGCCCTAACCCCCAATGTGACTGTAGTTGGTGATAGGTCCTTTAAGGAGATAATTAAGGTTAAATGACGTTACTAGTTCACGTACAAAAGACACTATACTTTCATCTTTAGGACTAAGAAAACTCAGTATCTTATGTGGTAAGATAGGAAGACATTACCACAAAATGTAGTAATAGCAGTTCACAATATGCAGTGGACAAGTTGTACAAGACATACAAAGTACATCTACCAAAACTTTGTTCTAAAACTTAACTTTTTAAGTGAAAATTTTTTGAAATTAAAATTTAGCTTATTTTTTTGTTTTTCTTTTTTTCCAGTTTTATTAAGTGAATTATTTTTTTTCTTGAATTATTTTTTAATACAATAGAAAAGATTACTGAGTTTAACAACAACAAAGAAAAAAGATTGAGAAGGAGCCTGGGATAAAACAAAAACTCTATCTGCAAATAACCCTCCCTTAAAGGTTGGGACTGGGGAACATTTCTTTTGTTGACTTATTTTGTTTTTATTGTTGTTTTATGTAAGTGATTTTTTAATTGAGATATACATATAACATTGTATTAGTTTTAGGTGTGCAACATAATGATTTGACATATGTAAATATTGCAAAATGATCACCACAATAAGTTTACTTAACAGCCATCACCATACATAGTTATAAATTTGTGTGCATGTAATGAGAACTTTTAAGATCTACTTTCTTAGCAATCAAATATAAAATACAGTTTTGTTACCTGAAACTAACACAATACTATAAGTCAACTATGCTTCAATTAAAAAAAAAAACTACTATGAGCAAAGAGAAAACAATTAAAATTCAGCTTAATGTAAATAATAATAATAATAAAATATAGTGTTGTTAACTATAGTCATCAAGCTGTACACCCTGGGACTTATTATCTTATAACTGGAAGTTTGTACCCTTTGACAACCTTCGTCCATTTTGCCCACCCCCAATCCTCCACCTCTGACAACCACCAATCTGTTTTCTGTATCTATGAGTTCGGTTTGGTTTTTTTTTTTTTTTTAAGATTCCACATATAATTTTTTTTAAGACTACACACAGTATTCGTCTTTTTCTGTCTGACTTATTTCACTAAGTATAATGCCCTCAAGGACCATCCATATTGTCACAAATGTCAGGATATCTTTCCTTTTTGTGGCTTAGTAATATTCCATTCCACATTTTCTTAATCCATTCATCTACTGATGGATAGTTAGGTTGTTTCCCCTGTCTCATTTTTGTAAATAATGCTGCAATGAACATGGGAGTGCAGATATCTTTTCGAGTTAGTAATTTCTTTTCCTTCAAATAAATACCCAGAAGTTGAGTTGCTGGATCACATGGTAGTTCTATTTTGAATTTTTTGAGGAAAACCTCCATAGCAGTTTCCATAGTGGCTGCACTAATTTACATTCCCAACAGTGTACAAGTGTTTCCTTTTCTCCACATCCTTACCTACACTTGTTATCTCTTGCCTCTTTGATAATAACCATTCTAACAGGTGTGAAATATATCTTAAGTGGTTTTTCTTAGAGCAGAAAGTTTAACATTGGAGTCACCTTTGTTGCATACATCATAGTCAGTTTTCAGATAACCGCCTGTCTCTTGGTTTAGGGGTTTTTGTTCTCTCCACAACTATCTGCCAATCCTACCCACTGCCAACTTCTGAGTATATTCCTAAGCATCCCCACTGGAGAGCAATGCAACAAGTCAACCCAAGTCCAGGTTAGTAAAAAGTATAGGGGTTGGCAGTCAAAACTGCTGACCAGAAATGTCATGCTCTGATATTTCTCTGTGGATTCCCATGAGCCTGGGGCTGTAACCCACTGACCTGGATAATTGAGTCATATTGTTATACACATCTTTGCAGAGGGTAGAATGGTTTCTCAGTAAATCTAGTAGTATTACTGAATCCTCAGTACAACGAATATAACAATTTTATATTTTTTTACTTTGAGAAACTACAGGTTTAGATATTAATGTGTTTCCTGTTTTGTTCGTGGTTTAAGCAAAATCAATAAACTGATTTTATCAATATAATATTTGTTGGACTTTTTATTTGCCCCAGAAACATTTATTCAGTGGTGTGTTAGTATTAAAACATTAAAAAACCAAAATAAAAATATATAAACACTCATCCTTGAGACATTGGTTTCAAGTGATAGAAAAAGCCAACTTCCACACCTAAAAGCAGTGAAATGAAGAGAGGAAGTAACAGAAAAGTGAGTGTGGGCTGAGACCTCTTTAGGGCACCTATACATTTTATGCTAGGGAAGTGGTGGAAGTTAAAGAATGGGCCTGTCTTTTTTTTTTTTTAATCTGAGAAAGTCTTTATTTATCCACTTTTTTTAAAAAAGGTCTCTATTGGCATATAATTGCTTCACAGTACTGTTAGTTTCTGTTGCACAACAAAGCGAATCAGCCATATGCATACACATGTCCCCATATCCCCTCCCTCTTGAGCCTCCCTCCCACCCTCCCTATCCCACCCCTCTAGGTCATCACAAAGCACCAAGCTGCTCTCCCTGTGCTATGAGGCTGCTTCCCACCAGCCAACTATTTTACATTCGGCAGTGTATGTATGTCGCTGCTACACTCACTTCGCCCCAGCTTCCCCCTCCACCCATGTCCTCAAGTCCATTCTCTATGTCTACCTCTTTATTCCTGCCCTGCCACTAGGTTCATCAGTACCTTTTTTTTTTTTTTTAGATTCCATATATATGTGTTAGCATATGGTATTTGTTTTTCTATTTCTGACTTACTTCACTCTGTATGACAGACTCTAGGTCCATCCACCTCACTACAAATAACTCAGTTTCGTTCCTTTTTATGGCTGAGTAATATTCCATTGTATATATGTGCCACATCTTCTTTATCCATTCATCTGTTGATGGACATTTAGGTTGGTTCTATGTCCTGGCTATTGTAAAGAGTACTGCAATGAACATTGTGGTACATGTCTCTTTTTGAATGATGGTTTTCTCTGGGTATATTCCCAGTAGTGGGATTGCTGGGTCATATGGTAGTTCTATTTTTAGTTTTTTAAGGAACCTCCATACTGTTTTCCATAGTGGTTGTATCAATTTACATTCCCATCAACAGTGCAGGAGGGTTCCCTTTTCATCACACCCTTTCTAGCATTTGTTGTTTGCAGATTTTCTGATGATGCCCATTCTAACTAGTGTGAGGTGATACCTCATTGTAGTTTTGATTTGTATTTCTCTAATAATTAGTGATGTTGAGCATTTTTCTTGTGCCTCTTGGCCATCTGTATGTCTTCCTTGATGAAATGTCTATTTAGGTCTTCTGCCCATTTTTTAACTGGATTGTTTGTTTTTTTGATATTGAGCTCCATGAGCTGTTTGTATATTTTGGAGATTAATCCTTTGTCTGTTGTTTCATTTGCAAATACTTTCTCCAATTCTGAGGGCTGCCTTTTGTCTTGTTTATGGTTTCCTTTGATGTGCAAAAGCTTTTAAGTCCCATTTGTTTATTTTTGTTTTTATTTCCATTACTCTGGGAGGTGGGTCAAAAAAGATCTTGCTGTGATTTATGTCAAAGGGTGTTTTTCCTATGTTTTCCTCTAAGAGTTTTATAGCGTCTGGTCTTACATTTAAGTCTTTAATCCATTTGGAGTTTATTTTTGTGTCTGGTGTTAGGTAGTATTCTAATTTCATTCTTTTACATGGAGCTGTCCAGTTTTCCCAGCACCACTTATTGAAGAGGCTGTCTTTTCTCCATTGTATGTTCTTGCTTCCTTTGTTGTAAATTAGGTGCCCATATGTGTGTGGGTTTATCTCTGGGCATTCTATCCTGTATCATTGAGCTATATTTCTGTTTTTGTGCTAGTACCATACTGTCTTGATTACTGTAGCTTTGTGGTATAGTTTGAAGCCCAGGAGCCTGATTGCTCCAACTCTGGTTTTCTTTCTCAAGATTGCTCTGACTATTCAGAGTCTTTTGTGTTTCCATATGAATTGTAAAGTTTTTTGTTCTAATTCTGTGAGAAATGCCATTGGTAGCTTGATAGGGATTGCATTGAATCTGTAGATTGCTTTGGGTAGTATAGTCATTTTCACGATGTTGATTCTTTCAATCCAAGAACACGGTATATTTCTCCATCTGTTTATGTCATCTTTGATTTCTTTCATCAGTGTTTTATGGTTTTCTGAGTATACCTCTTTCACCTCCTTAAGGAGGTTTATTCCTAGGTATTTTATTCTTTTTGTTGCACTGGTGAATGGGATTGTTTCCTTAATTTCTCTTTCAGATTTTTCATCGTTAGTGTATAGCAATGCAAGGGATTTCTGTGCATTAACTTTGTGTCCTGCAACCTTTCCAAATTCGTTGATTAGTTCTAGTAGTTTTCTGGTGGAATCTTTAGGATTTAACATGTGTAGTATCATGTCGTTGGCAGTGACAGTTTTACTTCTTCTTTTCCAATTTGTATTCCTTTTATTTATTTTTCTTCTCTGATTGCTGTGGCTAGGACTCCCAAAACTATGTTGAATAACAGTGGTGAGAGTGGGCAACCTTGTCTTGTTCCTGATCTTAGTGGAAATGCTTTCGGTTTTTCACCATTGAGTATGATGCTTGCTGTGCGTTTGTCATATATGGCCTTTATTATGTTGAGGTAGGTTCCATCTATGCCCACTTTCTGGAGAGTTTTTATCATAAATGGGTGTTGGATTTTGTCAAAAGCTTTTTTCTGCATCTACTGAGATGATCATATGGTTTTTATTCCTTAATTTGTTAATGTGGTGTATCACATTGACTGATTTGAGTATTTTGAAGAATCGTTGCATTCCTGGGATAAATACCACTTAATCATGGTGTATGACACTTTTTTTTTTCAACATCTTTATTGGAGTATAATTGCTCTACAATGGTGCATTAGCTTCTGCTGTATAACGAAGTGAATCAGTCAGTGGTGTATGATCCTTTTAATGTGCTGTTGGATTCTGTTTCCTAGTATTTTGTTCAGGATTTTTACATCTATGTTAATCAGTGATATTGGTCTATAATTTTCTTTTTTTCTGATATCTTTTCTGGGTTTTGGTATCAGGGTGATGGTGGCTTCGTACAATGAATTTGGGAGTGTTCCTCTCTCTGTAATTTTTTGTAAGAGTTTGAGAGGATAGGTGTTAGCTCTTCTCTAAATGTTTTATAGAATTCACCTGTGAAGCCATCTGGTCCTAGACTTTTGTTTTTTGGAAGATTTTAAATTACAGTTTCAATTTCATTACTTGTGATAGGTCTGTTTATATTTTCTAATTCTTCCTGTTCAGTCTTGGAAAATTGTACCTTTCCAAGAATTTGTCCGTGTCTTCGTGGTTGTCCATTTTATTGGCATATAGTTTCTTGTAGTAATCTCTCATGATCCTTTGTATTTCTGCAGTGTCAGTTGTGAGTTCCCCTTTTTCATTTCTAATTTTATTGATTTGCATCCTCTCCCTTTTTTTCTTGATGAGTCTGACTAAAGGTTTATCAATTTTGTTTATCTTCTCAAAGAACCAGCTTTTAGTTTTATTTATCTTTGCTACTGTATTCTTCATTTCTATTTCACTTATTTCTGCTCTGATCTTTATGATTTCTTTCCTTCTACTGAGTTTGGGTTTTCTTTGTTCCTCTTTCTCTAGTTGTTTTAAGTGTAGGGTTAGATTGTTTATTTGAGATTTTTCTTGTTTCTTGAGGTGAGATTGAATTGATATAAACTTCCCTCTTAGAACTGCTTTTGCTGCATCCCAAAGGTTTTGGGTTGTTGTGTTTTCGTTATCATTTGTTTCTATGTATTTTTTAATTTCTTCTTTGATTTCTTCAGTGATCTCTTGGTTATTTTGTAGCGCACTGTTTATCCTCCATGTATTTCTGTTTTTTACCGTTTTTTTCCTGTAATTGATTTCCAATCTCATAGCATTGTAGTCAGAAGAGATGCTTGATATGACTTCAGTTTTCTTAAATTTTCTGAGGCTTGATTTGTGAGCCAAGATGTGATCTATCCTGGAGAATGTTCCGTGTGCACTTGAGAAGAAAGTGTATTCTGCCACTTTTGGGTGGAATGTTCTATAAATATCAATTAAATCTATCTGGTCTATTGTGTCATTTAAAGCTGTGTTCCCTTCTTTATTTTCTGTTCGGATGACCTGTCCATTGGTGTAAATGGGGTGTTAAAGTCCCCTACTATTATTGTGTTACTGTCAATTTCTCCTTTCATGGTTGTTAGCATTTGCCTTATGTATTGAGGTGCTCTTATGTTGGATGCATACACATTTATAATTGTTATATCTTCTTCTTGGATTGATCCTTTGATCATTATGGAATGTCCTTCCTTATCTCCTGTAACAGTCTTTATTTTAAAGTCTATTTTATCTGATACAAGTACTGCTACTCCAGCTTTCTTTTGCTTTCCATTTGCATTGAATATCTTTTTCCATCCCTTCACTTTCAGTCTGTATGTGTCCCTAGGTCTGAAGTGGGTCTCTTGTATACAGCATATATATGGGTCTTATTTTTGTATCCATTCAGCCAGTCTGTGTCTTTTGGTTGGGGCATTTAATTCATTTACATTTAAGGTTATTATTGATATGTATGTTCCTATTACCATTTTCTTAATTGTTTTGGGTTTGTTTTTTGTAGGTCTTTTTCTTCTCATGTTTCCCACCTAGAGACGTTTCTTTAGCATTTGTTGTAAAGCTGGTTTGGTGGTGCCGAATTCTCTTAGCTTTTGCTTGCCTGAAAAGCTTTTGACTTCTCCATCGAATGTGAATGAGATCCTTGCTGGGTAGAGTAATCTTGGTTGTAGGTTTTTCTCTTTCATCACTTTAAGTATATCCTGCCACTCCCTCTGGCCTGCAGAGTTTCCACTGAAGAATTAGCTGGAGAGGAGAGCAAACATCCTCCTCTCCTCTCCTGCCTCTTGCCTGCCTCTCCTGATCTCCCCAGCCTCAGGGGCGCTGATCCTGTCTGGCCTCCACTTCTCCTCCCCTCTCAATCCCCCCACATCCTACTGGTTCACTTTGGGGTTCCTCCCATCTCCTTGGGCGTCAGAGTCCCACACCAGCGTACAGCAGGCACCCTAGTTGTGGGGAGACACTAACTCCGCAGTCTTCCCACACTGCCATCTGACTCCTCCTCCTGGCCTGTCTTTGAAGACCAGAAAACCATATGAATAGAGGAGGCACATTTTATATCTGTCAGAGTTCATTTTGGAATTTTTTTACATTCTTCTGATAACAGTTTAGAAAGAGATCAAAATTGAAACTATTAAGTAAATAATTAATTAAGCCAGGAAGTTATTAAATATCACATCCAAATTATTAAAATTTAAAATACAGAATTTAAAAGGAAAAGAGATACCATATACAATGGGATTATATGAATCCCCAGACCCCTGTGTCTGCAAATATCTCTCCAAATATTCATGAATCTAAGTAACTTCCTAGCAGGACGTCTCCCAAACAAAGTGTGACTGAAAACAGAAAGCTGAACTACATTAAAAAAACAGGCTTGGGTATTTGCCTTGTCTGGAATTTATTAAGAATCAGAAATGCCACCAAAATGGAAATTGCACACAGGGGAAAAAATCCCACCATGCTTTTATCCAGATAGGTTGGAAGTGATGTAATAAAGGCACCATAATTTGCGTACATAAATGTGTGGGCAACTCGTTCAGGGAGTGACAGATGCAGAATTCTAGTGGAAAAAAAAAATAGTGGACATCAAAGAAATTTGACGAGCTGCCAACAACCATTAATCTCTTCATGACCCTTTTAATATAGAGATGCCAAATAGAGCTTGTCATTTTATTCAAGCCTCAAAGCAATACATTCTTATTTATGAAGTTATGAGCGAGTATAACATTAAACTTCATCTGATACATCCACAAAGTGTACAGCAACCTTGAGAAGATTTCATTCTTAAAAATGAGGACATTGATTAACAAACAGCCATACAACTCAAGGAAAATGGTTTAAGTCTGACCAGAGTCCTCAACTTGATGTGACTGTGATCTTCATTCATCTTTCCGTGGTCAGCAAATCACATCACAGAAACCACTGTATGTGATACATCACTAACAGTCAGCCCGATGACCAGGAGAGACTTCAAATAAATACAGCATTGAATTGTTTCAGATGCAGAGGCATGAGAAAAACCTTCAGAATTACGATAGAAGATGTTAAATATCACACTAAGAGAAAACATTTGTGTAGTTGTCCAGAAAACCTAGGAGGTGTTGGCTGCAGTTACCACAGAATTACAGCATTCCATGTGCGAACACTGTTAAGTGATAAACGTCTCCAATGATGTGGCTTTACCAGAAACCACTTAGCACTCTTCAAATTCAGAGCTTGATAGGTTTCCATGGAGGGCTTCCCTTAAAGACACTTCCTTCTTTGGACTTCTATAATTCTATGTCTTACACACCTCAGCAATAAAACATAACGTGTTACTTATTACTTCTTCTGAAATGAGTAACCAATATTTTCCACCTTGAAACATTGCTTCAACAAAGTCTAGATCAAATTATTTCTGCTTCTCTGGACATGAATGAAAGAGGCCTCTCAAATAATCATTTTAAATTCACTCAAGTAATGGTATAGCTATAATACTGTTCCTCCCACTGCAACCTTGATAAATATTTAGAAGGAGAAGTGTGTATGGGTGGGAGTGTGTGAGAGAGAAAACAGAGAGAGACAGAGAGACAGAGGCAGTAAAGCATTAGATCAAGATTTTGCCCACTGGGGGAAGTTCTACTGAGTGCTTTGATCAAGTTCCCTAGATGTTGACTTATAAATGCTAATAAAATAAAATAACAAAAATGACTTTAAAGAGTTCACAAAGCAATGAAAATATACTACTCCCCAGCACCTGGCAGAGGGCCTTTCACAAAGTAAAGGTTCAATAAAAACTTTATGAAGTGATCGGTCACTGTTACTATAACCATCTTCATAATCTACTGACCCCCTCATCCTTCAACTACTATCCTCTGATTATGGAAAAGTTTTTCATCATCTGGAAACTTCACAGGTTGAGGAGAGCAGGGTGTGTGTGCAGACATCAGTCTGCTCATAGCAACCAGCCCTGCTGGCCTTGAAAAATGAATTTCCCCATCTTCAGAATGGTCCCCAAACGATGTTACTTAGTACCTTGTAAGAAAGTTAGGAAGACAAATAATGTCCATTCTCACCTTGTGTTTCCATTTGGAGAATAGATCAGAGTCAGAGTATAGAATCTGAATCAAGCCTCCTAAAACACTCTAATATTGGGTCCATAGAGAACAGACGAGGTGACGGAACTCAAAGTCATACTTCTGGGTTTGACGATGCTGGAGTCTCAACCCATTCTCAGTGGTCACTTTGTAGGACTGTATTTCCCAGGAGGCAAGAGGAAAATGAAACCGGCAAAACCAGGGTCGCCTACCAATTACTCATGCCTAGTCCTTGCTCTCTTTCTCTTAGTTAGTGGCTATTTCTGACAGTTCCTAAAACTGAAGCAGCCAATGTCATCACTGTGGAAACATGGATCATAACTGACACTCAAAAAGCAACCAGATGGATGGACCTAGAGATTATCATACTAAGCGAAGTTAAGTCAGAAAGAGAGAGACAAATACCATATGATATCACTTATATGTGGAATCTAAAATACGACACAAATGAACATATCTACAAAACAGAAACAGACTCACAGACATAGAGAATAGACTTGTGGTTGCCAAGGGGTGGGGGGATGGAAGGATTGGGAGTTTGGGATTAGCAGATGCAAACTAGTATATATAGGTTGGATAAACAACAAGGTCCTACTGTACAGCACAGGGAACTATATTCAGTAGCCTGTGATAAACCAGAATGGAAAAGAATATGAAAAAGAATATATATACATACATATATGTATAACTGAGTTACTTTGTTGTACATCAGAAATTAACACAACATTGTAAATCAACTATACTTAAATAAAATTTAAAAAAAAATAAATAAAAATATTCACCACACACACAAAAAAGCAACAAGCTGGGGGCTATATATTAGCAAGCACAAGGGACGGAAGACAGAGACCCAGAATAGGCCAAATGATGGCAGATCATGCCCTGGGGTCAAACATGGATCTAACCAAGGGACAGAGAGAATGATGATCTTCTCCTGGATGCATCCTCTCTCAGAACACAGAGCCCCTCAGATTTATGCATGTGTTTTGACAAAACTGGATGGTTCCTGCTGTCCAGGGCACTGGAAGGGTCCCCTATGGGAGGCAAACAACTTACATTGGGCAAATTGTAAGAGGTTTCAGCAGCCTGAGGTGTCCAAAGTGCAGAGTCAACAGTCACACTCCAAGCACACTTAGTGCACCTGGACCCACAAAGACCCCCATACAAGCTCTGACATTCTGTCCCCACCTCTAATTCAGCCTTGGGAGAGCCAGCTCCTCTCACTGGCCACAACAAAGCCTGTTGATGTCACTTTGTTGTCTCTCTGTGGTTTTAGTTCCATGTTTAAATTACATATTTATGTGAACTCTGTTCATGCTCACCACCCAAAATTTACTTACTCAGTAATTTCTTAAGACCCGAGACTTAGAGACCATTGAATTCACATGGTTCAATTACTGAGTAATTCTTAAAATCTCATTACTAGAGTGCAACATTTATCTAAAATTAAATCTACAAAGGAAAAAAAAAAGATGTGATGGTAATAATCTACTATTGAAACAGAATCATAGAGCTGAATGTCAAACAATAGGGTATTGTAAATGACACTCTCCCAAAAAAGGTTCTCTCTGATAGCCACAGTTAAGGAAAACATATGATAACAATAAATATGATTTCCACAATGCCACAGTCCTTTCACCACTTGGTCCATGTGGGGATGATAATCAATAGTTCTGCTCTGCATCTTTTGTTAAAAAAGAAATTCTTCCTCTCAAATAATAAATTTATAGCAAGAGAATGTCTTTGTGACTCAAGCTTCCATTTCTTTAACTTACTGCTTTTATAGACATAAATTCTATTAGCCTATGTGTGGAAAGTTCATTAGGGCAACTCAGGATCGGTGGGAATTGGTAAATGTCTTACAGTTTAAGAGGAAAACATACAATTCACTTTACAATCTTTTCAGCTCTCCACAATATTCCTGGCATTTCAACCCAATATGTGAATTAATACTACTTCAGTCAACACTGGATTAGGCAATGGTCCACGTTAATTGATTATATTTGGGTAAAGAATGATCAATTGAAAAAAACAACATGGCATACATGAATGTGTGTATCATGTCAGCTGTATATGCATTTCAGAATACCATGCCCTTATTTACATTTTAGAAACTGTTTCATTCTTAAAACAATTTCAGTGTTAAAATAGATTCATTCTTCCAGTGTCTGAGTACAAACAGGACCCATATGATACCAGAGATACTCCATGTATATAGTTTATTTTACTTAAGCAAACACTTCAGTGATTTTTATAAATCAACAGTGCTCAGGCAATTAAATATTTACTTTCAAAAGAAAAGAATACATAATTATACGAGACCAAATTATTTGAAAAATACCAGAATTGATCTCCCTGTCTGTATTTCAAGAGTACGTTAATGGCTCTGAAGTTTAACAAACTAAACTATTATCCTTTTCCTTTCGTACTTCAGCATAGAAACCATCTAAACTGGTGCTACCTGATGAACAGTGCCCGCCCCTGAGCTGTCACCATACGACAAGTTAAGCACAGAAACTGAGAGGAAGCATTTAGATAGTTTTAGAGCAATTTCACAGGTAATTTTTTTGCCTGCTAAATCTAACATTGGAGGCTTGCATTGTGCATGATTTGAGGGGTTTTCTTAAATTTAATTGTTCTTGTAATTCATTTTTGTTATATTTTACAAAAATATCAGTCATGACTGATTGGAAATTCTCACACTGGACCTTTGTCACAGGTAGTTTGAGAAGCATCGTTTTAAACTACAAAGTGATCTGGATAGTCAGGTAACTGCCTTGTGAATTAAATGTACAGCTTTCACGTATATATATATATATTTAAAATATGTATGTACACAGGCCTTATCTATATGACAGAAAAATCAACTCAATAAATACAAAGCTCAAAACTCTGTGAACTCATTTCCTCAGTCTTTCCAGATGTGCCACAGCTGAGGAGATTGTTCAGAAATAGGATGGTTTGATTAGATGATGAAAACAAATGGACTTGTTATGCTTTGATTCTTTTCCTTCCCTTTCCTTCCTTCCTTCCTTCCTTCCTTCCTTCCTCCCTTCCTCCCTCCCTCCCTTCTTTCTTTTCTATGTAGAGACAGTGTCATAATCTTCTCTCTCTTTAAAGAGTGAAACCAAGAGCCTGTGTTCACACACATCAATAAAGTACGTCAATAAAATTCACTGAGGTGGAAGAAGGAGGAAAAGACTGTAGGAAAATACGAAGAAACAAAACTATGGATGGGAAACATGGGTACATTAGGATCCAGAGGAGCGTCCACAACAAACAAAAGAAGCATTCCTCCATGAAGCCCTTTTTTTCTGAATTAAGTCACCTTTTACTAACATGTTTTAATTGTCTAGAGAAGGGATTTTCGATTTGAATTTTGGAAGAACTGTTCTTGGCCGTTCACCCATGAAAATCCAGAGAAATTTCTTCTAAGTCATTAATAGAGATTCCTTTAGACTCTTCTGCAAAGAAAATTGGTGAAGCCATTCCCTCTGCCGCTCCCGCCTCCCACCCCGCCCGCAGCTGAGCTGTTCAGACCACAGAACTTTCATTGGACCCAAGTCATTTCTCCTAGTTTCTGAAATACTGAAGGTTAAAACTAGGACGCCAAAAACAACCATACTTCCTCCCACCAGGCCCCTCCTTTATTTGTACTCAAAACGATGCAGATTTGCTCTGCCTCACCTGTGTCTAACGTCAGACACGTGCCCAAGAATCTCTGACAACTTTTGGGCTTCATGTCACAGTCAAGGAAGTGTACTGCCCAGGCTCGCAAGAAAACACAGAGAAATGAATCTAGGTCCCTTAAGCTTTCCAATTCGTTTTTCTTCTTTGCCTGTTCTGAAAACTGAATTCCCTGGGTTGGAGTTTCAAGCTACAATTTTGTCTTCTGCCCTTTCCTCTACTTCCCCTCCCCCACAGCGGGGTCCTTGGCTCCAAATCAAAACAGCTTTCAAGTGGCCAGGACCAAGTTCCAAAGCTCCTACACTTCCTAGAGATTTTCCTTCTTTCCCAGATTTTCCTAAGCCCCAATCTTTGTAGGAGGGCATAACTCCAGGTGGGGCTCTGACTGTACGTATTGTGCCTGGGCCCCCATCCTGACTGCAGAAGTTTATTTGAAGTATGTTACTCTTTGCCTGCTTCTTAACTTGAGGCCTGATAGTCTTACAATGTCATTTTTTTTCCCCTACTGTAATTCAAGAGACAGCTGTCTTTGGAATAAATTCCAAATAGTTGGTCTGGAAATGAACTTCGCAGTGGGTCCCTCCTCCATTCTGGCTGACATTTCCCCATTAATTTCTTTTTATCTTTCATCCATTCATTGGCTGATGAGTCTATAAATACACCTCATCTGCTTTTACTTTGCTTTTTAAGAATAAACTGATACCAAACACACTGTCTTAATTACATCCACAAGCAAAAGCATAACAAGTTTAAATGTTGTCACAATATAGTTTAAAAACTTGACATTGTTAATTATGCCAGCTGTGATAAAACTGGCAAATGAAAATTCTAATTTGAATGTGTAAATGAGTAATTCATCTGAAAAGGTATTTTTAACATGAATAAATGAAAATATCCAAAAACCTACTAAGCAAGAGAAGAGAAGTGGACAGGAAACTGGTAAGTGGATTGGTAAGGAAGAAGGAAGACATGGCCTCCATGTCTCCGGGTCACCACACTTCTGAAACTAGGCAAATCAGTCCTCCCAAGTTCAAATCATACCCGAGAAAACAAGGTTTCTGTTCCCTTAAGTGTCCACATTATGAGGTAGCTCCTCATTCCTGAGGATCTGAATCCTAGGGGCACATCAGAAGGCAGGCCCAGGACAGACCTGATTCATTCCCAGAAGATAGTAAGTTTTCAGATGCAGACAAAACTAAACAAAAGGATAAGGTGAAAATCTTGGGAAGGTATTTCCAAAGGATCTGCCCTATTCCCAAGCCAGTGTCCCAAGCCATCTTCTTTGTGTGATTATATTTCTTTTCTATTCTTTCTTAAAGTGCCTTCTATAAATTCACCTATGAAGTCATTTTCTCTTCCTTTTCTCTCCACCAGATGCAGAAAGGGGAGATCTCACCACCAGTCCAGAAGAAAAACTACTAACCTTCGATATGGTTAAATAATTGCGGTTTATTGTATGACCTATTTTTCACTCAAGTCAAATACCTTTCAAGTTATTGAACTCATCAGGATTTACTTCTTTTTAAAATGTTCTGATATAAATAATGATCATAATAGCAAGTATCGCTCATATGTTCTTGATAGAAAATATCGTTATGCTGGTATGGCTGACAATTTTCAGATAACAGTAGCCCACTGCAATAAATTAACATTCTGAATTTTCTAAAGAAATCTTTGTCTTCCTGATGTGTTCTCATATGATATACAGTCTTATTTGATAAAGAGCTTTGAAGAAATGAACATCCATTTTTGAATGGGAAATAAAAGTCAATGGAAATGTTCTCAGGTATGAAATTATTATAATGCTCCATATTTCACACCCCAAAAGCCACAAGAAAATAGCAGTTAATACACTTTGAGTCATAATACACTTGTAAGTCATAAAAGTTTTAAGCGAACCTAAAGAAGAAAAGACTTACAGCTGGCCAAACGGTCTTGACATTGATGGAGAAGTACAGGAATAGTGATGATCAGATGTTTTACTCTTTCTCTGAGGACAATTCAAAATGAATATGATGAAATGTAGAAGAATCAAGTTTGGCAACCTATAAGAAATTTCAGAGTAGCTGGAACCCATTCATCACTAGAAAAGTTTACTAAAGGAGATTGTGAAAGAATCTATTTTCTTCGAAAAGAATATTTCCCTTCCTTGAAAAAAAAAAGAAAACCGATGTCTCAGCTGGTAGTTCTCAAACTTCATTGCATTAGAATCACCTGGAAGGATTTGTAAACACACAGACTGTCGGCCCCACCCCCAGAGTTTCTGATTCAGTAGGTCTGGGGTGAAACCCAATCACTTATTTCTGCCAAGTTCCAAGGTGATGCCAATGATGCCGATCTGGGTGCTGCACCATGAGAACCGCTGGTCAGGGCTAACTCGGTGTCAGGCACTGTCACTTAACTCTCTCCCTCCCTGACTCTTTGCAACAACTCAGAAGTAGATGTAACTCTGAGAGAGAGACATCCAGACAATTCTACAACGTTCATACGTTCAGCTCTCATATACCATGTGTGGATGGCTATAAACTGCCTACTGTACAACCAAACCACCGTTTTGTACATCAGTTGATGACTAAACTTTTTGAGAGATCACCTGCTGGCTGCCTGAAGCTATGATTCAGTGTGGTCAGCAGTGCCGTCAGGCAGAGGCACTGTGAGGGGTTCACCAAAACCATTTTGTTTCCCTCTTGGAAAACAAAGACGAAAACAACACCTCTCACTCCTCTTGCATCTAGATGGGATCTTTTGACAATTTATGGCCAATGGAATATGAGCAGATATTATATACCTACTTACAGGCCCTTAGAAAGACCCATAAGATTCTCCTCATTCTTTCTCTTTGCACACCAGCTGGCTGAATAGAACAGATTCAGCAGAGGCCTCCCAAGGAGGCCCTAATGGGTGACAGAGCCACCCAGGGAAGATGCCAGGAACCCTGAGTCCCATCTTGGAGAAGAACTGCTCAAGCAAGATCAGCTCCATTGGACTCTACGTGAGCAAAAAAATAAACCAAGCCACTGAGGTTTGGAAGTTCTTTGTAGCAACAGCTACCAGCTACCAACTACCCCAATAAGTAACTTCTGTGAATAGAGCAATCCAAACGAAGTTCAATATTTCTGCAGTTATTTGAATATTTTATTTCAATTTATCATTATTTTCTATTAAAAGGGTGAAAAATAGAAAAATAAAAGATACTAGTAAGTAATAGGAGTATCACAAACTTAATACAATCCAGAAGAGGACGAAAAGTTACTCAGCATGTTAAAAATGATAAATCTCTAACCGCACCAGATTCTCACTTAAACAGGCTTACTACTTGTTCAGCTGTGAAGAGAAACAAAATTAAAGAACATAGGTGAGATGCTAGAATTTAAATCATTAAAATACTGTGTCTAAAAAGCAAAACTTATATGGAAACAGGATCCCTCACCCGTTAAATCCATTGTTTCGCTGCCTTACAATCGAAAGTACAAAAGCACCTATTTCCTCATTTTTGAATATGAGAAAATTAAAAATCAGAGAGCGTGGACAACTCCCTCAAAGTCATGTTAATAAATAATATGACTAAAATTCATTCCAATATTTGGAACAGCCTACAGCCTAGCTTGTTTTCATTATACCTCACTGCCTCTCATCTCTGTAAAAATTTGGATGTTTGCCTATCTTTGAAGAGAATACATAAAATGATCTTACAGCGCCTCCTTGGAGCACTTTGATTCTATGGTAAAGATATTCCCATAACTTCCTAGTCTTGCTAATGCAAGAACCCTGTGAAAATGTCCCTTTGCTACCCAGGTGGATAAGTGTCCAGAGGCAGGGCTCTGGTTGGCTATGCCATGCTATCTGTACAAAATGACATTATTTCTATGAAGTGTTTATGCTCACTTAATGTGGAAAACAAAGTTACAACAACATCAATGAGTATCCTACGGTTTCATGCTCTACACTGTTGGCAAGAAACTTGGCCCCTGTCCCAGCATTCTGCCTCAACCACATCTCAGGAGGAAAGAATTCCTCCCATCACTCCACAGCAGCCCCTTCTGCTTAACTCAGACCCCTACAGATGGCTGGTGATGAAGACAAAAGGCTTCCTAAGACAGAACTGGCAAACAAAAAGCTTGGGGGGAAAAAAAAAGAGGAAAAAAAAAAAAGTTGGAGACACCCTAGCTCTTGAAAAGAAGAAAATTAATTATTTATTTATTAACATCATAATGGCTTAGAAGAATGTCATAAAAAGCATTCTTTGTCACCAGTGCCATATCAAAGCAAATGTGTATGAAACACCTTAACTGGAAAAACCATTTTTCATTGACCACCCAACAACTTTGATTCACATAGTATTTTGAGAGCCCACTTTTACAATAAGTCAGTTCCACACTGTTTTGGACCCAATAACATGTGTATGTAATGGTTAGACTTTTGCTTGTGAGTGGTACTGATGTAAAAATAAGCTTTAATAAAGTTATCAGCATCCATGTACCTTTGTACCCATAACCGCTTCTATACCTCTAGTTCTGCCAAGTTTCTTGTTTGAGGGGTGTTTCCTGTGAGGGTTCCCCTGCCCTCCCATGCATAGCACTTCCCTATGACCTGCACAGGGACAGAAGCAGCCACTGGGAGAAATTATTAGTTAGGTGGCCCTCCAGAGTCACTCAGAAGTTGGGGCCATACACTGTTTAGGGCATCAGTGCCACAAGCAAGCCCAGTGGCCCACCCACTTCTCTGCAAGCCTCCTGGCCCTCCCTGTTCACATCTTTGAGCTAAGTCCAAAAGTGGAAAATGAAACATGATGATGGATGGGAGGAAAGGAGAGTTCTTGGGGTGAGTATTCATATCAACACAATGGGATTCTACAAGCAACAATCTTGCTGCTCAAATCACTCCTGAAGAGAAAGTTGGGCACACCAAGAAGTATGTTGGAGCTTTCAGCCACAGAGATCATGGACCCTATCAGGAAGTGTGTACCCAGCAGGAAGCGGTGCCGTGTAGATCAGTGTTTCTCAAACTTTACCGTACATACGAGTCACCTGGGATCATACTAAAATGCAGATTCTGACTCAGTGGGTCTTGAGTGAGACCCAAGATGCTACCTTTCTAACAGACATGAAGGTGATGATGCTTTGAGGAGCAAGTGAGGACACAAAATCCAATATCAGAACATATGAGCTGTGAAACCTTGGGCTTCAGCCTTCTTATCTGTGAAACAGAGATTATTGTGAGCATTAAACGACATGATATCATCTACTTGGCACATAATAAGGACTCAATGCGTTGACTACTATTAATATTTTATTTTTACTGCTCTGAGTGTTGGGACAACTTCCAAAAAATGACGCTCATTGTCAATTTGGTATTTTAATGGTGAGACCAAGGTGTGCAGGATGAGGTGAAATGTGTATGTGTAGGGAGGCTGGGTGGGTGGGTAGAGGAGGTGGGCTAAAAAGAAAACCTGGGGTGGAATAAAATGAGAGATTCCCACCCATACCTCCATTCATGCTTAGATAGAAACCAGCCCAGTAACAAATGCACCTCTGTGAAATTACTTTAGGAGAGGTGTTTCCTGGAGAAGGTGAGGGACAAGCTTTGTGGTTTCTGTTTTTTAGTCCAAAAATAAAGGCACTGAAGTAAGACTGCAGCTACCAAAATGCCAGATTGCTTTAATCCTCGTATTTGTGCTTGTCACAGAACATTTCCACAATAAGGGCAGCATAGAATTATCAACTGAATGGAAGAAAGTAAACCAAATTATTTTGATGCATTCCCAGAGTACTGCACCAAACTTTTAGTCAAGTGCTTAACTCCTAAACTTTCCTCAGTTCTCTGAGATGCAGACAGTATGAGCTTATCTGTGAAAAAAATACATCGAAATGATCTCCACTTTAATAAGCATTTCTGAAGTGCTTCCTGTACCAGGCTGTGTGCTAATCACTTGGAATATAAAACAAATAAGACATGGCTCTTTCCCACGAACAGTTCTAATCTAGTTGGGAAGACATATATATATATCAACAAAACATTATAATACATTTTAGTAAGTGTAACAGAGATACCCACCGAGTACTCTGAGAGTACACGTGAAGAATAGCTAACATACTAGTTGTATCCTGGTGGTCCAAAGGCTAAATATAGCCCATGAGTATAATATGGAGAGACAGGGCTTTTCAGTTTGGGTTGAGTTTGATTAGTTGACTACATTAAAATAAAGGAAGAGTTGTGCTCAATTTCCTCCCAACAAAAATGAGCCAAAGCTGAGTAACAGATGTTCCCTTTAGATGAGGCATACGTTCTTGAGTTTATCACTGTCCCCACTATTTCCTGTCATCATTCACAGGCTTCCCTCATTTACCTAATCAATCTGGCTCATCTAGGGTGTTGAGTTTGACCTAAGGAGAGTTGCTAAAGAAGTATAGGGTTTCTCCCCAGAAGGATGGATAGGTGTGAAAGAGATGAAAATGAGGAAAAAAACATGTTTTTTTTATATCTACCCACATATTTATCATTTGGGTTGCTCTTTACCTCTTTCTATAGATCCAAATTCCCATCTGATATTATTTTCCTTCTGCTGAAAGGACTTATTTTGGCATTTCTTGGGCTTCCCTGGTGGCTCAGTGGTTAAGAATCTGCCTGCCAACGCAGGGGACATGGGTTCGAGCCCTGGTCCAGAAAGATCCCACATGCTGTGGAGCAACTAAGTCCGTGTGCCACTACTACTGAGCCTGCGCTCTAGAGCCCGTGAGCCACAACTATTGAGCCCACGTGCCACAACTGCTGAAGCCTGCGTGCCTAGAGCCCATGCTCTGCAACTAGAGAAGCCACTGCAATGAGAAGCCAGCGCACCGCAATGAAGAGTAACCCCTGCTCTCTGCAACTAGAGAAAGCCCACGCACAACAACGAGGACCCAACGCAGCCAAAAATGAATAAATAAAATAAATAAATTTATTTAAAAAAAAATACATTTCTTACAGTGAAAGTCTCTTACCTTTTATTGCCCTGAAAAGGTTTTTATTTTGCCTTTATTTTTAAAAGACATCTTCCATGGGTATAGAATTCTAGGTTGGGAATTTTTTCTTTCAGCACTTAAAAGATAACAGTCTATTGCCTTTAGGCCTGCGTGGCTTATGATGAGAAGTCTGCTGTGATTATTATTTTTGTTCCTCTATAGCAGGTATCTTTTTTACCTGCTAGTTGCTATTTAGATTTTCTTTTTGGCATTGGTTTCAGAAATTTAATTACGATGTGCCTGGGTGTGGCTTTCTTTATGTTCCTTCTGTTTTGAGTTTGTTGAGGTTCTTGGATCAGTGGGTTTATATTTTTCATAAAATTTGGATAATTTTTAGCCATTACTTCTTTTTTTTTTTTTTTTTTGCCATGCGCGGGCCTCTCACTGCTGTGGCCTCTCCCATTGCAGAGCACAGGCTCCGGACGCGCAGGCTCAGCGGCCACGGCTCACGGGCCCAGCAGCTCCGTGGCATGTGGGATCTTCCCGGACCGGGGCACGAACCCACGTCCCCTGCATCGGCAGGCGGACTCTCAACCACTGCACCACCAGGGAAGCCCCTAGCCATTACTTCTTCAAATAGTCGTTCTGTTTCCCCAACACCACATTTCTAGGACTCCAATCACACATATATTGCATGGCTTGATATGGTCCCAGAGCTCACTGAGGCTCTGTTGTGTGTGTACTTGTTTTTGGTTCTGTTTTCGGTCTCTTTTTAAACTGTGCTTCTTTTTGGATAGTTTCTGTTACTATGTCTTCAGGTTTGGTGATCTTTTCTTCTGTATCATATAATATGCTGCTAATCCTAACCAGTCTTTTTAATTTCAAATATTTTCATCTCTACAGGTTACATTTGGGTCATTTTGATATCTTTCTCCTTTTATCATGTTATGTTTTCTTTTTTACATCCTTCAGCATAAGAATAAGCTTTGTACAGTATTCTCAAGGTCCTTATCTACTAATTCCTTTATCTTTGTGAATTTTATTTTGTTAGATGCTGGATTTTATTGTCTTCCTTTAAAGAATATTGGATTTTATAGCAGCTCAGTTTGATCCATGAGAGACTAGCTTTCAAGCTTTTTATGGTGGGCCCACAGCAGCTTTTATTCTAGGACTAATGTAACCCCACTTCTAAGGCTTGACACTTCTGAGAATTCCACCCAAGGCCCTGTGGATGTTGAAGTTTCTTCACATGAGCTAGGGAGACAGAAACTCTTCCCAATTCTGTGTGAGCTCCGGGTATGGTTCAGCTCAGTGCATTCTTTCCCTAGTCTTGGTAGTTTCTTCACATGCATGTGCAGATAATATTCAGCCAAACACTTTGAGTAAGCTTTGCAGCTCTCCAGAGTCGCCTTTGCATTTAGTGCCCTCCTTTCTGGCGGTATGACTTGCAAATTCTTGCCTCCTTGGTCTTCCCAGATTTTGATGTCTGCCTCCTCAACTCAGTGAGATCACTGGGCTCTGCTTTCGTTCCCCCACCCTGAGAAGTGGCTTGGAAACTTTCTCCAAGCCCTAAGCTCTGGCAATTATAGAGCTCACCTTATTTGCTTTCTCATTGACAAGAATAAAGTCTGGGTGTCCAATAGCTGACATTTTGTCTGATTCCTAAATGTTTACGGTGGTATGGCAATTGCTGTAGTAGCTAATCAACAGCAGAAGCAGGAGCTAGTGCAGTTGGTAGAAAATAAAGACAAGGAGAGCATTTCAGGCAAGAATGATCGCATAAGCCAAGGAAAACAGGTGAGAAACAACAAGCACACGTTTCAGGAAGTAACAATTTGGTGCTGATGCACCATAAAGCCAAATGCAGGAAGGGACTGTCGAAACGTGAAGCTGAAACTGGGGTCTAGGGCCAGAATGTGGGGCCTCAGAGATATGTGATTGAAAACTGTGGAACAGGAAGGAAAACCATGAACAAAGATTTAGGAGACCTGGGTTCAAGTTCTAGCGTATTATTAGCTGTGTAACCTGGAGCAATTTTTTGTGTTTTCGTTGTCTCATTTGTAAAATAAGAGGCCCTCTTAACCAGTTCTTAACCATTTTCACGGCAAAGTTTCTATAATTTAGCTTAGTGGAGGTGGAGGACACTTCAGGCTGAGCTCTTTAGAGAAAACAGGTTATTAACTAATTGTATTTATTGATAAACTACCACATGCCAAGATTCATGCTCAGAGTTTTAAACACATTATCTTTAACCCTTATGACAGCCCCATCTCACAGATGAGAAAAAAAAGAGGTTAATAGCCTGTCAAATGTTATATATCTAAAGATAGTGGAGACAGAATCTGAACCCAAGTCCGGGTGACTACATTTTTTTTTTTTTTTTTTTTGCGGTACGTGGGCCTCTCACTGCTGTGGCCTCTCCCGTTGCGGAGCACAGGCTCCGGACGCGCAGGCTCAGCAGACATGGCTCACGGGCCCAGCCGTTCCGCGGCATGTGGGATCTTCCCGGATCGGGGCACGGACCCGTGTCCCCTGCATCGGCAGGCAGACTCTCAACCACTGCGCCACCAGGGAAGCCCAAGTGACTACATTTTGCTTGGCCCAATGTCTTTAAAGCTCTTTGGGTGATTCTAATGTGCATCCAGGTCTAAAGCCACCTATTAGAAAGGTTAAAAGCAGGTCCGAAATATCCACCGTAATAACAAGTAACGCCTCCCATAATGTTTCTCCTCCCCTGTTAACTGTTACACCAGTCTGGACACATTATACCTATACTACACCCCAACCCTATAAGGGGCTGGGAGGTGGGCAGATGAGTAAAGCTTTAATTTTCTGGAAGAGGATGCATTCAAGAGGTGACCTTTGCATGGACCTTCACAGTACAGTGATAGTTGTAGTATCTAGTCTTCTTGGTGATTTTTGAAACAGCACAGATTGACTGAAAGTATATTATTTATTAACGTTGGAGTAAACTGACCCCATATTTTATGCGATTTAATTTTTGGAGCATATTGATGGCATCAAGGCAAGATTTTTACTGGACTCACAGCAAACAGTTGAAACCTTCCTCGGGTTTAGGTACCACGCTGAGCACTCTACTTGTATTATCTTGGTTAATTCTCACAACAATCTCATGAGGTAGGTACAGTGATTATTCCTGTTTCACAGGAAACTGAGGCCCATAGTTAAACAGTGGATCACTCAGAAATGAGGCCAAGTAGTCTGGCTCCAGAGTCACAGATCTTAGCCCTGCATCAGGTTACTCCTCTCCTCGCAAAGGTTACTGGTGGGAGGGAGGTGTTCTTTATTTCTTTTTCAGCTGTAAATAGCGAGACTAGGACAATCGAAAGGGTTAAAAAATGTTGTCCTACTGTCCTTTTAAAAAAAAGACTAGAACAGAAAAGGAAACTCTTGATACCCTGAACCCAAACTCTTACATTCTTCTGGTCTCTTTAGGTGAAACCTCATTTCTGGCACACGGGTCACTGCTCAAAAGCAATGCGTGCCTTTATCTTTTAGATCTGTGTGTGGTCTCAGTAACGTATGTGTGTTATGGGCCATGCCACAAATCTGGCTCTCCCTTCACTGGCAAGGATTTTACTACGCAGACCACGTTAACATAGAAAACCTGGAACAAAGAAGAACTTTGACTAGCAGCATTGTGTTCATGGCTAAATGGGCGAATGATGTATCACCCATTGATAAGAAAAACAATTTTAAAACATTTTCTTTCAGTATGGGAATCACCAACATCTACCTCAGAGATGAGTGCTTAAAAGATCTAGGAAGGTAGGAAGCCAATGAGCACAAGTGTGTGTCCATATGTAGGTCTTTAATATGAAGCAAAATGTTTTCTAGAAAGCAATTTTACCTGAGACAAGTCTTGATCACCCAGCAGGGAACAGGCTTCTCCGAGCTTACCCACTTTTCACGTAAAGTGACTTTTCATACGTCTAGAAGAAAAAATAGGGGAAGGAGCTGCATTCCGAGTACCCACCAATCATAGCTTTCCCCCCTCCCCAGCAAGATTGGCAGTGAAGACACTAAGCATAAGAAAAATGCATAGATGACACTCTTGTTTAATTTAGGTATTAGTTTCAACTTCCCTCAAACAAACAAAACTCTTTGATCAAGCTTATTACAAAATAGGAAAATTCACATAGTCATTCCACACAGACACCAGCTCCATATGGAGGAGCTAACAAAACCATCAGAAAGGGAAGCCAGCGCCACCATAATGACAAGTCAGATATTAGTCCAGGATATTAGCTGGTCAATCTTACATTTCTATCATTTTCTGTTTAAGAAGCCTCTGACCCAGTGTAAAGATGATTTCTTCCATCAAACCCTGAAAGTAGTGCCTGCCCTGTCCCAGGGCATATTCAGTGTCAGGAGTGTAGAAGGATTTCCCCAATGGGCAGGAGTGTGGACTCAGTGTTTCCAGATGTTGAATAGCACATGCTGTTCATTTGCTGATGAACAGACCCATCCAAGGACAGAGGGAAGCCCGCCCCCGAGAGAGAGCTGCTGAAATACTCTGACATGGTCTCCCCGTGGCCACTGGAGATAGCCTAGTTCCTTCTGAAGTGGAAATATAACACAGCCCCTGGGTACGTGCCAGAGAACATTTGCTTTATGCAGGGGGTGGGGGGGTGGCAGATGGGGAAATGGGGTTTAAACACCTCCAGAGACTGTGCTGTAGCTTCTTCTAGTGCTCTCTGTGCTCACTGGCAAAGGCCAAGTTCCTGGACTCCACTGACGCATCAATCCCTTCAGTAACTCAAACCTTTAAGTCCTGGTTTCCCACCCAACAAGTGGGAGGTCTTCTCTGGGTCTCTAACCTATGGAGTCTGAGGCAAAGCAGTGGCCACTTGCAGGAGAACGCTGTGATGCTGCAGGCCCCAGAGAAGATGTCCCCACGCTGCTAGGCAGCGCCCTACCTGCCTGCACCATTTTAACAGGGGGGACTTCCATGGCGCTGCTTCCCACCCACTACTGGACATCAGAAAAGCCTGCCAGCAGGACCAAATCAATTCAGATTTCCCGGGTTAAAACTTGCAAACCCCCTGAATACAGCCATGTGAGTACTTTGTTTTGGTCCTAAGTTTTTAAAAACTTAACATCATTATTAAAATTAAAAGCCTAATAACTGCTTTATTCCTCTAAACTGCTAGCTTGAGTTTTACAATTTACTCTGTTACAGATTCAGGCTCTTCAAATCCTACTTGAAATCTAACTATGACCTGCAGAGAGCCTAGGACCTTGCTGCCACCAGAGCACGGCTGGCAGCTGCAGGCATAAGAGGACACAATACATTCTCCTTTCCCTGTGCAGACAACATGCAGGGCTGTGAGGAAAGCAGTATGTGTCCAAGCCGATGATGAGAGCTTTCCTGTGTGTTTCATCCAAACTGAAGCCAAGTCCAAAGGGTTGTGTGAAGGAAATCACGTTAGACAGTCCCCTTTCAACATCTAAATGCCTGTGCCTTTAAAACACTGAATAGAGACAAAATTGAGACAGCACAAAAGTAAATATGTTGTGCTACTCTTATTTTTGGCCGTCAGTGGGAGCAATTGGAAATAATAAAAATAAAATAAATACAGTTGGTGGTGGTGAGAGTGGCTGAGGGTGGAGTGTGGAAGGAATTGTCTTTCTGATGCTTCACTATTGCTAAACAGCTAGAAACTGCTCCAGAGCATTGCTTCTGCCTTTCCTGGCTACGTCCTCTCTTCTTCTATAGGCAATAGAGTGAGATGGTTAAGGGAAAAGCCACTTCAGGCTTCAGAGAGACCTGAGTTCTAGGCGCTGTTCTGCTATCACAGCTGTTCATAGTTGTGCTTAAAACCTTGGGCAGTAATAAAAATAAGGCTATTCCCTGGTGGCCCAGTGGTTAGGACTCCGCCGTTTTCACTGCTGGGGCCCAGGTTTGATTCCTGGTTTCGGAACTAAGATCCTGCAAACTGCATGGCGTGGCCGAAAAAAAAAAAGTAACGTTTACATAGTACCTACTATGTGCTGGGTACTCTTCTCAATGTTTTGTGTCTATTAATTTAGTTAATCATCATAATGGTAGTAAGTACTATTTTCACACCACTTTATAGATGAGACAGTAATTAAGTCACTTGCCCAATGTCAGGCAGCTCAGAAGTAGGGGACCACAAGCTCTTAACACCTGCACTGTCTCACCTATCTAAGCCCCTGTTTTCTCTTCTTAAAAAATGTAGACCATAAACTTCACAGATATATTGTGTTAGTCAGATGAGATACTGTATGCTCACCACAGGCCTGGAGTATAATAAGCAATCAAAAATGCCAGCTATTATTTTTTGCTTTTCTTTCCTCCTCCTTTTAGCCCAGATCCAAAGAGGTGGGACCAGCAGGAAGGAGTTGAAGAAATCATGCCAGTTTCTAGAAAAGAAACTCCCCATCCAGGGAGTCCTGTGTCCATATACTATTGTGCTACATCAACCAGTACTCACAGGCATAATAACGAGGTCACTGGGTACCACGAAGATGTGAGGCATTACACAAAACCCGTCATTCTACAAAACCTGCTTGCTTCCAAGCCTGCCCAGTCTCTGCCTAGCAGGTTTAAGATTACTAACAATATATCCATTGCAAACCCTTTTAGTCAAGAGGGTCTGCTTCTTTGTCTTTAAGGCTTTGTCTCTGCAAGAATACAAGACTCTTTTGTTTCAGCTGCAAGGGTGTTTGGGTAGCAGCCAGAGTCTGTAACATTTGGGGTCCTTAAGCCTTTATGTATCTGTTGTTTGGCCATCACAACTGACTGCATTGACTTGGTTGGAATTACAACTCAATTTACACCCTATATTTTCCCCTTATTCTGCATCATAAAGGTCTCAAGATTTAACAGCATTTCTTTGCCTTCCTGGCCTCCTCTAAAGACTTTATTTGATTTCTACATAATGGGGTTCTCGGCAGCCAGTAATAAGTCTTCAGCTGGACACTGTAACCAGGCTGTTTTCCTTGGCAAGAAGCTCTAGCAGCCTACTCTTCTGTCCTGCAGGCGAAGAGAGACAGCTCCATTTCTAGAGCAAGGCAAAAGCTAGCTCAACAGCTGAAAGAAAGCCGACTTCTATCAAAGCGGGAAGGGCAGTTCCTCCAAGAGAAAACTCTACCCCTGTAGGAACTTGATTCCTTAGGAAGCGATAAGGCCAAAATAACCGCTTGTAATCCAGGGCACCGAGTGCAGTTCCTGATGCTCACTTGTCACATGATTTAAGGCAAGCCTGTTTGTTTCTGTGGGACTCAGTTTTCACATCTGTAGAATAATATTCTCTGGCATCCTTACCACAGAGCTTAAAGCATTTCACCATATGTTACCTCTTTACTTCTCACACTCCCGTAGTCAGGCACCAGATACTTTGAGTTAGGACCTAAAAGGAAACAGAGGAGCAAAGAAATGTGGGGACCTGCCCACACTGCAATGTAGCTGGGATAGGAATTCACATTGTTTGTCTTGATGCTAAGTGTTATTGTTTCTAGAAATGTCTTTGCCACAAAATGGAATTCTTAACATAGAAATAAATCACCTTGCTTACATATCACTTGAGTTGAGTATTTAAATGAACTTAGGAGATTTGAAAACCCAATCTAATAGAAAACAATACTGCTCAGCCATGAAAAAGAAATAGGTCCAACAGAGTTTCACATTATAGAAATATTTCAATACTCAGAGTCTACCACCTTGAAACACTGACCACTTAGTCTTCACACTTACCTTGTGAAATACATTATTAGTCATTATCAGTTCCATTTTACAGCTGGAGGAACTAAGGAAGAGTATTCAAATGGCTTCTCTGGGGCCTCAGAGGAAGTCAGTCCTACAAGGGAGAAATTCTTGTATTTGCTTTCTCTCTCTTCCTCAGGCAGATAGAGAAAACAGGTTGTCTGGAGAAGTCCTCACAGCTGAACTCATTCCTGCAACTAGAGGCACATTCACATCACACCAGCTTTTGGGTTACAGTAGCAGCTATAGGATTTCACAAATACAGAATAAAAACAAGCCTAAGTTCCATACTGGGAAAATACCCTTTAAGTTTTTTTCTTTAATTGGAGTCACTGGGCTGCCAGGAATTTGGGGGGGACTCTCAATCATTCACTGACTAAGACACGTATTCTCTTATTCATGAATTAACTATATATTTGTTAATTCAATTAAAAGCTGATAACTTCTTATACGTTTCTTAACCAAAAATAGTGCCAGGCTTCCCACTGGGTTTCAAAAGGTGGGGTATTTGTGTGTGGTGGTGAAGAGTGTGTGTGTGTGTGTGTGTGTGTGTGTAATGTCAACTAGGCATTTACTGAGCATTAACTACACATCAAGCAGAGTGCCTACTTGTTGGAAAAGAGAAATAAAAATACTCTCTAAGGAATTTAAAATTTAGGCAAGGAAACAAAACACAATAAACTAGGCTCTGGTAAAACCTGGAGTTTAAAGATATGTTATTTTTAATTTTGCTGAACCCCATATTTCTTTAACTTTTTGAATCCTGAGAAAACTTTTTTTTTCAAGAAGCACCTAATAATGCCACTCTAAGTCATTCCTTTACATTTGAAAATTAATTTTTTAATCTCCCAATCAATGTTCAGGTTTAGAATTTCCTACAGGGTTATTCACTGTACTTGAGCTCTCTTATAAAGCCATTATATAACTAAAATGCAAATAAAAATGGCTTCATTTACATTTATATTCCATTATTTTAGATTACATTGGGGCCTTCTATCTGCCAGGCGCTATGCTGTGGGTTGAACGTAAAGGAATCCAACACGAGCCAGACTTGAGAGTACAGTGGGAGAGAGGTGAGTAAACCACTGATCATAGCACAGTGAGGTATCTGGTTGACAATATACAATATACGACCAGTGCCTGTAGATCAGCCACACTACCACGTGGGGTGCATGTGGGTGTGCCCGGGGGAGGGGAGGCTTTATGGAGGAAGTGATGTTTGAGCGGCTCTGAAAGAACAGAAGGTCCCCAATGGAGGATGAGGACTTTTCCAGGCAAAAGGCGAAGCAAGCTCAAAGCCGAAATGGCATGATTTGGGAGTCTCCCGGGGGTCTACCGATCAAGAGAAAACTTCCTGAAAAAGTTTGAGAAGTGGGGCAGTGTTTGTAGGGGGCTTTGCACGGAGAGCTGAGTCAGACACCAGACCGCATCAGCTCTAACATCTGCTGCCAGCATCTTCTCCCCCCGGCCCCCAGCCTGCAGTCTCCTAGACACTCCTAACCGCTCTCCCGTCTCCCCTTCTTTTTCTGTCAAATAATGGTAGTGTCTGCTCCTAAATTCTCAAGCATGTGATAGAAGACCTGAGCAACACCAGTGGGAAGACCAGATAAACAGCAATAAGTCGCATCCTCGTTTTTGTCAGTCTCACAAAAAGAGCTTCTTCAAACAACCATTTGTAGTCTAAATTCCAGAGCCTGGTTGCTTAATATGTGTATTAGCCGTGCTTTCAATAACTCTTTCTCTGTTGTTTACCATTTGGCTATTTTCACTGTTTGTTGACTTTTATGCCCACAATTGGTTGTGTGATTCCACTCTTTCAGCTACTGTTATTTCTTCCCCCCCCGGCACCGTTAGTGAATTTAGAAGATCCTATCAGCGTAGCTTCAAAATGTATTATTCAAAAACCAATAGAACTACAGGGAGAAATTGACAAACACCCAATTATAGTAGGAGATATTAACACATTTCTTTTGGACTAATAAAATAATCAATGGGTTAATACAACTAAAAAGGTTATGACAAGTAACAAGCCTAACCTAAAACTCTAACCTTCATACAGAGGAGGTTCAGTATTTTGACCCCAAAGGATGCCTCAACAAATTCTGGAACAATAATATTATACAAATAATTTTCATGGACCACAATGCAATAAAATAAGAAATCAATCCATCCAAAAAAAGTAGCCAAACCTTCCATTACCCCTCCTCATAGTAGTAAAGATTTATTTTATAAACACTAACATAGCACTTATTATATGCCGTCAGCTACTGTTACATCTTAGACCGATAAAAGTTCAAATTGAGGAGTGCAATAAAATTGGAGAATAATCTGTGGACTTTCTGTTTTTGGTTTATTTCACAGAAAATCAAGATACTTGTGTTATTTTATGAAAAAATTATGAAACTGTCAAAATGTTCTTTTTGGTGAAAAACGTTTTTCGCTAGTCTCCAAAATTGTTGTACAACTATAATTCTGCTGAATTTCTTGAGCACTAGGAAAAGTCCGTATAGCAAGTGTAGGGGTTTGACGTTATTAGCAAGGGAGTGCACTGTATAAAGATAATTATGTTGTGACTAAAGACCTGTCTTAGGCTAAAGTCCTTGAACAGAGAACAGTTATAAGTATCTTTGTTTGAAGTTTTGTGGTGAAATAATCATTGGAAACTTATGTAGCTATGCCTTGATTGATAGCTGTCTTACAAAAATATTTTTAAAAGGCTAAGCATTTGCTAGATAATGCAAAGTACATTTTAAAAATTCCATATTGGTTAAGGTTATATATATTCACTCAGCAAATGTTTACTGAGTTATTTCATTTGTATAGATACTATCAGCTACAAATCCTTGACATGTCACTTTTTTTAAGAGTAATGATTATAATTACTCAAGGAGAACTTACAGTGACTACCGTGGGCAAAGACAAAATCATAAAATTATATTACTACGTACTGAGCAATTACAAGTGCCAGGCACTATACTAAGTGTTCAATGGAAATATTACCAAATTTAATCCTCTTGGTAACCCCTTGGGGTAAGTTTATTATCCCCTTTTTTATAGGTGAGAAATCTGAGTCTGAGGGATCAAGAAGATTTGTCAAAGTTTATTAGAGATAACAACACACAGAGCCAAGTTTTGAACGCAGGAATGTCTAATTCCAAAGACTTGTCTCTTAACCACTATCTCCCCATTGTCTTAGGTAATAAACATGCTAATTGGAGAGCTACTTATAGCAGATACTCATCCCTGGTTGGTAACGTGGTTATATATCACCTTACAGTTTACAAAATGTTTTTACATATGTTAGAATTTGTCATCTCTAACAACAATCCTTGAGGTAGGTGTTATTAATTCCTCTTTTTTAGAGCTGAGTACATTGAGTCTCAAAGAAATTAAGGAACTTTCCTAAAGTCATCCAACCAGCAAAAGGCAGAATGAAGACTGGAAAGCAGGCCTTCTTCTGGTTTCAAACCCTCTGCTATAATTGCTCTGCCATAATAGGCAGAAAGAGAAGTGATGGAAAGTTTGCTCTACACAAACATATATGCACATACACTCAACAAATAAGGAGATATTACTATATCTCTTTATGCTGCTAAAATGATCATTTGAATTAAAACACGTCAATTTTAATTTTTTTACAAAAACTTAGTAGCAATTGTAACTGTTAACAAGACTAATAATAAAGTCCAAAAGGATCAAATATTTATCAGTTCTCATGAAACGTTGAGACTTTACTGATTATAAGATGTACTTTTCTTAGTCTACTTAATAACCTTTCGAAGACTGGAGATTTCTTTAAATTATAGATAATGATTTTAAATCTTTTTCATTGTAGGCAAAAAACAACATCAACAAAAAAGGAGTAACTCATTATCTACCTGTTTTAATCTGAAAAAGGGGAAATTTTTCTAAAATGAATTGTTAATGAAAACTCTGAACAGATAATGAACCAGGAGACCTTTGGATCTTGTTAGCTCTTGAAGTTGAAATTTTTACATTTAAAATGGAGAGGAAAGAGTAAAAATTTAGCCCTCTGAAGGATGCTTAGAGGATAATATCATTCAAAAAGTCGGTGCCAACAACAATTTATACACAGCATGAAGAGCAACAAATTCCACTTCTGTGGTTTGTATCTGGAAAGGAAAACAAGTCAAAAGGAAAAATTCCAAAGAAGGTTCAAATTTATTCTCCAACCTCAGAGCCTAGTTCACGTTTGCCTGTGTGGTTTTATTGCTTAGTTCACACACACAAATTAGCACTGGAGATCCTAAAAGCCAGCTTAAAAAAAAAAAAAAAAAAAAAAAAAAGAAAGAAAGAAGGAAAGAAAGAGAGAAAGAAAGGAAGAAAGAAAGAAAATCTTTTGCTCCTGGTGTTGATGAAAGAAAACACTCTTTCTCAAAAATGTGATTATTTGGTTCCTCACAAGTTCAAGATGTGTAAAAAGAGAGAGGGGAGTTTCTTTAAAAGAACTTCCTTCTACCACATTTTAAAATGTTGCTCTTTCGTCAATGATGGGCGATCAGGGGCTTCCAAAAGCAAAGAAACATAATGGTATCTTTCAAATTAGTCAATAGGGAACCTAGTGTCAAATTATGTATATAACTAGAATACCTTGGGGCTGCTTTCTGTAGCTATCCCTTTATAGGGAAAAAAATAATACAATAATTTACATTTTAAATCATTGGAATTTAACAGTGACCTTTACTACAGTAAACTCTCATTGAAAAAAAAGTCTTACTACAACATTCCCTCAAGAATAACTTTTTATAATTATAGCCAGATAAAATATGATTTGCCTGTAAGATGAAAGCTACTAGAATGCTCTACCATCTGCATTATATATTACTGTGAGCTTATATTGATGTTATATTGAAATAAGTATTAGAATAAGACCAACTGTCTAACCAAAGAAAACATTCACAAATCTAACAGTTTAAAAAAGGATATGAAAAATGTAACTTACAAAATGTGTATTTTGCTAAAGTCATATAATACACTGATCAGGGAAGAGTGTGCAAATTGCCTAGAAGTCCGGGAGTTCACCATGTGCATCAGTATTTGAACTTTATCAAATACCTTTTAACACTTCAGAGGTCACTGCCAATCAAACTCGTTTTTAAAAATACTGATTGGCTCTTTTTCTCTCCGTCAACCTAGTAAAGTTATTTTTTTGTTTGTTTGTTTGTTTTGTAATTTTTCACTTGGTGACATCCACAGTGTAGCCTGGGTTTGAGATAAGAAAATTTTAGAATTCACTTGTTTACTCCTTAAAAGAGTTATTTCCCATTATTTTACCTTAGCCTCTTTTTACATTTTGTAGATGAAAATATTCTTCTTTATTTAACATTGTCAAAAGATAGAACTTCTGTTATACATGAGGATTTCAAAACGCCCTCCTAAATTAAAAAGTATGATTTACATCCCTAAGAATGTACTTTCTAAATGTTTTTTAAAAATTAAAAAGCTCAAAAAAATCCCAAGATGCACCAATATGCCCACTTTAAATATTTTGAATAAATCTAATTTTTACATGATTAAAATACCAAACTAAGTCCCTTTGGCTGAACCTCATATGACCACCTACTCTGGGTAGATGTAATGAAGTTGAGGTATTGGGGTACGACATCTGGCGAGGACTTGTGAATTACAATTTTCTTTTACAACTGAAAACCATATCCTGGTCAGGTCTCAGTGGGGTTTAATGCTGTCAGAGCATACAAGGTTTGTTTTGATCTGTTATGGAGTAACACACATAGCTTTCAGTTCACACTAATAACATCCCCGTGTCTGGTATACACCAATCCAGAGGCTACTAATTAAAGGTTGGAATTAACCAAACACAGTTTCAGTACAAAACATGTGAAACTTATTAAAACTTAAAAGTAACTGCTGATTCTCAATACAGACAGAACTAAAGAATGTGGGAGTCTTGTGAGGTTACTTCAGCAAAAATTTTAAAGCACATTCAAGATGCTTTGAGTCTGCCTAGTCAGTACACAATGTGTTAACATAATAGAAAAATATGCTAAACATTTAAGATTATTGAAACCAAGACATGAAAAGGATTCAACAAGGAAACAGACCATTTCCCTCACCGGGGTGAACTCCTACTCTGAGTCTTTGGTCTAACAAACAATTCTATATGCAGTTGTTGGAAATAATTACCTTACCATTTTCTCACTAGAGAAGTGTTTGTTGATTTGGAAATGAAAGGGGGAGTGGGAACGAGAGGAAGATGGCAGAGAGGAGACAAGTTTCAGCAGCTAAGTTACAAGACTACAGCTTTATTTTTTTATTTTTTTTTGTGGTACGCGGGCCTCTCTGTTGTGGCCTCTCCCGTTGCGGAGCACAGGCTCCGGACGCGCAGGCTCAGCGGCCATGGCTCACGGGCCCAGCCGCTCCGCGGCATGTGGGATCCTCCCAGACCGGGGCACGAACCCACGTCCCCTGCATCGGCAGGCGGACTCTCAACCACTGCGCCACCAGGGAAGCCCCAGCTTTATTTTTTTAACTCAGTATAAGACTACAGCTTTATTTTTCTTAAACTATATGTAATAGACATAAAGAAAAGTGCATATTTCATGAGTGTACAGTTTGCTGAATTTTCACAAACTGGATTTATCCATGTAGCAAGTACTCGGATCAAGAAACAGAACATTCTCAGCAGCCTTACAGATTTTTTTAAACTTAGCAATGTATCTTCACCCACAATGGGCACTTAGATCTTTCTCTATATCATGATTTGAAAGAATAGTGAATCCCTGGAGCTGGAAAGCAATAGGGAATGACAACAGCCAGAGCTGAATTCTCTCTGCTTGTGGTTTTAACAGGGCTTCTGGGTCCCACCATGGTAGGTGTGACACCAACTGCTCAAGCTGGATCCAAGGTAAGTATGGAAGAGGAGGGGAAGACACTTCAATTAAAGCTCTTTCCCTGTGAGGTGCCCTCAAAACTGAGATTTAGAAAAGTTGTGAAAGCACTGTGATTTGGGGGCTGAGGTCCCAGATTCTGAAAGCAGAGATACCATCTCCTCAATTTACTAGAAGGAAGACCCAGTCCAAGCTATTTAATCTCTCTGAGCCCCATCAATAAAATAAAGATGTGCCTATGTCACTGAATTATTGAGAGGATCAAATGAGATCCCTTACAGTTGCATGTGGAAAGTGCTGAATGCAAAGAAGTAATCAAAGGATGGCATTTATTATTATCGTTATTACAATGCCTGAAAAACTGATTAATCCATTGGAGAAGAAACCTCCTGATTTTCTCCTCTGTTGAATATCAGTTCACTCTCAGCATGTGGATTTTGTTATCTCTTAGCCTGTTGGAACCAAATTCAAGACTAAAGAGTGAGTGACCCCTACTGGTAGAAGAACCAGTGTATTCCATTCCATCGCTTCCCATCTGGACTTGCCTAAATCTTTAAACAAATACCTCCTAATATTTACCCTACACCGGGGTTTCAAACTCTGGTATGCATAAACGTCACCTGGATTTCTGGGGCGCCATACCTAAATATTCTCTTTCAGTAGATCTGGGGTGAGGCCCAGGAATCTGCATGTTAATCAGTGCCCAGGTGATTCTGACATAGGTGGTCTTTGGGCCAACCTTTCAGAAACACAGACCCTCTGAGTCTCAGGATCTCAGAGATTATAAAGAGCATCTGTTGAAGCAGAGGGAACATTCACTGATTCTATTTTCTATGCTGAGCAGACAGTATCCACAGTTGACACCTTCTAAACATTAAAGGAATTTTCCAAGGAATAAAAAAAAAATCTCCAAGTGTGTGTGTTTCCGGCCTTCATTTCAGATAGATCATTTGCATATCATTAAATTCTAAGTGAAATGGGATGCTAATGAAATTTGTTGAGTCAAATCAATGCAACTTTAAAATTCATGGAAGCAAAAATAAGATTCCTGCTAATGTATAAACGTAACATTTTTCTCATTATGGTTTTTTATTCCTTGAACATATTTCTTGGCATCTGACATTCTCTGTTTTATGGCACTTTCAATTCCTCTTCTTTTTTCTAAAAATAAGCCTACCGGTGCCACAGCCAAGACATTTTTGTAAAAAATTTCATTTGTACATATACACTTAGAGACATGTGTGTGTGTGTGCACATATACATATATATGTGTGTGTATATATATATATATTCATTGAGATAAGCATAATGCTTTATTAAATGAATAATTCTTCCTGGCCTTCACGTTTTCCTCCTTTTCCACTGTCATCGTCTTCATCATCACCTCATCCAGTGCATATTAAGTCATATCCACATTCACTTAAAAGATATATCCCTTAACTAAGTTCAATTATCGTTCTTTCATGAAAACAATTCGATATTCTTAAGTGACATTGCAGTCCAGATTATAAATTTGGTTTTCTTTAGTTGCACTCAATAAGCATTTATATAGGCCCTACCATGTGCCCAATTCTATTAGGCGGGGCTGGTTATTTTCACAAGGCGATAGGGGAATGAAAATCACCTTGTGGTGGAGGATGAGTTGGAATAAGGTGAAGGTACCACTTCTCTCCACCAAAGAAGCCCTGGAGTCCTGGTCCGGGAAGATCCCACATGCCGCGGAGCGGCTGGGCCCGTGAGCCATGGCCGCTGAGCCTGCGCGTCCGGAGCCTGTGCTCCGCAGCGGGAGAGGCCACAACAGTGAAAGGCCCGCATACCACCCCCCCCAAAAAAAATAAATAAATAAAAGGGAAAGAAGCCCTGGAGCAAATCTGAGCTACAGACAGACAGGTCATTCGACCTCCAATACATTTGAATTCACTTTTATGGATCAGATCATATTTGTTTCCCTTCCCAGGCACCCCACACACAAATTTCTGCCCAGAGAGCACAGTGGTTGGAAACTCTCCCCTTACACCGTTCTAGTCTACACAACCCTGGCCCAGGTTGTCTAACATTGTTAAATTTGCCTGCCTTACTGAGCCAATCCATTTCTAAGAAAGCACCTGCTGATGTGAGAAAAAAAGATTTGGGGCTAGAGGAATATATACCAACATCAGTGCTTGTCTTCAGGAGAAGTAAGGATCATTAAGAGTGATTTTTTTTTTAATGTTCTCCAAATTTTCCATAATTAAGGTGTTACTTTCACAATTGGAAAAAGTAATTTAGAAAAAGAATAAGGAAAGTGTATCTTAAGCTGAGCTGCCCAGCCATTAGAAAATAGGTTGTAGAGCCATTGTTATTGGTTCTACTATCAGATATTGTCATTCGTATTTTAAATTCAAGTGCATATTCAGTTCAAAGTATAGTCGCTTTGAAAAAGGACCCTCAACAGAACACACAATTGGTTTTTTCTTGGATGTCAAGATTTCAGGCATGAGTGAGATCGAAGATGGTTCTGTTTTCTTCTTTATTCCCCTCAAGTTTTCTAAAATAAGCATGAACAACTTTTGTAATTAGAAACATACCAATAAATGTTATTTGGAAAGAAGATTTTAGACTTGCTGAAGCCCATAGATATTTGGGCTTGCCCAAATTTATTTCTACACTGCAGGAATTTGCTTAACTGCTTCCAGTGTGGTGGACAATTTCTTAAAATAACATTCAACGAATTCATTTGCTTTAATGATTTTATAATTAGATATCTTGTAAATATTCTTAATTTTTCAGTCTATCTGGTGTGCGTATGAATTAAATCCAGGAAACTGCACAATTAACAAAATTCAGTCTCCTTTTGATATGGCCTTTTAAATAAGCAAGCATCAGATTTACAATGTGAGACTTGTGAAAATGTCTCATTACCTGGGATTATCATAATCCTGGAAATGACAGATTTTAAGATTTGTAGATTCATTTTAAGACCACAGAGAAGGCTGAAAGAAGGAGCCTATATTTATTGTGACCAGGTGTTCCTGGCCCACTATCTTTAATAGCCGAGACCACATTGCTCTATCCCCAGAGCTCTGTTCAGGAAGGCATAAAAGATATGAACGTTTAAGAGGGCCTGGTAAACTCTTCACCCTAACTTTTCAAAGTGTACCTCGTTCTTGGGGTAGAACTTAGCAGCTTCCAACTAAAGGTGAGAAGTGCTGAGATTTCTGAAAACAGATGTTGCAGTCAGTAAACTCAGTCTATGTCTAAACCATCATCCTACTGGACCAAACAGGAGTATAAGAAATGGAATTCATTCAAACAAACAAATGTGAGAAGACAAACAGACATGAAAAGACATGAAAAGACAATTAGAATTGGCTAATTCTAGCCTCAGCCTGAGTGGACTCATCATATAAATCATTTTTATTCTTATGTTTCCTCTTAGAAGCAATATTTAATATTGAAAACAAAACGTAAGACATCTAATACTTTAAAATAATACCAATCAGAGAAAGGAGAAAGATGCACACATCTGTCTGGTTTCGTTTACAAGGTCCATATTTGAAAGCCAAAAAAGAGATTTTATGTTTTAACTATAACTAAGGATGATTTTCTTCAATGGAACCACCACTGAAAAGAAAGGTTTCTTATTATTTTATCCCGGGAACAACTTGTTTTTCATAAAGATTGAATTGATCTCCAAAGGTTATTACTTTAAGCAGCAAAGCAATCAATGTCCTCTAGTGAAGGGCAAGTGGGCAGACTGCTCTCCAACACCGAGACCCAAAGGCCACTGGTTGCCTTGCAAGGATCTCCAATAACTACAGTCCTTTGAGCTATGCAGGTCCTCTCTGTGGTTCACTTTGCACAGACTAGGACCTGAATGGCAGTGGAACATAGCAGTTAAGGGCTCTGGAGCCAGACTGCTTGGGTTCAGATCCCAGCTCCCCTGTCCACTCTCTCGTAACCTTGGGTGGCTTACTTATTTTAGTTCTTTCTGCCTCTGATTCCTTGTCTGTAGATAAGGATAATAATACTACTACTCTATCACAAAGCTGTTGTAAGGTGTCAATAAAGTTATTCCATTAAAGTTCTTAGAGCAATGCCTAGAACATAATAAATTAGAAGTATTAACTGTATTCACAAATACAGTCAGTGTGAAAATATAAATAAAAGAGAAGTCAAGAAGGAAGAAAGAAGAATTGCCAAACAGTATTGTGAACACTGTTTTTGAAAAATTAGAAATTATATGCAGATGCTTTAATGGTTCTGAGTTATGCAGTTGGGGAGTTTTCTCTTACATCTGGGTGAAAGTCTCTAGGAAATATGAGGGGAGACTTCTATACTATCACCCAAACTTTGCCACAAACAAAAACGAACCTCCCACAAGGCTGAGATTACGTTTTTAATGAAACAGCAGTCACCTGTGAGACATTTTCACCTATAAAAGTAATGGCCAAAACTTGTTCTCAATTTCACTTAGAACCCACTATGTTAAGAAGTGAATCTCTTGGGGAGCAAACATCAATTGCATGCCTGTAGAAAAAGTATTTTTTAATCGCACGCAGTCAGTGGAAAATGGTACAGAAGAATGAGGAGGTTATCTAATGAACGGGAAGCACAATGACGAATCCAATTCAACAGATTTCTCAAAGGCCTTTCCAACAGCTCTTACAGCAGCCAAATGAAGGGGAAGGTAACAGTGGATTATTACCTTTCACTCAACGCTTCTCCCTCTGCCAAGAATTTTTTAAATGTCACAGGAATATAATTCACATGCTTCACAGATTGTGAACAATTTTCGCTAAACCTTCCACCATGTATGTGTCCAGCAGCACCCAAGCTCCACATAATCTGAGCGCAACAGCAAATGGCCAACATCTGCCCTGCCACTCAAATGCCCTGGGGTATAGAGAGGAGGACTTCAGGTGGCTCTTGCCCACAGAAGAAGAAAAACCAATTCTTCTGGGGATGAGGCACGCTGAACATAACGGCAGCTCCTGCCAAAATATTGGAAAAGCTGGGAGCCATCACGCAGAGTGAGTGCAATGAGAAACTCCCACTGGTGCTCATTTTATGAACTTGGCAGGTTGTAGATAAGGAAAGGCACTCTTGAGCATCACAGTGCCAATCACTCACAAGCCATGAACTCAAGAGGGCGAGGACCACCTCTTTTTTTTTTTTTTTTTTTTGCGGTACGCGGGCCTCTCACTGCTGTGGCCTCTCCCGTTGCGGCACACAGGCTCCGGACGCGCAGGCTCAGCGGCTATGGCTCACGGGCTCAGCCACTCCGCGGCATGTGGGACCTTCCTGGACCAGGGCGCGAACCCGTGTCCCCTGCATCGGCAGGCGGACTCTCAACCACTGCGCCACCAGGGAAGCCCGACCACCTCTTTTTAATCTTTGGATGGCCAGAGTTTGACATGGCTCCTGACACATCGAAAGAAAGGTAATCGCTAACATGGCTGAAGGCTTACTGTATGCCAAGCACTGTGCTAAAAGCTTCACTCCAAATATTACTCCATTTAATCCTTAGAACGCTATTTTACATTTAAGGAAACTGAGGCACACAGAGGTTAATTGTTTTACCCAGTGTCACCCATTAGCAATTGTGACTTATGTTATGAATACTCAACATGTATTTAAATGAATAAGTGAAGTGAATGCATTTCAAGGTAGGCATCTAGTTTCCTAACATGCAAATTCACTAAGTATGCATGTATTATTCGAACTGAAGGGAAAGGACACCGAAAAAAAGGATGAGGAACTCTGAAAATTCCTAGGATTGCTTAACAGGATTGGGAAGACGCATTATCGCAAAAATACAGTGATCATTACACACTCTCCTCCTGGTTATCTTTTATTTTTAATTGAATGTCCCATGATTATACTTAAGTTGGCTTTTAACTGTTCTGCATAACCATGATCATTACTGCTGTTTCGTTTGGAGCTAACAGTTTATCGGTCTCCAATACACGGTAGCAATCACCTCCCGCTCCAGCAGCACCCATCTAGTGGTCATCCAAGCACTCACTGGTCCTTCACTCATCCTACAAATTTTCACAAAGCATCTGCGTCAGGCTCTGGGGATATGGTGGTGAACCAGACACAGTCCTGCGCTCAGGATCTTGCAGTCCAGCAGGGAATCCTAGCGATAAACAAGTAATTGCCCAAACAGTTAACAAATTACAATCAAGATGCATGCTCTCAAGGAGAGAGACGTCACATGTGAGGGGTGTCAAGGTGGTACTTGCCCAGCCTAGAGGAATCAAGGAAGACTTCACTGAGAGGATATTTAAGCTGAGACTTGAATAGAAAATACGGAAGATGAATGGAAATTTCCCCGGGGAAGGGGATTGGGGAGATAATAGGTGAAAAAGTTCCAAGCAGAGGGAACAGCACGTGACAGCATGCCTAAACGCCACGAGGCAGGAAAGAGCTGGATGCAGTGTGGGTATTTGTTTTCATTATTAAATAATTAACACGTCACGGCTTGGCAATAGAGGAGTATCTTTCTAGAAACCACCATGTAAGCTGAGCACTAGAAAACGGGATACTGCAAGACAGACCAAGGAAAGTAGTCAAACAATCACACCATTGGCCATGCTGCTGGCAAGTCTTTGGAACTATTCGGTCTGGGAGCAACCTCTGCAGTGTTGGTGAGTCTACCAGGAAGATCCTGTTGCCTCTCTCAGGCCCTGCCTGCCTCATCTCCCACCACAGAGAATGAGAAGAGAGGGAGAGAGAGAGAGGGTCCTACGGAATAGCCTCTTCCAAAACATTCATCTGATGCTTATTCAGGTCTTCTAGCAAAACAAAACAGGGTGGCAGCTGGCCTCGCCGCATTCCCATTTTCTCCCTCCACACGCTTCCTTCCCTGAATGCCTCCATCCACCTTTCACTTAGACTTATACAACTGCCAAAGCAAACAGAGATGCCTTAGAAAGAAAAAAAAAAAAAAAAAGAATAAGAATAAAAAGAGGAAAAAAGGAGAAAGGGGAAAATAAATCCCTTCAGGACTTTTTGCACTTTGGGATTCACACAGCAAAACTATCTGAATGCCAACCAGACTCCTGTAGCTTTTCAAAGCACACAACAACCCAGTCCCCCAGCTTAAGTGGCATGAAAAGCAGACCCACCAACTGATTGCATTCACGGTGTGTGGTCCAGAAAACCAATCCATTTGGAGGACAAAGCCCACACCTCTTCTTTGCAAGTTCATTCGGTTTCCTCACTTATTGTTTTCTCCAGGTAATGCCTGCAACCTAAGTAGGATCAGTAAAGTTAGTAGCCCTTGATAAAGTACAGGAAACATGGGTGGGAGGGAGAAGATGGAGGGAGATGCAGGCAGGAACAGGAGAGCCTCCTTTATCCTGGGACCCAAGGGAAAGTCTGATCAGTCTTCAGATGCCCGAGTCCTCTCAAGGTATGGGTAGCAGAGCATAGAGCTAAAAATGGCTAAATTTTTACATAAAAATTAATAGAAAGCTCAATCACAGGTTACTCAGCACTCTCCTAATTTTGAATCCGTAGAGACCTCTCTGACTAAAACACTCCCAATCTGGCATGGAAATGGGGTAAGTGCCACCCAGCACGCGTGGGCTTTCCAATAATCTCAATCCTTTTTCAAGAGGCTGGGTGGGGATTTCATCTTGCCTCCCTCCCTACACACAATCACTCATCATTTATGACTGGCTTTTAAAGGGGACTTCTGAACAAACTATGCACTGTTTAAGCTTAGCCTTAGTTCTGTTTTGAGTTTTAAAGCAATCTCATTGTTCTAACCAAACAAAAAAAGTTTTGACTTGGGTGAAATAAATAAATGTTACCTGAAAGGAAAAAGAGATATAAGCTATAGATCGAATTTTCTCCAGAAGATGTTCTCTCTGTCCATAGTTCTTAAAGCAGGAAAAGGCAGAGCCTGCCAGGTAATGGTCTCATTTTCGTTTTGTCCTCCCCTTAGTTTCCACAGGAGATAGAGCCAAGCTGCTAGGTTGCCCAACTTCAGAGAGCACCGAGCTTTTGTCAACTGCAGTGTGGATGGTGCGATGCAGGAGAACTGTCCCAGAGGTCTACCAAGGTTAGGGGCTGCAGACCATCCCAGAACATTAGCTGGATGTGCGTCAGCTACATTTACCCAGCGCTTCTCCTAACCACTCTCCAAAATGATCCTTCTTTTTGTCACAAACGTCCCGCGCGGGGGAGGAAAGGAGGGGACTAGGGGAAGCAGAGCCAAGTGAGAAACAGGTTTATTAGAAACACACATTTAGCCATCCTGCTGAGCCACGATGGCCCTGAAGAAGCCTTAAATCTGTTCCTTCTTTGCCTCTTCTTCAAATGAAGTATTTCCCACTGAGTGCCATTTCAGCCACCCTCCCTGTGAACATTCCACAAAGATTCATACGACTCTCAGAGCATGTAACCATAGTTCATTTCACAGTTGAGACCTTGAGTTTCTTGCATCACTTAGTTTCCTGTCTCCCCTAAGCTTCTGCTCTTCAAAGAGGGACATCTCTAGGCAGCACCACCACTTCTACTGATGAAGTTAAAGTGACCCTAGCGATACAGGGCAATTTGAACTTAACAAAGGATTCAAACTAAGTAGGATAAGGTAAGGTGCTTGGAAACTTAATGGCTTGGCTTTTGAATGCTCAGTTCTCAGGCTGTACTCCTGGGAGTATCAAACTTCCAGGACACTTAATATGCTAGTGAAGATCCACTGCCTCAGCAATGGGCTGTTTACTGTACAGGGAACCAGAGAAAAACAATTTTCCCTGGAAGCATCGGGGAATGCAAAGATACATTTAATACACGATATTTGATGGGGGTGGAGAAAGAACTTTTTTTTTCCCTAGGAGAACTTTCTTTGGCACCACAAAATTAAAGGATTTTCTAACCCTGTCTTCTTTTTGTCTTTCCCAGAGGAGGAAATTGTAAAGGCCGGCCCTTGAAAAATAATATAGTAAAATCTAACTTTATTCCCCTAATCTCTTAATAATGCTGCAGCTGGCCATGATCTATTTAGCATAACACAAAAATAATGTATTTGTACCAAGCAGATTTGAAATGCTTTAAAATAGTGAAAGCTATTTACTTGATTGATTAAGTTAAAGTGTTTACATAAAAGTGTCGTATTTTGACATCAGTCATACAACACCACATCTGGTACTTCTAATTAAACTGTGTGAAAAAAGACAACATTTTTTATTCAGTCACAACAACATGGCTAACGGAAAGTACAACCGTATTCGTCATGCCCAGGGCCTGGGATCTGCAGTGTGGCATGTGGCTGCGAAAATCCCCAGATTTGGATCTTGCAAAGCTTTCCTAGCCTCCAACACATGTTTTGCCTGAACAAAGACTAAGAAACTGGGTCCCACCTCGGTTATTATTTTTTTCTCTTTTGATTTAAACTTCTCCAAGCGCCATCAGTGAACTAAAATGTAATGAGAATTAGAATAAAGTTATCTCAAGAAACTTGTGCTCAGAGCCCAGGTAAGGCACTTTGTTTTGTTAAGCTTTATTCCTTCAGATTAGGAAATAAGCTCAAGAAACTTGAATGGGGGTACAGGGCAATGCAGCCTTATTATTCATTCAGAGCAGGAGTTCATTTGTATCTTCGCTGAAGTGTGGAGCTCATACCTACCTTAAAAATGGCCTGCTCCTTCCTGAAGCACTTGATTTAAACCACTGCTATTTTTTTTCCCTTCCAAAATTAAGATGAAATATTTTAAATATAACAAATAAAAGACAAAATGGCTTGGCTTGTTAAAGCATGCTTGCTTTACTTTTAATATACAAATAATACTTCAAAATCCTCCTTTTTATTTTTTTAAGTTAAATTATGTCCACCCCATGTGCAGATTCGATTTACTGACTAAGTACACAACCAAATCTAGCCTCCCTGGGAACCATCCATTTGCTTAAGAAGGTGGAGGAGACACTGCTGTATTTTCTTAAAGAGATTCCTGGCATTTTTTTCCTCCTTCGTTTCACCTTAAAGACTACCTTGAGAAATGTTGCCCAGCAGTAAAAGGAAAATGAGTTCAAGCTTCAAAATCAGGAAATTTGGATAGTAAAAATGTAAGTTATAAAGTCAATGTCGATGTTGATCGGAAAATAAATTGAGCTCTTTTAAATGGGTTGTCAGCCCTGAGAAGTAAAGACCATCCGACTTCCTATAGAATTATTCATCCTTGCTCAGGCAAATGTCGCCTCCAAAAGGCTCTTAAACTGCAAAAGGATACGTTGGGCCAAAATGGTAAAGTATTTGAACACACATATGGGGTATGCACTTATTTACCATGTACTATGTTCAATCTAAAGAAAATAAACGTGAAGGCAGGAACCATGAACAAATAGAAGGCACAGTTTCCTATAATTGCAAGGAGGCTTAGGTAATGCTCTATGTGGTGTTTGATTTAAAATGTTAAAATATTAACAGAAGTTTTCTATAGTGGAGTGTTCCTATCACAGTGAAATGACTCATAAGAATGCTAAATTCAAACCAGATGGGCACAAACATTAACTAAAAAAAAAAAAAAAAAATCAGATTTTTTAGGGGTCAGCATGGGTCTTCATAAAAATGAAGACCTTGTCTGGGTTAGTGAAAAATGAACTTTCAGTGATAAAAAAGAAAACAAGAGAAAATATTAGTGACTTTGTTTTAATTATACAAGCCACTGTCAATTAGAAGAACTAACATTCACAAAACTTTACATTGCCATTTTAATTTGAAAAAGATGACTATGGTAATCCTGAGCCTTCAGATAAACAGGTACTTTAATGTCTCCTGTACAGCCGAAGTCAGGGACACATGAATTCAGCTGTGTACCATGCTAATATTGTACCAGAATCTCTTTGCTTCCCACCAAGAAGTCATCCTCATTGAAGATTAGTGTGGTATAGAAACCTCTAACCGTCCACCCACGGCATGATGCCAGCCTCTGCTCTTCTTTCAACAGACCACAGAGGAAAATTCTCATTGCTGGGTCAGACACCCCACCAAATCTCCTCTGCTCTCTTGTTGAAAAATATGTTCCCTTGCTCTTCTTCCTTTTTGTTTCTTTCCTCCAGAGCTTTTTACCATTTGCAGATTGTCTGCAACATGTGCTGTGTTTAACTGTGTACATTCCCTACGAGAAGAAAAATATGTGGGCTCAGAATTAATATTGTTTTTGACTTATAGGGAAATTCCAGTTGTGTTTAACTTGGACTGTGGGATCCAGGAACTTTACTGAGAGGAGAAACGAATGTATTTTGAGCAAAAATGTGTACAGGGAGTTCCCTACTGTTTTGTTGCTGGAATCTTGGACAACACAGGGAAAAATGACAAGCACATAATTTAGTCTGGCAGCCATACCACTCTGTGCTGGGAGCCTGTCAGTTCTCACTAGCTAAGTAAGGGCTGGGCTGCTTTGGTGCAAGGATGAGAGACCTCCCAGGAACAAGTAGGTACTTGAGGAAATGGTGTTTCTCATTCAGTAGGTGGCCTCTCCTCTGCAGGGCTGTGTGAAGCGATGTCCCGCGTGGTGTTCAGGGCACTGTGCTACACTGAGCTGTTTACCTTTCGGATGAAACCTAAAACCACAGACCTAACCATTTGTGGTCACCAGAGATCTTATGGCAGACTTTCTAAGAGCAGTTGTGTTAACTCCGGAATCCTGGCTCCAGTCCAACTAAAGTAATTACATTCTGCCTCCCTAAAATTCCCCCTGCAGTTTCAACTGAATATGATAGTCTCAACCCTCCACCTCACAGCGTTGCTGGGCACGGCGGTTAGCATTCCGTGGAGGCGCAGTCTGTAATTCCCTGTGGGAAGAAGTGATTCCCAGGTCCTCACCAAGGTGCAGTGATGCTTAATTAATTAGTGCTCATAAAAGCATGTGGAGAACCTCAATTTAAAAGTGCTCCTAGTATACAAAGGGGCAGGAGTGTCCACGTGTTCATTTGTCCGGAAGAGCGAGCGGTCAATGTGCTATTGGACGGCTTTAATGGAAGTACAAATTCAGGACAGCAGAGGGACAGTCCCACTGCCCTCCAACCTAAAAATATCATATCTGGGCCAGTGTATTCAACCCTGGAGATGCATGTAAGAGAAGTACCTTATCTAAGAGCAGCATGTCTTCAGAGGCCACCAGAATGAGGAAGGATCTACAAATGATATTGTGACATGCCCAAAGGAATAGAGAATGTTTAACCAAAAAAGAAACGAAGGAAGGAAGGGGAGGAGGGAAAGAGAGAGGGAGGAAGGGTGGAAGGGAAGGAGGGAGGAAGGAAGAACTGACGTTTGAAGAGCAAACATACTTTGTCACCCCATAGAACAGAACCAGGACCAGTGGGTAGAAATCACAGAGAGGCAGAGAAAAGCCCTTCCTCCCAGCCCCAGCCTAGAATATCTTTTCCCACTATCTCTGGGCATCAATTCAGCTCTCACCCATTCACTAAGTTCAGGTCTATCACCAGACGAAATTCATTCCACCAAAAACTCATCTAACACCAAACTCACTCAGTACTTACAATCTGTAGCACTGATTTGGCCTTATCATAGGCTTTCAATGGAGATCTCATTAATTCTAAATATCTTTTTTCATCAATATGTCTCTAAGATTTATCAGAGCAGGACCATGCATTATATTTCTCCATATCTGCAGTAGTGGTAAGCAAAGTACATTCAACCAAGTTCTTCACAAAAGCTATTTATTCAGAGACTATGACATGTGTGCTGAGTATACAAAGATGAATAAGAGAAACCTACCATCAAGGGTGAACTCCCACTGTATGGCATGAATTATTTTTTAAATAAAGAAAGAAAAGAAGGAAAAAAAAATCACATTGGAAGGATCAGGAAAGATTCTCAGAAAGAGGTCTTTGAGGTGGCCCTTGACAAAAAGATGTGCTTTTAATAAGCCAAAGTGTCAGGGGGGACATTTTAACAGGGAAGGAACCTTAAAAGCAAAGGCCTAGAAATGGGAAAACATGGGTTAGTTTCTTGGAACTAAGTAAAGATGTTTCTTGAAATAGGATATAAGTGAGGGGAGAAGCAGGAGACAAAAGGAAAGGCTAGTTGGAAATATATTTTGGAAGACCCTAAGAAATTAATCAGCTCAGTAAATAACAACGTGCTATAGAGGAATTTATCTTTATTTTCAACTGGGGAAATATTAAGATGAGACTTATGCTTTAAGACGTTGACACGATAGGGCTGTGTTAGGTGGATTCCAGCGCTGAAGGCTGGAGTCTAGGTCAAGGTAATTACAAATCTAACCAGGGAATGGAGTATGGTGCTCAAGAGGTGGGGGAGGGGAGGATCAAAGGAAATGGAGAAAATTGATTTCACAGAACTTTAACAAGTTTGCTATGGGGATATGAAAGGAGATCTCTAGGTTGGAAATTAGATTTAAAAAAAAAACAGAAATAAAGAAATCAGGAGAAGGACCCAGTTTCCATGGGAAAATGATTAATTTAGTTTTTCACATATTAAGTTCAAGAATTTGTGCTGAATCCAGGTGAAGATTCCTAGCATGTAGTTGGAAATGCAATACTGGGCCCAAAGAAGAAGGGCACAGTGATTTTATATATATATATATATATATATAGCCTCTATCCACATAGGGGAGGTGCCAAGGCACAGAATATACAGAAAAGAAGAACCCTCAAAAAGGAGGGACGGCCAGCCAGGCCATCACTGAGGTCAGACATGAAAAAATGACATAAGACTTGATGATTAGAAGGTCACTGGTGACCTTCAAGAGTAGATTTCAGTAGCCAATTGAAGGCATAACATCTCAGGAGAAAGTAGAAATGGGAATTAATGTAAATATAGGGTTCTAGGAGATTTAGAAAAGCTGTCATAAAGCATATGATAAAAACAGAATCAACAAGAGATGGATTTTTAAAGTGCTGAGTAATAGTGAGTGATCTTTGGAAGTCACCCTAAAGATACTGTACACACCAAAAACAAAACACAAATGTAAAATACTGGCTAATGGTTTTTCTTAGTAGTGCACTGCATCCTGACAGTTCACTGAGAAGGCAATAATAAGGGTTGATCTGGGTGGGGATTTGGTTATGCGGGAACCAGAAAGTGTAGGTTGATAGAAGGGGCAACAGGAAATTGACTCTCAAGGATGGAATCTAATGAGGCTGGTGAGCTTGGCCACATGATCACGTTAAGCAGAAATAGGAAGGAGGAAGCAGAAGACACATTCACAGACACCTGTCCAGCACCCTGGGAAGTGCTAGGGGTATAGAGATGGAGATGCATGTATCTCTGAGGGAGTGTTCAAAGTGGAAGGGCAGGAAACACTTGCACTGATGATGATGTACAGGAATGATGATCAAACTCAGACTCCACCACTTAACTAGCTATGTCATCCTAAGTAAGCAACTCATTTACTAGCTATATCATTCTAAGCAAGTAACTTAACCTCTACGCCTCGGTTTCCTAGTCTGTAAAGTGGGGGTGGCAACCCACCTCACAGGGTTGTTATGAGAATTAAATTAAATAATCCATGTGCTTGGCTCAAAGTAAGCACCGAATGAATGAATTTCACCAACTTGCCATGTTCTCTTTAACCTGCTCCAGTCTGCAGCTGTCTAATCTATCCCTTCCCTCCTGTCTACCAGCCTCACCCTCTGTGAAATCCACTCCCATCCCTAACAGGTTAATGGTGTGGTGCACCCAGGGGAGTAAGTTAAAGATTATGAGCCTCAGCCCTACCAAGTCTTGGTGAATTTTCCAGCCCTTTATCTCTGTCCCTCCAACCCACAGCGGAAGCTCAGATTAATAGCTAAGGGACTGTACCTAAGTTGGGATGGGGGAAGTAGATTCTCTCTTTAGTTGCTGGGCTTGGCTCCAAGATTTCTCTTTCCTCAGTGGAACACCTTAGCTATGAGTCATTGCTCAGAACCATTTCCTCAGGGAAGTTGGTAAGGAAAGAACATGAGTAGCAAGCCCCTTAGAGCTAGCTATTGCCTAAGAACAGAGGACGAAGAAGAGATCCATGCATGGGGGGGATCCCAGTCTCTTTGTGCTTCTCTTGGGCCCAGAGACTTTTCCTTTGCAAACAGTGCCATCTATACATCGGACGGGTAAGAATTTAGTTCTTTACTTCACTTTGAGGAGACCATGGTGTATTTTGCCTTAAAAATAAGTCTCCCATTTTACCAACTTCACAATCTTTCTATTCCACTTTCAACACCAAGGTTAAAAATGAAAAAAAAATACTTTTTTTAATTGAATGAAATCAAGTTTTTCTCCTTTTTGGCATGAATCATGACTTGTTCCAATGATTTGGCAAATTACTATCTGTAAATTCTAGGAAGGTGTTTTTGCAGCTCTTCTTTTTCTTCTGGAGATCATAGATAGTCCAAAGATACAAAATGACTAAATGTTTTATCAAGAGACAAGAGGGTGGGTGACATAGAATAAGGGTCCTTCAAAGAGGGTTCAAGACCAGGAAGAAAAATAACCCGAAGTTGTAATCTGTCTTGTACCAGCACTTAAACAAGACCAGCAGTAAACTTCGTCTTGGAGAGCCACAGGCAGGCTGGAAAGTCCGCTTATGCCAACACCTTCACTTTACAGGTGAGAAGCATTAAAACTGAAAGAAATTTTCTTAAGCTCCATTAGAAAAAATAGATTTGTAGGGGGAGATTAGATACACCCTGTATAGTCCTAAGGGGTTAGTTCATTGAACCTATGTTTTGTTGATCTACTAACTACAAATACAAATACAAGACGGATCAGTACATACTGGGTCCCTGAACATGCAAAAGTATTTAATGATAATGAAGGGAGAAGAGGTCAAGATTTATCCATTGCAAACTGTGTGGCATATCTCATTTCAGTCTCTTAGTATCCCTCTGAGAATGGCATGATCACCTTGTTGTAAAGATGGGAAAACCTATTTGCCTAACGTCACACAACTTGTAAAATGTGAAGTGAAATCTATCTGGCTTCCAAGCCCAATGTCTGTTTGTTTGCTTGTGTTACAACACACACATTTTTTTCGGTGTTGCTTTCCCATCAATCCTGGCTTTACATGTTAAAATCCCATTTATAATTCCATTTTAGGAATAGCTCACAGCTTGAACCATGTAAGGTCTTCATATGGCTTACCATCAAGTAGCCATTACTTTTAATTTTTCTCATCACTTCCCATCTCGGTACCAACTAATCATTCCCCAAAGTGATCTGCAAATCAGATCCAGGAATGAGGGAAAGGTGGACAAAGGGGAATCCATCCAATCCCACCTTCCACTACCAGATCAAGGCTCTACCTTCACCTATTTGGCCAAGGCAAAGATAATTTATCCTGCTCGAAAATGCAAGTGAAACTTTTCATTCAAAAAACAGCTAGTGTATCTTCTGGTATTCTTGAAAAAAGAAGTTCAACCCAGAAATCCTATAAGGTTTTCAGCCTCGTGGGAGGCTGTCTTTCTTTCACAAAGGCAATGACAAAGAATATTTTCTTCAAGGCGGCACAAATCATTTTTAATGAAAATAAATGTCACAATACCCTCTGTAATTAATACATTCATTCATTCTTTCAACAAATACTTCTTGAGTACCAATTATGGATTAGGCACTATCAGACTTGCAATTTAGCCTCAGAATTGAGATCCTAAATAAGCCAAGGTCTAGGAACACTTACCTCCCTAACTAGAAATGTGATCCTAGCATTAAGGTTCATGTTTCCATCTAGTTAGGCAAATCGTTAGTTAGCCTTTTCATAAAAAAGAAAAAAAGGACAGATTTTATTATGGAAGCTATATGTGTTGATACTAGTTGTAAAGAAGAGCATAAAACTTCTAAACTTGATAATAAAGTTTCAAGCATTTCTTGCTTCCCACACAAATATATATCCAGCCAATATACAAACACGATCCTCCCACAGAGTTCTGGCATTTCAGAGAGAAGGAGGCATGAAGCAAGAAGTTCTCACCTCATGGTCTCTTTGTTTCCCAGCTAACATATGGTAATGGGATCTTTTCTGACTTATTTTATTGAAAGCCCAATCAACTACCTTCAAATGATATATATATTTTTTAAATATAAAATACAAAAAATATTTTCATAATGTGTCTAATTTGGTCCTCTAGAAAGAAAGTGGATTTCAATATCTGTGCTCTCACTTTCATTACTCCCTTGGGTATAAAGAACATCTTTCTTAGAAAAAGTCAGGGGTTTTTGACAGAGAAAGTGAAACTCAGATTATTTAATTAATTCACCCAATCACACGTATGGTTTCTAAAAGGCAAAAGTAAAAATCAGACACTGTTCTTGGAACTGCTACAACTATTTTGGCACACAACAATTTCGCTTCCAGGACTTTATCCCATAGATATGCTCACACAAGTGTGCAAAGTACAAATACAAGGATGTTCATTGGTGTTAGAGGAAAACTAGAAATGAGAAACTAAGTGTCTTTCAACCAGGGGTTGGTTAAGTGAATTAGGATACAACTACAAAATGGAAAATCAAGAGTTGCTTTAAAAAGAATGATTTAGGGGGCTTCCCTGGTGGCGCAGTGGTTGAGAGTCCACCTGCCGATGCAGGGGACACAGGTTCGTGCCCCGGTCCGGGAAGATCCCACATGCCGCGGAGCGGCTGGGCCCGTGAGCCATGGCCGCTGAGCCTGCGCGTCCGGAGCCTGTGCTCCGCAACGGGAGAGGCCACAACATTGAGAGGCCCGCGTACCGCCAAAAAAAAAAAAAAGAATGATTTAGGTCAATGTGGGCTGTTATGGAATGACCATAATATACAAGATCTTTCCACTCCCAGTTTAGTGTTCAGTATACCATGTTGCCAATTTCAGTCAGGGTTTGATCAGGACAGCAGAAGCCGCTCTATGTATTTTAAGCAGGAAGGGCTTTCACAGAGGGAAATAGAGGCTTACACAACTATTGGAAGGGCTGGGGAAAAATGGTCAGGGAGGCTATCACCGAAGATCTCAGTCTGCAGCACTATGTGGGTGGCTCTCCAGAGCTCTTCCAGAAGCCTTTCTGATGGTCTCAGCCTGCACTAAAGCAAATGAGTTTCCAAAAGCCACCTCCAACTGCATCAACCTCTGAGAGTACCAAAGCAGGCAATAAGCAGGCGCTCACCCAGTAGCAGCTGTGAACCATTCTTGTGTCATCTGCCCACGGGTTTGCCTGAAAATACCTCTGGAGAGAAATGACCTCTCCTTCTCAACTTCCTTCCAGACCTCATCCTTGGGTCTCACACTGGCAGACTCAAGTCTAGAACAAATGAAGAAGGAGATTCTGGGAAATGTGATGCAGAGGAGACCAGGGAGGGGACAGCAACAATATGGGTTTGACTACAGACAGTCCCTCACTCTGCCTTTTACAAGAGAAGGTGGCATAACAATCCTTTGACTGGTGGCCACAGGCATATGTAAAATAGAACTTTACAACAACAAAATTAATTTATATCCAGTTTCTCTAAAATAATATCTTTAGAACATGCACCCAGTTTTCTCATGAAGGTAGATGTCGTATCTTATAGTCAGAACTGAGAAGTCCAGAAAAACTTCTGAGCTTCATAAAATTTCATATCCTTTTTTACAGTCCTTACAGTACATAGAAGAATCTATAGAAAAGTTTGATCTTTTCTTTTATGTGACAATAACATTAGTTAATATTCAAATCTGTCTAGTGTTCATTTGGGTAAAGTGCTTTATGAATGATGTTTTCCTGTGATTGTCTAGTCCCTGAGGTAAGTGGCACTAGCCTTATTTCACAGGTAGGGAAAATCGAGGGTAAGAAATTCCTCTAGATCACACTGGGGTTATTTTACAGAGCCTAGACCTGAACTCTGACACACTCTAAAACCCAGGTTCTAAACCACTCTTTGTGAGGGGAAAAATGATGTGAATCAAAAACTCTAAAAATTATGTTCTTTATGAAATACTAATTAGGGAGCTGGGGCAGAGGGAGAGAAATGACTTATACTTGAGGCAAATATTTAATAAATCTTGGGTTTAAGCTAAAATGTTGAATGCTTCTTAAAATCTTCTAAGATATTTGAGCTATTGTTATTTAGGAGTCTGTTTCGCCAGTGGTACCCAGTCACCGCATCCGAAAAAGAGAGAATTCATTCATAGTGCAGAAGAATTAAACTAATTTCTTTCCTTAGAGAAGAAGAAACTGAATTTCTCTAAATGTTTAAGCAATTATAAAACAATTATAAACGTGGGCTCTAAAATTTCAAAAACAATCGCAAACATGGACATTGAAGTCACTCAATTAAATATGGTCATGCTGATAAGATTCAACTGTATAACAGAATGTTCCCTAGATGAGAAAAGGCTTTCACTTACTGTAGAGACTCGACTTACCTGTTGAAAAGGTGACTTTATCTCTTCCCCGAGGCAGTAAATTAAAAAAACCCAGTGAAATGAGCAAGAAGTGGGAGAAGAGAAGCCCTTGGAAAGAGGGAGGTAGAGGGCTTCCAAGCAGAGTATAACAGTGCGAATTATTAAGAAAAAATACATAGTGTTAACATCTTTTTGCCCATCACCATCCCAGAAACAGAAACCTGTACTGCATTTCTAAGCTAATCAACTGGCCTTATAATACTGACTCCCCAGCACTGCTACCCCCAGCCCTCACTCAGGTGGGGGAATAAGTAGTAGTCCCATAGATTATACACACTGAAGGTTAAAGTGGGTAAGCCCTTGAGGGCAAAGTGATGGAGTTGAGGTCATAGGGGAGTTTGAGTTTCTCTGAGACTGGGGAAGAGATGAAGGACAAAGTGGCAAAGGTAGCATCCTTTACACAGAGGAATGGCCATGAGATGCTGAGTCTGTGGTCAGGGGAGGATTCCTGGGAGAAGTATCTCTAAGCCTGGCCAGAGCATCATGGCCGAAGAGACAGAAGGCAGAGCCCAGTACAAGACAACTGCACTGGGCAGCAAACAGAGTGACAGTAAAGATGAAGTGCTCCCAGACTGCTGTCTGTCCCCACTTTTAGTTACTACTTAAAACCAGGGTTCCCGCCTGATACTATAGCGTAAAGAAAGATGCTTCCTAAATGACTGAGGACAAATTTATGGCCAGACATGTTACGGGTTGAAGCAGAATAAACTTCATATAGAAAAGTAAAGTGGGCTTCTGGTTAAAGATAGCAATAGCCATCTAAGGTCCAAGATGGTGGCACAGGGAGAACCTGAACTCACCACCTCCCGTGGACACACCAAGTCTACAGCTACATATGGATCATTTCCCTCTGAAAAAGATCTGAAAACTAGGTGACCTGCTTCTCCACAACAAAGGATACAAGGATCACAATGATATGGGTAGACAAGGCAGAGACACAGTCTTGGCAAAAATTGCATTCCCAGCATGGCATGGCAACACTCGTAGGGAGGAACCTCACCAGTCGGGTGCTTCCCCCCAAAGAGAGAGGAGTTGTCGCCCCATCAAGCACCCCAACCCCTGAGATCCGCATCAAAGAGACAAGCCCCAAAACGTGTGGCTTAGAGGGCCAATGGGGCTGATGTCCAGGGACCCAGAGTGATACAAGAAACTGAGATTCCCCTTCTACAGGGCTCATGTACAGTCTCTCTTGTCCCAAGATGCATTAAAAAAAACAGCAGTGTGAAAAGTGTCCATTACATGAAGGAAAGTCATTTGCTAATCTAAAAGCATCTGCTGGAGGAGGAGGGGACAGGTGAAACTCCCCCTAGAGATGGAGCCACTGGTGGACAACATTACTGCGCTTTCCTCCTACCCTGCTAGCACAGGAGTGGCTGTGAAAAAGCTCTTTAGAGCTCTTATGTCCCATTACCATCAGTAATGGCTTTAAGAAAACTGACAGAAATAAGTTCATTGAATTTGAGTACTTGAAAGCATGGTTTCGTATCACCAAATCTGTACCAAAAACTGGTTAATTTGTAATCACCGCTACCTCATAGCTTCTGGTAGTTAACTGGAATATCTACTTATGGTAGATTAGAATATTTTTCAGATTCTCTCCCCACTCCACTGATGTTGGGCTTGTACCCATGACTTGCTTTGGTCAGTAGAATGTGGGGTGAATGACAACGCAGCAGTTCGTAGCTTAGGCCTTATAAGGCATCACTCGTTTCCACTCACCCCTCTGAGAGCTTCTGACTTCTGCCATGGGAAGAACATGTCTCAGTTGACCGCTGTTCCTCCAAGTTGGGTCCTGGAATAAGACATGATGAGCAGACCTGAATTCCACCTGAACGCTAACCAACACATAGACCCATGCAAGAGTCACACGCTTACCATTGTAAACCACTGATGTACTGTGGCCGGTTATTACACGGCAAAACTAACACTTGCAGATTTTTTTTAAAGGGTGCTTCCAAATTCTGTTTGAAAAAATTCCCTAAAATTCCATCCTGTTGAGAAGCTTTATACAGGAGAAGAAGAATCAGGCTTCATGCTTCCCTCTGCAGCAATACTCACATTACTCTTCATTTATAGTTTTCATTTTACAGATATCTCAAGTAATTAATTCTTTCTGTTGCCTAGAGTAGAAAGCCCAGTCCACACCACTGACCTGTTCTGACTGAAGGCAGTGGCTGGCAAATGTGGAACCCCCAAATACGCTGGCAGCTCAAGGAGCAGTTCCCTCATAGGGTGTTGGGCCAAAGTCCCTGCTAAGTACCTCTGTCTATAAGGCATTTTATTTTAGAATGTAGTGGAAGTGAGTCTAGAAGAAACTTAGAAGGAATAACAATGAAAATATACAAGGGAAATCCAACAATATACCTTTCCTTTCTTTCTCTTTAAAATAATAATAACGATCCTTTACCATGTTTTTGCTGAGGGGAGACTAAGCTCTGTGTTCAGCAGACCTTGAAGATTAGCTCCTGCACATTGCCTTCCTCAGTCTTTGGGAAAAACAGCTTCTCCCCCATGACACAAAGTCCTGAACTAGCACCTACGACATAAATAATTAGGGAGAAACTTTAAACTGATGAGCTATACTTAGAATATAGTAGGCATTCGATATATATTTATTAATATGAACGATAGTATTTCTACATTCATTACTAACATACTTTCATTTAATCCTTGAGGTAGATATGACTGTCAGACTAAGGCTTGGAGAAGTGAAGCAACTTATTGAAAATCACACAGTCAGTATTTGTTGGAGCATCAACTCAAAACGAGATCTGATACCAAAGCTAGAACTACACAATGATAATTCTTTGTTGAATGAACTGAATAAACTCCCAGACTTTCCAACATCTCTAGCTCCCTTGTGAAGTGGAAGAATCAGACTTAGCTTGTTTTAGCCATTTAGAAGCAATTAGGTACGTTTTCTCTCTGCACTTTCTCTCCTCAAAAGTCTTGAACATTCCTGTGGACACTAAAGCAATATTGCTCTCATTATTAACTGTTTGCCTGGTCCCTTCTTGTGTGTTTCAGGCAATTCCTCAATAGTCTTCATATTACTTTTTATCGTCTGCCATTTGAAATATCTTGGAAGACTGAAAATAAAACTTCTTTTCCCACAGACTAGTTTCTGTTTCCATTTGGTAAACTCTAATACTTCTTTCTCCTCGTATTTCGAATTCGACTGAAGATAACATGGCTTTGCTCTTTGCCTCTAACTATTTTAATCCTTGTGCATCAAGATCAATGAGCTGATGAAAATGTGCCCACCTCAGGGAAGGGTGATACAAAGACCCCTAAAGCCAACTACATTTGAATCTGCTTCCAAATGTCACATGCAAAAGTATTTTCCCCCAATATATCCTGGTGACACTTGAAAGCTCTGTCACTGCAAACATCAGGCCTTGGGCATGATGCCTTTGACTAGGATTTCTCTTCTCCTGCAGTTCCTGCCTGTCCTTCTCTCCCACTCAACTTCCTGAAGGCTTTCCCCAAACCAACTTGCAACCCAAATGATAGAAATTCCTATAGAAACCCAACAGCAGCTCACCCTCTCTGGACATCCCCAGTACTCCTCCACCCCTTCTATCCAGGGTACCTCAAAGAATGATTATTTTATTTTCTGCAAGATATAACTCTGTGTCAAAGTTAGAAATTAAGTAAGCTCTGAATTAATGATTGAAGTCAATATTTGTGATTAAGAAGAAGTAAATGTCTGTCAGATACTGCATGCAAAAAAAAAAAAAAAGAGTGCCATTTAAGAAGGACAAAGAGGCATCCTTGAAGGCAAATCTTGCATCTTCAAATAGAACAAAATTACAGGCAAACAATATTCATCCCAGAAGCTAATCTTGTACCCCTGCTCATAAGTCCTAGTCACCACGTGTGTGCACCTTTCACCTTGAGTCTTGAATGTTCCCAGTTTCTCTTTTTACATGTGCCTCTGGAATTTTGGTGTCTCTCATAAATACCCTTCTGATAATTGACCCCAACTTTGCTTCTGTTCCAAATACAGTTTGGGCATTTGACTTTGGTCTTAGACCCTCTAGTCTGCCCTATAGTCTTTGTCCGTGTCCACCACGTTTTGTCTGACTGCTTACCCAGCAAGTAGAATATCCACGAAGAGATAGTCGAAGGTTTTGTTCAGACTTCCACCCAAGGCAACGGCTTGTTCAGTTAGGGGATAACGTCCCTTCCAAATGTTATACTTACAGCTGAATTCTAAGAATCATTTCCTACTCTGAAACCTTCAGGTTTGGGGGTAGAGCAGAGTCTGAGATGGAGGCGACATTCCTATTCTAAACCATATCCATCTATTTCTTTTTTAAATTTCTTTTTATTGTAGTTGATTTACAATATTGTGCCAATCTCTGCTGTACAGCAAAGTGACTCGGTTATACACACATAGACATTCTTTTATTTCTTAATCTTGATCAAGAGCTGTATGTGTTCATATCTTTATTATAGATGCATTCATTGGAATAAAAACGTTTATTTATGTTGTTCTTTTAAAAGACACACAATGTGTCCCACTGCATTTCTACGAACGAGTTTCTTTTATGGGGTATTAGAGCGTGAAAAATATTCTCCTGAGTTTTCCTGAGCAATGGTATGACACATAACCACTAAACCTCATACTAAGAAAAGGTTAGTTAAATAAGAAATCGAAAAACCTGCCTGCAAATAATACTGTAAAAGTTTACAGTCCATCCTAACCATCAAGGATACTTTCCAGAACTTCAGGGTTTGATAGTAAAATGTATACACACAGTACACACACATATGTATGTTTCTAATAACAAAGGACTAAAGTAAAATAAACCTGCTTGTCCAAATATGGTTGCGTTACAGTCAAAGTTTTGCTTAATATTTCGAGAAGAGCTTTGAGAAGATAAATATTCTCAGCCTTGGATCTGATATCAGATGCTCATGGTGCCATCTACCGGCCGTTTGACCGAGAGACCTGGATTTGGAAAGTTGTGTTTTCGGTACAAAGCAGCCTCCACGTTGCCAAACGTCCACAGCTCCACTGTGGGGGCCCGATTCTACTTAAAATACCCAGCTGTGCTGATTTCCTTTTTCACAAAAAAGACATCCAAATTGTTGAGTGTCACCAGAATGATCAGGCATCTCATTTTGAACAGCAATGCTTCTAATAAAACAAAGTTTAAGCTACATTCTGCACTAGAAGCATAGATGGTCATCTATCTGCTCTGTCTGAGCATCAATGTGAGGAAGGGGAGTAGTCCTGGCCAAATGTGTCTTCATGGAAACATCCTCTCAGGAGCACATAGTGTTCCCAGTAGAATGAAGCTGGCGATAAAGAGGGGAGGTGGTATGTGTAGGTGCTAAAATGATTATCCCTCTGTAAAGAGCAGTGGACAGATCTTGGTCCTCCCTTCAGAAGTCATGAGGTTACTACAGGCTGCAGGAGATGGCTCACCTTTGCCAGTGACTTTCTGAGCAAGTTCTCTCATAAGGTCCATTCCTGGAGAGCAGGTCCAATGTCATCTCCCCACTGAGTGTATGCTCTTTTCATGGCATCTTTCTACTTTTCAGAAGCTAAGCTTGTTCTCCTCTTTAATGCTTTCTGTGTCTCAGGTGCAGAAGGCCCTTGTGGATAATCCACACGTCACTAATGAGCCCATTTATCATCCTGCCCGGCCCCTTGTTGAGGTGCTCTGAGTTGGGAGCTCCTGGGGGCCTGGACGTTTTCGAATGTAAGCCCATGTCAGCCACAGCCGGCGGGCTTCAGAGCTGCCCAGCTGTTGGTTAAGCCCAGGACTAAGCAGCCATGGTCCTTTCACACAAATCAGGAAGTGTCCCGTAGGTCTCTACATGGAGACCACCTGATCAGAGACTTCTGAAATCTCTTTTTTATTAAAGAATCTATGAAGAAAGTATTTTCCAAGAATTAAATTAAATTCCAAACCTGATGTATATTTTGAGGATAAAATCCAAAATTCTGAGAGGAGGGTAGGGTCCCTCTTGAACCAAATATCAACCTGGCCCCTTTCAAAAGCTATGGTTATCTGAGATCTCTAAAAATAAGATGGTGTGGAAAATTTGGTAGATATTAGAACTCAAAGACAATTTCTTCATCCCTTCACATCAAACATGGGTCTATCTGTATGTCCTTAAAAATACTGGTATGAGTTAACACAACAATATTGGAAGCATACTGATGATTTTAGCGATCGGCCCCTCCTGAGAAACAAGAATGGAAATTTGAATGGATCTAAGTGTTTACAAGAGCACACAGTATTAAGTCCCGACCACAACAAGAATTTAAAACAACAGGTTCTACAAGCATGAGTGATTTTTAAAATAAAGGTTGTATCCAAACATTGTTTTATTTTCAAAGGCTGGTCTCACTTCAACTGGCGCAGAAAAGGGGCCTAGAAAAAAATGGTTGTTTTTTGAAAGAAAATCTAAAAACACTCTGCTAAAATCCAACTAACGCCTGTGTGTCAGAAGATAAATGGACGATTCATTACTCGAAACAAAACAGTTGTTTTTCTACTTAAGATATCTGGGATATATATACAAGAAGCCTTTTAGAAAAGGATAAGTCTTCAATAATTTAACTAAAAATGGAGAGATACAAAATAGATTCGTGATGCACAGAGAAAGAATACAAGATAAAATAGCGACATCATTTACTGTGTTCATTTAGAGCCCAAATCCAGCTGATATAATTTGTGAATTTTCAATTTGAAATACTCACAGAGGTATAAGTTTTGGTCTGGGTCTTTTGATGATCATTCTCTTGTTTCAAGTTTTCTAAATAAAACTACCAACTTGTAAGTGCTATTTTTACTACAAATAGGAACCTAGATTATTCTAGGAGGGCACCCAAAACATGGCACACCCAAGAAAAATAGCTTCTATTGAATAAGAACCACAATCATATTTGCAAGGGCAGTGAAGAGATTATCTTTCATCACAGAGAAACTGAGATAACATATTTTCAGCTCCCAAACTCCCAGCTATCCCAAATGTTCACGCCTCTTTTGTAAAAGAAATGTACCACACATTCTGATTTTCCTTTGATCAATCCTATTATTTTCCAACGATCTACATGTATCTAAACAGTGCAGCAAAAGGAAAATATGGTGTGTTGAATTCAATGAAAGAAAGAAAAAGAAAACGGTGAGGAAGAGAAGGAGAGAACATTCAGAGAAAAGAGAGATACAGAAAAGAGAGAGGGGAATGGAGCAGGTGAGAGAAGACAAGACAGTAAGGGGGCAGAGACAGGAAATCTAAGGAGGGAGGAAGGAAAGGTGGGGAGAGGAAGCAGGAGGGAATACAGCACAAGAAAGGTGAGAAAGGAAAAAGGAAAGAAAGCAAGAGAGAAGGGATAGAAAAAGAGGAAAAGGGAGGACAAAATTATGAGGCGGTGGGGGGAATGAAAGAGTCAACGAAGGGTAGTGGGCGATGGATCCCTGGAGAGGCTGAGGAACACAGATAATAACCTAGTTACTCAGCCGTTTAGAAACTCATCAGGTCCGAGATGGAAGGAATATTATAGAACATCTCATCCAACACTTCAGAGTACAGATTCCAAAATAGAGGGCTGGGGAGGTTAAATAACTAAGCGGAAGTCACATAGCTAGATATCACTGTTGGAGAAAAGTCACAGAAACAAAACAAATAGGTACTTGGCCGCAGCTTTCTGATCATGAAATAAACGCTTGGGCAGCCTCCCTGCGCTTCAGGCTGCTGTTGGGCTAGTCTGAGAAACGGGACCGAGCATCCAGCGGCAGGAGGCAGTCTGCGTGCAGAGAGGATGCAGAAGCAATCATGATCCAGCATCCTCTGAGGTCATTACTCGGCTCGAAGTGAATTCCTAGCGCAACCAACAGCTTCATAATCAAATAGAAGTATCAAAAACGAAAGAGCAGTAATAACAAAACTCTAATCCTGCTGGTATTTAGAGGAGGATAAGAGCTTGAACTCCAGGGTCAGACTGCCTCCGTGTGAATCCTCACTGAGCCGCTGTCCTGCGACCTTAGCTAAGCAGTTTCTTTAACTCAGATCCCTTGTCCAAAAATTGAGATAATAATAGTATTTGCCACCCAATATCGCTGTGAGGATTAATTGAAACAATCCATGTAGCGTGTTGACTGACAGTATCTGGCACACCAAACCAAATGGTTTGGGATTCTTGTTGGACTATTTCAGCTTCAGCGCCACCCAGCTGTGTTTAAAGCCTGGAACTGACTCTACTTCATTTTTGTAAAATACTTGATTATGAAACGCCTTTGGCATTTATTTTGAATGAATGAGGAGGGATAGTGCTAGGCTGGCATCAAGCCACTTTCAACCTCTCTCTGAGACGACCACTTGGCGAGGTTTTCCAAGCACTAGTTACCTGTTTTTTGAGACTTCAATGTCCGATGTTATCGGTCTTAGTTATGAAGGATAAACCTAATTTGGCATTTGACTTGATTGGCTGCAGACCTGCTGAATGCGATTGGTTTTGAAATGAAAATGGAAAATGGAAACGAAGGCAGAACTTATTAATTTACAAACATTAATGCTGATCTGTTGATTTTATGCTTAAAAATAGCCTTGTATCCATTTCAGCTGAGGTGCTGATCCCTCAGTGACTGCCTCCACATCTTTAATGTCACTTCTGAGTGCTCGTTTATTACAGGAAGTGAAGTAAATCAGTGGGGAGGCCGATTAGAATCCCTGTTAGAGGAAAGTGGATAAAAATGAGATTAGGGAATGTGAGTGCATCTCTAAACCACTGCACTTGACCAAACCAATTACATTTAAGTATGCCTTCTGCTCCAGCCCAAAGGAGCAAGCAGTGATTCAGGAAAAAAAGAGACTCGAACTCTGAGTGGTAAGCTATAGTCATTGGCTTCACACACACACAATACACACACACACACACACACACAACACACACACATACATACACACACCACAACACACATACATACACAACACACACATACACAACACACACACAGATATGCAACACACACGCATACACAGACACACAACACACACACATACACACAGACAACACACACAATACAACATACACACACAATACACACATACACACACAACACAGACAACACACACATACATACACAACACACACATACACAACACATACACACACAGACAACACACACATACATACACAACACACACAACACAACACACACAACACACATACACAGCACAACACACAGACAACACACACAATACAACGCACACATACACAACACACAACATACACACAACAGACAACACATACACAACACACACATACATACACACACATATACACAGACAACACACACATACAACACACACATACACACAAGACAACAGACACAACACACAGCACACACACATACACAACACACAGACCACACACATACATACACAACACACACAATAAAACACACACAACATACACAACACACACATACACAACACACACAATACAACACATACACAACACACACACCACATACACAACACAGACAACACACACATACATACACAACACACACAGATACATACACACACGTACACAACACACATACACAACACAACACACAGATAACACACATACATACACAGCACACACACAACACACAGCACACAACACGCACAACACACACATACACAACACACAGATACGCAACACACACAACACACATACACAACACACATACAACACATACACAACACACACAGAGCATGCATGATTTTCCTCAGGTGAAGTGGTATTTTCCCATTGTAACTTCTCCAGATGTTCTTAAACCTGCTTTCCGACAACAATACTTCCTATTTACGGTGCACATTCTAAGTCCTGGGCACTGGGCTGGGAGTTTTACGTATGTAATTTCATTTAATCTTCACAACAAATCTGTGACATGGATAGTGTTGCCCCTTTAAAGATGAGGAAATGAAAGCTCAGAGAATAATAATATTAATAATAATGCTTACTTTTAAAAATACTTACATGTGCTAGATGGTTTTACACACACTGCTCATCTAATCTTTCATGATTCTGTGAGATATGTTTTTGTCCCCATTTTAAAGATGAAGAGAATGTGGCTCATAATTATTTATAGTAGCTGCCACCTATTATATACTAATTGCGTACCAGGCACTGCATCACATTTTTTTAATACACAACGCATTATGTTTTTAATTCTTACAACCTAGTAACATAAATCTTATCATCTCCACTTTATAAATGAGTAAATGAGGGCACAGCAAGGCAGACAACTTGCCCAATAGCATTCAACTAAGGCAAGATGAAGCCAGGATTTTAACCAATAATAGGTAATTTCAAAGCCTGAATACTTAACCTATGCCATGCACTATCCCTACTTCACTGCCTTTCTAATTTTGCATTTATTTTTTCCTTTATTTCTAGTTAATGTAATGTAAATGTTATCTGGAGAAACTTCAGATCTGGAAGACATGGATTCAAAACCAGTTTGAAGTGGCTCTCACTGTCCAAATCTGGGACAATTTGAGCCTCAAAATAAATAATGACAGTAATGGATTATGATCCATTTGGTAAGTAGGAATTCATGAGTCCGCACTGATATGAATGAATAAATGAAGAGAATAGAAAGCTTTTCCTTAAAGTAGAAAGCCAGCCAATAAATACAGAAGGAATGATGGATCTAGAAAACCACCATAGTGGCAATCACCATAGTAATAATTAACTCTTGCAAGAAACATCAATGGATGCCAAAACTAGTGGGTGGAAGTGGAGTGAGGAATATAGTCTCAAAGCATCTCCCCACAAAGTACTTATTAATACCAGGGGGAAAATAATTTTACAACAGAGAGACAAGGCAGACACTACAATCTTAATCAAGAAGTCAAAGTTGGGGCTTCCCTGGTGGCGCAGTGGTTGAGAATCTGCCTGCTAATGCAGGGGACACGGGTTCGAGCCCTGGTCTGGGAGGATCCCACATGCCGTGGAGCAACTAGGCCCGTGAGCCACAACTACTGAGCCTGTGCGTCTGGAGCCTGTGCTCCGCAACAAGAGAGGCCGCGATAGTGAGAGGCCCGCGCACCGCGATGAAGAGTGGCCCCCACTTGCCACAACTAGAGAAAGCCCTCGCACAGAAACGAAGACCCAACACAGCAAAAATTAATTAATTAATAAACTCCTACCCCCAACATCTTCTAAAAAAAAAAAAAAGTCAAAGTTAATACCACCACTCACAGGACAGACACCACATGCCAGATACAATAAAGGAAACACAGCATCCATGATATCATAGCCAAAAATGCATCCTGGGGTCTAATCATGAGAAAACATCAGAAAAACACAAATAGAGGGACAGTCTACAGAATGACAAGTGTATAATTTTCAAAAATGTCAATGTCATGAAAAGACTGAAGACATGTTCCAGAATAAAGAGACTGATGAAAACACAACTGAGTGTAACATGTGACCTTGGATTAGAGTCTTTAAGGTGCCACTGGAAAAACTGGCAAAATTTAAATGGGGTCTCTGGGTGAAGAATATATATTTCTTTTAACCTTTCTTGCAACTTTAAGTTTGAAGTCTGTCAAATAAAAAATATTAAAAAAAAATTCAACCGGGGAGCTTCCGGGAAGATGGCGGAGGAGTAAGACGCTGAGATCACCTTCCTCCTCACAGATACACCAGAGATACATCTACACGTGGAACAACTCCTACAGAACACCTACTGAACGCTGGCAGAAGACCTCAGACCTCCCAAAAGGCAAGAAACCCCCACGTACCTGGGTAGGGCAAAACAAAAAAGAATAAACAGAGACAAAAGGATAGGGACGGGACCGGCACCAGTGGGAGGGAGCTGTGAAGGAGGAAACGTTTCCACACACTAGCCCTCCGGCCCTTCGTGGCCGGAGACTGCGGGTGGCGGAGGGTGGAAGCTTCAGAGCCCCGGAGGAGAGCACAGCCACAGAGGTGCGGAGGGCAAAGCGGGGAGAGATTCGCGCACAGAGGATCAGGGTCGACCGGCACTCACCAGCCCGAGAGGCTTGTCTGCTCACCCGCCGGGGCGGGCGGGGCTGGGAGTTGAGGCTCGGGCTTCAGTCAGAGCGCCTGGAGAGGCCTGGGGTTGGCGGCGTGAACACAGCCTGCAGGGGCTTTAGTGCGCCACGGCTAGCCGGGAGGGAGTCCGGAGAAAGTCTGGACCTGCCGAAGAGGCAAGAGACTTTTTCTTCCCTCTTTGTTTCCTGGCGCGCGAGGAGAGGGTATTAACACTGCTGCTTAAAGGAGCTCCAGAGACGGAAGCAAGCCGCGGCTAAAAGCGCGGACCCCAGAGACAGGCATGAGACGCCTAAGGCTGCTGCTGCCGCCACCAAGAAGCCTGTGTGCGAGCACAGGTCACTATCCACACCCGCCTTCCGGGGAGGCTGTGCAGCCCGCCACTGCCAGGGTCCCAGGATCCAGGGACAACTTCCCCGTGAGAACGCACGGCGCGCCTCAGGCTGGTGCAACGTCACGCCGGCCTCTGCCGCCGGAGGCTCGCCCCGCACTCCGTGCCCCTCCCTGCCCGCGGCCTGAGTGAGACAGAGCCCCCGAATAAGCTGCTCCTTTAACCCCGTCCTGTCTGAGCGAAGAACAGACGCCCTCAGGCGACCTACACGCAGAGGCAGGGCCAAATCCAAAGCTGAGCCCCTGGGAGCTGTGAGAACAGAGAAAGGGAAATATCTCCCAGCAACCTCAGAAACAGCGGATTAAAGCTCCACAATCAACTTGATGTACCCTGCATCTGTGGAATACATGAATAGACAACGAATCATCCCAAACTGAGGAGGTGGACTTTGAGAGCGAGATTTATGATTTTTTCCCCTTTTCCTCTTTTTGTGAGTGTGTATGAGTATGCTTCTGTGTGAGATTTTGTCTGTATAGCTTTGCTTCCACCATTTGTCCTAGGGTTCTTTCCGTCCGTTTTTTTTTGTTTTTTAAATTTTTTTTCTTAATAATTATTTTTTTATTTTAATAACTTTATTAAATTTTATCTTACTTTATTTTATTTTACTTTATCTTCTTTCTTTTTTTCCTTCTTTCCCTCCTTCCTTCCTTCCTCCCTTCCTCCCTCCCTCCTTTCTTTCTTTCTTTCTTTCTTCTTCTACTAATTCTTTCTTTCTACTTTTTCTCCCTTTTATTCTGAGCCATGTGGATGAAAGGCTCTTGGTGCTGCAGCCAGGAGTCAGTGCTGTGCCTCTGAGGTGGGAGCGCCAACTTCAGGACACTGGTCCACAAGAGACCTCCCAGGTCCACATAATATCAAATGGTGAAAATCTCCCAGAGATCTCCATCTCAACACCAGCACCCAGCTTCACCCAACGACCAGCAATCTACAGTGCTGGACATCCTATACCAAACAACTAGCAAGACAGGAACACAACCCCACCCATTAGCAGAGAGGCGCCTAAAATCATAATAAGTCCACAGACACCCCAAAACACACCACCAAACGTGGAACTGCCCACCAGAAACACAAGATCCAGCCTCATCCACCAGAACACAGGCACTAGTCACCTCCACCAGGAAGCCTACACAACCCACCGAACCAACCTTAGCCACTGGGGACAGACACCAAAAACAACGGGAACTACGAACCTGCAGCCTGCAAAAAGGAGACCCCAAACACAGTAAGATAAGCAAAATGAGAACACAGAAAAACACACAGCAGATGAAGGAGCAAGGTAAAACTCCACCAGACCTAACAAATGAAGAGGAAATAGGCAGTCTACCTGAAAAAGAATTCAGAATAATGATAGTACAGATGATCCAAAATCTTGGAAATAGAAGAGACAAAATGCAAGAAACATTTAACAAGGACCTAGAAGAACTAAAGATGAAACAAACAATAATGAACAACACAATAAATGAAATTAAAAATACTCTAGCTGGGATCAATAGCAGCATAACTGAGGCAGAAGAACGGATAAGTGACCTGGAAGATAAAAGAGGGGCAATAACTACTGCAGAGCAGAATAAAGAAAAAAGAATGAAAAGAACTGAGGACAGTCTCAGAGACCTCTGGGACAACATTAAATGCACCAACATTCGAATTATAGGGGTTCCAGAAGTAGAAGAGAAAAAGAAAGGGACTGAGAAAATATTTGAAGAGATTATAGTTAAAAACTTCCCTAATATGGGAAAGGAAATAGTTAATCAAGTCCAGGAAGCACAGAGAGTCCCATACAGGATAAATCCAAGGAGAAACACGCCAAGACACATATTAATCAAACTGTCAAAAATTAAATACAAAGAAAACATATTAAAAGCAGCAAGGGAAAAACAACAAATAACACACAAGGGAATCCCCATAAGGTTAACAGCTGATCTCTCAGCAGAAACTCTGCAAGCCAGAAGGAACTGGCAGGACATACTTAAAGTGATGAAGGAGAAAAACCTGCAACCAAAATTACTCTACCCAGCAAGGATCTCATTCAGATTTGATAGAGAAATTAAAATCTTTACAGACAAGCAAAAGCTGAGAGAGTTCAGCACCACCAAACCAGCTTTAAAACAAATGCTAAAGGAACTTCTCTAGGCAGGAAACACAAGAGAAGGAAAAGACCTACAATAACGAACCAAAAACAATTAAGAAAATGGGAAAAGGAACATACATATCGATAATTACCTTAAATGTAAATGGACTAAATGCTCCCACCAAAAGACACAGATTAGCTGAATGGTTACAAAAACAAGACCTGTATATATGCTGCTTACAAGAGACCCACTTCAGACCTAGAGACACATACAGACTGAAAGTAAGGGGATGGAAAAAGGTATTTCATGCAAATGGAAAGCAAAAGAAAGCTGGAGTAGCAATTCTCATATCAGACAAAATAGACTTTAAAATAAAGAATATTAGAAGGGACAAAGAAGGACACTACATAATGAACAGGGATTGATCCAAGAAGAAGATATAACAATTGTAAATATTTATGCACCCAACATAGGAGCACCTCAATACATAAGACAAATACTAACAGCCATAAAAGGGGAAATCGACAGTAACACATTCATAGTAGGGGACTTTAACACCCCACTTTCACCAATGGACAGATCATCCAAAATGAAAATAAATAAGGAAACGTGAGCTTTAAATGATACATTAAACAAGATGGACTTAATTGATATTTATAGGACATTCCATCCATAAACAACAGAATACACATTTTTCTCAAGTGCTCATGGAACATTCTCCAGGATAGATCGTACCTTGGGTCACAAAAATCAAGCCTTGGTAAATTTTAAAAAATTGGTATTGTATCAAGTATCTTTTCCGACCACAACACTATGAGACTAGATATCAATTACAGGAAAAGATCTGTAAAAAATACAAACACATGGAGGCTAAACAATACACTACTTAATAACGAAGTGATCACTGAAGAAATCAAAGGGGAAATAAAAAAATACCTAGAAACAAATGACAATGGAGACATGACGACCCAAAATCTATGGGATGCAGCAAAAGCAGTTCTAAGAGGGAAGTTTATAGCAACACAATCCTACCTTAAGAAACAGGAAACATCTCCAATAAACAACCTAAACTTGCACCTAAAACAATGAGAGAAAGAAGAACAAAAAACCCCCAAAGTTACCAGAAAGAAAGAAATCATAAAGATCAGATCAGAAATAAATGAAAAAGAAATGAAGGAAATGAGAGCAAAGATCAATAAAACTAAAAGCTGGTTCTTTGAGAAGATAAACAAAATTGATAAACCATTAGCCATACTCATCAAGAAAAAAACAGAGAAGACTCAATAGAATTAGAAATGAAAAAGGAGAAGTAACAACTGACACTGCAGAAATACAAAAAATCATGAGAGATTACTACAAGCAACTCTATGCCAATAAAATGGACAACCTGGAAGAAATAGACAAATTCTTAGAAATGTACAACCTGCCAAGACTGAATCAGGAAGAAATAGAAAATATGAACAGACCAATCACAAGCACTGAAATTGAGACTGTGATTAAAAATCTTCCAACAAACAAAAGCCCAGGACCAGATGGCTTCACAGGCGAATTCTATCAAACATTTAGAGAAGAGCTAACACCTATCCTTCTCAAACTCATCCAAAATATAGCAGAGGGAGAAACACTCCCAAACTCATTCTACGAGGCCACCATCACCTTGATACCAAAACCAGACAAGGATGTCACAAAGAAAGAAAACTAGAGGCCAATATCACTGATGAACATAGATGCAAAAATCCTCAACAAAATACTAGCAAACAGAATCCAACAGCACATTAAAAGGATCATACACCATGATCAAGTGGGGTTTATCCCAGGAATGTAAGGATTCTTCAATATATGCAAATCAATCAACGTGATACACCATATTTACAAATTGAAGGAGAAAAACCATATGATCATCTCAATAGATGCAGCCAAAGCTTTTGACAAAATTCAACACCCATTTATGATAAAAACTCTCCAGAAAGCAGGCATAGAGGGAACCTTCCTCAACATAATAAAGGCCATGTATGACAAACTTACAGCCAAAATCGTCCTCAATGGTGAAAAACTGAAACCATTTTCACTAAGATCAGGAACAAGGCAAGGTTGCCCACTCTCACCACTATTATTCAACATAGTTTTGGAAGTTTTAGCCACAGAAATCAGAGAAGTAAAGAAATAAAAGTAATTCAAATTGGAAAAGAAGAAGTATAGCTGTCACTGTTGGCAGATGACATGATACTATACATAGAGAATCCTAAGGATGCTACCAGGAAACTACTAGAGCTAATCAATGATTTTGGTAAAGTTGCAGGATACAAAATTAATGCACAGAAATCTCTGGCATTCCTATACACTAATGATGAAAAATCTGAAAGTGAAATTAAGAAAACACTCCTATTTACTATTGAAACAAAAAGAATAAAATATCTAGGAATAGACCTACCTAAAGAGACAAAAGACCTATATGCAGAAAATTATGATACACTGATGAAAGAAATTAAAGATGATACATATAGATGGAGAGATATACCATGTTCTTGGATTGGAAGAATAAACATTGTGAAAATGACTCCACTACCCAAAGCAATCTACAGATTCAATGCAATCCCTATCAAACTACCACTGGCATTTTTCACAGAACTAGAACAAAAAATTTCACAATTTGTATGGAAACACAAAAGACCCCAAATAGCCAAAGCAATCTTGAGAAAGAAAAATGGAGGTGGAGGAATCAGGCTCCCTGACTTCAGACTATACTACAAAGCTACGGTAATCAAGACAGTGTGATACTAGCACAGAAACAGAAATATAGATCAATGGAACAGGATAGAATGCCCAGAGATAAACCCATGCACATATGGTCACCTTATCTTTGATAAAGGAGGCAAGAATATACAGTGGAGAAAAGACAGCCTCTTCAATAAGTGGTGCTGGGAAGACTGGACAGCTACATGTAAAAGAATGAAATTAGAACACTCCCTAACACCATACACAAAAATAAACTCAAAATGGATTAAAGACCTAAATGTAAGGCCAGACACCATCAAACTCCTAGAGGAAAACATAGGCAGAACACTCTATGACATAAATCACAGCAAGATCCTTTTTGACCCACCTCCTAGAGAAATGGAAATAAAAATAAACAAATGGGACCTAATTAAACTTAAAACTTTTTCACAGCAAAGGAAACCATAAACAAGGTGAAAAGACAACCCTCAGAATGGGAGAAAATATTTGCAAATGAAGCAACTGACAAAGGATTAATCTTCAAAATTTACAAGCAGCTCATGCAGCTCAATAACAAAAAAACAAACAACCCAATCCAAAAATGGGCAGAAGACCTAAATAGGCATTTCTCCAAAGAAGGTATACAGATGGCCAACAAACACATGAAAGGATGCTCAACATCACTAATCATTAGAGACATGCAAATCAAAACTACAATGAGGTATCACCTCACAACTGTCAGAATGGCCATCATCAAAAAATCTACAAACAATAAATGCTGGAGAGGGTGTGGAGAAAAGGGAACCCTCTTGCACTGTTGGTGGGAATGTAAATTGATACAGCCACTATGGAGAACAGTATGGAGGTTCCTTAAAAAACTAAAAATAGAACTACCCTGCGACCCAGCAATCCCACTACTGGGCATATACCCTGAGAAAACCATCATTCAAAAAGAGTCATGTACCAAAATGTTCACTGCAGCTCTATTTACAATAGCCAGGACATGAAAGCAACCAAAGTGTCCATCAACAGATGAATGGATAAAGAAGATGTGGCACATATATACAATGGAATATTACTCAGCCATAAAAAGGAAGGAAACTGAGTTATTTGTAGTGAGGTGGATGGACCTAGAGTCTGTCATATAGAGTTAAGTAAGTCAGGAAGAGAAAAGCAAATACCGTATGCTAACACATATATATGGAATCTAAAAAAAAAAAAAAAGTGGTCATGAAGAACCTAGGGGCAAGATGGTAATAAAAATGCAGACCTACTAGAGAATGGACTTGAGGATACGGGGAGGGGGAAGGGTAAGCTGGGACAAAGTAGGAGAGTGGCGTGGACATATATACACTACCAAACGTAAAATAGATCGCTAGTGGGAAGCAGCCGCATAGCTTAGGGGGATCAGCTCGGTGCTTTGTGACCACCTAGAGGGGTGGGATAGGGAGGGTGGTAGGTAGGGAGACGCAGGAGGGAAGAGATATGGGGACACATGTATATGTATAACTGATTCACTTTGTTATAAAGCAGAAACTAACACACCACTGTAAAGCAATTATACTCCAATAAAGATGTTAAAAAAAAAAAAGAAACAGGTGTGTCTGGACATAGGGCAAAATTTGATTAATAGCACAAATGTGGAAATCAAAGTACCATACTGGAAATATTGGATAAATATTAATACTCAATAGATAACTTGGTTGATTTGTCATTTGAATAGAAAAACTAAGATAGAGGAAAAATGAAACTACGTAGAATATTTGAAAGTCTCATCATCACAGATATTTCACTGATATACTGGAAATCCCTAGACAGGACCTGACCTTAAATATAGATGGATATGGGAAAAATAACTGCTGTGTTATCTCTCTTTGAAATAAGCTCCCTGTAACTTCTGGGGAGCACACAAAGTTAACGAGAGATAAATTCCACCTTTTGGGGAACTCTTAAGCACTTTTAAAGTTGTAGTTCGGGCTTCCCTTGTGGCGCAGTGGTTGAGAGTCTGCCTGCCGATGCAGGGGACACGGGTTTGAGTCCTGGTCTGGGAGGATTCCACATGCCGCGGAGCAACTGGGCCCGTGAGCCACAACTACTGAGCCTGCGCGCCTGGAGCCTGTGCTCCGCAACGAGAGGCCGCCGATAGTGAGAGGCCCGCGCACCGCGATGAAGAGTGGCCCCTGCTCGCTGCAACTGGAGAAAGCCCTCGCACAGAAAGGAAGACCCAACACAGCCAAAAATAAATAATAAATAAATTAATTTAAAAAAAATAAAGTTGTAGTTCATCTTAATAAAGTGTCAACACAGAAAGCCAACCAGTATTCACCTCAGCCCAGAAAGAATTCTTCCTATCCAAAGAGACTGAAGTTAGATTGGATTAGAAAGGAATTTCCCTCTTTATCTTCAGAAATTTTAGAATTCCTTCTTTTATTATTACTCCTTCTCTTTCTCTCCTGGAAGGCTGATCTGTTCCTACTTTTTTCTTACTGATGCGTCTCATCCTACTCCAAAGAAAGAGAGTTGAGGTTTAGACAGATCACAGACTACGTTTCATTGTTCAATTACTGTAAAAGGGGCATAAGGATCCTGTAAACACTGCTAACTTTTCTTAAACATCCTTAGTATCTTTCTTAGGTAACTTTTCATTCTAGTTCAGGTGGTGTCTGTGTATGTGTATGTGTGTGTGTGTGTGTGTACATGTGTGTAGGCACATGTTAGAAATGATAATATATTTTTAAAACACAAAATAACTTTCTTCAAAAATGTACCTACTATTAAGTGACTCTGGGAGGCCGTATGCTTATTCCAGTTTTTTTTTTTTTTTTAAGTCTTTATTGAATTTGTTACAATATTGCTTCTCTTTTATGTTTTGGTTTTTTGGCCGCAAGGCATGTGGGATCCTAGCTCCCCCACCAGAGATTGAACCCGCACCCCGTCCATTGGAAGGCAAAGTTTTAACCACTGGACCACCAGGGAAGTCCCTGCTTATTCCAGTTTTGAGGCATTTGTTCATGAAGATATTTCTAAAGCCTGGCTACATTGACAGGAATATAGTCATTCGACAATATAATCTCTGTTGGGTTCATCAATCTCAGTTAAATAAATATTGAATACATCAGTTAAATAAATCAATTTAAGCTAAATAAAATTACGGCACAAACATACAATGGAAAGTATTCCCAACTCAGCCGCTGTTAAAAAGAATTATTTAGCTCACCTCCAGGACACATTAAGTGAAAAAAGACAGATGCAACACTGTGTGTAGTGTGCTACCATTTACATGAGGGGAAAGAAGAATATATATGTATATGTTTATAAAAGCACAAACTTTTTCTGAAAGGACACATAGGAAACTTTGCCTGTGGTGGGTAAAGGGAGTGTGGCCAGAGGAGGAGAAATGGAAGGACAGAAACCTATTTGTTCCTGTGTCTGAATTTATCATGCATATGTTTTACTCATTCAACAAAAAGGCAAAAGAATCACAAAGAAGTCTCCCTCAGTCCCCTTTTTAGTAGCCATGTGGTAGAGTGCTCTACGGACACAAGGTTGAGCTTTGGGGTAAGCCAGGTTAAGATTTGAATACACATGCTAACTGAGAGACTTCCTGTGGGTCCCTTAACTTCCCTGAAGTTCTCTTCTCTGTGACATGGGGGAGATGATAACTACTTTAGGGTTGCCTCAGGATTAACGAAAACAAGGAATGGAAAAACGCAGCAGGCACTCAGAAAACCCTAAGCCCGAATTCCTCCCTGCATGTAGGAAGGGACTTGCTTTGGTTATATGACGTCCTTAATCATTTTTAAAGAGTTAATTGATTGCAGCCTGTTCTTTTCCATCTCTGCCACATCCAAAGGTTGTAAACAAGACTTTAAGGAGAAACGCCTCACTATGCCACAGGGAGCAAATCTTGGTGCCTCAAAATCAAGATCCCAGTTGAGGCATTACCATGAGGGAAAGGTGGATTTGAAGAAAAAAGAGGGAAAGGAACTTTTACTACTTGTCTTGGTACATGAAATTTCACCATTAAATTTATCTTTTATATCCCAGTGGCTAGTAAATCCCTAGCAGCCTTGGCATAGATGATTCTTAAACCTCATCTGCTAACACTTTGCAGGGAATTAGTTTAAGCAATTAAAATCTTTCCCTTACCCAAACACCACCATCCATAAAACAGAGGACTGGTGAAAGGGAAGGTCGAGCAGCCTCTGGTCCAGTTCAAGCTGCTAGTTGATACAATTTTAAAAGTAATTTTCTCCTTAAGACCTTTTACTGGGGGCTTCCCTGGTGGCGCAGTGGTTAAGAATCCGCCTGCCAATGCAGGGGACACAGGTTCAAGCCCTGGTCCGGGAAGATCTCACATGCTGCGGAGCAACTAAGCCCGTGCGCCACAACTACTGAGCCTGCGCTCTAGAGCCTGTGAGCCACAACTACTGAAGCCCGCGCCTAGAGCCTGTGCTCTGCAACAAGAGAAGCCACCGCAACGAGACGCCCGCGCCACCGCAACGAAGAGTAGTCCCTGCTCCCTGCAACTAGAGAAAGCCGTGCACAGCACCGAAGAACCAAAGCAGCCAAAAAAATAAATAAATAAAATTAAAAATTAAAAAAAGACCCTTTACTGCCATCTGCTGGACAACTGTAGGTATCAACTGTCCAGATTCTCCCACTGACTACAAGACAATGGCACCCCCTGGAATTGTGAGACACAAAGCCCACACAACTGTGAGCAACAGCTCAAAACAAGCTTCATAGTTTTGCCAAGGCACTACTCATGCAGCACAGGCACCATTGATAAGTGGCTGTCACCTTTAGGTGTGGGTTCGCATGAATTCTTCCCTGCAAAGACTTTTCTTGCCCATCCATGATACTGGACTGAATGTTGCTCCCTTTTTCCAGAACCTCTAGACTGGGAATATCTGCACGGCCCCTTCAGATCATTTTAAAGACCTTCAGGGGTCCATGACCTCCCCAGGTGAAAAAGCTTTTAAGGAGTGTGAATTCATCTTTCCATCATTGCTTGAGGCAGCACCATAAATTGTGACAGTCATCGAGAGCCAATGGAATACAGCATCGTATGCAAGCTCTGTGGATGCAAAACAGATCTGACTAGGTGCCATCAAAACAAGGAACTGGCCACTAGTAACTGCTGAGGTCTCGGGTGCTGGGGAGCAGGGCGAGGAGAGGAGGGGAAAGAAGTCCTGTGGGGCTCACGCAGCTGGCCAGCTCCGCATCGCAAAGACAGAAATGAGGTTTGGCTTCATTTCAGCCCACTGATTGCTTTACTTCAAATTACCCTAACTACTTAGCATGGTAAATTAAGTTGAAACCCCCAAAAGTTTGCAGAGGATGTCATCTAATCTGATTAAAAGGAATATTCCCGTCACAAGCAAGGGAGGAAATGGAAATTACTCTGAGTGCACTGCTATTAAATAATTTGCATAGACTTGCATATGCTATGCATCAGAAAAGCATATGCTATTTAGATTTAATGAAATAATTTTCCCTCTCTAAAGATTGCTGCAGCCTCTGTCCTTCCCTATCTGTCTTTTTCTTTTCTCATCTACCTCTTTTTGAATGTTAAAATTATTTCATGGGAAGAGTATATGGTTGTGCACAAATTACGTGAAATATGCTAATAATCTCCCTGCTGGCAGGGCTGGGAGGTACTAAAACTGCATTGCCAAACTTCCCCTGTGCCCTCCCCCGTGTCCCCCTCACATAATTAAAGGCTCCCTTAATAGCCTTTAAAAGGTTCAACTTGATTCATTTGGGGCTTCCATTGATGGAGGAGGGTGGTTAAAACCAATCCTTTGGCTCTACTTTCCAAGTGATGTTTTCCTAACAGTAAGGAATTGCATCTAAATCAAAATGAAAATGAAAGGAAAAAATCACCAACAAGCTCATGTCATCCCCGTCTGTTGAGTCTATGATGCTGCCATTGTGGTTGCACATGTACAATAATCACCCTTGAAAGATTTTTGTGCTTGCTCTGCTTTTCAAGGTTCAAAACGCTTGATGAATGTTGGCTGCTGTTAAAGCATCACCCCCATTTTTATCAATGGAGACAAGGAAGCCCCGCTAGATGATCATGATGCCTTAGTGGCAGGGGGGTTGGATGGGAGATGAAATCTATCTATATTTATATTCTCTGTAGATATACACTAGTTTGGGGTAATATTTTAGCAGATCTCATGTTCAGTTGTAATGTAGCCAACAGAGGAATTCTAGTGAATTCCCCAACAAAATTACATTAGGATCAAATGTGATCGTTATAAACACTATCCAGATGTTGGGGATGGACTGGATATAACTCTTTAAGCCCCAAATTACAGTATAATAAATGCAAGCATGGGGATCTGCCAATACATCTGAACTTCATGTCGGAAACCAGGTCTGACCTTAATTTAACTCTATAAGGAACTAAGAGTTCCCCCACTTGTATAGTTAGGATGCATCCAAAGAACTCCAAGTGCTACACTGTCACGAGTTTTATCACTTACTTGAAGAATGACCATATTGAATTCTGGCATCAAGCCAATCCTAGTGCAAGCATTTTATTAACACATTTAGAAAGGAAACAGAGTTGCAAATAGAAATAACTATTGAGGTTATGAAACAAACCTGTGAAATGAAATACAATACAATATTAAGATCACATCTGTCCTTGGTAAATCTCAGGGAGTTAAGATGCTATAATAAGCACTAAAATATTTTACTATATAAACCAGGGATGCAAACTATCACAGCTCACAGAGAAAGCAAGGAAAAACTTCATCCTCTGCCCCTGAAATTTTTTTTCTATGCTCAGTGCTGATATAAATGGATAACTTTGTATTATAGCTCAAGATCAGTATTGAATGTATTCTAATTAAAATGTTTGTGGTTATGAGGGAAGATGAATATTTCAAATATTCTAGTGTCAATTTTTATTTAAAAAAGCAGGCACTCTGGAAAGCTAGACTCCATAGATGAATCAAGCTATGGAGTAAATAGTCAACTACAACATGCCTACTAGCTGCATGATATTGTGTTGATGTTGCTAAAAGAAACAGAAAGTAAAAGGAAACGATTTAAGGAGTGCCAAGTATGCATCAAGTTCTTTAAGAAATATAAGCTTTTTTATCTGGATACACCAAACCATAGAATGGTCTCTTCCCTGGAGAAACTTAGTATACTGTGCCAAAGACATGAGATATGCAACCCTCCCAAATTCAGAAGTTAAATCCCAAACAAAATAATAGGTGTCACAAGCCAGCATAAGTACAGCTTTGAGGGGCTCTGGGTATCTCCTACCACCAACTTTCCAAACAACAACAACAAAAGCTATCTGTAGCAGTCAAAACGCATTGAAAAACACAAGAAATCAGCTACCAAAAAAAAAAAAAAAACATGTGAAACCTACAGCATTATAATTGTTAACTAAGAGTATTTTTTAAAAATCATACATTTGTTTGCAAAAAGAAATTAAATATCTATCACCATCACATTTACATGGTCTGGGACCTCTTCCTCTGCTCCTTCCCGACCTCCTTCCCCAATATTTTCATCACTCAGTATATGACTTTGAGGCAGACAAAGAGTACAAAGGAGTTTCAAGAAGGGAAGTTTGTCTGAGATTGAAGAACTTGGATGAGCCAGCACCGTGAGCTTCAAGATATTCTCAGCAGAACAACCTAAATGTCCATCAATAGATGAATGGATAAACAATATGTGGTATATCCATACAATAGAATATTATTCAGCCATTAAAATGAATGAAATCCTGACGCATGCCACAACCTTGAAAAGATTATGCTAAGTGAAAGAAGCCAGACACAGAAGGATGAACACTGTATAATTCCACTTGTATGAGGTATACTTAGAATAGGCAAATTCATAGAGACAGAAAGTCAAACAGTGGTTACTGGAGGCTGAGAGGAGGGTGGAATGGGGAGTTATTGTTTAACTGGGACAGAGTTTCTGTTTCAGATAATGGAAATTTTCTGGAAATGGATAATGGTGATGGTTGCACCACATTGTGGATGTACTTAATACCAATGAATTGTACACTTAAAAACAGATTAAATGGTAAATTTTATACTATGTATATTTTATCATAAAAAAAGATGTTCTCAGGGGAAAAGCCAGTGGAAGCCAGGGTGCCTGGCAGTGATAGGCCTGGAGTACATAAGGAAAAGATGAGTGAGTGTAGGTAGAGCAGGCTTGCAGAAAGCTGATTTCCTCCCAGGGTCAGTCAGGTAACTGTGTAGAAAACGACAGGGTGTAGGGATTACTGTGAGAACTTAGAAGTGCCTGACCCACCTAAAGGCAATATTCAATTTTAAAAAAGGAGCTCTTCGCCACATCTGCTGCAAGAATGAAGACCATTCTCAACAATCAGAATGTCGACATTCCAAAAAATGTCCACGTTACTCCAAAGGGACACACGGTTATTGTGAAGGGCCCCAGAGGCACCCTGCAATGGGGCTTCAATCACATCAGTGTAGAACTCAGTCTCCTTGGAAAGAAAAAGAAGAGGCTCCAAGTTGACAAATGGTAGGGAAATAGAAAGGAACTGGCAACTGTTTACACTATCTGTAGTCATGTATAGAACATGATCAAGGGTGTTACAATGGGCTTCCGTTACAGATGAGGTCTGTGTATGCTCACTTCCCCATCAACGTTGTTATTCAGGAGAATGGTTCTCTTGTGGAAATCTGAAATTTTGGGGGTGAAAAATACATCCGCAGGGCTCAGATGAGGCCAGGCGTTGCTTGTTCAGTATCTCAAGCCCAGAAAGATGAGTTGATTCTTGAAGGAAATGATATTGAACTTGTGTCAAATTCAGCTGCTTGCTGCATCGCACGGGGAGATCAGCTCAGTGTTTTGTGACCACCTAGAGGGGTGGGGTAGGGAGGGTGGGAGGGACACGCAAGTGGGAGGGGATATGGGGATATATGTATACATATAGCTGATTCACTTTATACGGCAGAAACTAAAACAACATCGTAAAGCAATTATCCTCCAATAAAGATGTTTAAAAAAAAATTCAGCTGCTTTGATTTAGCAAGCCACAACAGTTAAAAACAAGGACATCAGAAAATTTTTGGATGGTATCTATGTTTCTGAAAAAGGAACAGTTCAGTAGGCTGATGAACAAGATCCGAGTGGTCTGGCTACAGAATCAGAAAGATACCAGATGATTCTTCAGACTCATTTGTGATATATTAAAAGGTTCAATAAAAGCTCTTTTGATTTGGGACTTCTTCTTAAAAAAAAAAAAAAAGTAAACACTGCACAAAGCATCTTCAGGGCAAGGGTACCAATTTTTCACTCCTATTATCAGCCATCAATGTGATGTTAGAACTAAAACAAACACTTCTTATGGGTCTTCTACTTCTAAGCATATCTTACCAGAAACTGGAGATAGAACTTGGGGAGTGAAGGAGAGAAAAGAAGATGTGTAACAACCAAACAACCACCACCATTTATAGTAAACTTACTGTGTCCTAGGTAGGCAGGAGGTGTTTTACATATATTTTCTTATTTAATCCTCACAACCACCTGTGAAGTAGGAACTACAATTAACCCCATGTTACAGATGCAGAAACAGAGGCATAGAGAGGTTAGGTCTCTGGCAGGTAGACAAGTGGAAGAGCCAGCTGGCCATCTGATTCCAGTTTAGGGTCCCTGCTCTCAAGGCATAAGAAAAAGGGTAGACCAGTAATCCTCAAACTGGAAACCTTTTTCAAACATACAGGGCTAAGAAAGACATAATATTTAAAGCTGTCAGAGTAAACTAAGTTGACGAAGGTAAGCATATAACGAAAGGAGAGGAGGTCAGATACTCATGTGCATATTTGAGTGGAAAAGGAAGAGAATACAATGGAGACTGAGGATTTGTTAGAGATGGAGGAAAATACCAAGAGTGTGAGTGGCACCAAGTCAAAGGAAAAGAGGGTTTCAAAAATTTCAGTCAAACCAAGGACTACACAGAAAGACACACCAAGAGTAGGCTTGTACCACTAGGTGAGAGTGCAGTAACAAACCACCCCAAACCTTAGGCTTTAGAAAACAATGTCTTGCTCAAGATACATGCCCATCACTGGGTGGCAGGGAATTCCTCTCCACACTGATGCTCTTCCTTCAGGACCTGGGCAGCAACCACCTGCAGCATTGCCCTTAGCACAGGAGAGAGAATGGGAGAGTAGCTGACTAAGGCCTAGCTCGTAAAAGATTTTGCATGCAAATGCATGTGTCACTTCCACTCCTATCTCATTGGCAGAAGTCAGTCATGTGGCCACATTCCAATGCAAGGGGTGGAAAGTAAAATTCTCCCACGAGCCTAAGAGGATCAGAAATATTTGGTGGATACCACACTACCCCAAGAGCAGTCTTAATACACCCCCTAACATTGACAGTGTTCCACAGATTAAAAATATTTCTTACCTCTATTATCTCACGGGAGCCCCCAAAATCAAGGTCTGTTTTTTTATTTCCATTTTAAAGCCTGAGGAAACAGGCTTAAAGAAATTAAGTTACTTGCCCAAGGTCACATACTACTAAGTGGTAGGGCTGGGATTTGAACCCTAGTTTCCTGACACTTAGTCTAGTCTAGGGCTGTTTCCTTGATGCCTCCAGGCAGATGGGGGCAGATGCCAGATTGCGGTGGTTGAGAAATTAGCTGGAAGTGAAGAAATGGAAGAGCGTACACACTAAGAAGCTTAGATCTGATCTTGCAGCCATGGGAAGTTTTCTAGCTGGAGAGTGACATATTGAAAGGAATGTTTTAAAAGCTTAATTTACAGCCCCTCCAGTGTGCCCCAGACAGGCAGTCACATGCTCCAGGGAAGGATTATTAATTGTTTCAGCCTTTCAGGAAAGTGAGTTGGCAATATGGATCAGGAGTCTTTTTAAGAAAAGTTCATTCTCTTCTAAAACTCTTCTACAAGAATATACCAGATAAGGATTAGTAAGGCCATTAATATTACAGGGAAGTATTTTAATCACACACACAAAAATATTTTGTAAAAAATTTAAATGTCCAAACACAGGCAAACAAGAAAATGTAGTTTACCCACGAGACAGAATATGAGGGAATGTTTCAAAAGATTTTCAGTGGCATGGGGAAAATCCTCATGATGTAAAGTTAAGAAAACAGAATATAAAACTGTACAGTGTTGAGACAGTTATGAAAATAGAGACACACATACATATTCTCTGGGTGGCTGGATTATGAATGATCGTATTTCATTTAGACTTTCCTAGGTTTTCTACAACATTACACGTATTACTTTTATGAGAAAAAAAATAAAATATAAAAAGAAATCGATAACTACACAGGGTGAATTAGAAGAGAGTAGAAACAAACAAACAAAAATCTAGGCTTTTATGGGGGCACAGGGCAAGAGGAGAAGTTTGTTACTGTGTTGTTTCATTTTAACTAAAAGATATTACACTGCCTGTGAGATAAAGAGGCACAGCCACCAATGGGAAAGGTTTGGTTATTAACCACAGCAGGAATAGAGCTGCAGAAAAGACTAATCACATATCATCGTTTCATTTAGCAGACCCTCTTTTTATAGAAAGGAAAAGAATAGAATTAATCTTGACATTAGTCAGAATGTTACATTTGTGTGGCCAGTTGTCACTGCCTTATGGTTTAGAAAAAGATTGGTCTGAGATTAAAGAGACATGGGCTCTGAACTGGGTCATGAACTCCTAATATCTCAGCAAAGTTGGGACGTCAACAGTTTCCTCATCTGTTGAAAAGCACAGGGTTAAAATAGGTCACCTCTAAAACATTTTTCAGCCTTAAGTCTTATGATTATTTTAGTTCATATTAATTTCATGTTAATGAAACCAATCTGTAAGGGTATTTGTGTGAAACATCTTCAAATAGACCACCCACCAAATAAAACTACATTGAAATGCTTTTATGTGTCAGTATTCTAGGTGCCATATTAAATTAAGAGTCCTTTCTCCAGCATTTAGCATTTCCAAAAATGGTTAGACTTAAAGGAAAAGTTGGCTGTGAGATTTTTGAAGAGCTTTACAATGGAATTATCTTTTTTTCCCCCCCAAAGACTAAAAAGAGCCCAGTAGGAGGTGGAAGGTGGGGAAGACATCTAAACACACAGACACACACACCACAAACGACCACCATTACCCACTTAGCTTTGATAGTCAGGACAGTAAGCTTGTCTTTTTTCTTTTGGATACCACTGCCTTTAAGCGAGAAATTTGGGGGAAATTTGCAAATATAAAATGCAACTCAATTTCACTAAGTAGGGAGACATAAAACAGATCCAACTCACCTGAATTTCCAGATAAGGAACAAAAAGCCTTCATTAATAAATACAGAAAATATTTTAAAGCAGGATTCAGCAAACTCTTTCTTAAAAGGCCCAAAAAAATTTTTTTTAAATATATAAAAAGGCCAGATAGTAAATATTTTGGGATTTTCAGGCCAGAGGAGGGTCTCATTCATAAGTATTCAACTCTGCCTCTGTTGCACAAAAGCAGTCATAGAAAATACATGAATGAGTGGGCCTGGCTACGTTCCAATAAAACTTTATTTGCAAAACCAGATGACCAGCCGATTGGCCTGCCCCTGTTGTAAAGCATATCTTCTATTTATGCATCTGGTTAGAAGATGAGGGTGAAAAGGAAGAGGAAGAAAAACATAGTAGGTGGAAAAACTGAGATGAGAGAGGAGAGAGAGAATGCAAGAAGGGTAGTGATTTGAGCCTAAGGAGGAAATTGAAGTAATATCCACACAGAAAAAGAGGCCAGTGCAGAAAAATTTTTTTTAAAAGAGGAAAATGCAGGACTTCCCTGGTGGTGAAGTGGTTAAGAATCTGCCTGCCAATGCATGGGTCACAGGTTCCGTCCCTGGTCTGGGAAAATCCCACATGCCTCGGAGCAATTAAGCACGTGCGCCACAGCTACTGAGCCTGCACTCTAGAGCCTGCAAACCACAACTACTGAGCCCATGTGCCACAACTACTGAAGCCCGCGGGCCTAGAGCCTGTGTTCCACAACCAGAGAAACCACTGCAATGAGAAGCCCACGCGCTGTGACGAAGAGTAGCCCCTGCTCACCACAACTAGAGGAAGCCCTTGAGCAGCAACAAAGACCCCAAGCAGACAAAAATAAATTTTAAAAAAAAATTTTAAATAATAAAAAAAATAATAGACAAAACAAAAGTATGGTATTTAGGGATTCATGCATAGGTGGTAAAACTATTAAGAACAACAAGAGGGACTTCCTCGGTGGTGCAGTGGTTAAGAATCCACCTGCCAATGCAGGGGACACAGGTTCGAGCCCTGGACCAGGAAGATCCCACATGCTGCGGAGCAACTAAGCCCACGCGCCACAACTACTGAGCCTGCGCTCCAGAACCCGTGCTCCACAACTAGAGAAGCCACCGCAGTGAGAAGCCCGTGCACCGCAACGGAGAGTAGCTCCCGCTCACAGCAACTAGAGAAAGCCCGCGTGCAGCAATGAAGACCCAATGCAGCCAAAAAATAAATAAATAAAATAAGTAAAAAGTAAAAAAAAAAAAAAAGAGGAAAATGCAGAGGAAGAGAGAAAGACAAACTGGTGAGGAAAAACAGCACAGAATTGGGAAATCTATTTGAGCTATTGTCACTGGACCACAAAGAAAAATGCCAGGGGTCATTTATAAACAAAAGCACTCACAACTAAACTTGGTGGGAAGTAAATAATGTTTAACTCGCAGCTTTACGTTTTTATTAAAAAAATTTTTTTTTCTTTCAGTTATATGTAAGAAAAACAGACTGAAGGAAAGCAAAGAAGAGGGAGGTGCAAAAGAGTACCAAATGGGGACAGGACAGGGTGGTGACAGCCAGAAAAAAAAAAAAGGAAAGGGTAAACTTACCCTGTCCTCTCAGTCTCTGCTCTCTGGAATTTAAAGCGCCAAGTTTGATCTGCAACCCTCTGGTCCTGCTGGAGTATTCCTGGAAAAAATATTTAGTAGGCACATGCCCAAGCAGCAACGTGGCAGCTGTACCCTTCCCCCAGCCCTCTAACCCATCCCAAGCCTAAGTGGTCACAGCCTACCAACCACTTGCCTTTCCAGAAATTGCTCAATGTCAAATTCCTCTCTGGCACTGTGAGCTCAGTGTGTACACTGGTCTTTAATGACAAGGGTGGAAAATCAACCCTGAGTCAATTTTCTCATCCACTGGTCACAACTTAGCATTTCATTTCAATTAAGAATTACACCAAAAGAACCTCCAGACCTAGGGGTCCTCTGGCACTTTAGTTCTAATGACTAAAGTATACTCTTTAGGTCTGACCTTTTAAACCTCAAAACCTGAGATGTGAGTGTGAGAAAAGAGAATAAAGGACTCATAACCATTGGGCAGAATTACATTTAAATCATCTCAAGTGGGGGTCTCCCACTCTCCGCCCCCTTTCATTTCTTTCTCTAGCGCTCTCTCTCTCTTCCAGAGACAATTCAACAGCCTCTTCTCAACCCATACCTGGCTTCAAATAACACTCACATTCAGGAAGTTCTTCTTTACATTTAACTCAAATCACTTCTTCTACAGTTAAAACCCATTTCGTCAGTGGAGATTCGGAACAGCCGATTCCCATTCTCTTTATGGCAACTCTTCTTAAAGATTCACAGGCTTATAAAGGACAACCATACCAATTTCGCCCATGGCATACAGCTTCCTTAAGCATTTTCCATGAATATTTTACTATACAGTTATCAATAACCCATTGCCTAGTCTGTGGAGAGCTTACCCACTGAGCAAATTTCTACAGCTGGAGAAAGACAATAGCCCCTATCCAATTACTCAAGGGACTGCCTGCGTTAGTAAATACCTATGCTTTTGTGAAGACAATATTAGTTTGAAGTTTGGGACAGAACAAAGACTAAACCTAGAGCAGAATGCTTATGTCTGAGTAGGAAAGCACGTAGGAATGACCAATCTTTGGCCAACTACCTACCACTCTGCTCAGAATATCACCCCTTTGTGTGAGCAAGATGAAGCTTTTTAGAATTTTGAAAAACAGCACCCAATGTGGGTCTCCACTGAAATTTGTAATCCTATCTCCCCGTGGCCCCATCACATATCTCAAACTGTTTCTTCTCTAAAGCATTAAAAAAATAAATAAAAACGAACAAACAAACAAAAAACCTGGAGCAATACAAAAGATCTTCAGTTGACTTTTAGGAGCAAACAACATATTTTCTTGAACATCTGTGATCTTCCCAAGCTATTTTTTTTCCCCATTATTGTCAAGAGAAAAGAAGTTTAGTGGAATGTTTCTCCACAGAGGCACAAGTCTATAATACTCCCCGTTGATTACATATAAAAGACACAAAATATTAGTTTATTAGAAGCAGCTTGAACCACTGCTGTACAAAGCAGTTCTCTGATGGAACAGATTTATGAAGTAACAGCTGAAAGGTATGTAGATCACAAGATACATGACAAATGTACTTTATTACACGGATCAGAAATACCATATGTACTAGCAGTTACTGTACAGTGATACACAACACCCAACTAAGACTATTTAAAGGCTTTGCTGATATTGAAAACTATAAAGACAATGTGAGAATGAGAAAGTGTTTCGTAAGACAGCATAATGCCAAGACAGGTCATCGCTTTAGGAAATTAAACACACTCTGCATATTATAAACTTAATGTATTATAAAACTATGCCGTTTTTAAATTAAAATGCAAAGGACTTCACCCCATTCATTGTTTAAAGCAGATGTTCATAACGTTTTTCCATACTTTAAAGTGGAACTTCGTGGAATGAATACCAGACTTAACGACATTAACAAATTTAAGATTTCAGATTTTGTTACTTCCACCAAAAAGATACTTAAGTCTGCAATCGTGGGGTGCCAAAAAACTATCTAAGGGCAAAGTAAGCACAACACATTTCAAAGTGACAACTTTCTGCAAGGCCCTTCTAAGCTGGAAAGTACTTCACCAGCTTTCTACTGAAATTCCAAGTACAATATTTGAGTCCATTCTGCCACATTCCAAACAAGTGGCTCGCCAGTCTTAGCTTGACAGGATAGTCCTCCCAAGCTGCTTGTTCCACCTCCCAACAAACATCTTAGTTAGAAGGTTCTTCCTTAGATTCAGTCAAAACCTGTCTCTGAAGCTTCCCATCAGAGACACTACTCTGGGAGATTCTACACTCTGGGACAGCCTTGCCCACTACTTAATAATTGCACAGCTTTAGGCAACTTTACTTACCTCTTCAAAGCTGTTTCCTCCTCTGCAAATAGAGATAATAAGAGTACTGACCCCACAGTATTGTTTTAGGGATTAAATGAAATAATACAGGTAAAGCATTTAACACAGTAAGCATTCTCTAAATGTTGGCTGTTATTACTAGTATTCTAGCAAATGAGTCCTATTTGACACCGCGTCCTATTCTTCTCCTATTCTAAAATAGGTGCGAAAGACTCTTGGCATTCAACTGGGTAAAGTTTAAGGGTTTTTGTAAGCAGGCACAAACCTCGCCCTGGCCCTCCTGCTGCCTGATGGGGTCCTGGGAACAACAGAGTGGCCTTAACCTGGCATGAGTATTTAACAGTTCCCTATTCCCCCTGAACATTTCCTTGTTAAACTGGCACGTGCCTGCTGCAATGGTGTTTTTACATTCCAGCAAATACAGGGGAAAAGCTTTGTATTTTTTGACTATAGCATAAATGTGAATCACTCTGCCAGGTGGCATCAGAAGTTAGTTGCTTAGCTAGTAAGCTCAGTCAACAGCCCACCATCTGCATCTCAACTGCAGTATTTATAAATTCGGGAATTCCCTGAGGTCTCTTTAGATTTCTCCTATTTATTCTATTTTGTGGCTAGCACTTCACTACTCCTGCACACCACTACCCTCACCATCAACACCAGTCCATTTCAGATATTTAAATCAAGTCATTTATAGCCAGTTACTTTTTTTTCTCCAGCTCCTAAAAATCATATCCTAGATATATTGATCCAAATTTTGAAAATATTCAGATTTCCTCATAAGCAAATATATTCTGCTGCATACTTATGCAGCATGTGAACTAGTAGGGCGGAAATGTATCTAAAACGTGACATTAGAAAAAAACATGTAGTCAAAACCACTAGATTCTACTTTAGAGTGTCAATGGCAGTTCACATTCCTTCTCTGATTAGTAGCTTGGGTACCACTGAATCTGGGCTATACCTTTAGGATGGGATCAGCCCATTCTAAGGGCATGCTACCAAAGGAACTCCAGTCTGGTTTAGGCCTAGAGATTTGAGAAGGGGTCAATAAATCATTTCTCTACTGAGAATCAGCTCTTCACCTGATCCTGAACCCCCCGAGCAGATTGAACCAAAAATAAGCATTCTACCCTAAAACTACCTTTTTTACTTAGCAAGAGTTTGCACACCCTTGAGAGGCAGAATGGCACTGCAAGAACATAGGCTCTGGAGCTTGACTGTCTGACTTTGAATCCCAGCTATATGGCCTGTGTGCCTCAGTTTCTCCTGGTGTATAGAGAGATAATATCAATACCAAACTCAAAGGATTGCTGGGAGGATTAAATGAGTTAATACTTCGATTGAAGAGTTTAGGATTAAATAATTTAGAACAAAGCCTGATATGCAAAGCAACCAATAAATGAAAGCAGTTTTGATTATCCTTAGATGATATTTTAATTTTAAATTTAATTTCTTAAAAAACAAAAATGTCACATTCAATCCCTAATGTGATTCAGCCCACTCAATATAATTCCAAAAAATGATTTGGTGCTTAGCTTGAGCTCCATCTGGTGGTTTTACAGAATTCTCTGGAAAACATCAGTCAAATAAAGAGATGACAAATTTTATGAAGCTAATCATTTAAGAGATTAAAGGACTATGCTATACTTCTCAATTTATAACCTCCAGGAAAAAAGCAACAAAGAAGTGATCGTACATTGCACTCATTCTGGAATGCTAGTCTAATTTCCTGCTAAAATTTGGAGATAGGAAGAATCCTGCTGGCCACACAATTCAGGAACTCAGTGACCGTAGAGGTCCCCATCACAAGCTATGCAAGACAATTTCTCTTTCACAGCCAACTTGCCAGAGGACATAGGACACTTGAGAACATGTTTCTCAAATACGTTTTTTGATAGTGATACTTTGATTTTGTTAACTTTTAAGTTAAATCCTAACTGTACAAACTTCATGACTAGACAACCTTAAGTGACCAGCCTAACATCACTGAAAGGCCCCGGATGAAAGCTCAAAGCTACTATCTACCGTTGGAGTCAAATTGGAGGTTATCAGCTTCAGAAAACATGATATCCCTGGTACTGGCTTCTGACCTCAAAAATCCAGAAAAAACATACGTAACAACGCTGCCAAATTTTAAATAAGCACTAAGTGTGTAACATCACTGATGTAGACAATTCCTATGATGGGAAAAAAAAGGAAACAGCTGGTATATTCAGGCTGATATTATCATGGCTTAATTAGATGTTAGCAAATTTTTATTTCATGAATAAACATTTATGTATTTGCCTTTTCCTCACAAACTCTGTTCAAAATTATACCAAAAGGCAAAAAAAGGCCATGAACTTTTTTGAACTTTCCAACTCACATCTTCTGCTAGCTTCCTTAAGTATTTAAAAATAATCCACTAACTTTTTGGTGAACTAACCACTGAATAGATTGACAAAAGCCTATTATATAAAATAATCCTAAGATTTTACTAGCATTAAATTTCAGCTTCAAATCTCCTAAAAGATTTGGGTTCTGTCCTATTTATCTCTATACTGTGTCCCAGTGTAGCTGTGTGCCCAGTACAAAATTTGTGACCTGATGCCTAAGTAACCTTATTCCACAAGGTCTCATTTTTTTTTTTTTTTAGGTAAGAAGTGCATTTATTTAGAGAGAAACACACTCCACAGAGTGTGGGCCATCTCAGAAGGTGAGAAAGGCCTAGGTCTCATTTTTAACTTGGTTTTCTCTGAAGCTAACAGCTTCTTCTGAGTACATACCCGTGAGGGCAGACACCTCGTCTTGTTCCCTGGGTCCCTAGCACCTGGAAAAGTCTGCTAGATCTCTATATGACTATATAGGCATACTTCGTTTTATTGCGCTTTGCACATACTGCATTTTTTTTTTTTTACAAATTGAAGGTTTGTGGCAACATTCTGTCAAATAAGTCTATCAGCGCCATTTTTCCAACAGCATTATTTTTTAATTAAGGTATGTATATCGTTTGTTTACATGCAATGCTATTGTAAAACAGACTACAGTATAGTGTAAATGTAATTTTTATATGCACTAGAAAACCAAAAACTCACGTGGTCCACTTTATTGCAGTGGTCTGGAACTCAATGTGCAGTATCTCCAAGATATGCCTGTATTAAGCTAATATTGTTTTTCAATCTTCAAGTATGTAACATTTCCCAAACTTAATGACCATGTAATATATTTTTTTCACCACACATCCAGAAAAGCTAATTCTGAGAATCATACTCTGAGAAGAATATAAAAACTGAAGCACATTAAACTAGTTCCCAGGATGTTCTAATCTCCTAAAAAGATGGAGCATAATAATTTTCACATGTCAATATTCCACCTAAAAATTTAAAATTTAAAAAAAATTTAACTGAAGAATCTGGTCTTCTCTACTACTAGGAAACCTTAAGGATATATGAAAGAACAGATCTTCACGATCTAGACAGAGTATCTTTTATTCTGAATTATACAAAATCACAACTCCAAACAAGTACTGCTTATAAAATCCATTAACATATTTTCACATGATACATAATTTTTTTTTTTTTTTTTTTTTTTTTTTTGTGGTACACGGGCCTCTCACTGTTGTGGCCTCTCCCATCGCGGAGCACAGGCTCCGGACGCGCAGGCTCAGCAGCCATGGCTCACGGGCCCAGCCGCTCCGCGGCATGTGGGATCCTCCCGGACCGGGGCATGAACCCGTGTCCCCTGCATCAGCAGGTGGACTCTCAACCACTGCGCCACCAGGGAAGCCCCACATGATATATAATTTACTTTAAATCTGAGTTAGCTCAAATTTGTCAGTATAATATTATGTTTCATCCTTCCTAAGACTCAATGATTACAACCACATTAATACTCGAGAGAATTCTGATGTCTGATAATCCCTGCATATTGGATAGCATTCAATTAAAATATCAGCGTAGCTTTCATTCATCAAAGAAAATATTTTATTCAAGTTACCAAGACAAATTTGAGGAGTTACAGTTGGGCTTGAATTGAAGAAAAAGGCCAAGTTAAAAAATGGAAACGAAGTTTCCATTTGGTGGAAGCTGAAATCAATGTATACATTCTAATCAAAGACCTGTTCCATGCGGCATTTTTCAAGTTTTTAAGGGTCTACCAAGCCAAACCCTTCGCTGCCTTGATGGCTTTTGCTTTGCTTTTTCCTTTCTTTTTCTCTCGCTTTGCTTTCAGCCTTTTTCTTTGCCTCTGGTTCATCCATACGGGGTACTGCCCATGCTGGTCTAGAAGAGTCTTTTTGTTTCTCTTAATATCAGTCTCCATTTTCATGTCATCTGAATTAAAAAATGGAAAAACTATTAATACTCATGAATGCAACCCCATGAAAAAGCAAATTAATGCAATGAGGACACTGAACTTAAAAGTGGCATGAAACTACAAAAGCAAAAAAAAAAAAAATTCCTTTGTGCAATGATCTTTGACTAACACTCAAAAAACTCCTTACAACACATTCAGTAGAATCATACACACGATGCCATGTGTTCCCACAACCATGAAAGACATAAAAAGTATCTGCGAGGAAGTAGGGACATCATCTATTTAGTCACTAAGAAACTTTCTAAAGAATGTTGTTATGCAACCCAGTCAAAAAATGGGCAGAAGACCTAAAGAGACATTTCTCCAAAGAAGAAATACAGATGGCCAATAGGCACATGCGAAGATGCTCAACGTCGCTAATTATTAGAGAAATGCAAATCAAAACTACAATGAGGTATCACCTCACACCAGTCAGAATGGCCATCATTAAAAAGTCTACAAATAACAAATGCTGGAGAGGGTATAAAGAAAAGGGAACCCTCCTACACTGCTGCTGGGAATGTAAATTGGTGCGGCCACTGTGGAAAACAGTATGGAGGTTCCTCAGAAAACTAAAAATAAAATTACCATTTGATCCAGCAATCCCACTCCTGGGCATATATCCAGACAAAACTATAACTCAAAAAGATACATGCACCACTATGTTTGCAGCAGCACTATTCACAATAGCCAAGACATGGAAACAACGTAAATCCATCGACAGATGAATGGATAAAGAAGATGTGGTACATATATAGAATACTACTCAGAATGAAATAATGCCATTTGTGGCAACACGGATGCAACTATAGATTATCATATTAAGTGAAGTACGTCAGAAACAGAAAGACAAATACCATATGATATCACTTATATGTGGAATCTAAAATATGACACAAATGAACCTATCTATGAAACAGAAACAGAATCAGGGACAAAGACTGGTGGTTGCCAATGAGGAGGGGAGTGGGAGAGGGTAGGAGTCAGTTTAGGATTAGCAGATGCAAACTGGTATATACAGAATGGATAAACAACAAGGTCCTACTGTATAGCACAGGGAACTTTATTCAGTATCCTGTGATAAACAACAATGGAAAAGAATATGAAAAAGAATGTATATATATGTATAACTGAGTCACTCTGCTGCACAGCAGTAATTAACACACTGTAATTCAACTACACTTCAATAAGAAATAAATTTTTTAAAAAAGAGAACATTGTTATGATTGTCCTTTGCAACAGTGTAAGTTAAATAGGAAACATTTAGGATATATGGGTTTGAATTACTGCATTAGGGGTAAGTTTATGGTTCTGAAAACACGCGAGTTATGAGAACACTCCTCGGATTAGGTGCTTTCTTGAGCTAAATAAAATTGTTGTGTCAATAAAAAGTGCACCCACGCTTCTAATGGACAGGCCTTAGAAGAAAATAAACTATTAGGAATGACTGGCCACTTCCAATGAAGAGTACTTGGAAGAGGAACAGCAGTAAGCAGCAAGCTTCACGACAGAACAGACCTGGAAATCCTGGGGCTGCCACACTTTTTTATCCAGGTCACATGCAGGTATCCAGCTCTTCTAACAGAAGACTTAGCAGGAAGCTCAGCACAGCCATGCTGTGGTCCATCTATCACCAACCTTATCTATTGTGAAGGACATGTCCATAATGTCCCTCTCTGGGAACTTACCAGGGTATACAGGTTTTCTGTGGACTCTGCTACCTGACATTATATTGTATTAGTTCATTTATCTGGTTTACTTTCTGTCTCCTCCAATGTGATGTAACTCCCACTAGGATGGAGGCCATTTCTGTTATTCACCATTGTTGCCTCAGTTCCTAGAACAGTGCCTGATATACATTAGCCCTTCAATAACTGGTCACTGAATGATTATTTTAGGTGCTGTTCTAGGTTCTGGGGATACTGTGGTCCAAATAAGCTCCTTGCTCTCATGGAGTTCTCAATGTTCTGTTGAGGGGAGAAGGACAAAGCAAACTTCAGCTTGTGGTTACAGCCTTTTTAAAGAGAAGTACTGGAACGAGATTAAGTAGGACCAGGCAGGCTTTGGTAAGCACATGGAAATATAATGAGGTGATTTAAGCATGGGAATGACATAATTGATTTATATCCTAAAAGATCATACTGGGTGATATGTCAAAAATGAATCAGAAATGAGCAAAAGCTGAAGAGAGAGGTAAAATGGCTACTACTGTGGTTCAGGCAAGAGATAACTGTCATTAAAGTGAAAGCATGAAAGTAGGAGAAAAATGGATAGATTCCTAATGTATTTTGGAGATAGTCAAGATGATGTGCTAATGGTTTACAGGTGGGGGATAAAGGGAAGAGGGATTGAGGATAATGACTATTATACACATTATATACAGCTTCCAACTTTAGACTATATTAAAACAGACATAACTAGAATCTGTCAAAATCAAATACAGGGAAACTAATCTTTAGGATAATAATATAAGGGCAGAGGACTCTTAGAATGGAACCTAGATCTTGCAAAGGGTAAAATGAAGAAAGACCTCCTTCTATCCTGCCTAGTTCTTGACTCCTCTGTACCCTTCCAACGAGAGTGTGTCTAGGTTTGTCTACCCCTGTAGTACTGTCTATTTCTGAGACACTTAGGCTACTGTATAAGCACAAAAGGCTCACTCTGAATAATCCAAAACATACCTACTCACATGAGGTGGCTTTAAAATAGCTTAGCATAGAATCTCTAGTAGCACCTCCAAAGAATTATGTGGGCATGGCAGGACGTTTGTTGGGAAGCAAGTGTGAGAAAGAATGGAAGACAGTGAAAAAGGGAAAAAGTCACAAAAGGAAGTTGATATAACTTTTTTTTAAATGAAACACATAAACTCACCTGTTTCATCTTTCACCACACATTGCGTTTTCTCTTGACAATGTTTGGGTTCTACCACAGTTGCTATCTCTTGAACGTCTTTCATTAAAACATCACCATCTACTTTAAGAATACTTTTAAGTCTGCTGAGCTCCTTTGGGGCATTCTTTTTTCTCTTTTCAGCACGCATCTTCCTTTTCCACTTACTCCGTAAACTTTTAGCCATATTTAGCTGGAAAGCTAAAAAATTACATTTTCAAAAGCAACTATTTACCATCAAACAAAAAAACAAATCCTTGGAAAACCAGGTCAAAAGGCATCTCTGCAGAACATGAACAACTGGAAAGTAAACTCTTCACTCTGTTCGTGATTTATGATGGCATAATGTGCAAATTATGTGAGGATCAACGTGGCATATACAGCCACTAAATAACAATTAAGAACACCAAACCAAACTCCCCGTGGCCACTGGCACACTGTGAGTCAAGCCAATTCTGAAAGCTCCTGTAGTTTTCATACAAGATGCAGAAATTTAATTTCCCCCAAAATGCAGAGTGCCATCACCTTACATTTATGCAACAACTTAAAAATCACAAAATATTTTATCTTTTAACTGAATCCTGATTTCCCCCAAACCTACAGGCGACTCCACCCACCCCAATTTTCCTCATTATCCACCCCCTCAAATCAATCTAGCTATTTTAAACTTGTCTATTTCTACTCTTGCTTTCCCTCAACCCCTCAGTCCCAGCCCATCCCCTAGAAGGTGGTCAACCTGAGCTTTTAAAAACTTAAAGAGCAGACACTGTCTTTCTTGGAATTAATGATTTTCCAACTCATATATTCAAGATCTACAAGGGTATTTGTGACCCAGCCCCTGCCTCCTTTAACTCTTATCTCATGCTCCACTCCATCAAGCACCAATTACATCTGAAGAAAGTCCAATCAATGACAACCGAGGGAGAGTGTGGGGATGTGATGAGGGCTGGGAAGGGATTATAGGGATTACAAAAAGTTTAGAGGGAAGCTCGTGGGAATGACTTATAACATCATCTTGACTGTGCTGACAGATTTATGTTTGTGTGTGAGTATACATGGATATATCTTACACACTTTAAATATGTGCAGTTTGTTGTGTTAATTACACATCAATAGGCAGTTAATCACTAAGACATTATTTTGAAAAAAAGAAAAAGAAAAAGAAAAATGTCCAAATGACGTTGACTTCAGGATCTTTACATTTGCCGTCCCTTTGCCTGGGAACTGATCCTTCACTTCAGTACCTCAGAGACAGCTCTTCTGACTCCTGTAAGCTCACCTTTTATTCTCTACCACCTCATCCTTTTCTTTCCTGTTTAATACGTGTTACAATCGAAAATTCTTAAGTTTATTTTCTGTCATTCCCGGTGGCCCGTGGGCTCCACGAAGGCAAGGGATAAATAGGTCTTGTTCGCTACTGGATCCCCCAGTGCGTAGCACTGTGCACACAGTAAAGTTTAAGCAAACATTTGTTAAACGGACGACTGGTGGAGTAACATTTCTGGACGGCAGCAATCACAAACTCACTCTGTCCCGTGTGTACAACAACGCAAGCCCTGCGAGGGGCTGGGAGAGAAGGGTTGCGGTACACAGCCCTCAGCGGGGCTGAACCACTAAGGAGGACTCCACTTCCCACAGAGCACCGGGAAGCCCCACGACAACGGGAGACCCTCGTTCTAGAGGAGGCCTGCGTCTCTGGCCCGGGCTCAAGCTTGCCAGAGAGGGACGAGGCTTGAGATCTTTCCACGGGCGGCAGACTCGAGTCCCAAGTCCCACGCCCCACTGGAGCCGGTTGGTAAAAAGAACTCACCTGAGAAAACCCAGGAACTCAAACACCGCACGCTGCTCACGCCGACCGGAAGCCCCCGCACTTCCGCCTTCCCGGCAACCCGCTCTACTGACCCCGCCCCCCGGGCGGCGGCTGCTCGCTGCTCGCCAAAACGCCCCGGACGGCCTCGAGAGGCGGGGTCCTCTGGAGTCCCGGGCTGACGCACTTGGTGCGAGTGCTGACCTGGGAGCTGGGCTCCTCCCAGATAGGTTCTGAAGTCGGATTAGGGAAATGCGGGGGAGAAGCCGGGTCGAGGGTCGTACACCAGCTAGGCCTGCGTCCCGAGCGTGAGCGGGGTAGCCCCGAGACTAACCCAAGGAGGGAGAACCGCCAGGTGACCCTGCCGTCAGGTAGTGAGCTCAGAGCCGACCTCTAGATTCACGTCAGACCTCCCCATTCGCACACATTCACCACGTCGCGTGTTCCTCTAGAAGCCGAATTAAGATCTTTATTTGCAGCCCTTAAATTTCCCCATCCCCGGTGGTGGTGTCACGGTTGTACACATATATCAAAACTTGTCAAATTGTATCCTTTAAGTATGTGCAATTCATTGTATATCCGTTATACCTCAAAGCTGTTACCCAAAACAAAAACCCCTTTCTCATCCGAAGACAAGTTCAAAGGGTAAAATGATCAAACTAATTCAGTTCAATCAGTGTTTACTGGCTAATCACTAATGTATACCAGACACAATACTTAGCCTAGGACACTCGGCTTCGGTGACGGTCACGCTGATCACAAACAACACCAGTTCTTTTTGTTATTATTTTACATATGCTCCTAATATCACTGCCTTTGGAACCGTACAGGTCTGTGGTATTTATGGTTCTAACACTTCCTTGTGAGTGATATGAGTACTATCTCAGAGCCTGGATTTCCTTATCTATAGAATGAAGCTAATACAACCTAATAATCCTAGGTAGGGGATATAAGAGCTCAACAAATGGCCGCTCACATCATTTTCACATAATAAATTCAAGATGCACGGGACTATTTGTAAGCAGTATTTTCTAGAGATTTACAACATACACCAAAAACCAGTAAATGAATTGTCTTTAATCATGGCCTAGTAAACTCCTGTCTGGTTACTAGTAAAAGTTCATTCTGAGACAATTTATGGGTCCCTTTTTTCTTTAAATTTGTGTCCTTGAAGAAACCATGCATCATGTGGAAATTAATAAACTCAGACTACAGCAAGTTGTTTTTGTTTTTTGTTTTTTTAAACAGAGGCTGGAAAAAGCTCATAACATGCAGTATATTTAAAAAAAAAATGGTTGAAAAACCTGCTTTCTTTAGAGATTAAGAAGTTCCTATACAGCAAGTGAATTTCTATTTTAAAGTTAACTATATGTTAGATCTGGCCACTTTTCCCAAAAATACATGTTTACATTGCATTTTAAATCAGAGAAAGCTCACTTTCAGATAGTCCAAATTGACTGCATCTTGCTTAACATACCAGGCCAAGACTTTTGAATAGATACTTGCCACCGAAAAAGAGAAAAAAGTTTATCTATTATGAAAATGTCATAGTGTTAAATATAGGCCATAATTCTGCATTACTGACGTTTTAAAAGGCTGAATCCTAGATTGCATTATTGAGAAAAAAACCTTTTTGAACATATTCCTCACCAGTTTATATAAAAGCAGTTCTAACAGAATAGTTAAATGGCCTTGCTATATTTAAATATCCTTAATTCATTCCCTCATTCACACACTTGAGTATGCATTCTGTGATAGGCACTATGCTGGGTATACAAAGATGATGGGAATTAAACTACTGTCTTTAACCCCTGATGGTAGGATAAAGCTTAAGGGTCAAACTGGACATTGCTTCAGCTCCATCACAGAGCTAGGAGGAGCCTGTGGGACAGGAGGCACAGTGGGTCGCACTGAATACCTCATAGGAAGCAGAATGGTTTCCCATCTCAAAGCCATGCTACACTACTGGCACCAGCTAATGGGGCCTCTACAGTCAGGTCTCGCCCATGGAATTCCTGATTTGAATAATCCCTTAGTAAGGACTAGGAAGACGAATGGGATTCAGATGGTGACTCCAAGCTGCCCAGGCACTAGGTGACAGGGACTTCAAAACAAAGCTTTAAAGATGAACAAACAACAAGAACTTCCCAGCTGCTCCAAAAAGGCCCACAACTGGCTGCTGACACCACTAATCCCCAGAAGTGGATCAAGTGGATAAAAGCCAGGTGTGAGGTCTGCAGAAAAGAAATGAAGGCAGGCAGACAGGGCCCACTGCACTTCTTTCCCCAAATTATATTCAATAAAAACAGTTCTCAGATACTGCTCTTCCCTGTTTTCCTCCTACCTCCCTGGCTGCACTTGGTACATTTTACAGTTACCTGTCACTCTGTCCAAGCCCTGCTAATTCCCCTTTTTTATTATTTGTGGAGTCTAGGTATTTTCACCTTTACTCGCTGTAAAAAATTGAGGTTGCATATGCCCTTGTATTCAGCAATTCTGCTCCTAGGTATATTCCCTACCTATGCAAACTCTCATATCTATGCACACTGGGACACACACAGGGATGTACACATGGCAGTACTGATTGTGACAGTAAAAAAGGAGGAACCATATAAAATTCATTAACAGAAGAATGTATGAATAACTATGGTCGATTTACAAAACATAATAAATACACCAGTGGTTGTCAAACTTCTTGGTCTTGTGATCTCTTTACACTCTTAGAAATTACAACATTTGTCATATCAGGAAGATAAATTTTTAAAAGTTTACCTGTCATTAAAAAAATTAATTACATGTCTATACGATTTTTATTAAAGAAATTACATTTCGCAAACCAAACAATAATTTACTGGATGAAAAATGGTATTGTTTTATATTTTTTAAATGTCAAATCTCCATTTGCTTATTTATGGTCTCTAGTCACAATTCAGTACATTCTCCCTTTGGACCAACAATAACATTAATTAACAACAGCAGCTGACATTAATAAGCACTTAGTTTATATGATATATCCATCTCATTTAATCCTTATAACAGCCAATAAAGTAGGTGTTATTATTCCCATTATAAAGATAAGGTAAAAGACGTAAGTAAGGAAGAGTAAGTAACTTGCCAAAGGTCACATCACCAGTAAGTTGCCTAGTGAGGATTCCAATTTAAATTCTCTTACCTATGATGCTATGTTAAACTTGAGTATAGCATTATGCAACTGGGTATTCAAAAATTAATTGATAGTGATGGAGTCAATTTTACATCTGAAACTCACCAAAGGCTAAAGCTATATACTACTAATTTATTTCAGTTTAATAGTTTAATGCTTAGTGTTATGTGCTGAGTTGCATCCCCTGAAAATTCATATGATGAAGTCTGTCTCAGTCTATTCGGGCAGCCAAAACAAAACACTAGAGACTGGGTGGTTTATAAACAACAGAAATTTATTTCTCACAGTTCTAGAGGCTGGGAAGTTTAGCAGGCATATTCAGTGTCTAGTTTAAAGGCCCTCTTCCTGGTTCATAGACTGTGTCTTTTCGCCGTCACCTCATGTGGCAGAAAGAGTAAGGGATCTCTGTGGGGTCTCTTTTATAAGAGTACTAATCCCATTCATGAAAACTCCACCCTCATGACCTAATAAGCACATCCCAAAAGCCCTACCTCCTCATACCATCACAAGTGGGCATCAGGTTTCAACAAATTATTTCGGGGGACACAAACATTAGGAGCACTGCAAAGTCCTAACTCCTAGTACCTCAGAATGTGACTGTATTTGGAGACAGAATCTTTATAAAGAGGTAGTTAAAGTAAACTGAGGTCATTAGGATGGGCCCTAATCCAATATGACTGGTGTCCTTATAAGAAGAGGAAATTTGGACACAGACAAGTACAGAGAGAAGTCCACGGGAAGACGGAGATGACCAGCTACCGGCCAAGAAAGAGGCCTCAGAAGAAACCAACCCTGCTGACAACCTTGACCTCAGACTTCTAACCTCCAAAACTGTAATAAAATAAATTTCTGTTTAAGCCACGCACTCTTTGGTGCTTTGGTACTTTGTTATGACACCCTAGCAAACTAATGCAGTCAGGAATTTGCCGAAGTTTCACTGGTCACTGGTATACTGCTATAAGTTTTAAATGAAACCTATACTTTAAAAAACTAATAATATTTTATGTCAAAATATCTGACTGTCAAGCAGAATTTTAATTTTTAATATATCATTTAATAATGAAATGTCATTAACATTTTAATATAATTTTAATACTGAATAATTCTCTGGAATTTATCTTTTATACTTTTTCCTTTCTAAATAAGATTAAAATCTCCTAGTAAAAGGAGATTTATACTTTATAATATAGTACATGGCATACAAATAAAATCTTAGAAGTATTTAATAGTTAGTTATATCTCAAACTTTATTACTTAATGAATCAGTTTCTATACACTGCTTTCAATCACTTTTTATTAACTGCTTCCAAAACCCGCAACAGGTGCAAGAATAGATTGATGATATCCAAGTAGAGGCTGATGGCAGCTAATACATACTCTTCAGGTGACAGCCTATGCATCAAGGAGTGTGTGTCATAGATGATGAATCCACAGAAAAGAAGGGCTCCTACAGCAGCCAAGACCAACTCCACTGTCTCACTATAAAAAAATACCTATAGGCAAGAGATTAAAATAATAATTTTATATTTAAAAACAGCATTAAGAATACTTAAGTTACTTGCTCTTAAGTTATATATTCTACCTATGTATTTAATAATTCTGTACAACTTTGAATACAAATGTTAAAAGTAGAAAAAGGCAAGGCAGGTCCACTACTGTTGTATGAAAGGGTGAATGGATGAACCAATGGATATCCTCCTTTTATTAAATTACCCACCTGACTTTGAACAGTAGCATTCCAAATATAAATAATTTAAAATATATTTCTTATTCAGAATTACATGTGCCACTTGAAGGTTAGCAATTACAAGTGAGGGCCTCTTTCTATGTAATTTAACTCATTTTGTTCATTCATCTTCCTTTCCATCAATAATATTGGCATAAGACCTTGATTTTTTAAAATATCATTTTAAATTCATTCTACATACAAATGTTCCCAGATAATTATAACCAAGCGTCTGACCATAAGATGCTTCTTATAGCTTTTTGAGATTATTTATATTTCAAGTTACCATCCTAAAACAACTTACCTTCAAGATTCCTGACAAGCACAAAATCCACAAAGTAGCAAATAGTCTATAAAAACAAAATATTAATAATTTAGAATATTGTTCCTAACCAAAAAACTTTGTAAACCCATTCAACATTTTCTGAAGAAATAAATCCATTCTGATATTTGCCTGATAAGTGAAATGTAAGAATTCTTTACTGTACAATGAATACTGTAGAACACCCAGAAATGGAAAGAACAGCTATCTATTCAACATTTGTTTTTATGGTGTACAAAACTAGTTAAGAGTATCATTTTTAAAGTTTTCAATTGGAACATAAATATTGACATAAGCTAAAAATCATTAGAAGTATTTTAATTCTTCTAGAAATTAAAAATCTATAAATGAACAGAGAAAATCTATAAATGAACAAATGAAACAAAATTGCATTTTTTAACCAAATAACAATAACAAATTTTTCTGTGAACATGCATATCCATTAGAGTGATTGGGATTAACAACAGTTTAGACACTGAAGAAGATTATTGAACTTGAAAACAGCAACAGACACTAACCAGAATGAATCAGAGAAAAAAAGGCTAGAAAAAAAAAATGAACAGAGCACCAGTGAACTGTGGGACAACATCAAGAAGGTTAGCAAATATGTAGTTGGAGTCTCAACAGAGAGGAGAAAGAAGGGGAACTTAAAAATGTTTGAAGAAATAATGGCCAAAAATGTTCCAAATTTGATTAAAACTTTACACTGACAGATCCAAGAAGCAGAAGAAATGTGAGAAAAACACACCAAGGAATATCATAATCAGATTACTGAAAATGTTAATCATATTACTGAAAATTACGAAGGAAATGTTAAAGGTAGCTAGGGGATAAAAGACATATTATGTAGAGACACAAAGATAAAAAAGCAGACTTCTTGTCAGAACTACCCAAGCCAGAATACAGTGGAGTGACATCTTTAGAGTACTGAAAGCAAGAAAAAGCCCAAACCTAGAATTCTGCACCAGCAAAAATTACTCTCAAAAACAAAAGTAAAATGAAGATTTTTCTGCAGACACACAAAAGCTGACACTAACAGACCAGCACTATAAGAAATGTTAAAAGGAAATCCCTCAGACAGAAAAATATTAGACGGAAATTTGGATCTACACAAAGAAATGGAGAACAACAGAAACAGTAAATATGTGGGTGAACATAAAAGGCTTTGTCTATATTTTAAATCTCTTAAAGAGTTAAAAATAAAAGAGCAAAAATAATAATAATGTATCATGAGGTTTATAACATATGTGGAACAAAGTTATGGCAACAATAGCACAAAGGTAGAAGAGAAGCAACCTAAGTATACTGTGCATGAAATGGTATATTCTTGAAGGCAGACTATGATAATTTAAAGATGTATACTGTAAAACCTAAAGCAACCTCTATTTAAAAGAACTACAGCTAATAACTAATAAAGGAGATGAATGGAATTAAATAATCCAAAAGAAAAAGAGGAGAAAAGAAACAAAGTAACAAAGAATAGATAGGACAAACAGAAAGAAAACAAGTGGCAACAGAGTAGGCTTAAGTCCAACCATATCAAAAATCACATTAAATATAAATGGTCTAAACAAGCCAATTAATAGCAGAGATGATCAGATTGGACAAAAAGTAAGATCCAACCATATGCTGCCTGCGAGAAAACGATTTTAACTCTAAAGACACAAATAAGCTATATATAAAAGGATGGAAAAAGATATACCATGCTAACACAATCAATAGAAAGCTGGGGTGGCTATGTTAACAAAGTAGATTTTAGGGCAAGAATATTACCAGAGATAACCCCTTCATGATGATAAGGGGATCATCAAGACATACAATCCTGAATATTTATGCATATAAAAACAGAGCTTCAAATAACATGAAGCAAAACTTACAGAATTAATAGGAGAAACAAACCAAGCCATACTTGTAGTTGGAGATTTCAACACCACTTTTGCATTAACTGATAGAATAAGCAGGCAGAAAATTAGTAAGCCTGCAGAAGACTTGAATAATGCTATCAAGCAACTTGACCTAATTGACATTTATTAAACACTCATCTAACAACAGCAAAATATACATTCTCCTCTAGTACGCAAAGAACATTTACCAAGATATCATAAAATGAATCTCAATAAATGCCAAAAGACTGAAATCATATAAAATATGTTCTTTAGCAACAGAATTAAATCAGAAATTAAACATACATAGTATTATAATCCACTTTGGTGAATCAAGGGCATGGTGAGATTCCAGCTCTCAGTTTTCTTGCTGGAATGGCCACAGAATTTCTTGGATACATCTGGTATACTTAAGTTAGACTGATGTATCTTGCCACCTCACCATATAGATCCTTCAGGATTGAAAAGGACTCAGGACCTGCTTTTTCATACTTAAACCCTAGGGAAACTCCAAAGCTTCTGCACCAAGGAGTATGGGGAAGGTGGTATTAAGAACTGTGAAGCAACTGGAATTTTACCTACTTGTAAGCTAGTAAGTTAGTCTGGCAGAATTTCATGGATGTTAAGTAGAAGACATGCGACTCTTAGGTCTGAGATGAAGAGTGGTTTATAACAGCAATAGCAGTAGCTGAAGAACAGGCACGGGAGACAGGTGTTGTGGGAGTAAAGAAATGAAAGAAATAGAGGACAGAAGGTGAAGAAAGAAAATGAGACACTGATATTTAAGATTTCAGCAATGAAACAACCCCTAGTGATGACAATCACTATGATGTGACATCTACGATGTGGACATGGCAGGAAGATGAAAGCTGCCAAAGTAGATAGAGGTCCAGAGATATCAAGAAGCTAAGGTAATGGATGGGCCTAAAATGCAGTTTGATGCTAACGTCTTTAAAGCATGAGGGAGGCTTGACCAAAAAGGGAATGAGTAACAGTAATGAGCAAGAGTATGAAGCATATAGCCAGACAGCATAAACCTTAAAGCAATGAATGTCCAGCATGCTGAGGAACAATGAAAGGAGCATTAGGGGACTGAAGCAGTTTTCAATACTAACCCCCCATCCCAAACAACATAGGGTGTGGGGGAATGAGCAGCTAGAGAACAGTGTTCTCAGGGAGGAATCGAGTTTCAACTGAGATAAGGAAGAAGAAAGAATTTATTCTGAAGAGGCTAAAATATAAGGAAGATATATAAGGAGTTCTAGAGTCTATAGTAGAGTGGATGGGAGGAAGGGGTACATATGGAGATTGGGATGGGAAGAAGCAGAGAGAGAAACCACATATACATCATAAATCATACATAACATACAAATATATAAAAAACACCCCCCCAACATACATATAAGACAGGAAAGGAAAAAAAAACATGTTGCCTCTCCCTAAATCAAACTCCATTCTAATAGAACTATAAGCATCCTGCACAATTGTCAGTGTTGGCTGACCAACTATATTTTACCCCCAAGAGACTTCTGGTAATCTGGATTACCAGAAAAAAAGGGGGAGGAAAGAAAGTTTTGTAAAACTAGACCACTTGTAAATTTTTAGTGTTGTAACTGGAAAAAGAACAGAAAATGTTTGAGTGATTATGTGCCAACAGAAGGCCATTGTGAACTTAGGAAAGAGTCTATGCATTCTTACCAAGGTGAGGGCGATACAGTACCATTATCCTAGTATAAAAAGGATCATTCCCTATATTAATTAGTTTGAAGAATGATACAGGTTAATTTAGATGGATCAAAAAGATTTTAAAGTTCATGCAGACTCCTGGATCACAATTACCTTGCTTTTGCCACAAAGATGTAGAGGTAACATTTGGTAACAGTTATGCTAAGACAAAGATCTAAGTAATTTAGGTAAATTTCATACCATTTATAAAGCATGCAAGCCTAGCCTCTCTAGAAGGCTTAAATTTTTTCGCATTCACTTCCCTTTCAATACGGGGGAAGCAAAAGACTCAAAGCCACTTTCCATCTCCTAGCATGCTCTGGGAGAGTACTCAAAGGGATGACCTCTCATTACCCTCCATTTTTAAAGTATCCAAAGCTAACAATATAGAACTTCTCTCAAAACTAGGTAATACTAAATATACTTATCTATCATAACCATGATATAGATAACTTACCCTGCTCCAAATTTGCTGAAATCTCTCTTAGATTGTAGAGTACATACAGTCAAGCCAAGAAATACTGCAGTAGTCAGTATAAAAGCTTGCAGAACAATATACACATCATAGAAAGTAACTGTAAAATTACAAAACACTGATTTAAAATACATACAAACATACTCAATATAAAAGTTTTTTTCTAGTGGGAAGCAGCCACATAGCACAGGGAGATCAGCTCGTGCTTTGTGACCACCCAGAGGGGTGGAATAGGGAAGGTGGGAGGGAGACAGAAGAGGGAGGAGATATGGGGATATATGTATATGTATAGCTGATTCACTCTGTTATAAAGCAGAAACTAACGCACCATTGTAAAGCAATTATACCCCAATAAAGATGTTAAAAAAAAAAGTATTGGTTTCTTTGTACACTTGAAACTAATAAAATATTATAAATCAACTATACTTCAATTTTTTTAAAAAAGAAATGTTAGTGTATGGGAGGATGTAAAAAAAAAAGTTTTTTTTCCATCATATAACAGAAATGCCTTATTTTGTCGTGTACTACTCCTAATAAAAACAATTATGGAAAGATTCCTTATTCAGTCTTCAATACTGGTACAGTAAAACCACACCCATAGTGCAATAAACAGGCTCCAAAATATACAACGTAAGGGGTCATGTTATTATGAAGTTAAAGAAATGACTAGAGAGATATTACACAGCTAGTTGGTTTAGGAGTTTGGGGGATATGGTGAAATGATTCTCATCCATTTCTGTCCCCACTGCAGTTTATCACCATAGTTGACAGTGGTGACTGTCAACTCTGGCTTAAATATCAATAGGATATTCTATAACAACCTAACTGGGAAAAGAATTTAAAAAAGAATAGATACATGTATATGTACAATTGAATCACTTTGTTGTACACCTGAAACTAACACAACATTGTTAATCAACTATACTCCAATATAAAATAAAAAGTTAAAAAAATATATATATATCAGTAGGGATGGTTCTGGGTCCTGTGGCTGGCTGGGAATTCCTAGGCAAGAAAAATATTGGGGCTGTCTGGGGCTGTCTGCCGTTTACCAATACCACAGGGAACAGAAACCAACCACTAATTGCTTTATATCCAAATCTGCATTATCTTGGAGTACATTATTGGGGGTTTACTGAATATATAACGAATTCCCTTCTGAAGTTTTAGAATGACCATCTGGATTGACTATGGCTACTGTAATACAACTGCTTAACATTTTAACAGAATACTAAATTATAACCTCTTTAAAGGAAATTACATACTTTGAACCCAAAACCATTTAAGTAATTTTTAATTTGAGGGGGATTAATTATTCAGTTCTTTCTATTCCTAAATGCTAACTAATTGGACTTTCTCTACTTATGCCATTACAGGGTTAGGAAGATGAACAAAGAAAAGGTAAACCATGAAATCACTTTTGCTTCTCATTAGAAATTTCAGTGTAAGATTAGGTGGATTCCAATAACCCTGAAATAAATCTCTCTCCTACATCCCTTACAAATGGTTGGGAGCCAGAGAAGGCAGAGATGGACTTGATAATAACATTAATAGTAACATTAATAGATAATAACACTAATAATAAGTAAATATTAATAATACTTCCTTTCTATGCTGAGAAATTTCAACCCTATTTTTTTTAGTTGTTATTATTATTTATTTATATTCTGATTCTTTTATAAAAGGAAGAGATGAATTACCAAAAAATAGATCCAATAAAACTGGCATAAAAAAGTTAAAAATAGTAATGACAAAATAGGAAGAGATAAATATATTAACAATAAGGATCAACAATTTACTGTTATTGAGAGTAATAGTCAATTCTGATCTTTTTAGTATGCCAGATTAATCATTCTGAGTTAATAAGAATTTTTATTGTTAATAAATCACAAAACTTTTTACTTGAGGCATTACATAGAGTACATCAAGTAACTATAACAGATACTTCCTTTTAAATATATATTTAACACAAAATACAAAACAGAAATGAACACTGTTTCTTGTAGTGCCATTTGATGAAATATGAGGATATAATAATAAAGTACAGTTCAATGCAGACAATTTGAGATACTGAGCTTATGTGATGAAAGTACATGGCTCCAAACATGTTATCAATTCTTCTAAGCTCCCTTTAAATAAGGGAAAAGATTAGCTATGGTTGTCTTATTTTCACAAATGGATAAACAAAATGAATACTGTTCTTATTCCTATTGTCTTCCTAATTCTTTTCCACTTCCTCTAAACTCAGTTAACTACATAAACATTTAATTTTTGCTTATATTTTAGGAATTCTTCATCCTATGCCATATTTTTTAATATGACATTTCATGATGGTAAGCTTTAGCCCCAAACACGTTTTTATCCAAAACATTTACCAACATTAAAAAGTTACTGTTACATATGGAAGCATAATTATGGCTTACCAACGAAGGCCACAGTCAGAGCTTCCAACAGTGTCTAAGAAAAAGAAATTGAAATTACATAGATGCATGTAAAATTTATACTATGTTATGTACATGTTCTAATTTCCAGGAGTTCAATGTGATTCCATATGCATGATCTCATTTTAGCTTCAGAGCAGCCTTGTGAAGTATATGGGACAGATAATAAGCCCACTATAATGAAAATGAGACCTCAATGTATTAAATGAGAATATTCAGAATTCCTTTTGTTTTTGGCTGTGCAGCACAACTTGCAGGATCTTAGTTCCCTGACCAGCGACTGAACCCAGGCCACAGCAGTGAAAGCGCCACATCCTAACGACTGGATCGCCAGGGAACTCCTGTGAGAATATTTAGATTCTAACTGTGATCCCATTACTCCTTGAACTCAACTAGATTTTTCATATCTGTAACAGGAAGATTCTAAAAGTAATATGGAAAATTCTATTTTTCTCACTCACTATAATGTAAATAAAAATGAAACTGCAAATCACATGCACATTTATAAAAACCTCACTACCTCACACAAATAAACACAGGAAGAATAAAATATTTAAGTAGTACTTTGGTGTGGCAGAGTCTTAAACTGTCTCTGAATATTCTTTTTTCTTTCTTCCTTAGTAACAGAATTTTTGCCTCAACACACAACTGTTCAGATTAATCATTACATTTTTCAGCCTCCCTTGCAGCTAGATCTGGTCACAAGACTATATTCTAGTCAACAGAATGTGAGCAGAGAGGCATACAACTTCAAAAAGCAAAAAGGCTTGCTCTCTCCTTTCTCTTTTCATTTTTTTAAATAAATGGATAGAATGTAGATATGGTGGTGAGCTATCTTATACCATGCAACACTTTAGAGATGTCTGAACCACAGCAGATGAATGGGCCCCTGAGAACTTCCCTAAACAGTCACTCAGATTTTTATATGAAAGAGAAGTAAACCATCTTGTTTAAGCCATTGTTATTTTGTCATTGTTTAAGCCATGTCAAAAGTAGCTAAACTCATATCCTAAATAAGAGTTAGGGATATTGAGCTTCATCCTCTAGCTTCTCTTTCCCCTTAATTACATATCTTTGTTTTATATGCTTACTCTAGTTAGATTTTATCTGATAGAAGATTATCATAAAGGTAAAGCCTTGAATTTTTTTTAAAAACTCATTAATTTTGTTCTGTTACTGTAACACATGTATATGCATTCAATTAAATAAATAAATTTAAAACTCAGGAATAAATGTTAAAGGAACAGATATTGTCAAAGTACTCACAAATCCAAAAAGCAGGTACAGGTTAAGGGGATGCTTATGTCTGTTTAAAGTCAAGGCTAAAATCAAACCCAAAGATCCAAGGGCACACACCAAAATTAAGGCAGGACTGAAAGACAAAAAATTAAATCATTCTCAAGTTTAAAAATACTATAGTTTTATCCAATTTAATAAAATTTGTCTATGTATTTGTGAAAGTACAGGAAAAAAAAATCTGAAAGGATCTACACCAAACTGTCAAAAGAAATTATTTTTCCATGGGGAAAATTTGAGGACTGTGAGATGGGGAGGAGCAGGAAGACAAAGAATCTTCCCCACAGGGACTTCCCTGGTGGCGCAGTGGTTAAGAATCTGCCTTTCAATGCAGGGGACACAGGTTAGAGCCCTAGTCCGGAAAGATCCCACATGCCTCAGAGCAATAAGCCCATGTACCACAACTACTGAGCCTGCGCTCTAGAGCCTGTGAGCCACAACTACTGAGCCCATGTGCCACAATTACTGAATCCTGCAGGCTCCGCAAGAGAAGCCACTGCAATGAGAAGTCCACACACTGCAACAAAGAGTAGCCCCCATCCGTCGCAACTAGAGAAAGTCCGTGAGCAGGAACAAAGACCCAACGCAGCCAAAAATAAATAAATAAAAATAAATTAATTAAAAAAAAAAAGAAGAATCTTCCCCACAATGAATGGGAAAGACTTAGCCTTTTTACTTCATGAACTTCTAACATACTTGAATAATTTTTGCAATTAGCATACTGCTTTTTTAAACTAAAATACAATACACAAAAACTATTAAATAATAAACCAATTTTATACCTAACTACTTTTTTTGGGTATTTACTATATAGCTGTAATTTAAATTAAAGAACTTTACTCCAAATAGCAAACTAATAGTTCAAGATTCCCCTTTTGTAAAGGGAGAATAGAAATTATCTACTTCTAAGAAAATATTCATTCTCTACTTTTCCTTTCCTTTAATATAAAGAACGTACATTACTTTTAGCCGTGGAAATAATTATTTTGGAGGTCAAATCTTAAACAAATTAGGGATGAATCATACGGAACTCCTTTGAAAACTTTTCAGTGAAATTTTCCTAATTGTGAACCAACACTAAGGTAAGTTAAACGTTTTTTAAGTACCTTTACTTTTCAAGCACTGTCTTGGGCTTTGGGGACAGGGCATAAGTCTAATAAACACACAAAAAACTAAGACTTAGAAAAACTGCATACACAGTTAAAAATTCTTAACACTATTCCAGGAAATGAGGACTTAACCCTATGAAATTAAGCTAAAAAGTTTAGAGGTAAATACCATATCGTAGAACATTTTCCTTATCAAAACTTATTTACAAGAGCTAATAATGAACCTTTTTTACGTTCTAACCTTAAAAGTTAATAGAAAAAAAAAAAACTAACTTTGCTCATATTATGCCCTTTCAGTGATATGCAATGGCTGAAAATGATTCAGAACCATGTCATTACCTTACCTTTCATGAACAAATGTCCGTATAGAATCAAAGTATAAAAAAAACGTGGATGTCACTGTAGTTAAGAGAACTTGCAGAGAAAGGATGCTGTAGACTTTTCTTAGAAAGCCTGAAAGAGAAAAAAGTTACACATGACTATTTTCTTAAGCATTTATCAAAGAACAGCAAGATCAAATTTCTTCTTAGAAACATTAACTTGTTATATGAATTCTTTTTAAAATCTTAATCCAAATAATGCAATCTGTAACTAAAACTAAAAACAAAAAAACGCCTCCCCCAAAAATCGAAAATTTTAAGTGATAACTATCCTCCAGGAAGCATGAGCTTAAAAAAAATTAAGTTAATGGGCCAGAATACAAATGTTTTCATCAAAATAAAAAGAAAACATTAAATGCATATTTGTAAAACATACAACAAAGCAAAAGATTAAAAACAGAACATTTTAAAGAACGAAGCTATGTTGAAACTGAAAAGCAGGAATAGAAAGCATATGGTTAGATATAAAATTAAAAAAGAAATCTTAATTTCCAAGCAATACAAATGTTTCCCCAAAATGAACTTCTCCATAAAAGGCAAACAATATTTAAACCTATTTTCACTCACCTATTTTTATTTCTCACTTCTAGTACCTTTACCTCTAGTTTCTATGTAAGAAATTCTTACTTCCAAAATATTACCGACATCCATATATCAACTCCAAATATCAACTCCAAGGCCTAATGATCTAAAAATACTTATTAACGTCTTCTGAGCTACAGATGACATAAATGATACAGTGAACACCCAACTCACCACCAGCTTCAGAAATAAAACATTAACAACAGTTCTCACCTCTCCTTAACAAACTGCTAATCATCTTTCAAGATTCACCCTTTCTCGGGACTTCCCTAGTGGTCCACTGGTTAAGACTCGGCACTCCCACTGCAGGGGGCCTGTGTTCGATCCCTGGTCAGGGAACTAGATCTGGCATGCCACAATTAAGAGCCTGCATGCCGCAACTAAAAGATGCCGCAGGCCGCAACTAAGACCCGATGCAGCCAAACAAATAAATAATGTTAAAAAAAAAAAAAATTCAGCCTTTCTCAGTTCCCCAGTCTGAATTAAATGTTCCTCATGTTCCCAAGGGACCCTAAATATACTTCTAGTCACTTTATTTTATAGTGATACGTCTAATTGTCTTTCACTATTAGACTGTAAAGACTAAAAAGCTCCCTAATAATAGGATAATAATATTAATTTTTATACTCCTAGCACCCAGCCAAGGAGTTGGCACAGAATAAATACTCATTAAATTTTATATGCTTTTAAATAAACTTATATTGAATTAATGAAAAGTGAATCTTGCCAGTCAGGGAAAAGGTCTTATTCTGAAACAATAATGGAGCCACATAACTTCTATAGAGCATTGTTCTTAGGCAAGAAAAACACTATTGAATGACTTTTACCCAACAAAAGATGTGATATTGTCTCTTGACTCTCATGACAAGGCGAATATGATAAATGTTCTCTTTGAAAAAAATTCCTACCAAAGACCTGGTTCGTCAAGGAATGATGAAGTGCTTTGACGGCGTGTCTGCCAAATATCGAATAATAAAATAAATATTTCATAAGAATAAGGGAATTTTCATAAATACTAAAGATTTAATTCTTAAAGACCCCGCAATTAAATCTTTTTTTTTTTTTTTTTTTTCTTCAATACGCGGGCCTCTCACTGTTGTGGCCTCTTCCGTTGCGGAGCACAGGCTCCAGACGCGCAGGCTCAGCGGCCATGGCTCACAGGCCCAGCCGCTCTGCGGCATGCGGGATCTTCCCGGACCAGGGCACGAACCTGTGTCCCCTGCATCAGCAGGCGGACTCTCAACTACTGCGCCACCAGGGAAGACCCCGCAATTAAATCTTAATCAGTGTTTCCTTCTGGCACCCTTTCCAAAACATAGTGAGTTTTTCCTCATGTCTTAAACAGGTTTTAATGAACGTATATCGTAACCAGTGACTCATAATCACAGTGAGAATCAGTCCTACTTTGGCCTAGGCAGAGGTAATTTTGAACAAAAAGGAGATAAATAGTGTTCATCTCCACAACCGATCTACAACTTACTTTCTTAAAAAGGCCCTGATGTCTGCAAGCTTTGGGAAGTCGTTTCTGCCTTTTTCAAAAAAGCAAAGAATCTGCCACAGACAATGTTATTTGGGCTATGTTTCCACAAATTTAATTCTAAACCAAAGGTCAAACCATTACTCCCCCAAGGGATTTTCTGGACTGTAAAAAGATCATATTCTTTACTTCTGATACCCTACAATGTACCTTATGTAACTCAAACCCATTGCACATAATATATATTCTCAGTTAAGCAGTGAAAGTCAATGTTAATCCTTAACATTTTATGGACCTGTTCTACAGTCAAAACAGTGTGTTTAATGTTTATTTGTATATGTGCGCGTGCACAAGTGCATATGTGATCAAAGACTGGAAGAATACAAGTGAAGGTGTTAATAATGGTTTTCTTTGGGCAGTATGACTGAGGGTGATTTCCATGTTCAGTTCTTTCCTAATCTGTTTTTTTAATATATCACCAATAAATATTTATTACTTTTGTAATAGAAAAACATTTTAAAGAAACCTATGCAGGGGGCTTCGCTGGTGGCACAGTGGTTAAGAATCCGCCTGCCAATGCAGGGGATACGGGTTCAAGCCCTGGTCCGGGAAGATCCCACATGCCGCGGAGCAACTAAGCCCGTGTGCCAAAACTAGTGAGCTCACGCTCTAGGGCCCGGGAGCCACAACCACTGAGGCTGCGCTCTAGGGCCCGCGAGCCACAACTACTGAATCCCGTGCACCTAGAGCCCGTGCTCCGCAACAAGAGAAGCCACCGCAACGAGAAGCCCGCGCACCGCAACGAAGAGTAGCCCCCACTCGCCGCAACTAGAGAAAGCCCACACGCAGCAAGGAAGACCCAACGCAGCCAAAAATAAAATCAAAAAAAAAAAAAAGGAAACCTATGCTAAGCCAATAAATTCATCATAAAAATAATCCTTATGCAGATACTCTAAATCACAGCTTTTCTATACTCTTTAAAAATGAGAACTTAAATAAAATCTCACAAAAAGTAACACCTGATACCCATTTTGAATAACTAACATAAAAAGTGGCAAAAGATATACATATGCAGCTCACAGGGAAAAATAAAAGATCTGATATGAAAAGAAAACAAGCCAAACAACAATCTTTCAATTTCTTTTTTTTTTTTTTGAGTCCTAATTTCTCCCCTTCTACTTCTCCCCTTTCTACTCAAACTTAACAGGCTAAACCAGGAACTCATTTCTACCCAATCTGTAACCAGCACCAACATCCCCCAAGCCAAAAATGTAGGAGTCATCTCTCATTCCCCTCCCTTTTCCCAATCCATCAACAACTACCATAGTTTCCACCTGCAAAGTCGACCACCTCTGGTCTCCTCTGCAGCCTCTCCAGTCAGTCTTATGATCTCTCACCTGGACTATTAAAGCAGCCTTCTAATTGGTCTCTGTGCTTTCACTGTTCCCACCTGTAGGCCCAACCCATTCTCCACAGCTGTCAGCAATCTTTTTGTAAAGTAATCCATATCACGTGACTCCCTGCTTAACTACTTTTAATGGCTTCCCTTAAACTTAGAATAAAACTTTGAAGATTTTATGGGGCCTACAGGCCCTACATGATATGGAACCTCTCTAAACTCATCTCATATACTACTCTTCCTCTTCCTCACCATGCATTACCCTCAATAGCCACCTTTCTGCTCCCCAAACATGCCAAATCCTTCCTGCTTCTGGGCCTTTGCCCTTGCTGTTTCCTCTGCCTGAAATGCCCTTATCATTCTTTACATGAAATGATGGTTTAACTTTTGACGCTCCCTTCAAGTGACTCACTTCTAACAAAAAGAATAAGGCAGAAGTGGCAGTGTGTATTATTTCTAAGTCATAAAAGGCAACACCTGTCAACTATACCTCAATAAAAAAAATTTTTAAGGCAATATGGCTACCTACTTGCTCTTTCTTAGATCACTTGCTCTAGAGCAGTGTTTATCAACCTTTTTTTTTAATTGCCCATCTAAGAAGCCTTCTGAACGTTTTTATCCTAATAGCCCTCCAATAAAATTTTAATGCCACAGGGACTTCCCTGGCAGTCCAGTGGTGAGGACTCCACACTTTCACTGCTGAGGGCCCAGGTTCAATCCCTGGTCGGGGAACTAGGATCCCAAAAGCCACGTACCATGGCCAAATTAAAAAAAAAAATTTAATGCCACAAATATACTGTACATATGTTTATGTATTACAACTCTTTGGAAGGCTACAAACCATTGAAATACCTGAGATTTTTTGCTCTCCACCTCAGGAACCAATTTTCATCCTCTTGGAGGCTGTCCCTACTGAGAATGAACACTGTAGGAGAAGCCAGCTGCCAATGCTTTGAGAAACCTCAAGCAGCCCTCTGGAAAGATCCATGAGAAAGTGAGGTCTCCTGCCAACAGCCAGTGAGAAACTGAAGCCTTCTGCTAATAGTGATGTGAGTGTGCCTTCCTGCAAGCGTATCCTTCACCACCAGTCAGGACTTCAGATGACTGCAGCCTCAGCCAGCATCCTGACTACACCTATGACAAATCCTGAGCTAGAATCCCTCAGCTGCCTGGCTCTTAAAAACTGATAATAAACATTTACTCAAGCCAGTAAGTTCTGTGGTAATTTGTTACACAGCAATAAAGACTAATACAGATTTTGGTACCTGGAAGTGGGATGCTGCTGTACCAAAAACCTAAAATATGGAAGAGGCTTTGGAACCAGGTAGTGGGTAGAAGTGGGTAGGTCTTTGAGGTAAAAGCTCAAAGAGCCTTGAAGAAACTATAGAAGGATGACGCCTTTACAGAGGCTGTGGGTAAGGATGTAAAGAGAGGAAAATCTTATGGAAACTGGAGGAAACAGAATCCTTGTTATGTACCGGCAAAAAATTTAGCAACACTGTCACCTGTGGGAACATGGAAAGTAGAAGATGTGCCTAATGAAGTGGTGATCAAAGTAAGGAGATTTCCAGACAGAGCATGCACTTGCTGCCTTCTTGCTGCTCATACTAAAATGCAAGAGATGACACAGCACGTGATGATAAAATCCTTTGTTAGAACGTCACAAAGGGACTTACCTGGCGGTCCAGTGGTTAAGACTCTGCGCTTCCACTGCAGGGGGCATGAGTTCCAGCCCTGGTCAGGGAACTAAGATCCCCCACGCCGCGTGGTGCGGCCAAAAAGAAAACAAAACAAAACGAACCTCACAAATATCCAACATTGTACCTCAGAAAAAATCATTCAAACAATAGGGCTTCTGAGAGGCTTGAGGAAACAGTCACTCATCATCTCAGCCAAAACTCACTCTAAGACATTTGGGTGTGGCTTTTATCTAATGGAGTGAACCTCAGTAAGAATCATAGGAGACCCACAAAGTTTTCTGAAGAATTTTATTGGCAAAAATACCACCAAATTATGCTTGTCTTACCTTTGGATGTTGGGTGTGTGGATACAGGTAATTAAAAAATTCTTTAGTTCCACAGAGTCTGAGAGGAAATGTACTCATACGAGCTATACTTAAGGAACCATAGGCAAGGAGCCTCATCCATACCTTTAGATAACAAGATTCTGAACTTTGAGCTGATGTTATAATAGGATAAGACTTTTAGAGGGGCTTAGCTTGCATGTGGAAGAAAGAAAAATAATTTGTAGCCAGAGGGAAATAAATATGCCTGTAAGTTCTTTGACACATCTTCAAAAGGTGGAGCCTAAATACCCTCCCCTTGAATGTGGACTGGACTTAGGAACTTGCTTCTAATAAATACAATAAGGAAGATGTGATGGTGTGTGGGACTGCCCTGACTAGGTCATAAAAGACACTGTAGCTTCCTCGATGGTCTCTCACGGATTGCTTGCTCTCGAGGAAGCCAGCCACCATGCCCATGACACTCATGCAGCCTATGGAAATGTCATGTGGCAAAGAACTAAGGCCTCTGTCAACATCTGCATGAATGAGGTTTCCAGGAAGCGGATCCTCCAGACTAGTCAAGGCTTAGCTGATTGCAGTCCCAGCCCACACCTTGAGTGGACTCTCATGAGACACCCTGCACCACAGCCACCTAGCTAAACCTCTCCCAGATTCCTGACTCTCAGAAACTGTGTGAGGTAATAACTATGTGTTGTTTTAAGCGTCTAAAATTTGGGGTAATTTTTAATAAAGCAATAGATAACTAATACACCTGGCTAGCTCCTTCCAGTACAACACAACTGCCATCTCCTTTACGAGTTCTTTTCCTGGCCATTCCTGAACTAAAACTGCTGCTATTCTAGACCCTAGAGTCTACTCCATCACTGTTTCTTTTCTTCAGAGAACTTATCACTGTTAGTAGTCTATTTGTTTGCTTGACTCTTTAGGGTCTATCTCCCCTACTCCTCCACCCAAATAACAGCTCTAGAGAACTGAAATATTATCTGGTTACTGCTATATCCCTAATATTGGTAGGGAGCCCAAGAAAGTTGCGTAAACAAAGAAAAAACGCTCACCTGCACTCACCTAGCTAAAGAAATGTAGATTAAAACAAGATAACAAGAGTCAGTAAACTACAGAGTCAGTAACACAACAAGAGTCAGTAAACTACAGCTAAGGGCGAAACCCAGCACATCACCTGACTTTGTAGGCGTTACTGGGCAGTCACACTGTCATGTGTGTGTCCTCTATGGCTGCTCTTGCACCACGATGGCAGAGCTGTGCCACAGTGTCCTTAGAACCCACAAAGCTGAAAATATTTACCATTTGGCCCTTTGTAGAAAATGTTTGCCAACCCCTGATCTACCAGATTGCCAGATACTAAAAAGTTTGATGAGCTCAGTGTTGGTGAGGGTGCAATAATAGAAGTAATACAATGGAAAACTGTATTTTCCTGATATACAAATAATACAATGGAAAATTATTCAGCCTTAAAAAGGAAACTCTGACGCATGCTATAAAATGAACACACCCTGAAAATATGCTAATTGAAATATACTAGTCACAAAAAGACGAATACTGATGATTCCACTTATATGAAGTTATCTAGAGTGGTCAAATTCATAAAACAAAAAAGTAGAGTGGTGGGGCTTGGGAGAGGGGAAAGTGGCAAGTTGTTTGATGGGTACAGAGTTTCAGTTTTGCAAGATGAAAAAGTTCTGGTGATTAGTTGCATAACAATGTGAATATATTTAACACTACACACTGAACTGTACACTTAAAAATGGTTAAGATGATAAATTTTTAATGTACTATGTATTTTACCACAATTAAAAAAATTTTATTAAAAAAACTGAGTTCTATTGCCAAAATAGATCCAAAATTCACTTCCAGAAATACAGATCAAGATTCTTAGCGCATGAGTGCTTCATAAGTCCTCTCCCAGAACAAGTTCCAGCTGCCGGATAGGATGAAAATCTGCTGCAGCTTCTGTGATCAATTGGCTGAACTAGAGCGGACAATGAATTCCACTTACATGAAGCTGAGCATTTTAAATTCAAAATAATTTCTACCCGCGGGATATTACATAATAACTTATAACTAACATGGCATTTTGATTGACCTAGGAAACTTCCATTTCCAGCAAATGCCTCAATAATCCTCACATCTATGTTGAGTTTTAGGTCCTGCAGAGACAAAACAGTAAACGAGATAGATATGGTCCCTGCCCTCACAGTTCTTATAATCCAGCAAAGAAGACAAGAACGTTGGAACCTGGAAACAAGTTCACACCCCCTAAACCAAAAACATCCAAGCAGATAACTCCATTCACGTATATGTCACGATGATAACATAATCAACTTATTTTAACCGAAAAAATAACCCTAGGTTTCTCTTAACTGAAAGATGCCAAATTCAGGCTACTGAGGTTTTCAACTGTCCCCTTCCCCACCGAACACAGGGTTTAAGGCACGATGGGTTCCGGTTTCTGAGCGCACAGCTGGGGAACCACATCCTCTCCCGCTGAGCCCCTGCGGAGGGAGAACGCTCTTCCTCCGAGCCGGCGGGTCTGGCAGGAGAAGGGAAGGCTGCCCTCTGAACCCCAGGACACCCGCGCTCTCCCCCGAGCCCGGCCGGTGAGGATGCTCGCCTCCGAGGCCGGCGGCGCGGCGGACCGACTAGGCGCGGCCGAGACGGGCCCGGCGACGTACCCATTCGGATGTGCACGCTGGCGGAGGCCACGCAGCTGCCATAGTTGAAGTCGTCCTCGATGGAGGAGCAGGGGTAGCAGGGTTTAGGGTCCGCCATGTCAGAACGGCACACCCAAGTACCTTTCCGAGGGCAGACAACACCAGCACAACAGCCTCCAAGCCACTTCCGGAGGAGGCGGTCCAGCCCCAACTAGCCGAGCGGCTGCGGCCGAGCCAAGCCCCAACTAATCGATGATCTCGCCTCAAAACTTCAGTTAGGCTGAGGAAAAGGAGATGGCTTCAGATGAGGGTGGGAGAGAAAACGAGTTACATTCTCGGCGTCATCTGAAGTGAAGGTTTTCTCAGATTTTCCTCCACAAGCTTCTTCAATCTTCTGACCTGGTGAGTTGCTAAAAGTGATAAAAGCGAAGTCCCATTCATCCTTCCTTTCAACAAATACCCGTCTCATTCATATACTCTGTCAATAATCACATTAGAGAGACACTTTTAATTACATTATTTTTATTGAAGTATAGTTGATTTTATTTGCACTATTTTTAATAATAACAATCCCTAAAATTATTGAGCACTTTCTATAAACCAGGCTTTCTTAATGAGATAATGTTTAATCCTGGAAGACAAGTCAGAGCCAACCAGGAAAGCGTGGAGTGATGTAGGTAGGTTCTCAAGGGACCAACATCTGCAAGGCGGCGGGGAGCAGAGAGCAAAGCTCAGTATGAGTAGGGCACAGATGGCAAAGTATGAGGCTGAATAGATAAAGGCCAGATCACTGTCTGCCAAATGTAGAATACATTGTAGAGTCATGACCACAGCCAGGGAAGAAGGGATGTTGCTGTACTAATAAAAGAAATGATGGTGGCAAACACGATGGATCAGAGTGAATATTCATGGTATTACTGTCATTTCAGTACAAAGATGAGGTGTAGATATACACAGAGTAATATCATCCCAGGATCCCTTGGAATTTTTATGACGCATTTACTTTGATACACCCACATTTGCCATCCTCACTTTAACCATAACACTCAAAAAGACTTAGCAAGTAAAACTCTGAATAGCTGTGGAACGGTCTATTCTGAAACCAAATCCTTAAACTTGATGTTATTGGAAGCTTTTGTCTAAAGAACTAAACTCAGGGCTTCCCCAGGGCTTCCCTGGTGGTGCAGTGGTTAAGAATCTGCCTGCCAATGCAGGGGACACAGGTTCGAGCCCTGCTCCGGGAAGATCCCACATGCCGTAGAGCAACTAAGCCCGTGCGCCACAACTACTGAGCCCGTGTGCCACAACTACTGAGCCCGTGTGCCACAACTACTGAAGCCCCCGTGCCTAGAGCCCGTGCTCCACAAGAGAAGCCACTGCAATGAGAAGCCTGCGCACCTCAGAGAAGAGTAGCCCCCACTCACCACAACTAGAAGAAAGCCCACGCACAGCAATGCAGCCAAAAATAAATAAATTAAATAAAATAAAACAACGAAAAAAAAGAACTAACCTCATTTCCATAAAGACAAGCAAAAAAAAACTTACCTTTTATGATTTTACAGGCATTTCAAAAACACATTACTCATTTTAATATAAAGTCATAATAGGATTTATTATATAGAACTAACCAGAGTTGTTCTGGGAACCCACCATCTTTTTTTTTTTTTTAATGTCATACTCTTTTGCTTTTTTAAAAAAAATTTATATATTTTATTTTTTTTTTATTTTTGGCTGTGTTAGGTCTTTGTCGCTGTGCTCCGGCTTTTCTCTAGTTGCGGCGAGCGGGGGCTACTTTTCATTGCGGTGCACAGGCTTATTGCGGTGGCTTCTCCTGTTGCTGAGCATGGGTTCTAGGCACGCAGGCTTCAGTAGTTGTAGCTTGTGGGCTCCATAATTGTGGCTCACGGGCTCTAGAGCGCAGGCTCAGTAGTTGTGGCAGACAAGCTTAGCTGCTCTGCAGCATGTGGGTTCTTCCTGGACCAGGGCTCAAACCCGTGTCCCCTGAATTGGCAGGCGGATTCTTAACCACTGTGCCACCAGGAAAGTCCAAACCCATTGTCTTATTGACTAAAAGCACCATCAGCAAAGTTTGATCTCCTACCTCTTACCATTTACAAAAAGTAAATTTCAGATGGATTGTGGATATAAATGTGAAAGACAAAACAATAAAACTTTGAGAAGATGATATATAGGAAAATTTGATTTGGAGGAAAGAAAAGATTTCTGAAACCAGATACAAACTAGCAGTTAACCCCAAAGGAGAAGATTGACAAACTAAACTATATTAAAATGAGGAACTTCTAGTAATCAAAATACACTATAAGAGAGTAAAAGCAAGTCACAGAACAGAGGAAGATATTTGCTACCCATGTAATGTACACAATGCTTCTTTCCAGAATATAAAAACAATTGTTACAAATCAAGAAAAACAGAGACAGGCAGCCAACAGAAAAAAAGGCAAACAGGCATCACACACACACACACACACACACACACACACACACACACACTAAATTACTAATAAACATATAAAAAGATGCTTACCCTCAATGTTCAGAGAAATGCAAATCAGTGCCACAATGAGATATCTCTACACATTCACCAAATGACTAAAGTTAAGAGGTTGACAACACCAAGTGTTGAAAAGGTTGTGGATCAACTGGAACTCTTAAACTAGAACTGGCTTCATAGGCATGTAACCTGTACAATTGCATAGGGCCCTGCTTTCAGAAGGACCTCGCATTTGACTTAATGTTCAACTGTCGCCATTTTGCAATTCTTCATAATTTTTCCTTTGAACTTGTGTTTTATAAGTGAAAGCACAACGGAGCATGAGCAGAAGAGTTACACACAATATATAAGCGTGTACACTCTTCCATGCCAACCATTTGCATTTAGCATTCAGGCAGCCCCATTAGTGCAGAATTCTATTAGACCTGTAATGCATGGGAGTTAGGCTAGATTGAAACCAGTACAAGATGAAATTCCCTGGCGGTCCAGTGGTTAGGACTCTGTGCTCTCACTGCCGATGTCCCAGTTCAATCCCTGGTAGGGGAACTAAGACCCCACAAGCCTCACGGCATGGCCAAAAAAAAAAAAAAAAAAAAAAGCAAAAGCAAAACAAAACAGTACAAGATAAATGTGTTACATCTGCAGCTTAGTAAAGAGAAAGGGAGGGAGGGTGCAGACAGCTGAAAGAGGCCAAGCTTTCCTTACCAACCAGAACTTACTTTGCAGAAAGAATGGTGTTCTAAGAAACATGAATGACCAAGGAATCCTATCATAACTTTTAAAATTTGTGTTACTTCCCAGCATTAGCCAACCACTTACACTATAAACGAAGATATAGAAGGAAAGAGAGATAGCACAACTATAGTTTGTTTTACCTTTAGTCCATCCTTATCCGGAAGCTGAAGGTAGAGAGTGTTGGTAGATTGTGCACATATCAGGAAATGAAATAAAAACATTTTGAGTTAATTTCATGCAGCTTTTCCATAGTTGAAGTAAGAATGAAATACATAAGCATGTACAAGCTATGAAATACAAATTATGTAATTTTGATGATTCCACACATGAGTTTGCATTTAAAACTGGCATTGCACAATATAAAGATCAATGGTAAAATCTGTGCTAATAACTTTAAATGATATTTTTTTCTTTACTTAAAATGACATTAAATAGCAAGTTAAAAAATCATGGCAGGCTTCCCTGGTGGCACAGTGGTTGAGAATCCACCTGCCAATGCAGGGGACACGGGTTCGATCCCTGGTCAGGGAAGATCCCACATGCCGCGGAGCAACTAAGCCCATGCGCCACAACTACTGAGCCCACGCGCCTAGAGGCCGCGCACCGCAGCAAGAGAAGCCACCGCAGTGAGAAGCCCGCATGCAGCAATGAAGACCCAACACAGCCAAAAATAAATAAATAAATTTATAAGGAAAAAAAAATCGTGGCAAGTCAAGAGACTGCAAAAGAAACAAAAAAGCTTTCTGTTTTAGTACATTTAATGGGACTTCTCCCTGCCTTTTAAACAAGGGGCCCCGCATGTTTATTTTGCACCGGGTTCCACACATCATGTAGCTGGCTCTGCTACTGCGACTGTATATGGAGAAAGCCCTTTGGAAAATTGTTTGCCAATATCCACCAAAGCTGAACATATACAACAAGGCCTATGACTCAGCAATTCCACTCCTACATGGAGTATACGCTCAACAGAAATGCATGCATATATTTGTAAAAGATGACCAAGAATACACATAGCAGCCTTATTCATAATAGCCAAAAACTAGAAACAACCCAACTGACCACTGTTGGTAAAATGGATTAAAAAATTGTGGTATATACTTGCATAGTTTCTACAATGAAAATGAACAAATTACTACTGTATACAACATGAATGAACTTCACAAACCTTATGTTAAGCAAAAGAAACCAAATACAAAGAATATGCACTATGAGATTCTATGTAAAGTTAAAAAGCAAGCAAAAGGGGACTTCCCTGGTGGTGCAGTGGTTAAGAATCCACCTGTCAATGCAGGGGACACGGGTTCGAGCTCTGGTCCGGGAAGATCCCACATGCCATGGAGCAACTAGGCCTGTGCACCACAACTAGTGAGCCTGAGCTGTAGAGCCCACGAGCCACAACTGCTGAGCCTGCACGCCTAGAGCCTGTGCTCCGCAACAAGAGAAGCCACCACAGTGAGAAGCCCTCACGCAGCAACAAAGACCCAATGCAGCCAAACATTAATTAATTAATTAATTAATTTTTAAAAAGCAAGCAAAATTAACCTGTGGTCTTAGACATCAGGAAATTATCTTTGGGGAGTAAGAAGGGATAAGAACTGGGAGAAGGCACTTAGAAGGACTTCTGGCTGATTACATATGTTTACTTGTGATAATGTAGCAAGCTGTTTATACTGAGGGTTTGTGTACTGTTTAGGGTATTGTACTAAAATTTTTAAATTGTGTTTTTAAAAGTGACAAAAGTTGTTTGCTCCCTCTCAGTTTAGATAAGAAAGTTACCTTATGACAATAAAGCACTTAATTGCAGATATGGAATCCAATAACTCAGTATCCTCTATTTTTTTTAAGCTTATATTTTCAAGAACAAGTTTATTTGTTGTCGTTGCATTTTGTTTTGTTTTGTTTTGGTTTTTGTTTTTTTTTGGCCACACGGCTTGTGGGATCTAGTTCCCCGACCAGGGGTTGAACACCAGCCTTCAGCAGTGAGAGCACAGAGCTCTAACCACTGTATCACTGTATCACTGAATTCCCTCCTCTATTCCTTTAAAGCTGAAATTTCATACAGAGTGCTTTGTAAATAAAGTCACTAATCTAAACAAATTTCAGTGGTTTTAAAGACCTATCTGCATCTCTCCTCTTCCTGCATCTTTCCTCTTCTTTCTTACTGTCTCTTCTTCTTTCTCCCCTCCTTTTCATTTAATATGTTTGTTCTACCAACTACAGGCTAAAATCTCTTCTAGATTATTCCCAGACTATAATAATTCTATCCTATTCCTAGATTGACTTGAAAACCTTTTTTTTTTTGGCTTTTAGATAATAATCTGCGTTCAACATTGAAGGAAGTAGAGACTTAAGCTGCTACTATCTTAAAATTTTTTTTTAGCTTTAGAGTTTTATCTATAACTCAAGTTTAGGGACCAGAGCAGTAGAGGTTTACAAATCTCATGAATTACCGAAAAAGAGCATGGGCTTTTAGAGCTAAATAAATTTGAGTCTGAATCCTAGCTCAATCACTCACTAACTTTCAAGCACCCAAGCTTATATCTCCAGGCCTGGATTTTTTCTACTGTAAACTAAGAATCAGAACACCTAAACTGTGGGTTTGCTGGAGTATTAACATATGTAACGTTGGAGACAACATGTGTAAAGCACTTAACTCTGTGATAGCAAGTGCTCTACTATCTCACCCTCACTGAATCTAAATAGGTAGGATTTGAGAGTTATTAAGGAATGGGGAGAATGTTAGAAGGAGGGAGGAAAAGCAGGCATTAAGCATGGCCAGAGGTAGAAATGAACACAACCACCATGAAACAGACTTTAGAGAAACTTGAACAGTAGGCCTTTATTATGTAATAGAGAGTCACTAAGGAAGTAATGTGATGAAAGCTCTGTTTAATGTAGCTTAATTTGGAAATAAAATGGATTGGGAGAAAGCTAGGCTAGAGAGGCAACACAGGTTTGAGGTTAAGCCTCAATTTCCTCATCTGTAAGATGCAGATGGCACAGATACCTACTTCAAGGAGCCCTCATGTGAATACATATGTGTGGTATAATAAAAAATTATTTTGTTTTTGTTCTCGGTTCCTGGCACAGAGCTTCAAAACACCTTGGAATTTCTGGAGTGATCAGAGTATCTTTTGTTATTCACAAAGAACCCCTTTCCTCCATATCTGAATTTATGCTAATTCATGAGGTGACTTAGGTGGGCCTTGAGATAGTTACAAGGAAGGGACTGGCCAAGCCAGAAAGACCAAGCTTGTGATTAGAGGGTTGGAACTTTCAGCCACACCCTCCTAGATCTTGAACTCAATCAAGTGGTTGATGATTTAATCGATCATGCTTGTGTAACAAAATCCTAGATAAAATCTCTGAAACAGTGAGGCTCTGGGAGCTTGTTGGTTGATGAAAGCATCCGTGTCCTGGGAGGATGGTACACCTGGAGGGGACAAGGAAGCTCAGGACCCTTCTAGACCTTGTTGTGCTGTTTACCTCTTCATCTTGCTATTCATTTGTGTCCTTCATAATAAAATGGTCATCATAAGGATAGTGTTTTCCTGAGTTCTGTGAGTTGTTCTAGTGAATTATCAAATTGGTGGGGGCTGGATTCCGGGAACTCTCAAATGTGTAGTCAAACAGGCAGAAATACAGGTAGATTTGGGATACCTAAGACTTGCAGCTGGCATCTGAAGTGGGGTTAGTCATGTGGGACTGAGCCCTTAAGTTGAAGGACCTGTATTAACTCTGGGTAGTTAGCATCAGAAATGAAAGCCTTTGACCTTAACTTGTGGGGTCCATGCTAACTCCAGTAGTGAGTATTAGAATTAGATTCACCTGTAATACACTCAGTTGGTATCAGCATATTGTAGTTGGAACACAGTATGTAAAGTACTGACACAGCGCCCAGTACAGAGGAAGTGCTCAGTAAATGATAGCTGTAATTATTATTGGCTAGAGGCAAAATCATCACTTTTTTCATTTGTTAGACATTTGTTGAGTAATTACCCTGTGCCAAGCAGTATGCAAGGTACCCAAAGATGACTAGGGCTGTCCCACTACACTCCAACCCTCAACAAGCCCACGGGGAAATAAAAACAACAACAAAAAGTGATGATGGAAATAAGTACTGAGTGTTATAGAACCAAAAAAGGAATGATTAACTTTGGGGAGGTTATAAACGGCCTCACAGAGTGTTTTAGTTTGCTAGGGCTGCTGTAACAAATTACCACAAACTGGGGTTTAAAACAATAGATGTTTCTTTTCTCACAGCTCTGGAGGCCACAAGTCAGAAATCCAGGTGTCAGCAGGGTCAGTTCCTTCTAGAAGCTCTTAGAATCTGTTCTATGTCTCTCCAGTGGCACTAGGCCTTCTACCTTCTGTGTCTCTATGTCTAAATCTCCCTCTTCTTATAAGGACACCAGTCACTGGATTAAGGCCCACCCTCATCCAGTATGACCCCATCTTAATTTGATTGCATCTGCAAAGAATTTGTTTCCAATTATGGTCACATTTAGAGGTACCAAGGGTTAGGATTTAAGCACATATTTTGGTATTACACAAGTCAATTTACAACACAGAGGTGGTGACTTCTCAACTAGTCTCAGTGTTTAAGTATGGGTTCACCAGGCAAGACATACTCAAAAAACACAAACATTGGCCTCCCTGGTGGCGCAGTGGTTGAGAGTCTGCCTGCTGATTCAGGGGACACGGGTTCGTGCCCCGGTCTGGGAAGATCCCACATGCCGCGGAGCGGCTGGGCCCGTGAGCCATGGCCGCTGAGCCTGTGCGTCCGGAGCCTGTGCTTCGCAACGGGAGAGGCCACAACAGTGAGGGGCCCACACACCGCAAAACAACAACAACAAAAAAAAACACAAACATGAAATAACTAGTAAAGACAAATTGGAAAAGACTCAGACACTTATGAGAGACATTACAGAAGAAAAAATTTTGTGACTTATTGAATATAGCACCTAGCACAATGTCTGACACAGCAGTTGCTCAGAAATTCTTTTGAATATATCAATCAATTAATGAAAATTACTAAGAGTTCCCTTGCCATGTCACCGGAAACAAGGAGTTGATTTTTCAGAAAATGATCAGTTTGGGGCATGTTGATTTGAGATGAAAGCAAAAAACTTAAATGAAATAAATAAAGACTGGAGACAGGAGTGAGAAGGGAGTCTGCAGGGCGGGCTAGGGCTGAAGACACAAATATTAGTGTGCGGTTTGCGGGGCAGAAATTGAGACACAGATGTAGAGAACAAACATATGGACACCAAGGGGGGAAAGCAGCGGGGGTGGTGGTGTGATGAATTGGGAGATTGGAATTGACATATATACACTAATATGTATAAAATGGATAACTAATAAGAACCTGCTGTATAAAAAATAAAAAAAATTTTAAAAAAAGACACATGCAAAATATATATATATATATGAGTGTAGTCTACATAGAGATAATAGATGAAAATGAGATTATATGAAATCTCCAACATCTGGAATAAAAAGATCCAAGAATTCAGCCTGTGGGTGCATAGTACAGGCCAGAGGAAGAGTCAGTTAGGAAAACAGAAGAAACAATCACAAATATAGGAAGAAAATACCAAGCATCATCATAGAGGAAAAAAAGGCAAAAATTCAAGAAAGATGATGTGATGAGAAACTAATGCTCAGAATAAGCCCTGAGGCCATTTGATCTGAAAAATTACTAGTATCTTTAGACCCAAATATGCTGGATATTTTCATATACAGACTTGTTATTGCTTTCATTATCAAGACACCAGATTAAAATCTTAAAAAGTTAAGAACAATGAAATAAATTCAGTACAAGAGGAACTATGACCACTATGAAAGGCTACATGATATAGATAACTAATTACCAAGTGTTGTTAGGATGTGTACTCTGAAACCTGATGATGTGGCATTGTTTCTTGAATTTACGTGCAGAGGGTTTCCTATGAACTGAAATCTGTGTCATTCCCCCCACCCCAATTCATATATTGAAGCCCTAACCCCCAGTATGGGTGAATTCAGAGAAGGGGCTTCTAAGGAGGCAATTAAGGTTAATGAGGTCACAGGGTGTGCTGGAGAACGGAAGGGACAAAACGTATCCACTGAACTAAGAATGCATTTTAAGACTGAAAAATGAGGCAGGGTGCTCCATACACTCGATGGATCAGTTTATTATAGGGTTACTCACAGGGGGTGATTAGTTGGACCACAATCTGGAAGCATTCAAAGCTGCACTCCACACAGCTGAGGGGCCATTGGGACAATTTTATAGGGTTATGGGGGTAGGTGCTTGGAAACAGGATGTGTACTCCTAGATTTATGAAGGGGTTACTAGTCTCGAGGGCACAGGGAATACGTCAGCAACATTTTTCATCGTTTGGGGACTAACAGAGCATAGAGGCTACCTGGACCTAATGATCACTAAACACTATCTAATAACTACAAAGCCCTTGATGACAGAAAAGAGATTCACTACACAGTACAGCCCTAGGTAGGGTCAGTGGAAGGACAGGAGGAACTGAACAGGCCCAAGATGGCCCAGTTATGCTAACAGCCATGCAGGGTGGGGCCCTGATCAGATAGGATTAGTGTCTTTCTAAGAAGAGACACCAGAGTGTTGCCTCCCTCCCTCTCTCTCTCTCCCTCTCCCTCTCTCTGTTTGTGTGCATGCAAGTTAGGCAAAAGTTATTCTAGAAATACATTCTGGGATGAAAAATACTGTGAAAATAATTTGAAAAGGAAATAGTGAAATGGGATGAACCATAAAAGTGCTGGAAAAAATTATTTTCTATAGTTGAAGGTTTTCTAATCATAGAGATAATACGTTAACTTTAGTAAGTTTAGAAAACACAAAGTAAGAAAATAAAATCCCCCAAATCCTTTCTATCAACCCTAAAAGGATAATTGTTAAAATTTTAGTATTTATTATGTTGTGAAATAATAGATTTTTAGAAAAATGTTTTGATACCTTAAATGGGAAAAGGCTGAGTTACAAGACAATGCAACCCTAATGTTCTTTAAAAGTACAGAGAGAGACAGAGAGAGGAAGAGAGGGAGAAAGAGAGAAGGAACTGGGGGAATAATTATTGCATGTTATTTTTGTGAGGTCATTTTGATGAAAGCCCAAGAAACCATTGAACTTTCACTTTTTAAAATTACCAAGTAATGCACACTACAAATGTTCTCACCCCATTATTGATCTTTACCCTATTCCTGAACCCCAGGGCACCTATGACCCTCTAGAATAAGGCTCAAGGATGAGATGAAACTCAAAGACGATATAGGTTAGTGATCTTTGTTTCAAAAATTATTTCTGAAACCAGAAAATTCCCTACGACCCACAAGCCTGTGTGTCCTTTGAACATTCATCCTTAGGGATACTGGGTAGATAGCTGCCACCAACATAGCTGACTCATACATATTAAGAGCTGTTACCTGCCTCACCTGCTTTCTCTCACCTGTTTCTAGATTTCTGAGACTTTGATGCCCATGCTTAGCTGGAGCTTCACCACTGATAATACCATGTATCTGTGCCATTGTCACTTTGGCCTTCAGGGTTTCCTCAGCATCTCCGTTTGTAATCTTGGCAGTTCATTACTCTCTTACCTCCAGCTGGGGTGGAAACACTTTCTTCTTCTAGTGTCCAAATCTTGAGGGGGAGGGGTGGCTCTAGAGAGCATTCCGTGGCAAAGGGCTAGGTCATAGTGTGAAGCAGTTTTGCGGTTTCACCACAGCCCTCTCTTCACTAGAAAGCATGTGTGCTGGCAGGGGGTCTGAGTCTTCATGGATTCTGGTGCAGTCTCATGCACGTCTAGTGCAGTCTCAGGCACGTCTCATGAACTTCACATTGCTTCCACCCACACTGCCAGAGTCATTCTCTACTAACATTCATTTTCTCTCAGGGACCCAGTTGTCTCTCTCTGCAATCCAGTTTCCATGCCTATCTCACATCCCACAGATATAGCTGTAAATGTACATTTGAACTCCAGTTTTGGACAGGGGTTAGTTTCCCTCCCATGGGTTTCAGGCCCTCAGCAAAATCAAGGAGTAATACCAAATGTCTGTTCAGTGAATCAGGATGCATTTAGCTGCAAATGACAAGATCCTTGGTTTAAAAACTGATTTAATAAGGGAATTTATGTCATATAATTATAAGTCCACAAGCAGGACATTCTCCAGGCATAAAACAAATGAGCAACTTAATGACCTTATCAAGCATCTGGTTCTTTCTCTCACTAGACCATCCCTAAGACTTACTTCATTCTAATATGATCTCTGTGTGGTTGCAAAGTGGTTCCAGAGATGGCCAGAGCTCCCGCCTGTTCTTATTCAGATCAAGAAAGAGAGAAATCTGAATGAGATTTGGTTCCTGCGGCCATGAATTATTGCCAATTCCAGTCACATGCCAGCGTGAATCTGAGTACATGGACCATAGCAATTTTAAATATGGAGGTCAAGGTAGACCTTAGCCACATGGGAAGAGCATACCAGGCAAGGGAATAGCAAGTACAAAGGCTCTAATGAGGGATTCTGCCTGCTGTGTTCAAGGACCAGCAAGGAGTCAGTGTGGCTACGCAGAATGAACCAGGAATCATGATCAGAGGGTAACAGAGTGGAGGGGGAGTGGCAGAGAGAATGCAGCACATATGAAGAATCGGATTTTTCTTCTGACTGAAATTAGAAGCCATTCTTGGTTTCTGAACAGAGGAGAGGCCTAATCAGATTTGATTTAAAAAGATCAATCTGGCTGCAGTGTTGAGAAAAGCCTGTAGGAAGCAATAGTGAAAGCTACTTTTAGTTAAGGGACAACTACAGTGATCTGGACAAGACATAGTGATGACTCAAACCAGGATGGCGGCTGTGGAGGTGGAGAAAAGCGTCAGGTTCTAAATATATTCTGAATAGAGTCAGCGGGATTTGCTGGTGGATTGAACATGGTCTGTGAAGAAAAGGAGGAGCCAAGGATGACTCTATAGTTTTGGGTTCAAGCTACTGGAAGGATTCAGTAACCTAGATAAGGAAGAATGTCGAAGGGCAGGTTCAGGAGGCATGATCAAGCGTTCAGTTTTGGACATGAGTCTGAAGTTCAAGAGAGAGGTCTGGGCTAAACATGTACACTTGGCAGTGCTGGGTAGATAGCTGGTAGTTAAAGCCTCGAAACCACCTGAGATCACCAAGGGAGTAGGTGTCAATGGAGAGGACTATGGACTGAGCCCTGTGGCACTCTGACATTGAGTTAAGGGAGAAGTGGAGAAATAGCAAGGGAAGCTGAAGGGTGACCAATGAAGTCAGGGAAAATGTAAGAGAATGTGGAAGATAAATGAAGAAAGTGTACAAGAAGGAGGGGGTGATCAACCGCGTCAAAAACTACTAGTCGGTCAAGAAAGTTGGGGACTGAAACTTGTCTATTATCTTCAGCAGTGATATGGACATAGGTGACCCTGAAGAGAGCAGTTTTAATGGAGGAAGGTGGGACAGATGGCCCTAGTTACAGTGGATTTAAGAGAAAATAAAAGGAGAAAAATTAGAGATGAAATAGTCAACTCTTTACTACAAAAAGGAGCAAGGTAATGGGATGATTGTGGCATCAAAGGGAACAATGGGGGCTTCCCTGGTGGCGCAGTGGTTGAGAGTCCGCCTGCCGATGCAGGGGACACGGGTTCGTGCCCGGGTCCAGGAAGATCCCACGTGCTGCGGAGCGGCTGGGTCCGTGAGCCATGGCCACTGAGCCTGCGCATCCGGAGCCTGTGCTCCGCGACAGGAGAGGGCACAACAGTGAGAGGCCCGTGTACCGCAAAAAAAAAAGGGGACAATGGTATCAAAAAAGTTTTTTGGTTTGTTTTAAGATGGAAGAAATAACTTCATATTTGTATGCTGATAGAACCGATCCAGTAAACAGTGAGAAATTGTTGATCTTGCAGAGCGTGCGAACAGCTGCCCTTAATGTCTTTGAGTAGGGGACAGGAGATGGGATCTAGTGCCCAAGTGAAGAGATTAGATTTAGGAGCCTAGATAATTGATCCATGGGAAAGGTGGTGGGAGGGGGAGTGCATCTTAGTACAAATGCAGGTAGCTACCGTCGATGTGGTAACGAGATCCTGTGGAAGTTTTCTCCTGGTGCATCAGTACTCTCAAGATCATCAGCTGAGCATGAGGATGGGGGAGAATGTGATGGGACTGAGGAGAAAAGAGACGCCATATACTAGTTGTCAAGGAGATCAGCAGAGTAAATGGACTAAAGGCACAAGTGTGACTGCCTGGCAGCATAAAGGACCCACTTGAGAGCCATGACTTTGATTTTAAACTGAGTCCAATTAACAGGGTTTTTATTCCCCCTCCCCCTTCCAGCTACATTCAGGTGTATGGGTGGAGCTCAAAATTGGAAAACTGGATTTCATCAGTATGGTAGACTTGCCAAGGGAGTTCAACAAAGTGAGAGAGGAGGAAGAGAATGGACAGCATGTGCAAGGGAGGGATTATAATAATTGAGTGTGGACTTTATGGATAAAGAGAAAAGTAAGAACGTCAAGAGGTTGGGGCCAGAGAGGAGGTGGCAAGATTTTGGACTTGGTATCCAGACAGAGGTAGGGGTTGTTGGGGTCAGAGTACTAGAGGATAGGGGATGTACTATTAATGAATCTTGAGCAGATTAATGAAATAGAATTTACGGACGGGGGTGCAGTTATTGATAATGAGAAGTTCTAGGGGATGAGTAAGTGGCTGAAATAGTGGGGAGGAGAAAATCACTGGAGAAGACATATCGAGGAACTGAGAGTCCAGGGTATGAGAAAGATCATCATCTATTCTACATATATTCTAAATCACCAAGGATTAAGAAGAAATTAGCACTGGAAAGAATTACAGTAAGCAGGAGCTACATAGCCTAAAAATGAGGAGGAGAAATTGAGGTGGGGGAGAGCAGTGGATGATGGCAACAGTGAAGAGTAGTGAGTGATACAACCTGATGATATAAAGTTCAAAGGTCAAAGACAGTTTTAGGGAACAGGGAAGAAGCATGGTCTGATACTGCCAACATTGAAAATGCAAGAAATTTCACATAATCTATACATAGATTTCGCATAGTCTGGCTTCACATAAAATTCTTCCTTCTCTGTAAATCAGAAGATCTGGCAAAGCAATCCGTGCTGACTGCTTCACTCAGCAACAGTGATTTCCTGGCTCCCTGGCGTATTTGAGTTTGGCTCCCCTGTTCCAGCAATTCAAGAGCTACTAGATTAGCTTCCGTTACTCAGCTTATTCAGGTAGTCCCTTTGAGGGGTATAGGGCTTCTAAAGCGTGTACAGATTGGCTGTAAAATTTTAGGCATTTGAACAAAGCCATGTGAACATTGAAAACAGGGATACAGAAACTCTTGCCCAAACGATGTTGGTTTTACCAATTTTCAAGTACATTTTGTGGAATATTTTACCTGGAAATTCAGGTAGCTACGAAATGACGGTGCATCATCACTGTTGATCTCTAGAGGGCGTCATTCCCCAAAAGTACAAATCGGAAAGGTTGCAAACAGGTGTTGATATTTTTCAGCGGAAAGCCATCGTCCACTCTTCAGTCCTTCAGGCTGGGATTTTTCTCACCACTTTCGAAGCATCCCCTCTTTTTTGGCAGTGGCATTCGTATCATGCCTGCGGTGGGGTATTACAGCATAAACGGTAGAAGATTTCAAAACAATAGCCAATTTTACTTAAACTCCCTGTTGAAAGCAAGAGGAAGATTCTGTGAAGCACTTTGAGGAAGGAAAAAGTGGTCGAAAAATGCTTCATCAGGAAAGCCCATGGACAAGAGAAGGTAGTAAAACCAAATAGCAGTTTGGACAAAGGACAGCCTCTAGAAGAAAACGACCACACTCTTATTTCACTTCGTTCTCTCTTATGTTTTTCTGTTCTTGGTATCTAGGTTCATCTTTTTCCAATTATTATTTCAGACATACACATTTACCTGTTTAACTTCGGTAAAAGTTGGGAGGAAAATGTGCCAAACGTTTAGAGTGGCTGTCTTCAGCTGGGGGGGGGGGGGCTATGAGTGATTATTTTCTTCTTTCAGGTTTTCTGGGTTTTCCAAGTGCTCCTCAAGAAACAGGACAAAACGAAATAACTTTGTAAAAAGAAGTCATGACAGGTCATCTCATATCCATCCAGGCCAGGTCGAGGGGGTGGCGGACTCTCCATCAGTTCTGAGCTTCTGGTCTTTCTCCACCTCTCACTCTTTGCTTGGTCTCATCACTCACGTCCCAAAGCCGGAGGAGCGAAAGGACTGTTTAAAACTGAAAGCCAACCTGCAGGGGGAAGCCGGGGCCGGGCGAGCCAGCGCCGGGCCGGGCCGGGCGAGCCCAGGGGCCTCTCCGGGGAGCGGCGCTGTGTGTCACGTGGGGCCCGCCCAGGCGCGGCCCGGACTCCGCGCGTGCGGCCGTCTTAGCAGCCGTCGTGGAAGCAGGATTTCCGCGGTTGTGCAACGGCATCGCGCTTCTCCCTGGCCCGGCCCCTCCTCTCCGGCAGCCCAGCCATGGCCTGGACCGTGGCGGCGGCGGCGGCGGCGGCGGGGAGCCGCGGGGTCCGCGGCGCGCTCTCGGCGCACACGCTCCTGTTCGACATGCCGCCCGCGCTGCTGGGCGAGTTCTGCGCTGTGCTGGACAGCTGCGACGGCGCGCTCGGCTGGCGCGGCCTCGGTGAGTGTGGCCCGGGCGGCGGGGGCCGTGAGGGGCGGCGGGGGCCGTGAGGGGCGGCGGGGTAGCGGCGCCCACGCTCCGTCCGACGTGCGGCCCGCAAGGTCCTCTGCGCGGCCTCCGGGGGTCCTTGCTGCGAACCCGCGCTTTCCTCTCTCGCACTGGGAGCGACTCCCCAGGCCCACCCCCGAGCTCCCCCTTCGTCACTGAAACTTCGGGTAAGATTTAAGTGACCGGAGCCTTGGGGAAACCAGCTCCCCCCGTGAAACCATCTAATGTTTCTCCACGATTCCTGCCTTGCTTGGTTCGGAATATTTTCAATAAGAAACGCCTGTGGGATGTCTTCCTGTCCCTTCAAAATGACCCCCAGAATATAATTTTCGTATGAAGACATGTTTATACCTTTAAAATATTTATCTTGTGGTGTTTTCAATGCACTCCCCTTAATTACACTTCAGGTGAAATGCTAAAGTAAAACATTATTTGTAATTAACGTGGCTCCCAGTTTGCTTAATTAAATACACCTTGCTTATTTACCCAATCTGGTGGAATGAAGTTTTAGGCTAGAGAGTGGCTTTTTAATTTAGTCTAGCAAGTTGGCTCCAAGACTTCATTTTCTGCAGGCTTTGGAAAGTTGAGCAACGGCCTGTTGGAAGTGTTGAGTGTGATCAGAAATAATTCAGGCAAAAATCTGTAAGTACGTGCGTTCATGGTTAGATTTGATACCCCATGATGTCGCAATTAATGTTAGTGGAAAATAAACACAAATATGTCAAAGCAGCTTAGCCTTAATTCTCTGAAATAGCTATTATTCTTACCCAAAATAGCAGAAGACCAAGGAGGAAGAAAGTTTAATTTGCTGTTGGTGAACAGTATGGTCACACTTTATGGAATGTGGCATTGGGTTTCTAGTTGTATAAAGATTCATTATAGGCTCTGTAATTTTATATTGTAGCCCTTCAGTAAAAATCAGGAAACTGATTTCTGGAAAGCATGGACATTTCTAGTATGCATTTGAGACATATCCTTCCCACACTAGATCTTTTTGAAATGGTTGACGGCATGGCAGTTTTTGCACCCGTTGGTTTCCTAGAGGCACTGAATTTGTAAGTGAAAAATGTTTTTAGTCCAGTCCATGGTTAGTGAATGGACTGAGTAGATATCATAAATGCGTGAAGTAGGTTGGTATAGACTGTGAAAATATAAGAACATATGTCTCATCTGAAACAGTGAGTACTCAGCCCCAGGTCACTGCTCCTTTTCAGGAAGTTCAGCTCAGTGTTGCTGAATCTTTTCTCTCCGACCCCCCTCTCTCCCTCCCTCCCTCCCCCCTCTTACTCAGCATTGAAATTCAGATATTCATTCATTACCTACGTTGTTTCATAAACCCTTCCAATGCCCCTGTCAGGCAGGTGCTGTTACCATCATCAGTGTTTGAACAGGTGAGAAAACTGTGGTGCACATTGGTTTAGTAACTGGCCCAAGTCAACAGCTGGGAAGTGCGAAGGGAGGACTTGAAGCACATTATACAGGAAGGATGAAGCATATGAGGACTCTTTGGACTATATTCTAAATTTTTCTGTATATTTAAATCTGTTCTGGGACTTCCCTGGTGGTGCAGTGGATAAGAATCCGCCTGCCAATGCGGGGAACACGGGTTCAAGCCCTGATCTGGGAAGATCCCACACGCCACGGAGCAACTAAGCCCGTGCGCCACAACTACTGAGCCTGCACTCTAGAGCCCGAGAGCCACAACTACTGAGCCCACGGGCCACAACTACTGAAGCCCGCGCACCTAGAGCCCGTGCTCCGCAACAAGAGAAGCCACCGAAATGAGAAGCCCGTGTACCACAACAAAGAGTAGCCCCCTCTCGCCACAACTAGAGAAAGCCTGCATGCAGCAATGAAGACCCAATGCAGCCAAAAAAATTAAAAATTAAATCTTAAAAAAAAAAAAAACCTGTTCTAAACAATAAAGTCTATTTAAAATTAAAACAAAAAACACATAGACTCTGGAGTCTGTCTACATTTCCCTCTGTGACTTCCTCAGGGTCACAAGTACTGCTGTGTTCTTCAGCTGCATCTCACAGACTCCCTAGAGTACAGCCACTTCTGCCATGAAAGAACCATTCAGTGAACCATTTCAAACATGCAGCCCCATTTTCCTAGTAGTGGAAATAACTGAAGATCACCAAAATGAGAACAAGCAAAGGCTTGTCAGGAGTCAGCTTCCATGGCTTGCATTTGACTGAGATGTAAAGGCAAGCAGAGGATTGGAAAAGCTTTATAGCTGAAAAAGAAGCTTCAGGTATGCCCTGATTGGAGGCTGTTGGCATGGGGAAGATGTATGCAGGCCAACTAGGAGTGGGGAATTCTATTTAATTAAAAGTACATATTTGGCTTTCTCCAGTTGGCCCTAAATTGGAATTGGGGCAAAAATTAGGAAAGCTATCAGCTATTAATGAAGCCTTGGTTATTTGGGACCAATTGCTATAAGGGTTATTGTTTGGCTTTCTGGACTAGTTGCTACAGATAGTAGTTTGACTTCCCAGACTGGCTACTCTAGATAGAACATTGGCTTCCTGGGCTGGTTGATGCATGTTGTGGGTGAGAGTTCTGTTTGTATATCTATCTGGCCATTGTTCCTTTATATATTTGTTCTCTTATAGGGGAAGAATCTAAACTGTTTACTCCTTCATACTCCAGCTATAATTCATTGTGTAGGGGGCTGTGTCCCTGCTGTCTGGACCAGAGACCTGGAAAGGACCAGCTGCTTCATGAATTGTTGGCTCAGCAGAAAGGGAAGGCTGGCTCCGTTCCAGGTGGTTGAGGGCAACTGCCTGTGGTTAAATAGGCTGAGTTTCTCCGTTGGCACAGTGAAAGGAAAAAGAGGGGAAAGAGGTGCTGGGAGGGAAAACTTGACCTTAGAGGGCAGAAGGGGGAATATTGGAGGACTGAATCAAGAAGACAGTTTCTTTTATGCTCAGAACAGCTGAAAGCCTGAGGGTACAGAGGGTCCAAAATTCGATATAGAAAGCAACTGTCATAGTAATGGGCAAGAGAAGAGAAAAGCAGTGGAAGAGATTAACCAAACTAAGTGTTGGTTCTCGAGCTTATCATGATTCTTGATGATGGTGAATAACAAGCTATGTTTGCAAAGGCAGTTCAGACAAAGGCAGATCATATGGTGGCCTATATGGTATAATCAGTGTATACAGGATAAGGTAGACAGGATGTTAACAAACAGGAATCACCTGTGCAGTCTTTAAAAGCTACAAATGCCCAGGCCCCACCCCTGGAGCTGTTGATTCAGTAGGTCTGGGTAAAGGGTCCAGCATCTTTCTGTTTTTTGCCAAGCCCCACGGTTGAATCTGATGCACAGCCTGGTTTGGGAGCCATTTGCTTAGGCCAAATTCTCTTCTTTAATAACATCTTATTGTAACAGTTACTTAACTGTAGTGACTCTACTTAATTCTATCTTTAAACACATTCTACCTATTAATCATTAAATCACTTATATTTTATTGTTATTGAAAATGGTGTAATCACAAGGTAATATATTCTCTGGTTGATGTTGATGATTTTATGGCTTTATAATGAAAGTAGGACCACTGTAGAAAATGCCATTATCTTATACTACCTCAAAGACATAACGTATATGCAGAGCCTCTGGTGACAACTGATTTCATTACATTACCTTAAACTAGTGTTTAAATTGTTTGGAGCAGCTCACACTGTAAAACCTCTCAACACTTCAATGAGAGAGGAACCCTGCTTACAGATACTATGTAATAGGTTGTATTCAATTTTCTTCCTCTCAAAAAGGGAAAGAAAATTATCATAAAAATTATTATTAATCACTTTAAAACAAATTAGATGTAAAATCACATTAAATATGCATTTGAATATTTAGTAAAGATTTAAAACAATAATAATTACCACCATCTTTTGAGTGCACACTATTTGCTAGACACTCTGTGCTAAGCACTTTACATGGATTATCTCATTATTTATCACAAAAACTCTGAGACAGGTACTCTACCTATTTCCATTTTATAGATAGGAAAACTGACTCTCAGAGGATTTAGGTAACCTGCCTCAAATCATAGTCTAGTATGTTGCAGACTAGGATTCTAACCAGATTGTCAGACTCCAGAGTCTATGTTGTTGTCTTTCTTGAATTTTAAATAGACTTTATTGCTTAGAACAGTTTTAAAGTGACAGAAAAATTTAGAAGATTGTACAAAGCGTCCTCATATATTCTGTCCTTCCCATATACTCTGTACCCAGTTTCCCATTATTAACATCTTACATTAGTATGGTACATTTGTTACAATATTGATACATTATTATTAAATACAGTTCATACTTTATTCAGATTTCCTTCGTTTTTACCTCAAGTCCCTTTTGTCTTCCAGGATCCCATCTAGGATATCACATTTCACACATTTCATTTAGTTATCATGTATCCTTTGGCTGCCTTTGGCTGTGATAATTTCTCAGACTTTTCTAGTTTTTGATGACCTTTACAGTTTTGAGGGGTACTGGTCACTACTGATCAGTGCTGATCTACTGTTGTGTAGAATGTCCCTCAATTGAGATTTGTCTGATGTTTTTCTCATAACTAGACTGAGGTTGTGGATTTGGGGAAGGCAGACCACAAGAGGTAGAGTGCCATATTCGTTACATCCTGGAAGGGGAACACACTGTTTACATGACTGATCACTGTTGACGTTAACCATGGCTGGAGTAGTGTCTGTCAGGTTTCCACACTGTAAAAGCGGTCTTCCTCTGCGCCCCCTCCCACCCCTTTCCATATTATGCCCTTTGGAGGGAAGTCACTATGTGTGGCCCACACTTAAGGAATAGAGAGTTATGCCTCCCCTCCCTGAAAGTGGAGTAGAACCCATGTTCTTCTGACCACCATGTCATTTTTCACATCTTACAATGTTCTGTCTAGATCAAACTTCTACTCTTCAGTTACCACCCCTTTTTCTGTTCCGCTTTATGGTAAAATTCCTCAAAAGGGCTGTTTACTCTCCATTTTCTCCATTCTCCCTTGAACCTGCTCCAATCAGGCCTTCACCCCCCACTGCACTGCTCCATTGAAATTCCTCTTGTCCAGAGTCACCATGGCTAAATCCGACAGTCAGTTCTCAGTCTTCATCTTATTTGACACAGCTGATCACTCCTTTCTCCTGAAAGCTTTACTTCCCTTCTAGAACATTACACTCTTTATTCTATTCTGTTCTTACAGGTTCCTCGTTCTCTCTCTCATCTCTTAGAATGCCCCTGGGATTAGTCCATGGACCTCTTCTCTTCTGTTTATCTACTGTACCCACTATCTTGTCATTGCCATCTGTGTGCTAATAACTCCCAGATTTCTTGCCAGGGTCTCTCTCTTGAACATCAGCACCATCTACCTAGTCCATCTATTGGCCTACTTGACAGACATCTCCAACTTAACAGTCCAGAAGTACTGCCTTCCCCCAGAGTTTTTCCCCATCTTAGTTAATGGCAACCCCATCCTTCATTTTTTCAGGCCAAAATTATTAGTCTTCTGTGACTTCTTGCTTTCTCTCACAAACCACATCCTGTGTCTCAGCAAATGCTGTTCACTCTGCCTTCAGGATCTATTTAACAATCTGACCACTTCTTATCACTGTCACCACAGCCATCCTTGTCCAAACCACCATCAGATTCCACCTGGTTAATTTCAGCAGTGTTCTAACTGGGGTCCTTGCTACTGCATCTGCCCACCTCAAGTTTCTTTTCAACACTGCAGCCAGTGAGCCTGTTTAACATATGAAGCACCTTATACCATTATCCTATTCAGAACCATCCAGTAGCTTCCCATCTCACAGTAAACACCAAAGCCCTACATTGCTTTTCTCACTTCTTTCTTCTTCTTTGTTCAACTCCAGATAAATTGGCCTCCGTGGACATTCAAGGAATGTTTTTCCTGTAGGTAACCTTGAGGCTTACTTCTTCACATCATTCCTGATTTTGATTAACTATTTACACACCCTAACTATGCTTTTAAAATTGATACCTCTGTGCTCCCTTATGCTCTTTCACTGCTTTATTTTTCTCTGTGTCACTTATCATTCCTCATATACTTTATATATATACATACGTCTATATTTCTTTGTTTATTGTCCATCTAGAAATAAGCTTCATGAGGGCAAGGATTTCTGTTTGCTTGTTTTCTGCTTATTCCTCTAGGATCTAATATGGTACCTGGTACAGAGAAGGTATGCACTAAATATCTGTTGACTGAATGAATTAATGAATGAACAGATGTCTGTTAAACATTCTTTTTGGGCAGAATCTTAGACAAAGTTTATACTAGATACAATGTCATGGCCCCTGCGTGCAAGAATTTTCCAATTTAACATAGGCAACAGAACAATAGAGATGCTATAAAGTTTAACAAGGGAAGGAAGTATGGGAAAATAGTACTGATGACTCCCTGAGTGTGGAATTGTACAGCTTCTGAGTTCCAGACTGAAAGACTGGTGTCTTCTTCACTTGTCTCCCAGAAGTCATTAAAGTTTGATCCTTCCCTGGGTCTGGGATTGAGAGAGCAGGACAGATGGAAAGATCTCTGAAAAATCATGCGCAGGCCTTCCTGTTTATCAAATAGGAGTCCTACTCATGTAGGGGGTAAAAAGTACACATAAGCTTAAGTATGGACAAATATTATTTCTTGTAAAATGTATGACCTAGTGGGTGTTAATGCTATGGTCTGTAAGAGGAGTTGAGCTAAATTATGCTTTTGAGTTTTGTTTTACTTTTTTAGGAATTAAAAACATCTTTTAAATCCTCAAGTTTTTTTTTGTTTTTTTTTTTTTAATTGCCTAATTTGTTTGTGTGCTTTGTGGGGGGAAAAAAAAAGCCATCTTTTCCTCTTCCCATTTTGTTATCTCAAAACAAACTTTGCAAGAGCGCAGACAGTTTCCTAGGGGTTTTGGCATGTGGTTATATGCAAATACAAAGATTCCAAATAGGGTATGTTGCGTTATTCTAAAAAACCCCTTCATAGACATATTTGCATGTGGAGAGTGATTTCTACAGCTGAATTCCCCAGCGTTAGCACTCCTAGATAGTCCTGCCCTCTCAAAACAGAGCCCTGAGAACCTTTGAGCATTGAATGATTATTAAGCTGTCACTATTTTCAGATCAATTTATTTCTGGACTTCTCAGGTCAACTTTTTTGGCTTATATTATGCCAAGATGTCTTTCACACAAAAAAATTGCCTTCCAAAAAATGATTTTAAACTGTGTTTAAGTACAGCATATTTTTCCTGATTTATCTTTTCATGTAGAAGGCTCTTCACTTTTACAACACAACAGTCATTGGGAAGTTCACTCTTTGTTTAGGACTATTAATAAATAAAGATCTACATTCCGGCAGGAACAAGTAAGGAAGGACTAGAGAAAACTTTGCACGTTGAAGAATATAACAGGAATTAAGGGTTTGCATTCCTGTCGCATCATATTGAAGCTATTGTTTTACAGAATTTGATCTAAATGAATTATACATTTTATGGATGCTAAGAATACTCTTTTAGTGGTGTTTCTATTCCCGATGCATCATCATTGGAGAAAAGCTATTAAGATTGTACGGTGAATCACCAGTTAGGGAAAGAGAAAACATCTCATTTCCAGTCCTGGAAGCAACCCATGCTTTCAGGATCCATTTTCACTGAGCTGGGTCAGTTTCAGCACTGTCAACTATGTACTCTTGGAAAATGCCTTTGTCTAATCTAGCTTTCCTTAGACTTAGTGCAAACTCAGAAACCTTTGCCCCCGGGGTCAGTGTTAGGGAACTGTAAAAACCTCAGCTCATTTGGCATCTGTTCATTCACCCTGCAGCTAAATCTTAGAGATGTGCTCAAGGGAATCATGGCCTGTTGCAATTTTTTTGTTTTTCAACATACGTAGTGGATTTATTTTTATTTTTCTTATTTGTTTATTTTTTACATCTTTATTGGAGTATAATTGCTTTACAATGGTGTGTTAGTTTCTGCTTTATAACAAAGTGAATCAGTTATACATATACATGTGTCCCCATATCTCTTCCCTCCTGCATCTCCCTACCTACCACCCTCCCTATCCCACACCTCTAGGTGGTCACAAAGCACCGAGCTGATCTCCCTGTGCTATGCGGCTGCTTCCCACTAGCTATCTACCTTACTTTTGGTAGTGTATATATGTCCATGCCTCTCTCTCGCCTTGTCACAGCTTACCCTTCCCCCTCCCCATATCCTCAAGTCCATTCTCTAGTAGGTCTGTGTCTTTATTCCTGTCTTACCCCTAGGTTCTTCATGACATTTTTTTTTTCTTAAATTCCATATATATGTGTTAGCATACGGTATTTGTCTTTCTCTTTCTGACTTACTTCACTCTGTATGACAGACTCTAGGTCTATCCACCCCATTACAAATAGCTCAATTTCTTTCTTTTTATGGCTGAATAATATTCCATTGTATATATGTGCCACATCTTCTTTATCCATTCATCCGATGATGGACACTTAGGTTGCTTCCATCTCTGGGCTATTGTAAATAGAGCTGCAATGAACATTGTGGTACATGACTCTTTTTGAATTATGGTTCTCTCAGGGTATATGCCCAGGAGTGGGATTGCTGGGTCATATGGTAGTTCTATTTTTAGTTTTTTAAGGAACCTCCATACTGTTCTCCACAGTGGCTGTATCAATTTACATTCCCACCAGTGGTGCAAGAGGGTTCCCTTTTCTCCACACCCTCTCCAGCATTTATTGTTTGTAGATTTTTTGATGATGGCCATTCTGACCGGTGTGAGATGATATCTCATTGTAGTTTTGATTTGCATTTCTCTAATGTTTAATGATGTTGAGCATTCTTTCATGTGTTTGTTGGCAGTCTGCATATTTTCTTTGGAGAAATGTCTATTTAGGTCTTCTGCCCATTTTTGGATTAGGTTGTTTGTTTTTTTGTTATTGAGCTGCATGAGCTGCTTATACATTTTGGAGATTAATCCTTTGTCTGTTGCTTCATTTGCAAATACTTTCTCCCATTCTGAGGGTTGTCTTTTGGTCTTGTTTATGGTTTCCTTTGCTGTGCAAAAGCTTTGAAGTTTCATTAGGTGCCATTTGTTTATTTTTGTTTTTATTTCCATTTCTCTAGGAGGTGGGTCAAAAAGGATCTTGCTGTGATTTATGTCATAGAGTGTTCTGCCTATGTTTTCCTCTAGGAGTTTGATAATTTCTGGCCTTACATTTAGGTCTTTAATCCATTTTGAGTTTATTTTTGTGTATGGTGTTAGGGAGTGTTCTAATTTCATTCTTTTACATGTAGCTGTCCAGTCTTCCCAGCACCACTTATTGAAGAGGCTGTCCTTTCTCCACTGTACATTCCTGCCTCCTTTATCAAAGATAAGGTGACCATATGTGCGTGGGTTTATCTCTGGGCTTTCTATTCTGTTCCATTGAACTATCTTTCTGTTTTTGTGCCAGTACCATACTGTCTTGATTACCGTAGCTTTGTAGTATAGTCTGAAGTCAGGGAGCCCGATTCCTCCAGCTCCGTTTTTCGTTCTCAAGATTGCTTTGGGTATTTGGGGTCTTTTGTGTTTCCATACAAATTGTGAAATTTTTTGTTCTAGTTCTGTGAAAAATGCCAGTGATCGTTTGATAGGGATTGCATTGAACCTGTAGATTGCTTTGGGTAGTATAGTCATTTTCACAATGTTGATTCTTTCAATCCAAGAACATGGTATATCTCTCCATGTATTTGCATCATCTTTAATTTCTTTCATCAGTGTCTTATAATTTTCTGCATACAGGTCTTTTGTCTCCTTAGGTAGGTTTATTCCTAGATATTTTATTCTTTTTGTTGCAGTGGTAAATGGGAGTGTTTTCTTGATTTCACTTTCAGATTTTTCATCATTAGTGTATAGGAATGCCAGAGATTTCTGTGCATTAATTTTGTATCCTGCTACTTTACCAAATTCATTGATTAGCTCTAGTAGTTTTCTGGTAGCATCTTTAGGATTCTCTATGTATAGTATCATGTCATCTGCAAACAGTGACAGCTTTACTTCTTCTTTTCCAATTTGGATTCCTTTTATTTCCTTTTCTTCTCTGATTGCTGTGGCTAAAACTTCCCAAACGATGTTGAATAAGAGTGGTGAGAGTGGGCAACCTTGTCTTGTTCCTGATCTTAGTGGAAATGCTTTCAGTTTTTCACCATTGAGGATGATGTTTGCTGTGGGTTTGTCATATATGGCCTTTATTATGTTGAGGAAAGTTCCCTCTATGCCTACTTTCTGCAGGGTTTTTATCATAAATGGGTGTTGGATTTTGTCGAAAGCTTTCTCTGCATCTATTGAGATGATCATATGGTTCTTCTCCTTCAATTTGTTAATATGGTGTATCACATTGATTGATTTGCGTATATTGAAGAATCCTTGCATTCCTGGAATAAACCCCACTTGGTCATGGTGTATGATCCGTTTAATGTGCTGTTGGATTCTGTTTGCTAGTATTTTGTTGAGGCTGTTGCACTTTTAAAAAGGAAATTCAGAAATTAATAAAAAGAAAAATGGGGAATAGAATTATGTCGGAAAGCTGACATCCCCTGGAACTTGAAAGGTTAACTCCAGATTTCCTTAATAGTTATAAACTGTTCCTTTCCTACTATGAGAATTGTGAGCCATGAAATGTTTATACCTTTTTATGTGCAAATACTGTATATGAGACTCCTGCTGCTATTGCCGCCAGATGGATCTTCCAAAAACTAAAGCTTCCATCTTTGCATCACCTCCTCAGAAATCTTAGATTGGCCCCGTTTACTTTCAGGGAAAAATTTTAAGTTACACTGACACTCAGGGCCTCTGTCTGTCATTCAGCAGATACATATGGAACGTCTGCTATGTGCTGAGCACATTCCTATGCAGGTAACACGGAGACTTCATGGAGCTTGTTCACCTTTTCTTTAAGTTGAACCCTCTGCTCTAAGCATAGTGGTCTCCTCTTTGCCCCCTCATGCCCTTTTCTTCATTTCTGGAGCAACTCTCCATCTGACAGGCTCTTCCCTCTTCCTTCATCTGACTGAAACCTTGCCCCAGCCCCCTGCTGTTGCAGAGTCAGCTGATGTCCCACTACCTCATGCTCCTTCCCGGGCTGTGGTAGCCCACACGGACTTCTTCTTTCTTCACCCCTGTTAAATTACATGCATGTCTTATCTCACAGAGTCAAAGTGGAAAGAGAACTGTTTTAATAAGGGAAAAAAAAAGTCCTGCTGTGTGTTACATAAATTGTTAATTTATATGGTACATTATGCCTCTATAAATGTTAGCCAGTTGACTTACTAACAAAGTAGAAATCCAAATTTTCCCTTTGCTGAAATTTGATATTTAGCATTCCCTTATTGGGACGTTCATTTGGAGACTGGGAAGTGTTTTAAAGACTGGAGGTGTTTTAAAGTCAGTGCTTATGTAATCAGCAGGCCAGCAAAGGGCAACTAAATTTAGTGTCTGTTTTAGGAGGGACTGTTTGTCGAAGGACATTAACTGATGAGAAGTTTGAGATTGCTCAGTGAGGCTGTGACTTGTCTGGAGTTGTTCTATAGGTTGGTGATAGATCCGCCACTAAACCCACGTGTTCCTGCATATATCCAGGGGGCCACGGTGATGTCTGGACTGGTGACTTTTCTCATTAGAAGTCAGCATAGTCTGTGGGGCTCAGAGTTTATTCTTTTGTCTTGTTTTCTAATCGTAACTCGAGTGATTTTTTTTTCTCCCCAGGGTAGTATACCCTATCCAGTTATTTCTTAAGAATTGGCCTCTCTTTAGAAATACTCATAGTTTTAAACTTGGCTCAGGCTCCAGAAACCACCCCTCTAGGAAGCCTTCCATGATGCCCCATCTTTAGTTAGGGACCCTTCTTCGTGCTCCAGTCACACGTGCTATGTGCAGTTACTGCACTGTTGCACACGGTAGATGCTCAACAAACGTTTGAATTACACTGATATACAGTATTTCCTCCAAGAGCTTTTAGAAAGAGTTAAAGGGTTCATAAAAATGTGCCTCAACCAAATAGGCAGATGACATCATCCAAAAATACTTTAAAATAGAGTTAGCGTGTCTTGCCAACTATATTTGCTTTGAAGGTTCCCTTCTGTTTTTTTTTCAGTGCTACTCTATCTAAAACATATTGGCATTTGGACAGTCCTTGCCTCTTCATGAGACATCATCTCTACAAAGAGATGTAAAAGGAAGATATTCTTGCCAGAACTTAAAATATGGAAGAAGGGCAAAAACGTTCCAACTTAATGAATGATATCATATATTTTGTAGTAACTGTTTTCCCCCTACAGCCTAAGCAGGCATTCATATTGAATGTTTCAACTTTATCTTCCCTTGTTTGACATGTACTTACCAGAGCAGCCACTTCCTTTCACTCTTTTCGGGTATAAGATGTGACTGAAATAACAAAATACTCTGACTTCCCTGGTGGCGCAGTGGTTAAGAATCCACCTGCCAATGCAGGGGACACGGGTTCAAGCCCTGGTCCAGGAAGATCCCACATGCCACGGAGCAACTAAGCCCGTGCGCCACGACTACTGAGCCTGCACTCTAGAGCCCGCGAGCCACAACTACTGAGCCCGCGTGTCACAACCGCTGAAGCCTGTGCTCTAGAGCCTGTGCTCCCTAACAAGAGAAGCTACCGCAATAAGAATCCTGCGCACCGCAACGAAGAGTAGCCCCCGCTCGCTGCAGCTAGAGAAAGCCCACACACAGCAGTGAAGACCCAACACGGCCTAAAATAAATAAATAAATAAATATTTTAAAAATAAAACATTCAAGATAAAAAACTTTGTATGTATTAGGTTAGACTAAGTTATACTGCAGTAAAAAACAAAACGAAAAAAAAACCCACCACTAAATCTCAGTGGTTAGCATAACAGAAACTTACTTTTGACTCATGGGAAGAGCACTGAGAGTCCAGGGCAGCTGATCTCCATGTGGTGGTCCAGCATCTTGGGGCACCTCCATCTTGACATGTGCTTCTACCATTGCTGTGACAGGGATGGGAGCCTGGTGAACTGCACCCTAGCTCTTCAGCGTTTCTGGCTGGAAGAGACACGTAGGCGTAACCAACCTAGAGCAAGAAAATATCATCCTCTCTGATGGGGTAGAGGACTAGAAATATTGGTGGGTACTAACAATGTCTACCAAGTCCATTTTTTTGCTCCGAAATAGGGGCAATAATGGTATCATATTGTGATCCCTTTCAGCTTTTAGGATTTACTTACAGTCTCAGCAGGAACATAAAACTGAAGGAAACAAAAAAAAAAAAAAAAAAAAAGGGCTTCCCTGGTGGCGCAGCGGTTGAGAGTCTGCCTGCCAGTGCAGGGGACGCGGGTTCGCGCCCCGGTCCGGGAGGGTCCCACGTGCCGTGGAGCGGCTGGTCCCGTGAGCCATGGTCGCTGGGCCTGTGCGTCCGGAGCCTGTGCTCCACAACGGGAGAGGCCACAACATTGAGAGGCCCGCATAACAAAAAAAAAACAAAAAAAAAAAAAACTGAAGGAAATTGAATAGTCCAGCAAACCCTTGTAGGACTGAAAATATGGGGGCAAGGGCTGCCATATTAAACAGAAGACATTTGCCTTTCTGATATCTTTGTTCAAAGACTGTAACTGGTGTAGTAGTTTCTTAAGAAATTTTTAAAACCTGTGGAGTCTGAAACAGACTGAACAAAAGATAGTTCCCTAGGGCTTATTGCTCTTCTCAGAGCTGAGAACCTGTTTGTCTTATAAAAGGACATCAGCCTTTGGAGAACATCATTGTTGGAAAAGTGAGCCCTTCCATGAGGTTACCTTGATTCCTCTTGGAGGTCAGCTTCCATATTTGTGTGTGGTAGAGGGAGAGGGGCCGATTCCCACAACCAGTGACAGTGATGTGTTGCAGGTCCCCACAACCACTCTCAGGTGACAGTTGGATTTTATCTATAGATCTGTATCTGGCTGCCTGAAATTTTAAGACTCTGGAGGATAAAGGTTTGAGGGGATGCTGCCATCACCATCACCAGCCCTCAAACACATTGCTAATTTCAGTACTCAGGATGGCTGGCCTAATCCGGGAGTACTGTCCCAGGGACAAGAAAGCTATTCTTTCCATCTGTCATTTGCTTGCTTTCTTCCTCCTTTGCCTTAAAATACACTTTAAAATTTGGGAATTATGCAGAAAGGCCGTGTAATATCTTACCTGAAGAATCCTATTATCTCAGGGTGCCAAATCAACTATACTCCAATAAAAATTGTTTAAAAAGTCATATACTTCCAGTACAGCTTTAAGGTATTTAAAGGACCCTAAATAAGTCATATACACTGTTTTCGAGTAATTAAAATCCTGTTATCCCAGTAGAACATTTCCCTGACCCTACCCAGATAATAACTTTTAATTGCTCAAAAATGTTCAGCAAAGACAGTCTAGAACAAAAAAAAATTTTTTAACATCCTTATTGTAGTATAATTGCTTTACAATGGTGTGTTAGTTTCTGCTTTATAACAAAGTGAATCAGTTATACATATACATATGTCCCCATATCTCTTGCATCTCCCTCCCTCCCACCCTCCCTATCCCACCCCTCTGGGTGGTCACAAAGCACTGAGCTGATCTCCCTGTGCTATGCGGCTGCTTCCCACTAGCTATCTATTTTACGTAGAAAAATTTTAAACAGCGTTTCATATAAGCTTCAGCAAATGAACCTAACTATATTATCAGTGAGTAACCACACTGAAGAGAATGAGAGAGAAAAGAACTAACCTAAGTAACCTTGGAAAACAGGCTCTTCCCAGAATACCCTTAGCCTGAGGACAAAGACAAGTGTGCACAAATGCTGTAATTTGATTAGTTAATGTGTTCCTCACAGGGCTACGGGTTAGCCATTCTGAAAGTACTTTATGTACGTAGTAGAACTGAACAAACAAGCAAATATATTGTGGATAATGAGAGCAAAGTTTCTCACTGTGTGAGAATGAAGTTATATAAGTGAGAAAGGTCTAAAATGTGCCATATGATATTGACTTGGATCAGAGGCATCAGTTAAAAATCATGGTTTTTAACGTGTGTACAGACAGAAATACAGATGCATGAGTGAGAGCACATACATATATTTCCCACCTCTGTCTGCTTGAAAGACCTGGCAGCAGTGAGCACATCTAACATCTAAGGTCTTGCTTTTTAAACACCATTATCCAATAAAAGGAATCAGGACTCCTTGGAAAAGTAATTATATCAAGGGCTGGGGCAGGGGGAATACAAAATGAGCCTAGAGCATCTTGTAAAGCCAGAACAATAAGAAAGTGTTCCCAAAATGGTAGAGCTTGTCAAAAGAATGCAGGAGCAGCCTGAATGGACAAAGCTGGAGCAATTTTAGCAACAAAATAAATAATGATACTATTGGATTTTAACCTGTAGAGTAAAATAAATATCCATGAGTCCACACTGATATAAATAAATTAATTACCTAAATAAATGGGGAAGAAGAGATAATACTTTTTTACAGAAGAATTGCAGTTAACGAACATAGAAGGAAAAAGGGAAAATTGAAAAATACCATTAAGCAAACCCCACAGTAATAATTATGATAAACAAGAACCATAGATAGATGCAGATATTTTTAGGCAAAATCTGAGAAGCAGGTTGCTTCCATAGTCTCAGAGTATCTCCCCCAACATAGTTATTAGTTAAAAATAATTAATAATAATTTTATAGTGGAGAAACCTGCAGACATCACCTTAACCAAGGGATCAAGGTTAACATCACCAGTGATAAGACATGGACATCATGAACCTCTTGATATTATGCATCGAGAAGGATACAACAGCATTTCACTGTCCTTAAAGATAAGGAAAAACTGAGGAACATCAGATTAGTGGAGATTAAGGAGAAGGAACAAGTAATTGCAATGTGAGAAACTGGATAGGCTCTTAGAACAAAAAAAAAGACATCAGTAGAAAAACAGGTGAAATTAGAATAAGGTCTTCAGTTTAGTAATCTCTGGGTCTGATCTTTGTACCATGGTTACGTAAGATGTTAACATTAGGGGAAGTTGGGTGAGAAATACATGCTAAAATTAGTTCAAAATAAAAATATAAATAAAATGCAACAGAACATATAAGGTACACACATAAAAACAGGGATTCCAATAGAAGTAAACTATTCTTTGGTTCTTCCTATTACAATTTCCACAGCGGAGCGACTTTCAAGCAGCTGGCTGGATGTTCGTCACATTGAAAAATATGTAGACCAGGGTAAAAGTGGAACAAGAGAATTACTTTGGTCCTGGGCACAGAAAAACAAGACTATTGGTGACCTTTTACAGATTCTCCAGGAGATGGGGCATCATCGAGCTATCCATTTAATTGCAACTTATGGTAAGCATTGATTCTAACGATACGGCTCTTACTCAATTTTATATGAATTGTAACTTGTAAATATTGTATTTTATCTAAGACATTGACTGGTCATGCTGTATGTCAGTGATTCCTTACCTGTGACTTTTATCTGAAGCGGGATTTGCAGCTTCACACTTTTGTGTCTGACACTTTCTTTTCTTATTGCCTAACTTATACAACACATTCCCTTCTACCACTTTATAGTTTGGTTTTTAAAAAATATTTATTTACAAGCTACGCTTCTTAAAATGTTTCATTCTCACTTAGTTAAGAGAATCAGCTCTCTGTCCAAAACTCTGACTCTCTGAGTCATAAACATGACCAGAACCACAATATGAGTAAAATACAAATAATGCTATAATTTGTTTTACCGTATGATTAGAAGTTAAAAATAATTGGGTTCCCCCCCCGTATTTTAGTGCAGATGATACCTCCAAAATAACCCTGGGATTTCTCTATTGTCTTCACTGCTGTTTTCATGCCATGGCTTTCTAACTTCTAACCTGTTTACTGTCCGTTTCACAGTGGCTTGATTCTTCCCTCTCTTTGACTTCTCTTTCTGATGCTGTGTCATGCGTTACATTTATAGTAACCTGATAAATAAAGCTCATGAAGTTTTCTCTGTTCACTCTTTGTCAATAAAATAATCTCCCAATGTCACCTGTTCTGTTTATTCCACTTTAGATTCATTGACTTCAACAAGAATGATCTTGAGTGATCTTGGGTCTTATGTTATAGATTCAGGGCTCTTAGGTTGGAAACTCCTTTAAATCAGCAGGCTTATTCTTTGGCTATTTCATCCAGGCATATTTTTAGTTCTGTGTATTTGCACACATGCTCTTTGATAATATATTTTGTCCACTCAAGCCACTGCCTCATCACCTAAAGAAGCTTTGCACACACAAGAAGAAATCCCAAGAGGTTTGTACCAGAAAACTGTAGCTTCAGAATGACTTATTTTATAGGTTTTTCACATTAATAAGGTATTAGACAGTTCCCAATAGGCTTCCACCATGATATTATCTGTATAACTTGGCTAATCCCTTTTTCTGTTGCACACTATTTCTTCACTTAGTTTTTTTTTCTTAATGTTTATTTATTTATTTATTTTGGCCACTCCGGGTCTTAGTTGCAGCACGTGAGTTCTTCACGGCAGCAGGTGGCTCTTTAGTTGTAGCATGTGGACTTCTTTGTTGCAGCATTCGGACTCTTAGTTGTGGCATGTGAACTCTTACTTGCGGCATGCGAGCTCATAGTTGCAGCATGTATGCAGGATCTAGTTCCCCAACCAGGGATCGAACCCCGGCCCCCTGCATTGGGAGTGCAGAGTCTTACCCACTAGACCACCAGGGAAGTCCCTTCACTTAGTTTTTTTTTTTTTTTTGCAGTACACGGGCCTCTCACTGTTGTGGCCTCTCCCATTGCGGAGCGCAGGCTCCGGACACGCAGGCTCAGCGGCCATGGCTCACGGGCCCAGCCGCTCCGCGGCATGTGGGATCTTCCCAGACCGGGACACGAACCTGTGTCCCCTGCATTGGCAGGCGGACTCTCAACCACTGCGCCACCAGGGAAGCCCCCCTTCACTTAGTTTTATACAGCAGAATGTTTCACTCTGAAGCTGACTGATCAGGTGAAATGCAGTGAGTCTCTGGGAGCTGTAAATGTAATGCCTTTTCATTATCTGAGCCTTTTCCAGCCACTGAAACCACCCACGTGACTTGTTGTCCACAGTATAAACTGACACCAATTTGATAGGGCACGGGTATATTTTATACTTCAGTGTTCTGGAATAGATTTCAGGGTGTCTTTTCACACTCTATGTTGTTTATTTATGCAGCGGGGAATTATATGGACAAAAATTCCACATCCTTGGTTGACTCCTAGTCTGTTGCACATGGGAAATTAATTTATTTTTTACAATGTGGGATTAGTTGATTTGTGGAAAGGCAATCAATTACTGCCCTAATACCAGGAGATAGATACATCTGAGATGAAAAGGAGGTTAGTGCTTTGTTCTGAATCCTTTGCTAAGGAAAATAGCATTATTTATTTGCAGTTTGTTGAATTAATGCTTTGAATTATGATCTTAAAAACATTAATTGTATAGCTCGTTGAAAGCAGCCACATGATGATTCATTGGAAACATTTAAATGTAACCTGCTGCACAGGTGTTTTCTATGAGAGCAGCTCACTGAAGTAAAGAGTTGGAGCTCCTAATTGAAATGCATAAAGATTTAGTCTTTCTTTGTTGCTACCATGAACAGAGTTATCACTTATCTAAATAATCTGTTTTTGCCTAGCTTTCCTTAAAATTGTTCCATTTGGTGGGATGGTTTCACCTTAATCACCTTAGCCAAGCCATTTTGAATCTCCCATTTTATATGACAGTGAAGTATTGTCTCTCTTTTTATGTGCAGCAAAAGGACAATGGCTTTTAGTGCCCTTGCAGCCCCCAAACTTCAAATTTTGTTCTACACAACAATACCTTATTCAGGATGTTTGCTATTTCTTGCCTAATTGCCCTCGCTGGAACCTCTAGTATAATGTTGAATAGAAGTGGCAAGACCAACACATTCTTTTCTTGTTCCTGATCTAAGGAGAAAACATTCAGTCTTTCACCATTATGTATGATGTTCACTGTAAGTTTTTCACAGATGCCCTTTACCAAATTAAGGCATTTTTTTTCTCTCCCTAGAGCTTCATCATGATAGATTATTGGATTTTATGAGTTTGTTCATTTTATTAATGTGGTATATTTTTAGATATTAAGCTAACCTTGGATTCCTGGGATGAATCCCACTTGGTCATGGTACCTCATCTTTGTTATATGTTTCTGGATTGAGGATTTTTGCATCTATATTCGTAAGGGATATAGGTCTGTAGTTTTCTTGTGCTATTTTGTGTGGCATTGATATTAGGACAATATTGGCCTCAAAGAAAGATTTGGGAGTTGTTTCCTCCTCTTCTATTTTGGAAGAATGTGTGAAGAACTGGTCTTAAATCTTCTTTAAATGTTTGGTAAAATTTACCTGTGAAGCCACTTGGGCCTGGGCTTTTCTTTATGGGAAGTCTTAAAATATTAATTAAATCTCTTCCCTTGTTACAGACCCATTCAGGTTGTTTATTTCTTCTTGAATTAGTTTTGGTAGTTTGTGTCTTTCTAGGAATCTGTCCATGTCATTTATCTAGTTTTTTGACAAATAGTTGTTCACAGTATTCCCTTATAATTCTTTTTATTTCTGTAAGGTCAGTAGTTATGTCTTTTGTTCTTAATTTTAGTAATTTTGAGTCTTCTTTCTTTCTTGGTCAGTCTAACTAAAAGATTGTCAACTTTGTTTATATTTTCAAAGAACCAGCTTCAGTTTCATTGATATTTCTCTTCTGTTTTTCTATTCTGTTCTTCTATTTCATTTATTTCCACTCCAGTCTTAATTCTTCCTTCCTTCTGCTTCCTGTGGTTTAGTTGTTTCTTCTTTTTTAGTTCCTCAAGGCAAAAGTTTAGGCTATTTATTTGATATTTTTCTTCTTTTTAAAGGTGGACATTAACAGCAATAAATTTCTCTTTAAGCGCTGCTTTTGCTGCATGCCATACGTTTTGGCATGTTGTGTTTTTGTTTTCATCCATCACAAAGTATTTTCTAATTTCCCTTGTGATTTCTTCTTTGACTCATTGGTTATTTATGAGTTTGGTGTTTAATTTTCATGTATTTGTCAATTTCCAAAAAAAAATTTCCTTTTGTTATTGATTTCTACTTTATTTTTTTTTGCACTTTTAAAAAATGTATTTATTTTTATTTATTTTTGGCTTCATTGGGTCTTCATTGCTGCACACGGGCTTTCTGTAGTTGCAGTGAGTGGGGGCTACTCTTCATTGCGGTGCGCAGGCTTCTCACTGCAGTGGCTTCTCTTGTTGCAGAGCAGGGGCTCTAGGTGCGCGGGCTCAGTAGTTGTGGCACGTGGGCTCAATAGTTGTGGCTCACGGGCTCTAGAGCACAGGCTCAGTAGTTGTGGCACACGGGCTTAGTTGCTCCATGGCATGTGGGATCCTCCCAGACCAGGGCTTGAACCTGTGTCACCTGCATTGGCAGGCAGATTCTTAACCACTGTGCCACCAGGGAAGCCCTTGATTTCTACTTTAATTCCATGTAGTCAGAGAATATGCTTTGTATGATTTCATCCTTCCAAATTTATTGAGGCTCATTTTACTACCTAACATGTGATCTGTTCCAGAGAATGTTCAACGTACACTTGCAAAGTATAAGTATATTCTTCTGTTTTGGATGGAATGTTCTATAGATGTCTGTTTGGTCTAATTGATTTATAGTTTTGTTCAAGGAGGCTTATTATTAATTGATTGTATTTTGTTGCTAGTCTTCTAAGCAAAATAATCTAGGAAACATTAGAATACAATTTAAGAAAAACTAGAAGATGAAATAAAACTTCTGAAGTCTGAATCAAAATGTCAGAAGTAACAGCAAAATATTGCAGAGTTTTAATTTTTTGTAGGAAGCTACATAGACTTCCTTAGTTCAGACAGAAGTAATTGTCTTCAATTGGGCAGCATTTGTGGGCATTTGTGATTGCGCGTGCGTGCGCGCGTGCGCGCGCGCGCACACACACACACACACACACACACACTCTCATACTCACTCACCCCTCTAATACCTTATGGCACAAGATGGGATAAAGAGTGAACTAACCGAGAGAGATATAATCCCATAATCGTAAAAAATTTAAATACATGTACAAAAAACTGATAACAACATTGCTTTTTTCCTGTCAGTTCTCTCCTTCATACTTCAGTATTTTTAATGATGTCTAACAATAATTTAAGATAGGTGCTCATGGACTTCCCTGGCGGTCCAGTGGTTAAGACTCCGAGCTTCCACTGCAGGGGGAATGGGTTTGATCCCTGGTCAGGCAACTAAGATCCCACGTGCCGCGCCTCACAGCCAAAAATTAAAAAAACAAAAATACAAACGAACAAACAAGAAAAAAAGATAGGTGCTCATGTTTTAAGTGAACAAAGGTATGTTTGTATATTTGATCATTAGAAAGCTCTTTCACATATGGAAATTTGAAACCGTTCAATGGGAATGAAACTGAGCTTTAGAAATGAACCTTACTAGCAAGGTATTTATTTTCACAGTGTAAAAAAGAAAAAAAAGTTTGTTAAGAACATAACATTTTTTGTATCTATATTCCCTTATTTCTCTTTCAGGGGCAGCCTTGAATCCTTCAGAGCAGAGTCATCAGGGAAAAGGATTTCCGATCACGTTATCCAAGGTAGAGTGTGTGCGCATGGGGAATGACCCTTGAACCCTGTTGCATATATAATTGAGTGTAAGGAATGAAGTTATCAGGCAGAAAAATGCTGTATTTGCAGGTACTTTTTTAAATTCTGGAGAGCTTTAGCTCTCATTCTTGTTCATTTATTTGGGGATTCAGGAAATTGGAGATTTGTAAATGTTTGAAGAGTTAAGAGCTTTGTCCTCTCAGTGATCTGTCAGAGATGAGTCTTAGAACTTTTAAGGGTACTGTAAGTTACGCATTTGTCTTAACTCAGCTTTTAGTTTTCCTGTTCTAGTGTTTTGCATGTTACTGTTAGCTTTTATTAAAGCAAATTAGCGGTGATCATTTTTACAGCAATAGAAGTCATTTAAAATTGACTATAGGGCTTCCCTGGTGGCGCGGTGGTTGGGAGTCCGCCTGCCGATGCAGGGGACGCGGGTTCGTGGCCTGGTCCGGGAAGATCCCACATGCCGTGGAGCGGCTGGGCCTGTGAGCCATGGCCGCTGAGCCTGCGCATCCGGAGCCTGTGCTCCACAGCGGGAGAGGCCACAACAGTGAGAGGCCCGCGTACCGCAAAAAAAAAAAAAAAAAAAAAATTGACTATAACTATGACTTTGATACTTGAGTTTTTACCGTTGGTATGGAATATGTATAGCAGTGAATGCTATTGAATAAAATAGAATAACTTTGCATTCTACTAGCTTTCTTCTAAATTAGATTCCACCCTGTTGCACTGTACAGTCCCAGGGGGAGCTTTGGATTTCTGTTGGGGTTCTGTTCTTTCTAGACTTTATGAAATTGAATTATACTTTAATATGTATTTCTTCTCCTAGGAAACAGCTAGTGTCACAGTGGATAATGTTCTTATTCCTGAACATAATGAAAAAGGTAAGAAAAACAAAACAACTTTTCTTTAAATCATGTTTTCCTTTAAGTGAATTCATGAATTCTTTTAAGTGAAATTTAGAAAGATCCAGTAAACATAATAACTATTCATTAATATGCAGATTCAGGATAAATTTTTCATAGATATCAAAATATTCTCAATTTTGACTGACACATAGTTCTGATAGGTGATACATTATTGTTGTATTAAAAATTCATTGGCCAGTAAAGAGCATAATTGTGGTCTCAGGAGAATTTCATGACATTTGCTATTTTTATGTGTCATAGGAAGACATTTAAAAATTATGTTGGGTTTTATACAGTTTTAGAAATTTTCATAGCAATTATAGAGAAATCTTTAGAGGTGATTGTAGAGCAGTGCTGAAGGTCACTATGAAAATCAGTTATTTTCTACACCAACTTTCCTACTTTATCAGCAGGGCGAATAATTTACTTCTATCTGGGAATCATTCTGATAAACTTTAGTGGCTATTTAAGGCTGCCTAGCCTAATCTTTGCCACTAGATCCGATGCTTCTTTGGTTCAAAAGAGAATTAGAATAGTTAGATAAGTTTGTGGTCCTTTAATGTTTAGCAAAAAAGGTTTAAATCAAACAGACTAAGTGTGCAAATATAGCCAAAATTGGTCTCTGAAGCATTTAGCCAGGCTTTTCCCTTTGTATTTGATTACCTTTGAAATGTTTCCTCCCAATCTCTGCTTTAGATGATTTTTTTAAAAAGCGGAAGCATCTTCCTGATTTACTCTGAGCAAGTTAGTTAGCCATTTAGAGGATTTGGCTTATGAAAGACGTTTCTCCCAGTCATGCTTAGAGAATATTATTTAGTCATATCAAAATTTCTACTTCTATAATTTTTTTTTTTTTTTTACTGGTTTTAGGTTCATAGTGGGTCAGCAGCAATCTGTTGATTTAATGACAGGGAAACAGTCTTGGAAAAGTTTCCCCAACTAAGTTGTCTGGCTGATCTCTTTGGAAAGGTGATAGAATCACAGTGCTTTTGTTTGAATATCTAAAAAGCCATTGGCTCTGTGGGATGGTGGGAGCCAGGCCCAAGTAAATGTACAGAGAGCACATGGTGGGCTCCAGTTTTTGCTCCTGGGCCTTTCTCTGTTGACTTTTCACTGGGCCCTGATTTGTTTCTAGTAGGGAAGTCTTGGTTCTTTATAATGATGGTTGATTCTTAAAAAGAGAAAAAGTAACTTATCTTCTCCCTACTTTCCTTCCTAAGGAATATTGTTTAAATCCTCCATCAGCTTTCACAACGTCATAGAAGGAACCAGAAATTTCCACAAAGACTTTTTAATCGGAGAAGGGGAAATTTTTGAGGTATACAGAGTGGAAATCCAAAACCGAACATATGCCATTAAATTATTTAAACAGGTATGGAAAGAATTACTATCACAGGATATCCATTCCATTTACTGGCTCATATTTCACATTAAAATGTGTCATTTTTCATCAACATTGAAAGGAGGTATACTTGAAAATAAAATTTCATAAATGGAAATAAGATATATGACCTCTGGTGACTGGAGAAATGACTGAGAAATGAATGCCTGTCTTGCAGGAATGTGGAAGTTAAATCCTTCCCCTCCCCAGATGTATGGCCTGAGAAAGACTTTTCTGAAAAGCGTTGTTAGGACCATTGGGACTTTGCTTAAGATGGCCGGATTGTGCTGGTCTGCTCCAGGTTTCCTGGCTTTCCAGGATGGGCAGCGCCCTCTCCATGCAGCTTCACGGGCTAAGCCACAGACTGATATGCGGTGCTACTTTATGAATCATCTTCAGTCGCAGTTCAGGAGAGGGCGAAAGCGGAGGCTTTGGTAGGAGCAGCGCGGCAATGATCGGAGCAGGAGGTTAGAATACAGCTGAGTAGAGCCAGGGAAGCAGAAAGGCTATTGGGGGTCCGACGCAGGAGTCAGGAGGAGATAGGTCTGCGCACGCATACCCAAAGAGCTGTTCTTCATTGTTGGTCCACAGCCAATAAACATTTACTAAACTTCTTTTACGGGCTGCGTGTTGATGAATAAAGCATAGTTACATTCTCCAAGAGTTCCCAGTCTTATGGGGAAAACAGGTAAAGAAAAGATTAAATTGCAGTGTGATAAGCACTTTAGCAGAGATTTGCCCCAAAGGTCATGGGAGCACATAGAAGATAGGCAGAGGAGGGGCTGGCACAGAGTAACCACGCAGTAAACATTTCCTCAGTAAACAAATGGAAAAGTGGATGAAAGGCAGTGACCTTTCAAGTGGATTTTGAAGGATAAGGAGAATTTACCAGGCAGCGAGGGAAGTACTTTCTAGATGGAAGAGATAGCAGGTGCCCAGGCCTAGAGGCACATGCATGAAAGCCTGTGTCTTACTCACGAAGACCAGTTCGTTTGCTGGAGTGGAGTTTAGTGTGAGAGGGTGGGAACGTAGTGGCATCAGATGATACTGGAAAGATAGGTGAAGTCCATGGATGGTTTCTAAGTAGGAGAGTGAAAGGATGAGATTTGTGTTTTGAAGTATCACTTTGATTACCGGTCAGATGATGGACTGGAAGTTGGCAGGGGCACTGGAGGAAAGACGGCAGGAATTAGACTAGAGGTAGAAAGACCTGGCAGAGGGATATTTCAGATGTGTAAACTGAAGTGGATAGGGCTGAAACCTGTATTCTCCAGTTTAATATTAGAATCACCCAGGAAGCGTTTTAAAAACTGAGCTCTGCAGCATCTGGTTGGGTCAGAGTAGTAGTGGTGGTAGGCGTCCCCAGGTGGTTCAGATGTGTGACCTGTGTTGGTAACCGCTCTAAGCCAGGGCAGAGGCAGTGGGGATGGCAAGGGAGGGTACTATGTCTGAAAGATGAGGTGAAATGGAGCAAATCTGGTGATCTGTTAGACAGGGCTGGGGAAATAGGGGAGAAGGAGGGATCGGAGGTGGTTCCAGTTTTGCAGCTTAGATTACAGGGCCTCTTTAAAAAAATCATGAACCCAATTTGTCCATTTCCTCAAACTGCATTTGCCCCACTAATTCTGTATAGACATCTCAAGATTCCTGAGAAGATGACTGTCTAATGAAGAAATGAAACAATGTATTGTTATAACCATTCACCAAGAAGAATGTGGTTACTCTAGAGGTGTCCTAACTGAAGGCTGCTTCTTAGGGCCAGTGTGTCCCTGGCCCCATTTGTACATTCTCTTCTGGTTGAGCCCCAGGGCCACCTCCCCAAAGACTCCATGCGTCTACTTTCCTCTTCTCTCTGCAGCTGCCACCAACTCACACTCCCTCTTGGGAGTATTCTTTCCAGGGGTCTGGCTTCAGAATGGGATGTCTTTGCCCTTTCTGTCCCGAAGACAATGATCATTTCCTTGATTGCTTCCGACCCCTCCAGGATGGTTTTGGTGACCCTCCTCTGTACAGTCGCAGGAAAATACCACTGTCTCATAGTATTGATTTCTTCATCTGCCTCTCCCAGTGGACTGGATGGTTTTCTTTAAGGAGCTTTTATTTATCTTTGTATCCCAGTGCTGTATTACAGAGCCTGGCCTATAGTAGTTGCTCAATAAATGTTTGTTAGGTGAATTGAATGAAGCACATAGGCTGTTTTCATGAATTTAGTTGCTATTCAGTATTAGTAAAAAGGCAGGAGGTAACAAAGTTACCCAAGACCTAGAGCTTGTATAAACTCCTACACACACATACACATACACATCAGGAAAAATGAGATAATTTAATGAAGCCTTAGCCACAGAACATCTTTTACTAGAAATGTAGTTTTGTAACATTGAGACCTTAATTTCGGTAACCTTTCTTAGAGGGACTGAGGCTGGGAACTGAACTTAGGTGTGTTAGATTAGTGCATCCAGCTCACCTGGGGATCTTACAGTGCAGATTCTGATTCAGCACATTTGGGTAGGGACCTGAGACTCAGCATTTCCCACCAGCTCCCAGAGAAGCACAGAACAGACTTTGAGCAGCAAGAGTGCTAGGGTAGCATGAACACAAAAACTAACCCCTTCACTTTTTCAGATTAAGAAAACGAGGACCCCAGGGAGGTTTGGTGACAATAAGTCACAAATAATGAGTGTTAGAGGTGGGCCTGACACCCAGTCCACTCGCTCCCAGGGCAGTGGTTTTTTAAAATGTAAATTCTCATAATGTGGTCCTTGCAGATGATTCGTTAGACTAGTTTATTGTTTCTGACTTCTTGGGTTAACTTGGAAAATAGTTTCCAGGATTCCCGTTGGATTTCTCTCCCTTTGTTCCTGAGGACAGAGAGCTCTAAAAACTCTGCCATGGGACTTCCCTGGTGGCGCAGTGGTTAAGAATCCGCCTGCCAATGCAGGGGACACGGGTTCGACCGCTGGTCCAGGAAGATCCCACACGCCGCGGAGCAACTAAGCCCGTGCACTACAACTACTGAGCCTGCGCTCTAGAGCCCGTGCTCCGCAACAAGAGAAGCCACTGCAATGAGAAGCCCGCGCACCACAACGGAGAGTAGCCCCTGCTCGCAGCAACTAGAGAAAGCCCGCGCACAGCAACGAAGACCCAGTGCAGCCAAAAACTAAATAAATATTAAAAAAGAAAACGAAAACAAAAAAGAACTCTGCCCTGTCTAGCAATTTGCAGACGATAACTGGAGCACACTTACTTTAACCCTTTCCTGGTAGAAGTTAGGAATTTGAGATTCAGAGACACGCAACGATGTCAGGTATATGAAGCCATCGAGAACAGTGGAGGTGCTCCATACAATATTATTGAATTCATTAATTTATTCATATGTCAGGCACCCTGCTAGCTTCTGAATCTTCTTCGAAGTAAGGAGTTATGTGTTTCATTTTCCTAGTGGGCCCATTTTTTCAAAATTAGTACAAAGGTAACCTTGAACCAACAGCCAAATGACCCAAGTCATAAATGCCAAATTATTGAAATCAATTCTAATCAGAATACAACTATCACAACCAGGATTCTTTGAGATCAAGTGGGGAGTTTCTGTCATGGGATTTTCTTTGAATACATATTTTTGAATTCATGTAAATGTGTACAAAATATGGTGAAAGGGTTTGAATATAAAATAGAACAGTATGATACATTTCATGAAAAACTTCTAATTCAAAAGCAGTGGTTCTAAATCTGTTTTGGGATTAATGGATTTTTGAAAGTCTGATGCAAGCTAAGGATCCTCTCCCCAGAAAAATGTTCATATGCATTTATGCCATAAAGTATCTAATTTCAGGGAGACTATAGACCCTAGGTAAGAATCCCAGAAATAGAGAGATCCTTTCCTTATTTTTTTTTCTTGTGTTTCTGTATGATATTTAGGGGAAAACAATGCAATGTAAGAAACAATGGAAGAGCTTTTTATCTGAGCTTGAAGTTTTACTGCTGTGAGTATATTGCTTTGGATTTCTCCACTTGTGCCTGGTTTTCATCTCTGTTCGTCTTTGATTCTACAGCACAGAGCTTGGCATGGTTGGCATTTAATAAATGTGGGTTGGATGTTAGAACATCGGGTAAAATTTTGACATCTGCTTTAGTATATTCCTTGGAATACATTTTAAAATAGACCATTTACATAATTCACTTGAACATATTTTAACAAGAAACTGTCACAAGGAAATGGGTTAAATCATGTGTGACTAACATGACTGAATGTAAACTAATTCTTAGAACTTTAGAATTGTATATATTTTACCATTTCCCCCCTTTCTTAGAGACATTCCAGTCAAGAAACTGTTTCATCAATATAGACCTCTTCTGGAAGAGAGTTTTAGGCAAAGAAATCAAGTGCTTTCGATGCGCACATTATTTTCTGGGAATTCATTCATGAACTTGAAAGTCCTTGGAGACAAACTAAAATGACTTCATTTTCATATATGTTCATATCTGCAGCTGTGCAACCTGTCTCACTGAAGGCCCCTAACCCTATAGAGTTCAGTCATCACCCTTTACAAACAGAAAATGTTCTTTTCAGATGTTTTCTAAACCAATACATGAATTGGGGGGAGAGAGGTATTATCCTAAATCCTTCTCCATTTATACCCAGGACCAGAAATCAAAATGTTAGAGGCTAAGTATAAACACTTAATATATCATTTAGTCAACAAAAAACTAAAACCAAAATTGTAATAAGGTTTTTATATTTAAACTTTATTTCTTTGCTTAGGAATAAATAATAAGTTCAGACAGTTCAAAATTCCAAAAGGGCAAAAGGGTAAGCCAAGAGATTTTCTTCCACTATTCTCATCCAGCCACCTAGCTGATTTTCCCAAAGGCAACAGAGTTATCAGTTTCCTGTATATCTTTTCAGAGATATTTTATGTGCAAGCATATATGTATTTTGTTTTCTTACTTTCCTCTTCTCACACAAGAGGTAGCATGCATACGTTGTTCACTTTGCTCATTTTAGTATTCCACTGTGTGCCGTGCTGTAATGTAATCAACCGTTTTCCTACTGATGGATGTTTAGATTTCTCCTAATCTTTCACTTAAAAAAAAAATGCTACAACAAGAAACCTTTTATATATGTTATTTCAGACCTGTTGGAAAACTTATCTAAGTTTTAATATCGCTTAGAAAACTAAGAAAGCTTCACATAATTATAGGGTCAAATGGTTGTATGTGTTACATGTTACCACATTGTCCTCCAGTAGAAGCTGTACGAATTTACACTTATACCAGTCATATGTTAGAGTGCCTGGTTCCCCATATTCTTGATAACATAGCGTTTATTCTTTTAGTTTTTTCTGATGTGCTAAGTGGAAATGGTTTCTCAGTGTAGTTTAAATTTCTTTTTCTATGATGAATGAATCTTTTCATATATTGAGATGTATTTCCTTTTCCATGAAATATCTGTTAATGTTTTTTGCCCATTTTTTTATTAGGCTGTTGGGTTTTTTCTTAATGGTTTGTAAGAGCATTTTATATATTAGAGAAAATTAGCCCTATTTTTATGTTACAAGATACAAATAATTTTTTACCACATTTTCATTTGTCTTTGCTTATTCTAGTTTTGGCCATGTGGAAACAGTTTTCATGTAGTTGAATTTAATCTATACTTTCTCTTATGGAGTCTGGGTTTTATATTATAGTTTAAAAGGCCTTCCCCACTGAGAGGTTATAAAAGAATTATGCCATTTTTTCCAAGTACTTTTATATTTTCATTTTTTACATTTGTATATCTGATCCATTTGGATTTATTCTGCTGAGGCATTTATGTATTACTTTAGAGAGAATTAACAACTATGACATTGAATATTCCTGGTGTGCCATCATTATCATTTATATTGCTAATATTTCTTTAGTTTTAGGCCCTATACCAAGTACTTCACATGTGTTAATTCTTTAATCCTCACAACAATCCTGTGAGGTGAGTCCTGCTATTATGCCCATTTTGCAGATTAGGAAACTGAGGCAGAGCGTACTTTTTTTTTTTTTTAACAAGATCCAGTTTATTTCCTGAATCATACTCAATCTCCCTCTTCTCAGACATTTGCTAGTAAGTAGGTCAGAGGCAGGCTTCTCCTCTTAGAACATACTGTCTGGAGTGGGTTTAGGGGAGAAGTGCACAGGCAAACAGGCAATTTCAGTAAGTTAACTAATAAGACAAGCAAGTACAGAGCACTGAGGGAGGAGGAAATGCTAATTTGGGGAGGCGGGTGGGCGGCAGAGTAGGTGTCTTGGAAAAAGTAACGTCTAAGCTGAGACCTGAGGATGAGGTTTTTTTGTTTAATATTAAGGGAACTACTTAAGGGATTGTATTATGTGTTTATGTATGTATACTTACACACACCCACACATTGCCTTTCTTGAGGAAGAAGGAATAGAGGGACTCAGAAGGGAGGTATATATATATATATATATATACACACACACAGACACAGACACACATGCACACACACACGTGTGTTTTATAGGTAAGTTTTGCTACTGAAGAAATGTGTAATAGGATTTTTTTTTTTTTTTTTTTTTGCGGTACGTGGGCCTCTCACTGCTGTGGCCTCTCCCATTGCGGAGCACAGGCTCCAGACGCTCAGGCTCAGCAGCCATGGCTCACGGGCCCAGCCGCTCCACGGCATGTGGGATCCTCCCGGAACCCGTGTCCCCTGCATCGGCAGGCAGACTCTCAACCACTGCACCACCAGGGAAGCCCTATAATAGGATTTTATATATAACACCATTTATGGAAAAATAGCTTTATTTATTTTAATATCACCAGGCATGCCTAAGACATAGAAGGTGTTCCATAAATAATTGTTGAATTGAGCTGAGTTCACAGTATGTGTGGTGAATTTCACATGTTTTATATTTCATAGCTGTTACTGGGTTCCATTGGTTTTCACAGTGATGACACACGCCCTCAAGAAATAGAGTTTTTTTAAAAAAGAACCTGAAAAATGTATACGATACTGACACAGAATTCTGGGATTTAAAAATCAGTGATGTGTTTTTCAACATCAAACTTTACTAGTCACATGGGTTTCAGGTAACACTACAAGCTTTCTGAAGGCACTGGATGTCTCTTAACTGTGTGACTGGGGCCTAGTACAGCACTTGACATGGTAGCATTCAGTAAATGGATGAATGAAAACAGTCTTCCGAACTCTTCTATTTTGGTGATTTTAGTTACACATGTATACCTGAAGCAATGAAATGGATAATTTCACTTGTATTATCTTTAATAAATAAGTTATATTGGGTTTCATGTTGATAAAAATAAGTTAATATCAAATATTGTTTTCTATTTGTTGTAAAGTTTCCCAAACCCCAAATCTTAAGAACTCTTTACTTTCTTAAGATGTCTGTCTTATGTTTGGATATTGGCTAATATCTGTCAGAACGCTTTAGACCAATTTGGAAGGCAAATCTGTATCATGTGTCCATTGAAATTCCTTCTCTCTTGGCCAAATTTATATTCTGCTTTATACCTATTCCCCAACCCACCCTACCATCCCCAAAACAGTGTTATTCATTTCCTATTTGAATAAACAGTTTGATGGATTTAAAAAATCTTTTGTTTCAAGGTTCCAACATCCAAACATATTGGAGTTGGCTGCATATTTTACAGAGAGTGAGAAGTTTTGCCTGGTTTATCCGTATATGAGAAATGGATCACTTTTTGACAGATTACAGTGTGTAGTAAGTTATATCTATTACTCTGCCTGATACTCTGACCCTCTAAAGCCCTGAGGCAGCTGCTGAAATACTTGAGCTATTGTGTGTTGTGCAACATGGTGGCCAGAAGAGTTGCTGGGTCCTTACTCCTCATTGATACCATGTCTCAAATGAGTTTACATCAACTACCCTTATTTCTCAGATAATTTTTATTTGTATAACTTTACGCAAAGTACCATTCAGTACAAAGGATAGACATAAAAGTGATAGACACCTTAAAGAGAAGGAACGAGGTTGAATAAATGCCATGGTTTCTCTTTTGTGATGTTTCTGAAAGATAAGTTTTAAAAACTGATTCCAAATTGGTTAAATTTCAATTAAGATGAGAATAAAAATGGATTATTTTCAGTTACCCACACTATTGTGCCACAATAATTTTAAAATCTTGTTTAATGAACTCTTAAACATCTTATTAGCCATATTTCAATTAAAATAACATTAAAATTATTGGGTATTTCCATTGCCTATAAAGGGGCCTAGAACCAGCGTTGGTAGTAGAGGAAAACCTATTTTGAATTAAAAATCGGTTATGGTAAACTACAGTGTTCATTTACCCCCTCTCGCCACCTCCTCATTAGCGTGTATTGGTTTTTACTCAGAAAATACAACCAAACCAACTACTGTTGTCTTTTCAGGGTGACACAGCCCCACTCTCTTGGCACATTCGAATCAGTATATTAATAGGAACAACCAAAGCCGTTCAGTACTTGCACAACACGGAACCGTGCTCCGTCATCTGTGGCAGTATATCAAGGTAAATTATCCCAGAGCTGTAGGTTACAGCTGAAGGCCCCTTTCATCATCATGGATGAGTCGGACTTCACCCTATTTTCTGTCTATAGTTTCCCTGGTGTGTGTGTGTATGTGTTAAGAAATCTCATTGAAGTATTTAAAATCTTACCTCTTAATGAAAACATGTCTACCAAATTTTAAAGGCTGCACTTATATTGCCAATCGGAGAGTTTGTATTATCTTTGGGAATTATTAATGAACAGTGTAGGATAGACAGTTTTGTGTATTTTATTAATTATACCGCACAGCAAACTGTGAAATGAACCTGTATGCATCTCACTTTTTTAAAAAAAGAAACTGAGGTCTCAGGAAAGGTTAAGTGGCTTATACAGGGACTCCTCACAAGATAACAGTAGTGATCGGCAATTTAAATTCTTCCTCCTTGAGTCTCCAGCCTCCTGCCATGCCACTGAGCCCGCTGCCTCCTAGCTGTAGGTACTCACCTGTGACAAGCTGAGCGGCAATCCCAGTGTTCATTTTTGAGACACGTGAGAAAATTAGAAGCAACATCTTCTGTCTTCTTTCTTCTTCAGCAGACATAAAGAATCATTCAAACAAAGAGTATACCCTGTAGCAAACCACCCCCCCCACCCCCACCGCGCTCTGCATTTTTCCTGTGTGCCCTTCATCATGAACCTGTCTCAAAGTAGGTAAATACACCTTTGCTGAATAGCAGGGGAGACTGAATTTAAAAGGCTCTGCCTCTTATGAACCATCACCTAGTATCTTGGGAAAAGCTTTAAGTGCGCCTTCAAGTTGAACCGAAGAGGAACTGATTGCTTACTTTGTTTTTCTGGTGAAGTGAATTTCATATAAAAAGACTCTAGATTTTGTTTTGTCCTGGGGGAGTGGTGGGGGTAGGGTGTAGGGGACACAACCCGTAGGCAATCTGCTGCTGTCGCAGTGTGGCAGTTCATCAACTGCCCGTGGAATCAGTGTAAAATTTGTGCGCCCTCATGGGGCCGGGGACAGAGATGGACAGTGAAAGTCTCAGCGGTCGGTGGAACCAACCCCTAGGTTCCACCTAGTGGAACCTCCCTCTTCCACTCAGCTCTCAGCCAGCTCAGCACTGTAGGTGCTTAAATATACGTTCTAACTGGGTAGATAGATAAATAAATACCTGGAATTTTGCTATACATATTCTTTCTTTGGTTTAAAGTGGCTTGAACTTTTTTTTTTTTTTTTGGTACACGGGCCTCTCACTGTTGCGGAGCACAGGCTCCGGACGCGCAGGCTCAGTGGCCATGGCTCACGGGCCCAGCCGCTCCACAGCACGTGGGATCTTCCCAGACCGGGGCACGAACCCGTGTCCCCTGCATCGGCAGGCGGACTCTCAACCACTGCGCCACCAGGGAAGCCCTGAACTTATTTTTAATCCCATGAAGTAATCCATTAATTTTAAACATTTTCCTTTTGTGTGACTGATTCATTACCTCCTTTCCTGAAAGCAGAGCTTGATAGGAAAGAGGGATGAGAAGGGAGACAGTGTGGAGGTCCTGGTACTTGATGGGAGAGGGGGACAGGGAAGGCCACCGACCAGAGCAAAGGGAACATCAGGATCCCGGCTCTGCCTGAGTCACAAGGCTTTCCCACAGCTGACACTGGGCAGGGAGATTTGCATGTGCCCCTCCAGCATGCCTCTCCTGCTTTTAGGTCAGAGCACAGGCTGTGACCCTCATTTCTGCTTTCTCATCATTGGCAAGTGTCTTCAGGCAAGTTCCCGACACTGGGCAGGGAGATTTGCATGTGCCCCTCCAGCACGGCTCTCCTGCTTTTAGGTCAGAGCACAGGCTGTGACCCTCATTTCTGCTTCCTCGTGATTGGCAAGTGTCTTCAGGCAAGTTCCCAGGAAGTAGGCTCAGAGGCAGAGATTTGCCTGCAGGGGAATTTTTTGAGAATGCTCTCGGGAATAACAAAAGTAAGGGAAGGAGGAGGAAGACAGAATTGGGCAGTTGGAGAAGCTGAGCTGGGATATGGAAGTAGAGGCCTCGGCAGATGCCACGGGGACTGCTGGAGTTGGGGTGGCCCTTAGAAACTATCCCCAGGTGAGGCAAGGTGCTTGGGTTTTGGCATCCCTGCATCCAGCCAGCCTTGAGTGGGGCTGTATTGGGGTGAGGCAGCTCCCTTCTCCCACTAGCAATTCCCAGGTTGGGGCTCAACTGGGAGCCCTCAGCAGCCACACCTGCCTGTTGGGGACCGAGTGCCTCCCTGGATCAGGAAGGAAGAATGGGGCCACACCACTGCAGCCGCCACAGTTAGGGAGGAAGTCGGCTGCATGGCGCGCTGCAAAATGTGACCAAGTGATTTTCTTTTTCTTGTACTTTCCTCCCCACCTTCTTGCCATCCTGTCCTCTTAGTTCAGTATCCACGATCGTTTAAATCAGAGAGCTCTGGTTTAAGAAGCTGGCTTTAAAATGCGATTCTGAGCCAACTGCTTGACTCCTCTACGCCTCAGGTTTTTTCCTCTGCGAAGTGCTAATAAGAGAATAATAGCTTCTACCCCTTAGGGTTAAATGGCAGAAAGTCTATCTGCTGCTTGGCAAAGAGGATGCACTCACTAAATGGTGGCTCCTGTTACAATGGTCCAGAAGTGGTAGGAGTAGCAGAGGCGGAGGCTAAGAGATATTCTGGCCCGTCAGCCTTTTTACTTATCACCCTTTTACTTATTGTCTTGGTCCGTTTGGGCTGCTCTAACAGAAATACTGTAAATTGAGTGGCTTATACACAGTACACGTTTATTTCTCATAGTTCTGGAGGCTGGGAAATCCAAGATCATGGCCCTGGCCGATTCTGTGTCCCGTGAGAGCTCACAGATGGCCGTCTTTTCTCTGGTGGAAGGTGTGAGGGGTCTCTCTGGGGTCTCTTTTATGAGGGCACTAATCCCATTCATGAGGGGAGCCGTTATGACCTAATCACCTCCCAAAGGCCCCACCTTCTAATACCGTCACATTGAGGGTTAGGATTTCAACATAGGAATTTAGGGGGGACACAAATATTCAGTCCATAGCCCTTACCTCTGTCATCAATTTATTGCGTTTGAAAAGTGGACCTACAAACTAAGTTCTCTTTTAATAAAAATCTTTTCTGTGTTAGCACATGTTTATTGAACATTTTGCAAATCACATTCATTTTAGTTCACAAATATTTATGGGACATCTGCTGTGTGCAGAGCATTGTCTTAGACCACAGTGGGGGGAAGACATTGACGATCATAGTCTTGACCTGGAAGCTTCAACCTGGTGATCAGATCGATAGTGAAAACACAGAAAATATATAGTGTGACACTATATATGCCTAATGTGTGGTTGGTCTGAGAAGGCTAATTCTAATTAGGTAGTTCCAAGCCAAATCTTTGAGGAGATGGTCATTGTCAGTGGATTGGTTGAAAGAAGAGAAGAGAATATTCCTGGTGGAGGCATAATTTATTCAAGGGAACAGAGTAAAGAAATGCTGGGTGTATAATGAAATCAAGACAAGTTAGTTGAGGGACTTCCCTGGTGGTCCAGTGGCCAAGACTCCGCACTTCCAATGCAGGGGACCTGGGTTTGATCCCTGGTCAGGGAACTAGATCCCACGTGCCACGACTAAAGATCCCGCATGCTGCAACTAAGACCCGGCACAGCCAAATAAATAAATAAATAAACACTTTAAAAAAAAAAAAGACAAGTTGGTTGATTGGAGAGGAATGGATGAGATTGGAGAATAATGAAAGATAAGACTGGAGAAAAATAAGGAAAACTGTGGGGAGAGGGTTGGATGGAGCTTTGAACACTTCCTAGGCTGAGGACCTGGGTTTGATAAGCTAGGCTCTTACAAGGGGCTCTGAGGCTTCTTCTCTCTGGGGTATAGGTGGGAACAGAAAGGTTCTGAAGTCTCTTAGGTGGTCTGACAATTTAAAAGGAGGCTATATCTTTCAGGCCAGTATCCCAGGTGTTTGTCTGGATGTGCTGAGCTATAAAATCACTTAAATAACACAGAGTGCTCAGCAGGTAATATTGATACGAGTAGCAAAAGAGATCTGATCAGAGAAAGGTAGAATTTCATGGAAGAGGCAGGATTGAGCTGGAAGTGAAGCTAGCAGTGTATTTTATTTTATTTTTTGTTGGTGAAGGGGCTGCTGCGGATTGTTGCCTTTCTGGGTTTTCCAGAGGGTTCAAGGGCTCAAACATAACCATCTATAGATTACACCCACCCAGTCATGTGTCAAGGTGTGGAATTCTGGGGCTCTGGGCATTGATTTGAGAATTGTGGTTTCACAAGGGTTCATCAGTGTGTCCCCGTCTGTTCCAGAGCAATTCAGCCCCCTCCACAGTCACTGCACTCTTGGCCTTTCTGCTGAGCCTGCCGGCAAAGGTGTTAATTAGTGCCAACTATAACAGTAGCCTTTCCCCCCTTCCTTTGGTGATGTGCACACCTGTTCTCTAGAAACTGGAATGAGAACAGCTCATTTCATTCAGGGCACTGAACATCTGTCAGATGGTAATGACATTCAGTCCCCTGCAGTCTTGACCAAACGTGAATTGGCTGACCTAGATCACCCTCCTGAATCTCTTTTATTTTTATATTTTTAACATCTTTATTGGGTTATAATTGCTTTACAACGGTGTGTTAGTTTCTGCTTTATAACAAAGTGAATCAGTTATACATATACATATGTTCCCATATCTCTTCCCTCTTGCTGAATCTCTTTTAAATGAATCCTTTACTCCATTCTAAACTTGGGCCTCCCCGATTCTTGGTCCCACTGTGTACAGCCTTGTGCTTTCAGGGACGTCTGAAATCCCTACTATTCGGCCTTTGTCATATTAATTTTCTAATTCTTTGCGAGGAAAGGCAGCTTCTTGAAGAGATGTCATTTTATGGCACAGCCCTGATAATTGGCTCAAAAAAGGGCATCTCAGTATGTGTTAAAACAGTGACCTTTTCTGTGAGTAAGTCAGGGCCCTGCTTTTGTTGAAGTGAGAAATGGAAAACCTTTCTTTCCTTTTCTGCACTTGGGCCTCAGACTGATGAATCACCGAAGAGTTATCATGCATCATTTGACATTATTAAATATTGTTTTTAATAGTATGAAATAACATACAGTGTACGTAAAGTGACAGTGCAAAAAGCCAAATTGAAATAGTAAGCAGTACACAATTATAACCTTGTAGAAGTACAACTTCAGGAATTTAAAAAAAAAGATTAAAAGTGGAGCATACCAAAATATCAATAAGGCTTTAATTAGATGGAGAGACTATGGCTTTTCATTTAATGGCTTATTTTTTACTTCTACTTGATATTAAATTCTTATTTAAGGATTATGTCTACTCTTATAATAAAAATAAAATTTATTAGAAAAATAATAACTCAGCATCAGACCTTTCTGTCTCAAACCAGGGAATCAGAAATTTCAAGAAGGAGTCTCTAGTTGCTGAATGATATCCCAAAGTTTCTTTTCATTCTCTGTAATTAATTCTGTCTGCAAAGAAGCTTGATAATCTCACACCTTCGTCGTTTTAAAAATAGTTTAAAAAATGAAGATTGTAAGGTCATCCTTCAGCAGCCTGGCGCCCAAAGTGTGAGCAGCACCTTCTGTCTGGGCAACACGAAATGCTGTCACGGGGGTGACGTGGAAAGAGCACAGGAAGTCTCGGTTCGAGTCCAGGCCCTGGCCCCCACTCTCAGGCCACAGTTTTCTCACTTGTACATCAGAGCCAAGTGGGATAATCTCGAGTTGGACCTCTTCTTGCTTTCAAATTCTGTGCCATTTCACCTGCTTGTTTTTGTACTGTGCTCTGTACTCACAAATCTAGGGGTTGTGGCTGGAGAATGACATGACATCACATTTTCTTAGATCTTGGCCAAGCTTTCCCCTGATCAGCTCCCGAGTGAGGATGAGCTCAGATATGTTTCAGGAGGCACCTCCAGACACCTGCTCACCCTAGAGCAGGTTAGGGAGAGTTCTGACTTGCCTGTTTTCAGAAACACCCCTCCCCAGTCTTTTCCCTGTCCTTCCCCCTTTCCAGCACCCACCCCAGTGATCTCATTGCTGCCCCTGTCTCTTGTCACTGCCTAAGGGTGTGGCCTTTGGGGTCTCCCAGGTCTCAGTACAAACGCCAGCTTTACTACTTTCCAGCAGTGTGATCGTGGGTAAATTACTCAATTCCTTGAGGCTCAGTCTCCTTATATGGAACTAGAAGCACTGTACTTCTTCCCAGGGTTGTGAGGATGAAATAAGATTATCTCTGTGGAGCACAGCCCAGGGTTTGGCAGTGAGTTTAGTTCCTCCCACCTAATGGAGACTCAGGTATCTCATCTGACCTGTCCTTGGACCCCTGCACAGCACATTGTTAGACCTCTATTTGGGCGCAGCTCTAATGATTGGAACTTCCTCTGCACTGCACCAAAATGTGACTCGCCCATTAGCCGTTATCTTGGCACCGGAATGATCTATATACAACTAAAGAGAAGAAGGGATAAAATTCATTTCCTTTCTGCCTTGTAATCAACAGTTTCTTGATCTTTTACGAATAGCTGAATCAAAAGATGTTTCTTTCAGTTAACTATAGTAAATCGAGAGAACACTGAACAGGGAAGTAGGAGGGCTAGGCTTTAGTGTAAGCTATTTTGCATAGAATGAGTCATTTCAACCAGCTGGGCCTCATTTACCTCATCTGAAAAAAAGTGGTTATACTTTTAGCAGCGATGACAAATCTGTTTCGTCTCACATTCCATCTTTGATTGGTTGGTAATGACTTCCCATGTGCCTTGTCGAAAGGGAATCTGGGGTGGGTGGCTCTGAACTCAGTTAGTGATGTCTGCCAAGAATGTGGGAGGATGTTTTGGCCACATTTGGGCCACATACCTGCCCTATGCCCAGTGGTCTAAGGCTGCTTACGGTTTCAAATTCTCTTAATTTACAAACTGATTATATGATCAGATGTTTACTTGGTATCTTCTATAGATTCAGCATTATGCTTCTGTAAACAGCAGAAGCTGGTCTCGGAGGGAGTGCCAAATCGAAGAGGGCAGGGTGTACAGTAGGAACTTGGAGAAAGGAGGGCCGCTGGAGTTCAGAGCAGTCGAGTGGAAACTCCATGGAGGAGGTGAATCAAGCCGCATAGTGGATTTGGATGACAATAAGTGGGAGGGAGTACTTTGCAGGTAAGGGGAGCAGCATAAAGAAGGCCCCCAGACAGCAGTAAGCCCAGTCTATCCTGACTGCGCTGCTAAGCGTCAGTACCTTCAGCGTGGCTGATAGGCTGCAGACGTATTAGGGAACTCAGTGAAAGCCAGGGGACTGAGTTTACGTATCATTTGGTCTTATCAAGTTCGTTGGTTTGACAGAGGAGAAAGCTGAGACTTCCAGAGGTTAGTAACCTGCCTCAGTCACATATCTGTAGATGGGTTGAGGAGGTGGGTTCCACGCTTGTGTGGGTCCAGCAGTCATGCTCTTATTAGGCAATTAAGCCTTTCTAGCCGGCACTCCTGGGAGCATGTCGGCTTCGTCAGCAGAGGCAGGGAAATGGGACAGGAGAGGAGAACATAATTAGTATGTGCAAATTTGGAAATGTTGACCTTGGACTCCTAGTGAAGACGGCAGCAGGCAGCCGACTTTGCGGGGGAGATTAGGCCTGGTGGTCTGCATTCAGAATCTTCGCCTTGTGCAAGCAGAGAGGGAGAGTAAATGGTCTTTGAAGGAAGACACTGTCAAGGACACAGCTGCAGAACACCAAGGATGAAGCCGAGACCACATTTCAAAGGTATTTTCAAGAAGTCTGCTGGTTTAGTTACCCCCAAAATGTCTTAGTAATTTGAACTCTGCAAAGAGAATGTTATAAAAACAAAATCCATTTCCAGATGGTGGAATTTGAGGAGGAAAAGTATTGAAAGAAAAGAATTCTAAAGAGTTGAAGTCTCTGTTCTTGGCGAAAGACCCTCACATTTTTATTGGGGAAAACGAAGAAGTTTTTGAATTACGGGATCACATAAAAGCATCTGAAGGCAGTAAACCTTCTTGTTATTTCCATCTTATTCCTTAGCGAGCTTAACTGTTTTCACATTTATGAATGATTTTAAATTGAAATGCATTTTACCCCTGGCATTTTTCATCCCAGACATTCATTCTTGTTAATGTTGCCAAAGTGAGGAGATAATCTTGGGGAACATTTCTGATGTTTCCTACAATATCATGTTCTCTTATGGTATGGCCGTGTGTCTCCTGCCAAGTGAAACAGTCTTTCATACAAGGGAGGTGGTCTAGGAAAGAAAGGAAGGAAGAAGCCATCTGCTTAAAAATGAATTTTTAAAAAATGGACATTGATCAAATATATATGGCCTAGTAAGTGCGTAGGGAATTTCCTTTGTGAGGGACTAGAAAGACTGAGTAGTTGGGAAGGAGGGTGGGCAGCCACACATGGGCTCCTTCATTGTGACTGTGTCACCCTTGCCCATGGGCCCAAGCTCCTCCTGCCTTTACCGCAAGACCTGATGTGAGTGGCTAGGCCACTGGGCTCCAGCTCAGCGTTCAGCAGGGACCGAAAATGCAGGGAATGCAAATGTTTGTTTGATTGATGGTTTAATTAACCAGTCTCCTCCCTGTCTGACGTCACCCCCATCCCCCGCCAAGAAAAACCTACTTTTGTTTTTCAGAGACATTTTAGCTATAGCAATTCTTTTTCTTCAGATTTTTCCTGTTTCCCCCCTGGTGCCTGCCTTCTTCTAAAATATCCAAATATGTTCATTTTTTCTAAGGAATGCCAAAACAAATATTACGTAAATTAAAATTTTCCCTATTAATTTTATTTACCACTATTGTCTCTAAACCCCAGTGTTCATTTATTTATATACAGGAATGCATACATGCTTGCGCACATACATACCAAACAATATGTATATTTTTCTCTCCATGGTCTTAAAATATCTGGGAATATTAGTTTAGTCAGGTTCTTCCAGAAGTTCTCTGGAACTATTTTGAAACACAGCTGATGCCTGGAAACTGATTAACCCAAGGGTGTTCAGATCTCCAGGGTTATCCTGCAACCCTCTGTACCTTTGTTACATCAAATTGGTGTCCTTGAACTTCTAGAGACACCTAACCAAGTTCTGTAGGATTTTAAGGTAAGGTGGTGGGTATAGGCTGGACAGTGGCCAGACTACATCCTTGAAAGCATGTTTCGAGGCTCTCCCTGTGCATCAGGCACTCTGCTTATGTTTTCTCATTTAGGCCTTGTAACAATCCTGTGAGGTAAGCATCATCAGATCTTTTTACCTACAAGGAAGTTGAGGCTTAGGGAAGTTGCGCTAGTTTGGTCAGAGACGAAATTTCACATTTAAAGGAGGAAGACCCCTTATCGTCTGGGCCTAGGACTCACAAGACACCAATAAAGCAAGAACAAGCCATAATACTGTCTCTGAGTGCTGCCTAGGTCAATGGGATAGAAAGGGAAAGCTGTATAATCCAAGAGGGGCATTAAGGGTTTCAGCTTCGCATCATTTGAGGCCAGATACACTGCATGCTGAAGTGGGAGAGGGTGTGTATGCCTTTTTCCAGTAATCTGCAGGTTGTCGGAGAAACTGGGTCTTCCCTCATCTGGTGAGGGGTGTCTTAGTGTTGCAACAGCAGTGACACAGACAGCAAGCTGTCCTGTTGCCTCAGGCTGTCATGGAGAGCCAGTTGGGTGCTCTTTATCTCTGGGGCCAATTAAGTGAAGTCTAGACTTTTCCTGAGAGTTGCCAGGTATTCAGGGACTGGGCTACTGAGCACGAACAACTCCCCCTAAAATCAAAATATAGATACAGATTTTTAAAAACCAGTCATGCGCTCACATGTCAAACATATTTGCACTTAAATTCAGATCCTGCGTTACAGTCTAGGTGTATCATCTTGCTTTATATTTAAGGCCCAAGGGCTTCAGCTTTAAATTAGGAGACAACGTGAGTCGAAGGTACCCAAAAAGAGTTGTCCTAGAGACCCCTAGCAATAGAGAGATGAAGTAACATCCCCAGAATCAGAATACAAATTCACCACTTTGTGTGGGTTTTTCCCCATCACCTTAATGTACCACTACTAGTCCTTCTTCTAGAAGAGTTATCTAGAGAGGTGGTGGTCTCTCTGCTACAGTAAGTAGCCTTGTGGGAGAGAAGAGAAGAAACAGGTGGTAGAAGCACTAAATTGAAGGCGTGGGCCATTGGATGTTTCTCATCTGTTTGTTGCATTCTGTTGTTACATGATTTTAGTTATTTTATGTTGTCTTTGTTTTGTTAGTCTGTTTTCACTCCTGTAGGGTGAACGCATTCAGTTGACCTGCAAGGTAGCTGAAGGCACCTTATGTTTGAACATTCTATTTGAGGTTGAAGGAGGGGAAAGAATTCAGCTACAGTTGATTGTTGAAGGGCCTTTTGCAGTTCCCACTTTCCTAAAAGAGAACATCCTTCTTCCTCAGCTACCATTAACCTTTATTTAGAACAGAGTAAATCACTGGACTCAAAATTTATGTTGTACACTAAAGTCTGCTGGTAAACAATTTGTCTTTACACTTTCATTATTCAAAGTGTAAATGCAGTGCCCTGGAACAATTTCACATTCTTATTGATGGCTTCTCACTGACCCAAAGTCCTCTGTGTAACCCAAAGTCCTTTATTGTGTAACGCTGTGTAACGCTGTGTAACGCTGTGGTTACTCAGCTCACCTCTGCCTCTTACAGAAGCATGAGTCACCAGTTGCTGAAAACTTCCCCAGTTTTTCTGAGGATCAAATAATGGATTAGATTTTGAGTGGTGGTGTTTCTTTTTTTTTCCTTTTGTAGTTAGAAAAGACGTATTCTTCAGGGATTCCGTTTCACCAGTTCAGCTTTTTGCATTCTCTTTTAAGTTATGGTTTTATACCATTCTTAAGGCTAGGGTGAAGGAAGAAGAGGATGAGATGTTTGACCTTGAAGATCTGGCATTCAGATCTTTGCTGTCCTCCTCTTATGCTGAAATAAAGCGGGGTGGGGGGCAGTGGTAGGGCAGGGGGGCAGAAGAGAGCCAGGCTCTCAGGGGGGCAGAAGCTTGGGTCCTGGTAATGAGAGTTAATGAAACTCTCTGCCCACCTCACCTCACTTGCCAGGCACACCTGGCAAACTCCTGCATTAAATACCCCGGGACTCTGAAATGATCAGGGCATCTCTGGAAGCCCCAGCCTTGATCTGAGCAAGTGAAGAGTACACCTATGGAAGAAGTCATTAAGAGCTAAATGTCTGTTCTTATCTAGAGCTGGGTTGAAGGTAGGATCTGGCTCTAATGTATTCCCCATATTCAGAGGTTCAGGATAGCTACCACTGTTCTCCAACTGAGAAAGTGGAAGACCAGGTAAGGAGTAACATAGATGGTGCTGTGTGAGACCCCATCTGGCCTCAGAAACTGCCAGGTTTGAAATATCTGGGGAGAAAAGACCAGGCAAGGAGAATAATGAGGACTGTGCTTACTGATACAAGTCTAGAGAGCCAGGCCTTCTCTGACTTTCTCCTTGTAGGTACAAGGATCATGCAACAGGTAAAGGCCCTCAGCTTATGGACAAGGTGGGCTCTTTGGACCTTGAAACTCTCCTGCCACCTTTAGAGGAGGGAGAGTGAAATAAAGTTTAGAGCACATCTTTCTCTATCCTTAAAGGGCCTTGGGGAGTCCCATCATTTTGTCTGTTGTCAACTCAGTCCTAGACAAAGTCTGGACTAGAATTCTCAAGACATTAGCATCAAGTCCTCTAAATAGAACTAGGACTCAATACTCTGAATCATAATAAGACCTGTAGTTTAGAACTAGGGTCTGCCTGTGGGCCTACTTGTATAGGGACAGCAAGAATTTCTTTCATAAGATCCAATATTTGTTCTAGACTAAGAATTTCTTCTTCTTATCCTATAGCTATTACCACTTTTACTACAAATATCCCATGTGGCATTTTGGATGGGCAGGCCTACTGTTGGAAGCTTTGGTTTCAGGGGACGAAAAGCAAGCTCTAGATAGCCCTAAGTAAAGTGGAAAAGTAGATGGCTTTCTCACGATCCACCCACTTCTTTTATCAATATCCATCTGCTGTCTTATGAGGGGTTGCTAATCTTCATCTCAGCTACCAGTATTGAGCATTACTGTATGCCAGTATTTATATGCCCCATATCAGTTCTGTGAGTTCTATTTTTTCCCTCATTTCACATGTGAGGAAAGATGACATTGAGGCTTACAGGGTGATGTAACCCACCGGCAGTCACAGAACCAGGAAGAGGCAGAGCTGGGACTTGCTCCCAGGTGTGTGCTTATCATTTCCCACCCCTGCTAAGACCACCCTTCAAAGATAAAAGAATCTGCTGCTTATTCTCAGCTAAGATGTTAAGTGACTATTGAGGTGTTTATGTGCCAAGCAGCTAAAACTGACTCTGAGCACTTTGCCTTTGCCTTTGCCTTTGCCTCTGCAGATATTTATATTTTAAAAGACTCAAAGACAAAAAATCCATAGAGGTGGAACAACGGAATAGCGTTATTAGGAAGGCAGGGGCTACCGAAGATTCCTCAAATCACTGCAGAGCAGCAGCTCTAAGCCGGGCATTCCACAACACAGCCCTGTGCACATCAGACACTTAACTATAATCTGATTAAAACTCAGTTAATGTTCTCATTACATGCATGTAAGAAGAACACAAGGAAAGCTGCTTTGGTTAACTTTAGTTTCTCCTGTTGACAAAGCATCAGCTTTAGCCACCAACTCCATATATGTGCCTGGAAATTTGAAATGCCTGCTGTTCCTAGGTCAGGATTTTGGTTTAGGTTTTATACAACACTTGTATTTATACTTTAAGAAAAATGAGAAAATGTCCTTTAAAAAGTTCATGGAAAATAACATATGGCTTTACTTGGAATTGATCAGATATAATGGTGAGCTTGTCCTGTTTTCGAAATACCTTTATGATGTTTTTGTCTTGTTTGCCCTTGATCACAATTTCAGTGCAAACATACTTCTGGATGATCAGTTTCAACCCAAACTAACTGATTTTGCCATGGCACACATCCGACCCCACCTAGAACCTCAGAGCTCTGTCCTAAGCATGACCAGCAGCAGCAGTAAGCATTTGTGGTACATGCCAGAAGAGTATATCAGACAGGGCAAACTTTCTGTTAAAACAGACGTCTACAGCTTTGGAATTGTAAGTACCAACTACCAGTTAACAAAGTAGAAGAGTTTGTTGCCAAGAATACACTAAATTCCAAGAATTATTTTAAAGGCTTTAGCTTTTAGACCTATTGATTTTCTGTTACTCATTGTCTTATACATTAATTTTGTATAATCAATCAAGTAGTGAAATGTAAAGTCATTAATTAGAATGAACTGTATTCAGCATTGAGGTTAATAGTCATGACTAATTATGTGTATATATTTAATATTTGTAATATTTTAATAATATTTATAATAATTTAGTAATTATTACTATGTGTATAATATTAATATTAGGTAGTTGACTTTCTATATGTTCCTTGTAGGTAATAATGGAAGTTCTGACAGGTTGTAAAGTGGTGTTAGATGAGCCAAAGCATATCCAGCTGGTAAGAATTGTCTTCATCTCTGCCTATTTCTTGGTCACTTTTTGGATAGATTCTGAGTTCTCAGTGATGAGTTTGTCTCCTTTTCTTCCTAGAGGGATCTCCTTATAGAATTGCTGGAGAAGAGAGGCCTCGATTCATGTATCTCATTTCTAGATAAGAAAGTACATCCCTGTCCTCGGAATTTTTCCGCCAAGCTGTTCTCTTTGGCAGGCCAGTGTGCTGCAACACGGGCAAAATTAAGACCCTCGATGGATGAAGTACGTATACCCATGGTTTTATTAAAAACTGAGTCCATGGAACCATGGAAAATCTAAATTGGATAAATTGTGTATCTGTGTGAATATCAATGAGACAAATGCAGCTCTCAACAGAGAATTCTCACCTAATAGATAGCTTTTCCAGATCAGAAAGTCACATCGTTTGGTACTCTGAAAGAGGGTATTACTGGGTGGGACCAGGGCAACCACAAAAAATTTAATGAAAAGACATGTGACTAATTTGGAGAGAATATTTTATTCAACGTTCGTGAAGAGATCCAGTCCATTAAGAATGAAGCATACGGGAATTCCCTGGTGGTCCAGTGGTTAGGACTCAGCGCTTTCACTGCCAGGGCCTGGGTTCAAACCCTGGTTGGGGAACTAAGATTCCACATGCTGTGTGGTGTGGCCAAATTTTTTAAAAAATGCATCGTGTATTTCCCTTATTGATTTTTTAATTTACTCATCTGTCCATCAATTTAATCATCTAGACATTTATTTGTTTACAATAAACAAATATTTAGTACCTGCTTTGCACGTACCAGACTTTGGACTAGGTGCTGGTGATACAACAGTGATCAAGATACTGAATTGCTGCCCTTCAGCTCACAGTTCAAAGGGAGAGTCAGATCTATAAACATGAAGTTTCGGTACCAGAAGATAAGCATGATGATAGATGGGAGCGTAGAGTCAGAATACGTCCCAGCCTATGAAGTCAAGGAAGCTTCTTGATGGAGGTGATAGCTGAGCTATGATCTGAAGAACAGGTTGGATTTAGGTATTAAAGATGGAAGCACATTCCAGGGAGAGAATCTACACCTGCAAAGGCTCAGAGGTGCAGTGGATTCCTTGGCACCAAGACTGCAGATTGTCTAGCACCATGGAAGTGGGATGGTGGAGAGCAAAAGCTGGACGTGTTTAAAATAATAGGAGGTTCCAGGTGATTGAGGGACGTGAATTCCATTCTAGGAATTTGGATTCCATCCTAAGTCTATTGTAGAGCCATGGAAGGGTTTTAAACAAGGAGTTGACATAATCAGAATATAAAGACCATTGGCCTGGGAGTCAGGAGAGCTGTGTTCTAGGCCTGACACCACAAGTAAGAGCTGTGTGGCCTGCGATCTTGGGCCCAGAAAGGAGCTTTGAGATATATAGTGGAGGGAACGTGAAATTGGGAGCCGGAAGACGTGGGGTCAGGCAACAGGTCTGCTCCTTACTGGCTAGCGATAGTGATTCCCTTTTCTGAGCCTCAGCCTTTTCATCTATAAAGTGAGGATATTAACGTTTGTGCAGGTTAAATGAGGTGATGTGTGTGAAAACACTTTGTAAATTATAAAGCTCTCTATACGTATTTTTTAAATTACGTGTGTGTGTAAATGTATGTTATTTTGTATCAGGTTAATGGTTCTCAATTCAGCTGCATATCCAAATCAACTGCAAAGCTTGTAAAATACAGATCCCTGGGCCCCCATGTCCATATTTTTTGAATGACCATCTTTAGGTTGGGGCTAAGGGATCTGTTTTTTAAGAAAGCTTCCCTAGGTAGTCTGGCATTTGAGAACTATAGATTGGGTTCACCATCCCCTGACCCCTTCCAATCCTCCACATATTAAGGCTGAAGTAAAAAATGATAAGAGATTCATCCAAGGTCACAAAGTAGTTGGTGGCAAATCTAGGCATAAAGTCAGGTCTCTTGATAATCAATTTCTTTTCTACTTTGCTTCAAGTCACTTAATTTATCAACATGAAGGAGTTTAGCTAATCTTTAATTCCTTCACATTTCAAATTCTATAGTTGAATTTATTTCATGAAAATAAGAGAATATTCCTTAATAGGTAGACAGAAAAAAAAGGTAAAAGGAAAGGTTATTCAGACTTCACCCAATGTGTGTTGGCTTCTTGGTTAATCAGGTCCTAACTGTCCTTGAAAGTACTCAAGCCAGCTTGTATTTTGCGGAAGATCCTCCCACATCCTTGAAGTCCTTCAGGAGTCCTTCTCCTCTGTTCTTCGATAATGTACCAAGTATTCCAGTGGAAGATGATGAAAACCAGAATAATCCATCGCTGCCTCACGATAAAGGTTGGAGAAAAGGGAGAACGACTCAGAAAACTCCCTTTGAATGCAGCCAGTCTGAGGTTACATTCCTGGGCTTTGACAGAAAGACAGGGAGTGGGAGGAATGAGGACACTAGCAACGTGCCCAGTTCTGCTTGTGAAGAAAGTTGGTCTCCAAAGCCTGCAGCTCCATCCCAGGATGTGAGGGCCTCTGGTGTGAATAGGGACCCTTCTGCGGAAGTTCCAGGGCATTCCTACAGGAGCATGCCAGTGGAGGCTAGCTGTTCCTCTGAATTTTCCTGGAATGAATGTGAACAGTGCAAAAAGGCATCAGTTTCACCAGAAGATAAAGAAGAAAGCAAGTATTGCTGAGGCACCTGAGTACAGGTCTCATCCTGGGAAGACATTGTCTTTATTGGGAGCGCCAAGAGGATGATTGATGGTGAACTTGGGTAATGCAGATCAATGATCGGAACAATTCTATTCCATTCCTTCCAACTTGTAGAACAGAGTGGCTTAAAGTTTTGTTTTAGCACGATCATTGCCTCATGATCAAACCTGGACTAAATTAGAACCATTCAGAATTACTTAAGATTGTAGACTGTGACTTCAGACCAACAAAACAATCAAAACCTACCAAAATGGAAGTGGATTCCAGTGTCTTCTCCCTCAGCATCCACGTGACTCCTCAGAGCCTCCAGTCTGCCAGGTACACTCAGTTCAGTTGGATTCCCTTGTTTTGGTTTAGCTTGCTTGCGAAGGTCGTCAGAAACGTCTAACTTGTAAATGTTAATAGATACCATACCTTTTTAAAGAATTGCCTTTTTGCTTATTTCAATCAACTCTTAGTATATTTCTGTTCATCCCTGTCAAGTCTGCCTATCTGAACATGAGCCATGACATGCCCAAGATCTGTATTTCTGTATTTAAACTCTTAAGATAGTTTATCTCCTATAATATTGACTATTATTACAATTTTTTTTACATAGAGACTATTATATCCTGAATAGAATGTATGAAATTTTAATCAAGCCATTTTTGTTCCAAGAAAATGGCTGGTCATAAAGGCCTAGGTCAGTTTTTTCTTTGATGCCAACTCTGTGCCTTTACTGCTGGTGTTTACTAGATCTCCCCCTTTTGAAATCCTACCCAGTCTTTCAGGGCCCACCATAACTGCCATCCTCCAGGAAGCTTTCCTAATCTTTCCAGCCAATAGTAATCACTTTATCAGCATTTCCATAGCAATTTCTTTTTTTTTTCCATTTTTAAAGATTTTTAATTGAAGTACAGTTGATTTACAGTGTTGTGTTAGTTTCTGGTGTACAGCAAAATGATTCAGTTAGACGCATATATACATATTCTTTTTCATGTTCTTTTCCATTATGGTTTATTACAGAAAATTAAATATAGTTCCCTGTGCTATTCAGTAGGACCTTGTTGTTTATTTTATATATAGTAGTTCGTATCGGCTAATCCCAAACTCCTAATTGACCCCCCCTTTCCCCTTTGATAACAATGTTTGTTTTCTGTGTCTGTGAATCTGTTTATGTTTTGTAAATAAGTTCATTCGTATCATCTATAGCAATGTCTCTGTATTTCTGTTTTATATTTGTCACTTTCTGAATTATATCCAAGTTGCCTGTGCTATCATCTCTCTCTTCCTAGATGGTAAACTCCTGTATTAGTTTCCTACTGTCGCTGTAACAAATTATCACAAGCTTAGTGGCTTAAAACAACATAAATTAATTATTTTACAGTTCTAGAGGTCAGAAGTCCTTGGCATTCCTTCTGAAGGCTCTAGGGGAGAATTCGTTCCCTTGCCTTTTCTAGCTTCTAGACACTGTATGCATTCTTTGGTTCATGGCTTCTTCCTCTATCCTCAAAGCCAGCAACATGACATCTTTAAATCTAGATCTCTCTCTGAACTCTTTTTCATCACCACTTCCTCTTTCTTTGGCCCTCCAAAGGATCCTTGTGATGGCATGGGGCCCACTCAGATAATACAGGAAAACCTCTGCATCTTAAGATCCTTAATTTAATCACACCTGCAATGTCCCTTTTCTCCTCTAAAGTCATATATTCACAGGTTTCTGGAATTAGGACATGGACATCTTTGGGGCCATTACTCTGTCTGTCACATTCCCTGACTGTGTAGGGTCCATCTCTTCAGGGCCTAGCATGTTATCCTATACAGAGCAGGTGTTTCCTTATAAGTTAAATTGAGTTACATTATCTCTGTGAACCCACATAATCAAAAATTCAGCTATAATAAACATTCCGGAGTAAATGAACAAAGTGGGGATAATGACTGTCTTTATGATGATGGACAGAAACACTCCACGAAAACCATTTCCAGAGGATTTACAGAATCTCCCTCTCCAGGATGTTTATAATAAAAGGGCAGACCTCTAGTTTTCTCTGCATCAAAGGAATAGGCCTATGATTGTTTTTTGTAGGTTTTTTTTTTTTTTTGATAAGTCAGTACGGTTGAGTTAATCATAGTCAGATTGGAGTCCAGATTCAAGAACAATTAATCAAAGAAGGAAGTCATCAGAAATCAGGGTCAGGTTAACAGACCAAGGTCAGAAACATGGAGCTACAATTCTGGGAAAAAGGATCTCATGGCAGGAAGTGAGGTTCAAAACACAATAAGCCTTAGCCTGATTGACAAGCCAAATAAAAGCCCCAGGCAAGCAGTTGGGAGAGGCCATCCCTGAGGGCTGGTCTGGGGGGACCTGGCTGCCCAGTGATGTCTTCCCCATCTGAGCATGAAGAATGTGTTCACAGTGCTCCCAAACTGCCCATATGCTAAGACTATCAGGGGAAAGCGTTGCCCTAGACTCATGTGATTTTACCTCTTGTGACCTGTCCGGTTTGAAAACTCTTGATTATACACGTTAATCAAGGAATCAGTAAAAGTCTTCAACATTTGGCCTTATATATCACCAGCCATTCTGAGGCCGATTCAGCTTGTCTTATGTAGTCTGAAAGTATTTTGGCTGAATCGGGCAAATAAGCCTAGAATTGTGTGAAGTTGCCACTAATAATTCAAACGAGGTAATCAAGATAATCAAGAACTGACTCTGTGTTAAACTGCTTTTCACTTTGAATCCGAATCCCCCAGTACCTTCAAAGAGAGATCATTAAGGAAGCTCTGATTGACAGCAGGCCCACACCATTATTCATCACATGTGTAATCCGTTGGTATGATGTTGATTTGAACTTGCTTAGTTGACTTAAAGCAGTGTTTCTCAAAAAAAAAAAAACAAAAAACAAACAGTGTTTCTCAAACTTTAACATGCAGCAAAATGACATGGAAGGCTTGTTAAAAACACAGATTGCTAGCTCCCAACCTATTCCATGGGATTTTGCTTAGCACTGAGTAGAAGCTCTAGAAATACTATTAGTCAATGATCTTTTTAACTAGATCACCTTGCTAGGGTGTGACTATTTTAGACATCTTAAAGACCAAGTCAGATTAGCTGGCAATAACCTAATTAATGATATGGTAAGCAGATACCACTGTGGCTAGAAATTACCAGAATTTTCTATTGAGTGATGCAGTCCTTACTAGATTTGCCTTCTAGTGGGTGCATTAATAAATGTTAACTGTTAGGAATTAAATCTTGCATCCTGCTACAGGCAATAAGAGGATACCTTTGTGGCTTCATAATGTAAAGACTAAGACACATGAAGAAACCAATAATGAGCCCCCAAGTGTTTCCTCTGATCAGCAAACGTGAATTAGTAAAGAATTTCACTCGTCTTCATCCTTATAACGCACCATGGGCAATCCTCCAGGCAGATCCTATTTACTTGATAGGTTTTTGTGCCATTTTGCAATCCCCAAAACATGAAGAAAGTATTTTGTTGTTTTTGAAATTAGGTATGGGATTTCTGACGTAGTCAATTTTATTGGCTTCCGGAGAATTGTTATAACGATCTGTGACCCACTGCATAATTGTGAAGTTTCATAAGGTGGTACATCCTCTTGTGTAAAACAGCTTTTATGACCTGAGGTATGATGAGTCTAGGAAGTGAGGGTTATGTGAGTAGCATTTATGAAGAATCAAGGCACTGTGTTAGCTACTAGGGTACCAAGTAAGGAGCAAACATTTTAGAAAGGACGAAAAGGCATCTACCCAAGTTAACTGTTCAGTGACATCTGTTATTTGAACCATAAACTATTGGAACCGAAAGTAAGGGCTGAAAGGGTGAGGAAGAGGTCTTACCCTTTTTACTGTGCACTTTCGAGAGGGCGAGGAAGGTGTCTTGGAGAAGCTTCCTGGAAAGAGAGAAGGGGTTAAGAGAAATAGAAAAGAACACCCAAGAAGCACTCCAGGATGGATACCCAGGGAACCAGGGGTCCACAGCTCTACCAGACCTCTGCACAGCCCCATCTCTGGGGCTGGAAGGATGGGGTGAGGGCAAAGGGAACCGGGTCCAGAGCTGTGGGTGTTTTTTTCCATTTAACCTTTACAGCCACCGTGAAGGTATGAATCCCATTTTATAGATGAGGAAACTGACTCAGGGTGGGTATGTAACTTGCCTAAGGTCGTCCCAGATCTGGAGGAGCCAGGATTTGAACCCACCTCTGTCAGACTTCAAAGCCCATGGTCTTTCTTGTACTCGACATGACACAAAGAAGCCACTGCAGATTCAAGCCCCTATGCAAAGGTCATTTGTCGATTCTAAAACTTTTCAGTAGGGACAGAAGCCTCACCATGTTTCCTGCCTTTTTCATTATTCTGTTCCTCTGCTTCAGGCACCCACCTCTGCAGTCATTTGATATGAGTTCAGTGGATTCATTCATTCATTGAATAAATATTTACCGATGGCCTCCTTTGTGTCAGACACTGTTCTAAGAGCTGGGGATACAGTGAAGATCAAAACCAACAAAAATCCCTGCCTTCATGGAACTTACATTTGAGTGAAAAATGAGTGAGTGGATGAACAGGAAATACTGTGGGAGAGTTGTAATCTCAGTTCTATCACTGACCAGCAGATCTCCGTGGGACCAGCCAAACTGAGTCGTCTCAAAAAAGAGTATTCTCCAGACATAGACCCTGGCTTCTCTGCCAGCTCTTTTGTCAGGATTCAGAGAGGTTTTCTCCTTGTCCTGTGCTATAGCTCATGTCTCCACGCTAGCCTGTGGCTTCGCTGTTAGTGTCTATGGCATACTTTGTGGCAATCATGACAGCACTTCTTCCACTGACCTATGACTTCTTCAGGGCATTCATTGGGCTACTGATGCCATCTTCAGCAGGCTTCTGCTAAGAAATTTGAAGCATCTACCCATGCCTCACTGCACCATCACCCCAAGCTGGAACTGCCTGTTGACTTCTCTCTCCTCCATAAAACTGAAACTTCCATGAGGGCAGAGGCTATATCTTGCTCCTTTGGTATCCCTAACAGCTAGCACAGTACCTCGCACATACTAAGGCCCAACGAATATTTGTAAAATGAATGAATTGAATAATCCTTCAAAACCTCTTCAGAATCGTTGGTATCTAGTGTCTCAACATGGTCATCTAGATTGCACCCAAAGTCTGTCTAATATCCAGACTGTCACCAATCATTTGCTTAAATGGTTCCATTTCACCATTCTTGGATGAAAGTTATGAATTTCAAATATTAATATCTGTGATATCTTTGAAAAGAGGAATTAGAAATTGTATACGTTGCTTATAAATTTGCTTCACGGTGAAAAACATTCCCAAACCGTGTCTACGCAATGATAAGCCAACATTTTGACAGGGAATAAACTGATGTTTGTTGTATTTTGCTTCCATCTTTCTGTCCCAAATTATTTATGTGTATTTGATGGTCCATTAGATTTTATTGCAGGTATTTCCTTGGGAGGCATTTTTATTCCAAAGATGCCTACCAAACCTGCATTACCCACCAAACTTTCACTTAAGAGCCTTCTTACTGATGTCATCTGCCTAATTGCAAATTGTTGTGGTCATCTGTATAAGTAGCAAGAGAGTATTTCCAATGTTTTTCAGTGGCTCCTTAGTTTTAAAACTTTCTTATAGACAAATGTTAGTTGGGATAGAGGGTAGGAAGGTAGGAAGAGTGTACTTGCAGGAGATTCAGACTCAGTTAATATTGGTGTATTTAGTTCTATGCTACCTGCATTCACACATCATCTAAGCTATTGAGCTGGGTTCTGTTACTATAAGATCAAGGAAAATGAGGTTCCAAGAAGTTGACTCTCATTCTGAGTCACACTGATGGGGAGACAAACTGAAAATTCTTTATTTAAGCCCAGGAAATACCTGCTCTGAAAAGGAGTAAATTAAAAAATTAAAAGTATCCCGTATTTGAAAATGAAAACAGCTAATAAATATGTTTTTATTATTTTTAATTATTATTTATTTTGTCCTCACAGATGGGCAAAGATTAAAACAATTGACAGGAGTATGGGCAAATGGGTATTCTTATTCACTATTGGCAGGAGTGGAGATTAGTACAGCCTTTCTAGAAGGTAGTATGTCAAAATTTTAAATGGTGAGACACTTTTACCCAGCATTTTGTTTAGGAATTTATCCTAATGAATAAAAGTTTCACAAGTGTATAAACATGAGGGCAAAGATATACTTTTTAGTGTTTGCATATTAAAATATTGGAAACAGCCTAAATATCCTTCCATAGAAGATGGGTTAAATAAATTACAGCACAAATATACAATTGAGTTGTATGCAACTAATTAAAAATTGTTTAGATCTGTGTTTATTGCTATAGAAAATTTGTCCCTGAAATATTATTGAATGAGAAAGCAGACTACCAAATAGTGTGTTTAATATGGGCTCATTTATAACATTAGATATTTTAAAATAATATGTGTTTCATAGAGAAATCTTCGCTAAAAAGTTAATGATGGTTTCTTTCTGGGCTGTGGCGTTTGGGTGCTCTTTACTTTCTTTAGACTTTTATGTATTTGAAGTTTTTATAATGAGTATGTGTCACTTTTATTATCAGAAAACAATAAAGCTATTTTTATTTTGGAAAAAAATGTTCTCTAGATTTCTACATTTGCCTGACTCTTCGCTCAGCTGTGCCCTCGGTAACAACTGGCAACTGGTAATAATGCTTTTATTCCAATGCCCTTTATTATTTCTGTCTTCCAACCCTAGTGACTGGCGCTTCCACATAGATTTGTCTGGTATCCCCTGAGTAACAAGTTTTGAGAGGGCTTATAAAAGAAAAGTCCAACAGGCAAAAACCAAACAAGCTGAAATACAGAAGAATGGAGAAGAGATCACAGTACACAACTGAGAATATCTGTAATTAAATATTAGTTGATTTTGGTAAAATCTTTAAAAGTTACCCTTAAGATCTATACTTGCTTCAAGTACTTCAAGAAGCAACCTACAGTTAAATTAGGGCTTCCCTGGTGGCGCAGTGGTTGACAGTCCGCCTGCCAATGCAGGGGACACGGGTTCGTGCCCCGGTCCAGGAGGCCCGCGTACCGCGAAAAAAAAAAAACCCCAAAACAAAAAAAAAAACACAAAAAAAGAAGCAACCTACAGTTAAATTAAAGATCTTTGGGGAGATAAATTTTTCACCCTTAAGTATCCACACCCCAGACTTGTGCCCCACTATCTGTTTCTAGCCTACACAAAAATTTTAACTTGCTGAATTTAGTAGACTCTGGTTATCATTATCAACTGAAAATAAAACTTGCAACAGTGCAGAGAAAGAACGGCTGACTACCGTACTTTTCTCCAGCAGGTAGAGGTGGAGGCTGTATAACAAAGCTAACGGGATCCACAATAACACATGAATTATAAAGGGAAAAAGCAAAGTATACGCTAGGGTAAAATACCAATTCTGATGAGCTCTATCTGAGACTGTTGTGGACATAACGAAGTTATGGAGTGTGTAAATATAAAAACACTTCCTAGGCAAATCCAGCTGAAAGATAAATGAATGTTGGCTTCTTAAGAGCATAACATAGCCACAAATTTTGTTCTTTTATACTAAATTAATGTGTTGGTGCTATTCTTGTATTTCCTAGAAGGGAAATGCCAGGTAATCCCAATGGTACCATCATTACAAAGATTTCAACAAAAGAGAAGTTAAGGAATCCAATACATAAATACAGTGTAAAATGGAATCATTCTGAACAGCACGTTGGAGTGAGGTAGAAATAACTTCTGGTGGTCTTCCTAGTCCCATTATTCATAATGATAATTTCATGTCCTTCTGAAAGTGTACAGGCAAATTATGGTGTACTTGCAGGACCATTAAACACTGGATCTTGTGATGTTTTTAAATGTTTGTAACAGGATTTTTAAATAAGGGCTGCAGTGACTTCAGCCAAGGGCAAATATTAATCAATGACCTTTTATTGTTTTTATTTTATATACCTGGAGGAAAGGGTGTGCTGACCTCCCAGTATGCGTACAAAGCCAAATATGCACGTTTTACGTTAACTCGCTGCCTGCAGCTCTAAGGCCCTTTGCTTTGTGATAGGAGGCAGAGCGATCTCTGACATTTTCATTATGCATCTGTCTGGCAGTTTGAAGCAGGAGAAATAATTCATGTGATTGCTAGTATCCTGTCTTGGCCATTAAAATGTATTTCCCTAATAAAAAAATTATCGCCATATTTTATAAGGCATAGTCTGACATGTCTTCTTCTTTCTCCCCATCTCATATCCTGGCATCATCGCTCCTGATTTCAATAGTCATGTGAGTGAACCAAGTAGCATTACTGCATCACAGTTAAAAGATCTCATTGATTACAGTGAAGCCACACTTAAACTTCCCTTCAGCCACTGTTCCCATGGCCACACTGGACCCTATCGCCACCTGAAGCTGCTACACATCAGGAATCACAGTATGTTGTCCTTGACTTTATAAAGACCTCCCATTATCTGATCTCTCCATTTTTTTTTTTTTTTTTTAAAAGAAGATGTTGGGGGTAGGAGTTTATTTATTTATTTATTTTTGCCGTGTTGGGTCTTCCTTTCTGTGCGAGGGCTTTCTCTAGTTGTGGCGAGCGGGGGCCTCTCACTGTCGCAGCCTCTCCCGTTGAGGAGCACAGGCTCCGGACGCACAGGCCCAGCGGCCACGGCTCAGAGGCCCAGCTGCTCCGCGGCATGTGGGATCCTCCCGGACCGGGGCACTAACCCGCGTCCCCTGCATCGGCAGGCGGACTCTCAACCACTGCGCCACCAGGGAAGCCCCTGATCTCTCCATTTTGTCCGGGCCTATCAGTGATCCTCTCCCATCTGCTCCACGTTTTTTCCTTTGCATAAGCTGGGCCATGCGTTCATCTGTATCAGTGATTGTGCTTATGGAGAAATAGAACCCCTACTAGGTGTTTCAAACAGATGAAATTTAATATTGGGAATCGGCTATCAAAGGGTTGGAAAGCCTAGAAGAGCGAAAAGAGGAAAATGTGAAGTTACCCAGAGATTAATAACTACAGGAAGCCATTCTCACTCTTATGGATGAAAGAGAAAAAAGGGAAAATGTATAACTAAGAGCCCACGACCCCTGTACTGCTGAGGCTGCTGATAACTTGCTGCCGATGCTTCTGGAATAGTGTTGCCAAGGAGAAAAGCAGGAATGTGGACGGAACCACCACCTGTGCTGCTGCCAGGGGCCCAGTAAGAAGCAGGGAAAGAAAAACCTCTATTTCTTCCACATCCCATTATGAGAAGTTAGCTGCCAAGGGCATCTAGGAAATACAGGGGGTTTTTTTGTTTTTCTTTTGGCTGCCTTGGGTCTTCGTTGCTGCGCGCGGGCTTTCTCTAGTTGCGGCGAGCGGGGGCTACTCTTCGTTGAGTTACGCGGGCTTCTCATTGCGGTGGCTTCTCTTGTTGCAGAGCACAGGCCCTAGAGTGTGCAGGCTTCAGTAGTTGCAGCACGTGGGCTCAGTAGTTGTGGCTCATGGGCTCTAGAGCGCAGGTTCAGTGGTTGTGATGCATGGGCTTAGTTGCTCCACGGCATGGGGGATCTTCCCAGACCAGGGATTGAACCTGTGCCCCTTGAGTCGGCAGGAGGATTCTTAGCCACTGCACCACCAGGGAAGTCCTGGAAATACAGTTTTGTCTGAACTATAGTGGAAAGCACAGACAGGCAAGCATGGCGCTAAAAGCCAAAAGACAAATCCTACTCTTCAGCTGTTCAGCATTTATCCTCACCCTTGTACCCTTTATTTAACCTTGCAGTAACAATAATAGTATCATACAAATAACCCTAAAATAATTCAAGATGCTGTCACTCTCCCAAAAGAGGAGACACAAGGTCTCTTCAGTCATCATTTCTGTCTCTAGGTGATCTTAATTTATCTTCCACCTGGATTTTCTAAGAATAAAGGTAATCATCACCAACATTTCTTGTACAGAAGAAATGAGAGGGAAAAATAAAAATTGGTTAATATACGCAAATACAAAACAAAGGAAATATGCATGGCTGCTGTGGTCTTTGTTTCTATAATTTGTCACGAGGCTTTAATTTGTATTTACAATGTGCTTTTTTTTAGTCTCCTTCCATGTTCCCTTTGCCCTCAGCCAGCACCCTGGTTGTCTATGTTTCCTTCCCTGATGGCGTGCACCGAACCTTCATTCCTGAAGGCTTATTCCTCAGTGACCCTGCCTTTATTAGTGTGTAACCACTGCACATTAACTTTTACCCCTGGATATGGAACTATTAGCAAAGCAGAATTCCCTGGATTCCCAACCTAGTCCTTCCTGCCCTCGCTGTGCTCACCAATCTGGTCTCCCCTTGAAAACTGCAATCAATCCCCAGAGCCAGTGTAATGACCTACTTCTTTCTTCTTGGTTCAGTGGCACAAAGAGCCCCGAAAGACAGTCCCTCAACTTCCAGTTCGGTGAAACCATGGTTGTGTCCACAGGGATCATTTCTCACTTGAGATCCAGGACCTTTAAGTTAGCAGAGTTCTGAGTCTGGGACGAAGAGATGGGAAGCAAAAAAAAAAAAACATGTGAGCAGGTATTTTTATTTTTCACAGCATCCTGGTCATTGAAAACTGGGGAAAAATTTAAATCATCAATAACTCTCTTAAAATATATAGTCAAATCAAATGTAATACTTTCAATAGGGTAGGTGAAAAGAATATTAGTTATTCTGTCATTTAATTTGGTTATGTTACTGTTAATTTAGTCTAAGGTTGTGCTGGGTGGAGATACATGCATGCACATATGCATGTGTGTATGTGCTTGTCTGCGGTGTATGTGTGTGTGTGTCTCTCGAATTCATCACTTTATACTAGCTCTTACTGAGCTTGTGGACCTACCAAGGTCTTGAGGTCTTTTTCACATAACCTGCTGATAGCACACCTCTCCTTCATCCTTTCCTTGTGTAATTGATTTTTATGAAATAAAACCCAGAGTATATTACATTTGCATTTTTATAACACTATCCAACCATTTTTAAATGACTTAATATGCCTCGTGCTTCAGTGCCATCTTGTTTGTTTTGATTTATTGATCCCACCTTTTGAGCTTATCACGCTGCCTTTCAGCAGTCAGCTCCAGCCTCGCTAGCCTTCTTGCACGCCAAGCTCATCCCCATGCAGGACTTTCACACTCGCTGTTCCTCTGCCTGGAACTCTCTTCCCCAATAATTTCTCCCTCTGCTATTACTCTCTATCACCTTTTACACTGTATCCTTCAATTTATTTGTCAGTGCATGATATTATATATTTATTTGTTTATCATCAATCTTCTCTAGAGTATAAAATCCATGAGGTCAAGGACTTTCACTTGTTCACCGATGGATCCCTGCCACACTTAGAAAATTTCCTGAAACATAACAGATGCTCCATAAACATGTTTTGAATACATGAACTAGCTAGTCTTTAAAGAAATTTTTAATTGAATTATGGTTGATTTACAATGTTGTGTTAGTTTCAGGTGAAGTGATTCGGTTATATATATTTTTTTTCAGGTTCTTTTCCATTATAGTTTATTACAAGATATTGAATATAGTTCCCTGTGCTATACAGTAGGACCTTGTTGTTTATTCTATATACAGTAGTCTATATCTGCTAATCCCATACCCCTAATTTATCCCTCTCCCCTTTCCCCTTTGGTAATCATAAGTTTGTTTTCTATGTCTGTGAGTCTGTTTTTGTTTTGTAAATAAATTCATTTGTATTATTTCTTAGATTCCCCATATAAGTGATATCATAATATTTTCTTAAAATTTTTAATTTTATTATCCAGCCTTTAAGTTCTGTTCAGACTTGTATCATTGGCCGGTTTGATGAGATTGCTTTCTCTGTCCACAAAATTGTTGATAAAAAGTGCTCTACAGGATAAGGCCAGTTTCAGAACCATGTGGCACTCCACAGAGTACTTTCTTTGAGGTTAATGTCTTTCCAATAATTTTTAAAAATTAGGAATAAATTCAACGAACTCTGATTTCATCTCATTTTCCAAATACTTCTCTATCTTGAATGCAAGATATGATCCAAGTTCTTTAAGTAGTGCAAGAGGGACTTCACAAACTGGTCCCAAACAATTTTTCCGTCATTTATATCCCATCACTACCTGCTTCCTGCCTCCTTTCCATAGACTTTGTATCTTTCATTCTAGTCCCACTAAACTTGTTATGATTCCTGAAGCATACCACGTCCCTTCTCATCTCCATGCCTTAGCACATGCGGTTCCAGCTATCTGGAATACCCTCCTCTCCCATCCCCACCTTCGGCTAGGTCCTTCCTTATACACCATCCACGACCTAGCATAAATATCACTTTCTCCATGAATCCTTCCCAAACTTCCCTGGGTGATTAATCACCCACTCCTCTGTTCTCCCTCAGTAATTTAGATGTTTGTCCACTGTTGCATTTTGCTTATTGTTTGTAATCTTTACCATATTATTTATGTCTCTTTTCAGTGTTAAGATGCTGACCTCCTCCAGGTATGAAGTTAGATACTGATGGATATCTACTGGATAAATGAAAAACATAATGAAATATTTAGTTCATTTCTTGTTACAGCTTTAAAAACGCAGGTCGTGCCCAGTAGGACTGGCTTCCATCAAGGATGACATTGACATTGGTAAGGTTTTTGGGATCCATCTTAGCCTTGCCATCTCAGAGACCTGAATTCCTCAGTCTGTTTGGAATGGACTTACTCTCAGTGCCAGAGCTGCATTGATCAGGTTCATGGAGGTTTATAAAAATCAGCATACTAATTCTCTACTTTCTAATGAAAAAGTATAACTGTCCAGAGAACTGAAATCCTCAAGTCAACTTATTAGTGCATTGTGCCCCTGGAGGCAAGTTATATTGGAAGCAATATGATATGGCCCAGGGGAATTCGTTGATCTTAAGTATTCCTCAATGAAGGAAGCTTTAGACTGTCTCATGCACTAGAGAAGTAGTCTCTCCAAGGAAACTTGGTGCTTAACCAAGACTGCCACGCCTGGGCAGGGCCTGGGTGATCACCTTCAACATGTCTGCTAACTCTCCATTTCCTGTGCAGCTTTGGTCAACCCACATCTCTTGGCCCAGACAGGACTTAAAGAAATTTCACTAAATGTCTGGTGACAAAGTTATGTTTGTATCTGAGTTCCCATTCTTCCCATTTATATAATCGTGGACGCTCTCCTGGTTTGTTCCTGTTCATATTTACTGTGTATAGATTTAACTAACTTAACTCCAAGGACAACTATATTTCCACCTCATTGCCAACCCTGTTTGATGACAACAAGACCTAAAAGGGTTGAGTGGCTAATCAAGGTCTTAGAACTTCTCAGTGGAAGAGGCAGAAATTCATCCCTGGTCTTGTTGCTCTAATCTGGTATGCTCTCTATTATTATTTTCATGTGGAAATCCCTAATAATTATTCAAGAAGGACTAGTTCTTAGCCTTTTTTACCTGATTAAACACATGTTTTTTCAAAAGGCTTAAAAACTTTGACACATTGTTGGCACATGTATGAATCTATCCTATGGAAATCATATCCTATGGAGGTACAAAAATTATAGCTAGAAGGATGTTCATTGCTACATGGTTTACAATAGTAAATAGCTGAAAAGAACCTAAATGTTCAACAACAGGAAATTTGTGAAATTATAACTATAGTTATTAACATAGTGTTATAAAGAATGTTCACCTTACATTGTTAAGTTGGAAAAGGCAGATTACTAAACACTATGTAAAATAGGATCCTACTTTTTGCAAAAAGAAAGTATATGGATACCTAAATATAGAAAAAGAACTAGAAGCAAATAAAAATAAAGAAAGTGGTTAGGATTATAACGATGTTTTTCCTTTTTTGGCTTATTTGTTTTTTTAAAATTTTCTACAATGAACATGTATTCAATTTTAAAAATGATTGCCATTATTAAAATAGTTGAAAATTAATTTTCATAATCTTATTTGATGGGATTTGAATAGAAAATAAAAACCATATGCAACAGTATATCAGTATTTTCATTATGTAGCTTTCTGTGTAAGAAAGCTGCTTTTATCTTTCTACTTCACATGTTATTAATTTCCTGTAGTGATATTCCACTAGAGGAGCTCTTTAAACTTATTAATCGCCTGTATTTCTATCCACATAAATGCAGACAAGTCTTTTTTGTTGTTGTTCTCTGGGAGAGACTATTAAAAGATAGTGAGGGTAATGACCCCCAAGCAAATATTCAAGGGACGCAGCTGAATTTGTTCGAATACTACAGTGATGTGATACCAATTACGCTTCTGTTTCCAGTGTGGGAGAGTAAAGTGTATATGAAAGCTGCAGAATGCACTTCTTCATAGTCTATCCCCCACAAATGTTGCTCCATTGGAATGGAGACTGCAGGAGAACACCGGTAGACCAGCATGAAATATCCTTCCACTGGTCAGTCATACCACGTTTGTAGGTGAAGTGCAGCAGCAGTTGGATCAAGGAATGTTAATATTTCATTATAACTCAATTGAAATTTAATTCAGTTTCTGAATTCAGAGGATTTAAAACCAGCATAATTGAAAGTCATAAAATGTAAAGTCTTCTGATTGTATTCTCTCATCCTCATACACTCGTCTTCCCTCCAGGGTTTCTTTGCTCACTGCCCACCTCCCTCCCAGACAGCTCTGCTCAGTCCGGTGGAATGGTCACTTGCTTGCACAGAAATGTCTCTTCATTCTCAACCTGCTCAAGATATTGTGTTAACAAAGACCATATCTTCCCATTATCTTAACAAAACCTGGCTCTCACCAAGAACGCTGCTTTGCTTCCTCTACAATTCGGTCCTGGGAAGGGTGCTCGTTCTTCCATGAACCTGGCACCTCTAGGGCAGGGAGGAGGAGGTCCAATCCTTCCAGCTGCACACCGCTGCTCCTATGCCATTCACCTCCCAGTCCAGGGAGGCTTCACGGTCATGTGTCCAGTGCAGTCACACGGGCCCCCATGCACAGAATTGTCCCAGGCTTGGGGGTTAATGCTTTGCAGTGGTCATCTTGAAACTCTTAACAATTGTTATGGGCTGAATTGTTTTGTCCCCCCAAAATTCATATTTTGAAATCCTAACCCTCAGTACCTCACAATGTGACTGTATTTGAAAATAGGGTCCTTTAAAGACCCTTTACTTAGGGTTAACTGAGGTCATTGGGATCGGCCCTAATCCAATATGACTGGGAAGAAAAGGAGATTCCTAATCTTATAAGATTCATTATAAGAAGAGGGGATAAGGACACAGACAGGAAAGACTACATAAAGACACAGGGAGAAAATGGCCATCTCCAAGCCAAGCAAAGAGGCCACGAGATAAACTAAACCTGCCACTATCTTGATCTCAAACTTCTAGCCTCCAGAAATATGATGATATAAATGTCTGCTGTTGAAGCCATTCAGTTGTAGTTCTTTGTTACAGCAGCCTTAGCAAACTAACGTAACAGTTTCACCTTTTAATTTGTACTTTGTAAATGAAGTCTGATGGAACAATGGAGCCTGCACCAGGGGCCTGGAGCCTTGGCTCCCATGGGGCTCCACCTTCCACTGCCTCCCCACCTTCCCTGGTCAGCTTCTTGCGTCTCACTCTCCCCTTCCCTGACCCCCAGCACCCTGGGTCCCATCCAGCCTTCCCCTTTCCACGCCCTCCCCAGGACAGTGATTGGGTCATGTCATCAGAACAAGCCTACTGGTGCTTGTTCCTGCTGTTGCCCTCCACCTCTGGTGAGGGACTGGATGCAGGCACAGGTAGGGTTTGAAGTTGGGGCAACACTGCCCTGTGCCATCTTCAGGGAGAGCATGGAAGCACCATCTCCTCTCCAGGCTGGCAGGGTCACAGTGTGTGTGCTTGAATCTCTTGCCCGACCAAATCCAGGCACCGGGCATGGGGTTGTTCTTCTGCTCTGGGGTGGCGTGGTGGGTTGAGGGAAGGGGAGACTGATTTCTTTGCCTTCAGCCGAGGTGCAGCATCTCAGGGAAGGTAGAACTGCTAAGCCGGTGTACCATGCCCTGAGTCATGGGACAGAGCCGCCACTGGGCACCTGTGAGGGTCTGCACTCACTCTGCAGGGATTCCCCTTGTCCAAGGGACCAAGGCATGAAATAGTAAATAAAAACACCATGACAGGTCAAGAGAGAGTGACTGCAGAAAAAAGAGAGTTGTTAATATTTCGGTACCTTTAACAGCACTATATTTGAACAAAGGCCTGCACAGTTTCATTTTGTACTGGGCCCTACAAATTACATAGCTAGCCCTGCTGAGCCCCATGCAAAAAGGTCAGCACTTTCAGGGCTCATACAATCTGGCTTTTTCACCCTCTCTCCTCAATACTCTTGCTTCTATACATACAATTTGCTTCCTTGGCTAGCATCTTTTTCCACACTCCTAGCTATTATGGTGTGGTAATCCATTACTAATGTGACGGACCCATCTACACCTAGCTCTCTACTTCACTGACCTTCAAATCCAGTCTAGGAGAGGAATTCGCTCCTGGAGCCCATCCTCCTGCTTTGCATTATGTAACTGCTCCACCTCTCAACCTCAGGGCCCAATTTAATCCATCAACTCTGGGGAAGGTCAACCAGCTGTGTGACATTGAACAAGTTAGCTGCTGCCTTTGAGACTCCGTGGCCTCACCTGTAAAATGAGGAGAGTAATTATTAACTTCACAGGTTTGCCGTAAGGTTAAATAAAATGATATACAAGCTGCGCTTAGCATGGCGCCTGGGACATAGGTGTTCTCGCGAAATGGCTAGCGTTTTCCCCACGGATCACACCTTCCTATCCCTCCGGCTCTCACCGGCGTACTCCCAGTGCCTTTCCAGTTCCCTGTGATGTGCATTCTCTGCGTCTGTACCAGGTGAGTCGAGGGGGAGTCCACTGCAGCACCCCGCAGACGCGGGCCTGCACACTCGCGGCCCTGCCGGCCTCAGCTGGTCTCGGGTGGTCCGTCACCTCTAGACCCAACAGCCCTTGTTAGAAGGCTTCCCTCCAAGCCTCCTTTCCTTTCTCTCCTCTGACTCTGAGCCATCCTCCCCTGCTTCAGAGGGAAAAAACCGGCAGCGGGTTTGCCTCTGCCCCCCCTCTTCTGCTGGTGGACAGATCTGCCTATCCTGCGCTCTTCTCTCCTTCCCTGTCTTTCTCCATCGGTCTTCTTGGCCTTTTCCGTCTATGCTCTAGACCCCCTTTCTCTCCTGTATTCGGTCATTTAGCCTTTGTACTTTACCGTCAACCTCTTATTTTTCCATGTCTGCTTCTCCTCAACATAGATACATGATTATATATATATTTTCAATGTTTAAGGGGAAACCCCTTCTTTGATCACATCTTATCTAACTCCTTATTCTCAGCCAGACTTTTTTTTTTTTTTTTTTTTTTTTTTTTGCGGTACACGGGCCTCTCACTGTTGTGGCCTCTCCCGTTGTGGAGCACAGGCTCCGGACGCGCAGGCTCAGCGGCCATGGCTCACCGGCCCAACCGCTCCGTGGCATGTGGGATCTTCCCGGACCGGGGCACGAACCCGTGTCCCCCCCCATCAGCAGGAGGACCCCCAACCACTGCGTCACCAGGGAAGCCCCTCAGCCAGACTCTTTGATAGAGCAGTTTGCACTGGCTCGCTCCCTTCCTTTACTTCCTGTTTGTTCCTCAGTTCCTTGAAGGAAGGCTTTGCCCTCCATGCCAGAAAGATTTGTCTTTCTGAGACAATCAGTGGCCTCCTAAGGGCCGATTCTGGTAATCAACATTCAGACTTCACCACCCCTGATTCCTCTGCAGCATCAGACATTGTTGAATTCTACTTCCTTACGGAAGGGCTCGCTCTCTCGCTCTCCTGTCTCTGTCTCTGTCTCTCCCCTTCCAAGAAATGACTCTCTTTCGGTTATATTACTACCATTTTGATTCCTCCCTCTCTTCTTTCTTCTCCTGTTTCTCCCCCTCACCCCTCCTTTCCCTCAGGTGTTGCCATTCTCTGAGCTTCCACCTCCACCCCTCTTCTTTTCTCCCTCTCACAGCCTTTCTTGATGAATTCATTTAGTCTCCTGGCTTTAACCGCCCTCGATTTTCTGAGGAGCCCACAGTGCCGGACTCCAGGCCCACTGGACCAGAGTAGCACGGTGGATTCAGCATTGATTAGCCACTCCGCGGCCAGCTGAATGGATTGGGAGCAAATCGGTTAACCCGTGTAAGTGTCAGCTTCCTCATTTGTACAATGAGACGAGTAAGATATATATATCTTAAGGGCTTATTGTGAGGATTCAAATAATGCAGAAACAGCACGGTTCCTGGCACATATAAATGATCCCATAAATGGTGGTGACGCTGCCACTGCTGCTGCTGCTAATGGTGGTGCTGTTTACGGGTAGCTGCTCTTCCACCCTTGCTGGGTATTTGGAAGACTCACCCATGCTCCCTCCCATCGGTTAGTAGTATTAACTGCGGACACTCTTTTGACCCACTGGCACCTCTTTCTATCCAGAATCACAACATCTGGAGCTGCTGCATGTTCTCTGCTTCCTCTCACGTCTAACCCATTCTCCTGTCTAACCCACAAAGAGCGGGGGGATGCTCTATCTTGCCTTCCTGACTTAAATAATCTTCTATCTGACTCAGTCTTTCTGAGGGCTGCAAACTTAAAGAAGCCCATTTTTGAACAGTCTCCCATACTATGTAAAGCCTAGTTAATACTGACATTCTCAGCATGTTTTTGTGCAGTATTTGTTACAACGCTGTTTATAGCCTTCGAACAGAGTGTGGGAGACACTATCCAACAGGATAAAGGCCTGTCCCCACTTCTCCCCTCCTCTGTGCCTCTCCCCAGCCCCTTGCCAAATTAGCTATTTCCACTTTATCTGTACCACAGCTCTGATCAGTCTTTTCTATAAATGTTTGCCTCTCAGCCACACTGAACTTCACTTTCAGTCATGTTTTGTCCCCAGAGCCTAACATGATGCCTGGCACACAACAGACCTTTAGCATCTATACAGGGATTAAAGAGATCAATGAAAAATACTGGAGAAATGCTTCCTCAAAATTCCACTAGGGGTCACTTTCTGTACGTTTTAGGAAGAAATAGTGCAGGCACGTAGTAAATCAATTCTTTATGAAAAATTCAGCTTGTGTTTAAATTTTTAAAGTCATCTGTTGTTTATTTAATGGAAACTGAAATGCTGTCATGTCGTACAAGCCTTGAAGCACGGTACGATGGCCAGCTCTTTCTGGTTGTACGGATAATGTCAATACTCATGTTTGTGTAAAAAACAAAATTGAACATAGCGTTTAATTTTGCATTTTAAGAATTCAGATCACTGAATTTATATGAAAGTTTCTTCCATATTTTTAGGTTAATATCCTTGGATAAGGTTAATATTTAGTTCAATATTCAATTTCAAATGTTTATTTATAGATTATCCCAAAGGCCTGTTCTTCTAAACCTTTATTTCTTTACCACACTTATTCTCATTTGACCTCAGTTGCAAAATTAATGGTATATTCCTACTGATTATCTTGATCTGCCTCATACCACAGAGATTTTTAATAAGGGGAGTGAAAGGGGGAGAAACTGACTTTACTAGCAATTAATAGCCACTTAAAAACAGTGCAAATACACTTACCATCGATATAATGCTTTACTATTTTGGTTACTCTCTCAAATATAAGACCGGCCTCCAGAAGAGCCGTGGTATCAAGATTCTGTTCTTAAGGGAAAATATTGTTCTTAGCAACACTGCAAATGTAGTAGCACAGCTATTGGTCAAACATTGAGTTTATACTGGCTGTCAACCTTCTAGGACACAGAAACATCAACGAATGATTAAATACCATGAGGTGAGCGCATTGACAACAAACGCTATGGGAACACGGGGGGGGGGGGGCGGAATTAGCTAAAGGACGGTTGCTTGATCAAAAGGGCTGCAAGGAGCATTTCCCATCAACTTGGGGAAAGTCCATGAAATGTCTCCATCCCATAACGGAAGTTTCCCTCTCTAATGACTGCAGGTGGATGTGGGTCATTTATCCACAGTATGTCAGGGAAAGCACATTAGGTAAATTTAGGTGTGTAAGCATATTTCATAGGGGTTTTGGTATCAGGAATGGTCACACCACTGTGGAAAACCCTCGACATTCACTGAGCTGGAGGAAGGTCTTGCTTCTTCAGCTTGGCTTTTTGCTCATCCCTGAGTTGATTCTGGGAAGAATTCTTGGAGTATCCTGGCCTGCATGAGCTCTTCTGACCAGCTCTACTCTGACTCCCCAGTGCGTGTATTTTCTCACATAATGGGAAGCTATTTCTGTGTCCTCTGCCTGGAACACCCTACCTGCCCACAATGGAATGAACCCTTCTTCTTCCTCCGGAATTTAACAGAATGGTCGACTTGAGGTTTTGGCTCAGTCTTTTCCTCAGAGAAAACCTTCCCTAACCTCTTAGATTAGGTCCAACTTCTGTTTTTTTTTGTTGTTGTTGTTGTTTTGCGGTACGCGGGCCTCTCACTGTTGTGGTCTCTCCCGTTGCGGAGCACAGGCTCCGGACACGCAGGCTCAGCGGCCATGGCTCACGGGCCTAGCTGCTCCACGGCATGTGGGATCTTCCCGGACTGGGGCACGAACCCGTGTCCCCTGCATTGGCAGGCGAACTCTCAACCACTGCGCCACCAGGGAAGCCCCCAACTTCTGTTTTGAGTTGTCTCTTAGCTCTAAATGCTTCTCTTTTGCAGCCCTTATCATTATTGCAATTTTGCATTGCTTTTCTGGTGTTCAAAGATAAACTGAGGCATATTAAAACTTTCAACAGTTTATTCAAGGAAAAATCGGTTGGAGTCAGGCAGTCATAAACCGGAAGTGGTTAGGAGCCCTCCACCCACAGGAGGTGGAGGAGAGATTTTTATAGAGAAAAGGTGGAAGCAAAGTAAGGAAATTATTGATTGGTTATAGCTTACAGCCTAGTTGGCTGTTTGTGACTGGTCGTCCTTATGTTTCACTTTTGTAATGTTGAGGCATTTCCAGCTTAGATTTTGGTTTTCTTATGCAGGCCGCCATGGCATCAGAGCCCTCTCAGTCTAATGGCCTCCTTGTTTAATTAAACACTGGTAATTATTTGATTAATTACTGACTCTCAGACTCAGCTGAAGCAGGAGAGCTCCAGGTATAACTTTGCCTACCGTTACCTAACAGTGTCTGGTGCGAAGTAAGCATTCAGTAAATATTTGTTGAATAAGCAAATGCACTTCATTTTAATTTGGCTGCACAGCCCCAGACTTTTATTTCTAAGACCCTATAAGCCTAGTATTGTTCTCTATAACTTCCTTTATAAAAGGTTGGAAAGGGCTTCCCTGGTGGCGCAGTGGTTAAGAATTCACCTGCCAGTGCAGAGAACTAGGGGTTCGAGCCCTGGTCCGGGAAGATCCCACATGCCGCGGAGCAACTAAGCCCGTGTGCCACAACTACTGAGCCTGCGCTCTAGAGTCCACGAGCCACAACTACTGAGCCCCTGTGCCACAACTACTGAAGCCCTCGTGCCTAGAGCCTGTGCTCCATAACAAGAGAAGCCACCGCAATGAGAAGCCCACGCACCACAACGAAGAGTAGCCCCCGCTCGCCGCAACTAGAGAAAGCCCGCGTGCCCGGGTGCCCAATGCAGCCAAAAATACATAAATTAAATAAATAAAAGGCTGGAAGGAAATAAAGCAGATTTACTAAGCGAAGTAAGAAAATTTAGACTCAGATATCAGACGTTCCCTTCCTCCCACTGGCCTTCCAGGCCCGCCCCCTGGGCCTTGGCAGCCGCCATGTTGCTAGCTGTGCTCTCATTTACAATGCATCTCTTACCTCACTTCTCTCTTCCCCATTCTTTAAGACCCCAACCCTCTGTCCCCAGCCCCTTCCCAAAACACTTATCATCCAAAAAATTCCTCCAAGGACAATGCCCTTTTCCATTTGATTGACAACAGTTTTATCTACTTATGTTTAATATTTCTCATTCTTGCTAGTCTCTGCGTCTTGGCTTTGCATAGCCAAGAATTTCTCCAAAGCTGTTCTATCTCCCAGATGAACTCTGCTGCACTTTTCAAACAGTAAATTTTTTCCTTCCTGCTGTCTATACGCTATTTTGATTAGAAAACAGAGCCTCCAAATCCTCAGTGACTTCAAAGTTGCGCAGCTTGTCAGTGATAGATTTTAGATCAGAATTTTTTTTTTTGGAGACTTCTGACTTTGAATCCATATACTTTCTGTACAGATCTCTCTCGTCTTCTAGCCTGGGAGTTGAGGGTGTGGAATTGTTAGCGAGCTCAGCACAGTGCCTGGAACATAGTAAGATTACGCTCCATGACTCTTTGCTGAATGAACAAGCTTGATCCTCTGTCCCTCAACATTCTTTTAGACGCAAGCTGCCCGGCCTGTCCCTCTGGCGCCAGTGACCAACTGTGACCATTAGAGGGCAGCAGAGGTGTGAAAAGCACTGGGGAGGGGATAGTTGAAGTGTCACAATGAAGTCAAATTCAGAAACATCAGACCCGGAAATGTTATGGAATACAAAGTGCAGCGTTTGTCAGATTTAGCAAATAAAAAGACATGACACTCTGGGAATACGTATATTTAAAAAATATTCATTGTTCATGTGAAATTCAAATTATCTGGGTGTCCTGTGTTTCACCTGGCCACGCTAACAAGTGCCGTTGCATGTGAACCAGACAGGTGCTCCAGAAGTGGCATTGGTCCTTAGAAGGGACCTGTTAGGAGGAATTGGATGGGGAAGTTGGTGAGCTTACAGAAGTCGATACAGGTGCTCGTCACATAGGGGATTGGCTAATTCAAGGTCAGCCAATATTAAAAGTCTGCTCTGGAGGAGAAGACTGTGTAATGTTACCCGGATTGATCTGGGTGACAGGCCCTTCCTCTGTCCCTTCCTGCACTGTGATGGCATCAGATGGTAACAGTTGAAAGAGGATGTGCAACTTCTCCACTTGTGGCCACAGATTGATTGGGTAATGATTGTTTAACCCCACACACTGTGACTGTTGTGACTTGTATCCACCTTCCCTTCTTAATCTTGTGGTCTCTCACCTTGTGTAACAATCCAATTCTCTTATTTCAGAATCTGCCATTTTCCACATATTTTTTCCTATGACATTCCCTCTCCTCTAAGGCTCATTTTCTTTTTGGGGCCCTCCTGAAATTTCACTTCTTAAGGGTTCCTTTCTCTAATTAAGTGGAGACATCCATTCTCAATCCAATTGTTAAACATGAACATTGAATAATTTAAGACACATTCATTTCCATACACATTTATTGAGGGCTTACTATGTAGGAGAAAAACTTCACCATTAAGAAACTTGTAATCTCGTTAATGAATTATAACATTAGAAACCAAAGGGGAGATCCTCCCTCTGAGAAGTGATTGATACAGGTTGCCAGAGAACAACTGGTCCCTTTGTAAATCACTGTTTTCATATTCCTATGAATTTACTTTGGGAAGTAACTTCAGAGTAAGAGAATTCATGAACATGTTACAAGTGATCTGTGAAATTGGGAATTATCAGTAGGGTCTTCTTTAAGTTCCTTTGTTTCTCAGAGAGCAGTTGTTTGCTTCTTCTTTTGAGGTAGGTAGAACTGACAAAATCTAGACTTACTTATTATATTTAAAAATGTAAAAGTGATTGAAACACACCCCCGCACACATACACTTACTGCTGCATGGCTTCAGGAAGAACGGGTAGTGATAACCGTCTGGAGGTGGAGGCTTTTAAGAATCCTAGGATGTTAGTATTCGATAGTTCAAAGAACTTTAGGGCTCAATCACGTGGTCCAACCTTCTTACTTACAGATATGATACGCAAGGCCCAGAATTTAAAGACTGGTATAAGATCGCACACTAAGCTTGTGCTAGGGCTGGGATGCGAGCCCAAGGCTTCTAGGTGTGTCTAAGATTAGGTTCTGAAGGACTAGATAACGATATAACGATGTTCTGTGATGTGTGGCTCGTAACCACTTTTTTCCCCCGGGAGACTCTTGTAGGTGCTTGGCTTCTATGAGCCCCTTCCCCCTGGGCTGTCTCCTCCTCCTTCTGATGCCCCTCCTCTGTCTGCTTTGCTAGTGCCTTCCTCTGCTCTCCTCTAAAGAGCAATGTTCCTGAGAGTTCACTCCCTCACCCTCCCTCCCTGAACAGTCTATCAACTACCAATGTTTTGGTTACCTTACAAAGTACTTCTTTTTTTTTTAAAGAAGATGTTGGGAGTAGGAGTTTATTAATTAATTTATTTTTGCTGTGTTGGGTCTTCGTTTCTGTGCAAGGGCTTCTCAGTTGTGGCAAGCGGGGACCACTCTTCATCGCGGTGTGCGGGCCTCTCACTATCGCGGCCTCTCTTGTTGCGGAGCACAGGCTCCAGATGCGCAGGCTCAGTAGTTGTGGCTCACGGGCCTCGTTGCTCCGCGGTATGTGGGATCCTCCCAGACCAGGGCTCGAACCCGTGTCCCCTACATTGGCAGGCAGATTCTCAACCACTGCACCACCAGGGAAGCCCCAAAGTACCTCTTTGATTCACAAATATTGATCTTTAGTTCTGATCGTTTTCCTAGCATCTATATTTTCAACTGTTATCTGCATATCTTTTCCCAGATGGTCTACAGATGCCTCAAACAGTCCAAAACTGAAACCTCGTCTTTTCCATTGTTCCCCCACAAACTGGGTTCTCTCCCTGTGTTCTATGTCTTAGATAGTGACGTCATCAGCCATCCCAGTCTCCAGGTCCCTATCCCCCACACTAATTGGTCACCAAGCCCTCTCACGTCATGTCCCCTCCTCATGAGGGACATGAGGGATGTCCCCTCATCCCACTGTACTCACTGTGATGAGTACAGTGATGTCCCCATCTCTGTACTCATCACTTCCTCTGCATCCACACAGCCCCAGCCTTAGTCTAGGCCAGGAGTCACAGGTTCAAATACCTACAGGAGATAAACAAGTGAGATAGGGCACATGCCAGTAATAAAGCACAGTGAGGGCTGTGACCAGCTGGAGACAACAAGCTTCATTTAAAGGGGGCACAACATACTTAGTTTAAGCAGATTCTTACCATCAGGGAATGTGGGCCTAGTATTGACAGATATTCTCAATTTAAGAGAGGTCTACATTTTTAAAATGTGAAACATTCTGATTTTTTAATTGGAACAAATAATTTTTTAAAAAACCCAACTATTGGATGGAAAACAAGCACACCCTCTCCCCTGCCCCCATCCTTTATCCTTCCCGTAGCTCTGCTTCCAGCAAAGTGCCTGACATACAACAGGTGATCAGCAATTACTTAAGTGAGTGAAAATGGACATTGAGGTCGTAGCAAGCAAGCTATTACTAAGTTGTTGGCCGTTTAAATTTTTTTAGTTGTAATCACTGAATTATTATGTGCCCATTTTATTGAATGAAACACTTTGAAAATACCTCAAGAAAAGATCAGTTGTTTTCCTGCTCTCTTCCATATCCTTTAGGAAACTGGTGTTAACAGCTTAGTGTGTATCCAGCTACACTTCTCCCATGGCCTTAAAACAGTCATATAGATTTTTCCTCCTGTTTTTCAGAAATGTAATAACACTTTACACATTACTCTGCAACGTGTGTTGCTTTGGCTTAATTATGCAGCATCGTCATCCTTCAGCTTAGTCACTGTATATCTAACTTCATTCTTTTTAATAGCAGCCTAATGTCCTTTAATAGGATTTACCATAATTAAGTCAACAATTTTTCTATTGATGAGCAATCAGCTTGTTTCCAGCTGCTTTTTAGCCTATGAAAAATGGTGCAATAACTATCCTTACAAGTGGATACTTACACAGTGGTGCTTCCATGCTTTCTATTTCTGTGGGAGAGATTCCCTCAAATGGAATGGCTGTATGAAAGGATGTGGCTAAATATTTTAAGAGACACTCTGCAATTACTTTCAAAAGGTTCTAGCAATTCACATTCCCCCGAAAGGCCTTTGGCAGGGTGAACAGGGAAAGTCCCACTGAGAAGATGATATATGAGCAAAGCTCAAAGATGGTAAAGGAATTTGCCGCACAGATCCCTGGGAAAGACAATTCCAGACAGAAGGAAGAGACAGTTCAAGGACCCTAAGGCAGAGGCACATGTGATATGTTCAAGGAACAAAAAATAGGCCAGTGTAGCTGAAGCAGAATGAGCAAAGGGGAGCCCAGGGGGAGAGAATGTCAGCGAGATTGATGGGCAGAGAATGATACTGGCTTTTGCTTTCATCATGAGGGTGATGTGGAGCCATTGCAGGGTTTTAAGCAAAGGAGTGACACACCAAGCCCTGTTTTAAAAGGATCGCTATGGCTGCTCTGTTGAGAAAAGGCTACAGGGAGCAAAATCGGAAGCAGGAGACCAGTTAGGAGGCATTAGCAGTAAGTTCACACAGAAAGGAGGGCAGAAATGAGAGTAGCATGAAAGCAGTGGAGATGGTGAGAAGTGCCGATTCTAGGTATATGTTGAAAATAGTCACTGGGATTTGCTGATGGATGGTGGATGGGATATTAGGAGATAGAGAGGAGTTGGGGATGAATCCAAAAAGTTTGGCTAGAGCAATCAAAGGATGCAGTTGCCAACAACCGAGATGGGGAAGATCGAAGGTGGACCAAATTTAAGGAGGGAGAAAGATCAGGAATTCATATTTGGCCATGTTAAGTTGTAAATGCTTGTTAGGGACCTAAATGGAGGTGCTGAGATTTAAGAATGACAGCCTATAGATGACATTTAAAGACATGGGACTGAATGAAGGGAGTCTAGACAAAGAAGAGAAGACCAAAGACCAGGTCAGAGAGAATAAGGGAGACCAGCAAGGGAGACTACTCAGAAGCAGCAGCCACAAGAGAGGGAGACACCCAAGAGATTGCAGTGTCCCCAAAATCAGGAAACAAAAATTTATCAAGGCAGGAGAGATCAAGTGCATCAAATACTGCTGGTAGGTCAGGGAGATACATGTCTACACACAGCTGATTCACTTTGTTATACAGCAGAAACAAACACAACATTGTAAAGCAATTATACTCCAATAAAGATGTTAAAAAAAAAAGGCAACTGAGAACTAACTGTGGTAGACTGAGTAATAAACACCACCACCCATGCCCCGCCAAAGATGTTCATATCCTCATCCCAGAACCTTGAACATGTTACCTTACATGGCAAAAAAGACTTCGTCAAAGTGATTTTGTTAAGGACCTTGAAATGAGAAGGTTATTCTGGGTTGTCCAGGTGGGCTCAATGTAATCACAGGTGTCCTTATAAGAGGAGGCAAGAGGGTCAGAGGAAGAGAAGGGCATGTGACAATGGAGGCAGAGGTTGGAGTGATGTGGCAAGAGATGAATTATCCTCTAGAGTCTCCAGAAGAAAATCAGTCCCGATGACCCATTTTGAACTTCAGACCTCCAGAACCGTGTGAGAATGAATTGTGTTGTTTTTAAGCCATTATATTTGTGGTGATTTGTTGCAGCAGCAGTAGGGAATGAATACCCTAACCAATGGATATAGCTATGTGGAGGTCACTGGTGACTTCGGACCAGAGGAATTTCAGGGGAATGATAGGGGGAAAAGGCTGAGTGAAGTGCATTAACAAAGCACAGGAGAACAGGGCTATCATAAGCATATACAGGACCTTTGTGCAAATTACGAAAAGAAGCCTGCCTCAGGCTGGCCAGCTGGAAATGGTGGTGCCCTGGGTAGATCAGTTTCAAATGTTGTTCCTTCCTCAAGGATGACAAAGTTCTGTGCCAGGCTTTCTGCTTGGCAGGCAAAGAATGGACTGGATTTCAGCTTCTACCCACGCCTTCTCTACCAAATGCCTCAGTGCAGAGCAGAGCCTGAACTAAAGCCCAGGTCAGCACTGGAAGAGAGGAGCAGGGGATACATAAATATAGACAAGCTTCAGGATAGCAAAGAAATGGAATGGTCTCTGGTGGGGCAAGTGAGAACAAAGAAAGGATTTTAAAGATGGCATATTTGTATGCTGATGGAAATACTTCGAGAGAGAGACAGAGAGAGAAATGAATGATATAGGAGGGAGAAGAGAATTTCTGGAGTGACGTTCCTGAGGAGATGAGAGGGAATGAATTCCTCACTTCATGAGGACTGCAGTGGAGAAATTCATATTTAATAAAATCAGTAAGAAGGAACAGGAGTAAAATATTATAGTATGTTTGTACTATGAGAGCAATGGACACAAAAGGAAAGAAAGTGGAGGTCTGGAGGCTAAGCAGGAGAAAGCTGTAATACATTATGTGAAAAGGGTACAGAATAAGGTGTTGGTGTGACTCAGACTTGGTCAAGCAGGGCTCCTAACAAGGGCCCGAGGCATCTAAAAGGTCTCTCTCTTTGAGGGACATCCTCAATTTTTTAGAGCCTCTCTGGTACTTAGGACCAGCTGAGATTGCATTGGCATCTATCTGGATGGGGCGCTCCAAGCTAGAACCGGGCCCCACGTGAGTTCAGTCCCAGTGTCTCCCTTTTGGGATGCTCTCCCATCTGCTGTCCAATGAGTGGGTTGACCAGCTGTCCCAAGTTACTGCATAACTCATGCCTGTGCAGTCATCCTGGGGTTCTGTGGCCAGGTCCTAATTCTGGGAGGGTGACCTGGCAAGCTAATCATGCCCATTGGACAACACAGTATTTTTTTTTTAAAGGATTGTGTGAGATTGGGCTGCCAGAATGGCACTGACATGCTGATTTAGGGTGGCTTCAATTGTTTACATAGACAGGGGTCCTATAAAAAATATTTGTGCAGGGACGCACACACCCTAGGGATGACCCTGCCATAGTAATGAAGGGGCAATCAAAGAGATATTTCAGAGAAAGAGGAAGCATAGATACAACTTAGGGATTAATTAGATGTACCGATATCTGAGTGTCTATCTTAGTGTCATCTTTTTAGGTGAATTTCCCCACTACAGAAATGCCTCAGACCTTGTGCTTACCCCCATCATTTGGCAATCATATGATTTAGGAAAGAAATAATAGGTGGAGATTTTTGAAAAGCATTGTGAGAGATGTAAGGAAGTAGTTTTTCTCAAAATGTGAAGTCATGGTCAAATATTATGGGGAAGGTGTCAGCCAACAATAATGTCTCCAAAACAGAGCCAGCCAAGAAAGAGGTAAAGAGCATTCATTTCTCCCACACGTACGATGAACCTCAGACCCCTGAGTATAGAGTTCTTATAACCTGATCCAGTAGCTATGTGAAAAATAAGTAACCTCCATGCAATTTGAGTTATTTATCACTAATCTATGACATCAGGTTGTAGGTATCTTTATAATAGTTTTAAATCTACTCTAAGATCTCAGAGAAGTATGTGTATGTTTTACAAATCTCAAACAAACAAGAGAGAGGCAACAAATCAAGAATGAGTTTCAATCTGCTGCAATATGAGTCTGCACACAACCCCAGAGAGTTCTGGGTGCATCCACAGAAGCTGAGAACGTGTAGCAGGAGAGAGCATGGGCACTGGAGCCAGAGTCCCTGGGTTCAAATCCTGGCTCGGCCATTTCCAACCTTAATCAAGTCATTTTACCTCTCAGTAGCAGTTTCCTCATAATTAAAATGGACATCTTATTATTATTGAAATATTTGAAAATTTTAATGTAAGATTTTAAATCTTAATTTAACTACAAAATAAAATGGGCATTTTAATGTTACCGCTTCATGGAGCTGTTGTGAAGAGTAAATGAGTTAATTCACAAAAAGCCCTTTGTGGTTGGCACCTCATAAACACTCAAAATTAGCCATTATTATTGTTTATCACCATCATAAGTAATAATAAAGGATGAAGATAAAAATACAGAAACATTCTGTTTTCTGAGTGTGGAAACATTTTCTTTGCACTCTCCACATTCTCTGTTTTTTTTCCATCAAAAATGGAATTTTGGAGATTTTATATTTCTTAATGAAATCTGCCATTGGGTAAAATGAGGTGCTATTACAGCATCATGACTTGTTTTTAAAGCAGAGTGTTCAAATTCTTTTCTCTACTGCCATGCACCTACCTCCTTTATCCTCAGTGTAATTCTCTTTCTGCATTGTACTCCTTGTCTGTCTCTCTTTCAGACATTCCTTCTCTTTTTTGCTCTTCTTTATATCTTACTTTTCTCCAGTGCTTCATAAGCTGGATGGGTTTTTTTTTTGTCCTTGGCCAGAAGTAGATGTCATATGCGGAATCTTCTCACAAAGAGAGGAAATTTTCCAGCCATTTAAAATAAACCCAGGGAAACATACCTGCTAATCTGAAGGCAGTTTGATTTCTCAAACAGGGTGGACCCTATGGAATGCTCAAATATATTTCTGTCCCACGAAGTCAGTCTTCTATTGCTGATTATGAATTGCATGGGCATAGCACTTTTTACTTGGTCCCTGATTTGCTGTCCTTCTGTTCTATAAGTCATCCCATAGCCAATATGACACACTATCTTATCAATGTCAGTTTAATATTTCTGCCTCTGTTTCTATCGATCCATATCTGAAATAACTAACTTCCACTCTAGATATTCTCTCTCCCCTTACTCCTCATTCTCATCATCACTTGATATTTGTATTTACTTCCTTTTGACTATCTCCTCTCACTAGAATATACCGGGACTTGGTCTGTTTTGTTCACTGTTCTTCTCCAGCACCCAGAACAATAACTGTCCTGAAATCTATATTTACTGAATAAATGAGTTGTAATCTTTTTATGAATACTTCCCAAACTTGTTCTGTTTTTGATTTCTATTTTTTATTTCACTTATTGTATAAGATTAGATCAATAATTTTCATAAAATGCCTCACAAATAAAGACCAATATGACTGAGTAGGGATCTACCCCCAGCACGACCTCCCTGTGGTAACAGAGCTGAATGCTTTTGCTTTGGTGCTTACCTCACTCATGGCAGGTTTGTTAGGAAAGGAGCTTCTAGAAAATATACTTAAGGAGGCAATAATTTTTTATCAATATATTCTCCTACAACTTAAAAACTCATATACTGAAACAGAAATAGAAGGGCATAGATTTAGCCCTACCAATATTTTAGCTTGAGCAAAAACTTATGTAATAAAGCAAACTAAATTGAATTGCAATTGAGGTGACTTGGGGCCATTTCTTTGTTTGTAACATTTAGAGACAAGGGCTTAACATCAAAGTCAGTTAATTTCATCAGCATTTCCACTGAAATGCCCATATGGCAAAGAAGAGGGCTTGCATGCCTCATGGGGTCTTGAGGTACTAGCCAGTCTGTCTTCGCAAAGGTGAAATTACTGTTAAGTTTTATCTTTTACCTTAAAAATTCTTGCCAACTTTTCATTCTATATAATGCATCCTTATTTTTTAAAATATTTGAACAGGGTAGTAGATAACATTATGAGACAACTGGACACTTCAAAAAGCCTTTTATCTTGAGACTTTTTGTCCCTTTCTGGTGTATCACCACTTACCTACCAGGAGTCTAGAGTCCTGATTAGAGAATTATGGAACTAGATGTCAGCTCTTTGTGAGTAAGTCTTTTTGTTTCTTCTTTTCTTATTGAAGTATAGTTGATTTACAATGTTGTGTTAGCTTCAGGTATACAACAAAGTGATTCAGTCATATATATGTGTGTGTATATATATATATATATATATTCTTTTTCAGATTCTTTTCCCCTATAGGTTATTATAAAATATTGAGTATAATTCGCCTTTTTGCTTCTTTAAATCCATTTTGGGACTGCAGAATACTATCACAGTGTTTTAGCTTTCAAAGGTCCTCTGAATCAGGCCCCCAGTGCAGTTTTCCAGCCCTGTGTCCCATTAATCCCAAATCTACATACCTTAATTAAATTATAGAAACTTTTGGCAAGGGCCACTATTATTTACTTATGTCTTTCAACTATACTCACTAAACACAAGCATCTGGTATATGGTCAGTATTGTGTCAGGAAGGATAGGCTAGGTTCTGCTGATTTAAGAAACAAGTCCAATGCTTCCCTGGTGGCACAGTGGTTAAGAATTCGCCTGCCAATGCAGGGGACACGGGTTCGAGCCCTGGTCCAGGAAGATCCCACATGCCACAGAGCAACTAAGACCGTTCGCCACAACTACTGAGCCTGCGCTCTAGAGCCTGCGAGCCACAACTACTGAAGCCCATGCGCCTAGAGCCCGTGCTCCGCAACAAGAGAAGCCACCTCAATGAGAAGCTCGCGCGCCGCAACGAAGAGTAGCTCCCACTCGCCGCAGCTAGAGAAAGCCCGCGCACAGCAACAAAGACCCAACACAGCCAAAAATAAATAAATCAATTTATTTTTAAAAAAGAAAGAAACAAGTCTACTGCCTTAGTGGATTAACACAAACAGATTTCTCCTCATTTATTCTGACCCTACTGCGGGTCCGTGTCACTCTCCAGGGCAGTAGTCCATTAGGTGATGGCTCATCGTTGCACCTCACACTCCTACAATCACCAAGGCAAGGAGAGTTGAGCGCCCAAAATTAAATGCCTCCACCCTGAAATGATGCTTCGCTATGATTTTTATCGGCCAAAGCAGGTCAGATGGCCATGACTAACTCCAAATAGGTGGAGAAGTACAGCCCTACTGTGTGCCTAGAAAGAGAGGGGAACGAGATACCAGTAGACAGGGGTAATATGTGCCGCACACATGCAATCTCTTGACTGAACAAAATCTAACACATTTTTAATTAGGATTTCTGCTCTGTATGTAATTGTCAGTCTCTTTGGTAATCCTATTATTTAATTCATTTTTTAATTCTACTGTTCTCCTTTGGACCCCAGTTTAATAAACAAAACAGACAAAATGCTAATTTAAACATTCACCTGGATAAATTAATTCAGAGTGCTTTCCCATAACTGTGAAACCATCATTATCATGACTACATCTTAATTGCATGCTTTACCTAGTCATTAATTAAACAGGTCACTAAATCTTATTCCCTCCGTACTCTCCCAATAAAACGTTTAGGTTTTACTAATGATAGCTTCACAGTGTGTTAGCTGCCTTGATACCATCCAGGTACAGTAAAACAAAGGTATTTCCAGTGTCACAAGAAAATACTTTCTGTGTAATTTAGGGGAAAAAACTCTACGTGAGAAGCAATATGAATGAGATACTGAAATTCTTTGCTTCATGATTCGGGTTGATTGATTTATTTAACAAACATTGCCTGGATTTCGAGGGGATATTGAAATGAGAGCTTGGTTTGTGTGAGATGAATAGCCACGTTTTCAGAAGGATATGGTTAAGCTTCTGTTTACGACCTTCACTGGCTTCTCCCTGTGGCCTCCCAAAGTACTGCAAGTTCTGGCTCTAGCCCGGCTCTCTGTCCAGCCTCATCTCCTACCCACTCCTTCTACTCTTGACTTCAGCTACTGGCCTCTCTCAATCCTGGAATCCCTCTTGCTCTTTCCTGCCTTTTTTCCCATGACATTGACTTTCTGGAAAATCCAGGTCAGTTGTCTTGTAAAATATCCCATGTGCCAGGTCGAGTATGCACATATTATGGCCTTTTGTTGAACAGCCCTAGAGCTAAGAATAGTTTTTACATTTTAAGAGGGTTTTAGAAGAAAATTTAAAAAAAAGAAAAAGAAAAAAGTGAAGGAAAAAGGATGGGGGGAGAGGAATTATGTGATGGAGATCATTTGTGGCCTGAAAAGCCTAAAGTATTTACTTTCTGACCTTTATTCTAGATCTTTTTGTTTCCACATGGTATTATTCACTTTGTACCTCAGTTCCTTGGATTTTGGGCAAATTGAAAAGTAGGTCTAGAACTGTGCTGTCCAATATTATAGTCACCAGCCACATGTGGCTATGGAGCACATGAAATGTGGCTCGTTCAAACTGAGGTGTGCTATAAGGGTAAAATACACATCAGATTTCAAAGATTTAGGATAAAGAGTGTGGAATATTTCATTAATGATTTTATATTGATTATCATGTTGAAATAATATTTTGGATATATTGGATTCAATAAAATGCATCATTAAAATTAATATCACCTGTTTCTTTTTTCATGTGGCTACCAGAAACTTTTATATTGTGTATGTGCTTCACATTATATTTCCATTGGACAGTGCTTGTCTAGAACCTTGATTAAAATCAGGTTAAATATTTTTGGCAAGAATACTTCATAGCTGATCTTATGTAATCATAGTGTATCACAGCATGAGACACGCATCAGTTTGTCCCGGCACTAAGTTTGATAACTTGATTAAGAGGAGACTGACAAGTGTCTCCACTGTAAAGGTCCACTTTCCCCTTCACAATTTATCATTTCTTGTAGCCATGGGACTATCAGCTTCCCAGTGACTTTTCACTTAGTGGTTTTAGTATCCTTTGGTGATCCTCCCTTGAATTAGTTATTATACTGGGGATTGCAAAATGGTGTTTTGTATTTTAGAATTTCTTCTTAAATTTCTTTTATTTTTTATGTATTTTTTACTTTTTCAAAACAAACAACTTTTTATTGACGTGTACTTGATTTACAATGTTGTGTTAGTTTTTGGTGTACAGCAAGGAGATTCAGTTATATACATATTCTTTTCCAAAGTCTTTTCCATTATAGGTTATTACAAGATATTGAATATAGTTCCCTGTGCCACACAGTAGGTCCTTGTTGTTTATCTATTTTATATATAGTAGTGTGTATATGTTAATCCCAAACTCTTAGTTTATTCCTCCCCCTCCCCTTTCCCCTTTGGTAACCATAAGTTTGTTTTCTGTATCTGTGAGTCTATTTCTGTTTTGTAAATAAGTTCATTTGTATCATTTTTTTAAGATTCCATATATAAGTGATATATGATATTTGTCTTTCTCTATATGACTTATTTCACTTAGAATGATAATATGTAGGTCCATCCATGTTGCTGCAAATGACATTATTCCATTCTTTTTATGGCTGAGTAATATTCCATTGTATATATGTGCCACACCTTCATTATCCATTCACCTGTCGATGGACATTTAGTTTGCTTCCATGTCTTGGCTATTGTAAGTAGTGCTGCTACGAACATTGGGGTGCATGTATCCTTTCAAATTAGAATTTTTGTGTTTTCCGAATATATGCCCAGGAGTGGGATTGCTGGATCATATGGTAACTCTATTTTTAGTTTTTTAAGGAACCTCTATACTACTCTCCATACTCTTATTTAATGTCAGTTAAATTCCTTAACCGACATTCTTTTCTTCTTTTCCTTAAAAAAATATTTTTAGTGAGTATCACAATGGACACATCAGTTTTCATTTGCTCAGTGTGTTACAATCAAGTGCAGTCATTATTCTTTTTGTTACTCAAACGTCTCTAAATTTGGCTAGTGGGATGCCCTTCAAGCTGGCTCCCGAATCCTTTTTATCATAACCCTATTAGCTTTTGAGTGCTTCCTTACCTTCTGGTACAGGAAATCCTAGGGCCACCTTGTACTTTCCTGTCCCAGAGGTGGAATCAGCCCTTCTTTTTTTTTTTTAAAATTAATTAATTAATTTATTTTTGGCTGCGTTGGGTCTTAGTTGCTGGGTGCGGGCTTCCTCTAGTTGCGGCAAGCAGGGGCTACTCTTCATTGTGGTGCGCGGGGTTCTCATTGTGGTGGCTTTTCTTGTTGCGGAGCACGGCTCTAGGCACGTGGGCTTCAGTAGTTGTGGCACATGGGCTTCAGTAGTTGTGGCACTTGGGCTTCGGTAGTTGTGGCACTTGGGCTTCGGTAGTTGTGGCTCGTGGGCTCTAGGGCGCAGGCTCAGTAGTTGTGGTGCATAGGCTTTGTTGCTCCGCGGCATGTGGCAACTTCCCGGACCAGGGCTTGAACCCATGTCTCCTGCATTGGCAGGCGGATTCTTAACCACTACGCCACCAGGGAAGCCCCAGCCATTTCTTAAGAAGCCTCCATTTCTTTTAATAAGAAATGGTATTCCAAAACCAGGATGAAGGTGGTAGATGTGATCAGAGTTACTGGGGTGACGTTACTTTCAGGCCCTTTCAGTAGACAGAGCTAGGATATATATTTTAAGAAATCACAAGCTCATATTGATATTTCCAGCTCAGGTATAATGCTATAGGAGTTTTTCTTAACTTCTTTTATTCTATGTTTGTATTTCTCTTCATGTACATTAAAACCCTTCCTTTGATAAAACACAAAGACATTTACTTGTTTGCTTTATCCTACGATACACATTGTATTCAAATTACAATAACAGTATTACAACTAACATTAACCATAGTGTGTGGTAAATTTTTTTTTTTTTTTTTTTAGCGGTACGCGGGCCTCTCACTGCTGTGGCCTCTCCCGTTGCGGAGCACAGGCTCCGGACGCGCAGGCTCAGCGGCCATGGCTCACGGGCCCAGCCGCTCCGTGGCACGTGGGATCCTCCCGGACCGGGGCACGAACCCGTGTGCCCTGCATCGGCAGGCGGACTCTCAACCACTGCGCCACCAGGGAAGCCCAGTGTGTGGTAAATTTTAAGATTATTTTGTAGATCTTTTGTCCTCAGAATATAACCTACTAAGGGTATATAGTCAGAGTAACTTAAAATATTTATTCAAAGTATTAAGAAGTAACTTGAACTAGTTTTTTTGCCTGAGAGGTTATGTTATCCATTTGATAGATAGTATCCTTTGTTTCTGTTTGTGTTCAATTTTAGGTTTTGATTTTGTTTGTTTATTTTTGAATATGTGAAACATTTTCATGGCTCAGAAGTTAAAACCATTATAAAAAGTTACTCAGAGATCTTGTTCCCACCTTTTTCTCCATTATCCTGTTTCCACTCTATCTGTAGGTAACTATTTTCATAAAATTCTGGTTTATGTTCCCTGTGTTTGTTTGCTTGTTTTGTTTTTGCAGATAGAAGCATATGCAAACACATAAAACTATTTTCATTGTTTTATGTCTTTTTTCTTATTTAACATAATATCCTGGAAGTTCAAAAAGGTATTCCTCATTCTTTTATAAAATTGCTGAAGAATACTCCATGGTGTGGATGTACAATAGTTTATTCAATAGGTCTCTTACTGGTACACATTTCTACTGTTTCCAGTCCTTTGCTACTACAAAAGTTATACAGTGAATAACCTATGCCTATGTTGTCTTAGGTTTGTGGAAATGTAGCTTCAAGAATCATATTTTTAGAAACATCCCAAGTGATTCTGATGCACAGCCAGGTTTGAGTATTGTTGCTTACTGTGTACTGTAAAGATGGTATCCAGGAACCTAGAATTGTTAACGTTTTAAAAAATGAGGAATCAACAGGTAAAGAAGCAAAGTCCTCACCATCCTGAATCCTAACCTACACTACCTAGTAGAATGCAACTGAGTTATATAAACAGAAGCTTAACATCTGGAGTCTTGTGCCTAAATCATTCTGTTGGTAACAAGGTTATCTTACGTATAAACGCGTAAGTGGACCACATTTGGGCAGCAGAGCTTTCAGTTTGGATGCGTTGAGTCAGAGGGCGCCAAGGGGCATCCAGTCCTGGCATCTAATAGGCAGTTGTTTGCACAGGCTTGGAGATTAGATTGGGGTCATTAGCATGTAGGTGACAGAGTAGGTGAAAGATGATTGAGGGAAGGATTACAGAGTGAGGAGGTGCTTAGGATGGAACCCTGGGAAACACAAGTACTTAAGAGACCAGTAGAAGAACCCAAAGAAACTATAAATGGCCAGAGAGGTTGGAGGAAAACATAAGAAGACAAGTCACAAAAGCCTAGGAAGCAGAGTGTTACAAGAAGAAAATAGTTATCTGTGTCAAATACTGTTGAGAGGTGAGGCAAGACAAAGGCAGAAAGGTATCCACTGCATTTAGTAACAAAGAGACCAGTGGTGAGACATTTGTCAGATCAGATTCCATGTTGTGGTGGAAACAGCAGCCATCCTGAGTGTTAAGGAAGGCGTTCCACCTCATATAGACGATCCTTGGAAACACTGATGCAACAGAGGGTGTTTCTAAAAGCACCAACAGTCAACATTTGTACCCAAAGGAAAAAAAAAATCAATTTTAGTAATTTCCCCCGTAAGTTTTTAAAAAAAGAACAAAAGAACTTTATTTTTTATTGAAGTATAGTTGATTTACAAAGTTGTGTTTGTTTCAGGTCTATGGTCCCATAAATTAAACAAACACAAAAAAACTTTGGTGGTGGTTGTTATTTATATTAGAATAAGATGCTTTTGGATTTAGCAAACAGTGTATGCTTAGTTATTTTGTTTATTATTGAGTAATTTCATAATAAATAGTATCAAAATAGTAATGTAGTAATATATTTTATGGTATTCCTCAAGAAGTACCATGACTTTCAAACACTATCCCCATCAAGTATGGGAACCCTGGCTCCAGAATAACTTTTAAACCACTGTTCTCTTCTACTTGCTTTCCCTCACTCCTGTCTATACCCTGGGCTGTAACTAGACATTTTTGCCCCACTGCGAGCAGGCAGCAGCCCAGCTTAAAGAAGTTTGGGAGGCCTGGGTGTACTCACAGAGGAAATGATAAAGAGGACTTTGAAAGTCATCTAATGTAGTGCTTTCCAAACCTGGCTGAGCATCAAAATCTACAACTTGGGACGTGGGTTGAAAAGAAGCCTGGGTCTCTGCCCTAGATCCCGATACAATGGGTATTGAATGGGGCCTAGAGATCTGTACCTTGAGTAAAGTGTCTTTGGTCATATAAATTCAACACCTGACGAAAACAGAGGCCCAAAGGAGTCACGACTAGGCGGGTCTCCCGATTGGAGATTCGCGGTTCTGCGCTTTGGGCGCTGGCCGAAGGGCATCTGGGTTTTCGTTTTGGAGGCATCGGGGAAGGGCTTGCTTTTCCAGGTTCTCTGGGGTCACTAGACTGCCGTTCCCTCGCGTTTCTCTCTATGCAGGAGTCGCAGTGGGTTAGCTGCTCTGCAAGTGCCCGTATGCCGCTGCCCAATCAGCTGGTTTCCTCCGAGCACCTGGCGAAGCCTCAAGTCTGGCTGCGGGGCGGAGGCGGGAGAGATCACCCCGCCCGCGCATCCGCTCTGCCCCTTGCCCGACCCCGCTGAGCCTCGACCCTCCCCACCCAATCCCGGTCCTCCGCTGGGAGCTTGGGGCGGAGCTTCGCCGCCGCTCCGCCGCTCCGCGCAAGCTTTTAGCCTGGGGAGTGGGAGCGTTTGCGAAAGCTGATGGTGTTTTTTTAGAAAATAAGTTTCAGATGTATAGCATTGGGCTTCCCTGGTGGCGCAGTGGTTGAGAGTCCGCCTGCCGATGCAGGGGACACGGGTTCGTGCCCCGGTCCGGGAAGATCCCGCGTGCCGCGGAGCGGCTGGGCCCGTGAGCCGTGGCCGCTGGGCCTGCGCGTCCGGACCCTGTGCTCCGCAACGGGAGAGGCCCGCGTACCGCAAAAAAACACCCCACAAAAAACAGATGTACAGCATTATAGTTCAACATCTGTATATACTAGAGCGTGATCACCACTACAGTCTAGTTGCGATCCGTCACCATACAATTAACCCACTTCATGCATTTCGCCCAACCCCCTGGAAGCTGACGGTCCTACAGTCGCGGAGCTGATTGGCTGTTCTTGGGCGTTACGTAGCCCGGGTTTTCCGGAATTTGGGTTGAGCTGGGGAGAGTGGAGTATGGCTTCTCTGAGTCAGCCCTTGCGCGAGCTACAGGGACCTTTGCTCCCCTCCAAGGACCTGGTGGAGGAGGAAGATGATCATCTGAAGGAGGATGCGGAGGAGGAGGAAGACACGGTGTTTGTCGATGCCGAGGAGCTCTGCAGTGGGGGTGTAAAAGCGGGCAGCCTCCCTGGTCGGCTCCGTGGTGAGGAAGCAACTCGCCCCTGGGAATGGGTTTGGAGGATTAATGAACTGTTTCCCATTATGGCCTTGTCCCAAGTAAGGCGCCCCATCGCTGCTAATAGACTTCCTTTGGGATGGTCTAGCTGTTTCGTCCTGTTTAGGATAAAATAAAAACAGCAACAACCACAAGAATAGCAGAGACTTGAGCAAATACTATGTGTTAAGCTTGGGCTCCACGTGTATCTCATTTACTGATGACAACTTTTTCAGGTAGTTTCTTGAGGAAACAATGGGTCTCCAGCCAGTATTCACACCCCGAATCAGGGCTTTTAACTATTTTCCTGTCTTTCCTGGAGGCGAGTATGTGGTTACTTTTCAGCTACTTAGACACACACGCACATAAGAAACACCCCAAGGCACTGTTGATTCATTAACCTTGTGTTAATAACCTTGTGATCTGTGTTTACCTTGTATAGTTTCCTGTCCTAAGAATTATACCTATTATGTGTACCTGGTGACTGATGTTTGAGAATGTTTGAATGTTCAGACCACTGCTGTACTGTAGAATTTTTCTGGTGATGGCATTGCTCTATATTTGCTCTGTCCAATACAACAGCTGTTACCCACTTGTGGCTATTGAGAACTTGAAATGCAGCTAGTGCACCTGAGTCGAATTTTAAATTTTAATTAATTTAAATTTAAATAGTCACAGGTGAGTGGCCAATACAGGTTTAGACAGAAACTTTTAAGTATTTGTGGAGGGTTTAGTCATTTATCCTGAAAGTGTTAGTGATTGGCTACCATCTTCCAAGCAAGGTGTTTGTTTTGTTGGGCTACCTTGGAGAGATTAGATGATGAGGTTGCTGTCTTAATGGAGCTTACCCTCTAATGAATTAAACAGACATTCCATAAATAATCACAGAAGTAACTATAATATCACTCAGTGCTTAGAAGGAATTGTAAGAAGTGCTATGAGAGGTTATATTCATGAGATTCAGGGCTTTCCTGAGTAAGTGACAATTAAGCTGAGGTCTGTAGTAAATGGGGTAAACAGTAAGGAAGAAATTATTTAAGGCAAGTGGAACAGCTTTTGCAAAGGCCCTGGGTAGGAGGGACCATGACATTTTTTAGAAACTGCTTGAAGGTCAGTATTGACTGAGATCAGAGTAGCAGAGAGAGGACTGCTTTTAGAAGAGGAACAACAAACTTTTGCCATGTACCATGCCTCCCTCCTGGAATACAAAAACAGATGAAACATTGTCATGTTCTAGAGAGCTTACAGTGTAGTAGAGGGAGACAGATAAACAGGTGAGTGGAATATAGACACTGTAATAGACATCTGTAGAGGGTACTGTCCAGGGATTAAAGAGAGTAGTGGCTTTGACAAAACATTGGGAAGAGATTTAAAATTTATCCTAAATTACCTTTTTTTTTTTTAAAGTTTCAATTTTTGATGAAAATACTCACCAGCAATGTGAAGTGTTTGGACGTTTTCCGTTACTGGGTGCTTGGTGGCGAGTGAAGGTACAGGTGAAGCCGGTAGGATCAAGGAGCTTTCAAGTTCAAGGATTTCCTTCTTACTTTTTACAATCAGATATGGCAGCACCAAATCAGTTACACATCTGTTCCCTCTTTCTTAAAGACTGTAATGTCTCCAGTGAAAAGAGAAAAAAATTTTTAGCATGGGTAAATGCTGAATCAAGTTATAAAGACCTCAACTTTGAAAATCTTAGGGAAAAATTAAGAACTTACCAAAAGAACATTGGAAGGAATACTCAAAAACAATCTACACAGAAAACACAAGAAGAGTCACCACCAGATGACGAGATACTGCGTTCTCTGGAAAACACAAGTAAGTGATTTTATCATTGAGTTTTAGTGTAACTGAGATACTGGATGACTGGTGTGTTTCAAATATTACCAGTACAGTATTGATATCTTGGTATAGTATTCTTTTTTTAAATTGGTTTGATGAAATGTGTTTGTATTGCTTTTGGAGTATGTCATTGACATTGCAGGTTCCTCATCTGTAATGTGAAGAGATTGGGTGAGATGATCTTTAAACACCTTTTAGTTCCTTTCCTGCTCTAAATGTGTGATTCTAGGTCTCTCTCTAACTTTTGTGTCCTGGGATTACCTTGAGTCATTAAGAAGAAGTTCAGTTATCAATTATTCTGTTTCAGAAGGGAGAGAAGAAAGGCAAGAATATGAGCAATCCATTTTGGAAAGATTTCAGTTCAAAGTAGTTTAAAATAACTTCTAAATATGGTTTGTTATCTGGACATTCACATATATGGAATATTTCATTTCTTAATTTTATCAAATAAATTTGGCAGTACATCATTGAATGATTTCAATGATGAAAACATCATGATTACAGTAAGAAGAATGACTATAAAGATTAATATGTAAATGATTTTTAATGCTTAGCTTTAAATTTATATATTATTGAGTCAGAAATTTTATTCTTATTCTACTGCAAGCAGAAGGAAACAAAAGGCTAAGAAGTAGCTATCTAAGCATTTGAAGAACATAAATTTTGGTGTTAAACACAATGAAAACCATCTTGATACAAAAGCAAGTGTTATAATACAATCACTTTTCTTGCTGGTCACAGTAAGTTTATTACTCTGTCTTTGATTTGGATTTCTTAAACTGGTTGTGCTAAATGAGAAAGTCCATCAAATCAGTTGTTCTATGAGCTGATTTGTATGTTTTTATTTGTTCTTTTCTGATATCCTGTAGTTCCGTTTATAACTGTGATGAGAGCTCTGCAGTTCCCAAAAATAATGGAATTCCTTCCAGTTCTTCTGCCCCGACACTTTAAACGGCTCATAAGCTCAGATTCTACAGAGGTGTTGGAAGCGATAGAAGAGATTTTAGGTACACAGCCATGGAAACTCGGATTTCGTAAAGTAAGAAAGATATTTGCTTAGCGTTTTGTAATCTTATACAAGGGAGGATGTCTCAAGCTTGACAGTTTTTTGTATCTCTTTCAAGGGAAAGAAATTTGTATGACTTCAGTGTTGATTTATTTTCCTTGCAGTGTTGCAACTAAATATAAACTTCTTCCACCTGTAGCTCTTATGCAATAAATTTACAAAGGAAAACAAAATAACACAATAAATGACATTCAAATTACCAATACTTCAGTTACATAATTTAATTTCATATGACACTTTTTGTAACTGAATTGCATAGCACCTTGAATATAGATCTCATCGAAGACAAGTTCTTGTGTGTTTGGCAAGTCCATTCTGCTATGCTACGCCGTTCCTCACTTTCCTATTTGAACTTTCGAAGACCTTCATTATTCATATGGTACATGATGATGCCATTTGATTCTTTTTCTTTGGCACAATAATGTTATTTACGATTTCTTTGGCACTTCTGTTTTTCTTATTAGAGACCAGGAGTAGTAAAGTGGCACCGCGAAGCTCCAGAGATGTTGAAAACCAAATGTGGCACTTAAATCTTGGCAGTACTTGGTTATAGATGGTTTTCCAAATGAAAATACAATTTAAAAATTCTGAGATAATTGGTGGGATCCCCAAGAATGTTTACAGATCCCACCCCCTGCCCCCCATTTGAGAAATACTGGAATAATGAATTTGTTCCCTCTATAAAATGACTATGATTTCAATATGCTTGGAAAAATGAGATTCTGGAACATTAGATTATTATATATATTTATTCAGTAGGAAAGAGAAGCAGAGCAATGAGCCTTCTGGGACTCAAGTGGGACTCAAGTCCCCTTTTCAGCGTGTAAACCACCACCCAGAATAAAGACTTTTACTGAGGTTTTGAATTCATTTGCTAGGGCTGCTGTAACAAACAGCATAGACTGGGTGTCTTAAACCACAGACATTTATTTTCTCACAGTTCCGGAGGCTATAAATCCAAAGTCAAGGTGCCAGCAGGGTTGATTTCTTCTGAGGCCTCTCTCCTTAGCTTATGGATGGCTGTCTTCTTCCTGTGTCTTTACATGGTCTTCCCTCTGTGCTTGTCTGGGTCCTAAAATCTTATGACATCAGTCATATTGGATTAGGGCCCACCCCAGTGATCTCATGTTAACTTAATTACCTCCTTAAAGACCCTATCTCCAAATATGGTCACATTCTGGGGTACTGGGTGTTAGGATTTCAACATACGAATTTTGGGGGGGACACATTTCAGCCCATAAAATGTATGGAGGGCTCCAGGGGTGATGTCTCCATGGGAAAAAAAAAAAAAATGGAGCTGGTAGACGACCTACTTAGTGGATCATGGTGAAGGAAGTTCTGTACCTTTTCAGTGGAGTTTGGGCAGAATTTTGACAGGCACATGGAAAACTAAACAAGCCAAGAAAATGAGGCAGTCAGTAACTTCACAATATACAGGAGAGTTCAACACAAAGTTAATGTAATCACAGCATATCATGTCACTCAGCCGTGAATCCTGTTCACACTGATTTAACAAAAATCAGTTTTCAAAATGTATACTATTAACTTTTCTCAAAGATGGGAGAAAGAGGGCTTCCCTGGTGGCGCAGTGGTTGAGAGTTCGCCTGCCGATGCAGGGGACACGGGTTCGTGCCCCAGTCCGGGAAGATCCCACATGCCGCGGAGCGTCTGGGCCCGTGAGCCATGGCCGCTGAGCCTGCGCGTCTGGAGCCTGTGCTCCGCAACGGAAGAGGCCACAACAGTGAGAGGCCCGCGTACCGCAAAAAAAAAAAAAGATGGGAGGAAGAGAAGCATGTGTGAAAGTGACAGTACAAAGGGAGCAAACTTGCATGAAGAAAGACTTTCCATAGTAAGGAGTTAACTAATTACCTAAATTTTTTTTAAAGAAATTAAGGAATAGTATAAACAATACATAGAAATGTGGAGATAAATTCTGGAAGAAATAACTGAAAATGTTGAGGGTGTTGCCTTTAGAAGGCATGGAAAGGGTAAGTCAGAGGATTCCTATTTTTTGTGATAAGTCTCATAGTGTTATTTGACTCTTAAAACTGTATGTGTATTGCTTTGAAAAAACATAATTTTAATTATGAAGTTATATAGAGCTCTAATCACAGTACAGTTAATTAAAAAAAATTAGTGATGTATTAGATACATAGTTTTTTTTCCCCAAATTTTGTTGAAACACATGTCTTCTGGAACTTAAAAAATTATTATTAAACACCATAGTTTTCACTGTAATTCTCATAATAGTCATCTAATAGTCAATTATAAAAATATTTATAGTTTTTATAAAGCAAACTTGAATTTACTTTTCTTAAAGATAACCTACAGACAGTTGAAGCTTCTGCAATGTGAGGCAAGTTGGACATCGTTTTGTCAGTGCAGGTCTCTTCTCCAGTTGATGACTGATTTGGAGAAGAATGCATTAGTAATATATTCTGAACTGAAGCGGATGTGTAGAGAGCAAGGGCACACGTGTGTTGAAGAAGCTGACTTAACTTCTGAATTGTCAGACCGCATGTCTTTTCATGATGCTTGGCAGTCTCTGAAGTTCTTGAAGGATATCGGTGTGGTGACGTATGAGAAGGGCTGTGTCTTTCTTTATGACCTTTACCAGGCTGAAAGAGGCATTGCCTCTTCAATCTGTGACCTGATGACAAGGTCGCCATGGCGATTACATGTTGATGTCAAAAAGGTGCTTGCGTCTATTCACACCACAAGACCTGAGAATTCAGAAAGTGATGATACGCTAAATAAAAGTGAACCTGACGAAACAAGATTAGAAGATCTTGTGGATATTTGGGACACGCAGGACAGCGGTGACCATATTTGGGATAATGGTGAAAGTGAAGTTAAGGCAGAAATAAGTGAAGTCCAACTGGATCAGGATCAGGTGGCTGCTTTGGACATGATTTGCTCCAATGCTGTGACAGTCATAAGTGGGAAAGGTGGTAGTGGGAAGACCACAATTGTTAGCCAGCTTTTTAAGCATATAGAGCTGTTGGAAGAAAAAGAAGTGAAAAAAGCTTGTGAAGATTTTGAACAAGACCAGAATGCACCAGAAGAATGGATTACCTTCACCGAGCAAAGTCAGCCGAAGCCGGGCAAGGCTATAGAAGTTTTACTTACAGCACCTACAGGGAAAGCAGCTGGCTTACTGAGACAGAAAACTGGTTTCAGCGCTTATACACTATGTCAGGTAAAGCCTTTTACATTTTTTCTGTACATAAAACATTTGCCTTAAACACGGGCTTAATGTAATGAGTTTATTTTTCATTTCTTCCTGACAGCAATCAGTAGGCATTTATTTTATTTTTTTTAACATCTTTATTGGGGTATAATTGCTTTACAATGGTGTATTAGTTTCTGCTGTATAACAAGGTGAATCAGTTATACATATACATATGTTCCCATATCTCTTCCCTCTTGCGTCTCCCTCCCTCCCACCCTCCCCATCCCACCCCTCCAGGCGGTCACAAAGCACCGAGCTGATATCCCTGTGCTATGCGGCTGTTTCCCACTAGCTATCTACCTTACGTTTGGTAGTGAATATATGTCCATGCCTCTCTCTCGCTTTGTCATAGCTCACCCTTCCCATTCCCCATATCCTCAAGTCCGTTCTCCAGTAGGTCTGTGTCTTTATTCCTGTCTTACCCCTAGGTTCTTCATGACTTTTTTTTCTTAAATTCCATATATATGTGTTAGCATACGGTATTTGTCTTTCTCTTTCTGACTTACTTCACTCTGTATGATGGACTCTAGGTCTATCCACCTCATTACAAATAGCTCAATTTCGTTTCTTTTTATGGCTGAGTAATATTCCATTGTATATATGTGCCACATCTTCTTTATCCATTCATCCGATGATGGGCACTTAGGTTGTTTCCATCTCCAGGCTATTGTAAATAGAGCTGCAATGAACATTTTGGTACATGACTCTTTCTGAATTATGGTTTTCTCAGGGTATATGCCCAGTAGTGGGATTGCTGGGTCATATGGTAGTTCTATTTGTAGTTTTTTTAAGGAACCTCCATACTGTTCTCCATAGTGGCTGAACCAATTCACATTCCCACCAGCAGTGCAAGAGTGTTCCCTTTTCTCCACACCCTCTCCAGCATTTATTGTTTCTAGAGTTTTTGATGATGGCCATTCTGACTGGTGTGAGATGATATCTCATTGTAGTTTTGATTTGCATTTCTCTAATGATTAATGATGTTGAGCATTCTTTCATGTGTTTGTTGGCAGTCTGTATATCTTCTTTGGAGAAATGTCTATTTAGGTCTTCTGCCCATTTTTGGATTGGGTTGTTTGTTTTTTTGTTACTGAGCTGCATGAGCTGCTTGTAAATTTTGGAGATTAATCCTTTGTCAGTTGCTTCATTTGCAAATATTTTCTCCCACTCCGAGGGTTGTCTTTTGGTCTAGTTTATGGTTTCCTTTGCTGTGCAAAAGCTTTGAAGTTTCATTAGGTCCCATTTGTTTATTTTTGTTTTTATTTCCATTTCTCTAGGAGGTGGGTCAAAAAGGATCTTGCTGTGATTTATGTCATAGAGTGTTCTGCCTATGTTTTCCTCTAAGAATTTGATAATTTCTGGCCTTACATTTAGGTCTTTAATCCATTTTGAGCTTATTTTTGTGTATGATGTTAGGGAGTGATCTAATCTCATACTTTTACATGTACCTGTCCAGTTTTCCCAGCACCACTTATTGAAGAGGCTGTCCTTTCTCCACTGTACATTTCTGCCTCCTTTATCAAAGATAAGGTGACCATATGTGTGTGGGTTTATCTCTGGGCTTTCTATCCTGTTCCATTGATCTATGTTTCTGTTTTTGTGCCAGTACCATACTGTCTTGATTACTGTAGCTTTGTAGTATAGTCTGAAGTCTGGGAGCCTGATTCCTCCAGCTCCATTTTTTGTTCTCAAGATTGCTTTGGCTATTCGGGGTCTTTTGTGTTTCCATACAAATTGTGAAGTTTTTTGTTCTAGTTCTGTGAAAAATGCCAGTGGTAGTTTGATAGGGATTGCACTGAATCTGTAGATTGCTTTGGGTAGTACAGTCATTTTCAGAATGTTCATTCTTCCAATCCAAGAACATGGTGTATCTCTCCATCTATTTGTATCATCTTTAATTTCTTTCATCAGTGTCTTATAATTTTCTGCATACAGGTCTTTTGTCTCCTTAGGTAGGTTTATTCCTAGATATTTTATTCTTTTTGTTGCAGTGGTAAATGGGAGTGTTTTCTTGATTTCACTTTCAGATTTTTCATCATTAGTGTATAGGAATGCAAGAGATTTCTGTGCATTAATTTTGTATCCTGCAACTTTACCAAATTCATTGATTACCTCCAGTAGTTTTCTGGTAGCATCTTTAGGATTCTCTATGTATAGTATCATGTCATCTGCAAACAGTGACAGTTTTACTTCTTCTTTTCCAATTTGGATTCCTTTTATTTCCTTTTCTTCTCTGATTGCTGTGGCTAAAACTTCCCAAACGATGTTGAATAAGAGTGGTGAGAGTGGGCAACCTTGTCTTGTTCCTGATCTTAGTGGAAATGCTTTCAGTTTCTCACCACTGAGGAGGATGTTGGCTGTGGGTTTGTCATGTATGGCCTTTATTATGTTGAGGAAAGTCCCCTCTATGCCTACTTTCTGCAGGGTTTTTACCATAAATGGGTGTTGAATTTTGTCAGAAGCTTTCTCTGCATCTACTGAGATGATCATATGGTTTTTCTCTTTCAATTTGTTAATATGGTTTATCACATTGATTTGCGTATAGTGAAGAATCCTTGCATTCCTGGAATAAACCCCACTTGATCATGGTGTATGATCCTTTTAATGTGCTGTTGGATTCTGTTTGCTAGTATTTTGTTGAGTATTTTTGCATCTATGTTCATCAGTGATATTGGCCTCTAGTTTTCTTTCTTTGTGACATCCTTGTCTGGTTTTGGTATCAAGGTGATGGTGGCCTCGTAGAATGAATTTGGGAGTGTTCCTCCCTCTGCTATATTTTGGAAGAGTTTGAGAAGGATATGTGTTAGCTCTTCTCTAAATGTTTGATAGAATTCGCCTGTGAAGCCATCTGGTCCTGGGCTTCTGTTTGTTGGAAGATTTTTAATCACAGTTTCAATTTCAGTGCTTGTGATTGGTCTGTTCATATTTTCTAATTCTTCCTGATTCAGTCTTGGCAGGTTGTGCATTTCTAAGAACTTGTCCATTTCTTGCAGGTTGTCCATTTTATTGGCATAGAGTTGCTTGTAATAATCTCTCATGATCTTTTGTATTTCTGCAGTGTCAGTTGTTACTTCTCCTTTTTCATTTCTAATTCTATTGATTTGAGTCTCCTCCCTTTTTTCCTTGATGAGTCTGTTTAATGGTTTATCTATTTTGTTTAGCTTCTCAAAGAACCAGCTTTTAGTTTTATTGATCTTTGCTATCGTTTTCTTCATTTCTTTTTCATTTATTTCTGATCTGATATTTATGATTTCTTTCCTTCTGCCAACTTTGGGGTTTTTTTGTTCTTCTTTCTCTAATTGCTTGAGGTGCAAGGCTAGGTTGTTTATTCGAGATGTTTCCTGTTTCTTAAGGTGGGCTTGTATTGCTATAAACTTCCCTCTTGGAACTGCTTTTGTTGCTTCCCATAAGTTTTGGGCTGTCGTGTCTCCATTGTCATTTGTTTCTAGGTATTTTTTGATTTCCTCTTTGATTTCTTCAGTGATCTCTTCGTTATTAAGTAGTGTATTGTTTAGCCTCCATGTGTTTGTATTTTTTACAGATCTTTTCCTGTAATTGATATCTAGTCTCATGGCGTTGTGGTTGGAAAAGATACTTGATACAATTTCAATTTTCTTAAATTTACCCAGGCTTGATTTGTGACCCAAGATATGATCTGTCCTGGAGAATGTTCCATGAGCACTTGAGAAAAATGTGTATTCACACATTAAGTCCATCTTGTTTAATGTATCATTTAAAGCTTGTGTTTCCTTATTTATTTTCATTTTGGATGATCTGTCCATTGGTGAAAGTGGGGTGTTAAAGTCCCCTACTATGAATGTGTTACTGTCGATTTCCCCTTTTATGGCTGTTAGTATTTGCCTTATGTATTGAGGTGCTCCTATGTTGGGTGCGTAAATATTTACAATTGTTATATCTTCTTCTTGGATCGATCCCTTGATCATTATGTAGTGTCCCTCTTTGTCTCTTCTAATAGTCTTTATTTTAAAGTCTATTTTGTCTGATATGAGAATTGCTACTCCAGCTTTCTTTTGGTTTCCATTTGCATGGAATATCTTTTTCCATCCCCTTACTTTCAGTCCGTATGTGTCTCTAGGTCTGAAGTGGGTCTCTTGTAGACAGCATATGTATGGGTCTTGTTTTTGTATCCATTCAGCCGATCTGTGTCTTTTGGTGGGAGCATGTAGTCCATTTACATTTAAGGTAATTATCGATATGTATGTTCCTATTCCCATTTTCTAAATTGTTTTGGGTTCCTTATTGTAGGTCTTTTCCTTCTCTTGTGTTTCTTGTCTAGAGAAGTTCCTTTAGCATTTGTTTTAAAGGTGGTTTGGTGGTGCTGAACTCTCTCAGCTTTTGCTTGTCTGTAAAGGTTTTAATTTCTCCATCAAATCTGAATGAGATCCTTGCTGGGTAGAGTAATCTTGGTTGCAGGTTTTTCTCCTTCATCACTTTCAATATGTCCTGCCACTCCCTTCTGGCTTGCAGAGTTTCTGCTGAGAGATCAGCTGTTAACCTTATGGGGATTCCCTTGTGTGTTATTTGTTGTTTTTCCCTTGCTGCTTTTAATATGCTTTCTTTGTATTTAATTTTTGGCTGTTTGATTAATATGTGTCTTGGCGTATTTCTCCTTGGATTTATCCTGTATGGGACTCTCTGTGCTTCCTGGACTTGATTAACTATTTCCTTTCCCATATTAGGGAAGTTTTCAACTATAATCTCTTCAAATATTTTCTCAGTCCCTTTCTTTTTCTCTTCTACTTCTGGAACCCCTATAATTCGAATGTTGGTGCGTTTAATGTTGTCCCAGAGGTCTCTGAGACTGTCCTCAGTTCTTTTCATTCTCTTTTTTTTATTCTGCTCTGCAGTAGTTATTTCCACTATTTTATCTTCCAGGTCACTTATCCATTCTTTTGCCTCAGTTATTCTGCTATTGATCCCATCTGGAGTATTTTTCATTTCATTTATTGTGTTGTTCATTATTGTTTGTTTCATCTTTAGTTCTTCTAGGTCCTTGTTAAATGTTTCTTGCATTTTGTCTATTCTATTTCCAAGATTTTGGATCATCTTTACTATCATTATTCTGAATTCTTTTTCAGGTAGACTGCCTATTTCCTCTTCATTTGTGAGGTCTGGTGGGTTTTTATCTTGCTCCTTCATCTGCGGTGCGTTTTTTTGTCTTCTCATTTTGGTTATCTTACTGTGTTTGGGGTCTCCTTTTTGCAGGCTGCAGGTTCGTAGTTCCCATTGTTTTTGGTGTCTGTCCCCAGTGGCTAAGGTTGGTTCAGTGGGTTGTGTAGGCTTCCTGGTGGAGGGGACTAGTGCCTGTGTTCTGGTGGATGAGGCTGGATCTTGTCTTTCTGGTGGGCAGGTCCATGGCTGGTGGTGTGTTTTGGTGTGTCTGTGGACTTATTATGATTTTAGGCAGCCTCTCTGCTAATGGGTGGGGTTGTGTTCCTGTTTTGCTAGTTGTTTGGCACAGGGTGTCCAGCACTGTAGCTTGCTGGTCGTTGAGTGAAGCTGGGTGCTGGTGTTGAGATGGAGATCTCTGGGAGATTTTCGCCATTTGATATTATGTGGAGCTGGGAGGTCTCTTTTTGACCAGTGTCCTGAAGTTGGCTCTCCCACCTCAGAGGCACAGCACTGACTCCTGACTGCAGCACCAAGAGCCTTTCATCCACACGGCTCAGAATAAAAGGGAGAAAAGGCAGAGAGAAAGAATTAGTAGAAGTAGGAAGAAAGAAAGAAAGAAAGAAAGGAGGGAAGGAAGGAAGAAAGAAAGAAGGAAAGAAAGAAAGGGAGGGAGGGAGGGACGGTGGGAGGAAGGAGGGAAGGACGGAAAAAAGAAAGAAAAGATAAAGTAAAATAAAATAAAGTAAAATATAATATAGTTATTAAATTAAAAAATAATTATTAAGAAAAAATTAAAAAAAAACGGACGGATAGAACCCTAGGAGAAATGGTGGAAGCAAAGCTATACAGACAAAATCTCACACAGAAGCATGCACATACACACTCACAAAAAGAGGAAAAGGGGGAAAAATCATAAATCTTGCTCTCAAAGTCCACCTCCTCAATTTGGGATGACTCGTCTATTCATGTATTCCACAGATGCAGGGTACATCAAGTTGATTGTGGAGCTTTAATCCGCTGCTCCTGAGGTTGCTGGGAGAGATTTCCCTTTGTCTCGTTTGTTCTCACAGCTCCCAGGGTCTCAGCTTTGGATTTGGCCCCACCTCTGCGTGTAGATTGCCAGAGGGCGTCTGTTCTTCGCTCAGACTGGACGGGGTTGAAGGAGCTGCTGATTCGGGGGCTCTGGCTCACTCAGGCCGGGGGGAGGGAGGGGCACGGAATGCCGGCGGGCCTGCGGCGGCAGAGGCCGGCGTGACGTTGCACCAGCCTGAGGCGCGCCGTGCGTTCTCTCGGGTAAGTTGTCCCTGGATCCCGGGAACCTGGCAGTGGCGGGCTGCACAGGCTCCCCGGAAGGGTGGTGTGGATAGTGACCTGTGTTCGCACACAGGCTTCTTGGTGGCGGCAGCAGTAGCCTTAGCGTCTCATGCCCGTCTCTGGGGTCCGTGCTTTTAGCCGCAGCTCGCGCCCATCTCTGGAGCTCCTTTAAGCAGCGCTCTTAATTAATCCCCTCTCCTCGCGCACAGAAAGAGGGAAGAGAACGTCTCTTGCCTCTTCGGCAGCTCCAGACTTTTCCCCGGACTCCCTCCCGGCTAGCCATGGCGCACTAACCCCCTGCAGGCTGTGTTCACGCCACCAACCCCAGTCCTCTCCCGGCGCTCCGACCGAAGCCCGAGCCTCAACTCCCAGCCCCGCCCGCCCCGGCGGGTGAGCAGACAAGCCTCTCGGGCTGGTGAGTGCCGGTCGGCACCGATCCTCTGTGCGGGAATCTCTCCGCTTTGTCCTCCGCACTTCTGTTGCTGTGCTCTCCTCCGCGGCTCCGAAGCTTCCCCCTCCACCACCCGCAGTCTCCGCGCGCGAAGGGGCTTCCTAGTGTGTGGAAAACTTTCTTCATTCACAGCTCCCTCCCACTGGTGCAGGTCCCGTCCCTATCCTTTTGTCTCTGTTTATTCTTTTTTCTTTTGCCCTACCCAGGTACGTGGGGGGTTTCTTGCCTTTTGGGAGGTCTGAGGTCTTCTGCCAGCATTCAGTAGGTGTTCTGTAGGAGTTGTTCCACGTGTAGATGTATTTCTGGTGTATCTGTGGGGAGGAAGGTGATCCCCGCGTCTTACTCTTCCGCCATCTTCCCCTCGTCCCTGGACAAATTCTTAGAAAGTACACTCCCCCAAGACTATATTGTTGGTGAGAACGTAAGTTGGTGCAGCCACTGTGGAAAAGAGTATGCTGGTTTCTCAAAAACCTAAAAATAGAACTTGGCTGAATACTGTCTCCATCCTTGCTGGTTGTTTCATATTCAACAAGTTATTTAACTTCTCTGTGCCCAAATTTCTTGCTAATTCTGAAAGCTAGCAGTCCAAAACAGAGGTCACAGTGTGTCAAGGTGTCATCAGGGCCGAGCTCCTTCCCGGAGGATGCCGACATTTCTTGGATCGTGGCTTCCTTCCTCCATTTCCAAAGCCAAGAGCTGCCACGCTCTCACACCTCCTCACTCTGACACTGACTCTTCCAGTAGGCATTTATTGAATGTCTTCTAGAGCCTTGCCTTGTGGTAGCTAATCACTTAGATCAGTGCCACTCAAAACAGCCAGTCTGTATAAACTGTTACTGTTTGCAGTGAGTTAGGAGCTTGTGCCAGAAAGTAGATCAGTGTACCGCTTCCTTCATTGAGAACGTCTTAGTATGAAAAAAAAAAAAAAGGGAAACTAAAGTGTATGCTTAATGCTGTAGTTAGTTTAGATTCTGGCAATGCCCTGTTTCTCAGTGGGACTGGTTTCAAACATGAGTCCACCTTTTGTAGAATGAAAGCTCCGTCGAAGTGAGGACTTGGATCATCTGGTTTAGTGCTTTATCTCCTTTGCCTACAACAGTGCCTGGCAAATAGTAGTTGCATAATAAAAATTTTAAATGAATTAAGATGCTTGAAAAAAATAGCTTTGGCTATAGTTAAGAGTCATGAAGTTTTAAACTTGTAAAGAGTTGGAGAGTTTCCTTTAGCCCTGATCTGCCATTTTATAGATCAAGGAAGTTAGTCGTTGGAAGATTTCTGAAGGAAATAATAATTGAATTGGAGTCTAATGGACAAGGAAGCTCAGGTAAGGAGAAGAACATTTTATTTAAGGGAAAGGCCTTCCCAGAGGCATTGAGGTGAATGATCAAGTGCATATAGAGGGTTTTGAGGGGACTGCGTTGATTGGAATGAAGTCTGTGTATTGTAAGATAATGGAAATTACACTTGGTTTAGACCGGGAATTTGAGCTTTAAAGTTTGTAAAATATTTTGCTGTTTCATTAAATCCTTGACAAACGAGTGAAGTGGGTAAGTGATCTTATCTGCATTTTACAGGAGAGCCACTTAAAATTTGGGTGTGTTAAACAATTGGCCCCAAACCTTAACTGAGTGCAGAGCTCGCGCTGGGATTCACATTTCTGACCTCCCAGCTTCCTTCCCTTACCAAGGTGCCATGATCCCCTCATTTACTACAGACCTTATATACCTCACAAAGAAGCTTGGACTTGATTTACTGGGGAGCCATTTAGGTTCCTAAGCAAGAGAGTGAAATGAAGAAAGCGGTTCTAAGGAAGGCTACCGGAATCATAGACCCACGAGCCACCTCAGAAATTGCTTTTGCATTACTTTTATTTGTCACATGAGTGGGCATGATCCTAGAGCAGTTCAGTGTAGCTCATTGGTGGAAGAGTCTTCTGATCAGTTTATGATTTTTTCCATTACGCCTTCACTTCTGTTTAGTCTGAAGGATTGAATTAGAAAAGGAGAGGCCAGAGAGGGATCATTACTAAATTTCATCTTAAGTTCCAACTCTGATCAATTGGTAGTATCCTAATATCAGGTTGGGATGCTGGGAGGACATTTCTGAAGCCATGTTTAGGCTCAGGAAAGAGTGTAAGGGCACAGGAGAGGCATTGAGGTGGCACTTAGGCCACTTATTTATCATCCTTGGGCTAGGGATACCGGGTTTAGCAGAAAAAAATGCAAATAATTTTTTAGTGTAAGTGAGCATATATAGATATATGCATACAACATAGAAACATTTGTGGAATGGTATACAACAAAATATTTAACATTCTCTGGTTGTAATTTTACAAAAAAATGTTTCCCTCTTCTGTGTTTTTTTAAATAGTAAATATTATTACCCCTGTAATAAATAGTTTTTTTAGTTGTCTTGGTGGTGGTTTTTTCAATGTTGGGGAAGTAAGGGAGTTTAGAATACTAGGAGAAAAAGTAGTATTTTCATAGTTAGTTTGGGCAGGCACCCCCTAATTTCCAGAATGGAGTATTACAGTTGGGAGAAGAGAGGGGCTTAAGTGTTTGGGCCATCTCAGAAGGCCAAGAGAAGGTTTATTTGGGGGTAGAAAACAATAGGGAGTTCTGTCTGGTCAAGAGTGATAAGAGGACAGTTGGGATTCTTGCAGCGGAATGGTGCTGTGTGAGAAGCTTGTTAAACACACCAAGTACTCCCTAGGAAGCAATGTTTTGAACTATTTCATCTGTCTTTTCTGGGATTCATCCTATAACTTTTGTGTTCTCTATTTCTTTAGTCTGTTTCCCTATGTTACTCTATGTACATCCTCCCTGTCCCTTCCCCATTTAAGAGTTTTGTTTTAAAAGAATATGTTGTTAAAAAAAAATTTTTTTTTTTTTGGTAAATTTTATAACCCGAATTTAAAAATGCCATACTTTGCTTGTAGGTCAATTATAGCTTCTACTTATGGGAGACAAAAACAATGACCAAGGACATGCCATGGAAATTTTCTTCGGTTAGAGTTCTGGTTGTGGATGAAGGGAGTTTGGTATCTGTCGGAATCTTTAAATCAGTTTTAAATTTACTGTGTGAGCGCTCCCAACTTTCTAAGCTTATTATCCTTGGTAAGTTAAAATATTGTTGGTATCCTAATTGTTTGGTTCAAATTATTGTGGTTAGTACGTTCTTTATATCATTGCACTGTTTTAATATCCATATCCTGCAGACGGGAAGCCATTTCTCAGACCCCACTCTGAAGCCACTCTGAGTTCAGTCTGACCAGTCTCTCTATCAGCTTGGGTGGCTCTTTGTTTTGGCCAGGATATCAGCAAGCTAGGTTGTGAATGAAATAGAGTTGTGAGGAGTTACTGTCATTACCTAAATGGTGACTATTAAAATAGTAAAATTCTCACAGACTCAGAGTAAATCAGGATGTAGATCATTTGGAAGTAATAGAAAGTCTGAATTATAGACCACTTAAAAGTAATTTTATGATTTTAAGCTAGTAATTCACATTAGACCTCCTCAGCCTCACAAGTCCTTTCCAATTCCGGTGAGATTCAGTTTGATGCTATTAGGTAGTACCGATGTGTAGACCATGTTTTTTAATGGAGGAAAAAATAGAATTGCGATGAGAGAATCAATATATTTATAAATAACTGTTTTAGATATTTGAGGATATTGTGTAAGCAGTTGATTTTATTAATAGCTTAAGCATGCTTTCAGTTTCCACCCAGAAAATAGTTTCTCTTTTCTCTAAGGTTTGCTTGTTTGTTTAAAGTAAAAAGATTTTTAATAGAGCAAAATATTATCATTACATTACTGGAATTTATTATCAAATGCACTGGGTTTGTTTATTTTGCATTTTGTACGTTAAGTTTATTTGAGGCCATAGATTTTTCCATGTTTAGTAAGACATTGAGCAAGATTGAATAAGTGACTAAATTCTAGATATCTAAGGCCTGTTTTTTCTTTACCTGTTGGTGCAAATATATGCCCCAACAGTTTGCCTGTGTTTATAGATATGAAAAAAGTTCAATTCATGTTTTACCTTACTGTGTTATCACTATTTTTTCTATCTTATATTGTTTAATTGGAATTTTTTTTGTTGTTTTTTTTGTTTTTTTTTTTTTGCGGTACGCGGGCCTCTCACTGTTGTGGCCTCTCCCGTTGCGGAGCACAGGCTCCAGACGCGCGGGCTCAGCGGCCATGGCTCACGGGCCCAGCCGCTCTGCGGCATGTGGGATCCTCCTGGACCAGGACACGAACCCATGTCCCCTGAATTGGCAGACGGACTCTCAACCACTGCGCCACCAGGGAAGCCCAATTGGAATGGTTTGTGTTGCTATTGTTGTTGTTGAATATTTTTGAAGACTTAATGTTCTTAAGTAATTTTAAACGAAGATTTTTTTCTTTTTTCCTCAGAGTAAGTCTTTATGATTACAGCATATATCAGTAGGGAGAAATAAAAATAATTTCTAAATTTCCAGATCCCAGTTACATAAAACCCACTCTATGTATTTTTCCCCCTTTTAGGTGATATTAGACAGTTACCCAGTATTGAACCTGGTAACTTGCTGAAAGATCTTTTTGAGACTCTCAAGTCAAGAAATTGTGCTATTGAACTAAAGACAAACCATAGAGCAGAATCTGAACTAATTGTGGACAATGCTACAAGGTATAATATAACTAAAATTTTGCATTTTCTCTCTGTCGTATTAGAAATAAAGGTAAAAAAAATATTAGCTTTTGAATTAGGGTGATTCAGTGCAGTATGTTCACTATGCTGTTTTAGCAAACCTTTTCTGTCCTTCAGGTATATGTATACCTTTTGTCCCACAGTTAGAAAAGCAAAGTATTTTTCATTATTGATCCAAGATAAATTAGTGTTGAAATTTAAGTATAAATGTGTTTTCCTGATTTTAAAAGTATATATGTGAAATAAAGTTGCATCAGGCTTAGAGACCAGAATAAACCCAAGGGGAACAGAGACTTGGAAATGAATTAATTAGAGTTCAAGGGTGACTTGGGGAAGACATTTCGTGTAATTTTTATAAGGGGAGCCCAAAGCAGAAAAAAAAAAAAAAAAAGAAAAGAAAAAGGTAAAGAAAAAGGTATTTTACTCCTTGATGAATCCTGGTGGCACCTGTGGCATATTACTCTCCTTAGAGTAGGAAAGAATCCTTTTCTTTCCTTAATCTTTGCATAAGCCTTTAGAGTAATCCTCTGTAATAGATGTGATGGGACCACAGAATATTAAGAGACTTTTTATTCATTGGGCCAAAATTTATCTTTGTTTTTGACTCTCTTTTACAAGGTGCTGTTTTTGTTTCTTGGTTGGTTTTAGGTTTCATTTTCCCTTTATTGGCTGTAGTGCATGCTTTATTTCTGTATCAGCATGGAATTATTTTGGTTCTACCTTATCACTGTCCGTTATTTTGGGAATTATAGGGATCATGGGGCAGTCAGCCGAGTGGCAGAGGATTATAGTTGATTTGAATAAAAATTTAGCACAGGTCCTGAACTGTTGCTGAGATCACGAATTTAGCCTGAAACCTCATTGCGTTAGGTCTTCTTGGTACAACATTCTGTGTGTGTCTGTCCTCCTGCCCTTGGACCTGCTATGTGTCCATCTGGGGCTTAGGACCAGGAACTAGATTTCTGACTATACTTGAGGACAAAAAATGACTTACTAGATAACGTAGAATTAAATTGGAAGGTAGATGTTGCTCAAAGAAGTGCTTTCTTTACGATGATTTGTTTTCTGTCAGAAGAGTTCTTATTTCTTTAATGATGGATGAAAAACTTATTAGCTTATGTGGAGGTCTTTGCAGTAGCTATTGGGTTCAGATATTCAGCAGGACAGGGTATTGTATTAGACTACAAGATGCAGTTTTTGTTGCTTAAACATTTTCTTGGTTGGATGTCAGCAGAAACTAGAATATTCAAAGCCTACCATCTCCCTGCCCCATCTACCCTGGAAAAGATAGTGGGTGTAGAGGCAGAATGGACAGGAATAGGGTAGATGATATAGGTTCGTACTGGGACGTTAAGAAAAATAATGCAGTTGGTAGTGTAACTATAACGCTTCTATAACTCTTATCTATAACTCTTCTGCTCCTACCTAAAGTCCACCTCAGTTTTGGAATGTTGGTGGATGATGGGTCATTTTAAAGTCTAGAAATCTTGGAAGAATCTAAAGCACATTAGGTTTCTTAGAACTCAACTTTATCTGAAATTTAGGAATTCCTTTTAGTAACCCTTTCGATATCTTTTGGGCTGAGCTGTGCTCCTTTCTTTATTCTTGGTCATTCTTGGTCATCATCACCAAGTGTTTAATGACAGGAGGATCCCAGTGATACCACGGAAAAGCTTCTAGAGATAGAAGTATGTTACATGTCCTGGGTCAGAAGCAAAATGGAAATCCATGGTGTTTCTCAGTACCCCAAATTAAATCTGGGTTAGTTCCAGCAGGGACAGCGTTCTTCCCTCTTTCTCCTTTCCTCCCTTCCAGCCCTGTTGGGAAGGATTGAAAGATGACACAGTAGGGTACTATTCCTTTGATAGCTAGGCTGCTGTTAGGTCTTTACAGGGTGTCAGTTTTCTTCAAAATAACCAAGGAGGGACTCTAGTATGACAAGGCCCCCGGCCTTTACTGTGCTTTCTGACTTGACTTGCTAGTCTTGGGGAATACAAGAACAAAAGAATGATGATGAGGGAACAGAAACAAAGAGAAGATGTGGATACTTGGTTCAGCTGGGAACATGAGACCATATATATGATATATACAGAAGAAAGGAGAAAAGAAAGAGTATGATGTAAATGTATGGAAAAGGCCCCAAAGAGTTCAAATTAATTTAAATAGAAAGGAATATGGAGCCCAGTGGGCCCAAATTTCCCTCCTAGCTACCCCGCTTTTTACCTCTGTGATCTTGGACGACCCCACTGTAGTTAACTAAGCCTCATGTTGCTCATCTGTGAAATGAGGATAATACCTACCTGGTACGGTTCTTTAGTGGTCTGGAGAAAAGCAGGTCAAGTTCTCAGAATGTTGCTTAGTAAATTCCATGACAATTTTTTCTAATGCTTTTAATGTGCTAGGGGTAGGGGACTGATGGATAAAAGTAACATTATGGTCTAGTTAAGTGTATTTTGAAACTCATTTACTATTTATAATGCATATATGGGTAGCCCTTTTACCCTATTTATGACCTATTCACAGATATTAATTCTTGTAATGACATTATCTCTGCTCATATGTGAAGATACATTTTTGGATGCTAATGCTGTTAGTGTATTATTTTACCTTTATTTAAGAATCTCGAGACGCCAGTTTCCAACGTTTGATGCAGAGCTGAATATCTCTGATGATCCAACATTCCCTGTCTCAATACAAGATAAATCATTTATTTTTGTTAGACTCCCAGAAGAAGATGCCAGTTCTCAGTTCTCAAAAAGTAATCATCACTCTTGTAAGTATAAACTTTTATGTTATATAGGGTTAAATATTTCAGTTTTGTAATATAGTTATTAAATGACTAGTTATAATTTTATTTGATGGTAAAGATAAATATTGCTAGCAAAACGTTAGGCACTGAAAATAAATAAACTAATTTATTAATCATCAAAAGCAGATGACTTTAGAATTTTGTAAAGAAGTAAGCTCTTGACACATGCATACTAAGGGCTTAGTAAATATTTGTTGAGTAAATAGGTGGATGTAGATGATTAGTTTAAAATAAAGGGAAGCCCTAAGTTATCCAGGTTCATTCAGGAGAAAGCATGTCTTAATGAATGAAGCTTTTCTTTTCCAGCAAATACTGTAAAGGTACAGTATTTGCTGGAAAAGTACAACATTTGCTGGAAAAGTAAATACTACATTTGTTGTTTTGAGTACATCTGTGAAACAAAGTAATGGCTGTCAAACTCTTGCCAAGCTGAGTTCCTAACAGTTCTGTTTCTAGTAAAGTGGACAAGCATCACTTCTAATTGTGGGTGTTAGGATGACAGCATGGCAGGGCTGAGGAAGTGCACGGGATAGGGAATCTTCTGCCTTATGTGTACGACCCATGTCACATCACTCTACTATTTGTAAAATGGGAGTCATAGTGACAGTGCGTGGGGGACAGTTGTGAAGGTTTAAGGGCGTTCGTAGGTTTTGAGGAACTATATGAATGTTAGTTTTTTGTGAATAATAGATATTAAATTATCTGCTCCAAATGAATTTATTTAAATTGAATTTATTTATTTATTTAAACAATTTGATCTTTATATTATAAACTGAACTTAGCAAGCTTTTTTAAATTGTATAGTGTTTACTCAGAATTGAATTAGTGAAAATTTAAATGATTTTTATTGAGGATTTATTGTAGTTGCCACAGTTCTTCAAGGTGTATCCTTCCTCCTTAGCAGCTTTCACTCTGCATGTGAAATTGACATTCAGCTTTATCTGTAAGCCTGTCCTCCTTTGTGTGTCCCCATCTCAGTTCCTGTGGGTTAGTGTTCATTCACATGTTACATTATTCTTTTTTTAAATGAGCTCATGTAATAATAGGATTCTATAAATGCCTTTTTGGCTTTTTTTTTATTATTATAGAAATCGTTTATATTCCTTAACAAAAGTCAAGTGATACGGAAGTGTTTGAAGTAAAAATTATTTCCTTTAATCATCCCCTGTCCTCTTCCCCTGAATCAACCCCATAAAGGTCACGTCTATAGGAAGAGCTTGGAGTTTCTCTTTTTAAACTATAGGAAGAGCTTGGAGTTTCTCTTTTTAAACCGTATTATATCCATACACAGACATATATTAGTTTTACATAATTTGGTTTATAAGCTGTGTATTGTTTTTTGACTTGTTTTTTTTTTTTTTTTTTCTGCGGTACGCGGGCCTCTCACTGTTGTGGCCTCTCCCGTTGCGGAGCACAGGCTCCGGACGCGCAGGCTCAGCGGCCGTGGCTCGTGGGCCCAGCCGCTCTGCGGCATGTGGGATCTTCCCAGACCTGGGCATGAACCCGCGTCGCCTGCATTGGCAGGCGGACTCTCAACCACTGCGCCACCAGGGAAGCCCTGACTTGTTTTTTATTACACATGTTGTGAGTAATTTATAGATAATGTTTATTCTCTCCATAGCTTACTTAGTTCATAGTAGGTATTAGTACAGATGAAGAAAATGAGACTAAGATGGTTAAGAAACTGGCTTTCTTTGCCACTCCATTTAGATCTACCTAAAATATGTTTAGTTTTATTTCTGGTACCCATTCTTTACATTAATGAGAATGTACTTAAAAAAAAAAGTTGTTTCAGAATGGTAGTGGACCTTAGCTGGAGTTGTTTTCTATCTTAATTGCAAACTTCAGCTGGAAAATGAGCCTCTTCTTTAAGAGAGTTGAATAAATTACCCCTTAGGCATATAGTATTTTTTCGTTAATAATTAAGTGTTATTCCTTAATACTTAAGTAATAAGTATTTCTTAATAAATTACTCAGTTATTCCCATTATTGAAAGGTACAAAGGCCTAAGACAGGCTTCGTAGCTGGGCTAGAATTCCAGAGATGTTAAAATATGAGAAGAAAATGCGTATCTTAGAAACAATGAAGTACAGCGTATGTATTGATCTGGGAGATGTAGAGAGAGTGAACAAAGCAAGGAGCAGAACAGCGTGATCCTGTACGTGTGAAAGAAACCAGTGTTTTGTGAGACCTTTGGCAAGCGGGGCTTGGCTGGCGGTGAGCTGAGTCTTGGACATTTTTTAATGATAATCCTTCCTTCATCTGAAAAATGAAGGGCTCAGCGAGCAACTGATTCAGTCTTCCTAGAGCAGGGATCAGGGCTTTTTCATTCCCTTGTGATTTATCTGCTACGAGGGACGCAAAAGCCTGGAATGTTTTTACCCCAATTTTTATTTCTTCTGCCTCTCCTGAGAAATGTTCCCCAATTTGTAACATTGCTGAGAGAGGTTAGAGGAAGCCTGCTTCTCAGTGCTCTGCAAAGGACAAGCTGTAAGTGGACATTATCACTGTCAACAATCTGAGCTCTAAAAGAGGGAGGCTGGTCACACTACCCCACTGGAAAATTTCTTTTACTTCCAAGAGCCTCAGTTTCAGGTTGTAACAAGGATGTAATCAGTGGTGCTAATTAAACTACTTAATAGCTGGTAGGGTCTGGTCACTCTTGGAATGGATGCCCTTCCTGTGTCAGGGTTAACCTTTTAGTTGCTGAATCATGGGGACATCTGGGGGCTCTGGAGGAAGGAAAGACATGGCTGGGGTGGGAGGGAGGGCACTGTGGTGTTTGGGGAGTAGCTATTTTCTAGTTAAAACAGAAATATCTCCATATGTTATACTGGTATGCAAAAGCTAAATGTCGGCCCTGTATGTAATAATACATACATCATGTGAGTATTGTGAAGATTAAAAATGAAATCACATACGCAAAGCATATACATTCTCAAATTATAACTCATGACCACTAGTACCACCAGAACTTAAGACAGAAGGAAGTCTTACGTTAGTAGTTATGTTACATATTTTGTCCTCTTGCTCATACTTTAAATTCAGCATTCACAAACCATCAGTAAATATGCAGTGGTGATATTACAAATTAGGAGCTGTCCTGGCTAGTGACTGAGGATAGAGTGTCTGGAACCGTCACCTTCATTCTCTTTTCTCTTGCTCCTGGCTGATGAAACAAATGAGGTTGATGCTCCCGTGGTGAACTTGTATCCCATTTGGTGAGATGTTTTCCTGGACCCCTTAGCAGGAATTCTGAAGTAGTTTCTCCATTGAAACAATGTTATAATTTAGTGCTTTTTGCTGTGTTAACTTTTTTCTCTTGAATTATCAGATTTATATTCTGCAGTTAGTACTTTACTCAAAGAAAAGGACCTAGAAGATGCAAAAACATCACAATTTATTGCATTTAGAAGGTAAAGCATTTACAAAATTTTGGTGTTTTTAATGAAGCTTTTAAATCTCATACCTTATGAATCTAGGTGCTGTTGGAATGGGAGACTGGTAGTTCATCACTGAATTCTCTCTCTTATTTTGAGGTATTTCTTGGGTACGTCCAGCAGAAGGCAGTTTCTAAAGAGGGCTCTTTCTTTTTATTGGCCACACCTTGCAGCCTGTGGGATCTTAGTTCCCTGACTAGGGATCGAACCCAGGCCCTTGGCAGTGAGAATGCTGAGTCCTAACAACTGGACTGCCAGGGAATTCCCTAAAGAGGTGCTCTTTCTACCAAATATTATATTTGGTAACTCATAGGAAATCTGAGCGGAAGAAAGGGTTAAGATCAAAATTACAAAATACTTTTCCTGGAGAAAGTCCTAGAAACTTTTTTTAAAAAAAGATTTATTTATTTATTTATTTTTATTTTATTTTTGGCTGTGTCGGGTCTTAGTTGCGGCGTGCGGGCTCTTCGTTGTGGTGCGCGGGCTTCTCTCTAGTTGTGGCGTGCGGGTTTCCTCTCTCTAGTTGCGGTGCGCAGGCTCCGGAGCGCGTGGGCTCTGTAGTTTATGGTACACGGGCTCTAGTTGAGGCGAGTGAGCTCAGTAGTTGTGGCACGTGGGCTTAGTTGCCCCGTGGCATGTGGGATCTTAGTTCCCCTACCAGGGTTTGAACCTATGTCCCCTGCATTGCAAGGCAGATTCTTTACCACTGGACCACCAGGGAAGTCCCAGTCCTGGATACTTTTGATAAAATCCAGTATCTCATAATTGTTGGTAACAGAAATCCACACAAAAGAGGTTCCACTAAGGTGACCCTTGTATTTTTCTGTGTTCCAGGCAGGACTGCGACGTGATCAACACCTGCTGTTGCAAGCACTACACGGGCCGTCTAATCAAGTAAGGACAGTGCTTCCTGGATTCGCCATACTTTTGTTTGTTTTGACATTTATCACTGTAGCTGCATATTTTAAAATCTTTTTTCTCCTTTGTGAAGTCAAATGATATCTTCAATTAAATATAATATATATCCTTAGGAATTGACTATTTGGTAATCAGGGTAATAAGAAAAATAAAGAATAAAATTGTCCCTGTGGTTTCCTACCTCTAGCTTCTCCAAGATGAGTGTGGAGAATTCAGGGCAATTTTTCAAATTAGAACGTGTGTGGAATGTGTACAAGAACCTTAGCAATAGGGTGCCTACAGAGAGCACCTTAGGTGGACTTTTATCAGGGAAAAAGGAGCATAGAAAAGCCACTCTATTCACACGTAGGACAGACTAACTCACTTCTCTGGCATTTATCAATACCTACTTTTTATTAAGTGCAGAGAACCCAGAGAAGTGTAAATTACAAGAGGAGCTCCCTGTTTATTGAGGAAAGACCAAAAAAACCATGATAGGTAGCCCAACAAAGGGTTGAAAAGCATAAGTTTGGGGCCATCCAGTCTGGGTCACAGTAACTGTGATCTTGGGCAGGTAATTTCACCTTTCTATGTATGTAAAAGAGGACACTTACCCAGAATTTCCCTCATAAAGTTGTAGTAAGGTTGTAATGAAATAATATACCTAAAGCACTTACCACGGTAACTGGTATTATCACCAGCACTTATTTGATTTGCTGCTATTATTCTGATAATATAATTATTACAATAGCAATATGTGTAAGTGCTGTAAGACTTGAATTGGGGTAGTGATTAGAGAGATTGGAGAGGAGAGGATGAATTTAAAAGGGAGAGTCAATAAGATTTTCGGTAACTTTTGTAATATAAAGGCAAAGAGAGACATCAGCCTTTATGCCAAGATTTCTAACTTTGAAAAAATTCGACTGGGAAATGTCACTGAGTTTGAGGTGCTGCAGAAAGTGTAGATAGACCACAACTGAGGGAGCCTGATTTCTTGTTGACCTTTGGAGAACAAAAGTGACGTAAAGAGACTGTGGAAATAATTTTGAGAACTGGATCAGATCTGAGTAAGAGTCAATGCTTAAAGAAAATGAAATTGAGGTTTTCCCAACTCTGATGCTGTATTATTATTTTCTAACCTAGAAACCATCAGAATAGACTTGAATTTGGAGTTGGTGATAAAATTTGTTGTACCAGGAACGCGTATCTCTCAGACTTACTCCCTGAAAATACCTTCAACAGCCAACAAAATAATGAACTAAAGGCCGGTGGCGAAGACTTTAATGGTACTCCTCATGGTTTTGCTAAAAATAAGCATGACTTTGAAAGTGGTATTCGACTCTGCAATGGAGAAGTATTTTTCATAACAGAGGTAAATGATAACAGAAAAATAGTACCTTTTTACCTATGAGGGATAGATTTAGTTTTCTTTTATTGCCCGAGGATTGATTCAGAATTTAATCATATCAGAGCTGGCATTCTTCTTCTATAATTTTTTGTTAAGGATTTTTGCATCTGTGTCCATGAGGGATCTTGGTTTGTAGTTTTCTAGTGATAATCTTGTCTGGTTTTGGTGTCTGACTAATGCTGGCCTCATAAAGTGAGTTGGGAAGTGTTCCTTTCTCTTACATGTTCTGGAAGACCTTGTGAAGAAACATTTTTAATAAGTTTGAAGTGCTTGAGTAACAAAAACAAGGGACAAGTGACACACTTATTATATTTTACAAAGCATCACTTGCTTGGTTGCTGTGTAAATGTAGGAACTATAGAAGTGGTCACCTTGAATTTGTCCTCATTGTATAAATACACTTTTAAACTTACAAGTTTATTCTTTAAAATCTGTGAGGAAAAGTAAACTCTTTGCAAAAAATACATGCAGACTTACATAGTCAGTGCAAGAAGTGAAATGTATAGTCTTCAAAATAAGAAAGACAACACAGACTGTTCTCCAAAGAGTCAAATTAAGGTTAAATTTCAAGGACCAAAAACTTCCATTTGTGGTTATTAAAATATTTGGGTGTGTCTGTATTCAGTTGATGCTCAAGCATAGATTTTAAGCTTTTTGAAATTCTTAACAATTATACATGCTATTTTATTTATAAGGTGCTTGCATTTTATGTTCAACCCCAAAACAGACCTTTACAGTGTACCTATTTGAAAACATACAAAACTGTTATTTGTTTTGATGACAGGATAAAACTGATATAACTTTTGGAAAGAAAAGATTTTTGACCATTAATAATATGGCTGGCTTCGAAGTAACTGTGGATTTTAGGAAACTAATGCAATATTGTAACATAAAACATGCATGGGCAAGAACTATTCACACTTTTCAGGTAAGAATGGACTTTTATAAAGCAATTTAAATAGCTTGCCAAGATAGAGTATCTTGCATTATTTTCTTCCTAAGTTTTGTTGCTTTTATTATTTTTTTAATTAGGAAACAAAATACACAAAAGTACAGAAACTACTGTACAGACACAAATGTTTTGCACTCTCTGCTTCAGAGCTGTCTTTATTTTCTGGATCTAAGACATAGTTAAAGCCTCATCCTGCAGGCCTTCCCATGTCTCCCAGGAAGAGAGCGGTCAGGACCAGAATAACTGAATTTCCCTCTTGCTTCCGTCTCCAGTGTCACTTGGCATGGCACTCTTACTGATCTTGCCTTTATTTAAAATTTTGATATTTTGTTCATTGTGGATCTTTTTTGCTCTAAATTTTAACTTTTAAATTGTTTTCTTAAACTGAAATATAGTTGACTTACAATGTTTCAGGTGTACACAAAAGTGATTCAGTTATACGTGTAAATATATATGTATATATATTTTCAGATTCTTTTCCATTATTGATTATTACAAGATATTGAATATATCAGTAGTGCCCTGTGCGATATAGAAGGTCCTTGTTGTTTATTTTATATACAGTAGAGTGTATCTGTTAATTCAAAATCCCTAATTTATCCCTCCCCACCCCTTCCTTTCCCCCTTTGGTAACCATAAGTTTGTTTTCTATGTCTGTGAGACTGTTTCTGTTTTGTAAATAAGTTCATTTGTGTCATTTTTTTTAGATTCCACATATAAGTGATATCATATACTTGTCTTTCTCTGACTCACTTCACTTAGTATGGTAATTTCTAGGTCCATCCATGTTGCTGCAAATGGCATTATTTCATTCCTTTTTCTTTTTTTTTTTTGGCCACATCGTGCAGCTTGTGGGATCTTAGTTACCTGACTAAGGATTGAACCCAGGCCCGACAGTGAAAGCACCGAGTCCTAACCACTGGACTGCCAGGGAATTCCCTATTTCATTCTTTTTTATGGCTGAGTAGTATTCCGTTTGTGTGTGTGTGTGTGTGTGTGTGTGTGTGTGTGTGTATTATATATATATATATATACACACACACACACACACACACACACACATACATACCACGTCTTCTTTATCCATTCATGTGTCGATTCACATTTAGGTTGCTTCCATGTCTTGGCTATTGTAAGTAGTGCTGCTGTGAACATTGGGGTGCATGTATCTTTTCAAATTAGAGTTTTCTCTGGATAGATGCCCAGGAGTGAGATTGCTGGATCATATGGTAATTCTATTTTTAGTTTTAGGTTTTTTTTTTAATTTTTAAAAAATGCAAGTAACTTTATTTTTTGTCCATGCTGTGTGGCTTACGGGATCTCAGTTCCCTGACCAGGGATTGAACCCACACCCTCAGCAGTGAACGTGCAAGTCCTAACCACTGAACTGCCAGGGAATTCCCTATTTTTAGTTTTTTGAGGAACTTCTATACTGTTCTCTATAGTGGCTGCACCGATTTACATTCCCACCAACAGTGTAGGAGGGTTCCCTTTTCTCCACACCCTCTCCAGCATTTATTGTTTGTAGACTTTTTGATGATGGCCATTCTGACTGGTATGAGGTAATACCTCATTGTAGTTCTGATTTGCATTTCTCTAATAATTAGTAATGTTGAGTATCTTTTCATGTGCCTGTTGGCCATCTGTATGTCTTTGGAGAAATGTCTGTTTAGGTTTTCTGCTCATTTTTTGATTGGGTTGTTTGTTTTTTTGATATTGAGCTGTATGAGCTGTTTGTATATTTTGGAAATTAATCCCTTGTCGGTTGCATTGTTTGCAAATATTTTTTCCCAGTCCATAGGTTGTCTTTTCATTTTGTTTATGCTTTCCTTTGCTGTGCAAAAGCTTTTAAGTTTAATGAGGTCCCATTTGCTTATTTTTGCTTTTTTTTTCCATTGCTCTAGGAGATGGATCCCCAAAAATATTGCTGTGATTTATGTCAAAGAGTGTTCTGCCTATGTTTTCCTCCAGGAGTTTTAAAATATCTGGTCTTACATTTAGCTCTTTAATCTGTTTTGAGTTTATTTTTGTATATGGTGTTGGAGAATGTTCTAATTTCGTTCTTTTACATGTAGCTGTCCAGTTTTCCCAGCACCACTTATTGAAGAGACTGTCTTTTCTCCATTGTATATTCTTGCCTCTGTTGTCATAGATTAATTGACCATAAGTGCATGGGTTTATTTCTGGGCTTTCTATCCTATTGGATTGATCTGTGTCTTTTTTTGTGCCAGTACCATACTGTTTTGATGACTGTAGCTTTGTAGTGTAGTCTGAAGTCAGGGAGCATGATTCCTTCAGCTCCAGTCTTCTTTCTCAAACTTGTTTTGGCTATTTTGGGTTTTTGTGTTTCTATACGAATTAAAAAATTTTTTGTTCCAGTTCTGTGATAAATGTCACAAATGTCAAATTACCAAATGCTGGTAATTTGATAGAGATTACATTGACTCAGTAGATTGCCTTGGGTAATATGGTCATTTTAACAATATTGATTCAATCCAAGAACATGGTATATTTTTCCATCTGTTTGTGTCGTCTTCAATTTCTCTCATCAGTGTCTTACAGTTTTTGGAGTACAGGTATTCTGCCTCCTTTTTAGTCCTAGGTATTTTATTCTTTCTGAAGTGGTTATAAATGGAATTGTTTCCTAATTTCTCTTTCTGATAGTTTACTGTTAGTGTATAGAAATGTAACAGATTTCCATATATTAATTTTGTGTCCTGCAGCTTTACTGAATTCATTGATGAGTTCTAGTAGCTTTCTGGTGGCATCTTTAGGATTTTCTATGTATACTATTATGTCATTTGCAAATAATAGCAGTCTTACTTTTTCCTTTTCAATTTGGATTGCTTTTATTTGTTTTTCTTCTCTGATGCTGTGGCTAGGACTTCCAAAACTATGTTTAATGAAAGTGACGAGGGTGGGTATCCTTGTCTTGTTCCTGATCTTAGAGGGAATGCTTTCAGCTTTTCACCGTTGAGTATGATGTTAGCTTTGGGTTTGTCATATATGGCCTTTATTATGTTGAGTTATGTTCCCTTTGTGCCCACTTTCTGGAGTTTTTTATTTTTTTAAATTTATTTATCTTGATTGCTGAGTTTCTTGGTGTCCTCTTAAGTTTTGTACCCAAAGCAACTGGCTCATTTGCCCTCCCCTCATCCCAGGCCTTCCCACCCTCCTCAGAGGTGATTTCTGACTTGAATTTGTCTGTTCATATAGAAACAAGGTAACCAAGTTTTACATAAATGGTATTGTATTGATTATATATATATTTACAACTTCTTTTTTATTTATTTAACCAACTTTATTGGGGTATAATTTACAAACACATTTTAATTACAAAGTGGGATGGGTTTTGATAAATGTATCCCCTTCCTCTACCCTTGTGAGGTAATTACTTTTGGTTTGGGAATAATTTTAGATTTATGGAAGAGTTGGGAAGTTAGTACAGAGAGTTCCCGTGTACCCTTCACCCAGCTTTCCCTAATATTAGCATCTTATATAACTATGGTATATTTGTCAAAACTAAGAAACTACTATTGGTACAGTACTATCAACTAAAAAATACACTTTATTTTGATTTCACCAGTTTGTCCATTAATGTCCTTTTTCTGTTCCAGAATCTTATTCTGGACACCACATTGCATTTGCTGCAACTTGCTTTTCAATTTTATTTTAATATTTTTTAATTCTCACAAGTTATTTGTGGCTCTGTTATTTATCTCATTGTTTTGAACTCCTCTCTCTGCCATTGTGTTGTTTTGGTGACAAGGCTGCATCCACTTTCTTTCTTTTTTAATATAAATTTATTTTAATTATTTATTTTTGGCTGCGTTGGGTCTTTGTTGCTGTGTGTGGGCTTTCTCTAGTTGAGATGAGCGGGGGCTACTCTTCATTGCAGTGCGTGGGCTTCTCATTGTGGTGGCTTCTCTTGTTGCGGAGCACAGGCTCTAGGAGTGCAGGCTTCAGTAGTTGTGGCTCACAGGCTCACTAGTTGTGGCGCACGGGCTTACTTGCTCCGCGGCATGTGGGAACCTCCCAGACCAGGGCTTGAACCTGTGTCCCCTGCATTGGCAGGTGGATTCTTAACCACTGCACCACCAGGGAAGCCCCCACTTTCATTTTTATGTAGAAAATTTTATAGGTTAGACTATATCCTCTAATAGTAGGCAAACATTAATTAGCATAGGGTTTTTTTTCCAAAGTGGATGGTGTTTTATTTATTAACTTACCCCACCTCAGTTCCAGAAAGAATTTGAAATGGCTTACAAAAAGTGCCCACAGTTGAGCATGATTTTTAAAATATAAAGAAATGCATGTCAGGGACTTCCCTGGTGGTGCAGTGGTTAAGAATCCGCCTGCCAATGCAGGGGACACTGGTTTGAGCCCTGGTCTGGGAAGATCCCACATGTCGCAGAGCAACTAAGCCCGTGCGCCACAGCTACTGAGCCTGTGTTCTAGGCGCCGCAAGCCACAACTACTGAGCCCACGTGGCACAACTACTGAAGACTGCACGCCTACAGCCCATGCCCCGTTACAAGAGAAGCCACCACAATGAGAAGCCCACGCACCACAATGAAAAGTAGCCCCCACTCACTGCAGCTAGGGAAAGCCCTTGTGCAGCAATGAAGACCCAACGCAGCCAAAAATAAATAAATTTATTTAAAAAGAAAAATGCATGTCAAGTGGAAAATAAAGTTAAACATGATAAAAGGATTACTGCCAAGAGTGGATTGAATGCTGATGTGCATATTGTCCTATTTGCGTGTTAGTGTAGACTGCAGATTCAGCTTTTAAGTTCCCTTAAGGCCAAAGTTCCCAAAGCGAAGAGAGAAGCAGTCAGTTGACTCTGTCTACTAGGTTAAAGTAAATGAACAAACAAACAGTTGTTGAGAAGGGCAAATATTCCTAGCTGTGAGATCTGGGAGAAATTTCTCCCCTGGATTTTTATGATGGGGACTCTTCTGGAAACTCATATTCTTCAATTTTGGGAAATTTTCTTAAATAATTTCATTATCTCATCCTCAGATTTCTCTGATTTTTCTTTCTAGAACTTCTCCTGTATGGATATTGGACCTCCAGAACTGGTTACCTGAATTTCTTATCAGCTCTCCTATTTTCCAACTCATTAATGTTTTGCTCTATTGATTTCTTCAGATTTATAATCCAGTTTTTCTGTTGCATTTCTAGACAAATAAGTAGTGAAGGGTTTTTATTACTACTGGGTGGAGATTGGAGTAGATATCTTGGAATGTTCTTTTCATTGAATCTGGCTCTTATTTCATGGTTGAAATAATGTCTCTTACCTCTGAGAACATTTGTGATTGTTGTCTTCTATCAGTATAGTTTGTTCTTCAAGTTCAGTTGAGCTCAACAAAAATGTATTGAGTCAGACTCTCTTCTCTGTGCTTGGTAATAGGTCAGTCCATGAAGCAGTCAATGATACTTGACATTATGAGGATTATATTTGGTAAGGAAGAGGATAGAGACAGATGTAATTGAAAAAAATAAGTAAACTATGTATTATGTGAGAAGGTGGTAAATGCTATGGAAAAGGGGTGGGGGTGAGGTGCAGTTGTAATTTTAAATAAGTGGTCAGGGTAGGCCTCACTGACAAGGTGGCATCTGAGCAAAGATTTGAAGGAGGTCATGAAGTTAAACCATGTGAATATCTGGGACAAGAGCATTCTAGGTAGAGAGAATAGCCAAGGCCAAAGTTCTAAGGTGGGAGAGGCTGTCCAGCAGGTTTGAGAAACAGGAACAGCAAGGAGGCCAGTGTGGGAGAGTGACAGGAGATGAGGTTAGAGGAATGATGTGGGCCAGGTCACCTCCTGGGGCCTTCTAGGACTGTGTTGTCCAATACGGTAGGCAAATCTGGTCCACCACCTGTTTTGGTAGATACATTTTTATTGAAACCCAGTCCCACATTCAGTTACATACTGGTTATGGCTTCCCTTGCACTACAAAGGAAGAACAGAGTGGTTGCCATAGAGACCATCCGGCCTACAAAGCTTAAAATACTGATGCTTTGACCCTTCACAGAAAAAGTTTTTTGACCCCCACTCTAAGGTCCATATAGACTTTCAGATTCTAGGTCCACAAACTCATGAAGGGCATTAATGGTTTGTGTCTATTCGTACCAGTTGTTGAGTTTTAGAACAAATTTACAGAAGTAAATAAAACTTGCCTCCTTTAAGAAGTTGGACAGTTCTTAATGATTTGAGGAAGATTTAAGGACATGGGCAAATGATTAATAGCAGGTTGTGAGGTGAAGGTAGGTGTGCATGTCCCACTTTCGGAGGACGGCTTTGGCTGACAGTCTAATTTTTATCCTCATTCACTCCATGAGACACCTGATAAAGAACAGTGAGCAAGACAGATGTGGTCCTGCCTTCACAGAGCTTACAGTCCAGTGAGGAGTACAGTTAAGAAGGCAGTTGGTGACAGTCCAGTCAGGTAAAAATACTGTGATAGAGGAAGTGCAGGGCGCTGGAAAGTACATGGATGAGGCAGCTACTCCGGAAGCAGGCCAGATGGAGGCCAGGGACTGGGGAGCACAGGCAGGATCACAAGCAAGTTCTTTGTGCTTGAGGGAGCCTGGCTCATGGGAAGGAAGGGGGAAAGGCCAAGGCTGGCTCTTGAAGGGCTGTAGGAGCCATATTAAGGAGTTAGGACTTTTTTTTTGAGAGCCTGGGAGCCATTAATGGGTTTTAAGCGGAATCTGATGTGACTAGATTTGCATTTGACAAATAGCACTGTGGCTGCTATCTGTGAGGACAGTGTATTGCAGTAAATGTGGGTACAGGGAGACTGATTATGAGGCTATTAGATTTTTCTCAGTGATATTTAATTGATGATTAAGAACTCAGTTAAGTTTAGGTAGACGTTTACCTGTTTACAAAAATACAGTGTAAAGTATAAAGTCCATGGGGGCATGGGGGGATGGTGCTGTATATCTAGCTAATGTGTTTAACATTTGTAGAATTAAGTATCATTTACATTCATTGCTGAGATTCAGCAGCATTGGAAGGAAGTATTTATCAAACTTTTATAATCTGAAGAGTTGGTTTAAACTCTCTGTGTCCAGCAAGGTAGAAGTGCTTGGTATGTACAAGGTTTTGTTTTTAGTGCAGATGTGTATTTTCTACGTGCCTCGTCTTGTTGTTTGTCTCCCCACAATTCCTCTTTCAGGCAGAGGAATGTGGGAGCGTTGGGAGAGAGAATGGCTCCAACCCCTTCTTAGTTTATATTGGCACTGAAAATACAGGGACTAAGAATAACCACAATTTGTTATTGTTTTCTTGAAATTGTTTTCTCACAGTTACACTGTGACATTGGGCATTTTTCTTGCCTGTAGTATAGTTCTTGGTTTGTTACACCCAAGAAACAAAGGGTCGTCATTCTCTTTTGTCTTATCTTGATAAGAGGAATACATGGTTCAACATTGGAAAAATACGGAAAGTAGGAAAAAAAAATCATCCATAGGCCCTCTGTTTGGAAACAGACTGGTTAAATTTTCGGTAGGATTCCCTTCTTGCTTTGTGATTTACTTTGTTTTTGTTACATCTTTATGTGCACTTCGTATTTTTGATCAGAGTAATTTTATTTTGTGTTACATGGTTGTGATCTTTTTTTTATATATATCAAGTTTTTAAAATTTTGTTATATTTTAAAGCATATCTGATGTTTGTAACATATATAGATACATGATATAGAAAAATAAATATATACATATATATATGTATCTATTTCCTATCATTAGATATTTCAGGTCTCTGTTTTTTGTTACGTAAGTAACAGTGGAGTAAGACATCTATACATAAAGCCCATACAGCCGTTTCAAATTCTTTTATTAAGGGAGATTTAGCACTGCGTGCAGTTTAAAGTTTATTGCTGGGTTTCTACATGCCAGTTTTGGATCTATGACACCCAAACTTAGCAGCGTAATTAGAAAATGGGAATTCCAGGATAATGAATAAAATGGAACCCATCAGATGCATTCATTTGAATACTCTGGCCAGGTAGAATGCTCTTGAGAGCACTTTGAGGACTTGTCTCCTTTCTGCCTTTGTAGACTCTCCAGAGACATGAACCCATTATGCAGTATTAAATCTCCTTCGTGCATTATTTCCCCTCAGGGGTCGGAGGAGAAGACAGTCGTGTATGTGGTTGGGAAGGCGGGCCGCCAGCACTGGCAGCACGTGTACACAGCGGTGACCCGGGGCCGCTGCAGAGTATACGTCATTGCAGAAGAGTCTCAGCTTCGGAGCGCAATTATGAAAAACAGTGTTCCCAGAAAAACTCGTTTAAAACATTTTTTGCAAAACAAGCTCTCCGAGAGCTGTGCATCTCCAGCAGAGTTTGCATCCCCATCAAAGAGCTCTGAAGACAGCAGGAGACCCAGCACACGTCCATCAGCATCCCCGCTCCCTACAGCCACAGATGACAGGGTGACAGATTATGTCCCCAGAAGGAGGGCCTCTGTGGCTGATGACACGCTGTTTGCCTTTGCTGAAGGATGGAAATTATCTTCATCTGATGAAGTGCATACAATTGAGGATCCATCACAGTCGAGAGGGTCCAAAAGAACATGTTGCATGAATGCCACTGCAAGTCCAAACAAAATTCTTATGGTAGGACTGATGTTCAGGTTTTATTTAAATATTGCTGGCCTCAGTGTGCTTATAAATGACTGCGTATTTTTGTTAATGCCACATAGTGCTGCAGGACTTAAAAAACAAGTGTTCCCGTCACCTCTGTCCCATTTCCTCTCTATTTCTATATATCCTGGTGGATCTTAGCTTGATCTTGGCTGGATGTTTCTCCCTCTGCTTGAGGCTAGCACTCTGGACAGCGTCAGTGGACTGGTGGAGGCGGCATGCCAGGAGAAACTTCCTAGTCTTTCTGCATCTTCTTTCCTCGTCTTCCTCATCACCTTCCCCTTCCTTTCGCAGGCCATGGTCCCATTTTTATCCCCACAGCTCCATTGAAGTGGCTGGTGCCAGTCATCTTCTTATCAACTTCAGAGGCCTTTTCTTAGGTCTCATTCTGGACTTTTCCCCCCGACAGTTAACATTTTTTTTTTTTTTTTTTTGCCATACGCAGACCTCTCACTGTTGTGGCCTCTCCCGTTGCAGAGCACAGGCTCTGGACGCGCAGGCTCAGTGGCCATGGCTCACAGGCCCAGCCTCTCCACAGCATGAGGGATCTTCCCGGACCGGGGCACGAACCCGTGTCCCCTGCATCGGCGGGCAGACTCTCAACCACTGCACCACCAGGGAAGCCCCAGTTAACATTTTTAACTGCAGTTGCTGTTGCCACGTTTCCTTCCCTTGGTTTCAGTGTTCCCTTTCCCTCTGATACTTCCCCTCCATCTCTGGCTCATCTCCCCTTCATGTCTTCCCTCCTTTTCTTCCCTTTCTCTGACTGGAGACATCTCCCCCAGGCTCAGGACTTCCTTCCCTTGAGAACTGATCCCATTCTCTCAGTTTTAGCTGTCACCTTTGCACTGGTGATTTGGTCAACAAATAGTTTTCAGCTGTCCATTGCATTCCAGGCACTGGGCATTCAGAAGTTCAGTGGCGTCAGTGGCTCCCTAGTTCCTACTGCATAAATTCCAGGCAATCTGGCTTGACATTTGAGACCTTTCTCTGTTCGATTCCATCTTTCCCAGCATCATTTCATTTATTTCCCACTATTCCTTTTTTTTTTTCTTCTTCTTTAGTCAATCTAGTCTTCATTCATTCACTACAACTGAACCAAACTTATTCTCATCTCTTCCTTTTGGTTTTTCTTGGATTCCTCCTTTTCTCTGCCTCCTCTCTTTCAGCATTTGAAAAAAACCCCCAAAAAACATAGCTCCTCTGCTAGTCACTGATCTAAATGTTGGAGGGAGAGAAACAGACAGGTCCCTGGCTTCATGGCCATTACATTGTACCAGTGGGTCATAGGCAATCCATACCACAGAAGAGTTTTCAGGTCAAGAAAGATTCTATGAAGAAAATACAGGTAATGAGGTAGGGCATGGTCGGTAGGAATAGGGGGGCAGGAGGTGCTGTTCTGCCATGGTGGTCTGGTAAGTCCTTGCTGAGGAGGTTACGTGTGAGCTGAGCACTAAATGATGCAAAGAAGCCAGCCGGTTGAGGCCCTGAGGAAGAGCATCCCAGGCAGAGGGTGTAGAACATGCAAAGCTGAGGAGGAATGACCTTATTGGAAGGGGAAGGGAGACCAGTGTGCCTAGCGAATGAGAAAGAGAGAAACTGTGATGATCTCAGAGAGATAGGCAGAACTACAGGAGGCAGCTGGGACTTTATCCTACTTGCCACGGGAATCCATTGGAGAGCTTTAAGCAAAGGTGCGATATCATATGATGTGTGCTTGACAACCATCTCTCTGCTGTGGAGAGTGACCTGTGGAAAGGAAGGTGGGAGCAAGAAGACCAGTCAGGGTTGTTCCAGGGAGAGCAGTGAAAGAGCAGCGAGGGTGATGAGAAGTGGTTGGATTCTTGATGCCTGTTGGAGATGGAGTCTGTTTGACTTGCTGATGGGATGTGAGGGGATAAAACAAACAGTGACCCAGGACGATTCCTGGATTTCTGCCTGAAGCAACTTGGTGAATTGTAGTGCCGTTTCTTGAGATGGGAAAGATAATAGGAGCACTGGGTTTGGGGAAGTGGAGAGTTCTCTTTCGGCATGTTATGTTAAAGTTATTACTTAGATGTATATGTGGACTTGCTGAGAAAGGCAGTGGTTGGTAGAGAAGTTTAGAGCCTCAGGGTAGGTTAGGGAGGGAAATGTCCATTTAGGAGCATATGGTGGTGGGTTAATTTCAGGAGATGCCACAGATAGAGGAGGAGGCCCTAAGACTGAGTTCTGGGGGTACTCCTAACTTTCAGAGGTCTGGCAGAGGAGGAAGAACTGGCAAAGGTGACTGAAAAGAAGTATGAGTGAGAGAAAAGGAAGACTAGGGCGGTGGGAGGGGACAAAAGTCTATCTAGGGTGGACTGGTCAGAGACTAGGGGGTGAGAGAGTGGAGGAAGCAGTAGAGGCAGGGTTCTTGAAGGTTGCTATGAAAAGGAGCAGAGAGATAGGGCTGTATCTGGATGGAGGACTCATGGTCAAGGAAGGATTTATTGATTTATTGATTTTGGATGGGTACATTAAAGCAGCCTAGGGTATTGATGGAATGGTCCAATGGAAAACAAGAAATTCATGGTTCAGAGAGAGGGGATCATTGTAGGAATAGAGTCCTGAAGTGGGTGAGATGGGAAACTCCAGAGCATAAGTAGGGGAGTTTCCCTTAGATAGGATTGGGGACATTGTGGTGTGTGTGTGTGTGTGTGTGTGTGTGTGTGTGTATATATACACACACACATATATGTATACACATGCATATAATGGAATATTACTCAGCCATAAAAAAGAAAGTGATAAAAGTGGACATAGCAGAAAAAAAGTTTTCCCTTTTTTTCTTCTTCAAAATAGTAGGATCACTGCTGATTCTAAGTTTCATTCAGTACTCGAGATCAACTCTGCTGAGATGGAATTTCCATCTCAACAAAGCATCTTTTTTTTTTTTTTAAATTAACTATGTTACCCCTTACAAAGACCCTGGGATTAAATAAAGCTTTTGACCTGGAGCAGAAAACAGAAGCAGTTCCAAGGAAAGAGTCTTTTTCTAAAAGTTTCTTGCTTTTTATTTCTTAGCACCAACATGGGGTGGGGGAATCATGGTTTAGAGGATGGTACGAAGAGAAATTGGCAGCACTATTCATCATCAGTTTTGAGCTTGCCAAAGCTTTTAAGCTCCGGGGGAGGCTAATGTCCCTGAAGGTCTGGAGCGCAGAGTGACACTGGGGGGCTGCCCAGTGTGGGCTGTTCTCACTGCATGATGGTAGCAGTATAAGCAAAGTCCTCTAACTGAAGAGGATGAGTTTTCTCACAAGGTTTGCCCCAAGTATGTGGCATTTACAGGAATCCCTAGAAATGAGGAAACTAGAATTCAAAGCTTCAGGACTTCTATAAATTAGGGACCTCTTTGTCTCGTAATTCTAGACTTTCAGATGCATTGAGATGTGTCATTTGTGAAAGATCAAATTCGATGACAAGGGCTGCCCACATATCCATCCTTCACATTTGTATTGCTACATAAGGGCTAAACCAGTATTGAGATTCTACAAATACCAATGACTAAAATACCTGAGCCCCTCCCTCCTAGAAGAAAGCTTTTGCTTTTCTGTCAATTAATAGCTTTGGGTTTGGAGAAAAGTCCTCAAAGAAAATGTTGACCTGATTATTTTTTTTCCTTTTGCCTAGCCTCCCACCATCAAAGAAAAAAGGGATGGGGACAAAAATGACTCTTAAAATAAAAACATATGTGTAAAATATTGCTAAAATTTATCATGTTTAAAGCAGGATTTCCAGAATTTTTTGAAAGAAAATGACATTTTTACTTAAAAAGAAAAAAAGCTAGGAAAGACATAATTACATAGTCCCTGAATAAAGAAAGTCCTTGTCTTACTCAGAGTTCCCTAGAGAAACAGAACCAATAGGGTGTGTCTCTATCTATCTATCTATCTAGGCTATTTAATTTAACCTATCTATCTGAATTTATTTTAAGGAGTTGGCTTATGCCATTGTGAAGGCTGGTATTAGTAGAGTCCAAAATCTGCAGGTGAGCTGGCAGATAGGAGACTCAGAGAAGAGTTGATGTTGCATTTCAAGTTCCGAAGGTAGTCTGCTGGCAGAATTCCTTCTTCCTGGGGGGAGGTCAGTCTTTTTTCTGTTAAGGCTTTCAGTTGATTGGATGAAGCCCACCTACATTATGGAGAGTAATCCGCTTTACTCAGTCGGCTGATTTAAACGTTGATCTCACCTAAAAAATACCTTCAAAGAAACGTCTAGAACAGTATTATTCAACCAAATGTCGGGGTACTGTGGCTTAGCCAAGTTAACACATGAAATTAACCATCACCGTCCTCTAAATGGAACAGATTTAGCATGATGAATGATGAGTTGAATTTTGCTAATTTTTCTCTTTCCCTGTGGTGGTGAATCTTCTTCATGACTGTACTGGTCCATTGACTGGTGCTTGGGAATCACTAACAGTACCAAGAGTATACTTGAGGTGTACTTGCAGTGTATCGTCTTAACCACGCCTACAGCTGGCGTCGTGGACGTGCAGGCTGGGCAGTCAGTCATACAGGGCTTCGTGCTTAGAAGGAACCCATGCTTGTTTTAATGTTCTCTGCTTGTCATCTTGAAATTCTTAATTTTTGAACAAGGGGCCCAGATTTTAATTTTGCACTGCCAAATTATGTAGTGGATCCTGTCCGCACTTTTAGAAATTAAATGTATGTACTCAGTTAGCAAACAGTCACTTCTACATGCCAGTCCTGGAAGTGGGTAGTGGCGTTACCACAGTGAGCAAAAGCAGGATGACAGCTGATGGCTCTGGTCTGCTGCAGGCTTCCACGGGGTGGGAAAATGTATGATGTCTTCTGAGAAGCAGTCAGAGGGAATAGAATTACACAGGGTAGACTGACTATATTTTTATAAAATTAACTTTATTTTTATTGTTGTTCCAACAGGTGGAAGAATCATCTCCACAAGTGTCTTCTAAACTTCAGAATTTGAGACTAAATAGTTTAACCCCCAGGCAACTTTTCAAACCTACAAATAATCAGGAAACTTAGTTTTATTTCAGATTGCTCAAAGTAATTTTCTATTTTTTTCCATTCAACACAAAATGAACATCATAGCTTCAAAGGATCAAGACAAAAGAGGATGTCTATTAACTGGAGTTTTATTTTAAGGCATTTGTGTTAGCAGATGTTTTAAGATCATTTCATCAAAGAAAACCTTAGTGATTTTGACATCTGTCATCAGGAGAACTGACAGCACTGGTCATATATGAGGGAAAAATACGTTATATATTTTTTTTAAAAAACCTCTGTATTTTTAAAAGTGTTTTATTTTTAGAATAATGCCTTATTAATTTCCATCATCGTTGTGGGTGATCTTTGCCATTGGGTTGAAGCAGTGGTAAAGATAAACTGTAATTATATCTCTTAAATTATTGACACATATTCTAGGACATTGTGTCTTCTGCAAAGTGGTCATCTCGCAAGGCTGCTACTTGCTCCATCACTGCTGCCTGGGCCTACCTGGTACATCTTCCTGGAAATTCCTGCTGAGCTGGAAGCACATTGGGTTTTGTTTTTGTTTTCTTAATTTGAGATATAATTGACATAGGACATTGGGTAAGTTTAAGGTGTGCATTGTGTTGATTCACTACTTCTATATTGCAATATAATTACCACTGTAGCATTAGCTAATATGTCTATCATGTCACATAGTTATCATTTCTTCTGAGAGTATATTGTTTTAAAGATATTCCACTTTGAAAAATTTGTTTTCCTCAGTGATTTGATTTTTTTTGAGTTTAATTTATTATTAAATGGTAAAAGAAAAAGTTAGGAAAAATTTACCTGTTATCCCAGTGTTTTAAAAATAGCCTTCCTGAGCTATAATTCACATATAGTTCACCCGTTTACATAGTTGAGTGGCTTTTAGTAAATTCACAGAATTGTGCAACCAACACCACAATTGATTTTAGGACATTTTTATCACCCCCCAAAGAAACCCTGTACCTCTTAGCTCTAATCCCTTTTCCACTTCAGCCCTAGAACTGCTAATCTATTTTGTCTCTATTGATTTGCCTATTTCAGACATTTCATATAAATGGAATCATACAATATATGATCCCTTGTTACTGACTTCTTTGACTTAGAATAATGTTTTCAGACTTCATCCACATTGTAACATGTAACAGTGCTTCATCCCTCTCCCTTTTTCAAAGTTAAAAAAATTATGTACAAAGAACTAGCATTATTTCTTTTATTGGGTGTATGTCTTGGATAATCCATTCAAGGAGTGTTGTTTTATCCAGCTTGATGAAGCCTACATCTTTCATGTACTGATGGAAAAACCGGCGGCATATACTGAGGTAATATTTCCAGATCAGACCATGCTGGTTTGAGCTGATGTGGCGAGATCAGGAACCTTGGCTGAATTTTTGCAGGTAGCTCTAGTAGAGTTGCTCATGACCCATCCTGCTTTCAGTAGTGCAGTGAGGCAGAAGGCCTTCATTTCCTTTTATTATGAAATATTCCATTTTATGGATATGGTATGTTGAATTTATCCATTCATTAGTTGATGGAAATGTGGGTTGTTTCCTCTTTTTGGCTATCATAACTAACGTTGCTATGAACATCTGTGTACAAGTTTTTGTGTGGGTATATATTTTCATTTCTTCTAAGTATATACCTAGGAATGGAATTGCTGGTCGTATGGTAACTCTATGCTTAACCTTTTGAGGAACTGCTAAACTGTTTTCCAAAGCAGCTGTACCATTTTATATTTACACCAGCAGTGTGTGAGGGTTCCAGTTTCTCCACTGTCTCCAGCATTTGTTATTATCTGACTTTTTAATTATAGCCGTCTTAGTGGATAGGAAGTGACATGATGGTTTTGATTTGCTTTTCCCTTATGACTAATGATGTTGATCACCTTTTCATGTGCTTATTGGCCATTTGTATGTCTTCAGAGAAATGTCTATTCAGATCCTTTGTCCACTTAAAAATTGGGTTATTTTCCTTTTTATTATTGAGTATGAGTTCTTAATATATTCTACATATCAGTCTCATGAGAAACATTTACAAAATTTTTTAATTGTGATGATGTCCAGTGTGTGTATTTTTGTTGTTGTTATTGCTTGTGCTATTGGTGCTACATCTGAGAAACCAATGCTTATCTAAAGTCATGAAGGCTTACTCCTATTTTTTCTTACAAGAGTTAAATAGTGCTAGGTGTTACATTTAGCTCTTGGATTCATTTTGAGTTAATTTTTTTTATATGGTGGGGTAGGAGCCCAACTTTATTCTTTTGCATGTGGCTCTCCAGTTGTTCCAGTTCCATTTCTTGAAGTGACTATTTCTCCATTGAATTGTGTTGGCATCCTTGTCAAAAAATCAGTTGATTATAAATGTGAGGGTTTATTTCTGGATTCTCTTATCTATTCCATTGATCCAAACAGCTGTCCTTATGCCAGCACCATGAGTCTTCATTAGTTTTGCAGGTTTGAAATCAACAAATGTGGGGACTTACCTGGTGGTCCAGTGGTTAAGACTCCACGCTTCCACTGCAGTGGGTGCAGGTTCAATCCCTGGTCAGGGAACTAAGATAAGATTCCTGCATGCTGTGTGGCGCAGCCAAAAAAAAAAGGAAATCAAGAAATGTGAGTCCTTCAATTTACTCCTCTCTTTCAAGATTTTTTGGCTCTTCTGGGTCCCTTGCTTTTTGTATGAATTTTGGGATCAGCTTGTCAATTTTATTGACAAAAAAGCCAACTGGGATTTTGATTGGGATTGTGTTGAATCTATGTATCTGGGGAGTATTGCCATCTTAACAATATTAAGTCTTCTGATCTATAAACATGGGATGTCTTTGTGTTTATGTCTTCTTTCATTTCTTTCAACAATGTTTTATAGCTTCAGAGTATAGTTTTGTGCTGTTATTTAATTGAAGTATAGCTGATTTACAATGTGTTAGATTCAGGTGTAAAGCAAAGTGATTGAGTTATCTATATTTATAGATACATAGTATATTCTTTTTTTTCGGTACGTGGGCCTCTCACTGTTGTGGCCTCTCCTGTTGCGGAGCACAGGCTCCGAATGCACAGGCTCAGCGGTCATGGCTCACGGGCCCAGCCACTCCGCGGCATGTGGGATCCTCCCGGACTGGGGCACGAACCCGTGTCCCCTGCACTGGCAGGCAGACTCTCAACCACTGCGCCACCATGGAAGCCCTTCAGATTCTTTTTTATTGCAGGTTATTAAAAGATATTGAATATAGTTCCCTGTGCTATACAATAGGTCCTTGTTGCTTATCTGTTTTATGTATAGTAGTGTGTATGTGCTAATCTCAAACTCCTAATTTATCCATCCCCACCCCTTTCCCATTTGGTAACCGTAAGTTTGTTTTCTTTGTGAGTCTGTTTGTGTTTTGTAAATCAGTTCATTTCTATTATTTTTTAAGATTCCACATGTAAGTGATATCGTATAATATTTATTGTTGTCTGACCTCATTTAGTATGATAATCTCTAAGTCCATCCATGTTGCTGCAAATGGCATTATTTCATTCTTTTTTATGGCTGAGTAATCTTCCATTATATGTATATGTGTGTGTGTGTGTGTGTGTGTGTGTGTGTGTTTGTTTGTATACATATATGTGTATATATATATACATACCACATCTTCTTTATCCATTCATCTATCCATGGACGTTTAGGTTGCTTCCATGTCTTGACTACTGTAAATAGTACTGGTATGAACATAGGGATGTATGTATCTTTTTGAATTAGAGTTTTCTCTGGATATATGCCCAGGTGTGGAATTGTTCGACCATATGGTAACTCCATTTTTAGTTTTTTAACGAACTTCCATACTGTTCTCCATAGTGCCTTCACCAATTTACATTCCCACCAACAGTGCAGGTGAGTTTCCTTTTCTCCACACCCTCTCCAGCATTTATTATTTGGAGACTTCTGGGTGATGCCATTCTGACCGCCTGTGTGAAATGATTACTTCATTGTAGTTTTGATTTGCATTTCTCTAATAATTAGCGATGTTGAACATCTTTTCATGTGCCCGTTGGCCATCTGTATGTCTTCTTCAGAGAAATATCTATTTAGGTTTTCTGCCCATTTTTTGATTGGGTTCTTTTTTTTTTTCATATTGAGCTCTATAACCTGTCTGCATATTATGGAAATTAATACCATGTCAGTGACATCATTTGCAAATATTTTCTCCCATTCTATAGGTTGTCTTTTCATTTTGTTTCCTTTGATGTGCAAAAGCTTTTAGTTTATTGAGGTCCCATTTGTATATTTTTGCTTTTGTTTCCACTACCCGAGGGGACAGATCCAAAAAAATTATTGCTGCTATTTATGTTAGACAGTGTTCTGCCTATGTTTTCCTCCAAGAGTTTTAAAATATGGTCTTACATTTAGGTCTTTAATCCATTTTGAGTTTATTTTTGTATATGGTGTTAGAGAATGTTCTAATTTCATTCTTTTACATGTCGCTCTCCAGTTTTCCCAGCACCACTTATTGAAGAGACTGTCTTTTCTCCATTGTATATTCTTGCCTCCTTCGTCGTAGATTGACTGTAAGTGTGTGGGTTTATTTCTGGGCATTGTATCCTGTTTCATTGATCTATGTGTTTGTTTTTGTGCCAGTACCATACTGTTTTGATGACTGTAGCTTTGTAGTATACTCTGAAGCCAGGGAGCATGATTCCTCCAACTTTGTTCTTCTTTTTCAAGCTTGTTTTGGCTGTTTTGGTCTTTTGTGTTTCTATACAAATTAAATTTTTTTTTGTTCTAGTTCTGTAATTTGATAGAGATTGCATTAAATCTGTAGATTGCGTTTTGTAGTATGGCCATTTTAACAATATTGATACTTTCAATCCAAGAACGTGGTATATCTTTACATTTGTGTCATCTTCAGTTTCTTTTGTCAGTGTCTTATAGTTTTCAGAGTACAGGTCTTTTGCTTCCTTAGATAGGTTTATTCCTAGGTATTTTATTCTGTTTGATGTGATGGTAAATGGGAAAGTTTCCTTAATATCTCTTTCTGGTAGTTCATTGTTAGTGTATAGAAATACAACAGATTTCTGTATGTTAATTTTGAATCCTGCAACTTTACTAAATTCATTGATGAGCTCTAGTAGTTTTCTAGTAGCATCTTTAGGATTTACTCTCTATATTATCATGTCATCTGCAAACAGTGACAGTTCTACTTCTTCCTAATTTGGACTCCTTTGTTTTTCTTTTCTGATTGCTGTGGCTAGCACTTCCAAAACTATGTTGAATAAAAGTGGTGAGAGTGGGCATCCTTGTCTTGTTCCTAATCTTACAGGGGAAGTTTTCAGCTTTTCACTGTTGAATATGATGTTAGCTGTGGGTCTGTCATACGTTGCCTTTATTATGTTGAGGTAGGTTCCCTCTTTGCGCAGTTTCTGGAGTTTTTATCATAAATTGGTGTTGAACTTTGTCAAAAGCATTTTCTGCACCTATTGAGATGATCATATGCTTTTTATTCTTCAGTTTGTTAACATTGATTTGCAGATATTGAAAAATCCTTGCACCCCTGGGATAAATCCCACTTGGTCATGGTGTATGATCCTTTTAAGGTATTGTTGGAGTCAGTTTGCTAGTATTTTGTTAAGGATTTTTGCATCTATGTTCATCAGTGATATTGGCCTGTAATTTCTTTTTTGTGATATCTTTGTCTGAGACCACTGTCTCAGGAAGTATTTGGAAGTGTTCCTTCCTCTGCAAATTTTTGGAATAGTTTGAGGATAGGTGTTAACTGTTCTCTAAATGTTTGGTAGAATTCACGCATGAAACCGTCAGGTCCCAGACTTTTGTTGGGAGTTTTTAAATTACTGATTGAATTTCAGTACTGGTAATTGGTCTGTTCATATCTTCTATTTCTTCCTAGTTCAGTCTTGGGAGATTGTACCTTTCTAAGAATTTGTCCATTTCTTTTAGGTTGTCCATTCTATTTCCATATAGTTGCTCATAGCTGTCTTCTATGATCCTTTGCATCTCTGTGGTATCAGTTGTAACTTCTTTTTCATTTCTGGTTTTATTGATTTGGGCTCTCCATCTCTTTTTCTTGATGAGTCTGGCTAAAGGTTTATCAATTTTGTTTGTCTTTTCAAAGAACAAGCTTTTAGTTTCATTGATTTTTTTTTGTCTCTATTTTATTTATTTCTGCTCTGATTTTTTATGCTTTCTTTCCTTCTACAAACTTTGGATTTTGTTTGTTCTTTCTCTGGTTGCTTTAAGCATAATGGTAGATTGTTTATTTGAGATTTTTCTTGTTTCCTGAGGTAAGCTTGTATCACTATAAACTTTCTTCCTAAAACTGCTTTTGCTGCATCCCATAGGTTTTGGATCATCAGGTTTTCATTTTCATTTTTCTTAGGTATTTTTTAATTCTTCTTTTATTTCTTCAGTGATCCATTTGTTGTTAAGTAGCATATTGTTTAGCCTCCACGTGTTTGTTTTTTGCAGTTTTTTTCCTTATAGTTGATTTCTGGTCTCATAGTGTTGTGGTTGGAAAAGATGCTTGATATGATTTCAGTTTTCTTAAATTTATCAAGGCTTGTTTTGTGGCCTAGCATGTGATCTATCCTTGAGAATGTTCCATGTGCACTCAAAAGAATGTGTATTTTGCTGCTTTTGAATGGAATGCTGTAAAAGTATGGGTTAAGTCCATTTGTTCTAATGTGTTATTTAAGGCCTGTGGTTCGTTATTGATTTTCTGTCTGGATGATCTGTCCATTGATGTAAGTGGAGTGTTAAAGTCCCCCACTATTATTGTGTTACTGTTGATTTCTCGTTTATGTCTGTTAATATTGCCTTATACATTGATGTGTTCCTATGTTGGGTGCATATATATTTATAATTGTTATATCCTCTTCTTGGATGGATCCCTTGATCATTATGTAGTGTCCTTCTTTGTCTCTTGTAACAGTCTTTATTTTAAAGTCTATTTTGTCTGATGTAAGTATTGCTACCCCAGTTTTCTTTTGATTTCCATTTTTGTGGAATACCTTCTTCCATCCCCTCACTTTGTCTGTATGTGTCTTTAGATTTAAAGTGAGTCTTTTGTAGGCAGCATATATACGGGTCTTGTTTTTGTATACATTCAGGCAGTCTGTGTCTTCTGGTTGGAGGATTTAGTCTGTTTACATTTAAGGTAAGTATTGCTATGTATGTTCTTGTTGCCATTTTGTTGTTTTGGATTTGTTTTTGTAGGTCTTTTTCTTCCCCTTTCTTCTTTTGTTCTCTTCTCTTGTGCTTTGATGACTATTTTTGGTTTTATTTTGGATTCTTTTTTCTTTTTTGTGTGTTTATCTATTATAGATTCTTGGTTTGTGGTTACCATGAAGTTTTTGTATAGCAGTCTGTATACATACCTGATGGTTTCAAGTTGCTGTTCTCTTAATTTCAAATGCATTTTAAATACCCTGCATTTGTACTCTCCTCCCCTCACTATTACTGTTTTGATATATTTTACATCTAATTGTTTTAGGTATCCTTTAACTGCTTATTGTGGATACGGGTGATATTACTACTTTTATCTTTCAACCTCCCTACTAGCTTTGTGTGTGGATGATTTCCTACCTTTACTGTATGTTTGCCTTTACTGGTGGACTTTTTCCTTCCATAATTCTTTTTTCTAGTTGTGGCCTTTTCTTTTTTGCCTAGAGAAGTTCCTTTAACATTTGTTGTGAAGCTGGTTTGGTGGTGTTGAATTCTTTTAGCTTTCACTTGTCTGTAAAGCTTGATTTCTCCATCAAATCTAAATGAGAGTCTTCCTGGGTAGAGTATTCTTGGTTGTCAGTTTTTCGCTTTCATCACTTTAAATATATTGTGTCACTCCCTTCTGGCCTGCAGAGTTTCCGCTGAAAAATCAGCTGATAGGCTTATGGGAGTTCCCTTGTATGTTATTTGTTGCTTTTCCCTTGCTGCTTTTAGGATTCTCTCTTGAATTTTTGTCCTTTTGATTATAGTGTGTCTTGGTGTGCTCCTCTTTGGGTTAATCCTCCATGGGACTCTGTGCTTCCTGGACTTGGGTGACTGTTTCCTTTCCTAGGTTAGGATGGTTTTCAGCTATTATCTCTTCAAATATTTTCTTGGGCCCTTTCTCTCTTTTCTCCTTCTGGCAACCCTATAATGCAAATATTAATGTGCTTCATGTTTTCCCAGAGGTGTCTTAAACTGTCTTCATTTCTTTGCACTCTTTTTTCTGTTCAGCAGCAGTGATTTCTACTACGCTATCTTCCAGTCACTGATCCACTCTTCTGTATCATGTAGTCTATTATTATTATTTTTTGATGTTGGGGGTAGGAGTTTATTAATTAATTTATTTACTTTTGCTGTGTTGGGTCCTCACTTCTGTGCGAGGGCCTTCTCTAGTGTGGCAAGCGGGGGCCGCTCTTCATCGCAGTGCGCAGGCCTCTCACTACCGCGGCCTCTCTTGTTGTGGAGCACAGGCTCCAGACGCGCAGGCTCAGCAGCCGTGGCTCACGGGCCTAGTTGCTCCGCGGCATGTGGGATCCTCCCAGACCAGGGCTCGATCCCGTGTCCCCTGCATTAGCAGGCAGATTCTCAACCACTGCACCACCAGGGAAGCCCCTCGTGTAGTCTATTATTGATTCCTTCTAGTGTATTTTTCATTTCAGTTATTGTACTCTTCATCTCAGTTTTGTCGTTCTTTATATTTTCTCATTCTTTGTTAAAAAATTCTAACTTCTTGCTCTGCGCATCCATTCTCCTCCTGAGTTCTTTGATCACCTTTATGATCATTACTCTGAACTGTTTCTTGGGTAGATTGCCTATTCACTTAACTCCGCTTCTGGAGTTTTAGCTTGTTTCTTGGTCTGGAACATAGTCCTCTGCCATCTCATTTTGTCTATTGCTATTTATATTTTTACGTACGTGGTAAGTTAGTTACGTTTCTCATCCTTGGAGAAGTGGCCCTCTGTAGGTGTCCTGTGCGTCCCAGCAGTGCACTCCACCCGTCACCCAAGCTGTATGCTCTGGAGGTGCCCCCTAAGAGGGCTGCATGGCTCTTTCTGTTTTGGCTGCCTATGTGGGTGGTATGGTGGGCTTGGCTGGTGCCTAGTCTGGTTGTTTGCACAGCCCTGCCTTGCGTGGACGCTGCTGGCTGCTCTTTAGAGGGGCCTGGTCGTGAGGTGGCTGGTTGTGGAACCCTAATGGGCCCTGAGGCTAGTGCTGGCACACGGGTGGGCAGAATCAGGGTCCCAAAGACTCTGGGGCTGTTGCCCGCCCATTGAGAGGTGAAGCCAGACCCTGGGAGGAGTACCAGACTACTAGCAGTTAGAGGTGTTTCTTGGAGTTTGCCTGCAGGGCCCAGGGATCTCAGAGCTCATTTCAGATTGTTGGTGTTGTCAGGGGCCAGTCCTGACAGTTGGCCATGGGTCCAGAGTGTCTGGAAGGTTGTATTAGCCTGCTAGTGGCTGGGCAGGGCAGGGGGCCCACGAGTCCTAGGGTGGCGTCTGGCCTGTGTTGCAGGATCATAGCTTTCTTCTTTCTGGAGTCTGCGCCCTGGTGGGTAAGGCTGGTCTAGAGGCTTGGGCTGGCTTCCTGGTGGGAGGGGCTGGTGCCTTCTCACTGGTGTGTGGAGCTGGATATTGGCCCTCAGGTGGGCAGGGCCATGTCTAGGGGCATGTCTAGAGGCGGCTGTGGGCTCAGGAAGCCCTTAGGCAGCCTCTCTGCTGGTGGGTGGGGATGTGTCCCCACTCCAGTTAGTTGTTTGGCCTGTGGCATCCCAGCATTAGAGCCTTCAGGCTGTTGGATGGGGCCAGATCTTGGTGCTAATGATCCAGCATGTCAGCCACCTGGAATGTTCACACAATTGAATGTTCCTCAGTGTCTGACACCAGTGTCTGTGTCCCCCTGGGTGAGCTGCTGCCATCCCTCTGCCTCTCCAGGACAGTCTACGAGACCAGCAGGCAGGTCTGGCCCAGGCTCCTATCAAATTACTGATTTTGCCCTGGGTCCTGGTGTGTGTGAGATTTTGTGTGTGCCCTTTGAAAAGTGAAGTCTCTGTTTCCCCCAGTCCTGTGGGGCTCCGGCAGTGAAGGCCTGTTGGCCTTCAAAGCCAAATGCTCTGAGGATCTGTCTTCCCAGTGCCAGACCCCCAGGCTGGGGAACCTGATGTGGGGCTCAGAACTGTCACTCCTGTGGGAGATCCTCTACAGTATATTTATTCTCCAGTTTGTGGGTCACCCACGTGTGGGGTATGGGATTTGATTATATTTCAAGTCCTCCCCTCCTGTCTGTCTTGTTGTGGTACCTTCTTTATATCTTTAGTTGTAGAAGATCTTTTCTGGTAGGTTCCAGTCTTCTTCACAGATGGTTGTTCTGCAGACAGCTGTTACTTTGGTGTGCTCATGAGAGGAGGTGAGCTCAGGGTCTTTTACTCTGCTGTCTTCCACACCTACTCTGTACTTTTATTGAATTTATTCCTAAGTATTTTATTGTTGATCCTATGAGAATATAATTTTTTTTTATTGGAGTACAATTGCTTTACAATGTTGTGTTAGTTTCAGCTGTACAATGAAGTGAATCAGCTATATGTATACCTACATCCCCTCCCTCTTGGACCTCCCTCCCACTCCACCCCCATCCCACCCAACTAGGTCATCATAGAGCACCAAGCTGAGCTTCCTGTTCTTTATAGAATATAATTGTTTTATTTTTGGTTTGTTCATTGCTACAGTATAGAGATTCAATTGATTTTTGTATCTTGTAATCTTGCTAAACTCATATTAGTTTTAATAGGTTTTTTAGTGGATTCCTTAAGGTTTTTGTATACACAAGATTGTATCATCTGCAAGTAGAGTTTTACTTCTTCCTTTCCAATCTAGTTGCCTTTTATTTCACTTCCTTGTCATACTGTTAAATGGAAGTGGCAAGAATGGACACCCTGCCTTGTTCCTGTGAATTTACAAAGCCTGCTAGGCAATCTGCAAAAATGAAAACGTTGGGACTATAAGGTAATAGTTTTTTTCTTTTTTAAGATAGCATGATGAAAATTTATACATTTTAATAGTTTTTGAAAATGTATTTTATAGAATACATATAATGTTCTCAGGGTAGATGTGATCCTTAAGATCAAGCTTTGTCACCTAAAGTAAATGTACCATTAGTCTTGGAGGTGTTCCTGTTTTAGCATTTTCACATATGTGTCACATCTCTTCTCATGAAAGTACTGAAATGTAGATATGACCTTCAGTATTATAGGTGGGGAAACTGACTCACAGTAATTAAATTTTATGCCACCACTGAGTGAGTACCAGAGCTGGACTTCAAGTCCAGATCAAATTTCAAAACCTAAGCTCTTCCTGCTCTTCCATGTTGCTTTTCAAGTTTATGGCAAAATCTTCCCCCGTAGAAAATTATGTAACTATAGGTATCGTGTAGGGCTCAGTCTGGAACACTAAAATATATTCAAAGCACCAAAAAAAAAAAAAGTTTTTCTTTTGGCTTTTTAAAATCACTGTTTATTCCATTTGGTAGAGGGTTTTTTTTCCATACAAATATTTGCAACAATTTTTAATTCCCCAAAACCATACATAGACGATAAATACCATGCTATTAAAGTATTAAATTTGTACAAAAATACTTTACAGTTTAATACTTGTTTGTTTGTTACAAATAAAAATACATATTTAAGTGATTCCCCTCATGATCTTTTTTTTTTTCCTTAACATGATTCTGCTTTATACTTTCTTGCCCTGGCAGTTCTGAACTATGATTGAAATAATATATTTCTTTGCACAAAAAAGAAAGGTGAACTTTTTCCTTAAACAAAGGACACAGTGTTCAAATGCTTTACCTAAGCAGTTGTTTGAATTATTGACCAAAATAAAATGTTTGGAAAATAATTGTTTCAGTATGGAGATTCTACAATTAATATACAGATCTATTTTTTTTTATATTCACCAAATAACAGTTAGTTATTAGTGTAACTATTCAAAATATCTGAACAGATGAAAACAGTTGCTGACGAACATTAAAAGCAACTGTCACAATTTATTGCTTTGAGGGATGGTAATAATTGGCAATGCATTTTGTAAAAAATGTATTTACAATTTCAGTAAGTGGCATGGCTCAGAACAAAAGACAGTCCAGTGTCATTTTTAAGTACATGTGCTGTACACCCCTCAATATAATCAGTTTTCAAAACATGTCTGTCAAGCAGTATGAGTTTGATTTGCCTATCAATCAAGATAAACTTCATTTTAATAGACTCTTCATTCTCAAAGTCTTGAATTTTAAAAATAAGATAACTAATTCTCAGTGTTGCTAAACACCCTTATTATCAGATTTTTCAGCTATTAACAATGTGTCCTTAAAAAAAAACAGGTCACAAGACATATCCTGTTTGATAATCTGTTGCATAGGGAATAGCATACATCTTAGTTAAAATCATTCCTAAACTTGGGCAAAACATTTACCACCACCTATTATGGTTGCCTACGTGCATCATTGCTGAAACGTTGTAAGATGATTTTATACCTGTACCCCTCCCATAGCAGCAGTCCCAGCAGTTCACCAAACTAGTTCTCCTAGTACAGCCAGCTTTATGAAAAGCCTTGTTGGTTAAATTCTTGCATGAATGACTTTGTGGTAAGAAACTGATTTCAAAGTGAATTAAGGAAATTATCATAGAGAACATTTTCAAACAGGTATTTCTCTTTTTAAAAAGGAATGGGAAGATGGACCTGTAAAAAATTTCCTCTGATGTTAACTGTAGAGAGGGGTGGCCTACTTGTTTTTCTTTTTCGCTACCCTTGGTCTTGGCAGGGGGTTGCCTGTCATATACCATAGTGATCACCAACAAAGAAAAGAAACCTCTTCAACTTGAAAGGGTAAGTGAACATGAGCCATGAGATTTAAAAGACCCCTGTGCTTGCAGTTAATGCCACATGATTATCTGTGCTTCAAATGTCACAGAAATCTTAAAGGGATTTTTTTTTTTTTTTTTTAGCACCATGTAGATATTGTCTTTTGTCCTGCTTTGTAAAAAGCATCGCTATAATGTATTAGTGGGCTCTCGTATCTCCAAATTACCACCGTGGCTCGACTGCTGGAAAAAAGCACTGTTCTGTTCACTCCATTCTCCTCCTGGTAGAGTCTGTTCTATGGACTTCTGTGAAGCCAGGGGGTTTCTACTAATAACCAGGTCCAGCTTATTACCAGATTCTGCTATGAGGGGCACAACAAGGCAGCAGTCAAAGTCTCTCGTTCGGACATGATTAACCTGAAAGGTCAAGAAGCGCCACTTTGAATTACTGTTATAGACATAAGATGATTCCCAAAACCCAGAGTAACATTTCAGACACAACAGGTTGATTGATTCAAGTCTTGAAAGTGCTTAAATGAGCACTCTGTACAGAGAGGTCTATCCTGGCCCTGACCACACTATAACATGGGTATTGGCTTACTTTACTCTCTGCTACTAAATTGTAAGGCCCTTGAGAGCAGGGAACAGGGACACATCCCAATGTCCCCATGCTGAGCATATCGCCTTATTCATGGCAGGTGCTCCAAGTGCCAAATATTATCCCTAATTTACAGATGAGGAAAGTAAGGCACAGAGTGGTTAAGAGATTTGCCTGAGATCAGAACTTGGCAAGTGGTCCAGCGAGGATGCTGGTGAGTGGGCCAGCGAGGATGTAATCTCAGGCAGTCTGGATGATTCCAAAGCTCGTGCTCTTGACCATGATACTGAACTACCTCTGTCGGTCATGAGCCCACCCCCTCTTCAGCTTACACATGCGTTCATCGTCTTTCATGTTTCCTTATTCTTTTTTTTTTAACATCTTTATTGGAGTATAATTGCTTTACATCATTGTGTTAGTTTCTGCTGTGTAACAAAGTGCATCAGCTATACTTATATCCCCATATCCCCTCCCTCTTGTGTCTCCCTCCCACCCTCCCTATCCCTCCCCTCTAGGTGGTAACAAAGCACCGAGCTGATCTCCCTGTGCTGTGCAGCTGCTTCCCACTAGCTATCTATTTTACATTTGGTAGTGTATATATATGTCCATGCCACTCTCACTTCATCCCAGCTTCCCCTTCCCCTTCCCTGTGTCATTAAGTCCATTCTCTATGTCTGCATCTTATTCCTGTCTGCCCCTAGGTTCTTCAGAACCATTTGTTTTTTTAGATTCCATATATATGTTAGCATACAGTATTTGATTTTCTCTTTCTTCACTCTGTATGAGATTATGTTTCCTTATTCTTTTCCCCCTAAAAGTTTAAAGAAACATCTACATGCTGCTTCCATTCCTTGACTTTTCACTCTCTCCCCAATCTTCTCGGTCTGGGACCTGACCCTTATATATTATATAAATGACCCCAACCGTCCAACACAGGAATGGTGTCTTGAGTTCTCATCCCCTTTGGCCTTTACCTGCTCATCCTTAAAACTCCTTCCTTGGCTCTTATGACACCACTTTGTTTTGACCTTTGTACCATTTTAACTGCTCACTTTCAGTCCTTTCCTACCTTTACTTCTTCCTGTCCTTTAAATTTTGTTTTTCTTAGAATTCTATCTTTAGTTCTCTTCTCTTGCTTACTAGAAATCCACCATAGGAAACTTTATCCAAATCCATGCCTTCAGTAGCCCAGATCTTTACTTTTGGCTGTAACATCGCTCCTGAGCAACAAATGCAAGCTGCCGGCTGCCTCACAGACTGCTCTGCCAGGATGCACTGAAGGCATTGAAGACTCAGGTCTGGTACACGTGTCTTACCCTTACCTACCTGATCGTCTTTCCTGTGATCCTCCCCTTCACCCTACACCAATCCACCTATGATATAATTGTATCGTCTTTCTAAATTATAAAATATGTCATTATTCTGCTTAGAAAATTAATATACCTCCAGAATACAGTCCAAGAGCTTTATCTTGGCTTTCAGGGCCCTTCACAAGGTGAGTCCAGTCTACTTTTATAGCCTCATCTTCCATAAAAGTAAGTATAGCTCTAATTTATAGATTAGGAAGACAGGTCAAATAACTTGTCCATAGTTATTTATTCAGCAAATACTAGAGTATCTATGGAAAATAAACGTGTTCCTTACTCTTAGGACAAGAATAATTGTTATATTGCCATGGTAAAAAGATCACCAGAATTGGTTTTAAAACTATCTAATCAATCAGTGACAACTTGCTCAGTGAACACGTGTCTGAAAGCCAACCAGTCAGTGCAACCTCATTCTTTGAAAGGCAACTGTTTAGGGACAGACTCATTCACTTGAACGTACTTTCAAGACTGATGGCAACCCCCTCCTCTTCCTGCAAAATGCTCTTTCTAAAAACTGTACGTAAGATCAGGAATTTGCTTTGCTCAATGAAACTATACCTGACAACCATAGTACTCCTAGTACTTAATAGTAAACAAGGTTCAGCTTTTGGGTTTATATTGGGTTATATTGTGTGAGATACTGGTATCGATCACTGTATAATGGGAAATGGGAGAATAAGGTACTAGTCCTGTTCTCAAGAAGTTTAGAATCTGCTGGGGAATATATATAGGGAAACAGGCCGTTTCAGTAACCGGTAAATTCTACCAAAGGAAAAAGTGCCTATCCTCTATAGGAGGGGCCTCTAATCTCGTCTTGAGGCAAAGGAGGATGGGTGGACACTGATCAAATACGACTTCCAAATTAATTTCCAAATAAAATTCCATCTGAGGTCTTACCTGTAAGAGCCTATCGTAGGGCTTTAGGCCACCAAGATCTCCTGGCCCAGCTGGGCGAATATTTTTGACATATACTCCTTTCTCCAGCAAGCCATCTGCTACACTGAACCCAAAGTCCTCCATGTCAGAGCCCTTGTACAAGGTCACCTGGAAAATGAGAAAATGTGAAGGGGATATTTAGGTAGGTTGAGGACTTTTGCTTATGAAATTTCTTGATGAACCATCTTTTCAAACTAATTTCAATATAATAGATTTGTAATAGATTAGGCAGCTCCCCCCAATCTTGAAGCTTTTTCCATTCTCTAGGAACATCCTTGGAATTTGCCAAGTCCCACCCAGACCTGGAAAAGGAGGAGAAATGCTGGAGAGTTCTGGTCTCTCTCTCTTTTTTTTACTTGCAGTCATCAGGTGTATGTAGGTGAGAAGTTCCCAGGGGCAGGTTCACTTCTCCTGGAGCAACCCCTTGGTGTTGGGAGAAGCCAGGGTTAGCCCTTTGCAGCTGGATATCAGGATTAGGCCAAAGGCCTTTCCTTCCTGTTCACTGTGCCTCGTGCTGTGTTCAGTGCTCAGCATATCCTCTGCCTTTGAGCAAGAGCCAGGAAGTCCACCATTTTATTTTCTCTAGTATCCCAGTCAGTGCTTCAGTACTGTGGGCAAGAAATGTCTTAAAAGGGAGAGCAGCCAAGAGGGCAGAGTAGGAAGGTCCTGAGCTCATCTCCTCTTACGAGCAAATCACACCTACCTGCAGAACAACCATCAATGAAAAAGACTGGAACCTACCAGGAGACATCTTCTACAACGAAAGGCAAAGAGGGAACCACAAGATGGAACCACCAGTAGACTCCTGATGTAATCAAATCCCATACGTCCCGGGTGGGCGATCCACAAACTGGAGAATAATTATACTGCAGAGGTTCTCCTCCAGGAGTGAGAGTTCTGAGCCCCACAGTCAGGCTCCCCAGCCCAGGGCTCCAGCACCAGGGAAATGAGCCCCCATAGCATTGGCTTTGAAGACCAGTGGAGCTTAAGTGCAGGAGCCCCATGGGACTGGGGGAAACAGAGACTTCACTCTTAAAGGGCACACACAAAATCTCACGCACACCAGGACCCAGGGCAAAAGAAGCAATTTGATAGGAGCCTGGGCCAGACCTGCCTGCTGGTCTTGGAAAGTCTCCTGGAGAGGTGGGAGGTGGCTGTGGCTCACCCTGGGGACACAGACACTGGTGGCAGACATATTGGGGAACATTCAGCCACATGAACACTACTGGTGGCTGACACACTGGATCATTAGCACCAAGACCTGGCTCCACCCTGCAGGCTCCAGTGCTGCGAAGCCTCAGGCCCAACAACTAACTGGGCAGGGACACAGCCCCACCCATCAGCAGACAGGCTGTCTAACAGCCCACAGCCACCTCTGGACTCATGCCAAGATAGGGCCCTGCCTGCCAGAGGGCCAAGACCCAGCTCCGCCCACCAGTGGGTAGGCTTGAGCCCTTCTCTCCAGGAAGCCTGCACTAGCCTCATGATCAGCCTCACCCACCAGGGGACAGACACCAGAAGCTACAATCCCACAATGCAGGCTGGACGCTACCCCAGGGCCAGCTGAGGCCTGGCCCGCCCCACTAGCAGGCCAATGCAAACTTCTGGACACCAGAGACCCCATACCCAGCTCTATTAGGAAACCACCACCCCCACCAACCAATGATCTGAAATGAGCTCTGGGATCCCTGGGCCACGCAAACAGACTCCAGGAACCATCTCTGCCTGCCAGTAGTCCAGCACTAACCCCAGGATCCGGCTTCACTTGCCAGTGGGTGGGCAACAGCCCCAGAGTCTTTGGGACCCTGGCTCTGCCCACCAGTAAGCCAGCACTACCCCTGAGACCTACTAGGTCTTGTCACCTTGCTCAGTGAACACGTGTTCACTTGCCTGGTGACAAGGCCACACTTGCCTTGGTTAACTTGCCTTGTCACTTGCCTGGTGACAAGGCCACACTAAACAGTACCAGCAGCATCTGCACAAGGTAGGGTCTAGCAACCAACCAAGCCTACCAGACTGCCCACACACTCAGCCTACCACAAAGAAGGACCCATGCAGCCCTCTTAGGGGGAACCCCTAGAGCATATAGCTTGGGTGATGAAAGGGGAGTGCACTGCTGGGATGCACAGGATACCTCCTACAAAGGGCCACTTCTCCGAGGCTGAGAAATGTAATTAAGCTACCACAGACCATAAAAACACAAACAGTAACTTAGACAAAATAAAGTGGCAGAGGACTATGTTCCAGACCAAGGAACAAGATAAAACTCCAGAAGAACTAAATGAAATGGAGATAGGCGATCTACCCGAGAAAGAGTTCAGAGTAATAGTCATAAAGATGATCAAAGAACTCAGGAGAAGAATAGATGCACAGAGTGAGAAGTTAAAAGTTTTAAACAAAGAATTAGAAAATATAAAGAATGACCAAACAGAGGTTAAGTATACAATAACTAAAATGAAAAATTCACTAGAAGGAATTAATAATAGACTAAATGATTCAGAAGAACAGATCAGTGAGCTGGAAGACAAGAGTAGTAGAAATCAGTGCTGCTGAATAGAAAAAAGATAAAGAATGAAAAGAAATGGGGACAGTTTAAGACACCTCTGGGACAATATCAAGCATATTAATATTTGCAGTATAGGGGGTCCCAGAAGGAGAAGAGAGAAAGGGCCCAAGAAAATATTTGAAGAGAGAATAGCTGAAAACTTCTCTAACCTGGCAAAGGAAACAGGTACCCAAGTCTACGAAGCACAGAGAGTCCCATACAGGATTAATCCAAAGAGGAACAAAACCAAGATACACTGTAATCAAAATGACAAAAATTAAAGAGAATACTAAAAGCAGCAAGGGAAAAGCAACAAATAACATACAAGGGAACTCCCATAAGCCTATCAGCTGATTTTTCAGCAGAAACTGAAGGACAGAAGGGAGTGGCACAATATATTTAAAGTGATGAAAGGGAAAAAACCTACAAGCAAGAATACTTTACGCATAAAGGCTCTCATTTAGATTTGATAGAGAAATAAAAAGCTTTACAGACAAGCAAAAGCTAAAACAATTCAGCACCACCAAATCAGCTTTAAAACAAATGTTAAAGGAACTTCTCTAGGCAGAAAAAATAAAGGGTCACAACTAGAAACAAAATTACAGGAGGAAAAAGCTCACCAGTACAGGCAAACATACAGCAAAGGTAGGAAATCATCCACACACAAAGTCAGTAGAGAGGTTAAAAAACAAAAGTAGTACTGTCACCTGTATGCACAATAAGCAGTTAAGGGATACATAAAACAATTTGATGTAAAATACAATATCAAAAACAGAAATCATGAGGGGAGGAGAATACAAATGCAGGGTATTTAAAATGCTTTTGAAATTAAGAGATCAGCAACATGAAACAATCAGGTATGTATACAGACTGTTATATAGAAACATGGTAACCACAAACCAAAAATCTATAATAGATATACGCACAAAAAAGAAAAAGGAACCCAAAATAACAATAACAATAGTCATCAAATCATAAGAGAAAAGGAGGAGGGAAGACCTATGAAAACAAATCCGAAACAATTAACAAAATGGCAATAAGAACATACATAGTGATAATTAAATGTAAATGGACTAAATGCTCCAACCAGAAGAAGCAGACTGCCTGAAATGGATACAAAAAAACTAGACCTGTATATATGCTGCCTACAAGAGACTCGCTTTAGATCTAAAGACACATACAGACTGGAAGTGAGAGGATGGAAAAAGGCATTCCATGCAAACAAAAAATCAGAAGCAAGCTGGAGTAGCATACTTAGATAAAATAAACTTTAAAGACTGTTACAAGAGACAAAGAAGGACACTACATAATGATCAAGGAATAAATCCAAGAATAAGATATAACAATTGTAAATATATATGCATGCAACATAGGAGCACCTCAATATATAAGGGAAATATTAACAGACATAAAAGGAGAAACTGACAGTAACAATAATAGTAGGAGACTTTAACACCCCACTTTCATCAATGGACAGATCATCCAGACAGAAAATCAATAAGGAAACACAGGACTTAAATAACACATTAGACCACATGGACTTAATTGATATATATACAGCATTCCATCCGAAAGCAGCAAAATACACATTCTTTTCAAGTGTGCATGGAATATTCTCCAGGAAAGCTGAAATCACATCAAGCATCTTTTCCAACCACAATGCCATGAGACTAGAAATCACCTACAAGAAAAAAGAACTGCAAAAACTGCAAACACATGGAGGCTAAACAATATGCTACTAAACCAATGGATCACTGAAAGAGGAAATCAAAAAATACCTAGAGACAAATGAAAATGAAAACATGATGATCCAAAACCTATGGGATACAGCAAAAGCTTATAGTGATACAAGCTCAGGCAACAAGAAAAATCTCAAATAAACAACATAACCTTACACCTAAAGCAATTACAAAAAGAAGAACAAACAAAACCTGTAGTAGAAGGAAAGAAAGCATAAAGAGCAGAACAGAAATAAATGAACAAGACTAAAAAAAATAGAAAAGATCAATGAAACTAAAAGCTGGTTCTTTGAAAAAATAAACAAAATTGATAAGCCTTTTGCCAGACTCATCAAGAAAGAAAGGGAGGGACTTCCCTGGTGGCACAGTGGTTAAGACTCCACGCTCCCAACGCAGGGGGTCTGGGTTTGATCCCTGGTCTGGGAACTAGAGCCCACATACATGCCACAACTAAGAGTTTGCATGCCACAACCAAGAAGCAGGTGATCCGCAACTAAGGAACCCACCTGCTGCAACTAAGGAGCCAGTGAGCCACAACTAAGGAGCCCTTGAGCTGCAACTAAGGAACCCACCTGCAGTAACTAGGGAGCCCACCTGCTGCAACTAGGGAGCCTGCCTGCTGCAACTAAGACCCAACACAACCAAATAAATATAAAATAAAAAAATAAATATTAAAAAAATACACAGCACCAAAAATAAAAATAAAGAAAGGGAGAAGGCTCAAATCAAAACAAGAATGAAAAAGAAGTTACAACTGACACCAAAGAAATACAAAGGATATTAAGAGATTACAGTGAGAAACTATACAGCAATAAAATGGACAACCTAGGAGCAATGGACAAATTCTTAGAAAGGTACAATCTCCCAAAACTGAACCAGGAAGAAATAGCAAATATGAACAGACCAATTACCAGTACTGAAATTGAATCAGTAATTTAAAAACTCCCCAAATAAACAAAAGTCCAAGACCAAATGGTTTCATTGGTGAATTCTACCAAACATTTAGAGAATAGTTAACACTTATCCTTCTGAAACTATTCCAAAAAATTGCAGAGGAAGGAACACTTCAAACACATTCCATGAGGCCACCATCACCCTGATATCAAAAGATATCACAAAAAAAGAAATTACAGGCCAATATCACTGATGAACATAGATGCAAAGATCCTCAACAAAATACTAGCAAACCGATTCCAAATAGTAGCAATGCCTTAGAAGGATCATACACCATGGTCAAGTGGAATTTATCCCAGGGGTGCAAGGATTTTTCAATATCTGCAAATCAATGTTAAAAAGTTGAAGAATAAAAAGCATATGATCATCTCAATAGGTACAGAAAACACTTTTGATAAAGTTCAACACTGATTTATGATTAAAAACTCTCCAGAAATTGGGCATAGAGGGAACCTACCTCAACATAATGAAGGCCATATATGACAAACCCACAGCTAACATCATATTCAATGGTGAAAAGCTGAAAGCATTCCCTCTAAGACTAGGAACAAGACAGGGATGCCCACTCTCACCACTTTTATTCAACATAGTTTTGGAAGTGCTAGCCACATCAGAGAAGAAAAACAAAGGAGTCCAAATTAGAAAGGAAAAAGTAGAACTGTCACTGTTTGCAAATGACATCATAATATAGAGAGAAAATCCTAAAGATGCCAGTAGAAAACTACTGGAGCTCATCAATGAATTTGGTAAAGTTGCAGGATTCAAAATTAGCATACAGAAATCTGTTGTATTTCTATACACTAACAATGAACTATCAGAAAGATATTAAGGAAAAAATCCCATTTACTACTTCACCAAAAAGAATTAAATACATAGGAATAAACCTACCTAAGGAGGCAAAAGACCTGTACTCTGAAAACTATAAGACACTCATCAAAGAAATTGAAGATGGCAGATATACCATGTATATCTGTATATACCATTTTCAAACAGATGAAAAGATATACCATGTTCTTGTATTGGAAGAATCAATATTTTTAAAATGATCATACTACACAAGGCAATCTACAGATTCAATGCAATCCCTATCAAATTACCAATAGCATTTTTCACAGAACTAGAACAAAAAATGTTTAAATTTGTATGGAGGGAATTCCCTGGTGGTCCAGTGGCTAGGACTCAGTGCTTTCACTGCTGTAGCCTGGGTTCAATCCCTGATCGGGGAACTAAGGTCCCGCAAGCTGCGCAGTGTGGCCAAAAAAGAAAAAAAAGAAAAGAAAATTTGTATGGAAACACAAAAGACCCCGAATAGCCAAAACAAGCTTGAGAAAGAAGAATGGTTTAATGGAATCACTGACTCCAGACTATTGTACAAAGCTACTGTATTAAACAGTATGGTACCGGCACTAAGATAAGGCACATAGATCAATGGAACAGAATAGAAAGACCAGAAATAAACCCACACAATTATGGTTAATTAATCTATGATAACAGGGAAGAATATACAATGGAGAAAAGACAGTCTCTTCAATAAGTGGTGCTGGGAAAAGAATGAAATTAGAACATTTTCTAACACCATGTACAAAAATAAACTCAAAATGGATGAAAGGTCTACATGTAAGACTGGATACTATAAAACTCCTAGAGGAAAACATAGGCAGAACACTCTTTGAGATAAGTCACAGCAATATTCGTTTGGATGTGTCCCCTAGAGTAATAGAAACCAAAGCAATAATAAACAAATAGGACCTAATTAAACCTAAAAGCTTTTGCAAAGCAAGGGAAACCATAAACAAAATGAAAAGACAACCTATGGAATGGGGGAAAATATTTGCAAGCGACGCAACTGACAAGGGATTAATTTCCAAAATATTCAAACAGCTCATAGAGCTTGATATCAAAAAGACAAATAACCCAATCAAAAAACAGGCAGAAAACCTAAATAGACATTTCTCCAAAAACATACAGATGGTCTACAGGAACATGAAAAGATGCTCAATATTGCTAATTATTAGAGAAATGCAAATCAAAGCTACAATGAGGTATCACCTCACACTGGTCAGGATGGCCATCATCAAAAAGTCTACAAATAACAAATGCTGGAGAGGGTGTGGAGAAAAGGGAACACTTCTACACTGTTGGTGGGAATGTAAGTTGCTGCAGCCACTATGGAAAACAATATGGATATTCCTTAGAAAACTAAAAATAGATTTACCATATGATCGATCCAGCAATCCCACGTCTGGGCATATATCCAGACAAACCTATAATTCGAAAAGACATTGGGTTGGCCAAAAAGTCTGGTTAATGAATACGTTGTTCAATAAAGTTCTTGGTGAAAATGAAAAATGTGTCTTTTATTTATTACTTAAAACCAAAAGAACTTTTTGGCCAACCCAATATGTGCACTCCAATGTTCACAGCAGCACTGTTTACAATAGCTAAGACATGGAAACAACCGAAATGTCCATCAACAGATGAATGGATAAAGAAGATGCGGTATACATACAGTGGAATATTACTCAGCCATTAAAAAGAAGGAAAAATGCCAGTTGCAGCAACATGGATGGACCTAGAGATTATCATACTAAGTGAAGTAAACCAAAGATAAATACCATATGATATCACTTATATGTAGAATCTAAAAAACTGATACAAATGAACTTATTTACAAATAGAAATAGACTCATAGACATAGAAAACAAACTTATAGTTACAAAAGGGAAAGGCGGGGTGTGTGGGATAAATTGGAAATTTGGGATTATCAGATACACACTACTATAATATAAAATAGATCAACAACAAGGACCTACTGTATAGCACAGGGAACTATATTCAATATCTTGTAATAACCTATAATGGAAAAGAATCTGAAAAAAAATATATATATATATATAAATAACTGAATCGCTTTGCTGTATACCTGAAACATTGTAAATGAACTATGGTTCAATTTTTTGAAAAGTCTTAAAAGACCTGAAAGTGCTCCTGTAAGGAACACCCTCCTCTGGGGCCTGCCTTCAGTAGCTCCCTCAGTCCTTGTCCTGGGTTTGGTTTAGCAATTCCAGGCATTCCTGGAAGTGCCAGGATTTGCAAATCCACCCTTCTCAGCTGTGGGCCTCAGCTTGTTCCCTCTGCATTAAGGCAGTACCACCAGCTAAAGTTTCCCCCAACCCCCAGTCCTCCTCTGACCACCTGCAAGAGTTAGTCTGAGGTTTACACGTTCAGCAAATGTGTACTGAGTCCCTCCATGTGCTAAGCCTGGTTCCGGGTGCTGGGAAACAGCAGTGAATGAGAGAGGAGAGGCTGCCTTCTAGAGGCAAACACATTAATGTGTAATGTTCACTGAAACCCACTGCCCTGGACATGCCAGACAACATACTCGGCACATCACACTCATTTAACATTTAATGTGACCGCTATTTTTAGTAAGGTTTGCTGCATGCCCTCCATAAAAACTGATGCACACATCAAGCAATAATTTGGGCTTAGTTTTTAACTCTATTTAAAAATGTATGTTTTGGGACTTCCCTGGTGGTCCAGTGGCTAAGACTCCGTGCTCCCAAAGCAGGGGGACCGGGTTCAATCCCTGGTCAGGGAACTAGAGCCTACATGCTGCAACTAAGAGTTTGCATGCCGCAACTAAAGATTCCACATGCTGCAACTAAAGATTCCATGCCGCAACTAAAAGATCCTGCATGCCGCAACTAAAAAGATCTCACATGCTGCAACGAAGATACCGCGTGCCGCAACTAAGACCCAGCACAGCCAAATCAATTTTTTGAAAAAATGTATGTCTTATTTATTTTAACACACATAATACCTAAATACATTCTTGTAGAAGAGTCAAAAAATTCAGAGCTATACAGGGCAAAACGTGAAGATTAATGCTCTTATAGCAGGTTTATACCAAGTTATTTTACTTCAGAGAAATATGGAATATTGAAGGAATACAAAAGTGGTCAATTGTGGATTTTCATCTCACTGGACAGACAGCTAAAATATCAAGCTGGCTGCGTCAATTCTAATCACCAGGCAGCCCTAGTGGTTACTGCCATGTTAGAGGTTAGGAAATTCAATTTTATAGACGTTAAATAACTCGCCCAAGATCACAAAAGTATTGAATGGTGGGGCCATCTCTGTCTGACTCCAGTCACTTAACCATTATATTCTATTGCCGCTCAAGTGCCTTATTTCATAGATTCTAAGATGTACTTTTTTTTTCATACTTTAAATTCTCTGAAATCAGGCTGTGTTTTATAGGCCTGACTTTATAGGTTTTCTTAGGACCTATAGGTTTTCTTAGGCCCTATGATAGGGTATATCAACATCTCACCCCTACCTGCCTCTTTCCAACAATACACTAGAAGGAAAGGGGCCAGAATGTTGTTACATATTTACTTTAAGAGAAAAAAAGCTGTGCCTTGCCAATTACAGGTTGTCCTGATCAGAAGCGTCAACATCACTCAGGAGTGTGTTAAAATGCAGAATCTCAGACCCTGCTCTGAATTGCCATCTGCCAATTTCTGTGCACAATGAAGTTTGCTCTGTGTGGTACTTCACACACCAGAGGGGCTATTACATGTTCTGAAAAGGAAGAGAGGGAACAATGACACTCTTGGCAGGCTCATTCCATCACTGTGCATATATGAATGTGCGTATGTGTGGGTGCACACGTGTGCACTGGACCCTATGATGTGCTAGGCACTGTTTGAAGGACTGAGTGAAAGAAACATACAGCAATAAACACAGCACAGCCATCATGAGTATACAGTCCAGTGACCATATCTGACTTAACCCTCCTAACAATCCTGCAAGAGGGGCAAGAATCACAGTTTTCAATGAGGTAGTGTATATGAAGTTTCAAAACCTGAAATGACCTGATCTCTGTGGAAGGATCGCTTTTGTGGCACTCATTTATACAAGCATAGAGTAGAAAGTCCTACTTTACTATAGAAGAGATGTGTGTGTTTTAGCAAAATCCAGCCCTCTGCATCGGACATGTACCTTGGCATGAATGAGAGCACCCTTTCCCCTCAAAGAAAAACTCATCAGGAGGAGAGGAGATGTCTTTGTTGGTAACCTGGGCTCAGGTAAAAGGCTGAGGAGAGTATGTGGGAGATGTCCTGCCAAGCTCCTCGAGGAGGGCAAAGAGCTTTGTTTTTTTCACTGATAATATCCCAAACTCCTCTAATGGTACCTGCCACACAGTAGGGCTTGTAGTTTGTCGAATAAATGAAGCGACTGGTTCTGACATACCATGTGGTTGCGCTTGGAAGCTAGTCAGAACTGACCATCACGTGCTGTGTGAATGGAGTGGGATTTAGTTCTAAGGGTCAAGCCATGCCCCGCCTCCCGGCCCCAGGGCGGCCCATGCTGGAAATGAGCAAGGCAAAAAGCTGCAGGGTGGCTGGCGTGGATGGGGCCCGGAAGGACAAAGCTCCATAGTGACACCGTGTGGCCACGAGAGGTGAGAGCACCACTGACGTTAGAGCCAGGCCTGCCCTGCCTTGAGCTGAGGAAGCCCCATTCCTGCACGGAGAGTAGGGTGGGATGGAGGGTCCTCCAGCTCAAGATTCTGGACTTCTTGCTAATAAGGCTGTGGGACTTGATTGATTAGCTTAAAAAGCAAACCAGGGCTTCCCTGGTGGCGCAGTGGTTGAGAGTCTGCCTGCCGATGCATGGGACACGGGTTCGTGCCCCGGTCCGGGAGGATCCCGCAGGCCACGGAGCAGCTGGGCCCGTGTGCCATGGCCAATGAGCCTGTGCTCCGCAACGGGAGAGGCCACAGCAGTGAGAGGCCCGCGTGTAAGGCCAACTGGCCCGAGGCAGGGGAACACAATCAGATTCACAGGTTGCATCAGACCGAAATTCTCCGGACCACCCAGTTCCAGAAACTGACCTGGAGACATTCCGGACCACCCAGTTCCAGGAACTGACCTGGGGACTTTGCACCCGGCCCAGCCTTCCCGCCTTTCGAGGGGCGGGACTAACGGTCCCCCAGGATACACGAAAAGACCACCAAATAAGGAATACCCTGCGCCCTCCCAGATTCACCACACTCCTTTCCCTTCTTCCTCTATAAAATCTTGCCCAACCCTCGCCCGGGTGCGACTTCTCTGGCCCCTTTCTCTCGGACCAGTGAACCTCGCCCGGGAGCGCTCCCTAATAAAGCTCACTTGAAGCTTTCCTCTGTTTCGCGGTGCCGTTTGTTAAGATCCGACCTTACATTTGGTGCCGAAACCCGGGAGGGGTACCAAGCCCCGCGGGTTACCGCGCGGGCCGCTCCTCCCCTCCCCCAGGAGACAACCAGGGAACCTCTACTCATCCACCCGATCCGGCAGAAAACGGGGTAAGTCCCCCTCCCTTGTTCCCTCCGACCCCCAAAGTCCCTGCCCACCGGACTCCCTGTCTTTAACCACGGCCGCATCAGGGACTCCTCCGTCCTCTCTCCGGGCCTCGGGCAACTGTGGAGACGTCCCAATTGCCTGACCGCTCTCCGACCCGCCGGGCCTCGGGTGATTGTGGAGATGTCCCAATCGACTGCCCGCCCTCCGACCTGCCGTGAATTGGAGACTGAGACCAGGGACGCCTCTCTCCCTCTCCATTCACTCAGGGACAGACTGGGGGTCATGGGAACCTCACCATCTAAACCAGATCCTAAGACGCCCCTGGGGTGTCTCCTAGCCAATTTTACAGCCCTAGGCTTCTCCCAAGATCTCCGTTGCCGACAGCTTATTTTCTATTCCACTGTGGCCCGGCCACAATATCCTCTAGATAATCAATCCAAATGGCCTCCTGAAGGGACTTTCGATTTTAACATCCTCTGTGATCTAGATAATTACTGCCGCAGGACAGGCAAATGGTCCGAGGTCCCCTATGTTCAGGCCTTCTGGTATTTACGCTCCCGCCCTTCCCTCTGCGTCGATTGTTCCACTTCCCAGATCCTTCTTGCCAAACAGACATCTCCTACATTCAAGCTCCTAATATCCTTTGACGATGACCCCTCTCCACTAGCCGACCCACCCGAATCTCTCGCCTCTCCCCCCTCCAGAGCTCCTCTCCAACCTCCACCCTACCCTGAGGCGGTCCCTCGTCCTCCCGAACCCGTTCCGGCCCCTCCAACCATTCCCCCGACTCCGTTGACAGTTTCTCCTCCTACGCCTCTTGCTTCGCCAATTAGTGCACAAACACGCTCTCACGACTCCCAAGATTCAAATCTCCTCTGCCCTCGGAGGGAGGTAGCAGGAGCGCAAGGATTAGTTAGAGTTCATGTTCCCTTTTCTCTCCAAGATCTCTCTCAAATAGAAAAGCGATTAGGCTCCTTTTCTGCCGACTCTTCCCGCTACATCAAAGAATTTCGCTCTCTCTCTCAAGCTTACAATCTAACCTGGCAAGATATCTTTGTGATCCTATCTTCTACTCTGACCCCTGACGAGAGGGAAAGAACTCAAACTGCTGCCCGAAACCATGCAGATCAGGCTCACCTTACCAACAACTCCATGCCTGTCCGAGCGACTGCCGTACCTGGCACCGATCCAGGCTGGACTTATCAGGATGGCCCAGATGGCCGTCGTAAACGCGACCTCATGATCCAATGCCTCCTGGCTGGCATGCAGGCCGCCGCTCATAAGGTAGTCAATTTTGAAAAACTAAAAGAGATAACCCAAGAACCTAACGAAAATCCAGCTATCTTTCTCAATCGCTTTACAGAGGCCTTAACTCTCTACACCCGGCTGGATCCCGACACCCTGGCAGGGGCAGTAGTCCTAGCCACCCATTTTATCACCCAATCAGCCCAGACATCCGAAAGAAATTAAAATGGGCAGAAGACGGCCCTCAAACCCCTATTCGAGATCTGGTAAAGATGGCCTTTAAAGTCTATAATGGCCGTGAGGACTTGGCAGAATCCAGCCGACAGGCTCGGATGCACCAGAAGGTGGCCCTCCACACCCAAGCTCTTGTAGCTGCCCTAAGGCCGGCCATCTCCCATGGATCACAGCATCCACGGGGTCCGCAAAAGGCAACCCCGCCAGGGGCTGCTTCAAATGAGGAAAAGAAGGCCACTGGGCTCGCCAATGTCCCAATCCCCGACCTCCTTCTAAGCCCTGTCCCAGCTGCGGGCTAACGGGCCACTGGAAGAGTGACTGCCCTACGACTGGCCCTCCCTCAGCGTCTCCACGCGGCGGGCAGGCCGACCCAACGGCATTACCACTCGAACTGCTGGGATTGGCTGACGACTGACGGCGCCAGGACTCGAAGACCCCCATCACCCTCGCCGAGCCCAGGGTAACGCTACAGGTAGCGGGTAAGTCCATCTCATTTCTGGTGGACACGGGGGCTATCTATTCGGTCCTGCCTACTTATTCCGGGCCAGTTTCTCCTTCCCAGATCTCGGTCATGGGTATTGATGGCAAACCATCCTTCCCACTCCAGACCGGTCCACTCCCATGTCATATCGAAGGACCCCTCCAAATTTCCATCAAGGCCCCAATTTCCCATCTCTGAAACTCACCTTAGGGGCCTACAACCTATTATCACCAGACTCCTAAACCAGGGACTCCTTATCCCCACTGACTCTCCCTGCAACACCCCCATCCTGCCTGTCCGCCAGGCCTCTGGGGATTATCGCCTGGTCCAGGACCTCCAAATAATCAATGAGGCCATAATTCGTCTCCACCCAGTAGTACCAAACCCATACACCTTGCTCTCCCATGTCCCCCCATCCACAACCCACTTTACGGTTCTGGATCTCAAAGATGCCTTTTTCACTATCCCCCTACATCCCGACTCCTATTTCCTCTTCGCCTTTACCTGGACGGATCCAGATACTCATACTTCTAGTCAGCTCACCTGGACAGTTCTTCCCCAGGGCTTCCGCGACAGTCCTCACCTCTTCGGTCAGGCGCTGGCACGGGACCTCACTTCCTGCTCCCTTACCCTCAGCACACCCCTTCAATATGTAGATGACCTCCTCCTTTGTAGCCCATCTCTCAGCCTCTCAAGACAACATACTGCAGATCTCCTCAATTACCTTGGCTCTCGCGGTTATCGGGTCTCCCCAGCCAAGGCTCAGTTATCTGTATCTTCTGTAACCTACCTGGGGCTCCACCTTACCCCTACCACAAAAGGTCTAACAGCCGACCGCACCCGGATTATCTGTGAACTCCAGCCTCCGGAAACAGCGGAACAAATTCTCTCCTTTTTGGGCCTTATAGGATTTTTCCGACACTGGATCCCTAACTTTGCTCTCCTCGCTAAACCCTTATATCTAGCCGCTAAAGAACCCCCTCAAGGACCCCTCACCTCTCCTTCCGCCGTTCGACAGGCCTTTCTCACCTTCCGTAACGCTCTGATATCTTCTCTTCCCCTTTCTCTGCCCAACCCGAACCGACCTTTTCACCTTTTTGTGGATGAACAGGCCGGAATAGCCACTGGACTCCTTGCCCAGCCTGTAGGGCCTTCCTACCGCCCCGTGGCTTACCTCTCCAAACAGCTAGACCCAACCATTCGGGGATGGCAACCATGCCTTCGGGCCCTAGCAGCGCAGCCGAACTGACCAAACACTCACACTGACTCTGGCCCACCCACTAACCGTGTTTTCCTCCCACCGGCTGGTCGACCTCCTAGGCCGCAAGTCTCTCTCCCTCCTGGGCCCCTCCCGCATCCAGGAGTTCCACCTACTATTCATTGAAAACCCAGCTATTTCTCTTGATCTCTCCCCTCGCCTGAACCCGGCTTCCCTCCTGCCTATCTCTGGCACCGGGGGGGTTTCCACCCCATTCCTGCCCTCATGTCATGGAAGCCTTCAAACTACCAAGAGAAGGACTCTGACACCCCTCTTTCAAATCTGGACCGCACTCTCTTTGTGGACAGTAGTTCAATATGCGGTCCTGACGGACGCCAACGGGCAGCCTACGCGGTGGTAACTATCTCAACTATCATCGAGGCTAACAGCCTTCCAGAAGGAACGACTCCCAAAAGGCTGAGCTAATCGCACTTACACGAGCCCTTAACCTTTCCAAAGACCAAAGGGTTAACATCTACACAGACTCTAAATATGCCTTTCTCATTGCACACAGCCACTCAGCACTACGGAGGGAACGCGGATTTCTGACCACTAAGGGATCCCCAGTGGTCAACGCTTCCCTCATTGCAAAACTCCTGGAGGCCCTCCAGCTTCCTAAAGTAGCAATTATCCATTGCAGGGGTCATCAACTCCCATCCAAGCCAATAGCACAAGGTAACTCAAAGGCCGATTCCGTGGCCCGAGAGCTTACAAAAGGGGATCCTCCAGCTCCACTCCTATTTTTCACCAGTCCTACCCAACCCACATATACCCCGCACGAGGAAGCTGCCTTACTATCAAAAGGGGGACACAAAGACAACAAAGGATGGATTTTTATAGACAACAAAATTGTCCTACCTCTGGCCCAAGCAGCCGGCCTCCTATCAGACATCCATAAATCCTTACACATTGGTCCAAAAGCAATGTTCCATTTTTTGGGCCCCCTCTTTCATCTGCCAGGACTTAGAGAGGCCATCTCAAAGACTCACATGGCCTGCCAAACCTGCGCATCCGTCTCCCCACAAGGAGGCCTACGGCCCCGAATTCCTACACACCAGATGCATGGACATCAGCCTGGTGAAGACTGGCAGAACGACTTTACCCATATGCCACGCTGCAAATGCTGATATCTGCTCACTCTTGTTGACACCTTTTCAGGTTGGATTGAGGCCTATCCAACAACTCGAGAAACGGCAGACACAGTCGCCACCATCCTGCTTCAACACATCATCCCCCGATTTGGTCTGCCGGTCTCCATTCAGTCGGATAACGGACCCGCCTTTGTCTCTCAGGTGGTTCAACAGGTATCAGAGGCTCTCCAGATCACCTGGAAACTCCACATCCCCTACCACCCCAAATCATCCGGTAAGGTTGAACGCGCCAATGGGATCTTAAAAGACCACCTCACCAAACTGTCCCTTGAGGTCCGTGTCTCATGGCCCGACCTGCTTCCTCTAGCCCTTACCCGAATCCGATCCTCACCTCGGACTCCTACTGGCCTCAGTCCATTTGAACTACTTTACGGCCGCCCTTTCCTCCTTCACGACCTACCAACCCAGAGTCCACCCCTAGCCTCCTACCTTCCCTACCTCTCCCTGCTTCGCCGTCTTCTCCACGAACATGCTGACCGTCATCTACCGACAGTGACTGTCTCTGAAACTTCCTCTCTCCCTCTACGACCCGGCGATAGCGTCCTCCTCAAAGAATTACACCCTCAATCTCTCAAGCCACGGTGGACAGGCCCCCATACGGTGATCCTCACCACTCCCACGGCAGCTAAACTCTTGGGACACCCCTCCTGGTACCATGTTTCCTGCCTTAAAATGGCCCCAACTCCAGAGACTTGGACGGCCCTACCACTGGGTCCCACGAGACTACGGCTTGTCCATCACCCTGTCTCTCCTCCTGCTGCTCCTCCTGCCACCCAGGACTCACAAGATGTCCCTATGGTGCTTCCATGTCCACGGGACATGGCAAGCTAAAGGTCGGACCCACACCCGAGTCCTGGGCACGGCAGACTGCCAACCAGATGGGTGCCAGGCCTTGGTAACAGTCCAGATCCCCATCTCTAACACAGAAGGTGTTCCCCTGGGATGGTCCACCCCTGCTGTCTGCTTCACTTACGATCAGACCCGAGACTACTGTCAGTGGTGGAATGAGACCTATGGGGGGTGCCCCTGTCACTCATGTAACATCCATGTGGCAAAACTAGATACCAGGAGCTCACTCCGACAATCCCACCTGCTCACCACAAATGGCAAGGGTCAGTTATTCATCAACATCAAAGATCCCTGGGAAACAAGATGGGTAAAAGGGGTACAAGGAAAAATCTACCGATGGGCAACGGATACCTACCCCGTGGGCTCTATCAGGGTCTTTCACTCATATATCAGTTTGATTCCCAAAGTTATCCAACAGTTGAGTGAACAAGCCACTGCCATCCAGGAAACAGAACAAGCCCTAAGACACCAACTACCTCACCCCGAACACAAAGAGGATCCTTTTTCTTGGTTGACCCTCGTCCGTCAAGCAATACAGATACTCAACCACACAGGAATAGGTAACATCTCTGACTGCTTTCTATGTGTTTCGCCTGGCCGGCCACCCTTGGCTGCTGTCCCACTCGACCAGCCCTTCAATTCTACTTCCCACACCTCCCAAAACCCACCTTTTTCCGTTAAAAGTCCCCATGCTCCTTGATTCAAAAAATCTCACCATCTGTTACGGCAGCCGCCCAAATCTAGCTGATACTGGGTTTCTTTGCAACTCATCCCTCACGGTAAGCACATCAATTGAAGCACCACCAGGCACGTTTTTGTGGTGCAATGGTTCCCTCACAAAAGAGATCAATTCTTCCTCCCCCTTCCCATGTATCCCCGTTACTCCCATCCCACAACTCACACTATATAGCCAAGCCGAATTTTCCTCGCTAATCATGCCGCCCTTTACCCGACGGAAAAGAGCTATCTTTCTTCCTCTGGTCGCAGGCATCTCTCTCGCCTCCTCCCTGGTCGCTGCAGGCCTCGGGGATGGTGGGGGGGGGGAGCTCTAACACATAGTGTTTCAACATCCCGCGACTTAGAACATAAGCTCCAGCTAGCCATTGAAGCCTCCACCGGCTCCATCTCCTCTCTCCAGCGCCAAATCACCTCCATAGCCCAAGTCGCTCTCCAGAATCGACGAGCCCTGGATCTCCTGACGGCCGACAAAGGAGGTACCTGCCTCTTCCTACAGGAGGAATGCTGCTATTACATCAATGAAACAGGACTCGTCGAAGACAACGTAAAAGCCCTCCATCGCTTGAGAAGACCTCCAACGCAAACACCACCAGTCCGCCTCCCCAGTTCCCGATTGGTGGCGATCCACCCTCTATACCTGGCTAACACCAATCTTAGGCCCCTTAATTCTCATCTGTATCTTGCTCACGTTTGCTCCCTGTTTTCTCAGGTTCCTTCGCAGGCGCATGGAGGAAGTCTCCCGGGTGGCCACAAACCAAATGCTCCTCGGTCCTTACACCTTGCTTCCTACAGGACACCCCACTGGTCTCCCCTAAGCCTCGGACCTCTGGTCGCCTGACTCCCCTTTCGACGCCCCCATTCAGCATGAAGTAGCCAGAGATCAGAACGCCGCCCCATTACACCAAAGATGTCGGAATGTAAGGCCAACTGGCCCGAGGCAGGGGAACACAATCAGATTCACAGGTTGCATCAGACCGAAATTCTCCGGACCACCCAGTTCCAGAAACTGACCTGGGGACTTTGCACCCGGCCCAGCCTTCCCGCCTTTCGAGGGGCGGGACTAACGGTCCCCCAGGATACACGAAAAGACCACCAAATAAGGAATACCCTGCGCCCTCCCAGATTCACCACACCCCTTTCCCTTCTTCCCCTATAAAATCTTGCCCAACCCTCGCCCGGGCGCGACTTCTCTGGCCCCTTTCTCTCGGACCAGTGAACCTCGCCCGGGAGCGCTCCCTAATAAAGCTCACTTGAAGCTTTCCTCTGTTTCGCGGGGCAGTTTGTTAAGATCCGACCTTACACCGCGTACCGCAAAAAAAAAAAAAAAAAAAAAAAAGCAAACCAGATGCTACTGTCTCCACCTAGTTAGCGGAGCAGATCACACAGACGGGGAAATGAAAGCTCAGAGAGGGTTAGAAACTTGCCCAAGGTAAACAGTAAGCAACAGAGAAGTGGTTCAAACCCAAGTGGTTCTGACTGCAAAGCATGGATCTTTGCATGGCTTACTACCTCTTTACCTAGCACGTAGTTGCTTAATAAATATTCATTGCAGAGAAGATATTTTAAGCCCCTCTAGAACTATGATTTTACCTTAGGCCATAGGACAGGAGAGTTTTATGTGAGGTGGGAATGTTACTGAGATATAATTGACATACAGCTCTGTAGAAGTTTAAGGTGTATCACATAATGACTTGACATACATATACTGTGAAATGATTACCACAATAAGTTTGGTTAGGAGAAAGTTGTGTTTTTTTTTTTTTGGTCATGCAGCAAGGCATGTGGGGGTCTTAGTTCCCCTACCAGGGGAAACTGTGCCCCCTGCAGTGGAAGTGTGGAGTCCTAACCACTAGACTGCCAGGTAAATCCTGAGAAATCTATTTTTTAAGGAAAGATTTCAAACATATTCAAGAGCAGAGATGCTAGGACAATGAATCCTCATATACTCATCGCTCAGATCCAACAAGAGCTCACTTACTTCATCCCCCCGTCTTTCATCTTCTTTGGGGGAGTATTTTAAAGCAAATGCCAGTCCTCATTTCATTTCACCCTTACATAACTCAGTATGAATCTCTTAAAAAATATAATCACTTTTTTATACAACCTCAGTGCCATTAATTCAGTCACAAAATCAGCACTTATTCCTTGATATATTCTAATATCTAGTCTATAATAAAATTTCCCTGATTGTCTCAAAGTGATTTTTAGAATTGGTTTGTTCCAGCAAGGCCCACGCATCGGTGTTAGGTCCCTTAAATGTCCTCTTACCTAGAGCATGCCCCCATCCTTTTTTCCCTGTGCTACTGACTTACTGTTGAAACCATGTCATTCGCTCTGTAGCATGCCCTTCTGTGCCCCATTTTCCTTTAAAACGAAATTAGCTCTGGTTGCTTGAGTTGAGTCAGAATCAGCTTTGGGGGGAGGGGTAGATCACAGGTAGGACAATGTGATTCCTATAACAACACATCACTCAGTGTCTAGTTGTTCCACTTTGGGTGGGTTCGGGTGATGACAGTTTAATTCTCCCATCATAAGGTTCCCCATTAAACTTCAATTTAATAGTTTCATCCATTGATGACCATTGTCTGAATCAATAATTTTATTAGGGGTTGCAAAATGATAATCTTTTTATGATCTCTTACTATCTTCTATATGAGCTAGAATTCTTTTGTAAAGAATTCTCATTTCTTCAATTAGTGCTGTTTGGTTACTCTGAAGTAGTTTGTACAAGAAAGGCAAAATGAATGCTAATTCTTTCATTTTTAAAATAGGGAATTAGTGCACTAAATATTTCCAATGGTGTCCCAATGAGGTTTTTTTTTCTGAGGTGAGGGGTAAGGGAATGACCTTTTTAAAGTACATTATCAATATGAACCTATGGGTTTTTATATATATGATATGTTACGATCAATTGCATCATTCTTTTGGGTGCTCAAGTTTCCTCATCTTTGGCCAAGGGAAGTCCTTCATATTGACTTCATGTTGTCCTTTTGATATGACCCGTTTGCTCTGATAAGTTATTTACTTTCTGGCACAAGATATCATAGACTCACCATGAATTTCCTGCCTTGATTGGAGGAAACACTTCCGGTTTACATTCTAGTCCCTTTCTTCCCAAACTCATGTTCCTTTCTCAAAGGGAGGAAGGGGAGGAACAGGGAGAGATGGGTACAAAGGAGGAGGGAGTGGCAGTGACAAATAGCTAATACGGTTGGTGATAGTCTGCTATTCTTGGGACTCTGTTTACTAGTGGATGAAATTACTCTACTCCAAGGTCCCTGCTTATATGCCTCTCTTTGGCTTTGTGTGTGGCATCTCCTGTCCTTATGCCCCCTTTCCATCTTTGTTCCCAGTCAGGTTCTCTCTATGTGACAAGCAGCACCAATGGGGCGGAAGGTGGTACGTTCTCGTTATCTCTGTTCCACGAGGTATAGGTTTGGAGAGCAGTCCCATGGACCCTCTGCATATGGCTGGTCAGTAAGAGGACTGGCATCCGCTCTGCAAGCCAAGCCATACTCTTCAGTCACATCTGAGTCTGAGTCACAAAGCCTATGCTTGCAATGGACATTAGGAAGCCCAACTCTGTTTTAGCTCTGAGATATGTTTCTCAATACAGTGAACTTGAACCCTTGCATGTGGGGTACATTTGGTGTGGGCCTCAAGTAATAGTGAAGTTCTTCATTGCTCAACTGGCCTGTGCTGCTTGGGTGTTTGCTCCACAGGCCAGAACCCAGAAGGGGCAGAAGGATGAGTGTCACCAAATACTGCCAACACCAGGCAGTAGTAATCCGTTAACCACAACAGTAGAGAATGGATGTCAACCAGAGCGGGTTAGCAGATTAGCCCATTAACTGTAAAGTCACAGTTGTTGGCTAAGAGGCTTAGCTCTCCTGAGCCTTAGACTTGATGATATAGCTTTATGGCAAACTCTTCAGGATGAGAGGCTAATAAAAGGTTTAAAGTTGAAAGTAATCTGTTTCTCTAGAAAGATTTCCTAAGGTTAGAGGAGAGTGAATTTTAATAGCCAGCCCTATGGTTCTCCTGGAAATAGCTTGGAAATAGCAAATAACACAATGAAATTTTAAAATGATACAGAGGTAAGATTCCAGGAATCAATAATTCACAAATATAGGACACATAGCTGGTCTCAAAAGCAGCAACAATAAATTGTGCCATGTAGCTGCTGCCCTCCTGTTTAGCTGGAGATGGGTAGTGGTTACTTCTGATTTATTTCCTATCCAAAAGTAATTCTAAGGATTCCAAAGTTTAAGTCACAGTTTTCCCCCGCAGATGAATCCCTTCACCAGGAACTTTCCTATATATGACTGCTTTTGACCTCCCAACAACTCTGTGCAGCAGAATCATGCCCTTCCTACGAACGAGGACACCGCCCCTTGAACTTGGTGAATGGACTTGTCCAGTTAGAATACATAAGCCTGGGGATTTCAGTATTAGAATATCTGACCTCATGTGCTGTGTTCCTTCCACCAAATCATGACTTTTTTTCCCCCTCGACATGCAAATCTCCTAGCTGGTCAGGCAGTTTTTATCCATTTCCAACTGCCCAACCAACTAAAGATGAATAATTTATCACATCTGCTGTAGTTCTTCCCATCGGAGCCCTTCTGTGGCTTTCCCCAAGCATCCGGCCAAACTGTTCCCAGCTGCTGAGAGTTCTCTGTGTTCCACCCTAACCCAAGTAAATCAAGATTTTTCTTGCCAGGTCTCCATTCTGTGCTGACTAGAGGATGCCTCCGGGGAACGGACTGTGAACACAACGATAGATTTTCTGTTCTAAAAGGGCCAGTGAGTCTCTTGGAAGGCAACTCTATGGGCAAGGATACCCTTCTACGAAACCCAGTTCAACTTTTAACCATTCATCACAGCGCACGCTGCAATGGCCTCTAACCCTCCTGAGAACAGAAGCTTTAACAGGAGGTGTCGGGCTTCACGTGATTCAAGTTGAGCCTTGTTTTGTATTTCTAAGCAAGTCTATCTGCTTGCCTGAACAATGCCCTCGAGGCAAAGATCAGAAACCTAATGCCTGTGTTTTCATTATTTTTTTTTTTTTTTTTTTTTTGCCTTACGAGGGCCTCTCGCTGCCCTGGCCTCTCCCGTTGTGGAGCAAAGGCTCCCGGACGCGCAGGCTCAGCGGCCGTGGCTCACGGGCCCAGCCGCTCTGCGGCATGTGGGGGCACGAACCCGTGTCCCCTGCATCGGCAGGCGGACTCTCAACCACTGCGCCACCAGGGAAGCCCCTGTGTTTTCAGTTTTGACACAAGTGAAAAGCCTCAGCGGCAGAGCCAACTCCCCCCACCTGGATTTTAATGGCAACCGTGTCTACTCTCTTGAGCACGTCAAGGCAAGTGGCAGCCATCCCCAGAAGCAGTTCCTAAGCCCTGGCTGCCTGTGTGGCTCAGCCCCTCGACCGATGGCCTTATCGGAGATGGTTCTAGTACTTCCACAAATTACCGGGCATTTGGGTTTATTCTTGCAGACACCACTGGGGGGGGCCCTGTTCCTTTAAACCTGACAATTCAAGTAATGTTGGTTTTGAGCACAATCCTATACTACCTGTGGGGCTGGAAGAAAAAACTAAAGTACGGCTTTTCCAGCTGCATTCTTCCAGCCCAGAGGAAGCCATCTTGGATTCTGCCACTTAAGTGTGGGTTCCAAGATGAACAGGGTCAGGAAAAGCAGCTGCTGCCTTCCTGTCCAGGAGTCTCGTTGGCAGAGGAGAGAACTGGACGGACAGCAGCGTCAGACGCTGCCTCCTGTGTTCTGGCAAGCATGTGGCCCCATGAGCTTGACAAACGGGGGCTCAACAATGGGAGAGTCAGAGCTTGGATGGTGGCCCTAAGTCTGTGCGTGTCAGGGCTGACTTGGCCCTCGGAGAACTAAGTCCCAACCAAGGAAGTTCACAGTTTTTAAGATCCATGGTGGATTGAGGGCTGCTTTCCCAATTCATCTCAGAGGACCCTTGCAGCTTTCATTTCACATCATACCAAAGAGGAAAGAACCAGATCATTCTCCAATCCTCCAGGAGATCAAGCCACGCCACGGGCAGCTGATAGACACCTAGTTACCGTTAGCTCTGCCCCTAGCCCTTTCTCCTTGCCCAGCCAGCACCAAGTCAGCCAGCCTGGCAGAGACCGTTCCAGCACCTCAGCTCAGGACTGCCTGCTGGCCCCTCTCCACACCTGCCTCTGCTCTCTGGCCCCCAGGGCTGTTCTGGCTCTCCTCCAGCTCCTGTCTCTTCCTGAGTCCCCCTGGCAACTTACTGACCTCCATAGCCCTCAGGCCCGTGTGGGCAAGATGTCCTGATCACAGTTCGAACATGTGTGTGTGTGTTGGGGGTAGGTGGGTTCCCTACACCAAGCAGTCCTGCAACACCAGCTGAGTGTCCTACAATTCAAGTCAGTTCTGACATTATCTCCCTGGTGATAGCGTCAGACTCCACAGGTTAAGGGCTCAGTCTTACAATGTCACTTCACCTCCACCCCAGCATTTTAGACAATTGTCTTCAGACACGGGTTGTCACCCGTGCCTTTGACCAACCAGCTATGTCTCAGAGGTTCCAGCAGCCCTCTCCTTGGGTTTGACTAATTTGCCAAAGCAGTCTCACAGAACTTACCATATCACCGGTTTATCATAAAATGGTACAACTCAGGAACAGCCAGCTGGAAGCGTTGCTCTGGGGCAAGGTATCCGGGAAGGGCGCAGAGCCTCCGTGCCCTCTGAGCGCACCACTCTCCCCGCATCCCCTCCAACCTGAAAGCTCCTGGAGACCCATCCTTCCGGGTATTTATAGAGGCTTCATTACACGGGCACTAAGTCATTGGCCTTTAGTGATTGATTTCACCTGCAAATCCCCTCCCCTCCCTGGAGGTTGGGGGTGGGACTGAAAGTTCCAACCCTCTAATCACGGGATTGGCTCCACCAGCAAGCAACCCCTATCCTTAACTGCATCTAAAGGGAGCCTCATTAACATAACAAAAGATACCTTTCTCACTCTCAACACTTAAGAAATTCCAAGGGTTTTAGGAGCTCTGTGCCAGCAACTGGGACCAGATCAGATGTATACTTATTATAAACCACAGTATCACAGGTGGTCTCCTTGATTCAGGGACCACCTGCACCTCTGGGTGAGAGGCATCCCCTTCACCCATCCTCTGGGCTTCTGGGAATTTGGGGGCAGGAACTTGTCATTCGGGAAGTATGACAAATTACAGCGGACAAAACTCCCACTGCACTGAGCACTAAGAAAGTTGATTTTATTTCCTCATTCCAGGTAATGCTGTGGTTTGACACTACAAAGATCCTCAAACAAGAAAGAGCTCTGTGCTCCATCTAAGGGGAAGAAAGACGGCAGCCCTGGGCTAGCCTGTTATCAATGTCATCCTCACCACAGCCCGGCCAGACACGCAACAGACACACAATAGAGCAGAACGATGGTGGAGGAAGAGGTCCAACAGGCTACTCTCCAAGGACCTGGACATTAGGGAAACAGAGTGACCCTCAGGGAGCCACCTCGTTTGTAAAGTGAATATCCCGTAGGTAACAATATTTTACAACCTATTCATAAACACATTTGATCACAACAGAGACAAGAAAAAACATCAGAAAAAGATGAATGATCCCTAGGCCAGGGCTAGACTTAAGGGAAGCTATTAACATTTCTGGACAGAAGTGAGAGATCAAAAACAGATATCAGGCACACTAGACCACTGCCTAACAAGCCCGCCTAAGGGTCATCTGAGTCTAGGGGACTGCACTGTTTGACTTAGCATTTCTATGGCTCAGGGCTCAGACTCTGTAAAAGTGGATGGTAACTTACAGGGAAGAGATACGATGCAAATTGAGTTCTGTCCCTCAGAAAAGATAAGTTCAAAGGCCTTGCTTTTATTTCCCTGTAAGTCATTAAGCAGCTTTCATTTTAACTAGGAAATCTTATTTGGCATTCTTTTTTTTTCCCTCCATGGACTGAGATATATATATATATGGTATAGTTTCTTTATCTTCCCTTTGAACAAGCTTTTTCATCCTGCTGTCATTCCTCATTAATGAGTTAAAAAACACTTTTCTTTTGCACGAGCCAATCATTTGTTTAAGAATTTTGTTTTTTACATTTTTGAAAAGTAAGTCTTAACAGAATCACAGACAAGGGAAGCTGATTGAAACAATCTATTTTGAGGACTGTCGGGGCTGGAGGTCATTACTCATATAAAACATACAACCTAAACTCCAACCCTTGTCCTATAATTCCGCACTGATTGTCAGCTGCCCCTGGTTTTACAAGGAGAGAATATGCTTGTCAGACTGATGTAGTGACTAGTAACTAGACACACGTCCATTTCTCTCTGTAAAGAGATTCTCATTATGGTGTACACCTCCATCTCTGGAGGCTCTAAGGCAGCTGCCTGAATCGTGTTTAAGGCTGGGCTCCTGAGGAGATCTCATTTTCTGGGTTTCTGACACTGTAGGGCTGAGGTAAGACTGAATGGTGACTTCACCTGGGAAATGCTATTTGTGAAGTCTCCTCTCCTGATAACAGGTGATCCCTCCTCTTTTCTGCTAAGTGAGTAAACTGAAGTTCAGAGAAGTGACGTAGCCAATGACTGTCAGATTGTGACCAAACCTCTGTCTGCCTGACAATTTACTGGATCTTGAGTACCAACTGCAAATATTCGGTGAAGAAAGATGCCTGTGCCGGAATAAGGTATGTGTTTCCAGTTCATATTTCCTCTTAAGGCCGAGCCTGTTCCTGAACTGGGGAGAATATTGCAAAAGAAGTGGGCTTTAAACACCAAAAATGACACTCCTTCCAAGAAGTGAAACAACTTGATCATATCAAGAAGAACAAAGATCCACTCTCAAAACACTCAAATATATTGAAATTGCAAAGTGAACTTGGCTGAGAGAAAAGTTGATGGTAGCAAAAGCAGCTACAAGAAACACGAGACTCAAATGTTCACGGGTCATGCCATCAGCAGCCATAAATGAGAGATGATGCTGGAAAATAATTTTAAAAAACCTTTCTGTAAAAAAATAAATAAAAACAGCTGCATACAATTAAGGAATATAATTTTATTGAAAAAACACAAATGACACGGACTTCTCTGGCAGTCCAGTGGTTAAGACTACATGCTTCCTCTACAGGGGCCGCAGATTCGATCCCTGGTCCAGGAACTAAGATCCTGCACGCCACGCAGTGCAGGCAAAAATAAAACATCAAAAGGAAATGATTTTCTACGAAGTCCAAATGCTCTGAATATGAAGAATTTTCTACTCTACTGAAAAAAAAGTTTTTTGCCTTAAAGTATGCAAAGAGAAGTGAGGCTAGAATTCATCTCAGAAATAGATTAAGTGGACACCAAAGAATATTTAAGTTTCAGAAGGAAAAGAGGGGTTATCAATGAATTGTAGCTAAGATCACAGGCTCCTTAACTGCAAAGAGAAAAAAAAATCTGTGATAAGCTATAGTACAAACCAGAATTCATTTTAAAGGTAAAACTTCAGAAGCTCCAGGGCCAAAGATGCAACCTCATTTCCCCTTTTCTCAGCCACTATGTGTCAGTGACTCTGATTTCACCCACACAAAATAATCACCTCCTGTTAGCAAAACCTAAGGGAGTGATTCTCAATCCTTAGGGAGCAAAAGAATCCATTAAGAGGTTGTTAAAATGTAGATTCTTGGCCCCCCACTCCCAGAAAGTGCTGACCAGGTGAGTCTAGGTTGGGCTTAGGAACCCGCGTTGTAACAAGCAGTCACGTGATGATGGTAGAGATCATCAGAGGTCCATATGCCGAACTATTCTCTAAGGCTACGGTGCCCAAACTTTTGGTGGAGACCCATTAATAAGTCTTGAAATCAGCTTAATGGGACAGCATTTGAAAACAAACAAAGATGTTAAAATAAACAAATAAATAAATAAATAAAAGAAAACAAACAAAACAGAAAATGTTAGCATACAGTCAATTTTTGGATTCATTTACATATATGAACGTGGGTGTATGTGTGTCCTGAATTGTGAGGCAAAATGTATTTTGGACTGTGTCTTAGCCAAGCAAGTTTGAGAGGCAATGGCCTCTGGAGACACGAGTATCACTTCCCTGGGACTCCCTCACTGTCTACCTGCCATGCCCCCATCTAAGTACCGAACCGTCACTCCAACGCCAACTTCCTCCTCCAACCACAAAGGCCCAAAAGGGAAGTGAGGCTGTGGTGCTTTGTTCAGCGTCAGGAAGGATAACTAGCTTTTCAGGTTCAGGAATGCACGGGGTCGACCTGATGGAAGACCTGCTGGGACACGGCAGAGCCTCAGACGCAATGGATAATGTGAAATAAACAAAAACCATGTAGCCTGTCACCTGAGCTCTGCATTTTCAGAAGGTCTGAAGGAAGAAGAGGTATTGGTGAGGAGGACTGGGTGGAAAAGGAGGGGCAGATAATGGAGAGGAAGTTCCAACTCAAGAAGCTGGAAGATTAAGGCCACGCTCTCTTCTTTCTGTATCAGGAGATGGAGTGGTTTTTGCTTTTTGTTCGTGTTCCCCAGGAAGGGGGGTGGATACCGGCCCATTCATTCCTATCCTCTTGAGGCAGCTTCTAGTGCTAGTAAGAGTTTGTAGGTACTGGCTTGGATACGGACAGATCCACAACTTGTCCTCATGGCCAGCTTTCACCAAGTGGCACACAGCCACGAGAAAGACGGCAACTAAACAACACCAAGTGTGTTCAGAATGGTGTGCTATTAACCCTACCCAGCCCTTCCACTCTGGTCTTTGCAGCCCCTTGGGAATTCCTCCACTAGGTCTATGCAGAAAAGTCCACCCAAGGGGCTCAGGGAACTGAAAACCAGCCTTCATTCCACTTGCCAAGCTGTGCAGTCTTAACTTGGGGTTATTTTTAACTTGAGGAAGTGACGTTTTTCTATTTCCCTGGTCCCCTCTCCACACCACCCCCCCCAAAAGAGTACCTTTTCCTCACTTCTGTGAAGGTTTAGTACAGGCTAATAGCACCCCAAGGGGAAGATAACTCAATTGCATCAACAAGGCACTGTGCCTTTTCATGGTGTCAGGTAATCCTCCAGTGTTCAAGGGATGCCCATATTCAAGACACAAGCGCAATTACCAGTCTCTGCTCTGAGTAAAGTGACTCTTCTAATGACTATTTCTCCTCTCAAGCATTTCAAAATTGGAGAATGTGTTTAACAACAATGTGGACGGCCTATCAGGGTAATTGAATTCACTTAAAAAAGAAAAGATACCTGAGATGTGAACATAAAACACCCCCAGAATTCCATATTGTCAGGCGGCAGGCTCCTCCGGTACATTTTCACTTAACAAGATCATTTTGGGTGTCTTACGATGCCCAGGACACCACCTACTTCTGAGCATCTTATTTTGTTTGGTATCAATCTGGAAGACGAGTGAAGCCACATGGGAAATGCACTTACTGCTACCATTGAGGGGAAATGACTGAAGTGAAGGAAGAAAGAAGTAACCCATTTATTAGGTCAAGTGGGTCCAGCGGAGTCTGTGATCTGTGGCCTCTCAATTCACACCCCCCGACACAAATTTTCCAACCAGTCCATCCTCTGCCACTCATTGTGCTGTGAAATGCATGACGCCTTTTTTTTTTTAAAAAAAAAACAAGATCTATTTTCAGCACATTTTTTAAAACCTCAGCTATAACAACTTGCACAGCCAATTGACTGTCGTTATCTTTGCTAACTGCTTTCAGTACAGGAGGGATGGGGAGACAAGCCTTTTGTATTGCTGGGCTATCAGGAATCTCCCTTTCAGGAGACTGCTTCACTCCAGAAGGAAAAATGGCTCTATTTTATACTTGCTATTTCCCTATCCTGCAGCTGGAGGTAATAAATATCTGCTAAGAAGCACTGTTGTGGGAGGCTAAAAATAGAAAGAATATAGCACACAGTAGGCACTCACTGGTATCCTTTTCCTTTGGTGCTGAAGGAAGGTGGGTTACCCAGCATGCTCCCCTCTGCCTGGGCAGTAGACTTTTAGAGAAGAGGGGAAGGCAGGGTTCCTAAATAACCGAGGGAATCGGGAAGGGCCAGCTCTTTTCTTGGTACAGCAGAATTAGCAGTGACTATGCAGCTTCTGCAATTTAATCACCAATGGAGTCCTTACAGCCTCCTAATGGTGTTTGTCAATTAGCAGATTAGGATATGTGACAGGTGGTGAGGGCTGGTGTTTACCAGACAGACATCAATTCACAGTAACTGGATAAACAAACTAACTTGTGATACGGGGCTAGAGCTGGGTCCCCACCCTAAAGTGTCAGAAACTTCTTTGCTTTTCTGTAAAGTCTGTAATGCCTCTTAATGCACAAGGCTCTCGTTGGCAGATCTGCACTCCCTCAGTATACTGCTATCTGTGACATCCTTTTGTACATGTTTTTTTTTTTTTTTCCCGGCACGTGGGCCTCTCACTGTTGTGGCCTCTCCCGTTGCGGAGCACAGGCTTCAGACTCGCAGGCTCAGCGGCCGTGGCTCACGGGCCCAGCCGCTCCGCGGCATGTGGGATCTTCCCGGACCGGGGCACGAACCCGTGTCCCCTGCATCGGCAGGCGGACTCTCAACCACTGCGCCACCAGGGAAGCCCTTGTACATGTTTCTTTCTGTGCTTTGGAATGCCTTCCCACCCTCCACCTTCCTGCGGAGTCAACACCTGCATCTAGGAAGGCTTTATCTTCCTCTGTAGTGGGTTCAGGTTCCTCCCCAACCCTGCCTGCCAGCCCCCTACCTCGTGCCGTCCCTCAGGGCAGCCTAGTCTAGCGTCTATTGTACTTATCCCACCATCTTCCCACTGTTTCCTGGACTGTCTCGCCATTAGACCATGTGCTCCCTGGGGATTTATAATACATTCTTTAAGTAAATGAATGCACAGTCTATGCATTGAATGAATGAACGAATGAATGAGTGATGAAAGAACGAACCCAGGATTGGAACACAGAATTCAGAACCCAACTTCCTATACAATCCTTTCTTTGACTATATCCGTTGTCAGCTGCAAAACGGCTACTTTTAATAGTTAGGGAGACTGAAGTCGTTAGAGGAAAAAGGGAGTAGTTGGCCTTTACCTCCTCTCAACCTGACATTTATATGCTCTTCTGGGTAAGACCGATAACTTATCTCTAGTTAACAGATTATTAACTACAGAGAGGGTCTTGGCTCTCAAGAAAAGTAGGGTGAGATTGTTACCAACTATACATTCTTATGTATTAGCAACAAAACAACAAAAAGCATCAGAGCTCTACAAAAGAAAACCAGAGAAAGCTCCCTCCCACTGCTTTCCTTGGCCTGGGCTCCACAGACGCTGTCACCTACACATGCCTTGTTCAAACTCTGCCAGCAACTCAGATTCAGCTGTTTGCAATCATAGGTTTTTTTCCATGAAGCAAAGTGAGGCAACTATCATAACAGAGATGGAATATAACCAGGGCTTACCCTGTCCTGACCCAAGACATCTAAATGACATCTCAAAGAGAACTTCATGTCCCCTGAATAATATAACTGTCTGCTGAGAAGTCTGTAACTGATGATTAAGCCTTCCAGCGTCACCCCTGAAACCCCTTTTCAGTGAAGTGGGAGTGTACGACATTTAGAAAATCCTTCCCCCTTCCAATGAAGTTGGAATAACAGACCAACTCATTCAACCTCCACGTGACACTAGAACCTCAAACTTCGGTGAGAAGATTTTGGCCATAAATACATTTCTGATAAATTCACTGCTTGAAAGCCGGTGTTCCCCGTTTTATGAGATCACCTCTCAGAGCTCACGTTTTGAGAACAATCGGTCTCTGATGACCTGCCTTTAAGCTCTAGCTTCTCTCCTTGGTTGAGCCCACAGTAGAATGTCATGATCATGCTTGCCTCGGGGTGGCCACGCTGAACAGAATGTGACCCTAAGGGAAGGAAAGAGAGTTTCCTGACCTTGTGCAGCTCCACAGGAGTAGGGGACATGATCTCCTTCATTTCCTGCTTCATCTTTCTCAGGGTGACAGACTTCCTGCCCACATCCGAGGGCAGAGTGTTGCTCCGAGTGGTCTGGCTATAGTGTGGCCGTGAACTGCTCCGTTCCTGGAAGCTGGCCTGTCGCCCCAGCTGACTGCGAGGTGTAGGGGCCTCGTGATTCAAACTCATCGTGCTCCCCGACATGATTGTTGCCTGTGGCATTGACAATTTTCAGAAACAATTAAGCCACGGACTAAGAAAAGCGTTTGGTTGCTCAACATGAAGCACATTTCTCCTTCTGCCCAGTCAAAATACGGTCTCTTCAGGGCATAACCAAAGGCTGGAGAATGGACGTACTAATTGCACCATGAAAGTCTGGGAATATGCTTCACACGTGACATTTATAATGCACAACTCAAATCCAATTTAAGTACTTAAGCCATTGAGTTTATTTAATCAAATACCACCCCTGGCAGTTTGGAGGCAAACTGAAAAGCTCTAACATCTGCTTACTGCAAACTACATTTTAAGCATTAACTTTCCACTGAGTGGGATCTAAAGATGGGATTCACGAGGCAACCTTCAGTATATCTTACAGAAATGAACTAAGAACTCCTCAGTGGGGACCAGGCTGACCCCATTTGCAATGGTGCCTCTAGCCCCACCTGGAGGTAACAATGGGCTGAAATGAGGCTACTGATACAAAGGCGAGGGCTTCTACCGAACGCTGGCTGCCTAGCTCTGGCATATTGCCTTTCCTTTGGCCACGTGGCCGGCCGGAGAAGTTTGTAGATCAGCTAGGTCTCCACATCATTTGGCGAAGGTCAGTGTTTCTTAGAAATGACCTTTGTGTAAGGTCCTCAGAGAGGTTAAGGAATAATCATTTATGACGCTACCGTATTCAACCCTTTGCTCAAAAGTGATGAGACCTGGGTTGGATTTTACCAGTGAATTGAGAAGTTTGTTCACTTTCAAATCTGTTCCCTGCATAATACACAAGGAATGCTAAGATTAGATCTCAAAAATGACTGAGTCTCAGAAGTGGAACAAAAAGAGCATTTGAAACCAATATCATGCTGGGAATGTTCATTTCTCATGGTTAGAGGATGCTAAAATTCTGAAAATATGCCTGTAGCCAGCTGTGTTCCTCCGTATGATGGTTATATAAGGGTGTACCAGCATCAGTGAATCTGCGTGAAATCATGGATACAGAAAACAAATTCCACGTGCCACGCTACAACATGATCTAGTGGTGTTGATACCGATGCTAAAAGTAACAGAAGTGTAACTTGTTGAGTCCTTTGAATGTATTCACGCATTTAAGCCTCACAACAACTTTATGAGGTAAGAGCTGTTATTCCTCCTAATTTACATGTGAGGACACTGAGGCACAAAAAGGCTGACCTACCCAAGGTCCCATAGGTAGTAGATGAGCCAAGTGCACCATCTAAAATTACTGATCAGGAGGGAATACTGCAAAGTGAGTAGAGTTTTCACTTGTTATCTTGCTAAGATTTATAATTCCAAGCTTCACCTGGTGTTCAGCTATACCCATGCCACTCACAAGATCTTTGAATGACAGCCAAGTATTAGCACACAGGTAGGTATATCTACAACTCCGTTGAAAAAGAAACAAAACAAGTGAACTTATCAATATCCTGGCTAGATCAGTTATCTTACTGATAATTTTTTTTTTTTTTTTTGGTACGCGGGCCTCTCACTGTTGTGGCCTCTCCCGTTGCGGAGCACAGGCTCCGGACGTGCAGGCTCAGCGGCCATGGCTCACGGGCCCAGCCGCTCCGCGGCATGTGGGATCTTCCCGGACCGGGGCACGAACCTGCGTCCCCTGCATCGGCAGGCGGACTCTCAACCACTGCGCCACCAGGGAAGCCCCTTACTGATAATTTTTAAAAAAACAATTGTAAGAAAAACCTCATGGGTCATTGAGCATTTACAAATGCTAAGTACCACATTGTGTATGCAGCATACCATTAAATACTTATAATAACTCTATATGGTAAGGTATTATAATTATTATACCTCCTCATTTTACTCAAGGAAGGGGATGCCTGGATCAGTGAAGCAACTTGCCCAAGAGTCTGGGATTACTACTTTAGCCTGTCTCCAAAACTCTTATTCTTGACTATGAGGCTATATTGGTTCTCAGCCAAGTATGAGGTTGAAACTTATAAAACTGACTTTTTTTAGTAAATGAAAAAAACCCCTTAACATTTATCCAGTGTGGATTATCCATATAATGGTTTATTTCAGATAAATCCCCTTTAAATTGAAACCTTTCTATTACTAGCTTTGTTGGTAACATGGGACATCCTTTTATTTTATGGCATTTAACTCACACATATCATTTCCTTGTTTAATCTACTGTTACTGATAGCATCTGATGATTGTTTTCTTGCTGTGGTGACCATCCACCTATTGTTTTTACCTATTTAGACTAGCTATTTGCTTTGTGAACATTTATTTTTAATACTCATTTTTCATTAGACCAACAGAAAACACATTGGAAGTCAAATAATCACTACAGCTGGGAGACAACACTTCTGCTTTGATGAGCCTTAGCCACAACAGAAGTTACAATCTGATCTAGAAAGGGCTCTAATGGAAGCGATGACAGACTATCAAAAGGTCTTCAGGTCGAGTTTTCAGAGGATAGATTGTTTTGTTTAAAGTGAATGTAAATTGAATTAGTGATATTGCTGAAGGAATATTAAAATTAAAACACAAATACAAAAACTAAAATAAAAAGTAATTATTTAAAGTTTTCTAGGATTTGTTTCTGCCTCAAGAGTATGTATTGCCTGTTTTCATTTTGCACAATTCATAATTTATATTATACTTTTTCAAAATTATTAGTGAGATAACTGGTATACATACAACTTAGGAGGAATATATTTAAGAGTTCTCTATCTGACAGTTAAACCTTCTTCCTATGTTATACTAAGCAAAAGATAGTTAAGGCAGCATTCAATACTCAAAAAAGTGGCAAAAATAATTTCTATCAAACATTTATTGTGTCATGTTCTATGTTAAGTGCCGTATAAACGTTAGTCATTATAATCCCCATATTTTAAAGCAGAAATACCTGATAAGGAAATTAAGTAACTTGTCCAAAGTCTTAGTTTGAATTTTTCTCTTTTGTTAAAACTATATATTTTTCAGCGCTAAAGCTGAACCTAAATTATTGCTAGCAATGGGGAAAATGACTAGTATAATTTTCATTTTCATTTCAATTGTAATCATTTTTCATCTTAGCTAATCTTCTGCATTTGTTACAGTGATAGTATGCTTTAACTTTTAATGCTGGATATACATTTCTTATGCAGGAACCTAGCTCCAGTAATATCTTTTGCATAGTAGCTTTTGCAATCAAGGGAGCAGAGTTCATCCAAACTGATAAATGAATTCCCTTTGTGCTAAAAGTGTGAATGAGATTCTAATTTATGGATTTGTCAATCATTCTTCCTAGTTGAAAACTTTAATTTCTATTTGGCTTATTAATTCAACCCATTTTTTTTCCTGGATGTATAATTTCGAGGGCCACACCTGCCAGAAACAATGTTACAGAAAACCTATTGGCTCCTGCGAGATGACTTCTATGCTGACGTATGTTGTTTCCATTGGATAACTCAATGTCTGAGTGAAAACGCAACTTCATTGTACTACTTTTTACATCATCTTCATTTTACCTAATGTAGAAGCTATTAGAAGAATAGCTGCTTCTTCAAAAGAGAAGTATTTCAAGATGCAAAGTGAAAAAGGCATATGAGCCAAAACACGCTTTGAAAAGCAGGAATATGTTCAAAAATTGTGAACTGAGATCTTTACTCAGTTTGGGAGAATGCTGACCCTTCTCTATATGGGAAGTGGTAAAAGTTTAAATAAGCCACCTGATACTTAAGCACTCTACTTTTTTTGAAAGTTTCACAGAAGGGAACCAATTGCTAACATCTTAATGTATTTAAATTTTATAGGATTATCCATCTCCAGGTCCTTTAACTTGTGCTCTGAAGCTGCAGTTCATGCCAGGTAATAATCATGATGTTTACAAATTCAAACTAGTATTTTTCTTTATAATTCTCTTTGCAGATTCACAGACATTAGAATCACAGAAAATATCCACACATGCATTTGAGAAGCAAAATAATATAAAGATGAGTCATCATTTTAGAATTGCAAGAGTTCCACCCCATTAGGCCATTCACATTCCTTATGGTGACTTGGGGACCTCATATGACATCAAAATAAAAATGCAACTTCTGCCACTTTATTTTTTACAGCTCCGAAAATTTAAAAGAACATAAAAGGAAACAGTCCAGGACTTCCCAGACCAAAGTGTGAATACCGTCAGCAAATTTATGGCTTTGATTAAAGAACTCCCCAGGAGTTCAGCTATTATACTCCGTCTCTCTGCAACTCCTTGAATTCACACTAAATTAACAAAGAATCAGGATTTGCAATTAACAGCAATGTAGTCTGTAATATGTTGGCTGGCTGCTTCTCAAACAGACTGGCTTTTTTCACCAGAGGCACTGTCATCTACGTTAAGGGCAAAATGAAGTAAAGTAAAATTTCCTCTTATGTTCCTCTTCACGATCAAATTAATGTCTCTACCAGGTACAAATGAAAACATGCCAAAGAAACCTTTCTAAAGCAAATAAGAGAATGAGAGATGCCACTGCTGGGAGACTCAGCTCGCCCCAAACGATCCAGTGGCAAACAGGTACAGTCAGGGTTAGCAGGGAGCAAATGGCAGAAGCCACAGGTCAGTAAGCTCGGCGGGGTGGGGGGAGGGGTGGAAATGGGGAAAGAAATACTTTTAACTGCATTGGATAAAATCAAATCACTGTCCAGACGGCAAGGGGGCAGGGAAGGCAGCTTCACAAGCAAAAATATAAACATAAAGGGTAGCTACCAAGAGATTCATGTTTCTCAAAGACACACGCCTGTCAGCTTTCTCCTGTGGAAAGGGTTAAAGCTTTTAAATGAACTGGTGTGATCAATGCCAACTCAAAAGGACCAAGAAAACAATGAATGTAGAAACAATAAAAGTAGCAGGACCGAGGCTACCTCGAGTTCTCTGAGAATTCCTGATTGTCCACAGGTTTCCAAATCCTCTAGCGCTTGGGACCAGAAGTTCTCCTCTTGTTCAGCCTCTGCACTGTCCGGAGCCCCTGTAAAACTGTTGTGAAAAACAGTCTGGGTTAAGAACTTGCTGGACATTTTTTTTTTTTTTTGGTCTCCAGAATCTCTCTCTCCTTCATCTCACACACAAAATAGAGATTCGTTTTGGGTCTGGCTTTCTTCCCACTGTGGCCTCCAAGTCAAGCCAGCTCCAGTAGAAGGACGCTTTAGGAAACTCAAAGTGTCTCAAAGACCAGAAGGACCATGGTCTTACTAATTGAATTTCACAGTATTCATGGCTGCGTCAACATGGCACCCGTGGGAATATCTGTCAACTGCTCTGTCCACAGGGAAAGGGAAATCAAACTTTTCTCTAAGAGAAAAATATGTTTTCCCCACTCATTACAAACATCAGTATAGAGCCGTTAAGTGCTATCGCTTTTTATGAATTTCCTTAAAATATTTTGGTAAGGGAGCAAACTGCTAAAATAGACCTCTCAGTTGAAAATAGGGAACCCTCAGTTAAAAAAAATTTTTTTTTCTAATGTAAGTTAATGTGAAGCTACCTTCTAAACAAAAGGAGAGGGAACTAGTCATAGAGTGAGGACACGGTTTACAGAAGTAGAATTTCCTCATGCGCTACTGCTGTTTTCATTCAGGGAAACTTAGCTCTTGCCCTGTTGTGTGGTGGAGCCCTGCCTCCCACTGGGCAGGCCCAAGTCTTCGAATCTGGACATGGGGCCAGCATGGATGGCGACAGTGGCTTCACACAATGCTTCCAATGCTAGCAGTAGGTGCCACTGGAAGTAGAGAAGTTCACATCTGGCCCAAATGACCCGGAAGCAGTTGGGACAGGGCAGCAGTTGGTGAAAACCTTACCCACTGACTGTGGACTGGTCCCAGTCTTCGTTACTCAGCCCCACATCTGGGTAAGTCTGGCTTCGAGGCTTAGTGACTGGGGACAAACTGCCTCTCTGTTTGGGACTCCTCCAGTCATAGGTGTTGAAGTTGTAGCCTGAGGCCTGAAAGCCAGTGCCTGAAACAAAAACAAGGCATCATATTCTATTTTAGTAACTTGTCTTTTTCTGTAGCTTCCGTTAGTTTGTTCAAGGGGGCTGACTTTGCGGATCATGGAGGCCATCAAGACAATACTTAAATCTTACATTAAAGACACATTCACACCTATTATCCCAAATGAGTCTAGCAACAACCCTGAGGTAAGACCCCTAGACCCAAGCAGGAGGATCCAGTGCTGGACGGGTGCTTTCTGTGGCGCCTGCCCTCCTCTGTCCGGGTGAGACATCTGCTGGGGGCTGGGGGCGGTGGTGGTGGAGTATGCCCAGATCTGTATCTAACCCTTTCTAGCGCAAGATCCAGAAGGCGAGAACCCTGACTTTCCTGCCCAGACACCCTGCGTCCACTTCCAGGTGGAAGTCTGTCCTTCTGAGAGTGGAATTTGCCACCAGATGTGGATTCCCGGCCCAAGGAGTGGCCAAGGGGCGCTGGTTGCAGGGGTGTGGACTAACCGTGGCTAAACCGGCTGGCGCCCACCAATGTTAGGGATGAGCCCGAGGATTATTTCATCCACCAAGAAATGACATTGTTAGCGAGTAGGGGGGTCAAATAACTACAACACCAGCAATAATGGCAAACACAAGGTGGGCATTTACTATGCAACCAGAACTTCATTAAGTGCTTTATTTATTTATTTTTGCGGTACGCGGGCCTCTCACTGCTGTGGCCTCTCCCGTTGTGGAGCACAGGCTCCGGACGCGCAGGCTCAGCGGCCATGGCTCACGGGCCCAGCCGCTCCGCGGCATGTGGGATCTTCCTGGACCGGGGCACGAACCCGCGTCCCCTGCATCGGCAGGCGGACTCTCAACCACTGTGCCACCAGGGAAGCCCAAGTGCTTTATTTGTAACACCTTATTTATTCTTCATAATTATCTTTGAAGGTAGATACTGTTATTATTTGCATTCAAGGACCTAGGGGTACTTGCACACTTTCCTGGGGGTTCCAGTCCTAACTTTAGGAGAATAAGTTTTCAGATCCTCAAATTCCACAGGCAGGTCTTCCCCAAACCGGCCTCGCTGAGAAAGTTCTGGGAGGATCTGAGATCTGTCAAGTCTCTCTTCTTACTTCCCCATTCACAATTGTTTTCCTGCCCCTTTACAAGTGAAAGACATACTTCTCATCCATATCAAACCTTTGAATGAGCTTGGCCCCGGGATATAAAAACTCCTAGGCATCAAATCAAGGGATAATTCGGGAAAGCCTCATTCCTGAGGGCAGGTCTTGGAGTGGAGCCTTATTTCAATCAGGCACAGATCTAGCGCAAGGCTTTTACCCCCTCTCATCCATCCATCTCCCTGCATCTCAGCATCAGAATTCAGAAGGACAGCTGTCGGGGTGAGGAGGTGGGCACATTAGGATGTTTATTTGAGCTGCAAAACAAAGACTGACTTCCCTTCCGACAGGGAATTAAGTCTGATTGGCTTGATGGGTGACAGTGAGGAATGGCTTTGACGATGAGGTTGTATGATGGACAATTTTCCACACATTTGAGCTAAGTCTGGGGCTCCGTATTTTGACAAACATATACTGAAGCATATTTACCGCAAACTGGAAATGACAGTTTTTGCAAGTATTATAATTTGAGGAGAAAAATGTTAGGATGACAACTTTAAGTGTGGTGCGGGGTCTCAGTTTTTCAAAATCCTTCATGAGGTGCCTTCAGCTGGGAGAGCAGGGGCTGACTGGTAGGTCTGACTTTATGGTTCGTGCCGTAACCACCACACACGGCTTCATCTACTACTTCAGGCTGTGACCCGTTACGTGTGTGTTTATGTGTGTGTACCGGGTTGCAATATTACGTGCATTTCTTACTATGCTTAAAACACATAATCTAGCAAACAGGCCTAGGGCTCCAATTTCACATACAATTCAATGACTCAACCACATAAGATGACTGTCTCCATGCCAACCCTTTGTTTGTCTTCCCCATTCACTTTCCCTCTACTCGTTTGGTCCTATAACGCCATCCTCACTATCAGTTAGAGCCCAGAGAAAGCAGGATGGCCAAGGGTAAGGTTCTCTGATCAAAAGGATTTAATCTCCAGAATGCAGGGGAAAGCACACAGCCGCATGATGGAAATACTCTACGAATCTCCTGTTTTAGGAAACCAAGGGTAAGAAGTCCTTGGCACAGAGGAACTATTTACAGTTCAAAATCTCATTTTCTTTCTTGGGTAACTGCAGAGTGTGGCTAGACATTTGGGGAGAAGTCTTGTGTGATGAATGTGCAGTTTTCTGTCAGAAGTGTTGAATTAAGGGAACACGAGTCTCCTCTTGACGGTGGGGGGGAGGGGCGGTGACTGGGCAGCACTGCATTTCTCCTGGCTCCGTCCGACAGGCTATGCATCTTCTCCTTCTGAAGCAAATAAACTAACCCCCAAATATTCACATGAAGTCTCTTAAAAAGAGTTAGGGGAAGCCCGCGCCTCACTTCCCTTACCCAGCTTTAAACTTGCTAAAAGCCAAATGCTAAATGGTTGTGTCCTCCGGGGGAGCATCCTTTTCTGACAGGCATTAACCCATAGGACCGTTCAGTTCCCAGGGGAAATTCCAACATGTTTTAAACTGAGCAGATTAACTTTCTGATTTTCCTTCCAACTGTTGTAAGTAGTTCCTGGTGACTTGGGCAAGAGTGTAAGGATGGCCTTGAGCAGATATGAAGCATCAGTACTAGGAAAATGTCCCCTCGCTGCCGAAAGGCGTGTCTATCTATACCAAGGATGCCTTGTCTTAATAAGCATTATTAAATGATTATTGCATTACAACAAAGCAGGGCACGAAAAGGGGATAAAATTCAAATATTTTTGCGTTAGGCATGAACTTAGAAGACCTGGGTCTGGTCCATGCTATGCTAGCACAGGGACTGAAGTAAGAGACCTAGGTTCAAATCCCAGGTTTGCCACTTCCTTGCTCTGCAGTCTTGGCCAATTCACCTCCATGTAAAATAGGGATAATGACACATGCTTCACCAGGTTGATGTGAGAATTAAGGAGAATAATACACACAAACACTCATGAACATGCCTGGAACACAATGAGGTGTTAATGAAAGCCTCATTTAATGTTCATTACTTTTATTATTTACTAAGTTACTCAACTTGTCAAGATCTCAGTCTCCTTATTATAAAACAGGGAAAGTAGGAAATCAGCATTGCTAATTCAGGAGATGTTCCAGCACCTCTAAGACTTGTCAGGTACTGCTGGAGGAGCTGAAATGTAAAGATAATAAAACTAGGTTCCTGTCCTCCCAAACTGCACAGTTTAGTATAGGTTTTGGAGAAAGAGAAGGAGAAACAGGCATAGATAGAAAATGAGAATTCTAATAGCATGTGAGAAGTGTTATCCTTTCAGTCTGTACACACTGAGAGAAAAGAATAGAGATCTGTCTGGGGGTCAGAATACAGGTCATGAAAGGTGTCAACGGAAAAGCAACATACAAGCTGGGACTTAGAGGATAAGCTGGCATTTACTAGTGGAAGTACCGCGGAAGCAGTGCAGGCCTAGCAAGAGGGGCTGGAAAGGTGCACTCGTGATAAGCGCCGCTCCCTGGCCTCATGTTCCGTCAGTGGGTTCCTGCTTCACTCTCATGGAGGGAGCAGTAGTCCAGGGATTTTGTGGTCCCTCTTACCATCTGTACTTAATCCTCCCCAGAGGAAGAGCAGCGATTTACCCAATGGTCCAGTTCTGGAAAAGAGCACTGGGAATGTACCCTTGGGCCCTTCTTGGCTCTCTCCAGACCCATTCTCTCCCACTGCTGCTGCACCACGAGGCAAGCAAACCTGGGTCCCACTCCTGGGGCTCACTGAACTCAAAGGAGGCAGGAGGCCAAGACTGCACAGTTAGCTGACTGTGGCAGACTACTAACTGCCTATCATAACATCCATTCTTATCTTCATCTTTTTACTAGAATACCAGTTTTGAGGGTGGACATATTACTGCTCAGGATAAGACTATATTTCCTAGCCTCCCTTGAAGTTGTGTTAATTTAATTATGTAGAAAGTTCTGGCCAATGACATGTAAACAAAACTTCCGGAAAGTCTCCTTACAACTCTCTTTCCTGCTGCCTGGAATGTAGATGAAATGGCTGGAGCCCCAATAACTATCTTGGACGATGTGATAAACCCAAGGATGGAAGGCAAGTGCTAAGCATAAGAGAGAAGAAACACTTAAGAGCATGGGTCCTTGATGACACTGTTGAATTATATACTAGTTCTGAAATGCCCGCTCCTTTTTGAGTTAAGTCACTGCAATATTAGGGTTTTTAGTTCTATTCAGCTAAGTCAAATCCAACTGATATGCTGGGGTTAGAGTTTTCTTTGTAGATCTGACTTTCCCCTTACTTAAGTCCCAACATCAGACCTGGGTTGGGGTAGGGAAATAACAATCCTGATCTGGGTGTACATTCAATCCAGATATTCTGACAACCCCCCGACTCTGTCAAAAAAAAAATTAAGATGTTGATATTTTAATCCATTGCTGACTCCAATTTCTATTTCCCAACAGATTTAGAATTGATAAAGGCAGGGACTGATTAACATCAAAACACCTAGCGCTATCAAGGTACCAAAGACCAAAGCTTGCTTAGAGAAGAGTGAGAAGCTCAGGATGAGGAGTAAAAGGTACTGTGGGGAAGTGTCGGGAGATGAGATCGATAAAGCAGTTGGGGACTGGGGCTTCCCTGGTGGCGCAGTGGTTGAGAGTGCACCTGCCGATGCAGGGGACACGGGTTCGTGCCCCGGTCCGGGAAGATCCCACATGCTGAGGAGCAGCTGGGCGTGTGAGCCATGGTCGCTGAGCCTGCGCGTCCGGAGCCTGTGCTCCGCAACGGGAGAGGCCACAGCAGTGAGAGGCCCGCGTACCGCAAAAAAAAAAAAAAGAAGTTGGGGACTGGATTACAAAGAACTCTGTGTTTTAAACTAAGGACCTTTGGCTTCATCCAACAGCAAGAGAGAACCATCAAAAGAGTTTTTTTTTTTTTTTTTAAGGGAGTGGCATTGTTTGATCTAGGTTTTCTAAAGGTCATTGATAGTAACGTGGAATGGTAAGATGCTCAAAGTAAGATGAATGAGGAAGTAAATATTTCAGACCTGATGAAGGATTTGTAACAAAGGCAATGGCAATGAATGAAGAGACATGAGATGTGGAGCTAGTAGAAAGTAGGAGGATACCTGGGTCCTGATAAAACAGTGGGGCTACCTGCCCCCTCAGGCTCCTCCCTACAGCGGGAGAAAAATAAGCCTCTATCTTGTTTAAACACCATCCTCTGTATTTTCTTTTATACGTAGGTGAATCCACTCCCTAACTGATGCAGGTGGATGATGACAGCGCAATTTAAAATAGGGAATATCTGAGGGAAATTAGGTTTGGGTAAAGGCAAGTTGGTTGCCACAGTTGAGAAGATGTTGCCAGGCCCTGAGGAATATCCCTTTACACTAGGAGTCAAACTTAAAAGCCATGGAAAGAATAAAATAAATGAGGCAGCCCAGGTACCAGAAATATAATTAGACTTTGTTTTTACTGAGTGATGATGTACATAAGCACATAAAATTAACAGGTATGATACTGTAAACTAGATTTAAAATTCTAAATTGATTAAAACATTGAAAGATAGAAGTAATTAAAAAATGTATTTCCTAAGTAGTTAGTCTTCTTATTTAGAACTGGAAACCTTTTCGTGTTTCTTTTTTTCTCCCTCCTTTCCCTTTCTCCCTTTCTCCCTCCCTCCCTCCCTTCTTTCTTTCTTTCACATCTCAGTTTCAGTATCTGGTCTTATATTTTGTATAATAATGTGAGGGATGTTACGGATTGACTTGTGTCACCCCCCAACTCATAAGTTGATGCCCTAACCCCCAATGTGACTCTATTTGGAAATAGGGCTTTTAAAGAGGTAATTAAAGTTAAATGAGGTCATAAGGGTGGGGCCATGGTCCCATCAGATGGGTGTCCTTATAAGAAGAGGAAATGTGGATACACACAAAACACCAGGGATGCGGGTACACAGAAGAAAGGCCATGTGAGGACACAGTGAGAAGGTGGCCACCTGCAGACCAAGGAGAGAGGGGCTTCAGAAGAAACGAAATCTGCCAACACCTGATCAAGGACTTCTAGCCTCCCAAACAGTGAGAAAATCAATTTCTGTTGTTGAAGCCACTAGTCTGTGGTATCTTGTTTCAGCAGCCCAAGAAAACTAACACAAGATATAAAATTCAGCCTAGATTCCTTTCACTGAGAGTAATGTTTAACTTTTATTCAGTTGCATGATGAAAAAATAGTCTTCACAAATGTAGTTACTTCTGAAAGTTGATGGACACTTGGTATAATAATTTTTACTTTTAGGGTAACTACACCTCAGATATTTGTAAAATTCGGATGCTCAATATTGTTTTTAGTACCACAATATGGTGCAGATAAATATCTTCCATGTGTAGCTCTTAATTCACATTCACTATTAATTTAGAAAAGTGATGCTGGTTCTTATTCATAAAGTTTAAAATCAGAGAACGGTTTTGAAAATCAATCTTCAACTCTACAATTTTGGGATTATAGCTCCTGCCATTACTTTTATTTTTGAAAGCCAATTTTAGCACAGGAGAGCGAGCCAGATAATTTCCTGCCAAATTTATTTCCTAAAGCCCCAATTTTGCTAAAAATGAGAAAATCAAATCATACATTTGTGTAACTATTTGTAATTGTTGTTGCCAAGAAATATTCAATGCATTTAGAGGAGACTGTGGTTTCAAAATGGCAGAGCAAAGATAGATCTACTTTCTCTTAGAAATCACCTCAAAACAAAGAACAGAATGTAGAGTCCATCTTCAGCAAAACTAGAATATTGAACCATAATACACGGGAAAGTTACCAAATCCCGTGAAAGACAAACGGGGTGTGGTGCTAAGACGCCAAGAGGAGACACCTCTGACCAGAGATGATGGAGAAGGCCCTGTCCTCCAAAGCAGGGGCCACGGCATAGGCAAAACAATAACGTTTTGTTTGGAACACTAGAATGGATTGCATTGACTGGTGGCAGGAAGCGCCCGAGAGCCAGTTTGGCACCAGGGAAAAGCCAGGGAGGTGGGCTGAGAGATACCTCCAGACATGCCACAGACTGCATGAAGCAATCTCCCAGTGAGCCAGGCTGGCAGAGAGGAATTCTACATTGGTGGCAGCCTTCAGTTGCTGCCCTCTGCTGGCTGAGGAAGAATGCACTCATCACAGGTACCGTGAACTGGGGGTAAATTTTGCGCCCTTCCAATTTAGGAAAAAGTCATCTCATTTAAACGTAAGCAGTAATTTAAAAGTAACTGGCATGAGACATATACCAAGTTAATATTCAAACAAAGGAGAGAAGGCACAGAAAAACAAAGCCATAACAGATGAAGGATACTCATGAGAAAAAGACTGCCATGGAGCGAATGATGAATATGACCAAATATATCACAACAAAATTAAAAAAATACACATCTCTATAAAACAAGAGATCAGAGATATGAGAGCTCAAGGAAAATTGGGCAAGGCAAAATCAAAGAAGGAGACGAAACATGAGCTTGTAGAGATCAGAAAAGAAATGGAAGAGAAAAATAACCCTCCCCCAATGGAGAAAGTCCTGCTGAGTCTCCTGCTCTGTGCTACTCTTTGTACGTACTATGTTGTGTTACCTAACTACGTTCAAGGAAAGCTGGACTCTGTACATGTTGGTGTCTTTTTGATCAATCACCATCACCTTTTATGAAAACTATAAGGAAGAATGGAAATAAATGAATTATGCATTCAAGTCATAAACAGAACAAAATCTAAGAAGAACAAAGTTAATCAAATTAAAAGCAAAAATTTATTTAAAAAAATCAGAATGGAATTAAATAAATGCAAGAGTCGGTTCTTTATTAAAAAAAAAGGGCAAATACATTAAATATAGAACCATACTTGGGATATAATTATAGAAACCAAGAAAATTACAAGAATCAAATAAGCGATTATATAATTATATGCAAATATATTTGAAAACCTGGATGAAATGGAGTTGTTTTCTTTTTTCTGAGAGAATACCAATGATCATAATGACCTCAAAAAGGATCCGAAGGAAATAAAATCTGTATTGAAGAGATGGCTTTACTCCTATGTCACTGGATCATTATTCCCGATAGCCAAGATATGGAAACAACCTAAGTGTCTGCCAATGGATGAATGTATGAAGTGTGGGATATATGTATATATACAAGGGAAATGCTTTAGCCATAAAAATGAAGGAAATCCTGTCATTTGCAACAACATGGATGAACCTGGAGGACATAATGCTAAAATAAGCCAGAGAGAAAAAGGCAAATGCTATGTGAGCTCACTTATCTGTGGAACCTAAAAATAAAGTCAGACTCATAGAAACAGAGAGTAGTATGTGGTTGCCAGGGGCTGGGGAGCAGGAGGTGAGAGATGTGGGTCTAAGGGTGCAAACTTTCATTTATAAGATGAATAAGTTCTGGGGATGTAATGCACAGCCTGGTGATGATAGTTACCAGTACTGTATTGTATACCTGATGCTAAGAAAGGAGACATTAAGCCTTCTCACCAAACACACACACACATAAATGGTAACTATGCGAGGTGAGAGATGTGGTAATCAACTTGGTGGTAATCATTTCACAATATATATGTATACCAAATCTTATTACATTGTATATTTTAACTACACATAATTTTGTCAGTTACACCTCAATAAAGTAGAAAAAATAAACGCAAAAGAGAGAACTATCTAAAGAATACACATGACAGGATCAGACTGCCTGACTTAAGAGTCAAGAGTTATAGACGTCACAAGAGCCTCACCGTCCACGAGTATGACAGTCCAGGTACCATCAATTTGTCAGTCTCCTCTTGTACTGATTGACCTTTGCAAACTCTAAGGAAAGCAATCACAGGGTTTTCTGAGAGTCTGAAGGAGGAATAAATAAGACAAGGGGGCCAAAAGCATAAGCTCTTGATAAGGCAGAGAGGCATGAATAGTATAAGAGTCAAGAGAATGGGGAGTGGAAGAAGCTGGCCCAGAAGCAGACTATAAAAGGTGTGCATCAAGAGAACTGAGAGTCATCCCACTGTAAGACTTCTTGAAACACAGTCCTTCTTTCTCCACCAGCTTTGATTACTCCATCCTTTTTCCCTTTTCATTAACTAAGTAAAAATTCACTCTGTTGGTACTTGTTAATTGTCTGGCCCTTCAGCTGGGTAACCTCCTCCACAAGAATAAGGACCATACCTCTTTTGTCCAACATTGTATACCCATCATATATTGGCTTTTATTGTGCCAGTCATTACATATTTACTTAATGAATGAATGGGGCAAGCTTGACATTTTGGACTAGAAGCAGAGAACAATAAGGAACATGGCTGCAGAGACATGAATTCCTAGCCCAAGGAGGAAGATGCGCATGACGGAGGTACAACATCCTACTGGGAATGGAGCAACTATTATAGATTTAAAGGTAAAAGTCTTCTTGAGATATGGTAGAGAGAGTGTGCTGAGAGACTATGCAGACAAGGCGGAAAGATAATCTACATCTCACAACATGATACATCACAGGGGAAAAAAGGTACGGTTCTAGGCCTTCCTTTAAAAAGGCAACTTCATGGGCTTCCCTGGTGGCGCAGTGGGTAAGAATCCACCTGCCAATGCAGGGGACATGGGTTCGAGTGCTGGTCCGGGAAGATCCCACATGCCACCGAGCAACTAAGCCTGTGCGCCACAACTACTGAGCCTGCGCTCTAGAGCCCGCGAGCCACAACTACTGAAGCCCACACGCCTCTAGAGCCCGTGCTCCGCAACAAGAGAAGCCATCGCAATGAGAAGCCCGTGCACCGCAATGAAGAGTAGCCCCTGCTCGCTGCAACTACAGAAAGCCTGCATGCAGCAACGAAGACCCAACACAGCCAAAAATAAATAAATAAAATTAAATAAATTTATAAAAAAAAAAGTCAACTTCACAAGCACTATCTGGAGAGATCTGGTTTAACCCAATATCACAAGTAAAGGGGAAAAAGACAGACTTTGAGATCTTGGTAAACAATAAGATCACAATGAGTGACTAGGACGTGCCCACCAAAATTCTTTCTTTTTTTCCCCACCAAAATTCTTATGGTGAGGTAGCCTGCACTGATGGGTTCTACAATTTCCAATGATGAAGGTGGCAGGCTTGAGTTGCTCCGGGCTGCCATACTATAGTATGACTTTCCTTTCTGAGTGCTACACTTGTATAGAGTTAAACTTGAACGTATTCAGAAGAGAGGCCCCCAGGATGACAAAAACACTCAAAGGTAAGTTATGTGAGGAACAGTGAAAGGAACTGGGGCTACTTTGCTTAGAGAAGGAAAGACTCAAGAGAGGCATGAGAGCTGTCTTTGAGCAGCTGAAGGGTTGTCAAGTGTCGAGGAGGCTTTACTTCGGAATGACCTTGAGGGTAGAACTAGAATAGGCAGAAGCTACAGGCTGACAGATCTCAGCTCAATACAAGGGAGAACTCTGAGCCGTCAGAACTAAGTACAGGGAGCGGGGAGAGCTGCCTTAGCAGTTAGGCAGCAACTTGTCACTCTGGGCGCTCTAGGCCGTGCAGCACGACGGCGGGCAGCCAGGCTGGACAGGACATCAAGGGCTGCACTGGACGCCAGACTAGCTGACTTCAAATTCTCTCCTAATACCGAAATCCTGTGATTTCAGCTTCCGTGTTCCTTATGGGAATCACTTGAGATGAGTTACGTAAAAGTGCTTTGTAAACTCTAGTTTTACAAATACAAGGTATTATTACCAATTTTTCATCACCTTGGAGGATGTCAGTTCTATCCCAGTTGCCATTTTCTCTATATCTCTCTAATCTCTCTTCAAACTCATAATGATTTTTAATTTATAAATGCCAAATTTATCATACCAATAATTATGACTACTATTCCCTGTCTAGGATTTCAAATTTTCCAAATCCTTCATAAATAATAAATGTTTCTTCATCTTTTATAAACGAGGGATAGGCCTTATATTCAGTGTGCTAATCATGGGCCTGATCTTACTGTGTAAGAGGATAGAGAAGCTGAGTTCTCACATATCACTTAGGGGCAGAACTCATTATAATCAATAGCTCACCAAAATCTGTGTAACAAAAAAGTTCCCACATTAGTAAATAAACAATAAACAAACACACGAAGAAATAAACCTCAGTCTACGCTCATAGAATTTGACTTGGGTCCTTTATCCAGAGTGTCCTCTGGGAGTTTATCAACTCCCTGGCAATGAAAATAGCTGTTATTTGGTGGCATAGCTAACTTGTCACAAGGTATTTATACTTGAAAAAATTACTTGCCGGGTAAATTGAAAGTCCCAATCCTCTTTTGGGTGTTCAAAATATTTTCTCCACCTGTTTATTCATACAAAGGAATATTACTGAGCCATAAAAATAAATGAAGTACTGATACATGCTGCAACATGGATGAACTTAAAAATATTATGCTAAGTGAAAGAAGCCAGTCACAAAAGGCCACATATTATACGATTCCACTTCTATGAAATGTCCAGAATAGGCAAATCTATAGAGACAGAAAGTAGATTAGTGGTTACCTAGGGTTTAGGTGGAGAGGGTGGGTGTGTGCTAATGTGTATGGTGTTTCTTTTTGGGGTCACTAAATGTTCTATAATAGATTATGGTAATGGTTGCGCAACTCTGTACATATACTAAGAAAACACTGAATTGTGCATTTAAAACAGTGAACTTTATGTTATGTAAATTATATCTCAAAAAAGCTGTTAAAATATATAGTGTCTTGAATAAGAATAAACCAGTAAAATCGAATTTTCTTTAAAAATTAAATAAAATTTTCTTGTTTTTTTAAAAAACAAAACAACAAAAAGAAAACTAAAGTATTTTCTCCACCAAACTCCAATACCATCTCTAACAGGTAATGACTTGATAACTTTGAAATATCATTTCTTTTCATTTTTGTCCGTCCTTCTTGGGATTTAACAGGAAGTGACATAGGCAGAGGCAGCTGAGAGAAAAAAACTAGAACCAGGAAGAGGGCAAACTGGATACAGACCCTCCTCAAAAGTGGTTACCTAAGTTATTACAAAGCAACCCTCCCGCCCAAACACATGTTCTCCAAACTGTTTATGTATTTTATTCTCTGACTTAAACCAACAGCAGAAAAGGGATTCGGAGGCTGGAATTTATACAGGGTGTTAGAGAGAAGGTAAGGGCTCAGATAAGGAGAAACAGAGAGAATTTTTGACACACTTCATCTTAACGATGCTAAGTATCGTTAAGAAGGAAACATATTTTTAAAAGAAGCATTTAGTTTATACTCTGTCTTCAGTCTAATACTTTTTGTGTGTTTATATTGTGTTAGTGAGGTTTACCTTTTCATATAGGTTATACTTCGTCCCATGAAGATGATGTTTGTGAAGAAAGAACTACAATACACTTTAATATACTATGATTACAACTCTCTAATGATGCACATTGGGGGAAACCCCTACACGTTTCCATGAAAAGTCGGGAAGAGGCAGGAATAAATGGGGTCACAAATCTTTGGGCTCATCTCTTTGCACATCCCCTGTCCCTCATTCCATCTTTGTGGAAAGCCTGCTAAAAAAGTAAGACAATGGGGCCGGTCTTCAGTGACCCAATTTATTGTGTGGTTTGCCTCATATTAAACTGTGCTCGAAGGACAAGCTCTGGATCCAACACTTGGACGGCAGTAGGTCTAACGGGGGCCTGCTAGTGTTGGATAGATGTTCACAACTTATTAGCATTAAGGAGGAGGAGATGAAAGCCCACCATATTCAATGTGTTCACTATGGTTACACTGATGCAGACACAAGTGAAATAAAGATACTCTTTTCACGGAGCAGAAGGTGGATCTTTGAGAAACCTGAGTTTCACCAATGACAAATTTCCTGTACCCCACGGCTAGGACATACCTTGATTCCCGTAGCTGCCTTCTATTCCTGAACCATCCCACGAGTCCACGGCACTGTCCACGCTGGGCACAGTGGAGGGGTACGTATCGGTGAGTTTGCCTGGCTTCTGTGCTGGAGACGGGTCCTCCACATCTCCCAGGTCACTCAGGTGGCTGGCAATGGGGAACTTCTTGGGACTTGATGCTGACTGGGCTTTAAAGACAGAAAAGGAGCTTAAGTACTACAGAAAATTTAAATACAAAGATATGCCAACACTCCCTGGCTGTGTATTTCCCGAGAAACAAACACGTAGACATTTGCACATTCTTTAAGGGAAGGAAATGCACTGCAAATCCTTAATTGTGGCTTTCAACCCACTCACCATCTGTCTGCTTCTTAATTTTCAAGGTGACAGTCTCTCCTGCCATCTGTAACAAATGGATGGCTTCACTCAGAGGCTTCCCTTTCAAGCTGCTGCTATTGATGGCTAGGATTCGGTCTCCTATGTGGATCGCGCCAGTTCTGAAACACCAAATAATTATAGGAAAGGTAGAAATAATCCCTGAATGCTACTGAATAGAAATTCCCTGATATACTTTATTTATTCATAATAATAAAGACTTGAGGGCTTCCCTGGTGGCGCAGTGGTTGAGAGTCTGCCTGCCAATGCAGGGGACACGGGTTCGTGCCCTGGTCCAGGAAGATCCCACACGCCGCAGAGTGGCTGGGCCCATGAGCCATGGCCGCTGAGCCTGTGCTCCGCAACGGGAGAGGCCACAGCAGTGAGAGGCTCGCGTACCGCAAAAAAAAAAAGAGTTGGTAAGGGTCTCTAGAAGTCACTCCTTGCCTTCTCCTGAGCAATGTTACAAGATAACTGCGTCTGTTGTGAATTACTTTTTAGTTTCAAATAAAATCAGAAAAAATGTTTTAATTAGTATTTAAAATGGACTTGTGGGTTGTTTAAATTCCAGGAAAGCTGAGTCATTTGATGACCCTCTTAAAAATCCCAAGGAAACGAGCAAAGTGGGACAATCACTGTAGTGATGTTTAGCATGGAGCAGTCCTTTCTACAGACTTAGAAGTGTTGAACACAGTCAGCATCCCAGCTTACCAGAAGCAAGGTTTAGACACAAGACCCTGGTGTGGCAGGCCCCCCGCCACCCCCCAGTGGTGATTCCAAGAATTGAAAAAGGCTGAACTCAGGAATCAGTTTCGTTTTTTGGTTTTTTTTTTTTGCCGCACTGCGCGACTTGCAGGAGCTCAGTTCCCCGACCAGGGATCGAGCCTGTGTCGCCTGCAGTGGAAGCGTGGAGTCCTAACTACTGGACCGCCAGGGAAGTCCCAGGAATCAATTTGAATCCAACTCTGCCACCTACCAGCTGTGTGACCTGGGTACCTTATTTTCACCTCTCTAGGTGTCAGTTTCCTCATCACTAGAATGGGGATAGTCATCTCACAGGGAAGCTCTGAGGGCTAAATAGGAAAACACACGTAAAAGGGCTTAACATCCTGCTTGAAATGTGGAAAAAGAAAATTAATTTATTGAGCAATAGATAAACCTTTGATCTTTTCCCTTCTCGTCCCATTCTCACCCGATTCTGAACCAGCAGACTGGAATTTACGATTCTGATGTGCACCATATCTATCTTTGTTTGAAAGCACAGGATGGGGGAGGAGCAGACTCACAGCAGTCAAACTCAGGAAAGGTTTAAACACTCAGATCTCTCCACCTGGGTTGAAGGATGTAGAGTGGGAATCCCATATGCTAGCCTCTGGGGTGCTGGCTCACTTGAAATATCCTGAGTGAAGGAAGCCCAGCTCACAGCCTGCTTGTGACTGAGTGGTCCGACCCCAGGTTGCTTTGGGGTCGGTGGGCAGCGGTGCTGGGCAGCAGCAAGTGGGGCCACGGAGGTGAAACTGGGTCACACAGATTATGAGGGGCTGCCTAACAAGTCTACCGATGCATCTACTCTCAAGGAATTTTTTTTCCTTTAAAAAAAAAAAAAAGAGAGAGATCAATTCATTCTTCCATAAAGAGTCTCCAGGGAGTGCCCTGGAGGTCCAGTGGTTAGGACTCGGTGCTTTCACTAACGTGGCCTGGGTTCAATCCCTGGTCGGGGAACTAAGATCCCACAACTGTGTGACGGCACGGCCAAAAAAACCAACAGTCTCCAGTTTATGAAAGAGCCATGCTGTAAGCCATAGAACACTTGACCAGGAGGTTGCTGAATCAGGTCAATATTATCCTTTTCCTCATTGTCTAACAGAGAAACCTAGGACAGGGGGACACCTGAAGCATACCGTATCACAGGTGTCTCTGTTAATATCAGAATACGAAACTCCAACAGGGCAGCCTTTTTTGAGCTGCCTCGGTGCCCTCACCTGACAGATGAGGATGTTGGATGAGCTGATTTCTAAGGTATTTGCAGCTCCAAAATTCTGTGATGCTATATCTCTGTTTTACAAACCAGTGTCTTCAAGTGTCAGCATGAACAGTGTGTGTGCACTCCTGAGCTAGGTTACTGGAGGACAGATCAGGTTATGGGGTTTGGAATATGTCCTACAACGTGTCTTGGAAAGAAATACAGTAAACTGGGGGTGGGGTGCATGCCAATGGAGACAGATTGCCGAAGGAACAAATGGGCATTCCAAATTTCAAGATGTTATTAAGTCACTGCACTGTTTCCTGAAATCTTTGAAGACGAAGCTTCTGTCACCCTCTCAGCCGCTAAGCCCGGTACCTGTCAGGTAACAGAGGCTCAGGAAATGTTTGATGAATTGAATTGGACAAGCCTTTTAACCTCCTTGAACTTTTAGTCTCCTCTTCTCAACATGGACACCATATAAATTTACCTCTAGTCAATTGTGGTCGGTTTACACATTTCTGGAGACTAATATCAATGCTAAGCCCGGGACACTTTTAACTGCCTATAACATGCCCCTCAAGATCAAGTCAGAGCTCTGCCTGAGAGTTCTCAAGCTCTAAAATCAATCCTTTGTGCAGAGTTGAAAAAGTCAACAGATAACCAAGCAGGAGAGGGGAGCATGTTTTTATGTGGCTGTGAGGGAGGAAACCCATTTCAGACAGGTGATTGTAGAAGTTGCTTCGAATGTTACCTTTCAGCTAACCCTCCTTTGGTGAGGCTTGAAATGATAATAGGATCAAAAGGCTCTTCAGTTCCTGAAATCGTGATGCCAAGGGGCCCCCCGTAGCGCTTCAGCTCCACGGTGTAAATAATTGCTCCGGAACTTTCTTGCTCATCTGCAATAAATGCCAACGAGTCGTAATTGGTTTCTTCGGAAGAAGCAGAGTAAAAAGACACATATATTCACACATAAAACAAGAAATTCAAAACATCATCATCAAAGCACTGTGTCTCAGAAAATAATTATTTGGGGAAGTAGCATTTCCTCAGTAGGATATACCATTCTAATACAGGGATGTAGTTGTTACCAGTGTCAGGGAAGGGGTTCTCTGCCTGATGACTTATGTTTTAAATCTGTGAGCGAGCTTCCCAGCCGGCACTGCGGGCCCTTTAGACAATGTCCCTGCCTAGCACAGCGCTTGCCCAGCATTTTGTGAGTGTGCCACGAATATCCGTGGACTGAACACACCGCTGAGGAGGCGATATGGGTGGAGAGAGTCACGCAGTAAACAGAGACTGGGCTCCGCAATTCCTATTTTCAGGCTTTACAGGCAAGCTAACTCTCAATATAGAAAAGTTGATTTAACTCACGGTTGGAGCAAACTTTAACATATGCGTGGTTAAGTGGGGCTTGGAAATCTGGAATCTTTACCTATTGTTCCTCTGTGTCTTAAAATGTGAATCTTATTCACAAAATCTGTGAATCTTATTCACAAATACACAGATAGTAAAACAGACGTTTGAATGATTATCTGTCCGCTGTTCTTGAGACTAGGAGCCACGTAAGTTACATTTCAGTAGCACATGCCAGGTTGCCACACTCTCGTGAGCTAAGTTTCCCCATTTAATGTTCCTATGAAGGAAAACATTTGTGAGTGTGGTCTGCCTAAAGCATTGGCTTGAAAGATGTCATGGGACACCTTTCGCATGGCTGGGTATTTTGACTGCATCAAAGTTGCAAATATGCAGTCTCAGAATTCAAAGGGTTTTATTTGCTTATGACATGCTAAAAGTTCTTGAGCATTTCTTGCTTTATTCCTTGGGCCTGGGAGCTGTGAGTGGTTAAGGAGTTGTTCATTGCTGTACCTAAGGATACAATGAAATGGTCCAGTAGATACTTGAACAAAACAGTCAGTTTTTATAGTCAGGCTGTATCCCGGAGAAGCATTAATAGAGTCACATTTCTGCAATGAGCAGCTGTTCATTTATGATATGAGACCCTAAACTAAGGAGGAATAGAAAAGCTTGAATTAACAATTCAATGATCTGTGTGTGCGGTGAAGAATTATAATGAATGTAAAATGAAATGTCTATAGAGAAATGTAGGAAGCGATGTGTCCTTTCCTGCCAGCACTTACTTCACTTCTGGCCACAGATTGCGAGCTCTGGGACGTACCCATTGCCTCCACTCCCTCAGTGGAGGAAGAAGCAGCTCCGTACATAGAGAATAAAGACCATCTACCACACACTGGAATGCTTAAATCAACATCCTAGGGTATGAACATCTTCAACATTAGACTCAAATTTATACTGGCAGCTGAGAATCCTCCACATCAAGGCTTCGACGGCTCTGTTTCATGGTTTACACACTTCTTCCAGGGTTCTACTTTAGTTGTGGTCAACAGGCTGGTGACGGGCTGCCAAGCAGCTGCTGAGAGAAGCGCCAGGATGCAGAGTAACCAAAAATGGAGGGACAGTCAAAACTTTTTCTACACTGTGATAGACCATCACCTGTCAGAACTGGCGTTGACATAAATGAATAGGGTATTACAGGACAGATGACATGTAGTTTGCAGTCTGTGCCACCAACTATAGTCTGCATAAAATTCTAGGTGAGTCATTTGATTAGTAAACCTTGATATAGTTAAGTGTTAGTTACCGCTGGGCACTCTACTGGCCATTCAGCGTGGGTGTGTGCGCCAGTGGGAAGACCCTGCCCTTTTGTTGCCCTAAGTGTGAGCACTGCCTTGTCAATGGGCACCAAGCATTCTGGATGTGGCCATCAGCTCTTTATGGGAGTTGTGGGAAATGGCAGTTACCAAGTACATGGAACCCAGCTGCCCAGAACCCAGGAACCTGTGGGAAGCTTCAGTGGAAACTTTAGTCTAGATGAAAACAACCACTGGCCCATAGGAAGGTGAGCTGGGGTGCAGTCCCATTCACCAGGAGAAGGGGGAGAAATTGGTTCCAGCTAGCTCATCCTTCAGGTAACCCAGAGTGAGTGCCCTGTGTTATTTCTGGACAGTTTTGCAACTTGCACCTAAGATGACAAAATAACACCAGAATGGAGTACACTGGTTTAGGATGGTTTCAGGCCACTTTATGTAGGAACATTTTAAATTAGGCAGCTGAGGCGTCCCAATAACAAAAGGCAATTGTTAGGGACTCAATGAGTTTAAATAGTGGTGCGATGCAAACCAAGAAAATGGCTGTATATTAATGAAGAAGTGATGCTATATTTAGATTATGACAAAAATGTAGTTGATTTCTGATTCCTTCAACAAATAAAAAACTTGGAAACAAAAATGAGAATGGGTAAATTTAAGAGACGTTACAACCAAAAGCAATGAATACTTCTTTTTGGATCCTAATTCAAACCAACTGTGTTTTAAAAACCTGTCTACCCATGTATATGAAAACCAGGGAGATGGGAACATTGAGTACATATTTGAGGAGATTAAGAATTATTGCTAATATTTTGGGGCTTCCCTGGTGGCACAGTTAAGAATCTGCCTGCCAATGCTGGGGACACGGATTTGACCCCTGGTCCAGGAAGATCCCACATGCCGCAGAGCAACTAAGCCTGTGCGCCACAACTACTGAGCCTGTGCTCTAGAGTCCGAGAGCCACAACTACTGAAGCCCACGCACCTAGAGCCCATGCTCCGCAACAAGAGAAGCCACCGCAATGAGAAGCCTGTGCACTGCAGCGAGGAGTAGCCCCGGCTCGCCGCAACTAGAGAAAGCCCACGTGCGGCAACAAAGACCCAATGCGGCCAAAAATAAATAAACAAACAAACAAATAAATAAGTAAATAAATTTTAAAAAAGAATTATTGCTAATATTTAAAATTGTGATGATATTTAGTTATGTATTTTAGAAGTCTTTTATAAGAGTATTGTTTAGGGATACATTAATAATATTTGCAAGATGCAATGATATGATGTCTGGAATTTCTTCAGAATAATTCAGTGTGTGGGTGGGGTGCGGAAATTAGGGTGGGAGTAGATCTGAAGCAAGACTGATTCTAAGTTGCTAACTGTTGATGCTAGGTGATGTGGGCTGGTTCATTACACCATCTTTCTCTATTTTTAAATATATTTTCATAGTAATTTTTTAAAAAGAAAAAATATTAATTCCCTTAGAAAACCCTATGTGGATGCCTTGAGTAAAGACACATTTAATTAGTTTGGCTTCCGTACTCTCTTAGCTGACGACGGCTGCCTGTACACTGTCTTGTCCAGACCCCATGACCCATCTGCCCACCAGGCAGGGTTCCCAAAGCATCCTACTGCCATGTGCTCTTGAGGAGGCCCCATGTCAGCTCTGCCCAGTTGTTCACAGCAATGGTGTCTTCCTAAATTGTTTTCCTACTTCGGATCCAGACTTTGTCCCTCTCTCCCACATCTACTTTCACCAGTCTTGCCAACACTGAATTCCGTCTCTTTTCTTCCCAGAATATTCTGAAAGCATAAATCTGAACATGTCACTCTCTTCCTTGAAGCTTTCCATCAGGTCCCAGATTTCTGAAGAATAAAGGGCAACCCCTTGGCATGAACAGGGCTGGAGCCTCTGTCTTCCACTATCCTTTCCCATCCCAATCCAATCTAATTCTCTCCCCACTGAACGACCTGTGGTCCATTTAAAGACACTTTGTTCACATCTTTAACCTTGCACGTGTTACTCCCTGGAAGCAGACGTCTTTCCTCCGCCGGAGAATCTCTACTCTTCCTTTAAAACTTGGCTCAGATGTCTTATATCTCTGGAAGCCTTCCTGGCTCCTCAGCTGAGACTAGAGACCTTTCCAATGAGATCCTACAGCTCCTGTGTATTTTTCTAGTGTTTCTCAACTTCTTTAAAAAAAAATTATTGCCTCCTTTCCTCCCATCAAGGAGAAAAATTAAATTTAAATTCTCCCTAATGAGAGAAATTAAATACAAGGGAATAAGAGTCAGTCGGGTAGGGCTGAGCTTTGGAGGGTCACAAACTATTGTAACGTAATATCTAAGATTCTTTGCTCCCTGAGAACCAAATTTTATTTTTTTAAATTGAAGTGGAGTTGATTTACAATGTTGTGTTAGTTTCAGGTGTACAGCCAAGTGATTCAGTTACACATACATATGTATCTATTTTTTTCAGGTTCTTTTCCCTTACACCTGAGAACCAATTTTTGCCCCCATCTGGAATGCATGGTCTAGTTTATATGCTTTTCGCTCTATGTGTCTCCTTAATTAGAACAGGATCACCTTGAAAATTACGATTTTTTATATTCACATGCCCAGAGCCTAGAACTATGCCTGGCACCAAGGAGACTCCAGTAAATGCCTAAACAAATGAGCGAAAGGATAAGTGCCTGTTAGCAGGCAGTCACTGGGTCCTAGCTTTGTGAGTCACCCCTCCGGCTACTCCAAGGTCTAGATTCCTTCTCCAAGGTGATGCAGACCCAATCAGCCTCATTCAAAGAGTGAGAATAAAGCCTGGGCTGCCTGAGTTAGCTGCAGGCTGCACTTCCAAATCCATCTGCCTTCTCGGGCGTCGGCCCAACTGGCAGCGGTAAGGCCCTGCAGCTTGGGAGGAAGGTGATAACTGTCATTTACGCTCAGACCATTTTGGAGGTGGAAGCACTCCAAGACGCTGTCTCCTTGAGGCTGGTCCAGCTTAGAAAGGAGCAACTGAAGTGTTGAACCAGAAAAGAAACTTTGTGAGAAGGAAGAATGCAGGGTCACCAGGAAGTTGCAAAGTGAGCCTAAACAGATCTTAATGATATTACAAACAGCTTCTATATCACAACAGAAGGTTTACCACTATTAGCAAAAGAGGTGAAAGGAGCCAGACAATTTGTTTGTTCTGCTCAGCTCTAGTTAAGGAAATTAATGGGATCACGGAACAGATGCAAAATTGCAGCATTACTCATCTGCAATGTTATTTTCAAGCTTTTTTTTTTTTTTCCCGGTACGTAGGCCTCTCACCGTCGTGGCCTCTCCCATTGCAGAGCACAGGCTCCGGACGCGCAGGCTCAGCAGCCATGGCTCATGGGCCCAGCCGCTCAGCGGCATGTGGGATCTTCCCGGACCGGGGCACGAACCCGTATGCCCTGCATCGGCAGGCGGACTCTCAACCACTGTGCCACCAGGGAAGCCCGTTTTCAGGCTTCTTGAGTGCCGCCTATTTAACAAAATGAACTCTATCTGGCTTGACTCCATAATGGCAGCTGGATTTGGGAGGCTTGGATTTGGGAGGCTTGGATTTGGGAGGCTTGGATTTGGGAGAGGGTCTTTGGAATGCATAAATGTACAGGTCAATCAAAGTTCACTTCAACTAAAAGTGATGGAATTCATTTCACAGAGTATGGCTACATTTCTTGGAGGTGGACAGACCTGAGAAAATGAACCATTTAGAACAATACTCTCTACAACTGCCTTACTGTTGTGCCAGTAAGGCCAACCTTACTGGCCTTACCAAAGTCATGTTCCAAGGAGCTGCTGAGTGTTTAAGAGTAGAATTTGAATTTCCTTATGTAAGTGATCATTTATAAGTCTCCAAATTAGGTTGCCTTGTGACAGTGTTTCTTCAAGTGTAGTTCTGGGATGAGAAATTTTAGCAGTATCTGAGAACTTGTTAGAAATACCAATTCTCAGCTCTATCCCAGACCCGTAGGAATCTGAAACTCTGGAGGAAGAGCCCAGTCACCAGTGTTTTAACAAGCCCTCTGGGTGACTGTGATGCTGACTTGGTTTGAAAATCATTACTACTTTGAGATAAAGCAGAAAAAAGGGAAGAGTACTTTAAAAAAAAAAAATCTATCGGAGTTTCTTCTTGCAGCCAGCCTCTTGCCAAAACAACCCCTATCACTGTTCTTCGCACAGCCAGGATCATTCCTGGTTGCTTCGATGGGGGACTTCTGCTACTTCAACCTAGATTTGAGGGGAAAAAGCTGCTGCAAATGACTTAGCCGGCTTAACACGGATGAAGTGAAAAAAAAAAAAAGATGAAAGCCCAACTCTTTGAAGGGCAGATGATTTAACTGGTACTAATAAGGCTGTATTTGCATAAGACTCTATTTGAAATTGTGAAAAGGTAATTTGCTTCCGATGGGACAAGTTGCCGCCTGGAAATGTTTCTCAGCGCAGATCAGAGCCGGTGAAGGGAAAATACTGAATTTTTAGTCTCTACAAACATGCTACGTATTAGAAGCGAGGGGCTCTAAATCAAGAGAGAGGCCATTAGCGTCCGTATATTTGACTGGCACAAAGGCAGTGATACAAAGCGGACCCTTAGAAATTATTTGGGACAGACTTGGAAGCTTCCATGTATTTCTTCCCACAATTCCCCCAAATTCTCTCCTTTGCTTCAGGGTTCTTTCTCAGATCTCCAAACCCTCTCCTCTTCAGCTACGTTGGATCTAGATGCAGTCAAGATCTTATTTCAAGCAATAGATCTTACTTGCATCTCTGAGGGCCTGGGGATTAGGTAACAGCCATGGTTCTAGAGGCTTGGACCCAGACAAGCACCGACTGGCTGTACCCGATTTATGTTCCCCTGGTAACGAAAGATGACAGATGTACAAGCTCCTCTAGAGAGAATGGCCACTGAATATGGGGGGTGGGGGTTTTCCTACAATCCCAGGTGTTCCAAAAGATTTGGCCATAGTAAAATAAAGCTAAAATTAATTTTATTTATTTATTTATTTATTTGTGGTACGCAGGCCTCTCACTGCTGTGGCCTCTCCTGTCGCGGAGCACAGGCTCCGGACGCGCAGGCTCAGCGGCCATGGCTCACGGGCCCAGCCGCTCCGTGGCACATGGGATCCTCCCGGACCGGGGCACGAACCCGCGCCCCCTGCATCGGCAGGCGGACTCTCAACCACTGCGCCACCAGGGAAGCCCTAAAATTAATTTTAAAAGCATCCTAATAATGGCTGTTGATAGTCTGCATTCACTGGGCGTTACTTGGTGCCATTCATTGTTGCTGAGTGCTTAAATATCAATATATTGCCTCCTTTGATCCTTAAAACTGCCGCGTTCAGGACGCATTCAATGGACATTGCGGATGAGGGCACTGGTGCCCAGAGAAGTTAATTTTCCGAAGTTTCCCAGCTTGTCAGTTGTGAAGTCAGCCTAGTGTTCTTGGTCATTTTATTTTACTGCTTCCCCCAGCCAGCGCTAGAAACAGAGTTAATGCAGACTCTCTTGAATGCCTCTTCATTACTTCAGTAAGTGACTGCAACCAGTGGTCACAGACCAAATACCCTGGCCTCGTTCCCCTGCTTTTTGTCTTTTAATGGCTCCTCATTGGCTTCTGGGGTAAAGTTCAAATTTTTTAACATAGTTAGAAGGACCATAATGATCTGGCTTCAGTGTATCCATCTATTCACCCACTACTGAGTCCTTACACAAACTTTTTGCTTCAGCTATACCTGCTACTAGGATGTGCTGCTCTCTCTGACTTCCTTTGGCTCATACTTTTCCTCTGGTTAATTTTAACAACACCTCCCAAATACTTCCAAGACCAAGGTTGTCAGAAGCATTTCCTTGAGCTCCCCAGTCTCAAATGGGTGCCTTCCCGTTCTCTTAACGTTTTGTGCACACACCTAGAACATTCATAATACTGTTGATTATTTTCTTCTGTTTCTCCTATAACATGGTGACTGATTTAGGGGCAGAGATGGTGTGTCCTTTTTAATCTAAGAACTGGCAGTCCCTAGTACCTTCCAGACACTAAATAAATGCTGATGGCGTGACTGAATGAAAAACAAAGACTTTAACAACGTTTGAGAATAGTTCTACCATCTCCTTTAAAGTACAAGGCAGAGCAATAAAATTATTGTAGCTGGAAGACAGGCTTACATTTTGAAGCAATGTCTGTTAAACTCAATTCCAGTATTACTAGCTTAGGAAACCAAGTTATATCAAGTATGGTTATAAACTTTCTGTAACTGATCAGAGAACCAAGGATCGAGAGGAGCAGACACTTAAGGAAAGAACTGGAAGACTCCTGAAGTCTACTGGTACAGAAAGTCCAATATTAGTATAAGCAATATTTTAGGGAGTGACGCATACATACCGAGTATTATCATTCTAAAATACAGAGACAAAGGATGGCAACAATTTAAATCACCAGCTTAATTTCAGATTAAGCAAGGTATCAAACTTCCAAAATCAGTGACTGTTGTCATGAGTAATGCTTATTTTCCACTCATTTATATCTTGACCAAGGATCAGAACTAATGTGGGGAAAGGCATGTCAGGATGCAATAATAAAAAAAATAGTTCCCAGTTACTGAATACTGATTGTGCCAGGAAATCTCTCTCTCAACAAGCTACAACAGCTCCCCGAGGTGGGTATTATTTTGTGCACATTACTGAAAATGGTACTGAATCTCAGGCAGGTTAAGTAACTTGCCCAAACTGACACAGCTCAAATGTGGTAGAGCTGGATTTAAAAGTGTGTGCTCTGGGCTTCCCTGGTGGCGCAGTGGTTGAGAGTCCGCCTGCCGATGCAGGGGACACGGGTTCGTGCCCTGGTCCGGGAGGATCCCACATGCCGCGGAGCGGCTGGGCCCATGAGCCATGGCCGCTGGGCCTGCGCGTCCGGAGTCTGTGCTCCGCAGCGGGAGAGGCCACAGCAGTGAGAGGCTCGCGTACCGCAAAAAAAAAAAAAAAAAAAAAAAAGTGTGTTCTCTTTATGTCTACATAGTTGGCCTTGAACTAGTCTATATCCAGGTTTTACATTTTGAATAATCCCTCCCCTTGCTTCGCTCTGAATAAAAAAGGATTCAGTTACTCAAATTATACTTATATTCTCATGGGGGAAGAGGATACAGAAACACTCAAATTCTTCCAAATCGATGATCAGATGATAATTTTCAAATAATGGTCTGTTATAAAAATGTGTCTAAGTGGGTGTATATTTTAATATGACAACTTGAGAAAATCTGGTTTGGGTAAATATGTCTCTTGCACCTATATTTACAGTCTTATTTTGGGGAGGTGCATGGTTTTCAATGGAAGGATTTAGGATTTTAAAAACTGGACCTCTTAAAATTAGAAAAAAAAAACCCTAACAAGCATGATCATTACCATAGTATTAGGCATAGGGATTGTAGGGGGAAGGGTCTAAAGGGGAAAAATGAGCCAAAGGAAAGAAGCAACTGAAAGTAAGATCTGGCTCTCCAAGCGCTCAGCTGTTGTTTCTGAAACTCCCCCCAGTGTGTCTGCACAGCCTGGCTTTGGAACTGGGAACATCGCCAACCACGAGCACCATACATATTCATCTCTGGCTTGGCTTCTTCACTCTGCAAGGAAGATAGCTGAGATCTGCTTAGTTTGGCCAATCATGCAAAATGGGTTTCTCCACAGGGCTTTGCCTCTTTACTAGGACAGAACCCCGTCTGACGCTGGAGGCTTTATGCTTCTTTTAAAATAAATCCCCCCCAAAAAATGCATGCTTTTTAGGAGAGAAATGCAAGTGTTGGTGTGGAAAATCAGTTGCTTGGGAAACAACTAGTAGAAATCTATGCATATTTTTAAACGTTCATTATAAAGTATACTCGGATATAATCATCTTTACCAGCTGTACTGATGGATGTAACTACCAACTTGTTTTGACTTTGAATAGGAATCATAAACACAAGGCTTGACATGACCATGAACTCTGGATCTAGAGGATTAGATTCCAGGAGATACCAGGACATTGACAACTGCTCATTATTGGTTGGGATGAAACTATATTCAGTAGAAACTCTCTTAATCAATCTCCCTTTAACCAATTTACTGGATTAATTGTGACTCTCCATCCTCTTTGTAAAATATACTGACCAATGCCATTGAATGTTCCAGAATAATAGGTTTCCCTCTGCAGTACCCCGTGTACCTCTGTTCCTGCTACCAATTGAGTCAAAAGCTTAAAAGTTTAGAGTCAATTATGATTATTTCCAATCCTGCTTATGCCAGTTGTACTTGTTATTGTAACGACGTAATTTAATGAATCTTACATAACCTATGAAATATGAGTATATTGGATCTATGAAAAAATCAAATGCTTTGGAAAGATTCAATAAGGGGGATTATTAGGCAAGAAATCAACAGTTAATTACACAGAGGAAAAACTTGAAAACATTGGGGAAATAAAAATCTAGATGGAGTAAGCATTCAGATTGCTTTAAATTATTTAAATTCTCACTGCATTAAAGCAAAACAACACACAAAAACCAAACCTGGAAATCATAAACTGTATATTATGGGTATGACTTAGGCAAACAAGTCAAAAGGCTTGTAACTACAATCAGCAGAAAGTGTTGGCTTCACCCATAAGATCGGTACATTTTTAAGTTAAATGTTTATGTTATAGATATATGTTACTTTCTATAAATCCCCACATTAGTTGACTCTTTCAATTCATGAACTTTTTTCAGTTAGCTTGGGTTCTTATCAAAATCAGATAAAAGGGCGTCTGCTGCGGGGCTACTCAGATTGCTGGGTCTTGGCCCACAGCAGCATCATGATGAAGTTTGTTAGAAATGACAGTCTCAGGCCCCACCTAGGGTGAGCGCTCAGGAACTGTGTTTTAACTGAGCTCTTCCGGTGATTCTGAGGCCTTCTCAAGTTTGAGAGGCACCGCTCTCCTGTTTTCGCACATAACTGGAAGCACTAACAATGGATACAGCCCTTTTAGAAAGCAACATGGTACAAGACTCATCCGAAATCATAAAAATTCCCTTTTTATTTTGACTCAGTCACCCTACTTTTAGGAATATTTCCTAAGGAAATAATTCAAAAGAAAAAAAGTTGAATAAAGATATCCACGCATAAAAATATCGGTTATTGTGCCACCTACAGTAATAAAACAACTGGGAGCAATCTAAGTAAGAAGAAAAGAATGGTAAATACATTACGGGCAGTAAATTCAAATGATAGCTATTAAGGGTTTGTAAAATGGTAACATGTTTATAAAGCTAAGGAAAAAAGAGAACACGCACTGTGGTTATAATTACGTAACATAATATCAACTAGAAAATGACCAGTTCTATTGTATTAGGGTGGTATCAGGTGATGATTAAGTTTTCATCTTTAAAGTTATTTTAATGTAGCTATAATGTTTATATAATGAAAATATCTTAATTATACCATTTAAAAGCACCATTATTTAAAATTCATACTACACTCTCAACGCCCAATTTAAAGATCCTCTTAACTACAAAAAACACTGCTGCCATGTCACTAGCCAGCTGTTGTATGTAAAACACCAAGATCTAATATCTTTGGTGACAGACGGGCAGTTAGAGAAATCAGTCTTCACTAAGGAGGTTATCAATACCTGAATTATCTTCATCTTTGCGGATTTTCAGCTTCACCAAGTCTTCACACTGCTGAAGGATCTGAACTGCATCTTCCATGGAACAGTTGTCCAGCCTGATGTTATCTATGGCAAGTAATTTATCCCCAAGTTCCAGGGTTCCCGTTCTGATAGTAAAGGCATAGCAAATGCATGATTAATGATGAGCACTTGACCAGGCCATTTAAGAGGCATTTAGCACAGAGCAGCATTATGGTAGCCTTTAGAAGAAATAAGATTCTTCAACTTTTAAAACTGCATTTTATTGACAAATCCCCTTTCTCCAGTCTTAATTTGGATGGCTGCCGTGACATTAAATTGCAGAGTATTAAAAAATATTTTTCTTCTGCTTTCTTCAATTAGACCAGGACAACCATATAAGCGTCACTCAGGAATTCTAAGGTTTCCAGGAAGGGGGGTAATGGGCCCAGGTTTCCACAGCCCGGGTGTCCTTATGCTTCTCCAGATTGTTGCACCACTTTTGGTCCTTGGCAGTCCAGATACTAGGAGAGGATACAGGGAGTGAGGTGAGTCAAGGTGGGATGGCCTTAGGGGAGGTCTGAGTCCTGGTGTCTCTGCTCTTTCCACCTGCACTGGGGAACTCACTATGGCTGCAGTAGGGAGAAAAGGGGAATTGGATGCTATCTGGAAGGTGGCCATTGAGAGTCTAATACTGGTTACGGACTGCTTCAGGTCTTGAAAGTTTTTAAAGGTCCATCATGAAATGAGAAAAACAATGAGAAGGTATATGTGCTTGCAGGTGCTTCTGTATGTATATGCACACATATCTGTAAGGAAGGTTATGTTTTGGTAAGAACCATCCTTTATGCATTCTGTCTGTGACCGAGATTGCTAATTGCTTCCCAGAATCCATTCTCCCTTCCTTCTTCTGGGTCATCCCCTAAAGATACACACCCCAGACTCTTTCTGCACCACCCCACCTCCCTTCTATGGCTGGAAAATCACAATGACTGGAGAAACTGGAGAGGACGGCAGAGCTGCTTCTCCAGCCCTGCGTTGCCTGTCTACCTCCCAACTGCTGTATGAGAGACAAACTTCTGTCTTGTTGGATCCACTCCGTTTATGTCTCCTTGTCACAGTATCTGAGCCTATACCTATATACCTAAGTTCATACAATGTCCTTCCTACTTTTTGAGTGTTAAAATATTTCTTTAATGAAATGACTGTGATAACAGATGGGATTTTTTAAGTCCTTAACTGGAAAATAAAAAGAAAGTTAACAGTCTTACATCAATATTCCTAATCACTTAAAAATATTTTTGATCTGTGAAATTGAAAGTTTGAGGCTCCCTGATTTTTGTGGTCTATGAACCAAATAGGATACATAAACACTGTTTAAGGCTCAAGGACCTGGCTTGACTAGGGAGGACATCCTGGCATCTAGCAAAACTCTCCCCTAAGCTATTATCTCCATGTGGGGTGACTCTCATCATTGGGGCCACTTTCAGTTTTTTAGCGGGAAAAATGAAGGATGGAAGATGATCAGTGAAGGAGAGGCTATGTTGGACTCATGAATGACCCTAAAAAACATTTTCATGTGATTGTTGTCTGCACTGGGTGCAGAAATAAACTGACACCGGGGGAGAGCTCTACATAGTCATTGACATTAGGGATGTCAAAAATATAATCGATTAATCGTGATTGCCTGGAAAATATTGAGAATACCATGACCTATTAGCAAGGTTGTCTTGGGTGTGGAAGAGGTCATTTCTGCTGTAATTAAGAAATACCTTGGGATGAATCAGTAAATCCATCTTTCTTACCTGTGTGCCACACTGCCTTTCTTGATATCTGATATGACCAGGGGGTCTCCTGGTTTTCTACTGGATGGTGCTGTAATAATGAAGATACAATAGTCACATCTTTATATCCACAATTCACCCACTACTGTACAGGTCTCACTGTATAGCAGCCATTAATGCAAGTACAGTTTGTATGCAAAGCAAAGAGAATCAGCAAATGAATTTAAAAATGCACATATTACCCCTTCTTGATATAAAAATGTTTGTGTTAAAGTACTCATAAACTTGAAAACTAAAGCAAAGTTATTTTAAATCTGCAATTGAAGAAAGCAATTGAAAAGCTGCCCATCTGGATTAAATCTATTTCAATCTGTGATTCTCAAGAGACGGAGGTGAAGAGTGAATAGTCCAACAGAGAAGTGTATTAAAAGCAATCAGGGGCTCCCCTTAGTGGTACTTACATGTGATCCCTTCTCCTACCCATTCTTTCACTCCTTACCAGTGAGGAGACACCACTCTTCATGGGATCCTGCCATATTACTCAAGTGTACTGGGTGGGAAAGTGGATGAGAATCACTAATGTAAGTTTTTTTTTTCCCCAGAAGGATATCTTTTACTAGATAGACTGCAAATATTAAAATTTTGCTCACAAATTCATACCTAGAATGCTCTGAAATATTCAGAAATCTGACTGATGCTATTTATTTATACTTATATATATTCATATTTAAACATGTACATGTAACTTTTATTGAGTTTATAGATAAATCTATTATCCTGCACAGGGGTCAGTTTTGGGCTTTATAAATTTTCTTAGGAATATTTCCCTTTGGTGATAATGGAATAATAATAATGAAAAGCCATTAGCAATGAGTCTACTTAGACTTAATCCTCAAAATGAACTATAGTCCATATTTAAGTACAAAAATATCATCTTGACCTAGAAAGTTTACATTTAATTTAGGAGTTCAATAATTAAAATGAACATACCAACATTTATAAACAACAATTTGCCTCCAATAGGAGACGTTTTACCAACCTGAAGCCTGGAGTGATTTCTTTTTAAGGATCATTAAAAGGCGCCTAATGTAAGATTTTATTATAAACAGTCTGATCACCCCATAATAATCACAGAACCATATCATATCCCATAATCCCATTTGAATCCCAGGAAAATGTTTATGCACAAGAACAGATGGTTTAATATCGCAACACATCATTGAAAGAAAAAGCAAACACATATACCAATACCTTACCCACCGAGTTAGTCCACAGTAAATGTTAATGGGACTTCATCCAATCACTATTCTTAGCTTCTAGCAAAGAATGCAAAACATTCTGTTCACTACAATTAATTCATAATTTAAACCTCCACTCAGTGATTTGATATAATTCCACTACAGAAATATAAACATCCAGCGGTTTTACTCATATTACATTTCAGAACAGCAAATCGTTCTGGGCACAGGGCACAAAAACAAAAACTTTGTTATAATCAGCAAATACAACTTTCCTAGCATCTGCCAATAACTTTACACGATATTTTCCCAAGCTTTAGTAACCATCACAGAGCACTCAATGTTTCCCTTGGTTTTTTAAAAAATTCATTTTCCATTGAAATGGACTAAAACAAAACAGTATAGGCAACGAAATACATCAAACCCATCTCTGTCACCCTTCTAACAGAGGAAAATAACACTGTGACCTCTGGACAAACCCACACAGCTTTGCAGAGGGGTGTGAAACTTCTAATGGTCTACAGACATGTATGGTGCCCATTTCATGTTTACTACATTCTTCTCTTTCTCCTTTAATCAAGTCCATACTTGAGGTTTGAAAGGTTCATCAGGGTGGATGCCCACTGGAGTGATGAAGTTGAGCCCAGAAGTTGAGCTCCTGACACTATCACTACCATGCTTACCAGGCACATTAAATGTGGCCATGCCTTTCGGGCTTTGAGGGCTCAGTCATGGTTTGCACACCCTGGCACCATGTTTTATTTTATTTTTCTTTAAAAAAATTTTTAATTGAAGTATAGTTGAGTTACAATGTTATGTTAATTTCTGCTGTACAGCAAAGTGACTCAGTTATACATATATATACGTTCTTTCTTTATATTCTTTTCCATTATGGATTAGCATAGGATATTGAATATAGTTCTCCGTGCTATACAGTAGGAACTTGGGGTTGTTTATCCATTCTATATATAATAGTTTACATCTGCTAACCCCAACTTCCCAATCCATCCCTCCCCCACTCCCCTTCCCCTTGACAACCACAACTCTGTTCTCTATATCTGAGTCGTTTCTGTTTCATAAATAAGTGCATTTGTGTCATATTTTAGATTCCACACATAAGTGATATTATATGTTATTTGTCTTTCTCTTTCTGACTTACTTCATTTAGTATGATAATCTCTAGGTCCATCCATGTTGCTGCAAATGGCATTATTTCATTCTTTTTTATGGCCGAGTAGTATTTCATTGTATATATGTACCACATCTTCTTTATTCATTCATTTGTCGATGGACATTTAGATTGTTTCCATGTCTTAGCTATTGTGAATAGACCTAGCACCATGTTTTTTTTAGCCTATATTATTTATTTATTAACATCTTTATTGGGGTATAATTGCTTTACAATAGTGTGTTAGTTTCTGCTTTATAACAAAGTGAATCAGCTCTACATATACATATGTTCCCATATCTCCTCCCTCTTGCGTTTCCCTCCCACCCTCCCTATCCCACCCCTCTAGGTGGACACAAAGCACCGAGCTGATCTCCCTGTGCTATGCAGCTGCTTCCCACTAGCTAGCTATTTTACATTTGGTAGTGTATATATTTCCATGCCACTCTCTCACTTTGTCCCAGCTTACCCTTCCCCCTCCCTGTGTCCTCAAGTCCATTCTCTACGTTCACGTCTTTATTCCCGTCCTGCCCCTAGGCTCTTGAGAACCTTTTTTTTTTTTTAGATTCCATATATATGTGTTGGCATACGGTATTTATTTTTCTCTTTCTGACTTACTTCACTCTGTATGACAGGCTCTAGGTCCATCCACCTCACTACAAATAACTCAATTTCGTTTCTTTTTATGGCTGAGTAATATTCCACTGTATATATGTGCCACATCTTTATCCATTCATTTGTCGATGGACACTTAGGTTAGCACCATGTTTTGAGTCTTCTCTGAGGAAGGTACAAACCAAGCATGCTTTGCTTGACTTGTAGTGCTTTAAAAAATTAGTTGCCAACATTTAAAAAGTAGTAGATTTCATACAGATGTACAGCTTCTTTTAAAAAGTTAGAGAGGCAATATGGTATAGTGATGAAGAGGCAGCCAGATGCTTGGGTTCCAAATCCTGCCTCTTCCACATATAAGCCGTGTATGCCTGAGCACATAGTGTTCAGACACCTTAGTTTCCTGGTCTGTGAAACGGTGGTAAAGAACAACAGTGCTGATCTCATACAGTTTTTGTTGTAAGGATTGAATTTTTCTATGTAAAGTGACTGAAGCAGTGCGCATACAATACAGTACATAAGTGTTTATTATGATGATTATCCAGCAACATTGGACTCACTTTCCCACTCTCTCCTTCAGATGGAGCCTTCCGTCTCTAATTTGCCACTGTCCTCATTGGAAGGATCTCACTTCCTGACTTGCCTCACCTCCGAGGGCTTTGTGACCCTTTGAGTGAGAATACATTAGCACTTGCTCAGTGCTTTGAATTCGCTTGGAGTTCTCCATTGAACTGTGAAATCCACTGAACTGAAGTTCACAGAGCCATCCATCGAACACATACTCATTGAACACCAACTATGAGCTAGGCACGTCTGCTCTGGGCACTGGCCATGAAATCCTGGAGAAAAGCTGGATAAAAAGGGGAGATGGGGGGACTTCCCTGGTGGTCCAGTGGCTAAGACTCCACACCCCCAATGCAGGGGGCCCGGGTTCGATCCCTGGTCAGGGAACTAGATCCCACATGCCGCAACTAAGAGTTTGCATGCCGCAACTAAAAAAAGAAAAAATCTCGCATGCTGCCTCTTTCTGTTATGAAAGATGAGAAGTCAGTTCTCTTCCGCCTCTACATCACCACCATATTCAGACACAGTTCTTGTTCCCCCATTCTTCCAATACAGTTTTGTCATTTTTGTAAAATCAATATTTAGCATTTACTTTAGTATGACTGCAAACAGTATTAGAAGACAAGCCATGTTGCATGGCATGATTACCTGCCTTTTCTACAGGATATATTTTCTGTTGTCTTGATGTCTTTGTTGGCTTAATTTTCTTGTGTTTACCATGAATTCAACTCCTCAGATCTGTAATCTCTCAACATGTTATATCATATCAAGAATTCTATTAGAGGTTTCCAACCCATCTGGAACGTTTGTTTTCTAGGGTTACTACCCAGACCTTGGGAATTTCCTTCCCACAGACCCTGGGAACCCAGAGTTTCTTTTCATTCCTGTTAAATTAATTAAAGAAGGAGGCCATTAGACTGAGGTGGCTCTAATGCTGTGGTAGCCCAAGGAAGCCAACCAAAATCTAAGCTTTTACAAGGTTATGAAATCAAAATACTAAGGACAACCAGTCACAAACAGCCAACTAGGCTTTAAGTTACAGCGAGTTAAATAATTTCCTTTCTTTGCCTCTGCTCTTCCTATATCTGTCTCTCCCCAGACTCCTGTTGGGGGAGCATTCCTAACGACTTCTGGTTTGGTGCTGCCAGATGTGAATCCATTTTTTTGCTCAAATAAACTCTTAAAATGTTTAATATGCCTCAGTTTACCTCTTAACACTCTCTCTTGCATCCTTCCTGGCTTTACTCTCTTTTGGTGGTTGGTACACGTTCTCTGACAGCTTCCCAAGGCAGAGTGCATGCGAGGAGAGTATTCTGAATTCTTGCATAGTTGTCTTTCTTTTACTTCCACCTTTGCTAGATGGAGAATTCTAGGCTGGAAATTTCTTTTCCCTCAGAATTTTGAAGGCACTCTTCCATTGGTTTCTAGACTCCAGAACTGCTATTTGTTGAGAAGCCTGACGCCATTCTGATTACTCGGTTATTATTTGTGTTCTGATACACTGTGTGAAAACTGCCCACCCCCACTGGAAGCCTGTAGGATTGTCTTTTTCTCCCAGTTTTCAAATCTCATGATGACGTGCCTTGGTGTGGGTCTGTTTTCATCCACAGCTCATGGACCCATACATCTGGAAACTTATATCCATCAATTCTAGGAAATTTATGAAAATATATCCTTGATGCTTTTCTCTCCTCTTTCTTTTTGTAACGTCTATTATTTGGATATTGTGTTATTTGGATTCGTATAATTTTCCTATTTAGTCTAGATTCTTCATTTATTTATTTGTTGTTTTGTCCTAATTTCTAGAAATCTTCCTCAACATTTTTTCCAGTATTTCTGTCGAACTCCTTCATTTCTGCCATATTCTTACTTTTCAAGAGCTCTTTGTTCCCCACTGGAGGCTACTGTGTAATAGTATTCAGGGCCTCCCACCCAGGGATACAAATGATGTTAATGATCTTTTTTTTTTTCTTTTTAAAGTTTTCTTCTTCCTGCATGTGCTGTTTCTGTTTTTTTCTTTGTTTTTGGTGATAGTCTTGCATCTTAGATTCTTTCCTCCAAGTGCCTGTGTTTTTCTTAGCTGTCTGTTCACATCAAAGATGGCTCTCCAAAGTAGCTGTTTGAAAGCTTGGTACCCGTGAGTGGGGCTCCTGGATTACGGTCGTCACTGTATAGTTCAGGCCAGACTGCTTCTGTATAGTTCAGTGCCAGATGGCACTGATTCTTCCTCCAGCTCGGAGGGGATTAAACCTGGATACCTGGCTTCTTTGAGCTTCTGTGAAAAGACCAGCAGCCTCCTCATTCAGTGTCTCACTGAATCTCTGCTTTCAGAGCTGGACTGGTACACTCAGCTGTGCCCTCCCAATCCAGAGACCCTCCCTTTCACGTTTTCCAGAGGATAAAACTAGGCTCTGCCAGGAAGGGGAGGGGTGCTTGGTGGTTCTGAGTTGGGGAAGGCATCTGAGGGACTCATTCATTCTTAACAGACTTTCAACCAATCCCCCTGTGTTCGTACTCTCCCATCACTTTTTTTTTTTTTTTTTTTGGCGGTACGCGGGCCTCTCACTGTTGTGGCCTCTCCCGTTGCGGAGCACAGGCTCCGGACGCGCAGACTCAGCAGCCATGGCTCACGGGCCCAACCGCTCCGCGGCATGTGGGACCTTCCCGGACCTGGGCACGAACCCGTGTCCTCTGCATCGGCGGGCGGACTCTCAACCACTGGGCCACCAGGGAAGCCCTCTCCCATCACTCTTGCTTCCAGAAGTTCCTGATTCTACCTCTCTGACTTGCTGGGAGTTTAGGATGCACATCAGGCTGTCAGCTTTCCACTCTGCTTCTTTAAATTAATCTTTCTCCATCTTCTTTGCCACTTCCAAATTTGGTTGTTGTTATCTATTTTTCTTTTCCTCTTCTCCTTATGAGTTTCTGCCTCCTGAAAAATCTTATACTGTCATTTTAAAATGGGGGTTTGGGGTAGGAGCAGGGCTAAAGGCATGTTTTCAAGCTAGCATCTTTTGACTCACGAAGCTTTAAAATCACTGGTCGTCTGTCACTGTCAGAAACTGGTTCTCACAGTGAATTTGGATTCTTTTCTTCTCAAACAGTTGTTGGAAGAGGTAGAAAATGACAGTCCCTATCTTTTGTTTAAAACACTTTTTCTGTATCTGAAGACGGGTGAAATCTTCTGCAGTGTGAAGCTAATTAAATGTGAATCATTCCAAGAACATTCTATAATGTCTAGCCGTTCATGGAACTTACTCTGCTAGTCAAGGTACTTTGCTCAAAGGGCCTGATAAACTGTCCAAACTACACTGGAGAAGCACACACACACACACACACACACACACATACACACTCACTCACTCACTCACGCAATCATTCAGTTTTACTTTCATTGTAACCATATAAATATGTGCGTGTGTATACACACACACACACACACACACACACACACACACACACACACACACACACACACACATATACATATATACTACCTGGCAAGTAAAACTGGTTATTTGATTTGAAATGGACCAGTGAGTAGAGTTTTTATTGCAAAGTTGGCAAAAAACCATGAACACATTTCTCTTCTAAATACGTTTAAGACTTAAGGCGAAAATGACAGATTTGTTGTTCTTGTTATAAAGAATGCTTTATGATTTTACAAAAAATAAAGCAGGCCTTTGTTCCTGAAGACAATTCAGTCACAACTAAAAAGGAAAGCCAATAAATTAACTGCACTCACAAAATGCTGTCTCTTGCTTTTCTAATATAGGATCTGGGAAGATTCATCAATCAGATGGTGACAGGGATGAGTGTTAACACGAACACAGCCAGTGTTAAGTCAGACAGAAAGGGTTTGAATCCCTGCACGGCCTTTTATTAGCTCTGGGTCTTTGGGCAGCTTATCCAGCTGTGTAAAATGGGCACAGATGTTATAGGGCCACTTTCAGGATTAAATGAGAAAACACATATAAACTGCTTAGTGCCATGCACGGTACAAAGTAGATAAAACTCCCTTGTAATAAAACCTCCAAAGAAAACTTCGATACCAAAAGATCTTTACGGACAACTACACGTTGCAGAGACAAGCACAGTTCTCTGACTTGAAAGGCAGGTGAGCTGCATTGGAGGGTATGGGCTCTGGTTTCTGACTGGCTGAGGTGTCAGAGCTTCAGGATGCTGCTTCTTGTCCCAAACTGCATCCTTCTGCTAGGCTGTTCTACTTTATTTGCTATAATAAATTACTTCATATCATAGCAATAAAATCTATAAAAGTAATGCCTGATGCTAATGTGCTATGAATGTCTCATCAGGAACTTATGAAAATTAGTCTAAAACTGCTCACCACATCCAAAATCAGAGGGACTCATTTCTCAGTCAATTAGGTATGAAGAGTGAGTCTTAAGCCAAGCGTGAAGGCTCTGATGGTACGCTTCCCGAGGTGGAGGCCTATTTCTCACTACTCAGAGCTTTCACAAGATGAAGATACAGAAAGAGGACTTTGTATAAAGATAGTGAGATCATTAGAGAAATGCAAATCAAAACTGCAATGAGATATCATCTCACACTGGTCAGAATGGCCATCATCAAAAAATCTACAAACAATAAATGCTGGAGGGGGTGTGGAGAAAAGGGAACACTCTTGCACTGCTGGTGGGAATGTAAATTGGTACAGCCACTATGGAGAACAGTATGGAGGTTCCTTAAAAAACTACAAATAGAACTACCATATGACCCAGCAATCCCACTACTGGGCATATACCCTGAGAAAACCATAATTCAAAAAGAGTCATGTACCAAAATGTTCATTGCAGCTCTATTTACAATAGTCCGGAGATGGAAACAACCTAAGTGCCCATCATAGGATGAATGGATAAAGAAGATGTGGCACATATATACAATGGAATATTACTCAGCCATAAAAAGAAACGAAATTGAGCTATTTGTAATGAGGTGGATAGACCTAGAGTCTGTCATACAGAGTGAAGTAAGTCAGAAAGAGAGAGACAAATACCGTATGTTAACACATATATATGGAATTTAAGGGGAAAAAATGTCATGAAAAACCTAGGGGTGAAACAGGAATAAAGACACAGACTTACTCGAGAATGGACTTGAGGCTATGGGGAGGGGGAAGGGTAAACGGTGACAAAGCGAGAGAGAGGCATGGACATGTATACACTACCAAACGTAAAACAGATAGCTAGTGGGAAGCAGCCACATAGCACAGGGAGATCAGCTCGGTGCTTTGTGACCAGTTAGAGGGGTGGGATAGGGAGGGTGGGAGGGAGGGAGACACAAGAGGGAAGAGATATGGGAACATATGTATAACTGATTCACTTTGTTATAAAGCAGAAACTAACACACCATTGTAAAGCAATTATACTCCAATAAAGATGTACAAAAAAAAAAAGATAGAAACATTCATAAACCCCTGTAGTGCCTCAGTTTCCCTAACAGTACCTGTGTGTGTATGAGTGAGAAGAGGGTCCTTTGATTTCCTACTTAGGTAGGATAATTACGATTGGCACTAAATTTTGTGGGGTAGAGCCTTGCTTAAAATATTTCATGAGGCTCTATGTGGAAAATAAATATCGATCATTATAATAATTAACATTCATTACGGTTCACAAGGTGTTCTGGGCACCTTACATACACTAACTCATCTAATTTTCTCAACAATGCTACAAAGAAGGTAATGAGCACGCCATTTTATAGACAAGGAAACTCAGTACAGAGAGGTCAAGAGAGTTGGGAAGTGGGGCAGTCTGGGCTCTGAGTCCTTGCTCTTCATCATTTTCCAAGTTCATGCTTCTTCAGTTCATGCAATAGACTTTGCACAAGCATCTATATTCCTCATCGCCCTCAGAGGCTCATTTCCTGGAGGGCACGCTGGTTAGAAGAACATTGTTTACAGACTCCTCATCCACTCCTTCAACAAAGACAGGGATTAAACAAGCATCTTGTATGTGCCAGGAACTGTGCTAGACCTCAGGAATCTACTATTTTGTAACAATGAAAATGGATTCTGTTTTTTTTTTTTTCTTTAGCAAATTCTGCTTTCTCAACCGGCAAAATATGAGTATTTTCCACGAGGAGACACAAACTCAGGATGGTGAGGATTAGTTGTGTAAATGGAGCTGGAGCTCTAGAAGGACTGACAGGCATGTTTGATGAGCTTACGTATCATTTCTCCATCCGGGTATGGCACAAAACTTTTAGCTTCCATGAAAAGCTTTACTTTACAGCTGGCTAAAATTCAAGCAGTTTTGTGGGGTTTGGGGATAGTTTCCATGATTGGTATTAAAATCAGTTTTAGTACATATGTAACATCATCATAAAGCATAATTTTATATGATTCTTTATGTGAATAAAATATTTTGCAGTTGTGTATACATGGCCACACTTGAAACAAACTGAACATATAAATACTGACTTTGAAAAAGGAATCTATCACAGGATTAGTTTTTAAAGGGATACTCTCCTTTATAGTTAAATTACATTTTTATGTATATTAATCTTTAAGAATAAATCTATTGCGAGTTGCCATTTGATCCTGCAATCCCACTCCTGAGCATATATCTGGACAAAGCTATAATTCACAAAGATACATGCACCCCTAGGTTCATAGCAGCACTATTTACAATAACCAAGGTGTGGAAACAACCTAAATGTCCATGGACTGATGAATGGATAAAGAAGATATGGTGTGTATATATATATATATATATATATATATATATATATATATACACACACATACAATGGAATATTACTCAGCCATAAAAAAGAATGAAATAATGCCATTTGCAGCTATGTACATGGACAGACCTAGAGATGATCATACTAAGTGCAGTAAGTCCGAAAGAGAAAGACACATACCATATGATATCGCTTATATGTGGAATCTGAAATATGACACAAATGAACTTATCTATGAAACAGAAAGAGACTCACAGACATAGAGAACAGACTTGTGGTTGCCAAGGGGGAGGGGAATGGGGAAGGGAAGGATTGGGAGTTTGGGATTAGCAGATGCAAACTATTATCTATAGAATGGATAAACAAGTAGGTCCTACTGTATAGCACAGGCAACTATATTCAATATCCTGTGATAAACCATAATGGAAAATAAAATAAATAAAACTGCTTTTCAAATAAAAAAGAATAAATCTATTGCATTAAAAAAGACCATCCTCTTAAGTAAAATTTGAGAGTAAAATTACAGTGTGGCAAACTGTGTGGTAAGAGAAGCTTCCGAGGAATAGGGGTCTTCTGTAGATGCACCAGTAGTAAGCATTTCTAAGGACTCAAAACTTAGTATTGGGCCATGGCACTCAGAGTGTCTTTACTGAATGGAGGCAGGAGGAAGAAAGAATGGGGTGGAAGCAGGGTCTCTGCGTGCAGCCAGCAAGCAGGCTCTACACTGCGCAACTCCAAGAGGTACCCCGTTCACGGCCAATTCTGATGGAATAAATGAATGGAATGGAATAGACAGGATAAATGAGAGCAGGGTTAAAGTTACATGCGGGTTGCAGAAGCCACGTAGAGCCCCAAATACTTTTAGAATAGTAAGTTCTGATGAGCTCTCCCTTAATCTCAGCAAGCACAGCTGGTGACAGAACAGTGGCATACCATCTTTGCCTCGTAATGAACAAACCGAAAGGGGAAGCGACCCAGTTAAAGGCGTAAATGACTGTAGTAGCAACTAGAATAGGTCTGGAGTCTCCAAAGTCCCATTTCATCTTTCTACTTACTCTACAGAGGAACGTCAGATCCATCAGTCCTACTTTTCTCCCAGCACTGGGGGTTGGGGGAGATACAGGCTCTCATACATATGGCTTCTTGTTCTTTTTTTTTTTTGCAGTACGCAGGCCTCTCATTGCTGTGGCCTCTCCCGCTGCGGCGCACAGGCTCCGGACGCATTGGCTCAGCAGCCATGGCTCACGGGCCTAGCCGCTCCGTGGCATGTGGGATCCTCCTGGACCGGGGCACGAACCCGTGTCCCCTGCATCAGCAGGCGGACTCTCAACCACTGAGCCACCAGGGAAGCCCTGGCTTCTTGTTCTTAACATTTATTCCATATTGTAGTACCACTATTTTTGGTGTTACAATTAGATATATGTGATTTATTGGTTATTAATAAAACTTCATCTTCGATGTTAAATGTATATTGTCAAAGTTGAATTGAACAGCTCCCATTTCATACACCCACTTGAGAACTCTTGGTTTTTGCCTTAGCCACTGATGTAAATGCTATCCGACAGAGTGTAGTGAGGCACCTTTACGTAGCCTCATCACTCTCTGGAAGGGACCACACCTTGGTCACAGATGTCGCTTCTAGGTCTCCTTTGGTCTTCATGCATTAATCATTTGCTTCATTTTCTTGAAGCATTTATGGATGAACTTAGTTTATGGATATTAAAAGCATAGAGACCTCAATTTCCATTCTACAAATTTCCACTGGGGCTCAAATTTTCAAAGCTGTTTTACCAAAGCAGTTATAAATCTAGAGCCTGAGGAAAAGAGGGAATTAAACACATTTATATGTCCTCCTTTTCTTTTTGGCTTGGTTACCCAGGCACCTTGTACCATGGAGGAATTCAGGAAGTTACTAAAGAAAAAGACATTATTTCATTCTTGCAAAATGAATTATAGATGCATAGTGGACAGATGGGAAGATAGTCTCAATAGATTATTGTGAAAACTTAATCTATAGTATGTTAAAATGTAGAGAACCTCTGTTCCTTCATATGCCATCTAATTATTCATGGGGGGTGTGTGAGACGTATTTATTGAGTGCTTACTCATTATTTGCCAGGGATTATACTAGCTACATAAATATGTTATTTTATTTAATACTCTGAATAACTACAAAATGAGGATATTTTGCAGATACGCTTATTTCCATTTTATAGGTGAAGAAACCTGAGACTGAAGAGAGTTACAGTAACTTGCTCCATTCACACAGCTATTCAGTGCTGGAGGGTAACCGGCTCCACATTTTTGTACCATTAGGTAGAAACTTGGCAATGAAACTTAAAACATTTGCCATGCCTGTAAACCATTTGAGAATACACTTTTCTAATGTCTTCCTAAAACTCTGCATTTTAAAAGATATCACTTGTACTTACAACTTATGGTTATTCCAAGTTCCACACTGTGTTTCTTAGGGAGCTTTACATGAAATGTTCCACTACTCGGGATGACAGACTCTGTAATTTCAAAACAAAAAAGAATGTGTTTAGAGAAGACTAGGAAGATTGGAGCACCAATCAATGAAAATGCATCAGGAATACTTGTATCATCGTCATCATCTGTAGTTAAAGCTGTAGGAATTGACATCAAATCCTGATAAACTAAGCTCCTTGTGAAGAACAGACGTCCTACCCACAGGCCACAGCGCATAATTCACAGCAACAGTCGAGTTCCACGTTTTTAAAGTGTGATTCAGACAGCATCTCCATCAAATGTACCTAGGATGTAAGTTAAAAAGATAGATTCCCGAATCATCCCAGATCTGCGGAATCCGAATCTCTGAAGACAAGGCCTAGAAATCTGCATTTTAAACATATTCTCCAGGTGATTCTTAGGTATACTAAAGTTGAAGAACCAAAAGTAGTTATATTCTTTTCTCCCCCAGCCATATTGTTTGCAGAGTTTATTATTCAGCAGTGCTTTCTTTTTTTCATTCATAGCTGGGGGAGATCGATTTCGGAAAAGATTTCAGTTAGCTGTGACGGTTGTTGATTTGCAGGAGGAGAGGTGTGCCTAAATTTGTAAGGTAAACGTGGAAAAGTACACTTAAAGATGTAGAAGCAGCAGTGATAGTCAAAATATCTCACAACCAGAATGGTCCTGACCACAACCAACGAGACTGAGTGCTGAGCAGAGTTGGAACAAAGGGACCCAGGAGGTCCCACTGCACCAAGGATGACCCTCTAGTTTCTGGATCACGGGGACGTTTCAGGGAGGAGCACGAGGGCAGGGGTCACTGGAACAGAGTGAAGTTGGGCTCAAATGTTGGCCAACCAGTAGAGAAGTAAGCTAATGTAGGAACAGAGAGGGAAGCGGTGTGTACTGCTCGACTCTCAACCTTGGATAGATCTACTGTGATGTTACCAGGGCGTGACTAGTATCTGAGAAAGAAAGAATTGCTACATATTCTTAAATATATTCTTAAAATTCCTCTAACAGTCTGGGAGGCCTTCAATTGGAGACAAGGTTAAAATGGAAATATCCTCTTAAGAGATAACATCTATTCACACTAAGTAGCTAATGACTATAATCCTTTCTTGAAGGTTTTAGAAAGGGGTGGGAAGGGTTGGCAAGAAACAAAGGAAACATTAGCATAAGGGGAGGCTTGTGGGATGTCGGAATGAAACCACTTTTTCTGCTTCATTTTGTGCCAAGCTAGCTCCCAAACCGCCACAAAGAATTAACTACAGCTGCTGTGATGTGGGTAGAACTATTCGGTCCTCAGGCCCCTAGTCCAATTTGTTAATCACATTTTTAACATGTTTTGAGTCTCTGCAAAGCAGAGGTGAAAGGTGGGGTGGCCTCATGGAAGCAGAGTACTTCCTTCCTTCATCTGTCTTAACCTGCTCTTCCTGGCCTTTTCTACTTGCCCATGAAGAATTTAGGCAGTAAACCTTTTGTAAGACCAGAACCTGGGCTTCCCTGGTGGCGCAGTGGTTGAGAGTCCGCCTACTGATGCAGGGGACACGGGCTTGTGCCCCGGTCCGGGAAGATCCCACATGCCGCGGAGAGGCTAGGCCCGTGAGCCATGGCCGCTGAGCCTGCGCGTCCGGAGCCTGTGCTCCGCAACGGGAGAGGCCACAACAGTGAGAGGCCCGCGTACCGCAAAAAAAAAAAAAAAATGTAATAATAATAATAAGACCAGAACCTGATCTTCCAACTCAGAGTAACTGCCATAGACAAACAGGAGCACACAGTAAAATTTTGATTTTCCTGGGCCCTCCAGGCTTCTAGAAAGTCATCTGTGAAGAAGGTTCCCCAAACTGCCCTGGTAAGTTTCAGCCGGGGCTGCTGGGTAAAGGCAAGTCTGCCCCCCTCTGGCTTCTTCCTTCTTCCCAGTTCTTTCCTCATTTCGCTGGGGCGTGAGGGAATCTGTCGCCTTCTCCCACTTCCTCCCTCTCTTCTTAATTCTCCTGTCCTGTCAGGTGTGGCCCCTTGAGTGTCACAGATGTTGTCCTCAACTAAGACTAATCTAAGATGTGCCAGGAAGTAACAACATATTTATTTGTTTATTTATTCATGAAGAATTTGTATCCTTCCCATTTCCCAATCAGAACTTGAGATAGATAAAATTAGTTATTTCCCCCAGTAGATTTCAAAAAGACTGGCTAATTTTAATATATTGGGGCAGAAAAAGAGAAATGAGGTTCAGTAATAACCACCTCAGTATGCTTTACTTCCTTACTTCAGGTGCTCCAAGTATCACAAATATTTACTTCTAAAAGATCTCTCAAATCCTTCCTTTCATCTCTTCTCTGAATCTTTGTGAAGGCTAATTACTACCTGCTTCCCACCACCAAAAGAGAAAGTTTAGGAATTTGGAATTAGCATGCAGACTGGGGGCAGACAGGGTATTTGGAAGAGGCTAGTTTGGCCCATCTGCACCAATAGCCAGGCTGCAGAGAGAAGGCAGAAAGAAACAAGTGTACTTGAGGAGACAGTGTGAGGTCTTGGAGAGAGCCAGTGGTTAGCCTTGACAGCCCCTGGGTCTAGCTCTTCCAGGGGCTGCCTATTCCCTGTCCTCAAAGGCTGTGCAACACCAGTGTGCTTCCAGGAAATGCCTCTCCTGTCTAAATTAGCTTGAGTGCATTTCTGTGGCTTGCAACTAAATAGCTTTGCTATTTAGAGAACTCATTTCATGTATGTCTGTTTTAGTGTTATCCGTTTTACGAAAACGTTCTCTGTGAAAGGGGAGGGGAGCATAATGTATGTATATGTGTATCGACGTATGTATATGACATCTTGCCCAAGATGCTATACAAGTGAGTCTTTGATTCATAAGGGCCTGGAAAACACAGATCTAAAATAGTTACTATAGAAACATTTTGCTTTACATTTAAAAAAAAAATTATTTGTTATTTTTGGCTGTGTTGGGTCTTCTTTGCTGCGTGTGGGCTTTCTCTAGTTGCGGCGAGCCGGGCTACTCTTCGTTGCAGTGCGCGGGCTTCTCATTGCAGTGGCTTCTCTTGTTGCGGAGCACAGGCTCTAGGCGCACAGGCTTGTGGCACACAAGCTCAGTAGTTGTGGCTCGCAGGCTCTAGAGTGCAGGCTCGGTAGTTGTGGCGCACGGGCTTAGTTGCTCTGCGGCACGTGGGATCTTCCCTGACCAGGGCTCGAACCCATGTCCCCTGCATTGGCAGGCGGATTCTTAACCACTGTGCCACCAGGGAAGCCCTTGCTTTACATTTTTAATGTAGGGAATCTTGACCAAGATGAACATTGTTAATGACACTGAAGGAGACATTATCACTTCCTGGAAAACAGTAATAGATCACTTTTGACTACATAAGATTTGAAATATTTATAATGAATAAATATCAACATATGAATCTCTTTGATCAAGCTGTGGCTTCATTTTAATCTTAAATGTCAACATGATTTATTTTCTATCTGGTAATTTCCCCCCCATACAATTACTTGGTTGTTAAAGCCAAGGCACGTTTAATTTGGGGTTTCTTAAGGAAATAATAATAAAGAGGAAAAAGATCCAATATCTGGAGAAACATCAGGTTTAGAGTAAGTAAACAGAACATTTATTTTCTTAGACTCCCCTGTGATTATTTTGTGCTTCCCTGGTTTTGCTTTATCTTTGTTAATACTGTAATTAAAAACACATTTGGGTAAACAAAGTCCTCTTTCTTTCCAACTGGTCTGCTTTTTCTGCCCAAAGCATTCATTGTTAGCACAGTAAGATAACCACCACATCACAATTCATCAACCTGGACACCCTTGTGAGATTTGAAAAAATTAAGGAAGTATAACGGGGGCAAATGTTAATGTTTAACTCCCACTCACACAGAGAAAAACACTGGGGATTCTAGTAATGATGGCAAACAACATTTGATAGGATTTTTCACGGAGGCTTCTTGCCAGGACAAAGCTGTATTTTTTCCAACAAAGTAACTTCAGCATTAAAGTAGAAACTTTAAGCATTCATGATATTGTACACTGGTATTTAAAAGACAGTATTGAAAAAGGCAGAATGTAAACTGTGCATATGTTATGATTATAGCTTTACAAAATTATATGTATGGTAAAGGACTTTGGTAAAGAAATATAAAAAAATAAACTTTTGTTTATTAGAATGATGGGGTTATAAGTAACTTCAGCATAAGAAAAATCCCTTTAACATTACTACAATTTGTTTGGACAGTGGTACCCATGTAAAAAGAGATAGATTTAGGCAAAAGTGTACTCACTGTCAAGCTTTTTAACCACTGTCTGTGTCACTTAGAATGTTTATAAAATAGAGATAGGTAATCTCTAAGATCCAATAGTTTGAGAATCAGTGTCTGGGTATAATATATTTCTGAGGAAGAACTGGAAATGAATGGTGGTTCATATCCAGACAATTAGGAGTGATACACATAAAATAAAAATGCACGTATAGCACAAGTAAATACTTAGGAGACACTGCTATGGAGAAGGTCAATCGTGCTGGCCATTCCACTACCGGGATGTAGTGAGTAGATGCTCCTCGAGATCCTACAGTGCACAGGAGAGACACCTCCCCTCAACAAACAATGTCAGTAGGGCAGAAGCTCAGAAATCCTGCTGTTTCACGCTGGGAACCCTAATATCGTCTTGAAGAGGGAGTGTAATACGATATGGAAAAGACAGGTGCAAGTCAACAGACCCGGGATCTACCGTTCACTTTGCTGTATGACCTTGAGTTTCCCCACCTGAACCTCAGTTTTCCCATTCATAAATAAATGAAGGTATTGGATTATAACAGTCCTCCCGCCACGAATGTTCTACAATTATAATAAGTACATTCTGGGGCCACAGGACAGCCTTCTTTGAAAGGTATAGTCTCAGTGCCATCTGACTGATCCTTACGAGGTCTTTTACTGGCTTCTGCTTGGCCACAGCTGACGGGAAGGGGAAGATGCTACACCTAAGCTGGGCCACTTAGGTGCTTTTTCTTGGGAATTAGAAGTTAAAAATGGCTGGTCCCGGCTGGGCATGTTAGCAAGGATGGGGCGATCATGTACAGTCAGAAGTCACAGAAAACTTGTACAGGGACAAAGGGAGCAGATGTGAAGAAACAAGCAGCACCAAGAGACGAGGAACCTCAGAGAAGCAATGGGTATGAAATCAATTCATGGTGCAGACTGAACTTCCTGATCCTAGTCTCTCAGGAGTGCCCATTGTACTTCATTGATTCATTCATTCATTCACCAAGTATTGGCTGAGGGCCTCCTGTATTCCAAGCACTATTCTGGGTGCTGGGGTACATTCTTGAACAAAAGGCACAAAGTCCCTGACATCACAGATTTTCCTACTGGAGAAGACAAGACAAGGAACAAATAAATATACCCCATAACATCATGGCATAAGAAGGGAGAAGAAGAGCTATAAATCTGGGCAAGGGGACAGACAGTGATAGATGTCGTGGAAGGCTTCTTGGAGCAATCTGAGCAAAGATCTGAATGAAGTGAGCAAACCACCCAGACATGCTGGGGAAGAGCTGCCCAGGCAGAGGGAACAGCAACTGCAGAGCGACTTCGATGGGATTGTGCATGGCGGGAGCAGCTAGTTCATACTCCCTCCTCATTCCAAGTCCCGCCCTCCTCATTCCAAGTCCCACCCTCCTCATTCCAAGCCCCGCCCTCCTCCTGAGAGACTTCACCACGTAGATGCTCCGCCCATCACTCTGCATCCCCCACTCCCAGACCTCTGGTTGAATGATACTTGCCTCCACTCCGCTTCACTTCGGCAGCTCACTACCCTGAGCCTTACTTGACCTCTGAAATCTTAAACTCTAATATGCCACTTTGACCTCGGTCTCCTGGCTGTTAGCCTTCTCATTCCCTTCCTCTCACTCCCCCCATTTTCCTTCCTGAAGACTCCTAATTCCTCAAGTGCTCCCTTTCCTTTTGGTCTCTCGTGCTGATCCTTTATTGATTTCCATCCCTCTCTAAGCTAGATTCTTTCAAGCACAGGCAGTATGCGTAGTGCTTAGAGTGTGGCCTTTGGAGCCGCACTGTCTGTGTTAAAATCCCAGACCTACCATTAATGGGAATCTCGGTTTTCTGGGGACATAATAATAGTAACTTTCTCCATTGCTGTTTTAAGGACTAAATGAGCTAACGTACAGGCAGGGCTTAGAAAAGTAACATGCCATAGAGTAAGCATCTGATAAATATCATGATAATTTTGATGCTATTATCATAATCATTCCTCTGCTCTTCCTGCAACGATTTGAACCTCTATGACTTACGTGCTCCTTCTTTGAAACTTCTCTGGAAATCTCAGTCTCTGGATCAATCTCATCATCTACTGTCTTTGCTTTTATTCTTCGGCAGTTGAGGTCTCCTGACAAAAAACTACTTGACCATGCGGTTTGATGTTGCTATAGACTTAGAGCTTCTGGACTCTGCTTGGGCTACCACCCAGCTTGAAAATCCCTTTACATGAGTCTGGTTGGTTATCTCATTCATTTCCCCATTAGCTATTCTAAACCTTCACCATTCTTTTCAACTCCCCAAGGTGCTGACCCTTTCACCCTTGCTTGACAGGTCTTACATGGTCTTCCTAAACACAGCTAAAAATGTAATTACATTCTCACATCTTTCTCTTCAAACTCCTAGGGAGAGGTCTTCTAGTTTCTGTCTTAGACGAGTTATCTACCTATGTTCTAGATAACTTCCCTTCTCATCCCTTTGGAAACCCGTATCTACCAATTATCTCTTTTCTCTTTCATTTATTTCGGGCCCCAAACATGCTCAAATCTCTCCAGTCTTAACCAAACAAAATAACATCTCTCTGAATGTGGAATCCCCTTCTATCTGTTGTCCCATCTCCTTTCATCTACAGCTAAATGTCTTGACACTGCCAAATGTCCTCTGGGGCAAAACTGACCTTGGTTGAGAACCACCGATTAGAAGATAGGGTGGTATAGGACTTCCCTGGTGGCGCAGTGGTTAAGAATCTGTCTGCCAATGCAGGGGACACGGGTTGGAGCCCTGATCCGGGAAGATCCCACATGCCTCGGAGCAACTAAGCCCATGAGCCACAACTACTGAGCCTGCGCTCTAGAGCCCATGAGCCACAACTACTGAGCCCGCCCGCCTAGAGCCCATGCTCCGCAACAAGAGAAGCCACCACGATGAGAAGCCCGCGCACAGCAAAGAAGAGTAGCCCCCGCTTGCCGCAACTAGAGAAAGCCTGTGCGCAGCAACAAAGACCCAACGCAGCCAAAAATAAATAAATAAAATAAATAAATTTTTTTAAAAAGAAGATAGGACAGTATAAAACAGAGCACCGAGTATGTAACTAAATGTTGCAGAAGTTCTCAAAAGAGGAGCCCATGGCGGCCTCCAGTCCTTTTCATCTACTCCCTGCATTTTTCCTGCCAAACTGTCTTCCAAGACCCCTTGGCAGACAGACAACAAGACAGCTTGTCTGTACTTCTCCACACTTTTTTCCCTCACCCCTCAGCTCCCTGCAATCTGACTTCTGTCCGCCAGTTGCTTGAAACTTCTCTACGATGTCTTTCTTCCTAATTGCTGAATCCAGTGGACATTTCCTTTCCTGCCTTCCTTACTTGAATTCTCCACAGCACTTTTATGCTATTGACGGCGACTTTTGCCTTGAAACTCTTGCTTTGGCTTCCAAAGAGTTTTGGTTCTCCTCCCACTTCTCCTATAGCATCTTCATCGTCTCCTTTACTAGCGTCCTTTCCCTTTAAATCTTAGTATTCCTCAGGCAAAGTCCCCTCCTCAGTCCCCTTCTTAACACTACTCTTTCCCTAGTGGTGTCCTTTATTCCATGACTTTAACCATCACCACCATGTTGGTCACTCCTCAGTCCTGCTCTCCAGCAGAGACCCCAATCCCAGGCTCCAGGAGGTAGCCTGCAGTCTCCTGGGCACTTCCTTCTGCATTCCAGTGGCAACACACTTTCAGCAAGTCTATTCTTATCTTTCAGCAGTTCTTTCTTGTGTCTAACTGGATACAAAGTCCTTGAAGATGTCGATCCTTTCTATTCTTTCTTTCAATGATCTGAACATAGCGCAGCACCTAGCACTTAGTAACTGGTACTTGGGAAGAGTCTTTTGAGTAAGGAATGGATGTACTTGTCCTTTTTTCCCTAGTATTGACAGTGGATTTGCCTACTCATGTTTAAAACAGAACTCTTTTTGTTATCCCCAAATTTCTATGCTTCAGGTCTTCTTCTCAGTTAGACACTGCTATCTGCTCAACCACTCACCTTCATAACTCAGCATCATTATGATCTCCCCTTTCTCTCATCTTCCATATCTGACCCATAAGCAAGTTATGTTAGATCTGCTTCAAGCCGCATCCTAAACTTCACTCTCTGTCACCATCTCTAGCACTACCGCCTAGTCCAAGCCACCAATCTTCTGCTACAATCTTCTGTTTTTTTCTAAGTTTGCAACTGTCCCCCCTACACTTCATAAGGATCTCTCCAAAACATCCATCAGGTTATCTCACTCCCCTCCATAACAGGCCCCATGACTTCGTTACACTTATAAAATTGTACCAAGGCACTGCACTGGCCTGTTCCAACCTCTCCCACACCTCCAAATCCAAACCTGACTCCTATCCCCAGCTCCCTTCTATGCTCCAGCAAGAGCCCTTTTTGCTGTTCCTCAAATCCACCAAGCTTATTACACTGGCTGCTCCCTCTGCCTGGAATGCTCTCCTCCAAGATTCTGACATGGCTGGCTCCTTCTCAACCTTTAAATCTCTGCTGAAATATCTCTTCCTTAGAGAGTTATCCTATGGAAAAAAAAAAAACCCTACAGTCATTCTCTAACCCCCATTCGGCTTTATTTTCCTCAGAGCACTATTACTGCCTAAATTTATATTTCCTAATTTTTAAATTAACTTTCTGTACTGCTATAATATAAGCTTCATGAAGACAGGGATTTTTTTTTTTCCCTCTCCTGTCCACTGTTGCACCTCCACTGTATAGAAAAGTAACTGGCCCACAGTAAACATTCAGCAAATATTTGTTGGGATAATGTGATCCCTATGTCCAAAGGCATATCTTTATTGATTGGTAAAGGTTATTGGGTCTGTGAGATAGTGTTTCATTAAGAGAAGACAACTTTCTTAAATGGGAACTAGCACAGACCTCTAAAACCTGTACACCTATTAGCTACTGACAAGGACTCCTTCCATGGCCAAACTTAAGTCACACAAATGCACTTGCTGACTGACGCTGAGTTCAATCTCTTTCCTATTGCAAGTCTTGATCGCTACTGAAATAGTCTTGAATAAAGTCTCCCTTGTCCTTTTTAACAAGTGTCTGGTGCGATTTCTCTTTAACGCTAGAGACCAAATATTCACCTACTGGGCTTGAATAAATCCACCCAATGAATTCTCATTGTTCCCCACAGAACTTTCATATTTTTTTCTGCAGTGGGAAGAGTCAAAGAGAGGCATTTCTTGCCCCTGTGACTGAAGAATATGGTTTCTCTAGCATATAGGGGAAAAGTCAGGAAGAATAAAGGCTACATGATTTTTTAAATCACTTTTATAGCAGCTATTACTTATTCATTTTGTCACATTTATTTTCAATTGTTCTTGTGGTGACATTTTAATGAATAATACAAAAGCAATGCTCAGTGCAAAATGACACCTTGAACCTCCGAAAAAAGAACACGTTCGTTACATAAAAACAATTTGTCGTTCCTCCCCCGTCCCCTGCCACATAACCCACATGATTCACATGCAGTCCACTCCTGACTACGCAGCTGACTGGAGATTATATGATCATACCTGCAACATCGAACTCAATTTCCAGTGTGACCTTGCTTGTGATTGAAGAGTCTCGGAGGAGCTGGCTGGCTTCCTCGAAGGTGCTGTCTTCAGTTGGAATTCCATTAATGGCCAGCACTCTGTCTCCAATCTGTAGCACCCCACATCTGAATTTAGAACCACACGTTACAGGTCACAGATGGAGTAAATAATTATCCACTTGAAGTTGCCAAGATCCTGGCAAATAGCATTTGGTCTCATTTATTTAATGTTGTGGGCATCCTATTAGGTCAACTGCAATATCCCACATTCCTTTTTTTTTTAATGAAAGTGTAGTTGATTTACAGTATTGTGTTAGTTTCCGGTGTACAGCAAAGTGATTCGGTTATATGCAATGTCCTACATTCTTCCATTTCTTGGCTACAAATGTGAGCAAGGGAATCTTGAAGTATCCCAGAAAAGTAATTAATAATTCAGCACCATGGTATTGTTATAACCTGATCTGAACCAATATATAGTAACGATGAATGTGCATTCCCCCATGGCACAGAAATTATTATGAAGTTTGGACTTCAGAGATTTTTTTAATGGATTTTTTCCCCCTTTTTAATTAATTTAGCCTCTAGTCGCCAATGGACAAAAATCTGCTAAAGGCACTCATGCTCGCTATTCTGTCTCAAACCTGGTCAAGAACGTAAAATTTTATCGTCAGAACAGAGTTCATCACATCTTGCATTTCCTGCGTTGAGCACTGTTCCATGATTTATTAGCTAGTCAAAGATAGCCAGCGAGAGATGCAGGGCAGACAACGATGCCGTGAAAGAAAATGTCTCACCTCTCTGCCGGGCTGTCAGCTTCAATATAGGAAATCAGAGGTGGAGAGGAGAGGGTCTCTGTGGCAAACACACTGCCCTGCAGTTGAATCCCAAATCCTGTGACAGGATCTGCTGTGAGCACAACCTCTGTGGTTTCTGTGTGAACAACCTGCCCAGCCAAGCCCACCGTACTGGAGGCTAATGACACTAGAGGAACAAACACACATACAAGAAATGACTTTAGATTGGAACAGGCACCAGGAGCGCCAGCATTTCTGAAACAGATCATGTCTCCGGAACAAAAGCTCATTGGCAATGGTGGGATGTGAGGTTTTGGTCTTTTAGCATAAAAAGTTTCACCAGAGCTGAACAGGATAGATGAATCTCCCAATATTTGTCACATCTAAGTCACAGCATCAGTGTAGCCCCCTCCTCAGGCCCACCCCTAATAGCAAGGACAGTTGTGGGAGCTGTAGGAAGAGGATGGTCAGGGTCAGGGGTCAGGGTACCTGAGGTCTAGTCCTGGCTCGACCACTAAGCAACCAGTTGGGTGACCTTGGGGTAAGTCATCTATCTCCTTCCTATCTAGGAAAATGGGGGTTGGGCTTAACTGGTCTAATGTGTTCCCCCCCCCCCCCCACTTTCGCCATTTGCACCTAAGGTTCCAGCTTTTACAAACAACTTGACCTTCACTTTTGAAGAAACAACTGATCCAAGTCTGGCTCCTGGGGTGATGAGGATGTTCTGGTCATCAGCCTTAACGTGGCGTTGGGGTGCCACAATGGAGTCCTTTAAACCCTACATTCCTCCTACCCGCAAATTTGGTCTCCTCAGCTCTTGTTCTTTCCCACTAGCTCGCCAGCCTGTTTTGTCATCTGTTATTTCATTCATTTCTCTGCTATTCATCCAAGCCCCCAGGCACACAGCTGTCTAGTTCCCATTCCCGACCTAGGTGGTGAAGCATCCTCCAGGAATGCCTTCCTCTCAGCGCTGCTCACTGGCACCCAGGCCTCCTTTGCTCTCCATGAGCAAGCTCTCTGCCTGTAGGGTCCTGCATTTGACTGCCACTTCCTCCAATAAAGGTCTCTGGCCTCCTTCCTCCAACTGAAACCTGATGACACCATTCACCTCAGGACACTCTCCAACCACAAGCTATTTTCCCTCACGCTCCCTGCCTGGGGCAAGGAGAGAGAAGGGTTTAGAATACTCCTTGCTGCCCGTATGCAGTGCTGTTTATCTCAAATCACTCCTATTTCAAGTTCCATATTCTGTATTCATTTCTGCTTTGTCTCATCTTCAAACCCATAGTTTTCTGTTTTTGTGAAGTCCCTCCATTTCCTCACTGACTTCAGGACTTGGCTGTGAACCTACCTCCTCCAACCCTTCGTTGTCCTCGGCACCTTTGACATCATGGCCGTAATCTCCTAACATGCTGGCTTGACGGTTCTTCATCTCTCTCAATGCCAGTTACTAGCAGTTCCATCCTCCTCCAGTCCTCTGCCAGCAGAGCCCTATGCTGGACCCCATCTTCCTTCAAAGTGGATAGAGCTCCAGGATCTCAATATCTGAATCCTCCTTATTGATCACACGTCCTTATGAGCCATCTTCCCGAGTCCCTACGATCTGACTTTCTCCTCTTTATGACGTCTAGTCCCATTTTCTCTCACTTGTCTCCTAGTCTAATGGCTTTCAAACAATATTTTTAGCAACGGATATCTCCCCCCCTTCATATGAAAGCACGTAAGAGATGCCCTTGTATTCCAGATAAGAACACAGCTACTGCAGGTAGTGAGGTAGGAGCAGAACACTCCAGAAGCTTCTGCCTCCCTCACGTGAGAATCTGGTTTGCAAGCCATCATCTTTCCTCGTTGCTTTTTCTAACATCATTTTCCTCCACACTCCACCTGGACCTCCGGTGACCATTTCAATGATGCCTCTGCTAGTATTCTTACACCTCATGTGATTTTGTTTACTCTCATACACCATACTCTTTGGTAATAGCCAGACACTCCACTGCTGTTACTGAGTTGCTGAAGGGTCCTACAGAAAGTCATGACGAATTCACATTATTCTCTATGGGGCCCTGGAATCTTCCGTGGTGTAATATTTTGTCACCTTATTTGATTCCTCATGGGATTTTTCACAAATATTTCTACTCTTTTAAGGGTCAAACTTTACTTCCTTTCCTACAAGACTGAAAAGATCCAGCCATTTGACAAGAATTCCTTAAACAACATGCTTGTCAACCTCAGCTTCTCAGTATCATCATTTGCTCTCCCCTCCCACCCCCATTTCAGGAGGATGTACAAGGCTAATTCTTCCTTTCATTATTTTTGATACTATCCGTCCCTTTCCACTCCCTCTGTGATTTTGTGCCACAAAAACTTCTCTCTTGACATTTTTCCTAACTTTCCTACTCACTCCCCTAGCTTTCTGACCTTTCTCTATAGATTTGTACTGATTCCCAAACTGCTTAAAATTGACTTCTCCCTTCACCCTTTACTGTAACTACTCTCGCGAGGATGACTTCCTGATTGCCAAAATCAATGGCCTCGTCCTCTCTAACCACTCTGCAGCAACTGGCTTTGGGAACTATCCCTTTCTTCCTGAAGTGCCTCTCTTACTTTTGATGAAGCTTTGTTCTTAGTTTCTTACTTTTCCAGCCCTTACCACTTCCTTTGCCTTCTGCACTCCAAACACAGAGCTGACCACGGTTCTGTCCTAAGTGTTTTCTACTCTCATTCTTTCCCCCATTCACTTCCAGTGCACCTGTAATATGACCTCTCATGTATCTTCTCGTGTCTCCCTCTCTAGACTCTCTCAAGCTCCAGTGATGCATTTCCTTGATGTCCCATCCACAAGGATGTCTCATTGACTCCTGAAACTCAACATCTTCAAATTGAGTTAATCATCTTCTCTTTCTCTTTGCCACCACTGTTTCTATGAATGGGACCATCATGTTGATGGTCCTTCAGGCTTGAAATCTCAAAGTAACCTTTGACTCACAACAACTCATTGTCTTAAATCCAATCAGTTGCTAAGTTCTCCCAGGATGATGACTAAAATATATCTTGTATAAATCCTCTTTTCCCTTCTTATCGCCAATGCCTTAATTCAGGCTCTCATTACTTTCATTGTATTCAATTCATATTCCAATTATTCTAATATACCTGTTTCTGGGTCCCCTCATGTCCAGTGCTTTCTGTATATTATTGCCAGATTAACTTTGTTTAAGATGAGGCCCCAACTTCTCTACTCTCCTAGAGTAGAGCCTCATCACTGCTAGTAGAGATTACTACATAGGCTTCCAACCAGTGTCCTTGCCCCTTATCTTTTGCTAACAGCTCCAAATTGCTCCCAAGGGGCTTTTCTACTATGCAAAGGTCATCCCCCAGTTTAGAATCTTTTAATGGCTCCCGATTTCCTAGAGAACAAAATCTCTAATTCTAGCAGACTACGCAGGATCCTTCATAAGTTCATTTTCTCCTGCCCATCCAGTCTCATGTTCCCTTATGCTCTGTTCCTGAGTCTTTCCTACAAGACTGAAAAGATCCAGCCATTTGAAAAGAATTCCTTAAACAACATTCTTCTCAACCTCAGCTTCTCAGTATCATCATTTGCTCTCCCCCTCCACCCCCATTTCACCTGCTGCAACTAAGGAACCCATGTGCTGCAACCAAGAAGCCCACCTGCTGCAACTAAGACCCAGTGCAACCAAATAAATAAATATCAAAAAAAAAAACAAGGGAAGGGGGCTTCCCTGGTGGCGCAGTGGTTGAGAGTCCGCCTGCCGATGCAGGGGACGCGGGTTTGTGCCCCGGTCCGGGAAGATCCCACATGCCGCGGAGCGGCTGGGCCCGTGAGCCATGGCCGCTGAGCCTGCGCATCTGGAGCCTGTGCTCCGCAACGGGAGAGGCCACAACAGTGAGAGGCCCATGTATCACAAAAAAACAAAAAAACAAAAAAACAAGGGAAGGGCTAAAGTGGCAGAGGGCACAGCACATACAGAGGTGCAGAGGCATGAGAGCAAGCCTGGAGAACATGACTCAGGAGCAACTAAGCCCGTGCGCCACAACTACTGAGACTGAGCTCTAAAGCCCGCAAGTCACAACTACTGAGCCCACGTGCCACAACTACTGAAGCCCGTGTGCCTAGAGCCCGTGCTCCACAACAGAGAGAAGCCATCGCAATGAGAAGCCCACACACCGCAACGAAGAGTAGCCCCTGCTTGCTGCAACTAGAGAAAGCCTGTGTGCAGCAACAAAGACCCAACACAGCCAAAAAAAAAACAACCCAGAAACCAAAAAACTTTAAAATGTGTAAACATCACCTGAGATAGCCAAATAGATTATCATTTATTTGTAGTCACTAATATCCTTAATCAAGACAGCAGTCTTACCTCACACAAACAAATGTTTGGCCATTAAAGCAGAAGTATGAACATGAATGCATCTGTTTTAATTGCTCTTCCCTGCTGAGGGCTGTTAGCCTGTTTTCTCTCAGTAAGCAGTGTTGCACAAGAAGGCATTTTATGTAAAAAATCTCATATAAAAATATCCACCACAAATCCTGAGGCATTAAATGGAAGACTCAACCTATGTATTATGTCAAAGTGGAACCATGTGAAAAATGCCTAAGTTTGAAAGCAGTGTTAACATCTCCGATATAGGCATCATAACAGCAAACACTAGTGCTTACTTCAATAGTGCTTACTATCTAATAAGTATTGTTCTAGCATATATATATTATATATATATAGTATATTTATAATTATAGTTCTTATTTCATTGGGTAATTGTGAAGATTATATGAGAATATATCATTGTTCATACATATATATGAACATATCATATATATATATATATGAATATATAGTCTAGAATGTATTTCTTGTCCTGCATGTTCCTTTCAGTGATGAGAATATACACACACACACACACACACACACATACACATTTTCATATAATCTTCACAATTACCCAATAAGGTAAATACTATAATTAGCCCCACTTTGTAGCTAAGAAGGCCAAGGTACAGAGAGCTTAGAAGATCTGCTCAAGGTCCTAGAGCTAGAAATTAATGACACTGGGATGAGAACCCACACAACCTGGTTCCAGAGGCTATGCTCATAACCAGTTCACTCTGTTGCCTTCAACTCATTTCTTCCATGAGTAAATAATTTGCTCTCTCGAGTCAGCTAAGAAACATATGAGGCTCTAGGAGTTCCTTGTTCTCAGTCTTCCTTCTATTTACCTATACTAAAGATGACAAATCTGCTATTTGAAGGGATATGCACGTCAATATCATGAATACACCACAGTGGAGGTTTGCGATGGTTTTCCTTGTAAGGAAACCTCAGGTTCTTATAACATGAAGAGACCATGTCCCAGTATGGGTGATGGCCGGTCTCCTACACTGATGGTGGCATTGGTAGGCCTGGCCACAGACCCACCTCTGAAGACGAATCTCTGGCAAACCAGCTGAAGAGCCAATAGATCCAACCACCCTTCCTCACAAGAACATTTTCTCTTTAACACCAGTCTTGAAGTACCTGGGTTTGGTTTTGTTTAGGTAACTTAAGAGTGGTCCTTTCTTTATCCCCATGGTAAGCACAGGAAGAGATCCCATCTTCTTTGAGCTTCTTTACAGGAATCATAATCATGGCCACCACAAACAACAAGAAATACTCACACCTCTCTAGACTATGATTAGATCTGGTTGGAGAGATAGGTGTTCTCTTCCTTTAAAACTTATGTGATTATGATGAGAGATTATATTCTGCCCTCCCACCACCACAAAAGAAAAATTTAGGAGTGATGTGTTTCTTCCCTAAGGCATTCAACCACCCTTTTCTTGTTTACACGTACAACCAGCTATCCAGAAACAAGCAGCCAACCACATTTTCCTAGTCTTGCCTAATCTACAATGTGCTTGGCTGTCCCAGAAGGTCATATTTCTAAGAATCACGGTCGAAATTCCTGGACCTTAGGATGCTTGTTGTAAAGACGAGCATCCTTCAATCTTCCTGACGCTGGCGTGAGTAACAGATATATGTTAGGGCAGAGATTTTCAGTGGGGCACGTTCCTGGGGAAAGTATTAGAATCTTGGGGAGTGACATACAGTTTGAAAAGGCACATTCAAGGGGAATGAGATAGAGTTTGAAAACGCGTGTTTAAACTTATCATTGCCTTTCTTGCAGGGGGAGGTTCATGAAATATAATTTAGTATGAAATTTATAATAATATTAAACAACTGCATGGAACTCTTATAGTTATCAAAAGGGGGACCTAGTTTTCAAAGAATTGCTTTAGAGTGAATAAGAAACTAAGAACAAAGATTTCATGTCCAAAACCACCCAGAATATAAGGAAGGAGTCGTAAAGAAAAAAAATCACATCTTTGGTTATTTTATCAGATCAAAAGAGCAAGAAAAAGATCTCAAAAAAAAAAGTTGTAGGCAAAGGTAGAATGAACTAACAAATTCAGTCTGAAACCGTATTTGGTGCAATCATTACCTTGTCGATAAGAGAGATCATTTCAATGGTCTTTGGCGCAGGGCTGCGAGCTGCTTAGCGTCTACCTGTGAAACACTCTTCCCGCAGGTTTCCTTATATCCAAGACTCCAACAGACCCACCCGTTTCCTCCAGGCCAAAAGTCACTGGCTAACATTTCACTTACGTGAGCTTTTGAAGTCTTTCTTTTTCAACCTCCTCCTCATCATGGTTCCACGTGGGCTAGTGGAGTAGAGGCTTCGAGGCAAAGTGCCCATGTTCAGGGAACTCAGGCTGTATGCACTCGTGGAGGTAGGAGAGAAGGATGAAGACAAAGCTGCTGTAAAAGAGTGAGGACTTGGCACAGAGCATTCTCAGGTGGGGTGTGAGCCTGCCACACCTGCCAACCAGCAACAATATAGAAAGACACACAAGAGGCACAGCAATGGCTAGTAGGTACCCCAACCAATAAGAGACCAGATCTCAGGAGCCATGGAGACAGCGCTTTAGAATCTGAGTTACAAGGGCCCGGAAGTGCCTGAGGAGCAGCGCTGATCTTTATAAGTATAATGCAACACGGAGAGGCTCTATGAATTTTGCTTTAGACAAAAAAGTAAACATTAAAACAAGTTTCTCCATAAACAGCAACTCAATGTATCAAATACATAACCTCATTTTCATAGATATTTTCTGACATGAATTTCACAAGTGGTTCCATATACACAAATAAGGTCTGAGAAAACTGTACTGTATATACTATTCTGCATTGGTATTTCCTGGCCACACATAAAGCATTCGGAACCTTTACATCCTTTCCTAACAACAAATGCTTTCTGATGGAAAAGAAGGACTTAAGAGATGACAGAAATGATAAGTTGCTACTACATAAAGAAAAGCACACCACACCCATGAAACCAAAAATGGTATGAATCAGATGAGGAAGGGGTGAGAAGAATATAATTTAAGTAAAAGACCAGGAGGCGAAAGCCTGGAACATTACGAGGGCTGTTTGGAGGAGGTGCTTTCGTGAATGTCAGGGCTGGCGCTCTGCAATGGTCTGGGTGGTACGTATTATAGTGATGGTAGGTGTGAAGACTGCAGTGGTCGCTGGCCCAGGAATCCCAGGGAGGTTGCCTGTCGCTCCTCTGAATTTTCACTGCCCATATGAAGTGATGATGAGAAATAAAAACAAACAAACAAACAAAGAACCAAAAAAAAAAAAAAAAAGAGGAAAAAGTAACTTGAATTGCACAAATAAAAAGTGTAACAAAAAAATGAAAGCTGCTTGCAAAAAAAAAAAATATTGACTTTGCCCTTTTCTCAGTGGTCAGCAAAACTGATGATTAACATCAGGGATGGTAACTTTTCATCTTCGCAAGAATAATGCATGTCTTTCCCCAGCCCATTTTTTCTCCTTTTAAGATGACTATTGAATCCATTTCTAATCTCCCCCTGTGCTTCACAGCAGAGATTAAAAACATTTTTTTTTAACTTAAAAGTCAACCCCACAAAGATCTATGGCACAAGATTAGTAATTAAAGATTTGCAAATCTTGGCCAGTTAGTAGCACTTGTTTTGAGAAGAAGGAAAGAAGGAACGATAAATCACACTGGCTCCTGATTCAAGGGGTTTACTAGTCACACATCACAATTTACTGCTCTGACATTTTAATTACACTACTATTCATCACTTGAGCTTGATTTTTCTCAACAATAAACCACTCTAATCATCTATCATTATCAGGATCTTATTTATACTCTAATCAGAAGATAAAAGTCTCAATATATTTTATAATTCTGGGGGTATTTTTAAAAGATGTATTTACATTTGAAAGAGATATTTAATTATTAAAGTATTTCAAATACTTTATATTTCCTTAAGATGCCATGAAATTTTAATAAAGTCAATTTCAAAATTCTGGTGTCCCCTTTATTTTCAAAAAATTGTATATCATATTTCCATTCTAATTTCAATATTGTTTAGATTTGATTTTCTACCCAGTGTTCTGATATACAAGCACTTTTATGTTTGTTACTATATTGACATGAAATTTTTCATTTAAGTATCTTAAAGAATGAAAAATAAAATATGAACTTTTATCTCCTACTGTTACGATTCTAAGGTTAGATGCCTTACATGTGAATGACTTTGCAGTATCTATTCATGTAGTGAGGGCAAATACTCTGTAAGTATTTAAAGGAGGGTTATGTACATAAGAGTTTAGATTATACCATCCGTGATATCAGTCTCACTGGCCACTTCACAGCCTTTCTGGAATGAGACAGTACATGGAACAAAAGCACTAGTGTGGACAGATCACCATGGGCTGAGGCCAAGCTGAGTTTCTGTTCCGGCTCCAGCCCATCTTCTGTATATGACCCTGGCCAGTTACTCAACCTCTCCAGGCCTCAGTTTCCTCATAGGTCAAGTGGAGATCATGAAAGCATCTACTGCACAGGCCAACTGTGAGAATTCTGTACCTAAGGTGCTTAGCACGATGTTCGTACACAGAATAAAATCCAATGACCCTTTATTAATAGCATTGATTCTGTTTACTTTCTATCTACTTGCCAATGAATCATTTTTAAAGGCAATAGATATATCTATCACTCAACAAATTTCACTCATTGGGCACTTAAGTTTAGAGAATATTTCAGGAATCTGCAGCACACTTTTCTGGCCACCATAATTTTGTAACCCTAAACCATCTGGCCCTTTCCTTCTATCCACTGCTGTTTCTAGTTTGGGTTCCATCTCCCTCTCCACTATTCTACTTTCAAGCCACCATCTCCTTCACCTAGATCACTTCCTCATCTTCAGACTTGGCTCCCTGGTTCATCTCTGTATCCACAATACGGAATGATCTTTCAAATATACAAGTTAGATCATGTGACTCCCATTTAAGGTACTTCAATGGGTTACAATTACAAACAGAATCAAAAGTGAGTCCTGGGCTTCCCTGGTGGCGCAGTGGTTGAGAGTCCGCCTGCCGATGCAGGGGACACGGGTTCGTGCCCCGGTCCGGGAAGATCCCACATGCCGTGGAGCGGCTGGGCCCGTGAGCCATGGCCGCTGAGCCTGCGCGTCCGGAGCCTGTGCTCCGCAACGGGAGAGGCCACAACAGTGAGAGGCCCGCGTACGGCAAAAAAAAAAAAAGTGAGTCCTACTTATCTCTCCAGTTTCATCCCCTAGCACTCTCCTCATCACTGCCTGTTTCAGCCATGTTGGTCTTTTGTCTTGTCTTAGAACGAGCCAGGCTGCTTCCTGCCTCAGGGCATTTGCACTTCCTGTTCTTCCTCCCTCTAATATTCTTCTCCCCCTTGTTTTCATGGCTGGCTTCTTACTATCATTCAGGTCTCAGCTCAGGTACCACCACCTCAGAGTTGTTCTGACCTCCTTGGATGTAGTAGCTGCCCTCTCCCACCCATGCTATCCCACTGCTGCTTTATGTTCTTCATACCACTTATTACTGTCTGAAATGACTTTATTTATTTAATATACTTTTAATGTTTGTCCCTCTATAGTGGAATGTAAATTCCACGAGACTAGGGATCACTTTGCTTGTCTTGCTCACTAGAGGTATCATGGCAACTAGAACAGTGTCTGGTATATAATGACTGATGAATGAGTGAATGAATGAGTGAATGGATGCATGCATGAATGAACAGGAATATCGGCCAGAGAGTCCACGTCCACACTGTCCACACTGCAGCAGCGGTTTCCTTGGGATAAAGAGCACTGCCCAGGAAGTCCCTGATGGATTCTCTTTAACCATCCGCATTCTACTTTAGGGTGTACCAGAAGACTTTTTAGCAAGATGCAGTCATTGCTGGGTCTGGCTCATCTACCCACAGCCATTCTATTGAGCTCTGTAAAATATTGTCAAATGAGGTACAGTGAGTGAACTTCAGAATTCTACACTCACTTTTCGACCCAGTTCTTTATGGAGTGCTTTGAAAATTACTGGGCATTTTTGATTACTGTCAAGTCCAATAGATAACACAATAAGAAAGCTATTGAGCACCTACTGTATGCCTGGCACTGTGCCATTTGTGGCAGGCAGGTTAAATGTAGGTCATCACATTTACTTTGACTCTGAACTACTCCTGGGGACTAAATCTTCATACACATCAAATAATTGAGACAAAAATTATATTCCATAATGCAAAAAACTGCATGCCGTGGATAATGAATGCAAAAGGCGTTCAGCAAACAATGCAGGCCAGAGAAGACAGCTACAGCCTGTTTTGAACGTGCACTCTAAATCTCTTCTGTTTTATGGTGGTGTACTTAATACTCATATGTTAGGCAAGTATTTTAGTTTAAAAATTAGATGGTACTTTTTTTTTTTTTTTGCGGTACGCGGGCCTCTCACCGTTGTGGCCTCTCCTGCTGCGGAGCACAGGCTCCAGACGCGCAGGCTCAGCGGCCATGGCTCACGGGCCCAGCCGCTCCACGGCATGTGGGATCCTCCTGGACCGGGGCACGAACCCGTGTCCCCTGCATCGGCAGGCGGACTCTCAACCACTGCGCCACTAGGGAAGCCCTAGATGGTACATTTTAGGCATGCTCTTTCATTTTGCAAAAAACATTCATTTATATTCTCCCATTTAATGGTCCCCATAATAACAGTCAGCCCTCACTGAGTACTCGCTATATACCAGGCACTGTGCTAAGTGCTTTTACATGGATTATCTCAGGTAATACTCACGGTATACCTATGAGGTAGGTATTATTATAATACCCATTTTACAGATGAAGAAACTGAGGTATAGAAAAGTTGGGTAACTTGCTAAGTTCCCAAGTGGTGGAGCCAGAATTAAAGTGCTAAAGTTGACTCTGAGTTGCTGCCCTCAGCCACCATACTCCACTGCCTCTTTCTATGTGTTCCTAAGTCCTTTGTTACAGATAAACAGCAAGGAAAATATAATGTTTTTCCTATCATTCCATGGTGACATGGCTGTTGAAATCTTGAGGTATCCGATATGGAAGGTACTTCTGTTTGTTCTCTTCTCTAACTGTACCCTCTTGTCCTGTCCAGGAGTCCAAGGGTGTAGGCAACAGCTACTCTGGTGGTTGCTCCTGGGGCTCAGAAATGGAAGTCCTCCTGGTACTGAATGTAGAGAACCTCATGACTCTGCTCCCATTTTCTTTTCCAAACTCTTTTACAAAGTTTCCTCCAGTCATGACTATGTCTCCCAAAGACCCTCAGTGGGAACAATTTCTGAGCTCTTTAAAAAACTCATTCTTGTTGGCTTTTTGAATGTTGCTACTTCCCAGCAAAAGGCACAGTTAATCTATTCCTGGTTGATGTGCCCATTTCTATATTTCCCTGAATGCTATATTTTCCTGAATGCTTTGTTGCTAAGCGAAATCTGGGAAATGTTATAGCTCCATCCACCTATGGGATGAGAGACATGCTGTTTAGGGATCAGAGATTTTGAAAAAATAACCAGAATTTTCTTGTAGTAAAAGGGTAAAACTATGCAAAACAACACCACTACATACCAAAACAGAAGTTTGAGAATTATAAACACAATCACATTTTTGAGGATTAACGGGGATTTAATTATGTTTAAGAGCCAATATTTATTTCTTCTTAGAAATACAAGTCTGATTTTAATGTAAAATGTAGGGAGATGTCTGTATGTTAGATAAAGAAGATGGTGAACAATTTTCAACAAAAGTGGATGACAGGGTCAAAAACAGAAGCTAGAATTACTAAAATGACCAGCCCTTTACCCCCCTGCAAAATCACAAATGATGTCAGGTTTTCCACAGTGAAGAAAAGGAAAATTAATTTTTGGTCTCCATCCATTTTAGTATATAAATTCATCTTCTCGGACTGTCTTGGCAGGTAAAAATATTTAATATTTCATGAGTGGAAACTCTTTGAACTATTTATGATTTGTATACAGGGCAAATAAAAGGTGGGAAAAATGAGGTTGCTGAAGACAATGACATTTTTATAGGGTCTGTTCACTTTCCTGATTCACTGATACCAGAATTTACCAAGCGAAATCTCATGCTGAAAAAGCACTGGGCAGTGCGCACTGTTGTGCCCACTGTGCTCCAAATCCAGTGGCAACTTCAGATTAATTTAGAAGAAACCTAATGCTTTTAGAAATCTCCCTTCTCAGCCAGTGAGCGGGAAAGGCCCGCATGGCCCCTTGACGGGAAGGGAACGTTCCCATGAACTGCACCCCCTTATCATTTCCATTCAAATGAGGCAGCATTTCATAAACTGCCTCGGCTGCCTCATGTCTCCAACTCCAATGTGTAAAATTAAAATCTGATAAAGGGAATGCTGTACTGGAGATTTTCATTAGCTCCAGGGCTGTCTAAGCTCCATTTAATTTAAAAAGGTTGTATCCAGCTGACTCATTCAGTATGAAAATTATTTGGTACCTCTTTTTTTTCTAAACTGTGGAAAAGTGCAGTGTGTTTTAGAAGGTTGGAGACGTAGGATACAAATGACCTCCTCATACGCAAAATTGCGGTTCCAGAGAAAATTCTTCTCTTGCTAACTAAACATACAGAAATGTGTCCTTCGCCTTTAGGGAGCCCTGATAGTATTAGTGAGGCTTCGAGGAATTGGTTTCAAAGAATAAAAATGGAGGGTGCTTGGTTTAAGGAAAAGGAGGGAGGAGGGTTGGAACAGAGACCTCACTGGAGAGTCTTTCTTCATTTGATTTTGGGCTCAAAGTCCTTTTTCTTGCACTGGGTTTTATTTAAAGATGCCTAGGTGGGATGGTATATAAATGCTCAGCGAACAGATCTGTGAGCTTCAAGACAGTGAAAATGCAGATTCCCTCAGTTGACACTTGTTACTGCATAACTGTAGTGAAATATTCTGATACTCCCAGGAGAAATATTTGGTCAGAAAGGTTGTTCTCCATCCTAAGAAAAAAACTACTCTGGCGAACAGACAAAATCTAGAGAAAGTCATCCCTCATGCAACTCTTCCCACCCACTTCCCCCAATATTTGAAGGGTCTGGCATGATACCCACTTTAGTTTTGAAAACTGGGAGTTTTACTATTTGCCTTTACTGTCCTTTAAGCAGAGTGGAAATTCAATATGAATAACAAGAAGTCAAATTATTTCCCTTCTCTCCACACTCAATTTGCACCAAAGGCTTTAAAAAAAAAAATCAAATAGTAAAAGCCTGAAAATTCTATTTCAAACAACGTTTCTTTCCTCAATTTGGGGGTTTCAAGTAAAATACCTGTGGCTTAGGAAAAGGGATTTGGAAGATGAAGAGTAAACAAAGATCACCTGTTGTTTTGAAAAGAAATGACAGAGGCAGAATTAAACTCAGCATCTCCCTGCTTTCTACCTGCTGGAGAAGCAATCATTGCAAGGGGAGGATAACAGATTTATCCGGATGGATCCTCTCACCATGGTCAGGTCCCTTCAGGGCCAGGCGGGTCTGATGATGGGGAAGAATCTCAAGCTTGACCTGGTCGGTGGCGTTAGCCAGGAACTGGGTTGCTTCTGCGAGCGTACAGTACTCCATGCTGGTCCCGTCGATGGACAGGATGTGATCGCCCACATGCAGAGCACCACATCTACGGAAGGGAGAAAGTCTCACTACAATGGCGTGCCGTCCTCCCTGGATTCCAACTTTCATGTCCTCATAGTCAAAACTTCACACAGTTTTCACTTACTTAAGAAAAAAAAGGAATCGTTTGGATGTCATAGGAAACACCGCCTCTCAGATGTTAAGTTCCTTGGATAAGAAGAGGAATGTAAAACCTTGTAGAATATAGAGAAAAACTCAAGGAGATGTTTTTCTTTTGTCCTTCATAAAAAATATATTATTTGGGGGGTGGTGATGCTGCAAGTTGAGGGGAAGTGAGCAGGAAGGAGGGAAGAACAGGAAAATGTTTCCCTTTGACTTTTTTCTGTAATTTTTCCTCATAGGTTTTTATATCTGTGAGTTGGTAAACATTCAGAATGTTAAGATGTGACTCACAGAATGGGAATAGGGTCATTTACAACTATTTTCTGTGTTAGTGGCAATAACTTGGGGAAAGATTCAGCCAGTGCTTGCTCAGAACTGTCTCACTCAAGCTCCCAGATCACCAGTGCTTGATTACTCTGTTTTATTTTGTTTTTCTGGAGTCAAACAATTATTAGTACAAAAGCTCTTGATGATGATGGAAATTATGCAGAAGTCAAAGAGTAGTCAGAGGAGGCCTTCGTGGGGAGTGGAGTGCGGGGGTAGCTGGGATGGGGAGGGGCTGGCTGCTACATCTTGCTGAACTCAAGAGACTGGCTACTGGATGAGTTGAGAACAGCAAACACAGCAGTCAGCATCCCGAGGTTACCAGTCAAGTGGACAGCTGCTTAAACTGCTTACCTGCTGCGAAATGGGAAAGAAACAGGGAGAAAATGAAAGCATCCTGCACCGTTGAATGGGAGAGTACCCGTGGGTCAGTGGCCATTACTGTTAAAGGGCTGAATGTAGGTAACAGCACAGTGGAGCTGTAGATTGACCACTACAGGGGTGGCCACAGGTGCATCGGCGTCAGAGGTTCCCCAGGCAGGGCCAGGGCCTGGGCAGAAGAGGGCTGGAAACATGAAGGGAGATTGGGTAGTCAAGTATTGGGTTGGCCAAAAAGTCCGTTCAGGTTTTTTTGTAAGATCTTGTGGAAAAACCCAGATGAACTTTTCGGCCAACCCAATAGATTTAAACATTTCCAAGGTGACCAGAGTCTACTTCTCAAGACAAAAGCATTTCAATCATCTAAAAAGAAAATTCCACGTGGAGGCACTTGGAGTGCTTCAGCTATGAGCTGGGGGTTTTCTTACCAGAAGCCATAAAATAATTTTTTAGGTGGTAAGGTAGTCTTTTTTTCCCCTTCTTGTAAGTCTAAAATATTAATTAGGAAGAAGAGTCCAGGATAAAAATCTTGCGTTTTTACTGTCATGGGAATGAATGATGTTTTCGGGGACCCTTGAAAATGGTGAAACGCTAAGACTAACATACTATGACGGTAGAGGGCCTTTCTTTCAAGATTGTATCATTTTTAAAATGTTGTTTTATTTATTTCAGAAAAAAGGAATAAGATTGTATGGTGGCAGGATTAATTGTTCACATAATAAAGATCTGCTTAGCTACCCTAAACCAAAAACGGGCTATTACTCTAGGACACAGTAGGTAATGTGCTGAGTTGCTTGACTTTTTTTCCCATTTCTAAAGGCCACACCAAACATTTGGGTGAAGCAACATTACATGATGGGGTGGCTGAAAAGGTAGGTGAATTTTTAAGCGCTAGACCAGTAACTTGTTTTGTATATGAAGCTTGCATAAACTGGTAGAAGAGCTCTTTCTTTACTGTGTGTGTATATGTGTAGGTATTACATATGTGCACGTATATACACATATAAATATATCTCTACATATTTTAACACACATGCAGTTTTGAAGAGCAGGCACTTTCTACGACACTCACCTGTCTGCGATACTTGCAGATTTGATTTTGTCTATGACAATGACCTGTTTGTTACAGCACATCGAGGTAGTCAGGGCCACACCAAGGCTGGCACCAGGAGTTTTGGCAACTTCAACTAGTAGTGGTCCGGATGCTGTCACCACAGAATCTATGGAAGAACAAATTTCAGAAAATAAAACAAAACAGAATAAATAATCAAACAGACACATGAAAAAGGTGGAGAATGTTGAGTCTGATGTTGATCTGTTAACGTTATCACCGAAACTTAGATTTCCCTCCGTGTGCTATCCCCACGTCCAGTGCGTGGTAACTTCTTAGGGCATCTTTTAGGACACCCGTTCTATCGGGCTTGTATTACGGTAATATGTGCATGGGTTTATCTCTTCAATTAACACTTAAGCTTCACGTCAGCTGGGATGATGTCTTGTGTACCTTTATGCCCTCTAAATCACTAGGCACAGTGCCTGGCACATACTGGGTCTCTTGAGAAAAGTTTAAAAAATTAATTAACTCAATAAACATCTTAGCACCTACTACGGATGGATGGCATTTAAAGCTTAGAAGAGGCAGAGGTCGCACGGGAAAGAGGCCTGGACATGGATTTATAACACCTGTACTTATTTCTTCTTTTCTCAATATTTTGTGTAAAAGAAGAGATCATGGTATCGCAGACTAGTTACTAAAATTTTCTAAGTCTGCTTGCTTACCTAGAAAACGGTACCTTTTCCTCAGCATTTACTACAATGGAAATCAAGGTATAGTTAAAGCATTTTTTAATTTATAAAGTGCTATACACATAGAATATTATTATTATTATTATTGATATATTATGACCTCAAGCCTTTGAGTCATCTCACTTTTCAACACTGTATATTTTTGGTAGTTATTTTTTTTAACATCTTTATTGTAGTATAATTGCTTTACAATGTTTTGTTAGTTTCTGCTGTATAACAAAGTGAATCAGCTATATGTATACATATCCCCATATCCCCTTCTTCTTGCGTCTCCCTTCCACCCTCCCTATCCCACCCCTCTAGGTGGTCACAAAGCACTAAGCTGATCTCCCTGTGCTATGCAGCTGCTTCCCACTAGCTATCTATTTTACATTTGGTAGTGTATATATGTCCATGCCACTCTCTCACTTTGTCCCAGTCTACCCTTCCCCCTTCCTGTGTCCTCAAGTCCATTCTCTACGTCTGCGTCTTTATTCCTGTCCTGCCCCTAGGTTCTTCAGAATCATTTTTTTTTTTTTTAGATTTTAGATTCCATATATATGTTTTAGCATACGGTATTTGTTTTTCTCTTGCTGACTTACTTCACTCTGTATGACTGACTCTAGGTCCATGCACCTCACTACAAATAACTCAATTTCGTTTCTTTTTATGGCTGAGTAAATATTCCATTGTATATATGTGTCACATCTTCTGTATCCATTCATCTGTCGATGGACGCTAAGGCTGCTTCTATGTCCTGGCTATCGTAAATAGAGCTGCAATGAACACTGTGGTACATGACTCTTTTTGAATTACGGTTTCTCAGGGTACATGCCCAGTAGTGGGATTGCTGGGTCGTATGGCAGTTCTATTTGTAGTTTTTTAAGGAACTTCTATACTGTTCTCCATAGTGACTGTATCAATTTACACTCCCACCAACAGTGCAAGAGGGTTCCCTTCTCTCCACACCCTCTCCAGCATTTACTGTTTGTAGATTTTTGATGCTGGCCATTCTGACCGGTGTGAGGTGATACCTCACTGTAGTTTTGATTTGCATGTCTCTAATGATTAGTGATGTTGAGCAGCTTTTCATGTGCTTGTTGGCCATCTGTATATCTTCTTTGGAGAAATGTCAATTTAGGTCTTCTGCCCATTTTTGGATTGGGCTGTTTGTTTTTTTGATATTGAGCTGCATGAGCTACTTGTGTATTTTGGAGATTAATCCTTTGTCTGTTGCTTCATTTGCAAATATTTTCTCCCACTCTGAGTGTTGTCTTTTCACTTGTTTATGGGTTCCTTTTCTGTGCAAAAGCTTTGAAGCTTCATTAGGTCCCATTTGTTTACTTTTGTTTTTATTTCCATTTCTCTAGGAGGTGGGTCAAAAAGGATCTTGCTGTGATTAATGTCATACAGTGTTCTGCTTATGTTTTCCTCTAAGAGTTTTATAGTATCTGGCCTTACATTTAGGTCTTTAATCCATTTTGAGTTTATTTTTGTGTATGGTGTTAGGGAGTGTTCCAATTTCATTCTTTTACATGTAGCTGTCCAGTTTTCCCAGCACCATTTATTGAAGAGGCTGCCTTTTCTCCATTGTATATTCTTGCATCCTTTATCAAAGATAAGGTGACCATATGTGTGGGGGTTTATCTCTGGGCTTTCTGTCCTATTCCATTGATCTATATTTCTGTTTTTGTGCCAGTACCATACTGTCTTGATTACTGTAGATTTGTAGTATAGTCTCAAGTCAGGGAGCCTGATTCCTCCAGCTCCATTTCTCTTTCTCAAGATTGTTTGGATATTCGGGGTCTTTTGTGTTTCCATATAAATTGTGCAAGTTTTTGTTCTAGTTCTGTGAAAAATGCCATTGGTAGTTTGATAGGGATTGCACTGAATCTGTAGATTGCTTTGGGTAGTATAGGCATTTCTACAATGTTGATTCTTCTGATTCAAGAACATGGTATATCTCTCCATCTGTTTGTATCACCTTTAATTTCTTTCATCAGTGTCTTATAGTTTTCTGCATACAGGTCTTTTGTCTCCTTAGATAGGTTTATTCCTAGGTATTTTATTCTTTTTGTTGCAGTGGTAAATGCGACTGTTTCCTTAATTTCTCTTTCAGATTTGTCATCATTAGTGTATAGGAATGCAAGAGATTTCTGTGCATTAATTTTATATCCTGCTACTTCACCAAATTCATCGATTAGCTCTAGTAGTTTTCTGGTAGCATCTTTAGGATTCTCTATGTATAGTATCACATCACCTGCAAAAGGTGACAGTTTTACTTCTTCTTTTATGATTTAGATTCCTTTTATTTATTTTTAATCTCTGATTGCTGTGGCCAAAACTTCCAAAACTATGTTGAATAATAGCGGTGAGAGTGGGCAACCTTGTCTTGTTCCTGATCATAGTGAAAATGGTTTCAGTTTTTCACCACTGAGAAAGATGTTGGCTGTAGGTTTGTCATATATGGCCTTTATTATTTTGAGGTAGGTTCCATCTATGCCTACTTTCTGGAGGCTTTTTATCATAAATGGGTGTTGAATTTTGTCAAAAGCTTTTTCTGCATGTACTGAGATGATCATATGGCTTTTCTCCTTCAATTTGTTAATACGGTATATCACACTGATTGATTTGCGTATGTTGAAGAATCATGACATTCCTGGGATAAACCCCACTTGATCATGGTGTATGATCCTTTTAATGTGCTGTTGGATACTGTTTGCTAGTATTTTGTTGAGGATTTTTGCATCTATGTTCATCAGTGATATTGGCCTGTTGTTTTCTTTTTTTGTGTGACATCTTTCTCTGGTTTTGGTATCAGGGTGATGGTGGCCTTGTAGAATGAGTTTGGGAGTGTTCCTCCCTCTGCTATATTTTGGAAGATTTTGAGAAGGATAGGTGTTAGTTCTTTTCTAAATATTTAATAGAATTCACCTGTGAAGCCACCTGGTCCTGGGCTTTTGTTTGTTGGAAGATTTTTAATCACAGTTTCAATTGCAGTGCTTGTGACTGGTCTGTTTATATTTTCTATTTCTTTCTGGTTCAGTCTCAGAAGGTTGTTCTTTTCTAAGAATTTGTCCATTTCTTCCAGGTTGTCCATTTTATTGGCATAGAGTTGCTTGTAGTAATCTCTCATGATCCTTTGTATTTCTGCAGTGTCAGTTGTTACTTCCCCTTATTCATTTCTAACTCTATTGATTTGAGTCTTTTCCCTTTTTTCTTGATGAGTCTGGCTAATGGTTTATAAGTTTTGTTTATATTCTCAAAGAACCAGCTTTTAGTTTTATTGAACTTTGCTATCATTTCCTTCATTTCTTTTACATTTATTTCTGATCTGAGCTTTATGATTTCTTTCCTTCTGCTAACTCCGGATTTTTTTTGTTCTTTCTCTAATTGCTTTAGGTATAAGGTTGGGTTGTTTATTTGAGATGTTTCTTGTTTCTTGAGGTAGGATTGTATTGCTATAAACTTCCCTCTTAGAACTGCTTTCGCTGCATCCCATTGGTTTTGGGTCGTTGTGTTTTCATTGTCATTTGTTTCTAGGTATTTTTTGATTTCTAGTCTTAAAACGCTGTGGTCAGAAAAGACACTTGATACGATTTCAATTTTATTAAATTCACCAAGGCTTGATTTGTGACCCAAGATATGGTCTCTCCTGGAAAATGTTCCATGAGCACTTGAGAAGAAAGTGTATTCTGTTGTTTTTGGATGGAATGTCCTATAAACATCAATTAAGTCCATGTTTAATGTGTCTTTTTAGGCTTGTGTTTCTTTGTTTTTTTTCATTTTGGATTATCTGTCCATTGGTGAAAATGTGGTGTTAAGGTCCCCTACTATTATTGTGTTACTGTCGATTTTCCCTTTTATGGATGTTAGCATTTGCCTTATGTATTGAGGTGATCCTGTGTTGGGTGCATAAATATTTACAATTGTTATATCTTGTTCTTGGACTGATCCCTTGATCATTATGTAGTGTCCTTCTTTGTTTCTTGTAATAGTCTGTATTTTAAAGTCATTTTTTCTGATAGGAGAATTGCTACTGCAGCTTTCTTTTGATTTCCATTTGCATGGAATATCTTTTTCCATCCCCTCACTTTCAGTCTGTATTTGTCTCTAGGTCTGAAGTGGGTTTCTTGTAGACAGCATATATATGGGTCTTGCTTTTGTATCCATGCAGCCAGTCTATGTCATTTGGTTGGAGCATTTAATCCATTTACATTGAAGGTAATTACCAATATGTATGTTCCTATTAGCATTTTCTTAATTGTTTTGGGTTTGTTATTGTAGGTTTTTTCCTTCCCTTGTGATTCCTGCCTAGAGAAGTTCCTTTAGCATTTGTTGTAAAGCTGGTTTGGTGGTGCTGAATTCTCTTAGCTTTTGCTTGTCTGTAAAGGTTTTAATTTCTCCATCAAATCTGAATGAGAGCCTTGCTGGGTAGAGTAATCTTGGTTGTAGGTTTTTCCCTTTCATCACTTTAAATATGTCCTGCCACTCCCTTCTGGCTTACAGAGTTTCTGCTGAAAGGTCAGTTGTTAACCTTATGAGGATTCCCTTGTATGTTAGTTGTTGCTTTTCCCTTGCTGCTTTTACTATTTTTCCTTTGTATTTAATTTTTGATAGTTTGATTAATATGTGTCTTGGCCTGTTTCTCTTTGGATTTATGCTATATGGGACTCTCTCTGCTTCCCGAACTTGACTATTTCCTTTCCTTTATTAAGGAAGTTTTCAACTATAACCTCTTCAAATATTTTCTCAGTCCCTTTTTTTTTCTCTTCTTCTTCTGGGACCCCTATAATTTGAATGTTGGTGCATTTAATGTTGTCCCAGAGGTCTCTGAGACTGTCCTCAATTCTTTTCATTCTTTTTTCTTTATTCTGCTCTGCGGTAGTTATATCCACCATTTTATCTTCCAGGTCACTTATCTGTCCTTCTGCCTCAGTTATTCTGCTCTTGATTCCTTCTAAAGAATTTTTAATTTCATTTATTTTGTTGTTCATCATTCTTTGTTTGCTCTGTAGTTTTTCTAGGTCCTTGTTAAACGTTTCTTGTATTTTCTCCATTCTATTTCAAAGATTTTGGATTATCTCCACTATCATTATTCTGAATTCTTTTTCAGGTAGACTGCCTATTTCCACTTCATTTGTTCAGTCTGGTGGGTTTTTACCTTGCTCCTTCATCTGCTGTGTGTTTCTCTGTCTTCACATTTTGCTTAACTTACTGTGTTTAGGGTGTCCTTTTCACAGGCTGCAGGTTCGTACTTCCTGTTGTTTTTGGTCTCTTCTCCCAGTGGCTAAGGTTGGTTCAGTGGGTTGTGTAGGCTTCCTGGTGGAGGGGATTGGCGTGTCCAGTGGTGTGTTTTGTGGTGTCTGTGAACTTAGTATGATTTTAGACAGCCTCTCTGCTAATGGGTGGGGTTGTGTTCCTGTCTTGCTAGTTGTCTGGCATGGGGTGTCCAGCACTGGAGCTTGCTGGTTGTTGAGTGAAACTGGGTCTTAGCATTGAGACGGAGATCTCTGGGAGAGCTCTCACTGATTGATATTACTAGAGGCCATGAGGTCCCTGGTGGACCAATGTCCTGATCTCGGCTCTCCTACCTCAGAGGCTCAGGCCTGACACCCGGCTGGAGCATCAAGACCCTGTCAGCCACACAGCTCAGAAGAAAGGGAGAAATGAAAAAAAAAAAGAAAGAAAAAAATACATAAAAAATTATTAAAATAAAAATATTAAAAAGTAATGCAAAAAATAAAAAGGAAAAGAGTAACTAAACCAATAAACAAATCCATGAATGATAACAAGTGCTAAAAACTACACTAAAAAAAAAAGGTCAGATAGAGCCCTAGTACAAATGGTAAAAGCAAACCTATACAGACAAAATCACAGAAAGAAGCATACACATACACACTCACAAAAAAAGGAAAAGGGGAAAAAATATAAATAAAAAGGAAGAGAACAACCAAATCAAGAAACAAATCTACCAATGATAATAAGCTCTAAATACTAAACTAAGATAAACATAAAACTAGATTCAAATTAGACGCAGAAAGCAAACCCCAAGTCTACAGTTGTTCCCAAAGACCACTGCCTCAGTTTTGGGATGACTCGTTGTCTATTCATGTATTCCACAGATGCAGGGTACATCAAGTTGATTGTGGAGATTTAATCTGACGCTCCTGAGGCTGCTGGGAGAGATTTCCCTTTCTCTTCTTTGTTCTCACAGTTCCCGGGGCTCAGCTTTGGATTTGGCCCCGTCTCTGCATGCAGGTTGCCTGAGGGCATCTGTTCCTGCCCAGACAAGACGGGGTTAAAGAAGCAGCTGATTATGGGGCTCTGGCTCACTCAGGCCGGGGGGAGGGAGGGGTACGGATGCGGGGTGAGCCTGCGGCTGCAGAGGCCAGCATGACATTGCACCAGCCTGAGGCACACTGTGTGTTCTCCTGGGGAAGTTGTCCCTGGATCACTGGACCCTGGCAGTGAGGGCTGCACAGGTTCCTGGGAGGGGAGGTGTGGACAGTGACCTGTGCTTGCACACAGGCTTCTTGGTGGCTGCAGCAGCAGTTTTAGTGTCTCATACCCTTCTCTGGGGTCCACGCTGATAGCCGCGCCTCGTGCCTGTCTCTGGAGCTCGTTTAGGCGGTGCTCTGAATCTCCTCTCTTCAGGCACCTCGAAACAATGGTCTTTTGCCTCTTAGGCAAGTCCAGACTTTTTCCCAGACTCCCTCCCGGCTAGCTGTGGTGCACTTAGTCCCCTTCAGGCTGCGTTTATGCAGCCAACCCCAGTCCTCTCCCTGGGGTCTGACCTCCAAAGCCCGAGCCTCAGCTCCCAGCCCCGACCTGCCCTGGTGGGTGAGCAGACAAGCCTCTCGGGCTGGTGAGTGCCGGTCGGCTCTGATCCTCTTTGTGGGAATCTCACTGCTTTGCCCTCTGAACTCCTGTTGCTGCGCTCTCCTCCGTGGCTCTGAAGCTTCCCCCCCGCCCAACCCCTGCTTCCACCAGTGAAGGGGCTTCCTAGTGTGTGGAAACTTTCACTCCTTCACAGCTCCCTCCCAGAGGGGCAGGTCCCATCCCTTTTCTTTTGTCTCTGTTTATTCTTTTTTCTTTTGCCCGACGCAGGTACGTGGGGAGTTTCCCGCCTTTTGGGAGGTCTGAGGTCTTCTGCCAGCATTCAGTAGGTGTTTTGTAGGAGTTGTTCCACATGTAGATGTATTTCTGATGTATTTGTGGAGAGGAAGGTGATCTCCATGTCTTACTCCTCCACCATCGTGAAGGTCCTCTAGGTAGTATTTTTATGACTTTCTACTGCTCTGGCGTTTGAGACGTCATTAATACCACTTTGTCTTCCTGCAAGTACATCTTTATCACCAACCCACCACTCACATATGGTGAACTAGGAAATCTGTATTCCTATCGCTGAAGCTCAGGCAATATGCACTGACTCCTGAAGCTAAAAGTCCCCTGGGAGAGAGCCATCTTCAGTCCCAGATGAAGCAAGATTCTTCTTAAATAAGGTAAAGATGAGCACAGTCATGCCAACCGCATTCATATTCCAGGGCTAAGGATTATTGTATGCACTATGTTTCTTAAATGATCGGTAATATTTAGTCCTAAAAAATGTTAAAAGGCCTGTACCTCTTCCTGTCCATTTCAGGGCAGGGTCCCATTAATAAAAGCTGGGAGGAGCCAAAGGTCTTAGTCCACTAAGAGGATTTTTTGATTCTCGGGTGTTATGGCTATAATTTTCCCATAAACCTAACTCCCTGGTCCTGCTCACCCTGCTGTGTTAACACCCTGATCTCAGGCCATTGACATCATCTGGCTTCTCTTCTTTCTCCCTCGTTTCCTGCTTTGTTTCTCTCCAGTGCTTCCCTTGGTCATGTGCTGCCCAGGGTCCTGCCTTACTCTTACCTTGGAGTTTATAAGTGAGTGGTCCCAGGCCAACTGCAACAGTGGTTTGCACGTCGTCTGTCTCACTGGGACCTCCTAGTAAAGAATTCTGGTCAGTCCTGTAGTCCCTGTGTGAGCTGTCTTTCCAGCCCCTGCGTGAGCTGTCCTTCCATCATGAGGGTAGCTGATTCTTTCCCCCTTTCAACTCTAACAGTCAAAGTTCTGCTAAGCCAAGTGCACATAATCCGATGCCTATAGCTCTATCCCCAGAAGTCTGTTGTCCTCCTCTTGCTGGAGTTTGCTCCCTTGCAATGTCTTTTCCTGTTCAGGTTGAACCTCATGTGAGCTCTGGCCTAGTGGAGACTTTTCTCACATTATTTTTATAGAAATTTAGTACTAATTTTAGAAGGACTAATTTCCCAAATCATTTCTCATAGACTTGTTGGAGTTTTAACAGACAGGTTTGTGAGGTGACAATCACATGCATTCTTCCACATGGTTTTCTGTCTAAATTTATTGGGCTTAACAGATGAAAGTAATAAAGTTTTTTGTTTCTTATAACTTAACCTCTTACAAATGACAGAAATAGAGTTGTTCCTTGGCATCCCATCTTTCCTTCTTTCTTAGTAATAAGCTTTCTAAGTTTTAGCTGAGTGAATGGCTGCCCAGCTAATGACAACATTTCCCAGCGTCCTCTGCAGTGAGGTGTAGCCATGTGACTAAGTTCCAGCCAATGGGGAGTGAGTAGAAGTGAGATGTGACACATTCTTAAAAAGAATGGCTGTGTGCTCCCCTACCTCATTTTCCCTTTTCTTGATGTTGCACTGTGGGCCCAGAACTGGTGAGCCATCTCCCACCATGCAGACAAGGGCATGGCACTCCCAGATAGGGGATGCTTAGATTCCTGAAACTGTATCTCCAGACACTGCTTGCTCTCCCAAGAAATAAACTTCTACCACATTTAAGCTAGTAGTGTAAGTCTGAGTTTTTGTTGCCAGTTGAATCTGTACTGTGACAGGCCTTTTCACTTGAGTTTATGCCTCCAACATAACTTTCTTGAACTTTTATTCTAAGAAGCAGCTATTTACAGTTATTTGCAGATGTAAATTTTATAAAGCCACTATCAACCATCACCCAGTACACACACTAGGTTTTCATGTTTCTTAAAAGCATTACATCAGGATTAAAGATCAGAGTTTATAAAGAGGTTATCGGCATATGTGAAAGTTGTTTAAATATAAACTCTTACATTGCTATGCTTTTTTTTCCTGGCCTATATATTTGTCAAGGTATTAAAAATTATATTCTTTTTTTAAAAATTAATTAATTAATTAATTTATTTTTGGCTGTGTTGGGTCTTTGTTTCTGTGCGAGGGCTTTCTCCAGTTATGGCAAGCGGGGGCCACTCTTCATCGTGGTGCGCGGGCCTCTCACTATCGCGGCCTCTCCTGTTGCAGAGCACAGGCTCCAGACGCGCAGGCTCAGTAGTTGTGGCTCACGGGCCCAGTTGCTCCGCGGCATGTGGGATCTTCCCAGACCAGGGCTCGACCCGTGTCCCTCGCACTGGCAGGCAGATTCTCAACCACTGCGCCACCAGGGAAGCCCTAAACATTATATTCTTATGTTTGGTTCTAATGTTCCAGTTATAGTGAAGAATTAATATTAAATTTTTTCTTGTAGAAAGAAATGATAGGAACAGGAACACTAAGAAGCATAGAAAAAGGGTATCATATTTTCTGCCACCATTAATTTAGAGGGAGAGAGACAGTATACTCATAGCTGCTCTGGTGCACCTCTGGAACGGAAAACTAGAGTAACAGTCTCTCTTTAAGCAGTACTTTCCCCATGAAAGCTTTGAAGGAACAACAAAATGCAACATCTACATTTGGGGGAGACTAATGTGCAATTAATGAGTTTCTTTTAAAATTTAAAGTGGAAAGCTTCAGAACTCTGGAAAGCTTCAGAACTCTGAAAAGAGAAAGGTAAACTCATGGTTAAGAGAAGACACAGTGTGATTCTAAGCTGGGCTCAGATCTGGAGGTCTGGAGGGTGGTCCTAGCTATGCCACCAACTTACCATGTGGCCCAAGCCATCATCTCCCTTGGACCTCATTTTCTTAATCTGTAAAATTAAGTGACTTCAATAAAAGATCTCTAACTCTGATAATCTATGACGCTGCAAAGAGCTAGCAATGTCAGTAAGGAAGAGCCTAGTGGGAATTGGAAAATTAGAGAAGGTGAATAAACTTTATGAAAATACACAATAGCTGAATTTAAATTCCAGTATCCTACTAATGGGCAGAAGAGGGGAGTTGCTAGATATAAAAGTGATTCTAGACAATTACTGTTTATCAAAATGGGATGCAGGGTCTTCCCTGGTGGTGCAGTGGTTGAGAATCCACCTGCTAATGCAGGCGACACAGGTTCGAGCCCTAGTCCGGGAAGATGCCACATGCCGTGGAGCAACTAAGCCTGTGCACCACAACTATTGAGCCTGTGCTCTAGAGCCCGCGAGCCACAATGACTGAGCCCGTGTACCACAACTACTGAAGCCCGTGTGCCTAGAGCCTGTGCCCCACAACAAAGAAGAAGCCACCGCAGTGAGAAGCCCGTGCACTGCAACGAAGAATAGCCCCCACTCGCTGCAACTAGAGAAAGCCTGAGCTCAGCAACGAAGACCCAACACAGCCAAAAATAAATAAATAAATTTATATATATATAAAAAGATGGGATGAAAACCCTCAGACCTTCAAATATTTTGATGTCAACACTAATATCCTTTAAAGGCTGAGTTTGAGGGATGGTCCCCCACCGTCGTACATTCATCCCATAACATGAAGCATTCACATTAAGAACTTTCTAGGGCACAACTTTAACTTTCTAAGAAGACTGTGTCATAATGAGGTCCTAACTTATGCAGAAAAAAATGATGAGGAAAAGAAGGCACTTATCTCATGTAAAGCTGATCAGGGATTGTCAGCTTACAGCGTATGAGCTCAGTCCTCTGTTCTCTCTCCTTAGTAGCCAAGAGTTTCACCTCACCATGTGCACTCTCAAATGCATGTGTCCAGCACACATCCTTCACTGCTGCCTTGCACAATTCCTGAATATCTCATAAGCCCATCAAACACAACATGCCCAAAGCGAATGGTGAGGCCACCCCACTCCACTGATTCTTCTCCATGTCTCCTAGTGAATGGCTCACGTTTTATTCTGTCAGGCAAACCAGAAACCCAGGAGTCACCCCCAACTCCATCTTCTCCCTCACTCTCACAAATTCCTCTTGATTCTAATTTCTAAAGAGTTCTCAATTTCGTTCAATTTCCAAATCCATCATCACCATTTTAGTCCAAGCTTCCATCAACTGATATATCCCTCATCTTCTCACAGCTGCCAACTTCCCCAATCCAGATCGAATTTTTTAAAAGTGCAGATCTCATGATGTTAACCCCACGCTTAAAACCTTTCAACAGCTCTTCCTGTAACAGGGTAAAATGTATTATCGGAGTCTTCAAGGACCTACATGATCTGGTTCCTGCTTACCTCACCAGTTTCCTTTACCACCATTCTGCCCTTGTTCTCTCTGCCCCAGCTTCCTATTCCTCTTTCAATTCTTCAAAAACACTGTGTGCCTTCCTGCCTCTGGCCCCTTATATATACTGTTCTGTCTACCTGGAATGTTCTAACTCTCCCCTGGTCCCTCCTTCACCGCTGCTCTCTGCTCAAATGTCACTTCTGCAGGGATTCCTGCCCTGCCCTGCAAACCACGTCAACCTGTCTGCTATACGCTTTAACAGAACCCTATGCTTTCCCTTCACAGCACTTCTAATAAACATAATTCAACAATTAGTTGTTCAATTACCTCTTTAATTAATTGTTCTTTGATTAATAATGTAAGCTCCGGGGCTTCCCTGGTGGCGCAGTGGTTGAGAGTCCGCCTGTCGATGCAGGGGACATGGGTTCGTGCCCCGGTCTGGGAAGATCCCACATGCCGCGGAGCGGCTGGGCCCGTGAGCCATGGCCGCTGAGCCTGCGCGTCCGGAGCCTGTGCTCCGCAACGGGAGAGGCCGCAACAGTGAGAGGCACGCGTACCGCAAAAAAAAAAAAAAAAAAAAATGTAATAAACTCCATGCTGCAGGGACTGTGTACGTCCTGCTCCTGACTGTGACTCTCCATACTGTCTACACAGCATCTGTGTACACACTAGGTGCTCAGTGTTATTTGTTGATGGAATGAATGAAGACCTATTATTTTATTCAAGGTTATGCCAACAGTAGTGATGGTGCAGACATTTAAGTCATATTGTTATGCTTAAGAGTTCCTAGTGTAGTTGAAATCATGTTAACCCCATGTTTAGATCCTTTGAATGGCTGTTCTTGTAACAGGGTGCATATGCATACCCAGGTGATGTTGATGATGAGGGATATTTTTCCTTTGTCTAAATTCTAAGCCTGCATAAGGAATTCTATTCAATGCCTCATAATACCAGACTGAGAAGTGTTTGAGTTTATCTGATGGCAAAATCATTAGAGCACAATCCATTCCACGAAAGGTAACCCACCTTCCAGATGGAACTTGAACTCATTGGTCATTTCCCTTCTGTAAGTGAGTGTTCTAATAGCTGGAAATGGTCAGGTAAATAAGCTACTTCCAGGATTATGAGCTCTTGAAAAGACTGGCATCACTCAGAGACTGAACAAAGGTTCTGTCCCCTAACAGCATGCAGAGATGTGAATGCCCTGGATGCCGGGGAAAGGACACTGTCTGGCCATGGGAGAATCTGCCAGACCAGATGGTCTGCAGAGGACTCTGAGCGAATCATGTTGACTGACAGCTGAACAGAAACATGGAGTAGCAGAAGCTTACTAAGTCAAGGTCCTAGCAAAAAACATGATATACTCAAATTAGGATAATTTGATGAGATTTTAATGAAGGAAGTACAGCAAGTCCCTTACATATGAACCTTCAAGTTGTGAACTTTCAAAGTTGCAAACATGCATTCACATGTCCAGTCACATATGTTAGTTCATGTGTCTGGCGTACATTGTCGCATGCGTGCATCCTCTACAAGTGGTTGTGCTTTTGTGTACTTTACTGTACAGTACTGTATAGAGTACAGTAGGACAGTATCTTTATTTCAGGCCCAGGATGTCTGGAAGCAAGCGTAAAAGCAGTGGTATACAGCTGATGGTGTTAGTTGGGTACCTAGGCTAACTTTGTTGGACTTATGAACAAATTGGACTAATGAATGCATTCCTGGAATGGAATTCGCTCGTATGTAGGGGACTTACTTATTTAGAAATGTGTGGGCAGGTTATAGGGAAACCACAAGGGATAATGCAATACTCTGGGGTTAGAAGCAACAGGGCACCATACTCCACTAGGCCCCAAAAGGCAAAGGATAGAGCTGTTAGCGAAACCAGGCTTCAGAAAGGACTGTATGGACAGGCCTAGCTGACAGGAGCTGGGACCTTCAGTCAAAGGATGCAGCCATCCCCAGTGAATCCACAGGGTGAAGCCAGGGAATAACACTGGACCTCACTGTCCTCCCTCCCTCTGATCTCTGGCCATGATTCCCTGTTAGCTAAACCCAACTGGAGCCAGAGGACATGGGAGCCCATAAGGCAGGCCACACAGGTCACAGTGCAGAGTAGCATGGAGAAGGGTCATGAGTAGTTCTGGAGGTAAGAAGGAGGATATCCTTATTTGTACGTATCTCCACTCAACTTCTTTCCACAAAAGTCTGGAGGCTGCTTGCTTTAAACAAAATATGTAATATAAAGAAGCAATCAGGAAGAATAAAAAGACCTACGAATGCTTGCCTACAAGGGTTAATAGAGACGCTTTGACTGAATTGCAAAAATGACTCTAAATTATAGGTAAATCCACAGAGACAGCAAGTAGATTAGTAGTTGCCAGGGGTTGGGGGCAGAGGGGAAGAAAGAGTGACTGCTTCAGTTTTAGAACCAGGCAGAGGTGATGGTAGCACAACACTGTGAATGTACTAAATGCTACTGAATTTTACACTTTAAAGTGGTTAATTATATGTTATGTGAATTCTGTTACAATTAAAAAAATGATGATACTTCCTGGAAACTACACCGGTTACAGGAACATTGTCAATTATGCAGTTCTCACTGTTGGAGAAGAGGAAGTCTTCTCATCCCTACAGTGGAAATTTTCTTGTAGCAGGGAGTTCTAAGAGCTATCTCTCCCATGGAGTTTTGTATATAGATGGTGCAAACTGATATAATGGGTAATGGCCTCAGTGCATTTTCATAATGACTACTCCTTGATCAAAGTTGAGGCATAAGATTAAAAAGCAAATCAATGCTGGTATCTCTAAATGTGACAAGCTAATGTGATGGTCAACTTGATCTAAAGACAGATCCCTGGGTAGACAGACTGGATGTCTCTCTGGGGATCTTCCTAGATAGCAATCTTTTCCCTTACTTAGGTTTCCAGCAGAAGCTGGATGTTAGATAATTCAAGAAGGTCCTCTGTGAGGAGACCCTGCTCTGTTAGCATTTTATATATATGACTAAGACCAAATCCAAATGCTTTGGCCAGAAGGCTGGAGAAGCCTAACTAGATTCTTGCCAGGATAGAAGATCACCCATCTCACATTCCTGCACACTGGGCTTTCTAAGTCTGCAGGCTAAGTCATCATTCCTGCAACAACATGAATTTGTTTCTTATAAATTTATTTATTTATTTATGGCTGCGTTGGGTCTTTGTTGCTGCATGCGGGCTTTCTCTACCTGCGGCGAGCTTCTCATTGCGGTGGCATTACCACTGTTCATTGCGGTGTGCAGGCTTCTCAGTGCGGTGGCTTCTCTTGTTGCAGAGCATGGGCTCTAGGCACATGGGCTTCAGGAGTTGTGGCACTCAGGCTTCAGAAGTTGTGGCTCACAGGCTCTAGAGCACAGGCTCAGTAGTTGTGGCGCACGGGCTTAGTTGCCCCGTGGCATGTGGGATCTTCCCAGACCAGGGCTCGTACCCGTGTCCCCTGCATTGGCAGGCGGATTCTCAACCACTGCACCACCAGGGAAGTCCCAACAACATGAATTTTAAAATACATTTATTGAGTGCTAACTATATTCCAGGAACCTCAGAAGGTACTGGGGACTCAAAGATGAAAATGTATTATCCCTTCTTTCTCATAACCCCTTGGAATCCCTTGCCAAAGAAGCAGGGGGATGGGATAGAACTCTTGGATTCCACTACGGAAATTTATTCTGTTGAACCTCATGAAGTGTCTAGTTACTTTAAAAAAAAAAACTGCAGGACACGTAATGTTTGCAATCCCCCCACCCCCTATGAAATCTTTAATACAGTAGTGTCAAAGTGCTTATAAAAATATTGGGTTATCTAATGGGATATGATTTCCAGCTTTCTAGGAAGATTACTCAAGTATGTCAAAAAGTATGTCAAATATGTCATCATCCACGGAAGGTGACTCAAGCTCCCTGTCCATAGGGCTGTCTAGGGAAAGGCAATTTTTCTTTTTTTTCGCGGGCTTCTCACTGTTGTGGCCTCTCCTGTTGCAGAGCACAGGCTCCGGACGCGCAGGCTCAGCGGCCATGGCTCACGGGCCCAGCCGCTCCGCGGCACGTGGGATCTTCCTGGACCGGGGCACGAACCCATGTCCCCTGCATCAGCAGGCAGACTCTCAACCACTGCGCCACCAGGGAAGCCCAGGGCAATTTTTTTTATTTTGTTTTGTTTTTTTGGCCGTGCCACTCAGCATATGGGAATTTTAGTTCCTCGACCGGAGATCGAACCCGTGTCCCCTGCAGTGGAAGCGCAGAGTCTTAACCACTGGACCACCAGCGCAATTATTATTACCAAGTATCTATGGCACATGTCAAGGGAATGGCAGTGATGTGAGACCTATGGGGGTCAGAGGAGGCTGAGCATGGTGAGCTGGGATGCTCGGGATGAGCTTCTTAGATGAGAGAATTTAAACTGAATGCTTCTCAGCTGCCTTTATTTTAATGCACTCTAGGAAAACAAACAATTTTAGCAAGTACTGCGTTCCAGCATTACCATGTGGCAGTTACTCTCCGCATCACAGAAGGGGATCTACAAACGCTCACGTTTAATTGATCATTAGCCTTTTCTGGCAATTGGTTTCCATAATAAATGTTTCCACACAGCAACATCAGGAAGTTCATACTGCCTTGTGGTATGTATTAAGCCTATTTCCCTAGCTGCAAACCAATTCCATCCACAGAGGGCCTTATGAAAAGCCGGAGTCCAAAAGCTCTGGCTTAATTCCAAAATGTCTAATAAGATGCGTAGGAAAAATAAAAGCAAGCAGACAGGGTGGATGAATGCGGAACCCTTATTTAAGAAAGTGCAAGAGAAAAAAATGGACCGTGTCAAAATGAGAAAAACAAACAGAAGAAAAATCAGGAAGAAATAATGCAGAGCCCACCCGCTGACAGAAGATTAGTTTATTCTGCTGAAGTGAAGTATGGCTGAGAGAAATGGATCATGCAGATATAAATTATTCATGGTTAAAGATGTCTCAGTCATTAAGATATTTACACTCTGACTGAAGTCCTTGCACGCTGTGTTGATTTATGGGCTACATAATTACATAAGATACGCTGATGACTGTTTGCATGGGAAACACTTTAGGTTTTTAATTTTGTTAATCAGTTTTCCCACTTTGAGCCCTGCATTTCAATCAGAGCAGGAGGCTTGATTAGAACCTCCCAAGGGAGGCAAAGCTTTGCCTGCTGTACCTTCCTGCAGATAAAAAGTACCTTTGGGGGCTTTTCAACTTACCCATTAGTTAAAAGTATTTTTATCAGTGACATCCTATTCAAATAATGCTACTAATGATTTCAACCCTTTTCAGATGAGTTAAACGCTAATAAAATTTTTTTTAACTTAAAAAAACTGCTGACTTATTTTTGTCTATTGCAATACACTACTTGGAAAATATTCCCATACAACAAAAAATGTACCTTCCATACTCCAATGAGCTTTATCTGAAATCCTAAGTTTTTCTTGGGGAGTGAAAGGGGTCAAGTTGAACAGTTACTATATCAGAAGAAGAGTTCAAACAACGCAAGTGAAATTAAATAACACACCCCATGTTACCTTGAATTTAGCTAAAGCATGACTGGTGACTAACTTTCATTCTCTGCAGCAACCTCCACCTAGTAATTTTATTAATTTTGGAATATTTTGACATTGCCACCTCCATTTTACAGGACTGATTTTTCTTTTGTACCCTGAGTATTAGCTTAAGTGTCTTTAAAATTTTTACTGAAGTATAACAAACATATGGCGCAATGCATAAATCCTAAGGTTGGAGCTTGACAGGTTCTCATAAACTGATCTGTGTAACCATACCCAGACCTAGAAATAGAACAATACCAGCATCAAAGAATTCCCACACCACATGCTCCTTTAAATCCCTCCCCTGACACACAGGTAACCACCATCTTAACATCTAGCAGCCTAGCTTAGTATTGCTTACCTTTGTACTTTTAGAAAAGACTCTGCCTGTACTCTTCTGTCTCTGGCTTCTTTTGCTTAATATTACGTTTCTGAGACCCATGCATAGTGTTGGGGATCATTTTGAGATCATTCCTTCTCATTGCTAAACAATATTCCATTGTATAAATAAGCCATAATTTATTCATTTTACCATTTAGCTTTTTTTCTGGTTTGGGGCTAATACAAATATTGCTCCTAGGAACATTCTAGTATGTCTTTTGGTGAACACAGGTATGCATTCCTATGGGAGTCATAACTAGAAGTGGAATTGTTGGGCTGTAGGGTATGAATATGTTCAGTTGAAGGAGATCCTGTCAAAGAGTTTTTCCAAAGAGTTGTATAAATTTACCATCTCAGCAACAGGGAATGAGAGTTCCAGTTGCTCCACAAGTTTGTCAGCTCTTGCTGTGGTCAGTCTTTTCCATCATAACCATTTAGGTGGGTGTGTAGTAGTATTGCATTGTGGTTTCAATGTGCATTTCCCTGGCAACTAAGGTGTTGAGCATCTTTCATGGCTCATTGGCTACTTGGATATCTTTTTTTACAAAACTGTCTGTTCACATCTCCCTGCCCACAACTTTCTATTAGGCTATCTGGCTTATTGTTTTCTGGGAATTGAAAAAAAAAAAACATATTCTGATATGAGTCCTTTATTGGATATGTGGTGTGGAAATATATTTTCCCCCTCTATGGCTTACTATTTCAGACTGTTAAAGGTGTCTTTTGATAAAGACAAGTTCTTAATTATTCTTTTTTTTAATGGTTACACTTTGTGTTCTCTTTAAGAAATCTTTGTTTACCGTGAAGTCATGATGATGTTCTCCTATGCTTTTTCTGCAGGATTTACTATTTAATTTTCACATTTAGATCAGTAGTCCATCTGGAATTGATTTCTATGTATGGTGTGGGATAAGGAGGGTCACCATATATTTTCTCAACATGGAAATAGCTGACCCATCGCCATTTTTTGAAAAGATCATTTTTCCTCAGTGCATTGCAATGTCACTTGTGTCATAAATTAGATGACCATATATGTACAGTTCTGTTTCTAGACTCCCTTCTCTGTTCCACTGCTCAATCAGTCTGTGCTTCTTACGATGCTGTCTTAATTACTGTAGCTTGTTAATAGATCTGGGTACCTTGTAGTATAAGTTCTCTGGTTTTGTTATTATTCTTTAAGCCTGCCTTGGTTTTTCTTGGCCCTTTGTAGAGTGATGTTTTATTGTGTATTTACTTCAGGGGAAACTGGAACCCATTAACTAAATCAGTGAGGGAGTTGAGGCTCCTGACTAAGGGAATAATAACATATGAAATAATCATTAGGATTATTAATAATCCTAATTATTAATAATTATAATTAATCCTAATGATTAATAATTGTTAGGATCTACATGGTGGGTTTCAGTATTAAATTCGATAGACTGACAGTTTTTACAGATATTTAAATGTGTTTTTTAGAATGCTAATAAAAATCTTGCAATTAATATTTCTAGGGCTCTAGTCTTGTCCCCCGTAGAAAAATGATAAAGAGCTTTTAAACTTTTAAAAGAGCGAGTGAGAAAAGTCAGGTCACACAATTCCTTACAGAGATTTCTGAGCTCAGGCAGAGTGACCTGGGCACACTTCGTAGATAAGGCTGTGTGTGTCCCTTACCGTACAAGCTCCGGAAGCTTGCGTTTCCATAGTCAGTACCAACGTAAGGACTTGACAAAAAGGGCATAATTCTGTCTACTAGCAGCAAGCTTTCAGGAAACTCACAAGGTTCATGTCCTACTTGCTGTAATAAGTGTAAATGAATCTGGCATTTAAGTGACCGATACCAATGAGAAAGTAGAACTATTAGCTACAAAGTGAGAAATGCTTTAGCCTGGTTATTAAAAAGATTTGGCATATACATGACTACTGCACAATCATCATATTCCATATCATTATTTTCCAGAAAGCCTGATTCCTCCTCCATCTAAAAATAGTCAGTGTCAGGTTTTTCTGAGTTGGATAAGTGATCCACACAGAAAATGGAATGAATTTCCATCAGGTTCTGCTGAGGCAGAGAAATTACTTAAGTAGGAGTAAGTGTCTGCCAGACAGAAAAAGAATTCTTACTACTTAGGGTTCTTAACATCCCCAAACTGGAAGGGAACGTTCAGTCAGGAAGAGTTAATGGCTTAATGGCAAGACACAGACTCTGGCATCTTGTGCTAGGTTTAGCTTTACGGTTACATTAAAAGAAAGTACCCTAGTTCTCTAGGAACAGATCTGAAATAAGACAAATGAATACCAACCACGCAGACATCCTAAAAGCCAATTTACTTATAAGGTGCCAAAAATATACTTAGAAATACTTAAAGCATCTATATTTCTGACTGACCTTGGGCTTTTACAGGGGGTAAATGCAATATTAAAAAAAAAGCAACATGGGGCAAATGTACAGGTCTAAAGACATGGTTAGATAAAAAAAAGAGAAACTATTTGACTACTATATATTAAAACCACCAATCCCTTGTCAATGAAAAAGCAAAGAAAGCCTGACCAAGGCATCCACAGAACAAGGGCACTAAGAGGACCCCCACTTGGGCCAATGTGACCAGTGGCTAGGAATACTAGGCACGCTGTCCAGTGTCTTGAATTCTGTAGGTCCTCAATAATACTCATTTATGAATATGACAAATGAAATTTTAAATAGAAAGGTTTGACATATAGCTGGAAGGGATAGAAAATAAGTTGGATGTCAGGATCTAAAAAAGTTGAGATAGGTTGGAATGATGGGTGAATATTTAGAAATTATTTTTAACAGGATGCACGATGATGTGCCTTACATTTTTACTGTAAGTTACAGTTTACAAAGTGCTTTCACATATTTCATCTTGCTTTTTTTCTCACAACAACCCTCTGGGATGGGCCTGGGCATTTTAAACAGCCTCCAGGTGATTCCATCATGCAGTGAAGGTGCAGGGCTGTTGCTTTGGGCTGTAGGCTTGGTCGGCAGGAAGATGTCAGTTATTACAGGTGTTCAAATAGAGCTTGGTAAGAAAAGTTCTGAAGAAATTCCAGCATTAGATAGTGGTTCAAGCAAATGATGCTGAGATTCAATTACTGTGGTGTTATCAACTTTAAAGAACATTGTCTCCCAGGACCCTTACACGTCTTCAGAAACATGTTTTGAACATCATCTTTTCACCTGTTGGATTAGATAGGATCTTCTGTAGGCAACTGCTTCTTGACAAGGGCATTGGAAAGTGATAAACAGCACTTCACGCCACGTAAGATATACTCCCACTAACAGAAATTGAAACAGCTCCTGAAATACTTCAAAATACGAAAGTAGAAAACTTCTCTAAACTAGTAGAAACAGCAGAAAGTAGAGCCAACTCTTTTCGGTGGGAAATTGAGGATTTAAGGGAGCCCAAGGACATTCTGGACACGTCTGTAGAATTAAAAAAGGTGACAGTTTTTGCCAAAGGGTAAGAGCTAACAGACTGTTCCATTTTAAACCCTTCATCATGGAACCCCGACTTTGATGATGGTGCTGTATCATTCATGGTATCTTCATTACGTTAAGAAGTAAACATAGACCCTGCTTTGGAAGTACACCTGTGGCCTTTTCCTGGGCTATCTATTCCTCCCCTCACTTGGAAGACAAGCTAGATCCTAACACTTCTGTCTCACTATGGAAATCTGGGCTGCAGATGTAGTGCCCAGGAATCTGTGAAGATGTCTCTGAGTATACTTGAGATATTAAGAGAGAAAAGAAAAAAGAAGTAGGAGCGGAATCTAAACACTGGTACAAATGAACTTATTTACAAAACAGAAACAGAGTCACAGATGTAGAAAACAAACCTATGGTTACCAGGAGGGATGGAAGGGAGGGATAAATTGGGAGATTGGGATTGACATATATACACTACTATATGTAAGACACATAACTAATAAGGACCTACTGTATAGAACAGGGAACTCTACTCAATACTCTGTAATGACCTATATGGGAAATGAATATAAAAAAAAGTGGCTATATGTATAACTGATTCACTTTGCTGTACACCTGAAACTAACACTATATATATAATCAACTATATCCAAAAACAAAACAAAACAAAAAAATAAACACTATATGTCTCAAATGAAAAAAAAGAAGTAGGAGCATTCCTGGAAAATTATGCCTCACTCCTTAGTCTGAGTAACTTTTCCATAATTTGAATCAATAAAAATGCCTGAATGATTAAACACCAGTACATAATTAATTCATTGTCTCACTTTCTTCCTTCATACTGAGAACACTCTTAGGTACTTAATGTTAAATATTTGATGTTCTGGGATTTTTTAATGGGGCGTTCAATAATGAACTTTTATTCAATAATGAACCTAAACAATTATATTTTAAATAATAAGATTTCACTTTTATTTTTAAATAGTCCCTGCAAAACTTTTATTTTTGAAAGAATATAAACTGAAATTTACATTGCAATTTCAGAACCTTATGTTTAGAACAAAACAAAGCCATATTCCATTAGTTTTTCTGCTGCTTTCAAAACTTTCATCCATACTTAAAACATTTATTGCTTCATAGATTGGCTATAATTACACTCAATCTTCTGTGGGCACAATATCAGATCTGTGAGGTTGAGCCTAGGTTTAACATGATATTATCTGTGTTATTTGGTGCAATTACTGTAATGTCTTTGAGACATTACTTCATTTATGAAAAATAAGGATAATAATGTATTAACTATTGAGTTGCTATGACAGAGTTAATGAAATGTATAAAGTACCTTGTACAACTCTTGGCAGAAATGAACCACACCAATTGTTAGTTCTCTCCTTCTCTACTATTTCTTGGGTTAAACCCAGGACATGCTGACGTTATCTATGCTGCTTAATTAATTTCCTAGTTGATGGTGAAAAAGTTACTGTCTTTACTTGGCCAGAGAAAGCTAGAGAAAGGACTATTAAATCAAAAAATTAAATTATAAGGGAACCCTCCTACACTGTTGGTGGGAATGTAAATTGGTACAGCCACTACGGAGAACAGTATGGAGGTTCCCTAAAAAACTAAAAATAGAACTACCATACAACCCAGCAATTCCACTACTGGGCATATACCCTGAGAAAACCATAATTCTAAAAGATACATGTACCCTAATGTTCATCGCAGCACTATTTACAGTAGCCAGGACATGGAAGCAACCTAAGTGTCCATCAACAGAGCAATAGATAAAGAAGATGTGGTACATGTATGCAATATTACTCAGCCATAAAAAAGAACAAAATAATGCCATTTGCAGCAATATGGATGGACCTGAGATTATCATACTGAGTGAAGTAAGTCAGACACAGAAAGACAAATATCATATGATATCGCTTATATGTGGAATCTAAAAAAGGGTTCAAATGAACTTATTTACAAAACAGGAGTAAAGTCACGGATGTAGAAAACAAACTTATGGTTACCAGGGGATGGGGGGGAGGGATAAATTGGGAGATTGGGATTGACATATACACACCACTATATATAAAATAGATAACAAATAAGGACCTACTGTATAGCACAGGGAACTCTACTCAATACTCTGTAATGGCCTATATGAGAAAAGAATCTAAAAAAAAGAGTGAATATATGTAATATATGTATAACTGATTCACTTTGCTGTGAAGCAGAAACTAACACAACACTGTAAATCAACTATACTCCAATAAAAAATTTTAAAAATTAAATTATTATTTATATACCTCCAAAACTTTTAGTGTTTGCATCTACATAACATGCAGTGATGTTGTCATCAAGAGAACTTCTAACAGAGAAGGAGGGCAGGATTAGGGAGCCAGAGAGCTTTGAGTGTATCGCTAGTTAGATTTTCATGCGTTGTTCCACTTACTTAGTTTTAAGTGTTGTAAATGATTTCAATATTATTCTCTCTGCAATTTCAGATTAGCTACACTGCTATGGATTGAGTTTTATAATCTATAGCTAATGAATCCATATCTTGGACAAGGTCCTAAAAAAAAAAATCTACACATGGAGGCTCTCAAGTACAAATCATAAAAATTAAGCTAATTTTCATTTTTTCACAGGTGGGATGTTTAATATTCCTGCCAAATGATATCTTCAGCTTGACTGACCCCCCTCAAACCTGTTTTAGACACCCCATATGCCTTCCCCAGTGTGAGAATTCTGCTGGAAAGTCTGCCGAGCTTGTACTATAATTCTGTTTGGATAGTAAGGCTTCAGTGAAGCCGATTCCACTGGTGAATGTACCACTCAGCACAAAATTGTCTTTTAAGGAATTCAAAAGATGTGTTCAAGTTACGGAAATCATCTCTGAGAAGTAGGGAGTCCCAGAGTCGCCCACAGCAGGTCTCCACAACGTGAGACATCTCAGATAATCTAAGTCTGGAACAAAACGTCAGAGGGTCCTAAGAAGCAGGCAACCAACAGTGATGAACCAAAGTACATAAGGCAAAAAGCCTGGTGGGACTTTACATGGGTGCAGCTGAAATATTACTCGAGTTCTCATGAATTAATGATAACTACTCCTTCCTACTGAGACAGAGTGTGTGACTTAGTAGTTTGTTTTTTGTTTTAACCTCTTGAGAGGCACAAAAATAAGCCAGAATGAAAGTCTTCAGTGGGCTAAAAATGTCAGGTCTCAGTACTCTGCTGGTGCAAATTTATGATGCTTACCTGAAACCACACCTGAGTGTCTAAGAGAATCTTACTTGTACCAGTGCCTACACGGCTGAGGCCTCTGTGGATGGCCTGGAACATGACGGGTTGGACAATACAATTGATTTATACTCCCAATTAGCAGCAACAGCTGTAACTAAAGAGAAACGGGGGTCCTCAAATGACCTACAGAACACCAAGGTTTCAAACAGCCATGATACCACAGCAGGGCACCTTTCAAAAGCCATATATTAGGGGTTTCTATCATGAAGACTCCTATTTGCTACTTGGTGAAAACAAGGGTCTTCTAAAATAGAAGGGCTGGACACAGGGTGATACAGGCCACTTTGTACTCTGATCCCAGGACTTCCCGATCTTCAAAGAACTGGAGAGAAATAATTTATTGCTTGTATACCAGTGCACCTTCTTTGGGGGAGTCTGGTCTGGTATATGCCCTAAAAGTCTGGATCTCCAGACAAATGTTTACTGTTAGACTCTGGAGCTATGGTGTTCTGGAATCACTGAAAATAACTAATGAAAATTTGGGCGAGAAATTAACTGTGGGTATGGGCCAATGATTCACAGAAAGCCCTTCCATGTAGCTCTGTGGGATTCAGGTACCCTGATGTTTTCACTGATAACCTAGAGGAAATGCTTCTTGAAGGGAAGGGAAAGGAAGGGAAGGGGGTGGTGAGGGGAGGGGAGAGGAGAGAGAAGAGAGGGGAGGAAAGAATGGATAAGATTAACAGAATAGCAATACAAATTGGTTACTTAAAGCTTTATTGCATCTTTTACTACTACTTTTGGACTCCTTCAGAGAAGAGTAAATATTTACTCTCAACTTAGTGAAATAAGTGGATGTGCTGGTTTTAAGCTGTCTGCATTTCATTCCATCAACAAATATTTAATGTGCACCTTTTCTGTGCTTCAGGCATACACTGTGCATACAGTGGTTAAAAAATATATAATGTCCCTGCCCCTGCCCTTATGGTGCTTATAGTTTAGTGAAGGAGACAGCAGATTAGCTCACCAACGAATTAGCATTTTAATGGTGATAATTACTGTGAAGGAAAAGTAAGAGTTCCCTGGGTAAATAAACCAGGGAGACCTAATTTAGACAGGGTGTCAGGGAAGTTTTCTCTGAGGCAGTGACATGAAAGGATATGTACAAAATAGCCGGGTAAAGAATGTGAGTTTGTTCACGTGCAGCGTGGGGAGGTGTTGGCAGAGGGAACTGAGCTTGCAAAGTCCCTGAGGATAGGAGCCTGGTATGTGGGAGGAGCTAAAAAAAAGAGCCTTGGGAATCAAAGAGAGCTTCTGGGAAACCATGGAGAGTTGAGATGGGGGAGAGCATGCAGGGATTCAAAGGCACGGCATAGAGTTTAATTTTATCTGAAATTTAGTAGATGACAATTGAATGAGAGTGACACGATTCCATGCATGCTATGTAAAGGTCTCCCGGGCTTCTGTATGAGCATGGATTTGAATGAAGAGGGAGTAAAGAGTGGAGATGGGCACAAGCTGGGAGATGGCTGGGAGAGACAGGGTGGTGTATGTGGGTGAGTGGCGAGGATAAGTGCGAGGAAAGTGAAGATGGAGACAAGGAGGGTGGCTGGAAGGAGGAGAGTTGGACCCTGTGGAAGAGCTAGGTATAAATGGAGTTGGGGAAAATGAAGGATGACCCAGGCTGTTGATTTGAGAGCTGCTCAGATGGAGGCACTAATGCCTGAGATGGGGAAGATGGGAGGGGAACAGGCTAAGGGGAGAAGTCAAGTTCAGTTCTAAACATTTAGCTTTAAGAATTACCATATAAATGTTGCATTAAGACTGCTCTGATGGAACAGACTGTGGTTACCAAGGAGGAGGAGGGGTAGGGATGGACTGGGAGTTTGGGATTAGCAGATGCAAACTATTATATATAGAAGGGATAAACAACAAGGTCCTACTGTACAGCACAGGGAACTATATTCAATATCCTCTGATAAACCATAATGGAAAAGAATATGAAAAAAGAACGTGTGTGTGTGTGTGTGTGTGTGTGTGTGTATGTATAACTGAATCACTTTGCCGTACTGCAGAAATTAACACAACACTGTAAATCAACTATACTTCAATAAAATAAATTTAAAAAGAGACTGCTCTGATGGTTCATTTGCTTTAAGCAAAGGTTCTAGAATCAGACATAATAGTTTGAATTCTGACTTTGTTCTTTTCTGCCTGGGCAAGTTCTTTTACTTCCTCTGATTCCTGAAATAGGGATACCTATGCCTATCTCTTATGGTAAGAATACAATGAGATAATGTTTATAAAATTGCCTTGCACATAATAGGTACTTAGTAAAATGCAGTTACTATTACTGTAATTTGCTAATAGCAGCATATTATGTTAGCGAGAAGGATGAATTTTGACTTTGACATTTATAAACTGTGTCATCCAGGCAAATAAGGAACCTTAAATTTCTAATTTTTTTTTTTTTTTTTTTTTGCAGTATGCGGGCCTCTCACTGTTGTGGTCTCTCCTGTTGCAGAGCACAGGCTCCGGATGCGCAGGCTTAGCGGCCATGGCTCACGGGCCTAGCCGCTCCACAGCATGTGGGACCTTCCCAGACCGGGGCACGAACCCATGTCCCCTGCATCAGCAGGCGGACTCTCAACCACTGCGCCACCAGGGAAGCCCAAATTTCTAATTTTTAAAACAGCCTAATACCCTCCTTTCCTACATCACAAGGTATATACAAACAATAATTTCTACTCTAACATCTTTGATTTAGTCTTGATCCCATAGGTCCCACTGACAGGTCACGAGAAGCCTTGGAATGAAAGATTCTTTTTTCGTACCATAAGGAAGAGAAGATCAGGAATATTAACAGTCTGTGACTACAGGAGCTCTGTGAAAAAACAGCACTGTGAAGAGAAGAGTGAACTGGGGAAAGGCCTTATTGAAGGTCAGTCTCATGTATGTTCACTGAGAAGGAACAAAAAGTTCCCTAAGATGTTCAAATGTTAACAACAAAGGTCTTATCTAATATTTCTGAACTGTAACCTTCAACATTAAACATTAAATGTGTGATGACCATGAAGCCTATAAAGCCATCTATGTTTTTCAAGAATGTATTTTGATGTGCTCAATTAAAACGTGAATGAATTCACTAGCTTTGTGTGAACTGACCTATCGTAGAAGTCTTGTGGATCCTTATACTCATCAGAAAGTGCCAGACTCCTGTGGTCAACATAATCCTTTCAGGTTTTCTCAAAAAAAAACAACACAAGAGGAAGCTTGGTTTCCTTAACAGGTAATAGAAGGATAAAATAGGATTGCAGTTGTGAAGTACACTATAAGCTAAAAGAGCTCTAAATACATGAGGAATTATGTTGAACATTATTAAATTTAGGGGAATGATAGTCTCAACGTCAAATACTCTTCATTTACTTGTTCATTCATTTCTTCAATCAACCAAGAAATAAGTGTCTTCCATGTATAGGGCACTACAAAGGATACAGAATGGGTATGAAATAGTCCCTGTTTCCAAGGAGTTTATAACATCATAGAGGAGTGATAGTCACATACACAAATAACTAGACTACCACACTGATGGGGTAAAGACTATGAGGTGTATAAACAAGATATTATGGGAGTTAAGGGGAGAGAGAGATTGCTGCTAGCTAGGTTTCCCAGGGCTCCTTGGTGTGAGCCCTCCCAGAGTCCACCATTAGCCCCAACAAAGAGCTGGGTAGACTCCAGTGCTGGGTCGCCTTAGGGCAAACAACCAACAGGGAGGGAACCCAGCCCCACCCATCATCAGACAAGCAGATTGAAGTTTTACTGAGCTCTACCCATCAGAGCAATAGCCAGCTCTACCCACCACCAGTCCCTCCCATCAGGAAGCTTGCACAAGCCTCTTAGATAGCTTCATCCACCAGAGGGCAGACAGCAGAAGCAAGAAGAACAATTCTGCAGTCTGTGGAAAGAAACCCACATTCACAGAAAGATAGACAAAATGAAAAGGCAGAGGGCTATGTACCAGAGGAAGGAACAAGATAAAACCCAGAAAAACAACTACATGAAGTGGAGACAGGCAACCTTCCAGAAAAAGAATTCAGAATAATGATAGTGAAGATGATCCAGGACCTTGGAAAAAGAATGGAGGCAAAGATTGAGACGATGGAAGAAATGTTTAACAAAAACCTAGAAGAATTAAAGAACAAACAGAGATGAAAAATAAAATAACTGAAATGAAAAATACACTAGAAGGAATCAATAGCAGAATAACTGAGGCAGAAGAACAGATAAGTGACCTGGAAGACAGAATGGTGGAATTCACTGCCATGCAACAGAAAAAAGAAAAATGAATGAAAAGAAATGAAGACAGCCTAAGAGACTTCTGGGACAACATTAAACACACCAACATTCGCATTATAGGGGTCCCAGAAGGAGAAGAGAGAGAGAAAGGAGTCGAGAAAATATTTGAAGAGATAATAGTTGAAAACTTCCCTAACATGGGAAAGGAAATAACCACCCAAGTCCAGGAAGCACAGAGAGGCCCAGGCAGGATAAACCCAAGGAGAAACATGCCGAGACACATAGTAATCAAATTGACAAAAATTAAAGACAAAGAAAAATTATTAAAAGCAACAAGGGAAAAATGACAAATAACATACAAGGGAACTCCCATAACGTTAAGAGCTTACATCTAAGCAGAAACTCTACAGGTTAGGAGGGAGTGGCACGATATATATGAAGTGATGAAAGGGAAGAATCTACAACCAAGATTACTCTAGCCAGCAAGGGTCTCATTCAGATTCTACGGAGATATCAAAAGCTTCACAGACAAGCAAAAGCTAAAAGAATTCAGCACCACCAAACCAGCTCTATAACAAATGCTAAAGGAACTTCTCTAAGTAGGAAACACAAGAGAAGAAAAGGACCTACAAAAACAAACCCAAAACAATTAAGATAATGGTAATAGGAATATACACATTGATAATTACCTTAAATGTGAATGGATTAAATGCTCCAACTAAAAGACACAGACTGGCTGAATGGATACAAAAACAAGACTCATATACATGTTGTCTACAAGAGACCCACTTCAGACCTAGGGACACATACAGACTGAAAGTGAGGGGATGGAAAAAAGATATTCCATGCAAATGGAAATCAAACAAAGCTGGAGTAGCAATACTTGTATCAGATGAAATATACTTTAAAATAAAGAATGTTACAGAGACAAGGAAGGACACTACATAATGGAAGGACACTACATAATGAAGAAGGGATCAATCCAAGAAGAAGATATAACAATTATAAATAAATATGCACCCAACATAGGAGCACCTCAATACATACGGCAAATGCTAACAGCTATAAAAGAGGAAATTGACAGTAACACAGTGATAGTGGGGGACTTTAACACCTCACTTACACCAAAAGACAGATCATCCAGACAGAAAATTTATAAGGAAACACAAGCTTTAAATGACACAACAGACCAGATAGATCTAATTGATATTTATAGGACATTCCATACAAAACCAGCAGATTACACTTTCTTCTCAAGTGCACACGGAACATTCTCCAGGATAGATCATATCTTGGGTCACAGATCAAGCCTCGGTAAATATAAGAAAATTGAAATCATATCAATCATCTTTTCCGACCACAACACTATGAGATTAGAAATCCATTACAGGGAAAAAAGCGTAAAAAACACAAACACATGGAGGCTAAACAATACATTACTAAATAACCAAGAGATCACTGAAGAAATCAATGAGGAAATCAAATAATACCTAGAGACAAATGAAGGTGAAAACACGATGATCCAAAACCTATGGGATGCAGCAAAAGCAGTACTAAGAGGGAATTTTATAGCAATACAATCCTACCTCAAGAAACAAGAAAAATCTCAAATAAACAAGTTAATCTTACACCTAAAGCAATTAGAGAAAGAAGAAAAAAAAACCCCCAAAGTTAGCAGAGGGAAAGAAATCATAAAGATCAGATCAGAAATAAAGAAAAAGAAATGAAGGAAATGATAGCAAAGATCAATAAAACTAAAAGCTGGTCCTTTGAAAGATAAACAAAATTGATAAACCATTAGCCAGACTCATTAAGAAAAAGAGGGAGAGGGCTCAAATCAATAAAATTAGAAATGAAAAAGGAGAAGTTACAACGGACACTGCAGAAATACAAAGCATCATAAGAGACTACTACAAGCAACTGTATGCCAATAAAATGGACCACATGGGTGAAATGGACAAATTTTTAGAAAGGCATAACCTTCCAAGACTGAACCAGGAAGAAACAGAAAATATGAACAGACCAAACACAAGTAATGAAATTGGAACGGTGATTAAAAATCTTCCAATAAACAAAAGCCCAGGACCAGATGGCTTCACAGGTGAATTCTATCAAACATTTAGAAAAGAGCTAACACCTATCCTTCTCAAACTCTTCCAAAATATAGCAGAGGGAGGAACACCTCCAAACTCATTCTACGAAGCCACCATCATCCTGATACCAAAACCAGACAGAGATACTACAAAAAAAAGAAAATTACAGACCCATATCACTGATGCATATAGATGTAAAAATCCTCAACAAAACACCAGCAAACCAAATCCAACAACACAAAAAAAGGATCATACACCATGATCAAATGGGATTTATCCCAGGGATGCAAGGATTCTTTAATATACACAAATCAATCAATGTGATACAGCATATTAACAAATTGAAGAATAAAAACCATATGATCATTTCAACATTTGCAGAAAAAGCTTTTGACAAAATTCAACACCCATTTATGATAAAAACCCACCAGAAAGTAGGCACAGAGGGAACTTACCTCAACATAATAAAGACCTTATGTGACAAACCCACAGCCAACATCGTTCTCAATGGTGAAAAACTGAAAGCATTTCCACTAAGATCAGGAACAAGCCAAGGTTGCCCACTCTCACCACTGTTATTCAACATAATTTTGGAAGTTTTAGCCACAGCAATCAGAGAAGGAAAAGAAATAAAAGGAATCCAAATCAGAAAAGAAGTAAAGCTGTCACTTTGCAGATGACATGATACTATACATAGAGAATCCTAAAGATGCTATCAGAAAACTACTAGAGTTAGTCAATGAATTTGGTAAAGTAGCAGGATACATAATTAATGCACAGAAATCTCTTGCATTCCTATACACTCATGATGAAAAGTCTGAAAGAGAAATTCAGGAAACAGTCGCATTTACCACTGCAACAAAAAGAATAAAATACCTAGGCATAAACCTACCTAAGGAGACAAAAGACCTGTATGCAGAAAACTATAAGGCACTGATGAAAGAAAGTAAAGATGATACAAACAGATGGAGAGATATACCATGTACTTGGATTGGAAGAATCAACATTGTGAAAATGACTATACTACCCAAAGCAATCTACAGATTCAGTGCAATCCCTATCAAACTACCAATGGCATTTTTCACAGAACTAGAACAAAAAATTGCACAATTTGTATGGAAACACAAAAGACCCCAAATAGCCAATGCAATCTTGAGAAAGAAAAACGGAGCTGGAAGAATCAGGCTCCCTGACTTTAGACTACACTACAAAGGTACAGTAATCAAGACAGTATGGTACTGGCACAAAAACAGAAATATAGATCAATGGAACAGGATAGAAAGCCCAGAGATAAACCCCCACACAGATGGTCACCTTATCTTTGATAAAGGAGGCAAGAGTATACAATGGAGAAAAGACAGTCTCTTCAATAAGTGGTGCTGGGAAAACTGGACAGCTACATGTAAAAAAACGAAATTAGAACGCTCTCTAACACAATACACAAAAATCAACTCAAAATGGATTAAAGACCTAAATGTAAGGCCAGACACTGGAAAACTCTTAGAGCGAAACATAGGAAGAATACTCTTTGACGTAATCACAGCAATATCCTTTTTGACCCACCTCTTAGGGTAATGGAAATAAAAACAAAAATAAACAAATGGGACCTAATGAAACTTAAAAGCTTTTGCATGGCAAAGGAACCCATAAACAAGACAAAAAGACAACCCTCAGTATGGGAGAAAATAATTGCAAACGAAGCAACTGACAAAGGATTAATCTCCAAAATATACAAGCAGCTCATGCAGCTCAATATCAAAAAAACAAACAACCCAATCCAAAAATGGGCAGAAGACCTAAATAGACATTTCTCCAAAGAAGATATACAGATTGCTAACAAACACATGAAAGGATGCTCAACATCACTAATCATTAGAGAAATGCAAATCAAAACTACAATAAGGTATCACCTCACACCAGTCAGAATGGCCATCATCAAAAAATCTACAGACAATAAATGCTGGAGAGGGTGTGGAGAAAAGGGAACCCTCTTGCACTGCTGGTGGGAATGTAAATTGATGCAGCCACTATGGAGAACAGTATGGAGGTTCCTCAAAAAACTGAAAATAGAACTGCCATACGACCCAGCAATCCCACTACTGGGCATATACCCTGAGAAAATCATAATTCAAAGAGTCATACACCACAGTGTTCATTGCAGCTCTATTTACGATAGCCAGGACATGGAAGCAACCTGAGTGTGCATCAACAGATGAATGGATAAAGAAGATGTGGCACATATATACAATGGAATATTTACTCAGCCATAAAAAGAAACGAAATTGAGTTATTTGTAGTGAGGTGGATGGACCTAGAATCTATCATACAGAGTGAAGTAGTCAGAAAGAGAAAAACAAATACCGTATGCTAACACATATATATGGAATCTAAAAAAAAAAAAATGTTTCTGAAGAACCTAGGGGCAGGACAGTAATAAAGACACAGACGTAGAGAATGGACTTGAGGATATGGGGAGGGCGAAGGGTAAGCTGGGACGAAGTGAGAGAGTGGCAATGGACATATCCACACTACCAAATGTAAAATAGATAGCTAGTGGGAAGCAGCCACAGAGCACAGGGAGATCAGCTCCGTGCTTTGTGTCCACCTAGAGGGGTGTGATAGGGAAGGTGGGAGGGAGATCCAAAAGGGAGGAGATATGGGGATATATGTGTATGTATAGCTGATTTACTTTGTTATAAAGCAGTAACTAACACACCATTGTAAAGCAATTATACTCCAATAAGGATGTTAAAAAGATAAAGGGTACAAACTTTCAGCTAGAAGATGAATAAAGTCTGAGGATCTAATGTAAAAATTGTGACTATAGTTGATAACACTGTATTGTATAATATGCTAAGAGTGTAGCATCTTTACACCATGCATGTGTGTATCAAGTTATCACGATGCACACTTTAAATATCTTACAGATCTGTCAATTACACCTTAATAAAGCTGAAATAAAAACAAAACAAAAAATTACACTACGGTCATTCTTGTTTAATACGGCCAACAAGAAATCCGTAGTAACCAAAAGCCCTCCCCCCGCGATTTTGCAGGAAGGAAAAGTCATAAAATAAATAATTATTAGAGAATTGTGTAAGTTTTAAAAATCTTGAGTAAATTATGTCAGCACAGATTTGGTACCATCTGTACCCCTTGACTCTGTAACACAGGCCTAAGGACTGATATTCAGAATGATGTCCTTGACAACTGTATGGGCCTCTACCAAAGACCCAAGTATCTTTAATATATATTCTCAGAAACATTATTTAGAAATATTTTCAGCTAACGTTTAAGCAAAATAAGTATTCTGATGAATTTTAGAAAATAAAGCCATCCAGAACACATCATTTTTCAAACATTCTTTCTACTGAGGACTCAATGTTGTCACGGAATAAAGCCTCAGCTGCTGCTTAATCCAGGGTAGTGGGAGACCTGAGGTTCATTTTAGGGAAGTGGAGCATGGAAACCGTGAACTTTAATTCCCTGGTAGTCAACAAAAGTTTAGGTTAGTTATGATAAACACTTTACATGTATTCACTCGCTTAATCTTTTCATCAATCCTTTGAAGAAGTACTGTTATCATCCTTATATTAGAGATGAGAAAGTTGAAGCTTGGAGAGGCTAAGTAACTTGTTCAAGGTCAACAGACAGCCAAGATTCAAAACCAAGTTTGTCTGACTTCAAAAGGCACTACATTTTACTAAAGTTATTGTTTTCAGAACTTTTGCCCCGAGATGTTCAAGCTTTCCTTATATTTTATGTTATTTGGCTTCTAACATCAGGGCTCTGAGACCCAATCATTTGGTAGTACATTTCGACAATAATGAAGTGGAGGTTTTTTTCCCTATAAACATTTAAAATAATTAGTTCATATTTATTGAGCACATATTATGGGCCAAACACCACATATGCATTAACTCTTTTTCTCCTCACAGCAACTTGTGAGTGTGGTAGTATAATTACCACCGTTTTACAAAGGAAAAATCTGGTCTCCAAGACTCCACACTCTGCCTTGGTTCTCTGTCTCCATCACTTGATGTTCCTTCTCAATTTATTTCAAAGGTTCCTCATCACCTTTCTGATTTGTCACTACTGGAGAGACCCAGAGCTCCATCCTTGGGCCTTGCTTTTCTCTGTCCACGGTCACTTCCCTAAGGTGCCTCGTGGTTTTAAGGTCCATCTCTGTGCTGATGACTCAAAAATTTATACCTCCTGCCCTAACCTCTGCACTAAATTCCAGGCTTAATGACCCATCTGTATACTCCATACCTCCACTTGGATGATGGATAGACACCTCAAACATAACATATCCAAAACTGAACAATTACTTTTCCCCCAGACCTATTCCTACCAGTCTTATCTCAATACATTTTCTTTAAAATTTTAACAAAGACTAAATTCAACTTTAGTTAATAAAATTGATAATTTCAATAGCTTTCCCAGACTACTGAATTTGCTAAAATTTGTGATCTGAGATTTACTAGAAAATATATCTCATTCCAGTGATGAGATATCAATATCTCTGCACAGGCACACACGTGTTTCCTACAAAATAATTTGTGTACTTTTAATAGCATATAAAGAAACTCAATATTTATATTTATGATTATAGACACACACATGCTTCCTAAGATATAATGTGACATAATTTTAATAGTATGTAAATAAATGAAGGTATTAAAAGTAAAATAATGCAACAGGGATGTTCAAGTGGCAAATGAAAAGGTGCTTCATATCATTATTCATCCTGGAAATATACATTCAATTTGCCATGGGATATCACTACATACCCATAAGAATAGATAACATGAAACAGACTGAGAATACCAAGTGCTGGTGAGGACGGGAAGTAAGGAAAATTCTCGTATGTGTGGCATCTATTACTTTCATCACCTGCTTTGGGAAAGTGCCATTCTTTGTCTTGTTCTGTTCAACACACATTCCTTCCTGCCCTGCCAAAGAGCAGAGGCTACACTATATCCCTGGACATAGTGATTACTGCAGTGGTCAGCATTTGCTCCAAGCTAAGTCACTCAGCATCTTTTAGGGGAGATTCAGTTTCATTTCTTTTTCTGGCATTATGAACTCACAACATAATATAGACCTGTGGCTGCCTGGGACCATCTGGTCATGACACAAGGAGAGCCTTTCGCAGGCAAAGAGACCTGAGAGACAGAACACCTGTGATATTACTGAACTTCTTCTGAAGTCAGGATATATCTTGACTCCCCACTTTTACAAGCTAATCAGTTCCCTCTTTAAATTATTCTAAATTGGTTTCTGCCATTTGTACCTGATGGCAACTTCATATACCAATGACCTATTGCTCCTCATTTTCCTAATTTAAGATCTTAAGCTTTCTATTGCAATTTTTCACCTATTTAGCTTTATCTAGGAGTGACAGAAAGGTGTCTGTAAATAGTTACACAAATCAATAGAAAAATGAATACAGGGCATAAGCAGACAGTAGGAGATGAAAATGGCTAGTGTTCATACAAAAAAGCATTTAGTTGCACTAGAAATGTTTTTAAAAAGTAAACTAAAATATAAATGCAATTTTTACTTAAATCAGAAGGATTAAAACCAAAACTATTTAGTGCTGTATCTGGTGCTCTGTTGAGACAGGTACACTTAAAACATTGCTGGTAGTAATATATTATAAAGTAGGATAAGCTTTCTGGAGGACAATTGGAATTATGTACCAAATATTTAAAAAAGAAATATGCCCTTCGACTTAATGAAGTCAGATACACAGACAAAGATTTGGGTTAAAAGGATATTCATTCCAGTTATCTATAACAGCAGTCTGTTGGGAAATGGTTATGTAAATACAGAATTTATTTTTGGGTGTGGTATAAAGTAGGAGATTAATTGAATTTTTTCCCATGTGGCTAACTAATTGACCCAGTATCATTTACCGACTAGCTCAACCATTCCCCACTGATGTAAGACTACACCTCTGCTTACATATCTGTAGTGGTCTGTGGCATTCAATTCTCTTCCACTGGGTTCTTTATTACCTCATGTAAATATTACATAGACTTAATGGCACAATTTTAGAATGAGTCTTGATATTGGATAGAACAAGTTTCTCTGCTTTCGTATTGTTTCAAAAACATTTTGGCTGTTTTCCCCCTCCCACTTTTCTTACATTTTAGAAACAGCTTATTAAAGTCCTCCAAAGATCCTTCTGGGATTCTGAATAGAATTTATGGATGCATTTGAAAGAAAGGATATATTTTAGATATCAAGACTTCCCACCCACATTCATGATGTAGGTCTTCATTTGTTTAAGTATTCTTTACATATATGCATATCTGTATCTATATCAATATCTATATCTTCTGGAAAGATACAACTTTTGTTGTATTTATTCCTTATAGGAACCTTATTATTTTATTGTTGTTATAAATGGTATATTAAAAATTAACTTCCTGGTTTTGGCTGGTATATAGAAATGTAACTGATTTTTGTATACTGATCTTATATCTAGCAACTTAGAGAAACTTTTAATGAGTTTCCTTCCTGATGGCACTTTCCCCTATATTAGGGGGATATCTGAGAACTCTGAGGTATGAAAATTGTCAGGCATGATTCAGAATGTGAATGTGAGTAGGGAAGAAGGAAGACAGGTGAGTCATCCTCTCCCCCCCTGACTCTGGTAATAATGAGATATGGAGGGCTCTGCTCTGAAATGGTGCCCATCCCCAGAGGGGGAGCCCTTGTCTCTCTGAGGTGGGCTGCTCAGAACTTACAAACTGTTGCTGTATTTAGTTTGGGAACTGGTTCCTTCTCATCCTTCAGGTTTTTGCCTACCTGTCACCTCTTCACTGACTCCTGATTGGCATCTGTCAGCCCTCACCTGTGCCTGCCCTTATTCCCTATTACAGAATCCAGTTCATGCCTTTCATGGTAGGTAATGATCACTTTCTGAGTGTTTATTTGTTTGGTCATGTTCCTGTTTACTGTCTCTCCTCCTTGTCAATTGCAAACTTCATAAGAGCAGAGACCAGGTCTGTTTTGTTTATTTCTGTACTCTTGGTACCTGTCACTTAGCTTAAATATTAAAAAAATATATATTTGTAGACTGAATGAGTTAAATATGTCAAACACCTGTTTCAATTTTTAATGTGAATAATAAATTGGATCATCAGTTAAAATACATCTTACTTGTATAATTTTATTTTATCTTCCTAACTGCCTTTTAAAATAGGCACTGCTGGTTTCCATGTGACAAATGAGGTAACTAAGGCACAGTGAAATAAGTAACATGGTGCAAACTAATAGCTAGAAATCAGTAGAATTGAAAACAGAACCCAAATCATCTAACTCAAAAGCCATACAAAACAATAAAAAGAGAAAGAAAAAAGGGAGAAAGAGAAGACAAGAGAAAGGAAGAATAGAGGGAGGAAAGTTCATTCATTCCTGACCTTTCCATCCTAAGGGCATATCATACCACTTATTCTGCTAAGAACTCCTTAACTCACACTTTAAGTCTTTTAGGAAGCCTCATACCTCTCAAAGACATTTCAGGCCAGTAGACAGATTAAGAATACGTTCAAGCAACACTGTTCTACGTGAATCATATAGAGCAGGAAATAAAAGGAGTTTACAGTTACAGAATAAGTGTTTTTTTCTTGGCTACATTTTACCAGGACAAAACTTGCTGGTAAAGTCAGGCACACAATCAAGTCTGATAATTGTAAGAAGTATTTACAACATGATTTAGGTTTCAGTTTCACGTTCCAGTTCATTCTATCATAATTTATCTGCCTTAGTCAACTTTACACAAAACTTTGGCTCTCTCTTCACACTGAAAAGCCACGTGAGAATATCTTTCCAGTTGTACTACAGTTGAGAGGGTAGAAATAGAATTACTTTCTATTGGAATCATTATTTCAAGAAAGAATATTGTACTCAACTTTCATTTTAATCAATGATACTATTTGTCCCCTTTCCTTTCTTTGTCCCTAAGTCTGATGATAAAATGGTAATTTCCATTAATTCTGATCAGCTGGCTTCACTCTGTGACGTAAAAAGAAGGAAAGGAATCCCCTACTGTTTCCAGTCTCCATGTAGTAAAAGAAAAAGTACTAGCCCCTAAGTTAATAACACCACTTTTGTGACTTGGAGGGGGAAAACACTTTCCTGCCAAAGGGTAATCCATGTATAAGAGCTGATTGCTAGGTGAAACACACTGACAGAATGAGATGTTATCATAGATTCTATCAACACAAGAATTCAAAATCGCTGAGAAGTACTCCTCACCTCTTTCTGAACTCAAACAGAATAATATGGTATTGATGAAATTCTGTCTGCTACAAGTGGACATAACAGTTCCTTCTTAATCCAAAGTGGTTTATCAGGGATGGACAGTGACATGATGTAGAGCTTAGTTAGAGATCCCAACCTCAGGATCCGACATACCCATGACCGAGACATCATATTCGATCAGCAGCGTCGCTTCTTGTCCACACTGTTTGAGAATACTCATGGCCTCAGCGTGCGTGGTTCCAAGAAGCCGAATTCCATCCACACTGAGCAACCTATCACCAGGTTTGATTGTGCCCTCTCTGAAGGGAGAATAAAGAAATAGTCATTAATTTAGCATCATGGGGCTTAGCATTAATAGTCACTCAGCCAAAGAGGCTCTTTCACACACATTCTACCATCTATCCCATTTGCATTTCCTTTTAAGCATCAAGTGTGACATTAAGAGAGTAAAGAGGTAACCCTGACCAGAAAGTTGCTGCAATATGAAAATGAGTAATAAGAAAATAACTACACATTAGCAAATAACCAGGTCACCCACGATGAACTCTTGGGGTGTAAAAGTAATAAAGGCACATTTTCTCTTTTCTAGGGTTTTGCCAAAATGTCTAAAATTGATTTATTAGAGCCCAAGAAATAGCACTCACCTATTTTCCCAAAGCCAGGTGAGCAGAAAAGTCTGCTGGTTTCATTCAATTTATCACCAGTGAACCCAAGCTGGATAGGGAATGCTGGTGAAAAATTTCCCTAGTCTGTAAATTTTCCTACTGATTTATAAGGCCATTTGACGATCATTAAATTGATTCAGTCTCACATTCAATGGAAAAGGCAGGCAAATACTATTCGCCCTTCTGTGGCCATAGACACTCAAGGCACTGGGAGAAGATGCCTCAGGACAGTCATGACACCACTAAAATGTAGCCAGAGAGGCTACCAGATTATAACCCTCCTGCCTCAGGGAGGGTCAATGAAGATAAGAAAATCAGATGCGGGGATTACAAGTTTAGGATTTGGAAAGAATAAAAATGCTGTCTTAAATATCTTTCACCCAGCAACTCTCTATGTATTTTGACTCTAAATTTTTATCTTAAATTCTTAGATTTCCTTTCGTCCTCCATTAATTTGGTAATACGTTGCTCACAAACTAGTAGCCTGCTCCTGACATTTCTGTCAACTCAAACTCTAGAATGTTATTAAGAAATAGAAATATTCTCTTTTGCTTCAGGAAGAATCATTCACAAGAAAAGGCAGGAGAAGGAAAAAAAAATGGCAAAATTTCCTTGAAAATTTTGACTTTGTATTATCCTCTGCAAAGGCAAATACACTTTAGTGCAGAGGAGAACCCAGTGTCTCCATATTTTCTCATTTTATATTAAACATTGACTTAAAAAACAAACTGAGCTAACGGTATGAGCTTTGAAGGAAAATAAATCTGAATTTCTATCCTAGCTGGCAAGTCATTTAACGATACTGGGCGTCAGTTTTGTCACCTGTAAATCTGGACAAAAATACCTGATTTAGTGGGTGGTTGTGAAGATAAAATAAGATAATGTCTGCCAAGTACTGAGCACAGTTCCTGGCCCATGGTGGTCACTCATCAAGCAGTATTTATTATTATTATTACTATTTCGAGCGCTTAAGAAAGGTTTTTAAAAATCCATCCTAGGCTGAAACATAGTGCAGAGTCAGGGGTAATCAGTGCGTTTTCCTCCTCTCCTTCAACTATATCTAGTGGCAGGCATTGTGTTCCCTACCATTATGGAGCAGACTTTTCGCTGTGGGAAATTAGTACAAAGATAAGCATCTCTTGAGACATCTAAGTTGTGAGTTTACTTGGGACCCCCAAGGTTTATTGTAGGAAAGCTGAAGGAGCTTCTATCAGATATTCAAATTAGCCAGGAAGAGAATGCTCTAAACACTAACACTGACAATATTCCTTCCCTTTTACTAAAAGTCACTTCTATTCTGACACACATAATCATCATCAAAGGGTGATAATCATGATAAGGACAGTTGGCAATAGTAAGAGTCAGAGAACACCACCACCTGTCTTTTCAGGTTAGGATATTACCAATTGGAGAGGATGCATTTCAAGGACCTGCTGTTAAAGGGCCAGCTGCCTTTTTTTTTTTTAATAATTAATTTTTATTGGAGTAGAGTTGCTTTACAATGTTGTGTTAGTTTCTACTGTACAGCAAAGTGAATCAGCTATACATACACATATATCCCCTCTTTTTTGGATTTCCTTCCAGGATGAAAGGCCTCCTGCAAGGCACCATAAATCTCTAATCTTTGATAAAACAAAAAACCTTGAAAGGTATGCATTATCACCTACATTTTACAGTTGGAGGGAACTGAGCTTAGAACTGTTAAGTCATTTGCCAAAGACACAGGGTAGCAAGCATTGAATCTGGAGTCAAACTTTCTTCTGATTCTGCAGCCTGAACTCTTCTGTTTTCACGTTCCAACATATTTACTTAAGACCTATCTGTTACTATGAAATTTCTAATTCATCAACTTCTATGCCAAAGTCCCCAGCTTTATTTAATCTATTTGGATAGTGACACAGAAAGATGAAGTTTACCTGTCAGCAGGCCCTCCAGGACGAACACATGTTATTACAACCGGACGAGATTTATTTCTATCATCATGTGCTCCCCCTAGCAAAGAAAAGGAATACGGCTCAAAAAATGCTCTCATTGCTGCCATTAAAAAATTCACTTACAAAATGCCAGCTGAGAAACTGAAACAAATGTTATTGTTGTATATGGAGGAATACTTATAATGTTTCCTTCTGGCACATAACAGACTTAAAAACCTTATTCATTTTATACAGAATACATTGTTGAAGTCAACATTTCTCCTCTCAATAAATATATGGCTGTAATCGGGGTGAGATATAAAATGTTTAACAACTACTGTGATAAGAGCATCAAATAATTATAAATCCTAGCCCAATTAGAACAGCTGCTGGCTATAAACAAAGTGTAGGTGGGTATATTTGGTGTCAATCAACCTGGGCTGTTATACTGGTGAGTCTACAACGTGACATGAAGCAAAAACTAAAGGAAAAATAAATCCAAATATTAAAAAAAAGAAAAATTCGAGTGGCTGAAGTGGCCTCCATTAAAAACGAGGTGTTCAAAATATTAGTGCATTCTAAAAGCACTACATTTTTAGTGCCCACCACATTTTTTTTTTAACATTTTTATCGGAGTATAATTGCTTTACAGTGGTGTGTTAGTTTCTGCTTTATAACAGTGTGAATCAGTTATACGTATATATATATCCCCATATCTCTTCCCTCTTGCGTTTCCCTCCCACCCTCCCTATCCCACCCCTCTAGGTGGTCACAAAGCACTAAGCTGATCTCCCTGGGCTATGCGGCTGCTTCCTACTAGCTATCTTTTTTACATTTGGTAGTGTACATCTGTCCATATATACACTACCACTCTCTCACTTTGTCCCAGCTTACCCTTCCCCCTCCCCGTATCCTCAAGTCCATTCTCTAGTAGGTCTGCATCTTTACTCCCAACTTGCCCCGAGGTTCTTCATGACCGTTTTTTGTTTTTTAGATTCCATATATATGTGTTAGCATACGGTGTTTGTTTTTCTCTTTCTGACTTACTTCACTCTGTATGACAGACTCTAGGTCCATCCACCTCACTACAAATAACTCAATTTCGTTTCTTTTTATGGCTGAGTAATATTCCATTGTGTATACGTGCCACACCTTCTTTATCCATTCATCTGTCAATGGACACTTAGGTTGCTTCCATGTCCTGGCTATTGTAAGCAGAGCTGCAATGAACATTGTAGCATCCCCCACATTTGATGTGGGCTTTTTTCAAAAATTAATTAATTTATTTTTAGCTGTGTTGGGTCTTCATTGCTGTGTGCGGGCTTTTTCTAGTTGAGGTGAGCTGGGGCGACTCTTGGTTGTGGTGCACGGTCTTCTCATTGCAGTGGCTTCTCTTGTTGTGGAGCATGGGCTCTAGGCGTGCGGGCTTCAGTAGTTGTGGCATGTGGGCTCAGTAGTTGTGGCTCGCGGGCTCTGGAGCGCAGGCTCAGTAGTTGTGGCGCATGGGCTTAGTTGCTCCACGGCATGTGGGATCTTCCCAGGCTAGGGCTCGAACCCGTGTCCCCTGCATTGGCAGGTGGATTCTTAACTACTGTGCCACCAGGGAAATTCCTGATGTGTTTTGATGTTACATTTTACATCTTTTTATTTTGTATCGCTTAACAAATTTTTGTAGTTACAGCTAATTTTGCTACTTCTGTCTTTTAACCTTCATACTAACTTTATAAGTGGTTGATCCACTACCTTTACCATATATTTGACTTTACCAGTGAGATTTTTTCTTTCATATATTTTCTCATTTATATTTAGGGCCATTTCTTCTCAGCTTAAAGTTGTCCCTAAAGGGACATTTCTTGTAAGGCCAGTTTAGTGGTAATGAACTACTTTTGCTTTTCCTTGTCTGGAAAACTCTTTATCTCTCCTTCAATTCTGAAAGTTAACCTTGCCAGGTAGAGTATTCTTGGAAGTTTTTTCCTTTTAGCACCTTGAATATATCACGTCACTCCCTCTGGCCTGCAAATTTTCTGCTGAAAAATCAGTTGATAGTCTTACGGGAGTTCCCTTGTATATAACGAGTTGTCTTTCTCTTTCTGCTTTGAGCCTCTCTTTATCTTTAACTTTTGACGGTTTAATTATAATGTGTCTTGGTATGGATCTCTTTGGGCTCATCTTGTTTGGGATTCTCTGTGCTTCCCAAACCTGGATGTCTATTTCCTTCCACAGGTTAGAAATGTTTTCAGCCATTATTTCTTCAAATAACTTTTCTGCCCCTTTCTCTCTCTCTCTTCTCTTTCTGGGACCGTTATAAAGTGAATGCTAGTATGCTACATGTTGTCCCACAGTCCCTTAAGTTATTCTCATTTTTAAAAATTCTTTGTTCTTTTTGCCATTCTGTTTGGATGATTTCTACTACCTTGTCTTCCAGGTCACTGATCTGTTCTTTTGTTTCAACTGGTTTGCTATTGAATCCCACGAGTGTATTTTTCAGTTCAGTTATTGAATTCTTCAGCTTTATGACTTCTGTTTGGTTCTTTCTTATGTGTTCTTTCTCTTTGTTGAAGTCCTCACTGTGTTCTTCATTCTTCTCCTGAGCTGGGTGAGCATCTTTATGACCACTACTTTGAACTCTTTATCAGGTAAATTACTTATCTCCATTTCATTAGGTTTTTTTTTTTCCTGAAGTTTTATCTTGTTCCTTTATTTGGAACATTTTCTTCTGTTTCCTCATTTTGCTTGACTCTCTGTGTTTGTTTTGATGTATCATGCAAAACAGCCATCTTTCAGTCTTCAAAGATTGTCCCAGTCTCGATGTGGCCCTTTCATAATTTCTTGGGGAGTAGGAATTCAGCTGTTTCTGGGGTTCTTTTCAGAGTAAACTGTTTTATGTGTAGCTGTATGTTTGTTGTGTCTGTGGGAGGAACTGAGTTCAGGATTTTCCTACCAACCATCTTGAACCACCCTCTATCCACTTCCACTTTCTTAACTAGTGTTTGCGTGACCTGATTTCCTCATACATCACCATCCTGGCTGCCCATCTGGATGGTCTCTAGTTTGCCAGTATTTGATAAATATGAATGTTACCATCATACGACATATTTTGGTTGTTTTTCTAATTTTATATTTTATACAGCATGTTCTTATTAGTTATCTTTTTTTTTTGCGGTACACAGGCCTCTCACTGTGGTGGCCTCTCCCATTGCAGAGCACAGGCTCCGGACGCGCAGGCTCAGCGGCCATGGCTCATGGGCCTAGCCACTCCGTGGCACGTGGGATCTTCCTGGACTGGGGCATGAACCCATGTCCCCCGCATCGGCAGGCAGACTCTCAACCACTGTGCCATCAGGGAAGCCCTAGTTATCTATTTTATACATATTAGTGTGTATATGTCAATCCCAATCTCCCAATTCACCCCACCACCCACCCCCCCGCTTTTCCCCTTTGGTGTCCATACGTTCGTTCTCTACATCTGTGTCTCTATTTCCGCCTTGCAAACCGGTTCCTCTGTACCATTTCTCTAGATTCCACATATATGCAGTAATATACAATATTTTTCTCTTTCTGACTTACTTCACTCAGTATGACAGTCTCTAGGTCCATCCACGTCCCTACAAATGACCCAATTTCGTTCCTTTTTATGGCTGAGTAATATTCCATTGTATATATGTACCACATCACCTTTATCTATTCATCTGTCGATGGGCATTTAGGTTGCTTCCATGACCTGGCTATTGTAAATAGTGCTGCAATGAACATTGGGGTGCATGTGTCTTTTTGAATTATTGTTTTCTCTGGGTATATGCCCAGTAATGGGATTGCTGTGTCATATGGTAGTTCTATCTTTAGTTTTTTAAGGAACCTCCATACTGTCCTCCATAGTGGCTGTATCAATTTACATTCCCACCAACAGTGCAAGAGACTTCCCTTTTCTCCACACCCTCTCTAGCATTTATTGTTTGTAGATTTTCTGACGATGCCCATTCTAACTAGTGTGAGGTGATACCTCATTGTAGTTTTGATTTGCATTTCTCTAATAATTGGTGATGTTGAGCAGCTTTTCATGTGCCTCTTGGCCATCTGCATGTCTTCTTTGGAGAAATGTCTATTTAGGTCTTCTGCCCATTTTTTGATTGGGTTGTTTTTTTTTTAATATTGAGCTGCATGAGCTGTTTATATATTTTGGAGATTAATCCTTTCTCCGTTGATTCATTTGCAAATATTTTCTCCCATTGTGAGGGGTGTCTTTTCATCTTCTTTATGGTTTCCTTTGCTGTGCAAAAGCTTTTAAGTTTCATTAGGTCCCATTTGTTTATTTTTGGTTTTATTTCCATTATTCTAGGAGGTGGGTCAAACAATATCTTGCTGTGATTTATGTCAATAGGAGGTTCTTCCTATGTTTTCCTCTAAGAGTTTTATAGTGTTCAGTCTTACATTTAGGTCTTTAATTCATTTTGATTTTATATTTGTGTATGGTGTTAGGGAGTGTTCTAATTTCATTCTTTTACATGTAGCTGTCCAGTTTTCCCAGCATCACTTATTGAAGAGACTGTCTTTTCTCCATTGTATATCCTTGCCTCCTTTGTCATAGATTAGTTCACCATAGGTGTGTGGGTTTATCTCTGGACTTTGTATGCTGTTCCATTGATCTATATTTCTGTTTTTGTCCCAGTACCATATTGTCGTGATTACTGTAGCTTTGTAGTATAGTCTGAAGTCAGGGCATCTGATTCCTCCAGCTCCATTTTTTTCCCTCAAGATTGCTTTGGATATTTGGGGTCTTTTGTGTCTCCATACAAATTTTAAGATTTTTTGTTCTAGTTCTATAAAAAATGCCATTGGTAATTTGACAGAGATTGCATTGAATCTGTAGATTGCTTTGGGTACTATAGTTATTTTCACAATTTTGATTCTTCCAGTCTAAAAACATGGTATATCTCCCCATCTGTTTGTGTCATCTTTGATTTCTTTCATCAGCATCTTAGAGTTTTCTGAGTACAGGTCTTTTACCTCCTTAGGTAGATTTATTCCTAGGTATTTTATTCTTTTTGTTGCAATGGTGAATGAGATTGTTTCCTTAATTTCTCTTTCTGATGTTTCATTGTTAGTATATAGGAATGCAAGAGATTTCTGTGCGTTAACTTTGTGTCCTGCAACTTTACCAAATTCATTGATTAGCTCTAGTAGCTTTCTGGTGTCATCTTTAGGATTATCTATGTATAGTATCATGTCATCTGAAAACAGTGACAGTTTTACTTCTTCTTTTCCAAATCTGTATTCCTTTTATTTCCTTTTCTTCTCTGAGTGCCATGGCTAGGACTTCCAAAACTATGTTGAATAATAGTGGTGAGAGTGGACATCCTTGTCTTGTTTCTGATCTTAGTGGTAATGGTTTCAGTTTTTCATCGAGAATGATGTTTGCTGTGGGTTTGTTGTACATGGTCTTTATTATGTTGAGGTAGGTTCCCTCTGTGCCCATTTTCTGGAGACTTTTTATAATAAATGGGTGTTGAATTTTGTCAAAAGCTTTTCCTGCATCTATTGAGATGATCATGTGGTTTTTATTCTTCAATTTGTTAATATGATATTTCACATTGATTGATTTGTGTATATTGAAGAATCCTTGCATCCCACCTGATCATGGTGTATGATCCTTTTAATGTGTTGTTGGATTCTGTTTGCTGGTATTTTGTTAAGGATTTTTGCATCTATATTCATCAGTGATATTGGTCTGTAATTTTCTTTTTTTTTGTAGTATCTTTGTATGGTTTTGGAATCTGGGTAATGGTGGCATTGTAGAATGACTTTGGGAGTGTTTCTTCCTCTGCAATTTTTTGGAAGAGTTTGCAAAGGATGGGTGTTAGCTCTTTTCTAAATGTTTGATAGAATTCACCTGTGAAGGCATCTGGTAGTGGACTTTTGTTTGTTGGAAGATTTTTTTAAAAAAATTTGTTCATTTAATTAAGTAATTAATTCATTTTTGGCTGCATTGGGTCTTTGTTGCTGTGTGCAGGCTTTCTCTAGTTGCAATGAGTGGGGGTTACTCTTCGTAGTGGTGCGCAGGCTTCTCATTGCGGTGGCATCTCTTGTTGCAGAGCACAGGCTCTAGGCACATGGGCTTCAGTAGTTGTGGCACGTGGGCTCAGTAGTTGTGGCTCGTGGGCTTCAGAATGCAGGCTCCGTAGTTGTGGCATATGGGTTTAGTTGCTCTGTGGCATGTGGGATCTTCCCAAACCAGGGCTCGAACCCCTGTCGCCTTCATTGGCAGGCTGACTCTTAATCACTGCACCACCAGGGAAGCAGTTGGAAGATTTTAAATTACACTTTCAATTTAATTACTTGTGATTGGTCTGTTCATATTTTCTATTTCTTCCTGGTTCAGTCTAGGAAGGTTATACCTTTCTAAGAATTTGTCCATTTCTTCCAGGTTGTCCATCTTATTGGCATAGAGTTGCTCGTAGTCTTCTCATGATGCTTTGTATTTCTGCAGTGTCCATTGTAACATCTCCTTTTTCATTTCTAATTTTATTGATTGGAGTCCTCTCCCTCTTTTTCTTGATGAGCCTGGCTAAAGGTTTATCAGTTTTATTTATCTTCTCAAAGAACCAGCTTTTAGTTTTATTGATCTTTGCTTCTCTTTCATTTATTTCTGCTCTGATCTTTATGATTTCTTTCCTTCTACTAACTTTAGGTTTTGTTTGTTCTTCTTTCTCTAGTTCCTTTAAATGTAAGGTTACATTGTTTATTTGAGATGTTTCTTGTTTCTTGAGGTAGGATTGTATTGCTACAAACTTCCCTCTTAGTACTGCTTTTGCTGCATACCACAGGTTTTGGATCATCGTGTTTTCATATTCAACTCTAGGTATTTTTAAATTTCCTCTTTGATTTCTTCAGTGATCTCTTGGTTATTCAGTAACATATTGTTTAGCCTCCATGTGTTTGTGATTTTTACGTGTTTTTCCCTGTAATTTATTTCTAATCTCATAGCGTTGTGGTCAGAAAAGATGCTTGATACGATTTCAATTTTCTTAAATTTACCGAGGCTTGATTTGTGACCCAAGATGTGATCTATCCTGGAGAATGTTCTGTGTGCACTTGAGAAGAAAGTGTAATCTGCTGTTTTCAGATTGAATGTCCTATAAATATCAATTAGATCTATCTGATCTGTTGTGTCATTTAAAGCTTGTGTTTCCTTATAAATTTTCTGTCTGGATGATCTGTCTTTTGGTGTAAGTGAGGTGTTAAAGTCCCCCACTATCATTGTGTTACTGTCAATTTCCTCTTTTATAGCTGTTAGCATTTGCCTTATGTATTGAGGTGCTCCTATGTTGGGTGCATATTTATTTATAATTGTTATATCTTCTTCCTGGATTGATCCCTTGATCATTATGTAGTGTCCTTCATTGTCCCTTGTAACATTCTTTATTTTAAAGTCTATTTCATCTGATATGAGTACTGATACTCCAGCTTTGTTTGATTTCAATTTGTATGAAATATCTTTTTCCATCCCCTCACTTTCAGTCTGTATGTGTCCCTAGGTCTGAAGTGGGTCTCTTGTAGACAACATGTATATGAGTCTTGTTTTTGTATCCATTCAGCAAGCCTGTGTCTTTTGGTTGGAGCATTTAATCCATTCACTTTTTTTTTTTTTTTTTTTTTGCGGTACACGGGCCCCTCACTGCTGTGGCCCCTTCCGTTGCGGAGCACAGGCTCCGGACGCGCAGGCCCAGTGGCCACGGCCCACGGGCCCAGCCGCTCCGCGGCACACGGGATTCTCCCAGACCGGGGCACGAACCCGCATCCCCTGCATCGGCAGGCGGACTCTCAACCACTGCGCCACCAGGGAAGCCCAATCCATTCACTTTTAAGGTAATTATCGATATGTATGTTCCTAAAACCATTTTCCTAATTGTTTTGGGTTTGTTTTTGTAGGTCCTTTTCTTCTCTTGTGTTTCCCACTTAGAGAAGTTCCTTTAGCATTTGTTGTAGAGCTGGTTTGGTGGTGCTGAATTCTCTTAGCTTTTGCTTGTCTGTAAAGCATTTGATTTCTCCATAGAATCTGAATGAGATCCTTGCCGGCTAGAGTAATCTTGGTTGTAGCTTCTTCCCTTTCATCACTTTAAATGTATCGTGCCACTCCCTCCTAGCTTGTAGAGTTTCTGCTGAGAAATCAGCTGTTAACCTTATGGGAGTTCCCTTGTATGTTATTTGTCGTTTTTCTCTTGTTGATTTTAATAATTTTTGTTTGTCTTTAATTTTTGCCAATTTGATTACTATGTGTCTCGGCGTGTTTCTCCTTGGGTTTATCCTGTATGGGACTCTCTCTGCGCTTCCTGGACTTGAGTGGCTATATCCTTTCCCATGTTAGGGAAGTTTTCAACTATAATCTCTTCAAATATTTTCTCAGGTCCTTTCTCTCTCTCTTCTCCTTCTGGGACCCCTATAATGTGAATGTTGGTGCATTTAATGTTGTCCCAGAGGTCTCTTAGCCTGTCTTCACTTCTTTTCATTCTTTTTTTCTTTATTCTGTTGCATGGCAGTGAATTCCACCATTCTGTCTTCCAGGTCACTTATCCATTCTTCTGCATCAGTTATTCTGCTATTGATTCCTTCTAGTGTACTTTTCATTTCAGTTATTGTATTATTCATCTGTTTGTTTGTTCTTTAATTCTTCTAGGTTTTTGTTAAACATTTCTTGCATCTTCTTGATCTCTGTCTGCATTCTTTCTCCGAGGTCCTGGATCTCCTCACTATCATAGTTCTGAATTCTTTTTCTGGTAGGTTGCCTATCTCCACTTCATTTCATTGTTTTTCTGGGGTTTTATCTTGTTCCTTCATCTGGTACATAGCCCTCTGCCTTTTCATTTTGTCTATCTTTCTGTGAATGTGGTTTTCATTCCACAGGCTGCAGGATTGCAGTTCTTCTTGCTTCTGCTGTCTACCCTCTCACCATCATGTAACATTTAATGTTTGTCTGGTAGAACAGAGTGACATTTCCCAAATTTGGCACTGGTAAAGAGGTCAGCTTAAAGAACCTAAGAGAAAATTTAAAAGGCATTCACTGTTCTTGATGAAAGCAAATGCTTCCTTTATGTTCATTGCTATTACAAGAGATTTATTCAGTCTGGTTGGTAAAATCTCTATTTCAGTATTTTCTTTCAATCAATTTGATGGATTCTTTTAAAATTCTTCCTTAATTAAAAAAGAAAATTCAGAATTTTTTCAGAAAAATTTTTTTTTAATGAAAATCATGACGATAAGTTACAGCACATGTTTAACCATATTTATATAAATACCATTATGTAACTTCTTTTTTGCAAGGTGATCATAAAAAGATAGGTGTACTTTCCCCTGAGGGGTATTGATTTAGAAGAGGAAAGAGGCTGAAGACAGCAAGAACCCTTTCCACTATATTGATTTGGAGGTCCAAATACAAGTATGTAACAGTGAATACATGTTAAAGTGTGAGACAGATAACTCTAAATTTATTGGTATGTGACATTTTGTCATTATTTGAAATAATGAGCCAAGTTTAGTTTGTGCTTCACTTACGTTCTAGATGTTTGGAGCTGTAAAGCATAATAAAGACCACTCAAGAGACCAGTGGTATTTTCAATCCTGGTTGCCCATTAACATGACCCACCTGGCATGCTATTAGAAAAATATCAATGCCAGGGACACCATGCAGACCAAATCTGAATATTGGGGTCCATATGTTAAATGAGTACACATACCTACAATTTTATAGTTGAGAATGATTAGAGAAATTTCCTCATCCAAAGTGAAAAGCAAATTAGTGGCAGAGTGATTTTTCCTTTCTTTAAAAAAAATTTATCATAATTTTTTTCATCTATTTAAAATATTTTTTTATTGGAGTACAGGTGATTTACAATGTTGTGTTAGTTTCTGCTCTACAGCAAAGTATCTCCACTCCTTTTTAGATACTCTTTCCAAATAGGTCATTACAGAGTATTAATTAGAGTTCCCTGTGCTCTACAGTAGGTCCTTATTAGTTATCCATTTTATATATAGTAGTGTGTATACCCAATCTCTCAATTTATCCCTCCCTCCCTCCCCCCCCAGTAACCATAAGTTTGTTTTCTACACCCGTGACTCTCTTTCTGTTTTATAAATAAGTTCATTGATTTTTTCCTGTTAACCTAAACCATCTTCTGGCTTGATGGCAAAGGAATTAACAGAAATTTAACTCTCCATGATATAGGCCAGAACATCATTTTTCATTTTATGGGTACAAGTTTCTATCGTTTGGGCAGTGAAGGTGTTTGGATCTGTGACATATAGCATTAGAAACGTAATTCCATTCATCAGCTAAAAGCCTGTTTTTTTTTAAAAGATCCATCCTAATTGGGTAAGAAGAAATTCTCCAGCACTAAATGAATATGCTTCATCTGCAATATCTTCCCCTCCCTCTTCCCTGAATGTCCTGGTATTCCCCATTGATATAAGTTAAGCTCAAATCCCATCTATGCCATAATGTTTTACTTGCCATGATAGCATTTATCCACAGTACTTTCTCATTCTGCAACTCTGTTTGCGATTAACCAATAACTCTTAAGGGATGGGCAATGGCCACCTTTTGAGCAAGAAGACCCTCCAGATGGGCCTCAAATTGATTTGAAAATATAAGTTCTTTATTTATTCTCATTAAAAATTACATAAGGGGCTTCCCTGGTGGCGCAGTGGTTGAGAGTCCGCCTGCCAATGCAGGGGACACGGGTTCGTGCCCCGGTCCGGGAAGATCCCACATGCCGCGGAGCGGCTGGGCCCGTGAGCCATGGCCGCTGAGCCTGCGCATCCGGAGCCTGTGCTCCATAACGGGAAAGGCCGCAACAGTGAGAGGCCCGCGTACCGCAAAAAAAAAAAAAAAATTATGTAAAATTTGACACATTTTTATGTTCAACTGACATACTAAGGGAGTTATTAAAACCTACAAAAATTTGGTACTCATAAACTAAAATTGGCTTATTATTACTAAGGTTTTAAAACCAGTATAATACCAAGAAGTCTGATGTCCACACAAACCTAGGCCTCATTCATTCATTCTTCCATTTATTAAGTGCCTACCATGTACTAGGTAGGAGTCTAGGCTCATATTAAAATATTCTTACTACGCATGCACACATGGATATTTGAAATTCCTGCCAATTGTGGGAAGGACATTTGTTAGCATCATATCATCAGTTGTCTTGAGGTGGTTGTAGATTGCAATTGCTTCTATTCTTTTTAGTTCTTAAGTGATAAATTACTGTTGGTTTAGCTCTTTCATTAGCAATTTGATTTTTTATTGATTAACCATACAGCAGCTAGTGATGAATATCTGCACCAGCAGTATTTTTTACTGAAGCATTTCAATAATCAGGCTTGTAGGAATGCGAGTCAAGCGTGCCTCTCTTTCATATTTATATTTCAACACCAGATTCGTATATACCACCTTCCAAGCTAAAATTACTTGTACACTGACATTTCATTATATTCATCTAGTTTTTTTGCACAGAAATTTGAAAATGGTTAAGGTAAATGATCTTGGGGTCTGTCGCTCCACCTAAATGTAGGACTTGGTTAGAAAAGTGTAATAACTACTGGTCTAAACCATTCCATGGGTTCCTAGTTGCCTGTTTTCTCTAATATTCATTTGGGCACTTTATCAACTTACATCTTAAATTCACTGGACTGTAATCTCCTGTAGATAGGGGTCCTGTCTCATGACTCCATAGTACTCTGCCTGATGCTGACATGTTGACATGTCCTTAATGAATATTTGATTGACTGATTTTCTTAATGATTCACACAGAATTGAACCTAATGCCCAAAGCTCAGTCATTAAGGCAAGTCTGTATAAGTGAACACATCTGTTTTATTCCTTGATGCATGTACATTTATTAAGAGGCTTAGTTAATTTTAATTAATGTCTTAATAATTTTGATAGAATTTTGACTCTGGTGAAGTAGAAAATGTAATAGGTAAAAACAAATTAAAAAATCAAGAAATGTTAAAAATTCCTGATGCTTACCTAGCTCCCTATTGAACCTATTGAACCAATTGTCAGGAATTATGAGTTATTAATGTATGTGTAGTCTTCTTTTAATAAATTTATTTATTTATTTTTGGCAGTGTTGGGTCTTCGTTGCTATGCGTGGGCTTTCTCTAGTTGTGGCGAGTGGGGGCTACTCTTCGTTGCAGTGCACGGGCTTCTCATTGGGGTGGCTTCTCTTGTCACAGAGCATGGACTCTAGAGTGCGCGGGCTTCAGTAGTTGTGGCACACAGGCTCAGTAGTTGTGGCTCGCGGGCTTAGCTGCTCTGCGGCATGTGGGATCTTCCTGGACCAGGGCTCGAATCCATGTCCCCTGCATTGGCAGGTGGATTCTTAACCACTGCGCCACCAGGGAAGTCCCTTGTATGTGTAATCTTTAAGGGATGAAATTACTAATAAGAAAACTAAAATAATAAAAGCCAGAATTACAGCTCAGAATTAATGGTTTTGTAGACAAGTTAGAGTCACCTGACATTTTTATTATTCATATCATTCCAAAATAAGGTGAACTGAGCTGATGCACATCAGGGGGAAGCTGCAGTAACAAGATGTATTTTAGGAGAAAACAATTTAAACAAAGTTACTTAATCCTAGTGCATTAAATCAAATCATCCACATTCATCAACATTTTTGACTCAGCGATATAGAAAAGTATAAAAGGGAAGACAAAAGACATGTTGACAAGTGGCAAATCAGTAGGATGACTGTGAGTTCACAAGGTTTACAAATAATGGCTTCTTGTTCTGTATTAACAAACTGGAATAAATTAGCTACATCATTTGGATTCCACTTTGATTCCCAATTACTGCTTTATTTCTTTAAAGAAAAATGGGTGCAAATATTATAATGTGACTTTAGGCACTGAAAACATCAGTTTTTTTTAGGATGACTTTCTAGTTCACTCCCAGTATTTCACTGACAAATTCTCCAAGAATATCTGTTAGTTCTATTTTCTAACCGCCACCTACCTCGTATTACAAAACCAAAGGTATTGCCTTCTTTATGTAACGTGACCTCCACCGTTCGGAAAATAACACTCGATCCTTGAACGGCTGAATGCAGGAAAGAGAGAGGAAATGTAAGTCTTACATCATAATAACATCTCTGGATTTTTTGATAGGCATAAAATACTACAGATCCCCTGTCGCAAATAATTCTCGTTGAGTAATAAAACAGCAAAAAAGTCTGTTTTTAAAGAAAATGTTACAAAAAGTAATTGGAATGACATACAAATACCATAAAATAGTCATGTGCATAAATGACTTATATAGGTCCAGGTGGAATCAAAATCAGAGATACTTCCTTTCCTCCCGTGTAGCCAGTTTTTAGACAGAGCATAATATTCACATTGTTAAAATTCTATATAACAAGAGAGACAATCTTCATATGACAAATAGAATTGTTTTCCCTTTGTATAATGCAAAAATAATATGATTTTTATAAAACATATGAAATAATTATTGTCTTTATATTTATTTTTGCAGCTAGCACAAGAAGGAAAAGTATTACTCTCAGATTACCATTAACAGGTTAAGCTGATGCAAACTGATTTTCTGACATGATGCATAGCAATTAAACAAAGACAACAGCAACCTGAATGAAACTTGGAGAGAAAAAGAAATTCGAAGTACATTCAAAATATTATTACTGACTAATAAAATAAAGATCTACTTAATTTTACTTGATAGTATCATGCTTAGGTTGTGTTTGCATGGTTATTGCTCTAATTTCACAAAATGAAATTCCATTGCCAAGTTGCTATCTCTAATTACATTATACACGAGGGGATAAGTTATATGAAGTTATATGAATAGTAACTAAACTACCCTTTAAGACTGTTTTTTCAAGAAACTAGTGAGTAATTGTGATTATACTCTTGCTAGATTTAAAAAAATATTTTATCATTATGGATACAAGGATATTTTTATTCATGGAGACAAGGGTTGGCAATCTATAGAATTTGATGGTCTTAGCTCCTTTTCTTGAATTTGTACAGTGATGTTCAATTGTCTAAGGCTGTGTTCATTATCAATGACTCATTTTTTACATCGTTTCTAGATCCTGAAGGGCTTATTACATCAAGCTGTCAACAAGAAACATATAGACAGAATTTAAAGGTATCTTTGAAAAGAACGTTTCTTGCCATTGACAGAAATAGGAAGTAATTTTAATTAAGCATTAATTATAATTATTTTTTAATTATCAGAAATTCTGAATCCTCAAAGGAATGGACATGATTATGAAAAGTACACAGTTAAATTCACAAAACTGCACACAGCCAGCTGAGACATAAAGTACAATAAGAACTTGGATCTGCTAAAAAAACAACATAAACCTACAGCTGAACAAAATGTTTTGGTACGCTGCTGATTTAATTAAATGTCATATTCTTGCTATCAGGGGAATTTCAGTTTATTCTAATCAGCTAGGAACAGTGCATACAAATAGCTGGAAGTGTTGAGGTACGGTATTAATTAAATGTAAAAAACTGAGTTCAACCCAAATGTTTTCTTATTTCCATGACCCAACAAGCCACTTGAAGAAACTGGTTAAGAACATGATCTTTCTGTTCTATTAAGGAAAAGATATGGAGAGAAATAATTAATGAGCATCTACTGTATGCAAGGAACTCTGCAAAGTGGTTTACAAATTTTATTTCATTTAATCATTAAATCAACTTTCAATTATATACAGCCAAATTCTAATTCTGGGCCACCTGTCCTTGTTGGCTGAGTGTCTGTTCTGGGGATGCAAAGCACTGTAATTTCAATTTTGCTTGAACTAAATCTTGCTGACCATAAAATCTTACAAACAAATCTAAAGTCAATATAAAGACTTCGGGGATTATCTACAGCTTTAGATTATCCACACTCTTGCTGTTCATCATTTACAAAGATAAATGGGAATGTTGACTACATTTTAATATATTTAATGAAATAGATTTGGTCTTTATAATTTATATTTGCATGAATGGCTCTTGGCGACTAGGTTTTCATATTCAGCACCAGACATCCTGTTTGGCCACATGAATTTTACTCATTACTTCACATGTGTGTATGTGGACATACAGATCCAAATAAGGGGCTTACCCAAAAAATCAAACTGGGCACATAGGAAGGCTAGAGAAACCAATCTTATAATGCAAAAATACTCCTCCCTAGTATTTTAGTTGTACTGTTGTCCCTTGTTTCTATATGTGCATATGCATATACTTCTATAACATGAAGTGACATTCTCTATTTTATTATGGTGGATTTGGTTTTTCTAAATTATCAATATATACTATTTCCCATAGGAGAATAGGAGTTCTGCACTTTCCCACCTCATTACATTGGGTTTGCACAGCTGACTTGCTTTAGCCAATGGGGTGTTAAGACACGTGAGCAGAGTCTGGAAATGTGCTCCTGTGGTTGGGCTTGTCTTGTTTTCCCTCTGCCACTGTCACAGGAAGAGCTTCCCCTGGGTAGCTGATGCTTCTTCATACTACATTCCAGAATGAACCATGGGGAGGAGACCTGGGACGTCCACCACGCCACACCTTCCCACCATATCATCATCATCATCATCATCACCATCATCATCTATCATCTGTCTATCTTTCTTAGAATTAGAAATGAGAAGTAATAAGGCTGTCACAGGGACATGCTTTAACACACTTATTTGAATTAAGGAAGCATTCCTTCCAATAAAAAGCTAGTCTGATTTAGCTGATGGTTTAACGGTGAGGACCGCCTTTGACAATAAGACTCTGTGGCAGATGTTTTCCATAAAACAAACGAGGTAAACCTGTAGCTCCAAGGTTTGAATGGAAATGGTATACAAAGATGTATAAAATAAACATCATGCTAAAAATTATATCCTATCCAACTACTGAAGTTTATCATAAAGAATTTTAGGTGTTAAAAATTGGATGAGAATTATGTAATATTTCAAAATTCTTTAGGGGTTATGCGACCCGAAAATTTGAAGGCACTCCTCTAGACCAACTTTGAACACACTAATACTCAAGATACAGCCTGGTAACATTCTCTCTAAATACGGTCTCAAAACACCACATAATTTTATAAAGTCAGAAAGAACTTCAGAGCTCATGAAGATCGACTATTTCATTTTCACTAAGAAACTGAATCTCAGAACAGGTAAGTGGCTTGCCCAAGGTCAAAGTTCCATTTTTCTTCTATCAGATCTCTGTCTCTGTACCATTCTCTCTCTCTTTCTCTCTCACCCTCTCTCTCTCTCTCTCTCTCTCTCTCTCTCTCTCTCTCTCTCACACACACACACACACACACACACACACACACACACACACACACACACACACACACCTTCCTCCAATTCTTTCTGGATTCTGGGATTGGCTGAGCCTCAGACTGCTGTGAGAGTTGCAGTCTCGCCTCGGGTGGCCTACCTTTCATCAGGCAGCTCTCCTCCCGGGCCCTCACTGCTGCTGGCTCACTCCTGTTCTGGCTGTCTAAGCTCAGTGAAAGGGAGGCTTATTAATCCCTTCAACCTCCCTGAACTCACAGATCTTATCAATTTATCTAACATAATAGAAGGAGACAGAGATAATCCTTGGCGAATAGACCTCTTCTATCTGATTTCTACCACAGAATTCACACTTTTGTGTTTAAAAATATTTTCTCTTTTTCCATCAGCTTTACTGTGTGAGGGAGGAAAAGCTGGTATAATCACCAACCCCTGAATATTTCTGATGCCCACCCTCTCCTCTTTAACCCTATTAATGCTATAGTTATTCAGGATATTACCTCTCTTTTGGGAAATTATAACAGCCTTGGGGCTTATAGCCTCTGATCTGTTCTCCATTTGACCTCTTAAAATAAGTCTAAAAACCCTGATCTGATGATGCTGTTCCTTGGCCTTAAAACCTTTAAAGGCTCCTTATTGCCCACTCGACACCATCCACACTCTACCCACATGGCTTATAAGGCCCTCCTTCTCTTGGTTTCTGTTTACCTCACTGGCCTCATCCCTCTCTAGGCCCGCTCTTTCCCTTTGTGTTCCAGCAACTCCAAACTGTTTGCAGTTCAACCTCCGTACTGGACTATCTTCTCACCTCCTTGCCGTATCCTGTGCCTGGAATGTTCGTCTTCCTACTGGACCTACATAAACTCCTTCAAATCTACCCCGAAATGCCCAGCTCTGGATTATCTGGGTTTGCTGGATAATACTCAGCATATCTCCACTACTGGCCTCACCCTGAGAGCTACACTAAGAGTTCCTCTTAGGAAGAGGTTGTGTTTTATGGATATTCATCTACCCACTAGAATACAAATGCTTAATCAAAGAGCATTAGCTCTAGATATTTGACTCCTCTTAACTCCTTAGCAGTGGTTTAAGACAGTGATTTCAAAGCAAACTGACTTTCAGTTCAAGAAAACACAGTACTTTCAGTGTAGTAGCAGTAGTAGTAGTAATCATGATAATGGTAATAGTGGCTAAGATGCACTATCGCTTAGTGAGTATGTGCTTATGATCTAAATACTTTACAGGATTATAGCCTTGAATTCTTACAAAAATTCTACGTCCATTATAGTTGTTTTATAGCTGAGAAACCTACGGCTCAGAGAACTTAAATAAAATGCCCAAAGTCACAAAGCTAGAAAGGGACAAAACTGACATTTAACTAGTGACACAGCCCAAGCTCTCAACACTCTGTTTTACTGCCTGCTCTTAATGAAAATGAAAAACATCGTAGCAAAGTTTCAGAACGCAGATTCCAATGGATTTTGTTGTAAAATCACCATTAGATTTTCAGTGTTAGATTTTAGGTTAAGAATAAGAACTTATGACTGGTATGTACACTCACTCTCTGAGTGCTGTCATCTGGTCCCAAAGCTTCAAACACCATCTATAGTCCCATTACTCTTAAAGTTACATTTCTAGTCCAGATCTTTCTCCCAAACGCCAAACCGTATCTCCAGCTCTCGTCTTAACATTTTCTCTCAGCGTGGCAAATAGGCCCCTTAACTGTAGCATCTCAAACAACAAACTACTGATCTTCTCCTCGCAAGTCAGCTCTGCCTGCATTCTTACCCACCCCCGTTAACGGCAACTCCATCCTTCCAGTTACTCAGACTCAAAACCCGCTGTGGGCCTTCACTCCTCTCTTTCTGCACAACCCACATGAAATGCATCAGGAAATCCTGTTGGCTCTATCTTCAAACTAGACGAGGGATATGAGGGCTCGTCACCATCTCCACCACCATCTTGTATCTGAATCACTGCAATAGTCCTCCAAACTTCTACCCTCGTCCCTGCAGTCTATTCTCCACACAGCAGCTAGAGGAGCCTTTGAAAACATACATCAGATCATGTCACTCCTCTGCCCCAAATCATACAATGCCTTCCTGCATCATTCAGAGCAGAACTTAAGGCCCCTCCAATGGCCTACACAGACGCTCCTATCCTTTACACTTCAGACCACCTCCCCCCACTTCTCTGCATGCTTGCTCTGCTCCAGCACACCGCCCTTCTTAATGTTTCTAGAACAATGCCAGATGTGTTCCTGCTTTTGATCTTAGCACCGGCTTTTCCTTCTTTCTGGAACTCTTTTCCCCCAGAAATCCATACAGCTAACTTCCTCACCTCCTTCAAGTCGCTGAGTAATGTCACTTTCTCAATGAAGCTGTCCCTAACCACTCTATTTAAAATTGCAATCCCATCCCCAGCCCGGCACTCCCAACCCCGCTCCTTGCTTATTTTCTTTTTCCCACAGCATTCATGACCCATAACATTCGTACGACACACAGCTGATCCTTGAACAACATGTGTTTGACCTGCATGGGTCCATGTATATGTGGATTTTTTTCCATAGTAAACACCACAGTACTGCCCTATACCTGGTTAGTTGAATCTGCAGATATGGAAGAACCTTGGTTTCGGAGGAACCACATATATGGAGGGCCAACTATAAGTTATGCATTGATTTTCAACTGCGCAGAGGGCTGGCACCCCTAACCTCCTTGTTGTTTAAGGGTCAATTTTAATTAACTTATTTACTGTGGTTTTATTTTAATACCTGTCTTCGCCTGCTAGAATATAAATTCCACCGATGTACTTTGTGGGGACTGGAACATAGTAATGCCAATAAGTCATTGCTAAACAAATAAATTATTATCGGTTAGTAATAATCAGTCTGAGTTCTCAGTAGTACAGAAAAGCAAAGAGCTGACTTTGATGCCTACTAATTTGGGAAAGATATCTAACTTAAGTCTCTGTAAAATGAGAATAATAATGAAAATAATGCCTATCTTACAGTTTTGATTGATTTATATATTTATTATTTAACAAAAACTTTTATAGTGTCGGGCACTGTCCTAAATGCTATACAAAACCTAACTCATTTAATCCTCATAACAGATCTGTGAGTAATACCATAGATTCCTAATATCATCCCCAGTTTTCAGATGTGCAAACTGAAACACAAGAAGCTTAAGTAACTTTCTCAAAGGCACGTAGCTAGTAAAGTTGGAGCTGGGATTTAACTGGTTATTATTATTATTTTTTTTTGCGGTACGTGGGCCTCTCACTGTCGTGGCCTCTCCCGTTGCGGAGCACAGGCTCCGGACGCACAGGCTCAGCGGCCACGCCTCACGGGCCCAGCCGCTCCGCGGCACGTGGGATCCTCCCGGACCGGGGCACGAACCCGGGTCCCCTGCATCGGCAGGCGGACTCTCAACCACTGCGCCACCAGGGAAGCCCTTAACTGGCTATTTGACATCAAAGTTCAGCTCTGCTATGCTTTCTTCGTGGTGAGGATTTAAGTGAACCAATAAAAGGGGCTCCTTACAATGCTGGACATTTAGTAAGCTCTCAAAATATGCTGGCTGCGCTTTTATTATGTCTATTATTATTACTTAACAATGTATTCTGATTCTATTTTCATGCTTCAGAAATGAACATAACTATACAAGAATCAATAGAAATCACGTTAAACATGCTTTTCCTAAACTTAGTCACTAAGTACAAAGCCTGGATGGAACCTAATGCACAGAATTTATAAATATGTGGACAGTTCATTAAAACAGCTAAAGTACAATTATGGGGTTCACAGATGGCCTTAATGAAATATGAGTCCTAGATAATTTCATCATTATTTATGCTCTTTTACATTCTTCCTGAGTAGGCTATAGCAATTCAAATAAGTTTTAAATATGAAGAAACTATACTCTACCATTCCTGTAATAAGACAATGATGGCAAAAGAGAAAAAGATAGGAAACAATAGTTTTAGGCCAAAACGTGGTGCAGCTGTTCTGCCCCTGGCTTGTGATGACTTACAGACTGGCGGCAGCTCATACTCAACTTCAAGAACCACTCTTTCCCCGACATTCTTCAGCAAGCTGATGATCTCATCGTGGCGGAATTTGGCCAGGTTGATGCCATTCACTGCTTTGATATAGTCACCCACATCCAGCTGATCACTTCTGCAGAACAGAGAATGTCGCCTCAGTGGACCCCTCCTTTCCGCAGGCCAGTCTGACCACACTTCCCTCTTCCCCATCATGGATAAGCATGCAAGCCCAGGATGCCGACGCAGCTGGAGTCCCGGCTCCTAGGATGTGGCTGGTTCCTAAGAGCGGGTGAGCAGCGGAGGGTGGATGAGAGGGACTCAGTGGATCCCTCTTCTCACGCTGACTGCACACTTCACAAGTCCTGTACTGGGTCTGCTGCTGTCTTCAATTTCTTCCTAACTCTCTACCTCTTTTACTTTTAAGGAGCACCGTAAAACAAAATAAAGAGAAAGTTATCTTTAGTTGCTCTGCCCATAAAGAGGTGGTGCTCTTGGGGCAGACTATCCAGATCCTGGACCCACTAGAATTTTCCTTTTCTTCTCATTCCCTCTCATTTTTGCTGCCTGCCTTTTGGACATTTCCCCACTTTTGGCATCTTCACTGGGAGTGTGTCCAGGGCCAATCAGAGGGTGAGCTTATTTTGCTGTTTATTGCTTATAGCGGGACTAATAAAAAAAAGTATTGGTGAAGAAGAAAGTGCAACAAAAGTACTGGCTTTCAGTAACATTCTCCTCTCTTCACCATCGTAATAGAACCTTGGCTACTCTGAGGCTTTTAGTCAAACTCTACTTTTAAACCAAGAGCAGGCAGCAAGAACTATGATAGGACTTAATTCAATAATATTTTCTCCCCAGAGAAAAATACCAAGTTCATTTGTTTTACATAAACCCAGCTCTAATCGTTCTTCCTTCGAAGCCTCCGTCATCCGTTCTAGCCAGCAGTACGTGTTGTCACTCTTACCTCAGGTTTACTGACTGACACTTATTCGGCAACTTAATTGCCTAATGCTCTGTGACAACCCTTAAGTTGTTGCTTTTTCCTATTATGCAATGCGATTATTGCTCCCAAACTTTTCATGTTTTTTATACCTTATTTCCCCCAATAGATTATAAACCCTCCTAGGGCAGGGCTCTTACCTTTACTTATTTTGGTTTACTACCTGTTAAATGGTAGTGGCTTAAATAATAAATATTTGGTGATCGATAATACTCAACATAACTGGCACAGCGCTACATTTAATTATAGCATCAATACATGTGAAAACCACATTCTTACCCTCTCCCCTGCCAATCACACTTGCTCTAGGGGCTGCATATGCAGAAGCCCTGGAGACAGAGGAAGTCCTAGCATCATGGATTGGCCATGACTGTTAAAAGTTAAAGGAGGCTATGATGTGGAAAGAAATCTCTTAAAAATCATACAGGAAAAGAACATAAGAAAGAATGTATATATGTATCACTGAATCTGTGGTACAGCAGATGTTAACACAACATTGTAAATCAACTGTCCTTCAATCACAAAAAAAATAAAAATGCAAAAAAAAAAAAGAAAAAAAACCCGAAGGAAGGAGACTAAGGTGCTTGTGTTGACATCAGCCTGTTTTACAAACAATTCCCCAGATCATGGAGCAATCAACTGGATTGAGCTTATAAACTGTACCAACAGGTTGATCATGGAAAGTAATCACTATTTCAGGTGACACTTTATAAGTTAAGAACTCTAAAACTTAATTTGTGCTTATGTGGACACAAATATTGGTGTCCAGGATTTAAGGGACATTAACCTCACTTTGAATGAAACCTGGGCATTCCACCCCCTCTTTCTGAGGTAGATTTAGAATTTGTCTGTCAAGCAAACCTACCGCTGGCCAGCACCCAAGACATTCTGCTGTCAGCAAGACGCAGTGCAATCTGCAGTTCATCAGAACAAGGACAAAATGAGACCTCCTCACCCAAGCCTTCTGTCCTTTCGGAAACCACCTCTTTGTCTTAACGAAAGGAAAATCTCACAAGTAGAAAAGTTGAGAATATGCAGGAGAAGCAAAATTGGTACTTAGGAACCTGGAGTTGGGCCTCCCTCATTTTCTAGGCTTGTCCTATCCCTCTGTGGCAGCTTCCCCTTATCCACAGCATATGCGTCATCTGTTCCCCATTAGATGATCGGACCATCTCACTCCCACTGCAGCCTGTCTGCTGTTCAGTGGCAATCTGAGGACTAGATCCATACAGACACTTTAAAATTAAAATCTCAGGAGAGCCTGGCTGCTCCTGAGAAGACATGAGAGCTCCCTGGTGATTCTGGCACAGGCCAGAAAAGCCATGCTTCTGAAACGTGCCCCCCTATGCTTCTGCCCCGCAGATAGCAGAGTCGTTTGTTTACTAGTGACCTTTTCTGATGGAGCTTTAACGTTTGAATTAATTACATCACGCATTCCTTTTTCTACGTTTCCACACAATGCAGTTACCTAGCAGCAATTCCTCCCTGCCGCAGATTAGATACTCTTGGCTTGCCGTCCTTGTCAATTCCACCGGAAACCGTCAGCCCAAGGGTAGTGCCTTCCTTCTTCATCAGTTCAACCACGGTGGAGCCCTTGAATTCCTCTGTTAAAAGAAAAGCATCTGGTTTAGTAAATGACAGTAGAAGCGCAAGGGGTTGCTTTTGTGGGTGGTGAAGTGACTCCTCCCCATAAACTCTTTGCACTTTTTCTTTTGTGGGAAAAGATCTGCGGTCTCTTTTCCATTGCAACTTGCAGAGTAACTCATAAAGATGAGCATACAGGTAAAGTGGAGCAGATATTCCATTACAGGTTATTAAAATGGGTACCAGTGGGGTAGTTCGCTCTAGATTCACAATAGTCTGACATGGCTTATGTACAAGGATAATATTCGCCCTTTGTTTTCTGTCATTCTGAAGTGACTTTCTCTGGTGTCTCTCCTTGTAATTCCAAAGGGAACAATTGAGAGTCGTAAGACAAGGGGCTAGAACGGAATTTTAAACAATGATACAAAAGCATATAGTGCAGACTCCAAGTTCCCGATTCATTTTTGCTGAGGAAGCCAAGTGACACAAGAGAAGAGCTTTCTACAGGTTCAAGAAAAATATTATTGACTTCTTTTTTTGTCTTTCAGAAAACAAAGTACAATAGCTTCATGTTATGACTTACGTCATTTCTTACAAAATGTGTCACAGTATGTTAAAGCAGGGTTGGTCCTCAGAATCCCCAGGGAACTTCTGTTAACTCCCCATTCTCTACTTTCGAAATTTTAAAATCTCACTGATCTTGTGGGGATAATGTCTACGCACCAAGAGGGAACCCACATCTTTTGATTTTAGGCACTACAGAAAGAAAACTTTAAGACTATCCTTGCTTTCAGAAATAAAAATGCGTCAGTATTTATCTATCCAGAGGCTAACTATGATAAACATTGTTTTACAATTCTCTGTTATGTTATCCCCCTCACTGCATACACTTTCTGGGTAGGGATGGGGAAACTGGACAGTTTTCCAACTCCTCTTGAATCAGGTTATGAATTTCAGGGGTTATGAACTTCTAGGACATCAGAGACACTCATTAAAATTCAAGAACAGACTTCCTTTTTCAAAGCCTAGGACATCAGAGACACTCATATTAAAATTGAAGAACAGACTTTCTTTTTCAAAGTCAAAAAACCGAAAAGATTACTTACACACTTCTGCCCTTTATTACACACGACAGAGTTAATTATAATTTCAAAATTTATGAATGCTTATCATAAAGGTTTTTAAATTGTGGCTGCTGGTCTACTATCCCATAGTTGATAAAAAAAATCAAATCATGTTAGGGAAAGAAATAATCTCTCATCTGATCTCGTGAGAACAGAGTACTTGGGGAAAGAAGGCAAGAGGGACAGGCCACTGATTTCGATGTAATAATCAGTCTAGGCAGGACTTTCAAGATTGCCGGATCCTGTGACCTAAGCAGCCCTGCATGCTTCCTTTTTCATGGCAGTTTCATGACACTGTATACATGAGTTGTTACTGCTCTTTAAAATAGAAGCCAAGGAAGAGTCAGTGAGTGTGAGCGATGTCAGCTTCATTTACTACATTTTGAATGAGAGACCAAATAAAGATAGACATTCAAGAAGCAAAATTCTTGTCAAGTCCATAAAAGCACAGGGCCCGTTACATGATTTACCAGGAGCATTTGTAACAAAAGTCCACCACAGTGTGCATTTACCTAAGCTCTCTTAACACAGAACAGAACAACCCTCTATATATCCCATAAAGACATACATAGGCCCAACTGATGGTTGAAGAGGTCAATTTAACAAACAACCCCTATCAGTCCTCCTTGGCAGAAGGCTAGGCATAAATTATTTTAAAAATAAGGTTAATAACTAGAGGAATGAAAATTACATAATGGATGATGACTTTCCATATTACAGAGACATAATGTATACAACAATTTTACCCAACAAATTATTTGCATTTTCTTTAAATATGTAGATTGACCCTGTATGTTTAAGCACTTGATTATAGAGCTTTACTTAAGGAGCTGGGAGCATGGGTTTTTAAGGGCCTGTCTTAAAGGTCAATCAGAAATGCACAAAGAAGCAACTATAAAATAGTAGTAACAGACAAGTGAGAAATAAGTTTCAATTAGTACGAATTTCATTTGTACTCTGGTTTTCAGGAGTGTGCTTCCTGAATAGAATGGGATACCAGGACATAAGTGCAGCCTTATGGGATGTGGACAATGCAGTTTCCTCCAGAAGGAACCAGGTCCTTCCCAGGTCCCTGGCTGAATCCTGAAAAGCTAGAAAGGCTAAATTCAATTAGTTTGATTTGATCTCTGTTAAAATACAAATCCATCTGGGCTACTTTTTAAACTGGTAATAGTCAATTACCCTCTTGTTTAAAAATATTTCAAATCTTTCCCCAAGAGCTAGTTTAAAAACACGAAAGAAAGAAAATATTAATGTACCAGTTAACTGAGTAATTCGTGTATTCATTGATTCAAGCATTTATTGAGTGCTTACTATGAGTCAGACGATGAAACTCAAAGACGGAAAAAGTCAGAGATGCTTAAAGCCCAGTCACAGAGGCAAATGAGTCACAGAGCACCATGCCACAGTGTTGGTTGTGGGGAAGGCGGCCACAGAGGAGATGGTCCTGGCAACAATGTAAAATGAAAACTTGCTGTTCCAAATGCAACATCTATTTCACAATTTTATCTTCTGTCTAATCTGTCTGTACTTATCAATCAGGATTAGTGGAGAAGAACAGACCTATGGCAGAATCTAAATTAGGCAAAACTCAGGAGTAAAGATAGAATATTGTTGCAAGAAAATGTGCCGAATCACAAGAATGTTAACTGCCAATAAGCATCTCTAGTCCCTAAAGGACTGACTAAATCATTTATGGGCGTTTCCGAAGAAAGGAGTAAAGAAGCAGTTTGGAGAGGGAAGAACGTGTTTCTGGCGTTGGCTTTCTGCTAACCTGCGCTCTCCACTAGACTAATCACTCATTTTATGTCTTTTCTGGTGTTTAATGCTTGCATAATGATCTAATGGCAAGGAGAAATGAAGACAGATGCATTCATTTGCATAAGTTCGCTTGTATATCAAGGCTTACTGGAAAAAGCTCGCAGTTAAACAGTGGAACTTGGGAAAATCAATATATATTGACAGTTTCTTTCTTTGTGATTTAAATTACAAATATCCCTCCCCAAATTAAGAGGATTCTGCAGTCTCTCCAAATTAGCAAGCAACACAGGGAACAGATGATACCCAACTGGCAAGGAATGAGACGGTTCTGGATTTGACGGTTTCCTTAATCACCATATTTAATCATCTTCGAAAAGAAATTGCAGGTTTACATCTGTACCAGCACACACTCAACCAACAAGAATCTCACTGATAGAATGAGATTTAGTTGTCTGCTGTTTTAATTTGGGCTTGAAATTCAATCCTCTTAATTACTGAACTCCAGAAAGTTTTAAGAAAAGTAACAATGATACCTGGCAAAAACAAGAGAAGTATGAAAAATTCTTGCAAACAAATAAGAAAATTCCATAACATAGATGGTTAGAAAATTAATATGAAGAAAACCATAGTCTTTTATAAACAAACAACAACTAGTTAGAAGTTAATCACAGAAGAAAAAAAAAACCATTTACAATAGCCAAAAACTAAAATCTCTAAGAAAAAAAATTAATGAAAAAAATATAAGATCTCTATGAAGAAAACTTCTGAGGGATATAAAACCAGAACAAATGAAAAGGCATCCCATTCATTCATTCAATAAAAACTTAGCACTTACTATGTGCCAGGCACTGTTCTAGACTTTGGAGGTAGAACTCAACCAAACACAGAAAATCCCTGTCATCTAGGAACTGATATTCCATCTAGGAACTGATAGCTGGAACTATATTCCAGCTCATAGCCCAGTGTAAAAATATGACAATTCTCCCTAAATTAATCTATAAAGTTCACAATATCAGTAAAAAATGCCACTAGGATTTGGAGGGCACAGTTATATTTTCTATTATTGCAAAAATGGAACATGTATCCTTGCAAAGATTCTGCGAAAAATTATATTCCTAAAGTCTACCAGCTGACAGTTTAATGTTGCTATGAAAGAACAGGAAGAGACTGCCCAGGAAGCCTCCCTGAACGAGGTGATGAACTACGACTGGATGCTATACCACCCTGAGAGAGATAAAAAAATTAACCAGACACCCCGGAAGCAGGGGCCTAGAGTGGGGAGGCTGGCAAAGCCTCTGTGTCTGCCTCCCAAACACTGGTCAGAGTCCGGATCTATTTAGATGTGCAAAAGCAAGAAAGAATGAAAAGAAAACACGTATCATAGGCATAGGGTATTCAGAACCCATATTAGAACACCTTAGTGCTTTGTAATACTAAGATTGTAATGTTTTGCATAGAATCAAGGTACAGCATAATAACCTTATTTTGTTCTGTGAAACTTCTGGTATCTAGAAGTTCTTGCCTCATTGATTATTTAAAAAGTATAATTAGGCTTAGAGCAGGAAAGGGGAGTTACCTATAATTTTTGGAAGGTCCCTAAAATTCAGAGGCTAAATGATCAGGGAATTACAAAGTGAACAATTGTAACAACAGTTGCTGAAAGCGGGGAGACAGACAAAAAGTGATGATTACAACAAAGAGTAATAAGAGCTATGACTAGAGTAAAGAAAGGGCCACCATGGTGCAACCTGGGAGGATCCATCATCAGACTGGGCAAGTCGTGCTCTGGACAGTTCCTCAGAGTTATTCCTGAGCTAGGTCATAAAGAAGGCCTCAGCTCAGCAAATAGAGCGGGGAGGTATTAAAGGCAGAGGAACAAGAAATGGTAGATGATTACATAGGTTCTGGGGAGTGCAAGTCCATCAGTTCAATTTGCACTTTCTCAGTTCTGGCTGCATTTTAGAATCACCTGGGGAGCTTTGAAAATTTTCAATGTGTGAGCCCACCCCAGACCAAGTCGATCAGAATACCACCCCCAATCGATGGGCAATTTTTTTTTTTTTTTTTTTGTGGTACGCGGGCCTCTCACTGTTGTGGCCTCTCCCGTTGCGGAGCACAGGCTCCAGACGCGCAGGCTCAGTGGCCATGGCTCACGGGCCCAGCCGCTCCGCGGCACATGGGATCCTCCCGGACTGGGGCACGAACCCGTGTCCCCTGCATCGGCAGGTGGACTCCCAACCACTGCGCCACCAGGGAAGCCCGATGGGCAATTTTTTTAATGCAACTTTTACTTGTGAGATAACTTAATTGAATATTAATTGTAACATTCCCATGCAGTTGTAAGAGATAATACAGAGAGACCCCCTAGTTCCCTTTACCTTGTCTTTCCCCTATGGTAACGTTCTGCAGAACTGTAATACAATAGTACAAGTAGGATATTGACCTTGATGCAGTCAAGATACAGAACATTTCCATCACCACAAGGATCCCTCGTGTTATCCTTTATAAATCACCCACTACCCTCCTGCCCCAACCCCTTCTTTAAACTCCAGGCAACCCTTACCCCATTCTCTGTGTTTATAACTTTGTCATTTTAAGAATGTTAAATAAACGCAATCACACAGTGTGAACGCTTTATGGTTGACTCTTTACACTCAGGATAATTTTCTGGTGATTTATCCAAGTTGTGTGTGGCAAGAGTTCCTTTTCCTTGCTGAGTGGTATTCCATGGTATAGATATACAAAAGTTTGTGTCACCATTTACCTGTTGAAGGACATTTTGGTTGTTTTCAGTTTGGGGCTACTACGAATAAAGTTGCGATAAACATTCATGAATAAGTTTTTGTGTGAACGTAAGTATTCACTTATCAGGGATAAATGCCCAGAAGTACAAGTGCTAGGTCATACAGTAGTTGCATATTTAGTTTTCTAATAAACTGTCAAATTGTTTTCCAAGGTAGCGGTACCATTTTACATTCCCACCAGCAGGTGAATGATCCAGTTTCTCTGCATCCTTGCCAGTACTTGACTGTCATTGTTTTTATTTTAGCCATACTGATATGTGTGTTAGTGATATCTAATTATGGTTTTAATTCTTGGGTACTTTGAGCCATTTCTCTAATGGGAAATGTTTAACATTTTTTTGTGTGTACTTATTTGTCATTTTCAAACCCTCTTTGGTGAAATGTCTTTTCATGTCTTCTGCCCATTTTCTAATTAGATTGTTTGCTTTTTTACTGTTGAGTTTTGAGTTCCTTATATATTCTAGATACTAGTCCCCTGTTTGAATATGTGGTTTGCAAATATTTTCTCCCAGTCTGTAGATTTTCTTTTCATCCTCCTAACAAGGTCTTCTGCAGAGCAAACATTTAAGTCCAATTGATCGATCTCTTTTTTTTATGGATTATGCTGTTGTCAAGTCTAAGAACTCTTTGCTGAGCCTTAGATCCTGGAAAATTTCTCCCATGTTTCTTCTACAGTTTCGAAAAGTTCTATAATATTATGGTTTACATTTAAGTCTTGTTATCCATTTTAAGTTAATTTTTTACATAAGATGTGAGACTTAGTCAAGTTTCACATAATTTTGGGGGGGGGAAGAGAAGGATGGGTGTCCAACTGCTCCAGCACTATTTTTTGAATAGTCTGTCTTTTCTCCACTGAATTGCTTTTGCACCTTGTCAAAAATCAGTCTGTTTCTGGGTTCTCTATTCTGTTCTACTGATGTATCTGTCTCTTCACAGATACCATGCAGTCTTCATTACTATATCTATATAAGTCTTGAAATTGGGTAGGCCAATTACTCCTATTTCATTGTTTTTTTTTTTTTAAATTGTTTCAGCTCTTTTGGTTCCTTTGCCTTTCATATAAATATTAGAATAATCTTGTCTATATCTATAGAAACTTTTGTGGGTATTTTGATAGGATTTGGATTAAAGCTGTATGTCAATTTGGAAAGAATAGACATCTTTACTATGTTGAGTCTTCCAATCCATAAACATAATATATCTCTTCAAATTATGTAGAAACTTCTTCGATTTCTTTCATCAGCATTTTGTAGTTTTCAGCATACAAGCGCTATACATGTTTTGCTGGTTTTACACCAAAGTATTTCATTTTGGGGAGAACAACTGCAAATGGTACTGTATTATTAATTTCGATGTACACGTGTCCATTGCTAGTATACAGAGATACAATTGATTTCTGTATATTTGTCTCATATATTGTGGCCTCAACTGAACTCACTTAACAGTTCTAGGAAGTTTTTTTTTTGTAGATTCCTTAGGGTTTTCTATGTTGACAATCATGCCACCTGCAAGAAAGGACAGTTTTTATTGGTTTCCAATCTATACGCCTTTTATTTCCCTTTTTTGCCTAAAGCACAGGCTAGAACTTCCAGTACTATGTTGAATAAGAGTGGTGAGAATGGATATCCTTGCTTTCTTCCCTATCTTAGGGGAAAAGCATTCAGTGTTTCATCAGGTATTATGTTACCTGTAGGTTTTTTGTAGATTATCAACTTGAGGAAATTCCCCTCTATTCTTATTTTTCTGAGTTTTTGTCATGAGTTTGAATTTTGCCTATGATGATGTGATTTTTCTTCTTTAGTCTGAAAATGTAGTGGATTACATTGATTGATCTTCTAATATCGATCCAATCTTGCATTCCTAAAATAAACTCCACTTGCTTATGGTATATAATTCTTTTTATACATTGCTGAATTTTATTTGCTAATATTTTGTTAAGGACTTTTTTTGCATCTATATGCATGAGGGATATCATCTGTAGATTTCTTTTTTTCTTTCTTCGGTTTGGGTATCAGGGTAATAATACTAGCTTCATAAAATGAACTGAGAAACACATCCTTTCCTCTTCTATTTTCTGGAAGAGACTGTGTAGAGTTGGTGTTTATTCTTTTTAAAATATTTGTGTAATTTTCAGTGAAGCCATCTGGGTCTGGACATTTCTTCTTTTCGGAGTTTTTAAATTACAAATTCATTTCCCTTAATAGTTACAGGGCTATTCAAATGATCTATTTCAGGTTCAGTGAGTTGTGGTAGTTTGTGCTCTTCAAGGAACTGGTCCATTTCAATCAGATGATAATCCTTGCAGGTGGGGAACTGGGCATTTTTTGGGTTTTTTTTTTTTTTTTTTTTTTTGCGGTACACAGGCCTCTCACTGTTGTGGCCTCTCCCGTTGCGGAGCACAGGCTCCGGACGCACAGGCTCCGCGGCCATGGCTCACGCGCCCAGCCGCTCCGCAGCATGTGGGATCCTCCCGGACCGGGGCACGAACCCGTGTCCCCTGCATCGGCAGGCGGACTCCCAACCACTGCGCCACCAGGGAAGCCCGGCATTGGTATTTTTTAAACCTCTCCAGGTGATTCTTACATGTAGTCAAGACTGAGAGACACTGATTTAGGGCTTAGTGCATGAGGAAAGATTGGTGGTGGAAATCAGGCTGGGAAGCAAACAAAGGAAGTGCTCAGCTTTGAGTTTTAGAAAAATTTTAGCCTGTTATTAGCATAAAGCAGTAGATTTGGTAATGATGACATGAACTGTTGGGGAGGAAGGCATTAGATTTGGATCAAGGAGAACCATTAGAAGGTCACTGCAGTACTATAAGGTATTAATTAAGTTAGGCTAGGTTGTGTCAACAAATTCAAAAACGAACAATGGCTCAACCACAACAGAAGCTTATTCCACGCATATATTTACAAGCCTGCAGTGGGTGTTCCCCATCAGCAGTCTGCTCCCCTTCACACAGAGATTCAGGGATCTGTGCTCTTTTCCATTTTGTGACTCTGTCATCCCCCAGGGATCTGGTTCCCAAAGTGTGCACAAGGTGCCTCAAGGTTTCAAAGTGAACTCGTGGGAGCACGGTGGAGTATCTTAAAAATCTGAAGGAATTACAGCCATGTGTGATATCAGTTGGGCACCCCACCACCTACTAGCAGTTTTGTTCAACATTAGAACACACAACCCTGCTTTTGGTGATGGCTTATCTTTCCAAAGCTGGGTTTTTTGGTGGTTTCTATGACAAAAAGGAAGTTCTGTGGGAAAGTCAATGAAGAACAGGAAATGAGTTTGTCAGTATTTCATTTGATTTGAAGGTTTGAGAAACTGTGCAGTGCCTCACAAGCACACACATACCATTACTAAGTATTTGTGATTCTTTAAATTTATACATCTTATATTTCTTCAAATGGCTACTAAATGGTTAGGAGATAATATGTATTACGTTGTTTGGACCTAACTACTTAATAAGTGGAACTACTGACATTTCACTTGACCTAGAGGTGCTGTGAAAAAATTACTGAGACATCAAGGGCTCTGTGAACCGAGAAAGTTTGAGAACTTCTGCCTTAGGACTTTATCTTGTCTGCACTTCCCTGGGGGAAGGGGAAAAAGCTCTCAAAAGCCACCACTGGCCTGCTTCTGTTCACATCCCCAGGGCAAGAACTTGTTCCATGTCCACACCTAACTGCAAGGGAGGCTAAGAATTGGAGTGTGGACAGATGCCAAGGCAATGAGGGAAGCGTAGACTTGGGGGGGGGGGCAGGTAGGCAACACACGAAAAACTGAAATCCATCGGTAGCTATGTGGATGGCATGAACTCCAGGTACACCGAGGAAGAACTTCCCTGAGTTAGAGACAAATTAGTGTGTGGGGAGTGAGGAACTAGGACAGACAAGAGGATCTCAAGATTTCCACCTTGTTTGACTAGGAATCTAGAAAAGAGAGGAAGGGAATCCAGAAAAGAGAGGAAGTTTATGTTGTTGAGACTGACTGGAGAGGGCAAAGTCACGTGATATAATGCCAGTTAGAGAGAAACCAAATGAGATTTAAGTACTAGGGAAAAACCTAGTCTTAGAATAGTTTTTGTCACACCCCAAAGGGTCTGTAAGACCCTCACCTTAGAGCCATATCACAAAAAGAAAAAGACGCATTTTAAAAGCAACCACCAGGACTTCCCTGGTGGCGCAGTGGTTAAGAATCTGCCTGCCAATTCAGGGAACACGGGTTCGATCCCTGGGCCAGGAAGATCCCACATGCTGTGGAGCAACTAAGCTCGTGTGCCACAACTACTGAGCCTGTGCTCTAGAGCTCACGAGCCACAAGTACTGAGCCCGTGTGCCACAACTACTGAAGCTTGCACCCTAGAGCCCGTGTGCTCTGCAACAAGAGAAGCCACCGCAATGAGAAGCCCACACACCGCAACGAAGAGTAGCCCCTGCTCGCCACAACTAGAGAAAGCCTGCACGCAGCAACGAAGAGCCAACGTGGCCCAAAAAAAAAAAAAAAAAAGCCATGTAACAGCAACCACCATTGGCACATTCAGCAAAATAGACCCTGGGAGCTCTTTACTTACTGAAGTTCCGTTCACTAGATTTTTAAAAGTATATCATAAACAGTAAAATAGAAATACTATTGATAAAAATAGTATTTTTTATTGAATAAAAAATAAATAAATAGTATATTTTATTAAATAAATATAATACCAAGAGTATTAAAAATACTATTCATATATTTATTGTATAAATACTTTATACAGTAAGTCACAGATTTTTAAATGCTAGTGACAGAGATAGTGTTCTGTTCCCTCCTGTATCTCCAGTGCCTAGAATGGCACCTGGCACTGTGGTAGGTGCTTCCTGGGAGCTACTGAACGAATGGGCACGTCAGTCCCAACACAGGGAATTATGAGCTGGAGATGAGCATCGGCTTGTGGCAAACAGAATTCTTGCTGGATGGTGCCAAAGCAAAATGATAAAGCAGCAGAATTTGAACAGAAGCAGACAGAGTTATTTCTCTAAGCTTCTTTGGTTGATTATTTTTTACCATTGCCTTCATAAGGGCGACTGAGGCTCATACCAGAATACTATAGCTATTCCTGTGTATTACTTTTGAAGAGAATATTATTGCTCACAATGCAGTCTTATCTGTATATTACTTTTAGTGGTGCCACCAGGATGTTTATCCCCCTCAGGAAATAAACAGATGCTTTTTCCAATACTCATTTCAAGTTCCTTCTAACATCCCCTGCTTCAGCAAAGCTGTCGGGCTCAAAGCTGGGTTTCTGTGATGAATGGCTGCATTTTCTGTCTCAGTTCTTGCCACCCAGACTAGCAGGGAAAGGTCTTCTGGCACTTTCCACCTTTGTATAGCGACATGAAGGATGTACCAGAGTTTTTCTCATCCCCTGGGAATCTGAACATAAGTTAGATTCGTGGCAGGGATGTATAGCACATAAATATTACCTCCCACAAATATTCATGTGAAACAAAATCATGATAGGTATTTATCTCCCACAGTGATGGGAGGGCTGGATTAATATCTGTAAGTTTCTCAGATCACCTCAAGAGAAAGAGGATACACAAATATGCGGTACCAGCCACAAAAATCTGAGACCCCTGAAAGTACGCGACGTCTAGATCAGCATTTAAAAGAATAGATAAAGCAGAAATGTGGACTCTTGGTGTAATTGACTCAGATATATTATGTCTTTTAAGTCATTTAGAAGAAATATCAGTGCTTTTAAATTATGGCAATACTAGGATTCTTTCAGTTTTCCACTGTTCCAAAATCAATAATTTAATTGTCAAAATTTTCTATTAAGCTTCCCAGTGTAACAGCTTATAAGTTATTTAATTTTTTTTCATCTTAGTTTCCTTATCTGAAACAGGGATAATAAAAGTACCTACCCTTATGTGAAGAAAAAGGAACCCTCCTACACTGTTGGTGGGAATGTAAATTGGTGCAGCCACTATGGAGAACAGTATGGAGGTTCCTTAAAAAACTAAAAATAGAATTACCATATGACCCAGCAATCCCACTCCTGGGCATATATTCATAAAAAGCTCTAATTCAAAAAGATATATGCATCCCAATGTTTACAGCAGCACTATTTACAAGAGCTTAGACATGGCAACAATCTAAATGTCCACTGGCAGATGAATGGATAAAGAAGATGTGTCTGTGTGTGTATATATATATATATATATATACACACACACACACACACACACAATGGAATATTACTCAGCCCTAAAAAGAATGCAGTAATGACACTTGCAGCAATATGGATGAATCTAGAGATTATGATGTTAAGTAAAGTAAGCCAAAGACAAATATCATATGATATCACTTATATGTGGAATCTAAAATAACAGTAGAAATGAACTTATTTACAAAACAGCAATAGAGTCACAGATGTAGAAAACAAACCTATGGTTATCAGGGGGGATGGGGGGGAGGGATAAATTAGGAGGATAGCATTAACATATACACACTACTATATATAAAATAGATAACCGACAAGGACCCACTGCATAGCACAGGGAACTATACTCAATATTTTGTAATAACCTATAAGAGAAAAGAATCTGAAAAAGAATGTGTGTGTGTGTGTGTGTGTGTGTGTGTGTGTGTGTGTGTGTGTGTATATATATATATATATATATATAACTGAATCACTTTGCTGTACACCTGAAACTAACACATTGTAAATCAACTATACTTCAATAAAAATATATATCTTCAAATAAAGTTGTATAATTTTTGCTATAAAATATTTACTGCTTCTCATACACCACTCTCTGCTCTTGCTTTTAGATCAAGCATAAGAATTTGGTTTTAGACTATGAGTCAAGGGTATGATTCCTAGAGAACCATGTGGTGGCGTCTGGAATCACTGAGATATATACATTCCTGTGCACACGCGTGCGTGTGGGCACACACACACCTGGCCCAGATAAGCACACACACCACACCACCACATTCATGATGAGCAGGCCCTGGAAACAACACAACATTGTAAATCAACTATACTTCAATTTTTAAAAATGGTTTAAAAAAAGTACCTACCTTTAGGGTGTTGTGAAGATTAAGTGATAAAATTCTCATAAGGGACTTATTATAGTACCTGCCACATAGTAAGTGTTCAATATATATGTTAGTCACGGTATTACGGTTGTCAGCATTATTATTATTTGGATATAGGAAAATTCTAGATATGTAGTTGCCAATCTTCTGCTGTATTTTGATTGTTATGAATAGAAGACAAAACAATTAGCAGCAGTATTCAACCACTTGTGGAATCACAGACTCCTTTGCGAATCTAAAGAAAGCCTCTTCCCAGAAAAATTTTGTCTACAGTTTCAGGGGAATTCATGGATACCCTGAACTCTATCCATGTACTCTACACAGAAATCCTGAAGATCTTAAGTCAGATCAGATTTGAGCAATGTGAAAATCAAAGTATATCCTCTGCTAGGCTGACATAAACTGTGCGCATGTCAGGTAGGGAGTCATGAAACAGCAAATAATGTCAAACCTATCAGTGACATGTTCCTACATAGTCATCTAAAAATCAAGATGAAACCATATTCAAGACATCAGAAACAGGAAGTGACTCATATTCAAGACATCAGAAACAGGAAGTGATTCCTGAGCAGGACGGCCCAAGGGGTGGACATTTATATCTGAGAATCCGTAAGGACCAGCAAAAGGCACTGGCCAGGAGATCCAATAACTGCACTTGTCTTAAGAGCCCCAGGCAATTTTGCTTTGGGAAGGCTCCCAATCTGCAGCTTTTTACTTGCAGGTGGTTGTACTCACATTTTTAAAGTTGTTGACATGATTGAAACCTGGATTCTACAAGTGAAACTAAGCAACTAGCACAGCTAACTTTGAAATGACTCTGATCTTCAGTGTTCTCCTAGAGAAGCTAACTGCATCCTTACAGCTACTTGTGGATCATTTCGGTCCAAAAACATTTTGTGAGCATCTGTTATTGTCAGACTCTGTGCTAGGGGCTAGCATTTCCAAGACCCGTAATCACAGCCTCTACCTTTCTGCATTCTAAATGTCTAAGCGACAAATGTCTATACTTTCAATGAAATGTGGTTGGTGCACAGCATGGCCTGGGAGCCTGAAGAATAACGAACAGTTCAATCCGGGGTCCTGGGGAAGCCCCTGTAGGCTATGGATGTGTACTTGGAGGTTTAAATACTTTCTTTAGGGGAGAGTAGGAAATTTACTTGCAATATTACTATCATTTCCATCCAATAGTTGGAGAAATTCGAGGTATCAAAATTTGCTTAGCAAATGAATGAGATATTGCTGGGGGAGGCTCTTTTATTTTTGCATGACTTTTAGGATATCCTTTTGGCTAGTATCTTATATTAAATAACTATTTAGATATGAAAACGCAGAGCTCCCATGCTAGGGTTAGAGTGATCAGATGGTGTGGTCTGGGAGCTCAGCTGAACAAGGAATGAGAAATATGTCTTGTTCAGCTGCGTGAGTAAGAAGAAAAAAAACACTCTGTAAGCAAAGGAAAACCCTGAAATTCGAAAAGATTCATGCACCCCCATGTTCATAGCAGCACTATTACAATAGCCAAGACATGGAAGTAACCTAAATGTCCATCGACAGATAAATGGATAAAGAAGATGTGGTATATATGTACAGTGGAATATTAGCTGTAAAAAGAATGAAATAATGCCATTTGCAGCAACATGGATGGACCTAGAGTGGACCTTCACTTACTTCTAAGTGAAGTAAGTCAGATAGAGAAAGACAAATACCACATGATATCACTTATACGTGGAACCTAAAATATGATACACATCAACATATCTATGAAACAAAAACAGACCCACAGACATAGAGAACAGACTTTGTGGTGGCCAAGGGGGAGGGGGAGGTAAGGGAGGGAAGGAATGGGAGTTTGGGATTAGCAGATGCAAACTATTACGCTTAGAATGGATAAACAACACAGTCCTACTGTATAGCACAGGGAACTAGATTCAATATCCTGTGACAAACCATAATGGAAAAGAATAAGAAAAAGAATATATATGTATAACTGAGTCACTTTGCTGTACAGCAGAAATTAACACAACGTTGTAAATCCACTATACGTCAACAAAATTTAAAAACAAAAATTCAAAAAAAAAAAGAAAAAGGAAAACCCTGAGACAGACAGACATCAGGTAAGGCTGCACTGGAAGCTAGTGAGAGTAAGTCATCAAGGAGTTAGGAGCTTAGCTAGTGCCTAAGACAGGGAGCTAAACAATGTTTAGGGACCGTTGCGTCTTCAAAGACAATTAAAAGAACAATGCTTGGGGGGAACATTCTTTCTGCCTGAAAAGGAAATGAAGGGAGGATAAACTTCAACAGGAAATCAGACTTCTTGAATAATCAGGACAAAATGGGACTTAGAGCTACACCTGCTTGGCCTCCTCCTTCCATGGAGACCAAAGTACCCGTGAGTCTACCATGAGTGAGATAACTGGATTGAGGAGAAAAATTAAAAGGAAGAAATCCCTGACACCGTTTAAGATCATCCATCCTTTTAAAGCAGTTAATAACTCTCAAAATGGTTCACATCTGTCATCTAATTTAACCTTCAGCATAACCCTGCGAAGAGGATAACACTTCCATTTTATAAATCAGGAAACTTGAGACTTGAAAATTGGTTTGTGAGGCAGAAATCTGTATCTGTTTTAGGTGCATGAGATTGCCTTCTCATATAACCGAATGCTATAAATGTTCAGAACGTCATAAAGTAATTGCTAAACAATGGATGCAAAAACATGTAGATGAAATACGACTGAGAAAGGAGCTGAAAAATAAGGCCAGGCTTAGGCCAACTCCAAGCCACCAGGGCAACAGTAAATCAGTAAATCCACCCCTATCATTTTGTTACAGATGTCAGAGGCATTTATTTGACTCTCTTGTTTTATGAGGCTTGATCCATTTCAAAGGAACAGATGGAAAACTGCAGTCACTGCAGATAACTAAGAGGCAAGGCATCAAGGGAGCCCTGTGGACTCTCCATGGAGAAGGCAAGCAGCCTGTTGCAGTGAGTTTCCGTTTTATTAGAGCCCTACTGAGACCCCGCTGGAATCCAGAACTGGAGGAGGCTGTGCTGCCCCCATCCTACACCTACATCCTCCCTGTCAGCTTCCTCCACCCTGACAAGGAGGGTAGCCTTCTTTCCTGGTCCCTCTCCTGGTCCAGCTCTTTTTTCCTGCTCTACTTGAGAGACAACATATTCTTGTCTCAAGGGAAAGGCTCCCCCTTAGGGTGAGCAGCAAGGAAGTGAGCAGACCCACCAGAGTCATTATTATTTCCTTCGCTCAGTCCATACTTGTATTAGTACATCAACTGTCATATATAACACCACCTTATCCAACTATCTTGTAGCCTCAATCTGAGTATGAAATATTTCAGTCCTTTCCATCCATCCATCTATCCCTCTCTTCATCTACCCTTCCTTCATCCATCCATCCATCCGTCCATCCTTCCGCTGGAAAAATCTAATGATCATTTGCTGAATGGTAGGCACCTTGCTACCTAGCAGTAAACAAGACAGACCTCATCGTTGCTCTCAGGAATTTATATTCTAGTAGGAAATGCAGATCCCAAGCAATTAAAAAATAATAACAAATCTGATTAGTGATGATTAGTGAAATAAAGAGTGAGGGTTCTAGTCTGGGGCTAACTAGGGAACAACTGCTTGAAAAATATTTGCAGCTAGTTCATTATGCCCTGGAAAGATCAGCCATATTGCCTTGGGCAAGTCACTAAACACTCTCTGGGTATTAATCTCTGAACTACAAAATGAGAGAATAGAACTAAATGGTTTAAAAAGTACCACATTTCATTGACTCCAAGACACCAGCACTTTTAAGGAACGCTATTGTTTTATTTACCACTAAGAAATGCTGCCAATTAAATTACAACATAATGCTTTCTTACCACTAAGTTTAAAATTTTTTTGTACTTACAAATGAACTCGAAGTGCATACATAAGAAGGAAGATGTAAGTTAAAGTCAGTTAAGGGACTTCTATATCTTCTTCACACTCACTTTCTGAACCAGTGTCACTGATGTCTTTATCTGTCATATGACGTTGTCCTCTGGACCTCAAGAACACTGATGATGCCAATTTCTGAGAGAGGGCTATGTTCCTGTCTCTTGGTCTTTCTTCCAAGCTGCTGAGACCCCTTTTGGCAAGTTGTGATGCTTATGCTTCCTTGATCTTCCCCCAAAGTGTCAACAGAATGTTTTAGACAACAGTGCATGTTCCTGACTCAAATGGTCCTTAAATGATTTATTGCCTGAAACTTCAAGGGGTTGCATTTATCCAATCATATTACCAGGAATTACAACCAAGTTAAGAGCGTGCACAGGCAATAACGATGACATCACAACCTCTGCAGGTTCAACAACAACTGTAAGGTGCATCCTGGTTTCATGGTAGTTAAAATGGGGGGGGGCGGTCTTCAAATAAATGAAATACAGTGTTTCTCCAAATTCCCCTTTCAACCGAAGTTCTTAGGTACCCAAGGAAGGAGGAGGCCACATGGACACAGTTCTAACTAAATCCCTTGTCCTAACTTCAGCTCCTCCTATCTGTTTTCTCTTCTGTTTCTCCAAATAAGATTTTGTTTCCAAAGAAGTTTCTACTGGGAAAAAACAGGTGTGAACCCATTCTCAGCTCTGGCATTCTGTAAGTCTGTAATAATAATGCACAGCTAAAGCTACTGACTCAAGCTTCTAGGACCTTCACTGCCACAGGCTTCTTCTAAAGCCTTGGCAGAGGTCCTAGCAAGGTGTTCACATGGTCACATGGTTTTGTAAAATCTTAAAAAGACATTTTTGTATTTTTTTTCCTTAAAAAGCTGCCTACCCTCAAATTGTATAAGCTTTGGGTACCACAAAAACCTATATTTTCCTTTGATCACACCATTTTACATCTCTATACCACTTGAAGAGGCGTCTAGCAGTGTCATATTTTCTCATTTGATTCTCACAGAAACCCAGCATCTTAAAGATGAAAACACAGAAGCTTTTCAAGGTTAGATGATTTGCCTAAGGACACCGTATCAGGCAAAGCATTTTGCTAGAACTTAAAGCCAGGTGCTCTCAACTCTGAATTCAGTCTTCTTTTCACAACATCACTTTGGTTAACATGGGCTGCCTTGGCTTGGTAGGTTGCCAAAGTGACTCTCGCCAAAAAAAAAAAAGTTCCAAATTCTAACAAAAAATTCTAAGACTGTTTTTCTTTTTCTTCTTGAATGTAAGTATGAAACACAAAACCACGTGTGGTTCAAGCAGATTGTGAAAGTCACTCTCACGCAACGGGTAAAAGAATATTTACTGATTTGTATTGAGTTAGTGACCTGCCACACCGTCATTTGGAAAGCCACACCAGTCCCAGAAAATAACAACTTTGTGTTGAAGTTCATGAGAAATATGCTCAGCTGAATGTTGAAAGAAAAGTCTTACTCTTTCTTTTTGTTGTTTTGTCTAATCTTTGTTCCACTCAGTGATATACACACACAGGAACATTTTTTTCTCATATCTGAAATCTTGATATATATTTCTTGAAAAAATATTACTCCTGTCTTTTTTTCCTCCATTGCATATTTCTCTTTAACAGATTCATCATATGGTCTGAATACAATATCCACCCATGTTATCAAGTATGAACAGGGCAGAGAGCAGTTTCTTTTTAAAAGCACACTGCCCTACCAATACCTTTAAAATCTATTAAAGAATATCTCACCAAGCCCAGGAGAGCATTACAGTAATTGCTTCTCTTAGCCAGGTGAGAAAGAACATATCTGTCAACACAGAAGTGCAGAAGCAATTAACACCTCAACCCTCTACTGGGAAATTGCTTAAATTAAAGAAATAACAGGGATGCATCATGGTTATTGTATTTCTAGTATTTAGTCCCTCGCATGGCTGTAGAGTGCCCCAGTCATCCCCCCTCCCCCCTCCCCAGCACAACAGGGCCAGGTGCTAGTGTGTGCATGACTCAGGGTGTATTTGGGTGTTGGCATGTGTGGTGCATGTGGTTCTTTGGTCACATGTCTCAGAGGCTGAATGCAGAAATAGGGCTGGTGTGTGCACCGATGCAATTCACATGCAAGGCTACGTATGTCTTAAATCAATAATTTCTCAGGCATGAAAAACAGCTTTCTGGATTCTGTGCTGCCACAATGGAGCTGCCTTGTTCGTCCTCTTCCATGCCTGGGCTACTAAACAGAAAGTTTACGTTTACCAAGCCTTCACTGCAAACAGCGGAGGCTGAGCTGGTGAGTGAATCAGAAGGGTAAAAAGCCTCGTTAGTCACCAGCAAGATCTAGAGAGAGTCTAGAAGTCCAATCCATCAGCTCGCCCTCTTCCCAGTAATGTTACATGACCTTTATTGAGTGCAGTCTAGGTACACAAACCTGATGAGGGTTTTGAGAGGCCCAGAAGCTGAAAAGAGGGCTTGCAGCTCTGCAAATCTTAGTCAAGGTAAAATGCATTTCTCTCCTTCCTCCCCACCCCACCCCTAAAGCTCGGCTGTTTTAAGAGGGACCAAAGTCACTCTCAGAATTCTCAGAGAAAATCATATAGGCTGCTCTAGTTCCCATTTACACAGGGGAAGTCAGGTAAAAATGAAAAAAAAATACCATGCAAAACACCTATCCTTCTGAAACTATTTCAAAAAATTACAGAGGAAGGAACACCTCCAAACTCATTCTATGAGGCCACCATCACCTTGATATCAAAACCAGACAGAGATAGTCCCCACAAAAGAAACTTACAGGTCAATCTCACTGATGAACAGAGACGCAAAAATCCTCAACGAAATTCTAAGAAACCGGATCCAACAATACACTAAAAGTATCATACACCATGATCAAGTGGGATTTAACCCAGGGAGGTAAGGATTCGTCAATAACCACAAATCAATCAATGTGATATGCCACATTAACAAAGTGAAGAATAAAAACCATATGATCATCTCAATCGATGCAGAAAAGGCTTTTGATAAAATTCAACACCCATTTATGATAAGATACCACACAAGAAGAATAGCAGCAACAAACGCATAAAGATGTTAAAAAAAAAAAAAAAAAAAAAAAGATGCTGCAGGAGACTTTGGAGGAGGGCAGTTTTTCACCTTGTCTGGTGGCTGAATTAAATCACAGATGATCTTAAAGGTCATCTGGTTCAAGACCTACCTCCATTTGATTTTATTTACAGTCACCATCCAGTCCTGTCTGAGGACCCCCAGTGTGAGAAACTAATCTTCTCAGAAAACTACCTCTGTCTTCTTCAGACAGTTTAAATGAACACTAACTACATATATTAGGTACCTTAAAGGTACTGGGCCTGAGTTAGTATGCTGTGGCAGACAGATGCTAAGGTGGTCATTCATGATGCCTAACTTCTGACTATGAGGCCTTGTATTATCCCCTTTTTTTGAGTGTGGGTGTCACCTGTGACTTGTCTCTAACCAGGAGACTATGGCAAAGGTGATGGGATGTATGCGATGACATGTAAGTGATTATGCTCGTAAGACTGTAGCACCCATCTTGCTGGAGCCTTTCCCGCCCTTGTGCGTTTTGGAAAAGCAGGCAACTGGGTTAGGGCTGAAGGCCTCTGGCTGACAGCCTGACTGACCTTTGTGAGACCCTAAAAAAGAGAACCAGAGAAGCTATGCCTCGATAACTGACCCATAGAGACTGTGAGATCATGAATGTGTGTTGGTTTTAAGCTGTGGAATTTGCAGTAGTATTGACACACAGCAATAGATAGCTAATACAGATGCTTCATAGGCACTAACTTATTACTCTCTCATTTCACACAATAGGAAAACTGAAACATGAAGCATGAAACTTCAGCAACCAGCCAAAGTTCACATAGCAGTAGGTGGCAGGACCAGAATTCAAATAAGGGGCAGGCTAACTCCAGAGTCTGTGTTCCCAGCCAGTAAGGTAGGTTGCCTTTCTGTACTTCTTAGAAAGTGCCACTTTTAAGTTGCTTCCAGATCTGATTTCGTGTAACTTACCCTTATAGCATGGGTGAAAAATCCAAATGCATGTACGAATCTGATACATTAAATGAATGAAGCAGGCCGTGTGTGACCTGATCAGTAGGGTGCGGACATGAAACAGAGTGAAGAGCGATGGGTACTGCCTCACGGTATTTGCTGGCCAAGTGCGTCTAGGCTGCCCTCAGTCAGCGGGATGATGTTGGCTGGTGACCTCTGACATACAAGTTCTTGTTATGCTTCTGAGATCACGGGGAACACATGGACCCCTTTTCCATATGACTGAAAATATTACATACCAGTAATCATTTTTGTTTCCAATCTTCTATTTTCTTCTACTTAAATGAATGGCGATACCCTCACGTTTTTGTTGTTCTCTCTTGCAGATGAGCTTCTTGACACATGGATAAATATTTACAAGTTTGTTGGCTCTGTGTAGTATCAGCTGGCAGGCATACCTCCTCCTCTTCTTCTCCATCTGCAGGGCTGCGTCTGGTATGTCCTCCAAGATGTGGTTATGCCAGGCGGCTCCAATCCACTAATATTCCTTGTTGTCATTATAGTATTTTTAAAAAACCACCCAGGTATTACACAAATACACTTTAGTGGAAGATTCAAATGATATAGAAGTATATGGATCAAAGCCTGGGGGCGCCCTTCCACACTCGCCCTCTTCTCCTCCTCTCATCTCAGAGGAAACCACTGTCAAAGTTTGTGCCCAACTTCCATTCTCTTTTCAGGCACTAACATTTAGCCAAAATTGGGTTAAACCACGCAATGCTAACTTGCTGTTTTCTTTTCTTTCTTTTTTTTAAGAAAAAATTTATTTATTTATTTTTGGCTGCATCGGGTCTTCGTTGCTGTGCGCGGGCTTTCTCTAGTTGCAGCGAGCGGGGGCTACTCTTCATTGCGGTGCGTGGGCTTCTCATTGCAGTGGCTTCTCCTGTTGCAGAGCACGGTCTCTAGGCACGCGGGCTTCAGTAGTTGTGGCTTGCAGGCTCTAGAGCGCAGGCTCAGTAGCTGTGGTGCACGGGCTTAGCCGTTCCACGGCATGTGGGATCTTCCCGGACCAGGGCTCGAACCTGTGTCCCCGGCATTGGCAGGCGGACTCTCAACCACTGCACCACCAGGGAAGCCCCTAACTTGCTGCTTTCAACATGGCAATATGTCGTGGAGATCTTTTCATGATGTGCTCTATAGGTTTACCTCATACTTTTTAACAGTTTTACAATCTCTCTTAGAATGGCTGCACCCTAGTTTGTTTGACCATTCCTCAACTGATGGATACTTTAGGTTGTTTCCAATACTTCAATAATTAGCAAAGCTCCAATGAACATCTCTGTATATACCAATTTGTTGGCACACTTTATTCCCAGACCCGCCCACTTTCACGGTCAAACACACTTCGCCTGTCCAACTCCTGGACGACTAAAGGGATTCTCAGTCCCCACTTTTCAACAGTGAGGCACCAGAGTTGGGAGAGGTCCCTTTCTACCCCTGGAGTCACCCTCCTTCAAAGTCAGTGATGCTCTCCCTCAGAGGAAGTGAGTGATGGTGACAGTGGTTGTTGGGGGCTACCTGCATTTTTTCAAAGCATTTCTTTACCAGATTGGGATGATTCTCAAAAATTACCACATCTTATAAGTAGGCAAGTATGGTTACATCTTTGTGCACAAGTGTGAGGATTACTGTAGAATATATTCTCACAAATGTTGGGAAAAGTGCATATATTTTTAAACACTCTGATTGATGCTACCAACGTGTCTTCCAAAAATTTTATATTCCTGCCTACAATATATGTTTCTATTTTCCTGTATCCTTGATAGCACTTGATATAATCAGCATTTTAAATATTTGCCATTTCATTTTTTTGCAAATTTCTAATATTTTCTTCCCTTTATTCCTTGTGCCTGGAGAGAAGAGGAGTCCTTGCCACCATAATGACTACCACCTTCATCTGGCCTCCTGGAAAGAATAGTTCTTGAATATGCTTTATTGAAATATGGACAACTTTTATCACGTGAGAACTATAGCTAACAGGAGATGATAAGGTCAACTAGAATAATTTTTCCAAGTTCTCTAGGCCAGAAGAAGAAGAACCTGGGGAAGAAGTCTACCTCTGAGAGAAGCTGGTGTCAAGTTACTTTTAGCATGGTGAAATGCTGAGTTACTCTATTCCAGTGGTGCATCTCCAGTAGCTTCCAAGGAGAATAACCTTAAACTAGAAAGGATAGAATTTAAGATTAAAGTAAGAGGAAACTTATGCCAAAGGTTAATAAGTAAAGTGATATTAAAATAATCCCTTAGTTGTTTAAAATATATTTGAGTTTCCAGAGTCAGGTAAATTACCTCCCAGAGAATTAAAAGAATATGCAGATGTAATAACGAAACAAACATAAAAATGAAAGATATGCCTAAAGTCTGGGAATAAGTGAGCAACTAAATTTCTACAATCAGGGGCTCTGGAAATCCTAGATCTCTGGGATTGATGGCATGTACTGGCAAAATTTTAGAAAGGATTACTAGACCACTGAAGAATAAGGCATGCAAACCAACATTATACAGGTATACCCCATTTTGTTGTGGCTTGCTTTACGCTTTTTTACAAACTGAAGGTTTGTGGCAACCCTGCATCAAGTTTATCAACACCATTTTCCCAGTAGCTTTTGCTCACTTTGTGTCTCTGTGTCACATTTTGGTCATTCTCGAAATATTTCAAACTTTTTCATTATTACTATGTTTGTTGTGGTGATCTGTGATTAGTGATCTTTGATGTTACTATTGTCATTGTTTTGGGGCACCACGAACTGCACCCATAAAAGATGGTGAACTTGACCGATAAACGTTTCATGTGTTCTGCTTCACTGATTGGCCCTTCCCCCATCTTTCTCCCTCTGTTTGGGCTTCCCTATTTCCTAAACACACAATAATACTGAAATTAGGCCAATTAATAACCCTACAATGGCCTCCAAGTGTTCAAGTGAAAGGAGTCACACATCTCTCACTTTAAATCAAAAGCTAGACATGATTAAGCTTAGTGAGGAAGACATCAAAAGCTGAGATAGGCCGAACGTTAGACCTCTTGTGCCAAACAAGAATGCAAAGGAAAAGTTCTTAAAGGAAATTAAAGGTGCTACTCCAGTGGACACACGAATGTGGTCTTCATAGAAGATCAAACCAACCACAACATTTCCTTAAGCCAAAGCCTAATCCAGAGCAAGGCCATAACTCTCTTCAATTACATGAAGATGAGAGAGGTAAGGAAGCTGCAGAAGAAAAGTCTGAAGCTAGTAGACATTGGTTCATGAGGTTTAAGAAGCCATTTCCATAACATAAAAGTTCAAGGTGAAGAAGCAAGTGCTGATGTAAAAGCTGCTGCAAGTTATCCAGAAGATCCAGCTAAGATAATTCATGAAGGTGGCTACACTAAACAACAGATTTTCAATGCAGATGAAACAGCCTTCTATTGGAAGAAGATGCCATCTAGGACTTTCATCGCTGGAGAGGAGAAGTCAATGCCTGGCTTCAGAGAGTCAAAGGACAGGCTGATTCTCTTGTCAGTCAGGAGCTAATGCAGTTGGTAACTTTAAGTTGAAGCCAATTCTCATTTGCTACTCCAAAAATCCTAGGGCCCTTAAGAATCAGGCTAAATCTACTCCGCCTATGCTCTATAAATGGAACAACAAAGCCTGGATGACAGCACATTTGTTGACCACATGGTTACTGAATATTTTAAGCCCACTGTTGAAACCTACTGCTCAGAAAAAAATATTTCTTTTAAATATGAGCACCTGGTCACCCAAGAGCTCTGATGGAGATCTACAATGAGATTAATGTTGTCTTCATGCCTGCTAACACAGCGTCCATTCTGTAGCCCACGGATCAAGGGGTAATTTTGACTTTCAAGTCTTATTATTTAATCTTATACATTTTGTAAGGCTATAGCTGCCACAGAGAGTGATTTCTTTGATGGATCCGGGCAAAGTAACTTGAAAACCTTCTGGAAAGAATTCACCATTCTTAGATGCCATGAAGAACATTCCTGATTCATGGGAAGAAGTCAAAATATCAACATTAATAGGCGTTTGGAAGACGTTGATTCCAACCCTCTTGGATGACTTTGAGGGGTTCAAGACTTTAGTGGAGGAAGTGACTACAGATGTGGTGGAAATGGCAAGAAAAATACAATTAGAAGTGGAGACTGAAGATGTGACTGAGTTGTTATAATCTCTGATACGACTTTCATGGATGAGGAGTTGTTTCTTGTGGATGAGCAAAGGAAGTGGTTTCTTGAGATGGATCTTTTCCTGACGAAGACACTGTGAAGACTGTTGAAATGATAACAAAAGATTTAGAATATTACATAAACTTAGTTGATAAAGCAGTGGCGGGGTATGAGAAGATTGACTCCAATTTTGAAAGAAGTTCTACTGTGGGTAAAATGTTATCAAACATCATTGCTCACTACAGAGAAATTGTTCATGAAGGGAAGAGCCAATCGATGCGGCAAATGTCATGGTTGTCTTATGTTAAGAAGGTGCCACAGCCACCCCACCCTTCAGCAGCCATCACCCTGATCAGTCAGCCGCCATCAGCACTGAGGCAAGACCCTCCATCAGCAAAAACATTACAACTCACTGAAGGTTTAGATGATGGTTAGCATTTTTTAGCAATAAAGTATTTCTAAATTAAGATATGTACATTGGTTTTTTTTAGACATAATGATATTGCACACTTAACAGACTACAGTATAGTGTAAACATAACTTTTATATACAATGGGAAACCAAAAAGTTTGTGTGACTTGCTTTATTGTGATATTCGCTTCATTGTGGTGGTCTGGAACTGAACCTGTAGTATCTCCAAGGGATACCTATATATAAAGACAATATAATGTAAATGCATATTTGAATATTTCAGTGGGATTTGAGAAAGATCTCTCATGATAACTTGTGGGCAGAACAGAGTACCATGAACTAAAAGCTGGTGGCTTTGAAGCTCACTGAGGATGATACCCAAAAGGCCGAAAGTCATTGTTGATGGGGGAGGATCAAGGTTTCTGGTGGTGGTGGTGGTGGTGGTGGTGGTGGTGGTGGTGGTGGTGGTGGTGCCGCAGAGCTCTGTCCTTGGTACTGACTGCTATGCTCAAGATTCTTTTCTTTTCTTTTCTTATCATTCTTTGTCGTTTTGTTTTTTTTTTTTTGTGGTACGCGGGCCTCTCACTGTTGTGGCCTCTCCCTGGAGCACAGGTTCCGGACGCACAGGCTCAGCGGCCATGGCTCATGGGCCCAGCCGCTCTGCGGCATGTGGGATCTTCCCGGACCGGGGCACGAACCCGTGTCCCCTGCATCGGCAGGCGGACTCTCAACCACTGCATCACCAGAGAAGCCCCCTTTTCTTATTATTTTTTAACATCTTTATTGAGTATAATTGCTTTACAATGGTGTTAGTTTCTGCTGCATAACAAAGTGAATCAGCTATACGTATACATATATCTTCATATCCCCTCCCTCTTGTGTCTCGCTCCCACCCTCCCTATCCCACCCCCCTAGGTGGTCACAAAGCACGGTACACTCAAAATTCTTAACATTGTTAGATGTTTGTCAGATTTATGGCTAATTCACTGCTAAGACAGTGGCAAATATATGTGATGTGCAGGAACAGAGACTATTTCCACTATGTTGGAAAGATGAGCTGAATCATTTGAGAGCTGGGAACAAGAGCTGAAAGATGAGGGGCTTTGGATTAAACTAATCTAAACTCAAATATCAGCTTTGTTGCTGGATGAACTTGCACAAGTTACTTAAGCCTCAGTGAGCCTTACTTTCTTCCTCCATAAAATTGAGATCATTAAATACCTCTTTTGAATAAATAAGACTGGTACACAATTGATGCTCAACAATTGTTAGTACCCCTCCTCCTCTCCTCTTCTCAAATCTTCCTAGCGGAATATAACAGAAATACATGTGTAGAACAAAGGGTACAGTGTTGGCCAGCATTATACGAAGTGCTACTGTTCAAGGCAGGAAGCCTAGCTCTTGAGGGATATCCATGAGAATAAGGCCTATTGACTGAAAGTTCAGTGTAAACAAACATCATTATTTCATTCAAAAATACAATCTTAATCTGCACTAATTGAGTAGAACACCCAGATCAGGGAAGGTACTGGTTTTCTTATACTCTGCGCTCTTTAGCTGGAGGAAGGATTCGGTTTTGGCTGCCACATGCAAGAGAGCATTGACAAAATGGAGAAAGGCCACCAGGGTGTGAAAAACATGTCACAGAAGGCCAGGCTGAAGGAAGGAACATGCTTTATCTGGTTAAACAACAATGACGGCTCAGGGAGGAGCTGATAGGTGCATTAAAGTACTCGAAAGACTTTGGGGAAGTTCAGAAGAATTAGAAGAGCCAACGGGTAGAGGTATAAGGTGGGAATCCTCAGCCTGTTGGCATAAGGAATACTTCCTAACACACACAGATTTTAAAAAGCAGGGGTTACCTTGTAAGATAGTAAGTTTCCTGTCTCTAAAAATATTGAAGCAGAAGAGGTTAGATGTGAAGTTTCCTATACTGAAAGAGGAAAACAGAAGGAAAGATGTGTGTGTGTGTGCGCGCGTGCGTACAGTGTTTGGAAGAGAAAGACCAGTAAGTGTACTACAAGGCATGCTTCATCATTCCATCTCAGTGTCTCGTAAGGTTTGGTGCATAACAGTGATCAGATCCTAAAGCAGGTGATGAGAGAAGTCTTTCATACAACAACCATGGACCGCACCCAGTTATGAACCCTGCTGGGCAAAGCTTGGTGGGAGAACTTTAAATAAAGAAACATTTTCTTGAATATAAAGGGACTGTAACCTTAAATTAGAGGTAAGTCTAGAACCCAGGAAAATAATTGCAGAGCGACTTGAAACAGGATGAGCTAACCTGCCAGAAGGTTTGATAAAAACACATGATATTGTGGGTGTTCATAAAAAGAAATGCTTATGAAAGTCAGAAGCTGTAGGAGAGCTCCATCGGGAGACGGAATATGATATGTGGGGACGACATGGGGCATCAGCATCAGATGTGTAAGTTCATTTCATCCCTTTTTGATCTGAAGAAGTCAGGTTTTTAAGAGAGAAGAGGCCTCTATTTAGTTAGGGATCTACAAGGCTGCAGGGTAACCCTTGGACGTTGCCCAAGGCAATCCACTCTCCCAGCCTTTGAAATGACACCTCCTCCTCACTCTACAACCCTTCCCCTCCTTCCTCTCTGTGATGACCTCACCTATTATTTCAAGAAGAAAACAGAGCAGTCAGAAGAGGACTCACGTATCTGCTTAGCGGGAAACCTACCATAATCTTCCTGCCCCTGTGCCTCTGGAGTCATCTGCCTGACCTCCTGCTGACACCTCCACTGCATGCTGGATGCCCCCCCTGGAGCCTCTTCAAAGGTTTTGCTTTCGCTTTCATTCCCTTTCCCTCCTGCGTCAATTTCTCCCACTCCACTAGATCAACCACGGTCAGCACACAACACGCTGTATCCTCTCCTGTATTTAAAAAGGGAGTCTCCCCGAGACCACATGCCCCCTCCGGCTACTGTCCCATTTTTCTGCTCCTCTTGATAGAGTCTTTTGAAAAAACATTTTTTAAAAAATTTATTTATTTATTTTTGGCTGCGTTGGGTCTTCGCTGCTGCGCGCGGGCGAGCGGGGGCTACTCTTCGTTGCGGTGCGCGGGCCTCTCTCATTGCGGTGGCTTCTCTTGTTGCGGAGCACGGGCTCTAGGCACGCGGGCTTCAGCAGTTGTGGCTCACGGGCTCAGTAGTTGTGGCTCGCGGGCTCTGCAGTGTGGGCTTCAGTAGTTGTGGCGCATGGGCTTAGTTGCTCCGCGGCACGTGGGATCTTCCCGGACCGGGGCTTGAACCCATGTTCCCCTGCACTGGCAGGCAGATTCTTAGCCACTGCACCACCAGGGAAGTCCAAGTGTTTTGAAATTCTGAAAGAGTTGTGCACATTCTCTGCCTCTGTTTACTTAGGTCCTATTCTCACCTCAGCCCACTCAAAGCAGGCTTTTGCTCCCACCACTTGACTGACACTTCTCTAGTTAGGGTCCACTACAAACTCTCTTCTTACACAATCCTTTAGCCAATTCTCAGTCCTCGTCTTATTCATCCTACCATCAATACTTGGTTCAGTTTTTCTCTCCCTCCTTGGTCCCATGTGGTTCTTAACTTGGATTCCAGGGCACCACATTCTCCTGCTTCTCCTCCTACTGCCTCCGTTTCTTCAAGTCTTTTGCTGAAACTTCCTTCATGGCTGACCTCGGAAGGCTGGAAGCCCCAGGCTCAGACCTTGGACCCCATCTCCATCTATCTGCCCTACGAAGATGGTACCCCTCATCCCCAAGGGTGTAAATACAAACTGATTGCTCCAAAATTTATATCTCCACTGACCTTTCCTCTGAGTTCCCTACTTCCCCCTTCCACTGATCCATTTCTTCCCCAGGGTCTGTCTCAGTAAATGGCATCACTACTTACCCAGTTAAGAGCAAAGCCCTTGGACTCATCCCAGACTCCTCTCTTCCTCTCACATTCCACATCTAATCTGACCATTTTTACTACCTCTACCTCCATCATCCTAGTCCAAGACACCATCATTTCTTGAGTGAAATAGTACAATGGCAACTGATCTCCCTGTCTCTGCTCCTGTCTCCTTAAAGTCTATTTTCCATATAGACGCTAGAGAGATTTAAAAAGAAATGCATCAGTACCTCAACTGTTCAATCCTTGCAATGGTTTCTTGTCACACCAAGAATAAAACTGAAGCTCTTACCTTGGCTACAAGTTCTACAGAACCTACCTTTGTCTCTCCCTCTCTCCAACCTCATCTGTTGCCACTCTCAGCATTGCTTCATCCTTTCTGGCCATGCTGGCCTTCTCTCAGTTTCTTTAACAAGCCAAGCTTGTTCTGACCTCAGGGCCTTTGTACTGGCTGTTCTTTTTGGCCTAGAATCCTCTTTCCCCAGACCCTTATGGGTTCACCTCTCATTTTAGGCTCACTCAGTTGTTACTGCCTGACTGAGGCTATCCTTGACTTTCTTTTCAAACACAGAGTCCAGGTCTTTCTGCCCACCACTCTCTACACCTTATACTAGTTTATTTCACTTTATTGCACTTAGCACAGCCTGACCTTATGTTAGGCAGTCAGTGCTTGTTGAATGCCAAGTCTCTCCACTAGCATGCCAACTCCAGGAGGACAGAGGCTTGTAGGATACTGCTAGCTTCTGGAACACTACTAGGCACATATAAAAAATGAGTGAGGATCATTTTAGTTATAATGGCCTTCGGGAGCAAGTAAGGGATTGGCTGGAGGAAAAATAAAGGCCGTGCGGTGAAATATGCAAGGGTGAAATGCATGGAATCAATGTGTAAGCAGTTTACATTTACATGCAGAAGGCAGGACGGCACCAGGGGAGTAATCAAACTCCTAAGGAGAACAAGACTTTCCAGGTGCTATAAAGTTTCCCCCCACTGCCCCCCGGTTCTGAAGCAGAAATCTTCCTAACATCCGTTTACCATCTAGCTCAGTAAGAGTCCTTAGAAATGTACAAGAATGTTTACTATTAAGAGAATTGAAAATGTATATACTGAGCACATTGCCCAGAGTCAGTCTTTACTCATTGAATCGGATATTGGGAGATCTATGTGAACTGATGTTAGAAATCTATCTGCCAGGTGAAATGCTCTGCCACAGAGCAAAGTGACTCATTTTACTCATTCAGTGTTATCTTAAGACTCTGTATTATTCTAAGGTTTTAGAAGCGAAACACAAAGCAGAGAGTTATGGTGTTACCTGTTCAAGAACAAGTATTTAAAAGCCTGCTTCGGCAATTTCAGGTTTTTTCCTTGAAAATTACAAATGTATAGAACAGATGACAGCACAGCCTAAAGCAAACTAGCAGCCTGCTTCCTCAGTTTCTGCTAGCCCTCAGTTACTTAAATAATGGCATGACCCCTATGAGCGCAGCCTCTACTCACTGACCCACCTGTAATCAAGGGCACAGTCAGTGATGACTGAGATAGATTCTGCAACTTGGACAGACAGAGGCCACCCACACAGGCTCCTGCCCACCTTACATTTTCTTACATTACTTCAGAGCAGAGGCTCCATTGGCCACTAGGAGGCAGTCTTTACACCTCATTCTCATTAAGAATTCTCATCACCTTCTCCTTTCACTCACTGCTCAGGACTCTGGTAGAAATTCATTGTTACCTAAATGCATTTCAGATAAAATTTTATTTTGTCCACTACTTTCTAGCCCTATGACCTTGGCATGTTACTTTAGCTCTCCGAACTTGTTCCCTCAACTGTTACAGGGAAATGAACAAAACTTAGTTCCTGCAGGTGTTGTGGAAGAAACGCAACATTATTTATCAAAATGGTTAGGCCAATACTTGGAACACAGCATGAAATGAATGACAACCAGTATTTTTATAATTTATCTATGGCTTCCCTCACTCTCTCTTTCTAGATTAGGTTACTCTTGTGATCACTGCATTCTTGTTATTTCTTAGGCTTTGGGTTAATATTGTTCTCTCTCCTTGCTATCAGCATTTCTTTCCATTTTATAGCAAAAGCTCCAAATGCCTTCCACTCCCGTCCAAACGCCCCATTTCTGCACTATAAATCAACGACTACTCGTCAATATACTGACAAACTGAAGTTCTCAAAGGCATTTCTTTGGAGAAGAATCTCACTCCAAGCCAGTGTTTCCCAAAGTATAGTGTATGTAAACATTGATGGATATATTTGAGGGAACACATAAAACTTAAAAAAAAATTTTCAGTTATAATTTTTAAAAACTTATATTAGAAAAATATAATTAGCATATCAAATTCAAGATCATAAAGCTTAGGATAAAGATAAGGAAAAAAGTGAATCAATTTAAATTTACTTAAAATCATATTAATTATAGTCAAGGTGGAACAAACATATATAACAAACATTATGAAGATGACACGACTGAAATTGGGGGGCTGTTCTAAGTCATGTCAGCCCTAATAAGAAAGGAGTATTAATGAGCTCAACTGCTCTATGCTACATTAAACTGTGTAGGATGGTTCTTTTCTTTCCCTAGTGCCAATCAATCCATACAACTCTTTTATTATTATTTTTTTTTACAGAGCAACTATTTTAAAAAAATTTTACTGGAGTATAGTTGATTTACAATGTTGTGTTAGTTTCAGGTGTATAGCATAGTGATTCAGTTATACCCATACATATATTCATTCTTTTTCAGATTCTTTTCCCATATAGGTTATTACAGAATATTGAGTACAGTTCCCTGTGCTACACAGAAGGTCCTTGTTGGTTATCTATTTTATCCATACAGCTTGCACCCAGCCAAATTCTCTAAAGTCACTTAATTAAAACACCCTGAACTGAAGGTCTCCCTAACCTGGGGAGCGGGAGAATTCATTTATCTTCAGTGCCAAAGTAGTAGACAGAAACGACTTTCTCCTGTGGCTCTTGTGCACGTCTCCTTGAGCCTCCTCGTGAAATGTTTCCAGACACTGGGAAGCTGTGCTGGCCGTCGTCAGAGTCATTCTTATGACTTCGTGTACCCAGAGCACGACATTGACCAAATGCCACCACTCCTGGAACACAGCGGGGCTCAGGGAATATCCAAGCACAGCACTAATTCATTACAAATAATTTCCCCTAAACTGCATGCTGAAAGAACTATTGTTTAAAAATCATTTGCTGCCTATGTACCACTTCATTATATTCCACCCGTGTCTACGAAGGCAGGAGAGAGGTTCAAACATAATAGACTGTCATTTGTCTGAATCGCTAATGAAAGCTGCAGCACTGAACACACAAATCAAGCTGCTCGTTTTGCCCAGCGCTATTTGAGAACTCAGGGTGTACCACAGAGCAAAGTGGATCAGCTCTCCGGGGGAAATCCTTCATGCGTACCTGCCATAAGAAGTAATAAGTTCTGCTTTGCATCACTCTATTTACAGACTCCAGCTATTGTTGCATATTTTTTGTGGCCTTTTTTCTATAGCAGCACACGTTCTCGAATGAATCACTCTCATCCTGTCGATTGTATTGTTAAATTGTGCTCAGACTTTCTCTTTAGGTGTTAGAGGATCGCACAGACATTTTCTGTTCAAACAGGAACAAATGAGACTTGGGGGAGAGACCTCTGGCCTTTGAAATTCTCTACGTAACTGACAGAACTGTAAGACATTTAAAGTGTACAATGTGACGATTTGATACACGTAGGCATTGTGCAGCCCCGTGCTTTGTATGACATGACATACTTGCTTGAGTCAACTGAGTTTGGTTTCCCATCTGTGAGACCCGCCCATTTCTTGGAGCAGCTCAATGGTGGAACTAAACAGAGGAAGGAGAACCAGGCCCGAAAATCAGAGGAAATGCCCTTCATCCACCTGAAGAGTGTTAGAGCTATAAAATCCTATTGTAAATGTCACACTATATATCTACTATAATCATGAAAATTTAGACCAATGAAGTGTCAAATTGTGTGTTAACAAAGAGGAAAATGCTGAACAGGGAGGGCAGAACCTTCAAAATTCCTGTCCTTCCCCCTTAAATCAAGGTTGCCAGCTTCTCTGTGATACCAAGGGCACTGTATTATTTTCCACACTTTGACTTTTCAGTAGGTGTCAATGCTTCCTCCATGTATTCTAAACAGCGTGAGTGTATACATCTTGGGCTAATGGGCATTTCAGACTCTCAGCTCCATATCTGTACACCCTCTGCAAATACTCAAATGTGAGAAGCAAGAAAGACATATCATCTTCACTTAATTATGACCAAATTGATAAATGTCTTTTCTCATATTCTAGGAGGAAAAAAAATTCCCACACAAACTTCTGAGGGCTCATTTTGGCTACAGAGTTAAGATAATTTTCCTGGGGCACCAAAGTTTGGAAATGACAATGGGTGTGAACACTTGACATCTTCCTGCTTTTGTGAATTGCCCAGAATTCTTTGTCAAAACTAGCATAAACAAAGAAAGCTATCCTACCTGGAAAAAGTATGTGAATCAAATAAATAGTACACTAACTCTAGGCCTTCAGGTCTAGTATAGTATCCTGTCTTTTCCGTTCATGAACATCAGACAGACATGATTAAATGCCTCATCTCTAAGTGGCTAAAGCCACAAATTATTGTAAAATGTGCTAATCCAAGAATCATACAGATATCCTGTAATAATCTGGACAAACCCTCAGGTGGTCAAACTCTGATTCACCAGTAATCTCTCAAATAAAGGAAGATCAGACCAACAGATTCTTTTTAATAATCATAGATGCGTAGTAGAATCTGTTAGTTCAAAATAGCTTTGTACTTGGAATTCATCAAAAATGAGCTCAAAAAATGAGCGGAAGTGAGACTGAAATATGCCTCCTTAATAGTTTTAAACAGAATGTTAAGTCTTTAAATTTAAACTTCAGTGTCATAGATAGTCGTGTCATTTCTTTTTTACTAGCATGGTTATTAAAAATTTTACAAAACCTTATGAAAGACTAAAAAACCTTTTTTTTACACATTATGCCATAAGAGACATGATTAAAATGACGTTTCCAAATAACAAGAAAAATGCATTTCCCCTTTATCCAAATCAAATGCATTTGGCTCCTAAGAGATGTTTAATCCATTCCCTTTTTTGAGAAGAGACAGGAGTGGGCCGAAAGGATTTACAGTTAGAATTGTCATTTCATGAAGGACACATATTTGACTTGTGATTATAAAATAACTGCTATAGCAATCTTGAGTTTAGACAGTGGTAGTAGATTTTGATATGAATGAAAAGCAAATTATATTTTTGTTAACATTCAGGGTCACTTCTCTGGGTCAGAATTATTAAAAGTTACGCTTTGTTATGCCATGGAAATAGTGGAACCCATGTTAAGAAACCTTATCTATGTATATGTGTACAAATATTTATTCCAGGAAGCATCAGGTCTCTATAGAATTAGTTTCAAAGAACAGCTTAAGCTTTCATAAAAACGTGTATAGAGAGCTTTAAAATGCCTTCCACTACCTTGTACTCTTCCTCCCTTACACCTCCCCCTCTTCCATCAGAGAAAGTGTTCACATGAACGATCAAATCCAATCACCATCATTAGATCGGTGGGGAGAGATGTGAGGAAAAGCCATAGCTCCTTTAAAATTCCAGCTTCTGGGTGTTTGCTTACTGCCCAGGAATTGGGGCACCAAAATCTGCCCTGAGAAGTGCCTTTGCACTGAGAAGATCCAGGGGCCAGTAGAGGAGCCACGCTTTCCTTTACGCCTTTTTCAGTTCCTTGGTGTCTTTTTTCTTTAGACACATCTTTCCTTGCTACCAGGGTGGTGATAATACTTTTGAGGGAAGTGAGGTTGGGAGGTAAGCACAGGAGAAAGAAAAACAGGCTGTAGGGCTTCCCTGGTGGTGCAGTGGTTGGGAGTCCGCCTGCCGATGCAGGGGACGCGGGTTCGTGCCCCGTTCTGGGAAGATCCCACATGCCGCGTAGCAGCTAGGCCTGTGAGCCATGGCCGCTGAGCCTGCACGTCCGGAGCCTGTGCTCCGCAGTGGGAGAGGCCACAACAGTGAGAGGCCCGTGTACCGCTAAAAAACAAAAAAAACAAAAAAAAAACAGGCTGTAAACTTTGATTTTGCTCTTTTAGCTCCCCGGGGTCCACCTTCATTCCTCGGGAGGACACCTTGGGATTTTTCAGCCGAAGCTCCAGCAAATAATAAAGAGTGTGCATTTTCCAGGTCTCTGCGCATTTTCCTCTCTCTCTCTCTGACTTCACAGGGATAAAGGTTGCCATGGTAGGTGACTGGTTAAGATTTCTGGATGCTGGATTTAGATCTCCCTTTGACTTAACTATTTGGCCAAAGATCAGGGGAGAGTCCCTTTTTTTTTTTTGCCAGAACAAGAATTAATGGGGATTTTTAGGTAAGACAGTAAAGGTTCAGAACTCCAAGTGTCAGAACTCAGTCAGGACGCAGTTTCCAAGAAGTTCCCTAATTTACTGTTATTTCTTAAGATATAACAGTAAGTCCTCATCAGTTATTAATCGCTTTGGTTTCTTAGCCTTCTGGCTGGTGAACTCTTTTTTTCTCTTGGGCTGCTCTAAATAATTAAGAAGATTTTTGAGGACGCCCAACCCTTCTGGCTGCTGCCTTCTAAGAGAGAACAAAAGGGTGTTTGTTCATGTTCAAACTCCAGGAAAATAACCCCTGAAGCCTACAAAAAAGGTTCCTGATTCCAGTGACTTAAAAACTGACCTGAGGAAGAACAAAAGGAAAAAGTCTATTATGAAGAATCACTGTATGTCATGAACTAAGGATTATAATTAACAACTTCTCTGTACCTAATATGTAATGTTAAAAACTACTTATGGACTTTAAGGAAAAGCCTGGCCCATAAACCTGTGTTATAATTTAGTATGTAACACTAGAAAACCCATGAAAGGAAAACATGAGACTAGTCGGTGCTTTTCTTTAGTACCACATAAAGTGGTAAGGACAGTGGGAAGTCTCTTCAACGCTTCCCAGCAGAGTACTGAGCACCAGCTAATTAGAGAGGCCAAGAAGGAATTGATGGATAACTGGCATTCTCGAGCTTCAAACTTTGGGTACTTCCTTATTGCTGACAAGGAGAAAGCAGAGAGCACAGCACAGAGCTGATCGCAGTAGTTTTTCTAAACGTGATCGGCACTAAGAATGACGTTTTATAGGATGGAATAGAAGAAATCTCAGCACTGGGTGATGCCATCTAATTACAAATTGCAAGTTACTTTAGAATCTTCAAAGCACACAAACAAGGATAGGTAACATTCACAACATGCCTCTTTCTAAGCCAGGTACTTTCACTATGAGTCTAAGCCTTCAGAATAAGAATAAAAATAACCACATGTAGTTCTTATAAAAATAAATAATAATCACGAACAGGGCAGAAACTGGACTCATCTCGCTCTTTACGCAAATGGAAAATTCCCCTTTCATTGACAGATCTGCCAAACCATTCAATTTAACATTGGAAACACTGCTTTGTTTCTCCTGGATTGTTAAACTACTGTACTCTAGAATCCTGTCACTAAGCTTTAGCTGTACTCAATTTGCTTGTATATAATAATAGAAAGACGTTAATTTTGATAAATTTCTAAATGTATTAATGCTTTTAATCCTTCTCTTAAGTATAGTTGCTACCATAAGAGGTTTTCCACAAATTACCGAGTTCAGATAAAGTTTGAATAATATTTTGAATCTCCTTCCTCCTTTAATTTTAGAATGTTTATGTCAAAGTTTCAAAATATGGAAGTTTGGGATAAAGACATTTTAAGATATTTCTGAAAAATCTTTTGTTGAAAAAAGTAGGTATCGTTTATTGTACTACAAGGAACCTAATCACAGCTTCCTAAGGAAACAAAAGTCCCAGAATTCTACAAGAGTTGTTCGATGGAAGTAAATCCAAGTTCAACGAGACAAGAAGAAAAGAGTAATTTGTTATTCAGCATATATATGATCTGCCACAGCAATTCTGAACCACTTTGTTATGCCCGGTTTGTCTCAGTAAAGGGATAGATGCTGCTGTGAGAACCATACCCTGAAATCAGAGGTGAAAGTAAGTCAATGAGTGAGAGCTGATATAAATTCAAGTCATTTTACAAAGGATTTGCACACAAGATGAATTTTCACAAGTCTGCAAGCTTTTCCAGAGTCTAGCTTTCATGAACGTTGTTTGAACAAGTTGTATAGAATGCAGTCTCCACCCTATGAAATAGCATTTTTTTTTTTTTTTTACCAAGTTGGAACTATTTAGGATCACCAAATAACAGGGTTCAAAAGGAAAACAGCTGAAAAATCCAGCAGTCTGGTCTAACCTGGGATGCTCTGTCTCCTCACAGCCAATGCTCCATCAGGCGGTTTTGTCTGGCTGGCGGATTTAGTGTAGGGACTCTCATCTGCAAAGGTACAATGAAGGGTTTGGTTAATTTCCATCCAGTTTCTAATGTAGTGAAGATTTTCCAATGGACTGCAATCCTTCTGCCAGAGAGAGGTGATAGGATACAACAGAAAGAGTCTGTAGACCTGGGTCCTAACCTTGGGTTGGCCATAGGACAAGGTCAAGTCATTTAAAATGCTCTGAACATCAGTTTCCTCTCCTATGAAAGAGGGATATACTTTTTCATCCACCTCTTAGGATTGTCAGGATCAAGCTATAATGCACATGAAGGCATAGAATGGTAAGAAGTTTGTAAATCCAGTACACAGATTATTCGTCTGTCACCTATATTCATTGATAAATAAGCATCAGTGACTGTCAGTAATCAGAAGACAAAGAAGGAATAAAACGGCTCAATGGGCACTAAGAATAAACAGGTAGAAGAACAAAGGAAATGAAATGTTATATTTCAGAGAAGCAGATGACAGAGTATTAGTATTGCAGGGAGTAAAGACACAGAATTAGTGGGTTCCTCTTGGAAGTAGGAACTGGCATCCAGTGGAAAATAAAGGGACAGGGACATTCAGAGTAAGACCAGAGAAGCTAGGTTAAGAACAGGGAAGGAAGGATGGTTTGGGGAAAGAAGACATATATTGCAATGAGCTGATGTGCCCTCTTTTAGAAAGAGATGGAAATAACTTGCAGAACCAGAAAAAGAGCAACTGAAGAGACAGAAGGACTAAAGCCTAGTATACCTGTGACAGGCAAGAAGCTGAATGAGCAAAACACCAGGTGACAAAATCATACAAGCGATGGATCCATCAAATTCTAAGTAAAGTGATTTTTTTTTTTAATCTAGGAAAGGATTTAGTCTGTCTTGGAATATAGGAATAATGACCTAGGATGGCAAATATCTTCTTTCTAGTTTGCATGGGACATTTGTATAAAGTAAAAGAGATGTCTGAGTGACAACCTTAAACATTTTCAAGAATAGGATGTATCTGGCCTGAGCAGACATAATGTAAAATAATTACCTAGCAGATCTACTCAAGCTGGATGACCCAAAGGTTACTTCTGGCCACACTATCAGGTTAGTTTGTGGTGGTTGTTGTCATTGTTGTGATAGGAAATCATTAAAGGATTAAAAAGCATTATATTGTGCATGGCAAACTATTAAATATAACAAGGATTTAATTCAGCAACAAGACTTAGTCACCTGAGAGCATAATTCTCCCAACTAAGTAGTCTGTGTTGCAAAACTGAGGAACTCGATTCCTCTTTAGGATGTTCTTCTGGTTGAAATGATTCACGATTTCTTCATAAAACTAACAAGGTCTTTGTAAGCAATGACAAAAACGAAAGAGTAACACTGCTGTAAGCTGCAATTAAAAAATGGCAGTCATGCTGTTTCATGTTTCTATTCCATTTGTCACACGATTCTTTAAATTCTTCCAACCATAAAGATAAACTACCAACTTTCAGATACCAATACACTCAACAGCGTCACTTTTGCTTAGGAAGCAGTATCCTAGATCTCTGACTCTTCTCTTTGCAAATGTGATTTTGAGTAGAATCACAAACCACAACACAAAATGCAAGCATTATCCTACAAAAGTCTTCACTTTGCTAAACCAATGCCCACCTGAGTATTTGAACTCTTTTCTCACAGTGTTGATTTAATAACCAGGCAATATGCTCTATACAGCCATATACCCATTAAAACAAACTTACTATATGTTAAAATCTGGATTCTTTATAAAACCAGTTTAAAAATGTATTTCCTTTTATTATCTAAAACTTTGAAACTGTGTATTTATGAGTACAGAGCACTGAGCCAGGAGATACCAATCACGACGACCAGTTTCAGGGGACAGCATCTTGGAAGCCTGAGGGCTTTCCTCAGTTTTCAATTTGTCTAGAGTCCAGCCAATTAAAGTCTTGGGTTGAATTCAGTGTTGGATTTTCTTAAAGGGCAATAAGAGATTTGACCAGGAGACTCTGGGGTGTTTTGCACTTGATGCTCTATTTTAAGGAGGCATGTCTTTAGAAATTTACCCAGTTTGCATTACAGAAGCAGTCAACCCTGGTAAAACTATTTTCTCATTTATATTTGAAAACGTCCTTGATTTAGAGCCGAGAAGTCTAGTTATACACATCCTTAAAAGGTTGAAACTGAATTATAGATGGCCACCTGGCCAGCCTCTGCTTATCCACTCCCCAGCGCCCAGCCTCACTCCCAGTATCAAGAGTGTCCTTGCTGAACACAGGCAGAAGTAGACAATTACCTAGAAGTCAAAATTTGCATTGGTCAAAGGACCAGAGTGAAATAAGTTTGATATTATCTGAGAATAGCTTACCGAAGTTAAGGTGAAAGCAGTAATTCTTAATGGACGTGAGGCAGAATCTTGGCAACATTCATCATGAGTTAAGGAGAGCATAGCAACAGAGCAGCATGGCGCCTTTTAACATTTGCTTTTAAAGAAACTTTTTCCTAACAATATATCTTTAATTTAAACCTCCAGGAGGCATCATAGGCCTTTTGTAAAAACCTACCCATCAGAGAATACGCATCAATTCTCTTGATGTGATTTACGCAAAGTCAATTCTTGATTCAAACTTTGAAGATAGAAACAGAGGGAAGACATTGAATGAATCAGTGGCTGATGGCTCCATAATAGGATATTCAAGGGCAAGAATGTCTGGGGAGCAGACAGTCATGGAGAGCTGTGGAGTCTTCCATGGTAGTTTTCTCTTAAGTCCTTTAATGGCCATTTGTAGATATATCACTAGAATCTCATGATTATAAGGGATGCTCTAGACCACTCTTTCATTTTAGAGTCAGGACTTGAGGCCCAGAGATGAAAATTTATAGAAGGACCTGCATCTAGAATGAGTCTAGACTGAATTTCTTTTATTCCTATTTCTGTGCTCTGTCCTCCTTATGTTATTTCCTCTTGGATAGACAACAAGATTTGATAGGTTATCAGGTATCACACATTTCGGCATCACACAGGCCACACTGGACACACCACTCCAGCAGACACCTGGCATCATGTAAGTCAATTACTTTGGAGAAGTCTACAAAAATGAGCAATCTTAGCCAGTTGCTTTTGTGTGTATAGATAAATCTCACTTCCCTCTCTTCCATATACTTATTTGCCTAAAATAAGTAAATTTAAATTGTACTGCAGAACCAATTTATACCTTTTGAAGACGAAAATTTTAAATAAATGCCAGTACACATGAAAAGATGCTCCACATCACTAATTATTAGAGAAATGCAAATCAGAAGTACGACGAGGTTACCACTTCACACCGGTCAGAATGGCCATCATTAAAAAGTCTACAGATAACAAATGGTGGAGAAGGTGTGGAGAGAAGGGACCCCTCCTACACTGTTGGTATAGCCACTATGGAGAACAGTATGGAGGTTCCTTAAAAAAAACTAAAAATAGAGCTACCATGTGATCCAGCAATCCCACTCCTGGGAATATATCTGGAGAAAACCATAATTTGAAAAGATACATGTATCCCAATGTTCAATGCAGCACTATTTACAATAGCCAGGATATGGAAGCAACCTAAACGTCCATCAATGGAGGACTGGATAAAGAAGATGTGGCACATATATACAATGGAATATTACTCAGCCATAAAAAAGAATGAAATAATGCCATTTGCAGCAACATGGATGGACCTAGAGATTGTCATACTGAGTGAAGTCAGAGAGAGAAAGACAAATATCATATGATATCACTTATATGTGGAATCTAAAATATGGCACAATTGAATCTATCTACAAAACAGAAAAAGACTCACAGACATAGAGAACAGACTTGTGGTTGCCAGGGGTGGGGGGAGGGAGAGGGATGGACTGGGAATTTTGGGGTTAGTAGATGCAAACTATTACATTTAGAATGGATAAACAAGGTCCTAATGTATAGCACCAGGAGCTATATCCAAATCTCCTGGGATAAACCATAATGGAAAAGAATATAAAATAAGAATGTATATATGTGTATAACTGAGTCACTTTGCTGTACAGCAGAAATTAGCACATTGTAAATCAACTATACTTCAATTAAAAAAATAAAATAAATGCCAATACAGTTCACTGTTCCTCAGTAAAGGCCTCAAAAGTTTCAGTGAATTATAAGATCTATGGTAATACTTCTTTGATTTATCAGGAAGACACTAAATAGACTTTCCAGTTCCATCTAATTATGTAAGTGAATTAAAAAATAGCTCAAATAACAAAGGAAGGAATCAATCTATAGATAATGTCTCTAGAACAGTGCCTGACTCATAGTATGCATTCGTTAAATATTTGCTGATAGATGATTAGACTGCATTTAACTTTTCAAACTAGAGCATTTATTGTAAGTAAGCAAACTGAAGAAAGTCAAACATTAGTTACGAGCTACCCTGCCTCCTCCTTCTGATTTCAGTTTCTAGGTTTACACCCTATTGCTTTTAAAGCCACATCACCACCTAACAGCTATTAAGTATTGCCCTATTGTATGTTCAAAATCTGTGACTCTTTATAAAAATAATATTAAAATATATTTCCTTTAATTTTCGTTCAGACTACAGAAAGGTTTATCGAACAACCTTTAACATAATGCCTTTAAACAAAAGAATTCTGATTTTCATACCGGATGCCCAACCTTGACTTTGATGGTGGATCATGTTAACAAGGGATCCTTATGGAAAGTCACTATAGGGGCAAAGGAGGCATTGAGCTAGTGAGTCACTGCTCACTGAAGTGAATGCTGCAAGTAATCATCAAGGGCACATCAGGGTATCAGAACTGTCAGCCTTTTAACATGACATCTTAGCAGCTAGATAATCACTGTCACATATGATGGCCACCCATTGCCGTTGGTCGTAACAAGAAAGAGCACGGGTCCCCTTTACGGTGACATCCCATAAGGCTAGGGAAAATGCCCTCCGTTAAATGGAGAATCGACACTGTGACAGAGACACAGAAAGGGCTTAGTCAAGCATGTACTTAAAACAGAAGTGGAACAATGGCAGGGACCCATCTATCCCTCTTATTTTCCCTAATTTGGCCACTCTCCTTATGTGCCAAACACAGGAGCGGCAAACACAGATCATTTGTTTTGATTACATGTTCCGAGTGAAGCTGGTATTTACAAACTTGGGAAGCAAATGGCAGGCACCTAAGAAGCAAGGTTTCATTCTGCATCACAACCAAAGCCCATGCTGCAGTTGGGAGAAACCCATCTTGAGGAATGGACTCATGTCTCCTCATGTTCTCGTAACCTTGAATGGTTGCCTGGCATCAAATAGCATCCATGTGTAATCAGGCGGGTCCTTGTCTCCACCTTCTACATCTCCCATTCCCAGAGTCTGGGCTTCCCAGAGAAACCGGATATGACTATGGTTTCAAGAATCTCTAGCTGTTTACAGGGCTTTATTTTTTATTTTATTTTATTATTTTTTTTGTGGTACGCGGGCCTCTCACTGTTGCGGCCTCTCCTGTTGCGGAGCACAGGCTCTGGACGCGCAGGCTCAGCGGCCATGGCTCACGGGACCAGCCTCTCCGCAGCATGTGGGATCTTCCCGGACCGGGTCACGAACCCGTGTGCCCTGCATCAGCAGGCGGACTCTCAACCACTGCGCCACCAGGGAAGCCCAGGGCTTTATTGAAAAAAAAAAATTTAATTTCCTTTGGCTGAGACTAATCAGTCTATGCTAAACAATTCCTAGCAACTAATTATGCACAATTGAGGCGCCTGCTAAGCCAGAAAATCCCTCAACTTCTTGATTCGGGAAAAAAAGGCATTTTGTGCAATTCAACATTATGACCATTTCCTAGCAGCAGGGAGGGAGACAGCCAGCTCATGCCACAATGTTCATGCACATCGTTACGAACGCAGAAGAAAACTGTTTCTCGTGAATGAACAAAATGAAATCCATTGTGAAGGAAATAATCTGTCCCTAGAATTCAATTACATTCCACAAATTTTAGTGTCTACTATGTGCAAACTAAGAAAGTGGATATAAGATAATAAGACTCATATATTATATCCAATTTTATATTCACCATTAATGAATGGTGATGGAGGAATCCTTATTACGTCATAGGTTTGAGACTGGAGCATGTGGTTCATTAGCTGAGGGGCAAAATGAGCATAGGCTCAGGGTACTGGTGGAGGTGGGACCCCGTAGGAGAAAGGTAGCTCCACTGTGATGAATTAATGCAGAAGTTTGCAATCAGAAAAATCAAGAAACAGGCAATGTTAATTTTCAGCTAGCCTGGAAGTTTTGTGTGGTGTGGGACCATAATCTTTCCAGTACTTGGGTCTTGTGAACATTTTATCCCAGCCCAGCAGGAACATACTACAGATTGTCTGTTTCTCTCTCTCTCTCTCTTTTTTTTTTGTAAGTTTGAGCAACATGGTCTTGGTAGAAAAGTAAGACAAAAATATTACAAGGAAGAAAAATTACAGCACAGTGCATCTAAAACAGGACAAAAAATAAGAAAAACTGACAATATATTTAAAAAACTAAATCTTTAAAAATTTTTTTAAAAAGACAAATAATTCATCACATTCAATTGGGTTATACTCCAGGCATACATTTTATTTTTAATAAATTTACAAAAGCCATAGTGAGAATTTATTTTTTTATTTTTATAAACTTTTTATTTTATATTAAAGTATAGTTAACAATGGTGTGATAGTTTCATGTGTACAGCGAAGTGATTCAGTTATACATATATCTATTCTTTTTCAAATTCTTGTTAACATTTGAAAATCAGTTGCTGCAATTTAGAAAATTCCCAAAACAAAGGAGATAAAGAGAACTATTATCACAGACAATTCAGAAAAAAGCATTTAATAAATTCAATATATACTAATGATATAAAACTCAGAAATTGGGACACAAAGGAGCATCTTGACTCTTGAAAACAGCTGACAAACCACAAACCACGGCCCTAAGACAATGCAACTCGTCCTTGTTAGAAAACAGGAGTACATATGCACAGAGCTACAGCTATTAATTTGCATATTATCTCTGCCTGCTTGTTTGCTCCACTGTCAGTTTTGTAGTAGTGACAGAGATTGACAATGGAGGAAAAAAGCAGCCAGAGATAATATGTTTCTCTCGTTTTGACATTAGACCTCCAGTTCAGTTTGCTGCCTTGCTGGTTTGATGGCATACTCTAAAATTTAAGCAAGATTTCCTGAAGGCTAGCTGTCACATGGTTTTGATCATAGATCTTAATTCTGTCTTTCTCTACTTATTAAGACAAGGTATAACTACAAGCACAAGGCCCAGCATAATTTAAAGAAATGCAAACTCAATGATATGGCCAAATATTCCTCTGCAATCCAAAACAGTTCTTAATTCCTGATTAAATGACCCTGTTTCTCTAGGGCAAATGAAAAGTACACCCTTAATCTCTCCTAGAGTCACAGGCTTCTGGGTGCTACATAGACTTTAGCTCTATTGCTTTGGCATGACTTTTTGAGAATAAATTAATTTCATCTCCTTCCCTACTGGGGTAAAGTGGGCCACACAACTAGGTTTAAATCAGAAGGGAGCAAGAAAGATCTGAGCTTGAAGGCAGGAGGCAGAGGCAGTGAGCTGCTCCATTACAGTCCCTCTCCTATGAAGAGATGATTCCCCCTACTCCAAGCTGTTTCTCTCCTCTTTGTTATTTGTTTTGCATCTGCATGGCATCATTGCCTATCCTTTACTCTGCAGGTTTCCTTACAGTTTTCTCATTCTGACACTGATGTGCTCTATATTCTTAAAGGGGACCAGGTCTTTTGATTCTGAACACTAAAAAAAACATCCAAACAGAGCAAAACTTCATTTTAAAAACGAATGTATGGTGGTTTCTTCACACTGACAGAATGTCCTCTAAAATTATATTAATCACAATCACATCACCATTTCAGGGATTAAATATTACAGCTGAAATGAATGCTAACTGAGGAAAACAGCTGAACAATCATAGACAGGAAGACACTGGAACTCACCAGAAAAGATATCCAAAGACAAAGGAGAAGCCACATGAGACGGCAGGAGGGGCGCAATCACAATAAAATCAAATCCCATAACCGCTGGGTGAGTGAACACAAAGTGGAGAACACTTATACCACAGAAGTCCACCCACTGGAGTGAAGGTTCTGAGCCCCACATCAGGCTTCCCAACCTGGGGGTCCTGCAAGGGGAGGAGGAATTCCTACAGAATCAGACTTCGAAGGCTAGTGAGATTTGATGGCAGGACTTCAACAGGACTGGGGAAACAGAGGCTCCACTCTTGAAGGGCACACAAAAGTAGTGTGTACATTGGGACCCAGGGGAAGGACCAGTGACCCCATAGAAGACTGAACCAGGCCAAGCTGCTAGTGTTGGAGGGTCTCCTGCAGAGGCGGGGGGTAGCTGTGTCTCACCGTGAGGACAAGGACACTGGCAGCAGAAGTTCTGGGAAGTACTCCTTGGTATGAGCCCTCCCAGAGTCCCTCATTAGCCCCAACAAAGAGCCGGGGTAGGCTCCAGTGTTGGGTTGCCTCAGGCCAAACAACCAACAGGGAGGGAACCCAGCCCCACCCATCAGCAGACAAGCGGATTAAAGTTTTACTGAGCTCTGCCCACCAGAGCAACAGCCAGTTCTACCCACCACCAGTCTGTCCCATCAGGAAACTTGCACAAGCCTCTAAGGTAGCCTCATCTACCAGAGGGCAGACAGCAGAAGCAAGAAGAACTACAATTCTGCAGCCTGTGGAATGAAAACCACATTCACAGAAAGACAGACAAGATGAAAAGGCAGAGGGCTATGTACCAGATGAAGGAACAAGATAAAACCCCAGAAAAACAACTACATGAAGTGGAGATAGGCAACCTTCCAGAAAAAGAATTCAGAATAATGAGAGTGAAGATGATCCAGGACCTCGGAAAAAGAATGGACGCAAAGATTGAGAAGATGCAAGACCTAGAAGACCTAGAAGACCTAGAAGAGCTAACAAAGACCTAGAAGAATTAAAGAACAAACAGAGATGAACAATACAAAAACTGAAATGAAAAATACACTAGAAGGAATCAATAGCAGAATAACTGAGGCAGAAGAATGAATAACTGACCTGGAAGACAGAATGGTGGAATTCACTGTTGCAGAACAGAATAAAGGAAAAAGAATGAAAAGCAATGAAGACAGCCTAAGAGACCTCTGGGACAACATTAATCACACAAACATTTGCATTATAGGGGTTCCAGAAGGCGAAGAGAGAGAGAAAGGACCTGAGAAAATATTTGAAGGGATCACAGTGGAAAACTTCCCTAACATGGGAAAGGAAATAGTCACCCAAGTCCAGGAAGCACAGAGAGTCCCATACAGGATAAACCCAAGGAGAAACACGCTGAGACACGTAGCAGTCAAATTGGCAAAAATTAAAGACAAAGAAAAATTACTGAAAGCAGCAAGGGAAAAATAACAAATAAAATACAAGGGAACTCCCATAAGGTTAATAGCTGATTTCTCAGCAGAAACTCTACAAGCCAGAGGCATGACATACTTAAAGTGATGAAAGGGAAGAACCTACAACCAAGATTACTCTATGCAGCAAGGATCTCATTCACAATCGACGGAGAAATCAAAAGCTTCACAGACAAGCAAAAGCTAAGAGAATTCAGCACCACCAAACCAGCTCTACAACAAATGCTAAAGGAACTTCTCTAAGTGGGACACATAAGAGAAGAAAAGGAGGTACAAAAACAAACCCAAAACAATTAAGAAAATGGTAACAGGAACATACATATCAATAATTACCTTAAACGTGAATGAATTAAATGCTCCAACCAAAAGACACAGGCTTACTGAATGGATACAAAAGCAAGACCCATATATATGCTGTCTACAAGAGACCCATTTCAGACCTAGGGACACATACAGACTGAAAGTGAGGGGATGGAAAAAGATATTCCACGCAAATGGAAATCAAAAGAAAGCTGGAGTAACAATCCTCATATCAAATAAAATAGACTTAAAAATAAAGAATGTCACAAGAGACAAGGAAGGACACTATATAATGATCAAGGGATCAACCCAAGAAGAAGATATAACAATTACAAATAAATATGCACCCAACATCAGAGCACCTCAAAACATAAGGCAACTGCTAACAGCTATAAAAGAGGAAATCGACAGTAACACAATAATAGCGGGGGACTTTAACACCTCACTTACACCAATGGACAGATCATCCAAACAGAAAATTAATAAGGAATCACAAGCTTTAAATGACACAATAGAGCAGATAGATCTAATTGATATTTATAGGACATTCCATCCAAAAAGAGCAGATTACCCTTTCTTCTCAAGTGCACACGGAACATTCTCCAGGATAGATCAAATCTTGGCTCACAAATGAAGCCTCGGTAAATTTAAGAAAATTGAAATCATATCAAGCATCTTTTCTGACCACAACTCTAGGAGATTAGAAATGAATTACAGGGAAAAAACCGTAAAAAAACACAAACATATGGAGGCTAAACAATGTTACCAAATAATGAAGAGATCACTGAAGAAATCAAAGAAAACATCAAAAAATATGTAGAGACAAATGACCATGAAAAGATGATGATCCAAAACCTATGGGATGCAGCAATAGCAGTTCTAAGAGGGAAGTTTATAGCAATATAAGCCTACCTCAAGAAACAAGAAAAATCTGAAATAAACAATCTATCCTTACACCTAAAGGAGCTAGAGAAAGAAGAACAAAAAAAACTCCAGAGTTAGCAGAAGGAAAGAAATCATAAAGATCAGAGCAGAAATAAATGATATAGAAACAAAGAAAACAATAGCAAAGATCAATAAAACTAAAAGCTGGTTCTTTGAGAAGATAAACAAAATTGATAAACCGTTAGCCACACTCATCAAGAGGGAGAGGACTCAAATCAATAAAATTAGAAATGAAAAAGGAGAAGTCACAACAGACACTGCAGAAATACAAAGCATCCTAAGAGACTACTGCATGCAACTCTATGCCAATAAAATGGACAACCTGGAAGAAATGGACAAATTCTTAGAAAGGTATAACCTTCCAAGACTGAACCAGCAAGAAATAGAAAATATGAACAGACAAATCACAAGTAATGAAATTGAAATTGTATTTAAAAATCTTCCAACAAACAAAAGTCCAGGACCAGATGGCTTCACAGGTGAATTCTATCAAACATTTAGAGAAGAGCTAACACCCATCCTTCTCGACTCTTCCAAAAAACTGCAGAGGAAGGAACACTCCCAAACTCATTCTATGAGGCCACCATCACCCTGAAACCAAAACCAGACAAAGATACTAAAAAGAAAGAAAATTACAGACTAATACCATTGATGAATATAGATGCAAAAATCCTCAACAAAATACTAGCAAACAGAATTCAACAGCACATTAAAAGGATCATACACCATGATCAAGTGAGATTTATCCCAGGGATGCAAAGATTCTTCAGTATATGCAAATCAATCAATGTGATACACCATATTAACAAATTGAAGAAAATCCATATGATCATCTCAATAGATACAGAAAAACTTTCTGACAAAATTCAACACCGATTTATGATAAAAACTCTCCAGAAAGCAGACATAGAGGGAACCTACCTCAACATAATAAAGGCCATATATGACAAACCTACAGCAAACATCATTCTCAATGGTGAAAAACTGAAAGCATTTCCTCTAAGACCAGGAACAAGACAAGGATGTCCACTCTCACCACTATTATTCAACATAGTTTTGGAAGTCCTAGCCACGGCAGCCAGAGCAGAAAAAGAAATAAAAGGAATACATATTGGAAAAGAAGAAGTAAAACTGTCAGTGTTTGCAGGTGACATGATACTATATGTAGAGAATCCTAAAGATGCTACTAGAAAACTACTAGAGCTAATCAATGAATTTGGTAAAGTTGCAGGATACAAAATTAATGCACAGAAATCTCTTGCATTCCTATACACTAATGATGAAAAATCTGCAAGAGAAATTAAGGAAACACTCCCATTTACTACTGCAACAAAAAGAATAAAATACCTAGGAATAAACCTTCGTAGGGAGACAAAAGACGTGTAGGCAGAAAACTATAAGACACTGATGAAAGAAATTAAAGATGATACAAACAGATGGAGAGATATACCATGTTCTTGGATTGGAAGAATCAATATTGTGAAAATGACTCTACTACCCAAAGCAATCTACAGATTCAGTGCAATTCCTATCAAATTACCAATGGCATTTTTTACAGAACTAGAAAAAAAATGTTTAAATTTGTAGGTAGACACAAGAGACCCCGAATAGCCAAAGCAGTCTTGAGGGAAAAAAACAGAACTGGAGGAATCTGACTCCCTGAGTTCAGACTGTACTACAAAGCTACAGTAATCAACAATACGGTACTGGCACAAAAACAGAAATATAGATCAATGAAACAGGATAGAAAGCCCAGAGATAAACCCATGCACCTATGGTCAACTAATCATGACAAAGGAGGGAAGGATATACAATAGAGGAAAGACAGTCTCTTCAATAAGTGGTGCTGGGAAAACTGGACAGCTACATGTAAATGAATGAAATTAGAACACTCCCTAACACCATACACAAAAATAAATTCAAAATGGATTAGAGATCTAAATGTAAGACCGGATACTATAAAACTCTTAGAGGAAAACATAGGAAGAACACTCTTTGACATAAATCACAGCAAGATCTTTTTTGATCCATCTCCTAGGGTAATGGAAATAAAACAAAAAGAAACAAATTGGACCTAATGAAACTTAAAAGCTTTTGCAAAGCAAAGGAAACCATAAACAAGATGAAAAGACAACCCTCAGAATGGGAGAAAATATTTGCAAACGAATCAACGGACAAAGGATTAATCTCCAAGATATATAAACGGCTCATGCAGCTCAATATCAAAAACACAAAGAGCCCAATCCAAAAATGGGAAGAAGACCTAAATAGACATTTCTCCAAAGAAGACATACAGATGGCCAAGAAGCACATGAAAAGCTGCTCAACATCACTAATTATTAGAGAAATGCAAATCAAAACTACAATGAGGTATCACCTCACACCAGTCAGAGTGGGCATTATCAGAATATCTACAAACAACAAATGCTGGAGAGGGTGTGGAGAAAAGGGAACCCTCTGCACTATTGGTGGGAATGTCAACTGATACAGCCACTATGGAAAACAGTACGGAGGTTCCTTAAAAAACTAAAAATAGAATTACCATATGACCCAGCAATCCCACTACTGGGCATATACCCAGAGAAAACCATAATTCAAAAAGACACATGCACCCCAATGTTCATTGCAGCGCTATTTACAATAGCCAGGTCATGGAAGCAACCTAAATGCCCATCGACAGACGAATGCATAAAGAAGATGTGGCACATATATACAATGGAATATTACTCAGGTACAAAAAGGAATGAAATTGGGTCATTTGTAAAGACATGGATGAATGTAGAGACTGTCATACAGAGTGAAGTAAGTCAGAAAGAGAAAAAGAAATATCGTATATTAACGCATATATGTGGAACCTAAAAAAATGGTACAGATGAACTGGTTTGCAGGGCAGAAATTGAGACACAGATGTAGAGAGCAAACGTATAGACACCAAGGGGGGAAAACAGCAGGGGTGGTGGTGTTGGGATGAATTGGGAGATTGGGATTTACATATATACACTAATATGTATAAAATGGATAACTAATAAGAACCTGCTGTATAAAAAAATAAATAAAATAAAATTCCAAAAAAAAAAAAGAAAAGGAAAACAAAAAAGTAAAAAGAATGCCAATCATACAGATCATATTGCTGCAGGCCTGTCTTATAAGACCATCTTATAAAATAAAGAAGATATAGTACACACACACACACACACACAATGGAAAACTACTCAGCCATAAAAATGAATGAAATAATGTCATTTTCAGCAACATGGATGGACCTAGAGATTATCAAACTAAGTGAAGTAAGTCAGAGAAAGATAAATATCATATGATATGACTTATGTGGAATCTGAAAAAATAATACAAATGAACTTATTTACAAAACAGAAACAGACTCACAGACTTAGCAAACAAACTTATGGTTACCAAAAGGGAAAGGTAGGGGGGAGGAATAAATTAGCAGTTTGGGATTAACATATACACACTACTATATATACAATAGATAATCAACAAGGACCTACTGTATAGCACAGGGAACGCTACTCAGTACTCTGTAATAACCTATATGGGAAAGGAATCTGAAAAAGAATGGATATATGTATGTGTATAACTGAATCACTCTCCTGTACACCTGAAACTAACAACACTGTAAATCAACTACACTCCAATATAAAATAACAATTTAAAAAAATGTTTACAGATTAAAAAACCCCCAAACGTACAGTGGTTTATTCATAATGATAGAATGTCCTGTAAAATTACATTAATTGCAATCACATCACCATTTCAGGGATTAAATATTACAGCTAAAAAGAATGCCAACCATACAGCCCATATTGCTGCTGGCCTGTCCTGTAAGACCATCTTTCTCCCTCACTGCTCCATTATCTAACGCCTTGCTACTCAAAATGAGGTCCACAGATGAGCAGCACGGGCACCACCTAGGAGCTTGTCAGAAATGGCGAATCTCAGGCCCCACTCCAGACCTATGCAACAGAGCCTACATTTAACAAAATCTCCAGGTGATCTGCACACACATTGAAGAAAGACCTGCTCTAATTGATTTGGCCAACAGCAAAGGCAAAACTAGTGAGGATCCACCTGTCCTGATTGTCACCTGATTGTGTCAGTGGCAGCCCATAAAGAAGCTGGCCGAATGGCTTCAATACTATCCCCAGACCTCAAATACTAGAATTATCAACTTGCTTATGGAATGAATTCCTCAAATGGAAATGAAACTGTTGCAATGTATGGTTTTGAGTAAATTTCATCTTCTCTTGATCCACTTTAAACCCTTTAACAGTCCTAACCCTTTATGGGGGTACCTGGATACATCTAAGGTCAGATTACCTACAGCACTTGATTGACTGTATTAATAATCTATTAGTCAACTTACACTTTAAAGTGGAGAGAGAAAATAGCATTGAGTTACTACCACCTAGCTAGTAAAGAACAACTGAAAATGAAAACTTATGTTCTACCTCGTAGAAGGGACATGGGGGAAGCATCCTCATGGTACTATCTCTTTTGTTTCAGACACAAAGTCGCTTCCTTGCATGTGCAAGGAAGGTCTCCAGCACAGAACTTGACCTATGATCTTCACGTGGGAATAAATAGGACCACTGTGGCCCCCAAGCATCTGGTCAACCTTGTGGACGTGGTCTGTGGTAACTGTACTGCTCCATGATGCCTGCAGGCCTTTTGGAAGAGTAATATCTCGAGCCAGGTTAATTTGTAAATCCTCTCTGAAATTAATGAGCATGAAATTGCACATTTTCTGCCTCTGGCATTCCTATTGCTTGTGTGTCTGAATCACAAATGCTAACTCCGCTGCTTCTTCCTAGTATTGTTTCCAGCGAGGACAGATGAACAAGAGTCATAGGCCTCATCACCAAAAATTTCTAGAGGGATGGACTCTGTGCCATAAAACTCACTTTCATTACCATATCAGACCCCAATTAAAAACTTTAAAATCTTATTTTCAGTACAGCTTCTACATTTTCTATATGTAGGGAGGCCTATCTGCTGTAAACCTTTGGTTTGACCATCAGATTATGCCAGCTGGCATTCTCTGTACCTCAACACTGTGAAATATGCCTAGGTTCAATAAGTTCTAAGCATTAGAATAATAATCTGATAAAAAATATGAATTACTTCAGCATAGTGAGTATTGACTGTTTAAAACCACACCTGTTAATTCTTATTTTAAAAGTGTACCATTCTTCAGGAGAAAGTATTCATGTGGGCATAAACAGGTTATACCATATCTGAGTATTCTTGGACGGTCACATGAATCAATGATTTTATGTAATAGCAACTAGACCTGTATGGTAGGATCAATAGAAATAAATAAGACATTTGGAGAAATTAGGGTTCCCCCCAATTTTTTGACCAATGAATAATAGAAAATTAAGTTACTTGAATACATATTGATCACAACTTAGACTGAAGGAAATTTTGTGGAAAATAATTAAAACAGTACATAGATTTTCTTGAGATAACTAATGAAAAATGTTAAAAATATTTTCATTAAAAAGACTGAGAGTGAAAAAATAATAAATAAAATTAAAAAAAAAAGATTGAGAGTGGTTTTTTTTTTTAACATTCCAATAACAACCGTCACAGCTTCAAAACTTGATCATTTATATGATCATATCTCTTGATTACTTAAATCACTTTTTTTTTTGCTCCTTGTCTGGGAACTTTTTGGCATTTCTAATGTAAACTGTAGAGAGAAAGATGGAGCCTTCTATAAAATCAGGGCTCTCCAAGAACTCTTCTTTTAATGATATTACTGCAAAGATTTCTACATTTAGAAAATTTCAGTATGGTAGTTCCTAGAATGGGGTCAAGATTGATGGGAAAATGAGAGGAAACAAAATGCAATCAGGATGACTTTATTTTAAGAGGTCTGAATCTTGTGCCAGTGTGTGAACCAATGCTGGGTGTCATTAGAAGAAAAGAATGATTCGCATTGAGCTGTGGAGAGGAGCATTCTTGCCTAGGTTTGATTACCATGAAAATAGCCTTTAAACCCTCACCTGTTGCTCTGACAATCAGTGACATGATGAAATCTTATAACTAAGGTAACTTTCCAACCTGGTTCAGTGGCTCAATATTTTTTCTTCTTTTTTCTTTCTTTCTTTTTCCTGTTAACCAAGTGTCGTGTAAACGGAAACAAATGTCAACTGCTGAAAAATTACTTTACAAATAAATGATCAGATAGTCCCTACTGCTGACAAATTCTTCATGAAACTGGAAAAATAAATATTGTCCAGACTCAATTTCCAAAATACAAGCTGAAAATCGGTCTCTGTATCTAGCACCCTGGCGTAATAGAAAAGGCAAAATGAATAGTGTACATTTATCATCTTGAGCAACATTTTGGAGCTAGGAGCACAGACTCTTCTCCCCAGGGTCATTGACCTGACTGCAGAACAAGGGCCATATATGTGCCCAAACCCACTCTGTGACCCCCAACTCCTTCCTTCATGGCTCAAGTGTGCAGTGGTCTTAGAAAAAAATACTCCAAAGAATGTTTCCAATATGCTGAGGAAAAGCAACGCTGAGAGTCTATTTTCATTACTAATCAAAACACTGAAACAAGAGATGAGACTTAGTGGTAATGGAGAAAATGGATTGAGCCAGAAGTTATCAGAACGCAAAGTAGATGGAAGGAAAAGTAAACCTCAGGTTGAAGCCCTGGGTTGTATGTAAGGGATATAAGTTACATGAAAAAAAAAAAAAAGCATACTTGAGTCAACTAGAAGATTTTTTATGCCAGTAGTACTAATACTCCTATGCACAATGATAGCTAACAGTGAGCACTCACTGTGTGTCAGCCCGAGTCCAAATCCTCTATATGTATAATCTTTTTTCTTCTCAACAACTCAATAATATTTAAAATTGTAAAAAATGATAACTTCATTTTACAAAAGGAGTCCTGGTTTTCAGGAAGAATTGGCCATTGCTCATGCTAAATAGATTCCATGGTGAATTCTAAATGGCATTACTACTATATTGCTGCTGAGAGCAGTGTGGGTGTACATACGTGCCTGTGCTTAGTACTTCACATACATTATCAATACTTAGGACGATGTAATTGCACAGGTTGCAGGTACAATAACACTTCTGAAAATTTGAGGATACAGAGGCTTATAGAGATGAAATAAGGTGCCTAAATGTTCCCAGGAAGCAAAGTGTAGAAATAAAGCTTTAACTTACATGCTCTTTACCACCATGATATACTACTTGCCCAAATTTGATTGACATCCTTTATTATAGTGTGTGTGTGTGTGTGTGTGTGTGTGTGTGTGTGTGTGTGTGTGTGTAAAGAAAGGCACATTTGCATATAGTAGTCACTACTGGATGTATTCTGGGTGACTATCTATCACTGATACAGAATGGGGACTTGAGGCTGCATTTGAAGATTCCCTGAAATTTCAGCTGAGAAAAGAACATATCGTTTCTCCAAGTTTTCACATCTCACTTCCTCATCATGAGTTCTTGGTTTATTTTCTAAGATTCAAGTTTTTTTTTTTTCCAGCACATAAATCACTTGGAAGAATGCCTTTTAGCCAAGACACTCCAAGCATTTTAGGAGATGAAAGTTGGCTGAATTTATCTCTCAACTCCTCCTCTATGCCCACTACTGTCCCCGAGAGAGCATTTATGAACTGGTTCCTACAAGTGGATTATCATCTTAAAATGAATAAATGGTGGGACCCTCTCTTTTCTCCTTTCGTATTCCAGACAACAGGTTCAGAGCCTGCTGCTTACAGTATGTCAAACTTTTCATTAGTGTTCACGCAGCTAGAGGGGTAAAAGAAATCTTAGACCAGGTGACATGGAGCAATGCAACGAAGAAAATGGTGGAATGACTTGTGCGGTTAGCAAAGATCATTGAGGCTGCCTTTCCTCTCCCTCTGGCTCTCCCAGCCACCCCTACAAATAGCCAGGCTCCAGTGTAGGGAGGCTGCAATCTCTGTTCTCAGACTCAGGAGAGGCTCTGTGCAGCAGGGTTACTGGGCAGACAGGGGCAGACTCTTTGCTGAACTTTAGAATTTCACAGAGAGCTTTTGGAAACGAGGTGATGAGCACTCATCAGCCATTCTTTCCAATACTGTCATCTCTTTTGGCCTTGGCTCATTTCAGGACCTATCTCTTAACTCCTTTTAGTTTCGAAAATTCCCACATTTAAGCTCAATTTCTAAGTGTGAGCTGGTGTTGTTATATACTATTTTAGAACCAACACCTTTTTGCACCCAGGATTGGGTGTGAGAATCACGTTTGGATGCCTTGGGAATAACACATTTCATACATATGCCTTGAGTTGTCACATATTTTGCTTCATTAATTCATTGCTAGGTCAAGCAATAGCAGAATGACTGCTTATCAAACAGATGACATGTTTTTAATGCTTGATTAAAGCAGGATTTATCACGGCTGTCAGAAGGCTGGAAGTCTGTGATTTTCACTATTTAAAGCTGTACTTTGGAGACTCTCTGGTGTTACAGTGAGAGGCAGTGATTATACAGACAAAACCTTACCAGGGTCTTAGAACAGAGATAACTTTTGTATGGAAAACACAAACCCATTTTTTTTTTTTTTTTGCGGTACGCAGGCCTCTCCCGCTGCGAAGCACAGGCTCCGGACACACAGGATCAGCGGCCATGGCTCACGGGCCCAGCCGCCCCGCGGCACGTGGGATCCTCCCGGACCGGGGCACGAACCCGTGTCCCCCGCATCGGCAGGCGGACTCCCAACCACTGCGTCACCAGGGAAGCCCAACCCATTTTTAATACACTAGATTTTACTGTAATGCAATTTTCATAGTTCATACTGCACTGCCATTTATTAGCTGTGTGACCTTGGACGAGTCCCTTCTTCTCCCTGAGCTTCAGTTTCGTCACCTATAAAATGGAAATAGTACCTACCGCACAGAATTGCTGTGAGGATTGAATAAAATAGTGCAAATAAAGCACCAGGACTGGCTGAGTTCAAGAGGTGGTGGCTGCATCCTTTTATCTTGTGGGCGAGGAAGCTGAGTGACAGACCAGAGTTAACAGGGACCCCACAGCAACAAACACATGTTCCCATGACAGCACTTACCGAACCGCCTTGTAAACATCAACCTGCTTATCTTTAAGGTACGAACGCCTTTGAGCAGGAATTTACTTCTACAGTCACAAATATTACTATCCCCGTTTTTACAGGTGAGAAAACGGAATCTCGGGGAAGTTAAAAATCTAAGACTAAATAGCTAATAAGTGGCAGAGACATGATTCCAACCGAGGTCTGTCTGACAGCAAAGACCGTTCTTTTCCCGATACGGACCCACTGCCTCAATAAAGAGAGTCTGCAGGACAAACAACCCTTAGTGGAGAGGAAAGTCTTATTTGGCCATTGCAGACCAATCTGAGTGTTGCCCAAACCTGTCCTTCCACTTTCTATCGTAATAAAGATGCAGACACTTGACACATCTTTTTCTCAAGGCCCATTATGGGCTATGATTTGCTGAATTTCTAGTTAGAGAAATTCATTGACATTAAATGGTCTATTATGACTCAATCTGTCAGTGGCAAAATAAAAATTAAAACCCAGGAACCTAGATTTAATAGTCCAAAGATTATCAAATTATCTTCATTTGCTTCTGAGACACATTATTCAGATGTACAATTTCCTCACGAATTACTTGCTTGTCTAACTCTCCTTGGGTTATGTCTACTTCATCAACTTCACTACTTTTCCCCATAAACCTTGCCTGAGCAAAGATTCAGCTTTTATAGTTGATTAGGACAAACAAGGAAAATGCAGTTTAACTCCACAAAATGTGAATGTTTAATTTTAAACTGATTTTGTAGCATTATATTCAGTAGGACTCTTGCAGTTTTCCAGTTAAGGAGTTACTGACATTTACGAACATCCAGAATAAAAGAAACCTTTCCTTCCATCACTGTCAGCTCCATGATTGAATTTTGGGTCTGCTTTGGGATACTTCAATCATGAAAGTAATCATGTAAAACTATATTGGGTTCTGTTAGCAATAATACCATAGAGGAGGTTCATTTATGAAAACTGAAACTTTCTCTGACTCTCTCTCTTCTGCCATGTAATTCACCTTAAGGTATTTTAAGGTGAAAATTTGAAAATCACATTGTCAAAGCTTTAGAAGGACACTCCTAATAAGCACTTAACACTGAGCCACAGTATATTTTGAAACACAGATATTTTATGAAATCCAATATTGACACGCAAATCACTCAGCATTTTTCAACATAAACGTTGTTTAAATTTTCCAGATCAGTTCATCAATGCTGTATGAGAAAAACACAAAGATATACACACACATACACACATATGCACATCCATCCATCCATATATATTTCACAGATATATTCATCCATATATATGTATCTATTTATGAGCACTACTAGGAATAAGGACACATATGAACAGGAGATCTAAAAGGACCCCTCAACCCCAAGTCATCCTCTCCTATTCTGCAGGGCAAAATATAATGAGGAAAAGTTGGAGACTACCATCTTTCACCCAGTGACGTCTTATTTAGCCTTGTAGTAGAATAACAAGAAGCTTAGAGCTAATGGCAAGGCCCAAGACGGAAAAGCTTTCGTAATATTCCAGAAACTTCAACTTTTAGAAAATATATGCAAACTTGTACCTTAATTTATATAATTCATAGACTTTGGAATTCTACACCTAGGATTGCCACATTCTAGCAAAAGACGTTTTCATAGAAATTGTAATTTCTCTTGGAGACAGCCTATAAATATGTAATGACACAGCTTGTAGAAGCACAAAAGAGTTACGTGAGAAATGAGCTGATCTCAGTGGTCCAAAGTGAATAATTCAGGCACAGCAAAGCAGACATTGTAGAGGTGGGCATGGTGACCATTTGACATGCACTATCCACACATCCACTGCATAGAGAAGTAGCTTAGAAAGGTTATGCACGTGTGTGTAGATCTATTGAACAATTTGGGTTCTGACTTCAAGAGTAGCCTGCCTTCACATTTCTTCACTGTATATCAGCAGCCTTTATTGGCTTCGATTTCGCTTAAGACAAGCTTAACAAAACATTTGATATTTATTGCGATAGAAAGAGTAAACAACACATAATAGCTATTCTGGGTACCATAAGGCTCAGATATTTGCTTCTTTGACAATTAGGGATGTACTGCAAGCATTTGTGCATTATCTGAAAAACACCCCACTTATGTAAACAGACTTAATAAAACTGATATATGTAAGCACTGCTGGTGCTACTTCTGTCAGCATCTTTCCTGTAGGAAACAATTTCAAAGGACACTTTTTTCTTTCTTTTTTTTTTTGCGGTATGCGGGCTTCTCACTGTTGTGGCCTCTCCCGTTGTGGAGCACAGGCTCCGGACGCGCAGGCTCAGCGGCCATGGCTCACGGGCCCAGACGCTCCGCGGCATGTGGGATCCTCCCGGACCGGGGCACAAACCCGCGTCCCCCGCATCGGCAGGCGGACTCTCAACCACTGCGCCACCAGGGAAGCCCCAAAGGACACTTTTATAAATTCCAATTATTAGAGATTTTAGCTAAAAATCTATTAGGTCAAAAAATTCTTTGTTAAACCAAGTAGAAAGCTTTGCCGCCTCTGTTAAATACCTACAAACTTAATTGAAAAAAAAAATGACGTTAAACTAGTTGGAGAAATACCAGAAAGTCTCGAGCAATTCACATAATCAAACCATCTTCTTTTCCATTTCCTTTATGTTTTATCCTTCTGACCCCAGAATTTCCTTCTTGTATTGCATATTTTTGCATAATTGAGATGAAGTATGAAGCAAAGGCTGAACTCATCCTAGGAGCCCTCAGAATCATTTGAGGGCAAGCTCTTCTGTGAGTAACAAACTTCAGGATTGGATGCACATCCACTAAATGATCTCTTCTCATCTAGACTGTGAGTCACGTGGGCCTATTAGAAATTTTACAAATAGAAGGAGGCATGCATTGACCACATTTGTTTTTTCTGCCATCGGCAAAGATAAGCCAATTAGAAATAGGTGTTCAGAGAAGCAATTCTTTATTTTCTTCTAAAGGTTTTCTTCTTAAAGTTTACAGCAACAGAGCATGTGTGTACTGTCTTTATAGTACACACATGCAGTGTTTAATGTTTCTTGGCTAATATAACTGCAAACAATTCGAGCAGAGGAATGGGGGTTCTTTTGTAGAGAGTTAACTCAGTAATGTGGAAAGCACACAGGTTTTATGTTCATAAAATATTTGAAACTCGGTTTCTCCATTGACTTTGGACAAGTTATATAAGCTGTGATTTTCTTATCTCTTAAATGGGGATAACAATATCTATTTTTCAAACTTATGAGAATTGGGAGAATGCATGTAAAGACCTTGGTATATAGCCCAGCGTCAATCATACCAGCTTCTCATGCCACTTTGGCCTGGTATGATTTCATGGACCTCCTGGGCATTTGATACATGTTAATTTATCATATTTGGTAGAAATAAAAATCATGCAAATAGAGAATTTTTTAAAGCCTAGAATTTTTTTTCAAATGTTTTAATTTTTTGATGAGGGAAAGACAGAACCCAACAACAGGAAACAAAACCACTGCTCTTCACACATAATTGAATTGATTAGAGATGAGTTCTGAGAGGGCTAAAAATGGCTCCTTAAAAGCTTAGTTAAATAATCCAAAAAATACACAAGAAACCTATTAAGTATAAAACATATCTTTAAAATGTTATGGGGTAAATCCTCCCAGAGGCATAACTTAGTCCCCTAAACCAGACATATCAGGTGGGCAAATGCCAATTCTTTCATGGTACTAGGATATCATTTATTAAATTACCACTTTCATAGCACCCTGGTGGCCCTAAAACTAATGCTCCTTGTAAAGGTTTAAGTTAGAATGAGGGAGATGATTTGCTCACCTGATCCTTTATGCATAATTATCACTAATTGCACAAATCTGGTTTGTATTTGTTCCATTACGTACCTCCAATGACATCGCTTTGTATACAGACCAACTCTGGGACGCACACTCTGTCTACATATAGGAAGTTTCCTACATGTTACAATTCAGTTCAAATTTTTATTAAATAAATGAGAAACAATCCAATAACAAGGCATCCACAGCTTTTAAATAATAAATATGCACTAGACTCCTTGCTTCACATGATAAATAATGACAAAGGACAGAATGGAATCCTTATCCAGTTTGGCAACAGCTAAGAAAAAAAAAGAACTTTCAAATTTCTTTCCATGTAATTTTACTTTCAAAAGTGAAATACGGCAAAAAGCGAGTACTCTTGGGTATTATAAATCATTTATCTCCCAGCTAGAAACAGATCTGCTGGAAGGCTGCCCAGGGCACAATGATTTGTTCTTTTTCCTGAATCACTATTAGAGGGCAATTACTTTTCATTGGATTTAGGTTTATTCTGTGCAAGCATTAAAGAAAAATGCTTCCGCATCCTGGAGTTTAAAACTATAGAAACAGCACACATTTAAAATTCAGTATAGGTAGCACTCATTTGTGGTCCGAAGATTCGCTAGAAATCATGTCTTAAGACATATTAGCATTAATATTATTTTTAAAATATTCCCTGATCTCTTCATTCTTGGCATTTTGGCAGCATTACTGGAGTCAATCTCTCTGTCCTCTTGGCTTTGGATATAGTAGTTGGTCTTGGCTTCCCCCATGCCTTGATGACCACACCTTCTCAGTCTCTATTGGTGCCTCCCTCTCTTTCACTCCTCCGTCTCTCAGACCTGGAAATACATATATGACCCTCCTTCACTTATCTACACCTCTCTCTCCTTCTCTCATCCACTTCTAAGATGCTAAAGACTCCCACATTTCTCTCTGCTGCCATGACCTCCCCCTGAGCTCCAGACTCACAACATACAACTGTCTATCTGGCATCCCTGCTTGAACATCAAAAAGGCATTTTAGGGCTTCCCTGGTGGTGCAGTGGTTGAGAATCTGCCTGCCAATGCAGGGGACACGGGTTCGAGCCCTGGTTTGGGAAGATCCCACATGCCACGGAGCAACTAGGCCCGTGAGCCACAGTTACTGAGCCTGCGCGTCTGGAGCCTGTAAGCTCCGCAACAAGAGAGGCCGCGATAGTGAGAGGCCCACGCACCGCGATGAAGAGTGGCCCACACTCACGCAACTAGAGAAAGCCCTCGCACAGAAACGAAGACCCAACACAGCCATAAATAAATAAATAAATTTTTAAAAAATGGCATTTTAATCTTAAGATGTCCAACACAGAATGATTGATTCCCCCCCATGCCAACCCCATGACATGCCCATCCAACCAGTTACTCAGGCTAGAAATCTCTGAGTTATCTTGGATTCTTTCTTGCCCTTACATTCTACCTTGAATCCCTAAGCAAATTCTGCTGGTTCTTCCTTAGACTATTTCCCCAATTCATTTACTTCTCACCACCGACTGTGCTACCAACCTGGTCTAAGCCACCATCACCTCTCTGGACTATGAAAACAGACCCTGAAACTTGCCTATCTACTGCCCACTTGACTGCCAGAATTATCATTTAACTCGCTCCCCCAGCAAAATCACATTATTCTTTGGCTTAAAGTTATCCAGAGGCTTCCCACTATACTGAGAGAACTATCCAGACACCTGACCGCAATGTCAGGTGTAATCTGCCCTCTACCCAACTTCCTCACCTTGTCTTGTATATTTCTCCCTCCACTCTGGCCACATGGGCATTTCTCCTGCTCCTCGACCACGCTAAGGTCATTCTCGCCTTAGAGCTTTTACTGTTGCTATTCCCATTATTCCTCCAGGCCTTTGCACAACCAGCCTCTTCTTATTCTGATCTTGCTAAAATGCCATCTCTTTCTCCCTGAGCATCCTTTCCCAGGTCCTCTCTTCTCAAGTCACTCTCTATCCATTAACTTATTTTCACTTTCTTCCCAATACCTGTAACTACCTGAAATGTCTATTTATTTGCTTTTCTAATGTCTGTCTTCTCCACTAGAATATCAACTCCGAGAGAGGAGGGTCCTTGTATATATAGTCTATGTGTCTTGGCACATAGTAGATGCTCAATAAATATTTGCTGAATATATATTTTGAATGCATTCCTGACCATCATATATGTGTAATGTAGTATAGATATACCATATACTAGAGTCAAACCTAACAACTAAAATTCTTTATAATAATTTAAAATAATGAAATCATGCTCCTGGTCATAGAGTTCAAGGACTGGGAAGGGTCCTAGAAATTATAATGAACCCTCTTATTTTACAATGTCATGTGGCTTAGAGGGGGGCAGTGAGCCAAAAACAGCTCACAAAGTGAAAGAGAGGCAGAGTCAGGCCTGGCCAGGTCCCCACTACAGCATCAAATACAGCTGGTTGCCCGTTATTATATAACACACATAAGTGCTTTTATAGATCTCATTGACTATACAAAGAAACCCAAATCCAGCACCAAAATGCAATTCATTATGCACAGCAAGTAAAAATATTATTTTGAGTCATGAATTTGATTTATCTTAAATGAATATGCTAGTGTTCATAATAAATGGCAACCTTTTAATTAACCGTATGCTTGCGTTAGAACTTAGAAAGCTTTTCAGGGACAACCGAATGGCACATGTCTCTTAAAAATATAACCAGGAAAGTTTTAACTGACTTTTATAGTTTCTCTCCAAAAATGTCCATAAACATCACTTCCAAAAACCTGCATAACTGCATTTCATTATCTGGGTGACTTTAGTTAAGAGACATAATGATGTATATAATATAGCCCTCTTGAGTGCCCAGGAATTTCCTGGACACTGAGAGAGGTCTGGGCCACTTTATTTGAGACAATAGGCATTTTTTAAAATAAAGAAATATTTAGATGAAGTTAAAAAAGTTATGGAATATTTCAAATATTTACATTATACATATTAACCCCTGAAAGAGTGCCTTATTATTATAGGATTTTTTTTTAAAGCTTATTCGTCATGCACTGGAGGCTCTATGATCTACTGCAGGGACAATATTTAAAAAATTTAAGAGCAACACCTACTCCTTGCAATGCTGTCTGTGAATCTCTAGGATGAACACATGAAAATAATGTAAAAATCCAAGATTGCAGTTCTTTATGATGGTAGAACCTGGGCCAAGTGACCCTCCTAGCACCCAGGACAGACCTTGTGTATCTGATTTTCTTTCTGCCTTCACGCCAACTGCAAGCAAGTCATGTGGGGAGAGGATGGCAGGCGATGGGGGAGATCTTAGCCACCAAAAGGCAGCTGAAATCCAGTGTACAAAAAGTGAGGAGGGACAGACTCTTTCTGGTCTCAGAACTTGAAAACCAACCGACGAAATAAGTGAAAATAACTGATGTGACTCTTTTTATCTCTCTCAATCCACTGCCTCTCTGATACTCTGGGGGGAAAGTGAGTAGCTGTTTGGGATTAGCAGTTACTGTGGCCTAATCCTGAATGAGGACAACCTTCTCTGGCCATGGCCATATCCTGACTTGCACTTGCATTCCAGGCATAAATTGCAATTAAAGCAAAATATCTATTTATTAGGATGAATCCCAAAGGGCTTTATTGGTATTGCAGAAGTGTGTTCTGAAAGGTCTGTTGGGTCCTGAGAGGCAAGTTATAGGAGAAAGGAAACCAAATTCATTTCCTCAAGAGTTAGGGAGCAATTTGACAAGCTTTAGGTACAAATGTGTGTGCATGTGCGTGTGCGTGTGTGTGTGTGTGCGTGTGTCTGTCTGTCTGTCTGCCTGCCTGTCTTTCTGGAGAAGGTGAAGAGATGTATATAGCCTGAGGTCTGTTTCAACTTCAGAAAATCAGCGCTATGGTGAGGCTGGGGATAACTCAGTTCTATCTATCCGAAGAGACCCCAGTTCAGGTCTGGTTCTTTCTCCCACATAGCCAAAGGAAAAAAAAAGGATGCTGGTAAACTACTGTGTGGGTGGTCCTATTCATCTTTCTTTAGTGACATTACCATCTAATAAGCTTTAGTTCTTAATTGGTTTTACAAGAACGATGTTTAATTGAAGCTAATGATATCGGGGTACTTGAATCACCATGTGATTTAATTTAGCAATATGAATGCTTCATCACATTCTCTCTTTATTTTTCTCAGTATTAATTAGAATCATTTCCCAAAGAATGTAAAAATCTCAGGGATGACCTAGATATTCCACTTTTCATCCCAAAGTGGGCATATTCCAAGAGTCTGACAGGATAAAGAAAGACAGGTTTTGGTTAGAAAACAGTTTCTAACATTTGCCCAAATCTGAGATATTTACACATACTTGATTTTAATACACTATAACCAAAACCCAGTAGAAAAAGGGGCCTGTGATATTAACAAAAATTCACAGAAAAAGAAATACAAATGGCTCTTATAAGTAAGAAAAGATGTTCAATAATACTCATAAGAAATGCAAATTAAAGCCACACAAAATATCATTTTTTTTCACTTCTAAGATTAGCAAATTCTACAAGTTGGATAACATACATATTGGCAAGGCTATGGGGAAACAGGTACTGTCACACATTGTAGGTGGGAATATGAACCAGTATAACCTTTAAAGAGGGCAATCTGGCAATATTTATCAACAATATAAATTCATACTATAATCTTTGACCCAGATTTCCATTACTGTGATTTATCTTACAAATATACTTACACATGTATAAAATAATACATGTAAAAGGATATTAATTACAGCAATTTCATAATAGCAAGATATTGGAAACAACTCAAATGTTCATAAGACTGGAAACAACTCACATGTTCACAAATGAGGGATTGGTTAAATAAATTAGAATGTACTCATACAATAGAGCATCATGCAGCTATAAACAAAGAATGATGAACCACTTTTTGTGCCAATATGGAACGATTTTCAAGATTTACTTTTTCAGTGAAAAAAGCAATATAGAAGAGTGTGCATAGAATGCTATATTTTGTTTTTAAAAGGAAAGTTCTGAATATGAATTTATATTTGCTTATATTTGCATAAAGAGCATCTGGAGGAATTCTAAGAAATGAATAAATGTGATTTCCATTTTGTGTACATAGTGGTGGGAACTGGCTGGCTGGAGGATGTGGAAGAGAATTAATCTTTTTATTTTATACCTTTTTATATGTTCTGTGTTTTGAACCAACTGGTTGTACCAGAATCTACCTCATTTGAATCTACCTCTTCAAAAAAGTAAAGTAAAAATAAATAAAGCATTATTGATTAGGAGGTCACAATTTCCGAAACCATACTGATATATATATATCTAAAACTGAACATATTTAAAATTTTTCTGACAGCTTTCTTTGCCAAGGAAGTCTAATAAGTATCAAAAGATACACAGTGAAAGGCATTACATGAATGCATGTGCATAATGAAACATAAAGAGCCACTGATGCATGTAGTGAATGACGTTTCTTGAGAGTGAGCATTGACTAAATGTCATATTTGTAAAACAATTAGGATCTGAAGCTTATTAGATGGAGAATGCTGAAAAAAGACAAGCACCACTATCACCTACAGTAAAAGAGAAAAAATGAAACATTCAGTAGCTATCACTATCACGTATCTTAGTAAGACAAATATAGTATCTGTTTATTTTATTTTTACAGGTTTGTAATATGAGGAAGTTACAAATCCTCTTTCTCTATTATGCTTAAAAATGATGTTCAGGCAGAGATGAACAAAGGGTATTTAAAACACTCAGATAAAAGTATAAACGGCATTTCCTCCAAATCTGTTGTTGTTGCAGTTATTTGAAGTCTTGCCTGGATAGTTAAGAAGGTATCCCGATGAAGACATAGACAAAATAAGATAAACTAAAATGTACACGTTAAAATCAAAGGAAACACTGTGATGAGAGAAATAGCTCAGGGGCCACAGGGCAAGAAGTACTACAATGTAAGAGTTATATTTCTCTTTTAAAAGGCAACCAAAAACTCACATAAGGTATTTTTAGATGGGCACCTAATGTTCACAGTTCACAGCTTTAAAATGACACACTGAGAACTGGGTACTAGATCATCAAGCCTAATGCGCAAGCGGAGTAGGAAAAAGTGGACATAAGTAGCGGCAGCCATCAGGGATGGTTTTTCTTGGCATTCCTGAATCAACAGAACACATTAGGGAATTTTTGCTTTCTCCCCGGTGGCATCTTTGACAAAAGTAGCAGCTCACAGTATTTGTACTCAAGGCCCACTTCGGAAAGAATGGAGCAGTAAGTTTCTAGCATTTGCCATGTATTGGGTAAAATAAAGAATAATAAATGAACACGGAAGGTGAAATCAGTGAAGACAATAAAATGGCCAAAACATTAAACTTTTCATTTTTATCTGCCTTGTACAAGAAACCAAAAGGAGAGAGAAAAAAACATTTGAGGATAGTTCCGTAGGAACAACTTTCTCAAAATGGTTACAAAAAGCATGACTGCATATTGTCCACCTAATTTTCTTCTCCAGCAAGAAAGCAAACATCCAAAGAGAATTCTACATGTACAGAGGATTAAAAAAGAATGAGATTTTAAAAATACTGGTTTACTCTTACATGGTTTTGATTATCAAAGAAGAGTTGAAAGTAATTCATTGTTTGGGGATGAAATTATTGCCTCTTACAAACCTCTAATAGAAAAAATTCTTATTTAGAAAGTATTTACAATTTCAGTGCAATTTTAGGTTCATTTTTTCATTTGATGAGCTGATATTATCATCCCTGTAATACAGGTAATATATAGACACCAAAACTCAGGGGCATTAAACTACCTGCTCAAGGTAGCACAGGTAGAAAATAATGGAGCAGAGATTCAAATCCTGTTCATGACTCCACAAATTCTGTGCTCTGTTCTCCATAGATCCTTAAGAATATGTGCAAGTAATCTTAAAAAAAAAAATAAGGTATTCAGTTTTTCCTCTAGAGTAACCAGCCAGGGACTAAAGGTATTTTGACAGTCTGCGCCAATGGTGTGCTGAGAGAGTTCTCAAAAATCGGCTCAATGATAGTTACAAAGATGCACTGATACACTGCCACCATCCAGGACCCTCAAATTCCCTTCACCCAAAAGGCCAATATAATTTTGAGCCATGAATTGAACAAGAAATTGATTTTCCTTTGGTTCAAATTCCTGAGTAGGCGGCTCTGAAATCCTCGGAAAGCTCTGCTCTCACCTTCTGGACATCCCACTTCAACATCAGACAGATGTTAACAATTAGACATGTTCAAAGAACAGTACACAATTAAGGAGCCGGCAGGACTGAGCCTATACGCCAGGTATATTGTGCCTTTCATGAGAGCAAGAACAAAAATTAGACCTTCACAAAGCTGCAGACCAGAGCTTTTAAAAAAATATTCATTTTCAGGATTAAAAATAAAACTTTTTACTTGGTTTCTGATACCTCTTTACTTTAAATTTGATCAATGTATTTAAATAACTACCTAGAATAACCCTTAGGTCCTTTTCTCAATTTTAGCTGGTAGTACCTCAGTTTATTACCCTAAGGGATATTTGAATTCTTTTCTTTTCTTTTTTTTTTTTTTGCGGTACGCGGGCCTCTCACTGTTGTGGCCTCTCCCGTTGCGGAGCACAGGCTCCGGACGCGCAGGCTCAGCGGCCATGGCTCACGGGCCCAGACGCTCCGCGGCATGAGGGATCTTCCCGGACCGGGGTACGAACCCGTGTCCCCTGCATCGGCAGGGTGGACTCTCAATCACTGTGCCACCAGGGAAGCTCGAATTATTTTCTTCTAAAATTATTATTTATCAGTTGCTTTCAATAAAAGTAATCTTCAGCCACATTATTATTGTTACATAGCATGGTGTCTCTTTAAACACAGTTCCTTCCTTCTCTCCTTCCTTCCTTCTTTCCTCATTCATTCTTTCAATCACTTATTTAAATATTTATTCAGTATTTTCAAGGTGCCAGGCACTATGCTAGATGATGGAAATACAACTTTTATTCTCAGTATCTTCCCATTTAAAAAGGTTTGTCCAATACTGTGGAAATTAAACCATTCTATGATTTGAGATATTAAAAAAATTGTAAGAAAATAAATTATGTCAATTGGTTCCTCTTTTTCCATACTCATATCTGCCCTCTCAAAGGGCTAGAATACGGTGGCATAGAGGTTGATGTCGTTACTTTGGTTTAAATAATTAAACAAAACATCTCATTTCAGGAAGTACAAAAATATGTAACAAAATGATTTACAGCTTTAAGTCAAAGTATATAACAGGTACTATAGTTGTGAATTATCCTCTTAAGGAGAGAAAAAAATTATAAGTAAAGTAACATTTTAAGGCAAGATGGATGCATTAGAAATTTATCATTAGATAGACTGCAAAATGTCTCTTGCATCTGAATAATAAATATAATTTATTGCTTCTCTCTGAATGTATTAGAGAAATAAAGCCTATAAAATAATCATTTATACTAAGGACATACAGTAAAAGAATCAAAATTATTCTCTGCAGCAAGCACTAGGCTGACGGTCAACAGCACATACATTCATTTTCATACCTCTTGCCCTTTTAAATATATCTCTAAGGAAAGACAGTGGTTATTATTTGGTTTTCTCCATGTGCAGTTTCTCATATTACACAGTAAATCTTTAAAAGTTATATGAAAAGTACATTTTTCTTTCCTGAATTCTCATTCATGGTGGAGAATGCTTGTGGGTATATTTCATTTAGCGTGGACAACATTTCCAATTTAACTTGTTGCAGAGAATGTAACATTTGCAGTTAATTTCCAACATAACATTTAGAAACAGCTCAAAGTGAAAACCCATTATTGGTTTTTGCCATGTTTAAAAGCCAAATGCAAATAAAAACCAAGGCAAGGCTATATTTTACTTTTAGATCATGTATTTCAGTTCCTTGTCCAGAAAACTAGGTTTGGTGTAGGTGGTAAGCTTGTAATGTTATTCTTTGTTGAAAACACATGGCAGAAAGGTCTCAGGGAGGAGAAGACACATGTTCACATCTGTCATGACCCTATAGTTATAAATCTGCCATTTGAAGACAGGCCTTCAAAGGGCCAGATGAGCAGCCATGTTCACGTATATTATACTAGCTTCATTTTTTGTTAACCAATATAGCTCAGATGTTGTCTTTTATATTTCTATAATCCGTTCATTACGGATAGCTTACATTATGTTTTGCCCAAGCTGAACTGACTCCTTAATCTGGCTCATGCGTCAGACTTGCAAATGGACAGATTTTCACATATGTACTTTCCCATATGAACTGATGACCAGTAGGTCTTATAACATTCTTTTCTGAGTATTTATAATATTACAAATTACCTACACTAATTTTCAAAGAGACTCAATAAAGTGATAAAATACTTACAAACTTAGATTGAAATATAGTCATTTGTACTGCTATATAAGGAAAACCATAGTTGGTATTAGTGATTTTTTAATATAATTACCCTCTGACAATATGCATAAAATGAAGAAATTCAAAATGATGCAATTAATCTTAAAGTTTGAGCCCATGTAAGTAGTTTTTTAAATGTTAGAGTTTAATGAAAAATGTTACTGAGGTAGAATAATTTTGCAAACATAAATTTTAAATGGAACTTCTAGAAAGGAATAACTTTAAGATAGCCTATCAAATTTGAGGAGTCAGGCATTATTTAGATAAGAATTCTGCCCAAAATATAAATAGCATAAAGAGTATACAGAGACATTTGCAAGTATCTTCCAAACAGGATTCAACAAATATCTGTCTCACGTCTACTAAGAATTTCAGATACCGAGAGTTCCTGAGTGGGAGGGAGGATGCACCATTAGGTAGGAAATGCTGAGACCCAAAGAAAGACATGGACCGTCCCACCTCTGCGGAGGACGGTCCCAGGCAGAGGCCAGAGCAAGAACATCAGTCTCAAACGCACATTAAAAGTATACTTATTTTTTGGGCTTCCGTGGTGGCGCAGTGGTTGAGAATCCGCCTGCTGATGCAGGAGACACGGGGTCGTGTCCCGGTCTGGGAAGATCCCACATGCCGCGGAGCGCCTGGGCCCGTGAGTCATGGCCGCTGAGCCTGCGCGTCCGGAGCCTGTGCTCCGCAACGGGAGAGGCCACAAGAGTGAGAGGCCCGTGTACCGCAAAAAAAAAAAAAAAAAAGGTATACTTATTTTTAAACCAAATGGTAAAAGAGTTAAACAGAAATTCAATTACAGATTAATATATCTATAAGTAAGGTGCATATATATTGTGTTCTGACAATATACATGCGCACATATATATGTATACATATATAATTATACATATATATACACACATGTATATACTGAATGGATGTATATAAATAAATAGTATTTCTATAAAGAAAACTGAGGATATAGTTCTTAAATGTTTTGAATGTAAGCCAGCAGAAGCTAGGAGTAGCTGGATAACCCATATCCTGAAAACATTTGCTTATGGTTTGTCCTAATACATCTGCCTTGTCCTTACTTCTCTTGGCCTCTCTTTCTGCCAGTGTCTCATATTGTGTCCCTCCCTCCTGTGAGCTAGGGAAGGTGAAAAGGCCTTCGTGTCTCAATTCAAAACAGGTAGAGTCAGCACCACAACTCCACGTTCCACTGAGCTGAAATGAGCATGGAATCCTGATGAGAGAGAGGTCTGCTTCTTTCTACAGAGGTGACTCTGCAGGTGGTAAAAAGAAAGGGCACTGAGCGGGGACACCCAGGGACTTGGCACAGATGCTATTTTGCCAGAATTTGTGCTCTTATGCTCTCTGACCATCTCTGCTTGATCCAAGTAATTCATTTGCATGGACATTAAACTCCCAAGTGTCACTGCACACTGTGCCTTCCCATTTTCTGACCACAGATCAGGCCCTTGCTCAATCTGCCACTGGCTGTTGAGCCATTATCCATCCTACAGACATGAGGACAGCTGTACTCTTTCCTTTGATGAAGAATACTTAGGTGTTCTTGTTCATCTCTCAAGGCAGGTCAACACCCACCGTAGGAAGACCATATTACTATTGTCTCTTCATCAGATGGTTTCTCTGTGGCAGAGATCAGTACCTAACCTTAGGATGTTATGTACTGAGCTAGGAAGGAAACTGCAACCCTGAAATTCAACACAATGCCCAAAGTCTACCAAATCTCTATCTTGGACTACCAGGCTCCTAACTGGTTTTCCTGACTCTTCTTCAATCATTGGAGCTCTACATGTAAAACAAAATGAAACTACCAGACTACTTGTTTATTCACTCATTAATTCAATAACAATTCACAATATTTACTGAAAAGCTTCCAGGCGTCAAGCACATGTCTTACAAGTGTCAATGTCACGGTAGCAGGGCTCACAGTGTAGTCAGGAAGGGGTGAATCAGGTAGGTGACTGTAGTGAACAAGCGATGTTTTTGTCTAATTAGCAACCATTTCTCCCTTTATCAGCACCTCTTTATATAGATAGATAGATTTGTATATATAGATATATAAATAGATATGTCTATATCTATCTATCTATCTATCTAATTAGCTGCTAATTCCAACATTTGAGTGTTTAGATCTCTTTGTGCTCCAGAGTTTTAAGGGCAATGATAGAAGCTCTGATAAACCACTACATGAGTGTCAAGTGGTAGGTAACCAACTCTGGAGCAGCTGGGGAAATGCACAGCCACCTGGCACCTGCCTCTTCTTCACTGTTCTTCAAATGTCACCTCTTCAGGGGAGACTTTCCTTCCTCCCAGAAGGATTACTTGCTACCCTCACTTTGTTCTTAAGAGATCATGAGCTCACAGACACCAGAGAACATGGCTTGGTCATATATATATCTCCTAGCGCACAGCACTGTGCCTGTTAGATTGGATATACAGTATGCCTTCAAGGAAAATTCCTTGAGTGCCTCTATGTTCCCAGCCCTATACTGAAGGCAGGGGGTTCAAACAGGAGCAGAATGCTGGCCCCGCCCTTGCGGAATTTGCCAGGGTAACTATCATGTTTGGAGAACCGCCTTCAGAAAGAAACCTAAGATAACTTATTCTTTTTCTCATTTTCCCCTCCCCCGCCATGCCCTTTTCTCCCTCTCCCCCAGCATTCTGGTCTGGCTAACCTTCCATCAGAGCTTAACACAAGTATCTCCCTGTCACTTATCGGAAAGCTTTGCCAATTTAGGTCCAGGTTCCCTGTTACAGGTTCTCAAAATGCTTTGTATTTCTCTTTTATAGAAATCAGTGTTCTCAACGAGGGGTGATTTTGCTTCCCCTTCCCAAGGACATCTGACCACATCTGGAGACATTTTTGATTGTTACTACTGAGAGAGGTGGCCTGTGGCATACAGTGAGTAAGGATAAGGATGCTACAGAAGAAGACAGCTCCCCACGACAAAGAACTATCTGGCCCAAATGTCAGTAGTGCTGAGGCTGAGAAACTGTTATACAAATCTTCACAGTTTAGAACTACTGATCTATTTTTGTCATTATTTGATTGATGTATTTTCCTCCACTGAATCGTAAGTTCCAAAAAAGCAGGGACTAAGTCTGTTTTGCACCATTATATTCCCAAAGACTTACAAGTAGTAGGCGCTCAACAATCATTTATTGAACGCTGTCTTTAAAGAAATGTTAACTCTCTCTGAAACAGAATACAATATTCAAGCAATTTCTCCTTTACTGTAAGTATGTATGCTAGCAAGACAAATGTAATTCTCTGTACTCAATTATCATTTTCTAGAAAAAATAGTTGTCGGTTGCATGGTTGTAATTTAGTCTAATTGAAGAGGTTCCATTCCAAAATGAAAATATCCCATATGAAAATATTTGTTTTAATGTATTTGGAAATTCTTGGGAGGTTGACAAGACCTACAGAATGCATGGCTCCAGCTGCAGTAATAATCGCTCATACTTTGCAGTATATAGAACTGACAAGTCCCCATGACACAAAGAGCAGGAAACCTAACATGTGATGACTGGCATGTCACAGAGTTTGCACAGTGATGTCATCAAAATATCCCTTAAGTAAATGCTATACAGCCTCCTATACTTCCCATCTGCTCCCTAAGAACCGGAAGCTTGCATTCTACTGAGCCGAGTCCTCAGTGCCTCTTCTAAAGCCTCTAATTACAATCTTGAGTCATAATATTTGCTTTAGAGCTTTACCTCAAGTGAACATTCAAATGTGATTTTTATATAGAAGTCAATTTCTGGAAGACCTACAATGTAAAAACATTGGGGAAAGGAGCCGGTTAATTATTAAAGCAAATCTAAAACAATGTACTAAAATGCACTACTATATAAAAATAAAAAGTAACTAGTTGCTTTACAATGGTGTGTTAGTTTCTGCTTTATAACAAGGTGAATCAGCTATACATATACATATATCTCCATATCTCCTCCCTCTTGCATCTCCCTCCCACCACCACCCCCCATCCCACCCCTCTAGGTGGTCACAAAGCACCGAGCTGATCTCCCTGTACTATGCAGCTGCTTCCCACTAGCTATCTATTTTACGTTTGGTAGTGTATATATGTCGATGCCACTCTTTGTCCCAGCTTACCCTTCCCCCTCCCCATGTCCTCAAGTCCATTCTCTAGTAGGTCTGAATCTTTATTCCTGTCTTGCCCCTATGTTTTTCCTGACCATTTTTTTTCTTTTTTATAGATTCCATATATATGTGTTAGCATACGGTATTTGTTTTTCTCTTTCTGACTTACTTCACTCTGTATGATAGTCTCTAGGTCCATCCACCTCACTACAAATAACTCAATTTCGTTTCTTTTTATGGCTGAGTAATATTCCATTGTATATATGTGCCACATCTCTATCCATTCATCTGTCGATGGACACTTAGGTTGCTTCCATGTCCTGGCTATTGTAAATAGAGCTGCAGTGAACACTGTGGCACATGACGCTTTTTGAATTATGGTTGTCTCAGGGTATATGCCCTGTAGTGGGATTGCTGGGTCATATGGTAGTTCTATTTGTAGTTTTTTAAGGAACCTCCATACTGTTCTCCATAGAGGCTATATCAATTTACATTCCCACCAACAGTGCAAGAGAGTTCCCTTTTCTCCACACCGTCTCCAGCACTTAATGTTTGTAGATTTTTTGATGATGGCCATTCTGACTGGTGTGAGGTGATACCTCATTGTAGTTTTGATTTGCATTTCTCTCATGATTAGTGATGTTGAGCATTCTTTCATGTGTTTGTTGCCAATCTGTATATCTTCTCTGGAGAAGTGTCTATTTAGGTCTTCTGCCCATTTTTGGATTGGGTTGTTTGTTTTTCTGATATTGAGCTGCATGAGCTGTTTGCATATTTTGGAGATTAATCCTTTGTCAGTTGCTTCATTTGCAAATATTTTCTCCCATTCTGAGGGTTGTCTTTTCATCTTGTTTATGGTTTCCTCTAGTGTGCAAAAACTTTTAAGTTTCATTAGGTCCCATTTGTTTATTTTTGTTTTTATTTCCATTTCTCTAAGAGGTGGGTCAAAAAGGATCTTGCTGTGATTTATGTCACAGAGTGTTCTGCCTATGTTTTCCTCTAAGAGTTTTATAGTGTCTGTCTTTAGATTTAGGTCTTTAATCCATTTTGAGTTTATTTTTGTATGGTGTTAGGGAGTGTTCTAATTTCATTCTTTTACATGTAGCTGTCCAGTTTTCCTAGCACCACTTATTGAAGAGACTGTCTTTTCTCCATGTATATTCTTGCCTCCTTTATCAAAAATAAGGTGACCATAAGTGCATGGGTTTATGTCTGGGATTTCTATCCTGCTCCATTGATCTATATTTCTGTTTCTGTGGCAGCACCATACTGTCTTGATTACTGTAGCTTTGTAGTACAGTCTGAAGTCAGGGAGCCTGATTCCTCCAGCTCTGTTTTTCTTTCTCAAAATTGCTTTGGCTATTCAGGGTATTTTGTGTTTCCATACAAATTGTGAAATTTTTTGTTCTAGTTCTGTGAAAAATGCCATTGGTAGTTTCATAGGGATTGCACTGAATCTGTAGATTGCTTTGGGTAGTTGAGTCATTTCCATAATGCTGATTCTTCCAATCCAAGAACATGGTATATCTCTCCATCTGTTTGTATCAACTTTAATTTCTTTCATCAGTGTCTTATAGTTTTGTTTATACAGGTCTTTTGTCTCCTTAGGTAGGTTTATGCCGAGGTATTTTATTCTTTTTTTTGCAATGTCAAATGGGAGTGTTTCCTTAATTTCACTTTCAGAGTTTTCATCGTTAATGTATAGGAATGCAAGAGATTTCTGCGCATTAATTTTGTATCCTGCTACTTTACCAGATTCATTGATTAGCTCTAGCAGTTTTCTGGTAGCATCTTTAGGACTCTCTATGTATAGTATCATGTCATCTGCAAACAGTGACAGTTTTACTTCTTCTTTTCCAATAAGTATTCCTTTTATTTCTTTTTCTTCTCTGATTGCTGTGGACAAAACTTCCAAAACTATGTTGAATAATATTGGTGAGAGTGGGCAATCTTGTCTTGTTCATAATCTTAATGAAATTGGTTTCAGTTTTTCACCATTGAGAACGATGTTGGCTGTGGGTTTGCCATACATGGCTTTTATTATGTTGAGGAAAGTTCCCTCTATGCCTACTTTCTGGAGGCTTTTTATCATAAATGGGTGTTGAATTTTGTCAAAAGCTTTCTCTGCATCTATTGAGATGCTCATATGGTTTTTATCCTTCAATTTGTTAATAGGGCTTATCACATGGATTGATTTGCATATATTGAAGAATCCTTGCATTCCTGGGGTAAATCCCACTTGATCATGGTGTATGATCCTTTCAATGTGCTGTTGGATTCTGTTTGCTAGTATTTTGTTGAGGATTTTTGCATCTATGTTCATAAGTAGTTTTCTTTCTTTGTGACATCTTTGTCTGGTTTTGGTAACAGGGTGATAATGGTGGTCTTGTAGAATGAGTTTGGGAGTGTTCCTCCCTCTACTATATTTTGGAAGAGTTTGAGAAGGATGGGTGTTAGCTCTTCTCTAAATGTTTGACAGAATTGGCCTGTGAAGCCATCTGGTCCTGGGCTTTTGTTTGTTGGAAGATTTTAAATCACAGTCTCAATTTCAGTGCTTGTGATTGGACTGTTTGTATTTTCTACTTCTTCCTGGTTCAGTCTCAGAAGGTTGTGCTTTTCTAAGAATTTGTCCATTTCTTCCAGGTTGTCCATTTTATTGGCATAGAGTTGCTTGCAGTAATCTCTCATGATCCTTTGTATTTCTGCAGTGTCAGTTGTTACTTCTCCTTTTTCATTTCTAATTTTATTGCATCTTCACCCTTTTTTGCTTCATGAGTCTGACTAATGGTTTATTTTGTTTATCTTCTCAAAGAACAACCTTTTAGTTTTATTTATCTTTGCTATTGTTTTCTTCATTTCTTTTCATTTATTTCTGATCTGATCTTTATGATTTCTTTCCTTCTGCTAACTTTGGCGTTCTTTTGTTCTCCTTTCTCTAATTGCTTTAGGTGTAAGGTTAGGTTGTTTATTTGAAATGTTTTTTGCTTCTTGAGGTAGCATTGTATTACTATAAACTTCCCTCTTAGAACTGCTTTTGCTGCCTCCCATAGGTTTTGGGTCATTGTGTTTTCATTGTCATTTGTTTCTAGGTATTATTTGATTTCCTCTTTGATTTCTTCAGTGATCTCTTGGTTATTTAGTAGAGTATTGTTTTGCCTCCATGTGTTTGTATTTTTTACAGATTTTTTCCTGTAATTGGTATCTAGTCTCATAGTGCTGTGGTTGGAAAAGATACTTGATATGATTTCAATTTTCTTAAATACAGTGAGGCTTGATTTGTGACCCAAGATATGATCTATTCTGGAGAAAGTTCCGTGAGCACTTGAGAAGAAAGTGTATTCTGTTGTTTTTGAATGGAATGTTCTATAAATATCAATTAAGTCCATCTTGTTTAATGTATCATGTGAAGACTGTGTTTCCTTATTTATTTTCATTTTGGATGATATCTCCATTGGTGAAAGTGGGGTGTTAAAGTCCCCTACTATGATTGTGTTACTGTTGATTTCCCCTTTTATGGCTGTTAGCATTTGCCTTATGTATTGAGGTGCTCCTATGTTGGGTGCATAAATATTTACAATTGTTATATCTTCTTCTTGGATTGATCCCTCGATCACTATGTAGTGTACTTCTTTGTCTCATGTAATAGTCTTTATATTAAAGCCTATTTTGTCTGATATGAGAATTACTACTCCAGCTTTCTTCTGATTTCAATTTGCATGGAATATCTTTTTCCAACCCCTCACTTTCAGTCTATATGTGTCCCCAGGTCTAAAGTGGGTCTCTTGTATGAGTCTTGTTTTTGTATCTATTCAGCCAGTCTATGTCTTTTGGTTGGAGCATTTAATCCATTTAAATTGAAGGTAATTATCGATATGTATGTTCCTATTACCATTTTCTTAATTGTTTTGGGTTTGTTATTGTAGGTCTTTTCCTTCTCTTGCGTTTCCTGCCTAGAGAAGTTCCTTTAGCATTTGTTGTAAAGCTGGTTTGGTGGTGGCTGAATTCTCTTAGCTTTTGCTTGTCTGTAAAGTTTTAGTTTCTCCGTCAAATCTGAATGCGATCCTTGCTGGGTAGAGTACTGTTGGTTGTAGGTTTTTCCCTTTTATCAGTTTAAATATGTCCTGCCACTCCCTTGTAGCTTGCAGAATTTCTGCTGAAAGATCAGCTGTTAACCTTATGGGGATTCCCTTGTATGTTAATTGTCGTTTTTCCCTTGCTTCTTTTAATATTTTTTCTTTGTATTTATTTTTGATAGTTTGATTAATATGTGTCTTGGCGTGTTTCTCCTTGGATTTATCCTGTGTGGGACACTCTGCGCTTCCTGGAGTTGACTGACTATTTCCTTTCTCATATTAGGGAAGTTTTCAACTATAATGTCTTCAAATATTTTCTCAGTCCCTTTATTTTTCTCTTCTGCTTCTGGGACCCCTATAATTCGAATGTTGGTACATTTGATGTTGTCCCAGAGGTCTCTGAGACTGTCCTCAATTCTTTTCATTCTTTTTTCTTTATTCTGCTCTGTGGTAGTTATTTACAGTATTTTATCTTCGAGGTCACTTATCCGTTCTCCTGCCTCAGTTATTCTGCTACTGACTCCTTCTAGAGAATTTTTAATTTCATTTATTGTGTTGCTCATCATTGTTTGTTCACTCTTTAGTTCTCCTAGGCCATTGTTAAATGTTTCTTTTATTTTCTCCATTCTATTTCCAAGATTTTGGATCATCTTTACTGTCATTACTCTGAATTCTTTTTCAGATAGACTGCCTATTTCATCTTCATTTGTTTGTTCTGGTGGGTTTTTACCTTGCTCCTTCATCTGCTCTGTGTTTCTCTGTCTTCTCATTTTGCTTCACTTACTGTGTTTAGGTTCTCATTTTCACAGGCTGCAGGTTCGTAGTTCCCGTTGTTTTTGGTGCCTGCCCCCCGTGGCTAAGGTTGGTTCAGTGGGTTGTGTAGGCTTCCTGGTGGACGGGACTAGTGCCTGTGTTCTGGTGGATGAGGCTGGACCTTGTCTTTCTGGTGGGCAGGACTGCATCCAGTGGTGTGTTTTGTGGTGTCTGTGAACTTATTATAATTTTAAGCAGCCTCTCTGCTGATGGGTGGGGTTGTGCTCCTGTCTTGCTAGTTGTTTGGCACGGGGTGTCCAGCGCGGCAGCTTGCTGGTCGTTGAGTGGAGCTGGGTCTTAGCGTTGAGATGGTGATCTCTGGGAGAGCTTTCACCATTTGATATTACATGAAGCCGGGAGGTCTCTGGTGGACCAATGTTCTGAACTCCACTCTCCCACCTCAGAGGCATAGGCCTGACACCCAGCCGGAGCACCAAGACCCTGTCAGCCACATGGCCAGATATGTGGGGAGTGTCTTGCCTTTTGGGAAGTCTGAGATCTTCTGCCAGCATTCAGTAAGTGTTCTGTAGTAGTTGTTCCACATGTAGATGTATTTCTGATGTATTTGTGGGGAGGAAGTTGATCTCCACGTTTTACTCCACTGCCATCTTGAAGGTCTCCTGTACTATCAACTCTTTCCCATGTTTCTTCATCAAGGGCTCATTCAGGAGACTGGAGGCAGGGCAGGTGAACTGAGAGACAGCTTCCAAAGCAGGAGCTAGAGGTTGCCTTTACAGCGGGGTGCAGGACTGAGGTGGGGGGGGACAGTGGGGGAGGGGAAGAGGAGCAGTGGTGCTGAGAGGGAACCCTTTAAACCACCTTGGGCCTGTGGAAAGCTGGGGGCAGAGCAGGAGCTAAGAGAATCCCTTCAGGTGTCTCTGACCCTTCAGAGTGACTCTGGGACCATTTTCAAATTCATTTTTGTTCCCCACAAAATATCTTGTACATTTTAGGTGCTTAATAAGTATTTGTTTATTGACTTTTGCTTACTGCTCAGATACAAGAGATATTACAGGTAGTATTCAAATAGAACATGAAAACGTATTAATGAGAAAAAGAAACAGTACCTGTAACCCAACCGTTTTATGACTACACCAGCAATACTAAAGACATATATAGTGTAGCACTGTTTTTTGTTGTTGTCTTCCTTCATTTAGTAAGCATTAGAAAGAGGCAAGATTTTTCTCTCTCTTTCCTATTACAATGCCATCTACTGCGGCCACCTGATTTCTACATAATACAAGAAAAGGGACAAATGATACTATCTTTGTCATTATTCTGGGAGACTGGTGACAAATCGTAGCATGGTGGTCCCACCTTGTGAACTGGTTGAATCAGAAATTTCCATCAAAGCAGAGGATTGTCACAGGTGAGTTTTTTAAGGTGATAGAAGTAGAGGAAAAGTGGAATGAGCAGGGATTAACACTGAATATGTGCCCAGGGCTGGTTAGTATTTTACATGTATTATTTTATTTCATTCTTGTATAACCTTATGAGGTAGGTATTCTTTTCTGGAGAAGTTCAACATAGAAAATGACATGTGAAGTACTGCACAGGGGTAGTAAGTAGACTGGGGTCCCAGTCTCCCATCTCCTATGAGGCCCTCCAAGGTGGCACTCAACTCCTTGGCAATTTTACCCTGGTTCTCCTTCAAGCCGTCTGCCTTGCAGGTCTAGAAACTTGCTTTGTTGGCTCACCCAGCATGGCCCCATTTCTCAGAGGTAAGAAACGTGTTATCAAACTGAGGAGACTGATGTATATTGAGATGGATGTATAATGAGATAGTTGTCATGGGTACAAGAATATTTGCTGTAAGCAAAACTACATGGGAGGAAAGATATATTCTGAAGGTTGCTGGGTGAGAAGGGAATGAAAATGAAAGGAACTATATCTAAATGGATGGCAACGCTATTGAAGTAGGAACGCTTGCAACAAGAAGAGCTTGACAATACTCCTCTCTATACGTTAGGAATCATCTAGGTATTCGGGTTGGACCACTTGAAACCATTAGCTAAGATTTCCTCTCCTCCCTGGATGGTGCCAGTACTTACTTCTGTGATCCTCCTTTCTACTATGCTTCCAATGAGCACCAAATCCTGTTCTTATTTTCCTTGTATAGATATATATTTATACATCCTTATATATTAATACATTTGGTCAGGTTACAGAAGAGTCTTGCTTTTTAAGCAGTTATTTGGTCTCATGTTGAGGAAGTGGTTTTTAACCTTTATGGAGTCATAAACTCCTTTAAGAATGTTTTGAAAGATAAGGAGTTTCTCTCCAGAAAAAGCCATGTACACAAATACAAATATATATTATTTCCAGAATTCTAGAAACTCATACTTGAATCCAAGATTTAAAATCATTGCTTAAGATAAATGTGCATATTCTTGCTCTGATCCATTACATATTGATAAAGGGTAATACTCAGAGTCCATGACACCTATGATCCTTATGAATTGGTATCAATTCCATTTCATAAATAAGAAAACAGAAGCTCAGGAAGGTTCAGTGACTTGCTCCAAGGCCAGCCAGTAAAGGACAGAATAAGAAATTTATCAATGTCTACAGTAGGTATAAGACTACCTTCAATTTTAAAAATTACTCTTTATAAATGAAAATTTCATCTCCAGTTCAAAAAAAAATCAAAAAGGAGTCAGTTGAGAAATAGGGAAATGGGTATAACTTTTGAGCCTTTAAAGATGGCCAAAACTTTCTTTTAATTAGTAAAGACATGGATTAATTTACCACTATCCCCATTTTACTGAAGGGTAGAAATTACCTGAGGTTACACAACTTGCTCAAGTTTTCTTAGCTACAAGTGATGGAACTAAATTTGAACAGGAAGCTGTGTTCCAGAGGCTTTGCTATTATCTACCCTATGTAACATCTGGCCACAGCCTCAGCAACCACTGGCTTCATCCATCTCTATTGGCAACATCTCAAAGTAAAGTTGCCAATGGCAGTCAAATAACATACTTTAAGCACACTTGAGGATTATTATCTTGAAGGAACTCTGAACCTTCAAGTTCAAGAGGGTCAGAGTCCAGGGTAACCTTCAGATGATGGGAAGCATGAGATGCATACGTTTTCCCTCAGTATTTCAAAAACATGTGAAATGGTTTATATTTTACTTCCATCTCTGCATTTTCCTTTTGTGTTGTGTTATATTTCATTAGGCAACAAAGGTTTCTCTTTTTCCTCTCCTGGTAATAAGTAGTGATTAATCACAATCACCCGTTACACTTAATTTAGCATTCATTCCATGAAAAGATTTTCCACATGCTCCAAGGTGAAATCTACAATTTTTTTTTTTTTTTTTTTTTTTGCAGTACGCGGGCCTCTCATTGTTGCCGGCCTCTCCTGTTGCGGAGCACAGGCTCCGGACGCGCAGGCTCAACAGACATGGCTCACGGGCCCAGCCGCTCCGTGGCATGTGGGATCTTCCCGGACCGGGGCACGAACCCATGTCCACTGTATCAGCAGGCGGACTCTCAACCACTGCGCCACCAGGGAAGCCCTGAAATCTACATTTAATTACATTTAATGTAATGCCGTATGTATTACATTTTTTTTCCCAATATGAAAACCATTTTCGAGCATTTAGACTGCTAAATAATCATTCCTTTTATGAGACTAGCTCTAAAGGTACATATAAATTTTGGAATCTATAGTATTACTTAGCAATTTTAGTGCTTTGCTTTTTGCAGCCAATCATGGAAGACATACTTTTATAGCTTTCTCTGCAGAGTCATCTTAATTATAGGGAAATTCCTTTATAAATGGCTATCCATTTACAGTGCTTCAGCTGGAATCTAACATTGGTTTTATTGGAAATGATGAAAAATCAGTCTTCCCGGGACACAGACTTAAGAATTACGATTGGAAGTGAACCATGTTCTTTTAGCTTTATGAATATTTTAAATACCCTATTATTTCCTCCTAAACAGTTTATCCCAAGGAGGTTTAGTAAAGCAAAAACCTTTTAGATTCTAGAAAATTTTTCAAGGGGAAAGGAGTCATACCAGTTATGTGATTCAAACCACACATTTAACTAATAAATAAGATGAGTTTCACCCAACTCACAGAAATAGGGAGCAAGCCTGGATTAGAAGTTCTATCTATGGGCTGCCATTGTACCCTTTCAGCCTCACTCTGCTTTGAATGTTATACCCTTCTTCTTTTGTTTTGCAAATAGCTCACGTGGCTGGGAGTGTGTTCTGGCCCTGATGACAGGAACTTCTTTGAGGCTCTCATCATAGCATTCCTGACAACCTGGCGCCATGTTATATATTCACTTGGCTATTGTCTTTCTCCTAGAAAGAATGTAAGTTCCATGAGGACAAAGAATCTGTGGTCTCTAATGGTGTCTGGTATATAGTAGGATTCAATAAATACCTGATAAAGGAAGTTGTGAATATAGCCTTACATTTCTCCCATAATTTATATTGTATTCCCTAAAATATCTGTTTGCTTTACCTAGAAATAAAAAAAAAAACTTAATATCCTCAAGGTACAATACTTCTTAAATAAGAAGTCATAGAAGCAAAAAACGATAAATTGTGCTACACTAAAATTAAGGACTTCTATTCAACAAAAAGCTACCACAAAGAGATTGTCAATACAAGTCTACAAACAAGGAGAAGAAAATTGCCACACATATAAGCAACAAAGAATTAGTACCCTAGAATACACAAATACTTCTCAAATTCAATAAGGAAAATAAATACAAGTTACGCATTAGAAAAATAAAATGGTGAAAGATAGGAGCATACATTTTAAAGAAAAGAAAACACACATGGCTAATAATGGCCAATAATGACCAATAAAAATAAGATCAATATTCAACCTCTTTAGTAATCAGGGAAATGAAAATTAAAAACCTCAATAATATATACTCAAAAAAAACCCCTGAAAGCAGAGACTCAAACAATACGCCCATTTTTGTACATTTATTTGTTTATCAATGTCCATAGCAGCATTACTCACAACAGCCAAAAGGTGGCAGCAATCTGTGTCCATGGACAGAGGAGTGGATAAACAAATTGTATTTTGATGACAAATGGAATACTAACAATGGAATATTATTTGGCCTTTAAAAAGAAGGAAATTTTGACACATGCTACAACATAGATAAACCTTGAAGATATTGTGCTAAGTGAAAATAGGTCAAGCACAAAAAGACAAATATTGTATGATTTTACTATGTGAGGTACATAGTCAAATCCAGAGAAACAGAAATAGAACGAAGATAGCCAGGGGTTGGCAGAAGTGGGGGATGGGAAATTATTGTTCAATGGGTATGAAGTTTCAGTTTGAGAAGATGAAAATAGTTCTGGAAATGAACTGCGGTAATGGTTGAACAACAATATGAATGTACTTAATGCTACTGAACTGTACCCTTAAAAATGATTAAAGTGGTAAATTTTATGTTATATATGTTTTACCACAAAAAAAGAAACCACAATGAGATATCAATTTATTACACTAGACTGACAAAAAAGATAAAAACCAGAACTTCTGACAATAGCAAGTGTTTATAATTGCTATAGACTAAAATGCATACCCCTATAAATTCAAATGTTGAAGCCCTGAGCCCCCCCAGCCCCCCATCATGTGACTGTATTGGAGACAGGCCTGTAAGGAGGAGATTAAAGTTAAATGAACTCATAAGTGTAGAGTCCTGATCCAACAGAACTGGTGTCCTTATTAAAGAGGAAGAGACATCAGAAAGCTTGCTCTCTCTCTCCACCCTTAAGGATACAGTGAGAAGGCTGCAGTCTGCAAGTCAGAAAGAGAGGCCTCTTCAGAACCTGAACCCTGCTGGAACCTTGATCTTGGTCTTTCCAGTCTCCAGAACAGTGATAAAATAAATTTCGGTTGTTTAAGCCAGCCGGCCTATGATATTTTGTTATGGCAGCCCAAGCAGACTAAGACAGTAATAATGGAGCAGTGGGAGCTCATATGCTACTGATAAGAGCAGACACAGGGACGGTCTGGCCAGGTCTAGGTGTACACTCATAACCCGGTGACTCCATTGCCTGGGGTGCACTCCAGAGAAATTCCAGCATGTGTGCAAGATAAGATAAAAACATGGAAGTTAACTGGGACAGCTTTTGTATTAGGAAAATCTGGAAATAACCAGAATGGACACTGAAAGGAGGAAAGAAAATATACATAAAATAGGTGAATAATAAGTTGAAAAACACAGGATAATATTACATCTAGGAAGACAAAGAACAACACATCCTTCAGGGGAGTACAGGGGCTTCACATGGTCACTAATATTCTATATTTTAAGCTGGGTGGTGGGCATGTGGATGTCCTATTATTATTATTCTTTAAAACATAAATATCCCCTCTGCATACTCATACTTTACATACATAGACTATTTAATAACAATTAAATAAATGAAATTAATGACAATATGCAATATCCAAAGCATAGAGCTTAACTATCTTTCATCCATTTTGGTCCAAAATTTTTGTTAAAAATTTTTATGTCTCTCCCCTTGCTATGTTCTTATACTGTTTGTTTTTTTTTTTTTTAATTTACAAAAAATGGTACAGAGCTTAAAAAAGTAATTTTACTCAATTTAAAGATCTCAACTTTTCATTTTCTCCATTAAAATACTGAGTCCCCTGGGAACCAATTTGCCATGAAGAAAGCGAAATCCTCCACTGATCTCAAATTGTTATACAATTTCCCAGCATGTCTACAATGTGATAACGCAGGCGAGAAATGGAAGATCATAAATAAATACAGTATAAAACTTCAAGTTTCAGGGCATAACTGGGACAGATAAGTAAGCAAGCACAGCTCTGATATAATAAATTACTTGAACTGGTTAAAAGAGTGGGCTACACACATCACAATTTTACCGGGGGGGCTGCAAAATCCAGGTGCACTGTGAACAGTATAAAAATTGCTTGTATGCTGCTAACCAAGACTCCACGCCACATACGTAAAGCCCGAGGGCCATTCAGATACATGCCACAGGCCTACATACACAAACAACAAGAGCAGCCTCTTCCCCTTGGTGTGAGAATGTCATTGCCCATGTGAAAACAGAGTTATTTTTGTTATGGCTGGAGCTGGGAGTGATGTTAAGATGTGAGAAAGTGAGAACCAAGAGTTAAAAAAACAACATCAGAATCACTAAGAAACGTCGTATTTTACATTTTCTTCCACCAGGGTAGACAAATTGTACTGGGTACACTGAAAACGTTGACACGTGAGTATTTAGTTCACATGTATCATTTTAATCCTCAATACATCACCCTTGATAGGTATTACTTTTCCTATTTTATATATGGAGGGAGGGAGGGAGGAAGGGCTGTGGGAGGGAGAGAGAAGGAGAAAGAGAGACAGAGAGAGAGAGACAGAGAGAGACAGAGAGAGAGAAAGAGACAGAGAGAGACAGAGAGGGAGAGAACCTTCCCAGAGAGTGGGCAATGGAATCCAAACCTAGTTCGTCTCACTCAAAGTTCAGTATTTTTGGCCATTATACTGTTTCCTTATGACTGCCTTAAAATATAATTTTTTTAAATGACAGCAAAAATAATTAACAAGTCAAGAGTTAATTAGCCAGGTTCTTAGCTTTTCCCTCAACTTTACGGCTTTTCCTATCTTCTGGGCTATTCCTGCTCATCAATTGGTTCTTTCTAAGATGAACCAAGGAAATAAAATATGAAAACTGTCTATCAATTTAGGCCCTTCTTAAAGAGGATCGCCCACATTTCTGTGCCATACCTGGTATGTGCTAGAGTGGGCTGAGGATAAGTGCATCTAGTAGATACAGTCACATTTCCCCCTCCTCTTAGACAAATACAGCTTTATCTGACACATTCAGGTAGGAATCCTTTAGGGTTGTCTGTCAGTTTAGTTCGGTTCACTTAACTATGCCAGACTCTGTGGAAACAGTAATAACCGAGACAGTGTTGATGCCTCACAGAACTAACTCAGAAACAGACACATAAAGGCAGACGCAGTAAGAAGATCTGCACAGGTGTTACCACCACTCAGGAGCACCAGCTGGTGGCGGCTGAGAAAACTGCGAAACATGTGAGGTGAGTCTTACATGTTAACATGTGAGGTGAGTCTTACATGCGAAACATGTGAGGTGAGTCTTACATGTTAACATGTGAGGTGAGTCTTACATGCGAAACATGTGAGGTGAGTCTTACATGCGAAACATGTGAGGTGACTCTTACATGAGAAACATGTGAGGTGAGTCTCACATGTTAACATGTGAGGTGAGTCTTACAAGATGAGCCTAAATGAGTCCCACTGAGTGAACAGGTGGTGGGCGAAGGTCTCTGACAGGTTGGCCCAAAGAAATCATCAGTTGACTAAAAACAGAACTACCATACGACCCAGCAATCCCACTACTGGGCATATACCCTGAGAAAACCATAATTCAAAAAGAGTCATGTACCACAGTGTTCACTGCAGCTCTATTTACAATTGCCAGGACATGGAAGCAACCTAAGTGTCCATCAACAGATGAGTGGATAAAGAAGATGTGGCACATATATACAGTGGAATATTACTCAGCCATACAAAGGAACGAAACTGAGTTATTTGTAGTGAGGTGGATGGACCTAGAGTCTGTCATACAGAGTGAAGTAAGTCAGAAAGAGAAAAACAAATACCATATGCTAACATATATATATGGAATCTAAAAAAAAAATGGTTCTGAAGAACTTAGGGACAGGACAGGAATAAAGATGCAGACGTAGAGAATGGACTTGAGGACATGGGGAGGGGGAAGGGTAAGCTGGGATGAAGTGAGAGAATGGCATGGACATATATACACTACCAAATGTAAAATAGATGGCTAGTGGGAAGCAGCTGCATAGCACAGGGAGATCAGCTAGGAGCTTTTTGACCACCAAAAGGGGTGGGATAGGGAGGGTGAGAGGAAGACGCAAGAGGGAGGGGATCTGGGGATATATGTATACATATAGCTAATTCACTTAGTTATACAGCAAAAACTAACACACCATTGTAAAGCAATTATACTCCATAAAGATGTTAAAAAAAAAGACAAAAGTAACCAAAAAAAAAAGGAATCATCAGTTGAGAATTTCGTAAAGACCTGAAAGGATTCCCAAAGGTGTTAATGTCATGGGCCAACTCTCTCTCTTACTTCGGACATAACTTAGAAGGTTCGCAGTGTACCAGTCCCTGGCACTGTGCAGATCACGCTCAGGTTGATCTGATGAAGGGGAAACAAGTGGTACCACTCTCTATTCTGAATAAGAAAATCATAAATTAAGCAACATAAAGATGCAAAAGGGGAGGGCAATAGTTTCTATAATGGCCATATTGTCAGTAGAATGGGTATAGCCTAAAATTGAAGAAAAAAGCTCATGGAGTCACAGACAATACACAATATGACCATAGCGGCAATGCTTCATCCACCACTTCATTCTTCAACCAGAGGTGACTGTGCACCCTCAGTGCCAGGATACAAGGGGGGATATGACAATGGTAGACAAGACTTCGAGCTTAGAGGGCCTCGTCCATCTAGTGCGGGAGACCAGGCAGAGAACAGGGTCTGACAAAACAGCGTTCAACACCGCCCTGGGGACACTGCAGGTGCTAAGGGAAAACACAACAGGAGCAACTAAACTGGACTTTAGGGGGAGAGGGAGAAAAGTGACATCTAAACTGAGGGTAGAAAGAAGAGTTTGCCACAAGAAGGGGAGGAGGAGGGCGAGGAGAGAACTCCAGTGAGAGGAAACAGCATGCGAAAGGCCCAGAGGCAAGACATAGCGAGGTAGGTCAGAATGGAGCGAGCAGCGCAGTGGGAGGGCAAGTGTGCGCGAGTGCGTGTGTGTGATATGTGTGTAGTGTGTGTATGGTGTGTGGTGTGTATATGTAGGGTGGGGTGTGTGTGTATATGGTGTGGTGGTGGTGTGTGTGTGTGTGTGTGTGTGTGTGGTGTGTGTGTGTATATGTTGTGTGGTATGCGTGTGTACATGCTGTGGTGGTGTGTATGTGTATATGGTGTGGTGGTGGTGGTGTGTGTGTGTGTGTTGTGTGGTGTGTACATGGTGTGGTGGTGTGTATGTGGTGTGGTGGTGGTGGTGGTGGTGGTGGTGGTGGTGGGTGTGTGTGTGTGTGTGTGTGTGTGTGTGTGTATGGAGTGTGGTGGCATCAGAGATGAGAAACTGAAGCTAGATTGTTAAGCAGGAGCCAGATCACAAAAGGCCTTGAGACCACATTAGGGGGTTGAGCCTTATTTCCAGGCCAGGGAGGAGTGGTTACAGCACCTGCAGCACACACATGACAGAAGCAGATCTGTGATTTAGAAGATCTCTCTAGATGCAGAGTGCAGAACAGCCTTGGGGGGACCAGGCAAGGCCTGGGGGGGCGGTTAGGAATCTAATCCAAGTAATCCAAAAACCAGCATTTGGAAATTGTGAAGGATGATTTTGAAGTCCACTTGGAAGAATGAATGAATGAGAACAGGCATGGCTCCTTCTAAGCCCTCCACCTTCTGTCCTAGTCAAGACACAATCTATTTTAAAACTACTGTAATTAAAATAGAGTGATAACAGTGTAGAAGTGGTATAGACAGATGAGTGGGACAAAAAGTCAAGAAATAAGCCCAAGTATTTATGGAAATTTAGGTTATGATAAAGGTGGCAAGTGGAACTGTTTTAAAAAATAATTAGGCTTTCACCATACCTAACAACAAAACAGATTCTAGGTAAAGTAAAGATTTAAAAGTACAGAATAGAAAACAGGTAAAAATCATTACTTAGGCAATTCACAAAAGAAGAAAAGCAAATGCTAAAAAAACATAGATACCAATTTTTACCCAGCAGATTGGCAATGATTTAAAAAGTTCATAATATCCATGGGCAGTGAGATTACAGGGGAATAAGGATGCTTCTACTCTACTGGTGAGAATGTATAAAATTGGTATGTCCTTTCTGGAAGACAATTTAACAACATAAAACAAATCCTTGAAAATGTTATGCCATTTGACCGAGAAACTCTATTGCTAAGAATTTATCCTGAGGAAATAACTGAATAGACACCCAAACATATATGAACAATGGTGGCAATTGGGACATTTTGAATAGTAAAGATATTAATGATAACTAAAGTGTCATGAGACAGTGAAGTACTGTAGAGCCATTTAATGTAAAGATAAAGAATTATTTTAGTGACGTGAAAAGATATTCACAATACATTGGCAAGTGAATAAACAAGGTTGTGGTACAGTGTGTATTATTACAACTCTATTATATATTTGTATATAAAAAGAGGAAATTTACATAGAACAATTAACAGTCGTCTTCTCTGGTATTGCGATTATGGTTGGTTTTTGTTTTCTTCTTAGGTGTTTTATGAAATTTTCTTGCCAAAAGTATATATTACTTTTATAATCGTAAAAAAGTACAAACTCTATTTGCCTTTACAAAGAAGTGTCAAGAATAGCACTGGGGCTTCCCTGGTGGCGCAGTGGTTGAGAGTCCGCCTGCCGATGCAGGGGACACGGGTTGGTGCCCCGGTCCGGGAAGATCCCACATGCCGCGGAGCGGCTGGGCCCGTGGGCCGTGGCCGCTGAGCCTGCGCGTCCGGAGCCTGTGCTCCGCAGCGGGAGAGGCCACGACAGTGAGAGGCCCCCGTACCGCAAAAAAAAAAAAAAAAAAGAATAGCACTGATAGTGGAGTTAATAACTCAGATGGAAAGAGCAAGTGCCTGCGTCACATTCCAAGCCACTGACAAGTGACAGCTAGAAAGTCTCTTCTCTCTGGATTCAAGGAGAAAAACTGACACAGAAAAACTTTCTACCACCGAACCTCAAAAGAAGAATGAAAATCCCTGCCATGAAAACCAGTAGCATTACTGAATAAATTACAACGTATTTTGCTCTTCAATTGCAGAGATAATGCAGACACTCAAACCACACTTTCAGATGCAATCCCCATATCATGGCTGCCCATTTATCAAACTGTGTCAAATACCACAAACAGTACAGCTTAGCTTTGAGGAATATGCTTTTCTCTTGTGTGGGACTGTGTCATATTCGTACGAATCCTCATGTTTCTCTGTTTTTTCACTTAGGAAACAATAAGAAGTTGTTTCATGTACTCTAACTTTGCCTATCAAGCACTAATACGGTAAATGTCTTTTTCATAATAATCTAAGACCAAAACCAATAAATACCACCTTACTTTTGTAAAGCAGTTTTCCAATATTCGTTTCTGCACACAACCTGTAGTCTCAAAAAGACCATGTTTAGTGGAGGAGCAGGCATTTTTAATATTATTATCATTATTATTATCCCTACTTCTATAGAAAAGAGAAGTTACGATTAGAGTTTATTTTCCCAAGAGTTTCGCAGTCAATCAGCCACACCCAGTACTGCTTTCATGGTGGTATTTTTTTCAGCTTCTAATATGAATGATGCTTTTTCAATGAGTAATACTGGAGTTGACCAATTTTATTTTTCTGCCATCTACATAATATAATAATTTAATAATTATGGAGATGTCAAGTTTGGTCTCCTCATCTTATTGACAAAGAAAACTAAAGCACAGGGAGAGTAAGCGACTCTCCTTACATCTTAAGCATCATTAGCGGGATGGGAACCAGACCTCAGTCCCCATCCTCTATTACAAGTGCTCGCTGTGCTAGAGAGAGAGCCTGAGCAACCCCCCAGCCATAGCAATTTACAGACTGTTGTCCCACACACTTAGTTCCCACAATCACCGTGTGAGGTATGATTATATGATGATGATGATGAATATTATTCTCATTTTATAAAGGGGTAACTGTCACTTGGAGAATTTAAGTGACTCGGTAACACTTTCAGTCACAAAGCCCAAGGCTTTATACCGGGACCAGAACTTTTTCACTCTGAAATCAAGACTGGGATGTGTTTTCTCTAACTCTCAATTCAAAGGAATCCACTGCTGAAAAAGTCTTGGAAACTTAAAATTAAATAGCAATCTGATAAAAAGATTCACGAACTGTTAAGACAATTATTTCCCAAGGAAAAAACTCTTTTATCTCATATATCTTTTCAAAGCAACGGCTTCCTACAGATAATTAAAAACTGAACTCAGAGAATAATGAAAGCTTACCCTTGTTTAGTTTAGCAAGAAATTCAAGAGGGCCCTGATCCAGGTTAACCTTTGTATCATTAATTTCAGGAAGCTCACAGCTTAAATGAAAATCGTCAGTGTAAGCTTCTAGGGCTCCGGAGGCAAAGGAATATGGCTTTTCTTTGTATTGGATGGAACCATCAATATTAAAGGAGATGCTGTTGAGGATTAAAGATGCTGGAACAGAAGGTTCAGAAGTGCTAAAGTGACGTTTCTTAACTGACTTTGCCATGGCTTTCTCAAAATGGGCTGCAAGGTTCATTCATTGTCCAAAAAACTCTAAACATGTAAAGGTACACATGATTTCAGTTAATATAGGTAATGGATGATAATACTCACAAAATCCTTACTAATCTTCATATCCTATACATTTGCTTTTTTACAAATGAAATTACTTTTTATTCCCCTTTGTGTTTTATGTATTGCACTCTCAAGCAATGTTTGTTGACTGACAGTTTCACTGCTATGGCCACAACTGTAAACTGTGCTTTAGAAACATATTAGGGAACTAAGAATAGAAGCCTTGTCGGGTAAAGCAGAAAACTGAGGGGCTGCCTTCCTTTGTCTTTAGGTTTCCTCAATTGAATAAGTAGTTCTGGAATCTCGAGATATTTTTATTTGCTGCATGAAGATAGGATAAGCCTTCAGAATCATGTCAGTTTTCATTCCCTACGCCTGTTCCCACCTCATTGATGGGGCAGGGAAAGCCCCATGTGAAGACAAGAAGACAGCAACAGGCGACCCCAGCACAACAGTGATGGCAAACTCTCCACATTAACTACTAAAAACAGGCAATACAGTGTCTTCCTTTTCAAAATGAGAATATGGTGACACATGGAGATCAAGTAACTTGTCCAAAGCTATAGAGCAGGGAAACAACAGCCAAGGTTGAACCTCAGTGGTCGGATTCCAAGCTTGAACTTAACCACTGCACTAGACCATCACCCCACATGTGCTGGAACGGCCCATGTAACCGGTGATTTCTTTAATGTCAGCCACATCTAATGTGCCAGCAAGGTCTACCAAGGGTAGACTTTAGGCACTCGGGTGCCTAAATTCTGTGGTCTCTTATTTCTCTAAAATGCTTACAGTATATACTGTGTGCAATGGAAAATGCCAGTTATTGGATAATAATATATGTGCAAGTGTCAAAGAGAGAGTACTCACTTTTTTGGTCTTTGAAATCCAAGTGGATATGCTGAATTTTCAGAATGTTACGTTATGTGACATCATAATATACCTGCAGTTTTCATCGGTGTAATGTTTTTTAGTTTCCTCTAATGTAATGGAGTTATACAGAAGCCTTTGACAACCAGAAGAAAACTATGGACCATCTTCCCACAAAAATGTATGTTAGCAGACACAAATGCAATGGGTTCTAAGATTCCTGAAGCTCATGCATGGCCTCCCGTGAACCCTAAATTAAGAGCTTTCATCTAAAGAAAGTGATAGGTGAGGGAAGAAAGGAAGGGAAAGAAGGATAGCTAGGAAAAGAATGATTAGAAGATCCTTACTAGGGATGGAACAAACACCTGGTATCGCACATTCTTGGAGATATGATGATAATATATCTTTTGAATTTAAAGGTACAGCTCAGAAGGGACTTTCTTTGTAAACCACGGCCATGATCAACTTCCTCTTCTCCTCCTCTGGATCTCCTCCTCAGTATGAATTAGTTACCATTACAGACAATGGGCTTTAGAATAAGGGAGATGTGTGTTAATCTCAGTTCTACCCTTTACTAGCTGTATGCCTCCATCCCCTCCCTCAATGGTGATTTCCCCATTTTAAATTCTGCTTAATAATACTTAGCTCCTGGGGTGGCTGTGTTTGATATTCTGCTGTTTTGCACTGGGACGGCCCTATCAGGGGTAACATGTTGAAATACTTTGAAAACAGCTGGAAAAAGCTGCTGCCCTTGACTTTCACCCATACCTCTCAACACACACCACAGCACCTTCTAGCTACTCCAGCTCTAGCCCTCTTCACCCAGAAGCCCTCAGACCGTCCCATGATCCGGCAATGTAAGAGCTACTGCCTGGCTCTGCAGGACTCTGCTCCATGCTATGGTCGATGCCCAATCTATTTGGTTAGTGTCTGGACACACAGATTTTTTTAAAATTTTATTTATTTATTTTTGGCTGCATCGGGTCTTCATTGCTGCACGCGGTCTTTCTTTAGTTGCGGTGAGTGGGGGCCACTCTTCGTTGTGGTGCGTGGGCTTCTCATTGCAGTGGCTTCTCTTGTTGAGGAGCACGGGCTCTAGGTGCGCAGGCTTCAGTAGTTGTGGCTCACAGGCTCAGTAGTTGTGGCTCGCGGGCTCTAGAGCGCAGGCTCAGTAGTTGCTCTGCAGCATGTGGGATCTTCCCGGACCAGGGCTCAAACCCATGTCCGCTGCATTAGCAGGAGGATTCTTAACCACTGAGCCACCAGGGAAGCCCTGGGCATACAGATTGTTAAATGTTTTGAATAGATCCCTGAGAAGCTGTGGTATGCAGCAAGTGTGCGTGTTTTTCCTTGCCTCATCCTTGGTGCTTTGCCTCATATTCATCATGGTTTGACCTATATGATAGCTGAGTATGTGTCTTTTTCCCTCTCTAAGTTCAAGCAAAATAAGGAATGGTATTTCTGGTCTTCCAGCCCATGGCAGCTGCCCGATAGATGTTTGTTGAATTGAATTTCAGCCAAAATGTCTCTTTCACTGTAGAGCATTCCTGGGTGATTACTGCAGTCGTTAAAATGCTCTGAAAGATGGAGCCCTTTGGGTTTATTAGTAGCTGCTGAGATGCAATAAAACAGGTGAATAGAATAATGTAAAGTCAAGGATTTAATGAGAGAAGGGCTGAATGCATGGAGAGCAAGAAGTTGATGAGAGAGTCGGTAAGATTATCTCCCATGTTGGTTATATTTTGGAGGTTCACTTATGGCAAATCTTTAGCCCCAGACTGTCCAATGTGCATCCACAGCTCAAAGTCCAGTTTCAACTGGACATTTAAAGGCATTTTCTGTATCACCTAAGTGCATGAATAACACTGTAGAGGAAGCTTGATAACTAAATATTGCTAAAACAATATAGAGGAAAAAAATCAATGTGTAAAATATGTCGATGATCCTAATAAGTGAACACTATAAGTTTGAGTTTATTTTGTAAATTCCATTTTATCAAACACATGGCAATGTGCCAATTCATTCTCTTGGTTTCTCATCATTATAGACTCATGGAGGCTAAGAAGCAAAGAAAGGGATGATCACTCTTGCAGTTTAAAAAGCAAGAATACCATATGCAATAACTAAGAAAAGAAAAAAGAATCAATACATTTCCTAACCATAAATCAAATAAAATGCAGACTGTTTGGACATTTCCCCTGGCAATTTCATGTTTGAAGTTGGTCTGGCTTGATTCTCTTCGATAGTATTTAAAAAATGTATTCAATCTATAAAATCCATCTACCAGCAGGCAACCAATACTTGAAGAACAGAGAGGATTATACAGGTAAGAGGAGTAGAGAGAGTCATCAGCTCTGTCTCCCTTATCACCTTAGGTTAAAGCAGACTCAGTCAAAGTAGCTGAGTCCCTCAAGCCTGGACAGAGAGAAAGGTCCAGAGATTTGCACAAAGTTCAGTTTCCCTCTCTCATTCAACTCAATTAAACACACAATTATTGACCACCGATGTGCAAGGAGCCACGTTTAGCACTGGATAGGGATACAGTGATGGGCTAGACATTATCTCCCTCACAAGGAGCTTGAAGTCCAGCAGGAAAGATAAAAGCAGCATATAGATGAGTATAATCCAAGGAAGGGCGTGCTAAACGTCATCGAGTGCCCCCAAGGGTGGCTGGAACACAGAGAAGAGAGAAATTACTTCTGTTTCGTAGAATTGGGGAAAGTTTCATTTTCAGACAGAGTATTTAAAACCAGGACTTGCAAAAGAAGTAGGTTTCAGGCCCATGCAAATGAGGAAAATGGATATGCCAGGAAGAAGGAACAACATAATCAAAGACATTGAAATAGAAAATCTGCATACATAATTTAGACGGAGGAATATATCCGAATTTCTTGCGTTGTCAGGTAGTGACAGAAAAGGCTGGAAATACTCTATTCCATACCGTATAGAGCAAAATGGTGACTTTTAGGGCTAAGTATTATATCTAGTTTAAAGAAGAGGAAAACTGAGCCTTAGAAGGCTTTTAGAGTGCTCTAAGGGAATACATGTAGTGAGTGATAGATGTGAGACTTAAAGCTTCAGAGCTCATATTCCTTCCATCACATCCCAGTGTCCTTTCCCTGCCTGTCTTTCCCCAACATCTGAATGAACAAGCACAGACCTTCCTGGCCACTCCTTTCCTGCACCCCATGGTGTTCAGCTCCACACCCAAGTGAGAATACCCTGCTCCACCCACCCATGCAGCAACTAGAAATCTGTACCCCAGTTTAAGTCATTCATAGACTAATGCTTTTACAAGTCTGCTTGGGTCATCTGGCCAATGGGATACCTCACTGGCCAAGGTCCAAATATGTGTCTCAAGATGATGAGGGAGATAAGAAGCAACAGGACAGAAATATGCCTTAATCTTGCAGGTTTCCTCCAAGAAATTTAGTAATCAAAGCATATTTTACTAGAGAGATATTATCATATCCATTGTCAGTTTGCTTCGGAGGAAACTTTGAGCCCTCAAAGATCAAGTGATGAACATGCTATGTTTTAGAATATGAATTTTAGTAAAAGACAGTCAGAGAGATGCAACTTAAGTTTTCTCAGTAGCAAGAAGCTAATGGAAATACTTCAAACGTTATCTCAGTTGCCAGGCACTGTGACAAGTAATACCTTCTTTGAAGGATAGTTTACACATACGGGTCACTATTATTACCTATTCAGAGCTTAGACCACAGACTGATTTTAATTATTAAGGAAGAATTCCACAAGAAACCAATGTTTGAAACACATAGGACATTACAGATCAAAGATACTCTGAGATTTGTCTGCTAGCAATTTGGTACATGGTATGTAATGAACACCAACATATACTGGTGTGCCTCTTGGGACTTATAGTTTTGGGCAGATAATATTTTAGAGTAACAGATTACTGCAGTTTGCGTAACATTCTTTTACAAACCCAACTGGCAAGCCCCTATACACTTGAGGATTAAATGCCTTCCGCAAACTCCTCCTTCACATTGATTCAACAAGTATTTAATGTAAATGTAGGAAGGTGGTACAGAGTGGAGGTCAGGAGTCAGGCTCTGGTACCACACAGACCAATTTCAAATCTAGCTGCATGACTTTGGGCAAAATACTTAACTTCTCTGTCCCTAAACTTCCTCATCTCTAAAATATGGTAATAATACCCGATTCACAGCACTGTTATAGGGATTAAAGGGGATAATATGGGTAATGCTTAGAACGATACCTAATTCCATGGAAAGTGCTCGGGAAACATAGTTAGCAGTTATTTTTATTATTGCCTAGTATGTGTTAGTATATATTACCTACATGTGTTAGGTGCTCCTGCTACTGCTAGAACATTCATTTCCCATCAGGATGCATATACTTTGTGGCTTTATCGGATTCCACTTTGCCCAGATAAGCAGTGGCGTAGCAACTCTGGAATATTAAGCACCAAAATAAGAAACCTAGAATTTCACTCAGTGTATCCATTAATCTCCTTAAATCCACAATCCATAGATGTAAGGATTATCCTAAAGCAGGACGATACTTAACTCATTTCACATCCTACAATCTTCTGTAGAGCCCAGGAAAGTCAGAGGCTGGAGGAGAGGCATCAGCAAAATTTAAATTATTTCCTAAACCTTAAGCTTTAAGAGCTATTGTGTTCTGCTCTAGGGACTGTTTTCCTCCCTACATCACTTAGCTCCCCCCCACCTCATTTTCAAATTCTCTTTATTTCCAAATCAGAATACTCACAATTACTGTTCTTTTTAAAAAGCACGGATATGAGTGCTTCAGCAAAAATAGCTGCCAATAGACTTTAAAAGATGTTATTCACTTTAATACACCATGACTAATTGGGGGAAACAGGAAACAAGCACATTAGGATTACATCTGCCGGCCTGTGACCATTCACTGGCACTCTGGCAACACATTAAGCAGAATCTCACAGTATTGGGTAATAAGCAAAAAAATTCCTTTGCTTGGTGGCAATCTCTATGGACATCATTTTAAGCAGGAGGGAGGGGAGCTTTTTACTCACTCACTCTAAACTAAATAATACCATCCATCACTTCTGAATACATTGTTTTTATTAAAGAAAAAGTATTGGAATCAGGACAGAAGCACATGGGGCTGCCAGATCCATTTCCCACTATAATGTGCATCGTATTTTAAGGGTTTTCTTAGCAGAGGTGGCATCTGGGAATTATTGTGGGAAAAATTAAAATACTAGGAAGCAAAAGGGGTACTGGGTAGTATGTTCAAACTGAATGATAGAGAAGTACTCTGCTTTCTGGGAAAGGTGAAAAATTTTCTTAATGCAAAGTCAAACAATATGAAACAGATCTTTATTCTACTACTCCAATATGCAAGTCCTATAGTGGAAGCTATGGAAGAAATCAAGGAAATACAGTTCTTTGCCTTCATGGATATTCTAATATAGCGGGAGAGAGAAAACATGAGTTTGAAAGTTAATTGACGTTGGGCAGTTAGTGTTGAGTTGTCCATGAGTAGAGTTAACAAGTGGAGCCTTTGCATAGGGGATGCCGGGAAAGCATCTCACCTGTGAGCTGGTGTCCATGCCCATGTGCTCTCCACACATATGCTTTCCCTTCTGGGACCAAAGCTGATTTTACTCGCCAGAAGTTTGGCTTTTCTTCTTAGAATGTGATGAAAGATTTCCACCCCAGAGATGCTTACTTGGGATTTTCTTTAGGGCCTATGTGTACCTTGCAAATAGTGGAAAGGAGCACATCAGGATTATGAAACAGGCTATAGTTTTCACCTCTAGTTTGCTTGATCTATAAAATACGAATGTCAGTTGTTTTACTTGAAAGATTCCAGAGGTAAATAAGGCTATCTTTAAAACATCCCACACTCGTGTATTTTAATTTGGTTGTTCTGTGATAAATCCTATTGTGCTTACAATTCTATTGTGCCAGAAAAGTTGTGGCTGACGGAGGCGCAATGGTAAGAGCTGAGTCTTTGGATTCCTTGACATTGATTTCTAGATCTCGGGCTCTCAGTTTCCACATACAATTTTCACAGGGTTTCTAAATTTAAAATGGCATAATAATTTTTAAAAAATCTCTTTCCCATAAGTATGAATATATAATTGATCTAATTACTACCCTCTTATAACCTTCCAAGCATCTGTTTGCCAAACACCAAATAGCTTAAACCAGACACTTTATAAACGTGAGGTACCCCTGTAAGCTGAACAGTGCACGTTCTCACAGAATATTTAGCCGTTTTATACTAGCCCACCTGTCTCCTGAAAGTATCACCTCGAATGAGTACTGATACCAATTTGGGAAATAAAATCAATGAATAATAACATCTCTGGATTAGCAATTCCTCCATTTATTAATCTAACGTAGTAGAACAGAAGCTTCATCCCAGTATTCCCTTTCTTCAGTGTCTTACACACAATTTAGCAGCTCAGCATTTATGTCACTGAGAGGATACAGAACTCAAGAAATTGTTGATCCACGCTAGACCTAAAGGAAGAAACTATTTGCTATAAGAACGTGGCAGATCTACCATAAACCCTATCCAAGAGAAGCATTCCTCTGGCTCATGCTGGACACATAGCAATGAAAATTTAAAGCAAAATTAAGGGGGCACAGCCACACTTAAAAACAAGGTAAGTTTCTCCGTGGACTGAATTTTGAGCTGAAATGTACACCACTGGGTAGAGACTGGAGTGGCCTACTGGCCTGAGGACTAGATACAGACTACAGTGATCTGATATACACAGGCTCAGAGAGAACAGGAACTAAAAGCCCTTCACTTGCACAAGTCAATGGATGCAGGATCACTACATGAAAGAGCAGCTGGGACGGCCAACCCTGTTAGCAAGCAGAGGCTGAAAATGCTGTGACAGCCGCCCAGGACTATAATCACTGCTTGACGGGGAAAGGGGGACAAAGCAGAGCTGCCAGGCACCCAACCTAGTTCTAGATTTAAACTCTCAGACTTAGGAAGAGAATTCCTAGCAGTCATAAGAAGACCTACTTCTCAATAGTTGACCCCAGAAGGACAGAAGGAGATAACTACAAACATTTGTGGCAAGGAGAGATGATCTTAAGGAAATGGAAAAAAAAAAACCCCAAATAACAACAAAAACCCAACAAAAAAAAACCAAACCAAAACTTCCACCTAAGATAAACTTGCAAAGAAAAGGCATAATAAAGTACTAAAGTGAACGCAATCAGTGCCCCAAATATAATAACAACAACATATAGGTCAAGTTCTATAGAAGAGGTAGAACGTGAACCAGACTTACAGGAATAAGTTTTGGAACAGTAGAAGAGGAAAGGGCATTTTGGAAAGGAGAAACAACATATGCAAAATCATGGAAGTTGAACACGGAATGGTGCTTGGTTTCTGGGAAGCACTGGAGAGTTGATGAGAAAAGAGGGACTGTGGGAGAGGGAGACATGCTTTATAAATTAAGATGGAGCCAAGCCATGGTGACGCCTAAGTTCCAGGAAGAGGAGTTGAATTTGCTTTGTGAACAATGGGAGCAGGATGACAATGTGATGAACAAAAAGTAACAGCAGGGCTTCCCTGGTGGCGCAGTGGTTGAGAGTCCGCCTGCCGATGCAGGGGACATGGGTTCGTGCCCCGGTCGGGGAGGATCCCACATGCCGCGGAGTGGCTGGGCCCGTGAGCCATGGCCGCTGAGCCTGCGTGTCCGGAGCCTGTGCTCCGCAACGAGAGAGGCCACAACAGTGAGAGGCCCACGTACCGCAAAAAAAAAAAAAAAAAGTAACAGCATTACGCAGATGGAGAAGACGGGGAATGTGGAGGTCATCAGACATTTGGGGAGGTGACGAGAGTGTTAAATGATGATGTGTGTGACATAATGATACAATAAAAATGGAAAGAGATTTTGTTTTTAATTTTTATTTTATATTGGAGTATAGTTGATTAACAATGTTGTGTTAGTTTCAGGTGTATGCAAAGTGATTCAGTTTTTTTCAAAATGTTTTCCCATTTAGGTTATTACAGAATATTGAGCAGAGTTCCCTGTGCTATACAGTAGGTCCTTGCTGATTATCTATTTTAAATATAGCAGTATGTATCATACATGTCAATCCCAAACTGCCAATCTCTCCCTACCCCCTTCCCTCCTGGTAACCATAGGTTCATTTGGAAAGATGTTTCATAGGTAGATTTTGTAAGTAACAGACTGCATTAGCCCCCAGGGATAAACAAGAGGGAAATTTTAAATATTTTAAGTCTGGGAGGCTGGTGCCACTAAAGCAATGGTGAAAATTAGAAAAGGCATTCTCTCCGGAATAAAAAAAAAAAATCTAATTTAGTCACGTCGTCTTTTTACATTCTTATTTTATTTTTATTACCTATTTAAAATATTCTAAGCAGGATGATGGGGAAAACATGGGATGCCTAAGTCCCCCATCATCAAGACTTAACAAATGTTTACATTTGTTAGATAATTTTTAAGAAACAAAGTGTTGCAAATACAACTACAGACCAACATCTCCATCACATTTCCCTCCCTCTTCCCCCAGAGGCAACCACTGTCCTTAAGTGGGTGTTGTTATCCTTCAGCTGTGGAGGTTTTTATACTTTTCCTACAGTTGAATGTTCCTATAATATATAGTATTGTTTTGTGTGCCTTAAAAATCACATAAAATCATTCTGCATATTTCTTTGCAACTTAAACTTTTTTTCTCACTATTATGCTTTGAACATGTATTCATGCTGATACAAGTAGTCTTGGTTTACTGATATATCATAGTCGAAGGAAAACAGATATACTGCAGGTCAGGTGAGAGGTTGGAAGCGTAGGTGTTGATTTGAAGCCTATAAAACTATAGGGAATAATTGAATGATGAGTACGGTTTTCCAGGCTGGGGGGAGGCATCCACTAGACTCAGTTCTTTGGTGCAAAGACCCCATATTTCATTTATCTTTGAAAGCCCCATAGCACTAATCATGATGCAATACTCAGTAAATGTTTGTTGAATGAATAAAGGAATGGATGGATGAATAAACAACTTCTGTTTTTGCTACAGAACATACAAATGCACAGCTTGGAAACTGGCAACCACGTGCAAAATCTGAGTTAGAAGTGAATTTCGTTTGCCAACACAGTATTTTTTAAACAGAAGCAACATTTTAAAATTGGGAGGTTTCCTATTAAAAAAACAGATTCCTGGCTTTTATCACAAAAATCTAAATATCTGACAATACCAGGCTTGTACTTCTGCCTGGCAGCGATCAAGGTGAGGAGTTGCAGCCACCGTTAAACAGGCCATATGTTCCCAAGGTGACACCACCACTGCCTTCCCATTGCCACTGTGACACCAAGGCCAACTGTCAGTTAACATGGATTACTGCTTGAACTGTTGTTTGCAAATTTTTCATTGTATCCTAGCCTCCAAGAAAGGGAAAAATACAGATGGACGGAGAGGGCCCAGTATTTCATGCAGATTGGAGAGAACATATTTCTTTGCAAACGTAAAGACTGTGCCCTTAGGTGTTTAACACACCAACAGTGTGTCCAGGTCAGTCTGGGTCATGCAGGATGGCACTTATATATTTATTTATTTATTATTTATTTATTTAGCTGTACGCGGGCCTCTCACTGTTACCCGTGTCCCCTGCATCGGCAGGCGGACTCGCAACCACTGTGCCACCAGGGAAGTCCTATTTATTTATTAAATAGCTATGAAACGCCTGGCTCTTGTCAGCATTTCCGTTTGCAACCCAGTTCTCTCCTCTCAGATTCTTTTAGGAATGCAGTATTTACAAAAGACACTTTCTCTTCAGCTTTTTAGTGTTTAGTCTCATGGGGTTTTCAACCCAATAGAAACTCCTAATAATCTGGAAACCTTCCTATTCTCTCTACTAGAATGACCCAGTAGCACCAATCATGACTCTGGCAGTACATACAATATTTCTAAAAGTTGAAACTATAGTTTGATTTTGATTTAAATAAGAAAATATGGGAGTTGTTCCTTTCAACTCTAGTCTAGCATTGCCAGTTGTAGGGAATTAATCAAAAGGTTAGATTTGCCTCGTCAAGTTGTCATTTTTAATGATGTGAGACAACTCTCTAATGACCATTTCTCCAACAAAGAGGCATTACCAGCAAGGGTCCTGAGAGGAGAAACATGATGAACTGTCAGCATGTGGTGTGATCCCCCGGAGAAGTCCCTCTCAGACTTCAAGAGGACCCCACGCAAAGTTGAACATTTCTGTCTTTGGGGGTTGCTTTGGTGCCTAATCCTCATAGCTGGACAGAAAACAGCATCAGGAAAGGTGGTGAGGACATGCAGGCTATGTCTTTAAGTGAGGTGTCTTTGTGGCTGAAAATCCAAGCTTTACTCCAACCTTCTGCTCAAATGAAGTAAAGTCCTTTCAGGTCCTTCCCATCAATAGAAGATTATTTTTATTGAGCTAATGATCTTTGATTAGAAGATAATTTTTCCCAGGCTTAAAAATAGAGGACATCTGACTCTGGTTAGAGAAGCAGATTCTAAAAGCTGCACCATCCCCCCTCCTCTGTTTAGATGGGTTTGAGCTGGTTTATTTCCAGCTACAACAGGTTTCCTTTTCACTGCATTTAAAGATCCCTCAACCCCACATGTACCAAACTGCCATGACAATTAATAAAACCTTCTTAGCTGGATAAGAGAAAGACAATACACAAAGCATGATAGCCATACTGTCTTCCAGACAACAGGAGGGACTTTATCTTACGTGATTTTAAAGTTTACTCTTAAATACTTGAAAAAGTGGGCGTCCCTGGTGGCGCAGCGGTTGAGAGTCCGCCTGCCGATGCAGGGGATGCGGGTTCATGCCCCGGTCCCGGGAGATCCCACATGCCGCGGAGCAGCTGGGCCCATGAGCCATGGCCACTGAGCCTGCGCGTCCGGAGCCTGTGCTCCGCAACGGGAGAGGCCACAACAGTGAGAGGCCCGCGTACCGGGGGGGGGGAAAAAAAAAAAAAAGAATGGCATGTGAAATACTTGAAAAAGTTATTTGTTTGGGGTATTTAACTTAAATTTTGGTTCTTACAGAACCAAAGATATTTTAAATTTCATAAGTGAATAGTTTACTGTCTTCTCTCACCCTTAGAAGGTAATTCCTTCCTCATAAACCCTTAGGAAGGCAAATTCTCAAGTTTAAAATGTACTTATTAGTGAAATTAATGGTATACAATGATTTCAATAGTTAACAAACAACATACATGATGAAGAATGTTTATTCGATTGACATGTTAATGCCAGAAAAACCCCAGAGAGGTAGCGACAAAAGGAATCAATAAGGTAAGTCAGAAAGAGAAAAAGAAATATCGTATATTAACGCATATATGTGGAACCTAGAAAAATGGTACAGATGAACCGGTTTGCAGGGCAGAAATAGAGACACAGATGTAGAGAACAAATGTATGGACACCAAGGGGGGAAAGTGGAGGGGGTGGTGGTGGTGGGATGAATTGGGCGATTGGGACTGACATGTATACACTAATGTGTATAAAACTGATGACTAATAAGAACCTGCTGTATAAAAAAAAAAGTTGTTAAACCACAGCTCATCCTAATTAAAAAAAAAGGAATCAATAAGAACAATGGGAACAATGCACAGGATTATTGCTACTATTAATTAGCAAATTACTTTGAGAACTTAATGCAGTCTATGCTGACCGTGGATCTAGATGAGGGCTGTCTTTGCAGCTAGGAACGGTCCTAATAAAAATGAAGAAATGCCTAGAAAGTAAAGTATGGTACTAAGTAAGCTTGAATCCTTGTATTCTTGTCATCTGTACCTTTTTAGAGATCTCAGGGGTGTGACTGCATATGGAGATGATAAGCAATCAGCTTAAAATCCCTATTTAAAAAGTAGCTCCTCAACTCTTTGCTTTGCTTACTTTACTCAACTCCTACTCTGCTCTAACAATATTGTCCTCTCGGTGAGCCTCACATGCCAAGCTCATTCCTACCTCAGGGCCTTTGCACTTGCTGTTCCCTCTGTGCAGAACATTCTTCCCCCAGATAATCACATGGCTCTCAGGTGTTGGCCCAGATATTATCTCATCAGAGGCCATCCCTGATGAGATGACATCCCCCATCTCACTTAGTGCCTTGCCCCTTACTCTCTACCCCATGTCCTCCTTTAACTTCTGCATAACACTGAGAGTGTGCATTTATTCGTGTATTTGTTTATTGTCTGACTTTACCATTAAAAGTAGCCTCCATAGTTTAAGAGCAACACTTGTTTTGTGCACTGTGGTGTGAATACCCACCACTCACAGCTTTATCTGACATTTGGGTGCTCAATAAATATTTGTGAAGGAATGAATGAAGCTGTCACTGTACATTCCTTTTTGAAAACTTTATTTCCTTCAAAACAAAACATTTAAAAGCTACACTTCCACATGCATGTAATATAGTGTCACACAATCCTTGAGGATGTGACTATTAATGTATTATTTTTAGTTTATAGGTTACTGAAAAAGGACATGTCTCAGTATAGATTCTAATTTAACATAAACTATATATATACACTGAACTCAATCTAAGAGAACAATTCTTTTCCCTTTCAAATGGTTGTTCATTCTGACAGTGTATCTAGTATGTCCTCTAAAAATGGACATTTAAAAGATACATTTCTTGAAGGACCCAGTTGTACCATGTACCCACTAGAGGCTCAATAACTATTAACTCGTGGTGAATTGTTGCTATGTAATGTAAACTCTCTCCAGTGGAAGATAAAAAGAAGTTCTACCTGGATTTTAGTCCATAAAAATGGTATCTTACAGTACAAACTCCACAAATATATCTCAAGTTAACACATAGGTTCTACACACAAAATAAACAAAGGATTGTTTTTCTATTAAAAGATTCTGTTTGCTGTACAAAGACAGCCATCGAAATAAATCAATGCTCATGCTTCTCTAGAGAGAAAACTAAACTATCTATTGTTTTCCATGATTCTCATGTTGGTGTCTACACTGCATACAATTCAACAGCCTCAGCCCAACTCTTCTCTGGTGAACTGTTGGCCATCGTTAAGGATAAGGAGTCAATAATGTGTCCTTATTAGAATTTTCTTCATATATCTTAAAACCTTAGTTAATGCTGTTAAAAAAACTCCATAGAAAGCAAACTTATGGCTACCAAAATGGAAAGCAAGGGGGAGGGATAAATTAGGAGTTTAGGATTAGCAGATACAAACTACTATATATAAAAGAGATAAACAACAAGGATAACAAGGACCTACTGTATAGCACAGGGAATTATATTCAGTATCCTGTAATAAACCGTAATGGAAAAGAATATGAAAAAAGTACACACACACACACGCACACACACACACCTGAATCACTTTGCTGTACACCAGAAACTAATACAAAATTGTAAATCAACTATACTTCAATTAAAAACAAATAAAAAAAACTAATCTCTAGCACTCATACCCTAAAATAAAAGCTAAATAGTAAATAATGAAATCAATATCGTAACATACCACCCATTAAAATGATGTGCCTACACAGTCAAATGATTAGCAGCATCTTAATATTAGAAGAGCTATCAAATTGTTTCTATGTCACAGAACAACGTTTAATGTTATTTGAGGCTAGGAAGAAAAATGATTACACCCGTGAACTATCCTCTTATTGATATTTTAAGTCAAGGACCTATTCCTCAGCTAATGACCTAGTCTCAATTGACTATCAGTAATCCAGGGTCTATTATTAAAACTACGTATATGGTACAGTTATAACATTTCAAATGTTAATATTTCACGGGAACATAACACTACACCATATTTATATAAAATTTTACATAGCACTTTTACATACATTTCTCGTAAGTCATTTTTAGCCCACTATTTCATTTCACTAACACATTTCTGTTTTGGGGGGAGATGTGTGAACAGAAAATAAGTTACTAATTTAATATCAATTTCATCTCATTTATTTATATATTTATTGATTGCCTGATATGTTCTAGGCATTTTGCCTGGTGCTGGAGATACTGAGAGGAGTAAGATATGGGCTGTGCCCATTACAGTATTGACGGCTTAAGTATGGAAAAAAATAAATGTATTTTTGCACAGCATCAAATAAATTTGTGTGTGCATGTTTGTATGTGCATATATGCGTATTCATGTATATATGTTATATGTATACAAATTATACATATGTATTACATATATACAAATATATATTACAGATAACACATGCATATATCTTCTGATCTATGTAAGTCACTAGTTATACTCTGAAGACACATAAATACTGAAGTTGGAAGGGATGCTATAATTTTTAGGAAAATACAAGTTAAAATACGCAGATATATGGTGGCTTTCCTAGAAACACAGAAATATGCTCAGTGCCCAGCTGTGATGAAGGATCCATGACCTTATAGAAATTAAGAATATTTGGGGAAAAATGCCTTCTATAGAGTAATCTGAAAGCAGAATTATTTTTATGAATAGGGATCAATCTATGTAGCTGATTTGAACTTCCTATGCTAAAATGCTAAACAGCAGCCCACCAGAGAGTTCAAAGTTCTGTCCCTAGAGATCTGAGTCTTCAGGAGATTTTGCTCATCTAGAATTTCCAATGAAAAAGGTCAAGTGCTGGAGCGTTCAAACCACCAAAGTCCCTTGGAGTTAATCTCTCAAAGCAGAGACTACTTCTCTCTAAAACAAACAAACAAACAAAAAAACTAGCTCTGAAAGCTAGGTCCTGTGAAAATAAAACCCTGGTTAGATTCTGGAAAAATACGGGAGGTGGCAAAGAAACCAAAACAAACCATACCTACTACGATTTTTCAATTTGACTTGGGGACAGACAGTCCAGTCTAGGAAATTCATCAGAGTCTTCATTAAAATCTCAGATGGACTTCATTTGAATATCAGACACCATATAATATACATTTTACACTCTGGATTGTCTAGAATTTCACCAAAGTAATGAAAAAGATAACTGAAACATTTTCTTTTCCCCAAACTAATATTTTTGAGTCCTCATTTAGTTTTTTTTAAAATTAATTAATTAATTAATTTATTTATTTTTGGCTGTGTTGGGTCTTCGTTTCTGTGTGAGGGCTTTCTCCAGTTGTGGCGAGCAGGGGGCCACTCTTCATCGCGGTGCGCGGGCCTCTCACTGTCGCGGCCTCTCGTTGCGGAGCACAGGCTCCTGACATGCAGGCTCAGTAGTTGTGGCTCACGGGCCTAGTTGCCCCGTGGCATGTGGGATCTTCCCAGACCAGGGTTCGAACCCGTGTCCCCTGCATTGGCAGGCAGATTCTCAACCACTGTGCCACCAGGGAAGCCCCCTCATTTAGTTTTATTTTAAGCATCACTAAAAAGCACCCTCTCAAGGCTTTACAATGACCAGTGTCCTATTTATACAATTACCAATCCACTTTTTTCCATCTCTGCCCTTAAGAGATTTTAAATAAAATGATTAATTCATCCTCAAATTAATCTTTAGCACTTAATATAAGTATTTTAAGATTTCACCATATGTATCAGTTGAACAGTGAAATTTGGGGCATGTAAAGTTTAGATAAAGCAAAATCTTTTCTTCCCCATCAATAACACTGTAGCCTTTCCCACTCCGGGTTCAGTGAGAGAATTAAGCCCTAATATTCTAAGGTGTCCATACACCTGCACATGTAGAATGACAGTAATTGTGTATCATCCTAGTAAGGATTAAGAAAATAACCACTTAAAATACTTTCTGTCTTCTGTGTTTCAAATGAGGAGCTAGGCTGAGAAGATCCAGATTCACTCCATGCAAAATGTCCTTCTGGAGAGGTTTCCCTTCTAACCATGGCTGACCAATATCTACTCATCTTGATGGCCCCTTTGTTATTTGTTAGTTCACTGTCTGCTGAAGTCAGGAATCCTGCTTCCTCCCTCTCCCTCTTCTTTACCAGGTTCCCTGCCCATTTCCCCACTCTACCCTCCCACCGAAAGTCTGTGCAGTATGGAGGAAATCATGCATAAACTGTTTAACTTCAAAATCTTTTCAGTGCAGCATATTCCTTTGGGGGCAGGAGAAGGGTCCTAGTAAGTTTCTGTGAACAATTTTGGCTGACAAGAGTTGAGGGTCTTGTGCATTGTCATCTGAGTTATAATGTCCCCAGGAGGAAGAGTAGAAGCACATGTTTCTTTAGATGGTTGGGTGAATTATTTCATGATGCTTTTCCCACATTTTATAGTTTACAGGCCTGTCTCTTCCTAAAATTTGGTTAAAACAAACCAAAAAACAAACAAACCCAAACCTTTTTTATTAATTTTTTATTGAGGTAACATTGGTTTATAACAACGTATGTTTTATGTGCATAACATTATATTTCGACTTCTATATACACTACAGCATGCTTACTACCAAAAGTTAGTTTCCACTCATCACCATACAGTTGACCCCCTTTACCCATTTCACCCTCCCCCATTCCCCTCTGATAACTACAGCTCTGTTCTCTCTATCTACATGTTTGTTTTGGTTTGGTTTGGTTTGTTCATCTGTTTTTTTGTTGTTGTTGTTTGTTTTTTATATTCCACATAAGAGTGAAATAATATGGTATTTGTCTTTCTCCATCAGACTTACTTCACTTAGCATAATACCTTTAAGGTCCATTTCTGTTGCTGCAAATGGCAAGATTTTATTTTTTTATAACTGAGTAATATTCCATTGTGTATATATATTCCACATCTTCTTTATCCATTCATCCACTGATGGCCACTTAGGTTCTTACCATATCTTGGCTATTATAAATAATGCTGTGGTGAACATAGGGATGCATATATCTTTTCGAATTAGTGTTTTCACATTCTTTGGATAAATACCCAGAAATGGGATACCTGGATCCTATGGTAGTTCTATGCTTAATTTTTTGAGGAACTGCCATACTGTTCTCCATAGTGGCTGCACCAACTAACATTCTCACCAAGAGTGTATGAAGGATCCCTTTTCTCCACATCCTCGCCAACGCCTGTTATTTCTTTCTCCAAAAACCTGTTTTAAAAATTTCTATCACTTGCCTAAATGTTGAAAAAGATCTCAGAAAAATACCTTTTCCTCCAAGAATTATTACAGTTCTGTCCCATGTGCCTGTGTCTTTTCTATCAGGCCACTTACTGTAATGACTTTCTTGGCACATAATTCCTTCCTGGTGGGCTCTCCTTTCAAAGTAGGAAACCATTTTATATTTCATTCAAAGTGCAAAACTAGGGCTTCCCTGGTGGCACAGTGGTTGGGAATCTGCCTGCCAATGCAGGGGACACGGGTTCGAGCTCTGGTCCGGGAAGATCCCACATGCCTCGGAGCAACTAAGCCCGTGCGCCACAGCTACTGAGCCTGCGAGCCACAACCACTGAAGCCCGCATGCCTAGAGCCCGTGCTCCACAACAAGAGAAGCCACTGCAATGAGAAGCCCGCGCACTGCAACGAAGAGTAGCCCCCACTTGCCACAACTAGAGAAAGCCCGCATGCAGCAACGAAGACCCAACACAGCCAAAAATAAATAAATGGATAAATTTATTTAAAAAAAAAAAAAGAAACAAAGTGCAAAACTATGACTCATTTTCTTCATAAAAACAAAGAAAAATGGTAAGTCTGGGTTCCTCAATCTACTACCTTGCATTAAGGAGTCACTCTTCCGTTGCCGATTACTGTTCTCCCCTTGCTTTACCACACTGAGACGAGGTAAGACTTTTTGTCGTGTTCATTGATCTTTTTTGCCTTTGATTCCATAAACAGAACTATCTGTGAGTCAAGCTGTACACTCTTGGATTAAAGTCCAAGCTATTAATGCTTTTTCAAAGGGTATACCATAATACCACCGTCAGAATCAGCACGGATAAGAACGCTTGTCTGACAGATCAAATTCTAATTCTAAATGGTGTGGCATCTTCCTTCCTGTTAACCTTTATCAAGGTAACTTGATAACATCTGAGCTCCATTAGAATTATGCCCACAGATTCTATCACACTGAAAGCTGACCATATGCCATTGTTATCAGGATATACTGATTAATTCTGCTATAAAGAATTTGGCAGACATTCTCTAATATATAAATGAAAAATTGAAACTCCACCCCAAAGTTTACTCATTCAACTCTCTGGGTGGAGGGCATACTTTGTAGAGAATTCAGTTTGCCAGGTTCCTTAGGAAGTAGCTGCAGTAAAAACTAGACAGTGTCTGGGGGTCATCTGCCTCTTTCATTGGGTGGCCAGTTTGTAACGGTGCCTTTTAAATGTTATGAATTGAATAATTTCTTTTGTGCTTCATGGCACAGATCTTAGAGGTTTCCTAGAATTGAGTTGAAATGATTTGACAGATTCAAAATGCAGACAGCTCTGCACTTTGGAGGAATGGGGGGTGGGTGTGTGCATCATCTAGCTGCAGACAACCCTGCAGTTTATTTCCGTGTAAAAATAGAGGAGTATGTCTAGGAAAGACTTTGTCAGGGTCCTAAGTTTCTGTTAACAGAACACAAACTTTGTTTTCTATACTTTTGAACTCTGTATCCTATGGGTCTAATTTTATACATGATACCAGAGAATACTGGCACTTGAGGCAATTCTCAGAAAATTCATCCTCCAGTACTTGCCAAAAGTGTATCTGAAACAACTAATTTTGACAGCTCTCATCACTGGTGCTTGTATGCTTGCTGCCTTCCAACCTGTTCTAGGTAAACTCATGTCTCCCAAACTCTGGTATCTGCAGTATCAGTGTTACTTGAAGAAAGGTCCTGTCATTCAATAAACTGGGGGAGAAACTGGGTTAAACTCAAGTAATTAGCTTTACTTTCTATTGAACTTCTAAGGGTCTTTAATATGCTAGGATAGTTTTGAGTCTACAAAAGGGAGATTACAGTTTGCTGCATTTTCGAAGACAATTTAACCCATTTTTTGGTGAAGTAACTATTAACATCGAGCATAATTAGTTTTCTAAAGAACACAGGTTGGGAAACTCTCCAGAAATCAATATGTCCCGACTCTACTACCTGCATTTCCTAAAGAAATTACTTCCCTGCATTATGATATAATATGATGCTCTTGGCTTTTATAGTGAGTCAATAAGAGAGTTTTTCAAATAACTTTTCTATCTTTTTGCCATAACATAATTATAGCATCTATCACACCTTAGACAAACATTCATAGTGTACGTTCCTTCCAGAATTTGTTGCCAGGTACCGATTATCTCTCCAGGTTTTTAAATGGGTAATGAGACTTACAACCACAATAAGAGCTTCCCCTGCCCCCAACTGCTAGGGAGCTCAAACTCAAATATATGTACCTTAATCTTATAACAAATATATTCTGGGTTGCTGAGAATTTTTCTTTCTAAATAATGTTTTATGTCTTTCATATTATAATTGGGTATCTTGATGCTTAGGTTATATCATCATAACTGGTTTAATAAATTCCACCCTAATAAATGCAGTGAAGAATATCAAGTGTGAAGATTTAACTGAGATAAGTTATACAGAATATCTAGTTCAGTATCTCAATAATGGTAAACATGAAATAAATGGCAGCTATGATTATTATTGTGAATATTACTTTTGTTTTGTCTTTCTTTTTAATGTTATGGTAGAGAAAAGATAAAAAGTAAAAATTTCCTTCCTCATTATTTCTCATTCTCATTCCCATTCCTCAATGGGAAACATTTTTTTAAATTGTTTCAGTTTCCAAACTTCTGAAACTACCAAAATAAATGTTACCATTTCTTCATTTATCATTTTAAAACAGTGTTTGTCAATGTTGTCTGTGAAAGAGGGAAATGTGCACCGTCCACTCCTCCCTCTTCCTCTCATATTGGTAGTTCTAGTAGATATATTTATGAAGTATAAATAGTGTACTCTTCAACTTCGGGATTTTTAAAATAAACTTTTTATCGTACACACAAAGTGCATGAAGTAAAAGTGAACAGCCACATGAGTTTTCACAAAGTAAACACACCCATGTAACCACAGCCCAGATGAAGATACAGACCTCTACCAGTGTCCGATCAATTTCATTCCTGTCTCCACCATTATCTTGATTTCTAACCTCATAGTTTGATTTTGAGTGTTTTTCAACCTTTTAGTAAATGAATCGTATACTTTTTCATGTTTAGCCTCTTTCACTCAAAATTATGCTAGTGAGATTCATGAATTTTATTGAACGGAGCAGTAGTGTCTTCTTTTTAATTACATACAGTATGCCATTGAATACCATAATATATGTAGCCATTCTATTGTTAAAGGCTATCTGGGTTGTTTCTAGCCTTATACTAATACTAATGCAACAGCCATTCTTGTGCAAGTCTTGAATCATATATTTATGCATTTTTATTGGGTGTAAAACTAGGAGTGGACTTGCTGGCCTAGATAATATGTAGCAGTTACACTTCAGTAGACATCACCAGTTTTCCAAAAGTGATTGTACTAAATTTTACTTCCCTGAGAAGTGCATGAAATGTTCAGTTGCCTCATATCCACGTCAACATTTCACAGCGCCAGACTTTCTGTGGTCTTTTTGTTTCCTTAACATGTTAACTTCACATAATACCTTAAGATATATTCCACATAAATTGAGGAGATTAGCAGCCCTATATTTCCTTCCATTTCTCTCTTCTCCATAAACCTCCAAGCTTATTAGGTATATAATTATCTTTTTTTTTTTTGCGCTACGTGGGCCTCCCACCGCTGCGGCCCCTCCCGCTGCGGAGCACAGGCTCCGGTCGCGCAGGCCCAGCGGCCACGGCCCACGGGCCCAGCCTCCCGGACCGGGGCACGAACCCGCGCCCCCCGCATCGGCAGGCGGACCCCTAACCACTGCGCCACCAGGGAAGCCCCTATAATTATCTTTATATTACAAAACTTTATAGCATTTACATTCTCTTCCCTAATTGTAATTTAGTTTTGTGTTTTCTCTGTACAGCTAGACTATAAAAATTAAAAATCCAATAAATGACAATTATAAAATTACGATTATATAAATATTCATTGCAAAATAAAATAATGTGATGGACTCCCTAAAGCAGGGGATGCAGGTTTTTTTGTTTTTTTTTTTGGTTTCGGGGACATGGTGGGGGCGTTGTCTGGCGGTGGCCGTGATGTCTCGTGTGGTGGCCGGCCTGGCGCCCGGCCGGGGCCCCGCGTCACGGGCCGGTAGCGCCGAGGCCCGCGGGCTGCCGGCGGCCGCGGGCTGAGAGCGTGTTGGTCGGTGTCGGGGCGTCGGCGAGCGTGGGGCGCTCCTCCCCCCCGCCTGGCCCGCCTCCCCCTCTCCAGGTACCTAGCGCGTCCCGGCGCGGAGGTTTAAAGACCCATGGGGCGTCGCCCGTCTGCCTTGGGGTCTGGGAGGTCAGGCCCGCGGGGCGTCGGGAGTCCCCTCCCTTCTCCCTCCAGACTCCGCTTCCCCCCGCCCCCCACCACGGGGCCGAAGTGCCCCTTCGCGGCCGTCGAGAGGGGGCTCCCCGGCGGCCATGGTGCGGGCCGGGGCCGTGTGCCGCGCCCGTGCGCGCCCCGCGTCCCTGGTGGGGCGGTGGGGGGGGGGAAGAACATCAGCATATTTTTTTATGAGGATACAATCCAAGCCACAGTAGGCTCCAATCAGCAAAATCATCAGTCACTGAAATTCAAAGAGCTAGGGTTGCAGTCCCCAGAGGTAGAAGCAACTTTTCTACCGCAACTCCTAGGAGAACCCCCCTGACACTATTGGGATGGGAAGTACATGCCTGTAATATACCAATTCCTACTATACATGAGATGTAGAAGCAGCCAAAAAAAGTACATTGAGTTGGTCCAAACTTCTCTCACCTACTGTGACCCCATGAACCCTAGCCTAACTGCGTTAGCTATATTTGGACACCTCCTCTCCCATGGAAGCAAGAAGGTTGGCATTTTGGGTGCCAGAACCAATAGAGTTATAAAAGTTTAAAACCCTCTCTCCATGCCGTAGTTCAGAGTGTATATGGCCTTTGATCCTCCTTGGGACCAGAGAGACCACGAATCCTCCTTATCCTTCAAGCAGATGAAATTGGAATAGAAGGGGAGTGAGAGTCCAGTGGGTGAAGAGGGACAACACAGCTTCACATTGGTAAGCATGGCACATCTGTTTTCAGTTTCAGCTGTCAATCACTCAGGGTTCAACCAAATGAACTTTTCTTTTTTTTTTTTTTACAGCAGGTTCTTATTAGACATCAATTTTATACACATCAGTGTATACATGTCAATCCCAATCGCCCAATTCATCCCAACACCACCACCACCACCCCCGCCGCTTTCCCCCCTTGGTGTCCATACGTTTGTTCTCTACATCTGTGTCTCAGTTTCTGCCCTGCAAACCAGTTCATCTGTACCATTTTTCTAGGTTCCACATATATGCGTTAGTATACGATATTTCTTTTTCTCTTTCTGACTTCTTCACTCTGTATGACGGTCTCTAGGTCCATCCACGTCTCTACAAATGACCCAATTTCGTTTCTTTTTATGGCTGAATAATACTCCATTGTACATATGTACCACATCTTCTTTATCCATTCGTCTGTCAATGGGCATTTAGGTTGCTTCAATGATCTGGTTATTGTAAATAGTGCTGCAATGAACATTGGGGTGCATGTCTCTTTTTGAATTATGGTTTTCTCTGGGTATATGACCAGTAGTGGGATTGCTGGGTCATATGGTAATTCTATTTTTAGTTTTTTAAGGAACCTCCATACTGTTCTCCATAGTGGCTGTATCAATTGACATTCCCACCAACAGTGCAAGAGGGTTCCCTTTTCTCCACACCCTCTCCAGCATTTATTGTTTGTAGATTTTCTGATGATGCCCATTCTAACTGGTGTGAGGTGATACCTCATTGTAGTTTTGATTTGCATTTCTCTAATAATTAGTGATGTTGAGCAGCTTTTCATGTGCTTCTTGGCCATCTGTATGTCTTCTTTGGAGAAATGTCTATTTAGGTCTTCTTCCCATTTTTGGATTGGGCTCTTTGTGTTTTTGATATTGAGCTGCATGAGCCGTTTATATATCTTGGAGATTAATCCTTTGTCCGTTGATTCGTTTGCAAATATTTTCTCCCATTCTGAGGGTTGTCTTTTCATCTTGTTTATAGTTTCCTTTGCTGTGCAAAAGCTTTTAAGTTTCATTAGGTACCATTTGTTTATTTTTGTTTTTATTTCCATTACTCTAGAGGTGGATAAAAAAGATCTTGCTGTGATTTATGTCAAAGAGTGCTCTTCCTATGCTTTCCTCTAAGAGTTTTATAGTGTCCGGTCTTACATTTAGGTCTCTAATCTATTTTGAGTTTATCTTTGTGTATGGTGTTAGGGAGTGCTCTAATTTCATTCATTTACATGTAGCTGTCCAGTTTTCCCAGCACCACTTATTGAAGAGACTGTCTTTTCTCCATTGTATATCCTTGCCTCCTGTGTCATAGATTAGTTGACCATAGGTGTGTGGGTTTATCTCTGGGCTTTCTATCTTGTTCCATTGATCTATGTTTCTGTTTTTGTGCCAGTACCATACTGTCTTGATTACTGTAGCTTTGTAGTATAGTCTGAAGTCAGGGAGTCTGATTCCTCCAGCTCTGTTTTTTTCACTCAAGACTCTTTGGCTATTCGGGGTCTTTTGTGTCGCCATACAAATTTTAAGATTTTTTGTTCTAGCTCCGTAAAAAGTGCCATTGGTAATTTCACAGGGATTGCATTGAATCAATAGCTTGTTTTGGGTAGTATAGTCATTTTCACAGTATTGATTCTTCCAATCCAAGAACATGGTATATCTCTCCATCTGTTTGTATCATCTTTAATTTCTTTAGAGACAGAGATACATATACATATACCTATTTTTTCTTTGCTTAAGTATCTCAGCAAGTTTTTTCTAAAAGTGCTCAGTGGCTTTTTTGTAAAAGTGCATGTTGGATATAAATCATCTGAATCATTGTATGCCTAAATATATCTTTATTTTATGCTCACCCTTGATTGACAGTTCTAGTTTTAAAAGCACACCTCCTCAAAACGTTGAAAGCATTGAGAAAATCTTCTAGAATCTAGTGTTAATAAAAACTCTGATACCAAGTTGACTCTCATTCCTTTATAGGAAGTCTATATTTATTTCTCTTGAGAAACTCTTAGGATCTTCTCTTTTTCGTAATGTCCTAGGATTTCAAGAGAAATTGTCTAGGTCTTTCTTCAGTCTTCTTGCTTAGGGCTCAGTGGGCCTTTTCAATCTGAAAACTTTCTTTTGTTCCAGGAACTTATATCAATCATACCCATTATAACTTCTTTTTCTGTCTGCTCTCCCAATGTCTTTTTAGGTCGCTGCTATGTCTTTCCAATTGATCTTCTATGTACTTACTTTTAAAAAAGATCTTCCTTCTTTTTTTTTTTGGCTGTACTGTGCAGCATGTAGGATCTTAGTTCCCCAACCAGGATCGAACCCGTGCCCCCTGCAGTGGAAGTGTGAAGTCTTAACCACTGGACTGCCAGGGAAGTCCCTGTAGTCATATTTTTATATTCTAACAATTCTGCATATATTTTCCCCCCTTATCATTATAGCTGGTCTTGTTTTATGTATGTAATATTACACCTTCTTGAATGTTTCTGAGGTTAATAATTAGAATGTTTAAAAGTGTATCTTTTCTTCTTGAATCACCTCTCCTTTCCTCAAGTTAGTGGTTAGCCCTCAAATGTCAGTCATTATCAGTTTACATTTATTAATAGAAAACTAAGTTGCTAATAGAAGTAGCTAGTGCAAATTATATAGATATATTTCTTCAATCAACCTTTCCTCGGAATGACAGGATGTGAAAACTGGCAGGCTTTACCCGAAGGTCTCGGGCTGGGAACAGACAGTAAGGTAAACAGGCATGTTATACCTGACTATTCCTCACTAACTGCATGCCAAAATGAAGAGGGTTTTACTCTGAGGGTCATCATCACTACATATCCAGGAACATCTTAAAAGTCTGGTTTTCTAGTTTTAGATTAGGGGACAATACTATAATGGAAGGTGATTAAAGGGGAGTGGGGTTGACTTTCCCAAGTGTTTCATCCTTCAAAAACAAATCACATTATTTTCTACCCCCTTCTTCTTCCTGATCTCCCAAATTTTGTCCTGGACTGTAATGTCTGCTTTGGTTTATCTACTTTCCATCTTTCAGAAATTTCTGAAAATCTCTGGTCTCTTGATATCCATCCATTAACTTCCATTTTTAGAACTGCCCTTTTGGCTTTCATGTTGACGTTTGGGATGTAGCTGAGCGAAAGTTTTTTGGTCAGTGTGATTTGAGCCCCTAATCCTTATACAGATTTTAACATTCGGGAGGCATACATCTAAAACAAATAAATATCGTCAACATAAAAATATCATTAGGAATTAATAGTCTTGGAAACTCTTTTGATTCTGAGACTTTATAACTGAATTTTCACAGTTTATGAACCAAACTTACCAACAAAGCATTTAGAAAACAAAGGCAATAAATGAACTTCACTTCGATCTATATGAGGTCCCCTAGCTTTATAGAATGGGAAAAATTCAATTCAATCAGAAACTCTGTGGGGTCCTAAATATTCCCCAGATGGAATTCCATTGGGAATTTGGTCATGCAGAATTCAACAACAGTTTGTCCTTCAGCCTCCAGCCCCTAGGTGCTGTTCCTGGCCTCCTGCCAGAATCTTCCTCTAGACTGCCCAGAGCAGGCTTCCAGAGAAGGAGGGAAAGGAGGAGGATGTTGAACACCCCTCTTGTTAGGAGGGCAACTGGGAAATCAGCAGGTGTTAGAGGATGCTGGAGCTCCTTGGAATAGTCCTGGTGCTTACTTCCTCATGTGATGTGAAAACCTCAAAGAGTATTTTCAAAAATCAAGAGCTCTGGAGAAAAGGAAGGAGCTAACTGAAACATTCCAAGTCCAAAATGAACACATGAGATTGGTTAATCCAAGAGACCTTTAGAAATTAACACTATCCCTTCAACAGGGCATTTTCTTTGCGCCAAATTTGCTGGGGATATAATGATAAGTAAAGCATGTATATTAATTTCAAGGAATTCATAGTCTGATGGTTGTATACAGATAAACGGACAATCACAATTCCACTTGGAAAGCACAAGGAAAGACATCTACACATGTTTTAGAATACGTAGAGCACAGGTACCTATTCAGTGGTATGTTGGTAAATGTTTAACAACTGGCTTTCTGGGGCTTATGGGGAAGCCTTGATTTATTGCGTGCGCCAACTTCCATGGTGTAAACACACCATAGCCAATTTCAAGCTATTAATGTGATGTCACTGACTGTGGAATTGGGGAGAAATATACAGTAGCACACCATTATATAGTATTTCCACCATAATGATACACTAGACCTTAAGAGTACAGAGAATAAAATGTTGTAAAATAATAATTAGGCAATGATTGGGAAGTGATGAAGTTTGAGCATGTATTACCTTTGTTTTTTAATATAATTTATTTAACCATAAGTTTATATAAAATGATGTTTAATAACATATATGTTTAACAACTGGCTCACAAAACTCTTGAAAATTTAACCACTGGCTCTTTTAAGCTAGTATAAGCTGGCTTCAGCATGCAACTACCCCTATCTGGGGGCTGGGGTGACAAATGAGGGTGGAATCCTTTACTGTAAGTAGGTCTACGTCAGAATTCATTAAACAATCACCTTCTGCTTAGTGGGGAGGGGAGGGGAGAAATTAGCTCCTGGGATAGTAAAGACAGAAAAACCACATGGAAATAAAACATTCCTTTCCATCCCTATCTGGACATTCCTTCTAGTTTATGCTGATGTGGACCACCAAGTGGGGGGAGGGGTGCACGTGATCAATGGTCCACTAAACAAAATGATCCAAAGGAAATCCTAAAGGAGCAGTGGTGCTCATAACTCGGCACGGAGCTGGGGGACCAAGGTTTGTTAAGGCTGTACTGGTATTCTGGGGAACGTGAGCGATTCTGGTTATCAAAATGTGTACGCTCAACTGTTACCACCCATATATCAGGCTGCTTTTGATTGCAAGTGACTGAAAAAAACCTGGCTGTAATTAGCTTAGGTGTTGGGGAAAATTATTGGCTAATATAACGGAAGAAGTCTAGGGCAGAGATCAGAGCTCACTTAAGGTAGTTCTTGACCAGAGGCTCAGGTGATGATACTGGGACCTGATGTCTCTTTCTTTTGGCTCCATTTCCATTTTCAGATGTTCTCTGCCTGCAAGGTCACGGGAAGTTGAATCTGCTCAATTTCTCCCTCCCAGCAGTTGAACAAAATCCCAGGCTTGTCTCTGGCAGAAACATGTCTGATTCCCAAGGACCAGTGTGATGTCCCCATGGGGCTCCCTAAATGGTTAGGTTGGTGGCTCCCAAATGCACCTGCAAAGCAGAATCACCTGGGAAATTTTTAAAAATTCCCGAGCATAGACCACAGCCCCAGTCAATTAAATCATAGGCTCTGGGGTTGACACAGGTGAGTTTTAAGCTCCCAGGTGATTCCAATGCATAGACAAATTTAGAAACCCCTACATTAGGAGCTCATAAGAATATGAGTTATTAGAATCTCCTTCTAGTTTATTAAGAAAGTTGAGTTAGGTTAACTTTCTTCGTGTCTACCTCAAAAGCTTTCTTCCTGTGCTATACCATCTCCATGACAAAGGCATTCCCCTTGCTGGCCCACGCTGGTCTCCATCTGCATCTGGCTCTCACTCCTTCTCACCTTGCCTTGCTCTGGAATCATCTCTCCTCTGATTCGCATCTTGAAGTTTCACCTCTCTACAAGCTCTTTCCTCTAAACCTAAAAAACTGCCTACATCTCTATCTCAGAATACCCTTCCCTATTCCCTGGGATCCCACCCTCCACCCCTAGAGGTTACTCCCAGGCCATAGCCTCACCTTCAGTGTCCACCTTGGAAGAGAGGTGTGTACTCACGACCTTCAGGTGTGCCTGAAGCCCTTATAATCTGGTTGTGGACATCACTACTCTGCTGAAACTGTTCTCTCAAAGGTCAATGATGACCCACTTAAAAAGCTGAACGGCTGTTCATTTTTCACTCTCCTTCTCACTGAAGGCTGCTCTCTCTCTCTCCTGTATGAAATATTATCCTTGCTTCACTTTTTGGATATTATGGCATCCAAATGCTGCCTCCCTCACTGTTTGTCTTTCTGCCTTTGAGAACACATATGGGCTATGTATTCCAAACACATTTCTGCCACCTTTGTTAGCTTTAAAAAGCCTTTGAGAACACATGTGAGGTACGTATCCCGAACACATTTCTCAGGAGATGTGTGTCAGGAGATTTTAAAGTGAAAATATACTGAGGCAAGGCAACAATTTAGAACACAAAGGATTCTTTTCCCTTATAGGTTATTATGAAATATTGAGTATAGTTCCCTGTGTTACACAGTAGGTCCTTGTTGGTTATCTATTTTATATATTATAGTGTGTATATGTTACTCCCAAACTCCTAATTTATCTCTCTCTCCCTTCCCTTTGGTAACCATAAGTTTATTTTCTATGTTTGTGGGCCTATTTCTGTTTTATATATAATTTCATTCGTATCATATGATCCTGCAATCCCACTCCTGGGCATATGTCTGGAGAAAACCATAATTCAAGAAGATATATACACCCCAATGTTCACTACAGCACTATTTACAATAGCCAAGACATGGAAGCAACCTAAACGTCCATCGACAGATGAATGAATAAAGAAGATGTGGTACCTATATACAATGGAATATTACTCAGCCATAAAAAAGAATGAAACAGTGCCATTTGCAGCAACATGGATGGACCTAGAGATTATCACACTGAGGTAAGCCAGACAGAGAAAGACAGGTATCATATGATATTGCTTATATGTGGAATCTAAAAGAAAATGATACAAAGCAATTCTTTAAAGATACTCAACACCATCATTTATTTGAGTGAAAATGTGGAAAAAAACTAGGGTGATATGTTAAGTACGGTAATCCACATAATGGAATACTACAGAGTCAGTAACATCTTATGACAACAGTGTGCTAACACACACAAGTGGGTAGAATTTTAAGAAGAAAATGTAGGGCAAAGATATGTGTTCACATATAGTATAACTTCAACTCTTACTAAAAAGCACATAGAGGGCTTCCCTGGTGGCACAGTGGTTGAGAATCCACCTGCCAATGCAGGGGACACGGGTTCAAGCCCTGGTCCAGGAAGATCCCACATGCCACGGAGCAACTAAGCCCGTGCGCCACAACTGCTGAGCCCGCGTGCTGTAGCTTCCAAAGTCCACGTGCCTAGAGCCCGTGTTCCGCAACAAGGGAAGCCACTGCAGTGAGAAGCCCGCGCACCGCAACGAAGAGTAGCCCCCGCTCGCCACAACTAGAGAAAGCCCGCGCACAGCAACAAAGACCCAATGCAGCCAAAACTAAAAAAATAAAGTAAAAAAATTTTTTAAAAAAGAAAAAGAAGAAAAAAGCACATAGAATAGGATAAATTGCAAATCACCTTGCCCCCGACACCAGGTTCCAGGTTTCCATTATAACACCGGCAATGTATTTTTAGTGACATGACGTTAGATATTACCTTTTCTCCTAATTCATCTTTGCTTTGAAAACTGGATAGAAAATTTACTCAGTACAAATTTTAATTACTGTGCTTTCTTCATATGTTCAGCTGTTTAATAATCTAGTTTGAATTATTAATAAGAATTAATAACAGTAGTTCTTACTATTGTAATAACAAATTAATACTTTTTCTCATTTTCTAATAGCCTGAGAAGGTTTGTCTGAATTTAGGTGGTTACCACTGACTTGAGAAATATGAGACCATTTTGTTTCAATTGCTTTTTTAATGGCAAGGTCAAAGTTTCTCTTTGCATTTGAAAGGTGAAGTAACATCCTTCAAGAAGCTAAGCGTGCATGGCTTTTCTTTGAGATACACTTGGTACTGAAACTTTAAAGTAATTACCAAACAAATTTTGCAACAATATATCTTCTTCTGTAGATGTAGAAGGCACAGATGATTAATTTTTAGGTGAACATATAATTCTCATGCATATGGGCAGAATAATGCCAAGAGGCTGAATAAAAGAGAGAAAAAGGAGAAGGATCTAATCATTGACTGCTCCCTTATATTCCTAGAAATTTTCAGAATACATATTTTGCCTTCTCTCGAATTACCAAAAATATGTTTTCTGTCAGAATAAAGTAAATTGACTAAGGTAGAAATTCAAATCAATTGCAGTAGAAAATTAGAATGAAACAATTTTCTTATAGCTAACATGAGCATAAAGCCATATAAAAGCTTTTGCATATGATTTTTAATTTATAGATGAGGAAACTGAGGTTTAATGGGGAGGTTCAGTTCTTTTTTATGGCCACACAGGTAAAAACAGAAGAGCTGGGACAAGATCACACGTCATCTCACTTCTAAGTCAATTCTGTTGCCCCTATACCATGTAGAACACTGAGGGATTAGTGATGTATTACCTTGGTTGATTTCCCTTTAATATTCTGGGTGAGCAGGTATCAATATATAGTTCTCATCCCCTTTTCCTACTCTAGAAAAAGTGGGGCAAAAATGAAACATTGGGTCTCATTTTCCCAAAGTGAGAATGCCTATCCTGAATTGGAATTCCTTTTCTCAGTAACGAACCAGCTTTTCCTCTCTGAACAGCCACAATCATATCAGAGAGTCTGGACTCCTGTTCATAGAAGGTTGTATGAAGGATAGCCAGTTACTCCATCAGAAGGATGCATGGCTTCTGGAAGGAGGAAAAGCATTTCCAGCATGCAATTCCCATCCAAGAAGATGGGGGAGAAATAAACCCGCAACTATGACAAGCCTAGCCAGTTTTACAAAAGGAAAGCTTCAGACCACTAGGAGTAATGTGGTCCAAGCCGCTGTTCCATGTAAACTCCCTCAGAGCACTGGACGAGGAACACAGCAAGAAATCCATCACCGTCCCCTCAGGTAGCAGCACTTGTGGGGGAACAGCAAGACTTGCCTGAGATCCAGTTGCAGAATTCTCCTAGTCAAGTGGGGTCTCTCCATTTGTGAGACAAATATGCTCGTGTCCTAGCAACAGATGACACTTCAACAAAATAAGACAATCTTATTTTGTGCAACAACTTTTAAGGGCACGGAATTTTTAAAAGTTTATAGGCTGGAATGATGAATGAGTAAACTAGCTTCGAGGGGATGAAATTAAGAGGTAGAGGCAAAGGAGAAAGGATATGTTTTCAGGTGAGATGTGAAAAGGGATGGAAAGTTAATGAGGTAGAGAGATACAGTCAAGCTCTTCCAGATGGCAGGATCTGAGAGAGGAGGACAGCGTGGGTTAGCAGGAGAAATGGGGATGGGGAAATGCAAGTAATGAGGTCCAGCAGGGAGAAAGATCATTCTTAACCCAGATGATAATCAATTCTGAATCATATCACGGAGTGGATGAGGACTCATCAGAGGAGAATGCCAGAGGATCTGGGAAACTAGACACAGACAGATGGCGAAGTGCAGAGGGACCTGAGCAGAAAATTCAAAGCCATCAAAAGCGGAGCAATCGCATTCAGAACAATGACACTGACCTCAATGGCTGATATAGAATTCCTCGGATTAAAAGAATATTGCAGAAGGGAAGACATAGGAAATATTTTTCCTCTTCCATCAAGACCAAAAAAAAAAAAATTAAATGTACTGTTGAAATTGATGGAGATTACACATAGAAGATGAATTTCTGAATAGAAAAAGTTTTAAACATTGGATGAGTGTCGAAGAGTTTAAAAAGACTCAGAGGTCACTTAAATAGTCCTTTGAAAGGTTATCAGACACATCGTGAGACTGTTCTTATTGAAGAGAATTAAGAATAAGATTGCTGGCTGCTTAAAATGGTTGAGTTGCAGTTCCATTAGGAGACAAGTCCTAGATTAATGTCTGACCTTCCCTTTCAAGCCCGATGATTCCATGCTGGTGGGGGGGGGGCGTGTAAGGAGCAGAGACCGAGAGGAAGTGCCTTTTAACCCTGCTCAGCGCCAGTGGATAAAGTGAGGCCCAGGAATGCCCAGGCAGCAGGAGAGGAGAGAGGATACCCAGGCTGGGAGGGGTAATCAGGAAGGAGAAAGAAAGAGTGCGGAGCAGGGGGCAGTGGGATGCCAGCCACAAGCTCAGATGCCCCACTGAGACTCAGGTCAACAGGGCTGCCTGTAGTAAGCTAATGGGAAAGGGACAGGGAACGTTCATTCTATTCTAGGCCATATGTGTGTCTGGGAAGAGAGAGGAAGACAAGGCAAGTAGAAAATAAAATGAGGGAATTCTGGTGGTGCAGTGGTTGAGAATCTGCCTGCCAATGCAGGGGACATGGGTTCGAGCCCTGGTCAGGGAAGATCCCACATGCCGCAGAGCAACTAAGCCCATGCGCCACAACTACTGCGCCTGTGCTCTAGAGCCCGCGAGCCACAACTACTGAGCTTGTGCGCTGCAACTACTGAAGCCCGCGTACCTAGAGCCTGTGCTCTGCAACGAGAAGCCACCTCAACAAGAAGCCCACACATCGCAACAAAGAGTAGCCCCCGATCTCCTGCAACTAGAGAAAGCCTGTGTGAAGCAACTGAGACCCAACGCAACCAAAAATAAATAAAATTTTAAAAAAAAAGGAAAATAAAATGACACTTAGGCCAGCTATGATAAGTGATTTTGAAATCTATACTAAAGTGAAGGCAGAGATTTTTGGACATGAGTCCTGAGCCAGTAAAGAGACGATGGGGAGATAAAATGAATGGAGACCAAAAACAAGAAGTGACCAGAGCCGCATGCTCCCTGTGGAGTGTCAGTAAATATTAGCTGGCTGATGTTGACTTTGGTAGACAGAGGAAAGCTTGAGAAAGAAGAATGCCATTACCAGTGGAGCATGGAAGTTCCGATCTCCCAACTAAAAACAGTGGCACCGGGCTTCCCTGGTGGCGCAGTGGCTGAGAGTCCGCCTGCCGATGCAGGGGACACGGGTTCGTGCCCCGGTCCGGGAGGATCCCACATGCCGCGGAGCGGCTGGGCCCGTAAGCCACGGCCGCTGAGCCTGTGCGTCCGGAGCCTGTGCTCCACAACGGGAGAGGCCACAACAGTGAGAGGCCTGCATACCGAAAAAAAGAAAAAAAACAAAAAACAGTGGCACCTGAGAAAGAAGTGGGGTCACACCAGTTATCACACAGAAGATGATTCTTTGCAGAGGACGCCAACCAATTTCAAGGAGAATAAAATGACACAAACATGACGTGAGAAAAAGAACCATGGCTGTAGAAGCTGTGAAAATATATTCCCTTCCCCAGGAACACATTCACTTCTCTGAAGGTCCTGTAACTCCTGGCAAAGAAAGCAGGCTCTCAGAGGTAAGCAGTTGTGAAGGTAGGTGCCAAGAAGCCTAGCTTGAATTGCTCAAGAAAATTCCTTTGTTCGATGTGCCTGGAAAGCTGAGAAAATATTATTTTTGGATTTGGCTCCAACGCTAGGTAATCAGTAGACAGTCTCATTGTGGCGTTAGAACAGAGGCAGAAGACAGCATCTCTTCTCTAGATTTCATTATTAGATGTAAAAGAATACTTTTGACAATTTTGGTCTCTTAGTGGCCCAAAGTTCCTATCTTAACTGTAGGACCAGGCCTTCTAAGAAAAGGTTGTTTTCTTGTTCTTGATCTACCTTGGTAGGAGGTCCATAAGGCAAACAAATTGAAACAGTCACTTGAAGGCTTAATAAGAAAACAGACTCAATTCCCAAGTCTGAAAAGTACGAAGGCCACGTAAAATACGTTTTGCCATAAACCTGCGGGTCAGGCTTCTATGCAGGGTGACCAAAGGATTTGTCTGTAAAGTGTACATTTTATAGCTCTTTAAAAATCATTTCACAAATAAAGAACAATTTATTTACTGTTAAAAATATATTGATTTTAAAATGCCTGATACGCTTACAAAGTGTCCCAGCCCAGGATTTCAGTACAAAAATGGCAGTGTCTGGCACACATAGTAGATGCTCAACAGATATTTGTTAAATGGACAATAGATGAATGAATGAAGAAACCTAAAACACAAGTAAACTACTAAGAATTTGTGTGTGTGTGTGTGTAGAAAATAGTTTATCTTTAATTGCATCCTTTTCTCTTTAAGAGAATCAAAAAGATATTATAATTGCCATATTGTTTTTTCTTGTGGGTGACGTCAACCACAAATAGCAAAGTAGTCTCAGAAACACAAAGCAAATCTTCCCTGCCCCTCCTAAGAGGTGGGCAAGGTTCTAGCCACAAGGGGTCCAATAAGGAACTTGAAGCATTTGCTAAAAACTCACAGAAACTTCAAAAGTCCTACCACTTTCAACTAGGCAAATCTAATTCCTTTTAATAGACAAGTTGCAGGGCACTGGGGTAGATATCTGGAGGAGGTGTATTAGGTGAAGCCTTCAATGGGTATAAAGAAATATGTGCCTTTGGGGGTTGAGAGTGAGGTTGTGGGAGCTGTGTGAGGAGGGGGACATGGCAGGAAAGAAACTTCATCCAAGTGCGTATCTGCACATTACTCCTCACCCCCCAGGAAAAAAAACCCCAAAGAAGGGTAATTTAAGATTGTAATTACATATAGTTCTTGGTTTCACTACTACAGCCTAAGAAAAAGAGCACAACAGGTAGGGGTGGGGTGCTGGAACTCAATGTATCCAGTCTGGAACAACAGGTAGCGTTGGTGGGACTTGAACTTTGTTTGACAGGACGGTAAGGAGATGACAAGGTAGGTGGAGCATTACTCAGACACATTCCTGGCCAACATCTGAACATCCAGTCAAATGCACAGAGGAACCGAATGATGGCAAATTGATTCCACATAGAGATTTTACTGCAGTCATCAATTGACAGTCTTCAGCCAGATGCCAAAAAGAAAAGAGGCAGATATAAAGATTTGGGGGGAAAAAAGTGAAATAGCAATGACAAAGAAGGTATCAATACTTTCCTCATTTATCTAGATTTCTAAAACTATCTTAGTAAACATTTAAATCTCCTTTCACTAACGGACAGCAATGCTTCTGTAAGACACAGAAAACTGGACAAAGTTTAAAAATATTTGTAAAAACTAAAAATTGCTTAGGTTCACTTTCATCCTAGTATGTAGGATTTGTAAAAGAATCTCTGATACACATGAATAGAAAATATCAATTGTTTTATGGTTATAATCTAATAAGAGCATCAACTTCTTAACGTCAAGATGAGTAAATGCTAAAATCAGCTAAGAACTTTTTAGAATAAGAGACCTTCTAAGTCTTAGCCCAAATCATCACATAAAAGATAGTCTGTTAATAGTGATTCATAAACAGAAATGGTACATTTGTACCAAGTGCAGAGGATAAAGTCCAAACAGAATTTACTACCCCAGGCTAACAGCCTAATTTAAAATGGATAGCCTTTCCTATATTTTCCCCAAAGTACCTTTTCAAAGGACTTGCTCTGCTATCCAAACAACTTGCAAATGCATTCGGTAAGTTTGGCTGTAGTATTTATTCTCTTTCCTGTTATTGACTCAAGATCTATTCCTCACTATTTGCTTTGTGCTCATTCTTCTGCCAAATAAAATATTAATTGCATTTTTAGCTGTACTGCTGGTGATAAAAGAACTCTGATACGTCAAGCTGAACTGATAGAAACAGCATCCATTAACATATTTATAGGTTCAGAGCTTCTGGAGCATAATTACATCCATTAATTACTTGACAGTACTCATGTTACAGGCTGAAAGAGAAAGGCATTTGCAGCTACACACTTTTACTCAGAGTGAAGTTTTTTTAAATAATACATTCTCTCTAAAGAAGATTCTATCTAAAGGAAATAAGGCAAAAGAGCTCACACATCTATCCGCACCTAAGGTAAGAGTTTTAAAAACAATATTCACGGGGCTTCCCCGGTGGCGTAGTGATTGAGAGTCCGCCTGCCGATGCAGGGGACACAGGTTCGTGCCCCAGTCTGGGAAGATCCCACATGCCGCGGAGGGGCTGGGCCCGTGAGCCGTGGCCGCTGAGCCTGCGCGTCCGGAGCCTGTGCTCCGCAATGGGAGAGGCCACAACAGTGAGAGGCCCGCGTACCGCAAAAAAACAAAAACATTCACTAACTTTGCAAAAGAATGCTCACGAAGTAAATGGGATGGCATACGGAGAGTGATTTCAAAGAAAAGCATATTTAAAATATTACGGAGAGATTTAATGAATATTTTAGAGTTCTAAGAGAGACAATCACAAACCAGGAATTCTTGAAGGGAGGATACAAAGCAATGGTTTTTTACTTTCAAATAAACTTCTTCAAACAGCACATAAGACCAAAGCATTTCAAAATTACCTACATTTCTGAACATGCAATTCTAAAAAAACCCCAAAAAACTAACGCTGTCCCGGGAAAAAGCTCGTGAGATGTCAGAAATTAACAGAATAAACAATGATTCTGTGCATTCGTCAGCTGTGCGGGTCCTGAAGCTGCCAGCTGCATTTAGCACGTGTGTCATGGAAAGGACAGCAACACACACATGAATTTTCTTGCCCAGTTAATCAGCATGCAAAATGACAGGTTCCCAGGATAACTTCAGCACCGGACGCAAACGCATTTTCTTTTCAGCAATGAATGAAGTTGCTAAGAAAAAACAGACACACACACACACACACACACACACACACACACACACACACACACACACACACACACACCAGGTTCATGATTTCAGCATGAATACAATCAGGATGTAAGGACAGCAAGCAAAGCCCAGTCTACCAGCCCATATCTCTCTATCTATCTACACCTATCTCAGAGTTCTTTGTTGCCTGACAATAAATTGTAAAGGCAGTCATATTTGAAAGTAAAACCATTAAACTGTGTTTATAGGCTACTGCAACAGACTCGCGGAGTGAATAACAAGGAAATTACGGTACCTTTAGTAAGTCGCCGCAGAATTTGACAACGGCATTTAAAAGAGACAGCTATCATTCTTGCTCACTGCTTGCCGTGGCCAAGAGTACTCCGGGCTGTGCTCTGGTGGCTGCAGCAGCAGCACATGAATTCCTTGCGCACATACCAGGAGAAAGGTGGTCCCAGCGGGGAGTGACAAAGCTTAATTCCTCTTCGCTGATGCAGAGGTCCGCTACTTGTCATCTGGCAAACCTGTGTCATTCACAACTCCTAGCACCCCTGCCCGCCACAGCCTCCTCCCGCTGCACAATCACAACGGCTTAGAAAGTGAGGCTGTTTCGATAGCAACAAAGCACCAAATTGTAGAAAGCAGGGACAACGCCGGGAGAGGAGCCATTCCATAAATCTAATACTAAACACTGAGCAATACCTACAGTTTTAGGCAAAGGGCTATGTTTTCCAGTCAGTTCAGCCCTCCACCCCCTTCCCTTTCCAGCTCAGCATCAGGTCAGTGTGCTTCAGGGCTTCTTATTTAACTGGAAATGCAAGTGAAATGCTTGCACTCTTCCTTTGGGGGAAACGCATGTATCATATACTATGTTCTTTGAACAACAAAAAAGAAAGGCAGGGGCTTCCCTGGTGGCGCAGTGGTTGAGAGTCTGCCTGCCGATGCAGGGGACAAGGGTTCGTGCCCGGGTCCAGGAAGATCCCACGTGCTGCGGAGCGGCTGGGCCCGTGAGCCATGGCCACTGAGCCTGTGCGTCCGGAGCCTGTGCTCCGCAACGGGAGAGGCCACAACAGTGAGAGGCCCGCATACCGCAAAAAAAAACAAACAAAAAAAGAAAGGTAAAGGAGGGAGGCAGTCTATCTCTGGGATGCAGTAGAGAATAGTATTTTTGCCTACAGAAGAGATGCAGCCCTATGACAGTCAGAAAGACAGCACTATGTGGCACTTTACAAATCTATGAGGGTCAAGCCAGTCTAGATGGAGAGAGGAAATGCAAGAAGGGCTCAGGGAAAGGGTGCAGGCAAGGCGATCATCAGGCAGATGGAGTCCCAGCCCCTTTAATCACCCTTTGCAAAAACGGACTTGGCTGGGAAGCAACACAGTCAAGACAGTTTCTAAAGATACCAGGACTAAAAAACAAACAAGGCCAAGTATTTCTATTTTTAAAGTACCTTATTATCCTATTTCCCAAACAACCCTCCCCCAAACCATTCTTCTCATTATGCAAATAAAACAGTCTTGCAACATAGATATTTGGGAGTATATGCTTCAGTGGAGTGAAGAGCAAATGAACAAACTCTTCACAATCCATTCACGAAATGACAAGAAGGCGGAGCAAGTTCTTCATCCGCCAGCACCAGCCTACTCACTATACAGTCAATACAAACTAACATTTGGTATGGAATTTTAATTCAAGAACCTCGATGAACACGCCAAAAACTAAAGGAAAAAAAATCACAGTTGGCCAGGAACTCAGTGAATTAGTCAAAACAAAAAGATATATCACTGTCCAAACTATTTGATTAACATTTCTAGGACTATATAAATTATTCATACAGTCTTATTCTCTACTCTAAAGCTGTAAAAAAAAAATCTTTCAAGCTGGTTTCTAAAATAACTCTCAATATTCCAAATTTAATGATAGAGCTTTTTCCTCTCCATTCATAATTGCCATAGTAAGTCCGTTTCAACCCACTGATACTGAAATGTATATGCTTCCTACTTGGAGTCCAATAGAAAAATAATTTTTGTGGGAAAAATAGTTTAATATCATAAGCATCTACGTTAAAGGTCTTTGAAAAGAATGAAATTCCCTTACCAAGGATGGTCTAGCTAGAGCTGTCAGCCACCACTAATCAATAGGAAAGTATATTAAATGGACTGTACTGCAGAATCAAATTTTTATAACTGTTTCAATTAGCATAAATCTTTTTGAATTTTAACCCATCTCATTTTCATCTCTATTAGGTCATCCCCTAGTAATATTTTAGCCTCCTTGATTTTTTCTTTTTTTTTTTTTGCTTTAAATGAGATGTACTTTACTGGTAGAGAATTGGGTTATGCGTGAAAATGAGATAAATATTTATAGTTAACTCTTTAAAAGAGCTTTCCCTAGATTTGTCTTTCTTTAAATCCAGGCACTCAGAATACGCAGCTGTCAAATAGCATTAGTAAAGTCTTGCCAGTGGAATATCACCACTCTAGCCCATTTTTTTAATGTCTATTCAAATAAAACTCAAGATCATACAGAAATCTCTTGCCCCCTGCTATTATGCCTGCTCAGATCTAATTTGCTTCTTCCTTAAGGCTAAAATAATCAAATATTTCCTCTTTTACTAGAACACATTTTTTTTTTTAAGGCTCTGTCCTCTGGTCCTAGAAAGATCTTCAGAACTGCCCAAACATCCTGTTTTTCTGGAAGGAGAAATAACCCATCCTAGAGCCCTTTTTAAAGGTTCCCGGGGGCTCAAATTAGGGGATTTTTTTTTTTTCTCTCTTTGTATATCGTGGTTAATCCAGCTAAGCCAGCTGAGCTCATGCTCAAAGCTCCAGGAATCTTACAGAACTGGAGCCATCCTGGAGTAACCCTTTTCCAGGAAATGACGGAGTCTGCCATGTGTTCCCACCTTCTTCCATGTGTGGCCTCTCTAGTCCTCAGAGATTTCCCTGGGAGTCATTCCCAACTCAGCCTTCTTACTGTAAGCCCCTCCTTCTTCTGTCACCTAATCGGAGCCCAGCCTCAGATCCTGAATTCGAATGCTGGCAAAATGCCTTCCAGTAGCGTGAATTTTTTAATCTCAAAATTTATTGACATGCAGGACAAAGGTCCCAAGCAGCTACAGGCAACTTGTGGAACTGGACCACAGTCTCCTACCATAGCCACCATTGGGGCAGAGGAACCTCCATTTCTCAGCCACCAGACTAATGCAAGCGTGTGTCTTTGGAGCCATCAACCGCATTCTTTATGGCGGCTCAAACTTAACAATGTGCTCTTTGAGGTCAGCAGGTGAGGGCTATGGAGATAGAAAAGCAGGCAGAATTACACAAAATATATATATCTGATTAAGTTCCAAGGTGATCTGGAGAAGAGCTGGTTCATGAAGTTTACTCCTCTTTTTTTTTTTCCAAACTCAATATATGAAAATACGGGCTTACTGGATTTAGGGTTGGTTATTCCCTTTAAACGATAATTATTTCAGGGTTTTAAAAAATTATTAATTTTGCTAAGGTATAATACAAGTATACTGTGTGTATTCTGTGTGTGTGTATGTAAAATTTTTTAAACCATTATTACAAAGCACATCTATACAGAGTGTCTCATTGGAGGGACTCTGTTATGGGTTTTTGTTCCAGATAAGGAAACTGTTTCTCAGAGACAGCACTTTTCATCACAGTCATTCAGCTAGTAAGTGGTAAACAAAAGGAAAGAATCCAAGGTTTCTCACCCTGGCTGAATATTCTTTCTACTCTTTGCTTTTTCACTGTGTCTCTTTTTCATTGATAGAAAACGTGATCCCTATTACGGGGGGAAAAAGTCCAATTAACAAAGAACCTTTACGTGTAGTTACATTTTATAATAGGAGGCAAATCTAAAGTCAGTTACTTCTTCAACATTCCCTTCTCCCCCACCTGTGCCCATGCCCCTCTGAAGCACAGGTGCCCAGAACCACAGTGACTAGAAGGAACCAGAAACCGAAGGCAGTTAAGACAGGCACTTCCAGGCTCCAGACCACTAATTACATACCAAGTGTTTCCCACAGGAGTCCATTCTGACTAGATAGCTTGTCCGCTCTGACTAGTTGGCGTCTTTGTCATGCTTGTTTTTAAATATTCTGAATATCACTGCCAATGACAGTATGGTACTAATTCTAGGATGGGGGAGGGGAGTGAGGACAAAAAAACCTTTCATACTGGCTCAAGGACTCCAGTATCTTCTCAAAACCATTCCACAGCACCATCGGTAGTAGGTGGGAATACACACACACACACACATTCTTACTCTAATTTTTCTCATCTCTTTGATTCTCCTCCATTGTATACATTCTTCTATATAATATCTCCACTCCCAAAATAAACACTGCTGTTTGCAGATCCTCCTGATTCTTAGCAAGAAAGAGTCATCGTGAACCATAAATTTCCTGCCATCTACCTACACCTGGGGAATTCATTGAAAAAATAAAAAACATAAAAATGTGGTTAACTCCACACACACTGCACTATTTTATATCATTAGAAACAATTCGATTAAATAACTAAAATAATTTGTACCTTCTTCCTTGTTTCAACTGATTTTGTAATTCTGTTACAAAACACACTTGACAGACCCCATTTGATTGTTTATTTAAATATTACCTCTTTTTCTTCGAATGCAGTTGATTCAAAATGCTAAACACGTTTCGGTCATTATTTAAACACCACAGGACATCCTGAATTGGCTAGTACTGAGTATACTGATGTTTTTCCCTCACAGTTAATAACTTTAAGGCATTTCCTAAGTCTTGAGGGTGTTTTAGAACCCAGCAGTGTTCATGGAGGTCTTAAAATGGGACCAGAACCCCCTTTTCGGTTTCTTATGGACACTCCCACTGACTCATAATTAGCTTATTATAATCTGCTGCTTGTAGTTTCCTTTTCAAAGATGTTAAAAGCAGCCATGAGCCTCAAACAGGTTAGAACCCTTGTGGCCACTGTCTGCCACTTAATTTATGGAGTGTGTCAAAGTGAGCCCAAATATTCGGATCGGGCTGCAAACAGAGCGTGCCACTGCCCAACTGGAGCTGCGGGCAACTATGAGAAAGAGGAAGAACAAGACCTAATTTACTGACAGCAGTGTGAAGGGTGAGGGTGCAATTGCCCAAGACAGGATTTATTAGGCATTTTTAACAAATATTTTATGAGAAAACAGTTTTGCAGAAGTAATGATGCCCTTTAGGGAGTGTCATTAGAACATACTCTTGCAAATCTGGGGTGGTTAAAAAAGCACTTAGTGGCTCTGAGCCTCTGGTGTGTTGTGATATAAGAGGGAGTGTATAACGCACACTCCGTGCTTCTCTCGTCCAGGCCCTAATGCCCTTCACAGTGCCAGGGGAGGAAGGCTGCTTCCACTTAACATGAGAAGGCCAGGAAAGCTCCCACCAAGGTAAGGACCTTAGAAATTTGTCAGCTAAAAGCATCTGGTGGAAAAACATTAAAGCATGGAATACGTAGAAAATGAGAAATGCAGTACAAGAGGAAGCCTGCCACAAATCATCCTCCTGAGCCCAGGTTAAATCCAACTATTTACTGGGGCATTAGGTAGAGAGAAGACGGTATAGTGGCCAAAAGCCCAGGCGTTAGAATCAAATTGCATGGCTTTGAATCCTGCTTTTACCACTAAGTGGCTGTGTGACCTTGAGCAAGTTTCTTACCCTTCCTGTTCTTCATTTGTAAAATGGTGGACATCATTTCTAGGCTTGTTTTAATGATTAACTGTGTTATTTGTATACAGTGGCTTGAACACAGAATAGCAAAAGGTTTTATTAGGTATTATTAGGTATATTAGGTATTATTATTAGGTATTATTAGGTATTATTAGGTTTTATTAGGTATTTGGTAGAGGATACAGTCTTACAACCTGGCAGTTGGTTACAGAGCCCAGATTCTCGAGATGGGCATTGGGACTCAAAACTAAAATGATCCCTTTTCCATGAAGCCTTGCATGATTGCAATGGCACAAAGCCATCTCTTCGGATGCACATGTGCCTTCCTTTTCAGAGCATACGTCAGATTTATTTCTGGTACTTCTGGCAAGGTGACTCATGAGGACCCTGTCCTTTTCCAAATATGAAGAAACACACAACACAGCTGGTTTTTCACTGAAGTCAGAGGCAGCAAGAGCAACAAAGAAAAAGGCAAAGTAAAAGTAATGCTAAAATTAAAAAGAATCCTGTCTTTGGCTTGCTCTGTGAATAAAGAAAGTAGCAAATACAAACTCATCCTGATAGTAGATTGTGGTGTGACAAGCATAATTATCGCCTGTCAAGGATGGAATTTCAAAGTTTTTTAGCCATGTGTCACTAGACATAGAAACTTTTAGACAGACACATACTGTTACTTTAGAGATATATTATCTGTCTAAAAGTTTCTATATCTAGTGACACATGGCTAAAAAACTTTGAAATTCCATATTCAACAGGCCTTTGTACTATAACAATTAACCTCCAAACTGACCTTGTTGCTGTTTTGGCTGCTATTTTAATTTCTTCCTTTTATTGAAGTATAGCTGATATACAATTTTGAGTTTCAGGTGTACAGCAAAGTGATACAGATATATATATATATATCTTCAGATTATTTTCCATTATAGGTTATTATTATAAGATATTGAATATAGTTCCCTGTGTTATACAGTAAATCCTTTTTGCTTATTTATTTTACAGTAGTTTGTATGTTCATAGTAGCACTATTTACAGTAGCCAAGACATGGAAACAACCCAAGTGCCTTTCAACAGCTGATTGGTTTAAAAATATGTGGTATAGGACTTCCCTGGAGGCGCAGTGGTTAAGAATCCACCTGCCAATGCAGGGGACACAGGTTCGATCCCTGGTCCAGGAAGATCCCACATGCCACGGAGCAACTAAGCCTGTGCGCCACAATTACTGAGCCCACGTGCCACAACTACTGAAGCCCCTGCACCTAGAGCCTGTGCTCCGCAACAAGAGAAGCCACCACAGTGAGAAGCCCACGCACCGCAACAAAGAGTAGCCCCCGCTCGCCACAACTAGAGAAAGCCCACTCCCAGCAATGGAGACCCAATGCAGCCAAAAATAAATAAATAATTTTTTAAAAAAAGGAATACGTGGTATATATATACAACGGAATATTATTCAGCCATAAAAAAGAATGAAATTTTTGCAGCAACATGAATGAACCTAGAGAATATCATACTAAGTCAGAGAAAGACAAATATTATATGATATCCCTTATATGTGGAATCTAAAAAATTATACAAATGAATCCATATACAAAAGAAGAACAGGCTCACAGACATAGAAAATAAACTATGGTTACCAAAGGGGAAAGGGAAAGGATAAATTAGGAGTATGGAATTATTCTGACAGCTTTCATTTTGTGAATACAGGAGTAAAACCTTCCGTAGTGAGAATGTATACTTTGAAAACAAACTACAACAAAAGCCTCAAATCTAAGACACTTGACTCATTCAAATAAAACTGAACTGAATATTTTAAGGAATACTATAGATATATAAAAATCTAAATAATTTTAATAAAATGAGGGTAAAGTAAGTCTGGATATAATTATCATATATGATTCAGTGAAATGGACAAATGTTTCACACCTTCAAGTAATGTGTATTGTGGGTCATTAAAACACATACAATTAATTGGGTGACCAAGGCCACCACCCACTAGAATATTTTAATCAAAAAACAGGGAAATGATGGCGGAAAGTATGAAAAAAAACCCACAGGAAATAGGATGGCAGAACTGAGAGATGCCTTAAGGAGTCAGAAGGCTAAGGTTGAAGTTCTGGTGCAGTTACAGATTGGGCATTTCTGGGATAAAAGTTGCTGGGCACCTCCTTCATGCTGGCCACCGTGATGTGCCCTGTGAGTGCAAAGGTGAAAAATACACAATCTCCTTGCTGCAAACGTACATTCGTGGGGATAAGTTCCAACTTAGGATACACAGTCCAGAATTCCAACCAAAAGACTATGGAACCACTTTATACAAATTGCCTTATAGCCTTATAAACTGCTCAGGCCTATGCAGCATCAAGGTCCCCCTCCCCCTTTAAAGAAGGTTAACACCTTGATTTTCTTTTGAGGACCCTCTCTCAGACCACGTGATGCGAGTGCAGCAGGCACTCCCTCCAACTGCCCTTCCAGGGCTGACCACACAAACAGGTCCAGAAACAGGCAGTCATACAAGCCAAGCTGATGAGATACAATCTCAGGATTTTTGCTAGAACTACAAAAAAGAAGATAACTCGCATTCCACCAAGAATGGTAAGGTTATATGCCCAGAGCTGCCATCTTATCACGAGTTCAGGAGAAGCTGTCTTTGAACTATGCCAAGACGGAGGAAAGAGATGGAGAGTGACAGGTGCCTGGAGATGTTGTTGGAGCATCTGGATCCATCCCCTCCTAAAACCATAAGCCCTGGACTTTTTGGTTATGTGTCAATAGTGTCTCCTTTTTGCTAAATCAGTTTGGCTTGGGTTACAGTCACTTGGGATCAAAAAGATCTTGACTAACTAAACATCTTTCTGAACTTCAGATTCCTGACCTGTAAAATAAGGGGGTTGTGTCTCTAAAATCCCTTACAGCTCTGCCATTCTATTACAATACTGCATTCACCTATCTTACAGTGTTGCTGTGGTGATCAAATGAGATAGTGAATAGGAAAGTATTTTGTCAAAGTGCTCTATAAAGAGCATGAGAGTTTCTGAAAATATTCAAATGTGTGTGTGCGTATGTGTGTGTGTGTGTCTGTGTGCGTGCGTGCATGCACACATGTGTGTGTTGGAAAAAACATTAGGAGGCTCCGGAATCTACCATCTGTAATACAGTTACATAAGGAGTACAGACTCAGAAAACAAGGGGGAGAAAGGTCTCCTCTCATAGAAAATCCACACTTTATCGAATTCAAAGGTTTATACGAACTATATCCTGTCTTCCTAATCTCATTACCACACCTCTCTCACTTAAAAAAAAAAAAAATGGTACCCGTTATTTTTCACTTTTTTTTTTTTTCCTTATAAAAATAACGTTAAAGGGCTCCTTGGGGATGTTTTGCAAACACTCTCAATCACTGATCACGGACTCTGAGAAAAAAGTCAAGGTGTTTCTTTAAGAGGAAACAGCCCTCTAATAATTCCTAAAGGGAAAAAAGGGACTCCATAAAGATGGAAGGAACATAGAAATTAAGAAAAAGAGAAAAGAAGTCAGTATGGAGGGTCATTCTTTCTCTCATCAGGCATCTTAATATCCATTAGGACACAAATAAAAAATAATAGAATTAACATAAAATTAAAAAAGTAAAAAGATCCAGTTCCATGAGCCCCCTGCCATCCAGCAAAAGCGGGGTCGGCTTTATGTTCTGGTTGCTCAATTGGGTGCATAGCTACTAGAGGGCAGCAAAGGATCAGAAATGGGCCCGCACGGCCTGCCTGGAACTGACCAGGTGACCACACTGAGGCCAGCAGCCTAGAGAAGACCTCAGCCCAGCCTCCCATCATGAGGCAGGGAGCATTAACTTGCAGGGGCCCCTCAAATTTCTCTATGGCTCATGACGAAGCCTGTGTTGACAGTAATGCAAGGACTTACCTGAGCATCCAGTGACAGGAGCATAGGTAGAGAGTCACAAAGAAACCAGGGGTGTAGGGAGAAGCCCTGGGGGAGGCAAAGTCAAGGAAAGGTGGGGAGGAGGTTGGGGCATCTGGGTTCTGGCTTAGAATTCAGGGAACCCATTATGTCAACTGTTGTCATCTTTTGCATCATCATTGCCATTACCATTGGCAACAGCAGCAAGGCCAGCACTTACATGGAGCTCCCTGTGTGCTGGGCACGGTCCAAGCCTCGACTTACATGTCCTCATTGAATCCTCACAAAAAGCCAATGCAGGGGGAACTATGATTACCCCATTTTGAAGTCGAGGGACTTCCAAATAGTTCCTCTATTTGCCCACTACACTTAGGAGCAATGCTGGTGAATTTGGTCCAATTTCCAGGGTACTGAAAGCTTTGGGGGACAGAGGCCGTCTTTTCATTTTGAGGATCTCAAGGACCAGGACTTGAAGAACAGTAGATTCTTGATACTTTTTTCCTTGAAAGAAAGAATGAATGAATGAAGGGGGCATGAGAGGAAAGGACTGGGAGACCCAGAAAGTCCTATTTCAAAGTGTAGAGCCAATATACATTGGGATGTAAGAGGCCGAGGACTAAGCACGAAACAGCTGCAGCTCTCAGACTTGTGTGCCCAGAGAGCAGCTCTCATGGAGCACCTCAGTCCAGGAAGTGGGGTCTTGAGAGCAGATTTCATTTTCCTTGCTACCGCTGGACCTTTCTTTCTTTCTTAGGGCCTTTCCTGTACTAGAGAAGCTGAAACAACGGACATTTCAGGGAGCATCACACTAACCAAGAGCTGGGGGCAGGCACTGCAAGTATCTGGCATGAAGCACTCTGAATGGTCTGGGGCTTTCAGATGTCAGGTCACCTGAAGGGTGGGGATGCTTCTGCAGCATCTGGGGGGCCTTGGCTAAGATGGGTCTAGGAAGCAGGGCCAAGTCTAGGGCCCCGCTCCCCAGTTCTCAGTCTTCTTTGCGCTCCCAAAGGCTTGCTATATCTCTGCCTCTCCTCCAAGGAGACTTCTTGGACGTATAATCCCAGTCTCTTGGGAGTTTTCTTGGAAAGTTTTAGAAACTTTCTAAACACCCTGGCTTCAGGATACACAGCAGAAGAATTTTAGGGGGTGGAAGATTCCAAATACACCCATCCACTCTGGCCAGAAAGAGCTCTTAAAATTATCCTAAGGGGGGCACTTCTGGGAAACTCTGAGGGCGTGGAAGTGGCAGATGTGTGGTGGATAGAGGACCGGAAGATGAGGGCCACAAAGAGCCTGCCGTGTGACTGACAAGGTCTTGGTGCTCTGGCCGCGTGTCAGGCCTCTGAGGTGGGAGAGCTGAGTTCAGGACATTGGTCCACCAGAGACCTCCCAGCTCCACGTAATATGAAATGGCGAATGCTCTCCAAGAGATCTCCATCTCAACGCTAAGACCCAGCTCCAGTCACTGACCAGCAAGCTCCAGTGCTGCACAACCTATGCCAAACAGCTAGCAAGACAGGAACACACACCACCCATTAGCAGAGAGGCTGCCTAAAATCATAATAAGTTCACAGACACCACAAAACACAGCACCGGATGCAGCTCTGCCCACCAGAAAGACAAGATCCAGCCTCATCCACCAGAACACAGGCAACAGTCCCCACCACCTGGAAGTCTACACAACCCACTGAACCAACCTTAGCCACTGCGGACAGACACCAAAAACAATGGGAACTACGAACCTGCACCCTGAGAAACAGAGACCTCAAACACAGCAAGTTAAGCAAAATGAGAAGACAGAAACACAGAGCAGATGAAGGAGCAAGGTAAAAACCCACCAGACCTAACAAATGAAGAGGAAATACGCAGTCTACCTGTAAAAGAAATCAGAGTATTGACAGTAAAGATGATCCAAAATCTGGGAAATAGAATGGAGAAAATACAAGAAACATTTAACAAGGACCTAGAAGAACTAAAGAGCAAACAAACAATGATGAATAACACAATAAATGAAATAAAAAATTCTCTAGAAGGAATCAAGAGCAGAATAACTGAGGCAGAAGAACGGATAAGTGACCTGGAAGATAAAATAGTGGAAATAACTACCACAGAGCAGAAAAAAGAATGAAAAGAATTGAGGACAGTCTCAGAGACCTCTGGGAAAACATTAAATACACCAACATTCAAATTATAGGGGTCCCAGAGGAAGAAGAGGAAAAAAAAGTGACTGAGAAAATATTTGAAGAGATTATAGTTGAAAACTTCCCTAACATGGGAAAGGAAATAGTCAATAAAGTCCAGGAAGCACAGAAAGTCCCACACAGAATAAATCCAAGGAGAAACACACCAAGAAACATATTAATCAAACTATCAAAAATTAAATACAAAGAAAAAATATTAAAAGCAGCAAGGAAAAACAACAAATAACATACAAGGGAATCCCCATAAGGGTAACAGCTGATCTTTCAGCAGAAACTCTGCAAGCCAGAAGGGAGTGGCAGGACATATTTAAAGTGATGAAGGAGAAAAACCTGCAACCAAGATTACTCTACCCAGCAAGGATCTCATTCAGATTCGATGGAGAAATTAGAACCTTTAAAGACAAGCAAAAGCTAAGAGAATTCAGCACCACCAAACCAGCTTTACAACAAATGTTAACGGAACTTTAGCAAAAGACCTACAATAACAAACCCAAAACAACTAAGAAAATGGTAAAAGGAACATACATATCGATAATTACCTTAAATGTAAATGGATTAAATGCTCCAACCAAAAGACATATATAATTTATGTATACTTATGTATAAAACATGAGTGCGTGTGTGTATCTCCATCTCCAGGCAAATCTCTCAAGCCATTCCCCTTCTCCCTCTTGTTCCAAAAAAAGGCTAAGATTTGTCAAAAACAAGTTAATCAACACCAGTTATAAGAAGCATTAATCATCTGGAACACTTATCTGTTACAGACAATTCTCTTCGGGTCAAGAGAGTTCCCAATATAATTCTCAGCTGTAAACTGTGAATTACAAGTCAATGAGAAGTTTTCAGATACAGAACGTAGTCTACGTGAAAAATATTAATTGAAGCAGGCGATGGGGATAGCCTTAAATACATGCCAAAAACTGAAGAAGTTTAGTATTGAGCCTTTGTAAAATCGTTCATTCAATGACACACATTGTCTTGTGATAAGCATGTTCTAGATACCATTCGAGATATAAATGAGACAGAAGACAGGGGTATCTGCCTTGAAGAGCTTAAGCTGATGACCCAAATAAATGAATCATGAAATAGTTCTCAGCAGTATATGTGCTGTACTTATCCGAAGTGAAGAAAATATGATTGGGGTTCCAGGTCGTTTAGGCAGGCTTCATGGAAGAAGCAAGCTTTGGAAGAGAGCATGCAGTTTGGATTTGTGGTAAGAAAAAGAAAAAATCACTACATGCTGCATCAAAAATGCAATATACACAAAAATTAATTCAAAATGGATTAAAGGCTTGAATGTGATGCCTGAAACCATAAAATTCCTAGAAGAAAACATAGGCAGTAACCTCACTGACATCGGTTTTAGTGATCTTTTGTGATCTGAATCCCAGACAAGGGAAACAAAAGCAAAAATAAACAGATGTGACCACATCAGACTAAAAAGCTTCTATGCAGCAAAGGAAACCATTTTTCAAAATGAAAAAGACAACCTACTGAATGGGAGAAGATATTTGCAAATGATATATCCCAAAAGGGGTTAATTCCCAAAATATATAAAGAACTCATACAACTCAACAACAACAAAAACCCAATTAAAACATGAGCAGAGGATCTGAATAGACATTTTTCCAAAGAAGATATACAGATAGTCAAAAGGCACATGAAAGGATGTTCAACATCGCAATCAACAGGGAAATTCAAATCAAAACCACAATGAGATATCACCTCACACCTGTTAAAATGGCTATTACTGAAAAGACAAGGAATAAATATTGCAGAGGATCTGGAGAAAAGATCTGTGCACTGTTGGTGGGAACATGTTGGAACATGGTGGAACATGTCCACTGTTGGTGGGAACATAAATTGGTCCTGCCACCATGGAAAAGAGTATGGTGATCCCTCAAAAAATTAAGAAGAGAATTACCATATGGCCCAGCTGTTCCACCTCTGAGTATTTATCTAAAAACATGAAAACACTAATTTGAAAAATTATGCACCCTGTACACCCCTATGCTCATTGCAGCATTATTTACAATAGCCAAGATATGAAAATAACCTTAGCGCCCATGGATGGATGAATGAATAAAGAGGATATGGTATATATACAAAACAGAATACTACTCAGCCATAAAAAAGAATGAAATCCTGTCATTTGCAACAACATGGATGGGCCTTGAGGGTACTATGCTAAGTGAAATAAGTCAGATGAAGAAGAACAAGTACCATAGGATTTCACTCATATGAAGAATCTAAAAAAATAAAACAAAAACAATAACAAATGAACACACAAAATAAAACAAAACAAACCCATAGATACAGAGATCAGATTAGTGGCTACCAGAGGGAAAGGGGGCAGGGGGTGGGCAAAATGGGTGAAGGGAGTCAACTGTATGGTGAGGGATGGTAACTAGGCTTGTGCTGGTCATCACTTTGGAGTGTATACAGATTTCAAATTAGAATTCTGTACAGCTGAACCTTCTATAATTAAAAAAATGCAATATGGTGGAGCCGATGTATACAGATTTAACTTACATGATTTCAGCAACTTTGAGTTCCTGCTCTCTCTCTCTCCCCCTCCCTCCCTCTCTCTCATTCCATACGAGTTCTCAGTTCTTGCTCGATTCTCATTGGGTGAGCATTTTGCCACACTGAAGATGATTCTGTATTTGAACATAACCCAGCCCCTATATTTTGGCCAACTATTCTATCTGCACAACCAAGAAATACAAGGATCGCTCAGGGGTAGTTTTGACTTTATGAGATTTTTGCCTCACTTTCTAACTTTATTTTTTTTTAATTTAAAAATTTTTTGCCTTATAAGGAAAATAATCTATTTTTACTTAGTGGGATTTGCCTATTTTCTTTCTTTTTTTTTAAATTAATTTTTATTGGAGTATAGCTGATTTACAATCTTGTGTTAGTTTTTGCTGTACAGCAAAGTGAATCAGGTATATGTATACATATAGCCACTCTTTTTTAGATTCTATTCCCATATAGGTCATTACGGAGTATTGAGTAGAGTTCCCTGTGCTATACAGGGGGTTCTTACTAGTTACCTATTGTACGTATAGCAGTGTGTATAAGTCAATCCCAATCTCCCAATTTTATCTCTTCTCCCCCCCTTTCCCCCTTGGTAACCTTTTAGAACTACCTCCACATGCTCAACTGCAGGGCAACTGCTACTAAATTTGCACTTTCTAAACCGACTCTGATAATGTCATTCCTCACAGCAAGGGGTCTCTTTAAGCAACATGCTTTCAGTTGTTCGTATCTGTGGTCCTAGATGACAGACAAGGGCACAGACTAGTAGAAGCATCAGGTTTGTGCAAATCCTGTGATTTATGTTTAGGCCCAATAGTAGAAAGCAACAAATGGACACACCAGATTTTCCTTTCATAAAAAAAGAAAACATAGTCCAAATATTTAATCAAAAATAAAATAGGGGAAAGTTTACTTTCAAGTTCTTACAGAATTTAAAAGAATATATACACTTTTCAAAAGGTAGTTAGATCCATCAACTTCTGCCTTTCCCAACATACAGATCTCTGAATGGTTTTTAACGATCGGCTATATGATTAAGCCTGGAATTCTACAATGCCCCCAGAATGCCCTTGCTCACTCACTCTTCCATATTTTTGGTGGTGAGTTCCAGCGGTCAGCAAGAGTTCTCTTTACTGGCATCTTTTAAAACCCTCCTTTTGGCTTCATATCTCATGTTTTATTTCAGAACTGATGGTAAAACTAGTCCCCAGTACGAAAGGTCTTCTGCAGATCCTCCTCTGAACTTGAGGAGGGAATCACAGGAGCTTAACTGATGAAAAGGGAGTCATAAGGTGAGGAAATATTTCGCATAAGCATAAGCTAAAGGAAGTGCACCAACCTGTAAGACCCACTGCTTACAGGAAGCATCACAAACCAGTGAGCTGATGAAAATGCAAAGCTGTAAGTCAACAGTCAAATCTAAGGGGCATCTTCTGGGCAGGAAATTAGAGACCATTGATATAACTCATGGCATATCACCGCTCTGGAGTAAATTCACACCCTGTCCTTTGTCTCCCTCCCTCCCTCTGTTTTCCATTATCAGTCTCTCAGCAGGGTTTGGACAGAACTGGAAACAAGTGTGTGTCACAAATCAGCGCATGCTCCCATGTCATAATCCCATCCTTGTACATCAGACACAGATTCCACGTTGCTGCTGCACTTAAAGTCAATTCCCTGTCATTACAGCTGTAATTTCTCACCTATTTCAGGAGTTTATTTTGTGCAGACCTTTAGAAAGCCTCACTCATCTGAGGAGGTTCAGATGAAACAAGAATGTGAGTAGACAGCTAAGTGGGCGCTTTCTGCTCCGGCACCGCAGTCTCACTCTCATTCCACCCCTTCCACTGCTCAGATGATGCCAGCGGGGGCTAAACTTGTTGAGAGACAAAAGACAAGGCCATCTCTCACCATTATTTGGAAATCTCATCTAGCAAAGGATTTACGATCTGCTCATTTCAGAGGAGATTAAAAACTCCAAAGATTGAACAAAACATGTCTGGTGATGCATGAAAATGAGATGAGTTTCAAAGAAGACCCAGGGCTGAGACAGTCAAAAATGCCATATGGCCACGCTAATGTGGACAGGGTTTTTCTGGGACCACGAGGCACCACAGCTGAGAGGTATTTGAAGAGTGGCCAGTACCCAGAGCACCACAGAGGCAGTCAGAACAGCATAGTGGTTAAGAGTTGCAGGCTCTGGAACCAGTCTGCCTGGGTTTGAATAAGAGCTTGGGCTAGGGCCAGTTATTGAATAGCCCCATGCCTCAGTGCCCCTAGTTATTCACAGGATTGTTATAAGGGTTAAACGAGTTAAGGCTTGTACCTAGAAGTCCCTAGGACAGTGACATACAGTAAATGCTATATAAGTGTCTACAAAACCAGTAGTAGCCTAACTCGCAAGGTTTCAGAGATGGTAAAAGGAGTGACTGTGAATCACGTCTTCAGGGTAGTGCCTGGTACGTCATAGGTGCTGGAGTGTTAGCCACCGCTACTATGAATGTTGTTATTAGAATGATGACAGTAATTAGTAGAAGCACTAGTATTCCCAAACATGGTAACATCCCAAGAGAATCAGGTCTTCAGCTTATCAGTCAAAGGCTGATGTCTCAACTCAGGTTATCAAACTGGCAACTCAAGGGTCACACATGAACTACAGGTACATCCATTTTGCCTGAACCATGCTTACGAATGTTCTGACTGAGCTGTACACTTCAGAAATTTCTGAAGTTCAATGAAAATTATGGATTTGTGGCTTCTCTCGGAAAATCTAGAGGTCATCCCACACGGGGTCTGCATTCCGGTGACTGTCAACAGGGGCTGAGCAGTGGCCGCCTCCTTAGGTATTTGGGGTGCACGTTATGCAGTTCACCCCAGTGCCCCCCGGGTTGCCTTCACTCACCGTGTTATCTGGCTGGCCCTTGTTTGCACTGGTGTCTGCTGCCTCTGCCACTCCCGAGTCTGTTCTAGGTCTCCTTGGGTGACATGCCCTCAGACAGAATGTGGGCCTTTACCCCATCTGAGAATCTAATGAAAGTTAGGGAAACTCTCCCCAATAAAATACACATAAATTCACATGCTCACAGCATATGATAATTCCAGGGGGTTCATGGACCCCCCAAAGTCCACTCATGGGAAAACTCCCAGCTTTAAGGGTTTACTCATGGACAAGAAAATTCCATTAACCCTCACGCTTCCTTAGATGACTACTGTGTGTTGCAAGGAGGAAAAAATGATTAAAATAAGGTAAGTTATGCAATGCATAGATGGGAGGGCTACGCTTAGGAAGACTAAATGCTTTGACTCGATGATAAATTCAGTGGTTGATTTGGTTTCAGTCAAATCTGACATCTTTAAAATAAAATCATCCTATGAGCTTGCTACCTCATTTCACCTCCTAAACACTTCTCAATTCCATCATCTTTTCTCCGTGTCTCGTCTCCTCACTGCTAGGGTCACTGCCAGTCCAAAGGGTACAGTGGCGAGCATCATAAAAAGGCTCAAGACATTTGACTGCCATCTGCTGGGGGAAAAGCGCCATATTAACTATGTACATACACTCACCATGTCTAAGATGAGAACGGCACTCCCTAGGCATGGAGTCCTGGAGTTGCGTACAGCTGCACAAGAGTTTCCAGCATGACCTGAGTTGTAAGCCTCCCTGACTTGGGCTGACTATTACTACAGAAGGCTGTTTGTTACCCAGGTGGGGCAGCAAAGAGCAGTGCTGATGAGCTGTGTTGTTCTGAGGTTTTGCTCTTTTCTTTTCTTTTTCTCTCTCTCTTTTTTTTTGGGGGGGGGCAGAGCTGTGCAGCATGTGGGATCTTAGTTCTCCGACCAGGGATGGAACCCGCACCCCCAGTATTGGAAGTGCAGAGTCTTAACCACTGGACTGCCAGGGAAGTCCTGTTCTGAGTTTTTAAGAAAACATTATTTCGAACTACTCTTGGACTTCCTGAAAAGATGCAAAAATAGAACAGAGAGTTTCCACAAATGAATCCCCTACCCAGACTCCCGCAAAGAGTTTCGGTTTTACAGCCATACAAATCAGGGCGTCAATTATGATTCTGACAAGATTTGGGCAGATGGGCTGAGTGCCAGCGCAGAGTAAATGCCCAACATGTAAACTGTTTAGCACAGTGCTTGACATACAGAAACATTAATGGTTGATATTGGTGGTGATATTACCTGTTATTATTTCTGTGGTCTAATGTTCCCCCCCACCCACAGTTTTCTAGCATACTATCATTCCAGTTTTCTAGGTGTAAAATCATAAGTAATCACTACTAATGAGATGCTTCCATATCCCAGGCGGTAGATGACGGTGACCAATTCTTGGATGACCACACTCGGCATCCCAGTGACCAGGAGACACCCAGAAGCTAAGGGCAGATCCAGCTCCAGGCTGAGGGTAAGACTAACAGGGACCTTCTCCTTTTCTATCTTATCTGAGAGCTGACACCTCTCCAGAGCATGTAGTCTTACTGGTTGTTACTGTCATCATTGTTGTTTTAATTTCATAAAAGAAATGGCAACTCTTTTAAAAATAAGACAGAGACACTTTTCAGTCCCACCTCTAAACCATCTGTACCTATCCAAGTCATAAGGACCACTGGGCTCCCAGTACAGTGAGGGTTGTTAGGTTCTCAACAGGAGGAATGAGCAGCATAGAAGACCTTGGTTTCTAGAAAAGGCTCTGACACCTGGGGGTGAAGGAGGGGGCAGGCACATGCAAAGAGGAGCCTTGCTCTTAGAAGGGAGGACACTCCTCAAGTCACTCCCAAACTGCTTTCACAGCAGGCAATCGAAGCTTTTCCTTTATAGCATCTGTTCACACAAATGCTGACCAGGCGGCCAACTCTTCCCCTCTGCTCTCAGCAACAGTATGCAGGACAAAGAACACCTGTTCTAGAAACGGACTGATTAACCGGAGGCTGGCATACACAGCACAGGCTTGGGGCCACATGTGGGGAGCAGATCCTGCCGCCTTGTCAGCGTTTGGATCCAACTCCTTCTCTTGGCTCTAGTCCACGTTCACCACTAATGGGATTGATCCATGGGCATAAATCTGAAAGACCTTGCCAGGCACGTGGGAGGTTATTGTATCCGAAACTGCTCCTGTGTGCTGTTACTAGTCTAAAAGCAAATGTTTGGAGCGCTGGGTAAGATCCTGGGGGTACAAAATGCACCTGATGATCCTTGTCTTTAGGGAGTTTCTTAGGAGTTACTGAAAATGACAGAATGGAATGGAAATACTGTTTAATGAACATCTTTTCTGCAATGTAATTTACATTTGCAGGATCACTTTAAACAAGTAACAATAATTCGACAGGATACATGTTACATTGGTATTATCAACAGAGGGCTGCAGAAGCAAAAAGGAGGGAACAAGTTAGTGAGGTGAATGGATAAGTGAGGGAGTAAGACAACTGGGGGAAAGTTTCCCAGAGGAGGTGGAATTGGAGCTGGATCTTGAAGCATAAGTAGGAGTTCGTCCATGTAGGAGGCAGGTAGAAGAAGCAGTATGCAACCTGGGGCAGATGGGAACTAAGTTTGAAAGAAATTAAAGAACTAAGTGAAGGGGTGAAGACAAATCCAAATTACAATTCAGCTAATAAATATAGGGGAAGCTAATGATAAGCAGAGTTACTGTTATCTCAAAACCCCATTTTATTAACAGGGCAGCACACCACAATACCTCCCACTGTGGGGCTCCTTACAAATTTAGGTTACTTCCATGCCTCCGGAATGGTCCCTTGCCCCAGGGGGTGTACAGAAATACAAGTCAATCCATTCAACTTTCTAAATATACGGAAGACTCTAACTCTGCATGCTCCTTGTCATTTTCAAAAATTTGTTTTCTAAGTACAATACTAATCTAAACACTATTATGGGTGGAGCAACAGAAAAGAAATTCTACAAGTTCTTGATTCTCAATAGTCAAAGATCGGATGCCAAAAGAACATAAGTTAGAAAAAGGCAGAATATACATGAAAAAGAAATTTTAAAAAATGATTATAGAAATGTAGATCTAAGAGGGATGTTAGACAGCCTACCCTAAAAGAACATGGCAGATGCTAAAAAAACCTTGTCGAATGAATGATTAGTCCACTTCAGTGGTTTACAGACTGTGCCTTTTGGAGGTGGCTTGGGTTCTGTAAACCCCAAAGTCATTGCTGTACAACAGTGAAGGTTTACACCGCGTTGTAGACATGTTTGACCTGGCGCCTGACGTACAACAGGTGCTTCATAAATATTTGATAGTGAATGAAGGAAGGAAGAAGCAAATTTAATGAACACAAGGATGGAACTGTTTGAATGTTACCAATCAGGAAATAAGAGAGCAAACTCTAAAGGGAAGATAAAGACTGCCTTTCATTCTCTACTCACCTACCTCAAACTTCACCTTTGCCGTATCTTACTTTCCTTGGATCAAGAGAAGCATAAACATGACCCTTTTCTCACTTCAGAGGGAAGTGGGAAGGGTAAATATGCTAATATGTGCAAAGCTTCTGGAGTTTGTCGAAGAGGGCCACTACAGGTACTTATTTCATTATTGTAAGCTTCTTGTGAAAATACAGCTGTCACACCCTTAAACAAACCATTTTTGATGATGTCTCAAATATCTTCAAGTAGAACAGGGAATGAGCTATGTGGCAGTGGGGAAAACTGTCAACAACAAACCCACCTGGAAACAAAACAAAACAAAACAAACCCACCTGGTCCTCAGCCTTGGACTCACTCAGGGCTCCCTTTTGGGGCAATCACAAATTGAAGACCTTACTTTAGGTTGTGCGGTTGCACTGTCAGCCTGCACTGAACTAAGTCGGCAGGGCGGGGTGGGGGATGAAAGGAATGCATCTTTCTCTGTCCACTGAGAGCCCTGATTTTGAACTAAATTCCAGGAGAGGAGGTGTAAAGAAGATGAAAAGCAATGGGTTTGAAGGTATTTTAAGTGGGTTATTCTCTTTGTAGCAAGTACTGACCTTTTTAAAATGACATGTCTCATGTCAACACTGCAGACAAACTGCTTTAATCAGCAAATGCAAATTAAGACCCCTTCAGTATAGGGAAGCGGAATAAGAATAATAGCTTATTGATCTTCTCATTATTGATCGGCACCAAACATCTAGATTCATCTGGATCCTAGAACTAGAAAAAGATCTTCAACGTATAGCATTAAACAGAGAAAAGATCACAAGCAACAGTTCCTACAATATTTAAAATAACCAGAGATTAGGAGCTTGAAAAAGAATGAAACACATCGATAATGGGACTTGTGCCATCAGATATGCAGGTTATGTCACATCTGTGTCAAAATTCTTCTGTTAATCATCATAGCGTCAATATGCACCTGGACTTGAATATGCACTGGAAGGAATCCACACATCAAAAATACAACCAGGAGGGAGAAAAGGTAACTAAGATCACAATTATTGCAAATGATTTAGAAAGGAAATTTTATATGTCTACAACATCATGTTCTTTATATATGAGGCTGTCTGATGTTTTTAAAACATAAATATTTATTGAATAGTCAAGGTTGTACTTGTACCTGTGCCATATTTTCAATTGCGTATTGATGCTCTTCCATTGAGTAGCTCCTTGAGGTACCATCTTTAATTATAAAACACACGTTTTATTTTGTGAATAGTAAATATATACACAAGGTAAGAAAGCCAAACAATCTAACTGAGAATACAGTAAAAAAGTAGGTCCTTCCCCAGGTCCTTTCTCCAGAAGCAGCTACTGTTGAAAGCAGCTCTTTTGCCACTTTCCTGTTTGCCCATTTCTAGTCCCCTCTAACCTTGAAAGAACCTAATTATAGGAATGAGATCACGAGGCAATTTAAACTAACTCCTGATTTATGCTCTCCTGAATGCACACCATGCCTTGCCTAATCTATTCTCTTCTTAGATGAACAGAAGAATGAAGAATTAAGTAGTTAAAAAATAACTAGCTCTTTACCCCCAGCAGCCCCTTTAGCAATGCAGGCAAGATAACATATGAAGAGAGAGTCAGCCAGCCTGCACACAATGGAGAATGATGCAGAACCTATCCTCCTGCCTCGATGATTCACTGAGACTCTCCCTGCCTGCCCCACCACCTCCATTTTTTTTCCTTTAAAAAATGTCATGGCTGAGCAGAATCTTTGGAGTTGGTCTCAGGACACGAGTCCACCTTCTCCCCAGATTGCCGCCTTTCCTGATTAAAGCGATTTTCCTTTCTACTGACACTTGCCTCTCAAATTATTGTCTTTTGAGTGGTGAGCAGCCAAACCTGAGTTTGGCAACACTGTTACCAGTTTATGGAATACTTCTGGAAAGACATACAGGGCATGTATAAACGTAAATAGATACATGTGCTTTAGGCTGCCCATAAGAAGGCTTCTCCAACTCCTGCCTTCACCGCTTTCTTCCTCCTCTGGATTCCTCCTATTATCCATAATGCAGTGCCCCAGAGTTTAGCACACAATTAACCTCAAATTGTTTCATAAGTTATTAACCTTGTCTCCTTGAGGGCAATGGCTGTTACACACATCAGTGTTAGACACACAGTAGGTGTTCAATAAATACCTGCTGATTAATTAAACCTTAAATTAACTTCATGCTAGCTTAAATGGTGTATCTCCTGTAAACCTTTAAGAGAACTCATTCAACAGCTGCTACATGGTTACTTTTGCAATAGCTATCTACTTCATTGGTAATCAATCTCTTTTTAGAACCCCATCTGTACAAGTACTTGAAAAAATTATTACTGTGGATGCTGACATTATAGTGAATGCAGTCATTCAAAATCTAAATCTCAAGACATTCAAGTGTCACAGAGCTGGTCCTGCAACACAAATTCCAACTCCACTTTGAGAAGTCTGGGTCGTAAATGATGGGGAAAAGGGAGTACAGATTCCTCCAGCAGTACCCCAACAAGGGTATTATTGCTGCCATTTCTACCTATTTACACCAGGCTATATATACTCAGTCAGGCTACATTTTAAATGCTGGCTCTATTATATTCATGATATTCCACTAAAAGGAGACCACCAGGCTCATTTAGTTTACTCTTTATGAATCTCAGATAGTCTTCCAGGGAAAGACTAAATGCTTCTTTTCACTGTGATTCAATGTTTTCACCTAATAATGCTCTAGAATTACGCTTCCTCCCCTAATTTGGGATCTCTTAGGCTAAATTCACTTCTTTTGTTCTCTTGACAGTTTCGAATCCCAGTTTAAATACCTAGAGTTCTGCTTTCAGGGTAGTAATTTTTGATCCTATTTTTAATGACAGCAAAAGTTACATGAAGGGGTTTATGTATATGGCTTGCTCTGTGCATTTTACAAGCCCAAAGAAAATTACATTTCAGAGAAGGTACATATGCAATTACTAGGAAATGAGTTACAACAAAGTGGCCATAAGAGGCAGCGTAACAAAGACAAACTCAATTAAAAGTCACCGTAACACAGCAAAAAATAGACATAATACAATGCACATTAACAGCTTATTCAGAAGTTAAATACTGAGTGGGCGGTAGAAAAAGGAAGTTTCTTTCACGTAGAAGCTAATGAATCATTCTATTTAACAAGAGGTGGACTAAGAAAGGGTGAGGGTCTCTTTTGTGATCAATAGGAAGTGGCAGTTAGAATCCAAGGAGGAAAACAACTCCCAGTAACCTTGTGAAAAATTATTTCAGACAAATCTTGTTAACTTCAGGGGGTTTTTTTGTTTGTTTTTTTTTTGCGGTACGCGGGCCTCTCACTGCTGTGGCCTCTCCCGTTGCGGAGCACAGGCTCCGGACGCGCAGGCTCAGCGGCCATGGCTCACGGGCCCAGTTGCTCCGCGGTAGGTGGGATCTTCCCGGACCGGGGCACGAACCCGTGTCCCCTGCATCGGCAGGCGGACTCTCAACCACTGCGCCACCAGGGAAGCCCTCAATCAGTTTTAAAGAAACATTACGAGATGAATGAAGTGTAAGTGAGCATAGGCATACACTTATACCCTCACTCTAGTTACATAAATATTTATTGTGCTGTAAACTGAGCTCGTGAGATGGAGGTCCTAACTGGAACCTCTAGGAAGTAGACAATTACATAGCAGTGTGGTGACTTCCAGGGGGAAGGAGGCAGAAGGACCTGAAGCTCAGGGGCAGGAGACCTAATAGACTGGAGCCAGTGGTGGGGACGGAGAGGGGACGAGGAAGGGAGAAAGAGAGTAACAGGCGAGGTTTCTGGACTTGAGCAAAGATATGGAACCTAAACAGAGGTTGGCCTTCCTGGAGTGTGAATGCAATTCAGTTAGGCTTAAGCTTGCTGGCTGTGTGTGTGTGTGTGTGTGTGTAGCGGGGAGAGTGGAGTGGAGGTGAAAGAGGTGTAGTGGATTTCTAAAGCCTTGCCAAAGAATCTTAACTTGATCCTGAAAGTCATGAACTTCAGGAAGATTTTAAGCCAGAGCTGTAGCATGATCATATTTGTATTAAAAATACCATCAGGTGGAATGGCTTCCCCGGTGGCACAGTGGTTGAGAGTCCGCCTGCCAATGTAGGGGACGCGGGTTCGAGCCCTGGTCCGGGAAGATCCCACATGCCACAGAGCAACTAAGCCCGTGTGCCACAACTACTGAGCCTGTGCTCTAGAGCCTGCGAGCCACAACTACTGAGTCCGTGCGCCACAACTACTGAGGCTGTGCTCTAGAGCCTACGAGCCACAACTACTGAAGCCCACGCACCTAGAGCCAGTGCTCTGCAACAAGAGAAGCCACTGCAGTGAGAAGCCCGTGCACCGCAACGAAGAGTGGCCCCTGCTCGCCGCAACTAGAGAAAGCCCATGCGCAGCAATGAAGACCCAACTCAATCAAAATTAAAAAAAAAAAAAAAGACCATCAGGCGGCACCAGTGTGAAGGATGGCTGGGAGGAGGCAAAGGAAGCGGAGGCTGAGGCATTAATCCCTGTGGCAGGTGATGAGAACCTGAAGAACAGCAGGGCCCATGTGGGGTAGAAACGAAGTGGAGACTCAAGGAGTATCAGTGGTAGGGGATCAAAAGGACACTGATGGATGTGAGGAGAGAGGAAGAAAGAAGAGCCTGGGATGACACCCAGATTTCTGGCCCGAATGATCGTTGGAGGGTGGAGCCACTCATGGGATAGGAGATAAACCAGGAGAAGCATCTCAAACATCACTACACATATGTAAATGAAGAGCATCAACGTCAAAGAAAAGCCATGCACTGGGTGATATTCTGCCTATCAGATATTAAAAATGATTACAAATCTATGATAAAATCATGTTGGGGGAGAAGGGAAGGAGGAGTTATTGTTTAATAAGCACAGAGTTACTGTTTGGGATGATGAAAAAGTTCTGCAAATGGATAGTAGTGATGGTTGCACAACACTGTGAATGCACTTAATGCCAACGAATGGTACACTTCAAATGAGTTAAATAGTTAAAAAAAAACACCCAAAACCATGTGACAAAGGTAAGAGAAGTACGCAAGTGACAATGAAAGGAAACAGATCTAAAGCAGTACACAGAAGAAGGCAGTAGACGACAAACAATACATCAATAGCAAAGAAATAGAGGGTAAAACTGGCTCGCTCCTCCAAAACAGTCAGTTTAGATCCATGCACAAATATCAAAATACACTACAGTTTGATAAGCATAATATGTAAACAAAGAACATAAACTATCCAGAGACACAATTCAGTTAATATTTGATCTATGGATAGGGAAGGATTTTCAAAGCATAAAAACAATGGAAGAAAAAAATCAACAAACTGTCATATTTTAAAAATATTAATATTAAAAGAAATAAAAGGTAAATCAGAATTTGACACAATACATGAGGATCAATAAAAAGGCCACTAAGATCTAAACAGAAAAATGAACAGGAGATGTGAAGAAACAGTACGTTAAAGGACAAATACAAATATCCAGGTAAATTAATGAAAAGCTCTTCAGCATCACGAATAATCACAGAGCTGCCAAACAGAAATATGAGACATGTTTTTCACCTGAGTTCTCCAATGCTCGCAAGCACTCTGCAGAATATGTAAGCCTATGTGCCGCAGATAGGAGGTCAACTGGGTACCACTTCTGCAGGGAGCTCCCTCATGACTTGTATCAAGAGTCTTAAAAATGTTCCCATCAACTGATTCACTTTGTTATACAGCAGAAACTAACACACCATTGTAAAGCAATTATACTCCAATAAAAATGTTTTAAAAAAAAATGTTCCCATGCCCTGACGAAGTAACTGCATTGTCGGGATGTATCCCGAATAAACATTCAGAAATATAGCCAAGAGTTTTGCACATCATCACAGTTTCTTTTTTTCTACTTAAAAATAAAGGATTTATTGATTCCTTTGCCTGGAACATTTTTTCCCATAATTTCTCTAGATAATTTCTTCTTTTCCTTCAAGTTGCAGCCAGTCCACATTGCTATCCCTGCTATACATTGCAAGAGCATCCTGTGATCCCTCAAAGGCAGCTCATCATGTTGATATTGTCTTTCTCTGCCTAGAATTCTCATCTAAATGATAAGCTCCATGAAAGTCTCCTTCTCTGTTATATATCATTCACCTAATAGAGTCCTTAACAAAGTCCCTGTTGAATGACTGTATGAATGAATCAATGTATGATTGCTGAGAAACAGGACTGCAATCATTTTTACTTTTATTTTTTTCCTTAAGGTTTGAAATAGCTCTTATGTGATTTTTCTATTCAGAATAACTACAAAAAAAGATATAAAAGCCAGCATCCTTTCATACAGTTAGCCTACTGCACTAAAAGTTAATACTCTACAAATAAACTGTGAAATACTACACAGAATTTAAAACTAATAAAAACATTTGTTTCACATTTGTTTTAAATTCTTCAGCTTGCAAGCTGGTTCCCATACATGAAGCTGTTCATGCTCTGTCCACTCTGGAACCTTCACTCTGCCCCCAAATCCACATGTTCTTGGAGATGACCAACATTAGAGCCTTTGTGCCATAGTTTCTAAGCTGTAGCTGCTGCTCTGAGACTTTCCCAGATTTGCCGATCTCACGATTTATTACTTCTGCAAATTTACACACTTATTTCGACAAGTTAAAACATACCATGTAAATAAGCAATGTGGAGAAAACTCACTTATACTCAGTCTCTAAAGTCTGATTAAAAAGACTAAACACAATCTTTCTTCTCTGAATAGCAGCTTTCTGTGATTTTACTGCCGAGCCAATCACTGATTTCTTTTAAAAAGTGTGAAAACTTGTACTGGCCTATTTAGACGCATAGAAAATGTCTTTAATGACCCTCTTGGGCACTTCAAGTAATAGTTCTTTTAAAAAGAGGTTGGTTTTTTTGTGTAGGTTAAAGTCCTTCTTGTTTATTTCTCCTTTACAAAGTTGGAACAATGTGAATGTGCCCATAATTCAACCACTCGTAAAATTCCTTTCAGTGCCCTGTAATGAAAGCTATGTATTGAAAACCCATGCATTTTTTTAAAACATCTTTACTGGAGTATAACTGCTTTATAATGGTGTGTTAGTTTCTGCTTTATACTTCCCACTAGCTGTCTGTTTTACATTTGGTAGTGTATATACGTCAATGCTACTCTCTCACTTTGTCCCAGCTTACCCTTCCCCCTCCCCATGTCCTCAGGTCCATTCTCTACACGTCCATCTTTATTCCTGTCCTGCCCATAGGTTCATCAGAAACATTTTTTCTTTTTTTAGATTCCATAGGTATGTGTTAGCATATGGTATTTGTTTTTCTCTTTCAGACGTACTTCACTCTGTATGACAGACTCTAGGTCCATCCACCTCACTACAAATAGTTCAATTTCATTTCTTTTTATGGCTGAGTAATATTCCATATGTGCCACATCTTCTTTATCCATTCATCTGTCGATGGACACTTAGGTTGCTTCCATGTCCTGGGTATTGTAAATAGTGCTGCAATGAACATTGTGGTACATGACTCTTTTTGATTTATGGTCTTCTCAGGGTGTATGCCCAGTAGTGGGATTGTTGGGTCATATGGTAGTTCTATTTTTAGTTTTTTAAGGAACCTCCATACTGTTCTCCATAGTGGCTGCATCAATTTACATTCCCACCAGCAGTGCAAGAGTGTTCCCTTTTCTCCACACCCTCTCCAGCATTTATTGTTTGTAGATTTTTTGATGATGGCCATTCTGACTGGTGTGAGGTGATACCTCACTGCAGTTTTCCTTTGCATTTCTCTAATGATTAGTAATGTTGAGCATCCTTTCATGTGTTCGTTGGCAATCTTTGTATCTTCTTTGGAGAAATGTCTACTTAAGTCTTCTGCCCATTTTTTATAGGGTTGTTTGTTCTTTTAATATTGAGCTGCATGAGCTGCTTGTAAATTTTGGAGATTAATCCTTTGTCAGTTGCTTCATTTGCAAATATTTTCTCCCATTCTGAGGGTTGTCTTTTCACTTTGTTTATGGTTTCCTTTTCTGTGCAAAAGCTTTTAAGTTTCATTAGGTCCCATTTGTTTATTTTTGTTTTTATTTCCATTTCTCTAGGAGGGGGGTTAAAAAGGATCTTGCTGTGATTTATATCAAAGAGTGTTCTTCCTATTGTTTTCTCTAAGAGTTTTATAGTGTCTGGCCTTACATTTAGGTCTTTAATCCATTTTGAGTTTATTTTTGTGTATGGTGTTAGGGCGTGTTCTAATTTCATTCTTTTACATGTAGCGGTCCAGTTTTCCCAGCACCACTTACTGAAGAGGCTGTCTTTTCTCCACTGTATATTCTTGCCTCCTTTATCAAAGATAAGGTGACCATACGTGCATGGGTTTCTCTAGGCTTTCTATCCTGTTCCGTTGATCTATATTTCTGTTTTTGTGCCAGTACCATACTGTCTTGACTACTGTAGCTTTGTAGTATAGTCTGAAGTCAAGGAGTCTGATTTCTCCAGCTCGTTTTTCTTTCTCAAGATTGCTCTGGCTATTCGGGGTCTTTTGAGTTTCCATAAAAATTGTGAATTTTTTTTGTTCTAGGTCTGTGAAAAATGTCATTGGTAGTTTCATAGGGATTGCACTGAATCTGTAGATTGCTTTCGGTAGTATAGTCATTTTCACAATGCTGATTTTTCCAATCCAAGAATATGGTATATCACTCCATCTGTTTGTATCGTCTTTAATTTCTTTCATCACTGTCTTACAGTTTTCTGCATACAGGCCTTTTGTATCCTTAGGTAGGTTTATTCCTAAGTATTTTATTCTTTTTGTTGCAATGGTAAATGGGAGTGTTTCCTTAATTTCTCTTTCAGATTTTTCATCGTTAATATATAGGAGTGCAAGAGATTTCTGTGCATTAATTTTGTATCCTGCTACTTTACCAAATTCATTGATTAGCTCTAGTAGTTTTCTGGTAGCATCTTTAGTATTCTCTATGTATAGTATCATGTCATCTGCAAACAGTGACAGTTTTACTTCTTCTTTTCCAATTTGGATTCCTTTTATTTCTTTTTCTTCTCTGATTGCTGTGGCTAAAACTTCCAAAACTATGTTGAATAATAGTGGTGAAAGTGGGCCCCATGCATTTTTGCTAAAACAGTCTTCCATCAGTTTTAACATGTCCCACATCAATGTTATACTATAGTGTTTGTCTTTCTAAGTCTGGCTTATTCACTTAGTATAATACCCTCCAGGTTCATCCGTGTTGTCACAAATGAGAGGATTTCCTTCTTCCTCACGGCTGAATAATATTCTATTGTGTATATGTGTATATATACATATATATAAATGTATATATACATATATATATATAAAATATATCTTCTGTATCCATTCATCCATTGATAGACATTTAGGTTGTTTCCACACCTTGGTGCTTGTGAACAGTAATGCTGCAATGAACATAGGAGTACAGGTATCTCTTTAAGACAATGTTTTTGTTTCCTTTAGATATGTACCCAGAAGCGGGATTGCTGGACTATATGCTAGTTTTATTTTTAATTTCTCGAGAAAACTTCATTCCGTTTTCCATAGTGGCTGCACCAGCTTACATTCTCACCAACAGTGTCCAACACTGCATGATGTCACTTATACATGAAGTCTTTAAAAAAAAAGTCAAACTCATAGAACCAGGGAGTAGAAAAGTGATTGCCAGGGACTGGAGTGGGGGAAACAGGGAGAGGTTGGTAAAGGGGTACAAACTTTCAGTTTTAAGATAAATAAGGTCTGAGGATCTAATGTTTAATATGGTGACTGCAGTTGATAACACTGTATTGTATAATTGAAATTTGCTGAGAGGGTAGAATTTAAATGTTCTTACCCCCAAAAGGGGGGGTATAAATATTCAAGGTGATAGACGTGTTAATTAACTTGATGGAAGGATCCCTTCACAATATACATGGATATCAAATCATCATGTCGTACAATTTAAATATCTTACTGTTTTATTTGTTGGTTACACTTCAATAAAACTGAAAAGAACAAAGAAACAGAGAGAAGCAATGGCTATTTGTATAACAGTCTCTAAGAAAGTTGCTAATAGTTTAAAAGGGCATATTTTCAGGATCCCCTGTTACTGCTTTTTGATTACGTAAAGTGAACTGGTCCATAAAATCTCTGAAGCCCCCAGTAGCACTGGGGTGTGTCTTGGGACACAGAACACACACAGCACATGCACCCAGTGGGAAGAATGTAACAATGGCATCCAGAATGCTCTTTTACATGGTACTTGATAAACAGAATTAAAAATAGCTCCCCACAGAACTGAATGGGGCAAATTAACGGTAATTTAAAAAAAAAAAAAAAAAGAAAGGAAAAATCAGTCTAATATTTTATTTGTTTAAATCTTAGGTATCTATAATGAAAAGAGTATCTTTTAAGACTATTCATTCAAGGCAATGCTAAAGATTTACAGCACCATATTTATGTTTTGTTAGTTTACTTTTAAATTCTATCAGGAAGTTTTAATTTGTAATGCTTATTTTCTCAGTTCAGGCTCAGGTAGATGTTAATCCAGTGTTTCCAAGTGATGATCAAATAAATTATTTTAAAGACAGAGTGACATGTATACTCTGATGTGTATAATGGATGACTAATAAGAAAATAAATAAATAAAAAAAGAAAGAAAAATAAAAAGAGAGAGTAAAAAAGAAAATCAACCTCTCATAAGTAAGTCAGACAGAGAAAGACAAATATTATACGATATCACTTATATGGGGAATCTAAAAAAATGATACATAGAGAAATGGAAATAAAAACAAAAATAAACAAATGGGACCTAATGAAACTTCAAAGCTTTTGCACAGCAAAGGAAATCATAAACAAGACCAAAAGACAACCCTCAGAATGGGAGAAAATATTTGCAAATGAAGCAACTGACAAAGGATTAATCTCCAAAATTTACAAGCAGATCATGCAGCTCAATAACAAAAAAACAAACAACCCAATCCAAAAATGGGCAGAAGACCTAAATAGACATTTCTCCAAACAAGATATACAGGCTGCCAACAAACACATGAAAGAATGCTCAACATCATTAATCATTAGAGAAATGCAAATCAAAACTACAATGAGATATCATCTCACACCGTTCAGAATGGCCATCATCAAAAAATCTACAAACAATAAATGCTGGAGAGGGTGTGGAGAAAAGGGAACACTCTTGCACTGCTGGTGGGAATGTGAATTGGTACAGCCACTATGGAGAACAGTATGGAGGTTCCTTAAAAAACTAAAAATAGAACTACCATATGATCCAGCAATCCCACTACTGGGCATATACCCTGAGAAAACCATAATTCAAAAAGAGTCATGTACCAAAATGTTCACTGAAGCTCTATTTACAATAGCCAGGAGATGGAAACAACCTAAGAGTCCATCATCGGATGAATGGATAAAGAAGATGTGGCACATATATACAATGGAATATTACTCAGCCATAAAAAGAAACGAAATTGAGCTATTTGTAATGAGGTGGATGGACCTAGAGTCTGTCATACAGAGTGAAGTAAGTCAGAAAGAGAAAGACAAATACCGTATGCTAACACATATATATGGAATTTAAGAAAAAAAAATGTCATGAAGAACCTAGGGGAAAGACAGGAAAAAAGACACAGACCTACTAGATAATGGACTTGAGGATAAGGGGAGGGGGAAGGGTAAGCTGTGACAAAGTGAGAGAGAGGCATGGACATATATACACTACCAAACATAAAATAGATAGCTAGTGGGAAGCAGCCGCATAGCACAGGGAGATCAGCTCGGTGCTTTGTGACCACCTAGAGGGGTGGGATAGGGAGTGTGGGAGGGAGGGAGACGCAAGAAGGAAGAGATATGGGAACATATGTATATGTATAACTGATTCACTTTGTTATAAAGCAGAAACTAACACACCATTGTAAAGCAATTACACTCCAATAAAGATGTAAAGAAAAAAAAAAGAATGAGAAAGGATAAGCCAGGTACACAATAACCAGAAAAGGTTGATGTAGTTATATTAGTATCTGAAAAATTAAAAGCAAAAATAAAGATATAATAAAAATAATGACAACAAAAAGGAAATTGAGAACAACATAAAAGTCAAAAAAGAAAAATGATACAAATGAAGTTATTTACAAAACAGAAACAGACTCACAGGCTTAGAAAACAAACTTATGGTTACCAAATGGGAAAGGTGGGGAGGGATACATTAGGAGTTTGGGATTAACAGATACACACATTTTTTTTTTAATTTTAGAATTTTATTTATTTTTTTATACAGCAGGTTCTTATTAGTTATCCATTTTATACATATTAGTGTATATATGTCAATCCCAATCCATATACACACTTAAAATAGATAATCAACAGGGACCTACTGGTATAGCACAGGAAACTCTACTCGATACTCTGTAATAACTTATATGGGAAAAGAACCTGAAAAAGAATAGGTATGTGTATAACTGAATCATTTTGCTGTACATCTGAAACTAACACAACATTGTGAATCAACTACACTCCAATATAAAATAAAAATTAAAAAATATAAAACCAACCCCTCAGTGACTCTCACTGAGGAAATTTCTCAGTCTCCTTTTTCTTCTCAAAACTGAACAAACAAAAGCAACCACAATGAAAACAGTACGTCAGATAGAAGCATGTCTGGTGCGGTGCGCCCAACCACACTGAAGGATTAGGAGATGGAGACAGTGGGCACCGGAGCACACAGTTAATGGTGCTCCCTTTGTACAAGCCTCTGGAGTGGATAGATTTTTTTTTTTTTTGCGGTACGCGGGCCTCTCACTGTTGTGGCCTCTCCCGTTGCGGAGCACAGGCTCCGGACGCGCAGGCTCAGCGGCCATGGCTCATGGGCCTAGCCGCTCCGCGGCATGTGGGATCTTCCCGGACCGGGGAACGAACCCGTGTCCCCTGCATCGGCAGGCGGACTCTCAAGCACTGTGCCATCAGGGAAGCCCGGGAGTGGATACATTTTTGACATGGAATCAGGGATGTGTCCCTACACCTTCCTGATCACTAGATTTGCTGGTGAAACTGCTGTGTATACTCCCCCATCAATGCAGCAAAGTAAAACAAACTAACCCCGAAGAGGGCTGTGATATAATAAAAGAGGTACAAAGGAGAGTAGCAGAGGGGCAGTGAGAAGATGCCGCAGAACTGCTGGCTTTTCTCACTGATGCGGAAGCAGGCAGGGGCTCCTGGTTTAGCCTGGGGTCACCACACACGGTCTACGCAGGACCTGCGATTAGTTTATAAGGGAAACTGACAGTAATATACTGTTTCACCTTAAGATTTTGTAACAGTTTTAAAAGTTCCTTTGATAACAATAAGCCAGATGTACAAAGATACAATTTGATACCATTAGGGCTATAATATTATCACTTCTTTGAAATATTAAGAGAAATTAGTTTTTATACAGCTCTCAAATATAAACACGTTTTATATGTTCATTTAACATTCATATCTTTTTTATACTTTGTTTTAAAATAAAATTAAAACAGAATGTTAGGCAGAAGAACAAAAGAATATAGATAAATATGCTTATGGAAATAGAAAGACAAAACTTTAGTCTGTCCACGATGAAAACACATGAAATTAGGTTATATTTATGCTTAGATTACATGTATATACTTAAAAATGTATGTGATTATACATTTTAAAAATCCACAAATTAAAATTTATACTTTTACTTTGAATGTCATAAACTACGTTTAGCTGTAGTTGACTCCCTCTATTGGCTGAAAATGATATTTTTGGTGAAAATGCATTTTTTTTTTTGAAAATGCGTTTTTTGCCAAGATTTTGACAGATGAAATATATAAATATAATTTGTAAAATCTGACAAATTAATACCATTACCTTGGAACATGATTTTTATAAGCAGAGGGAAGTTAATATAAAAGATAATATACCACCACGAATTAGAACACAAAGAAAAATAAGAAAAAAGCTCCTGGGGTATTAAGTACACAAAGAAAAGGAAATATTCAAAACAAAGCATTTTGAAACGAATTTTAGAGTCTATCCAAGTATTTGTAATTATATTCAAGGACAAATAACTTGTTTTTTTTCTGCTTTGACTCCAGTATTTTTTTTTAACATCTTTATTGGAGTATAATTGCTTTACAATGTTGTGTTAGTTTCTGCTGTATAATAAAGTGAATCAGCTGTACATATACATATACCCCCATATCTCCTCCCTCATGCGTCTCCCTCCCACCCTCCCTATCCCACCCCTCTAGGTGGTCACAAAGCACCGAGCTGATCTCCCTGTGCTATGTGGCTGCTTCCCACTAGCTATCTATTTTACATTTGGTAGTGTATATATGTCCATGCCACTCTCTCATTTTGTCCTAGCTTACCCTTCCCCTCCCCGTGTCCTCAAGTCCATTCTCTATGTCTGCAAAGGCCAAATAACTTTTTAAAAAATTGAAGTATAGTTGATTTACAATGTTGTGTTAGTTTCAGGTGTACAGCACAGTGATTCAGTTACACACATATATATACTTACGTACATACATATATATATACATATACATATATTCTTTTTCAGATTCTTTTCCCTTATAGGTTATTAAAAAATATTGAGTATAATTCCCTGTGCTATACAGTAGGTCCTTGTTGGTTATCTATTTCATATATAGGAGTGCGTATATGTTTAATCCCATCCTCCTAATTTATCCCTCCCCCCCTTCCCCTTTGGTAACCATAAGTTGTTTTCTATGTCTGTGGGTCTATTTCTGTTAAGGACAAACAAGTTTCTTAAATGAATGAAAAATAAAACGCCTCAGAATCTGGTCAGATCTACAAGAAAAGAGGTTTCTGCTCACTTCGTTTTTTATCATAGTGAGTTGAAAATTTTTAAAAGTATATTTATAAAATTGTTGATGACTCAGAAGGAGGAGGGAACACTCGTATACTGTTGATGACAGACTCAGGACTCAAAGTGATCTTCAAGGGTGGCCTCATGGATTGACTGAAGTTAATCTCTTGTCTATGGTCCCCAAACCAAAAGCACCCAACACTGAGAGTTGTTTTTAACCCTTTTGATGGCAGAATCTGACCTGAGCTAACCAGAGGCTATATAAATCTTTATTAGTACCACTAAATGTGAAGATCCACATTTTTCACTGCAGAAGTATTAATATACTTGATTACAGGCAGCTGTTAGGATAATCCTGGGCAGGGGGCATATTTGGTAACATACGGGTAATACAGGGGCCACTGTGTTACCTTCTAAAGGCTGGTAGTTCAAAAAAAATCTTCCTTATGGGTTTCTGATGAAGGACTGTGAATGTATAACAAAACTAAACTAAAAGGGGTAAATAAGAGTATGCACAAAGGACCAAAAATGCCACAGCACAAGTGCAGAAGAGAGACTTCGCATAACAAGGAGCATAACAATTTCCTTAATAAAAGGAGATCAGCCAGCTTATAGTGAGTTGCTATCTTTTAAAATGCCTGCTATTTGCCCAGCCCTTTGCTGCACATTTTATATAAATTATCTTATTTTACAATAACTGTGTAAAGTAAAAATTTTACTCTCATTTTATAGATAAGAAAACTGAGGCTCAGTGTGGTCAAATAATGGATGCAAAGATAACAGCTATTATGTGGCGGAACCAGGATCTGACCCCAATTCATCCTGACTTTTAAGGTTGCACCTTTATAACTACACTGCCATCAAAAAAAGGATAGAAGAGAGACTTAAATCTAGATCATGTTGAGAATATTTAAAGGGACTGATCATACTTAAGGAGTCGGGAGTTTATGTTCCACCTCTGCGAAGTGTTTTTAAAAGTAGAAGAGGGTAGAATTATGTCTTAAGAGAGAAGAGAAATAGTTCGATAAAATAAACAAAATATACTCTGCTCTTTGGAAGACCATAAACTAGCCCTGGGAACTCTTAGAATAATAAATAGTCTCTTAAGGAAATAAGTAGAGCTTCCCTAAGACACTTCCACCTGAGAGGTGCTCTATGGTTTTCCTTTTTGTTGGAAACAAGCAAGTCAGCCATGATGTTTTTTCCATCTTTTGTAAATCTATCTTATTCTTGAAGGAAGTTAATATTTATTTGTTAAAACATATGAACGTGGTAGATGAGTATTTCCAAGCCTGATCAATTTGTTCCCAAACCTTTACGTGAACTTTCGCACCTCTATAAACAAGATGCATAGAAACAAAAGCACTTACCCTGAGAATTTACTGTTGCCATAACCCCTGAGTTAATGACCCCAAATACAAAGAAGAAATTCACCCCATTCCCCCGTCATACACTTTGCAAGTTCTTATGATTAAAGAGAATCTTAACATAAATAATGCATGCTCAATAACACAGTACACCAAACGGCATTTTAAATATTCATGCAATTCTCTTAAAAAATAAAACCACAAATTGCAATTCAAACTGAGGCTTCTGAAGAGGAAGCGATACAATATGTCAGTGAGTCTAAACAGCTCTGAAATGAATTTATAGAAGAATCTCCCAAAGATTTCTGCCCTTCTGGATCACTTCAGCACAGTTTACGTCAGTAGTACAGAGCACATGAGTTTCTGAAAACCCTAAATAATATGGTGTGTTTGGCACAGATATGGTAGATTTGTCTCCAAGAAATCTGTTGTGACTTTATAGAGGATATCTTTTCCTTCATTCTTCAAACATAGTGATTTAATTTACTAGACCAGTATAGATATAGCTTTGGGTATTGATTTAGAGCTCAGATGGATCTAAATCATCTGGATAACCTGCTTTGGACCTTGTTTGCTCTGATTCCTGTTTTAAGAACAAGTATTTTCAAAATGTTTGGTTAAAAATGTATTTAGCAGGAAAATATGAATACAGGATCTTAATGAAGGGTATTCTTAAAAGCTTCCATTTACAAATGAAAAGCAAACTCCCTAAAAGTGGATTCAAAATTGATACATCTCAGTTGTTACTAGTAAATACATGTCCTTGAGAAACAGAATTTTATAAATGTTTACACAAAAAATCTAGAGATTTCTAAGAATTTATGAGCATAATTAAATGATCAAGAAATTTTCCTGAGCATGGTAAATTTTATCTCACTGTAGCTCAACAAAAGGTTTTGATGTCAAGAAAATTAAATTTTGCCTAAGCCTTGAAATATATGAATAAAACAAAATTCACTGTGCTCTTAGATATTAAATGCCTCAAATATGATAGGTAAAACACATGTTTGTATTCAATGTTGGAATTTTTCTTACATTAATTGAGTTCACACTGCTGCAAACCTTGGTAAATTTATATGTCTTATAAACTGAATGACTGTAAATCCAAGGGCATTACACAAGTAATGGATAAAATAAAAATCCACCTACTAAAAATGCCCTTTTGGAACACAGAACTGGCCTATTTGGGTCTGCCTCAATGGGTTATACATGAGAAAGTATGACTAATAACATTACTGCTTTATAGAATGAGTTTGAGAACACCCAAAAAAGTTATTTGCCAACCTATACAGAACATGGAGTCACAGATGCTAAATGGGTAGATCAAAACTGGACCATCAGTTGGTATGAACAGAAAGAATCCCAAGTGATTTAGGACTTGCATAATTAAAAAAAATAAATATTCATGTAAAACTATCACATCAGTGAAAAATCAACTGAATTGAGTTATCCAAGAACTGTAGTTTACTTTTTATCTTAGTGCCAGGTTTGTTTTTTTTTTTAAAGTAACTATTTAAAATATATATATGGGTGCTTTCAAACCTTGAAATTCAATACAATCCGATACATCCCTTACTTCACACGCAATGAAATGTACTGTGTCTAAGCAGTCTGATTTCTGATCATAATTTATGCTTTTGCATTTTAAGTTAACCTTGGTACTTACCAACTGGAAAATTATTTTATATTAATAACATCATCATGCAGCAAGTGGTACTTTTGGTCAAAGGAAATGGACATAATTTATGGCTAAAACCTACTAAAATCATTAAGATCCCATAGGAGTTGGGAAAATGGCAAAACCTTAATTCTCAGCATAAAACAAGTTCAGACGTTGACTATAGGGACACTGAATGAATGATTGATGTCAGACAGCATATTGAGCATATTGATATGACATAGGGATTCTGTTTCCTCTGGGATAGCTTTCCATTTTAAACTTGAATTTTGAGGAAAGTTAAGACGCCAGGGAATTTTATACAGCTCCATTATGTTTCCTGATTATTTCGGCGTGAACAGATAAAGCCAAACATAAGCAAAAGGAGAGTATCGTGATGGAGAAATGCAGTGAGTAATAACAACATGTTTTTTCAGACACTGAATTCAAATTTCAGCCCTTGCTATTACGTGAGCTGGGGTGAATCACTTAATTCCTAAGTCACAGTTTCATCATCTGAAAAATATTTGTCTTATAAGGTTCGTAGATTAAATGAGATGATAGCATATGGAAAGCCCTCAACCCAGTGCTCGGCACTTACTCTGCAGTCCTAGCATGTATCACCAGGTAGGGCAATGGAGTTTTGCTTCTTTGTCTTCACCTCTAGGTTGAGTGCTTGCTGAGGGCGGTCTTTTTCATCTCTATAGTCCTAGGACTTTATCAGCAGATTACTAAGTCCAAAAAATGGCTAATGGGTGCTGAATGAACAGTGCACATTCAGAAAGTTGAAAGTACTTTCATAGACCACTTCTTTTCTTTTTATTTTAAGCCTTTGAGGCAGAAAAGACAGAAAATAAACCAGTAGCCTCTTTTTTCTTCCACTAAAATAACCTAATACCCATCCATCAAACATTTCCTTCCTTAAGTTTTGTCTTTATGATAGTCAACCCTCTTACTTTCTCCAAGTGGGATGGGCAGTGATACACTCATCTACTCACAGCCAAAACAGAAAATAGCTAAGAAACTGAGTCGGAATTATTTCTTAAGATCCAAATGTTTAGCAACCAGTCTTGTTCCTCAAAATACATTTGTTAATTACCTACTATGTGCCAGATAGTGTGCCAGGTACTGTGGATTCAGTGATAAGCAAAGCAATCCCACTCACGGAATTTAAAATTTAAGGATGCACTAAGGTAGACTGTAGTCTGCCTAAGAGTCACTTGGGGTACTTGTCAAAAACGTAGATTCTTGGGTTCCCTCTCAGAACAATGGAACCAGAAATTAGCAAGCTTGTCTCCTGAATCCCCACTCTCAGTGCCGTTGCCCAGGCTGCAAGGCTCGTCCAAAATATCTTCCACTTTTATCACCCACCTACTCACCCTTCATCGTTCTACTCCAATGCTCCTGCCTCTAGGAACCTTTCCTAATTATCCCTGTCCCCCAGAGAATTAATTATAGAGTTAACTTCTTCTTTCTCTGACCCTTTGCTTACCTTGGAGCCGTTCTATCAATCACAAGCTTACCATGCTGCTATGTAATTTATTACTCTACACATCTGCTTCCCTTACTGATCTAGGGGCTCTGTCAACAAAAACTAAGCCCCATTCATCTCTGCTTCCTGGGACCTAGCACAGAGCCTGTATGCAGTGGATGGTCAGGAAACATTTACTGAATTATAAATGGAAAAACTGAAAAAGCTCCCTGACAGATAAACTTGGGAATGTCCTTAGTCAGAGATTGGCATGGGTAAAAACATTCATTGAAATTCATCCTACTGCCAGCTCAGGGACCCAGCACAGTCAAATTCCCCAAACTGCAAGATTGTTTCGACAAGACATAGAATTTTATTATTATTTTAAAATTACCTACAAGATGTCTTCAGTTGTAATTTCTAAGGTTAGGACTTAGTATTCTAAACCAATGTGAAAATATATCTTTGTTTCACTCTCTAAATCTACCCAACAGATCAGTTTGGTCTGATTTAAATCTAATGACTTTTTAGAAAAGAAAACTAGAATCCAACTCATAACTTAAGGATTTTGTATATTTAGGATGTGAAATATTTGAAGTAAACGTTTTCTATTCACACTATATTCATTGAAAATGATAATTTAACTCTCTGAAATACTATGAGCGCAAGAAGCTATAAGAATTAAGGGAAATACATAAGCAGAGAAGATCAGTAAATAATATGAAGTGGCTTAATTATCAACTGGACTACCAACTGCGTCCTCTAAATCTTTCATTTTCTATTCTGTTACTATAAAAGTTTGTGTCAGACTCTATCTAAAATAAATATATCACATAATCTTAATTTGTTTGTAATTGTACCTAATAACCTCTTCAAAGGAGATCAGCATAAAATGTTTACCCCTTTTATAGTTATAGTAATTTTTTTTTTTTTTTTTTTGCGGTACGCGGGCCTCTCACTGTTGTGGCCTCTCCCGTTGCGGAGCACAGCCTCCGGACGCGCAGGCTCAGCGGCCATGGCTCACGGGCCCAGCCGCTCCGCGGCATGTGGGATCTTCCCAGACCGGGGCACGAACCCGTGTCCCCTGCATCGGCAGGCGGACTCTCAACCACTGCGCCAACAGGGAAGCCCCCAAATTATGGTAATTATTAAATAATCACTGCATTTTTCATGCATGGTTTACAATGACCATTGCCTTATTCAGTATACTATGAGAAAACTGCGTGTCATTAAGTTTTATTTGGTGAACATTTATTTATATGACTTCTTCAAAAGTGACTTCTATATTCACTTGGTGAATGCTGCTCCCAATCTTCCAGGTGATCAAGCCAGAAAACAGGGAGTGAGCCTAGATTCTTCCCTCATCATCCACCCAATCCACCCATACCACCAATCCACCTGTTAGTCACAGCAAGGTCCCATAGATCGTACTCCATAAATATCTCGTGTAACTCCCGACTCTTTCCTATGCCCACTTCTGTTGCTCCAGTGCAGGTCTTCCTGACTGCTTTTTCTCCTCCCTCCTCAGCTGGGACCAGTGATCTTTCCAATTTCCCAGCTAAAAAGCCTTCAATTATTTTCAGTTGCCAAGGGCATAAAAACCTGAACTCTTCAGCAAGGTACACAGGGTCTTTTATGATCTGTCTCCTGGGCCATATTTATACTTGGCTCTAGCCCCTCAGACAATGCTCGCTGCACTCCTCGTACTTTCTTGAACTTGTCATGTGGTCTTGCTCCTCCTTAGACAATGCACGTGATCCCTGTTCCTAGAACCTTCTCACTTATTGGACTGACAAACTCTTATTTTATCCATTACATCTGAGCTTAAGCATAATTCCGCCACAGCAACCTTCTAATTGTAGTTTTTGTTTTTGTGTCTGTCTCCCTTCTAGATTAAACACCTCATGGTCATGAATATTTCTTTTCATCTTTGTTGCCCTCATGTCAAGAGGAGTGCCTGGCCAGTAAATGCGGGTTGAATAAATGAAGAGTTGTCTACTTCACCTATGCCTGATTGGTCATGCTCAGAGCTGTGCTAGAAACTACGAAAACATTAAAGCAAGTAATACGTGGGAATACAGGCAGAGTTATAAAGAGCTTAATTCACCCCACCTCTAGTCATCTCTCTCCTCCTTGCCTGTCCTCACCGATCCTGCTGTGGGAGCTTTGATGAAGACACTGTAGATCTAGAAGCTTCAGAAGGGAAGAAACTGTGATAATCTGGAATAACTCAAGAGGGTTTTCCCACAGAGGAACACTCAATCAGGCCCCGTCAGTATCTGGGTACCCCTGTGACCAAAAGATACACTGCTCAGCTGGCATGAAGATCTCACTCACCCATCTAGAATTCCTCTCATTTATGATGCTTTCGAGATTGACTGATACTCATTTTGCGCTAAGGAAGATTTGCTATGGCTGCTTTATAAGGTTAGTTTCCTTACCTAAAAAATAATAACCTCCCTTTTTTCTCTGCTATAAAGTTCAAATGTGATGACGTGAAACTACTTTGAGGAGCATTAAAAGTATCAAACACATTTAATTTATTATTTTTACTCCCAGCTTATGTGAGTTCATTTACTTTGTACTTTGGGGGACTTCCCTGGCATTCCAGTGGTTGACTCTGCGCTTCCACTTCAGGGGTGTGGGTTTGATCCCTGGTCAGGGAATTAAGATCCCATATGCTGTGCAGTGCAGCCAAAAAAAAACAGAAAAAAGAAAAAAACTAATTTGTATTTTTTTCCTTACTCTAGTTTAACTGATTTGAAGAAACAGGATTTTTGATCAGGAGGGAAGGGATTCAGCTGTTTTGATTATTGGTTCCCTGACCTGGCTGCTCATTAGAGGCTCCTGGGGACATACAGATGCCCATACCCATTTCTGATCTGGGAAGTCAGGGGCTATAAAGGGAGAAGCCCAGGAATCTGCAGGTTGCTAAAAGCTCCTGGTGTACTCCAATAACCAACTAGGTGGAAAAATCTGTTTTAGGATCACATCCTTTGAGAAGGCGCTCCTCAAAGTGGACACATGTATTGATATTAAGAACACAGGTATTTGGACCCCAGACAGACAAATAAGACCTGTGTGCTAAATGTGCCTCCCCGACTCTTCATGACTCTGCAGTCCTGGGAGCTTGAGTGGTAGCGATGTGGGCGTGAGGGGCACTTAGGAGTGGAAGAAAAGTGACAGTCTCATAAACTCCACAGTCCCAGTTCTCAGGACAGGAAACTCAGCCTTGTCCTAAGTATTCTAATTCAGCTATTTCAGACTATTTTATAGTCTCCCTCCTTAACCCTTCTTACAACCAAACACACAGCTTAGACAAGAAACTGGTAAACTTGTTGATGGCCCATTTACTATTTACATAGCTCTGTTTTTAAGACAGAATATGTTCCAAGTTCCAAAAACCTTAGTCACAGTGACCTTTATAGAAACACAACTTATACTTAGATCAGAAACAGTCTCTGTTACCCTACAAAGACAAGTCCAGCAAGTTACAGGACACACATACTTGTAATAGCCTGTTCTTACTAGACAACTTAGGACAGAAATTTATTTTTCTTGAATTTTGTAGACAGAGGGCAGCATGCACAGTCCAACTGTACAAGCCAAAGCCTGTGTGTCAACTTTACAGAAAATGCTCTAAGACGTCTTTCTGTAATGGTCCTTTTCAACCTCTGAATATTGTTTATTTATAGTGGACTGGTACTTTTGCTCACCGTTAAAAAAAAAAATCACTACATGGCCCAGGGAAGTGTTCATTTCCTTGGTTCAGAAAATGTATGCATGTGATATCACCATGGCCTTGGAAAGGGAATACACACAGATGTGATGACAAGCATCATGCCAGAAAACCCAGTAGTTAAAAATGATAACTAATCTTGTCGTGCTCTGTCATTATGCAAATCCAAGAAATGTATTGCCAAAGTGATTTACGTCAGTGCAGTTGGAAGACAATTAAAAACTGTAATCTTCAGCAGATCATTTTAAAATTGACTCTCTATGGCTGCCTCTGCCTTATAATGGTGATGCATATTGAATAGTAATTGTGTTGGTCTTTTCTTTAATTATAGATGGTATTGCACTTAAATCCAAAGTACCCAATTGACAAAATTAAATTAGCGGACTTTAAAAGGTATTGATTTTAAAATCAAATAAGATGTTCTAGAAGAAGTCTATTTCCCATTTTTGTTTTGGTTAATAGATATTCTTGGACTAGACAATAACAAATCTGTGGTTCTCTTGTGTAGGAGATGACAGGTAGGTGGTACCCTGTGTCCTGGGGAAGATGCGTTCCTGGAGATGGAATCACCGCCCGAATCAGTGCTAATGGGGTCATTGCAACACGGTTTCCATGGAGATCTGCCTCTGACAACACACTTGGGTAACTGCTCTTCAATTTTCTTCAAATCCCCTGACTAGTTTCCAGCTACCATTCACACAGTGGTCAGTCCTCCCAGGCTGCAATGATGCCCTTCAATAATGCTAGTGGATTGCCACCACCCCCAATGTCCTGCTGATTCTGCATTACCATGAGCTACCAACACTGGAGAAATAAGATGAGGGAGGTTCTTCCATGATGGTTGCCAAAGTTTTTCCAACTTGTTGAGCCTCAGAGCCTACTCTAATTCCCTCATTTTACAGCTAGAAAACAAAGAGCCAGTGTGGTTAATATTCCGGGAAAAAGTTGCTTAACAATTTGGAAAAGAATCTTAAAATAACAGGAATTAAAATTCAAAATTCCCTTAAGCTCTTTTTCCAAAAGAGAGAATTTCAAGCTGTTTTCCTTGGAACACTGGGTGTTTCCATGATTTTAAAAGTTTGAAAAACAGTAGGATAAGCAAAATGAAACAGATCTCCTTCCTGCAGAAATTCTCATTGATGTTCTTTGTGAACATATAGGAAGAGTGATGGTACATACAAATGTTTCCGAAATATTTTTTTCCTCTTTTCTCATAGAGCACTCTTAAGATCTAGAAATTTGCAGAATAATTTTGGTAGACACTATTATAGAGGCATGGAGTGACTATATGATTTATTGCCCTATTAGGAAAATTTTGAGAGTGAAAGGAGATGACATTAATATTTATGCTGGGAAAATAGTGTAAAGTGGGACTATCCTGAATGGGATGTCTGGTCCTAGAGGCATAAAACAAAACACAACAAAACATTCTGAGGGCTAAAGATAACAGAAAGGCAGTCATACTGTTTCCCATCTTGAAGGCTATAATTTATAGGAAAGACAAGTATTACTCTGTTTTGCTCCAGAAGACAATGATAATAATAACAACAATAATAATGGTAATAGTAATCATGACAACAGCAACAACAATAATAGGAGGAGGGGGAAATTAGATGGAAAAAGGTTTTTACACAATGTAAAAAGGAAATTTTTAGAAATCAGATCCGTCCAAAGAGGGAATAAATTCTGTTGGGAACATGTGCCTCCTGCTCCCCTCCCTAGAGGCATTCAAACAGGGGCTGGATGTTGATGAGCGACGGACGCTATTTGAGTATGGAGTATATGACTTCTAAGAACCAACTAATGTTTTATAATCCTATGATTTCACTAATGGAAACTTACTGCAAAGTCCTGAGACATCACCACAATTTAATCTAAGTAAACATGATTGTTTCAAGAGAGGACTCAAAATGTCTTATAATCCAACTTTTTCCACTTAACCATTTGCCCAAAGGCATACAAAGAACACAGTACTGAACAAAAGAAACATCATCAAACTTGAGTAACTGAGTTTCACACAAGTTAAACCACACTGGACACTTTGCCATGAGGCCTTGGTCTTGAAGAAGCCACTGCATTTATGTAAAAATGAAGGCTCTGAAAATTCCCAGGGGCAGTGATGATAAAGAATTGGGAGGTGCAGACTTAGGTACAACTTACAGATGAACAAAACTGTGGAGCGGAAGGAAAGTTGCAGGTCATCCTAATTCAGTTTGCTTGTTTCCTCAAAAGGACACAAGCCCAGGGATATATAATGCATCTTACCCAATATCAAACAGTAAATTAGGAGCATAATTGAAATCATAATCTAGGTATGGATCTGAGTAGGACATGTACAGAAAGTTAAAATTATTTTACCTATCTTCACATAAGAAAATAGCATATATTAACAAATTAAGATGAATTTTCAGGCACTGCAAGGTGCTGAATTCTCTCATTTTATGAAAATAGGTAGTGATTTATATGGTTTCTGGAACAAATTTCTAATCCTTCTAGTCCCTAGAAAAGGAAATTCAAAATAAAGGTAATACAGAAGTAATTAATCATTTCAACTTTAATACTCTTTACTAGTGATAAACAGTAATATAGGATCAAAAGCTCCCATTTTACAGGTGGGAAGGTAAATGATAGGACTAAGGTCAAACTGCTAAAATGGGAAGAACCAGAATTCTAACCCCAGTCATGACACCTGAAGACAAGTACAGTAGTATTTCCATTCTGTCTGCCTGTTCCCATAATTTTTGTGTTTGCCAATGCTGTCTTTGATATTTCATTGTTTTGAAGTACTTCCATCAAATCAATAAAGAAAAACAAAACAGAAAACCCTACATTTTTAAGACCCATTTGCCCTTAGGCCTTCATGGACCCTAAATCAAGTCACAGGAGCCACAGGTTCCTGGGCAGCGTATCTTTTGGAAAACAAATGAGCAAATGGAAGAACATAATCAACTGAATTTCTACACATGGGAATCCTCCATCAAATAAGAGTTTCTCGTTTTCTTTTTGGTTTGAGAATGCAAAGAAGAGTTTTGCACACACACCCACTTCACCATGGAGTTTTGTGACGCACTAGAAAGCCACACAATAGCAAGGGATCTATGGGCAAAACAACTGGAGATGCTTCATGCCGAGAAAAAGGAGGAGAAACAGAGAATTAGCAACTTTCTAGGATAGCTTCAGCACAAAGAATTAAGCACAGCTACCCATTTTAAGGGTCATTTTGCAAATACACACCTGATGAAGAAAACAGTGGTTCAGCAAAATGAGCATTTCTTTTTTTTTTTTGCGGTATGCGGGCCTCTCACTGTTGTGGCCTCTCCCGTTGCGGAGCACAGGCTCCGAATGCGCAGGCTCAGCGGCCATGGCTCAAGGGCCCAGCAGCTCCGCGGCATGTGGGATCCTCCCGGACCGGGCGCATGAACCCACGTCCCCTGCATCGGCAGGCGGACTCTCAACCACTGCGCCACCAGGGAAGCCCTGAGCATTTCTTTTATTTGGTCAGTGGGTTATAGATTAAGCTGTGATGTGGTAGGGAGAAGATGGGTTAGGAAACAGAAACAAGATGAAGCAGGGAAATGGTGCTTTGTAGAAGTGATAGGGTAGGAGAGCATCAAGACCATATGTCATAACACCTTGACACTCCTCCAGTCCAAAATCAGAGTCTCAGAGTCGAATTAGTGCAGTTACTTTTTTAAAAAAATACATTTATTTATTTATTTACTTTTGGCTGCCTTGGGTCTTCGTTGCTGCGCACGGGCTTTCTCTAGTTGCAGCGAGCAGGGGCTACTCTTCGTTGCAGTGCGCAGGCTTCTCATTGCAGTGGCTTCTCTTTTTGCGGAGCATGGGCTCTAGGCGCATGGGCTTCAGTAGTTGTGGTGTGTGGGCTTAGTAGTTGTGGCTCGCAGGCTCTAGAGTGCAGGCTCAGTAGTTGTGGTGCACAGGCTTAGTTACTCTGCAGCATGTGGGCTCTTCCTGGACCTGCGCTCGAACCCATGTCCTGTGCATTGGCAGGCGGATTCTTAACCACTGTGCCACCAGGGAAGTCCTGTCGTGCACAGTTACTTTTAGGAGACTCTGGGAATTCACACTTGAGTAATGAGAGAAGATGCCTGTACAGAGCTCTGTTAGGTTGGAAACGAGCTTCTTTGGAAAGCTTGTTCTGGTTCTCCCACAGTGAGAAGTTTCTGGCACATCTGAACAGGATGCTGGCAGTCCTCTCTTTACACATAACAGCACTTTTTAGCAAATTGCCCCATGATGGTTTCAAGAAAGAGGAGCAGATGGGGTGCCACTAATACCCATGGAACAGGCCACTAGGGTGACCTTTTCTCAGCCGGAGCCTCGGCAGAAGGCTCACAGGTGCTGAGCTGCACTGAGCGTTATGCTGTGTGTTTCGGGCAACTGAGGGAGAGAGGAATTCACTGCATCCCAGCTCCTAATTTCTTCCTTGTTCTACAACACGCTTGTCACTTAAGCACAGAACATTTCAGTGAAAAGTTAGCTGGCAGCCTTCAGCTGTTTACCTTAAAAACTGATCTCTTTATCACCCACTCAGGGGGGCTTTGGTCACCTGATGTCCAAAATGGACCCCGGGGACAATCGTAACAACAGGTACCTTCACTATCTGAGACTGGTGACCATGTGGTGTTCTGTACCCTAGAACTTCCCTTTAGAAGTTATTTCTTCTTTCAATGTCCATTTGTAATGGACAGATAAATAAAGCTACTGCCACCCTGGGTTTCCCACATCACCATTTACTGTGCCAAGAAAAATTCTGGGGAGTTCAGAGAACTTTGGCCTGCAGAAGTGGAAGGGACCTTGTCAAAGCAGAGTCCTGCCATGACCCTATGTCACCCACTGGGAGGATAGCAGGCACGTCCAGGCCCTGACTGCAAGACGCTCTTCCCCATACTGCCCACCTCTTTCTCTCTACTTTGTCACCAAAATGGAAGCTCACCAATTAAGGATTCCTTTTAGAACAAGAGAATCTTTTAAAAGTACATTTAAAAAAATAGAAGTAATACATGAACATTATATAATGTAAAGGCAAAGAAACTAATAAAAATTTTTAAAAACATCTTCTGGAGCTAATCTTTGTATTAACTTTGCAGTTTTTTTCTGTTATACACATACATTTTTTTTTTTTACTATACACACACATAAAATATATATGTATTGCTTTTAAAAAATGAGTTTTTGCACTTAGTATATTATGAATATCTTTTAAAATCACTAAATTGTGTGTGTGTGCGCATATGTACGCATGTGAAAATTCACAGAATCAAGAAATGTTAGATTTGGAAAAGATGTAAGAGATCATCTATTTCAAACGGTGACTACACAACATTAAAAATACGTTTTACATTGCAACTCAGTACACACATTCATATTTGTTATACACACACACACACCAGAAACAAAAGTTTTATGTAATAACATTTACCCTTACTAAGCACCCCAATCATTTCTATTTTACTTTTATAATAATAAAAATGTATCACTGACAACACCAAATGCTGACGAGGATGTGGAGCAACAGGAACTCTCATTCATTGCTGGTGGGAATGCAAAATATTACAGCCACTTTGGGAGTCAGTTTGATGTTTTCTTACAAAACTAAACTCTCCCCATATGTTCCAGTAATGTAGCTGAATCCAGCAATCCTTGGTATTTACCGAAAGGAGTTGAAAACTTACGTCCACACAAAAATCTGCACGCAGATGTTATAGCAGCTTTATTCATAATTGCCAAAACTTGGAAGCAACTAAGATGTCCTCTGTAGGTAAATGGATAAATAAACTGTGGTCCATTCAGAGAGTGGAATTTTTTTTTTTTTTTTTTTTTTGCGGTTCACGGGCCTCTCACCGTTGTGGCCTCTCCCATTGCGGAGCACAGGCTCTGGAGGCGCAGGCTCAGCGGCCATGGCTCACGGGCCCAGCCGCTCCGCGGCATGTGGGATCTTCCCGGACCGGGGCACGAACTCGTGTCCCCTGCATCGGCAGGCGGACTCTCAACCACTGCGCCACCAGGGAAGCCCAGAGAGTGGAATACTAATCATCACTAAAAAGAAAGGAGCTATCAAGCCATAAAGAGACATGGAGGAAACTTAAATGCATATTACTAAGTGAAAGAAAACAGTCTGAAAGGCTACATACTGCATGATTCCAACTCTAACATCCTAAAAAGACTATGCAGATTGTTAAAAGACAGTAAAAACTTGTTACGGGTTGTGTGCAGGGGGGCTGAAAAGGCAGAGCACAGAGGATTTTTAGGGCAGTGAAAGTTCTCAGTAGGATATTATAATGATGGGTACATGGAATCACACATTTGTCCAAACCCCTAAAATGTGCACGACCAAGAGTGAACCTTAATGTAAACTATGGACTCTGATTATGATGCGTCAGTGCGGGTTCCTCAGTTTTAACAAAGGCACCACGCTAGTGGGGGATGTTGACAATGGGGGAGGCTGTGCATGTGGTGGGGAGGGGAGTATATGAGAACTCTCTGTAACTTCCTCTTAATTTTGCCGTGAAAAGCCTTAAAAAATTCTAGCAGAGACCTTTTGCAGATTTATAACTCACTACTTGGTTGGGACTCACAGTTTGGGAAAAAAAACCCTTATCTAATTAAACCCCTTCTTCTAAGAAGAAAACTGAGGCTCAGAAATTAAGTGTTTTCCTAAGATCACACAGTGAATACACGGCACTGGCAGGATCAGATCTTCTTGTTTCTGTCCCACATCATCTCTGTATCTCCTAGACACTGTGAATCACTAACCACTGACAGACAGAGATGTATATGTGTGGGTGGTGTGTGTGTGGGGGTGGTGTGTGTGTGTGTGTGTGTGTGTGTTGGAGGTGATGACGGGGGAGCACACAGCACCCTGAAATATATAGAAAAACACTCAACATTTTCCTTAAGAAAAATTATTATAATAGCTAACATGATTTATGAGTAAATTTTCTCACACAGCTTTATAATTTTCTAAGGCAACAGGTCCAGTAAGTTTCTACAGCTGACTAAAAATGAAGCTATCACAGATACAAGTCAGTAGTTAGGTTAACTGTAAACCACCATGCTGTAGAAAATGTCAAGATTATCACTCTATGGGTTGGCAAAATATATTGACTTCACGAACTTCAGTCACTTTCTTTATTTGTAAAATGGAAATGACTGCCTTGCACACCTGAGAAAATGTAAGCCATAACTCCAACAACCTTCATTTCTTGTTTGCCTTGTTTGTAGCTCAGGCTGACTGAGTATCCAAGGTAACTGTGCTCCCTGTGGTAACCCCGTGACCCAGGCTGCTTCCATCTTGTGGTACCATCATCTCCACATGTGGCTTCCAGGTCAATACAGTAAGAGAAAAAGACAGCTAGAGGGTGGCATGCTGGCTCTTACCACTGGCCCAGCAGATCACAATAACACCTACTCACAGATCATTGTCTAGATCCAGTAAACAGTCCTACCCAACTACAAGGGAGCCAGAACACATGGGGCCACAGAAGGACACACCCATAGCAGTAAAGGTCTCTCCTCTCCCAGCCAATGATACCAAAATTGTTAGAAACCAACTAACTACTTTGACCTACATTATAATTTTTAGAAACTAACTAACTATATTGAGTGATATTATAATTGTTAGAAACCAACTAAGTATATATTGAGCTGTATTTGTGCATATTCCTCAGCCTAACTAGTATAAAACTGTAGTACCCGACATATCATCATGATTAGTGTTTCTGTTTTTCAGACTGTGATCCGGGGGCATGAACAATAAATTTTTAAAAGCTTGAGCACCTATTTATAATTGGCCTGACCTCTAACAGCCAGTGAAGCAGGCTGTCGTAGAGCTATAATATTTTATGTCCACAGAGGCCCCAAAGTATATTGCAATCATATATAGAAACTACACTCTGTTGAGCAAGGTATTTTTAGCACAGTTCTCAAAGCATCACTGAGCTGGAAGAATTTAAGGCAGTAAAGTTAGCCACTAGCTTCATTTTGTCCATTAAGTAAAATCAGCTGGATCCTAAAATGAAGCGACACCAATTATCAGAAGCAAAAGCAAATTTCCTCAAGAGACCCAATGTGCCCTTCAGGATACTGGCTGATAATAGCCTTGGCCTTTAGAATTTGTTAAACATACACTATATGTAGTTTGGTTAGCTGACCAACCCATTTATATTTTAATCATTTATATTTTAATACTAAAAACTAAAATCTCTCTTTCTAAAGACAATAAAAATCAAGATTACTCTAAAACACAGCTCAAACCTCCCAAAGTACATTTATTCCTTTTTGGACTTTTCTCCATCTAGATCTTAAAGTCAGAATTAGATGATTCTGTGCTCATGTGTGTCGTGTGTGTGTGTGTGTGTTGTGTGTGTGTGTGTGTGAGTGTGCGCACGCACACACACGCACACGTGCATAGGTGGGTATCAAGAGAAAGCGTACGTTCACTCACAGTGGTATGGTAGAATAAAGTATTGTTTCAGATGTTCAGTTTTCTGTAATAGGATTGTAGATCTGCACCCTTCACCGTGTAACTGCAACGTACATCAGTGGAACAGGCGGGATAGACAGCCCTGCCTCACTGACTTTGTCCAGCTGAATCTGGCAGAAGTGATAGGATGACAGTTCAGAGGTGAGGCCTTAAGAGGCTCAGTCCTCTTGCTCTTCCCCCAGCAGCCAATGGACGAATATGACCCAGGTAGCTGCCAGTTGCAAAATGAGAGACACGTGGAGCAAATCTGACCGAATCTGCCTCAGAAGTAAAGCTTCCCCCCATCTCATGGACCCAGGAGGCAGAAAAATAAATAGAGATTGGATTGTTGTAAGCACTGAAACATTGGGGTTGTCTATCATGCTGTGTTGGTGGAGAAAAACCTAACTGGCACAAATGAGGAAAACACAGAGACAGAATCTTTTTAAAGAACTTCCAAAACTCCTACAAATTCTCCACTCTTTAAACATAGAAGACTCTTGAAAGAAAGCAGAGAAAGAATAGAAATGCCAGGGAAATTAAGAATGGTTGTCTTGTGACGATCTATAAGGTAACATGTAGAAGCTGAAACAGACAAAATGGGTACAGATATATGCCTGTAAATTCTGAGGAACTGCTGATATACTCAAAGAAACCAGGGAAAATTCTGTATAAACAGAAGGGAAGGAAAAATTCTAATTTTTTAAACAGCGCTGTTCTTGATGATACTAAATCTTGACCTAAGTTAAATCCACAAAGAGGTTGATTAATACTCACAGATGCTAGGAATTTGTAGGAGAGACTAGGCACTTGAAAGATTAAAACACCACAACAGACACATTGCCAAGACAAAAGATCCAACTTGAGGGCTGACTTGTTACAAAAATGAAATGGAGGAAGAGAATTCAGATTTTAATACAGTTCATATTCACAATTTATAAAAATTTCCTTATGTTACTTGTAGTTTTTAGGATGATGTTTGGTTATGAGTGACAGATAATCTAAATTAATAGTGGCTTGAACACAGTAGGATTTCTTCTGTCTTGTAAGAAACAGTTCAGAGGCAGCGAAGCAAGGCTGGAATGGTTCATCACAATGCCCTGGGCCCAGGGTCTTTCGATTTTGCCCCAGAATTCTCAGTGCGCAGATCCCCCTTTAAGCTCTAAGATGGCTTCCTACTCTCCAGCCATCACATCCGTATTCAGGAAGCAGAAGAGAGGAAGAGATAAAGAAGATAATACCCTTCCTTTGCAGAGCACTTCCGAGATGCGCCATGTTGCATTTTAGCTTATGTCAAACTAACTGGAGCTTCGATTCACAGGTAGCTTTAAAGAAATGCACCCAGGTTAAAAACAAACAAACAACAACAGGGAGTTCTGCTAGTAACGAAGAAGGAAAGAATGGATTTAGGGGACCAGTAGCCTCTGCTACAGTTTTTATTGTTTCGAGCATACAACATACAGGCAAGAAACATGCAGTCCTTCAACAGCCTGCCCTAAGTCACTAGGCAAACCGAGACCAGAAATTTACAGAAATGAATAAAACAACAGCATTTCATTTCGAGACCTAAACAAAACACTAACAACACTAACTAACTTACAGAATCCCGACACACATAAAACTCAAGTGACATCTGTCAACTTTCCTCCCTCCCTTCCTTCCTTCCTCCCTCCCTCCCTCCCTCTCTCCCTCCCTTCTTTGGTGCTGATTAAAATCCAAAATCCAGTAATCTTTAACATTATCCAAAACATCTTACCAGTCAGATCAAAAAGGGTTGGTGGATTAACTGATTAAGAAAAAGCTTTCTTCATGAGGATTAAGTGTAAAACATGGTGACTATAGCTGATAACACTGAATTGTATAATTGAAATGTGCTGAGAGTAGAACTTACATGTTTTCACCACACACACACAAAGATGATGATGGACTTATTAATTAACTGGAAGGGAAGAATCTTTTTACAATGTATAAGTACAGCAAATTTCCTTGATGTACACTTTAAATATCTTACAATTTTACATGTCAATTATACCTCAATTAAGGTGGAAAAAAAGGAAAGAAGGGTTTCTTCAGACGAAACATGTTCATGTTGATCACTAGCGTTAATGGCCTAAATTTGATGAAAAAGAGGCACATATTATTACCTTTTGCCTTCTGATATTGCTTATCCAGAAGGTTTTTGGTTAACATTAAGATAAACCATATTGACGTTCATCTTTTTCTGCATATAAAATACTTATTTTGAATGTGCACAATTATTTATGTATAGTATATGGAGCTTTTTCCAATAAATAGTCTCTGGCTTCTCTGTAGTAACAATATAAAGTGAGCATGTAGTGAATACTTGCTATGTGCCAGGTACCATGCTCTGTGCCTGACATTACTTACTTCACTTCATTCCTTTTTCAAAAATAAACCTAGGGCTTCCCTGGTGGTGCAGTGGTTGAGAATCCACCTGCCAATGCAGGGGACACGGGTTCGAGCCCTGGTCCGGGAAGATCCCACATGCCGCAGAGCAACTAAGCCCGTGTGCCACAACTACTGAAGTCCGCGTGCCTAGAGCCCGTGCTCTGCAACAAGAGAAGCCACTGCTGTGAGAGGCCCGCACACCGCAACTAAGACACAACACAGCCAAAAATAAATAAATAAATTTATTTAAAAAAATAAATAAATAAACCTAGAAGGAGAGACTACTGTATCTTCCAAATTACAGAATAGAAATTTGAAATGGGTAACTAGCTTATGGTCACAGGTTTACTCAATGATGAAGGTGAATCCAAGGATACACATTTAAGTCTCTGATTATAAGACTCAAGCTTAACCACTGTTTTATTGCAGCACTTATCTTAAGGAAAATGGTACACAATTTAGAGATAACTAGATAATTGCATATATGCCTTTATTTTTATACTTCCTTTTTGTCTTATCATCTTATAGCTAAATGAATATTCAGAAAATTGTCTCTAATTCATCACAAAACCAGCTTCCAGGAGAGTAACTCATATATAGTAGCCACAGGTTAGTTGTGGAATGACTGAATTAAATGTGAAATTATTACACTTAACAGTAGTTCTGTTTTTCATCTGCTTTCCAATACATATATACCATACTAGTGGTTTTTGTTTTACGGTAATAACACTTAAAAATCACAAACATTTCCCAAGATCATATCCAATTTCACCACTCTGAATTTCTATTATAAAATATCATCTATCATTAATGGTTAGTAGCCATTTTAGAATACCGCAAAGAATTTCATAAGTAGCTGTAATTGCAAATGTCTTAATATTTGAACTACGTGTACATAGTTTGCCGTAACATTTTAGGAGAAGAAAGGATGACTGGAACATGCATTGTTTACTGCTTATGATTATATTTACAATTCCTATTATTAAAGATCAGCAGCAATCTCCCGATATTACAACATTTATAATCATTTGTCCTAAGAAAGCTCATTACTTCCAAAAATACATGTAAATTACACATCATTTTGCCAAAAGTAGGTTATCTAAAGAAGACACAAATCGTTAACCTCAAATATGCTTGTTCTTAACAATGAGGCTCAGACCCTAACTGGATGCTAGCCCAGGAATAAGATGCCAGAAGGATCATCAACAAAGAAGAGACATATGCAGTATTTCCCGTGCCCATTTCCCATTCCCAGAGCACAGCACTGAGCTGATATGCACAGAAAGTGGCTTCTTATTTCAAATTTGCAAAAAACGTGTACATAACTTCTAATTCTCCATGTGTCTTTGGTTGCCTTACCTGTCATTGAAAATTTATGTCAAAATACAATATTCTGTACTCTTGGGAAGAAAAGGCATTACCTAAGTGTGGAAAGCATGATTATTAATGTTAAAATTAAAGTCATTATATATATATTCTAATATAGATATTATTTAAGATATCAGTTTTCTGTCTGTACTGTTGTGCTAATGCAATAAACCACACTAATTTGTTCTAGTAAAATAGAAAAATTGAAGTCGTTTTTATCCTTGGTTAAATAGCAAAAGGAGACTATGAGCCCACTCTTTTAGCTCTGGGGTCATAAAGAGCCCATGAGGTTTTCATTTTTTTTTTCCTCAGGGAGATCTCATTAGATATTTTCTCTGCTGGTGGATTTCATTATTTGAAGAACCATTGGATTGCCAATGAAGAAAAGAACAGATTCAGCTAAAAGCAAGACAGAATGAAACAATATAAAAAGAAAAGAGGTCTTTGTTATAATTGCCATTAAAAAAGATTAAAAGTGAGAAACATTTTTGGACTATCATTAAGTTAGTATTGTACTGCACTGGACTCAGAAGAGACTTTAAATTATTCTTGTCATAAAGATGATCTTAGCCATGTGGAGTTTCACACGTCTTAAATTCAGTTTTAGAGATCATGGGAATGAAGGTGCTGTAACTGCATAAAATTACTTATGCACTATTTTGGATAGAAAATTCACTGTTAAGTAATACATTGTCCATTTAGACCTGTTTACGGTCATTTACAAAATATCTGCTTTATTTAATCACTGGAATTCCAAATAAATAGGGTGGGAACATGTTACCTAAAAATTCATCTGCATGAACAAACATCGATAGTGCATTATTTTGTGCCAGATACTATGGTAGACAAGAAAATAATCAGGCCATAATAGAGAGATAAAAACACAAATGGACTATGGTGAGTTAACAATAGAGACAGGACTTGTATTAATGCATGAAATGTGTTGACTTCTAAGTTTTTAAACATCTGTGTACTGGACTTCAGTTTTATAAGAAACTTGCTTTAACTCAAAGGATTGCGAAATGTAATGTGGATGAGAATTAAACATTCTTTTTAACAGGTACTCAAAGTGTCATATCCAAATGACCCACTATTAAATAATTTAAAACACGAAGGTAACATGAAAATTATACTTTAAAAATATTTGACTTGGGCTTCCCTGGTGGCGCAGTGGTTGGGGGTCCGCCTGCCGATGCGGGGGGCGCGGGTTCGTGCCCCGGTCTGGGAGGATCCCGCGTGCTGCAGAGCGGCTGGGCCTGTGGGCCGTGGCCGCTGGGCCTGCGCGTCCGGAGCCTGTGCTTCACGGCAGGAGGGGCCGCGGCAGTGGGAGGCCCGCGTATCACCAAAAAAAAAAAAAAAAAATTGACGATTCTGAAGTCATTAAGGATTGTGTTGGGGCTAAATTTTACCATGATGAAGAGTAATTTTTCTATCAACAGAAAAGAATTATAGCTTTCTGATTATTTACATGCTGAATAAATAAGTATTTGCTGTGGAAAACAGCACAACATGAAGAGAGAGGAATCTGCTGTTTACATTTGTTTTCATACATTGCCAATTGTGGCAAAGACTGCTAACTGCCAAAGCAATATCAATTCTCTCCTACCTCCTTAATACAGAACACTGATTTTTTTGGAGAGATGGTAATACATTCGGCTGATAAACTATGTATTTTCCATGTGACTAAGTTCGGGCTAATAAGATAAGAGTGATAGTGTTTGGATGGGACTTCTGGTGAAAACTCCTTAAAAAAGAGGGCTGGCTTAGCTGGGATGTGACCCTTTCTCTTACTCTGAAACTTGGATGAGATGGATGAAGCTCTGGTAGCTGTTTTGGGGCCCCAGGCAAAAGTCACTTGGTAAAGGTGTCCAAGCAGAAAAAATGGAAGTTGTCTGGATCCCACTGTGGGCTGCGGCATTTTCATATGTGAATTGCCAACGTCTAAAAAACTGTCAGCATGGGAGAATAAGAATCAATTAATTTTTTAAAGCCACTCTCTTTGGGTCTTTATAACTAGCAGCTGTACACAATTTCTAACTAACCTATCAGGTAAAATAGGAATAAAGTGGATACGACATCCCGGGGAAAGAAGAGAGCCCTCTTCAAATTGTAACCAAAATATCCTTTAGCGTTTTAACCTCATGGAGCAATATATAAACATCTTATTCTAGGGGAAATCAAAGGAGAAAGGGTAGCTCCTTTTGTGATACTGCAGAGTTTAGTGTGTTGAAAGCCATGGCACTGTCACCACAGGACATCGTTCTGCACACAGATGCTTCTCGCTATTTGCAAGGTTTTCTATTCAAGCTGCAACTCGGAGAGGCACAAAGGAAATGTGTGGCCACACAGCAAAACAGCAAGAATCAAAGTTGCTTGCTTTGTAAATCCTGAGATCTGAATGGTATATATGCGAGTCTCTCAGAGGTCTAGGATAATAAAATGCCTATTTTAATTACAGGATACTTAAACTGCTGTCATTAAGGTTATGTCAGCAATTACTTTTTTACAACCTTATTTTCCAGAGAATAATAAAAACGTGTTTGGGACTGATACCTTGGCCTGAAACGTGGCCATCTCCATGCCTTTTCTTGCTTTTGACAAATTAGGAGAGAGCCTGAGCTGTGTTTCCTTGAAACTGTGAAAGAGAAAATTCTAAACGAACAGACCTCCAAATTACTCTGCTTTTGATTGTCTGAAATTCAGGTCCCTGAGCTGTCAGGGGTGATCAGTGCTATCATGTTTCAGGATAACAACTGTGGTTGCTATGGTAACAAAGGCTCAAAATGATTAGTGTTTTGAAATTAAAATCACCTCTCTGAACTGTACTTTAAAGAGGGAAACCAGAGTCATGATATAGAAGTGTTAATTTTCTTGGTCCACAGGTCTATGATGGAATGATTTGTGAGGAACAAAATAAGCAAGAGATTTAAAGAAGGGATCAACTCAGATCAGTGTGAGAAGAAAATGACTTTACAAACGGAACTCTCCCTAGATGGGTAGGAATTAACACATAAGTTTTGTGAATGGTGAAAGAGAGTTATAAAAACGCAGCAAGGGGCTTCCCTGGTGGCGCAGTGGTTGGGAGTCCACCTGCCAATGCAGGGGATGCGGGTTCGTGCCCCGGTCTGGGAAGATCCCACATGCCGCGGAGCGGCTGGGCCCGTGAGCCATGGCCGCTGAGCCTGCGCGTCCGGAGGCTGTGCTCTGCAACAGAAGAGGCCACAACAGTGAGAGGCCCACGTACCGCAAAAGAAAAAAAAACAAAAAACAAAAACCGCAGCAAAAAGGCAATATTAGGAGATTCTTTATTAGAAAGAAGCATCCCCAGAAGAACTGACGCTTAAAGAAGTGTGAAATCTCTTTATAAGATTGATAGTATGTTAAAGGCTGCATATTATGTCAAGCTTCAATAATAATAATAAGCTTAAGTATAATATAATAACTAAAATGTATTGAGCATTAACTATGGACAGGTCTTTTGATAGCATTTTTTTTTTTTTTTTTTTGCGGTACGCGGGCCTCTCACTGCTGTGGCCTCTCCCGCTGCAGAGCGCAGGCTCCGGACGCGCAGGCTCAACGGCCATGGCCCACGGGCCCAGCCGCTCCGCGGCATGTGGGACCCTCCCGGACCGGGGCACGAACCCGTGTCCCCTGCATCGGCAGGCGGACTCCCAACCACTGCACCACCAGGGAAGCCCTTGATAGCATTTTTACATTATGAACTCATTTAACACTCAGGACAATCCTAGGAAGTAGGTACTTATTATTCCCATTTCACAGATATGGAAACTGGAGTGAGAAAATATGCAAATACTTGTCTTTGGAGCAACGATGGGCAAGAAGAGGTGGACCCACCTGCGTCCTTCCTGATTCTATTTAAGAGAACGTGATTTCCCCAGGTTGTGCACAAATCTACTGAATAGTAAGCTTTCTTATACCAGATTTCCATGGTTTTATGAAAGAAGGATAAGCAGGTTTTAAGATACTCTACAGATATTAAAAGCCATATGTTTGTAATGTTGAAATGATAATAAGAATTTTCTGAGGCATAGAAAAAGGACTGGGAAGGAAGAAGAATTCTGGACTAAAGATAAGTTAAAGGAACAAAGTCACTTGAAGGGACTGTGGAGTCAATAATAAAAGCTCTCAGTAGCCCAGCGGCAGTGGTGACAGGGGACCCTGGCGGGATAACAAGCCCAGAGTCCGAATATAAATTTCTGACTTGCGCCATATTTCCTGGAGTCATTCTAAGACTCCTTTATGACAAAGGAGAAAATCTGATCAAACCCGGTAGGAAGATAAAAAGTTTAAGTGGCAGCAGGAGGGGAAGAAAACAAGTGAGGTGACAAGAGAGGAGAAAACCTGAGAACAAAGGTGGCAGGAAGAGGGAAAGTGAGGTGTCAGGGGAAAGAAACCATCAAGAAGGGGTGTGAGAAAATAGGCCACATTGGAAAGCTCCAGGAAGACAGAGGCAATCGATCATAAGTGGCGGGACTTCCAGAGAGACAAATCTTTTCATAATCCCATTTCTTATCAATTTCAGCATGAATCCATCCCCCAGACAATACGCTTCGGCATTAAACAGTAACTCCAGGCTCTCCCCTTCACTCCCCTCTTGCCAGCAAGCAAACATTCCCCTTAGGATATGACACAGTTAAAGAAGAAGAGGACTCTTGAGACAGACCTGCGATGTGGCACCCAGGAAAAGGACAGAGAAGGTGAACTGTATTCTATGTATCTGAACTGATATTTATCTGCTGCTAAAAATACCTGGAAAAAAAAGTTACATGGAAAATTTAAGGAGATACCAGGAAAGAGTTTTGCTAGGTAGATGAACTGGTGTCGTAAAGATGCATCAGAGTTGGACGAGGTCCATTATGGCATTTTCTGGGAAAGAAATCTTCAAATTGAATATATATCAGTGCTTGCTTTGGCTTTCCCTTGCTTCTCAAGTCTTTGTGATGCTGAGGTGAAACACTAACACGCTAACCTCCACAGAGCTTTGCAGACTGACTGTTCATTAGGAATTTTCAGGTACAGCTGCAAAGCAGCAAGGAAGACTAAGGTCTGAAGAATTGGCCACGATCATGTGTACATCTCGGTGGGTTAAATTAAGCACAGAGCTAAACAAGGGTCAGTGTCCTTCCCTTTGGTACCAGAAGGTCCCTAAGTCATTACCCTAAGCTGTGCGAGATGCTTATGTGTCTAGGTTGCAGTCCACTGTGACTGACTGCCTCTTTCCTTTCTAGGTTCTTCAGATCGTCCCCTGTTTCACCTCTAGTGATTCCCAGGATACTCTCTGTCTCTATTACACACTCTCATCTCATAAAATCACCTCATTACTCATTATCTCTATAGCTTTTCCAGCATAACTTCTCTCTCTCTCTTCCTCTCCCTTCACCCTAGTATCCCTTTGAGATTATTTTTAAAAGTAAACAATATTGCCACATCTCTTTGCTCTGTCTTGGACCTATTTCTTTACTCTTTTGTCCCTCCTTTAATAAATATTTAATCATCACGCACCCTGTACCAGGTGCCATGTTAGGCATTCTGGATACCACAGGGAACAAGGCAGACCAACTGTATGTCCTCATAAAATCTAAACTTTAGATTTTAAATTCTAATTTTAAAAATTTAATTTTAAATTCCAGTTGAGAAGGCAGACACCAAACATGTGATTATTTGAGACATTTGTGATGATTTACTGCAAAGAAGACGGGCCAAGTGCAAAGAGAGCAGCTAACAACCAGCTCAAAGAAATCAAGGAACGTTTCACTTGGGAAGAAGGACAGGAGAAGGGAAGGGATGGGTGAAGGGAATCCACTTCTGGTGCCCAGGACCCCTTGGCTGGCGGGTCTCAAGGCAGCGAGAAGCACAGATGTTTGAAGACTGGAGAGAAATGCAGAGATGGACTGGAGGAGAGGGAGCAGAGCAGGAGAAGAGCTGGTGAGGCAGGCAGGGGATGGAGCACAAGAGCCTTGTAAGTTAAAGATTTGACATGCTTTATCCCAAGAGCAATGTGAAGCCATTGGAGGATTTTAAGCAGGAAGAAGAGGCACGGTCCATTGCATGTTTTGAGAGACAGCATTCTTGTGACATGGAGAACATGGATCAAGAGAAGCAAAAGGGGACACAAAGAGACTAAGCGAGCTAGGAGGCCACCAAGGCACTCCAGGGAAGAGACGATGCTGCCAGCAGTGAGAATGAACTGAAATGGGTGCGAGTAAGAAATCTGAATTACGGAGAATACAGGCAACTAATAAATGCCCTTGATGTTTCTCCTATTGCAATAACATGAAGGTGTTAAACTCTTGTCTGTATGGGAGTTTACCTTCCCACGTTGCCTCTCACTCCTGCTAGAAAGCCATCCTGCCTGATTCCTCCTTTACATATTCAGTGTTCTGTCTTTTCTTTTGCTCAGAAGTTCCTCAAGTGTTTAATCCTTGACCAGGAGAGCCTTAGATATTTGTTCACAGATTGGCATGAGTAGTAAGTCAGTGTATTTTCCAGTGACTGCAAACACTGGGTCTACACTTTGCTTGGGTCACGATAAAGCTCCGGGCTAAAGGGATCATGATACTGAAGTCATCAAAGAAGTACACTGTCTACTGTAACACCTGCCAACAGGAAAACTAAGATTAGAAAGTAGATAATAATCATTGTTATTAACATCTACTGAGTACCTACCAATATGCCAGGTATTCTAGGTTGATTGTCTAATGTAAACCTCACAGAACTCCTATAAAGCGGGTCCTGTAATTTACCTCCATTTTACAGATGCGTAGACTGAGGCTTAGAAAGGTAAAATAATTTGCACAAAGGCACACAGAGTGAATGGTGGAGCCATCAGTCTGACTCTGCAACTACCTTATCTATCTGCTAAGGTACTACACATCTCACAAGAAGAGGTTTTCTCTTCTAAAGGAATCTTTGGCTCCAAGTCCCGTAGACCAGTTAAAGGTATTACTGGGATTTCCCACAGTCTTGGGGATACCCCTATTTGTCAGACTTGACTATTGGGATTATCATAACTTGATCACTTCTCTGTATTCTCTTCCTGGGGAGGGAGTCATTTAATAGTCCCCTATCCAATCCCCCCCTGCCCCGCTTTCTAGTTGGTAAACTCAGCCTCACGTCTAGTTCTGCAACTCAGGCAAGAAAGATTTAAGGGACAACATTGGATCAATTTTGCTCTTTAAGGGAAAAAAATCAACATCAAACTAATCTTGCTACAAGTTCGTTGAGGCTCAGTCCTCTGAACTAGCTTCTGTCTGTTATTGGTGTAGCCATCTTCTTCATACATGAGTGTGAATAAACGGATTCCTTCCTGAGCCTCTTCCCCAGCAGCAAGCCCAGTATCCCTAGGACGGTGCTCCTGTCTCTTCCAGCTCTCCTCTGCAGTACTGAGTCCTGGCATTTTATCTAGGCTCTTCTAATAGATGACCCTGATGTGAATGAAAAGACCTTCAAATTCTGCCAGTGTCCAGAAGCCTGGTGATTGGGCATGGTTTGGTGGAGAGAGGTCCTTGTTATAATGCCACGTATGTTGGACCTCGAACGATGAATATAAGTCTATTTGTTGCCATACCCTCTGATGTGTGTTCTGCCTGCCTTTCCTATCCCCACCTCCGCCCTACCGTGGGAAAGATCTTATCCCAGGTCATGTTCTTCTCAGTTCGCTCTAGCCTTCTAAGTTTAACTGGGTCATCCCCAGCCCTGTCAGTGCCTATGAGGCGTAAGTGATACAAATGACAGTAAGGTCAGTATCCATGTAAGGTCCTGACTTCAACACAGGGATGTTAGGACTGTAGTCATGCCAGCTTCTCTCCTAGAATCTGAACTGTGGCCAGCAATAATTTCTGGCTGCTGGCCCAAGGCATAGAGGAGTTTAAATTTGAGTTATAATGCCAGGAGTGCTTTTAACTCATTAAGGTTGTTGGAAAAAATCACTTAGCCTTCTGTTGATTCACCCCATTAGAAGAATACAGGGCCAAAATATGGGGAGGTAAATGAAGATGGTGTTTCCACAAAGTTGTAAGACCAGTTAAGATTTATTGAGCACTCGTGTGCCAGACACTGTAACTAAATACTTTGAACAGTTATCTCATTTAACTCTCACAACCCAATGAGTAGTTATTATAATTATCTTGACATTACATAGGCTTGGAGAGGGAACCTGTCTAAGATCACAGAGCCAGGACACGAGTTATAAGCCAGCCAAAGCCCTCATTCTCAACCCTGGATGGAAAGGTCATACTTTCAGCATAGCCGCATGTACTGAAGACATGCATATGGACACATATGTTTTTAAATGTATGCAAATTTAAATTTCAAAGTTAGAAATGTAATTAAAGAAAAAACATCCAATTTGACCAAGACTTCTCGAATCTTTGAGAAAGGGGCATGGTGGTGAAGAATGATGCTCAGAAAAACAGCTCCCCACTCTTTAACAAACCATTCACAGCTCTCTTTTTCAAGAAAGATGCAACATCTCCTCCTACTAGTAGGAATAAGACAGAAGTATTCTAAATCAATCTATTCTTTGGGATTGACATATATACACTAATATGTATAAAACTGATAACTAATAAGAACCTGCTGGGGCTTCCCTGGTGGTGCAGTGGTTAAGAATCCGCCTGCCAATGCAGAGGACGTGGGTTCGATCCCTGGTCCGGGAAGATTCAACATGCTGCGGAGCAACTAAGCCCATGCGCCACAACTACTGACCCTGCGCTCTAGAGACTGCAAGTCACAACTACTGAAGCCCACGTGCCACAACTACTGAAGTCTGTGTGCCTAGAGCCCGTGCTCATGAGAAGCCTGCACACCACAAAGAAGAGTAGCCCTTGCTCACCGCAACTAGAGAAAGCCCGCGTGCAGCAATGAAGACCCAACACAGCCAAAAATAAATAAATAAATCTATAAAAAAAGAACCTGCTGTATAAAAATAAATAAATAAAATAAAATTTAAAAAAATGTATTCTCCTAGGTGCTTCTGTGTGGTATATCTATCAATAATGAAAAGCTGACAGGATTTTTTACTTAATAAGAACTTAAATGTCCTTTATTTTAGAGAACTGTCTCCAGGGCCTGCCCATAAAAATAATTCTCCAATCATGCTGTTCATTCTCTTTACTCATATCTACCTATTTGAAAACTAAAATTTCTAAACCAAATAAAACAACTACTTTTAAAAAATGAACACATTCCCTGGGAAAATGTGAGGAGGAAGCAAAATTCATCACATAAGAAAGTGAAACTGTGGTTAAAATACCAGAGATACAACAGTCCTACTAACGTGGTATAGGGCCGGACCAGCCCTGTCCAATAGAGACATGCTATGAGCCACATATGTAAATTTTCTGTAGTCATATTTAAAAATAAAAAAACTAGTGAAGCTAATTTTAATAACGCTTTACTTAACTCAATGTATCAAAAGTTATCACTTAAACATGTAATCAATCTAAAACTTAAGAAGATAGCTCACATCTTATTAAAGATTATTAAAATATATATACATTTGATGCTAAGAATTGGAATCTGGTATGTATTTTTCACTTACAGCACATCTCCATTTGGACTAACCGCATTTCAAGTATGCTGTAGTCACAAGCGGTGAGTAGCTACGGTATTGGACAGCACAGAGTTGAACTGCGACAAATCTGAATATTCTTTGAGTTTCAGAGCATCATAGCTTCCCAGCTTCAGAAAATAGCTAGTTCCCTCCTCATCCATTTCTTTCCTGGAACTTTTCCCGTTCATTGTTCCCCATCACCTCTACCAATTCTTCACTCGACTCATACTAAACAATTTTCTGTCAACAGATCACAATACAAAAGTATAAAATTATATGCCATTGTACCTTTTCTTCCCTCTGTTTTACACAGTACCTAGGTTATTTCCCTACTCTTGTATTATTTTACTTTCATATATCTTCCCTTTGATGTGTAACGGCTGCCAGCTTTTCCAAGGTTTACTGTAAAAACTCCATAAAGCGTTTCCTCTATGAGAGGGCTGGTCTTACTTTCTGATGGTAACTATCCTGTTCCATTTGCATTTTTACAGGAAGCCTCCTCTATTCATTGTTTTCCCCCAAAAAAGTTGGGATATTTGTTACAAGTGAAATGCTAATAAAATGGTTTCCTTAGGAAAAACTGAGAAGGGGGAGAAGAGAGGGACAGAGAACAGAATCCAAGTAAAAAACAAATACCAGATGGAAATGTTTGCTTGAAATCATCAAGGAACTGGTATGAAGTTGCCTAAAGTGGATATGCTGCCCAGAAGGGTCTCCTGACAAAACCACCAAACCCTTCGGAAGTAGAATATATTATTACAGGAAGATAGTTAGAAAGTCAAGAAAAAAACAACCATAGCACTTCAAAGATCATCCTGAAGAAAGATGAACTGGAAATGAGGTGATAAACAGATTAACACTGATTAGATAAAGGGATCTGTGGCCATGTCTGGTGTATCACGCCATACACTTTTTACCCAGAAAAATACAAAAGCGTTGCACTGTAAAGTTGTTTCAAGTGAGAGACGGAACGGAAGGACAAATAATAACATTTGAGGGAATGGCTGCAGTTTCCCCAGATGATAATATAAGACGGCAAGCTGAGAGAAGAAAAGGGCAAATGAAACGTGATGAGGCAATAAAAGGCAAAGAGAGAATGTCAGTCCGATTTATTACCTGTATTTTGATAATTAAAAATAAGAGTTAATTCAAGGCGGTTAATGACTAGCAAAATTAGGAGGTAAAATAATCAACTTAAGAATTAAATGCATATTGAAAAAAAGAGCAGGATATACCTCTCTGTGAACAGAACAGTTAATGTCTAGCTGTGAAGAACCTTTTCAACATACCACAGTGCCAGCAGCCTTTCCCGATCACAGTGTGCAAATCAACAGGCCAATAAGAGATGTTTATTTCTCAAGGCAAACAAACAGCCCCTGAAAACCCACTGACAGTAGACATGAAAAAGAGAACGGGTCTGAAGCTAGAACGCAGAGATTGCATTTTATTCCCCAGATATTCACCCCAGAGCTTAGTGTAACGCCTGGCACAAAGCAGGTACTCATTAAATATTTGTTGAAAGTATTCTCGGGCAATGGCTATAGCTGTGGGTTACTGGGAGGTATATTTCTACCCCCAAATATGCTGGGGTAGAAAAAGTGTTGAATACTACTGGGTTAGGGGAAACCTCTCCCAAAGTGGAAGGGTTAAGACTGAGTGGCAACAGGGGTCCTGCTATTATCTGAGGTGGTGCAGAGATCAAAAGGAACTTTATTATGAATCCCAATCAGAATACGGGTCATGAGAAAGAACCCTATGGGAAGCCAAGGTCTGACTGATTAGACTAGATCCCACGGATCAGGACCCAGGGACCTGGGAGAAGTGAATAAATACATCAGCTAGTACAGAACAGTGGCCATGCTCTCCATGGAGCAAGTTGAGTACATGATATACATAATGTATGTAGACTTTTTTGTAACCAGGCACTTGACCTTTACCAGGACATAAAAGGAGTCTGTCCTGGAGTGTCTAGGATGTTGTACAAGCCCACCAAAGTATGGGATAACAAAGAGGAGAAGGAAAGTTAACATTCTATAAAACCAGACAAAGTTCATGGTAGTAAGGTTAGTGTGCCAACAAATTAACCTACCTTCTATTCAAAACCATCAGTTCCCCATGGATTACCACAAGGGCCACAAGTATGCAAAGACCGCAATCTCTGGAGGACCTTTTCTTCATTTGTATGTTTCTGTGTAAGGAGGCAAATTCTCATTACCAGTAGCGTCCTTACCTTCCAGTCACCAATACAGACACTCTAGCTGTGCGGACTTCCTTGCTGTTACTTATGGCAATAGTTATCTCTTTCTCACAACGTGCCTTCAGTGTTTTTCCATTGCTTCCTATGTAATAATTAAAATATTTATCTTCATTCCATGAGCGTGTTCCCTAGAGATCCACCTAGCTTTTATTTTTCCAGATGGTGGCAGTGAAAAGTTACTGAAGTAAGCAGCGTAGTCAATTAATACACAAATACATAAAAACATTAAAAATGAGAGAAATTAAACATTGCTTAACTCTAATCTTACTTCATGTCCCTCTTTCCCCTTCATTCTTCACACCAATGCATTTACCAGGATGGTCCTCTATTCCTGAAAAAAATGGTCCATTTCTATAAGAATAGCCTTCCCCTTCCCTCCTTCTCTAGTCACTCCATTCTTCGGGGACTGGTGCCCGGCAGGTCATAAAGCATGGTGCCCATCGCTCCTATAGAGAGTTTTTGCTGAGTTTCTGATTCCCCTTGCTCCTAGACTGCTCAGGAGGATCCTGCAGGATCCTCAGGAAGATGCCTTGTTTGTCTTCCTGGGCTTGGATCCTACTGTGTACCGTGACCGCCAAGACCTGTCTGAACGAGCATCCCCGACTGTGAAGCAATCTGCTCTGGACTGTTAAACTCACGGCAGACCTCGATACTGACCCTGCGTCCCGAGACCCTCCTGAGGCCTGGCTCCCCACCCTCTTCATCTCCTGTCTGCACCGCAGCCCAGCCCCTGGTGTCTCAGTCTGAGACATTCTGTATAGACAACCCTGTACCACCCAGGCTCTGATACAATCTAAAGGTGATTTTTCCTCATCCTTTGAGTAACTCATTCATCATAACTTAGTTCCATACACAGCAATCCTAACCAATTATGTTGCAAACAGTTCTATTAGCACTGTTAACAATGACTAAATTCATAGTACTGTATGGTTATGTTATCTATTATCAGCAGGAAATTAATGAATTGGACTCCCAGTTCTAACAAAGTCACTTTGGTCCTATAAAAGGCAAAAGTAGGAGGCATTGCATTGCAGGGGCCTCCTGAATGTCAGGGACAAAGCATTTCATGCAGCGCCTGACAACTATAACTGAAAGCACTGCCCCATCACATGAGGTCTGTAGATGGTGAGTAACATCAAAAGCTTCTATTGTTCCCAGGTGGCAAAGCTGACAAGGTGCCTCTACAGGAAGTCTGACAATAACATATATAAACTAGTCAGTGAAAAGGACTGCGGTTTTACAGAATCAGTATTCAGGAACAGTCAGTAAAACCTAGCAGAAAATCAACAAATGATTTACAGATAATTTATATTATTGGTTTGGCCAAGACTGTAGACAAATCAAAGCTGATAAAAGGCAAGTCACGTGAGGTAAATGATAAATGGGGAACCAGACAGAGAAAATGATAAGAAAACGAGGCTGAGCAACAAATGCATTCTGCTTATCATACTAAGTGAGCCAGGCAGGGAAAGACACACATCATATGATACTGCTTATATGGGGAATCTAAAAACAAAAAGATACAAATGAACTTACTTACAAAACAGAAACAGACCCCTAGACATAGAAAACAAACTTACGGTTACCGAAGGGGAAAGGGGGTGGGAGGGATAAATCAGGAGTTTGGGATTAACATAAACACACTACTATATATAAAATAGATAACCAATAAGGACCTAATTGGAATTATACTCAATATTTTGTAATGATCTCTAACGTAAAAGAATCTGGAAAAGAATATACATATATAACTGAATCACTTTGTTGTACACCTAAAACTAACACAACATTGTAAATCAACTATACTTCAATAAAAAATCAATACATTAAAAGTAATAAATGTATTCATTCATTCAACATTTATTCTGTGCCCAGTAGGTCCTACAGAAATAAAAACGAATAAGATAGTGCTTTTGTTCTTGAGAACCTCACATTCCAGTGCTGAGACAAACACATAAATAAAACATTGTAATAGCTGGTAAGGGTTCTAGTAGAATTATGCAAATCCCTTTACAGAGCAGAGAGACACGTAATTAACTGCATGGAACAGGTAGCAGTAACCTTTGAACCCTATCTTAAAAAGAGAGAGGTACAGGGACATTTCGAAGTGTAAGGAAAGGTTGGAGACATCAAAGGAAGAAGGTCAAGATAATAAAGTGCCCTGAAAAGGACCATTTAGGAGCAGGACCCAGAGGCGCCCCAGAAGCCAGGAGAGGGCAGATGTTCAGTGACCACAGTGTGGGCAGCAGAGTCAGAGGTGGCAAAGCTGGTGAGTGCTGGTGGCCTCCAGCACTCAGCCACACCCAAGCATGTGGTACTTTGTCTGCTGTAGGTTGTATGGAAAGCTTACAATTTAAGAAGAGTAAATTTATTCACTTGAAGTTAGTTCTCACACGTATGAGCTTAGAATAGTTCACAAAATGAACATCATATGAAGGGCCAGTCTAGCCATAAGAAAAGATAAATTCTGCACTGGCAGGATTTGCTGGCTGTCACATCAATTGAATTTTTAAAACAAAGAGAGAGAGAAAAAGGAAGGAAATATCAGAAATCTTGTTGCTTGAGAAAACAAAATAATGCTGCTGAGAGAACTTAGAAGAGAAATGAATCTCTGTAAGAGGAGCTCAAAAGAATTTAGAAATGAAAGAACATCCAAAAAGTCACTTATTTTCAAAACTTTTCTTGCACACCTTTTACAGCCTTGTGACTCAAAATGTGGCACTCAAGACCAGCAGCAGCAGCATTGACTGAAAACTTGTTAGAAATGCAGAATCTTGGGCTGTACCTGAGAGCTGCTGAATCAGAATCTGCGGTTATTACGATCCCTAAATGAATCAGATGCACAATGAAGTCTGAAAAGAATTGTTTTCTAGAACTAGGGAAACTGTCCATGCTATAAAGGGACAGGGAAACTATTGCTAAGACACTAAATAGGGACATGCCCTTCTCCACCTCTGCTCCTCAGCGCCCCCTTGTTGATGTCTCAATTGAAATCCTGCAGATCTATCAGAGGTTTCCCTGGAAGCCTCGGAATATCTACATCACCCATATGTCTATGGCATTGAGACTGAGCTCAATTAGGTACTAATGGAAAAAGAACACGATTATCTCATCAAAGTAATGTATCATGCACTAAGGTGTAAAAGGCTGATTGGATTAACATTCTCAGCAAGCATTGACATTTTAAGGGTACGTGTTAATCCAAATGGATTTCTAATTCATAATCAATGGGAAAGAGTTCTTTTTGAGCTGAGAATCCTTCAGGTATGTATTGTTCCTACCTATCCCAGACCACCACTAGCAGAACAATAAATTTTTAGAATCCACTTATGGGTCAAATACTGTTATAATAAATTAAACCATATTCTTCTGAGTTATGGAAACAATGGTAATGACAGCTAAGCAGACTAGCTAAAATTAAATTATATATTATGATAAATAAGAGAGCATGGATAGATAGAACAGTAAATTGGGTTTAGGATTAGAAAAACTGAAAAAATATATTTAGGTAGAAGTGAAAGGAAGTGAACTGAGAAGGAAATTAACAAATTATATACTCTATCCAAACAAATAAAATTTAAGGTTATCTCTAGAAAAAATATAAGGGATAAAAAAGGTGAGTAAATAAAAGTTATGTCCAGGTTGTTTGGCTGTATAAATTATTTAAAAATCGAAACTAGAAAAAAGGGGGAGAGATATCAAACGGAGCCATTTCTAATTTGAATAATAACCATAGCATTACTGCCTACACAATCCAAGAGGCAGTTGTGTACATGAAAAGAATGTACTTCAGTAGATGCTTCCAAAATCAGGCAAGCTATATGTTCTTGACAGGGGTCCAAAATTTACATTATCTACAATAAATATGAAGCAAAAGAAGCATCTCTTTCTGTGCTTTCTCATTGGGTGACTAAACAGGTAGGTAAGGTTCAAGAGAAAAACAAAATCATTTCAAAAGGAATTTATTTTTGGACAATAGAGAACAGAATATTGCACGGGATCACAAACAAAATAAGAAAAGCTATACAGGTACAATTCTATCTCGATTTGAGCAAAAGCTTATACACGGCAAGAGCCAAGTTACTTAAACTTTCTGACACTTAATCTCTTAATTTGAAAAATGAGTTTAACGACACCTACCTTTTTTTTAGGGTTGTCTCCAGGACACGGTGAAAACTATAGACTGTCTCGCTCAGAAATAGTCAATAAATGTTTGAGCTTTTGTTTAACTTCACAGAGAATGAAATATGAGTTACAATAATATTTTGAGTTTAATAAGCTGTAATTCATATTCAATAAAAGTTCAAAAATTATAAAGAAGAGAGTAAGGGAAATTTATACATATTAACATTTACATGTAAGTATATATATGTATATATCTGCTTCTTGGCTATATATATTTTCTTTCTTATTTTGACCTTGCATTCTTTTTTTAAATTTTTTTAAATTTTTTTAAATTTGTTTTTTTACTTTTTAAATTTTATTTTTTTTACTTAAAAAAATTTTTTTTTTAACCTTGCATTCTTATTCTACAACTTCTCCACTATGCTAAGCCATCATTATAAATGACTTGTACCAAGACTATAAGCAGTAGAGCCACACTGCCTGGATGCAAATCCTCACATCACCATTTTAAAATGTGGGATCCTAGAAGATATATTTAATTCTCTGTGCTCAGTTTCCTCATCTGTAAAATAAGGCTAACAGTAATCCCTATATCTTACATGTTTCCCGTGGTATTTGTTCTTGGTTGCCTTGTAACTCTCCCTACTCAACTGGCAGCAGCACATTCCCTTTACCTCCCAGTTGCTGATGGCATGCACCCCAAAGTCCTATCAGTAACCAACCAAAAGTTCTGTCAAGAATACCATGTGCCTAGCTGCCTTAGGATCCACAGAGATTTAAGGTCCAGTTCCACCTCTGTTGTGTGGGAAATTTTAATTTCTTTGCCTCCCAATGTCCAGTGATGAGCCCTGAGCCCACAAATGGTCTGCTGTTTCTTGGCTATGTGGACTTTCCGTGTGTTTTCTCCTATCTAGATGTTCCTGGGTATTTTGATAGTCTATGCTCGTTTGTTTGCTACTACCATTTTAAAGTAATTTTTTAAATTATATGGACAAAACATACACTCTATAAAATTTACACTGTATAGAAGTGTATCCATCCCCAGAGGTGATCACTCTTGTAGACTTAGTATGTGTATAAACCCCAGACTTTTCACTGTGCATATATTATAGATAATAGGACGACAGATAGATAGATAGACAGATAGATCACTACTGTAACCCTAACACCTAGAGCAGGGCTAACACTTAGTAGACAATTAATAAACATCTGTTGGATAAATTAATTACCATACCAACTGAATCAGAGACTGCTAGTTGCTCATCAGTATCCCTTCTTTCCATTCTCCCCTTCTTTTACAGAATCCCTGATTTTATCTGGGTATATCCATTATAATATTTTAATTACTGATACATGCTTGTCTCTCTCATTAGAATATGAGCTCCTCAAGAACAAAAACTATGTCTCCTTCCATCTCATTGTCATAATTCCTAACACAGTATCTGGCACCTACGAGGCACAGAGCAAATGTTGAATGAATGACACCATTTTGGGTCCACTTGTTTTTCCATATTGTTTAGTCAGCAGTCTTTATGAAAGAAACAAGCTCAGTTCTCAACAGTCCTAACCTTGTCATTCACCCCAGAATACTAGCCTTTTTCCAGCCATATATTAGGCAATGTATTAGGCTCGTCGATGAGAAAACTGAGGGGGCTATTTCTGTTCTCTAACTGAACGTTCCATTTGCTCATTGTGCGCTGTGTTTTAGATGCCAATTTTGTAAAACTATAATCCTCTTTCCTGACTAGTATATAGTAGAGTCAGACTTCCTGTGGAGGAAAATTTGGCAGTTTTGCCACCTGAGGTCAGTGGGGATGACTTCATCTCCCAGCCTCCCCTGCAGCAGAATCTATGTGCGCATCTTCTAAATGCCCCTCCCCGCCTCCTTCGCACTTCCTGTTGGCTGAAATGGAGGTATAGTGGTGGTGAGACATCTTGGATAAAGACAATGCCCTGGGGATGAGAGGGCAGCAGGGTAGAAGGAGCCTGGGTCCCTATTGCCATGGACTGTTTCTGCCCAGATGGGTACATGAGAGAGAAATAAATTGCTACCTTAGTTAATGTCTTAGAACTAATATAAAAGCAGATTATCTCATTGGGTTACCCCTCCATACTCCTCTCACTTCTCTGGCAGACAACCAAGTACCAGTTGAGGTATCCTTTACGGATTCCACCACTGCCACAGAGTCACCTCCAACAAACCAGGGATAATGCATGGCAAGTTATATGCCCATTGTCTATACCACAGAGAATGCTCATGCCTTTTTCTTCCCTCCTAATGGGTAGAGATTATATCAGCTTACTTTCTTTTGCCCAGTACCATCAGACAAGGTGAATCGCACCTGTCAAGGACCAGAAATGGAGAGAACTGCGCAACACTACATGGCATGAGTTAAACAGGCTTTATAAGGAAAGTATTTGTAAGCCAAAGGTTCCTTGATGCTTTCATCATCCCACAGAGAAGCATGCTGGGCGGGGTGCTGCTGTTGCCACAGCGTGAGTGTGAGTTCCGACGGAGGAATCTAGCTCCCCTGAGAGCCTCCACTTTCTAGGGCAAGCATGGGAATCAGCCTCGTCAGTGCTCACTGTTAGGCAGCTGCAGTGTAGGGTGCTAGCCGCTTACATGAATGGCCAGAGAAAGCCAAGCATCTAGATGCTACGGTGGACCTGTCTAGGGGAGGGAGTCACAGGTCCTGTAGGAAGCTGAACTTGAGCTTGGTATAATCTCACCTATCAGGAAAAGGAAGCAGCCCTTCTTCCTCCGCCTTGTCCCAGCTGCCTGTTGTCCAGGCAACCCAGAATCAACAGGGTCAAGCCAGGGCTGCCACTCCCTGTACATATCTAAGGACACAGTGTTGTTTTTGTGTTTTTTGTTTTAATAATTATTTTTAAAATAAATTATTTATTTATTATTTGGCTGCAATGGGTCTTTGTTGCTGCGCACGGCTTTCACTAGTTGAGGCAAGTGGGGGCCACTCTTCGTTGTGGCGCACAGGCTTCTCATTGCAGTGGCTTCTCTTTTTGCGGAGCACGGGCTCTAGGTATGTGGGCTTCAGCAGTTGTGGCTCACCGGCCCTAGAGCACAGGCTCAGTAGTTGTGGCACACGGGCTTAGTTGCTCCGCAGCATGTGGGATCTTCCTGGACCAGGGCTCGAACCCGTGTCCCCTGCATTGGCAGGCGGATTCTTAACCACTGCATCACCAGGGAAGCCCCATAGCGTTGCTTTTCAATAACGACTTTGAATAAATCTGTTAGATCAGATCAGAGTGCCAAAAATACCTACAGAGTATTAAAGTAAGAGTAGTAAAGGGAACACAATTCCAAAATCACTCTTAAATGACACATATGAACAGCAATAGAATTTCACAGAATCAGCAGAAGACTTGTGAAATAGGGGTTAAGTCACCAAACCACAGATATCTAAAATATATTCTTTACATGCGAACATTAAAACAGCATAGGCAATGAACTGTAATGCATCTCCTAAAGTAATAGGAAGATTGACTTAAACTAATAAAGACTGAAATATTCTAAGGTTGCTGTAACTTCATTCTCTTTCATCTTCAGATATTTATTGTAGTAGTCTGCTTTACGGGGCATAGCACGGATTTTAAGAAAGGTTTTAGATTTTAAAAAATACTTTTTAAGTGAGAAATTCAGAAAGAATTATAGATGCACCTTGTGGAATGCTTCAGAGGTCTCATTATGAGACTTTAAGGTGGGATGCTGGAGTGGCTGTCCTCATCAATATTCCATCATGAAACAATTTTACCTCTCTCGCTTCTAACTGTAATGGAGAAGAAAAGAACAGAAAAATAAAAAAGATTAAGAAAACTAAAGCACATAGAGGAGTCAGGGGAGCAGGGAGACTAGGAGAGATGTGCCTGCTGATAGATGCACAAACGTATGGACAGAAGAGAAGTAAACAGCATAATTGGGAAACTATTCTCTCTTCCCATGTTTTGCATTTAGGTAGTTTGTAGCTACCTGAACCCCCAACCTAGTGCGTACACTTTGGAAATTAAAGGTAAAGAAATATTCGTGATTGCTTCTTCCAGAAGGGCAGGGTGGAGTCCACAGAAGAACTACTGATTGCTTGGTTTGGTATATTGCAATTCTAACCTGGCTCGAAAGTCACCTCCTCCCTGAGGCCCTCTCTCTCCACTGGGTGAGCGCCTCAAGGGCAGGACTTCGAGGACTTCTCCTTGGGATTCATGACTGGCTCTCAGGCAGACGCTCCCTGAAGGAGTATTGAATTAAATAAGAAGATAGATTTAGTGTAGTGCCTTCATTAACTGCAGTGGGAAACAATTCACAGTTTGTTTAGTTAAAATGAATAGATTTAGATTTTGTACCAAATTTGCCTCACTCATAAACTTGGCGAATTTGCTTTTACGTTCCCCATGTAATCTGAACGTGCTAACGTGTGTCACCAGCATAAAGTCTCCATTAGGCTCCAATGGTGGGAAGTGAAATTTAAAGTGACTTCAATTACCCTGCTGCAATTTCATATAAAAGCAAAGCACAGAGCCATCACGAGGAACTGTCAGTAAGTAATATCACAAATGCAAGAGGCTGACGCGATAGGCATGGAGAGAGCATACACTGGACTGTCACTCTCACTGGCAGGCCCTCAATTTCTCAACAAGTCACTAATGAAAATGCTTCTTGTATAGAGAAAATATTCATCCATATTACAAACCATAACGAAGTTTGACATAACAATTTATTATGGTTAGAAGCTTTCATTTAAGCAACAACTGAGACTATGGCTATAAGGGCCTTGGCATGGAATGAACAAAGTAAACTGGTTGGAGTGTTAAGTATTTTTATAAACACCTGCATAATCCTCCATCTGAGAGTCCCACTAATCTACTATTTTCAGGGAAACTGAATTCACATGTCTATTTTAAATGTTTCCTAGTTTGAAACAAAATATAGTAAATTAGACCAATGTTCTGATATAGGACTTAAAAAAATACGGTAGGGCTTCCCTGGTGGCGCAGTGGTTGAGAGTCCGCCTGCCGATGCAGGGGACACGGGTTCGTGCCCCAGTCCGGGAGGATCCCACATGCCGCGGGGTGGCTGGGCCTGTGAGCCATGGCCGCTGAGCCTGCGCGTCCGGAGCCTGTGCTCCGCAACGGGAGAGGTCACAACAGTGAGAGGCCCGCGTACCGCAAAAAAAAAAAAAAAAAAAAAAAAAGAAAATATGGTGAAGATTTTCCAAGGACAATATACAATTTGTTATTTCAAAATCTAAAATATCTAGAGAATAAGAATTGTTCTCATTATTCTGTCCCAACTCAAAGCCTTGGACCTATGGGCAAGTGACATGTTTCATCTCATGATTCAATACAGATGCCCCTTTGTTGCTAGTCCGTATGAACTGAATTATTATTTTTTTTTTGAACTGAATTATTTAGAAACAGTACCATGGGCCATTGACACTGCTTTCTTATACCTATTTAAATAAAAGCCATTTCTGTGAAGCTGTTATTAAACTGTCAGCTAGTTAAACACTGACTGAGTACTTCTGTACCTCAGTGGCCTAGGGAAACTATAGGGAAATATATGGAGTATAAATGTGGCCCTTAACTGCAAGATTATAATCCTATTGAAAAAACAAAGCTTGAATTTTTAAAAATTGCATTATGAAAATATAATGCCTCCAATCACAAGTAATAAATATAAAGTCTACTTCAAAGAAATTCAGCCCAGCAAATCAGTCAACTAATACTTATAATACTAAAACAACAATGAAGAGCTATAATTCTAAGGCGAGTGGAAACTTCTTAGTAAGCTATTTATGAACTTTTATGATCTAGCCCTCAACTACCTTCCTAGTATTATTTCTCATTGATCCCCGTCTGCCTACTAGGCTGTGCACGGAGAAAAAGTAGAAAACTTCCTCTTTCCCAAACTCAGATCACTGTGTGTTTCTCATGCACTTCTCTCCTGTTTATATCCCTATCCAAACTCACTTTTTTTTCATCTTTTAAATTAAAAAATGATTTGTAAATGTTGATGTTAGTTTCAGGGGTACAGCAAAGTGATTCAGTTATATATACATATATGTATGTGTATGAATATATATATATGTATAATATATATATAAAACTTCTTCAGATTCTTTTCCATTATAGATTATTACAAGATACTGAATATAGGTCTCTGTGCTATACAGTAGGTCCTTGCTGTGTATCTCTTTTATATATATACAATAGTAGTGTGTATCTCAAACTGACTTTTAATCTAAAAAAACTCACTGCAGTAAGATTACTAGCATTTACTAATATCTGTGTTCCCTTCTATTTGGGCATGTGGCTAAAATACATTTTCCATCTCACTTGCACTTTGATGTGACCGTATGTCTGAGTCCCAGAAAACAGAATGTGAATGGGAGTGATAAGGACCCCTTCCTGGTCTAGCCCATAAAAACTTCCATCTGCAGACCTCTGATTCTAAGGATCTGGAAGGAAGTAAAGCAACAACTGGAAAGGATCCAGGGTCCCAAAATCACTGTGTCAGGCAGAGACACCTTTCATCACCGCTTTGGATTCTTGGCCTATGACATGAGTGATAAATAAATCTCCTATCTCCTATCGTGTTAAGCCACTAATATGTGGGAGTTGATCTGTTATACAGCTAGCATTATTTACCACAACAAATACACCACAGATGAAACCATTCATAGATGAACGATTCCTCCTCTGCAAAGTCTTTTCCACCCCCTCAGGTGGAATTAATCACCTTCTTGTGTTCCCAGAGTATTTATTATGTATATTTATTATTTATTGTTGTCTAATTCATCAACTAGCTTGTGAGCGCCCTGAAGGTAGATCCTGTTTTATTCATCTGGGAATCTTGTAACACCTAGTTCATAGTGAGTACTCAGTGAATGTTTATTGAAAGTTCTTGAACAATGGGTGGTATCTGAGAGTTGTATTAACTTACTGAATGTTTATACCTGTATTTGACTTAGAACGCAAAAGAAAACACTTTCTTTTATAGTTAATGAGAAAATACTACTGTTGGATCCAACAATGTATTCAACTTGCACTTCAACTCCATGCTTAAACAGTAACATTTCTTTGGATAAACATGATATATCATTTACTCTTCTCCTTTATGATGCTTGGCAATTTGAACCACCAAATACAACTATCATAGATGTGTTTGTCTTACTCTGACTCTTAATAGCCACCTAAGGTTTAAGGGACAACCTGCTGGTAAATAATAATGATCTGTTGCAATTTTTAGAATAGTTTTACGTTTCTTTTTGACAAAGGAAAAACAGATCATTGGAAGGATACCTTTAGTATTCCTTCAAGAAAAATCTAGCCAGAAATGTTGGGTTCGCCAAAAAGTCCATTCCGGTTTTTCTGTAACATGGAAAAACCTGCATGAACTTTTTGGCCAAGTCGATAATTTTAGAGGGCCTGCAAAACGAATGTTAATGTAAAACTGAAAATAAGTAAAGGTTCAATTTATAGTCTATAAAATCGAAAGTTAAAACAAAACCCATCCATTTCTGAGTTCCTAAGTATTACGTGCCTGCCTCTCTCCCCAAGCTGCATTCCCATACTGTAGGATTTCTTGGAGCTGTAAAATGGGATGAAGCAAATGCACATGCACGCTCACACATATGCACACAGACAATATGACTGGATTCAATCCCCTGTTTAATTAATGAAAGAGATGAAACGCTACATCTCAGTGCAGATTCTGTTGGCCCTCAGGATGCTGAGCAAGGGCAGACAGCCCACGCAGGGTAGGGTCTCAAAAGACCCAAGAGCACAATTCTTCCTAAACCGCTGCGCTTTACAACTCAGGTATATATCATTATTCCAGAAAAAGTAAGCCTAACACGAAGTTCTCTTGACTCTCAAACCAACATCAGCCTGAGGGCGACCCCATCTGAGGGCGGAAGTGGAGGCCAGAAAGTAGTGAAGGGAGGAAAGCCCAGATGCTCCTCTAAGTAACTCTACACTCCAGCATTTTGGGAAGCCCATCTTCCAGAGTCTGTCTGCCTCATTTTAATATCATTTTATCTAGTTGGTTGTCATATGAGTTTGGTCTGAGGGTTATGATCAAAACTCCATTTCCCTACACACAAAACTATGCCACCATTTATCAAGAGGTAAACAAGCATGATTTCCACATTTTCTAACTGTGAATTTTTTTAAAAATATGTGAAGTACTTTCATATTTTCTAAAATGCCATTACATTTAATTTTTTTTTTTTTCCTAGGGAATACAGACTGATCTGTCTTCCCAAACATAGTGATGATTCTAGTAAAGCAAAAGAAAGTTGGGCCAAAAGAAAACACTGAGGGAACCTGTGATATTTACCCAAAATTTTCCTATGAGAAAAAGTCCAGAGCAGGAATTGAGAACACAATTGCTACAGTGACGCTTGCTAATATTTAGAAATTAAAAAGGCCATGAAAAATCAAGACTTTCATATTTTTTTAGAAATATGAACTATCTTGAAACTGCTATCTCTCATTGCATTATGTGATAAATAAGTAACTAGGATAAGTAATTAGGACTCACTTTATTTCCAAAGGTAAAGAGGGCAAAGAACAAGAGGAACAACCACGTTCTGCATCCAGCCAAGTAATAATGATATATTGGCTTCTAATATGAGGCACACTGACTCACAGCAATGCTTTTGTCATTAAAAAAGAAAATCATAAAGAAAGAAAGGTAGAGCGCAGTAGCAATTATTTCATTAACACAAAAAGGGAGACCACGGCCATCTTCAGACTCCCTTGGCCATGCTTCCTCCTACCTGGGGAGCTCAGTTTACATCACCAGCATCACTTGTCCTGGGAGTGCTGAATGTTCCCTTAATACGGCTGACGCTGGGCAGCTGGGCCCATCAGTCACCCCCTTGGAGCTTCTGGCTTCTCCTTCTACTTACTGATGTGGACGCTGGCATCCCACACAACCGCTGGAGAGGCCCAATGCAACCTGCACATGTGGGGAGTTAACTTCCCAAGGGGCAAACTGTGACCTATGGGAGATGGGAGGGAGGTGGGCGGGTAACTGTCTTCCCCCTTTCCTTTTTCAAAATTGTGGTAAAAAACACGACATAAAATTTACCATCGTCACCATATTCACAGGTGCAGTTCAGCAACGTCAAGTATAATCACACTGTCATGCAACAGATCTCTAGAACTTTTTCATCTAGCAAAACCGAAACTCTGTACCTGCTGTACAACTCCCCATTTCCCCTCCCCCAGGCTCCTGGCAACCACCATTCTACTTTCTGTTTCTGAGTCTGACTGCTTTTGGTAGCTCACTTGTCTTTTTGTGACATCCTCCCCTGTTTCTTCTCCTCACTGGCCTGGATTTGTATATCCCAAATAAAGTCCTAGTACTTCAATCCCTGCCTCAGGTGCGTCTCTAGAAAATTCTGGCTAGAACACAGTGTTCTGATACCTGAGAGTTAACTCACTGAAGCAGTAAACCTGTCTCTTGGAGACAGATCCTTGACTTGGATATCAGAACTAGTCTAAAAAGTTATATCATACAGTAACATTTCACTTCATAAGTACCCTTTTTTGTAAGTACCTGGTTTTTATATTAACTTTTTATTGTAGTTATTAAACTGGCCGTAAAAGCCCCAATAACGGTGGTAGTTGGGCTTTAGTGATGGCAGAGGTGGTAGCGGTATGGTGGTAGGAGAGATAGTTAACCATTACTGAGTTCCTTGGGCCAGGCATTATGCATCATCTCATTTAATCCCATCTGTGGTGAAGTAGGTCTCATCATCACCATAGGACAGAGGAAGAACTGAGGTTATCAAGGTGAACTGAGAACTCGTCTTGGGCCACGGAGCCAAGAAGTGGCAGAACTGGAGTTTGAAATGAAGCCTTTCTGCCCTCAGAGCCTGGCTTTTAACCATGTGTGTGAGATACTGCCTCGCTTTCAGTCAAATCAATGAGTCCTCCTTTGTGCCAGGAACTCTGCCAACGCTTTACACGCATCTTTTCGTTGTTGTTAAATCCCCAAAACGATTCTTTGCAATGAAAAAGCCTCACAGATGCATAAAATTCTATCATTTTTCCCCAAACAAATCTAGGAAGAAAACAAACTTTTCTTGTATACTTTATTATAGGAATGAAACAGAAAATTTATGGAATCTGTGAAAAATAATACATACTTACAAAATGCAGTTAGTTTAGGGAAAAAAAAGTTAGAAGTATTTCTGGAAACAGGAATATTGTGAAATTAATTTGGGAGACAAATCCATACACAATGAAGATTACACACTATCAATATTTTGTACGTCCTTAATTTGATCTGGAACTTGTTTCAATGTTAGTGCCTCATCCTGTTAGTATTCTTTATTGCTCCCCCCCAGATAGCCTGGGGCATCTTTGTCTGTTCCCATGATTCTGGCCAGGATGCCAGACAGGTAGCATACTTCAATGAAAGCTTTGAGCTCTACAGAACCCCCCAAATTACCACCCTACTCAACTGAAAGCTTCTGGAGGACGTGTGTCACCTTTATCTTGGCTTTTCCTTTGGAGTCTAGCACATAGCAAGGCTCATTAAATATGTTTTTAATGGAAAGAGGAGCTTGAAGACATCAATCTCAAGGGTTTCTGGTGTTTATAAGCTGAGTTTTAAAGGACTCCTAGAGCTAGAAGAGCCAAACCTCAGCTGCCTCAAGTCTTTGTGTTTCATTAAACAACTGAACAAAAGAGACGCAACCCAGCACAGCAGGAAAGAGTCCAGATTCTGCAGCTCTGCAGCCTGAGGGTGAGTCCCAGTTCTGCCACATACTAGCCATGATGTAACCTTGAGCAGGTTTTATTTCTTTAGCCTTTATTTCCCACCGCCTCAGTTTCCTCATCTATAATATAAGGGTAATTATATTGCCTACCCTAGAGGGTTATTAAGAAAAATAAATGAGTTAATATTTGTATAGCACTTAGCTCTGTGCCTACACATAACAAAATAATATTAAAACTGGGTCTCCATGCTTTTTGCTCTTTCTGCGATAGTCACCTTCTATTTTGAAAGCATGGTTCTACGAACTTGGACAAAACTTTCTGACCCTTTATATTTACTTAGTATGAGTTTTACTTAATGTTAAATTGAAGGCATAATTGTCAACTAGGAGATTCTAGACTGCAGGCAATTCAGCTGGCCTGGAGGAAGCTTCCTGCTTTACAGCTATGTTGAGAGTTTCATCTCCCCCTGGTCAGAGTAGGCTAACAGGAAAAGGGGCTGCGGGCTGGAAGCATGTCTCCTGTCTTCCATTCCAGTCTCATTTTCCTATTACCTGTTGTTAATATCCTTCCTAGTTTGCCCTTATTTGTATTTCACAGTGTGCTCTGTACAACTTGAAATTTGTAGCTAAACATCTGCTTAAATCTTTCAGCAGATAGATGCAATATTTGGTTCAATTCAATTCCCCAAACACCACCAGCAGCATTCTGTGCTGGGCATTATGCTGTGGAATCCAAGAGAAATGAGGCCACGTTCTGAAAGAGACAGACATGGAACACACAACTGTAAGGTAATGTGTTAAGTGCCTCAACAAGAGATTAGACAATGGACAGTGGTTACACAGATTGATTCTGCCCTGGGGATTGTCTTCATTAAAACATCTAACAAATTAGTAAACAATACTGGTCGATTTCATTTCATCATTCCTTGTATTTCATGTGTTTTGTATATGAGGCTGGGACCAGGGGCTATTGAGCTGAAGTACAGAGAATAGTAACTGATCATCATATTCTTGAATATTCTGTTTACAGAAGCCATGCCCACACTGTTTGTTCTGCTACTGCAAAATGCAAAGAAAAGTCATATGAGATAATTTTTTAAAAATTGTAGCTTTAAAATGGGATCATTAGGTTTCTACTACTAAACTAATCCTTGCATTCCTCAGAACAGGATCTGCTGCATTTGTTCCCCTTGGTGCTTCCATCATCAGATACAGAACTTGACCCGCGAACTACAAAGGCCACTGACTGCAACTTGGTGGTCTCTCCAAATCAGTCACCCTAGTGATCTCTTCTGTGCCAAGCTTCCCTCAAATTAGCTAGTTATTTGGAGGCTTGGACGGATGTTCCCTCTAGCCCACCCCTGTGCAAGCTACCTAGGTCTTTAGAAACAAGCTCCACCTCAGAAATGTGTTCTGACATAAAATCACAAACAACTGTTGGGCTGACCACAGTCAATGATAATTCCCCAGGACTCAGCTTGACAAGGAAAAAGAATGAAGTGGAAGAAAACTAGATGCTTGCCAGCATGACTGTTAAATGTCAGCTACTTTGGAGTTTATCCCCACATGAGATATTTCTTTTGTGCTGCGAGGACGATCACTGAGAAAACATGACAACATAATAAAGCCACAGAAGACAACTCCATCATTACTGCTGCAGGAAATAAAACACAGATTAATGTCACCAAAGCCCATGTCAGGAGGGATAATGATGATGTATACAAATGAATCTTCTCATCCTGGACAAAGGGCTTAAGTACCACTTAAAACTGAGTAATAATTATATACAGATCACGCATGAGAGTCTGCTAAGCATGTATTATGTTCTCACATTTTCAAGGAGATTGTTTTATACTTTTCTCTGAAAATTCTCTAAAAGTCTTCCCACTTGTATCCAAGTGACACAAATGACAAAGTGGTGCAGCAAAGCACTAACATTGCCTAACAAGGCAAATGCACCTTGCCATGGACAGCTATGGGACATCACGCTTCCCCAACCTATTCGATGAGCAGCTGTGAACAAGAAAGGCAACAGTGATGTGGACCATGCAGAGAGGCCATTTGGCTGTCCAAATGAAAACTGCATAGAAACAATCATTTGGAAAATAGGTTCCATTTGTGTTTCTGGCCACAGAAAAACTGGGCGGAGAGTGAAAACTAAATGGAAAAGAATCAGAGGCCAATAGCTCACCAATATAAGGAATGTAAGATTTAGTGTGAATATTAAAGATGAAAGGAGCTAGAATTCCTTGATCTTGGCTTTAGGCTACAGCCATTTTACTATTAATTAGCAGTCTTAATGTGGCCTGGCTAGAGCATCTTCATACTCACATCAGCCTGCTGCAACCTCAAGGTACGCCTTAGGGAAACCAATAAATAACAAAATAACTTTGATAATAGTTATAACTTAAATTATACTGAGATCTTTGACCAAAATTTAATGTAAGCTAAACCTTTCAGGGATGTGTTTTATTTTATAACAAGAAGTTCACCTACAGCTCACAGCAAATGAATGGGTTATAATTACCGAAACCCCATCTAGTCATGGATATATTTTAGAAGGCTTATACACTTTTTAAAGCCTGTTATTCACAGTTCTTTGAAAGAATGAGGGGTGGAAAAAGGACAACGTGCTGTCTTTCTCCTTTCTTTATATTTTTCTTTGTTGGGATAAAATGTAATCAGACACAAAGAAAGTCACTTGAATTTGAGCAAAGCCTACCATCTCTTGCCTGTACAGAGTCACTACCATGTTCCCCTACCTATGAAAAGGAGGACAGCTTATGCAGACGGCAAAATATAACAACAGTATGACTGGTAGCAGCTAACACTTTACTGCTTCCTATGTCCCGAACACTGTTCTAAGTGCTTTATGTGAATTAACTCATCTAATCCTTATAACACGTTATGAAGTAGACTGTATTAAGTAACATCCTTATTTGACAGAGAAGGAAACAAGTGCACGTATTCATATTTTTTCTCATGAAGAAGGTTACTTTCTTGAAACTTCAATAGAGTACATGATTAGAAAGGAGATGGAGTTCCTTATCTCACTAAATACATACCCATCACTGACAGCACATTTGGTCTTACTCCCTGATGGGACAGGCCCTTGGTCACAGTCTATTCATCCTATCTGGTGACGATACTTCATAGACTCAAACGCTCTTAAAGTTGAAAAGGGTGCTGGAGTCATTTAGGGCAATGTTCAAGCCGCTGCAGAACCATCCATTTGGAATGCATTTCCCGCTATCCTCTGAGCACCTCCAGCCTATCTTGTGGATGAAGAGCTCCAGGGGTCAAGGTTCCCCTGTTGATTCACACCACCGACAGTCTTTGAAATGGCTTTTCTTCAGTCAGTCAAGAACTTCTTCCTTTGAAGTGTTACTCTATGCAAGTGAAATAGTATGGAGCAATGTCCTAGTTTGTTTTTTTAAATAGATCTTAGCTGAAGTCAAGGGCGTAATATTACAGAATTCCATGTGACGAAATGAAGGAGGCTGGTCGCCATGTGTGGGTTGGGAGATGTGATCCTCATTCCTGGTGGTCACACCCTCCTTGCTTCCTCTGGCTTCTCCACTGGTGAACGTGCTAAGACTCCTTCACATTGCCGTAGTGAAAACACACTAAGATTTATGCTGAGTAGGAAGCTCTTGATAAGTGAACCCAAAGCAGTATTTTTTTTTTTCCTTTAATAAATGGTGTGAAGACTCACTACTCCATGCTATTTGAGAGAAAGAACTGAACAGTGGGTTTGAGGAAAGAGGCAGGAGGAGAAGACGCGGGAGGCAGGAGGAAGTGGGCAGGGAGGATGAACAGGAGGAGGTGATGACTGCAGGCGTAGGACCTGCTTAGGGAAGGGTGTGAAGGCGTACTTATCTTCAGAACTTCCAGACCATTCATTCGTATACAAATGAATCTTCTCATCCTGGACAAAGGGCTTAAGTACCACTTAAAGTCTATCTTTAAGTGGGGCTATCCTTCTGGGGCTACCAGCCAGCTTTCTGAGCCTCTTTATCCACTCTTCTCCAGGACTTACTCTCCTGTGGCTCTGGGTTTTTTTCCTTATACTCTGAAAACATGCTCAGAAAAAACACCTCAAGCTCACCCACACTAAGATGTAACTGACTGATGAAACGTTAAGTCTTAGCACCATCAAAAGAGTGTTTTCAAAAGGAAGGAAAACCTTATATTAGAGAGCTGAATTGCCAGGTCTTGAATTTAGTGTATCCATCAGCAAGTGGCAGAGATACTGTGGAGGTCGGTGGTCCTTTCCAGGACTGGCTTCAATTCCTGGGGCTCCCCTTGGACTCTCTGTACATGGCATCGCTTTTCAGAAGGTGGCTGGCATTCTAGGCAGAGTTTTCACTTGTTTCTTTGAGCCTTTCCTAGCACACAGCACACACACCTCCATGAAAACATCCACCCTATCGTACTTGGAGTTCATGTGTCTGTCTCCACCCACTAGACTGTGAGCACCCTGCGGGCAGAGACTGTGTGTTGGTCAACTTTAGATTTTCAGCACTTCATATCAGGTCTGCCTGATCACCCCTCCCTCCCACATGGCTGCCCTGCAAGGAATCAGACACACGAGAAACAGCTATACATGGGCAGTCTTACATTTAGGGAGCCTCTCCAGGTATCGACAAGACCTTGACTTAAAGATCAACAATCAAGGCCAAGACTGGTTAATCTTTTCATCAAAATACAAACTTGCTAATGGTATACTTGTGATTTTTATTTAACTGAGTTCCAACTTGTTCTTTCTAATTCAGTGTTCACGCAAGCATATTCTCAACAAGTGAAGTTTTGAGTAATACCTACTGAAGAATCCACCCACCACTGAGCAAGCATTGACTATGAATGAGAGAGAGAATGAATATGTGGATAAGGGAATCACTCTGGTTTCCCCATTCTACTGCAATTTGTTACCCATTGAAAATAGGTTGGGTTTGATCATAAGTTACAGGAGACTCAAATTCTATGGTTCAAGGGTTTAGTTTCAAGGCATTTAAATAAAAACTGAAATGACTTCGAAGTGAACAAGACATCATTAAAGGAAGGTAAGCCTGATGATTGAGCAGTAGATCAGGTGACCTAACTGCTTTGATAATTACCAAAAAAAATGAGTAGAAGCATAAATACTAAAGACTGAAAGTCAATTTAGCATGCCTAGGCTTAGTTAACCGACCATGGAGAAACGGAGCATCTTTTTACGACTGGCCCCCAATTTGACAAAAAATAAAATCAATTATTTTAAATGAAAATCATGCTTGAAATCCATACGTTTTTCTAATAAAAAAAAACAAGAAGATTTTTATAATTCATCAGAGGTATAATACACTAATTGTGGCAAGCACACTTCCCATATCAACAGGAATGCTGACTTGTTTTTAGTTGAATTACATTATGAAAAGCACACATATAAAAGCAAAGCTAACAAGTCAGTTTCAAAATCCTCATGTGCCTCAAGGCGTGAAGAAACCCCAAATAAAACCATAGCCTAGAGGTCACTGGCTCAAAGGCAGGTCATAACACATCTTTGCCTCGGTTTCTTCATCCATGAAATCGGAAACACTTTGACAGAACGTGAAGTGACGTAGAATTTAGCAAGCAACCGCCTGACGTGCGCTTGCATCACACACTAAACCTTTTCTGTGCTTCCAGGTAATAGTCATTAAACAAAGCAGAGGATTAAAGAATGGTCCACAATTTTGGATTAATTTCTTTGATTTTGCTACCAATCTAATCATCTTCAAATCTCAGAAAAGTCTTTGTACAGCTTTTGAATATAAATGCTTTAATTTGATGTGCTTCAAAAATTCAGTGTAAGCTAGTCTTATTGTTACAAGGAGATACTTGCAAATTCCAGATTGCACTTACATCAAAAGTATTTCACATTAACAAGGCATCTCCAGACACACGCCAAATCAGAAGAAGCCAACCAGCTCTGGGGGATGAGCAGTGAGGAGGAGGGAAGAAATTCTCAGAAGACGCATCTAAGGACAAGGGACTTAGGAAAAAATAAACAAACAAAATGACTTTCATTATTCATATCATCTGTGCTTAGATGTTTAAAGAGTTATTTCAATGGAAAGGTCTGGGACAGGATTAAAGGCACTAGAGTTTTCTGATATATCTAATTAAGCAGTAGAAGCTGAAGGAGAATGCTATTCATCATCGTTTTTGCCTTCGCAGCAAGTGGGTCTCTATGTTAAAAAATAGCTTTAATCAGTATAACTGACCTTTGACGGGATTAATAGCCTACCAGGCATGATTTCTCACAGTAGGCTGAAAAATTGCAACTAACATGAGAGAAAATTACATAATCACTGAAGCAGAAGACAAGCAAATAATTTATACATGAGTCAATTGAGATGGAGCGGCCCTGCCAGGATGTCGGCTTGCCTCTCCTCAGCTTTATCCACCAGAGACATAACATGCATACGTGTTTTGGTGCCGTATGAGGTAATGTCTTATAACAAGATAGTAGCCTTGGGTTGCTCCCCTTTGGAACAATGCTGAGGTGCAATGACTCATTTGTGATGTGCCTTGTTAAAACAACCACAGACCACGTAACAGGAAGAAGAGAGGGTTGAGAATCAACACAATTCCTGTCGAATGTCTGTATCCTGTAGGCTTATAAAACGCAGAATCAATTTGCTTCACCAATGCGTAATAACCTCTATGCCCTTGAAGAAGCACTTTGAGAAATGCTAGAGTCACAACTATACATCCAGTGACACTGATTAAATCCTGTTTGCTATATATGGTATTGAAGGTGGAGGCGGGGCAGCACATTAGTATTGCTTGTCTGGGCTTCGAGGATAAACCCAGGTAAGGGTGTCTTCCCTCAGGGAATGCCATTTGCACACCGCTGGCACTTTCTGAGGAACTTGACTGACATTAATATTTTATATAATCTCGGTTTAGCTGGCACCCGCTTCCCCAAATGACATGTTTTACCATCACCAATCACGGAAGTCTTTGTCTAAAAATGCACTCACATACGGCCACATGCAGCTGGGGAGGCTACAGATTTGGCTGGTTGGGACTTGCAACCTCGCCAATTGCTTCCATGGGAATAAAGATGCCAGCACAGGGGATGATACACCTGCGGGAACTGAGGAAGTCAGTGATGTGAGAGTTTACGTGGCCTGGTGGACTGGACAGCGGGCTAAGGTAGTGAAGGCGGGAGCACTGTGTGCTTATTTCAGTCTCGGCTCTGATTTTCCCAATGGCTTCAAGGAAGTTCTGTGCCTTCTCCATGCTCCGTGTAAGCGTGAATTATGGAAAACAAACAAGTCAGCTAGACACTGTTTATATATAACAACGTTTATCCTTTTCTTGATGCAGTGGCATTTCATTATGGGTGACTAGGGACAAAGGCAATGCTTACATTAAAGAGTTTTCACATTACAGGGTGACAAAAAAAACCTCAGGTAATCAGAGCTATAGGACAGTGGTTCTCAAATTCTGCTGCATATTATAGAGTAGGCTGGGGACCTTTGGAAAAATCCCAATACCCAGCCTACATCCCAGACCAACTCAATCAGAATCTCTGGCAATGTGACATAGTTTCTAAACCTCCCCAGGTGACTCTGACGTGCAGCTGCATCTGTGAACCAATGGTACAGGATTCTACAATAGCGCTTTTCTCCCCTTCAGCCAGTGGCTCTCGCTCAGAATCCCCTGGAGTCGTTAAAACACGGATCGCTGGGCCCTACCCCCAGATTTTCTGGCTTAGGAGGTCTGAATTGCCATTCCTAACAAGCTCCCAGGTGATGGTGGGCTGTCTGGGGACCACACTTCGAGGATCACTGCCTCCATTAAATGGACCCAGTTGCATAAATGATTCTCGGGCTAGAAATGTTCTTTTACATCAGCCTTCCTGTAAGTGTGGTCCTCAGACCACTGTCATCAAATTTCCCTGGTGTGCCCGGTGAAATGCAGATTCTCAGGCCCCGCTCCAGATGTCCTAGGTCAGAAGCACTCTGGATGAGGCCCCAGAAACTTCATTTTACTACCCCTCCCTTGTGACTGTGCTCAACAAAGTTTGAGAACCACTTCTCTACTCCCTCTTCCTGTATGAATATGAAATAGTTCTCCCCTAATAACCAAAATGACTCAAGAATAGAAAGGCCACTGGGTCCCAACCTAAAAGTGGGAAAGAGTGAATCCCCTGAAATTTGGTTTCTTCATTACATTATTCACAGGTAACATTTTCAGAACACAGTGTCTGAGAAATTGACTCCGTCATAAAGTCTCCAGCGTACTGAGCATCTCTTCATTATCTTTTTTAAAAAGATTTTATTTTATATTGGAGTATAGTTGATTAACAATGCTGTGTTAGTTTCAGGTGTACAGCAAAGTGATTCAGTAATACATATACACATATCTATTCTTTTTCAACAGAAACAGATTCATTATCTTATTGCTGCAAACCTTCTGAATTTAAGGAAGAAATCCTCCTTTCCAGCAAGTGCACCATAACAACCAATAACTTTTTTGTAGTATCTCCTTATGTCTTCCTGGCTGCATGCATCACTTTCTCTGCATCCTCTCCTGAGCTCACAAAAAATAACAGAGTATTCGGAAAGGAGCTGTTTCCTTCCTAAGCCCACCATGCTGACACTCTCAGGTTTAATTAGTGAGGAATAAGAGGACTGGATAATAAAACAGTTTAACTGCTTATAATTTAAAACTACTCTGGTAACTTGGTTGAAGGCTGGGTGTTAGAGCCATTCAAATGAGACTCACCCCATCAACAGACGAATGGAAAAAGAAGATGTGGTACATATACACTGTGGAATACTACTCAGCCATAAAAAGAATGAAATAGTGCCATTTGCAGCAACATGAATTATTGCATGCAACCTACATTGCAGCAACCTAGAGATTATCATACTAAGTGAAGTAAGTCAGACACAGAAAGACAAATATCATACGGTATCACTTATATGTGGAATCTAAAACAATGATACGAATGAACTTATTTACAAGACAGAAACAGACTCACAGACATAGAAAACAAACTTATGGTTACCAAAGGGGAAAGGTGGGGAGGGATAAATTAGGAGTTTGGGATTAACAGATACACACCACTATATATAAAATAAACAACAAGGTCGTACTGTATAGCACAGGGAACTATATTCAATATCTTATAATAACCTATAATGGGAAAGAATCTGAAAAAGAATATATATGTGTATAACTGAATCACTTTGCTGTACACCTAAAACTAACACAATGTTGTAAATCAACTATACGCCAATAAAAAAAATATGGGACTCACCAGCTGGTGACCTTGGGGGGAAATTAGTTAACCCCCTATGCCTCCATTTCCTCACCTGTACAATGGAGGTAATAATAATGCCTAATTCATGGGATTACTGACAGGAACTAAAGCACATAGAGTACTTAGCACAACGCCTAACACATAAGTGTCCAAAAAATGTGAGCTTTGTTTTAATTATGACATAGCGGATGCTCAGCAAATGCTGAACAAAGGATAGAATAAATGAATAAACACATGACGAACCAGATAACAGGAAAGGCAGTCTCTTAGGTCAATCAAGCTTCAAATTCAGACTAAGTTATTGCTCAGGGGACCTAAAATTTAAGAGTGCCTGGATGGAGAGTTTGATTCAGGATGAAGTGCATTCACAGATGTCTATGACATTTATTTTTTATAACTAGGTCAGGCCCAAGTTTATTCTGTGAAAGTAACTTTTGCCAAGAAAAAGAAAAGAAGAGGGACTCAGGTCTTTTCATTCCATGGAGCAGAGAGTTAACCAGAACAGAATGGCAAAGAGCAGGGTGGGAAGTGATGTCCTGAGGCTGACCCACTGGTTCAGCCTGGGGGGAAACTGAGGCAGGGCACTTGGAAGAGGGCCATCAGATGGACTGAGGAATAAACATATGGGCAATGAAGCTCGAAAAGATGAGCTGGATGGATCAGGGGTCTGCTTTAACCTTACTGTGCATTATGGATTTTCTCCCCTTGATGTTGATAAATATGACACCTTATACTCCCTATCTCATGGTACCAGCATCCCTGATTTAACTTATCAGTCCATGCCACAGTACAAAACGCAGTAGCTGGCCTATGTGCTGTGGTTTATTATTCAGAGACGTGTCGAAGACTCAACACCACAGGCCATTTCATCTTTGAGAGTCCTAATCTCCCACTTGAATTCAGAAAATGCTCATTTAACGGAAATTCATTTTAATAATGATACTTTTATTTTCATTATGACATTTTTTCCAACCCGATACTCAAATCTAATATAGCAACACAACGCACCATTAAGTTTCAACTGTACTGAAATGTGTATATTGGGCCATAAGCATACAAGACCTTGCACACACACACACACACACACACACACACACACACACACACACACCACACAAAGATGTATGCACTCCTATCCAAGCAAATAATTAAACCATAGAGTACATCATAAAATAAGGCCCACTCACTGTCTGTTGCTTTGTATTTATGGAGTAGATGTTAAGGCTGAATTAAATTAGGGGCTCATTTTGGTCTAAAGAGTTTTGGATACAATCTGCTTTCAGCCAATTCCAGGCCAGAGTCTCCACCAAAGAACAGGTGGATACTAAGACTCATTCAAATTTGCTTAGAGGGTTACACAACCGACCTGGCTTTTGGAGGGGCTCTTGTGAACAAAGGCTACCTTAAAGCTAGAGAGTCTCCTTCTAAATGATTTTGAAAAAAAGTAATTCCCTTAACCCTGAAGTAAACAAGAAAAGTTAGCTCGCTAGCTCTGGAAACAGACATAGTCCTTAGGATTTGGGCCACCTACAGCCAAGCCTAGTATCTATTATGGAGGGTAAGACCATGGAGGCACATTGCACGTGCCAAAACTTATTCAAACAGGACCTACACATATGAATGACACCTAAAAATGCTTGAATGGCAAAGGAAAAATTATAATAAAAATGATAAGAATAGTGGTGATAACCAAGTAGCCAAGACTTACTGAGAGCTTAATATATTCTAGACACTGTGCAGATATTCTACAGGGTTATCTCACATTATGGCCCTACAGCCCCATGAGCTGGGTACTGTATCATTATCTCCATTTTATAGTTTAGGGAACTGTGGCTTAGTAACATTGAGTGAGTTGCCTGAAGTCATATACAGAGCCAGAATGTAACCCTGGGCCTGGGATGTCCAGAGCTGGAACCCTCAACCCTACCCTAGTTTGCCTCAGTAGAGAGCCATTGAGCAGGGAACCCCTCAGTGGTTTTAGCTCTTAGATGAGAAATTATACAACATGGAAGAATTGGCACATAAGCAAGAAAGAATATTAGAGTGTGATCCTAAAGGACAGTATGGGGACCTAAGACCCCAAATAAGTTGGATTCTTTGGAATATTACTGAAAATGACGCAAAGGACATTTTATTGATGGGATTCAAGATTGAGAGCATAAATCCTGCAAGTGCCAAGCTTCAGCCACAGCTGAGCAGTCTGAAGGGCTAATGGGGTATGTCTTTAACAGAGGAATGAGAAACCACCAAGGGAATAATATATCCTAAGAGAGAAACCTGCTGCCACACAAAGGCTTGGTCTAAAAGGATAATGGCGTCAGGTTAGAGGGACGCCTGATTCTGAGTCATTAGTGTGTGTTTCCCCCAGCCCTTAGGTTTGTACCAGAACTCTGGAGACTGGAGATAGAAAACCACTGCTTCTTTAAAGCCCCTTAGGCTTTGAAGAGCACAGAGCAGCCCACCCTAAGGTCCATGTTAGAAAGCATAGCACAAGTGGGAGGGAAAGAGCTTTTCTCATTTGGGTTGACCCTTGAAGCCCACTGGAGATTCGAACGGGGGTTGAACACAGGCGGACAGCCATGCCTCGGAGTATTAGCAGTGGGAGGAGACCCAAAGAGCCACAAGAGAGGCTCCCCAACTCATGGCAGCTAGGAAAACAGAACTTTCTGGGCCAAGTAAACAAAAGACTTCCAAAACAAGTTGGAGAGCTGGTATGTGGAGGAGATTTAAGAGGAGAAGGAATTCCTGCAATTCTGTTAGTGGTGGCGGACACACAATGGAATCATGACAGGAGGCAGAGCCTAGAAATGACAATTTAATAGTGACTGAGGCCCTTATGTATCCTCAGATTGGCAGTACCTTTGGAAGCTGAGGTTGGTTATATAAGCTCTGGTCTTGGAAAGAAGAAAGAAAGGGACCAACTCATTGTTGGCCATTGTTCTCGTTTTTGCTGGGGGGTGTTTTTGTTGCTATAATGTTAAGAAAATATCAAAATCAAAAATAAGTGCTGAGCTCCTTTCTTGCATTCATAATACATTCCAGTTTCCCACAACTCTGCAGAGATGAACCACATTAGTTCCTGAATCCACGAACTACTGGGTCAGTGATCCAAGAACGACTATAGTTAATCTGTGCAGTCACGGTAAACTTAAATGGTGCTAGAAGATGGGAGTTAAAAAAAAATACATATATATATATGTGTGTGTGTTCAAAAAATAGAGAACAGTACATTTGAGAATACATTCAGTGATTTATTGTCATGTAGTAGAAAAAGGACAAAACTAAACGCTTAGAGTATGGTTCAGAGTCATCATTTATTGATAACCTTGTTGCCTCTATTTTGCCGTCCATAGACATGAAGATCATTAAGATCACTAGCTCCATCCTCACAGTTTGAGGGATGCTCAACTGAGCTATGTTTTCTTGTGAAAATGCTCTGAAAACTGAAGCTCTCGAAGCTGCCATGTCCCAATTTCTATCCACAGCTTTGTATGAAAGCACAGAAATAAAACTAACCCAATACGAAAGTGACACAACTGAGTTAAAGCTAATGTGTTGAATAATGATTAGAAGAAGATTAATAAAGCACTCCACTTGCGTGAACAAAACCAGATGAGATGGAATGTAACAAGGATATATTTTTCATTAATATGAAACATTTTAACTGCACAGGTACAAGAAAGCAGGCGGCGGTGCAGCTCTAACCTTAGTTCATTTGATGCAGGAAAAACCCTGGAGGTTTCATCTTACCACGAGCTGGATAGGAGTCACCAATAAGATCTGGATGCTGAAAGGAAATGCAGCCATAAGCTGCACTGATGGAGCCATCACTCCAGTAGAAGACAGTAGGACTGTTCCTTGTCTTCAACTGGAAATAAACTTGTAGCTAATGGAGCTTCCATGAATTACATGGGATTTAGATAAAGTAGGGGTTAATGGGTTTTTAAGGGCTGGTCTAGAATCATAATAATCATGAACAACATTTTTCAGTAGGAGGGAAAAAAAAAGTGCTCGAAGTCCCAAACAGTCAATTTACAAACATACTGTGGAACAGAACTCATTCACAAAGCAGGGCGGGGTGGGAGAGTGCAAGTACTTGGGGCTGTGTCTCAGACACAGAGCCATGCCTCGCCGGTCTGAGCCTCTCATTTCGCAGGAGGTGCTTCTCTCTCTCAAAGATGATTTGAAAAGATGGAGGTAAATTCACATATTGATTTCCCAGCACTCTGAAGGCCAGAAGCAGCACACCCTCAGTCATGTTTCGAATGATGGAATGTGAAATTAAAGGCTGCATCTGTGCTCAGCCTGTAATTGCCAACCTAGTGGATGTTTTTAAGGAGTACAGAGAGGGAAGCATGAGAAATGAGAAGAAGAGGGAGAAGCAAGTTGAGTGCATTAGAGAGCCTGAAAAACACGAAAAATGTAACAAAAGGAGGGGAGGGCCATTTAAGAATTTCTATGCACAGATTAAAGTTCTCAGTGCCTGTTAAGTAAATCTCCACAATTAAAACACAAGCAAGAGTGGTCATCAGTTGGCTTCTCTGACAATACAGACAGAAGTTTTAGAAGCATTCTACTGACAACATTTCAGGTATGTGAAGATGTTTTATAGTTAGGAGAAATTAATATCTAGGTTTAACTTTTTAAAATCAGCACTTTCTTCATATGTCCATTTTCAGTCTCATACCTGTTCCTAAGCTCTCAGGTTAACGTTAAAGTTTCTAATTAGTCCTAGGATGTAGTCTATTTACAAAAACAGATTACTAAATTAAAATGTTCAGTTCATCGGCAGACTATTTCTGTGGTCAATGGCTACAAACCAGCCCATACTAGACAGCAACTCTTCATTTGATGAATACATGCTAGGAACTGAAAATAGACATATTTAGTGATAATTATTTATAAATGTATATAATCATCTCTATTGGTACAAAATGAAAAACAGGAAAAAAAAATTTCTCTTATTTTTTCTCCAGCTCTGTTCTGTGGAAAACTGATATCCTGTGATATACTGACAGGTGTTACTAGGAAAAAAAATAATTTCCTGTGGTCAAATTAATTTGAGAAACACTGGGATAAAGAGTTGTCTTTACTGCTGGGCTTCTCGGAACCCTTCATATGCTTCTGTGCACGGAGGAGAGAGATTCGGTACAACACTTCCAAAATGGAACATTTGCTATTCTCTCCAGGGACCCAAGTGTACAGGGAAAGCCAGCCCAGGAAACGCGGCTCATCTCCCTCGGCCCACACAATCCTCTGCCCAAATCCATTTTCAAATCACATTTTCAAGGTTCTCAAAACTAAGCGACAGTATAGCCATTAACTTCATGACCTCAGCAGCCAGATGCCCCAGGCTGCAGACCAGAAATTGCTGCTCAGCTGCAAGATGACAAACCAGACAGAAGCAGACAAAGCTACTGAAATCTGATTGAACTGTGTGAACTGTCACCTGCACAGGATCCAGTCCCACTCAGGTTTCTGTATATTTAAAGAAATGCTTACTTTGGGGATTAGAAAAACGCATTGACTATCTCCATCCTGAACACTACAGGCGGAATACATAATTGTTCTCAGCTAGCAGTTAGAAACATGTAATCCAATAAATCAGTGTTTCAGTGACAGCTGTTGCTGTCATTTTAATTGTCAAATTCATAACACAAGTATAAGATTATATAGCATAATTCAAACAGAATTACGTCATTCACTCATTAATCAACAAAGATATGATAACTGTTCATTGTGCATTAAGCAAAGTTCTAGGCACAGAGGGGAGGGTATAAAAAATAAGAGGTTAGCCTGGCTCTTGAGAAGCTTATAATAAAAAAATGGAACACAAGGACATAAACAATTAAAATACAAGCAATAAACGCTATGAAGAGATGTAAAGTGCAAAGCAGTTGGGAGCCCTGAGAAAAGGAAGAGGAGCCGCATAGAAACCACATTATTATATGATTTAGAGTGGAGGAGGGATCACTCCAAAATCATACCCGTAAGGGAACACTTTTACTCACAGAATTGGCAAAAATAAAATTGTTGGTTAATGGCTACAGTGTTAATAGGAAAACAGCACTCTCCTACATTGTGGGTGAGAATATAAATTTGTACAACCTCTCTAGAGGGCAAATTGGCAATATCTAGGAAAATTAAAAATTAGCATTCCTCTGGGGCTTCCCTGGTGGCGCAGTGGTTGAGAGTCTGCCTGCTAATGCAGGGGACACGGGTTCGAGCCCTGGTCTAGGAAGATCCCACATGCCGCAGAGCAACTGGGCCCGTGAGCCACAACTACTGAGCCTGCGCGTCTGGAGCCTATGCTCCGCAATAGGAGAGGCCGCAGTAGTGAGAGGCCCGCGCACCGCAATGAAGAGTGGCCCCCGCTTGCCACAACTAGAGAAAGCCCTCGCACAGAAACGAACACGCAACACAGCAAAAAAAATTAATTAATAAACTCCTACCCCCAACATCTAAAAAAAAAAACAAACAAAAAAAAATTGGTTGAAAAAAATAAATGCTTTGGTACAGACATGGGAAAAAAAATTAGCATTCCTCAATGAGTTATCCTACTACTAGGAATTTATTCTACATGAAAGTTCACACGCATGAGCAAAAACATGTAGATTCAAGGATATATACTATGTCATTGTTTAGAATATCAAACAGGACAGAAACAACCTAAGTGTCCCTCTCAACAGGAGACTGGTACGTGGTACCTCCAAACACTGGAATGTTTTGTGGCTGCCAGTGAGACCTGGCAGACCTCCTTACTCTCACAGCAAGAGTTCCAGGGGTTATAGGAGCCTCTCAAGTAGACAAGACCCACTGCCCTCTCCAATCACTTCACTCCACTCCACTGGCCATCTCACTGCTCCTCACTAAAAGGAACATACATCCCAATGTTCACTACAGCACTATTTACAACAGCCAAGGCATGGAAGCAACCTAAACGTCCATCAACACATGAACGGATAAAGAAGATGTGGTACATATATACGATGGAATACTACTCAGCCGTAAAAGAATGAAATAATGCCATTTGCAGCAGCATGGATGGACCTAGAGACTATCATACTAAGTGAGGTAAATCAGACAAAGACAAATATCACATGATACTGCTTGTATACGGAATCTTTAAAGAAAATGATACAAATGAACTTATTTACAAAACAGAAATAGACCCACAGACTTAGAGAACAAACTTATGGTTGTCAAAGGGGAAAGGGGGAGGATAAATTAGGAGTTTGGGATTGACATATACACTAAATATAAAATAGATAACCAATAGGGATCTACTATATAGCACAGGGAACTATATTCCATATCTTACAATAACCCATAATGGAAAAGAATCTGAAAAAGAATATATATATATACATATATATAACTGAATCACTCTGCTGTACACCTGAAACTAACACAACATTGTAAATCAACTACACTTCAATGAAAAAAATTAGAAATAAAAAACGTGCCAGGAACCCTCCCACTTTGGGCCTTTGCACTGCCCTCCCCTGCTGGGAACACCCTCCCCCCTAGATTTACCCACAGATAACCCCTCACCTCCTTCAAGACACTGAGCAAATCTCTCCTTCTTAATGAGGTCTCTCCCGAGCACCCCATTTGAAATGGAAATTCCTGACCCGCTACAACTTTTCCTTTTCTTTTTTTTAATAGTATTTATTGCCTTCTAAAATACTAAAGAGTTTACTTAATTAGGTGTTTACTGTCTATCTCGTTCTTCTAAAATGTAACATCCAAAGGCGGAGGTGTTTATCAGTTTCGCTCACTGATAGAACCCAAGTGCCTAGCAAAGCATGCAGCACATAGCAGCTTGTCCATAAATATGTGTTGAATTTACTTGAATATGCACAGATACACACACACATGCATATCTGCATATACACATAAACACACACACCCATACTACTAAGGAATAACTTCCAAGTTATGGTGTTAAGTGAAAAAACAAAAAGCACTAAAATAGAAACGTGTGTATAGTATGCCTTTGTGTTAAAAAAACGAGGAAAAATATACTTGACGTATAGAATAACTTTGAAAAGTACATGAAAAGTTGTGTTTGCCTTTGAGGAGAAAGATGGAGGAACTGAGGATTAACGGGGTAGAGAGTCTCATTTCGTACTGTACAACCTCTTATACATTATTACTTTCTCCCTCCCGCCCTTCCTCTCTCTGTACAATACAATATGGCAGCCACTAGCCACTCATAACTAATGAACACTTGAAATGTGGTTAGTCCTCTTTGAAACATACTGTGAGTGTAAAACACATACCAAATTTTGAAGAATCGTACAGAAAAATAGAACGTAACATAGCTCATTAACAATTTTTATATTGATTGCATGTTGAAATGACACTGATTTGGATATACCGGTTTAATAAAATATATCATTAAAGTTAATTTCACCTGTTCCGGCTTTTAAAAATATGGCTATACTAAAATATAAAATTGTATATGTGAGTTGCATTTGTGGATCATATTATATTTCTCTTGGACAGTGCTACTCTCTCTCCAAAAACATATAGGTAATATAGATAGATATCCATACATAAAAATACACATGTACCCACACACTAACGAGAATGGTAAAGAGACTTTTGGTAGGACCTGTCATAAAAACGAGTTTTGCTTTTACTTAACTTCCCTGAGCCTTAGTTTCCTTTATCAGTAAAATGGGGATACGATCATTTACCCTGCAGGATTACAGTGGAAATGAAAGGAGATAAATGTATGTAAAGTACTTGGTACACAAAGGTGTACCATAAAATGGTATAGTGCTGGGATTTTCTTCTCCAGAGGAGAAGTTCCTAAGGCGTGTATGAAGCCATGAGCCCCACCATCAAGCAGTAAGGGATAGCATGTTTCTGCATCATTGTGCAGATTGTACTTCCTCGGGGAAAGGAAAATTAAAGACACAATAAAGATTTGCATCTGACACAGAAAAACAGAAGTAGGCAATGAATGAGGAATGAAGGGCTGAATTTTCAGTACAGGGTTGGTACCATATTTCTATATGCAAATAGTTTCTTAGTATTCAGGAGGTGCCCAATCCTTCCACAGTGCAAACTGCAAGGATAGGAAAGGGAGATGAGACTTGATGGGCAGCCGAGGAGCATGTACCAACGCCATCCCAGACATGAGGGCGAGGTCTGAACTGGCCTCACCTCCGAGCGAGAGGTGATTTGGAAATGAGGGGAAGCACTCTGTGGAATGAGAGGTTTGGGGGAGAACACAACAGCTGACCGCATCACTGTGGAAGCCTGTCTCCCAAAAGAGGAATTCATAAAGGACCAGAGGGAGAAACCAGAACACCAGCTCAAGAGTGATGAAGTGCTGTACTTGAAGAAGATGCCTTTTTTAAAAAGTGATATCAGATTTCAGGTGCCCAAGGACAGTTTGTCTTTTCTATTCCAGGTCAATATGGCAGATTTTCAAATTAAGCTGGACTTCACTACCTGCCAAACCATAGGGCACTGAGGGGACTAGTAAGCACCTCTTGAAAGTAGCAATAAAAAGCTTGTTTAATGTAGTATAGCATTTACGTTAGTGGCTGGATTTATTTTAAAGGCTTTAGGACTGATTTTAGTTCTGTATTCAAAGAAACATTAGGAGGTCACTTAAATTTTTCAGTTATACTTTACTTCATTTTATGGAGGAAATTGTACAGTATTTGTCAATCTGTGGAAAGAAGAAAGGGCCCTCGGGCTTCCCTGGTGGCGCAGTGGTTGAGAGTCCGCCTGCCGATGCAGGGAACACGGGTTCGTGCCCCGGTTCGGGAAGATCACACATGCCACGGAGCGGCTGGGCCCATGAGCCATGGCCGCTGAGCTTGTGCGTCCAGGGCCTGTGCTCCGCAATGGGAGAGGCTACGGCAGTGAGAGTCCCACGTACAGCAGAAAAAAAAAAAGAAAGGTCCCTTAGGCATATTCCCCATGAATGCCACAGGTCTACTGCATCAGAGATGGGAAGGAGATTCAGTAAACGGAGGTCCTCAAGACAAAGCAGCTGAGAGATCATAATGATAGCTATCACAGAATCAGGGAACCTTGCAATGGGATGTTGCCGGAAAGTTTTAAATAGCACTGGCATGATCTGATTCACAGTTTTAAAAGATCACTTTGGGTGAATTATGGTAAAATGATGGTAGTAGTGGAAGCACAATTTTGGATTTTCCCAGATCCCCACATAAAAACAGAGTAACTAGATAGCCAACTCAAAACCCTAGGGACAACATTCAGACAAAACTAGGAGATGATGTATTGATTGTTCACAGACTCCAAATTCCAAGCTAGTGAGGACAAACTACCAAGAGGAACAATGTCAGCATCTGTGCAGGAGAAAGCAGAGCAGCAAAGAGGTCTCTGGTGGATGTGAGAACAGGAGGACCTCCCAACAGCCAACAGGTATTCACTAGAGAGTGTTGCAGACCAGTTCGATCACAGAGGCTGAAACTGCCCAATCCAAAAGCCAGTGAGGGCCAAGACACGGTCTGGCAGGCTACCCACTGTGAACTTTTGAATCCGATCCAGCCAGGGATCCCTTCAGGACAGGACTCCACACTGAGGAGAAACTGCTGGGAGTGGAATCAAAACTGAACAGGACAGAAACAATAGTGGTGAAGGAAAGAGAAGATCCAGGGAAGTGGGGGGCATATTTTCCAAGGCTGCACCCCACAATAACTCCCATTCTACATGTTCTTATTACATGGTACCCTTGACACCCCCTCCCATCAAAGGATTAGGTCTACATCCCTTCCCCTTAAATCTGGGCAGAATTTTGTGACAAACTTAACCAATAGAGCATGGCAAAAGTGACTGCAGGCGACTTTTGAGACGAGATCATAACAATGCCATGCACTTCTACCTTGCGCTCTGGGGATGCTCCCTCTTGGAACCCAGCTGCCATAATGTGAGGAAGCCCAAACTAGGCCACCTGTAGGTAGTTTAGTTGACAGCTGAGCTGAGGTCCCCGCCAACAACAGGCTGGGGCCTCAGAAAGTGTCGAGTGGACAGGCCACCTCTCCTGTGCTCTATCTGAATCCCTGACCCACAGAATCCAAGAGCATGATGAAATGGTTATTTTCACTATTGAGTTTTAGGGTAGTAAGTTTCCTAGAAATTGTAACAGAGCATAGTTTTAATTAAAAATTTTAATCTCATAGCCAAACTTTAAGGCAGGTTTATTTTAGAAGTCTTCTTTATTTTTGGTAAATTATAAAATAAAGTCAATGCCAGTGGAAGTGTTCCCCTTTCAAAAGAGTAGCTTAATGGATTGGTGCAGCATAATCAATTTTTCTTTGCTTTGGATGGCATCTCGTTAACAAATCCTTCAAAAACCATGCCAGGGACTTCTCTGGTGGTCCAGTGGTTAAGACTCCATGCTTCCACTGCAGGGGGCACGGGTTCAATCCCTGGACAGGGAACTAAGATCCCACATGCCACGTGGCATGGACAAAAATAAAAAAAAATAAAAAAATAAACTTTAAAAAAGGGCTTCCCTGGTGGCGCAGTGGTTGAGAGTCCACCTGCCGATGCAGAGGACAGGGGTTCGTGCCCCGGTCCGGGAAGATCCCACATGCCGCGGAGCGGCTGGGCCCGTGAGCCATGGCCGCTGAGCCTGCGCGTCCGGAGCCTGTGCTCCGCAACGGGAGAGGCCACAGCAGTGAGAGGCCCGCGTACCGCAAAAAAAAAAAAAAAAAAAAAAAAAAAAAAAAAAAAACCATGCCAGGGAGAATCTGCTTCTTTTTCCAAAAGAAACAGCCAGACACATTAAGTTTCTTCCCTTTTTTTCTTTCTCTCTCTTTTAAAATGGTAGAAAAGGGGTCAAGCAGGATGACCACATGATTTATCATCTAAACTAGAACAACTTTTTAAAACATCTTTATTGAGATATAATTCACACACCAGAAAATTTGCCCACATAAAGTACAATTCAACGTTTTTTAGAATTATAGTCACAGGGTTCTGCGACCATTACTAAAATCTAATTTTAGAACATTTTCATCCCCTCAATCTAAGACAATTTAAAAGCGAAGGGAGCACTAATAAAAATTATACAAGGACAATAGGTATAAACTTGGTATATCCAGGGTCTGTCCAGGGCAAATCAGAGTACACCATCACCCGAAGTAGAGGGTACTGGTATTAGGAAGAAATCTGTATAACCTAATTCAAAACAGTAGCTTGCTTTAAGAAACATGATTTTAAAGTAGATAAATAATTTAAAATGGAATTCTCATTCCCTACTGAGGCTGGGTGTGGCCGGGGGAGGAGAGTGTATAAATTGGCAGAACCATTTTCAAAAACTCTCCGGCAGCGTCTATTGAAGCTGCACATACGCACCTACACTATGAGCACAGAAACAACTACTTGCTCTGTGATTTCACTTACGTAAACTTCAAAAACAGGCAAAAGCAATCTACAATAGCACAGATCAGGACAGTGGTTAACCTTGGACAGGAGTCAGTGACTGGAAGGGAGCGTGAGGGAGAGTTTGAGATGCTGAGAATGTTCTGTTTCTTGATCTGGGTGCTAATTATATGAGTGTGTTCGCTTTGCAAAGATTCCGCAAGTTGTATGCTTATAATCCGTGCACTTTGCTATATGGTTGCAGACTTTGATAAAAAGCTGACTCAGAAATGGATAGGTTTGTGTTTGACAAAGGAATATTAAGAATATTCTTCTATAACTGAAACAGAAATTCCAAGCTCATTAACAGAGAGCCACCTTAAAGAGAGCAGTTACGAGCAGTTAGTGTTCACACACTAAAAACAAGGTGTTAATTTTCTCCTTAACACCTTTCCCTTGAACTAGTGGCACTGAAACTCCTAGGGAAACAGAGGTGGGAAAAAGCAAAAGGTCTTCCCCTCACATAAAGGAATGTTTAAGTAAAGACTGAAATAATTAACTACCACTTAGAAAGAATGGAGGTTTTTTGTTTTAGAGTTTTTAGATGCTTCTGCTAACAAGGATAATATTTTAGAGTTGGAAGCAATTTTCAAGGTCATTTGATCAATTTCTTTCACTTTACAGTTAAGGAAACTAAGGTCCAGGGAATTGATATGATAGGGTTTGCCCCAAATCACACAGCTAGTCAGTGACAAAGCTGGGTTCATAACTCTTGACCCGTAAACCATTTTTCCCAGTAATAATGTTTGTTACTCTATGGCTTACCAGCAAACTGTGACAAGAGCATTCCTTTTGATCTAATTTAATCTCCACAACAGACAACAGGTATCACAGTTATCCCCATTTTACAGAGGGTAAAACTGGAGATGCTCAGAAAAGTTCGTATACCTTAACAAGGTTAAAAATCAATAAAATAGAGGAGCCAGGATTTCAATTCGTTCTCATTCTAGCATCTGAGATTTAGCCAAGGGGCAATACTGCTTCTTTGAATGAATAGTACATCACCGTATTTCTAAGCTGACGGGTAAATGAGTAAATAGATGTGTTGTTCCTTAATCATTGTGTCATGGAAAAAAACAAGGGAGTATGCAATTTATTTCTATGTTAAAATCTAGTTGCTCTCACTTATTCATATCTAAGGAAAATACATCCATTGGATCAAGGCTGTCTTCAGTAAGCAATCCCATTTTCCTCTCAGCAGCCATTTCTAAGTGAACTGGCTCTGTGCTTAGTGTTCTAGAAGTTATTCAACACCCAAATACATGACCATGCAACATCACCTCTTTTAATGACACATCTTTACGTCCTTAGCAACGTTCTTGACAACATACAACAGGCAGCGTTAAAGATTCACGGCCAACACATCAATTTTACAGTTTTCTTCTTAAGTATCCATGGATACTTCAGATAAGGTACTCCAAGTAGAGTCTAAGTAACTATTCATACCCTAAAGTGCTGAAAATACACTATTTTGAGTTCAATACAAATATAAGAAAAGTATAGCCAGGTAAGACATATCTGATTTGTCAAAAAGATAGCTCGCTTTCCCATCTGAGTTCCCTCACGTTCTCTCCAAATAGCTAATCTGTAGTAGAACTAAGACATTTAAGAAGCACAGGCTCATTCATTATGCATTGTAAAATGTCCTTCCTTCCAATTCATTCATGTGGGAAGACTAGCAAGGCTAACAGGAGAACAAAAATTGTATTTTCTTTCCCTGTAACCGTCATCATTTTAAACTTAGGAAATACAAATAAAGATGGAGGGAACAAAAGGAAATATACATGAGAGAAGGTCCCTAATTTAAGCCAATGCTCCCTCTAATTGATTTTTTAAGATGTAAGTAGATAACTATGTAACATAAAAATAAAATACGACTGAGTATAAATGATCGTTTCATTCTAACTATATCCCAAAGATGGTAAATATATGGTGCACTTTCTCTCACTCCCATGGCAACTGAGCAGGGTTTGCTCTCTCACCTACCATGATCTCATAATCTTTCTTTCTCTGACCCCAACAATCTTTTTCAATACTAACGTGCATCACTTATAGTACGTGTAAGGCACTGTACTAACTGCTTCACATGCACCATCCCCTTTAATAGCATCACAGTATTCCTAGTGAGATAAGTACTACTACTATTCCCCTTTTAGAGGTGTGGCCACTGAGAGTCTGATGTTAAGTCACACAGGTGGAAGGGGCTGAGCTGGCATTCAAAGCCAAGTTCATTGTACTCCTATGTCCAGGGCCAGGCTGCTTATACTACTACAGCCAGCTCCCACCAACTGAGTGGAGTTAGCACATAATATATAAGCTAAATGTCATCTTGGTTCTCTGCGCATACCTTCCTTCACTGCACTGCTAACAGTGGTCACAGAAAAGATGCCATTTTGTTTTCTGAAAAAAGAATCTTTCCTCAAAGCTACACACTGGTTTTAGCCTTGTTTTTAAAGGTCACACAGAGCAAATTCTGGGGTTGCACATGGCAGCACTGCTGTACCTCCAACCTCCTCTCTGCTATTTTTCTGCGAAGTCTTCTCTCAAGTAAGGTGAACACCTTCTGTTCTTTCAGCCAGCCCATATGTGCCGTTCCTGCATCTGGTCGTTCTTCTCTGGCACTGCTTCAGTTTGCCCACATCTCCCCAAAGCTAACAGAATGTTTCTAGAGAGGTCTGACCAGCCCAAGTGCAGCAGGGCCATCCCTCCCTTCCACGTTCCGGCTCTCTTGATTCTTACACCCGAGGACTGATTTTTAAACCAATTTCACAGCTCTATAGGCTTATGCTATTTAATATTCTACTAAGTCAGCATAGGCCTCAAACACCAAAGATGAAGCTGGATACGAGAAAAGGAAAGTAGAAGAAAGTTAAGTACTGGCCAAAGGAAGAAGGCTGCGGAGATGAAACTGTTTCCAGGAGAGTCTGAGATTCCTCACATCAAGGTGTCCTCGTACGTAAATAGAATACGCTTAGAAGCAAAATTTAGTAAAAGCAATCCAGTCTAAACGCTCTCTGCTATGTCGCCTGAAATCTCAACATTTGAAGATGTATTGGGGTTAATAAGCAAAAAAACAAAAACAAAAGCAAAATAAACCATAAAACTCATCCATAATAACATGGGTTACCAGACAATCACACACCTTGTGAGTTTTCAAAAAAGGAAGTAATTTGGTTTAGCAAATGACAGTACGTTTTGGTGTTGAGATGATAACTTTTTGACTGGGATAAGTGTTAGGGAGAAGGTAAAGGAGACTGGGAATTGGGGGATGGGTGGTGGAGGGGTAGAGAAAACCAAAATCCACTCTGAGGGATGGATATGATGACCCTGTTTTGCAAAATAAAAATCAGTATTCATGGATGAACAGAGGACAGAGGATTGTTGAACTGGCACAGGAACCAAACACCTGAGACACATGGAGGCCATAAGTACTTTGTTGGTGAGCAGACCTGGAAAGAACGTCACCATGGGCACCAAGCGGCAACCACTGGGCAGCAGGAGGGCTGCGGACGGCGGTTTCAGGAAGCAGTTCACCTTCATGGCCATTTAATCCAGGGCCAGTTAAGCAGCTGCTTTCCTCTCTCCTGAACCCAAGTGCAGATGCGATTTATTTCTTATCACACAGAGACAGGACCACTGTTTTTCTCAGGATCCCCAGTGCCTTACCCAATGTCTAGTAATAAGCACTCAACAATGAAGGTTGGGTCTTCCCTTGTGGCGCAGTGGTTGAGAGTCCGCCTGCCGATTCAGGGGACACGGGTTCGTGCCCCGGTCCGGGAAGATCCCACACGCCGCGGAGCGGCTGGGCCCGTGAGCCATGGCCGCTGAGCCTGCGCGTCCGGAGCCTGTGCTCCGCAACGGGAGAGGCCACAACGGTGAGAGGCCCACGTACCGCAAAAAAAAAAAAAAAAAAAAAAAAAGTGAAGGTTGCTGGACAGTCTCCCCATCAAATGTCCAGCCTGCAAGTGCTGCTGCTTGAAGTACTGTGGTGAGAGCCTTGGCTGGCTGGCCGTCCAGGACATTCTGACTCCCAGGGATCCTCACGGGACTAGAGGAGGAGCCCACAGGCATGCTTATGCCGGCTAGAGTCCCATTTAAATGGATCCACAGGGTTCCAAGATCTGACAAATGATCACTGGCTTTGCTATCAACCTCATACAGTTTACCTGAATCACAGTGGCAGTCTAATACTTGCACTTTCTTTCTAAAAAAGAGCACGGCTGATCCCTCAGGTCTCATCTTTCATATCTGTAAAAGTAGGAGGGGAAAGAAGCCCCAAACAAAACAACAAGAAGCTGCTATAAAGCCATAGCTACAGCTTATTAGGTTTAATTTTACACACCAGTGACCCTGGATACCTAGTGTTCGATCCCCCAGTGGCCCCAGCTGACCCCAATTAATATCCGGGCGCACACACACACCTGTGCTCTCTGTGAGTCAACATATTAATGAGGCTTTGCATTCATGCTAAACTGCAGATAGATGAACTGGATTCAGTCCTAGGGATGAGCTCTGGTAATGATTAAAGGTTACACAAAAAAGTTTAGGAAACATTTTGCTTCCATAGGACACACTCTGCAAAACTATGGATTGCCGTTTGTCGTTAGCTTTAAGCAATTATTTAGCATGAACTCTTTTGTTCAGGAGGGTAGTTCTTATTCCTGCCACCAAAGTAAGATTTGCCCTCCTTTCCTATGTTAGGTCCTCCACAAACATAGTAAATTGCATGAATGAGAACAAGCAGGGCCGTAACGAGGATGGAGGCGCGCAACTACTGGTTTGCTTGCCCGTTAGCCAAAACACTTACTGTGAGAACAGCGCCTCAATCCTTCTTTCCCCCACTCTCGGTTCATATGATTTGGATTTCTGCTCCTATCACTTTCCCCCAGGTTCCAGGCCTGGTAGATAACCCAGAACGGGTCAGTTGGGGAATTCCATTCCCAATAACGACAGGGATGGGCCCGAAGCACAAGACAGGCCAACAGAATCCCTTCAGGACTATTTAAGAAAGCAGAGTGTTGGGAGAACGAAACAGAATCCTGCTGGTCCTAGAGTCAGGACAACCCCATGACTATTGTGTTAAATAAACAAATAAACTGATTTTGAGGGTGGAGGTCTAAAGCCAGTGTGAGCTGGGTTTCTTTAACTTTTTCCTTAAAACGTCTGAACAAGGTGAAGGTCAGTCTACTGGCATTTTACTTCTGATTTAGTCTATCTGAACAAGAGCATTTCATATGAATGGGCTACACAGCCTTAAGATGTCTCCAATGATTCTGCCTCTTAGCAGTCACAGTCTGGTGTAATCCCATCCTCTTCAGTGTGGGCTGAGCTGGTGACTATCCTCTAATGAACAGAAGGCAAGAGTGACGGGTTGTCAGTTCCAAGATTAAGTTACAGAGACTGTGGCTTTTGTCTGGCATGCCCTTTCATGCTCTCTCTCAGCTCACTTGCTCTAAGGGAAACCAGCTGCCATTTTTGAGCCACCTAATAGATGGCCCACTTGGGAAAAAACTAATGTCTCCAATCAACAGCCAGCAGGGACCTGAGACGACAGCCCCGTGAATGAGCTTGGAAGGGGATCCTCACCCAGTCCAGCCTATGCCTTGACTGCAGCTTTATGAGACACAGTGCGCCCAAGGACCCAGCTGATGCACAAGATTTCCAACCCACCTGAACTATGATATAATAAATGTCTGTTGTTTTAAGCTGCTATATTTGGGGATAATCTGTCACGCAGCCATAGAGAACTAATAGAATGGAATTAACCCCAAATAGATTAACAATAAAGTACTCATCCTTTTCCTCTTTGTTATGTTTCCTGTGACAAGTCTCGATTTATAAAAAGTACTTCATTTAGAAGACTTTAAAAATGCAGTTTCAATGATTTCAAGTGCACAGCATAATTCTATTAGGTTGATAAAATATCGTATTTGAGCAGTAAGATTCTTTAAGAGACTGACAATTGAAATTCCATTCTAGCGTACAGTAATCTGTTCAACAAATACACTTCATGCATCTGTTATGTTGCAGGCACAGGAGGATAAACAGGGCAGGGTAGGCTGTTTCAATAGATCTCTAAGTCCATTCAGGAAAGGAGAAAAGCCCAGAAGAATCAAGAGGAGTGCCACTACTCACTAACTGTGTGACACTGTACAGCCATTTAATTTTCCAGTATTTTCTTTTCCCTCATCTATAAAGTAGGGAATAACATAACAACAGCTAATTTATCGACTCATAAGATTGCTAGAAGGACCACAAAGTAAAATGTACGTAAAATTACTGTAAAATTCTGAAATAAAATAAAAGTATAATTACTGCAGTGCTTACTATCAAAACTACAATATTCAGGCTTTACTACAAAAGAGACAAGAATGATTCATAATTAATTTTTTGTTTACTAGCATGCAAAATTTCTTTTCTATTAACTATTTAAACATGTCTTTAAATTTGAAATTTGCACTCGAAAGTTGCCTGGTCTTGATCATTCTTTCCAAAACCATGCAATGTGAATTACTTTTCCCTTGAATTTAAATTTCTCATACTTTCATTTATATTTATTCTCTGTGAGAAAAGTTATTGTAATTGTTTTAAAAACTGAGTGAAAATTACAAAGAACATGAAAATTCTAAACATTTTGGTCAATTAATGATTCTTGTAAGCAAAAAAGTTCCATTCTATAAAAAAAGAGACAAAATTTTCTTTGATTTTAAATTTAAACAATATCTAGAGCTACCATTTAGAATCAATTACATGTTCTCATTACTTCTATTGCCTTTCTTCACTAAACCTCCTCTGATATACTCTGATTTATTAGATCAACATTTTGAGGTCACTGAAAAACACTTTTTCAAATTTTCAATATGCGCTTGCACTTCATTATTTTAGTCCAAATAGCCAGTCCGTTAATAAAAATGCACTGGTAAGAACAATTGACTCCATTTTAGGGAAAAGATATCAATAATAAACTGCTTTGAACTGAGGCAATCAATGGTTATTGAATTCTCGACTCCAAACTAATATTTCCAGCTACACAAGTCCTTGAGACTCAAGTTGGCCACTTTGCTTCTAATGAACAAGGTCAAAATCATGAATTGAAATACTACGACATTAACAGAATACATTACCTCAGAAAAATTTTAGCCTCGAGCCATCATAAACTGCTACGTATCTTTCCAGTAGGCCTAAATATTAAGATATACATCAAAGTTGCAGACAAGTCCCTTGGAATCCACTATTCTTGTTGTCTACATTTTGGTGTGAAAAAAAAAATTGAACATTTATTAAGCTCTAACTATGGGCTAGCCCAGGTGCAGAGGGAATACAAAGATAAAGTATGAAGTAGATGAAGTAGATAAAATATAATTGAAAAATGTAGAGAAGGTAGGGTGAGGAAAGATTTTGAGCTTCTTATTTTGGACGAATTTTTAGAGGACTGTGCCTTTAAAAGAAAGAAGGAAGGTGGAACAAACGTGTGGGGTGGGAGATAAGGTACAGGTTTCAGTTTAGGAAATGCTGAAATCTGAGGTGATGGAGTATCCAGATGACAGTTGGCAGTGTGATCTCATTCGTACCATCTAAACTACAAAGAAGAGGGAGACAGAGATTGCCCAGGAAGAGTTTACAAGAGGGGGGAAAGCAAAAAAGCCAGGAAAAGGGGGAGCAGAAATAGGTGATGACCAACTGTCAAATGCTACAGAGAGATCAACAACATTAAGGAGTTTTAAAGGCTGCTAAATATACATTCAGGAGGTCACTCAGGATCTCTGCTGGATCACTTTCAGAGAAGTGGCAGGTGTGGCATGCAGAGGACCCTGAGGCATCCGTCAGTCTGATATTAACTGAGCACCTTCTTTGTGCTTTGGGGATGACAAAGTCCAAGCTATATATGTGGAACATTTTGTTGTTGTAAAAGATATTTGGGAGGTAGGGGGAGGTGGGGAAGCAGAGTCAAGAAAACTGAGAAGTAGTCTGTGTCTTTGGTTGAGAGTGTGTTTAGGGAGGGGAAGCGCAGGTTGGGGCTTCAGAAGAGAGGTACAGGGCTTCCCTGGTGGCGCAGTGGTTAAGAGTCCTCCTGCCGATACAGGGGACACGGGTTCGTGCCCTGGTCCGGGAAGATGCCACATGCCGCGGAGCGGCTGGGCCCGTGAGCCATGGCCGCTGAGCCTGCGCGTCCGGAGCCTGTGCTCCCCAACGGGAGAGCGGGAGAGGCCACAACAGTGAGAGGCCCTAACTGCTTGCGGAAAGGGTAAGAGAGTGGCTAGAGATAAAGAAAGACTGATGACTAGTGTTGAAAGCCCAGCTAAGGCTGGAACTCATCAAGTTGTAATGCAGCCAACCTCCATGGCTGTACAGTCTTTTTCCTCCAACAATGTCAGTGACCTGAGAGCAGGAGTAAAGACCACAGATGGTTTGGTGTCACTAAGACGAAGCACTGTCAGGCACGTGAGGCTGCAGTCCAGGGGAGACAGATACTAAAGGGGAACTGGACCCCTAATGAAAGAATGAGAAGTCAGTGACATTCTGACAGGTGGAGGGGACAGGTAGGGACTGAAGGGCCTGGTGAGTTTAACATTCAGGTTTGATGGTGAGGGAGAGGTTGAAAAGGGGGATTTAATGAGATTTCTGAAGAGGATATAAAAATAGAGAGAAAACGTGATACTATTAAAAGTTACCCAGTGTCTTAACAATTCAAAATAACTGATCACCTTAAAAAATGATACACTTCCCTATAACTTTTCACTATATAACTTAAAATTTATACTTTGCTTTTAACATTACATAATTCTAAGTAATATCAGGTCATTTCTGAGGTTTGCTGCTATATTTCAAACTAAGAGATTCCTGTCAAGTTAATAAAGTATTTTAATTTCTGATGACTTGGGAAACTTGCAACTTAAAGGAAAAAAAAAATTAAGTAAAAAACAGAAAACTTCCAAGTGAAAAAAAAAGAATAAACAGCTAATTATTTGAGACATTTACAAAACCCCAAGGGTAATACTTTGATAAAGTCAAGCTCAGGGCTTCCCTGGTGGCGCAGCGGTTGGGGGTCCACCTGCCAATGCGGGGGGCGCGGGTTCGTGCCCCAGTCCGGGAGGATCCCACATGCTGTGGAGCGGCTGGGACCGTGAGCCATGGCCACTGGGCCTGAGTGTCCGGAGCCTGTGCTCCACAGCGGCGGAGGCCGCAGCGGTGAGAGGCCCTCATACCAAAAAAAAAAAAAAGGCAAGCTCAAACTGGATGATATAAATGATGTAACCTGGCACTGAGGGTTCCTTGATCACCATTGTCAAGTATCAGAATATTACCCATTCCTAAAATTTATACCTTATAGTAAATAACTTCACTCTACTTGATTAATATTTCCCATCAGCAAACTTCACTGGTGAGTATTTTATCTGGGTGGGATATGATTCATGTGTGACTTAGTAATAGAGAAAATAAATAAAGAAATCTAGTTCCTATATCATTTTCTAACTCTCATAAATCCCAGGATTTATTTGGAACCCCTAAGAGAACTCTTTGTTTTTATGACAGATTTATACCCATATTCACATTTTTGTTCATACAGATACACTGGTTTTGGACAGTTTAACTTTTTTTTTTTTTTTTTTTTTGCGGTACGCGGGCCTCTCACTGTTGTGGTCTCTCCCATTGCGGAGCACAGGCTCCGGACGCGCAGGCTCAGCGGCCATGGCTCACGGGCCCAGCCGCTCCGAGACATGTGGGATCCTCCCAGACCGGGGCACAAACCCATGTCCCCTGCATCGGCAGGCGGACTCTCAACCACTGCGCCACCAGGGAAGCCCAGTTTAACTTTTAATAATCTGCATTTTAGGTAGCATAGACACAACATGCATTCATATTCAGATGACCAAACGTGTCCCAGTCCTCCTGCTGTCACTTCTATGTTTCTGTGGGATTATGAACAAGGTTTAGTCAAGGACCCCAGCCTAGATTGGATGTGTTTGCTCACTTTGGTGATTTTAAGTTTTCGTCTAATCCAAATATGCTGTGAATTATATACATCATTTCCTAATTTTAGATTCAGTGGGGAAGAATACACACACACACACACACACACACACACACACACACACCCCTCACAAAGTTACACCAGAATGTAATACGGCAAATTAACCTGTTCAAAGCACGACTGATTTCAAAATGATTGAATGAACAGGATTGAGGAGAAAATTTACCTTGTTACAAAAACAGTCACAACAGCAGTTGCTTTTGCTGTCTTTTTACCTTTGGAGACTTGGAATTATGTCCAAGATGACCCAGGAGTTCATCAACCTATCAAAAGGGTAGAGGTTCCTATCACAACAGCATCCTCAAACAGCACCACGGGGGAGGTAGGCACACAGCATAGCAGTTGGGAGATGGGATGCACTTGGCTCTGCTCTCAGCACACAGTAACTGCTTAATGAATATTCGCTAATAACATCCAACAGCTCAGATAATTAAGCTCATTTGGCCCTAGTTTTATGGAAAATAAGGATGATAATATCCGTCTCACAGATAATATCTTCTTCAATTTGTGAAAATGAATAACTCATGTAAGTGCTTAGCACAGGGCCCAGCATGCATTAACCCCAGAAGATCAAGCCTCAAGAAGTGTGTAACAACTGTATGTTGAAAAAAAAGAAGGTAAGTCTATAAAATACAAACATTTCTTTTCCCCTTATATTTATTTTGCATTTAGATTCTCTTAAAAGTTTGTTGTAAGAGCTGTGCTATCTTATGCTACGTGGAGTTATAGAGGGGCAGTATCAGAATTACAGATAGGGCAAATGCAAATTCTTCCCACCAAAGAGTATTATTTTCTAAACTTCCTAATCATTATGGATATATGAATAAGTTACTATAAAATAATACGATGGGTGTCTGTAGGTGGCTCATGGGAATTAGTCTCCAGATTTTTAAGCAAGAAACATCTACTGATGGCCCAGAATGTGGCAGGCAGCCAGGCACTGTCCTAGGTGCTGGAATATAAAGAGTGGTACTCACAGGAGAGACATATAGACATACACAAAGTGACAGACTAAGTAAGGCATCATTTGTATACACAGGTGCCCCCAGATCTAACTCTTGGGATTGGGGTGGGGTGGAGACTCACTTGAAGACAATCTTTGACTCAATGGGAAAGGTTTAGAGAAAGATAAGATTAAAAATACACCAAGCTAAGAGACTTAAATACTTAATGTCAGTCCTATTCTTAGCAGACTACGTGCCCCCGAGTTAAATATTTTCTCTCTTTAAGCCTTAAAAAACAATTACTGAGCAAATTCCTATGCTGTTAAGAATATTCATCATATGTAGCATCAGAGAGCTGGATTAGAAGATCCCAATAGTTTTTCTTTCCTCTAAGTTTCCTTTTATGCCTGATCATCTTCCAAATGGTTCTAAATACACCACTACACAAACATTTTGAGGTTTTAAAGAATGAAAGAGGTGTCCGTCCCTGTAAGTCATGAAAACTTGGTATTGGTAGAAAAACTGAGCCATAAACAGTAGTTCTCAGGTGCCTGGAATTCCCCAACTCTACGCCAATAATGAAAGGCCACTGTAAATCCATAAAGTGGAAATTTATAACCAGCAGCTGAGCACCTGTATTTCTCACCATAGATTTTGACAGCTGCTCCCTTAAAAGTGATCATGATTCTAGGCAGGGTGAAACTCACTGAGCAAAGTAAGTTCATATTCATGTCTTCAAAATACTTGAAGAAATTAATTTTTTCCACACGTTAATATTTTTTGCCCATCACAGTTTATAAAAACAATGTTGCAGGGAGACCTTCAAGATGGCAGAGAAGTAAGATGTGGAGATCACCTTCCTCCCCACTGATACATCAAAAATACATCTACATGTGCAACAACTCCTACAGAACACCTACTGAACACTGGCAGAAGACCTCAGACCTCCCAAAAGGCAAGAAACTCCCCACATACCTGGATAGGGCAAAAGAAAAAACAGAGACAAAGAATAGGGACGGGACCTGCACCAGTGGGAGGGAGCTGTGAAGGAGAGAAGGTTTCCACACACTAGGAAGCCCCTTCACGGGCGGAGACTGCGGGGGGTGGAGGGGGGAAGCTTTGGAGCCACGGAGGAGAGCGCAGCAACAGGGGTGTGGAGGGTAAAGCGGAGAGATTCCCGCAAGGAGGATCGGTGCCGACCAGCACTCACCAGCCCGAGAGGCTTGTCTGCCCACCCGCCGGGGTGGGCGGGGCTGGGAGCTGAGGCTCCGGCTTCGGTCCGATCGCAGGCAGAGGACTGGGGTTGACGGCGTGAACACAGCCTGAAGGGGGCTAGTGCGCCACGGCTAGCCGGGACGGAATCCGGGAAAGAGTCTAGAGCTGCAGAAGAGGCAAGAGACTTTTTCTTCCCTCTTTGTTTCCTGGTGCGCAACGAGAGGGGATTCAGAGCACTGCCTAAATAAGCTCCAGAGACGGGCACCAGCTGTGGCTATCAGCGCGGACCCCAGAGACGGGCATGAGATGCTAAGGTTGCTGCTGCCGCCACCAAGGGGCCTGTGTGCGAGCACAGCTCACTATCCACACCCCTCTTCCAGGGAGCCTGTGCAGCCCGCCACTGCCAGGTTCCGGGGATCCAGGGACAACTTCCTCGGGATGAACGCACGGTGCGCCTCAGGCTGCTGCAACGTCACGCCGGCCTCTGCCGCCGCAGGCCCGCCCTGCACTCCGTGCCCCTCCCTACCCCCGGCCTGAGTGAGCCAGAGCCCCCGAATCAGCGGCTCCTTTAACCCCGTCCTGTCTGAGCAAAGAACAGACGCCCTCAGGCGACCTACACGCAGAGGCGGGGCCAAATCCAAAGCTGAGCCCCGGGAGCTGTGAGAACAAAGAAGAGAAAGGGAAATCTCTCCCAGCAGCCTCAGGAGCAGCGGATTAAAGCTCCACAATCAACTTGATGTACCCTGCATCTGTGGAATACCTGAATAGACAACGAATCATCTCAAATTGAGAAGGTGGACTTTGGGAGCAACTGTAGACTTGGGGTTTGCTTTCTGCATCTAATTTGTTTCTGGTTTTATGTTTATCTTAGTTTAGTATTTAGAGCTTATTATCACTGGTAGATTTGTTTATTCATTTGGTTGTTCTCTTCCTTTTATATATATATTTTTTCCTTTTTCTCTTTTTGTGCGTGTTTACGTGTATGCTTATTTGTGTGATTTTGTCTGTATAGCTTTCCTTTTACCATTTGTCCTAGGGTTCTGTCTGTCCATTTTCTTTATTTTTTGGTACAGTTTTTAGCACTTGTTATCATTGGTGGATTTGCTTTTGGTTTGCTTGCTCTCTTCTTTCTTTCTTTTCTTTTTTTAATTACTTTTTAAATTTTTAATAATTTTATTAATTTTTTATTTTATTAACATTGTTTATTTTACTATATTTTATTTTTTCTTTCTTTTTCTTTCTTTCTCTCTTTTCTTCTGAGCCGTGTGGCTGACAGGGTCTTGATGCTCCAGCCAGGTGTCAGGCCTGAGCCTCTGAGGTGGGACAGAGCCAAGCTCAGGACATCGTTCCACCACAGACCTCCCAGCTCCACGTAATATGAAGCGGCGAAAGCTCTCTCAGCGATCTCCATCTCAATGCTAAGATAGAGTTCCACTCAACAACCATCAAGCTACAGTACTGAACACCCTATGCCAAACAGCTAGCAAGACAGGAACACAACTCAACCCATTAGCAGAGAGGCTGCCTAAAATCATAGTAAGTTCACAGACACCCCAGAACACACCACTGGATGCAGTCCTGCCCACCAGAAAGACAAGATCCAGCTTCATCCACCAGAACACAGGCACCAGTCCCCTCCACCAGGAAGCCTACACAACCCACTGAACTAACCATAGCTACTGGGGACAGACACCAAAAACAACGGGAACTACGAACCTGCAGCCTGCAAAAAGGAGACCCCAAACACAGTAAGATAAGCAAAATGAGAAGACAGAGAAATACACAGCAGATGAAGGAGCAAGGTAAAAACCCACCAGACCAAACAAATGAGGAGGAAATAGGCAGTCTACCTGAAAAAGAATTCAGAGTAATGATAGTAGAGATGATCCCAAATCTTGGAAATAGAATGGAGCAAATACAGGAAACATTTAACAAGGACCTAGATGAACTAAAGAGCAAACAGTGATGAACAACACAATAAATGACATTAAAAATTCTCTAGAAGGAATCAATAGCAGAATAACTGAGGCAGAAGAACGCATAAGTGACCTGGAAGATAAAACAGAGGAAATAACCACTGCAGAGAAAAATAAGGAAAAAAGAATGAAAAGAATTGAGGACAGTCTCAGAGACCTCAGGGACAACATTCAACGCACCAACATTCAAAGTTTAGGGGTCCCAGAAAAAGAAGAGAAAAAAAACGGACTGAGAAAATATTTGAAGAGATTATAGTTGAAAACTTCCCTAATAAGGGAAAGGAAATAGTCAATCGAGCCCAGGAAGTGCAGAGAGTTCCATACAGGATAAATCCAAGGAGAAAGACACCGACACATATATTAATCAAACTATCAAAAATTAAATACAAAGAAAAAATATTAAAAGCAGCAAGGGAAACGCAACAATTAACATACAAGGGAATCCCCACAAGGTTAACAGCTGATCTCTCAGCAGAAACTCTGCAAGCCAGAAGGGAGTGGCAGGACACATTTAAAGTGATGAAAGGGAAAAACCTAAAACCAAGATTACTCTACCCAGCAAGAATCTCATTCAGATTTGATGGAGAAATTAAAACCTTTCCAGACAAGCAAAAGCTAAGAGAATTCAGCACCACCAAACCAGCTTTACAACAAAAGCTAAAGGAACATCTCTAGGCAGGAAACAAAAGAGAAGGAAAAGACCTACAATAATAAACCCAAAACATTTAAGAAAATGGTAATAGGAACATACATATAGATCACTACCTTAAATGTAAATGGATTAAATGCTCCAACCAAAAGACATAGGTTGGCTGAATGGATACAAAAACAAGACCCATATATATGCTGTTTATACAAGACACCCGCTTCAGACCTAGGGACACATACAGACTGAAAGTGAGGGGATGGTAAAAGATATTCCACGCAAATGGAAATCAAAAGAAAATGGAGTAGCAATTCTCATATCAGACAAAATAGACTTTAAAATAAAGACTGTTACAAGAGACAAAGAAGGACACTACATAATGATCAAGGCATCAATACAAGAAGAAGATATAACAATTGTAAATATTTATGCACCCAGCATAGGAGCATCTCAATACATAAGGCAAATGCTAACAGCCATAAAAGGGGAAATCAACAGTAACACAGTCATACTAGGGGACTTTAACACCCCACTTTCACCAATGGACAGATCATCCAGAATGAAAATAAATAAGGAAACACAAGCTTTAAATGATACATTAAACAAGATGGACTTAATTGATATTTATAGGACATTCCATCCAAAAACAACAGAATATACTTTCTTCTCGAGTGCTCATGGAACATTCTCCAGGACAGATCATATCCTGAGTCACAAATCAAGCCCTGATAAATTTTTAAAAACTGAAATCGCACCAAGTGTATTTTGCGACCACAAGGCTATGAGACTAGATATCAATTACAGGAAAAAATCTGTAAAAAATACAAACACATGGAGGCTAAACAATACACTACTAAATAACCAAGAGATCACTGAAGAAATCAGAGGAAATCAAAAAATATCTAGAAACAAATGACAATGAAACCACAATGACCCAAAACCTATGGGATGCAGCAACAGCAGTTCTAAGAGGGAAGTTTAGAGCAATACAATCCTACCTCAAGAAACAAGAAACATCTCAAATAAGCAAACTAACCTTACACCTAAAGCAATTAGAGAAAGGAGAACAAAAAAACCCCAATGTTAGCAGAAGAAATCATAAAGATCAGATCAGAAATAAATGAAAAAGAAATGAGAGCAAAGATCAATAAAACTAAAAGCTGGTTCTTTGAGAAGAGAAACAAAATTGATAAACCATTAGCCAGACTCATCAAGAAAAAAAGGGAGAAGACTCAAATCAACAGAATTGGAAATGAATATGGAGAAGTAACAACTGACACTGCAGAAATACAAAGGATCATGAGAGATTACTGCAAGCAACTATATGCCAATAAAATGGACAACCTGGAAGAAATGGACAAATTCTTAGAAAAGCACAACCTTCTGAGACTGAACCAGGAAGAAATAGAAAATATAAACAGACCAATCACAAGCACTGAAATTGAGACTGTGATTAAAAATCTTCCAACAAACAAAAGCCCAGGACCAGATGGCTTCACAGGCGAATTCTATCAAACATTTAGAGAAGAGCTAACACCTATCCTTCTCAAACTCTTCCAAAATATAGCAGAGGGAGGAACACTCCCAACCTCATTCTACGAGGCCACCATCACCCTGATACCAAAACCAGACAAAGATGTGACAAAGAAAGAAAGCAAGAGGCCAATATCACTGATGAACATAGATGCAAAAATCCTCAACAAAATACTAGCAAACAGAATCCAACAGCATATTAAAAGGATCATACACCATGATCAATTGGCGTTTATCCCAGGAATGCAAGGATTCGTCAATATATGCAAATCAATCAATGTGATACACCATATTAACAAATTGAAGGAGAAAAACCATATGATCACCTCAATAGATGCAGAGAAAGCTTTTGACAAAATTAAACATCCATGTATGATAAAAACCCTCCAGGGCTTCCCTGCTGGTGCAGTGGTTGAGAGTCCGCCTGCCAATGCAGGGGACACGGGTTTGTGCCCTAGTCCGGGAGGATCCCACATGCCACGGGGCGGCTGGGCCCGTAAGCCATGGCCGCTGAGCCTGCGCGTCTGGAGCCTGTGCTCCGCAACGGGAGAGGGCACAGAAGTGAGAGGCCCTCGTACCGCAAAAAAAAAAAAAAAAAAAGTAGGCATAGAGGGAACTTACCTCAACATAATAAAGGCCATATATGACAAACCCACAGCCAACATCATTCTCAATGGTGAAAAACTGAAAACATTTCCACTAAGATCAGGAACAAGACAAGGTTGCCCACCCTTCCCACTATTATTCAACATAGTTTTGGAAGTTTTAGCCACAGCAATCAGAGAAGAAAAAGAAATAAGAGGAATCCAAATCGGAAAAGAAGAAGTAAAACTGTCACTGTTTGCAGATGACATGATACTATACAGTGAGAATCCTAAAGATGCTACCAGAAAACTACTAGAGCTAATCAATGAAGTTGGTAAAGTTGCAGGATACAAAATTAATGCACAGAAATCTCTTGCATTCCTATACACTGATGATGAAAAATTTGAAAGAGAAGTTAAGGAAACACTCCAAGTTACCATTGCCACAAAGAGTAAAATACCTAGGAATAAACCTACCTAAGGAGACATAAGACCTGTATGTAGAAAACTATAAGGAAATGATGAAAGAAATTAAAGATGATACAAACAGATGGAGAGATATACCATGTTCTTGGATTGGAAAGGGAGGGGGAGGGGTAAGCTGGAACAAAGTGAGAGAGTGGCACTGACATATATACACTACCAAATGTAAAATAGATACCTAGTGGGAAGCAGCCGCATAGCACAGGGAGATCAGCTCGGTGCTTTGTGTCCACCTAGCGGGGTGGGATAGGGAGGGTGGGAGGGAGACGCAAGAGGGAGGGGATATGGGGATATATGTCTACATATAGCTGATTCACTTTGTTATAAAACAGAAACTAACACAGCATTGTAAAGCAATTATACTCCTATAAAGATGTTAAAAAAAAAATGTTAGCCACAACTGTGACTGCAAAACTCTCCACTGTGCTATTTGTTAACCTACATTCAATTTTTAGAATCAGCAAGATGCCACTGTTGGCTTCACATTCTATACTGGTTACTTGTGACATTTAACCAGTGCATATGACATGTGCCTAGTTTTATCTCAAAAATGGGGCTTCACAAATCAAGTATTTTCCACACCTGCAAATTCATGATTCACATACCACCACCAGCAGAAGAGCATCATGAAAACGTAAGACCAGCTCTGCAGTGATCAGAAGCACCTCTTTTCACAAAGCGCTCATCACAGCATCGTAATCAGGCATAAGTTTTAAGTTTGCTGGTTTGACACATCTCCAGAAAAGCAATTCAGACAATCGCCAGAAAACAGCAAGATATTTTAAATCTTACACTGAATTTATTTCTAAATATAAAAAATACAAATAGTAACTGATCTGGAAAACAACAATATTCCAAGAAGCAATATAAAATTCCCTGGCTGTCTACTGCTAGTAAAATAATAAACAACAGAAATGTAAAGGGTCCAATTCTCCATAAAGCACAGAGACTGGCAATGCTATGGGCTGTAACCCAAAGACCGTGTACAACTCTGCTCACTCTCTGGAAAAAAATTCTTTGACGTATAATCTTTCCTATAAAATGCACAAGCCATTGAGTATCTATACTGTGGTGATTTTCAAAGACCAGGGAGAAGTGGAATATGTTTTTGAACAAGAAACTATAAAACAAGCATACATTTTAGTATCCTCTGATTACATGGCAAGTACACTTTTAGGTTAAGAAATGTGCTCAATGGATGTTTAGAATCAAGTGACACTAATCTAAAGGTAAAGCGAACTATTTTCTCATTCCTCCAAAACACTGCTGCCACTTTAGGCATCCCTTAACTTGGCAGAAGTCTTCTAACAGAAGACTCCTATACATGAAAGGCAACTGCAGCCCTACCTTTTTCAGCAAAATTAAGGTTTTCTCCACTACCTACCCCTCCTTTGGCCACAGCCATACTTTACCTGTTAGTGAAATATTGCAAAGGCCTTCAGGGTCAGGCGTAGCTTGAAATCTAGGGAAAAATGCATTCGCAATTCCAAACAACTGATTTTACAAATGAAGACTAAGGAAACAGCTCATTCAGAAGATGTCACTGCAAGCGCTCTATGAAAATGAATAAACACATTTCTAATACTGGAGGGTTTTATGCCCTGGCTCCTATGCAGATTATCACAAGGTGGCTCTGTCTCTTCTATCAGAGTCAGCCCAAACATCTAGTTCTCAAAGAGAGATCACCTTAGCTAAGACACGCACCCCCTTTACTACCTCTAAAACTCTAGCCTGTAAAACTGTGATTTTCTCCACTGTACCCAACACACTTTCTTTATTTTCTGTTCCCCTGTTAGATTTCTGGTTCCAGTAAAGCAAGGACCTTCTCTGTCTTCTGTACCACCCAATCCCTGGCACCTAGAATGACACCTGGCATGTGAAGAACCTCATCAAGTATTTGCTGAATGAATAAAAATGATGGGGTGCTTACCATAAATTGTCTTCCTATTCTTGGTAGGGTAGGGAAGTAAAGGAGAAAATCCAAGCATTATACTCTACCTTAAATATTACTTAATTTAAACAAATAAATTTAAAATGACTTAATTATGATAATCTGTTTAGCCATAATATTTTGGACTCGGTTCAGGCAGTTTCTAGAACAGAGATCTGCAAAGGTATATTAGTATATTAAGTAATACACTTCAAAGGTATATTAGTGTGTTAACTGAAGTCCAACTCAATTTCTACAAAACTATAGTCCTAAGTGCTGATATTTAGTTCAAATCTACTGACCCAAAGGGCTCAGTTCTATGGTTCAATGTTTCAGAAAAGCTTCTTGGCTCTAAGCTTATGTAATAGTTGACGAGATATCGGAGTGGAATTCTAACACTTCAAATAAAAAAGGCACATAATCAATTCTGTTATATATTCTAAAATACCACTGGGAGTGTTTCCCTCTGGCCTCATGGTGACTCATTCTGTATTCCATATTTGATTTGCTTGTTTTCTGAGTTGGGACTTAACAAACACTTCTTGATTGAGCTAATGCCTAGGACATTCCATAGTGGAAAATAAACTCTGATTGCTCATTTGGGAGCTGCTAAAACAAAAACAAAAACCTTACATGTATTCATTTGAGTGCCTACCACTCTATCTTTTTAAAAATCAATTTAGTGATTTCTAAGTAAGTTTACAGAACTGTGCAACCATTATCACAGTCTAATTTTTAAAACATTTCTATCACCCCATCAGGAAACCTTGTGCCCGTCTGCATCAGTACATGGTCTTTTGAGTCTAGCTTTTTCATTTAGCATGTTTTGAGGTTCTTCCATGTTGCAGCACATACTAGTCCCCCCTCTTTCTAAACTCATTTAGAAGTTGCTTTCTCTCCAGGACACCACAACCGAATGTACAACACTAATAAAAATCCAACTTTTGAATCCTAACACCTATTTTGAGTTGCATTGCCCTTTGCATAATCAACTTGCAATTAATCTTTTATATCAGCATTATAAGAAATTAATCAAATGGGCAATCCATTCAGTACTCATTGCGAATTCCCTTATTAAGGTATCCACAGCATTGCTTCCTCTATCTGTTGACACTCTCTCTTACATCACTAGAATTGTATGTTTAATCAGTTTTCCTCATTTGGTCCCAAGAATAGTCAGCATAAGACAGAGTCAAAAGACCACTCTTTCCTACCAAGGTCATCTAGTCCCATGATTCATCCATCAAATGTATATACACATCTTCCAAATCTCTTGAATCCTACCCCCTTTCCACAATTCCAACTTCCATATTTCAAGCTGCCTCCTTACAGTTCTCCTTGGACATCTTCCTGGCAACACAGTGTGTCGAATATATTTTTTTCTGTTCATACCTATGTTTTCCCACAACTGCCGTATCTGCCCTTTTATTTATGTCTCTACCTCTAATCCCTTTTATACACTAATACCATACTAATCTCCCTAAAGTACAGCTCTTTGCTGGCTCTACCTCTACTTGAAAACCTACAATAGTGCCCCGGTGCCTGCACAATGCATGTAAGCTCCTTAGCCTGCCATTCATAACTATCCATTGTGCTTTACTTAATACCTTTATGAATAAGGCTTTCTTCTACTAACATTTACTAAGTGCTCACTATGTGTCAAGCTCTTAGTGCTGTATTATGTCATTCAATTCACCATAACCCACACTAAGAGAGTAGTTATTGACCCAATTTCACAGATGAGGAAACTGAGGCACAGACAGATTTACTTGCCAAGTTCACTTATCAATGATTCCAATTCAGGTAGTCTCACCCAGGTCCCACATCCTTAACCAGCAGGACACAGCCTGCCTGGACAAATAGGTATTGCCTTAGGGTTAAGAAAGGGTGTTGTTTCTGACCTCACAAATATCTATATAAGTCCCGTGTGTGAGTTGGGCGTTGTGCGCTCTCTCTCATGCACATGCACACACGCACGCACACACACACACGCATGTCCTCTCGGGGGACTCACTGTCCTGTACTTGGTATTCTACAGCACCTAGTTTTAGGGCATATACTGATGAGAAAGAATTGTCTCGTGTGTATCCAAACCCTCTTTTATGCATCTATAGATACTGGCGGCAGAACTCCAGTGAGATGTCGATAGGGACGTTGTGTGGCCCCCTCTCAAACAAGATTTAACTCTGAACAGAACGTGAGGGCAGGGAATGTTAAATGCACAGCAGTATGCTGCTAGGTGAAGTCACGTCTTCTGCGCAGATCTGTCCACTGGCCATGTCCCTCCTCCAGCTGCTTTGGCTGCGCGATGCCCTGAGAGACACAGCTCTAAATACTGTATCTAGACCTGTCAATGGATCCTCTCTGAGGTCTCTGGTCCTCTGCACTGGGATGGAGTACCCTCACTTTACAAAGAAGAAACTGAAGAAGCATAGAGATCCACATGATTCCTCTAAAGTCACAGAGTTCCTTAATCCCATTAAGAAAATTACTCTTTTGGAGGGTAGGAAGTTTAATTGAAAGAATCTAGTTTCAACCTCTGGCACTTATCTCTATCGAAGAGACTACCAAACAGTAATATTTTCAAAATTTAAAAAATTACCCACACGATCAAACTAGAAACGAGCTGATCTGAGCTCCAGTTTTGGTTCTGGTCCTTTCTAGCTATGTGAAATTCAATGTGGGCAGCCCTAGAGACCCCAACGTCTGGACTGGTGACTACAAAGCTGTGAGAGGGGGGACTTCCCCGGTGGCACAGAGGTTAAGACTCCGCACTCCCAATGCAGAGGGCCCGGGTTCGATCCTTGGTCAGGGAACTACATCCCACATGCTGCAGCTAAGAGTTTGCATGCCACAACTAAAAAGATCCCACATGCCACAACGAAGATCCCACAGTCTGCAACTAAGGAGCCCGCCTGCCGCAACTAAGACCCGGCATCAATCAATCAATCAGTAAAATATTAAAAAAAAAAAAAGTTAACCTTTAAAAAAAAAAAACTGTGAGAGGTCTCTTGATCTTTTATTCTCATCTCTTTTACATATTGACTTGATTCTCTCCTATTCCAGACTGGTTTTTTCCATGTGATAAAGGGCACTGAGTTGAATTTGCAAGCTCCCAGAGGAGCGCTCTCATTGACCCAGCTTGGTTTATGTGTCCATTGCCAGACCAATCACCACAGCCGAGGCAATGGTATAATTTAATTATGTCGGTTTTGATTAATCAATAATGACCAAATTGGAATAGAAACAGGAATATTTTAAATATGAGAATTGTTCCTCCCAGGGGGAAAAAAGATTTTCAAGGCAGACAAATAGATGTCCACTACATCATGCAAACACAAAGCACAGTATGTATTTCTCATTAAATAAATGGGAGATTTGGTGACCTTTAAGAAATTTTAAAAAGAAAAATTACCAAATGGATGTAGGTACAATGCAGAGCTCTTCTGGGTTTGTGTAGTTAAAACAAAAATAGCATTGAAGGAATTACTCACCTCCACATACCATATGTTATATCGGTAAAAGAATAATGTGAAGAGAGGGGAGGCGTGAAATCTTATTGCACATTAAATATAACAGAGTCTATGTTTATCTGGGTCAAGATAAAATTTTGAGCATATTACTGTATTTGTTGGAATATGCAAACAACTTAACATAAAATTTAGAGCTTGTTTAAAAGAGACTTAGGCTTATTCAATGACTTGCCTGGTCTGGAAATGAATGTGTTCTTACTGGAAGGATATAAATAAAAGCTGGAGGTCCATATAGCACGGATGCTGAGAAAGAACTTCCTATATGAAACAGCAGGGTTCCCTAACTGAACTCCAAGGATCCTCCTAATTCTAATATTCCTGATAGGCTTATGCCACTTTAAGTCTCTTGAAGGGATATTCATTGGCAGAAGCGGCTGTATATGCAAACCACAGAGCAAATGGGAGGTGATACAAAAAATATTGTTGGCTGGTTTTTGAGTCAGTGACAATCACTGTTACTAGCATCATCTATAAATAAGACACCAAGTTAATTTCACCTTCAATATTATATTAGGAGTTAGTTTTTGTTCAAGAGTTTAGTTTAAGATAAGAGGAGCCACTGCTCAAAAGAATAAAGCCACCAACAAGGGAAATTAAAATTCTAATGCATTTGTAGATGGATCCGAGCCCTTAAATATCGGAAGAGTCATCAGAGAACTAAAAGATGAGTGTGGAATAAAGGATGGAGGACCAGCCTCTATCAGGTCCGCCTTGAGGATCAGTGGGGGCTTGCATAAGCCACTTACCTTGTTTGTATCCTACTTTATTCATCTAAAAAAAGACTCAGATTGGACAAACGGATTCTAAGGTCCCTTTCAACTTTAATATTCCTTTACACTATTCCATGTGGGAAAAAAGTACAGTTTGAGATAATGAAGTTGATGACACAAAACACCCAGGCAAATGTAACATGGTAGCCAATCAATTTTCAACCAAACCATTATACTAGAGATGGAAAGCAATTCTTAGGAAAGAAAAATAAGCCGTGTAGTCATAAAACAAGCAAGTTTGCCCTATTTCTATATAACCGATGTTTCTCATTTGGGATTTTGTGAATCAAACTAAGTACAGCTAAGGTTTGAATCATTCAGTATCTCACATCCAAGACCTGCCACTTCGATGATCACTGTTTTTAACATAGAAATAAATGGCTTTTATGCTCGGAAACCTCAGATAGGTAAGGATGACCTACGAAATGTGCTGCCCTCTCTTCTTCCCTTCCTCCCCTCCTTTGCCTCACTCCCCCACCCTGTGATGGCTGTGTTTAGCTTTTGCACACAGAGGAGCAGGGACCAGCCATCTTTCCAAAGTGTAGGTGAAAGTTCTCACTCTATCCTTATGGCACGCTTATCAAGAGACAGAATCCTAATTTGATGTCAATTCCAGGAAGCAGAGAGGATTTGGTTACATGAATTTACAAACAAACTTGTAAAGGAAACTAGTGAGAAGAAATTACTTGAACTAATTACCCACAACAATTCCTAAAAATTCTCAAACTGCAAACATCCACTACCAAAATTCTTTTTCCTCTAAGAACAGTGTAGGACATCTTTCAATGAAATAAAAGAAAGTGAGCAGCCCTCTTAAAATGCATTTTGAACATCTCAGGCAATTTAAAGCCTGAATTGGCTAAGTAGGGACTTTAGATGCAGATATTATTTAATAAAGTAACTTAGCTAACAATGATTGTATGCACACACATCACAATTGTTGCTCAATACCTATTAGGATAGGCAAAGAACAACAACAAAAGAACAAAAAAAAAATTGTAAATACAAATGTCCTATTTTCAAAAGACCTAAACCATATTCCTGTTCCCCCCTTTCTCTGGTTTTCCTGAAAGGACCTCAGTGGGAAGGGTGAATGGGTCGCTGAGGACTGCCCTGAGTAGCTTCACCACACAGCTCACACCTGCCTAAGTGAGTCAGGATGAAAGCAGAAAAGAGTGGCTACCTTGGAGGAACTCCATGCCTAATTCAAAGCCATTACACATGTGCAAAAAGGCGCCAGGGCCATAAGTGAAAGTGGCTCACATACTTTCACATTAGTAAGATAAACTCCTCCTTTTCAAGTCATTCAATAACCATACCCTGCCTGGACTCAGGCAGGTCAGGATTTCTATCATGGATACGAACAGAGCTAAGAGAATACTTGTAAAATGCACATTATCTGTCTTAGAACTTGAATATTATCCTATGTGATTAAATAAAAATATACACTGAAAACAGGATCAGAGGGCTTCCCTGGTGGCGCAGTGGTTGAGAGTCTGCTTGCCGATGCAGGGGACGCGGGTTCGTGCCCCGGTCCGGGAAGATCCCACATGCCGCGGAGCGGCTGGGCCCGTGAGCCATGGCCACTGAGCCTGCGCTCCACAACGGGAAAGGCCACAACAGTGAGAGGCCCGCGTACAGCAAAAAAAAAAAAAAAAAAAAAAAAAAAGGCATTTTTATAACCCAGTATTTAAGGAACAACAAATAAAAGCAACAAATACCATAAAACTGAATTTCAGTACCCTTTTTTTTTAGCTTTTTGTTGCAGTAAGGTTTATAAATCAGTTCTGTAATCAGTGCCAGGTTTTCTTAAGTAAAAATACCAAATGAATCATCCATGCGAGAATTTCAGAGTAAATGGTGATTTGGGGCAGATAAGATTACATAAAAGATGAGGTATAGGACTTAGCAACATGTTCAGAATTTCATAGGTTCATAAACATTCTCCAAAACTCCTGCATATTCAATGATAGATGACTAACTTAAAGGAACAGGAATCGTCCTACCAATGATTCCTGCCAGAAAAACCAATTCCCCATAACACAGGTGAATTTTTTAGTTTAAATCCCGGTTAAATTCCTTCAGCCAATACCTTTACCTGAATTGCTTTAGAAAGTAAAACAAAGTTTAAAATCATAGGGTCTTAGAACTTGAAAAATCTGAAGAAACAAATATCCCTCCTAACACATTTTAGGAAACAAAACCCCAGAAAAGTGTGGTGATTTTCCCAAAACAACTGTTTAGTTTATTTAAACTCTAACTCTAGAATTATGAAAGGATAGATGAATGACGAAAGGAGATTTTAAAAAACTAAAGACAGTCATCCCATGCACAGTGACATTCATTAAGTCAACATAAAATCAGGGAAGATTTAAAATCAGTCTATCACCATGATCACTACTCAAAGTCAGTTTTGATGGAGTTACAGAAAAATTATCCATTTTTAGGATAACTTCTCCTTCATACTATCAGACCCTACTGATATTTTCATTCAGGTTTTGGCATTTCATGAAATTATAAGCTGCGCTGTATTTCAGATGAAGGAAAAGATGGTAAAATTTGAAACCAGAACCCTTACAATAGAAGAGACGTTATCTAGGATAAAATTAAATGTCAACAAACACTTGAGAATGTACTAAAGGAGGGGCAGACTTATTGGGGACCTTTCTGGGAAGGTCTTTCTAAGCTCAGTCATTCGTTTTTTATTTTTTATTTATTTATTTTTTTTCGGTACTTGGGCCTCTCACTGTTGTGGCCTCTCCCGTCGCAGAGCACAGGCTCCGGACGCGCAGGCTCAGCAGCCATAGCTCACGGGCCCGGCCGCTCCGCGGCATGTGGGATCCTCCCAGACCGGGGCACAAACCCGTGTCCCCTGCATAGGCAGGCGGACCCCCAACCACTGCGCCACCAGGGAAGCCCAGTCGTTCATTATTATACGTATAACGTCCTTGTGGTAATCTGAACCATCGGATAAATTGACAAAACAGAGAGGTAAGTTTCTTTCAAGAAAGAAACACCACAGGGAGAAAAATAATGACACTTCTGGTTTATCAATAGCACCATTAACTAAGATGTGAACGTCATCAGTAAATTTCACCAAGGTTTGAGTCTCAATGTAAATAATTTTTCTAAGCCATCTAGGGAAATACAGGGCATAAAACTTTCAAATCATGCCAAAGACTAATTAGAATAGATACGTTGTAGATGTAATTAAATTCAACCATGTTAACTCTTTGAGGATTGGCCTTAAGGATGAGTCTCACCCTTACTATTTTTCAGCTATAAAATACAGCTATTTTACACCTGTAAATTATAAGGGGATGTCTCTTCTACCCCATTCAGACAGGAGCTGCAACGGAAGCCAAAAGATGCACTGGGAGGTCATTATGTTGTATGACGTGGCTTCTTTAAAAGCCCTGGCAATTTGACATTTGATGAAATGTCAAATCCCAAGTGTCAGAGCCCATTGCGACACCTTCTGTTTATTATGTAGCAGTTTGAAGTTGGAGATTCGATATGTATCTAACTCCAAAAGTTATATGTTACATAACGGGTACTTTCTGATAAATCATCGGGGAAAGCATGTCCATTCTGCATCTAAAGCAAATGACTTTTGATGTTCAGTATCTTATCCTTAGCATGATCTTGACAAATCAGATAAAACATGATTCTCTTTAAGTTACTGCATTTAATGTATGAAGACTACTGTCTTTGATATGTAATTCTCCTAACTCTAGTTTAGGGCTACTTCTTAGATATCTCCATAAATATTTCTCCTTGTGGGCACATTTTGTAAACTTATAAAGTACTCTTGTTGTTTTTAAATTCTTACCAAAACTAGTAGGATGCAGGAATTTGAGCTTGTTTGATTCTATCTGCACAAACACATCACAATACAAACCCAAGAAGGTGTGAATTTGACTCAGTATATATTGGTTGTAAGAAATATGTACAATGAACACCAAAGTAACTAAAAGTTCCTAAGCTCCTTTTTTCTTTTCAGTCTCCGAGTTTTCAGAATTATGCGTGCAAACTGACAGTAGTTTTTGATGTGACACAAATCTTAATTAAATTCAATGGAAACTAAGTTCAGGAAACATAGATCGTCACTACACTAGAACAGATTATTCATGTAAAAGCATGATTCATGTAAAAGCATGATGAAAGAGAAACATCTCTAAAACTCAGGAATTACTCTGTAAAAGCAACACAGCCATATTATTCAAGCAAATGTCAAAGAATTATAATCTTTCATTATTTTGTTATTGCCACCACGTGAATTTTTAACCCTCAACTTTCATCAATCACAACAGAATTGCTGGCATTTAGAACTAATTCTCATGGATTCCAATACCACGGAAATGGAATCTAAATCATTTATCAGTCAACACTCACAAGTTGTAAATGGTACATATTCATGGTTAAACATCAAAAGACCAGGCTATATTAGAACCGAAATATAAGTTTATAAAGATCCTTATTCAAGAAGATAAAAATAATTTTGCAAATGTAGAGCATGCATAACTGCCAGCATCCCCCACTTAGGACACCTCATATAAACCATGTAGCTGCTTCTCTCTGCACCCTTGGGTGTTTCTAGGCATTTTAAATCTATTAGGACAAGTCTAAACCTCACCAGGAACTTAAAGCAATGATAAGCACAAGAAAAATTCTAGTTCTCTGCTATTTAGAAGCTCATTTACAAATATCTTAATATAGATATATTCTTTTTTTCTTAAGGTATCACTGCTTCTAGTTGACAGCAAATAAGAGTTCCCTTAACTTAGTAATAAAATTATGAACATGCATCAGAGAAAAGCATTTGAACTTCCTTGTACAAACAACACCTCGGATTAATCATAGGTAACTGTCTAGAAGTCTGCATAAGGAACAGTAATTATCAGCATCTGCTTGAACAATTATTTCTTCCAAATAAACTACTCTCCTAATCAAAAAGAAAAAAGTTATCTAAGAGCAACAATTAAAACCGAACGTATTCTAACCACCTACTACATGGGCTTGCAAGATACTTTTTTGAGTGGCTCATTAAAATGCTAACATAATCAATTAATTGCACTGAAAATATTAACCATGTGTATAGATCTGGACAGTTTATACTGTCTAGATGCTATCTGATAGCTATTCTTGCAACAAATCAAGCAAAATGTAGCACTTCAGTACTTACAGACAGCTCCCAGAGAACACCATCTGGAAAACCTTTTGCATTTAAGATTAAAGCTCCACACAAGGTTTATTGTTAGCCCCAGCATGCGAGAAGGAGGGTGGAGGGTAGCGCTTACTTCGAAAATGCTCTGAGGCGTAATAATAGACATCCTCATAGCCCTCGTGGTAATCCTCTTCTGGTCGGTACTTTTTTCCCTTTCTTCTCCTAGATCTTCTTATCTGCTTGACAAAACCCAGGAAGCGGTCCATCTCTTGCTCACCGCACAGCCTGGCTCAGCCAGCACCAGAGTGTACCACCAGCCCAGCTGCCTGGGGAGCCAGCGGAGCATGAATGAAACCTTGGGCTGGGGGACGCGCTACCCTTCCATCTGCCTCCGTGCTACCACCAACGCAGAGATTTTAGCCAGGGGACAGGAAAAAATAACGATTAGGTTTACAAGATTTCTTACTTTGCTCAGTAAAATGTCAAGTGTGCAATTTAGAAAGAATTTTTTTTAAAAAGGAAGAGAGGAAGTGAAATGATACTGAAAGACTAAGAGAAAAAATCAACAGCAAAGCTTTGTACTTCAAATTGCTTTGAAACAAAACAAAAAAAAGTTCAACGACAGATTCCGCTGAGAGGCGAGGAGTCCCAGCACTAGAATTTCACTATCCAATGTCTCCATCATCAGGGGCGGGGGATGAAGGAGAAGAGAGGGGCGGGGAAACTTGTTAGTCAATGGACTGAACCAAAGCTAGAGACCCAAGGGACGTTTTCTTACCTGCTAATCCCACCCCCTAGAGCCTGGCACCCTTTAGGGCAAAGCATGTACTTGGGAAGGGTCTTGGCAAGGTACTGTTTGCAATGGGCGTATTGATTAATCCTTTGCTCACTCCTGCATATCATATTAATGAGCTGCAAAGTGGTTTCATCCATATGCACTGCCTCTTGCTGACAAAAGTGTGCAGTATGTGTTAATTGGAGCAGCAGGGAGAAGGCTCAGCAGCTGCTTTCAAATGACACATTTACCCACTGGGCATTAATGTATTCCAATTGCTGTTTGATCTAAATATTAAAATGCACTTCACAGAGATGTTTCTCATAGGCTTAGTAACGGCATACCATAATCAGCAAATAAAGGAAACTGCATGGTTTGGGGGAAAGAAATATAAAAAAATCCAATTTCTGCTTACACTGAACTCAAATATCAATCTAGCTGAGTTGTTATACTTTTTTAAAAAATATGAAAACAAATGGGCTAAATAGTAAATAAAATTTAGTTCTTGATGAAGATGTAAGGAGGGAGAGAAGTTTTGAAAAATGCTCACACCCAGTTCGTCCTTTGTCTCTATAATCACAACCTTTTTTTTTAAAGTATGACAATCAGAAACACTTCAGACTAGACGAAAGAGGTACACTAAAGTCTAGACAGGTCAGCGTTAATCATGGATAATCTTTTTCTCTCCAGTTTCTTTTTCAGATCTTCCAATGAATGCAAACTTTTAACACCAGGAAAAATTCGATTTGTTTACAATATAATGAATCAAACATGTTAGCATATTACCTACTAAACTAATAATATTCTGCAGAAGCTCCATATTCCCAGAAATGTAACTTTTAAAAAAGCTTCTTACTGTATAAAGGTTGTTCAATATCTATGCAATATCAAGTTTGTAGGAACATCCCAGAGGGAAGTGATTGTACTTTGCCTTATCTGTTCTTAGATTCACAGGCAATCTGTCTCTCCTCTAGCTTTTGACAGTTCTCTATCTTCAGATATTAACTGCTAATGATGGAGTAGGGAGACATTTACTCGAAGAGGTAAAAGTTCATCAATCAAGAACATTTCATCTCTGAAATATGTAAAGTTAGATTTACAGTTATGCTCAATGATTACATGAATTTCCCTTTTCCTAGAGATTTCCCTTCTTTATGCCTTATGAGTGAGCCCATGAAGAGAAACACAAACTTAATGATGCTGACAAAAAGATACTATAAAATGTTTTACGAACATCTTTAAACAAAAAAATCACTTGTCTGTAGGTTTTAAATCATTTATTATTCTCAAAAAATAAACGAGAACAGTTTAAAAACAGTGAACTAAATATGTGAAGATCTGGAGTCTGGATCTTGAATAAGTCACTAAATAAATGATAATAATAATACATAACCTTTTATTTCATTTAATCCTAACAACGACCTTTATAATGAGGTGATATCCCTATGGATGAGGAAAGAAGGTTCAAAGGTGTTTTACTGGTTTATCCAAGATCATGAAGGTAACACTGCCAAGTATTACCTAGTACCAGGTATTTTTTCATACAAATTCAGAGATTATCTCTTATTTGCATTCAGTGAATCAATTTTTTCTATGTACGTCGTTTGCTATTGAAATGGAGTTTGAAAATAGTAGCAGACTTTCATTTTCAATTGGGCTAAACATATATCCTGGGTCACATGATTAATCTGTCAAATACACTTGTCCCCCAGAAATTATGCAGGCAACAAATTTTACCCAACTATCCCTGACTTATTATAACTCCTACATTTGTGGAGTCCACATTATTTAAGTTTTATAGTTAGTTCCCAGTTCAACCTGAAAGGGCTGACTGTACAGAACAGATGATGCTTTTTTTTTTTTTTTTTTTTTTTTTTTGCGTTACACGGGCCTCTCACTGTCGTGGCCTCTTCCGTTGCGGAGCACAGGCTCTGGACGCGCAGGCTCAGCGGTCATGGCTCACGGGCCCAGCCGCTCCGCGGCAATGTGGGATCTTCCCAGACCGGGGCACGAACCGTGTCCCCTGCATTGGCAGGCGGACTCTGAACCACTGCGCCACTAGGGAAGCCCCAGATGATGCTTTAACAGAAGATCCTTTTCCCAGAGACCAACCTTAAAACATTTCATTACAGTTTACTGATTTTTAATTTTAGTATTTCAAGAGGCTGAGAGTTTCCCAAGCGGTGATAAGCAACTATTTTTAAACAAGAAACAATGCAAAGTGAAAGTATCTACATATGAAACTGTTCTCATAAATACACAGAAATTATGCTTAAGCACCTTCCTGTTATTTTCCTAGTTTCGTAGGATTTTATTCAAAAGGTTAACATTTTGGTATGTCATTATAATGACATGATTATTACACAGATGAGATTTGGTGGTGCTAGGGGAAAGTTTTGAGTTCAGCCATATATTTGGAGAGGTATGGGAGAGGAGGTGACAGCCCTAATGAAAAATCATAGATGCTTGGGAAGCAGGAATAGGGAATAGGGTATTTAGAGGAGTCTACCTGGGTCACAGAGAATGAAGAAAGGTGGCAGTGTATGATGCGAGGAGAAAGGAGCACTGTGTATGTGTCACAATCCAAAAGACAGAAGGCAAGACACTTGCTACCCTGCCTGAGGGGTGTGCATGAGGACAGGATTCTTTAACCCATCATCCTGGGCCCAGAATTCTGGGCCCAGAATTTTTCCCATGTTCTATCCTGAATACTCCATATTTAGCAACCTAAAATCTATAAGAACTGAGGCACTGCAATAATTAACTAATACACCACAAGAGTTGATAAATTAGTGGAGTGAAGTTCAAGTCCATTCAAGTTAAGTACACTACGGTTTCTGTAGAGTCACCCTTTCACCCCATAACGCAAACACTGGTTAAGTGGTGCTATTCCCCAGTGACTGTACCCTACAGTCTAAACAGATGGGATGGTTTAGAGGCTGCAAGTGGCAGTTCACAGAACAAGCAACTCCCACAATTGTGTTTCGTTTGGCTCACATTAGAGTTTTTTTTTTTTTTTTTTTTTTTAAACTGGGCCAATATCTAAAAGTCAGGAATTTCACAAATAAATCAGACATTAGCATTTTTTTTCCTTGTGAAGTCAAAGATCTGGCAACTCTGGGCCAAGTTCCAACATGGCAACTATGGATTAGAACTGAGTGGTGGCTGTCAACCATAAATACACATGTGCTTTCCACTTAGCCACAGTCCCCTCTCCTGGGCCCAATTCTCTCATCCAGTTACCACCTGGCCCCTGTAGGCTTTTACGCTTGTGAACCTTGGTTGAGGTATTATCCTGCCAATTCCAAAACACTAAATTTAAGAGAAATTTCAGCTCCCTTATATTTTCATGTAAAGAAAGAAGATTACTATGACAAATTGGTTTCAGTTGAACTAAATGTTCACTAAACTATAAAATTAACTTTCTTAGAAAAAAATTTGTTCACATGGGAAAATGGGGAGATAAAGCAGGTTGAATTAGTCAACAAAATGTGCTTCAACCAAGAATAGCAAACACATGCCAGCAATTTTTTTTTTTTTTTTAAACAGCGAAATCTTTTCTTTCTGGGAAGTAGATAATTGCCTGAAGAGCATTTTCATGGTTTCCATACTCTTCTGAATTAGATTCTCTATTGCCTTTTAGGAAAAGAGGAATAGATCAACTATTGAGATTCAATCTTCGATTTATGATCTTCCCTAGATCTCCTGATTAGTAGGGCCCTTCTGTGTTGATTTAGATTGAGTAGTTGTTAGAGTATTTTCTGAGTAGTAGTATGGAACATCGAATCTATTAGAGAAATCTTTGAGACATTACATCAATCTGGCCCTTTTAGATGCCATGGTGTTTACATGTGATGCCCAAAACTGCAGCAGACTCCCTGGGACCTGAGGGGAGACACTCGGACATACTGAAGATGGCAGACCAGGCAGGGAAAACGCTCTGGGCCCTGGAAATGACCCTGTCAGACCCAACACCACTTTACTGCAGCAAAGATTTTTAATATGCCCTATTATTAGTCTAAATGAAATTTATAGATCATGCAACCCATATATAAATAATTTCAACATAAAGCGTCTTAATAATAATCTATATTTAGGTATATATTTAACAATAGATATTTCAATTAGTCATCTGAGGACACTTACCACACCAGAAGATGAAGCTGGATCCTTGCACCTACTTCTAATAAACAATTTCAAATTTGAGAGATGATCAAAAGCCATTCCATACAATTTACAGAAACTAAAAGGGTAGAGTCACAGATAGCACAGTAGAAATTAGTATGTTCACCATATACTAAAACTGAAAAATATCTCATGTCAAAAGAGTGAAAAGACAAATCACAGACTGGGAGAAACTATTTGCAAAAGACACATCACATAAGTGACGATTAACCAAAATATACAAAGAACCCTTAAAACTCAACAAGAAGAAAACAAACTGCCCAACTGAAAAGTGGGGCTACAACTTTAATAGACACCTCAGCAAGATTTACAGACAACAAACAAGCGATGAAAAAATGTTCCACGTCATACGGCATCAAGGAAATGCAAATGAAAGCAATAATGAGATACCCGTTACCCCTATTAGAATGGCCAAAATCTGGAACACTGACACCACCAAATGCCTACGAGGATGTGGAGCAACAGGAACTCTCAGTCATTGCTGGTGGGAATGCAAAATGGTACAGCCATTTTGGAAGACAGTTTGGCAGTTTCTTACAAAACTGAACATACTCTTACCATACAATTCATCAATCACACTCCTTGGTATTTACCTCAAAGAATTTAAAACTTATGTCCACACAAAGATCTGCACTCGGATGTTTATGACAGCTTTATTCAGAATTGCCAAAACTTGGAAGCAACCCAGTTGTCCTTCCATAGGTGAGTGAATAAATAAGCTCTGATACATCAGATAATGGAATATTATTCAGCACCAAAGAAAAATGAGCCATCAAGCCAGGATGAGACATAAGGGAACTTTAAATGCGTATTACTAAGGGAAAGAAGTCAACGTGAAAAGGCTACATTCCGTATGATTCCAATCATAGGACATACTGGAAAAGGCAAAACTATGGAGACAGTACAAAGATCAGCGGTTGCTAGAAGTCAGCTGGGAGGGAGGGAGGGATGAACAGGCAGAGCACATAGGGTCTTTAGCGCAGTGAAACTACTCTGTATGGTACTACAATACTAGGTACATGTTATTATGCATTTGTCCAAACTCATAGAATGTACAACAACAAGAAGGAAACCTAATGGGCTCTGGGTGATAGTGATGTGTCAGCGTAGGTTCATGGATTGTAACACATGGAGCGCTCTGGTGGGGGACGCTGATAAGAGGGGATTCTATGCATGCGAGGGGGGTAGGAGGGTAGATGGGAACTCTCTGTACCTTCTGCTCAATTTTGCTGTGAACCTAAAACTGCTCTATAAAGTAAAGTCTGTTTAAAAAACAGATGTATGCCTCTCTATATAACAGTACGTATGCCTCTGCATAAAACAGTATTAGTTTCTAGGCTCAAAGAATTATAAATAAGCTTTCACCTACAGGAATATTTATTCATAGAGATATTTGAATGTTATAAAGATGCAGGACGGTCTGTCAGCATTTCTCCCTCATTTCAGTACTTCTAGCACCCCAAGCCTCCATCCACAAAATACTGGCTACCCTCCCCTTCCCTCCAACCTTACTCAGCGTTGTGACAATCCAAAATGTCCCTCTACATTTTCAATAGGTTTTTGGAAGGAACAATGGGTTGTTCCTTCTGACAACCACTGAGCTAAATTATAAATTAACCAAGCAAATGCTGCCCTACCCCTGGGATTCTTCTTCCTATGTGTGTAGTACCTACCCCCTGCCCCACCTTTGTTCTCCCTGTTTAAGATACTTTGAAGTGTGAAGACTAGTTTTAACACTTAGCTATTTCAGCAGTTGATATTCGAAGACAGGTAATATCCTAAGAAATATGAGTGGTATAATACTAATCCTTCCTGTCTTCTTGCTCTTCATGAATTTGTGTAAAATTTAAGAGAAACTAAGTTCCAAAATGAATGCTTCAGATTAAAAATAAGTTCTTCACACCCCATGCAAGGCATTTAAATTATTATTCTGCCAGTAACTACGCTTAGGTTTACTAGAAGGAAAACACCGTCTGTTGGTATACGAGAATTAAGTCATTCTAGATAAAGTCACCAAAGCCCTGCAGCAGCTCAACCAACACTCCAGTTCGTACATTTATCTCAGTAATGAAAACACTTGTTTTCACTGTTAAAAAAAATAAACAGCAAAACAATAGCTCATGGTCCAAACAGGGCACATCAGAGCCTGAAGTAAAATGCTTTCAGTGTACAAGTAAATGTTTTCTATACTCTCCTCAGACATACTTACCTGTGGGTAAGGAGACACATCCACACAGAGATAGGCACTTATTGCTCCTGGCAGATAGTAGATGCTCAATAAATCTTTTTTTTGCATTAATATGATAAAAATGCCAAGATACCTTAGTTAACAAAAGATAGGTAATCTAATTAAATTTTTTTTAGGAATTTAGATTCACAAAATATTGATGTTAGAAAAGATTTCAGACATCATTCTCAGCCTCTCTAATCCCCACCGACATTCAAACCCAACGTTTGCACCAGATTCTAGAAATCCTACAAGGCCCAGCCTTAGACCTATGTCTTCTTGATGCACCGCGGACCCTCGCCTGGAGCAGAATAAAGGACGTTTCCTCCGCACTCTGACGGCTCTTTGCTTCTGCCTCCGTTAACGTAACTTTTACCTCCTCACAACATCCTTTGACTCAAAAGTCTAGTCAGTTAATGCACGGTAGTCATTACTACTCGTTTGAGATAAGTAAAATGGCATGCATATTTTTATTATTTGATGTGCTACCATTGTTTTATTTCAGGGAAAATTATAAGTATATATTTCATTTACTTACGAAAAACTGCCTTTGCTCCCGTTTCCTATAAGGCTGTTTTCAGTCAATTAACCTTTATCATAATAACAACAACAACAAATTTAAATATCTATTGCTCTGAGCCTGTCTCCAAGAACTTCGTGTATTCATTTCATCCTGCCGACAATTTTATGAAGGTGGCACGTCCTTTACCCTTATTTGTAGGTGAGAAAAGGAGATACAGAATACTTAAATAACTTGCTCTCCGCCGCACAGCTGAGGGTGGCATATTTACTACTGCGAAATGAAATTCGTACATCATATAACCATTACTTAGATAATTTAATAGATATAAACCTCCTAATAATAAACCAGGCAGTTTAGAGTTTATGCTCTTCACTATCATGCTATGCTGCCTCTCAAGAGTTCTTCTACTTGAACAGTACAGTATCTTTTAAAAGATGATTATAACAAATTGCTATAGTAATTTTGATGTCACTGTATACATTCAAATGAATGATCTTACAGATTTATCTAAAATGTATAATGCGCTAGAAATGATCTATTTCATAAATATATAAACGAGGAAAAAGTATGATGAAAAACTTCAGATGTGAAGTTAAAAATCTGCAAGGGGAATGCATTTGTGTTTCAAATTCTCTCAGTGCAAAAAAGTTTGAGAAAACTGCCTAAATGTCGTGGTGATTTTTTCACCTTTGTATCCTCAGTTGCGAGAACACGCTCTATGTCTGATGAGCAGATGAAAGATGCAATGAAGAGTGAATAAATGGATGAATGAATACTTGACTGAAGGACGGCTGAAGAGACTAGATTTGCATAACCCTGCTCACCAAGAGTGGGAAAGCTGTTGTATAGTGGAAATAAAACCATGTCCGGTCCCACTGGGCTAACAGTGCATGAAGAAGACAGGGATGTGAGTGGAGGCATTAAAGCACAGATTTAGGCTTGCTGCCTTGACCTCCCTGAGATGCTGCAAGGGAACACAGCCAGTAAGTCACTGTCACTTAAAGGGGAGACAGACCTGAATGAGAGACACGGAGCTAAGCCCACCGCTGCTTAGCAGACTGAAGCAGAGCTGCCAGGTGGGGCCCAGCCGTAGTTAACCCAATTGCAACCCACTCCGGGCACACCCGTGAGTGGGAGAATAGGAATGATTATTGTTGGAAATCACTGGATTTGGGAGGGGCTCCTGATGCAGCCATATTAGCGCATGCTGACTAGGATACCACTGCCGACTCATCTAGTGCAGTTCACGCTGTATTACAAAGGCCCCTTTTAAAAAATCTGTCTTTCTTTCTTGACAGGGAGGTACACAGAACAAGAGCCATATCTTATTGATGTTTGGATCTCTGGTCTCTGGCAGAGCACTGGGCACAGAGTAGATGTTCAATACATGTTTAAAGATGGAATGAATGGATGAAGTCTTAGGTAAGTTCTGAGGTTTCTTTCAGTTCTGACTGCAACCACTTGAGCACCCAGTCCCAGGCACTGAGTTGGCCCAAATACACATTGGGGGAGCCTAAGAAATAGACCAGTGACCACCTAGGAAATGTCAAGGAAATTGTCCCAGATCATGACTGACACTGATCATTGTTCCCGTTGCATCTTGACACACAATGCACCCATGAGGAGAATCCTATTCGGGTCCTCCAGAAATCAAGGACGTCGGGATGTGAAAGATTCTCTTCAGTTTGAGGATCAGCAATGGCTACTTGTTAGAAAAACTAAATTAGGCTTTTGACACTATGGCTTAAGAAAAAAACAACACACACTCCTTACTTACTTTGGACATTGAAAATAAACCCATTTCTGCCTTTCTCTATGTTATTTATTTTTAACCTCTGGTAGATGTTTTTGGAATTGGATGTTTCTGGAATTACGGATTATGAGAGAATAATTTCATAATCCATGTAGCTCAAAGGCCAACCCAAGGAAAGAAATTCTGGTCTACCTATTTAAGTTTCACTGATTCTAACTAAGTATTTCACGTCAGGAAGTTTAGCTTCCTGGTGAAAACAACATGTAAAATCTTATCAGGAAAGGCTGGAATCTCTGTTTTGTATAAAATATACCTGAAAAAAGAATATCACCTATTCGATCATTGTTTTCAAGAAGAATGATGTGAAGTGTAGAGTTTGTTGCTAAGTCTTTCAAAATAACCAAATTAGTTTTGCAAGTGTGCATAATATCTAGTATATGCCTAAATTAATTTTTTTCTGCACTGATTTTACCAAATGGAGGTACAGTATAGCAAACAGGTATGTAGAACATTATGCCTTTTAAGTATTTCATTGCTGGATGCTGATGGAAACAAGGCTAAATAAACACAGAAAGTATCTTAGTACAATTTACTATTGGCACTGTGGTATTAAATAAAAGGAGAATGCTTTTATGCTCTCACCCATATGCTATGCCCCCACTAAGCTCCAGATTCACTTAACCGTATCCAACTCTATACTAAGATGCATGATAGGCATAACAAGGTCAGAAACTCTAGGCACAGTCCTCAATCCTGTACCTCTCATCATAGTTCCCTTCTTAGTAAAGAGTATTATCCTTCTAGCTGTTCAAACCAGGAACCAGAGTCATCCTTGATTCCTCTCCTTTAGACTACCCGTATCAAATTTATCAGCTATACCTTCAAAATATATCCCAAACCTATTAGCAGATGCAAACTATTATATATAAGATGGATAAACAAGAAGGTCCTACCGTACAGCACAGGGAACTATATTCAATATCCTGTGATAAACTATAATGGAAAAGAATATGAAAAAGAATATATATATGTATATATGTCTATAAGTGAGTCACTCTGCTGTACAGCAGAAATTAACACAACATTGTAAATCAACTACACTTCAATTAAATATATATAGAGATAGATAGATATCTCCCAAGCCTACCTATCTATGCTCCACTGCCACCCCTAAAGCCAGCCAGCATCCTTTCTAACGAGGCACCCTACTTCTACTCTTGCTCTATTTTCCATACAACAATCAGAATGACCATCTTAAACATACATCAGATAATGTCACTACCCTTCTTGAAACTCTGCAATGAATTCTAGATGCTCCTAATACACGTAAAGTAAAACTCAACAATTCTTATCAGGGCATTTAAAACCCAAGTTGAGCTGGCCCCTGCCTACCTCTTTAGCATCTACTCATATTACCTTCCACAGTGATCCTTTCCTGTCCCTGGCAAAATGTGAAGCCCAGGGTCTTTGTCCTTCCCGTTCACTCTGCACCAGATGTACTGCCCCCAGATGTTTGCACGGATGATCTTTTTGTATTATTTAGGCTTCAGCTCAACTTTTATCTCTTCCTGGTGAGTCCACCCCAGATTCCCCCATTGTGATATAGCCCCACAGTCACTTTCCATCGTACCACCCTGTCACTTCTCCCTGTCAGAAATTACTTTGTTTCACAATGTGATTACTCGTATGTTATCTGTTTTTTTCTCTTCTAGAATATGATCTCTGTGAGAAGAGGGACGTTTACCCTCATGTACACTGCTCTGTTTCCCAGCTGTGAACAGTGCCTGGCAATATACACAAACCATAAGCATTAGTCGAATGAATGAATCAGATTTAGTGTGAGATGAGCACATATTCTTCATGGTTCAAGGAAACATACTATTTAAATTATACAAGGGCCCTTAAAGTATCCTTCCTGAAACTGTATTAAACACCAAAATCGGCCAGCAAGAATATGAAATAAGGCCAGTTCTGAAGATTGGTTAGAGCTGGCATGCATTAAGTATCTAGCATGTCACAGGTGCTAAATACATTTTATAGAGTGAATAAATAAATCTTTAAAGCTACAGACACTCCAAAAGCCCTTTTAAGCTAATGGTTTCAAACTCTTCACTAAACTTATAACTAAAGCTAATATCAAGTAGAAAGATGGCTTGGAATTTCCTCTGCCTCCTGCTGCATACCCACTACTTAATAAATACTGAGTGCATAATACATATGTGGGAAATAATTGAGCAAATAAATGCATAAACAAAGGAATGAACCAGCCAAAGATTTAATAATAAAAGTAAGGAAGAGAGGTAAGAACACAGGTTAATCCAAGTTGGATAAACAACTCCTAAAAAAATCAACAACGTGTAAGTACTTTGATAGCAAACCAGACGAGTGTGCCTATAAATGACAGCTAGAATTAGGGGTCTAAGAAATGAGTTTAAGAGGAAAAGGTCAAGAAGCTAAGATGAATCATACGGCAAAGCACTTACAGGAAAGAAAAGAAGAGAAATTTAAATTAGATGAGTCATCATAATTCAAAAAAGAAGTGAGACTACAGGAAACTATTTTAGAGACCAAGAGAATGTTCCTATAGCCAAATGAATTGATTAAAAAAAACCAAACAAACAAACCTAAGCTTTTTGAAATGCAATGCTCTGGAAAAAGGAATCAACCAACCAAGAAAAATAAATAAACAAATAAGTGTATGGCATTTAAAAATAGACTCTTCTTGATAGCCTCATCCACCAGAGGGCAGACAGCAGAAGCAAGAAGAACTACAATCCTGCAGCCTGTGGAACAAAAACCACATTCACAAAAAGATAGACAAGATGAAAAGGCAGAGGGCTATGTACCAGATGAAGGAACAAGACAAAACCTCAGAAAAACAACTAAATGAAATGGAGATAGGCAACCTTCCAGAAAAAGAATTCAGAATAATGATAGTGAAGATGATCCAGGACCTCGGATAAAGAATGGAGGCAGAGATCAAGAAGATGCAAGAAATGTTTAACAAAGATCTAGAAGAATTAAAGAACAAACAAACACAGATGAACAACACAATAATTGAAATGAAAACTGCACTAGAAGGAATCAATAGCAGAATAACTGAGGCAGAAGAACGGATAAGTGACCTGGAAGACAGAATAGTGGAATTCACTGCTGTAGAACAGAATAAAGAAAAAACAATGAAAAGAAATGAAGACAGCCTAAGAGACCTCTGGGACAACATTAAATGCCACAACATTCACATTATAGGGGTCCCAGAAGGAGAAGAGAGAGAGAAAGGACCTGAGAAAATATCTGAAGAGATTATAGTCGAAAACTTCCCTAACATGGGAAAGGATATAGCCACCCAAGTCCAGGAAGCACAATGAGTCCCATACAGGAGAAACCCAAGGAGAAACACACCAAGATACATAGTAATCAAATTGGCAAAAATTAAAGACAAAGAAAAATTATTGAAAGCAGCAAGGGAAAAATGACAAATAACATACAAGGGAACTCCCATAAGGTTAACAGCTGATTTCTCAGCAGAAACTCTACAAGCCAGAAGCGAGTGGCATGATATACTTAAAGTGATGAAAGGGAAGAACCTACAACCAAGATTACTCTAGCCGGCAAGGATCTCATTCAGATTCAATGGAGAAATCAAAAGCTTTACAGACAAGCAAAAGCTAAGAGAATTCAGCACCACCAAACCAGCTCTACAACAAATGCTAAAGGAACTCCTCTAAGTGGGAAACACAAGAGAGGAAAAGAACTTACAAAAGCAAACCCAAAACAATTGAGAAAATGGTCATAGGAACATTCATATCAATAATTACCTTAAACGTGAATGGATTAAATGCTCCAACCAAAAGACACAGGCTTGCTGAATGGATACAGAAACAAGACCCATATATATGCTGTCTACAAGAGACCCACTTCAGACCTAGGGACACAAACAGACTGAAAGTGAGGGGATGGAAAAAGATATTCCATGCAAATGGAAATCAAAAGAAAGCAGGAGTAGCAATGCTTTAAAATTTAGACTTTAAAATAAAGAATGTTACAAGAGACAAGGAAGAATACTAGGTAATGATCAAGGGATCAATCCAGGAAGAAGATATAACAACTATAAATATATATGCACCCAACACAGGAGCACCTCAATACATAAGGTAACTGATAACAGCTCTAAAAGAGGAAATAGACAGTAACACAATAATAGTGGGGGACTTTAACACCTCACTTACACCAAGGGACAGATCATCCAAACAGAAAATTAATAAGGAAACAGAAGCATTAAATGACACGATAGACAAGATAGATTTAATTGATATTTATAGGACATTCCATCCAAAAACAGCAAATTACACTTTCTTCTCAAGTGCATATGGAATTCTCCAGGATAGATCATATCTTGGGTCACAAATCAAGCCTCACTAAATTTAAGAAAATTGAAATCATATCAAGCATCTTTTCTGAACACAGCGCTATGAGATTAGAAATCAATTACAGGGAAAAAAACGTAAAAAACACAAACACATGGAGGCTAAACAGTACATTACTAAATAACCAAGAGATCACTGAAGAAATCAAAGAGGAAATCAAAAAATACCTAGAGACAAATGACGATGAAAACACAATGATCCAAAACCTATGATATGCAGCAAAAGCAGTTCTAAGAGGGATATTTATAGCAATACAAGCCTACCTCAAGAAACAAGAAAAATCTCAAATAAACAATCTAACCTAACACCTAAAGGAACTAGAGAAAGACGAACAAACAAAACCCAAAGTTAGCAGAGGAAAAGAAATCATAAAGATCACAGCAGAAATATAAGAAATAGAAACAAAGAAAACAATAGCAAAAATCAATAAAACTAAAAGCTAGTTCTTTGAGAAGATAAACAAAATTGATAAACCATTAGCTAGACTTATCAAGCAAAAGAGGCAGAGGACTCAAATCAATAAAATTAGAAATGAAAAAGGAGAAGTTACAACAGACACCGCAGAAATACAAAGCATCCTAAAAGAGTACTACAAGCAACTCTATGCCAATAAAATGGCCAATCTGGAAGAAACGGACAAAATCTTAGAAAGGTATAACCTTCCAAGACTGAACCAGGAAGAAATAGAAAATATGAACAGACAAATCACAAGTAATGAAATTGAAACTGTGATTTAAAATCTTCCAAGAAACAGAAGTCCAGGATCAGGTGGCTTCACAGGTGAATTTTATCAAACATTTAGAGAAGAGCTAACACCCATCCTTTTCAAACTCTTCCAAAAAATTGTAGAGGAAGGAAAACTCCCAAACTCATTCTATGAGGCCGCCATCACCCTGATACCAAAACCAGACAAAGATACTACAAGAAAAGAAAATTAGAGACCAACATCACTGACGAATATAGATGCAAAAATCCTCAACAAAATACTAGCAAACAGAATACAACAACACATTAAAAGGATCACATACTATGATCAAGCGGGATTTATCCCAGAGATGCAAGGATTCTTCAATATATGCAAATCAATCAATGTGATACACCATATTAACAAATTGAAGAATAAAAACCGTATCATCATCTCAATAGATGCATAAAAAGCATTTGACAAAATCAACACCCATTTATGATAAAAACTCTCCAGAGAGTGGGCATAGAGGGAACCGACTTCAACATAATAAAGGCCATATACAACAAACCCACAGCAAACATCATTCGCAATGGTGAAAAACTGAAAGCATTTCCTCTAAGATCAGGAACAAGACAAGGATGTCCACTCTCACCACTATTATTCAACACAGTTTTGGAAGTCCTAACCACAGCAATCAGAGAAGAAAAATAAATAAAAGGAATACAAACTGGAAAAGAAGAAGTAAAACTGTCAGTGTTTGCAGATGACATACTATATATAGAGAATCCTAAAGATGCTACCAGAAAACTACTAGAGCTAATCAATGAATTTGGTAAAGTGGCAGGATACAAAATTAATGCACAGAAATCTCTTGCATTCCTATACACTAATGATGAAAAATCTGAAAGAGAAATTAAGGAAACACTCCCACTTACCACTGCAACAAAAAGAATATAATACCTAGGAATCAACCTTCCTAAGGAGACAAAAGGCCTGTATGCAGGAAACTGTAAGACACTGATGAAAGAAATTAAAGATGATACCAAAAGATGGCGAGATGCTCTTGGATTGGAAGAATCAACATTGTGAAAATGACTATACTACCCAAAGCAATCTACAGATTCAATGCAATCCCTATCAAATTACCAATGGTATTTTTTACAGAACTAGAACAAAAAAATCTTAAAACTTGTATGGAGACACAAAAGACCCCGAATAGCCAAAGCAGTCTTGAGTGAAAAAAACAGAGCTGGAGGAATCAGACTCCCTGACTGCAGACTATACTACAAAGCTACCATAATCAAGACAATATGGTACTGGCACAAAAACAGAAATATAGATCAATGGAACAGGATAAAAAGCCCAGAGATAAACCCATGCACCTATGGTAAACTAATCTATGACAAAGGAGGCAAGGATATAAAATGGAGAAAAGACAGTCTCTTCAATAAGTGATGCTGGGAAAACTGGACAGCTACATGTAAAAGAATGAAATTAGAACACTCCCTAACACCATACACAAAAATAAACTCAAAATGGATTAGAGACCTAAATGTAAGACCGGACAGTATAAAACTCTTAGAGGAAAACATAGGAAGAACACTCTTTGACATAAATCACAGCAACATATTTTTTGATCCACCTCCTAGAGTAATGGAAACAAAAACAAAAATAAAGAAATGGGACCTAATGAAACTTAAAAGCTTTTGCACAGCAAAGGAAACCATAATTAAGATGAAAGACACCCCTCACAATGGGAGAAAATATTTGCAAATGAATCAACGGACAAAGGATTAATCTCCAAAATATATAAACAGCTCATGCAGCTCAATATTAAAAAAACAAACCACCCAATCAAAAACTGGGCAGAAGACCTAAATAGACACTTCTCTAAAGAAGACATCCAGATGGCCAAGAAGCACATGAAAGAATGCGAGAAGGGGAAAGAAAGGAGAAGAAGGGGGGGGCAGCGGAGGAGGGGGAGGGAGGTTGGGGGAGGAAGGGAGTAGGGGACAGAGGGATAGCGGAAGGAAGTATGAACGAATTCCCAGGCAATAGAAGCCATTTGGTAATATATTGTTCAGAACCATCAATATGGAGCTTAAATAGATCACATGAATTCTCACTATTACCTAAAAGGACTTCATAATCAGCACTAGTTTTTTTTCATCACTTGAAAGCACCTAGCTGTATAAAAATAATAACATCTTGCAGCTAGAAGAGACTTCCTAGTCTAAATCTTTCTATCTACAATCCATCTTCAGGGAACATATGAATTCTGATACTTTGCAAATTTCTGAAACCCCTATAATATTCACATGGCACATTCAGAATTTCCAATTTGGAAATTATTTTTAAGTTTTAATTTATAACTCTCCTATGCTTATCCCACAGTAGTTATTGATTGAATATATTAATTTTACATGATGGAAAAAAATAGAAAAAAATCTTTTAAAACTGAAAGAATAATCTCATTCACTCAAGCCCTTTGAAGCCTAATATATTTGGAACCTCAGAATGACTGCCTGACATTTCATTTTGCAAGAAGCCTAAACAACCACAATAAATTTACAAATGCAGACATGCCACAGTTAAATTTCATTTCACGCTCAGTAAGCAGACATTATCAGACTGTAAGCACTGTCCTCCACTGTCTTTTTAACTCAAAATCTTTTAGCCAATGGATGGTCGACCTTGAAATATTCCACAGATGGATGAACTGGCTTAGTTTATTCGTCAGTTTGCAGACTAGCAAACTTAGGCTATATGTACTACTGTTTAGGCAGGTGGCTCTATGCTTTATTTAATAAACAACACAAATAATTAGTGATTAGAGGGACTCAAATTAGAGACCCAATTAGGAGTTATTCAAGAAAAGTCTTCTAAAGATAAGGAGTATTTTTTTTGTGCGTTCAAATTTTTTGAGAAACTTGATTCTGCTTTCATTTGTTAATGGAAAATTTCCTTAAACAGTTTGCATCAATTTCAATGAAACCAAGGAAATACTTTGAAGAAATCATCAGATTATACAGGGGTTTGGGAAATCAAATGAGTACTGAGTGCTACAGAGTGCTAGGTAACTACTGCATTTATCAGCATTTACCTTCATTTTTAGATTATATGTAAAGAGGAAGCTTTCTTTATTTAAACATATTTGGTTTCGTAATACTGTCATTTCATTTGTCATACGCATTTATCAGTTACTCAGTAAATGTAATAAAGATACAACATGAAAACATACAGAAAAAAACACTCATAACATACTTTATCATTTCGATGCCAAAATCCCACTTAGTATGTGAAAACTTTGTGTTGAATATTTATTTAAGTTTTAAAATTGTTACACAATAACACTTTTCAATTACAAATTATTGAAAAGGCAAATTATTGACGCAGATTTTACATCCAGGAAAAAATTTTCCTTTGACTAATCAAACATTAAAATTGACAGATATGAACTAAAGAAATATTCTTTAACGTTGGAATACACACTACTCCCCAGCATGGAAGCTTTATCCTGTAGGGCCCAAGGTGTTAGTCTTAGTCATGACTTGCATCTGATCCTTGGGGGCACTGCAAGTCAGTTATCCATATCCATATTAACTGTTCTTTCATGTCACTGGTACATCACTGAGTACACTTCTTTCCCTAAGCAGTACCCTACTGACTTCAAACTCTCAAGAAGTGATGTAGCTATTTTAGTGATATAGTTAAAGTTGAACTGTTCAGAGCCCACTTAAGGACAAGGATATCTAAGCATGAGCTCATTTTGTAATACATTATTAAAGAAATAAAATTCAATTATTTTGTACAGTGACGACTGTCCGAGTTTCAAAGGTAGAACATCTTCATCGACGCTATCATAGCTGCTCTTTACACAAACTTGTAATCGTCTGCTTAGTTAACTGTGAGTTCAAGGGCAAAACTGTCCTATTTATTGCGGTGGGCTGAATGTCTAAGCATAGATTATTCCTTTTATTCATCTTTATTCATTGGCTCTTTCAATAAAGAATTTACTGAATGCTAACTATGTGAACAATGGCATTGTGTACAACTGATACCAAAACAAAATTAACAAACAGACAAAGAGCACATCTTAATGAAGCTTATGTGGGGGAGGGAGGGCTGACAAGTTTGTAGAAAAAGTAAATAAACAAAGAAAATCGGTAAGAAGGTTCTACATTGGATATTTATATTCTTTATTTATGTGTATATAGTAAGTGCTCCATACACATTTGTCTAAAGAATGAAGCAATTCCTATTTCATGCAATCTTCCACTGGAATCATACTAAAGTCTCACTATACGGCATCGTATCAGTGATTCTCATGGCGGAGGGGTTCCTAAGCGGGGGGGGGGGGGGTCAGACCACCTTGGGAGGAGTGTTTGCCAACTCAAAACAACCCTTCAAAACCCAGGTCAGGGAGCCCTTCCTCCAGGAAGGCTTGTCTTGGGCTCACCCTCCCCCATCTCTTCCAAGTGGTCCAGGTCTAGGAGTTACAGTGTCCTGAGCTTACTCTATTAATCAGGACACTAGCAAATTGGTTAAGAGTGCTGAAACACGATGGAGGTATTCTTTTTCATATTAGGGTCCGTGCTGGTGGATGGTGGCTGGGATTGGGGAAAGTAGGTGGCAGGTAGCGCTGCTATGTAAGTCACCCAGGGATCTGGGTTCCTTCTATCTGAAATGGTATAGCTTGGCGTGCTCTCCTTATAGCCCTGAGTTTGGCTCACCACTGCCATGGCCAAGTCTCAGCCCAAAGAAGGAGAAAGATGGTAAAGTTTCCTTTTAAACACAGAACGAGTAAATCGCACATACTACTTCTGCCCGCTGCCATCGTTATATGGCCACACTGTACTGAAATCAAGGAAGGGAAATGGGGTTTCTCCAGCTGAGTACCCATGTGTGTAGCTAAAATGTGGGAGTTCACCAAAGAGTGGGTGAATAAGTATTGGAGGATACCTAATTTATCTCCCCTCACTTACTTTATTATAGCATTATTATTCTCTGTTGTGACTGAGACCGTATTTGGTCTTGCCTGGAGCTGATTTCAAAGTCTGTTCAGCAAAGAACCAGTATTCGATTCATCTTTGTTACCCTGGTACTGAGCACGGAGCCTGGCCTCTGAGGAGCACTCAATTCCTGTGTATTGACTATACTACAGACTCTATCGAAATTTCATTTTCTTTTTACAATAACCTAGTCAGCTAGGTAAAATAAGCCTGTTTTATAGGTGCCAATATTCATAAACATGCCCATTTAAAGACTCAATACATTATGGATTCAGTATTTGAAACCAAACTTGTATGACTCTTCAAATCCCTTGCTGTTACAAAAAACCATGCTGGCATGTTTTAAGTAAACACCAAAACTTGAGGCTATTATTTTAAAATCTAGCCTCAAAACCTTTCATTGGCAACATCTTAGAATTTTCAAGTGACTATTCTAACATTATTAACAGCCTTATTTTTACGTTATACCAATGCAAATAGGACAACAAATAAGAATCCTGATGCTGAAAGACTGAACTTCTTACAGAATCTTGAAAACATTTGAAATTTTAAAAAAACTAGATCCTCAGCCACTTATGTTCATTACATATTGCTATATCACTTGTCTCATGATTAAGCTTACCACCCTTTTATTCTATTCTAGAGAACTGTGGGGCTTAAAATAAATTTTTTTAATTTTTATTTTACTGTGGTAAAAACACTTAACATGTGATCTAGCCCCCTAACAGATTTATTTTATTATTTTATTTTATTTCATTTCATTTTAATTTTTTTGGCCACACCACGCAACATGTGGGAATCTTACTTCCCCGACCAGGGACCGAACCTGTGTCCCCCGCATTGGAAGCTCAGAGTCTTAACCACTGGACCACCAGGGAAGTGCCCCCTTAACAGATTTTTAAATGTACAATGCAGTATTATTAACTATACGCACAATGTTATACAGCAGATCTCTACAACTTACTCATCTTACATAACCGAAACTTGTTGGTAGGAATGCAAAACAGTGCTGCTGCTACGGAATAGAGAGCATCCCCAGAAAATTAAAAATAAAACTACCATATGATCCAGCAATCCGACTTATGGATCTTTATTCAAAAGAACTGAAATCAGGATCTCAAAGAGATTAATTGCACTCCCATGTTCACTAGTCACCAGAGCCAAGATGTGGAAATAACCCAAATACTCATTGATGCGTGAGTGGAAAAAGAAAATTTAGTAGATTAGTATTTACTATATAGTATATACATACTATACATTATAGTACATAGTATTTAGTATGTAGTATATACATATATACATTATTCAGCCTTTAAAAGGAATGAAATTCTGCAATACAGTAACATCTTAACCTAGGCAAGGCACTAGATCTTTGAAGCAAGATGTGAACGAAGCAATATTTGCACAATAGTGCTCCTCACAAACACTTCCTCCTGAGAAAACAAATAGGATTTTATTCAGGAGTTTGAGCACTGCCAAGTTAAACAAAATTAAGCATGTTTTTCAACTGAAGGACCTAGAGCTTCTATGCCACTGTGCATTGTGACTCTCTGATAGGGAGTAAAAATTTCACCACAGTGTACGTTTTTTTTTTTTCCCATGGGCTACCTCACTTTAAGTGGTTCTTAAACTATCTAGTCTCAAGAACTCTTTACCTTCTTAAATATTATTGAGGACATCAAAGAGCATATCAGTTGTATCTATTGATATTTACCATAATAAAACTGAGAATTTGAAAGTATATTTATTACTAGTTTATTTTAAAATGACATGTTAACATAAGTAACATATTTTATGAATAATAACTACATTTCTCAAAACAAAAAAATTCAGTGAGAAGATTGGCACTGTTGTATATTTTTACAAATCAAATTTATAGCTTAATAAGAAATAGCTGCATTTTCATGTCAGATTCTGCATTTAATCTGTTGCAATATGTTGTCTGATCAAAGCATACAAAGAAAATCCAACCTCACACAGACATGTAGTTGGAAGAGGACGTAGTATTTTAATAGCCTTTTCAGATAGTTGTGAATATTCTTCGAGACTACACCAGAAATCAACAAGGGGTAGTTTCTTAAAGATCAGTCTCAGTGTGGAATCTGAAACTTTGTCAATGAACTTTTTATACTCTGTTACATTAAAATCCATTGGTCTATCATACATTTGAATGGACTTTTACATATGATTTTATAGCACCATGTATTGGTCACTTGGAAAATAATGGTTCAGTGAATTATGTAGGTCTTGCAAATGTTGATATATTTCATTATACCATATCAATACATCACATTAATTGTCACCACTCATCTCAGAAAACTCATTAAGTATTACAGTATTGGGAAACTGGCAAGCTCACGATGGTAGATACAAGTGTCCCAAACTTCCAATTTTCACTTGAAAGCTCGAACTTTATCCCTGGCAACAAATATTATCTGTTGCTATCCTTGAAGTGACAGGATCATTTTGTTCATTTTCAAAAAACTACCTGCCAAATACCCAAGTCTGAATAACCAGAGTTAGCTTGTCAGTTCTTTCAGTAAAATGTTATTCCATGGTAAAGTGGCTAGTTCAGTTCACAACTCAGTCTGGCAAGTGCTTTTTCTCAAGACAGCCTTAGTACATTGGTATGCAACAGCAGTGTTCTAAGAGTGCTTCCCATTTTGTAACACAGAATATTAAAACGTGTTTATTGTTTCACCAAAGACACTCTTACGTGAGACCCACTTTTTATTTTTATTTTTTTATATTATTATTATTTTTTTTTTTGCAGTACGCGGGCCTCTCACTGCTGTGGCCTCTCCCGTTGCGGAGCACAGACTCCGGACGCACAGGCCCAGCAGCCATGGCTCACGGGCCCAGCCGCTCCGCGGCATGTGGGATCCTCCCAGACCGGGGCACGAACCCGTGTCCCCTGCATCGGCAGGCGGACTCCCAACCACTGCGCCACCAGGGAAGCCCCCCACTTTTTATTTTTAATTGCAAGTATATGGTGGTGAATAATAAATGACTCGTGGTGCATTTCGATGCCACTGTCTTGGTACTAAAGCTCCAGAGGTGTTATCCACCATCGGGTAGCAGCAAATAATATGGACCCCCAAGGGTCCACTATACTTTGAGAACCCTGCTATACAGAATCACTGCTAAGTAAAACAGGTAAGAGCCTTGGTTTTCTGTTATTTGCTCCAAGTTCTAACAAAGGGTTTCCCCCAAATTTTAGTGCAATGTAAAGCTTTAATAATTTCAGAAGTATAATGCCAACAACTTAGTTAAATGTCTTTTACACATATTTAGTTTAGTACATTTGAAAGAATCAACTTTTAATTTAAAATTTTGGTCTGTAACTGCTTCCACATGGATTGGTGAAGGAGGCCCTTTGCTTGGCCACCTCAGTTACTAGATCTGCCTCCACTCAATTTTTTTTTTCTGATACATACAAACTCTTATGTATGTATCAAAACCTTGTTCTTTTGGTGATTTGAAGGATAAAACTACAAATTCAATCCTTTCAGTCAACGAGCTCAGCTGGTAAAAAGGTTTTACAAAGTTTAAAAATCAACTAGAGCAATGTATACCATAAAGTAGTAGTTATATTGAATTGTACTAGAAACATCAATACTTTAAGATGTTAAGTAATCAACCTTTCAAATGTTTTCTGTAAGTAGTTACACTATAGTATTCTTAGGGTACTTGCCTCACAAAGCAATTATGGTAAAAACACATGAATTAAACCATTCACTCAACAGTTAATAAATATTTATTGAATATTATGTACCAGGAATTGAACTGGGCATTTTTGTAATACCAGTACAAGGTAATTTCTGAGATTTATATGCTCAAAATGTCAAACTAAACTGATAATTTTTAATATTCACTGTCAAAATTCAACCTATTCCTATTCTAGCATTTATAGTAAAATTATGAACTTGGTAGAGGAGAGTGAAATTCAGTAAGAAATTTAACTTGACATTGTTTTTAAAATTTATCATCAGATAAGTACTATAAACTTTGCGTTTCAGCCAAAATATAGAGAGTTACAGGTGAATAAAGGTCAACTGTTGTGGCCTCTCCCATTGCAGAGCACAGGCTCCGGATGCACAGGCTCAGCGGCCATGGCTCACAGGCCCAGCCACTCCGCAGCATGTGGGATCTTCCCAGACCAGGGCACGAACCCGTGTCCCCTGCATCGGCAGGCGGACTCTCAACCACTGCGCCACCAGGGAAGCCCTTGGCTTTTTCTTAATAGATGCCATGAGTACTCAATTCAGGAGCACCATGATATGAATAATTGTGACTGTCTCTGACTTTTTGCTTTTTGCCATAAGAAATAAAATATATTCCTATAGATTATGTTTGTAATTTTATAACTTGGGTTGGAAAAAGTTTAAACAAATGTCAGCCTATAGAAATAAAAACATTATCTTTGTCAATACAATTTAGCCAGTGTTATACTTTAATTTTTGGTGCTGCTAACTAGTCTCCCTAGGGAAATTGAGCCAATAGTAATTTAAAAATCTCTCTAATACATATTCACTCTTCTGGGTTTTAGAAACAAACCATTGAGATCATCAGAAACTCCCCTCTTCTGAAAAAGTCTTGTGAAAGTAGGTGGTCTTTGATGGAAAGAAGGGGGACTGAATATGGGATCTGGACCCCCCCACCCGAATGATGGGGGCATCTGTATATTTCATCAAGTAACAAAAAGTGGAGGCTCTGCCGCAATCAGTTCATGATCTAAGGTGGGCTGTGAGAGTCACCTTAGATCATGTGTGAGATTAAAATTCCTTGAGGATGGTGATCTCTAGATTTCTATGTGGTTAATTACCCAATAATGTCTAGTCTAGTAAAGTACTTTGCACATTAACATTTTCATGATAAAAAATGATCAATGATCATTTAAAGCTTCTCTTGCTCAAGTTTTGGTTTATAAGAAAATTATACCTTCATTAAGATTCGCTTTTCTCCTTCCTCAGTATTTAGTACATACTCTGGCATCTAACAACCACACATATCAACCTCTTTGGGAGATGAATTAAGATTTTCTTCTTTGACCGAAAAAATTAGAGACATTTAATAGAAGCAACACTGGAAATCAAGTATTTACTCAGTAGACACCACCTGTGATACTTGGGAATCATTTCTCTATACAATGCTTTCCAGACCTGAGAATCCTGGCACTAACTTATAGCAACTATGCGAGCTGGACTCATGGGAAAAGAGTTCTGAAAGAATTTGGGGGAGAGAGCATAAGCCTCCGTCTTCTGGGTCCCAAACACCAACACATATCCACGCGCTTCTTATTGCCATGCCTGGACTAAACTTCTTATCCACTGGACAACATGTAGGAAAGAAAATGCAACACCATCCTCAACTCTGAAACAGAGAGCCTGGTGATTCCCAAGTGTAACCAGTTCTAATTCTGCTAACAGCTCTGTCCTTTTCAGGACAGTACATAGAAATGGGCTCCAGCTGTCCCAAGGACCTAATGTTTCATTCTTTGTACAAGCCTGACAAGTTTTCAAATGTTAATAGCATTAGCAGTGATTTCCATAGTGTAACCATGGCAGAGGTGCCCTGAGTCTGCCAGGATTTTAAAAAGGTGGGTGAGGCACAATCCCCGAACACAAAGAGGTTCAAGGATAAGGCATTTTGATCGTCAACTGGAAAATCACACACACACAGATGGGAAGTAAAGAAGCAAGAGTTACTGGTTGAACGGCACTCAGAGAGGTTGTTTGGGGCTGCTAAAAAGGAACGCTCCATAGAGAAAAGAAAGGTGAATAAAGACACAACGTGAGCTACTGAAGCCCCAGGCCCGGGTAAAGCCTCTACGCCAGGGCTGCCTCACAGGATCAGCCTCTCCTTGAATGGCACGGGCAGTTACTGCTCGCCTCAAGGCTCTGACTGGGTCTTTTTGCTTTGACATATCTCAGGGGATTTCATAGGACTCTGGCATTGCAAGTGGCTAGCCTTGAAGGTCATAAGTCCAACACCACCTTCTCCCCATCAAGTTAGAAGCCTTCCCCATAATCGGGACAAGTGGTTGCCCAGTCTCTCCTTCACTTTATCCATTGGAGTTAAATAACTGTGCTTTGCCTACAGGAAGCATGGGGGGCTTACCGTTCAGGGATAGTTGGTACCGAGAAAAGGCCACTCAAAGTGAATCCACTTAAAACAGAAGCTAAATTTCATAGTACTGAGCAGAAATAAGAAGGCTGGAAAACTGAACCCCCAAAGATGAATCAACTACTGACTTTTGTTTTTAGAGCGGGCATAATTTTTAAAATTTGGGGTAAATTTATATGATAGCACAAAATTATATGATAGAAGAATTAACATCCTTTACTTTGTAGTGGACTTTGACAGTTCAGTCTAAAAAAAGGTCATTTTTGTAAGTTTTCAAGGGCTTTATTAATTTTCCCAAAGGCTTCACTAAATCCCTCGACACACAAATCATCCTCTTTTGAAGTGCCCATATTACCACTATTCTTGTCTATTTTTCATCTTCAATTTTTAACTGGTTCAATTCTATTTTTAGGTTTGAGCAGTTTGTCCACATCTCCTTATCCATCTCATGAAACTCTGAAACTTTGGTGAGATTTTTCAAGGTACACTGTTCTTCATTGTAAAGAAGGGTAATCAGCGACAGCATACATTTATGGATCTCTTAAAAAGGAAGAGAGAATGACTGAAAAAACTGGCAAGGCAAAGGCAGACAGTAAATACAGGAGAGATGGTTTCACAAGGACAAATATTAAAGTAGTTCCTAAGTAAATTTTTTCATGTTATAACAATTTTTGCTTTGTAATTCAAAACAGGGACTTTTCAATAGCATTATTGTTATTACTTTTCTCCGTGTGATTTTACACACAAAGCATGAGAAGTTAAACACAGAGTCTGTTTATATTAGGCATGATCATATTATTTAGTACAAATGGCATTAATGCCTTTTCTCCTGGGGAAGCTAGTTTATTATAAAAATGCCTCCAGCCTTATTTTCACGGATTAGTTCTGGAGTCAGCTTGGTTACCATCTTACTCTGCCAATTACTACATTTGAGACATTAGATAAGGCACTTGCTCTCTTTATCCCACAGTTTCCTCATCTGTAAAATGGGCATAATGACAGTACCTACTCACCATATGTTTGTGAGGAAAATTGCAAGTAATCAGCACCCATAAATGTCTCTGACATTTAATACAATTCTTCTGCTGCTGCTGTTGTAATAAAATGATGGGGATGCCCTTTGGATGACTAATAGCCAATTTCTTTTTTCCTTTTTTAAGGAACAAAACTATATTTTAAAATGTTAAAAAGTACCCTATGTCTCTGAAATAAAATTTTTGATTAAGAATTAAGGAACTAAACCTTTGACTAATATTCAGAGTTTCTATGATTCCAAAGTACTTATAAAGAATTAGGCAAACTGAAATGAAAAGTCAGCAAAATGTTATTTTACGGTAATTGAATCTAAGTCCTCAGCAGTATTCCTACTTCAAACGCTACTAGAGATTTAAAGTGTCAACTAGAGAAATCTCTGTACTATATATATTAGGTGAAAATGAAGTCACAGAAAAGAAAAAAAAAACAACATATTACATTCTATCCAATGAAAAAATAACTTAAAAAGTGAGGAAGGAATGATTTTCCTCTAAAGCTCAAACTTTTAAATGCCACTGAATTAAATAAAAATTGGGGTGAAGGTGGGAATAATTCTCATATTCTGAATATATCATAAGTTCAATTCCTCTTTTCAAAATATTCACCTGGTATAGTCTGTGTTTCGTCTTTGAAAATGCATAAAAGAGAGTCTGGGTATAGGGAAATCAATATAGAAACAATATACATCCTAAATATATTTTAAAATTTCCAAAATGATTAGCATCTTGTTTAATACCTATGGCCTGCATTTCTCTCTCTTCTTGATGCAAGCTTTTGGATGTAGAGAGAAAAATCAATCACATTCATTGTACTAACATCTCTTGTTACATAGCAAAACAACAGTCCCCAAACATAGTGGCTCAAAACAACACACACTATCTCACAGTTTCTGTGGGTCAGAGTCTGAGCAAGGCTTAGCTGGGTCCTCTGCAATCAACACGTCACCCTGGCTAAGTTCTCATCTGAAACTCAACTGGGAAAGAGTCTACTTCCCAGCCTACTCGGGTTGTTGGCGGAATTAAGTTCCTTACAGCTGTAAGACTAAGAGCTTCAGGGTCCTGCTGGTGGTCAGCAGGTTTGGTCAGTTTGTAGAAGCTGCTTGTAGTTCCTTGCTACCCAGGGTTCCCCAACATGCCTGCTTGCCTTCTCAAAACCAGCAAAGGAGAGAGAGAGAGAGAGAGAGAGAGAGAGAGACACTACAGTTTTATGTAACACAATCACATAATCACATATACATAATCACATATATCCTGTCGCTTTTGTCCTGTTCTATTGATTGGAAGCAAGTCACCATCCATTGTCAAGGGGAGGGATCACACAAGGGCATGAGTACCATCAGGCAGGGGGATGAAGGTCGCTTTAAGAGTCTGTCCGCTACACTCATGTATTTTAATACTTATTAGTAGATTCATTTTTAGTGGACGAGAAGGATGACAATATTGATTTTAGAAGACTAAAAGTCTACATTACGCATTTTCCCTTTTGTCCCCTCAATAATTGAGTACTGGCTCTTTTAATATATTATTTTGAAGTGACTGTGAATACTAGCTAAATATTTGCCTATAATTCAAATTTAAAAACAGATTCCTTTTAGTAAAAACGTATCTTATTTGGAATTTTCTTGGCGCTTAGAGTTCTAGTTTTTTCAGCACTTGCTCAGTGGCTGGAGGCTGATGAGAAGAAGAGTATGACAGTCTTTTTTTCATGGATCTTTCACTGGGAAACCCTTCAGCCTGTACCAAAAAGCAGAGACATCGCTGTCAATCACTGGACTTGCCCTGCATCTGGCATTCCTATGCCTCAAGATCAAGATGGACCAGATATCTGTCCCAGGATGACATAATTTACCAGCATTACGGTGAGACGGTGATTTTATCTTAGTTCAACATTCATGCGACACATTCTTTCTACAGGCTTAATAAATAAATTCAAGACAGTCCTTGTGAATTGTAGACAATATGATCACAATTATGGATGATGCTGTACGTGATAGCATAAGGTTAAAGAGATTGCCAAAGGCTATATGGAAAAGAACTCGTAGGTAGGCATGATACACAGAATTCTATTTTTTTTTTTTTTTTTTTTTTGCAGTACATGGGCCTCTCACTGCCACGGCCTCTCCTGTTGCGGAGCACAGGCTCCGGACGCGCAGGCTCAGCGGCCATGGCTCACGGGCCCAGCCGCTCCGCGGCATGTGGGATCTTCCCGGACCGGGGCACGAACCCATGTCCCCTGCATCGGCAGGCGGACTCTCAACCACTGCGTCACCAGGGAAGCCCGATACACAGAATTCTCATTGAGTTAACCCTTTAAAACGTAAGCCCACGCCATCTGTTTTCTAACCTACTGATGTGCAGTACTCATATAATATGATGTGGAGATTACCAGCATTATTAATAACCAACACCTCACATCCCCATAGCTTTCACATTTTCAAAACACATTCGTAACTATTATCTCATTTTAGATAAGTAAAAATGGAATCAAGGATGATTTACCCCTACCACTTTTTAGTCTTTTAGGTAGTGAGTTTTACCTCTCTTTTGCAGTGGAAATTATATTACCATCACTTCTTTAAATATCAGCTCCAACTATTCCTTGGGTGAGGAAGCATTCTGTGAGAGATTTCTGCCCTCTGCTAGTGCATACTTCTGTCTTTGCTTCTCTGCACGGAAGAGCTTTATGTTACTTTTTCTTTTACTCTGAACTTTCAGTTGTTTTCACGGGTCTTTTATATTTCATTTGCTGGATGGGAACTTCATCAAGGGAAGGGATTTCACTTGTTTTTTATTTTTGGTCGGGGTTGTGTCCCGTAACGCCTCAAAAAAGTGCTCTTGTTCATAGAAGCATTCATCACAGGGTACCAATGATCCCTCACTTAGCTGCTGAGTGAAGGCTCTTCACCATTTCGGAAAACATTTCCCCTACTTTTCCTTCTGTCCCTGTGGTAGGTTGAAACAAATGACCATCTTTTTTCCACCACCGGTTACTAATACTCATTTTGCAAAACTATTTGAAGTACTTTATTAATATTTTAAAGCAATATAGGCCAGCATATTTCTAAAAGGTGATTTTCAAACTTTTTAAAAAAACAATTGTTTTTTTCAAAATCGTACGTGGAAATCTCAATATATAAACGGGATCAAAGTAATTTTGCTCTGATGGAAGGTGACGGGGAGTGGTGGGTGGGAGCAGGTCTAGGCTGCCTGCCACTCCCCCAGCCCAGGGCCCCCTAAGAGGCCGCAGGAAGCATCTGAAACTCTCTCTCCAAGGCGGTAACTTCTGAGTCTCATTCCCACCAACGACTTGGGAGCTGGCCATGTAGCCAGGTTCAGATGTCCACAGAAAGTTGCTATTTTATTTGTACAAGGTGACACTTGGCTCTGTTTTTCCAGGAAGGCTGATTAGTTCATGTTGATGTATTCGCACTAGCATTATGTTAATGTTATTGATATTGTCAAGGATTTTGAGCTATCTTACATTAGCAATTTCCCTCAAGAATGACAAGAGAAAGAATGAGTTGGCTCGGTCACCCCCAAGTTTAAAGGTAGGACTAATCATACTCCTTTCAAAATGTCATGTTGACCCAACCAACTTCCCTGGACATGCTTCAAAATTATAACAGCAAACAGTTTATGTGTGTCCCCACAAAAAACACTTCAAAGCAAGTATTTCATCCTCCCTTTACAGTTTTAAAAACTGAGACTCAGAGAAGTAACTCTGTTGAGGTCACACAGCCTGAAAATGGCAATGCTGGGATCCCAAGTCAGTCTAGCTCCAAGGCATATGCTCTTTCTAGATTTCACACCAAGGAGGGACGTGTTGCCCTTTTGGAGGAGCATGTCATAAAACCCAGATTTACCTCTTACTTGCCAAGTTACTTAACCTCTGGAAGCCTCAGTTTCCTTACCTGTAAAACCGGGACAACAAAAGACCCTATCACGTGGGCCACAGTGAAAACTAAATGAGTTAACACGTACATAGTGCTTAGAAAAGTCCCTGGAATAATGTAAGGTGTGCAGTACATATTTTTAACCAGGATTACTATTTATTAATAAATTTGAATTATAAGCCCGGCTTTCCACGGTAGTTCTGCACTACTCCTCATTTTATCCAGAGTCATATTTGGAGAAATCTTAGCTTCTGCAAAGGATCAGGACACGTTGTGAACTGAGACAAGTTACCTCTGAGACTCTCTCTGTGTACACTTAAGACCTGTGCATTCCTACCGAGTTAGTTTCATGCTTAGAAAATACCAAGAGGTCACTTAGCTCATCTTCAAGCTGTGGCCAGGTCCCTTCTGAAATTATCTACCTCAGTTGGAAATACCTCCAGAGAAAAAGGTTTTATAGCTTCCCGTGGTAACTGATTTAAATCTCAGACGTGGACAGACCCAAAGCCATGAGCACCATGCCTCATGCTTCACTTGGGGCTCAAGGTCAGGGATACCTAAAATCTTCCTACAGAGACCCGGGCCATGTTACAAAGGGGCTTCTTGAACTTCAGCTGGTACCCTTCCTTCTAAATCAACGCCTAATCCAGGTTTCCTTCCATCTGTCCTTGGAATTAATGAATATTTCAATTTAAAAACCGTATCATCTGTTTATGGAACATCTGTTATGTTCCTTTCAGAACTGCAGAGCTTGGTAAGGAAGTGATTTACTGCACGCTGAGCCCTGTTAATGGAGCAAACTGGGGGTTGGGAGGTGAGTATTTAACTGGTAAGAGTGAGGTGTTAAGAAAACCTTCCGACTGAAAATAAAGAGAAACAAATTCTACATAAGGCTTCTCCACTGACTATTTATCTGGCCTTAGGCAGACCCATAAAAAGGGGATGATGATAACTACCCTGTTTATTTTACGGGCATGTTACGACATTCAAGTGAGATCATGTTAAGTAGAGCGTATCAGTGATTACAGGATACTGTGTAACAGGTGGTCCCCCGGGGGAAGCTCTTGGCTATCACCAGGCAAAGTCTCCGACCCTCAATCTCAATGGCATGACTACAAGCATCCCAACTTTCTGAGCTCTTTTCACCTTTGCAGAAGGGGGTTTGCTCTGAGATGTGCTCCTTCTGGTGTCCCTTGAACTGAGTGCCCAGCTTACAGAGACAGAGGGATGGAACGGAGCCAAGTAAGGGCAGAACCTGATCCAGGAATTCCCAATTGCACAAAGCCTATTTCCTCCTTAAACCTGGGGCCATAGCTGCACGACGCAGCCAGCTTTCCTGGCTGCTTCCACAAGCACTGGCCCTAAGGAAGGTGTGTGAGTGGGTCTAGGGTGGAGCAAGGCTGTCTATTTTACAGGCGCCCCTGGCCGGCGCTCTGAGGCAGGGTGTGCGCTCCACAGCGGTCCTTCTGGAATATTTGACTCCTGCCACCCTCTTCATTCTGGCACGAGAGCAGCGCTGCTTTTCCTTCTCTTCAGAAGCATCACCATATTGTCAACCATTCTTTGCTGGACCCCAGGTGAGACCCATAAAACCCCCATCTTGCACCCCCTTCACACCTCGTGGAGATCCAGGGTGTCTTCACATCACCCTGGGACTCTGCCATGCGGCCTCCCTTTCTCCAGGGGAAGCAGGCCTCTCTCCTGTGTCACTGGGCCCAAGCTTCTCCCCCTTTCTCCCAGCTCCTCTCCCCTCCTCCTTCCCCCTCACACCCTCCCCTAGTTCACTGTAATCTACAGACCTGCACCCCTCCCCCACCCCAATTCGGGACCCTCACCATCAACCCTAAACTTAGGATTCCTGTCATCATGATCACTGTCATTTAAAAATCATCCGGAAGTCAGATACTGTGTGCAACTACGTAAAACAAGTAACAATATTATTTTCCTTTAAAAAAATAAGGAAGCTCAAGAATGAGAGTAGAGAGAAAAGCCTTAATAGATAATAACAGACAAAGTATATCAAAGGCTTACTATGTGCCCAGCATCAAATAACAGTTTAAAAGGATTATATCCTTTAATCCTCCACGCAGACCAATGAGTTAAGTGTTACTCTTATTAGCTCCAGTTAACAAATGATGACACTGAAGCTTTGGGGACGTTCTATCACTCTATGTCACACACTTAATAAGTGGTAGAACCAGGATATAAATAGTATATTGCACTGTCTCTGTGAAATGATTAAGCAATGGCCTTCTACTCCTCACTGGCCGTTTAGTATATGCATGAGAAAACAGTGGCTCTGAATTAGTACAGATGTATGATAAAGCAAGATAAAGGGCTTATAATCCCAAAGGGAAAATGAAATTAAAGCTTTTCCTTCGGATCAAGGAAAAACTAAGGTTTCGTTAAATAGCAATTAATAATAGTCAAATTAGCGGCCAGTAAGTATGTTAGCATTTCTTTATATCTTGTTCTCCACTGTATTTGCCTCAAATAAGCTTTAAAATATTTAAGGTTTGCTGATGATTTATGTCATTTTAGTAGAAGCATGCAATAGGCTGGACCATATGTATAGGTAATAAAAAGAGCTCTTTTATTCAAGCCTGCTACTGCTCTTGGTAAGGAGTCAAAGCTCTAAGGAAATAACAAATATGACATGATGGCTTTGCCATCCTGATGTGTCTAAGATCTCTGCACCCATCTAAGATACACTGAGTAAGTATTCCTTATGGATAACAACGTCACACATTTCTAAATGCTTGGAGGAGCCCAGGCCTGGGAGTGCCAGGACCTTATCTCCTCCAGAAGATGCCTGCCTCCCCCATGCCTTCTCTGGCTTCCAGACTTCCTGGGACTTTATCCACAACCCTATTCTATAAGCCTGCCCCTAGTTAATGGGTGCTTTCAGGCGGTGACATAGTGGCAATCACATTAGCATGCTTTTCAATACATCTTTTAAAACAGGCCATAGCTCTTGGAGTAGAAATGTCTTTAGAAGAATCCCCACAACCACCCTCTCGGAAATTGATTTCACTAAATTTGGAGAGAAAATACAAGTGTAATATTTTTTTAATGTCTATTTTTAAACACACATACCTTTTAACTTTAACTGTAAACAATGAAATGATGAGAATTCCTTCATTAGAAACATGAGAGACTGGCATTGATAAAAATGCTTCCATTAATATCATGGATTAACGGCCAGCAGGAGTCCTTAGGGTCCTCCTTCCCTTGTGTTCACCCTTACAGACTGGAAATGAACAATATCATTAATAGGCCTCATTTGCAGGCTGGCAGCCGGGTGCCCCACCAAAAGGATGAGTGCTGATTAGTTCATTTGAAGGGGAGGATGTTTATTGCTCACAGTTGGGAAGCTTGACCATCAAAGCAGTCCACTGCTCTTTCAAAGAAAGGAAGGGTACATTCATGTTGCTTTTCTCTTCAAAGCCCATCCTTCAAATGAGGGCTGTAGAGGAGGAAATGCATGCTTTTATCCAAATGATAATTGCCGTCAAACAACCTAGTATGAAATCAGTTCCACTGTACATGGAAACATCAGACTCTGTCACTTTCATTTATTTCCCTAGACTCACTACTCATGGCTTTCCTTTTTTCCAAGGAAAAGTTAGTAATGCCTTTATTCTCATTCAAATTAATTTAACACATATTTACTGAGTGCCTTCTATGGGCCATAGCAGGCCAGCAGGATACAAAGGTAAATAAGGCATTGTTTCAATCTTCAAAATCTCACACTAGAGTGAGAGATTTAGAGAAGAGTTGCCTTAACAAAGGTAGCTAAAACATACAGAGAAAGGACAAAGAAGCAAGTGACTAACGCTACTTGGGTGAGTCAAGGAAGGCTTCAGAGCAGAGAAGATGTCTCAGCCAATCACTGATGGGCACTTTGTATAGTTTCCAAAAAGAAGGGCATTCCTGCAGCAGTGGCTACAGGCACCAATGCCCAGAGAGGCCCGCTGTAACTAGTCCAGTGTGCAATGTGTGCAGGAAAAGCAGAAAGAGGATGGAGAGGTTGGCAAGGCAAAGTAATGAGAGGGCATAGTAAGGAGTTAATATTCGATCTTTCAAGCAATGGTCAGCCGCAAACTGATTTGAGTTTTAGAAAAATCAGTGCTGAGCAATATGGAGAGTAGACTGGAGAAGGATGGTAGAAAGCCAGTTAGAAACCTACCAGAAACCTGTAGTAGAAACCTACTACAATAGTCCAGTCACGTGGGGCTGAGGGTGGGAACCAGGGCAGGAGTGAAGGGGTGGAGAAGAAAGGTCAAATATTCTTAAGGCAGAATAAAGAGGAGAGCATCAGGGGTGAGGATCCAGTTTTAAGCTTGGGTTCTTTGAGAAAGGGGATCTAGAACCCAGCAGGAGAACAGTTTTAGGGAAAAGGCAATGAGTTCAGCCTTTCCCAGAACATCAACAGGTGAGGTAGAAGAAATACTCTTCATTCATTAAACTATCACCAGGTACTATTTATGCTTCTATGTGTTTTAGAGCACTAATTTTAAAACCTTAAAAAATACTTCCGGGCTTCCCTGGTGGCGCAGTGGTTGAGAGTCCGCCTGCCGATGCAGGGGACACAGGTTCGTGCCCCGGTCCGGGAGGATCCCACATGCCGCGGAGCGGCTGGGTCCGTGAGCCATGGCCGCTGAGCCTGCGCGTCGGGAGCCTGTGCTCTGCAACGGGAGAGGCCACAACAGCGAGAGGCCCGCGTACCGCAAAAAAAAAACCCAAAAAACAAAACAAAAAATACTTCCAGTGTTTCAAACTGAGAAAGCTTGGTGGGTAATGGGTAAAATCGTTAGCAGACAGAGAGATGAGGTTAGAACATCAGGATTACATTAACGAGACAGGACTCTACTTGCCCAGAGCAAATGCAGGAGATGCAAGCTCTGATCAGACAAGACTCCTGCCAGGAGCAAAGGTGTGACACACTCACTCATGCATGGGGACAAATCAACTTAGACATAATAAAGCCAAAGGATTTGATTAGGAATGTTTGGGATCAGTGACTGGGTTACAATAACAGGAAAGGAAAGCACAAGGACAGAACACTGCCTGATAAAGGGGGCAGTGTATACTTTGGTTTGAATTGATAAAAATAGGTGAGTGAGTCAGGTGATTCTTTCTGGTTTGGTAATAGCGGTAATCGGGCAAGTGAGAAAATAGAAGAGGTTAAATAAAGAGAAGCCAAATAAATAAGAAAGGATGACAGAAGAGGCATAAGGATAACAAAATTGTCAGAGTGAAATACTGGGGTCGTAGATAAGGGCAGCCTCCTATGTATAAAGGCCAATTTTAAACTTAGCAGTGAAAAAGACATTTTAAAGGGCAAGTCAGAGCAGAGGCAGAAATGATGAGCTGCCTGGGTCACAAATACAACAAGAACTCCGGCACAGGCTTGAGAGTTTTCTAGCCCAGGAATGAAATCAAGACACTAAGTGCTGTCTGCTGCAGTAATGAGCATTCCTGTAATAGGACCATTGCTGTGAAAGAACACTAGACTACTTTGGATTTAATTCCCAATAGGCTCATATTCGAGGTAAAAATACAGAAGGAAACGGAGAAAAATGGAAAAACTTGCATTTACTGAACAAAAAGAATTGTTTCCTTCACTGCTGGTAAATAACGCACAGGGGGAATAATTTAGTAGGCAAAATTGCCAAATCAGTGATTCTAGAATCCCTAATGTACCTATTATAGAGACCACTGTGGGCAGGTAATTCAAGTATACAGGCCCAGCTGTCTCTCTCCTATGTTACCAGTTTATGAGGTCAAGTTGTAATAGACACAATTCTATGGAATGAGAATTTTCCAAAGGATTTAATTCTGCAAGTTAATTGCATGTAGTATTCACCTCTGAGTTTATTTTAAACATGTCTTTGCATATATACACGAATGCCTCAGTCCATGAATATATGTATGAGACTACATGGAGACTCACAGTCATACAAGAAACAACATAAAGCAATGGAGGTTATTCTTATCAAGGAACAATAATGAGCTACAAGTTTGGGGTGGTGGCTTTTAATTGCTAAAGAAATTATGAACATTTCCTAATGTTAATCTGCTGGGAAATGACTAGAAAACAATGTAGGAAGAAAATCTGTCCTAGACAAGAGCAGGAAAGGAACAGGATCATTAGACAATGACAGGGAGGGCTGCCCTGTTAATGAGGCGGATGTAAAATTTTTCCTAGCTGACTGGCCGGCATTTTTCTTGCCAGTGATGTTATCATTCACCTTGTAAAGTGAAGTCATTTTACAACATCAGGGCGTAGTATCAACTCTGAAAGACCTTAAGATTTTTCATATATTACTGAGAAATCTGTTTAAATTGAAACCTGCTGAACTCCTAACTATGCGCCAGACAAGAGTCCCCAAGCCCTAACTGGTCATTTGGGCTGCCAGAGGCGCGTTCAAGGGTAGAAGTCATGTCAGCCTCTGGTCTTCCAGTACCTGACCAACAACAGTACTGTTAACTGTGCACAGACAAGCCCAGTGAATCTTTTTTAATTGGCTGGTCATTCGTCTACTTTTTTCTAACTATCTAAAATATTTTAAAAACCATTTTAAAATTTAAAAGAATGGCCAGCTAAAATACCAATGGCCAGGTAAAAGACCCATTTAAATTTGAAATTCAGAGAGCAATGAATAATTTTTTAATATAAGTATATCCCAAACACTGCATGGGCTATACTTCCGCTAACAAAAAAGCATTTGCTGCCTTTCTGAAATTCAAGTTTAACTGAGCACCCTGTATTTTATTTGCAAAATCTGGCATAGCTGAGCTCCCCAGGATATGAGAGAAATGCTCAGAGTCGGGGTGGGAGGCAAAAAGGAACCCAAACTGAAGATCTATCTGAGTGATTGGCATATCGTCCACGCTTCCCATGTGTTTGTTCCTTCTTTTCTTGCCCCTCTGCTAGGCCTGAAAGAAATACCAAGACGATTATGTTCCTGTCCTCAGTGTGCATACTACTAACAAAACAAATACAGTCATATAATGAAATATGACATGTGCTAGGGCCAAAGAGGAGGCTGGGAGCAACCTCCCATAGAAAGAAAGATCAAGTCTAGTTAAACATGCATCCTTATCTAATAAGCAAACATCGCTTTAAAAACTTCTAACACAAAGACATGAGATGAAGCAGGGCACTACCTGGGGTGTTTTCAGTATCCTTCACATTCCTCAATATACATTTTGAGGCTTACCCTTCATTCCCTAAATTATTTTCTACAGGTATTAGCTCAGCTTCATGCCTTTGGACTCAGTTATGTTGGGCTCAAATCTCAAGTCTCAACTAGGATTTCAGGAAGTACGTCCATATAGGTGGCCACAGTTAACTGGCATACAAAGCAACCAGACCACAGAAACTGGGGAGCCATTCCAGCAGCGCAAAGACACCTTCATTACTTCTGGGGAGCATCTTGGGGTAAACATCCTCCTTTCACAAATGCCAAGTTCAAGGCTTATATTTCCCAATTCTGCAAATCACATTTACAAAGGCTAAGTAGGCAAAATAATTAAACACACACATGTTCAAAACACAGATTTTATTTTTTAAGTATGTACAGGACTGAAGTTTTCTATAATCTTCACAGGCCTAGTTATTTTTGTCAAAATAAGATCATCAGTGATTCCTCTACTCTTGCCCCTATGCCACTTCCAACATGGAGATTAATTTCAAGTGCTTTGTTATTAGTCCCCTCATTGAGATGAGGCATATTTTTATTTATTTATTTATTTTTATTTTATTTTTTTTATCTTTTTTTGCGGTACGCGGGCTTCTCACTGCTGTGGCCTCTCCCGTTGCGGAGCAACAGGCTCCGGATGCGCAGGCCCAGCAGACATGGCTCACAGGCGCAGGCGCTCCGTGGCATGTGGGATCCTCCTGGACCGGGGCACGAACCCGTGTCCCCTGCACCGGCAGGCGGACTCCCAACCACTGCGCCACCAGGGAAGCCCAGCATGGGCTTTTAAAAAGTAGCTTTAGCCACGTTGTTTTAAACTTTTTTTTTCTAAAAATAAAAATGATGCCCACTATAGAAAAAGGTTTTAAATGAATAAATGAATTACCCAGAGAAAAACCCAAACGTCTAGAATGTTTGCTGATAACATCTTCATATTTCTTATTAGTTTTTATATATATACAACTTACATAATATATAATTACTTATAATCTTATTCTATATAAAATTTTGTACATGCGCTACTGAACATACGTTAGACATATGATTTTATACTGAAAGGATGTTCCATGATTCATCACTTGTCTATATTTTAGTAAGTGTTTCTGATCAAGACTTCCTGTGTTGGATCCCAACACCTCCAATTAACCTTGTGTGGCCATCAGCACTCCCTGCCTTGGTTTCCTCTGGTTGTTGTTATGAGACATAAACGAGTTAATAATAAGTATAGCACTTATATACTGCCTGACACATTATGACTTCTAAATAATGTTAGCTATTAGTATTTTTGTAATTATGATAAAATTATTTTGTATGTCTTTTGAAGGCGAGAAGCTAGAAAAATCAGAACAGAAGAGTGTAGATAAAAGAGAAAAATTCCAGTAAGACTGAGAGGAATTTCTTTGATACTACCAGAAATGAAATTTTGTATAGATCTCCAATGCTTGGCACATAATGGATACCCAACTGATACTGCTGAATGAGTTAATCAATAAATCATGGACCAATGGCTTTTCGCTTAGGGGCACAGGTCATATTTTCATTTGTTTCCATGTATAAGATGTGTCTCTGGAAACTAAAAAGTAAAATATAGAAAGTCACCAGCTTCTTATGTCCTTGAAATCAAAGATTCAGTCTGTAGAACCACTTGATATTTATAATAGAATAAAGGTTGTTAAGGTTGTTGAAATATTACATAACTTTGTATTTGGGAAGAGATTCATTAATCAGACTGAAAAAGCTTTTAATTGAAATTGTCCAAAAAATTCCTTATAAAACCCTTACAAGTAATAGTGGAGAGAGGGGCAAAATACCAAGTAATAGTGGAGAAAGGGGCAAAATCTCCTAAACCAATTTCTGAAATGTGAGCTACTATTTCTGAATTAATAACAAAACATTTAAATATAAAAAAAGATTCCATTTACAATAGTATCAAAAAGAATAAAATACTTAGGAATAAACCTAATCAAGGAGACAAAAGACTTGTACACTAACAACTAAGAAACGTTGCTGAAACAAATTAAAGACATAAATAAGTAGAAAAATATCCCATTTAATGCATTAGAAGACTTAATATTGTTAAGATGACAATGCTACCTGAAGTAATCTTCAGATTTAATGTAATTCCTATCAAAATCCCAGTGGTATTTTTTGCAGAAATAGGAAAATCCATCTGAAAATTTGTATGGAATTTTAAGTGACTCCAAATAACGAAAACAATCTTGAAAAAGAAGAATAAAATTGTAGGTCTCATATTTTCTAATTTCGAAATGTATTACAAAACTATAGTAACCAAAATAGTGTGGTACTGGTATAATGACAGACATGGAAACTAATGGTATAGAAATAGCCCAGAGTGAAAGGCAACTTACAAAACAGGAGAAAATATTTGCAAAGCATATTTCTGATAAAGGGCTAGTATCCATAATATATAAAGAACTCCTACAACTCAGCAACAACAACATAAAAACAACCTATTTTAAAAGTGGGCAAAGGACTTGAATAGACATTTCTACAAAGAAGGTAAACAAATGGTCAATAAGCACATGAAAAGATACTCCATATCACTAATCATTAAGCAAGTGTGAATCAAAACCACAATGAAACACCACCTCATGTCCATTAGGATGGCTACTATCAAAAACGCCCCAAAATACCAAGTGTTAAGGATGTAGAGAAACTGGAACTCTTATGCACTGTTGGAAATATAAAATGGTATAGCCTCTATGGAAAACAGTACCGTGGTTCCTCAAAAAATTAAAAATAGAATTATCATATAATCCAGCAATTCCACTTCTGGGTATATGTCCAAAAGAATTGAAAGTTAGATTTTGAAGAGATATGTGTACACTCATGTTCATAGCAGCTTTACTTACAATAGCCAAAAGATGGAAGTAACCCACGTATCTATCAATAGATGAATGAAAAAACAAAATGTGGTATATACACGGAATGGATATTATTGAGTCTTAAAGAAAGAAGGAAATTCTGACACTAACTAGGACACGGATGAACCCTGAAGACATTATGCTAAATGAAATAAGCCCGTTACGAATTCCCTGGTAATCCAGTGGTTAGGACTCCATGCTTCCACTGCCGGGGGCCCGGGGTCGATCCCTGGTCAGGGAACTAAGATCCCATAAGCAGCACGGCGTGGCCAAAAAAAAAAAAAAGAAATAAACCAGTCACAAAAAGACAAATAATGTATGATTTAACTTACATGAAAGGACTGGAAAGGGAGAAGGGAATGGGGAGTTATTGTTTAATTTAATTGTTTCAGTTCTGCAAGATGAAAACAGTTCTGGAGACTGGCTGCAGAACAATGTTAATGTACTTAACACTACCAAACTGTACACTAAAAAAAGGTTCAGACGACAAAATTTATGTTATATTGTGGTATATTTTACCACAGTTGAAAAGAAATACACGATAAAAATGTTTAAGGATAAATACAGAAATATTTCATGATATATTCTTTCTGGCTTTAAATTTTAGGTTACACTTCTCTCTTTTAAATCATTGGGTATGTATTAAGTTCTGTCTTCCCAACAAAACCATAATTTCCGTGGGATCCTGGGCTGGGTCCCACGATTTGGGCCCACAGTAGACTAACAATAAATCTTTGATAGTTGGTGCTAAAAAAAATTAACATAATAATGTTTGGTTAATCTTCTGTTGAGCCTCAAACATTAAAAGCCTCTACACTAGCTGAGAGTAATCAGCAGACAAAGGAGAATTTCCATCCTGCAGGAACGTCTATTTTAAAAGACAAAAGCCTGAACAAGAGGAACGCTATTTAATTCTCTTAAGGAAGTGCCCAGAGTACTGCTGGCACTTTAAATAACTCCTTACCTTCCAGGTCTTCAAGGGGGGAATGACTGGTATTGGTACTCTACTCCTCCCCCATACAAACTGTCTGCTTTCATCAGCTGGACTATTCACTGTTGTCCAAATCTGCAACACACATTTTGCTTCTGAACCTTTGTTCACACTGTTTACTTCTCCTGCTTAGTGTCCTCTTGCCTCAACCCAGCAATGCTCACGTCTCACTCCCTGCAGGAGGGACTCCCCATGATAAGCAGTTTGGAGTCTGCTATCTTTGGTGATTGCTACCATCTTTAATTCTCACTTGCTAGGATTTTTAAAAGTCTATTATTTATACAATCCTCTTTTCTCAACAAGATCTAGTCACCAGTTCTTGAACTGTCTGTCTGACTGTCTCCTTGACATTTCCACTTGAGTATCTCAAAGTTACCCCCATATCAATACACCCCAAATTGAACTCAAGACCTTATCCCACACCCAGCGCCTCTTCCAGTTTTCTTGGTCTTGATGAATGGTCCCTGTGACACAAGCCAGAAATCTACAAGTCATCTTCATCACCTACTTTTCTCTCATCTTCAATATGGACCTATCTTAGAATAACGTTGTTGTTATCTCATACCTACCTTTGCATTTACCAGGTTTTTGCTGTCTCCACCACCAACCTAGGACTGCATTGTTTTAATAGGTTTTCTTATTATTTAAGTATGGTAAAGCCAACACATTGGGAGATGACTGACATTGAAGAGACTAGACGGTTTCTTCTACTCAAAGTTCCCAAGAGAGGGAGTAGGTGTCACACCACAGGGGGCAGAGGATGGGGGCATGGGGGGGGCACACAGGGAATCATGGGGCTCAGCCCTGAGGCAGAAGGAGAGGGAGGAACTGTGGGCAAGAGCCTTTACTCTGGTTTCCATAGGAAGGAACAGATGAGGCGGGATCGGCTAGTTCAGGATTGGCTCGTAACTTCAGCAGGTTCTGGGGCACTGGGGCTGTGCCTGGGTGTCTGGCATCTGGCCTTGGGGTGATTAGGACAGGCGGACAGTGGGCCACAGAGTGAGAGCCCAAGAAAGGAGGTGGTTGGTGTGTGGAATTAATCAGCTGCTCCCGAAGGGGAACTGACCAGTCTCCAGCCAAGGCCTCCAAACAGGGTCAAGACAGCACTTAGACTACATTACAAGCGCATCACCCTGGACCCTTCACTGCAACAGCCTTGTAAAGGCCTCCCATCACTCTCTCATCTCTAAGTTCCTCTCCACCCTCCCCTAAAACCCTTTGGAGATTTCCTATTGCCTCAGAATAAAGACAAGTCTCTAACACGGTTTATGAACCCCTGAATACTCTGGTATTCTCACTTCCCCAGGCACAGTTTCACCTTGCTTCCCCTCATTGTATACTTAGTTCTTATCTACCTGTATATATACCTTGTCATTTGCTCCACAAAAAGGTGCTTTCCTGCTGAGAAGACATCAGTTGTGAGAATTTTAATGAACATCTTAAATCAATTCCAGTTCTATGATTTATTTTTACTTGGCAAATCAAATAATGTTATTTAACAGTAATTAATCAGATGCTGCTATCCATTATACATACTTATCTGCATCATTATACAAACCCCAAAGGCAAAATGGCTGGGTTTATTTCCATAGAACGAGTAGGTTTCACGTAAACATCTTACATTTGATTACTGAACCTTGCAATGAAAATGTCTGTTCAGAAAATCCTTGTTTCTAGGAACTTACGAGCTAACCAAGGCACAAATTTTGCTTGAGGACGTGTCTGACAATTCCATCGGACTCCTAAACAGCCTCAGGATCCAACGGCAGCATGTTAAAAACTCACTTCAAGATGAAATTTCTCCTACAGCATTTAAACTGCGGGAAGAGGATCTGAGAATGTGCTTTAATTTCTTTTTTATTGATGCACTATCATCATTTTAAATAAAACATTTATTGAAGAGGCAGCAAGTAAGTTTATTGGATCCTTGGGTTTGTCATAATTTCCCTCACTAACTTGAACATTTTGATTCATTTTACCAGGAGACAGAACCAGTCGATAAGTGATATGATTCGCTTCATACGTGACTTCCAAAGGCCATGATGCTAACATCGTACTAAATCAGTATGAATAGGCTTTGTGGAAAGGCACATGAAGCCTAGTTGAAAACAAAGTTCTTTTGTAAAAAAACGAAGTTCTTTGTAATAACCCTAAATTAGTTTTCTTTATCTCTGAATCTTTGTTCTCCTTTTCCTTCATTCCCTCCTTTCTCTCTCTGTCTCTCCCTCTCTCTCCCCACTCCCCTCCACCCTCTTGTCTCTCCTCCTCTTTCAGCTGGTCTGTCACCAAGTTATTCAATAAGAATTTAGTGAGCATTATCTCTATGCAGACACTATACCAGGCCCTGGGGATAAAACAGTGAACAAGACAGAAACGAGTCCTGTGGTTGGGAAGCTCACAGTCCAGAGGTGTGGCCAACCATTAGAAAATTACAACCTAGCATGGGAGAGGCTATGGCAGGAGAAGTGCAGGGTGCTACGAGAGCACATAGGAAGGAAAAATAACCTCAACCCAGGGGTCACAGAAGGCTTTCTGAAAGAAGTGACATCTAAACTAGAACATCAAAGAATCAGCCAGATGGACATTCTAAATAAATTTCAATTTAAGTAGAAAGAATGCTGATGTAGTTTCTAATTATAAGGATTCTAGAGTCCATTAGCTCTTGCCGTTTGCCCGCCTAGTTTTTCCCAACTCCCATCCAACCTGCACACGTCACATCTCTCCTCCAGGATATCTAGCGGCCCTCAAGATAGCATCTCATCTCACCCTGTGTCACCAGTCCCATCTCATCTCCCTGAGATAAGCCTCCCACCTTTTACAGGCTCTAGTGCACGCTCAGTGCTGGGAACACCGATACCTGCTCCTTCCTGCTAAGGAGGCCTGAGCCTCTTCTTCTATCTGGTCATTTCTTATATGTACAGACAGCTCATCTCGCATTCCAACCTCCTCTGTGAAGCCTTTGCAGGTCACTCCAACCTGTGTTGCTTCCCCTTTTTCTGAACAACTTACTTTCTGTGCCACTTATTTTGAAACCTTTTTTTACCCAACGTCACAATTTGTGTTATTTTCATTTCCCTAATTATATTACAAATTCTTTTAGATCTTAAAAATCCTTTTATTACCTCTCCTCCTTACCACCCTCTCTGTAATAGTGTTAAACCCAGACTACCTCCTTAATTGAAGGTAAATGAAGACATACCTAGTTCCTAAAAGACATGTGAGCTTGCTCTAGACAAACAGAATTACAAGAAACAAAATAGCCCTACTGGGCTTCCCTGGTGGCGCAGTGGTTGAGAGTCCGCCTGCCGATGCAGGGGACACGGGTTCGTGCCCCGGTCCAGGAAGATCCCACATGCCGCTGAGCAGCTGGGCCCGTGAGCCATGGCAGCTGAGCCTGCGCGTCCGGAGCCTGTGCTCGGCAACGGGAGGGGCCACAGCAGTGAGAGGCCCGCGTACCGCAAAAAAATAAATAAATAAAATAGCCCTATTTACAATCCCTGTGCCAACATTCACCAGGTGCCCTTTGCCTTCAAATGGTGGAGGATGGTGCTCTGGACCCATCTTAGCGCTGCCAGCCCTGCCCCAGCATGAATGGGCCACTATCACCACTCAACAGTGTCTGATTCTTGCCCTGCTCGGGGGCCCAGAGAGTCAGGGCACCAGACCCCTTCCTCACCCTGTTCATCTCTGTCCCTCAGTGTTCAGGGGGGTGGCAATGCTGATAGCTTGAGCCCCTTAGAAAAGGATGGAAAACGGTCTTCAGCTAAGAAGTTACCAAATGTCCATTAAAACTCTAGCTGTTCTGACTGCAAACAAACAACAACAATCTATCTCTCTTCTTTATTTCCAAGGATCAGTTACCTCTTGGCGAGCAGACGTTGTCTAGTGCAGAAAGCACTGGACTAAAAGCCCCGCATTCCAAGCTCAATTCCGGCTCTGCTGGCTCTGCCAGTCTTCAGCTTAATAACTCTGACCTAGCCTCCTAACACCTCTGTGTCACAATTTTCTCATCCACAAGATGAAGGAGTTGCGTCCAGATAATATTTAAAGTCCCTTTTCAGTCTCTCCTTTACGGAGATACCTTCTATAACCCCGGGCACGTCTAGACAAGCAGAGCGGTAACTGGTTAAAGAAGGAAGCACTGGTCAGTGTAAGGGGGATATGAGACTGAAGAGGAGATGAATTGTATTACAAATCCCACAGATGAAAATGAATCTGGAAAACTACTGTGACCGGAGGTATCAGCTCATCCTTTGAACACATTATCTCTCTAGGACGTTAGCTGATAACTCTGGCCAATCAGCAAGCAGTTTAAACTGTAGTTCTGCCATCCAGCCCTCCCTGTGAACACAGATCTGGGTTCCTGAGAGGTGACTGCACAGTTTTCAAGATCTTGGAACAGTTGTGGATTCACAGTCAGGACAGCCCTCTGTCAGGCGATGAAACTGTGTTGTAAGACTCAGTAAAATATCACCCTATTGGATTTGCAGGTGGCAAAGTTTTTATGTTGTTTCTTGTTGTTGTTGTTTGTTTGATTTCTTTTTTATTGAGGTATAATGGACATATAACATTATATTAATGTCAGGTGTACAATATGATGACTCGATATTTGCATATGTTGTGAAATGATCACCATGATAAATCAAGTTCACACCTATCACCCTACATGCTGTTTTTGTTTCAACACTTCATAAGAATGGATTTCAACTTTGTATCTTGAAATCACAGATCTTGACGCAATCTTAGCCTGAGATGGGAAAGGGGTGCAACAGAAACAAAACATTTTCAGTGACACCAAAGGGTATTCTCAGGAATACCTAGAGGTGCCTCTTGGATGCCTAGGACATCAGGAACATTGCTGCAAGAGTTACTGAATAGAGTTAACAAAGAAATGCAGAGCACGTTTTCTTAAAAGCACATCTTTCTGAAATAAAAATATGTAAATATATTTATTTACTATTTTCAGATAGGACCAGCCAGCAAATAATGTCCCTCCCTCCCTCTCTCCTTCCTTCCTTCATTCCTCCCTCCCTTCTTTCCTTTTTTTCTTTCTTCTCTTTTTAATTAATGAGAAAAGGAAAATGTGACCTCTCTCCTAATGCTGTCTCTCCTTTTGGGCTTCTCAGCTCTTTCATTTCTCTCCCTGACTTCTTTAACATCTCTGAGCCTTGACTTATTCAGCCATTAACAATGTAGGTAAGGTATCTAGCATGATACCTGGAATCTTTTAGTGATTTATTTATTCATATTGACCTCATGCCAATTGCGATTTGAGGGAATACTTGGCCGATAGTAAGTGCTGAAGAAATGTGAGTTTCCTTCCCCTCCTTCCTCTATTTAAATTACCCCTAGTTTTCTTGAGAGGGAAGGATAAACTGAAAAGCAAGAGGAGTTTGGGAATAAAGGGTATGGAGATAAACTACTAGTAAGTGATACAGCTGTTCCTTTTTAAAAGCTTCCCCATCTGAAAGAACAACACCCTTTCACAAGACACAGGACATCTGGAAACAGGAGGCTGCACATTAAAGGAGGAACATTGGCAAATGCCTCTGTCTCTGACAAAAGAGGACGTTATGGGTAGGGGGATGTTTTCACAGCTAGAACAGCTGTCCATCCAAGAGCTCAGCTGCCCAAAGCCAAAATATAGAGTTTTATTATAATTACAATTGAAATTTATATAGCCTTCTTATACTGCAAACAGCTAACCAAATCTTCATACTGCAGGGCTTCACAGCCATCCTGGAGATTTGTCCAGCTGGGCCATTCTAGACGTGACTATGATGCAATGGAAATCAGAAGATGCAGCTAAAGTGTGCTTGGGCACACCAATTTCACCTCTCTGGATTCAGTTTCTCTATATGTGATATGGGCTAGTTTAAGTTCCCTTTTAGCTCTAAAATCCCTGCCATGGAAAGTGGGTAACGTCACCAAGTGCTCACTAGTACTTGGCTGAGCAGGATCCTGCATCCTCTTTCTTTGTTCTCTGAATTGCAGTCTCTTCATACATTTTTTCTTTCTCGTATTAAGCAAATTATGAAAAGACTGAGCATTCTTCCTTTAATCACAAACCATTTGCATTTTTTAGGTTGAATGTGTCTTTACATAATCATAATTGTAAACCTTATAAAAAACCAACCTATCTGCAGCCACTATGGAAAACAGTATGGAAGTTCCTTTAAAAACTAAAAATAGGGCTTCCCTGGTGGCGCAGTGGTTGAGAATCTGCCTGCTAATGCAGGGGACGCGGGTTCGAGCCCTGGTCCGGGAGGATCCCACATGCCGCGGAGCAGCTAGGCCCGTGAGCCACAACTACTGAGCCTGCGCGTCTGGAGCCTGTGCTCTGCAACAAGAGAGGCTGCGATAGTGAGAGGCCCGCACACTGCGATGATGTGTGGCCCCCGCTTGCCACAACTAGAGAAAGCCCTCGCACAGAAACGAAGACCCAACACAGCAAAAATAAATAAATTAATTAATAAAACTCCTACCCCCAACATCTTCTAAAAAAAAAAAAAACTAAAAATAGAGTTACCATACGATCCTGCAATCCCACTCCTGGGTACATATCTGGAAAAGATGAAAACTCTAATTCAAAAAGATACATGCACCCCAGTATTCATAGCAGCACTATTCACAATAGCCAAGACATGGAAGCAACCTAAATGTCCATTGGCAGATGAATGGATAAAGAAGATGTGGTATATATACATAATGGAATACTACTCAGCCATAAAAAAGAATGAAATAGTGCCATTTGCAGCAACATGGATGGACCTAGAGATTATCATACTAAGTGAAGTATTTTAAGTCAGAAACAGAAAGACAAATATCATATGATACCACTTATACGTGGAATCTAAAATATGATACAAATGAACTTATTTACAGACAGACATAGAAAACAAAGTTATGGTTACCAAAGGGGAAGACAGTGGGGGCAAAGGGGATAAATGAGGAGTTTGGGATTAACATACACACGACTATATATAAAATAGATAAACAACAAGGACCTACTGTATAACACAGGGAGCTATATTCAATATCACGTGATAAACCATAATGGAAAAGAATATGAAAAAGAATATTTATATTTATGTAACTGAATCACTTTGCTGCATACCAGAAACTAACACAACATTGTAAATCAACTATACTTCTATTAAAAAAAACCAAAAAACCCTGTCATGACAGGTCACCTCATTCACAATTCTTACTTCTTCATGACTAACACTCCCTTTCCTCATCACATCATCATGCATTAGAGTCATAATCTCTAAATAGAGGGGATACAATTTCAAATAAAAAATTTAATTGCAATTTAGGGGTATTTAAAGCGTTCCACAAATAGAGCCAGCAACTTTAGCTGAGAAGGGCTGGGTCAAGACTCTGAAAAGGGCTGTCTGTGGAAACACAAGTTCATTCTTCCATTTTTGGACACTTTTTTGTACCTACTTTAGTCACGAAAATTATATCTCCCATTAGCTGTGCCAGGGAATTTTTTTTTCAGAAGTAAATTTGATGCCTTTCCAAAATTGCATATGATTAGCTTTAAATCAGGAAAGAGGCCAAGACTGACTTACTGTGCTGAGTTAGCAGCCCTCCCAAGAAGTTAAACTTGAGGTCAAAGAAAAAGAAATGTCATTTAGAATGAGACCACAGTAGGAAACAACCCTTAATACCTCCTGAGTTTGGGCAGAATTTTTAATCATCCCAAACAATAAGCAAATAAAAACTGCTTATGCACACAAATAAACATAACATACCACTGTATACATTAAAATTAATTTGGATATTTTTTCCAACCCATGTAAATTTATATAAATTTATATAAATGTATAGTGTGATAAAACATATTTTTCTAAATATCAATTATTGATATCAATTTTGAAATATTTCTATTTCAAAATAGAAATAGATTTTGAAATACTTAATGATTTTGAAATATTTACTCGATACATTATTAATGGGAAATCTGGGACAATTCCCATGTATTTCAACTAATGACAAAAGATATAAAATGATTCCATTTATAATTCAAAGCCTGGAGTCACCGCAAGTAAAACAGTTTTGCTGTTAGATACTGCAAATCATTAGTGCTATCAGCATATATGTCTTTGGAGAGTAGACTCACATCCTAACACAAACCAATCTCCATTTACTGCAAACATAAGAGTAAGTAAAACATGGCAGCCTGGCAGAATGCATCTTAACCCTCCCAGGCAACTGCTCTCCTTGTTAAAGTTCCCCTTGATAAATATGAAAAGTAACAGGTGATTAACATGCTATTAGCTCAGAGTTTGTGTCTCATGGGTCAAACGCTGGGGGCTTTTTCTTCTGATTGGCAGCATTTTAGAGTAACCATGAGAGAACTCCTTACATGAATAAGAGAAAAGGGAGATTTTTAAATCTTCCAGTTGCTGTAGAGCTCATATACTTTGAAGATGCTCAAATACTTCTGTAAATACCCCCAAATCTTTCTTACAAGAGGCAAGGTGGTTTTTCTTCTTAAGACATTATCATTACCTGTCAGCCGCCAAGGACACATTTGATATTTGGCTTCAATATCATTTTCAATGAAAATGAGATTTCATTTTTGAAATTTATCTTTTTTTTTCTCCTTACATAATCAAAAGCTCAAGTATCTGAGGGAGCCATTTTAACAATTCTTCTCTTAAGTAATAATTAAAGCCGCTGCTACACAGGAGTGTTATGTCTTTATAAATGTCAGCTCAATTCTAATGAATCAGAGCTTCTCGGAAGTTCTAACACCACATGCATGAATATATACAATTTTGAAATGTCTTTTTGCCATTTATACACTTATAAATCATGAGCCAAAGTTAAAACCCCAATCGAGTGTGTATCTTTCACGAATTCTTGAGCCAACAATTACTGGCATGCATTCTAACACCAGAATTCTTCCCCAGTTACTGACAGTAAACATGACACTGAGGTTGCAGAAAGACTTCAATATCTGAAGTTCAATTACACTTAATTCTATAAGAATATAATTTGAGAATTCATGAATATGATTGGTTGCTGTCACTGGAGTTTTTTTTTTTTTAACATACATACAAGTCTATCTTTTTTTGTTGTTCTAAATAGATATTTAAAACAGAGCGTTATTTTTCTGATTCACAAAATTACTGAAACATGTCTGATCCTATTAGGATTAATAAATAATGACAAATCTTTTCACACTCATTGGATTGACAGGGATAAGGAAGAATATAAAGTGAGAGATGCTGTATGCTAGATATTATACACTGGGAATATAAATATAAATAAGGTACTTGGACCCTTGATGTGCAATCTTGTAAGAACAGACAGATAAACAGATTGTATTAAAATGGAAACGTGCAACGACATAGAAAGCACAGATTAATATTTTATATTAGTTACTCCAGGGGTAACTAATGAAGGAGGGCTTTGTAGGAACTAGCATTTAGCAAGCAGCGATTAGACACCAGGTTCTTTACTTATATCATCTCATGGAATCCTCACAACAATCCTATACATCACCGTCTCCATTTCATGGCTAAGGAAAGGAGACTAAGAAAAATTAAATAGTTTGGCAAGAGCACATCATTGATAAGTGGTAAGACTGGAATTTAAATCTTGTCTGGGTTGCAATCTCCAAATTTTCCAACTGCATGAACGTGTTGCAACAAAATGCAAAGTGAAACCTGAGCAACCTATGTGCAGCCTAAGCTTCATGACCAATACATGGATGCTGCTACCAATTTAAAACAGAAGTCATGGCACTGATGCAAGAGAGGCATGTATGAGATGGGGCCAAGGACAGGAACATTACTACCCACACTACCCAGGCAGGCAGGTAACATGGCAGGCAGGTAAAACAACCTGTTTTCCTATGGACTTCATTCCCATGGCACTTTGTTAAAAGAAATTACTTATTTTTAAATTACAGTGTTCATCTTCATCAACATCGTCACTGTTTGAAGAGATGTTTTCAGGCTATTCCTCCCTTCCCATCTGCTTTTTTGGGGCATGTGTGAAGACAGAAAGTGGCTGGAAGGCTGCGAAGAAATCACATTGGTTATCAAATGTCTCAAACTATGTTACTAAGTCATTAAGACTGACTTAGAAATATTAGGGTTTACCACCTGCTACTGTACACAAGGCACCTTATATAACTGGTCAGATGCTGTTAGTCACTTTCAAGGACATCCCTATCTTCTGGAAATGAAACTACTCTCTAAGCAAGTTGGTTTAAAAAATAGCTTCAAGAGTGTTACATCTGGAATGAAGCAGAGAGAAAATACATCTTTGCACTGTTTGTTCTGAGCCTGTATTCTCATGTCAGAGTCAATATCCCCACTTCATAGGTGAGAAAACTAAGGGCATGAAGAGAAATGACAAGTACGCTTTCAGAGTTTGGGAATGTCAGGTTTGGTTCTTGAATCCAAGCTTGTTGACACACACCACTTAATGCTTTATCTTTATGCTTCAGAAAGATTTTTTTTTCAATTAATAGTATATTTTTGAAGGTTAAAGCATTTACAAATCAACTAGAGGAAGTCAACATTTCACCATTTTTCTACAAGAATATCGTAGATTATGTCATTCTAAGATAGCAAAAGAAAAGCCTGGGGTTCTAATTATCCCGATTACTGAGTACTGATTACTACATACAAACACAGAATAACACAGTCTGCTGATGACATGAACAGAACCAGCTAGAATCTGCTACAGCAGTGTTCCCCAAAGTAGGTTCTGAGGAATGCTAGTTCCATCAAACATTCCCTCATTGTTCCAATAAGTTTGCAAAACTGGAAATATTTTATTCTCTTCATGCAGATTCCTAGTGCACTCTGGCATATAAAGGTTTGATAAGTCTTACAATGTAAAAGAACCTGTTTAATGTTATTTAATTCAGAGTGCTTCAAAATAATGAAAGCAAAACAACAGAAGTGGTTGAATATCAGTGACTGAGATCCCAGAAAGTTTTAGAACATTTCTAGATTCAACTCCAACAGATTAGTTATATCAAAAGTCAAATCAAACATGAATTTTATAAGGTTTCCATTTAGTATCATTTTTCACATAAAAATAATGCCTACTCTGAGCCAGGTGTTCTCCTAGGCCAGGGGTAGCAAGAAAGCTGAAACCAGTGTGTCAATCACAATGAATTTGTAGTAAGCGGCTGACCAAAGCATGGTGTTCAAAAATACCACGTGGCTATGCCTAGATTCCGAGAGAAAAAGTACCATGATTGACTTGTACTGTCTGCCACAGATGCAGAATTGAAGCGTGGAGGCATGTGGCCATATATTTTCAATCCATGAACTAGGCAGACATAAATGAATAAAATGTGGCTCCTGACTTCAAGCAGCTCATTTGGGGTGGGGAGAGGTGAGGCATATCATCATCTAATTTCAACACAGTGAGACAAGAATAAGAATAGGAGACTGTGACAGAAAGAGGAGCGCAGGAGTGATTGGCTAGCTTCAAAGATTAAAGGCTGGACTTCCCTGGTGGCGCAGTGGTTGGAAGTCCACCTGCCGATGCAGGGGACGCGGGTTCGTGCCCCGGTCCGGGAAGATCCCACATGCCGTGGAGCGGCTGGGCCCGTGAGCCATGGCCGCTGGGCCTGCGCGTCCGGAGCCTGTGCTCCGCAACGGGGGAGGCCACAGCAGTGAGAGGCCCGCGTACCGAAAAAAAAAAAAAAAAGATTAAAGGCTACCTGATCTGAGTCTTGAAGGATGCGTGCAAGTTCATCAAGCGTGCAGAGAGGATGGAGCGTCAAAGCTGACGCTGCAGGTAGAGGCAATAAGAATGCAGAGCATGGAAGTGTGGAATCGCACAGCACATTCACGGGGCTCTCGGTAACTCAGCTTGGCTGGAGCACAGGGATTAGGGAAGGTACACTTTACACCTTTCTTTTGATCGTATTTTCCAGGGCAACCCTAGCATGGGCAACACATTTCTGATGTGTTTTTGTTTGTTTGAGGTTTTTTAAAATGTATTTTTCCACTGTCAGTACTGTGAAGTTATTCAGCCTAGTAAAGGAAAGAATGTTCTGTTTAATTAACCAATATGGTTAGGAGAGGATTACTATATATACAAGAGATATTTTTTATTCTAATTTTCAAGGTGGTCCACATGCTCTTAACTACAACAAAGCTCCACAGATTTTAGAATACCTACGGCACCCTTACTGCTGCTTTGTGATAATTTACCCTCACTGCCATGGTAAGTTTTATGACTCTGAGTTTTGTATGTTTAAGAAGTTAAGATGGGGCTTCCCTGGTGGCGCAGTGGTTGAGAGTCCGCCTGCCGATGCAGGGGATTCGGGTTCGTGCCCCGGTCCGGGAAGATCCCACATGCCGCGGAGCGGCTGGGCCCGTGAGCCATGGCCGCTGAGCCTGCGCGTCCGGAGCCTGTGCTCCACAACGGGAGAGGCCACAGCAGTGAGAGGCCCGCGTACCGCAAAAAAAAAAAAAAGAAGTTAAGATGAATATGAATCGACTTTATATTATGTCCCAGAACCACTCTTAAAAATCTAAATCACTCAAATTGACTTTTTCTCCTTGGCATTTTCGTCTCTTCTTCAGATTGCAACCATTACCGGCTTTCCCATGGACAGAATACGAGATAACAAAGTCTATTGTTCTCTTCGGAAACATTTCATTTTCTTACAGAGAAAGGTGAAGGTAAAATGAAACGGTCAAGAGCCCGATTTTGAAAGTGTCTTGAGACTATCACCAGAAACGATTCACAATAAATTTCTTTCATAGTTGAGGTCATCTCTCTACATTTAAAATACAATCCTTGACCCTAAGGACACGTGGAGTTGAAGCAAATTTAAAAATGAACTAGTAGCATTTAGGGGTATATGAGGGAAGTAGTAACTGAAAGGGAGGAAAATCTCATCCCTGGCAAAAAAAGATCTAGTACTTTCGTGTTAATTCGGTATCTTTTTTCTTCGTGTTGGTTATAGAGAGATTTAGTGTATCAGAGCTATTTCTTCAAAGAATGAGATAAAGGTGCTCGTTGACAAATTATCACCATACCCATCATGACTGACCCTTTCTACCTCGTTTTCCTATCTATTACCCAATCCCTGTGAATTTGGGCAGGCATACATTTTTCCCTAACAATTTCTACTACACCCTACACCACTTTGTCTGTTTGGGAATATGAGGTATATTTGGAATGTGCATTCATCGCTGATATCAGATAAATAAGCCAGAAGCAGAACAATTTTTGACTGGAGGACAGGAAATGCAACAAGTTACCTGGAAGTAACAAAATGAGGCTGAAAAGACTAAGATAAATATTCCCTGCATTTTCTGAAAAATACCAACGTTAGCCATCAAAGATGGCAACAGGCCAGTTAGTTCCTTTAGCCTCCTCTTATGACCCATGGTTTCCTCTCAGGAAGCAAGTTTCATTGTTGCCAAATACGTATGAGTCTGCTGTAAACCATTATTCAGATTTAACATTCATCTCTGCTTATAGATATGTTCAATACATGATTTAATAAAAGATGATACAAGAAGAAAAAAGGCTCTGAAACAATCTTCTCAGACTGAGCAACAATCCTCCTACATACAGTAACAAAAAAATAGATGGAACTTCCTTATCTTACTGAGATATCTAATTCTGTTCTCTGTGGGAGACTCATCAGCACATTTAGCTAACACAACCAGGCTCCTGTCAGTGTAGGTAATTACAACTATATGAACCCCTGAAAATGGTTTTGAAAAGATCAATGCCAACCTGGGCAATTCCTAAAAGCAGTGCTCTGTGGGCAATGCAGGGCTCAGTCAGTGTCCTGAAAATGCTGATTTGCAAGTGGCACCTGGTTGGATTTGGGAGAGGATACTTGGTTCTTAGATCTCCTGAGCTCAGCATTAATATAATCCCACTCTATAACAAATCTTCCAGCTAAAGGTCCCCAATCGCCACCCATCTGCAGTCAGTCTCGACTTCCTCAGGATGGCAAGGCTGTATTAGATGGAGGAATTCACATGACCCACACACAAGGTATAAGTGATCACCACCCCCATTTAGGAAGTCACTCTTCAGTGCTTAATTTACAAACTTTCCAAAATTGCTATTTCAGTGTAAGGTCCTCAGATCCTTGGTCTGGAAATCAACCCTTTCCTTTGCTCTCTATAACAGAGGTGATGAAGACAGATAACTTACTGGAAGAGCCTGGGCTCCTAGGATGCAGCTTATTCAAAACCATGGGCTTTGGAGCTTGGCAGAGCCCAGCTGGGCTTATGCTTTTGCTCATCACTGACTGGCTGTGTGAGTGACTCTGCATGGTCTCCTCTTCTGGGACAGTAATTTCTCTCTCTCAGAGCTGTCACAAAGATTAAATGTGAATCTCAGCCCAGTGCCTACCAAACACATGCTTGCCCTTAGTACATACCTCTCTTAGCACCTACATGGCTGAATTTCTTCTTTTTTAAACACCGTCTCCATCCCCTGACTCTAAGCTCCCTGCTGGCTGGTATCCTGACTTGGCCATAGCTGCACCCAGGCCCAGGTGCACTGCCTGACTTCCAGCAGGCTCTCAACATCTGCTTTACATTACGGAAGAGGAGGCACTTAATAGTGCTTCTCCAACTTTAACATGCACATGAATTATCCGGGAATCTTGTTAAAAAGCATATTCTGATGCATTACATCTGGGGTGAGCCCCAAGACACTGCATTTCTGACAAGCACCCAGGAACACCCATGCTGCTGGGGTCAAAGGACCACACTTTGAGTAACTACATACTAGTTTCCTTTCCTTTCCTTCCTTTTTGGCCACCACAATATTCCATGAAGCGGCAACAGTGAGCTATTTGTGAGCAGCTCTTTGAGGGCTGTTACCCTCAGCCCAACCTCATCCTTTGCTCGACACAAACACAGAGGATGGGGACACCCAGGATAATACTCTATGGGGATTATTTACTGATATATCTCTACCCTATTAGGACAAGCTATTAAGTGAACTCCAGTGTTAATCATCAGAAAATAAAAAGCTCCTTAAGGAACCATGGACAGTTTCACTATAGCGCTATAGGGCAACACTATATAATAATGTGCTGGAATAAGGCACAAATTTACAAATCTCTGACATTTAATACCTTGTATTTCAAAAAAGTGTCATTCGCTCCACCACAGTAATGTTAACAGAATGAGTATTTGTAAATATATAGGCCAGAAATGCACACAGTCACATTTGCAAAAGGAAGCTGTCATTCAGTTACCACACAGTACCATCTGCTGGACAACTGCTGACATGCAGCGGAAAAAATATGAAATAACCCCCTGGGAATAATAATATAAAGATTTCTGCGGCTTTTCAATGAGATTTATGCAAATTAAAGCAACTTCCTACTGTTCTGCACTTGTTTCTTGGAGAGAATATTGTACAGCATCTATGCTCTTTTGCTTAGAGAAGTAGAACAGTTTTATAGAGATATGTATATTGACGCAGGACTAAAGGCTGAACCCAGAAATCCCATACGGCCATGGAGAAGAAAGAATGGCTTCCTTCTTCCAAAGAAAACCTGGTTTTCTGGGTACCACTGGAGTTTACATGACTTAATCAACAAAATATTAGCGCACATTATCTTGCAGCACCCCAAGCAAGAAACAGATATAACAGCAGAAAATATAAATCCCCAACAGAGTTCACTCTGCACACAAGTACCTCTTGAGCCTTACAACTGGTCAAATTGTTTAGCACAAACGGTAAGAAAGGAATAAATGGGAAAGATGGGAGGCTTAGGTAAGACTTGCCTACTGACATCTTTCAAGAAGAGCGCAACTTGCTCTATCAGAGTAGTAATATAATTTTGAAGTTATTTAACAATTTCCTACCTGATATGAACTCAGTCTAGTTGCAAGAGCTGATCACATAGGTCTTAGGCAGTCTTCCATTTTAAAGAATTAAGAAGATGGGTTTAACCGCACATATTAAAGAATAATGATTAGTGCTGTGAAATATCTACTTTGGGATGTTAGAAAAAATGTATGTAACCGGGCCCTTTTAAGCAAATTTCTATAAAGGATCTCGAAGGGCATTATTGGCTTTCATTCAATGACCCTGAGAATGGCTCTACTGAGGTTTTCCAAAGATTTAGAAGTGGCAAGTATGAATAAAATATGGAACAATAAAGTATCTTATAGGTATTTTGGGGAACATTAAGTGAATTGCCTGAGGTCACAAAGTCCTAACAGTGAGAGGAAAAAAAACACCTAGGACTCCCAGATCCTAGCTGAAAACACCTAAAGCACTTCCTCCTGTAGGATACTTCTTGGGGGACAATCCCATAATTAATTTAAACAGCTTTCGGGGCACATTAATCATGTATGCTATTTGTATACCAGGCCACTCCAAGAGGAGAAAATGGCTTCCTTGTCACTCATAAAGGGGACTGCTTTCTTCTGAGTGACACCAAATGGCTCCTGGAAGGAAACAGCAGCAATGCCACGAGTGCTGGGAGCTCACGTGGGGGGCAGATTTTTCATCCAGCTGTCTTGTCTCATCTTTTAGGATCTCCTCAGTAGCCGGGGAAAGTTGACCTTTCTTTCCAACTGTCAAGGCTCACCCCACCCCAGGCCTTCATCACCCTTAGCGGGATGATTCCCAACTGTACATTTTCATGAACTAAGCATCGCCTGAGGCCCCAGTTGCACTGGAAGGGAAACCGCACCCTGCATTCCATCTTTCCCAATGGTTAAGACAGCATTACTCTTCTCTGCCGGCATCCATACAGATTTGCAATATGTGGCAGTTTCGGGAATGTTGAACCAGAGTTTTGGGAGCAAACTCTTACAGGGTAAAGATGATGAAAATTAAGACATGGAATACTATGGCACTGAGACTGAAATTCCAAAACAAAAGAAGCACATCTCAAGCTGGTCAGGAAAAGGATCCCTGATGGTAATATGGCATCTGGTAAAGCTCAGAAAAAGGAGAATGTTCTTTTAAGTGTTGAAGTCTAGACCCAAAATATGACTCTACCCACTTGAACTGAAACTAGAGCTGACTAAAACTTTCTCTTCTCCTTCGTCCTAGCCAAGTTAAATTACTTCCTGTTTCCTAGAGTGTATCTGCGTTTTCTAGCCCCACTGCAACTGTTCTGCCATTCATTCCCTCACTCACTTCTTCCTGCCCTCATGCACTGAACAAGTATGAAGGCCAGCTATGAGTCAGGCACTGTTCCAGGTGCTAAGTCTACAGCAGTGTCCAAGATAAACAAGTCCCTGGACTCGTGGAGCTGACTTCTAGTAGTGTGGGGCAGATAATAAGTAACAGCCCAATAAATATATACCAGGGATGAATTACTTAGGGAAGAAAGAGAAAGGAAAGGAAACAGACAGTAATGAGGCTGGCGTGTTTCAGTCACCAGGGCAAGCGGTTCTGGTACGGTAACATCTGAACAGAGCTCTGGATGAAGCTAGGGAGAGAAAGGTGCAGCCACGTGGAGGAAGTGCATCCCAAGCAGAGGGAAAAGCACAAGACGAAGGGTTCCCTTGGCAACTTCAAGTAACAGCTAGGAGGCCGCTGGTGCATGGCGGGAAGAAGGTGGAGAATGAAGGGAAAGGGCAGAAGATGCAGCAGGAAGGTTGTACAGGCAAGTGCTCCTCAAACATTCTGTGGTAAAGAACCACTGGTGTGTTTTTCACAGTCCACTGCAGATCAGTTCTTTTATAAAGTACAATTAAAATGTCACAGTAATATCTACTCTGAATCTGTCTCCTCACAGACCCACAGCTATTCTCAGATCAGCAGTGGGGGGGAGGAGAACACTGCACAGCACTGAGGGGGGTTGGGAGGCCAGGGTCAGTGCTTTAAATTATATTCTGAGCAGTTGCACCACCACTCGAAGGTTCTGATCTGAGAGACCTCTGTTCCTTCCCATAGTGCCAAGTGGCAGGAGCGCACTCAGTTACAGGAAACATATCCACCACTTACGGAGAATACCTTCAGCCAGGAGCCCTCTCAGCACATGACGTTCATTTACTGACCTCATCTCATGGCTTCTCCTTCACCCCCACCAAAAGTAATCACTTTCAATGAAAATTCTTCTCTTTTTTTTGGTCTACTCTTCACGGCATTCATCTACACGATATTATGATGTTTTGAATACATGCCACATTTCTCCAAGTAGTCTAAACTCTTAAATATCAGAGACTGTTTCATAAACCTTGTACTTACTATGTTAACCTGACACTCAATACATGCTCTTGAATTGAGCTCTAAACTAGACTTATAAAGATCAGTCATCAATAATCAATAAATACAATCTTTTAAAGACCTGTTGACAGCATTTTGGAAAGTGCTGACATTTTTCAAGCTCCCTGTAACTCTAGAGATCAAATCCAGAAAATCGTTACCGGTTCAAAACTTTTGTAGTTCTAATCTCTTGTCTATGGCATATTTCTTGAAATACATGGCTCACTGGCTGGAACTTGTTACTATCTTAGTCCTATATAGATTCCTTTTCTAATGAAACGTGGTATAATGCAGTTTGACCCGTAGGGCTGAAGAATTTCAATGCTCCCTTAAAAAGTCAGTGACCAAGAAACAACATTGTTTGTATATGTCCCAGACCTACAGTTACTTTTCAAATTAGAAGTAATGATCTGCTATGTTAAATGTGTAAAGAAATTGAAAATTTAGCTTTCAATATTTTAGCTCAAAGAAGCATAGCAAGAAGATTATTGCTCTAAAATCCAATATGAAAAACTTTGTGGTGATTCTAACTTTATTTTTACTATGCCGAAACAGAGTCATCTGTACATTCTTGAGTGTTTGTGTCTTTGGAATGAGTCACAATTTGTGATGAAATTCCTGATTAAAAAAAGAAAACACCATTCCTAATCAGAGAATGTTATTATTTTTCTCAAAATTATAACTTTCTCCCTTACAAAAGATGAAAATCTTTTAAGAGTAGGAGGGCAGTTAAGAAGGATTACCTAAACAGAGCAGCAGATCTTTGCCGTAGCTTTTCTGCATGGACAGAAATATCCTCATTTCTAGCTGCAAAGGGATCTTCTTAATTTGGTACATAGAGTTTTAAAAGGTCTTAGTCCTCTCAGGCTGCTATAACAAAATACCACAGACTGGATGGCTTATAAATAATATACATTTATTTCTCACTGTTGTGGAGGCTGCAAAGTCCAAGATCAAGGCACAGGCAGATCTGGTGTCTAATGAGAGCCTACTTCCTGGCTTACAGATGGCACCCTTATGCTGTGTCCTCACAAGGCAGAAGGGGTGAAGGATCTCTCTGGGGCCTCATTTATAAGGGCCCCAATCCCATTCATGAGGGTTCCGCCCTCATGACCTAATAACCTCCCAAAGTCCCCATCTCTCAACACCACCATCTTGGGGGTTAAGGATTTCGACTCATGAATTTTGGGAAGATACATTCAATTTACAGTAGTCAGCAACACAGTCTATTCTCTCCTATATCTGTCCATCCACCCATCCACTCACCCATCCACCCAACCACTCACCCATCCATCCATCCATCCATCCACCCACCCACCCATCCATTTGCCAACCCATCCACTCACCCACATCTCTCTCCGTCAGTTGATCACTTGATCTCTCTTTCCTTTTTCTAACCTTCAGAGTGAAACAAATAATATTTTCTTCCCCATGATTCCAAGATTTAAAACAAAACCCTAGGCATATCTTTATGCTCATCTTTCTGTATTCCTGAACAATCAACTTTCTTCAGCAATTTTCCTACTGCCTTTTCCCCAACCCACTTTTCTCCTTTACCTAAATCTAATGTTTTTCTTCTATATGTAACTCTCCATTTCTTTCTGTCAACTTGCAGAAGCAAATTCAAATGAACACCATAGCTTTTGCGCAGGGGTCTTTGTAAAGCAAGAAAAGAACCAGGACCCAAGGCCTTCCTTTGCTGGGTCTTTTACCTGGAGCCCCTCCCCTCCTGGGGTTGTGACTTTACGGGCTGCCACCAACAGACTTCTCACTTGGTGGCTTTTGTGCCGGCACTTCACCCAGAGAAAACATATAAAATAACTTACAACCATATGAAAAAATCTGTAAGAAATAAGGGGGAAACCTGCTCATAAATTATTTTAAAAAGAAAAGGCAGTTATTTCATATTGTGCATTAAAAACCGATGACCAAAATTTGACCTTCCGAGACAGACACTGGTGCCCCTTGACGGCAATGACTCAATACCAGAAAAGCTTGAAACGCTGAATTAGCATCATTGTTTTCATTATAAATTTAAACATACAAAGTTTAAGCATTTAGAGGTTATCTTTGGGCGGGGCTGGAGTAGGCAAAGGACACACAGGAGCTTTTAAATACACTTGTTACATAAAAAGTTGCTCAACATCGCTAACTATTAGAGAAATGCAAATCAAAACTACAATGAGGTATCACCTCACACCAGTCAGAATGGCCATCATCAAAAAGTTTACAAATAATAAATGCTGGAGAGGGTGTGGAGAAAAGGGAACCCTCCTGCACTGTTGGTGGGAATGTAAATTGGTGCAGCCACTATGGAGAAGAGTATGGAGGTTCCTCAAAAAACTAGAAATAGAACTACCATATGATCCTGCAATCCCACTCCTGGGCATATACCATGGAAAACTATAATTCAAAAAGAGTCATGTATCCCAATGTTCACAGCAGCACTATTTACAATAGCCAAGACATGGAAGCAACCTAAGTGTCCATCAACAGATGAAAGGATAAAGAAGATGTGGTATATATAATATATATACATATATATATATAATGGATTATTACTCAGCCATAAAAAAAGAATGAAATAATGCCATTTGCAGCAACATGGATCGACCTAGACATTATCATATGAAGCGAAGTTAGATAGACAAATATCATATATGGAATCTAAAAAACTGATACAAATAAACTTATTTGCAACAGAGAAATAGACTCACAGACATAGAAAACAAACTCATGATTACCAAAAGGGAAAGGGGGGAGGGATAAATTAGGAGTTTGGGATTAACAGATACACACCACTATGTATAAAATAGATAACCAACAAGGACCTACTTTATAGCACAGGGAACTATATTCAATATCTTGTAATAACCTATAATGGAAGAGAATGTACAAAAAGAATATATATGTGTATATATATCAATATGAATCACTTTGCTGTACATCCGAAATTATCACAACATTGTAAATCAACTATATTTCAATAAAGTTTTTTTTAAAAAAATACTTGTGTTTGTTTCTTAAACTGGTTGGTGGATATGCAATGTTATTTTGTTTTTATACCTTATATATATATATTATCTTGTCTATGTTCAATATATAATAAAAACAAAATTATTAAAGTCCATTCTTTGAAAAGAATTGATTTATAATGGTATCTCTTTAGAAAAGTATCTGTAGATACTTTTAAATAAAAATAAATCTACCAGAATACCACATGTGGTGCTAAAGAACTTTATTCATGACAGAGATACTTCACAACTTTTTGTGGAGTTGTGAGATAATGAATTTAAGGCACCTAGTACATTGCTTTGTATATACAAGGTACTCAAATGAACCACCTTGAAGTCAAAAACAGATTGCTAAACAGGAAACAAAAATCTTCTGTAGGAAGACATGCAGAAAAGTTTGGTATTAAACTACACTAAGTTTTCAATTCCATAGGAAAAGAAAAATAGGATTCTTTATTTTAATACAAATATAGGAATCGTAAATAGGAAGTAGTGATTGGTAAAGGATGGGATAACAAAAAGTACCACAAAATTAATCTCGACATGTGGGCTATAGAAGGAAAACTGCTTAAAAATACATCACACGGTTCACTTAACTTAACCGAAGGAAAGCATATTTGTCTTGGTCTGTTCTGCCACCATAACAAAATACCACAGACTGGGTAGCTTATAAACAACAGAAATTTATTTCTCACAGTTCTGGAGACTAGACATCCAAGACCAGGGTGGCAGCATGGTCAGGGTCTGGTGAAGACCCTCTTCCAGGTTGCAGACTGCCAACTTCTCGGTGTGTCATCACATAGCGGAAGGGGCAAGGGAGCTCTCTAGGACTACTTGCGTAAGGGCACTAATCTCATTCATGAAAGTTACACCTTTCCTTACTTAAAGTCCCCACCTACTAATACCATCACCTTTGTGGGTTAGAATTTCAACATGTGAATTTGGAAGGATCATAAACATTCAGATGATAGCAATGGTAAATTATGGAATTAGTTAAAATTTTACATTAAACCTAACTTTTTAGAAGACAAGTGGGAGAATGTATGCTGTCAATCAGAATGACCAGGAAGGGATGGGGTGGGAGTCAGGGGGGCGGAATCTGGGCTGGTAAACAGTGAAGCAACAGAAGCCACAGAAGCTGAGACAGAGGAGGAGAGAGTTCCCTAAGAAATACAACCTAAGTGAGGAAGATGAACAGGTGGGGAGAGGACTCCCTGAAGCATTTTTTGGCAAGCATTTTATATGTCATCTTAATGAATCTTCTCAAAACTATGAAAAGTAGGTGTTATTATCCTGTCTGTACAGGTGAAGAAATCATACTTCTGTGAATTTAGAAAAATTACCCTAAAACACACAAAGTTACAGCAGGGATTTAAATCCAGATATATTTGACTCCAAATCTTATAATTTTATACCAGGCCACCTCAAGAAGAGAAAAGACTATAGAATATAAGTTGGGGTGGAGGGAAGAGAGGGCAATCATCTACCCCCAAAATGGTGAAATTAGAGAACACAGAAATTAAACAAAAATTTCATTTGAGTCCTTCCTTCAGCAGTTACTATGAGTTTCCTGCCTAGGTGTTCAGCAGTTATTATGGAGATCTGAAAGCTAAAATCATCTTTTGAAGCAGAGAGGTCAAATTAATGTTCAGAATGTGTGATGTTCTGAGTCTAATTGACACACCAGACATAAATAAGTCACCAGGAGTGGTTGTAATACACTTTAGAGGTCTAAGGAACTTCAGGATGAAACAGTGACACACTGGGCCAAAATGTACAACTTGGCATTTACAAAATTATCCTTATGCGAGAAGTCTGGAAGCCTGTCAGCACGGTTCTAACACAGAATATGGGTTTCAGAGGTCTAGATCAGTAACTTGAACTTTCATGCATTACTGGCAGGCAAGCTCTACCAGCAAGATGCTTCAGACACACCATGGAAACTGCGTCTCTCATATATGTACATCTATTTCAACAGTATATTACAGTTGTTTATGTACATATCTTACCACCCTTGACTAGGCTTTAAGCTGTTTAGCAAAGGTTGTCTTATTCAGGTTGTATGCCCTGACAGCCTGGCATACTGACCTGTACATAATAGATACTCAATATTTAATTAAATCAACCCCTCACCGCATCAGGAAGCACAACTGCTTGGTGGAAAGGCAACTGTGGTTTCTGTCAGGGGAGATACCATTTAGAATTATATTTAGAATTTAGATCTAGAATTCTTTAAGAGTTTGACATCAGTTTGTGGCCAAGGAGAACTCATTAGGCATACTTTTCCAACTAAATTGCATGGTAATTGGGAAAATGTTTTGCCAAGGGAAGAAAACTCATTCAAAACTACAAACAAGAAGGAGGGAGAAATGTATAATTTCTCTAAACGAAAAGGAGTCAAAACAAAGAGTCTGTTGCAGCTGACCTTTATTAAGCTTTTGTAAGATATAAGTCATCTGGCTGATAAGCCATGATGTGTTCCAGATAAGAAGTCAAGCTGATGAACATAAATGCAAAGAAAATAAATGGCAGAGTTGAGCGGAATGAAGAGCGACAGACATGCATTGAAGACAAGTGCAAACTGAGGATTAAAATACAGAAGTATCATATAGGATGCTGGACTTGGAGATTCAGAGTCCTTGGTAACAATTCTGGAAAGGCCCTAAGCTCAGGCGTTTTCTAAACATATAGACCAAAAACTTCCAAGTATTGTCAGGCAGAGTTTGGAAAAACAAAGGGTGTTTTTTTCCCGTTGCATTAAATCCAGATTCTGGGATTGTGCCTGAAGAGAGACAGACACACCAAGTAAGAAAGGATCCATAGAGAGACACCTAGGCGGGATACTCAACCTACGCACTATTGACATTGTAGGTGGATCATTCTTTGTTGTTGGGAGGTGGGGTGCTGTCCACCATCCCTGACCTCTACCCACTGGATGCCAGCAGCACAGTCCCAGTTGTGACCACCAAAAATATCTCCAGAAATTGCCAGATCCTCCCTGGGGAGCAAAACTATCTGATATAAGAACCACTGCTCTAAAGTGATCAACAGAGTCCCCAACTGGAGATGAAATCTGCTAAGTATGAGACAGAAATAAACATCCCATGAGAGAGTTGATGCAAATATGCATATGGCTTGCTAAATTTCAGGACTACAGGTATAGCTGAAGGGAGGCACTTTTAAGTGCCTTTTAAATCACAGCAGTATTACTAAATAGGATGCAAACTTGTAAATTTATTTTCACCTGAGGAAATGGACCAGGATTGACAAAAACAGGTGGGAGAAATGTTTGGCCAAGTCATGTGTGGACAGACCCCAAAGCTTTTCATCTTAATCTCTTAGAGGGCAATGCTATTCCTCCACAAAACATTTCTTGGTGCAAAGAAAGAGAGAATATCAGTTTAGTCTAACATAAATGTTAGGCTGAAATTAGCTGATTTCTTCAGTTCTGATTTTTAAGTGTTCTATTTTGTTCATTCTGGGTCTCACCAAATGCATTTGGTCTAACTGCAGAAGTTATTTCTCATGTAAGGTTAGCCAATCTTGGGCATAGACATGGAGATGGAAAAGGGACAGTGATAGGGTTCATGCTTCTCATAGGATCATTGACAAGTGCTTTCAGACTGGAAAGGTGGGTACTTGACCAACAGGATGTAAACTTTTCATAAATGCTAGGATTTATGGTCATGGCCTCATATGTTGCCATTTCATGACGAGCCACTCCACTTCCAAAGACTACATCCCAATCTGGTGCCCTTGCCATTGTTGCTTTTTGATCGTGTTTACTGTGCTGACCTATTGCATTTCACTGAGATCCTTAACAGTAGAGCTTACACAACAGTGGAGAATGTAGGGTTTGTATTCAAAGCCTGGTTATTATCATTTAGGGTCTGTCTGAGCTTGACCATAACACTTAACCTTCTGAGACTCATTTTTTCATGTGTAAAATAGAGGCATAATGACCAATCTCTCAGCACCGGTGTGATGATTAAACAAGGCAAAAGCTTGGAAAGCTACAACTGGAATCACTGCAGGAGGAGGAAGAAGGGTTTTCTGGGCAGCAGGGTCTGGAAGGCAGACTGTTGAAGGATGAGACAATGTTGCAGTTCTGTGCTCTTTTCTCCTTTTTCAAACAGGCCCACCTTATGAAAACCTGTGTTTTAGAACACTTTCTACTTTCCCCCCTAGTTAATATATAAACATTACATATTCCCGGCATCCACTCTGACAAGGGGGGAAAGAACCACCACCAAGATACCTTGTAAAATCCCTATTTATCAGTGCTTAAGAAAGCAGATCTAGAGTCAGACTACCTGGGTCCACATGCCAGCACTACCATTTACTAGCTACGTGGCCTCTTTTTGCCTCAGTTTTTTCATCTGTAAAATCGGATAATAACATTTCCTACCTCAGAGGGTTGTTATAAGGTTTTAAAAGAATTAGTAACCAGAGAGTACTTAAAAGAGTGCCTGGCATGTGGTAAAGACTCAGTAAGTGCTGGCACCATCACCATCATCATCATTTGTTCTCAGGACCACACTCTGCCAAGAGATAGGAGATGATGGGCAGGGAACCCCGTCCCCACCCTACAGTGTAAAGACTACAGCATTAAGCTTATTTATTTCATTGCTTCTGATGATATTTCCCCCTATCTCCACATCATGCCAGGTGGGGGTTTTGCTAAAAGAGACTTGAAAGTAAAATAAGATTGAGCGATGTGCTGGGGCAAGGGGTTTTTCTATGTACATTGGTATAAAATTTAAGCCTGCGGGTAGACCTGAACGCTCCATCGGCTGTCTCTAGTTTTGCTTTTTGGCACCATTGGAATAATGCAATCTTCTGCGCTGTGGGCAGCAAGACTTCTGTTTGTCTTCTTCTAATGCATCCCGTCTCATACATAACGGCCATGTTTTCAAGCTGTCCAGCACCTTCCAAACACTCTCACTACGTTTGGGGAATTTGCAGCCTTCTGGATCTGGCTTCATCAGGGCAGAATCCAGAAAAGTCAAGTTCCCAGACTCCCTTGCAGCTAGGAAACAGGCACTTGGACAAGGTTTTGCCAGCCAGTCCGTGCTCCTGACTCTTTGGTTTGGAAACAAGCAATTTGAGGGGACAAGCTTTGGGAGGAGGTCATTTTGCTGGCTTTGGTGGCAGCAGAGGCATCCAACAATCATGGGCAGCCAGCCCAGAGGTTCTCCCTGGTGCTCAGTGGGCAGCAGAAGCACCTGCAGTTTATTCATCAGACCAGTTCTGATGCATGGTTTTACGATAGTTCCTGTAAGTTTAAACTCAACTGTTCTTATATGTTTAGACTCCAGCCCTCCCTACAGTTCTGTGAGCTACCTAATAGCCTTGTCCTTTTCTGGTTAACCAGCCCAAGTTGGTTTGTGTTGCTTCCCATTAAAAATCTTGACTGAAAAAGCTACATCTACTATGAAAGGGAATATAGGCATCAACCCATACCAGGAATATATATAAAACACCTAGTGTTTTAAAATGGTGGTTGATATAATTATGCCTACCATAAATGTGCAAACTTCTTCTCCAACTTTTTCAACAAATACTTCTACAGAGAAGGAAAGACTTTGTCCAGGCCTTCGCAGTTGACTATAATGTTTTGTCATTATGATGTTGAGTTTACCTTATCAATGATTTTTCTAGTTGGAATTACCTGGAGACCCCGTTTCATTGTTCATCTCTGCTGCCTGGGCTGATATGACTCAAAGACTAGGACCACTGTTTGGAGCACCTAGAGATGCCTGGGCTTCTTCACAATATGGCTGCCTCAGGGTAATCAGACTTGTTACTTGTCAGCTCAAGTATTCCAATGAACGAGGAGGAAGGTGTACTGACTTTTATGACCCATCTTGGAAGCCACACAGTGTTAACTCCAGCATACCCTATTGGCCAAAGCTGTCACAAGCCTGCCCAGAATCAAGAGGAGGGAAATTAGATTCATAAGGAAATGGCAAAATCATGCTGTGCAAGAGTGTGTGGAATGAGAGGTGTTTTGCATCCATCTTTGGAAAATGAAATCTGACACAGTGATGCTGGCAAAATGGATTTAGAACCCAAATGTTAATTCTAAAGATGTCTAGGAGTCGTAGTCAGACATTTAGACTGCTGGGGTACTTCGAGGCTTGATATTATCATAATACTTTATATCTGGTATAGCTCCTAAAAAGATAAGCTGACTTTCTCAATTTTGCTTTCTATTTTTCATCCATCAGTACATAATTTGACTATGGAATACCCTTCTAGAAGAAATCTAGTGACTACTTACATTCTGAATACTAACATCTCTCAGTAATAGTCAAATTAATATATAGTCTGTGTTTCTTCCAGCTTAGCATAAGCTCCTAGTACTATGATTCCTCTGCAAAATCGTTAAAGATCTCTTGAAAAATCTTGTGTTTGCTTTCAGAGCAATGTCATGAATATAAAATTCTTTTGATGGTAAAAGGGTTTTTGTGATGCTCGTGTATTTCCCCTAGTTTTACAGATGGAAGATGGTGTTGATAACAGCATGATAATTTATGTCATACTCATTGAGCAGATCATTGCAGGTGAGTTTCCCACTGAAAAATTCAATTACATTTCTCTACGTTCTAATGCCACTGCTAAAAGATGCCCTTAAGTCTTTCCTGACTCCCTTCGAGGCAAAAACGGATTCTGCTAGGAAAAGTCGCTTAAGATTCTTGAAGGACATTTCTTCTCATGGGCATGTGATCTGGGGGAGATATAGGCTATTTCCAGATATACGCTCATCAGTTATTTTCTTGGCAAATTTAAAAGTTTTGACTGTTAACTAGCACAAATTATTTGCAAAGGTAACAACTAGCAAACAGGTTAACTAGCAAACAGGTTAACTAGCACAAATTATTTGCAAAGGTAACAACTGAAGGCTATTACTCTTAAGGTACCAAACCTCTCCTGAAGAAAATACACCCAGCATCTTTTTTAATGGAATGTGCATTTGTTCCTCAAGGCCAGGGCTTGGGTCTTAGCCACAGATACCCAGTTCATTTACACAGTGTTTGTTCAACTAATGTCTGTTGACAAGAATTTTATGATTACACATTGCTTTCATGAATATACAGTTCATGTACTACAATGCTAGCTCTTTTATATTTGGCGAGGAATCTAAATTTTTAAACTTTTGATGGCTGACATTCCATGAGATGGTCATTAGATTTACATTCTAAGATATATTACACTTCCTGCATACATACCTTGTCTGTACGCTAAAGTCAAATCCATCAGAATTGGTAATAAGCCGCGTGAGGACAGGAACCATGTCTATCTTACATATTCCCTGCACCTTGCATAGTAGTGCTTCATACAGAATAGATGTTCAATAAACATTTGTAAAATGATGCAATTATTGATTGAATAAATGAAAGAAAAAGGCATACTTGGGTCTTAGGTCACCTTGTCTTATTCATTCATTATCCCATGAACCCACCTCAAAATAAAGTTGGTAATATCCACATAGTTATAAAATGGGGCCTCAGCTTCTTAAGAAAATAACTGGCTCACATCCTGGACTGTCATCACAAGAAAGGATTAAATTTCCACAAGCAAACTATGTAAATTGAGCTAGATTTCCAAGAATGATTCTTGATTGGACCGAACAATTGGAAGTGTGCATGTATGTGCCCCTGTTAAGTGAACAGGAAGTGATCAGGATATAGTTAGCTAGCTGCAAAATTCCATTTCCATGCCAGCTCCTCTGTGAGTGCCAGGGCTCACCCACTCCACAGGCTGCTTTACAAACACTACACATAACCCATAAAAATAAAACCCTGGCATCGGTGCTCTTTAGTCAGTAATCAAATTCCACACACACCCAGAATTTTGCTAGTATGTACATTTTGATAATGAGGTTGTCTTAAAGGCTGTTGAGAGGTAGTGGAAGACTTCATTGCTTAACCAAAGTCTGCCAATTACCCCTTAACTTTGTTATTTTCCTAGGATCAATCATCCATCATATTGTGGTGTTTTAACTGGTTACAAATTAAACAGGAAAAGTAATAAGAAAAGAAAACTAATTTTCCTAGACTACCCTAATCCTGCCAAGCATAAAAATGCACTTAACTGAGAAAACTGCTGAGAGATTAATATAGAATTTGTGTGCTACTGAAGAAATCATTATAGCAGCTAAGTTCTGGGAATACAGCCTCTACAAAAGTGAAGGGAAATACCTTTTTCAAAAATAGTGGTGTGATAAAATTTAGATATTTATTCTCTACCAATGTAAACAGGATTTGATTACTACAACTTCATTTAAAGTCATGTATTCAAATCTCCAGTGTGTCAGTGAAGAAAAAATTTCAAGGGCTAGGCAATTTAAATTACAGTATTAGCTAAAAGGAAAAGGATGAGCATTTAACTTAAAGCAATCTGTAAGACTGATAAGGATCCAACTGAAATAAAAACTAGGCTCGGTGATCTAGCTGCTTAAAGAAAAAAATGTCTAGTTAAGTTAGAAAAAAATCAAGGATAAAAATTTTTTTTTAATCTCAAGTACAATTCTTTTTCATTGTCATTGTCACCGTCGTCGTCGTCGTCATCATCGTCATCACCATCATCATGGCCATCCTTTACCAAATGTTTACTCGATAGCTAGCATTTATACACTTTCTACCAATCCTCAAAACAACTCTATGAGTTAGGTTCTATTATTACCTATGGTTTACTATTTAAGAAACTGAGGCTCAAACAGGTTAACTAGCACAAATTATTTGCCTAAAACCTGTAAGTGGCAAGTTAAAATTCTAGGCAGTCCAATTTCAAATTTTCTCGTAATTATCATCTGTCTAGATATTTCTGACGATAGGTCTGATGGGCAGAGTAGCTACAGACACAGCAAAGCTGTCAAGCAGCTCATGAGCCTCATAGAACTTAACTAGTTATGTGACTAGTCTCAGGTAACTGAAAGTTTCTGGTTCTCAAAGTCCTTTAGAAGGTGGTAGAACTAGACTAGAGATTTGAAACTGGGTGGCACGAGCTGATAGGGAGCAATTTGGACATTTACAGGGAGGTGGCATCACAATGACTGTGGACCAGTCTTGTGGGCATGGGGGGGGGCAAGGGTCAGTAACAGAAATTGTAAAGAGTGGAACAATTCCACTCGAGGAAAACTGTCCTGTGTTCTGCACGATTTTCCAAATGTTCTACCAGACATTCAGCTATTCAATAAACCCTTCTTACAACTATCTAAGCCTACACAGTAACTCCTTTTCCACATGCAAACACAAAGTATTTTTTGTTTCATGTTATTTTAATACACCCTGATTTCTCCAGGCATGCAGCTGTAGGCTATATGTACGTGTGGGTGACTGTGTATGGATGAGTGAAGGTGCTTCACTTTGAATAGTTTTTAAATTATAGTTCACTATTTGGGAAAATCATACCACTGACATAAAACATACAGTGTTTGAGTTGCCAATACAACACACCTTTATCCAAAGGCATTTATGGCTGTTGCATTCATGATAATTCTATGTACAGGTGCGTCTGACTACTTCATATGTTTCCAGAAGAGTCATGCTCAAACATTTATATATCGATACTGATGCATGTATATGTACATGTATAATTTTTATTATAAACATACTTTTATATATATATTCTAAATTTTGATTTTATTTATATGTAAATTATATACACATACAATTTTATATACATATATTTAATTTTATTATATATTATTTTATTTTTCCTGGCTATTTCAGTCAGGCTGTTATATTGATTTTTAAAACTATGTGTTTGTTGATTAAATTATTGGTGAAATTTATTTTAAGCCAGTAAGGCACTGTTACTAAATATTTGTCAAAAAAGAGTGCACTGGGCTTCCCTGGTGGCGCAGTGGTTGAGAGTCCGCCTGCCCATGCAGGGGAAACGGGTTCGTGCCCCGGTCTGGGAAGATCCCACATGCCGCGGAACGGCTGGGCCCGTGAGCCATGGCCGCTGAGCCTGCGCGTCCAGAGCCTGTGCTCCTCAACGGGAGAGGCCACGTCAGTGAGAGGCCTGCGTACCGCAAAAAAAAAAAAAAAAAGAGTGCACTAGTTCTGAGAAGATAAAGAAATTCTGGACTAGGAGTATCTAAGGTCTCACCCAGCTTTAACATTCTACTCCATCCTATTAAATAAAGCCATAGCCAGCGATTTTTCTCTACAAAAGTAGCTACAGCGAAAATCAAAGGTAAATTACACACTCCCTCTTACTTAGCATAACTGCTCTCAGAATACAGACATATTTCTGGAAATTCCCTAATTTGCACATTTTTTATGATGGGAAGTGCCTTTCCTAGTCTGTGAAGCAGAAAATGACATTCTACATACACCCGCACTTGTTCATTCTTCCCTTTTAACCCACACATAAAACTTAGCTGGCAGAAAGTCAGCTGGATTAGAAAAGTGAGACTATGCTGACAAATTAATTTTAAATGAAAAAATATAACAAATTAAGTGAAAGGAATAGCAATAGGAACAATGTACGGCAAATGAGAGAAACAATGTGGACTTAAAGTAATTTGATTACTCTGCACCGTGGGCCGACTTCATGGAAATAGTCAGGGAATTACAACGAAGTATCATCATTTTAACTAAAGAAGAGCTTAAAGTTTCCTCAGTGCTTTGCCATCTAAAAGGGTCACTTTGTCAAACAATCGTTAAGCAAGAGTTCAGAACTCTTTTCTGAGGGGTATGATGGCCTTTCTGAAGGCCCTCCTCACACGCAGGTTCATTGATTAAACAAGATAGGCTGAGCCCTCACTGAGAAGAGCAGCAGAGCACTGTGCCGGGTGCTATGCAGCGTGACGGGAATGCAGGCGTTCCTACCCTCCACACTCCTGCAGGACACACACAGATAAATAAATCTGAAACAAGGAAGACCATGAAACAAGTTGTAAGAGAGCAACAAAGCGCTGAAGTAGCCTTGGAGAAGAGGAGATTCATTTCAACTGGGGGAATCTGAGAAGGCTTCTTGGAGGAGGCAGGATTTGAACTGAGCTTGAGGAAGAAGAAAAGCTCTGGTAAGCAGACATGATAGGAGAGGGAGGTAGCCCAGACACAGGCAACAGCTTGAACCAAGGCCTGGGAGAGAAGAAGTTGCAGAGCAAATTGGAATGATGGTGTTAGAGTGGGAAGCAACACTGCAGAGGGCCAAAATAAATATAAATTTGAAATTCAGGTTGAGGAGTTGGGGCAGTATTCTGTATATTCAACACACATTAAACAAATATTACAGAGCAGCTACTATGTTTTAGGCAGTAGGGATATAGCAGGAAACAAGGCAGACAAAATTCCTGACCTCATGGAGCTTACTTAATTAACTGTAGAAATACACAAAAAGATAAATAAGAACAAATACATAGTATGTCACAGGGTAAAAAGTATTGTGGAGAAAAAGGAAGAAAGGAAAATGAATGGGGGTGTTGCCATTTTAGAATGCCCTGGGAAGGCTTCACTGAGATAGTGGCATTTGAATAACGGCTTATAGGAGATGAGAATATATGTAATAGGGATTCAACAGTACATTGTGACCACTACACACCTATGGGAATGGCCAAAATCCAGAACACTGACAACACCAAATGCTGATGAGGATGTGGAGCAACAGGAACTCTCATTGCTGGAGGGAATGCAAAATAATACAGTCACTTTGGAAGACAGTTTGGTAGTTTCTTACAAAACTAAACATATTCTTAACCATCCAATCCAGCAATGGCACTCCTTGGTATTTACCCAAAGGAAAACTTATCTGTGTCCACACAAACACCTGCACATGGATGTTTACAGAGCAGCATTACTCATAATTGCCCAAACTTGGAAGTGACCAAGATGTCCTTTAGTAAGTGAGTGAATAAACTGTGATACATTAGATAAGGGCATATTACTCAGCGCTAAAAGAAAATGAGCTATTAATCTATAAAAAGGCATGGAGAGACCTCAAATGCATATTACTAAGTGAAAGAAGTCAATTGGGAAATGCTACATATTGTAGCCTTTGATTCCAACCATATGACATTTTGGAAAAGGCAAAACAATGGAGACAATAAAAAGATCAGTGGTTTCTGATGGGCACAGGGGAAGAGAGGTGAATAGCAAGAGTACAAAGGATTTCCAGGGCAGTGAAAATACTCTATGTGATATTATAATGATGAACATATGCCATTATACATTTGTCTAAACCTACAGAATGTAAAACAGCAAGAGTGAACTCTAAGGTAAACTATCTATGGACTTTGAGAGATTGTGATGTTCAATGGAGGTTCATCCTTGGTTAAAAAAAGAAAAAAAGGATCATTTTGGTGAGTAATGTTAATAATGGGAGAAGCTATAATGGGAACAGGGGGTATATGGGAAATCTTTCTACTTCCCTCTCAATTCTGTTGTAAATTAAAACTGCCCTGAAAACACCAAGTCTAGAAAGAGATAGAGGAAGCAGGGAAGGAAAGAAGGAAGGAAGAAAGCTGAATGATTTACAGAAACAGATTTGTGTTTTGGGATGATAACTCTAGAAATAATATGAATTACTGATTTGAGGGATGCATTGGGGGGCAGGTAACTAGAGGACAATGCATTGCATACCATACTGCATTCATAATTCTTAGCTACACAGTCAATGTGTAAATATATATACAAATGATAAACACCAAATTTGGGTCAGTAGTTATCTCTGGGATGGAGGAAGGGAGAAGAAAACAAAAGGAGGGAAAAGTTGATATAGGAAAGGGTTCTGAGGTAGCTTTTATTGTCTTTGTTGATTTCTTTCTTAAGCTGGTAGCGGCTGCATGGGTGTGTGTTATATCAGCCTCTATTCCTACTTGCATGTTTGAAATAGTTCACAAAAATTAAAAAGAAAATTGTAAAAGTAGAAGCTATAAGTCATTAAAATAACTCATATATAATTACCATTTACTATGTACTAGGCAGTAAGGGCTACACAGGAACGACCTCAATTGATTCACAGAACAGTCTTATGGAAGGGCTGTGATTATTATCTTTCATTTAAAGGGAACAAGACATAAATGAGACACAGAGACTAGGAAATTTGGACACAGCTAGCAAACTAAGACACAGGGGCTCTAAAGCGAGGTAGCAAAAAGACAATACATGAAACCACTGAACCAAACTGCCTCCCCCAAAATAAATAAAAGCTTGAGCTGAAGAAAACTTGTCAGTGAAGGAGGGTTGACAAAGATAGCAATAGAGTTAAGAGTCCCTCTCAAAGCAGAATGGACTGATTGGCAACTGGTTACAATATTCACTCATTCATTCCTTTTTTTCATTGCTCAATTTTCAATGCCCATTTGTTGACGCTTATGTACCAGGCACTACTCTAGATGCAGCAATATAAGACTAGATAACACAGTTTACAGGCAGTTGGAATATGGTGTGATTAGTGCTATGATAAAGATATGCGCAGAGGTTCTGGGAACCTGTGGGAGGCGTATCTAAAACCCAGACCTCAGAGCTGCATTCAGATGAGCAAGAGTGAAACCAATTCAGCAAAGGTTGAGGTGTCTGTTCACAGTAGGTGGAGGTGTTTACAGCAAGGTTTACTTGAAGAAATGCAGATGGTAAATACTGTAGTGGAGACAAAAGGGAGTGTGAGTATTTGGAAAAGATGCAGCTGGAGCAGTAAGCAGAAGCCAGCTCGTGAAGAGCAAAGAGGAGGTGGTTAGCCATGCAAAGTTAGGAAGGAGTGAAGGATGGATGTAATTAAGAGCAAACGAGGGTGCAAGGGAGGCAGCAGATGAAGCCTGAGAACCTCACACTTTCTAGAGCTGTGACCAGTAAGATCATCTGCTAAGAGGAAGGGAGGTGGGGGTGGGTAAAAGCTTTGTCTTACAGAAGGTCAGAAATAGCCATGTTAATTACACCGACGGGAAATTAAACAGGGGATCCAAAATAAATGCGTCGTGACAAAACTGAGGACGCAGTGAAGGTAAAGTGCCTTGACGCTGAGTTCATCGGTCAGCACACACATCGATCATCACCACCGTCGGGAGATCCTGATCCATTCTCAACCACTTGGGAATGGAAACCAGAGAGACTGCAGCGATAACCAGGGATAAAGACAGACAATCAGCTTGGGCATGATGGCTTCCTGAGCTAATTTTTACATTATTTATAAGGATGCAATGGTTAGCAGCAATAAGGAACGTAGACTCTATCGCTTCCAAATCCCAGTTTATAATGTAATTGGAATAGAGCAAAAGCAACCAGTTGATAGTAGCCAAGGATTAGCCAAATGAATCCCAAAAGAATGCTGAACTGATTAACTGACCTGTACCACTCCACAGGCAGACTCTTAAAAATTAAGTAGACTTTTGTTAATGTTTCTCAAGGTTCATTTCATATGTGTTCCCTACAGACAGCATATCCAAGTAAGTGGTGAGATGAATGGGGAAATCTCTAGATCTTGCCTGTGGCCCAACATTAGTAAAAGTCAGGTTTTCAAGCAGAATTTGTTACTCTTCTGTGCTTTTCCTTTCCTGAAAATTACAGGGGTCTCAATTGAGTGGGAAAAGGAGGACTAAAGGGAGTTTTCACTTCTTTTCCCGTCCCTTATTAACTCCTCAGATATTGTTACAAATGGGCTCTCTAATGAATAGTACATAGAGTTAAAGAAAAAGGCCCCGATGGACAGAAAAGAGAAAGAGGAGAAGAAGCTTCTGGGTATGGCGGGCAGGGGGCGACAGTGTAGAACTTCCTTTTTTTTTTGGACACTAACACCAGAGGTCAGTTTTAAGCCTTAGTCTGTGAAGATGTGATCTGGGGTTCACCAGGGAAGTAAAGGGTAAAAGACTTAAAGCGTGGCTGCAGAAGCTGAAGCTGCTAATTGGCTCTAATGATCTGAATGCAAATTAATAAATCTCTGTGCTAAAAATTACACGCATCTATAATGGTGACTTTAATAACTTAAGAGCTCTATTTAACCCGTTATTCACACTCTTTCCTTCGTGGGACCCGGTAGGGATGGAGAACTTCCGTTTTACTCCCTTCCCTGCACGGTGCATCACAGCACTATTGAGCTTTACAGCTTTGGAAGCTCTTTTTAAAAGGATCTAAGGATTGCAGGCATGAAACCCCAGGATATTTTTACAAATGAGGGGGAAACGGTCAAGCACAAAGCTGTGGAAGGCTGAACAGCTTGAAAATTCCCAGCCAAGTTGTCTACTCGAGAACCCTTGGGCCCAGCCAGAAAAAACTTTGACATTGCAGTGTGTGGCCACGGGCTGTTAGAAATAAAACGGTCGTACTGCATTTTCTTCCACAAAGGGTGGAGTCGTTGATGAACTGAGATAATTGATAGGAAAAGGCCTGAGCAGGCCTGGTTCATAGCAGGCACTTAAAATCTTGTCCTTTCATCCGTTCATCCACTCAGTCGGTCAGAGAGGCAGCATCTAATTCCTACTTCTAGTTCCTATTATTTCCCTTTTCCTTGTCCTCCTCTCTGTCGTTTTCTCTTTCCTGTGCACTTGCTCCGTTTCTTCCTCCCCTCGTCCCTCCCTCCTCGTCTTACACCCTCCATCTCATGCAGAGGCACCATTTTGCTCCGCTGGGGGCACATGGAAAGAACAGGTATTGAACCTCATCGTGAAACACTCACCAGAGACCTAAGCCTTGGGCCCTATTCTGCTGCACCACCACCCACACCCCCGTGTAAATAGTCTGCCATCACTGAAAGGACCACAACTTTATCAACGTAGATGTTCGAGCACCTGAGTCAACACAAGGCTAATATGAAATGAGAATGGGAACTACGTCTGGAAAGCTGGCAAGAGTGTACACGGGAGGGAAATCTCCAAGATCGCCAGATTAAAAACTGGGTGCAAACTATATCGTACCTGGGATCTGACAAGGGTGGTATAGGAGAAAAAAGGAAGTACTGTAAGAGGAGCCGGTAGACCTGAACCAAAACCCATTTTAGGCCATCAAAATTTAGGCTGCCCAACTTCTCTGTGCCTCAGTTTCCTTCTCTGTAAAATCGGGGTATTGTAAGAATGAAATCGGTCAATACATCTCAAGCCTTGAGAATAGTGTCAGGAATGTATTACATGCCAAATAAGGTATTAACTACTGTGACCACCATCATCATCATTTTATCTCAGCATAAGTCCAGAATGCACATTATAATCATTAATATTACTTATAATAATAATAGGATTCTGCTTATTTCATATTTTGCTTTTTACTTTCAAAAGTACCTTCCTCACGTTCCCATTTTGTGGACTGGGAAGGTTATTATCTCTACTTCACAGACAAGGAATCTGAGCTGCTTTGAATACTCGCTCTCCTCTGCCATTTTCTGCAGAGTTCATACCTATAGAACTCCTGGATTCTGGCTCCAGAAATGGGGGAGACAAACACACGAGCATGGTAAGAAACCAAAACTGGGAGGAAGGAAGGGTCTTTCCCTCTCACCCCTCACGTCCCATTAAACACCAAGTTATGTGTATTCTACCCCCTCTGTTTCATTCATTTCTATTCACTCCACTGCATCCTCATGCCCCAGCCTCTGTCATCTCTCACTGGGATAACCGAAACTACAACTTGATGTTCATCCTGTCTCTCTGGTCTCTGCCCCTCCCAGCCATTCTCCACAGAAAACTCATCAAGTCCCTCTCCTTCAGGGGCTTCCCTTATTGCCCCTGACAGACTCCTCCAGTCATGGTCCCAGTGCATCAGTGCATCCCCTCCTCCCCTTCAGAGCTCTTTGCACCCTACTCTGTTTCATTGTTGGCTTTTGTCTCCACCTTAGATTAGAAATTCCTTGAGGGGCATGGACCGTGTCTTTTCATCTTCATTTTCCCACGACCCATCAAAATACCCAACCTGTGGTAAATGTTCAGCAAATGTATGTTCAGCAAACAAACTGAAACTCTATAATACAAATAAGGGGGGATGGGGGTACAGCCCTGACCATGTTTACATAGTATTGCATCAGTGGACACATTCATGGAAAACTGCCTCCTTTGAGTAAAAACTGAATCTGATTAGAAGCTAGGGACTTTCCAACCTTGGGGAAAGGACCTTGGAAAGGACCCCAAAGTCTTCCTTTACTGTCTCAGTGATTGAAAGCTCCCCACCAAGAGGGCTTATAGTCAGGGTAAACATATGTCCTAGTCTGCACAGAAAAGCTCTGATTTATAACCGTTATCCCAGTAAAAATAGCAACAGTGTCCCATTTCACTCTCAAAGATGTCCCCATACAGACACTATATAACAGGATGGGGAAAAGGGCAGACCTGGTTTGGGCTCTGTTACCTTCCAGATGTATGACTTTGGTCAACTTCTCTAAATGTCTGTTTTTCCATCTGCAAAATGGGTATTTATTTCAAGGGACTGTGAAGATTAAATGAGATGATGCCTGCAAAGTGGTTTAGCATAATGCCTGGCACACAGCTCAAAGGTGTTAGCTACCATTATTATCACCCATTTAGAGAAGTGGATCGTGCCTGCATGTATGAACAGAAAAACTGCAATTACCAAATGTTAGCTCTCCAACACATTCCAACAAATTGAGTCAGGTTCTTAGAGCATGTATGAGTGCCTTTTGGGCAACACTACAATTGTGCTTTTAAGAGCAGAGAAATGGGGAAAAGCAGGGCAAAAGGCTGCATGCTTGACCTGTGTGCTTTGTTAATAATTTAAGTGAGACCACTTAGTGCTTTTGCTTACTACAAAGAGCAGAGATCTGCACCTCCCCCAGCTGTATTAGAACTCTTGTCAGCCGCAAGGGAACAGAAAGCTGTTTGAAAAATTGCCTCTCTCCAGCCTCTAATAATTATATAAAGCATATCATTGAGGACCTATAATTGGTAGAGAAGGCTAAGACTAGAAAATGAGACTATTGCCCTCTGGAATCATCTTATGATAAATGATACATTTATTTTAGAGAAATAAGAATCAAAATACATAGGAATAGGAAGGAAAGTTAATGCAGCTTAAAATACTACTATTCAGCAGAGTTGACATCAATTGGAAATGAATAATCATGAAATGTAGAAGTTATAAGAAATGAAAGCTTTAAGAGACAAAAATTGTAAATGGATTATAAAAAGAGAAGTTGCAGGTTTCTTGGAGATAAAGCTTAGTCCTGAATACAAGAGCGGCACAATGAATCTCTGATGTGCAATTTCTTAGACTGAAAGGCAAAGCAAAAAACTAAATGCCAAACAGAAAATAAAAGAATAAAAATATTACTTTTCAGGTAATAGAATATTTTGAAGTACCATCCTAAATATGCATCATCCTGGCAGTTCTCATTACTTCAAAGTCCTTTACTCAGCTGAGCCATCCATTGCTTAAAGGAGATGGCAGGGCCATGGTCCATCTTGGATTTTAAGTGGGCTTGTTTTAAAACAGGTCATGGAAACGCTGATTTTTCCCTTGTAAGAGCTGGGTACTTAAAAGAGGTTTGTTTCCCCTGGACTCTGAAGATGTGCTTTCAATAACAAAACTAGCTTGAAGAACTGGGAATAAAATTCTACAATGAGCCTGGTGGATTTTGCCCACTGACATCAAAACTCCAGGAGCGTAGACAGGAACTCTTCAGAGAGACTCAGCACCCAAAAGCAGAGGACACTCCTGGTCTCTCTGTTCGATTGAAACTCTCAGCGGTGCCAACGCCAACTCAAGAAGGCTGCAACAGAGAACAAATGCCAGCGGGCAGATTTAGACAAGACAGAACCAGCCACTCCCACTTCTCTCCACACCATTTCCCGTGGGCACCAGCCGGGCATGGAGGAGCGCTGAGAATTCCCACAGGCCCTTGAGAGGGTCATAGAGGGCGGCTGTGAGCTGCGGCGAAACGTGCTATCCTACCCGGGGAGCCAGAGACAAAGAGAATCTGGAACAAAAGCGGTGGGTAGACCAAAGCCAGGATTTCACACAGGTGTGGCTGAATCTCAGAGAGAAAATAGCACGGGAAGAAAGCCAAAGTGATGGCGAAGTCAGAAAAAGAGCTCCAGGCACTGACTGTGCTAAGATCAGATGAGGGACATGTCAGTAGCAGACGGAGCGAGGGCAGGGGCTGGTGCCCAAAGAACAGGCAGGATGGGCCATCTCAGAGGAGGCAGGGAGAACCAGGGCCCAGCTGATGAGCCAGCCGCGGCCCCTCCACCAAGGCCTGGAGGCTGCATAGCCCACACCGCACTCTGCTTTCCAGATGTTGCCTGACAGAAATGGAGAACTCTGAAAGACTAAGACTTTAAGTGAAGAAGAGTTAACCTAGAACTGACCTTCTTACCTTGAATGGGCAAAATTATGAGGAAATGGGGAAATGGAGACTTCAGTGCTACAGTAGGAGGAAAATAAAGTTATGGTATGTGACTCTCCATGTAAAATCCCATACGTTTAATGTCCAACTTATGGGAAATTAAACTGAGAGCATCTTTGTGTTCAAAGTTAACCCTGGAAAGATCCAACGCAGAGCAAAAGTTAGTTCCTCCTGCCTCCCTAGGAAAACTCTCCATTTTAAAGGAAGAAATGATAGGAAAAACTGTAGAAAAAGCATTGTGGAGTGGCGGGTAAAGGGCAGTATAGGTAAAATGTACTGAAGGCCTTCTACAACCTGGTACTATAACACACTCACTCTTTACTCAATCCTCACAACAACCTCATGACGTGACATGGGCAACAGTATCTCTCTCCATTTTGTGGAGGAGTCCAAGGTTCACATAAGTGAATGAATTTGTACCACGTCACACGGCTGATACGTGGCAAAACTGGGATTCAAACCCAGGTGTTCCTAACCCCCTAAAGTCCAAACTCTTTGCCTTGAAAGCAGAATCAAACTTAATGACGTCAGCACCTGAAAATTAGAGGAGAAAAGGCTGAGGAATGGAATTCCAGTGTGTGTTTTGCAATATGTGCTATGAACATGCCTACCACTAATCTAGATCGCATAGTACCTAAAAACTGAACTTCGCCAAATCATAATGACGCTTATATTGGAAATGAGATTATATTTATTTGCAGGGGTTAGAGCTGTCTGCTACCTCCTCTAATCAAATAGTGAGCTTGTATAAGTGCACCACAATGTTTTATTAATATTTTAGCTTGGATTCCTTCAAGTGAAAAGTAAATAAATAAGCTGAGAATTAACTCTATAACTGGATGTCAGTCTTAATATAGTATAATTTTTAAAGAAAAAGGAGATTATCTTTAAGTCATATATAACAGAGGCTTTCAAGCTAAAAATGCTCGTAACAAATAGAACAAAATGACTAGTTTTCAAAATGAAAAACTGTGCATTTGGATGGATAAATTCACAATGATCTATATCCCAGGTGGCTTCTATTTTCATCTTCTGTTTACTCCTCAGGCCCATTTACAACCCCGCCCCCCCATATCTTCTCCCTCTGCAGTCAAAATTCTCTTTTTTGAAAGCAAATCTAAGAGATTTTCCAATTAAAATTACTTTCATGTTCCAAAGCTTAAAATCTCCCAATAGGGCTTCCCTGGTGGCGCAGTGGTTGAGAGTCCGCCTGCCGATGCAGGGGACATGGGTTCCTGCCCCGGTCCGGGAGGATCCCACATGCCGCGGAGCGGCTGGGCGCGTGAGCCATGGCCGCTGAGCCTGCGCGTCCGGAGCCTGTGCTCTGCAACGGGAGAGGCCACAACAGTGAGAGGCCTGCGTACTGCAAAAAAAAAAAAAAAAATCTCCCAATGATCTTACACGGGTAGACTCCTGAGCTTGGCTCCCATCTCAAGCACCCATTCATCCTACCTTCCATCTACTCTGGAAAGGTGGGACCACTTTTAGTTGGTGGTAAACATAAGCAAAAATAATAATAGTAACAATAATGACAAGGTAATAGTAATAAAGAAAAACTAGTATCTGAATAGCATCATATAGCCACAAGCACTCTCCAACAAATATCTCATTTGATCGTGCCAACCGTACTGTGAAGAGGCTCTGGCAGACGCTGCTGTTCTTGTTAATTACTGCTCTTACCACTCCGCTCCCTCTATTGGATAGCACAACAAGACATTTCAACAGGTTCAAGTTTTTTGCAAGATCACAGCCCTAAGTGAGAGCAGGAACGAGGTTTCAGTCTCCCTGGGTTCTTTCTCCCAGTGCTCACTGTCTCCAAGCATCCCTGCTTAGATGTTAAATGAATTTCAAATCTTGAAAGTTGGGGAATTGAGAAAGCAAAGCAATTAAAACTGCGGAGTATGAACCACTTGATCTTACCCTTTGTTTTTCAGGCTTTGTTAACCATGTCAGCCTAGGAGATTCAAGTGCTTTGAAGACTTTGCCTTCTGGCTTTGCCTTAGGAGCAAAACATACTTTAATAAAGGTTGGCATTTCAAATACCAGCAGAACTTAGAAATCATAAGGACTACTAAGGTACAGAAATTTTTGAGAAGGCTTAGAATTCAAATTGTAATTACTAATGACAATATTTAAATAATATTTATAGATGTAAAGTTACTCACTGTATCTCAATGTTCTCATGGGTAACATGGGGTAATATGGTATCTGCCTCGTGCATTGTTGTGAGGACAGAATGAAATCCCGACCTAAAGTGCTTAGAATGCTGTCTGGAACACCGGGATCCCATTAATGTTAGCTGATAGCATTATCATTTCTAATGATACAATAATAAACTATAGGTATCTTCATCCAGGTCTTTTTTTTTTTTCCTAGAGGTCAAGGATACTTACTTCTGATATTTAGTTGCCTTTTAACTAATTTGAAAATTCTATATATGTTGCTATAGACTGAATGTCTGTATTCCCCCCCCAAAATTCATGTTGAAATCCTAACTCCAAAGGTGATAGTATTAGAAGGCAAGCCTTTGAAAGGTGATTAGGTCATGAGGATGGAGCCCTCATAAATGGTTCTAGGGCTTTTCTAAAAGAGACCCCAGAGAGCTCCCTTGCCCCTTCCACCACACAGGGACACAGTGAGAAGACAGCCAGCTATGAAAAATGGGCTCTCATCAGACACCAAATCTGCCGGCACCTTGACCTTGGACTTCCCAGCCTCCAGAGCTGCGAGAGATAAATTTCTGTTATTTATAAGCCACTCAGACTGTGGTATTTTTGTTACAGCAGCCCAAACAGGCTAAGACGTATGTTTTGACAGTGTGTTTGGATTATCATGTTTTATGTATTGCTGTTCTAAGATAAAAATCTCTAGAGGAGGGACTTCCCTGGTGGTCCAGTGGTTAAGACTTCACCTTCCAATGCAGCGGGTGCAGGTTTGCTCCCTGGTTGGGTAGCTAAGATCCCAAAAACCAAAACAGAAGCAATATTGTAACACATTCAATAAAGACTTTAAAAATGGTCCACATCGGGCTTCCCTGGTGGCACAGTGGTTGAGAGTCCACCGGCCGATGCAGGGGACACGGGTTCGTGCCCCAGTCCGGGAAGATCCCACATGCCGCGGAACGGCTGGGCCCGTGAGCCATGGCTGCTGAGCCTACACGTCCGGAGCCTGTGCTCCACAACGGGAGAGGCCACAACAGTGAGAGGCCTGCGTACCACAAAAAAAAAAAAAAAAAAAAAAGGTCCACGTCAAAAAATCTTTACAAAAAATCTGAAGAACTGACCAGCAATATACGATTATGATGATTTTTAAAGATTCTTCATAAATTTTAAAGTTTATTTTACTAAAAGCAGCAGAGAGGTGCCTCCCATGTTAAAGTACTTCTCCTTAACCAAAGAAGATTTTTACCAATAAAAGTATGTGAAGATATTTATTCCCAGACGGCCCCCTATCAGAAGAAAAATGCTGCTTTAATTAAAAGGAAATTTAATTTAGATAAGGATAAGCCTACATCAGCAGTTCTCTGTCCTCTGCGTGCATCCGAATCATCTAGATTCTGGGGAGCTTCTAACAAAGCCTCGCCCCTGGTGATTCTAATCCAACTGGTCAGGGGTGGGGCCCAAGAACTAAAACATTTTGAAGCCTATTCAAGTTACAAGCATGTGCAGCCAGGGTTGAGAACTATGGGCCAAAATTCAATTTCCAAGATCCTATTTTGCTAATAGAAACAAAATTTTTTTGAGGCTATGATGTTATACTACTAAAAAACAGAGTTGTTATCTTCACATTTCAGAAGACACATTTAAATAAACGAAGCCACATTTTTACCTGAAGAATATAGTGTCTGACAAAGTTTAAAGATATCTTAAAAAAACAATCTGGTCCTCTATAACCACAATGCGGTGTTAACGAAGAGGTAATGCTAGAAAACACAGCTGATCTAGAGAAGTGAAGCTCGAAGAAGGTGTGTGATTTGTCCAAAGGAACAAAGTCAAGAGCAGACTCTGTATCAAACCTTTCTTCCTACCCTGCTACAGTTCCTCTATTGTAAGTCTTGTCGTTTGTCTGTACATACACAAGCATTCTGTTTTTTTTTTTTAGTTTCACAGATTTTGAAGAACTGTGATCCAATACAGAACATTATCTATTATATATGTTGCATATTAAAAATATGTTTATAAACTGTGCTAAATGGTCAGTGACATAAGCTAAAATATATCCTTAGCTTCTGATCAGAATAGATATGTTTAGTTGGCTTCCAAATTTTAATAAACGTTAGATAATACTGATTTTATTAAGTTTAATTTTACACTATCTGTATAATAGTTAAAGCATAAATGTGTGGCCCCTGAGCTGTGTTCCTGGATGGAGAATGATGGCAGGTGCCATCACGTGTCATAATGTGCTGACCTTTCACATTTCACATCGAGTTTGAGACTGCATTTGTAACAATGACAACTATACTATAACAACATTATTATAGCAATGATAATAACTACTATTTATTGAGTACCTACTATATGCCATACATGGTACTCAGTGTTTTACATATGTGGCCTTTAAGGTTATTATATAAATTTCATAGATGGATAAACCAAGGCTTAGAAAATTTAAAGTGCTCACAAGTATAGCCATTTGGTGGCAAACCAATCCAAATCAGTTTTGTTTTAGAGCTAATATTTTATCCACAAATTTATACTGCTGTAATAATTGATTTGAGAACATTCAAAGTTCAATTTTGTTGAATATAAAGTTAGACTAAAATCTTTTTATAAAATTGAATTTAAGTATAATGTAGGTTGAGAAAACCCCAACTGGCCGAGAAAACACTGATGATGAAGATTAACACTGATAAATCCTGAATGTAAGACTGCTGAAGAAGCTCCCTATTAATCTGAGTGACAGAAAAATGACACAGGGTTCAGAAATGATACACCCGTAACTAACTATCACTCTCCGCTCTGTACCCGAGAGTGAGCTCCAGGGAATATAAAGTTAGAAAAACAGGCAGAGAGAAAAAAATTTTAAATGCAAATAATTCAGATGACTATAACTGGAATACAAATGAGTTTATTATACATGTTAATGGATTAACCATCTTTAGATCCGAAAAGTAAATTATCTGACTAAAGATAAATCTTAGCAGGAGGGCAGGGAATGTAACAGGGTAACAGAAGTGCTATGTCTAGAAAGAACTGCATCAATGTGGGAATTGAAACTAAGGCTTTGGATCTTGCATCTTACAAGATTATCAGTGGTTGTTCAATGACTTTATGATGTGTTTCTTAGAGACTTAAATAAGATCACAGAAAACGTATGGATTTTGGGGGGAAATGAGTAAACAAGTAAAGTGTTGCTATATTTTAATGTTGATCTAAAAACTATATAGTTGGTTTTCTAGTAGCAATTTTATGATGGTTATAAGCTGCTTAGAAGTCATGTACACTTTAATAAAAAGTCTGTTTTAATGCAATAAAGGTGGAAGGATCTCAAAGCAAGCTAAAGCTATTATATTTCTCCAAAACGGTTGAGTTCTACATTTGGAAGCAACTGGCAAAAGTCCCAACTTTTTTTTTTTTTTTGAGATAATGCCATATTGATTCAAAATTCATACAAGGATTCTCGCAACCTTACTAAGAAATAGGTTGCAGTTATGACTCAACGGTCCAGAACCGCTCAAGGACTTAATGTAAATGTTGTGTATCAAGGACCCGGCAGGGCTATCAGCCCTGGAATAGTGTTCATATCTGAGTGATCACAAAGCCATCAGTATATGTTTCCAGGAGGATGGGATGGTGGAGGGCCTGGCTGTGGCCTGGAATCAATGAGGGGAGATTTACCTTCCCACCAGAAGGATGCACTGGAAGGGTGTGGGCCAGTGTGCTGATGTGAGGATGATGCCTGAAGGGTTGGTTGCCAAAAACAGAAGTGGGGCAGCTGCATCCTCCACATCATAGGGGGTGGAAAATTGGCATGACTGTGACTTTGGTACTTCCCCAGAGATCACTGAGCTAGCCATGCTCCTAAGAGAGGGTGAGAATACATTATCATAAATCTGAATCAGTAGGCAGGAAAACACTTCGGCACAGAGATTTTTCCTTCCTTCTCTCAGATGGGAATGTGTCTTAAGAGCTAAGAGGTGAGGAGACCCTTTTGGAAAATATGCCTAAACTGAGCTCTTCCCCATGGATGTGGAAAAGGAATTAAAAGCTTCCCAAGAGGATTGCACCAAGTTTCCCGAGAAAGAAGCAGTGGGAAGCCCAGAATGTGATACACCTCCAGTGGGAAAAGTAGGAAAGTCCAGTTCAAACCACACGGGGCAGGTGGTGGTCTTCTTCCTAATGGGTGGGCAGAGGAAATGCAGCTCAGACAGTAGAAGTCAAGGACTTGTGAAGATCTGGGCAATTCTGGCACAAGTAAGCAGGAATCCATGGCGACATCAGGGGCAGCAGCACCTACCAGTGGCTGTGAACCTCAAATGGCAGCCACGATGGCAGAAAGCTGCATGAGTAATGGGCAACAGACTAGATCCAGAGATGACAGCAGAGATGGTGACAGGTAGTGACAGGCTGGGCGTCTGGCACTTCTGAAAGTTGCTCTATTGCATGGCCCAGAAGGGACAGATAGGAGCTCTATCACCCTGGCCCTGCCCTGGTGCCAAACACCATCACCTCTCACCTGGATGAGGCAGTAGCCTCCTAAGTGGTCTCCTATCTCCCCTTCTTCCCCCATCTGTGTTGACTCAACAGAACTGCCAGGGAGCTCCTTTTTAAACTGCATTTAGAAGTAGTTTTAGACTCACAAGAAAGTTTCAAAAATAATACAGAGAGATTCTGTGCACCCTTCACCCAGCTCCTCCAATAAATAACACCTTATATACCCATAGTATATTTCCAAGCAAGGAAAACTGACATGGGTACAATACCATTAACTCAACTACAGACTTTATCAGGATCGTCACCACATTTTTTCATGCATTCTTTTTTTTCACGGTTTGATTCTATGAAACATTATCACACATACAGATTTGTGCAACCACATCACAATCAGAATACAGAACTCTTCCTTCAAAACAAAGAAATGCCTGTGCCGCTCCTTTACAATCACACCCTCCCTAACCCTCACCCTCACAACCACCGACCTGTTCTCCATCACTATTGTTTTGCCATTTTGAACACGTTACATAAATGGAATCACAGACTATAACACCTTTTGAGATTAGCTTTTTTTTTCAGTCAGCATAACGTCCTTAGGCTCCATCCAAGTTGTGTGTATTTAATAGTTCTTTCTTTTTGCTCTTGAGTAGTATTTCAGTGTCTGGATGCACCAAAGTTCGTTTTTCCATTCACCCATTGAGCACTAAGGGACATTTGGGTTGTTTCCAGTTTGGGGGTTTTACGAATAAAGCTGCTATGAACATTTAATGCTGTGAAAATTTAGCTGCTATGAAACTGTACAGGATTCTGTGCAAACATTAAGTTCCCATTTCTCCAGGATAAATACCCAGAAGTGTGATTGCGGGGTTAGATGGTATGTGTATGTCCAACTTTATTGGGAATCGCCAAACTATTTTCAGGATCGCTTTAAACCAAACGTCATGTTATATCACTTCTTGCTCAAAACCCTCCTGGGGCTTCTCCTATTAAAAACCAAAGTCCGTCAGTCTTCTAAAACACCTTACAGAATCTGGTCCTCATTACCTCTCTAACCTCATTTCTTGTTACTTGCTCATTCTGCTCTGGCCACACTGGCCTCATTTCTACTCTGCTCATCAACCAAGCTCCTCCCAACTTGAGCCTTTATGCCTCCTGTTCCCTTGGCCTGGACTGCTCCTCCCTCAGAAGTCCATGTGCCTTGCTTCCTCATCCTCAAAGCCCAGCCTTTAGAATTAGAGCACTTCCTTTTCCTGCTTTATTTTACCCAGAGAGTACACTTTGTTTTCTTTCCTTTTTTTTTTTTTTTTTTTTTTTGCGGTACGCAGGCCTCTCACTGTTGTGGCCTCTCCCGTTGCGGAGCACAGGCTCCGGACGTGCAGGCTCAGCGGCCATGGTTCACGGGCCCAGCTGTTACGCGGCATGTGGGATCTTCCCGGACCGGGGCGCGAACCCGCGTCCCCGGCATCGGCAGGCGGACTCTCAACCACTGCGCCACCAGGGAAGCCCTCCTTTTTTTTTTTTTTTTTTTTTTTTTTTAAATTGAAGTATAGTTGATTTGCAATGTTGTGTCAGTTTCTGGTGTACAGCAAAGTGATTTTTTCAGATTCTTTTCCATTAGAGGCTATTACAAGGTACTATATATGGTTCCCCGTGCTATACAGTAGGACCTTGTTGTTGATCTATTTTATATATAGTAGTCTGTATTTGCAAATCCCAAACTCCTAATTTATCCCTCCCCCACCCCCTTTCCCCTTTGGTAACCATGAGTTTGTTTTTATGTCTGCGAATCTGTTTCTCTTTTGCAAATAAGTTCATTTGTATCATTTTTTTAGATTCCACTTAGGAGTGCTATCACAGGGCATTTGTCTTTCTCTAACTTGCCTCACTTAGTATGACAGGTCTGTCCAGAGAGAACACTTTGAAGTCTTTCTCCAATCTTTCCTATGAGTGCCCACTGGGACTCATGGAGAAAAACCCTTAAGGGAGTGTATATTCCCACCACTGCCACCCCGAAGGTCTCCACATCCTCTCATTCCTCCACAGTCAGTTTACCATCCAGCGTCGCGCTGTCTACCGCAGGTAAGCCAGTGTTTGCATCTTGTCTCTTCTGCCAGCCACCTGTCTCCTTAGGTTTGGGGTCAGCTGGCTGTCCCGCAACCAGGCTCTCCAATGAGTTTGAGAAAATACATGAACTTGGGGTTTGAAGTGCTTTTTAATTTTTTTCATTGTGAGGACAGGAAGATGCTCCTTCCAGCTGTCCAGCCCCAGGAGGAAGGCCGGGGTCTTCTGTACCCACAGTGTGCACAGAATGGGGCTCTGGGATCCCTGTTCCTGCCACATTCCCCTGCCTTTGTCTTCCCAGTTCCTCATGGGCCCAGGCCTGCCCTGATTCCTAGGCTAATCATGAAAATGGCAAGAGGCTGATTAGAAGACACAGACTGCCTTCCAGACACAGACCTGAGAATTCAATGCTGCTGACAATCTGCCCCGACAGGGGATGAGCAGGGGCCATGTGTGAGGCCTCCCAGTGGCACTTCTTCTAGTCACTGTGTTGAGACAACCTTTTTCTATAATCTTCCTGGACATACTGACCAATAACCTAGGCTCCCTCTGGGACTGGAACCCTAGCTGCTGGGCTTCTACCCCACCTAACCCTCCCCTGGGGTCTTGCTGTTCTCCTCCAGTCGGTGGCTGTGATTCTGCTGTGAAGGAACTAGGTTCTCTGATGTGGCTCAGCCGTGCCTGACTTTGCCCTCTATGCTCCATGAGGAGCCGCAGTGCACTTCACCTGCCAGACTGTCAACCTGTGGGACCACGGACTGCCAAGCACACCCATTCTTTTTGTTATGACCTTAGACCACTTAAAAAAAAATCTTATTGAGGTATACTTGATGTACACTATTATATAAGTTTCAGGTGTACAACCCAGTGATTCACAATGTTTACAGCTTATACTCCATTCATAGTTAGGATAAAATACTGGCTATACTCCCCTGCTGTATGGTACATCCTTGGAGCTTATTTATTTTATACATAGCAGTTTGTACCTCTTAATGCCCTACCCCTATCTTGCCCCTTCCCCCTTCCCCCTCCCCACTGGTAACCACTAGTTTGTTCTCTAGATCTGTGAGTCTGTTTCTGTTTTGTTATATTCACTAGTTTGTTTCATTTTTTAGATTCCACATATAAGTGATAACATACAGTATTTGTCTTCTCTGTCTGTTTCACTAAGCATAATGCCGTCCAGATCCACGCATGTTCAGCACACCCATTCTTTAGACACATCTTTGGGTTACTCAGGTGCCCCGCCAGCACAGTCAATTGTAATAGCCTCACCTGGTCTGAATCCTCTCTGCTTCTTTCTGCCTGAGCCCTGTATGTCTCAAGCTCACTGCATGCTCCACTGAGCACCACTGATAAGCAAAAACGATTACCAATCATTGCCTTATTCAAGGATTTGTCTTCAAAGGTAAAGGTAGCCTCAGACCTGCCCCTACCTCCTATGGTTAATGTCTGTGCGCTACTGGCTTAATTTCATATTAATGTTCATTTATCGGAAGGAAAGGAGGTTGTACACACCTTGTAGTCTGTGGTTCCTATTATGTGTCTTAATTATAATGTTACTATTCCTTTGTTACTAGTTTAGCCCAAAGACTAAATGTATTTAAAATTCAAACGGACTGTAGCTACTCTGGCATCTAACAGGAAAGCCAAAATTCGTATCATTGAGAAAAAAACATGTGTTCTCCTCTGATCTTTTGCACTTTGAGAACTTGAGCAGAGGTGAGGAGGTGGGACAGAGAAGGCAGAGGAAAGGCTGAAATTCCAAAGTCACCGCCAGTTCTGCTGTGCTGGTAAAGAGTAGATGGCCATTTTGCTTGGCGAGATAGTAACGAATCCTTAGACAGATAGAGGGCAGGCATGGGGCCAAAGAGTGGGTCATGCTAGACCACTCTGCATAAAAAGTGAGAAAAACTGAATTTGAAGCATAGTGAGAACTGGAGCAGCGTGAGGCTGAGCAAGGATGACTTGAGACAGTTCTCTGTGATGGAGTGGCTGAGGGACATTTAAGAAAAGGAATGTCTAAATTCAATTCTAGTTTACTCAGCCATAAAAAAGAATGAAAATAATGCCATCTGCAGCAACATGGATGGATCTAGAGATTATTATGCTAAGTGAAGTAAGTCAAAGACAAAGACAAATATAATATGATATCACTTATATGTGGAATCTAAAAAAAATGATACAGATGAACTTATTTACAAAACAGAAACAGACTCACAGATGTAGAAAACAAACTTATGGTTACCGGGGGGAACGGCGGGGGGGATAAATTAGCAGTTTGGTATTAACACATACACACTACTATACATAGAACAGATAATCAACAAGGATGTACTGTATAGCACAGGGAAATCTACTCAATATTCTGCAATAACATATATGGGAAAAGAATCTGAAAAAAAAATGAATATATGTATATGTATAACTGAATCACTTTGCTATATACCTGAAACTAACACAACATGTAAATCAACTATACGCCAATATAAAATAAAAATAAATAAAAATAAATAAATAAATTCAATTCCAGGTTATCTGTGTTGTGGTAATGTAACTGCTGTCTCCTGTTGCCCCAAACTTTCAGTAAAGTCTGTTATACCTAAAAATGTCTTGTCTGAGTAATTGGCAGGGAAATCTAGAGGTAAAAAGCCCTGTATAGGTTAAAATGGAGAAGAGGGAAGAAAAGAGCAAGGGCGATCAAGACTTCCATGAGAACTAAAACTCAAACTCAAAGCTAGAAGTGACTGTGAGAATTTGCCAAAAAAACACAAAAAACAAAAACCGTCTTTGGTGGGCCGGGATTCCCCATGGGATGTACAAGAGAGGATTTAAGTGTTCTAGAATCTTAACAAAGAGACTTCTAAGCTGTCACCTGTGATGTGTTTCTGTAGGTGAATGGACACCCCCTTCTTCAAGGGGTGGCCGTAGTATAAGATCAGGTCCAGGTGATGGGAAGGAAGACGTAAAGGGGTTAAAAGGCTGCCACAAGAACTGCTCTGGCTGGCTGGAGAGAAAGTCAGGAAGCTGTTTTTAGAACCAGGAGAGTTCCAAGTTAACCAGCCATAACAAATTCTGTATTCTAAGTTAAGTGTCACGAAACAAGGATTAGGAAGATGGCTTGGCAGGTTTCTGGTTCCACAATTTCAAAAAACATGTCCGCGGTAAGGAAACAATAATTAGAATGTGTCAAGGCATTTTCCAGACCCTTCCCAAATCCTGCTTCCACAGCAGAAGGAAGCTGCTCAAACTGAGAGGCAGTGCAGCACGGTGATTAGCACGCAAGCTCGAGCTGGCTTGCCTGAAAGCAAATACTGGCTCAGTTGTTTGCCAGCTGCTAGATCCTCCTAGTCTACTACTCATAGTTTCTGTCTCCATTTTATTCCCTATAAAATGTGAACGATGGGGCTTCCCTGGTTGAGAATCCACCTGCCAGTGCAGGGGACAAGGGTTCGAGCCCTGGTCTGGGAAGATCCCACATGCAGCAGAGCAACTAAGCCCGTGCGCCACAACTACTGAGCCTGCGCTCTAGAGCCCACGAGCCACAACTACTGAGTCCACGCGCTGCAAAAGCTGAAGCCCACGCGCCTAGAGCCCGTGCTCTGCAACAAGAGAAGCCACCGCAATGAGAAGCCCGCGCACCACGAGGAGTAGCCCCCGCTCGCCACAACTAGAGAAAGCCTGCGCACAGCAACGAAGACCCAATGCAGCCAAAAAATAAAAAAATAAAATTTTTTTAAAATGTGAATGATAATAAATAGTACTAAATTCATGACGCAGTTGGGAGGATGACCTGAATTAATACATGTAAAGCATTTAGATTGGCACCAGGTACCCAGAAGGCCCTCAATATGTTTTGCTCCCTTTATTACAGGAAGGAAACAGCTCACCAAAAGCACTGGAAAGCCCTGTCCTGAGAGCTAGAAACCATGTTCCCCCCACTTAGCAAGAAAAGTTAAGATCACAGCCTAGGACTCTTGGAGCCTTCTACTAAAGTGAAGGTCAAAGCAGAATAACTTGTAGAGTTTCTGCCTCTTCTTGATTAGCCTCTGGCAATACGGAAAACTGACACTAGTTTAAACACCTGCACATGCTTAAATACCATTTAGGTAAGAAAAATACATTCTGTTCCATTTGATTAAGACACTGATGTTATAGCCAAGGCGGGCAAGAAGCAGCTTCAGAACGCTTGCCTCAAAGCCCAGCTACACACGAATGGAAGGGAGCCAATGATGGTGGCCTTTGAGATCAAACAGTGCAGTGTTCCCTCTATACAGAGATTTTCACGAAGAGTGAACAAAGTGACAATAATCTAAATCCCAGTAATGTGAACAGATCCAGTTATAGCAAAACAGGGGAAACTAATACTTGCCTCAGGCATACAGTATTAGACCAGTGTTTTCTTTTTGTGACTTATAACACCTAATTTTTCTTGACTTTGATCTTGAAATACCTTTTTTATATTGTTTTGTTTTTGGTGTCAGTGTGAATCCAAACACATACACACACATAAGTTAAGGCTGTGTAAATTCCAGGAATAATACTCACCTGCCACAAAATGCTAGGATCCATTTTTTTATAAAAGCCAAGTCCTTTGCAAAACAAAGGAAAACAATCAATACTGACAAGAATATACTGCCTAACCCTTGTGCTGTAAAATCTCAAACAAATAATAATTTGGAAGCTAAGAGGGAAAAATCATGTTTATCTATCACCTTTATCACCTAAATGCTTGTCCAAATACTATGTTCCATAATCCCTGAAAATCCTACAGTGGAGGAATTTTGAAGATAATTTTATTCATATTAACTAAGGCAAGAACTAAGGTTCAAAACCAGTTCTGAGTTCAGAGTCTGCACTGTGCCCACGACACTAATATCCTGAGACACAGATTCCCCAACCTTCCTCAATAACTGGTTATAGTTCGTGACATTTTTTTCTTTAATGATGCTCACTTTCAAGAAATGCTTCCCAATATTTAATCTAAATCCCTTTCTTCTCCTTGAGTTTAAACAATTCCTTTTATACATGTCTTCTATGGGGAGAGAGAACGCTGGCCAATGTCCTCCTTAATAACAGCTCTTTAATAATGATTACATTGCCTCTACTCCAGACTAAATGCATCCAACTCCTTTAACCTTTTGTTAAAGGCCCGATTTTCCAACCTATGGATAACTGCATTTGCTCTTCTCTGGACCCATTCCAAGCTCTTGATGTTGCCCTCAAAATGCATATGTTTTATATATGTGGGTGTATATATATACACACATATATATATCTCACACATACACACACACACTTTTCCGAAAATGAAGAACCTATGCTAAGTAAACCTGATAACATCCTTCCCAGTTTTTTTTTATGTGAGACAGAGACAGAGAGAGAGAATGAGATCTGATTGGTAATTTTAATAAAAGCTTTATCTTGTTAGCACATTATCAACTTACAAACCATTATTATCACAGATTTCTTTTTACGACCCATTTTCCTAATCCAGCTTGTACCCAATGTAGTGTGTTTATTATGGACAATTATAACCTACCTTGAAATTACTCTCTACACGCATGCCAAGCGCTTCGGTGCCGAGAGGGGAAACAGAGTGTGCTGGTAGGGGTTGAGCTGCTGAGCAGGGAGGTTTATGTAACACCTCAACACCCACCATCCTGACAGTGGCTGAGGGTGACAGCTATATGACACAGCATGAACATGATGGCATCGTCCCTTCCAACAGTGGGATGTGGCAGAGAAAGGGATCAGTTGGTCTTGTTTCTCTAGTTGCATTCCTGCCCCTCTCTTTGGATGTATGCCTGAGTAACTCACTCCACCTTCCCAATTTATGTCCATAATGTTCCTTCAAGAACATTATGTTTTATTTTCAAGAACATTATGTTTTATTTTCTTCTCACTGGATCACTCCTTTAATTTACCCTTGGCTGAATGTGACCTCTATCTTCCTTGACATTAGCAAAGCCACAGAAAGTTGCAGGAAGGCAGGTAACAGGCCCCTGCCTCTTAGTAAAGGCCTGAAGGGAGCTCTCTTCTTCACTGGTCCATGAAACACTCACCCAGTGAAGTGCTCCTGGCAGGAAAGAATCTATTTCCCGTAGACATCATGTGAAAGAAGCTATGTTCCTGCCCCATGTGAGACTCTAACCCTGTCCAACTCATCCTGTCCTACAGGCTAGATTCTAGACTTCAGTGGTTCGTGTCTGCCAAACAGTTGCCCTGCACACCCCACCCCACATCTACTGTGAGCGCTGCTGTGAAAAGTCCCCTTGCCTCTGAAAATGCTGTGTTCAAAGGAGAACAAAGGAAGAAGCAGCAGAAATAGCTGTGAATACATTCTCCAGCCAGACCAGTCTGCATATGCGATTTTCAGGCAGGCTCTTCCTGTCTGAGAATGTCCTCTTGAATGCTAGTAATAAGTAGAGAAGGAGGGAGTTAGAGTTAGGAGAAGAGACGAGTGAAGTAGGAATACATGCTTCTGTATTACAGTCATGGGAAAGTTATACCTATCAGGTATGATTAGGTTTGTCTGCATATAACAGGAAGCTCAAACGTGTAGTTTAAACAAGTCAGAAATTTACTTCCAATTCAGACAGAGGAAGTAGAGTCAGCCCTTCGTATCCACAGGTTCTGTATCTTCGTATTCAACTGACTGAGGATCGACTTTGATCAATTGTCCCTCCGGCCCTCCGTATGCATGGATGCCATTCTATATCCCGGACTTGAGCAACCACAGATTTTGGTATCCATCAGGTCCTGGCACCAACGACCCACGGATACCAAGGGACAATCGTATAGATGTAGGCAGTATACACTGCCATGTCAGCTCCAAAATCATCAAGAACCCTGAATCTTATCTTTCTAAGTGGCTTTCATCCTGGAGGTCCAAGGTTGCTATGACGCTCCAGATACATTTCAAACAGAAAGAGGACCAAGAAGGAAAGGGCCAAAATTCATGCCTCTCCGCTGGGTCAGTCTGCCTAACAGAGCCATCCTGAAAGCCCATCCAATCACTTCAGCTTCATTTCACTGACCACCTCAGGGGTTCTGGGAAACAAAGGTGTTTATCCAGGCACACTGCCGGTTGGGGGGAAAAAAACTAGGTTTCTTGTGAGTGAAGGCAGAATGGATACTGGGTAGATAACTATCAGTTACTAACAAGATAAACTAGACAGAATACTTCTGGTCTTGACTTCTAAGCCCTACGTATTCTTTAAAAGTATTTCCCTTAACTCCACATTTCTCCCAGGGCAGTGGAAACCCGGGGATGAAAACAGACTGGGATACTTAAACCAGTTGCATGGAAATGTATCACTCACGTTGCTTACAGTATTTTTAACTGGAAAATGAAAGGAAATCTTGATTATATAAGTAAACTAACAGAAGTCGATCATGTCAGAGGGAACTATTCAAACTGGAATGTAAAGCTCTGTTTTGAAAACTAAAAACGTCCATTAGAGGGGGAGTTAATTCAACAAAAGAATGAAACCAGTAAACATCTGCAATTTCACATGATGAGGGAAAAGAATATAAAGCTCAGTTATTTTAAGCAATAGACCAAAGACGACATGAAAGCAGAATGTAGCCCTAAGATTTGTCACTCTTGCTTACACAAGGGATGGCTTCACTCAACCATGTTTGGGACACATCTGGTGGAGAGGAAGGCTCTAAATATTTCACTAGGTTATCCTTACAGTTCCTGGTACCCTGTGGCTATAGTCAACATAATCTCTGAATGGAAAATCAGATTATATGGTTTGACAGAAGATTTTTGTCTTTTGTGCCAACGTATGGAATAGTCTCACACAGGTAAGATGGTACACATTTAAGAGATTGCTTTTATGGCAAAGAATAAAAGCACTTGAACACAGGGCTATCTCAAGAAAGTTGGGATGTATGCTAGACTTAATAAACCTGGAGTGACCTTTATAATCAGCCACTGAGACTCTTTACCTGGAGTATTTATTGCCCTGCAAGTAATATCTCAACCACAGGTCCAAGTCTAAGTGCTGGCCCAAAGAGAACCTGGTATCAGACAAGAGAAAGGAAGGAACAGGAAAAGGAGGGCAAAGACTTGCTCTGTGTAATTCCTTGCCACCTGGTCACTGCAAATAATGAACTGAACGTCTGTGTAATGTTGCACAACTGCATCATACTGTGTGAAGAGCAATGCCATACATTAAAGCCACGGTGCTTTCAACAACAAAAGTGAGTATTTCTACCTGAGAAAATCCTCTTGAGCATGTGTATATGTGGGGAAAACATGAGCTCTGGAGCCAAAAATACCTGGCTGGCAATCCAAGATCCATGATTCATTGGGCAAGGGTAACACTGGAAAAGCAATTAATATTTTTCATAAGCAATATTGGGAAACCAGTTCCTTACTTCCTTATAATGGTGTTGCGACGATTCAGTGAGATCAAACACATCAAGCACCTGACACTTAGTAGGTATTCAACAAGTGTTCAAATCTCTCCTCTCCTACCTCACTACCCCACCCCTTTGCCCACTCTCAATAATTCCTTGTTTTGGATTTAGGTTCACATGTTTAGCACCATTAGATCATATTAATACACCATGAGGTTAAATGAGGATGCCATTATTAGCAGAGCCATGGATAAAAACTTCCACTCCTTCACAATGTGACATTAGGTGCCGACATGGAAGAAATAGCTGACCTGAGGGATGCTTTAGGCGAGAATTTTGGGAAGGTTCAGGGATATGGGAAGAGCATCAGCTTCGGAGCTCAGATCACCTGAGCAGGCTCCCAACAGTCATTCATCTGAAGCCCAAAAAAATCCCTTTTTTTAATCTCTAAAGAAAATATATATTGTGGACCTCGTTTAATGAAATTCTTGGGGTTTTTTAGTTTTTCAAGATTTCCCCTAGAAGGGGAGGTGGGAAAGAGAACCACAGAGAACTAGTAATCAAAGAAAGCTTCTAGGAAATACTAAATTTTCTCCTTAAAGTCTACTTTTTGGGGGCTTCCCTGGTGGCGCAGAGGTTGACAGTCCGCCTGCCGATGCAGGGGACATGGGTTCGTGTCCCGGTCCGGGAGGATCCCACATGCCGCAGAGCGGCTGGGCCCGTGAGCCATGGCCGCTGAGCCTGCACGTCTGGAGTCTGTGCTCCGCAATGGGAGAGGCCACAGCAGTGAGAGGCCCGTGTACCACAAAAAAAAAAAAAAAAAAAAAAGTCTACTTTTTGAACTTAAATCAACATAGACAGGAAGGCTTAAATCTATAGATTTTTTTTTCTTTCCCAAAATGTTATGAAGGGAGAGAATGTGGGTAACAAAATAATGAGTTCAGGATCACTGATAATTAGACAACACCAAGAATGCCTGCCTTGGTCACGTTCAAGGATAGTTTATGGATTGCTGGCTTTCAGTGGGGGGAAGGGAGGAAAGGTGGGAAGTGGAGCTCTTCTCTAAGTTGACTCAATAAAAGAGAGAGTCTCCAGACACAGTGGTGCTGTTTGTGCACCTGTCAGCACTTTAGGATACTGGATATTTCTTCTGCAAGAAGTCTCTGGCTCTTCAAGAAAGTGATCTGATAATGTCTGCTATAAGAAAAAGTATTGTAGGGAGTATTCAACAGGTGGTTAGTACCCTTCATATAACAAATATATTGAGCCTGCCCATAGCTAAAAGGCTGCTGCTAAATAATGTACCTCCAGAAATGAACAGCAGGGAGGGGAACCATTTTTCTTCCTGTTATACAGGCTAGAGGGCAGTGTGGTATAATCTTTGTAGATATGTCTTCAACCTTTGTCTAACCCAGACTACTGCACAACAGTTATTGAACAAATGTTTCAAACCACTGCATGTGGTCCTGCCTACTGGCCAACACGTAAGTTTGAACAGTGACACCATCTTTCAGTGAGCAGCAGTGCTTACTTATTTCAGTATATTTTCTTATTTTGTTGTATAAAATGGCATGGAAAAATGGAAGTCATGAAATAGTATTAGTCCTAATGATAAGGACCAAGGCTCTCAGAAAACTAGTTGATGTGAGAGCTGGTTGATGTTACGAATTAAACAGTAAAAGTAAGGTAACTGTACGAAATGCTGGAAATTTACACTCTAAGATTGTGCCTTAAAATATAACTAACTAGGGATATCATCATATATTTAGTTCTTTGTGTACGGAAGACCCACGCCCTTAAATTTAGAAAGTTTGTTAAAATGTAAGGTTGGTAATTTTTTAATCTTTTTAATGGAAAAGCAAAAGGGAGTTTAAAAGCTAGGCCATTTGTACAGTGTACTCAAGAAATGTAATTTCCCCCTTACAGTCCTCAGATACAGTAAATGTTGCTAAGTCTCCACACATGTGGACCGTGCAGAAGTATTTGTGATACCTCACAAAGTGGGTAGCATCTGGGTATTCAGTAAATGTTTTCAAAATGGCCTTATCTATGAAAACTGGGGTCTCTCTTTTTCCTCTTTTCTTTCAAATTCTAGATGTAATAGCCCCGTTCAGGTTTTGGTGGTTTTTTAAAATATATTTATTTATTTTATTTATTTATTTTTGGCTGTGTTGGCTCTCCGTTGCTGCATGCAGGCTTTCTCTAGTTGTGGCGAGCTGGGGCTACTCTTCGTTGCGGTCCACCGGCTTCTCATTGTGGTGGCTTCTCTTGTTGCGGAGTACGGGCTCTAGGCACACAGGCTTCAGTAGTTGTGGCACATGGGCTCAGTAGCTGTGGCTTGTGGGCTCTAGAGCGCAGGCTCAGTAGTTGTGGCGCACGGGCATAGTTGCTCTGCTGCATGTGAGACCATCTTCCCGGACCAGGGTTCGAACCTGTTTCCCCTGCATTGGCAGGCGGATTCTTAACCACTGAGCCACCAGGGAAGCCCCCCAGTTCAGTTTTATGCTAAAGAAACAACAGTGTGGCAAGCTGCTTTGTTGAACTGTAAAAACGTTCTCTGTAGGAATCCTCTGCTCCAAGCTCCACACTTTCCATCTGTGGATGTTTGTGTTTGTGAGGTATGAATGCCTAGATACAGAGATGATAGATGCCACAGAAATACCCAGGTAGGTAGCTGTGCAAAGCAAGAAGTCCCTAGGGGAGGATGCCAAGAAACAGACAAGAGGGACTTTTCTTTGCTTAGACAACCTTAACCCTGTTGTTAGCAGTGCACGGTTTATGTGAGCAAATGACAGTGAAGTTATGGCTGAAATGGAGTACCATGTGTTTTCAATAGGAAATAATTGCAAGTCAAAAGTTTTATGAGCAAGAGGAAAATAACCACACACTGACCCTAAATGTTTATCAAGGGTTCAACCTTTAGGAGGCTTTTCTTAAATTTCCACCTGACTAGAAGGTCTTATTATAGCTCTTATTAATTATATGTGCTATTATATAGTCATTCTACAGTGATGGACTAAGTTTAGAATGCTCTTAGATGGACTTCCCTGGTGGCGCAGTGGTTAAGAATCTGCCTGCCAACGCAGGGGAAACGGGTTCGAGCTCTGGCCTGCGAAGATCCCACATGCCATGGAGCAACTAAGCCCGTGCACCACAACTACTGAGCCTGCACTCCAGAGCTCGTGAGCCACAACTACTGCAGCCCACGTGCCTAGAGCCCGTGCTCTGCAACAAGAGAAGCCACCACAATGAGAAGGCTGCGCACCGCAACAAAGAGTAGCCCTCGCTCGCCGCAACTAGAGAAAAGCCCGCGCACAGCAATGAAGACCCAACGCAGCCAATATATAAATAAATAAATTTATTTCTTAAAAGAATGCTCTTAGAAATGCTCAGGGATGTTTTTACAAGGATTTCTGAGGTTTTAAACTTATTTTTTCAACCTTTACAAGTTATCTTAAAAGTTATAGTGTTCTGGATTTCTACCGTAATATATCAAGATAAAGATGTTCTTTTATATGTTTAAGACATTTTAGAGGGACATTTTCTACACAAAATTTGAGATTAGCTATTAGTAAAAAGGTGGTCAGTCCACAACATATAAAATAAAGTTAGCATGTATTGAATCATTAAAAAAAAAAAAAAAAAAAGATGCTCAGTTGGGAATCTGGCCAGAATATCTTGGTATTCAAAGAGAAACACAAATTTTCAATTCAAAGATAAAATACAAACAATTTAAAAATCAAGGTATAAGGAGACCAGATTCCCCATTTTTATTTTTTTTCTCTACTACAACTCTTCTTTATTACCTTCAGTCCTGATGGAAGCAAACTGCCAATACACAGTGTGTAGGCAGTACAGTACCACTGCCACCAAAAGGCAGGATGCTGGCCTCAAGCACAGGCACTCTGGGACCAGGTCCTCCCTAAAGGCACCAAGTTGTTGCCAGGTAAGACAGGTAGGCCAAAGAGAAAACACAGACTGCAAATAACCAAAGTGGGAGCAAGCAAGGGTAAATTCATTCAGTGTTTATTGAGCACCTACTAGGCTGGGCACTGTTAGTGGCTGAGAATCTAACTATTAAGGCATACTTTCTGTCTATGGAAAGCTCCTGGTTGACTTTAACTTATTATTTTGAAATAATTTTGGACTTTGGGAAACGTCTTAAAGATTGTACAAAAGGTTCCCACATCCCTTTCACCCAGCTTGCCTTATGTTAATATCTTGTAAAATCTTCATACCAATTATCAAAACTAAAAAAACTGAGTTTAGTACAATACTATTAATTAACCTGCACACTTTTTTTTTTTTTTTTTTTTTTTTTTGCAGTACGCGGGCCTCTCACTGCTGTGGCCTCTCCCGCTGTGGAGCATAGGCTCCGGACGCGCAGGCCCAGCGGCCACGGCTCACGGGCCCAGCCGCTCTGCGGCATGTGGGATCTTCCCGGACCGAGGCACGAACCCGTGTCCCCTGCATCAGCAGGCGGACTCTCAACCACTGCGCCACCAGGGAAGCCCTAACCTGCACACTTTATTTGTATTTCACCAGCATTTCCACTGATGTTCTTCTTCTGTGCCAGGATCCCATGTTATATTTTCATCATCACGTCTCTTTAGTCTCCTCCATTCTGTGACATTTCCTCAGTCTCTCCTTGCCTTTCATGACCTTGACAGTTTTGCTAGTTGACTTCTGAACAGCCATAATGGAATGTGTAAACTCTCTGAGGGAACTATATTGTGCCTGGGGATGGAGGGGCTTCATAGAAAGATGACATTTGAACTGGGTCTGGAAAAATAAAGTAGGGCTTGGCCAATGTATTAGTTATATCTCATCTGTTCAATTCAACATATATTTATAGTAATGGGAAGAGCATTAGACATTGCAAATATAGCTTTGAACAAGGTAGAAATGGTCTCTGTTGTTATGCATTTTGTGAGGTATTAAACAAATCATGACAAATGCACTGAAAATTACAAAGAGGAGGGAAGGAGGATGGGTAACATTCAGCAAATGGATTTTACATCATCTAAGGGGTGAGGGGAGATTCCCTGGAGGAAATGGCAGGCAGTAAGCTGAGATCTATCCAGGGGTTTGTCAGCTGAGGGAAGACAACAGTGTTCCAGAAAGGGGGAACAGCCTCTGCAAATGCCTAGAGTCAGGAGTACTTGTCGTTTTCCAGTAACTTCAAATGCTGCATCACTGACACATGATGGAAGGCAGTAGTGTGAAGAAGAGGGGCTAAAGGAGATTGGGAACAGCTAACTGTTGGTTACATATGAGAAACTTCAAATAAGAACAAAGAAATAAGAGAAGACCTAGGTGGAAAAGTGAAGGAGAATGAGATTCCTACATCAAATGCATAGCAAGTTCCATTAGTTGTTTGTTTTCTGAGCTATTTAGGAAGAGGATGGCTGGAGCAAAGGGAAGGGAGAGAGGCCAAGCCAATGTAAGACCAGCAGATACAAATTATCAAGAGACACCAGAGGGGGGGGTGGGGGGGTTCAGGAACAATATTGGACTACCCTGCAAGATGACAAAGACTGGGGCATCAGCAAAATTAGAGTACCAAAAGTAAGAAAAAAATTTTGGAAAAATAGAGAGACCTATTATTTTCCCAAAAAGGCATCAACATCATGGAAATTGTAGGAACTCTGTTAAACTTCCTTCAACTTATTTAATGGCTCAGCAGTGTTATTATTTTAAACTGCATCACCTAGGAAACATAATGTCAGGGTTTCTGGCTTCTAAATGTCCTGGTCTTGGCTGAAAATATAGATTCTGTAGACAGCCAGTACCCAAACCCACAAGAACAAGAGATGGATAAAAGAGGGTAGAACACAGCTCAGCAAGAAGGCAGTCGAAGACTGATATGCCGGGAGTGAGTGGTAGACGAGAAGCCAGTGAAGATCAGAGGCAGGCCTACCTTACCAGAGAAAAGGGAAACATCCATGAAAAACTCAGTCACCAAAATCAGGGAAGGAGAGAGCTTCAAGGAGGCACACCTTCCCACAGAGAGTCGTGAAGAAGGAAGAGCACTAAAATGATTCATGTCACCTCGTCCTTAGCAGGCTGGCTGCCACGGGTGACCTCTGCTAGAATGGTTTCAGAACAGTCACAGACAGGCGTAGATACTGTATTAAAACAAGTTGAGGGGTGAATGTGATCTGAAGAAACAGTGCTATGTCTTGAAAACTCTCTTCCAGAGCGTTTGTCTATGAGGCAAAGGCGTGAGATAAGAGAGCACTGAATGTTGGGCTTCCCTGGTGGTGCAGTGGTTGAGAGTCTACCTGTCGATGCAGGGGACACGGGTTCGTGCCCCGGTCCGGGAGGATCCCACATGCCGCGGAGTGGCTGGGCCCGTGAGTCATGGCCACTGAGCCTGCGCGTCCGGAGCCTGTGCTCCGCAACGGGAGGGGCCGCAACAGTGAGAGGTCCGTGTACCGCAAAAAAAAAAAAAAGAGCACTGAATGCACGGTGGACGAGTCATTTTTCTGCAGGACACTATGTTCATCGACCAAAGAGAAGGAGTGAGCCAGAGAGGGGTCTGGTTGAAAGACGTCTGCACGTCTGCAGGGGTCCTCTGATGAAAACAGCTACAGTAACATTCAGCCATGAAGATGTCTTTCTTGCAGGTCTAAGAGAAGTAGACACAAGATGTCTGCCTGGACACTGACCCTCTCCAACTTCCACCCTGAAAACAAACCCCAGATTTAAGAGGACCCAAGGGAAGCCTGCTGCACCCCCAAGACTGCCTCAAAACTCTGCCCCTCAACGGAGGTGATAACTTTAAACGTCATACATCACAGGTGCTTACTTAGAGCCTAGCATCAAATACCCTTCTTCCTTTTTAGCACATTCCTTGATATTTCTGCTATTTCCCTTTCTTTTATTTGTTTGCTAGTACTGTCCACAGACTTCTATTAAATTTTTTTCTTGCTAACTTAATGTTTTTAACCTGCTTTCTCTCATTCCTTCTCTCTGTCCGTGTCAGCATTCCTTTCTCTGTTTCACTAGTTTGCCCTATCAGTACATTATGATGCCTTAGCTTGTAGCACTTCCCTCACCTCCACCTCAAACGGCCTCTCTCACTCCAGCCACCACACCCTTCCAGTGTCCTCTGTGAAGTCAGAGAGGAGGTCACCTGCTGGGGGACAGGGAGATGAGGCTGTCATGACAGGCTGTGGTGAATGCTAAATCCAGGATGCTTCAGACAAACAGGATATTCACCTGTTCGGTACTGATAATGATTTTGAAAACTGTTCCATATGCAAAACTAGTTTTAACCTAAAACCTGTTTACTCAAAGGGGACATTGCGGCATCAGCTCACATGGTCAGTTTAACGTTTCTTATCATCCCCAACCTTGTTGCCAGCCGTCCATTCTGTCTCCACACTCTACTCTTTGCCTCCGTTCCTACTTAAAGCCAATGAGGATGTGTTGAGCACCTACTGAGTACATTCTTTGGGTCACGCAAGTAATCATTTGTGAGAGCTGCTATAATGGAGGTGGCTACAGGGTGCGTGGGAACAAGGTTTACAATGTTCTTCCAAACATCTTTTGGCCCTCTTTGTTTCTCTTTATCCCCTCCCCTACCTTCCCCTTCTCTTTACTCCAGACTAGTTCTGTTCTAATATATCTAAAAATACCATCTCTAGTTAGCTGACCAAACACAATAAAATGGTTCCAAGTTATTTCCATAATAGTGTCAAATCTCCTGAAAATGGGATCAAAGACTTTCCACAAACTGATAGCATCCAGGGACTTCCCTGGTGGTCCAATGGTGAAGAGTCTGCCTTCCAATGCAGGAGACATGGGTCTGATCCCTGGTCGGGGAACTAAGATCCCACATGCCGCGGGGCAACTAAGCCCGTGCACCACAACTACTGAGTTCACGTGCATCAACGAGACAGCACGTGTGCCGCAAACTACAAAGTCCACGTGCCACAACTGGAGAGAGAAAACCTGCACGCCACAACTAGAGAGAAGCCCACGTGCCACAACGAAGAGCCTGTGTGCCGCACGGAAGATCCCACATGCTGCAACTAAGACCTGACGCAGTCAAAAAAGAAAAAGAAAAAAAAAAACTGATAGCATCCAAAATATCTCATCCCCACCACTTCAACTTCTCACCTCATCTAAGCAAATCATAATCTCCGGTCAGTGCGTTTAATCAAAGTCTTCTTTTAATGGACTCTCAAGGTTGAAGAGCACTATTACTAGGACGACTAGCACAGGTAGAACATGGAATTCCAGACATAAAGGAAGCACGTGAATTATGAATATCCCTTGCATGGAAGCAATACCCAGGCCAGGGACTCATCTCTCCCCTGTCTTCTTGCCATTCATTAGTCCCCTTTCCTCTGTCTTTTTGGTCAGTTTGCTGACAGATTCACCACTAGCACTAATCCCCAGTTCTCACTCTCTCTCTGCCCAAGTGCAAAAGAGGAAGCAGGGCTGAGGGCCATTCAGACACCTAGTTCCATCTTCAGGGTTGGGCCTCCCCTTTCCTTTCTTCTCCTGGCTTCTGTAAAACATAATTTCACATCTTGGTAATGACCTCGGGCCTACAAAGCGTCCAGTTCAACCACAATCAGAGCCAGGAACCAGAACAGTGAGGACCCAAAATGTATTGAAACTAAAAGCCCATGGCAACAGTGTTCAAGCAAGAACTGAGGAACGTGTCATACAGCCTTTCTAGCCTAAGAACCTAAGAAATTGGGTCTGGGGGTAAATACTAGCACAGGCCTCTCCTGTTTAGCACCTGGCTCTTAACCTCAGGAAACATTCTGAGGAAAAGAAAAAGTCTGAAAATGAAAGACAGGAAACTTGAAATTAAGAGACCTAAGGTTGGGGATCAAAAAGTAAACCAAAGGGCTTCCCTGGTGGCACAGTGGTTGAGAGTCCACCTGCCGATGCAGGGGACGCGGGTTTGTGCCCCGGTCCGGGAAGATCCCACATGCTGTGGAGTGGCTGCGCCCGTGAGCCATGGCCGCTGAGCCTGCACATCCGGAGCCTGTGCTCCGCGGCGGGAGAGGCCACAACAGTGAGAGGCCCACGTACCACAAAAAAAAAAAAAGTAAACCAAAGAAGTCTTCTAAGTTCAACTCTGAAGATCAGAGATTCTTAAACTGTTCTTCAAAGGTGCTTCAAGGACTAAGTGGGTAGGTCTCCAGGCTCTAGAACTCCACTTCACCAGAGCAGCAACATTTTTATCTCTTTTACATACTAGACCTCCATGTCAGACTTCAACTTGAAGGACTGGTTCTGCAGCTTGAAAAACATAAGTTTAAAAAAAACTTATTTTGAACTGCATCCATTCATGCATTCATCCATTCAACCAATATTTATTGAGCATCTCTGTGACAAGCATTGTGCTAAGGGATGGAGATACCAAAATAAGTTAACACATGGTTGCTGTCCTCCAGGGGTTCTTCCTGGAGATGGGGAGATAGACAAATGATGCAAAATTCAGAGCAGAATGTGATTGGGTGCTATGATGGGGAAAAACAGGGAGCTTTGAGATTCCACGAAACAGATGCTTTAACATCTGGAAACTGGCTTTGAAACTGGCTTTGAAACTCTGCTTAAATATATCCAATGGTGGGTAATTCTACAAGGTAGCCAATTCTATTTTTAACACCTGTAATTATTTGCAATTTTTCTTTTTAGGGCTAAAATCTATGTTCTTGTGGCTTCAATCCATTAGCTCTAGTTTGGTCAAGTCTACACAGACCAGGTCTGTTAACCTTTTCCACAAAATTGCCTTTGAAGATTTGAGTTCAGTCATCATTCCCTTCCCTGGACTTTCCACTCTCTAAGTATACAGCCTTTATTTACACCAATTATATTATGGTTTCATGTAACCAAGACAAAAAGGGAGAGAATCTGGGGAGAACAGGGACTTGATGACATCATTCCTTCTATGTGAGAACTTTGTTTTATTTGGGATAATTTTAAGAGCAGTCCTGGTGCTATCATGGAATCAAGAAAAAATGTGTAAATGAAACTAGACATTATCTTGAAACTAGACTACAGATCTTGAAAGCTCATTTTTCTTCAATATTAACATTCAAAACTAATGGAAATCTAGAACATACATTAAAATGGTTTATTGATGTTGTTACAACACATGCTATGTTCAGTGTGTTGTCTGTCCATCATTAAAATGCATAGTTCAACATGCTGTTTAAAACTGGAATGAACATGGTGACTAATAGTTCCCATTACTGCCTGCACCAGCATCTGAGATTTGTTACCTAAGATAACTATGTCTCCGATTTTCACTGAATAAACCTACTCCAAGAAGTAATCAAGGAAGGTCAATCTATAACAAACAAGAAAGCAACGTTACCTACATTTGCAAATTTCATGGCCAGCATCTATTTTTCATTAAAATTTTACTGTTTCATTTTTAATTGCTTTTTAATTATTGAAAGCTTTAGAAAATTATCATGCTTAAGAAAAATTCCAAACTGTTTTACCTATGTAATGTTATAAAGCATTTTGGTATTTCTTTTTCTTTTTAAGCTCAATTTCTAGGCACAGGACTTTTGCTATCTAAAAATTAAGACGCTTTGAAGGCCAGTGTGAAACACATATAACTAACACACATATAACTTAATCTCTATGAAAAAATTTATCAGTTAAAATGGTTTGAAGATAAATTTTCTGAACACACGCTTTGCATAAGAAGTATCTTTCACTATTAACATAAAATTTAAGTACCACCTGCTTCCAAGGGAATTGAAGTAGTATATAAGCCTGTTTAAATTTTAAAAAGCATGTGTAGATATTACTATGGTGTGTATTAAATTTGACTTTGATCTTTCTGACAGCCTAGGCAAAAAGGAAAACATGAAAGAATACTTAATTATACCTGATACATCTGATAAGATGAAATATCCAGGGTTTTTTTTAGGAAAGAACAAACATTTTTACTACTAACTTCCAAACAGAGTTTATCAAGACATACTAATCAAGGGAATTTAAACAAGGAACACTTAACAATACCATGTCTTCAACAAAAACATGCAATAAAAGGTTGGAAAACAATCCTAATAATGTTAAGTATGACATAGATCTGTAAAATTTGAGGGCACAGTATTAATACCATTTAGTGAGGATGTTTTAATGGAGAATTATACTGAAGAAGTCAAGAAATATAGTTCTTTTCTGAATTGTGATCATCAACTCCTGGGTGGAATTTGAATTCACAGAAAAAGATGACTATTATTTTCTTTATTTCTCTTCCTCTACTGTAGCGGTTACAGGACATAGATGGAAGTTACCTCAAGTTTAAACTCTAAGGAAAAAAAACGTAGCACAGGTACCCAGTATCCATGCTAGGAAGAAGAACTTAGGGTACCAAACATGAGGGTGCAAAGTTAACATTCCGTTAAAGAAGCCGAAAAACTGTCTAAAATCCCTGCCTGGGTAAGGGGTCACCTCATCATCTCCACACGAGTCAGCTGCAGCAGCATCTCAGGCCAAAACCCACATCAAGATGCAGCTTTGGATCTGCTCAAGTACATGAAAAGGTGCCTGTTTGAAACTCCAAAATACTGTACCAAAGAATACTGTTTCTCCCAGTATTTTTTTACTCCAAGACTTCTCAGAACTTCTAACTAGCTAACATGCAATGTGGACCTTCCAAAATGGACCCAGAATGGGCAGTAAACTTGTCCGACCAAAACGCTCTCATTTCTTGGAGCATCTTACAAAACTGATGTCCCAAGGAACATAGTTCGGAAAATACGACCAGAAATGCCACAAGCTGAATATTTTAGGAACAGGTATTACCACCTCAAAAAAAAAAGAGAAAAAAGACTCTCATTGTTGGAGAATTATTAACAAAGCAACAATAGCTTTGGCATTGTTTATATACAGTGACTCCTTAGGACAATAATGTGACAAGAACAGCTGCTTTCTGGAGCTGGAGATGGAAATTCAACGTCTTCAGCCCAAATAGGAATGTTTTCTATTCAATTATGTCAGGAGGTCATTCAAGTGATAAATCTGAAAGTTGTAATAGTAAGATAAATTAAGCTGAAAAAAGGACATTTAAATATTATACTGTTTATACCATTTGATATGGAAATCTATTCTACTAGTAGATAATTCCTTTTCATTCCTGTCATCAAAAAAGCATTTAAGGGACTTCCCTCGTGGTCCAGTGGTTAGGACTCTGCACTTCCACTGCAGGCGGCACCGGTCCCCTGGTCAGGGAACTAAGATCTCACAAGCCGCATGGTGTGGCCAAAAAAAAAAAAGGGCATTTAAACGCTGGTTTTGAAGCAGAAACAGACATACAGATTTGTGGTTGCCAAGGGCGGAAGTAAGTTGGGATTAGCAAATGCAAACTATTATACATAGAAAGGATAAACAACAAGGTCCTACTGTACAGCATAAGGAACTATATTCAGTATCCCGTGATAAACCACAGTGAAAAAGAATATGAAAAATACATATGAAAATGTGGATAACTGAACCACTTTGCTGTACAGCAGAAATTAACACATCATTGTAAATCAACTATACTTAAATGAAAAAAAGAAAGAAAGATAAACACTGGTTTTGAAGAATCATCACCAGCCTGGGCTCAATAATGATAATAGCCGGTACTTACTGTGCTGTAGTATGTCATGGTACACTCCTGTTAAGTCATTAAATTCTTATAACAATCCTAAGAGATTGGTATTATTATTGCCATCCCTGTTTAACCAGTGAGGAATGGTCTATGGACTACAGAAGGATACTATTAGAAATAAGGAGATCTTTTCTTTACCTCTAAATTTTAACCACTTTTCTCACTGTACAAATAGCAAATTCTGGGATCGTGATTTTTAATTTTATCTATGATATCCATCTCAAAGATTGTGGGAATCAAGTAATCAATAATGCTGGCTCCAGTAATGATAAGGGAAATCCTTCTGGGCTACCTAATTCTTTGGGGTTGGTCTGTTTGTTTGTAACAATATTGGTAAGGTTATAAATACTCTTGAACAGGTGTTTTCCTTTTGATTCATTCAGTTTATTATCTCTAGAAGCGTAGTTCTTGACCTTTATTTTCTTCACAACACATATGACAGATGAGGTTCACATATGACATACTCCCAAAACCTGACCTTGCTTTTCCTTTTTTAATTTTTGGCTGTGTTGGATCTTCGTTGCTGCACGTGGGCTTTCTCTAGCTGCGGCGAGCGGGGGCTACTCTTCGTTGCGGTGCACGGGCTTCTCATTGCAATGGCTTCTCTTGCTGCAGAGCATGGGCTCCAGGCACATGGGCTTCAGCTGTTGCAGCACGCGGGCTCAGTAGTTGTGGCTCGCAGGCTCTAGAGCACAGGCTCAGTAGTTGTGGCGCACGGACTTAGTTGCTCCGCGCGGCACGTGGCATCTTCCCAGAGCAGGGCTCGAACCCGTGTCCCCTGCATTGGCAGGCAGATTTTTAACCACTGTGCCACCAGGGAATTCACCTAACCTATTCTTGACAAAACAAAATTTGATAAACAGAATATGATAGAATTTTTGCTATGATATTTATGAAAGTATTTTATAGGCATATGGGTCAAGAAACCGAAATTTAAAAGACCTCAAAATTTTGTCATTTTTGTGGGAAAAATGAATACATATAGTTACTTTTAGTTCAAATAATTTTTTTAAAATGTGAGTCTCTTTCCCCAAAGCTATTCTACTGGTAAAATTAATTAAGCAAAAGAGATGCATTATTGAAGAACAAGCATAAGAATATATTATATATTTTGTTGTTTTGAATTACATAGAATTTATAGATTTTTTTAATTGTAATGAATATGAATCATGTTATTGCAAATAGTACTTGCATAACCTTTTCTGCTGTTATGCTAATAACCATGATGTAGACACTAATATAACTGGCAATTATCAAAATTTTACTGGCACATCAGCAATAATCACCGAGGACTGTCAACTCATGGTGTGTTGGTTTCAAGTCTAACCCTTCCTCTTCCACCTAAGAAAGAATATCATAAACCAATGAGCAGTATCACAGGCATAAATTAGAATCTACTTTAGACTAAATTAAAAAGGAAATCATTAGAAAATCTTGGAATGTGTTAATGCATCATTGATCAGGATTGAGCAATTAGTATATCATGTCACAGTGTGTAAGAAATGCCAATATTAAAAACTGCCCTTGAGAAGCAGCCACATAGCACAGGGAGATCAGCTCAGTGCTTTGTGACCACCTAGAGGGGTAGGATAGGGAGGGTGGGAGGGAGACACAAGAGGAGGAGATATGGGAATATATGTATACATATAGCTGATTCCCTCTGTTATACAGCAGAAACTAACACACCATTGTAAAGCCATTATACTCCAATAAAGACGTTAAAAAAATAAAATAGTAACTAGAGAAGAATTTATTGCCTTAAAAATGTTTATAAGGAAAGAATAAAGGCTGAAAATTAATGAGCCAAGCATCTACATTTTGAACTTAGAAAAGAAGACAGAATGAGGCAAAGTAAAGTGAGAAGGACTGTGTGTATGCATATGCGTGTGTAAATCATAAAAAGATTCATGAGAATTGATAAATACCAAATTAATGGTTTTGGTTACCTGCGTGCAGAAGAGATGAAAAACGTTTTGGCAAGGTATATACAGTTTCACCCGTACTGGTTATGTTTTCTTTAAGATGGGTAGTGCATATGTATGCACTTGTATTAGTCTATTCTTTCTATATATCTGAAATGTTTTATGATAACATTTTAAAAATTTACCTAACAATCTCCCTGGCTAGTGACTCATTCATTACTAATTTACCTTCAGCAAATATTTTTTGAATTTTAAAATGTCATTTATCCAAATTAGTATTCTGAGTATTTTCTCCTTGTTATCATTGACTTTCAAAGGGCATCGATTTTGTTAACACCAAATCTAGAAAATGTATGAGAGGAAACGTTATAGTTTTAAGAAATAAAAAACCAGTTCAAGGTCTTAAAGTTACCTTATTCTTTTAGGCTTTTGACCTATTTGTTTTTTCTCTATTGTATCTGCCCTGGATCACTTCTTCTGTTCTTTAACAATAAAAAATAAAATAAAATGTAGCTTTTAAAGGGAACGGTTTGTAATACATGTAAAGACAAATCAAGCACAAGTGTATATAACTGGCATTGAATGATTGTAATAAGTGGCTATATAAAATTTAATAAATAAATAAATAAATACTGCCCTTGGGAGAGGGCTGCCCAGTCCAACTTTTCCTTGATGAGAAGTTTGGTGGGTCACAGAGCACATAAAGATCATGACACTAAGACCTGGAAACCAAAGAATCTGCATGCACCTTGGCTCGCGAAAAACAAATATGGAGACACTGCAGGCAGGTCCCATCAGAAAGCTGAATTAAAATCAGATTAAATCTGAGAAAGAAAACAAGCTTTCCTATTTTATGAGACACAGACCATGCCTCTGGATGGCCCAGTTTCTATCTCCCAATTTACCTGATCTTAAAGGAAATTCATTTCCTAATATCCAGGCCCTCTACAGGCGAATGACATGAAGTCCCACAGCGACCTCAGCAGACCAGAACCTTGCTTTTGAGATGCCCTTCCTGACATGTTCCAAGTAAAAGGTCTTAACCATTGAAAGGCATGAACATCCCAGTGAAATTCACTAACTGAGGAAAATAATGCTGTGATTTTCTTTTTGGCAAAATCTTAACTTATTTGGCAAACGCTTACTAACTGGAGTAACACCACGAGAGTCAGACTAGCTTAACTGCCTGTGCGTCCTGGGGAAGGAGTTTTAGTGAGAAAGCGTATGGGTTTCCCAGACAAAGCCATCTGGAGATGGAAGCGGGGGTTGCCTAGACAAGGAGACAGCTAGCTTTAGAAAAGAAAAAGAGTACATTGTGACAAAGGAGAGCGAGACAGAAAGTGGGTGAGATCACACAGAGCCCGCGTTCTCAGCAGGCATCAGATGCGGGTGGGCATCAAACAGGACGGCAGCCTGGACACAGTGCTCGCCTTCAATCACTGTGCGCGCCAGCCAGGCAGGTTCCGGAGATGGCACAGATCTCCCAACTGTGAAGCTTCTCCGTGTGGGGTTTTCAGTGAATGAGAAAGATATTAAACAGGGTGAATTAGGGTGGGGTCGACGTCTTGTATGCTGGGTAATGAGGGAGCCAGGCTGCAAGCCTGACGTTTCCTGCTGCTCAATAAACAAAAGTAATGAGCTAAGACTGTGGGCCAGACACTGCGCTAGGCACCGGGAATGAGACGAAGAATCTAACCCAGTCTACCTTCAGGTGGTCCTGCACCTATTAACACTCCATCAAAACTGGACGCAAAGTGAGAAGAAGGGTTCACAACACTCTTCCCACAGGAGCCCTTTGTGAGGAACTGATTATGCCCGAAGGCACCTGGCGAGCCTGGAGGGGACAAGGCTGGGTGGTTAGGGACCTACTGAGCTTTGGCTGAACACCATGGCACGCCAGGCATGTGCATGCACGTGTGTGTGTGCTCAGCGCAGTGCACAGTGTGGCCCCTCTGAGCCCTAAGTACGCCCACCCCTGCCCTACCTGTTAAACGATGCTGTAAGAAAGTCTAGTAAAAAGGAAAACGGTAAATGAAATGATCTTTGAAATTCACAATTAAAAGACAAGGTGTCCTACGTGATATTTTAGGTTGTGACCCCTACGAATGACAGGGGGATATCTATACAGCTGCCCTCTCAGGCTGGAGTCCACAACGAGGGGGCTCTCAGGGGCTGGGACATTTCTATTTGGAGAACCTGCAAGAGCATCCGTGTGTTCATGCTCCCCTCCACCCACAGACAGTTTAGGCCTAATCAGGTTGAGGCATGTAGAGCTCAACTCCCCTGGGAGGTCCTGACTGTGTACAGACAACAGTCTCAGCACTTTGCCTTCCAGCCAAGCTTCCAAGCTGCTTCGGAAGCTGCCCCTGTACTACAAAGTACCTTTCGTGTTCAAAGAAATCCCACCTTCAAACAAAAAGTATTAGAAGCATTACGTTTTTTAAAAGGCCAAATGCACATACTTCAAAACCTCAGATTCCAACAAGTTTCTTAGGTGGTTAAAAAAAAAAGAGTATTTAAATCTTTATTTTTTGTCTTTTTGCAAAAATGTTAAGAGAGCCACCATCAGAAAAAAACAGTCAGGAAAATCTAGGAACTGAAGGTTTGGGTAAAGGAAAAAATCTTAACATTAAATAATTATACTTTCTTCTACTATGCCCTTTGGCCTAGGATCAAAAGGCTTTTACTTTACCTGGAGGCCTGATATTCTAAAGAGATCATTTATATTTCCTTCGCTGTGTTAACATTAACTTTGTTCAGCACAAGGTAGATACCACATAGCACTAGGAATATATCTTTATAAAATACATCAGAATGGATTTTTGTTTGTTTGTTAAAGCTAGAAAGTATTTTTTACTTACAAACGTTCCAAGTTTCAAGATCTATTTTCAAGTGATATGAAACATGTCTAGAGGATTTACAAAATTTAATACGGAGAGCGTTTTCTGAAAGTCTACCATAATCTTCAAATTGCATCCCATGTGTTTAAAGAATACTTTCAAGTTCTTCATCTCTTGTTTTACTTATGCTTATTTTTAAGCTTTCTATACTTTATCAGCATAGCCCTAATTTAGGACACAGTCACACGTTGCCACTCTGATCAATAACAAAAAAACAACAAAGGTCAGTAATCAATAATATCTATGCTTTCCTAATACATGATTTCAAATACAGCACCTCCTGCAAAGCAAAGAGTTTTCCAACATTGTGAAGGCACTTTCCTTAATCTAGGAATGAACTGTTGAGTTAACAGGAGAACCAGAAAGGAAAAAAATCTTGTTAAATAGGATCTATTCTTAATTGTTTAAGGTAAAACTATGCCATGGTGCCTATCAAGCGTAAATCAGGGTTTATAAGTGTATATTTTCATGATAATGTAATTAAGTATGACAGTAATTGATAAATGGAAAGTAAAGACATGATTTCCTTTATCACATGCCAAGTGTAGGGCTTCACTTTAATCATTATTTACCCAACACCTAAAATCTGCCAGAGGGGAAATTTACTGCATTAATTTCAATCACTAGACATTTTAAAGAATGTTCTGAATTTCCCCTGTTTTCTCAGAATAATTCTTTTTAAATCAGACATTCTAGGAAACATTAAACTGGACAAATTAAGTCGTTTTATATAATGTTCCCTCTGGCATTGTAATTTTCAAAATAATTACTCATCTCTCTCTTTATATCTCCGAATCAAAACAACTTAGTTCAACTGCATTAGTCAGGGTTCTCCAGAGAAACAAAACGACTAGGATGTGGAAAGACAGATAGACACCTATATAGAGAGAAAAAAAATTATTATAAGGAATTGGCTAACACAATTATACAGGCTGATTAGTCACGAGATCTGCAGGGTGAGTCATCAAGCTGCAGGCCTAGGAGAGCTGATAATGTAGTTCCAGTCTGAGTCCGAAGGCCTGAGAGCCAGAAGGACCAAGGGTACAACTCCAGTCCAAAGGCCAGTAGGCTTAAGATGCAGGAAGAGCCAAAGTTTCCACCCTCAGTTTCAGTCTGAGTCTGAAGTCAGGAAAAAACCCCCTGTGTTCCACTCCAAGGGCAGACAAGCAGGCTGAATTCTCTCTTAACTCATACTCAGGGGACGAGCCGCCTTTTTTTCTGTTCAGGACCTCAGTTGACTTGATGGGGCCGACCCACAGGAGGCAGGACAATCTGCTTTACTCAGTCTACCGATTGAAATGTTAATCTCAGCCAAAACACCCTCATAGGACCATGCAGACTCATGCTTGCCCAGATATCTGGGCACCCTGGTGACCCACACAAACTGACACATAAGATTAACCACCAAACCAACCAATGATATTCCCACGTGTACTTCCCTTTATTCTGTACTTTCCTCTAATTCTCCCAAATTTCAGAGTTTTAGAGGATTAAAATGTTTCCAAACAACAGTTATTCTAAATTATTCAGAAAAACCTTATCAGCACCAAAAAGTTTTCTTCTCAAGCAGAAAAATGATCCTTTCTTTCTCACATTTATAAAGTTCCATATTATTTATGTTAGCTCTCACAATAAAGCAGTGATATCCTCAAGATAAACTAAAAGAAAATGTTAAGCCTAAATTTAAATACCAATCTCCATTTGGAAACTTGTTTCCAAACTCCCAGGTTATCATTAATGCTACACGGTAAAGATATTTTATAAAAATGTAACATGGGGCTTCCCTGGTGGCGCAGGGGTTGAGAGACCGCCGGCCGATGCAGGGGACACGGGTTCGTGCCCCGGTCTGGGAAGATCCCACATGCCGCAGAGCGGCTGCGCCCGTGAGCCATGGCCGCTAAGCCTGCGCATCCGGAGCCTGTTGCTCTGCGATGGGAGAGGCCACAACAGGGAGAGGCCCACGTACCACACACACACAAAAAAATGTAACATGAAGAGTAAGAATACATGAATAAATTAACACAAATGTCACAGAATCTTATCATTTAAGTTTTCTTTAGAGCCTTGTAATAACTTTAAAGTGTATGTGAAAAAATAATCCACAAATACTGAACATACTTCATGAACAGTTCATAAATGAGTGAGGCCAGATGGTCATTTGAGCTTGAGGCTCACAAGGGGCTGGACCTCTGTCATCAGCATGATTCATGATCTGACTTTTTACAGTTTCAGAAAAGCAGTTTTGTTTGGTTCCCCCATGCTGTAATGGGTATAATGGAATGGATTCACAGGAATCTAATGAGAAAGAAACCTATTTAAATCCAAAATCATCAATTATTTAAACGTAAGCTTTTGTTTGACCCCAAAACTAGGGACGTATCTATATGGAACACATCCTTCCTGGGGGTTGGGGGAGGGGGAGGGTGTTCACTTGGAAGCAAAGTTAGCAACTGGCAGCTGGCTTGGTGAGAACAGAAAAAGCACAGATTATGATACTCCTTAGGGAAGCTGAGCCATGGAGCCCCATGAACTACCCTTCTTTCTCTACCCTGGGGATATTTTTGTGGAAAGAGCAGGATGACTCATTAATAATCAGAACACCTGCCCTCTAGGCAGTGCTGGAGAAAAATCACAAATTCTTTCTCTGCAACTCCCTTTGCTTTTCTAGACTACACAGGAACTTGTTTGCACTTATCATTATCTCATTCTCCTTACGTAATAGATTGCTGGCTGTCTCCTAATGATATAAAGGGGAGGTACCTCAACGACATCAGTGAAATGAAGCAAGAATTTGGTTTGGGGCTTGATTCTGCCCCCGGAGGACTATCTCAATTATCCATTCCAATGAGAGGGATAAGGAAGTGAAGTAAGCCAGAAAAATGTGTCACCATGTATAACGTTGACATACCTCTCCATCAAAGTAGGACAGAGGAGGCAGTGGACATTCAAATAAAGAAAAGGGCTGTGGATGTGTTAAGAAAATATGAACAGATTTTTTTTTAAGTCTTATATACAAAAACACCTTAAGGAAATTTTTACCTTGGTAAAACTAAAGTATTTCTGAGTGGAAATATTTATTTGTACATTGGAGGTATTACATAAAGTTATTTAAATAATGCAAATGAACCAGATATTAGACGAGCAAACAATTATTAATAATATAAATCTAATGGAGATATTTTATAGGTATATAAAGAAATTTTATATAAATAGGTTATTTGCTGATGCATTTAATTTTGGCAATTATAAATCAGTTTGAATCCTAAAGCCCATAAGGATTATCAATAATTGGGATGAAACAAGCAAACAAGCTGCCCAAAATGCCAAATTTTGATTGACCTGGATTAAATATTAACATTTCAGCTGTCCTGCATTGTCAAGCGACGTTCTCCTCCACCTACATTAATGCAGGATGTCAGCGATTTACTTTCACCTCTCCTCGTGTCCTCAGTCCCCTGCTTACCCAGCTTCATGTCTCCTGGCCCTGTCATCACTCCTTTGCATTCATCCCTGTTCCTGCTCCCTCAACAGCATGATCACTTGATTTTACCCAAACCTATGCTTTCTCTCTATCTCCCCCAAGCAGCTGAATTGGCTAGAGAAAACCCCACAATCACGATGACAAGGCACATGTTACGTTCATGTCCCAAAAGCTCAAAAGGCGCTCAGCAGCAGCCGGTGACTCTCAGAGACACCCAGAAATCTGTCCAGAGTGAAAAGTCCCATCAGGGAAATGATGGAAGAAACCCAAGGACTAAGGAGACCTACTGGTGTCTGGTTCAGAACTGTCTATCGCTGATCACTCTTAGTCAATATTTTCATGGTTCCAGGGCAAAAAAAAAGTATGCTAATTCATACATATTTCACTTACTGGTGGACATGAACAGCCTTAATCAGGCCCAGACCCCAAAAGACTTTCTTTAAAATTTTATAACCTTGGGAGCATCTCTATTCAGCTTTTTCCTCATCTTTTCTCTACCTGAGCATCACACTTCCTGGGCATTCTGATCCTATCAATTGCTTTTCACACCTTATCGGCATCCATGAGGACTCTACTGCCCTGCTGAGAATCCCACTTATTCTGAGTGTAACAGTCTCTACCTCCCCAACACCCCTATCCCATCACCAGATAATGGGAATGCAACAGTGGGCTCCATTCACTGGAGTAAGGCGTAAGAGGACTCCTCTGAATACTTTGTGGCAAACTGTAACTTGAGGCAAGGATGCTTCCTGTCACTCCCTTTCATTCGGGATGGCATAACCCAGCCTCTGAACACCGACATCCAGAGGACAGGACATTAAGGTCACACTACGGGGAAACGAGACGCCCTGATGTTACTTTTAAAGGCAGGTGACATGTGAGCCTTCGTTTCCAAACAGGAGACATCACTTCTCACCCTGAGGGAAATAACAGATGAGTTTGGAAGCCTTTCGGCTCAGAGAACTGTTTGTAACAGCAAAGAAAATGCTACAGTAGCTTCCCACCTGATAGGTCATCCTGAAAGACAGACGAAATATCCAGGAAAACTGTTTTCCATAAACCCAAGATGCGTCACCTGCCTAAAGCCCCAAGCGAGATTCCACACACAACACTGAGGAAGGGGACCACTCCTGGCTCCTGGCCCCTGAGTATTGACATATTGATACATAAGAACAAAAAATTCCCATGAATATCATCTGAAGGAATCTGGGCTGCCTTCCAGCCAGGCTCCTGAGCAATTCCTTCCCGTGTTCATTTCTAATTCCCACCTGAACCCACCTTCCCACCCCACGGCCCTCTGCACTGCTGTCTCCCAGGGCTGCTGAATCCTGCCACTGCGCCCACATGCAGCGGACCCCATGGGCGTCTCCCACCACTGACCATACGCCAAATTTTCCCACTTGCCTGCCGTGTGAAAGAAAAGAGAATTAGAAAAAAGGACCACTGCTTCCAAGAGCAGAAGTACAGAAAATGATTAATATGAAACAAACTTTTTGTTTCAAAAGTGTTTGTTTTACCCTATCTTTTTAGAAAGGATGTAGCTGATTTACATTTCATTTGGAAACCAACTGTTTATAAGAAGAACCAAGGACTGTGAAATTCTCTTTGGGAAAGAATGAAGAAAACCAATTAACAAATACACAGTACAATCAGCAGTAAACACTTTTTTAATATGCCCAGCTTCCCTTCCTCTAGAATACATCAGTAACCCCAGAACAATTTACAGAGCGCAAGGATTGTCCTGGGGAAGAAAAGAAAATGAGGAAGCATCATTGTTTTGCCCTTTTTTTCCTCTATAAAATCATGACTCCGTGGTCTCGTGTCATCTTAAAGTGAAAAACAACAGCAGCTATTTACATCCCAACCTTGTGAGAGAATTTCACAACGCGCCTTTCTGATGGTTAATTTTCATCTGAAGTTTCCAAATGTTGGGTGTACAACAGAAGGTTTGGGAACAGTAAAGTGTTGCAGAGACTGCAGTTGTTCTCAACATCCCCCTTTCTTTGTTTTTCTTTAAAAGCAGGTCCCTATATTGTTGTAGGCAGCAATGTGCCTGAATTAAAAAAAAAAAAAAAAACCCTCTATAATTCCCAAACTCCCTTGTATGAAAGAGTATTTAAAGATTTAAGCAGAAGTCATTGACAGGCTACTGGAAAATGCTATTCAAAGAGAACTGACTCAGCTGACAGCCTTCGCCTTTCCTCCTTTCTCCCTCCTGTTCTCTGGAATGTGGGCATGATGGCCAGAGCTCCAGCAGTTATCTTGTGAATAGAGGTGACCATGAAGATGGAAAGCCTGGCCTAAGAAGAGCAGAGCAAAAAGATAAGAACAGTTGAGCCACTGATGACTGTATACGTATCATAGAAGCCCTTGACTACCTACCTTCAGATTTCTTTTGCATACGAGAAAAATGAACCTCTATCTTAAGTTACTAGTATCTCGGGTCTCTACCACTGGCAACTGAAACTATCTCAATTAATACAAACAGTTATTAGAGGCTGTTTGACATTCTTTTAAAGAAATTTGCATTGCAGCACTGTACATTATTTGGCCAATTGAGACCACCACTGGTTCATGGTCCACAGCATCGAATGAATCCTTGGAAATGCCTGACACTCTACTCAGTCTCCACCATCATCTCACCTTCCTACCGAAAAAAGAGTTCTTCCAAATCTCTTCAACTTTCCACAAAACTTCTATCCTCTTTTTAACCCCACTCAACTCTCAACAGACAATCTCATCTTCCACTTCAGAAAAAAAAAGCAGAAACTATCAGATAAGGGCCAGCAGAGTTCCCTCTGCCAAATCCACAAACCCCCTTGTACTTTTGAGTCAGTATGGGTTAAGAGCCCAGACTCTGGGTGCAGAAAGACCAGGTTGGAATCCCATCCACTTGCTGAGAAATCTTCGGAAGATCCCTTACCCTAAGTTCCAACTCATCTATAAAATGGAAATAACTGTATCTGCACTTAATGAGCTTTTGAAAGGATTAAAGGAGATAAATTTTTAGCACACCAATGCATGGAACCCTGGAAGCACTGAAACAATGTTAGTGCGTATTGTAATTAAGTATTGTAATTCTACACCATATCTGTCACAATCACCACAGTGCAAAGAGCCTTACGTACTGGAGGCACATAATAAATATCTGCTGAATGAACTATACATTAAAACAAATTCCATTTAAAATCTAGGGAAAATCCCTGGAAAAGAAACTAAGCCCATACTGTAGGTAGAGTGATACAGATATGTTTATCTAACTCAACCAGAGTTGCACCATCAGCCCACAGAGGTGATCACATTCTCTGACCTCCTTTTGTCTTTTCTAGGCAACAAACTTGGTATGGAGATGTACTTGGCTGATTTGAACAGTGGTCTTGTACTGGACCGACTAACTGAAAGAACACTGAGAGGTATCACAAAGCAAATGATGCCTAGCTCAGAAGAGAAGCTGGATAAAAGTTAATACAGCAAGATAAGAATTTTCTCCTTCAAAATATAAGTAAGTCAGATTATGAGTGATGTTATTTTAAAAGAAATGATGAGACTCTCGCTTTTCTAACAGATTTGGGACACTTGGGAAGATAAGTAAATAAATCCACAGGACTCTACGAATTCAAGAAACCATGCCAAAAGAATTTTTAAATCACCATCCCATATACAAAGTCAGAGGGTTTTTTTTAATAGCTAATAAAGATCTACACATACACACTGATGCCTACAAGTGACACAGAATGTGACAGTACCAATGAAATGGGTTTAGGGCAGATCACCAAGCCACATGCAAAGTACCGACACTTGCCATGAGTTGGGCCAGGAATGACGTTCCAGAAAAGGATTATTTTGAAAAAGGAAGCAGAAACACATTCTCACGTATGTATGACCTACGGAAAGTAGAATGCAATATCCCTCTTACATCATACAGAAGAGTGAATGAACGTACATTGAGTTTTCATTTGTGTGGGTCATTTAGAGGGAGTAAAGAATGACAGGGATACCTGGAAGATGTGCTAAAACCATATGGATTATAGTTAAACTTGTCTGAGAAAATTTCTGAACAATAAGGATAAACAGCATGAAGGCAGGAATTATAAATGAATAAACTGACTAAAGGTATTAGACATTTTAATATAGGAACAATGATAATAAATATTCCAAGAGGTAAACAGACTCTTCTTAACACAAGTAAACTAAAGCAGCATCTCAAAGGAATGCTTCCTTCCTCAATGTCAGCAGCCATTACCCCACCATGTACTTCCGAAGGAGTCGCCCCGGAGTTTTTGTTTAAAATTCTCGGTGTTATACAATCAATGTTACCAGTTCCTCTGACAATAACTTCAGTCTTTTACACATGATAATGTTCTCCACCACCTAAAGAGGCTGTTACTTTCATGTTTTTTTTTCCTTATTCCAAATGGTCCATTAGTGAAATAAAGGTCTATTCAGCACTTACAAGACTCCCATGGTTTGAAGCTAAGCTACTGCCTAAAATCAGAGTTTCACAATAAGGCTGCTGCTCGCAATTCTCCTTTATTTCCTCACATGGTTGAAGTTCTGCAGTTCAGCTGAAAAACCTGAGTCTGAGTTCTGTCTCTCCCGCTTCCCAGCACTGAAGTAGCATGCCATCACCCTGCATGTCTGATCCCATGTTTTCCATCTACAAGATGGGAGGATTTGATTAAATGGTCTTTCAAGTTCTTCCCAAATACACTGTCAAGCTATTCTATATGATTTTAGACATCAATTTGCAATATTTGGTTAGTAGACCCTGAGATCATCTGCTTTCAGACATTAAGAAGGCGATTCTTTTAGATGCGAAGTCTATGCGCGTGTGCTCCAAATAACAGACTTTCGTTTGACATTGGAATCCTGCGTGAAAGCATATTTCACTAGGTTACATTTTTCCATTAGAAATATAGGTCGCCATTAAAATCACAAAGCACTAATATTATCACAAATCACACCACTAAAAGCAAAGAAAAAAATAAATTCACGAAGGCGCAGTTAGATATGAACTATTTAATCTAATCACGATATTCTTGTAAATCTGTTTAGAAAGCTCACCATCTATTCACTCATTCATTCATTCACTCATTCATTATTGAATATGTACTATGTGTTAGGTGCTGTGCTAAATTTTATATTTATAATAACTTTATATTCAGCACAGCACCTAACACGTAGTACACATTCAATAAATTTTTTAAAAGTCTTCTAGGGCATAGATATCTCCTAACTTGTTACATTATGTCAAAGTCTCAGAGCTTTCCCAACATCAGAAGTCCTTCATTACATGCTAACATCCTCCAAGTGAGAAGGAATTGATTTATCTCCTCAGACTTCCTACCTCACAGAACCCTCCAACTACTCAAGCCTATAACTGAGCTGTTGTACATGCCTCTATTATTCCATTATCCATTCAGAAATCATTAATGATTCTGGCTCCAATAAATGGTACTTCAATAAATACATGTGGCGTGCTCAATATGTGTCAGGCAGTGTGTCAGGTGTTAGACATACACAGTGAACAAAGCAGTGGAAAAGTCCCCACTCCCATAGACCTTATCACTGAGCAAATATTGATAAAAGGTGACTAGATCAATAAGACATGTCCCTATGCTCTTGGTCATTCCCATCACTATTCTGATTATTTGTTTATGTGACTACCCTGTGGGTTTCAGTTCTTAAAACACAGTAAAGACTCAGTAAATGTTTTCTAAATGAAAATGTCAGTCCCTCTCTGTTTCTGTTCACAAGAAGGACACTGCTACTCCATAGAGTGTGGCTGCCAACAACAAATTAGAACTCATTATTAAAACATCTTTAGTCATTTCTATAGACTCCTACCTTATAGGAGTGATTGCCACCTAGTACCCATCCTCTCCTACCTCTTTCCTAATGGAGTCATGATTTGGTTCAGGTCTCCCCCTCTCACTTGAGCCCATGGTTCTCAGGGGAAGTAGTTCTTATCCCCAGATCCAAGGCTGAGTCTAGACAGCACACTCTTACCATGACCATCTCATTCACCCTGGTGTTGATAATTCAGAAGTAAGCACATAACTTAAGTCAACCAATCAGACCAGAGGAAAGGATTTTTAGTCTATGGCTGGAGAAGAAGCCCTTTCTTCCACTGTAGTTAGGGACAACTGCTGCTAGTGGTGGCAATTATCTTGTGACCATGGTGGAAGCCAGCTTGAGAAAAAAGGTGACATGGAGACGAGAGTAGATCTGAGATACTAGAAAAATGGAGCTGGAACTGCCCAACTTCTGGCTTCCGGTTATGTGTGATAATATAACTGTTTATTGTTTATGCCATTTTAAGTGGGGTTTTCTGTTACCCTTAGTTAAAAGTATCCTCATGTAATCCTCTGGAAGCTATTGGCTGAACTCCAGATTAGGAGAGAAGAATGTGCTTTTAGGATCCATGGATGCATTTAAACGTAAACTCTGACCAGAAGGGCAGCATATCTCCTCCAAGACCCAGCTGGAGAGTGAGGCATCTGTGATTATTGTTGTAAAGTCCAAACAACATTTACCACAAATAATTTATAAGGTTCTTTTCCCTCTCTCAAAACTTGATGTTTAATACCCTTGATGCTTGGTTTTAAAGTTCTTTTGTGAATTGAAAAGGAATTCCCTTAAGTTAAAAGCAACATAAAACAGTATTCATTGGATAATTCATTCATTAATAGAGGCAAAAAGTTAACAATAAATAACTCAAAGATGAAGAACTTTTAAAAGAATCATGGTCATAGAATCACAGCAGGAAAAAAAACTTACAGAGTGTCTAGATTAATGCTTTTCCAACTTTTCCATTGAAATCCATGAGGGAAATGTTTTCATGAGGATAGAAATCATGCCTGAAGTAGCTTGTCAAAAGCATGAAATATCTTTGATATTTGACTTTCTAATCTTTAAAATGCAAGGGAGTTTTGTGTTCTAATGCAGAATATTATTCACATATAACATTTCCCAAATCTTTAGTGAAATTAATAACCCAGGAAGATGAGTAGTGTCTATATTCAGTCTGTGGGTTGTCCTCACTGACATACCACTGTGTATCCCCAGGGGCAGATGGTCTGTTTATCCAACCATTACCCTCATGTCACAGATCAAAGAACTGAGGCCAAGAGAGGTTAAATAACTTGACCAAAGTTCTTAAGATATTACTAGCAGAGCTGAAAAGAGAATCAAGCTCATTGTAACTTCCAAGACCAGTACTCTCTCCAAATGCTTCTTTTGATCTTTGTAAGAAAATAAGAGCAATGCAAATTAGAGGTTCAGCAACAGCTCCAACCGAATTCATGAGGCTGTGGGTCCCATCCTGAACGTGCCCAGCCTCAGTGCCTCTGCACTTGCTATGCCTTTTCTCTAGAAGGCTCGTCTGACTCCCTTCACGGCTGGTTGCATCCCAGCATTCCTGTCTCAACTCAGACATTACCACTTTACAAAAGAAGCCTTCCCTGACCATCCTATCAAAAGTGGTCCTCCCACCCCCAGTTATGCTCTACGATGTCATTCTGATTTGGTTCTTTCACAGAATATATCACAATATGAAATTACGTATGTATTTGTGCCCTTTCTGGTTCCCTTCCTCTTGAACATAAGCTCCACGAAGAACAGACCTTTTCTGCATTGCTCACACCGGAATTGGGGGTTTGCACATAGAAGAAATGAGTACCCTACGCTGTCCTATCTCTCTTTTTCCAAGCTGCCACTCTGCTGGAACACCATTCCTCCTTTATCTTTCCTGCTCAAGTATTACCCATTCTAAGGACAACTCAAATCTTACTTCTTTCAGGAAGGCTCCCCTAGATCTATTTACCCAACTAGCTTGTGAGGTCACGGAGAACTGGAAACTTGCCTTGTTCACATTTATATGCGCACACGTTTATGTGCCCAGACCCTAACACAGGGAGCACCTTTGATCCCAGCCCTTCCCTCCCGTCACCTGTTTGCCCTTCTCATCTCAGTGCACTTCTTCTCTGTGTTCTAGAAGACCATTTTAAGGTTGTCCTACATGAGACTGACTATATTTTCCATTATGTCAATTCTGTTCCTCAAACACTCCAATGCAATTTTTTTTTTTTTTTTTTTTTTTTTTTTTTTTTTTGCGGTACGCGGGCCTCTCACTGTTGCGGCCTCTCCCGCTGCGGAGCACAGGCTCCGGACGCGCAGGCTCAGCGGCCATGGCTTACAGGCCCAGCCACTCCGCGGCATGTGGGATCTTCCCGGACCGGGGCACGAACACGTGTCCCCTGCAGCGGCAGGCGGACTCTCAACCACTGCGCCACCAGGGAAGCCCTCAATGCAAATTTTAATTCTGTCATTTCATTTGGTTATTTCCCCCTTGCCTTCTTTTCCTCCTGTCATCCAGGTTCTCTTTTTTACCTCAAAGCATCATTTCCTTTGGACTTTCTGTGCTATTAGTGAGCTTCTGTTTCTTTGTAGTTGATGTAAGATGCCTATTTAAAATAGCATGCTATTTCCTGTAACAAATTATACTCAGAAATACTCTCTTCTTCTGATCCTTCAGCTTCTCCTTCTTCCCCTTAACCTGCACTGCTATTTTGTGGGCCCCAAACTTAGGGGTTCCTCTGTTTTCATCCTTAGAAGGAGGGGAGGTCTATCCAGGCTCATATATTGACCAAACAGGTGATTCACAGAGCTCTCAGCCCTACTCACTGTCTGCTACGGAGCAGGTCTAATCCTGGATGTAAAGCAAAGGGGGATTGGTGTGCCAGATCTCCCCTGGCTCCCAGAATCTAGCCTAACTTAGAGCAGCTCTAATGGACCTAGGTGGGATCTTCTAATGGACCTAGGTGGGATCTTCTCCTGACTCTATCAAATGATGGATTTCAGAAGTTCTGGAAAAACCACAACCACCAATGTGCACGGGGTGAAATATTTCCTAAGACACGATGCACTCTCCCCTCAGCCCCCTCTACACTGTGTTCTGCACTGTTGTTTTCTAAATGGATTGCCTTCAAATGGACACTGAAAGCCGAGGGAACAGAATTTACGCCTCTTCACAGGACGTGGAGTAAAGGAAAAAAGCAAGAGGCCAAGAAATGAACCTTACAATTTGCTAAAATTAAGGACTGGAGGAAGAAAGAGAAGCAGCAGTCCAAGAGCTAAATGATAGCCATGTCGTGTCACAGAGATCACCTGAGGCAGAGGGAAGGTTGAAATACTGCAAAGAGGTGACCATCAGTGTCACTGATTGCATCAAGGGAAAAGAATGAATACTGCATGATTAGGAGGCCCCTGACATCCTTGGACTTTTCAGAAGGATAACGAAGGAGATCACTCTGGCAGGTGATTAAGCAATGAATACAAGAATGAAGAAAGGGAAACCAGGCCGTGCTTGTTGAGAAAGACTGACAATGGAATTCAGGGAAGAAATAGGGAGTAGTTGTCTATTTCAATATTGTAGGAGAGATGCTAACATCTGCAAGCACTATTTAAATCTCTAAGTAAAAGTAATTGGCATGATTGCCATTTTTTGCATTTGGGAAGACTATGTCGGGTTTAGAAAACAGTAAGAGTAACCATATATACATCCTTCGTTAAAATAAAGGGGCACAAGTGGGACGACGGGAGAGAATTCAACCCCAGAAATTAGCAATCTGAGCATAGTGATAAAATACCAGTAAGGAAAGGTTCCATAATTTTTTGAAACTGCATCCAATAATTTCTTCCTTAACTCTGCTAAATACCATGGAATTTTTAGACCTCTCTTTTTAGTATTTTGTAATATCGCTTCATGGCCCCAAATATCAACAATAGGTTATATGCCAAATTCTGAAGGCTTCTTACAACTAAATAGAACAATGAACTTGTATGATTTGATGGCTAGACATTATCATACTCATTGAATGAAAAGATTATAACAGAAGAAAAGTGAAATTCTTTTGAATGGTGTTTAAAATACATGCATTTTTATAGGCAGGGAAAAGTCATTAAATATTACTTTTCATATCTTACAGGCTGAGAGCATCAAAGATCTACTCTTTTCAACCACAATCCAGCAAGACTAAGTGATAACATAAAGGATCCTGGTTACCAGCAAATTTGGTAAAGGCACTGGAACCCAAGGACCAGAGGCACCGTGCATCTCGGCTCTGATCTACCACCGCGAAGAGCGCATCATGAAGATTCCATCCGTCTGGAGCAACAAAAGCACAAACCAGCAGACATCCACCCACTAGTCTAACCATCTGTTAGTACTTAATTGTTGTTAATTCATTAGTCATTTGAGAAAGGTGACAAATTGGAAACTCTGGTGCTCTAAGAACAAATTCCTGTCCTGGGAAGGAATCCTCAGGATCATCCACCAACTGCTCAAATATTTTAACTTCTAAAAAGGGATTCAGGGCTTCCCTGGTGGCGCAGTGGTTGGAGCCCGCCTGCCAATACAGGGACGTGCGTTCGTGCCCCGGTCCGGGAAGATCCCACATGCCGCAGAGCGGCTGGGCCCGTGAGCCATGGCTGCTGAGCCTGCGCGCCGGAGCCTGTGCTCCACAATGGGAGAGGCCACAACAGTGAGAGGCCCACGTACTGCAAAAAAAAAAAAAAAAAAAAAAAAAAGGGATTCATTCAAGTAAGCCAGACAGAGAAAGACAAACATCATATGATAATGCTTATATGTGGAATCTAAAAAAAATGATGCAAATGAAATTATATACGAAAACAGAAATAGACCTACAGACACAGAAAACAAACTGATGGTTACCGAAGGGGAAAGTGGGGAGGGATAAGTTACGAGTTTGGGATTAACAGATACACACCACTATGTATAAAATAGATAACCAACAAGGACCTACTGTATAGCACAGGGAATGAACTATATTCAATATTTTGTAATAACCTATAAGGGAAAAGAATCTAAAAAGTATATACATATATGTATAACTGAATCACTTTGCTGTACATCTTAAACTAACACAACATTGTAAATCAAATATACTTCAATTTTAAAAAAACAGTAAAATAAAATAAAACAAAATGGGATTCACTCAAACAAGTATTTTTTGAGGACTCCTATGTGCCAGCTCTAAGCCTGATGCAAACAGGTCACTTATTTGGACACCAACACTGAACTGAGTCTCTCAGTCAAGTGAGGAGAAGGATAAAGATTGTATATACTAAGAAACAATATCCAAGCCATTAGGCTCAAGGGACTAAAATCAGAGGGGGAAAAAGGACTCACAGATTATCAATGTGCCTTAATGACAGAAAACTTACCAAGGGATGATATTATTCTTGTAGGTGGCAACTATTTTTATTAAGAATCTTTCCTATGTGTGACATCTTTTAGCCTTTGGCCTAATTTTTCTCCCAGATACTGGGCTTGTTAGCTGAGCGTAAGTTTCCAAAGCAAATTACCTTTTGATGATCTGACCTAACCTTTTTCTTAAGTACAGTCAACATAAATGGAGGCTGGTACCACTTTCCCAAGTCTTATACCAATACAAAGGCATGACTAAGAGTGTACCTCTTCCCAGAGGAGCTGCACAGGAGTTTGGGATCATCATGTTAATTCTCCAGAGAAATCTACAATATGAGATGAGATCACTTGTGCGTAATTAAGCTAAAAATAAATTCTGTCTTATATTATATGGAATGAGTGCTGACATTTTCCCCACACATAACTCTAGTCTGAGGATAAAATCAGCTTAGCATTTTGTTGATTTTGAAATTCATTTATCCTACTAAATGCATAATAGCTATTATTTAACTTCTTCCTCTACACATTTTAACCAGGGTAAAATGTGTAGTTTCTGCATATTCAGTTCTTTCAACAAAAATTAATTGAAAAATTAATTGGCCTACTATGTGCTGGCTGCTGTTATAGGCTCTGAGGACATCATAAGGACATGTAATGAAGAAAACGGCATCTCCGCCCTCATAGAACTTACGTGGAGCTTACATTTTAGTGAATGGATATATAAATGTACCACCTACAAACATAGTGCAGCAATGTTTTCCATCAAAGTGAAATCTGCTTCCCTGCTTATATTTGGAAATATCTGAATACCGTAGTGTCAGGGATCTAAACAAGTCACTAAGCAACTTTTATTCTGCATAGCATTAAACCATAGCCCAGATCTAAATTTTATCAGATTCACATGATATTCAGTGGGCTTTTTTTCCTACAGCAGGTTGTTCTCCCTTGCATAAGTTACCGTTAATAGAGGTATTTTTTTCCCAGTCTTAACCCCACTAACCTCCCCCAGCAGCATTACTCATTCTCCCAAGTGTACTAAAAATGTTCTCTTGCAGATTGTATTCTCAGATGAGAGCACCTTGTCTTTTTTTTTGTTTTCTGGTTTTTGCGGTACGCGGGCCTCTCCCTGTCGTGGCCTCTCCCACTGTGAAGCACAGGCTCTGGACACGCAGGCTCAGCGGCCATGGCTCACGGGCCCAGCCGCTCCGCGGCATGTGGGATCTTCCCGGACCAGGGCATGAACCCATGTCCCCTGCGTCAGCAGGCAGACTCTCAACCACTGCGCCACCAGGGAAGCCCGAGAGCACCTTGTTTTGAATGGTACTTTCTTGTCCTTGAGGTCGTCTTTTAAAAGATCTCCAAACTCTCCTTTGTGATCACTTCTTATCTTTTCAGGTCACTTCTTACAACTCACTTTATAGTCCACAGAGTGACTTTTGTTTCTCAAACACGCGTGCTCCATCTTACCCCCAAGCCTTTGCTCGTGCTTTACGTCTGCCTGGAATAGGCTTTGGCTACACTCTTTCCCAGGCAAAACACCTTTTCATCCTTGAATACTTACTTCAGACACTACCTCCTCCAAGAAACTTTCTCTGACCCTTGTATCTCAGCTCCCTGGGGGTTCTTTAAGTTCTCCTCTGTGCTTGCACAGTACACAAGAAAGAACCATATTAACTGAACTTGCTACACTATATATAATCATCTGGTAGCACACCTAAAAGGGGAGATGAAGTCTTGGTCACGTTTGTGGACCAGTGTCTTGCACACAGCCCTCCATATGCCAGATACCAAAAAAACATGTTTGCCCAATAAACACTTTAATGAATTTTAAAAACATGCTTCAATAAATTTTTAACAGTAAAAACAGCAAGTGACAAAAACCCGTGACATTATCAAGTTCCCTAAACCAAAGAATGTTTCTTAACTCAGTCCAAAGTTTTTCTTCTTTTCAACAAAAGCTGTCTACTTATTTAGCTTTTTGTTTTAACTAGATATTAAACATATGTAAATGCTTGTTTAAACTTGAAAAATCCTACAGGGATTGTGGAAGTTGACGGAGGAAACACAGTAATAAGCAACTGAACAAATATCTGTTATGAGATTTACCCTCTGCCCAGGAAACACCAGAAAGAACTTCATTAGCAAAGACCTTCCTTCACCTATGAGGTAATGAAAGGGGAACTGCCAAAGCCCTCAAGCCAAAGAGCAGGTGACATCAACTTCATCCCGAGTAATTTCAATCTATCTGCAATGCCGTGTCCTCCAGAAGGGGCCTGGATGAAAAGTAGGAGTTAACCATGTTTTCATTCATGGTTCTTTTCTACCCTTAGAAGCTGCCCCTCTAACAAAAAGATGAACTTGAGCTTTGGCTGTGGAGATTCCCTTCCTAGCCAGGATTTTTTTTGTTTGTTTGGTTGGGTTTTTTTGCCTCTCTGAGTTGCTACTTTCTTATCTCTGGGCCAGCTATGTCTTTAGTAAAATTCCTAAGCCAAATAGGTTTTGAATTTCTGTCTGCTGTAGAATAAAGAATGTAATATAATAAAACCATGCTTTTGTGCTGGGTTCCTGGAAGGGAGCTTCCAAACTTCGAACTGCCCAAGTGACAGGAGTATCTTTGGTATTCATGGTAGATCCTCAGACCACACTTGAATTTATGCTAACCAAGCAACTCAAGGTGGGCCTCTAGATAGTTTCAGGCTGGGGACCAGCAGTGCTAGAAAGACCAACCATGGGATTTAGACGGGTGGGACTTTGAGCCTTGTGATATCAGCCTGACCCCTGGGGAGGGAAGTGGGGGCTAAGGATTGAGTTCAGTCACGTGGCCAATGATTCAATAAAACGTGTCTATGCAATGAAACCCCAATAAAAACTCTGGACACCAAGGCTCTGGTGAGATTCCTGGTAGATGAACAAACTAATGTGTCTAGGGGGCAATGTCTCCTGATTCTAAGGAGAGAATACTTGAAAGCTCTGTGTTCAAAACACTTCTAGACCTTGCCCTATATGTCTCTTCATTGGGCTGGTTCTGATTTGTAGCCTTTATAATAAAACTATAACTGTAAACATTAGTACTTTCCTCAGTTCTATGGGTCATTCTAGTGAATTATCAAACCTGAGGGAGTTGTAGCAACCCCTGAATTTGTAGTCAGTTGGTCAGAAGTGCAAGTGGCCTGGAAACCCCCCAAACCTGCAGCTGGCATCTGAAGGGAAGGCAGTCTTGCTGGGAACTCTGCTCTTAACCTGTGGAATCTCCAGGAGGTAGTCATGGTATTATACTGTTCTACCATGGGAACTACACAATTACCATATTTATTCAGCATGAATTTAAAAAGTCAGGCCCGGAGTCAGGGTACCTGGGTCCGGGGTCAAACTTGCCATTTAATAGCTCTGTGATCTTGGACAAGAAACAAAACTATTCTGAGTATCAGTTTTCTCCTCAGTAAAATGAAAGGGCTGGACTCAGTGGTGGCTTCTGCCATTTCCCATCTTGACACAGTTCCCATCAGGCTCAGTTTGGAGGAGAAGCCAATGACTGCTTTTTCCTCTGGATGATTTTCTTCTACAGGCTCCTCTTATTAGCAACAGCGCACAAATAGGTTTGAGGCCTTTGTATTCGCTGGTAATTCACAGGCTCATACCTGAGGTAACCGTAAAAATGATTTCCCCACAGTTCAAAAAGGAGGCAAAGTGCGATGACAGGGAACAACAGAATGCCAGGAACCATACTCAGAGAAAGGAACTGTGGAGATTAAGAGATTTGGGGGTGATGATGGTGATGAGTGAGGTGGGGATGAGCTAAGACGCTGAGAGACGGTAAGACGGTAGAATCTTCAAAGGTGATGACAGGGAAAGGCATATGGGGAAACTGCAAGGCAGCTGATGCCACTGTAATTCCAAAAAGTGCTTATTGGTCACAGCAAAGATAATGAAAATCAGGTGGTATAAGAGAAAGGCTCTGAAATGTTGAGAAATTGCAGGGGAACAACAGTTGAAACCAGACGTCGGGTACAGTAGCTGTTAGACACAAGAGGCTGTTAAGCACTAGAACTGTGGCTACTCTGGACTGAGATGTGCTGGGAACGTGTGAAATGAACACCAGATTTCAAAGATTTAGCATGAATTTTAAAATGGAACACACATCATTAGAAACTTTTTATATTAAGTACACGTTAAAATAATTTTTGGATATATTAGACTAAATAAAATTAATTTCACCTACTTTTCACTTTTTTAATGTGGCTAAAGGAACATTTTAAATGACATCTGAGGGCTAGCATTGTACTTCTATTGGGAGCACCTGTCTAGGAGTGTCCGAGGGGTATATGAAGAATTCTGCAGATTTGATTATCAGCCCCCATGAACCTGGAGAAATGAGAGAAGGCATGGCCTTCATTAGAGAAGTCTGCTAAAGAAGCAGTATCTTCAAGGGAAAGCTGATTTTCAACATCAGGGAGGAAGTAAAAAGGTTATTTGAAAAAAAAGGATGTGATAGAGGTGTTAGTTGATAGAGGTGTTAGCTGATGCCAAGGTGGTAATCATACTGCAATACATAAATGTACCAAATCAACACGCTGTACATCTTACCCTTACACAGTGCTTTATGTCAATTATATCTCAATTAAAAAAAATAGGTATAGTTCATGTGTCAGAGGCAGGTTGGTAGATTAAATCACAAGAGAGGTAGGGACTTTGAAGTTCACCTACTCCGGGTTGATTCCAAAGCTGAGAGCATTTCCTTTTGTCAAGACCAACTTCTTTGTGGGAGGCAAGGTGGATGAATAAGTCATCCAACTACAATATAGTCAATCAGCAAACATTTATTAAGGATTTTACATATCTTAGGCTCTAGGGATCTAAAAATGAGTAAGTTCCTATCCACAAATTGTTCTCAGGCTAGTAGGAGAGACAAGTACTTAAAAATAGATAAATGCCAATATAAATCCTGACAAAAACAGTAACTGTGTGTAAACTAGGCCCTGAGGTCAGAGCTGACAGTGATATACACACAGTTTAAGGCCTGTGTGCTGTTTCCACTGAGGCATGGGCTGTAGAAATAGTCCATTCAGCACAATTTCAATTCTAGCTACAAAAGGGTCATGCCTTCTTTTACTTAAAAAGATTAAATCTTCTGATTGGGAAAAAAATGTATTTTCCATTCTACTTTTACAGATATAAAGGAAAATAACTGACAGTTTACAAATGTACTCCACTGTCTCTCATTTAAACCATAATTATCCTTCATTCAAAAATTTTAAAAATACCAGCTTATATCCTACAATATTATTTTTAGAAGTCTTTCTATAAAACAAAATATGCACATAACTGCTATGTGCTTTCACTATCTTAAGATGCCAGATGGTTACAAAAGAGAGTATTTCTTTCATTTTCCTGACTTCTTGCAAAAAATAAAATACAGTTGGTTTGGTATAGTTAGTTTCTAAAAGGTATAACGGGAAACACCAAAATCTCCTTAGTAGAAACAAATCAGCCTGTGTAGACCTTTTTGGTTCTTCTCTTCATTCTTCAAAGGTAACACAGTCAAGGTGAAGATAACTTCTGATGACAACTGGTGTGTATGTGTGTGTGTTGGGGGGCAAGAACTGACCATCTCTGGGGCTCATTCTGGTTAAAACAGGCCCAGGGCAGAAAGAGAGGCAATGGACATTAGAGTCAGAAGAAACTGGATCCAAATTCCACCTCTATGGCTTATTAAATTTAGAATGTTGGGAACATGAACAACTTCTCAGAACTTCAATTTCATCGCCAATTTTTTCACACACCTCGAGCAGTGTGAAAATTAAATGAACCATCTGGCAGACAGTAGGTGCTCAGCGTTAGTTCTCCAGTCCTTTTCCTTCTCTACAAACCCCACCACCCCTTCCGATCTGGTCGTGGCCACCTACCCCCAAAAGAATGACAAAAGTATATCAATCAGCATAGTAGCTATTCTGCTCCTAACGGTATCAAGTGTATCAGTGAAAGCAGTCAACCATTCCCTGTGTATTAAAATGAAAGCACATGGTTCCAGAATAAAAATGTCATTAATTTCTATAAAAATTAACTGCTTGAGCATTTTCTAGCAAAATGAAACCAAGCTAACTGAATAGTCCTTGAAGAGCGGGAAAATCAGCAGGGCCATCACAGACTCTTGATTCAGTCTCTACAAAGTTGAAAAGCAAATTATAGAAAGTTGTGATAAGAATCTCCTTATCAGCATGAATAAGGGCTCATAAACTTCACCCACTGAATTCCAACAATCTAAAATTCAACAGAAGAACGATGTCTTAAAATAATAAGAGGGTGTGTTTTTATCAGAAAAATAACCTATTTTAAGTCCTCTGTAAAAAGAAATAAGATATAAATTCATTTTTTATTGAGTAAAGATTTCCATTTTTTGATATCAAAGTCTCCTTTCTTATTTGAATAAGTATAGTTTCCACAAAAAAGTTCCTAGGGAAAATAATAATGCATTTAATTTAAAATAAATCACACCACTGAGCATAGTCTCCAGTGACTAGAACACTTAATGAATGTGCAGGAAATGACAAATAAGCAGAAAAAGAAAGTATGCCTTAACAACATGCTATAAGACCATACATCACTTCATGTAATTTTTTAAAAATTCATTCAGAACAGGTAGATATTTTTATACCAACTAAGTGGGTGAGAAAGCTCAGAGAGGGTAAGTGACTTGCCCAAGGTCACACTGCCTAAGTGTACCAGAACCCAAATCAACTGATTCATTTGGCCACCTTTAAAATCTTAGTGTTGGAACCCCATGGAGGTTATTCAGTCTCAGTCTCCCAGGCCACATAAGAATCCTATCAATAACATTCTTGACATGTGGTTATTTGGTCTCTATTAACAGTTCCAACGACTCACTCCTTTTACAAGGTCACTATGGCCATTTCTGAAATGTCTTCTCTACAATGAATCTAAATTTTCTCCCCAGTAATTTTTAGACTTTGGTCCTGAGCTACACAACATAAATCTAATCCCCCCTCCGCAAAGAAGCTGGTCCTCTAGAGCTCTCTCTACTTCAAAGCTAAACATTCCTTCCACCCATCGGGTTTTACCACGAGGTGCTGCTAGGGCGTCATCAAGGTACCATGTCTGAAAATCCTTGCTCATTTCTACATTCCCATTTCCTGTTACCTTTCAATTTTCATTTCATTACATCCCTGACGTGTTTTAAACGGAATCATAAATAGACTGATAAATAAAACACCATACAATTAAAAGGCAATCAGTAACGTAACCATGATCATCCTGAATTACTGATCTTCCTGAAATATCTGGCCTTCCTCAGTGGAGGACTATTTACAATCTCTATCTGTAAGGATCACTAGAGTTATCAAATCTCTTCATCTTTTACATTCAAAGAGGGACAGTTAGGGAGTTTGGGATTGACATGTACACACTGCTCTATTTAAAATGGATAACCAACAAGGACCTACTGTATATAGTACAGGGAACTCTGCTCAATATTATGTAACAACCTAAATGGGAAAAGAATTTGAAAAAGAACAGATACATGTATATGTATAAAATTATATTTATAAGCCCACAACTTTTGAATCAGAAAATAAAAAAAAGACAGAAATCAGGCCGCTGAGCCTGCACGTCCGGAGCCTGTGCTCCGCAACGGGAGAGGCCACAAGAGTGAGAGCGTACCACAAAAAAAAAAAAAAAAGTCCAAAGTAAATAGTTTGTCTTTCTTTTCCCAGCCTTTTTTTTTTTTCTTTTCAGGTTTTTTTCTTTCAGTTTTTCTGTTATTTCTCAGCTGTCCAAAGTCTTTCCTAATGCTAAGTAATGTGAAGCTTTCTTCATTCACAAATTTACATTAGTGTGTAGATTACCACCAGGCATCGCACTACCACTCTAGATCTTCCTACTTCCTTTGACCTGCACTTCCTCACCCCATATACAAATGACCCCAACTCTGACTTAACAATTGAGCTGAACAAGGAGGTATATGTTAAATAGTCTGTGGGAAGGGGATATATTTCAGAGCAATTGTTACTAATCATGCCTGACAGCCTTCATTCCATGCACATACCTGTAGTTAGTAAGAAGGGAAGTAGGAAGGGCAGTCGGTTTGCAAACTTCATTTTTGGTGGTGCTTTATGAGCATGTGGATTGGAAACATGTAAATTCAAGGATTCTTTTGTTGATAATTTTGTCTTCTACTCTTATGAAGAATCTTTCCATCATTTTTTATTTTTTTATTTTTTATTTTTTTGCGGTACGCGGGCCTCTCACTGCTGTGGCCCTCCTGTTGTGGCACACAGGCTCCGGACGCGCAGGCTCAGCGGCCATGGCTCACGGGCCCAGCCGCTCCGCAGCATGTGGGATCTTCCCGGACCGGGGCACGAACCCGCATCCCCTGCATCGGCAGGCGGACTCTCAACCACTGCGCCACCAGGGAAGCCCTCTCCATCATTCTTGTTGGCACATCTAAAACGAACTAATCCTGGATTTCTCTGGGTAATGCCTCATCTGAAGATCAAACACGGGTTATCCCAGAGAGGGAATGGGGCAGAGAACAGGTGGTTAGGGCCTTCACAGCAGGAGGCCCAGCAGTTGCAAAGGCCCCAAGCTGGGGAGGCTTGGGGATTCCAGGAACAAGTACCAGGCTGAGGGAGAAGGGGAGGGACGCTACCAAGGAAGAATTTTCTGATGAGAGGATCTTTGAATGACATGAGGAACCACAATGTATTTAACAACTTAACTGATATTCATAAACTGATTTGCTCTATTTAAGTATTATAAGCATTAAAGACACCTTTAAAAAAAAGACAGTATTACAAATATTTAGAATTTAATGTTATCTATACTCCTCTTTTCTGTGAAATTGCTTCGGTTCATAATAAATGCAAAAGGAAAGAAAGGCAGTAAGCACGTCCCTGATTAAATTTTTAAAAGGGAAGTAGCATTACAGTAAATGCATTTACAGATTATTCCACTGCGAAATTTCATTTGATAGATATCACATAATCATCTTCTTAATCTTTGGACCATAGAACATTTACAAGGTTTTTTGGTTCGTATGTTTTGTTTCTTGAATTTAAAAAGATCTTCAGTGGTCCCTAAAAATGCAATGTAACTAAAACTCTACTAAATCAGTAGGAGAATTTAATTATATATATATATTATATATATAACATTTATATATATATAATATATATATTAGTCTTTAAGTTCCCTTTGTATCCATTTGAAGCAGGAAGTTGGGTCCTATCTAATATCCTCATAGGTTCAGTATTTTTAAAAGATTCACTTTGACCCAGGTAATCTGGAAGAAAAAACCGATATTGTTAAAAAAACTATCATCACTAATATTTCTCTGATATTGAGATGATCAATAATTCCAACTCCCAGGCTTTGCAGGGGTTAATGTTATACAGTACTATAGGTTCTTCCAAGCCGACTGCCAGTGGCAGGGCCATCTGATGCCTTTCTCTACATTGTTGACAGAAAGGACCCTGAGAGGCTTTTGTGCTGTGAAAGGCGCTCACTCTTTAGCTGAGGCAACTCATTTACCCCAACCCTTCAGGCTTTCGATCTGTTAGAGGAAGAGGTTAGGCAATACGATGTCTAAGGTCCTCACGTGAGATGATTGCGTGAACTGTGGGCAACTTGGTTTCCTCCTTTACAAACGTGAAGCATGACAGAGAGCTTGACCCCAAGGCTACTATAAAAAGTCTATCTTTCCCATGTAAACGGCTATGTCCTGTTAAGTAAATGTGCAATACAGGCTGGAAATTCACATTGATTAAGTGGAGTACGATTCATTCGAGTCACAAGAGTACATTTTTGATGGGCCACTTTGTTGAAGAGAGGCCAGTCTATTCATTGTAAGCAATGACGAAAAAAGGAGGAGCATGGTTCTGAGAGTTAGCGTGCAGTTGGAGAACTCTGAGCTGTGTGAGAAAGTCTTCTGTGTGGCCTGAGGAGCTGATGGGAGAGGGGGCAAAAGACAGGACAGTAACACAGAGGGTCAGAAAGGGAAAGGTCAACTGCTTTCTCCAGCACTGCAGGGCCCAAGATGTCACACCAAAATCCACCACTGAGACATTTTGTACTCTTTCCCCATCAACAGTTTAAAAGTCAAAATATGCAAGACGTTTTTAACATGGAATTGCCATTCTCTTTCACGGGATAACAAGACTCGCTACAAAAACTTTCATCTAACTGTTGCGATAAAAATGGAGCCCAAATGTCATCTTTGACCACCACACCCTGTAAAATTCAAAAACGTTTGGCTCGGGACTTCCCTGGTGGCACAGTGGATAAGAATTCGCCTGCCAATGCAGGGGACACGGGTTCGAGCCCTGGTCCGGGAAGATGCCACATGCCGCAGAGCCACTAGCCCATGCGCCACAACTACTGAGCCTGTGCTCTAGAGCCTGCGAGCCACAACTACTGAGCCCATGCGCCACAACTACTGAAGCCCCTGCGCCTAGAGCCCGTGCTCTGCAACAGGAGAAGCCACTGCAATGAGAAGCCCACGCACCGCAAGAGTAGCCCCTGCTTGCCGCAACTAGAGAAAGCTGGCGCACAGCAACGAAGACCCAACGCAGCCAAAAAAATAAAAATAAAAACGTTCGGCTCACACATTCATCCAATTAATCCATCAGATTATTTCTGACTATTCTATAAGTGATCCAATGTACTCCTCCATATTTTAGCAAGCTTTGCAGGCTTCTGTGCTCTGGCTCTGATTTTCCACTTCTGCAGAATTCTCATTCATTGCTTGATACCCTGCAGCTACTCTTTTCCTCAACCTTAGCACAGACCCAAACATGGAACCCCCCAAGAGCCCACCCTGCTTCCTGCTGCGCAATTATTCACAGCTCTTGCACTTAGGAGAACATTTAGAGAAAGCTGGTGGGTCATGGGAAGGGGTTACAACACAGCACTGCCTGGTCAACAATCTAACCTCTTCCTAAAAGATCTTTCTACTTCTCCCCCTCCAAGACTTCTCGTAGGGCCATTCTATCTAGATTCCCCACTCTTTGCTTGTTCTTCTCTCTCCTTCTACTTCCCACCTTGTCCAAGAAAATTCTACATAATCTCCCTTTATTATTTAGAGCAATTCAATTCTCTCCACACTCATAAACTCAATTCCGGGTCCAGTTTTGAATAATGCAAACCCAGTAGAGAGCCTGAGATTACAGTCTTTCCTTAAAAGTAATTGACAATTCTTAGGTAGTGCTGTGGTTTTAAATGATGACATTTTCCCATTATAAGTATCTTCAAATATATGCCCTAAATGATGGACATCAACTCTAAATAAGAGCTAGCCTAAAGTTTATTACCATGACTTCCAAAAGTGACATTAAGAGTATATTATTCATTAGATACTTTACTACAGTTCTTCTCAAACTTGAACATGTATCAGAATCAACTAGAAGGCTTGGCAAAACACAGACTGCTGTGCCTCATCTCCAGAGTTTTGGTTTCAGACGGTTTGGAAATTTGCATTTCAAACACGTTCTGGGCTTTGCTAATACTGTCCCTTTAAAAATCCCTGCTTTAACATAAGCTCTCATCCCCACACCTGAGAAGGGCAGAAGTGCTTCAGAGTGCTTTTAGGAACATAATGGCTAGAGCTTTCTCCTCTAGGTGTAGGTAGCAAACAAATAGTTTCACCTGTCCCCTTTCAGCCCACACATAGTGATGAATCTTGATATTCCCACAGATTCTAGTCTATTTCCAGTAAGATCTACTGATAGTGGGCTGGTGTGGTCTGCATATTAATCATCCCTCCCAGACCCCTGTCATCACAGCAGCCATAAGGATATGCTCAAGCCTTACATTATACATGTGAAACCGTTTAGAAGATGCTGCTCTGTTTCCATCTCCATAGTTTCCCCTTAATCACCATGATTGTTACTGATTACTCCTGCTGGCAGGGGAGAACATGTAAAGAATGAGAATTTTGGAGGAGGTTAAAATAGTTGACATGGTACATGATGCTTCATGTGTGTAGCTTGTAGATGTGACAATAATTTTTGTACTCTTCTGAGCAGGTGACAGATGGGTGACTTCTGGCATAGAAAGGGTTGATGCTCTCATTTGACGGCTCCTCCCACAACATCACTGACAAGGCATTGTGAACAAGAATCGCAACCAAAATTTTAGCCACTGTCCAGCATCAGCTACTCAGCATCTTCTTACCAGTGAGACTTCTCCTGAGACAGGCTGTTTCTGCAGGATTCCTTAAATTTACCAACCTAATCAATAACCAAGTATAAGACATAAAACCATACAACACAGTGACAGGCTCTGTAAGCAACATCTGTGGCTGAAATTAAAGAGCCACCTTCATAGTTCAGTGTAGAAAGGGAGCTGCTCCTACACTATTTTCTTTCCTGCCTCCTCTGTCATTCAGGACCTCATTGTTTATATAAGAATGGCCAGTAAAACCCCTTTATAAAGTGGGTTCACCTCAGAGTGTCAGATCACATCATGATATACAAGCCCCTCCCATCGTAGCAAAAAAAGCTTAAAACTAAAAATCAAATGATGTGCTTATTCTCAAGGCCAGGGTTTAAAGATTTACATTCAATGTGTTTTTTTGGACGGAGAAGGCCCATTTTTTATTCTTGCCAACCTGTTCTTAGAGTTGCTAGAAATTCAGCTGTCATGAGAATTAAATACATCAGTTTATTTTTTATTTAGTTAGTTTTTAAATAACAGATGTGTCCTTTTAGTCACAGATAAATTTTGCATGGGTTACACCTTGAAATCTCCATTTGGTTAATTGGGGAAGGAGGAAGAGAGGGGCTAGACTAGCATCACGAGGTGGTTTTTCATGAAAATGGAAAACCTAAGTGGAGCAACAGATGAGCATGTAGAGTGGATTAATGATAGTTATTTGCAATATGTTAAAAGATTGGTTTATAAAATTGATGTTTCTTAGATATGAGAAATATTTTAATACTTTATATTGCCATTATATATCCTTCCGGGGGAGGGTGGACTTTTAGATCTGTCCCTAAATAGTATTTAGTCAGTTTCTCTGACACTGAGTTTGTTAGATATCTATTTGTTCTTTCTTCTCTTCCTTCTTCTCTACTTCATTTAGCTAAATGATGTAGGGCATGACTATGCTTAAGAACTCGTGACATGGAAATTTGGTGTTGAACCATCAAATCTTACTGGGCAGATACTGTCTTAAGGACAGTGTCATACAAAAGGGTACCTAAGATGAATAAGTGATGGTACCTGTCCTAAAGAAGCATATAGTCCAGGGGGAGAGGCAGACATATGACTAGATGAACTACTGTAAAACAGATGAATAATGAACAAATACTGTATGCTGGGAACACTAGGTAAGGAGAGACTCACTTCCTAGAGATACGAAGGTGGCTTCAAACGGAGGTTTTGTCTGAGCTGGGTTTCCGAGGATGGAGGATGTATCCGTAAATGTAAGAGGAGAAAGGGAGAGAAAGGAGAGATACTGATACAAGTTCTATCTTTCCTTCAATTTGCATCAAGGACAAACTCCTCACTTCCTACCACAGAAAGTTAGAACTGTAGAATTTCACTTTATGTACATCTACTTTCACTTCTATTTTTAGCCAATGTTAGGGAATCTCTCATAAATTACTAAAGATGTGTTGCAGCTAAAAGCATAAACTAGAAGCACACAGCTGACCTGAAAGGGAGAGAAAATTAAGAGCAAAAGATCTGTCCCTCTAATTCAGCATTATTTCCCTTTTTTTTTAACCAAATTAATCTAATTAAACTAGCTTAAACTACTCAAAAAGCAATTGCTTAAATTTTGTTGGAAATGTTTTGCATGGGGGTTTTGACTCTTTAGGAACAGATTTGAAGACATAATTACAAGCACCCTAGACCATATTTTCAACTATTGATTATAAAAAAGCTGTTAGAAAAAAAGTATGTATATTAACCTAGTTGCACCAGTTCCTACAGAAAAATTCTTGAGACTTTTCTATGAAGAAAAAAGAAAACAAAAAGACGAGTAGAATATCCTTCTGACTGGGGGAAAGAATCATAAAGCCATTTTCCTCCAGTTTTACTCTGAGCAACTAAAAGTCAAATGAGAGGTCTATGTACAATCAACTCAGAAAGAGCCTACGTACGTGATGTGAGTGCAAATCTATGGCTAAAATGGGACTTCGTGAGCCCAGTAGCTAATGGTCACAGTGAAGTAGACAGGAAAGTGCATTAACGCTAATCATCCTCACTTCTCTGATTGGCTGTGGCATCCCACCAACCTGGTGTTTTAAGCTTTACTTCTCAAAAATTGTCTGTACAAATCCAACATCATGAACTAAACAGACAAGAGTTTCTATTTCCTTTAAATTTTCCTTCTCTCGTGTTTGTCTTTCTCCACCTAAATCTTCATCAAAACAGTCAAAACATTTCTGGTCCTTCTGATGGATGGATTCAAAACCAAATTTAATGTCCATATTGTACTACATAGTTTTAGGTACAAAAAAAGGGAATTCCAAAACAGCTAATAGTTCTCAAAACTAATATTTCAAAGTGCTAGCTGGAAAACAATTTTGATATATTAACTCTCCTACAGAGAGTTAATATACTTTCAATGAGATTGTGTCCTAGACCCTCAAAAACATTTTCCTTTCTTTAATCAAAATAATTTTATTGACTTAGAAGTAAAATGTATATCTAATCTTAATCAATTATTACTTGATTTTAACATTTATATCTATGAAAAGCCACAGCTTCAAAAATAAAATATTTTCTTAAAAAAAAAAAACCTTTTTCTAACTGAGAAATCAATTGTTAGTTCTAACCCATGTTAATCAATAAATAAGATAGAATAGCATAAAATAGAAAAGAACAAACAAGAACAGAATAGAAATTTATAGAATATACTGCATGCAGCAATGGAAAATATTGGTTTCTTAAGTTTTACTTCAGTTGTGTGTGTGTGTGCCTGTGTGTCTACATAAATCATAAGGTAAACTGGGTCATGGCCCAAAATACTGGGAAAATAAACATGCTGATATTTAATTGCATTACATTCATTAAGAAGAAGTATTGAATATGGATGAATATATGGTCATTTAGTCTACGTCTCAGAGACAGCGGGCAGTATGTAGGTCAGCCACTGAGCTCATCCTGCAAGGTGAAAGAAACTGCTTCTAAAGAAACTGCTGATAATAAAACTAAATGAAACTAAAGACTGACAACATCTGACATCTAGAAGAACAATTTGCAAATATTTTAGTATCTTTGGCTTTCATTCAACCATGTAACTTGCATTTATGAAGACTCATTTATATAGGCCCCATGACAGGCCCAGGGAGGAAAACGATGAACAAAAGAGTTGTGATCACTGCTGTCATGGAACCTATAGTCTAAGCAAATATTAATCAAATAAACACACAAATAAGGTATACCTGTTAAATACTATGAAGTGTGATAAAAAAAAAAGATAATGAGGAAGCCTCACCTGGTTGCAGAAATGATACCAATTGTTAATATCATGATATAAATAATAATATATCTTGTAATAATATAATAATGTTTTTACAAATGGCCAATAGGCACATGAAAAGACGCTCAACATCACTAATTATCAGAGAAATGCAAATCTAAACTACAATGCGGTACCACCTCACACCAGTCAGAATGGCCATTATTAAAAAGTTTACAAATAACAAATGCTGGAGAGGGTGTGGAGAAAAGGGAACCCTCCTACACTGTTGGTGGGAATGTAAGTCAGGATACTTCCTAGGTCTCTCACCTAGACCTGGGTGGGCAGTGGTGATATGGAAAAGGGTTTTACACTGAGCCACGGACATGCCCTAGAGGCAAAGGGTAAATGTTTGGATAGGCAGGTCTGGTGTGCAGAAGAAAGGTATGGGCTGAAGATTTTGATTTTGGAATCAATAGCATAGTGCAGGTAACTGACAATAGATAGGGTCACAGATGAGATTATTTAGAGAAAAGTGTAAAGTGAGAAGAGATGAGAGGGAAAGGGAGGGCAGGGAGGGGAAAAGAGGAAGACTGAGGCTGACTGAGCCTTGAGGATGAGCAGCTGGGCAGAGCAGAGAAGGAGCACACAGAAAGTGTTGGGGCCTCCCTGGTGGCGCAGTGTTTGAGAGTCTACCTGCCAATGCAGGGGACATGGGTTCGTGCCCCGGTCCGGGAAGATCCCACATGCCACGGAGCGGCTGGGCCCGTGAGCCATGGCCGCTGAGCCTGGTAGAGGCCACAACAGTGAGAGGCCCGCGTACCGCAAAAAAAAAAAAGAAAAAAAAAGTGTCAAGGAAAATCATGTGCCAAAGCCAAAGGAAGAGACAGTTTCAAGGAGGGAGTGGACATCGGGTAGAACGCTGATGACAGATTCAACAAGATGAAGGCTGAAATAGTCCTTTAGATCTTGGACAGTGAGGGCATCAGAGAACCTAGTGACCAAGACAGATTATATTTTAAAGCACTGACTTGCTCTTGTATAAATGTAGAGAGTTTCAAAGCTCGAGATTATGAATGAAAATCACATATAGTATTATTTATCAACGGCCTATTAATGCGACCCAATAAAAGGGTGAACAACAATCTCCTTTTATAACTGAAGTATAAACAGCAACACCAGAATCCATTCTTTTTTTTTTCCATTATTGATCACATCCTCTTGCTCTTTGCTATGGTAAAACGGGACTTAAAAGCAAAATACGAATGGCAGATAAACATTTGCTTTTTCATTTCAATACAAAGCATAATGTTTCATCTCAATGGAGTTCAAATTCCTCTGACTCAATATACTCAACATCTTTCATGACCACAATTCAATCTGATTTGACATCTCCTCAAAGACGTTCTCTATTTGCTGCTGGATGAATGATTTCATAAATTGCATACACGATCCAGGCCCTGGAAGACTGAAAGGAACATGATTCTGATGAGTAAACATATGCCATTTTTAGTTCATTTGTGTTACGCATCCTTGCAAAGTGATTCAAGTTTATGATTAGAGTTACATGAGGACTTTTATAAATATTCTGTACAGCTCCACTCTGTGGCACATAGAAGTTTAAATTCCGAAGTTGGTTGAGCATAGCTGCAACCCAAATCAGAAGAGAAAATGTTATACTGGGGTACACCTGCAAAGCACAGAAAGTACACCATATCTCCAAAGAAATCTTTCAGCCTGCAACAAATGGAGAATGACATTTTTTGAGAATATCTTTTAATCTAAAAAATATCTAAAATAATCATGTATTCATGGATTCGTTTTGTCAGTATTTATCAAGTGTCTTCCATGTGTTGAACGTTAAACCACAGTGTGAACAAACAGACAGGCTCCATGTGAGCCAAGCCTCTGAGGGAAAGAACAAGAAGGTAGGTAGGGTTATCTAACTCAGTCTCGGGGGCTGGAGGATGGTGACGGTGACACTGGCAGCCGTCATTCACTCAGGACTCAGAACTGTGCCAGGCCCTGAGGAAGCCCCATAAAGATTATCTCATTCGAACCTTGAAGCAACTCTGTGAATTGGGTAATAATGTCCTTATTCCCATTTTTAAACAAGAAAACTAACAGAGAGGTAGTTTGGGTTTGTTTGTTCTTAGCATAAGTCATAATGCTCACAATGGTTAGCCTGAGACATCAAGAAAACAAATTCTGGGTTTCCCTGGTGGTGCAGTGGTTAAGAATCCGCTGCCAATGTAGGGGACACGGGTTCGATCCCTGGTCTGGGAAGATCCCACATGCCGTGGAGCAACTAAGCCCGTGCGCCAAAACTACTGAGCCTGCGCTCTAGAGCCCGCGAGCCACAACTACTGAGCCTGCTCACCTAGAGCCCATGCTCTGCAACAAGAGAAGCTACAGCAACAAGAAGCCCACGCACCGCGACGAAGAGTAGCCCCCTCTCGCTGCAACTAGAGAAAGCCCACGTGCAGCAACGAAGACCCAACACAGCCAAAAATAAATAAATAAAATAAATAAATTTATTTTTTAAAAAAGAAAACAAACTCTGTTCAGCAAAACAAGAGAGGAAGCAGGCTTTTAGAAGTGCTATCAGGCTTCCCTGGTGGTGCAGCGGTTGGGAGTCTGCCTGCCGATGCGGGGGACGCGGGTTCGTGCCCAGGTCCGGGGGGATCCCACATGCCGCGGAGCGACTGGGCCTGTGAGCCATGGCCACTGAGCCTGCGCGTCCGGAGCCTGTGCTCCGCGGCGGAAGAGGCCGCTGCAGTGGGAGGACCGCGTACCGCAAAAATAAATAAATAAATAGAAGTGCTATCACTAAAGCACGGTCATGATTTTGTCACTGCCTCAGTGCTCACAGGTATCAGTGGTTTCTTAGGAAGACTCTTCTTTCTCCCCAAGAATGACAGATTAAAGAGGCAGTACTATAAAAGATTAGAAAAAAAAAAAAGTAAAAAGGAAACAGAGAGGCCAGAATAAGAATAAACAAAACTGAGTTACCACTGGGTGATCCTGGACTAGCTACTAAACGACAGACCAAAGAGAGAGTGTGACACATACACACACACATATACACACACCAATATACACACACCAACACACACAAACATCCACACACATACAAAAACATACACAAATACACACATCCACACACAAACATCCATACACAAGTACACCCATACACACACACACACACACATACATGTGCATGTCATCTCCCACCTAGATAACGAGGATCCTCTAATAAAACTTCACACTCAGAATCTGGTTTCTGGCTCAGTAGATTTTTGCCATCCCCAAATCTGTTAAAAAAATATTGTCAAAACCCATCTCGTCTGCAGCTGTCACAACACCTCTCTCAGAATCCTCTGCCGATTCCCTGCACAGAGTTCACATTTCTCTTACTGGGTTTCCAGGCCTTCTCCTCACGTGGGCTTTTGCCTTTATCGCCTCTCCTCCTTCATTCACCGCAATCTGCGCTTCTGCCTGGTCCATCTAAACCCCCTCTGTCTCATCTCTTCTGTCTCCTAATTCTTTCCTCATGACATCTCTACTCTGTTCCTTCTGCCGGCAACAAATACACACCTCTTAACTGCCACTCTCACCAAGAAGAAATGGCTGCAGACTTCAGCAGTATTTGGTAAAACAAACTCATTTCAGCTTAACGGTACAGAGAAGTGAGGTTCAAACCCTCTTAGCTACACAGTCCTTCTGCCAGTGAAATTTCTCCGAGAATCCAGCCACTTGGCACTAGAGCCCTGAGGAAGGGTGGATGTCTGGGGCCGCTGACTGGACTGGAAGCCCACCCCTGCCTCAACCCCCAGCAGCTCTCCAGATGGCTTTGGGGTGCAGGGACCATTAACCAGTGCCCAAAGCACAGCCTAATTATAGAAGCATTTCACAAGTCAAATCAAACATTCAGAACACCTAAAGCACTTGCAGAACACTTGGAAGCCTGCTTTCATAAAGCGATTTTATCAATCATTCATTGTGGAAACAAATATTAAAGTGCCTACCATGTGTCAGGCGCTGATTTTAGCACCTGGGCTCCATCAGTGAAAACAAAGATCCCCTGCCCTTGAGGAGTTACGATCTAGCAGGGGGAGACAGACATTTAGGAACGTACATAACGAATGTGTAAGTTAGATAATTTATGAGATGGTGATAAGCGCTATGAGAGGTGGGGGGACACACCAGGAAGAAAAGGAGACTGGGAGTTCCAGACAGCGGGGCAAGAGGAAGAGGCATGCTGCAATTATAAGGAGGGCAGTCAAAGAAGGCCTTCTTGATCAAGTGCCATTCAAGCAAAGTCCCAAAGGCAGTAGGGGAGTTAGCCCTGAAGATATTCGAGGGAAGAGGCGGCAGTATGTGGCTCTTACTGGTACTTTTACTGAACCACTTACAATATGCCAGGCAATTGCTAAATTGGTTTGCATTGCACACTCATACGTAAAACCATCAGAGGCCTGTAGTACTATTCTTTGCATTTTACAGCTAAGGAGACTGGGATTTGGAGCAGTAGAACCACATAGAGGACTTGTTAAAACACAGATGGCTGAACCCGATCACCAGCGTTTCCAATTTAACAAAAGCGGGGTTCAGCCTGAGAATTTTGCCTTTCTAACAAGTTCTCATTAATGCTGCTGGTTCCTGGGAGCACACTTCAAGAACCACTGATTTAAAGGAACGAGGTAATCTCTGCAAGACCTGTTTCCAAATCTCCATATTCTGGTCCAAATTATACACTTTCAAACAACAGTGCCTTCACTCAAATGTTTACATCTATCATCCAATTAAACCTTAAAAGCAAAATGCATATTACAGTATACATTACATACTTACAAATACAGTTTTTTTAAAAAAAAAGATCAATTGGTAATAAAATGAAAGCTCTATCAGGGCAAGAATAATATCTGTTTTATTCATTGCAGGGTTCTCAGCACACAGAAGAATATCTGGCACATATCAAGCACTTAATAAATAGCTCTTGAGTGAATCCATGCTATTATGTATGCTACATTTTCTAACATTTTATTTTATAATAATTTTAGGTTTTTAGTAGAGTTGTGAAGGTAGTATAAACAATTCCCATATACCCTTCAAGCAGCTTCTCCTAATGATAACACCTTTTTTTTTTTTTTTTTTTTTTGCAGTACGCGGGCCTCTCACTGTTGTGGCCTCTCCCGTTATGGAGCACAGGCTCCGGACGTGCAGGCTCAGCGGCCATGGCTCACGGGCGCAGCCGCTCTGCGGCATGTGGGATCTTCCCGGACCGGGGCACGAACCCGTGTCCCCTGCATCGGCGGGCGGACTCTCAACCACTGCGCCACCAGGAAAGCCCAGATAACATCTTAAATAACATTTATCAAAATTAAGAAATTAACACTGATACAATACTAATAACTAATCTTCAGACTTTTGGATTTCACCAGTTTTCCCACTAATGTTCTTTTCCAGTCCAGGATAACATGTGGCAATCAATCATTATGTTTAGTTTTCTCTAGTCTGTGGCAGTTTCTCAGTCTTTCCTTGTTTTTCATGACCTTGACACTTTTGAAGCAAATTGATCAAACATGCTGTAGAATGTCCCTTAATCTGAGAGTTTTCTTTTTTTTTTTCCATGAATAGACCAGGGTTATGGATTTGGGGGAAGAACGTGACAGAGGTAAAATGCTGTTCCCACTTCATCCTACCAGTGGTACGTGGTATCAACAGGACTTACCACTGGTGATGCTGAACTTGATTACTTGGTTAAGGTGGTGTCTGACAGGTTTCTCCACTGAAAAGTTCCTATTTTTCTTTCTATAACTTTAGAAGGTGAGTCATTAAGCCCATGCTTAAAGGAAAGAGAACTGAGCTCCACCTCTTGGAGGGAGGCATATAAAAGTGTTTGTGGACATATGTAAAAACCACCACAGTAATTAATAAATATTCGGGGTGGGTGAGATAATTTGAGACTATGTACATATCCTTTTGCTCCTTTAATTTTCTCCCAGACTAATCATATTTTTCTTGTCTCAGTCCTAGAATCAGCCATTTCTCCTCTGCTTAGAGAATGGTAGTTAGAAACCAACTGCCAGTAGGTATGTTTGTTGCTACTGGAATGTCACTGCTTCTAGGACCTCTCAGCAGATGAGCTATGTAATATGTACACATATACTAACCATGTGTACACACATAACTATATTTATTTCTGCATCTATATGCATATATATTAAAGTAAACATGAGTCCCACTAGTATCTCCAATCCTAATCTATCACCACAGGGTTGTTCTAGCCTTTCTCTGTTGCTTATCTGTAACTTCTTTCTCTGTCAGTGAGAAATATGGTGTCATGGGCTGAAATGTGCTCCCCCCCTCCCCCCCGCACCCTGGCACAAAATTCCTATCCTGAAGTCTTAACTCCCAGTAGCTCAGATTGTAACCATATTTGGAGATAGGAGCTGTAAAGACATAAAACTTAAATGAGGTCATTAGGGTGGGCCCTAATCCAATACAACTGGCATCCTCATAAGAAGAGGAAATTTAATCACAGATATGCACAGAAGGAAGACAATGTAAAGACAAAGAGAGAAGACAGGCATCTACAGGCCAGTGAGCGAGACCTGGAACAGATCCTTCCCTCGTGGTCCCTGGAAGAAACTAACTCTCCAACACCTTGATCTCAGTCTTCTACTGATTACAATTAAATAATCAATACCGATGCATCATTTAAGTAAAGTCCATACTTTATTAAGATTTCCTTAGTTTTGACCTAATGTCCTTTTCTGTTCCAGAATTCTATCCAGTTTAACACACTGCACTGAGTCATGATTTCTCCTTGGGCCACCCTTGGCTATAACAGTTTCTTGGATGTCCCTTATTTTTGATGACCTTGACACTTTTGAGGATTCCTGGTCAGGTATGTTGTAGAATTTCCCTAAATTGGGATTTGTCTGCTGTTCTTCTCATGATTAGACTGGGGTTGGGGTTTGGAGAAGGAAGACCACAGGGTAAGATGCCATTTTCACCACATTACATCAAGGGTGCATACAATCAACGTAACTTATCCCTATTGATATTTACTTTGATCACATGGCTGAGGTAATGTTCTCATGTTCCTCCACTGTAAAGCTATCCTTTTGCTCCCCCTACCCTTCCATGATGTGTTCTTTGGAAGAAGTCCCTCTGTGTAGGCCACCTTCACAAATGGAGAACTGCATTCCACCTCCTTGAGGGTGGAGTATCTATGTAAATTACTTGGCATTTCTCTGCATGGACCATATTTCTCTTGCTCTCCATTTATTTATGCAATCATTTATTTAGATTAGTATACATTCATGAATATTAACTTCACACTTTGAACTATAATCCAACACTTTATTCTGTTGCTCAAATTGTACCAGCTTTGGTCCCTGTGACCCTCTGAAATACTCTATCACTGTGGGTTTTGTTTTTGTTTTAACACTTCCTTACTTTGTGGCACGATAAGATGCTCCAAGTTCATTTTGATTTCCTGAAACAGCCCTAAAATCAGTTATTTCTCCAGTGATTCCTGATTTCTTTTATTGGAGAATGGCATTAAGAACCAAGATCTGGGTGCTAGGTGTTACCTACATTTTTTACCTAACAATTCATCATAAGTATTTTTTCCATGTAAATACACATTTTAAATTATCATTTTCTGAAAAGCATCATATTCTATTTTATGGATAAATCATAATGTATTACCATCTACTGATGCATATCTACACTGTTTCTAGGTGTTTTGATATTATAAATAATGTTGGGATAAACTTTCTGGTATCAAAATCATCATACTCATGACTAATTATTTCTTTAGGATAAATTCCTAGAATTAGAAATTGTGACTTTAGGGCTCTTGAGGCATATTACAAAGTAGCCTTCCAGAGTCTGATCTGCAAAGAATGACTGCCCACTGCTCCATATTTTCCAACACCAGGTATCTTTTTTTTTTTCATTTTCTATTTAATGGACAAAACTTTCTTTGTAGTTATGAATGATTCCTATCTAGGATGAACAATATTTTAAACATTTGTCATTTGAATTTCCTTTAAACTTTTTTATGTTCAAGTACTTTGCCCACTTTTCTATTGGTATACATTTTTTTAAATTGACATGTAACAGTGCTCGTATATTAAGGAAAATAACTCTTTGCCTGTTATATGTATATATATACATATATATATATATATATATTTTTTTTTTTTTTAACCATCTTTCACCAGTTTGTCATTTGTCTTCTAATTTGGTTTATGGCCTATTTCTTTTTAAACAATAACTTTCCATATTCTGTATTCTACAATTTAAGCTAATTTATAGATTTTTTTTGGCCTAAGCCACATTTACGTTTTTGTAAATTTTTTTCTGTAAAATACATTTTACATTACAATTTTGCTCGTGGACTAAAAAATGTGTTTGCTTTCACATCTTTGCATTATGTGAGCCAATGTGATAAAGAGCTGATTATGTTTATTATTGATTCTGACACAGTCATGAAAGCAAAGATTATGTTTCTATTAAAACTTGTATTTTACGACAAGTTTGTCAGGTTTAATTTATGACTCGTATACATTTCCGGCTCAGTAGCCACAAATGATCTCTTCTTGAATCTTTATAATATAGTACATTTTCTTGCCAGAGCATTTGTTCAAATATTTCGATACATTCTAACAACAACAATAAAAATCAGAAAACACACACCAAAAATTGATATGTAGGAAATACCATTTTTAAAGACAATTTTAAATACATATGTATATGTGTATATACGCATATAATTCCATCTCCTCTTCATTTCTCATGCTAGTTTCATATTTTTATAAATATATTTTTCTCACTTTAAGAAAATGATATAACATAGATATTCATGCTATCACAATTCTCTAACTTTCTGAATACAGCAAACATGCACACAAAAAAATGGAGCTGATGAACCATCTTCTTTATAGCAGCATTAGTGAAATTTCAAATGAGAAGAGAAAAAAAATATAAATATATATCCCTAATACTAGGAATTAGCTAGGATGATGGGGCTGAGGAGGGGCTGGCTAAGAATATTCTAATCACATGCAGAGACATGGCGGCGGGAAGACATATGGTACGTTCAGGAAATGAAGGGAAGGTAGGCAAGGCCAGATCACACAGGCCATCTGGTCTTGTTAAGGATTTGCGTCCTTAACCTGAAAGCAGATGGAAGCACATGTTAAGTGACTTGTTCAAATTTATTGTTTTGCAAGGTCCTCTGAGTGATATAGAGAATGGATTGAAGGAAAGTAGAAATTCCTGAAGTCCAGGGTTGAGGGTCATCAGTGGTCCAGGAACAGATGACAGTGGCTTGACCTGCAGTGGCTGGGGGTCGGGTAGGGAGGAGGATAAATATGAAGAGAAGGGTATGGATCTGGGGCAGAGCTGGAGTACAAAATCACCCAGCACTTAGTGATTAACTAGAAACAGGGAATGAGGGAGGTGGGTAGATGATAGAGCCTTATTACCAGATAGGAAACACCAAGAGAGGAAGTACGGTAAGAAGATCAGCATTTTGACTTTTAGCTTTGCAGTCTCTCTGAAATATCCAGGAAGATATGTTGTCACTGGAGCTCAAAAACAAGGTCTGAACTGAGATTACACGATGAGCATGATGAACATGTAGACCGTAATTGAATCCAAGAGTGTGGACAGAGTTGCTTGGGAAAAGGGTGTAAAGCAGTGGTTCTCAACCAGGGGTAGGGGAATTATTTTGACCCTCAGGGGATATCTGAAAATGTCTGAAGACATTATTGGTTGTCACAAACAGGGGCACGTAGTGAAGAGAGGCCAGGGATGCTGCTAAACACCCTACAATGAATGCACAAGGCAGGCCTTCACAGCAAAGACGACCCAAATCAAAACCTCAATAGTGCCGAGGCTGAAGAAACCTGACATGAAGTGTGATGAAATGAGGGCTTCAGGAACTCCACCTGAAGACTGTGATGGGTCAGGAACAGAGGAGGGGCAACCACAGAACCGAAAGGAACACCAGGAGTATCTGGTGCCACGAACACCACCAGTGCTAAATGCTGCTATTGCAAAACAAACTATTGTATATACTGGTTCAGAGTCTTATTCATACAGAGAATATTTTTTATAATCTCCCCTACATTATTTTCAAACCTCTGTTATAATTCAACAAGCCTCAACACAGGCATACATTTATAAACAGAGAGATGAAATTCTGCCACACTTCTCATTAATCCCCAACCTTGGTCACCTTCCTAAATGTCTCTTTCTCAGATGCTTACCACACAAGCGAAAAGATAACTACTATTTCAGAAGGAATACGAATAGGGAGGGGTAGAGGACACAGGGAATTTGGGTAGGAGAAAGGATGAACAACTTGACATGGAAAAAAGCAAGCCTTCCTTACAAGTATGAAGCATTCCAAGTGATTATGTTTAGAGTTTGTTATATGGCATTCGGTATGCATCTTCAATGTTAAGATAGACAATGTTATGAGAAATAGTTAAGTTTGAGGAAAAACCACAAAAGCCTGTTTTGCCCGTGGTATCTTTTGATATTGATGACAGCCCAAGTTGTAGAAGGTTCAGGAGGTTTGGGGGGGGGTTGCTAAAAAATCAGCTGGCTTCCCCTTTCTTGGGATCACCTTCAATCCCAATATTTTTAAGCTCATTTGTTCATCAAAGATTTCTTGAATACTTAAATAGGATTTGTCTAGTGTCTGTGTTCCCCACTGAATGATAAGCTCCATGAGGGCCAGCCCCACATCTACTCTGTTCACTACTAAACGCTAAGAAACTACCATTACTGCCCAGCATCCAAACAATAAACACTGATTGGGAAGTGAGTGATGAACAAATGAATGAATACATTTCAATTTTTTAAAATGACATTTACTCTAATGTATTTCGAAAGGGTAGGCTTTCATGCAGAATTACCATACAAAATTTTTAGAAAATAGCCTCACAGCATGAAGAATGATGTTCTGAGGCAGAGAGGTCACCCATAAGTAGGCCAGTCCTGCCTGAGAGCCTGCCCTTGGGGTCAGCCACATTCAAATGGTATATATATTTATAGTTATAGTTTTCTTCCTCCCTCTTAGATATTAAAACATGTATTTTTGCCATGGATGTGGTAGTAGTAATATAAGTGTAGCCCAAGCTAACAGTTTCAACATTTAGGGAGAAAACAGTCTATTTTTAAAAATAAAAGGAAATCTTCAGGAAAGGTGACTTTTTGAAACGTATAGAAACCTACTAACAGGATTAATGTATTCTTGTAAACAGTTTTATGCAAAGAAACTTCCACATTGGACTTTAAAGGGAAATGGAATTAAGATGGGAAAAGTGGGTCAGGTGGGGAGGACTTTTCTGATGAGGAAAATATAGTCAGAGGGGAGTGTTTTGCAGTGAACTCAAGCATGAGTCCTTCGTAATGAGCCTTTCTTATAGCTAAACGGTGCTATAAAGACCAAAGCATGATATTAGAGAATGAAAGCAGCTTCTTTGCAGAAAATATGCAGGAAGCAGTAAGAACTGGACACCCCGTAGGTAGCCTTGCTAGCAAGATGTCAGTTAAAGACAACAGATAAAAAAACTGCAAATACACACTTTAATGAGCCAATAATTGTGTAGGAGTCCAGGACATTTTAGATATTTAAGGTACTAATACAAAAGTCCATCTGAAAACAAAATGAGATAAGCATGAGAGTCTGATTAACAGTAACAAATAAGGTTTAGTCAATGGCACACTTAATTTATTCTGGAGTTTGTATTTTATTCAGTGTTGCTTGGAGTTTAATATCATTTCGTTTACAATTTGTAATTAGTAATTGGTAGGTATACTGTGTTATTATTCACATACATACTCATGCACAAACATAATATAAAGGAGTGGTCCACCCCACTCAGCAAAAATCCACATCTAGAGAAATCTTCCGTGGTTGATCTTGGAAGCCATAAGCACTAATGTTCCAAACTGGAGACATAATATAATTAAAAATAATAATGATAAGATCTAACAATTATTGGGTGCATATTATGTTCTCAAGCTTTATACCTATCTCATCTAGTCCTCACAACAAACCTAGAGGTAGGTATTATCCTTGGACCCATTTTACAGATGCAGAACGATGTATAAAGTGGTTAAGCAACTTACCAAGATTATAGCTTCAGAGCTACAATTTAAAGTACATATTCTTCTTAAAGTTCTATAAAGTAATGACAGGGCTTCCCTGGTGGCGCAGTGGTTGAGAGTCCGCCTGCCAATGCAGGGGACACGGGTTCGTGCCCCGGTCCGGGAAGATCCCACATGCCACGGAGCGGCTGGGCCCGTGAGCCATGGCCGCTGAGCCTGCGCGTCCGGAGCCTGTGCTCCGCAACGGGAGAGGACAACAGTGAGAGGCCCGCGTACCGCAGGAAAAAAAAAAAAAGTAATGACAAACATAGCAATGAGGAATTCACAGAACTTTGGGGAAGAGCACTAACCTTCTCACTGCTTGTTTTGATTTTCTGTTGCCATTTCACTCTCAGTACTCCTTGTTCTTATCTTCTGTGTCTACATACTTTTCTCGAATAACTGCATCATTTCCCTGGCTTTCGTTTCACCTTGAAGTTGAAGGTTCCTAACTCTAGGTCCAGCCCAGGAAACCCTCCTATACAGTCACAGCCAAGCAGACATCTCCATGTGGACATCATTCTGCTGCCTAAAGCTTAACATGACAAACACTGAACTCAGTACCTCCAACCTACCCCCAAATCTACTGTTCTTAGTACACTCTTGCCTCGGGAAATGACCTTTCTCTCCGTGCCTAAGGCTGGAACTTGGGAGTGATCCTGGACTCCCCTCTTCTGCCTCAAACCCTAAATCCAGTCAAAGTACAAGTTCTCTTGATTCTACCTCCCGACTGAACTCTTCCATCAGTCTAGTCTTTCTGTCCACACCTCCCCCATCAACTTTAGCAGCTCTAATACCACAGCCTCCTAACCTATCCCTGCTTGGGGCCACATTCCAAATATTTTCCACAGTGATTACTTAAAAGAACAAATCATGATTTCCATTCATTCATTTATTTAGCAAATTTTTCCTTGAACATTTTCTATGTGCCAAGCACCATTCTAGCTAATGAAAATAGAATAGTGAACAAAAGCCAAAAAGGCACAGCAGAGGTTTCATTCCAGTGGGGAGAGACCAACTGATATTTAACAAAATGAGTGTGTGTGTGTGTGTGTGTGTGTGTGTGTGTGTGTGTGTGTGTGTGGCGCGAGGGGGGAGGGGAGGTGAGAAAAGCTTATTACTCTTATACCAAATCTCCCCATTCCCTCATTCACAACACACCCTGGACTTCATCCCTATGGAGCTGTTTTTGATTTCCCGAACATGCCATGCTCCCATGTCCAGGCCTCTGTACATGCTGCTCCTTCTACTTAAAGTTCTCTTCCCCTGCCCTTTTCACCAGGCTAACTCCCACCTACTTTCTGCAAGTCTTCCCTAATTCTCCCAGTTCCGATTTTGTTATCCATCATTAGGTTCCCAGGGCAACTTAAACGTCCCCTTTAACACTTACCATACTATACTGTTACTGCCAGATTACTCGTCTGTTTTCCCTTCTGATCTGTAAGTACCCAGAGAGCAGAGGACATGTGCTCTGATGATGTGCTAGGTATCTGTGTCAGTTCGGCAGGTCTGCCATAGCAAAATACCACAGATTGGGTGGCATAAACAACAGGAAGTTATTTTCTCACAGTTCTGGAAGCTGAAAGTTCAAGATCAAGGTGGCAGCTGATTTGGTTTCTTCTGAGGCTCTCTCTTTGGCTTATAGATGGGGTGCCTTCTCCCTGTGTCCTCATGTGGTCTTTCCTCTATGCACCTGCTTCCCTTATGTCTCTGTGTGTCCAAATCACCTCTTCTTACAAGAACACCAGTCAAATTAGGTTAGGACCCACCAACCGCCAGGGCCTCATTTTAACGTAATCACTTCTTCAGAGGCCTTATCTCTAAATACAGTGTTACTGTGAGGAACTGAGGGTTAGTGCTTCAACATATGAATGGGGTCGGGCGGACACAATTCAGCCCCTAACAGCGCTCTGTAATCAACTCACAGCCAGCCTTGTGTCGCCTACAGACCTAACCACCTCCCCAACTCCCATATTATTTTGAGGCAAATGCAAGATAACATATCCTTTAATCAGTAAATATTCTTTCAATGCCTTTGGATAAAGACAACATATTTTTCTCTCTGGGACAAAAGAGGTAAGTCCTACTTAGCTCTCTGATAATTCCCTAACCTCTTTTCAGGTTTTGAGGAGCAATAATCCTTTAACAAAAGATTTTCTCTTTTTGGAAAAGTTTTCTCTTTATAATAACCATTTACAAAACAATTTTTTTAAATCTTCAGTATGGTAGGTATTCAGCCTACATTCTAAAGATGGAAGGAGGGCTCTATGGATGGTTTTAGTTGAGGTTTAATTTTTCTACTTGCTGCTTAGGCTATTGAAAACTAAACAGCGTGTGTATGTTTATGTGTGTGTCTATAAAGTATGATGCGTCAAATGAAGCTAACAGATTTTTAAGGTGCATTCTGAGAATCCGTGCATGCTATTCCATGCATCTTCAGTGAGATCCAAGAAGCCGGGCTATTTTCTCTTTTCATTATGGCTGCTCTTTACCACATCTGCACTCTCCTAACAGCTGTCATGGCAACGTTCTCCTCTGTCAGGAGGAGGAAACGGAAAGGCTCATACTCTTAATGCATGAGTGAACAGGGGAAGACTTCTGAATAACAGAACTCCCCAGAGTTTGGATGACACCCTTGCAAAATGCAGCTTCTGCCGGGCAGTCTGCTTTCAAAGTGACACCTTCTCCATACTGGCGCTTCATAACGTGATAATAAAATAAAGCGTAGATGAAAGAGGTGGACTTTTTCATTTGTGACTCAACATGTATTGTCCTTAAACAGCAAGTTGTAAAATGACAATGAATTAACACAAGCACTGAAAAATATATGCAAGACACAGGATCTTAACAACTAACAGACAATTTTGCCCTTGCAAATGTTTGTAGGGGAAAAGAAAAGACCTGCTATATTCCAGAAATAAACGGAATATCATTAATACCAAAAGTTCTACTCAGCAGAAATTCTTGAAACTGGAACAAATGGCCTTGGGTATGAGTTCTACAAATGAAATGTGTAGATATATTAAAGTGATTTTTTAAAAATAAAATGTAGTTTTAGAACAGTTCTGGACTTACAGGAAAATTGTGACTATAGTACAGTGAATTCCTATAACCCCAGAGTTTCCCATATTATTAACATCCGACATGCGCATTTGCTACAATTACTGAAAATATTGATACATTATTATTAACTAAAATCCCTACTTTATTCAGATTTTCTTCATTTTTAACTAATACCCTTTTCTGTTCCAGCATTCCATGCAAGATAACACATTTCATTTAGTTGTCATGTTTCCTTAGGCTCCTCTTGGCTCTAACAATTTCTTAGACTTCCCTTGCTTTGAACAGTATTCATTTTTGTAGACTGCCCCTCAATTAAGATTTGTCTGATGGTTAGACTAGATTCGTAGGGGGGTGGGCATGAAGACTACAGGGTAAAATGCCACTTTCACCATATCCTATAAAGAGCATTAAAGTACTAATATCAACACCATTTATCACTGCCACTGTCAATCGTGATCACCTGGCTGAGGTATATCTGTAACTAATATAACCACTGTAAAGTTACCTTTTCCCTCCTTTCCACACTGTCCTTTTTAGAACAAAGTCACTATGCACAGCCCACACTTAAGGAGTGAAGAGCTATGCTCCACCTTCTCGAGGGCGAAGTAGCGACATCGATATTTGTAATTCTGCAGATGAGATCGTCTCTTCTCCCCCATTTACTTATTTTTTATACGGCTGTGCCACAGTTTTGTTTATCCATCTATCATTAAAAGACATCTTTGTTGCTTTGTTGTTTCTCCTTTTCTAATATATGCACTTAATGCTTTGAATTTTCCTTTAAACACTGCTTTTGATGTATCTTACAATTTTTGATAAGTTGTATTTTCATTTTGTTGAAAAATTTTTAAATTTATGTTGTGACTTCTTCAACCCATGTGTTATTTATGAGTGTTGTTTAATCTCCAAATACATTGGGATTTTCCAATTATCTTACTGTTACTGATTCCTAGTTTAACTCTCATTACATACTTTGTATGGTTTCTACTCTTTTAAATTGGTTAAGATGTGTTTTATGGCTTAAAATGTGATCTATCTTGGTGAATGTTCCATTCAAGCTTGAGAAGAATGTGAATTCCGTTCTTGTTGGATGGAGTATTCCGTAAGTGACAATTAGATTAAGCTGATTGCTAGTGCTACTTAAGTCAACTATATCCTTACTAATTTTTGCTTCCTTGATCTATCTATTACTAAAGGAGGGCTACTGAAGTCTATAGATACAATAGGGCACTATCTATTTCTCTTTGCAGTTCCATCAGTTTTTGTCGCATGTATTTGATGCTCTGTTATTAGGTGCATACATGTTTAGGACTGTTATGTCTTCCTGGAGAATTAACCCCTTTATTATTCTTGAATGTCTTTCTTTACCCTATATAATTCTCCTTGTACTGACGTCTTCTCTGTCTGAAATTAAGATAGTAATTCCATCTTTCTTTTGATTAGTATTAACATGGTATATCTTTCTCCATCCTTTTACTTTAACCTGAGGCTTTATATTAAAAGTGGGTTCCTTATAGACAACATAGAGCAAGGTCTATTTTTGTAATCTACTCTGATAATCTCTTAATTAGTTACTAGATATACTTAGACCATTCACATTTAAATGTATTTGTATACAGTTGGATTAATATCTACTATATTTGTAACTGTTTTCTATTAGTTTTCATCTCTTTTTTCTTCTTATTCTGACTTCTACTATCTTAATTAAGCACTTTATATGATATTTTAACTCCTCGCTGAGCGTATCAATTATGCTTCTTAAAATTTTTTTAGTGGTTGCCTAGAATTTGCAATATGCACTTTAAGCTAACCCAAGTCCACTTTCAAGTAACACTATGCCACTTCATGTGTAGCGCCTGTACCTTACAAAAGAGTACAGTCATCCCTTGGTGTCTGTGGGGGATCAGTTCCAGGACCCCTGTGGATACCACAATCCATGGATACTCAAGTCCCTTACATAAAATAGCGTAGCGCAGTTGGCCCTCCAAGCCTTTGGGTTCTGCATCCACAGATACAAAGGGGCAACAATACTGCCATTTCCTCCCTCCCATCTCTTATGGTACTGTTGTCATTCATTTCACTTATCCACATGCTGTAATCATCAAACACATCATTACCAGTATGACTTTAAACAAATAGTTTTCTTTTAGATCAATTAAAAAACAAGAGATTTTATTTTACCTTCATTTATTTCTTCTCTGACACACTTCCTTTAAGTAGATCTAAGTTTCTGAACTTTATTTTCTTTTCCTCTGAAGAACTTCTTTAAACAGTTCATGAAGAGCTGGTCTGCTGGTAATAAATTCCCTCAGTTTTGTTGTCTGAGAAAGTCTTTATTTATTCTTTACTTCCGAAGGACAATTTCTCTCGATATAGGATTTAAAGCTGGTGGGATTTTTCTTCCAATACTTTAAATATTTCACTCCACTGGCATGGTTTCTGATGAGAAGTCCTCTGTAATTCTTATTCTTCTATAGGTAAGGTTCCCCCTGACTCCACCCAACCCCATGATTTCTTTCAAGGTTTTCTCTTTGTCTTTGGTTTCCTGCAGTTTGAATATCATATACCTAAGTATAGATTGGGGGGGTTGTTTTGGGGGGTTTTCTTGGCCACAACACAAGCATGCGGGATCTTAGTTCCCCTACCAGGGATCGAACCCATGCCTCCTGCAGTGGAAGCGCTAAGTCTTACCATGAACTGCCGGGGAAGTCCCATAGATTTTTGGTATTTACATTTTTTGAGGATTGCTGAGCTTCCTCTATCTGAGGTTAGGTGCCTGTCCTTAATTTTAGAAAGTTATCAGTCTTTATTACTTCAAATGTTGCTTTTGTTCCATTCTTTTTTCTCCTTCTGAAATTCCAATTACATAAATGTTTCACTTTCTGAAATTGTTGTTGAATGTTCTGTTTTTTTCATGATCTTTTCTCTTTGCATTTCAGTTTCGAAAGTTTCTCCTGACTTACCTCCAAGCTCACTGAGACTCAGCCCAGTCATGTCCAGTCTACTGATGGGCCCATCATAGGTATTCTCCATTTCTGTCACTGCATTTCTGATTTCTAGGGTTTCCACTTGATTCTTTCTTATATTTTTGTGTCATACCCGAGTCTGGCTCTGATGCCTGTCAGACTCTGTTTTCCCTTGCCTTTTAGCATATCTTGTAATTTTTTGTTGAAAGCCAGGCATCACATACGGGATCATAGGAACTAAGGTAAACAGTACTTTAGTGTGAGGTATTCGATTAAGCTGGCTAGGAGCTGGGCTGTGTTTAATGCCTGCTATAGACATAGGTGCCAGAAGCTTCAAAGTTCTCCTGTGTCCTTGTTTTGTCTCCTCTATTATCTTTAGGCTTTCCTAAGAACCCGCCTTGGATAGAGTCTGCATCCTGCAGCTCTTTCAGCTGTAATCTACTGTTATTATAGGGAAGCCTAGTTGGTGCGGTGGTAAGGAGTGCGGAAGGGGAAGCATTCTAGAATCGCATGATGAAATCTAAGTCGTTTGGTAGGCTTGTGTTGCTATGCTGTGACCTCTACTAGTGTTTCTTAGCTTTTTTCCTCCTGGCCTTAGGTGATACAGAAAAGCCAGGGAGGGCTTAAGTCAGAGAAATGCCCTTTCCCCAGGTGGTGTAGGACTTTGCTTAAGTCATTTCCCCTGGAGAGTAGACCTTCATTACAGAGAGTGCTCTGTATTTTACAGGGGTTACATTTCTCCTCCTCTTGCCAGAGTCAGCAAAGTATCTTTCTTGACTCTTCCCTGTGAGACCCTGATGGAGTTCTAGAGACAAAATCCACGTAAGTATGAGACCCCCTCTAAAACTGTTGTGCCTAAGAGTTTCTCAGTCTCAAGCTGAACTACACTGAGCCTCCTGCAATTCAGCAAAATTATTATTTAAGTAGTTCCTCCAGTTTATGGCTCCCCTGCTTCAGTGGCAGGCAAGCAAATCTGAGTGGTAACTGTCTAGATTTACCTGCTTCTCCCAATTTCGGGGTAGTATTTGCCCCACAACTACTGATGGGGCTAAGAAAAAAAATCACTGATTTTCAGTTTGTTCAGCTTTTTCTTACTGTAAGGATAGAAGCAATGACTTCCAAGCTCCTTATGTTGTCTTTTCATACTCATATTGTTAATATTATTTTAATAGAGAACAGAAAGTATTTATTGAGAACTCATGACAAGCTTAGCATAGTACCAGGTACTTTGAAAGATAAAAATTCATTCATTCAATGAATATTCATTAAGCACCTATTATGATGCCAGGCCATGTGCTGGACAGTAGGGATACAGTGACGAAGACGACAGCTATGGTCCCTGCCTTCACAGAACTTATATTCTAGTGAGTAGAACATAGAACTTATATTCTATATTCTAGTGAAAAAGGATATACACATGAAAACACTAACCTCAGCCTTTAAGAAGCTAATCAGACTGACAAAACAAAATGTAATCATCATAAAGAGTGTGTATGCTGGAGGATATTGTAATAACGTAGTTCAGCAAAGAAAAGGAACTGTGTGAGTTGAAGCATTCTGGGGCTTGAACACAAGTTAGAAAATAAGTAGAATTAAGGTTTTGAAGAAATGTCACTTTGATAAAGGGCACAGCTATGGGAAAGACTTGCAGCAGTAATGAGAATATTATGTTCCAATGCAGCCAATACAACATAATAACATGTTCCAATACAGCTGGGCTGCAGAGTAGTATGAAAGAACAGCAGAAAAGCTGGCTGACACCAGAATCGGAAATGTGTTGTTCAACAGCAACCATGAGAGCCTTGTTATTAAAACGTTAGACAGGGAGTGGAATGGGAAAAAAAAACACTGTCTAGGATTCACAAGGACACGTAGCCTCTGCCACTAACCAGTCACGAGTCCTTGGGCAAAATCACTTGGCTCTGAGTCTGTCTTCATCCTTAGTTTAAAAAAAAAAAAAAAAAAAGCTTGAATCACTGAGTCCTCTTCCCATTTAAATATCCTAAGGTTCTGTGTGGGAAGCTCTTCCCCATCAATCCAAATAGGGAGGAATCCAGTCTCTGGATGAGTGCATCAATGGCAGGAGGCTCACGGTTCTCTGAGGCAGCCAACTCAACAGAACAGGCCCTGGACAGTTCAACTGACAGCATGCTTTTGTTCATAATAAGGTGAAATCTGCCTTTGCATAATGCACCCTGTTTCAAGTTTAAAACTCTAGAGCAGCTCTGTCCCATAGATCTTTCTGCAATGATAAAATATTCTATACCTGCACTGCTCAATTGAGTAGTCATGGGGCCCTTGAAATGTGGCCACTATCACTGGAGAACTGAATTTATTTATTTTTATTTTATTTTACTTTTATTATTTATTTTATTTTATTTTATTTTATTTATTTTATTTTATATAGCCACATGTGGCCAGTGGCTACAGTACCGGATCACCCAAATCTGAGGCAACCCAGAATAAACTTACTCCTTCCACATGCCAACTCCTCAAATATGTGTGATAGTTCATTAATGGCCTGTGTCCCGAGATTTTCTTTTTCCAGCTAATTAGGCTGAGGTGCTCTAACCTTTGTTCACATGGCATCTCTTGTAGCCCCCAAGTTCTTACTGACACATTCTAATTCACTGACACTCAGCTAAGGTATACAGATGGTTTCCAGAAACCATGAAACACCCCTGAATTTACATATGAATCTCTTATGTGTACATGTGCATTCTTGACGGGACAGCTTCCATGCTGCCTTCAGATTCTTCAAGGAATCTCTAACCCCCAGATGGGGGCTGGAGTAAGAGAGAAAGATAAAAGAAAATGGGACACAGTGATACTATTAAAGTTAGCTCTGACACATCACAAAACTATTAAGAGACTAAGATAAAAGCCGACCTCAGGACCCCTGAGCACCTATTCCTAGTTCTATTTCAATACCACCTAGGAATCTTCACACAAAAGTTGCTTCAATTTCTTCCTGAAACACAGCCCATCATTCTTCTTCTATAAACATGGTAATACGCAATTTTTATAAATGCATGTGTCATGTAAAACTATGTTATTTTCAGGAGAACTATGGTTAAAAGTACTTCTTTTGTAAAAGCATTCTTTAACACCACACACACACACACACACATACTATCTAGCTTATTCAGAGTCTTGGAATACTTTCTAAATTTTCTGACTGACACGACAACTTTTTAAAAAAGGAAAATGCCTTCAAAAACCTTCTTGCAGTCTGTTAAAGACATCTGTAATTCCCTTGCTTCAGCTCCTGCTGCCTCCATACAGTAAGGTGTATTTTGAAACGATTTTTGAATTCTGAATGAATTCACCTGACTAAATCAAAGGACCTATGGTCTGTCAAAGTAATCTGACCTCTACTGGCCTAAATCAAAACATCACAGCTATGCCAGTGTTTATCCTATTTTTAAAGAACTCCAGGAAAGATAAACTGTTACCTTAAATAGCAATTCCACTCCAATGCCATAAAAGATGAAATGTAATACGACACTGAAATAATTGTGTAGGTAGATATTGCTTCTTACCAAAGGTATATATCAAATAAAAGTACATCATCTACTTGAACAATTGTGGCTTCTCTTTACTAGCCTTCCAATTTAATCCAGGCATTACAATTATATAAGAAGACCCTTTGGCATACTGAAGTAAGTAAGTCTACAGTTTTCCTAGATTCTGGGCTTTGAGGGCATTCTTTCTTCTTCCTTTCTTTTCATTTCTTTTTCTCTCTTTTTAAGATATTAAGCAGGTGATTGTAGGGGCTACAATATAAAAATTCTACATGAACAAACAAAAAAGGATACCCCACCCTGACATTACCTCTAAGTTACTTTTTAATAACAATTGGCTAGAAGACAGAGCAGGAAAGATTTTAATCTATCTCCTTGCAATTAGATCTTGCTACACAAACTCCAGAACATTTACTTTTGTCTTTCCAGTCCTGAAGAAAGACATCACCATGAGACATGAACAAAAGTCCCCGTGAATCATGTTGAGGGGCAGGACCTGGAGTCTCTAGTAGGCTCTTAAGAACTCTGCTGTGTCAGCCTTAGAATCCCCCACTCTGATATCTATTTAACTATTAAAGACCAAACACAGAACCCGGCCCCTTCTCACCACCTAAAACACTGCTTCCCCGGGCCACAGACAGCCCCATGACTCCCCAGTCAGATCACCAGAATTCCCACTAGTCCATCTCCCTATCCCACCCTTGACCTCTCTTATTCTCCACCCAGCAGCCAGAGAGATACTTCTAAAACTTAAGTCAGATCGTGTTATTCTTCAACATATCCCAAATGCTTTGCATAACAACACTCAAAAGAAAAGCTAGGGGCTTCCCTGGTGGCGCAGTGGTTGAGAGTCCGCCTGCCGATGCAGGGGACATGGGTTCGTGCCCCGGTCCGGGAAGATCACATATGCCGTGGAGCGGCTGGGCCTGTGAGTCATGGCCGCTGAGCCTGCGCGTCCGGAGCCTGTGCTCCGCAACGGGAGAGGCCACAACAGTGAGAGGCCCGCGTACCGCAAAAAAAAAATTTTTTTAATTAAAAAAATAAAAAAATTTAAAAAATAAAAATGAAGTCTTAGCGGGGTGTCTGGCACATGGTAAGCACTCAACAAATGTTTGCTCTTATTGATTTTTATTACACACTTTCCTTAGGATAAATTCTTGGAAGTACAATTACTGGTCATAAAGACAGGCATGTATATTAAGTGCCTAATAAAACTTAATCATCAGGCCCCTCATTTGCTAGAGCCTCTTCCAAGACATGAGAAGGGTCATCAAAATATGTTCACATGGCCATATATTTTTGTAAAATTTGTAAAAATAAGATAGTTTAACTGCATCTGTTATGACTGCTGTTGCCTTCCACTCCAGTTTCCCTTTCACCGAGTCGCCCCTTATATTGAGTGGCTATCTAGTAGCCATGGGCATTTTCAGAACCCAATAAGGGCAAACTGAGTTGGGAATTGTATTTTAGTTAGTGGCTTTTATATACGGACTTTGAGGTCACTTCCAAAGATAGTTAGTGATAGCTATTCCAAATGAGAAATGGCAAGGAATATTCCTACTGCCCATCATTCCACCTCACTCTCCAGGGCCAGAGGTCACACATCACAATGAGAATGCCTCTTGCCAAGCCTAGAATTAGAAGTACGTGGGTAACAGAGGAGAAACAAGATTTGAAATGTATAGAGCTAGGAGCTAGTCGGTAGAAAATTCTTCCAATCATCAGGCATCTAAAATCATACGCAAAGTACTGAATTCCATTTTCACTGCCTAGAATAAATGGAAGTAATTTCCTGACGAGAATTGTACTCAGTGATGGAGTATATTCAATTATAAATACAACAAACCTATAGCAGTACTACAAACAGCAAGCATGTGTGCATGTGAACTTTCACATTCTATGCATCCTATTAATAAAAAGAAATTTCCATCCACCATGCTAAAAGACTTAATTATGTTTCCTGTGCCTTTGTAGAAAATACAAAACCACTGTCATCTGAAAAGACAAAGAGTAACCAACATAATACAGAAATAAATTATTATAGAGGAACGACAGGAAGCTCATTACTAAAAATGTTAATAAACATAACATGTAAATTCCATTCAAGGATGAAACACAGAGACCAGTTAGGAAGCTATTACAATGGTCCAGGAGAGACAAGACGGAGGTTTAGACCAGGGCACCAGCATTAGAGGTGGTGAGAAGCTGCAAATACTTTTTGGTCTTCAGTAGTCAACAGACATACACGGTGATGAATTCTGAGGCTGTCAGAAAAAAGCTGTCGTGAGCCAAGCCTTAGAGTCAGACTGACTCAAGTTTGCCAGTTAGAGATGAATTTTGTGACATTTGTGGTATTTACCTACTTTATAAAAATTTGTTATGATTTTTTTCTCATTAAAACTAAATATTTACTTTCATACCGAATTCTTTTTTTTTTTTTTTTTTTTTTTTTGCGGTACGCGGGCCTCTCACTGTTGTGGCCTCTCCCGTTGCGGAGCACAGGCTCCGGACGCGCAGGCTCAGCGGCCATGGCTCACGGGCCCAGCCATTCCGCGGCATGTGGGATCTTCCCGGACCGGGGCATGAACCCGTGTCCCCTGCATCGGCAGGCGGACTCTCAACCACTGCGCCACCAGTGAAGCCCCATACCCAATTCTGTATGCATAACTTCAGAATCCTTTTTTTTTTAAAAAAAGAACCCTCCCTTTCCCCTCGCCCCATGTATAAGCCTCAGGCTCCACAAACCCACGATCTGCCCCTGGTCACAGAGTATGTACATTGTAAATATTGATAGAAACTGGTTAATTTCCCACTGGAAAGATTATACCAATCGACAGTCTTGGTTTCCTTAAAATTTCGTTAATATTAGCTATTATCATTCTTTATAAATTTGGCCAATCTGACAGATGAAATTTTGAGATTCTTTGATTACTAGGGATGCTGAACTTATTTCTATATATGTATTGCCCATTTGTAAATCTTTCCTTATAGGTTACCTGGCTTAGTCCTTTGCCATTTTTCTATTAGAAAGTTGGTCTTCGTCACCTAACTGGCAAACCAATAAACAATAAGTCAAACATTGTTACTGTGTATGTATTTATACCATTTACCTTACACATATATTTCATGTAAACATTTTAGCTCTAAATGCCTTGTTTCTCCAACTAGAGAATATGTTCTTAACAGGCAGGAGACATTCTTAATGGGCAGACATATTATACTGTATTATGTATTATATTTTCTATTTTACGTTCCTCACCTAGCATTGATCAAAGTATTTTGAAGGAGCAATATTTAAAACAAAATCTGGGACTTGGGCTGCCCTGGTGGCGCAGTCTGAGAGTCCTCCTGCTGATGCAAGGGACACGAGTTCGTGCCCCGGTCCGGGAAGAGCCTGTGCTCCGCAACAGGAGAGGCCACAACGGTGAAAGGCCCGCGTACTGCAAAAAAAAAAAAAAAAATCTGGGACTTCCCTGGTGGCACACTGGTTAAGAATCCACCTGTCAATGCAGGGGACATGGGTTCGAGCCCTGGTCTGGGAAGATCCCACATGCCGCGGAGTAACTAAGCCCCTGAGCCACAACTACCGAGCCTGCGTGCTGCAACTACTGAAGCCCGCGCACCTAACGCCCATGCTCCACAACATGAGAAGACACCACAACGAGAAGCCCAAGTAGCCCCTGCCCACCACCACTAGAGAAAGCCCGCATGCAGCAACGAAGACTCAACGCAGCCAAAAATAAAATAATAATAAATAATAAATCTATTTAAAAAAAATCTAAACTCCTTCCACCACCACCACTACCACTTCTTCCTCAGTGCAAACAGCTCAGTCCACTCAAAACCAATAGGAGTTAAACACAAATAACTCACTGGATGTGTCACATGTCTGGCCAAAAAAATATTTCATTTTCTTACTTTTAAACGAACATCTGAAGATTTGTGTCTTCATTATTTCCACTTACCCTCACTTTTCTTCAACTCTTCTATACCTCCTCCATATTCTTAGTTTTTCTCTTTTGTCCTATCCTTAGATTTTTAAAACTCACATACACACATGCATACATCCAAGTTTATGAACTTCAGAGCTAATGAGAAATTTGAGAAACAAATTCTATGTTCTGAACTGAATATAAATTGTAGCTAATTCTGACCCCCACTGAATATAAATTGTAGCTAATTTTAAACACACTTATATGATTGAAAGTACAATTTGAGAAACAGAAGCAGATTGCTAATTACCAGGAATATCAATGGGCAGCTACCAGAGAAAGATTCCTCAATTTTGGTGCAATTATGAAAAACAATATATATATAAACATTAGCACTCCCAAATCTGCCATGTTTAAGATTGGGGCAAATTTTCATCAAGATATATCAGCCAGCCCACGAAATTTTATTTTTTTCAGGATAAAATTATCTTAAGAGTTCTGAATGTCCATTAAGTTCTATAACATATCTTTCTAACTTTTTAAAATGTAAAATAAATGTACCAGAAAAGAACACAAGTGATTAAGTATATAGCTTGATGAATTTTCACAGGATGAATCCTTCAAGCCATCAACCCCCAGGTTATGAAACAGAGCACTACCGGAGCTGAGACGCCCTCACTGTGCTCACTCCAAGTCACTACTTCTCCCCAAAATACACCTCTACTCTGACTTTTAACACCATTAGTTTTGCCTATGTTTAAGCATCGTAGGAAGCATCCAATAAATACTTTTTTGCACCTGGCTTCTTTTTCTCATAATTATGTTGTTGCATGTAACAATAATAGTCCAAACACTCCAGTTTTGTAACGTATCATTAAAGAATGCCTTCCTCAGTTACTATAGTTAGTTCCAGAGTTGGGGCTCTTCTTTTAATAAAGTCTTCCATTTTAGACTTTAACTCCAAATCCAGAAACTACCTCAACAGGAGTTAATAAACAGATTCAACCCAAGAGGGGGATGGTGTAAGGATGATTTTTTGATTGGGTAAAGTACATATTCACACATACAAGAAAGGAACTTCCTTTTATTACACTGAAAAACAGTAATGAAAAAATGTAATGACAACGTACTATACTCTAAAATTTTTGAAAATTTGATTTAAAAGCACTTCTATAGAAATAAACTGTTTTGATTGTAGATGAAGTCGATGCATGTATGTGAAAATCATGTAATTTTGATTTACCTAATCTTGACTGCATAATTGGAAACTGACCACTCTGTCCCCGCTTCAGTCTCTGTCTTTGGGTAATTATGTCAACATCTCCAAACCGGTCATATTTTTCCCAAGGAGGCAATGCTACTATATGAGGGATAGTGTCCCCATGCACACGTCAGCATTTTTTTCATGTCTCAGACCAGCTGTTTTCTATTTTTCCCCAAACATTAAATGCTACTCAGTTAAAGCCAAAAAGAGAAGTATCTGCCTCAAAAGTAAAGATAAAAAGTAAACAGAAACCACTAAAGAAAAAACAAAAACCTTTTAAAAATACTGCATTTCGGGCTTCCCTGGTGGCGCAGTGGTTGAGAGTCCGCCTGCCGATGCAGGGGACAAGGGTTCGTGCCCCGGTCCGGGAAGATCCCACATGCCGCGGAGCGGCTGGGCCCGTGAGCCATGGCCGCTGAGCCTGCGCGTCTGGAGCCTGTGCTCCACAATGGGAGAGGCCACAACAGTGAGAGGCCTGCATACCACAAAAAAAAAAAAAAAAAAAAAAATACTGCATTTCCACCAGATTGTTCGTTTTTCTCTTGTGCAATGACATTTTCACTTTCTCTTACTTGATCTGACTTCTAACCAAGTTCATTTTTTTTAAATTTATTTTTGGCTGCATTGGGTCTTCATTGCTGTGCACGGATTTTTCTCTAGCTGCGGCGAGCGGGGGCTACTCTTCGTTGCGGTGCATGGGCTTCTCACTGCAGTGGCTTCTCTTGTTGTGGAGCACGGGCTCTAGGCACGCGGGCTCAGTAGTTGTGGTGCTCGGGCTTAGTTGCTCCACAGCATATGGGATCTTCCCAGACCAGGGCTCAAACTCGTGTCCCCTGCACTGGCAGGCGGATTCTCAACCACTGCGCCACCAGGGAAGCCCCCAAGTTCATTCTTAAATTACAGGCAGCCAAGCGTTTGAAAATTTTATCTGCAGCTTTCAGGATCCACGGGGACAAATGTCAAAGTGGTAGACCGTGACACGGCCACAGCTCGAGCCCGTGGAGGCTGGCCAGGCTTTATGCCTTCAGGAGCACGCCTCCACCCTCTGTGCTAGGTCAGTAGCTTTAACCATCTGGGTCGCTGCCCCAGGATGTATGATTTACTAAACCTGCTGTGATCCCATGTGTGACTCTTCCCAAGGAATTAAAGAGAAAATACACTGCTCTCCCTAAACAGCAATAAATCTCAAACAATTTGATCCTCATGAGCCCACCTGATTCACACAACATCCCCAAAGCCACAAAGCCTCTCTTCTATTAAAAAGAAAAAGAGCAAAACAAAATAACATCCTGTCACCTTGCAGGTACCACCACCACTAGATAATTCTGGAATTACCTTTGCTTTTCTATGAATTCGTACATTTGGGGAAGGTGGAAGCAAACTCAGTGAGTGGACTCAAGAGTGAAAGTGACTTGCTAACCTAGTTTACGTGGCAACAGCCGGTACTAGCCAGCAATGAACGTTATCAACCAGAGCTCTACAGCTCTTGTCTTCGTGAACTCATCAAAACATCTCCCCATGCCTCCTAAGCTTCCAAATCTCAATCCTGAGAGAGACTGTGTGGGGATTGTGGCTGGATTATATCTCCCCAAAGGTTATGTTCCTGTACCTATGAATGCGAACGTGATCTTATTTAAAATGTGACCTGTGAATGTGACCTTATTTGGAAATAGGGTCTTTGCAGATGTAATCAAATTAAGGTGAATTCATTAGGGCCTAACCCACTATGACAGGAATCCTTGTAAGAGGAGAAAGCCCTGTGAAAACAGAGACACACAGGGGAGATCTCCACTTGATAACAGAGGCAGAGACTGGAGGGACGCAGAGGTAAGCCAAGGACCACAAAGACCAAAGGCCAACAGCGGAAGGTAGGAAGAGGCAAGAGAGGATTCTACCCAGAATCTCAGAGGGGGATGGCCCTGCTGTCGTCTTGATTCTGGACTTTTAGCGCCCCCGAACTCTGAGGATACATGTCTGTTTAGCGCCCCCGAACTCTGAGGATACATGTATGTTGTTTTAAGCCACCCAGTTTACAGTACATTGTTGTGGCAGCCGGAGGAAACTAATCAGGCTATGATGAGTATATTAAGTGGAGTGCCAGCAAGGCTTCTATAATACCCCTTCTTCTACAACACAGCAGACGGCCAAATCAGAATGGTCACAGTCTAGTATCATTCACTAGGTTTGCTCAATTCTCAGTTCTCTCTGATGAGATGAAATACTAAAAACAGTTAATCCAATGGCTTTTTGTTGTTGTTGTTGTTGTTGTTGTTATAAATTTATTTATTTATGGCTGCGTTGGGTCTTCGTTGCTGCACTCGGGGTTTCTCTAATTGAGGCGAGCAGGGGCTACTCTTCGTTGAGGTGCGCGGGCGGCCTCTCTTGTTGCAGAGCACGGGCTCTAGGCAAGCAGGCTCCAGTAGTTGCAGCACGTGGGCTCAGTAGTTGTGGCTCACGGGCTCTAGAGCACAGGCTCAGTAGTTGTGGCACACAGGCTTACCTGCTCCGTGGCATGTGGGATCTTCCCGGACCAGGGCTCGAACCCTTGTCCCCCCTGCATTGGCAGGCAGATTCTCAACCACTGCGCTAACCAGGGAGGCCCCAATCCATTGGCTTTTGAAAAATTACTTTGTACTTCTATTGAATGGGAGTGACGGGCATTCTAGAAATTCACCACACTTCAAACAATCATAACTAACACACACTGCGTGCTCACTGTGGGCCAGACCCTCTTCTAAGAATTCATACGTACTACCTCATTTAATTACTACAACAAACCTATGAAATTAAAATATTATTATCCATATTATATAAATGAGGGAACTAAGACAAGAAGGAATTCACTTGCCCAAGGTCGCATAATTAGAAAGCAGCAGAACCACAGTTTGACACCCCAAGCAGTCCGACTGCAGTGTTTCTTCACCAGCACGCGTGAGGGTCTCTGCCACTGGACGAAGTTAAGACTATTCATCTTATCCAGGCTACTGTTTCTACTCAGTGCCTTTCATCTTCCTCCATTCTTCCTGCTTTGTTCTCCATTACCCCGTTTTGGACATGGGCCAAATCCCCACTAGGCGACGTAAAGGACCCATACACAGCAGAGCTGAGTCCTTCCTCAAATGTGCTGTTTCCTACTTTTTCTAGGGCAGAGAGGTTAAGTATTTTTTATTTAAAAGGCCTTCTATTCCAACTGAATTATAGCAAACAAAGCTCCTATTTACATCAACCCAGCACTTAAGCAGAGAAGGTGACAATGTCAGCAAGTCTTCCTTTCACACGCTTAATGTGCATAATCTCTAATCAGTGGTTGGCCATGACTAGGGTGGCTTTCCCAATGATCCACAGTGGGAAGTACTCCCTTCCTCTCTCTAAATCCCCTTAACATTTAGTGCTTCTTATGATGTTCATCAGAAACTGCCCTCTATTACAATTATCTGTGTTCATGTGTTACTTCCCTTTTTGCATTATAAATTCCTTGATGTCAAAACCACATTTTAGGGCTTCCCTGGTGGCGCGGTGGTTGAGAGTCCGCCTGCCGATGCAGGGGACACGGGTTCGTGCTCAGGTCCGGGAAGATCCCACATGCCGCAGAGCGGCTGGGCCCGTGAGCCATAGCCGCTGAGCCTGGGCATCCAGAGCCTGTGCTCCGCAACGGGAGAGGCCACAGCAGTGAGAGGCCCGCGTACAGCAAAGAAGAAAAAAAAAACAAAACCACATTTTAGGTCTGTCTTCCCCACAGCAGCTTCCTTGGTGCTTTGCATAAAGCAGGCCCTCAAAACATATTTGTTGAATGAATAACTGGATAAATATATAATGACCATAGTAGTAGACTAGTGATTCTGCTGTAATAATACACTGAATTCTAGACACAGATTGATTAGTCAATCCACTCAAAGTGACATAAAAGGATTTCCCCTTGAGAATCAGTTCCTATCTATGACAAAACCTGGATCTTAGATTTAAGGTTAAAAAGCAGAAAAGAAAAAAATGTAGCTTTGCTGCAAGGTCCTAAGATAACCTATCTTTGGTTAGATAAAGGTAAGAAGATAAAGACACTATTTAAGAGGATAAACAAAAAACTATTATTTTCCAAAGGTAAAGGAAGCACATGCTTCGATTGGTAAAGGTATTCTAACAGCATATTTGCAGAAAGGACTCAGCTCTGCCATACACAGGTCCTTTACATACGCCTAGATGGTGAGATGGCCTACTCAAAAAGATGGTAATTTCTAAATAAGGAAGTAAAGGGCCCAGATTTCAGGCTTCCTGACTCTCAACCTTAGAATCGTATATCTGGGCTACACTGTGTTATTTTGGGGGAAGGTGCTCCTTTTATCTTTGGGAAAAATTCATTAAGAATTTACAAAGCACACTTTTATGCTACATTATCTTATTTAATTAGCACAATAAGCCTGTGACTTTGTTGAGGAAATAGGTCAAAGATGTTATTTTACAGGTGGCAGAGGTTCATTTAATAGGTGGCATTTCAAGGACTCAAGTCCAGTTCCTTCTAACTCCAAACTCTGTACTCTTTATCCACTCTACATGGTAGCGATAGCTAACTGCCTACCCGACAGCCCTTCTCCACTTCTTCCTGATTTTGTGTGTGATGGTAACATCGCAGCTAAAAGTATTCAGCCTCTAAGGTGGCACCCAACGATTCCCACCTTGGAGTGCTTGTCTAGTCCCCTCCTGTTGAGCGTGGGTTGGACCTAATGAAACTTCTAGTAAGTAGAACAGGGCAAAAATGATGTGATGTCACTTCCAAAATTAGGTTAAAAAAGACTGGGACTTCCATTTTGGGCTACCCTCTCTCCTCCCTTGTTCTCTCTGAGGGAGGCCAACTGCCATGTTGTGACCTGACCTGTGGAGAGGATCTCATGGCAGGAAACAAAGCAACTGTGACAAACAGCCAGTGAGGAACTGAGGCCATCAGTCCCACAACTCATTAGGCATTGAATCCTGCCAACAATCATGTGAGTGAGTTTAGAGGTAGATTCTCCCCCAGTCAAGTCTTCATATGAAACCACAGCCCCGAATGATGCCTTATGAGAGACTGAGACAGAGGCACCCAGCTAAGTTTCTGTTCTGACCGACAGAAACTATGAGATAATAAATGTTTGTGGTTTCAGCTTTTAAGGCAGGATAATTTGTTACACAACGGCAGATAACTAACACCATTCCTTGGAAGTTGGCAGGGGCTATATGACCTACAATATGTAAGCAGAAGTCTAGAGAATGGGATTACTCGGAAAGCTACTATTTTCATGATAAAAAGGGATAAACTCAGCTGTCATGTGCTTTTGACACTTGACCTTCCCCCTTCTGTCTTCCTGGAATATAGATATGATACCTGAAGCTGGAGCCATCATCTTGTAACCATGAGTACAAAACCCACACATTAAGAAAGGTAGAGACAAAAGAGGGAAAAATCCAGGCCCCTTGTGGCATCATGGAGCTGTCATCCCAACACTGGAATGCTTTCCCCTCGACATTTTGTTGCAAAAGAAAAAGAAACCGTTTTTGAGTCTTGCTATTTAGGGTGAAATGCAATTCTAACTAATTTAATCATTTTTCAGCTTTGGCTAAATGTTCAATTTTCTCTATAAAATTGGAGGTTAATAACAGCCTCCCTTTCTACACGGACAGGTGTGTTGAAGTACTTTATTCTCACAAAACAAAAACAAAGCATTATGGTTATTTTTAAAAATCTAAAATATTATTAACATTTAATGTCAAGACCAGAAATAAATTACTGACGATAAATAGATGTTTAAATAATTAACTCTTAGCAATATTTTTAGCTTACTAATAAGTTTTTGAAAATAAATTTGTAGGTAATTAATAGTTGCATCATAAAAATTTACTGTAACTCAACAATAAAGCCAATAAAAAGTGTTAAATACATTATGCCATATATGGATTTGATGAAGTTGTTTCTATGTTTCCAAAATAATTCACAAGAAAATCAGAAATATAAGCCCAATAAGTAGCCAATTAAATTCCATACCTATATGTCATCAGCCAGTATCATCAATGTAAAGGACAGCATATTGTGCATGAAGTGGTTAAATAGTATTGCCCAGGACTGCTGCTATCCAAGGTATACTTAATGGCGTTACCGAGGAAGTATCCTGGTGTCTTTGTTTTTGCACAGTGGGGTATCTATTTCCAAATCAGACTCCAAGCAGGACGCACTTCTTCCCACCAAGGGAGATTTAAAACCCGCCGCCTATCTTTGCAGCACACAGAAGACATCGATTCCAGCAAAGAAAACACAGATGGGGATATTCAGGCTGGGGATACAGTATTACATGACCACAGCCAGCAATTTACAGAACAAATCCACGAGAAGCAAAGCCACGCTTAGAAATCCACAGATAAATCAAGACTATACTTAAAGACAGATATTTCAAGAGCATAAGCAAAGAGGAAGAAAACACAGTTATAATGAGCCTACAGCAAAAAGCAGACATCTCAGCAGATGCAAAAGCACAGGGAAGATCCAGTCTGGGGCCAAATTATGCTCATGTCCCCACTCATTAAAGACTCTCGCCTGGGCTCCTTACTGAGGAGAAACCTGGGACTAATATCAAAAGCCATTATGTGGCATATAAAATTTATCATATGTAATAACATGTAGAAAGCTATAAAATAGTCATAATACGTTGAATTCAACTGCTCTCAACAAACCCTCCAATTGTGTTCATAAAGCACCAGAATTAAAATGATGCTAACAGTATCTAACATTTATTGAGTGCTTACTATGTACCAAGTGTTGTTGTAAGTGCTTTACATGGACTAACTCATTGAATCCTCACAACTCTATGAGTTAAGTGGTTTAGCATCATCCCCAATTTACAGATGGAGAAACTAAGTAACTTTTCCATAAACTAGGAGGTGATAGAGCTATGTAGATAATCTCACTCTCAATTATACTAAAAATACATCCAGATATTATTATCTGTTGACTAGATCACATGGACTCTGTCTGGCTACTGAAGAGACTATTCTCTAGTGTGGGCAAACTAAGTATCTCAAACTATCCCAAGCTTAGTGGCTTAAAACTGCAACAACTATTTTATTTTGCTCATGAGTCCACCATCTGGGCAGGATGTGCCTCTGTTCCACACAGTGTCAACCAGGGTGCCTGAAAGGCTGTTGGGGCAGAGGGTGACTCTATGCCTGCAGACTGGAATCATCTGAAAAGCCACTCACTCATTTAGTAGATCACTGGCATCAGAGAGGACCTCAGCTTGGGCAGTCAGCCAATATACCTACACATTTCCTTACTGCAGGGTGGCTGAATTCCAAGAGTAAACATCCCAAAAGAATAAGGTGGAAGTCCATGGCATTTTTATGACTTAGCTTCATAAGTCACATGGTATCACTTCCAACTATTGGTCAAGGCACTTGTAAAGGCGGCTCAAGTTCAAAGAGAGGAGACATAGATCCCACCACTTGACAGAAAGGGTGTCAGTGTCATACCGGAAGAACAGCTGGCGGTAGGAGATATATTGTGGCAGCCATCTTTGGAAAATATAACCTGTCACAACAAAGCAATTACACCTTTTCGAAAGCTAAATATAATGTACCTACACAATAAATAAATGAATTAAATAAGTAATGTCAACAACATCCTAATTAAATATCTCATGAGTTATTCTTTAAATAAATTTTTCACTGCCTAAATTGCCTATTATAAAGCTCTAAGACGTTTCCATTTATAATTTAATTGTATGTGATCCAATTTCAACTTCCTGAAGACCAAATCTGAGGTTAAGTCACCCTTCTAACGGGAAAGGTTAGGGAGACAGGACTGATACCGTGAAAGATTAGAATTTTTCTATCATGTTAAACTGGACAAAATGAACACTGCCACTCAGGCTTCAAAGATGAAAATGTCATTTTCAAGTAACACCTAAACTTCCTCTGAAACATTTCATCCTGCCCTAAAAAACACTGTAAATCAAAATCTCGGTTCACTTTACCAAAATGGCATGCCACTTGTAGATCCTTCACTAAGGACACCAGAAAACAACTCCGACACTGTAGTTCCTGTGCCTCTGGTCAATGGTCAGCAGCAGTTACTGATTTCATTCTGATTACAAGTGCTCAGTAATTTTTGTGTCTAAAATTCAGGGTCATCCTATTAAATTTGCTGCTTACTTTTTCTCTTCATCATCACTTTCACCCTTGAGATATACTGTCCTCCAGCCTGAGATGCCTTTCCCCCACCTGACCTAAATCTTATACATTACTTAATCACAAATCTTGATTTCTGACCTCCCTCTGAATCCACATCCACAATCCATGCCAGAGATACACTTGTGTTAACAAAATTCTGATCTGAAAATGATGTGGAGACATACGGAAATTTCAAGAAGCTCAGAGACATTCTGTCAATGTAAAAAAAACATACAAGAGCTTTCCCTATTTAGGGTCTGCTAGGCAAATAAACGGCTCAGCAGGAGTACTTGAGCCTTCTGGCTTAACTGGATAAAGCTCACCAGAGGTCAGAAGAAGGTGAAATAAACTGGAATAGTGCTGAACTCCTGGTTGTTTCTTGGAAAGAACGAGGACTAAGAACCTGGAAGGCAGGATATCAAGGTGAGCAGGTAGGAGAGGAGAGAAATAGGATTTATTGTCTCTTCCTACCAGGATCTAAGTTCTGTGAAGACATGGGTAGTTGTTGGTTAGTTCACAGTGATACCTCCAGCACCTAAAACAGTACCTGACAGGTAACAGATACTCAACCAGTATTCGTTGAATGAATGAATGATACTGATAGATGGTAGTAATCTTGGAGATACGTTGCAATGAGAGATGGGAATCCAGGCTTTTCTCTTTTGATAGCCGACCCTGCCCTTTAGACCTCTGCCCTCTTAACAACCTACTCATTCTCTCTCCCTCCTCACAAGCCTCATCCTTTGTAGGACGCTAACCTTCTCCCCTGTCTAGAGAGCTAGAGTGCAGAGCTGTGTATCCCAATTACCAATGTATAGGTGTATCTGCCAAGAGAGAAAATCTACCCACGTGAACTCAATAGGTCGTCTCTGCAGTCCAACTCCAAGAACCCCCACCTTCTGGAAAGGAGCTCTACCTGGAGCAGGTTAAGCTGACCTTCCGTTTACAGGGTTGAAAGGCCACAGAGTGGACACCAAAGCATGGTACTCACAGTCTTGCTGGTCCCACCAAAAATAAGCAAGGAAGAGGTTTTTCCTTCATTCAAAGTCTTCTTTTTAGAAGACTGCCGCTTTCAGCTCCTCTTTTCTCTGCCAGTCTTGACGACCGCCGTTGCTTTTCGGAATGCCAGTTGATAGCCCTACAGGTGCACAAGGCCACAAGATGGGCTTTTTCTCTTCTTTCATGCCCTCAGTAAATCTACCCTGATTTCCAAGCCTGCCTCAGTCACTAAGTAGCTACCTATAGCCAAGTCATTTCACCCCCAGGGCCTCTGTCTCTTCATTTATAAAACCAGAGATCGGAAATAGATAAATTTAACAGTCTCCTCTAGTCACAGATTCTTCAAATCAATAAGTAATTAAGAAAGGACTCCACATAATAGTCTTTCTGATAGTGTAAAATAATGGTGCTAAGTAATTCTTTCTTGTAATCTAATGGTGCCACTTATTTCTTTGCCCAAGAAGTAACCATATGTTATTTGCATGGTGCTACCTCTCTGATGTTCCAGAACTTGTATTTATGAATGATAACTACTTGAGTTTTGATCCACGCTTTGGGAATTTTAGGTTGCTGTCCCAAATTCTGATAAATTGTATGGTTTTTTCACTTATCTACTTATTCAGGAGACAGTTAGTTAAGAAGCTAAGTGCTTATTGATTAACTCTCAATAAAGGATTGATTTGACAACTTTACAAGGGAAGATGCTTACTTTTTGAGATTTTCTTAACTTTATGAACTAGAATAATGGATAGGCAAGCTAACTGGTGATCAGAACCTTCATTTATAAATATTTCCAGAAACTAAATGTCATCATAACTACCACCTGCTGAGCACTTACGCTGAATCAGTGCTTTTAGATGCCACCATCAAAACAGCCCTCTAAAAAAAGGTATCACTAGTCCCATCGAGCAAACTGCAAACAAGACAAGAGGCTGAAGAAGACTGTCCTGTGAATCACAAATTCCTGACTCTCAAGCCGTCATTCCCAAGGGTCACAGGCAATTTCCAACCAGTGTTCTAACATTTCTAAATTTCTGTGTGATTCACATTTTAATGTGATTCTCTTGTATGTAAACCTGTCACAGCTTCACAATTAAAAGGTAGACTTATTCACTGGAGGGTCTTTTCTCTGTTGTTCCTCTGAGTGACTAATTGCAGCACAGTAGGGGAAGTTTTTACCAAATGAATGCAGTGAGGGTTTCTGCCTTGCTGAAATGTATCAGATTTGAGATTTGTCACAGTGAAGATCAGTGTGTCCTTGGGAAGGAACCATGGCCATAGGAATCTTCTTCCCCAAGCAATTAAAGGGTGTCTGATCTGTTTGCCATCAGTGTTCAGAGTAAGACCCATCTGCTTGTGCCCTAATACAAATGGCCTGATGGCAAAATTATCCTCAGTTCCTCTGACGAATACCTCTAAATAGGTTATTAATCATCACTAAACGGAAAACCTTTGTCTCACGCTTAAGAGACTTCTGAATTTTTTAAGTTTAATATGGTCAGATTAAAATACAGCGTTTCTACAGCTAAGCTGTAAATTGGCTTTGGAACAACAATAAACACTGTCATTACACAGGAAAGAAAATAAGGGAAGCTATTAGTTTGTTAGTGGGAAATGGAATCCCCGGCTCCAGCATGATCTGGCTGGCAGCACCAAAGCCTTTCATGGAATTTTAGTTACAAACTGGACAGGTGAATACAATCAGCTTTAATGATTGTGGCAATGTGAGAGGCAAGGAAGAAAAGTGTAAATGATGTTCAAGGAATTGCAATTCCCAGGGAAAAGGATAAAACGTGCAAATACACAGTTAGATGTTGTTTGGTAAGACTTCATAGAATTAAAATAAATGAAAGTATTACTGCTAGTTCCTAGCTCATTATATTATGCCTATTTCTGACTAGCAATATGCTGAATATCAATATATTTCATTCAAAGGCATGGTCCACAGCAAGGATGAGGGAAACACTGACTCAAATTCTGGAAAGTTAGAAACCTAGGGAGATGGGATTTGCTTTTGAAGTTCTGGGGAGAGGTGGTTAAAGCTGTAAACGTAATGTATGTAACACTTACTAGGTTCCAGCTCTGGGCCAGGTTTGAAAAATACAGAGTAATATAAACCTATCAACACGAAAGAGCTTATCTACCACTGGAAAGAAGAGACAGGAAGGAAAAGGAAGCTAACAACTGTAGATTATTCTGTACACCAAGTGCTGTACTAGGCGCTTTGCAGTCAAGAACCCATTTACCCCTTGCAACACCCTGGACAATTATTCCCATGTCACATTCTTTTCCCAGCGTCATTCCCATTTTACATAGGGCTCACCAAAGCTCATAAGTTTAGGGTATCTTGTCCAGGATCACATAGTAATGCGGTCAAACTGGGATCTGAAACCCTTATTATCAGTTCTCTCCACTACACACACAAATATGTCGAATACAATATAGAACAGGCTGGGGGCAAGGGTTGTTTAAAAGATAAACTGTGCTCATGAATAATCAGCTCTGCACTTATGTGAACTCTACCAAAAAATGTGCAATAGAAAATATGTTTAGTCAATATGTTTAGAGATGTGGCTTCATTTCCAAATTAGAGTAAGGCATTGTCACAGCAGGCAAGGGATGAAAAAAATATTTCTTCCATATAGCCAAGTGACAAGAAAGCAAGACGTTGTATATAACATCAAGGGTCAAAGTAAAAACTGGAATTATTAGTCAAAATACTTTCTTTCCTGCAAATTATTATTTCTGAGTGAAAGAGTACAGAGAAAAACGAAGTCAGCTTGGGTACAACCAACTTTTTCAATAAGGGGCAACACAGTCGCGAATTCACATTGTGAGAGTCAAATGATTTATTAATAGCAATGTTGAAATACAGCCAGTTAGATATTTAATGGTGATATAAATGCTGTGCAAGAACAACTTATTCTGCCTAAAATGATACTTAATGATAGTAAGTATACTTTAATCAATATTAACTACATCAGTGAAAACACTGGAATTTGTCAAACTGAATAGTTTTTTTTTTTTTTAACTCTCTAGGGTGTATTCAGCCAGAGCCCATCTCAATTTGGATTCCAGATTAACAGCACTAATGGGAGCTCTTGGCCTCAATTTCAGCAGTTTCATGAAAGAGAAACTGCTTTCACAGAACAGGACACATTCAAACACCACCCAAAATATGCTTTAAACAGAAATTTCACAGTAATACTGAGATGCTTTTAGCCATGTTCAAATTCCCAAGAATACTATGGGTATGTTTTCTTACTAGCATTGACTGCACTCAGTTGAAATCTTGATCCCATCCACACTACAGGCTGTGGGCTGCTAATGCAGACACCCAGGGCCAACTGCAGAGACGTAAGGCAGGATTCATGTTCATCACAACCTGCGAATCTCCTCTAAAACTGAATTTTTGGTCAGTGTGCTGCACAATTCTTAGAGAAGCAATAATTCTATTGCTTTTAAGATAATTCAGAAACCGGATAAGCAAACAAGCTGCTTTTGGAAACGGATGAGTCTGCTGGTAACCATTCTGAAGGTCTGATCAGAACGAATAACAGGTATTCTTAAAGTAGAAACCAAAGCAAACGAATTGAGCAGAGCAGGGAAAAGGAACATACCCTGTATTTTAACCTGACTTTTCTCCTGGAGGAAAATAATTCTGGCTTTCTGCCTTTACTCAAGAAGGGTTTTTTGTTTGGTTTTTTACGAAAAAAAACAAACTTTGAAAAAAATCAACAGCACAAGAGTGACATTTCCTAAGAATTTAATGCAAAATCCTCTTTATTTTTACAAAAAGGCATGTAATACATAGAGCATAAGTGTTTACTGCTCACACTAAGACTCAAGAAGATGTTGCCCCTATCAGACAAGAACAGGCAGAAAAAGAAAAGTGGGTAGTAAAATAAAAAGCACAGAAGAAATTTAATTCACATAAGAAGCAATAGAAAACAGACTTTACACAACAGAAAATGGAATGAAGATGAAGAACAAACTTGAGAAAGGACCCAAAAGAAGAAACTGAAACGGATGAGTCTGCAGGTAACCATTCTGAAATAACTCTGAATAAATAATTCTGAAAGGTTAAAGCATTTTCCAGAGGCCACACAACCTGTAATTTGTGCAGCTGGGATACAAACGCAGGTCTATACGGTCTCTAAATGTATGGGTTTTGTCAATCACAGCATCCAAAAGATATGCTAAAAGAAAACTTTCAAAACCTGGGAAAGGACTAGCAATTGCCATGTGCTCAGCAAGTTATTTTTAAGAATCTAGAAGTCATATCCATCATTTACAAAATTTCAATTTTTCTAAAAGCAAGACAGACAGAGTTTGGATTCTCTTCTGCAGGAATAAATGCCGGAAGGCAACAGAATAATGTCTACAACTGTGCCGTCCAGAATGGTAATTTAAATTAATGGAAAGCAAAAAAAAAAAATTTTTTTAGTTACTCAGTGGCACTAGCCACATTTCAAGTGTTCAATAGCCACATATGGCTACAGGCTACTATATTGGACAGGACAGATACAGACGACGTCTATAGCTGCAGAAAGTTCAATTGGACAAGCTAGACCAGAGAGTTTTAAATAAAAGTTCTTAATCAAATAATCACATGAGGAAGTTGGAATTTCTGCTTGAAGGTTAGAGAAGACACTTTTTAGTTCTGTAGAAATCTCAGAAAATATACAACCCCTGTACCTTTCTGAGAAAAATGCTTGTTTGTGCATGCAACTCTGCTGACTAGTCTCATTTTCAATTCATGACCACGAATCCCAAATGGGCATTAAGAACTGCCTGGATTTCCACTACCTACCCCCGATAACTTCATTTCACACATTCTTCTTTCAAACTTGGCTTCTCCATCCTTTTCTCTGTCCATCTTTCCCCTTCCGGTCCCCACAGCTCCTTCCTGACCAAAGACCTCATCTCACTCGTCAAAGAGAAAATAAAGCAGCTAAACAGGAACCCACCTGTATCAGGTTCATGTGCATTTGTAAAGGAAGAGGAGCCCCAGCTTCTAACAAAGACCAGCCCCTCTGACTGTACCTTGGTCTGCCCATTTCAGAGACCACACGTCGGCCATTATTCCTCTCCACCCAGCAGCATGCAGTCTCCCTCTCTAGTGGGTCATGCTCACCAGCATAAAAACATGCTCCAAAGCTTTTTTTAAAAAGGGTGTTTGCACCCTAAGTGCCTCCAGCTATATCCCCATTTTTCTGCTCCCCTCATTCCAATCTTAGCTCAAATGACACCTCCTCAAGGTGCCTCTCACTGACCACCCTTTCCAAAGCTGCCCACACCCCATACCCACAGTTTCTATCACATTAGGATGTTTTCTTCATAACATTTCTATCAGTAGGAAAAAGAGTTCCAAGACTGCAGACCTTGTCTGCCTTGTTCATACCCCACATCTCCAATGGAGCAAAAAATAATAAAGTAACGGTAATTAGTGTGCCATGGTCTGAATATGAGTCATTTTATTTAATTTTCACAGCTTTGAGAAACATCCTATTAATATCTTATTTTACAGCTCAGAAAATGAAGATCCAGGAAAGTGGTGTAAGTTGCCCAAGGCCACACAGCTGGTAAGTGCTAAAGCCAGGCTGAAACCCAAGCAAACTACCCCTACAGCCTATACTCTCAACCACTACATTTCACTGCCTCTTTACAACGGGTACTCCAAATACACTTTGTTTGTTCACTGAATGAACATTTTAGCTGTCATCAAGAAACAAAGCAAAAGTATCATCCAAGAATGAGGATTAAGGAAGTGAACACTGAAATCAGCTGAAGGTCATAAAGATAATGATGAATGGCATCAACCACCAATAAGGAAAAGAATAATACAGAACTATCTATGTAATTAACACACAAATGGGAGCAAGAAGAGAAGGCTAAAAGGAAAAATGCAAAAAAGGATTCATAGTGAAAATAGCAAAAATAAAAATACCGAGAGAATCAAGATGTAATTATAAATGATGGCTCCATCTACTCACAATAGTTGTTAATGTTTGGTTGTAATGTGAGATGTTTTGATAATAACAGATGATCACGGGCTACACTGGACACTCGCTCGCCTGAATATTTGTCCTATACCTTCCTGCACTCGTAACTTTTCTCATGACATTTTTATTTCGAAGCCCCCAACCTTTCTTCCTCCCTCCCATTAAGTTTTTCTAGATCGAGGAGCTCAAAGATTTCTCTCCTTCTTGATTTCAAAATCTTTGCTACAACACACAGGGTAACTAGCTACATGACAGCACACATTTATATCATGTATTACTCTATCTTTCCCCAAGTTTATTGTCCCCTCAAACTTATCTGGGACCTTTTGGGGACGGCAACTCTGTCTTGTACTTCTCTTTTTCTCCCCAGGGACTATCACAGTATTTTATAAATAAATTAGGTAAATATGAGACGGCAAGAAGAATACCACATGTTTTCAATTATCTAATGCTTAACGACAGTTTCATATAAAAATAAAAGAATACCACGTTTCTATGGAACATGTAATGTGCAGGAATTAGCAATATTTCCCCCAAGTCGTTATTTCTTTGCTAGCCAAATAAGAGGAATTAGATATTAGCCATTACTAATATCTAATCACTTTCCATTATTGTGTATCTGCTAATATGCCTAACCAATCATTTCTATAGATCTCCAAAGCATCCCTAAAATTGTCATCCCTTTGGAGAGCCTTCAATCAATTATGGACAAACAGCTGAAGTGTATTCTCCTATAAACTTCCATGATAGCTCTGCACACACATAGATCAGTCTATCTCCTTGCCTGCAGCAATTCTAGTAAAGGTTATTTTAAAATTCAGCAAGTTCATGAGGACAATTCAACATCAGACAATCAATCCAAATACTATTGAAAGAATTTGTGGGAATTCTTCACTATCTTCTGGCTTATACATTTCAGGTATTCTGCCCTAGACTCTGAATTTTGCCCAGGCTCATAATATAGGGTTGCCAGATTTAACAAATACAAACAACACAAAAACAAGATGCCAAGTTCGATTTGAATTTTATATAAACAACAAAAAATGTTTTAGGACAACTGTGACCCTTGCAATATTTGGGGCATACTTATATTTTTTAAAATATTGCAGAGGACGTATTTATACTAAAACATTATTTGTTGTTTATCTGAAATTCAAATTTAACTGGGTGTTCTGCAAACTCTACCCTAAAGGACAGAAATCAGACTTCCCATATTTCTGGAACCATCTTCATTTAGCACTGATGTCACATTGCCAGAACATGTATCTCTGTAAAAATGCTTCCTGGCTAATCCAGTCTCTCTCCTTCTTACTTTACTTGCTTATCCTAGCTGTTCCTACCGGAGATTTTTGAAATGAGTTCTGATTACCTCTTCAGATTTTGCTCTAGCTCAGCTCTTTGCTTTAAAAGAGCCAACTCTCCACCACTATTTCCCAACATAAATTATACTGAGGGCTGGTGAGCTATTTAAATTCTCTTGCACAGGCTCCAGGAGTGAAAAGAGAGGAAAAAAATAATCACGATACATCTGCAGTCATGGAGGAGAGAGAGGCAGCAGATGCGAGGCAATAAATATTTTCTGTAAGACTCTGGGGTTGGAGAACTCCGATCAGTCAATCAGTGTTGACCAGAGGTCACAGGCTCACAGACCCAGGCATGCTTTATTTGGCCCACACAGCATAATCCTCGGGTTTGTTTGTTTGTTTGTTTAAGAATTTTCAATTAATTACTCAAACTGAATAATCAGGATATTACCCAAAAACCCCATCTGTGGTCTCTCGTGAGAGAGAAGTCCTAGCAATTCTGGCCTTGCATTCCTAAATGATAACCAGAGACCAGAGCCGACAGGTCCCCCAGGAATCCCGGAAGACCCCACTCATTATTACCTCACCTGCCTGGGGGTTTGTGACCCTCTCAGACCAACCCTGCACTTTTCACAAGTCCACACAACCAACCATTCTGGCTCCTACTTCCCATCGCAGAGACTCTATGAGCTAATCAGGCATCTCACACCTAGTAGGTCCCCTGTCCCTGCCAGCCATTTGTACGATATCCTACCTGGATAGAAGAGTATGTTTGCCCAGATGTAAAGTAAAGCTGAATTCAACCCAAGATAGAGAGTTTTGCACATGAGATCGGGGGAAAATACCCTGAGGAAAATATGTAGCAAGTTACAAATCAAGAGAGAAATGTGAGGTTTAGAATCACCTAAGTCCTGCATATTAAATGAACAGTATTGGATTCAAACTCAATTGAACCATATGTAGTACTTTCACTATTATTAGAGCAATGATAAATGCAACCAGCGCTCCTTATTCAAAACAACTGCAGCACGATTGTTTTTTTGCTACTCAAAACGGTGTTGGTAAATTGTACGATCTGTCAACCCTTGAAGACAACCTGAAGCAAAGCATTTATATCAGGAAATCTTCATGTTGAAATTCACTGACCTAAATATTACAAAGAATGTAAATGAAAAACTGCCACAGATTATACCAGTAGAATAACTGGTAAATGCTGCACACCAGTAACAGAACAGACTGGAACAGAGAAGCCTGGTGTAGCGCATTATCCCACGTTTGTTTAGCAAACCTCCTAAACTTGCAGCCTCACAAAGGTTCTGTCATCCAAGGTGCTAAACAGGAGATGATACTGGCCTTTTTCACAAGTCAATTCATATAACAAAGTAAATTAAAATTCTCTAACTGGTTTAAAGAAACAACTATTTTCTTTTATTATTACAGCCATCTATGAATAATTGGGTTCATGACCCAGGACATAGTATGTGTACCTAGTTTCTGTTCTCATTTTTAGGTAGTCATGCAAACCTTTTTAAGAGAACCCAGACAGACCCTTTTCCTGTGGAACTGTACCAGAATCATGGTTTTCTACTTCGCTTTTTTTTAATTAGTTTCTTTTGCCTTTCCTTTCTTTCCTTTTCCTTTAATATTTAACTACAGAGACATCTCTAAAACAAGAAGTCCTTTGTCCTGATCAGGGTTAAATCAGAGCTACAGTTGCCTTTCTGCCATCAGGGAAGGATGTTTGGAGAAGAGAGAGCCAGCCATCACTGACGCCTCCACCCTGCCCATCAGCACCTTGGTTTCTCCTTACCATTTGCCTTCTACTCTCCCTAGTTAAGTACCAGCAGATGACAGGTCCCTCTGTGTACTATGTCCTAGGAGGACATGGCAGCCGTGGTCTGGAAAGGCAGCACCTGCCTTATTTCCCCCTTAAGGAACTGTGCTACACTCCTAAATGCACAACTTAAAGAAAAGCAAAATGTAAGTGGAAGCACCACCATTCAGTAATTTAGGTATCATCTCACCCTCTTTTCCTCCTCTTGCCCCTGCTTTCTGCCCCAAACGGGACAATACCAACGTGCTTGAACAGTTTCACATTCTAAGTGGCAATCCAATGCTAAAGACAGAAAAATAGGCTGTACTTTGATTATTATGTTGTGTTATTTACAGCAGTAGGAGTCTAATTAACTTCCTGAGTATCTAGTTCCCTACCACTAATTCTGTAATAAAGACGGACATCTCAAAAATGATCATCCCTATCATTTTTCCTCTCTTTCCCTCATCTATCTGGGAATGAACATATTGAGAGAAGAATAGATGGACATTAGATTCCTGAAGGTGCTGTAACAAATCACCACAAAATTGCCCTCTTAAAACAACAGAAAGTTTTCCTCTCACAGTTCTGCAGGCCGGAAGGCTGAAATCCAGCAGGGCCACGCCCCCTCCAGAGGCTCCAGCAGAGAGTCTTTCCGTGCCTCTGCCAGCTCCAAGTGGCTGTCCTGGCGTTTCCAGGCTTGGGGCTGCATCATTCTAATCTCTGCCTCCACCTTCCTGTCACCTTCTCTCTGTGACTGCCCTCTACCCTCTGTCATGAGGACACTTGTGATGGCAAACAGCGTTTACCTGGATAATCCAGGATGATCTCCCCATCTCAAAATCCTTAACGTAATTACACCTACAGGCGCTTTATCTAAAGAGAGTAACATTTACAAAGTACAGAAAGCAGGACTTGATATCTTCAGGTGGCCATTATCCAACCTACTGTAAGAGGAGTGCAGTGCTACATGGAAAAGGTCTTAACTGGCTGAGAAGCATTAGCCAGCTACATGCTGTCTTTCAGTTACACAGTATACCGTGGATACTACATTCTTACTAAACAAGCCCCAGTTGTAAAAGTCATCCTTAGCACTTAGCAGCTGCGAGAGTCAAGATTCTTAATCTGGAAAATCACCTGGATGGCAAAGTGAGTTGGACTAAATTAAGAAATTGTTCAGTGGGCAAAACTATACCTCTCAGAACTTGATGAGGACCCAGTTTAGAAGGCAGTCCATGAATAGGATAAAGGTCTACTGTTACAAAACCAACAAGCCTGGCTATGCAGAGAATATAATATGTTGAAATGTGATCTACCCAGGACACTCTCGTTGGATGGAAATGAAAGAAAGAGAGAGACAAGAAAATATCCTTTCTAGGACACCGCATGAAAACACACGAGATAAATGTTGAGCACTGCCTGACAGCAGAACCTACTACAAATAATTTTTAAGCTTAAAGGGGAGGAATAAAAATATTATAGAACTGGGAATGAAACTCAGCTTTGAGAAAACTGAATGAATGTAGAATATATGACTAATTTGGTCAAGCTTTATCTAAGATAGGACACAGTCATGTACAAACATTTGAAATGTGCACATACCGGAAAGAGAGATGAATTTAATATATTATCAAAGGATTAAAAGCAATGGGGAAAAGCTGTCTTCAGATGAAACCATGGGAGCATTTTTTAAAGGTCATAAGCTAGCCTTGTTGCATTAACTTCAAAAGAAGACAAATAAAATATCAATTTATTTTCATCACTGTGGGCAGGAAGTATGAAAGTAAGAATTTTTTACTTTCTTATAAACATCTGACCAAAGCAGTCTTTTCCTAAGTAGGATGTGGGGAAATATTCTTAACCACTTGCTGCTCTCTTCGCTTTATAAAGTCAAACGGTACCTCAGAAAACAAACTCAGGTATTTCAGAAACCAAGTTTCCATCCCTTCTTCTACATCTAATCTGAATTTGCAGGGTAGAGAGGAAGCAGCCTGGTGATAACATCTTTGGCCATCATAAACATAATGTTGACAACTCAAACACTTGAGTTGAAAAGTCCTGAAATATAAAGACAGTCAGGGAATTATCAGAAATTCACTACGATGATAATATTACTTGACTTTATTGAGTGCTTACTAACAACCAGGCACTGTGCTATAAGCACTTCACTTGGATGATTTCTTGAAGTAAGTCCTCACAAAAATCTTATGAGGGAAGCATCATGTGCATGGAAATTTTGCAGCCAAGGAACATAAAGCCACGATCCCAAGACTAGAAATGGCAGAGCCAGGATTCAAATGCGGAGCCTAACTCCAGAGTGGAACTCCACCTTTTGCTGTTGCTGCATGATGGCACTAATCACTTCCTGAATGCTCACTGTGTGCCTGGCAGTGTCCAAGACAACCACCCAGATGAAGATGCTCCTCCTGGCCTCCCTGGGAGTTAGGTACTCATTATTAAACCCAGCTACGGAAGCTGCCACACAAAGATTATGCAACTTGTCCATGGTCACACAGTTAGTAAATGTTTTGATCTAACCGCAGGTAGATCAACATTTAAACACAGCAAGGAAAATTCTAAAGGCAGCATCCTTGACAAGTGCGCCAACAATAAAGACCAGTGATTTATGTCACATTTCTCAGACCAAGTACAGAAAGGGAACCCAGGCATCTAATCTGCCTGGTGAGGCAGGACTACCTTAAACCTCCATTTCCCCTGACCTTTAAGCCTCACATCCACATGCCAGTTCCATGGCTTTCCAAAGGTGAGGAATAGGGAGCACAGTCACTTTTAATACATTTTGGAGGGGAAAATGGTGCCAGGTTTTCTAATGACCTGATACGCTAAGGATAAGCATATATGAAAAAAAAGAATAGAAAGAGGCATCCGTAAACAAGTCAGAAAAAAATACAAGGACCAAAAGCAAGTCACAAGTCACTTCCCCACCACTGCCTGTCTCCAGTCATGTAGGCACTGACGTTAAAAAAAAAGCTACACTGCCAGCCTGCATCTGAGGAGACTTTCAGGTGCATCTAAGAGGATGCTGGCTGGCACAACCTAAAGACAGACAGGAGCAAGCTCCAAAGAGAGGAAGAGAGGAAATAATCTGGTCCAAAGCAGAGCTAAGTAGCAAGTAAACCAAAAGGGGCTTTTGTCTGTTTGTGTGTGTGTTGTTTTCCCATTTACCATGAGAAACTTCATAAAGACAAACTGCTGCCTTGGTTTGTAGAGCCAAGAACATGCGAGGAGAATGTTTCCTCTAGTTCCTAGGAATCCCGAGCTAGGATCAGGCTAGGGCAACCAGTGCTGACCTTTACGATTTCCTTTTAACATCCATAATGGGAAATAAAGCCCAAGTAGGGAAAACATGGTTGTGACAGGCCAGCGGAGGGGTCAAAAAACACCACACATTACTAACTAGGTAATTATGATTTTCCTCCTGTTGTCACACACAAAGGACAACAGATGATTGGTTTAAGAATATGTGGTCTAAGACTTCCCTGGTTGCGCAGTGGTTAAGAACCCACCTGCCAACACAGGGGACATGGGTTTGATCCCTGGTCTGGGAAGATCCCACATGTCGCGGAGCAACTAAGTCCATGTGCCGCAACTACTGAGCCCACGAGCCACAACTACTGAGCCCGCGAGCCACAACTACTGAGCCCGCGAGCCACAACTATTGAAGCCCGCACGCCTAGAGCCCGTGCTCCGCAACAAGAGAAGCCACTGCAATGAGAAGCCCGCACACCGCAGCAAAGAGTAGCCCCTGCTTGCCACAACTAGAGAAAGCCGCACACAGCAACGAAGACCCAATGCAGCCAAAGATAAATAAATAAATTTATATATTTTTTTAAAATTGTCACAGCCACCCCAACCTTCAGCAACCACCACCCTGATCAGTCAGCAGCCATGAACATGGAGGCAAAAAGATTATGATTCTCCAAAGGCTCAGATGATGGTTAGCATTTTTTAGCAATAAAGTAGTTTTAAATTAAGGTATATACACTGTTTTTTTAGACATAATGTTATTGCACACTTAAGAAAATACAGTAATAGTGTAACTTTTATATGGACTGTGAAACAAAAAATCCACGTGACTAGCTTTACTGCAGTATTCACTTTGCTCTGGTGGTCTAGAACTGAACATGTAATAGCTCTGAGGGATGCCTGTATCTTCCAAAATTCAGAGCAACAAGATTTATATGGGAGAGGAAATCTATTCAGCATTTATTCAGAAAAGTAATATCCAAAATATGTGTGACCGGTAGAAACAACCTATCTTCCTCTTTTATACTTTTTAATAACCCACTGCATTTCTTATACGAGCAGACAGCAATGCAAAGATGTACCCCTCCCCCCGAGAAAAACAATGTGAGGCAAATGAGAGAAGAGCAATGAGCAAAGATGGTATCGGTGTCTAGACTTAGGCATGTAATTATTTTCATAAATATACAGTGATTAAAAGCTTATTAGACAGATGCATTCACTCCACGGGGACCCCTTGTTCCTCTTGTTACTATTACTAGTCACATATTTTCTTTTCAATGTCTTCCCCACCAACACCCCTGTCACCACAGGAAAATTAAGGTCATGGTATAATAGCAGTTTTGCCACATAAATCAAAGATAGAATTTTCTTGTACAATCAATGCCTTTGAAATCTATACTATAAACTCGGGGATTTAACTTCAGTCAACATCATTAAGTTTTACAAACAGCTGTGTTCCAGTGCTACGATGTGCATTAACATCTCAGAAATAACACTGCCTATATAAGGATACGTGTAAACAAAAAAACAAATCATGGCACATTCAGCCAAGTAAAATGAAACAGGAACCCACCGAGTCTTTGCAGAAATAACAATTCATGAATAAAACATCTGCACTGTATACAGCTTCAGAAGGAATCAATCATATTAAAGGATTCTGTGACGTAGGATAACACGCATGTATTTGAACTTTTCTTTTTGAAAAATGACAGAATATCATCAAATCCTTCCATATTCATTGAAAAGATACCACCAGTCTAAATGCTGACAACATCCACAGCCTCTTCATATGTGTGGTAGAGAAAGGGGAGGATAAGGGATATTGCTTCATTAATGTTCAGAGTAGAGGTTTACACACACAAAAAATGAAATTTTTAAAAAGTAAAAGAAAATCTGCAGAAATAGCCAAATCTTTGGGGGGGGGAAATGTGGAGTTCGGATAAGCAAGTCTCAAGTTTATTCACCATATTGCATATAAATATTTATATTAGAGTTCCTAAATCATGCATCGTAAGTCCACCCCTTCCCATCCAGCGGTGATCCTCACCTCGCCCTCGGAGTCCATGGAGGTCCCCTCCACTATGCCCTAGGGCAGACGAGCCGAGTCCCCACTTCTGGACTGTCCACCCTCAGCCGCTTAAGGGTTGGGGAGGATGACACGGATTTGGGGACGATCTCCAACCTTACGTTCTTCTACTGAGAATGCTCCTGGAAGCTCACCTCCAGCGCCACACTTTACTGCCTTGAACCTGAAGCCTACCCTATTCCAGAAGTTATCAGTGCAAAAAATAGGTACTGTGGTGTTAAAAGTTCAAATATTAAGGAGTCAAGATGGCATACTAAGGAGACGCGGAATTTGCGTCTCCTCACAACTAGGGCAACTACCAGGCACTGGTGGGGGACCACAGACAACTAAGGGGACGGGAGGAACCCCCAGCAACGGGCTTGCAGGATCTTGGTTCCCTGGCCGGAGGTCGGGCCCAAGTTCCTGCGGTGGGAGCTCCGAGTCCAAACCGCTGGACTAACAGAGAACCTCAGACCCCAGGAAATATCAATCGGAGTGAGGCCTCGCAGAGGTCTTCATCTCAGCACCAAGACCCAGCTCCATCCAACTGCCTGCAAACTCCAGTGCTGGACGTCTCAGGCCAAACAAATAGTAAGACAGGAATACAGCACCACCCATCAAAAACAAAAAAATCAAACGACAAAAAACTGTGTTACAGACGAAGGAGCAAGGTAAAAACCTACAACACAAATAAATGAAGACGAAATAGGCAACCTACCTGAAAAAGAATTCAGAGCAATGATAGTCAAAATGATCCAAAATCTCAGAAACAGCATGGAGAAGATACAAGAAACATTCACAAGGATCCAGAAGAACTAAAGAGCAAACCATCAGTGATGAACAACACAATTACTGAAATTAAAAATACTCTGGAAGGAATCAATAACAGAAAAACTGAGGCAGAAGAACAGATAAGTGAGCTGGAAGATAAAATGGTGGAAATAACTGCCAGGGAGCAGAATAAAGAAAACAGAATGAAAAGAATTGAGGACAGTCTCAGAGACTCTGGGACAAAAATAAACGCACCGACATACAAATTATAGGGGTCCCAGAAGAAGAGGAAAGGAAAGGGTCTCAGAAAATATTGGAAGACATTAGAGTGGAAAACTTCCCTAAGATGGGAAAGGAAATAATTAAGTCCAGGAAGCACAGAGAGTACCATACAGGGTAAACCCAAAGAGAAACACACCAAGACACGTATGAATCAAACTATCAAAAATTAAACACAAAGAAAAAAAAATTGAAAGCACCAAGGGAAAAGCAACAAATAACATACAAGGGAATCCCCATAAGGTTAAAAGCTGATCTTTCAGCAGAAACTCTGCAAGCCAGAAGGGAGTGGCAGGACGTATTTAAAGTGATGAAAGGGAAAAACCTACAACCAATATTACTCTACCCAGCAAGGATCTCATTCAGATACAACAGAGAAATTAAAACCTTTACAGACAAGCAAAAGATAAGAGAATTCAGCACCACCAAACCAGCTCTACAACAAATGCCAAAGGAACCTTTCTAGGCAGGAAACACAGAGAAGGAAAAGACCTACAGTAACAAACCCAAAACAATTAAGAAAATGGTGATAGGAACATACATATCAATAATTACCTTAAATGTAAATGGATTAAATGCTCCAACCAAAAGACACAGGCTTGCTGAATGGATACAAAAACAAGACCTGTACATATGCTGGCTACAAGAGATGCACTTCAGACCTAGTGACACATACAGACTGAAAGTGAAGGGATGGAAAAAGATATTCCATGCAAATGGAAATCAAAAGAAAGCTGGAGTTGCAATTCTCTTATCAGACAAAATGGACTTTAAAATAAACACTATTATAAGAGACAAAGAAGGACACTACATAATGATCAAGGGATCAATCCAAGAAGAAGATATAACAACTGTAAATATTTATGCACCCAACATAGGAGCACTTCAATACACAAGGCAAATGCTAACAGCCATAACATGGGAAATCGACAGTAACATAATCATAGTAGGGGACTTTAACACCCCACTTTCACCAATGGACACATCATTCAAAATGAAAATAAATAAGGAAACACAAGCTTTAAATGAGACATTAAACAAGATGGACTTAATTGATATTTATAGACATTCCATCCAAAAACAACAGAATACAGTTTCTTCTCAAGTGCTCATGGAACATTCTCCAGGATACACCATATCTTGGGTCACAAATCAAGCCTTGGTAAATTTAAGAAAACTGAAATCACATCAAGTATCTTTTCCAACCACAAAGTTATGAGACTAGATTCAATTACAGGAAAAAAACTGTAAAAAATACAAACACATGGAGGCTAAACAATATGCTAGTAAATAACCAAGAGATCACTGAAGAAATCAAAGAGGAAATCAAAAAGTACCTAGAAACAATGACAGTGAAAACACAAAGACCCAAAACCTATGGGATGCAGCTAAAGCAGTTCTAAGAGGGAAGTTTATAGCAATACAATCATAACTCAAGAAACAAGAAACATCTCAAATAAAAAACCCAACCTTACATCTAAAACAATTAGAGAAAAAAGAACAAAAAAAAACCAAAGTTAGCAGAAGGAAAGAAATCATAAAGACCACATCAAAGGTAAATGAAAAAGAAATGACAGAAACAAGAGCACAGATCAATTAAACTAAAAGCTGGTTCTTCGAGAAGATAAACAAAATTGATAAACCATTAGCCAGACTCATCAAGAAAAAAAGGGAGAAGACTCAAATCAACATAATTAGAAATGAAAAAGGAGAAGTAACAATTGACACTGCAGAAATACAAAGGATCATGAGAGATTACTACAAGCAACTATATGCCAATAAAATGGACAACCTGGAAGAAATGGACAAATTCTTAGAAAAGAACAACCTTCCAAGACTGAACCAGGAAGAAACAGAAAATATAAACAGACTACTCATAAGCACTGAAATTGAAACTGTGATTAAAAATCTTCCAACAAACAAAAGCCCAGGACCAGATGGCTTCACAGGCAAATTCTATCAAACATTTAGAGAAGAGCTAACACCTATCCTTCTCAAACTCTTCCAAAATACAGCAGAGGGAGGAACACTCCCAAACTCATTCTACGAGGCCACCATCACCCTGATACCAAAACCAGACAAAGATGTCACAAGAAAAGAAAACTACAGACCAATATCTCTGATGAACATACATGCAAAAATCCTCAACAAAATACTAGCAAACAGAATCCAACAGCACATTAAACGGATCATACACCATGATCAAGTGGGGTTTATCCCAAGAATGCAAGGATTCTTCAATATACGCAAATCAATCAATGTGATACACCATATTAACAAATTGAAGGATAAAAACCATATGATAATCTCCATAGATGCAGAAAAAGCTTTCGACAAATTTCAACACCCATTTATGATAAAGACTCTCCAGAAAATAGGCATAGAGGGAACCTAGCTCAACATAATAAAGGCCATATATGACAAACCTACAGGCAACATCATTCTCAATGGCGAAAAACTGAAACCATTTCCTCTAAGGTCAGGAACAAGGCAAGGTTGCCCACTCTCCCCACTATTATTCAACACAGTTTTGGAAGTTTTAGAGACAGCAATCAGAGAAGCAAAAGAAATAAAAGGAATCCAAATTGGAAAAGAAGAAGTAGAACTGTCACTGTTTGCAGATGACATGATACTACACATAGAGAATACTAAAGATGCTACCAGAAAACTACTAGAGCTAATCAATGAATTTGGTAGAGTAGCAGGATACAAAAGTAATGCACAGAAATCTCTTGCATTCTTATACACTAATGATGAAAAATCTGAAACAGAAATTAAGGAAACACTCCCATTTACCACTGCAACAAAAAGAATAAAATACCTAGGAGTAAACCTACCTAAGGAGACAAAAGACCTGTATACAGAAAACTATAAGACACTGATGAAAGAAATTAAAGATGATACAAACAGATAGAGAGATATATCATGTTCTTGGTTTGGAAGAATCAACTTTGTGAAAATGACTATACTACCCAAAGCAATCTGCAGATTCAATGCAATCCCTATCAAACTACCACTGGCATTTTTCACAGAACTAGAACCAAAAATTTCATAATGTGTATGGAAACACAAAAGACCCCGAATAGCGAAAACAATCTTAAGAAAGAAAAATTGAACTAAAGGAATCAGGCTCCCGGACTTCAGATTATACTACAAACCTACAGTAATCAAGACAGTATGGTACTGGCACAAAAACAGAAATATAGATCAATGGAATAGGATAGAAAGCCCAGAGATAAACCCACACACATATGGTCGCCTTATCTTTGATAAAGGAGGCAAGAGTATACAAAGGAGAAAAGACAGCCTCTTCAATAAGTGGTGCTGGGAAAACTGGACAGCTACATGTAAAAGAATGAAATTAGAACACGCCCTAACACCATACACAAAAATAAACTAAAAATGTATTAAAGACCTAAATGTAAGGCCAGACACTATAAAACTCTTAGAGGAAAACATAGGCAGAACACTCTATGACATAAATCACAGCAAGATCCTCTGTGACCCACTTCCTAGAGAAATGGAAATAAAAACAAAAATAAACAAATGGGACCTAATGAAACTTAAAAGCTTTTGCACAGCAAAGGAAATCATAGAAAAGACGAAAAGGCAACCTTCAGAATGGGAGAAACTATTTGCAAACGAAGCAACTGACAAAGCATTAATCTCCAAAATATACAAGCAGCTCATGCAGCTCAATATCAAAAACACAAACAACCCAATCCAAAATTGGGCAGAAGACCTAAATAGACATTTCTTCAAAGAAGATATACAGATTACCAACAGACACATGAAAAGATGCTCAACATCACTAATCATTAGAGAAATGCAAATCAAAACCAGAATGAGGTATCACCTCGCACCAGTCAGAATGGCCATCAACAAAAAAATCTACAAACAATAAATGCTGGAGAGGGTGTGGAGAGAAGGGAACCCTCTTGCACTGTTGGCGGGAATGTAAATTGGTACGGCCACTATGGAGAACAGTATGGAGGTTCCTTAAAAAACTAAAAATAGGACTACCATACGACCCGGCAGTCCCACTACTGGGCATATACCCTGAGAAAACCATAAGTCCAAAAGGGTCATATAACACAATGTTCACTGCAGCACTATTTACAACAGCCTGAACATGGAAGTAACCTAAGTGTCCATCGACAGATGAATGGATAAAGAAGATGTGGCACATATATACAATGGAATGTTACTCAGCCATAAAAAGAAACGAAATTGAGTTATTTGTAGTGAGGTGGATGGACCTAGAGTCCGTCATACAGAGTGAAGTAAGTCAGAAAGAGAAAAACAAATACCATATGCTAACACATATATATGGAATCCAAAATAAAAAATGGTTCTGATGAACCTAGGGGCAGGACAGGAATAAAGACACAGACGTACAGAATGGACTTGAGGACATGGGGAGGGGGAAGGGTAAGCTGGGACAAAGTGAGAGATTGGCATGGACATATATACACTACCAAATGTAAAATAGATAGCTAGTGGGAAGCAGCTGCATGGCACAGGGAGATCAGCTTGGTGCTTTGTGACCACCTAGAGGGGTGGGATAAGGAGGGTGGGAGGGCGATGCAAAAGGGAGGGGACATGGGGATATATGTATACATATAGCTGATTCACTTTGTTATACAGCAGGAAGTAACACAACACTCTAAAGCAATTATACTCCAATAAAGATGTTAATAAATAAATACGTAAATTTATATTAAAAACTGCCAAAAATAAGACTAGGAATTCACTCTAACAGAAGGCCACTCAATACATTATTATTTACATTCTGCTTACTTTCAAAAAAGGAATTTGATTTAATTGTCCAATAAAAGACACATCCAATCAGAGCAGATAAAACAGCAGTTTGCCACAGTGGTTATGAGCTCAGACTCTGGAGGCAGAGAGGATGGGATCTGAACTCCAGCACTACAACCTACTAGCTATGTGACCTTGAACAAGTTACTTCATATCCCTAAGCCTCAATTTTCCTGCCTATAAAGCACCAATGATAACACCAACCTCTTATGGGGCTATGTGTGAAATAACACACATAGCATACATAAAGTTCTAGCACCAAGCTAGCGTTCGAATAGTAAGTGCTCAAGAAACTACAGATGCTGTCAATTTTGTAATTAATAATAACAAAAGATTCTAGAAGAGTACTCTCCGAGTTGCCAGGCTGTCCTTATTAACTATTTAAAAAAGAAAAAATCTATATGCTTTCACGAACAAATATGTGCATGCCATATAGTTATAAAAATTAAAGAACCTGACCCCTTCCCGTCTCCAAGAAAAAAAGTATTTCACCTTGACACAAAGGTGGCCTAGAAGACAACCTGCAAACCGGAGATAAAATGTGGTTCAGGAATTCATTGTGCACGTGTTTCAAGGGCCTAAGCAGCTGAGACACTAGAGTTTTTTTTTTATCATAAAACAGATAGCAATGACTTTGGTCTGAAATATTTTAAGAGCAGGAACTACCAGCTGGCTACTTTAATCAAGATTTCTATTTTTAAAAACTGCATCCTGTTGTGTCCCTCCACTGAATTAGCTACAAACTGTTTCCCATGAGAATCAAGCAAAAAAGTAATTTATTTGATATTGTAACTCTAATTGCCAAAGACTTTGACAAAGGGAATTACTTAGCTTTCTTTTTGAGAGTAGTCAGCCCCTGGATTCACCTGCCTTGCTAACAGCATGGAGGAAGATGCTGATCTTTCACTTAACTTTGACAGGAGGGCGCATACGCAGCTCATCTAAAAGCTATGTGGGACATATCTGGTGCTGTTAAAAGTCAAAATAGCTAGAACACACTACTTTTGTTTTATATAATTGAGGATTGGAATTTAACCCACAAAGAGCATATTCTTACCTACCATCATTCTCAGAATGGTTTTATATGCACAGACTCTTTAGAAACATTAACAGCTTGTGATTCATGCTGCATTATAGTTGGCCCAAAATGTTTCCGCTTGTGAATTAAAGACTGACCACAGATGGATGGATCAATGGTGTGAAAGTCCTTCATGGCTCCTCAACATCTGACTGAAACAGACTACAATCTGTGTATCCTCACCCAAGACAGATACAGGACTCAAGGAAGGCTTCTGAGAAGGCTGTACATCCCGGATGTGCACCTAAAGGACAGATCTGGAATTGGGGAAAACCGAATGCTACCTTTTTAAAAAGACTTTAGACTAAACTTTGAGTCCATCCTAGAGAAATTCTAGTTGAACCAATATCAAGATCTATCACTAAGAAGAGAATTTCAAAAGTGCTCATCATACCCTTCTCATGATACTTCTCTTTCGACTTTCAAATAACCTCCCCACTAAGCTTTTACTAAAGGGAGAGGAGTAACAAACGCGAGGAGGCACACTGAACCACCACCGCAAAGGGTGTTTTTCAGTTGTCTGATGTCAACCTAGACAAAGTTTCCATGGGTACACCACAGCACTGTCTCCGAACCTTCCTTCTGCATAGTTTTCATCAGTGATTCTGATGAGGATAAAAAAATATACATATATGTACTTAAACTCATGCATAATGCAAAGCTAAGAGTACAAGTAATATAAAAGGGAAAAAAAAAAAAAGGATTCAAAATGGTGACCACAGATTAGATGAATGAGCCAAAACACAGCCAATTAAATTTAATCCTCCACTCCTAGGTTCAAAAATTGACTGCACAAACATAAGATTTGACCTAATAGCCATTTGTGTTAAGAAAAAAAGACGACAACAACGACAATGATATAGGTGTTTCAGTTGCCTTCAAGCAAAATATGTCAGTGTTACAGTTTCCCCCAAAAGCTAAAGCAATCTGAAATTTACACTTTAAAAGAAAAGTGCCTAAAGCAAGAAAACGTGACAGTCCTTTTCTATGATGAAAGCTATAATAATACCAGGAATTGACGAATTCAGTTATGGGTACCATATTTAAGAAAGCCACTGACAAGCTAGAATATACCTGGGGAAGGTGCTAAGAATGTTAAGGAGTTTCAAAACCAGAGGCGAAAAAGGACTGAAGGAATTAAGACATTAGCCAGAGAAAAACCTTTGGTAGCACAGGCTAGTGGTGGTGTGTTCACCTCATTGTAACTAACCTGTCAGCAAGAGCTGAGCGCAGAAACAGGGAATGTAGGCTCCATACCGCAACTCCTGAGCCTGTGGTCCAGGCCACAGCTGAATCGTGTTATGTCCTACTTCTGGGGGAGAATCAAAACCAAATCCACTAGGATGCCTTACATTCTCTGCTTTCCTTGGTTACCTCCTAAACGCAGGCCTCTGCACTCAAACACCACTTCAGTTATCTGCTGCTGCTAACAAACCAGCCCAAAACTTAGGGACTAAAATAATCTTTTTTTTCTCATTACTGTGCAGTTTAGGCTAAGCTTAGCTGGACAGTTCTTCTGTTGACCTTGCTAGTAGTCACCAGGTGGCTGCATTCAGCTGGCAGACTGGCCGAGGGCTGGGCTCAGCTAAGATGACCTGGGCCTCTCCTCTCCTCCCTCCCCTCTCCCCTTCTCTCCCCATGTAGGATTAAGGGTTCTCCCTCTCCACGTGGCCTTTCCATATGGTCTCTCCAGCAGGGAAGCCAGATTCCTTTAATGGCGTCTGAGGGCTTTCAGGAGAGCAGAAGCTTAGTCCTAGAACTGGCACTGCCTCACTAATGCCACGTTCTGTTGGTTAAAGCAAGTCACAGACTCAGACTCCCCAAATTCAAGGGAAGGGGATTGTGTAAGGACCTGACACAGGGAGGCATGGTTCACTGGAGCCTCTAGTGGTGCAGACCACCACAGCTATCATCTCCCCAGTGACTCAACAGACGCTCTCTGCCCTGCCAGTGACCACGCATCCCACCCTCCTACATCCTCAAATGTGGCCTCTGGAACTCCAGAGACCACTGAACCGCCACATCCTCAGCCTCTTTTCTGAACAGCCATTTTCACTTCCTTGCCTTCACCTCCTTACCTGAACTGAGACCTGGCTATCTCCAGAGGATTCAGGTCTGCCACACCTGCCTAGGCTCTCAGACCTTACCTAGGGCCAGTATTGGGAGTCTGGTCTTCCTAGGTCACTGTTCCTCTAAGGTGCAGATCAACTTTCCGCTCTTTCTTTTTTCTATCAACTCACCTCCATCACCGAAGCTTTAAGGACTCCTTTAAGGTCTTGTCTCACCCCAAATCTTTCTATCATCCTGTGTGACCTAATACACTGGTATCTCGATTCCTTGACCTCTTCAACTTCACTAACCACCTCCTGGGCACCAAAATTGAAGTCACTAATCCAGATATCTTATTCACTGCCCACAGTCTACTATACTTCCAGGTTGGTAGCTCAAGACAGAAGCCACTCATGGACATTCCTGCAACTTCCTGCCAGCACATGGGCAAACCTACCTGCACCTGCATCCCTCCTGTCCACTCTCCTTCCTGTTACGATGGAGAGAGTGTCCTTCCTCCTATGGAAAGCCAGCCCTCCCCTGGGGGCTCAGGTTCCCTCCCCTCTAGGAATATCAGAGGCTTCATCTGGTACCCTTTACTCTGCTGTCTCTTCACCTTCCCCACCCTACTCTTTCCTTCCCATTGAGGCTCAACATCTTAGAAACAAATACAACTTCTTGTCTGCATCTCCTCTCCCTCTCTAGCAGCTGCCTTCTCTCTCCTTTCCTTCACAGCTTAACAACTTGGAAAAATGTCTCTTTATCCTCCCTTCCTACTCATGTACTTCTCAGCCTATCCTAATCTGGCTTCTGCCCTCACCACTTAGCTGAGCCTGCTCTTGCTAAGGTCACCAGTGTTCATCATGTCTGCAACCTGAAGGATGCACAGTCTCCGCCTAACAATCAGCAACAGTGCTACGGGGCATAGAAACCTGCCCACCTTCTTTTTCTTTTCTTTTTTTTTTTTTTTTGCGGTACGCGGGCCTCTCACTGTTGCGGCCTCTCCCGTTGCAGAGCACAGGCTCCGGACGCGCAGGCTCAGCGGCCATGGCTCACAGGCCCAGCCGCTCCGCAGCATGTGGGATCTTCCCGGACCGGGGCACGAACCTGTGTCCCCTGCATCGGCAGGCGGACTCTCAACCACTGCGCCACCAGGGAAGCCCCTTGCCCACCTTCTTGAAACATTCTCTCTGCTTAGCAGAAGGATGCCAATTCTCCTAGGTCATTCCTACTCCCCTGGCTCCTCCTCTTCATTGGAGGTTCCCTCTCCTTCTCCACCCAAATAATCAATGTCAGAGCCCCTGGGACTTGAGCCTAGCCCTCTCCCCACCCCCCACCCCGTACTCACATCCCCAGGCAATCTCACCCACCAACACGACTTCAAAGAACCTCAAATGCTGACGGCATCCAAACTACAATAACTACCCACATCTTTCCTCTAGGCTCCACATTAGTGCATCCAACTGTCTTCTTGACATTTCTACTTAGATATCTCACTGGCATCTCAAACTAAACTTCTCCAAAACTCAAATCACTACCAGTTCGCACCAAACCTGCTTCCCCTCCAGAATTCCCCATCTCATAAATGGCAACTTCATTCACCCAGTTGCTTACATCAGATGACTGGGAATCATCCCAGATTCCTTACTCCCCTTTACTCACCCACCAAAGCAACTGGTCCACCAAAGAGCTAATCCAACCACTTCTCTCCATCTCCATGTAATTGCTTTAAAATGCAAATCGATTTAAAACCTTTCAGTAATGTCCCAGTGCCCTTAGGGAAAGAACAGGATTCTCAGAAGGCCCTGCCCGATCTGGCCCCTGCCTAGCTGAACCTCAAACCACCTACCTTCACGCACTTGGTTCCAGCCACAATCGCCTTTTAGTTCCTTATTTATGCCAAGCCCTCTTCCTTCTGCAGGACTTCCTGTGAGTTGTCCCTCTGCCTATCTGTTCCTCACACCTTCACAATCTTCTGGCTCTTTTTTTGTCCTTCAGGGCTTAAGTGTATTCTCTCAGGGAGGAGTTACTGCCCAACCTAAATTAGGTTCTCCCTGTTATCTCCTTCCTAGCGCTCTGCACTACAGAAATGTGCAATGACGTATTTAGTGATGAGTTCAAGAATTTAATATCTACCTTACCCACCAGACCAGCGGTCAGCAAAATTTTTCTGTAAAGGGCCAGAAAGTAAATAGTTTATGTTATAAACACCACAGGGTCTGTTGCAATTACTCAACTGTGCTGTTGTAGCACAAAAGCAGTCATAAACTGTATGTAAAGAATGGGTGTGGGGCTTCCCTGGTGGTGCAGTGGTTGAGAGTCCGCCTGCCGATGCAGGGGACATGGCTTCGTGCCCCGGTCTGGGAGGATCCCGCATGCCGCGGAGCGGCTGGGCCCGTGGGCCATGGCCGCTGGGCCTGCGCGTCGGAGCCTGTGCTCTGCAACGGGAGAGGCCGCAGCGGTGAGAGGCCCACGTACCATAAAAAAAGAAAAAAAGAATTAGAGCTGACCGAAAACGTATGTAGGTTACCTTCCGAAGCAGTGGGGGCCCCCTGGCTTATTTAATAAGAGCCTGAAGACCCATCAATCAGACGTGCTCCAGGACAGATTTTTGCATTGGCGGGAGGTTGGACCAGAAGACCTCCAAAATGCCTTCCAACTTCTCACTTGGAACCTGCCCATGAAGAGCAATTAACATATTTACCACGTCCCTAATGTGGGGCAAGAGCTTTGTACGCCATGTTCTATCTAATTCTTGAAACAACGCTTTAAGTGTAAATGGCATTATCCTCATTTTGCAGAGAGGAAGCTGAGACTCAGGGATGGTAAGGTGAAGGGGTAGAAGCAGGACCTGGAGCCCACGTACCGCAAAAAAATTTAAAAGAAAGAAATGTGCATCAAATTCCTTATGGGCCTCTGACGGAATGTTGAAGAAATATGTGTCTCGAAACAATCATTTTGGAAGACAATCTTCCTTTGAGGTATGCTGAATAAATATAACAGCTTTGTAAATAGAAAATAATTTATGTCTAAGAGAAACATTTTTTCACCTTTGTGAGAAGATCTATTATTTTTCAACCTACATTTCATAGAAGGGAAAACAGGTAGCTAAAGCATTAGTCAGGTAACATTAACATTATAAATTACCACATAATGTAATTTGGGTAACATTTGTTGGGGAAAGAAAATATCAGGTGCAGCGCAGAATAATTATTGCTTTTTCTGATTTTCAAAGACACAGGAGACCTTCCATTTCCATACACAAAAGTTTACATAAAAATAGGCATATTTGTTTCAGAAGGAGGTCAAAAATTATTCTTGTTTTTAAGTCAGAGCAATGGGATTCCAAATGCTTTTTATGATCTTCAAGTTGCTTATCTATCTTTGTTATATTTTTAATGATGAAAATATATTACATATGAATAAAATGGTCAAAAACAATCTGATTAGGGGATGTACTCTTAATATCTTCTCAGTAATTTACTGACCAAATCCTTCCTAATTACTCCATCTACCTACCTGGAAAACAACTGAGAATTACGAAGAAAGCAAAAAAAGCCTCTGAACAGCCCAAATACATGTGACAAATCCGGTACTCACGCACATTCATTACAGGAGGGCCTTTTGGGCCCATCTTATTATTTTACAGAAAATTCTAATAAACTTAGATATCTGGTAATGAAATCTCTTACAGAATTGGAGAAACAAATAAGGAGGGACATATAGTAGAAACATCTCCCCAACATCCATTCTATCCAGCCTCCAATGTGTACCAGCCATTCTATCTAGGTGGGATTCAGTCCTCCCTCCAGGGATATTCTCTGATAACCATGGTAATATCAGAATTTCCCATCTCCCTTCCACACTAATTGCTGCATCATATCCAAACCAATAAGCACTTAGAATTGCTTGGGGATTGGTTCAGGAGTTTGTCCAATCAGCACAAAGCTCAGGATTTCTACTAATAATTCTGGGCGAAGATGCTCTTCTTTTCTGATGGCAAACTATGCAACACAGACGGCCAGAAGTAAAACCTGAAAAAACTGCAGTTATTTTGCACCATGACGCAGGCCAGTGCAAGGATAAACCATATACTTAGAGCCAGGAAAATGAAGCCAGATCTCTGACCAAGCCACAACAGACGCCAACTCAGCCTCTGAGATTTTTCAGTTACATGAGCCAGTAAAACCTCTCTATTGTTTAATTAGGTTAGTTTGTCTTAATTTTGTGTTAGCCATAACAATCTTGGTTTGCCCTGGAGAGTCAGTTTACAGCTACTGTCCCTGTATAACTATTAAGAGTTCCCTTTCACTTCCATAAGTATTCCGGTTTGAATAACCAATGATATGGGTGCCCCAATCATAACTGATGGGAGGGGAGAGGCAGGGATCCGGCATTTAGGAGAGGTCAGAACACTCACAGTGACAACTGAAAATGGTAAAAACCAAGAATGTACAGAAAATGTAATTTAAAAGGAGACATAAAAATCCAGCAGCAGGCTTCCCTGGTGGTGCAGTGGTTGAGAGTCCGCCTGCCGATGCAGGGGACACGGGTTCGTGCCCCAGTCGGGGAAGATCCCACATGCTGCGGAGCGGCTGGGCCCATGAGCCACGGCCGCTGAGCCTGTGCTTCCAGAGCCTGTGCTCCGCAACGGGAGAGGCCACAGGGGTGAGAGGCCCGCGTACCGCAAAAAAAAAAAAAAAAAAAAAAAAATCCAGCAGCAATTTGAGTCATTCAATATAGAGGCAAATAATCCCATATATACTGACAGCCCTAGAGACTTATCACACTAAAGCAGCATTTTCCCCAAATTTTCTAAAGATTTTCTTCAGGAACTACAACAATCTAACACAAAGGGGGTTCTGTGGTTCATTATAGTTGAGAAAAGCTCCATTCTCTAACTCTCCGTGGAGACTTAAAATATACATGAACATGGTAAAAGCTCTGAGTAATTCTGAAAAAAAAAAGAAAGTTACTTCATTTTGTTTACCCAGTATTTACCCAATTTATTTGATCACAGAGCACTGTTTTTCAAAGACACCTATTACTATGCAGTAGACAACTATTCTGCTGACTCCAATTTGGGGAAAGCTGCAGTCAGTAATTAATGATCTGAGTCATCCAAAAAAAGTCATCAAATTACATTGAGTGTTTCTGGTCTAAAAAGTTGAAAAGTATTCAACATATTCTAGAAAGATTTCCTTACAAAATGGTTAAAAATTTTAAGAGTGAAATAATTAAATAAATGAAAAACCAAAACCTCACCTCTTCTGGTGACTAATTAGGAGTGGTGAATAACAGAATGTCCACTACAAAACTAAAATAGCACCTTCTAAGGTGCTATGACTTCTCTCCTATTATCTAGGAGAGAAAAAGGCTACGAAAACATGCACTCATACACATCAGTAATTACGTCTAAGTAGGGTTCTACCCTGATGAAAAAAAGTGTACACTGATAATCTGTAAGATGTGTATTATCCCAGAGGTCAAATCAACAGTAGTGACTTAAAAAAAGGGCTTCCCTGGTGGGGCAGTGGTTGAGAGTCCACCTGCCGATGCAGGGGACACGGGTTCGTGCCCCGGTCCGGGAAGATCCCACATGCCGCGGAGCGGCTAGGCCCGTGAGCCATGGCCACTGAGCCTGCGCGTCCGGAGCCTGTGCTCTGCAACGGGAGAGGCCACAGCAGTGAGAGGCCCGCGTACCGAAAAAAAAAAAAAAAAAACAGTAGTGACTTTACAAGGGACTTGAGAAATTGCAACCTTCACTAGATAAATTCTTAGCACGCTTAGGGGGCTCTTTCATGCTGAAATATAAATGTGCTTAGGAGAAATGTGCCAGGGCATACTTCACTGCCCTCAAGAGACATTCTCTTGACTCTGAGTAGAATAAAACAAAAAGCTTCAGAGATGCCCTAAAATCAATCCTGCTCACAGCAGACAGACTGGCATCTTCACTACAGCTTGAGCCTGGTGAATCCTTATAATTCAGAACATCCTCGGAGCTTTGGAGAACCACTCTGAAAAGACTTCTGACAGGAATTCCACGTTGGGTATCTGAAATTGAGAGCGTATGGGGGGAAGGAGAATGCATGTCTTGACTACAGCATTGAATACCCAAAGCCTTGCAAGGAAGGAAACAAATAATCCTCGTCGGATGCCAAGTGCAAACAATCTGGCTTCGGGGCTGCAACCGTGTTGTGACGGCAAGAAGGCGATTTCCCTTCAGTTTCTAGAGGGGGAAGGATACATGGCACATGGTTCAGGAGGAGTCTTGGCAGCTGACAACAGAACAGTTGGCATAAAATCAGAAAATGCTGCTGGGCCTCAGAAACAACATCATCCCCACACAAGATGCAAGAACAATGTGGCATTAGCAAAAAGCATGGCTGATTATGATGAGTTCTGGTTACCAGGACTCCCAGCTGTGGTTTATGGCTGGCCCCACGGGCAGCACTATCACTGCTGTTATCTGCTTCTCAGGGGCTGGAGTAAGGATTTAAGGGCACAATAACATCCTAAGTCCAGAGCCATGGAACTCTGGGTTACTGGGAGGTCAGAGGTCCTTCACACCATTTGTAGCACAGTAGTTTCAATTGTCTATGTATTTAAGATGCACATGATACCACCCCTTGAAAGAGAAACATCACTTTGCTTCACAGCTTGTGTCTAAGTATAAGAAATTAGGTTGAAATGGTTTCTTTCTCTAAAGATGATAGAAGACAGAACACTTGAGAAACACTTGAAAAGCTTGCACACCACACTCAGAAATAAGACTTTAAAATGCAAATACATCAAAGGAAAGTTGGCTTAAACTCACATTAAATGGAGCTGATAAGAGGGCTTGGTTTTTTTTTTTTTTTCCTAAGAGCAGGTTTTAATAAGGAGAACAAAGCACAAAAACTGTGAACCTGAAAAGGGCTAAAAAAGGGGTCCTGAGTTGGGGACAGAGAAAGGATTTCAAAAATGAGGCTTCACAGCCGCACAGCACAGGGAGATCAGCTCGGTGCTTTGTGACCACCTAGAGGGGTGGGGTAGGGGGGGTGGGAGGGAGACGCAAGAGGGAGGAGATATGCGGATATATGTGTATGTATAGCTGATCCACTTTGTTATACAGCAGAAACTAACACAGCATTGTAAAGCAATTATACTCCAATAAAGATGTTAAAAAAAAAAAAATGAGGCTTCAGACACAACAGGCCAACTGCCTTCTAGAAATTCTGCCCACAGCTGGCACACAGACACATACACGTATACCATCTATGGGACAAGTGGGCCGTCCAGAAATCTGCTGAGCAGCTGCACAACACAAGCAAGCATAGGTGGCACCTCAGGGGGCCCTGAGCGATAGCAAGATGTAAATACAGATGCTTCCTTCTCACCCAGTTGGCCTGGGAGCCAGAGACAGGCACCCGGCGGCTCCTCTGGCCCTGACTACGCAGAGCTGTAATACTCAAGGATGAAATACGACGGAAGGAAGGTAAATATGTTAACGACATATACCATGAAAAATGATCGCTGTAAAGCCACTCCAAATAAGAGCAGGAGAAAAGGTAAGTGCTTCTCCAGAACGTACCTTCAGTTTCCAAGTGTCCCATGAATCATAAGGAAAATCTTCACAGCTGGAGAGAGAACGTCTAGAAAAAATGGTAATAGTTCTGAATGTTGCTGCTATTATTTCAAGAGAGGGTGACGAGGCCAGCAACGGCATAGTGATTTATCAAGTCAGGTCTCGAGTAGATATGTTAAAAAGGAGGATTAACGCAGAAGAAATTCCCCTATAATCCTTAGATGTAATTACTAAAATAGAGAGAGGAGGTTCATGATAAAATGTGCGCACATGAAAGATTAATGTAAAGACATGAAACGTGAGAAAATGCCATCATCTTCTGCAGAAGTTTGGAGCTCTCAATGAATACCTGAAAAGGTAAGTATTACAGGAAACAAACTTCAAGCACCGTACTCTTGGTCTCAATTAATGGCTTTGTTAAATTGCTACTAATTTATGTATATTAACCTCATCTTCTCAACTAAAACATGAACCCCTCTGGCAGTCAGTTCTTTTTTTGTGACTTCTTTTTTTTTCTCTTTATGTCTCCAGTAAACAAAAGGGACTTAATACAGAACTACCTGAGGAACAAATGAATAAATGTGGAAGTCTTCAACCCTAGTACAAAGCATGATATTACACTGTACTTTCTACAATGTGGAGAAAGTTTTGATTTAATAATTAATCTTGCTTTATTTCACAGTATTTCTCATGAAATTTTGGTTCTCCAATGGTGTCGTTTTAAGCCTCTGCATAACATTTAATGTCTAAAAACATTCAAACATGAAAAACACTTAATCATCAACTTAAACTATCAGAAAGTGTTAACCAGATACTCTTCAAAAGCATATTTAGGGTTTCCCTGGTGGTGCAGAGGTTGAGAGTCCGCCTGCCAATTCAGGGGATACGGGTTCCAGCCCTGGTCCGGGAAGATTTCACATGTCATGGAGCAACTGAGCCTGTGCACCACAGCTACTGAGCCTGCGCTCTAGAGACCGCTAGCCACAACTACTGAAGCCCCTGCGCCTAGAGCCCGTGCTCTGCAACAAGAGAAGCCACTGCAATGAGAAGCCCACACATCGCAACAACGAGCAGCCCCTGCTCTCCACAACTAGAGGAAGCCCGCACGCAGCAACGAAGACCCAACGCAGCCATAAATAAATAAATAAATAAATAAAAATTTTTTTTAAAAAAGCACATTTAAACCAGTGAGAGTAAATACACATTAGTGGGTTAAACTTAGTATTTTTTTATCAACTGTATTAAAGTATAATTGACATACAAAAAATGGCATATATTTAAAATATATAATTTGATAAGTTTTTACTTCTGCATACACCCAAGGAATTATCACCACCATCATGATAATAAATATGTCACCTCCAAAAGTTTACTCACAACTTTTTCATTAATCCCTTCCACCCATCGCACTCTATCTTCCAGTCCCTAGGCGAACAACAATCTGCTTGCTTATTTTTCACATTTAATGTAAATGAGAACACAGAGTATGCACTCTTTTGTGAGGATCAGGGGTAATTATTTTGAGATTCATCCATGTTGTAGCATGTATAAATAGTTCATTTCTTTTTATTGCTGAGCAGTGTTTGTTGTATGGATACAGTGTATCCATTTACTGCTGATAGACATTTAGGTTGTTTGCTTTTTTGACTATTACAAATAAAGCTGATATGAGTATTCATGTATTCAAGTATCTGAATATACACATGCTTTTATTTCTCTTGCACAAACACCTTGGAGTGGAATGGCTTGATGATTTGGCAGGTAAAATTGTACCCTCTTAAGAAACTGCCCAAATGTTTTGCACAGCGGTTGTGCCGTCTTGCGTTGCCATCAGTAGTGTAGTAGAGCTCCGGTTCCTCCACTTCCTCGCCAATACTTGGTATGGTTCGTCTTTTCATTTTACACCTATCAGACAGATGTGCCTGGGCATGGCACGGTGGCTTTAATTTGCATTTCTCTAATGGGTAATTATGCTGAGCATCTTCGTATGTGCTTAACTGCCATCCATATATCTTCTTTGCCTAAGTGTCTGTTCAAATCTTGTGCCCATTTTTTAAAAATTGGGTTGTTTACTTATTAATTGAGTTTTGAAAGTTCTTTATATTCTGGATACAAAAGCAGATATATGCCTTACAAATATAGTATTTCCTCCCAGTCTGTGGCTTGTCTTTTCACTTACTAACAGTATCTTTTGAAGAGCAGATTTTTTTTTTCTAAAGAAGTCCAATTTATCAATTTGTTTGTCTTTAGATTATGCTTTTGGTGATGTATCTAAGAAATGTCTACCTAACCTGAAGTCACAAAGGATTTCTTCTATGTTTTCTTAAGTTTTATATTTAGGCCTCTGACACACTTTGTGTTAATTTTTTATGATGTAAGATGTAGACCGAAGCACATATTTTAAATATGGATATTCAATTTTTTCAGCACCATTTGTTGAAGACTATCCTTTCTCTATTGAATTGCCTTTGCATCTTCATCAAAAAGAAGCTGTCCATGTATGTGTGGATCTATTTCTGGATTCTCCATTCTGTTCCACTGACGTATTCATCTGTCTTGATACCAGTACCACACTGCCTTGATTAATGTAACTTTATAATAAATGCCGAAACCAGTTATCTAGTCATACAACTTTGTTCTTTTTCATTTCTAGTGGTTTTTGGCTACTCTAAGTCCTTTGCATATCCATAGGAACTTTAGAATCAGTTTGTCAATTTCCACAAAAAAAATGTCTGCTGGAATTTTGATTGAGATTACACTGACTCTATAAATCGGTTTGGGGAGAAGTAATCTAAGGCAGTGGAATCCAGAACTTCTACTCCCATCCTTTCCTCCCTCCCTCCCTGTCAGCCTCACACCAGTAGTGGACTAGGGGCTAGAAGGTAAGAGTCTGAGATTAAACCAGACAGAGGGTAAGGTGTCTCTGGCCAGTATGTCCCAATGGGGACCCAAGGTTATCTCCCTCTTTCACTTTTTCTCTCTTTTTTCTTTATTTTCCTTCCCTTAACTTTTCCTCTTTTCTCCTTCCTTCTTACTTTCATGAGGACATTACAGATTAGCTCCCCCACTTCCTTTTCCACTGTTAACCCCAGCACCTTTCAGCCAGGGTTGGAAACTGAAGTTTCACAGCCGTTTCTCAACTCTCAGGTCCCCGAAGCAAACAAAAAGCCCTTTTGAGAAGGTCCACATTTGGGGAACATTAGGTCCTTTCTCAACAAGTAGTTAAAATTTATTATCAAATTTATTATCAAAAATTTATTTATTATATCAATAATAATTTATTATTATTAATAAACATTTTATATGTTTATATAATAAACATTTTATTATTAATAAACATTATTATCAAAAATAATAACGTTTTCCTCCCATCACTCATCATCCTCCCTTGCTTTACTTTCTGTCATTCTAGAGAAAGATAAAATACAAACGATCATAACCATGATGGCCCTAAAGACTGAGGATTCATGGGAAGATTCCTGCTGAGGAGCAAAGTGTCTGAAGAGTTCTGGCTGGGGCTACACTGGGATCAGCAGGAGGAAGAGTAGAAAGAAGAAGGACGGACCTGCAGCCATAAGAAGTGGGGTGGGGTGGATAACAAAAACCGCTGGGGAAGGAAAGGGAGAGTGGTTTAAACCAGAGCAATGAAAGGGACATGAAGGAGAAAGGAGGGGCAATCCTGGCAGAGGCTGCACATCCGAAATAAAACTGACTGGTTCACTGTTTCTAAAGGCCTTTGGCCATTCACAGACCTATTTGTAAGTCAGGGGCTGCCTCTGTAATAAAAGAGCCATTTAAAAAAATCTTACCATTTTATTTGCGTCCTAAGTACAAAGTCTAAATTATAAATTGTAGAGAGGAAAAGTATTATGACCTTCATCGCTTCACATATGGAATCTTTTAGATCTCTTTATGTCCTAGAAACTTAAAAAAGATCAGAAATACAAATGGCTACTCTTCCATATTTAATTTTACTTAATTCCTGGTACAATCAAAGAAAGAGAAGGACTGACACACATGTATTTTTAAGCCGAGGATCATTACAATAATATGTTTGTCATGATTATTCCTAGTCAGTGGTTCTCCTACCAACAGTATTCAAAAACTTATTTCCATTCAAAGAAATTACAACAGTTTTCTCACTGCCATTTTTTCCACTAATTTAATACAGAGGATTCCTCCAAGAGATGTGGTTGAGAACCTAGGCCAATTTCTGAATGAGACCTTCTCTACTCAACTATGAGAAAGCATAAAATTCCCTCTAGAAGAATAAGCAAAGAGAACAATCACACAGCCTGTGAAAAAAAATTCTGCAATTCAAAATACAGAAGACTATGTTTAGAAACTAAGAAAATAAGGAATTTTAAATTCCATATCCATTTAATTTATAATTATATTTTTCTTTTGGGCAAGCTTACACTTTAGCCTTTTATTTCTATAGAAATATAAGCTGAAAGAAATAAATGTGCATTACAAAGACAGCCTTAGCACTTTTCAATGTTCATTACCTTTAGTATCACCTCATGGACTTGAATATCTAAGGCGGGACTAGCTCAGATTTATTTCTTCCCAGCGTTTTAACTTGCAATTTCTACACCTGCCACCAGGTGGTATCTTGGGTCATGATGGCAAGGGTCGGTCAGCTAGGTTTATTATACCCCAGGTGTGGATAAATGAAAGAACACATGACCCAGGCAATTATGCACATTCTATTAAAATAAATAAATAATTGAAATTACAAGCATACATTATTAACTAGTTTCTAGTTATTGTGTACAGCAGTGCTTTCTCAGCACTCTAATCTGAATTCTCAAAATGCTCTTAACTAGCCAGTGCTGTTCTTTTTCCCTTCCCTCCCCCCCCCCCCAGTTGGAAGAGTGAAAGTGCATAGTCACCATCTTTCAGCAGCATGAATCTCTGGTCTGTTTTCCCAATTAGGAGGTTTACTTCCTACCTGGGCTGCTTCACTCTTTGCCTAACTCCCGAAACACTGTCTCTAGTGCAATTTAATTTTCATTGAATTATTAAGATTATTTATTGAAAACCTTAGATGCTTTCTGCCAGCTATGCTTTTTGTTCAAAGAACAGTGTCTTTTTAAACGTTCCTGCTAAAAAATTGAAAAGTATAAAGAAGAAAGTAAAAACCATCCCTAATCTCACCACCCAAGTATAAAACCTTTCAAAGCTACTACGGTTTCCCCCCACATTTTCATCTCTTTTCCTTCACGTTTGAATTTTTTTCCTCAAGTTTGTTTTCTACTTTACTTTTTTTGTGACTATTTCTCAGTGTGCCACTGTCTACTGACTCCTCGACAAAGGTTTTCTAAATGGAGTTAATAACTGCATATCCCTCATAGGGGTGTTATGAAGATTAAAGGAGTTAAAACACATAGGGCCTTAGAAAAATGCCTAGCCCTTGATATGTGCTCAATAAACATTAGCTCTTGTCACTATTTCTATGCGGCTGGCTCCCACGTCTTTCAGCACTGTGTAATCCTTCCTCTCCTTCCTTCACCTAATGGCCTGTTTCGACTGCTATAGTTCCATACGTGCAACAAACCCTCAAGTGCTGCTGAAAGCAGAAAAACATATTTTCTAGGATCGTCTCATCTCATGGTCAATCTATCACAGAGGAAACAATTCCTCTGAAGCTTTAGAGAAAACAGTGATCCTTTTCTTTTGAATAACAGAAATCTCTTAATAGAACCCATGAGGAAGCCTTATTTTTCTGATAAAATAATCTCCTAATAGGAGTTGAGCTGCTTTTTGGCAGAATTTGTTGTGGATTCCCATCCATCTTTCTTAGAAACACATCCTTATCTAGATTGAAGAGAAGATGATCCGGAGCAGAAGACTGTTTTATCAGTTAAGGACATCCAGCAGCCCGTGGGGACAGAGAAGGAACCAGAATGCAAGTCCCTGGGCCTCCAATGTGGAACCTATTCTTTGGGAAATGCCCCGTTTTCCAAAAACTCTGCCTGATATGGCAGCCACACCACATCCTATCACCATGCCTGGTCCTTTGCTTGTGGCAGTTGTCTGTGTAAGGAGAAAAGGTCAAAAGGGTATCCTAGGTAGCTGCTGAAATCCTAATGCTACCATCCCTCAATCCATCCATCAATCCATCCATTTCATAAATATTTATTGAATATCTAATATATGCCAAGTGCTATGCTAAATGCTAGGGATACAATGGTGCACACAGCCAGATTCCACTCATAAGTGGAGCTCATAGTCTAACAGGGGAGACAGATCCTAAGTAAATAATCATGAAAATGACTGTACAATTCGAATCACAGCATGCCATGACAGCACAGATCTCTGATGATCCCTAAGGAAGGAACGATGCAGCCAAGATCTGAAGGATGATGAGGAATTAACTAGGAAAGAGGGGCAAGAAGATGTCCAAGTGGTAGAACTGGTTCGGGGCCAGTGCGAAAAGCCAGAGCCAGTGGTGCCCATGAAGTCAAGGTGGCTGCAGCATGTAAGACATAATGGACCCGGAACTGGAAGGCAAGAAAGGTCCATGTTTTGGATGTCTGCCTCGATCCTAAAAACAGTTGAAACCCCTGGAGGCACTTAAGCAAAGACACCACGTAAAAGACCTACCTCTTAAAAGGATCATGGAGTCTAGTGAGGAGAAGGAATTGGAAGAGGGTAAGAATGATGTGGGGAGACACGCAGAGGCAGTTTCAGTCTCAAGATGCTGTGGTCACGTGCTAACCAACCGGCCCTCAACCTGCCCTCACCTTCAAACACCGCATCACTCCCTCACTTGCTTATTTTCTGGATCCAGTGAGGGGAAAAGGCTCTGGGACATCCTTCAATCCAGACCCACCAAGGAACTGCTCACAAAAATTCCCCTCACTTTCTGCTACAGGGACTGTATCCTTTCTTGTTTCTGCATTCTCTTGTTAATGCAGATTTCCCCCTATTTCTATACCCTTCCAGTCATTCTGCTAGAAATTTGGGGAGAACTGGGGTCTGTGCTTACACCAATCACCAAATCCAGAGATTTCAAACACTGCCTTTGGGAAACTGAACATTCCAATTAAAGAACCATATTTAGGGGCTTCCCTGGTGGCGCAGTGGTTGAGAGTCCGCCTGCCGATGCAGGGGACACGGGTTCGTGCCCCAGTCCGGGAGGATCCCACACGCCGTGGAGCGGCTAGGCCCGTGAGCCATGGCCACTGAGCCTGCACGTCCGGAGCCTGTGCTCCGCAACGGGAGAGGCCACAACAGTGAGAGGCCTGCGTACCGCAAAAAAATAAATAAATAAAAAATAAAAGAACCGTATTTGAACAGAGGCACATTTAAATAAATGATATTTTTAGTAGTCTCTTCACAAGCATATTTTGGATCAAGTGGATACTTGTAATTATGTCAGCAATTTTCAGTATTCATATAAGTAGAAAGTGTTGTGAAAAGACTGCTGGGAAAGGAAACATCACCCATACCCCTATTATCTACTCTTACGCAGAACATAGCTAGCTTGGTGGATAGGAATTTATGAATAATTTTTAAGAAGTCTCTTTATTCACCAGTTTCCACCTCTTTAATATCTTTGACTAAAAAGATTAAGTGCTGTGACTCCTTTGCCTTTTTCTCCATACTGTGTTTTTAATGTCAATAATTTAAGAAGTAATATTTCCCGCAGCCGCATAGCACAGGGAGATCAGCTCGGTGCTTTGTGACCGCCTGGAGGGGTGGGATAGGGAGGGTGGGAGGGAGGGAGACGCAAGAGGGAAGAGATATGGGATCATATGTACATGTATAATTAATTCACTTTGTTATAAAGCAGAAACTAACACACCATTGTAAAGCAATTATACCCCAATAAAGATGTTAAAAAAAAAAAAAAAAGAAGTAATATTTCCCAAAAGCAGAAATCAGGAATACTCTTACTGTTTACTGCGCTCCTAGTGAATGTACTTTTTACATTTTACATTACTAACACTTTATAAGTCAATTTTTAAAGTAATCAGGCAATACCACTTGTGGGGAACACTGGCTATAGAATTTCTCAAGTTTTTATAATTTTTATTTATTGCAGCACCTAAGATAGCCCTGTAGACTTAATCGCTGGGAAGCTGATAATGAGACTCATTGGTATTCTCATTTTATAAACATGAAGCCTTGGGCTTAAATATTAAATAGGTTTACGTAAAACTTAACCAAGGTCAAATAATTAACCTTTCGCAAATTCAGAGGTAAAGCTGATATACTTTGATTACCAAACCAAAATTCTGGCAACCACACAACACTGCTTTGACTTTTGCATCTTTTTTTTTTTTGCGGTACGCAGGCCTCTCACTGTTGTGGCCTCTCCCGTTGCGGAGCACAGGCTCTGGACGCGCAGGCTCAGCGGCCATGGCTCACGGGCCCAGCCGCTCCACGGCATGTGGGATCTTCCCGGACCAGGGCACGAACCCGTGTCCCCTGCATCAGCAGGCGGACTCTCAACCACTGCGCCACCAGGGAAGCCCTTTCCATCTATTTTTAGATGGAAAGTTCCACAAAAGCAGTAATGACGTCTGCCAGTCATACTGACTGAAACCTTGACTATTTATACTGCAGGCAATTTTTAGCAACCGTGTTTCTATTTTTGTATTTTTCTGAACTTTTGTCTTTTAAAATGTTTAAGTTCTTCAAATGTGAACTGCTTACATGCTTTTATTAACTTATTTCCAATAACACTAATATAGAAAAAATTCTTATCCAGAGTCTTACTACAAACTTTCCTTAGGACATCAAAAGATCATTGCTGTAGGGAAGTAAAAGTTATCATCCACGACATGCACAGGGATGGGTTAAAATATAAATACATCCCCCACCCAGCCCAGATTGAGAAACACCACCTCTCTGTGGTACCATAACTCTAGCAATGAGGTACGTGTAGAAAAGACCAAGAATAACCATTTAACATGTATTTTTAATATTCAAATGGCAAAAGTTTCCAATTTGGAACTGTTATTTTCTCTCTTTAATCCATTAAAAACCTGTTCAGCTATTTCCCAAGTCCCCCTCAGGAATAAATATTAAAATGAAGCAGTCAGACCTCCAGTTTCGCCAAATATTTTAAAACCAGTAGATAAAATTTAAAATTCAAATTACTTCTAGCTATGAAAATGTGATCAGTGCTAGGAAGAGTTTTACTTATGTATTTTAACACCTCCCCCCATCATTTCCATTTTATTTATTTTACCAGAAACACTCTCTTTAGCCCAAATGCATAAGGGCAAGTAGAATTAGACATGATCCCTTATTTAGGACATCAACTCAAGACTGTCAGAGCTTGGCTAGAGAAGGAATATGGACAAGGACACAGTTTTAGGATTTAGGAGCCTAATTACTAAAAATTTCCTTCTGTCATTTTTTTCAAGCAGTGGCCCTGTTAGCTCCGTTTTCCTGAGCCCAGAGGTGGAGGAGGCAGTAGAGATTACACCTTAGTTGTCTCCGTACACACCTCATCACTCACCCCATGGTAGATAAAATAAACAGATACATGTTCAATGAATACCTGCTGGAGGAATGACCCCACAGAAAGAATGTCACGAAGTCAGCACGTGCTTGTTCTCCCAACAGAAGCAGTCTGCCCATTCCTTCGCTCCTTACCATGTGCTTCCCACCCGGTACCAGAAGGCTACCAACATCCTTCAGGTGGTGAAATTCAACTCCCTTGACGTCACTCCAGTTTCAGCCTCCACGCTCTGTTAGCACTGCTGACCGCTGTGGAACACCCCCAATGCAAACTCCTCCTAGCTTCTATGATTACTTCTGTATGCTAAATTACACAGAATCCTCTTTCTGTGTCTTTTGCCTCATCTTTTACTTCCTTCCCTGACTTCTCCTCATTTCATCACCTACAGACAGTCACACCTAAGGGTGTATCCTAGCCTTCTCACTGGGTACCACCTTCCTCAAGTAATCTTCTCCATTCTCAAAACTTCAGTGACCACTTTACCTGAGATGATCGCCCAAATCTCTATTTCTTGTCCTTGTTACTCTCTGGGCCTCAGATCTGATTCGCAGGGGCTTCCTCAACCTCTCCACCACCTGGATACTTATTATTACCTCAAACTCAACACAGCAATCCTGAATTCATCATCTTTCCATTCTTGCCAAACCAACCCACCCTCCTGCCCTATCCCTATTAATGTCCCCAGACACCCAAGCTTAAAACCCCAGGATCACCTTTGATTCCTTCCTTTCCTTTATCTACTGACCTCCAGTCAATTGCCTCGTCCTAGACACTTTGTCTCTATGTGTCTCTCATCTCTCTTTTCATCTTGCCAATCTGTTATACATGACCTCAGTCTTGTTGTTTGTTTTTGTTCACTTCTTTTGTTTGGGGTTTTCATTTTTTAACTGCTCCACACTGGGATTCTAAAGTCAACTTGACTATTGAATATTCCCCAAACACACTCCCCTTTGCCTTGGGCCATGCTGTGCCCTCTGCTGTGTATGCCTTTCCATCATCTCCATGGGTCGTTATCCTGTCCACTGCGGGGTACATTTCAAACAGAAAAGTCTTATGAAGACTTTACCTGATTTCCCCAACCAACACTGGAATATTTTCCTTTGAAATTCATAGTTCTTTTGGTTGTCGTCGTTTTTGCCACATCTCTCTTCTGACATCATATGCTGCTTACAAGAGAGTGCATTTCTCATGCCATCCTCTACCAGCCTGCAGGCTTTTTGAAGGCAGAAGTTGTATTTTATTTATCTCTATTTTCCCTGTAGAAGCTTTGCATATACTCAGATTTCAGTATGTGTGTATGTTTATATATATATGTGTGTTTATTCTTCCCTCATCTTGTTCTAAATAAGATTTGTAGTCACTCAATAAATATTTGTTGAGATAACTAACAAAGCCTGTTGCTTTAACCCTAACCATCTCCAATTCCTTACTCTTACCTACAATAAGACTCATTCTTTAATGCTGCTAAATACTTATGCAGTCTAATATTTCAAATCAAATTAACCTATAAGCAGTTTTAGCTCCCAGCCTTTTTCCCCTACTTCTCCTTTCTGAACCATCTGTACAGGAGTTCTCAGCCTCAGCACTCTTGACACTTCGGACCAGATAATTCTTGTTGTGGGGTGTGGGTATCTGTCCTATGCATTGTAGGACGTTTAGCAGCATCTCCAGCCACAACCCACTAGATGCAGTAGTATGCCCAGTGTGATGATCAGACACGACCCTAGACATTGCCAAATATACCTTGGAGGATGCAAGAGGTAGCGAGAGGAGGGAGCTGCCTGTGGCTGAGAAGAATCTCAACCAGCACTATGATACAGACATATAATGAAAGTTACAAACGTAAGGTACTTGTATAATTTTAAATATCCCAGAAGCTACATTAAAAAAATAAAGAGAAACAGATTAAGTTAGTTTTAGTATTATATTTTATTTTACCCAACATATTCAAAATATTACCATTTAAACATGTAATCAATTTTTTTTAATTATTAATGAAATATTTGATGTTCTTTTTTCTTACTAGTCTTCGAAATCCAGCACATATTAGTTAAGACTAGTCACATTTCAATTACTTGGTAGCCGTCTGTGGCTAGTAGCCACCGTGTTGGACAGCTCAGACCTGGACAGTTTTCCCTAGGCTGAGAACTCATTTTTTTCAAGAAGAATAAAGAAACCTTTTCTTTTCTTGCCTCCTAATTATTCATAGCTATAATCAAATATAGCAAGTTTCAGGATCAGAAAATTTTAAAGGAGATGGATGATAGGGGATCTGAGATAGCAAGTAGATGTGGTAAAAGATAAGGAAAATCAAGAAATGTCTGTAAGAGAATGCCGTTCCTCCAGTGGCTCAGTGCATTTCACTAGCAGGTCATGTAGAGATGTCAGTTTTTATCTGCGTTCCACACCCAAAATCCCCAGCCCAGGAATAATACTCTATTATTTTCAAACACGTATCTCAGTACTCTACAGAAGATGGTCTCACACCGTTTATGAAAAACTGTTCATTAAGTACTGACCTCTCTCAAGTTCCCCCTGGGTCATGCATGTGTTACAGAGGTTTGGGATAGAAACTTAATCCAAATCTTCACATTCTAAACCCTTTAATCTACAAATGAAGAAACCAGAGTCTAGTCAGGACCAGAAACCAGCCTGAGACCTTAGCGCTCATTACTGGCAGCATCCAGGTCCAGAGCCATGGTTCCAAGCCCTCTCCCCACCCCTTCCTAGCTGTGCCGTTTTCAATGAACAACTTCACTCACCTACTGGACCCTCGGTTTCTTCATACGGACAACAGAAACAATGTTATCTCCTTTGCTTCTGTGAGAATTACCTCAAATAAATTAATACATTTGAAAATATCAGGCTCAGTGGTCCTGTGATCCTAAATGTTTGTTGAATCTGAAAAGGCAGCACATAAGAGAATCAGAAGGTAAGAAGCAACTTGGAGATTTGTTTTAACCCATTCTTTCCCCCTCAGGAGTATTATAGCTAATCTATCAAGGCCGATGAAACTATAAATTTTTATGTAAAAGCTTTAAAGGAAGGATGGTAAGACCTCTCTCAACAGTACATTCCAATAAAGGACAACTCTTATAATCTAAGACACAGAGAACGGACATATGGACTCGGGGGTGGGGGGAATGAACTGGGAGACTGAGATTGATGTTATGTGCACTACCATGTGTAAAACTGATAGCTAGTGGGAACCTGCTGTGTAGCGCAGGAAGCTCAGCTCCATGCTCTGTAGTGACCTCGATGGGTGGGATGCAGGGGGGGAGGGTCCAAGAGGGAGGGGATACATGTATACATATAGCTGATTCACTTCGTTGTACGGCAGAAACTACCACAACATTGTAAAGCAACTACACCTGCCCCCCACCAAAAAAAAAAGTTTTCCCAAAGGTCTACATTTTTCCGTGGATGTTTCAGGAACAAAAAAAGAGCTTAATTATTAGCTTCAATCCACGTGGGCAAACGCAACCTGCCAGAGGACACAGATCAATCCTGGAGGAAGAATTCCCTACTCCCCTTAGGATCACAGCCTGCCTCCTGCACTGAAACTTCCCATGGAAGGAGGATTAACTTGTTTCCTAAATATCCCACTTCACTGGTTTGGCTAGTAGGAAGGCTTACTGTGTGCCAGTAAGATAAAACCAATTTTACCAAATTTTCTCTCTCTTAATAAACGCACCAACGGAATCACTTGTGGAAAATAGAGCCTGCCATTGTTTCCAAGTGATAACAGCATGACTCCTTCAAATATCGAAAAAGCATGATTAAGTTATTCCTAGCCTTCTTTCCTCAGAAATTTTAGATATTAACTTTCTGGGTTCTGTAGAATGGTCAGGCACTTTAATAACACCTTGTACCAATATTCTGTTGTCTTCCGGCCCAGTGTGAATTTAGTCGCAGGCTTCCTCTGGATAAAATGAAAGAAAACCATTTTTTTCCTCCACGCAGTTCCATAAAGCTCCGGTTTCATGCAGGCTTTTTCATCTCCCGACATCTCTTTGAATTAGATCCTTCCTGCCTAAGCCTCCCCTCGGTAGGGTGTTCATGGCGCGGTTTGGAATTCAGGCCCTGGAGTCAGGGAACAAAGTCTGAATCTGCCTGTCCTACAGGACACAATGGAACAGCCAGCTGTTTGCTTAGACATTTTTCTGAGTCGTACGTTATCGGGCTATTAATAGTTTTAATGTTGTAATTAGATGTGCAAATGTACCCTGAGGTAAGTTTGGATGGGAACATCATACAAATCAGAATTGACAATGATGAACACAGCTGCACTGCTGCCAGTGATGAGGCATTTAAATAAGTGCTCGCGGTGTATTTGCTGGAAAATGGGATCCTGTGGAGTGGAGAGGTTAGCAAGGACGTGAGGCTGCCAAGGGGACATCAAAAATATCAGGAAAACAGGAGAGAGGGAATAAATTGGATTCCACTTGGAAGCTGGAAACTCTCTCTCCTAACCACCCTATGGAAAATAGCTCACTTCTCCCTGACATGTTATATATACAAACAGATCTTTTTTTAACATGTGTGCATTGTGCCTCCCTTCCCAATAGAACATAAGTTGTAAGGGAGCAGGGACAACGCTATATCCTCAACACTAGAACACTGCCCAAGTCCTCCACATACTAGGTTTTCAAAACATATTTGCTAACGAAATAAATGGATAAAAATAAATGTATTACAATATATATTGAAGAGAGTTGGTGTAAATATGACTTCTCTCTGTTTTTGTTTGTTTGTTTGTTTGTTTTTTGTTTTGTGGTACGCGGGCCTCTCACTGCTGTGGCCTCTCCCGTTGCAGAGCACAGGCTCCGGACGCGCAGGCTCAGCGGCCATGGCTCACGGGCCCAGCCACTCCGCGGCATGTGGGATCTTCCCGGACCGGGGCATGAACCCGTGTCCCCTGCATCGGCAGGTGAACGCTCAACCACTGCGCCACCAGGGAAGCCCCAATATGGCTTCTCTCCAACTAAAATTTTCATAAAAATCATTCAGCATTTACAGCTGGATGACATCAAGTTCAACCCCATCTTTTCACCACCAGAACTGGAAGCTTGAGCTGGTTAAGTGACTGGTACAAAGTCTTATAATTAATTAGCCTGGACACAGAGGAAAAACTTAGAAGCCAACTTTGCACTACATTATATTTTTTTGCTTCTGTCAAGAGTCACTAACACAAGAATAGATTAGCGTCCCCTCCTACTTGCCTAATGTTCTACTCAATGAGTATAGTCACAGTAACAGAGAATAAAGATGGCAGCACTTTTGTACCTACGCAGCACTCTCAGCTGTAATAGCTTCGTAATTAAACCTCTTTCACAAATTGCTGGCCTCCAAAATCCTCCCTTCTTCTTGTAGCTGCAAATTACTAAACCTTCCAATCCAATGCTTCTAAGACCCTTTCTACTTAGAAGCTCTGAAACTTAGAAACTTTGACTGCTCTCCACAAGTTGTCCAAGTTGTCTCCCGATCACCTCCTGCCCCTATTCTCCTTCCAAATTTCACAAAAATATGAATCCAAAGACATAAACACACTAAATAAACATTATCCCTATTTCTGGAGGCATGAAAACCCCACAGAGTCTACAACAAGTGTGTAAACCGGGATGGCTTGGGGGCTATGAGCACATGGTTAAACACTGTACCAATGTTGTATGAATAAGAATATAATATTCTAACGCTGATGCTATACCAACATAATGTAAACTTCCTTTGGAGATTCAGAAGTCAATTCTTGCAGTGCCTGAATGGCATTATTCTGTACATCGATTTTCCCTATACATTGCTGTAGAAAGAAAATATGATTATTTAAGCTCTTGGATTCCAAATAAGTGGAACTTTATAGCATTGTGACAAAGAGGAATTACAATGTTCTTCATATGAAGCAAAAGCAGGCATAAAGAAAATGAGCTATATTTCAAGCAAAAGAGTTAAATTCGATATTTATCATTTCCTTACGTGTGAAAGACTAAATCTAGGTCCTAAACCATTGAAGTAGGATTGCATTTAGCATGGGTAATGACCAGAAAAGTTTACTCACCCTTTTGTCCTTAAGCAAATGTTAAGGTTATGAATTTTATTTCATTTTATATTTCAGTCTATCAGTAGGACATTAACCTAGACTGTAGAAAGTTTCATCTGATTGCTAAATATTAGGTCAACTACAACTCCACACAGGTTTTTCTTTAAGTAAGTTTTCAACAGGGGGGTTTAGTATGACTAAAGCTACTTTAAGCTACACAGTAAACTAAATATACTGAAATTGACAAAAGCTATTTATCAACTTTAAATATTCAAGTTGATGACAAACATATACTCATCAATACAATTCGCACTGGCCATCTGACATCTGTAACTGTTGTCTGACCACCCAGTACTAATCCAGCTAATGAAGGACTAACCAATGACTTTTTAAGAGCTTTCTTCACTGTTATTAAAAGAAGAAGGACTTCCAAGGAGACTCACTACATAAGGCTAACGATGGAGAAAGGGAAGAAACTGAGCAGAGGCACTGAGAAAAACAGAAATAAGGACATGAGGAGAGGATGCTAAAAGTTTCCCAGCCCATTCTGGTGACCCAGGCTCCATCCCCACCATCATATTCATGAGACATCTCTAAATCCTTTTAATAAATTCTCTCTCTTTTCAATTTAATTCCAATCGGTGTCTGTGGCTTGGAATAAACATCTTTAACTATTAAAAGAGTAGAACTCTATCCTTAGAGTTTCACAATGCACATTAATATAAAAGCATCAGGAAACTCTCATAGTATGTTTGAAACTAAGTGCACCAGTAGAGCTTTTTTTCACATCTACTAACAGCCTTTGAGCTACTGCTCCACAGAGCCTATTCTGAAAAACAATGATGTATACGTTAGTATAAACGTATACAATGTGTTTTCTCAACCAAGGCATTTCAAATTTAGCTTCAGAATATGGTGGTGAGGGGGAAGAGTGGAGGAAAAAGTCCCAGAAATACCCATCACACAAGCATCTGCCCATTCCTTCTTAGCAAAGGCTGATTCTATACAAATCAGCGGGGCATTTTTCCCCTCGGAATTAGTTTGATGGCCACGAATACCCATTTTACTTTAAATGATCCACTATTGACTAAGAATATGATCAATCAATGCCTTAATGTAGCAAAACTATATGCACTCACTACAAATTCAAACTCCACACAGATCCTGAAGTCCTAGGCAAGGCCTTGATATGCTCCACAGCAATATGACCAAACTCATCCCCAAATCTCTATACACACGTAACAAGAAAAAGCCACAAACCACAGACACATACATACACTCTTAGCACATTCCCGAAACTTTTTTTTTTTTTTTTTTTTGCGGTACGCGGGCCTCTCACTGTTGCGGCCTCTCCCGTTGCGGAGCACAGGCTCTGGACGCACAGGCCCAGCGGCCATGGCTCACGGGCCCAGCCTCTCCACGGCATGTGGGATCTTCCCGGACCGGGGCACGAACCCGCGTCCCCTGCATCGGCAGGGGGACTCTCAACCACTGCGCCACCAGGGAAGCCCCCGAAACATTTTTAAAATGAAAAATAGAGGTCTCGAAAACTTAAAGTTATAAACAACCTTACTGAAAATCAAGAGTTAGACAAGATTTATGTTTGGGTCAGGTAGAATGTTACATTTTTAACTGTTTGGCAATTCCCCAAAGCACAACTGGTAAATACACCATTCGAATTCAATTACTGCTTAAATACCAGGCTTATTCTCACATGTTTAGATAAAAGAAAACAGGTCCTGGGTCTTTTTTACATGCCACATTCTACCAGACATGGGCACAAAGAAAGAAATTCTAAATAGTGACTCTTCCATTATGAGAATATCAAATGAAAACAAATTTGTTTCATGCAGGATAAAAGGCAGTCAGGCTAGCTGCACAGGCAGTACGAATCTGAGTTTTAACACTGGAAATGAATTCAGCACAGCTGGGCTCTCTAACTCTAAACTACAGCCAACATGGGTGCTAGTCAAAAGTCAATTAAGGCTGACAGCTCCATTTCCAAAAAAGCACTGCAACACTGGGTCTGTACCAATAGGAGGCATTCAAAAGAGTCTCATAATAATGATTATCGTTTCATAAAGATATCTATATCCAGAACCTAAGAGTGTGAAACATTATGGAGAAATCTCTTTCTAGATAAATGAAGGCTAAGCATTAAAACATTTTACTGATTTTCCAGGGGATGCTTCTAGAATGTACTGTATACTTCTAGGCCTTTTTTTTTTTAACTTTTTTTTTTCGGGGGGGGGGCCTTCTTAATTAAGTGCTCAAAATCTGATTTGAACTCCTGGCAACTTATTATGAATGACAATTACTATATGGTGTCAAATGGTCTTTGGTGCGAAAGGGTGTTTTAATATGTGCATGGCCCCTGCTTGTGGTATGTTTTAGGTTTATGTTTGCTTTTATTAAGCTTTTCCCTTCCACCCAGTTTAGTCAACCAGCTATTATTTCTTACTTCTCTCCAGCTGTCTGCCCACTGCAAGGTTTCTCCTCCCTCCCCACTTTCTAACTGACAGCCTCTCACACTGCCCTAACCTTAGAAACCAGTGTTTCCAGTAAGAGCAAACAGGCTGACTCAAGGCCTGGGTTACCATCCATGATTTTTATGGCATCTGTGGGCCTTTTTCACATACTCTCTGGTTATTAGCCAAGTTCCAGATAATTGCAGGGTAATTACTGCCCATGTAGATTCCATCCCACACCCCATCCTTCTCCAGCAAGTAATGCATGAACTCCAATAGTAATCGCCAGCCCCTACGACAGCAAGTTGAAATAGTCTTTGATTCCATGTAACTAGAGAAAGCCTCTGCCTCAACCTCAGACACAAAATACGCCATTTTTAAATTATACTTCTTAGTCTGTCAGTAACACTTTCAAGGGATCTTTTTGAGCCCTGCCCTAGGATCCTTCTCATAAAGATATAAATCCCTATTTTGATCACAATCTCAGGAAGTGAATAAACTATTTGCTCCCACAAATAGTGCTTTGGAACTCATTTTAGGTGTCCCTTCACAGGACCCCAACAGTTACTACCCATCTGTTCTTTTCATGTTTAAGGAGAGAGGTAAGAAACACGAATTCCACATTCCACATTGGTGGGAATGTAAATTGGTACAGCCACTGTGGAGAACAGTATGGAGGTTCCTTAAAAAACTAAAAATAGAACTACCATATGATCCTGCAATCCCACTCCTGGGTATGTATCTGGAGAAAAACATGATCCGAAAGGATACATGCACCCCTATGTTCATTGCAGCATTGTTTACAATAGCTAAGACATGGAAGCAACCTAAATGTCCAACGACAGATGAATGGATAAAGAAGATATGGTACATATATACAATGGAATATTACTCAGCCATGAAAAAGAATGAAATAATGCCATTTGCAGCAACATGGATGGACCTAGAGATTGTCATACTGAGTGAAGTAAGTCAGACACAGAAAGAGAAATACTGTATGGCATGGCTTATATGTGGAATCTAAAAAAATGACACAAATGAACTTATTTACAAAACAGAAACAGACCCACAGACTTAGAGAATGAAATTATTCATCCCTTACCGGCGCAGGGGGGACGGGTAGTGGGGAGGGATAGTTACGGAGTTTGAGATTGATATGTACACACTGCTATATTTAAAAGAGAGAACCAACAAGGACCTACTGAATAGCACAGGGAACTCTGCTCAATATTATGTAACAACGTAGATGGGAAAAGAATTTGAAGAAGAATAGACACACGTATAACCATCACTTTGCTGTACACCTGCAACTAACACAATATTGTTAATCAACTATATTCCAATATAAAATTAAAAGTTTTAAAAAATTTAAAAAAAGAAACATGAATTCCAGCTCAACCACTTACTGTCTGTGTACCTTTGAGCAGGTAAATTATCCACTTCATCCCTAAGGTATCTTCCACTTTGGAATTAAGATGCCCAACAATGGAGTTAATAAGAGACTTGAATGAGATAATGCTCAGAAAGAACTGGCACTCAAAATATGTTCAGTGAAGGTTGGCTACTGTGATGGTTAATTTTATGTGTCAACTTGGCTTGGCCACGTTGCCCAGATATTTGGTCAAACATTCTGGATGTTTCTATGATGATGGTTTTTGGCTGAGAAAACATTGAAATTGGTGGACTTTGAATAAAGCACCTTCCCCTCCATAATGTGCATGGGCTTCATTCAAACAGCTGAAGGCCTTAATAGAACAAAGACTGACCTCCCCCAGCAAGAGGGAATTCTGCCAGCAGACTCCCTCTGGACTCAAACTGCAGCTCTTCCCTGAGCCTCCAGACTGCCAGCCTTCCCCACCAGATTCTGGACGTGCAAAGTCTCCAAAATCATATGACCCAATTCCTTAAAATATATCAATATCTCTTTCTCTCTCCCCCCAAACCCCCACGTCTCCCTCTCCTCTCTGTCATCATACATATATGGAGAACCCCGACTGATACAATTACTATCAGAATTATTTATAATCATCATCACTGTTACACCATTCAACCAAATACACTGGTCATCCTGTAATTTCAACTCCAAAGGAGATAGAAAGGAAGAAAAGCTTAATTACCTCAAACTTCTTCAAATCAAAAAAGGACTGGATAATCCTCAGCAAAACCAGATATTCAAGTAAATGTCCCAAAGTACTTCACCTAGCATCCAAGGATGACTTGGTATAAAGATATCAGTGTGGACCCATTCCTAAGCATTGCAAATACAGTTAAAACCTTTAATATGTCTGTCTCTTTTTTGTAAGAAACTTTAAGGAAGAAAAGCAACGGCAAAAGAAGACTTGCAATTAGTAAATTAATTGATTTATGTGTTTTACTGTTGAATTTATGTTACACTGTAAGCTCCTTCAGAGCATAGCCAATGCCTGCATCTTTCTAGCAAAACCACAGTGATGTTACCAACATGATTATTCATTTATTGCCTACTGATTTGGTAGGCATATGCTTCTGTGATCTGGGCTTTGCTCATAAAACTATCATAAAATGAAACCCCTTTTTCTATGAAAGGTAATAAAATAAATCAGCTTCATGTCTTTGAAGTATGGAATTTTTCACAATCTCTTTCCATATTTTTGTTTAGCAGAGGGTCAAAGGATATCTCAAAACCCTGTAATTTCATTCCATTTCAATTCACAGGATATAAATGTCTTTATTTCTCTGTCAGGCATTTTATTGATATTTCTTTCGTTGTCTCATGTCTCATGGATTGTGTGTCCTAACTTTCCAGTCTCCTACCTAGCATTTGGCTTTAAATGTCTTTATTTCTTTAATTATCAGAAACATAAATCTATGAGAGGGCCAGGCTGCAAATGGTCGGGAGGCCAGGAATGAGGACAATTCAGTGGTGAGAACAATTAGGGTGGCACCAGATTGTAAGACTAAAGTTTTGATGGGCAGGGGGTGTATCATGACTGTGAGTTGCAAGAATCTGAGTGAAGTCAGAGCAAGGGAACTGGGACAGAGCGAAGCACAAAGGGTTAAACTCTTAAGTATGAGTGAGAAGGAAAGGGTCAGTGTCCAGAGGAACGATCTGGACAGGAACAGAACACATCTTTCAGGCAAGTTGCAAGGTAACAGGCAGAGAAGAGCCTCCCGTGGGACAAATGGACTTGTCCACATGACAGCCCAATTTGGAATGACAAAGGATCCCAGGGCAGGGCCATCTGCCCACTGTCTTGGTTTTAAATGGCCTCACTAGTGTGGGGAGATAAAGGCTAGCAGGTGTGTGCTGTTCCCTGACAGAGGCCAAGGATGGCTCTGCAGGTGCCGGGGACTGCAGCCGAGAGGACGGTCCTCTGGGAGCCCTTGCAGGTCTATTGCCATCGTTGGAACTGATACAGCATAGACTCTTCCTTTGGTTTTCAGTCTCTTAAGAGCCATGGATTAAATATTCATTTTTATTACATTATCTCCTGGAGCCTGCTGATGGAAGGAACGGATAAACAGTGGAAAAAAGTCCTAAAGTCAGCTAGGAAAACTTGGGAAGATCTGAAAATCTTTTCACTTTCACTAAAACTGTAAGTGTCCAGTTCCCAAATATCTTCTTTGTTCTCAGAGGACAAGAGAGGGTGATCCTAAATTCTCAGTCAAAAGCAAAATATATCAGCCCCTCTTAAAAGAGATACAATGAAAAGTATGGAGGCATAATGTTAGAGGGTTTTGGTTTTTTTTCGCTTGTTTACTCGAAGATCAAAAAAGAAGGCCTATCCCAGAGCAAAGGAACGAAGCAGAGGACATGTGGCTTCTAGCCACCCGCTTTTATGTAACCACCACCGTCACAGTCAGGGTAATCCCTTCTCCCAACAACCAAGAATCACGGTGCGCCCTCCCTACGCAGTACCGTTTAAGGCCAAACAAAAACTCCATAATCCGGAAAAGAGTTTATAAATTCACTAACACATTGCTGTGAGGCTGGACGTATTATTTAGTCATGCCTGCGACATTTGCATTTGTAGAAGGTAACAAAACTTGAAGTTTAAAAACAGGGAGAATCTAATGTGGAATTTCAAACAGCCAATAGATAAAGAAACAATCTGGAAGGAATTCAAAGGCATTTCACAGCCACTGAATTGAAACAACTTATTCAGAGCCCACTCCACCCACGAGTAAGACTGACCCTGAGAGCACCTTTTATAATAGAGTCATGAGTTTTAATTAAACACTTGCCTATTAATTCTGAATATTCAACTCTAAAAGAACTAGAAAAACACACTAATGCTTAGACAAAAGCTTATGATGCTTCCAATTTCTCCCCAGAGCTATTTCCATCAGTTTGTTCCTAGGGCAAGTAGCTTGTAAGGGGGGTGGGTAGTAGGGGCATTTCTTCGACCAGTTAAATATTTTTGCAGAAGGAAACCATGTTACATTCTCCTAAGGGATTTAGTCCAAAGACTTTTTCTCCTAAATTTCACATGTAAATTGCTCCCATCTTGAGAGAACAAGGACTTGTAGATACTAAAGAAGTAAATCAGAAATTAAGCTGCTTGGAGTTACCACTGATTGATCTGGTATTATTAAACATTTCTACCATTTTCTTACTCACATTTATCTTCTATAGAAAACTAAAGTGATTACAGTTTTTCTTTACAGCTTTTTCTAAGTGACTGTACATTTCCCTTCAAAATCTTTGAAATAAAAAGCTCCTGTGAAAACCTAGTACAACTGTGGTCATAATTATTGTAAAATTCCCATTGATTCCCAGGACGTTATGTATCGCAATTGCTCTTTATCTCATTCTTCTGTGTTCAAGCTGACACCAGCTACTTCCAATTCTCCTCTAGTGACTGTCATAATGTTTCTGTTTCAGAATTTAAACAGATTCTAATCTAGAGTCATGTACTATACTAGTCTACATTTCTTTAAAAACCCTCAAAGAATTCTACAACACAATCCATGCCCTGAAGACATTATTTTAAAATGCTTTTTGCATCTACTAATCCAGAAGGAGAGTCTGAGTTGGCCAACACCATAATTTTTACCGAGTACTTCCTATGTACTAAGAGTTTTACATATGTTAGTTCATTTAATCCTCACAACAACCAGATGAGGATGGTATTGTAATTATCTCCATTTCAACCACTAGCAAACTGAGACACAGAGGCATTAAAGACTTGCCTGGGATCATAGAACCAATAAATGGCAAAGCCAGAATTTGAATGGAAGCAGGCCATCTCTAGGGCCTGTGCTGTCAACCCTACCTTAGCTCTGCCCATGGAGAAAAACAGCACAGAGGAGATGGGATTTGATTCACTTTGTTGTATAGCAGAAGCTAACACAACACTGTAAATCAACTCTACTCCAACAAAAATTAATGTAAAAAAAATTTTTTATAAATAAATAATTAGCACCTAAAAATTAAAAATAAATTTTAAAGCTTTTATAAATAATAAAAGCTATTATAAAATTAATTAAATAACATTGTTTAGAAAAAAAATCAAGACATCTACACTGCGAAGAATGGGCCATTTTATTCTCAGATTTTTTTTTTTCCTTTAAGTTAATTAGCAAGCAAAATACTGTTGATCCTGTGTCAGGGTAGTGAGAAGGGGATACGGAAAGGGATGGGGAGGGAGACATAGACAGTGACAGAGGAAGAAAGAGGTCCAACATCAACTTTTGCTGAGTTTTGAGGAAGCAGGAAAGCCCAGATCATGCTACTGCTTAGAGCCCTGTTAGTAAGTTAACAGGAAACACTGTATTACTTGAGAAAAATATTCTTTCTGCTGTGTTACTCTTCCAACCCCACAGCATGTCTGTTACAGGATACAGCTTTCCTGTAAGGGCCATCATGAAGGCTGTGACCTTTTGTTTTAGTTTCCTGAGGGGAAAGGGAGTCCCTTGCCCACAGTCTGGGTCTGGGGAGGCCAAACTCTACAGAGAGGAGAGGGCTGTGGAAGCCAGTGTGAGACCTAATGGAATTCCCAGGTCATTAAGGAATTAGCCTCAAGTTTCAACTTAGGTGCAGCTCCATTAAATAGAAGACTGAGAGGAAGATGCCCATGCTGGCTGTAGGCAGGTCCAGACCACTCTGTTTGGAGGCTGCGCTCGCACATGTGACACTTCACACCGACTGAGAGCTTTGTCCACCATCACCGACACCGGTCAAATGCTGGTGATGACACCAGGGATGCCAGCACCGCCAGCACTGCCACCGTAGCCACCAGACCTGCACCAAGTACAGGGATGACTGGACACACTGGCCAGGCCTGAATAGTGGACTCCTTAGAGGGGAACATGAACCTGAAACACACACGACTAACTTCCCCAATTCCGGGATACACATTTTGGCTGAAGCACACCCCAGCGGTGAGGCTGTCTTTACTCAGCTCTCTGGAGAGAAGAGCACTCCACAGAGAAAAGATGGAGACAGAGGGGCAGCAGCCACTTTATCACCTGACGAATCTGGAAAGAAAGCAACCTGAGCTCTCTTCACTGACCTCTGCTTCCCAACTGAGTTCAGCCTCCAAGTCAAAGCCAACGAGTCTTCACCTCCTGGCCCCCTGGAAGGGGCAGGAACGTGTACAGTATGGTGCTGAGAGCAATGACTGTGGAGACAGAGGACCTCCGTCCTCAGCGCTCCCCTCCATGATGCAATCTCACGTGAAAGGGCAAGTATGCAATCCACCTGGGTTCCCGTCTACCCAAGACTCCTGACACTGCTTCAGTTCTCTAACCAGGCTTTTTGCTCTATGACTAACTCTAACACGACTGAATTTCAGGCTGATTTTAATAATTTTGAGCCCTGAGTTTTCTATTTTATGGTGCATTTACATAGGTCATAATAAATTCTCGTACAACCAAAATACAGAATGTCCTGACCTCTGCTCAACATTTTAAGCCAGTATTGAACTCTTTTATAACTTTAAATTTAAAATATCTTTATTTTTAATTCAAACCCAGTTTTCAAACACAAAGCATAAAAACAATGCCTAAACTTAAGGGACTATCTAAAACATTTCAAAACACAAACCGATTACACAAAATAAATTTATGCATAAGTATAGAACATAATTAAAGTTTATTTAGGATCACAGTAGTGGGATCCTTCACTATAGGAAATAATGCTTGAGTGGAAATTTAAATTCCCTCATCTTATTTTAAAAGAGGAAAAGGAAAAAACGCACCATTATCCTAAACAGCCGTTTTCATAATTTTAATTATATTATTGCACTCTTTATGGCATGCAAAATAAGAAGACTAAAGAATTACTAGGCTGTTAAACTTGCATTTACCTAATCAAATTGACATCGTGTTGGACTTTTTGATCTGTTGAATGTAAGTTTTTATCTATTTGATATACAATTACCATTTACTACAGAAGTGTTTTAACGAAAGCAGCATCTTAAAGGCTTTTAAACATATCAGTAAAACCAAAGATGTTTTAGGAGCTCAATAAAATCATGAATTCTGGTAGCTTTAATTAAATCTATTAAATTCCCATCATAGCTTGGACATAAGTTCCTATTTTCCTATTTAAAGAGAGTATTGCAAACATATAATAAATAACAGCAATTAAGTTTTGTGTTTATTTTTCTAACTTAAAAAGCAATATATTTTTATTGTAGAAAATTTGGGACATAGTGAAAACTATATAGGAAAACAATCCACAATCCAATTGCAAGATAACTGTTAATATTTTCATGCACTTCCTTTTAAGCTTTTTTCTGTTTTGCTGGGTTTTTTTTTTTTTTTACACAATTGAGGTGAATACATTTACAATTTAATATCTTACTTTTTACACCCAACATTTAAGAAGTCTGCATTTCCCATGGTATGGAAATCCTCTTTTTAAAAATCATTTGGAGCAAAGGTTTTGTTCACTGCTGTGTCCTCAGCACTGAAGCAGTGGCTGGATATTTGTAGGATAAATTAATCATCAGATGACTTATCCTATCATTTATTACCCCATGACCACCGTTCTGCACATACAGGCTGTTCTCAATTTTTCACTATTATGGGTAATGCCATGTATCTTTTTGCATAAAGACTTTTCAGGGTTTAGGATTATTTACTTGGGATCAAATTCCAGAAGTTGAATTACTGGGCCAAGTCTCGTATAAACAATTTTAAGACTTCTGATACCAATCATCAGATTGCTTTCTCCAAAGTAGTACCTTTGGAGTATCTATTTCAGCACTCTTTTTGAAAAAGCTTTCCTGCTCTAACAGATAAAAAGTTATCTCGTGGTAGTTTTACTTGTAGGTCTTTAATTACCTATATTGACTATTTCTCCAAATATGTATTAAACATTTGTATTTCCTGTTCTCTGAGCTGTCTAGCCATATCATGTAGCAATTTACTCAGTCACTCTGAATTCCTTGCACCAGTAGCCATATTCTTCTATTCCCTGGGTGTTTCCTCTTTCACCTCCTTTTCGGCAAAAGTTGGTTCTGTTAAATCTCTATATAAACTTCAAAACATTGTCATGTTCACACAGGGACACACACACCCAAATTTGATAAAAAATTTTAAAACATTGTTGCTTTTAACACAATATATATACATTGTAGAAAAATTAGAAAGTATAGGTAAACAAAAAGAAAATAAAAGTCACAGATAAGCACTGTTTACACTTTAGTATGTATCTTCCCAAATTTTGCTCTATGCTATACCATTTTTAAAAGAACATATGTGGGATCATGTGTGCATACTGTTTTGCAATTGTTTTTTTACTTAACTCTATTTCATAAACAGCTTGCCATATCATCAAATGCCCTTCATGGCATTTTTAATGCTAACAGAACACTACGGTAGATAATAGCGTGGACTTTAAAGGCATACAGCTATGAGTTCAAATGTTGCCTCCAAAATCCAAATTAAAAGACTTAGTTTCTTGGGATCCCTGGCGGCACAGTGGTTAAGAATCCGCCTGCCAATGCAGGGGACACAGGTTCGAGTCCTGGGTCAGGAAGATCCCACATGCCGCGGAGCAACTAAGCCCGTGCACCACAACTACTGAGCCTGTGCTCTAGAGCCCGCGAGCCACAACTACTGAGCCCATGTGTCACAACTACTGAGCCAACGTGCCACAACTACTGAAGCCCATGCACCTAGAGCCTGTGCTCCGCAACAAGAGAAGCCACTGCAATGAGAAGCCCACGCACCGCAACGAAAAATAGCCCCCGCTCGCCACAACCAGAGAAAGCCCGCATGCAGCAATGAAGACCCAACGCAGCCAAAAATTTTTTTAAATAAATTTTTTTAAAAAAAGACAGTTTCTTTAAGCCCTTTGCTCATCAGTAAAATGAGGATAACAATACTTATTTTATACTGATTGTTGTTTAAATAAAATAATACAATTTATAAAGCAACTTAACAACATGGTGATAACAGGTGTTTAATAAGCATTTATCAAATTAAGGAAGATTTGATTAAAAGTTATTTTGTTTTAATTTCCATCTCTTTGCTTTTCTTGTATATTTGGATTTGTACTTCTGTGTGCACACACACATGGGACTTGTGCTATGCCACTCTTCACATCTTTTTCATATTTCTTTTTTTTTATAAATTTATTTTATTTATTTTTGGCTGCGTTGGGTCTTCGTTGCTGCGCGCAGGCTTTCTCTAGTTGTGGCGAGCAGGGGCTACTCTTCGTTGCGGTGCCCAGGCTTCTCATTGTGGTGGCTTCCCTTGTTGCAGAGCACGGGATCTAGAGCACAGGCTCAGTAGTTGTGGCACATGGGCTTAGTTGCTCCACAGCATGTGGGATCTTCCCGGACCAGGGCTCAAACCCGTGTCCCCTGCATTGGCAAGCAGATTCTTAACCACTGCTCCACAGGGAAGTCCCAATCTTTCTCATATTTCTACTGGGGTGCTTTTTGTCCTTGTTGCTTTGAATTCATTTATTCATTCACTCATTCATCCAACAATGACTTATTAAAAGCTACTGTGTGCTTATTTTATCAAGGATAGTAAACTTTTATCTTTTATGTTGCAAATGTTCTTTCTAGTTTATAGTTTGCATTTTAATTTTGTTTATGGTAGGTTTTGGTGTACAGAAATATTAAATTTTCATGCACGTATTCTATTTCTTATTTTTTGTAACATGCTCAGAAATTTCTTCTCTACCCTAAGGGGATCCTTTATTATTTGGAGTGAAAAACCCTGTTTTTTAAAAAAAAGTCTGAGGCCTGAAATGAAGAAAAACAAAATAATTGGTTTGATATAGAACCACCTTTATAAAATATGTTTTGCACTCTAATTTGTTTTTCAAGAGCAGGCCTAGCGTATTCATTATTTGTGTTTCCGGCAACTAGCACAGCATATGACACATAGTAGGTTCTCGACAAATGCTGACTTTCCTCAGAGAGAATAGAGCAGTCAGAAAAGGCAAACTCAGTAACCAAACATCAGAATTGAGAGGAAAGATCTTAATTAGGCTGACACTACAACACTACAGAGAAAACATCAAGAAAGTTCAAAATCAAACATTCTACAGCACTGTCGTTCTTCTGTTGTTGAGATAACACCTGCTCTTAACATTTTCTCAAGCCCCAAATAGCACTACTAGTCTATGGGGCAACATTTCTCTAAGTGTGCTCTGAACTACATTACCCTTCAAGATGCTCCAACAGCAAGAATCCTATGATCAAATAAATTTGGCAACCACTTCACATTGCTTTACCCCTTCTCGTCAACTCACCCGCATACCAGAGGCACAATGAACTTCTGCATAAATAAACCTCTGAGAAACTCTGCAGGTACTCATTTTCAAAGGAGACAGAGAAGAAACTGAGTTCAGAGTTTATCTGGGGTACCCAGACAGAAAGGAGGGAACCAGGGAAATGATGGGTCCTAGCAAAAACTAAAATCAGTATTCTGGGATTCAGGAAGATCCTGGACAAAGCACATACTTAGGACACAGAAAAAGACCAACGACTGGAGGAGACACAGACCAGGCAGGAGGCATTCAAGGATGTCGGCAGGACTTAGGTTACATGGTAGACTGGGCAAGAAGCAAGCACCAGCATCCTGGAAGATCATGCGGCAGGAACCAGGAACAGGAAGCAGGGACCCAGGCGTGGCTGAAGATGGAACAGAGAGATGTGGCAGCCACATCACCCCAACCAAGAGCTGGGCTGGACTACAACATGCAGTGGGATCCCTATGGCTACCAATCATTTGCTTCCGAGCCAGGCTAATTATTCAACACTCATTTACTAGGGGCAGGGCAATGCACTCTGTGCAGGGATTTTTTAAAATTTTCCACTTGACGATCTGTCCACTACGGTAAAAGGCGTTATGTGTGAGAGCTTGGATTATAACCAGCCCCGTGTTCCTGATTTATTGCAGTGATGCGTAGCATGCATTTAGACTGGTACCCTGGCAGTACGTTCTTTAAATCTACTGTGATGGGACAGAGTACCAAGTGGAAAGGGCCATCAGCGCTGACGTCAACAACAAATCAAGTTCTCCCAGGCAGGGTTCCCCTGGGAGGCTCAGAACCGGGTTAGACAGTGAACAGAGTGGGGTCAAAGAGGTAACATCTAGGCATCAGTGGAATGAGAAGCCAGGCAGCTCCTCTGGCTGTAAATAATGCAGGGTTCCAGGGGCAGAAGGGATCTGGGCTGGCAAAAGAATCCTCTCTGGATCCCAGGTTAGCTTGGTCACAACCCTGTCAGAGTGGCTCTGCTGTTTTTGCTCTGTATTGCTTTGCATTTGCCTGTAAGCATTTAACTGTAGTGTTGACACAAAATCTTCATAAATCATCACGTCTTTGCAGGTTTTCTACACTGAAGGATAATAGTTTACTTGGTGTGTTTAGTTTATTGTCTTGGTTTAACATATCTTGAAAGCCTTGCAGTGAACAAAGCTATTCTTCAAATGCAGCCACTGACAGGAAAAGGACTGGAAATTCTGATTCTCGAGCTTGATGTCAAACCGAACCACATGTCAGCAGTGAAATAAATGGAGGCATATGGTTTTAAAATCAGTCCTTTTATCCTGAAACAACGAGTTTCAGGCCCTTAAGTCTGATGCAAATTAGCCTAGATGAATTTCTAGGTTATGTTCATAATCACTTTTTCAAGTACTTTTAACCAGTTGTTACTATTACCAAATATTTATATTAGCGGCAGAAATTTGTGAATGACCCCCCTTACTCCTCACAGGATACAGCGATCTCCAAACATCCTGGCACCCACCTTGAAAAACAATCCTCAGGTAACTGCATCACCCACAATTACACAAAAACCTGGACTTATCTTGATATCATCTTGTAATTAGCATACTCCTCTAGATTTTACTGACAGGTACCTTTAGAGCTACTCTTAAAAGCTACTACAAACCTGCAGAGTACGTGTTGTTATGTTCTTTTTACAAAGGAAACAAAGGAGAAGCCAAATAATTTGTCGAAGGCCGAAGAGCCAGTTAGGGTAGGAGTTAGTATTCAAATTCCATTCTGACCCTACAAGCCGAAATCTCTCAATTATCTTGCAGTATAGTCAAGTTGCCTAAATTGTTTTCCCATAATAGAAAGTAAACTTTTGATCACTGAATATCTTTCCTCATCCACTGCATACATCCCAAATCTAGATGACATGACAAGGAACCCAGGAGGGGCCTTCGATTCATTTGGGAGTCTTCCTTAAGTTAAACAGTCTACAGGAGGTGAAGGGGTTTAGATCAATCAATCAACAAGTGATTACTGAACGCCTCAGACTTTTTTGTGCCAGGCATGACAAAAAAAACATAGGGAAGTAATAGAATTGATCATTATTCTGATAGCCTAATGTTGGGGGATGAGGGGGGAAACCGAGCAAATACCTTGGGAACTTAGAAAGAGATAAAGTAGGGATCTTGTGAGAATAAAGAATCACTGATACACAAGCAAATGACAGTTCACATGTAATAGGAGCCTAGGAAAATTAGTTGTTAAAAAGGTGCTTTGTGGGGAGGAACAATTGCATTAAATCGGTTTCCTTAATCTAGGTATGATTCATGGTTATGCTGAAATTTGAGGTTATGTACCATGCAATCAACCATATCTAAAGAAAAAATATTGTACTAGTTAAGAGTGCATGTACATATGAAACACTGCCTTAGAACCAAGAACGAGGCTATACAGGGACTTCCCTAATGGTGCGGTGGTTAAGAGTCTGTACTTCCACTGCAGGAGGCATGGGTTCAATCCCTGGTCAGGGAACTAAGACCCTGCATGCTGCGCGGTACGGCCAAAAAAAAAAAAAAAAAGAATGATGCTATATAATAACATTATAAATGTTTTCCTAAGAGTACATATAAACATTCCCTAATAGGTCTGCCATGTAACTATTCAGCCCTTTGGTTTCAGTAATAAGAAAGGAAATTAAGTACTGCTTCCTGTATTTCATATCAAGAAAAAAACAAATGACATAATAAATTATTCAGTTAAAGGCCTTTTTTATTTCACTCCATTAGAGTATAATGAATTGGCTTAGAAAAATTAGGGTAAAATATACTAATCTTCATTTTACTGGCATGTTATTACACACTTGGTAAAACCAACTGGACTCATCTAGGGCCAGAAGGAGGCTGTTAGAAAGATACTGCTTTCAGTTCTCTTCTAAGAATCAACAATGAAAAAAAAAATATAAAGAAATATGTAAACTATTCAGGTTTGCTTTTTAAAAACACCTTGTCCTTGGTACAGCTTCTTCAAATGCCACATATAACAAGAACAAAAATGATTTTTTCACTTAAAGCAACTGCATGATGTAATCCAATCATGTGTCCTGGTACCAGGTAGTAATATACTCTACTCTTGACTTGTACATAGTTTTTGCCTCTAGAGAGAGGGGAGCAGATAGGCTTATTTCTTTCTTACCATGATTTTTCATAATGCAAACTCATTTTGTCTCATTTATTCATTCATTTCACAAATATTAAATATCTACACAGTGCCTTGCACCATGGTAGGCGGCGTGGACATAAATAAGGCCACGACACAGCTGCTGACACAACAATCATATCTCAGAACATCAAGAAAAAGATTTTCACTGTAAAACACTCCTCGGTCATTTTTCTGCTTTACAACACCAACTGTATCATCAACAGAGGTATATTCTAGCAGAAAATATTTATAGTTTTAAGACATCAAAGAGCACTTTTCAAGGGGCAGTCCACAGATTGCCAGTACTGGAAGGGAAACTCTCTACTCATCTTCCTCCTTTCTTCTTCAACCCCAAAGGGGAGACCAGGAACAATACGGGAGTAGTACTAAAATTGCTCCTGTTTCCTCTTCCCCTGGAATCAAGATGGCGTAAAGCTCAAACGCAAACCCTGAAAGCAAATCGTAAACAGGAACATAACTACTCCGTCATCTGAAAACCATTTCTCTTGCTTTCTTAGTACCACTGCCTTGGCCCCTCAATTCACTCAACAGAGATTTACTGAGCGCCTACGGCAAGCCCAATACTTCTGTGTGCTGGGGATGGAGCAGTTAACAAAACAGATAAAATCCCTGCCCTCATGGAGCTTCCATTAACAAAAAGCAATAGGCTATACAACATACGCATAAAAAAGTAAAAGAAATAGCACGTCCTAGGGTGCCATGGGAAAAACGAAAGCAAGGAAGAGAGAGGAGGGGTGTTGGGGAGGTTACTATTTCAAGTACAGCTGGGAAGGGAGGCCTCACTAAGGAAGTGACATTTACACCAAGCCTTGAAGAAGGTGAGAGAGGGCGTCACACAGGCAAAGGGGGGGGGGGGCGAAGAAAGACCCTGAGACAGAAGCCAACTGGGTGTTTCTAAGGCCAGGGTGCCTACGGTAGACACAACGGGAAGCCACTAAAGTGTTTTGAGCAGACCTCAGATATTTTAAAAGGATCACTATGCCTGTTCCGCGTAAAATATTTGTCAGAACAGAAGACAAGGGGACAAACAGAAAACCCAGCTTGGAGGAGAATGCAATAAGCCACATAAATATAGATGACAGTGGCTTGAACTGCGTTGGATGTGGCAGAGGTAGATGACAATGGTCAGATTCGAGATATATAATATTTTGAAGGTAGAGTCAACGGGATTTTCTGACAGACTGGATGTGCAGTGTGAGAGAAACAGAGGGTCCCAGGAAGATACCAAGGGCTCTGACATGAACAAGCGGTAAGATGGATGTGCCATTTACAACGACGGGGAACACTAGAGAGGAGCAGGTTTGAGGGAGCGAACGAGGAGCTTGAGTTTGGATATGTTCGGTAAGCTGCTTGCCTGTTCGACCTTCAAATGAAGATGCTGGAAGTCCTGTGAACAGGGAAGCCTAGAGTTCAGGAAAAGGACCAAGCTGGAGACACAAATTTCGAAAGCATCATGTATTGATGACCAGATGACAGCACAAAAGAAGAGGAAGCACAAAGACCAAACCCTGGTGCACTCCAATATTTAGATATCAGGGACCTAAGGAATAAGCCAAAAGAGACCAAGTAGGAATGAGAAGGGAAGGAGGACAGTGTGACAGTCTAGAGGCCAAGTGAATAAAGGCTTCCAGGGGGGGAGTAGTTAATTATCTCAAATGCTTCTGATGGGTCAGGTAATACGGGACTGAGAATTAGCTAGCAGGCTTAACAATATGGAGGTCACTGGTCACCTTGGTAGAAGGAGACATAATAGGGCACAAACACTGGATTGGACTAGGTTCAAGAGAGAATAAGTGGAGAACTATTCAATATTAAAGAGTGAATACAGACAAATTTCTCAAGGGATTTTGCTTTTAAGAGAAGCAGAAAAGTGGAGTGGTAACTGGACAGAGTAAGCGTCAAGAGAGGGTTGTTTTTTAAAGTGGCTGAAATAACATCATGGTTGAATGGCAATAATTCAGTAGAGAGGGAAACTAATGATGCCGGAGAGACAGAGAATATGCTGGAGCCGCGTCCTGGAGGGGGCACAAGGGCATGGGATCTGATGCACAAGTGGAAGGCTGACACTGAATAAAAGCACACAGTTCAACTGTAGTAGCAGGAGTGAAGACAGAATATACGGGCACAGATGCAAACAGAAGTTCTCTTCTAATGGCTTCTACTTCCTAAGTGAAATAGGAAGCAAAGTCTTTAACAAAGGGTGAGAATGGAAGCAGAGGCAGTGAAGATCTGAGGAGAGAGGAGAGAGCAGGAGTATGGGTCAGCTAGGAGAGCAGAGGCATGAATGAAGACCAAGCAAATGTAGCTTGGTAACCCAGCGGCACTAAAAGTGCGCTTGAGAGTGGCAATCTTGAAATTAAAGTGAAACCAGTCAGCTTGGCTCAGTGTTTTTCTCCAACCATATTAAACGGCAGAGGCAAAAATCAGGGTGGTAGAAAGTTGAGTTTAACCAGGTTTTCTAGATGAGACCTACGACATGGAAGAGGGAAGAGGAAATTAAGAGTACACCCAAGAGACTGATCATACAAGATATGAAGGAATTGAGGCTGGAAAGAAGGGAAATGAGGACGTGAGAGGGGTGTGGAATAGTAAAAAGGGGGTGAGATCAATGGGTTTTAGGTCCTCGTGGGATTGAGGATTATTGGAGTCAGGATCACAGAGACTGAGTTAGAAAGATAGGTGCTGACTGGAGAGCAAGACACGCGAAGATGAGCCAGAGGGGAGCAGTCACTGGCAGTGACAAGGTTGAGGGCAGCAGTTCTCAAACAGGGTGGCTTTACCACATTCCTATAAGTAAGTGGGTGTTCCAAAAAGTTTTTGGTAATGTGGGTGAGGTCTATTCATATTTACCATATTAAAATTAAAACAGAAAATTTGTAAACATAAGGATATACAAGTACACATTTCACTAGCTGCCAGAATGAAGATGTTCATCACACGTCATGTAACCTCTGAAAACTACTGTGCACTCATAAATGCATGAAAGTTCCAATGGCAATTCATGTCTGAGTATCGTTATGGAAATAACAGACCCTCGGAAAGTGTCTTAAGAACACTCACTTTGAGAACTGCTGGTCTAAGGAGTGGCCATGAGGCAGACATAACAACGGAAAGAGAGGAAGATGCAGGGCTGAGAAACGAAGAAACTAGAGGGACAGTTTACGTGAAGACTGAAATCACAAGAATTATGACAGAAGTAGGGCTGGAACAATAGTGAGCCAGGAGTGAAAGTGGTCAAAGACTGCAGGAAGTGACTGCAACAAGGAGAAACCATGGTTTGTGTGGTCTGATGGCACGAGATTCAAAATTCAGGATTTTTAGGAAGGAGAGAAGAACAGTCTGGAAGTAGCAAAGAAGGACAAAGAGGACCTTCTACTCCTCCTCCAAGGGTATGTGAGAGAAAACTGCCACCACTTGAGAGAGCACAGGGGAAGCAATGAGTATGTCACCTTCTGTTCAAAAGGAGCCATTTCCAGACACTTAAAGATGAAATTTATAGGAACATTACCTAAACCATTGATTAATCTTCTGTTCCTGCCCGTTCTGGACTGAATGTTTGTGTCTCCCCCACTCCCAACCCTGCCAAATTCCTATGTTGAAACCCCTGACCCACAGTGTGACTGTATTTGGAGACAGGGCTCCCAAGGAAGCAATTAATGTTAAATGAGGTCGTAAGAGTGGGGCCCTGATCCCACAGGATTAGTGTCCTTAAAAGAAGAAAGAGTAGAGAACTCTCTCCACCCCCACCCCCCAACCTCGTGCATGCTCCAAGGGAAGGCCGTGTGAGCACACACAGACAGGAGGCAGCCACTGGCAACCCAAGAAGAGCACTTTCACCAGAAACTGGCCTTGCTGACACACTAATCAAGGACTTCTAGCCACCAGAACTGTAAGAAAATACATTTCTGTTGTTTAAGACTCCCAGCCTGGGGTATTTTGTTATGGCAGCACAAGCAGACTAATACACTGCCCTCCCTGCTTCTTCAGCATGAGCAGCAGAGGATGAGAGGGTAGGATTCTGAGTCAATGCAGTCATGGAATGCAAAGCCCAGATCACACTTGATAATTTTAGATGACTGCTGGTGAAAAAACTAGGGCTACTCTTTGGTGGTAGGGTAAACATATATGTATGTATGTATGTATGTGTGTGTGTGTGTGTATATCTGCATTCAAATTCACTAGAAAGCCAGATGAGGTGCTTTCTGATTTCTTAGTAGATGCAGCACTACGGGTATCTGATTCTAGCCTGGCAAACTGTCATTCTCTTAACTAAAATTATAGGGGGGGAAGTGAAAAAGTAATAGAGAAACTAAATTTATATTCCCTTGTTCAAGGTTCACATTTAACAAAAATGTGCTCTGCACATACTAGAAAATTACATATTTAAAAAGAAACACTTGAATTCATCTGAAAAATCTAATTTTAAATGCCACTCTCTTTTTTTTTTTTTTTTCCGGTACGCGGGCCTCTCACTGCTGTGGCCTCTCCCGCTGCGGAGCACAGGCCCTGGACGCACAGGCTCAGCGGCCATGGTTCACGGGCCCAGCCGCTCCACGGCATGTGGGATCTTCCCAGACCGGGGCACGAACCCGCGTCCCCTGCATCGGCAGGCAAACTCTCAACCACTGTGCCACCAGGGAAGCCCCCGCCACTCTCTTTTAATCAACAATCCTGACACTTCAGAAGAGGGCAAGGTAGAAATCCTTATGACTAACTAAGTTGAGGATATTAGTGCACTTTTTCAATGGAAATTATGAATATTGATAACAGTAGAAGTACTTGACATCAGAAGGTATCAAGAAGGAAAGCTATTCTCAGATTATATATCAGAATACATGAACAAATAAATATCTACTACATTATTATCTGAATGTTCACCTACATTATTTTCCACTGTTTTGCTGTTATTTTTAATGTGCTAACAGGTAAAAGCTACATTCATTAACTTTTTCTCAAATGATGAACTGTACCTAAAAAAGATATAAACTCTAGTAACTTATGCTGTCAAACTATCAAATTTTCATATTGTCTGCTATATTCAACAACTGTGAAAGCAAAAGAAATGAACACTTCACCAGTAAAAAATATATTTATTAATTCTAACATCAATTCATACAAAAAGTCTTGATCTCTTCTAAAGATCTTTATTCTAAATACAAAGTAAACCTTTAAAATACATGAATAACAGAAAATGCACATTGCAATTACACGACCAACCATGAAAAGAAATATGTCAGTTCTCAAGTTCACACGTTTGCTGATGAAATACAAAGGGCAGATTTCTAATAAAACTATTAAATGAGAAAGGTGTGTGTACAAGGTAGGCCGAGAGAAGGTATTCGTCAAAATTACTTGCCAGCCTCAAGCTACATTATCTCTGGGCTGTTAGACAGTTCTTCTCTATATCTTTTTTCCCTGACATTCAGATCTTAGGGACAGGTGTCCACCTAATGATGGCCTATTGGACTCTTCTCCCTTATTATTTATTCACCCTGCTGACTCCTGTCCCTTCCAGTTTTAAGTTTTCAAGTCATTTAAGCCACTCCAGATATCTGGGACAGCAGAGAAAAAAGAAAAAAAAAAGAAGGGAGGGACAAAAGATCAGATGTAAGTATCCAATACCCTGCAAGGATTCAAGACTCGTGACAAGTACAAAAGGAGAGGAAAACTAACACCTGTTTGGTTTTGAGGACATTAGTAAACATTCTGACCAATGATCCGTCTTGCTAGCATAAAGGTCCCTTACTGGGCATAGGCAGAATTCAAGGTAGCACTGGAACAATACAGTGGCAATATATGCAGAAGGTGGCATAAGACAGGTAGGGATGTTGGCACCTCCCAAGATCCCACAAACTCCATAATGATTCAGGGGAAATTGTTGTGTTCTCTGGCTCCCAGGAGGGATATAGACATGTTGACAGGACTGGAACCTAGATAAGGCCTGGGGTTTGACAAAAAGGTCACACAGGCTGCATGTTACAACCAGACTCAATGGCAAGATCCAGGAAGCCCAAATCAGCTGCCAGGATGACATTCAAAGACCAAATGGGAACAGTCGCATTTCAGTGGATACCAGTCACCAAGCATGCCAACTCCAAAGCAGTGGACGCAGTGAGGGTCACACAATGAATAAAATGCCCTTCACCCAGGGCCATGAGGATACAGAGCTTTCCCGTTCACCCGAACGCCGTCTTGGGAATGAGGGAAGGGAAAACCCTTGAGAAATGAAACAACCGAAGAGTCTTTAAACAGGAAACTAATGTGCTCTTAATGGACAAGATCAGGTGTTTTCAGTGGGAATGGGATCTTGAAGGCAAAGTGAAAGCAGCTATAGAAAATAAGTTACGTTTCATTTGTATATTTTAATAGTAGTGTGTCCATTTTCACACACACATACACCCATCCTTCTGAACTCTGCTTCCCAACACTAGCTACATAAACATATTCTAAACCAGTACTATCCAAAGTGTGGTCTACGGACAGTGCCAGTTAGAAAACTGCTTATTACCCATCCATGGTTAGATGAATACTGAAAATGAGGGTAGGTGTTTAGAAATTCCTGCAGCAGTCTGGCATTGCCCCAACATCTAAGTCCGTGATGAATGGGCTCATCTCACTGAACACGACATAGACAAGTGCAGGTGTGGTCAGACTCACGTGGGGAGTTTCACGTGGTGCAGTCACTATAGGACCACATATCAGACTGGGGGATAAACAGCCCTTCACCACAAGTAGTCTTAGAAGTACTAATGTAGATCAGCCTAATACTACCACCAACTGCATTACCAATACTGGGGTTTGTATTCAGGATCACAATGGTGCAAAACAAACCAATGAGAAAAGAGAACTTCACAAGCAAATGACATGTTCGTGCCCCGGAAAGACCAGGTGACATCAGACTGTTGAGACCAACGTTCCATGGGAGTTCAACCAGGGAAAAAGTGAAAGTAGTTCAACTACTTTCCACAGCAGCAAGTACCATATTCATACTACAAAAGGGAATTTTGTTGCAGGCAAACAATATCAAGTCGCATGAAGTAGATGCTGTTCACTTGGAAGTTATTGATTTTTTTGGTAGTTTTGTTTACATTTCATTTGTAAAATCTGTTTTGGTTCTGTGGTTGTATGAGACCTGTAAGCATCAGGAGTTTACACCTAGTTTTACGTTAGTACATATTTAAGTAACATAACAGAAATAAAGTCAGCAGTGGAGGTCTGCAAGAATTTTTTCTTCCTTAAAAAGGTTCCATACATGATTTCAATTTGAGAAGTAATGGTGTCTTGGGGTTTGCGTTGAGGTCAGAAGCCTAGGCTGGAGAGCAGCAGAAACTGAAGAGGGAGAGGTAGCAAGGTACACTCAGCATCTGAGCGGGATGCTTCCAAGCCCAGTGGGGAAAGAGGCTGCTTCCAAGAATTGTGCAGCCTGTGTGTGTATGTTGTAATTTAGTTACATCACTTGAGTTATTTTGTTATCAATGGGAGCCTAAGGGGGGACTCTCATATTTGAACTTCATTTTGGAAAACTAAGAATTAAGATTCTTTAATGAAAGCTTCCAGTTTATGAAACAGAAGTTATGCAGTAACGCCTCCATCCAGAAATGGTCAGCTAATAGATGTGCTTTAAGAATCTCAGTCTTGGGCTTCCCTGGTGGCGCAGTGGTTGAGAGTCCGCCTGCCACTGCAGGGGATGTGGGTTCGTGCCCCGCTCTGGGAGGATCCCACATGCCACGGAGTGGCTGAGCCCGTAAGCCATGGCCGCTGAGCCTGCGCATCCGGAGCCTGTGCTCCGCAATGGGAGAGGCCACAACAGTGAGAGGCCCACGTACCACAAAAAAAAAAAAAAAAAAACTCAGTCTTTCAACAACTTCTTCCCTTCGTAATGTAACCACGTAGCAATAATAGCTTTCACCCGATAACAACTTTAGGAGGTCTGTATGACAAGAATCATCTCTACTTTCAGATGAGCAAATGGAGGTTCAGACGGGCAGGCTGTGCCTAGACCAGCTAATCAAGAACATGGCCAAGGGAGGACTTTAACCCACTGTTTGAATTTTGAGTCCAATATAAGAATTATTTTTAAACTTCATTCATAGAGAATTTAGTTGTTTTCAGAAAATAATAATTTTTTAAAACCCCACCCAATTCTGTTAGTAGGGGAAGACATTTCTCTAAGATAATAACTACCACTTTTCTCTTTTTCCATTAAAAAAAAATCACTTTAAATTCCAGATTAGTATTCGGATATAAGTGTACAGGATAATAATTATTTTTCCTTTAAGATTAGATAGTATATGAATTTTATATAATTAGAAGAAAAAACTAGTGCATACTAAGCTATCATCATGACCCAGCCTGGTACCCAATCACTTTGGTGGTTGTCTATTTTTACATTATTCTACCAGACTATGTTTACATTATTCCCCTACATAGATTGGGGAGGGGGGAGTAAAGAAAGGCAACATGTAGTGGAAAGAATACCAGGCTTTGTATCAAGGTACTGGGTCTCAAGCCACAACTGTAAATCTAATCAGTATCTCAGTATCTTCACCAGAGACTTACGCCCTCCACATTTCCTACGTTCACCTGCTCACCAAGTCCTCCTCCGGTACATCTCTGCATGGCCTGCAACAGGGCAGTAGATTCCTACCTGATTCCCACCTCTCCAGTCCCTTCTTTTTCTTTCTTTTTTTTTTTTTTTTTTTTTTGAGGTACGCAGGCCTCTCACTGCTGTGGCCTCTCCCGTTGTGGAGCACAGGCTCCGGACCCGCAAGGCTCAGCGGCCATGGCTCACGGGCCCAGCCGCTCCGCGGCATGTGAGATCCTCCCGGACCGGGGCACGAACCCGTGTCCCCTGCATCGGCAGGCGGACTCTCAACCACTGTGCCACCAGGGAAGCCCAGTCCCTTCTTTTTCTAATCTTCCCTCCTTGCTACCGAGATGACCTTTCTAAGACATAAATCTGATTCCTTCACTCCTCTGTTGGAAATCCTTCAATTAACTCCTCATCACCTGCTGGACACAATCTGAACTCTGCCACCTGGCATACAAAGTCCTTCCAAAGGTGGTCTCATCTTCTCCCACCCAGTCTCCCCACCGCTTGGGGAAAGACGTATTCTTATTCGACAGTCCATATGCATATTCATACTCTATGCTTCAGCCCCTTAAGAAACCAGTAGTGGTTCTTAAAATATTTTATTCCATAATGCTTTGGAACACACCATGCCCCCTGCCTGAAATATCTGTCCTCACATCCCCTCCCAACCTTCTGAACTCCTCCCCTTCCTTCAAGTCCTTTAACACTTCCTCTGTGCCACCTCCTTTGAGAGCGTCCTCAGAAGCTTCCCTCTTCCCACCTGCCCTCGGCACATTCAACCCCTCTTCTCTGCTCCCCCAGAGCTAATCTGTACAGGAGGAGAGAGGCTATCATATCCATGACTCTGTAACTATGCATAATAATCTCCTTGACAATGGGAATGATGATTTGCTCATCCCCAGCACCCAAATGTCAGTTAGTTGTCAATAACTGTTTACTAAATGTATGAAATGTGGCCTTGGGCACATTTCGCCGTATACTGGAGTTTCTTCTTCTTCATGAGAGGGTCAGACCAGAATATATCAAAGACCTTGGCCTCATAAGGCTCTGTGTTTCAACACAGCTTTTCACAAAACACTGGACTTTCTTTTTTACTGGTTTATGAAGTTTTTAAAGGATAAAAACTTATTTAAAGAATAAAAACTTATCATTTCATCATCAGGACGCCTTGAGGTGTCAAGTTTACAGATCTATATCAAGATAGCGTAAAAATAATACCGGTTGCCATTACTGAGCCTTGAACTATATACAAGGTACTGACAGAAATTCCCCCACACTTTTTAATTTCATTTACTCCTCCCATGAGGTAGATGTTACTTGTCCTCATTTTAAAGAAGAAAACACAAGGACTTTGCAAAGTTAAAAGATCACAGAGCTAAGAGGTGCTGAAGTGGCTTTAAACCCATAGCTGTTTGACTTCAAATACCTTGTCCTCCATCACTCTGCTGGGTGAGGCAAAGGAATCTATCCAGGACACTAGCCTCGTCTTCACATTCTACACAACACCTGATTTAGTACTTAAAGTTTAATCACTGTTGAAATAAAAGGTGGTAAGAAATTCAATCAGGCGCATTTTAATCAGCAGATGTACTTAAAGAACGTTGACTTTCCCATGAAACTGACAACACCCTTTGGCCACTGACCTGTCTAAATAAATAGATGTCTTGAATATGGAATTTTATTCCAATAGATTTTTATATTTATATTCAGGACACCTTCGAATTTAAGGAGAAATAAACTTTCCTAAAAGATAAAACAATAGATTCAACCCCAGGTTTTGCTCTTGTGTTTGAATAGCATTCTCTGTTAGATGTGTTACTTTGTATTACTACTATTCTTGTATTTTTTATTACTGAACTACTATTGTAATTTAACTGAAAATAAACTGACCAAATCCTAAACGCCTTCAACCACCAGCCTTCACACAGCATTTAATGTAACCATTTTAAAACCCATGATAATCAATTCTCAATATCCTTTACCAATTTAAGTTGATCCTTCTTTTTTCTTCATGAAAAACCAATAAAGCTGCCGCAGAAAAAAACATTATCTGATGCCCCTTTGGCCACTGGGCCTTCTGATAGATAGCCAGGCCGAGAGCTCAGATGGATGGCTTTAATTAAATAAAATGTTGGCAAAAGAGAAAATGTACAGTGGCTATTAACAATATAGTAGTTTCCTAGTTCATCGCAGTGAGGGAAAATACCTAATTCTTGTTCATTCTTGCCTTCATGGCAAATACTCTGAAAAAAAGGAAAACTCTGTAATATTTCAAGTCCTTGGGGGAAAAGCCATTCATTTACATGAGTCTCTTTAAGTTTAATCAAATAACTCCACTTAGAAATATGCTGACATGCCAATCCTTACAGTTAGGGTTAATAAATCTACCTAGCAAAGACAGTTTTTCAAAAGCCCAAAATATACTTTGGACGCTTTTCCGCAGGATATGTAACTACAAAACTCTCCTCGTGAATTCTTAATGAAATATTTGGTGGAAGCTTATTAAAATTCTGTCCAAAAGAAAAACCGTAAGACATTATAATGTTAATACAATGCTAAAAACCTCATCTTAGGAAAAGTAACAATTTCTTTTACGAATTATGTCTAGAAACGGGTGCCCTGAGTCTTGGCTTTGTAACTTGAGGCAAATTTTTTCATTCTCTGAGCATCACTTTCTTCCACTGTCAGGGGAAATAATAATACCTACCTTACTGGCACGTGGTAACTACACCAAATAATGCTCGGGAAATGTCAAACACAGTGCCCAACGCACAGCAAACTCTTGTGCATTTTGATCTCTTCTCTCTTCCCCACAGCATTCCCCAGTCAAGACTCAAATTTCAAATTGGACTTTTTATTAAGCAGGTTATGTGGGGTAGGGTCACCAGATCTCCTTGTGATGTGGAAAATGAAACAAACCAAAGATGTAATAAAAGCACACTACTTAAGCCCCCTGTGCCTTCTCATACATATTTTATAAACACTAATTCTTTACATCTAATAAGATCCAAATACTCTCATCTGACAGAACAGAAGCAAAACCCCAGACACAGTAATTCCTACAGGGGTCCAAAGGGAAGTCCTCAAGTTCACTTGTAGACCTCCAAAACTTATGAGAAGAACAGAAAGGCAAGAGGGAGGGGAGATATACAAAATGCATACATTTTCCCATGGAGAATATGTATACACCACACACACAAACATTTACTAACCAAGTCCACACAAATCAGAAGGGAAGCTACAAGGCAAAAGAAAGGCATCATTAATTACTGAGGCACCTATCCCTTTACACTAAGGTTTTCCTTAACAACTATATTCTCATTACACACGATCAGCTAATAAGCAGATTAAAACAACAAATGAATTGCTTAATTTAATTTGCTTGGAAGGGATATTAAACAGAACAGTTTTCAGAATCATTTATCTTCTTCTAAAACATTTACCCAAAAGTGTATTAGGCAGTTTCTAAATGGATTGGGTTTATCAGCTCAGGCAGAAAATCGGGGGGAAGACAGAGAAATGTGTCCTGAATTTTAATAGCACGTGGGTGAATTTTTACCGCACGTGGGTGAATCTTAACATGTCATTTTGGAAATGACGGCATTTCCTGCAGCAACTCATATGTTACAGTTTCTCTGCTCAGCACTGCATGCAGTAGCAATAGTTCACTCAATATCATCTTGACAGAGGCATTCAAGGTGAACCCAAGTTATGAAGGGTGTGTAGGTATGGCATGAAGTCATATGGATTGGCCAGACCTCTCTTTGTATGTGACAATACCAAGAAGGCAGGTTCCCTAAATCTTTGAATTGAGATTAGCGTTTTTTTTTTCAAGAATAACGCCTAGAAATACTTGTTCAAATACATGGTCCTTAAAGAAGCTAGCAGCCTGTATTAATTTGCATTGTTTCAGAAAGAGATTTAGCTAAATAAAATCTACATGAAAAAATGGTATGCTAGAGTAGTCTCCATAATGGGTTTTAGAATGTTTAAATGTAAACTGGGGTTGGGGGAATGTGGAAAGAACAATGGTTCTATGAGCACAACCAACCTTAGAATTTAATGGTAAGATATTATAAATGGGCTTTTTGGTCAATGTTATCCCCAGACAAAATTTAAAATGTATTTGTTCCCTTTATGTTCCTTATTTTCCTAACCAACCTGATAGTTTAATATTTCAGTTTATATTTGACAAGAACCTAATTCAACACTATTTGAATCACTTAAAAGGAAAAATGCTAAATACAATCTGATTTCAAATGCAAATAGAAAACTGCTCATTATTTTACAATAAAATTCTTCCAAAACAGTAAGACAATCTCAAGTAGTATCCTCTGACACATGCGTTAAAAATCAGTTCATTCAAATATATGTATATATGTATACATATATATGTATACACACACACACACAATTGAAACACAAACACCAGGTAGGAGATTTTAAAAGGAACAAAACACACATTTGTGCATTCCCAATGAAGCAGGACCTCAAAAAGAAATGCCACAACCAAACAAAAACAATACTAATTAGAAAAGCATCACTTAATATAAGCAAGAAGTAAGAAACTTTTTAGTGAAAAAAGACACCAGGTAACAAACGTTCCCTGTTTTCTCCTACTGGAGAAGTTAAGGCAGAATACCCAATTTCTGACTCAGATTTTTATGTTCTGGAGGAAATTCAGTCTTATCTCCAACAAGCAGATTAGGCGATCATCTTTCAAAGTTACCATATATTTCTAAAAGACATAAAAGTACATTTTGTCACGCTCCAAAAATCTACCCATTTCAGCATTCTGATAAAACTTGTAGGCAGCACTGCAACGGTTTTTTAGCAAATGGATACATTTAACACCAAGTCCACTGTGACGCTGAGTTGACAGGACAGACACTCCACGCTTGATAGAAGGCTTTCATTTAGTGCTTTTACCTGGTTATAAATTATTGGTACTACTATTTGCACCTTTTAAGATATGACCTACTAAAGGGAAAAGCAGAAGTTTTTCTAAAGCAGGGGTGGCATTTTGAGTGGGTGAACGTAAGTTCGGTCACCAGAACGTGTGCTGGGAAATGAATGCACATCTCTAATAAGGAAGTGGTTAAAAAGGGATGAATTCCCTGAGTCATTAAACAGGATATAAACCAAAGACAGGTTGTGCCACCTAGAGAAAAACTGAAAATCGTACATTCGTTCTTCAGTAGTAGGCATTATTTCCAAAACCTGAAACTTCGGGCGTGCCCAATCAGCAAGCCACCTTCCGTACCAACTCATCATTCTGCTGGATTCAGCTCCCCTGACAACTCTGCCTACTCCACTCACCAGACTGGCCTCCTCACCCCGCCAGCCACGCAGCACCCTTCATCCTCGGCCCTGGCGGTTGCACAGCCCATGCGGACCCAGCGTCCTGAAACCCTTCCAACTCTAAAGCATTTTCCTCGAAGCAGGGCAGGCCGGGGTGGGAGGAGCCGAGGAATAAACCCTGGTGGACCTTGCCAGCCAGGGGCCCTCTGGACGCTAGCAGAGCCACGGCGCACACCCCCCTGGCCCCGTGCGGCCCGTAGAGGAAATTCTGGCACACTCAGTACATCATCTCCAGGTTACCGAGATGAACTCCCCGGCCAACCTCCGCACAATCCAAACACCATGAAATGACCTCAATAGAACCGAGCCTTGGAGGTGCAAAAAAGGCCTTCAACTTTCCTCGCCGCAAGTCACTTAAAGGCAACGTGCCCAGTACACTTGTCAGGCTGAAGCACAAAAGGTCTACAAGCCACCTGGCACCGAGAGCCGCCTTTTACAAAGGAAACAGCAATTACGAAAAGCCCGCAGTCCTGCGGTATTAACTTGACAGCGGGGACTGCACTGGGGCATAACTCATCTCCGAGGCACTCTCAGCCCGAGACCCTCAGTCTAGGGACAGCTTTCCCCCTCCTCCCCTCCCCCTCCGGAGACCTGCGGCAGCGCCCACTTGCCTTCCCCCACGCTCTTCCTCCGCCTCCTTCTTGCTGATTCTCCAGCAACTTTCGGTGGCAGCACCCTCAAAGCCCAGCCCGAGGCGGGGACACCGCGAAAGCGACCACGGGAGGGAGGAGGAAAGTTTGAAAAGTCACTTAAAACACTGCAGGACTACCCCCGCCCCACCCCGGCGCCCGGTCACCCCAGCACCCACCCCGCAGAAGGCCGCCCGGGGCTCCACGTGCAAGTGGGCCCTGGAGAAGCTAGAGTTCCCCCCACGTCCTCTCCAGAAAAAAATCTCTGCCCGTCTTAAAAGTTCCCTACTGCAGCACCCTCCTTCTCCCCCACCCCCACCCCCCCAAAAAAAGAAAGAAATCTGGAGTTCGCACGCCGCCGCCGCCCGGACTCCCCAGCGACCCCGGAGGGCGCGGCGCCCCTCCCCCGTCGGCCGCGGACAGGTCGGGAGGGACCCCGGGGAGAGGGAGGCTCCGGGGCGGCCCCCGGCCCGGACCCCCTCCCCGGCCCTCCCCGCCCGGTCGCCCCGCTCACCTCTCTCCTGCTCTTCCGCCTGCAAGCAGATGGGGATATTCTTCTTCCAGCCCGGCATGGTGTCTGCTCCCTGCGCTCGCTCTCGGGGTCGCTCCTCCTCGCCCGCTGGCTCTCCGTCTCCCGGGGCTGGCCGCGCCTCCCCGCGCCTCCCCACTCGCCCTCCCGAGCGGGCCGCGGCGCTCTCGGGGCTGTTCAGCTGGGCTGGGGCGCCGAGGCGTCTCCCGGGCGCATCGAGGCGGCGCCGCGCGCCCCGCGCTCGCCTCAAACTCGCCGGCGGCTCCGGGTGGCTGCGGCCGGGCCGGGCTGGCCGGGCCGGGCGGAAGGGGCTGCAGCCGCGGCGGCGGCCGTGTGGCCGGGAGGCCTGGCCGGGCCGGGGGCGGGGGGCGCGTACAGGCCTAGAGCAGGGGCTGCGGAGCCCCCGGGAGGTGGGCGCGGACGGCTGGAGTGGGCTCGCGCCGCCGCCTCTGTCCCCTCCTCCTCCTCCTTCTTCCCCTTCCTTGTCTCTCCGCCGCCAGCAGGTGGGACTCGGAGCCGCCGCCGCCGCCGCCGCCGCCGCCGCCGCCGCCGCCGCCGCACAAAGCTCCGCCGGCGGCAGGACTGAGGCTGCGGGTTCCCCAGGCGCCTGGTGGCGGAGCCTCCCCCGAGACGCGCGCGAGGCTGAGCGGGCACGAAGGGGGCGCGCGCGCTCACACCCTCCGCGCCCCGGGCGGCCGGCCTGCCAGGTACAGATCCTGGCGCCGAGCCGCGGCTGCCGCTCCTGCCTCCCAAAACCTAAACCGGCGGCTGCACCGGCTTGGACGACGACCTTGCTGAAGTAGGGGGCAGTGTCTCTCCCTCTAGTCCCTCCTCCCGCCGCTCTCCCACCGGCCCGGGCTGTCGCCCCCTCCCCCTAGCTGAGACTTTGCAGCTGCGGAGTCGCTAACTTTGCCCTCAGCTGAGAGAAATCGCAACTTTCGCCCGGTCCTCGCCAGCCGGGGCCGGGAATACGTTTTCTGCTCGGGTGGGAAGGGCGTGAGTAGAGAACCTCTTTTGTTTTCAGTGAAGCCGGGAGACCTTGGCTCAGTGAATATTTAATCGTTGTCTTCAAGTATAAGAAGGGTTTTATGATCAGGTTTTATGATTAGTTTCTTCCCCTTGTCATAGGTTCATAGAATATCGGTGGAAGGGTGAATTGAGGGGAGAGGGCAGCTTTACGGTAGAGTCTGGAAGATTCCGCCCAGACTTGGGGGCGCTTGCTTGTGATTTCAAAAGGATAATGTTAGGAGGGGCTCCTGAGTCTTCCACTTGGCAACTAACTGCCTGTCCTGCGGGGTTACCTCGCTGGGGGCCCAGCTAGATAATGCCTAAGTCTTCACCTCCTGAGTGTCTGATGGGGACTGAGGAATTTGGGGCCCTAAGCCTATAACTACTGGTTTGTAGTTGTCAGGGACCAACCACTTATGACTCTCTCTGCCCTGCAGTTTATTTTGGCCTCTGAAGGAACTGCAGTTTGCTCTCCCAGACTGAGGACATTGGCCTTTGCCAGGCTTCTCTCTCTCTCTTCCCTTGGAAACATAATAATACAGCCAGAGGAATGTAATAACTACAAAAGACAGGAAGATAGAATCTTTTTTTCCCTGCCACTGCATAAGCAGTCTTATCAGGCTGGGATGTTTGCTTCTGCTGCTGCCCCTTGGCTGGGTGGCTGTCTGTCATTACAAAACTGCGGAGCTGCCAAATACAAGTGGCTGTCTCTCCTAAACAAAGGAGAGGCCCGGGCCCAGGAACCTCAATGAGTAAAGGAATTGAAGGGCTAAAGGAAGGGCAGAGTCAAACCATCCCGGGGGTTATCAGTAGAAATCCCATCTGAGCTGCTCAAATCTTCTTTCCAGACTCTTTGAGAAGTAAAATCCAGAAAATCAATATGAATGTCGCACCTGTCACCTTTAAATGACCCACTCTCCATCCTAAAATTAACAAGACTCCTTGGGTACTTTCCTCTTGTCCTGCTCTTGTTTCAAGATGTAGTCCCACCAGCCTTATGTGGAGAACGGCATTTGTCATAGATTCTCCCAAAGGGACAGGGTAAACCCAGCCATAACCAGGACAGCCGGTGCCTGTACACCGCAGAGACTTAGGTTTTGACAACATAGAAATGACTGCAGCATTGGCGTGCTTGCTTTTTGTGTTAATAGCATCTTATATAGCATATTATGTATGTGGTTGTTCTAACAAGCCTAATTCTAGAAGACCTACACACTAAGGTAGGGACTAAACCATACTCTTATAGTTACATTGCAATCAGTGGTGCAGTTATCCTGCCAAGATGAGTGACAGATTACAGTTGCTAGGGAGTTGCAGCTCACAACTGTTAAAATAATAGTATTTTAGCTAGGGTAGACAGAATTCCTACTATGTGTTAGACTCTGGGCTAAAAGTTAGAGATACAAGAAAGAAGTTGATATTTAGTAGTGGAAGATTAAATTAATATATTCTGCTGTGTGTTACGGTCAAATATTATTTTACAGATTATATAACTGAGACTGGTAAAGAAACTCTTAAGAAGGGATTCATATCTTCCGCAACCTCAAAGTACCTACTGTCTAAACCCTTGTTCAACAATATCCAATGCCTTGTTTCATCTTTGTATGTACATCTAAGTCATCAGTTGGGCTCTAAGCTCTGTCAGGGGGAAATAGGGCTTATCTCTTTCCATCTCCGGAGCCAGGGACAGTAAGCTCTCAGTCAGTGATGGTTGATGATGATGGTATTTAACCTCACTAGAGCTACCCCTAGCATATTATCTAAGGGAAATAGGCCCTAACACTGTGAGATCACCACTTGATAATATCAAACCAAAAAAAGAATTAAATCATTTAAAATTCAGTCTGATATATTTGGTTCCATTGTCCAAAGCCATCTCATATTCAAAGCATTATATCTAAAAACCTATTCCAAGGAAATTATAGTGCTATTGGGGTAGAATATAAGACATATTATTTTTTCCTTTACTAAATTTGAAAATCAATGTTCTTTAAAGATTACAACTGCAACTACAATTGCAATGTCTGTTTCTAAACATCTGCTCACTTAAGAATTTATGCTCCTTTTCTGAACACAAATTCTTCCAAGGTATTTGTGCACTTTGAGTGGCTTTGCAGTCTGCATTTACAGAATTCAAAGCTTAATTTAAATCAATTGTTTTACTTTGACAGGTACACAGTTGACTGCACAGGGCACAGGACACTCCTAAACGTGGCCTCGCTTGATCTACTTTTCTATTTACAATTTTCAAAATACAGTGGAGAAGAGACATGTTTTCTTACTACTAGTGCCTCTCTCACCTGGTAGAAAAGGGGAAAAAAAACTTGTAAATCGGGCTTCCCTGGTGGCGCTAGTGGTTGAGAGTCCGCCTGCCAATGCAGGGGACTCGGGTTCGTGCCCCTGGTGCCAGAAGATCTCACATGCCGCGGAGCGGCTGAGCCCGTGAGCCCGTGAGCCCGTGAGCCCGTGAGCCATGGCCGCTGAGCCTGCGCGTCCGGAGCCTGTGTTCCGCAACGGGAGAGGCCACAACAGTGAGAGGCCCGTGTACCGCAAGGAAAGAAAAAAAAAAAAAAAAAAACCTGTAAACCAAAGGCTTTAATGTGACTGCTTGATCACCTTTTCAAGCTTATGTGGATGCACTCAGTTCATTAAAGAATTTGGAAATGTGTGTGATAGAGTCCGTAGCTGCCCTTCCATTTCCTCTGTGCCAACAATTAAGCTTCCAGTCTCCTGCTCACAGGGCCTTTCACTCTAACAGAGTGTTATGACTGCTTGGGACTGAATTTCATAAGTTTGAGGAGTTCCCCAGGAGATGTAAGATCCCAGCTGTTATTTTGGATTGGCCTCAGGGCCTGAAAACATCCACAATATATGTTTTTAATCGTGCATTGACTTTTACGAGCACCCACACTGCATACTGAACAGCCACCTGGAAGTTTCAATACTGCTACCAAAACCCAGCACTTCTTTTCTATTGCATGCAGTGAATTTGAAAACTCTTTTAACACCTAATATGCACTCCTAGTGGGTACCCAAGGATTCTTTTAGATGTTGTTAACTCACTTTTAGCTGCAAAACCCTCTTTGAAAATTTAAAATGCAAGAGGAAGCTTCCTTGGATAGTTTATCTTCTTAAGGAAAAAATAAAGGGAGCAGAAAGCAAACAGAATGAATCCACATGGGTTTTATTTTAAAATCTTCAGTTAGAAGAACATTACTGGGGAAAGGGGAAACATGGGAGAAGCAGCAGCTCTAACATGAGTAATTTAAGTAAGGCATGTGTGAAAGCCAAATGAAAGTTCACCTAAGAAAAATATTAGAGTGTATTTATTTATTTATCGGCTATGTCACACAGCTTGTGGGATCTTAATTCCCTGACCAGGGATTGAACCTGGGGGCTTGGCAGTGAAAGTGCCAAGTCCCTAACCACTGGACCACCAGGGAATTCCCTAGAGTGTATTTTTAAATGACAGTACAGGGCACAGTGGTTGGGACAACTAGTAGTTAATCTTATGTGTCACCTTGACTAGGCTATGGGATGCCCAGATATTTGGTCAAACATTATTCTGGGTGTGTCTGTGAGGGTGTTTTGGATGAGATTAATGTTTAAACTCGTTAATTGAGTAAAGCAGATTGCCCTCCCTAACGTAGGTGGCCCTCATCTAATCAGTTGAAGGCCTGAATAAGACAAAAAGACTGACCCTCCCCAGAGTAAGAGAGAATTCCTGTTGCCTCTTTGAAGTAGGACATCAGATTATTCCTGTCCTTGGACTCAAACTGAAATTTCACCTCTTCCTGGGTCTCAAGGCTCCCAGCCTTTGGAGGGGAACTACACCATCAGTTCTCCTGGTTCTCAGGTCTTGGGACTCAGACTGGAACTACAGCCTCAGCTCTCCTGGTCACCAGCTTGCTGGCTGCACATCTTGGGACTCATGACCTTCTATAATTACATGACCCACTTCCTTAGAATAAATCTCTTTACACACACACACACACACACACACACACACACACACACACACACATCCTACTGGTTCTGTTTCTAGGGAGAAACCTAATATGGAGACCTATGTTCAAATCTTGCCCCTACCACATAATAACTCTGGGCAATTTATTTAACCTATGTGTTCCTCCACATAGGTAATACCTATATGGCAATGTAATGGCGAGGATTAAATGAGCTGGCACTTAGGCACTTAGCGCAGGACCTAAAATGTAGTTTTAGTTTTATAGTTGGAAAATATATTAATGCATTGGTTAAAAAAGAAGTTATGCAGAGCAAACTCTTGAGACTCATGGCTGGGTTTCAAAAAGTACAAGAACTCCCTAAAATTGTGTGCAAATGTTTGTATGAATGTTTATGATTCCATCGCCCCTCACCTCCCTGCCACACATGCACTTGGGGATGCAAGAAAGTCTATAGTTCTCATCAAGTTCTCACAGGAATTCCAAATCCAAAAAGAGAATAAAGGTCCCTGATAAGAATGAGAAGAAGACTCCATAATAGAATTAACTTTTGGTTTTGCTAAAGAAAAGAATTAATCCAAAAGAGATTTATCTTCGTAAATTAGCTTTAGAATTACTGACACTCAAACTCTCCATCCTCTCTTTCCCGTTAAATTCAAACTTTTCACAAAGTCATCCATACTGCTGACACCCAAGTTTTCAGTTCTGATTCACTCCTAAACTAACTGCAATTTCTCTCCACAAAAAGGCATGATCATCATTTCAGGACCCTGGGGCTAAAATCAGAGGAACATTTTGACTCAGTCCCAGGTCTCCAGTTGGTTACCAAGTTCTTTCAAATCTACCTTTGAAATTATTCTTGACTCTCTCTCCTTCCTTTCCATGAACATTGTCCTGACTCCTGCCTTTATTATCTTTCACCTGGTCAATCCCAGTAGTCTCCTGCAGATTCACTTCTTCAGCCCCTCCTTACTCCAAACCACACCGCCGCCAAGCTTGTTGTTTCCCTTTGAGTAAAATGACACGCTCTCTTTCTGCCTTCTCAAGTCTTCCAGCAAGTCCTCATACCTATTTCATTTTGCCTTCAGCCGCAAATGCTCTCCATATATGCCTGCCCTTCCTTCCTTCCTTTCTCCTTTCCTTCCCTCCCTCCCTGTCTCCCTTCCTTCCTCCCTTCCCTCCCTCCCTCCCTCCCTTCCTCCCATCCTTCATTCTCTCCTTGAACTGCCCCCAATAGCCCCTTAAACCCCCTTTACTTTGCATCACTTCCATTCCCTAAACAAATCATCTGCCTCCAAACTCTTATATCTTTGCTCATTACAACTGAAATAGGTTGAGTTCCTGAGGCTAGGTGAATTTGCCTTACAATTAGTATGTGCTGGGGTCATAATTTGAACCCAGAGGTACTGGGCTCTAGAGTTTATCTTTCCACCCCACATAGAACTATCCACTTTCATTTCTACTCAAAACAATATTGTTTCTATCTTTCAAGGCCCATTAATATTCTACCTCTTCTTTGGATCTTGATTTCTCTAATTTCCCAACCCCCTGTACTACCATATTTTCCTAGTGATAGTATATTATTGCAAGTTATGTTGTGTAAGTCTATCTTACTGTACTCAAGTTTTTATAGGGAAGCATACATTAAGCAAGCTGATTCTGGACTAAAATAGTCCAGGTTCAAATCCACCTGTGTGGTCCTGGATAATTACTTGCTTCTCCCTGCCTTTGTTTCCAATCTCATACTGTTGTTGGGTGGATTAAATGAGTTAGTACATGTCAAGCATTTAGACCTGTACTTGGCATACAGGGAGAATCCAATAAATTTCTATGATTATCATCATCATCATCATAGGGTGAGGAATGTGGCATTTGCTTCTTAGCATTGCTGCAGACATCAAGTATTGCACCTTGTAGTGCGTGCCCAATGGATGCTTGCTGAAAGGATGAATATTAAAAATAATTTTCATTTCCTAAATGAATCTCCAGTGATCATGAAGACTGGCCCATAAATGTGCTAGTAATGGAAATTTCACTTATTTCAACAAAGCTTGACAATATTTCTAGAAGAAACCTTTTAGGTTAGAATGGAGAGCAATGAATTTTTATTATTTTTACTATTATTATGAAAAGAGCAAAAATATGTAGTTGAATGGAGGACTAGACAGAAATAAGCATTTCATCAAGAAAATTAAATAGATGCTTCCTACCTTCATGACCAAAAGCGTCTAATAATATATTCAGGTTTAGCCCCTTGTGTATCTAAAAAATTAGAATAGTGAAGTGATTAAGGAAACTGACTTCAGAGGGAAAATTAAGGTAGCCAGCCACATCTAGTATAACTTGGCTGAGCAATAACTAAGAGCTTTCTTGGTTGAAATTCATGGACTCAGTAAAGGAGTAAATACCAAAAAGGGAAAGGAATTATTTATCATGTTGGCAGGTGATAAATAAAAATAAAGGAAGAAATGAAAGGAGAGGGTAGGTTGCCCAAGAGGCAAGATTTTTTTAAAAAAATAAATGTATTTATTTATTTTTTGGCTGCATTGGGTCTTCGTTGCTGTGCACGGGCTTTCTCTAGTTGCAGCGAGCTGGGGCTACTCCTCGTTGTGGTGCACGGGCTTCTCATTGTGGTGGCTTCTCTTGTTGCGGAGCACGGGCTCTAGGTACACGAGCTTCAGTAGTTGTGGCACCCAGGCTTCAGTAGTTGTGGCTTGCGGGCTCTAGAGCGCAAGCTCAGTAGTTGTAGCACACAGGCTTAGTTGCTCTTTGGCATGTGGGATCTTCCTGGACCGAGGCTCGAAACCGTGTCCCCTGCATTGGCAGACGGATTCTTAACCACTGCGCCACAAGGGAAGCCCAAGAAGCAAGATTTAACTTGTACATACTGTTGATGAATAGTGAAAAGCACTGGTTAGAAAACACCGTGTGCCTGCGTATTCTACCAGTTAACATACAGATTGAATCAATCATTTTGGAAAGCAACTTGGCAGTGTACAGGAAGTGCAAACTGCGTATCATTTTACCTAGCTAGGCTAACTTGGAACTCTCTCTTAAGGAAATTATCAAAGATGTGGACAAAGGTTTACTCTCAAAGATGTTTATCACATTTTAGTTTACGATGGCAAAAAATTGGAAAGGTCCTAAATGTGCAATAATAGGGAATTGTTTACATAAATTATATTGAATGTTGTACAGCCCTTAAATATCATTAACTTAAAAGATAGCAGTAAGTTCTCTTTTTTATTTAATTTATTTTTTTTTATTTTTGGCTGTGTTGGGTCTTCGTTTCCGTGCAAGGGCTTTCTCCAGTTACGGCGAGCAGGGTCCACTCTTCATCGCGGTGCGCGGGCCTCTCACTGTCGTGTCCTCTCCCGTTGAGGAGCACAGGCTCCAGACGCGCAGGCTCTGTAGTGGTGGCTCACGGGCCTAGTTGCTCCGCGGCATGTGGGATCCTCCCAGACCAGGGCTCGAACCCGCGTCCCCCACATTGGCAGGCAGACTCCCAACCACTGCACCACCAGGGAAGCCTAGTAAGTTCTCTTGATATAAACTTCAGCCGAAAAGAAGGTTGCATATACCATATCTCATAGATTCTAAGGTGCATACTTTTTCATATTTTTACATATCTAAAATCATCGTGTTTCTTAGAGTTTAATTGCCTGTGCATGTATATTAAAACTTGCACATAGGGGACATCAGCTTAAAGGCAAATTCTGGAGACAATAGCAGAACACTTTCAAAAAATGCCCTATCACCAATACCCTAGCAGGGAAAGAAGATAATTGTGTAAAGAAACACAAACATTGAAAAGTCTGAATCACAGAGTGAATCATAAGAGTTGAAGTTTGAATATGAAAAAGTTTTAGGAATACCTACCAAATTAATTTCACTTATGTTTTATTCATGTAAGCTCAAGATATCTGATAAAAACCTATGTCTAGAGGATTTTTTTCAACAAGTATAAAATAATAATTCTAAGTAGTTAAGCATTGTTTCAAATTATCAGCAATTTTTTCTTGTTTCTTAATAGTACATAAAATAGGTATTTACATAATATTAATATAATAGACGACCTACTAGATTAATGAAAAGCGATATGTATATATAGTATAAATCTAACTTTTTTCAGAGGGGAAGAGATATGTCAAAATATATTATCTCTGGGTATTAGCATTATCTGTGAATTTTATTCCTTTTATACTTTTCAATTTTTCTAAAGGGCAATATTACATTTTAAATAGAAAAATCTTAGTAAATATTGTCTTTAAAAACAATAGTGAAAGCAAATTGTTGAAGACGAGATTTTTTTTCCAGGTACTCTGGAATTGGAATATCTATCAGCAATTCTGTAGTAAATAGGCTAAGGATTGAATTTGAGAAGTTTGGGTTTCATTTTCTCTTCTGCCAGCCTAGCCATTTACAAAAAGTTGGAGCTTTCTAGAATTTTCCTATTCCTATGTGTAAGAAATACACAATAATGCTCACTTGCCTACTTCAAAGTAGCAGGGAGTGAACATCTGGAAAGAAACAAATAGATATCATAATTGCAGGGAGTCTGAGCAAAGAGCAGGAACGAGGCATTTTGTGAAGATAAATCTGTCTCCCCTTTAACGTATCACTGAGCAGCATTCATTTCTACACTAGCTGTGGGGTCCAGACCAGCCAATCTATTGAAATCCCCAGGAACGCCAACCTCAGATCAGTTTCTGTCTGATGTACCAAAAGACTTAGAAAAAAAAAAAAAAGATGCCCCTGAGGGATTTGTAAGCTTATTTATTTTTATAACCTGAAAATTCCAGCCTCAGGGTTGAATGCAAAGCGCTTGACACATGTGTATTATGCATGTATGAGCATTTGTTTATATTCTCTTTGACTTTTAAAAATCTGTTCAATGAGCCTTTTTATTCCATACTTATTATATATGATGTTTCATTAAGATCCATGGATAGAGTCGCTCCTAGTTTACATTTACATTATTTAAGCCCTGCAAGTGATATTTGCTATTGGTTATGTAAATGGAAAATAACTTCTGAGATTTATGACATGATATTCCTTCTTGTGCTTGGTGACTGGGTTGCCTCCTGATTTTTATTTATGCCCTGAATGATAATCAGCCCCTTCCTTTTGCCCACCCACACTGTAGCCTAAGCTTAAAGAAACAGCTTTAAGACCGGAAATGAAGACTGGGGGAGGTATAACTTCCCTTAGCTCAGAATGACACTAGCTAGCTCCTCCTTGAAACCATGGGGCAATTCAGTTTCCAAGAAGAAATACCAACCTGATTTCCAGAAGTGAAGAAGCAGGAAGTCCCAGAGCTTGACCAAGAAGCTACCCCCGCCCTGCACTTTGCAGTCAGCCCCAAGGGACATCAAAAAAAGATCTATACTCTGGAAATGCCTATAGATGATTAAAGGGTAGACAAAGGAAGTACTTAAAAATTTGAAGGAACAATAGACTAGATGAGCACCAAGAAATGGGACTGTCTACAGCCACCCTGAAATCTAACAGGAAGCAGCAATTTGCAAATTGGTCTGTTTAACGGATGAAACGCCATGATGGCATCCTCTCAGGACCACAGCTGATCTTCTCAGGACCCCAAACAAAGTGAATTTTATCAAGCCAGCAACATCACTGAACTTGTATTTCAACAAAGAACGGTCCACATGCTACTAGTGAAACTTCGACAATAGTATCCTTTTCCATGTAATTTAGTTCTATTTTAAACTCACTTCACAATTCCAATTACTATTCTAGTGTTTTATTCTTCTTAGTCATATTCTGAGCAGCCTGAAAGAAATTTTACTTTGACGCTACCCCCTAGCTTTTTCAAATTCTGACCCTTCTCAGCATCCTCTTTTCCATCACTGCTGTTTGTTCTCTTTCTCCCTGGAAACTTCCATGTTGTCACTTCAAGATACAGACCTTCTCACCTCCTGTCTACCATCCCCAAACAGCATCTGTCCCAACTGTGATCTCTGCTTTCTAAGTGACAGTTAACTAATCTGATAAACTAATCCATGCTAATGTGCTAATGTACTATAGGTCACTACTATGCAAATGAGACCATGCTGGTTTCCTAACCTCTTTTCCCTTCCAGGAATTTTTACCAGGCCTTTTAAAGAATGTCTTATTTCAGCAACATGGATAGACCTAGAGATTATCATACTGAGTGAAGTAGGTCAGATAGAGAAAGACAAATATTATATGATATCACTTATATGTGGAATCTTAAAAAAAATGATAGAAATGAACTTATTTACAAAACAGAAACAGACTCACAACCATAGAAAACAAGCATGGTTACCAAAGGGAAGGGGGGGAGGGATAAATTGGGAGTATGGGATTAACAGATGCACACTACTATATATAAAATAGGTAAACAACAAGGATTTACTGTATAGCACGGGGAACTATTTTCAACATCTTGTAATAATGGAAAAGAATAAAAAATGTATAGACATATACATATATGTATATGTATTACCAAATCATTTTGCTGTATACCTGAAACTAACAAAATATTGTAAATCAACTATACTTCAATAAAAAAAGAATAAAAAAGAATGCCTTATTTCAAAGAGGTAGTATTAGCAGTGGGAATTTTAGGTAAGATATGAGACGTATGGGGGGAAACTGCACAGCCCTTTTGGTTATTCTTCAATCACAACACAGAGGAATGGTGTCACAAGGGTTGTAGCTGATTTGACTATTACATTATGGATGACTCTGCAACAGTTCTGTCTGGAGCTGCTGTGGATTCAGCATTAGGTTAAACCCTAGAAACATGCCATGTAAAGCGACTTGCATTTTCATGTCTGTAACAAACGTTAACATTTGAACTCTCTATTTAATTGGTATATATTTAAACTTTATTTGCAATGGTAAGAGAAAGGCTTTTGGCATTAAGCTGCTGCTGTGTAGATCCTAAATGTCTGAAAAATTCATTAAAATAGCACTTTAATTTTGACAGAGTTGAACTACTGGGAAAATTAATTGATTGTTTCTCACTTGAGCTTTGGAAAAGTCATTAAGGTTTTTATGGTTTATGGAAAATGGAGAATTGAAGTACACTGAAATCAATATGTTATCTGATGTACAGAGAAAATGGCACTTTAGATAAAAGAGAGCGTGAACAGCTCCTTGGAGCTTTTCCTTCCTTTCTCCTGATTCGACAAGCATATTTACATAGAGCTTCTATATTTACTTGTATTCAAAGTCCTTAGTCAGTCATTTCATTGTGCTACACATTGTGAGGACAGAATAATGAGGTCTGAGAGATGAATCACTGCATTTTAGAATCTATTCTTTCCTGCCTATTTCCAAAAAATATTAAGGATGTAATACAAAGCACCAGAGATATTCGTATAGGTCTCTGCATTTTGTGATGAATTTTTACAAGAAATTTTTAATTGGGCTTGCATGGTAAGGGCAATGGAAAATACTTCAAGTGTTCTACATTGTGCTTACGTGCATTTTGGAGAAAATCATCATGCTTTGTAGAAATAATGGGCAATGAATTGGATATTGGCTGATGCTACCAGCAAGACTTAGGAGCTCATTCTGTGAGTATTAAACTAGACTTAGAACAGGGGGAAAAAAAGAACTGGTAAGACAAAAGATCATCATGTAATTTTTCTTTAGTTTATTTCCTCTTCTCAATATGTTTCTCTGATATACATACCAATGATCCTGGAGGGAGGAGGGGGACAGTTGGCCTTATTCCATTTTTGAAAACACTGAATGGGTCGGGGATTATAAGAACAGCCACTTCTGCATTTATCCATTTCCACCATCTCTATTCCAGAAAGAAAATGATACTTTTCTTTTTGATTATTCATTACTGCTTCCAAACTCCTTCAGCCTGACCGACCCTTTCCTTCCTAAAATCACTCCCAATTCATCATCCTTCTACACAGTTCTATCCACAGTAGACCATGGCAGCATGTGATATGGAGGGGATCCCGTAAGAGCGTTAGTGATAAAATATTTGCTAGCATCTCAGAAGCATTCAGCAAATAGAGTAGCCCTATAGGTAGCAATTGGTTTTGTTGGTTATCACGGGATACTTGAAAACCAGGATGTTGTCTAGTAAGAATTTACCCTAGACCAGGTATTTTGAGGTAATCAAGCAATTGCATAACACGAGTGTTCTCATTACGTTAGCATTTGATACTTGACATGTTAAGTATTCATTTATTTATAGCTTCACACTTTATCCAACTGGTTAACCATTGTTTTCACTCTTAGGAAATCAGTAATCCCTAGGGAATATACCATGAATAGAGAAACTCTTTAAATACCCTTTATTAAATTGTATTCTAACCTTCTTTCTTTTTCAGTTTTATTAATAAAGTCTGTGGAAAACTCATTAATTCATTAAGAAATAAGCGAGCACCCAAACCAAACCAGGGTGTCCGTTCATCTCATGGTTGTCAGTCTGGCGTACAGCCCTTTACCTGGTCTTTACGCTGCCAACTTGTGAGTGACTAATCCCTGCCTTCTCCCACAGTCAATTGATCTTCATATATGTTCCCATGTTAGGCATCTCTGAACATGTTCGACCAACTTGCTCAGACAAAGGCTTTCAGTTGGAGTAGAAGACTAGCAATTTTTACTGCTTCAATGGTCGCTCGTAAGAATGTAATTTATTAAAGTCTCTATTAAACCAAGAATAAGAATTTCTTGTTCATGATTATACTACAACTACAGATTTATTAAGACACCAAAAGGAAAAAAATCTTTTCAAAAGATTCACTATAGCACGTATTCTCTAAAGGGAGAAAACTGTTAACCAAAGTATAGGTTGGGGTCAAGAGCTTTGTGTTATTACCGTTCTCCCACCTGATCTGTTCAGTGATCCCAATCATTTGACATAAGCACCAACCAGTGCTCTTTTCTGAGCAGTAATTCTTTTTTCTGCCTCTAAGTTTAATCCTACAGATTCTGAGACCACCATGATGTTATTCTTTCTTCTGTTACTGAGATTACACTTCCCACTCCTAGAAGGAGAGTCTTTGGGTCAAGGTGACATGGTCTCCGTGAAGTTCACATTAAAACATACCTGAGGTATGTAAAACATTAACTTATTAGCACCAGTCATGACATAATCAGATTGATTTATCACATTTTAACCAACTAGCAACCAGCTCGGCAGGTAGAAATTGCCAGGAGATCAGGGAGACGGATGAAAACAGACGGGGAGTTGTTCTCAGGAAAACAGACTTACAATGAAGAGATGGAAAAATCCCTGGACAGGCAGCAGGAAGGCACTGCCCAACCAGGAAATGGGGAATTAGCTAATGCTGAAGGGTCCCTCCAGAGACTAACCCCACGCCTCGCAATTCTGCTGAGGCAACTGTTTCCAAGCAGTTCTTTAAATAAAATATCCAGTCTGAAGCAAAAAGGACAAAATATATCAGCTACAACATCACAACATTCTTGGGGGTTCCCCCCTGCCAGCTCTGGAGGTTTTCTTTGCAGCTTTGGAGTTGCATTTAATTCTGATAGCAATATCAGTAGACTGCCTGACTTCTAATTGGATAAAAATCATTCATACTGAAAATCAGTAACCTGCTCTTCCTTGGTCCACTCTGAAGGCCCTGATGAGTAAGTAGCCTTTATATTCTTGGGCTCTTTCAAAGTGCAGACAGTAACAAAGATGGAAAACACGTCAACCCTCGTGGGTGGGCAGATAAACTTAAGGGATCAAGGACAAATGACAGCTACCTCACACCATCCCCATGTGAAATTTTTTCCCACAATAGCTCATCCTTTTTTTTTTTAATTGGAAAAACTTAAAGTTGAAACATAAAAATTCAAGTACAGACGGCTCACATGAAATGTGTAAATATAGGAGAAAGAGTAACACAGTGGCTGACAGCATAGACTCCAACAGAACTGCATTGGAATCCCAGTTCCATCACTTACTATCTATGTAAACTTGAGCAATCTTACCGAGACTTTGTTTTTCTGTCTGTAAAATGGAGATAATAATAGTACTTATTTTTTTGTGGAATATACTAAGTATCCCATAAGTGAGCTGTTACTAATTTTTTAAATTAGATGTTATTCTACTAGAATTTACTTCTGTGATTTAAAGGTTTTAGACATTGTAATTATAGAGAGAGCTACCATGGAATAGTTTAAACAAATTATAATCGAGGATCCATATGTCTACAGGGTATTCAGTGCTAGGACAGTTGCTTCATGAATACAAAAGAAATATAATCCCTAATTTTTTCCCTTATGTGATATACCTCATGGTTAGGGAGACAAGACTACCTTGTAAATTTTTGTAGTATTGACTTAAAAGATTGGTTTTGGTACAGATGATTATGAAATCACATGTAAAATAATCATGTAACATAGTCCTTTGTCTTCCAAAGCTTCAAAACGATTATAGGTAGTGATCAAATAGTGCAACCAATGAAATAAAGGCAGAAGTTGCAATGAAATAGTAGCCTATTCAATTTTGCATTCCCTAATTTTAATTTCTTCATTGTACAAGCTGATAAGGCACCATTTTAACCTTTGCAATGGGTCATATGCAGACCTGTCCCACTGATGCAATGAATCCAGACTGAAAGGGATGGACTCATTTCCATGTTTTGTGTATCAGCTAAATCCTTACTGCTGGACAGAGACCCAATTAGCATAGATAGGTTGGGAGAGGTCATGCTGCCAACCAGTCGGGGCTCGAATGTGCAACTGGACCAAACCTCATGCTCTACCCCTATCAGGTAGGCAGCAGAAACGCATTTCCTCTGCACTTCTTCCTTACATATCCCTCAAACTAAACATTGCCACGTGACAGTATGTAGTGTCTATTTACAAGTGATTTATGACTACATTAAAACAATGACAGACACTTCCCTGGTGGCGCAGTGGCTAAGAATCCGCCTGCCAATCCAGGGAACACAGGTTCAAGCCCTGGTCCGGGAAGATCCCACATCCTGCAGAGCAACTAAGCCCGTGCGCTTTACAGCCCATGAGCCACAACTACTGAGCCCGCATGCCTAGAGCCTGTGCTCATCAATAAGAGAAGCCGCTGCAATGAAAACCCTGTGCACCGCAACGAAGAGTAGCCCCTGCTCACCGCAACTAGAGAAAGCCTGAGCGCAGCAACGAAGACCCAACACAGCCAAAATAAATAAATAAAATAAATTTATTAAAAAAAACAAAACAAAACAAAAAAAACGATGACAAACATTGGGAAAGGGGTGTTCCAGGCTTTACCTTGGACATCACACTAAGATGAAGAGGGAGAGGGGTTATAGAACTGAGTTGCTGACCCAGGCTTGCTTCTATGGAGACATTTTCTGTTTTCCATAATGAAGGCTAGAATTGCCTGACTCTAGGAGGTACCACCCGGGAGTTATTTGTTTCATGGTTCAAAAGTTTGTTTACTGAGCTTTTGTTCTGATAATGATCTGAAAGTCAGTTTTACTTTGGAATGAATGGCAAGTCTAACTTGAATTTTTTATTATTTGAGTTGTGCTGCAAGAGGTCAAAAATGACCATATCACTGATCCATGGAGAGACACAGAGCTATCTTCTGTAAAATAGCTAAACTTATGTCTGGTTTAAAGTAATCTTTCTGGAACACAACATGCACACACACAACTTACTCTGTCTTTGTCTACCTATTTTGTTTCACTCCACAAAAGTAGAGGGGGTGGGCAGTTTGAAAGAATCAATATTTTTTTTCTAAGTCAGGTCAATTTTTCCACACCATTTTTACTTTGACAAATAATGTTAACAGTCATTCCCATGAGTAAACAGTTTCGAAGAATACTACCTCCTTTGGTTAGGACAGTGTTGGGAGATGGGCAGTGGTTACAGAGTAACTCAGGTTTTCAGAAAGAGTGTGACTACAACAATAAGACATGTTTTCAAGCGTGGCTGATGGAATTCATGTAACTATTTTGTTATATCTTTTATAGATATGTCATATCTGATTTAAGGTATTTCATATCTAAATAAGTCGTATCTTATTTAGATGGGAAAACTACTTCAAAATTATTGGTTCTTGAGGTTTTAATATCCCTATGAAATATTCAGAATATCATGATTTCTGTTAAAATAAGAATAACGGGGGCTTCCCTGGTGGCGCAGTGGTTGAGAGTCCGCCTGCCGATGCAGGGGACACGGGTTCGTGCCCCGGTCTGGGAAGATCCCACATGCCGCGGAGCGGCTGGGCCCGTGAGCCATGGCCGCTGAGCCTGCGCGTCCGGAGCCTGTGCTCCGCAACGGGAGAGGCCACAACAGTGAGAGGCCTGCGTATCGAAAAAAAAAAAAAAAGAATAACGAGGCATTCAGAATTTGTCTTATTACTGTTTAGATAGAACATTGGGTATTTGTGGCTTAGTCTTCTGACACACAATGCAAGGACAGCATTTGGTTCATTTAAGCTCATAAGTGTCTGCACAGCATAATTAAAATTATATTTTAAAACTACTGTAGGGGAGAACAGGGTAACACCAAATTTTGTAGAGACTAGTTATGGAATCTTCATTTACATCCTCAAAATAATACTCCATAATACTGTAATGGTTATTCTGGTATCATCTGGAGACACACACACACACATACACACACAAACACAATTTGAAGGGGTAATATTGCCATTGCCTTAGGAGATATCCATTAAAATAGTTTTCCAAATACATTCCTTTAATTAATGTGTGTTATGTTTAAACATTTATTTTCAGATTTATGTACACATGTATTGATGTTCATCTAGCATTTCCTTAAAAAACAATAGATTGAGGCATATTGAGGGAGGAATGTTGGTGAAGAGTGAGCTGCAACTTCATGTGTGAACTTGCCCTAAAATACTCAATGTTAATAATGAGGATTTACCTTGCTAAGAAAGTGAAAATACTTTCAAAAGTCAAGTTATGCTTTTAACCATTAAATGTGACTTTTTTGTAGGCAATTTTGGAAAGGGTGCTTCCTTTAGCAGCTAAAAAATAGGAAAAACAGACTGAAGTTAAGGCTATGACCATTCTGTCATAAGACATGTTACAAATGGTCACAATATTTTAAGTGAAAATATACTATGTCTGGTAAACTTTCTGTTTTTCAGAGGCCTTCATATTGTATTTCAAACAAAAGGAAGGATAAAAGAAGGCCAAGAGATAAAGATCTTTTAAAAACATAAAATTTCTCTCTTCTATTTAAGGGTAGATAAATGAAGCTATGTTCAACAAAAAGAAAAATGTCAATGAAGTATAATTTTACCCAAATCCACATGTTTGATTTTATATTTCAGTTCAAAATATTTCCATATTTATTCTAAATTCTGGTCTCAAGGTTAATCTTTTGCACGTGGCTTGAAACTACTAATTCTAAAAGGAAAATTGAATAGGCAATCTACAATTTCAAAAATATGAGAATACTTCTTGTAAGAAAAATTTACAATGATTGTGAGTTATGTTTGTTTTGCTTGTTACTTTTTATTATTAAAACTCTTTCATAAAGCTGTTATTTCTTCCATGCCCAGGAGGCAAGAGCTTAGCCCTCTGCTGAATTAGTTCATCTAAATGTCAGCTTTTTCTAATGGAATAAGAATTGTCTTATTCTCATTTAGGACTACAACTATATGACCTTTAAGAGCCTTTCCTTCACTGTGATCTCTGAAGATTTTATTATACCTTTCCTTAAAATTCATGGTAAAAATCTTCATCAAAATTGTTGTGACATTCATTTTTACATTAGCTTAAGGCAGAATATAAAAATATTTGTGTCAGCTATGGCTTTCTGTTGGGATAACACAGATCCTCGACAACCTCCGTAGAATTTTCCTAGTGTCTTTGGGTTACTGCATGAGAAGAGGGAAGAATTGAAAGATTTCTGCTCCGAAGATTATATTCTTGAACGTAAGGCTTTTCTCTTTCTTCCTTTCCTCTGTTTGTGCTGCCTTCCTCCTGTTATTATCTCTGAGCTGTAATACATGCCCAGCAGGACTGCACAACGACAGAAGTGAGTGCATCTTAGCTCATATGCGGTTAGTCAATGTACAGATGCACAGTTGCTTCAACTTAAATTAGGTTGTTGTAGTTTAACTCCTTACGCTAATTCAAAAGCTGTCTCTGGAGGTTCCCTGCTGGGTTTGCTGGCTCCCATTCCTCCCTTTGATCCCGGGTTTACTCACACCTTCCTCTCTGCCTCCCAGCTCTACCTCTTTAGTTCAGATTCAAAGTCTGATTCTCACTGCAGCTGCCCCAGGGCTGACTCACTGGCTCTGCCAGCTCCTTAGTCTGCCCATCACTCCTGGACCTTCCACTGCTCCCTGTCTCCTTGCTTGCTGGAGAAAAAGCTTCGAGGATTTTTTTGTGGTTGATTGCTTTTCGTAGCTTGATCGAATTTCTGCCAACTGTCCTTTACATACCTTCAGAATTTCCTGATTTAGATTAGCATATAGTCCTTGCCTTTCCATTATCTATAATTGCATATCCATACTTACAGTCTAAAGAATGTTATCTATAGACAACTGTATTAAATATGTTTAAAAGTACACAAGTTTAGGGCTTCCCTGGTGGCGCAGTGGTTGAGAGTCTGCCTGCCGCTGCTAGGGGACGCGAGTTCGTGCCCGGTCCGGGAAGACCCCCCCTTGCCGCGGAGCGGCTGGGCCCGTGAGCCATGGCCGCTGAGGCTGCGCGTCCGGAGCCTGTGCTCCGCAACGGGAGAGGCCACAACAGTGAGAGGCCCGCGTACCGCAAAAAAAAAACAAACCAAAAAACACAAATTTATAACGATACTTAAAAATATTCATTAGTCATCTTTGGAAACCAGTAGCCAGAAGGAGGAGGAGAGACAGAATCAAGAATTTATCTTTTTTTTTTTTGCGTTACGTGGGGCTCTCACTGTTGTGGCCTCTCCCACCGCGGAGCACAGGCTCCGGACGTGCAGGCTCAGCGGCCATGGCTCACGGGCCCAGCCGCTCCGCGGCATGTGGGATCTTCCCGGACCGGGGCACGAACCCGCGTCCCCTGCAGCGTCAGGCGGACTCTCAACCACTACGCCACCAGGGAACTCCGAGCGTTTATCACTTTTTTACCATGCTTTTACTATAAGAGCCATGGTTATCTCAGAGTAACCAAAGAGTTGATGAAGTCAAGTTCATTTGTTTGTGTTAATGAATTGCAGTTAATAAATGCACAAGGGATACTAGAATTTAAATATCACCACTTTATGATCCCTAATGAAATAAAGAATCTGGGCAATGATAGTCAATGGCTTCTAAACCCATAGGTGAAAAATGAATGGAGAACTTTATAAAAAATGATCGAGCTGACAATATCAGAACCCACTGATCAAGTTTAACAGTACAGAAAGGAATCAACTCTACACTCTGTGCCTCCCCATATGATGCAAAAGAAAATATACAACCCTAACTGTAAAATACTCATAAAAACTGAACGAGATTCTTATCTCGTGTAGAGGCTGCTACATCTGTCAATTTTATAGGAAATACAGGAGACAGAGGATATCACAGGAAGGCGATCAGCAAAATCCAGAATGTGGGAAATTCTATAGGACAAAATATCTTTCTTCTACAAACAGCAAGAAAGACAAAAAAGGAAAAGATACATGTATTCCAAGAACTTTAGAGACATATTAGTGTGTAACATATGCTCTTGTACACATTAATATAATTATGTATAATTTTGGCTCTTGATTTGAACAAAGCAATTGTAAACAAATGATCTCTTAGGTCAAATGATCAGAGTAATCTGAAGACTGGGTATTTGATAATATTAGGGAATTATTATTAACTTTTAGGTGTAATAAAGGTATTGTGATTATTTTTTAAAGAAAGAAGCCCTATATTTAAAAGACGTATTATAAAATATTCATGGATAAAGTGATAAAACTTTTGGATTTGTGTAAAATAATCTAGGAGATAGGAGATGTGGAATAGAGTATAAATGAAAGAAGATTGGCCATGAATTGACAATTATTGAAGCTGGTGATGGCTATATGGTAGTTCATTGTACTATACTATACACTTCTGAATGTGTTTAAAATTTATCATAATGCAAAGTGGTGAAAGACTCAGTAACTAATACATTTCTCTGAAAATGCAATAAGAACTCTAATGTCGAGAGAGAAGCTTATTCTAGAAATTATACCTTATCAAATGGAATCTGTTCTGTAGTAGGATAGTGATATTCTCAACCCACTTTCTTCTCACCTCCCCAAAAATCTTCAGAAAATATGGTGCTGTCTGTAAAAATGTAGACACTGAATGACAGGAGGCGGGGAAGAAAGGTGTTCACCAGGAAAGTGGCAGATGTATCCTTTATTTCTGGAGAATCTCTGCTTTGTCCTCACCACTCTGGAGAGGGATCAGGAGATCCAGGCTGGAGGTGATTTGTGCAAATCCAAGTGAGCACAAATCCCCTTAGATGCCCAGTGCAGCCCAGCAAGTGTTCCAAGGCTACCTCTGAGATGATCTGGGGAGCCAGAGCCATGAGGCATGCTGGCAGCTCCATGCTGGGACTTGGAGGAGGGAGTACGATTCTGCTAAAGGAGCAGGGTTAGAGGAAACTGAGAACAGGGGGCTGGAAGATTCTTAGGGAGGAATCTACCTTCCACATCAAGAAGTTCAAACCACGACAAGTTCAATTCTATTTCTAACTAAACATTAGAGATTGAAAACTAGGTAGTTTGGGAATAAGATGTCAACACAAAGACTTCTCAGGCCTGGCAGGACTGGGAAAGAGGGCTCAGAGCCCCCTGGTATACACTCTAACGTGCAGGCGGGGCTTGGGAGTCAGGAACACACACTTTGCAAGGAGGGAGGGTAGATGCAGTGGATTTAGTGCAGAGGCTGTGGTGCATTGATTATGTGTCTCCTAGGAATCTAATGTCACATCTAGCCACACTAATTGCAGGCAGCAGACACCATTCAGTAACCGTGGAGATGGAATTTGAACCCTGCTCTGAGTTCAAGATCTGGTTTTTTTCCATTGCACTCGCTGCCTCCCAGCTCATTGAACTGCCTGGGCATATGGAAGGGTCCTCTAACAAGCAGCTCTGTTCTATACACTTGGTGCTGTTCTTATCTTGGCATCCCACCCAACCCCTTGTTAAGTGCCAATCCTTTACTTAGGTGGGAGTGGAAGAGAACCGACATGGCATAGAAGGAAGAAAAGGGAAGAGTCGGTGGGAAAGCTTGGGACTCTAGAGGGAAACTCACCTGTGTTAAATCCTGCTTTATTTCTTCCCAACTCACTAGCTTCTGGCAAGTTTCCTGTCCTTTTGGAGTGTTTTATCATCTGTAAAATGAGCAGAGTATTACCTAACTTGAAGGTTTGTTGTGAAAATGAAATTTTAAATAGACCATGAAATATACTATTAAAGTAACCAGGAACCCCACTCTTCCTTTTAAAACTTGTTTTGGCCACTTGGGGTCCTGGGATAAATGGAAACAAGATACACTGAGAGGTAGCAGAATCTACCTCTGAATCTACCTCTCATGTGGTTCTATTAGCACATGGCATTCCCACACCAGGAAAGTCAGGTACACGACCTGTCCAAACCTGATGGGGAAAGAGTTGCTTTTGTGAAAATGTTATGAGTCAAAATATTACAATACCTTGCCCAGTCTCTTCCCAGTAGTTGCCATCCCACCATTACAGAAGTAAGGGAGCTTCCTACTGATGCCATCTGGTCCAAAAGACATTTTTTTGTCCAGTTCATTCTCGACATTGACAATGGATTGGGCAACAGACTTGCAAGAAGCAAGTAGCCTAAGTGATACATATTTTAAAAATGAATTCCTTTGGGCTGGGGCAAGGTTGTCATTCTAAAGCGATTAGCCAGAGCACTGTGTCAAGTAAAGTCTAAGATGCTTTTTCAAAGAGATCCTACATTATGGAAGATTAGAGAATAATGTAATGTTTGAGGAGTTTATTTCCCTCACACATTGTAATCCTTAAGTAAGCAGTCCAGGTTGAGGAATGGCTCTGCTCTGGGTGTGCTATGGGATGTGGAGATACTGGCAGACAATAGATTGTAAAAATTTTTGCTTATCTATCATAAGGATCTTTATGCTTTTTAATATTATTCCTCAATATATAGCTCTGGATCACTAAATGTTAACTCCTTTCTTCTTTCCATGTCATCTATACCAAGTAGGTTGGAGATGGCCAACTCCTTTGCTGATACATTTATGAAATATTAAAAAAAAAATTTTGCAAATAATGCTTAACATTGCCATCATTAAAAATAGCCTTATTTTCTACTAAAACAATCTCTAGAATTGTTATCGACTTTGAGTAATGGGTTTTATGCTTATTGTTTAAAAGAATCACTTGATTCTTTCAAATAGAATAGAACTTTGTTATTGAATTTAATTTTAAATAAAATTAAAATTAAATTAGGTTAGCTGCTGACAACTCTAAATTTTGGCTGATTTTTTTTTAAAAGTCACCGATAGTAAATAGCAGAATTTAAGGAACAGGGAAAATAAATGTTCAACCCCGTAGCCCCTTTATCACTTTTTCAAGACCGTTTTTGATCAATAGCCATCCTATCAAGAATGAGTCCCCAGGAGAATGCTATAATTTTGTTTATTTCAAGCTAAGTCTCTGAAGACATTTCTACTGCATTTGTTGTCTCCACTTTATAAATACGTTTGAGTTGTCAAAAGACTGTCATAGATCCTTCCCTAATGTTTATCTTTTAAAGCCATTCTCTGGCACAAATAATTAGAACTTTTCTTTTTCCTAGACTCATTGGACTTATTTTAGATCTATTGAACAGATTTTATTATGATTAAATTGGGTGGGTTAATACTACTATTCTTTCATTAGTGATAAATCCTTATAGAGCATATTTTTCCAATGTATACATGATTCCAGAATGTTCAGGTGAATAAATAAACTCATCAATTATCTGGACTTTTTGTTTCCCAACACAAAACACCAGGTAAAGGCTATCATGTAGAACAGGGGTCCCCACCCCCTGGGCCTTGGACCGGTTCCCATCCGTGGCCTGTTAGGAACTGGGCCGCACAGCAGGAGGTCAGCTGCAGGCAAGTGAGCAAAGCTTCATCTGCCGCCCCCCATCACTCACATTACCGCCTGAATCATCTCCCTCTCCCGCCCCGTGGAAAAATTGTCTTCCATGAAACTGGTCTCTGGTGCCAAAATGTTGGGGACCGCTGCTCTAGAATGCTGTTTTTTCCCCACCTCTTTACCTAGTAGTTTGTGCCTGTAGACAGAGCTTTTGACAATAAAGGAAATGAAAAGCCAGACTGAAAGGATCATCTAGTTTTCTTGAATTCTGGGCAATGTCCCAGGATTGAAATGAATTGTTCTCTGAGCTGTGGGGAGTAGATGTCTGAAATCACTCCTTCACAAGCTGCAGGAGGCTTGAGACTATGACACGGTAAAATGTCAACTTGAAGGAATTTAAAGTTTTCAAATCCTGAACTTGACCTGAGAGGAAAGGTTCATTCCCGAGTAACCACAGTGAAGGAAACCATAGCCGCAGTGGATCTAGGCGAGAAGATTATCTAGAGCATAAAGCATCAGAGGCCCCCAAACCAGCAGAATGGTGAAATAAAAAAAAAGCAACAGGACAAATAGGTCTTAGTTCCAATGCTACTTGTTACTGGTCACTTATGTTCTAAACGCCGTTGAGCCAACAAAGTGTAGTGGTTTAGCACCTGAGCCTTGGAGCCAGGTCCTCAGCGCTGATTCTGTCACATATCACTGGGTGACTTGGGAATCTCAACCTCTCTAAGCCTCATCTGTAAAATGGGGCTAATAATAGAACCTAAGTCTCAGGATTGTGTGAAGATTCAGTGAGTGAGCATGTGTACACTTGGCACACAGCATGTCCACAATTGTCCAATGATAGAGCTCCTATGATTATTATTCCCATGAGCTGCTGCAAGCAAAATCCGAGATAAAAGATGTGAAACGCTGGGAAGACTACAAATGGCCAAGCAAATTCAAGATATTGTTAGTTTGTTTAATGGTTAATTAGACCTACCTCAGTAGCTCATCAGAGGTCTGGAAAAAATCTCAAACCATAATGGGAATGAGTACTCCTTCTGTACAGGTACCTAGAGCTTGTGTTCTCAGAAATGTAGAGGAGAAAGTTATTTCTTCTTTGTACCTACCTGATCAAGTAGAGACCTAACACTGCTGGCAGCCATCGTCCTCACCTGCATGCTTGCCCATTATTTTAATAAAGCACAGGTCCATCCCTTGTCCTTGGAATTGAGAAATGTTGGGAAAGAGACAGCAGTAAGAGAGTCACATTCCTTACTTCTTCCTTTTCCTGCCTTAGATCCCATCTTGCTTAGGTTGTCTGGTCAGTATATTAACCATACTTTGAGCCATTCCAGAGGGTCATGATCTCTCTTCTTACATAAGACTGCCCTAGCCAGGAGTTACAAAGACCAGCTTTCTGCCTCTGCAGAGATTGAATTTAGTGTATGGAGAATTGAACCATTTGTTGAGATGGGTTGACTGGAAATAAAATGGATTCTGCTACTTAAGAAATACTCTTTGGGGAATTCCCTGGCAGTCGAGTGGTTAGGACTCTGCACTCTCACTGCTGAGGGCCTGGGTTCGATCCCTGGTTGGGGCAATAAGATCCCACAAGCCAGGCAGTGTGACAAAAAAAACCCCACACAAATATTCTTGGGAGGAAAGAAATCACTAAATATTGCTAATAACTAAGTGTCCTATTTGCTGTGAGAGTGTAGACCAGAATAAGAGAAGGGGCTTATCATTTGGGGAGGTGCTTTGAGTTCCTTTATAAAAGATGTTATTAGAATCTGAGAGCTTTTGATACTTGATAGCAATTCCATTGGCAAGACTGACTTTTTCTCAAGGCCTGGTGGTATCATCAACTTACAGCCCAGAGAAAAGAGCATTAGAAAAAAGTCTTGTGGATGAAATAAAACATGGAGTTATATACAGTTGGCAAAATACATGATATTTTGAAAAATATCCTTGACCCTGGGTTCTCACTTTAGAGGAAAGGAAATAAACAATCCATAAGCTTCTGTGACAGGAGTTCTGAAAATTTGTGGAAAATGTTCCCTTTTCCCTTAAAATGGATAAGGGAAATGACTAGTCATTCAACAAAATAAGATTTGTTCTCTCCCTATCCCTGCAAAACACCCATCCGCAGTCCCTGGGGGAGTCTCAGCAGAGGGGTGTTTTGATCAGCCTAATCCCCAAAGAAAATGGGAAGCTGCCCTCACGACTTTTCTTGCCACGAGTACCATGCTGCCCAGCAATGCACAGCTCTCTTAGCCCATTGACTAAGTACCAGGAAAATGGGCCCTAACCCGTACCAGGCCTCTTCCTAAAATCCTCCAGAGGGGGCAAGATGAAGGGTAGGGAAATGCCAGGCTGCGTGTAGGGAGGGCTCTGCCTCCTGCCTTTTGTAGCATTCCCCTCCTTCCCGCCAGGTCACAGGTGAGGATGGGTAGGTGGATAAAACCGCTGACTAGAACATATTCGTACCTGCTCACAAAGCACTAAGAAGATTATACCTGATTATGAATTGCAATAATTAGCGGCGAGCAGTATGGTGGATGTGAATGTAACTGCTATTCCAGGCAGAGGTCAACATTGCCTCACGAATGAATGACTCAGCAAAACAAAATTGTGAGGTGTCTCTGCTGCAGTTCAATGGGGCCCTCTCCGAAGTAATCAAAACAAAGAGCTCAGCAGGAAAGCAAGGCTGGAGAGTAATTTGGTGGTATAGCACAGTGATTATTATCATTTTATAATATTTGTGGTACAAACTGCTCACTGTTAACCAAAATCTGTTCTCCTCTCCTGGGCATAGCCCCAGCCCGCCCCAAGATTGCATTTCCCTTTCTCCTTTGAGACTAGGTGTGGTCACAGGACTCAATTCTCAAAAACAGAACGTGAATGGAAGTGATGAGTACGACTCCTGCATCATTTGCTTAAAATGAAATTGATGCTCTGGGCCTGATCTCTCCCGCTCTTCCCAGTCTGCCCAGGACCCATTTTTGACCATGCAGGTGAAGACAAGGCTCTTTCTGAGGGGGGGTTGCCAGGGTAACAAAATGGGAGAAACATGAGCACCTGAGTGCCTATGCAGAGGAAAGCCAACCTGGATCCGCACTGCCCACTTCAGGACCTCAGTGTGTGAGGGAAATGAATGCCAATATTTTCTAATCCATTGTATTTTTGAATCTCTTTGAAAAAGCATCTTAGACTTTAACCTGATGCAGTATATAATGCAATATATCGTTCCACAAAATATAATATGATATATAATATTCATTTTTTATAGCTGCATAACAAATTACCATAAACTTAGTACCATGAAACAAGAGAAATTTATGATTTCACAGGTCTGTAGGTCATGCTTAGGTGAGTTCTCTGCTCAGGGTCTCTCCAGGCTGAAATCAAGGCATTGGCTGGGGCTCCCATCTCACCTAAGGCTCACGGTCTCTTCTTCCAAGCTCATATGTTGTTTACAGAATGCATTTCCTTGCTGCTGTAGAGCAAGGTTCCTATTTTCTTGCTGGCTGTAGGGCAGGCCCATTCTCAGTTCCTGGAGGCTGTCTGCAGCTCCTTGTCATGTGGCCGTAGTTCACAGCATGGTTGGTGCTCCTTTCAGACCAACAGGAGTACATCTCTCTGACTTCTTTCTCAGATTCTTACAATCTGGAGAAAACTCTGCTTCTAAAGAGCTTGCCTGATTAGGGCAGGTCCACCTCTATAACCTCCTTTTCACCATATTAGGTGATATAATCACAGGAGTGGTATATCATCAAATTCAAGTACTTTTTAAAAATTTTGTGTATCAGAATACACAATGGATCTATTTTCAGGAAACCTATTTACTCCCTCGACAATAAAAGAAACATTATACTATTTAATTAGCACATACTATTTACATATGTAGATAAAATGAACTTAAATATCTGAAATGTAAAGAATTTCATGTCATTAGCATATTTAGGTAAACAGTGTGATGTAGCAGAAAGCGCATAAGCTTCAACGCCCAAGAGGAGAATAGAATCCCAGATCTGCCAACTTTGTGTCCTAGAGCATAGTTTGAATTTCAAGTTTTAACTGTATCTTGGACTTCTAATCTCTCAGTAGTCATGTTTAATATGTTTGTATCTGTTGTAATAACTGTTATGTTTGGTCTTATATCATCTTGTTTTATACTGTCGTTTTTAATGTTTTCTTGCTTTTCATACTGTTTTGTTTTTCTTCGGCAATATAAAGAAATTTTTGCCCACTTTTTTTGTGATTTAGAATGTGGACATCTTGTTATTCATTCTCCTAAGGATATGTTTAAATTTTTAAAACCCTCTAAAATCTATTTCTCTTATTTTTGTACTCAAAAATGAATCAACATTTAAAATCACTCCTATGTATGATAAAAAATTTTACTAAATTTACTCCTTATTCATTGCTTATCTTTGTCAATATAGTTTACTACCCAGAATCTATATTATTATATAAAAAGTTCTATCCACACTCAGGGGAGGGGATTATACAGGGTTTGTATACCAGAGAGTGAGAATTTTGGGGGGGTCTTTTAGAATTCTGCCTACTGTAAGAATACTTAATATATATATGTGCTATTAACATATGTGTGATACATAATATAATACCACAATATAATAATGCTTACTTATAATAATAATTAAGCGTACTATATGCCAGGAACTTACAAACCATTTTACGTGTATTTTATCACTTAATCCTCACAGCAAGCCTATGAGAGATAATATTATATTCCCCATTTCACAGATTACAGAAGTAATTGAGGCTTAGAAGTGTTAAGTAATTTGCTCGAAGTTATGCAACTAGTTAAGTGGCAGAATTTGGCTTATCCCCAGCTCTGTTCTCAGAGAGCTTAGACTTGGAATTGGACAGACCCATTATGCATGCTCCTAGTGCCCTATAATTCTCCTTTATAGCACTTGTCACAATGCCAATTAAATCATTTTTGTGAAATAAATTGGTTATGTCTGTCTCCCCAGATAGACTACAAATGTCATCAAAGCAACTGTATCCATTCAGCTACAACTAACAGAAAACCTGATTAACTGTGGGTTAAACAAATAGAGATCCAGTTTCCTCATCAAAAAAAAGTACAGACATAGTGGCTGCTGGTAATGTTCCAGAGGCTCAACAATATCACGATGTCCCTTTGGCTCTTTTGGGCTTTACTTCATGTTCAAGATGGCTGCTGCAGCTCCAGCCATCACATCCAAAACAAAGCCAGAAGAAAGGAAAAGAGATGAAGATAGGCATATTTGTCTCATTTTAGTGGGAAAGCAAACTTTTCATTCTTGAGCTTGGCCATAACTAGGTTGCTTGCAACTCCAAGCTGCAAGGGAGGCTGGGAGAGTGAGATTTTGCACAGTCTAAATTGGGAAGGAAAGTTGTAGTGGATATTTGATAAGCAAAAAATACTTTCTGCCATAGGTAACAACAGTATCTGTCCTAGTCATCATCTTATCTCCTGCACCCTCTTCAATGGTTTCCTCATTGTAGGCTCTTAATCATAGTTGAATGAATGTTTGCTAAATAATGCCAGCAAAATGCTTAGCACAGTGCTTGGCATAAACGAGGTAGTTGATAAACTTTGACTACTAGTGACTACATTGTTTAGAGACCCCAAATGTGTGTGTGTGGGGGTCCTGATGGATGCTTTCCAACACTACACTGGTTGATTCAGGATAAGCACCAACAGCTGATAGCTCTGCTGGGCGCATTAGCTGCAGGTGGGCTGGATAAGGTCTGCTTTGGGGTGGGGAAGTGGGAAGTGATGAATCTTCTTTTAGCCCCATGATGCTTTGCAGGCTAAGACTGGTAATTGCCCAGCTGCTGCTGCTGCAGCTCACTTTAGGAAGCTAGGGGAAAGGTGAACGCTTAAAGCTTTCTTTCTTTGGATAAAAAGAAAAAAATCCCCGCCCTGATAGTGGCAAGATTTCTCTGCCTGAACCTGAGGCGGGGAAAGAATGTTAAGACCTCTGTATCAGCACCATCTTTTGGCAACACTTCAGCAAGCTTGCGTGTCTTCAACTTACTTCTCTCCCTTTTCAGCCGACGGCCAGGCAACAAGGTATGTTTAGATTGCCAGGTGAAATATACACTCTTGACTCTGCTCACCTTCTCAGAACTAGAAGTGGAGCATACTGATGTTGCAGCAATGCTGGGAATTGCAAATACACCGCTTCCCTCTTCCCTCAACAGTCACTGTGTGACTTGGGTGAATCTGTTACTTTGCTAGAGCTGCCATAAAAAAGTACCACAAACTGGTGGCTTAAACAACAGAAATTTAGTATCCAGAATCCAAGAAAGGTGTCAGTGGGTTGGTTCTTTCCGAGTGCCCTGAGGAAGGGATCTGTTCCAGAACTCTCTCCTAGCTTCTGGCATTTTGCTGGCAATAGTTGGTGTTCCTTTGTTTTGTGCTCCTCGGCTTGTAGAAGCATCACCCCGATCTCTGCCTTCATCTTCACATGGTGTTCACCCTGTGTGCTTCTGTCTCTGTGTTCAGATTTCCCCTTTTTATAAGGACACAGTCATGTTGAATGAGGCCCAGCCTAATTACCTCAACTTGATGATCTGCAAAGTTGCTATTTCCAAATAAAATCACATTCACAAGTACTGGGGGTTAGAATTCGACGTCTTTTTGTAGGGGACACAATTCAGCCCAAAACAATGAGAGATATATGGTACGTATATATGTCCCTTTGCTTAAACAAAGACCACTAGTGATCTTTGGGCCTCCTAAAATGTTAAAATGACTTCCAGTTTCTTGGGCAAGAATCAAGATCTATAAAGAATGATTCTATGACCTGGATTTTTAGGATAACATTGACTCCATGTAATGTTTTTCTATAAAAGCAATTGATTAAGCATAAGAGATTTATGTTTTGTGCCTGTATGATATTTCTCAGATAAATTAAGGATCTGGTCAGAAAAATTAATGATTATGATTACAGTTACAACTTATGGCTTATAATAGCCTCTAGGTGCCAGACACTGTATTGAGAGTTTAACCACAGTAATACTGCCAACCGGGTGTTAATAGGCTCGTTTTCTGGATGAAGAAACTGAGTCTCAGGATAGTTAGAGAACATGCCTAAGGTCAGGCTCAGCCCGGGAGGGGTGCCTGCAGAATACTAATCAACGCATGTTTGAATTTCAAAACCATCACAGCATGCTGCCTGTTTTGGTTTCAGAAAATATGGTCTCCATACATTTGCAGCTCAAATCAGCTGTACAAATTACAATGGCTGAACATGAAAAAATGAGACTCTGGACAAACTAGACTTTCAATAGACAGAGAAAAATGTGACCCACAGCGCTGAAATGGCACTTCATTGATTTGCTAATATCAGTTCCATCAGATACATCATGGTGCACCTGAAGCGAGCAGGCAGCGTTATGTTTCTAACGTTATTAAGAAAAATGTGGATTGGTGTTTTAAATAATTCTTCAAACTTTAAAAAATATTATTTTTACCCTTGAGGGCACTTGCAGGTGAAAATTAAAGAGGTAAAAGTTCAAGACTTGCCTACGAAAAACGCTTCAGAAAGAGACAGCCACTATTGAGAGTTTGATAAGAGCAGAGTTTAGGCAAGTGTCATTTGTTTTACTCTTGTGGTCTAGAAAATGTAGATTCCTCATCAAACTGTCTAATTGAAGTCTCCTTAATACTTAATGTTAAGTTACATTAAAGAGAGGTTGAAGAATCTCTTTCAATCACTTTACAGTAATAGGATTTTGTGGTTAAGAACCTAATTTAAAATAAATGGACCATTGGCTAGATTTAGATATTTCTGTCATACAAATTTCTGCTCCAAATCTATTTGCAGTAATGGATTTTGATCTATTATAAAAATGGTCAATCATTTTGGACATTGTACCTTCATGTGCGTTTAGTAACTGATGAGCAATTTTGAAAATTTTTGCTAATTAGCAATTGCCTGTTTTTATGATGATAAAGTGAAAGAATGTAGCACTGATGTAAGAATTATAAGCCAGTGACTACCCCTGAAACTATTTCTCCCCAGAAAATTCAGATGCAGAAGCCTCACATATTCATTCAGCATATATGTATTAAACACCTGTCGCAGGCCAGGCACAGTTCTAGGTGACTGAGATGCATCAGTGGACAGACTGATACAGATCCCTGCCCTGTGGCATTTACTTCTAGTATGGGGGGGACAGGCAACAAACAATAAAATACTAAGAAAGTTGGAAGTGTCCGAAGAAAAGTCAGAATAAAATAGCCAAAATAAAAAAGTGATATAGTGATAAAGCCATGAGAAAAAGAAAAAAGACACCAAGGCACGAGGCATTGGGAATGTTGATAAGTGATATCACTGTTTTAAATAGCTTGATGGGGGCAGACCTCACTGTGAAGGTGACACCAGAGTCTCAGACTGGAGAAGTTGGAATCAGGGTTTCCACTAGTTGAAAGTGAGCAGAAATTGATGAGGGATACAGTGATGTATGTTGTCAACAATGGCCCAGGTTTGGATGGCATTGCTGAGCTCCTCCTGGCTGAAGAGTGATCTGGAGACAAATCACTTAGTCCCATATTTTAACAAGTGTATATGGAACAGAGAAGAGAAATCATAGGTTTTTCCCTGAGAGGTGATGGGAATGGGGATGGAGGTAAACAGTTATAAGATGGCTGTATGTCAGAGTAGCAAATTACTCAGAGGTGGCATTCTCAAATCAGATCAAGACAAAGTGGAGATGTCGAAAATTACCCTTGAAACTTCTGTGGAAAGCCCCCTTTGGAGATGAGACCATCTATCATGAACTGCTAGTTTTTCTTTTGGCATTGGAGTAGATTTGTTTCTTTGGTTGAGCAGCAGATAACATAATTGACTTGTATTGAAGGGCCACACTGAATATTCAAATATGGTAAGAAGTTCACAAGAGAACTGAGACGCGGGTCACAGCAGACTCATGTCTCTTGTATGACTCACTCTGGGAAGGATGATCGTTGAGGGGCATGGCAGGCAGGTGCTATTTTAACGTCTTTCTGTCTCTCTCTCTCTCTCTCTCTCTCTCTCTCTCTCTCTCTCTCTCTCTCTCTCTCTCTCTCTCTCTCTCTCCCCCTCTCTCTCCCTCCCAAGCAAGCATAGTTGAATTCGCATAGATTATTTGAAATAATTATTTAATGTGACGACACTCTCTACCTTCACCCTCCGGTCTTGTGTTTATCAGCTGCTGTCAGTGTACCTCCACTTCTCTCTTTCTGCCTCTCAGAGACTGACCTGCACTTGCCTGTTTTCTACTGCTTTACAAAGCCACTGAAGTTTAGGACCACGGGGCATTTGCCCTTTGTTTACTATGCAATAGAGCTATCTCTACTAAGCTATTCAAACAAGTATATCCCCTGTATATTTTTCTCTTGGTCTGATTCATTTAGTTCAGTAAAAATGAGTCCAGTGAATCCAGGAAAAAACTCATGCAAAACATCACAATTCACTTCTACGCACTTCGTACAGACAAGATCCAAATTAAAACAACTGCTGGAGAGAGTGAAAAAATTTAGGACAAGTTCACAATATCATGAAGCTGGAAGACCCTTAGTTTAATTATTAGTCAGGATTATTCTGATTACATATGCATAAACTTCTCCTTGGGGACAAGAAATAAGAAGATTAAGTTGTCTTTTTCTAAGCAACACATTATAAGCTTAACCAAGATTAGCCACATTATAACAGCTAAGATAATACATTCAAAATTCCACTTACTTAATTTAAATATTGCAAAAATTGAAGCTAACTCCTCAGCATGCCCAAACTAGAAAAAAAAAAAAAAAGTGTTTTTTGGTGTTTGTTGTGATTGTTCTGTGTGCTGTGATTGTGTTTAATTAAATTCTATATAAGCTTTCTCTTTTTCTTTCTTTTTTTCTGTTTTTGGTGGGAGGGGTATTAAAAGTTATAGGAGAAGCAACTGAAATTTAGCTTTTCTCTCAGTAGAGTTCCTAAAGTCGAGACCTTTTAAAAAATTCTCAAAGATAATTAGCTGCCCCAAATTTTCATCTTGTCCTCAGTGGGAATACCATTAAACCTCCTTCAGTAGATGTCTGAGAAATTTTCAGTTTAGAGATGGGTAGCTTGGACTTTATTCCAAAAGAAAAAATAAAAGGTTTAAAATATATTGCTTTGTCCTGGCTGACTGCCAAGTTTCCAATTTTCTACAATATTTTCATAAATAGGATAACCCTTACTAATAACTAATTTCACATAGATTTAGGATAAAATAGGCCATTCCAGTGGAGTTAATGTCAAGGACTAGTTGTTAAATAATTTAAAGAGTACTTTTTAAAATGAAAATTTGGGAATGAAACAGCTTTCTAAATAGGAGTCTTATGATATAACCAGAAAAAATTCCAAACCCAGTTGTAACTCTGATGTGGGTACAGGGAGTGAGTGGGGAGTGGTCCTTCAGAGAGAAGCACTTATGGCACAGAAATCCTTTAGAATCCACTGTTCAAAATAACCAAGGGGAACCGATGTCTAGTAAAGTTCTAGAGTGAGACCTGGGTCTGGGAAACCAGTGATATTCCACTACCATGTCTGGAGGATCTGCCAGGAAGTCCTGCCTGCCTGGGAGTTATTCGCAAGAGGAACCGTGGAAGGCTGTGGGAAGGAATTCACTCAAAGAAGGTTGAGGTGTGCAAGCTTGGACCAAGGACAATGGGTCATTGTCAGAGGGGAGGGGCGGCCTGAGGTTACCAAGGTTTATGTTGCTCAGATTCCCTCTGGCCCTGCTGTATCCAGAGACCAGAGTCCAGGGAGGAAGAGTGTCCGATAAGAAGCTAATCATCAGCGTCTCGTGAGATACAGGCTGGGCAGCGCAGCTCTGGGGCCTGTAACAGAATACAACCCAAATGGGGGAGCGAAGTAAATTCCTCAGTTCAGCTGGAAGGTGGTTGGCACGGGCCGCAGTGGTTACAAGCCAGAAATACTCTTCAGGTCAGCCACCTGGGATCTCCTGGGCCGTGCAACCTGAGTCAAAAGCAAGGACCACGGCCATCTGGTTGCTGGGTATGACCACAACCTGACACGCGAGCAAGTACCACTGGGGAAGAGGGGGCAAATGCTTCCATGCTGCAGGATTAAATCCAGTGTGAGGTGACACACCCTCTGAGGATTTCTTTAGCTATCCCAGGAAGCCTGGAAGGGGGCTGGAGCTTCCCATGATTCATCTGGAAGGACCAGACCAGACAGACACTCTTTTGTTAAAAGTCCCTTGATTTTTTTTTTTTTTTTTTGCAGTACGCGGGCCTGTTACTGTTGCGGCCTCTCCCGTTGCAGAACACAGGCTCCAGATGCGCAGGCCCAGTGGCCATGGCTCACGGGCCCAGCCGCTCCGCGGCATGTGGGATCTTCCCGGACCGGGGCACGAACCCGTGTCCCCTGCATCGGCAGGGGGACTCTCAACCACTGCGCCACCAGGGAAGCCCAAAGTCCCTTGATTTTAAAAAAAAAATCTCCCCAAGGCTGCTGTGGCTGGGGAAATACAGGTTACACGTGCAAGTACCTTTTATTCAAAAAGCCCAGCTTGGAATTTCCCTGGCGGTCCAGTGGTTAAGACTGCCCTTCCAACGCAGGGGCCACGGTTTCCGTCCCTTATCAGGGAACTAAGATCCTACATGCCGTGGCACCGGAGCGGGGGAAAGCCCAGCTCCTCTCACAGCTTTCTCCCCTCCATTCCCCACCCCCAACATAATCACAGTGCTTTCAAAGTGATAATACTTCCTGAGCACCTACACTATTCAGTATGGATATCAATGAAACAGAGAAAAGGCTTTTACGTTAGGATTGAGATAAATCATTCTATATAGCCACGTGTGAGAATGAACAACCTGGTAGATTCATTCAGGAGAGGTTTCTTGGGAGAAGTGAGGTGATATAAACACTAGACAGAAATATTGCTCTGTTCCTACTGCTGACTGTGAGACCGCAGTCCCCTCTGTGCAATGTTAGTTCAGCCAGTAACTGTGTGTGTGCATGCACACACACACACACACACACACACACACACACACACACACACAGAGTCATCTGAAGTGGAGGAAGGTCCTTGAACAGCACTTCCAACAATTCCCCGGGGTACAATCCGCTGTTCCATTGCCCTCCTCAGGAGATGACAAAGTAAGTAATAGCCATGAAAACTGTAAGTGCCCATATTTGAATCTCTTGGGCATTGTGAAGAGGGAAGCAGGCCCATGATTCACTCAATATTCAAGCCATAAAAGCAGAGCACCTACAAAGTGGAAGCTGGAAGCAGCCTGGTTGTGTGAATCAGTCACCCAAGGTTGAAATCCAAGTTCTTCCCTGTGTGATCGTGGAAAAGATACTTTTCTTCTCTTCCTCATCTGTGAAATGAGAATAACACTCCTATGAAGCTGTGAAGGTGAAATAGATACATACAATCTAGTAAGGTGTCTGGCATACAGAAAGTACTCAGTGCACTAGGATTGCAGTTCTGATCAGGTAGCAGGTGTCTCCCAAGCAGGAAGCTGGAAAGAAAGTGGTATGTAGTTACAGGAAATACAAGAATTCAGTGAAAACAACGGTTCCTGACTGTCCCCGGAAGAATCATTCTGGACTCAACTTTCTACCCTCTGTGTCCCAACCCTGGACCCTTTTGTTTCCTTCTGCATGAAGGGATAGTCATTGGCTTCTCCTGCAGCAGCTAAAAGCTGCTGTCAAGGTCATATTCATTGTACTAAGTGCCTGGAAGTTGGGAATCCGAGGGATATGGCTCTCTGTCTTTGGAATCTTCACTTCTTGGGTGCTCTCACCCTTGTTGCTGCTCTGGGGCTGGGGGCAGCTGTCACAGCTTCTTTCTCTTTGATGCTTCTTCCAGTCAGTGTCACTATCAAGTACTAGCCACTACTGCTGCCAGCTCTGGGCCTGGGGTCTGATGCTGGAAAGGCTTAGGAAGGAACAAGGGCATGGCTCCCTCCGCCTTATGTTGGGCTGCCCTCTCCTTGGGCTGGGTTTTGGCACTGAGACTACTTTCTCTGGTCTTTGGTGCTGTTTGGCAGCCCCAGCCTTTTCATTTTCTCGAAGGAGAAAAGGTGTGTTTATAATTAAAATAGAGAAAACTTTGGGATGCTTACATACCCTTCCCTAATCTACCATTTAATGATGATTTGAAAATTATCGCTATATCATTTAATCCAAACAACAGCACTAGAACATGAATATTATTTTCCCCATTTTACATATAACAAAGCTGAAGACCTGACAGGTAAACCCTTTCACAGTTAGTAGGAGGCAGAGCCAGGACACAAACCCAAATATTCTGGCTCCAAAAGTCCTCTCTTTCCCTAACTCTATAATTACACACAAAACTCTTGGTGGGCAAAGACGCAGTCCTATGAATTATACTCCCAATACCTTAATATGGTGGCATATCATGTGTTTCATTTCCTCTTTCTTGATGTTAGTTAATTTGTATCAAATCAGCAAGAAATTTAATATTTTTTGCACTATATTCACATGCTTCACTCCACTTCAGTTACTTAGATTATCAAACAGTATCCATGAGCCTTTGTGTTACTTTTATTCCTAATCCACACGAAGTTCTCAGTTATAGTTTGTTAAATAAACGAATGTATAAATGAATATAAAGTGTAAGCACAAGGCAATAATCAGACTGCTCAGTGATAATAGGGCTGCCTGCATCTCAATAAACAATGTTCAGATATAGAACATGGGGAGCATGTTGTTCATAAATGATGGAGGCCCCAGTTAACTTTGCAGTGCACAGCAGGACAGTCAAGTCCTGGGCATGGCGGGACATCCAGTCTAGGACACCGTATACATTAAAGACTTGAGCAAAGACAGGTATGGCTTTGTGCAAGTCGGCTTGGACTTGAACCAATGGTGAGAACAAACAGGAATAACAGTAGCAGGCAGGCCTGACAAGTGACTTCTGCAGTTAAGCGCATTGATATTAAGCAGTGCACAAGAGCTGACACAGAGAAAGAGCTAATGTGTTCAGTTTTAGGGAGGAAATGAAATATACCATGGAGGAAGGAGGAACAAAAGCAGAAAAAAGCTCAGCGTGTATAAGTATAGACTGCTGTATGAATCAGGAAATGAAAAGAAATTCTTTCCAAAGGCTCCTGTTCCTCTGTCCACACTACAAAGAAATGACAAATCCCCCCTGAAATTGTGGACTCAGCTTTCTCTTTTTCTTCCTTTTTATCTTGCCTAATGAATTACTTGTTTGTAAAGGATACCTTAACAACTTTAGAAAATGAGAAGTGTTTTTCTACCAACAGAAGACCTGCTGTAAGAGTTGGGTTACAGGCACAGAAGCGCTCAGGCAAAGACCCAGAAATCTAAGTAACGTGATAAAAAAGAAAGGACCATACTATCTCTGGTTATTGGCAACTGTAAGTCTTAATATTTCACCCTATTGTGTGATATTACAACTTATTCATAAATTCATCAGTCACCCAGTATTTACTAAATCTTCCTAACAGGTACAAGGCTGGGGACAGTGTGGCACTGTCCTGGCTTCAAGGAGCTCATGCCTATTAGCGGATATAATTATATATCTTATTACAATACGACATATACACACTGCTCTGAAAGCACTCTGCCTGGGAGATGGGTGAGAGCTGTAAGGTTTCTCCTTACAGGGAGAGGAGGCTACCTGAGTTACATCTTGATTAATAAGTAACAAAAGAAGGGTGTGTGGCAGCTCCAGGCACAGGGAACAGCATCTGTGAAGGTTTGACAGCCTGCTTGAATTGTATAAATTCTATAAGGGTAGATTCAGACCATGTTGGGCCTGGAGATTATATACTTGGGGGACCTTCTTTAATGAAAATGGTAAAAATTTATAATATACAATTAAATATTAAAGTGAAGATTTATTTAGAATGAGACAGTAGATGACAAAACTGACTGTAAAAACTGACAAATATCACAAAGCTCACAAAATCCAGAAAAACAAAATAATATTCAATAATATTCAATAATAATGCATGAATAATATTGAATGAGCTAGCTACCCAACATAACTCTATAATACTTTTCCCTATCATTTTGGAGGGGCTTAAACTCTTTGATACCCTCTGCATATGGCAACAATTTTGCAACGTGATATATATATTGAAAAAAGAAATATAATTCATTGATTTTCCTTGAATGGTTGATAACATTTGATTTTTCTTATTATCAGTTTAGAAAAAGTGTTTCAATTTTACAACTCTTTGTTGTTAATGCCATGTTAAATTTTTAGGAGTGTTTTCAAATTTGGGGAAACACCGTCAAGGTACTTTTTGCATAAGCTGTAAGATTTTAGGGTGTTTGAAATTCTTTTTGGCAGTGACTCATCTTCAGTTCTCTTTGAATTAATGACAGTATCATCCTGTTGTCATTAATGTTGTCATTCTGGTGGCATATCATGTGTTTTATTTCCTCTTTCTCGATGTCAGTTATTTTGTGTCAAATCGGCAAGAAATTTAATAGTTTTTGCACTATATTCACATGCTTCACCCCAATTAATTAGATTATCAAACAATATCCATGAGCCTTTTTATTACTTTTATTCAAAATTTATCTCTTCCTATGAATGACTTTTCAGTGTCACAATGATTTCTATAGATTTTACCACTCATCGTGTTTCATATTTAATTAATTTCATCTGAATATTTTATATTTCTTTAATAAATAAATTTAATTATGATAAAAGGAGGTCCCCTTCGTATACATCCAAATCAGGAATATGTAATTTCTCCCTAGTTCTATTGAAATGTTTATAAAATGACTGCCAAATTACAGCTAAATTGCATTTTTGAGTTTTATTAACTTTTAAGCAAACTTTCTGCATCTTATGTTCATGTTGCAAATCCTGAAAAGCTTCATAATGGGTAGATCACACTGTTATATCCAGACTGAAGAAAAATCCAGATTGGTTTTGTGGGTTTAAATACCCTATTTAGGAGATGAACCAGAAAACATACAGCTTTTACAGAATACCAAGGTAATCAACAGCCTCAGGAACTGTGGGCCAGTTTCTTCTCCAGCAAGATTAAGGAATGAGCTGCACATGACACATATTCTGCAAACTTATTCATGATCAATAATAAGATCTTCACAATGTTTAATTGTAAATGTTGCCTAGTGGCATGTTAGAACTGAACAGATGTTTTACTCTGTTCAATAAAGTCACACATAAATGCTTTTCAGGTGGCAAAATAAAGTTAAATATAAATACATAGTATTTATTCCACGTAAATATACTCCACTATATCCAGACTAAATATAATTCCAGGTCAACTTCTCCTTAGCTGGATCCCCAAAATGTTGATGACCACTCCAGTGCCAGTCAAAACAAGGGATTGTTGACGGAAATAACGGACCAGCCAGTCCGTAATAAGAATAGAGAAGAGTTTTATCTGAGCCAAACTGAGGACTATAGCTGGGGAGACACGGATACAAGAAGTACTTGAATTGTGTTCCGCCAGACTACAAAATGGGGAGGCTTATAGAGGCAGAAACTGCAAAATGACTAAGCTGCTTGCCAAGAATTAGGGTTAGAGATGGCAAGAAGTAAGGGTGCTTGTTAAGTAAGGATTGGTTGGGGTCTAACTTGGTTGCATAGTTACGAGGGGAGAACTTGAGACCATAAGGTTGCAGCTGGAAGCTGCTTACAGATACTATTTTGAGAATGGCTGGTAGTGTACTTGAGTCTGATACAGTTCAGAAAACTCAAGTTCTCAGTGATGCAGAAATGTGTCTGAAACCACATTCACAATGGTCACTTGGCTCCATTTTGGATGCCTGAACCACAGTTACTCCATTTTGATTTTTAAATGGATTCTTTTCTCTAATGGTTAAAGCAGATATACAATGCATGTTTGACAGGCTGTAGGACAGGCTGTCCTAGGTAGCATCAAGTTTAAGTTAAATCATGTATAAGCCAGAATGACTTGCCCATACCTCAATATGTGAGAATTTCTTCCATCAGGATCATATAACAGAGGGGAAACTGCAGTGGGAAGAGATAGTGTTCTTAACTGATTGTGGTTAAAGAATATCTATCTCCAAACTTATGAAAGCATAAGTATCCTTTTTTTATAAAAACATAAAAATCCTTCCTCCCTCCCACTCTAATTTTCTGAATAATTTGGTCCAAACAGCATTACTTGGGACCAAGCAAAGTAGGTGTCTGTCAGGAGTGGCAGTTGCAGTGGTGGCAGCATGAGGTATCAAAGCCATGGGGTGAAGCTTAAGGGCATCTGTGTGAGAAGGAAGAGGAAATGGGTAGATGTGGGCTTTCAGAGCTCAGGAAGACTGACCAGAGTGCCCATGAGGCCCCACGCAGGACACTGGAGTCCAACGGTGGTAAAGAGGAAATCCGAGCTCAGGGTAGGGTAGGAATGAGTGGATTGAGCTGGTGGCCATGGCAGCCCAGAGCAGGGTGTCAGAACCCGAGCTGGGTGAGGAGAAAACCAATGCACGGTCAGTCAGGTGGTCTCTGACACAAGGTGAGGGGGGCAACCATGTGGCAGGGGTGGGGGAGAAGACTGATTATATAAAGGGGGAATTGACTCAAAAGATAAATAAATTGAGGTTTGGGAACCAGGTTTCTCACTGTCAAAGAACAGAGTTATGAATATGCTAAACTAAATGAACTAAAATGAACCTTGCGATGTTGGATTGCAACAGAAGGTATTGGTTGAACTCATGTATGGAAAGATATAAAAATAAATATAGATGTAAATGTGTGTATATGAGTATGTTCATTAGCTTCTCCACTGAGAAGGCTTGGGAATAGCAATACCCCCAAAGGAATGAGCACTCCGAGTGCCCAGATCTTGGTTTGTCAATACCTTTGCAGGTTTAGAGCAGTGAAATTACAAGACAAGCTTGGAAATATTGTTCTTTTAGAAAGCAAGAGATTCTGGGGACCTGTCAAGATTCACAGAAACCAGCTTGAAGGGGTGCCCACTGGCCAAATCTGGGACAACTTGAGATCAAAATAAAGTATGATAATAACAGATTATTGCTCATTGAATAAAATAACAATCATGAATTCACACCAATATTAGTTAATTAATGAATGATAAATAGGGAGAAGAGAAAGCTCTTCCAGTAGAATACCAACTAATACATGTAGAAAGAATGAGCAAATCAGACGATCATCTTTCGACAACCAGTATAATAATAATTCAAGCCATTAATGAATGCTAAAACTAGTGAGTGAAAGAATAGGAAATTCACATAGTATTAAAACACTTCTCCACAAGACATTAATTGCAAAAGGAAAAAGAGTAATTTTAGACTAGAGAAACCCAATAGACACCACCTCAATCATGATCATAGTTAACATCAGCAGTGGTAGGACAAATGGAAATCATGTACTACCCAAGAAGATGCAATGAGAGCACAGCATTACTTCTGTGATGTTCCTGCTACAAAGGCAAAAGCTGACTCCAGTCCTGAGGAAACATCAGATGAACCTGAGCTGAGGGAAATTTTACAAAATAACTGGTCTATCATTTTCAAAGCACCAAGGTCATAAAAGTCAAGGAAAGAGTAAGGAACAGTTTCAGACTGAAAGAGACTAAAGAGACTTAAAAGTAAATGCAATACAATAGTGCAACCAACAAGGTGTCAATCTCCAAAATAGACAGCTCATACAATTCAATATCAAAAAAACAAACAACCCAATCAGAGAATGAGCAGAAGATCTAAATAGACATTTCTCCAAAGAAGACAGATGGCCAAGAGGCACATGAAAATATGCTTAACATCGCTAATTATTAGAGAAATGCAAATCAAAACTACGGTGAGGTATCAGCTCACACCAATCAGAATGGCCAGCATTAAAATGTCTACAGATGACAAATGCTGGAGAGGGTGTGCAGAAAAGGGAACCCTCCTACACTGCTGGTGGGAACGTAGATTGGTGCAGCCACTATGGAAAACAGTATGGAGGTTCCTCAAAAAACTAAAAGTAGAGTTACCATATGATCCAGCAATCCCACTCCTGGGCATATATCCTGAAAAGACAAAAAGTCTAATTCAAAAAGATACATGCACCCCAATGCTCACAGCACCACTATTTACAATAGCCAAGATATGGAAGCAACCTAAATGTCCATTGGCAGATGAATGGATAAAGAAGATGTGGTACATATATACAATAGAATATTTCTCAGCCATAAAAAGGAATGAAATAATGCCATTTACAGCAACATGGGTGGACCTAGAGAATATCATACACAAGTGAAGTAAGTCAGAGAAAGACAAATATCATAGAGTTTTGTCCAGATATACGCCCAGGAGTGGGATTGCTGGATCATATGATAGCTCTATTTTCAGTTATTTAAGGAACCTCCATACTGTTCTCAGCAATTATCCCTTCTTAAAGTTCTAGCCCCTTGTTTTCTGAAGTCACCAACTTTTGGTGATTTTTCTCCTTACTTTTGACTCCCCTTTCTCTGTTCTTTTCTCTGACTCTTCACTTGCTCATACTTCAAATGAAATTGCTTTCCAGGTGCTCATCCATGACCTTTTTCTCAAACTACATGTGTTCCCTGTGCAGTTCTTCTAAACAATGGCTCCAATTCCCATCTATATATCTATGATGCCCAATATCCATGATCTGCTCTAACTCTATTACAAGCTTCCTACTGTTCATAACAAATGATCAAAGTCAACATTTAAAAAATAGAGTCCTCTCCCTAGTCCCTCCTCTTCCAACCTGTTTCTCCATTTTTGAGTTAATAAGATATCAGTGAGGATGCTTTTAACATAAGTAACAGAAAACCCAGGCCTAATTAGTTTGAACAAAAAGGAAAATGTATTATTTCATATAATGAGAATTATGGAGATAGGTCAGTCCCTTGATTGGTCAACTCAGGGGCTAAATGACATGAAGCAAGACCCAACGTCTTCTGTTTTTACTTCCTGCCATTTTCAGTCCATTGGCTTATCCTCAGGCTGGCCTCCCTTGAGATCACTGCTGCTATTCCAGACATCATATCAAGACAGGGAAGTGTCCACTGAAAGAAGGTAGGAGCTCTTCCTTTTTCTGTTTGTCTTTATATCAGAAACAAAACAAAACAAAATCTTTCACTAGCCCTCTAGAAGACTTCTCCTCACATCCCACTGACCAGAATTCTAACACATGCGCTTGTCAAAATCACCTACTTTATTCAGACACCCACCATCCTCAAGACAACCGCATGGTGTGAGAGGGGCAAGCCTACCACAGTGGTCCCTTTCTTTCCATTTTAAAGTAGGATGTGAATTTCTCATTTCGGGAGATTTCAAGCAGAAGCTGGAAAATATTCTGACAAATATTGTAGGCACAATTGATGCACTGGCTAGACGTTTGAACCAGACAAGCTTGTATTCTTCTCCAACTCTGAGATTCTAGGATTTTGGTAATATTGGACTAGAAGAACTTCATAGGGGGAAAGAAAAGCACAAGCGGGGAATAGAGCTGGGAAGAACTTGGGAAATATGGACAGCATAAGGATACTGGGGTAAAATAAAAATAGAAGCTAGGAGGACGGCATTCAAAGTAGATTTTACCTTCTATACGATTTTTACCTTAGATTGGCTCAATATTGCCTTAACCCCCAGCTAAGTGATGGTGCCAACGTTTGATGTAAATTCCAAGTCAAAACTTCAGACTGCCTCAGGCTATTTCTATGCTTCAGTCTTGCAATGAAGAGAATTTTCAGTCCCTCACTGAGGCCAATCCTAATGTTTCCAAGGTGAACGAATTATTGCATAAGGCATGAAAAAGGTGATCAAATGCTGTTGGCTTTCAGACTCTCAGCTTTTTATAGGTAGAAATGGCAGGAAAAAATATTAACAGCCCCTGTATTAAATCTTGGCAGAGAGTAGAGATTATTTGGGGGAGGGAGTATTTTTTTTTCTCAAAAATAAAAGAATTTATTAAATGACTCATAGTGATTAATGCGTTGTTTTTTCCATGAGTCAAGTATGTATGGTTGATTACTGCTAAGTAAAAGGCTAAATGCAAATAAGAGAAAAAACAAAAGAATAAGGACAAGAGAGGTGCTATGCTCATTGTGAAAGACAAAGTTGAGTACTAGTAATTATATTAATTAATTGACATGAATAATGTGTCAAGAAAAACGGCTGATTGATATCAGTAGTGATGAACTTAAATTACGTCAGTCTCTTCAAAGCATTCCACGAATTTCACAGATACTCTTTTAGGCACATACCTCCCCAGAGCCATCAATTTCTAGTTCCGAATGGAAAAATAGGTGTGGGAGGGCTGGTGTCTTGTGATAGACATGCAGGGAATGAGTGGCAGAATCCAAGCTCAGAACAGAGTTCAGCCACTGTCGTGTCTAATCCTGCAAATGTCAATTTGTATCTTAAACTCCTTTCAGAAAGGATTGTACTATTGGAAGCACAGCAAGCATTTGGCTGAAATGGGAGTGATGGAAATACTTGAAATGACTTCACAGTGCCTGATTGACTGAAGGCAATGATTTCCTGGTGGAATGGCTTGTTGAGATAGCGCTGAAAATACTTGATTTGATTTCTCGCCCATCATTAAGGGTGTGAAGCACAAGTACATAATGGGCACAGTTAGACTCAATCTATTTTATGCACCCATGCCTGACGTTACAACAAGGGACCCAGATGCTATTTTAGAATATGTTTCAAAGCCTCCAGCATACTTCTCTAACTTGATGGATTTCAAACATCCCCAGAATCCTTGAGGGGACCATTGATGAACTTCTCTGGAGCAAATGATTGTACCTTAGTGCAACAAGTCCAGTAAGTTACTTTGTGCATTATAGACTGCTGTGCAGTGGTGGCTGAACAGCAGAGTTTGAAGTAAGTGTAAAGGAGACAAACTAGTTATAAAATCAGCCCAGAAAAACATGCCCCTAAAACTTTGCTGCTAGGCTAGAATGAAAATCTCCCCAACATCTAAAATACTGCTTGGAAATATCTATGGCTTAGCAATAGGCAGGAGAGAGAGGTTCCAGGATATATATCTTTCTAATCGAGAAGAAGACAGTGGTCTTTTATCAGTGTAGAGGACACCCAGCACAAAATGCATTCTTCATTTGATTGGAGAGTAGGGTATGCAAGGGAGAGTAGCAAACACACAGTAAAAAAAAAAAAAAAAATGTAGGTGGGATTAGAAGATGGAAAGTTTGGAAGAAAAGAGGGTTGGACTTTATTTCCTTTGGTAATTTTTCTCTGATCTCCCCAGATGAGGTTAAATGCTCCAATTAAATGCCCACACGATATCTTTTACCAAACACATATCGCATTTTATTGCTACTGCTTCTTAAATTGTGTGATTTCCCTGCTAAACTCAAATGCTCTGAGGACACCTTCCTCTCACTAAACACCCGGAAAAGATTTGGCACGTGTTAAGTGCTCAGTACATATTTGTTGAGTTAATGAATGGATAGGAATAGGAAGTCACTGATGGTCTCTAAGTTGGGGAGGCACGTGATTTAGAAGTGTTATAGGGCAGTGAAATTGTAGGGTACATTGGCAGTAAGATTGGGGAGTGTCCTACCCCTTTATCAGTGGCGGTGCTAGGGGTATATCTCACCTGGATTTAAGCCACTGATAATTGTGTTGTCACTTTGGAGATTATGGGATCTAAAGGAGTAGGAAAAGCTGTAAGGCATGCTACTTCTATCTCTTCCACCATTGGAGAACTTTGTTGTGCTCCTACTGTAACTTGGTCTTAAAATCACAGAGGAGGAAATTAAAAAAAAAAATGTTATTGAAGCATACTTGATTTACAATGTTGTGTTAATTTCTGCTGTACAGCAAAGTGATTCAGTTATACAAAAATGTATATCTATTCTTTTTCATATTCTTTTCTATTGTGACTTATCACAGGGTATTGACCATAGTTCCTGAGCTATAGAGCAGGACCTTGCTATTTATCCATCCTTATATATGATAGTTTGCATCTGCTAACCTCAAACTCCCGCTCCATCCCTCCCCCACCCCCTCTCCCTCACAGAGGAGGAAATTGAGTCTTAAAGGAGTTTGTGGTTTTCATGCAGTCACACTGTTTGAAGGAGCAAAGCTGAGATTAAATCCCAAGCTCCCAAATTCCTAACCATGAGGTCTTTTGGCAGTTCTTTAGGAAGATCTCTCTTATAAGATCCTTTAGGATGAATTTAAGAAAGAGATACTGTAATTAAGAAGGGGATTATCTCTAGATATATGTTGAGGGTTGTATAAAGGTGATTATTATGTGAGTGAAAGGAAAGTAACGGCTCTGAGAGATTTGAAAAAGAAAGAGCCTTTTGTTTTGACATGAGGTGAAATCTAGAAGAGAGGTTTAGGGAGTAGAATGAGTGAAACTGCTAATTCCTGAGCATTCTGATAAATGTGAGTTGAGAAGATGGTGTTTTGCACCCAAACAATAATAACAGAAAGCATAACAGCAGTACTTATTTACCAATAATAAATATGGAATTCTCTGTTGAGCAAAGGGTTTAGAATGCAGACTCTAGGAGGACAGTGGAGACGGGGGCTTTTGTAGGAAGGGCAGCAAAAGCAGGGATATTTATTACAAAAGGGAGAAAAAAATGTCAATAATTGCTATTGTCAAGGATGCCCTGAATAACACAGCCCACTGACAAAGTTAAATGTGGGTCCCCAAGTTAAGTTAAATGGGTCCCCAAAGCTAAATATGAGTCTCCTAGGCAAAAACTTTATAAAAGTCTTCTGTCCAAAAATAGTGAAATACACATCTCTGAAATTTATTGACAATTTAATAAGTTTAATATGAATGTTTTATACACAGTGCCTGATACCAGTTTCAGTTCTATTTTATTCAACATTAAACAAATATTTGTTGATCATATATTATGTACTTGGCACTTAAAATATTATCATTTTATTATTATCATTATTAACCTTATTCTATATTTGTTGTTTAGTCAACATAGAATAGTTAATACACAAAGGTGCAAATAGATGCCATGTTGGCTTTCCTTCTAACAAAGGAAAAAAATTTCTGCTGAATATTGGCAATCAACAATAGACTATTATACCTATACTCTTAATCATATCAGGGTCCAAAGGAAAAAAATCAAGCCACCACTTCAAAAGTGACACTGGCATTAAATCAACTATTACCAGGAAAATACATTCTTGACATGCCTTCCTGATAATTCTATCTGCCAAAAGGCAAGAAAAGCAGTGAAGGGAAAAAAATGTTTCTTTGGATCTAATCATAGCCTCCGTGAAAGAATTTACTGATTAAGTGCTAGAACCTTGGAAAAATAAAACGATGTGGTATAATATTTTGTGATAGTCAAGGAGAGGAAAACTAGACATGTATCAGATTACATTTTTATTCATGACAATCATTTGTTATTAAAAAATAGGTGTTCATTGCAGAGGAATGCAAAAAATGTAGAAATTACAAGGGAGAAAATAGAATAGTAACCTAGAGAAAGCACTGTTAACATTTTGATGTACATTCCTGGCTTTTTAATACCTGTGTTACGTTTCTCTTGTTATACAATTTGCATTATACTTTATAAAAAATTTTATACCCTGCTTTCTTCCATTAACAGTACATCATAAACATTTTCCCACTTTATTACATGGTCTACTGAGACATTATTTTAATGTCTACATGATATTTATTAAAAGAAAATACTGAGTTAATTTTCATCAGCCCTATGTACCAGACACTACATAATGAGTGCATTATTGGATTATCTCAGTTAATGCTCATGTCAGTCGTCATGTTAAGCACTTTTAGGATCTCCATTTATACTGAGATTTAGCGAAAATAAATAACTTGGCCAAGGCTCTGAAGGTAAGAATTATAAGATTCAGATTTGAATCTAGCTAATTTAAAACTAGAGTCAGTACTTTTAACAACTACTTTATATGGTATTTCTCTTATTGTAGAAATGTATCAAAGTTGATTTAACCCAATCCCCTATTGCTGAACTTCTAAAGGGTTTCCATTTTTAGGCAATTACAACTAATGCTATCATTTACAAATTTGGCCATACTCTTTTGTAAATATCCATTGTTATTGCCTTACGATAAAGTTATAGAAATAAAATTATTGGATGAAAGAATATGAAAAATTCAAAGCAGTTTGATATAGTTAAAATATATTTGCCAATTTGATAGGAAAATGTATTTTTCTTTAAATTTATGTTTCTTAGACTAATAATGAGGTAAGATATTTATTGGCTTTAGATTACTTTAAAAATACCTGGTAATGTTTTTGGCATAATTTCTGCTGACTTTTACATTTTCCTTTTTGATTTACTAGAACTCTTTACATATTAATAATTAAAATTTTTCATAAATTTTTAAAGTTTTTCTTCTAAAAATTGGCCTTAAAATTGTACTTATGCTATCTTTTCATGTTTGAGATTTAAAGCTTTAGGTAATATATCAGTATTTTCCATAATTGTTTTTTCATTTGCTGTTGTGTTCAGAAAGACTTTGTGTTCTCTGAGTTCAGACAAATATTTAACCCTATTTTTGAGCAAATTTAGAAGGCTTTCTTTTAAAAATTGAATACAGGGGCTTCCCTGGTGGCGCAGTGGTTGAGAGTCCGCCTGCCAATGCAGGAGACACGGGTTCGTGCCCCGGTCCGGGAGGATCCCACATGCCGCGGAGCGGCTGGGCCCGTGAGCCATGGCCGCTGAGCCTGCGCGTCCGGAGCCTGTGCTCCGCGACGGGAGAGGCCACAACGGTGAGAGGCCCACGTACCGCAAAAAAAATATTAAAAAAATTTTTTTAAAAATTTGAATACAGTTTTTAGCTATGTGAATCTCATATATTTTTAAGTATATGACCTGCAAATTAAATAGTACTCTAGGCTAGAAGAGAACTGGTTTATTTGTTATGACCTCCTTGTACTTTTGACTTTTTATTAGTGGCTGGAAAAACTTAATTAGGGTTATATTGTTGTTTAGAGACAGATCATTTTCACATCTTTCATCTGTCTCTGGGAATCAATGTGTTATATCCCTGGAAGGACTGCCTGTAAAGCAACTCTAAATTTATGCAGTTTAGAGTGGGTGTCTCAGTGGATGACAGACCATTCTCTTTAGTAAAATCTCTTGCTTCATCTACTGGGACTGCCTTAAGAGGAAGTAAATAATTCCTGCTCCTCACAAGCATTATGATGTTTCTATTGGCATAACCTTTTCAATCTTTCAACTACCATTCTACATTTTCACATGTGATATACTTAGCATTATTATAAATGCTAAGGTACCTATTTCTCTGTGGTGGTATGCAAATATCATAGCTCAGCATTGCTGTTATCCTACAGCATCCTCTATTTGAACCTTTAATTTTTTCCTATCAGCCTGGATGTGTCTTACTGAAACTCTTCCAGCTGAGCTCTTGATTTCCAGATTAATCTCCTTCAAGTAAATTGAAAGAGGACTGCTTTCTCTATCAGAGTCCTACTTGTTGTCAGGGATGCCAGCAAGTGGAGTGGTGTTGGAAGTTGTGCTGCACTGGTGGGACCAGGGTCAGTTGATGCAGTAATAATTAAAGGATCAAGGTTTCTGGAATTTAATATTTTGATACATCTGACATTTCTCTGGTGTATGGTGTGGAATAGAAATCTAATCTTATGCTAAGTTTCTTAACGAATAATGACTTATTTTCTCAATGATTCAAAATGCTACCTCTTTCATATATTAAATTTATATATTTATGTATACACAGTATGTACTTATGTATACATACATAATAATGCTAAGTGTATCACATATGTGTGTATATATATATATATATATATATATATATATATATATATATATATAGGCTTCTGAGCTTTTTATTCTCTTATTCTTTTCCATTAGTTTCTTTAGTCTTGTGTCACTCTCATATTGTTTTCATCATTACAGTTTTAAAGTATATTTTAACATCAGGTAGTGGTAATCCAAATCACCTTCTGTGCCAGTAATCAATGTATTGACTCTCAGCTCCAAATTTACCCTTCATCGAATGCTCTGGGAAAATGGAGCTGGGTCTTTTAAATATTTTCCTTGGCCAGCTGGCATGATAGAATCATTGTCAGTAGAGGGCGCTAAAGAGACACGGCAAGAGAAGATGCCTTCCGTCTCAGTTTTGGAGTGCTGCTCCCTTGGCAGTCTGCAGCAGGCCTGGATTATCTAGTGCCCAGCTCTTGCGGTACACAGTAGTCTGGAGTAACCAGCAGCCAACAGATTCCCCAGCACTCCTTTTGGACAGTTTTGTGATAAAAGGCTTTTAGTGAGGTATCTTCCAGTGAACAGCTTTCCGAGCATCTAGAATGCAAATTTCAAGCAAGTTCCACTGGTGCAGTACAACAGTGACTTCTTTGCCATTCAGTGAACCACAGCTGTGCCTTCAACAAGGTCTAGATCTCAGCCCTGGGGGAGGTTATTCCTTCTAGTAGCCCTAGAATTCATGGCTGCTTAGTATAGACGCTATTTTTATATTCTTTAGCTCTCTTTACTTCTGACTAACCCTTCATTATTCCAATCCTTTATTACAGTTAATAATTCTTATTATTAAACTTTCCCTGTTTGAATTATTGTTTTGTTTCTGTCTCCTCCTGATTGGACTCTGAATGATACCATTGTTTTTCCAAAATTTCATATGTCCTCTTTCTATTTTTCCAGATGAATTTTAGAATATATAAAATTCAAGAAAAATCCTGTCAGATTTTCCATTATAATTACATTAACCCTATACATTAATTTGTGAAAATTAACATTTTATTTATTTTATTTTTGGTTGTGTTGGCTCTTTGTTGCTGCGCGGGCTTTTCTCTGGTTGCAGCGAGAGGGGGCTACTTTTGGTTGCCATGCGCGGGCTTCTCATTGTGGTGGCTTCTCTTGTTGCAGAGCATAGGCTCTAGGCACGCAGGCTTCAGTAGTTGTGGCTCACGGGCTCTAGAGCGCAGGCTCAGTAGTTGTGGTGCAGGGGCTTAGTTGCTCCGCAGAATGTGGGATCTTCCCAGACCAGGGCTCAAACCCTGGTCCCCTGCATTGGCAGGCGGATTCCTAACCACTGAGCCACCAGGGAAGCCCAACATATATATATATATATTTTTTGTGGTACGCGGGCCTCTCACTTTTGTGGCCTCTCCTGCTGTGGAGCACAGGCTCCAGATACGCAGGCTCAGCAGCCACGGCTCACGGGCCCAGCTGCTCCGCGGCATGTGGGATCCTCCCAGACCGGAGCACGAACCCGTGTCCCCTGCATCAGCAGGTGGTCTCTCAACCACTGCACCACCAGGGAAGCCCCCAACATATTTTTAATATTGAATGTTTTCTTCTAGATAAACCAGTCCTCCTCTATGTTCTTTAGGAAGAAAAATCAGTTTCTTTATTTAGGCCCTACAGATTTCTTGTTAATTTCTAGATGTTTTGTTGGCTGTTATTATGAATGTGATCTTTTCCCCTTATATTTTCTATTTGGTTCAGAGGTAATGGTTAACATGATTGAGCCCCCGAAACTGGCTCTCAGAGAATTGGCCTTCTGCAGAACTTCATGGAACTTGGATAAAGCCAAGTGTTAAAACAATCAATTTTGGCATAATATTGAGGTGGTAGGTCCGGCCACTGGTCCTATAAGCTCCAAATACAAGCCTTAAACTCTTGTCACTCTTCTAGTTACTGTGGTTGCATAACAAATTACCCAACATTTAGTGGCATAAGACAACCATTTGTTACACTTATAGATCAAGAATTTGGGCAGGACAGAGTGTGAACAGCTCCTCTCTGCCCCTTACTGTCTGGGGCTCAGCTAGAAGACTTGAGGTTGGAGGCTGAAATCATCTGAAGTCTTGTTAACTCACATGCCCCCAGTTGATGCTTGCTGTTGGCTGGGGGAGCCTCAGTGCTTTTCCACACAGGGCTGTCCATCTGGTCTCTCCAGGTTGGCTGGTTTGGGCTTCCTCACAGCATAGAGGCTGGTTTCCCCAATGCCAGCCTCCCAGAAAAAAAGCACCAGTTGAAGCTGTGTCCTATTGCTGCGCTAGCCTTGAAAGTCACATAATGTTCCTTCCTCTGTGTTCTATTGGTCAGAGAAGTCACGCACACATTCTGGTTCAAGGAGAAGCTAGATAGACCCTGCTCTTGATGGAGTGTGGCAAGGTTCTAGAAGAGCATGTGGTATCAGAAATATTGCTGTGGCCATTTTTGGATAATAGAATCTGCCACAGTCCCCTAATAATATCAAAAGAAGGACTGGTGCTTCCCAAACCGTGAATGCTAAGGTGGCAGTGCAGTAATGAAGAATAAGCTTCTCTTGTTCTCTTGACCATGCTTGGGGAGAGTCTGGTGTTTCCCCAACTGAGCAGTTTATAAGTCCTGTATCCCTGGGCCAGGATCCTTCTCCTGGTATCTGACATCTGGCCCTGCTAGATCTCTATGTGCTTTTTCAGAATGTGAAGGGCAATGTTAAACTCACAGGCCATGCTACTGCTTCAATCTCTATAAGTTTCCTTAAGAAATGCTGTCGCAGAGGCTGCTTGTGTGCTCTCTGGCATTTTGCCGTCATTTGTTCAAAGTCGGATTTTGCTGGTATATAAAAACCTAATTTTTATTTATTTACAGTCACATTGCTAAACATTTTTATTGCTTCTAAAATCTTCTCATTTGATTCCCTTGAGTTTTCTAGGTAACAGATTATTCAAATAATGACAGTTATACTTTCTTGTTTTTTATTTTCTTACAATGGCCAAAATTTGTGGGAAAATGGTAAATAAGAGGGCTGATAGAGTCTATCTTTTTATTACTTCTAAACAAGGAATCTCAATGTTTAGTCATTAAGCATGATACTGATAGTTGGTTTGAGACAGGTTTTTCATTATAGTCTTAAAGGATCACCTTCCTAGTCCACATTGACTAAGGGTTTATTATTTATATTTTTAATCTGAGTGAAAGATTTCTGTGCAGCATCTTTGGAGATTGTTTTTCTTCTTTAACCATTTCGTATGGATGCTTTATATTAGTAGATTTCCTAACATCAAATCGTGCTTGGAAAAAGCTTATTTGGTCATGTGCATTTTCTAGTATTAAATTCAATCAGTTATCAATAATTCTTTACAAATAGATTTGCAGCAATTCATATATTTTTATGAAGTGTCTTCATTGTCATTATTTCTTAAATAGCTTGTAATCACATTTTTTTGCTCCAAAATTATTTTTTAAACAATTTTTTTAGTTAATTAATTAATTAATTAATTAATTTATGGCTGTGCTGGGTCTTTGTTTCTGTGCGTTGCAGCGAGCGGGGGCTACTCTTCATTGCAGTGTGCGGGCTTCTCCTTGTGGTGGCTTCTTTTGCTGGGGAGCACAGGCTCTAGGTGCACGGGCTTCAGTAGTTGTGGCTCCTGGGCTCTAAAGCACAGGCTCAGTAGTTGTGGCACACAGGCTTAGTTGCTCTGTGGCATGTGGGGTCTTCCTGGATCAGGGCTCGAACTCATGTCCCCTGTATTGGCAGACGTATTCTTAACTACTGAGCCACCAGGGAAGTCTGCTCTAAAATTATTTTAGAGAGGTTTTTTTGAAAAAAATAAATTTATTTATTTATTTATTTATGGCTGCATTGGGTCTTCGTTGTTGCACACAGGCCTTCTCTAGTTGCGGAGAGCGGGGCTACTCTTCGTTGCGGTGCATGGGCTTCTCATCGCGGTGGCTTCTCTTGTTGCGGAGCATGGGGTCTAGGTGCGAGGGCTTCAGCAGTTGTGGCACGCAGGCTCAGTAGTTGTGGCTTGCAGGCTCTAGAGCACAGGCTCTGTAGCTGTGGCACATTAGCTTAGTTGTTCCACAGCATGTGGGATCTTCCCAGACCAGGGTTCGAACCTGTGTCCCCTGCATTGGTAGGTGGATTCTTAACCACTGCTCCACCAGGGAAGCCCCTTAGAGAAGCTTTAAAAAGGTTATTATTGCTATTTCCAAGAAGTTGAGATTTCTTTGAAATTCTGTTACTACAACTTAGATATTAAGAAAACATATTTGTTTGTAGAAAAGATGTATATTATTTTAGACTGTGTCAGTCAGATTAGGCCATGTTTACTGCATTAACAAGTTAACTCCCAGATCCCAGTGGTTTTACACAACAGTTGTTTATTCTGGTCACACTACATATCGAATGGCAGGTTGATAGGGAGCCACGACTCGGACTGATGGAATGTCCACCATCCCCTGGTGCTGCCATCTCCAACTGGGGTTTCAACCTTCCCTGTAACAGTGAAGAGAGTGAATGGAGAGCTCACTCTTTCTTTTAAAATCTTTGACCTTAAACAGCACATGTCACTTTCACTCACAGGCCATTCATTAGAACTAGTCTCATGGCCCTGACTAACTACAAGGATATGTGATGAAGCAAATGGAAATTCAGAGGACTGTAAACGTTTACCAAAATATCCATGAATCTAAATGGAAGATAGTCTCAGGATATTATACTGAGGTTATAATGTTAGAATGAGTATAGCCCTACCATTGCCCTGGATGGCTGCCTTGAGAGCATTTCCAGGCTGTAGTTCAGGAAAAGGGAACCCAGGTCAAGTCTGAAATGAGCAGATAGAGGTGAGAATTTTGGAGATTTCAGGTGGTTAGAATTCCGATGACAGAGTAACAGATTGGAGAAACCTGTGCAGAGATTGAACTCTGGAGGTCTGCAGAGTTACCCTATAGTATTCAGCAGAGTACTGATCAGGACACACATGTGAGGAAACTACCTGAGGCTGAGGAAAGCACCACTCAAAGGATTAGAGGTAATGGTGCTCAGTACTAACACAGAGCCGGGAATAGTGCCTAGTCCCATCAGCCAGACCGGAAAGCCTCATCCTTTATGGGACATTGGTAGACTACTCAGAAGAGTTTGCTTCCATAGTGAGAAATAATTAGCCCTAGTCTAAATGCTGTTCTGACGCTGCCTAACAAATCTTAAAAACAAGACCCAAAGGATCAAACTCTTTCCAAGTAACTTAACGGCATCCTAAAACAAGGCTCAAGTATAATTATAGGGCTACAAAAATATCCAGCACCCACAAAGATAAAATTCACGATGTCTGGTATCCAATAAATAATTACCAGGCATGGAAAAGCAAGAATCTATGAACCATGGTGAGGAGAAAAATCAATAAATTGAAACTGATGCAGGTGTTAGAATTACCAGACAGGACATAAAAAGAGTTATTATAACTGTATTCCATGAGTTCAGAAAGTTAAGTAGAGACAGGGTAGGTATAAACAAAAGGCACAAATAAAATTTCTAGTTATAAAAACTACAATGTCTGAGATGAAAAATTCACTGATTGGAATTAAGGGTAGATCAGACACTGCAGAAGAAAATTTTAGTGATTTTTAAAACACCAGGCAAGGGCTTCCCTGGTGGCACAGTGGTTGAGAGTCCACCTGCTGATGCAGGGGACACAGGTTCGTGCCCCAGTCCGGGAAGATCCCACATGCCGCAGAGCGGCTGGGCCCGTGAGCCATGGCCGCTGAGCCTGCGCATCTGGAGCCTGTGCTCCGCAACGGGAGAGGCCACAGCAGTGTCATTAGTGTCTCCATAGGAGAGGAGAGAGATAGGGAAACAGAAAAAAATTTGAAAAAATAAGGGTCAAAAATTTTCCAAATTGATGAAAACTATAAGCTCACAGATCCAAGAAGCTAAATGGACCCCAGGCACAAGAAAGATGAAGATAACCACACCCTGGAACATCATAATTAATGTGCTCCAAACCAGTGGCAAAGAGAAAATCTTAAAAGTAACCTGAGAAAAAAGATACTCTGTATAGACATAAAGATAAGGATGGCAGCAGATTTATTGTTGGAGACAATGCATGTGAGAAGACAGTGGAGAAAAATCTTTAAAGCAGACAGAAAAACATTCAGCCTAGAATTCTATAGCAAGCAGAATATGTTTCAGTAATGAAGATGAGATAAAGATTTTTTCAAACATGTAAAAAGCTGGACAATTTCATCTCTAGCACACCCACACTGCAAGAAATTGTAAAGTACTCCAGGCAGAAAATAAAATGAACAGAAACATGGATTTACATAAAGGAATGAAGAGTGCTGGAAATTGTTACTTATTCTCATGGACACAAATGGCCGGAACAGTTCCTTGCATCATATTCAGAAAAGATAAAATCCAGCCAAAGTAACTGATTTTACTTCTTTTCATCTTTTGCAGTGTGACTCTTTAAAAGCAGGAATCCTTTCCCATAAGCAACCCTCATACATACCCACAGACTTCTCCTTAAGCCACTGGCCGGAACTGCAAGAAGAGAACTGCCGTGTTTGGCTCAAATTTAGGATTTACTCAAGTCAAGTTGGAGAGGAATGGAGGAATGGACAGCTGAACTAAATTGGGAGTCTACCATAATAAAAAGAGGAAAATGGTTGTTAGATAGGCAAACTGCATTGTCTGCTATTGAACATTTATGGAGAAATGTCATTACATAGTTTTGTACAACAACAGTTTAAATTTAATAGATTTAGAATTCCATAGAAAGGATGTACAATAATCCACTTACCCGGTCATAATCCCTGCTGTTAGCCATGTATATTGCTTTGAATTACTAATGGTCCTATGGTAAATATCTTTCTAGACATAACTTTGTGCACATAACTGATTATTTCCTTAAGAAAAATTATTTGAAAGAGAAGAGCCAGCTCAAAGGTGCACATCAAATGGTACCTTATGGCAAGATTATACAAGTTTTTTTTTCCAACCATCAAAATAGGATAGGTTCTATATCCCCCCACCTTTACCTATACTATCTATTAAACTTCTCCAATTTCATAGGTAAAATGTGTCTTTTCATTACTTTAATTTGTATTACTTTGATTACTAGTGAGATAAACCATGTATTCCCATGTTTTGTCTACATTTATATTTCCCCTTTTGTTAACTGCCTATCCAATATCCTTTGCCCCATAAATAAAATGGCATTTTAATGCAAATGAGCAAACAAAATATGAAAAGAAGAACATACAATTTAAGACATATTAAGGAATGGCATGGGGACTTCCCTGGTGGTCCAGTGGTAAAGAATCCGCCTTCTAATGTGGAGGACGTGGGTTTGATCCCTGGTCGGGGAACTAAGATCCCACATGCCGTGGGGCACCTAAGCCTGGGCTCCACAACTAGTGAGCTTGCGCTCCTCAACGAGAGAGGCTGTGTGGCACAAACTACAGAGCCCACACGCTGTGGACTCTGCACACCACAACTACAGAGCCCATACGCTGTGGAGCCCACCCGCCACAACTAGAGAGACAAAACCCACATACCACAACTAGAGAGACAAAACCCACACAGCAATACTAGAGAGACAAAACTCACACACCAAAACTAGATAGAAGCCTGTGTGCTGCAACGAAAGATCCCTCATGCCTCAACAAAGAAGATTCCGTGGGCCGCAACTAAGACCCACCACAGCCAAAAAAATAAAATAAAAAAATAAAATAAATAAATATTTTAAAAAAATAAAGAAAGAATGGCATGGACCAAACTATAATATTATCAGAAAGATAAATGGCCAGGAAGAATTAAAACTTATAAAAAGTAACAAAGGACATTCTTATTGGGTCTAGATTGAAGAGAAGCATAAGAATATATTGATTTTACTTTATATTCTCTGTAATGGAAATTGATGGCCACACCGGAAATGTAGATTAGACAATGGTAGAAAAGAATTGAAATCCTACCTATGTTAAGAGTTATCAGAGAGGATTTACTTTCAAATGAGTTTAACCTTCCAGGAGGTTAATGAATTAAATTAAGTGTCAAGTACTAGTTCTATGGATTAGTTTGCTCTTCTTTAAGGAAGCTTGCAGAGTCGGAGAGTTTCTGGATACCAGGAAACTGGTACATGTTGTCTTGAGTTTTACAAAAGTTAAAAAAAAAAAACGTAGAATTTGTATGATATACTAGTGATAAAGGAGGTATGTAGATTCTCACCTGATTAAATGAGCAGCCCCAAGTTTTCATGATATAATAGGGATAAAGGAACTATGCGGATTCCTATGTGATTAGATGAGTGACCCCAGATGATGGTCTCTGGTGGAGTGCTACAGGACGCAGTCTTCAATTTATCCTGTTCAAAATACGGAGGACAAGCTAACATCATGAAATTTAATGAGAACATAGGTGCTAATGGAAATAAATAATCTGAATAATATAAATTACTTATGTACAGGATTGAGGATAGAAGTGTAAACTACAATCTGCTTTAGAAAAATTTATGTTTCTTATTCAATTTTGTTTTAAGTCTAATATGGCAGAGACTGTTTAAATAGCAAGAAAACCTTTTCTAAAAAGCTATTTTAGAGTTACAAGTAAACAATTCCACTATAGCATGGAAAAGGGATTTCAAGATTATCTTGTCTAAGCCTTCAGTTTATAGTTGTCAAAACAGACATCAAGAGAGGTAAATTGCCTTTCCCAGCCTCCCAACAAGTTAGTTTCGTGATTTAATGCTGCATCATCTGTCACTGGTGTTTTTCTCTCTCTGTCTCTCTCTCTCTCTGTCTTTCTTTCTCTCTCTCTCTTTCTCAATTACTGTCTCTCATGATCCACTTTTCAGGGAAAGGCTGAGGTTTCCTCTGCTGAACATAATGGGCCTTTTCAGAGGAAAAATATGGTAAATGCTGTAGACTGAAATGTGGATTTCCACCCTTAGGTTTCCAATTGGATTTAGGATTTCTGTGAAAGAGACCGAAATCAATGATTGGCCCAGTTGGTCTGATAGTTGATGTTACTTGATCCCACACCTGCGACACACTTCGCTCTTCCCAAGGAGAAAGAACCCTGTCCTGCAAGCATCATTCCTGCCACATGCATAAAGGTTGTTCTCCTGTCAGTATGGACTGCTCACCTGCCCTGCTCACCTCTCTGACCTCAGGTCCGATAACTCCCCATCATTCATCACGCTGCAGTCACTCTGGCTTTCATTCTCTTCCTCCAACACACAAAGCCATCTTGGAAAAACTTTCTTTTGACGTGCTGCTGCCTTTGCTTGAAAGTTCTGTGGCCAGATCTTTGTATGACTGGCCAGAGGGCTCAGTTTAGCTGTGACCTCCCCAGAGAAACCTTTCTTTTCTTTTCTTTTTTTTAAACATTTTTGAAGAATTATTTTTTTTAAGATTTTTTTTAATGTGGACCATTTTTAAAGTCTTTATTGAATTTGTTACAATATTGCTTCCGTTTTATGTTTTGGTTTTTTGGCTGCGAGGCATGTGAGATCTTAGCTCCCCGATCAGGGATCGAACCCACACCTCCTGTGTTGGAAGGTGAAGTCTTAACAACTGGACTGCCAGGGAAGTCCCAGAGAATTCTTTCTTGATGATTTATTCTGAACTACCTGCTCACCTTCCTGGCTCCTTTCCATTCCATTTTTCTATTTTATTTTTTTTTTCATATTATTTATCACTATTTGAAATTGTGTCTTTAAAAAATATTTTTATATATTTATTCTTTTTCTCTCCACACATCTAACATGGAAGCTTCATCACATCAGGGTCCTTGAGCAGTCTTGTTCATTGCTGTATCTGCAATGTCTAGAAGAGTAGCTAGCTTACAGAAAGATCTCAATAAATACTTGATGGGTGAATGAATAAAGTTCCCACTTAGAGTCCCTGTCCCACTCCCTAAGTGAGAAACATAATATTCCGTTTTATTTAGGCCCCATATTTATGTGCATACAGGCACATATCAGAATCAAGCAGAGTGGAGGGATTCCTCTTATTAAACTAGTTACTGTTAAACTAGTATATACCTTTCTACTTGAAACAGAAGCCAGAATTTCAGAGCTTGAAGAACTTCAAGGATGATAATGATGGTAGTGGTGGTGGATAACTGAAACCAAGAGAAGTAAAGTGATCAGGTCAAAGTGACACAGATATTTCTGGGTAAAGTGGAGACATAATCCAGTCTTCCTGACTCCCAATACCGTGCTTTTCCTACTGAACTATGCTCTCTCTATAAACTATGAGAGTAAATATGAATGAACAACTGAGGAGAGAGGGGTTTGGAAAGGATGATGAATGGTTGGAGAAAGACAGAAAAAAGTGGGACTTCCCTGGTGCTTCAGTGGTTGAGAATCTGCCTGCCAATACAGGGGACACGGGTTTGAACCCTGGTCCAGGAAGATCCCACATGCCACGGAGCAACTAAGCCCGCGCGCCACAACTACTGAGCCTGCGCTGAAGAGCCTGTGCACCACAACTACTGAGCCCACGTGCTGCAATTACTGAAGCCCACGCTCCTAGAGCCCGTGCTCTGCAACAAGAGAAGCCACCACACCAAGAAGCCCATGCACAGAAACGAAGAGTAGCCCCCCGCTAGCTGCAACTAGAGAAAGCCTGAGTGCAGCAACAAAGACCCAAAGCAGCCAAAAATAAATAAATAAATTTGTATAAAAAGAAAAAAGACAAAAAAACCATTAACTAACAATGTCTCCCACAGAATCAGGAGGTGATGATATATACTACCTATAGTCTAAATGGGGGGAAGAATAACCAACAGCCCATAATATCAGGGAACCCTAACAGAACACAGCTATTTCAACTATAAAAGGTATGAGGTGTTTTTTCCCCTCAAAGGAGAGCATTAAGCCTCCTGTAAGCAAAGCTACTCAAAGCAAAGCAAAAAGGCTCTGAGGGGTTTTGTGGTTGCCCCATTATTTAGGTGAATCAAATCAATTTTCTGTGCTCATGGAAGATCTCCTCCTAGGAGAAATGTAATGCAAATGTAAGACGTCATGATCTTTCACAACTGTCACATAAAATTCTATCTTTTGTATACACGTCAGGGTTATAAAGCTAGAGATAAACATGGATATAGGACTGAATTCATTCAACATGACTTCTGTAGAGAGAATGGTATTAGATACCATACATACTCTGTATAATAACGCAATGCTCTAAAATTATTATTTCCAAATATCTGGGACTCTTCTCAAAAATAACATTCTCATAACTTGCATTTCTGGCAGAGATTCCTTAAGTTCATAAATGATTAAACATGGAATCTTTCTGATAAGATTTTGTAAAGATGCAGACTGTTTGCTTTTCCACTTATGCCATACTTTCATTAGTCGTAGAGTGCTTTGTCTTCAAAATGATGGATTTCAATGTGTTAGTTGTTTACCACATTATTTTGGACAGAAATTAAGGAGGAGAAACTATATTATTCAACATAAGGTTAGAAATAAAACAGCTCAGTTCTCTCACGCATCACATGTGTAGGTATGGGTTAAGCTGGGGATTGAGTAGTCATGTAGATGGGAAGGGAACTCCTAACTTCCCTGTGTGTTACCTGGACTCACAGAAGTGTCCAGCCAAGTTCAAGGGCCAATGAGCTTTCGCTTGTGGAAGGTGAGGTGTAATGTAACAACTCCAGACTTGGGATTTTAGGCTCTTGTTAGCAATGTGACCCTGAACTTGTCACTTACTTTTAGGAGTTTTAGTTTCCTCTTCTAGAAATTGATGAGAATGATACTGCCCTGGCTCTATCAGAGGATTGTTATGAGGATTAAAGGAGACAATGTCCGCGAAAGTGCCTCATAAACTACAAAGTACTGTGTAATTGCATTTATGTAGGTGGGAAGAACGGGCTGGGTGATACTAGAGGAAAGGTTAGGAACTCAGAAGAGGCAATAAAACCGACAGAAGGCCCTGCTTGTTTAGTACCATTTGTCTCAGGGCCCAGCCATAAGGCAAGGTAAGAATCAGGGGGTTAGAGATGCTGTATGATGCTGTACAAAACGTAGCCAACTTTCAATTCAGGAATCACTCGGTTTATTGCACACAGTGGGCACACAACACAGGTCAGTCAAAGTAGGGAAAAGGGAGTAAGGAACCATGCCAAGGAGAAGTCTGGGAAGGAGGCGTCCCAGCGCGAGCAGCGGTCTCTGACCCACTACTGGGTCACACGACGAGCGTGAGTGGGAAGTTGCCCTCTGCTCCGACAGGGCCTCCAGTAGCTCTCATCTGGATCAGTTCTCATCAGCATGGAATCAGGTCCCCAGAGAAGAGCATTCATTCAAGTTGCTGGGTCTCTTTGTAAGGAGTCTGTTGGTAGAGTGTAACAGTTATTCCCAGGGCGTCTTTTCTCTATCAGTTGCTCCTTCTGTTCCAGTGGTCAAACAAATTCCTTATCTAAAGTAACTCTCCTAGTTTCTCAGTCTAAGACACCTGCAGTCCTACCACAGGCGTTTCAAAACGACTAATATGGAAGTTCACGTTGACCACTGTGACGCCATTTTGAGCTACTTAACATAGCTTAAATCCTGTACATTTCATACAAGAAAAGTAGGAATCAACACAAAAGAAATCACATCATAACAGTTATGCTAAAAAAAACCCCAACAATTATGCTCTCTTACCTACAGGTGTCTTTGGGGTATATATGTATCTGTGTATCTTCATATATGTCTCTCAAGAGGGCTAGAAGTAAGGGACGCCAGTAACAATGACCACACCTGGGACCTAAATTTTGGTATTTAATATCATTTTCCACTAAAAGCAAACAGAGTACCTTAGAGAAAGGCTAACTTCAGGGCTGGGGCAGGGAAAATAAAATGTAAGCCTAGTACATCTTCTGTGAGAAGATAAGGAAGTGCTCAAAAATTATGGAACTTAGCAAAAGGATACAGAGACAGTTTGAAGGGACCTCCATAGGGACCTCAATTTCTGGGGAAACTGAGCATCAAAATAATTAACACTAACAATGAATTATATTAACCATTGAAAACCCATGAGTTCATACTGACAATAGATTAAATAGGGAAGAAGGAAGGAAAAATGCTAGAAAACTCATTACTGAGAAAACTGATAAAATTACTGTGACTAAATAAAGTTATTGTATTCATGTTAATTTTCCAGAAATTGATAACTGTATTGTGGTTTATATAAGAATATATTTTCTTAGAAAAAACACACTGGAGTATTGAGGGATAAAAGGGCATGCTGTATAAAACCTACATCCTAATAATTCAGAAATGTATATATAAAAGAGCCTGGGGACTTCCCTGGTGGCGCAGTGGTTAAGAATCTGCTTGCCAGTGCAGCGGACACAGGTTCAATCCCACATGCCGAGGAGCAACTAAGCCCATATGCCAGAAGTACTGAGCCTGTGCTCTAGAGCCCGCGCTCTAGAGCCCGCAAGCCACAACTACTGAGTCTTGTGCCAAAATTACTGAGGCCGCGTGCTGCAACTACTGAAGCCCACTCCCCTAGAGCCCACGCTCCGCAACAGGAGAAGCCACAGCAATAAGAAGCCCATGCACCGCAACAAAGAGTAGCCTCCGCTTGCCGCAACTGGAGAAAGCCCGTGCAGCAACGAAGACCCAACACAGCCAAAATAAATAAATAAGTAAAAAAAAAAAAAAAAAAAGCCTGAAGTCTTTTTATTAGACAAACATGTGACGTGGGTTTGTTTCCTGGCTTTACCACTTATTAACAGTTTTAATATTTCTCTTTTTCTTCTTTTGAACCCAAAGTACAAACGGACAGGTGAATTGGAGGCATAAAAGGTTTAGAGAGGCTGTACAGAGGAAATATTGTTATCTTTAGGTCAACCTTTTAGTTAAAGTATAACATTCTTACAGAAAATTCACACATAGTGAGTGTATAAGTCAATGAATTATCACAAAGTGAAAACACTCATGTGTCACAGCATCCGTATCAAGAAATAGAACATTACCAGCCTGCAGAAGCCCCCTCACTATTCCCACCAGAATAAGCACCATCCTGACTTCTAATGGCACAGTTTAGTGTTGCTTGTTCTCGAATTTAATATAAATTACCAGCTTTTCTTTCCACATTATGTTTGTAAGTTCCATGTTGTATGTATGTGTAGTTCACTTATTTTCATTGCTGTATAGCATTCTATTTAGGAATAAACCACAACTTATTCTTTCATTTGCCTGATGTTAAGTATTTGGGTTGTTTCCAGTTTGGGACTATTATAATGTGACTAAGGACATTATTGGACATGTATTTTGGTACACATGTGTGCATTTATTTTAGTCATGTGTCTAGAAGTAAAATTGCTGAATCATAATTTGCACATATATTCCATTTTAGGAGATGCTTGCAAACAGTTTTCTGAAGGAGTTGAACTAATTTACACTCTCTCCAGTAGTGTATGAGAATTCCAGTTGTTCCAAATCTTTGCCAACACTTGGTACTCTCTGCATTACTTTCTTGCCATTTTGGTAGGTGTCTTAGTTTTCTAGCTACATAACAAATTATCACAAATTTAATAGCTTAAAACGGTGCAAATTTATTATACCACAGTTTCCGTGTACTGAGTACGATTTAACTGAGTCCTCTGCTCAGAGTCTCATAAGGTTGCAGTGAAGATATCGGCTGGGTTACATTCTCATCTGTAGGCTTGACTGGGCCAGAATCTGCTTCCAAGCTCCTGCAGGTTGTTGGCAGAATCTGTTTTCTTCCCACAGTATGATTGACAGCCCAAGATTTTTGCTGGCTGTTGGCTGGAAGTTCTCTCTGGTCCTAGAAGTTGTCCACAGTCCCTAGATGCCACCTTCGGTTCCTTGCTACATAGATTTCCCTAACTTAGCTACTTACTGCCCCACACTCACAACATTATCTCCAGTATGTTAATACAGAGTCTAATATAACAAGATGTAATGACAGGAGTGACAGCTCACCATCTTTGCCATATTTTATCAGTTAGAAGCACATCACGCGTCCTACCTGCAGTCAAGAGGAAGGGGTTGCACAAAGGTGTAAAGATCAGAAGGGGGGGATCATCAAGGATCATCTTAGAATCTATCCACCATAGTGAGTATATCATGATATTACACTGTAATTTCAGTTTACATTGGAAGACTATGTTCTCTCAGAACTAAGAGAATAAGAATATACTATTTACTTGGAAAATTTGTCTTGAAATATCTAAATTATTTTTTCTCTCCATCTTATGAATTAAATTTTCCATCTTGCTTTGCCAGTCTGGGTATGGGCTCAAAGTACAGACTTCAGGTTTCATGTCCTAGATAAAGCCTAGCTTATATATAGGTTTGATGTTCTGCCAGCTCAGTTATCTATGCAATTTCAGCTGGACACAGAGGACAGAGACCTGAGTTATAGCCCATGGTACTCCAGAGATCTTTGAATACGTTGATGAAATATAAAGAATTCCTATTGCCTGGAAATGTGACTTGGCCTCTTCTTTCTTGCTTACTTCCTCTAAACAGCATGAAACATAACTCTGCACTCTTAAGCAGTGGCAATTTCACCCTAGGGGAGATAACATTTCAGGAGTGAATGCTGTGATATTTGAGATTTGTTTATCACTTCTCTTAACTCTATAGAATGGTTGGAACCTTCCCTAGGAGGAAAGTATGGAGTAACTCTCAAACAGCGTTATTATGGTTAATGTATTTGCTGAATCACATATAATAATGAAATTGTCAACCTTGACCACAAAGAAAAGAGTAATCATTACTCCTTCAAAATAAGGAATTTATAAAATCACCCAGCTAGATAAGAACTGCATTTTTAAATGTTTTATTCACTGTAGAGAACATTGTCACAGATTAAATAATACAACCAATTGCAATAATACACAGTAGAGTGAGAGTTTTTAAATGAAATTATACCAAGGAGATTTGAGAAAAATAATTGTGAGTGAGCTTAAGGACTCAATGCTTTCCTAAATCCAGAAAGCATAAAACCCCTCTAATTTTTTTTTTTTTTTTACCCCTAATGATCTTTTAATCTTTGGGAACTTTATTAACAGAGATGTATAGAATGAAATGGATATCATTGGAAATAAATTCCCCAAATATAGCAGTATATTCATAAGAGAGTGCATCTCACACAGAAAATGTTACAGGGATAATTCCACCTGAGGCTATCTTTGAGTCATCTTTATAATAAGGCTTAGAAAAATGCATTCAGATTTGAATTACTTTGCAAAGAAGTGGGAAATGTATGACAAAATATTCAGAATTCTGGAAGAAACACCTGAAAATTATTTATAATGAATAAAGTTTAACTCTGATGAGCAGTGAATTTGAATGTATGCTGAACAGGGAAATTTTTATTCCTTAAATTTAATTTTATAAGTAAAAGTCACAGGTAACCGTTTATCCGTATAACAAATTGGAGGGGTGGCATGAATGATGATTGAGTTCTATTACATTTACTTTAAAACTCAAGTAGCCAATCCATTCTAGATCACATCTTTTTAGCATTTTACTTTCCTTTTTGCAAAAGGTCCTTGGAAATAACTTTTCAAAATGCATTTATTCGCTTCTATTGGATATACCAAAAGCTAAAAATTTCCTTTGAAATAATACTCTTAAGCAAGATGATAGTGGTAGAGCAAACAATTTTGAATTAACTGGAAAAAAGTCATGTCTCTGGGGAATAAGATGAATATCAAATAACCAAGTAGAAATCTCTCTTTTAAAATAAAAGTAATTTTTAGTAATCTTGCCACAGTGTACCAAGAGCTCTGCCACCATGATGTGGTATCAGAAAATGGGGCCTGGGAATTTGAACCCTCTCATTTTCTAGTTGAAGGTAAATGAATATTGTAGACAACCCAATATGCCAGGATTATGTATATTCTTATCTATTTTATACATTTATATTTATATTTTCATCTAACCTCAAGGATTTTTCCAAGATAAATACTATCTCCATTCCTTAGAGATCAAAAGCTTGTGGAGTCCCAGAGTCACATGACCAGTCAGTGCTACAGCTAGAATTCAAACACAGCTGTGTGTGGTTCTAAGGCATTTTGCATTCCTTTGCTCGGGAAGCTCTTTATTTTATTGATGTGTATCAGGTGAGGTCCCTGTGGAGTTAATCCTTCCTGCCCCCACCGCCACCCCCTGCCCCCGGCACCCCTACCCTGTGGTCCATCATCGTGACTAGAAGCCTCTGTGATCGGTTTACGTCAACGAGTATAAATTCCAACATTGTTACCAAAGTGCACTCAGGGCAAGCTTATGTTCGCCAGATCCCTGAGGCTAGACGTGTGCCAACCCAGCTTTGAGAGTGTTCTTCCATTCAGCTCCAATTTCTATTACCCTTATTTAACCATGGTGGATACCAGGTGTGAGATAATAGAAAATATATGGGTTGGTCTCTGCCCCTGCTTCCCGCACAGAACTCCTGAGACCCCCGTAATTTCCTAAGCGGCAAGAGTACTAGGAGTATCTTTTGTTCTACTATTTTGTCTTTGACCCCAGTTCCTGACACAGCGTTCCTGAAACCCTTGCAATTTCCTGGGTGATAGGAGTGTCTTTTGTTCTAATGAGGCAACTCTGCATGGGCTCCTGGATGATGGCTGGTCACTGGAAAGACCAAGCCATGATTAGAAGCTTGGAATTTTCAGCCTCGCCCCTCCCCCATTCTCTTGAAAAGGGAGAAGGGCCGCAAACGGAGTTAATGATCTATCATGCCTACATAGGGAAGTCTCCATAAAATCCCCAAAGTACAGAGTTCAGAGAGCTTCCAGTTGGGTGAACACATGCACACCGGGATGATGACACACCCCAACGCCCCAGGGACAGAAAGAAGCTTCTGCGGTCAGGACCCTCCCTGCGTATCTCTTCATCCTTTACCATATCCTTTAATAAACTGGCAAATGTATTTCCCTGAGTTCTGTGAGCCACTCTAGCAAATTAGTTGAACCTGAGGAGGGCGTTCTTGGAACCTTTGATGTAGAGCCAGCCGGTTGGAAGCACAGGTGATAACCTAAGCTTTTTACTGGCGTCTGAAATGGGCGTGGGGATGAGTTGTGGAACTGAGGCCTCACTGGGGGTCTGACTCTCTCCGGGTAAACAGTGTCAGAATGGAGTTACCTTGTGGGACACCCAGCTGGTGTCAGAGACTTGCTTGTTGCTGTGCGGAAAACCCTCGTGCTTTTGGTGACTAGAAGTGGCAGATGTGAAGTGCTCTGTGTGAGTAGTAAAGGAGCTGCACAGAATAAGAAACAGTAGGAAGAACTGGCTTTTTTCCTACATAGGAAGTGGATAACAAGCCCATCACCAGTTGTGAGAAGGTCATCACTTGGTCCAGACTCTCCCAACACTTTTTCTTCTCCCGTCTGTTCCTTCTAGAACCAATGTGCAAAATCCAGGTAAGAGAGATTCTAGTACTTTTAAGTATTTTTTTTTATATTTGGCTTTAAAAATATATATATATTTATTTATTTGGCTGCGCCAGGTCTCAGTTGCCACACGCAGGATCTTCGTTGCTGTGTGCGGGATCGTTGTTGTGCCGTGCGGGGTCTTTTAGTTGCGGAGCGCGGGGTCTTTTAGTTGCGGAGCGCGGGGTCTTTTAGTTGCGGAGCGCGGGGTCTTTTAGTTGTGGAGTGCGGGATCTAGTTCCCTGACTAGGAATTGAACCTGGGCGCCCTGCATTGGGAGCACAGAGTCCTAACCACTGGACCATCAGGGAAATCCCTTATCTTTAGCTTTTAGCAGTTTGATTATGATGTGCCAAGATGTAGTATGCTTTGTTATTTATTATTGCTTTGGATTCTCTGAGGTTCTTGAGTCTGTAGATTATTTTTACCAGTTTCAGAAATTGCACAATTATTTCTTCAAATGTTGCTACTGCCACATTCTCTTTTCTCCTTGTAGGACACCAATCACATGTGTGTTAGATCTTCTGGTGTAGTCCCACATATCTCTTATACTCTCTTTGTCAACCCCCCCCCCTTTTTGTTAAATGTTCTTTATGCTTCATTTTGGATATGCTCTCTTGACCCATCTTTTTTTTTTTGCGGTACGCGGGCCTCTCTCTGCTGTGGGCTCTCCCGTTGCGGAGCACAGGCTCTGGACGCGCAGGCTCAGCGGCCGTGGCTCACGGGCGCAGCCGCTCCGCGGCATGTGGGATCTTCCCAGACCGGGGCACGAACCCGCGTCCCCTGCATCGGCAGGCGAACTCTCAACCACTGCGCCACCAGGGAAGCCCCCATTTTTTTTTTTCTTAAAGATTTTTTTTTAAAGTGTGGACCATTTTCGAAGTCTTCATTGAATTTGCTACAACATTGCTCCTGTTCCATGTTTTGGCCTTCTGGCCCCAATGCATGTGGGACCCTAGCTCCCCTACCAGGGAATGAACCCGCACCCCCTGCATTGGAAGGCGAAGTCGCAACCACTGGACTGCCAAGGAAGTCCCTGACCCATCTTTTTGAATTCCCTAACTTTGTCTTTTGCGGAATACAATGTGCTTTAAAAAAAAACCAGACAACTTTATTGAGATATAATTTACGTATGATAAAATTGGCCCATTTAAAGTGAGATCAGCTAGGGAGAGAATGTAGCTTGAGAAGAGGGTGCAGGACCAAGCCACATTCATAGGCAGAGCTGGAAAGGCTGGATCAGCTAGTGAGGCATGCCCTGTGACCCATCCCTGCTCCCGTGTGCAGAGTCCACAAGTTTCTTGTGCCTTTCCTGGTACCTTGACCTTTCTGATGCACCCAAACTTCTTCTTTCCAGATCCCTCTGTGCCAAGGATTTTCAATGACTAGCAAAACTGATCATTGATTCACATGAATGTACCATGTATTACCCTGCTCTGGGATGTTTAGAGCTCAACAGAAGGTCCCTAGAGATGAAATAACATAACCTATATTTTCTCGAAGACATTCATGGACCATCTTTATTAGGCATGCATGTAAAAAGGCAGATGCCTGGCCCTCATTCTGGACCTATTGAACCAGAACCTTTACTTTCATAAGCTCTCCAGCTGTTTTTAATGGACCCTAGAGTTTGAAAACAAATGCCTTAACCCATCCATATACGTCTCAAGTATCTATTGGTAGTACTTCAAGCCCAGGGTAGACTGGCGCAATGTAACTACGGAGGTCTCGGCTGGGCCCTTCCCACTACACTACAGGAGCCCCGCTGATTTCAGCTTCAAGCAAAACTAACCTAGTTTTAAGTAAATGAATATTTATATTTTATGTACACAAAATTCAGCTTCCTATGAACTCCTGGGTGAGAGGTGTGGCCGCAAATGAAGACAGTCATTTTTATTCGAGTGGTGGAAAGCTTCTGCAACACCAGACTTCTATTCCGGGCCAAAATAGATATGGAGAGAAATTTGAAAACGTTTAATTTAAAATGACACAATCCATTTTAAGCCTCAGCCGGAGCACTGATGCAGAGGCTGGAGGACATCGTGCTGAGCTCGAGCAGGGCTAGGGCAAGGCTGTTGGCAGCCTTACGCTCTAGAAGGTTTTCCCAGGCTGCTCTTTCATTCTGTTCTTAACCCTTGCAGCCTAGAATTCCCTTAGGGGAAGTGAAAACTCATCTTAGTCTGACTTAAGCACTATCTCCTTAATTGCTGACCTCTGGTTAATCAGAGAGATATATTTAAAACCTGTGAGGAGTATCTGCATGTGATTGGAAGGGCTTTAAAAAGACAAGATAATGTATTGAGATTTACTTGATACTTTAGTAAGGCCCTAAAAAACTAGACCCTCGTCAGCTTGTATTATCAGTCTTTCCTGAGGGTCAGCCTGTTCGCTTCCTGTGTCTTAGTAAAATGGCTCTACAATTTCTGAACAAACAATTCTGCTGCACTCCTTGTTGGTAAGCTAGCAGCCGAGAAATAATAGAAAGTTACTATTGCTATAACTTTTTCATAACTTATTTTAAAAAATCATGGTCCATATATAAACACTGAAAAGTTAAAAAAAAATGCTTTCAACCTCTTAGAAGAAAAAATAGGATAATGTATTTATGACCTCAGGATAGGAAAGAACTTCAATGAGGCACAAAAAGCCTAACTGATAAAAAGAAAAGTGTAATAAATTAGATCACATCACATCAAAATTTAAAACTTCAGCATGATAAAAGACACTATAAACAAAGTTAAAGGTAAGGGACAGACTGGGAGAAGCTATTTGCAACACATAAAGCAAAGGTTTAGTATCCAGAATATATAAAGACAGCAGACAATTCAATAAGAAAAAGAAAGATAACCCTGTAGCAAATGCACAAAGGCTACTAACAAGAGATTCACAGAAGATGAAATTCAAATGACCAATAAACATAAGAAAAAAGCCTTAGACTCACTAGCATTGAGGAAAATGCAATAAAATTCATAAGCTGTGATTTCTCATCCATCGAGTTAGAAAAAATAAAAACATCTGAATAGATCAGACACGGTTCTGTAGTTGCAAACTACAGAAACCAATCACAGTTAGTTTAAACAGGAAAAGAATGTGTTAAATCATACAAGCTAACACTTGCCCATTGCTCACTGTGTGCGGGTATAGTTCTAAGTGCTTTATATGTATTTGCTCATTTAATCCTCACAACAAATCTATAAAATAAGTACAATTATTTCCCACATGTTGTAGAAGAGAAAGTGGAGACTGGTGGTTTAGTTTGCCTGAGGCTACACAGCTAGTCTGTCAAAAAACAATGGTTTCAACACAGCAACCTGTTTCCTGGGTCCACCCTGTTTGTTTATTTATTTTTAAATTTTTGTTGGAGTATAGTTGATTTACTATAATGTTGGGTTACTTTCTGCTGTACAACAAAGTGATTCAGTTATACATATACATATATCCACTCTTTTTTAGATTCTTTTCCCATATAGATCATTACAGAGTATTGAGTAGAGGTCCCTGTGCTAAAGAGTAGGTTCTTGTTAGTTATCTATTTTATATATAGTAGTGTGTATATGTCCGTCACAGTCTCCCAATTTATCCCTCCTCCCCCTTTCCCCCCTGGTAACCATAAGATTGTTTTCTACATCTGTAACTCTATTTCTGTTTTGTAAATAAGTTCACTTGTACCATTTTTCTTAGAATCCACGTATAAGCGATATCATACGATCTTTGTCTTTCTCTGTCTGACTTACTTCACTCAGTATGACAATCTCTAGGTCCGTCCATGTTGCTGCAAATGGCATTACTTCATTCTTTTTACGGCTGAGTAATATTCCACTGTATATATGTGCCACATCTTCTTGATCCATTCCTCTGTTGATGGACGTTTAGGTTGCTTCCATGACCTGGCTACTGTAAATAGTGCTGCAATGAACACTCGGGTGCATGTGTCTTTTTGAATTATAGTTTTCTCTGGGTATATGCCCAGGAGTGGGACTGCTGGATCATATGGTAGCTCTAGTTTTAGTTTTTTAAGGAACGTCTGGGTCCACCCTGTTTAGAGGTGCATTCAGTTATCTATTAGAAGACACACCACTGCAGGCCACTGAAACCCCACAACACTTTGGAAATCCTAAATACCAACCACTGTTCCTGTCATCAATACCAATGTGGCTTTCGGAACCTCTGAAAAACGAATGTAGCTGTTGCCAATAAGAGTGGATTCTAAGGAGTGCCTGTTTCCTGTTAAGTCACTGGGTTTCCATTCATGATCTGGTGTGAGTGAGTCTGATTGGCAGTCTAGGGAGGGTGGGAAGGATGTCTATAGTGGGAAGTGGAGACTCATAATTGGAGATTCTCCAAATGTAGGAGGATGTTCAGGGTGCTGGGTAGCCAAAAAGAATGACAAATGTTCCCTACACTGACACTCCATATCCTGGAGAGGATGCAGAAGAACAGGAACACTGGGGTGGAGCTATAGTCGGTACAACTGACGTGCAGAGTGTTTTGGTAATAGCACCCACATAACACTATGTATTTCTGGAGAAACTCCAGCACACGTGCACAAGAAGGCATGTAAAAGATGTCAACAGCAGCATGTCTAAACTAGCAAACTATTAGAAACGACCAAACTTTCCATTAGTGAAAAAGTAAATTGTGTTATGATATGAAATGTAGACAGCAATTCAAGTGAAGGACCTAGATCTATACTAATCAACGTTGATAGTTCTGAACAACAGGATGGTGAAGAAAAAGTTTCAGAAATGATAGATACCATATGAAAGCATTTATGTAAATTAAAAACAAATAAAAAGAACACATAGATGTAGTGAGTATTGTAGACAAAGAATGTCACCTGCCATATAAGTAAACAAAGGATGTTGTGGCCCTCAAGCCAACAGCCACTGCACCCTCCTCCCCCAACTATGCACCATGAGGGGTTCAGGATAAAAAACAAAAACAGGCTACTGGCCTTAGATAGTTAAGGTGCATCTCAAAGGAATGATTTCAATGAGCTCAGACTCTTGCATCTTCCCATACATAGAAAAGCGCTAAATTCATTAACTTGAGATGTCTGGTTTTTCTTTAATAAACAGTAACCTTTTGATCAGTTTTTGTTGCAAAAACTCCTTTATATCCTGGCTTCTCCCTTACCTCTCCAGAATAGGTCCCTCAGAGCTGAGAGGCTGCCTGCCAGACGTGAGTCCTCAGTATGTCCACCAAACAAAACGTAAGTCTCAACTTTTAGGTTGTGCATTTTTTTTCAGTCGACAGTATAAAAGCATGAACTAAAGGATACACATCACATTCATGATCAGTGAAGTAGAAATTGCCTCTGAGAAGGAAAAGAGGAGCTTAGAACCGAGGTGGGGGAGACAAAGGGAATTTTAACTTCGTTTGAAATATTTTATTTCCTTTATTAAATTTTAAAAATTGAAGCAAAAATGTTAAAGTGTTAGCAGCACTTGTTAATTTTTGGTGATGAATAATATATAGGAATTGGTTAATTATTTCCTCTATTTTAATAATTTTCGGAAAAAGAGGGAAATCACGGTTATTCAACTATATTATTTGCATTTTGTGGTTCTGCTAATTTAATCCATTATTTCCAGAAATTGTTTATTCTGTTTCATAGGCTTCTCTTTTGGACAAGTAAAGGGTAAACTTTGTTACTAATACTGAAGCTATATAATTCATTTGATTAGCATTCTACTCTGATGACTACAGAGGTTTGTACATTTTCCAGGTTATTTAATATTAAAGGTTCAGATACAGTCTTTCTCACAGGTATAAACTATATTTAATGCCTTTCTCTTTGCATAAAATCTGCCAGAAGTGATTTGTCTTTGCCTTCTGGCTAATGAAGATAGAATCCATTTGGTAACAGAGACTAAAACCATTTTTCTTTAATATGGAAAAAACACTTTCAGAATTAGTTTTATTTCAATTGCAACAGCATCTAAATCAAACATCATTTCACTGAAGGGTCTATTTAAAACAGCAGAAAATTGAAAATATTCTGAAATATATATTCATAATATTCTTGAAGTTACAGTGTTAAAAATAGATCTTAAGCTGCCTATCACCTCCCTGCGTATTCTATTTTATTGATCAAGTCCTTTTGAAGAATTTGAGATTTCAGCAGAATCAACAGTCCCTAAGTATGGCAAAATGTAGTCAATTCCTACTAACTTTGGAGCAGAAAGTATGTTAGATGTGAAATCACTTAAGGCTCTTCAGGAAAGCTCACATAGATATCTGTTAGATCCAGCTTGAAGATTAACCTATTAATAGACTTCCAGGACCACAGAGATATGGAGGAAAATTTAATCTTCCTGAGAGAGGCTCACAAAACCAAACTAATATCACTTCTGATAATGGGAAGAGATTACAGTTTTCAAGGCTCAAACTTCCTGAAAAGAAAACACAAAGTGATCATCTTAGTACCTAGATTGGTGAAGAAATATTTGCATAAAAAATTTAAAACATGCCTTCAAATTATACGAAAGGATTACATCAGAAGATGGGAAACCAGTGTCCTCTTCTTCACTGTCGTCAATTCTAGATTTAATTGTCTTGATTAATACAGTAAGAATTTAAGTTAAACATTTAAAAAAATCATTGAGAGGAATGATAATGAAAAGCTGGAAACAAAGATTAAGAGCTATTACTTACACTAACTCTCTTCCGGAAGGTTTATAAAAACAAGATCGATAGTTATCGGCTTGAGATGGCATGGCCAGCATATAAGATAATGTAAAATGTTCTTTGGCGGCATAAAAAATATACATTGGAATAGAAAACAGTGATTATCATTCTGTTTGTTATGATATCCTCCAGTGATTACCTCTGGAGGATAAGAAGAGGAGGCTGAAGGGGAGGATATTTAGGAGTTTTCATCTGTTTGATATTATTCTGTTTAAACTTGGTGATAGGTAAATAGATGTTATTTATAATATTCTTTATGTTGTTTGTCTGGAATATTTCATAATCGCTTTTAAAAGGAAGATGTGTTTTGAAGTCCTAGAAGTTCATGTGCTATTCTAGATGTCGTACTTAGGAGAAATTTAGACTAATGAGAGCATTTGGAAGATGACTCTGATATAAGGATGAGACCAAAGACCCTGGTATGAGAAAAGTTGAATGGACTGTGGAGGTTTAGCCAGATAGAGGAGACATGTGGGTTGGAGGGGTGTGACTTGGCATAGCAAGGAGCATGGCAGACGATAAAAATATTTGACTAAGTGCTATGCAGAAAGGAATAGATTTGTTCTACATGACCGCAAAAGGTTAGACAACACAAAACAAAACACAGGACAGATTTAGTAGAATCAGTATAATTAAGAGTTTTCCAGAGATGGAATAGGCCACAATTCCACATATGTAAAAGTTTGTCTTGGAGGATGATTTAATATGATTGTGATCATGTAAATTTAAACAAAGTTGAACTATTCCAGAGTTTTCCAGTACAATTAGGTTTTTTAAATGTTTTATTAATTTTAATGATTTTTTAAATTATATAATTTTTAATCTGATCAGTGCTTTCCCTGGTGGGGAGGTTGACCAAAGTATTGGCCAGACTAGTCATTCCCACAATACTAAGGGTCTGGAAATGTGACTTAGTCACTGGCAAGATGCTAAGTGCCTGAGGACAAATGCTAATATCTGGGGGAAAATTCTGGTCTAGCCAAGTTAGATTATTCAAAGGTGTTGTCGGATGTTATGGAATGAAACAGAAGCTGGAGAACAAAATTAGTTGAGTTGTTGATCCAAACAGATGACATAAGACTAAGTCTAAAAAATTCCATCCATATAAGCCAATGGGCTCTTCTTGCTCAAATAATGCTTGGTTACACAGCTAACTTCAACTCATCTAAAGGGCTCATGGTAGGATGGAGTCACTATTTTGGAGAGAAGGGGAATGAATTGTCACTAAGTAGAATGGTTTTGTAAGAGCAGCCAACACAGTATTTTATGACCTTCCTGAGTGTTGACCTCAGTTTGAATCCAAAGCCTTCCAATTACCGGCTATAGGACCTTGGTCAAATTACTTATCTGACCCTTAATTGCCTTATTTGTAAAATAAAGATGTTAATTTTACATGCCTCATATGTTAAAGAAAGAAATGTATGTGCATCTGACCCTTGAATAATGCAGGGGTTAGGGGGCCAACCCTCCGCATGCTTGAAAATCCAGGTATAACTTAGAGTCAGCCCTCCGTATCCTCGGTTCCTCCTATCCATCATTTGGCATCTGAAGATTCAACCAGCCGTGGCTTGTGTACTGTAGTATTTATTATTGAAAAAAATTCTGGTATAAGTGGATCCATGTAGCTCAAACCCAAGTTATTCAAAGGTCAACTTTACACGTATATAAATGTATCATCCTAGTGCCTGGCACAAAATAAGTGCTCAGTCAATAGGCTCAAAACTAGGGTGGAGGGCTTCCCTGGTGGCGCAGTGGTTGAGAGTCCGCCTGCCGATGCAGGGGACACGAGTTCGTGCCCCGGTCCGGGAAGATCCCACATGCCGCAGAGCGGCTGGGCCCGTGAGCCATGGCCGCTGAGCCTGCGCGTCCAGAGCCTGTGCCCCGCAACGGGAGAGGCCACAACAGTGAGAGGCCCGCGTACCGCAAAAAAAAAAAAAACAAAAACAAAAAAACAAAACTAGGGTGGGGCAGGAAGAAAGCATAATTACCTTTATTTATTTCTGTATTCTCAATGCTGGGGGTATACTAGGTGTTCAACCAATATTTGTAAAATAAATTAGCACTGAGAAGACAGACAAAGGACCACAAATGTGACCCATATAACTGAGCACCAAGAGATAGAAAATGAACAAAATAGCAATAGTGCTGTGCAGGGCCAGGGGTATTGGGGTGGGAGGGTATGTAGAAAAGGAAGTGTGTCATTTTCACAGAGAAGGCGCCCCACCTATAGGATGGAGTTGTGGCTAGGGAAAAAAAGTGAGGTTGGAAGTGAAGGTGATGATATTGCAGGGATATTTGAGTTTGTGAGCAAGTCCAATAGTCCCTTGACTCATGATAGATACGGCAGGGAAGGATGAATAGAGAGTTTCAAATCAAGTTAGGGACCACCAAAAATCCTGGTGGATTGCATTATACATTTAAAATGGTTTCTATGCATTAGACATATTTGGTGTGGTAGAGGTTCACCAGTCCTCCATGGCTGAAGGCCATCTGAGTGTAGAACTGGATTTCAGCCTGGCACTGCTGCCCGGACATATTATCTTCACTAATTACTCTGGTGTCAGAGGATTTCCTGGGTTTGAGTCTTCTGTCCCCTGTTATTCTGGCTTTCCTAGTAAAATCAGGCAGATCCGTTTGCCTAGCATGCCATGCAGATATCACACGAATGGGTCCACTTCAGGTAACATAAACTGAGTGTATGTTTGCCTCTGTTTTTCATGGTTGTCTAGGAGCATCATTCAGGGTCCCTTAGGGGAATGCCCACACATTTCAAAGGTGGCTGTGGCCCCTAATACCACTTGTCCCCAGATAGAGTAATCAGCCTAGGCTGAGATCAACTTCTAGGAGAATCACAGAGCAGAGGCCACCAGAGTTTAGATCTGCTTCTGAAACAATATGCTTTCCTCTAATGATGTATCATCAAGGCTAATGAAGGACCAGAGTAGGTAAGGTATAGAGAGGAGAGGATGAGCTTTTCAATGTCTGTGAGGCCACAGTCATATCTAATACCAAGAAAACCCTTTTCCCCATGTAAAGAATTCCAAAGTATAGTCAGGTTAGTTGTTCTCAAACTTAAGCAAGTATCAGAATTATCTGGAGGGCTTGTTAAACACAGATTGCTGAGACCTGCCCACCAGAGTTTCAGATTAAGTAGGACTGTGATGGGGTCTGAGAGTGTGAATTTCTAACAGGTTCCAAAATGATGGTGCTAGTGTGGGAAATACAGTTGGAGAACCATTGGATTAGAGACATGAGAGAGAAATCACCAGAAAACCCTAGAAACCTATTGTAACCACAAAAACTTGCAGTAACCTGGAATTCTTGATTCTGTAGAACACCCCTCTATTAAAATAGCAGTCACTTTTTTTTTTTTTTCCGGTACGCGGGCCTCTCACTGTTGCGGAGCACAGGCTCCGGACGCGCAGGCTCAGCGGCCATGGCTCACAGGTGCAGCCGCTCCGCGGCATGTGGGATCTTCCCGGACCGGGGCACGAACCCGTATCCCCTGCATCGGCAGGCGGACTCTCAACCACTGCGCCACCAGGGAAGCCCAGCAGTCATTTTTTATGATATCATTGGATCATCTATTTTAGACAGAATAGAATGACCCAGCTATAACACTGAACCAAGAATTCATTAAGATTCATTCATGTGCATAAAGAAACCTTCCATTCCAGAAAGTCACAGAGTATCCCCTTTGGGGATACTTCCCCATTGGAAGGCAGGGATGTTGCACCAGCTGAACAGTGTCATCATATACATGAATTGGTTGAGATGTTTCTGCAAAGCTGTCATCACGTATTATTCTCTGTTTTGCCCAAAGCTGTAGATACCATGAAAGTCTTACTTTGTCAAGCCCAAGTTTTCATAGAGCTGGTCCATAATAGGGATTAGTAAGAACAATTGTCTCAAATGGTGTTGTTAAGCATTAGTAATCCTAACAGGACCCCAACGTGCTTGTGAGAGTTGGCCTGAGGGACCACCACCAAAATTAGTGCCTTTGAACTTGCAGAAAGCCTTGGCTTTGAGCAATGAAAGTAAATATGTCTGCTTTGCTGGAACCAGTTACTAGATCGAATGTTTAGTTGCGTATTCGAACTAACTGTGCAAGCGTAGGTCCCCTGCCTCTTCGTTTGTTGCCAACTTAAATAACTTTTAGTGAATGGGGAGGAAGTGAAGTGGAGACTTAATGAAGGTATAAGTAGTGCTGGTGACCGAATTTCCAGGAGAAGAAAAAGATATGGGGTGCAAGGGTCTGTGGTCACTTACTTAACAAATGTTTATGTGCTAAGTGCTTTTCTGGGACTGAGAATACATCAACAAACAAGCCAAAGTCCCTGCCTTCAAGTGGGTAACATTTTTAAGCTGGAGAGGGTGGGAATTTTGGTAATGGATAAAGGACCCCATTTGTTTTTCGATATCTAGATAGGCTTTCCAACATGCAGCTCATGAGGGGGGTGGGGTGAAAGTTATTTGTTTACACAGTAAAGGCATTTAGTCAAGTTTCTTAGTTTCCTGGATAAGGGCATGAACCACGAAACTACACAAAGTCCTTGAATCTATTGGACCTATCAGTCTTCTACTAAACGTAGGAGGAAGCCACTTTTAAATCCATGGAGCACAAAAATCTTTTTTTCCGGAGTGGTTCTGGATATGGATATGAGGAGTGGGAATGGAGTGGTGGACAGAGCCCAGAAGTGGAGGTGCATAGTGCAGGAGGACAAATATCATCACTGTGTTGAGCAGGCGTAATGCATATTCAGTATGAAAGATCAGAATTGGAAGTAAAAGTCGGGAGCAGGGCAGTGGAGGGCCCAGTGGAGGTTGTCAAGTGATGGAAGATGACAATAAAGATTTACGCATGGGGGGACTTCCCTGGTGACGCAGTGGTTAAGAATCTGCCTGCCAATGCAGGGGACACAGGTTCGAGCCCTGCTCTGGGAAGATCCCACATGCCACAGAGCAACTAAGCCCTTGTGCCACAACTACTGAGCCTGTGCTCTAGAGCCTGCAAGCCACACCTACTGATCCTGTGTGCCACACCTACTGAAGCCTGCACGCCTAGAGCCCATGCTCTGCAACGACAGAAGCCACCTCAATAAGAAGACTGTGCACTGCAACAAAGAGTAGCCCCCACTCGCCGCAACTAGAGAAAGCCCACATGCAGTAATGAAGACCCAACTCAACAAAAAATAAATAAAATAACTAAAATTGATTCTTAAAAAAAAGAAAGAGATTTATGCATGGGAATGAATACACCAGAATATGTTCTGGATGAATTACAGAGACCAGAGCTAATATCCAAGGCCAGCTTTTAGTATAAGCTTTTAGTGCATTCTTACTTGGGCAAGGAAGATCCCTTTAAGGAGGCCAGAATAAAGCAAATATTCTCTGCTACATAAACTAGGAATAAAAGCAGGCAGAAATGCAGTGGTGGAAAAGAAAATAGGATTTAATTGCTGCACTGAGAAATAGAATGAATATATATTCATTAAACAATTAATATATGTGTATTAGTCAAGGTTCTCTGGAGAAACAGAACCAACAGGATATATATGTATAGAAAGAGATTTATTGCAAGGAATTGGCTCATATGATTATGGAGACTGAGAAGTCCCAAGATCGAAAGTCAGCAAGCTGGACATCCAAAAGAGCCAATGGCATAGTTCCAGTCTGAGCCTGAGGGCCTGAGACAAGGAGAGCTGGTGGTATAAATTCCAGTCTGAAAGCTGGCAGGATTGAGATCCAAGAAATTTAGTGTTTCAGTTTAAGTCCAAAGGCAGGAAAAAAAACCCAATGTCCCAGCTTATGCAGTCAGGCAGGAGGTGTTCCCTGTTACTCATGAGACGGTCCGCCTTTTTCTTCTATTCAGGCCTTCAACTGATTTGATGAGGCCCACCCCCATTAGCAAGGGCAATCTGCTTTACTCAGCCTACTGATTCAAATGTGAATTGCATCCAAGAACACCCTCATAGACCTAATGAAACGTAAAAGCTTTTGCACGGCAAAGGAAACCATAAACAAAATGAAAAGACAACTGTCAGAATGGGAGAAAATATTTGCAAATGAAGCAGCTGACAAAGGATTAATCTCCAAAATATACAAGCAGCTCATGCAGCTCAATATCAAAAAAAAAAACCAATCCAAAAATGGGCAGAAGACCTAAACAGACATTTCTCCAAAGAAGATATACAGACTGCCAACAAACACATGAAAGGATGCTCAACATCACTAATCATTAGAGAAATGCAAATCAAAACTACAATGAAGTATCACCTCACACCAGTCAGAATAGCCATCATCAAAAAATCTACAAACAATAAATGCTGGAGAGGGTGTGGAGAAAAGGGTGCCCTCTTGCACTGTTGGTGGGAATGTGAATTGGTACAGCCACTATGGAGAACAGTATGGATGTTCCTTAAAAAACTACAAATAGAACTACCATATGACCCAGCAATCCCACTACTGGGCATATACCCTGAGAAAACCATAATTCAAAAAGAGTCATGTACCACAATGTTCATTGCAGCACTATTTACAATAGCCAGGACATGGAAGCAACCTAAGTGTCCATTGACAGATGAATGGATAAAGAAGATGTGGCACATATATACAATGGAATATTACTCAGCCATAAAAGGAAACGAAATTGAGTTCTTTGTAGTGAGGTAGATGGACCTAGAGTCTGTCATACAGAGTGAAGTAAGTCAGCAAGAGAAAAACAAATACTGTATGCTAACACATATACATGGAATCTAAAAAAAAAAAAGGTTCTGAAGAACCTAAGGCCAGGACAGGAATAAAGACACAGACATAGAGAATGGACTTGAGGACACGGGGAGGGGGAAGGGTAAGCTGGGATGAAGTGAGCGAGTGGCATGGACTTATATACACTATCAAATGTAAAATATATAGCTAGTGGGAAGCAGCTGCATAGCACAGGGAGATCAGCTCGGTGCTTTGTGACCACCTAGAGGGGTGGGATAGGGAGGGTGGGAGGGAGACGCAAGAGGGAGGGGATATGGGGATATATCACTTCACTTCATTATACAGCAGAAACTAACGCACCATTGTAAAGCAATTATACTCCAATAAAGATGTTAAAAAAAAAAGACTTTCCAAACCTTAAAAACGCCCTCACAGACTCACCCAGAATAACATTTGACCAAATATCTATGCACTCCATGGCCCAGTCAAGTTGACACATAAGATTAACCATCGCAATATGCCAGGACAGTATTAAACACTTTACCTCCTTTAATCCTCCCAGTAATAAAGAATCTAAGAATTATTATTATCTCTGTATTAGTTAAAGTAACACCAGATACCATAAGAAATAGACTTAAAAATTAAAAATGGCTTAAATACCATAAAAGTTAATTTTTCACTCATGTATCAATGCAAGGCAGGGTTCCTGATCAGTAGGCAGCTCTTCTATCCTGTGGTTCCCTCGTTCTCTAAATCCTCATTGTTATTATCTGCATCTAGCCAACAGAGGGGAGAATAAGGCACATCTACTTCTTCACAAACCCTGGCCCAGAAATGACACATATCATTTTCACAAACATTCCTTTGATAAGAAGTAGTCACCTACCCACACTATCACGTAAGAGCAACAGGGAAAATTTGTCCCTTCCTAGGGACAACTCCATGCCCTGAGAGGGGAACTCAAACTTGTGTTTTTCTAGTTCTCTGCACAGTCTGCCCCTGTAGCGTGAAGTATCTGTGCTCACCCTTCTTCACACCCACGGGACATGCTGACTCCTCCCCAAGAAAATTAAGCCTCAGTACCATCCACTTTCTGAAACCAAGGACTCCATGATCTCTTGATGGTACATATTCCTCTTCACCAGGTCTTATGGCCTTTTTTTTTGGTCTGGCAACCTATAAACTGAAAAAGAAAATGTTCAGTGGTAGAGCAGGGCAAGGATATATGCCACTGAAGCTGTCATTTGGATAAAGAAAGAATGGGAAACACACATCACTCATAGGCTCATAGATACGATGGAATCCTACTGGGGAGGCATTGTGAAGAACCCCTGTCTTGGGAATGGGGCAAGTTCTTTAACTAAACCTTGTATCTGCTTTCCAGGAGGAACCTTCTTGTTCACTTTTGACTCTCTCAGAGGTTCTTCCCTGTGTCATCCTCCCTGGCCACATCTGAAGTAAATGGTGGAGAGTGTGCCATTCTTGGTGGTTGTCCAGATTTCATAGCCATCTTCCTTTCCATGTGATTTTGGGACCTGGCGTTCTCTTTTAAGCTCAAATGGTCACAGGTTTTGGTCCAAGGTCATCATTTTTTACATAATAGTCAGTTATTGCTGAGTTTTGTTTTGGTAATAACAGTAGCTTACAACAATAAAGACTTATGTTTTGCTCACGTTAAACATCACCTGTAGTTTGGCAAAAATTTTTTCTATGTGACTTCTTTATTCTAAGATCCAGACTGAAGGATCAGCTTCTATCTGGAATTAGCAAAAGTCATGGAATGGCTCATAAGGTATATGATAGGACATGATGGCATTCATTACTTTTCACATTCCAGTGGCCAAAGTCTGATATCCATGAGGTAGGGAAGTATATTCCTTCCCCAGGGAGGCATTGCAGGTCTTAAGGCAGTGGACAGAGCTGTATAATCTTTTAGGAAGGAGGGGACAATAACACTGTCTACCAGGTGCCTCAGAAACTTAGTAGGCTTCAATCTATTTGTTCCTAGTCAGTTCCATTTGTAACCACTTCCAAATGTAACCACATTCAGTAGTTGTGGCACATGGGCTCTGTAGTTGTGGCTCACGGGCTCTAGAGTGCAAGCTCAGTAGTTGTGGCACACGGACTTAGTTGCTCCGTGGCATGTGGAATCTTCCCGGACCAGGGATCGAACCCGAAAATCACTGATTCTAAATGATACATGCCCCCTATGTTCATTGCAGCATTATTTACAGTAGCCAAGATATGGAAACAACCTAAATGTCCATTGATACATAAATGAATAAAGAAGATTTGATGTGTATGTCTACACACACACACACACACACACACACACACACACACACAATGGAATAATACTCAGCTGTTGAAACAAAATGAAATCCTGTCATTTGTGATGGACCTTGGATGGACCTTGAGGGTATTACGCTAAGTGTAATAAGTCAAATGGAGAAAGACACATACAGTATGATTTCACTCATATGTGGAATCTTAAAGAACCCAATGAACAAGCAAAATAAAACATAATCAAACTCATAAATACAGAGAACAGACTAGTGGTTACCAGAGGAGAAGGGGGTTGAGGGTGAGGGAACTGAGTGAAGGGGGTCAACTATATGGTGGTGGATGGTAACTAGACTTGTGGTGGTGATCACTGCAGTATATACAGATGTTGAACTATAGTGCTGTATGCCTGAAACTTATATAACGGAAAGAAAGAAAGGAAGGAAGGGAGGGAGGGAGAAAGGAGGAAAGGAAGAAAAGAAGAAAGATTTTCGTGCTAAGTAAAAGATAAAAGACGCTTTTCAGTTCTTATTTCCTTTTGTTTAAGGTCCAGAAACATTCTTTAACACTGGGAAGCCTCACATTTCATCCCTTTTACCTTCTGGTCTCTAATCAATCTTCGCCTGAGCTCATAACTTTCTTGCAATATCTTACCAAAGGCAGCAGTCGAGCAACTGATGTCACAGCCAATACATATTAAGATTCTGGCTTTTTCCAATCCTCTCCCCTCCCCACCACCTTCATATACATTGAGAGCTTTAGAGTCAGTAGGCACCTCGTTTTCTTTCCAAGCTATGCGGGTAATGGTTTTACCAAATGTGCCATTGCATATCTCTGTTATTCTAGCATTAGGCCTCTGTTTCCTCAGTGCCTACCACCAGCCCTCTAAGCTGGTACCACATACTTTTATTTGTTATAGTAACATTGTACTTCAATTTACCAATTTTGTTCTATAGGGTGACACTAGGGGTTGCTATAAATAGATTCCCCTAAAATCATGTATTAACTCAAACTAAATAGAAATTTATTTCTCACTCAAGTAGCTATCCAAAGTGTATTTCCTGTTAGTCAGGAGACTCTCATCCATGCAGTAATGCAGGGATTAAATTCTTTCAGTGTTGTGTTTCCACCATACTCTAGGGCGGGAGTTAGCAAACTCTAGCCAGTGGGCCAAATCTGGACAACTGCCTGGTTTTGTAAATAAAATGTTATTGAAGCACAGCCATGTCCAGTCATTTACATATTGTCTGTGGCTACTTTCACGTTACAATGGTGGAGCTGAATGGTTGTAACAGAGATATTATGTCCTGCAAAACTGGACTTTTACAGAAAATTGTTTGCTGACCGCTGCCCTAGGATCTAACAATTGTCACCTGAATCCAGCTGCGAGAAGGGGAAGAGTGTGGAGAAGGTACAATACTTAAGGCCCTGGCCTAGAATTGCCACGCAGAACTTTCATTCACATTCCATCTTCACCTGGCCTTGTCTAGATGTAGGTGGGGTGGAGAAATGTAGTCTGTGGCTGGGCAGCCACTTTGCCACTTTCCAACAACTCTATATTATACAAAGGAGAGTAAGAATGTTGGTGGACAGCTGGTCAGTCCCACCATAATGCCCATCTTGTGGGTTTTTTTTTTTTTAATTAAGCTTTTAAAAGTTAGTAACTTGACTAATGACTTCAAACCTGTTTGGAGGTATTATATCAAAATGGTTAACAATTCAGTCTCTAGAATCAGAAGGACCTGGGTTTGAAAAATAAATGCTCAATAAATGTTATCAATAGAATCTTGCCTTCATGAAACAGTAGAAGCTCTTGCTAGAGGTTAAAATTTACCTCCTAATCTATAGCTTGGAATTTGTGAAACCTTGGTCTAGAGGGTCTTTAAGTTTCCTTCCAGTGCAGAAGTTCTTTCATTCCATATATTTTACTTGAGCTCTACTCTGTACCTGAGACTGTGTGAGGTGGTAGAGGGACAGAGATGAACAAGGCAATGCTCCAGCTCTTGAGAAGTTTACAGTCTAAAGAGGAAAACTAACATGGTATCAGTGCCTATTCTTAATACCTGGGGGTAGAAACACTGAACAAGAAATGTCCGCAGAAAGCTAAGAGCATGTGATTCCTCCCTGTCTGACAACATTCGGGCTGAACTCCTAGGCACCTAGGCCTTGCTGGACTTACCTGTCAAATTCCCCCATCAGTTGGGTCTTTCCTTTGGAATACATTCTTTTATTTTTTTAAGAAGATGTTGGGGGTAGGAGTTTATTAATTAATTAATTAATTTTTGCTGTGTTGGGTCTTTGTTTCTGTGCAAGGACTTTCTCTAGTTGTGGCAAGCGGGGGCCACTCTTCATCACGGTGTGCGGGCCTCTCACTATCGCGGCCTCTCCTGTTGCGGAGCACAGGCTCCAGACACGCAGGCTCAGTAGTTGTGGCTCACGGGCCCAGTTGCTCTGCGGCATGTGGGATCCTCCCAGACCAGGGCTCGAACCCATGTCCCCTGCATTAGCAGGCAGATTCTCAACCACTGCGCCACCAGGGAAGCCCTGGAATACATTCTTGGTCTTTAGCTCTTGATTTCCTCTTTGTTTATAGTATTTGCCCCAGGAACCTGTCTTTCCCCTTATGTTTATTTTCCATGCTTATCACCCCAACTTTGTTCTTTTGTTTTTAAATTCAAAAGTGATTGGCACTTCATGCTTTATTCTAGAAAGTTGGTGAATACCCCCAATCCTTTTTATTTCATTCGTCTTCTTCCCTTCACTATACCTTGAACCAGAATTTTAAAAACAAGTCTTTGTGCCATTTATATGAAATTTTATAAAAGGCAAAATTATAGTGATAGAAAGCAGATCAGGGTCCAGCGAGTGGGAATTGCAAAGAGGCAGAGGGTAACTGTTTGGAGATAATGCAAATATCCTATGCCCTGATGTGGTATTATATTTACTTGGCTGCATGTGTTTCTCAAAAGTTATCTGATTATACATTTAAAATTGGTGAATTTTACTGTATGTAATTATACCTCAGTGCAGCTAACCAAAAAATAAAAATAGAAGAGATCACAAAAGAGAGAAAAATTAAAACCAAATATTATTTAAAAAAACAAAACAAAACTAGTCTTTGGAAACCTGAGAGGGCCATAAGTTCTGAGGAGTCTCTCAAAAACACTCTCAGTTTTTGGCAAAAGCTGTTTAACTTTATGTTTTTATTTCACTGTTAAATTTAAAAATGTAAGCATATTCTTTTTTTTTTAGCTTTAACCTAGACTATCTCTTTGCCTATTATATTATTATTATTCAGTGTCTAGTTCTACCCTGTTGATATTCCTATAATTAGTCATTATTACTATTGCTATTTTATTCAATCAATGCTTGTCTTACAGATATACCAATTTATTTTCTTAACATTCCTTCTTGAAATTTAATCCTTCTTTTAGGGATTTTATTTTCTTCTTCTTCTTCATTTTTTAATTTTTTTTACATCTTTATTGGAGTACAACTGCTCCGCAATAGTGTGTCAGCCTCCGCCCTACAACAAAGTGAATCAGCTACACACACACATACGCGCTCACATCTCCTCCCTCCCACGCCCCCCATCCCACCCCTCTAGGTGGTCACAAAGCACCGAGTTGATCTCCCTGTGCTATGCGGCTGCTTCCCACTAGCTATCTACCTTACGTTTGGTAGTGTATATATGTCCATGCCACTCTCTCACTTTGTCACAGCTTACCCTTCCCACTCCCCATATCCTCAAGTCCATTCTCTAGTAGGTCTGTGTCTTTATTCCCATCTTACCCCAGGTTCTTCATGACATTTTTTTTTCTTAAATTCCATATGTATGTGTTAGCATATGGTATTTGTCTGTCTCTTTCTGACTTACTTCACTCTGTATGACAGACTCTAGGTCCATCCACCTCATTACAAATAGCTCAATTTCATTTCTTTTTATGGCTGAGTAATATTCCATTGTATATATGTGCCACATCTCCTTTATCCATTCATCCCATGATGGACACTTAGGTTGTTTCCATCTCCTGTAAGCATATTCTGATTTATCAAAATGATGACATTCTAACTGAATAATGCTTTGTAATCCAAGTGCCTGAGTTTATGTTTGTATTTATGATTGTGTTTGTATCAATGGCGTCATGGAGTGCTGCCTGGTTGAAGGTATCAAAGTCATAAGAATAGAGGAAAGTGGTGGCAGAATTGGGTCACATGGAATATGAGAGAATAGATGTAGAGAATTTAAAAAGAAGAAAACCTGTACTGTAGCATCTGGTATCATGTTTATTTTATAAGTGGATATATTGTTCAGATACTAACTAGGAAAAATTCATTAACAATAAATATGCTATGAAGTATTCATTATTTCAATAATTGGATTAAATACCCATACAGAGATCCATTTTTAGTGACACAATGTTAAAATTATCTTAAACAATTTACAGAGCTGACACTCCATGAAAACCATTCTTGGACCATTATTCACTGGAAGAGTTTTGATTCTACAGGAAGACTGTTTATCCTGAATTAGGAAACAAAATCATACTAAGAGAAAACATGTTTTTTCTTGCATTAGTATGGTTGAAGTCAAAATATAAAAGTTGATTATATATAGAACTTGACCTGAGGCTGCATCCTTATATATTAAAGGCTACATCAGCAATGTAGTTCCAGAAAAACAACACCATGTATCATATTAAATTAGGGCTCTTAATTTGACTTTTAATGATTTTATGGTTTTGTTAGTATTTAATTTGTAAACTTGCTTTTGCTTTTTAGTTGGATAGGAGGTGTGAGCATGTATTTATTTTATATTCACATAAAATATATGCATTTTTAAATATTATAATAAAATAATGTATGGCAACATGGGGAGGGGAGTGTCTGTGGACATGGCTTTTCATTTAAAATGAGAATACACATTTTTCAAGTTTAGAAACATTGCATTAACCAACCAACACTCTCAGGAGCTCAAAAGTTCCAGTCTTTGAATCAGCACAGATGGTAAATGAAGGTTTTGACGTAGTCGAGGCAAAATGGGCAAAATAAGGACAATGTCATAAGTTTTGAGTCATACTAAATAATATTACATTTAAAGGAATGTCCATTAGCTGATGTTCTTACTCTTGGAGGATTAAACTTGTCCTATAAAATGTTGGTGACAATGCATGGTAGGTTTATTTAATACTTTTACTTGACAAAATGTTACTGTAAAATTGTACCAGTTCAAGATGTTCCAATATTATGAACCCCTCCTTGTTTTGGTCCTTTGCAGCCCACTGGAATCTCTGATCTTGTCGTCAGTGCTCTGGCTCTGGGACCACTCACTCAATTCAGAACTTTTGACCTTAGGTGGCTGCCTCAACTACACAGGAGCTTGTAAACCAATCATTATAGGATAGTAGGTTCCCTATTTGTAATTGGGACTAGTAGTTGGTCAGTTAATGGAAACAAAATAGATTAAAACAGGGATACTTTGAGTATGATACATATTATAATGATTTTTTCTCACTTAATACAAATGAATGTATGTTAATTCACCAATATTTGGGGTTCTTTCTTTTTTTTAATTGAAGTATAGCTAGTTTGCAATATTGTGTTAGTTTTTGGTGTACAGCAATGTGATTCAGCTATATATATATTCTTTTCAATTATAGGTTATTACATGATATCGAATACACTTTCCTGTGCAATAGAGTAGGACCTTGTTGTTTATCTATTTTATACATAGTAGTGTGTATCTGTTAATCCCATGCTCCTAATTTAACACTCCCTCCCCTCTTTCCCCTTTGGTAACCATCAGTTTGTTTTCTATGTCTGTGAATCTATTTCTGTTTTGTAAATAAGTTCATTTGTATCATTTTTTCTTTTTCTTTTTTTTAAATTGAAGTACAGTTGATTTATGTTGTGTTAGTTTCAGGTATACAGCAAAATGATTCAGTTTTATATATATGTATGTGTATATCTATATATATATATATATACACACACACACATATATATGTATTCTTTTTCAGATTCTTTTCCCTTATAGGTTATTACAAAACATTGAGTACAGTTCACTGTGGTCCTTGTTGTTTATCTATTTTATATATAGTGTATCATATTTTGGATTCCACATATAAGTGATATTGTATGATATTTGTCTTTCTCTGTCTGACTTAATTCATCTAGTATGATAATCTCTAGGTCCATCCATGTTGCTGCAAAGGGCATTAATTCACCAATATTTTGATGTTGAGTCCCCAAAGTATGGGCCCATCACTTGGTATATAAATTACATCCAATTTCAAATTCCTTAAAGTGGAGCAGGAATTTAAAGCCATTTGCCATCAATCTGAGTGCAGAATAATGTCTGATTCCTTTACCCAGTTTTTTTTTTTTTTAATAATTGTGTCACATCTATTTCAACAGGGTTTTTTAGTGGCTTGGCTTTATTAATAGTTTCTAAATCATTCATTTTTCCCCCCATAGAAATGGCTCTTTTGTGTCTATATTTTTATTAATGTGCACAATATGCACAAATAATAAATTTAAAATATATTATTGTGATAAAAAGTACAGTTGGACTTGTTAACCTAAAACAATAAAACAGCAAGTTATTTTTACCAGCAAAAGAGGTTTATTCAAAAATAGCAATTTCAGAATTTCAATTAGAGACATGCAACTATGGTGAACCATAAGCAAGTCCAGTAAAACGAAAGAGAGGAAACTCCATTTTATAGAGGAGAAGGGGAAGTTGGGAGGGGCTGTTCTAAACAGCCCGTTGGAGGAAACTGGGAGTTGGAAGTATAGTGGCTTTTCATTGGCTGAGCTGTTGCCAGGCAAGGAGAAAAATTTTTTCTTCCTCCAGCTGGGTCCTCCGGGATATGCAAAGTATGTCTCTTCCTGTGGGGATCTGTATTGGTATTGAGTGGTCCCCCTTCTGGCCTTCCAACTCCATTTTAGTGAGGTTTCCCTTTATTAATTTTCACATATGAAAGGGCTTTGTGAATTAGCCCAGCTGACTCTTGATAAGCAAACAGCTCAAATGATGTATTATGAAGGCAAATTGAAGAGTAGAATCTTTAAGCAGTAAGTGTCATAAGCATCAGTCATCATGTTTCACAGACAGAATAGAGAGCATCATCTACTTCGGGAACCCGGTTAAATGGAAGTCAGTTTAAAACATACAAACAATATAATTAGTGTGAAGAAAGATTTAAGTACAAAATGCTATGGAGACCCAAAGGAGGGAGCAACTAAGTACCTGTGATTCTAGATCTTTTCAACCCCTTATAAAACAATAGCAGAAATTTAAAAAATAACTTTTAAAAACTTTATTTCGATATCTTCACTAATTCAAATATTAGTGAGTTATTCTAACACAAAAGGTTAATCTGGATTTATATTTTTTTCTTAAATTTGGGGGACACTGCATACTATATTGTTTTGAATGATCAATAATTAATACATCAATTGTTGTTTTAAATTATCTGATGTCCTGTGTAGCGAAGAGTTAGAATTCCCAGCAAAGGTTTTTCATCCTGGCAGAAAGGGCAAATTCTGTGCTCTAACCACATAGATCTCATTGTGAATGGTTTCTTCTGCTGGAGTATCCAGCTACCTCTCCTCCTTTTACCCATCCCTGGCACTGATCAAGTCTGTTCATCTTATTCTCCCCTCCTGGCTCCTGTCAGGACTGATGTCTCCCTTATCAGAACTCCTAGAGACCTGCACCATTTAATGATGCCCTGTCTTGGATCATTCATTGCCCATTCCATGTGTTTATGTATTTTTATATCATCTTTACAGCATCTTTACATCACAGGTACAAATAATTGCTTGTTGAGTCGAATGGAAACAACGAGCAGGCTGCCAAAAGAAGAGTACAGGTATATTTAATAAAGTGACTAGACTTTTCTGAGCAATTATTAAATCTTTATTCTGTAGCAAATGCTGTGAAGGGTAGGTCGGAAGCACAGGTAACAACTGGCATCTGATGTGGGCGTAGGGGGCGGTGTCATAGGACTGAACCCTCACCCTGTGGAATCTGATGTTATCTCCAAGTAGATGGTGTCAGAATTGAGACCAATTCTCAGACACTCTGCTGGTGTCTGAGAATCGCTTGGTGTTGTGTGGGAGACCCTCCACTTCCACCCCACACACGTTAGAATTGGTGTCAGAACTTATTTACTCACTCCTTTCCATCTGGTCATCTAGTTTTGAGACTGTAATTCCACCTCCTCTAACACACCCAAGCACCCACCATACTCTCCTCTCTTTCCCTGCCATAGAAACTCTCATTTGAGCTTTTCAGAGACAGTGTCATCTACCTCTCACTCCTCTCTATTTTCTTTCGGTTTTATCATGGCTGCAGGTTGGGTACTGAAACTGAGACAGTGTTTATTAAGTGTGTCCTTTTGGGCTCCATACTTGTGGCAAGGAGGGAGGGAGGTGGGATTTGGCTAGAAAGTGAAGGAGAGCTGCTCTGTAACCTGACAACCTTGGTTCTTGCCACGGGGTTAGGGGGTGGGGTGTGGAAGCTCTGAACCTAAAATGGCTGGTCTAGCTGTCTTGCGTTGGGACAAGAGGGCCAGGCCTTCTTACTCCCGTCTTTATCAGCCATTGGATGTGCGCTGTCTCACAAAGGTTGTGACCTAAGGTGAGGCAGATTTCTGCAGCTGGGCAATTCCTGAAGGAGTCGAAAGCTGAAGGCTTTCTACCCACAGCACTCCCAGCTGCAGGGGCAACAAGTCCTTCCTTGGAGGAAGATCTAAGGCACATCCCATGTCCACCACAGTGGTTAACGTTTAAATGCTATGTCCTTAGGAATTTCTCTTTTGATTCCCAAAGGTCTTTTTAAAAAAATTTTTATTGGAGTATAGTCAATTTACAATGTTTCAGGTGCACAGTAAAGTGATTCAGTTATACATACACATATTCATTCTTTTTCAGATTCTTTTCTCATACAGGTTATCATAGAATATTGAGTGGAGTTTTGTTATCTGTCTTATATATAGTAGTGTGTGTATGTTAATCCCAAGCTCCTGATTTATCCCTCCCCTCCACGTTTCCCCTTTGGTAACCATAAGTTTGTTGTCCATATATGTAAGCCTGTTTCTGTTTTGTAAATAAGTTCACTTGTATCATTTTTAAAAATTAGATTCCATATATCAAAGGTCTTTTTTTTTAGTTAACAAAGAAAAGCTAAACATTTGTAATTCCTTTCTTTTTATATCCATGCCATAAAAATTTTTTTGTCAAGGCAGTATGAACATCTCTTAATGACCAGAAGAAAGGTCTATATAAGGAAGTGCTTAAAAAGGCAAAAATTTTCCTGAGAACGGTATTTCAAGATAATGTGGAGAAACATTCTCTTTTCTAGTCAAAATAATTTAACTTGAGTCCAAGTTTCTTTTATTTTGTTTACTTGCTGGTTTGCTATTCCCAAGGCTTTGCTTTGGCTTAATTTTCATTCTAACCTATAATAGAGTCCAGGGTTTTGTGAATTTGCCCTACAGTTTATGGCAGAGCTGAGAGTCTTGTTAAAATGGTCTCCATCCTAGATAAAAATCGATTCTCCTCAAATAAGAACTTCATATCTTCCATTTAAAAGAGTCACCTAATCCCAATGCCAGATCTGACCTGATTCGTGAGCAGACTCGATGTAGGTTTCAATTCCAGATGTCTTGCTCGGTAGCAAAAAGAAGATCTCAGCCAGTTAAATTACATTTTAATGTTTTCTATTCATATGGAATACTTTGGGTTTAATAGCAGAGCATAAAAGCCCAACTCAGCTGAAATATGAACTACAATTTGTTATTATCAATGCCGTGTATCATCATTACCAGCCTCATATTTCAAGAGGACAGCTGGTACTTGCAAGGTCAATGACAGTTTTACATAAAAACCCCAAATGAAAGTACTACAGAGATCAAAGATTTGGGACAATCATATAGAGAAAAATTGCTGCATGATAACTCATCCATTCCAAAAATTGGGTTTTTATTTTTAGTATCTATGATGGAGAGATGGGAGGGGATTGAAAAGGAGGATTCAGTAAAAGCTATTAACACGAGATAAGTCAAACATTCCATAAGAGAAGTTGCTAGGGAGAAATACACCCAGATAATTGTTACTACTGAAGGTCCACTGCCTGTTGGTAAATGCATTTTGAGAAAGCTTGATGCTAATACAGAATGATTCAATTATACAGCAGGATAGTAATGATCTCACAGACTGATGAAAACAAATCAAAATCAGCTCAGTGGTACCCAGGAATAGATGTGGGCATGCTGTGGTAGGTTTTCAATGACCTTGGTGTATTTACATTAATGGAAGAGGGATACCAAAGCTTTTTGATTTTTCAGAACTAAACAGCAATCGGAATTATCATAGCTGTGACTCATAAACCTCACTTTTTCTTGCTTTAGGGGAATAGTGGAGTTATTATGAGAAATTAGCCAAATCTAGGATATTCAGCCCAGATGATGCCAGCACGTACTTCAAAGACCTTGATTCTGTCCATGAATGAAGTCAAACGATGCAGGCATTTGGGAGCAGTGGGAGGAGACACTGGATGCTCCCAATTATTTCAACTTTCCATGCTGCCCACCCCACACATTTACTTTCATTTTGAAGTCATGAGTTGAAGCTGTTTGGAGAATATTATGGAAGGGAAAGAGTGACTAGGCTAGCAAAATGCAGAACATTGCCAGGACCTAGGAAAAATATGTAGTAAGCAAAGCTTTAAGCCCCCCAATTTTCTCTACTAGACATTTTCTTGCCTTGATAATATCTGATCCCTCCTTTCAGGCTTCATGGGTATTTGTGCTCATTCTTTGGACCTCTCCTTCATTTTCTTGTCAAACTGTATGTTCTGGTTTGCTAGGAACTTGGAGGGACACACATACGCACATAAAACAGGGTCTGTTTTATGGATGAAAAAGTTATTTTGCTCAAAAAATTGAATAAAAGGGTTGAAAGTTGAGTTTTACCAACTCATGTCGGAGATTCAGCCGCCCCAACCCCGCTGAGCCTGCTCTGGGTTACAGCTACTTTATCATTAAGATTATGATTAACCTGGTCCCAAATCATCACACCTAGGATATGGGAGCTCATGACGGAAGGTAGTCAGGAGTTCTCAGTTATGCACTAATGGGCAGAATACCTCAGTTACTGCAGATGACTCCTCCCACCCTGAAATTTCTTCCCCGCAGCTCCTTCTTACACCCTCATTTCGAATTAATTTAGAATAAACTTGGACGCCCCCCTTCAGCATCCAACTCAACCCCAGCCCCATCATGTACACCATACATTCCCAACAACGGGTTACACGCTTATTTGCTGAGTATCCAGGAACTGTAAGATACATTGCATGATCATTGTTTTCTACAGCCCACCTATTCATCCCCCTCCACTGCTGATGGCAACACAAGAAATTAGTTCTCCCTTGTCTCTCTCTATATGTTCTCAGGGAAAATAGTCTAAGATGGTTAATTTGAAATTAAATACAAATTCAATACAGAGTTACCTCTCTGAGATATCTTTGCATTTTAAAAGTAAAAGCTTTGTTTCTTATTAAGGAGTTGCATATAACCACAAGCAGAGGAGTGAAATATGTGTGTGTATGCACAGGTGAGTGTGTGGAGAGGGAAAAGGGGTGCAGATGGACTACTTCCCCAAGCCTACATAAATCTTAGGGCCGGCCCAACTTACCCCAGACTCAGAACATTCACCTGTGAATGAGAGACAATATACGTGTATATTTATTGACAACAAAGATGATGCCCTTTGCTTTTTTTCTCCTTGGCATTAATCACTGTTTAACATACCACATACATTTTATCTATGTATCTACTTTATTGTCTCTGTTCCTACTGGAATATATTACCACTGCCTAGACCAGTGCCTAGTGTATTGAAGATACTCAATTTAAACTTTTGAGTAAATTATTTATATGAATACTACACTTTTGTATATACTTTTATCAGTTATATGTGTTGTAATAATATTTTCCTACTACGTGCTCATCTTTTCACTGATTCTATGGTGGTTTTGGTGAATAGAAGTTCTTAATTTTAATGTACAGTTGGCTCTTGGACAACATGGGTTTGAACTGCATGGGTCCACTTACACATGGATGTTCTTCAATAAATATGTACTACAGTACTACATGGTCTGTGTTTGCTTGAATACTTCCTCCTTGGATGGAAGAACTCTAGATTCAAAGGGCTGACTGTAAAATTGTATGTGGATTTTTGACTGCATGGGTGTTGGTACCCTTAACCCCTTAGTTGTTCAAGGGTCAACTGTAGTTGCATTTAATTATTTTCCTTTAGGGTTATTAATATTTGTGTATAGTTAGATAATTCCTTCCCTCTTCCGAAGCCATGAAGGTACTTTCTATGTTAACATTTTAAAGTGTGACTGGGCATAGAGAATGGACTTGAGGACACGGGGAGGGGGAAGGGTAAGCTGGGACGAAGTGAGAGTGGCATGGAAATATATACACTACCAAATGTAAAATAGCTAGCTAGTGGGAAGCAGCTGCATAGCACAGGGAGATCAGCTCGGTGCTTTGTGACCACGTGGAGGGGTGGGATAGGGAGGGTGGAAGGGAGATGCAAGAGGGAGGAGATATGGGGATATATGTATATGTATAGCTGATTCACTTTGTTATAAAGCAGAAACTAACACACCATTGTAAAGCAATTATACTCCAATAAAGATGTTAAAAAAATTAAAAAAAATAAAATGTTACTGGGTTTTCCCCCAACTATAGATCTTTAATTTTGTGTGTGATGTAAAGTAGGGGGTTAACTTTCTTTTTTGTTTGCATGGATAACAGTTGTTTAACATCATGTATTGAATATTCCAACCATTCCCACTGATAAGCAGTGCTTCTTACTGTACATCAAGCATCCATATATACTTGCAGCTATTTTAAAAAATGTTAGTGAAGTATAGTTGATTTACAATGTTGTGTTAATTTCTGCTGTACAGCAAAGTGACTCAGTTATACATATATATTCTTTTTCATATATTTTCCATTATGTTTTAACATAGGATATTGAATATAGTTCCCTGCGTTGTGCAGTAGAACCTTGTTGTTTATCCATCCCATATATTATAGTTTGCATCTTTTTAAAATATATACTGACAGCTATTTTTTGGACTCTATTTTGTTCTATTGGTCTAAGTATCTTTTTCCCACCCTTTTATATTAAGTATTGCTGTCTGATATAGCAATTCCTCCTACTTTCTTTTTCTTTTTCAAGAGGTCATGGCAGTTTTAGCTCTTTGGGTTTTCATATAAATATAATTTTAGCCTATACATTTTCCCACATACACACAGACATCTATTGAGATTTTTACTAGAATTACATTGAATCCATAAATCAATTAAGGGAGGATTGAAATCTTAATAATATTGAGTCCTTTCAGTCTATGACCATGGCAGAATTTTCATTTTATTTAGGTCTTTAATGTCCTTCATTCAAACTTTATAATATTCCATTTAGAGGTATGTACACCTTTTAGTTGAGTTTATTCCTAGGTAATTAGTATTTTTGATGTTTTGAAACTTTTATTTTTGCTCTTAATGTCAATTACAATTATTATTGCTTATTTGTAAAACTACAATTTAGTTTTGTGTGTAGTGTATTAGCAGTGTTAGTAGTGTTAAACTGTAGTATTAATCCTAATAATTTATGAGTAGACTATTTGGTATTTTCTATGTAAACATTCATAACTGTGAAAATGACCATTTTGTATTTTCTTTCCTGATCTCTTCACCATTTGTATAATTTTCTTCTTTACTCTGATATTAAAGACTTGCATTACAATGTGGGATAGAAGCAGTGATAGCAAGCTTCTCTATGACTCATTTAAGCTCTACTCTGCTAGTAACTTCAAAGGGTATATTACAGTATCATTAACTAGAGTCATCCTGCTGTACAGTAGATCTTCAAAATTTATTCATCTTATAACTGAAAGTTTGCTCCTTTTGACCAACATCTCCCCAATTTCCCTACCTCCAGCCCCTAACATCACCATTAATTCTGTTTTTATGAGTTCAACTTTTTTAGATTCCACATATAAGCGAGATCATACAGTATTTGTTTTTCTCTGTCTGACTTATTTCACTTAGCATCATATCCTAAAAGTCCATCTATGTTGTCACAAATGATTGGATTTCCTTCTTTTTTATGGCTGAATAATATTCTATTGCATTTGTTTATATGTATTTATGTATACCTATATATACATATGTATATATTTGTATATATATATATGCATATAAAACACATACAATATTTTCCTTATTCATCTGTTGATGGGCACTTAGGTTATTTCCATGTTGTGGCCCTTGTGAATAATGCTGCAATGAACATGGGAGTGCAGATATCTCTTCAAGATCCTCTTTTTATTGCGTTTGGTTATATACCTAGAAGAGGGATTGCTGGATTGTATGGCAGGTCTATTTTTAATTTTTTGAGGAACCCCCTGCACTGTTTTCCATAGTGGCTGTACATGTATATGCAATATACATACCCACCAACAGTGTATAAGGGTTCTCTTTTCTCCACATTCTTGCCAACACTTGTTATCTCCTGTCTTTTTTGTTTTAAACTGATTCTTTTTCTTTTTTTTGGCCTCACCATGTGGCTGTGGGGTCTTAGTTCCCCGGCCAGGAATTGAACCCCGGCCCGTGGCAGTGAAAGTGGGGAGTGCTAACCACTGGACCACCAGGGAATTCCCTCGCCTGTCTTTTTTCTTTTTTAAAAAAAATTAATTAATTAATTTGGGGGGGCTGCATTGGGTCTTCATTGCTGTGTGCGGGCTTTCTCTAGTAGCGGCGAGCGGGGGCTACTCTTCATTGCGGTGCACCAGTTTTGCATCGCGGTGGCTTCTCTTCTTGCGGAGCACGGGCTCTAGACACGCGGGCTTCAGTAGTTTGGCACACAGGCTCAGCAGTTGTGGCTCGCAAGCTCTAGAGCACAGGCTCAGTAGTTGTGGTGCACGGGCTTAGTTGCTCCACAGCATGTGGGATCTTCCTGGACCAGGGATCGAATCTGTGTCCCCTGCATTGGCAGGTGGATTCTTAACAACTGCACCACCAGGGAAGGCCCTTGCCTGGCTTTTTGATGTTAGACATTCTAACTGGTGTGAGGTGATAGCTCATTGTGGTTTTGATTTGCATTTCCCTGATGACTTGTGATGTTGAGCACCTTTTCATGTACCTATTGACTATTTGTATGTTTTATTTGGGAAAATACCTATTTAGGTCCTCTGCCCATTTTAAAATCAGATGATTTGTTTTCTTGCTATTGAGTTGAATGAGTTTCAGATATATTTTGAATATTAATCCCATATCAGATAGAAGATTTGCAAATATATTCTCCCATTTAGTAGGTTGCCTTTTCATTTTGTTGATGGTTTCCTATTATGTGCAGAAACTTTTTGGTTTGATGTAGTCCCGCTTGTTTATTTTTGGTTTTGTTGCTTTGGTTGTCACATCAAAACAAATCATCACCAAGGCCAATCTCAAGGAGCTTTTTACCTATTTTCTTCTAAAAGTTTTATAGTTTCAGGTTTTACATTTAAGTCTTCAGTCCATTTTGAGTTCATTTTTGTGAGTGGTGTAAGATAGGAGTCCAATTTCTTTTTTTTCTTTTTTTTTTGCTTATGAATATCCAGTTTTCTTAATACCATTTATTGAAGAGATCATCCTTTCCCCATTGAGTAGTATTGGCTCGCTTGTGAAATATTCGTTGACCAAACGTGTGTGTTTATTTCTGGACTCTTGATTCTGTTCCATTGATCTATGTTTGTATGGCAGTACCAAACTCTTTTTTATTACTATAGCCTTGTAATATAATTTGAAATTGGGAAGTGTTATGTATCCAGATTTTTTCTTCTTTCTTAGAATTTTTTGGCTATTCAGTGTGTTTTGTGGTTCCATATGAACTTTAAGATTGTTTTTTCTATTTCTGTGAAAGATGTCTTTGGAATTTTGATAGAGATTGTATTGAATCTATACATGACTTTGTGTTGCATGAGCATTTTTTTGTTTTGTTTTTTTTGCGGTAGGTACGCGGGCCTCTCACTGCTGTGGCCTCTCCCGTTGCGGAGCACAGGCTCCGGACGCGCAGGCTCAGCGGCCATGGCTCACGGGCCCAGCTGCTCCGCGGCATGTGGGATCTTCCCGGACCGGGGCACGAACCCACGTCCCCTGCATCGGCAGGCGGACTCTCAACCACTGCGCCACCAGGGAAGCCCTGCATGAGCATTTTAACAATATTAAATCCTCCGATCTATGAACACCAGATATTTTTCCATTTATTTGTGTTTTTTAAAAAATTACTCTCAGCAGTGTCTTATAATTTTCAGGGTGCAGATCTTTCACCTCCTTCATTAAATTTATTCCTAAACATTTTATTACTTTTTGATGTTATTGTAAATGGGATTTTCTTTATTTCTTTTTCAGGTAGTTCATTATTAATGTATAGAATTGCAACTGATTATCTATGTCTTCTTGAATGATTCCTATGACAACTATGTCTTCTTTAATCTGTTTTGATAAGTTCTATTTTTATCTGGAAATTTATCAATTTTGTTATAAAATTATTTGTTAAATCAGATTTGTTATCTTTTTATTTTACTTTATTATTATTTTTTAGATTCTTTTCCCATATAGGCCATTACAGAGTATTGAGTAGAGTTTCCTGTTCTATACAGCAGGTTCTTATTAGTTATCTATCTTATATACAGTAGTGCATATATGTCAGTCCCAGTCTCCCAATTTATCCCTCCTGTCACATTATCCCCTGGTAACCAGAAGTTTGTTTTCTACATCTGTGACTCTACTTCTGTTTTGTAAATAAGTTAATGTGTACCCTTTTTTTTTTTAAAGATTCCAAATATAAGCGATATCATACATTTGTCTTTCTGTGTCTGACTTAACTTCACTCAGTATGACAATCTGTAGGTCCATCCATGTTGCTGCAAATGGCATTATTTTGTTCTTTTTTATGGCCGAGTAATATTCCACTGTATATATGTGCCACATCTTCTTTATCCATTCTTCTGTTGATGGACATTTAGGTTGCTTCCATGTCCTGGCTATTGTAAATAGTGCTGCAATGAACATTGGGGTGCATGTATCTTTTTGAATTATGGTTTTCTCTAGGTATATGCCCAGGAGTGGGATTGCTGGGTCATATTGTAGTTCTATTTTTAGTTTTTAAGGAACCTCTATACTGTTTTCCATAGTGGCTGTACCAAAATTTATCTTTTAAATGTCTGAGGCATCTGTAGCGATATTCACCTTTTCAGTCCTGATATTGGTTAATAGCACCTTCTCTCTTAATTTCTTGATCATTTTCACCACAGTTTGTAATTTAATAATATTCTTTTCAGAAAATCAATTTTGGCTTTGTTGATTCTTTCTCCTGTAGGTTTAGTTTCATTATCATAAATTTCTGCTCTTTATTCTACTCCTGCTTTCTTCTTTCTGTGGGTTTATTTTGGTCTTTATTTTTTAACTTCTTCAGATATATGCCTAGCTCATTATCAGCCTATTTTCTTTTCTAATATTTACATGTAAGAGTATAAATTTCCTTCTTGTTTTGGTTATATCTCACAATTTTTGATATATAGTGTTTTTATCATCATTTAGTTCAAAATATTTTCTAATTTCCATTATGATTTCCTTTAAGTAATATGGTTGTTTAGAAACATATTTTTTAAATTTCCAAACATATGGGGATTTTCTAGTTCTCCTCTTTGCTTTCATTTCTAGCTGAATTTCAATGTGGTCAGAGATTTCAGTCCTTTAAAATTTGATGGGTCAGTAATCAATTCCATAAACTTTCCTGTGACTTCAAAAGAATATATATTCAGCAGATGTTGGTGCTGTTTTCTATATATGCCCGTTAGGTCAAGTGTGTTAATTATACTGATTATATTTTCTATTTCTACGCTAAACTCTTATCTCTCTGTGGAACAGATAACTGAAGGAAGTATGTCTAAAAGCTCCTACTATAATCATGAATTTATTAATTTTTTCTTATAGGTATATTAATTTTTGATTCATGAATTTAGCCATGCTATTATACATTTCATACAAATTTGAAAAAGCAATATTTCTGATATATTATTATCTTCCTCTCTGGTAATGATTTTTGTTTTGAAATCCATTCTTTGTAATATTAATTCGTAACACCAACTTTTTTGGGGGGGAGAAGTTGTAGTCTTTACATGGTATATATTTTTTAATCCTTTTATTTTTAAACTTTCTGTGTTATTGTATTTCAGATATATCCCTATATATAGCTACAGCATATAATTGGAATTTTTTCAGGCCATCTTTGTTCTTTATTTAGAGCATTTACTGATAAATTTAGTTTTTTATCTATTATTTTAAAAAATTTATTCTGCATATTTATTTTTCTCTCTGTATTGCCTTATTTGGACTTGCTTCTCTCCCCTATAAATTGTAATGTTGTTTACTTTATTTCTATTCATTTAGTTGTTACTTTAGATTTGCAAATGCATGCTTTAACTTATAAATATGTAAAGTTAACAAATAGCTTTACTTTTGTCATTGACTTAAATACTTTAACTCCATTTAACCCCATATGATTTTATTTTATTTTATTTTTTTTTTTTATTTTTTTTAAATATGTTTTAATGCCATCATTAAGCACATTATCACTGTTGTTTATAACACTTAATGGACATTTAGTTTTAGGTCCTATTTAACACTTTCTTTGCTCTTCATTTCTTCTTGCAACTCAGAGCTTTTCTCTGGGATTATTTCCTTGCTGCCTGAAGTATTCCTAAGAATTTTCTTTGGAGAGGGTCTAATGGTCACACACTCTTTTAGTGTTTGTTGAACTGAAAATGTCTTTATTTTTCCTTAGTTCTTGAAAGATCATTTTGCTGTGTGTAGAATCTGTTGACAGTCATTTTTTCCCCCAGTACGTTCAATAGATCATTCCTGTCTTCTGGGTTCCAGTATTACTCTTAAGAGCTGATGCTGTTATGAAGGTAATTTCACTTAAAAATTTTTTTGGTCTGTTTTAAGCTTTACTTTGCTTGGTTTTCTGAAGTTTTACTCTGGCGTATTTAGGTGTGAATTTCCTCTTATATATTCCACTTGGGAATCACTGGACTTCCAGAATGGGTTGACTGCTGACTTCCATCTGTAGAAAAATCTCTGCCATAATCTATCCAAATATGCCTCTGTCTCATTCTCTGTCTTCCAGAACTCCAGTTAAATATATAGTCAACCTTCTCAGTTTATTTTTTACGACTCTTAACTTCTCTTCCATATTTTTCATCTTTTGCTCTCTCTGCTCTGCCTTTTGGATAACTACTTCTTACCTATCTTCTTGTTCACTAATTCTCTCCTCTGTATCTGTATCTGATCTGCTGTTAAACACACCCACTTAAAAAAAAATCTTCTAATAAACAAAAACAAAAAAATCTTCTAGATCACTTTTCATAATTATCTGTTTCTTGCCGATAGTTTCAAGTTTATTTTTCATTTCCTTAAATGGGGTAGACACAGTTGTTTGATAGTCTCTTATGATTTCTCTCTACACTGGGTGTGTAGCAGTTTGAGATCCAAGTTTTACAAGCTATAGACAGGCTCTGGGTCCTCACCTGCTTCCCTGTGCCATCCAGGCTATGAAAGCTACAGCTCACTTTCTTCTGCTCAAGCAAATGCCCTCAAGGCTAAAGGGGACTTTGTCCCTGACTTGCCATTCTGAGTTGTTTCTTGTACTTAAATTTTAATCTGAGAATTATTTGTATCTTTTCTGTACTCTTAAGGTTTATTTTTTAAAAAGACTTTAAAAAACTTATCTATCATTTTTAGTTCTTTTCAACAGGAGAGTTCAACAGAGAGTCCTACATATTATCAGAACACACACACACACACACACACACACCAGACTTATTAAGAATTTGCAACTCATTAGGACAGAAATGTGTGTGTGGTTGCTCCTTCAGTGAAGTCTTGGCTAGATCCCATGAATTTTCAGTCACTGGAAAAATCTTATTTTTGAGTTTAAGATGTAGTCCTTACTTCTTTTTTTTTTTTTTTTTTTTTGCGGTACACGGGCCTCTCACTGTTGTGGCTTCTCCCGTTGCGGAGCACAGGCTTCGGACGCGAAGGCTCAGCGGCCATGGCTCACTGGCCCAGCCACTCCGCGACATGTGGGATCTTCGCAGACCGGGGCACGAACCCGTGTCCCCTGCAGTGGCAGGCGGACTCTCAACCACTGCACCACCAGGGAAGCCCAAAGATGTAGTCCTTAATTCTTGATTCAAAGCTTGGCCTCTCCTCTTTTCCCTGCTTGCTTAGAGTAGGGAGTGGAAGCATGGCAGCATGGTTACGGTCTAAGATGTCTCCTTCCTCTTTCTCTCCAGGCACTAATTCTTCCAGTGTTGGTGATCCAGAGGAAAGATGGGCAGAGGCCTCCACACATACGTTTTAACTAGACCCTGTCTTTGCTCTGGTTCATTCTGGTTTTATCTCGTATTGGGGGCCTCAACTGATGTGGAGAGGTCCTCACCGGCTGGGAGTCTGATTTTCTTAGGGTGGTGATTGGCTTCATCTGGACACTTTCCACTGCTCAAGAGCCTCCTCCCGAGAGCAGGAGTGTCTCCTCTTGGCCCACCTGCTGTGTGTATTCCCAGTGCCCTCTCAACGTTGAATACCTCATTACTTGACCTTCAAAATACACATCTGGGCAGCCTCAAGCTTCCTGTCTTAGAATGCCCATACTGCTTCATGTGGAGGCAGGAAAATTAGCAGGGTCTTTGTGCCCTATAAGGCACCTAGGAAAAGGGGGAGGAGTTGGACAATTCTTCTTTCTAAGTACTTTACACTCAAGCACGGCTGATAGTGCCTTCCAAAGAGGGTCTCCCACTTCCAGAGCTCTCCAACCCAAGCGCATCTCTAACCCTCAAGGAACATATGGCAAGCAAACCCTCTTTCCCCATAGGTGGAAAGAATTGCTAAAATCCCACTACCATATTCCTAGATTCTGAGCCCCAAATGCCTTCCCAAGAACTCCATCACCATCTTCTGCTCCTAGATAGGATGCACATGCAAGGGTCTGGCCCTGAGCCAGCATCCAGCTAGAGAATGAGGTGCTGGTGCCCCACCTTACAAGCGCCTCTAATATTTAGGGATGATTCTTTTGGAGTTCCCCTCACTGGGCTTCAGGGGGAGAAAACAACCTCCTCTTCTCCATATGAGAGAGGAAGAAGGATCCTCCTGACTTTCCCCTTCATCTTCTATAAATTGTGTGAGGGGAGGGAGTGACATTGGCACTAGGTGCTGTACTGGTACTTCCCAGCAAGGCGGCAGAAGGAAGGTTTTTCCCAGAGGCTGGAGCTAAGAGTGCAAAGTATTGACTGTTGTTCATCCTCAACTGAATTTACTGTCAAGTGTGGGAGAACAGTAAGGATCTAACTCATCATCTTGTTAACGGTGTACACATTCCTAATGGGTCTACCCCTAGATGTCCACAGTTTCTCTTCCCTTCTTTGGTGGTAGGCTCTTGGATGATTTAAAATATTTCTTCTCTTTCTTTTCCTTCATCTACATTGTCTAATCTTCCCCTAATGACCATACATTCACTGTATAATAAAAATAAATTTCTCTGCATGTTCCATTTTATTAACAAACAGTAGATAGACCCCCTTAAAAATATTCATCGAATTTTTACAAGTCACATTTTAGTTTATAGGCAACTTGCTTTAATTCTCAGATGTGGAAATGAAGTCCTTACCTTTTGACCCTCTTTTTTTGTACACTTGAATTTCAAACTCTGCCACCATATTTTGTTTTGACTTTTCAATTCATACTTTAATAAAAGTAATTTCTGTTTCAAAGCTGTAAAGGAAATGGAAAAGTGAAGATTAAATTAAATGTTATGCTTAATCTCTGACTTAGCATGAAAATACCTCCTCTAAACAAGAGATAGGTGGAAATGATAATTGTTCCGTGCCAGACGTTCTAAGAGAAAATTTTAAATATGCACGTGTAGCTTTCTTCTAAGATGACAAGCTCAGCCTTTGCCTCCCCAGGTAGAAAGAAACTCACTAGCATTTTGAAGTACTTTTTTGATTGGATAGAATAAATTCTTTGGTCAGTGAAGGACATAGAGAACTTGGAAATGCTTCTTGATGAGCCTGGTATTTTTCCATTCTGTCTCTGACTAGCTAAGAGTTCTTTCCAATTGTACTTGTTTGTCCCAGTACATCAAGTTCACTGGGCAGGCACATTGAATTTTTAGATGAAAATTCTTGATTGAATATCATTTGAATGTTTTCCACTCTTGCATCATGACCTAAACACAGCAAAGAGTTTTCAGTTTCATTAAGTATGTATTTATTAGACATTGTCTCTGTGCCAAGTTCTGTGCTGGACACTATGAGAGGTCGGGGGATGGGAGGAGCAACCCAAGTTGTGTGGAGTCTAAAGCAACAAAAATGATATCCTTGTGTGTCTCATGTGCATTGATCTCATTTGGACTTTCCTTGAAGAATGTGGTTCTTCTCTCAAGGAAGTAACAGTTTACTGCAGAACATAAGTCCACATCTTAAACAATTACAAGGCAAGATGAGAAGGACATTATTCAGTGCTGAATAGTTTGGTGTAGTTAGTCGATAGAGGAGTTCAGGTATGGAAGGATCTGTGAGCAGCATTGATGGAGTATGGTTACCATAGACTGGAAACCAGATGAATTTGAAGAATGAACAGGAACTGGGAAGGCAGTTGGGCAGGGACTTTCTGTGTGTGGATAGCAACAGGGAAAATGGACAGTGTAGAGAAAGAGTGAGTCCACAGCCTGATCAGAACAGAGAGGGCAGTAAATGGAATTAAGTACAGTACAGTGACCTTACGTACCAAACCATAAATGCCAAAAAAAAAAAAAAAAAAAAAGAACAGAGGAGCAGTTTAAAAGTAGAAGTGAAGAGCTTGCAATTATTCATGTATGTATATGTGAAGTAATAATATTTTAAGATTTGGGCCTCACATGCAGGCCCAAAAAACCCCTAAAATGACTGTTTTAATCAAAATTGAGGTCCTAAACATTATTTACTCCAAAATTAAGTCTTTTATGAATGGTATAAAGAAAAAACTATATATCTTTATATATATAGTGCCATTTAATTTATATATCAATTCTGTGAAGTAGGAATTGCATTTGGTTACTGGGAAAAGAGACAAGAAAAATAGCAACCGAAACAAGAAAGAGGGTTATTTCTCTCTCACATTAAAAACCTCTAATCGTCCTGGTCCACCTCCATGGCCATCAGAGACCTAGGCTTCTTTCATCTCCCTCTTCATCAGACTTAGTGAATGGCTTCTAGTCTCACAATTGCCTCGTGATTGCAAAGATGGCCAATATTGCTCTCACCATCGCATCCACGTTCCAGGTGGGAGGAGGAAGAAAGGAAGCCGAAATGCAGATAGACACACCTCCCAGCTCTCTTTAAAGAAGATTCCAAGTTTTCTTTAAAGGGATTTCCAAAAAGCCCAGTTCAGTGATTTCTGAACCAAGATATCACCCCTTTCTGCAAGGAAGGATGGGAAATGTACTTTTTTAGCTGAGCATATTCTGGCCCCAATAATATAGAGTTCCTACTAGTAAGAAGAGGGAGGAGCATGTCTATTAGCTAAGTTGATAGCAGTCTCTGTCACAGTAATGTTACATTTTACAGCTGAGGGAACTGAACCTCCAAAGTGTTAAGTTTGTGACCTCCGTCACACAACCAGGGACCTGCTAAGCTCTTTCCACCCTCTGTGCAGTGCATGTGCTTGAAAGTCTAGGCTTGGTTTCCCTAACACTGGTCTCACACTTTCTCATGTACATATTGAACTATTATTCTCAGGATTTATCACTTTCCAGCTGCAAAGAGATGCTTCAGCATTGTTAGGAGGATGGGGAAATTGGACTGAACAATTTCCTATGTGTATATATCAGGGTCAATCTTGTTAGACTTGAAGTTTGTGGGTCTTTGTACGACGCTTCTACACGGACACCATGCCTGCTGTCTTATGTATTTCATTTCAGCGGACCCAGTCTCTCCCTTCAACCCCTTGCATTTAACATTTGTCATTCCTTCCCAATTCCTTCCCGCAATTCTGCCTCTTCCAAAGTTGACACCCAGTTACCAACTCCCTTGTCAAGAGAGATTGTGAGTAAAAACACGCACAGGGAAGCATTTTACTCAGCCTCGATCCTCAATCTACCAATTATTATTATTACTAACTATCATTATTTTTAATGTTAAGTGCTAAGGCATCTTCTCTAAAGGAATAGGCAGGGATTGTAAACTTATTTACTTTTTAGTATTGTTGTTTTTTCCACAAGCCAGAAAAACAAAAGACGCTACCTGTTCAGATGACCTCTTGCGCTTCTCTAACTTACAAATGGCCTAGAAATAGTCCTAATTTGTATTACAATCCTAGTGATCAGTTGAAGCTTAATTCTATTTATAAGATTCCCTACTTTCCGCTTAATGATTTTATATCTTCTTACTTCTTCAAAATTTCTAGTCCATGGCATATTAACTTAATTTGCTTGAGTATTTTGGAAGAGACTACTAGATGCTCCCTAGTATCTATCATTCCCCCCCTCTCTCTTTCTCTCTCTCTCTCTTTTAAGAAACAGAACTTCATGAATTTCAGATGGGCTAATGGCCTGTATTAACAAAGGACTATATTCCCAAGCTCCCTTGCAGCAAGGTACGGTTATGTGACTATTTTTAGGCCATTGGGAAATGGGTAGCAATGACGATTACAACTTCCAGATCACATTCTTATTAGGAATTCCCAGTTCTCTCTTTCCCAATCCTATAGCCTTAAATGCAGCTACGGTGCTGATAAGATAGCTTTGTCCATAAAGACAAGGGGAACATCCTGAAAAATGGTGGAATAATAAAACAAAAGGAGAAAAATCCATGAACACCCTCTTGGATCATAACCATGTAATGCCTTGGATGGTTTCTTGGCTGTTATATGAGAGGGAAATAAGTTTCTACCTTGTTTGAGTCACTCTTCTGGCTTTCTTAGATATAGCAACTCAGCTTATGCCCTATTATTGCAATTGTTTTTTTTTTCCTAAAATGCTTGTGTTTTACTATTCTTTTTCTTAATTGAAGTGTAGCTGACTTGCAATATTATATTAGTTTTGAGGGTACAACATAGTAATTTGATATTTTTATAGATTATACTCCATACAAAGTTATTATGAAATATTGACTGTATTCCCTGTAACATATTATTTTTTGAACACTTACTGTGTACAATCAGTATGCCAGGTACTACTGGGCTTACTATAAAACATAAGATACAATCATGATTGACCTCAAGGAGTGAACAACCTAGTTGGGGAAATGAAATGCATACACATTAAATGACAACTCATAGAGCCTGGCAGTATATAAGTGCAGGTCAAATGAGAAAAGATGAAAGCTCTAACTGTTGAGAGGAAAGAAAAATGTCTTTTGGCTGAAGAGGTCAGGGAAAGCTTATGAGACAAGAGGACATTGATTTGATCCCTATGGAAATTAGGAAAGTTAAAAGGAGATGAGAGGTTTCTTTAGGTGGAGAGATAAAAGTCACAGCGATAGGGGACCACTGACGTATTTAAGAGATGGGAGTGGTTGGGTCTGGCTAAGATAGTTGGTTAGTATGGAAAAGGAGGGAGAAGAGAGGCTAGAGAACCAGTCTGGGGGGCAGAATAGAGAGTCTTAAATGCTGGATAAGGAATGTGGATTAGATATACCTTTGGATTTTATCTAAATTACATATAGGATTTAGAGCAACACTTAATGAAAGTCCTGATTTAAAAGGAATAACTCTGGGAATGTCAACTGGGGTGGCCACTGTGGAAAACAGTTTGGAGTTTCCTTTAAAAACTAAAAATAGAGTTATCATATGATCCAGCAATCCCACTCCTGGGTATGTAACCAGAAAATATGAAAACTCTAATTAGAAAAGATACATGCACCCCAATGTTCCTAGCAACAATATTTACAACAGCCAAGACATGGAAGCAACCCAAGTGCCCATCAACAGAGGATTAGTTTAAGAAGATGTGATATATATATACAATGTAATATTACTCAGCCATAAAAAAAATGAGTCAAATATTGCCATTTGCAGCAACATGGATGGACTTAGAGAATATAATACTTAGAGAAGTAAGTCAGACAGAGAACAACAAATATTAGATCACTTATATGTGGAATCTAAAAAATTATACAAATGAATCTATGTATAAAACAGAAAGAGACTTACAGACATAGAAAACAAACTTATGGTTACCAAAGGGGAAAGGGGGAAGGAGGAACAAATTAAGAGTATGGGATTATTAGTTACAGACTACTATACATAAAATGGATAAGCAACAAGGATTTACTGTATAACACGGGGAACTATATTCAATATCTTGTAATAACCTAAAATGGAAAATAATCTGAAAAAATATATATAAAACTGAATCACTTTGCTGTATGCCTGAAACTAACACAATATTGTAAATCAACTAAACTTCAATTAAAAAATTTAAAAAATAAAAGTAGTAACTCCAAGTCTATGTGAACTGTACTCTGTGTGAACCATTTCTCCCACACCTGTGTTCTTTTTCTCATTTGTACTGAGCTGGTGCAGGCCCTGTGGCTTCTCCTTCTCCTGCAGGCTGCTTTCATCTGCACTGGCCCCTTCATCAGTGCTTTTACCAAGATGAGAGAAAGTGGAACTGACGCCAATCCATTTTATGAGTTGAGTTTTACCAGTTTTACTAAAAGGTTTAGAGAAAAAAGAACTGAAAGAAATATGGCCTTTGATTATGAAATGGCCTTTCATTATGGAATGATCGTGTCTAGGAAGACAAAGGAGTGATGACTCTAGGAGTGATGTAGTACAGGTTTTCCACACATTGGAACCAGGGGAGGTGCTGTGGCTTTTCTCTTCTGTGGCTCTTCAGAACCCCACCTGACTTCCTGACATTGATACTTGCAAATGAATCTTGCAAAATGATAGTGGTAGTCCCGGTTCTGTCCAGTCATAGGAAGAGAATTAGGTGAGAAAATTAGTAGTAGTTTCTCTTTCCAGTAGGCAAATTCCTTCAAGCAGTCTATTAACTATTTTATTTGGAGTTATTGAGGATATTTTTGGGTCTCAGGTAACAGACAACCTAGCCTAAATAAGCTTAAGCAAGAAAGGAACTTATTAGTTCACAGGGGTTACAATGGACTGAATGTTTTTGTCCCTCCCAAAATTCATATGTTGAAATCCTAACCCCCAAAGTGATGGTATTAGGAGGTGGGACCTTTGGGAGGGAAGTAATTAGGTCATAAGGATGGAGCCCCCATGATGGGATTAGTGCCCTCATAAAAGAGACCCCAGAGAGCTCTCTCACCCTCTTTCTGCCATGTGAGGATACAATGAGAAGTCTGTTATAAGCAAGAATCCTTGTCAGAACCTTACCACGCTGGCACTCTGATCTCAAACTTCTAGCCTACAGTACTGTAAGAAACAAATTTATGTTGTTTATAAGCTACTCAGTCTGTGGTACTTTGTTCTAGCAGCCTGAACTAAGACAGGGGTCATACATAGCTTCAGAGTGGCTGGATCCATGGACTAAAGTGATGCCATCAAGGCACTGTGTGTCTCCATCTCTCAGCTCTGTCCTCAACTGCATTGTGTTATTTCTTGCACTACCATGCTAGCAGCTTCAAGTTTCAAGGTTCAAGTCCAGTGGAAAAGAGCACATGCTTTCTCTCAATAGTTGTGGAAAAATTTGCCAGATCATATCTCTTCAGATCTGATGAGACATTTGATTTTCCAAGCCTGAGTCTCATGCTTCTCCATGGATTTAGGAGTTCAGTCAACTCCATTCATAGCACATGGATTGGGGGACTTCCCTGGTGGTCCAGTGGTTAAGACTCCACGCTTCCAATGCAGGAGGCCCGGCTTGGGTTTGATCCCTGGTCAGGGAACTAGATCCCGCATGCTACAACTGAAAGATCCACATGCCGCAACTAAAGTTCCTGAATGCCAAAACTAAGACCCAGCACAGCCAAAATAAATAAATAAATATATTTTTTTAAAAAACACATGGATTGAGAATGGAAAAGAAAGTTGTTCCCATGGCATTATCACCAGAAGAAGGGGAAACAGATACTCTGGGTGGGATAGAATAACAAATGTCTACAACTGTTATTTTTCAAAATATCTGTCTTCTAGTAATACACTACACAGTTTCCTCCATACTTTTCAACTTTCCAGTACCATTGTCCTATGACATTTGTAAGAAGAGAATACATATAGCCCCAAAATAGCCTGTGACAGAGCCTAGACTATACTTTTATTTTACACAACTTTTTTGAGAGTATTGGGAGCTAAACTTTTTGGAGTAAATGTCCCATGTCAAGGGATTAACTTTCACTATAATAGTTCATCTTCACAACAGCCCTTTGAAGCAGGCATATTCTTATATTTTAGATTAAGAAACTTCAGTTCAGAGAGGTTAAGCATCTCGCCCTGTGTCACGTAGCTAAAGGAGAACTTGCATTGATACTAGAAGTCAGGTCTTCCTGGTACAAAAGCCGTTGCTGCTTCCACTATGCTATGCTGCCCCAAAGTCTGATTTCTTTCCAAGGACATATTCTCATTTCCATGGTCATGAAATTATGCTGTGCATGGTCATTTTTTTCTCTCATTAAATTCCAAACCACTGCTTGTTTGTAAAGATAAAGATCCAGGATGTGAGAGCTGAACAGGATCTTAGAAATAATCTAGTTCAAAACTAAAAATCTTGCTTCAAAGGAGGCTGTTTGATCAGAAGAGGTGTTGATCATTCAAGATCACATAAATAGTGGTCCTGCTCGAGGCACCTGATGTCCAGATTCATACCCTGGCTCCTCCACTTTCTTTCCTTGCTTGAATATGACCTTGGGAAACTTACCTTAACCTCTCTGGCTTTAGTTTGTTCTTTTGTAAAACAAAGACCAGAGTATTGAATTTCATTGATTTTCAAGTGCACATTATTTCGCATTTTTAAATCTAAATGTGGCTTAAATGGAAAGCAAATCATAGTTTGTTTTCACTCTCTTAACAGTGCGCATATAAAACAATGGCATGTCTCACAGTCAATGATGTCTTAGGTTCTATGAATGTGGAAATACAACCTTCATGGTGTTGTTGCAGAGATGTAATAAAATAATAAAGATGTGTCATTTAGAATAGTGCCTGATGCATAGTACATAAACGCTGAGAATATGTTAGTTGGTATGGTGGTGGTAGTGATGGTTACACTGCATATAAATAAGAATGTGTCTATGCCTTAGCTCATGTACTGTTATTGGGAGATAAGATTGTCCATGGACTTTGTCACCATTTATAGTTTTGTCTCTTTGGTCTGTGGGCCACATACTCTTTTTCCTTTCTTATTCCTCATTCCTGAGTGTTGTACCTAAATCCATTTGGATTGAATTATCCAGATTAATTTTTTCCTTTGTTCAAATCATGTAGCAAGGTGACAAAACTCATGTTTGTGTTATATTGATACAGGGTATAGCTTGTACTATATTTCCTTGTTTTTTACAGTCAACTGATTAAAGTGGTTTTTACAAATAGTTTCACTTAACACTGTCAGCCTCATCTTTTTATGACACAAAAATGCATCACAGCAGGTAAATTGGCATGAGATTTTTTGAGGTAGAGATTTATCTTTGCTTAGACTAGTAACCATGGCTTTCTCTACTAAGAAGGGAAGTCTGATAGAATTCAGATGTAAGTTTAAATTGGTGCAATATCAAACCAAGTCAACTTTTATTGATTTCCTAGACAAATTTCTGTGTATTTTGTTCATTGTATTTCAAGGCATAACTTTGAAAGGCAGGCTATTCTTTAAAAGATAGGGCATACACAAAAATACATTGTGTTTCTTTCCTCTAGTTCCCAAAATTTTACTGCCTATAGATTTGAGGTCAAATAGGTGACATCTTTACTGATCTTGTTATTTAAAATTCACAGCCCTTCATCTTATTCTTCTATTCATCATTTTCCCTGTTGTTTTTCAGAATGTCTATAAAATGATGGGTTATCATTTCTGCTACTTCAGTTAGTGTTTATGCCAGCAGGGGAAACGTTATTTTATTATTTTTAGAGAATAAGAGTTATTTTTTGAACCAGGAAATTGAGCTTGCTATTTTAGAGAAATAAAGCAAAGACATCTTTCTCATCAATCTCTACTTGATTTTCTCTCAGGAGCCTTCCCCATTCCCTAAAACTACCCCCCACATGAGTGAGAAGCCTTTCCCATCATATAAAGTGCAAACCTCTATTTATTGACATGCTACACTATAGTATCTATTTCTGTTACTATCTTCTCTCTAGACAGGGCACCCCTCAAGGGCAGGGACTGTGGCCATTTCCTTGCTGTATGCACATATCCTAGAGCACTAAATTAAAAAGTATGTTAGGACTTCCCTGGCGGTCCAGTGGTTGAGATTTCTTGCTCCCAATGCAGGGGCACGGGTTCCATCCCTGGTCGGGGAACTAGGATCCCACATGCCGTGTGGTGTGGCCCCCAAAAAAAAAAAAAGTATGTTAAATGAAGAAATGTCTAACTTGGAATCATTCTTAGAGCTCTGAGGGTAACTGTGTATTGTTTCAATATTAACGTTTATCCGTTGGGTAGTACGACTCATCACCAAAGTAGATTTTAGTTTCTCAGAGCTGCACCTGCAAAGTTGCATGCACCACTTTAGGTAATAATCTGCTAGAGACACTTATAGACATATATTTACTTAATATTAGGCTGGGCTAGAAAAGAAACCAGTTTGAAATTGCTTCCTCAGCTGAAAGCTCTGTGCTAACAATAAAGTTTAATTTCAGCAGCTGTAGTTCTCAAATCAATAGTCTGCAAAGAGGGTGGCAGAATTTCAGTTTTTGGTTTTGAATACTAAGCAGGTCAGAAGTTGCATTATTTAAGAATAAATTTACTGGATTTTAAAAGCAGCTTTCGGAAAATAAGCCATGTGGATTTATATTATTTTCAGTAATAATCTAAATCTCCAGAGTAAAAGAAAATAGTGTCCAACCATAAACTACATATTAATTACATGAATATGAGGGGTTTTAAACATTTATGGCTTCAAGAGAAAGACTTATAAATTTGTAAATGATAACTATTAAATCACATTAAACAATTGGATATTCTTACCTGACAAAGTTTCAGGACATTTTCTTTGGTCTCTCCTATCCTTTCTTTAGGCAGAAAATACTGCAGTAATACCTCCTGGTAACTAGACTGTGTTATGCTAATATCTGACTTTTTCCCCTTAGCAGTATTTGCTCTAGCATGGGAACATATGTGTGATGAATAGTGACCATGGTTATATTGGCCTTTTAATCTTGACCTTGTTTACATGAGTGTGTTGTCTTACTTTATCTCCTAATAACTAATTATGCTGGTAGCCCCTGGGACCCAAGAATATCAAATCATGGATATTTTCATAACCAAGAAGTCCAACTTGGGAAATAACTTTTAAATATAAATAAATTACTTTGTCCTTAGAAATAAATGAATGGTCTTAAGTCTCTCCAGGGTCATCAAAGCATGCACTTAATCCAGAGGGTTCCATGCTCCCTATCCTAGATGTCCACAGGTTGAGGGGAAGGGAAAGCCACATCTACTAAGATTTTCTACAGTCAGGTTGTACAGAAAGGTACCGAAGTGTTCTGGAGTAGTAGGTAAGAGCTGTCAGCATTTCTGAAGGAATGTTGAAGGTCAAGATGATTAGTGTTTAAAACACAGAGACAGGGAAGGAGACAAAGGGCCACAGATGGTGCCGAATGGGGGTCAGGACCCTGGACAGCTCTACTAATTTGGATTTACTGCTGGATTTTTCTTGTCAGCTTTTGGAAACACGGAGGCATGTCCTTCATAGGCTTTTCTTGGACTGAGCTGTGGAATTTTAATGTCATGGTCTTAATACTTTAGGCTATTCCCTTATTTGAGGTGGGAGAATAGAAAATGAATTTCATCTACCTTTCATATCCACTGTGGGTTTCTGGCTTGAGGCTTCAGCAACAAGGAGTCATATTGGGTTAACTATGGGATGGAATGGTGATGGGGTTGTACGCTGTCCTTATACACTATTGTATTTTCCCACCATGCATTTTCTCTCCTCAAAGGTAGAGACTGAAAAAAAAAAAAAAAAAAAAAGGTAGAGACTGATATGAGTTAGAGCCCAAGACTATAAAAGAAAAGATGTCCCCAATTCAGTTTGTGAAAGAGCCTGAAGGTATCCAGTTAAGCACTTAACTGTTTTGCTCTCTCACTGAAAGAAAGAGAAACACAAGTTTTCTCTTTTTAATAATTTTGTATAATTAAACTTCAGTCTTTTAGATGTGATGCATACTAATAAATTGTCCATGAAATCTTTTAGAAGTAAAGCACAGCTGTTCAATTCATGAATTTATTTTGCAGTGTCTTAATAGAAAGTTTTCCTCAAAAAGAATTTTATTCTTTAGATGACCTTCTGTAGTTTATCTTCTCTCTCATCTCTCTTAGTTTTAGCCTTATTCTTGATTGAAAATACTTGTTAGCCTTAATACGTTATACTTCTGGTGCCAGGTCAGTTTGTATTCCTGTGAGCTGCATGCCCATGTTCAAGAGTCACCATTTCATTTCACCCTCCTCTCTGCCAGATGTTGTACCTGCCGCATGAGATTTTAAATTCAATTGGGATTTTATTAAAGTATGATCTCTGATTCCTTTCTTAACTTAGATGTTTTGTGGGTTAAGTTATAATCTGGGTTCATGAAGTATTCAACACAATGATTTCTGATTTAAAAATATGGCTGAAAACAGAGAAAGAAAAAAATCAGGTATTATATTTACTCTGAATCCACAAGGAGAAATTTTCACACCCTCATTCAATATTTGACTGACTTAAAGTAGGTCATATTGACAATAAGTTGGCCATTGAAAAATTGTTAGAGACTCCCTCCTCCTCTAGGATGTACCAAACAACATTGGGTTGAGTTGAAATCCTTAAGGGTTTGAAGACTTTCTCTCACATCTCACTTACACAGCCTTAAACTGTTCACTCATCTCATTCCCCATCAAGTGTTCCTCCTGACCACTTTCAATACCGGATCTCCTGTACCAACTTGAGAGAGGACATAGGAAAGGAAAATGGGAGGAGTGAAAAGATGGTGAGGAACGGAAATGGAAAAGGGAGACTGCCAGTATGCTTTAAAACAGGACCACCATGTGGTCTTCATTATACTCTATGTATTCTATGTGAAATTCCTTTGGCAGTCCTATTTGGGATCATTACCAAAAAAATGTGCTTGGGCAAATTTAGAGCATAAAAAAAAATTACTAACAAGACAGCATCTTGCTTTATTGCTCTTTCAAATAAATCTCTTCTTTCCTATGGCTGATCAACACTGGTAGTTGAGTTCATCTGACCAAGACACATAGAGATAGATCCAATACTTTGTCAGAAACCTAAGAATGTTCTATCAAGGTGTTCCTAGGCTTTAAAAAATATAAAAACACTTTTTGATATGTTCTGATCAAAAATCCTTCCTTACAATATTCAGGTGACTTTCATTCAGGGGTATTTCAAATGAAACTTTTTGAGTTAATCGCTAAGAAAGGGAATGTCCAAAGGATAAATAAAAGTGTTCATTATTCAGAAGATACTATGCAAAAGTGTGAACATCAAAGATTCAAGAAATTAAAAAATATTTAAATAGACAAAGTCTACACCTTTGTCAATTCGAGAGATTAAAATTTTAAAAAAATTGTATCACCTTCTTAGGAACAATTTGGGTCACAACAGCACTTGTCTCAACCATCTGGGCTCTTCCCTGACCTATTCACTCTTTTGTTTGTTTCACTTTTCCTTAGGTTTAGATGGTGCCCTTTGCAGAAGCCTAAAATGGTACAATACATTCCCCACCTATGAAGCATCTAATCAAAGGACAAATACTCCTAATTTTCACATACCAAACCTAGTGATATTTGCTATTTGTTTAGCAGACATGTACCAATAGTATTCTGCTATGGTAAGCAAGGTAGTTAGATCCTGGCCCCAAGGCATTTATAATTTAAAACTATCAATAAGGATAAACATACCTAAGCACATGTCAACAAGCCAAGAACTGCATAATAAATCTAGAGGTAGAAAGCAGAGACAAGATTCTAGAGAAAGCCGTATCTATAGTTCAGAACTTAAAAGAAACATTTTGCAACTTTTTTACAAAATGTGGGGAGAAGGAATTAAAGGCATGTTAGCCTTCTAGGGGTGCTTTTAAGCAAAAACATCATGCTGCACATTTTGGTCATCTCAGCCTGTCATTCCTCCCTCCCCGCTTTGTGGCACCCTCTAACTTCTGACACTTCGGTCATAAAGTGACTTCTGTACGCCACCTATTCTCTACCATTCAGATCTAATTAGAACAGTAATTTACATCTTGGAGTCCATTCTATTCATCCAGTTTCCGTCTTTCAAAAGGTATGTTTCTTTAAGTCTCATTTCCCTTGTGCAATGAAAGTCTTTACTCCCTGTTCATAGAGTTTTTAAACATTAAAGTTAATAGAAATTTAAACATCAGCAAATATACATGTGGGTGAGGGGGTGATATTTGAGAAATAAACATGCCTTCTTGGACCACTGAGATTACAACACATTAACTGTAAGCCTCTTAAATCCTTTGTGATTTTTAAGCCACCTTGTAAGGTCTTTTTAAAAGTTTTATTGGTGTCTGAGTAAACGGCCAGTGCAATAGTAACAATGACGATGGTGGAGGTAACAATTATAATTCTCCTAATTGCTTAGAGTGTTATCAGATAAAGAGCTCTGAAGTTCATTTTCTTTCAGAGCAGTATTTACCTGCAAAGATTTCTAATCTAGGCATATAAGACAGCATTTGAATGAAGAAATATTGTCAGAAACCTATTAGGAGGAGAGGATGGGAATCTTGCCATTATTTTAGTGACAGCTTTTCAAAATATGAAGAATGACAAGGGAAGAGGGAGCATAATAACAACTGTTAGAAAGAATTCGGCTTCACTGTAAGCAAGTTACTGAACCCCTCTAAGGCTCAACTTCTTCACCTGTAAAATGGGAATAATGAAGCCTACCATGCTGGGACTTAGCCTTCTAGCTCAGTAAATCTTATTTCTTTATTCTTCCTTGTGAAAAAAAAAAAGGGGAAAAACCTTAAGCCTGAAAACAATATATGAAATGAAACCCGACAGTGACCATAGGGAGAAAACTCTTACACTATATGTCAGTGAATCCAAGTGTCACAAATATGATATATTGCTGCTGTAAAACAGTCACAGTTTTGAAATTTACCTTGAACACATGAAATATGAGAAGAGAATTCAGAGCAATCCCATGAAACTTTATAGAAATGGAATCAATTTTCCATTTCTCCTATGGGAGGGTCCTCTATCAAGCCAAATTTCTCCCTCTTATAGAACTTCATTTAAATTCTATTTTTAAGCCTTTCTATAATAATTGTATGGAATGTGACTCAGACCATTTAAATTCTTATGTTTATACATGCTTACAACATAATTTACACGTTCTTATGATCCCATTGTGTTTTCCCATGTATTTGTTATGCCAGTTCCCTGCCAATCCCATGTAAACTGTAAGAAACTTGAGGGCCAGGTCATTGCTGTATTTTAATGGTTGCTAGAGACAATGTACTACTTTTAGCCCTTATCTTACTTGACCGCTCAGACGTGTCTATCATCGGTTCCCACATCTTCCTTCTTGAACATTGTCCTTGGTTTCTATGATCCTGTACTCATCTAGTTCTCCTATCTCAGGCTGCACCTTCTCATACTCCTTCATGGGTTCCTTTTTCTGACAACCTCTTAGAAGCTGATGTTCCTCAGGGATCAATCCTCTTACTTTCTTCTCCCTTCATTCTATAGATGCTTCCAATATGATGTCACCTGCTCCGCTGGCTCCAGCTAACATTCATATATACCGATAACTCCCGTATCTGGAGCTCCAGCCTGTTCTCCCCTCAGACCTCCAGATTCATGCATTCAAGTGCTACCAGACATTTCCATTACCTGTCTCATAGGCACTTCAAACTCAGCATCTCCAAGATGAAACATAATATCCTTGTCTTTCCCTCCGGAGGCTTGCCCTCCCTTCCTGTGTTCTCCTCTCCCTGAAGGCACCTCCATCTGCATCACAAGACAGACCCCAGGGAGTCATCCTTAACCTGTCTCTCCCCCACCCCCAAATCAAACTAGACTAATTCCTATGAGTTCTGCCTCCCAAAGATCTCCTTGATTCTCTTTACTTCTTTGTGTCCTCACTACTACCAACTTGGTCAGCATCCACCAAATTCTTGTTGAATTATTGCAACAACTTTCTATTCTTTCCTGGTCTCCTGACAAGATGCTGGGTTTGCCCAGTACTGCCCCATATTGTAGTGAAAGTGGTCTTTCTAAATTGTGTATCTGATTCAAGACACTTACACCTGCTTAAACCACACAAATAGTCTTCATAACCCTCAGGATAAAAATTCACTTTCTTCAGTGAAGCCAACAAGCTCTTCATGGCAGCCCCTTTCCTGCCCAGCCTCATCTCTTGTCACTTACTTTCTCATCACTCCCATTCTGAACTATCTGAAATTCTCCAAATGTGACATTTACTCTTATATCTTCAGCCTCTGTGACTCCATTTTCTCTGCTTAAACCTCCCTCTTGAGATTGGAATTGACATATATACACTACTACATATAAAATGGATAACTAACGAGAACCTACTGTATAGCACAGTAGGTTCTCAGTGATCTGTGGTGACCTAAATGGGAAGGAAATCCAAAAAAGAAGGGATATATGTACATGTATAGCTGATTCGCTTTACTGTACAGCAGAAACTAACACAACATTGTAAAGCAACTCTACTCCAAAAAAAACGTATTCCTATATTCAGCAAGCATTTCTTTCCTTCTGAAACTCCCAAAGAAATGATTCTGCTTTCTATTAACAATTTTGGCTGCTTCAGCCTTTCAAAAGCAGTTGGAAATCTCTCAGTAAATATGTAAATTAATATTGTCCAATAATATTGTCTGGATTTGGAGTAATGACAATCACTCATAACGGGGGATTTTTTTTTTTTTTTTTTTTTCGGTACGCGGGCCTCTCACGGCTCCTCCCGCCGCAGAGCACAGGCTCCGGACGCGTAGGCCCAACGGCCACGGCCCACAGGCCCAGCCGCTCCGCGGGCACGCGGGATCCTCCCGGACCGGGGCACGAACCCGCGTCCCCTGAATCGGCAGGCGGACTCCCAACCACTGCGCCACCAGGGAAGCCCCGATAACGGGGGATTTTTTTTTAGATGTTGCGGGTAGGAGTTTATTAATTAATTAATTTATTTTTGGCTGTGTTGGGTCTTCATTTCTGTGCAAGGGCTTTTTCTAGTTGTGGCAAGCGGGGACCACTCTTCATTGCGGTGTGCGGGCCTCTCACTATCGCGGCCTCTCTTGTTGCGGAGCACAAGCTCCAGACGCGCAGGCTCAGTAGTTGTGGCTCACGGGCCTAGTTGCTCCGCGGCATGTGGGATCCTCCCAGACCAGGGCTCGAACCCGTGTCCCCTGCATTAGCAGGCAGATTCTCAACCACTGCGCCACCAGGGAAGCCCAACGGGGGATATTTTGAAATATATTTAATATATTGTTTCCTTGTGATCTAATCATGTTACTCTGGTAGAAGTTAACTCTGTAGAAGGCTATTAACTGAGTTTATTTAGATCACTGGCTCTGGATACAGATACCATCTATTTATTTATTTCCTTTTTCAGCTTAATTGAGGTAATGTGATAATTTGATATATGTATACATTGGGAAAGGATTGCCTGCATCAAGTTAATCAACACAACCGCTACCTCACATATATTACCCCTCTTTTTGGGTGAGAACATTTAAATTCTACTCTCTCAGCAATTTAAGTTGTACAATAACTGTGGTATCAACTATAGCCACCATATTACACATTAGATCCTCAGGCCTTATTCGTCTTATACCTGAGTTTGTACCTTTAACCAATCTCTCTATTTCCTCCACCCCAAACCCTGTTCCTGGCAACCACTTTTCTACTATCTGTTTCTTTGAGTTCCACTTTTTTTTTTTGATTCTACATAGAAATGATACCATGCAGTACTTGTCTTTCTCTGTCTGGTTCATTTCACTTAGCATAATGCCCTCCTGGTTCCTCCACATTTCCCAGGTCTCCAGGGAGAATGGCAGGCAGCTTCCAGATGTGTGTTAGAGTACAAGCCTGACCCTCAGGCAGCAGCTTTCAAAATGTGCAGATGGACCCCTTTCCAGGAAAGATTGGGAGACTGGTGATTTCACTTGCCTCCTTTGTGCTGAGCCCTGGGGGGATAATCGTGCACCATTAACAACGGCTCCTTTGTTTGCTATGGTCTGTGGGAGTTGTCTGTACTGCTACTGGTAGTGACCAAGTCAGCTTGTCCTTCTACACCTACTCAAAAGATGGTGATGTAACCCTGAATCCCTTTCCTGACGCTGCCAAGTCACCTTAACTTATTCTCAGTTTTCTTCCTGGAGGACCTCGATCATACAAAGCAAGCAACAGGCACACATGAGGCAAATAACTCTTAACCACTGCCGTGGGATGACTTAACCTCTCTCCCAAGCTAAATGTTCAGGTCTAGCAATGATTAATCAAGCTTATCACCTTTTAATAGAACAAATGCGGTGGTTTTGACAAACATTTGGATATAACAATTCATTTAGCACAATACAAACATGGTCGGAATTCCCACAAACACTGAAAGAGATCAGTTTTCTAGTCAATAGGTTCTGCATCTGTGATACATTGCTTTGATACTCCCATTTGGTTCCCATGATAATAAGCAAATGAATATTTCTTATTTTGCATCCATGAGATCTGAAATTCTAAGCAGAACACTGAAGGATAACTTCATCCCCATCAGAATCTTACTTAATGTTACTTGAAGAAGGTATTTGACTGTGAGGCAATAGTCCCTGTGTAATTCGCAACTCGGTATTCATAGGCCCACTCTCTGTCACTAGATTCTTCTTCGTATGTTATTTGACATTTTTCCCATGAGTGTTTAGTACTACTAATTCTCAGTAGATGGGTTCAAGACACAGACACACATTATGAAAATTAAATGTGACATGGAAGTGACCAAAAACACCAGGCAGAAACATGAAAATCTGGCTACCAGAACTATAGGTGATGATCCAGGTGTCATAGGATTATTGCAAGGTGGAATTAAATCTTTTGCACACATCTCTTGGACACTATACTTCTCATAAAGCAGCAAAAGTTTGCAACACTGCTTCTCTGTCTCCCACCGAACTTTCAGTCAATAAAATCTCACAGCCTTTCTTTCATGATGGTTGTTAAATCAGTTCCACATCCTGCACTTTTACCATTGATTTTTTTAAACATATACCTTACAGTTTTTCCCAAATGCGTTATGTCTTACTAGTTTTAAGCACTTTTTCTGGCCCACTTGTCTTTGACGGCTTCACTAGGAAAAAGAATCACCATCATGGATTCAGCTGTCCTGAATATTTCACCTCAGGATGTTTACATCAGGCTAAATTAGGGCATCCTGAACTGATGTTATACTAAATGCTTTTAACTACTTTGCAATCAATTCCTGGAATGGAGTGGGCATGGGGGAAAGGGAAGAGGTGGAGTGTAGGAGGTAAGAATAAAATTTGGAAGATGAGTGAATTTTTTTTAAGATTGGAATCAAGAAATTCATTATAAATATGAAAAACACAGCTGTAACTGGCATAGGGAGTGATTCAGCTTTCCATCCTGGCAGTCTTTTAACTCTGGCAGCATGAATTGGACCTGAAAGACTTCTACTGCTTTGGGTTCTGATTTTCGTTTAGTCTTACCAGCGAGAAAAATCACCCTGGAGTCATGTGCCTGCTGATTTTGTTAATTTCCTCAAATATGTCCCTTGTTTAAATCACTGCTGGTTAAACATTCTTGACATCTTTCCTTCCTCAACGTGCCATGACTCATCAGGTGATCCCAGTGGAAGGTAAAAGTTAAATCTGTTTCTTTAAAAGGTTTACTGCAAGTGAGCAGCGGAAAAAGCAATAGTAGCTGAGATGATAAATGCCTCTGATGGGCTATGCGTTTTTTAACTGTTGATAGTCTTCAAAAAATTGCGTATTAGCCGTCAGGAAACATCACCAGGAGCTGAGTTAGAGCAAAGGCTTGAACTGCAGCAAGGCTGAGCTGCTGCTGCCAACAAGCATTTCCCAAGCGGGGCCGATTGCCCTACTGCTATGGAAGGTCACTTAGAGGCAGCAATTTTGGCACTGATCATGGATTTTCTCTTTGCCTTATCAGAAACGGTGTTCAAATTTACTCTAATATTTGATCCTCTATCTCCCGAACAGTTTGAATTTTAAGGTAGTAAAATTGTTTGCCACAAAGAAACCAGGCATGTGTAGCATGTTAACTGAAAGTTCGTTTATACTGTGCAATGCTACTTGTAGCACAACAAAAGTTAGACTTTCTGTTCCACCTGTGACAGTAACAGGAAAAGGATGACTACCACAGCAAATTACTCACTCCCACCTGCCTAATCGTCCGTCAGACTCTGTCAGTTGTGTGAAGGGAGGAACTCATCATACTCAGTATAATACAATAGAAAAAGCACCACTCTGGAAGTTAAGAAAACAAGTTTTCTCTTCTTGGTTCTGCCCACAAACTGTGCAATCTCCGATAAGCTGTTTACACTCTCAGATCTTTAATTTCTCATCTGTGTAGGCATTAGGATAGAACAGGATCTTGCATTTTATATTTCATTCCATGACTCCCCCAACCCTAACAAGAATTATCTTTCTGGAATGTTCCTAGGATTTTATATGTGTACCTCACCCAGTGCAGTCTGGGATGTTAATTTAATTTAATTATCACGTGGAAGATAATCTGAAGAAAAGATCAGATAAAAAATCATATATTTTTCTTCTGCCAAGAAAGATCCTATTTTAGGGATTTGGTTTTACTGACTTCAGTAAAAATAAATATATATATATATATAAAAAATATATTTATATATATATAAATAAGTGTATATGTATTTTTTAAGGTAGATGATACATTAGTGTCATGTATCAGAACTGCTATCTTGGGATCTGGGGATGAGGAAGACTTAAGTGCTATGAGCCATAGAGTCAATACATTCATGCATCTGAGGTCTGTCACTGACTCTTCTCTGGGAATCAGGCCAGTCATCTCTGATCTTTGTTTCTGAACATCTTTGTTTCTATCTGGGAGTTATTCATTTATTTAAGTTTGCTTCAGGAAACTGTGGAGCATAATCACTTGGGAGCATGTGCTGATGGGACAATGTCAGAAGAATGTTAAAAATTTAAAAGTAAGTAAAAAAACTAAAAGTTGCTTCCTTTAGGCTTTGTTGTTGACAATATAAGTGCCTCGTGAATTGGAGAACTCTAACATCATCTGTAGGTTGTCATGGTAACAGCTACTGCTATTACCAGCCTACCTGGAAGGATCCAAATGTAATAATTCAAAAGCCTTTCTCCTGACTCTTACTTATAAAGTGGCAAATGTTTTCCTCCTCTGGTCTATGTATCTTTCCCATTTCTCACTTTCTGCTGCATCAAAGGCCATTTCTTGCTCTGGGTTTCTTTTCTGCAGAGCTACATGGCTCCATCGGCCAATTGTTTAGGATAATGGTCTTTCTCTTCCTTGGAGATCTAGAAGGGATATGAACTGCAGGGGAAATAGGCTTTGAGTCATGGCAACTATTTATTTGCTTGTGGAGAATTAGAAAGTTATCTTTTTCTTCAATTAGGAGTAGATAACAGAGGCCTATGGAATTACGTTCATGTAACTCAATCATAACTGCTAGAGTGACTCAGCTAAAACCTAGTCTTATTTTATGGCAGAGAAAGAAATATTGATTGGGGTTAAGTAAGTGGTTACATAAGTTTAGCATCCTGCATTTACATGTATCCACAGTATACTGTTTATTTGCTTTTCTCTTTTTAACAAGTTCTGGTGATTTCCATCTTCAGCTAAAAATAGAATAGCTTGGTAAACTAGATCTTGTAAACTGAAAAGCACATGGCCAGACTTAAAAGCAAGAAGGGGAAATATGTGATCCAGAAACCAAGATATTACCATCAGAAATGGCAAAACAAAACAAAATCAGACAGAAGCATATAGCTGCAGGCAGTTGAAGCTGAGGGCCTGACGTAATCTAACAGGAGCTGCAAAAGGAAGAACAGAAAATGGGCTCAAAGCAATATGACAAGAGAGAATGCTCAGAATTTCTCAGAGTGAAAGAAACACAAGGGTCATCGGACTGATGAATTCCACCATGTGTCAAACGGGTAAATATGCTTTGAAAATTAACATCTAGAGGTCCCAGAGGCTGGGCTACGCCAAGCCCTGAGCATGAACAGCTGCGGCGGGGGCAGCATCCAGCGGCGGTGCCAGCAGTTCCAGCCCGTTGCTTTACTTTTTAGCTGCACAAACATAGTCATTATGCCGAAGAGAAAGTCTCCAGCAAATCCAGAGGGCAAGGATGGATCCAAAGTAAGTAGACAGGAGCCCACCAGAAGGTCTGCCAGGTTGTCAGCGGGACAAGCAATATAATACCTTTCACTGACATCATTGCCCGTGGTGCTGACGCAGAGCCTCCTTGGAAGCCAGTGGGATTACAGACTCCAAAACCTCATCGATTTTTTATCAAGCCGCCTGTGATTGCTCATCACAAGTTTTTATGCATTTTAACCACTATAATAGAAGCTGTGACCCAGAATTGCATCTTTCATTTGCGCCGTGGGCGTGTTCCTAAAGAGAGTGCTTGAGGTCAGGATGCAACTTCTTCATCCTTGTATCCCCTAGGGCAGGCTATGCTGCCTCTCCAGGTGAGAGGACTGGAGAATCTGTAGAGAAAGGAGGCTTTGCAGGACTAGTGCTGAAGAACCATTCACCAGCCGTGTGGCTGACAGGGTCTTAGTGCTCCGGCCGGCTGTCAGGCCTGAGACTCGGAGGTGGGGGAGCTGAGTTCAGGACACTGGTCCACCAGTGACCTCCCGGCCCCACGTAATATCAATCAGTGAGAGCTCTCCCAGAGATCTCTGTCTCAATGCTAAGACCCAGCTCCACTCAACAACCAGCAAGCTCCAGTGCTGGATACACCATGCCAAACAACTAGCAAGACAGGGACACAACCCCACCCATTCGCAGAGAGGCTGCCTAAAATCATACTTAGGTCACAGACACCCCAAAACACACCACTGGACGCGTTCCTGCCCACCAGAAAGACAAGATCCAGCCTCATCCACCAGAACACAGGCACTAGTCCCCTCCACCAGGAAGCCTGCACAACCCACTGAACCAACTTACCCACTGGGGGCAGACACCAAAAACAATGGGAACTATGAACCTGCAGCCTGCAAAAAGGAGACCCCAAACACAGTAAGTTAAGCAAAATGAGAGGACAGACAAATACGCAGCAGATGAAGGAACAAAGTAAAAACATACCAGGCCAAACAAATGAAGAGGAAATAGGCAGTCTACCTGAAAAAGAATTCAGAATAATGATAGTAAAGATGATTCAAAATCTTGGAAACAGAATAGAGAAAACACAAGAAACGTTTAACAAGGAACTAGAATAACTAAAGAGTAAACAAACAATGATGAACAGCACAATAAATGAAAATATAAGTTCTTTAGAAGGAATCAGTAGGAGAATAACTGAGGCAGAAGAACGGATAAGTGACCTGGAAGATAAAATAGTGGAAATAACTATCGCAGAGCAGAATAAAGAAAAAAGAAAGAAAAGAATTGAAGACAGTATCAGAGACCTCTGGGACAACATTAAACACACTGACATTCGAATTATAGGGGTCCCAGAAGAAGAAGAGAAAAAGAAAGGGACAGAGAAAATATTTGAAGAGATTATAGTTGAAAACTTCCCTAATATGGGAAAGGAAATAGTCAATCAAGTCCAGGAAGCACAGAGAGTCCCATACAGGATAAATCCAAGGAGGAACACGCCAAGACACATATTAATCAAACTATCAAAAATTAAATACAAAGAAAAAATATTAAAAGCAGCAAGGGAAAAACAACAAATAACACACAAGGGAATCCCCATAAGGTTAACAGCTGATCTTTTAGCAGAAACTCTGCAAGTCAGAGGGAGTGGCAGGACATATTTAAAGTGATGAAAGGGAAAAACCTACAACCAAAATTACTCTACCCAGCAAGGATCTCATTCAGATTCAATGGAGAAATTAAAACCCTTACAGAGAAGCAAAAGCTAAGAGAATTCAGCACCACCAAACCAGCTTTACAACAAATGCTAAAGGAACTTCTCTAGGCAGGAAGCACAAGAGAAGGAAAAGACCTACAATAACAAACCCAAAACAATTAAGAAAATGGTAATAGGAACATACATATCGATAATTACCTTAAGTGTAAATGGATTAAATACTCGAACCAAAAGACATAGACTGGCTGAATGGATACAAGAACAAGACCCATACATATACTGTCTACAAGTGACCCACTTCAGACCTAGGGACACATACAGACTGAAAGTGAGGGGATAGAAAAAGATATTCCATGCAAAGGGAAATCAAAAGAAACCTGGAGTAGCAATTCTCATATCAGACAAATAGGTTTTAAAATAAAGACTATTACAAGAGACAAAGAAAGACACTACATAATAATCAAGGGATCATTCCAAGAAGAAGATATAACAGTTGTAAATATTTATGCACCCAACATAGGAGCACCTCAATACATAAGGCAAATGCTAACAGCCATAAAAGGGGAAAACAACAGTAACACAACCGTAGTAGGGGATTTTAACACCTCACTTTCACGAATGGACAGATCATCCAAAATGAAAACAAATAAGGAAGTACAAGCCTTAAATGACACATTGAACAAGATGGACTTAATTGATATTTATAGGGCATTCCATCCAAAAACAACAGAATACACATTCTTCTCAAGTGCTCATGGAACGTTCTCCAGGATAGATCATATCTTGGGTCACAAATGAAGCCTTGGTAAATTTAAGAAAATTGAAATCATATCAAGTATCTTTTCCAACCACAATGCTGTGAGACTAGATATCAATTACAGGAAAAAATCTGTAAAAAATACAAACACATGGAGGCTAAACAATACACTACTAAATAACAAAGAGATCATTGAAGAAATCAAAGTGGAAATCAGAAAATACCTAGCAACAAATGACGATGAAAACACAACGACCCAAAACCAATGGGATGCAGCAAAAACAGTTCTAAAAGGGAAGTTTATAGCAATACACTCCTACCACAAGAAACAAGAAACATCTCAAATAAACAACCTAACCTTACACCTAAAGCAATAAGAGAAAGAAGAACAAAATTACCCCAAAGTTAGCAGAAGGAAAGAAATCATAAAAATCAGATGAGAAATGATGGAAACAATAGCAAAGCTCAATAAAACTAAAAGCTGGTTCTTTGAGAAGATAAACAAAATTGATAAAACATTAGCCAGACTCATCAAGAAAAAAAGGGAAAAGACGCAAATCAACAGAATTAGAAATGAAAAAGGAGAAGTAACAACTGACACTGCAGAAATACAAAGGATCATGAGAGATTACTACAAGCAACTCTATGCCAATAAAATGGACAACCTGGAGGAAATGGACAAATTCTTAGAAAAACACAAACTTCTGAGACAGAACCAGGAAGAAATAGAAAATATAAACAGACCATTCACAAGCACTGAAATTGAAACTCTGATTAAAAATCTTCCAACAAACAAAAGCCCAGGACCAAATGGCTTCACAGGTGAATTCTACCAAATATTTAGAGAAGAGCTAACACATATCCTTCTCAAACTCTTCCAAAATATCTAAAGAGAAGAACTCTCCCAAACACATTCTACGAGGCCACCATCACCTGATACCAAAACCAGACAAAGATGTCACAAAAAAAGAAAACTACAGGCCAATATCACTGATGAACATAGATGCAAAAATCCTCAACAAAATACTAGCAAACAGAATCCAACAGCATGTTAAAAGGATCATACACCTTGATCAAGTGGGATTTATCCCAGGAATGCAAAGATTCTTCAATATACGCAAATCAATCAATGTAATACACCATATTAACAAATTGAACGATAAAAGCCATCTGATCATCTCAATAGATGCAGCAAAAGCTTTCAACAAAATTCAACACCATTTATGATAGAAAGTCTCCAGAAAGTAGGCATAGAGGGAACCTAATTCAACATAATAAAGACCATATATGACAAACCCACAGCCAACATCATTCTCAATGGTGAAAAACTGAAGCCATTCCCTCTAAGATCAGGAACAAGACAAGGCTGCCCACTCTCACCACTCTTATTCAACCTAGTTTGGGAAGTTTTAGTCACAGCAATCAGAGAAGAGAAAGAAATAAAGGAATCCAAACAGGAAAAGAAGAAGTAAAATTGTCACTGTTTGCAGATGACATGATACTATACATAGAGAATCCTAAAGATGCTACCAGAAAACTACTAGAGCTAATCAATGTCTTTGGTAGAGTAGTAGGATACAAAATTAATGCACAGAAATCTCTAACATTCCTATACACTAATGATGAAAAATCTCAAAGAGAAATTAAGGAAATACTCCCATTTACCACTGCAACAGAAAGAATAAAATACCTAGGAATAAACCTACCTAAGGAGACAAAAGACCTGTATGCAGAAAACTCTAAGACACTGATGAAAGAAATTAAAGACGATACAAACAGATGGAGAGATATACCATGTTCTTGAATTGGAAGAATCGATATTGTGAAAATGAGTATACTACCCAAAGCAATCTACAGATTCAGTGCAATCCCTATCAAACTACCAGTGGCATTTTTCACAGAACTAGAACAAAAAATTTCACAATTTGAATGGAAACACAAAAGACCCCAAATAGCCAAAGCAATCTTGAGAAAGAAAAATGGAGCTGGAGGAATCAGGCTCTCTGACTTCAGGCTGTACTACAAGTAACAGTAATCAAGACAGTATGGTACTGGCACAAAAACAGAAATATAGATCAATGGAACAGGATAGAAAGCCCAGAGATAAACCCACGCACATATGTTCACCTTATTTTTCATAAGGCAGGCAAGAATATACAATGGAGAAAGGACAGCCTCTTCAATAAGTGGTGCTGGGAAAACTGGACAGCTACATGTAAAAGAATGAAATTAGAACACTCCCCAACACCATACACAAAAATAAACTCAAAATGGATTAAAGACCGAAATGTAAGACCAGACACTATAAAATTCTTAGAGGAAAACTTAGGCAGAACACTCTATGACATAAATCACAGCAAGATCCTTTTTGACCCATCTCCTAGAGAAATGGAAATAAAAATAAACAAATAGGGCCTAATGAAACTTAAAATCTTTTGCACAGCAAGGGAAACCATAAACAAGACCAAAAGACAACACTCAGAATGGGAGAAAATATTTGCAAATGAAGCGACTGACAAAGGATTCATCTTCAAAATATACAAGAAGCTCATGCAGCTCAATATCAAAAAACAAACAACCCAATCCCAAAATGGGCGAAGGCCTAAATAGGCATTTCTCCAAGGAAGATATACAGATTGCCAACAAACACATGAAAGGATGTTGAACATCACTTATCATTAGAGAAATGCAAATCAAAACTACCATGAGGTATCACCTCACACCGGTCAGAATGGCCATCAACAAAAAATCTGCAAACAATAAATGCTGGAGAGGGTGTGGAGCAAACGGAACCCTCTTGTACTATTGGTGGGAATGTAAATTGATACAGCCACTCTGGAGAACAGTATGGAGGTTCCTTAAAAAACTAAAAATAGAACTACCATATGACCCAGCAATCCCACTACAGGACATATACCCAGAGAAAACCGTAATTCAAAAAGAGTCATGTGCCACAATGTTCGTTGCAGCTCTATTTACAATAGCCAGGACATGGAAGCAAACTAAGTGTCCATCGACAGATGAATGGATAAAGAAGATGTGGCACATATATACAGTGGAATGTTACTCAGCCGTAAAAAGAAACGAAATTGAGTTATTTGTAGTGAGGTGGATGGACCTAGAGTCTGTCATACATAGTGGAGTAAGTCAGAAAGAGAAAAATAAATACCGCATGCTAACACATATATATGGAATCTTTAAAAAAAAAAAACTGGTCTGAAGAACCTAGGGGAAGGACAGGAGTAAAGGTGTAGACGTAGAGAATGGACTTGAGGACACGGGGGGGGGGAAGGGTAAGCTGGGACGAAGTGAGAGAGAGGCATGGACATATATATACTACCAAATGTAAAGTAGATAGCTAGTGGGAAGCAGCCGCATAGCACAGCAAGATCAGCTCAGTGCTTTGTGACCACCTAGAGGGGTGGGATAGGTAGGGTGGGAGGGAGATGCAAGAGGGAGGGGATATGGGGATATATGTATACATATAGCTGATTCACTTTTTTTTTTTTTTTGGGGGGGGCGTTTTTTTGGCTGCGTTGGGTCTTTGTTGCTGCACACGGGCTTTCTCTAGTTGCGGCAAGCTGGGGCTACTCTTCGTTGCAGTGCACGGGCTTCTCCTTGCGGTGGCTTCTGTTGTTGTGGAGCACAAGGTCCAGGCACATTGGCTTCAGTAGTTGTGGCTCATGGGCTCTATAGTGCACGCTCAGTAGTTGTGGCTCATAGGCTCTAGAGAGCAGGCTCAGTAGTTGTGGTGCACAGGTTTAGTTTCTCTGCAGCATGTGGTATCTTCCCAGACCAGGGCTTGAACCCGTTTCCCCTGCATTGGCAGGCGTATTCTTAACCACTGCGCCACCAGGGAAAACCTATTCACTTTGTTATACAGCAGAAAGTAACACAACATTGTAAATCACTTATACTCCAATAAAGATGTTAAAAAAAGAATTAATATCTATTGTTTTCCTTTTTTTCATAGCTGAGCATTTGGGGCTTCCGGTTCTTGAAAATTACTTATATTGCAAGTGAAAGTTCTAATTGATGTACTTATTAAAGAGGCACACCAACTGAGTGTTACCTAGAAATGTATCAATTTTAACACATTAAAAAAAAAAAGTAACCTAATGGCGTTTCTTTTGCCTTCAAGTTCCTAAAGGTTTTAAATATGCAAATTTTTAAATACTAAAAACAGCAAAATATTCTATTAAAATATACATTCCCAATCAAAAACAGAAAAAAATGAACACCTAGACACAATGGCAGAATATTAAGAGAAAACCCTATGAAAGAAAAATAAAAATCAGATTAACTCTATAGACTTTTCTTAGTAAAAATAGTTGCCTAAGGAAATAGATTATCTGTAAGCTTTCTGAAGAAAAAGTAACTGTACTATAATTCTACAGCCAATCAAGCTATAGTTTATGAACATATTGTAAAGCATACGTATACCTCTTAGACAAAGACCATCATTAGAAAAACTTTGAAGGTCTGTTTTTCAGCTAACTAAATTTTAGGGATGTACAAGAATCAGAAATGGGCAAAGAATCAGGAAAGCATAATGGCAAAAGAAAATGAATGTTGTTTGTAAACAAAAACATATTTTCATTTTTAGTAAAAATATGTATCTAAAATTTTAGGTAAAAATCATATGGTAGTTGGAGAAAAGTGAAGTGTTCTAAGATTATTGTCTTCTTCAGAAGGAGGAGAAAGATGCTGATTAACTTTGGATTTTAAGAAAATGTAAACGTATGTATGAATGTTAAAAAAAAATTTTTGTTTTTTCTTTTGGCCACGCCACTCAGCATGTGGGATCTTAGTTCCCTGACCAGGGATTGAACCCATGCCCCCTGCAGTGGAAGTGTGGCGTCTTAACCACTGGACTGCCAGGGAAGTTCTTGAATGTTAAAAAAGTTTAATGGTCAACAGTAAAAAAGGAAGGAAGGAAGACAAAAAGGAAAGAAGGGAGGAAGAGAGGAAGGGAAAGAATATGTAATATGCAAATAAGTAGATGGGAAAGTGGAGCAAAATCTTAATCAGTTGAAGAGACAGAAAAAAATAAGAAAAAGCAAGCAAAGGAAAAGTATCATAGATAAAAACACAAAATAGTATGGCAGACACAAGAATAAATATATCAGGAATCATACAATATGTAAGGCATCCAACTTCTAAAAGATAGAGACTCACAGAGTTAATAAATCCACCTGTGTGCTGTTCCCAGAATTACTCAGAAATAGATAAAATGGATAAAAATGGATAAGAGGGGGCTTCCCTGGTGGCGCAGTGGTTGAGAGTCTGCCTGCCGATGCAGGTGACACGGGTTCGTGCCCTGGTCTGGGAAGATCTCGCATGCCGCGGAGCGGCTGGGCCCGTGAGCCATGGCCGCTGAGCCTGCGCATCCGGAGCCTGTGCTCCGCAACGGGAGAGGCCACAACAGTGAGAGGCCTGCGGACCACAAAAAAAAAAAAAAAAAGGAGGGCTTCCCTGGTGGCGCAGTGGTTGAGAGTCCGCCTGCCGATGCAGGGGACACGGGTTCGTGCCCCGGTACGGGAGGGTCCCACGTGCCGCGGGGCGGCTGGGCCCGTTAGCCATGGCCGCTGGGCCTGCGCGTCCGGAGCCTGTGCTTCCGCAACGGGAGAGGCCACAACAGTGAGAGGCCCGCGTTACTGCACAAAAAAAAAAAAAAAAAAAGGATAAGAAAAAATATATTTTGATAAATATCAACATCAAGAAGCTGACATACCAATAGCCAAATCATAAAAATAGAATAGCTTGGTGAACAACTTTGAAAGGGCCAAGGAAAAAATAGTAATACTAGTAAAAGGAATAATTCCCCCAGACAAAAAAAAAATATTGGGTTGGCCGAAAAGTTTTTCCGTAAGAAATAATACGAAAACCTGAACGAATTTTTTGGCCAACCCAATATGTTCCAGAATGTATTCTCCAAACTCTCTACCCTGTAATCTCAAACTTAATTGTATGATTTAATTTGTTAGATCTTTGGTATTCCATTTTTAAAACCATTTTAAGAATGATATAGTTTTTTTTAATGGTGACAATGAAAATATATAACTCATTTCTTAACACAATGCCAATACTTTTCAATGAAATCAAACAGAAACAGTATTACCTGAGAAACCCTTCACACTTTGATCACATTCTCTTGAGTTCACATTCCTGATTCTCTATTATCCCATTGAGTTACATGTGTTATAAATAAATTTTAAGAATATTCTTGCCTGCATAATTCTGAAATATAAGTATTTAAATAATATTTCAGTGCATTTGTTCAAAAGTACTCTATTTTTATAGGTAGATTTCTCCTGCCCTTTCATCTGTTTCCTCCCCACAGTAGGACTACATTAGAGTCAGCTTTAATTATGATTTTGTTGAAATTTTATATTTTGTTTATTAATGCTTACATGTAATTAACAAATTAGTTCTCAATTCTTATGTTTAAAAACTAGATAAAACATTCAAGGTAGTTCTCCCAGTACTTATCTGTAATTAAATTCCCCTGTAATTAAAATACAGAGGGACTTCCCTGGCAGTCCAGTGGATAAGACTCTGCGCTTCCAACGCAGGGGGTGTGGGTTTGATCCCTGGTCAGGGAATTAAGATCCCACATACCTTGTGGCATGGCCAGAAAAAAAAAAAAAAAGAGTGAACATTTAAAAAAATAAAATACAGAAAAAAAAATCAAGATGATATATAATTACATATAGAAGGAAACCCAAAAGTGAAGACAAATTAAACTGTTTACATAATTTGCATAATTTAAAAAGGACACCTGATGAAAGAGGAATTATTGATTGAAATGTTAATTTTTGTGTTATTTGTCTTTTTTGACTAAAATGACATAGGAATCCTAGCTGGGATTGGAAAGAAAAATATATATGTATCTTCCGAGGAACATATCTGTAATAAGAGGTCTGTAATTGCTTGGAGTCAGCATATGGTTTTGGATCAAATATTGTTTTTTGACTATTATGGTTCTAGGTAGTTTACTGGGCTAAGAGAATGATTTTCTCTTGATCTTATGTCCTCCGGTATTTTTAAAAATTTATTTTATTGAAGTATAGTTGATTTACAATATTATGTTATTTTCTGCTTACAGCAAAGTGATTCAGTTATACATATACATACATTTTTCATATTCTCTTCCATTATGGTTTCTTACAAGGTATTGAATATAGTTCCCTGTGCTATACAGTAGGACCCTGTTGTTTATCCATTCTCTATATAATAGTTGGCATCTAATCCCAAATTCCCAGTCTATCCCTCCCCCATCTTCCCTCCCCCTTGGCAACCATGAGTTTGTTCTCTGTGTCTGTGAGTCTGTTTCTGTTTTGTAGATAGGTTCATTTTAGATTCCACATATAAGTCACATCATATGGTATTTGTCTTCTCTGACTTCCTTCACTTAGTATGATAATCTGTAGGTCCATTCATGTTGCTGCCAACGGTTATGCCCTCCTGTATTAATCAAGGCACCCTGTCTCCTGAGATTAATGTTGTACAGCAAAACATTTACTCTATAGCGTAATACAAAGCAGGAGAATGCTGATTTATTGTCATTCCCTTAACATCTCATGTAAAGAAAACATGCCTTTTTAACAACAAATATGTTTCCCCAATGGCTATTTCTTGTTAACAGCTACAGTTTAATCTTTGAGAGGCAGATGGACACATCTTTTGACTGAAGATACAGAGAGCAATTTTACACCAAACACATGAAGAGGGAAATTGGGAATGGTTGCAAAGACTCTAGCACTTAATTTCAGAAACGCTTTTATAGCACTGGATAAAAACTGGCCTCATGCCGGCTCCCAAAATGCCTCCTTTGCAGTGTAATCTCTTGAGAGATTTTTCATTATCGTCTTTACTGCTTAGATCAACACCAGGCAGATTGAGTGAAAACAGCCCATTTTTAATCTTTCAAACAAGCAAATAAGTTGTGAAATATTTATCAAGAACATCCAGGTGGGGACTAATACACTGAAACCAGCTTTCTGCATTCCTTTAACCTAGAGGTTTGTTTTTTTTTTTTTTTTTTTTTTTTTGCGGTACGCGGGCCTCTCACTGTTGTGGCCTCTCCTGTTGCAGAGCACAGGCTCCGGACGCTCAGGCTCAGCGGCCATGGCTCACGGGCCCAGTCGCTCCGCCGCATGTGGGATCTTCCCCGACCGGGGCACGAACCCGTGTCCCCTGCATTGGCAGGCGGACTCTCAACCATTGTGCCACCAGGGAAGTCCCAACAAAGACAACTTTTAAAAGATAGACATACACTTCAAGTTTTTAAAATGAGTTACATGAGTTTTAAAGAGTGGCAAATGTTAACTTATTTTCCATTTAAAAAAAATTATTTTATTGAAGTATAGTTGATTTACAATGTTGTGTTAATTTCTGGTGTACAGCAAAGTGATTCAGTTATATATTCTTTTTCATATTCTTTTCCATTATGGTTTATCACAGGATATTGAATATAGTTCCCTGCGCTACACAGTAGGACCGTGTTGTTTATCCATTCTATACATAATAGTTTGCATCTGCTAACCCCAAACTCCCAATCCATCCCTCCCCTACCCCTCCTCCCTGTTGGCAACCACAAGTCTTTATGTCTGTGAGTCTGTTTCTGTTTCATAGGTAAGGTCATTTGTGTCATATTTTAGATTCCACATATAAGTGATATCATATGGTATTTGTTATTCTCTTTCTGACTTACTTCACTTAGTATGATAATCTCTAGGTCCATTCATGTTGCTGCAAATGGCAATATTTCTTTCCTTGTATAGCTGAGTAGTATTCCATTGTATATATGTACCACATCTTCTTTATCCATTCATCTGTTGATGGACATTTACATTGTTTCCTTGTCTTGACTATTGTAAATAGTGCTGTTATGAATATAGGGGTGCGTGTATCTTTTTGAATTACAGTTTTGTCTGGGTATATGCCCAGGAGTGGGTTTGATGGATCATATGGCAACTCTATTTTTATTTTATTTTTAAAATTTTTATGTATTTATTTATTTTTTGGTTGCGTTGGGTCTTCGTTGCTGTGCACGGCCTTCCTCTAGTTGAGGCAAGCAGGGGCTACTCTTCGTTGCCATGCGCAGTCTTCTCATTGCGGTGGCTTCTCTTGTTGTGGAGCACGGGCTCTAGGCATGCAACTTCAGTAGTTGCAGCACGTGGGCTCGGTAGTTGCGGCACAGGGGCTTAGTTGCTCCGTGGCATGTGGGATCTTCCTGGACCAGGGATCGAACCTGTGTCCCCTGCATTGGCAGGCGGATCCTTAACCACTGTGCCACCAGGGAAGTCTGGCAACTCTATTTTTAGTTTTTTGAAGAATCCCCATACTGTTCTCCATAGTGGCTGCACCAATTTACATTCCCAACAACAGTGTAGGAGGGTTCCCTTTTCTCCACGCCCTCTCTAGCGTTTATTATTTGTAGATTTTTTGATGATGGCCATTCTGACCAGTGTGAGGTGATACCTCGTTGTGGTTTTGACTTGCATTTCTCTAATAATTAGTGATGTTGTTCATCTTTTCATGTGCCTATTGGCCATCTGTATATCTTCTTTGGAGAAATGTCTATTTAGGTTGTAAAAACTAATTGTTAATGAGCACTTATTATATACTACAATTAATTCTCTTAAAAATCAAAAGGGTTAAGAGCTAGTAATATCTCTACTAATTGAGGAGGAAACCAAAATACAGAGAGACTGAGTAGCTTGTTCAAAGTTCCATAGCTAACAAGAAGGGCCAGGGAAGGACTTGACCACAGACCTTCTGCTTTCAGAGCCCACCCTTTTAACTACCAGACATTTGGCCTCTCTTCCCTTCACTATAACTAATATTACTAAAACTATTACTATAAAGCATTGGGATGACCCTTTATCAAAATAACAAAAATGTCTTTATAATGTCTTGTATAAAATTGACACAAAACGCCTGAACTATTGGCAACTCCGATGGAAATAGCTAAACTGATGACTGTGTTCTTCTTATAGTATTCCTTTTTGCCATGTGCACTGTCTGCTCAAGTTGGTGTTAAGTAATATTATTTTGGGGTAGGGAGGATGCCAAAAAGTAGAAGAGAATAAGTCAAGGATACACATCAAAACTATAGTGCATTTTTTAGTCTATTAGGGAGAAACAACCTTAAACTTAAAATAGATAAAAGAGTGAAAAAAAAGTTTAGAACTAATGATGTGTTGCATAATTTCTTATGTAAAATTCAATTCTCTTAATAACTCTGTGATATAAGTATTTTTACCCTTTTTAAATGTGAGGGACCTGAAGTGGACTAATGCAGAAATAGAATTCAAACCCAAGTCTCCTCTTGCCAAGGCCTTTGCTCTATCTTCTACTCTTCAGCTACTCTATGGCTATGGAATGCAGAGGTAAACACCAGTTCTGGAGTCAATCCAAATCCTTGATTTCCAAATTTTGAAATTTGGAAATTTCACCCCTGCTTATTTGCTGTGTAATCTTGAGCAAATGAGTGAACCTCTCTGCAGCCTGATTTCTTTATTTGTAAGATGGGAATGATCATGACACATAAGGAGCTGTTGTGAGAACTAATTACAAAAGTGCACAGAAGAATGTCTGCTGGGCACATTGTAAAGGCTCAACAAAATGTTAAGAAATATCATTGCACGTGTTTTTATTATTATGAGCCTTTACGATAGCAGTGCCTTTGGAACTAGGCAAGTATGTTCACTTCCACATTTGTATTCAACATTGCACTGGAGGTCTTAGTCAGAGCCAAAAAGCAAGAGGAAGAAAAAAGCAAGTTGTGCAGTTTGGAAAGGAAGAAGTATAGTGATGTTTACTCACAGATGATATGATAGTGAATGTTTAAAATCCTAGGGAATTGACAGAAACGTAACTAGAGGTAATAAATGAATATAACATAATCACAGTTGCAAGGTCAATATGTAAAACTCCATTGTATTTTTTTATACTAGCAGCAAAACTAGAAAATATCAGTTATAAGAGCTTCAAAAAACATGAAATAGTTGAATAAACTGAGCGGTATCTGGGAAGACCTTGTGCACTGAAAACTACAAAACGTTGGAAGGAAAAATTGAATAGAACAAAATAAATGGAGAGGTAGACTATGTACTTGAATAAGAAGACTCAATATTGTTAAGAAATCAATTCCCCTCAAATTTATCAATGCAATCTCAATAAAAATCCAAGGAGATTTTGATATAGAAGTTGACAAGCTGATGTTAAAATTTATATGGAAATGCAAAGAACCTGAGAGAGCCAAAACAATTTTGAAAAAAGAAAAAGAAGGAAAGAATGGCTCAAGACTTGTAAAGCTATATTATTTAAGACAGTGTGATACAGGCATGAGAATAGATTTATAGATCTATACAAAAGGATTAAGAATGCAGAAATAGGCTGACACATATATGGTCAATTGATTTTCAGCTATTATGTTCAGGTAACTCACTGAGGAAAAGCGTAGTTTTTTCCCAAGAAATGTTGGTAGAATAATTAGATATCCTTGCAAAAAAAATAAACTTTGATCCTTACTTCACACCATACCGAAAAGTTAACTCAAAATGAACCATATGAGAAAACTTTTGTGATTTTAGGGCAGAAAAGATTTCTTAGAAAAAGTCATAACCATTTAAAAATTGATAAATTGGACTTTCTAAAAATGTAAAACTTGTGTGTTTCAAAGCCAGCATTTAAAAAATGAAAAGATAAGCTATATACTGGGAGAAACTATTCACAATCAATGTATCTGATAAAGAACTTGTATAGAGAACATATAAAGAACTCTGACAACACAGCAATAAGAAGACAAAGAACTTAGTGAAAATAAGGTAAAAAATTTTTTTGAGCACTTCACCAAAGAATATATAGAAATGGCTATGAAACACATGACAAGATTTTCAGCATAATTAGTTATCAAAGAACTGAAAATTAAGATGACAATAAGATACTCCTACAAATTAAAAATGACAATTTGATGACTATAATTAAAAAGACTGACTACTTCAAGTGTTGGCAAGGAGGTAGAACAACTAGGACTCTCACATATTCATGGTGGAAATGGAAAATGGTACGACCATCTGGAAAAATGCTTTGCAGTTTGTTATAGAGTTAAACATACACTTATCATATGACTCAGCAATTCTACTCTTAGATATTTTCCCAAGATAAATGAATACATATGTTCAAAAAAATGTGTTCACAAGTGTTCATAGCAACTATTCACAATAGTTCCATATTGGAAGCAATACAAATGTGCATCAATTGATGAATGGATTAACAAGATCATGTATTATACAATATAGTCTTTCTCAACAATTAAAAGGAATTAATTACTGTTATTCTCAATGACATGGAAGAATCTCTTAGATGAAGCTAGGCATGAAAGTATGCATAATTTATTATTTCATTTATATGAAATTCTAGAAAAAGTAAATCTAGTCTATAGTGATAGAAAGCAGTTCAGGAATTGTCTAGGATCAGGGGTGCAGGCTGGAAATTGACTGGGAAGGGGCACAAGAGTCTTTTAGGATGATAGAATGTTATATATCTTGATTGTGGTAGTGGGTACATGAGTGTATACATGTGTCAAAATTCTTTGATCTGTACATTCCAAATGGTTGCATTTTGTTGTATGTAAATTATACCACAATACAGTTAATTTAGAAATAAAACATATAAAGCTTCATTGATTCTAATCAAAGTACTGTTTCTCATTTGTAATATTAGTTACAAGTGTGTGTACAAACTTATTCTATTACAAAACAAGGCAACACAAATTAGTAGGGAGGAAAGATGATGCAACAAAAATGCCATGGACAATTGGCTGGCTCTCTGGAAGAATATCAAAATTTAGCCTGATCTTATACAATACACCAAAATTCCAGAAGTATCAGAGTGAAATGTATATATAACATAATTTTTAAAAACAGAAGAAGATACAGATAAATACCTATCTGATCCTCTAGATGCAGAGGAATTTTAAGCTTGAAATAAATGGAAAAAATCATAAACAAGAAGATCAAAATACTTAAGTATCTTAAAATTGAAAATTGTCTTTCAAAAATATCATAAACCAAATTAAGTGTTATGTAACAAATTTTTAAAAACCAGCAGTATATGACAGAGTGTTTAACATATAACATAGAAAGAATTTAACACATAAAGTACTCTTTGAAATAGCTGAGGAAAACACAAGATTCCTTAACACCCATAGACAAAGGACATTAATATGCAAAGCAAGTGAATTAACAAAAATGTGAAAGTGAACAAAAATGAGACACTTTTTGTCTATCAAATTGGCAAACATTTTAAAGATTATAATAATAATATTTAGAGAGGTTGCGGCAAAATCTGTAATTTTATACACCACAGTTAATATAGCAAGTTGTTATAAACTCTTGCAATAGAGCAAGAATTGAAAACACCTAAATATCTAATATTAATGGACTAGTTATATCAATTATGTTATAATCACAGTAAGGAATATTATATAATTATAATGTATGTTATATGTTATTAAATATATATTATATATAAAAATATAGTTATTATTAAAATAATTTACATGAAGATTTTTTTAAATTACAGAAGAAGAATGTTAGGCCAAAATTATATTACACGATATTGGATATATGTGATCTTATCTATGGAAAGGGAAAATTACAGAGCTAAATGAAGTGAAAGAAACATGTCAATCTGTTAAAATGATGGTTAGCCCGAGAGTTAACCAGGTAGGATTACAGATTTTTTTTTTCTTTTTTTGCTTCTGTACCTTTCAAATTTTCTATTACGGGCAGACAAACAAGAAAACACACTTCCTTCAAATATTTACCATATGGATTGAGTTGGGTCAGGGGTTGTCAATTTAGGGCAATATTGCTCCCAGGGGACATTTGGCAATATCTGGAGACATTTTTAGTTGCTACAACTCAGGGGAGGGGTGCTATAGGCATCTAGCGTGTAGAAGCCATGAATGCCGCCAAACATCTAACAATGCACAGGACAGCCCCCTGTAACAAAGAGTTATCTGGTCCAAAGTGTCAGTGGGACTAAGGTTGAGAAACCTTGAGTTAGGTGATCCATCTATATGCTCTCAAAACATCCTGCATGTACCCCAAACTTATCATATTGTTGATATTTACTATTTACAAGCCTGTTTTACCTATAAGACCGTGTAAATCAAGGGCATTTGGCTAGGTGAAGCTTGGCACATAGTAGAAAGCTCACTCTATGTTTCATTCCTACAACTTATCCAACTATATTTTACTGAGACCATCCCAGTTTCCAGACTCTATGCTATACTACAGATTAAGAGATGAACAAGATTTTTAAAAATTCCCTATCCTCATAAAGCTCAATTGTTCTCAGGAAGACAGACATTAGATAAGTAAAAATGTAAATGAATAAGATCATTATAGAGTGTGATACATTTTAGTTGGAAATAAAACAAATAAGGAGATAAAGAGTAACCAGGGGAGGCAACTTGAGATAGGATGGCAAGGGGATGGCAACTTTCTAAGTAGGTGGACTGCAAGCTGACAACTGAAGGATGAGAATGAATTAGCCATACAGAGAGCTTGGAGAAGAGTATTTTGGGCAGAAAGAAGAGCAAGTGCCCTTGACAAATGCATGAGTTATAGATGAGTTAATAGTATACATTGGTTAACAGTATTTCAATGATAATTTGCTTTGCAATCTATATTACAATTACAATTTTTGGGGTATTTCCCTTTCAGATGCTTTTCCCCACTTATCAAGCAAATAAAAATATAAAATTCAAAGTGCATTTTCCTTCTTTAAAAAACTATGTCATGCACCTATCATTTGTACATATAAATTCATAACCAGGCAAGCAGTCCTTGGCAGTCCTATTAAATTGTATACATATGTCATGAATGAGTTTGTGTACTAGGTCCAAGAATTACACGTATCCCCAGGGCTAAGAAATTCTCAGCGTGTCTGCCAAGTCCACAAAATTATAGTCTTATATAAATCCCACAAGGAGGGGAAAGGGATTATCTTATCATCCCTCTACTTTCCCCCTAGCATATAGTAAGCAATTGCTGCTAGAGCAGAGAAGAAAATTGATCAAAATAATATCCACACCTCACAGATCTTTTTTTTCTCCCTCAAAAGCTCAGAGACTATATTCAAAATGAAAATGTTTAGCTCATATTGAGAATTTGAATAAATTAAAAAATTGAGTGACTTGTAAATGTGAGACATACTAGGTAACACCAGGCTCTATCTCTACCTGCTGTGATTGGTCACATGTAAATGTTTCAACTGGATGTGGATGTCAACTGAGTCTAGAGTCTATTCTGTATAACATATCAGCTTCCCAGAGCAGACTAGAGAGAAAGAGAAACACTATGGTCACGATATATGCCAAAATTATATAGTATAGTTTCAGAGAAAAGCTTGAAGGAAAAATTGGAGTAATAGGATCTCCCCTAGACATTACCCTCTGGTTTTGAATTCAAGCTGCAGGCAGGTTTATGAGTTATATATTTGCATATTGACTATCTAAAGCATATCTTTAAAAATCTACTCATTAAGTGAATCCATCTTTCCCACTTGAGTGCAGGATCCTATACAGACAATTTCAGGAGGGTCTCCCACCCCCACCCCCAAAAATCTAGTAATTTTTAAAGTTACCCTGCTTATTGTAAAATCTACTATTAGAATGTAATTTCTTTAGATGAAAGCACTGATCCTTGTTAACGTGAAAATAACCTTAGTAAATGAGTTTTGGATCTTGAAAGCAATTTTTGATGACAGGGAGATAGTATGAAAGCACTGAGCATATAAGATAGTAGAAAAGTGGAGACAAACACCAAATGATGAATTTTAATCACCACAAATAAATTTACCTCAAAATTTTCTTTGTGGCAAGTTTTGTCTCAAGGTGTTTGTTAGGTTTTGGGCAATTTGGCAAACTCGATATATGGGATACAATGATTCAGAGCAAACACAGAAAACTTCCAAGTGATAGTGGCTTAAAAAAGAAAGAAGGTAACTGTCTCTTATACAAAAAGAGTTTCAAACTCAAGCTACAATCATGAAGAATCAACCATTTATAGTTTTCTGATCAGTCATTAAAGGTATACACATTTTCTTTATGGACCAAGATGGTTACACGAGCTCCAGTCATTCCATTTGCCTCCTAAGCAGAAGGATGGGGGAAAGGAATCCCAGAAGTCCAACACATCACTGTTGACAACTTTATGAGCAGCACTTGGCCCACTGTGCACACCTAGAATCCAGGGAGAATGAGAGCTGTGTGTTTTAGCTAGGTGCATCTTTAATCAGTGTTGTGTTACTGGGAAGAAAAGGGAATTTGGATATTGGAAAAGGCTACTGGCAGATGTCGTCACTTTAGAGAACAAGAAAATCCTTAAGCTACAAAATACCTATGAATTTCAGATAAAACATAATACATTTACTCAGAGTTTACTTCTGAGACTTCCATTTCCATCGAAGATGGAGGAATAGAAACCAGATTTATCCTCCCACCCAAATCAACCAAAAATATAATACAGACAAAATATATGAACCGATGTTTTTTGAGGACATTTAATGGTGGGAGACAGCAAAGCCTGAGACAGAAAACAACTGACATGAGCCCTATTGTTGCCCCAACTTAGCACCCTGAGTTTCCAGGCCACAGCACTGGGGCGGGGGGAACCCAGGAAAATCCTGGTGGACAGCCTGAGTTGAGAAGATACAGCTGAGAGTCTGAGGAGACCAAGACCAGAAATATTAGAAACTAGAAACGAGAGAGCTTCACAGAGAGAGAACTCTGAACATCTGCTGAAGCATTCAGCAGAGTACTCATTAGTTCATCAATGTGAAGAAGTCATCCAGGTTAGTATAAAAATCAAATCAAAGCGTTAGAAAACTGTGCCTGATGCTCAAAAAGGCTGGCAGTTGTGCCTGTTCCCACCAGACAGACTAGACAAAAAAAAAACCATAATTCACAGGGCACTGGGTAATAAGCTCAGGAAGTTGCCTCAGTCATTGAGAATAATTCCATGGAGAACTACTCTGGACCTGGGAAATAAATCATAAAAGGATCAAATTGTTTGTATCCTTGTATCTAAATTCACTGGATCCTGGAATAAATCTCAAAACTATTTACAGGAATAAAAAAACATATACCTAACAAGGTAAAGTTTCAATATCTGACGTCCAGTCAGCTAATGAGTGAGTTTAGCAAGGTTGCAGAGCATAATATAATATGTGAAAATAAATTATATTTCTATGTACCATCAGTGTACAACCAGAAATTGAAATAAAAACATTTTAAATAGCATCAGAAATATGAAATATTTAGGGATAAATCTATAAAGAGTTGTGAAAGACTTGCACACTGAAAACTGTAAATGACTGGATTGCCTGGCCTGAGTGGCAGAGAACCTTCTGGCATCTTATCCTGGACCTATTGCAGAGCCCCTCTTGCTCTGGGTGTCTTAGGAAATGGAAACTTTCTGTGTCATCCAATAAATAGTTCAAAGCAGTATTCTGTATTACAGTATGTCCTTCCTCCAGACTCCAGGGGCCCACAAAGCACAGTGCTTATTTTCTTGTGGCACGAGGTGTGAGGTGCAAATATATATTCATCTTGGAAAGAGATATCCCGGTAAGGCCCAGTCCATTGGTATATAGAAAACTATACCAACATGGCAAGCTTTGGAATCCCCATAGGGCTTTTCTTCCACTTTCTAGTACTAGGCCATCATCCAGGGTACTTGCCACTTCTTGTTCACCAGATTCAATCCGCATGATGTCATCAGTATAGTGGACCAGTGATGCTCCGTGAAATATCAAGATGACTAATAGCATGCACACACATTATGACAGAGAGCAAGAAACTTAACATAGGTCTGGGTCAAGACAATAAGCATACTATACAAAAGCAAACTGCTCTTGATCCTTTCTACTGATTGAAATTGAGCAAATCAATAGCTGGATATTGAATACCATTGGCTATGTTGATGTGCTCCAATAAAGTTACCATATTTGACATGGCTTTTGCAGTAGGGGCTACCACCTGTTTATATTTATGATATTCCAATAATATCCTCCATTATCCATGTGGTTTTTTTTTTTTTTTTTTTGCGGTACGCGGGCCTCTCACTGCTGTGGCCTCTCCCGCTGCGGAGCACAGGCTCTGGACACGCAGGCTCAGCGGCCATGGCTCACGGGCCCAGCCGCTCCGCGGCATGTGGGATCTTCCCGGACCGGGGCACGAACCCGCGTCCCCTGCATCAACAGGCGGACTCTCAACCATTGCGCCACCAGGGAAGCCCTATCCATGTGTTTTTCACAGGAGCAAGAATTAAACCTTGAGATGATAGGGAGCACCATTCCTGCATCCTTTCGGTCTTGTAGTGGTACTCATCTCTGCAATTCCTCTTGATGGTATTGCTTCTGACTTACTATCTTTGCCAAGGAGGTCGGTGTGACAGTTTCAGGAACTCTCACTTGGCTCTTACTAGCATTATGGGCCTTACTTTGCAAGTCTATGGTCAAATGTAAAAGTTTCATTTGTGCCAAGGATATTTATTCCAATTATACATTCAGTACAGGGAAAATTACCACAAGATGGATCTGTGGACTCACGAGATAAACTATAAGATGCACTTGGGCCAGTTGGCTCTGGGTCTGTGAACTGTCTTAGCTCTGGAAAGTGAATGAGAAATTGCAATTTCCTATTATTATAGCTGACATCAACTCACTAGTCACCAACTCTCACTTTTAAAAATTGTTTTGTTGTTGTTTTACAAATCAGGTGGATTTTTAGTCCACTGTCCTTGTATTTTGACCCTAGAAACATCATGATCTAATAGCCATCATCCTAGACTGCTGTGGATCAAGGCATCCTGATTGCCATTCCATTCTTTCTGTCCATTACTAGGATGACCAAAGACTTATTGTCTAAACCAAGGTGTCGAGGGTGAAAGCTGGCACTCTTAATAATTATACAGGGACAACACGCAGAAACTGTCCTGAGCAAACCATGACGTGTGTTGTTCTTATTCATTTTTGTAATTGGATCCATCTTGCCTCCGATGATTCAATGCTGCCACCTGGCTTATGACATTTCTTAATGCCTTCATTCTCCTGAGTTTCAAGGATTACAATTCCCACGCAGCATCTCACACTGTCAGCTCTAGTCTATATAAGACAGAAGCCATCAAACTTCTCAAAGATATTGGTGACTCCTGCACAGGTACATTTTTTTACCTTTAGAAAAGGAGCATCCTTTAGGACCTCTCATGAACTGTTAGATGGTGGGTCCTTCAAACATTCCCATATTCTTGAGCCCTCTGAATGCTTCCTGAATCTCATGCCAAGCAAATTCTGGCATCTCCTCTTCACTTATTAGAAGATATTGCTGTATCCAAACTTCAGAGAGCCATCTCAGCAGACTGGGAGGACTAGGTCCTGGTGTCTCTGCCAAAACATTGAATCCCACGTCATATTTGAGTGTCCTCATATCAGTAAATTACCCCCATCTATCCTTATATTTCAAATTCGTCCCCAGTCCAACGCTCTAAAGATCTGTTCCCTCACATGTTCCGCTAGTTAATGCCTGTACATGTGATCCACATTACTCAATTCCCTTGACATGTAACCTATTTCTTCCTGGAGCAGACTACTTCTTCATTCAACTTGTGCTAAAATCTGACCCTACTTTTCTGCCTGGGGTAATGGGGTGCAGGTGTGTTTGCTAATAATTAGCACTATCTTATGAGATACCTGCTATAGCTGAGGTCATTGCTTGGTCTTCAGGTACAAGAAGCTGTCTCTCCCTAGCAAGTAGAAAGGTCTGCTTTTGTCAGCTTAGAGGGTTTGGAGGAATTTAGGCATCACAGACTCTCAGGCTCACCTATCTAAATGTCCCAATTCCAGATCTCAGGACCCCATCCTTTTTCTATCAAGGCCCTGTCATTTACATAGGAAATCTGTCAAGTTTGCACAGTCTCCTTTGCAGCATCTCCACCCTTAAAATCAGATCCAGGGCCTGATTTTCAGCACAGTCTACCTTGCGGCTGCAGGAGTTGAGCATTTTCTTGTAACCTATTCTAGAAGCTGAATCAGCCAAGTTCTGAGGATTTCCTCTCCCTTAGCAAACAGTCATGATAGTAATTGACTGCTGTATCTCTGAGAAAAGCTTGGAGGAAGAGTTACAGTGTATACTTGTGGCCACTTTGCAGGGTACTTTCTCAAGGGACCCACCCTCCTCTTCAATCAAAGGGCTTTGAGTTTGTGAACTGGCTTAGGTCCACAAGCTAGATGAAAGGTCTTGACTCTCCATTGTGGTGACTCAAGTCAACTTTCTGGGCACAAGACCTGGATTTTTTTTTTTTTTTTCTGTTATAAGGATCAAGTAACACTTCAGTAGAATGTCTATCTATTTCTGTGGCTGGTGGCCAAACATTCTGGTTAGCCCTTCATCTGTGATGTTCATCACCAGAAATGTGTCCCCATTATCCGTAGTAGGTGAGTGCTCTGAGGGCACCCCAACATTCTCATTGAAATCGGGGACCCCTTGCAATGGCAGCATCTCTCAACATCCTGTCTGGCTTACAGAGGACAAGGACCGTAGAGCTTTTCTACGATACTCGTGTTCCCCTCATCTTCACTGATACTTAGTGCCCTAGTGAAGGAAGCATCCTGTGAGTCATTCAAGATGATGTAATGAGGGTGGGTCAAGGCTGTTAGTGTACAGGTCACTGATGATAAATCCACTCCAACATCCCCATCCTCTGAAACCTTTAAATTTCATCTTCTGCATTACATGAAAGTTCTGCATCCCCATCCCCGTGAATGCAGGCCACCATTGAACCCAAGTTCTGTCAACCAACCAAGTAAACTATTAGAACCAATTTCAGATGTACCAGATAATACATTACTTCCATAATCTCTGGAAAGCTTACCCCTTTCAATTTATTTGACTTAATCCAGTTGTATAAGAAACAATGTGTCATAAAGAATTGGTTAAATGGATACTGAAAGACTGAAAAGGCAAAAGGAAAACATTGAGAAAACACAGAAATAATGGCATAGAAAGAAGCTAGCATTCCAGGGACTGGGAAACAAAGGAAACAGGTTGGATTTATTAAAGCCTAGAGGGTTGAAGAGCCTCCGTGGAGCAGGAACTCAGGCCTCTGAGGAAAGGTGCTGAACCTGGTATCTCTGACGGGTGATGTTGACAGACACAGAGCACAAAACAGGCAGGGGCTGATGGTCTCTCCTCCAGGCTTTCAGTCTCCCTCTAGTGTTCCTTTGTGGAAAAACCTAACAGGGAGCTCGCTGCTAAAGCAGACAAGGCAGAAATGGCTCATAGAGCATCACAAAGCACGGTATAGAAAAGTGGGATTGGAGCTGAGAAACAACAGCTTTGTAATCAGCACGGTGTTCCTCAGACTATCACAGTGGCAACTGGCTCAATGTGGCCTTATCTGGGGTGCCCAGTGCTATGAACAGGATCCAATCTCCTTCATAATCCTCATGCTTATGATCCCTATACCTGAGACATGAGATGTGCTATAGCCCCAGCACATGCCAGAGCCTCACTTTCCCTTGTACCTCATCCCAATTAACCCTAGATGAAAGTCTTAGTGATTCTGATGCTATTGCAAGCGGGAGTTATTGCCACCTCCACTTACCATCAGCAATAGAGTCCCTACTGACATCAGACTGGAGAGAAACAACTCCAAAATCCTATGCTGAGGGGTCTGCTTTCAAGGGTTATGCCTGGTTCCAGCAGTCTTAGCTGGAGTTCTCCAGAGCATAGAACCTGAGGCAAACACCTATGTGTTGCTACTTTACCCGAGGATGCAAGACCAGGAGTGAAGGAAAGGGGGGAAAAGGCCGGGAAGTAGGGGGAGGCAACACAAGGTATATTACTGTGCAGGCTTCCATCTGATTTCAAACAAGATCTGGGGGATCTTGTGGGATCCTAAGACCCTATGAACTACTGCATTTCAGGACAGTCGCAGGATGGAGGGAGGTAGGGTTGATCATTTTTCTGCTGGTTTCCATCTCCCTTTGTTCTAAGATTCACTCTCTCATTCTCTTTAAGGTTCCTTTTCCTGCAATTCTGGTTTGAATGCAAGGGTGCTGAGCCTGTCCTGGGACATCTCATACCTCAGGAGCAACAGGGGGACCCTAAGTTAGGACAGAAAGTAACATGTCTTGGGCATTGGACAAGGCACTGTCTGGTTGGAGTAAAGCATAGCTCGTGCTAGATGGGTCATCACAGGAGTGCGAGAGGAAAAATTAGTGAAAAAGGATCCTCATGAGGATGAAAAGATCCAAGTGATGTCTGTTACAAACATCATTTATAACAACAAAAAATGAAAAACAACCCAAAGGCTATCAATAGGAGAATGATTGAACAAAATATATATAATATTATGTAGCTATAAAAACTTAGAAAATATCATATGTAGTGTTATAGAAAATCTATAAAATATATTATTAAGTGAAACAGGAGGGTCAGGATGAGTATTTATAATATGTAACCTTTTACTAAAAAGTAGGAAAATGAGCGGGTTTCCTTGGTGGCGCAGTGGTTGAGAGTCCGCCTGCCGATGCAGGGGACACAGGTTCGTGCCCCAGTCCGGGAGGATCCCACATGCCGCGGAGTGGCTGGGCCCGTGAGCCATGGCCGCTGAGCCTGCGCGTCCGCAGCCTGTGCTCCGCAATGGGAGAGGCCACAGCAGTGAGAGGCCCGTGTATCGCAAAAAAAAAAAAAAAAAAAAAAAGTAGGAAAATGAGACTATATGTATTAGTATATGCATGAAGACCATCTATAATGACGCATGGGAAACTAAGAACAGCACTCACCTGTGTGTACCATGATAAGAAATGAGCATATGGGGACAAGTATGGAAGAGTGGGTTTCCACTGCAAAATGTTTTGTACTTTCAGGCCTTTGAGCCATGAGAATGAGCTAAGCATTCAGTGAAGAAGCTGGGGTGGGGGGAATCGTTAGAGAACATCTAGAAAAACAAAAGGTAAGGAAATACTACTTATCTTCTCACAGGCATAACACTTTGAAACAGATAAAAATGACAATGATAGTAAAAATTAGTGAAGATTTTTTAAAACCCAGATTTTGTTCTTCAAAAAGTTTAATTAGACAGCCATGCAAGACTAATACATAAAAAGAGAAAATATGAAAATAAATAAAATACAGAATGAAAAACAGGGATGAAAATGCAAACACAATAATACAAACAAGCGTATGCTAACCAATTTGAAAACTTCGATGAAATGGAAAAATTCAAAGAAAAATAGGATGCTGTAATTAAAAAGTGAGAATTTGAAGAAAACACTAAGAATTAAAAAAATCAAAATGGTAGTCAGTGACCTCCACTCCACCCCATCCCACCCCCAAATTATCCCAGGCCTGAATGGCTTTACAGTGAGTTCTATCAATATTTTATGGAAAGGTTAGTTCCTATTTGATCCAAGTTTTCCTAAAGGTGGAACAAAAGTTGCCCAGATCACTTTACGAAGCCAAGGAAATCTTGGTTCCCACAACACAAGGACAAATCAAGGATAAAGATTACACGCCACTGATTTTATAAATATAAATGCTACTTTCAAAATACAAGCAAAATCTGACCACTTATTGCCTCCTCAAAAATCTAAGCCACCATTATCTCTCATCTGGACTTTCTGAAACTTGTCTCCCTGGTTCCATTCCTGGCCCACTGTCATCTATTCTCCACACTGGCAAGAGTGGTTTTTGTTTTTAAATGTAAGACATCACTCTGTCATTTCTTTCAGATATCTGCCCAAATACCTCTTGATAAAAGAGGGTTTCATTTTCTTCCACAGCCCCATCATCCCTTAACATGTATTACTTTGTTTTACTTATTACCACCAGATATATTATGTATTGCTTTGTTTATGCTTTATGGTCTGTCTTCCCAGTCCAGAATTAAATTTCATGAGAGCAGGGGTTTTGTTCTGTCACTATGTTTGCTCTGTACTTAAAAGAGTGGTTGGCACAGAGTACATATTCAAGTATTTACTGAGGAATGTCATTTATATAACTACATGGAAATAATACTGTATATTGCACAGTATTTTTATATATATGAGAAACCTAAAGATATGCATATGAATGATAACCACCAAATTCAGGACAATGTAATCTGTACATGGGGTAATGTTTTATTTCTTATGTAGAGTGATAGGTACATAGGTATTTATTATATTATTTTCCTTACCTTTTTAAGGTACCTGGACAGTCAGTACACTAATAGTCAAGTATAGACTCGAGAGCCTGACCAACTGGATTTGAATTCTGTCTCCGCCATTTAGAAGTTGTATGACTTGAGAAGTTCCACGTAACCTCTCTGGGTTTCAGTGCCTTTCTCTGTAACATGATGATAGTAAGACCCACCTTATCAGTGAATATATGAAAAATGGTTGCACATAATCAGTGCTATGTAAGACTCTTCCCCTATTTCCTGCTATTGAGTTCAAATTCAACAGAGGATTCTACTCTAAGCAACAAAATAACAACAGGCCCTCTTGGCAGGACCCATCTATGTATCTTAATGAGCACAGAATAGAGGAAAGAGACATACCTATGTTTAAATTTTGACCATGTCACTTCCTAGTTATGTGACCTTCAGCAGCTTATTTTCCTTTTAGGATCCTCACTTACTTCTCCTGAAAAATGGGAATAATAACTTACTCTTTTATCAACAAACATTGACCAAGTGTCCACTATATTCAAACACATGAGACAATGTCTAACATAGAATAGGTTAGCTATCATTGTTGTTGCCTAGAACAGTGATAGCACTGTAGAATATAGATAACAAACACATTGACCCTATTCCTAAGGAGCTTATACCCTAGTGGAAACAGTCTGACACCTAGACGAATTGTAATGCAATGTGAAAAGTTCAACACTAGAAATAACATAGATAAGGGACTGGTTAAAATATGACAGAGTCCAGTAAGGTTCACTGGGAAGCCTCCCTCTAAGTGCCAGAGGAAGCTGTCCATGGGGGATTCTACATACTTTTGACCTCTGCACTCTCCTTCTTTGTGCTTCCAGTGGGCTCCACTGATGAAGCTTAACACTATGCCAGCTGTCAAGGGAGAAATGCTCCAATATCACAAGCTTGGCAATGAAGGGTGAATGTGGAGCAGAGAGGCAATAGATTGATAATGGTATAAACCATTGAATCCATAATTATGTTAAATGTAAGTAAACCAAATGATTCAATGAAAAGGCAAATTTTTTGAGACAATTACAACTAGGTGCTGTATAAGAAACACATTTAGAAAATAAAAAACCTGTAAGTTAAGGGCTTCCCTGGTGGCGCAGTGGTTGAGAGTACGCCTGCCGATGCAGGGGACACAGGTTCGTGCCCTGGTCTGGGAAGATCCCACATGCCGCGGAGTGGCTAGGCCTGTGAGCCATGGCTGCTGAGCCTGCGCGTCCAGAGCCTGTGCTCCACAACGGGAGAGGCCACAGCAGTGAGAGGCCTGCGTACTGCAAAAAAAAAAAAAAAAAACCACAAAACAAAAAAAATGGAAGTTTTTTAAAAAAGTTTCTATTTCAGTTACCAGAAATAAAGAAGGATGGTAAGAAGTTCAATTTGCAAGAAATTTATAACAAATGAAAAGTTGTATGCATCTAATAACTTAGCCTTAAAATGTCAGAAGTAAAAACTGATAGTTACAAAGTGAAATATACAAATCCACAATCATATTGAGAAATCATAACATACAGTTTTCAGTAATTGATTAAATAAGTAGATAAAAATCACTGAGGATAGAGAAGATTTGTGGGATTGTTACAATGATAGACACATAGATCAATGGAACCATAAAGAGAACCTGCAAACAGACCTATACATACATGGATGCTTGATTTATAACAGAAGTAGTGCTGGAGTGCAGTGAGGGAAAAGATCTTTTCAAAAAGCATTGTTAGGACAAAGAAAAGCCCTTAAAGGAAAAAATTGATATGATGGACTAATATTAAAATTATGAACTTCTGTACTTCAAAAGACACTAGGAAGATATTGAAAGACAAGGTATAGAGTGGGAAAAGTCATTTGCATAACATTTATATTACATATACTAACAAAGAGATTACATACAGAGCATAATGAAAAAGACAGACAGCTCAATTAATAAGGGGGGACAAAACCTTAAACAGGCATTTTGCATAAGAGGAAATGCAAACGTGCTCAATCTTATTAGTAATCAGGGATGTGAGATTTAATCTAAAATAAGATCTATACTCACTGGAATAGCTAAAATTAAAAGTCTGACAATACCAAGATTTCATGAGAAGGTGGTACAAAAGCAACTCTTATCCACTGCTGGTTAGAGGGTAAATTGGTGCAAATACTTTGGAAAACAGTTAGACATTATGTAGCAGGAACAAAGATACACATGTTCTATGACCCAGCAATTCTTCTCCTAAGTATATACTCTACAGAAATGCAGGCTTAGATGTACCAAAACACAACGGACAAGAGTTTTAATCACAGCACTTTGTGTAATAGTCAAACAGTGGAAACAAACAAAATGTTCATGGATGATAGAGTGAATTAAAATAGAAAATGTGATATGTTTATTCAAATGAAAATTATACAGCAACAGAAATGAATTAACTACAACTCACATTTACAATAAGGGTAATTTTAAAAATAATGTGATTCATTCAACCTCCAGCCCCTCTCCCTCCCTGGAGGTTAAGGTGGTGGGACTGAAAGTTCCAATTCTGTAATCACACAGTAGGCTCCACTGGCAACCAACCCCCATCCTTGAGCTTTACAAGAGTTAGCTCATTAACATGACAAGAGGCACGTTGACTGCACTCAGCACTTCGGAAATACCAAGGGTTTTAGGAGCTCTGTGCCAGAAATGGGATGAAGACCACATATATGTATATTTCTTATATAAATCACAGTATCACACATGCATATGTGTGTATATACACAGTCGTATTTATCAAATATATCGAATATACTGTATATATCAAAATTTTGATCCATCGTTGGTTGATGTGAGGATGCAAAACTCTTGGATATGGGCCAACGGTATCTATAAATTTGCATGTCCTGAGTTGTGATATACAATGTTTTTCTTAATGTGTGACATGGTGAAAAATATGTTTGAAAATTCCTGCTTTGGATGATATTTTTCTTCCATACTCCGTAAGTTTCATGTTAAAAGCCCATCGTTTTAAGTGTTCACTTTTGTGCTAATTCAGATTGTATAAAAAGAAATATTGGAGGTGAATGGTCGCTCATAGCACACGACCTAATTTATCTGAATCAGTAACTTGATAGTGGCCCAGAAGCAAAGCTAGAAAATTCTGTGATGTCATTAAACTCAAGCAAGGAACAACTATTCTTTTCTTTTTTCCACACACATACACTGTATTTTATTTTTACAAGAGATAAATAAACGGACACCAAGCATTGTAAATGGATGACCGCAACAAAAGCAACAATGATTGCAATTACCAAACACGAAACACACTCATGCTGTGTCATAATATTGACATTCAGTCCAGTAATCCTCCACTGTAACAGCTCCTTTACTTTGCAGTGAAAATTGATTTGTATATTTTTTGCCTCTGAGTCCTTGTGGGATTTTTTTTTTAAATTCAAACAGAAAGTCACAAAAATTATAATCATCCAACTATTCTTAACTGTTATTTTAACGTTGTCCAAAAGCCACAAAGTGACACACAACTGAGAGCAACGTCTGTGACAAGGCACACTGAAGACTAATCCTCTAACTGATCCTGACGCCACCAGACTCTAGAACCACTCAGGTCACCGACCTTCAGTTAGATGTTGACCAAAAAACCTGATGAGGAAGCAAAAACTTCTTCACCATGTCTTCTAAATATTTCTCCTTACTTAATTTAGCAACTCCTTTTATTTTAGTGTTTTCTGTTCACCTTTGTCCCTGTGAATGAAGAATGTTACCAGCCATATAAGCAAACTAAGGATGCTGCAGCCATCAAGCCATCAGCCACTACAGCTGTCCCCAACAGTGTACCCTGAGGCGACTCAGGATGGGAAAGAATGGGATACTGGCCCTAGATAGCTAAGGTGCATATGAAAGGAATGATTTCGATGAACCCTGATTCTTGCATCTTCCCATATATAGAAAAGTGCTAAATTCATTAATTTGAGATGTCTGGTTTTCTTTAATTAAACAGTAATCTTTTGAAGTTGCAACTACCTGGTCTTCACTCCTGTATATCCTGGCTTCTTCCCTACCACTTTGGAGCAGTGCCTCCTAGCTGAGAGGCTGCCTCCTGGGCTTGAAGTCCTCAGAATGTGTACCAAATAAGACATAATTCTCAACTTTAAGCTTGTGCATTTTTTTTTAGTTGACATCCCTAATGGCACAGGGGTTAGTTTCATTTCATATATGAAAGAGATTTTAAAGTTACCTTGACTCCGAATATTTCTCTTTCTAGCATAATGATCTTATTTATATACTGAATTATTTGGGGTCTATGAAAAAAACTCTTTAACATTATTAAAACAAATTTAAAAAGAGATCCAGGAGTATCCAGAGGTAAATCTGCCCTTACAAACTATATGTAAATAACAGTTTTGTAAATTGATTATTTTTCCATTGCTTCATTGCTTAAGAGCACCTAACATTTTAACTTCACGCTTCTCAACCAGCCCTTTGTCTTCTTCAAGAAGCTAATGACAAAGGAATTCTGATGTGAATAACCACTCCCTAAGCAATCTATTTGACACACTTGAATTTTTTTGTGTGATTGCTAAAAATGAAGACAAAACTATATTCAGTTATTACATTTGTGGTAAGAACTGCTTGTCTATTGGCCCAAAGCTTTACACAAGTGCAGAAGCATATGTGTATGTTATGAAGATTTGTGATTTGGTAGAGATAAATAGAAATAAAGACAAAATTCTGCTTGTGAACGTAAATAGCCTAGGTATCTTTTGAATTTCTTATGAGCACAAGCAATGGTCTGGCTGAATCCTGGATGGATGTAAAAGAGGCAGACATAGATTGGAAAGCAGGGAGAGCTGAAATTTGTATCTGATTCTACACGGAATCGATTGCCCTTGATCAGCATGACTTCTTTTCCTCAGAAGTTTCCATGGGAATGACATTCATAAAACGTTTTAACTTCTGAGAATAGTTTGCTCCATTTCTGAACTATGGAGCTGAATACTGTTGATGAAAAGAGAGGAAACATTTGGAGGGGAGATTAACTGTTTTTGTTTTCCCCCAAAATACAAACACTACTGCTAATTTCTTACAAACTTTCAGTCTCTAGGAAGAGGATATAGTCCTGTTTTAAGACTTTAACAGGTACTTCCCTGGTGGTCCAGTGGTTAATACTCCGCACTTCCACTGCAGAGGGCTCAGGTTCGATCTGTGGTCGGGGAACTAAGATCTCACATGCCGATGGGCACCGCCAAACTAAGATTAAAAAAGAAAAGAAGACCTCTGACAGGTTAGCACAGCATCACTGTCAGCTGCCTCCTCACAGAAGGCTTACCCGTGTGCCAGATGCTGAGTGAGTCTTGTATCTGTGTATTTCCATTTTGTCTTCACAAGAAACTTATGAACTAGAAGTTGTTATTCTTATAAGGCTAGTTAAGCTCTGGATCTTCTTCTCTAACTCATGCATTTCTATCCAACTCCAAAGCCTTATGCTGTCATTTGACAGCATTTTGCTTCTATCCCTTATGATGCTCTGTTCTACCAAAAAACAATTCAGAAACTTCAAGTAACTTAAAGGCAAGATGATATTTATATCTAAAACTCATAAACTGCCTCTATATAATTATGTGTTTGTTGGAAGGCCATCCTGTACACATAGCTATTATTTATAAGCTGTACAAATTGATGTAACATTTTACATTATTATTCAAAAATTTTATTTGGCACTTCATATTCTAACAAACTGTTAGAAAAAAATTATTAGGTGATTTTTTTCATGCTGAACTTTTTGCTTACTCTTCAAGCACTAATTTTAGGAGAGACTGCTGTTCAACAATACTCAGTGTCATGACCGGTACAGAAATTATATCCTTTGAGTTCACCTTTTTTTTTTTTTTTTTTTAAAAGAAGATGTTGGGGGTAGGAGTTTAGTAATTTATTTATTTATTTTTGCTGTGTTGGGTCTTCGTTTCTGTGCGAGGGCTTTCTCTAGTTGTGGCATGTGGGGGCCAGTCTTCCTTGCGTTGCGCGGGCCTCTCACTGTCGCGGCTTCTCTTGTTGCAGAGCACAGGCTCCAGACGCGCAGGCTCAGTAGTTGTGGCTCATGGGCCTAGTTGCTCCGCGGCATGTGGGATCCTCCCAGACCAGGGCTCGAACCCGTGTCCCCTGCATTAGCAGGCAGATTCTCAACCACTGCGCCACCAGGGAAGCCCTGAGTTCACCTTTTAAGGTGAAAATGTTTCTTTCTGAAAAGACTAGAATCAAGTGTAGGCTCACCACTAGAGAGGACCCAGCATAAACAAGTACTGCGTGTCTTATTTCTTGTAGGGTGAATGATAAACCCTTTCATCTCTGAGATTATGTGTACTCAGCAATGAGCTCATTATGTAAAACAAACTTGATAGCATGTATTGGCAGAAACTGAAAACCAAGAAGAAAAGCAGTTACCTTTATACCTAAAAATTCCAAATGCACGTGGTTGTGGGATCTTTCTCTATTTTTTTATATTAGAGAATTCTTATCCTTCCTGATGAAAAAAAAATAACACGAGAAATACTCTCAAAGTATACTCTCAAGTATACTTTCAAAAGTCAAGTATTTGAAAAGTCAGAAAACAGGATCAGAAAGAGTGTTAAATGTTTCATTAGGCTACATGAGTATTCTCCTAAGATTTATTTTTTAAGGTACTGGTCACTCAAAAGAATGCTTAAAGTAAAACTAGACGTAACAGATCCCCATCCCAATTGACCAGAGTCTCAATTTAACCATAACAGTCTGACAGTGACATATTTTCAGAGAAAGGGGTAGATGATAAGAACAGGATGTCAATTTAAGTATTTTGTGAAAAAAAGCCCTAAATGTCAGGTGTTTCCTTGAGGTCAGTACACACTGTTTATTCTCCTACTGCTATACTTCTAGGGATTGAAACTTGGTATCAAGAATGGTAATCCTGAATCCTTACAAAATACTTTATCAGGAATAAAGAGAGAGAGAGAGATTTAGTCATCTTTACTGTTATGAAGTATGCTATAACATCTTGAAATCATTTTTTTATTGAAGTATAGTTGATTTACAATGTTGTGTTAGTTCTGCTGTACAGCAAAGTGATTCAGTTATATGTATATATAGTCTTTTACATATTCTTTTCCATTATGGTTTATCACAGGTTATTGAATATCATTCCCTGTAGGACCTTGTTGTTTATATATTATCTATATACAATAGCTTGCATCTGCTAACCCCAAGCTCCCAATCCATCCCTCTTCCACCCCGCTTCTGGGTTGGCAACCACGAGTCTGTTCTCTGTGTCTGTGAGTCTGTTTCTGTTTCCTAGATAGGTTCATTTAAGTCATATTTTATATGCCAAATATTAGTGATATCATATGGTATTTGTCTTTCTCTTTCTGGCTTACTTAGTATGATAATCTCCAGGTCTAATCATGTTCCTGCAAATTACATTATTTCATTCCTTTTAATGGCTGAGTAATATTCCGTGTGTGTGTGTGTGTGTGTGTGTGTGTGTACACACACATATCTTCTTTATCCATTCATCTGTCAATGGACATTTAGGTTGTTTCCATGTCTTGGCTATTGTAAACAGTGCTGCTATGGACATAGGGGTGCATGTAACTCTCTGAATTGTAGTTTTGTTCAGATATATGCCCAGGAGTGGGATTGCTGGATCACATGGCAACTCTGTTTTAGTTTTTTGAGGAACCTCCATACTGTTTTCCATAATGACTTCACCAACTTACATTCCCACCAACAGTGTAGGAGGGTTCCCTTTTCTCCACACCCTCTCTAGCATTTGTTATTTGTAGACTTTTTAATTATGGCCATTCTGACCAGTGTGAGGTGGTACCTCATTGTAATTCTGACTTGCATTTCTCTAATAATTAGTGATGCTGAGCATCTTTTCATGGGCCTATTGGCCATCTGTGTATCTTCTTTGGAGAAATGTCTATTTAGGTCTAATGTACATTTTTCGATTGGGTTATTTTTTTGTGTTATTGAGTTGTATAAGCTGTTTGTATATTTTGGAAATTAAGCCCTTATTGGTTGCATCATTTGCAAATATTTTCTCCCAGTCCACAGGTTGTCTTTTTGGTTTGTGGTTTCTGTTGCTTTACAAAAACTTATAAGTTTGACTAGGTCCCATTTATTTTTGCTTTTATTTCTATTGCCTTGGGAGACTGACCTAAGAACACATTGGTAGAATTTATGTCAGAGAATGTTTTGCCTATGTTCTCTTCTAAGAGTTTTATGGTGTCATGTCTTATATTTAAGTCTTTAAGCCATTTTGAGTTTATTTTTGTGTGTGGTGTGAGGGTGTGTTCTCACCTCATTGATTTACATGTGGCTATCCAGCTTTCCCAACACAACTTGCTGAAGAGACTTTTTCTCATTGTACATTCTTGACTCTTTTGTTGAAGTCCACAGGTGTGTGGGTTTATTTCTGGGCTCTCTATTCTATTCCATTGATCCATATGTCTGTTTTTATGCCAATAACATGCTGTTTTGATTACTGTAGCTTTGTAGTATTGTCTGAAGTCTGGGAGGGTTATACCTCCTGCTTTGTCTTTTTTCCTCAGGATTGCTTTGGCAATTCTGGGTCTTTTACGGTTCCATACAAATTTTAGAATTATTTGTTCTAGTTCTGTGAAAAATGTCATGGGTAATTTGATAGGGATTGCATTAAATCTGTAGATTGCTTTGGGTAGTATGGGCATTTTAACAATATTCTTCCAATCCAAGAGCATGGGATATTTTTCCATTTCTTTAAATCATCTTCAACTTCCTTTATTAATGTTTTATAGTTCTCAGTGCATAAATCTTTCACCTCCTTGGTCAGGTTTATTGAAGTTATTTTTAATACAAGCATTGGTTAAAAAGCATTTTTTTTAGATTAACCAAAATTTATGCTGGGAAAAAAATCAACCAGAGCATCCTTCATTCCCCCAATTGAGAGGATCTCTCATTAACAGCCTTCTTTTTTTCTTGGGGGGGGTGGGTGTCGGGGCAAGGGTGGTGGGTGGGGGAGGGGTGGTGTTGGTGGTCTGGGGCTTCCCACAGGAAGAGTTAACAAATGGTTTCTACATTCAAGATTAAAGTCCTCCTCTTCTGGAGCCAAGGCAGGTAAAAGAAGCCTATCACTGTGATCCATTATATTTTCCATGAGATCCAAAATTATTCAATAAGCAACAACAGTGTACTTTGTTTCATTATGAAGCTACTATTAATTACTTGTTATTGACAATCTCAAGCTGATAATCAAAACAGTACAAGGATATTTACTAAAACCAAGGCCATGGGATATAGAGTACTTTTGTGGTTTAAAACAAAACAAAGCAAAACAAAACAGCAAAACACCTACACCAGTGAAGCAAGTACAAAAGTCCAAATCTCACAAGTGTATCTAGTCTCTGACAGAAGATATGTTGAATGACATCGTGGGTCTGGCTTCTTCCTGCTGTGTAACCAACCCTGGCATAGTCCCCAGAGCACAAGATTCAAAAGGCACTAATTCTCCTTGTGCAGTGTTTCAGGACCGCAGCAGCTTCTGACAGGAGCACAGGGGTGGTGCCCACAGCCCACAGAATGAGGCAATCCAGGCTCTCTTGGACCTGATGCTGCATCTGCAAAATGGGAAGAAGGGGGTGTGATGTTTCTCCATTTCACCCCCCATCCAGTGTTTTTAATTGCATATCCCTAACATGTAAAAATGATTGAGCACATCCCCCCAATATAGGTAGATGTATTTATTTACAAATTGTATACATACATTACTATACTAATAAATGATGCACATAATAAAACTTATACAAATATAATTTTTTAATAAAAATACGTAAACCAAATTTCTCCTATTTTCCGGCTGTATCTAACGGGTTGTTTTCAGCAATCCCTGGAGTGCACACACCCACCCTCCTCCCACTGTGTGCACCGCTGACCTGGATGGGACAAGTACAGGCTGGTCTGTCCTTTCTTTCAAATCTACGAGTTCCCTGATTAGCAACTATCTTGATGGCTTTAATTGTTAAGAACAATATGAAGCAACATTTGAAAAAATTACCACACTTATTTATTCAGGAACAACATTTCTAGAGACTGTGTGCCATGGTGAAAAAGAATTTTCCTGGTATCTAAGCTATTGGTCACATTGTGAAACATTCTGCTCAAAACAGAGTTAAAGCCAGTTTGAGGGCAGCCAGTAAAACACATTCAGGGCTATATAAGATTTTAATACAAGTTTAGTAAAAAGAATCTACTGGATAGAGATGGGACTAATGTGTGGAAATCCTCAGTTTTTACTTTAAAAGTAATTTTTGGCTAATTATATACTATAGTGAGTTTAAAATGTATGTATTTTGGGTTATATCAGATCATAACTTTTTCACAGCATATTCATTCGGATATTTCACAAAATATAAACAGTAAAAAAGCAGATTTATATATATATATGTAGTCATAAAATAACATTTATATTATTTAAATGTTTAAGTCAAATAATAAGGCATAAATATTTTTAAACTTTGAGTGTTTTATTCATAAACCAAAAAATATTGTTTTTCTCCTGGCCCTGCTGCAGTTCCACCTTCTGTAGTCGTAGCCATGTTTCAAAGTTCCCCTCTAATTTTATTTCTTTATCAAGTACTTCGAAATCACTCCTATAGTCAGAACTAGTCACTTCCCTCTAGTCCACATGTTGCATATTGTGGTGCTTTTCATCATCAGCCTGAATAATATCAGCTATTTTGCTCAAGATCATAGTTTGTAAATGACAGATCTAAGAAGAGCTCAAGTCTATGTGACTGCAGAGGCCAAACCCCTCTGCATACAGCATCTTATGAAGTATAGCGACTATACTGGGATCCTCAAAGGCCTGGCATGGTAGTATTGCAGCATCTGACCATCTAACCACTAATGTATCATTAACCATCTACTGTGAATTGGGAAGAGTCAAAGAAGAACAAAAATTTTAGACATAGATTGTAAAATGAGCCCATTCTCTCAAGTAATGAATTTATTTTCTTTTCAGTATCTCCCCATCTAAATTGTATTCCCTTGTTTCCTGATCTTTTCCTTTAGAATAGTACATTATTGTAATCCACTGATTTTCTCCCCATATTCCTTTCCACATTCTTTCCCTTAAAAAACTAAAAAGGGTGTCCCTGGTGGCACAGTGGTTAAGAAACTGCCTGCCAATGCAGGGGACACGGGTTTGATCTCTGGTCTGGGAAGATCCCATGCTGCAGAGCAACTAAGCCCGTGCGCTGCAACTACTGAGCCTGTGCTCTAGAGCCCGTGAGCCACAACTACTGAGCCCATGTGCCACAACTATTGAAGCCCGCACGCCCTAGAGCCTGTGCTCTGCAACAAGAGAAACCACCGCAATGAGAAGCCCGTGCACCGCAATGAAGAGTAGCCCCTGTGCACCGCAACTAGAGAAAGCCCGTGCAGAGCAACGAAGACCCAATGCAGGCAAAAGAAATAGATTTTTAAATGATTTTAAACAAATCAAAAGAAGAATATTTTATAACATGTGAAATGAATATAAAATCCCAAGATAGGTGCCCACAAATACTGTTCTATTGGAACAGTCACTCATTTATTTGTGTATTTTCTGTGGCTGCTTTTGTTCTGCCATGACAGAGTTAATGCAAGAGACTGCAGGCCCACAAAGCCTAAAATATTTACTGTGTCTTTACAGAAAAGGTTTGCCAATCTCTGATTGACAGTGATGAAGAAGAAAAGGGGAGGAATATAAAGTGAGGAATAGGAATGCATAGAGAATTCTCCAGTGAGTTCATGAATTCATATTTAAGACTTGGAAAAATGTGAAAAGAAATATGAGGGAAAGGTTCATAAGGAGAAGGAGAGGAAGAAATAATTTGGAGAAGTAGCAGGAAGTGTATGGAAATGTCAGTGAGGCTAAAAGCTCAGAAGATTTTGAAGCTTGTGACAACTATAAACAGCAAGAAAAATGACTCTTGTTTATAAGTTAAGGAAACAAGAATGGTGTATAAGGCTACCACTTGGGGTGAACGGCACAATGCTACTGAATAGAGAAAATTAAGCTGATTACTCAACTCTCTAACTCTACTACCTCCCTAAGTATGTTTCTATCTTTTATATGAAGATTCATAATCATCTGAGAAGAACAAAATTAATAGTAATAAGAAATGGAGATTAACAGAGTAAAATAGTGAAAAATACCCATCTACTCTAGTTTACCTCGGGCTTGGGTGAACAATATCTCAAGATTCCAAAAAGATATCATCATCTCAATCTACCAAAAAGCTATTGGTAATCTTCAGGAATTTGGAGAGAACTGAAAACGTGCTTAAAATATAGCGTTAGATTAAAAGTCTCATTAAAAAAAAAAAAAGAGCTGCAAACTATGGGACTGAGAGTTTGCTATGACTCCCAGTAAAACTGTACAATAAATTGTTGAGTCTTTAAGAACTGAGGAAGGAAACTTGCGATCAGGAAGAGAATAGGTTTATTAAGAAAATCATACCAGATAAAACCTCATATCAGTTTTAGATAGCATTATAATATATATCTTGATTTTAGAAAATCCTTTGATAGGTTCTCTCAAAATATCCTTTGTAGAAGATTTAGAAGGGATGATGTTTGCAGATTAGGAAGTATCATCAGTGCAGTTATGTGGATTTGTAATTAAAGTACTTGATTAACTATATTCTCCAAAGTGCTGACTAATGAATTAATGCCAAGCTATGGAGAATTCTCCAGGAGTATGTTACTATTTCCCTCTCTCTCTCTCTCTCTCACACACACACACACACACAAATGATTCGGTTAAGGATATTGCTGCACAATACCTAAAGTTGCAGAAACTCAGTAGCAGCAAGGGGTACCTAGCATGTCTCATAGTAAAATCAAGATCCAAATAAGATCTTCAGAACCTGACGCAAATCCTACAATTAGATCCCAAACAAAACTAAGCAAAACATGAACAAACAAAACCAAAAGCAAACAAGCAAAACAAAATTGTGGTTCTCAATGCCAGTTGCACATTAGAATTAGAGATTATTATTTAATTGGTCTTGGGTGCAGCCTGAGCAGCAATAATTTTCAGAGGCATTCCAGTTGATTCTAAGTTCAGCCAGAGCTAAGAATCACTTGGAATACACTAACTATGAAAGATGAGGAGGGCGTGGTAAGTGGAATAACCACAGTTCAGTGCAAGTATGGAAATCTTTAGAGGATTCTGTGGACCATAAAATCAATGAAGCAATGGCGAGATGCGGCAACTTAAAAAGCTAAAATGGGGCTTCCCTGGTGGCGCAGGGGTTGAGAGTCCGCCTGCCGATGCAGGGGACACGGGTTCGTGCCCCGGTCCGGGAGGATCCCACATGCCGCGGAGCGGCTGGGCCCGTGAGCCATGGCCGCTGGGCCTGCGCGTCCGGAGCCTGTGCTCCGCAACGGGAGAGGCCACAGCAGTGAGAGGCCTGCGTACCGCAAAAAAAAAAAAAAAAAAAGCTAAAATGACTGTAAGTTATAAATATTGAACAGAATTAGGAAATCGTAAAAGTAGCACCCACTTGTCAGGCAATTACTCTTGTATCAGGCACAGTAAAAAGGACTTTTAGTGCATTATACAGTCATCCCCAATTTACAGTGGAGAAAACTAAAGTTTAATAAGGTTAACTAACTTGCCTAAATCACCCAGCTAGCATCTAGTGTGGCTAGAGTTTACTGAATTACTATATAGTAATGAATTGACGGCCTGAAGAGACTAATTGCACTGGGCATTTATTAGAAAGGGAAAACCTAAGTGTCATTTTAAGGAAGAATTTGTATTAAAGTGAATATAGATAATGAATATAGAATGTAGATAAATACAAAATTCAAATATTTCCCAAGATTTTCAGTCTAGGAGATTTGTAGGACCTATGAAGAGAAATGTGGTGGTAGGCAAGAGGGCTCAGTATTTGTAGAAAAATAATTTTGGTTTTTAATAATAGGTATTATTTATAAAGTACATGTGCCAAGCATTTTACATTCATCTCATTGAAACCTCGTACAATCCTAGGTTCTATTAGCATTATTCTATTTTAGAGAAGTTGTCCAGATGGAATAACTGGTATAGCCAGGATCTGAACCTAGGTCTTTGTGAGTTAGAGCCTGCACTCTGAATCACCTGGCTATACAGTATCACACAGTGAGTGTAAGGTGACTTTGTAATATCTAAGCAGAAAAATGCCAGAACAGTTGGAAATATGGGAGTAGAACACAGGCAAAATGATTGGATTATATGTTCAGGTAACTAATAGTTTATAAATATATCTACTAAGTCCTTTATTTATTTACTTACTTATTTAATTGAAGTATAGCTGATTTACAATGTTGTGTTAATTTCTGCTGTACAGCAAAGTGATTCAGTTATACATATACATACATTCTTTTTTGTATTCTTTTGCATTATGGTTTATCACAGGGCATTGAATACAGTTCCCTGTGCTATACAGTAGGACCTTGTTGTTTATCCATTTCATATATAATAGCTTACATCTACTAACCCCAGCCTCCCAATCCATCCCTCCCCCACCCCCTCCCCCTTGGCAACCACAAGCCTGTTCTCTATGTCTATGAGTCTGTTTCTGTTTCATAAAGGTTCATTTGTGTCATATTTTAGATTCCACATACAAGTGATACCATATGGTGTTTGTCTTTCTCTTTCTGACTTAATGTGGTGGTAGGCAAACTTCACTTAGTATGATAATCTCTAGGTCCATTCATTTTGCTGAAAATGGCATTATTTCATTTTTTATGGCTGAGTAGTATTCCATTGTATATATGTACCACATCTTCTTTATTCATTCATCTGTTGATGGACATTTAAGTTGTTGCCATGTCTTGCATATCGTGAATAGTGCTGCTATGAACACAGGGGTGCATGTATACCAACACTTGGTATGATCACCCTTTTTGATTTTAACTATTCTGATGTAGTAGTGTCTCATGTAGCTCTAAATTATCTTTCCCTGATACTAATGATATTGAGTACCTTTTCATTTGTCATCCTGTAGCTTCTTCTGTGAAGGGTCTGGTCAAATCTTGCTCATTTTTAAGCAGGGATTTCTGTCTTCTTATTACGGAGTTATATAAGTTCTGAATAAAAGTCCTTTGTCAAATATATGTTCTACAAATATATTTTTCCTGTGTTAAGCCTTGGTTGTACTGTTAAAAGAAATAGTTTGCCCCTATCAATAAACATTTTCTTCTAAACCAATTCTAGGCTGCAACATATCTTAAGCGTTAATAACTACATCCATTATAACAAAACTCTCACATTTAGAAATTGATGGAAAAATATTATTGCATTCTCCATGAAGTAAAAAGAGTTTACCTGATCATATAGAAAATTCTGTATTTTCCAAAATGATATAAATAGAGCAAGAACACATTTTACATAATTGGCAACTTTTTTCTAGAATGTGATATTTTTACCACTTTATCTAATAGTATAAATAATAATGATGGACTTATTTCATTGTATAAATATTCATTGCTGAGGGAATCTCAGTACCACTTCATTTAATTTCTTTTCACTAAAGTTAGTATTTTTCCCCCGCCCCATTTTTTTTCAATTTTTTCCAATCCATGATCCTGTGGGCTAATAATTTCTCTTTAATTAGTCTTTCACACCTTTTTTTCCCCCAAATCAAAACTTTCATCTTGGTGGTAAGCAGAATACCTTTTTAAGCAGTGCTTCAAGTCATCAGCAAACATCTGTGTTTAAAGCAAAATGCAGCATTTGCTGAATTCTAGCCTTTTCTTCTGCCTCCTTCTGCCAAAACTGATAACGAGCTTTACATATGTAAAGTTATATTTTTAGTTGTTTGGAAATCCTGGACAGTGCTTTTATAAATTCATATTGGAAAATGTTACGATTTTAAAATGCCAGATGATGGTTAATACTACTATAAAAGTCAAAAGTGAGAATGAAATGGAAGATATTCTAAATGAAGCAACTTTGTGACTTAGTCTTTGTAATTTTCACTAATATGATGCAAATGTATTTCTAACTCTAAAAAAATAATTCCTTCATAGAGTAACAATTAAATTTGATTTAGAGTGCCACTAATAATTAACCAAGAGCTTCTAGCAGTTGTTTAGAAGAGAGTAAATCATAGAAAAATTCTAGTTGCTGGGCTGTTTTCAATCAAATGGAAATCTTCTTAAGATTAGTGTTATATAGCATTTACTTCCTTTTGCATCTAAGTTGAATTCAGTGTTGACAAATGGTCTGTAACAGGAAGCATTTTGTGTCTGTTTATTTGTGTGCAAAGCTGTCTACACTGAAATGCAAATCAGAGCTGCCCTTTTCCTCTCTCGATAACATATCAGCTTTGACATTCAACAAAGAACTGTTTCAGAAACTAATAACTAGTTGAATAAATAGCTCTATTTTCTTTATTTCCTTTAACTCAATTTATAGCAAATGTATGAAGTAAGCACAGTCCACATTTACTTGGCATAAGGTTGTGCTAAAATGAACGTCAAATAAACTTATTTTCTACCAAGACTCTCCTCCTCCACACCACCCATTCATCATTCAGTTCAGAAAAAAAAAATATTACCAATGGAACAGTGATTTCCAAATTATGTTTTATGGTACTCTCACCCCTTGAGATGGTAATAGGTAGGACCTTAAAAAATTCTACACTTGAATATGTCAGGTAGCTGCACACTTGTATTAGTCAGCTTGGGCTGCCATAACAAAATACCATAGAGTTCTCTTCCTGGCTTTCAGATGGTTGCCTTCTTTCTGTGTCTTCATATGGCAGAGGGAAGGGGGAGTGGGGGGGGACACTCAAACCGAACTTACTTTGGAGGGAGTTGTCTACTTTGCATGCTGGAGACTCATGCATCCTTGCCACACTAAATGGAGGGAGTTGGTAGTACGACGGTAACAAGTCATTTCTAAATGGGGTGATTGGCACCCCCCTTGGTGTGTGTCTTTATAAGTAGGAGGGAGTGCAGCTGCTACAATGCAGTACCCCTCTCTATCCTCCATTTCTCTTCTTCCCTCCTCAAATGGGCACAAATCAGTAGGTGGCCAGCCAAGGGATGAATAATCTGAAGTTTTGAGGGTACCAACGTGAAATATTTCTTTGTTGTTTTGTTTTCCAATTACTGCTTTCTAACACACTCAGTCAAATATTTTCCTTCACCCAGAATAACATCTTGGGCAAACCTCAAAGCTTTCCAGGTCCTTCTCTTCCTATAGGGATTCTCATTTCCTCTGAGTGGTGGGGTTTTTTGTTTGTTTTGTTTTTTTTTTTTTTTTTTTGAGTGGGAAGGGAAGGAAAGACCCAGCACCCAGCACTCTGCCAACTAATAAGCATATTTCTCCTAGAATCCTCTCTTCCCATGGTGGTCCTGATATAGACAGGAGGGTGTGCTTGGCACAGTGTAGACACTCAATAAATGAGAAACAAGTTAAACTACTGGTTGATATTTGAAGAACCTCCCAACAGCTTGAAAGACTCCATTTTTATTTTTTTTACTTTTATCAAATTTCTTATCTCAGTTTTGCATTATAACCACTAAACAGAAAGAAAATTCTTAGAGGATAACCTTATCTAGACTTATTTCCTTTTGCACTTAACATTAATTTAGCATTTACAGATCCTTAAAGGAAAACATTTTCCCACTGTTTAGCAACAAGCTATATTCAGTGATACACAAATCAAATTTCTAAGTGGTCAAGAATACAAAATAAAATTAAGTACTATTGAGTGCCTATTACGAATTTGGCAAGGGCTAAGTACTTGAAAGAAGCAGAAGTGATTTCAAGTTGGTATAAGCTCTTAAGGAACTTACACTGTAGTTGGAGGCTAGCATATAAACACTATGATTGGTCAAGATCTTAGAAAGTGAGATAGGGGAGGTGAGAGGCATTCCAGGTAGGGAGAGGCATTCCAGTACAGAGGTTTGGAGTATGGGCTCTGAAGCAACACTGCCTGGGTTTTCATCCTGACTGCTCTTTATTGCTGATCTTTGGCAAGTTACATAACCAGTCTGCGCCTCTCATACTTAAAAAGCAGATTAAATTAGTTAATGCAGCACCTCACCTATAAGTAAGTGCTCATTATTATGATGACCATAATGATGTACAAAAACTTGGAGCTGGGTCTTTGAGGTACTCAAAAAAATTGACCTGAGCAATTCCTATACTGTATTAGAATAGTGGGAGAAAGATCAGAAAGGGTTAGGGACAGATGAAGGAGGTCACTGATTGCAAACATTTGGACTTTATTTAGTAGCAGAAACCTGCTGAACTTTTAAAACTGGTGAGTAGCCCTATAAAAACAATGTTTTGGGAAACTCTAAACTGGCTATGTAGGATGGTTTGGGATAGGGACAAGACTGAGAATATAGTAATAATAACAATAGCCAACTTTTATTAGATGTGTTCCATGACCTTTGTAAGTATGCAAAAAAATTAGTTATAAATATTATTATTATGTTCTGGACAATGTGCTGAGCACTTTATATGGGATATCTGTTACGGACTGAATTGTGTCATTCCCGCCCCCCCATTCATATATTGAAGCCCTAACCTCCAGTATGACACTATTTGGAGATAGGCCCTTTAAAGAGGTAATTAAGGTTACATGAGGACACAATAAAGGCTAAATGAGGTTAAAAAGGTGGGGTCCTAATCCAGTATGATTGGTGTCCTTATAAGAAGAGAAAGAGATACCAGGCTGTGAGTGCATAGAGAAAAAAGGCTTTGTGAGAACAAAGGAAAAGGTGGCTGTCCGCAAGCCAAGGCCTCAGGAGAAACCCACCTTGCTAGCTCACTGACCTTGGACCACCAGCCTCAAGTGAGAAAATAAATTTCTGTTGTTTAAGCCACCCAATCCGTGGTATTTTGTTATGGCAACCCTGGCGGACTAAGACAATAGCTAATTTGACTCTTAAAACAGCTCTATGGGGAAATACTCTGATGATCATTGTGTTACCCATGAAGAAAGAGAGGTTCAGAGAGCTTAAAATGAATTGCCTACGACAGCTAATAAGTGGCAGTAAACAGGATTTATATTTAAGCTAACTACAAATATTATAGTTCAATTGGAAATTGATAAATGAAAGATTTGTACATACAAAAGGAAAAAACATGACTTGGTTCTCATTAGATTCAGGCTAAAAAAAAGGTTATCACTAGATGATTGAGATTTTAGGCCTTGGGGTTCACACAAGATAAATGACTGGCTTGTTTGTGTGTGATGTGTCTGGGGTGTGTGTGTGTATAGTTTATATTAAATACTGTGAAAAGGTTGTTCAGAGCAGAATGGAATTGTGGCTGAAGCACTCATGGAACCTAATAATAGCTAACTTGGGTAAAGTACAGCATACATGTGGGTAAACGAGTAATGAGGGGAAATTTAAATATGAATTATTAGGTCAGAAAGTGTTTCATCTATTTTGTTATTGCCTATAACTATGCCTGTCTTTTCTAAGACACTAAATAACATTTGGTGAATATAGGAAAGAACGGTAAAGAAATGTTGAGATTTAATACCTGGAAGAAAGGAGCTATTTAAATTCTTTTTTCCCCCAACTAGAGCAATAACAGATTTAGACCGAATTTTCCTCGTCTCTTAACTGGGCTTTCTCTCTCTCTCTCTCTCTTTTTTTAAATTTTATTTTTAGGAAGGCCAGCTCCAATTCGAATGAAGGAGATAAAAACATGGCTACTGAAACACATGATTCAGTATCTCCGATTGCTGTCTGTGTATGTTTTAGGGAACAATAAAATAGCTGCAGGATTATTAATTCCACAAATGCTGAATACAGAGAGTAATCATTTAGCTATTCCAGATAAAAGGAATAAGCCCTGAATACAATCATCGGTCATCGGCTCTTGGTCTTACTATGGTCCTTATTGCTTTAGGGGGCTGGCTCTTCAATGCACGTTGGGAGTGCCCAGAAGAGGCTCAGCTGCCTTCAGAGGATGAGGCGACCATCACTCTCATGGATTAGTGCTAGGAAGCCGCTGCTAGGCCTCTGCCAAGAACATCAACTCATCCGCAATGCGCCTGCCCAGACCGCAGCAGCCTAGCTCTGCAGACACCCCACAACAGCCAAAAACAACTGTAAGTGAAAATTCGAATCTGCTGCAGAAATCTAATCCACCGTACTCCGAAGGATTTACTCAACACAGCTGCCTCGCCAGACTACAAATCCCAGCATTCAGGCCTCCCATGGAGCCAATGAGGAAGCTACAAGTTCCTTCAGCCAATCATATCTTGACCCAGTGTAACATGCGGACTGAATTCTGGGATTTGTGGTTTTCACGTGGCAACTTGCACCATCGTGGTTAAGGCAATGCAGGCCACGCGTCCGATTCAGAACGAAAGCTCCTTCTAATAACTCTTCTGTTCGCCCCGAGTCTAACCTGTTAATTAACTTTACTCCTAGGCCTTATGCGCCTTAAAAATCGTAAGCTTTTTCTCTTACTGTCGTACAGGAAAAACAAGTTATTTTCGGATGAAGGTCTCCTCCTCCCACTGGCCCCCAATCCTTTAACCGCCGCTTTCAAGTCTCGCGAGAACAGCCCCTTTTGGCCGTTGTCATGCCTCCTGAAGGGCGGGTACGCGAAGATTGACACAGGCTTCAGCCAACAGAATTGTCCTTTACCTAGCGTCTCCACAGCGTGCGTGGGGAGACTTCCTTGAACCCTGACCTCAGCTTTCCGTAGCGTCCCGCGTCTGCCGCGCTCTCCCCCGGAGCGAAGGAGGCGGGTTTTGGCCTCTTGCCTTAGGGAGCGAGTGCGGAGGGAGTGGGAGTGCGACTGCCCCGAGTGGAAGTGGCTGCCTCTCCGGAGAGAGCCTGCTGTACTCCTCGCTGCTCATGAACTCGTTTTCCGGCGAGCAGCGCCGTCGTTAGGCCGGCCCCGTAGCCTCTGCTTCCCCCGGGACAGGCCCACGCCTCGCCGGGGAGGGGGCAGCCCGTCCAGGCGCCTCCCTTGTCAGCGTCTGCGTCGCGCTGCGACCCTGGAAGCGGGAGCCGCGGCGAGCGAGAGGAGGAGCCCCAGCGGCGGCGGCGGCGGGCAGCAGCACGAGCAGCGCCGGCGGGCGGGATCGAGGCCGGCAACATGGCGAGCGCCTCGTACCACATTTCCAATTTGCTGGAAAAAATGACATCCAGCGACAAGGACTTCAGGTGAGGCCGAAATCCGACCCTCAGCTCCCCTCGGGGTCCCCCATCCGCGGCCCTGGCCCTCACACAGGCCTTGCCCCACCCCTTTGGCCTTAACTGGTTGCTCGGCTTTGCGGAGGTCTCCAGGCCACCCTCCGCTCCCCGATCCTGGCAGGTCCCTTTCCTCGCCCACCTTCTAACCCCCTTCCCCCATTCTTTCCTCTAGGCCGTTGCCCGTCTCTGGTCCTAGGCCTCTTCTGCGTCCCCCACCGCATGCTCTGCCCTCCCAGGACGTGACTTTCGCGTCCCAGGTAGCGTGAAGGAGCGAGATCACGCACCATTGTGAGCAAGGGAGTCGCTCTACGCTTGGAGACCCGGAGGCCAGGCCTACCCGCCGGCCTGCCCGAGGCGCTAGGCCGCCCTGCTCCCGGGGCCAGAGCTGCTGCTGCTGCCCACTCGGGGTCCCAGCTGCCGCCTCCTTTCTCGCAGATGTGAGCGGGCCTAGGTGCATTCAGCTCGAACGATTTGCTTTCTTTTCCAGCCCTTCGGGGATTGGGCTATAAACTTTCTTTGGATTATTCCTTTCGTCAAGGTGGGAAGAAGGTGGAGGGGGAGCCAGGAGGGTGGAAACTTGACTCGTAGGGTTTTCCCGCCAGCATTTCTTGTCATTTTCCCTCGTCAGGCAAAAACCCAAGCAGGATCTCGGGGTTTCAGTCTCATTTCCTTAGATCCAAAATTACTGCCAGAAAGGTGAATTACTGAACCTGAAACAAAAAGGTGCAACAAGCAAATGGGTCTTATTGAAAGGAGTTTTCTAATATGGGGATGGTGAATGTGAAGGTTTGTTATAAAGTTCTGTTCCAGGAGACTTGTACGGTTGGTTCCAAACCTTGGTCACATGCATATTGAAGAATTGTTATATTTTCACGGGTAATCTTGGTTTCTCTCCCTCTTTTTTTTTTGCACTACAGAAATTGTTACATTCTTTCCTTCCCGCCTTCTATCCCATCACAAAATCAATCAACTCCCGATCTAATTAGCTTTTTATAGCTTGGATACTTGTTTTGTTCTCTAGTGGTTTTATTTTCTGTGCATTTTAAAGGGAAGAAAAAATAGTCTTCAATTTAAATTGTGGCTGACGGGCTTATTTGTTTTTTTTGTATGAACGGTACGTTTTAACACCTGAAAACACGCCCAAACCTTATGTACTGGGGAAATAATTTTTGATTTGTGAAAGGAGAACCAAGAAAAATGTAATAATCTGTTCCTAATTAAGTTAATATGCTGGCATATTAAAATAGCCAATGACATTTTGGTTCTGTGACTTCATAGCCAGAAATGATTCTCAAAAAGTTTTGCTATCTAGGGAGTTTTTAAGTATTGTATTCAAAAGTTTTAAAATTAGTTTGCTAATAATAAAGGTTCGAGTGTTCGTTTTTGGAAGAGACGTGTTTATTTTGGGCATTAATATTTTTAGATTTGTGAGTTCTAGGGTCAAAATCAAGATTAAAATAAATAAAAGGTTTTGTTTGTTTTTTAAAGGATTAGAATGCTGTTTACTTCCCTTTGGAGCTTTGCTTGCTCCCAATGCAAGCCATTAAAATTTAAATAAACATTTGAATGGAACATACATAAAAAACTTTAAGTAGGTAGAATGTGTGGTGTGATTTTTACCCCCTCCCATTTCTGTCAGTTTGGCTCATTCTGTAAAAGTACTGACTTTCATTCTGATTGTGTTCAGTTTTAGTCTAAAGATAGGACTTTCCCTATAATAGTACAGTTTTGTTCCACTAGTCAGACTTGTGTGTGGATAATATGTTTAGAATAAAGAAGTCAAGTCATGTGATAATACTGCATATGTGATTATTGACTGAAGCTTTCTTTCTTACATTTCCTCTAAAGGAAAGGTAATACGTACATGCCTGAGGAATTTTTTGTTTTTGTTTTTTCTAATTATATGGAAGAGTAATGCTCTGATGTTAAGATATACTAGTGTTGAACTTGATAAGGATTATCTACCAATTTGGGCTTGAATAAGTTAAAACATTGCTTGGAGGATTACTCCTAAAAATGTGATACTGATAATATTTTTAATAGTTGGTGAATATTATAGAAGATATGCCTAAGAACAGTAAATGACTTCCAGTAATTTGTCATTAAGATATTTTTAACAACTAAGTTTTTAAGACTTAATACGCTCAGACCATTCAGTAATAGACAAGTCTTGGGAACCAAAGCACTATATATATTAGATTACTGACACTTAAGAGATTAATTAAAATAACGTTTGCGGTCAAGTGTTTTGAAGATTTTTCCGTATTTGAGTACATGTGTTCTATTTTTAAATGATGCTTTCTAATTTCTCACTAGAAATTTATTTACTTGTTTATTTTGCTGTAAATATCATAGTTATTGTTACATGTTTTAAAATACCTAGTGCTAGAAGGATCTTGAGGACAAGATTAACATTATAGAAAATCTAACATGTGCAGACCACTCTACCTTGTGCTAAGGGGAGAAGAAGATATTACATCCAAAAGGAAGAAAAAACCATTTTTCTCATGGTGGAATCCAAAGGGAATATGACCTACCAGTTACAAATATGGGTTCTAGTCCTGTAGGATTCTTTGCTGTGTACTATCTGATATCTTGGACAGGCTACTTAGTTTGGGATTAAATTCACTTTTGAGAGACTTGTACATGGGTAATTACAAAAGGTCCCTTATAGGCCCAAATTTTCAGGTCTCTGAATAACTAAATAGTTTTTTTAATGTAAAGAAGGTAAAGAAATGGATGCAGACTTCAAAATTTTGGAATGTCAACGTTTTTAAAGATTTTTTTTTTTTGGTAGGACTTAAATTATAGGCGCAATTTATTGGGGGGAAAAAACCCTAGTGTCCTTTTTTCTTTCATGTTTTAGTGTTCTTCGAAGGTAGGATACTATGGTTTAGTGGCAGTAAGTAGTGATTCTGTAGATAACAGAATGAAAATTTTAATGTGTATAAACAAAGTGAATGCTGCACCTATAAATATTAATACTGAATATTCAGTAGGTTGAGGTAACTAATGAGGTTCTGCTTTTATTTTCATATGCTTCATCACCAGCTTTTATTTTCATATGCTTCATTACCAGCTGAATTCCAGTATTCCAAGGAATCAAGAGCTAAAAAAAATTTTTTACCGTTCTTTTATTTCTCTGTACATAATTGTTAATGCTTACTGTGGACTTTATACACTTGATCCTTACAACTTTAGTAAAGTGGATACTAGTAGCAATCTCTGTTTCAGCTGAGGAAACTTCAATCTGGTGATGCTGAGTGCTTGCCCAAGGCCAGTTAAACAGTAGTAGATCAGGGATTTCCAGATACCCCCAGAGCATGAACTCTAAATTACCATATTCTACTTCTGCAAGATTTTGACTAGGGGACATTAAGAGTAAGACCTTAAATTTCAGTTCCCTCTAAGTTAGGCTTAGGGAGTATTTTGTGCTAGAAGATTAAATAATTCCCTGAGAGGGACGACAAAAAGTTGAAGATAGTGCTTGCCTTCAGTATTCTCTGCATGCTTGTTGAGTGATTAAGGCATTTGTAAAAACATAAATAACCCAGGGCAGTATGTAGTGTTCAGGCTTAAGTGGCAGAGAAGATGAAAGCAAGGAGATTCATTCATGTTCAAGGAGTGATCTGAGCTAGGTCTTGAAGTTCTAGGTAGGTGTGAAAGCACACAATACAAACAGCACTCTTGGGGTGGGGATAGGAACGGGTAGGGACCTTGTCTTACTGAACTGGATCCTCCACTTTATTTAGTGCCTTGGCCATGTGAGTTTTCAATAGGTAACTTGTTTTAGTTGAATTTGATTTTAATTCCAGAGTAAAAAAAGCATGTAAGGATTGGGGAAGTTTAAGAAGTCATTGTAAAATCTACCAATCTATTATTTTTAAATACCATTTGATACAATCTTAAAATAATTCACTGCATTGTAGAATTTCCTAGCTTGATTATGGTTTATGTCACCAAATATATTTATGTGTTTTGCCTATTGGAAGGCATATGCCCTTGGAAACTGTTTAAAATGCTAATAAAAATCTCGGGCCTGTTACAGAATCATCAGTTTTCAGAGTTGGAAGGGAGCTTAGAGATCCCATAACATAGCTGAAAGTACTGTGTGGGCATTTACAATAATGTAACAGGAAAGACTACATTATCTGGACTGCTTGTGCTTGAAGAAAAGTAAGTTTAATCTGAAGAAATAGATTTGCAGAGATTAAGAAGGTGATTTCTGAGCATTTTCTAAGTTCTTTGTACATTGATGGCATTAAGTTACACGATTTCACTTGTGATTTGGTGGGGAGGGATACAGGTATAGTACTGCTAACGCAATGATTAGGGCTCACTACTGAAAAAGAGGAGAAAGGGACCTCATTGAGGAAACTGAAGAAGAAAGATGACTAATAATTAGTTTTATTTACGAGAACGATATTAAGACTATCCCAAGTTAATTCATAACTCTAACAGAATAAATGAGAAAAAATGAGAACAGCAGTGTGGTGTGTACAAGATATATGAAAGATAATTGGTTCACTGGGTGATGCAGTTGGCCCATAGCATTTAGATTTGTTGGAAACAAGGGTAAAATTGTGTTTATATATTAAGGGAAGGGTTTTGGAAACCACTCATTGTGCAGTACAAAGGATCTATTTCTACCATTATTTTTTTTTTAACATCTTGATTGGAGTATGATTGCTCTACAATGGTGTGTTAGTTTCTGCTTTACAACAAAATGAATCAGTTATATATATACATAAGTTCCCATATCTCTTCCCTCTTGCGTCTCCCTCCCTCCCACCCTCCCTATCCCACCCCTCCAGGTGGTCACAAAGCACGCAGCTGATCTCCCTGTGCTATGCGGCTGCTTCCCACTAGCTATCTACCTTACGTTTGGTAGTGTATATATGTCCATGCCTCTCCCTCGCTTTGTCACAGCTTACCCTTCGCCCTCCCCATATCCTCAAGTCCATTCTTTAGTAAGTCTGTGTCTTTATTCCTGTCCTACCCCTAGGTTCTTCATGACATTTTTTTTTCTTAAATTCCATATATATGTGTTAGCATACGGTATTTGTGTGTCTCTCTCTTTCTGACTTACTTCGCTCTGTATGACAGACTCTAGGTCTATCCACCTCATTACAAATAGTTCAATTTCGTTTCTTTTTATGGCTGAGTAATATTCCATTGTATATATGTGCCACATCTTCTTTATCCGTTCATCTGATGATGGACACTTAGGTTGTTTCCATCTCCGGGCTATTGTAAATAGAGCTGCAATGAACATTTTGGTACATGACTCTTTTTGAATTATGGTTTTCTCAGGGTATATGCCCAGGAGTGGGATTGCTGGGTCATATGGGAGTTCTATTTGTAGTTTTTTAAGGAACCTCCATACTGTTCTCCACAGTGACTATCAATTTACATTCCCACCAACAGTGCAAGAGGGTTCCCTTTTCTCCACACCCTCTCCAGCATTTATTGTTTCTAGATTTTTTGATGATGGCCATTCTGACTGGTGTGAGATGATATCTCATTGTAGTTTTGATTTGCATTTCTCTAATGATTAGTGATGTTGAACATTCTTTCATGTGTTTGTTGGCAGTCTGTATATCTTCTTTGGAGAAATGTCTATTTAGGTCTGCCCATTTTTGGATTGGGTTGTTTGTTTTTTTGTTATTAAGCTGCATGAGCTGCTTATAAATTTTGGAGATTAATCCTTTGTCAGTTGCTTCATTTGCAAATATTTTCTCCCATTCTGAGGGTTGTCTTTTGGTCTTGTTTATGGTTTCCTTTGCTGTGCAAAAGCTTTGAAGTTTCATTAGGTCCCATTTGTTTATTTTTATTTCCATTTCTCTAGGAGATGGGTCAAAAAGGATCTTGCTGTGATTTATGTCATAGAGTGTCCTGCCTATATTTTCCTATAAGAGTTTGATAGTTTCTGGCCTTACATTTAGGTCTTTACTCCATTTTGAGCTTATTTTTGTGTATGGTGTTAGGGAGTGATCAAATCTCATACTTTTATGTGTACCTGTCCAGTTTTCCCAGCACCATTTATTGCAGAGGCTGTCCTTTCTCCACTGTACATTCCTGCCTCCTTTATCAAAGATAAGGTGACCATATGTGCGTGGGTTTATCTCTGGGCTTTCTATCCTGTTCCATTGATCTGTATTTCTGTTTTTGTGCCAGAACCATACTGTCTTGGTTACTGTAGCTTTGTAGTATAGTCTGAAATCAGAGAGCCTGATTCCTCCAGCTCCGTTTTTCATTCTCAAGATTGCTTTGGCTATTTGGGGTCTTTTGTGTTTCCATACAAATTGTGAAATTTTTTGTCCTAGTTCTGTGAAAAATGCCACTGGTAGTTTGATAGGGATTGCATTGAATCTGTAGATTGCTTTGGGTAGTAGAGTCATTTTCACAATGTTGATTCTTCCAATCCAAGAACATGGTATATCTCTCCATCTATTTGTATCATCTTTAATTTCTTTCATCAGTGTCTTATAATTTTCTGCATACAGGTCTTTTGTCTGCTTAGGTAGGTTTATTCCTAGATATTTTATTCTTTTTGTTGCAGTGGTAAATGGGAGTGTTTTCTTGATTTCACTTTCAGATTTTTCATCCTTAGTGTATAGGAATGCCAGAGATTTCTGTGTATTAATTTTGTATCCTGCTACTTTGCCAAATTCATTGATTAGTTCTAGTAGTTTTCTGGTAGCATCTTTAGGATTCTCTATGTATAGTGTCATGTCATCTGCAAACAGTGACACCTTTACTTCTTTTCTGATTTGGATTCCTTTTATTTCCTTTTCTTCTTTGATTGCTGTGGCTAAAACTTCCAAGACTATGTTGAATAAGAGTGGTGAGAGTGGGCAATCTTGTCTTGTTCCTGATCTTAGTGGAAATGGTTTCAGTTTTTCACCACTGAGGATGATGTTGGCTGTGGGTTTGTCATATATGGCCTTTATTATGTTGAGGAAAGTTCCCTCTATGCCTACTTTCTGTAGGGTTTTTAATCATAAATCGGTGTTGAATTTTGTCGAAAGCTTTCTCTGCATCTATTGAGATGATCATATGGTTTTTCTCCTTCAGTTTGTTAATATGGTGTATCACGTTGATTGATTTGCATATATTGAAGAATCCTTGCATTCCTGGAATAAACCCCATTTGATCATGGTGTATGATCCGTTTAATGTGATGTTGGATTCTGTTTGCTAGTATTTTGTTGAGGATTTTTGCATCTGTGTTCATCAGTGATATTGGCCTGTAGTTTTCTTTGTTTGTGACATCCTTGTCTGGTTTTGGTATCAGGGTGATGGTGGCCTCGTAGAATGAGCTTGGGAGTGTTCCTCCCTCTGCTATATTTTGGAGGAGTTTGAGAAGGATAGGTGTTAGCTCTTCTCTAAATGTTTGAAAGAATTCCCCTGTGAAGCCGTCTGGTCCTGGGCTTTTGTTTGTTGGAACATTTTTAATCACAGTTTCAATTTCAGTGCTTGTGATTGGTCTGTTCATATTTTCTATTTCTTCCTGGTTCAGTCTTGGCAGGTTGTGCATATCTAAGAATTTGTCCATTTCTTCCAGGTTGTCCATTTTATTGGCACAGAGTTGCTTGTAGTAATCTCTCATGATCTTTTGTATTTCTGCAGTGTCAGTTGTTACTTCTCCTTTTTCATTTCTAATTCTGTTGATTTGAGTCTTCTCCCTTATTTTCTTGATGAGTCTGGCTAATGGTTTATCAATTTTGTTTATCTTCTCAAAGAACCAGCTTTTAGTTTTATTGATCTTTGCTATCGTTTTCTTCATTTCTTTTTCATTTATTTCTGATCTGACTTTTATGATTTCTTTCCTTCTGCTAACTTTGGGGTTTTTTTGTTCTTCTTTCTCCAATTGCTTTAGGTGCAAGGTTAGGTTGTTTATTCGAGATGTTTCCTGTTTCTTAAGGTAGGATTGTATTGCTATAAACTTCCCTCTTACAACTGCTTTTGCTGCATCCCATAGATTTTGGGTCGTTGTGTCTCCATTGTCATTTGTTTCTAGGTATTTTCTTATTTGCTTTTTGATTTCTTCAGTGATCACTTCGTTATTAAGTAGTGTATTGTTTAGCCTCCATGTGTTTGTATTTTTTACAGATCTTTTCTTGTAATTGATATCTAGTCTCATGGCGTTGTGGTCGGAAAAGATACTTGATACAATTTCAGTTTTCTTAAATATACCAAGGCTTGATTTGTGACCCAAGATATTATCTCTCCTGGAGAATGTTCCATGAGCACTAGAGAAAAATGTGTATTCTGTTGTTTTTGGATGGAATGTCCTATAAATATCAATTAAGTTCATCTTGTTCAATGTATTATTTAAAGCTTGTGTTTCCTTATTTATTTTCATTTTGGATGATCTGTCTATTGGTGAAAGTGGGGTGTTAAAGTCCCCTACTATGAATGTGTTACTGTCCATTTCCCCTTTTATGGCTGTTAGTATTTGCCTTATGTATTGAGGTGCTCCTATGTTGGGTGCATAAATATTTATAATTGTTATATCTTCTTCCTGGATCGATCCCTTGATCATTATGTAGTGTCCTTCTTTGTCTCTTCTAATAGTCTTTATTTTAAATTCTATTTTGTCTGATATGAGAATTGCTACTCCAGCTTTCTTTTGGTTTCCATTTGCATGAAATATCTTTTTCCATCCCCTTACTTTCAGTCTGTATGTGTCTCTAGGTCTGAAGTGGGTCTCTTGTAGACAGCAAATATATGGGTCTTGTTTTTGTATCCATTCAGCCAATCTGTGTCTTTTGGTGGGAGCATGTAGTCCATTTACATTTAAGGTAATTATTGATATGTATGTTCCTATTCCCATTTTCTTAATTGTTTTGGGCTCGTTATTGTAGGTCTTTTCCTTCTCTTGTGTTTCTTGTCTAGAGAAGTTCCTTTAGCAGTTGTTGTAGAGCTGGTTTGGTGGTGCTGAACTCTCTCAGCTTTTGCTTGTCTGTAAAGGTTTTAATTTCTCCATCAAATCTGAATGAGATCCTTGCTGTGTAGAATAATTTTAGTTGCAGGTTTTTCTCCTTCATCGCTTTAAATATGTCCTGCCAGTCCCTTCTGGCTTGCAGAGTTTCTGCTGAAAGATCAGCTGTTAACCTTATGGGGATTCCCTTGTGTGTATTTTTCCCTTGCTGCTTTTAATATGTTTTCTTTGTATTTAATTTTTGACAGTTTGATTAATATGTGTCTTGGCTTATTTCTCCTTGGATTTATCCTGTATGGGACTTTCTGTGCTTCCTGGACTTGATTAACTATTTCCTTTCCCATATTAGGGAAGTTTTCAACTATAATCTCTTCAAATATTTTCTCAGTCCCTTTCTTTTTCTCTTCTTCTTCTGGAACCCCTATAATTCGAATGATGGTGCGTTTAATGTTGTCCCAGAGGTCTCTGAGACTGTCCTCAGTTCTTTTCATTCTTTTTTCTTTATTCTGCTCTGCAGTAGTTATTTCCACTATTTTATCTTCCAGGTCACTTATCCATTCTTCTGCTTCAGTTATTCTGCTATTGATCCCATCTAGAGTATTTTTCATTTCATTTATTGTGTTGTTCATCGTTGTTTGTTTCATCTTTAGTTCTTCTAGGTCCTTGTTAAATGTTTTTTTGCATTTTGTCTATTCTATTTCCAAGATTTTGGATCATCTTTACTATCATTATTCTGAATTATTTTTCAGGTAGACTGCCTATTTCCTCTTCATTTGTTAGGTCTGGCGGGTTTTTATCTTGCTCCTTCTTCTGCTGTGTGTTTTTCTGTGTTCTCATTTTGCTTATCTTACTGTGTTTGGGGTCTCCTTTTTGCAGGCTGCAGGTTTGTAGTTCCCGTTGTTTTTGGTGTCTGTCCCCAGTGGCTAAGGTTGGTTCAGTGGGTTGTGTAGGCTTCCTGGTGCAGGAGTCTAGTGCCTGTGTTCTGGTGGATGAAGCTGGATCTTGTCCTTCTGGTGGGCAGGTCCACCTCTGGTGGTGTGTTTTGGGGTGTCTGTGGACTTATTATGATTTTAGCCAGCCTCTCTGCTAATGGGTGGGGTTGTGTTCCTGTCTTGCTAGTTGTTTGGCATAGGATGTCCAGCACTGTAGCTTGCTGGTCGTTGAGTGAAGCTGCGTGCTGGTTTTGAGATGGAGATCTCTGGGCGATTTTCGCCGTTTGATATTATGTGCAGCTGGGAGGTCTCTTGTGGACCAGTGTCCTGAAGTTGGCTCTCCCACCTCAGAGGCACAGCATTGACTCCTGACTGCAGCACCAAGAGCCTTTCATCCACACGGCTCAGAATAAAAGGGAGAAAAAGTAGAAAGAAAGAATTAGAAGAAAGAAAGAAAGAAAGGAAGGAGGGAGGGAGGGAGGGAGGAGGGAAGGAAGGAAAAAAGAAAGAAGGAAGATAAAGTAATATAAAATAAAGTAAGATAAAATATGAAGTTATTAAAATGAAAAATAATTCTTAAGAGAAAAAACAAAACAAAAAAGGACGGATAGAGCCCTAGGACAAATGGTGGAAGCAAAGCTATACAGACAAAATCTCACATAGAAGCATACACATACACACTCACAAAAAAAAGAAAAGGGGAAAAAATCATAAATCTTGCTCTCAAAGTCCACCTCCTTAATTTGGTATGATTCGTTGTCTATTCATGTATTCCACAGATGCAGGGTACATCAAATTGATTGTGGACCTTTAATCCGCTGCTTCTGAGGCTGCTAGGAGAGATTTCCCTTTCTCTTCTTTGTTCTCACAGCTCCCAGGGGCTCAGCTTTGGATTTGGCCCCGCCTCTGCGTGTAGGTCGCCGGAGGGCCTCTGTTTTTCCGCTCAGACAGGATGGGGTTAAAGGAGCAGCTGATTCCAGGGCTCTGGCTCACTCAGGCGGGGGGGCGGGGGGCATGGAGTGTGGGGCGAGCCTGCGGCAGCAGAGGCCAGCGTGACGTTGCACCAGCCTGAGGCGTGCCGTGCGTTCTCCCAGGGGAGTGTCCCTGAATCCCGGGACCCTGCACAGGCGGGCTGCACAGGCTCCCTGGAAGGGGGTGTGGATAGTGACCTGTGCTCGCACACAGGCTTTTTGGTGGCGGCAGCAGCAGCCTTAGCGTCTCATGCCCGTCTCTGGGGTCCATGCTTTTAGCCGCGACTCGCGCCGTCTCTGGAGCTCCTTTAAGCAGCGCTCTTAATCCCCTCTCCTCGTGCACCAGGAAACAAAGAGGTAAGAAAAAGTCTCTTGCCTCTTTGGCAGGTACAGACTTTTCCCCGGACTCCCTCCCGGCCAGCCGTGGCGCACTAACCCCCTGCAGGATGTGTTCACGCCGCCAACCCCAGCCGTCTCCTGCGCTCCGACCGAAGCCCGAGTCTTAGCTCGCAGCCCCGCCCGCCCCGGCGGGGGAGCAGACAAGCCTCTCGGGCTGGTGAGTGCCGGTCGGCACCGATCCTCTGTGCGGGAATCTCTCCGCTTTGTCCCCCGCACCCCTGTTGCTGTGCTCTCCTCCGCGGCTCCGAAGCTTTCCCACTGTGCCACCCGCAGTCCCTGCCCGTGAAGGGGCTTCCTAGTGTGTGGAAACCTTTCCTCCTTCACAGCTCCCTCCCACTGGTGCAGGTCCCGTCCCTATCCTTTTGTCTCTGTTTATTCTTTTTTCTTTTGCTCTACCCAGGTATGTGGGGGGTTTCTTGCCTTTTGGGAAGTCTGAGGTCTTCTGCCAGTGTTCAGTAGGTGTTCTGTAGGAGTTGTTCCATGTGTAGATGTATTTCTGGTGTATCTGTGGGGAGGAAGGTGATCTCCGCGACTTACTCTTCCGCCATCTTCGCTCATTTTACCATTATTTTTGCTTCTCTAATTGGATTTACTAAAGATGAATAAGTTCTGTCCTCAGTGAACTTTCAGTCGCCAAGTGTGTGTGTTGCAGTCTGACTGTCTTGCTCATAAGTTTTTGCAGAGCCTGGCACAGTTTCTAATGATGGTACCCCCCAAATACTTGAATAAATCAATGAGATGGCACTGCCTGTAGGTTAATCCACCTGGGACTCCCATAAAAGTCTGAAAGTTAACATCTTAACTTCCTCCTCTCCCACCTTAAACCTTTTTTATTCTTATTTTGTTGTGTTATATTACCATCCACCAAATGTCCCAGTTGGAAAGCTTGATGTCACCCTTTCCGCTTTACCTTAGTTCCCTGGTGAGTATTTCTCAAATTAGTCTCTCTCAGGCCTCTTTTTAATCCAATCTTTTGGTAATTCTTCCATTAGAATTTTCTTTGTAAATATCACAGCTGATCGTTGCGTTTTGCACTAATTCCCATAGACTACGAGATAAACTCTAAACTTAGAGGTTGCCCTCCTAGGCTTACTGAAATTACTCTCCCTCAAATCCCTCACAATCTCCAGGTAACTAATTTAGTGGGTGTTTTCTTTGCTCTTCTATTTGATATGTAATGTAAGCACTGTTTACCACTTTTTTCTTCTTGATATTCTCTTATATGTATAGATGTCCCTCACAGGTTTGGTTTCTTACCATGTAGTGAGGGAGAACACATACTATGGGATATCTCAGTAAGAGGGTGTTAGGACCTATTTGGGTAATTTTTGGAAGGAAGCAGAGGTTTGCTTTAGATTGGATGTTGTCAGAAAGGGGCAATTCTTTTTATTTTTTTTTTTATTATTACTTTTTATACAGCAGATTCTTATTAGTCATCAGTTTTATACACATCAGTGTATACATGTCAATCCCAATCGCCCAGTTCAGTACACCACCATCCCCACCCCGCCAGGGTTTCCCCCCCTTGGTGTCCATATGTTTGTGCTCTACATCTGTGTCTCAACTTCTGCCCTGCAAACCGGTTCATCTGTACCATTTTTCTAGGTTCCAGGTACATGCGTTAATATATGATATTTGTTTTTCTCTTTCTGACTTACTTCACTCTGTATGACAGTCTATAGGTCCATCCATTTCACAACAAATGACTCAATTTCGTTCCTTTTTATGGCTGAGTAATATTCCATTGTATATATGTACCACATCTTTTTTATCCATTCATCTGTCGATGGGCATTTAGGTTGCTTCCATGACCTGGCTATTGTAAATAGCGCTGCAGTGAACATTGGGGTGCGAGTGTCTTTTTGAATTATGGTTTTCTCTGGGTATATGCCCACTAGTGAGATTGCTGGATCATATGGTAATTCTATTTTTAGTTTTTTAAAGAACCTCCATACTGTTCTCCATAGTGGCTGTATCAATTTACATTCCCACCAACAGTGCAAGAGGGTTCCCTTTTCTCCACACCCTCTCCAGCATTTATTGTTTATAGATTTTGAAATGATGGCCATTCTTACTGGTGTGAGGTGATACCTCATTGTAGTTTTGATTTGCATTTCTCTAATAATTAGTGATGTTGAGCAGCTAGCTTTCCATGTGCTTCTTGGCCATCTGTATGTCTTCTTTGGAGAAATGTCTATTTAGGTCTTCTGCCCATTTTTGGATTGGGTTGTTTGTTCCTTTAATATTGAGCTGCATGAGCTGCTTATAAATTTTGGAGATTAATCCTTTGTCAGTTGCTTCATTTGCAAATATTTTCTCCCATTCTAAGGGTTGTCTTTTTGTCTTGTTTATGGTTTTCTTTGCTGTGCAAAAGCTTTGAAGTTTCATTTAGGTCCCATTTGTTTATTTTTGTTTTCATTTCCATTACTCTAGGAGGTGGATCAAAAAAGATCTTGCTGTGATTTATGTCAGAGTGTTCTTCCTATGTTTTCCTCTAAGGGTTTTATAGTGTTTGGTCTTACATTGAGGTCTGGAATCCATTTTGAGTTTATTTTGTGTATGGTGTTAGGGAGTGTTCTAATTTCATTCATTTACATGTAGCTGTCCAGTTTTCCCAGCACTACTTATTGAAGAGGCTGTCTTTTCTCCATTGTATATCCTTGCCTCCTTTGTCATACATTAGTTGACCATAGGTGTGTGGGTTTATATCTGGGCTTTCTATCTCGTTCCACTGATCTATGTTTCTCTTTTTGTGCCAGTATCATATTGTCTTGATTACTGTAGCTTTGTAATATAGTCTGAAGTCAGGGAGTCTGATTCCTCCAGGTCCGTTTTATTCCCTCAAGACTGCTTTGGCTATTTGGGGTCTTTTGTGTTTCCATACAAATTGTGAAATTTTTTGTTCTAGTTCTGTGAAAAATGCCAGTGGTAGTTTGATAGGGATTGCATTGAATCTGTAGATTGCTTTGGGTAGTAGAATCATTTTCACAATGTTGATTCTTCCAATCCAAGAACATGGTATATCTCTCCATCTATTTGTATCATCTTTAATTTCTTTCATCGCTGTCTTATAGTTTTCTGCATACAGGTCTTTTGTCTCCTAGGTACGTTTATTCCTAGGTATTTTATTCTTTTTGTTGCAATGGTAAATGGGAGTGTTTGCTTAATTTCTCTTTCAGATTTTTCATCCTTAGTGTATAGGAATGCCAGAGATTTCTGTGCATTAATTTTGTATCCTGCAACTTTACCAAATTCATTGATTAGCTGTAGTAGTTTTCTGGTGGCAGTTTTAGGATTCTCTATTTATAGTATCATGTCATCTGCAAACAGTGACAGTTTTACTTTTTCTTTTCCAATTTGTATTCCTTTTATTTCTTTTTCTTCTTTGATTGCCGTGGCTAGGACTTCCAAGACTATGTTGAATAATGGTGGTGAGAGTGGACATCCTTGTCTTGTTCCTGATCTTAGAGGAAATGCTTTCAGTTTTTCTCCATTGAGAATGTTTGCTGTGGGTTTGTTGTATATGGCTTTTGCTATGTTGAGGTAGGTTCCCTCTATGCCCACTTTCTGGAGAGTTTTTATCATAAATGGGTGTTGAATTTTGTTAAAAGCTTTTTCTGCATCTTTTGAGATGATCATATGGTTTTTATTCTTCAAAATGTTAATATGGTGTATCACATTGATTGATTTGTGTATATTGAAGAATCCTTGCATCCCTGGTATAAATCCCACTTGATCATGGTGTATGATCCTTTTAATGTGTTGTTGGATTCTGTTTGCTAGTATTTTGTTGAGGATTTTGGCTTTTTTGTTTTGTTTTGTTTTTTGCAATGCGCGGGCCTCTCACTGTCGTGGCCTCTCCTGTTGCGGAGCACAGCCTCCGGATGCGCAGGCTCAGCGGCCATGGCTCACGGGCTCAGCCACTCTGCGGCATGTGGGATCTTCCCAGACCGGGGCACAACCCGTGTCCCTTGTATCGGCAAGCGGACTCTCAACCACTGCGCCACTAGAGAAGCCCTTGTTGAGGATTTTTGCATCTATATTCATCAGTGATATTGGTCTGTAATTTTCTTTTTTTGTGGTATCTTTGTCTGGTTTTGGTGTTAGGGTGATGGTGGCCTCATAGAATGAGTTTGGGAGTATTCCTTCCTCTGCAATTTTTTGGAGGAGTTTGAGAAGGATAGGTGTTAGCTCTTCTCTAAATGTTTGATAGAATTCCCCTGTGAAGCCATCTGGTCCTGGACTTTTGTTTGTTGGAAGACTTTTAATCACAGTTTCAATTTCATTACCTGTGATTGGTCTGTTCATATTCTCTATTTCTTCCTGGTTCAGTCTTGGAATGTTATACCTTTCTAAGAATTTGTCCATTTCTTCCAGGTTGTCCATTTTATTGGCATGGAGCTGCTTGTAGTAGTCTCTTAGGATGCTTTGTATTTCTGCGGTGTCTGTTGTAACTTCTCCTTTTTCATTTCTAATTTTATTGATTTGAGTCTTCTCCCTTATTTTCTTGATGAGTCTAGCTAATGGTTTATCAATTTTGTTTATATTCTCAAAGAACCAGCTTTTAGTTTTTTTGATCTTTGCTATTGTTTTCTTTGTATTTCATTTATTTCTGCTCTGATCTTTGATTTCTTTCCTTCTGCTAACTTTTGGTTTTGTTTGTTCTTCTTTCTCTAGTTCCTTTAGGTGTAAGGTTAGATTTTTTATTTGAGATATTTCTTGTTTCTTGAGGTAGGCTTGTATAGCTATAAACTTCCCTCTTAGAACTCCTTTTGCTGCATCCCAGTTGGATCGTCGTGTTTTCATCGTCATTTGTCTCTAGGTATTTTTTGACTTCCTCTTTGATTTCTTCAGTGATCTCTTGGTTATTTAGTAATGTATTGTTTAGCCTCCATGTGTTTGTGTTTTTAATGTTTTTTTCCCTGTAGTTCATTTCTAATCTCATAGTGTTGTGGTCAGAAAAGATGCTTGATATGATTTCAATATTCTTAAATTTACTGAGGCTTGTTTTGTGACCCAAGATGTGATCTATCCTGGAGAATGTTCCGTGTGCACTTGAGAAGAAAGTGTAATCTGCTGTTTTTGGATGGAATGACCTATAAATATCAATTAAATCCATCTTGTTCAACGTGTTATTTAAAGCTTGTATTTGCTTATTTATTTTCATTTTGGATGATCTGTCCATTGGTGTAAGTGAGGTGTTAAAGTCTCCCACTATTATTGTGTTACTGTCAATTTCCTCTTTTATAGCTGTTAGCAGTTGCCTTATGTATTGAGGTGCTCCTGTGTTGGGTGCATATATATTTATAATTGTTATGTCTTCTTCTTGGATTGATCCCTTGATCATTATGTAGTGTCCTTCTTTGTCTCTTGTAACATTCTTTATTTTAAAGTCTATTTTTTCTGATGTGAGTATAGCTACTCCAGCTTTCTTTTGATTTCCATTTGCATGGAATGTCTTTTTCCATCCCCTCACTTTCAGTCTGTGTGTGTCCCTAGGTCTGAAGTGGGTCTCTTTTAGACAGCATATATATGGATCTTGTTTTTGTATCCATTCAGCAAGCCTGTGTATTTTGGTTGGAGCATTTAATCCATTCACATTTAAGGTAATTATCAATATGTATGTTCCTATGACCATTTTCCTAATTGTTTTGGGTTTGTTTTTGTAGGTCCTTTTCTTCTCTTGTATTTCCCACTTAGAGACGTTCCTTTAGTATTTGTTGTAGAGCTGGTTTGGTGGTGCTGAATTCTCTTAGCTTTTGCGTGTCTGTAAAGCTTTTGATTTCTTCATCAAATGTGAGTGAAATCCTTGCTTCGTAGAGTAATCTTGGTTGTAGGTTCTTCCCTTTCATCACTTTAAGTATATCATGCCACTCCCTCTGGCTTGTAGAGTTTCTGCTGACAAATCAGCTGTTAACCTTATGGGAGTTCCCTTGTATGTTGTTTGTCGTTTTCCCCTTGCTGCTTTAAGTAATTTTTCTTTGTCTTTAATTTTTGCCAGTTTGATTACTATGTGTCTCTGCGTGTTTCTCCTGTATGGGACTCACTGTGCTTCCTGGAGTTGGGTGGCTATTTCCTTTCCCATGTTAGGGAAGTTTTCGACTGTAATCTCTTTAAATATTTTTTCAGGTCCTTTCTCTCTCTTTTCTCCTTCTGGGACCCCTATAATGTGAATGTTGTTGCATTTAATGTTGTCCCAGAGGTCTCTTAGGCTGTCTTCATTTCTTTTCATTCTTTTTTCTTTATTTTGTTCTGCAGCAGTGAATTCCACCATTCTGTCTTCCAGGTCACTTATCCGTTCTTCTGCCTCAGTTATTCTGCTATTGATTCCTTCTAGTGTAGTTTTCACTTCAGTTATTGTGTTGTTCATCTCTGTTTGTTCGTTTAATTCTTCTAGGTCTTTGTTAAATATTTCTTACATCTTCTCGATCTTTGCCTCCATTGTTTTTCCAAAGTCCTGGATCATCTTCACTATCATTCTGAATTCTCTTTCTTTCTATCTCCACTTCATTTAGTTGTTTTTCTGGGGTTTTTATCTTGTTCCTTCATCTGGTACATAGCCCTCTGCCTTTTCATCTTGTCTATCTTTTTGTGAATGTCAGAAAGGGGTAATTCTGTCATTTGACATCTTAATAAATGTTATAAGGAGGGCATAGTAAAGCAGAGGGAAAGCTATAATTGGTAAAGAAGTAGCAGTCACTCATTTAGTTAGGAGGATGTTTGGTATTTTATGTTGCTAAGTGAACTTACCTGAAATGGATGTTCTGTGTGTTTATGCCCAGGAAAAACATATGCTTTCCCTGAAAGCATCAGATCTGTTTGGGTTATTCATTTGGATGTTATCATTGAAGTTTAGGTATGAGCCTTAGAACAGTTCCTGGACTGTAGGGGCTGCTGGGTCACCCCCGCCCCCCGCCCCCGGCAGTCCTTACTTTTGGCCAAGGGCAGACAAAGTTGGTCTGAAGGGCAGTAAGTCACGTTGTTGATGTCTTCAATTTGGTTGGGATTTTGCTGATTAGGATCAGAGGAGTGGCCATTCAGTATAGTCTGTAGTTGAACCAGGCTTGTTAAATCTCTCTTCCTGTGTTGTAAGATGAATGGTTGAACCGTCTAATGTGTGACAGTGGTTATTCAATAACACTAAGACTGGACAGAATGTATACTGACTATAACACCCAAGTCCTGTGGTTTCCCTTCTACTTCTTTGTCCTTTTCCTAACTTATCCTTTACCATCCCCATATCTAATCCATTTCAAAGACCTACAAACTTTAACCTTGTAAATCTCAAATAGGGTTTGTTCTCATTATATTATTCACAGTAGTTACTTATCTAACATGTACTTTTTCTGGAAGACACATCATGGCCTTCTTGTATTTAGGAACACTAGATAGCACTTCAACACCATGCTTGGGGGTCATTTTAAACAGCAAAATTACCAACAGAAAGCACAAACATGCAAAAAAAAAAAAAACAAAAAAAAACACGTGGCTCCAGATAGACTGAGAAGAGGATGCTTGTTTACAGTATGAGAGCTGAAATAGGCAGAGTGTCACCTGGTGCAGTGTCAGCTGGGAGTGTGTGCAGAATGTGTGCTTTGGGTGCTTCAAATATTTCCTGGTTCTTCGCATGTCTGCAAATGTCTTGAAAGCGCTGGAGAATTGATTTGGGGGTTACAACAAATTTTACTCTGCTAATAATGAGAACTGACTGTGTGTACATTTTTTCCGTCTCCATTTATTGTCATAACCCTAATTCTGGCTACCATCATTTCTCACTTAGACTGCTGCATAGCTCTCGTAACTGTTCTCTATCCAGTCTGCTAAATGAAGTTTGGTTCTCTCAAACTGTTTTCCACAGTGTAGATGGAGTAATACTTCTGAAATGTAAATCTGATCATTCCATTTACTCCCCATCTCTACCTCAGATGAGTAGCTTTCCATCACTTTTATTTTATCATTATTATTTTTTAATTTTAAAAAATTGTCTGGCCACGCTGTGCAGCGTGTGAGATCTTAGATCCCAGACCAGGGATCGAACCTGCTCCCTCTGCATTGGAAGCATGGAGTGTTAACCACTGGACTGCCAGGGAAGTTCCTCCCATCACTTTTATTTATTTATTTATTTTAAAACATCTTTATTGGAGTATAATTGCTTTACAGTGATGTGTTAGTTTCTGCTTTATAACAAAGTGAATCAGCTATACATATATCCCCATATCCCCTTCCTCTTGCGTCTCCCTCCCGCCCTTCCTATCCCACCCCTCTAGGTGGTCACAAAGCACCAAGCTGATCTCCCTGTGCTATGTGGCTGCTTCCCACTAGCTGTTTTGCATTTGGTAGTGTATATATGTCAATGCTACTCTCTCACTTCGTCCCAGCTTACCCTTCCCCCTCCCTGTGTCCTCAAGTCCATTCTCTGCGGCTGCGTCTTTATTCTTGTCCTGTCCCTAGGTTCTTCAGAACCATCCTCCCATCACTTTTAGAATAAAGACTAGAATCCTAGTAAGATCTTCAAATCTCTTTAATCTTTTGGCCCCTGCCTACTTGGCCATAACCTCCCCACCCCCCACACACAGTTTCCTTCTCATGCTTAGGATCTCAGTCTTCCCTGATACACAACTTTCATTCCAGTCTAGGTCATGTTACTTTGTTATCCCATTATCTTTTCTTTATGCCATATTCCTTTCCTTCATAGCATTTATCTCAGTTCATAACTACATATGTAAGTACTCATGTATGTAGTTTTAAAAAATCAGTATGCCTCTATTCAGCTGTTATGTAAGTTCCAAGATAGCAGGAAACAACTGTGTTTGCTTTTGCCAGCCCTTGTATCCATAGTACCTAGCACAGTAACTGACAAATAAAATGTTCTCAGTACATAGTGAATGAGTATATACAACCTTTCCCATCTTGACCTCAGCCTACATTTCCATCTTCCTGTTAGGTTTCTATTTCCCTGTGCCTCAGACACACTGAATTGCTTCACTCTGAGGTATTATGCCCCTCACCACCACCACCACCATGCACACAAATACATTTAAAATCCCGAACCAGCTTTCCTCATGCAAGCCCTGGTAATCCTTTGAGATCCAAACTAACTATCGGTTCTTTGGTGTGATCCTTGCCAAACACCCTTGAGTGTTTTAGAAAATTTGTGTGAGATTATTCCATTTACCTGTCTGCTGTGTTAGATGAATAAGTTAAGAGGGGACTGAGTATAAATTTATCATCTCAGCCCTTAGCCCCATACCTAAAGCAGTAAATGCCTAAGAGACGTTTTACAAATTGACTTTTGAATCTTCCATAGACAGCTTTCAAACTGGTCAAACAATTTCCTTATAAAATTTATAGTGCAAACCTTTTAACACATGAACAGAAGGAACTTTCTGGTTTCAGGGTCACAATTAAAAAGTAGTTCTTCTTATAACCTCATACTATCTCAATCCAGGTTTTCTGAGTTTAAAAAATATTATCTATTGCTAATTTTGCCGGTGCTCATTTCAACTTTCAAAAAATGTTTAACCGTTAATTATTGATTTTTGAAAATCAGTAGACTTGTTTATTAGAGTATAAGCTCTCTGAGGCTAGGAGTCAAGACTTACGTCTTATCTTTTCTTTGCTCATAGTCCAGCCTTTGTAGCATCATAACAGGCAGTGAATAAATAAATGGTAAATAAAGGAAGGAATCTGTGTACCAGTATAGTTTCTTCAGAACTATAAAGTAACTTTTTTTTGTATTGGGATTACATGCTTTTTTACTTAAATTGATGATCACTATGTTTTCTCTTCAACCAGATGATTAACATTTCAGGGGTTCTTAGAGGTCCTAACTGGTATGGTTGTTTAATGGATTTTATCTAAGTAAAATACTTAAGGTGCTTTTCATGCTTTGTGTGTAGAAGTGCCTGCATTAGTGTTCTATTCAGTTGTTCTTTTAACTTTCTAGAATATTGTGTGGTTTTAATTTCATTTTGTCATCATATAAAATGGGGAGGGGCTTCCAATTAGAAGAACGATGTTAATTTTTAAAAGGCCCATGCTTAATTTACCTTGTCTTATCCCAATTTGAACATATGCTTTTCTTTATAAGCAGTTTAATAAGACTTGATAAGAATTGTGCTTGCGCATAGTTTAAAACTTTGTCCTTTGGTAATGGTTCTTAAGGAAAGGGGGCTGTATGTCTGTTGGAATAACTTTTGGAATCACCTCTTCATCGTTTTGAAAATACATTTGATCCTGGTTGTGGGATTTGGGGTGGAGGTGAGAATTTGCATTTTGGAATTTTCCCAGTGATTTGTAATATGTAACTCCCAATCCAACAACACAACAGTATTACACAGGAAGGTATTCTTAATGTTAGTTAAAGACTTCCTAGATAAAATTCAAATCACATGCAACGAAAAAGTAAAGAGGAGCTTTTCTTCCCCTAAAAGCAGTGATGCAATTACAGCTGACCCCTGAACAATGGGTTTGATCTGCACGGGTTCACTTATATGGGAAATTTTTTCAATAAATATGTACTACATGTACTACACGATCTGTGGTCAGTTGAATCTGCAGATGCAGAAGTGCAGATGTGGACGGTGACTGTAAAGTTATACATGGATTTTTAGCGAGGTGGGGGGAGGGTGACCCCCTTGACCGCCACGTTGTTCAGTGGTCAACTTTATTAGAATGAAAGAGTATTCATTGAAGGTCCGGTCAGTAAATTTGAAATCAACACTAACCCGGGGAAAATAATTTTAGCCAATGATACCTTGTTTAGAAGACTAGATCAGGACTTAGATATGAATGATAGCATTGGATTTGAAAACTGTGATTTTTTTTTATTAGTGCTTAAAAAATTTTAATTACCAACAAATTTTAATTTTTTGACAGGTTTATGGCTACAAATGATTTGATGACAGAACTGCAGAAAGATTCCATCAAGTTGGATGATGATAGTGAAAGGAAGGTAGTGAAAATGATTTTGAAGTTACTGGAAGATAAAAATGGAGAGGTACAGAATTTAGCTGTCAAATGGTAAGTTGTTTTTTACTTGCTTCCTACCGCCTTCACTTTCCTTTAAAAAATTCAGTGTAATAACTGGTAGATTATCTTAGTCTTGTACTATGTCTTTCTGGAGTTTTTCTTTAGAATTTGTAGGTGATTTGGTTTAGTATTTGTACTTGGTACATGAGACACATTTCCTTATATGTAGTTTCTGTATTGGCTGGACATGTTATTTTAATGTTTATGAAATACATGTAGGAAACTCCAGAAAGAGTAATTCTCTTACTTGTTTGGCCAGGTTTTTTAGCTAGGTTAAAAGGCCTATCCATCTCTGTATTCCGGGGAGGAGGGGTGGTTTTAAGAACCAATGACAAGGAAGTAAAAAATAAGACTTGATAAAGGATAACAACAGTTAAAACCATAGTTTAATTGACACTGATGATACAGTAGTTACAAAGAATCTCCTAAAAATTGAGAATTCCAGTTACCTTTGTGTGTATGGTGCATTGACAGCATCTTGTTAGGTGTGATATTGACCACTGGACTCTTATTCTTAGTTAAAGGTACAGAATTTGAGTTCTTGGTAAATTGTATTAGTGCATCTATTTAATTTATGCATACCAAACATTAGAAACCCTTAAAAATTTATAAGTAAGTTATTAGTAAGTATAACTTCTGGTTTCATATAAAAATTAAATTATAGAATTTTATGTCATTTTGTATGGCATATAATATCTGGTATCAATTTAAATAAAGTATTGTCTCATTACCTTTGTTGGATTTTCTTATAAAGGTTTTACATTTATTTTAGGCTAAGCTTTTACATATCCTCTGTAAAAAGAGGCAAAAGTATGAGAAATCATTGGTCAGCATAGAATTTCTAGACATGTAGTACAACTTGCTTTAACTTGGAACATTAGCAAGTTTAAAATCAAATGGGTCTTCAAAAAATGGTAAATTGCAGAATAATGCGAATGAGTCTAGTTTTACTTAAATAATTTTTTTTCATCTTTTGTTTCTTTTGCCATGTGCTTATTAATAAACAAAATTGTTTGGTTCAAATTATGTGCTGAGCAATAAGCAGCCTTTAAAAATGATAATAAAATGTAGGCTTTGTCCCAGATTGAGAGGTGAGAGGTACACAGGTCTTTATTCACTTGAGTATGAAACTTGTTAGAAACCTGATCGTTTGAGCTTTTGATGATCTTTTATACTTAAAATTTAACAGGTTGGGGGGAAAATGATGTATATTCAGGAAAATAAGAAAGGAATTAAGATATTAACAAAAGTAATATATTAGGTGATAAAACCCAAGAACTGATTCTTGGAGGAGGGAAAATCCTAATAGATAGAAATTGGAAAATTTATCAAAGAACTCATCACCCAAAAGAAACTCATGCCCAGAAATCTTTCACACAACTCTTTGAAACCTCGAAGAGCAGATAATTCCAGTATAGATAGTTTTTGAACTATTTCAGAACATAAAGTATGAAAACTTTCCAGTCTTATTTTTAAACCAAATACTGATGATAAATTCTGACTAAATACAACACTAAAAAAGAAAACTACACACCAGTTTCATTTAAATGTTCAAAATAAAATCCAACAATACATTAAGTATAATATACTTTGACCAAGTGAGGTTCATTCATCCCAAGAGTATAAGGACAGTTTAATATTATGTGCTTTATTAATATTTTTATTCCATCATGTTAATAGATCAGAGGAAGAAAAGAATAATGTAAACAGTAAGAATTCAATGAAGGAACTGGATGTAAAATTAATGAACAGAAATAAGTAGCCTTCACATAAGCAAATAACCAGTTAGAAGATATGGAAACAAATGTCCATTTATTATAGTAACAGAAAGACAAAATGCCTAGCAATAAATGTGACAAGAAATGTTACAGTGGTGACCTTGGGTGGGGGTGTTGCATGGTTTAAGGTAAGGTTACAATTTTCTTTTTAAAAACTTTCTTTTATAGAAGAAAAACTTTACTCTTGACCAATAACAAAAACATACTCTCAGAAAAATGTACTTGGAACCAATGGAAAGACATCTCAGGTCCTTGGATAGGATAACTCAACAGGGTTGTCAGTTCTCTCCGGGTTATTTTAATGCTAACTTAATTCTAAAAATCAGTAAGTTTTTCCCACAAGCTAGACAAGTTGATTCTAAAGTATATTTTCGTGGAAGGGAGAAGAGGGACAGGGTATTTGCTCAAGATAGACAAAAAATTCCCTGAAAATTTCTGGAGTTGGAGGTGTGTTGGCTAGCCCTACTAGATACGAAAACATACTATTACGTTTATCTAAAATGAAAGCAGTGAGGTAGTGAGGCATTAATAGACCAGTAGTGTAAAACAGAATGGAAAATATTCGTTACATGATGCAGTTGGTGGCATCATGAGAAAAGCTGGACCTTTTTTCAAAACACTGGATAACCCTTTGAAAAAGATAAAATTGTGTCCTTACCTCACAACTTCCCTACTTAAGGTCAACATTGTTCACCTTTAATTGGTTTTATGTTGGATGTATTAGGCTATTGTGAATAAAGAGACAGTGAACATTCTTGTGTGAGTCCTTTTCAGGACATGTGTCTTTATTTCTTAGGAAGAATGAAATTGCTTTTGTCCATTTAGATTTTTAAGAAACTGTGGAATTGTTTGCCAAAGTATTTTTACCATTTTACGTGAAAGTACCAGTTGTTCCACATTATCATCAGCAGTTGGTTGTGTCACTCTTCTTTTTTTTTTTGGGCCGCGGCATGCGGGATCTTAGTTCCCCTACCAGGCGTGGAAGCCTGTAGTCTTAACCACTGGACCACCAAGAAAATCCCGGTTGTGTCACTCCTTAATTTTAGCTATTCCAGTTGGTGTATAGGTGTAGTTTTAATTTACATTACCCTGATGACTAATGATGTCTAATGTCATTTTGTCTATTGGCCATTTATTTATTTTTTTGTGGACTTTTCCCTGTTTTTAAAATTGAGGCTGTCTTTTTACTATTGAATTATAGGAGTTCATATATTCTGGATATAGGTCCTTTGGCACATATATGTCTTATAGTATTTTCTCCCAATTTGATGATCTTAAGTTTTTAATTTATTTTAAAATTTAGTTTGGTTTGATTTAATTTATAAATTAATTTCAACTTTCATGGTTATTGCTTTCTGTGCTGAAGAAATATTTTATGTTGCAAAGATTTTTCTCTTGTGTTTTCATCTAAAAGCTTTGTAGTTTCAGCTTTTATTTTTAGTCCTGTGATCTAGAATTAATTTTTGTGAAGTAGGAATTGAGCTGTTTTTTTTTTCTATATGGAAATACAGTTGTTGAAGTACCAATTTATTGAAAACATCTTCGTTTCGGTACTGAATTGCTTTGACATCTCTGTCAAAGTCAGTTGACTATAAAAGTGTAAGTCTATTTCTAGACTATTCTGTTCCACCGATCTATTTGTCTGTTCTAATGCCAGTACCATACAGTTTTATTAGCATAGCTCAGGCTTTTTCAGGCTTGGCACTGTTGAGTTTTGGGGCCAGATAATTCTTTGTTATGGCGAGGTATCTTGTGTATTGCGTGTGTTGTTGGATGTTTAGCAGTATCTGAGCCTTTACCCACTATTTTTGCCAGTAGCATTCCTTCATCCTCCAGTAGGAACAACCAAAAATGTCTCCAGACTTTGCCAAATGTCTGTGGAAGGGCAGAAGTCACCCCTGGTTGAGAAACACTGGTGTAGATCTATAGAAGTCTGAAGTAAGGTAGTGTAAGTTCTCTAGCTTCATTCTTTTCTCAAGAGTATTTTGATTTTTTAAGTTCTCTGTATTTCCATGTAAATTTTAGAATGTTAATTTCTGTTTTAAAAGTAAGCTTGCTCAAATTTTGATTGAGATTGTGTTGAAGCTATAGAAATATTTGGAGAGAATCAACAATTAACAATACTGAATCTCGTAACTGCAAACCGTACTATCTCTTAATTATTACAGTAATTTTTGTTGATTCCTGGGGATAGTCTGTCTAAACAATCGTCATCAGTGAATATCCCCCTCTTTCGATCCTGATTTTGGTAATTTGTGATTTCTCTTTTTTTCCCCCTCAATTCATTTAATCAGGGATTTACCAACTTTACTAATCTTATCAAAGAACTGACTTTAGGGTTTGTTATTTTCCCTATTGTCTGTTGCCTTATTTAACTGATTGCTTCTCTTTTATTATTCCTTTCTTTCCACTCATTTTTTTCCTTTCTAATTCTTAAACATTTAAAGGTATATATTCTCTAAGTAAATTGTGGTATTTTTATTATTCAGTTTGAAATATTTTTAATCTCCATTGTGATTAGAAGCAATTTTCAAATATTTGGAGACTATCTAGATCTTTATTTTTATTTTTAATGGTTTCTAATTTAATTGCATATGGTCAGAGAACCATACTCTTTAAGGTTTCAGGGAGGTTTATTTGTTTTGGTTTCTTTTGTCTCCTCCTTGAGATTGGTTTTATGGTTCAGCATATGATAGGTCTTGGTGGATGAGGATGTTCCCTGTCCACTTGAAAGCGTATTCTACAGTAGTTGGGTATGGTATATTATAAATGTTAGGTCAGGGTAGCTGATAGTGTTGTTCAGATTTATATCCTTTGTGATTGTTTTTTCTTTTCTTGATATTAAATACTGAGAAAGGAGTGTTAAAATTTCCAACTATAATTGTCAATTTATCTGTTTTTCTCTTTAATGCCAATTTTTGCTTCATGTATTTTAAAGTATGATTAGGGCATACGCATTTATAATTATGTCTTCCTAATGTTTGATGTTTTTATGAGTATAAAATGTTTCTTTGTAAATACATTTGAAATATATTTTTTCTTGGAATATATTTTTTCTTATGTTCATATAGCTGCTCCAGTTTTTTTTAAGATTAGTGTATCTTTCTCTATTTCAGTTTTTAATATGTTTTTATTTGTATTTGTTTATTTTTTGGCTGCATTGGGTCTTTGTTGCTGCTCGCGTGGGCTTTCTCTAGTTGAGGCGAGTGGGGGCTACTCTTCATTGTTGTGCACCGGCTTCTTATTGTGGTGGCTTCCCTTGTTGTGGAGCACCGGCTCTAGGTGTGCAGGCTTCAGTAGTTGTGGCACGCGGGCTCCGTAGCTGTGGCTCACGGGCTGTAGAGCGCAGGCTCGGTGGTTGTGGCGCACGGGTTTAGTTGCTCCGTGGCATGTGGGATCTTCCCGGACCAGGGATCGAACCCGTGTCCCCTGCATTGGCAGGAGGATTCTTAACCTTTGTGCCACCCACCAGGGAAGTCCTGTGTTTTAAAATTATGCGTCTTGTAGACAGCAGATGGTTAGGTCTTGCTTTTTTTTCTTCTATTCAGTTTCATAATTTCTTCCCTTTGATATGAGTGTTTTAGTCCATTGTTGTTTATTGTTAAGTATTGATATAGTTAGATTTAGGTGTGCCATTTTACTTTTTTTTTTTTTCCATTTGTTTCTTTCGTTGTGTGTTTTTTTGGGGGGAGTTTGTTTTTAATTGTTTTTTTTCATGCCTTCTTTTGGGTTAATCAAATATTTTATAGCAGCAGTTCTCAAAGTTTGATTTGGGGGTCCCTGGGACATCTGTGACCACGAAAGTTCAAAACTGTAATATGAATGATACTAAGGTGTTATTCACCCTTTGATGCTCATTTTCCCATAAGTGTACGGTATAATTTGCTCATTTTCCCATAAGTATACGGTATAATTTCCACAGGCTACATGACACATTATATCACAAAAAATTGAATGCAAAAGCAGATGTGAGAATCCAGTTATTTTAAGCCCAAACATTAATTTGCAAAAATGTGAAACAGCTGTTTTTCTCATTTTTTGTTTTTTGGAAAATATAGTTATTCCTTTAAAATGTTAAATTTATGTTAACATGTGCCTTTATTATTGTTACTTTTAATTTTTAATGTGGTAAGCATTGACAGATACATACAGCCCACATAAAGAAAAATTCTTTGGGGTCTTCATTGATTTTCAAACTGTTAAAAGGGTTCCTGAAACTAAAAGTTGGGAAGTGTCTTGTTTTATAATATTTAATTTTGATTTCGTCTGTTGACTTTTCAGATACATCATCTTTGTGTTATTTTAAAAATTGTCACTCTAGGCTATGGATTATAAATTGCATCTTAAATTTACCACAGTCTTAAAAGTTAATATTGTACCACTTGATATAAATTATATAAACCTTGAAATAACATTTTTCCATTTACCTTCCTCCTGGCTATCTGCTACTATTATTTTTTAAATTTGTGTGTGTGTGTCCATAATACAGTATTATTGATAGTTGTGAGAAAAAATATATAGTCTCTTAAATGTAGCCTTTTAGGTATACACACATTTACCATTTCTGGTGATCTTTATTCCTTTCTGTAAATCTGAGTTATCATTTGGTTTAATTTACCTTTAGCCTAAAGAACTTCCCTTGGCAATTTCTGTAGTATAGGTCTGGTTGCCATGTAGTCTCAGCTTTTATCTGAAGTTGTTTTTAATATAAATTTTTATTCTACATTTTTAAAGGGTGATTTCACGGAATATGGAATTCTAGGTAGACACTTTTTCCCATCTGTTTTTAGTTCCATCATTATGCATTCAAATTGTTTTCTAAAATAGAGTTTTAGAGATTTTGTAATTGTTATCTGCAGGAGGTTTAGTCCAACAAAGCTATTTTGCCATTTTAGAAGCTACAAGTCTTTAAATTCATTTTTGGAATTCCTTTTATTTCAAATCCCAATTTGTATTGTTTCACATTAGGTCTCTGCATATATGCCATGTCTCTTATTATCATTTCCATCCATTTGGATTGCGCTGTTCTTGGATTTCTCCAACATTTCTGTTTATTTTTCTTCTTTCTTTTTTTAAATTTATTTTTTATTTATTTACATCTTTATTTACATCTTTATTAGAGTATAATTGCTTTACAATTGTGTGTTAGTTTCTGCTTTATAACAAAGTGAATCAGTTATACATATACGTATGTTCCCATATCTCTTCCCTCTTGCGTCGCCCTCCCTCCCACCCTCCCTATCACACCCCTCTAGGCGGTCACAAAGCACCGAGCTGATCTCCCTGTGCTATGCGGCTGCTTCCCACTAGCTATCTACCTTACATTTGGTAGTGTATATATGTCCATGCCTCTCTCTCACTTTGTCACAGCTTACCCTTCCCCCTCCCCATATCCTCAAGTCCATTCTGTAGTAGGTCTGTGTCTTTATTCCTGTGTTAACCCTAGGTTCTTCATGACATTTTTTCCCTTAAATTCCATATATATGTGTTAGCATACGGTATTTGTCTTTCTCTTACGGACTTACTTCACTCTGTGTGACAGACTCTAGGTCTATCCACCTCATTACAAATAGCTCGATTTTGTTTCTTTTTATGGCTGAGTAATATTCCATTGTATATATGTGCCACATCTTCTTTACCCATTCATCCGATGATGGACACTTAGGTTGTTTCCATCTCCGGGCTATTGTAAATAGAGCTGCAATGAACATTTTGGTACATGACTCTTTTTGAATTATGGTTTTCTCAGGGTATATGCCCAGGAGTGGGATTGCTGGGTCATATGGTAGTTCTATTTGTAGCTTTTTAAGGAACCTCCATACTGTTCTCCATAGTGGCTGTACCAATTCACATTCCCACCAGCAAGAGGGTTCCCTTTTCTCCACACCCTCTCCAGCATTTATTGTTTCTAGATTTTTTGATGATGGCCATTCTGACTGGTGTGAGATGATATCTCATTGCAGTTTTGATTTGCATTTCTCTAACGATTAATGATGTTGAGCATTCTTTCATGTGTTTGTTGGCAATCTGTATGTCTTCTTTGGAGAAATGTCTATTTAGGTCTTCTGCCCATTTTTGGATTGGGTTGTTTGTTTTTTCGTTACTGAGCTGCATGAGCTGCTTATAAATTTTGGAAACTAATCCTTCGTCAGTTGCTTCATTTGCAAATATTTTCTCCCATTCTGAGGGTTGTCTTTTGGTCTTGTTTATGGTTTCCTTTGCTGTGCGAAAGCTTTGAAGATTCATTAGGTCCCATTTGTTTAGTTTTGTTTTTATTACCATTTCTCTAGGAGGTGGGTCAAAAAGGGTCTTGCTGTGATTTATGTCATAGAGTGTTCTGCCTGTGTTTTCCTCTAAGAGTTTGATAGTTTCTGGCCTTACATTTAGGTCTTTACTCCATTTTGAGCTTATTTTTGTGTATGGTGTTAGGGAGTGATCAAATCTCATACTTTTACGTGTACCTGTCCAGTTTTCCCAGCACCACTTATTGAAGAGGCTGTCCTTTCTCCACTGTACATTCCTGCCTCCTTTATCAAAGATAAGGTGACCATATGTGCGTGGGTTTATCTCTGGGCTTTCTATCCTGTTCCATTGATCTGTCTTTCTGTTTTTGTGCTAGTAGCATACTGTCTTGATTACTGTAGCTTTGTAGTAGAGGCTGAAGTCAGGGAGCCTGATTCCTCCAGCTCCGTTTTTCGTTCTCAAGATTGCTTTGGCTATTCGGGGTCTTTTGTGTTTCCCTACAAATTGTGAAATTTTTTGTTCTAGTTCTGTGAAAAATGCCAGTGGTAGTTTGATAGGGATTGCATTGAATCTGTAGATTGCTTTGGGTAGTTGAGTCATTTTCACAATGTTGATTCTTCCAATCCAAGAACATGGTATATCTCTCCATCTATTTGTATCATCTTTAATTTCTTTCATCAGTGTCTTTTCTGCATACAGGTCTTTTGTCTCCTTAGGTAGGTTTATTCCTAGATATTTTATTCTTTTTGTTGCAATGGTAAATGGGAGTGTTTTCTTGATTTCACTTTCAGATTTTTCATCCTTAGTGTATAGGAATGCCAGAGATTTCTGTGCATTAATTTTGTATCCTGCTACTTTCCCAAATTCATTGATTAGCTCTAGTAGTTTTCTGGTAGCATCTTTAGGATTCTCTATGTATAGTGTCATGTCATCTGCAAACAGTGACACCTTTACTTCTTCTTTTCCGATTTGGATTCCTTTTATTTCCTTTTCTTCTCTGATTGCTGTGGCTAAAACTTCCAAAACTTTGTTGAATAAGAGTGGTGAGAGTGGGCAACCTTGTCTTGTTCCTGATCTTAGTGGAAATGGTTTCAGTTTTTCACCATTGAGGACGATGTTGGCTGTGGGTTTGTCATATATGGCCTTTATTATGTTGAGGAAAGTTCCCTCTAATTCCCCAGATCATACTGCCTACTACTTTTCTAGTCAGGCAGTCAGTCAGCTGTTATTTATTGAGAATCTGTATGTGAAACAATGATCTGAGCATTTATCAAATTAAATTATTTTCATCATGTCACTAATGCTTGAGAAAATGCATTGGCTCCCAACTTTACCACATCACATTTAAATTCATTGGCCTAACTTTAAAGATTCTCCTTAATATCCCAGGTGTTTGCCTTTCCTATTTTGTGTTTCATCTGCCTTTTGCATCAAGCAATTCTTTTGACTTCTCATTTCTTTCAGCATGTATTCTATTCATCCTAGTCTCTCATTTGAAGTGCTCTTTTTTCTAACTATACTCCATAAATACAAGTACCTAAAAATCTGTCTCCAAGGTGCAGTCTCCTGTCTGTAAATAAATACTAACATTGAAATTAAAAGTTGTTTTCTTTTTTTTAATTGTGCAGAGTAGTGAATGCCTGCATCATTTCTAAAGTAGTTATGTGAGTTCCTTACCTCACCAACCAGATGGTAAAGTTTTGAAGATAGGGGCCATACTTTTGTTATTCAATACAGTCTTGAATACAATGGCTCCTCAATGAATAGTCATGCAATAAACATTATCTCCGATGTGCTAAATTCTGTGGCAAGGACACGGTGGAAGAGCTTTTCCCAGTTACTTGATACTTTAAAAATTTAAACAAGAAAATAAAAAGAATATAAATTTTTTGGTTCATGAGTTGGAGTTGATGATAGATGGTAGGAAGGAAGGGTCACAGTTGGGAAAATGTGATACACTGGATGGAATTTCTATTGCAGGTAAATCATAGGATCCTTGTTAGGAGCAGACTCCTAATTAGCCTTCTTATTATTAAAGGATGTTGTGTGTATTTGAAGGGTTTGTCGGGAGAAGGTGAAAGCATCTTCGAGTTTCATGATACTGTGATGAAAATAAGTGGGAAAAAATTGGAAACTGCAAAGAGCTTATTAAGAATTTTTTAACACTCTTATTCATATACTATCTATGTTACAGGCATGGCATTTATTTCGTGTTGACAGTTGCTAGGCAGAAAAGTTAATGTTTTCACTCATCTGTTTTTCTGTTTTTGTTTATCTAGATTTAAAAAATGTTTTTTCTTCCTTATGTTACAGTCTTGGCCCTTTAGTGAGTAAAGTGAAAGAATACCAAGTAGAGACAATTGTAGATACCCTCTGCACTAACATGCTTTCTGATAAGGAGCAACTTCGAGATATTTCGAGTATTGGCCTTAAAACAGTAATTGGAGAACTCCCTCCAGCTTCCAGTGGTAAGCAAGAATGCTTTTTTCTCCTATTTCCCTTTTATAAATGGAGGTATTTCTCCTCCACCGTTTTTTTTTTTTTTTCCCTCCTGACCAGGGAGGGAGAGAGGTATCTATCCCTAAAAGATCTTTGTAAAAAAAAGTCCGGAGTCTTATTTTTGCTTAAAAATATTATTTTGATTGAATTTAAGTATCTCTTTGGAATACCAGTTCTGAAGGATTTTTATGTTGGAATAAGATTTTATATTGTATTAAATGGGACTTGCAGAATAGAGTTAAGCCAGCCTATGCAATGAGAGAAAAGATAACCAAAATCATGAGTTATTTCTGATTAGCTTTCTATTTTCAATGTTAATTTTGCTTTGCTTTAGAATTTATGATGTAAAACTTAGCACCATTAAGACAGCTGTGAAAGAGTTCAGTTTACTAGTATCTTTAATTAAGGCTGAGCCTTTTATAGCTACTTATAATTTTTTTAAAATTTAAAACTACAATTAACGAATTTGTCAAGTAATTAGCTTTTGACCTCTGACAGATGTTCATGTAATGTAAGTTTTAGAATTTGTCTTGACTGCTAAGCTACAGGCTAAAATTTCAGGCTAAAGTTACTGTCTCATCTGCAAATGGGGTGAAATTACTCTCTTTCATGGAAAGAGGTATATTGGTAATAATGTAGTCTTAGTATGTAGTTTTCACTCATTTCCTTAATAAATATTATTCTCTATGCTAGGTATCATGCTAGATAGTGCGTGTATATTATTTCACTGTCTAAAAATGTCAGTCATATGGGAGGTCTTAAATGTAGATTGTTGATAAGGGAACTGAAATTCAGAGATTAAGTTAATTCATCCAAAGTTTTGATTACCTGGTTGGACGAAGATTCATACCCATTATCTTTTAATCCAAAGATGATGGTTTTTTTTCACTGTATCATGCCAATGTTACTTTATTTCACCAACTCAGAAGTATGTTATTTATAGTTGTATTAGCTACATTGATATTTTCCTTATTTTTTTCCCTCTCATTGAAACATGTTTGTTTTTAGCTGATTTCTGGCTCTAACAAGAATTCTATTAACCATTCAGATTTTTACTTTCACAGTTTTTTGTTTCCTTTTTTTTTTCTCCCTGGTCAGTAACAACACAGATCTACTTTAAAATAGTCATAATCTTTATTGATGAGTCTCCTGGAACAACATTTCTACTTTGTTTGGATTGGAAAGGATCTTATTAGGTTACTAGTAAAGAGGACTTAAATAGAGAAAAATGTCATCACTGCTTTCCAATGTAGAGGTGTAAGCACTACAGTTACTGTTAGCTCCATAGCTGGCATTCATGCCAGTGCACAGAAATAGTTGTCCAGTAGACTCTACTGAATCGATACTGTTTTCCCTGTTTTGTGTACTCCTGCAGCGGGGTCTAATTCTTACTTATGTCTAATAAATTATTTGATTGAAAAACCTGTTTTGAAACATATTTTTCTTCTTTAAGATTTTTTTTGATGTGGACCATTTTTAAAGTTTTTATTGAATTTTTTACAATATTGCTTCTGTTTTATGTTTTGGTTTTTTGGCCTCGAGGCATGTGGGATCTTAGCTCTCCAACCAGGAATCGAACCCGCGCCACCTGCGTTGGAAGGCGAAGTCTTAACCACTGGACCGCCAGGGAAGTCCCTTGAAACATATTTTTCTGACATGGATCTCTTGAGTCAGTTTTAAAATCAAGTTTAGAGTTGCTGAGTATTTGCTAACTAGCATGAATATAAGGTGGAATTCAACATACTTGCCTTGAAATCATAATCGGTTTCTTATTCATGCAGGCTCTGCATTAGCTGCTAATGTATGTAAAAAGATTACTGGGCGTCTTACCAGTGCAATAGCAAAGCAGGAAGATGTCTCTGTTCAGCTAGAAGCCTTGGATATTATGGCTGATATGTTGAGCAGGTAAACATGACTTGTTTGTATTACTTATAATACAAATATTTGTGCATTTATTAAGAACCCTTTCGGATAAATATAATAAAACTTGGTCTAAAATTATTCATGTTTAAATTGTGTCTGTTTTATAAATGTGTGTGGTTAGGAGTGAGGGAAGAAAAAAGCTAATTATATTATGTAATACTGCATAGCAAGCATATTTCTTGTAGTTTTGAAAAATAATAAAATTTGTGACTTAAACATTTCAGCAGAGTTTTTATATTTTGTTTTACTCTTTGATGTTCTTGAATACAGTGATCTACTTGGATAAGGAAATGTGCTGGTAGGAGTGGCAAGTTTTCCAGTTAAAATAATGCTGGTATTCTTCAGCAGCCATGTTTTTTTAGAGCATGTGTTGTGAGGGTGGAAGGAACTTGGCTTTATATATTTGTTGCTTTTCTACTTTTCCTCTGGAAGTCAAACTTGGGAATATAGAAAGAGATCTAAGCAACTCCAATGGGGAAGTAACCTTAAAAGACCTGTCAGTTTCAGTTTGTCCCTGATTCTTACAATCATTATACGTCATCATTATTTGTCTGTTATTTGTGGCTAATTCACTTGAACTTGAAAATAATCAAGTGCCTTCATGTGGTACAAATATATAGTAAAAGTGAAGAGCTATCATCCTAGCCCACAAAGAGCTTATACTTTGCGATAGGAGGTAAGAACACAAATGGCTATAATGTAAGGCAGAATTGGACTAAATATTAACGGAGAGTATAGTGTATTTGGGGGTTTAAAATGGAAGGATCCAAGAAAGTTTGTTATGGAAACAGTGGCATTTGAATTTAGTTTTGAAAAGTGGGTAGGGCACAGGTGTCTATGCTTAAACATAGAATATATCAGAATATGTAAGTAGTCTTGAGTTGGGAAACATTGTATTCTAATTTTCCAGAATATAGAATGAATAGAAAAGTGGTAGGAGATCATTTTGATACATTGGAGTCTTGTTGAGGAGGGTGAGGAATTTATGCTTAATTTGATAAGTAGTGAAAATTCAGTTAGACCTTTTTTTTTTTTTTTTGCGATACATGGGCCTCTCACCGTTGTGGCCTCTCCCATTGCGGAGCACAGGCTCCGGACGCGCAGGCTCAGCGGCCATGGCTCACGGGCCCAGCCGCTTCGCGGCATGTGGGATCTTCCTGGACCGGGGCACGAACCCGTGTCCCCTGCCTTGGCAGGCAGACCCTCAACCACTGCGTCACCAGGGAAGCCCCTCAGTTAGACCTTTTGTCCTGCGTGTGACTTGATCACTGGCACTGTCCTGGCAGGACACAGACGTTTGACTGCTATTGAGTCATTGAACTGCACATGTGAAATGATTTGAAAGAGAGGGTTGGACCAACAAGATCGTTGAAACTTAGTGTGTAGATTTGTAGAGGAAAGACAATAGGGAGAAGGGGTAATCAAGAGATGGTCAGAGGGCAGACATTTCAGTAGTACTTGGACATTTTGTATTTATTTGTTTTCTTTTTATTTTATTTTAAGGCAAGGAGGACTTCTTGTTAATTTCCATCCTTCAATTCTGACCTGTCTGCTCCCCCAGTTGACCAGCCCTAGACTTGCAGTGAGGAAAAGAACCATTATTGCTCTTGGCCATCTGGTTATGAGCTGTGGAAATATAGTTTTTGTTGATCTTATTGAACATCTTTTGTCAGAGTTGTCCAAAAATGATTCCATGTCAACAACAAGAACCTACATACAATGTATTGCTGCTATTAGTAGGCAAGCTGGTCATAGAATAGGTAAGAAATATTTATGTATTGAAAAGTTTTCTTTAAAAAATATTAACGAATGTTTATAAGAACTAATATGCTTTTCTTAGGTGAATACCTTGAGAAGATAATTCCTTTGGTGGTAAAATTTTGTAATGTAGATGACGATGAATTAAGAGAGTACTGCATTCAAGCCTTTGAATCATTTGTGAGAAGGCAAGTTTTTAAGATCTATATTTTTCAAATAAAAATTTTTCTTAAGAATAGAGTAATAATTAAGATGTAGATTAGGTGGGTGAAGAGAAATGGGTTTTAATGACAGCTGGGATTGAGTTTTGGATTTCAAATGTGTTTTAATTAAGTTTTTATTAAATAATAACTGATAACCAATACAGTATTTGAAGTGAATATCATCTTTATTTTAAAATACAATCCTTACATTTATTTTGAAATGTTTCCTTCTTATTGTTAGGACTTTCCTTAAAGAACTTGGGAAAGGTATTTATAATTGTCTTTCAGTTTACTTTAATGATGTAGTCTTTATCCTGAGAGAGTACCAGGATAAATTAATTATCTGGTCAGAAATGTATACTAGTGAATTTCATCTCTCTTCAACAGTTTTTGAGATGTGTTACAGCCATTTTGCTAGGGCAGTGATTCTCAGTTTTGGAACCTTGGTTCTAATAATAAAAACTGTATTTATGTACAAGAAGGCTATACTGGCTAAGTAGTGAGATTTGGGGTGTTTTTTTTTGCTTTTGGCTAGAATTGACAGTGTAGTAGCACAGTGTCTTGAGACTTCACTGTTGTTATTTGCAGTAATTATAAGTAGTTATTTGCCACTCATGGTTTTTGATAAGGAGCTTTTATAGTCATATCAAATTGTTAAAATCAGAAATTGTGGGATGCATTTCTGTCCTTTTAATTGAGAAATACAAATTATTTCTTTATTGTTGGGCATTTATTATATGTTCTGTCTTTTCTCAACATAAAGTTAGAAGACCAAGCCTAGATGAATGTACACTGGCATTTTCACCAATAATCCTAGTTACTGAAGATACATTTATCTGGGCTTGGTGTTCTAGCCGTGTGTTGAGAAGATAGAGCGTATACAGATTTCTCTGTATGACCCCACACTAACTACGTCATACCATTTATTATAAGAATCATCTGACTTCAGAGATGTTAAAGTGTGTGTGGGGGTGTGGAGTTCATCTTAAAATTGATTTAATAAGAGTAATTTGAAAAGTAAATCTTTTTTAAAACATGAAGTCAGTGAGAGGGAAAGATGAAGGATCATTGGTGTTGAGGGCTGGAAACCACTTTCCTATACTATGGTAAAGGGAAGGGAAAAATATCTGGTAATAAAGCAAAATTGGCAGATACTGAATCAAGGAAAAAAGTATAATTATTCAAGGCAGCTTTTGTTTTTTTCTTCAGATGTCCTAAGGAAGTATATCCTCATGTTTCTACCATTATAAATATATGTCTTAAGTATCTTACTTATGATCCAAATTATAATTATGATGATGAAGATGAAGATGAAAATGCCATGGATGCAGATGGTGGTGATGATGATGACCAAGGTATTTCAAATTAAATAGAAGGAATTTGTTACATTTTCATGAAAGACCCAGTGTTATAGATGGAGGTGATTCTTACCCAGATTGTACTGTGTTTGTTTGTTTGCTTATGATAGTGAAAGCGGAAATAACCACAATATTCAACAAGAGCAAATTGATAAAAAAAATTATGGGGCATCCATGTATTGAACTGCTATGCAACATGTTCAAAATCATGTTCTTGTTAAAGCAGTTAATAAGTTGAATGAAAAGTGGGTAGCAAAAATTACTGTCCCAGTTTTATTTTTTTAAATATGGTGAAAAAAATGTTACTAGTGTTTTTCTCTTGGCAAGCAATTATAAGTGACTTTTGTTCTTTATTTTTCAAATTTTCTACAAAGTGTTTTTGTAAGGAGGGAAATGAATGTTATTTTAAAAATTGTACCTATAGATAACATTCATAGCAGTTTGGTTGGTTTCATACATAGTTACTTTAATGAGAAATCCTAAATATTGTTTGAGGCTCCATTTAACTTTCATGAATAATTTAAGCATTTCTGAGGCTCGTATGATTGATGTCATTGTGCTGTGATTTGTGGTATTTACTCTGGAAAGGAGTAGCACTTCAAGGACACAGGGTTGCTCATGTTTAGTTGTTTCTGCTAGTATTAAAAGAATCATAATAGAAATGTTTAAGTTATTGGGTATATGCATCGGTGGATTTCCTGTTAGTTATACTTTTAAGTTTGATTCTTTGAATGAATTTAGGTAATGACTTTGCTCTAAAGTCTGTAATTTCATCCATCTTTTTTTTTAAAAAAAGGGTGGAAAAAACCTCTCTTAATCCCATTTTAGAGTCAAGCAGATACTGCCCAGTTTCTCTACCCTACAACAGAACTCTTCAAAAGAATGAATGCTCTCCAACTCCTTTTTTCCTCTTTTCTCTTAAATCCAGTCTTCTGGTGATTGCCAGTGACCTCAGATGTTTGAGTCTGCCTATTCCTCAGTTCTCAGCAGCATTTCTGTATTTAACTTCCAGGATACCACACCCTCCTATCTTTGTGATTACTCCTTTTCAGTCTCTGTGCTGGTTCCTCTTCATCACCCTGACCACTATACTTTGGAGTATTTCCGGGCTTAGTCCTTGACTTCTCTGTTATGTTCTTATGATCTTGTTGATTTCATCTAGTCTCTTAGCTTTAATATCAATATGCTGAAAAGCCAAATTTTACCTTTGTACCAGACCTTTCCTGTGAATTCCAGGTTCATATATGCAACTGCTTAACTGATTTACTGCTTAGATGTCTAAAATATCTTCTCTCCACCCTTCCCCCACTGCCTGCCCGACCCTGTTTCTTCTTTAGACTTCTCCATCTCAGAATGGCACCTCCATTCTTCTTAGTTTTTCAGGCCAAAAACTTTGGGGTTATACCTGATCGCTTCTTTTACACACCCTCCTCGTCCAGTCTCCCATCTCAGGGCTTTCCCCTTACTTCATACTCATATCTATCTCCCTTTGCAGCATTTTTATTTTCTTCATTACACCTAATCATTTTCTGATACACTGAAATTATTTTCTACCGTACCAGGATGTAAGCTTCATGAAGGAAGAGATTTTATTTTAGTCTTTCTTTATCAATTGCTTTATCCCAGTGCCTAGGACAGTGCTTGACACACATTAGACACTCAGTAAATGTGTTATATTAACGAAGGGAAACCTTAGCTTATAATAGGAATATCCTTTGAAAAAAAGGAGTAGCATTTTATGTTCCAGATTTTTTGATTGTTGGCTTTTTTAGTGTGGTAAGTACTGATGCTGAATAACAAACCAGGTCCTTCGGCTGCTTTATCAGGTACATGGATTATACCTAATAAATATCTTTTTATCATAGTGTTATTGTAACTTATAAAACCAACATAATTTTCGTGATTACGCTGTTTAATTTTTTATAACCTTTAAGTATATTTCTGTAAAGTAATTCCTATAGTTGGGTTGCCATTGGAAATTTTTCATTTATTTATGTGCTTTAAAGTAATCTATTTGGTAGTACCCTATAATTTTTCTTCAAATAGGTATTGGTGAATAAATCAAATGCCTTAGTTTAGCAGTATTTGGTTGGGTTTTACTATAAACTGCTAAGACGAAATTAAGTAAGCCTTCTGGAGATTGGAAAATTTTCCAAGGCATAGTTGGCTACATTTAGCTGTCACTAAGCTAATTGGAATATAAGCCAAAGAAGTGATGGTATCTTTTTTCTCCCACTGAGGAATCATTTCAGGACTATAGTTCTTATATCTAAGAATAACGAAATTATTGTTAGTAATTTTAGACTGTCCTGAGAACTGCTAATATGTAGGCCATCCTCCTGACTTCACGTTACCCAACTGATTCGGCTTGATGTTGTTAGAAGGAAATAATTTTCAGAGATTTCACACACACAAAAGTTAGCAAGAATAGTAAGTGAGAGAGAATTGTTAATGCTTATGCTTGGAATATTGCTTTAATGTTTAACAGGAGTTTGGAGAAGCTGGTGCTCTGTTATGTGGGCAGAATTTTCTTGTTATAATTGAGAAAGTATAGTTTATTTAAGCTGTATTAAGATAATATCTTGAAAGGTTGAGAATATGCATATTCGTTCCTAATAGCCCATCAACAAATTTAATGAAAAGCCTTGTAGTCACAAAGAAAGCTGCTGTCAGGATTCTTTTTCTCCCCTGAAAAATTAGTTTCACAGCATGACCTGGGATTGGTGATCATTCTTTTTATCACATCATCTATATCACAAATCTATTTTATAGTTTATCTTATAAACTCCCCAGTTGTTTGTTTGATTTTCCTGTAGTGTCAAGTGAATCTTTTGAATTGAACTTCCATTCACATTATTTTAAAAGGCTGGGACATTTATGATTTTACAAATATTTATAATCTGAAGAAGTTTAATGTATTAATAAATGATTTTAAAGAGTTAATAAGCAGCTCATTACCCATAAATGAGAAAATGTTTAACAAATTAAAAACACAATCAGATAATTTTTCTTTAGAGGTTTGTTTATGTGTAAATTTTTATAAGTAAATTCTGCCTCCGATTTAAGTACTAGTTCTTTTTAAACCTATCTATTGCTGTATATCTTAGTGGAAAGTTAGAAAACTATCTTAGTTATGAATATCAGTTCACTTTCTATATTAAACTTTTCTTATGATTAATAGCCTGTTAACATTAAAACTTCTCTTTAGGGAGTGATGATGAATACAGTGACGATGATGACATGAGTTGGAAAGTGAGACGTGCAGCTGCTAAGTGCTTGGATGCTGTAGTTAGCACAAGGCATGAAATGCTTCCAGAATTCTACAAGACCGTCTCTCCTGCACTGATATCCAGATTTAAAGAACGTGAAGAGAATGTAAAGGCAGATGTTTTTCATGCATACCTTTCTCTTTTGAAGCAAACTCGTCCTGTGCAAAGTTGGCTGTGTGACCCTGATGCAATGGAACAGGGAGAAACACCTTTAACAATGCTTCAGAGTCAGGTCAGTTTAAAAGTGTGTTTTAAAAGTCATGCTAATAAATGTGATCTTTTAAAGTGGTGTTTTTATATGGAAATATGAGTTCCAGAATAGCTTTAGAGAAACAGTTCTGGGATGTGTTTGTATAGTAGTTTATGGATGCTCATATTACATTACTTGTAAATAATTTATTCTGATTGAAGTTTTCTTGATTTTTCCTGGCTAAACAATATTAGCTTTAAGATTCAGTGAAGTAGTCTTTATCTTTGATCAATGGAGAAATCTTAGGGCGGTGGAATTAGACAACTTGTGTTCATAGCTTCCTTCCCTCCTAATTTAGCTGTGTGATCTTGGACAAGTTATTTAGACATTTTATTAAGCCTCACTTTTCTCATTTGTAGTAAGGGTTTACTTAGAACTGTCTACCCAAGGTAGAGATGATATGATCTATGTAAACATACAGTGAAGCCTGCTACATAGTATTTATATATACCAGCTATTGTTATTGATAAAATACATATTTTTTTCACTTGAGGACATCTCTTCTAAGATCCTAAATGTTAGCTCTGTATAGCCCCCATTTGTTGAATATTTAGTACATGCTAGGTATTTTCCTATCTTATATGCAGTCTCTACCGCAGCCCTATGGGGTACATATTTGTCCATTTTTGTAGATTACAAAACAGATGTTGAGAGGGACTGAACAACTAAACCAGAGGAGGGGATGTACATGCCATATCTATCTTGTTTTCAAGTAGTAAAAATTTTAAAAGTTTGTGGTGAACTTAAAGGTGAACACTGAAGATTAATTGTAGAAGGAAAAGATAAAGTGTATGGAGGACATAAGCAATTGACTAAGTATATGGAAAGCAGATAAAAATCACAGGAAATTTTGATGATGCTGTGGTGAATTAATTAGATAGATATTTTCTTTTGCCTCTAGTTCTCTCACATCATTGTTCGATATGGTATGTGTCTGTTTCCTGGCATCCATAAGATTTATTGGTAAATTCCCTGTTTAGGATTTACTGACTGACATTAGGAAGTTTAGAAGCAGATGTCTTTGAATCTTATTCCTGCCGCTTGTAACTACATTTGAAGTGAGGTTGATTTCATTGTAACAGCCAACGAAAAGCAAACACAAGGACCCATTTAATGGTTTCTTTTCTATAATTTGTCTTTTTTCTTTAATTGCTTGTATGTGCTATTTCAGTTTCAAAAACCATTTATAAATTATGCTCCTAAAGTTTTGGTTGAAAATTATTTTATTGTTTAGATCTCTATTTAGTCTTGTGCATTTCGTAAGTAAAATTAATCAAGGAAGACTTTTGTTGCTCTGTAGAAAGCTAATGATAGCTTTTCTCTGCTCTCTTATTTATCAGTATCAAGCAAATATAGTTTCAAGAGAACATATATAGTAGATGCAACAAAGTTTGTATTGTACAAATTGTTGACAGTTAGTGGAATTAGGAATTTGACCAAAAAAATTCTTCCATTTGTCCCCAGCCCCTGTAATTTGTGTTAAGTGTATTGAGGAAGTACCAGTAGCTGAACCAGCTAATGAGCACTTGATAATTACAGGTTCCCAACATTGTTAAAGCTCTGCACAAACAGATGAAAGAAAAAAGTGTGAAGACCCGACAGTGTTGTTTTAACATGTTAACTGAACTGGTAAATGTATTACCTGGGGCCCTAACACAACACATTCCTGTACTTGTACCAGGTATGAAAGAAATAGTAAATCACTTTTGGGACTTATTATAGACTTTATTAAGACTTAGATAAGCTTAAATAATTGTTTCCTTGAAAAGGATAATTTGTGACAACTTTGCACATGTAACTAACTTTTTTACAGAACCATTGAATACCTAAAGTTAAAAGTTTAAAATCGTACCCTAAAATTTTTTACTTTAATATTTATCATAGCTTGTGGAATTTCGACTGCTTTAGAGATAATATATAGTGGGAACTTCAGCAATCTTTTAGGGATTCGTTTTAAATTTTAAAACTAGCTTTAAATTCATAAAGGTGCCATGGATAAAAATACTGGATTTTTCTTTTTTGGTTGGGTTTTAGGAATCATTTTCTCACTGAATGATAAATCAAGCTCATCAAATTTGAAGATTGATGCTTTGTCCTGTCTATATGTAATCCTCTGTAACCACTCTCCTCAAGTCTTCCATCCTCATGTTCAAGCTTTGGTCCCTCCAGTGGTGGCTTGTGTTGGAGATCCATTTTACAAGATTACATCTGAAGCGCTTCTTGTTACTCAACAGCTTGTCAAAGTAATTCGTCCTTTAGATCAGCCTTCCTCGTTTGATGCGACTCCTTACATCAAAGATCTATTTACCTGTACCATTAAGAGGTTAAAAGCAGCTGACATTGATCAGGAAGTCAAGGAAAGGGCTATTTCCTGTATGGGACAAATTATTTGCAACCTTGGAGACAATTTGGGCTCTGACTTGCCTAATACCCTTCAGATTTTCTTGGAGAGACTGAAGAATGAGATTACGCGGTTAACTACAGTGAAGGCGTTGACACTGATTGCTGGGTCGCCTTTGAAGATAGATTTGAGGCCCGTCCTGGGAGAAGGGGTTCCTATCCTTGCTTCATTTCTCAGGAAAAACCAGAGAGCTTTGAAACTGGGTACCCTTTCTGCTCTAGATATTCTAATTAAAAACTATAGTGATAGCCTGACAGCTGCCATGATTGATGCAGTTCTAGATGAGCTCCCACCTCTTATCAGCGAAAGTGATATGCATGTTTCACAGATGGCTATCAGTTTTCTTACCACACTGGCAAAAGTGTATCCCTCCTCCCTTTCAAAGATAAGTGGATCCATTCTCAATGAACTTATTGGACTTGTTAGATCACCTTTATTGCAAGGGGGAGCTCTTAGCGCCATGCTAGACTTTTTCCAAGCTCTGGTTGTCACTGGAACAAATAACCTAGGATACATGGATTTGTTGCGCATGCTGACTGGTCCAGTTTATTCTCAGAGCACAGCTCTTACTCATAAGCAGTCTTATTATTCCATTGCCAAATGTGTAGCTGCTCTTACTCGAGCATGCCCTAAAGAAGGACCAGCTGTAGTGGGTCAGTTTATTCAAGATGTCAAGAACTCAAGGTCTACAGATTCTATTCGCCTCTTAGCTCTACTTTCTCTTGGAGAAGTTGGGCATCATATTGACTTAAGTGGGCAGCTGGAACTAAAATCTGTCATATTAGAAGCCTTCTCATCTCCTAGCGAAGAAGTCAAATCAGCTGCATCCTATGCATTAGGCAGCATTAGTGTGGGCAACCTTCCTGAATATCTACCATTTGTCTTACAAGAAATAACCAGTCAACCCAAAAGGCAGTATCTACTGCTTCATTCCTTGAAGGAAATTATTAGCTCTGCATCAGTGGTGGGCCTTAAACCATATGTTGAAAACATCTGGGCCTTATTGCTAAAGCACTGTGAGTGTGCAGAAGAAGGAACCAGAAATGTTGTTGCTGAATGTCTAGGCAAACTCACTCTAATTGATCCAGAAACTCTCCTTCCACGGCTTAAGGGGTATTTAATATCAGGTGGGTACCTAGATTTTCTTATCTAAAAAATTTTTGTTTATTAGCAGTTGTTGCCTGGAAAGATGGCTAATGCCGAAGTTAAAACATTTCTGTATCTTGTTATATGTAGAACCTATTGCCTTATGTTATTGATATGGCGCCATATTCAGATGACACCTTGTTGTTTAAAAGGATAAAGAGAGTGTAGTTAGATAATGATTAAATAAATCTGTTGTAGTTTCTAGTGTTTAATGTATTTTAATGTTACTCTTGTCTTAATGTGGGACAGATGTCTCTTGAATTAATATAGCCAGAGGAGCTTGCTAGAATTAATTACAGTACTGAAATTGGTGAACTAACCTGGTTCAAATGAAAGATTCTAGAAGAGTTTTCAGATTACCAGTGTCAACCCCTGTTGTCCCAGGAGAAGATAATAAAGGCCATTCATTCTTAGAAATTGCTTTCATTTTTAATAAAAATCTTGACAGTCATATAGTGGTTTAACCAGTTCCCTTTTGTGAGGGATAGAGCCTCCACTGCTGGTCACGCAGGCTGCCTCCTTCCTGGTAGAGATTGTTCCTTTTGAAATCTAGTGGAATTACGTTTCATAAGATGAGTAAACTTTGCTTCATTAGTATCCTGGAAGTAATAAGAAATACCCCTCTTGACCAAAGAAAGGTTTTTTTTGTTTTTTATTATTTTTGGCTGTGTTGGGTCTTCGTTGTGGTGTGCGGGCTTCTCACTGTGGCGGCTTGTCTTGTTGCGGAGCACGGGCTCTAGGCGCGGGCTTCAGTAGTTGTGGCACATGGGCTCAGTAGCTGTGGCTCACGGGCTTTAGAGCACAGGCTCAGTAGTTGTGGCGCACGGGCTTGGTTGCTCTGTGGCATGTGGGATCTTCCCGGACCAGGGCTCGAACCCGTGTCCTCTGCGTTGGCAGGCAGGTTCTTAAGCACTGCGCCACCAGGGGAGCCCAACCAAAGAGAGTTTTAAGGAATTAAAGACCCTGGTATTTGAAGTGGTTTGAAAATGATAAAGGTGTCCATGGATTTTAGTTGACTTAAATACCAATAGACTTAAAATTTATTTTTAATTAGGCTCATCATATGCCCGAAGCTCAGTGGTTACAGCTGTGAAGTTTACTATTTCTGATCATCCACAGCCTATTGACCCACTATTAAAGAACTGCATAGGTAAGTGGAAATGAAGATGAATATACTGAATAACTAGTTGATAGTTAACTGTCAAAAAACGAATCATTTCAATAGCTAAATATATCACCAAGGAACTAAAATGCTTTTAAGGGTCTGGTAATTCTTTCATTAAAAAAAATAATTTTGCAAATAGCTGAAATGTAGTAAATATGCTAGGATGTCTTTAAAGTCAACTACACAGTTGATAATCATATTTTGGGAATGACCTAAAGTAAACTAATGGGTAAAGGAAAAAGATATATGATCTATCTGACTAATCTGAAGTTCTTCCCTGTTGTAAATGAATCACATTTGAGCTTGTGATGGCCCCAGGTCTTCACTATTACTTGTATCTCTCCAGCTCCCAAGGGGATCTTTGGAGGCTTTTAAATTTAAGGTAGAAATTTAAGAATAAAAAAGATAATTCTGTGGTAATTAGTTCTACCAACCTAAGAGGAGCTATCCAAGAAAGAAAAGGGCCATCTCTTTCTATGAAGACAAGAATTAGCTTTTAGTGTTATTTTTCATGATTTTATAACTTCCCTGTGTTGTTTTCATCATCAGTTTTCCTAGAGCTTTTAGTAACTAAACTCTCTGGTGTTTTCTTGAAGACAAGAATGGGGATACCAGCAGAGAGGATAGAGGGATATGGCAAAGAAGCTTTGCAGTTTCATGCCATTTAAAAAACACAGTCTAAAAGAAAAGAACTACCGAAAGGGATTACCAATTCAGAGCAAGGGGGACATGGGGGATAAATGGGTGCCAACGCTGAGACCTAGAATTAATTCAAAGGAAGTCTCTATCAGAAGATTCTTGCCTTTGTTCCCCTCGCCTCTTTTTGCTTTGATATATTTACTCACATTTTTGTCATTGTACAAAGATACAGCAAAGGAAGAGACCTGTGCCAGATCTTTAGAGACATCTTTCTAGGTTGACAACAGTCAACCAGTGTGCATCATTGGTATAGTTATTCAGTCAGATGATTATCATTCTGTTTGTTTAAAATTGAAATTCCTAGACCAAGTTGTTGGGGACCACTGATCCTAGACCACGTCACCATTTGTCTATCATAATAGCAATACTTTTTGTGCTTTACTGAAAGCAATTCACCATGATAGTAATTCTAAGCAAACAGAGGTGAGGAGGTTTAGTCTGGTACATTTAAATTCTTTTTGAACCCAAGCTACCTCTTAACCTTTTTTGTAGTCAGAACTTTCCTGGGTGGTCAACCTTGAGTTTACCAATCTATGGTGTCTGAAGTATTTTTTTCCCCCTCCCATTTCTTCAAATTGCTGTTGTGATACATTTAAGTCTTCTCATACCTTTTTTCCCCTGTGTATTCTAAAAGATTGCTTATGGTAGGGTTGAGATGACATAATGATGAGTAGCTCTGTGTGAATATCACATGTGTACCAGACACTGTGTTCAGTAATGTACGTATAAAATTCTCATTTTATAAACTGGGAAACTGAAGCTCTTGCCTACAGTAACTTGCCAGAAGTCGGTCATACAGTTGACAAGTGAAGCAGTGTGGATCACCGTCTGTATGACTCCAAAGATCTTTGCACTATAATTTCTGTCCCCCGTGTGGAAGAAAAACCAGACTTATATCTGTGTTTAAAGTGGCTAGGTTTTTTCTTCAGCTTTTTGTCCTGTGGTAGGTTTCAGTTTCTTCCTTTTTGTATTCTTAGACCTCTTATCTATTTCTTGTTAAAGATAAAAATAGGCTTTGGGAGGCACATTTCTCCGTCATCTGATAAATTATATACTTGTTAACAGTATTCCATCTTTATCAAGCAGTGGATCTGTCCCCACCTTGCTTATCTTTTGAACTCAGGTTTTTAAATTTCACTTTTGGAATTTAAAATTTAAAGTAAATATAATGTAAACTTCATCTGAGCATAAATTTATTTGACTTGTCCACAGCTGTATCCCCACTGCTTCATGCCATAAATGCTCAATAAATGTTTTTTGAATGAGTGAAAAAAAAAATTCCATTTTTGTTGGTGCTTTTTTAGTGCAAGTACTAATTTTGAATTTTAAGGAGACTCATTCAAGTTACTAGTCCTTGTGGTTGCTGGCTCCGTCACTTTTCTATGTCACCCACCTGTTAAATCAACTATCTATAAAAGTAATGGGGAGCTTTTGGGGCTCTCACTCCTTACCTTTTGCGTTTAAAGGTGCTGAGAATAGGTTTATCAATTAAGTCCACTCACATTCAGACATAATAGTTTACCTGTTGTCAAAAGAAATTATATAGCTCACTTAGGATTTCATCATATTCCATGACCCACATTGAAGAAGTAACAATAATAAACTATCAATTTAGGAAAATAATATAATGCATATTTTAAGCTTACCATAACTGTTGCTTCTCTTTCAATTTTTCAGGTGATTTCCTAAAAACTTTGGAAGACCCAGATTTGAATGTAAGAAGAGTGGCCTTGGTCACATTCAACTCAGCAGCACATAATAAGCCATCATTAATAAGGGATCTTCTAGATACTGTTCTTCCACATCTTTATAATGAAACAAAAGTTAGAAAGGAGCTTATAAGAGAGGTAAGTTAGATTGCACTGTTTACCTAAGCTTGTCTTTTACTTTCTAGTATATCTACATATTCTGTTTTATTTCAACAGGTAGAAATGGGTCCATTTAAGCATACAGTTGATGACGGCCTGGATATTAGAAAGGCAGCTTTTGAGTGTATGTACACACTTCTCGACAGTTGTCTGGATAGACTTGATATCTTTGAATTTCTAAATCATGTTGAAGATGGTTTGAAGGACCATTATGATATTAAGGTAAGATGTTTGTGCCTGTTTATAGAATGTTTTAGAAGAAGACTTTGCTAGTGACTTTCACCTTTGTAATCTACTCGTTATTAAGTGAGAAAGATTGGTTTGCTTGTCATGATTTTAGTGTGTTATAAACTAATATGCAAAATAGCGATGCAATGTGACATCAGTTGACATACAGGAAAAATCCAGAAACCTTTTCATTGGAAGAGGAAGTCAATATCAAGAGGTTTGTTAAAGGATAAGAGGAAGAACTGTTTTCAGATACACAAAGCAATCTGTAGAAGCAACCATAGAGAAATTATACTTCATGCTACTTAGGTTTAGAGCATGAACTTTGCTCATAACTGCTTTTTGTTTTCCTGTTTGCTTAAGTCCGTTTAAAATGTGAACTATAAAAGGGTGATTTGAAAAATCTTTTTCTTCTAGTCAGGACCTTTGGTCAAGCAGGGCAAAAGTGGTAGTTGAGCAGTAACTCATCCATACTATCAGAACTCCAGCTTTCACGTTTCCATAATGTAATATGGAATAACCTGACCCCTCCGGAACTCAGTGAAAAGAGCCCTGAAAGAATAGGATCCTTTTATTTCTACAGTTTATGGTCTAAGAGAAAAGATTATGGGTTACTGGACTTTATGTGGATTAATCTGAATAAGCAGGCTTTTTGTTTTGTTTTTTAGTGAAATTTGCAAAGACAGTAGAAACTTCTTATAAAGCTTTTCTTCTGGTTCAATTATTTTCTTATTCACTGATTGTTCCATCTGGTGCACATGAGCTTTTTAAAAAATACTGAGTCTGTGGCCCTATCCCGATGACTGAAGTAAAAATAGGTATATTTGTTAAGCTCCCCAGCTGTAATGTGTGGTCAGGATTGAGAACCACTCTTTTAGTTCTGTACTCTAGGATCGTGACCATCTATCATGATAGATAAGGTAACTCTAGTACTTGTAGGTAAAATTCCTTAGACAAGATTTGAGGCAATTCTGTGTGATTCCAATGGCAGATTACATTAAAATGAAACTTAATGGTACAGGTTAGTCATTTTCCTTTCAAAAGCTTTGTCAGAATTTGGGATTTGTCTTTAGAAAATAATGCAAAATCTAAATTTTGTCTCTTTTATTCATAATAGATGCTAACATTTTTAATGTTGGTGAGACTCTCTACCCTTTGTCCAAGTGCAGTACTGCAGAGGTTGGACCGACTTGTTGAGCCATTACGTGCTACATGTACAACTAAGGTAATGTTGATGTCATTGATTTAGGCCAGACTTAGTATGTTCAGGATCCCTAGTTGATTCTATACTGTGGTTTTCCAAATTTAACTATGCTAGCACCCTTATGTAGCAGTTTGTTTCAAAAGTTAACTTATTATTCCTATTCCTCACTTCCTTCAAATGTGGATGTTTTAGAAAGCTTAGCACTGTTAAATGCTATTCTTAAAAGCTTGTTATAACAATCTGACACATATTTTTAAAGTACTGATATGGGTTAAAGTGTGATAGGGCCACAAAAGAGGAGGAAATGTTTAATTCTGGTGGAGGAGGGGGTGGGGGTCACAGAAGGCTTCATATGCACGTGACAGCGTTTAAAATGCACCTTGAGAAGTCAGGATTGTTTTAGGTCCAGAAGGTGAAACAGGACTTTTCATACAAAAATAATTATATGAATTAAGGCACAGAGATGTCAGTACATGACATGTTTGAAGAATAATGAATAAACAAGGTAGCTAGAGGGGTAGTTTCTTGATAGAGGACAAAGTAGGACTTGCTAATAAGCAGATCCCACTCTTGGTTTTTATAATGGGCCTCGTATAGAATATTCCCTTAAAAGGAGATACATAGCTACTACTAAAAAGAAGTTTCAGAGCAACTCTGCTTGAAGAATAATGTGCCTTTTGGATCTATGAAAGAGTAGCTTTGCTTTATTTATATGTGCTTAAATTTTGTTTGTATAAGAACTGCCTTTTATAGCATGTAATATAAATTTACTCACTGTTACAGGTAAAAGCAAACTCAGTAAAGCAGGAGTTTGAAAAGCAAGATGAACTAAAGCGATCTGCCATGAGAGCAGTAGCAGCACTGCTAACCATTCCAGAAGCAGAGAAGAGTCCACTGATGAGTGAATTCCAGTCACAGATCAGTTCTAACCCTGAGCTGGCAGCCATCTTTGAAAGTATCCAAAAAGATTCATCATCCACTAACTTGGAATCAATGGACACTAGTTAGATGTTGGTTCAACCTGGGGACCATTACATTGACCATATGATGCACTGAATTGACAGGTTAATCATAAGACATGGAAAGAGAAGTAAAGCTTCAAAATGTTCCACTTTTTTTTTTTCCTTCGTGGAGACAGTTTGACTTTCTTCCATTGTTGTTTTTGTAGCATTTATTTCAGAAATACGTATTTCCATAATCCAGAGGTTGTAAAACCACTAATGTTTTAGTGGTTAGGGCAACATTTAAAATGACATCTAAAAGTTAGGATTGATGGAGATAGGGTCCAGTATCTATTTACCCTGTAATGTTTAGGATTAAAATGTTAAAATTTTGTGACCATGAATTTTCTTTCTTTTATAAATTTTCTCTTATTTAAAAATCAAAAATTCTGCAAGACAAAAACCATGTTTCTTCTTCTTGTATAACTTTTTGTTTCAGCAACACAAATTGATTTTTAGCTGTGGCAGACAAGAATATCTGTGTAAGATTTGTTACATTTCGGAGGGGTTGGCAGTTTAAAAGAGATGATACCATTTTTTTAGGTATGGGGATTAACAGTATCCCTGTTGCGCACACTAATTTTGCATGAGCAAGTTTACAAATATGTATTGTCTGTAAAGCAGCATGTGCAGATTATTCATAATACAAAAGTAAAAATAAGTATTATTGTATTAGTGCAATTTTCAGATATTTATTTTTGCACAGAAAACATATCTGGAGAGAAAGAGAGAGGAGTAAATTTTTGAAACTTTGGTTTTCTTAATGCCAGTGTGAATTTGCAGATGTTTTCAGCAAATCAAGTCATGATAACAATTCGCCACTTCTTTTTCTATTATAAATTTCGTATACATTTAAAATTTGAATATTTAAGTACTCAGTTTTTCTCAGTTACCCATTTGTGTGTGTGTGTTTCCACTTAGAAATTCTTAAAGCCAGATTTTTCTTTCATTTCCTTTGTATCTCTACATTCCTTATCGAAAGAGTCAAATAACTATATGCTTTTGAATTTTACTTTTAGGAAAATTCTGAAGCTGGCTATCACAGGTTTGTTAGCTAATAATAGTATTTTCTTTTAGTTGAGTTAGATTTTCCCCCTTTCTTGGAGAGCTAATTTACATACTGTATTCGGTAAGCGTTGACTACTTTTCCTGATTAAAGGGTCTGTGCTTGGGGGAAACAGTACCTTATATTGTAGTTAAGATTTTATTTAACATATCCTTCAGTGAGCTCATTTCACACTGTAGCCTCTTCCTTCAAATTTGTGGTGCTCCTGTAACAGTAAGAACTAATTTCTGAAATAAAAGACATCTCCTAATGCTGTGCAAACATAGTTTACATGTATTGAAGGAGGCAGTTGTTAAATTGAGTGACCAATTTTAAGCATTCAGATATTTGAAAACTGCACCCTTTATTTTTGAAACTGTGAATTAGAAGTATTTTTCCTGCTGTATTACTTAACCTGCTTTAACATCCAAATATGCGGTGATTTTAATTGGTAACATACTGTGGTTATTAGATTAACAGCTTGACTTGAGATATTCAGATGATAATGCATAAGACATCATTACCAGTAAGGATTTTGATTAGGACATGGACCATTACATGAAGTTGGTGCCATTTCAGAATGTGGCAGGTGATAATCATACCATAATTTGCATAAAACTGTAATAGAAATTTATTTTGAGCTGTTGGTATATTATGTACTATGCATTACCGTGATATAGATGTTGTGGATATATTTAAGTATTTGGTTACATGGTTTCACAATAAATTACAATACTGCAGGCTCTAGGACCATATAGGAGACTGACATGCATATGTTGTGTGAATGTCTTAGTTAAGTGTCTGAAGTTAAATCCATATACTTTTCATGTATTGGATTTCTCCATTCTTTAACTTCTAAAATGCTTACAGTTTTTTTTTGTTTTTTTGAGTCTTGCAAAATGGCTAACTTTTCTAATATAGCTGAAATTCTATCTTCTAACGAAAGATTCTGCTCTTTTCTAGTAGTAGATATGGTTTTAGTGTTTATATATATATAATATATATTATATGTATATACTCACATATATAACAAAATTAGTAAAAGTAGAATACTCAGATTTTAAATGCTGAGTCATACTAATTAACTTCATACTTCTAGTGGTAATGTCCTGATACTGGAATGGAAGTTGCAAGGTGTGGCGTTCAGTCATAATCTGCCACTCATACTGCTTACTGGTCTTTTAAATATTAGGAAGTTCTGCTTAGCAATTCTGCATATGTAGGTTCCTCAGGAGATCTACAATAGTAAGAGAACAGCTGCTCTCTGATTTTCTTGAGAACGTTTAAATTGTTAAGATCTACCCAATTTCTTTTTATTTTTTTTTTTTATTATTTTTTATTTTTTTGTGGTACGCAGGCCTCTCACTGCTGTGGCCTCTCCCGTCGCGGAGCACAGGCTCCAGACGAGCAGGCCCAGCGGCCATGGCCCACGGGCTCGGCCGCTCCGCGGCATGTGGGATCCTTCTGGACCAGGGCACAAACCCGTGTCCCCTGCATCGGCAGGCAGACTCTCAACCACTGCGCCACCAGGGAAGCCCCCCAATTTCTTTTTAAAGAAAGCTCAGTATGGGGTTGTGTTTTTAGGTTAGGTTATTTTATGAAACTAAGGCAGAAAGGAAATTTGCTATGGCAAAGACTAAACTAAAAATTTTAAATCATTAGCACTGAATGATTTTTTAAATGTGGTCATGTATTCATTAATGATATCTAAATCTGCTTAACCCCTGGGAATTAGAATTCTTAAAATATTGGAGTATGGAGACTTCAACAAATGTTTGAATATTTATATAATTTTTATGTAACCATAAGTAACCAAATCATGTTTTTTTGTTTTTTGTTTTTTTACACTTTTGTTGGGTAAATGGTAAAGAAATAACATATGGGCATATCTCATTTAACCAGTTTTAAGGGATATCTTTATATCTAGCTCAGTCTCAGATATATGAATATGATTATATAGGCATGATTGAAGTTTAAAATGATGAAATATACAAAATCCTCAGTCACTGAAAAATTCAGTTGACTGGTTAACTAATAAACCTTGTAAGGTGTGTTTAGCCACATGTCAAATACTTGACAATTTTTTAGAAGTTGAAATAACATTTCCTGCCCAAATCAAAAATTTTACCAAAAATTTCAGTTGTTAAAATTAACTGCCAATCTCTAGATATATTATGCTTAGTAAATATTTTGATATTAAAGAGCTTAAAAATTTCAGTAAATGTTGATTCTAGCTCTATCTTAAATATTGAATCCCAATTTTCAAACTACTGCCACCCCAGATTCACATCTGTTTTTGAAATCTTAATTAATTCTCTGTGAAATGGAAAATGGACAATAACGACAACAGTTCATTTTACTGTTTGGGAAAAGGATATTCTGGTTTTAGCTGATTTTTTTTCCAGTTAATTAAGTAAAACTCCTCTGATGCCTTTGGCTGCAAAATGCAACACATCGGAAGTATTACGTGGCAAGCTGCCAAAATCTCACCAGATATGGCCATTTTCTTAAGAAACATGTACAATGAAATTACATATTTTCCCTTTACAATACAGTAAGTTGCTTATTTTCCTATTCATACTAGAAAAATAGGACTTTGTGAACACCTACACTGTAATTTAGGACAAGAGTTACCAGCAACATGTTTTTGGCTCTTTGTAACAACTTTGAAAGTTAGCACTTTTCATAAAAACCAACTTCAATTAAAACTAAGGGGAGTATTGCAGATAATTTTACTTTGTTAGACTCTGTAATGTTAATGTGTCAGTATGCTTTTTTTAGTAGAGGGAGTCTTAATACCCTGACCGCTTTGTACTTTAGTTCTGATGTTAAGTGATTGTCAGTGATTTTGGCAAATTGAATTGTTTCACTTAAGTCTTAGATGAGAAAAAGCTATCTGTGAACTGAAATTCTTTCTAGATTAGGATGTATTGGAATTAGTGTATTTAGCCATTATCAGTAAATAATGGCTGATGCACACTGAGTGATTTTATTCTAGAATGCTCTCTCACAAGAAAAATCTGAAGAATTGTATTTTAGAACTGGTTAATGTATGATAACCACGATAACCTCATGATTTAGTAGCCCGTAATAATCCTGTTACTTTGAAAAACTATTTTACTTGTTTCATAGACATTTCACTTTTAATATAAACCCAACTGCTTACTTAGGTAAGAGCAGCTAAATGTGTGTGGTGGTATTTTACTGTAATCCTAATGTAGTATTTTTAAGACACCAAATGTGTACTTTACTTGGAATCCTTACCATCCATGAACTAAATTAGGCTTTCCTAAAAGGTCTGGAAATAAACACCTAGTTTCTTGTTCTAGAAATAAAACCCATGCTTTCCTCCAGACTTGATACTTAAGTAGAAAAATGCGTGTTCTTTTTAGATCAGGGTTTCTCAACCTAGCACTATGACATTTTGGACTGAGTAATTCTGTGTCATGGCAGCTGCCCTGTGCATTGTAAGATAACAACATCCCTCGCCTCTACCCACTTAGATACCAGTAGTACCATCACCACCCCCAGTTGTGACAACCAAAATTGTCTCCAGATATTGCCAAATGTCCCCAGTGGAGTAGGGGAAGAGGGAGAGAGTGCAAAATTGCCCCAGTTAAGAACCACTACTCTAGAGAGCTTTTGTTTCTTGTTAGTAGGTAAAACCAACTGAGATTCTATACATGCAGAAGTTTTCAGACATTCTTAGTGTCAGTTCTTCATCTTCCTAACTAAATAAGTACTGTTTTTAACCTATTTTCTTCCACCAGTTAATTAGAACTATCATGATTTAGTGAAAATAGGTTTCTATTCTATATATTACCTCCTCTGATTTCAATGGATGGTCTGTATTAAATCCCTTAACATACTTTTTTTTTTTCTGGCTATAAAATGCTTTCTCTTACTTAAAGAAATATGAGTATAAAGGGGGCTTCTACTACGCAGGGGAATATGAGGCAATGTGAGTGCTTTGCAATTGGGGTACTGTATAAAAAGGCAACTAGTACATTTTACTTGAATTCTTGAAAAAGAATAAGTGGATTTTCAAAATTACTCATTTACATTCTCTTTAAGAGAACAGTTTGTTCACTACTTTCTTGAACTAAAGACTTGCTTTCAGTACAGGTAATTTCCTGTTTAGCTGTAATATTTAAAGACATGCCAAACAGTGATGGGGGGTATTAGGTATTATTTCAAAACTATATATTTGAGCTTTGAAAGTAAATTGTAAAAGTAAAGGTGACTCTAGCAGATTTTTGCTATTTTTCTAGGATTAGTTGATGCTTAGAGACAAGAAAATCCTTCTTATGAATCTTGATAACCACCCATGAGATTTTAAAGACTGAATGGTGGTAGGCAAGTGGCAGGAAAACTTATCACAAATCAAATTGCTTACTCTTTGAAATAAGACCATTGAATGAGTCATCTTTCAAGCTTCTGAACCATTTTAGTCCCACTTAGCAGAATTGGCATAAACAAAAATAAAAGTTAATTTCCTTTTACATGATGTTTTTTGAAGTATTAAATGAGGCTGATTGGTCAGCAGTTTTAGTAAGTTCAGAATGCTGAGTTTGGAAACCTTGGAAAATCTAGTCTTTAAAACCTGCATTTAAAAGACTTTTGAAATTTGTTTCAGCATCAGTTGCCCTCTGAAGCAGAGTCAAGCACTGTCAGATGACCATGTGTGTAAGAGAGGCCCCACTGCTGATCTGCACTGCTGTAGCCCCTGTGCTCTACCTGTCAAGCTTTACGTAAAACTTACTGCCACGCCTCCATCCTTGTAAACGGATCGAAGGCAAAGCTAATTACCTTTCTCCCTCCTTCCTTTGGTGCCTCTCTACTCTTTAGTGCTATGTGCTTAACCCTGGGGACAGTATGGGGGAAACACTACATAGTTACTGTTAAGTAGTGTTTCAACAGGGGAAATGCCGTTAGGGCTCTGTATGATCTGTGGCACAGATTCCTGGTCTGGGGATCGGGACAAGCCTAAGCCAAGGGTGCCGTGTACTCCATGTAGTGGGAATAGAATTAGCAACAGCATAGAGACAAGAGGTCCTGCTGTATTCAGAAGCTGGAGATGGCTGTAGTCTGGAATATGAGGGAGAACAGTAAGAAGCTAGGAAGGGCAGATTATAGAGGGCCTTGTAAACGTTTTGGATTTAATTTCAGGGATGATGGCAAGCCTAGAAATACTTAAAAGCCAGTCATGTGATCAGATTTGTAATTTTGAAAGATTAGCTGCCGTATAGAGAATGGACTGGAAGGAAGGAAAGACACTTGGTGAGTTAGGATGTTAATGGAACAATATATGTGAAAGGGAATGTTGTGCTGAACCAGTGTAGATTTGGAGGGGAAGTCAGGGTGTTCGAGATAAAACTGACAGGACAACAACTGATTGGATGTTGGAAATATGGACAGTTAGGCTGCAATACATACAGTCCCCCAAACAGGTGGTTTAGAATACATTATCCTGCATAGCTATGGTGGATAGCATGGGGGTCTGCTTCCCACCTCACTGGGACCCTGGATAACGAAGCTGCCACTGGGAATGTGGTCAGTTACTGTGGCAGAGGGAAAGTGAGAAGTGAGTCACATCTGTCACACAGTGCTTTCGCTTGACAATGACACACACCACTGCTGATCACATTTTGGTGACCAAGAAGTCTTACGGTCATACCTAACAGCTGAACACTCATTCACCAGGCATTGGTAAGAACAGTCAGCTCTGTTGAGCTGTGGAGTGGTCCTTTTTTAAGAGGCGAAATGTGGGCAGAAGAGTTAGGTCACATTGCACACCCCACTGCAAACAACTCAAAATTAGACGTTCCCACCGATTCTTACAAGTTCTTTTCAACCACCCTGCCACTGAGTTTCTCCTAAGCTCCTTCTCCACTCACTGTCTGCCTCCTCTCCTTTCATCTCTTCTTTCTTCCATGCCCTCCTACAACCATCCTCACACCTTCCACAGTAGCAATCAAATTGTTAGCGACTTTTTAAGCTGTGGCACCCAGGGCCATGGGAAGTGGCCCATCTACCTCAGGCATTTCCCCCCACCCAGAGTTCAGCTGTATTTTTCCAGACAAAAACAGCAGTCTCCTAAAAGTGCCAGCAATTTTGATGTTTTCTGAAATGTACTTATGTAGGTATCACTCAATATTCCAACCCTATAATTCTTGCTTTTATCAATCTTTATCTCTTCTATTTCGACCAACAACTCTGAAGGCCACAAGCTAAGATATTTTCATCCAGAGCTGTTTGAAATTCTAGTATCCTACTCTAACTATAACATCAAGCTCTGCCCTCACTTGCTGTAAACTGATTTTTGACCTCACAGAGTCCTGTGATTGATTTTTCCCACCATTTTCTCTCAGTTTCTTTTAGCCTTCTGTCATTATCTAATCTGGATCTCCTGGTTTTTGTAAATGATTTATTCATAAAATTACTTGTCCTTTTACTGCATCTAGGGATGCCCCCTCTCCCACTCCCTAAATCTTCCTTTAAGTGTTACGCTTAACCCTGCCTCCATACTCAATGGACTACCTACCATTAACATAATTTTGTCAATAAAATTAAGGCCATTATTCTTGTCCCTCCACCTAAGAATCTCATATCCATTCCCATCCTCAGAGGCTGAGTTGGTTGTTCTTTGCTCAAGTCCAACCTTTCTCCCAGAGCCCAGCTTCCACTAGCCTCTCCCAGGTTTCGGTTAAATTGGTCCTCCATCTCTTCCCTTTATCCTCAATACCACTTTCCCTAGTTCCATCTGCTGGACCCTCAGAAATACACTGAAGTCTTGTCTAAAAAGACAAAAAAAAATTTTTTTTATTGCATCTTCCACAAGATGTCATCTCTCTGTAGAGAATTAGATATGCTTTCCCAATTTCTTGCCTTCTTTTCACTTCTTAACATGTTCTAATCTGGCTTTCATCCCTCTGTAGGTGGTCATAGCAAACCAATTTCAGTGAAGTCCTTTATGCCAGAATAGCCTTCAGTCTTTCTCTTACTTGAACTCATTGATATCAATACTGCTGATCACTCCCTCCATGAGACTACCTGTTCCCTTGGCTTCTAGGATGTTACCGTCTAGGGCTTTCATTATACCTGTGAGACCACTGCATCTTAGTTTCCCTTAAATATTGTTCACCAGGGCCTTCAGTTCACATGTCTTCTCATTTATAATCCTTCCTGGATCATCTCATCCATTTCTCATGGTTTACATGTTGATTTCTATATCTGTATACCCAGCTCAGTCGTGTATTTCAGACTATTATATCAAACCACTTGCTGGACACACCATAAATATATCCCAAACACAGCACAGCTAGAGCTGAACTCAGCATCTTCCCCTGGCTTTTCCCTGTCTCTATGTCTTTGCTGATGGCCGCCCATTTACCCAGTCACTCAAGCTGGAAATCTTAACACAAATTTGGAGGCAGAAAGTGTAAATAACAACATAGACACGTCTGCTGCCAGACATCGTCTGGGTTTGAATCTCGGCTCAATATTAGCTGTTTGACTTGGGTAAATTACTTAGCCTCAGTTTCTTCATCTAAAACATGGGGATAAACGTAGTAGCTACCTCAGGATAATTGTGAGGATTAAATAGGAACACTTGTAAAGCACTTAAAACTGCCTGGTACATAGTTTGTGCTACATAATTGTTAGCTCTTGTTAACATTCTGCCCATTTTATTTCCTAAATATTTCTCACGTCCATCTCCAGTACTCTTCTGGTTCAAGACCTCATTTCCTTGCCTATTGATTGGACTACTACAAATGCCTCCTAACTAGCATTTAGGTTCATTCATCCAGGAAGCTAATTTATTAAGTACTTTGCTAGGTCCTGCCAGACCTGCAGAGCCAGGTGAGAGGCCATACCTGACATAAAGAAGTGTGCTGGTTACCAGGAGAGACCTGACATAGGAAGCACCATAGAGCTCTACTGTACGAGAAGTGTATTCAGGAGACAGAGTAGGTGCCAGTGGAGTATATGACCCATTCTACATTGGTGGGGCAGGGAAGGTTCGTGGAAGAGGTGAAATGTCTTGAGATAAGAGGTATTCTACCGTAGAAGAGTTGTTTTCAAATGTGTGTGCGGGGCCCAGTAATCGCTTTTTTGTTTTTTTGTTTTTTTTTTAACGTTCCCAGGTCCTGATGCCTTCCCAGACCACACTTTGGGACCCGCTGCCTTAGGATACCCAGAGAGCATGCATTCCCAGGTCCTCTCAACTGCCAAAACGATGGTCTTGACCATTTCATATTCTTGCACTACATCCTTCAATCGCTCCTTTTTGCCTTATAGGGCAAGTACAAGCTCTAGATCTGGCTACTGTTTGCTCCTCTAGCCTCAGCATCTGTCACACCTAAGACTGACCGTTATCCTCAGGCGAGAGTGAAATATTTCCCTCAGCCACCATGCTGCTCCTAACCTTTACACCTTTGCTCAGGTTATACCTTGTGTCTGGAATATCTTGCTTTTTCTTCCCTTTATGTAGCTGGCTGCTACTTTGTAAGCTGAGTCAAGGATTTCAAAAGCCTCCCATGATGCCAGGTGACAAGGAGGACATAATCTAGGGGCCAACTCCCATCTTTAAAGCCTGACCCCTTTTCATGCATGTAATATAGTCCAATTTCTTTAAAAAGCACCTCTCTGTTAACATTGTACAGATATTGCTGTGTGGGGGAGGGTAGGTGGGAAGAGCTGACTGGTCCAACTGTTCACAGACAGCCCTTTAAGTAAAACTGAGTACTGCCAGCAACCCTGTCCCTCTCTGTACCTAATGTCTCACAGGTTGGAGTCCTTTCTGGGGCTTGGCTGGACTAAAAGGATCCCTGCTTTTCTGGTTTGTGACTTCTCTAATGCCTCCTGCTTCTTGTCTTCTAGGAATTTGTCAGAATTTTTGAACTACGTGGGCCTTCCCTTCTGCTCTCTATATTATTTTGGATTTATTTCCATTAATAGATGTTTACTGTCATTTCAGTAAAATTTGGAGACTGAATAAATAGCACACTAAATTTGTCTGCCATCTTGAAGCTTCTGTTATTTTTTGATCTTCTCTAATGCTTTAATGAGAAACATTATAATATGGTTGTTAAGAGTTCAGGCTCTAAACTTGGGTTCAATCCTACCACTTCTCAGTTGTGGGACTTTGGGCAAATTGTTAATGTCTTTAGATCTGTTCTCTCATCTGTAAAATACAGTTATATGTACCAGCCTCAAAGAATTAAGAAGGTTAACACACACACACACATACACACAATAAAGAGGATGGTACATAGTAAGCACTCAAATATATCTGGAAAAATATATTAATTCATGAATGACTGACTAGGAGCTTAATAGTCCACTCAGATTTTTCTTATGTTATTCTCGATGATTAATTTGGCTTTTTCTAGAGGGGAGAGAGGGATGTTATGAAATGTACATTGAGAGAAACTTTTTACCCTATATTTTGAGAATGCTAGGATGACTCAATGTTAGAAACTATCAGCATAAACTTAGTAAACTAAAATAGTAAAACTATGAAGAAGGGTTATCAAAAACCAATAAATAGTATCCTAAATGGTGAAACATTAAGCTAATTTGATTTAAAGCCAGATGCTAGACTGCCAGCATTATTATATACCACGTCTTGGAAGTTTTCAAAAAACAAAACAAAAGGTAATGAATGACATGAATTAGAAGCGGTACAGGAGGGCAGTCCAAGATGACAACACAAGAAAATCATGGACTTAGCTCCTCCCACTGACAGCCAAGTCTACAGCTATCTGTGGAACGATTTCCTCTGAAAAAGACCTGAAAACTAGCAGAGCAGCTCCTTCACATGGGCAAATGAGAAAAGGGTCATGTTGAGGTGGGTAGGAGAGGCTGAGACGTAGTCGAGCTGTCAACCCTAACCCTGGTATGGTGACCTACAGTGCGGAGGGAACTCAAACCTGGAGCTCTTTCCTGGGCCACCCCACATCAGGCACCCCAACTTTTAAAGACTTGCACCTGAGACAAGCCCCCAAAACACCTGGCTTTGAAAACCAAAGGGGCTTCACGAGAGACACAGGGCTGTCGTGAACAGAATCACTCGCCCCGGGGCCCAGCGAAAAAGCAGCTGTTTGAAAGTGCCTAAACTTGATGTGAAAGAGAATCATTAGCTAATCTTAAAGCAACCACCAGAGGGACAGGGGCCTGCAGGGATACTTTTCCAGGGACAGAGGCCCTGGCAGGTGCCTTTTTTTTTTCTTTTTCCTCAGTGGGTGCCACCCTCGCCTTCTCCCTCTGGCCTGCTCCACGGCACCAGTATCTCCCAGAAGGGAGCCTTCACACATGTCTGGTGCCCCAGTTTTTGTGGCTGGAACCCAGAGAATGCCCCTGATCACCTGGCTCTGGAGGTCAGGGTGGGGCTTGCATTCCTGAGTCCCATGAGACTGTGACAATCGAAGAGACAGTTCTTGGAAAACTACCATCCCCAGGGCACTCTGCAGACTGAAAAACACCCTGTCTTTCTAAGAGGCCCAAGGGGCAGGCTTCTGGGCTGACACTTCTAGAGGCCAAAGAGGTGCTCTCAGGGAACAGGGGCTGGTAGACCCAATCTTTGTGCTTTACCTTGGCCTTGCTTCAGCTCCCAAAATTCAGCTTAGACCCTTATCTGGTGCCCTCATTTTTGCAGCTGCTGCCCTGGGACACCTCTGCATGGCCCGGCTCTGGTGGCCAGCAGGGCTTATGCTCGTAGGTCCCATGGGACGGTAACAAAGAGAATTCTTCAAAAGCTACCATCCTCACAGCACAGCATGAAGCAAAGGATCCAGGGGTTCAGTCTTTCTGTGAAGAAGGCCGATAAGCTAATCATCATGACTGCGGCCCAAGGGGCAGGCTTCTAATTAAACACAAATCAAAGGGCTGACTGTAAAGCTTTCCTGAGACTTTGGAAGGTGACGCTATCTTCGTACTCTCCCTCTGCCCGGCTCCAGAGCACAAGCATCTCTTGGAGGGGAGTTCTCACACGTGTCTGATGCCCTGGTTTTTATGGCAGGGGCCTGGTTCGTGTGGCTGCCGCCCAGGAGCCACACTTTGAACAGCTGGATCTGGTGGGCAAGGGGGTTTGTATTCCTGGGTCTCATGTGGACTCTACAATCAGAGAGATAGTGCTTGTCAGAGCACTGCACAGATGGCAGACTGAAACACACCCCTAGGATTTCTGTGAAAGGCGCCTATTGGCTTGTCCTAGACTTTTGACCTGAGGGGCAGACTTCAGGTTTGACAGACATCTAGAGGTCTACAGAGGTGCTCTCAGGGAACGTAGGGTGGGGGATGCCATCTTTGCACTCTCCCTCTGCCTTGCTACAGCTCACCAGTATCTCTCAGAAAGAAGCTTATCTACTCACCTGGGGCCCCAATTTAGGCAACTGTAGCCCAGGGCACACTTCCAGATTGCCTGGTCTTGTGGCCAGGAGGGCTTACACTTGTGGTCTCACAGGACTGTATTTATTTGCATACTTTAAAAGCTGCTGCCTGAGTGTCTGGCTTCCAGTCAGCCTGAATCTAGGTGCTGACTGAGAGCCCTACCCTTTTAGCACATCCACAAGTGGCAGTGACTAACAATAAAATAGACTGCTTGGACAATCACAAAGGTTCTAGAGACAACCAAGAGCTAAGGTGAGGTTGAATAAGTTCAACTAATACATATGACCACTCCTTCAAGATTGGGAGAGATGGCTGTTTCAGCTAATACATAGAAACCAACACAGAGACTCAAGAAAAATGAGGACATAGAGGAATATGTTCTAAATGAAATAAGATAAAACCTGGGGGGGGGGGAACCCTTATGATACAGAGATAACTAATTTACCTGATAAAGAGTTTAAAGGATGGTCATAAATATGCTCACTAAACATGGGAGAAAAATGGATGAACACAGTGAGAAATTCAGCAAAAGACAGAAAATAAGTATCAAAGAGAAGTCACAGAGCTGAAGAATACAATAACTGAACTGAAAAATATGCTAGAGGGGTCCAATACAGGCTAGCTGAAGCAGAGGAAAGGATTAGTCAATTTGAAACCAGGGCATTGGAATTAACCTAATCACAGTACCAGAAGGAAAAAAGAATGAAAAAGTGAAGATAGCTTAAGGAACTTATGGGACAACATTAAATGGACTAATATTCATATTATAACGGCCCCAGAATGAGAAGAGAGAAAAGGACAGAAAACTTATTTGAAAAAATAATGCTGAAAGCTTCCCTGACCTGGGGAAGGAAACAGACATCTAGATCCAGGAAGCCCAGAGAGTTCCAAATAAGATGAACCCAAAGAAACTCACATCAAGACACATTATAATTAAAATGTCAAGAGTTAACGACAAGGAGAAAATATTAAACTGCAAGGGAAAAACTACTTGTTACATACAAGGGACCCCTCATAACAATGAGCAGATTTTTCACCAGAAACTTTGTAGGCCATAAGGGATTGACATGAAAAAGTCAAAGTGCTTAAAGAAAAAAAATCCTTCTAAGCAAGAATACTCTATCCCACAAAGTTATAATTCAGAAGTGAAGGAGAGAGTTTTTCAGACAAGTAAGGGCAAAGGAATTCATCACCACTAAACCAACCTTATCATAAATGTTAAAGGGACTTTAGGCTGAAGAGCACTAATGAGTAACAAGCAAACATATGACAGTATAAATTTCACTGATAAAGGTAAATAAATATATAAAGCTAGCATGAAGGTTAAAAGACAAAAGTAGTAAAATAACTATAATTACAAAATCAGATAAGGAATACACAAGATAAAATACTGTAAAACGTAACATTGAAAACAAAATGTGGAGAGGGAATAAAAATGTAGAGCTTTAGAATGCATTCAAACTTAAAATAGACTGTTTTAAATACAGGTTATATGTAAGCCTCATGTAATCACAAAGCAAAAACCTATGGCAGATACGCAAAAGATTTTTTAAAAACCTGTCTACATGCTGCCTCCAGTAGATTCACTTCAGATTTAACAACATGCACAGACTGAAAGTGAATAGAAAAAGGTGTTCCATGCAAACGGAAACCAAAAGAAAGCTGAGGTAGCTATAATTATCAGACAAAATAGACTTTAAAACAAAGACTCTAATAAGAGACAAAGAAGGGCATTACATAATGATAAAGTGTCAATCCAGCAAGAGGATATAAAATTTGGAATATTTATGCACCCAACCTAGGAGCACCTAAATATATGAAGCAAATATTAACAGACCTAAAGAGAGAAAAAGACAATAATGGTAGGGAACTTTAATATTCCATTTATATCAATGGATAGATCATCAAGCTATAAAATCATAAGGAAACATCAGCCTGAAATGACATATTAGACCAAGTGACCAGGTTAGACCAGGTTTCTTTGTATGTATTTTCTTGTCATACATAGAAAATCCCACCCCAAAGCAGCAGAATACGCATTTTTCTCAAGTGCACATGGAATATTTTCCAAGATAGATTATATGTTAAGCCACAAAAAGTCTAAATAAATTTAAGAATATTGAAATAATATCAGACATCTTTTTCAACCACAATGGTATGAAAGTAGAAATTACACAAAGGAAACTAAAAAATTAACAAATAAGTAGAGATTAAACTACATGCTCTTGAACAACCAATGGGTCAAGGAAGAAATAAGAAATTTAAAAAATACTTTAAGGCAAATGAAAATGGAACTAAAACATACCAAAATTTATGGGATACAGCAAAAGCAGTTCTAAGAGGGAAGTTCATAGCAATAAATGTCTACCTCAAGAAACAAGTCTCAAACAACATAGTTTTACACCTCAAGAAACTAGAAAAAGAAGAACAATGAAGCCCAAAGTTAGTAGAAGGAAGGAAATAAAGCTTAGAGCGGAAATAAATGACATAGAGACTAAAAAGACAATAGAAAGGCTCAGTGAAACTAAGAGCTGTTTCTTTGAAAACAGAAAAACAGAACCGACAAACCTTTAGCTAGACTAACCAAGAAAAAAAGAACTCAAAATAAGAATTGAAAGAGATGTTACAATGGATACCACAGAAATACAAAGAACCGTAAGAGACTACTATGAACAATTATATGCCAATAAATTGGACAACCCAGGAGAAATAAATTCCCAGAAACATACAATGTCTAAAGACTAAATCATGATGAAATAGGAAATCTGAATCAACTGATAGTAAGGAGACTGAATCAGCAATCAAAAACCTACCAGTAAACACAAGTCCAGGACCAGATAGCTTCCCTGGTAAATTCTACAAAACATTCAAAGAATTAATACAAATTCTTCTCAAACTCTTCCCCCCCACCAAAAAAAGAAGAGGGAACTCTTCCAACCTCATTTTATGAGGCCAGAATTACCCTGGATCCAAAACCAGACAAGGATGCCTCAAGGAAAGAAAATTACAGGCCAATATTCCTGATGAACATAGATTTAAAAACTCTCAGCAAAATATTAGCAAACCAAATTTGACAGTACATTAAAAGGATCATACACCATGATCAACTGAGATTTATCCCAGGGATATAACAATGGTTCTACATCAGCAAATCAGTCAATGTGATATGCCACATTAACAAAATGAAAGATAAAAGTCAGATGATCATCTCAATAGATGCAGAAAACGTATTTAACAAAATTCAACATCCATTTATGATAAAAACTCTCAACAAAACGGGTGTAGAGGGAATGTACCTCAACATAATAAAGGCCATATATAACAAGCCCATAGCTAACATCATATTCAGCAACAAAAAGCTGAAAGCTTTTCCTCTAAGATCAGGAACAAGACAAGGATGCTCACTCTCTCCACTTCTACTCAACACAGTATTAGAATTCCTAGCCAGAGCAATTAGGCACAAAAAATAAAAGGCATCCAAATTGGAAAGGAAAAAGTAAAACTGCACTATTTGCAGATGACACGATATTATATGTAGAAACCATAAAGACTCCACCAAAAAACTGTTAGAATAAACATATTCAATAAAATTGCAGAATATAAAAATCAACACTTAAATAAGTTACATTTTTATATACTAATAACAAACTATCAGGAAGACAAATTAAGAAAACAATATCATTTACAGTTGCATCGAAAACAATAAAATACCTAGGAATGAATTTAACCAAGGAGGTGAAAGACCTGTATATATCGAAAAGTACAAGACATTAAGGAAAGAAATTGAGGAAGACACAAATAAATGGGAAGATATTTTATGCTCATGGATTGGAAGAATTAATATTGTTAAAATGTCCATAATATCCAAAGCAAACTATAGATTCAATGTAATCCTTATCAAAATTCCAATGGTATTTTTCACATAAATGGAACAAATAATCCTAAAATTTGTCTGGAACCATAGCCAAAACTCTGAATAGCCAAAACAATCTTGAGAAAGAAGAATAAAACTGGAGGCATTATGCCCCCTGATTTCAAACTATATTACAAACCTATAACATTTAAAACTGTGAGGTACTGACATAAAAACAGGCACATAGATCTTGAAACAGAATAGAGAACCCAGAAATAAACCCACACATATATATCAATTAATATTTGACAAAGTAGCCAAGAATATATAACAGAGAAAAGACAGTCTCTTCAACAAATGATGCTGGGAAAATTAGACAACTACATGCAAAAGAATGAAACTGGACCACTATTTTACACCATACACAAAAATTAACTCAAAATGGATTAAAGACGTGAATGCAAGACCTGAAACCATAAAACTCCTAGAACAAAACATAGGCAGCGGACTTCCTGGTGGTGCAGTGGTTAACAATCTGCCTGCCAATGCAGGGGACACAGGTTCAAGCCCTGTTCCAGGAAGATCCCACATGCTGCAGAGAAACTAAGCCCGGGCGCACAACTACTGAGCCTGTGCTCTAGAGAGCCCATGTGCTGCAACTACTGAAGCCCACATGCCTTCTACTGTGCTCCGCAACAAGAGAAGGCACTGCAATGAGAAGCCCGTGCACAGCAACGAAGAGTAGCCCCCGCTCACCGCAACTAGAGAAAGCCTGTGCACAACAGCAAAGATCCAATGCAGCCAAAAAAAAAAAAAAAAAAACCATAGGCAGTAAGCTCCTTGACATAGGTCTGTGATGATTTTTTGAACCTAAAAAAGCAAAGGAAAGGCAACAAAAGAAAACAAAAAACGAACAAGTGGTACCACATCAAATTAAAAGGCTTCTGCACAGCCAAGAATCCATCAACAAAATGAGAAAGTAACCCACAGAATGGGAGAAAATATTTGCAAATCATATATAACAAGGGGTTAATATCCAAAATGTATAAAGAACTCATATAAATCAACAGTAAAAAAAAAATCTGATTAAAAATAGGCAGAAGAGGGCTTCCCTGGTGGTGCAGACATTAAGAATCTGCCTGCCAATGCAGGAGACGGGTTCAAGCCCTGGTCCAGGAAGATCCCACATGCCGCGGAGCAACTAAGCCTGTGTGCCACAACTGCTGAGGCTGCACTCTAGAGCCTGTGAGCCACAACTACTGAAGCCCGTGTGCCTAGAGCCCATGCTCTGCAACAAGAGAAGCCTCTGCAATGAGAAACCTGCGCACCACAGCGAAGAGTAGCCCCTGCTCGCCACAACCAGAGAAAAGCCCACGTTCAGCAATGAAGGCCCAACGCAGCCAAAAATTTAAAAAATAATAAAAAAATAAAAGGCACAAAAGATGTGAATAGACATTTTTCCATAGAAGACATACAGATGGCCAACAGGCACATGAAGAGATGCTCAATGTCACTAATCATCAGGGAAATTCAAATCAAAACCACAATGAGATATCACCTCACACCTGTTAGAATGGCTATTATCAAAAAGATAAGAAATAAGTGTTGACAAGGATGTGGAGAAAACGGAATCCCTCTGCACTGTTGGTGGGAATGTAAATTGGTACAGCCACTATGGAAAGCAGTATGGAGGTTCCTCAAAAAATTAAAAATAGAACTACCATGTGATCCAGCAATACTATTTCTGGGTATTTCTCAGAAGAAAATGAAAACACTAAACAAAATATATGTACCCCCATGTTGAATGCAGCATTATTTATAACAGTCAAGATATGGAGCAACTTAAGTGTCCACTGATGGATGAAATATACACACAAATACACACACAGAGAGAAATATTATTCTGCCATTAAAAAGAACGAAGGACTTCCCTGGTAGCACAGTGGTTAAGAATCTGCCTGCCAATGCAGGGGACACAGGTTTAAGTCCTGGTCTGGGAAGATCCCATATGCTGCGGAGCAACTAAGCCCGTGTGCCACAACTACTGAGCCCACATGCCACAACTACTGAAGCCTTCACGCCTAGAGCCCATGCTCTGCAACAAGAGAAGGCACTGCAATGAGAAGCCCGCGCACTGCAACGAAGAGTAGCCCCTGCTCGCTGCAACTAGAGAAAGCCCGTGCAGCAATGAAGACCGAACGCAGCCAAACATACATACATACACACATACATACATACATACGTACATAAATAAGAAGAATGAAATCTTGCCATTTGTAACACCATGGATGGACCTCAAGAGCATTATGCTAAGTGCAATAAGTCAGAGAGAGAAAGACAAATGCTGTATATTATCTCTGATATATAAAATAAAATAAAACAAAACAAGATAAAATAAACCAGGCACGTAGATATAGAAAACAGATTTGTGGTTGCTAGAGGTTGGGGAGTGGGAGAAATGGGTGAACTGTTTTTTTTTTTTTTTTTGTAATTTGTAAATGAGATGTTCTTTTCTTTCCTTTTTGGTTTGTTTTGACCACATTAAAATGTTCCCATGATAAGTACAAGATATTTAGCCTTAACTCCTCGTCAGCTACCATCTCTAGGGTTTGAATCAGGATCAGTATGGGTCAGATGGTCTCTGTGATTTCCCTGTTACTATTTAAACTCCTTCCTTACTATGGTCCATCTGCCCCCCAGTGCTCAAATGGTCTACTCTGCCTCAGCAGGGAGCTATCCTTCAGGCGAGCTGTATAACCAGGTGGTTACTGCACTGTCATCCACCATTCTAGGCAAACTGTCTGCACATTCTTTTATCTTGAACTTTTTGCAAATTACCTTAGTTCTCTTTTAAACTAACTAGTGTGCATTTTTACTAATGCGTCACTGCTTAATGAAACATTCTGTTTATAATCTGAAAATCATGATGCTGGATTCTAGGTTCTAGGAGTCATGATTATATTACTGTTGAACTTCTTACACCCTGAGGGTGAGAAGTTGGGGGCTGGACCTCTGGAGCACAATATGATCCCTTATTCTCAAGTCTGGATGGCACAGGCAATCCTCAGATTTCTAAGAGATGCCTTGTTTCTCTAAGCTATAAACCTGCTTTATAGTTAAGATTCACAAACTCTTTTAAAACTGTGTTATGGGAAAGAACTGTGGCATCCTTGGAGGCTAACTCAGCTTTAACAGACCTAAAATATAATATATACTTTATAACGGTAATGACACATACTGTAAAAAGTATCCAGACAATAGAGACTGAAGGAAAATAAAAGTCTCCTATAGTCAGGGTTGAGTTAATACATGCAGTAAAAAGTCAGCTATGCCTGTTTTGCATATTATTATTTTTGAAAACCCAGAGATTTATGTTTTTGATGGGGCTACTTTGAATCGGGTGTGGCAAAATGGACTGGTTTGTCAGCAGTTTATTTTGGTGACTGCAATAACAGCTTTAGGTGTAGGGATATGAGAATAACTAAACAATTCTAATTAACTATGGAGGAACTGAAGTGATTAATGGGGATAGAAAGGAGTTTTCTCTAGAAATAAACATCAGAAATAGTTTATGCCACCCAATGTGATATTAAACTCTTGGAATTCATATGTTTAACATAGTAATGAAAAATGGAAAAAGAATATTGTTTATTATGTGATATTTAAAAGTTAAAATGAAGTATTTTTCTAGATTAAAGGAATTCTAGAACATGATAATTATATGATATTGGTATAATGTTTCAAAACCTGGAAAATCTTAAGGCTATTTCAGAATGCTTACAGACTTCTTAAATTTATTTTAGAGATCTTTAACAATAAGTTTTTGCTTATTGAGGTTAATTTTTCCTTTAAGGAAATGATAGTGAAAATGTATAAATATATATATGCATATTTTATACATTTATTTATTTTTGGCTGCATTGGGTCTTTGTTGCTGCGAGTGGGCTTTCTCTAGTTGTGGCACATGGGCTCAGTACTTGTGGCTCGTGGGCTCTAGAGTGCAGGCTCAGTAGTTGTGGCGCACGGGCTTAGTTGCTCCGTGGCATGTGGGATCTTCCCGGACCAGGGCTCGAACCCATGTCCCCTGCATTGGCAGGCAGATTCTTAACCACTGTGCCACCAGGGAAGCCCTGAAAATGTATATTTAATATTAGGCTTTAAAATACTTATAGGAAAAGAAATGACTTACAATGTTGCTTATATTTAAAATTCTATAGTTCCATAAGATAAGTAGGGCTAAAAATATCTAACTGAAACGAAAGTATGCCGAGGAGGATGATATCCTATGTTATTTATTTCATTAAACCATTTAAATGACATTTGAAAATTATTTATCAACTTTTGATTAGAAGTTGCCATAAACATCTACATGTAAAAGAATGAAATTAGAACGTTTTCTCACCCCATATACAAAAATAAACTCAAAATGGGTTAAAGACCAATGTAAGACCAGAAACCATAAAACTCCTAGAAGAAAACATAGGCAGAACACTCTTTGACACAAATCGTAGCAATAATTTTTGGGGTCTCCTAAGGCAAAGGAAATTAAAGCAAAAATAAACAAATGGGACCTAATTAGACTTAAAGCTTTTGCACAAAAGAAACTGTCAACAAAACAAAAAGAACCTACTGAATGGGAGAAAATATCTGCAAATGACTGATAAGGATTAATATTCAAAATATATAAACATCTCATACAACTAAATATCAAAAAAGAAAGCCAAAACCAAAACCAAAACAAACAACCCAATTAAAAAATGGGCAGAAGGGCTTTCCTGGTGGTGCAGTGGTTAAGAATCCACCTGCCAGTGCGGGGGACACGATTTCGATCCCTGGCCAGGGAAGATCCCACATGCTGCAGAGCAACTAAGCCTGTGTGCCACAACTACTGAGCCTGCGCTCTAGAGCCCGTGTTCTGCAACAAGAGAAGCCACGACAGTGATAAGCCCGTGCACCGCAACAAAGAGTAGCCCTTGCTTGCCTCAACTAGAGAAAGCCCATGCACAGCAACGAAGACCCAACACGGCCAAAAAAAACCCCAAACAAAATAAATAAATTTATTTTTTAAAAAAAGGCAGAAAACTGAACATACATTTTTCCAAAGAAGACATACAGATGGCCATCAGGCACTTAAAAAGATACTGAACATCACTAATCAGAGAAATGCAAGTTAAAACCACAATGAGATGTCACCTCACACCTGTCAGAATGACTATCATCAAAAAGAGCACAAATAACAAATGATGTGGAAAAAAGGGAACCCTTGTACACTGTAGGTGAGAATGTAAGTTGGTACAGCCATTGTGGAAAACAGTAAGGAGGTTCATCAAAAAACTAAAAATAGAACTACCATACGACCCAGCAATTCCACCCCTGGGTATATATTTGAAGAAACAAAAACATTAATTCAAAAACATACATGCACCCCAATGTTCATAGCAGCATTATTTATAATAGCCAAGGTATGGAAACAACCTAAGTGTCCATGAACAGATGCATGGAGAAAGATGTGGTATAAATAACACATACATATATACACACACACACGATAGAATACTACTCAACCATAAAAAAGAGCAAAATCTTGCCATTTGCAACAACACGCATTAACCTGGAGGGCATTATGCTTAGTGAAATAGGTCAGACAGAGAAAGGCAAATACATTATGTTATCACTTACATGTGGAATCTAAAAAATAAAACAAATGAATGAACATAACAAAGCAGAAACAGACACACAGATACAGAGAACAAACTAGTGGTTGCCAGTGGGGAGAGAGAAGCAGGGATGGGCAAGACAGGGGTAGGGGATTAAGAAGCACAAACTACTATGCATAAAATAAGCTATAAGAATACACTGTACAGCACAGGGAATGTAGCCAATACTTTATAATAACTTTAAATGGAGTGTAATCTATAAAAATGTTGAATCACTATGTTGTACACCTGAAACTAATATTGTAAATGAACTATACCTTAGTTTAAAAAAGTTGCTGTGAAAGTTCATTGTTTTTATTTGATAACACTATTAAATGTTTTAATATAACAAACCACAATGCTCAGAAGCTTTTATTTAATGGTTCGAGGCAACTGTAGTCTAAAATAATGTTTTTATTCTAAATATACTAATGTCACTGAAATTTTAAAAATACAAACAAAAAAATAATTTTAATTTGATCCCTTAAAATAAGTTATTGTGGTGAATCTGTCCAGAATTTTCTATGAATAGGTTTCTTATACAATTGTCAACAGTGTAAACAATTTTAAACTGTACTTTTTACATTTACCATTATATAGTAATAATTTTCCCATTCATTAAAACCTATTTTTTAATTTAATTTTAGTAGATCATGGAATGGATGTCCCACTGTTTACTTACTGATTCTCTTAGTTTGGTTAATTATATTGTTTCAATTTACTCTTGTATACATGAAAAAAATCTGTCATCACTCTATCTAGTTATGGTTATAATGTGCATGTTTCAGGTTTTGCTGTTAGAATAAACTTCCATAAAATTACTGGGTCAAAATGGTTTAATAGTTTATACCACCAGCAACCACACAGTGATACCGACTATAGATCAAAATGCTTCTAAATTTGGCTTGTAGAGACCAAATTCATAAGCAAAGACTGTATCTTCAGTTTTATGATCCATATATCAATTTCAAATATTTGTCTTCATTTCAGTGCAAAGAATAAAGATGACTGTGTTATCCTACAAAAAAAAACTGGTATTCGTTTGCTATTATTGCTTTCTTATGAATAAGGGAGATTTTGATATTTTACCCACTAAATCACTTTCATTGTTTCTAGAAAATTTTATACTTTCTAAATCTTGGAAGCTTTTCAAAGGGACCAGAGCTAATCCTGTAGCAGAGACCAAACATTTGTGCTCCTCCTTCGACACTGTGGAAGTGACATTGGGAAGCAGTTGCCATGTACTACATTTCAGTCCTGTCTTCATCCGGGTGTGGCTGTGGATGAGTTCTTGCCAGGAGAAAGTGAGCCCTTTGGGCCCTTTGGGCCTCTTTGGCTTTATAAGAGGCAGATATGCCTTCCCTTGGCCCCTTTCTCCATCTTCCATGAGAAATCTGAGTAGTTGCAGTTGTGCACTCACCCCACACCTCTCTGCTTAGTGGTCCTTCATCCTGGGGGCAAGACCCTGGGCAGACCCACTAATTCTTTCCCTCCTCTCTCCTGGGGCTTGACAACGATACTCTCACATCAGTCCTTGAGTGCCACCCAGAGTGTTCCTGTAATGAGGGAAACGTGGGAGGAGGTTTTTTCCCTCTTGTGGCAAATGGTCCTTCCTTTGCCTTTGTGGGGCAGAACTGCGACACCGAGGACTGCCAAAATTCAGATGGGAAGATGGGCCCCATCACCCTACTCTCAGATCCCCCGATGTAAGAGAGAGTCTCCCTGCAGTATTCAGCCCACGGAGGATGGGCAGCTGGCAGTGGAATCCACGTTCCATCTTTCCTGAATCCTCTCTTCTTCCTTTCAGCCCGAAGGCTTTTCTTGAAGGGACAGGAAAAAAGCTGCTTTGCCCACCTCATATCCATTTCCAAATCTTCACTTTCTCATTCCTAAAACTTTCCTATTTGAGCTTAGAACATTTTCTTGTCTTTTTAAATTTATTTGGGGGGGGGTGGTTTCTTTCTTAGTCTATTTCTAAAACTTCTTGTGTATTGATGGCCCAGCATTTTAGACTGAGTGGGAGATAGTCACAGGGGTGGGTAATTGATATTTCCAATCAGTATTCTACTTCACTTTTTATTCAAGAAAATAGCACTAGACTGTACCTCTGTTCTTTTTTTTTTTTTTTTTTTTTTGCGGTATGCGGGCCTCTCACTGCTGTGGCCTCTCCCACTGCGGAGCACAGGCTTCGGACGCGCAGGCCCAGTGGCCATGGCTCACAGGCCCAGCCGCTCCGCGGCATGTGGGATCCTCCCGGACCAGGGCACGAACCCGTGTCCCCTGCATCGGCAGGCGGACGCTCAACCACTGTGCCACCAGGGAAGCCCAGTACCTCTGTTCCTAATGTGTCGTATCTTTCCTAAAATGTCAAAAATTCCTTGTCATTAACACATATACATCTCTATTTTCACTGTAATATCTTTATTGAAATTGGTTATCTGAGTGAAGTCTACTACACTGAAAATAATCTACATGTTTTTATTGTTGGATATTTAGGTTATTTCCAGTATTCCTTTATGATAAATACCCTTGGATGTGCATGTAATAAATCTTTGTGCATTTGCACAGTCCCTGAAAGTGGAATTGCTAGAGAAAAGAGTATGTACATATGAAGGCTTCCTAACACATATGGTCAAAATGGCCACAAAGGCTCAACAAATTTGCACTTGAACCTGCAATCTGGAGAGTATCCATTTCCCTCCACTCCCACTAACATTGGGTATTATCATGAATAACTCCTGAATAACAGGATGCTATTAGGTATAAATTGCTTGAAAAGGCAAATCTTGATGCCAGGATAACATTTAATAGTGTTCTACCAGGAGTGTGATTCCCACGTATATACAGGGGATTGGTTTCCATCAACTCCAAAGAGGAAGTTAATCCTTCCAATAAAAGTGTTTTAAAATCCCTCCCATCAGCAGTTGGTCAAGATGGCAGAGTAGAAAGACCCTGAGCTCACCTCCTCTCACAGGCTCACCAAAATTGCCACTGTTTGCACAGCAGCTACTGATGAGAAAGACTAGACTACCAGAAAAGATCTTCTACAAAGATATAAAGAAGGAACCACAATGAGATGGGTAGAAGGGGCTGAGTCACCATATAGTCAAGACCCATACCCCTGGCTGGGTGATCCACAAACAGGAGGATAATTACAATCGCAGAGGTTCTCCCCAAGAACCGAGGAGTCTGAGCCCCACATCAAGCTCCCCAGTCTGGGGGTCTGGCACCAGGAAGAGGAGCCCCCAGAACATTTGGCTTTGAAGGCCAGCAGGGCTTAATCTTGGGAGATCTAGAGAGCTGTGGGAAATAGACTCCACTCTTATAGGGCACACACAAAATCTCACATGATCTAGGACCCAGGACAGAAGCAATAATTTGAGAAGAGCCTGGGTCAGACCTACCTACTGATCTTGAAGATTCTTCCAGAAAGGCAGGAGCAATTGGAGCTTACCCTGGGGACACAGACACTGGTGGCAGCCATTTGGGGAGCTAGTTCTACCACGTGGATACTGGTGCTGCCATTTTGGAGTCCTCTTATAAGCCTTGGGACCCAGCCCGGTCCCTGCCCACCAGCCTGTAGACACCAGTACTAGAATGCCTCAGACCAAGCAACTAACTGGGTGGAACATGGCCTTACCCACCAGAGGCAGGTTGTCTTAAGACCCCCTAAGCCCTCAGGCATGCCTGGATATAGCCCTGTCCACCAGAAGGCCCAGGACCTGGTCTCACAAACCAGTGTGCAGGCACTAGACCTGGGACCCCCAGGGCCCTGCAGCCAGAGATGCTAGGACCCAGCTCTACCAACTCATGGGCAGGCACCAGCCCCAGCACCCCCTGGGCCCTGACTCTGCCCACCAGCAAGCCATCTCTAGCCTTGGGACCAGCCTCACCCCCCAGTGAACAGGCACCAGCCCCAGGACACTCTGGGTCCTGGTCCTACTCACCCTCAGATGGATATCAGCCCCAGGACAAATGCAACCCTGCAGCTACCCTGGCAGGACCCAGCCCACCCACAGCAGGTCAACACCAGCTCTGAGACACCATGGGCCCTTCAACCAGGTGTGTCAGGAACTAGCCCCACCCACAAGCAGTTTGACACCAGCTCTGGGACCCATGGGACCTGCAGCCAGAGACCCCCCTAGGAGCTGGCTCTGCCGGTGAGTAGGCTGGCACTAGCCCCAAGATCTGGCTTCACCCCCAGGGGTTGGACACCAGCCCCAGGACCATTGCAATCCTGCATCCTGCATTGTCAGGACCCAGAAAACACGCCCACCCCAGGCCTGCCCTACCCACCAGCAGGCAAATACCAGCTCTGAGATACCTTGGACTCCTCAGCCAACGACCCTGGAATACAGTCCCACTCATCAGCACCAGCTTTGGGACACACCAAAACCAGGAACCAGCCACACCCACCACTAGGCTGGCACTAGATCGGAGAACCCTGGCCATGCAATGACCCACCCCAGAACCCAGCTCTGCCCACTAGAGAACAAGAACTAGTCCCAGGACCCACCAGTCTGCAGCCAACTGCCTTGTGACCCAGGCCTGCCAATCAGTAATTGGCAGCCTTGACACAAGGCAGGGCCTGGCAACCAACTGAACTGGGGGCCAGCCATGCCTTCCAGATGATGCACCATAGTCTGCCCACAACAACAGAAGGACCCATGCAATCCACAGAGGGGGCCCCTGTAGAGCATACAGCTCTGGTGACCAGAGGGGAGTACACTACTGGGACACACAGGATATCTCCTACAAAAGGCCACTTCTCTAAGGCTGGGGAATATAACCAACCTACCAGATGTAGAAATAAAAGCAGTAAATGAGGCAAATTTAGGTGACAGAGGAACATGTTCCAAACGAAGGAACAAGATAAAACCCCAGAAGAACTAAGTGAAGTGGAGATAGGCAATCTACCCAATACAGAGTTCAAGGTAATGATTGTAAAGATGATCAAAGAATTCAGGAGCAGAATGGATGTACAGAGTGAGAAGTTGAAGTTTTCAACGAAGAGTTAGAAATATAAAGAAGAACCAAACAGAGATGAAGAATACAATACATGAAATGAAAAATACACTAGAAGGAATCAATATATACACAGTGGAATACTACTCAGCTGTAAAAAAAAAATGAAAGAATGCCATTTGCAGCAACATGGATGAACCTGGAGATTATCATACTAAGTGAAGTAAATCAGACAGAGAAAGACAAACATTATATGATACCGCTTATATGCTGAATCTAAAAAAATGATACAAAGGAACTTATTTACAAAACAGAAACAAATTCAGACGCAGAAAACAAACTTATGGTTACCAAAGGGGAAAAGGGTGGGGGAAGGGATAAATTAGGAGTTTGGGGTTAGCAGATGCAAACTATTATATATAGAATGGATAAACAACAAGGTCCTACTGTATAGTACAGGGAATTACAACTATATTCAATGCGTTTTAATGAACTACAATGGAAAAGAATGTGAAAAATACATATATATGCATAACTGAATCACTTTGGTGTACACCTAAAATTAACATAACATTGTAAATCAACTATACTTCAAGTTAAAAAAAAAAGAGCACAAGGAACATTCTCCAGGACAGGTCACATAGGAGGCCACAAAACAAGTCTCAGTAAATTTAAGAAAACTGAAATCATATCAAGTATCTTTTCCAGCCACAATGCTATGAGACTAGAAATCAAGTATAAGGAAAAAACATGCAAAAACCACAAACATGTGAAGGCTAAAGAATATGTTACTAAACAACCAATGGATCACTGAAGAAATTAAAAAGGAAATTTAAAAAGTACCTAGAGACAAATGAAAACAAAAACATGGCCATCCAAAATCTATGGGAGGCAGCAAAAGCAGTTCTAAGAGGGAAGTTTATAATGATACAAACCTAACTCAGAAACCAAAAAAAAAAATCTGAAATAAACAATCTAGCCTTATACCTAAAGAAACTAGAGAAAGAACAAATAAAACCCAAAGTTAGTAGAAGGAAAGAAATCATAAAGATCAGAACAAACATAAATGAAATAGAGACTAAAAAAAAAAATAGAAAAGATGAAACTAAGAGGTAGTTCTTTGAAAAGATAAAACAGAAGTGATAAACCTTTAGCTAGACTAATCAAGAAAAAAAAGAAGGCCCACATCAATAAAATTAGAAATGAAAATTTACAACTGACACCACAGAAATACAAAGTTTCAATATCTGCAAATCAATATGATATACCACATTAACACTTAAGTAATAAAAATCATATGATGATCTCAATAGATGAAGAAAAATTTTTGACAAAATTCAGTATCATTTTATGATAAAAACTCTCCACAAAGTGGGTATAATAAAGGCCATATATGATAAACCCACAGCTAACATCATACAGTAAGTCCCCTACATACAAACCTTCAGGTTGCAAACTTTCAAAGATGCAAACCTGTGTTCACATGTCCAACCACGTAAGTTAGTTCACGTCTGGTGTACATTGTCACATGAGTGCATCCTCTACAAGTGGTTATGCTTTTGTGTACCTTACTGTACAGTACTGTATAGAGTACAGTATCTTTATTTCAAGCTCAGGATGTCCAGAAGCAAGCATAAAAGCAGTGGTGATGTAGCTAGTACTGCTACTGGCCCCTGTATGCCCGCTGTTGTACTGTACTACCGTACTTTTCAAGGTACTATAATGTAAGCTTAAAAATGTTTTCTTTATATTTTGTGTTCGTTTTTTTATGTAGTATTTGTGTGAAAAGTAATATTTTAAACCTATTACAGTACAGTACTATATGGCCAATTGTGTTAGTTGGGTACCTAGGCTAACTTTGTTGGACTTACAAACACGCTCTTGGAATGGAACTCATTCGTATGTAGGGGACTTACTGTACTCAGTAGTATGATGAGGAAGGAGGAAGTAAAACTCTCAGTGTTTGTAGATGACATGATACTGTACAGAGAAAACCCTAAAGAAGACACTAAAAAACTAGAGCTCATCAATAATTTCCGTGAAGTTGCAGGATACAAAGTTAATATACAGAAATCTGCTGCATTTCTATACTCTTAACAATGAATTATCAGAAAGAGAAATTAAGGAAACAATCCCATTTACAATTGCATCAAAAAGAATAAAATACCTAGGAATAAATCTAGCTAAGGAGGTAAAACATCTGTACTTGGACAACTATAAGACACTGATGAAAGAAATTGAAGATGACACAAACAGATGGAAAGACATACCATGCTCATGAATTGAAGAACTAATATTGTTAAAGTGACCATACTACCCAGAGCAATGTACAGATTCAATGCAATTCCTATCAGTATACCAATGGCATTTTTCACAGAACTAAAAAAAGTAATTTTAAAATTTGTATGGAAACACAAGAGACCCCAAATAGCCAAAACAACCTTGAGAAAGAAGAACAGAGCTGGAGGAATCACACTCCCCGACTTCAAACTATATTATATTTTTTACAGTAAAAAACAGTATGGTACTGGCACAAAAACAGACACATTGGTCAATGGACAGAATGGAGAGCCCGGAACTAAATCCACACACTTATGGCCAATTAATCTATGATAAAGTAGGCAATAATATACAATGGGGAGAAAGTCTCTTCAGTAGTGCTGGGAAAACTGAATAGCTACATGTAAGCAAATGAAATTAGAACATTTTTTCACACCATATACAAAAATAAACTCAAAATGGATTAAAGACCTAAATGTAAAACCAGAAACCATAAAACTCCTAGAAGAAAACATAGGCAGAACAATTTTGGACACAAATTGTAGTAATATTTTTTTGAATCTGTCTCCTAAGACAAAGGAAATAAAAGCAAAAACAAACAAATGGGACCTAATTAAACTTTTAAAAATTTGATTTGCACAGCAAAAGAAACCATCAAGAAAAAGAAAAGACAACCTACTGAATGGGAGAAAATATCTGCAAATGATATGACTGATAAGGGGTTAATATTCAAAATATATAAACAACCTATACAACTCAATATCAAAAAAACAAACAACTCGGTCAAAGAAAGGGGCAGAAGACCTGAATGGACATTTATCCAAAGAAGGTATACAGATGGCCATGAGGCACATGAAAAGATGCTCAACATCCCTAATCAGAGACATGCAAATCAAAACTACAATGAGATATCACCTCACACCTGTCAGAATGGCTATTGTCAAAAAGAACAAAAAGAACAAATGTTGGTGAGGATGTGGAGAAAAGGGAACCCTTATACACAGTTGGTGGGAATGTAAATTAGTTCAGCCACTGTAGAAATGGTATGGAGGTTCCTCAAAAAAGTAAAAATAGAACTACCATATGATCCTGCAATTCCACCCCTGGATATACAATATATCTGAAAAAAATGAAAACATTAATTGAAAAGATACATGCACCCCAACATTCATAGCAGCATTGTTTACAATAGCCAAGATATGGAAGAAACCTAAGTGTCCATCAACAGATGAATGGAGAAAGATGTGGTATTATATACTTATATACACACACATATATATGTGTATATACACATACATACAATGGAATACTACTCAGCCATAGAAAAGAATGAAATTTGCAGCAACATGGATGGACCTGGAGGGCATTACGCTAAGTGAAATGAGTCAGATAGAGTAAGACAAATACTGTATGTTATCACTTGTATGTGGAATCTAAAAAGTAAAACAGGGAGTTCCCTGGCGGTCCAGTGGTTAGGACTCGGTGTTCTCACTGCTGTGGCCTGGGTTCAATCCCTGGTTGGGGAACTAAGATCCCACAAGCCGTGTGGTGTGGCAAAAAAAAAGAAAGAAAAAGAAAGAAAAAGGATAAAAAGTAAAATAAGTGAGTGAATATAACAAAGCAGAAACAGACTCACAGATACAGAGAACAAACTAGTGGCTGCCAGTGCAGGGAGGGAAAGGGTAGGGGTAAGATAGGGGGAGGGGAATAAGAGGTAGAAACTACTTTGTATAAAATAAATAAGCTACAAGGATATATTATACAACACGGGGAATACAGTCAGTATTTTATAACTTTAAATGGAGTATAATCTAAAAACATTGAATCACCACATTGTACATCTGAAATGAATAAATTGTAAATCAACTATGCCTCAATAAAAGCAAAATAAAATCCCTCCCATCAATAGAGCACCCAGAGTGCCCTGTCAGATGAGAATCCTACAATACAATACTCAAACAAAAGTCAGTTATTGTCAGCTAATGCAGGATTAGAACTCATCCTGGCTGCTGTCATCTCCTCCATTGCAATGACTTGGTCTTATGGTTAGATTTCTCAAACTTCCTATTTCCAATTGTGCTCTCCTGGGGAAAATTATACCTCTATACAGGTGAATTTATGCCAGAACCCTTCTTTACAGGTTTCTAGAAACCTCATTCCATATTTATCCTTGGAGCCTTGGCAAGATAGTTATCAGTTTGGGGGAGATCTTACATAACCATGTTGCACATAGGAGGTGTTAAATGTTTCCTTGACTTGAAAAAGCAAAGCAAAAAGAAGGAAAAAGAGGCATATTTCAGAATGCCTTCCTTATCCTTGCTGCTGGTACTGCCATCTACCTTGTCAGACAATCTGATACTCTCCTACATTCTCTCATGTGTCCATCTCTAAGTGCATGTAATCACTATCAGTTCTTAATTTTACTTCCTAGAAATACTTTTTTTTTTTTTTTTTTTGCGGTATGCGGGCCTCTCACCGCTGCTGCCTCTCCCGCTGCGGAGCACAGGCTCCGGACGCGCAGGCCCAGCGACCACGGCTCACGGGCCCAGCCGCTCCGCTGCACGCGGGACCCTCCCGGACTGGGGCACGAACCCGCGTCCCCTGCATCGACAGGCGGACTCGCAACCACTGCGCCACCAGGGAAGCCCTAGAAATACTTCTTGATTTCCCTTATATTCTCTGAACCGATTAGGTATCAGTCTCCTAATTGGTTTCTTGACACTTACAGCAGTGGGGAGGATAGATTGGAAGAGGAAAGAAATCAGTGTTGTCTTTTAAAGTAAGATACTCAATTATATTAACCCCTCATTCAAAATCATGCAGTGATTCTCTGTTGCCTAGAGGTACATACAAATCTTTAGGTTTACATTATTTATTTATTTATTTGTTTGTTTGCCTTTAACAAGCTGCCCGCAATCTCCTTGTCCTGTTCCATCTCCTGCTAATTACCTCCTGCTTCTCCTAATCTAGATGATTTAGGCTTAAACATTCCATGCTGGCCTATGTGTTTTCATAGGCTATTACTTCTTTCGGATGCCCTTCCCGCTATTTACCCTGCTCCTGGTGCACTCACACTCATTGCCAGACCTATCTGAAGAGCTTCCTCCTCCTGGAAACCTCTCCCAACTTCCCCAAGCAGTTAGTTGCTGCCTCTACTGTTTTCCTATAGGCATGTTCTTCATCCAATACATGCTATTGAGTGCTCAATATGTTTAAGGCATTAAGGTACTAAAATAAAAAAGATATGGCCCCTGACCTCAAAGATCTGTCTCGTGAGGATGCTTAAACTGAATCTTAAAAAAATAATATAGTGGATAAACGTGTTTTAGTCATCCAGTAGCCATTTGCCTTACTTAGGGTAATAGTCCCTGGTTTTCATCAGGGGATCCATCCCTTTGCCATTCTTGGTCCTTGTGGTCTGGGAGAATAATGGGATAGGACCATGGGTGACAAATAGTGTTGTAACCAAGATCTAAGCCAATAAATGCCTTCTGTTTCTCTGGGCACAGCAACTGGGTCAGGGGTGGACATGTGACTTAAGTCAATCAGAACTGCTTAGATGCCTGGAAAGAGATATTCTCTCATCCTAGCTGGACTTGAACCTCAAGAATATGAGGTTACCGCGATGAAGAGTGGCCCCCGCTTGCCACAACTAGAGAAAGCCCTCACACAGAAACGAAGACCCAACACAGCAAAAATTAATTAACTAATTAACTCCTACCCCCAACATCTTCTTAAAAAAAAGAATATGAGGTTGGAATTATCACAGCCACTTGGCAGTGCAATGACACTGAAAATTAAGTCAACACATGTCAAAAAGCAGAGATGAGCAGAGAGACGGAGAAAAACAGAGTCCCAATGACAAGTTTGGAGCCATGAATCCAGTTATTCCTGAAGCCAGTTTACCCTGGAAATTCAGCTCCATAAGCCAACGCATGCTCTTTATACACGTAAGCCAGCTTGAGTGGTCTTTTCTCCCGCTTGTAATCAATAGAATCTTACCTTATACAACAATATTTTTCAGGTGGATAATGAAAGTGATGTAAAATGAAAATAGCATATGCGGGGGCAATGGAGGAATAAAAGAGAAAGCTGAATTACAGGATGCGCAAGGCAGCCTAGGAAAGAGACAAAATGGGGGAAACGGACTAAATGAAAATTGACAAGGGCCGGAAGTAAAAAGCTAAACAGACTGAAGAATCAACAATTTTTCTGGGATCTGTAAGAGAGGTGAGGACACTGGGCAAGCCACTGCCCCTAGGACTGTAGTGACAGGCGAATACAGGGAGTCACGGCTTACCGGAGCAGAGACGAGTGGAAACCGCCTGCAGGAACCAGCGCTCGGGGAGGAAAGCCGGAACTGTAACTGACGAATTGCCAGAGACTCAGCGTGGACAAGCCTGAGAATTAAAATCTCCAGGAGAACCCAGAGGTGACTCCCACTTTTGTGGAGCTCCACCAGGTTCTCACAGTAGATGTTTGAGAAGAATCTCCTACTGCTTCCAGCAAGGCGAGGGGGAAAGGAGCCATTTTGAAATACGGCAGAGCATTCTGTTCTTCTTAATAAGGCCTGTTCTCAGGGGAAACTAATTAACTAAAGCCTAATCTGCTGGGTATTATTATCAGAGACTAACTGACCTGGGGGAAGGGATCTACTCAACTCCAGCTGTCTCTAGCCTTTCAGGTGGGAGAAGAAAAATACCTGGCTTCAGCCCACTCTATCCATCCTGTCCCACCTGAGGGGGAGAAAACACTGAGAAACGCGTGTGAAGTCGTAGAAACATAGGCTCACTAAAAGGCTGAGATCTAATCATAGGACTGTAGAGCGCTCCCCCCCACTTCACCTCACCTCACAACCACATTACTAAAGGCCTATTTATAGCAGTTCAATATTCCTGGTCCATCATGTCCAGCCAGGAAGAAAAAAGTGACAAGGCATATCAAAAGGCAAAACACACAATTTTAAGACAGAGCAAGCCTCAGAACCTGACATGGCATGGGTCTTAGAATTGTCAGAGAATTTAAAACAGCTGTGATTAATATGCTAGGCGCTCTTAATGGATAAGTAGACAGCATGCAAGAACAGAGGGTCAATGAAAGCAGAGAGATGGAAATACTAAGAAAGAACCCAAAACAAATGTTAGAGATCAAAAACATTGTAACAGAAATGAAGAATGCCTCTGATGGGCTTATTAGTAGAGTGGACACAGCTGAGGAAAGAATCTCTGTGCTTGAGGATAGATCACAGAAACCTCCAAAACTGAAAAGCTAAGAGAACAAAGACTGAAAAGAACCGAGGAGAATATCCAAGGACTGTGGGACAACTACAAAAAGTGTAACATATGCATAATGGGAACAGAAGGAGAAGAAAGAGAGAAAGGAACAGGACAAATATTTGAAATAGTAATAACCAAGAATTTCCCCAAATTAATGTGAGGCACCAAGTTACAGCTCGAGAAAGCTCAGAAAACATCAAGCAGGATAAACGCTCCCTCCTTTCCCCTCCTCTCAAACAAACAAACAAACAAAACACTGTATCTAGGCATATCATTTTCAAACTAAAGAAAGCAAAGATAAAGAAAAAATCCTGAAGAATGCCAGAGGAAAAAAATATCTTACATATAGAAGAACAAACATAAGAATTATATCTGACTTCTGCTCAAAAACCCTGCAAACAAAAAGAGAGTGGAGTGAAATAATTTAAGTATTGAGAAAACCACTGACCTAGAATTTATACCCTGCAAAATTAAACAATGTGATTTTAAAAATTGGCAAAGACCTAACAGGCATCTGACCAAAGAAGATCTACAAATGGTAAGTAAGCACATAAAAAGATGCCCCACATCGAATATCATCAGGGAAATGCAAATTAAAACAATGATGAGATACCACTACTATCTATTAGAACGGCCAAAATCCGGAACACTGACAACACCAAATGCGGGTGAGGATGTGGAGCAACAGGAACTCTCATTCACTGCTGGTGGGAATACAAAATGGTATGGCCACTTTGTTTTGTTTTGCTTTTATTTATTTATTTATTTAACATCTATATTGGAGTGTAATTCCTTTACAATGGTGTGTTAGTTTCTGCTTTATAACAAAGTGAATCAGTTATACACATACATATGTTCCCATACCTCTTCCCTCTTGCATCTCCCTCCCTCCCACCCTCCCTATCCCACCCCTCTAGGTGGTCACAAACACTGAGCTGATTATTTTTTCTAATTGAAGTAGAGTTGATTTACAATGTTGTGTTAGTTTCTGGTGTACAGCATTGTGATTCAGTTAAATATATATATATATATATTCTTTTTCATATTCTTTTCCATTATGGTTTATTACAGGATATTGAATATAGTTCCCTGTACTATACAGTAGGACCTTGTTGTTTATCTATTTTATATATAGATATATATGTGTATGTGCTAATCCTAAACTCCTAATTTATCCCTCCCCCACCCCCAGTTTGATTACTTTAGTTGTCTCATGTTAATGGAATATTTTATAGAAAAGATACTTAAAAGTGGAAAGTTAGGTTCAAGTACTATGCACAATTTTAGATTTGGTAGTATGGCCAAATTAACCTCCAAAATTATACATTTTTACATTCCCTGTGTATGAGGATTCCTCTGGTGTCACCAAGGCTGGGTGCTCACATGGTGGAAATTTGGATATTTGAGTCTGTGGTTCCAGAGGAAAAGGTACAGCCACTTTGGAAGACAGTTTGGTGGTTTCTTAAAAAACTAAACATACCTTACCATGCAATCTAGCAATCATGCTCTTTGGTATTTACCCGAAGATTTTGAAAACTTATGTCCACACAAAAACCTGCGCATGGATGCTTATAGCAACTTTATTCATAATTACCAAAATTTGTAAGCAACCAAGATGTCCTTAAGTCAGTGAATGGATAAGTAAACTGTGGTACATCCAGACAATGAAATATTATTCAGTGCTAAAAAGGACTGAGCTATCAAACCATGAAGGGACATAAAGGAAACTTAAATGCATATTACTAAGTTAAAGGAGTCAATCTGAAAAGTCTATAAACTGTATGATTCCAACTTTATGATATTCTGGGAAAGGCAAAATTATTTGGACAGGAGAAAGATGAGTGTTTGCTAGGGGTCGTGGGGGAATGATGAATAGGCAGAGCACAGAGGATTTTTAGGGCAGTGAAAATACTCTTTATGATACCATAATGTTGAATACGTGTCATTATATATTTGTCCAAACTCATAGCATGTACAACACTAAGAGTGAACTCTAATGTGACCTATGAACTTAGGGTGATTATGATGGTCAATGTAGGTTCATCAGTTGAGACAAATGTATCACACTGGTGGATGTTCATAATATGGGAGGCTCTGCATGTGTTGGGGGCAGGGTATGTATGGGGAATCTCTATACCTTCCTGTCACTTTTGCAATGAACTCAAAACTGATCTAAAAAAGTCTTAAAAAACAAAAAGATACGGCCCTGAACTAGAGTTATGTTAGTAGGGATGGAGATGGAAGGAGATATGTGAGAAATATTTAGGAGGTGGACCTTATGGAACTTAGTGCCCTATAGGGAAATAGGTGAGAATTCTTTTATTTTTAAATTTATTTTGTTGAAGTATAGTTGATTTAATTTGTTGTGTTAATTTCTGCTGTACAGCAAAGTGATTCATTTATACATATACATACATCCTTTTCCACATTCTTTTCCATTATGGCTTATCACAGGATATTAAACATAGTTCCCTGTGCTATGCTGTAGAACCTTGTTGTTTATTCATTCTATGTATAATAGTTTGCATCTGCTAATCCCAAACTCCCAGTCCATCCCTCCCCACCCCCTTGGCAACTACAAGTCTGTTCTCTATGTCTGTGAGTCTGTTTCTGTTTCATAGATAAGTTCATTTGTGTCATATTTTAGATTCCACATGTAAGTGATTTTATATGGTATTTGTCTTGCTCTTTCTGACTTATTTCACTTAGTATGATAATCTCTAGGTCCATCCATGTTGCTGCAAATGACACTATTTCATTCTTTCTTATGGCTGAGTAATATTCCCCTGTATATATATGCCACATCTTCTTAATCCATTCATCTGTCGATGGACATTTAGATTGTTTCCATGTCTTGGCTATTGTAAATAGTGCTGCTATGAACATAGGGATGTGTGTATCTTTTTGAATTATAGTTTTGTCCAGATACATACCCAGGAGTGGGATTGCCGGATCATATGGTAATTCTATTTTTAGTTTTATGAGGAACTTCCATACTGTTCTCCATAGTGGCTGCACCAGTTTAAATAGGGTGAGAATTGTTTTAGAGGTTGATCCTCAGGTTTCCAGCAGGAATGAATAGAGGGACGGTAGTATCTTGGAGGAGAATGCAGGGGGAGGAGCAGACTTTTTTTTTTAACATCTTTATTGGAGTGTAATTGCTTTACAATGGTGTGTTAGTTTCTGCTTTATAACAAAGTGAATCAGTTATACACATACATATGCTCCCATGCCTCTTCCCTCTTGCATCTCCCTCCCTCCCACCCTCCCTATCCCACCCCTCTAGGTGGTCACAAAGCACCAAGCTGATCTCCCTATGCTATGTGGCTGCTTCCCACTAGCTATTCATTTTACATTTGGTAGTGTATATACGTCCATGCCACTCTCTCACTTTGTCACAGCTTACCCTTCCCCCTCCCCATACCCTCAAGTCCATTCTCTAGGAGGTCTGTGTCTTTATTCCCGTCTTGCCCCTAGGTTCTTCATGACCTTTTTTTTTTCTTCTTAGATTCCATATATATGTGTTAGCATACGGTATTTGTTTTTCTCTTTCTGACTTGCTTCACTCTGTATGACAGACTCTAGGTCCATCCAACTCACTACAAATAACTCAATTTCGTTTCTCTTTATGGCTGAGTAATACTCCATTGTATATATGTGCCACATCTTCTTTATCCATTAATCTGTTGATGGACACTTAGGTTGCTTCCATGTCCTGGCTATTGTAAATAGAGCTGCAATGAACATTTTCGTACATGACTCTTTTTGAATTATTCAACATAGTTTTGGAATTTTTAGCCACAGCAATCAGAGAAGAAAAAGAAATAAAAGGAATCCAAATTGGAAAAGAAGAAGTAAAGTTGTCACTGTTTGCAGATGACATGATACTACACATAGAGAATCCTAAAGATGCTACCAGAAAACTACTAGAGCTAATCAATGAATTTGGTAAAGTAGCAGGATACAAAATTAATGCACAGAAATCTCTGGCATTCCTATACACTAATGATGAAAAATCTGAAAGTGCAATCAAGAAAACACTCCCATTTACCATTGCAACAAAAACAATAAAATATCTAGGAATAAACCTACCTAAGCAGACAAAAGACCTGTATGCAGAAAATTATAAGACACTGATGAAAGAAATTAAAGATGATACAAATAGATGGAGAGATATACCATGTTCTTGGATTGGAAGAATCAACATTGTGAAAATGACTCTACTATCCAAAGCAATCTACAGATTCAATGCAATCCCTATCAAACTACCACTGGCATTTTTCACAGAACTAGAACAAAAAATTTCACAATTTGTATGGAAACACAAAAGACCCCGAATAGCCAAAGCAATCTTGAGAACAAAAATTGGAGCTGGAGGAATCAGGCTCCCTGACTTCAGACTATACTACAAAGCTACAGTAATCAAGACAGTATGGTACTAGCACAAAAACAGAAATATAGATCAATGGAACAGGATAGAAAGCCCAGAGATAAACTCATGCACATATGGTCACCTTATCTTTGATAAAGGAGGCAAGAATATAAAGTGGAGAAAGGACAGCCTCTTCAATAAGTGGTGCTGGGAAAACTGGACAGATACATGTAAAAGTATGAAATTAGAACACTCCTTAACTCCATACACAAAAATAAACTCAAAATGGATTAAAGACCTAAATGTAACGCCAGACGCTATAAAACTCTTAGAGGATAACGTAGGCAGAACACTCTATGACATAAATCACAGCAAGATCCTTTTTGACCCACCTCCTAGAGATATGGAAATAAAAATAAACAAACAGGACCTAATGAAACTTCAAAGCTTTTGCACAGCAAGGGAAACCATAAACAAGACCAAAAGACAACCCTTAGAATCGGGGAAAATATTTGCAAATGAAGCAACTGACAAAGGATTAATCTCCAAAATTTACAAGCAGCTCATGCAGCTTAATATTAAAAAAACAAACAGCCCAATCCAAAAATGGGCAGAAGACCTAAATAGACATTTCTCCAAAGAAGATATACAGATTGCCAACAAACACATGAAAAAATGCTCAACATCACTAATCATTAGAGAAACGCAAATCAAAACTACAATGAGATATCATCTCACACTAGTCAGAATGGCCATCATCAAAAAACCTAGAAACAATAAATGCTGGAGAAGGTGTGGAGAAAAGGGAACACTCTTGCACTGTTGGTGGGAATGTGAATTGGTACAGCCACTATGGAGAACAGTATGGAGGTTCCTTAAAAAAATTAAAAATAGAACTACCATATGACCCAACAATCCCACTACTGGGCATACACCCTGAGAAAACCATAATTCAAAGAGGAGCAGACTTTATAAGTAAACACACACTGTACTTGATGTGTTTGCAGGGACTAGGAGAGAAAATATTAGATGTCACCATGGAGTTATTTGAAGTTGTGGGCTTGCAATGGAGATACCGGAGAGGGGTACAGAGTGAGTTGGAACCCCAGCATTTCATGAACTGGTGGAAGAAGATTTAGTGGCTAGAGATTTCAAAGGCAAACCTTTCAAAAGCTTTGGACATTGAAGCCACAAGGGAAGTGAGTTTCAAGAACAGATAACTGTTTGACTTTTTCAAATGGTGGCAGAACTATCAAAAAAAAAAAAAAAAAAAAGAATAGGGGACTGAAAAGCACTCAGAGCTTTGGTGATACAGTGAATAGTTTTAGTTATGGGTGTAAAAGGTAAATGTGATAAAAGCAAAAATGGAAATAGGAAGTGTAGACTACCCTATAAAAACTAGTCAAAACTAGGCCTAAAAAGAGGAGAAACCACTATGTTGTACACCTGAAACTTATATACTATTGTACATCAACTATACCTCAATTAAAATCTTTTTAAAAAAGAAAGGACAGAGAGATTAGATGTCAGAGGATTCTGTTTGAGATAGCAAAGAATTAAGCAGCTTTATATGATAAACAGGAAAAAAAAAAGTAAGGAGAATATCTTAGGAATTAAACAAATATATAAAATTTTATGCCTATTTCATTTAACTGCAATTCTGTGTGTTTACTTCTCCAGTTATACTGTAAGTTCTTTTGAGGACAAAGCCAGCTTCTCATTCATCTTCATATTCATGATGCCTGGCACATGGCAGGTGAACACATAATAACATGTCTATTACTTTAGCAACAAAAGGAGACCCCATCCTTCCCTGCTATAATTTTCTTTGAGATGCTCAAATATAATACAATGCAAGAGGTGGATTTCTCTATATTTTCACCTGAGGCGGTGCTCTCATATTTTCTGTTTTCTCTTTTTGTCTCAGATATTTAAAAATCATTTATATTTTTTATTAAAGTAATATGTACATAGTTTTAAAAAGGCAAAGAGTACTTAAAGCTTATAATAAAAATGTCAACCCTTGGCAGCATCTGAATCTTCAGGGGCAATAACTTTCTGTACTCTTCTCTCTTTCTTTTAATATTTACTTCCAGATTTCTCATTAATGCACTTAAACTGCAACCGCCTGATTATCCAGTTCTTCACCAATTTCTTATTAGGGAAGATGTGGATTGAGCTTTTTTAGGCCACCCTTGTCCCCCACTTTCCTTCCCATTATCTTCCCCAAAACAGTTACCTCACCACTTTTGGACAGATAACTGAGCGCAATTCCCACCCAACAGTCAGCAAGAAAAATGGGTACTTAGTACTACAATCACAAGGAACCGATTCTACCACCAACTTGTGAGCTTGTCAAGGGACCCAGGCCTCGGAGGAGACTGCAGTCATGGCTGATGTTTCAGGCTGGTGAGACCCTGAGGGGAGTACCCTACTCACCTGTACCTGGACACCTAACCCATAAAAACTGTGATGTAATAATCTGTGTTGTGCTAAGCCAGTAAATTTTTGTAATTCATTGTGCAGCAATAGAAAACTAATAGGTTGGCCATGCTTTGTGTTCTTTTGCACTGAGTTAAATGGATATTAAATTTTTTTTTCCTTTTTTTTCTCTGAGACTTGGATATGATGTGGGGTCTGGTAGGGCACAGCCCTGATGATGGGTTGGTTATTTTATTTAGCATCTATGCTATATCTGCACGTGAAACTATTAGGTTGCTTTCCTTTTACATGTTTCTAAATTACGATAATAATTTAAAGACCATTATCAAGTCTTTATCCTTTCTGTATTTGCTGAGACTAATTCATTTGGTAATGAAATAATAACAGCAACAACAATATCAATCACTCCTAATGTTTGCTGAGTGCATGCTACATGCAAGCATTGTGCAAAATGCTTTTTATTTAATCTTCACAAAAACCCGATCAGGTAAGTACAGTTGGCTCTTGAATAACATGGGTTTGACCGGCAGGAGGCCACTTGTACGCAGATTTTTTTCAATGGTAAATACTAGAGTACTATATGGCCTGCAGTTGGTTTAATCCACAGATATGGAAGAACCTCAAATTTGGAGGGACACTGCACGTGGATTTTCCACTAGGACAAGGGTCAGTGCCCCTAACCACCCTGCCTCCCGCTGTGGGTCAATTGTGTTATTATTCCCCTCTTAAAGTTGAGGAAATAAAGTCCTAAGAAATTTGTTCAAGGTCACATACCTTGTGAATGGCCAATCCAGAATTCTATCCCAGGCTGCCTAACTGCTCAGCCTGTGTATTTAACGACTAAGTTATACTGCCTGCAGGAATTTACAGAACGTCACATCACTGAAAATAAAACACTGGACCCTAAGCATCTCATGTTGACATACAGTCGGCCCTCTGTGTCTGAGGGTGCTTAACCCATGGATAGGAGGGCTGACTGTAAGGGACTCGAGCATCCCTGGACTTTGGTATGGTATCCTCGGGGATTGGAGAACCAATCTACAGACTGAGGGACAACCATATGCAGTTTTGACTGCTCGCAAGCAGTGCTGCAGGTTCACGTGATTTTGTCGTAATGTAGTTTCATATCATTTAAATGTGGAGAGTGGGTAATTGGTAAGGGTACCCAGCTGACGGCCAAGTGGTTCTCAGCCACGGGTAATGTGTGCTCTGATGCTCATAAGGGATTGTTTCAGAGTTTATATGTTTGCTTTTATACTGTAGGGTGAAATTATATGATTAATGAAGTAAAAGACAGAGTTTTAATAGTATTTGGCAGGAGGGACCCAGAAAAGTCTGAGGGAGATACACATAAGGACAAATAGCCGATGGGAAACAAAAGATCATTTCCTGACTGGGGAGAGGGGGGACTAGCTATGAATGGAGGGAGCTCTTGGCTTCAGTTTGAGGCCTAAATGGAACTGCCTAGCTGCCTTCAAACGTACATCCAAAGTCTGGAATCTTTTACCAGTTGTGCTTGGCCTCCTGGTGGAGGAACTTTCATCAGTGACCAACAGGTTGGGGTGTGTGATGGGAAGGAACGAGGCTGCTGGGTTCCAGGGGCAGCCCTGACTCAATGATTCCTGCTGTAGAGAATGAACAGGGGCTAAGGATTAGTACAGGGCAGGTTGATAGTTAACACCTGTTAATAAACATGTCCCACTGAGTATCTTGGATTCTGACTCATCGGATTACCCTTCCTCCTCTCTTAAGAGTATCTAGGAAGGGCATTTAAGTATTCCTCCTCTGACAATGGCAATTACAGATTTGGGGATTTGAAGAGTCTAGAAGCATCTCCCAAGATGTGAGTTGAATTTATTCTATACTATTTATCACATTAGTGTATGTCCAGCAGTGATAATTAGCTGAAGACACTTTGTTTAAGCTTGTTTAAGAATGGACACAATCATTCTTTCCTTTGCGTACCTTTGGCTTTACAAGTCCTAAGCCTATGGGCAGGGTGATACAAATAAACAAAGGATAATGATTGGATGGTGAAACAAAGGTGAAAATGAAAGCCCTTATAGCCTTACCTGTATTCAGGTGTGGAGCACGATCTGACTTCTAAGTTGAAGGGAATAATCATCAGAGCAAGGGACTGAGAAACAGTTTCATTTCGAACTGCACTCTCTAGCCTGTTTTCCCATGTCATAACTTCTGTTGTGAGGCCGCCTATGTTGTCACCCATAGTCACATCCTATTAAAGTTTAAAGTTGGAAATGGAAGAGATTTTGGAAACTAGGATTAGTTTTGAGTTCCTTATAAACAACTAAAGCCTAGTCCATTTTATTACTGCATTAAAAATATTTTAATATCTGGTTCCAAACCCAGGCTAAATTGCCCAGCTAGTCTTTTGAGATTAATTGAAGTCCAGAGCTGTCATAACATTTTGACTGGTTTCTCTGGTCAGGAGCAGTGTACCTTGCGCTTTTGACTCTCTGGTTTGAAAGGTTTTGAAGTTCTGCAGGAAATCTGTGCCGCTGCCTTCCTGGTGAGCTCATCTCCTTCCCATTTTTTTTGATGAGGGTCACATGGGATATTGGATTTATGAACCCAGAGCCTATGGTTTCATTGTTTATATGCTCCAAGACAAAGATACTGAAAATAGTTTGAGTGGAAATAAATTTAGAGGCAGAATATAGCAGAAATTTTGAATTCAGTCAAGAAAGATGTCTTGAGTGTTTCCTATTTGCCTGGCCCCTATAGGTAGTGGGGACACAGGAATGAACCAAACAACTCCCTGCCCTCAAGGTGCTTCTGTTTTAATGGGGGCAAGAGGAGATGATGATCACAAATTAGCAAGTGTAAAGGGTGATAAGTGCAAAGAAAAATAAAGCAGAGAGGGGAGATAGTGCTATTTTACATAGGATATTGAGGGAAGGCTTCTCTGATAAGGTGATTTACGATCAGGGACCTGAAAGAAGTAAGGGCATGGGAGGAGGAAGAGCATTTCAGTCAGAGGAAGCAGCAAATGCAAAGGCCCTGGGGTGAGTGAGCAAGGGTGTTCAAAGAACAGCAAGGAAACCAGTGGGGGTGGGACAGAAGGAACAAGGGAAGAATAGTGGGAGATTAAGTCAGAGAGGAAGTGTCAGGTTGGAAGATGCTAAGCTATGGCGAGGACTTCAGATTTTAGGACTTCTGATGGGGAGACTTTGGAGAATGTATTAGTTCCCTGTTGCTGCTATGACACATTACCACAAACTTAGTGGATTAGAGCAATACAAATTAATTATTTTACAGTTCTAGATGTCAGACATCCCAAGTGGGTCTTACGGGGTCAACTAGCTCGCTGGGGCTGCCAAAACAAAGTACCGCAACGAGGTGCCTTAAACAATAGAAGTGTATTGTCTTACACTTCTGGAGGCTAAAAGTCTGAGATCAAGGTGTCAGCAGGCTTGTTTCTTCTGAGTGCTGCGAGGAAGAATTGTTCCAAGCCTCTCCCCTAGCTTCTGGTGGTTTGCTGGCAATCTTTGGCATTCCTCGGTTTGTAGAAGCACCACCCTGATATCTGCCTTCTTCTTTACCTGGTGTTCTCCTTGCGTGCATGTCTGTGTCCGAATTTCTCCTTTTTATAGACGTACAAGTCATACTGGAATAGGACCTGTCCTAATGACCTCAGTTTAAGTTGATTACCTCTGTAAGGACCCTTTGTCTAAATAGGGCACATTCTGGAGTACTGGGGGTTAGAACTCCAAAATATTTTGACGGGGAGACCCAATTCAATCTGTAACATGGGGCTAAAATCAAAGTGATGGCAAGCAGGGCTGCTTTCCTTCTGGGGACCTTAGGGGAGAGTCCGTTCCTTGAATTTTCCACCTTCTAGAGGCTGCCCACATTCCTTGGCTTATTGCCCCCTTCCAGCAACGGCACCCCTCCAACCTCTCCTTCTGTTGTCACATCTCTGACTGCTGCCTCCTTCTTATAAGGACCCTTGTGATTACATCTGGGAAATCAGGAATAATCTTCCTCCACCTCAAGATCCTTTACTTAATCACATCTGCAAAGACCCTTTGGCCCTGTAAGGGAACATATTCATGAGGGAACATATTCACAGATATTTTTGCAAGGTCAGTATTCTGCCTACCTCAGAGGGTTTGGAGCAGGGAAGTGGTATGAGCTGCATTGTATTGTAAAAGAGTCACTCTGCCTGCTGTGTGGAGGAGGAAAAAATGTGAGGTGGGAGACCCACTGGGAAGCTGTGGCAATGGTCCTAGTGAGAGATGATGGTGACCTGCACCAGGGCAGAGGTGCTGAGAAGTGGTCAAATTCTGGCCTTATTGTGAAGAGTGACTTGCCAGTGGAATGCACGAGAGGTGTAAGATGATAACAAAGAACTCCTCCTTGTCTCTTTTTCAGAATAACAATAACTAACATTTGTTTACCATATCAAAATGTTCTACATGATTTTACATGAATTTTTGCATTAGAACTGCCTACAAGCTTGTTATGTATCATTATTTTTAGACTCGTTTTATGTAAGAGAGAGTTGAGGCTCAGAGAGGTGATTTCTAATGATTTGATTTTTAGTGCATTAGAATTATTTTTTGAAATTGGCTATTTCAATGCTTTGATGGATTTTAAGCACAGAAATGATGAGTAAGCTTACACCAGTGACAAAAGGAGACAGATGTCCTTTGATGTTACCAATGTTTTATAAATAAGTTCACTAATTCCAAAGCCAGAGAGAGTTCCATATTCAGTTTCAGCAAGGATTAAATGAGTTAATATATATAAAGAGTCTAGAACATTGTGGGCCTGTATAATGTTAGCAGTCATTACAGTTATTATTTATGATTTAGATCCAGTACCTCCAAATGGTACTCGAAATAGCAATTTAGAAAAAAGCAAAACAAAATAAGGAAATAAAGCAGAGGAAAATTTTGTTCTGCAAGTAGCTAGAATCAGTTGCTACAGTCAAACATTTAATTTAGTTCTGAGCATCCAGGCAGCTAGATCAAAAAAAAAATTATGTAATGTAGTTCTTGTTGATTTGTAATTTAAATCATATTAGGTTGTCGAAAGAAACAGAACTTTTCGCCATGTGTTTCTCAGTTTCCCTTTTTATTTGTTGGACTGTTCCATGGCCCCTCGTCCTCACCTTACCACCCTTGGACTGTAATGTAAAATTGTTTTACCATTTCAAAATATTATTAAAAATACAGTTACTTTGACCTCTTTCCAAAAAAAGAAAGTAAAAGGAACAGACCCTTTCATGGAATTATAATCATAACTCATTGTGCAGATCCTCACAGGAGGGGCTTTGGAAACATGATTTTCTAGTCATTTGTAAGAGGGAGAATGGACACTTATGAAAAATACACACTTGGAAATGTGGATTTAGCATAAATCCCAGTGTTGACTTTTCATAAGCGTCCATCCTCCCTCTCCGTTGCCAGAGTGACTTTTAAAAACGTAAACCTGATCGTGTTACTCCACTGCTTAAAATTCATCCCTGACACTCCATTGCCTACAGCAGTGTTTTCAAGCTTATTTTTAGCCAGAGAACCATTCCTTCAAATTAGAGCTTACATGGAAAACCAATAGGTAAGACAGATACAAGCTGAGCTGCTCTGGATGGAGTGGGGGTGGGAACCCGACAGCCTGCCTGCCTGGCTGCACCCACCTCTCTCCTCGTACACGCTGTCCCATCCTCTGAACCCTCTGGATGGAATCAGTACCCCTCAGTGTGGCCTTAAAGGCCCCTGTTCCACCCTCGTATGTTGCCACACAGTCTGCACTTTGGCTGAACTTAGATGAGAATCTAGTTTATCAACCCAACTATTTTTGAAGTAAGACTTGTTAAAAATAACTAAAATCATATGAATTTTAAATATATACTTGTTAATGAACAAACTGGTTTATGTTATTTTTGGACATAAAACAATTCCATTAAAAATTGTTTTTAAAAGTCTCCCTAATGGATAAACAACAAGGCCCTACTGTATAGCACAGGGAACTATATTCAATATCTTATGATAAACCATAATGGAAAAGAATATAAAAAGAATGTATATATATATTTAGAACTGAATCACTTTGCTGTACAGCAGAAATTAACACAACATTGTAAATAACTATACTTCAATAAAATAAACTTTAAAAGTCTAAAAATACTAAAGCAGATATATTGATTATCTGAATGTTAAAAAAATATGAGCATGATAATTATTCTTGAACCATATTACTATACTTTAATTACAGTTGTTCCCTCGGTATCCACGTGGGGATTGGTTCCAGGAGGCCCCGTGGATACCAAAATCCAGGGATAGTCAAGTCCGATGAATGGTGATAGTACTGGCTGCCCTCCTTATCCATGGGTTTTGCATCTGTAGATTCAATGAACCATTGGCTCAAAATTTTGAAATTTCAGTTGGTTGAATCCACAGATGCACAACTCTTGGATATTGAGAGCCCATTGTAGTTTCTTATTTGGCTCCGTTCTTAACTCTATGACATTTTGTTTCTCCTCCTCTCTCGCTCCTTCTTTTTCTTTGAATAAATAATGCATTTTTCCCAATATGGTCCTAAATTTTTTAATAAAATTGCTTATTATATTCAAAATTGGATTTTCTGATGTGTAAATTGGAGATTTTTGACACCTTTAATTGACTTTTCTCTGAAGACCCTATTTTTAATGAGAATATATTTATTCTCTCTGCAGAGTTGAAGTACGAAGTAAGGTCTGAGCAAATTCTGCTAAAGGGAGGATGTCCTTAATTCTTTTTTTTATATATTAAAATGAGTAAAAATTTTGGCCCAGATATTTTTGCTTCAATCTAGAGTATCTTTTTTTGACATGAATTTTTATAAGACAAAACTTGTCAAAAAGGTTGTCTTTATTTGAAACGTTTTACCAAATTTAAATGTTGCAAAAGTGTAGGCTTCTCAACTCTATTCCATTCTATTCTGAAACAGAATGCCAGTTTATCCAATTAAAAGTAGGGACCCCATTAAAAATCTTCCCCAAATTGAGATTTTCCAAATTGCAATTATGGACTTTTAAAATTAAATCCTGTATACCGTTTAAATTCTTATTGCTACATTTGTTAACTTCCTTGCTTTTGTAGGGACAAATATCATTGCTTCTCTGTTTATAGAGTTTGTTTTAAAAAACTTGAATTCCCTAAAGCGTTTCACAAGCTGAAGTTTTTATGGCCTTCCATTTGTCAAATGCCTTGATTCTAATATTTTAGAGTAAAATGCAACCAAAATGTAGAGAATTTGTTTACAAAAACATCTAATACCATTGTCGGCTGCTCAAGTTGATTTAAAAAGTGACTTATGTAAAGAGAAGAGCATTTAAAAAATTCAACTGATAACAAGCAGCAAACAGAGAAAACAGTGCCACGCTGAAATACTATTTTTATTCAACACCAGCTTCATCACAACAGTTTTCTAGTTCAGTTTTTTAATTACGTAAACAGGCAGAGCTCATCTACTGTGCTTCACTTTATTGTGCTTTGCAGATACTGCATATTTTACAAGTTGAAGGTTTGTGGCAACTCTGTGTCATCACCATTTTTCTAAGAGCATTTGCTCACTTTATGTCTCTGTGTCACATTTTGGTGATTTCACAATATTTCAAACATTTTCATTATTAATATATTTGTCAGGGTGATCTCTGATCAGTGGTCTTCGATGTTACTATTGCAAAAAGATTATGACTCACTGAAGGCTCAGGTGATGGTTAGCATTTTTCAGCAATAAAGTATTTTTAAATTAAGGTATGTACATTGTTTTTTTAAAATATAATGCTATTGCACACTTAAGAGGCTACAGTATAGTGTAAATATAACTTTTATATTCACAAGGAAATAAAAAAATTTGTGTGACTCCCTTACTGCGATATTCACTTTATTGCAGTGGTCTGGAACTGAACCCACAATAGCTCTGAGGTATGACTGTAGTTATATAGCGTATGTAAAAGTCACTCTACTTTCATTGGCAGATTATGGAAGTGTATTTTGGACAGATTTACATATTATATGTGAATTACATGTGAGTGCTCCATGGATTTCTTAATTTAACACATATTGTTTTTACTACAATTTTGATTTTGGACTTCTGGTCTCCAGAGCTGTGAGAGAATAAATTCCTGTAGTTTTAAGTCACAAAGTTTATGGTAATTTGTTACAGCAGCCTCAGAAAACAAATACATATATCTTTCCAATAGTACTTATCACATGTGACCGTAGGGTCTCCTGCACTAAACCATAACTTTCTTACAGACAGCTTATTTATCTTTGTATCTCCAGCTTTCAGCGTAGCGCTTGGAATAAACATTCGATTTTTATTTGAATGAATAAATGATGTTAATGCATTAGGTTTTCATTTTTATAGAATAAGGACTTAGAAAATTATAAATATACTTTTAAATATGTTCTTGAAAAAGTATAAATTTCTTTCATTAAAATTAATGTAGCTTAGGCACTTCCCTGGTGGTCCAGTGGTCAGGACTCCGTGTTTCCATTGCAGGGGGCATGGGTTCGATCCCTGGTTGGGGAACTAAGATCCCACATGCCCCGCAGCATGGCCGAAAGCAACAAAAAACAAAACAAAACAAACAAAAAATTAATGCAGCTTGTAAGCCTTCATGTCCACTGGGTAATGGTAAACTCAGTCCTTCTAATTCAAAGTATCTTAGTCTGTTCAGGTTTAAGTCTCCATCTCATTCAGAATTCTCTACCCATTTCCTCAGAGGTAGCTCAGGGGACCCACGTACCTAGGGGCCTGCAATATATTGAGTGTTTGTGTCTCTACAAAAATCATATGTTGAAACCTAATCTCCAATGCATGGTGTTAGGAGGTGGGGTCTTTGGGAAGCGATTAGGTCATAAGGATGGAGCACTCATGGAATGGGATTAGTCTCCTTATAAAAGAGACCCCAGGGCTTCCCTGGTGGCGCAGTGGTTGAGAGTCCGCCTGCCGATGCAGGGGACACGGGTTCGTGCCCCGGTCCAGGAAGATCCCACATGCCGCGGAGTGGCTGGGCCCATGAGCCATGGCCGCTGAGCCTGCGCGTCCGGAGCCTGTGCTCCGCAGCGGGAAAGGCCACAACAGTGAGAGGCCCGCGTACTGCAAAAAAAAAAAAAAAAAAAAAAAAAAAAGAGACCCCAGAAAGCTCTCTCACCCATTCTGCCACGTGAGGACATAGTGAGAAGACAGCCATCCATCAGGAAGTGAGTCCTCACCAGACACCAAATCTGCTGGAGCCTTGACCTTGGACTTCCCAACCTCCAGAACTGTGAGAAATAAATTTCTGTTGTTTATAAGCTGCCTAGTCTATGGCATTTTATTATAGCAGACTGAAGAGATTATGGCAGGGATCATACATCCTGCCGGCATTGGAAGTCAGTCCCTTCTGTGGCCTCATAGAAGTGTGGCACTCTCTGCCTGGCCCTTGGACTTCAGCTCTTAACAGCCATTCCTTCCCTTAACAGTGATCCCGCTGAGGCAACGGGTCATCACAACCACTCCCTTCACTCTGCACAGGCTCTCAGCAGCTGCTGGCTGGTTCTCAGCCACTCTGCACACTTCTCGGGAAGCTTGGGAATGCAGAGAATGAGACTTTGTGGTACTTCCCTCAGGCCAACAGCCTACACATCTTCTCTATATATTGCTGCAGATTAAATGTGAATGTCTCCGTAAGATTGGTACATTTCTGGACAATACTCGGAGAAGCTGGGCACTGTCCCTTCTACTCTGGGATCCCCTCCAACTTTCCTGGGGTCACTATTGCAGGTTCTATAGTCTAGCTGCCCCTGTGCTCCCAGGACTCCCAGATCTGTGACCTCGAGGGCCAGACCCGTTCTCAGGGATCTTCCAGCTTATTTATGCTGTCTCAGCCTCTCTGATTCTCCCTTTTCTACTCTTTAGTCAAACTCTTATTTTATTTGGGGAGCAAGATAGCAACTCCTATCGTCACACTGTAGGGTTTACTGTAAAGTCTGTGCCCTAGGTCTGCCAGGATTCAGCTTGTGATAGTTAAGGCTCAGTTTCTTAGAACTAAAAAAAAAAAAAGACCAAAAAATCAACTCCCCTCCTCCAGAAAACCAAAACACAAAGCCATTCTTCCTCAATTTCCTGGCCTTTATAATTGGAAAGCATGGTTTTTACGACTAAGGGCAGTACATACAGAAAACTCCAGCTGCTGCTTGAGTGTTGGCATGTGAGATTGGGAGCAGTGGTGGGGACGAGAGGAAATGAAAAAATATATAGTTTGATATTAAAATATTACTCAACAATTATATAATACAGCAAAAGTGTAATATTAAGAGACTACAAAGTAAAATAATTAGTTGGGGACTTAAAAAAGACTTTTCTGAAAGAGGGGATATTTGAACCAAGTGTTAGTGATGAATAGACAGAAATTAACATTTTAAAGTACGATACATATACACATTCTGATCTTTATATATGTCATGTCTCTGCAGATCGTCAAAATTGGTCAAAGGAGTAAGCGGATACTTCCTAATCTAGAATATTGAGACCATAAGTAATATTGGAAACTATATATCAAGTCCTTATTCTAACCAGCCCAATATTCTTTCTGACATTGATACCAAAGCACCTTATTTAGAAGATGGAGTTGCTCTCTGTTACATGGTCTTCAGAAGTTAAGGGATCTGCCTGAGTATTCTTTTTCCTTGGACAAAATAATGGCGCCTTCATAGAATCAGCGAGATATTTAAAATATCAAGTGATTGATTAATTGCTAGCCTGGAAACAAACAGAACTCCCTTTATAACAAAGATGACTTCAGGAGAAAAAATAACAAAGCCTTACTAAAGGTTTTTAAGTTGAGTTTGGAGAAAAGGGCAAGTTCTGACAGCCATGCTGAGGCCATGACTGAAAAATTCAGACCCATAAAATACCCAAGTGTCAATTGTTCGCCTGGCACAGTGCTACATGACCACATGTTTGGGGAGACTGGTCATGTGGGTCCAGGTGGCGCATTTGTTGCTGGACTTCATAGAGTTCTCCAGGGAGGCCTGGGAAAGCTGAGGAGTTGTAACCTGCTTCAATTAAAGGTTTATTTATTTTTATTTAAAATTTCTATTTTATTTTATTTTTTCATATATACATGTATCTATTCTTTTTCAAATTCTTTTCCCACTTAGGTTGTTACATAATATTGAGCAGAGTTCCCTGTGCAGTACAGTAGGTCCTTGTTGGTTATCCATTTTAAATATAGCAGTGTGTACACATCAGTCCCAAACTCCCTGGCTATCCCTTCCCCACCACCCTCCCCCCCGGTAACCATAAGTTCATTCTCTAAGTCTGTGACTCTGTTTCTGTTTTGTAAATAAGTTCATTTGTATCATTTCTTTTAGATTCCGCATATAAGTGATATCATACAATATTTCTCTTTCTCTGTCTGACTTACTTCACTCAGTATGACAATCTCTAGGTCCATCCATGTTGCTGCAAATGGCATTATTTCATTCTTTTTAATGGCTGAGTAATATTCCATTGTATATATGTACCACATCTTCTTTCTCCATTCCTCTGTTGTTGGACATTTAGGTGGTTTCCATGTCTTGGCTATCGTAAATAGTGCTGCAATGAACATTGGGATGCATGTATCCTTTCAGACCATATTTTTGTCCAGACTTATGCCCAGGAGTGGGATTGTAGGATCATATAGTAGCTCTACTTTTAGTTTTTTAAGGAACCTCCATACTGTGTTCCATAGAGGCTGTACCAATTTACGCTCCCACCAACAATGCATGAGGGTTCCCTTCTCTCCACACCCCCTCCAGCATTTATTGCTTGTGGATTTTTTGACAATAGCCATTTTGACCGGTGTGAAGTGATATCTCATTGTAGTTTTGATTTGCATTTCTCTAATAATTAGCAATGTTTAACATCTTTTCATGTGTCTCTTGGCCATATGTATGACTTCTTTGGAGAAATGTCTATTTAGGTATTCTGCCTATTTTTTGATTGGGTTGTTTATTTTGATGATATTAAGCCACATTGGCTGTTAGCAAATTTTGGATACTAATCCCTTGTTGGTCACATTATTTGCAAATATTTTCTCCCAATCTGTGGGTTGTCTTTTCATTTTGTTTATGGTTTCCTTTCCTGTGCAAAAGCTTTTGAGTTTAATGAGGTCCCATTTGTTTATTTTTGTTTTTATTTCCATTACTCTGGGAGACAGATAGAAAAAGATATTGCTGCGACTTATGTCAGAGAGTGTTCTGCTTATGTTTTCCTCTCAGAGTTTTATAGTGTCCAGTCTCACATTTAGGTCTTTAATCCATTTTGAGCTTGTTTTTTTGTATGGTGTTAAAGAATGTTCTAACTTCATTTTTTTACAAGTAGCTGTCCAGTTTTCCCAGCACCATTTATTGAAGATACTGTATATCCACCCCACGATTGTATATTTTTGGCTCCTTTGTTGTAGATTAATTGACCATAGATGTGTGACTTTATTTCTGGGCTTCCTATCCTGTTCCATTGATCTATATTTCTATTTTTGTGCCAGTACCATACTGTTCTGATGACTATAGCTTTGTACTAGAGTCTGAAGTCAGGGAGCCTGACTCCTCCAGCTCTGTTTTCCTTTCTCAAGATTGCTTTAGCTATTTGGGGTCTTTTGTGTCTCCATACCAATTTTAAGATTTTTTTGTTCTAGTTCTGTGAAAAATGCCCTTGTTAATTTGATAGGGATTGTACTGAATCTGTAGATTGTCTTGGGTACTATAGTCATTTTGACAATATTGATTCTTCCAATCCAAGAACATGGTATATCTTTCCATTTGTTTGTGTTGTCTTTGATTTCTTTCATCAGTGTTTTATAGTTTTCTGCATACAGGTATTTTGTCTCCTTAGGTAGGTTTATTCCTAGGTATTTTATTCTTTTTGATGCTATGGTAAATGGGATTGTTTCTTTAATTTCTCTTTCTGATCGTTCGTTGTTAGTGTATAGAAATGCAACAGATTTCTGTGTATTAATTATGTAACCTGCAACTTTACCAAATTCATTGATGAGCTCTAGTAGTTTTCTGGTAGCATCTTTAGAATTTTCTATGTATAGTATCATGTCATCTGCAAACAGTGACAATTTAACTTCTTCTTTTCCAATTTGGATTCCTTTTATTTCTTTTTCTTCTCTGATTGTCATAGCTAGGACTTCCAAAACTATGTTGAATAAAAAGTGGTGAGAGTGGACATCCTTGTCTTGTTCCTGATCTTAGAGGAAATGCTTTCCTCTTTTCACCATTGAATATGACTTTAGCTGTAGGTTTGTCATATATGGCCTTTATTATGTTGAGGTATGTTCCCTCTATGCCCACTTTCTGGAGAGTTTTTATCATAAATGGGTGCTGAATTTTGTCAAAAGCTTTTTCTGTATCTATTGGGATGATCATATGGTTTTAATTTTTCAACTTGTTGATGCGGTGTATCACACTGATTGATTTGTGAATATTGAAAAATGTTTGCATCCCTGGGATAAATCCCACTTGATCATGGTGTACGATCCTTCTAATGTATTGTTGGATTTGGATTGCTAGTATTTTGTTGAGGATTTTTGTGTCTATATTCATTAGTGATATTGGCCTGTAATTTTCTTTTTTTGTTGTATATTTGTCTGGTTTGGGTATCGTGGTGATGGTGGCCTTATAGAATGAGTTTGGGCGTTTTCCTTCCTCTGCAATTTTTTGGAACAGTTTCACAAGGATAGGTGTTAGCTCTTCTCTAAATGTTTGATAGAATTTGCCTGTGAACCCATCAGGTCCTGGACTTTTGTTTGTTGGGATTATTTTAATCACAGTTTCAATTTCAGTGTTTGTAATTGGTCTGCTCATATTTTCTATTTCTTCCGGGGTCAGTCTTGGGAGATTGTGCCTTTCTAAGAATTTGTCCATTTCTTCCAGGTTGTCCATGTTATTTTCATACAGTTGCTTGTAGTAGTCTCTTATGATCCTTTGTATTTCTGTGGTGTCAGTTGTAACTTCTCCTTTTCCATTTCTAATTTTATTGATTTGAGTCCTCTCCCTTTTTTCTTGATGAATCTGTCTAAAGTTTTATCAATTTTGTTTATGTTTTCAAAGAACCAGCTTTTAGTTCCATTGATCTTTGCTATTGTTTTCTTTGTCTCTATTTCATTTATTTCTGCTCTGATATTTATGATTTCTTTCCTTCTACTAACTTTAGATTTTGTTTGTTCTTCTTTCTCTAGTTGCTTTAGGTGTAAGGTTAGGTATTTTGAGATTTTTCTTGTTTCCTGAGGTAAGATTTTATTGCTATAAACTTCCCTCTTAGAACTGCTTCTGCTGCATGCCATAGGTTTTGGATTGTTGTGCTTTCATTCTTATTTGTCTCTAGGTATTTTTTGATTTCCTCTTTGATTTCTTCAGTGATCCACTGGTTGTTCAGTAGCATATTGTTTAGCCTCCATGTGTTTGTGTTTTTTACATGTTTGTTTTTTTCTTGTAGTTTATTTCTAATCTCCTAGCATTGTGGTTGGAAAAGATGCTTGATATGATTTCAATTTTCTTAAGTTTACCAAGGCTCACTTTGTGGCCCAGCATGTGGTCAATCCTGGAGAATGTTCCATGTGCACTTGAGAGAATGTGTATTCTGCTGCTTTTGGACGGAATGCTCTATAAATATCAATTCAGTCCATCTGGTCTAATGTCATTTAAGGCCTGTGTTTCCTTATTGATTTTCTGTCTGAATGATCTGTTCATTGATAAAAGTGGGGTGTTGAAGTCCCCACTATTATTGTATTACTGTCAATTTCTCCTTTTATGGCTGTTAGTATTTGCCTTATATATTGAGGTTCTCCTATGTTGGGTGCATATATATTTACAGTTGTTATATCTTCTTCTTGGATTGATCCCTTGATCATTATGTAGTGTCCTTCTTTGTCTCTCACAACAGTCTTTATTTTAAAGTCTATTTTGTCTGATATGAATACTGCTACTCCAGCTTTCTTTTGATTTCCACTCGCATGGAATACCTTCCTCCATCCCCTCACCTTCAGTCTGTATGTGTTGCTAGGTCTGAAGTGGATCTCTTGTAGACAGTGTATATGGGGGTCTTGTTTTTGTATCCATTCAGACAGTCTGTGTCTTTTGGTTGGAGCATTTAACCCACTTACATTTAAGGTAATTATCGATATGTATGTTCCTATTGCCATTTTCCTAATTCTTTTGGGTTTGTTTTTGTAGGTCTTTTTTCTTCCTTTCCTCTTTTGTTCTCTTCTCTTGTGGTTTGATGAAAATCTTTAGTGTTGTGTTTTCGTTACTTTTTCTTTTTTGTGTTTGTATCTATTGTAGTTTTTGGGTTTGCTGTTCCCATGAAGTTTTGATATAGCACTCTATTTACGTACAAGATTGTTTTAAGTTGTGGGTCTCTTTCCCGCCCAGAGGAGTTCCTTTCGCATTTGTTGCAAAGCTGGTCTGGTGGTGCTGAATTCTCTTAGCTTTTGCTTGCCTGTAAAGCTTTTGATTCCTTCATCAAATCTGAATGACAGCCTTGCTGGGTAGAGTATTCTTGGTTGTGGGTTCCTCCCTTTCATCACTTTAAGTATATCGTGCCACTCTCTTCTGGCCTGCAGAGTTTCTGTTGAGAAATTAGCTGATAACCTTATGGGAGTTCTCTTGTATGTTATTTGTCATTTTTCCCATGTTGCTTTGAATAATTTTTATTTGTCTTTAATTTTTGCCAATTTCATTACTATGTGTCTTGGCATGTTTCTCTGTGGGTTTATCCTGCCTGGGACTCTCTGGACTTCCTGGACTTAGGTGGCTATTTCTTTTCCCATGTTAGGGAAGTTTTTGACTATAATCTCTTCAAATATTTTCTAGGGTCCTTTCTCTCTCTCTTCTCCTTCTGGGACCCCTATAATGTGAATGTTAATGCATTTAATGTTGTCTCAGAGGTCTCTTAGACTGTGTTCATTTCTTTTCATTCTTTTTTCTTTATTCTGTTCTGCAGCAGTGATTTCCAGCATTCTGTCTTCCAGGTCACTTATCCGTTCTTCTGCCTCAGTTATTCTGCTATTGATTCCTTCTAGTGTATTTTTCATTTCCGTTATTATATCATTCTTCTCTGTTTGTTTGTTCTTTAGTTCTTCCAGGTGTTTGTTAAACATTTCTTGCATCTTCTTGATCTTTGCTTCCATTCCTTTTCTGAGGTCCTGGATCATCTTCACTATCATTATTCTGAATTATTTTTCTGGAAGGTTGCCTATCTCTACTTCGCTTACTTGTTTTTCTGGGGTTTTATCTTGTTCCTTCATCTGGGACATAATCTTCTGCCATTTCATTTTGTCTAACTTTCTGTGATTGTGGTTTTCATTCTGTAGGCTGCAGGGTTGTAGTTCTTCTTGCTTCTGCTGGCAGATGGCAGATGAGGCCATCTAAGAGGCCTTGTGCAAGCTTCCTGATGGGAGGGACTGGTGCTGGGTAGAGCTGGGTGTTGTCCCTCTGTTAGGTAGGACCATTCTCAGTAAAACTTTAATCTGCTTGTCTGCTGATGAGTGGGGCTGTGTTCTCTCCCTTTTGGTTGTTTGGCCTGAGGCGACCCAACACTGGAGCCAACTGGCTGTTTGGTGGGGTTAATGGTGGCCTCTGGGAGGGCTCACACCAATGAGTACTTCCCAGAATGGCTGCTGCCAGTATCTTTGTCCCTTTAGTGAGCCACAGCTGCCCCCTGCCTCTGCAGGAGACCCTCCAATACTAGCATCTAGGTCTGGCCCATTCTCTTATGGGTTCACTGCTTTTTTTCCTCTGGGTCCTGGTGCATACAAGAGTGGAGTGTGCCCTCCAAGAGTGGAGTTTCTGTTTTCCCCAGTCCTCTGGAAGTCCTGCAATCAAACCCCACTGGCCCTCAAAGCCAGACTCTCTGGGGACTCCTCCTCCCATTACTGGACCCCCAGGCTAGGAAGCCTGATGTGGGGCTCAGAACTTTCTCTCCAGTGGGAGAACTTCTGTGGTATAATTGTTTTCCAGTTTGTGGGTTGCCCACCCAGTGGGTAGGGATTTGATTTTATTGTGATTGCACCCCTTCTACCATCTCACTGTGGCTTCTCCTTTGTCTTTGGATGTAGGGTATCTTGTTTTGGTAGGTTCCAGTGTTTGTTTGTTTTTTCTCTTCTCTCTTCTTTCTATATCAGTTTCGGAGAACAAGGTGTTTGCTGAAGATTACCAAAATGACCCTTTTAATTCTTGTAGCCGCCTTACTAGAGAGGTATTTTTTTACCATGAGTGAAGCACTGACCGCAAGCCACATGTCAGCAGCCTAGACCACTTTTGTACCCAGTTCACCTAAAGGTTTATTCTTGATGGATCTGAAATTTTGGCTAATGGGAAATGGAGCTGTTTAGAACACGAGACAGATGACAAGAGGGGGAGGGAAGAAAGGAAGTGCTCATGTCTTTCTGCCTGTCTGAACTGGCCAGGAAGCCACTCTCCTGTCTGTCTGCAGTGCTGTGTGCTACTGGAAATCAGCCCCTTCCTTAGTGTCTCAACCATCAGGAATGGCCATCCATCTGGCAAACATTTGTGGAGTGCTTGCTATGTGTTAGACTCAACCCTGAGTGCTGGGTACAGTGTCAAACTCTTAATCACTTCCCAGAATGAATGTATAGGGGGAAATAATTTTACTAACATGTGATGATGCTGTGATGGAGGTATAAACAGGGTCTTTGAGGAGCACAGAATTGTCAGGGAATCCAGACTACCTGGAGGGGATAGGAGAAGGCAACTCCTAGGCTGAAGTTTAAAGGATAAGTAGGTATTATCCAGACTGTCAAAGGGAAGGCATATGGAATAGAAGCATATATGAAGGCTGGTCACTCGAGGGAGCTTGGTGCGTTTAGGGAAACTTACAAGTAGTTCTGCATTCTGAAAGTTGAGTTTGTGGTGGGAGAGTGGGAGATGAGAAATTGCCTAAAATCAACTCATTAGAGACTGGTAAAATCTACAGGGAAAAGATCAGTGGCAGTTGAGACGTATTTTTGAAATTTTGAAAAGAATTTTATGAAGGTGACCAGCCTCTCAGTTTCATTTGGTATCATCTTACAAGTTAGAGCATGGCTATCTCATTTTGATGAGAGATTGCAGGACATTGAAAGATAACTGCTGAACTGATAGAATCAAAACCTTGTATATCTTGATCAAGTGTTGGAGCTCTACAGATTTGTCATTGAACACAAACTATACAAGTGTCCAGCTGGAAAAATAGCAGAAAGATAAACACGAAGGTATCCCAAACTGCTTGAACATCAAAGCAACCAAGACTCCAACAGTGAGGGAGGAAGAGGAATGAAGGGGAGGAAAGGATGGACTTAAAAGATCCCAAGATTTGGTTGTGGGCCATGAAGCATTTCCAATTTCTGGATATTTATGAAGACTGGACTTCTGACCCCAAATGTAGATTCACTGGGAGGTTGGGATGCTGTAATTTTATTGTTGATGTTGTGTGGGCAGAGTTCCTGCCCAAAGATGTTTGGCAGTAACAAGTGTTATTTCTCCTCTTAGCCATCAGTTTTGGAAAGAATTGCCATGTGGTGATTAACTCTATCAAGTAACCCTAGTAAGTATCATGTTACATGAGATACATTGTAAAGAGGCGGAGCTGCAGGGTAGGATGACGCTTCTTTGTAAGACATCAACTTTTCTATTGAACCATGGTACTTTTCCTTTCAGTTTCCTTTCAGTTTATGGGTAGCTTGGGAACATAGAAGCAGACAACATAGTCAGCTTTTTGGAAATAGAAGTTATATCTAACTTAGATATAACTAAGTTATCTAAGTTATATCTAAGTTATATCTAAGTTATATCTAAGTTATATCTATATCTATGTTCCTCACAGTGCTTTTTACAGGAGAGGCCCTCAAGAGAAGCTGAATTAAGAAAAAAAAAAAAAAAGCCTGACATATTTCAGTGCTTAGTTCAAACCTGCCATCTTCCAAAATAGGCCACCAGGTATCACTTAAAAAAAGTCTCTTCCAGCTCTAAAATACTAAATCTGTGTTCCATTTTCTGTGTTTTATGAATAAGCATAATCAGTATTCAGAAAGGAAATCAGCAATCTCTGGTTACTTCAGGACACTGGTACGTTGTATAAGCTGTAAAGTTCCCGCAAAGTCAGGACAGTGGGGCAGGATGGGGGCCAAATGTTTAGAAAGAACAGATGGTTTAAATTGTCCTTCATGATGATTAGTGGGAGTTGACCTTAGGATTTTGCCCTCACTTTGAATATAGCTTGTGGTTTGGGACTGTGAAGTGGTTGGACTAAAATACTTTCTACGTTAAAGTGTTGTGGGTTTTTTTTTTTTTTTTCACTCATTGCATGAGGATATTGATGGAGAAGACATAATGATCAAAATAAAAGTGTTTTAAAATAATATTTTTAAATGTTGCACAACGATCCTTTGTTGTTATGTAAACCAAACCTTGAGAAATAAATACTGACGGGACCCAGTGTAGAGAAAGTCAATCATGCCAATTCATTTGGTTGTGTTTGTGCCATATGTGTAAATAACTCCAACACAAGCTAGCCTGGGGAATAAGAGTTAATCTGGAAAAAATGCTTAATCTCGTTAATAATGTTTTAAAACCCTTAGAATTCTTTTGTCAAATTCTAAGACTTAAGAAGCAATAAGGATGATGACTTTCAAAGCTGAGTGTGGAAATTATTCATTTAGTGTCTCTCTGTGTTCCTGCAGCACTACTGACTCTTGCAAAATTGGATCTCATGTCTCTTTACTAATGAGAATTCAGATCTTCTCTGGGGACTGACAAGTCTGAAGGCTCATTACTCGTTGGTTTGATGTTATCTCTTGTTCTCAAATAACTGACACTAGAGTTCTGAACATTTACCTTTGAGCTTTCTCGGTTGCTTAACATTACGTTAATTCATTTGGAAGGGGATGCAAGTATGTATCTTCAGTGACTGCAGAGTCTTTACCTTTCTTGAGAATTAAAGAAAATTATCTCCATTAAAACCTGAAATCCTAGCACCCCTTTTTGTGTTCTTGGTCTTTTCTTCCAGGAGATGGCGATAGAACACCATAAATATCAAATTACAATCTGCAAGAGTTTTGCCCCTTGAGGTCTTCCATTGTCTGGCCTATGACCAGTGTGGATTACTATTCAGGATTTGAGTTATGTGTGAGCTATTTCACTGCAATATTTAATTTCAATGTCATATGTAAAGAGAGGACAGAAATACTTTCAGCTCAGGTGCTCACTTCTTTTTCCACATCTTCTCATTTTCAGAGTTTGTGTTTTTGAGTGGAGAAAACAAATAGGATGGCCTCCAGTTGAAAGGTGCTGGGTTTTACTAGCTCTGTTGTGAGTGGGGCTTTTGAACCTAGAATGATTGCTTTTGTAGTAAACCAGTATGGCAGCAGTGAAATGGCAGCATAGAAATATGAAGATACAACAGGCTCTATTAGAAACAAATTTTTACAATACTCCTGGTATTCCTCACTCTTTATGTTTAGCATTTTGGGTAGTGTTCTTCAAGTTGGTATTTGGCAGTCCTCCTTCCCCCATTTGAGGGCAAGTAAAGGAAACAAAAAGATGTTTGCCAAGGAACAATTTCACATGACCTTGGTTGGATAATGGAAAATTTTCGTATTCTGCTTGTCTATCTACCAGTTGACTTCTGGTATCCTTATAAGGAGAAAGAAGATGTTATCCCCAAGTTGTCACCAATAGCTGCCTGTCTAAAATTAGCTACCTTTCACAGTAATCTAATTTGAAAATATCCATTGTTTGATTACCTTGGAGGTTTTGCTACAATAAAAAGTTCTTGATTTAGCAAAAACAATTCCAAATTAGAATTGGTATGCAAAAGGGAACTCAATGGAGAGTTGTGCGTAAGGAGCTAGAATAAGAGAGAGAATGCATATCTAGAGAAGGGCAGCTTGGCAGCCCAGAATGGGAAATTTCCATAGGGTGGCACTGAATGCTTTTTTATTCACAAAAAATATAACTATACTCCAGTACTCCACAATTGCAAAGTGGAAAAGAGAAATGCTTAACTCCAGGCCAGTGCTTTTGTAGATGTTCTTTCACTGAAACTTTTACACTGATGAAATTTTTAATATTGATTTCTTTTAAAATATGTATAGGTAGAGTGGCAGCCAAGAAAGTGGAGTAGAAAGACCCTGAACTCACCTCCTCCCATGGGCACACCAAAATTACAACTACTTACAGAGCAACTATCTATGAGAATAAACTAAAGACTAGCAGAAAAGATCTACAACTAAAGACATAAAGAAGGAACTGCAACAAGACAGGTAGAAGGGGTGGAGATGTGATATAGTCAGGATCCACACCCCTGGGTTGGTGATCCATAAATGGGAGGAATATCACGACCATAGAGATTCTCCCCAAGGAGCAAGGGTCTGAGCTCCATATTGGGCACCCCACCTGGGGGTCTTGCATCAGGCAGATGAGCCCCCAAAACATTTGGCTTTGAAAACCAGTAGGGCTCATCTTTGGGAGAGCTGAAGGACTATAGGAAAAAGAGACTCTGCTCTTAAACGGTATCTGCAAAATCTCACATGCTCTGAGTCCCAGCACAGAGGCAGCAGTTTGAAAGAAGTCTGGGTCAGACCCACTTGCTGACCTTGGAGAGCCTTCCAGAGAGGCAGGAAGCAACTGGGACCACCTCTAGGGATGGAGACACTGGCATCAACTATTTGGGAGAGCTTACTCTACCACTATAACACTGGCACTGGCAGCACCAGTTTGGAACCCTCCCTCTAGCCTATAAGCACTGAGGACCTGGCCCCAACCAAGAGTGAGCTGGGACCAGCCCTGAGCTGCACACCCTGCCCAAACTGCATAGACAGCCACTTGGGAAGCCTACCCCACCTTCCAGTGGGCCTGCAGTTACTGCATGAGTCATGACCTCTTAGCCAACTTGGCTGAGGACCAGCCTTCCCTGCCAGTATGCTCACAGTAGCCAGCCCTGTCACAACAGAAGAGCCCACATAGGGGGTACCCCTAGAGCATACAGCTCTGCTGACCAAGGGAGCATGCTGCTGGGCCCCATAGGACGTCTCCTACATAAGGCCAAGAGCAGGAAACATAACTGATCTAACTAACAAATAGACATAAACACAGAGAATCAGGCCAAATGAAGGAACATATTCCTTTTTTGAGGTTAACCTCAAAATAGATAAGCAATCTACCCAATAAAGAGTTCAAGGTAATCATCATAAAGATGCTCACCAAATTCAGAAGAAGAATGGATGAACACAGTGAGAATTTTAACAAAGAGTAAGAAAATATAAAGAGAAACCAAACAGAGCTGAAGAATACAATAACGAAATTGAAAAATACAGTAGAAGGGCTCAATAGCAGACTGGATGGAGTAGAAGAACAAATCAATGACTGGGAAGACAGGGCAGTGAAACTCACCCAAACAGAGGAGCAAAAAGAAAAAGGAATTTTAAAAATTTAAGGTAACTTAAGGGACCTATGGGACAACATCAAGCAAAAAAATATTTGCATTACAGAGGGCCCAGAAGGATAAAAGGGGCAGAAAACTTAGTTGAAGAAATAATAGCTGAAAACTTCCCTAACCTGGGGAAAGAAACAGACATCCAGGTCCAGGAAGCAAAGAGAGTCCTAAACAGGATCAACGCAAAGATGTTCATACCAAGAAACATTATAATTAAAATGGAAAAATTAAAGATACAGAGAAAATCTTAAAAGCAGAAAGAGAAAAGCAACTAGTTATAGGAACTCCCATAAGACTATCAACTGACTTCTCAGAAGAAACTTTGCAGGCCAGAAGGGAGAGGCATGATATATTCAAAGTGATGAAAGGAAAATACCTACAACCAAGAATACTCTACTCAGCAAAGCTATCATTCATATATGAAGAAAAGATAAAGAGTTTTATAGACAAGAAAAAGCTAAAAGAGTTCAGCACCACCAAACCAGCTTTATGAGAAATGCTAAAGAAACTTCTCTAAGCAGAGAAGAAAAAGTCACAACTAGAAATATGAAAATTATAAAAGGAAAAAATGTCACTGGTAAAGGCAAACATACAGTAAAAGTAGTAGAAAATTACAGGCCAAAATCACTAGTGAACATATATGAAAAAATCCTCAACAAAATAATAGCAAACAGAATTCAACAATACATTAAAAGGGTCATATACCATGATCATGTGGGATTTAACCCAGGGACGCAAGGATGGGTCAGTATCCATAAATCAATCAATGTGATATACCACATTAACAAACTGAAGAGTAAAAATTGTATGACGATCTCAAGAGATACAGAAAAGGCTTTTGAAAAAATTCAACAGTTATGTTAAAAATTCTCAGCAAAGTGGGTATAGAGGGAACATACTTCAAAATAATAAAGGCCATAAGTGACAAGCCCACAGCCAACATCATACTCAATGGTGAAAAGCTGAAAGCACTTCCTCTAAGATCAGAGATCAAGGATAAGACAAGGATGCCCCGCTCACTGCTTTTATTCACCATAGTACTGTAAGTCCTAGATACACCAATCAGACAAGAAAAAATAAATAAATAAAAGGCATTCAAATAGGAAATGAAGAAGTAAAACTGTCACTGTTTCCAGTTGACATATTATACATAGTGATGAATGGAATATTTATAAATTGGAATGGAATATTTATAAATGGAATATTTCCTGCCCTATCAGTAAACAAAGATGTTGCAGTCATCAACAATTGCAGCCCTCCAACAAGAGCCGGTGAGCCCTGAGGAAACTCAAGATGTGAAAACACAGGATACTGGTCCCAGATAGCTGAGGTGCATATCAAAGGAATGATTTCAGTGAGCCCAGACTCTTGCATCTTCCCATACATAGAAAAGCGCTAACTTCCTTAACTTGAGATATCTGGTTTTCTTTAATTAACAATAATCCTTTGACTTTCCTGACTACCTGCCCTTTGTTGCAAATCTCCTGCATATCCTGGCTCCTCCCCTTGCTTCCTCAGAGCAGTTTTCTCAGAGCTATCTGAAACGCTGTCTCCCAGGCTGCAGTCCACATTTTGCCCCAAATAAAACTTTGGGGCAACTCTCACATTGTGCCTTTTTTAAAAGTCAACAGTAGAAAAACCCAAAGATGCTACCAAAAATATTAGAACCAACAAATGAATTCAGTAATGTTCCAGTAATGATACCAATTTAATATACAGAAATTGTGTTGCATTTTCACATACTAACAATGAACTATCATAAAGTAAAATTAAGAAAACAATCCCATTTACAATTGCATCAAAAAGAATAAAATACCTAGGAATAAATCTAACCAAAGAGGTAAATGACTTGTACTCTGAAAACTATAAGACACTGAAGATGACACAAACAGATGGAAAGGTATACATTGCTCAGGGATTGGAAGAGTTAATACTGTTAAAAATGACCATACTACTCAGGGCAACCTACATATTCAGTGTAATCCTTATCAAAATACCAATGGCATTTTTCACAGAACTAGAAGACATAATTCTAAACTTTGTGTGAAAACACAAAAAGAGCCCTAATAGCAAGATCCATCTTGAGAAAGAAGAACAAAACTAGAAGTATCACACTCCCTGATTTCGAACTGTACTGCAAAGCTACAGAAATCAAAACAGTATGATGCTGTCACAAAAACAAACACATAGATCAATGGAACAGAACAGAGAGCCCAGAAATAAACCCATGCTCATATGGTCAATTAATCTATGACATAGGAGGCAAAAAAATACCATGTTGAAAGCCAGCCTCTTCGATAAATGGTGCTGGGGACTTCCCTGGTGGTGCAGTGCTTAAGAATCGCCTGCCAATACAGGGTACATGGGTTTGAGCCCTGGTCCAGAAAGATCCCACATGCTGTGGAGCAACAAAGCCCGCAAGCCACAACTACTGAGCCCATGTGCCACAACTACTGAAGCCCATGCACCTAGATCCTGTGCTCTTCAACAAGAGAAGCCACCTCAATGAGAAGCCTGTGCACCACAATGAAGAGTAGCTCCCGCTTGCAGCAGCTAGAGAAAGCCCATGCACAGCAATGAAGACCAAACGCAGCCAAAAATAAATAAATAAATAAAATAAATTTATTAAAATAAACAAATAAATGGTGTTGGAAAAACTGGACAGCTACATGTAAAAGAATCAAACTGGACTACTTTCTCACACCATACAAAAAAATAAACTCAAATGGATCAAAGATTTGAATGTAAGATCTGAAACTATAAAACTCCTAGAAGAAAACATAGGTAGTATACTTTTTGACATCAGTCTAGCAATGTATTTTGGATCTGTCTCCTCAGGCAAGGGAACCAAAAGCAAAAATAAACAAATGGAACTATATCAAACTACAAAGCTTTTGCACAGTGAAGGAAACTATCAACAAAATGAAAAGGTGTGCTACTGAATGGGGGAAGATATTTGCAAACAATATATCCAATAAGAGTTGATACTCAAAATATACTAAGAACTCATATGATTCAACATGAAAACCAAAAAAAAACCTGATTAAATTTTTTTTCCATTTTATTAAAAAATTTTCCATTTCCTTGGCAGTTTTCCAAAGACATACAGATGGCCCACAGACACATGAAAAGATGCTCAACATCACTAATCATCAGGGAAAAATTAAAACCACAGTGAACTACCACCTCACACCTGTTAAAATGCCTATTATCAAAAAAGCAAGGAATAACAAGTGTTGGTGAGGATGTGCAGAAAAGAGAACCCTCATGTACTGTTGGCGGGATTGTAAATTGGTGCAGTCACTATGCAAAACAGTATGGAGTTTCCTCAAAAAATTAAAAATAGAACTGCCATGTGATCCAGCAATTTCACTTCTGGGTATTTACCCAAAGAATGTGAAAACACTAATTCAGAAAGATATATGCACTCCAATGTTCATTGCAGCATTATTTACAATAACCAAGATATTAAAGAAACCTAAGTGTCCATTGATAGATAAATGGATAAAGAAGATATGGTATATATACATACAATGGGATATTATTCAGCTGTAAAAAAAAAAAAAAAAAAAAGGACTCTTGGTATTTATGACAACACAAATTGGATCTAGAGGATATTATGCCAAGCAAAATGAGTCCGACAGAGAGAGACAAACACCGCATGATCTCACACGTGGAATCTAAGAAACAAAGCAAACAAATAACAAAATGAAACAAGACTCATAGATACAGAGAGCAAAGGGTGGTAGCCAGAAGGCAGTTAGGGTGGGGCTGGAAATAGGTGAAGGGGATTGAGTTACAAACCTCCAGTTACATAAGTCACAGGGATATAATACACAGCATATGGAACATGGGCAATAATATTGTAATAATTTCATATAGGGACAGGTGACTTACCATGGTGATCATTTCATAATGTATGCAAATGTCAGATCCCTATGTAGTACACCTGAAACTAACATAATTTTGCACGTCAACTATATTTCAATAAAAAAAGTACATATAGGTGATCAACAAGTGCTTATTTAATTCATATGCAAACATTTTTGAGTTCCTATTGGATGCTGGGTCCTGTGTTAGGTAATAGGAATGCAGAACCTAATTAAGTTTGGGTATGCAGATATAAAGGAGACAGACGGTCCTGCTCTCTCAAGATGTGTGCTGTCTAGTAGATGGAGACAGACAAGAAAACAAAAATTGGTAAATAATGCTTTCTAAAATACATGAATTTTTCAGCTTGTCATGATCACAGCACTGAAAGAAAGTCATCCAGGCCAGCTGTATGCAAGACCTGGTTGCTGGGAAAGTATACTAACAGCAAATCCCTGGTTTTAAATTCTGGCTTATCACTCATTAACTTTGTGACCTTGGGCAAATTATTAAACTCCCTCAACTTCAGTTTTGTCCTGTAAAATGGGAATAAGGCTAACTGGTGAATCTATTTAATGTGATCATTGCAGCTTGTCTCTCTTTAGTTGGCTCCCCTCCCACCGCCAAGGGCTTGGTGGCCTTTGCTTACTTGTTGCTGTGGTCCTAGGGCACCATCCCCCCTCAGCCTCTTCAAAAATGCATGCATGCTATGATGCTTCCTCTAGCCTGCTGTCTCCAGGGCAGTGGCTCTATTTCTAGAACTTATCTCAGGCTCCTGATCCCTGCCAGACACCATCCCACTAATCTGAGACTAGACTGTGCTGAAGAGGTCATGGTAAACGTCACATTTTACCTTGGTTAAGGGGGGCTGCTGAGACAGCCTGTTAGCGTGTGTCCTCAGGCATCCCGACTTTTCTTCCTAAGGAGTCATGTGTGTGGTCCTGTAAGAGCTGCATTTCTGGTTCCAATGGAAGGACAGCCCATGTAGTCATTAAAACATGTTTATGGAGTAACTCTTCATTTCTGGATGTTGGGTATACAGTGGTGGACAAAACAGCTCATTGAGCTTGGAGAAAAATGGGACATGAACATTACCCAAACAGACACATGGGAATAAAAATATACAGATTTAATAAGTACCACGAAAGAAGTGGTATGAAAAAGAACTGGGACTCTGATTTAGACTGAGGGAACGTGTTAATTTTTTAGGGCTGCTCTAACAAATTATCACAGACTGGGTAGCTTAGATGACAAAAATTTATTGTCTCACACTTCTGGAGGCTAGAAGTCTGAGATCAAGGTGTTGGCAGGGCTGGTTCCCTCTGGGGTCTGTGAGGGAGATATGTTCCAGGCCTCCCTCATAGCTTCTGGTGGTTTGCTGACAGTCTTTGGCATTCCTTGGCTTGTAGAAGCATCACCCTGATCTCTCTTCACTTGGTGTTCTTCCTATGTGCTTGTCTATGTCCAAATTTCCCTTTCTATAAGGACACCAGTCATATTGGATTAGGGGCCCATCCTACTCCAGTATGACTTCGTGTTAACTTCATTACATCTACAACAACCCCATTGTCAAATAAGGACACATTCTGAGGTTCCAGGGGTTAGGACTTCAACATATGAATTTTGGGGGCACACAATTCAACTCCTAACAGGGAGTCAGCAGGGAAGAGCACTCTGAGGCAGAAAAGAAAGGGAGCTGTTTTAGGAGTAGAAGGTTCTGCTGGGACTTTCCAATCATGCCATGGAACAGCAGCTGTTCAGCCCTGTCACTGCAGCTCAGGCTGGGAGTGGAATCAGGAAGACACACGCTGATTATGTTTGCATGTCTTGCCACTCATCTGATACCATGTTTGAAAGCAGAAATTAAATCTCCCTCCCAAGTGATGTGGGGGGAGGCTTTTTTATTGTTTGTGCTTTGACATTAATGTGACACACACTCTAGCCTAGTCTTCTCAATCACAGGGCAAAGATTGGAAGTCTGGTTAGTATGATGGATTTATATAATCATCGATCATGTTGGAGTTGCAGGGTAATTTTAGAGACTGAAGAAATTGTCATCTGAGTTTTCATTCATCCATCCATCCATCCATCCATCCAATGCTATGTGCTGGCACTGTGCTAGCCAATGGCCATACAATCAGGTGATATGAAAAATATTTAACCACCTGTGATGGCAGCACTGCCCCAAACCAACAGCATCTATAAACAGGTGGTATAGCCATGTTGGTGCCAATGCACTGGATATCAGCCATGGGTACAACAGTCAATGACCAGCAACTGTCCTGGGTTTCATGAGACTGGTATCTGGCTAACAGAAATATGGTGTGTGCACACATGTAATTTAAAATTTTCTAATAGTCACATTAAAAAGTAAAAAGAAAGCAGTGAAATTAACCTTAATAATATATTTTACTTATCCCAATACCTCCAAACTGTTACTTCAACATATAAGCAACATAAAAATTATTAATGCAATATATTGCATTATTTGTTAATACTCAGTCTTCAAGATTTGGTATGTAATTTGATACACTTACAGCACATCTTAATGTGGAGAAGTCAAATTTCACATGTTCAACAGCCACATGTGGTAGAGGCTGCCATGTTGGACAGCACAGGCCTAGAGGATGTATGAAGGACAGAGGTCAGGCTCTCACTTTCTTAGAAATAGAATAGACTGAGATGAGAATAAATGTCCTTTGAGGGGCACATACTTGTACTAGAGGGAGCATGTAGTAGGAGTAATATATTAAAATAGAAATGAATTACTTTTCATTCTTCTTTCTCCCAACTCGAAATCATGTTTTCCTGCTACCTTTCTGTCAGTATGACTCCCAGGAGAATGATGAGTATAAATAACATTTTGTGGAAGGAAGAAATAATCTGGGGGCAAGTCCCTGTCAAATAGGACGAAGAAGTAGAAGAAAAATTTTCTGATTTGAAGAGGAGGTGGATAGACGGGAGGGAGGGAGAGTGAGAGGGGGGAGAATGAGATGCCAGTGTCCTTGCTTTATCCTACTCTCTTAGGGGTGAACCATGATGAGGCTTGAGCTATAGAAACATCTGTGTAAGCCTGAGGGAACATGGTGAAATGAGTGACCCACGTCCATGAGCATAGCCTAAAGAAGGCTGCAGGCTTCTAGACATCCTGTAGTTAAATCGGCACAATATGCAGCCACTTTGGAAAACAGTATGGAGGCGCCTTAAAAAACTAAAAATAGAGCTACCGTACAATGCAGCAATCCCACTCCTGGGCACATATCTGGAGAAAACTCCAATTCGAAAAGATACACGCACCCCAATATTCATAGCAACACTATTTACAATAGCCAAGACATGGAAGCAACCTAAATGTCCATCAACAGATGAATGGATAAAGAAGATGTGGTATGTGGTATATATACACAATGGAATATTACTCAGCCATAAAAAAGAATGAAATAATGCCATTTGCAGCGACATGGATGGACCTAGAGATTATCATACTAAGTGAAGTAAGTCAGAGAAAGACAAATATAATATGATATCACTTATATGTGGAATCTAAGAAATGATATAAATGAACTTATTTACAAAACAGAAATAGACTCACAGGCATAGAAAACAAACTTATGGTTACCAAAGGGGAAAGGAGAGGGGAGGGATAAATTAGGAGCTTGCGATTAATAGATACACACTACTATATGTAAAATAGATAACCACCAAGGTCCTACTGTATAGCACAGGGAACTATATTCAATATCTTGTAATAAACCATAATGGAAAAGAGTCTGAAAAAGAATATATATAATATGTAACTGAATCACTTTGCTCTACACCAGAAACTAACACAACATTGTAAATCAACTATATTTAAAAAAAAAAAAAAAACAATTGGCACCATATCCAAAATAAAGAAAGTGTAATAAAGAGGAATGGGTGTGATGGGGTGGAGAGACGGAGAGAGGGAGAGAAGGAGAGAGAGAGAGTCCTGAGGCCATGGGGAACCACAGCTTGCAGGAGATTCCAGAGCCCCTGTGTGCCCTTATGAAGGGATTTGGATCTGCTCAGAGGCCAGAGAATCAGAGGCAGAGGCTTGGCAGCAGAAGAAATAAGTGCAGAATTTGAGGACCTGTCAACTGAAGGCAAATGGTTGGAATCACAGACTGTAGTAGTAGATGTCACCTCAATGCCCCTTAAGGCCAGAAGGGATGCAAGGGACCTCAGAGGACATTGTGGAGGATCATATAAGACCATCTATTCTTCAAACACCAGCAAAAACTTGGAGAGCATGCAAATAACCATTATTGAGGTGTATTTGCATCGGTCATGGCCCAGTCAAGAGACCAGAACCCATGACAGGTAGTAAGGGGTATTTATTAAGGACACTGGTTGGAGAGGTATTAGAAGAGTTTTAAAAAGGGGGGAAAGTGAGGTAACCCTGAGATTAACCAAGGCAAGAAGCCACCACCTCTCTTAGGGTTTCACAAGATCTCTAACCCAACTACTCAGTATTCCTCTAAAGCCCTGGGTGGGCAAGTAGCAAGGCAAAGAAAATGGAGATATTGGAGGAATAAAGGAGTTCAATAAAAAGAAGGGAGAGCCAATGCAAGGTCTGACCTAATTGTTAAGTCAAGGGTGGTGGTAGCAGCCAGTGGAAACACAGAGAACAGTAGCTGAGCGGGTGTGGTCTTGCAGCTGGGCCTCAGCTTGCTTAGTCCGGGGTGGCCCACGGCCTGAGGTGCTACTCCAACCCAGGGAGCTGAGGACTTGGGCTTATCTCCATTATCTCAAGTGTGAAAGAGGACCAGCTGTGTTTATTCATATTCTTGGGGGGATCAAGGCTATTCTTGCCTTTTAAACCACCTAGGGTGTCTGGCACCAGGATTTCTGGAGGTGCTGAGATGTTGGCAATTCTTTTTTTTTTTTTTTTTAGATGGCCATCTAAAGCTTTTAATCAAATTGGAAAAGATACAAAGCAAAAAATTTCCAGTGTACATAAAAAATGATATTTTAGGGCTTCCCTGGTGGCGCAGTGGTTGGGAGTCTGCCTGACGATGCAGGGGACACGGGTTCGTGACCCGGTCTGGGAAGATCCCACATGCCGCAGAGCGGCTGGGCCTGTAAGCCATGGCCGCGGAGCCTGCGCGTCCGGAGCCTGTGCTCCGCAACGGGAGATGCCACAGCAGTGAGAGGCCCGCGTACCAAAAAAAAAATAAAAAAAAAAATGATATTTTAAAACAAAATAGTTACATCACAGTAGTACCTAATGGAATCTAAATACCAGGGTGAGTCATCCATCATCATCTATTTAGAAAATACATGAACAAGCTCTTCTTACAGGAAGTTAGACATCATTCTATTTTTCTCCTTAAAGTTAGTTTTCAATTTTACTTTATTCACAGATTTTCTGCTTAATATAATTTTTATGCTTCAAAGACTTCTATTGATCACCTACCACATTTTTCTGAAACAAATAGGAAATCAATTAAAATTATTTTAAATTATTTCTTACTGTGATTATAAGGCTACTACATGAAATACAGTTTTGGGATATATATAATTATCACACAATTTATGAAAATAATGTTTTACTGGATTTTTTTTTAGTTATTTCTGAGATATACATTTTAAATAACTAGAATTATGACTTATAACATTATACAAGAACATATAAGATTTTTAGAAATTTCATGTAACGTCTGAAACATTTATATTAAGATATTTCCATACAAATAACCCAATGAAAGTTTAGTATTAGTTGTTTTGTTTATTTTTTTATACTGCAGGTCCCAATCACCCAATTCAGCACACCACCATACCCACCCCGATGTTGGCAATTCTTATTCCAGCACACTTTTCCCCAGAGGGTATCCATGAGGCCCTAACTGAGGTAGGGTGCGAAGAGGCTTTGAGAAAAAATTCTTACTGTGCTTCAGAGGAGTTAGGGCTTATTTTCTGGGAGTGATATTTCAAGAAGAATTGCTGGAGTCCAACAAATGTTTTTTTCTTTCCCCTGATATCTCCCCTAACTTCATCTAAAGGGAAGACGAGTCTGAGTGAAGGTCTTCTGGTACTTACTGGGAAAACTTTTCCATCATTTTATTTTCTGCTTTGAGCTCTAAGAATTATGAGAAAAAATCATGACAGATAAGAGAAACAAAAGGAAGCAATAGTCTTATAAATGGTAATAGAATTTCCTACAGCACTGATGTGAAAATACTGTCTCGTGCAGCGTAAAAGCCAAGGTAGAAGATTTTATTTTAGGGAAAAATTGTGATTGATTATTCAAAACTCATTCATTTTAATAGATTATTTAGGCCTTTGGATTTCCTCCTTTCTCTATTGACACTTTAAGATCTTTCCTCTTTAAAATCTCCACCAGTGTTAGAGCCATAATAATGCCTTTGGAAGAGTGTATTATGTTCTAGTATCCGTAAAAAAACTGGCTGGCTTTATTACTTATTAACGTTTTTGATAAAATAACTGAGGTAGGGCAGGTTGAAAAAGATGGTCAAAAGTAAAATTCAAGTATTATTCCTGGATTTCAACATTCTGGGCCTATTCTCCCATCATCTCTAAGTGTCTATGATCAGGATGTAAACAATTCCTAGTTTCTGGAAGTTAAATTACTTTTGCAGCTTATAATTCAGTCATTTCTTACCTAAAAAATATTCTTCTATTACAAATTCCCACCTTAGGTCCAAAAAAGCTATTGAAGTTATTTAGATTTTTCTGCAAGATTAAAGTTTGATTTTGGTATTTCTGACTGATGTTTCTTAGAGTCAGAGTGATGGTACTGAGGGAGTAAAAAGCATAGCCAAGGGGGTATCCAGAAGAAATGGTTCCCAAGTGTAAAAGTGTTTTCCCCACAAAGGAAGCCACACTGAGTGACCACTTTGTCCATTGTGCAAATAAGGACTCCTCGAGCAGCTTAAATGTCATAATTTAAGGAGTGTGGGTCCTAAGTCTGTCCTGGACTCTAGATGCCTCTCCCACACAAAAGGATTTCTTCTGTTTACTTTTGGCGGCACCATGTAGCTTGCAGGATCTCAGTTCCCCAACCAGGGAATGAACCTAGGCCTCCAGCAGTAGAAGCACAGAGTCCTAACCACTGGACTGCCAGGGAATTCCCATCACCCTGGACTTTTTCAAAAAAATACAACTGTCTCTGGATAGGTTAAATGGTAACCATTGACAAATAAGAACTGATTTAACTAGATTGCTTTCCAGTGAATCTAAGGCTTCTTGGAGATTATAATGCACACCAATGAAGGACAGCGTTTCTGGAGCCTCTGTGGAGTGGGGGAAAGAGTACCACGATAAATGCAAGCAGCATGGAATAGGTAGGAAGACTTATTGGAAATTTTGCCCAGAACTCAGTCTGTCACTGATTCAACCTCGACTTCCAGAAAGGATATTTCTCATTTGCAGAATCAGTAAAAATTTCTTTGGGAGTCCCATTTTCAATAAATTGAATGAATATTTATTAAACCACCATCATGGGCTGGATATTGATTAAGGCGATGTTGGCATTTAATGAGCACCTATCATGTGACATGAGTTTTACCTACATTATTTCACTTGATCTCCTTGTCAACCCATTGTGCAGGTGGTGAACCTAAACCCAGGAAAGGATAGCCGCTAGTGTGGGAGTGGCAGAGCTGGAATTCAAATCCAGTTCTACATGTCCTCCATGAGCCTTGAACTTCTACATACCACATTTCTGAGTTTTTATTTGGTTTGTGTACTAGAAGAGAGCTAATATTGTGGCATAATGGGATCATCTTTTTTTTGCTTGGTATAACATGCATGTATATCTATTTATATTAAATATACTATCAAATAGTTTTCCATAGTAAATAGTTTTCCATTATTCCAATTTCAACTCCCACCAGCAGTGTATGAGAGTTCCAGTTGCTCCATGTCCTTGCAAATACATGGTACTGTCAGTATTTTCTTTCTTTTTTTTGTTTTTTTGCTTTGTTTTCTTTTTTTTTCTTTTACATCTTTATTGGAGTATAATTGCTTTACAATGGTGTGTTAGTTTCTGCTTTATAACAAAGTGAATCAGCTATACATATACATATATCCCCATATCTCCTCCCTGTTGCGTCTCCCTCCCTCCCACCCTCCCTATCCCACCCATCCAGGTGGTCACAAAGCACCGAGCTGATCTCCCTGTGCTATGCGGCTGCTTCCCACTAGCTATCTATTTTACGTTTGGTAGTGTATATAGGTCCATGCCACTCTCTCATTTTGTCACAGCTTACGCTTCCCCCTCCCCATATCCTCAAGTCCATTCTCTAGTAGGTCTGTGTCTTTATTTCTGTCTTACCCCTAGGTTCTTCATGACATTTTTTTCCTTATATTCCATATATATGTGTTAGCATACGGTATTTGTCTTTCTCTTTCTGACTTACTTCACTCTGTATGACAGACTCTAGGTCCATCCACCTTACTACAAATAACTCAATTTCGTTTCTTTTTATGGCTGAGTAATATTCCATTGTATATATGTGTCACATCTTCTTTATCCATTCATCCGATGATGGACACTTAGGTTGTCTCCATCTCCTGGCTATTGTAAATAGAGCTGCAATGAACATTTTGGTACATGACTCTTTTTGAATTATGGTTTTCTCAGGGTATATGCCCAGTAGTGGGATTGCTGGGTCATATGGGAGTTCTATTTGTAGCTTTTTAAGGAACCTCAGTACTGTTCTCCATAGTGGCTGTATCAATTCACATTCCCACCAGCAGTGCAAGAGTGTTCTCTTTTCTCCACACTCTCTCCAGCATTTATTGTTTCTAGATTTTTTGATGATGGCCATTCTGACTGGTGTGAGATGATATCTCATTGTAGTTTTGATTTGCATTTATCTAATGATTAATGACGTTGAGCATTCTTTCATGTGTTTGTTGGAAATCTGTATATCTTCTTTGGAGAAATGTCTGTTTAGGTCTTCTGCCCATTTTTGGATTGGGTTGTTTGTTTTTTTGTTATTGAGCTGCATGAGCTGCTTATAAATTTTGGAGATTAATCCTTTGTCAGTTGCTTCATTTGCAAATACTTTCTCCCATTCTGAGGGTTGTCTTTTGGTCTTGTTTAAGGTTTCCTTTGCTGTGCAAAAGCTTTGAAGTTTCATTAGGTCCCATTTGTTTATTTTTGTTTTTATTTCCATTTCTCTAGGAGGTGGGTCAAAAAGGGTCTTGCTGTGATTTATGTCATAGAGTGTTCTGCCTGTGTTTTCCTCTAAGAGTTTGATAGTTTCTGGCCTTACATTTAGGTCTTTGATCCATTTTGAGCTTATTTTTGTGTATGGTGTTAGGGAGTGTTCTAATCTCATAATTTTACATCTACCTGTCCAGTTTTCCCAGCACCAATTATTGAAGAGGCTGTCCTTTCTCCACTGTACATTCCTGCCTCCTTTATCAAAGATAAGGTGACCATATGTGCATGAGTTTATCTCTGGGCTTTCTATCCTGTTCCATTGATCTATATTTCTGTTTTTGTGCCAGAACCATACTGTCTTGATTACTGTAGCTTTGTAGTATAGTCTGAAGTCAGGCAGCCTGATTCCTCCAGCTCCGTTTTTTGTTCTCAAGATTGCTTTGGCTATTTGGGGTCTTTTGTGTTTCCCTACAAATTTTGAAATTTTTTGTTCTAGTTCTGTGAAAAATGCCACTGGTAGTTTGATAGGGATTACATTGAATCTGTAGATTGCTTTGGGTAGTAGAGTCATTTTCACAATGTTGATTCTTCCAATCCAAGAACATGGTATATCTCTCCATCTATTTGTATCATCTTTAATTTCTTTCATCAGTGTCTTATAATTTTCTGCATACAGGTCTTTTGTCTCCTTAGGTAGGTTTATTCCTAGATATTTTATTCTTTTTGTTGCAGTGGTAAATGGGAGTGTTTTCTTGATTTCACTTTCAGATTTTTCATCATTAATGTATAGGAATGCCAGAGATTTCTGTGCATTAATTTTGTATCCTGCTACTTTACCAAATTCATTGATTAGCTCTAGTAGTTTTCTGGTAGCATCTTTAGGATTCTCTATGTATAGTATCATGTCATCTGCAAACAGTGACAGCTTTACTTCTTCTTTTCCGATTTGGATTCCTTTTATTTCCTTTTCTTCTCTGATTGCTGTGGCTAAAACTTCCAAACTATGTTGAATAAGAGTGGTGAGAGTGGGCAACCTTGTCTTGTTCCTGATCTTAGTGGAAATGCTTTCAGTTTTTCACCATTGAGGATAATGTTGGCTGTGGGTTTGTCATATATGGTCTATATTATGTTGAGGATAGTTCACTCTATGCCTACTTTCTGCAGGGTTTTTATCATAAATGGGTATTGAATTTTGTTGAAAGCTTTCTCTGTATCTATTGAGATGATCATGTGGTTTTTCTCCTTCAATTTGTTAATATGGTGTATCACGTTGACTGATTTGCGTATATTGAAGAATCCTTGCATTCCTGGAATAACCCCACTTGATTGTGGTGTATGAGCCGTTTAATGTGCTGTTGGATTCTGTTTGCTAGTATTTTGTTGAGGATTTTTGCATCTATGTTCATCAGTGATATTGGCCTGTAGTTTGCTTTCTTTGTGACATCCTTGTCTGGTTTCAGTATCAGAGTGATGGTGGCCTCGTAGAATGAGTTTGGGAGTGTTCTGCTATATTTTGGAAGAGTTTGAGAAGGATATGTGTTAGCTCTTCTCTAAATGTTTGATAGAATTCACCTGTGAAGCCATCTGGTCCTGGGCTTTTGTTTGTTGGAAGATTTTTAATCACATTTTCAATTTCAGTGCTTGTGATTGGTCTGTTCATATTTTCTATTTTTTCCTGGTTCAGTCTTGGCAGGTTGTGCATTTCTAAGAATTTGTCCATTCTTCCAGGTTGTCCATTTTATTGGAGTATTTTCTTTTTAATTGAGATATAATGACATTTTCCACTTGTTTCAGGTGTGCAACATAATGATTCAATATCTGTATATATTATGAAGTGATCACCACAATAAGTCTAGTTAACATCAATCACCACACATAGTTACAAGTTATTTTTTCTGGGATCATCTTTCTATAGAATCTACAGAGCTTTTTAAAAAAACACTGAATAATTACATGATGGGGAAGTCTGATGCCAGGGCTCATGTGTCTCCCTAGAGTAAAATTATCTTCTGTAATAATGTCAGGAGAATTATTTAGGTGCAAATAACATGGACATGGGATATGAGAGATTGCAGAACTCACAGCTGATATACATTCACGCTACTGCTTAAAAACACTTAGGAACATTTTATTAAAATATTGAAGAATATATTTTTTACAAGCAAGTATACTTAATGAAGCTGTAATTCCATTAAGTGGAATATGAAGAACCCATATTTCAGAACAAGCCTAAAAAAAGACTAATACTTGCATGTAATTGAAGTTATTTTTTACTTTTTCCATGGTAATTTCAGCGTGTCAGTACACAATAGGAATAACTTTATTCCCTTTAATTGGAATGTGTAATTCTGAAAGAGGCATAGATCATCTTAATAAGAAATAAGTTTTATGATGTTGTGATAATGGCCTTTGGTTTAGTAATATGGAACAAGTTAATTTAGAGTGCAGAGCAGAAACCTGACCCTGGCTTGCTTCTGGTTTGGGTCTCTTAGCCCACGTGGTTAATTCACCTTCCAAGAACAAGGCAGATCTGCCTACAGGCGGGCAAGAGTGTGGGCTAGCCGAAGGCAAGACCATGAAGGACGGAAGCAGTGGTCTTGTTACTGAGTCCTTCTCCTTTCCCTTTCTTTTCTTTTCTTTCTTTCTTTTTTTAAAATTGAAGTATAATTGATGTACAGTGTTGTTCTAATTCCTGTTGTACAGAAAACTGACTCAGTTATACACATACATTTTTTTTTTATTCTTTTCCATTATGGTTTACCCTAGGAGACTGGATATAGTTCCTTGTGCTCTACAGCAGGACCTTGGTGTTTATCCATTCTAAATGTAATAGTTTGCATCTACTAACCCCAAACTCCCAGTCTATCCCTCTTCCTGCCTCCCTCCCCCTTGGTAAACACAAGTCTGTCCTCTGTGAGTCTGTTTCTGTTTTGTAGATAGGTTCATTTGTGCCATATTATAGATTCCACATATAAGTAATATCATACAATATTTGTCTTCCTCTTTCTGATTTACTTCGAAAAATGGGCAGAAGACCTTAATAGACATTTCTCCAAGGAAGACATGCAGATGGCCAGTAGGCACATGAAAAGATGCTCAACATCACTAATTATTAGAGAAATGCAGATCAAAATGCAGATCAACCCTCCTACACTGTTGCTGGGAATGTAAGTTGGTGCAGCCCCTATGGAAAACAGTATGGAGTTTTCCTCAGAAAACTAAAAATAGAATTACCATATGATCCAGCAATCCTACTCCTGGGCGTATACCCAGACAAAACTATAATTCAAAAGGATACATACACCCCTATGTTCATAGCAGCATTATTCACAATAGCCAAGACATGGAAACAATCTTTTTCCTTTCTAAGCAGTGCCCCTGCCTCTTGGTGTTCCCTTATAATTGGCCATGGCCCTCAAGGATCCATGAGTTTGCCAATCACCATCACTTGGGGTACTCCAGGCACAGACGTAATACTGCCTTCTCTCTTTCGCTGCACTCAAACTCTCTCTCACTGAGATATGTGGCTTCCACCCAGTTAGGAGGAAAAGACTGGACTATATCTAAAACCATGGAGGAAGGATGAGGGGTTTGTTGACTGGCCCAACACACCCAGCCTTTCTACATGGGCAGAAATCCAGCTGTGCTTCTCCCAGGATGTCCTATCCTTTTCTTTGCCTAGAGGCACCATGGTTCCTACTGTGTACCCTGTGGGGGCTGTGTCAAACCAGAGAGGGTTTGTGTAATTCATCTACCCAGAGGGAGTCTCCCTTTCTGTTCTGCACAAAAGACACTGTGCTGGCTGTGGCTCTGCCTAACTTAATTATTATTGCAGTGATGTAGACCTTCAAAGGTTTTATTTCAAAGTGCCCCTATATATATTATCTCATTCGAAAATTACAATAACTCAGTGACTTAAAATGGGTCAGGAAGCATTTATCTCTATGGTATAGATGAGGAAGGTGAGGTTCAGATTGTGTGGGTTTCCCAAGGTGTTAGATCTTGATCTTGAACCCTGCGCTTATAACTTTATATTCGTTGTTCTTTCTTTTGTTGGATTTGTGAAAGACTAATTATATTTTTTAAACTTTCTATTATGGAACTGTGCATACATATATGAAAATACAGGGAAGAGAATAATGAACTCTCATATAGCTATTATCCAGATTCAACAATGACTAGGTTTGGGCACATCTATAAGTAAATCTTAAGCATCATGTCTTTTCACCTTGTGTATTTCAGTTTTTATATCTTAAAAAAAGTGGACATATTCTTGTATAGCCACAGTGCCATTATCACACCTAACAAAATTAATAACCATTCCTTGGTATTATTTAATAATCAGTTCATATTCAAATTATCCCATTTGCCTAAAACAAATTCTTTTAGAGATATATGTTCAAATCAGGATCCATAAAAGCTTTTATCCCATATCTTATCCCTTCTCTTTCTTTATTTTTAAACTCTTTACTGCTGCCTTCTCTCTCATTTGAAACCTACTGAAATATTAACCACTTTTAAACACACACATACATATATATACACACACACACACACAAATGCATATATTTACTTTTAGTCACTGTCCTATGACTCTCTTTACCTTCTCAACCAACCTCTACAAAACAGTAGCCTACACTTATTTATTAATTTATTGATGTGAAAAACATTGATTAACTGCTATGTGCCAGGTCTGTGGGAGAGTTTGAGAAAACAGAATGAAAAGTCAATTTCTATCACCCCAAAAGTTTTATGTTGTCCATTTGTAATTTCTATCACCTGTCCCTCCAGGTCCCTTCTTCTCCCACACCCACCCCTGGGCAACCAGCAATCTGCTTTCTGTCGCTATAGATAAGCTTGCATTTCAAAATTTTATGTAAATAAAATCATATAGTATGTACTCTTTTGTGTCTGGCTTCCCTTACTTGGTATCATCACTCTGAGATTTATCCATGTTGTGCTGAGTATATTCCATTATATACGCCACAATGTGTTTATCTCTTCTTTTAGTGGACATTTGAGTTGTTTCCAGTTTTCAGCTATTACAAATGAAACAACTATGATCATTTGTGGACAAGTCTTTGTATGGACATATGCTTTCCTTTCTCTTGGATAAATACCTAGGAATGGAATGATGAGTCATGGTATATGTTTATTTAAAAATTGTTAGACTGTTTTCCAAAGTGGTTGATCCATTTTATATTCCCACTGTCAGTGTCTGATATTTCCAGTTGCTCTGTTTCCTTGTCAACACTTAGTATGATCAGTTTAAAAAATTTTTAACCATTCTAGGGGGTGTGTAGTGGTATCTCATTGTGGTTTTAATTTGTATTTCCCTAATGACTAATGATGTTAAATATTTTTTGGTGTGTTCATTTATCACCTGTGTATCTTCCTTGGTGAAATGTCTGTTCAAATCTTTCATCCATTAAAAGAATTGGGTCTTTTTTTATTATTGGGATGTCAGAGTTTTTTACACATTCTAGATACAAGTCCTTTGTCAGATATATGTTTTACAAATATTTTCTTCCAGCTTTGGTGTGCCTTTTTGGAAAGATGTTTTGATGATGAGAAATAATATATGTGTAGCACCTAGTAGAATGCCTGGCATCATGATTGTTATTATTTGATATGTTCTTTGAGGAAAAGAAAATTTTGTTTGAAGATGATATTCACTTTTCCTTGGTATCACCAAGGATAATAAGAGCTGAAAATAGTACAAAGTCCAGATTCTTGAGCTTCTCAAATCATCATAGTATTCATTTTTTGTATGCTGCACTTGCCTTTGGAGAATTAGAGATAGCAGCAAGCATTGCCCTTGTCCTCGAAGAAACTGGTAAGACACATATATGGGAAACAGCAGAGAGACAGTCCTTAGGTAGCACTGCAAGGTTAGACAAGTTTTATTAATTCAGAAAATATTTTTTTTGAGAACCTGGTATATACCAGATGCTGTGCTATATGCTGGAGATGAGTAGGGATTAAGTTTAAAAGGGGGGATAGGGGTGGGGATTGAGAACAGACTTTAAAAGGTATTATTGATGTTATCTTCCAACCACTTTTATATGTCCCACCACTCAATGTTGATGTTTTTTGTTGCAGTATATCTCTAAATGAAGTGTCAATTCTTACTGTATTCTAAAACCAATCTGTATTATAGATAGTTCTAGCTTTATTGAATGAATAACTAAGGTACTATTGCATGCAATCACTTTGATTCACTAAAATTTGTTTTCATCTTTTATTGTTTGTTTTCTTTTCTTGTGAAGGATACAATTTGGGTTTAGTCTTGTGATATTGAACAAGAGGGATAGCAGTTGGAGATAGAATATAGGATGCCAATTGTTTCCCTGAATGGTTTGATAACAGCAGTGGCAGAATATTAATTTTGGTTACTGTATTAGGTAATGCTAGCCACTATAACAACCATGCCCCCCAATGCACAGGCTCTTTATTTAGAGCCTCAGCTTCCTTCTCACATATAAGCGTGTGTATGATAATAACAATGAAATATTATTATGCATTTGTCTTAGGACTCCTGTACAGAATAATGCGTATTGACACACCTTACAAACTAGAGTGCTAAACCAGTGTTAGTATCAGCAGTAGACTCAGAGGTAGCAGCAGCAGTAATACTTACTATGACTCTTGTTAAAATGGCAATAAATCACCCTTCTTAATCTGTGAACTCAGGGATGTTGTCAGAATGCAAAGTTGAGAAAGGAAATCTGATGATCTCATTCCTGATCTCAATACAGCAGTGGTTCACTTCTTTAAGGAGTCTGTGATTGGTAAGAATTAATGGCTTGGTTCAGGGAATACCTGGGGTAATAAGAAATCTATTCTCCATTCATTGGCCTCACTTTGTTTATGGTAGAAGGTGCCCTTGGGAACACTAAACTGGGTACTGGACATTTATCATCTTCCTTTGTGTTTATTACTAGATATTACTTATGCTATGGTTGTTTACTTTTCTTCAGTGGCCTCTGAATAAATTTGTATTTTTATAATGTGCAGTACTTAATTTTTAACTATAAGAAATTAGTAAAAGAGTTTGTTGACCATTTATCTAAGTTCTTCTGCAATGGCTGTCAACCTGGTGAGCACAGGAACCACCAGGGGGTGGATCTATTTAATCTACAATATGATTAAAATTTCAGATTGTAGGGCCAACCATTATAGACTGATTCAGTAAGTCTGGGATGGGGTTATTAATCAGGTATGTTTTTCTCTTGATTAGCCTTTTAATTATATATTCTTATATTTATTTTTAGGGCTACTCTAGAGATTTTAATATGCATTTCTAACCAATTATAAAACGACTTCCTTAAGTTTTACCTAAACAGTGAAAGAGCTTGCAATAGTTTAACTTCACTTACTACATCCTGCCCTTTGTAAGCCCCACAAGACATTATTAATATTTTGAAACAATAAATATGATTTTATATTTACCTTTTATTGCTCTCCATTTCTTTCTGCAGTACCAGCTTCCATTTGGGGTGGTTTCTCTATACTCTGAAAAACTTCCTTTAGAAAATCTTACAGTGCCAGACTGCTGGTGACAGATTCTCTCAGCGTTTGTCTAAAAACTTCTTATTTCATTTTTAATTTTTGAAGGACATATTCACTGGGTACAGTATTTTAGGTTAGCAGTTTTTCTTTTATCTCCCTCCCAGCCCCCCAAACTAGTATATTAAAAAGATGTTATTTCATTGTCTTCCGGCTTCCAATTTCCCTTGAAAATTTAGCTGTCAGTGTAATTGTTGCTCATTTGTAGGTGACATTTCTATTCCTTGGCCACTTTTAAGATTTTTTCCCTTTCTTTTCATTTGGTCTTCTACACTTTAACTAAGATGGTTTTCTTTGTTTTTTATCTCGTTTGGTGTTTATTGAACTTCTAGAATCCACAGTTTAATGTCCTTCATCAATTTTAGAAAATACAGGGCTATTATCTCTTCAAATATTGTTTCTGTCCCTATTTCTCTTTCCTCCTCCCGGGACTCCAAATACACGTATTACACTTTTACAGTTTTCCATGTGTACACTCTGTACTGCTCTTGTCATTCCTTCTTTTCTCACTGTGCTTCTGTTTGTACATAATACATTAACTTGTCTTTAAGCTCACTAATTTTGTATTCTGTTTTATCCAGGCCACTGTTAAGAACATTCAGTTAGTTTTTAATCTTAGATATTGGATATTTTTATTACAAAATATCCATGTCATTTTTGTATAGAATCCTTTTCTTTGTTGAATTTCTCTATATTTCATCCATTTTGCCCACATTTTCCTAAATTTTATTTGACATTTTAATCTTGGTTATTTTGAAGACTTTGTCTACTGATTCCAACATCTATACCACCTGTGGATATGCTATTGTTTGTTTTTCTTTTGATTATCAGCCACATTTTCCTGCCTTTTCATATATCTATTAAAATTTGATTGTATGCTGGTCATTGTGTCTAAGAGTACAGTAAAGGTTCGGCATGATGTCTTCCACCAGAGAATCTCCCTTTCTCTCTATTAGGCAGATAGAGTGAATTATCCTATGGTAACTTTCCTGACAACTCCTGCTTAATACCCAAATATTCGGAAGGATTGTGATATGCTACCCTGGTCTGTATTCATACTAAAAATCAAGATCAAGTTACGGTTTGCCCTTCTTCTCCATGGGTTTGTTCTTGCACACAGGGACTGGGTTGAGCAAGGGTTTAATAAAAATCAATCTACTTCTGTTCCTTGTTTTTCCTCAACCATGGCCTATCCAGGCTTTTAATTTAGGCTTTGGTGGGTCTCTGTCTCTTTACCCCGAAACTTTTGCTCTTTGGAGGTTTTGAAGCATTAGCTCTTTAACTTCCTGCCCCATGCAAATTCAAAGCCTGGAAACTGTCTTCAGGAGAGACTAGTTATATTGTTGCAGGCTTCTTCTTTAGTGGGATTTTATCTTCTAGGCAACGGAAGTCTGTGGGAGAATTTCACTTGGTTTTTCTAGCCCAACATCCCCAGGCCACCAGCCTTCCATGCTATCCCAGAACACAGCAACCAATCAATGGTAAAAACTATCCTTGTGTTTGGGTCTCCTCTAGTTTTCAATGCACCAGATCTGTGTGAACACAAAAGCCCTGCTGGTTTCACCCTGCGTGGGCCAAGCTCAATCACTGACCTTTGACCAGTGGCATTTATCTCTTGGCAAGTGCCCCAAAAGAAGAAATCAGGTGGCTATGGTCAACTCACCTAGGAAGTATTTTTCCCACTCTGGATTTTAGAGTTACTCTAAACTTCACTGCCTCCAGAAAATTCTAATATCTTAAAAAAATATATATATTTTTTGCAATTTGTTTTTAGTTTGGTAATTGCAGCAGAAATGTTGGCCCTCTATAATCTGCTACACCTACCTTACATTTAAAGGTGCCAGTGCTATTGATCAGAGGCCCATGGCTTCAATCTCAGGAAAATACACTTGCTTACTATATATATATATAATTTGTATTAATCTACAACCAAGGATTTAGATTTTAAACATGTCACCAGGGAATATACAAGAAGACATTATCTTAGTTCAATCAGCTGCTGAGAATAAAAATTATTCTGTTCTAAATTCAGTATACCTTTGGTCATAAAAATGTATACACAGTTAAATTGTATGCATTTCCAAAAGTATGATTTTTATGAGTATCTTTATTTATAAAACACAAGTTTGAGAAGCATACTCTTTAGTCACTCTCTATTAGATTTTAAATTCAATTAAAAAAGAAGAAAAAATCAACCTTGAAGAAATTCATCTCCTGTTGATTAAAATCGTTAATTAAAAAATTTTATTTATCTTTAAAAATATACTTTTTTTAGTATAACTTACATTTACGAAATTACACCTATTCTATGTTTATATTTCAATGAACTCTGACGAATGTATACACCTGGGTAGACAGCCTCACAATCAAGATACAGAACAATTCCTCAAATGTTCCCACCTTTTGTTATTACTCTCATACATACCTTCCACAGCAGCTAGTACTGAACTTCCTACCTCTCTTACACAAGTCGCTGGTATGTGATACAAGCATTTATATATACCACCATTACTGCTTCTGAAATACTCCCTCTCAGTTTTGCTCAACCCTCAAAGACTCTCCTGACTAAGTCCCTGATCTCTGCTCCTTTCTTTTTTTTTTTTTAACATCTTTATTGGAGTATAATTGCTTTACAATGGTGTGTTAGTTTCTGCTTTACAACAAAATGAATCAGTTATATACATACATATGTTCCCATATCTCTTCCCTCTTGTGTCTCCCTCCCTCCCACCCTCCTTATCCCACCCCTCCAGGCGGTCACAGAGCACCGATCTGGTCCTTTCTTTTTGACCTGGAGCCCTCTAAATTCTTATGAGGGCAGATGAAACTGTTTTAACTCAGGCATGTTGATATGTAAAGCTGTTCTCCACTGGATTCATATTTCTATGTCCTGTCTGCCCTTCTTGGAGTCAGAGGTCCTCTATTTCTTTCGAAATCCCCCAAAGCATCCTTTACTATATTTTATTCAATAAATGCTATTAATAGCCACAACTTGAAGAATGCAAATGAACTTCATTTTCCAAAGTCCTAAACTTACCCCAAGCAATCTCTGTGGGCCTTATTCTGTGCTAGGAGTTCACACACACGCAGTGCCATTAGCTCATTCAACCTTTCAACATAATTTCATACCTGACTAGCATGAGATTGTCTTTTACAGAAGCACTGACCCATAGCAGTGGCAGCATCTGTCTGTGAGTGTGTTGAACACTAAATTGGAATTTTAACGCTAATAATTAACTAGAATAATATCTCACTTGGACAGAGCCATTTAATTCTCTCCTGTGAGCTAAAGTATTATTTGGGTAACTATCAAGGACATGGCAATAAAAGGAAAATTTTGGTGTTACAATGCTTTAAGAAAGGTGAAAGAAGAAATTCAGATTTTATGAAAATATTTCTTAAAAATAATGATTATTCTGAAATGGTATTAATTAATGTAAAATGATCTTGCTACTGAAATACTATCCCAACTTTCTGCTACTTTTAAGCAAGTGAGTCCTGAAGGAATAATATTGGCTCTTATATCTATGTTGCTAATATAGACTTGGGTGGGTTTTTAATAGATTTCAGGGAAATCTAGAGAAATGAAATGCACATGTATTATTTAAGCCCAGTATCAATAACTTTCTTTTATAATATTTTATAAGAATGCTTGAGAAGTTCCCTCATTGATTTCCCCTTCTGGCAGGGATAACTTTAAATGAAGAGTCTAGCAACTGTGGAAATGCTAAAAAGAAAGAGAGTGAGAAAAGATATGTGTACTCTTTGACCAATATAATCAACTGATGAATAATCAAGGGTTGGTAGAGGTCACCATGGGACTTGAAGCAGGACGTGAAGATTTATTAAGAACATACAAAAGCCAGGGGCTTTCAAATGTGATATTTAATTATTTACCACTGTCTCTCTGTGTGTATGGTCTATTATACGATCTACATATATAAAATGGGATACATGTGGGCTTTATATCCATATATAATGGGATCTATATCTATCTCCATATCTGTATCTATTTCCATTATTTTGGAGATAAGGAAACTGAGATTCAAAGCAGTTTAATTGACTAGATCAAGGTCACAAAGTATCAGAGTCCACACCCATATTTTCTGACTCCAGGGTTTATGTAACTACAGCCCATACTTACGTCTAGTTTCTTATAATCATAGAATGTGGGCAAAGAAGCAAATCTTGCTTCTTATGTGCATTGCTTTTTGCCAACATAGGTGTCAGATCATACCCACCAGCAACAAACCCAGAAATGGTAACCTTATTGTTTTGTTTCCATTTGATAAGTTTGGTTATCTGAAACACTTCTTGACTGATTCAGGCAGGATGTCTTCATCCTGTGAGAACAGGTGCCATTCCTCCCTTCACCGGGCACCAGCCTGGGCTGTCACCTTGCCGTGACACCTCGCAGCCTTCCTAGTTGTGGCTACTGATGGTTTTTAGGAAGTTTCCTCCAAGGGTTAGCATCGAGATTACAGGGCTCCACCCCACTTCCTGACTGACTGCGGTGGACTGACAGTAGTAGGTGACAGGAACGCAATTAATTAAACTGAACGTACAAAAAATGGTCTCTGAGCTCTGGAAATGGGGCCAAGTGGTGATGACAGAGACAAATGTGCTTTGTTCGCCCTCTGCATGTCGGCTTTGCCCTGTGCTAAGAGCTTTCTTCTCACGTTCTGTCTCTCTCTTTTCTTTTTCAAGCAGTGTTATTGGAATTCATATAGTGAGAGGTAGTTTTACAGGTTAGAGCATGTCAGGAATACAAAGTTGTGGAGGTGGATGTGTGTGGCCATAGAGATTTATTTTTTTGAAATAGCTCATACAAAGCAATTTATTTGGTAATCATTTGGTTCTGATGATGTAAACCTGTAGATAAATGTGAAATTAGGAATGCCTGCTAAAGATATGTTGCCTGTGCTACATGAAGGCATCTGACAGTCCTATTTAATAGTTGTAATAAGAGTAGTTATAATCTGTGAGTGTTTATATGCAAGGCACTGTACTAAACTTATTATACTATTTTATTATAACACCATCTTTATGAGGTAGACGTTCTTATACTCGCTTAAAGAGAAGGGAACTGACATTTGGAGAGATTAAGTAATGCAAAGGAACACAGCCACTAAGTAGCAGAGCTGGGACTGGAGGCTGGGTCTGTCTGACTTGGAGGTTCGTGCCCTTGGGCACTGCATTATTTGCCTGCCATTTTATGGTGAAAGGAGAATGTAAACCAAGGCCCTCCCAAGCCTGCGAGTTGCTCATTTTCCCATTGCAGGTCACTGGCAGAAGCAGAAATGGAATCCAGACTTCAGTGTCTTGGCCCATTGAAAGCTGATTGGCTGATTTTGCATCTTTGGAATACAGTTTCTTTTTCACCGTTGCAAAAAATAAGATCTGAAGTAAATCATGTGCCAATAGAAGTTATTTTTTTAAACTGCACACCAAGTGCCAAGTGTGCATTTGGTTCCTGTATAGTCCTCTCTGGTGAACAGAAATCCAGGAGCGCTATGCCCACCTCGGAACCGTCTTTGCCTGATACCAACACCACATCAGCACATAGAGGGTGGCTGGGAGCCCAAGCAGGCTCCCTATCAGTGGTTACTGATTTTATCACAAAGGGAAATCTCAGTGGGAACGCGGGTGATCAGTTCCAGAGCACACCCATTTGTCTTCCTAACCTTTCCCTCATCAGTGAAGTGAGGTTATTTCACTCATGGCTGCTGCTTACAAAGGCAGCTGATATAAACCAAATCCTGTTCAATTGTGCTAATATACGGTCAGCTCTTTCAAATTGCACTTACGACCTACGGTTGAGGGACATTAAACAATGCATATTTTTGTCATCACATTAGGTTCTGAACAAAATGGTTGAAGGAAATAAACCCTGGCTTCCTTAAGGTCTACCATAACTGTTCATTGGTATTTCTGACAGAATGCACTGGATTTCCACTGCAAGGTTTTATAAAAATGATACTGTATCCATTCCCAGGACTTTTATAAGGCATTTAAAACCTTCCAGTATTCACCGTAGGTACTTAAAGGTCACTTCTAAAATTGGGTTTCTTTCTTGTAAAAGTTAGGCTTAATCTGGAGTCTAACGCATTGGACAGACTTTTACAGCTTTTCTTTTGCCTCCCAACTGACTGGCTTTATGTTAGGTGAGCGTGCATTTCTGGGACACAGTAGCTTTCCAGTATTTTAATAGTGTGTAAATGGCAGAAAAACTTCTCACCATTAGATGCTCAAAATGACCCTTACCCTATAACAAATATGGATTTCAATTTTAGAGTAAATATGGCATTTATGGGTCCATCTCTACATCCTCGCAAATGGGAGTGAAAAGGTGAGAAATTGAATCAAAGATAATGGTGGTAAGAAAACCAGATAGGGCACAGGATTTGGAAAACATGAATTCCTCACTGGAGATTAGTGTATTCATTTCCTATTGCTGCTGTAGCAAATTTCCACTATCATGGTAACTTAGAATAACATCCATTTATTTTCTCTCAGTTTTGTAGGTTACAAGTCAGGCAGGCTCATTTTAGGGTCACAAAGGCTGAAATCAAAGTGTCAGCAGGGCTCCATTCCTTATTGGATGCTCTTGAGGGAGAATTCCCCTGACCACCCCAGGCTCCTTTAGGTTGTTGACTAAATTCAGTTCTTTGTTGTTGAAGAACTGAGGTCCTCGTTTTATTGCTGGTTGCCCATCGGAGGTTGTTCTCAGCTCCTAGAAACCATTCACATTCCCTGGCCCTTGGCTCCAGCAAAGCCAGGCAAAGTGGGTCAAATCTCATGACACTTCATCTCTCTCAGACCTCTTCCCCTTCCTGCCTCATCTTTATTTGCTTTCTTCTGCTGCTACATCCCTCTGTCTACTGCCTGAGAAATATCTCTGCTTTAAGGGCTCAAGTGATTAGATTGGGCTCATCCAGATAACCCAGGATCATCTTCCTAATTTAAGGTCTGTAACCTTAATTACATCTGCAGGATTCCTGTACAGCAGTACCTAGATTCGTGTTTGATTGAGTAATCTTGGGGAGACATGTTTAGAATTTTGTCTATCCCAGAAATGAATGTGGCAGAGGGCACCCACTGGGGACTCCACGGCCAGATGTGGGTGGATGGTGAGTTTTGATTTAGAATTCCGCATCAGTGCTGCCTCTAACATTTTTAGTTTGTGAGAAGACTATCATATGATCAGTAGACTGTGTGGCCAGCACATAAAAATAAAATCGATTTTCATATTGTAACCAATGTACATATTTATTGAATCACTTTTGTGTTTGCATGATTACTAGATATATGTTGGGGGAGGTCCTTGAGAGGACGTGACTGCCAGCTGACCCTTGAGCTGGATCTGGGCAATGGAAGGTTCCTTACTACCTCCTCTGTCCTTGGACTATATGTTCTGCCCACTTTTCCCACAGTGGGAGCTGTCTTCTAGGACTCAACCTTGAGAGAGCAATGTGGTGTTGAGACCATCTGGATGGTATATGTAACTGTACCCAGTTAAGGCCTCTTCTATGTCAACTTTTAAGACTCTGGTGGGCAGGTGTGCAAATCTATCTACTCGTCCTGCAGCCAGCAAAGCCCAGCCTATTGTACGTAAGTTCCCTTGCTTGTTAAATCTGCCATCTACCAATCTGGAGTTCTCTGCCCCTTTCTTTCCTCTCTCCTTACCCTCTGTGTATGGGGGCCAGTTTCAGATTTTACGTGAGAAGCTCCCGAGTTTTGTAACCAACAACGTATGACATGAGGGAATCCAAATGTAGTCTTTCCCTATTTAGCAATGCTGCCAGACATGCCAAGACCCTAGGGGCATAAGCAGAGAAGATGCACTGGCTTTGCTCTCAGAATCCTGACTCCTAATCTGGCAGAGCCCCCAGGGATAGTGTCAGAGCTTGAGGTGTCTGCTAAGGACCTCACCTGGGCAGTGGGACCGAGAAAGTGATGACTCAGACCTAAGGACTCCTGGCAAGTTGAATTTGAACCTCAAGGAAGGTGAAAGAATAGGATAATGGAGAAAGACTCCAAGGGCTGGAAATTAGAGTTTCTCTGGGGTTAGTAGTGGATAAAGGAAAGCAGGAAATTTCTCTGATGCTCCCCTGAAGACTCCTGAGCAAAACGTTTTTTTTTTTTTTGTGATGCGCGGGCCTCTCACTGTTGTGGCCTCTCCCGTTGTGGAGCACAGGCTCCGGACGCGCAGGCTCAGCGGCCATGGCTCACGGGCCCAGCTGCTCCGTGGCACGTGGGACCTTCCCAGACCAGGGCACGAACCCGTATTCCCTGCATGGGCAGGGGGGCTCTCAACCACTGTGCCACCAGGGAAGCCTCGTGAGCAAATTGTTTTGACTGATCCAGTGACTTTCCATTTGCCCATCTCTATGTTTAGACGTCTCATCCTTGAATCCACATTACGAATCCACAGTTATTCAATATATCAAACTATAGGAAGGTTGCCAGGGCTAACTTTGGCAACCTAGAAAATAGCACGTTGGTAATTGAGCAGTACCCTATGCGGCCTTCCCAGGACAAACCTCACCCCATCCCCCCATGTCCTCCACCTGCCTCTTATCTGTAGAAAAACTAGCCTCCTAGGCCTTCCCTGATTTCCAAAGAATGAATTTAATCAGAGAAGTGAGAAAATGCAGAAGCAAAGGAAAACAGTTGAGCAAGACAAAATAATAATAGTTTAGCCATTAAACAAACTCAAAGACTTTAGTGCCTCCTCAAGGGCTATAGATAATATTCTGAGCTATGTCCTTGAGTTGTTTTGCAGGAACTGAAAGCCCCACCAGGTGGCAGAAGTCAACTCTATCCTGCCAACAAGCACATAGACTCCAGACCGACTGGAACCAGAAGGTTGATAGCGTTGACTCCTGATTTCCTCACCACCAACCAATCAGAAGAATGTCCACGAGCTGATCATGTACCCCACAACCCTCTCCCTCACCCTGTCTGTAAAAATCTTTCCCTAAAAGCCACTGGGGAGTTCAGGTTTTTTGAGCATTAGCTGCCCTGGACTCCTTGTCTGGCACCTGCAATAAATGCTGCACTTCAGTACAACCTGGTGTCAGTAGATTGGCTTTACTGCGTGCGCACCAGCGAGCAGACACAAGTTTGGTTCAGTAACACATTTACAAATGAACTTGACCCAAATTATTCTAGACTAATACATTTTCACATGGTTTTAACTTACCTGACTGAGAGCTCTCATGGATTCTGGCTTAAGTAAGCTGAAATATAAAAATAAAAATTTAGGATACTCTTTCATCCAATAGACGTATACAGTATACTGTATTTGTAGTCTAATAAATCCCATTTAAATTGCACTTTTCTTCCTCACTGGTAGTTTACAATGAGGTGACTGATATGCCTTATGATGACCTTGAGACACACCCATGACTTCTGAATAGTCAAAGAAAGATGAAACTATGTTTGGGCGCTAGGAATTATATGCATACTTTTTGAAAATGGGTATTTAATGTTCTGTACAAATGCTAACACCTCTGATTTAACCAGAATGTTTGACTGACAGATCACCCCTTTCCCTAAATAGCATGTAACCTCTAGATTACCATTGGGTTTTCTGCATTCCCTCTTTATTTTCTTTGCAGGATCTCATGGAAAGATTTTCATGAAAAATGGCATGGGCTTGGTCCAGGTTCAGAGATTGAGAACAATCCGATGGCAAAGGGGAGGATTTGGATGCCTAAACTGCCTCCCCAGGGGGCTGTGTCAGTGACGGCCAAGCCAAACACCAGCAGGCAACCAGCAACAGAACCAGCCAGAGGTCTGTCATCACAGGGACTGAAATTACATCTATAAAGAAGTTATCACAGGGATTGAAATTACATCTATAAAGAAGTTAACACACGGACATTTTGAAGAAAGTATATCATATCATATGTTTTGGATTTAAACCGTTTACTTTCAAATGCAGGCACTGCTACTTACTAGCTTGGTAAGTCTGGGTAAGTTTACCTCTCTGAGCTTCAGTTTTCTTATCTGTAGACTGAGGGTAGAACTTCAAAGGGTTGATGTGAACATTAAATGACATAATGCGTGACAAGTGACCGATACAGAAACCCCTTGGTAAGTCTTAGCTATTATTATTCATGCACAAATCCATCCATTCAATGCTTATATTATAAAGATTTGTGAGTAAACACCAGTAAAAATGATTGTCTGGTGGATAACTAGGTAAAGGAGAATTCTAATTTTAGCAGAGACTCAATATAGGAACATGTTAATGTTCAAAACAGAAAAAAGCTGTGGTGAGGTTGTTCTGACCCCTAGGGCATGAGTGCAGTTGCCAGGAACCAAGGAGGGCTGATCCCTGTGCCTTTTAATTCAAATGACTACCAGCTGGTCTAGGGCAAACAAGCTAGGTATCAAGAATTGACTGAATTCCATACTGTCTTGTTCAATCTTTGCAATAACTCTAGGAAGTGGATAATATTACAATCCTTCTCCAGTTTACAGATGAGGTAACTGTCGACTGAAAAATAATTGCACAACCTAAAAGTTGAGAGTTACGCTTCATTCGGTGGATATTCTTAGGACTTTAAGCCTGGGAGGCAGCATCTCAAGTAACCCTGAGAAAACTTCTCTGAAGAGGCAAGCGGGGAGGCAGGATATACAGGAGTTTGCGGCAAAGGGCAAACAAAAGATTACTGTTAATAAAAGAAAACTAGATATTTCAAGTTAAGGAATTTAGCGCTTTTCTATGTACGAGAAGATGCAAGAGTCTGGGCTCACTGAAATCATTCCTTTGATACGCACCTTAGCTATCTGGGACCAGTATCCTGTGTTTTCACATCCTGAATTTCCTCCGTGGCTGCAGTCTGATGGCTGCTAGATGGCAGGTATTCTTTTTTTCCTTCCTGAGTTCCCTCAGGACTCACAGGTTCACCGTCGGAGGTGTGGCTACAATCGCTGATGACTGTGACATCCTTTGTTTACTGATATGGCAGGCAATATTTCATTTCTCAAAACCGAAGTTGAATAATTTTCACTGTCACAGTCACATGCTAACAAATGGTGGAACTGATACTCAAATTCCAGTTTTAATCCACACTGTGAGCAAGGGTCACCAAGGTACCTTACTTTGACAGCAGCCCGGACCCACCATCAGCACCCAGGAGTCCTTCCTGCAGGAACTAAGGAAGCTGGGAAGAGACTTCCCACAGGAGCAGCCTGGCCATTCGGCCCCAGAGATTACTTTCACCTGGAGGCCCACGGAGCAGAGGCTATTCAGGTCTCTTTACCATTCATTGTAATAGTACCTCCCTCATTTACTTAAGTAGAATAGTCAGAGAAGTATAAGGCAAATCATTATATTAACAGGCATCATATACTGGCTTACTCTGTGCTAGGCAGTACGGTCAGAGCTTTATATATGTTTTATCTCCACAAAGTAGGTATTATTATTCCCTTATTACAGACGGACAAAGAGACTCAGAGGGGTTAAGGAATTTGCTCAAGGTGCATAGTAAGCTGTAGGAAGGAGAAAAGCTGTGTCTCTGCAATGTTAATGTAAGACAATGGGAATCAGGTGATCATCAAAGAGCTGTTTAGGAAACTAGCAGTTGCTGGCAAATGAGTCTCCTTGAGAGACTGAAGGTTCTTCCCGTGGGGAGCTGTGGGGAGAGAGGGCTTGTGAGAAGCCAAATCACACAGCACCTGAGTAACAGTGAGTGGGTGCTCCATTAAAAAGAATTCGTAACAGCTACATAACGAGATGTTTATAATATAAAATATGCTCATTTATGGAATTCTTCTCTTTCGCGTTTGATGAAATATTCCTGACGTTTTCTCAGAAAGGCATGAGAAAGAAATACCTAGAGAGAAGGGAAAAGCATGGCTTTTCTTAGGTTCCTTTGCAGCTTGTCACCAGAGATATTTTTAAAATTTTTCTTTTAAAGCTTGCCAATTGACAGAGGAAATTATGATGAAAACTAAGAGTGAGGTTGAAAAGGACAGAATGACAAGGCTGCTAACCAACACTACACAGCCATCCTCCTCTTCTCTCTCTCTCTCTCTCTCTCTCTCTCTCTCTCTCTCTCTCTCTCTCGGTAGTTCAATTGACAGATCAATGGCATTTAAACTGGTTTTTGTTTTTTTAGACTTTAAAAAAATCCTCACAAAACAGACCATGTTAATGCTTAATTTAAATTTTCATTACAGAAAATATAGTAATGATCAGGGTGAAGTTGACTTAAAAATAAACCTCCCAAAATGATGATTGATAAAAAGGGGGACTTGACCAGCCCTTGACATATGGCTTCCTTCTGAGATCTGAAGCAGCACCAGGAGAAAACTGCAGATGTGTGTGTATGAAAGCAGATGTTCTGGAGATTGCCAGCTTGTAGCTCTTCTCTTGGTTGTAAGATGGCAGGACCTCTGTCTTATGAGTTGGGGTGGGTGGAGAAGTCTCCTGTGTTTCAGTGTTTGCCTTTCTTGCCCCTCTGCTTTAACTCTACAGTTTCTCCAAAATGATGTGCTTTTATGCTTACCTGTGCGGTGCAAAAACATGGAAAGTGAGAGGCAAGCTCAAGGTAGTCTCTTGAACCACACACTTGTGTTCCAATTGGAAAAGGAAGTCTATGGATGTCATTATATAATAATAATAGCAGCTACAATTTGTTGAGCATTTAATAATGCAGTATGCTAGGTCCTTTAATATATTATTTCATTCTCATCTGATAGGTAAGAAACCTTGATTTTAGAGAGGTTGAAGGATATGTCAAGGGTCGTGATGGTGGTGGGGGCTGGAATGCGGGGCTGTGCCTGACAATAAGATCTAGGAACCCAGGTTCAGGAATCAGATGACTTGGGTTCACCACGTATGCCTGGGGCGAGTTATATGACCTCTACGTGTACCTGTCTCCTTATCTGTAAAAAATCGGTGGAAATAATACCTACCAAGCTTACTCAATAAATGTCAACTACAACCAATATTGTAAGGTCATGTTTTGGCCAGTTCACCATGCACCAAACTCTGAAGCTAGAATCTATGTTGAGATGCAAATGGCAGTTTCTATTTGAAATTCCAACTCCTTAACTCTTGCAGGTTGCTATTCTGTCCTCCACACTTGTGTCTTTTGCTTTAATATACACTTAAATCTGAGTGAACACTTCCTTTTAGAACATCAAGAGTGACCGAGGAGGTTCCAATCAGCAGAGACTATGCTGGACAAGATGACATTGGATTTTACTTCTTCCAAATAAAAATTAGTTAAGTTTTGGGTTTTAATTACATATGGTTTTAAAAAGTGAACAAACCACCACAGAATTTTCTCTTAAGCAATTGTATTTTATATATACTTAAGTGATAGTGCAACCTGTTATAAAAAAAAAAAAAACATGAAACAGAAATGTATACAAAAAAAGCTAAAGTTCCTCTTTAATCTGTTTTTCACTCTACCTGCTCCTCACTCGAGAGGCAACTGCTGATGACAGTATCTTGTCATACCAGGTTGTTCTCTGGACTTTTTTATTTATTTATTTTTTTGCGGTACGCGGGCCTCTCACTGTTGCGGCCTCTCCCGTTGCGGATCACAGGCTCCGGACGCGCAGGCTCAGTAGCCATGGCTCACAGGACCAGCCGCTCCGCGGCATGTGGGATCTTCCCGGACCGGGGCATGCACCCGTGTCCCCTGCATCGGCAGGCGGACTCTCAACCACTGCGCCACCAGGGAAGTCCTGGGCTTTTTAATATGTAGTTAAATGTGTGTGTATGTCTGGTTTTCAACCGTAAGTGGGATATTTGACATAATCTAATATTTTTTATGTTAATGGATTCGCTACTAAATACAATTCAAACTCATCATTGTAGCACTGAAGTCCCTTAATTATCTGCTTTCGCCCCCTTCAGGTATATCATCACCCTGACAGGTACTCTCTTTTCAGGAAAATTTGACTATTACCTCCTGAAGGAGACCTGGTCATCACATCTTTATAGATTTGCTATAGTGGGTTTCTAGACTGTCCTCTCATATTTTCTCCACTTTTCAATATTACTCCCTTCCTTAAGGGCCAGCCAAGCCCTCTTTTTCCCAGGAGGCTTTCTTAGACCATCCAATCTCCCTGAAGTTGCCTAGCACTGACCCACTCCACCATGACCTGTGTGTCATGTATTTTCTTTAACACTTCAGTGCCTGTCGAAGCCCCTCATGTGCGTATCTTGTCTCCTCAATAGAATTCTATGTTTCTTTAGTTTGAAGACTTATCTTATCCCACTTTCTGTCCTTTCTATGGTGTTTAGCGTACCTAATAGGCATCAAGACATGCTTGAAGACTTGAACTAATTTGTTTTCAAGGAGGGCAGACCAAAGAGGGTCTTCGAATATTATGCCTGTGGTTTAAGATGATTAACAACTTGTCCATAAGCAGCTTTGAGGATACTCATTTTAGAAAAGGATCTCAAATGGATCCTTTTAGTGGATCTTCCTAGGTTCTTCTCTGTTGCCTGGCAGTGGGTGGTCTTGCCACATAGAGGGATGCTGAGAACTGCACCAGTATAAACTTTTAACATCCCTCAATATACGTCAAGTATTTTTTTCCTTTGGTTGAGATGCACTGGCCACATAAACCCGGAAATAAAACTGAGTTTGGTGGTCAGTTGTGGCTAGTTGTGTGGTCAGTTACAAGATGGAGGAAAAAAATGTTCAATTCAGCCACCTTGTCAGTACAAACCAGGTCATATAATGTAAGATCCAGTGAAGATTAGTTGGGACAAAGCTGAAGCAATGTAACCATGGAAAACAGGTGAATTATTTAAAATTATTTACAATTTTTCTTTCTACTTAAGTATTTTTAGTAATCAAATGCCAGGTTAATTTATCAGTTTTGCAGGTTTCTGGTGATACTGAAAATTCAGATTTATTAGGAGTAGAAATGTTAGACATAAGTGAGTATGTTTGACCTAGTAGGTTTACTAAGGTAAATCCTCAAGCAAGTGTGCTATATAGAGTCAGTTATTTTTACATAATAACCATATCGTAGTAATCCTTTAAATCCTATTACAGTAATCTTGCTGCGGGTGGTACAAAATTCTTTGGATTGGAATTTAGGTTTTAAATAGTGGGTGGTAAACAGCTTTGGAGCTCTTTTCTTTACGTAAAAATGTGAATCTATATGATTTTTTTAATCTTGTTTTTCTTAAAATATCTAAAACTTCTTTCCTCCTTACAATGCTTTTTGAAGGTTCAGTACATAAAACATTTTTTCAGTAACTACTTATATTTTTGCTTATATTATTCAATAATTAGAGACTCCGACATTAATTCCTTACATTTATTACATGAAGCATTCTTTGTAAACTGATATTCCATTATAGAAATAAGCTAGCTCTTGATGAATAGAACCTTAAGAACAGAGTGCTGTAGAAACACGTCACAAATTTTTTCTCCTTAGCACATTTAAAAAACTTTAAGATAAATGACAAAGAACTTACTAAATGTTTATGACTTTGGTTTATGCATGTGGGCTAATGGGATGAAAAGCTAATTCGTCACTTGGCTCTTAAGTGCATTTAATTAGCCTGGATCACTTTATACTATACTAGAAATACCTTCTCTCCTTTTCTCTTTTTGCCCAGGACAAAGTAAAATAAACAGTAACAGGAAATGGTTAACTTAAATTCAGGGTTGATGTAAATGACGGGAAAAATAATGACTGTAGAAATGACTGTAGAAAGCAAACCAGAGCATCTACAGCCAGCGGCCAAATCTGAACATCTGAACAGGCCATTTTAATTTCGGACCGTGTTTGCTTCTTTGTGTCACTGCTGCCCTGTTTTTTGTTTTTGTTTTTTAATATTTATTGATTGATTGATTGATTTTGGCTGCACCGGATTTTAGTTGTGGCATGCGTGTGGGATCTAGCTCCGCAACCAGGGGTCGAAGCTGGGCTCCCTGCATTGGGAGCGCAGAGTCTTACCCACTGGACCACCAGGGACGTCACCTGCTGCCCTGTTTTACCTGTGATGTTGCATCAGTGATGTCCTGAGAGAGGCAAGTGTTAAAGAAAGAGGTTTCCAGTATTTAGGCAGCAAGACTCATGGATTCATGTTCTTATTTATAGGAAATGACTTTATATTTTTATGTCTAACTTATTCAGCATTTTATATTTTTAAAATGCTTTGCAATCATTATTAGTTGTTCATGTTACAAATTTGAAAACCAAAATGTTGCACTTGGTCGAGATAACTGGCTATAAAGTATGTGGAAGAGCAGTTCTGGTTTTTTTGTTTGTTTTAATTTCAGCTTTATTGAACTATAATTGACATATAAAGTTGTAAGATATTTAAAGTATGCATTGTGGTGGTTTGACATATGTATAAATTGTGAAAGGATTTCCCCTCATCTAGTCAATTAACATATCCATCACATTACAAATTTATCTTTTTTCATTTTTTTGGTGAGAACATTTAGGTTCTACTCTCTTAGCAAATTTCAAAACAAACAAGAGAGTATTATCAACTATAGTCACCATGTGTTGCATTAGATTTGAGATCTTATTTATTTTATAGCTGAAAGTTACCAACTTTTTACCAACCTCTCCCTAACCGCTCCCATTAGCTCCTGACCACTTTTCTACTCTCTGTTTCTGTGAGTTTGAGGATTTCTTTGGTTTCACATATAAGAGATACCATGCGGTATCTGTCTTTCCCTGTCAGGCTTATTAGCATAATGCCCTCAAAGTCCATGCATCTTGTCACAAATGGTGGGATTTCCTTCTTTCTCGTGGCTGAGTGGTATTCCACTGTGTATATATATATGTGTGTGTGTATACACCACATATTGTTTATCCATTCATCAATTTAAAAAAAATTTATTTATTTATTTTATTTTATTTTTGGCCATGTTGGGTCTTTGTGGCTGCGTGCGGGCTTTCTCTAGTTGTGGCGAGCAGGGCATCATTGCAGTGTGTGGGCTTCTCATTGCAGTGGCTTCTCTTGTTGCAGAGCACGGGCTCTAGGCGAGTGGGCTTCGGTAGCTATGGTGCACAGGCTCAGTAGTTGTGGCTCGCGTTCTCTAAAGCATAGACTTTGTAGTTGTGACGCACGGGCTTAGCTGCTCCCTGGCGTGTGGGATCTTCCCGGACCAGGGCTCGAACCTATGTCCACTGCATTGGCAGGCAGATTCTTAATCACTGCACCACCAGGGAAGCGCTATCCATTCATCCACTGATGGACACTTAGGTTGTTTCCACATCTTGACTATTGTGAATGATGCACCAGTTCTGTTTCTAACAGGAGAAACCCACTATTGTAGTGTTTGATAGGAGACAGATGTTCATTAACTGCTACATCACATTATGTAATAAAAATTGACTTCTATCTTGGGCAATAAAGAAGGCAGTGAAGGGGCTTCCCTTCCCTGGTGGCGCAGTGGTTGAGAGTCCGCCTGCCGCTGCAGAGGACATGGGTTCGTCCCCGGTCTGGGAGGATCCCACATGCCGTGGAGCGGCTGGGCCCGTGAGCCATGGCTGCTGAGCCTGCGCGTCTGGAGCCTGTGCTCTGCAACGGGAGAGGCCACAACAGTGAGAGGCCCGCGTACCGCAAAAAAAAAAAAAAAGAAGGCAGTGAATTACTTTTTTTTAACCCAGATGTAAAAGGCTTACTTCCAGCATGCTGCTCGAGAAGAGACTTGGGCACAGACTAGAATTAGTTTGGTGTTGTAAACACCTGGGTTCTAGTTTCAGGTTAGCAACTAGCTGATTGTGTCAATTTAAGTAATTTAACCTCTTCTGGTTCATTTTTCTCCACAAAAAAATGTTCTTCCCAGATCAGTGGCTTTCAGACTTTCCTGAGTAACGATTCAGCACTTCCATACCCTACACTGATGCCCCAGGAATTCTCAGGTTAAGGCCCAGGCCAAGAGCAAGGAGGGGAGGAGGCCCCCGAGAAATAGTCTCCAAGACCTCCTGGTGAGAAACTTAGCTCTTACTTGTTTTATTTGTTGGGCTTCGTTTGGCGGGAAATTTTTTTCTTTGCTTAAAAAAAAAAAAGTTGGAAAAACTCTGTCCAAAATGATAACTAGGTCTCCTTCCATTCTTTTAATTCTATACTTTAAACAATAGAAATAACTTGCAACTTGAATTAAAAATGTGTGTAATTTTAAAAAGAGATGCCTTTACTGGAACACTGTAATTCTTGTCCATTTGTGTCTTGGAGTTTTATATATGATCGTGATTAACAGTACACACTGCTGATGGGGGAGGGGGCAAGGTGTTAGTTAAATCACTATTCTCTGGGCTAACTGCGGCAGATCATATTTATCTCTGTGAATCTAGTGATGCCAAACAGGCTACACTTGAAGTGATTAATCTTGAATCTGGTGCATCTAAAGAGTTCTTGTGTTTAAAAATGACACTATCTTGAATCAATTTCACTATCTAATTTAATTGGGAACACTTGGTTTCTTAATCACGATCAATATGTAGTGTTTTCTTAGTCTGAGAGGTTTTTTAATTCTAAATTTCCTTGGAGATATTAATATACATATATATATATAAAAGTTTATCGCAATGGGGAGGGTGGAGAAAAAAATGAAGATTTAGCAAAAGGAAATTTAAGTTGTGCCTAGGATGCATACAGCTGCTTGGCAGTCTATTCAGTGTGTCTATAAAGATCACCTGAAATTGGAGTCGTTTTGCAGAAGCCAGTCTGAGAATCCCATCTCCGGTTTGGAACGCTGTGGTCCTATGACCTAGATATGGCACAAAGAGAGGCCAAAGAAGGGGGCAGAGGGGAAGGGGGTACTATTTCATTTCCCTGCGGTTTCACATCCTTGCGTCTGCCACCTGCCTTTTAACACTGCAGGGCTCCTAGGGTCCCCAATCAACTTGAACTTACCTGTCTGGATTTCTACGGGAGGCGGCAAGGCTGCCTGTTTGTTTTGTCATCACACTGTCCCCTGTGCTCTCACTCTCTTCCAATAAACCTGGTCCTTTAAACCTATTAATACTTTGCCCCAAGAAATCTGGCCCTCAGCAGAGGAGGGGGCTCAGGGCCAGGAGTCTCTGTATTTGAGCTTAGAAGGGCCTCTGCAGCCAATAGTCAGCAAATGTCATTGCTGCTAAACCGGGACAATAAATCCCCAAGTCACCCAGTAATGCAATCTCCCTCCACATGGAAAAAGGTCAGGATTGAACTGTAAATAAATTCCTGTCACACAACAGCGTGTCTTTTCAGGTGGGGCAGTAAATCTTCCTGGAGATGAGCCACCACGCACACCATAATTCTCTTCCTATGGCCCTGGTCTTCGTTAGTTAATTTTTCTACAGCTGACCTTCCATAAACCTTGGGTATTAACCTTCCCTTGGTGTGTAAAGACCTCCCAGAACACACAGCCTGGATGAAGTGGGGATGGGGGCTGGGCTCCAGAGGGATCTATACTCTATAAACTATAGACAAAATTTATAGAGTATTGGCTCTAACCCCCTTGAAGGGAAGAAAATTTGGACTTACAGCCTGTCTATATTTAAAGGAAGAGAGGACATACTTATGCTTCCTTTGGTCTACAAAATTCCTTTGAAATTTTTGTAACAAATCTTTTCGAATGCTGTAAATGAAAAGAAGCCAACATGTTACAACCTATTACATATCAGTTTTCTTTACCTTAATAGGCCAGTGGACTCAAACACCTGAAGTCTCTCAATTCTGATTCTTTGGCCAGTTGATCAGCATTTATGAAGCCACCAAGCTATAAAGAGATGAAGATGAATGAAGCTGGCTGCCCCAAAGAACTCACAGCCTGGATGCAGGGGAGAAAGATACACAAATAATTAAAACATACTATCCTCAGTGCTATCACAAAGGTTTCCCCAAAGGGCACTAGGAACACAGGAGCTAGCACTAGCACTAGGAGCTACTAATTGTTCAGGGAATTTGGGAAGGCTTTACTAAGGAAGTGGTACCTGATCAGGTTCTTGGAGAATGAGTAGTTTTCCTCTAGGTAGAAAAGGAAGGGGAAATGTATACAGATAGAAGAAGGCTGTTTACAAAGACCCAGAGATGTACAAGAGCATGGCACAGATGAGTAACGGAAGATTTCAACGCGATGGGTACTTAAGATATAAGTTGGGATGTGGTAGGAGATGAAACTTGAAAGGTTAGCATGGGTCAGGCCAAGGCTAAAGACGTGTGTGCAAAAGACAAAGTACAGTTCATCAAGCAGACTTCTTCTCGTCTCTGACAGCCAAGTATGAGGCAAGATCAGGCCTCTTCCTATCCCTATGACACACCTTGTCTTTGCAAAATAAAGTCTTGTCCTAGATAGCCAGAAGAGCTGTAGTACTTCATTGAAGTCTCTGGCTTTGAACTCTGATGATGAAGGATTCCTCAAAGGGCAGTGCATTTTAGAGGAAGCCCTTGTCTTTGATCTTCTCTGCTTTTTTCATTTGACAGAAGTTAAGAATGACAGGTTTCAGAATATAGGGCCAGGTCCTTCAGATGATCTAAGAGCTACTGGAACAAAGGAAGTCATTAGGAAGGCTGTTCATCCTTCTCTTTGTTTCATATTTTGGCAACATTATTTTGTGGTTTTGTAGAGCAATTGAATCTCAAAATCTAAACTGAAATTTTAAAAAATTGCTCAGCATCAGACATTTGTTTTATAACTCTTGTAGCTACAAACAAAAAGGGGAAGGTCGGGCTTCCCTGGTGGCGCAGTGGTTGAGAGTCCGCCTGCCGATGCAGGGGACACGGGTTCGTGCCCCGGTTCAGGAAGATCTCACATGCCCGGAGCGGCTGGGCCCGTGAGCCATGGCCGCTGAGCCTGTGTGTCCGGAGCCTGTGCTCCACAACGGGAGAGGCCACAGCAGTGAGAGGCCCGCGTACTGCAAAAAAAAAAAAAAAGCGGGGGGGGGGGGAAGGTCACTAGGGAGTGAACATTCTGGGTATGTGGACAGAGCAGAATCTGAGTTCTCAACACTAGTGAGCAGGTTCATTACTAATTCTTGGGTCTCACAGTGAAACGTGAGTTCAGGTCAGTTACAGCCAGCTGTTTGAGCAGGGACTAAAATGTTTGCAGGATCTCAAGAGAATTGCTAAAATTAGCACTGAAAGGACATATACACAGAAAGAACAACTTTTTCTTTTTTAAAAAAGGAATTCTGTTGTAAACAAAATGGACTTCCAATAGGATGGAAGAGGCTAGGATGGATTTCTAAGAATGCCCTTCTCCCCACTTGGATATTTTGATCCGAATGCGGGGATGTATTCCTTTACTCTATCAGCAGATACAGACTGAATTCTTTCTGTGTCAAATGATATGAATATAGTGTGGATAAGATTGATAGGTCCTGCACCTTTTGGAATTGCAGTCTAATTGTATTTAAGTGAATAAACAGGACAATTATAGGTTGAAGGTTTGTGGACAGTAAATAAACAGGTGATGTGAGAGGTGATAACTTGGTTGGCGGCGGTCAGGGAAGGTCTCTGAAGAGGTTACATATAAGCTGATACATGAAGGATGAGCCATAAGAAGAGACAGGGGGGCTTCCCTGGTGGCACAGTGGTTGAGAGTCCGCCTGCCGATGCAGGGGACATGGGTTCGTGCCCCGGTCCGGGAAGATCCCACGTGCCACGGAGCGGCTGGGCCCGTGAGCCATGGCCGCTGAGCCTGTGCGTCCGGAGGCTGTGCTCCACAACGGGAGAGGCCGCAGCAGTGAGAGGAGCGCGTACCGCAAAAAAAAAAAGAAGAGACAGGGAAGGGCATTCCAGGCAGATGGGGTAGTATGTGGAAAGGCCGTGAGGCAGGCAAGAATTTGGATTATTCAAGCAACAGAAAGGAGCAGAGTGAGAAAGCACAGGAGTGTAATGAGATGAACATGCTTAAGTAGGAGGGGTCGTGTGTCAGGAGTTCTAAGACCGTGCACAGTTTCAGTGATTTGCTAGTAGGACTCTCAGGACTTAGTGTATAATAGTCCTCAAGGCTATGGTTTATTATAGCAAAAGGGTTCAAAGCAAAATTGGCAAAGAGACATGGTGCACAGGGTGAAGTCTCGGGGAAACCAGGCACAAGCTTCCAAGAGCCCTTTCCCAGTGGAACTGCACAAGCTGGGCTTGATTTCTCCAGCAATGAGTTGTGACCAGGGCAGCTCCTTAGAGACTCAGTGCCTGGAGTGTGTTCTGGGGACTGGTTGCATAGGCGTACTTTCCCTAGCATACACTAAAATTCTAGACTCCCCCAAGGAAAGCAGGTGTTCAGCCTGAATCACATTGTTTGCACAGTTTAGCACACGGAACCACCCTTACCAGTTCCGGGAAGAGTGCAAACTCTTCTGGAATCCAAGTTCCCATATGCAGTCAGAGGACCATCTTGCAAGCAGGCCCTTCTAAGGATAGCAGTCTCAGCCCTGCCATGTTAACTCTCCTGTGCAGGTGGGCTTGCTCCAAGGCGAGGACATCCACAGAACCTCTTCCATGCTTTATGCAGTACCACTGTGCTGGCCCATGATACCCTGGCCCAGTCCCTCAGCAAACTGCCCAGGACATCTGAGACAAGCACAGGTAGAATGGCTTTGGCTGGGCTGCAGCATATCAGGAAGCAAGGCTCACGTTCCATGTGGGAATCAGGCTTCATGTGCTCTAGATGACTGACGTGTTAGCTTTTTTTTTTTTTTTTTTTTTTTTGCGGTACGCAGGCCTCTCACTGTTGTGGCCTCTCCCGTTGCGGAGCACAGGCTCCGGACGCGCAGGCTCAGCGGCCATGGCTCACGGGCCCAGCCGCTCCGCGGCACGTGGGATCTTCCCGGACCGGGGCACGAACCCGTGTCCCCTGCATCAGCAGGCGGACTCTCAACCACTGCGCCACCAGGGAAGCCCAGACGTGTTAGCTTTGAGTTGATTTCCATCTGCTGACCCGTGAAACTTGGTTAATCCTCACAAATAGAAATGGGCTCCCACTCTTTTAGATGCGCTTGGTACCTTCGAACTTGTCTATGGCCCTTATCCCACGTTGTATCATCTTACAGCTCTATTGGAGACATATTATGTGAGTATAAATAGTCCTGTTGCTCCCCTCAGCCCCTCGCAAAGAGGAAGGCCATTTGGTTGGCAGGACAATTTTTAGGCCTGGACTAAAACTCATCGGGAGACTAGAGCTACAGAGGCTCAGAAAAACCTTGAATGGCTAGAAAGGCCAGGAGCTTCTGAAAGAACAAGTTTAGTTTGGGATGCTAGACTAAAGTAAGGGGAGTTGAGAGAGATAAAGAAAAAGTCAACTGCTTGCTAGAATTGGGACAGGAGGAAAGAGATTTGAAGGAAGCAGATGCTGCGAAGAGTGGAACTGAGGGAAGGGTCCTTAGGACAACTGCTTTGGGTTATACAATATAATGTCCATTAAGTGCATCTTTGAAAGATTTCAGTATAGTTATATGTTTCTTTTCAATATTAAAAGTTTTTCTTTGATGTCATCTGATGTATAAGTGTAGTGTAATTCTGAAACACGAAGTGGTCTGGATTCGTTGCATTACTGAGCTTTGTTTCTCTATTACTTCCATTAGCTTCTGGAGGACAGGGAACGTAAAAGATACTTTGCACATGGTGGCTGTTAACAAAGATTTGAACTAATGAATGAACACACACATATGTTAATTGACAAGAGAAAAGGATAGTGATGTTGTTTTGGAATATGCCTAGCAGTTAGGACCTTTGTAACACCAGAGAGAAAAAAAAAAAGAATTTTTGTAGGAGGAGCAAATAAGTTATATCAGATGCCAAACCACCCTTTCAATAAGGGTGAGAGAGTGGTAGAGACACACATTTTTAAGCTTAATTCTAAACATTTCAAGTAATATAGCAACAAGATCTTGAATAGCTTAAAAAGGACGGCAGATATTCTAATCTGTTACCAAAACTGAATTGGATCTTTGGGAACAAAGCAACAAAAACTTGACTAAAGCAGTCTAAAACAGCCACAGCTGGTTGGCTAATGGAAACTTCAACAGTGACCAAAAAACAGTCTTTATGGAAGCTCAACAAAATGATTTTAAAAATTGTCAGACAGTTTTGTTATGAGCTGGTGTCAAAATTTTATTTCACACTTGCTGCACGCAAGGAGATCTCATAGCCCAATTCAAAGACTGACTTTTGGTGAGAATGTTTCATAGGAAAAGAGAATGGCTAGATGATCTTTGTTTGACTAGATATAATAAAAAGCAGTGTCTGGTTAAATATCATTTGATGCCTGACAAACAGGCAGCTGAGAGTGTGGGTAGCAAGTTCCCAGAAGAGGCCTTAAGCTAATTAAAGTTTACCAGAAAATTGCTTAAGCATTTTTATTCAGGAATGATAATTTTTTCCCAGAAGAAGGTTGTAAATAATCTTACAAAACTATTTTGTCCCAGATCATGCTTGGAACATTTTTTTCCATGTTAATAAAGAAAACAGTTGATTTTTTCCAGTCATGTCAGTCTGTATAGATACACAGTGTATGTAGACATTTGGATATAAAGGAAGTTGTCATGTGTCCTCTGAACTATTACAGTTGGAAAAAGAATGGCTTCAATCTCTACTGGAGGCCACGGAACCACTCTTGTCTCAATAGTATGTCATTGTCAAGTGTAAGTAGGCACATTAGATAGACCACTTGCTGTAAGTTATGTCTTGAGCTGGCTTTAACATCTTTATTGGAGTATAATTGCTTTACAGTGTTATGTTAGTTTCTGCTGTATAACAACGTGAAGCAGCTATATGTATACATATATCCCCATATCCCCTCCCTCTTGCATCTCCCTCCCACCCTCCCTATCTGAGCTGGCTTTAAAATAATGAAATTAATTATAAGGAAGAGGGGGGCTTATGGAACCCAAAGTCTAACCCAAATGCAGCTGGGCCTTGGGGAGGTTGCAGTAGGTCTGGAAACCCATTGGGGATGCAGACAGCACCCTCTCTGGTCTCTTGTTCTGCTTCTTTCTGGGCATTTGCTGCATTCTTCCTTGGGATCAGTTTTCCTGCTGCTCAGTCCAGTGGAAGATGGCAGCCAACAGCTACCAGGTTCACAATGTCTAACCACACACCAAGGGATTTACTCTCTTTCTTGTTCCTGATTCCAGATTTCTGGGGTGGGGTCTGGGCTTCTGATTTGCTCAGCTTGGAACATCCCCTTTCTACTATACTGAGGCCAGGGATTGGGTCATACCATATGGAAAGGTCTGCTGGGTGCCCTCCCTAGAGACTGGGAAATTCTTAGAGAAGGAAGGATTATTATAAGCTGGGCTGGTATACACCAAAGTGTATGACATCAGGCTTGATCAAAAACAGAGATTATTATTTAAAAGTTCGAAACAGCAGGGAGAAACCCATAACTACTGACCAGCCTCAAAACACAAAAAGTTTAATCTTAGCTCTGGAAGTTACCATAGGATGTTATCTTCTACAATGGCTCCCAAGCCTAGCCAACCTCCAGAAACAGATTTAGTACTTTAAAAATAGATTTCCTGACTTCCTCTCATGAGATTCTAATCCGTTTGGCCTGGAATCTACATTAAAATTTTTTCCTTTTAATTATGATAGTCAAGCAGATTTGAGGGCCACTGATCCACCTTATATTTGGGCCTCTGGATAGCAAAGAAATCTTAAAGAGTTTTCAGGGAAAGACACTCATAATTGGAATCATTCCTCCTCATTTTTTGGCCTGAGAATCAGACACTTTTTCTTTACAACCTTATAAAAATTTCCATCTACGACTGAAACATAGAAGGCATGTTTCGCCTTGGATTTATTCTTTGCTTTTTCTTTCCTAGTTTCTATCCAAATCCTTCTAGACCTTTATACATTTCCAATTCTGGAACTATGATCAGTGGAGTCCTATCTTATGCATTTATCCAAATTCAACTATACACACCTGGACAAAAACATTCCTTTTGCACATATACTGGAAATTCTGCCAGACCACTGTCCAGTTCTCTTCTTCAGAGACTGGGACCATCCCGGCAGTAACTTCAATCATGCTGGTTTAGTTCTAGCCTGGGTTTTATCTGAAGGATGTGCTGAGACGATGCTGGCATGTTCTCTGGTACAGTTCAAAGAAAATGTAGTTTGAGGGGTGAATGCAATTTCAGGCAGCCAATTTTAGTATGAGAGAAAAAATAATATTGGGCATTGACAGAGCTGGGAGGTCAAAGGCAGCAGCTGGGAAGAAAGGACGAGAGCTAGAGAGTCATCAGAACAGGCTGGGGCATGGCCAGGCAGGACAGTCCAGCATTGGGCAAGGGAACACACAGCAGATTTCTTGGGGTTCCTTCCCACTGAGGCTGAGTGAAGTAGTGGGCAGGCTGGCTTGCTTAAAGGTAAGGGCGTGGCAGTGGGACAGATGCTGGGTGTCCCAGAAACTTACCCTTTGGTTGTTCGTCTTATGCATACACTTGCCTGATTTCCTACATCCCTTACTGATTTCAGAACCAATTTTCTATTCTATAACTCACATACTCTCTTATAACCTCTTTTGGACTTTTCTAGTTTATTCTTTCAATATCTTCACCGTGGCATGTTAATCAGTCCTGTTGTGTGCCATGCAATGATATATGAGTCTTTAGTGGAGAGGCTCAGTAATGCTAACTGACTTGATCATTAAATGCTTTGTTCCTTTTCCAGGAAGTACAGAGTCACAAATAAGTAGTGACTGTATAAATAAGAGGGGGGTGAAAAAGAGGCTGTGAATATGGACCTTTGTCAACAGTTTCTCATCGGAGTACAGCAGTGAACTTGTGAGCACTATGATTTAAGGGTGGTGCCAAGTTGGAATAGGCTTTGGAGGAAAATGATGGAAAACTGCAAAGGACTGAAGAAGTCTGAAGGGTGAGGCCATGTGGCAACATGATCTGAGAGAACGTAGTATTGAGGGTGGTCTTTGTAAAGACATGACACATCTTCTTGGAGCCTCAGATTCAACTATTGGTGGGGAAGGGCAGGAGGAGATTATTTTCACGTGAATCAGTTATAGCTATATCATGGAGTAGAGTGCAAAATTCTCACAAAGTATGAATATAAAACACAAGATTAAAAGAAGCTTTACACTTTTGTTCGAGCTGCTATGGTTTAGTTTTCTGAGCTCAGGATATACGTGTTTAATTTCTTCAGCATTAGGAGATATTCCAGATTTCATTTATAACATGGAAGATAGTGACTAACTTTCTACCAACCTGATAGAACTGAAATTTATTGCCTGCAGAGAGGGTTTTATCTTAAATACAAAGAAGGACTTTTATCCCAGGTAATTAAAAATAAATCAGATCATCAAAATGAATTTAGAAATAGTTAGGAGTATATCACTTACCTTAGAGAAAAAAGTAACATGCTGCAAAACTGATATGTTGCCCTCCAAAGCCTTTGGGTGGGCTCCTCTCTGAGAAGTAATCCTGGGTGGGTTTATGCTTCTTTTTGACGATGAGCCTTCTTTGCGAAAGTGGAAACATGGCTAACAGATCTCTTGCTGTGGATCTCAGAGGACAGGAACTAGGCAGATTTGTCCAGAATGTTGTTATATTTAGACCTATCTGGAAGCAAATTACCAGATTAGGACTCCTGAGTATTTCCATACCAAATTCTCTGGTTCCAGTTACAAAAGAAATGCTATGGATTTAAGTGAAAAGTAAATGTCACACTCATCTTCCAAAAATCTCTACTGATAATATTTTCTTATACATCCTTCCATACGTTTTTTTATATGCTTATAAGGAGATATACACACACACGCACACACATCATATTATTTACAATTCTTCAGCTTGCTTTTTTCATTTAAAATATCTAGGCCATTTACCATACAATTTCCTACTTTATTCTTCCTCAGAGCTACAGACAGCTGCAGAGAGAGTATTCCATCCTGTGGCCGTACCACTCATTACTTAAACAATCCCATATTACAGCATATGTAAATTGTACGGTAGATGTCTCAAGTTGCTTGTGAATTCCCGCTTCTTTCTGATAAAAAGAATTCTGATTTTGTTTAAGACAACAATATCCTCATCTAAAACTAAAACTACTAAGACTCCCATGTAGGTAGGTGTGACATGTGACACAGCTTTGACTAAATGGATTTATAGTATCCCATTGTATGATCACATCATAATTTATCCAACCAGTCAGAAGAAGCTGGCTAAGCTTGGGCATGGAAGTTGTTTTTGAATTATTGCTATTATAAACAAAGTTTCAATCATTGTCCATTTGCTTGATTATTTCCTTAGACAAAAGAACTGTGTTTGGACGGTAGAATTCGGAGCAGTAGCCAGTGGGTAGGGGAGGTGTTTGGGATGGGGGGGCCGCCATCTTTTTGGCCTGTGTCTTCCACAGGCCCTGACCTCCTGGATTCTGTTAGTAATACAAGTTGATGCAGCGGTACACTGTGCATTGCCAACATAATTCTTACAGTTTATCATCTTCATTTTCTCCGTTGTGTCACCCTGGCTCCCTCCTTGCCTGTCTGCTTTTGGGGTCTTGTGGCCAGAGGTCAGCTTCCTGTCAGTGTCTTTGATGGTCTGGATGTTACTGCCATTTGCATTCTGCCGGGGTCTGCTCTGATTATTTCAGCATGACTAGGTCAGAGAAGAACAGCGAAGTCAGTCCCTCTCATGGGGAGTCAGTTCATCCACGCTGCAGGCAAATTTATTTCTGTTGTATCTTGATATCCAAAGTGGAAATAATTGAGGTCATGCATCACAGGCAGACAGAAAACAGAATTCTAAAATATTTCTAAGCAATTTCGCTCTATTGAAACTATATTGCAGCATAGGTACGGGTAGGGGTGATCATCAAGATGCTTAACAATAGGAAAACAGAGATGTCACTTATCAGAATGGACACTGGCGTGAAACTGGCACGGCTGCACCTGTGTGCACCAACTATCACCAGGGGGACTGGAAATGGGATTCTCCTTTTTATCCCCAGAAACTAAATTCTGAAATTCTTGTCAGCTAGACTTCCTTTCAGCAGGTTTTTATCTCTTCCAACCAGGCTGTGAGAACCAATCTTCCTAAAATCTCCCTTTTCAAAAAAATCTCTCTTTGATTAAATCATCAGTAGATGTTTCTTTCATTTTATATTTTTAGAGATCCAAAAATTCTAACTTGGATATATTAGTCAGAACTCTTTGGGCTGCAAGTGACAGAGCTCAATTCAGACTTCATGCAACATAGAGGGGAGTTTGGGGTTCGCATGCCTAGGAAGTCTAGGATGGAAGACTTCAGGCAGGCTTGGATTCAGGCTCCATGGGATTATTAAGCCTCTTTAGCAATTATCTCTGTTCCTCTTCGTATACTGGCCTCGTTCTCTTCTTTGGCAGATGGTCTTTTTCCAAACTGGTGGACAGGGCCGGCCTCATGGATAGGCATCCCCTGTGCTCACAAAGGTCCCAGCACTAGAAGGTCCTCAGCTTAGACATGAGCAAGCCCAGCCCAGACTAGCTGAGCCAGACCCCGATCGGCAGAACCTCCCAGCTAGCTTCTGAACAACAGTCAAAGCTTAACCGTGTTTGCGTTTGGGGGCAGTTGGTCATGTAGCGTTCTATGGCAATAATAATGAATACAGATAATGTTTTTAGCCTTGTCACTTTCACTGTTATATCCTAGGGCCTAGGACACTTTCTCAAACATGGTGGGCTCTCCATAAGGGTTTCTTGAGCGAAAGTGAGAAATGTTGAATGAATAATATGAGAGGCTGAATATGTACCTCATTTTTCTTTCATTAAAAATGGTATTTACAGGGACTTCCCTGGTGGCACAGTGGAAGAATCCGCCTGCCAATGCAGGGGACACGGGTTCGAGCCCTGGTCCGGGAAGATCCCACATGCTGCGGCACTACTAAGCTCGTGCACCACAACTACTGAAGCCCGTGCACCTGGAACCCATGCTCCGCAACAAGAGAAGCCACTGCAACGAAGAGTAGCCCCTGCTCAGCAACGAAGACCCAATGCAGCCAAAAACAAAAAGATAAATAAATAAATTTTTAAAAATGGTATTTACGACTAAACCTGAAAATAGCACTCTGACAATCTTCCACAAAATCCTCCCTTTTGAGGACAAAATCCATCCTTGATTAGGAGAGTCTTTTATTCTTAATGACAATGAATTGCTGAAAAAAGAAAGAAAAAGAGGAGGTGTAGTCCTAATTAACTTCACTACTAACTTTAGACGTATAATTGGTATTGCAAAAATATAAAATTCTCAAATGAAATGATTATTGGAGTTGGCAGTCAACTAAGACTCTTACAATCATCAACCTCCTCTCTTTCTCTTCTGATCACCATCTTAGAGTATATGCGATGGGATTTTCAAGGAAGAAAAATTAAGTAAATTTCATATGCATTACACTACACTAAGAACTGTATGAATTAGGTGATAGACACATACCCATCCTTCCTGGTAGCAGCTGATAGGCTAAGAAGAAAACTCCATTGTAACCAAGCATAAGGCAGTTAGTGACCATCCCAAAACTGGCAAATGCCATAATTAAATAGGATTACACCATGATCAAGCAATAGCACGTCTGTGTGACAGTAGCCGAAAACAGTGAAGTCAGGGGAGTTACATATGAATGAAGTGTGAGTTAGATAACTTTTATGCTGTAACATTCACAGCACAGAGTCACTAAGATCAATAGAAGATGATGCTGTTTCTTTTAAAAACCTTTTTAGCTCAGAAAATGAAAAACAAAAACAATACTTTTCTCTACATCTTTAACAAAAGCCAGATAGATTCTCCTACTGCTGGCTGTGCTAGTCAAAACTGAGAACGAATAAAGCTTTCCACTCAAGTGCTCCTAGCTGATTCCTGCAAATGCTCCACCGACCCCATTTAGCATAGTGGAATTACTGATTTAGTTGGCATTCATCAGGGGGCGGTTCAAGAGGCAGTAATGAACTCATCAGCGCCCCCTATAATTAGGCGTTTGCTCTGAATTGCAGGTGACAAATAAGCTTTCCAGGGGTGCCAGGCCTCACTTTCTTCCCACGTGACCGAGCCCTTGGGAAGACAGGAGGACCTTGAGAATCATGCTCCTTCTGGAGAATTAAATGCATCTGAGTGGACTATGCACATTACCTGAAGGAAGACATAAACTGTCATAATATTTATCAAAGGACAAAAGAATTCCCAATTATCTTCTATAATCAAATATCTGCTAAGGACACTTGGAGAAACTGGATGACAATGAGTCAATAACATTGCCACCGCCGAGTTGCCTTTTTGGTGAACTGCTTCTGTTGAGAGCTGTGCTTTGATCCAGATGGGCGTCATCACCATTTGTTTTTCCATTCAAGCTGGGGTCTCAGCAAAGAAAATGCTCGACTCTGTGATTTTGTAGGTCACCAGTATTCTGAAAAAGTGTGACTTAATCAATGTATAATTTTATTTTTTTCTTCCTCCTTCCCCATGAATTTTCTACTGATTCTTAGGTAATAAACAGGTATATCTATGGTCATTTTAAGTTGAAAATACAGCCTTGGTTCAGAAATTAAGTGTGTTCAGCCCAAGATTGAATTTAGTGTCAAATACCTTCTCCTCTCCCAGCTCTGTCTTCCTCAGGCTGGGAGCTTGCTGGGAGGAAAGGTGGTCACTGCTGCTTCTCTATTTTTCTTCCTTTAGTTTTTCCTTCTCTCCCTTCCCAGCTAGCTGTGTTACTGAAGCAAACTTGGGTCCGCTGGCCCGAGGGCGGCATTTATTATTAAGGTGCTGTACAAGGAGTCTGGGACAGCTCCTGCTCAAAAAACCCAAACTCCCCATGGCTTTCAGCAAAGTATTTTTAAAGGCCACGTGAGGGAGTGGCATCCTGGGTACGTGATCAGCTCGTGCACAATTCTGATTGGTTGATGGTGAGGTAACAGGGCGGTGTTACATGCTCATGATCATCAGGTAGTTAATTTCTTTCATTTGGTGGTGGTTTTAACATCTGTAAAACAACTCAGGAAATGTGCATCAGATACTGTTATCTAGGTACTTCAGAGAGGAGCTAAAGCAGAGGTTTCAGGGAGGGGTCTGTCCTAGGAAGGCCCCATAATGTCCTGCTTGGCGATAGCTGGCCAGTTTCTAACTTCTCCAGGATAGGAGTGCTGGAGGGTGAGGGTAGGAGGGAAGGAAGGAGTGAGGAAGGTTCTCAAGTGAATCAGTGGTTGTGTAGCAGTCCTGGCAGGATGTTAAGGTAGACTTGAACTTCACGAGCTTTTCGGTAGCTGGGCTCTGCTCTGCTCCTTTGCCCCAGGTTGATGTGTCTAGAGCACAGCTGGTAAAGTTGGGCTTGTGTGGCTATATCCAGCATGCTCTCTGTTTTTGTTTTGGTGGAACACAGCCATAACCAGCTTGTTTACTGCTGCTTTCACCATACAAACAGAGAGCTGAGTAGCTTCCAAGCAGACCAGACAGCCCTTGAAACCTGAAAGATTTACTATCTGACCTTCTCCAGGAAAAGTTGGTTGGCTGCCCTGTCTGGAGTTTGGGTGGTCATTTTCAACTCCTTCTGGAGCCACTAGACACCAAGCTTTTCCCTTCAACTTCTTGCTGCTAGGTTCCTTCCGGCCCTCTGGGACATCCTATGGCTGACCCTATACTGGTTTTCTCCTGTGGCCCACATCTGACTAAGGGAAACCTTTGTACACCCCTTGCCGTGCACTGTAGAAGAACAGGTGACCTGTTCACAGACTTCTCTTTGCTCAAGGTGGAGCCTTAAGGGTAGTGGAGAGGGTAGGGACTCATATGGCAATAGCTCTCTACAGGAAAATCTCTTCCTGAGCCCTTCACCTTTGCATATCTTTAATCTGGGCATTCAAACATGATGAACTGGTTTTAAACATTTATAAATTCAGTACACTTACAGTGTGTCAACAGCCTATATCTATAATATGGTATAGAGGGGGTGTGATCGTCTGCAGTCTGCATAGGGGGAGGGGATGGCATTACTGGTGCCACAAATGTGTGTGACCGAGCGTCCTGGACAGGAGTGCATGTGCCCCCAAGGATGTGGTTCAGAGCTTTCCACTTGTCGATGGGATGATGACAGTCCTAGAGGGTGAGCTGAGGTGGGAACTGAGTGAGAAAACGTTGTCCGAGAAGGTAAAAGGGAAGAGGGGAAGGAAGAGGGGCCCCTAAATCGAGGGGTCCAGAGGCCTGAGCACTGCTTCAAACCAGAAATACATAAAAACACAAGGCTACAGCATAGACCGTAAATGTGTGGGGTTGGGCCTAGGACCAGCCCATCCGCAACTGCTCTTTTAGGCCTCCGGGAAGCGGTAGGTAATTGGGAGGACTGTGTCTGAAGCAGATGATGCAAAATGGTGGCCCACAGCCAGATCCAGCCCACATATGTATTTTGTTTGTAGTTTTTAAACGGAATCCCTTGGCTATATTTAAAAATTTAAAGTATTAGCCACAAAAATCAGATTTTGTCATGGTCTCTGCCACTCCCTTCTGTCTCCCCACTACTGAGGAGTTACCAGTTTTACTTGTGTTCCTACTGTTCCTACTTGTGTTCCTACCTTGCTCACTTCAATTATTTATCTTATCTGTCTGGCCCCAAAGGCATTGGATTTTTGACCCTTAGAAAAGGACAAAAGAACAGACAGGGCAAAAAAATCTGTTGGCTTTGTTGTAAAGGTTGCTTCCGATGATATACACAATGCCTGGGCAGAGCACGGCAAGTGTTAAGTGCTCAATAAACTGTAGCATCTCCTCATCTCTACTTCCTCGTCACCATTTTGCCCCAGGTATATTTCAGGGCTGTCAGGAAGTCCTAGCCTTGATGAGAGAGAAGAGAGGCTTCTGTCTTTAAGTATACACCACTTGGCATTTTACAGGAGAGACAGACAGTGTTGCTGTGTTTGGCTGTCAGAAGGAACTGCTGGATTCATAACAATTAAATCCTTCTTGGTGGTGGGTCAGGGTTCTAGCGACCCAGGATATGACACCCAGTGGCGTGTGTTTATGCCAGATAAGCTGTTCAGGTAAAACCCTATTTAATCCAGCAGGCACCTTGAGGATGTCCACCTTTAGAGGGAATAGAAAGGCAAATGTTAAGTAGAAACTCAAACTTTTCAGTCTCACAATCTACTTGCTGTTCTGTCATTGGATTTTGCCCTCTGCTTGAACCAGAGAAATGAAGACAAGATCACCCTGGGCTCTGTGAACTGTAATTGGATCTGTCGGAGGAGTCCCTTTAAGAAAGAAAGAATGTACTCTATCACCCCCTCCAAAGACACTCCAGGGACATAAGAGACCAGGGAGAATCTTAATACGTGTGAGATGTGTTTCTTTTCAGTCTGAAATGTAGTGGTCAAGAGGAGTTTACAAAATTAAGAAGAAAAAGTTACAATCGATACTCTGAGAATATTTTTATACCTCTAGATTTTTTTTTTTCCAGATTACTAAAGAAGACCCATTATAAAGCTATATCTGTCAGCAAGGCCTTTACATATCTCCGAAGTCTATAAAGGCAAACACTTCCTCTTCCTAATGAGATTCTGCTTACCTGATTATTTTTATTTCTCGATAATTCCTTCCTAATTTTAAGAAGAAAACACCAGACTTTCTCCTGCATACCATTTTCGTGGAACATCTAAAGCCATGGTAAAACTAGTGATTGAAAGTTTAACATAGTTTTGACGCATGATAGAATACCTTGCCTTTTCAGTGGTTCTCAAACTGTACTGTATATAAGGGTCTCCTGGAGGCCGTGGTTTGCAGATAAATGTTTAATAACCAGCAATCTGTGGGAGAATAAAAAACCCTGAATTGTTGCATTTGCTGATTTTCATGGTGTAAATACTTCCACCAAGGCAAATTTCAGTCTACCTACATGAAGTCCATTGGCTTGAAAATTTCTCAAATTCCTGGCATTTTAACATTCTCTTATTGGAAGCTGGTACTTACCAGCTCCAGTACACCACTACCTGGAGGGCTTGTGAAAACTACTATTTCTGGATTCTACCTCCAAAGATTCTGACTCAGTATTTCCGGGGTGGGGCTGAAGAATTTGCCTTTTTAAGGAACTCCCTGCACCTACCAAGCAGAAGATGGTTGGAGCCGCATTTCCCAAATATGTCTGGTGGAGGCCTAGTTTAGTAAATGTTAATATTTCAGAGGAAAAATAAAAGGCGTCAGTGGTTAAATGTTGAGAAAGGCCAGGACAAGTGAAGTTCTGTAGGTTTTCTTTTTCTTTTTTTTTTTTTTTGCGGTACGCGGGCCTCTCACTGTTGTGGCCTCTCCCGTTGCGGAGCACAGGCTCCGGACGCGCAGGCTCAGCGGCCATGGCTCACGGGCCCAGCCGCTCCGCGGCATGTGGGATCTTCCCGGACCGGGGTACGAACCCGCGTTGCCTGCATCGGCAGGCGGACTCTCAACCACTGCGCGACCAGGGAGGCCCCTGTAGGTTTTCTTGAGGGCAGGCCTTGTGAGTTTCATAGCATGGCCTTCTGCAGGGTGACACATCAGTAAGAAGGTACCCAGTGCAGTTTTTCCGAAATTTATTTGATCCTAGGGCTTTTTGTCCAGGCATGCTGTTTTGGGAAAGAAAATTAGTATATACACTTTCCATTTATAGAACTAGAGTTAGACTCTGAGCCATGGGATTTTGTAAACAAATTCGTTTTCACAATGCTAGGCATGAAGTTGTATTTTAGACTTTTCAGAGGAAAGTTTAAAGGCAGTGAGTAGCAAACGTGAAGTCCTTTATCTCAATATAACCTTTCAGTACCACCTCATTCGGTACGAGGCTAGGGTACAGATGGAGGGCTCCTTAGCATGCTTGAAGCTTGTGGCCTAGAGGAATTTGAATCATTCAGTCCTCCAGTTTTAAAGCTGGAAGAGACCTTAGAGGTTAGAGTGGGAGGATTTCAGAGCTAGAAGAGATAGAAGCGGTCATCTGGTCAAATCCTCTTTTTTCACCGAAGAGGTTGTGAAAGCCCCCGCGAGATTAGATACCTTTTCCAGTGCTGGGGCTAAGACTGACGCCATCCATTGCTCTCTTCACTATATTAAAATTTCTTTTCTTTCCTGGAAAAAGTTCAAGATTCCAGCTGCTTCTGATGCCTGTTTGAGTCAGGGGGCCAAAAGTCCAAATGTCCTTCTCAGAGCTGTTTTGGAATAATCCTCTTAAATTAAACTGGATATCTGCATCCTTTGAAATTCAGATTCGTCAGGGATGTTTGATTCTGATAACAACCCCCCACCCCGGGGAGGAAATTATGCTCTGGGGTCCAGCGGCTGCAAGAAGGCAAGCTGTCAAAGTCACACCAGCGAGCTCTCTTTCTCTCCATGTTATCAGCAGGACAGCTGGGAACAAAGGCACAGAGGGGAGAGACGTATGCGGAAATACAATCCCGTAGAAAGCTGGCATGTGCCCAGCTCTGTGACTGTAAGGGCAATAATATTTTCTGATGTTACTTAGGAGAGTGAAATATAAATCTCAAATAGAACACCCTTCATGTGTGACAGCAGAAGCTTCTAGAGCCAAGTTACCAAAGACAAAGCATTCCTTTGTACCCTTTAAAACGGCACTGTCCACTTCTTATTTTACCTCTATTATGCCACTGACTTGCAATCTGAAAGGGTCTGGTTGAGTTCATGGAAGAGGATAATTATTCTCTTATCTCCCTCTCAGGACCTGCCCCTGCCATTCTCCCATCCTCGTATATAAGCCACAGGTGACGTAGTAAGTACTAAGAATGGTGTTGAGGAGACAGTTAAAATCAACAAGCCTCACTCTTTCCCCTTACTAATTAGGCACATTTATTGGGTACCAGTTATGTTCCAGGTACTGTGCTAGGCTAGGAGGATGCAACGTTGAACAGCAACAAACCTGGTGCCCACTCTCGTGAAGCTAGGAGTCTGTGTAGAAGAAAAAACAAATCACAAAAATATACCTAAAATGACCAGTTGTGATAAATACGTTGAAAGGAAGGTACCTGGAGCTGCGAGAGTGTGTAACATGGCATGGGACCTAGAGCGGTGCTTCTCAAATTGTGTGATGGAGAACCAGTTTTCCCCTCCAATCTGTCACCAACCGATGCTGGCATACATTTGGTGCCACGTGTGACTAACCACGTGAGTTTGACAACACCTGGTCTGGTCTTTACCAGGTTCAAGAAGATTAGTCTACTGATCATGTGCTTGGATGTCATGGTAATATTAAAATACCATAGAAGTTTCTAAACGCTGCTTTCTCCATTTCGGTACTTATCTCCTTGCAGACAGCATCTGGACTGGCACTGGACTGTGGACTGCCCTTTAGGTAGCCCTGGCCTAGACTGTCGAATCAAGCACGTTTTCCTGGAGGAAATGATTTTTTTACGAAGTGATCTGAAGGACGAATAAGCACAACCGAGATGGGCAGGAGAATTCCAGGTAGAGGGGATACAGAAGAAGACCAGGATGACTGGAGAGTGACAGCAAGTGGGAGGCCAGTCAAGGTGAGTTAGCTGGAAAATGCCAGGCCACACCTATGTCGGCTTCCTGTTTTCTTGCTGGGGCAGCTCTTGGAAGGTTTTCAACGGTGCACTGCAGTGTGGGAAAGACATTAGGTGGAAGTCAGAAGACCCATTCGTAGACTATTGGAAACATTCAGGTAACTTAGCCTGGGTGGGCGCAGTGGACGTGTAAGAGGTGGGATATTGAGGAAGGATAGCAGGGTTTGGTGGTGGAGTGGATATGGGGTTGAAGGAATGGGAAAGATCAAAGATAACTCTTCTGGTAACTTATCAGTCATCCCCACCTTTCTACTCTAATGCAGACAAAGAATATTACTTCTTTTATGTTCAGGACAAAAGGAGTCTCTTTATCTCCGTGGCAGTTTCCTGGCAGGGAATGGAAGTCCATTTCCCAAGTCCTTCAGAGGCCCCGTCAATATTTTTAGATGTGCTTCACAACTGCCATTCTTTCTCCTTTAAACGTTCCATTTATGGAATTGAGTTCTTCCTTTGGGTATAAAATCTCCACTAGAATATTTCCTCAGCTTTTTTCTTAAAGCATTAGTTCTAGAAAGTATTAATAAGTACTGGATGAAAAAGGAGTCCCATCAGAGAATCTATTTGGGAAACCCCGCTAGACAGAGACTTTTTTTCTACAAGGCCGGATGCCTTAGAGCGTTTACTATACTAATGTACGTCTTCAGTTTCCAAGAGGAGAAATAGAAGATGCAGTGTTTGCAACACTTATTTAGTTATGGGGTCCTTTTTGCCAGGAGCAGCTACTAGGCTGGTGTTCTTTGGAACATTCTTTGGGAAAGGATGCTTCATGGTGAGCAGAGGAGCCCTAACCTCAGCATCTGAGTTCGGTTTTGCTTCACATATTTTGAGGCAAGAAAAAGTTTTTTGTTTTGTCTTGTTTCTTGGTGTCACAGGACAATCTAGTTCCATTTCATGAGGTGTTTTTACCAAGATGCTAAGTGAGTCTTTGGAATCAGAACAGCACCCCGTGTACCTGATAAACTTGCATTTCTAGCTCCGTGGTGAAAATTGCTATGGCAACTCTAAGTGTCATTCTGGGGGCAGCATCCAGTGTATCTGTCTGGGGCAATGTGTCCCACCCAGGCAATAAGTCTGGCAGGGAGAACATCAAGTACCACCCTGATGGATTTAAGTGACACTTGTGTAATAGCAGTAAATTTTACATCTGAGTTGAGCGCAGCGCAGCAGTAGTTATGAATGATAGCTCTGTCGGCGAAGGTTGCCCTTCTCTCCCTCCTTCCTTCCTTCTTCCTGGCCTTCCAAGGCCACCAAAGAAAACAGCAAAGAAAAGGCTTTTTCTTTATTTAGTAAACAAGTTTTTTGCAACTGTAACACTGGCATCTGTAAGCAGGTGAGCTAGATCAGGGTCCCTCAAACCTGAAGGTGCAGGGGAATCAACTGGGGATCGTATTAAACACGCAGGTTTGGCTGTAGTCAGTCTTTGTGGGGCTAGAGAGCCTGCATTTCCAACAGACTCCCGGGTGAGGCCAGAGCTGCGGTGAACAGAACACACCTTGAAAAGCATTGATAGATAGTTCATTGGCTCTCACCTTTTGGCGTGCTTGTGAATCCCTTGGCCTATTTCCTACAAATGCCTCTCTTTTAGCTTTACTTCTGGAGCTTCTAATTTTGTAGATCTGGATTTTTCTCTCTCCCCCTTTACTCTCCTATATGCATTTCTTTTTTTTTTTTTTGCGGTACGCGGGCCTCTCACTGCCGTGGCCTCTCCCGCTGTGGAGCACAAGCTCCGGACGCACAGGCTCAGCGGCCATGGCTCACAGGCCCAGCCGCTCCACGGCATGTGGGATCCTCCCGGACCGGGGCACGAACCCGAGTCCCCTGCATCAGCAGGCGGACTCCCAACCACTGCACCACCAGGGAAGCCCTGTGCATTTCTTAAGAATAAGGCTATCCTCTTCAGAATCACTGTATAAGGATCAAAATCGCAAATTAACCTTGTTACAATAGTGTTACTTAATCTCCAGATATTGTTCAGATTTTTCTAGTTGTGCCAATAATTCCCTTTATAGCACACGTTACACCCCCCATCCTCCCAACAAAGTTCTGGCCTAGGCTAAATGGACCAGGGGTTTAACACTAGCAAATTAGCTCAGGCCTAAGACAATAGGAAATACTAGGCTATGGTGAGGATTGTGGCTGCCTGGGGTGAGTGCCATGCTTGAAGGCATTTTCAGTAAAATATCTAACAACTGCAGTGCCAGCTTAAGTTGTAGTCACTCACATGCCCTCTCACTCCCACCCTCACTTCTCTCTGCCGCGTCCACACCAACTACCATGACCTTGAAGTTTTAGACCTCCCAAGGGTGCCGCTTCGCCACTCATAGCTCCCTAGTTTCCCCTCACAGAACCATTCCACTTGCCACGAAACATAACCACTCAGTTATTATGCCCACGAGGTAATCCATCATCCCTTCAGACAAATGGATAAATGCTGGTTATAAATGCCAGATGAGTTCATGAGTTTGGAAGCTTGTTAAGCATAGGACAAACTGTTGCCTTTTTAACGGCCTGGTGTGATGTTGGTTTGTGTCAAGGATCATGCCCAGAAAACTAAGGGTGATTTTTGTAGCTGGTGAGAACCAGTTACCATCCTGGTATTCAAACGTCCCTAGGAAAACAACAGCCAATGTCAACACTCTGTAGTTTTGATTAGATGTGACTGAAAGAAACTGCCTTCTTTCAGAAAGGTGTTCTCTCCCCTTGTGTTTTGAGGAAGTTGGCTGCTCAGAAATCAGACATATGACTTTTCTGCTAAACAGGAATCTGGGCCATCAAAGCCACAGTTAGCATCAGCGAGGGCTTGTGTCCATCCTAACACATAAGCAAGGCATGGTACCCGCCTCTCAGCACTGCCAGTCTGCAGTCCACAAGTTCTAACCTGAAATCCTGTCAGCCAGATGTGTTTCAGATTTCAGATGTTTTGGATTTTAGAAAAGCAGTACAGACCATACACCAGGTATGCAATACCCCAGCAGAGTCTGGGGCCATACGGCATAATCAAATACATTAATATTTCTGCAGCAAAACTATGAAATTCACCATCAAATGCAATAAATCAAGACTAAATAGATTTTCTCTCTAGCTCTGGTGACCTAAATCATCATGTGATTTAAGTCAGCTCAGGTTTGACCTCCAAAGAAGTCGTGCAAAATCTTTCAAATTTGTTTTTCTTTTTTTTTAACGTCTTTATTGGAGTATAACTGCTTTACAATGGTGTGTTAGTTTCTGCTGTACAACAAAGTGAATCAGCTATACATATACATACATCCCCATATCTCCTCTCTCTTGCGTCTCCCTCCCACCCTCCCTATCCCACCCATCCAGGTGGTCACAGAGCACCGAGCTGATCTCCCTGTGCTATGCGGCTGCTTCCCACTAGCTATCTGTTTTACATTTGGTTGTGTATATATGTCCATGCCACTCTCTCACTTCGTCCCAGCTTACCCTTCCCCCTCCCCGTGTCCTCAAGTCCATTCTCTATGTCTGCATTTTATTCCTGTCCTGCCCCTAGGTTCTTTAGAACCATTTTTTTTTTTAGATTCCATATATATGTGTTAGCATACAGTATTTGTTTTTCTTTCTGACTTACTTCACTCTGTATGACAGTCTCTAGGTTCATCCACCTCATTACAAATAACTCAGTTTCATTTCTTTTTATGGCTGAGTAATATTCCATTGCATATATGTGCCACATCCTCTTTATCCATTCATCTGTCAATGGACACTTAGGTTGCTTCCATGTCCTGGCTATTGTAAATAGAGCTGCAGTGAACATTGTGGTACATGACTCTTTTTGAATTATGGTTTTCTCTGAGTATATGCCCAGTAGTGGGATTGCTGGGTCATATGGTAATTCTATTTTTAGTTTTTTAAGGAACCTCCATACTGTTTTCCATAGTGGCTGTATCAATTTACATTCCCACCAACAGTGCAAGAGGGTTCCCTTTTCTCCACACCCTCTCCAGCATTTATTAAAACTTTCAAATTTTTAAGGCTTTCTTTAGTTTGGAATTGCAGATAAGGCATTACAGACCTGGTCAAGTATTTGTTACTATAGATTTTAGTCTGCAGTGCTTCATAATCCAGAGTTTTAAAAAAAAGAGTTGCAATGGTGAAAATTAAGAAATCCAAATGAAAATTGGAAAGTATGATAAAATATGTGATCCTGGCTTATTCTGTCCATTACAATAGATAACATCAGGTGGAATGCTTTGTCAGGAACCCTGCTAGATGCTTTCCATTAACTATATCATTTATTACACTTAAGAACCTTATGAAGATGGTATTATTATGACCCTTTTTTAATAGATAAGGAAACTGAAGACCAGAGAGGTTAATTAACTTGCCCAAGGTCACCTGGCTAATAAATAAGAGAGCTGGGCGTGGAACCCAGGTCTGTCCGACTCCAGTGAGTCTTAGTTCCTTAGTCTTAACACCACTGTGTCCTGGCCAAGTTGGCAGGGAATGCTTTTTGTTGATTGTGCTGGTGTGTGGGGTTAATCTAGGGAATCAGCTAATGTCTGGAAATGTAATCAGCTATCCTAAAATATAATCAGATTAACTTCTGTGTTTCTGTTCCAATTTTGAACATTTCAGTCAATTCATTGATTCAAAGTCTGCTATCCCCATTACATACTATTACCACTTGAAAATAATGCGTGGTGAACTTGTGGAACTGAGTTATTGTGTTATTTATGCTTTTACTCCCAAGAGTAGTTGTAGATTAAAGAAATCTTTTTAAACATTTTTTTTATATATATATACAGAGGGCTCCTGGAGAAGTGAGTGGCTATTACCCAAATACAAAATAACCATTGAGTTCAACTTCAGTGAGAAGGGGTTTCCCTGGTGGCGCAGTGGTTAAGAATCTGCCTGCCAATGCAGGGGACACGGGTTCGATCCCTGGTCCGGGAAGATTCCACATGCCACGGAGCAACTAAGCCCGTGCGCCACAACTACTGAGCCCGTGAGCCACAACTATTGAAGCCTGCATGCCTAGAGCCCATGCTCTGCAACAAGAGAAGCCACCGTGATGAGAAGCCTGCACACCGCAACAAAGAATAGCCCCTGCTCGCCACAACTAGAGAAAGCCTGTGTGCAGCAACGAAGACCCAATGCAGCCAAAAATAAAAAATAAATAAATTTTAAAAAATTGCAGTGAGAAGGCAATTACTGAGTTCCTGTTTTGTGCCTTATGCTTAGCTTGGGCTGGAGTTACAAAAGGGAGTGAATTTCTTGCCCTAAAGGTGTTCATAATTGGGAAGAAGACAGACAAGTAGACGAGTAATTATATGACAATGTGGAAAGAGCCACACCAGGGATGAGAAAAAAGGAGCTGAGAGGGGAGGAGCCAGAGAAGAGACTGTCACCCCAGAGGCGTGACATACACCTGCACACAGCCATTCCCTCACTGAGCTGCTTATAGTCTGAACTGTTCCGGCAAAAGGCAGTAACAACATACTCTCTTAACACGTGTGTGTGTGATGGGAACGGGGTGGGGGGCAAACCCCAGGCTTGATTGTGAAGTGAGGAAAAGCACTGGCATAGTCTTAAATTATGGGTTCTGTTCACATTTCCAAAACACCCGGCTTGATCCAATTCCCAATTGCAACCTCACGTGTGTGACACCGCCCTCTCTTTCCCCTCTCACCCACTCCACTCCAGCCACACCAGACTCTGCAGACACATGTTCACTCTGGGGCTTTTGTACTTGTGGTTCCCTTTACTGGAATAGGCTTCTCCCAGGTAACCATGCGGCTGGTTGCCTCGCCTCCCCGAACTTCTAACCCAATTGTCACCTTCTCAGTGCAGCTCATCCTGACAACTCCCATCCCCTCCGGGCTCCTTCCTTGCATTGGTTTCCCTGCCGCACTCATCACTGTGGGACACATTCTGTGCTTTAGTTTTGTGTTGACTAATAGTTATGTGTGTGTAACAATAGCAAATAGCTCCCTGGGGGCAGGAGTTTTGTTCTAAAATCTCTGCTGCATCCCTGGTTTGGGACAGCATCTGGCTCACATAATATTTGCTAAACAATTAAATACATTTCTATGAGCAGCCGGGCCATTGTTTTTTAACTACTTAGCCAAGAGTTATTTGAATTATTATCCTCTGTTGATAAGCATTAAGGCCCATAGCATGCAAATGTTACATAATCCCTTAGCATTCTTCTCTGGGAAAGCTCCTCAGTGACACTGTTCTGCTCTCAACAACATATGAGATTTATTTACACTGAAAAACTCTAAACTTTGACAGCCAAACAAGATTCAGGACTCTGTGTAAACTGGAAACCAAAGGATAAAAGCCATGTATTTCCAGGAGGCGTTTCCAGGAGCTAGCTCATAACCTATGGCAAAGTCTTACACATAAAACATCTTAGGGCGGGAACCTCAATCTTGTCAGTGCCCAAAGTCACGAGCTGGGGGAGGCTAAGCCACATTGCCAAATTCAGAAGAGACTCAGGAACATGCCAGGATGTGAGCTGTAAAGTTCAGAATGAGACATGGACCCGTTCCAGGGACTGGAACGCTCTCCCGTGTGGCTTGAGCAGCATCCTCTCTCCCTGTTGGCAGATGGACACGGGGACACCAGTGACATTCAGAAGCCTTGCTGGGGACGATGGGATCTGCGGAGGTGACTGCTCACACTTAGGTTTCCTTGGTGAGATGGTACAGTCCCTCCCTGGGATTTATCTGCCACAGAACCAGAGCCAGGGAAACTCTCTCTGCATGCTTCTCTCCATCTCTCCAGCTGCCAGAAGAAACATTGTTTCTATTCTGATGCATCAATCCCTTCCAACAACACAGAGGCAAATCTTGCTCTGTCCTGTGAGCTGCTTTATCTCGTTAAGGTAACTACACATCTCCATCGTCTCCATTGATTTGGTCATTTAAGTCTGACAGAGCAACCTGATTTTTAATTTCTTAGACAGAACATCCTCTACGTCTTCCAAGTACCCCCTGTGGTTCCTAATGAATCAAAATAACATCACTGTCGCCTTTGCCTCCCCCCATAATTTCTTAATACCAGACAGTGGTTCTGGAAAAAAAAAGATCTCTTCCATTACGATTGTATATGTGACCACAGAAGGTGGCTTCTAGGATATAGGCACACTCAGGCAAATTGTTTGGTTATTTAAAACAATGTCCTTTCTGTGTAATGATTCCCGGACACCAGATTGATGCCAGGACACTGACTATCTTTGAAATTTATTGAAGAGACATCTAGTGGGGCTCAATCAGAAAACTGTCACTCTGAATGCTGCCTCATGAGGGCTGGAAGATTCAGTGCCAAGAGGGACCGCTAGTGTCCTGCAAACCTCTGAGCTCGACAATGCTGAAGATTCTTTAGATGCTGTTTCCTGTTTTCAGTGTGTCAGACAAGAGTGTACTTTTATTCATAGTTTGCCATTCTTTATGAAATAAAGAGGCATGGCCTATTCAGGATTTCTGTCTAGGTATTTGTAAGCTGATGAGTTTAAATAACCTTTCTGTAGAGGAAATGTTATCTGTGGAAGGCTCTATGGAGCGCCAGGATACAGTTTCCATCAGCCTATATTGGCACCAGGTCTCATTTACCGAGCACTTACTACACGCACGTAATCCACATTCTATATAAGTCACCCATTTAAAGTGTACAATTCTATATATAGAATGGATAAACAACAAGGTTCTACTGTATAGTACAGGGAACTATATTCAATATCCTGTGATAAACCATAATGGAAAAGAATAAGGAAAAGAATATATATATATATATATATATGTATAACTGAATCACTTTGCTGTGCAGCAGAAATTAACACAACATTGTAAATCAACTATACTTGAATAAATTTTTAAAAAGTGTGCAACTCAATGGCTTTTATTATATTTACAGAGTTTTGCAACCATCACTATAATTACTTTTAGAACATTTTAACCCCCCCCTAAAGAAACCCTGTGCCTCTTAGCTATGACTGAAGGCAGTCAGTTTTTGTTTTTTTTTTGCGGTACACGGGCCTCTCACTGTTGTGGCCTCTCCCGTTGTGGAGCACAGGCTCTGGACGCGCAGGCTCAGTGGCCATGGCTCACGGGCCCAGCTGCTCCACGGCATGTGGGATCTTCCCGGACCGGGGCACGAACTCGTGTCCCCTGCATCGGCAGGCGGACTCTCAACCACTGCGCCACCAGGGAAGCCCGGCAGTCAGTTTTTAAAAATCATTTTATTGAGGTGTGATTGATACATAAAAAAACTGTACATATTTAATATATATAACTTGATGAGTTCAAGTATACATATGTGAAAGCATCACCACCATGGAGGCCATAAACATATCTATCACCTCCCAAACTTGCCTCCTGCCCCCTTCATTACTATCATTGTCATTATTACTGTGGTAAGAACACTTAACATAAGATTTACCCTCTCAGCAAATTTTAAGTATACAGCACAGTATCGTTTGACTGTCGGCACTATGCTGTATAGTAGATCTCCAGAATTTATTCATCGTACAAAACTAAAATGTTGTACCCTTTGACCATAGCTTCCCCGTTGCCCCCTCCCCACAGCCCTTGGCAGCCGCCATTGTGCTCTCTCCTTCTATGAGCTCGACTATTTTATATTCCACGTGTGAGACAGATCATAACAGCGTTTGTCTTTCTGTGTCTGATCAAAGCCTGCATGCTTAACCATTACACTTTTCAGCATGAATCTGAAGCAGGCTAAAAGGTCACCTTTCTCTCACTTTCTCTTTTTTCCTTCCTTCCTTCATTCTTTCCTCCCTCCTGCTCTCCCACCCTTCCTCCCTTCTCTCCATCTTTCCCTCCTTCCAGCCTCCTCTTGGCTCTTCTAAGCTGGCAAATGTATCCATTTTCCATCAGAAGCTTGGTGACACTTGCAGTGGGAGTAGATTTGCTTTTTTCAGGGTTGTGTTTATAATAGCATTTTTGGATAACCCATGGGAATTGCCATGTTTCATCTTGACACTGCTAAATACTCTCCCATATGAAATCAAAGCAAATCTTTCACGTGTCACGGCTGGGTAATGGCTTTTCTTGGACAGTGTCCAATCCAGAGAACTGATGCTATTTTATTCTCCTGATGAAAACTGTTACTTGGCTTTTTCCAGCTCTTCAATTATCCTGTCTTAGACTCTCCACCGCAGCTGAAGAGAGAGGTGAACCTGTTTTAAAGAACATATACTTTTTGCTGAAACTGATGTGTCAGGATTGAGGGAGTCATTTGTTGGGAGTTGAGCAGGCAAACCTTTTATTTTATTACAGTGTCTGTAACCTCATGGCTTTCTCCAACCACCAACGATTTCTGTATTTTGGGTTTTCAAATTTTGTCTTGTTTTTGAATTAGACCTAGGAGGAAAATTTTCAAGACTTTCAGGAAAAAAAATCTGATTCAGTCCTACGTGGGGAGGTTGTGGACAAGGTGGTCGAGGAGACACTCCGTATAGGATTTGCTCTTAGACCTGGTCAGGGCCAGTGTCGTTCAGGAAGCACGTTCACCCGGGCAGGTGACACGGATGACTGGCTCCCCGCCGGGGACCCCTGGGCTCGGCCCATGAATGCCTGTTCTAACTGCACTGAACACCCTCTACATAAGGGTTTTATGTCCCCATGAGATTTGAATACATGTGCTGCAAATGTCACAACAGAGAATGGGGATAAAAGAAGATTTATCTGGAAAAAAATAAAGTAAGCGATTTTTTGGTCTGCCCAGCATCTCTCTCTTGGGAAACTTCCCTCTCTAGTCTGGTGGGCTGTCATTCATGTGGTGATTTCCCCTGAGGGTTAGGAGGGTTAGGAATTCTCCCCAAGACAGTGATGTCCTGTGGTAGGCATCTAACTCAAGCAGAGCGTCAGACTCATTTTAGAGGTACTGAGGTGGGGCTGGTAGAGAAAGGGTCCCTTCTTCTGAAGGCTGCAAGAGCAAAGAACCATTAACAGCTGAAGCTGCTGAGATAGTCTGTACTGCTACGTGGAGACAACTTACTTAAGGAGGAGGAAAGCGGAGTCTGAAGGTGATGGGGCAACTGCATCTTAAAGACATAATCTGATGTCCTGGATCCAGCTGTGCCTGAACTCGACATATTCCTCCTTGCCTTTTCAATGATGAGAATCAATACATTCTCATTTGGTTCAAACTAATTTGAGTTGGATATTTGTCACTTGAAACTGAAAATGTCCCGATGAATACAACAACATATGCAGAAATTTCTGGCCATATAAACAAGAAGTGAAGAAATATGCCAACACCTCCCAATAGGAACCCTGCTGAAAAGGCACCCTTTGCGGTTATCACATTCAATTCTAATTTCTATAAAATGTGTGTGTGAGGGAGACTCAATTCCCTAAGCCTCTTAGCCAGTCATCCGTAGGATTACTTCAAACACAAGGAGGGACACTTCCCACTGGGGAGGGCTGGGGAAGCCTTCCTGGAGGAAATGATGGTTACACTGACTTAGAAAGGCAGAGGCAGAAGAATGAATAATTCTGGCAGGGGAAGCCTCAGGCCAGGAGTGTGAATCAGCGATGGGCTTTCTGAGCAAGGGGGACAGCAAAAAATGTTTGGAGAACTAGACACAGGTTGTAGCTTGGAGTATATGGAGAGATGCTGAAGGATTTACATCAAGGGAATAAGGTCAGAGCTGCGTCTAGAGGGTTACTGTGGCATCAGTGTGGAGAAGGATAGTGTGTGTGTGTTGGGAATAGGCTGGGAACAAGCAGTGAAACGACTAGAAGGCCAGAGATAACGGTGGTCACATGGTCGGATGGGAAGCAGCCACGTCCCATCGAAGGGCTGGCAATGCAGCTGAAGAAGAGATTTAGAAGGAAAATCAGAGCACGTGGGTCTAGAGTTCTGAGTCCTGAGAGGCCTGAGAAGGAGGGCGAAGGCAGCTTTTCCAGAAATACGCTGTGGCATCAGCTTCTCTGAATGGTACCAAAGCAAAATTATTCAGGCACTTGTTAAAGACCAAAAGGAAGACTTTATTCAAGAGAAATTCCAGCAATAGGGGTTTCATGGTAGGGAAGAGACAGAGAAATCTCACCTCCAAACACAATAAGGAAAAGTAGAAAACAAAGGCTGGTGGCAGGGTGGGGGTCAGTGGATGGAAAATTACTAAGAGGAAACGTGAAGGCCAGCGGGGGTCTGGCTCAACCGACGTGACAGGATTCTTACTGAAGGTACTCTGGGGGGTTATTAGACATTGAGGGCGGTGGATGAGGAATTTGATAAGGTATTGAGGGTGGTCAGATATCAAGGGTGGGAGATTTTTGCTAAACTGTTGCAGCAGGATTCTTGCTAAGACTGGACAATGTGGGCTAAGGACAGAGCCCAAGCTCAGGGCCACAGAGAGAGGGCTCAGAGGAGCCTGACTTAAGTCTGGTCAAAGGAGAGAGTCTTGGTCAATGGTTATAAAGAAAAATGAATATGGCAGGTCTCAGGGAGCCCTCAGGGTTCCCAGGACTCCAGTACATGCCTCCCCCGCTGCTTGGTTCAGCCCAGTGTCAGAGTGTCACCTCCCCTGCTACTCTGAACTCACAGAGGTGATGCTGGGAGGCCAGGGAGGGTCCGGCAGGAAGAGGTGCCGTTCAATTCTCCCTTAGCTGATCATCACTGGCCTTTGAAAGGCAGTTCAGAAGAGACTGGGAAGTAAAAGCAAGATTATAAGGATAAAGACTCCTGGAAGGATTTGAAGAGGCAAGGTCAAGGTACATATTGAAAGACAACTCTTTACACTTGTCTGCAAGGAACAACAGTTGGACACACACAGTGCCTGCCAGAACTTTCGTAATAACTTCCACACCTGTAGATTCATTCTTTTTTATTTATAATTAATTTTTATTGGAGTATAGTTGCTGTATTACAATGTTGTGTTAGTTTCTACTGTACAGCAAAGTGAATCAGCTATATGTATACATGCATCCCCTCTTTTTTGGATTTCCTTCCCATTTAGGTCACCACAGAGCACCGAGTAGAGTTCCCTGGGCTATAGAATAGGTTCTCATTAGTTATCTATTTTATACGTAGTATCAGTAGTGTATGTATGTCATTCCCAATCTCCCAGTTCATCCCACCTCCCCCCTTTTGTAGATTCATTCTTCTTGCCATTGCCACCCCAAAAGCTCATGGGAAAATTTTCTCTGTACATAAAGAAAGAAATCACGCTCTGGCAGCTGTATCCTGAGTAGTCACTTTGAGAGAGACCTATTTTTCTAGCTGTAAAGGCTATATTTGAATTTCACCGGCTGTTTTCCTAATGATTATTAGAATATTTTGGTCACGGCTCCAGCTACAGAAAAGGTAGTGATGCCACCGAATCTTTCTTTAATAAGGGAGATTTTTGCATCAGGAGAGGTGCCACATTTAATGTAATGCAGATGTCTTCTCTCTGGGTGTTCCCCAATTCTGACAGCCTTATGAATCACCCCAACCACTAGTAATTGAATAAAAATGGCTTGAGATCCCATCACACACACCTAAAGGGAAGCCCAGCATACCTTCTACCCACTCTGTGGAAATTCGCAGGGGTAGGGGTGGAGTGGGCTTGGCTAACCCTTCTAGGCTTTCCGCTTCTACTAAATTCTCAGTCTCATGTCTATCTAGACTCATGTGGTTTTTCTTTTCTCAAATCGAACCCAGTTGCGTTTTCTTTTGATGCCCCTTCCAGAAAGCACTTGTGCGCAGCCCATTTTTACAAAGGGTTTGAGAAAACAGAGGGATTGAATTGCCACAGAGCAGAGCAAATTCTTTAAAAGAAATTACGGGATGTCCCCATTGAGTTCGAAATTGAGATCTTCCTGGCTCTCTCTACCAGTGGTTTCTCTTGAGCTCTCTTCTCCTGGGCTTCCAGATTCCATTTTCCTATACGCTCTCCCTCCAGCCTTCTATCTTTCTTCCTATGTCTTCTACCAACATATCCTGCCCCCTATGTCTTCTACCAACATATCCTGTCCCCACCATCTCAGCCTGCCTTTGGAAAGCTATTTTTTTCTTGCATTATTATGCAGAGAAATATACTTTCCTTTGACTGACTTACTGGTCTTTCTTCTCAACAGTATCTCAGAGCCTACATTTTCACAACCAATGGCTCTTCAAGGCACTTTTGCTAAGCAAAAGACACTTCCTTCTTAAGAGAAATTTCATCAACAGATTTTGAAATAAATTATTATTTCCCTGCTACATTGAAGTCTATGTCGTACCCAGATTCTAGTAACTGGTATATTAGCAGTACTTTCCTAGTACTGCCAGAATCAGGCTATATTTTAAAAATCACAGAATATACAGAGATAAGACTCATTAAGGCTAGACTTTAAATTCATGCCTTTTCCATCTTTTTTGGTTATTTCTGCATGTTGGCTCCTGAGGAAGAGCTCTTTCCTCATAAGCAGTCTCATCATCCTCTTCTTTAGATTTTTTTTGTAAGATAAGCCTTTATTTCCAGGACACTGTGAATTAGCTGGTGATGGCTCTTAAAATTAAAATAAGAAAACTGGTGTTACATCTGATATGTGCAATGAAGTATGGAGTCTGAAAGAGGTGAAATGCTGGCATACTTACTTATCATCTTTGTTACAACCAGAAATTCACACCTGGAAACAAAACTCAGAACACAGTCTAAGACAAAGTTCTTTCTGGCTTTGCATCGTAAAGGTTCATTCCTGGTCCCCCTGTTACATCTTGAGACTAAAAAGCTCTTCCTTTAGATCATAACTTGGGAAATGAGGGTTGGTCAGTCTCTGTGGCTTTAACGTTGACAGCAATTCCATAAATTATTTGAAAGTGGTTTGCATTTCCTACCTGATCATTTAATCCTGCCTCATATCACATCTCAAAGAGATTGTTTTTTTCTCATTTGCAAAGTTTGCTAAGAAGTTCCCAGGTCAGTTTTGGTACACATGTGCACCATCATGGAGGTCTCCCACTAGGTACACTTCCATCCTTCCAAAATACGCATGATCTGAAAATGGTTTTATGGGGTTGATGAACAAGGCATGTCAACTCCATCACTATGCATCCACTGGCATGTCAGCCTCAGGATCATCATGTAACTTCACACAGTGACATCATCAGACAGGTGGGGCACCTCCAAGGGTGCACAGGCACCAGTGGACTGATCTAGCCTGACTCTCCAACCCTCAACCTCCGGGCCCTACCTAAGCTATACATCTGCTTAGCGTCATATTTCGTATGCAGATGTCTCCTGGTTTTACCAGCTAGAGCCATGTAAACATGGTAAAATTGTAATGTCTCCAGGATCTGCATAAGCAGGGACTCAGCTCCTCTGAAACTGTTCCTGGCCATCTCTGCAAGTTTCCCTTAAGGGTTTTATAAGTGCCACAGGGTAGTCATTTGGTGGCCTCCCATGCTCTTTCTTCCTCTTATTCCAGCTCCCCTCATCATTTATATGTCAGCTGTATCATTGTAATAAAAACAGTAAACAGAGCAGAGGCACTACTATGTGCTAGGAATTATTCCATAGCCGCATACGTTTTAGTCATTTAACCCTTATAGCCACACAACGTGGTAGGTCCGTCCTATTATCTGCATTTTCTAGATGAGAAAACTGAAGGCCAGAGAAGAGCCAGCAAGGGAGTGGTAGAACCCAGAGTCCATGCCTTTAACCACGTTGCTATTTGCATGTTGAGTCATGGTAGGTGTTGACTTAAACTCTATAAACGAGGACACAGGTGTGACATGAGTCAGTCCTGGATTTGAATCCCAGCTCAGCCACTTATCGTGTAACAAGTTACTTCACTTCTTTGGCCCTCGGTATCCTTATCTATAAATGGGAATGATATGAGGACTTTCCTAATCAGATTCTTGGGAATATTCAATAAAATACTGCCTGTAGCAACATTAAGTGGAGTCCTTGGCACGTTGAAGGCATGCAATGAATGTTAGCTCTGAATATAATAGAGTCATTTTCTTTTTAATACTAATACGCTTTTTATAGGTTAGCAAACTGAGACTTGGAGAAGTGAAAGGGTTTCCCCAGGTTAAACAGCTTTAAAGAGGCAGTCTAGGCTTGAAACTCAGCTCTGGGACTCCAAAGTGTACGTTCTTTCCATCCATACCTCTCTGGTATTGCTGCCATGAGCTCCATCAATGCTGAAGACCACATGACAGAGGCTATGTGGGATGTGGTTTTGCTCAAGAAACAGACTCCACCCTGATCTTATACATAATTACCTGTGATAAGAGCCACGTGTGAGAAGTTCCAATGCGTGGAATAAATGACGTGTGACGAGAGTGTTGAGCAGGGTGAGGCCACGTGACCATAAGCTCAAATCTTTTCTGGGTAGCTTGAAATTTTTGGCCGAGTGCCTAAATCTTCATTTCACCTCTTGCCGTGGAACTCTTGTTTCTCTTTAAGCGCAAGAGTCTAACTCCACGGGTAACATAATATCATGTAAATGAGGGTAGTCTTGGAAGGCAGGCTGCTTGTCATACTATAGTTGCTTTGTTGCTGTAATGAAAGCCACATGCTTCATGGTATTTTTAGACTAGTTAATATTAGCAGGTCAGCAGCATTTTTATTTAGATATTACTATTCCAGCTGGGCTTCCTCTAGTTACTTCAAGAAAATTCAGAATTTCTACCGAATGTAAGCTTTCAGGAGAGTGCAAAATGGAATGTAAACGACCAGCACCTTCCCCTTGACTCTTCCGGTTTCCACATGGAATTTGCATTTGCTTCCCTGAGTCTTTGTGAACGGAAAGGCTGACCCAGGGGCTTGCTTTCAGAGAATGGTGGAGCAAGTAACAAGGTGGAAGCAATGATGAGGAAAGACTTGAGTTTGTCCTGGAGGCAAGAGAAGAGGGTGGAAAAGAGGAAAGGGTGGGGAGAGAGGGCTGTCCAACTACCTTGCGGACTTCTTGAAATTACTGGCATGGTATGGCTTTTTTTTTGTTGTTTGATTTGTTTCATTTTTATTGTTTTATGAAAGGTAGGATCATTCCATTCCATCCTTGAGTCCCCTTTGGAGTTATTTGAATCTCTAAATTTGCTTCTTTCAGAGAAAGTTTTTTACTTCTTGGGAAATGTCCTTAAATTCCTTTCCTTCCTGAATACATCGTATCTCTCCTTCTCCACCCCACATGAAATATCCAATGTCTCTGTGACTAGAAGAGTAAAAACGCCATTCCACCCTCCTTAGAGAGAAACTGAGAGAGGATTTTGACATCGAATGTAATGATGTCATCAAGAACAGTGATCTCCATCCTTAGGGTAGGTCTTTGTGGACCCAAGAAGTGACTGATGGGCATGCTCTCCTCTGCCCAGCAGACTGGAGGCAAAAGAAGTAAAAGAAAGGAATGATCAGCGTCCCTCATAACAATCTTAAGGACAAAGACTTTTCTGCCAAGGATCAGTTTATGCCAGGCCCACACACGCAACTGCTCAGAACCCACTGTTGGTAGAGGGCAGGGCTGATGAGATTTTGCTTTATCCCATGTCTTGGGATTGTATTAAACTCAACAGCTATACATAGGAAACCGCTGAATTTTCCCCACCATGATCACCTTGAAAACATACACTGCTCAGTCTCCTTTCCCTGTCCCCTTCTGTAGCCTGGTCATTTTCAGATTAAAAAAAAAACCCAGAAAACCCCAAACCTTATTTTGATAATCATGACTTCCAGTATTAAAAGATCCAATAGAGTCTAAATCAAAACTTTGATCTCAGATCCAATTCAAAACTTCTCCCATTCCCATAGCCTAGGCCTGACCCTTGGCTGGGGGTCCCAAAATGGGGGAAAGAGGGCCTGATCTCAGCGTCTGTTTGCTCATTATTCGTTCTCACGCACTCCCCCTTCTCCATTTGCTTAGCTACCTTTGGTTTCTCCAGGGCTGGGGAGTAAGAGTAAAGGAGGAAGAGGGCAAATAGTCTTTTCAAATACTTGGTGTTCTTTGTGATTCCCTCTTGGCTGGCATTGCCAAGGTGTTGGGCACCTCACTGCTCTATTTTACAGTGGGCACTTGTGGGTACTCCATATTGGGACCTTTGTGCTGCACTGGTTCCTGTATGGGTGATACACTCAACTGATCTCTTGTGACCCACTTTCCTCTTTCCACCCCAACTCCTGTCCCAGTGGTTGCATCTCCAGCCTCACACTGCCGGCGTCCCCTTGCTCCGGCAGGCCACCCTCTAGGGTGGGTCTTTCAAGATATTTTAACATGCATTCCATAGTGTCCTCCAGACTCACGAAGACTCGTCCATTCATGGTCCACCATGCCGAGAACAGGCAGGCTGCCCCCTCTGCTATCTCTGTCTTCACTTGCCCTCTTGGGCAGCTTCCGGCAGGCTCTTGCCTTCAGAAACAATCTGTGGCAGGCTGTGGTCTCTGTTCAACTACGTCCTCAAGCCTTCAAGGACCCATGTCAGTCTCTCCTCTGGTGAAAGGAGAAGAGTCAAGTGACCTCTATTCTTAGGGATTCCCGTCCACAAACTCCCTTTGGGGATTCCAAGTCTCAAGCCCCAGATCAAGAAGCAGAATATTATCAGAACCCCAAAGCACCCCTCATCTTCCTCTCTAGTCACCCTAGACTTCCAGCGGCATAGATTCGTCTCCTTTTATATAGTTCGGAGGTAAAAGACCAGTTTGGCCACCTTGTAGTAAGTTTTGGTGTCCAACAATCATCCCCTGATGACTGGATGACTACTTATTACTTATGTTTTCACCTTAGGGGCTGCAGTCAAAATGTGGCCACCAGGAAAAGTTCCGTTTGCACCTAATGGAAATCTGTAAATTAAAAGTTCGTAAGGAGTGAGCTTTCTGTGCTGACTCCACTTTGAGACTTCCTCATGAGTCATTCAGAAAGATTCCCAGATTGTCCAATCTCTGGGAATTCGTATTTGTTCTCAGAAGTTGTCTGCAAATGTGTATATGTTTGCATCAACAATTACTTGCTAGATAAACAGAAAAAGTAATAGACATGTCTACCCTGGTGGGAAACCATATAGAGCTGTAGCTAAAATTCACTGAGCACTTCTTTGCTAAGCTCTGTTCTGTGCCTGTTTTAACTCTTTAAAACTTCACTACTCAGAAAGACTCACTATTATTATCACCATAACACAGATAAAGAGGCTGAGGTGCAGAGAGGGTAAGAAACATGATGAGAGTCACACAGCTGGCAAGTCAAAGCCATTTGTAAGCACTGGTCACCTGGCTCCAGAGTTCCTGCTCGTAACCACTCTTCTATTTGGGGGGGCCAGACTTCCCTGAGGAATCATGAGTTTCCCCATTGCTGTCTTCCAGATAAAGCTCCTCTGAGTTTCCTTAGTGGAATGACTCAGACTTAGGGAAACGTACCACAGGAAAGGTGATGACTTCTGGGTCAAGACCAGATCTTTGGGGTAATAAACTAGATTCAAATCTAGATGTCATTGCTCTGCAGAGTGGGAAGAACAAGGCATTTGGAGATGTGGGAGCCTCGTTGGGAACAGGCTTGTGCCCATGATGGAAACCCCATAAGAAAAGTCTACTTTTGGGATATTTCTCCCTTAGGCCATGAGAAGACCCATAAGCAGTATACGGATTTAAGTTTTGCAAGGAGAACATATATTCTTGGTTTCTTAAATTATCCCAGTTGTTCAGACAAGACCAATACCCCTCTAACACCTCTGTGGTGACACAATGTAGAATGAAAGTTCTGGGCACTTGATTGAAGTGTGCTCAGTCCATCAACCTCTTTGCTGAGCCCATGAGAAGGGAGAGGTACCCATTGAAGGGGGTCGCCTGGGAGCTCCTGATCATAACCAATGCGGGAGAGGCAGGGGCCCATGGAGAGTAGAAAGGAAAACACAGTGCTCAGAAGCAAGTTCTAGGTGAAGAAGGGATGTAAAATCAATCTCCCCTTCCCATATGTTCTTAGGGAATCTGACCTGTATGAGGGGAGGGGGAGGAAAGGAGGATGCTTGGGTTAGATCTTTCTTCACTAAAGATCAAGAAGATTGTGGCTTGGTTGCATGATTTCACAGATAGCAAGTCAGAGTGGATCTTGTGTAACCCATCAAATGGGATTTGGTGGAAACGGGATTGAGAGGCTGCTGGATGAGCAGGGGCAGGAGGAGGGCAGGCAAGAGCCTTGCTTGGGATCCTGGCTCAAGTGTCTAGGTGAGCAGCAGATGGTCTTCAGAAGGAAAGCCAGCAGTATCCACTTCAAAGGAAAGGTGGAGTCTGGGCTAAAGGGGGGTGGTCTGGCCATGAAGACTACAGGTGTCAGGCACAGCAACTGAGAAATATATCCTGGAGCGTGCTCCAATATGCCTGACTTTTCCTGCAGTAACTGTCATTGGAGGACCGAATAACAAAAGCACAACATGTACTAGTCTTCGTTCACTTCGCAAATATATACCGGATGCTTCATGTGTCTGGCCTTGCCCTAAGCCCTGGAGATACCATGTCATTAGAAGAACACGATCTCTGCTTACAAAGAGTTCAGGGTCCAGGGGATGCTCTGACAAATCAACATGATGGTTTGTTTTAAGTGCTTTGATAGGTTATGCACAGGCTCTGTGGGCTCCTAGGAGGGTAGACAATCTAGACGTTAACTGAGGGAGGTTAACAAAGAACACTTCCTGGAGGAATGGCATCTATAGGGAGGTCTGTAGGATGAGTTGCTGTCAGCCCGGGAAGTGGGGAGGCAGTAGGGTTTATTTTTTTTCAGGCAGATGAATTTTTTTTCAGGCAGAGGAAGAGGAGCCCTGAGGAGCCTGATATGACTAGAGGGGACTGTGTCAGCAGGAAGTGGCTGGAACTGAGGCAGGAGTCAGGGACAGATCATGTTGGGTTTTATAACCAGCCTATGGGGTAGGTAGTGCTGTCAGCCAGTGTCTTACAGTGGACGCCAGTGAGCAAAGGGGTGCAGTGACTTGCCCTGAATCACACAGTACAGGTGGCAGACCTGGTATTGGATCTAATATCTGCCTTACCCCAAACACAGAGCTCTTTCTATATTACTCCTTTGCATCTTTTTTTTTTCACCTTTATTGGAGTATAATTGCTTTACAATGGTGTGTTAGCTTCTGCTGTATAACAAAGTGAATCAACTATATGTATACATATATCCCCATATCCCTTCCCTCTGGTGTCTCCCTCCCACCGTCCCTCTCCCACCCCTCTAGGTGGACACAAAGCACGGAGCTGATCTCCCTGTGCGGTGCGGCTGCTTCCCACTAGCTATCTGTTTTACACTTGGTATTGTATATGTGTCCATGCCACTCTCACTTCGTCCCAGCTTCCCCTTCCCCAACCTGTGTCCTCAAGTCCATTCTCTACATCAGCATCTTTATTTCTGTCCTGCCCCTATGTTCATTAGAACCACTATTTTTTGGTTTGTTTTTAGATACCGTATTCATTTGCATCTTTATTTTGAGAAAAGTTTAACTAATTAAAATTTCTACCCAAATAACATGTTCATCTCCAATAGACCCCTCTGCCCCATTTTGACCCAGAAGTCATCGCATTTTCTCAGGATTAAACACATTGAAATGTCTTTAAAAAGATTCTTCCCTGATCCTGATGGAGGCAGCAAATCACCGAGAATTTGACTCTGCTAGAACGGCTGTGAGCACGAGCTTGGAAGAGCCAGGCGGCATTTGTATTCCAAGGGAGAGAGTCCAGAGAGAAAAATGCACAGCAGTTTCTTTCATAAAATGTTTAAAAGGACTAGTTTGTTCATGAGCTTGGTTGATCAGGGTCAGGAACTTGACATCATAATGCTGAATGTATCAGAAAAATTCTGTGTTTGCTCACTGCCCCTGCTCTGAACAGGCTTCTAACTTCCAGCTCTAACATCTCAGGGGTTAGTCCTCAGGAAAGGCAAGTTGGTTTGAGGTTTTAAAATTTTTTCTTCTCTTTCCAGTTTGTGGCAAAATCCAGTATAACTGTGGCATTTACCCACTGATAAGTGAAAAATCAAATTCATTGAAAACAATGAGTGCTGTCCTAGCTCCTTAGAACTCATAGCTCTATACCTGGGTGGCTGCTTCCTTGGCCAAACATCTGACGACAGTCTTTCCATATTGTCACAGGGCTTTCAGCTCCAGTCTCTTTATGTCTCCCTCCCCGGGGCCCTGCAGATCCTGGCTCGTCTTGGAAAAAAAAAATCACTTTGTTATACAGCAGAAGCTAACACCATAGGCAAAGAATGCCTCTGGGGCTCTGAACCTTCCTTTTCTTCCTCTTCCCGCGGGGCCTCACACTCAGTGGATCAGGTGCCCAGCATCACACCATTTCTCTCTCCTCTTCCATCAGGATGATGACCAAGAAAGAATCTCAAGCTTCACTGGTGGAAGATAGGAAGGAGTAACTTCGATGATGATAACAGCTTACACATAGGTAGGGCACACTCTGTGCAAGACACCTGGTTCTCAGAGTTTTGTGTACATTGGCTCAATGAATTATCCCAATAATTCTATACACTAGAGAACGTCATTATCCCCCTATGTTACAGAGAGGTTAGTTTAATGACCCAAGGTCATAGTGTTAGAACGCGGTAGAGCCTGATTTGAACCCAGGAAGTCTGACTTTGTCCATGGGCTCAGCCAATGCTGGGAGAATGGGAACGATTTACTGATCAAGATGTGCACTACTTCATTTAATGCTCCTAAATAGTTTTGATATACAGTTTTATAACCCTGTTTTACAAAAAGGAAGACAGAGAGGAAAAGCGACTTGCTGAGATTTCGTAACTAGTAAGTGGTGGAGTAGGAATTGGAGGCACGGTCTGAATGACTGCAAATTCCACGTTTTGTTTACCACGGCATGCCCGTATCCAGGTCATCAATCACAGGGTGTCAGATGTTGTGCTTTAGTTTCAGAGTATTAAGTTAGATTATTGGAGTTATGATCCTTGGGGGTGGGACTTCGGGTAGCAACTAGGAGACAGGAGAGACATTTTCTTTGGGAGTCGGGGGGCGTGGACACTGAGACCTTCTTGGACGTCGAAGTTACGGTTTATAGGCTGGTGACTGCTTGGCCATCCTAGCATGCTGGCCTCATTCAGAAGCTTCTTCTCCTCAGCTCTAACCCACTGTACTTGACTGTCTGTGTCTCAACAGTGCACGGCCTCCCCAAAGTGGCTATGACTGAAAATAAACTCACTTTTTTTTTAACATCTTTATTGGAGTATAATTGCTTTACATTGTTGTGTTAGTTCCTGCTGTATTTTTTATTTTTTATTTTTTTGAAGTATGCGGGCCTCTCACTGTTGTGGCCTCTCCAGTTGTGGAGCACAGGCTCCGGAGGCGCAGGCTCAGCGGCCATGGTTCACGGGCCCAGCCGCTCCGCGGCATGTGGGATCCTCCCGGACCAGGGCACGAACCTGTGTCCCCTGCATCAGCAGGTGGACTCTCAACCACTGTGCCACCAAGGAAGCCCTCCTGCTGTATTTTTAAATCTCCTGATGGGTTTAAGAACATCACCTAAGCTGGAAACACTCCTTTCTCCTTCACCTGCCACATTTAATCAGCCCCTGTGTTCTACAGATCCTGCCTTTTACAGACATCTCTGGTCTATTCTCTTATACGTCATCGCTCATCCTGTCTTTGTTCATCATCCTCACCTAAACGACTGTAGGGGTCTGCCAAGTCACCTCCTCACTCCTCCAATAGTCCGGCACGGCTGCCCCTGGAGTAACTGCTCTACCGTGGAAACTGATCATGTCACTTCCCTGCTCAAAATCTGTCAGCGGTGGGTCCCAAACACTTATGCAGTATTTCCTCAAACTTCAGACTGTGGTCTTCAGTAACTTTATTCTTGGTTCTGATGGGGTCTCTCAGACATTTAAAAATAATCCTTTATAAAAAAAGAATTCTTGTGATGAGAACTCTTAAAATGGTTTTATCCCAACATTGATGATGTGACCTTGGGTCAGTTGGCTAATGGTGCCCATCAGAAGAAAAAATATTTTATTTTGCTCTAAGGGACATTATTGGTAAGATTAATAACATATTTTGTTAATATGCCTTGTATTGGGTTCTACTTTGTAAATTTGTTTTGGTTTTATTGTTGTATAAGGATTATAGACATCGAGAAGTTATACCCGGCTTATGTTTTCATAGATTTAAATAATGTTATAACAAAAATAAGTTGTCAATACTAAGAATATCTAATCAGCTCTTTCTTTTAATGTTGATCCATATAAGTTCAGAAACACTGACCTGTAGGGTCAAGGGCAAACTCCTTAGAGCAGCAGGTGTCTTGTCTCCATCACCCTCCAGCCTCCTTCCTGCACCTTCCCCCATGCCTGCTTCTTACTTGACTAGAGCTCCTTGACAGTAGGAACGATTTTTTATTCATATTTGTACCTACATGCCTGACAATGAGTGAAGGAAGGAAGCAATGGATATGTGATGGAGGCAAGAGAAAAAGGGAGAAGGCTATTCTATAGACCTAATGGCCAACGCCTAACATTACTTTAAACAGTAAGTTTCCTTGTTTGACCCCAGGCTGGGACACCTTCTAGCCTCTCCTATGTGTTCAGCCACACCTTTCTTATTTTATGTATTAAATGATTAAGTCATTTACAGGGGGAGAGAGGAAGAGAAAGGTTCAAAACCAACACCCACACGGGAAGGTTGGATGCAGCCTGTATCCTGAGGGAAGGAATCATCTCCCCAAAGTGTTTTCAACTTGGAAATTCTCAGAGGATCAAAGAGAGACTGTCCACACTGCCCCTGGTCCCACAACATGTCAGCTGCTCCCCTCCCACTCTCTTTAGCTTCTAAAAGAAGAACGATTCGTTTAAACAGGCTTTTATGTGTACTTTATTTTTAGCCCAGAAAGTATTTGCTTTTAATGTTTGTATATGGGCATGTGAGTTCAGATCAGCTGAGGATCAGAGGCAGACACCCAAACATCCCTGCAGCTGAAGTGGGCATAGTACCTAGCGAACGACGATGGACAGCTTATGTTGAGCTCCTGTCAGCTCCAAAATTCTACTTGCTGAGCGACAATCAACTCTAGTGGGTCGCTGCTTTCATATCATTCTCATAAGGAGGATTTGGGTGTACTCTGCTGCCAATCTCATCCCCTCAAACAGAAGAACTTTCTTCCTCCTCTTCTTTTTTCCCTCCTTCTTTCTTTCTACCATTCGATAATTGCCTCATATGCCAGGTGCCACGTAAAGCCTGCCTAGCCATCGATCCTGACCTCATACAACAAAATTATCAAATAGGTTCTTCTTGAATCTCCATAAGTCTTTACAAAGAGATTCGGTTGTGACATAAGAGGGTGTCAACCTTGGTTCTCTTCCTAGACATTTGCCTTTTTTTTTTAACATCTTTATTGGAGTATCATTGCTCTACAGTGGTGTGTTAGTTTCTGCTTTATAAACAAAATGAATCATCCATACATATACATATATCCCCATATCTCCTCCTTCTTGCATCTCCCTCCCACCCTCCCTATCCCACCCCTCTAGGTGGTCACAAAGCAGGGAGCTGATCTCCCTGTACTATGTGGCTGCTTCCCACTAGCTATTGATTTTACACTTGGTGGTGTATATATGTCCCTGACGTTTGCCTTTTAATGCTGCTTGTGGAGACGAGGAGACCTGGGTCCTCCTAGTTCTATGAACTGGGGCAGGTCCTTCACCTGTTTTGACCTTAGAATCTTCTATAAAATGATGATGGGAAAATATCTGCTTCTTTTTTTTTTTTTTAAACAGGAAGTGCAGTGATGAGGATTGATTTTTTTTTTTGGCCCCGCTGCTCGGCTATGTAGGATCTTAGTTCCCCGACCAGGGATCAGGGATCGAACCTGCGCCCCCTGTAGTGGAAGTGTGGAGTCCTAACCACTGGACCACCAGGGAAGTCCCCCAGTGATAAGGATTAACATTAAAACGATACGATCTCGGTGAAAGAGCTTTGTCAGCGGTATAAAGTACTAAAGAAATATATGGGAGGGTAATTGTCCTTAGCTAGCCTCTCCACAACCGCTGTCATTAGAACATGGCATCCTATATAAATGAAAGTGATTATATAAATAAGGCACTGGCTTCTCACGGCTCAACAGCATGGTGGACACCCTCAATCATTCCACCAGACACGGGTGCTCAGAGAGAACCAGGCTAGAGCATGGATGCCTGGGGACAGAGGCAGGTGGCACGGCCACAGGTAGACTGGGTCTGAAGGGTGGGCACCATGGGTGGAGGGGCCACAACGTGGAAGGGTCCTTTTTGTTTGGTATCCTGAGCTGCCTGGATACTCGGAAAACAACCAAATGCCAGCTGTCTGAGCTTGCCACCGTCCCCTCCTTAGCACCCTCCCATGGACAGCAGCTGTTCGAAAGACTTGAACAAGTTCCCAGAGATTTTCAGTTACTTTAATTAAATCTTCTCACTGCACCCAAATGGGAAAGACAAAGCCATCTTCTGCCTTCTGGGAACGGTATGTAAACATCCTGTTTTAAATCACAGTGATAACTTGGTTCATTTGTTAATTCTTACTGCCTGCCCTACCCACTCCCCTCTTCAGCCTCACAGCTGCCTTCTGCTGTGTCCACCCACATGCAGAAATGCAGAGCTGCAAGGAAATGTTAGTGCTTCAATGTGGGGATAAAGGGCTTTTCCTCTGATATAAATATCCACTTTGTTCCCTGCTTCCCTACCTTTAGAAAATGCACATTTCCTTTTCAAGGGAAGGGACCTGCCTTATTAGCAATAGGAAGCACTTTTCCCACTGCCATCTTGAATCTCATATTCATTCATAGATTCAACACATAGTGATTGAAGGCCTACTATGTGCCAGACACCGTTCTAAGTGCTTGCAATAAAGCAGTGAGCAAAAGACATGGGGTCCCTGCCTTTATGGAGCTTATATATGGATTGAGAGGACACAGTCAATAAAACAAGTACGAGTACAAGATAGCTTCGGATGGTGAATGAAATAGAAAGAGTGATAGAGAATGGCCAAGAAAGGGGTGTATCTGAGGAGGTCTGTCTGAGGAAGAGTGTTTAAGCTGAGACCCAAGGATGAGGCTCTGCCGTGGGTGGATCTGGCCCAGAGCGTTCCTTATTAAGGGAACATCAAGGCCCACCTCACTTGCTGAGAAGCCCATGTTTGCTCGGCTGACACTGACAGCAGCTGGGTGTCCAGATTCCCAGGCCAGTTTTCTGCTCTCTAAACCATGTCACTAGCGGGTGCCTACAGGTATAAGAATGTGGGCTATTTTCTTCTCTACTGATTTCCGTTACCTTTGCAGGGCTTTCTCCAACAAAGAGAATAACACAGACTGTATAGCTGATTTCAAGTCACTGCCTTTCCTCAATCACCCCTATTTTTAGTTAAGCTTCTAAAACCTTTGTTGTGATCTGGGTCTACAATGCTTACTGAGGCCAAAATTAGCACACAGTTATCCCTCTTAACTACTAACAATAGACATCATGACCTTTAATCTTCAGACACAGACCTCCTCCTGGGGACTTATAATGGGACTGATGTAATGTCCATTTAAGAAAGGATACCTCTGTCTTGGATTGGAAGAATCAATATTGTTCAAATGACCATACTACCCAAGGCAATCTACAGATTCAGTGCAATCCCTATCATATTACCAATGGAATTTTTCACAGGCCTGGAATTTAAAAATTTGTATGGAAACACAAAAGACCCCAAATAGCCAAAACAATCTTGAGAAAGAAGACTAGAGCTGGAGGAATCACACTCCCCGACTTCAGACTATACCACCAAGCTGTAGTCATCAAAACACCATGGTACTGGCACAAAAACAGACACATAGACCAATGGTACAGGACAGAAAGCCCAGAAATAAACCTGTGCATTTATGGTCGATTAATCTACAGTACAGGAGACAAAAATATACAATGGAGAAAAGACAGTCTCTTCAATAAGTGGTGCTGGGAAAGCTGGACAGCCTCATGTAAAAGAAAGAAATTAGAACATTCTCTAATGCCATATACAAAAATAAACTCAAAATGAATTAAAAACCTAAATGTAAGACTGAGTACTATAAAACTCCTAGAGGAAAACAAAGGCAGAACACTCTTTGACACAAATCACAGCAATCTTTTTTTTGGATCTGTCTCCTAGAGTAATGCAAATAAAAGCAAAAATAAACAAACGGTACCTAATTAAACTTAAAAGCTTTTGCACAGCAAAGGAAACAATAAACAAAATGAAAAGACAACCTATGGAACGGGAGAAAATATTTGCAAATGATGTGACCAACAAGGGTTTAATTTCCAAAATTTATAAACAGCTCATACAGCTCAATATAAAAACAAACAAACAACCCAATCAAAAAGTGGGCAGAAGACCTAAATAGACATTTCTCCAAAATGTACATACAGATGGCCAACAGGCACATGAAAAGATCCTCAGCATCGCTAATTATTAGAGAAATGCAAATTAAAATTACAATGAGGTATCACTTCACACCAGTCAGAACGGTCATCATCAAAAAGTCTACAAGAAATAAATGCTGGAAAGGTTATGGAGAGAAGGGAACCCTCCTACATTGTTGGTGGGAATGTAAATTGGTGCAGCCACTATGGAAAACAGTATGGAGTTTCCTTTAAAAACTAAAAATAGAGTTACCATATGATCCACCAGTCCCACTCCTGGGCGTATATCCAGAGAAAACCATAATTCAAAAAGGTACATGCACCCCAAAGTTCATAGCAGCACCATTTACAATAGCCAAGACATGGAAGCAACCTAAATGTCCATCGACAGAGGCATGGATAAAGAAGATGTGGTACATATATATTGGGTTGGCCAAAAAGTTCATTCGGGTTTTTCCATAACATCTTACAGAAAAACAAATTAACTTTTTGTTCAACCCAATACAATGGAATAGTATTACTCAGCCATAAAAACCAATAAAATGATGCCATTTGCAGCACCATGGATGGACATAGAGATTATCATACTAAGTGAAGTCAGACAGAGAAAGACAAATATCATATGACATCACTTATACGTGGAATATAAAAAATGATACAAATTAACTTATTTACAAAACAGAAATAGGCTCACAGACATAGAAAACAAATTTATGGTTACCAAAGGGGAAAGGGGGGAGAGATAAATTAGGAGTTTGGGATTAATAGATACACACTACTATATATAAAATAGATTAACAACAAGGACCTACTGTATAGCACAGGGACACAATATTCAATATCTTGTATAACCCACAATGGAAAAGAATCTGAAAAAGAATACATACATATACATATATATATATATTTATATATATATGATCACTGAATCATTTTGCCGTGCACCGAAATCAACACAACATTGTAAATCAACTATACCTCAATTTTAAAAAGAGGTAAAAAAAAAAAAAAAGAAAAGGGTACCTGGGAATTTGTGAATGGTCCAGGCTCCTGGTTTGGGCTGACGGTCTTAAGAAGAATGGGGACTGGGAAAACTCCCTTTACAAATCAATGATCAGGAGAAAGAGAAACAGGCTTCAGATAGGAAAATTATCGACCAGATGTTAAGAGCTATCCTTCTCAATGTCACACCCCATCGGTGCACTTTTATACCAGTTTCCCCAGGCACCTGAAGGAAATTTTTGGTGACATGGCTCCTGTTGGGCTGCACCCCACCGGCCTGCAAGCCTTGCAGCTGCCCAGCCTTGAGACCAAAGAAAGACCCTGGCGACAGCGACAGAGACATCAGTGGTTCACTGGACGGAGGACCTTACGCGTCTGAAGCAAAAGGGTTCTGGAGTGAAATCCCACGGTGTAGAGCCGACAGCAGGCAGGACAAGGCAGCCATCTTTGGTATTCTGGGGAGAGGGAGGCTACCACTTATAGGGGGAATTGACGTCAGGTTGGCTCATCAGTTACCAGGGAAACCAGCAACCCACAGCCCCACAGGTTAATGACTATCACTAGGGCAGATGTTTCTCTTTAATAAACGAGTAGGTGGAGCCATTCTGGCCTAAAGATTAGAACAGTCACCGGCTGGGGCTGGGGGCAAGCACGTTCATGTGAGGAGGGTGTAGATGAAGCGGGGACTGGTCGAGCGGGGGGTGGGGTGGGGAGAGAACAAGAGAATAGCCATCTTTGGTGGCCTGACCATTCAGCCCCTCTCCATCCTCTTCCTGTTTACATACCCATTTAGCCCTGGGAGTATTTGAAATATACAGCAATCACTGTTCCCACAAAAATAAAGAGTATAAGAAACAGAAGAAAATACTCTGCAGCTCATAGCAAAGTGGGTGCTCCAAGTACACAAGCTGTCTAGGCAACCCCAGAGGCTCACTGGTCGCACTGACAAGTAGTACCATAGCTCTTCCCGCCTCCTTGTTCAAAACCTGTCCCTGAAGTCCACCCAAGGGGCTGACTTTGACCTCCAGGTCCTGTGCCATGCCATCTTTGTTAGGATATGCCGCTCATTTCTTCTTCAGGGCTAGTCTTTGCATACATTATTCATTCACTCACATTTATGACCTATTTATGAAGCATGTACTATGAGTCTGCAGTGTGCTGGGCTTGGGGGACAAGGGAAGTGGTTCCGGCTCACGTGACCCTTGAGGTTTACTAAGGGACATAGACAGTGACAGTAACATGGGGTAAGGAGTGCTTTCATGGTAGGAAAACAGGAGGTATGCGCAGCACAGAGAGAGAAAAGACGAGTGCTACTATTTTGAAGAGGGGCTGAAAAATCTCTGCGTCTCCTGGTCTCACCTTCTCGGTGTTTCCATTGCCTTTTCGTTTTTTTCCCACCTCTGGAGAGCCACAGCCCACCAATTGTCACTACCCATCTAGTGGACTCTCGGCCACATTGCCAGTTAGAACATCATTTTTTCACCTTTCCTGTCTGGCTAATCCCCGGGCTGCATCATTTTTGCCAAACCAAGCTTCACCCCCAGGAAACGGCGGTTTCCTGTTTGTAGGAACACGGGGCTACCGTCTCAGCGGGCTAAGGATTGAGGGTCATTTTCCTGGGAGTTAGGAGGCCTCGTGCTCCTTGTGCCATCTCCAGGTTAAGAGCCGAGGAGAAGAGCTTTGTGGCCGTCGGGAAAATTCTCTCTCTGAAGCTAACAAGCCTGGATGGGAGTAAGACCAGCTCCTGAGGCTTCATTAGGCCTGAGCTCTACCCAGGTGACACAGGGTAGAACTAACAATATTAAATCAACTATTCAAACGAGGAGATTTTCATGCATTTCCAAGCCCAGGACCTGGTGTACTTGCTAGAATTTTAATAACATAAGCTGTGACTTTCCGCACTCTTATTACACATTGACTGACTACACTGAGTAGGAAAAAGGCATTAATAAAGTCTATTAGATAATTCCGGGGAGGGGTGAGACTCTTCCAGACGAATAGCGTATATTTCTGGACCCACAGTTCTCCTCCGATTCTTACCCAGCCCATGTCAAAGGTGATGAAATAAGAGGTTACACATTTGTTGAGTTCTGGGGACCCTCTTCCTTTCACAGAATCATTGTGTTGCTAAGTCACCCATTGGCATGAGACTGAAAATGTCCTCCACACAGACTCCAGAGGCCAGCTCCCTCCCCATCTCTGATTCAGGCCTCATCCGATAAGCAGGCACAATACAGCTGCCTGGGCAGAAATCTCAGATAAGGGCCTGAGTCATCTTAGATAAGGGCGCCAGCAGGGCAGAGCTCTGGGCCCAGGGGCCTCTTCTACAGCAGTGCTGAGGGTGTTCTCAAAGAGCTCTGGCCTCAAAACTCTTGCACTGGTCTTCTCTAGAGGTCAGAATCTTTTTTTATATATAACTATTACTGGGTGTTTTTGTATTATCCAAATAATGTATCTTCCTTGTAGAACAGTAGAAAATAAACAAAAGCCAAAAGTACCAAATTAAAGTAATCCATAATCCTAACCTTCTTTGATTGCAAACATGCTTGTTGATATGTATTCTGGACTCTTCAGTATGCACGCTACATGCATTGTGTGTGGAAGCATGTGCACGTGTGCACACTTTTATTGGTGTTTTTTAAAAAAATTTATTTTATTATAGTTGATTTACAGTGTGTTAATTTCTGCTGTACAGCAAAGTGATTCAGTTATACATATATACACATTCTTTTTCATATTCCTTTCCATTATGATTTATCACAGGATATTGAATATAGTTCCCTGTGTGCACACATTTTAATGTCAGTCTACTAGATGTTTGACAAGTTATTTTTTTCTCTGTTAATTCCTTAATACGGACGTTTAAAATATTCTTACGTGCTCTTCTATGTCACTGTAATGGATGCATGATAATTCATTATATAGAGAATTTATAGAGGTTTAATTAAACCTCTCTATGTGGGATATTTAGAGTTTCCAGTTTTTTGCAAATCTATCATAAACATTTCTCAAGTAAAATCTTTGCACGGAGTCTGTAAGTGTTTATCTTTCAGAACATTCCTCTGGGTCAAGGCCAACTTGGAGGTCTTAGTCTATTTGGGCTGCTATAACAAGTACCATAGTCTGGGTGCAACAACAGAAATGTATTTCTCACAGTTCCAGAGGCCAGAAATCCGAGATCAGGGTGTCAGCATGGTGGTTCTGTACGGGCCCTTTTCCGGGTTGTAGAATGCCAACTTCTCCTTGTATCGTCACATGATGGAGAGCAGAGGGCAGTAAGCTCTTTCGAGACTCTTATAAGAGCACTAATCCCATTCATGAGTGCTCTACCCTCATGACCTCATCTAATCCTCACTATTTCCCGAAGGCTCCACCTCCAAATATCATCGTATTGCAGGGTAGTGTTTCAACATATGAATTTTGGGGGGACACATTCAGTTCGTAACTTTGGATAACCCATGACTAGAGACAGATTCATAGAATCATAGATTCTCTTCAAGAGGAAACTTAGTGATCCTCTGTTTGCTGAGATATGAATTAATAATAATATAACCGAATTCTACTTTCCCTCTTCTCTTGTCTACCCCTGTCAATCTATTACTGATTGAACAGCTCCAGGGATGGGTGCTCACTGTGTTAATATAGCTTCTTATAACCCACAAAGGGTTTCACATACATTATCTTATGTTAGCCCCAGAATAACCTATGGAGTAGAACTGATATTTTTACTATCATGTGTTTTTCAGATGCTACGGCTGAGCTCAGAGGGGATAAGTGATTCGTCTAATTCATACAGCTGGTACATGGTAGATTCTTGGTCTCTGAATTCGGATAGGTTTGTGTGTGTGCGGAGGTGGTGGTGGTGTAAGGAGTGGGAATAGTTTTGTTTCCTCAAAGCCCAGTTGCCTGTTCAGTGTTTTACGCTGAATCCAAGTCATTCTTGCATTAGTTCCCGCTCCCTTATTCTAATTCTTCACTCGTGTCTAGGTAAAGCGAATCTATGCTTTGGTTCACCAGGGAGTCCTTCCTGAGTGTCTTTGAGGAGGTAAGGTAAGTAAGTTTTGAACTAGGGGAAAGGGGATATGAATGGAGGCCAAGGGATCCAGAGCAGGAAGAAAGGCCCTTGGGGTGTAGCCTTGTGGGGGCTGCTTGGGTGTGAGGTGAAGTTGTAGGCCGAAGGAGGAGAGAAATGCACGTGAAGGGTCTCCTGAAATACACCTGGCCCTGCAATTGTCACTGTTGGGTCGGCACCATGGCTGTTTCTGACCCTGGGTCAGACATGGATCGCTGTGATAAGAGTACTTTCATTTCATCCTATCATATTCTTATCATTAGAGAAGCAAAAAAATGAGCCCACAGAGATAGATCACTATGGAGAGAAGACAATCTAGATGTATTTATATTTTCCCTTTTGTTTTGAATGTTTTGCTTGATTTCCCTTCATTTGAAGTCGATTCTCCGATATCGCAGAGATAACATTTGCCTGATCTCAGCCAGAAAGCCATTACAGAAGCAGCACTCCTCAGGGCACTGCACATTTGCTATTAGGAGCAGGTTGTTTGCAGAGGGCAAAGCCCAGAGCAGCCCAAGGGCTGAGAAACGCAGAGCCCTCGGCTGGAAGGACGAGTGGAGAGAGCGCCCCCTTGTGGAACTCTGCTCATTGTCTAATCTGCCTGGCAACAGGCTGTCTTTTGCAGCTCTTTAAACCAATGGCTACTTTCTTTCCACGAACTTGTGTTTGACGGTAGAAGATGCTGAGTACAATTCCTGGCTCCTTTTAATATCCACCAAGAATTAATCATTTCACCTCAGTGTGCAATTCAAAAGACTGCACGATTTATTTTTTTACAGAGCCAGATTAACTGTGAATTGTCTCCCAAACTAGGGTGTTGGATAATTATTTTTATATTTTGGTGCAAAGCCTTATAAAATACGGTTTTGCAATTAGATTTTTTTTTAAAAAAACTACCTTTCCTCCCTGGGTAGGAATTAAGCAAAGCCACGCAGTTTGGGGCTATTTTTAGTCCCGATTAATTACTAGGCCAAGATAATTCCAAGTTCAGCTGCTTATTTGGAGGAGACACGACAGCTGGACTCTCAGGGCAGCCTCGGGTCAAAGACGACACTGTAACAAAATGGTGCCTTCCCCACCTCTGGGGAGAGTGCAGGGGTGGCACTTTCTGGGACACTGGTATCAGCTTTGCCAGCCTGGAGTTAGTGAGCAGAGGAGAAACTGCTGATTCAGGGGCCTGCAGACATGGCTGATCTCGCTGCAGCGAAAATAGGTCACTAATGACACATGGCAATAAGCCAAAAACAAAACAAAACAAAACTGAACTAAAGGCGGCCAGGAGCTCTGAATCGGCTGCCAGTGGCAAGCTCCATTCTACTAGAACTCCAGAAAGAAAGCAATCTGCTTGCATTTGTTTAGAACTATGACAGGGCTGCAGAACTCACATGCCCGGATGGTGATCTCTCCCCCTTGCCTTTATTTTCTTAAGCATTCAAGTTGTTTATTATTTCAGTCTATCCTGTGTCCATTCCCATGCACTAAAATCACTCTGGGTCTCCTGCTCTTTCTCTGAACAGCCAAGCTGATATGATTCTTGTTTTCCCCCAACCGGTAGAGAGCAGAATGAAGTCAAGGATGACATTTCCCTCTCTGATTCCTTATATGCTGATGCTGAAATGACTCTGGCCCGTCTAGTCCTTACCACACTGATCTCCATGAAACCGCCCGTCTCTGTGATTTTAGGGAGAAGTGTCTGGTATTGCCATTTTGTGATAAAATAGTATTTTACTTTGTTTTGGATAGCGTCACTCCTTATTGGTGTTTTCTGTTACTCTCAGTAGTTCCTTAAGAGAAAGCGAATTGGGGAGAGGCAGGCTGGGAACTGCTAGTGGGTCCTCCTTATAGGTCTGGTGGGATTCAGTGTAGAGCTTTGACCACAGGTCCTAACAGGCCCCAGATTGCTGGCTCCACCTCCTGAGTTTTGATTCGGTAGATCGGGAAGAGGGGCCCAAGACTGTGCCTTTCTAAACAGTTTGCTGGTGACCGCATTTCGAGAGGCAGGTCGACAATGGCCTCAGCACTGCACCCACGTAAGCAATTTCCATGTCCTAGAGCTTCTTCCACTAGACAGTCAGCCGTAAAAGGGGAGGGACCACATGTCTTCATCCTGGAACCTTCAGACTCCAGCATAGTGCCTGACACTGAGAAAGTGCTTGTTAAATGGTTGTTGAATTAATTAATTGATGATTGAATCCTATCAGCTGATCTTCTGAAAACAGAAGTGGGTTTTCTGAAGGCCTGGGATTATCTTAAATGGGGTGTTGGTTGCATTGGATGTAAATAATTAAATCACTGGAATTAATATTAAAAACACAATGGAGGAAGGAGAAATTAGGCAATGTACTCTTCCCAGGCCTGCCCAGGATGCATAAGAAGAGCTGGGTTTTAGGAAGAGGCTGGGCAGAGGAAAATGGGCCCATCACATTTGACAAAGTGTTTTACCCAGAATTTGTAGTCAGGGACAGAAACTTTCTATGAGTATTAAGCAGGTGACCTGGCAGCTCCCCTCTGGAGCTCCCCTCCTCCCATGCACTGAATCTCACAGGGCAGGGCAGGAAATGGTTCTTATATCAGAGAAGGGTTTTCAGTGTGGTTTGTGCATTAGTGACTATTACACATGCTGGGAACAAGTGTGTAACTCCTGGAGATTAGCCCCTGGGACTCCTCAAATCTGTGTGTTTGTTCATTTAGATGGGAACAAAGGGGGAAATGGAGTTTCAGTCTGCTTTGTCGGAGCCCATCCCCCATTCCCTCATTCTAGCTGCCCCAGATTTTCCTCTCTGCATATCCTACCTCACATTTTGTACTCTATCAGCACCATCATGCTGGGAGTTTTCTAGCACAGAAAACTCTGCTTCCACCTTCCAACCAGCCAAAGTCTGGATAACTTGAACTTATCATCTATGACTTCATTTAGCAGCCACTTAACAGGACATCTCTTTTGGTGTATCTCCTCTGTGTTCTCAGAACACCCTGTGAAGACCTCTATCACTCACTCACTTATTTATACAACGATCATCTATTGAGCTTCTGTTATGTGCTAGTCATTGAAGATACAAAGATGGATGTGACATGACGCTTGTCCTTAAGCAACTCATTGTCTAGTGAGGGGATATCGATACGTAAACAAGTAACTAAAAGACAAAGTGCAAAGTCTGTGTGGTATGGAAGCACATAGAAAGGACACCTAAGCCTGACTTGAAGTGTCAAGGAGGGTTTTCCAGATTAAGTGACATCCGAATCAAGATCTAAAGGGTTGAATAGAATTTATCCAGATAAAGGGATGGGAGAAGAGCATACCATGGAGAGGAAAAGCATTTGCAAAGGTCATTATCTGTTTATATGATTGGCTGTGGACCATAGATTTGGGAGGCTGAGACTATGTTCGTTTGTTTTTTTTGTTGTACATGGGCCTCTCACTGCTGTGGCCTCTCCCGTTGCGGAGCACAGGGTCCGTATGCACAGGCTCAGCGGCCATGGCTCACGGGCCCAGCCGCTCCACGGCACGTGGGATCTTTCTGGACCGGGGCACGAACCCTTGTCCCCTGCATCGGCAGGCGGACTCTCAACGACTGCGCCACCAGGGAAGCCCGTGAGACTATGTTTTATACATTAGTCTAGCCCCAACTCAAAGCACAGTACCTGGCACACAAGGAAAAGTTTATTGAAAGAAAGAATGAGTGAATAAATGATTTAACCACTGCTGAGATGGTTGGTGAGGGTCCTAATTAACCACAGAAAGTGACGGTTCCTAGAAAGTGAACTTTGCCAGCTCAGTGGCTCTCTATCCTAGGTCTTTAACTCTCCTTGCAGTGTGCTTATCAATGGGTTAGCAGACATTAAAATTGCATGGGCTCTATGTGCAGGTGTATTCACGTCCTGAGTACCGCTGTTGGTATGGTTACCATGTAGCAGCAAAATGCTCCAACCCAATGCTTTGAAAACAAATGTGCAGTTTGTGAAAAGAAGATGAACGCAAACAAGGTTAGAAATGACTGTGCACTTTAACACTGCTGGAAGTCTAGAGAGATAAAAATGTGCTTTCAGAGACAAGCCTCTTTAGTTTTTTATAATTGGGAAAACACAGATTTTTGTTGTTTTTGTTGTTGCTGTTGCCATTGTCAGTTAGCTCTCAAGGTGTGTCCTGCCGTGCATGGAACCATGGGGTATGTCCACAGGCCCACACACCTGCTCACAAGTTGTCAGTGAGCTCTGAGTTTCTGAATCACCTTGGGAAAACGGAAAACGATTAATTCAAAGCAAGAAGGTGATTTACATATTCTGAATGAATGATACTGATTGAAGTGCTAACACCTCAGAAATTTGCAGAGGAGTTCACGAGCCTCCCTGTGTTCTCAGAAGTCACTTTAGTGACAGGAGCCCTGCCTCAAAGAATGGGGGAGGCACAGGAGGCAAGAAGCAGTGGGTGGGAGAGTCTGAATGGCTTGGTTGGAGGGTCCTGTGCTGCTTCCTGCGCCATGACCTCGTGGGCTGACACCTGGATATAAATAAATGCCCAGTGAAGGCTCACGGTTAACCAGGCCTTGCGATGGTTCTGTCCAACCGTGGATGCACATTAGAACCATCTGCAGAGTATTGAAAACTACCAAGCCCAGGCCTTCATCCTAAGAGTTTCTGATTTACTTGGTGTGGGATAGGACTCAGGCGTCAGGGTTTTTTTTTTTCGGTACGCGGGCCTCTCACTGTTGTGGCCTCTCCCGTTGCGGAGCACAGGCTCCGGACGCGCAGGCCCAGCGGCCATGGCTCACGGGCCCAGCTGCTCCGCGGCATGTGGGATCTTCCCGGACCGGGGCACGAACCCGTGTCCCCTACGTCGGCAGGCGGACTCTCAACCACTGCGCCACCAGGGAAGCCCAGGTATCAGGGTTTTTAAAAAACATTCCCCAGGTGGTTCTGTTTGAAAGCAGGGTTGAGACTAATTGTTTGGAGATGAGGAGAGCCTGATGTTAGCTAGGGAGCTGCTCCTGGATTGCAAGTCATTCCCTGCCATCATCTCTCTCCAGGGATGAGGGAGAGAAAGCAAAGAGGGGTAATTAAGGGTTTAGTCTGATCCTTTTAAAACCCCAGGCTGGAGACGCTTTAGGAAACACAGGTTACATGCACTTGGGTTGGCATTATTACCCTTGGAATCAAAAGGAGAATATGGAAAATGAAGAGTTAGCTAAATATTTTTAAATGATGGGGCAATGGTTTCTGGCAAGATACTTCCAGGAGGTCTTGAAAGATGTTTGGCAAGAAACCCACTGATCAGATGAAAGGACCTGTGAAGTGAAATCTAATGGACATCGGAGATAAGTACTGCAGGGGGCTGGGGAGTGGAGCTAGATACTAGGAAACAAATGGCCGTATCATTTATCTGAAAAACAACAGAGACCTCTCAGTGACTCGGGAGAAAACAAGGGAAGAGTTCCAGGGATAATGCTCATAGGTACAGATGGTAACATAAGTTTTAAGATTTTAGTTTAGAGAACTGAACATAACCTTAAAATTTATTATTTTATCAGAATGGCCATCATCAAAAAATCTACAAACAATAAATGCTGGAGAGGGTGTGGAGAAAAAGGAACCCTCCTACACTGTTGGTGGGAATGTAAATTGGTGCAGCCACTATGGAGAACAGTAAGGAGGTTTCTTAAAAACTAAAAACAGAGCTACCATATGATCCAGCAATCCCACTCCTGGGCATATATCAGGAGAAAACCATAATTCAAAAAGATACATGCACTCCAAAGTTCATAGCAGCACTATTTACAATAGCCAGGACATGGAAGCAACCTAAATGTCCATCGACAGAGGAATGGATAAAGATGTGGTACATATGTACAATGGAATATTAGTCAGCCATAAAAAAGAATGAAATAATGCCATTTGCAGCAACATGGGTGGACCTACAGATTGTCATACTAAGTGAAGTAAGTCAGACAGAGAAAGAGAAATATCATATGATATCACTCATATGTGGAATCTAAAAAACGGGTGCAAATGAACTTACCTAAAAAACAGAAATAGAGTTACAGATGTAGAAAACAAACTTATGGTTACAAGGGGGTGGGGGGGAGGGATAAATTGGGAGGTTGGGATTGACATATATACACTACTATATATAAAATAGATAACAAATAAGGACCTACTGTATAGCACAGGGAACTCTACTCAATACTCTGTAATGGCCTATATGGGAAAAGCATCTAAAAAAGAGTGGATATATGTATAACTGATTCACTTTGCTGTATACACATGAAACTAACACAACATTGTAAATCAACTAACTATACTCTAATAAAAAATTTAAAAAATTATTATTTTAAGTATCACCCAAACTTGTAGGGTGGGACTCGTAAGTAGAACACTCCGCCAGAGTTTTGCCCTCTGGGGACAGACTTCCAGAAGGTGTAAAGCTTTCCGACATTCATATATTCCATCCAAAGCGTTATAAGGCTCTCAGAACCATACGCTATTAATACTCCTGGGGAAAATGTCGTGTAGAGAACATTCCAGTACCTATTTTAATAATACATCATCAAGTAGCTGTGGTGTATTATTAAAATTTGTGCCAACCTCAATGCCAAATTCAAATTCACTTAGAGAACACTCTGGTCTAGTCTAACTGGAGGTCCTGCGTTTCTTTCCTTGACCGTCACCTGTTCTGAATTCCTCTTTGGTCCCTCCAGCTATAGCAGTTACATTTACCAAGAGCTGAAGAGGTGAAAACCAACACTGGCTCCATCTTGGAAAGTTCCAAGCTCCCTGGTGTGACGGATACTGTATCTCTCTGGACCCTGGGAGTCTCCTATGACTCTGCCTCCCTCAAGAGAGGTGGCATCCTATCGGTGAAGCTGCAAGAGGGAACATCCTTCATGAAAATAGAGTCAACCAAAACAACCACCTGTCACTGCTGCTAGATCTTGCTTGGCATTGGTGGGCCCAGAGGTGACAGGGTTTTGCTGTTCACCCCGTACCTCATAGGCACACCTCCTAGAACTTGTATCTCACTAACTTAGAGCCAAAAGTTCTGACTTACAAACAAGACATTGGACCTCACGAAGTTCAAGCTTCTGCCAGCATAATTTAGCTACGTTCCTGGCATCTTCCTGATGCCACACAGCTCTGAGGCTCTCTGTATGGGAATGTGTTTAAAGGATTTACACCAGGTGTGATCAGCTGATACCAGTGCAGAATCCTGGCTGAAACAGGTCACTAAGGCCTTAACTGTCTGCTTACAGGCCTTCCCTTACCAGTCTTCAAAGGGTTCAAAAGGATGGAGAGCCCTGCCTTCTCTTGTCAAGGGGATGCCTCTTTTGACCTCTTTTTTTTTAGTTCTGGCCTGATATCTCTGGGTCTGGTCAGAGAAGGGGTTTTCCTTCTCTGGCATAGTTATCCTGAAATCACCTATAATTATCCACTAAGCCTACAGGACTTTGATTCTCTAAGATTTGTGGGAAATGGCCAATGAATGCCAGGAGAGATCAATTCAGGATCTGCCCTTACCCTGTTATGATGCTAAACATTGAGTGGAAACTGTACTTGAAAATGAACAAGGTCAATCCTGATTCTTCCAGGCAGCTCTGAACTTTGAAGATCAGAAATCATGTGCCTCTGAGGTCTTGTAAAGTACAATTTTATTACCCAAAGAAATCAGTGCCACCAGATATTTCATACCAGCCACCATCCTTTCCATCAACTACCAGATAGTGTCAGGAGCCTCTAAGAAGCCTTGTGACCATTTACCGAAAACAGAGTGAAGCTGTCTTCTCCTTTTGTCCTTGTGATACTATTGGCTCCTGAAAATCTGCACTGAAAACCGTTGTCTCTGGTCAGCAGTGTTAGGCGTTCCGAACGTAGATTTTGGGTTCGGGTTTCCTTTGGTGTCCGTTTAGAAAGCAAGAGTCCATCCAAATCTAAATTTTATCTGGGTGTTTATTCTTCACAATGCACATGTTATGAGGCCCAGAGATAGGAACTACCGTCTCTTAAACTGTTATTTGCAGAAAGTGTGATGCATGTAGACTTTCCCTAGGTGGTTGGGGGTTTTGCACCTCTATTCGAGACGGCTCTCAGCCCACGAACAGTGTACAGCACGCTCGTGAACGGCACGCACTAGGCTTCTGGCTAGGAATGTCCTCGTTAGCCTCATCTGCATCTGCTCAGGTACAAAACTGAAACTTTGCATCCTCTGAGAGACCTGTTTGAGATACTCTCAAGAGAGGAAATGAGACGAGCCGGTGCTTGAATAGTTTCTCTTTCTGTGTAGCTTTCTGCACATGGTGTATGCATGAGAAGAATAGCCATACGAACTGCCTAGATATGCTGCCTGCACGTCTGGACTTGTAGAGTAGGCACGCCGGGGCTGGCCCCACACATACAGCTACCTCTTGCAAACCTCCTGGGTTTGCTGCATTCTCTTCTCCAACTCCCCTGCCCGCTCCCACACGTAGGAGTGACTGGGAGGCTTCTGCACTGGGGCCACAGAATCCAAAAACCAGGGTGATGGCACAGGTGATGGCTCTCAAGTATTAAAGGCTCCTTAACTAGCACCACCTGGCTGCAAGTTTCTTCTCTCCTGACAGCTTCTCCTGCTGGGCCTTTCCAGATCCTAGGGGTGAGGGCTAGAGGTTTACTCTAGCAAGAGCCTGTTCCTGAAAGCCTGGAAACCATGCAAATCCTTGTCTGATTCATTGCTTCCCAACTTTTTCCAAGTGGCCTCTACTCCTGGAGTTCTAAAGAGGGGTTCCCCCCCTGCAAAAAAACAAAGAAACAAAAGCTTCCCTGGTGGCGCAGTGGTTGAGAGTCCGCCTGCCGATGCAGGGGACACGGGTTTGTGCCCCGGTCCGGGAAGATCCCACATGCCGCGGAGCAGCTGGGCCCGTGAGCCATGGCCGCTGGGCCTGCGCGTCCGGAGGCTGTGCTCCGCAACGGGAGAGGCCACAACAGTGAGAGGCCCGCGTACCGCAAAAAACAAAAACAAAAACAAAAACAAACAAACAAACAAAAATAAAGAGGGTCTCCCTTTCTCTTTACAGCAATAGAAAATAATGGGGTGGTCTTCTTTTTCTTTCTTTATGCACCCCACGCCCCAATGGTAGCAGCAAGATCTTTAAAACCTTGCTGGTACCATCAGCACAGCATGCTCCAAAGTGTGTAGGTCTGGTGTGGGGTGAATCCTCCTCTACTCCGGCCGTCACACCCTAGTCGGGCCTTACAGTTCCTGTTTGTTCTCATCCTTACTTTCCTGTTTTGTTTCACCAGTTGAAAGAAATAAGAGAGCTATCTCAGACATGTCAGCCAGAGCTCCTGCTGCAGCTGGCTCCTTAGAAATTACTTAAGGCCCTCTCTCTATATATATTTCCTTTTTTTTCTCTCTCTCTGCTATCTTTTTTCTATTGCTTTCTATAACAGTGTTCCCAGATTTCAAAAAAACTTCTCAGATTCAATTTATAAGCAGAGGTCATTCTTCTTCCCTCCATATCTGGTTAGAAATTTGACCTGCACAGTCTTGTGGCCACTGGAGCTCCCCAAGGCAGACTGCGGAGTCTTCCCCATTCTGCCCCTGACATGAGGCAGCGCTGCATAAGGCCGTAAGTGACCGCAAACTCCAGGTGCCCGAGACTTTCTACCTGCTTCCCCCACCTCCACATCTGGCCCCTGCCATTTTCCCTTCTTGCAACATCTCAGAGGTGTGTTCCAGCCTCCATCTATCTCCTGCCCCACCAGGTGCTGGCGCAGTGCTTCCTGGAATAGTTTCAGCTTACAGTAACAAGTAGCTTTAGGAAATGAATGGCCTGCCTCTCCATTTGGTGGTTCTAATGCATGAACTTAGTTTTCAAAAAATATTACATCCAGAAAAGTGGACATATACATATACAGCTTGATGGCTATTCCCATGTAACCAGCACCCAGATGAAAAAGATAATATTATCAGAAACCCAAAGCATGACTTACGTTCTTTGCTAATCATGCTAGACTTCCAGCAGCATGGATTAGTTTTACCTATTTATAATCTTATACAGATGGAAGCAGACACTGTATTCTCCTTCGTGTCTGACTTGTACTCAGCATTATGTTTGTATAATTCCTCCCTATCACTGCACGGGCTTGGAGATCATGCATTTCCTGTACTGTGTACTATTCTACCAGGTGAAAATGCCATATTTTCAAAACTCCATTTTACTATTTTGCTCCACTTTTTGCTCCAGAGTTTGGCCATTACAAACAGCACTGCTGTAACGGCAGTGCTACTGTTGTGGTACCTGACTCTTTGGTGGCCACACGTAGGCATTTCTGTTGGGTCTATGTAGGTGTCATGTGTCACGGGGTCTGCGTTTGCTACGTGCTGCCCAAAAGTTTTTCAAAGTGTACAAGAGTTACTTCCTCCCCATCTTCGCCCCACTCGGCATGTTCTGTATTTCCATTTTAACCATCCTGCTGGGTGTGTGCTGGTATCTCACTGTGGTCTTTTTTTTTTTTTTTCGCTACGCGGGCCTCTCACTGTTGTGGCCTCTCCCGTTGCGGAACACAGGCTCCAGATGCGCAGGCTCAGCGGCCATGGCTCACGGGCCCAGCCGCTCCGCGGCATGTGGGATCTTCCCGGACCGGGGCACGAACCCGTATCCCCTGCATCGGCAGGCGGACTCTCAACCACTGCGCCACCAGGGAAGCCCTCTCACTGTGGTTTTAACCTGCATTTCCTTTTGCCTGGCTCTGTGGCAGCCTCAGGTATGAAGTCAGGGTGTTGAATGAAAGAAATCACTGCAGACAGATGCCTGCTGGCTCTTTCAAGAGATGCAGCCTTTTCTCCTCACTTTAGAAATGACTTGTTTGCAGAGGCTAGCTTGAAATCCAGAGTCCTTCAGGCAGCTGCATTCTGAGGAATCATGCTGTTGTTAACAGGCTTAGACACATCCCACAGTCTCACACAAGTGATGCTGTCTGACTGCCACACTTATTTGTTCATTCATCTGCAAATAATTGTGGAGTCCTTAATACATGCCAGGCACTGTTCTAGGTGTTGAGAATATATCAGAGGACAAAACAGAATATAGACTTTAGAAAGTTCATAGTCTAGGGTGGGGAGATAGACAGTAAATAAAAAGTACGAGAGCTTGTCAGACAGTGGTTTGTGCTACGTAGAAAAATAAAGCAGGGACAGGGTAGGGAGAGCTGGCAGAGCTTTAAATAGAACAGTCAGGGATGGCCTCCCCGACAAGTTGACATTTGAGCCAAGGCCTGAAACTGACTTGGGAACAAGCCATGTGACCAAGGGGGGAAGAACATTCCAGGGGATCAGCATATGCAAATGGCCCGGGGGGAAGCATGTTTGAGGAACAGCGAAGAGGCTATTGGGAACAGGGTGAACAAGAGGTAAGGGGTGCAGAGAAGGAGAAGGTTGTGTTGGGCCTTACAGGTCATCTGAGGACTCCAACTTTCCCTCAGCTCTGAGCAGCTCAAAGCTGCTCTGCTCCCACGTCTCTGAAGCCTCTCAGTGGCACATCCTCCTCTGAAGCGTGACCACCTGGCTCTCCTCCCACAGCCTGGGATGGGTCAGGTTAGGATCCCTCCCCCCTCACATCTTCTAGAGGTCATCTGGTGGACGCAACAGCAAGGACAGCAACCAGATGGAGTTTGAGGATGTTAATTTTTCTGTGATACAGTGAACAACAGTAGGGTTCAAATATTCCTGAGGGAATCGGCAGGCTATAGCCACAACTAGGCCTCAGCAGTGTGTGGGTACCAACAGGCACAGTAAGAGTTAAGATGGAAAGTCTATATATGGTATCTATATTTCCTGCCTGCCTCATAGAAAACCAAACCCCACTTTCGAGTCCCTCACCTCAACCAAGTGTTTCCTGGGGCAGCTCTAAGAGGGGATCCAACATGTGCTCTTTATTCAGGCTAACAGAGCTGTGACTTTTCTGGAAAAGAATAAGGAAGAAGGGGTCTTGGTATCAGAGTAGACTGAGCAGAAGAGAAAAAAATCTAAGAAAAGAAAGTAATAGTGTATGGTAAGGGGAGCATTAATTAACAAATGGTGTTGACCAAACCTGGCTAACCAATGGGGAAGAAGTAGACTCTTTGCTCTATAATTCATACCAAAATTAATTTCTGTAAAAATTCTTAGAGGAAGATGAGTGACTTTTTTTTTTTTAACAACTAGATATGGGGAAAGACTTTTCATCCAAAAAGTAACCCATTAGCATCATCATGTGAGATTCTGTGTCAAACACAATTCTAGTGCTTTATTTATGTTAAGTAATTTAATCCTCATAACAATTATATATGTATTTACTATTTATTCTTCCCTTTTTTTTTTTTTTTTTTTTTGCGGTACTCGGGCCTCTCACTGTTGTGGCCTCTCCGGCTGCGGAGCACAGGCTCCGGACGCGCAGGCTCAGCGGCCACGGCCCACGGGCCCAGCCGCTCCGCGGCATGTGGGATCTTCCCGGACCGGGGCACGAACCCGTGTCCCCTGCATCGGCAGGCGGACTCTCAACCACTGCGCCACCAGGGAAGCCCTATTCTTCCCATTTTATAGATGATAACATTGAGGCACAGATAGGTTAAGTAACTGCCAGAATTCAAACCAAACAAGTATGATTTCAGGGTTAGTACTTCTAAATGACTAAACTTCAAAGGAAAATACTGAGAGATTTGGATACATGACTAAAAGCTAAATAGAAAAAAAATCATATAGAATAAAAGACAAATGATAATGGGGAAAAATCATGCCACATGTGTAACAGATAAAGTTTTACTGTCCTTTACAGAACAATTTCTCAAATGTTCTTGCCCAGAACACCAGTGTCCTGAACGATGCTAATGGGGGTTCTGTAAAAAAAGAATTAAAAAAAAATAAAAGTTTTGATGGTCAGTTAAGTTTAAGAAATGCTGTGTTAAATCTGACCATAGAAGTCTTTTTCCTCCTCTCAGCATACCTAATAATATCTCAAAGGGCAATAAAATTTCCTGAAATAAAGTCTAGAAAATGTTATCTTTGTATGTAATGAGTTCCTACAAGTCAGGAGGGAAAATATGACTATCGCAATAGAAAAATGGGCACAAGAGAGAACAATTAAAAATATGTAGTTATTAGTGTATTAAAATATATTCAACCTTGTTAATCATCAAAGGAAAATAAAACAATATAGAGGCACCAATTATTATCTCTCAAATGGGCAAAATTTTTTTAAAAAGTCTTATACTCAGTATTTATGAGAGCATGAGGAAAGAATGCACTCTTATAAACTCACTGAGGTTGGGAATGAGTACAAGTTTTCTGGGGCAAGGAGGAATTTGGTAATATGTATCAAAGGCCTTGAAAAAAATGTATATGATGATCTAGTAGTTTACTCACAGAACTTATCATAAAGAAATAGCTAGACGAGTGGGCAAGGTCCTATGTACAGGGAGCTCATTGCAGCACTGTTTATATTAGCAAAAATGTCTGTTAATATAAGTTAAAGCACATTTATGCACTGCAGTACTATGCACCTCTTAAAAACAGTGACATTGATCTGTTTTATTCCCATGGAACAGTATCGAAAATATATGGAGAAAAAAAATGAGATTACTTTTGTAAAAAAGCAAACAAAAGAAAATAAAAAAGACTAAAGTCATAGATACTACAAAATTAATGGTGGTTAGTTTTCTCCAGTGGTGAGATTTGGGGTGATTTTTTTTTACTTTTCTAAGCTTTTTGAATCCCTTTCTGTGTTGTCTAATTTTTTTTACATTGGTTACTTGTTACTTTGAATGTAAAAATAGCTATTACCATTTTGAAACATGAAATGTTTATTACCCTGAAATAGCGAGTCACAGATTAGAAAAATAAGACGATTTCATTCTTCAAGAAATACTAAGTTCTTTCTTATGCTAGTGAACTCAGCCTCAGTCTCGTAAGCTAAAGTCAAAGTGGGGGTGAGGAGAATTCATGAGAAAGAAGAAAAAACAGCTTAAAAAATCTGGAGTCTGCGGAAATAATAGGTCTTTATAAAAGGGATATAGAGAAAAGAGAATTAATCTTCACTTGGTTTAATTGCTGCACTGAATCACTGGGTTGTCAGAGGAAACTCCCGGACAGCTAGTGGTGTTCTTGTATCAGGCAGAGAACAAGTGGCTGTCGAAGAGGCTTTGCAAATGGACCTGCAGAGCCACCCGCCAGCAATTTCTGAAGGGAATTTCAGCTCCTTGTTCCTGAATTTGTGGAACAGAATCTGGGCCAACTCCTTCCCTTTTCTGACTAACCCAAAATGAACTCCTTATGTGAAATCTGGACCAGTTCCAACACACCCAGTGCTCAAGGTTGTCAGCCAGCTGTTGGCAGCTCACACTGACTAGTTTTATTTTCTCTTAAATGGTACAGAAATATGTTGCTTTACATATACAGGAAAAAAATGGATTGAGGGACCTAATTTGCAAATAGCCCAATCCTCCTAAAATTAGCCTTGAGACCCAGTCAGTTTATTTGCCCTTCATTCTGTGGCACTAAACTGTGTTGAGATGGGGAGGTGTCACATGGAGAACGGTCCATTTTATTTATGATCTGTAAAGGGAGTTCCCTAGCAAATTCCTCTACAAAGGATGGGACGTGAATATTAATAAAGAACCTGTCTCCCTTGCTATTCTCCTCCCATTGGCAAAGCTCTCCAAAAGCTTACTGCCCCTCCGGGTTCCTGAATGGGGTGATTGGGGAGGGGTGACAGGGCCAGACTGCTGTGGGGGACAAGTGGCAGGACCTCCATGCCCTGAAAGGGACGTTAAGACCCAGGGCTGCTAGTCTTTGAAAGAACAATTTTTGATTCTTATGCTTTCATTTGAGTGACGAAGGGAGACCCTCCCCTGTACAAATATGGATTAAATTAGCACATTAGCCAACTTAGGGCCTGGGTCTTAAACAATCCAGGTAGGTCAGATTTTATTTTACTCAGCAGGGGAGCTTTCAAATTCCAATTGAAAATGTATTTTCCTATGTTTATTTAAAATCAAATCTATCATTAAAACTAGGTATATTTTTGGAAATAGAAGATTTGATAGGACTCTATCATCCAGTCCTGTTAAGAAGTGGTGTGACTAGAGTCCGTTTCTTCATTCATAATATAACACCTACTCTGTTAGGTAGTTGTAAAGATGAAATGAAAATGTTTTGGAAGTACACAGCACTGGCCTGGCACAGACTAGTTAATGGAGGCCAGCCATAAACACCACAAGCAAAGCATCCCCACAGAATCCTTAGGCATTTAGAAAAGCTGGCATCAGGAATTTAAAAAAATTGCTTCAAAATATCCTGTCCTTCTAGGAACACTTGTACGCTGTTGGTAGAAAAGTAAATTGGTGCAATCACTGCGGAAAACAGTATGGAGGTTCCTCAAAAAACTGAAAATAGAGCTACCATATGATCCTGCAGTCCATCAGCAGATGAATGGATAAAGATGCCGTATATATATATATTCTGTCATTTGCAGCGACATGGATGGACCTGCAGGGTCCATCTTATGCTTAGTGAAATAAGTCAGACAGACAAAGACAAATATATGATATCATTATATGTGGAATCTAAAAAATAATACAAATGAGTGTATATACAAACTAGAAACAGACTCACAGATATAGAAAACAAACTAGTGGTTACCAAAAGGGGAGAGGGATAGGGGAGGGGCAAAATAGCAGTATGGGATTAAGAACTACAAACTACTATGTATAAAATAGATAAGCAACAAGGATATATTATAGAGTACAGGGAACTATAGCCATTGCCTTGTAATAACTTTTAATGGAATATAACCTGTAAAATACTGAATCCCTATGCTGTACTCCTGAAACTAATATAATATTGTAAATCAACTATACTTAAATTAAAAAAAATACCCTGTCCTTCTAGAAACGCCACTGCTTACTGTGTTATAGGGTAAATTCCCCCACTCCCAGCCCCAGCTCCACTCCCATACTACGGCTGGGTCTTTCCCCTCACTACCACCACTGTTTGAGGGTCAAGGAGTCCACTTTTCTAGGTGTTGGAACATTGACAAAGGGACGTCCACGTGGGCAAATCGATGGGCTCAGCAATTTCTCGGGTCACGGGAGGGTCGTCTGGGATGACGTGTGGGAACGTGACACGGGAGGCGCTTGCCCAGCCGTGGAGAGAAAAACAAGTGAGAGGAACAGGACGTGTGCTGTTGATAGGAGCCAGCCAGGCCACCACCAGGCCTCCTGGTACTGGCCACCTGCACATCTTCATTTTAGCATTAACTCTCTGATCTGCCTTGAGTGGAAAGAAAAATTCTGAAAAATAACCTTTCCTATCTCTCAGCTTTCCAGTCATAACAACTCCTAATTCTTCTGCAGGCAAAGTAGACACTTCTGCCCACTAGGGGAAAGGTCAGGAAGGGCCGGAAGGAAAGAAAAACACAATGATTAATATTTCAATATCTTATCTTCCAGCCTTGCAATGACAGCCTTTTCTCACTTCTGTGGAGTTGTTGGAAGTGCAAGGAACATAGAGATAATCGGGGTGGGGGGTGCCTCCCTGGGAATTTCTCTGGATGGAGGATATTAAATTAGGAAGCCCAAGGGTTCCTGCCAGGCTCTGGGGGTGGGTATGAGGTGGGGTGGTCACTACAGCACCCTTGCTTCCCCCATGTGTTCAGTGTCCCCAGAACAATTTCCTGCTCCACACTTTTGCCTCCTATCTCCTCCCTGAACCCCCCACCCCACCCCAAGTCCTGGAAGAATCAGAAAATCACAATGGCTGACAAGGAGCTGATATAAGAAAGAACAAGTTAGCTGACTCGACAGCAACCTCCTTCTAGAAGCAGAGTGAGCATACTGAGCTGTGGTGAAGACCTGCTATACTTTAAGACTGGGCCCACCTCCAGTTTCTGTCTCTGATTCACAGATTAAAGTGGAATGCTCCAGGAAGCCTTGATCTGGGAGGAATCCTTCTCTTGGGTCTACAAGTTCTCTTTATGCAGCAGGAAAGTCCCACCCGTTGACCATTTGTGAGCAGCCTCTGACCACTCCACTAACTGTCAGACCTAAATTAAGGGCAGGAATAGCCTCCCCAGAGGAAAAGACCCCTGATTACACTGTGGTTTTCACACTGTGACGAGAGTCACACAAGAGTCACAGGCTTATGGGGCTTCCCTGGTGGCGCAGTGGTTGAGAGTCCGCCTGCCAATGCAGGGGGCACGGGTTCGTGCCCTGGTCCGGGAAGATCCCACATGCCGCTGAGCGGCTGGGCCCATGAGCCATGGCCACTGATCCTGCGTGTCCAGAGCCTGTGCTCTGCAACGGGAGAGGCCACAGCAGTGAGGGGCCCGCGTACCGCAAAAAAAAAAAAAACCAACACACAAAACAAACAAACAAAAAAGAGTCACAGGCTTACTGACAAAGTGTACATAGGGAATATTACTCAGCCAAAAAAAGAAACGAGATTGAGTTATTTGTAGTGAGGTGGATGGATCTAGAGTCTGTCATAGATCTAGAGTCTTCATCTAGAGTGAAGTAAGTCAGAAAGAGAAAAACAAATACTGTATGCTAACGCATATATATGGAATCTAAAAAAAAAAAAAAGGTTATGAAGAACCTAGGGGCAGGACAGGAATAAAGACGCAGATGTAGAGAATGGACTTGAGGACACAGGGAGGGGGAAGGGTAGGCTGGGACGAAGTGCGAGAGTGGCAATGGACACATATACACTACCAAATGTGAAATAGATAGCTAGTGGGAAGCAGCCGCATAGCACAGGGAGATCAGCTCCATGCTTTGTGACCACCTAGAGGGGTGGGATAGGGAGGGTGGGAGGGAGATGCAAGGGGGAGGAGATATGGGGATATATGTATATGTATAGTTGATTCACTTTGTTATAAAGCAGAAACTAGCATACCATTGTAAAGCAGTTATACTCCAATAAAGATGTTAAAACAAATAAAATGAAATGTATGTAGGGATTTGGGTTTTCTATTTTTAATAAATAATATTACTATACAAGGAATTTTGGAGCATAATTTCCCTAAGCAAGTCCCTTAACCTCTTTATGCCTCAGTTTCCTCATCTAAGAAATAGCAGAGTTGTATAATTTTTTATATCCATTCCGGCATTAACACTAATTCTTTTTAGAAATATTCAAGAGTAGTTAAAAACCCTTATGTTGGGTTTACAGATAAAATGTTTCCATTAAAAAAATTAAGAAGCTCCAGCTGACAAAGTTTCAGCTAAGAGCATTTATTTCTTGTTTTCCAGGTAATCGTGAGTGTACTCTGTTAAAAGTTAGACCTACTTGAATATCTTTTTGAATGCCTGGTCGCGTTGACATTTCTATATGAGTGAATTTGAGAAAGTTTAATTCCTAAGATGCTGTCATTGGGATGAAATACTAAGTGAGACTTGAAGGTTGGACCCTAGTAAGGATGACAGGAGTGAACGTGAGATAAGGACTCTTCATTACTCAGGGACAGTAGGAGGCCCTGAAAGGGAACACTGGGGCAGGAATAAAACACACAAGATTTATGACAACTTTTGAGTAACCAAGACCTTCCAAACCATGGGGAATGAGCGAGCCCCACCCACGACGGCAGCCTCCTATTCATTTCCCGACCACTCCTTCAGGGTTATTTCTGAAGACAGGCAATCCCTTTGGTTGGAGTAGGAATGGGAGGGAGTGGGGGAAGGATGCTTTGGTGTCTTTGAAGTGAATACTTGAAAAGTTCCTGAAAGGGAGGTCATTAAATAATATTTTGCCTGGCTTGTTCTTCTTATTCAGCCAAATTACCAAGAGAATCTACTACCCGGTTTCTTCAAGTCACTTGGAGTGAAAGGACAGATCAGAGATACCAGAGAGCTCAGTTTGCAGAGGCTTATTGGCCCTCTCTGTCTGTGGTACACCAGTGAGTCTTGGGTGGGCTTGATCTGAATGTACCAGTCAGAGGGCAGCCTGTATGTAGTGACTCACAGGCATCGCAAGCTGAGACATCAGTGGACCTTGGAAGCAGAGACATCTATGCTCGTAGGTCTGGTGGTGGTGAGGGGGCCCGATTGTTCCAGTTAATATCTCTGAGGTTTTTGGATGCCAGGGAGTCTGCAGCTGGTTTCCTTCTGTCTTCATCTGCATACAAACATTTCTTTCCTTATCCTGGGCTACCCTACAGAAGGATGGGGGCTGATGCCCATTCTTACCTTGGGCTCACTTTCATTTCAGACACAAAAAAAGAAGTATTATATTCCATCCTGGAGTTTACCTTGTAATTTAGCTTCATTGCAAAACTCCACTTATGCTTTCTGCAAGCTGGTCTTTGGCCTTTTGCTCTAATGCACCTGTAGGACTCCATATCACCTTCATGAAATATTTTCCTGTCTTTATTGCTGAATCTAGGACTTGTCCCACTCTCTGGCTTTGATGGTTTTTCTACTAATATTTGTTGAAATTAAAAGAAAATCAAGGGCTTCCCTATTGGCGCAGTGGTTGGGAGTCCGCCTGCCGATGCAGGGGACACGGGTTCGTGCCCCAGTCTGGGAGGATCCCACATGCCGCGGAGCGGCTGGGCCCGTGAGCCATGGCCGCTGAGCCTGCGCGTCCGGAGCCTGTGCTCCGCAACGGGAGAGGCCACGACAGTGAGAGGCCCGCGTACCGCAAAAAAAAAAAAAAAAAAAAAAAAGAAAATCAAGTCTTCTGGAAATTCAAAACCGTATCATGGCAATTCTTTTAAAGCTCTTGATGGGAGTAACTGGTAGGATATTGAAGACATTCCAATCATCATGATTGTCATCAAAAACATAGACGCCTCTAGATTGTCCAATGTGAATTGTATTTTGCCTGCAAGGAGCTTATAATCTAGCATATAACTAAGATAAATAAATCAAGAAATTAGTTCCAAACAATCAGAGGGAGTAAATGCTCTCACTGAGGCCATGTGTATAGGAATAACGGAATGGGATTCTATCTCAACACACAGTCCATTCATGTGAATGTCAACTGAAAAGTTTCTTAGACTAAGATTACTAAATGGAAGCAGTGAAAATTTAGTTCCCGAAAAAGAAAAATAATGCTTATTACCAATTCAGAGAAATGGCATAGCCTTCTCTAATTAAAATGGAAGTTTCAGGGTATAGATTCTGGACTACTAGTCGTGTCTCTTGTGGATCCCATTCTTCCCTCAAAGTCAGATTGAGGCCCATTAAAACCAGATTACAATGAGCTGGTGTTTTTATTTTACTCCCTCACATAGGAAGCATGCCTCGAAGCAGGCGTCTGCATCGTTTGGGGCAAGTTATCCCTCCTATGAGAGGGGAAGAGCTACAGAAACCCACCTCTCGGTTTATCTGGTGAGCATTATACATTTGTTTATGTTTGACTTGCGTAAGATGTGTGATTGAAGCACAACTAAGCACACTGTAAGTGAATTTAAATAGACCCATTGTTAGAACAGGATTTTCTCGGATCAAATTTATGTTTGCTGCCTGCTGGAGGCTGGAATTATTGCCCAGCTCTAAGGGTCACACACAAGCTTTCCTCCCAGGGCTTCTGTTCACGTTAACAAACTGCATACAGTTTTGCATTTCTCCCCCTCCTGCAGACTTTTCATCACTTGGCATATGGAAACCATGTGGAAAAAAAACTACCTCACAGGCCAAAAAAGCGTAGTAAAGGTTTTTTAAAAAAAAAAAAATCAGGAAGGAGAGGTGAAATTCCTGCATCTAAGTGCCAGGAGTGAATAAAAGTCAGAGTGTCTTTTATTTTATTCTATGCAGTCACCCTGCATAAAAGTCAGAGTGAATTTTCTGAGGTCTATTTATAGTGATTTAATCCAATCATAGGAATTCAAGACTGTGTACTTGTCACAAGTGGCTGAAAAATGAAAGAAAAGCAAATATTATTTTTCCCACATGGAAGACTGGAAGGTAAATCTATTTAATGTAAGAAACATACCTTCTTCTTCCCCTGAATCAGATTAGTCACCCATCTCTCTCTTCCTTTCTGACAGTCAGGTTTATCAATCTAAATTTAAATTTTATCTCTCTGATATCTGCCAAATGGCTAGAGAAATATTAATTGTACTCTTAATTTTTACTTGATAATCTATTTTGTGTTCATGAATTTCCATGATTTTTTTTTTCCTGGTGGCAGTGATGAGACCATCTGATGGTCATTTTTTTTTTTTTTGGCTGTGTTGAGTCTTCGTTGCTGTGCTCGGGCTTTTCTCTAGCTGCAGCCAGCGGGGGGTACTCTTGGTTGCGGTGCATGGGCTTCTCATTGCGGTGGCTTCTCTTGTTGCTGGGGTTCAGTACTTGTGGCTCACAGGCTCGAGAGCACAGGCTTCAGTAGTTGTGGCTCGCGGGCTCTAGAGCACAGGCTCAGTAGTTGTGGCGCACGGGCTTAGTTGCTCCGTGGCATGTGGAATCTTCCCGGACCAGGGCTCGAATCCGTGTCCCCTGTTTTGGCAGGAGGATTCTTAAGCACTGCGCCACCAGGGAAGTCCCGGTTGAGCCATTTTTTTATAAGTATAATAGGACATCCAGAAAGAGTCTAATGGAGTGTACACAAGTAGCCAGACCTCTACAAAGGGACAGGTAAACGCCACAAAACTTTTATTTTCACGTCTCCCTCTTCAAGCTAACAAGCTGCGTCTGCTCTCTTCCTGCCGTGAGGAAGGGCTTCTGGCCCCTCTCGACTTCCTGTGTACATGGGCCATGTGGGGTTGGCACCTGAGACCAAACGGAAGCACAGCAGATAGAAAGGAAGCACAGTATTGGTACAAGGGGAGGTATTTCCATCACCTGTCAAATCCCTCTTCTGTCTCCTCTTTGCCTCCTTGCACTCGTGGGTGCCCTAATGGGGACTGAAGCTGCTATCTGGTATCTGCCCAAAGGGAGGCAAGAGTCAAAAAAGGACTTGAAGTCTGAAAGGGAATTTCTCTGCAGAGGTAGCAGCAATGAGGAAGAAGGAAGTTTCTGAAATGGGTCAGTTTCTTACGACTTTTCTTGACAGTTTGCCTAGAAGGTCATCTTTCCTGCCCCGCATCATGGGGTAGTTCCTCGTGGGAAGCAGAAGTGAACAATGGACGCAGAGAGATACTAATGATCGATATGGCTGGGGCTATTGGAGCCTGGGGCCAATGCTTCAGAGTCTGTGAGGGCATTGATTTGGCAGTTGAGGCAAGTTCGAGATCTTACCAGGACCCGAAGACCTTACAGGGGCAGATGCCAAAGAAAGATTGCTACCTTGAGAAACGGACGCAAAGAGGAGCACAGTGAAGGGCACAGATGAGCACAGTTAGGGATACAGTCCCTTACTGGGTTAGGGTTGCACAGGATATATTGAGCCAAGTGAACCTAAAGGAAGGCTACCAAGCACCAAATGTGTGAAATTAAAATCAAAGAAAGTTATTGATTTTCCTAACTAGCCAGAGATGTTTCTCCAACCTAGCTGTATAATTCAGGCAGGATTATGCAGATACAAAAACTCAGACAGAGAGGGGAAATTATAGCAGCAACAGCACGCAAACCAGGTAGGACAGAAACTCAAACTAATGCAGGGTTAGTGTGAGAAAAATCCTATTGGCACTATGTTTCTGGAGGCTGTGTGTGTCCCAAGGAGCAGCTGCAACCCAAAGACCAACCATACTGCAGATGCTATCGATCCTTAGGTGACAGTAACTCTGCTGTTCTATGTGTGTGATTGTTTTGTGTGAGTCTATCGAACACGACTGTGGCATATATATTATCGGTCTCACTGTTTCCACTTTCAGAGCCCTCTGTGAGCAAGCTTGCAAATGGTCTCAGAGCAATTCTCCCCACAGCGCTCAGTGATCAGAGCTGGCGTGGGAGGTGGGATCTCTCTGCAGTCTCTGCAGTGTTTCTGGTCTCAATGTGTTTGTTTGCAGAGTGACCAATAAGAAATCTCTATTCAGGGTTGTTAAAACAGAAACTCCCTGAACTGCGTGTCAGGTCTCTAGGCTCCTGGACAAGGCTTGGCAGTACCCCTAGATAAAGTTACAGCTGATGACCAATTGACCAGCAAGTTTTGTTCCTGCGTTGCCATGTTACCCGGGCTTACAAAAATGGCAGCCAAATAGGACCATTGTGGCAAGAGTGAGTGACATCACCTTTTAGTGTGTGTCTGTGTGTGTGTGTGAGAGAGTGACTCTGAGTGTAGGGGATGGAGGAGACACACAGAGATTTTTTTCAGTCCATTGCACCCCTAATTCCTGCTCTCTTCATTTTCTACTCTTTCTCCTCAAAACTAGCTCCTTTTTTCTTTGGAGGATATAATTGAATCGAGTGCCAGCCCAGCCGTGGCTGACTCTGGTTCCAGGACCCACGAGCTTCGTTTGGGTCCTCAGTGGTAACAGACGTGTACGTGAGTTCTTTCATCTAAGAATTTGGGTAGTTGGGAAACTTCTGTCTCAAGTTATTGCTGTGAGACGAGTGACAAGAGAAGATACCATCACAAAAGCTTGTGTTTGCAAACGTGCAACGATGGCTGTATTCTACAGGGTCTTAAAAAAAATTTTTTTTTAACATAATGGAAGGCTACTCCCCTCTATCTTGCCCACTTCTTTCTGATTTTTCTCTCTCTCTCTTTTTTTTTTCTCTTAACAGACTATAATATGGCTCTGAAAGCTATCTTATTTCTTGAAAGGCTTTAGGGTATTTTTTTCTTTATTAAATTTAAAAGTTGAAAGTCACGGCTTAATATATATGCGTTTTTCCATTCTCCTGTGAGTCAATAAAGACACCAACCTCTGCTAACTTGATAGAAAATTTTCCAAACTGTGTACTAGGAAGGTTGATGAGTTGACTTGGTTTGCTTTGTTTTCAGTTTCCTGGTGCCTTCGTCTTTTCAGTCTAGGAAATTGAAATACTAATTCTCATCTAAATTCAAGCAAAGTGTTCAAAGTGCAGTCCATGAATTATTTATTTTCATGCCCCAGACTTCATTCTTATTAGCCATACCCCTGCACACTCACGACAATAAATGAGGTAGGGATTCAATTTCTGAGCAAGAAAGAACACTTTGGCAAGTTAGAGAAGGAAGGAGTATTGCATCTGCACAGATGTCTGCTGGGTTAATGCAGTAGCCATAACTACCATTTAAAAAGTGTCTGCTATGTGTCAGGCATCATGCTCAGTGTAAGAGGGTGTATTTTAAATTCTTGCAAAAGCTTCCTAAGAATAGATATCATTTCCCTAATTTTATAGGTATGAAAATGAAGGCTCTGAGAAGTTCATTAACCTGCTAAAGTTCACACAGCTAGAAAATGGCTAAGAAGGATGTTCCCAGAATCCCCTTATATCTGTGCAAATTTGATTATTGATCAATGAATCTTATTAATGACGGTTACCTTTTTTTCCAGTTTACAAAGCACTATGACATACATCGTTTCCTCTCATCAAGCCTCAACAATTCTGTGAGTAGGTCACTGTAGTCCCAATCCACAGATGAAGAAAGTAAGGCCCAAATGAGTGAAACTATGAAAGCAAGTTAATCCTAGGGACATTGCAAATGCACTCTAGCTAAAGACCAACCTTCTAGCTCAGAAGGGACAGCTAACTGAGCAGGCCCCTCTTCAGAGAATTCTGACTTACCAGATATGAACAAAATCAAAATAAGCTTCATAATCCTCTCAACCGGCAGGCCCAGTGAGAAGGAAGGAGAGGATCTCAGGCCAGAGGAGAGCAAGGATTACTGTTTTTACCAACCTGGGGCAGTGCTCACCGAAGGCTTGTATGTGTGTGTGTGTGTGTGTGTGTGTGTGTGTGTGTGTGTGTGTTTGTGTGTGTGTACGCACATGTGTGCACACAGAGGTTATTCTGGGAGCCTGAGGAGTTTGAGGTCTTCCTTATCCCATCAGGAGCAGGAAAGGCAATTTCACCCGTGGGTTACAGCCAAGACCAGAGGGTGCGTCTTGCTTTCTCAGACTCTGCTGGAGAGAGGCCCAAAATCCTTTTACAGGACCTGCTTGGACCTTGCCAAGAACTGCCAGGCACTTAAGATACAGCCTTTACTTACACACATTACCCACCAAACCCTTCCAATTGTATCCCCCAAAGCCTTCACACTCGCTCCATTTAAACATGGCACTGTGCCTACCTTCAAACTCTGCATTGTGGCAAAAATTGAAGCCACATTTCAGGACCTGCAGGCTACAGCTACCTTAGAGAACTGCCTGGTGGCCAAAGGGAGAAATATTTACTATAAAGTGGCTTTACCAGTGAGGTTTTGCCTGGGGACCATCATCAATAAACTGGAAGAAGAGGCCACATCTGAACTAGCCCACGGCACAAGTGCCCACTGTACTTTTCCTTTTGGGTATTACTAATTCTCAGCAATCTCTTAATATCTCTGAGCCATATTTGTTTCTCTCCATAATGTCACAAGAACTCACTGACATAACAGAAAATCCCCACAAATCTATGTGTATGTCAAGGGGCAAAAAGGGACAAGGTAAGGTTGTTTTGGAGCCGTGCTAAAATGAAATAATTATCTAAGTTTAGTATTTCTTTCCCAGCATCTGTCCCTTCCCTCTTGTACTATTCTTTTGTTAAAGGAATTGGCAGTGATTCTTGGAGCTAGAGGTATTGCCTGTGCTGCCTCTTAGAATCATTTTTCCACTTGACACCACCTGGGGTTAGAAGGAGGAATGAGCTGGGGTGTGTCTGAGTGTTATTGTTAGTACAGTCTGTGTCAGCATGGGCTGCAAGTCAGCATGATTGTCACATGTCACCGAGCCTCATGGGGCCACCGCTGGGAGAATAGCCCTAATCCAGTTACACAGAGAAAGCTGGAACCTTCGGGGAGCTGAGTGCCTCTTCTTTCTCGTGTTGCTATAACTGGAACTGGGCATTTACACCCCAAGCCAGCCTTTACCTAATACACTCAAGTTTAATAAAGAAGAAGAATGGCACCCTTGAAGGATTAACATCGGTGAACAGTTGGAAACTTGTTAAAAGATGTTTTTTCCCTTAACACTTGTTAGAGTTTAGGAAAACCTAGAAATGAAATTCCTAAAAAAAGCCAGTTTCTCTCCATATTTCTAAATCATTTTCATATCTTTAAAAAACTATGTGTGTAATCTTCAGCGGAGGAAGGAGAATATATATGCCATTGCTGACTTCCTATTTCCAAAGATAGTATTCTAACATCTGTAAATCAAACTCACTACTTTGATATTATGTAAAGACAGAGTTTTGAAATAATACAATTCTGAGCCCCTCTGCAGCCCCCTTTTCTCATCCATTTTCATCTTTCCTAAAGATGAAACCCTGAACAAGGACTTAAACAATTCAACATTTTTTTTTTCCGGAAGCTGGATTAAAGTTTACCTTTGCCCTTTCTGTATGTAGTAAGTAGAATTTGCTAACAAAGGGAGAGTATAAACTCATCTTCAGGATGATTGCAACATTTACTTAAGAAAGGCCTTTCATTACATTTTAAACTATTTTCAACATTTGTTGGAAGGCAAACAATTAGTGAACAAATTACAAAGCATTAGTTCAGACGTGACAGATGATTTTTTAGGGCTTCCTTGAAAGTACCAAAACTTCTTTTAAAATTCTATACTTTCTCACTGATTCACACTGGGTTTCCTTCCATTTATTTCAAATGGGCTGGATTTTACTGAACATTGAAAATGGGACACTCCTGGGAGGAGAATTCTCAATTAGGGTACCGCCTAGGCTAACTATGTGGGTTAGCCACATGGCAGAGCAGAGGCCAGTCTTGCATTCATGTTCTCATTCATTTAGTCCATAAATTTGTTTAGCACCTCAGGCACTGTGTTACATGCTAAAGATAATAGGAAATAAAATATACACGTTGCCTGGGCTTAGCCTCACAGAATTTATAGTCAAATGGGAAATACAGAAGTTAACATCCAATAAGTGCTTTGGACTGAATTGTGTTCCCTGCAAATTTCGTACGTTGAAGCCCTAACCCCCAATGTGACTGTATTTGAGATAAGGCCTTTAAGGAGGTACTTAAAGTTAAATGAGATGATAAGGTTAGGCCCTAACCAACCAGGACTGTTGTTTTTATAAGAAGAAGAGACACGAGAGCATTCTCTCTGTGTGCAGACCATGTGAGGACAGCAAGAAGGCAGCTGTCTGTAAGCCAAGGAAAGAGGCCTCATCAGAAACCAACTGTGATGGCACCTTGATGTTGGACTCTAGCCTCCAAAACTGTGAGAAAATAAACTTTTGTTGTTTAAGCCTCCCAGTTTGGAGTATTCTGTTATGGCAGACCAAGCTGACTAGGATAGCAGAAGTGCAGGGTCCTTTGGAGGCATGTGGAAGGGGTCCCTCAGCCAGTTCTGGAGAAGCAGTGTCTAGGCTGAGATCTGGAGGGACAGCAGGAGTTAGAGAGGGGAGATGGAAGGAGGCATGTTTTCAGGGGAGGCTGCAATACAGGTGAAGTCACAGAGGCAAGGACAGCATGGCTTGGAGATGTGAGACAGAGGAAAAGAAAATTCAACAACTTAGAGCATAGACGGCAAGGGTGCTGGTTCTGGAACAGATGAAGCTCTGTAAGTCCAAAAGGGCTTTAGAGCATGGGTTTTCAGAAGTTTTCAACATAATACAACTCCTCTTCCCTCTTGAAATCCCTTCTTTCCCCTTTGGGCTTCCATAACATCATTCTCTTGGTTTTCCTCCTACTTTCTTCATCATTCTGAGTGTCTTTTGCTATCTCCTTTTCCCCTACCCAACTAAAAATATTAGAGTTCCCTAAGACTCAGTCCTGTACCCTCTTCTCTGCTCTTTTTACATTCCTTCCAATGTGATTTTATCCAATCATGTGACTTTAAATAGAGCCTATATGCCTAAGACTTCAAGTCTCTATCTTCTACCCTGACCTCTTCCCACAAATGTAGATTCATTTGTTTCCCTGATATCTCCCTTTAGTTGTTCAGTAGGCAACTCAAACCTAATACTCAATTAGGTAGGATGCTATTGGCTGTAAGCAACATACGACTCCAACTCAAATGGCTTAAACAGGGCATTCTTAGAGTGGCTTCTGACCTGAGTAGTTCATAGGGATGGTACTGTATGGGAGGAAAACCTTTTCCTCTAACCTTGTATGCTGGTTGAGTGAGTCCTGTAAATTAGAGTGACAAAAGACAGATTAAGAGGAGAAAAAATTTACACATGCAACGCAGATACATGCAGGAGCGCTCAGTGATGAGTAACTTAAAGGGGTGCAGCCTATATACCTAACCTGTTAGGGGAAAGAGAGAGCGGAGAAAGGGTTTCTATGGGAAGGACGAATAGGTTTTTGTTTTTATGAAAGATAAGGGAGTTTTTGCTTTTGTTTGTTTATTTTTAAGGAAAGGCAAATGAGACAAATGAGAGTTTAAAAAGTTTGTGATATCTGTCTATGCTGAGTGATCTTTCTGTCTCCTTCATGGCCATAAAACTCCCTGGGAGAGGGGATTATGGTAGGTTTATTCTTGGTGTTTTTCCTGGGAACAGACTCACGCCGAAGAGGGTATTTGTGGTAGCCTGACTTCCCAGAAATTTCTGCTTTAATTCAGATAAGAGAAGCTCCAGGAAGCCTTCTTTCTACATCTGTTGAATTTCAGATGTCTTCAGCTTAAAATAATTCTTATGTTAAAGTGGCATATTTTGGGGTGGCATATCCTGATCCCCTTCAGTACTGCATTTTCTTAGTTTTGACCAAAATTGTAAAAATTGTAGAAAGGGCTTCCAATATTCTGAGTTGAGTCTTAGGCTAATTCTGGAATTGTGAGTCATCAAAGAGCCTAGGTTAGTATGATTCTTCTTAGCTCTAACCTAGCCACTTTTATAACTCTATTCACCATATGATTCAAATTGAAGTCAAGAGATATTTGTGATGCATGAGAGTACCTACCATGGCCTTTCCCCTGTAACTTTGTTGTTTCCTCCTATTCTGACCTGAAGCTCATCATGAGACTTGCTTTGGTCAATGAAATGTTAGGAAATGCACAACAAGAGGCTTGAAATGTGCTTATACATTGAAATTTGTTTTCTTTCCTTCCTTCAACCCCTGCAGTTACCATGAGCCCAGGCTAGCCTGCTAGAGGATGAGAGACCATGTGGAATGGAGGTGAGTCATCCCAGCTCAAGCCATCCTAGACCAGCCAGCCTCCTGACGATTGGCCAGCTAACCAAGGATGCACGAGTATGTGCAGATAGAACCTGTTAAGCCCAAATCAGCAGAAGTGCTCAGCCCATTTGTAGACTCATAATAAATAACAAATGCTAGTTATTTTAAGCCACTAGTATTAGGGTTAGTTTGTTTTACAACAATAGCTAACTCACACATGTGGAAAAGTCCTAACCATTTTAAATGGAGAGGATGAGGGGACATCTTAAGAGAGGAGGAATAGGGTTCCTCAAAACTATACCTTCCAAGTCTGGCAATTTAAATTCCTGGGTGTCTTGAGGTGGGAAATTTCTAAACTGGGCATTCTTTCTGAAAAACATGCTGTCATGGCCCTTGCTGAGTAAGATGGTCACTCTAGGTTAGTTCTGCTAGCAGACTATCCTTTGATATGCAAAATTATATAGTTATAAACTTCTCGTCTCTTTGTATGGAAGGCCGTGTAGAACAGAGCTGGAAGAAGGCTGGTTACCGGACTGAGAAACGTGGATACCAATAAAAGAGGCAGCACAAGGCTGTCCTGTTAGCACAGGAGATGGGACCCTTAAATGGGAGAGGCCACAGCCGTACATGGAATGAAAGGTCCCTGTGGAGATGAGTTTCCAGCAAGTTCTTTGGAATTAGTTCTTTCCTTCTCTTCAGATCCTCTGAGGTCATGGCAAGCCTCCAGAATTTCACACAATGGCTGGGCACTCCTCCTAGGCCACAGTTGTACTCTTCATTTTGCCAAAGGATTTCCCCCAAAGCCTAATTGCCCACTAATCTTTACCCTCTGTTTCCTCCACTGTGTCCTTGAAGATGCTATCAAACTTGCATTTTAACATCCAGCTTGCTGTCCTCTTTTGTTTCTTTGTAGAAGGTCTGGTCATCATTTAGACATCTCTTGACATACATAGATGTCAGACAGAGAGACCCCAAGGAAGAAGTCAACATGCATTACACTTGATTCAGCTCTCATTGGTTGAGAGTGGCTGCAGTATGGTGGGAAGTTGCTCACTGACAGAAGGATCTGCTGGGCTGGCTCTCAGGGCAGGAGAAGATATGATGGTTCTCAGAGCATGGGGAAAGTTGATTTTTACAATGTAATATAAAGTCTTATTTTATGAAGTAACCATTGCAAAGTGCAGTAGTGCTATAGCAAGTGTAGCTTACTGGTTAAGCACGTAGACTTTGAAAACAGATCTGGATGCAAATTTGGGTTTGTGATTCACTAGTGCTGTCATTGTGGGCTAATTACTTAACCTCTCTACAGCACTGTGCAATGAAGACAATAACTCCCACTCTTAGAGATGTTGCAAGGATTAAGTGAGATATAGTTTAATAATATCTCATTTATAGTTGGGACTATGTAACACAGTACTCAAGTTCTAGTAAGCACTAAGTATAGGTGATGATAGTAATAATTACTTAAGATACTGTTTCCCTAAAATATACCCAACAATAATGTACTTGGAAATGTTAATAGGTGTACTGTGAGAAAAAAATGTTTCAGAGGTCCCAGAGAACATCAGTATACTACAGGCTCTGTATGGCTGTGCAGTAAAAAAATCAGTTTTGTTTAACTCAGCTTTTTCCAAATTTGAAGACAGACTCTTTTTCCCTCTCCTTTTGGAATACGTACTGACATCTGTAGGTCACTAGTGTCCCTCAGAACACTGTTTGGACCGGGTTGGTTTCTGAAAATAATTTTCAGTTGTGTGACTAGTTAAAGATCCATCACCAGAAAGCAAAATGAGGGTTAGATATAAAGAAGCTTAAGTGTTGAACCTGGCCTCAGTGAATATTGGACCAATGTAGCAGTTGGCTCTTGGCCTCTCTGGAGTCTGGGAGTAAAGAACGTCATCTCGGCCATCAGCTGTGAAGGGGCAGCATGCAGCGTGGTAGGGCAGGCTTTTAAAATTTTGAATCAGGATTTACTGTTCCAACTGATAGCCTCACTTTTAAACAGAAGGCACCCAGAGCTCTAAGTGGCAGCTCAGTCCCCTGAAGAAGAACGCTGAGCTCCTCACTATCCTCACTAAGACCACCCAGGCCAAATCCTGGCTTTTTTTTTCAGTCAGAGTGGCCGCGTATTTTATGCTTTTGTTTGTTTGAGTTTGTTGTGTAGGAAACCACATGACGTATAAGCCAAGTTGTTCTATGCTGGTTTCAGTGTAGGAGAAGCCCCACACAGTGATGCTTTTGAAAAGGAAAGTTACGACTCAAAGAATATGGGATTGATTCTTAAAGCAGAATGACTCATAAAGAGACCTGGGTTTGGATGGCCACCCTTCCTGTACAACAGCTGGCTATTCATGCTAAAGACATTTTTTCAAGAGTTACAGAAAGTAGGTAGTAGATCTGAAAGAGTGAAAAAGAAATGTCATTTTTTATAAGGGAAATATACATACTTTTTTAGCATGCTAAGGATGTTTAGAATATTAAATTGATATGATGTTAATGTCAAGTCAATAGAAGGGAATTTGCAAGGGAAGAAGATACCAAATTACTTTTCTGATGAGATAGTCTGTGTATCTTGTCACTAAGAACATGTTTAGTCTCAGGTTTCATGAATTGCTATATGTCACTGAGTAAGATGGAATGCTTATCAATTCATTTTTGAAGTGAGCAAAACTATAATTTTAACAAAGATCACAAAGACAGACCCTCCTCCCCAAGCAATTAAAAACAAAACCATTTAGATGCAACTGACACTGACTTAGGAATACAAATTAAAAATAAATTTAAAGTATTAGACAATAGACTTTAAAACAAAGAATTAATCCATACCTTCTCAAACTCTTCCAAAAATTAGAAGAGGAGAGAATTCTTCCAAACTCATTTTATGGGTCGGCATTATCCTGATACCAAAATCAGACAAGGACACAAGAAAAAAAAATTATAGGCCAATATCCCCAATAAACATAGATGCAAAAATCCTCAACAAAATATTAGCAAACCAAATTCAATTTAAACTAATTAAAATTAAAAGCATCATACACCAGGATTAAGTAGAATTTATCCCAGGGATGCAAGGATGGTTTAATATCCATAAATCAGTCAATGTGATACATCACATTAACAAAATGAAGGATAGAAATCATATTATCATTTCAATAGATGCAGAAAAAGCAGTTGACAAAATTAAACATCCATTTATGATAAAAACTCTCAACAAAGAAGGTATAGAGGGAAGATATGTTAAAATAATAAAGGCTAAATATGACAAGCCCACAGCTAACATCATACTTAGTGGTACAAAGGTGAAAACTTTTCCTCTAAGATTAGGAATAAGACAGGATGTCCTCTCTCACCACTTTTATTCAACATAGTATTGGAAGACCCAGCCACAGCAATTAGTCAAGAAAAAGAAATAAAATGTATCCAAATTGGAAAGGAAGAAGTAAAACTGTCACTATTTGCAGATGACGTGATGTTATATACAGAAAATCTAAATGCTCCATTAAAAAAAAACTGATAAAACTAATAATAAATGAATTCAGTAAAGCTGTGGGATACAAAATTAATACAATAATAACAAACTATCAGAAATAGAAATAAAGAAAACAATCCCATTGACAATTGGATAAAAAAGAATAAAATACCTTGTAATAAATTTAACCAAGGAGGTGAAAGACCTGTCTACTGAAAACTATAAGACTTTAATGAGAGAAATTGAAGAAGACACAAATGGAAACTATCCCATGTTCATGAATTGGGAGAGTCAATATTGTTAAAATGTTCATACTACCCAAAGCAATCTACAGTTTCAATGAAATCCCTACCAAAATTCCAGTGGCATTTTCTCAAATAAATAGAACAAATAATCCACAAAAGTATATGGAACCACAAAAACAAAAAAAACACAAAAAACCAAAAAAACCACCAAATAGCCAAAGTATCTAGAGAAAGAAGAAAAAAGCTGGAGGCATGATGGTCCCTGATTTCAAACTATATTACAAAGCTATAGTAGTTAAAATAGTATGGTATTTGTAAAACCAGACACATAATGGAACAGAATAGAGATCCCAGTAATAGACCCATGTATATAATCAATTAATTTATGACAAGGAGCCAAGAATATATACATACAATGGGGAAAGGGCAGTCTCTCCAATAAATGGTGTTAGAAAAACTGGACAGCTATATGCAAAACAATGAAACTGGATCCCCTATTTTAAACCATACACAAAAATGAACTTGAAATGGATTAAAGACTTGAATGTGAGACCTGAAACTATAAAACTCCTAGAAGAAAATATAGGCAGCAAGCTTCCTGACATAGGTCTTGGTGATGATTTTTTGAAACTGACACCAAAAGCAAAAGCAACAAAAGCAAAAATAAGTAAGTGGGAGTACATCAAACTAAGCAGCTTCTACACAGCAAAGGAAACCTAACAACAAAATTAAAGGCAACTTACTGAATCGGAGAAAATATTTGCAAATCATATATTTGATATGGGACTAATATCCAAAATATATGAAGAACTCATACAACTCAATAGCAGAAAACCAAAGAATCTGGTTAAAAATAGGAAGAAGATCTGAATAGATATTTTTCCAAAGAAGACATACAGATAGGCAAAAGGCACATGAAAATATGCTCACTATCATTAATCATCAGGGAAATGCAAATCAAAACCACAATGAGCTATCACCTCATACCTGTTACAATGGTTTTTATCAAAATGACAAGAAATAACAAGTGTTGGTGAGCATGTGGAGAAAAGGTAACCCCTGTGCACTGTTGGTGAGAATGCAAGTTGGTGCAGCCATTCTGGAAAACAGTATGGAGTTTCCTCAAAAAATTAAAAATAGAACTACCATATGATCCAGCCATTTTACTTCTACCTACTTATCTGAAGAAAACAAAAACATTAACTTGAAATATGTGTGCATCCCCATGTTCACTGCAGCATTACTTATAACAGCCAAGATATGGAAGACAACCTAAGTCTCCATTGATGGATGAATGGATAAAGAAATTGTGGTATATATACATGCACCGGAATACTACTCTGCCATAAAAAAGAATGAAATCTTGCTGTTTGTGACAACATGGGTGGACCTTGAGGGCATTATGCTAAGTAAAGTAAGTCAGATAGAGAGAGACAAATATTGTATGATCCTTCTCATGTGTGGAATCTTAGAAAAAAAACAAACAAGCTCATAGATATAGAGAACAGATTGGTAGTTGCTGGGGGGAGGTGGAGGATGGGAGAAATGGGTGAAGGGTGTCAAAAGGTAAAAATTTTAAAGATGCAATGCCAAGGGTAGTTTGACTAATTCACCACTGTATTGTCAGAACTAAATTGTGCTTCTTATACTAGGTGAGGAAGTGATATTTGCTGAGTGAGTGAAACTCTTGGTTTATAAAAGCAACAACAAGCACTATTTACAATAGCTAAGACATGGAAGTGACCTAAATGTTTATCGACAGATGAATCTATAAAGAAGATGTGGTATATATAATGGAATATTACTGAGCCATAGAAAGAATGTAATAATGCCATTTGCAGCAACATGGATTATCATACAAAGTGAAGTAAGTCAGACAGAGGAAGACAAATATCAAATTATGTCACTTGTATGTGGAATCTAAAAAATAATACAAATGAACTTATTTACAAAACAGAAATAGATTCACAGATATAGAAAACAAACTTATGGCTACCAAAGGCGGGGAAGGTTAAAGTAAGAGTTTGGGATTAACAGATACCAACTACTATATATAAAATAGATAAATAACAAAGTCCTACGTATAGCACAGGGAACTATATTTAATATCTTGTAATAAATTATGATGGAAAAAAATCTGACAAAGAATATATATATGTATAACTGAATCACTTTGATGTACACCAGAAACTAACACAATATTGTAAATCAACTATACTTCAATTAAAAACACACATCTCTTATTATATACTTTATATTAAAAAGGGGGAGTGAGAACTGAATGCTGCAAAAATAAACTATAAAAAATGAACTGAAATACTAAGAAATTACATTTGGCAGCATCTGAAAAGAAAACTACAATCTGACCAAGTTTTACCATAGGAATGCAAGAAATGGTTTATTAATAAGAAGTCTATAAATAAAATATATCATTTCAATAAGTCAGAGAAAAATTATATAATCATCTTAGCAGATGGTACCCATTTATGATTAAAAATATACCAAAGTGGGAATAGAGAATATTTCCTTAACAGTACTTAATAGAGATGAAGACATAGTAGAGCATTCTCATGAGAACTGGAAACAGGATAAAGATGTCCAGTATTTATTTTTACTATTTTATGTTTTCCTGGAGGTTTTAGCCACTGAAATAAGATAGAAACAGTGTGATAGTTGACTTTATGTCAACTTGGCTTACCTATGGTGCTGAGATGTTTGGTCAAACACCAGTTTAGATGTAGTTGCGAAGATGTTTTTTAGATGCAATTAACATTTAAATCAGTAAACTGTGAGTCAAGCAGATTACCCTCATAATGTGGATGGGCCTCATCCAATCAGTGGAAAGCTAAAAGAAGAAGACTGAAGTCCCCAAGGGAGAAGGAATTCTGCCTCAAGACTTCCTTTGAACTCAAGACTGCAACATTGATTCTTTCCTGGGTCTCCAGCCTATTGGTCTGCCCTGCGGATTTCAGATTTGTCCAATCCCACAACTCTATCAGCCAGTTCCTTAAAATAACTCTCTCAGTATAATACACACACACAAATCCTATTGGTTCTATCTCTCTCTCTCAGGAGAACGCTAACTAATAAAAATGGTAACAGCTAACACCTACTGAAGGCTTTCTATGTACCAGGCAATATTTTAAGGACTATATATATATATAAAGTCATTGAATCCTCACAATTACCCTAAAATGTAGGATGATTTTTGTCCCTATTAGAAACTAATCAGAAAGAAATACTCTGAGGACTCAGAATGTTCTAGGCTAATTAAAGGAGACGAACCAAAAGCCTCAAGTTTCTGCCCTTTTACTTTTAGCCAAGAGACTCCAGCTGGCTCTTTCTGGGTAAGATATCAGTGCTCTGAGACCATGCACTGATGGTGAAATCAACCCTACTATCCTGGCAGTATACAACTGAACTGGACACAGGCTGGGAAGCAACAGCATTCAGAAACCACTGCAGGGATTTGGTCTGTACTCTACTTGTGCTCTGACAATTCCGTATTAGTGTCCTATTGCTGCTGTAGCAAATTACCACAAATGCAGTGGCTTAACCAACACATTTATTATCTTACATTTCTGTAGCTCACAAGTCCTAAAATCAAGGTGTCAGATTTTGGAAGCTCTAGGGGAGAACCCATTTCTGCGACTTTTCTAGCTCGTAGAGGTCACCTGCGTTCCTTGGTTTATGGCCCTTTCCTCCATCTTGAAAGTTAGCAACATAGTATTTTCAAATTTCTCTCTGACCTCTGCTTATATTGTCCATTGCCTCCTTCCTCTGCTTCTGACCTTCCTGCTGCCCTTTTACAAGGACCTTTTTGATAACTTTGAGCCCACCAGAATAATCTCCCCATCTCAAGATCTTTAAGTTAATATCAGCTACAAAGTTTCTTTTGCCATGGAACGTAATGAACTCACAAATTTCAAGGAGTAGAATATGTATATTTTAGGGGAAGGTATTATTCTGTCTACCATACACACCAAGCATGGGTGAAAGACCCCATCATATCCTTCCTATGGAGAAGTGTGCGTGCTAAAGGAAGAAAGAAAAGCTGGCCTCTCAATTCATACTGCTATCCCAAAAGATGTCAGTGTTTCCCTGTTCCTCACTCTCTGATGAGGAGCCTGCTGTGCAGCCCAGTTTTAGAAAAACTACCACAGGAAAAGGGAATATCCTTGCCACAGTGTTTTCTAAACTTCCCCTATACACATAAAGTAAGAAGTTTTTACAAAACTAGAAAGAAACACGGATCCATGTATTTCTCATCTCGTGGGCAAGCCTATTCCAAACATAAAAACAAAGACCAAATTCACAGCGGACAAAAATTCAAAACACAGAGGTTTTTAAAGAACAGAAACAGAGACTTCCAGTTTCTGGTTCCACATGTAAGGAGCTGGGAAGTTGCCATTCTGTCCATACAAGTAAACAAGTAAAAACCTGAACAAACTGAAAAATAAACAAGTCTTCCTGGATCCATAACAGAGAGGAGGACACAGGGCAAACTGCTGCCCCCAAGATTGGAGAACCAGGCTAATAATAGAGAGCCACAGCTTACCGGAACAGAGACGAGCAACACCACCATGGAAACCAGGGCTGCGGTAGGAACATCTGAACTGTAATGGATGAATTTTTGAAGACTCAGTGTGGATGAGCCTGGGAGTTAAAAACTCCAGGAGGACCCAGGCATAGAGGTGGCTGCCACTTTTTTTTGAGTTCGACCAGGTTCTCACAGTAGGTATCAGAGAAGAATCTCCTAGTGCTTCCAGCAAGGTGAGGGGAAAAGAAGCCATTTTCCCCATCAGGGAAAACTAGTTAACCTGAGCCTAACCTGTTGGGGTATTATTACCAGAGCCTAACTGGCCTGGGGGAAGGGATATACCCAACTTCAGCTGGCTCTAGCCTTCCACGTGAGAGAAGGGAAATATCCCACTTCAGCCCAATCTATCCAACCTGTCCCACCTGAGCGGGAGAAAAAACAGAAACACGTGTGAAGTGCACAGCCCAGGTGCATAAGCTCACTAAAAGGGCGAGACCTAATCATAGGAGTATAGAATGCTCCCCCCACCCCCCAGCCTCTCAGCCACATCACTAAAGTCCTATTTACAGCACTCCAATTCATCCGGTCCATTATATCCAGTTATCAAAAGAAAAAAAAGAAAATGACAAGGCATACCAAAAAGCAATAAACACAATTTGAAGAGATGGAGCAAGCATCAGAACCAGACATGGCAGGGATGTTGGAATTATCAGACAGGGAATTTAAAACAATTATGGTTAAGTATGCTAAGGACTCTAATGGATAAAGTAGAGAGCAGGCAAGAGCACGTGGGCAATGTAAGCAGAAGATGGAAATCCTCAGAAAGAACTGAAAAGAAATGCTAGAGATAAAAAACATGTAACAGAAATGAAGAATGTCTTTGATGGATGGGCTTATTAGTAGACCGAACACAGCTGAGGAAAGAATCTCTGCGCTTGACAATATATCAGTAGAAACCTCCAAAAGTGAAAAGCAAATAGAACAAAGACTGAAAAATAAAACTCTAACAGAATATTCAAGGACTGTGAAGCGACTACAAAAGGTGTAATGTATGCATAACAGGAATACCAGAAGGAGAAGAAAGAGAGAATGAACAGGAGAAATATCTGAAACAATAATGACTGAGAATTGACCCCAATTAAAGTCAGACACAAAACCACAGGTCCAAGAAGTTCAGAGAACGCCAAACAATATAAATGCCAAACAACAAAAATCCCCCACACCTAGGCATATCATTTTCAAACTACAGGAAATCAAAGATGAAGAAAAAATCTTGAAAGAAGACAGAGCAAAACAACATCTTACATACAGAGGAGGACAAAGACAAGAATTATATCTAACTTCTCTTCAGAAACCATGCAAGCAAGAAGAGAGTGAAGTGAAATATTTAAAGAGAAAAACTCTGCTAATCTAGAATTCTGTACCCTGCAAAATTATTCTTCAAAAGTGAAGGATAAGTAAACACTTTCTCAGACAAACAAAAATTGAGGGAATTTATTACCAGTAGACCTGTCTTGTAATAAATGTTGAAAGAAGTTTTTAGAGAGAAGGAAGATTCTATAGGTCAGAAACTCAGATCTACATAAGAAAGAAAGAGCATCAAAGAAGGAGTAAGTGAAGGTAAAATTTAAAAGTTTATTTTTCTTACTAATTGATCTAAAGCATAACAATTTGTTCAAAATAATAATAGCAACAATATATTCAATTATGTATGTATATATATAAGCATGCTTACAAGTATAAGATATATTTATGCATACTTATGTATAAGAGAAATGAATGACAGCAAAAATAAAAGGGACAGGAGGGAGGAATCAGCATTATTTTGTTATCATTAGTACTCGTGCTACCTGTGAAGTGGTATAGTGTTATTTGAAAGTGGACTTGGATTAGTTGTAAGTGTATATTGTAGATTCTAAGGCAACCACTAAGAAAAGGAAAAAAATGTAAGTATAACTGATATCCTAAGAAAGGGAAATAATAGAATCATATAAAGTGCTTAAAACCACAAAAGGCAGGAAAAGAGTAGAAGAAAAAATAGGAACAGAATAAGGGAACAAGTAGGAAACAGTAACAAATATGGTAGATATTAATCCAACTATATCAATAATCACTTTGAATATCAGTGGTCTAAATGCACCAGTTAAAAAATAGAGATTGTCAGAGTGGAACAAAAACAAGTCAACTATATGTTTCTATAAGAAACTCACTTTAAATATAAAGACACAAATCTATTAAAGGTATGTGGATGGAGGAAAATATACCACGCTAATACCAATCAAAAGAAAGCAAGAGTAGCTATATTAATTTCAGAGAGCAGATTTCAAAGCAAGGAAAGTTACTGGAGATAAAGAAGAGCATTAATAATGAAAAAGGGATCAATACTCTAAGAAGACAACAATGCTTAACGTGTAAATACATAACAAAGTGTGTCAAACTACATGAGGCAAAACTTGATAGGACTGCAAGGAGAGAGAGAGGAATCCACTATCATAGTTGAAGACTTCAACACCCTCTATCAGAAACGGACAGATCCAGCAGGCCGTAAATCAGTATGGATGTAGCTGAGCTCAACAGTATCATCAATCAACTGGATACAACGGACATCTGTAGACTACTTCATCCAACAACAGCAGAATGCGCAATCTTCTCAAGCTCACGTGGAACATTCACTATGATAGATGACATTCTGGAGCATAAAACACACCTTGACAAATTTAAAAGACTATAAATCATGCAATGTCTGTTCTCAGACCATGATGGAATTAAACTTAAAATCCATAACAAAAAGACAACTGGAAAATCCCGAAGTATGTCAAGATTAAACAACATACTTCTAAATAACACATGGGTTAAAAAACAGAAACACAATTAAAAGACAAACAGTAAACTAGAAAAATAGTTATAAAATGTATAGAAAATGGTTAATCTCTTTAATGTATAAAAAGCAGTTACAAATTAATAAGGGAAAAAACGAATACCCCAAAGGCAAAATGGGCAAAGGAGATAGACACTTCACAAAAGAAGATAGCCAATGGCTTATACATGTGTGAAAATGCATAACCCCGTAAGTATAAAGGGAATTTAAACTAAAATAATTGGACAAATATAAAGATGAATGACAACTAATGGTGGAGAAGATGTGATAAAGCTTTTTGGGCCACCATCCTGATTGCTGGTAGAAGTGTGTGTGGTACAATATTGCTGGGGACCCACTTGGCAATATGTATCAAAAGCTTAAAAATTGTATACACTCAATGACCCAGAAATTCCACTTAAAGAAATTTATCTGAAGGAAATCAGGAGTACATGCAAAATTGAACTGCAAAGACCCTCCACACAGTCCACATATTTTACATATATATGGAAATATATGTATATATTTATATATATATTTATATATATAAAATAGCAAAAAGAGGAAATCACCTGAAGAAAATATTGGTTAACTATACTGTGATCAGCTATGAAGTAGAATATAATACCATCACTTAAAATGAGAATTGTATCCATTCAATCTTATTTATCATCGGACTGTATATCAGATTGTTTATCCTCACTAAAAAGCAAGGGCAGGGCTTCCCTGGTGGCGCAGTGGTTGAGAGTCTGCCTGCCGATGCAGGGGACACGGGTTCGTGTCCCGGTCCGGGAAGATCCCACATGCCGCGGAGCAGCTAGGCCCGTGAGCCATGGCCGCTGAGCCTGCGCGTCCGGAGCCTGTGCTCCGCAACGGGAGAGGCCACAACAGTGAGAGGCCCGCGTACCGAAAAAAAAAAAAAAAAAAAAATTAAAAATAAATAAATAAAAAGCAAGGGCAAAGACTCTTTAACTGCTGTACTCTTAGTGAATGAAAGAGTGCATGGCGGGGGGTAGGAGGGAGGTGGGGGGTAGGGGATATAGGTATACATATAGCTGATTCACTTCCCTGTACGGCAGAAACTAACACAACATTGTAAAGCAATTATACTCCAATAAAAATTTTAAAAAAAAAATAGGTTCAGGTTCGCTACTCAAAAACATAAAAAAGGAGTGCATGGCACTCTTCTAAATGTTTGCTGATTGACTTATTAATATAAAGTATGTTTTCAAATAATATAACAGCATGTGAGACACAATGTTTTAAAAATTGAGAAAAAAATTTATAGAGAGTTGATATAAAAACAAACAAGATTAGGAGGAAACACATCAAAATATTTTTACAGGTTTTCTCTGGATTATGAGACTGAAGGTAATTTAATTTTTTTCTTTGTATATTTTACAGTTTCCAAATTCACCATAACGACCATGTATTAGAAAAATTTCAATAAATAGTAAAAATGTAAAAAGAACAGTAAAAGTGTGTTTTGTCAAAATTGCAACTTGTTCTCCCTGGTCTTTTCAAACTGGCTCCTCAAACTCAATTGATAGAACCTGGGAACTTATTTGAAATATAGAATCTCTGCCTCACCCCACCCAGCTGGTTTACTTTCTGATTCAGCAGCCGCTTTAAGTATGCCCTGCTTTCTTTTACTCACCTCATTGCCTCCATTCCCTCACCCCTGCATTAACTACCTGTTCAGCATTTGCTCACCTGCTCAGTCATGCTCATCTGCACATTCCCATTCCAAATATGCTGTCACTTTGGAGCTTGCCCAAACCTGGATTTTAGAAAGCTTATTGGTCACACTTGAGGTAAGGTAGATGACAGTTAGTTCCTTTAGTAGAGATTTATTTATTTGAATCATTGAACATTTACCAGGTAATTGATTAATAGGACAGTCCATGATCTTGAAGACCTCTTAATGAAATGGCAGGGATGGCAGGGGTGGGAGAGGCATCCTGTAGAAATACCAGGCAGTGAGCTGAAGAGATATGTGCCTTTGAGAAGACACGGGAATGAAGCAAAAATAATGCTTGAGGAAAGCCAGGAAGAATTTGGAAAGGAGGTGATATCCTTCTATGACCCCAACTCCAACCCAATGAAGTTACTTCCAAAGCAGATACATCCCCCGGCTCTGCCCATATCACTCTTTTGATTGTCATCTTCCCCGGTAGACTGATAGTTCAATGATGGCACAAAGTGGGTACTTAAGCTATATTTGTCGAATGAAGGCATATGACCTGAATCTTAGAGGGAGAGTTGAACTTGGTGAGGACGGCTGGGTGTTCTCCAGGTCACAGGAAGTAGAAAGCAAGAGGAAGAGAACAATACAGCATGTTATAACTATCACTGGCACACCTTCTCCAAACTGCCCATCAGTGGATCAGGGAGACATTTCCGTTTTGAAACAGACTTTTGTAGATCTACCATAGTTGAGGGTTATGGAGAATTATACCTTTGGCCAGTCAGCTGTGACAGATTTAAAGCTCAACTGCCAGCCAGAAGCCCATCTCAATATCGTTCCCTCTTTCAAATAAAGGGCTGTGACTGTGCTGAAGCCTGCCTGGGACTCCCCACCAGGCCTTTTTTTATGGCTGTCCTCTTCAAAGTAGAGTGCAAACGTGCTCTGAGTGAACAGACAGCACAGCTTAGAGTCTAGGCCCCAAGAGCTTTCAGAGAAAGTAGCAGAGATGCAGCACGACCAGGAAACCGGGAAACAGAAAAGCTAGGCTTCTGTCTCCAGCGGCCCCTCACCAATTTCTCGAGATTCTTTGGCATTTGAACAGGCTGCTGTTGCTCTGGGGGAGAGTGATGTGCACAGTGATATTTGTATTAACGCCTTCCTGACGACTGCCTTCTGTTTACCAAACCATAACATGAAGGTGGAATTATTCCAAAAAATTTAAACTATCTGTGTGTCAAGGGCAAAGAATTCACCGGCTTTGGGAGCTGCACCCTATGGCTGCGGGAAGGAGGCCCATCACATGGCTCTGGGTGTCATCACCTTTGACCTGTGGTTCGGGCAGTGGCAGGTTTGACTGGACTGTCCAGGCAAGAAACCTCTCCCTGTTAGTGAGTGCTGGGCCATCAGGGACTACAGCCTGGGAGGGAGCGGGCCAAAGGGAAGTCTGCAGGATCCTGAATTGCTGAATTTCAGAAACCCGCTTCCTGGTGAAGGCAGCCACTCCCCAGGGCCGCACCACCCTGCCCCAAGGCCCATGGGGCTTTGTCAGGCATGAACTCCAGGTCACCCGAGAGAAATCACACCTTCAGTTTCAGCAGAGGTCACTGCCTCTCCGCACAGGAGAAGGAGGCTGTGAAAAGAATATTTGAGAGGCAGGCATATGTGTTGAGCCCAGGGACATCACATAGCTTTGGGCCTCAGTCCCAAACCAACTTCATTCAAACCTCTGGTGAAAGTGATTCCCCTCATGTGTCAAGGTAAACTCTCTAAGCAAAGTCTGATGAGCTATATAGAAACTAACGTAGGGAGGGAGCTTTCTCAACTTCTTCTTCACCCAGAACATCAACCACCCTTGCTCATTTCTCTTCAGTACACTGCAGTGGTCATATTGTTCAAATATTTTTGGAGCGTGGTTCCAAAAACCCAGTCACTGACTGCCGGAAGCTGATTATGAAAGCTCCCTTTTATAGAAAACGTTTTACATGCTCCTAAACATTTTTATGCAATTGCGGTCTCCTTGGGAAGACACAACCCATCTTGTGAGGGGCCGGGGATCCAAGAGCCGTAGTTGCCATGGACCCAGGGCTCCGGATTCTGGTGCCTCTCAAGCACCATGGAAATTGTCTTCACCCCTTCATCTGAGGCCTAGAATGGTCCTGCCTCTAGAGAGTGTACAGACAGCACGGTTGGCAAATATACTTTCTTGTACATCTGGGACTCACATCTCAAGCTTTTTCCGGGATCTTGGGTGTAATATCCTTCTTGGTTCAGTCTAAATATAATCTTCAGTAGGCAGGAGAGGAATGCTTAGAAAGTAACCACTTGCTGATGTTTTGAGGGGAAAGAGATCTTATTTCTAGTAGACCATATAAATCAGCTTTTATACCACTCGTATTTGTTTATTCAGCTGCTGTTGTTCTAATTCTCATCTCCATGCCACCTAAAAGAATTACTCTCTGGGTCTACAGTAGCTTCCCCTTTGGCAATCCTGCCAGCGTATTCCTGGAAGAATCCTATTTCACCAGTCTCCATTGGAGGATGGTAAGGCTCTGAACAGAGCTCGATACAAAAGGAATATCTGCATTCTCAGGAGGGTGTTCTTCAACAGGGGCTGCTTTTCCTAACTGGCCCAAAAGCCCTCAGTGGGGCTAATGGTGTCTCTGGGAGAAAGAGAACTCTGGCTCATGCTTTAAATGTTATTCCTCGCCTCTGAGTGTGGGGTTTTGGGAAGGGAAAACCACTTCTCTCCCCACCGCCAGCCACTTTTAATTGTTAAAATATTATAACAAATGCACCAAACACTTCTGAAAAAAGAAAGAATATCAGTAATTCCACTGTTATTTTTGCATATTCTGTTGTTTCTATCCTTATGTAATCTGCAGATTATATCAGAATGTATTCACAATTTTCTATGCTACCTTTTTTGGCAGAACGTTATACCATAAGCACTTCATGTAACTATGGGCTTCTGTTTTTCATAATTATAATTTTAATAAAACATAATTTCCATTGAAGAAAAGAATGACAATGTATTTAACTATTCCTTCATTGTTGACTCTGATGTTGCTTGTGATGTTTTGTCTTCATCAATAAAATCTCCATAAGCATCAGTGAGTCTATAGCTTATTCTTCCTCTGTATTTGAATAAATTCCCAGGAGTGGGATAAAGTATTAACAGTTTCCTGGCCTTTAATATGTGTTGTCCTGTTGATTTCTTAAAAAATTTTAAAGGTTTGCATCCTGTGGATTACTTGTGGCTGAATAATACACAAGCCAAGGCAGGGACGATATTCAAAATGTATCAGTTAGTTGGGGCATTGGTACTTACTGATCTAAACTGAGGCCTGCTGGTCAACCTGCCTGGACACACTGCCTGAATATTAGCCCTACTTGGATGGCAAACTTAGTTGCCTCCAGGGCACCCTTACCTTCTATTCTCTTTTCTTTTTGCTTTAACATCTTTATTGGACTATAACTGCTTTACAATGGTGTGTTAGTTTCTGCTGTATAAAAAAGTGAAGCAGCTATACATATAATACATCTCCAAATCTCCTCGCTCTTGCGTCTCCCTCCCACCCTCCCTATCCCACCCCTTTATGTGGTCACAAAGCACCGAGCTGATCTCCCTGTGCCGTGAGGCTGCTTCCCACTAGCTGTCTATTTTACACTTAGTAGTGTATATATGTCCATGCCACTATCTCACTTTATCCCAGCTTACCATGCCCCCTCCCCGTGTCCTCAACTCCATTCTCTACGTCTGCGTCTTTATTCCTGTCCTGCCCCTAGGTTCTTCAGAACCATTTTTTTTTCTTTTAGATTCCATATATATGTGTTAGCATACTGTATTTGTTTTTCTCCTTCTGACTTACTTCACTCTGTATGACAGACTCTAGGTCCATCCACCTCACTACAAATAGCTCAATTTCGTTTCTTTTTATGGCTGAGTAATATTCCATTGTATATATGTGCCACATCTTCTTTATCCACTCATCTGTTGATGGACAATTAGGTTGCTTCCATATCCTGGCTATTGTAAATAGAGCTGCAATGAACATTGTGGCACATGACTCTTTCTGATTTATGGTTTTCTCAGGGAATATGCCCAGTAGTGGGATTACTGGGTCATATGGTAGTTATATTTTTAGTTTTTTGAGGAACCTCCATACTGTTCTCCATAGTGGCTGTATCAATTTACATTCCCACCAATAGTGCAAGAGGGTTCCCTTTTCTCCACACTCTCTCCAGCATCTACTCTTTGTGGATTTTTGATGATGGCCTTTCTGACTGGTGTGAGGTGATACCTCACTGTAGTTTTGATTTGCATTTCTCTAATGATTAGTGATGTTGAGCATTCTTTCATGTGTTTGTTGGCAATCTGTATATCCTCTTTGGAGAAATGTCTATTTAGGTCTTCTGCCCATTTTTGGATTGGGTTGGTTGTTTTCTTTGATATTGAGCTGTATGAGCTGCTTGTATATTTTCGAGATTAATCCTTTCTCAGTTACTTCATTTGCAAATACTTTCTCCCATTCTGAGGGTTGTCATTTCGACTTGTTTATGGTTTCCTTTGCTGTGCAAAAGCTTTTAAGTTTCATTAGGTCCCATTTGTTTATTTTTGTTTTTATTTCCATTTCTCTAGGAGGTGGGTCAAAAAGGATCTTGCTGTGATTTATGTCATGGAGTGTTCTGCCTATGTTTTCCTCTGTTTTATAATGTCTGGCCTTACATTTAGGACTTTAATCGATTTTGAGTTTATTTTTGTGTATGGTGTTAGGGAGTGTTCTAATTTCATTCTTTTATATGTAGTTGTCCAGTTTTCCCAGCACCACTTATTGAAGAGGCTGTCTTTTCTCCATTGTATATTCTTGCCTCCTTTATCAAAGCTAAGGTGACATATATGTGGGTTTACCTCTGGGCCTTCTATCCCATTCCATTGATCTATATTTCTGTTTTTTTGCCAGTACCATACTGTCTTGATTACTGTAGCTTTGTAGTATAGTCTGAAGTCAGGGAGCCTGATTCCTCCAGCTCTGTTTTTCTTCCTCAAGATTGCTTTGGCTATTTTGGGTCTTTTGTGTTTCATACAAATTGTAAAATTATTTGTTCTAGTTCTGTGACAAGTGCCATTGGTAGTTTGATAGGGATTGTCCTGAATCTGCAGACTTCTTTGTGTAGTATAGTCATTTTCACAATGTTGATTCTTCCAATCCAAGAATATGGTATATCTATCCATCTGTTTGTATCATCTTTAATTTCTTTCATCAGTGTCTTATAGTTTTCTGCATACAGGTCTTTTATCTCCTTAGGTAGGTTTATACCTAGATATTTTATTCATTTTGTTGCAATGGTAAATGGGAGTGTTTCCTTAATGTCTCTTTCAGATTTTTCATCATTAGTGTATAGGAATGCCAGAGATTTCTGTGCATTAATTTTGTATCCTGCTACTTTACCAAATTCATTGATTAGCTCTAGTGGTTTTCTGGTAGCCTCTTTAGGATTCTCTATGTATAATATCATGTCATCTGCAAACAGTGACAGTTTTACTTCTTCTTTTCTAATTTGGATTCCTTTTATTTCTTTTTCTTTTCTGATTGCTGTGGCTAAAACTTCCAAAACTATGTTGAATAATAGTGGTGAGAGTGGGCAACCTTTTCTTGTTCCTGATCTTAGTGGAAATGGTTTCCATTTTTCACCATTGAGAATGATGTTGGCTGTGGGTTTGTCATATATGGGCTTTATTATTTTGAGGTAAGTTCCCTCTATGCCTATTTCTGGAGGGTTTTTATCGTAAATGGGTGTTGAATTTTGTTGTAAGCTTTTCTGCATCTACTGAGATGGTCACATGGTTTTTCTCCTTCAATTTATTAATATGGTTTATCACACTGACTGATTTTCGTATATTGAAGAATCCTTGCATTCCTGGGATAAATCCCACTTGATAATGGTGTATGATCCTTTTAATGTGCTGTTGGATTCTGTTTGCTAGTATTCTGTTGAGGATTATTGCATCTATGTTCATCAGTGATATTGGCCTGTAGTTTTCTTTTTTTTGTGGCATCTTTGTCTGGTTGTGGTATCAGGGTGAAGGTGGCCTCGTAGAATGAGTTTGGGAGTGTTCCTCCCTCTGCTATATTTTGGAAGAGTTTGAGAAGGGTAGGTGTTAGCTCTTCCCTAAATGTTTGGTAGAATTCACCTGTGAAGTCATCTGGTCCTGGACTTTTGTTTGTTGGAAAATTTTTAATCACAGTTTCAATTTCAGTGCTTGTGATTGGTCTGTTCATATTTTCTATTTCTTCCTGGTTCAGTCTTGGCAGGTTGTGCATTTCTAAGAATTTGTCCATTTCTTCCAGGTTGTCCATTTTATTGGCATATAGTTGCTTGCAGTAATCTCTCATGAGCCTTTGTATTTCTGCAGTGTCAGTTGTTACTTCTCCTTTTTCATTTCTAATTCTATTGATTTGAGTCTTCTCCCTTTTTTTCTTGATGAGTCTGACTAATGGTTTATCAATTTTGTCTATCTTCTCAAGGAACCAGCCTTTAGTTTTATTGATCCTTGCTATAGTTTCCTTCACTTCTTTTTCATTTATTTCTGATCTGTTCTTTATGGTTTCTTTCCTTCTGCTAACTTTGGGGTTTTTTTTTGTTGTTCTTCTTCTTCTTTCTCTAATTGCTTTAGGTGTAAGGTTAGCTTGTTTATTTGAGCTGTTTCTTGTTTCTTAAGGTAGGATTGTATTGCTATAAACTTCCCTCTTAGAACTGCTTTTGCTGTATCCCATAGGTTTAGGGTCTTTGTGTTTTCATTGTCATTTGTTTCTAGGTATTTTTTGATTTCCTCTTTGATTTCTTCAGTGAGCTCTTGGTTATTAAGTAGTGTATTGTTTAGCCTCCATGTGTTTGTATTTTTTACAGATTTTTTCTTGTAATTGATATCTAGTCTCATAGTGTTGTGGTCAGAAAAGATACTTGATACGATTTCAATTTTCTTAAATTTACCAAGGCTTGATTTGTGACCCAAGATATGCTCTATCCTGGAGAATGTTCCATGAGCACTTGAGAAGAAAGTGTAATCTGTAGTTTTGGGATGGAATGTCCTATAAATATCAATTAAGTCCATCTTGTTTAATGTATCATTTAAACCTTGTGTTTCCTTGTTTATTTTCATTTTGGATGATCTTTCCATTGGTGAAAGTGGGGTGTTAAAGTCCCTACTGTTATTGTTTTACTGTCGATTTCTGCTTTTATGGCTGTTAGCATTTGCCTTATGTATTGAGGTGCGCCTATGTTGGGTGCACAAATATTTACAATTTTTATATCTTCTTCTTGGATTGATCCCTTGATCATTACATAGTGTCCTTCTTTGTCTATTGTAATAGTCTTTATTTTAAAGTCTATTTTGTCTGATATGAGAATTGCTACTCCAGATTTATTTTGATTTCCATTTGCATGCAATATCTTTTTCCATCCCCTCATTTTCAGTCTGTATGTGTCCCTAGGTCTGATGCGGGTCTCTTGTAGACAGCATATGTATGGGTCTTGTTTTTGTATCCATTCAGCCAGTCTATGTCTTTTGGTTCGAGCATTTAATCCATTTCCATTTAAGGTAGTTATTGATATGTATGTTCCTATTACCATTTTTCTAATTGTTTTGGGTTTGTTATTGTAGGTCTTTTCCTTCTCTTGTGTTTCCTGCCTAGAGAAGTTCCTTTAGCATTTGGTGTACAGCTGGTTTGGTGATGCTGAATTCTCTTAACTTTTGCTCATCTGTAAAGGTTTTAATTTCTCCATTGAATCTGAATGAGATCCTTGCTGAGTAGAGTAATCTTGGTTGTAGGTTTTTCCCTTTCATCACTTTAAGTATGTCCTGCCACTCCCTTCTGCCTTACAGAGTTTCTGCTGAAAGGTCAGCTGTTAACCGTATGGGGATTCCGTTGTATGTTAATTGTTGCTTTTCCCTTGTTGCTTTTAATATTTTTTCTTTGTATTTAATTTGTGATAGTTTATTTAATATGTGTCTTGGTGTGTTTCCCCTTGGATTTATCCTGTATGGTACTCTCTGTGTTTCCTGGACTTGATTGACTATTTCCTTACCCATATTAGGGAAGTTTTCAACTATAATCTCTTCAAATATTTTCTCAGTCCCTTTTTTTTTCTCTTCTTCTCTTGGGACCCCTATAATTCACATGTTGGTCCATTTAATGTTGTCCCAGAGGTCTCTGTGATTGTCCTCTATTTTTTTCATTCTTTTTTCTTTATTCTGCTCTACGGTAATTATTTCCACTATTTCATCTTCCAGGTCACTTATCCGTTCTTCTGCCTCAGTTACTCTGCTATTGATTCCTTATAGAGAATTTTTAATTTCATTTATTGTGTTGTTCATCATTGTTTGTTTGCTCTTTAGTTCTTCTAGGTCCTTGTTAAACGTTTCTTGTATTTTCTCCATTCTATTATTCTCTCTTCTGTTAACCTGTGTTTCCTTCTCTATTTCCTTTCCTCTAGTTTTCTTCTGCTCCTTTAGCAAAGTAGTAGTAGTGATAGCAATAGCTGACATGTTATTGAGTGCTTACTCTGCCTTCACATGTATTAGCCCAATTAAATCTTGGAACAACTCTATCAGGTGGTTTAGTCCCATTTTATAGACATGAATACTGAGGCTTGGAAGTTTACTTGCCCAGCACACAGAGATGAAACATGACAGAGCTGAGATTGGAACCCAGTCTGGCTGGCTCCATAGTTCTTAGCCAGGTAGCTGCCCACCTGCAGGGTGTTAGGTTGCTGGGCGGGTGGGAGGACAGAAGAAGGAGAGAAGCTGAAATCCTGGAGGGACTGAAAATGGGTTGTTTCAGTTTCCTTCTTCCTCTTTTGTTTCCTGCATTATTAAACTTTTTGATTAGCTTCACCTGGTGTCACATTTATCTGCAGCTGTTAAACATTAGGACTTCAGAGGGGAGATTTATTTAAAGCATAGTTATTAAAATGTCAATTTTGATTTAAGGGTTTCTTCTGCTTTGTATTACTCCTGTGTCTCATCTCTCTTTAGTCTATAGTTATTTCTAATAAAGAACACTCAGAGCCTACCAGCCAAAACACTTTAAGTGGTTCTTGCCAAGTCTCATTTTAAGCATTTTAACTCTTGGCCAAATTGTCAGTCAGCTATATCCCTGTCCTTTTACCAGTTATAAACTTGACAATTGCATCCATTCAGGTCCATTACGAAGTCATTTCTGTATTTTGAGACTATGTCTTCTTTACAGTATCCCATATTCTCTTGACTGGAAGCTGTCCCTGATTATTATTATTGTTATTTTTTGCAATTGTTTTCAGTTGAATGTCTACAAGTAAGGATGTAGATGTTGACCTTTGAAGTGAGAATGGATGATGGATGTTTTGGAGGAGTTGAGGAAAAGCTCTGTTTCTGGTTGTAAGGCTCATAGATCCTTGGAAGAAGATTGGAAACCAGTATATGAGGGTTGTATCTCTATGGCTGCTGAGGAGCAGGGCTTTGTGGCAAGTGAGGAATAGGTAGAGTGGGCAAATTCTCTTAGTTTGAGTTCCCCAAAGCAGAGACTGAAGCAAGGAACTGAGTGAAGGTAGTTTATTTGGGAGGTGATCCTAGGAGGTAGGAATGGGAGAGCAGGGAGAGCAAGTGAGGAGGAGACATTAATATGAGGGGGTGTGTTTAAGGTTACCCATGTAGGCTGGACCTCTGAGAACTATATGGAATGTCTTCTAGAATTTTCCTCCTGAAAGACAGGAGGCTGGAGCATTTATATAGCTAGTTTATGCAGCTAGTTGGTTGAGGGTTATGCCAGTGTAATGGTTCCCCCAGCCTGCACTCCCTGTGTGCCTGCCTACAGGCCAAGAGGGCTGCTTTGGTTCTGGGGACATAGCACAATGTGAGGGTGAGCTCCTGAGAACTGTCCATCACAGCCATGGCTGAAATCAGAGGGGAGCCACAGGCAAGTAACACAGTCACCAGAGGCTTCCACTACACAGCAACAAATGAGGTTTAAGGCTCTAATTTCAACATATGTCTTGAACTTGACCATTTCTCTGCACCTCTACCATCATCACCCTGGTCCTGGTTACCTTCATCTCTCACCTGGAATTCTACAAATCCTCCCAATTGGGCTTCCTGCTTCCACGATTGTCCTCTTACTTTTTTTTTTTTGCTTCAAGCATCCCTTAAAGAACATCGTATCACTCTTCTGTGCCAAATCCTCCAATGGCTTCCTACCACCTGAAGATATAATACAAAATTCTCATCTGGCCGTGGTTCCTTTTCCAACTTCATTCCCGATGACTCTTCTGCTCCGTCACTGTTCTCCAGCCACCCGGGCCTTCTTATCTTTAACAATGATTCTGCCTCCTTCCTTTCCTTCAGCCTAGTATGATCTTCCCTCCGATTTTCACCTGGCTCACTGGTCTCACTTTATTCAGTGCCATGTCCTCAGTGTGGACTTCCCTGCCAACTCGTCCTAAACTGAAATCCTGTACTCTCTAACTACCCTTATCCAGATTTCTTCTTCTTCACAGCACTTTCTACCACCCGACACTAGCTTGTATATTTATTGCTTTGTTTATTGGTTGTCTTTCCCACTAGAATAAAATTCCACAAAGACAGCAGTTCACCGCCCTGTTTCCAGCAACAAGAATAGTCCCTGGTATATTCTAGGCTCTCAATAAATATTTGTTTAATGAATGAATGACTCCAGAATCATGATGCCTTCTCTTTTGAATTCTCCCTCAAACATGATCCCATTAGTGTGATCACCCAAGTGACCCAGGAGGGCATCACTTCGTTGTTTCATTAATCATTTACATCAATGCAATGAGGATATAGTGAGAAACCCTATGGGAACTGGCAGCCTGAGGTGGGGAGGAAGTGGGTGGTACTTCCTGCAGGGGAAGGTGGGCAGGCAGGGAGGTGTGGGCATGGGGCCAAGCTGCAACCACTTACCAACCCATGGTTTGCTTGGGACTAGCCCGGCTGGGTGGGTTGTGTGAGATCCAGGGCTGGTACTGGCAAAGTCTATGCTTCTTGCCTCTTTTCTCTTTCCTCTCTCCCACCCCCTCAGGAAATGACAGGGAAGGAGAAGCTAGACCATCTGGGGCTGTGGGAAGCTCTGGCAGAGAGAGGGTACTTGACAGTGACAGTACTTGGGAGGCCTGACTTCACCTCCTCGTATCCAGGGACTGACTGAAACAACACAGACAAGGGCCATTTATGGAAGTAAGCATAGCACTGCAAGAATGTGCTTTTGGGAATTTTGACAGAAGTCTGCATTTTGAAGGATATATGGGATTTTTGTTAGAAGTCAAAGTCTCTCTCTGTGCCCCTTCTTTCCTCACCCATACACGCGATGCCATTCTGCCAATATCAGAGAAAAGTCACATTTCCTAGACTAGTGCCCAAACATCCTAATTTCTCCACATTTTTCCTCTTTAAAACTTACCTATCCCCTTTAAAGCTCTGTTGATGTTTTAATGGGAAAAGGCCAGCATCCTATTCTCCTACTCAAGTAACAGTGTAACAAGGGCATTCTAGAAATAATACTTCCAACTTCCTTTTCTAGGTCAAAGAAGTGATTCTAAATATGGACATCTAGGCTAGTGGGAGAAAAGAATGGGCCACTGGGAAGGGAATTTGGTGTTTGCAAGACCTCTTGGTGTTGGCAGTTGTGTTCTTTGAAGACAGGCTCTGGGACCTGACTCCCAAGATCCAGATCCTAGTTTTACCATTTGGTTAGTTGTGGGACATTGGGAATTTGTTCATTTCCTCATGCCCCAATTTCATCTTCTGCAAAATGAGGAATATAATAGCTGGACCTTCCTCACAGAGTTGCTGTGAGGGTTAATAACTGGACATTTTTCATAGGGTTGACATGCATGAGTTAATGTGTGTGCAAGTGCTTAGAAAAGTGCTAGTGCACACTAAGCTTCAGAAGTGATGACAATGATCCTTCCATGCAACTCACAAAGGGAACTTACAAAAAGCCGATGATGCTTACCACTGGCTTTGCCTTTGTAAAAATCGCTTATCTGGTTTCCCTGTCTGTAAAACTGCCTTCAAGCTGGTTTGGGTATGGGATTTCAAAATCCATCCCTTTCCTAAAACAGCTTGTGACTTTTTGTTGACTAGAGAATGAAATCCCATGATATGGCACTCAAGGCTCTTTCCAATGGGTCCTAGGCTATGCAGTACGATTCTTATGGCTACAAGCGACAGAAAACAATGAAAACTGGCTGAACAAATGGGGAATGTGTTGTCTCCTGTATCTGAAAAGTTGAGGGGCAGATTGATTTAGACACAACAAGATCCAAGCATATAAAAGACTTGCCCTTTCTCTGTGGTAGGCACTCTGCTCAAAGAGACCCTTGGAAATGCCAGGTTTTCATAATTCTTACAGCTACAAACCTCATGGAAGGGAATGACTCTTTCTTAAAATTCCAACAAAATTGCTGGGATTAAGTTTGGGACATTAGATAACTTCAGTCATGTACCCAACTCTGAAGTATTAACTATATCCAGGGAGATGGAAGGTAGTGATTGGTCACAGGACCTGCCCTGACCCCAAGAGTTGGGTCAGCTCCACTCTGCAGATACTGAGAATAGATGGGTTTCCCCAAAGGAAACAGAGTTACCACCATGAAGAGAATAGAGAATGGATATTGACTAGGCAAATGTAACAGATGTCGACCACAGTCTACCTTCCTGCATTTCCTGTCATTCTTTAAATACATGCTGCAATTTTCCATTTCCTGCCATAGTACAGTGATGTTTTCTTTGCTAAAGTGCCCGTCTCACACCTCCACCTATCAAAAGTTCAAAGTACCTTTTAAACTGTGCTTCCTTTATGTAGCCTACTCCTTAACAACCAAAATTTATTACCTTTATATAGCCCTTATCATGATCCAATTTGTATTACATTGTGTACATGTCTTTCTTTTGTTACTGGATTGTAAACTCCTTAGGGGAGAAAATCAGGCCTCATACCATACTGCACACATGCATATTATGTGGACATCAGGGAGCATCCTTCACCAGGTAAAAAGCTTTGTGTCAACTGTAAAGTACCATAATAAATGTTATCATCATTATTTTCTTGTATTGTGTTTTCTCCATTGCAGTTTTCTCATATTTGGTTGATTTTCTAGACTATCTGATTGTAATCAGAAGTGATTTTCAGCAATCTCCAAATTCTCCATATTCACTCTTTTTCTAAATCCAAGATTAACATTATTCAGGGGCAGAAATGTGCCTTCTTTCAAGATGCTTCAGGCATCTGGGCCAAGCAAACAGAGTTAGGATTTTATTTTGTGTCTGAATTTAGATTAAATTCTTTGGCATTGCTTTGGTTTTATTTCCTAGCAGCCTTTTACATTTTAATACTCTATCTTGTATCTTATGGACCTTAATCAAATGCAAAGCTTCAAGTTTTTAGAGCCTTCCTAGGGCCAGTGGGTGCATCTTTACTTGCCCCTGGAAGGTCTGGTCCAGTGCTACCAAGGCCTGCAAGCTGATCGAACCCTGATGGTTCTGGCTTCCCCCAAGGCCTGCAGCCCATTCACCAACCTCACAAATGAATGTTGAGTGGCGCTGGGCACAGGAAGGCTGATCCCTGGCAAAACCTGAAGTGGGCTACCACGCTTCCTCTGTCTGCCTTTCCCCCATTTTTTGCACTCCCTTCCTTTCCTAAGAGATGCCCACAGTCTACCACCCTCCTGCTACTCAGAGGCACATTTTGGGAATGCCATCTAGATCTCCATTCTCTCCTATGTGCTTCCTGCTTCACTCATAACAATTCCTCTAGGTGATCCTTTCTTTGGAGCCAATAATCTTTTATTATATTAGTTATAGTTATTGGTCATAACCAACGAGTTATGTTTGTTCACGACTTGATATGTCAGTCCTTCCACATCACACACTGAATTCACACATTTAGTGCGACTGGCTAGCAACAACCCTCGACTCAAAGATAAAAAAAAAAAGAGATGAATCTCAGGCAACAAAGCAGCTGTGAAAAAGCCCTGGAGATGGACTAGAGTTGGAGGACGACAGGGTGGGGTGTGCTTTTAGCAGCTCTTTATGTTAAATGAGCATCCTGATAAGAGCGAGCAAGGAAGAGTGAGAGACCAGAGCAGAATATACCCATCAACATTAATACCGGAAATTCACTGAAAACATGGGTTATTCAGTCCTCCTAATAAGTTAATGATACTGCCCCCATTTATATCTTGAGGTGAGAACCTGGGGTCCATTGACAAAATCCAGTGAGGTGGACAAAATTTTTGGCCGGTTTGACTTTCTAGCATCTTTTTTTTTTTTTTTTTTTTTTCTGGTAGTATTACAAACTGCCATTTAAACCACGTGCTTGTCGTGTGCTTTGCATCCATTAATTCATTTAATCCATGTCTTATTTGTCCAAGAAAGCTGGTGACAGAAATGATCCCATTTTGCAGATGGGGATCTGCAGAGAGATGGGATTTTGCAGAGAAGTTGGCTTACATTTCCCAGTTCCCTAATTAGCACACTGTAGACTTAATATTCAAATCAAGGCTATCTGATTCCAAAGTCCCTGTTGTTAACTATTGTACTCCTATCCAATCATGTCAAAACAGGCAACTTAAGAAGCTTCTAAGTTCTCATACACAGATCTGCCCATCACTGACTTATTTATCTACAATATGCAATCACTGTTTGTTGCTGAGAATACCAAGATACATAGCAAGTGCCCTGGGAACAGTAAGGATGGATCAGTGATCTATGCCTGGGGGTTAGTGCATTGAGTTGGGCGTAGAAGGATAAATAGGAGTCTGACAGGAACAGAGCAGTAGGGAGGATGCTTTAGAGAGAATTATACTGTTTCCCTTTTAGATTCTGAGAACAGGCACAGCATAAGAAGGGGAGTACAGGATATGCCAAATGGCTCCAACCTTGTGGTCCCCCTATTGGATGTCCCTGGAAGAGGATTGTGAGCTCAATGGAGGGGGGAGTGGAGGGAGGGATGAGTAGGTCCAGGGTGACATGACCCAGCAAGGAACAGCATGGAGCCTGGAGATCTGCAGAGGAAGAATAAGAAGTAGTGAAGGAGATTTGGCTTTCGTAACTAGAGCTTGGGAAACAGAAGGTGGGGAAGTGATTATGAGGAAGGTAATTCAGGTCAGAACACATGGAGGAGGCTTAAATTGAAACAAAGAGCCTGAGGTAGAGGCTTAAGGGTGATTGTCCTGGTTAATTTGTCTTAATGAGAAAAAGTTCACTGGTTTGTACAAAGTGATATTAGTCAGTGGTACCTAACATAACGAAAGCAAAAGATTCAGATATTTAACCATAGAGAAATGTTAGGTAAAATTTGGTGCATTAATTCAACAGAATCCTATACAGCTAATTAGAACAACTGTAGGAACACAGACGCTGCTTACGTTAAAAAGAGCACCATATAAAATTATATTCACACTCCAGGTGTGCTAGGAACTAGAAGTTAATATACAAAAATGAAGGTGGCCCTGTTTGTTGGTATCATTAGTTTTCCTTTTCACAATTTAAAAGAGAAAAAATGATCTCAGTGATTTTTTGAGGTTCTTTCATTACACCGAGAGTGACAGCAAGCAACATTTGTGGACTACAGTCTACTTTCCAGACACGGTTCTGTCTCTGGATTAGCTCCTTTAATCCTCAAAGCTGCCGTGTCAGGTGAGTATGGTTATTTGGTGAAGGTCGCTGAAGACTCTTGCCCCAAATCTCACAGTTAGATCCAGGGCATAAACCCAGGCAGCTGAACTTCAGAATTCATGCTCTTTACCACCGTGCTATGGCTGCTTCTCCTTAAGGACAAGGTCATTTTGGCATGACAGCCTTGCTAGGTTCGAGGTGGCCTCATGTCATTCTGAATCTGTCTCTAGAGCAAATGGTATTGTAAAAGTAGCCCATTAAGAAAGCACGTGCCTTTGGGGCAAGCAAGCACAGCACAAGCTGGCACATAAGAAAGGCTGGATCCTCTGTTCAGTTTAACCATGGAACAGCCCAGCTAACTGGGGAGATTTCATCAAGTCCCTGCCTCCAAGCAATTATTTAATCTCCCTGCATACTGCTGCAGCTCCTTTTACACACAAACCCCATGTATCTAGTAACTCTTAACAGAATAGATTTTTCTCCATTAGCTGGGGATGGATTTAGAACCAAACAGAGCACTCACTTTAAAGAGTCCCTGGGCAAGCTCTGTTAACATCATTCCCCAAATGGTCCAGGCCGTGTCAAGCCAACTTCTGGCTGTGTGCTGCAATGAAGTAGGTTACTAGGTACTTTAAGATGTGGTAACAAGCACAGACTCTTATCTTCCTGAAGACTGGGGCTTTTCTTTTCCATGTTTGGTGGTTTGCTTTGCATAGAAAATACAAATGATAACATCTTTGAATTATCTACATTTTCATTATGGTTTGCACCTTTCGTGTCTTGTTTAAGAAATCTTTCCCAACATTCAAGCTGTAGAGATATTCTCTTGTATTTTCTTCTAAAATTTTAAAGCTTTGCTTTTTACATTTAGATCTTTAATAAACTTGGAAGTGATTTTTGTGTATGATGTTAAGTAAGGATCCATTCTTCCCCCATTGGATAATCTATTATCATAGCACCTTTTGTTTAATAGTCTAACATTTTCCCCAGAGAATCTTCAATGCCACCTCTGTTATGATATTTTATTATCATGTGTGTCTCTTTTGGATTATAATATTACATCATACCTATTTCTATACCAATATTATACTGAATTAGTTACTACAGTTTCATAATAAGCTGATTTCTGCTATGGTAGGTTAATTGACTTGAGGGGTATAATTAATGACTTCCTTGTATCCATGCCCTTAGCAATGTAACTTTGCAGCTCATTGCATCAACAAGTTGAATGTATTTCTCCACCCTTTGATCAAGATTGGGCTTGCCTCTCACTTTGGCTAATCAAATGTTGTGGAAGTGACACTGTGCCAGTTCCAAACTTAGGCATCAGGAGACCCTGTCTGCTTCTACTCCCTCTTTTGGAATTCTGCCCTCACTGTGAGAATAAGCTCAGGCTAGTGTGCCGAAGGATAAGACAGCACACGATACAGGATAGAGTCAATCCAAGTTGAGACCATCCTAGACCAGCCAGTGCCCAGCCAGCTGCACTTACAAGCGAGCTTAGCCAAAATAGCCACATTTGGCTCAGATCACCAGAACTGCACAGCCAACCCATAAACTTTTAAGCCAAAATAAATGCTTATTGTATTAAGCCACTGAGGTTTTGTACTTGTGGGTTCTACACCATAACTGTGCTAAAAGATAACCGACATATGCAGTGAGTCTCATATCTTGTTCTGTTATTTAAAACCATCTTAGTTGATCATAGCCTTATGTGCTTCCCCATATAGAGTTTAAAACTGGTTTGTCAGATTCTGTGACCTGGTTTAACCCTTTTATACATAACTCAAGTTCTAGGACAGCATCTTTTGCAGCACAGAGTCTTTTCTAAGATTTCACCTTAGAATCTCCAAAGGTGAATCTAACTGGACCATTTGTTGCTCCATTTCTGATAAGTTGTTAATTTATTTGTATTTGCTTTCTCATATTATAATGTCATTATCATAAGATGGTGGTTCTGTTGCCAGGGCAACCAAATGTGATACATGAGCTTTTAGCTTTAACTAAAACCTTAACTCTCTTTGGCTACATTCCATATGTTTTCTTGGCTGCCTTCATTCCTGAGGTTGAAAGAATGGAAGATATGCTACAATTCTGCCAGTGTCTTATGTTTTGTATCTGTTTCCACCTCTACACTTGTTAGCATGTAAGTCTTTCTCTAAATTTACTAACTTAACCAATTTTGTTTTACTATTTGTCTTCGATAGCTCCTCTTCTTCAATATAATTCTGTGCAGTATTTATTCCACATATAGTTAATGGTCACCTATCATGTCCCTGGCACTGGGGTTACAAAATAGATGAGACAGTTATGGCCCTTCCAGAGTTTCCCAGGTTAGGGAGACAGGGATGCAATAGATTAACACAAAATACTTTACCAGTATGGGAAGTACCATGAAAAAATGGTACCGGCTGATGGGTGGGGGCCTGATCAAGTTTGCATCAGTGAAGATTTCTTTGAGGAATAAACTTTAAGCTTAGTCTGAGAAATAGTTTGGAGTTAGCCGGAATTGGGGGAGACCACATCAGGCAGGGGTACAGTGTGTGATGAAGTCTTGAGGTCTCAGGGAGGATGACGAGTTGGAAAGGAAGCCAGTGTGGCCTCCTGTAGATGTAGAAGATTAGTGTGTGAGGGTGAGAGGAGCTTGGGACACACCTGGAGAAGTGGGAAGGGACAAAAAAAATCACAGTGGGCCTCACAGGGTATCTGCACCACCTGTTCAGGAACTGAGTTATAAAGCTCTCAAATGGTGAAGTCATCCAAGAGAAGCTCATTTCTCCACATAGCCCATAGCCATATATAAAACAAGCAGTTTTAGAGATGCTCAGTGTGTTCGCTTGTCCTCAGAGTCTGTGTCCCAGGCCATCTCAGATCCAGGTCATGCCACATCCCTGCTGAGATGGGCAAGAGACTCTCCTCCCCCATCACGGCTTCCTCTGGTGATGTACTCACTCCAGGGAAATCAGAAATCAAGCCCAAAGGCCTGATTCTGTAGCACCACCCACTCCAGGGCATCATCCTTCATAGAAGGTCTCTCTTCATCATCCTCCCTGGGACTTTAGTCACTGTAATGGCCCTGGGCCCCATGCATGTACAGCAGATCCCTGGTGTAAGAGCCTGTGGGTGGTGTTAAGAGTGGTTTCTTCTTTACATGGAGATGATTTAATCTAGGATCAGGTCTGGGGGAAACTTCATTTTACTATTCTCAGCTTTTTAATTTGTTTCTTGTCAGTTCTTAGTATCTTCACCCTCATTTTTTCTATCAGGTCCGCCCAATTTTCTTTCATTCTATGTCTTCCAACAATACACAGATGCTCAGGAAATAGAGTATGTTGAAGAAGGCATCTAAATATTGGCCATAGGGTGTAGGCTCATCAGGAGTTTTTAGATCCCAGTTTTTAGAGCTGGGGTCCATGACAAAGGTCCATGTCTCCCCTATTCCCATGACATGCAGACTGCTGTGAGTAGGTGTGTTTAGTGGACATTTGTGGTTTTAGCTGGACCATTCTCCTTTCTTGGTAAACTCAGGACCTTGATTTTTCTTTAGGACCTTAATTCACTCCAAACAGTGTTCTATCTTAATGGTACCACTGGTCAATAAGCTTCACTTCCTTTAGCTGTGGAGGGACCAGGGGTCTAATCTAGGCCAAACAGAATTCCTCTTGGGGAATCGTGATTAAAGCGAGGGAGGAAATGACTTATCTGATTCATTCCACTGGCAGCACACACGAAATCGTGCCCACTAGGAGTTCCTGCTGCCTAGATCCCAAAGCAGCTTTATTTCCTCTCCCAATCCATTTCCTTCCACCAAATCCCTCTGGTGCTTAAATTAGCCAGAGTCGGCTTCTGTTCTTTGCAACGGGCGAAAAGTCCAACTCACGATGTGCATGTGAGAATCCTTCTGAGGTGTGGAATTCCTCAGCTTCTCAAAAGCATCCATAATCCATAAAAGGTTAAAAATCACTAGATTACCTGCCACAGCTACTAAAGCCTGTGTGCCTGGAGCCTGTGCTCTGCAACAAGAGAAGTCACCGCAGTGAGAAGTCCGTGCACCACAACGAAGACCCAAAGTGGCCAAAAACAAATAAATAAAATAAATAAATTTATTAGAAAAAAAATCGCTAGATTAGACGGTCATTTCTTTCCTTGAGATTTCAAGAAAGAATTGGATACATGCATCCTTGCAAATTAACAGATACTTAAGTCACAGAACTGAAGCTCAAAATTGTGGCCTTTCTGGCATTCTCTTGCAAAGCATAGTTATTTTTGGCAGAATGGGTCTTTAATCAGAAACTCATGAAATCATTGTAGATAGCCCCTCAATCAAAAGACTAGCCCTGTCTTTACCCACAGTGAGTTTTGCTTTCCGATTAAAGACATCACTCCTTTCCCACAAACCTGGCCCATACCTGTCCTCAGACAAGTTTTCTGTCCAGTCAAAGAGCTCTTTCTATGCACGGAGGGGTTATCAGCAGCTGTGGGAGAGATAAGTTTGTCTCTAGGCCAGCAGTCCTCCAAATCCCAGGCAGGATGCCTGAAGGGGTGCAGTGTGGGCTGGGGCACCAGAGACTCTGTCCAGCATAAGAAAATCAAAGGCATTTTTTTCTGTCTTTCCCTAGCTCTTGAAAATTAATAGAAGTCAAGTTCACTGCTAAGTACAAATTGAATGGTCCCTTGTTACCCTTCTAAAATTAAAGACAGAAGAAGAAGGAGAAGGAGAAGAAGAAGAAGAAGAAACAGCCAAATGAAACCACTTTTGGGTCCAAACCGCTAAAACCAGAGACAGTTCCAAGATACATCCAACTTTTATCCCTATCCCATCCCACGTCCCTCTTTACCACCAAAAAGTTATTTCAGCTTTATGCAAAGAGCATCATTTTACATTTGGGGTGGCTGGTTCTGTTACTACTATTTAATCACATACATGTGCACACACGTACATACAAACTCTCCTTACCGAGCTCCCCTTCTCTCTTTGCTTCCATATCATTTAAAAGGGGGTAAGTTCAGGAAACAGAGTGTGTCTTAGTCTGTTTCCCACAAGAATTCAACTGCCAGTGACAATGGTACCATCATAATTTGGTCTGGGTTCTTTGAAGAAAATGCAACTGGAATGTCATAGCAGGCACAGTGGAAAAATCCAGCTGGCATCAGTGAGAGCTGTGCTTGAACAAGGACTTAGAGCCAGGGTAAAGCAAATACTCGTTTTCAGTATAACTCACACTGGCCTCCAGTGCGAAGGGGTCGCGGCCCAGCAGTGTTCAACCACCATCATTTTATACGAATAGGGCTCAGGGTGCACTGCCTTTCAGAAAGAGAACATGATTGCAGCAGTCATTTAGATTCCCTTGCCATCTCTCCTAACTCAGAAGGTTAATCTTCAATTGTTTAAAAAATCTATTTCACAGTTCATCAGCGTGTCACCCTTAATATAAATTTCTCATTCAAAATCTACCAAGTAGCAAGCCAGTGCCCAGCACTCTACGGGATGCCGTTAGATAACAGTGATGAAAGAATACAGATTCTGGTTGGATGAGCAACAACGTACCCAAGAAGCAATTTGCTTTCAAAGCTTATATTAATAATAATAAAACCAGTTATCACTCGCTGGGAAACTGGTATATTCTCAGAACTATGCAAGGTGCTCCGCATTTGTGAGATCTAAACCTCTTGGCAACAAGAGGATGCCAACTAGGTGTTATAGAGAAAAGTTCCTGCTTCAGTGGAAAACCATGCATTGTTTAGTGCACACTCTTTCAAGTTATCTCATTCTGATTCTAAGGGGGGGGGGGCTCTGAGCCTTGCATTGCCTTTAAGCTATTTTGCTACTCTGTAGGTTATCGATAACAGATAGCAATGCAAATGATTCTTGTCTATAGGTATACAAATATATACTGGTTGCATAGAACAAAATTGGCTTCTCCACTCACTCCTCCCTCTCCCATTAGAAAAAGCCAGTTTCTATCTGTAAACTTATTTCAATGTTCATTTACACCATAAATATCCATGCTTCTTTTATTTCTCCTTTGAACCAATTTAACACTTATCTGTTAAAGAAAATCTTTAGCATGTGTACCTTTCATATCTGGACAAGAGGTATAATTTTATCTTTAAAAAAAATCCTTTAACAATATTATTAACTCCATTTTACAGATGAAGAAATTGAGGCTCAGAGTGAAATGACTTGCTCAGGACCACTAATGATCAAGGGACCTAGCCAGGCCTAAACTCCTGCTCTTTCTGACTCCTGTAGCCTATGTGCTTTCTTCTAATTATGTACCTGCTCCATGCCAGGCCTGTGCTAGGTGTGTGGGAATATTCCTTTAAGTCATTCAGCTATTAATAGCCTCTTCTGCGCAGGCACTATGGGCTTATAAAATATTCATGGTATAATCTCCGCTTGCCAGATGATAATCAAGGTACACACAAAAGAAGAAAAATGCATGATAGAGGGAGACAGGACAGTCGGGGAGTGGTAAGAGCACAATGGAATTAATCTCGAAAGCTTTTAGGAAGTGATAGTTTCTCAATCTGCATCCTCTAAATGGAAGGGGCATTAAGAAGAAGGCTGCAAATTAAAGCCAACCACTTGTAAACTTCTGTCCTGAAGCCTCAAGTACTGTCATTTAAGAAGCACGCAAGGAAACAGGATTATACCACTGCTTGCACATTTGTTATCTAACTGTAAAAAAAACAAAAACAACAAGAAACAAAACCGGGGGCTTCCCTGGTGGTGCAGTGGTTAAGAATCTGCCTGCCGATGCAGGAGGCACCGGTTCAAGCCCTGGTCCAGGAAGATCCCACATGCCGCGGAGCAACTAAGCCCGTGCGCCACAACTACTGAGCCCACGTGCCACAATTACTGAAGCCTGCGCTCTACAGCCCATGCTCCGCAGCAAGAGAAGCCACCGCAATGAGAAGCCCGCGCACCGCAGCAAAGAGTAGCTCCTGCTCACCGCAACTAGAGAAAGCCCACGCGCAGCAACGGAGACCCAGCACAGCCAAAAATAAATAAATAAATATTTTAAAAATGAAAAAAACATGTGGCCAATGAAACAAAGCACCTATTCTAATCTCTTAAGCATTTGCATATGTAACTATTTTGCATGAAGTTTTCATTGGCTCAGATTTGGTTGGGTTGTGCTTACAACTGGTTGTGATTGGCTCCTCTGTGTTTATAGGTTAAACTCTAAACTCCTTTATATCATACATCTTTCATGTGGCCCCTACTCACTTTTCCTCTCTTCTGTTATGCAACAGCTTTCATCTCTCCTGGTCCCTCCATCCCATCCCCCCTCACATACACACACGCAGACACAAACACACACACACACACACCCTCACAATCTAGGTCTCTGACTCTGAGGGGCTTGCAATTCCCCAGCCCACCAGTCTCTGCTGCAGCTCAGCCTTGACTGAAGTTTTGCTTATGACAGGGCCCTTCACAACTTGTCCCACATTGGCGAGCACCTAACCATTACTCAACCCTCAATTTGAGTCACCTTCTGATCCTGGTTTGCAAAAATCATCTTTTCCCTCAACGTATGTTGTTGCCAGCATGTGTTTACAAAACCCCGGGTCATGCCTGTTTGTTTACACACTTACTCCCAGAGTGCTCTGGTCTCTTTTCTCTTTCCCACACTGCCTGATGCATATCTGTGCTCAGTGACTGAATGCCTCATGCATCCGTGGCCCCATGGGTTCACCAACACGACAGCTAAGGAGATGGGGCACTGGAAGGAATAGTAGAGATCAGAGCATTCAAACCCTTCTCTTCATTGCTGGGGAAACTGAGGCACAGAGTGGCGAAAACTGCCCACACAGGCGAGGGGAGAGTACTATTAGAACACAGGACTCCCACCTGAGTTAAGTGCCAATTCCAACACCCACGCTGCTTTCCGGGGTGGAGGAGGCTGGAGAAGGAAAATCACCCTGGGGAAGAGGGACGGTTGGTGCTGTGTTTTGTTTTTGTGGTGCTTTCATAATTTTGGTAAAGATATTTTTAAGCCAGCGCCCGAGGTGGTTCAGCGTTCACTACCGAACTTGGCATTTTCCTCCTGTGTACAGAGTGGCCTGGAGCCTTATCGTAGCCCTGTAACCACATCCCCTGATGGGCCTAATGCTAAACCAACACTGTCAGCTAAAAACAAACACTCACAGGTGTGCAGCACACAGAGCGGGAGGGTGTTTATTCTAACGCGAAGGTTGGGAAACCGGGTTTGGTGAAGTGGGGAAATTGACCCCAACCGGACATGGTCACCCCACACCCGGGATCCCCCAAGCCTGGGGCGCAGGGAGGGTTGCCAAAGGCTTCAGTGGCCCCTTGAAAATCAGGTCCCTTATATGTGAAATCTAAAATATGACACACATGAACTTATTTGCGAAACAGACTCATAGACATAGAAAACACTCATGGTTACCAAAGGGGAAAGAGGGGGAGGGATAAACTAGGAGTTTGGGATTAGCAGACACAAACTACGATACTTAAAATAGATAAATAACGAAGTCCTACCGTAATAAACCATAATGGAAGATAATATGAAAAAGAACATGTATATATATGTATAAATGGCTGTATACCAGAAACTAACACAATATTGTAAATCAACTATACTTCAATTTAAAAAAGAAAGAAAGAAAATCAGGTTCACCTGTGAGATGGCTGCAGAAATCGGTTCCCTAATCACATGAAAAGCACCCATCAGGCACTTCTTAGAGTTCTGTCGGGGACTCTTAGGAGGGGACCAGACAAGGGTGACTGATGAACATGACCCACTGGCATCCTTAGCCGCAGCCCCTGATGGGGACTGAGGACCAGCAAAGGTCTCTTCAGGACAGGAGCTCTCCTTGCAGAGGAAGAGGAGGGCGTCACAAACCCTTTCTCCAGCCTGCTGACCTACAGAGCACATCCAACTCTGCCAGAGAGAAAAGCTTCTGTTCCTTTATTCCTGAAGCTGCCACGCTGGGCGCCCCTGAGCTAGGTGATTAGGAGATGATGAGTAATGATTGTTGTCAATAAGAAGCGGCCTGAATGAAGCTAGGCCACCTTAAGTGCTCCATAGGGGCTATGGGACTTAATCCTTGCTTCCACCCTATGAGGCAGAAACCCTTATCAGTGTTCTCTCCACTCTACAAATAAGGAAATGAAGAGAGAAAGGGGTAAATTAAATTGCTCAAGTTTATACAGCTAGCAGGTTTGTGGTGGAGCCACAATTCAATTTCAGGCAGCTGGTTTCAGAGTGTGTTCTCAGACCTTTGGGATATTGCCTCAGCTTTGGGCTGTTGATCTGATGGTTCTCAAACTTGGCTGGCCATTAGAATTTCCAAAGCCAGGGCCGACCTCCAAAGATACTAATTTATGTGCTTTGGGGTAGCCAGGGTATTAAATATGTATATGGATAGATATGTATTTAATATACATATACATATGTGTGTGTGTGTTGCAATCTGATTAGCCTTAGGCACTGCCAGTGCAGCTGGCATAGGCAGGCATTCCCACCACACTATCCGAGGCAAGTGTTAAGGAGGAATGGGCAGACAACACTGGAAACCCAGCCAAGGAAGGTCTGGTACGGGTGTGGCGCAATGACTAAGGCTGGGGAAGAATGCCAGCAAGAAGGCAGAGGTGGCCAAAAGGGGTGCTAGACAAGAGAGCCATCAGAGGCTTACTTCCCCATTTTGCCAGGGGTGGGCCCTGGAGACGTGCCAAGGGAAAAGATGGCGGGGCGTGGTGACCACCTTCACTGCTGCACAGATGGTTCCTGGAACGCACCAGTGCTATGGAGAACTAGAGCTCCCGGAAAGGTGTTTTAAGAGAGAGACTTTCCCTGTAAATCACATCTGTTGGAGCTACCAGGGGGGTATTTAGGGATCTGAAGCACAAATTGCAGGAATCTATTGAAACCAGGGACTGGGGGCTTGGGATGTAAGTGCTGGGAAGGGAGGGGTCCCCTGCCCTTCGGTAGCTGGTCTGGAGTCAGCCTGAATTTGCTGCAAGTTTTGTTCTCACCCTGTAGGAGCTGCTAACCTTTGAGATATGTGTTTTAAAATGATGAAATTCATGTCTCTTAAGGACAAATTAGAATGTTTTAAAATAGAAAAAATCACTCATAATTTTATCACCTAAATGTTACCTTTATTATTTACAATATTCCTTTATGTTGCTGTTTTTCCTGGACATCATTTTTTAAACACAATGTTGATCATAATATCTACCTTTTCACCTAACATAAGGCTGTTTATTCCTTGCAACAAGTTCTTTATTTCATTCATAATAATTATACTAACAGTGGCCGGTTATTACTGGGTTTCTGAAAATTGAATACTCTATGAACACATTCTATGGGGCAAAAATTTGCCTCAACATCCACTGTGGCTAAGAATTGCTTTTATTTCTACTAACCAGGGATAAACTTCTTTACTACTTGCAAACAACCATGAAATCGAAACAAGTTTATATGTTAGAAACAAAACTACAAAAGCAATAAATTTCAAAACAACGTTAATTAAACATGACAAACATTGTTTTGTGAGTTTGACTGTTGTTCACTGCTGTGATCCAAGCATCATGTCCTCTTGGCACCTATGGGACCAGGGCTACGGGATCACTTTGTTGTCCCACCACTTCTCTCTGTCCTGAACGCTTAGGAATTAATGCACACAGCCTACAGGCATCAAGGGCCTTCACTCGGCATGGATGCTTCCTTTATATCAACTCTAATTTTCTTCTATCCTCCTGAGCTCCTGCCAGTTCAAGTAATACCACTTGTTGCCAATGTAACTGTAAACGCAGATTCCAAGTTGAGGCCTAAAACCGAATCCAGATGGGTCTTTCAGCTAAACCAGAATATGGCTGTATTAATTTCAAATTATGACTGAAAGGTAAACACAATGTAAAAATGTTTCATAGACAATGCCAAATCCAAAAGATTCATCATCAGACCCTGACACTTTGAGAAACATTGGTTTATTGAGTGCCTTTCTTGTGCCAGGTGACTTACCTAGAACCACTCACTCACCGTAACAACATTTAATTCCCATTTCACAGATGAGCTCACTGAGGTTTGTAGGGGTTATAAAACTTGCTGAAGGATACGAAGTTGTTGGGTGGAGGCCCTATAATTCTAACCTCCATTCTCTGTCTCTGTCATTCCATGGACCATTCCCTGGACTGTGATTGCACATGCCTGTCCATGGTCTTTTATAAAGTATTATTTTATAAAAGTATTTTATACTATATTTATAAAGTATTATTTTATAAAACCCCATCTGGGGTTTTAGCCTGTTTATACTGCCAGGGACCAGGGCTAGAGATAAATAACTGTTTTGTTTTTTTCTTTTAGAGAAAATGTAGCGTGTGTCATTTGTGGTATATTTATTTAGCTCTAAAACTAACCTGACGAGGATGGACCCTTTAAGATACTTCAGGAGATCTGGCAGTAGCCTTGGTGGTTGGCAGTAGCTTGCCGGCTATTAAATGGTTCTGAATATATGGAGACTTGTAATTTCCTTCTTGGAAGGGCTTTGCCAAAGAGACTAAGCCACATGCAGAATCCCTGAACACACATTGGCATATGCAGGAACTCTGTTTGTGCAAATGGATTCTTGGAACCAATCAGACTAACTAGGTATTTTATCTTTTGGCCCAATACCAAAAACTGGCACAAATAACACTACCCCTGCCGTGCACCAAAGTTCAGAATAATAAATCAGCAGCCTCGTAATTATATTGGGAGAGCCAGCTTTCTTCTCTCAGTGAGCAGACTGATGTATCTGTTTAGACTGGATGTCTTAGGGCTCTCTGGGAACCTGGGCTGACTTCCTAGTACCCAGGCAGGCACTGCCCCAGATCTGTGTATGTAGAGGTGAGTTCCCACTGTGCAGGTCTGCTGGGACCAAACTGGTTTCTAAACCTGTCTGGCTTCTCTGTGAGGTCTGTAGCTGTCAAGAGCAAAACAAAGTAAAGGACTGGAGATGGCAGAAAGGCAAAAGCTCATCCATCAGGCTGTGCAAGCAGAAGGTGGAAAGCCTTCCTTAGCTGCCTGATTCTAGGTGGTTATTAACTTAGCACTGAGGACAGCCTCAGACAGGAGAGGATGGACCCGGTAATCCTTTTGCCTGACTTCATGCCATTTCTTCAGCAATTGAAAGAAAGGACTTGAAGCAGATTTAGATGGGCAAAATAAGACATACAGGAAGGCCATTTCATACAGGGGAGAAAGTTACCTGTCCCTTGTTCTGCCTTGGTTCGAAGCATATATGAAAATAGTCATATTAACACATTAATGAGGGGAGAATGGGTGGGTGAAAGGAGGAAGCCTACTCCTAAATCCTGTGGCAAAAATCTGCAGGTCAATCACATTAGAATTCAAATGTATCCTTACGTTCTAGTACCAAGCTTTATCAATACTTCATGGATACATTCTGAAACTTTGCCCACGGGTGTGAACGATTCCCCTGTGGATATGTTCCCTGCCTGATTTCTGAGTGGCTTAATTTGCATGTCTGACTCACATGCCTTCCCCACGTTAAATTAGACGCTTTATTTTCTGAGATCAAGTTGGCTGTTTGGTCTTAGCGGCTGCATCTCTTTGCTTTAAGTGGTTTTCTCCGCTGGGAATCCTCACGTGCTTGGTACCTTTTTAGTGCACAGGCCTTAGTTCAATTTTGCCTTCTCCAAGAGGCCTTTCCTCACTTCCCTCCACTCCTAGCCACTCTCTGTCACACGTCTTTGTTTAATACTTCACACACTCTATAAGTATCCCACTGATCTGTTTCCTTGTTTGTTTTTCCCCACCACCCATGGGTGGATCTTGTCTTATTTTCCATCGTATCCCCAGCGCTTATGACAATATCGAGCACACAGGGGACATGTGTGAGGTATTTCCAAATATGGAATGAGCCCTCACGTAGCACTGACCATGTGCCAGACACCATCCTGAAAGCTTTATGAATATTAACTCATTGAATCCTCACAACAGGCCAGTGAGGTAGGTCCTACGCTTGTCTCTATTTTATAGATCCTCAGGTAGGATCTGAACTTGGGCAGTCTGACTGCAGAGCACGTGCTCTAAAAAAACTGCCTTATGCTGCCTCTCTAACATTTTGCTGAAGAAGTGAATGGGCATCTGTCATCACCATTATTTAAAGATTCATATGTTCGTTATAAGCTCTAAGTCCAATAAACACAAATATCATGATCCTAAAAGTAGGTTTTAAATGTATGACAGATAGCATACAAGGTTCAGAGTCACTAGGTTTAGAATGTCACCGTCTTTGGGATAATGGGGACACAGCCTCATTCTTGGTTCCTGACTCTCTAAGGATAGCTCTGTAGCCTCTGGTAGAGAAACAGGAGGTTAAATCCTGGAGTGACACCGATACCATAAGCAGCAAATATCTTTCTCTTTCAGCTGCCACAGCCACTGAAAGATTGATCGAACGGCTGCAGGATGACAGCAACATTTAAAAATCCTGATGGGTTTTATAACTTGAGTATTTTGAAATGTATTGTTATTTCCAGAGCTTTACCTCATGTACTTTGGTTGATTGACTTGTTTAAATTGATACACTTTAAATCAATATCATAAATGTGTGCACTTAGTTTTTAAAATCAATATACTTAGTTTGCATGCACACTTGGAAAGTTCTTAAGAATCTTAGACACATAGAAGGCTTTACAACTTTTTAAAAGGATTTCCCGTTTATCCTCTTATTTTATTTCAAAGCACCGCTGAAGGAGAGAGAGCTGGAATAAGTTATTTCCTCTGGCGTGGTTGACTCACAGGTCGCTGTTCTGGACTCTGTGGTTTTCTTCCTGCCTCTGTGCCCGCTCTCAAATCCCCTTTGTTGGTTCCTCTTCATCCTGCAACAGTGAAACACTGGCACGACCCAGGCCTCAGCCTCTGGGCATCTTCTTTCCTCTACACTCACTCCCCTGGTGGCCCCATTCCATTCCCTTGACTTCAAGTACCATGTTAATGCTAATGATGTTTAATTGTCTATTTCCAGCTCTGTTCTGTCTCTTTAGCTCAAGGCCTATTAGTCTCTCTGACATCTCCATTTGGTTGTCTCCTGGGTATTTCAAACTTAACTGCCCCAAACTGGGGCTTCCAAAGTTGCTGCTCTCAGCCTTGCCCACTTTAGTAGAAGACCACCCCATGCTTCTAGTTGCCAGGCCAAAGACCTGGGGCCATCCCTGACCCCACTCTTTCTGACGTGCCCCATCTGATCTGTCACAAATCCTGTTGTTTCTACTTGAAAAATATAGTGTATCCAGAATCTGGCCTTTTTTTTACATTCCACTGTTGCCACCCTGGGCCAGACCACTGTCCCCTTTTGCCTGGTTAATTGCAGTAGCCTCTTAACAAGCCTCCTGTTTCTTCTTTACTGCCCTTTGGTCTATTCTCAGCACAGCAGCTGGAATGATTCTGTTGTGGTCAGATCCTGACCCTCCTTCACCCAAAACACTCCAAGGTCTTCCCCCGTCACTTAAAGTCCGTAGTCTCTCAGTTACCTCCACGACCCGCCATGCTCTGGTTCCCTCCCCTCTGACAAATCTCCCCCTACTTCCCACACACGCCTCCTTGCTGTCCCTTCAACATTCCCCATCTCAGGTCCTTTGTGCTTGCTCTTCTCTCTGCCCAGAGTGCCTTCCCCCACAGAGTTCTGCGGCTTTCCCCTCACTTCCTTTAGGTCTTTACTCAAATGTCACTTTCGTGACATTCCCTAACCACCCTATTTAAAATTGCTATGTAGCCCTGGCCCTTCCAACCCTCCTTCCATGCTTCTTCTTAACACCTAAATCACGATATAGCATTCTATATGTGTTAACACAAGGCTTATTTCCTACCTGATGTAAACACAGTGATCATAATGGTCGTGATCTCATAGCATTTTTGTGAGGATTAAATGAGGTACTACTTGACATAGAGTAAGCTCCCGGCACATGTTCATGTCCTTATGCTTTGCATGCTGTAGTATTCAGTTCAGTGTCTTTTTAAAAACTGAAGTATAGCTGATTTACAATGTTGTGTTAATTACTGCTGTACAGCAAAGTGATTCAGTTATACATACACGTACATTCTTTTCCATTCTGGTTCATCACAGGATATTAAACATAGTTCCCTATGCTATACAGTAGGACCTTGTTGTTTATCCATTCTATATATAGTAGTTTGCCTCTGCTAACCCCGGACTCCCAATCTGTCCCTCTCCCCTCCCCTTTGGCAAGCACAAGTCTCTTCTCTATGTCTGTGAGTCTGTTTCTGTTTCGTAGATAGGTTCATTTGTGTCATATTTTAGATTCCACATATAAGTGATATCATATGGTATTTGTCTTTCTCTTTCTGACTTATTTCACTTAGTATGATAATCTCGAGGTCCATCCACATTGCTGCAAAAGGCCATATTTTGTTCTTTTTATGGCTGAGTAGTATTCCATTGTGTATATGCACAACATCTTCTTTATCCATCCACCTGTTGATGGACATTTAGGTTATTTCCATGTCTTGGCTATTGTAAAGAGTGCTGCTATGAACACTGGGGTGCATGTATCTTTTTGAATTATGTTTTTTTCCGGATATATGCCCAGGAGTGGGATTGCTGGATCATATTTAGGTTTTTAAGGAACCTCCATACTGTTCTCCATAGTGGCTGCACCAATTTACATTCCCACCAACAGTATAGGAGGGTTCCCTTTTCTCCACACCCTCTCCAGCATTTGTTATTTGTAGACTTTTTACTGATGGCCATCCTTACCAGAGTGAGGTAGTACCTCGTTGTAGTTTTGATTTGCATTTCTCTAATAATTTCAGCTCAGTGTCTTAATGCAGTAATGCCCAATTCATTGCTTTTAAACAAGTGAAAGACTTAGCTGTTGGTCGGCATTTCTTGCCTTTGTTCTGGAGAATACACATGAGGGGAGGGCAGCATGATACTAAGATGATGCCTGAACACAACTCCCAACTGTTGTAGCTACTCAGAGAGGTCTTGCTTTAGCAGTGATCTGAGTCAGTCTGATTTCAGGTAAGGTTCTGAAAAATAGGATGGGTCCCCCCAAAGAGAAAGCTGTTCCCTAGGAGCATGACCTTTAAAATGTACTCGGTAATAATGCCTTCTGAAACACTGATGCAATTAGATGTGTTTCATTAATTGTGTTTTCTGAGCCAAGCAGTTTGAAAGAACATGTTCCCTTCTGTCTCACTGTCATGTTTGCATCAGTCCTTCAACAAATTAATCTAAATAAAAGCAGCTTCCCCGCAGGGGTGAGTTAAAATAAGCCACCATTCACATGATTATTACTTCATTGTGCTTTTACGCACATTCCTTGGTGCTTTTTAATTATATATAATTAGCAGGGAACAGGGAGTAAAATCTGTTTAATCTAAAATGAAACATGCTAAATAGATAAAGTTTCCAGTTCCTGTTTTTCTTTTAAGGTATGACTCCAACTCAGGGAGACCAGGTTCAAGCGTGTAGGCCCAGAGCTTGCAGAAAGTGCAGCCTCCATGATTAGATGTTATTTATTTCATGGGTGTGCTATTACTTTTTTGTCATGCAACTTGGCAATTCAAGTAGTAGCATCTGGGGTGCAGTTACTTCAAATGCCAATTTTTTCCCCACCTTATAAAATAATTGCAATTAACTACAAACAAGAGTTAAACTTGAGGATAGCATATGGTGACTTTGATACGACAGTACGTTTTTACTGCAGTTTTCAATGTGTATGTTTTTGAGGATGAGCAATTTTATTAAAGCTTGTTACAGCGATCATATTAAAATGTATGGTCAAGACGTGCCATAGCTCAGTGGTTAGATCTCAGGCCCTGGAGACAGACTTCCTGTACCTGCATCTAGTTCTACCTTTTGCATTAGTTACACCATTTTATGCAACTGATGTAACTTCTCTCTACCTCCATATCTTCATCTGCACCACGAGGAGACAATACTAGCCATCTCAAAGGACTGTTTGTAGAATTAAATGAGGATGTATAAAGTGTTCAGAATAGAACACTCAATGATAGCTAATTATTGTTATCAGTCAGGAAGGGCGAGGTTAATCTAACAAATAACTGCAAAATCCCAGTGGCTTCAAATAACAATGATTCATTCCTTGCTCAGGCTACGTGGCCCTCGGGGAGCAGCCATTATTTCAAACGCTGCCAGTTACTGTGGCAGAAGGAAAGATAATTCTGGAGGGTCTTGCACCAGCAGTTAAATGCTCCAGGCTGGAAGTGGTATTGTCTCTTCCGCTCCTAACTCATTGGCCTGAATTAGTTACATGGCCGCACTTGACCACCTAGAGGCCAGGATGTGACATGCCGTACCATGTGCCCAGAAGGCAGAGGGCAAGGATTTGGGGCAGACAGCGCCAGGACATCCACAGTTTCTGTTGTGGATATCCTAAGTGCTTCTGTAGTGAAAGCGTTTGGTGCTCTCAGTCTGAGTGGCCTTAACCTTTTTGGTCACTGGCTGTCACTACTGGTTAGGGAGAATGGGGATGTCTTAGAGAACAGCAGGCTGAGCAGAAGGCTCTATTTAACTTTTGCATGTCAATCTGAGCCACTGAACCGTCTGCAATATAAATGACTTATAAATGTTCTCCATTAAAACTAAAAAGACCAGTTCTAAGACTTTAAACATGTCAGGTCAAAGACAGTGTTATCCATACCTCCCCCTGCCACACCACTGATGTCCACCTCCTCTATTCAAAGCTCTGCATGGTTTCCCAAGGCCTAGTAGATGTGGTTTTATTTAGATATCCCCAGGCCTACATTTGTTTATTTGCCTTGGATTCCTGTAGGGCCATCCAAATGCCAAAAACAAATGACTTACAGTCATTACACTCTTGATTATCTATGCAAATGGTTGGCAATCTTGAACAATGTGTATTTGCCTTTGATTAGGCTTCTTCTGTTCTGTGGCCAAGATTCCTATCCCCTCACCCTTCCAATCCTCCTGGGCCTTCTTCAGCATAGGAAGGGTCACCCATTTTATTGTCTTCTGGTGTCTATTCAATCATCTCTCAGATGGACTGGGCTCCTGTTTGGGAGTGTGGGTGATGTGAATGAGAGCTGGGTTTTGGTTTCTTTATCATCTCTGAATACTTTGATAATTTATTCTGGGCTTTCCCATTGCTGTAGCACTGACAGAGAAGACAGCAGCACAGATTAGATTTCAGGAGTCAAGGCTGGTTTGAGGAAAGGGAGAGCAAGGTGGATTCCTTTTTCTACAAGAGTATTACTGGGAAGGAAAAGTCATAGCCATTGTCACCCCCAGCCCACACCTGTCATGATAATACATCCCTCCATGCCTCTCCTTATACTATCTCCCAACCCACCTGCAAGGGCTTTGGAGGCAGAAATACCTGCATTCAAATTATAGGCCTAACATTCATTATTGCTGTACGACTTAGGGGAAAATTACCCAACTGCTCTGACCTTCAGTGTCTTCATTGGCAAAGTAAGGTTTAATAACACATGATGTGAAGGGCTGTTGTGCCACTTAGATAATACATGTCAGTTCTTGACATAGTCCCTGGCATGAAAAGATTCTAAATTAATTGTGGCTGTTATTAATTAAAACCCAGATTAGGTTTTATTTCTTCTAGGAACTCTAACCTGACTACTGCAAATCCTGTAACAAATAGACCCAAAGTATATTAGCTTAAATGTAGTAGAGGAGTTTTTTTGTTTGTTTAATTTTTAAAAATTTTTACTTTTTGGCCGCAATGCACGGCACGCGGGATCTTAGTTCCCTGACCAGGGATTGAACCCGTGCCCCCTGCAGTGGAAGCCTGGAGTCTTAACCACTGGACCGCCAGGGGAGTCCCTGTAGTGGAGGTTTATTTCTCCTATTATAGTCCAAGGAAGTAGTTCTAGCTTGTGGATTGGGGGAGGTGGGAGGGGATCCTCTCTGCTCTGTACAGTCATTTAGAAACTCAGTATGATGTGGCTCTGCTGTCCTCAGTACATGGCCTTCAGTGTCACTCTAGTCAGTCTTTGCCATTGTATCCCAAGGCAAGGGGAGAAACATGGAGGGGCAAGTGTGGGATATTGTACGACCCAAGCATCCCAACTCTGTCAGAGTCCACCGGAAAGAAATTTATCACTACAGATTGCTGCAAGGGAGGCTGGGAAATGTGCTTAGCTGGGCTTCCAGATGCCCCACTGCCAGGAGGCGACCAGCTACCTGTCTCAGACTCAGACCCTTTTCGATGTGTTAGGAGCATCTTTTCAATTAAACTATTGGCTCCTTGAATTACAGACCTTGTTTTAACCTTAATCTACAAAGTTATATTTAGTGACAGATATGTATTATTTAAGCCATCCTAAGAATACGTCTTGAATTGATAGCACTCCTATATGAATAGGAGTATATTCTTTGGCTAAATAACTCAGTATTGGTCTCCACTGAATCTGAATGCAACTTCTTAGTTACTTTTTTTTTTTTTTTTTGCAGTACGCGGGCCTCTCACTGCTGTGGCCTCTCCCGTTGCGGAGCACAGGCTCCGGACGCGCAGGCTCAGCGGCCATGGCTCACGGGCCCAGCCGCTCCGCGGCATGTGGGATCTTCCCGGACCGGGGCACGAACCCGCGTCCCCTGCATCGGCAGGCGGACTCTCAACCACTACGCCACCAGGGAAGCCCTCTTAGTTACTTTTGAGCAAAATGAAATTAAGTTTTAACAGGCTGGGTTAGGGATTAGATGTCTTGGACAATTCATTCTTTGTAACAATTCAAACGAAGCCAACAACAACAAAAACACTGAGCATTTTCCAGTGATATGTGCATTCCATTAGCAATTCCCAGTACTAAAGTTATTCATTATAGTTATTTACTGATACATTACAGAGTCTATTAGGTTCACAGTGTTATTTTTCAATCGTCTTTCACAATTACAGATTCATATATATTTCTTGACGATAAACAGCATTTATGAAAATAAGTATAGTGGATAAATCATAATTTTTTAGGGCTTCAGGGTAGAAAAATCTGCTGTTGTACTTTCTTAAAAAACCTCTAATTTCAATCTAAAAGCCTAATAAAAACAAATGTTTGGATTGGTAAGACAATTTTCTTACCTCAGTTACGATTGGAAGTTGCAAACAAAAGCCAAGCGAAATATACGAGGCAGATCACTGATTGGGTACAAATTATGATAAAGTGAAGCAAAATATTTGAAAATGTCCCCTCCTCTAGGCACATGTGCCAGTTAAGTTTCTCAGTCCCCAACCTGCCTTTTTCTTCACTACGTTGTGACATCAACCAGGCTTGCCTCTGCAAAGCATTTTTTTTGCTTCGCCAGCTGCTTTCTGGTTCAGCTCTGTGGACTGCACGTGCCAAAGATGAGAAGATGGGAGGAGGGTTTAGTAAGGGGACTTCCTTCTTTCCTTTTGGTTCCTGTCCTTGTATCACCCTAGCAAAGTCGTCATCCTACAGTCACATTTCATTCCTGGAGTAGTAGTTGAATCCAGGCAGCAGTGTTTGTAATACTCAGAATCAGACCCCTCACACCCCTCCAAGAAGTTAGCAGCAGCTGGTTGATGCCCTTTCTTTAGAGGTCTGGGTCCCAGGCCCATGGAGCCTTCCCTCCAAGCTCAGGGAAACCAGTACCAGCCAAATAGCTGCCCCTCCTTTTTTGTATTGGAGTATAGTTGACTTACAGTGTTGTGTTAGTTTCAGGTGTACAGCAGAGTGATTCAGTATTTTGGCAGATACATTGCATTATCTGTTATTACAAGATAATGGGTATAATGCCCCTTCTAAGCATCTGAGTCTCATTTCCATGGCACCCTACCTCCAAGCTTCTAAGTTTTAATAATTCCAACATCCTCCCTGTTTTCCTCTAGGTCTAGTGTTGGTAGCTGCCTCCTGCCGCTGCTACCTCCATGATAGCCTTCTCTTTTCCTTTTAAGGTTTTTGATAGCTAGTTAACAACTTTTTATATTATCTTCTCTCTGTTAAAATAACTCGTTTCTATCTCCTGCCTGGGTCCCAGCTGATACCTGAAGTTTTTATTATCAACAGGCAAGACCACCAGAATGCTATATATTTCAATCACATCATCTTCACTGGAGATTGGGATTTTTGAAGGTTCAGTTTAATGATATGCCCTTTTACTAAAAGTTATACTTAAAAGAACAACTCAATGAGATTTGCTTCTGCATTTGGTATTAGGACAAGGGCTTGGGAATGAATAGATTTTCTGGATAAGCTTTGCCACTAATTCTATTATCTTGGAGCCAAACGTTTCTCTATGCCTTGTTTCCCCCTAGCTATACTAAGGGAAAATAGAACCTGCCACCGAGTGACCTTTGCAAAGCCTTCAGATAGGTGAAGTATAGATCGTATTATTATATGGCTAGGGACAAAATGACTTATAGATGGGAACTCTTCTGAAGTGCTGACATTTGAAAACGTTTGTTTGATGGACAGGTTCCTAAAATACTAAACTTACTTCCTAGAATTCTTAAGCAGATATGCTTAGCATATTTAGAATTTTTTTTTATTAACTCAGGTTCATAGTCGTTACCCTTAATGGCTGTATTGCATTAGAATACATTTTTCTCCTTAGAGGTCATTGGTAAGTGGAGGGATGTTTTCCCGTAAACAAAACTACCCCAGATTAGTTATAATAAAGAGGGAGGTAACAAGACAATTGCAACTATGGCTAACAGTTACTGAACTCTTACTAAATGCCAGGTGCCCTTCTAGGTCCTTTATACACATTATCTCATTTAATCCTCCAACAACCCTGTAAGGGAGGTCCTGTGATTTCCTCTTTATTGACGGGGAGATTAGGAACAGATAGAATTACTGCACAAGGTCCCACAGCCAGTATTGACAGAGCCAGAACTGAAGTCTGTCTGACTTCAGAAGCTGCCCTCTACTTGGCTATGTTTTTTAGGGGTTTTGTTTATTTGTTTTTACTTCATACATTTATGTATGCAACAAATTCAGGAACAACTGCTTGAAAGCCATTGTGCTCGCAACTCATACCAATATGAGTAAGACATGGTCTTGCCTTTAAGGAATTTACAATCTAGTAAGACTAGGAGATTAAAAGAAGTATTAAAATACTAACTATAATACTGAGTAGTATGTAAAGCAGGACCCTAAAAGGAATAGAGTGTCCTGAGGAGCAGCACAGAGATAGGGAACGCAGCCTGATATCATCAGGGAGCCTCCAAGGGGGAAGTAGAAGGTGACCAGAACACTCGGTGGGTGCGGGATTGGGGTGGGAAGAAGGGCAGAAGGACGGGACAGACAGGAGCTCACTGGGGAGAGCGGTGAGCGGGGAGGTGGGGATGGTAGATAGGGGCCAGGTTGCTTGGAAACCACGCTGACTCTTCAGAGAGCTTGCCACTCAGTTTCACCTTCTCGTCTATGTGTGAGAACGTTGAAAGTGTTAGATTGAGGTTAAATGGGCCAGGCATTAGAACCTAAAACATTGAAGGCAAATAGGAACCTGTAAGTAGCTCGCACCAGGCATGGGTCTGAGCACTTTAAATCTTCACAACAACCCTAGGAAACAGGCATTGTCATTATCTCCTTTTGACCGTGGGAAACATGAGGCACAGAGAGGTTCAATAACTTACGCAGGGTCGCTCAGCTAGTAAGTGGCTAAACTGCGATTTGAATCCCGCCTGCCTGGCTCTACGGTCTGCTGGTCTTGATCACTATTATACAATCCCTTAAAAAAAGAATGAAAAGAAAGGGTAAAGTCAACCCCTTCTGGAGTTTTCCCCTAACGCAAACGGCACTCAGGGGGGCTTCTCTTCCCATCCTTCTGCTGCCCCATGGCACGTGGTGTTTTCCCGAGCCAGGGGCTTGCCAGGGTGGACTTGTCTGTCTCCCAGAGCGATGGTACGGCCTTGAAGAGGGGACAGCATCTCACACATCACCATGTGCCCAAGGTCCGCTGGGTGGCTGGCTCGTGCTGCTCTCTGAGCATCTTTACTGAGCAACTGTGTTCGCTCTGGGAAAGAATAAACTTCTTCAATGGTTGCACTTAGTTCTCTATGATAAAACAAAAGAAGTTTCCTCTAACACAATTTTGGATTAAAGGAAACTTTCCCTCCAAGTTGGGTCAGTCCTTTTAAGATCCAAAGAAATGAAGCCCTCTGTGACTCTCTCCTTCGTGTTGCTGGCCTGGCAGTTTTCTAATTTTAGTAAAACAAACAAACAAACAAATTAAAAAAAACCGGCAAACCATTATCTCTTTTCTGGATGCCAAGAATAACTGATGGAAATGAGGCAAGTTCAAATGAAAGGAGATTTACTTACAAGGGGGGAAGAAAATCAATGCAAGCCACAGCCACACTGCTGAGGTTCAGAGAATCTGGCGGAATGATAGAGGATGCGCATCTTTTTTGAGCCACTCTGATTTGTCTCTCACTTCCTCAGAATTTCCCTGGAAGAGAATTAGAATATACTTCTTAAAGCCAAACTGAACAGAAATTTATCTTTTCTTTATGATTTTGAAGCTCATTTAGGATATTGTAAAATGTAGTAACCATTAATATGAACATTATATGTTTTCACAAAGATCATTCTGACCCTTTGAAATTTTGGGGTGCTTAGATTTTAGATAAATAGAAGTTTATTATGTTCATATCCATGAAACAGAAACAGACTCACAGATACAGAGAACAGACTTGTGGTTGCCAAGGGGAAGGGGGAGGGGGAGGGGGAGGGGTGGGATTGATTGGAAGTTTGGGATTAGCAGATGCAAACTAGTATATATAGGAAGGCTAAACAACAAGGTCCTACTGTATAGCACAGGGAACTATATTCGATATCCTGTGATAAACCATAGTAGAAACGGATATGAAAAAGAATATATATATGTATAACTGAATCACTTTGCTGTACGGCAGAAATGAACACAACACTAAATCAACTATACGTCAATAAAATTTAAAAAAAAGAGTTTATTATCTTCAGATTTTGCATAGAACTTTTAGAGACAAAATTTACCCAAATTTTAGGATAATAAGAAATAATAAAGAAAATGGCCACTTATAAGCATGATTCAGACTTGGAAGGAGATTTAGAGGTGATGGAATCTTGAGATCCTTTATTGTGTAGTCTCACTCGGGAGAAAGTGCTTGTCTAAGTTGGGCTTTGGACCTGAGCCTCAGGACTCACTCCTCAGTGCTCTTTCTTTGTGCCTAAATATATCCGACTAAGAGAGCAAGGCTGCTCTCTATTGGCTCCAGCTCAGTGAGGTGGCTTAGCCATCTGTGGTGACTAACGGCTTAGAGGAATCCAAGTCTGACTCTGTCTCTTTAACTTTTTTATCTTCCCCCAATATCAAACTGAAAGAGTGAAAAAGTAGTTGGTGTCAGACACAATAGTACTTACACTCAAATCAAGAATTGCAAAGTCATTTGCTCTCGCTTCGCCCATATGGTACAAACGTGGAAGTTTTAGAGCTTATTTTGCAGCTGTACTGAGTCTCTAAATCTAAATCCAATTTTCCTTCATTGACCTAAGTAAGCAATATTTTTAGGTAAAGTTCATTTAATGCCTCTGAATAGAAAACCAATTAAGAGCACCTTTAGCTACACTGAAGGCCTCTGGAGGCTCATAAAATACCCTCTTGGTCACCCATGCTTGATGCCACCTAGGGATGAGAAGGGCTCTGTGTGCAGTGTTTTAGGCACTTGTGCAAATCATTCCCCTTCTCTAGAGTCCGGGCCAGATCTGCTTTCCCCATAATCCTGCACAGCGGTCAGGAAAGCTGTGGGAAGTCTCCAGGGCATGGCAAGTGCTGCCTCACAGCTCTACTTGTTATTTTCTAATTTATAGCCACTGCACTCAGCCTTATCCAATGGAAGAGCCACTGAAAGTCCACCCTTGTCTCCCTTAGTTCAAGCAAAGGCAGGGAATAAGGTTTAAACGATGATTTTTAAGATATGTACAACTCCACTCGCAAGCTCAGAGCTCGTAATACTCTTCTTCTGAGTGTTATTTTACCTACCAGCCTGCTGATCTGGTATTATGTGAACTGCAATGTCTACTCAAAAGAAAGGTGATTTAAGGATACTGAAGTGACCCAGCCAGCAATGTGAATCAACCAGCTGGTTTTGGTGGGCCTTCTCAGTTTTCAGAGGAACTGAGGCAATTTGACAGGGAGTTTATTAATTTAACAGGAATTTCACAATCCCATTGGCTTTCTGCCAGTCCATTCATCCCTCTTAAGTGCCTAAGTGTGTTTTCTCTCTCCAGCCTCTAATTTGTTTTCTTGGTCATCTGAGAAGGTCAATAGCTGGTGAGTCTAAGGAAAATGTGGCCAAAATGGAAAGTACCCCAACTTTGCCATTGTTAGAGAAATGCAGAGAAGATAATCAATGAAGAGAGAACTGCATTTGGATAAAAGCAAGAGGTGTTATGTGAAAACACGTTTAAGACCCAGAATGGGAGAGATTGCAGAAATTGTATTGTATTAATTATGGTTCTTTGATTGCAGGTAGCAGAAAGTGATTAATTAGGCAAATTTTTTTAAAAATTAAATTCTATTAAAAAATTGAATGGATACTGAAGTATTTCACCAGCATCCAAGAAGAATTGCTTCAGACAGCCGCATAGCACAGGGAGATCAGCTCGGTGCTTTGTGACCCCTGGAGGGGTGGGATAGGGAGGGTGGGAGGGAGGGAGACGCAAGAGGGAAGCGATATGGGAACATATGTATATGTATAACTGATTCACTTTGTTACAAAGCAGAAACTAACACACCATTGTAAAGCAATTATACTCCAATAAAGATGTAAAAAAAAAAAAAAATTGCTTCAGAGAATCTCCCCCAACAGAATCTAGCTCCAACAACTCCCTCTCTCTGAATTTGGTGTGTGTGTGTGTGTTTGTGAGATATGTTCTGAATGGAACAGGTATCCACCTGGATCCATCAGCCATGGCCAGGGTGCAGCAAGGTCTCATGTTTTAGATATGTCTACTGAGGGTCCACCTCTGGGCTCAGGGTAGATCCCAGAGAAACTGTGAAGCCATCCTCAGAAGTGTCTAAAACACATCTTTCCTTGTTGCCTTGAACACTGAGTATTCACAGCATTTTTCTGGAAGGGTTTGCCAGGTGGGCAGTAGGGGCTGGAGAAAAGGACCCAAGAGTCAATTTCAATGATAAAGCATTGTCATTTGCCAACTTCGTGACGCTCGCTTTCCTGGGCCTCATTTTCCTTACCTGTCAAATATCTACCCTACTTGCCTTACAAAAGCATGTGAGCATGAAAGGAGATGGTAGATGTGAAGGGTAGCTTGGAGCACACCCAGGTGGGACGAAGCCTGGTCCTGGTGCAGTTCTGTAGGGAGCATTGGTTATCTGAGCTCTCCAGTCTGAGCACCGGAATCCTGACTTTACTTGGCGGCAGGGTTGACCTATCTAGACCTATCAGATACCTATCTAGAAAAAACCTGAAGGGATTCCTTACCCTGGGAGTTTAGGAAGAAAAAATATTTTTATTAATTCTGAATGATTGCACATAAGCTATGAAGTGAGAACCATATTGAATTTACTGCATAGTATCTTCAGTATGACTATCATGGTAAAAACTAACTTGTATAATACTTCCCTTTAGATTCCTTCCTATGAAGGAGGTGATGAGACTATCTTTGATTTGGTCCAGTTTGTATCCTTTCCTGCTTTCCATCAACTAATTCACTGATGTGTTCTTCCAATGCCGTTTTGGAATGTCCTTTTCTCATGGTAGGGCTTCCTGTAACAGCTGTAGCAGCTTCTCTGTTTCTTCTTCTCACTGTTCAAAGTTCTCTTAGTCTGTTTGGGCTGCTGTAACAAAAATTCCATAGACAGACTGACTTATATGCAACAAACATTTCTTTCTCATTGTTCTGGAGGTTAGGGGCTGGTGAAAGCCTGATTCCTGGTTCTTAACTGTTTTTTCTCTGTGTCTTCACATGGTGGAAGAGGCATGGGGTCTCTGGGGTCCCTTTTCTAAGGGCATGAGTTCCATGCATGAGGGCAGAATCCTCATGACCTGAGCACCTCCCATAGGCCCCACCTCCAAATCCCATCCTTTTAGGGATTAGGTTTCAACGTATGGATTTGGGGAGGACACAAATGTTCAGTCTCAAGCAAAAATGTAGCCTTGTGTTAGAATCTTTGCCAATTTTTTTTTTTTTCTGTTTTTCCAGCTGCTTCTGTTCTTACGTGCACCAAACTTGGGAGGTTCCTGTTTTCTGTGATGCGCTGTTTGGAATGCGTGTTGCTGGTAACTAATTGTTCTGGGTATGACTTCTCCGGCAGCTGTCCGGATCTCCAACCTCCTCTACATGGAGCCAGCGCTGGTTTGTATGTCTGTGAATCTCTGCTGAGCTGTGGAGGGCGCTGCAGAGGGGTTTGGAACAGTATTGTTTGCCCTGACTTCAGGCTCAAAAGAGAGTCAGGGCTTCCCTGGTGGCGCAGTGGTTGAGAGTCCGCCTGCCGATGCAGGGGACACGGGTTCGTGCCCCGGTCCGGGAGGATCCCACATGACGCGGAGCGGCTGGGCCCGTGAGCCGTGGCCGCTGAGCCTGCACGTCCGGAGCCTGTGCTCCGCAACGGGAGAGGCCACAACAGTGAGAGGTCCGCGTACCGCAAAAAAAAAAAAAAAAAAAAAAAAGAATCAAATTTTGGCTACTCTTCAATGTCAAAATTTGGGCAGAAGAGCGGAAGTAGGTCTTATTCATACAGAAATGGGATTCTGACTAGAATCCAACAATTCTCATTACTGGCTAACGCAGAGGCTATGAAGATGGTTTCAAAGTTGAGAAGATGCAATTCTGAACGTTCTCCAGGACCTCTGTGGCATCTCCCAGAGCTGCTCCACCCCTTTGAGGATGGAGGAATCTCTTCCAGATAGAGGCAGAGTATTAAAAAAATCTTCCCCTGAAAATCTCTCCTGGCTTGTGCGTCTGATCGTTCCAACCCCGGTGGCGTTTAGGTCACAATGCCACCTGTGAGGAAGCGCAGTGCATTCCAGGGTGACGGTGACACAGCAGCCTCTCCAGACGTGTTTGCATTCATGAGGAATAAACAGCAGCCACAGGCTGGAAGAAACAGGATTTTGGCAAACGTTTACTGGCTTGCTGCTTCTCTCCCTTTCAGCGTTCCCCTAGGTAAATTCCATTCTTCACTTTCCCAAACCTCTTCTGGCAACCCGATGTTGCCACTGGACGTGGAGCTTTGAGTCAGGCCCAGATGGAGAAGGAATCGACAGAGGGAGGTGGTCGCAGATGAAATGGTGATGCAGACCTGCCCAGCGAGAACCCATTCTCTTCCAGGGCTCTTGTGTGAGTGGAAGAAAGGCAACACTAAAACCCTAAAACCAAGTGTTTTCAAGATGGTTTTAATGCAACTCTCGCTTTTCCCCCAAGGATTTATCCTTCCTTTTCAATTCCCACCTTTTGCCACTCTGCATCATTCTGGAATGCTGAATTTAGGAAGAAAATAGCAAACATGTAAAACCTTTGAGGAGGTGGTTTGTATATACATATTTATTTGTTGTTGTTTGTTTCCTAGGACTTTCAGATGAGAGGTTATGCTTCTTTTAAGTCTTAGTTGGGTGAGATGTAGGTAATTAAGAATTAAGACTCTGTGTTTCTAATACAACAGCAGGCATAAGAGAAAGGCCAGAAACACACCTCAGTCAGGATAGACTGACTGGGTTGTGCTGTGGTAACAATGCCCCTCAAATCTCAGGAGTTCACTACAATAAAGTTCTGGTTTTTGCTCGAGCTGTATATCCATCATGGGTCAAGCTGAGTTGTCTTCCATATTGCTTTCATCCTCAGGCCCAGGCTGATGGAGCTATATCTCTAGAAACGTTAATGATATTGTTATAGAGGGAAAAGAAGCACCGGAGCCACTCACTGGTTTTCTAAGCTCCTGTTCATACATGATACATGTCATTCCTGTTTGCATTTCATTGACCGACAAGTTATATGGCCCCAGCTGAGTTCAACAGGGTAGAGTTTATCCTCCTGCAGGAGGTGTACTATAGAAAGGGGCTCTCAGTTATTTGGCTAGATTTTGGTAATAATATCAATAATTTATAATATTGGGTGTTAAAGGCTTCTTTATGTATAAAGCCAAAAGTGGAAATTATGAAGGCCAAGGTAAAGCTGACTAAATGAAAATAAAATCCTTCAGTAAGGAAAAAAGAACATAACAGAGCTGAAAGGCAACAACAAATGGGATAAAAGCATTTGCAATTTAAATAGCAAAGAGTCAATATTATCATGGATAGAAGAATTTTTATTCATCAGAAAGATAAAGCAGTGTGCTCCTGCTGGCTATTCTAAATGCCTAGTAGATGCCTGAAGGCTCTACCCAGAACTGCCCCCCCTTCCCTGTCAACCCAGATTTGTTGGTCTCTCCAAGGTGTCAAAAACCAATAATCCAGCCAAGGAGTTGAAGAAAGGGACCCTAAGAGCCTCCGGTTCTCTTTCTCAGAGAATGTTTTCATGCAGCCCTCTGGAAACATTGTTCCCACCTCTGTAATATGACCCAGATGAGGAATTCTAAGTTAGAAGAAAGGGTGGGACCTTCACTAGAAAACTTCCCTGTTTTCTTCTCCATCCTATCAAGTGATTCTTTCACAACTGAAGACCCAGAGGTTTTCCGTATATCTGAGAAAGTCACGTGGATGAGGGAGGTTTTTTTTAGGACCCTGGAGTTCTCAGATTCCCAACTTTCCTCCTTCTGCCAAAGAAGATTTGTCTTTCTCCCAATATACAAATTATTGACAAATGATTCCCAAGCAATTCTTGCTCACTGCCTCATGACAAGTTCTTAAGAGCAGTCAGATTTCAGTCTGGGAGCCTGCCCAGAACATATTTTCCCCCATTCCATGTACTATTAGATTTGCTTTCATCTCTCCTGGGCAGAATAGAAGTCAGAAGGAAAATGGCTTCCTGTATTAACATTAGCTTTATCAAGCAGGTGGCCCGTGCTTTTAGCCTCAAAGGAAGACAGTGGATAATGACCGAGAGCTTCCGGGAAGATGGCGGAAGAGTAAGACGCGGAGATCACCTTTCTCCCCACAGACACACCAGAAATACATCTACACGTGGAACAACTCCTACAGAACACCTACTGAACGCTGGCAGAAGATCTCAGACCTCCCAAAAGGCAAGAAACCCCCCACGTACCTGGGTAGGGCAAAAGAAAAAAGAATAAACAGAGACAAAAGGATAGGGACGGGACCTGCACCAGTGGGAGGGAGCTGTGAAGGAGGAAAGCTTTCCACACACGAGGAAGCCCCTTCACGGGCGGGGACTGCGGGTGGCGGAGGGGGAAAGCTTCGGAGCCGTGGAGGAGAGCACAGCAACAGGGGTGTGGGGGGCAAAGCGGGGAGATTCCCACACAGAGGATCAGGGCCGACCAGCACTCACCAGGCCGAGAGGCTTGTCTGCTCACCCGCCGGGGCGGGCGGGGCTGCGAGCTGAGGCTCGGGCTTCGGTCGGAGCGCAGGGAGAGGACTGGGGTTGGCGGCGTGAACACAGCCTGCAGGGGGTTAGTGCGCCACGGCTGGCCGGGAGGGAGTCCGGGGAAAAGTCGGGAGCTCCAGAGACGGGCGCGAGCCGCGGCTAAAAGCGCGGACCCCAGAGACGGGCATGAGACGCTAAGGCTGCTGCTGCCGCCACCAAGAAGCCTGTGTGCGAGCACAGGTCACTATCCACACCCCCTTTCCGCGGAGCCTGTACAGCCCTCCACTGCCAGGGTCCCGGGATCCACGGACAACTCCCCCGGGAGAACGCACGGCGCGCCTCAGGCTGGTGCAACGTCACGTCCGCCTCTGCCGCCGCAGGCCCGCCCCGCACTCCGTGCCCCTCCCTCCCCCCGGCCTGAGTGAGCCAGAGCCCCCGAATCAGCGGCTCCTTTAACCCCGTCCTGTCTGAGCAAAGAACAGACGCCCTCAGGCGACCTACACGCAGAGGCGGGTCCAAATCCAAAGCTGAGCCCCTGGGAGCTGTGAGAACAAAGAAGAGAAAGGGAAATCTCTCCCAGCAGCCTCAGAAACAGCGGATTAAAGCTCCACAATCAACTTGATATACCCTGCATCTGTGGAATACCTGAATACACAACGAATCATCCCAAATTGAGGAGGTGGATTTCGAGAGCAAGATCTAGGATTTTTTCCTTTTTCCTCTTTTTGTGAATGTGTATGTGTATGCTTCTGTGTGAGATCTTGTCTGTATAGCTTTGCTTCCACCATTTGTCCTTGGGTTCTATCCATCCGTTTTTTATTTCAATTTTTTCTTAATAATTATTATTTTAATAACCTTATTATATTTTATTTTATTTTACTTTATTTTCCTTCTTTCTTGTTTTCCTTCCTTCCCTCCTTCCTCCCTCCCTCCCTCCCTCCTTTCATTCATTCTTTCTTTCTTTCTACTTCTACTAATTCTTTCTTTCTACTTTTTCTCCCTTTTATTCTGAGCTGTGTGGATGAAAGGCTCTTGGTGCTGCAGCCAGAAGTCAGTGCTGTGCCTCTGAGGTGGGAGAGCCAACTTCAGGACACTGGTCCACAAGAGACCTCCCAGCTCCACATAATATCAAACGGCGAAAATCTCCCAGAGATCTCCATCTCAACACCAGCACCCAGCTTCACGCAACGACCAGCAAGCTACAGTGCTGGACACCCTATGCCAAGCAACCAGCAAGACAGGAATACAACCCCACCCATTAGCAGAGAGGCTGCCTAATATCATATTAAGTCCACAGACACCCCAAAACACACCACCAGCCCACCAGAAAGACAATATCCAGCCTCATCCACAAGAACACAGGCACTAGTACCCTCCACCAGGAAGCCTACACAACCCACTGAACCAACCTTAGCCACTGGGGACAGACACCAAAAACAACGGGAACTACGAACCTGTAGCCTGCAAAAAGGAGACCCCAAACACAGTAAGATAAGCAAAATGAGAACACAGAAAAACACACAGCAGATGAAGGAGCAAGATAAAAACCCACCAGACCTAACAAATGAAGAGGAAATAAGCAGTCTACCTGAAAAAGAATTCAGAATAATGATAGTATAGATGATCCAAATACTTGGAAATAGAATAGACAAAATGCAAGAAACATTTAACAAGGACCTAGAAGAACTAAAGATGAAACAAACAATAATGAACAACACAGTAAATGAAGTGAAAAATACTCTAGATGGGATCAATAGCAGAATAACTGAGGCAGAAGAAGGGATAAGTGACCTGGAAGATAAAATAGTGGAAATAACTACTGCAGAGCAGAATAAAGAAAAAAGAATGAAAAGAACTGAGGACAGTCTCAGAGACCTCTGGGACAACATTAAACGCACCAACATTCGAATTATAGGGGTTCCAGAAGAAGAAGAGATAAAGAAAGGAACTGAGAAAATATTTGAGGAGATTATACTTGAAAACTTCCCTAATATGGGAAAGGAAATAGTCAATCAAGTCCAGGAAGCACAGAGAGTCCCATACAGGATAAATCCAAGGAGAAATAAATACACCAAGACATATTAATCAAACTGTCAAAAATTAAATACAAAGAAAACATATTAAAAGCAGCAAGGGAAAAACAACAAATAAAACACAAGGGAATCCCCATAAGGTTAACAGCTGATCTTTCAGCAGAAACTCTGCAAGCCAGAAGGGACTGGCAGGACATATTTAAAGTGATGAAGGAGAAAAACCTACAACCAAGATTACTCTACCCAGCAAGGATCTCATTCAGATTTGATGGAGAAATTAAAACCTTTACAGACAAGCAAAAGCTGAGAGAGTTCAGCACCACCAAACCAGCTTTACAGCAACTGCTAAAGGAACTTCTCTAGGCAAGAAACACAAGAGAAGGAAAAGACCTACAATAACGAACCCAAAACAATTAAGAAAATAGTAATAGGAACATACATATCAATAATTACCTTAAATGTAAATGGACTACATGCTCCCACCAAAAGACACAGATTGGCTGAATGGATACAAAACCAAGACCCATATATTTGCTGTCTACAAGGGACCCACTTCAGACCTAGAGACACATACAGACTGAAAGTAAGGGGATGGAAAAAAATATTTCATGCAAATGGAAACCAAAAGAAAGCTGGAGTAGCAATTCTCATATCAGACAAAATAGACTTTAAAATAAAGACTATTAGAGGAGACAAAGAAGGACACTACATAATAATCAAGGGATCGATCCAAGAAGAAGATATAACAATTGTAAATATTTATGCACCCAACATAGGGGCACCTCAATACATAAGACAAATACTAACAGCCATAAAAGGGGAAATCAACAGTAACGCATTCATAGTAGGGGACTTTAACACCCCACTTTCACCAATGGACAGATGATCCAAAATGGAAATAAATAAGGAAACACAAGCTGTAAATGATACATTAAACAAGATGGACTTAATTGATATTTATAGGACATTCCATCCAAAAACAACAGAATACACATTTTTCTCAAGTGCTCATGGAACATTCTCTAGGATAGATCATATCTTGGGTAACAAATCAAGCCTTGGTAAATTTAAGAAAATTGAAATTGTATCAGGTATCTTTTCCGACCACAATGCTATGAGACTAGATATCAATTACAGGAAAAGATCTGTAAAAAATACAAACAAATGGAGGCTAAACAATACTTAATAACGAAGTGATCACTGAAGAAATCAGAGAGGAAATTAAAAAATACCTAGAAACAAATGACAATGGAGACATGATGACCCAAAACCTATGGGATGCAGCAAAAGCAGTTCTAAGAGGGAAGTTTATAGCAATACAGTCCTACCTTAAGAAACAGGAAACATCTCGAATAAACAACCTAACCTTGCACATAAGGCAATTAGAGAAAGAAGAACAAAAAGACCCAAAAGATAGCAGAAGGAAAGAAATCAAAAAATCAGATCATTAATAAATGAAAAAGAAATGAAGGAAACGATAGCAAAGATCAATAAAACTACAAGCTGGTTCTTTGAGAAGATAAACAAAATAGATAAACCATTAGCCAGACTCATCAAGAAAAAAAGGGAGAAGACTCAAAACAATAGAATTAGAGATGAAAAAGGAGAAGTAACAACTGACACTGCAGAAATACAAAAGATCATGGGAGATTACTACAAGCAACTCTATGCCAATAAAATGGACAACCTGGAAGAAATGGAAAAATTCTTAGAAATGTACAACCTGCCAAGACTGAATCAGGAAGAAATAGAAAATATGAACAGACCAATCACAAGCACTGAAATTGAAACTGTGATTAAAAATCTTCCAACAAACAAAAGCCCAGGACCAGATGGCTTCACAGGCGAATTCTATCAAACATTTAGAGAAGAGCTAACACCTATCCTTCTCAAACTCTTCCAAAATATAGCAGAGGGAGGAACACTCCCAAACTCATTCTACGAGGCCACCATCACCCTGATACCAAAACCAGACAAGGATGTCACAAAGAAAACTACAGGCCAATACCACTGATGAACATAGATGCAATAATCCTCAACAAAATACTAGCAAACAGAATCCAATAGCACATTAAAAGGATCATACACCATGATCAAGTGGGGTTTATTCCAGGAACGCAAGGATTCTTTAATATACGCAAATCAATCAATGTGATAAACCATATAAACAAATTGAAGGAGAAAAACCACATGATCATATCAATAGTTGCAGAGAAAGCTTTTGACAAAATTCTACACCCATTTATGATAAAAACCCTGCAGAAAGTAGGCATAGAGGGAACTTTCCTCAGCATAATAAAGGCCATATATGACAAACCCACAGCCAACATCATCTTCAATGGTGAAAAACTGAAAGCATTTCCACTAAGATCAGGAACAAGACAAGATTGCCCACTCTCACCACTATTATTCAACATAGTTTTGGAAGTTTTAGCCACAGCAATCGGAGAAGAAAGGGAAATAAAAGGAATCCAAATCAGAAAAGAAGAAATAAACCTGTCACTGTTTGCAGATGACATGATACTATACATAGAGAATCCTACAGATGCTACCAGAAAACTACTAGAGGTGATCAATGAATTTGGTAAAGTAGCAGGATACAAAATTAATGCACAGAAATCTCTGGCATTCCTATACACTAATGATGAAAAATCTGAAAGTGAAATCAAGAAAACGCTCCCATTTACCATTGCAACGAAAAGAATAAAATATCTAGGAATAAACCTACCTAAGGAGACAAAAGACCTGTATGCAGAAAATTATAAGACACTGATGAAAGAAATTAAAGATGATACAAATAGATGGAGAGATATACCATGTTCTTGGATTGGAAGAATCAACATTGTGAAAATGACTCTACTACCCAAAGCAATCTACAGATTCAATGCAATCCCTATCAAACTACCACTGGTATTTTTCACAGAACTAGAACAAAAAATTTCACAATTTGTATGGAAACACAAAAGACCCCAAATAGCCAAAGCAATCTTGAGAATGAAAAATAGAGCTGGAGGAATCAGGCTCCCTGACTTCAAACTATACTACAAAGCTACAGTAATCAAGATAGTATGATACTGGCACAAAAACAGAAAGATAGATCAATGGAACAGGATAGAAAGCCCAGAGATAAACCCACGCACATATGGTCACCTTATCTTTGATAAAGGAGGCAGGAATGTACAGTGGAGAAAGGACAGCCTCTTCAATATTTGGTGTTGGGAAAACTGGACAGGTACATGTAAAAGTATGAAATTAGATCACTCCCTAACACCATACACAAAAATAAGCTCAAAATGAATTAAAGATCTAAATGTAAGGCCAGAAACTATCAAACTCTTAGAGGAAAACATAGGCAAAACACTCTATGACATAAATCACAGCAAGATCCTTTTTGACCCACATCCTAGAGAAATAGAAATAAAAACAAAAATAAAGAACTGGGACCTAATGAAACTTCAAAGCTTTTGCACATCAAAGGAAACCATAAACAAGACCAAAAGACAACCCTCAGAATGGGAGAAAATATTTGCAAATGAAGCAACTGACAAAGGATTAATCTGCAAAATTTATAAGCAGCTCATGCAGCTCAAAAACAAAAAAACAAACAACCCAATCCAAAAGTGGGCAGAAGACCTAAATAGACATTTCTCCAAAGAAGATATACAGACTGCCAACAAACACATGAAAGAATGTTCAACATCATTAATCATTAGAGAAATGCAAGTCAAAACTACAATGAGATATCATCTCACACCACTCAGAATGGCCATCATCAAAATATCTAGAAACAATAAATGCTGGAGAGGGTGTGGAGAAAAGGGAACCCTCTTGCACTGTTGGTGGGAATGTAAATTGATATAGCCACTGTGGAGAACAGTATGGAGTTTCCTTAAAAAACTACAAATAGAACTCCCATATGACCCAGCAATCCCACTTCTGGGCATATACCCTGAGAAAACCATAATTCAAAAAGAGTCATGTACCAAAATATTCAGTGCAGCTCTATTTACAATAGCCTGGAGATGGAAACAACCTAAGTGTCCATCATCGGATGAATGGATAAAGAAGAAGTGGCACATATATACAATGGAATATTACTCAGCCATAAAAAGAAACGAAATTGAGCTATTTGTATTGAGGTGGATAGACATAGAGTCTGTCATACAGAGTGAAGTAAGTCAGAAAGAGAAAGACAAATACCATATGCTAACACATATATATGGAATTTAAGGAAAAAAATGTCATGAGGAACCTAGGGGTAAGACGGGAATAAAGACACAGACCTACTAGAGAATGGACTTGAGGATATGGGGAGGGGGAAGGGTAAGCTGTGACAAAGCGAGAGAGAGGCATGGACATATATACACTACCAATCGTAAGGTAGATAGCTAGTGGGAAGCAGCTGCATAGCACAGGGAGATCAGCTCTGTGCTTTGTGACTGCCTGGAGGGGTGGGATAGGGAGGTTGGGAGGGAGGGAGACGCAAGAGGGAAGAGATATGGGAACATATGTATATGTATAACTGATTCACTTTGTTATAAAGCAGAAACTAACAGCATTGTAAAGCTATTATACTCCTATAAAGGTGTAAAAAAAAAAAAAGACAGTGGCCTCAGTCAGAAATATAGCCAGATGCTACCTTTTTCAGTGAAATGTCTGGAATCCTTAAAAATACTCCAAATTCCTCCAGAATAATTTCAATTATTTCCCCCTTACTTCTCTTAAATCTGTCTCTCCCCGACTGCCCCAACCCACATGGATTCTAGATCCTGATTTCTGTGCAGCTAACGCATTTCTCTTCTATGATCTGCAGTTTGTGTTTAAATACTTACATGAGTATTTTGTGTTGTTAATTCTCGTCTTTTACGAACTTTAGCCAGTTTACCTGTTGGTATCCCTAGTAACTTGTAAGAATAGTGAAGGCAGGGAGTGGCTTTGATCCGTGTTAACCTTCAGTGTCTGGTACAGTGCCTAGCACTCAGTAGGTCAATAAATAATTGTTGACTGAATTTGTTGCCAAGTGTTTCCACCATGAAGGTAAGCAGTGCATTGGTTAGAGCTGGGCCATGGCATTGGCGCACCAGCAATTTCTAATTGTTGAGGGCTGGGCATCTTCTTTTAGGGTCTTCTGTTGGGTCTTTCCAAAAGGCAGGATGTATTGGCAATGCCCAGATTGGGAAAAGTCACTTCCAGGGTGACTGTACCAGCCACGTGGCTGTGCATCTTAGAAGAATGACCAGGTGCCCTTAAATGCCATGGGTTGCTGAGTGAGGGTTCAATATCCTTGGAATCATTGGACCCCCACTCATATTTAGCAGAAGAGAGACTTCAAAGTGAGAGTAATCAGATTTGGTAACTTAGCCTCTCTGTGCCTCAGTTTCCTCATCTACAAAGTGGGGGTAATAATTGTACATCATAGAGTTGTTATGAGATTTAAATGAGATAACAGAGGTAGAGCCCTTAGTAGCTGGTACATAGTGAGCCCTGCATAATTGTTAGCTACTATGGGTTTTATATAGCTCACTAGTGTGGCCTGTAGTGTTTCCAGGGATGTGCAGCCACACTCCGTTACCAGAAAAGACATAATCTTACCAATGGTGGATCCTCAACCCATACCCCAAATCCAAGAAATGGAATTTTTGCTGTTTGAATCAGATCTCCCTTCAGCCATGCAGCATCAAGTTGGGGCCATGCTTTTGGCTTTCATCTCTCTTTTTGGTTAAGACCCTCTGCCCCTCCCCAGGTCCAGGCTGCAATCTGCTGACCTCCCAAGTGGCACCCCAAGGGGTCGGGGCCAAGAGACTATTATTTCAGCCTCAATGCCACACAGACAAGGTTGGTTTTCTATAGGCTTCCATAGGAGCGAGCCAAGGACATTTGGAATCTAATCACATCTCACCACCTTCTCCATAGCCACCACTGTCTCCCCTCTGGCCCATGGCCATCCCTGCCAAACAGCTCTCCCCTTGTATCCTTGCTTCCCACAGGGCATTCTCCCCACAGCACCAGATTGACTCCTAGGACTATGCTGCTTAAAGCTCTCCAGTGGTTTCTAGCTGCACTTAGAATAAAATCCAATCTTTGCCTTGATTCACAGAGTCCTGTGTGAGCTGGGCCCTATCGAACTCTCTGACCCACAACACCCTCTGTGTACCCTCCAGGCTTCAGCTATGCAGACCTGCATTCCAGTGCTTCAAATGCAGGATGCATGTTCCTGCCTCTAGGCACTGTCCTTCTTCTCCTAGATTCCTTCTGTCTGGGATGCTCCTGCTTGCATCGTCATGTGGCTGGCTCCCTTCTGGTTTCCATGCTTAAAAGCCTTCCCTGACCAGGTTATTTCAGCATCATCGCCCTCCCCCAGCACTCTTGAGCCCCTTGTAATGTTCTATAGCCTGCATAGCAGTTACTGCCATTCAGTATTATTTATTTGTGGGTTTATTGTCTTCTTCCTCCCACTAGAGGGAAAACTTCGTGATAACAGAGCCTCGTCTGTCCCCCTGTTTAACACTGCATTTCTAGTTCCTGGCACATGATAGGTACTCAATAAATATTGGTGGAATAAACAAATTCCTCAGAGGGTGGCATCTACTTAACAAACCTTTCTTTTGCTATCATTGACAGCACAACTCTGATGGCTTATTGTGCTACAAAACCTTCTCTGTAGCAAGGAGAGAAAGAGGAGGGTGAATGGGGCAGAAAAGCATATCTTTGCCACAGTGAGAGGCTGACGTTTCTCTTTATTGTCTTAGGGCATCAGCCTGTGGAAAGACATTTTATAGGGCAGAATGCTGTGTCTCCAGCAAGAATGCGAGTCCTCTTTCAGAGATGCCTGAGGTACAAAGATGCCTGGGTACTTTTCAAGGGTGTCATGTTTTCTTATGGCTCAAGCTCGGACCCAGAAACCTGGATAAAATTCTACACTGGACAGCCCGGTAGTTGGCAACACTCCCCAACTTGTAAGTGACCTGACTGCAACACATTAAAAGGGGACCTTTTTTTTAAAAAAAAGTTAAAACTTTAACAGATAAATTCAAATAACCAAAAATTCCACAATTCCACATCATCCCCAATAAAGGATCTGCTTGGTAGAGTAAGAAAAATATGGAATATGGATTCCCCAAAGCCTGGATTCGAATCATAGTATCACCACAAAACAAGCTGGGTGAAGAGGTAAATTCATTTTAATTCTCTAATACACAGGTATGGCAGCCATGGAAACACTACTCAGATCTCCTGCTGCAGAGGCATAACTGACAGATGCCCCACCCCCTCCTCCATCCCCTGCCAGGTCCTGTCCTTCTGGATCCCCTCCAGCCAAGCTTCCTACAGGCTCTTCCCAGCCAGTGACTGGCACAGTGGAGATCAAGGTAGATCCATCCTGGACGCGTTGAGACTTCTCCAGTGGGTAGCTTTGGCTTGATGACCCCCTAAACCTGGCTGAGCCTTTCTTGGAACTGCCCTGCAGCCCTAGACTCTTCCTACCTGACTCCCCTTCCTTGCTCTTCTTCCTCACGGGGGTCAGGCCTGCATTGGGTCTGAAGGTTTTCCCTGACTACTCATGTTCTTTCCTTCAATAAATCACTTGCAGGTCTAACCTGTCTTGGATTCTGCTACTTGGTGAACCCAACCAACACATTTGGTTTTCTTGTTTGTAAAACACAGTCCATGGTTCAGGAGGGTATCGCCAAACTCTTTGCTTTACTCCCATTTGGATGGAATGGAGGGAATTTGTCCCCACATCACCATGAAACTGTATTGTTGCTGGGATTAGAAAATGAGATTTGCAAAATCGCTGAGCATGGTACCTGGCATAGAGCTGGCACTCAATAAGGGATAGATGAATCTGAATAAATGTCTTCTACTTTCAGGCAAGTTCCTATATGAGGAAAACCTTCTCTGACATGAACTGCTGTGTTACCCCAAAGAAAGGCTGTGTGTGTGTGTGTGTGTGTGTGTGTGTGTGTGTGTGTGTGTGTGTGTGTGTGTGTGTGTGTGTGTGTGTGTGTGTGTGTGTGTGTGTAGGGCACCAGTGAGTTGGAGGCACTGTATTTTTCCTTTTCAAATTATTTGATGTCCTAGGGAGAAACATTAGAACTTCTTGGACTCTTTCATACTTATTTTATGGCTTATCATTGTTTATTTAAAAGTTAACTCTGTGTGGAGAACACTGTATCTTCTCAGTGCTGAGGGCCTCTACGGGTCTTAACTGGTCCCCGAATCTTCTCCTCCTGTGATTGACCCCTTGGCCACCAAGGTCAGCAGCACCATACCTTCTGCTAGGCAACTGCCTATTCCCTGGTGCCTTCTTACTGTGTGTAGTTTCGATCATGTTGGCAGACAGATCCCCGAGCAGAGTTTCTGCCTCTTTTGCATTTATTCTTCCTGTTTTCACTCAGACCTCTGCAGACCCAGAAGTCCTAGGGAGTGGGGTAGACAGGGCCTCCTCAGAATGGCTCTAAGTAACCCCATCTCTGATTCCTGGGGGAGGCTGCCAGACGGCAGCAGTGCCGACCCTGGTCGTGGGGATTTTCTGGATCATGACCTCTGACTTCCCTTCAAACATTGCCTGGGTGCACCCTTCCTCGGGGGAGCAGTCCCTATTTGTCTGTGATCCTATTAGAGGGTGTCACCAAAACCATCAGATTCATTCCTTAGGCAATACAGGAAATTTGTCACTCAGATCCCTGCAATTCTCAGTGACAAGGAGAGCAACACCTCCTCCATCAAGAGGTCTCCTAATACAAGTTAGATGCTCTCTATATTTTTAGGCATCTTTGAGATTTGTCATTGACTTTTAATGAAATTCGAAGCACTCTTGTTAAGAGCAATTATTTAAAAAGAGATAAGAGGGCTGTAAACAGGAAAGAAAAGGGGATGACAGAGAAGTAGAGATTTTGCACGGCAGTTTTGGAAAAGCAAAGGAATGGCAGGAGGAATAATTCCAAGTATTACCATTTAGGGTCCTTTGTTGACAGTGGAAAAGGAACTATTTCTGTAGAGACTGAAAAGATCCTGTAAGTAGGAACAGAAACGTAGCTGGAGGCAAACAGGGAGAAGGCCACCTTCCTCGGAGAACTTTATGTTTGTTTGTTTTTATTTTATTTTTCCCATCAAGTGAGGCTTCCTTTTAGTTCTGTGAAGATTCTAATGCTGACATGGTGATTACAAAGATTAAAGAACAGGGTAAAAACAAGACCAAGAGACATTTAGAGAAGAAAGTTGGGGATGACATCTTCTCACGTACCCACTTTCCTACTGACTGACAGAGGCGGCCCTGTCTCCAGCCCAACCCCACTGCAAGCTCTAAAGATAGACCGTGGTTCAGAAGGCCTCTGAGTGGGAATCAACGACCCAGGAGTTAGGAACTGTAGAAAACATTGAGTGTTGGGACAGAGAACTGGACGGAGTGAACTGTTACTTACTACGTGATACACTGAGAATGCTTTTAGGTAGCTAAACGTATTCATTAGAATATGAGGGAAACTGTAGGCACTGCCAGCCTTGTGGAAGAATCCGGGGTCTTTGGAGCCAAACAGATGTGTTTGGGTCCCAGATATACTTGTAGCTGAGAATATCCTATCATTTGGGGACAAATGACAGGTTTGGAGACAAATTTCAAAGTCTAATGAGACATCAGAAGACATCAATCAGAAGGTTATGGAATCACCCTTCTAGCCCATAGACACACAGGGGCTTGCCCTAAAGGTTGTATTCACCTTAGACAGATTATGTAACCACTGTTAACCTCAGTTTCCTCTGGTGGGAAATGGGGATACATGAGATAATGTATGTATAGCACCTGATATCAAAATCAGAACTCATTCATTCATTCACGAATTGTTTTTTAAGCACCAGTTATGTGCCTTTATGGGTATAGCCATAAACAAAAATCTACAAAATCTGTTCCTTTATTGACCTACAATCTAGTGGAGGTAGATAGACAAATAACGGAAGAGGATTAAGCGGTGTGTTAGAAGGAGTCCTATGAAAATATTAGAGAGGACAGGGAGTGAGGGTAGGGTTGTCACAATTTGAAGGAGCCTGGTCTGGGAAGGCTTCCTGAGAAGCTGACATTTGAATAAGGACCGGGAGAAGGCGAGGGGGAGCTATGCAGACATGTAGGGGGAGAGCATCCCAGGCCGGGAATAGCAAGTGCTAAGACTCTGTGGCGTCCTGCACATTGAGCCAGCCCAGTCTGGCTGCGCCGGCATGAGTGAGGGGAGTGTGGTGGACGACGGTGGGGACCAGGGAGGATGTGCTGACCGTGCAGGCTCTGCAGGTCACTGTTAAGACTTCCTTTTGATTCCTAATAGCACGAGAACTTACTGGAGAGTTTTTAGCAGAACCTGAGCTGACTTCTTATTGCAGGATTGCTATGACTGCTGCGTGGAGGACAAACCAAGGCAGGGCAAGAGCAGAGGCCAGGAGACCAGTTAGGAAGCTATTGCAATAATACAGAAAAGAGTCAAAAGTCATTTGGACCAGGGTGGTGGCAATGGAGGTTACGAGCAATGGTGAGACTTGAAATCCAACGGGATTTTTCATAGATCGGGTATGAGTTGTGATAAAAAGAGAGGAGAAAGGGATGACTAAACGATTTGGGCTAAGCACTTAAAAGGATGGGACTGCCGTTCTCTGAGATGGAGAGGCGGAGCACGATCGTGGAGGCGAGGGGGCATGCGAGCTTGGTTTTGAAAGTGTTAACTTTGAGATGCCTACTTAATAGAAATATGAGTGGAAGTGTTGAGAAGGCAGTCAGATATATGAAAACATGTACAATTCCTATATAGTTCTGGAGAGATCACCAGGCTTGAGGTATGTATTTGAGAACCATTAACACATAGATGTTATTTAAAGCTATGGGGCTGGATTATGTAGGGAGTGAGTGCAGAGAATAAAGAAAAGAGATCCCCAAGCTGAGGAGACTGTCTCCAAGTAAGTGAGTAGAAAGAAAACCAGGAGAGTGGGAGAGTTGTCTTAGAGATCTGCTGAGGGACTATTTCGTGTATGAGGGAGCCATCAGGCATGTCAAATGGGCCAAGAAGATGAGGGCTGGACTTGGCAATGAGCAGGTCGATGGTGATCTTGACAGTAGTGGTGCCAGGGAAGTTATAGGGAATAAATCCCAGCTGGAGTGGGTTCTGGAGGGAACGGGAAGGAAGCAGAAGGGGCAGCCAACACAGACAATTCATTCAAGGACTTTTGCTCTAAAGCAACGATTCTCAAAGTGTGTTGCCCCCTGAGACAGGCAGCATCAGCACCATCTGAGATCTTCTTAGAAATTCACATCCTTTGGCCCCATCTCACTGGATCAGAAATTCTGGCAGTGGGGCCCACCATGAAGGTCATAGAACTGAAATTATCAAGGACAAAACCGTCACCACCCTTTCCTGGAGGAGACTTACTCACTCTGTAATCTTTAACAGAAGGGCACCTGGTAAAATATATAAAGCCGGTGGTCGCTCCCATGAAGGTTCTAATTTAGCAGGTCAGAGACTGAGAAAATGTATTTGTAACAAGTGTCCCAAATGGTTCTTAGGTGGGGAAACCATGGGAAGCTCTGCCCTGAAGGACTTGTGCCTGGGGGAAACCAGCTTGAGCTTTTGACCTGATGCAGAGGCCAGCAAACACTCAAAATCTGGAATCCTTTGATCTAGACTAGGTTAGCGATGGAGTTTGCAGTTGTAGAACTGCATACTTTGTAGGGTATTTCTCTTTTTTCCAGTGGTTTCTTTTTGTAGTTCCAGGATAAAATGTCCAATGTGAAGCAATCTAAAAATCTGGTTAAGTTTGGGGCATGAAATTCAGGAGAAATTACATAAAAATCAACACAGCAATCAATATAGATGGTCTTCAAATCACAGAACTTGGGCTTAAAAATATCCCCAAATACAAAAAAAACTAAATAAATAAAATCCCAAACATATGAAGACGCCGCTGCCCCATCTTCTGTATCCATCTGGGAGTTGCTGATGCCATGGAAACTGCAGGGAGAGAAATGTAAAAGTTCAGGAGTAAAGGAAGGAGAGAAGTGGTGAAAAGCCTGGGTAGCTAAGGACGGTTTTACCTGAAGAAGCTGGGGAACTAGCTCCTTGGGCCTGCCTCTCACATGCCTCTGCCCGCTCTACTCAAGGGGTTGTCACACAGGTCCTCTTCCGGAAATATCACTCCTATAACTGTTCAAGGGGCTAGTCACGTTCTCACTTCTCTGTAAATTAATTCAGTTAGATATGAATTTCTTCTTTACGCTTTAGCTGAGGTCAGCAGGAACACAGATGGGGGAGGGGCAGAAGGCAGAAGGAAGTCACTGTGCATAGGTCAGGCCAGGTTGGGGGAGGGGATATGCCTTGAAGCCCCAGGGCAGCAAGGAGATACAAAGCCTCTCAGAGGTGAAAGAGAACATAGGAAGGAAGAGGGTGGAGACTAAAAATGAATTTCATATCTTAAATTTAGTCTGAGAATTTATTCTGTGTATGGGGCTGGCAGTGACTGTGTGGGAGAGACTAGGTAGTCTGGGACAAGGTGAGGAGACTTGCATTTCAGTAGATACTTAATAAATCATCAAACCAATGACAGATTGTGATAACGTTAGGAAGAGAATTAACAGATTGCTGTGATGGAGAATAGTGCGGGGGATGGGGAACAGTCACTTTTAATAACTGGTCAGGGAACCTCTTGGAGTGACATGGGTACTAAATTTGAAGGATCAAAAGGATCCGGGTGAAATGTTAGGGACTAGCTTTTCTGCCCAAGGGAACAGCATGTGCAAAGGCCCTGTGGAATAGAGAAGCATTGTTCTTTAAAGGGAAGCCAGTGTGGCTGGAGCAGTGGAAGCAAGGGCTTCTGGTAGGCTGCAGCTGGCAGGTTGAGGCAGGGGCTAGATGATGCAGAGCTTTGCAGGCAAGCTTAAGGAGTTGTCCTCTTTCCTAAGAACAATGGGAAGTCATTGGGGATTGTGACTTGGTCACATCTGGGTTTCAGGAAGTTCACTCTGGCTGCAAGATGGAGAATAAGGCAGGGAGGGCAGGATTGAACGTAGGGAGATGGTTAGGAGGCTACTGGAGTTTTCAGAGGATAACTTGGACCTGGGGTTAACAGTGGAGATGGAGAGAAGTGGAGAGATTTGAAAAGTTTAGGGGGCACCACGCACAGACTACGTAAGTATGAGGGACAAGGGAGTGTCCAGGATAACTCTTGGGTGTCTGAATGGATGACTGGGGGGATAGTGGCTGCACAGCTCTGTTGACCTTTAATCTGTCTCTTTAGGTGTGTTCTGTCCCACTTGGTTTTCAATGTCTGAAGAGTTTTGCTTCTGTATCCCAAGAGGTCCTATACCCACCATTCAGCACATCTGGCTGCTCTGAACACCGTTCCCAGGACGGAGCATCAACTGTGGTAACAAGGAGGAGGGCGTGAGGCAACGGGTGAGCACACTCTGATCAGCTCCCCTCAGCTTTTTATAAAACAGCTTTATTAAGATATAATTTACATACCATTATAATTCACCCATCTAAAGTGTACGAGTCAATGATTTTTAGTATATTCACAGATATGTGCAACCATCAACACAGTCAGTTTTAGAACACTTCCATCAACTCAAAAAGAAATCTAAAATCCTTTAGCAATCTCCCTCTATTCTCCCCTCTCCTGCCCTCAGCCCTAGGCAACCATTAATCTAATTTCTGTCTCATAGATTTCCCTGTTCTGAGCATTTCGTATCAACAGAATCATAATGGTCATACATGGTCCTTTGTGACTGGCTTCTTTCTCTTAGAATAGTGTCTTCAATATTCATCCAACTCATGGCATATGTCAGGCCTTCATTTCTTTTTATAGCCGAATAACATTCCATTGTCTGGATATACCCCATTTTGTTTATCTTTTCATCAGTTGATGGATATTTGGGTTGTTTCCACCTTCTGGCTATTATAAATAATGCTACTGTAAACATGCGTGTGTGTCTCTGTGAGGACGTATCCCTCAGCATTTGTGTAATCTGCCTGAATGCTCTGATCACATCCAGGGCAGAATAAGCAGCAGGGGGTTGGATGGGGTGAGGCGGCCCCATATTTGCCTGGTGAAGGAAAGGGGTTTCAGTTTTATGCACATGAAACCCAGACTCTTGTTTGTTCTACTATAAGGAGTTCCTTTGTTTTTCTCCCACTACCTCTGTGCTCACTCACCATTTTCTCCCAGCTGGTAAGGAAAAGGAGGAAGATAGGGCAAAATGCAAGAACCTTGGTGATTTAACCATTCCTGGTAACAAATCTAAACTTTCCTGTGCCCATGAACCCATTTGTGCCCTCTCTATCATCTGAACGTCCCCCACGCTCCGGGATGCTTCTGGGTATTTCAGATAACCTGGAACTGTGACCACCAGCCTCTCTGCTTCTCCTCCCGTGGTGGAGACTTGGCCACCCGCCAGTCACAGCAGAGCGCCTTAACTCCTTCGGCACGTGTTCAAGAGGGTTCCCTGTATGTGCAGCTTCCGGGCATAACTCTGCTGCCAGGGCAAGAGGAGCACGGCTGCGTCTCGCCTTTCCAGGCTATTGGGAGGGGGTCTTGGCTTTGGATTTCAGATTCCACCCAACGTGCAGCTGAGCCTTACTGACTGAGTCCTTATCAGATCTTCACTGTAGATTCTGTCCGAGCCACCTCCCACAGGCTGGGGGTCATGAACTCTGTAACTTCTCAGGGTACCCAGAGAGGAGGCCTCTTGCAAAAAGCGGCCCCAGGGCCTCCAGAAGTTAGCCCCTGTGACCCGGTGTTCATCGTGCTCTAGCTACCGGTTCTTGTCTGCCCATTTTCTCTGTTTCTGAAACGCCCGCACAGGCAGTGAGTGGTGTGCTGAGGTCCGTTTGTACCAGCCCCCAAAAGCTGATTGTGGCCTATCTTCCAAACTGTGCATTCACTCCTATCACGTGGGTAGCTTGAAATCCGCCGGGGTGAGTATTTATACTACAGAAGTGGGCACATGCTAGGGATCAGGGCTTTTGATTACCTCCTGGAGAGCCTGTTGTTAGATGTTGACCGGCATGAGCTGTAAGTGCCCACGGGTCCTTGCTGCTCTGGGGTGGGAAAGGGAGCTGCCTCTCTGGTCTTGAGGAGCATGTTGGAATCTTCGGGTGATAAAAAATGAGAGTTGCAGTAACAAAAAAACAGGCAACCCAATCAAAAAATGGGCAGGGTTTACCGGACTTAGGGCAGTGGTAATGCTGCGTTGACAGTAGATCCTCCAGCACTCGGGGCACTAATGCCTTTTTCTGAGAACAGTTTGTTACTGTAATCTTAAAAGAACAACAACAACAGCAACAAAAACCTCCAGTGGTGAAGAGGAGAGGGGAACCTGTGTCTTTCAAAGGTCCCACCATTCTCCAGTTCTGTTTTTGGGTTTTCTACCATCAGTGATAGTTAATGAGGACCCATGGTGTCTGATTTATTGCTACAGAATCATTAAATTTATATGCTTCTGGCCCATTAAGGCAAAATTCTGAGATTTCACACCAGGTAAAGAATCTCAGCTTCAGGCTTATTTCCCAGCTGGTGTGTGAGATGTTCCATGAGGAGGCAGGAAAAGGTCAGGGAAGGCCGCTGAGTATTGAGACCTCAAAGGCCCCAAGTGATGGATACATAATGGCAGTAGTGTCTTGGGTATCTCCCTGCAACCAATGTTATCAAGCATCTTCTAGGTAGACAGGTCCATGTTAGCCTCTTACAGAGGAGAGGGAACAAATACACCATATGACCTTGACCTTCTAAAGCTTTACAGTTGAGTTGAGCAGCTGTGTGAAGCAGTCCTGTCTCTGTCTCATTCTTCTTTTTCGAAGAGCATATTCCTGGTGGTCTGTGTGCAGCCACAGAACTGTGTGACGTGCTAAAGATGCTTTGTGGAAGGTCCTGGCATGTCAAGGCCGGAAAGACAACCAGGCTGAGTCCAGTAAGAGCCGTGAAGTTTCTTCTGCCCCATACAGGGGAGTCCATGATAGTTAGGAGGTTGAGGCGAGTGTCATAGTGACCCCCGAGAATGTTCATCAGATTTCACACACAATAAAGAAGGAGGGAGGGAGAATATGACTCAGCGGAAACCCCTCTTCATAAGACAGTTGCCATGTCCTATTGCAAAGGCAGGTTGGTCCCCATCAATATATTTTGTATCATCCAGGGTACAGAGGAAATTTGTATCCTGAGCCCCACTTATTATTTCTCTTTGATATTTATTTTAGTTTGATTGCTTTTTTGATAATTACATTTAATTATGATATTCATGAGTAGGGGAATTAAAGAAAGAAGCAGTGGTATTCTTCTACCTCTCTACCTGTTTCCCTAAGCACTTACAGAAATAAAATAACCAGAGACTCTATAGCAGGAGTCTGCATGCTACATCCTGTGAGCCAAATCTGGCTTGTCACCTGCTTTTGTAGAGTTTTATTGTAATAAGCCTTGTTTATCCATTTACATATACTTTCACCCTCCGTTGAGTAGCTGTAAAAAAGGTTTGATGGTCCACAAAGCTGAAAATATTTACTATGTGGTTCTGGGCAGAAAAAATTTTGCCAACACCTGCTCTTTAGATATATGACTTCTTAGTATAACTCAAGTCCAGTAAAAAACAAATCTTTTTTGAAGGTTACCTTCCCAATCCCTCACTCTTTTTTGGCAAAAAGCATATTTTGATATGGATTTTGACCAGACGAGTTCTAATCACAAGGTGTCATAGGACATCTGACAACAGTTGAACAGAATTAAAAAATAAAATTTTATTTGCAGAATGCACAAAGCTATTTCCCTCATTGTGTGCTGACTATTGAGTGTTAAGCAAGTTGAATTTTTAACAGGAACCCAGAAGGAGGGAAATCAGAGTAATTTTAAGCCAAAGTCAGGACGGCAATATCGCACATAAATCTCAAACACATAACCTAGTCAGGATGGAGAGAATTCATTTCACGGTAGGGAACATGGCTCCAAGTTGCAATTAAGCTAATTGATCATTTCAACTGTTTAGTCTACGCTGCTTGATAAAAACAATAATGGAAGAGATTCTCTAGCAGATATGTAAGTTAAGCATAAACATCTTCTGGCTTCCCATTTTTCAAGGGCCTGGTTTGTCTTTCTGGTTGAGAACAGCAGGGCTGGGTGATTCGAGTCTACAGTCAGATCGTGTGGATCTCTTCTGAGAACACAAGTCTAGAATGGCTTCTTCTTGGTAGTCAGCCCAGAGCTGTCCCATAGTCACTGGCACTTGGGGTGGTTTTTGTGAGCGTGGTAGGTGGACATTTTCCCCACGTGTTCTAGCCCCTCCCATATCTCTGACCTCATTTCCCACCACCCACCACTCAGACCCTGCTCACTCTAGCCACACTGCTCTCCTGGGTGTTCCTCAAGCATGCCCCGCAGGCTCATGCCTTTGCACTTGAAATTCTTATGTTCATTACTCTCTTCTTAAATATCTGCTTGGCTCCCTAACTTGGCTCCAGTATCTGCTCAAATGTCCTCTTCACAGAGATGCCTTTCCTGACCACTCATTATAACAGGGCAACTTGCCTTCTCTCTAGCACTCTGTCCTCCTTAATTGCTTTTTTTTTTTTCATAGCATTTATTGCCATCTGGCATATTATGTATGTATTTGTTTTGTACTGCCTATTTCCTCCCTTGAGGGACATTTGATTTATTCACTGATGGATTACTAACTTCTAGAACTTATACTTGGCACATAGTAGGCTCTCAATAAAGAGTTTTGAATGGAAGAATGTGTGATTGAATGTGTAGTGAAGCTTGCTTTTTTTTTTTTTTTTGAGAAGGGGAGAACCATAGGAAGCATCTTATCTTCTTTTTACTAAGCCTTCTAAATATACCTTACATCTCCATTTCATCAGTGGCCGTGCAATGAAGCCATTAGGAACACATATTTTGTTTACAGACAGACCTGAGTCCAAGTCTTCACTCTGCCATTTAATAACTATGTCTATAACTTAATCTCTCCAACTCTAGAATTTTTTTTCTGTAAAATGGATATAGCAGTAGTACTTATTTTATAGATTTGTTAGGATTAAATGAGGCAATAAACGTAAAGCTCTTACCTTGACATATCATATGTGTTTTAAAACACTATCCTTGTTATTTTAGGCATATTTCAAGAGTGCACATTTCAGTTCAAGGTGACTGCCACCAGATTCCTGAATCTGGATCAACATTGGATAACTAAGTGCTAAACTAGAACCTTTACTATGATTTCAAAACAGTTAAAGTGGTTAAATGGTAGGTTGAAGGTGATATTATGAGGCCAGGAGAAAACTGAAAATCCGTTCAGTTGAGGGAATCGTGTTTGATATTTTTCCTCTACAGAGAATTTTAAAACGTATTTTGTCAAATTAATCAATTTTTTCCCTTTATGATTTTAGTTTTTGTACCACTCTTGGAAAGGCTTTCCTCACTCCAAGATCTTAAGGACATTAATATATTATTTTCTTATAAAACTTTTGTGATTATTTTTTGCATTTAAATATCTAGAATTTATTTTGATACATGAAGCTACTTTTTTTCAAAATAGCTATCAATGTATCCTTAATTAAATAATCTAGTACTTTAGTGTCGATAATTTGGGGCATAATAGTACCTTTTGACTATTCAGTAGAGTTAGTCTTCTTTTACCCTTTTAATTCCAGTTAGTAATAAGCTTTTCTATGGTTTAATCACTGTCTCGTTGCTTGTATTAAAAAAAATTATCATTATAATATCAAATCTCTCTGCCTATGAACAAGATAATTACTTCTTTTTGTTTTGGTTACTTTAACGCCCTCTAGTCAAATTTTAAAATTCTAAAAATAGAAGTTTTAGATAGGGTTTTGTGGTTGCAAGCCAGAGACTATAACTTTGGCCAACTTAATCATATATTAGAAGGGTACTGGGGAATTCACGCAGTTGAAAGGAAGACCAGAGAATCAGGCTGGGAAATAAGACAGGAACTGAGATAAAAGTTACCTGTTTGTTAAGGTAACACCTTAATACGTGGAATGAATGAACTGTTAGTTTTTTTTGTCTTCACATCACTCTGTTCAGGAAATCCTAAGAGAAAGCCTCATTGACTAAGCTTAGGACACATGCCTGCTCCTTGGATGTACTGAGGCACCACGAAGAAGGATCAGGCAGAACAAACCTCCAGAACCTTCCAAGAGGGCAGAGTACCTGGATTAACTACGGTGCCAAGACTGAACAAAATTTTTTGAGGGAAAAAATCCCCAAGATGAAACAGAATTTGTAGAAAATGAAAATTGCCCACTATCATAAGAGAATTGACATTTATTGAGATGTTACTCCAAGCTGGAGACATAGAATTTTGTTTAAAATCATTAACTCCTCAATTGATTTCCTTGGAAGGTATTTGTATACCTAAAGATACTAAGCTTATCAAAGAGATTCAGCCATTCTCCCAGGAACTGGGATAAAAGTTACCTGTTTGGTTACTGGGTTAAAAGTAACCCAAACATGAAATGGCTGCTTTAGGATTAGAACCTAGCTCTGCTTCACTTAAACCTCATCCCACCCATCTTTTCTTGCAAGGGCAGGTAACCACTGAAGGCTCTGCAGTGGCAATAGGAACCCAGTGAACAGACATCAAGCAGTAAGAACCTTTAGCAGCAGGTAGTGAGATCCACCCAGCTGTCTCCAATGTTAGAGTATGTGGGTACCAAGTATTAATTCATTAATATATTCGTTTGCTTAATAAATGCATACTGATTCCTCTGTGATACTATGGCGTTGGAAGGACAGGTCTAGTGGTAAAGATAGACATTTGTTCATTTTTCAATTTGTTCAACAAGTATTTATTTAGTAACTACTGTGTGCCACATTACTGCTCTTGGTTTGGTATAGAAAGCCTATAGGAATCTCTGTTGTAATCTTTAGAACTTACCCACTCTGCTCTTCGGATAGTGCAACAGACTGAATTGTGTCCTCCCCAAATTCATATGTCGAAGCCCTCAGCCCCAGCGTGATGATATTTGGAATTGGGGCTTTTCAGAAATAATCAGGTTTAGATGAGGTCATGAGGGTGAGGCCCTTAGGATGGGATTAATGCCCTTAAAAGAAGATACACCAGAGAACTAGCACGCTCTCTTTCTTTCTCTTTCTCTCTTGCTCTTGCGTTCTCACTCTCTCACTCTACCATGTGAGAACACAGAGAGAAGGCAGCCATCCACAAATCAGGAAGAAAGCTTTCACCAGAAACTGACCATGCTGGCACCTTGATCTTGGATTTCCAGTCTCCATAACTGAGAGAAAATAAGCTTCTGTCACTTAAGCCGCACAGTCCATGGCATTTGGTTATGGCAGCCTGAGCTGACTAATACAGATGGAGTCTAGCTCTGCCTGAGGGAGGTGCATCTCTAAAACTGGACATTTTGCTCATTGAAGCTTAGTCTGAAATATTTAAAACTTTGGTGGCAGAAATCTCAGCAATGCTTCATTAAGAAACTACCTTTATCCTGAATTGTCAAGGAGTTGTTTTGATAGGTCCAAGAAGATTCTTTTGGCAACTGGTTTCTCCGGCTTCAAATTTGTTGATAAAGAAACTAAACATACTGGTAATAAACATAATGTAATGAACTTTGGGAGTAAACTGAGACTAGAACAGATTAGGACTAGCAGGAAGTTTGGTTATCAAGTGGCAGATATGAACATAGTTGCATCAAAACTTGCTGAGACAGGGGCTTCCCGGGTGGCGCAGTGGTTGAGAGTCTGCCTGTCGATGCAGGGGACATGGGTTCGTGCTCCGGTCCGGGAGGATCCCCCATGCCGCGGAGCAGCTGGGCCCGTGAGCCATGGCCGCTGGGCATGCGCATCTGGAGGCTGTGCTCCGCAACGGGAGAGGGCCGCAACAGTGAGAGGCCCGCGTATGGCAAAAAAAAAAAAAACTGGCTGAGACATTAAGGCTATTTACTAAAGAAATGCTGTATAATATAACAGCAGGAGAAGTAGAATAGAAAGAGATTTCTGAAAAGGAATTATAATAAGTGACTAGAGGGAAGTGTTAGTTTTGTTCATAAGACGGTTGAAACTGCAGAATACATGAAAGACCTGATGTTACGTACAGAGCAGCAGCTGATTAAAGGATGCACATCAAGAGGCATAGACTGTTGGAGGGACGTTTTGGTCCATTGTCAGAAACTCAGTGTAGGCTGTCCCTCCTTCCTCAAGAGTCATGCCCTCCTGGGACTTAAGTTTCTTTGGCTCTGAACTCAGGAACAGTCCAAGTCCTACTTCTTTTGCAGTTGGTTTCACACCTTCTCAGGAGGTCAAAGGGTTGTATAGGTATCACTCTAACATTTGGACAATGAAAATAATGGCCTCACTTTTTACCATTTTAACTAATTCTGGTCTTTCTTCATATTCAATGTAATTTTAATAATACGAAGAAGAATTTTTCTAGTTCCTCCATTGGCAAAGTTATTAGAACTATTCCAATACACAATTTCTATGAATAACTTTATTGGATTATGCACATGGAAAAAGATCCTAGTGACTATCCACTATATAGTAAGCAGAATAATGCGTACCCCCAAAGATGTCTACATCCTAATTCCTGGAACCTGTGACTATGCTATATTACATGGTAAAGGAGAATCAAGGTTGCAGATGGAGTTAAAGTTGCTAATCAGCTGATTTTAAAGCAGGGAGATTATCCTGGATTATCTGGATGGACCCACTGTAATTACAGGGATTTTTAAATGTGAAAGAAGAAGGCAGAAGAGTGAGTGTTAGAGTGATGTGAGCGAGGACTTGACCCCGCTATCACTGGCTTTAAAGGTGGAGAGGGGCCGTAAGCCAAGGAGTGCAGGTGGCCTGTAAAACCTGGAAAAGGCAAGGAAACAGATTTACCTCTAGAGCCTCTAGAAAAAGACGTAGCCCCGTGGACATCTTGATTTTAGCCCAGCTAGACTCATATCGGACCTTTGATCTCCAGAACTGTAAGATAATAAAGTGTAGTTGTTTTAAGCCACTAAGGTGGTGGCAGTTTGTTACAGCAGCCATAGGAAACTAATACACCTGCTATACACATTTTGTCTAACACTGGAAAGGCAGAATACATAAATGGTTAGAGCGATTAGGCAACTCAAGAATATACCTCCTGGGATTCTGGTCAAAGACATTTAGGAATACAAAACAAGAAGTTGGGTCTCTCCAAATACCAATATTTAGATCAGAAGGAAGTTTGATCATTCATGTAATGATTGAAATAAAAACCACAAAAGCTGGTGAAAATATCTTTTTCTTCAGATGTAGAAGAGCCTTATGGCAGGTTTAAAAACCACATCTAAATTTCAGTTTCTTTGGAATGAATGGAACCTTTGAACCATTTTGCTTTTTACCAGATTAGAGGACATCTAAAATGAGGCATGAAGGAAATTCATGAAAACAGATCTTTTGAAAATATTATAGTAATTATCCCCAATCTCAAGTTCTTATGCAAAATTTCCGTATAAGTTTTTTGGTGACTGAAAGAATGGTATTTCCCCTGTACCGAAATTGTGAGCTCTGCTTACTGGGAATAATTGGGATGATAATAATAACTCATTGCTCCTCATTCTTTCTTGTGTCTTTAGATGAATCTGGCTTGTCCATACAATAGTATATCTGGAATGAGCAAAACTGCTGTAGGAGTTAACGCCTTGTCTCTGACTTTTCTGCTCTGAGCTGTTGCTGTTCTTGCTTCTTTACCTTCCTTGGCAATTTACTGGGCTCTAAGCCTCAGCTTTGATAATTTTCTCTTGCTCCTCACCCCCACATCCCCATGACATTGATTGATCTATTGGGGGCATACTTCCCTGGTTTCCTTTTAACACTTCAGGGTGCCATTTTGATATTTGCTCAGCCTGCCTAGAGGTAAAAGGCAACCAGCCTGCCTTCCATCCCATCCTCCTCCTACGGCCAAGCCTATGGGAAGCACTGACCCTCCTCCAGCCTAGCAGGACTTTTGTCTCTGCCTGCCATTTCCCTTTTGGAGAGAGAGGCAAAACAAGTACTCTACACACCATCATGAATTTCAAAGGGTGAAAACTTCATCATCTCATTGATTCTGCCTTTACAGAATGTGCTGCCTTCATTGTTTCATTGAAATTGATAGAAAGGTATTTGTAAGAACCTTTTAAGGTTTACAATGAATCTTAGCTCAGCTCTACAGTCCTGTTTTTTTTTTTTTTCTTTCTGTATGATCTTTTATTTATCAAATATAAATTCTTCTACCTTGGGGATTTTCAGAAATCAAATTTCTACAGTTGGTGAGGAACTGTATTGAAAATATGGATGGATTGATTATCTTATATGATATTTGAGATTTTAGTTAGGCGTCATTTCCTAAAACATCATTGCCTTTTCAGTGAAAATCATTTTCTAAAATAGAGGCATGGAGGAGATTCCAAGGGAAATGCTCTCAAGCAGCATGGCACAGATCAGATGCAAATTACCATTTTATTAAACTAGAGCAGCAGTTGTCTTTAAGATCCCGTAGGGAAACACATGTAGCATTAAAGGAGTTGGGGTTGAGATATGAATGCAAGGCTGTCAGAACAGAAATCCCTACATTGGAAGCACATTCTTCCTATACAGCTTTATCTATAGTGGCCTGGAAGGGATCTGGAGATTTCTGACCTGCATCTAAGGAAGTTTATTGAAGGCAAAGATGAAAGTCTCTGAGTAATGTGGCAGGCATCCTGTTGATGGTGATGGTGTTTCCTTGACCACTGAAGGTGCCCCAGTAGCTTCTCTCTCTTGACTTTGGCTGTGTTATGGTTAACGTCAGGAAATCAGGCAGCATTCTTGGGAATGATGAAGAGCATCGGCCAACCTTTTTGGCACCAGGGACCGGTTTTGTGGAAGACAATTCTTCCACAGACTGGGGGGGGGGGGGGGGGGGATGGTTCGGGGATGATTCAAGTGCATTACATTTATTGTGCATTTTGTTTCTATTATTATTACATTGTAATGTAAAATGAAATAATTATACAACTCACCATAATACAGAATCAGTGGGAGCCCTGAGCTTATTTTCCCGCAATTAGATGGTCCCATCTGGGGGTGATGGGAGACAGTGACACCCAACGTGTGTTGCTTATGTCTAGTCTACTCCGTGATCTCATTTTGATCGCTGTCACTGCAGAAAACCCTGTTTCACAAAGATAGGATGTTGGAAATGGAAGCAGGCTTTTCAGTGCTTTTGTGGCAATCTCAGGATCTTCCACCTTGACTTTGATCCAAAACGTATGGAGATTTGAAGTTGTCTCAGACATACTTTTAAGGCCACCATCATTTGCGATCTCAAGCAGTTGATCCTCTTCTAGCTCAGACAAAGTCGATTCACCTGGCTTATTCACAGATAGGTCGTGGGTCCATTCCTTCCCAGTTCTGGAGTCTTTTGTGGTTGGGAAGTAATGCTCAAACTCTTTTGAAAGCTGCGACAGGTGATCATGCCCCAGCTGGGAGAAAGAAGGCCCTGGCTCAATCTCTTTCAAAATCTCTGCTAATGTTTGAAACATGTCAAAAATCCCCATGTTCACTCGTTGCCCCTGTAATTCCAGTTTGGCTTTGAATGCAGCCACTTTATCTGCCGACTTGAACACAGTTGTTGTTCTCCCCTGAAGTGACAGATTGAGTTCGTTGAGCAGGTTGAATATGTCACACTAGTAAGCAAGTTTTGCGACCCATTCTCTGTCACTGAAATGTGCTGCCAGTGGTGACTGTTTTTCTAAAAGAAATCTCTGGAGCAGCTCTCGTAACTCAGAAACTCTGGCCAGTGATCTACCTTTAGAAAGCCACCTCACTTCTGTATATAGGAGAAGACGTGTGTGCTCTGGGTCCATCTCCTGTGGAGCTGCGTGAACAGATGTGAGTTAAGGGCATGTACTTTAATGTGGTTGATAATTTGAATCACATCCTGCAAAACGTTGTTAAGTTCAGGTGACATTTTTCGGCTAGGCAGCATTTCTCTATGGATGACACAGTGCGTAGACTCACATTCAGAAGTGACCTCTTTGACCTGAGTAGTGAAACCAGAAAGCCGTCCAGTCACGGCAGCCGCTTTGCCTGTGCATATACTGACACAAAATGACCAATTCAGTTTTTCTAATATGTAATCATTCAAAGACTTGAATAGTTCTGCAGCTGTGGTGTTGGTTGGCAACAAAAGTGCACATAACATATCCTCATGCACATCCTCCTGAAAAATATATCACACAAAAACAAACATTGTTGCCAACATCAATAGACTCATCAACCTGGGTTGCATACCACGGTGACTCATTAATCCTCTCTAACAATTGTGCTTCAATATCCTCTGCTATTTCATCAATTCGTCTAGTTACGGTGCTAGCCAAAAGAGAGGAACACGTGTCACCTTTTGAATTGCAGCCTCTCCTAAAAGTTCATGACAAATGTCCTTAGCAACAGGCAGGATCAACTCTTCACCAATAGGAAAGGGCTTCTTAGCTTTAGCAAGGCGGTTAGCCACTAAGAATGATGCTCTCAGTGCAGACACATTTGATGGAGTAGTAGCCTTCAATAATTGCTTCTGTTCTTCGTGTTCACGTTTTTCTCTTTTGAAAAACTCCAAAGTCCTGTCTTTTAATGCAGGGTGCTTGGTCTCCATGTCGCGAAACAGTCTTGAAGGTTTCATGGCTTCGTTGGATAACCGGTTGCCATATATTATACAAAGCTGGCTTGGAGAACGTGAATCACCTGTTGCAATGAACCCGTAATTTAAGTAGGACTCTTGGTATTTTCTTTTAAATGCAGCTTTCTTTTTTTGGCAGTCTTAGAGTCTTCTGCTGTCTCATCATTGGGTCTTTCCCCCTTTCTGAAGAAGCTCTCCAGAGAGCTTGTTTTTTACTCATTTTGGCTAGGGTTAGCCTGTGGGCTTACCAAAACTGTGACTGAGACAAGTGCACAGTGTGGGAAAGAGGCGCGGACAGAAGTGGTAAATAAAATAATGGGTGGGCCACGTGAGGACTAAAATAAGTGTCAGATTCTGACTTACAGCCTGCCACCAGATGCAGCTGTACAATTGAATTACATCAACTCACTTGCCACTCTAAAGCCTGCCACCAGATGCAGCTTAATTTTCACTTGCCACTCACGGATAGGGTTTTGATATGAGTCTGCAAGCAATTGATTTATTATGGTCTCTGTTCAGTCAAACCTTTTTGCTAATGATCATCTGTATTTGTAGCCACTCCCGAGTGCTAGCATCACCGCCTCACCTCCACTTCAGATCGTCAGGCATTAGATTCTCATAAGGAGCATGCAAACTAGATGCCTCACATGCACAGTTCACAGTAGGGTTCACGCTCCTGTGAGAATCTAACGCACCGCTGATCTGACAGGAGGTGGAGCTCAGGCGGTAATACGAGCAGTGGGGAGCAGCTATAAATACAGATGAAGCTTTGCTCGCTCGCCCACCACTCACTCCCGCTGTGCGGCCTGGTTCCTAACAGGCCACAGACCGGTACCAGTCTGTGGTCCAGGGGTTGGGGACCCCTGATGAAGAGGATCCCAGATAAGCGAGAATTGCTTGGGATAGGCATTGCCTAGAAGCTGTCATTCTTTGGTCAGGGGCCACAAAGGACAGTCAGATCCTCCTGTGATGTAATTAGCACCTTTCAGTGGGGTGACCAGATGGGCAAAAGGGTAGCAATAATAAAATAATATCTGCATAGCAATTTATACTTTACAAAGAGATTTCACGAGCGTTTCTTTATTTTATCCTTGTAAAAATTCTGTGAAGTAGACAAGGCATGGAGAATTACCCTTTTTTTAATAGAAAAGAAGCAAGAAGAAATAGAGGTTGACTTGCCCCAATCACACCTAATATGTGGGAGAATCCAGGTCCCCTGGTTACACGCTTGCCACCGTACCTCACTCCACTGGGGAAAGAGAATAGCTACCCAGCTCTTCAGACTCACAGCAAAAGAGAATGTGGAAAAAAAAAAAGACGAAAAAGAGAATGTGAAATCCATGGCAAGGGTGTGTGTGCTTGTCGTTGTGCTTACAGGGCTCATTACAGGAAAAGATGCTTTTTTTAATGGGAGAAGGCAAGGAGTGAAAGAGAGTGAGAATGAGGCAGGGTGGGCTTGAGGAGAGAGAGGGAATGAAAATAAGAACTGTGGACTAAAATTGAAAACCAGAACGAATCCAAACATTTTCCAAGGGAACAAAACTAAAAGGGAGAAAACCCACAGATATGAGATCACTCCTGACCCCAGCCCTAATCTCGCATAAGCAAAACACTGCTATTAACAAGAAGCACCTGAATAAACACACAGCGTGAACTCACTTATTTGAACCTCCTTATTCTGAAGGGGCGTTGCATCTGAAAGGATGAACTGCGCATATAGCATGATGGAAATGGGCTCAAGGTGAGAGTAGGGTTTTCCAGGATTGGCAGCTCGCTGGGGGCAAGTCCAAACGACAGAGCCAGTGGGCAGCCAGCTCCAGGTGGCAGGGATCATGCTTCTGCCTTTCATCACTGTGGAAACTCCCCAGCCTCGCTGCCTCCAAGTGTTTGGTTTGACAGAGGGACCGTTAATGGAGTGAGGAGGAAACTTGAATCCGTACTCCGGTCCCTCTGCCGCTCTGACTCAGCCACTTCAATATGGACCTCTTGTCCTAGGGCTTTGGTTAGGGTCACTTTGCTGGGTCACGGAGGTGATATAAGTCACCTTGACAAGAAGTTTTCTCTGACCCCTGAGGGTGGGAAAAGGAAGAGACTCAGGTGAGTGATGAGCGCCAAAGAACCTTTAAAGAAGATGTCCAATTTATGGTGTCTTGTGGTTGCACTGCATCAACCAGTGCATCAAGCCTGAACAATTCCTTAGAACTGGGAGGGAGGGTAAATACCTGGTGTGCTCCTCACTCATGTCAGACACTGTTTGTCAACCACTGTTCTCTTTCCACTAAGGCTGGACACAGCTAGCCATGCCACCGTCACCAATCCACCAATTGGAATTGGTATGACAAATGACAACCTTCTTTGCCAACCTTCTCATAGATATTTGGGTAACTTGGCATGCCTGTAGTTCTTTTGTGTTGGACAAAAATCTGGGTCGAGGGAGGTGGCAGAGATGCCATGCAACATTATGGGAAGCTGGGATGAGTTCAGGTCCTCCAGGTGACTACTTGCCCCCATCTTTCCATGGGCCAGTGTTATTAGAGACTCAAGTCCTTTGACAGATGTAGAGGCAAGAATGGAAAAGATAAGAAGGATCACACGAGCACGGACCACTCCAAAAGGTACAAGGAAATAGGTGCTCTTGGAAATATACCTGGTGATTTTGAACAAAAACAAATGGACCAGAACCAATTTGTCCTGGGATAGTATATCATCCCCATCAAAAACAAAACAAAGCCCAAAAAACAGTGCTGAAAGAAAAAACAAGGAAAGGATATCTGGCTGCTTGGATTTTTCAAAGGTATCTAGCTTACTCTACTTTTACATATCTGGTGTATTTCTAAAGCCACGAAATAAGTTGACAGTGATTTACCGGCTTTAGAACATCATTTGTAGCTGCTTTGGATCTCAAACTGAACCTCAATTTAGTAGTGAATTGAACTTAGCTATGTGAAAACGCAAACTTCAGTTAAGTATTGGGCTAGAGCCTAATGCCAAAACAACCCCTTGTTTCTCAGTTCAATCAAATAATTGGTTGATTCGGGGAAGAAGAAAACAATTGTTTGAGTGAATTGGTCGAAAAGATTAGGGCAGAATCTCAGCACAGGCCCAGCCACTGAGCCTGTGGCCGTGTCATCATGCTCCCCGCCAACCACCCGCTACAGACTGTGCTCTCTCAATGGCACCAATGTTTTGTGACTATCTGATGAGACCATTAGAAACCCTGAATGGCTGGGTTGTCTCTCCTGCCAGTCTCTTTTCCTCATAACTAAGGCTTATTATGTGTGAAAGAAAAAAGAAATATGTTAAGTGGAAAAGCAATAGAATTGAAAAGACAATGAACAGCTGAATTCAAATATATCTTTTCAATTTAGTGCTTTATTTAAGGGTTTCAACTCAGAGCTTAAAGCCATTATACTTTCTTGAGCCATCCAGGAAATCATATCAGTTTCAAGAAGGTTGACTCACTTGAGCCACTGATTTGCATGACCATTTAATGGAGAAGATAAAGGGCTGCATTAGCCTCACTTCTTTGTCCTTTGTGGGATTCCATCTCCATTCTCTCCAGTCATCCACACGCTTTTTTTCCAAAGACCTATTGACTTCACAGAGGGTTATTACTCCAAATGCAATTTGGTTAGATGTACAAAAGAAAAATGCTTAAATATCAGAAACCACTATCTGAGCTAATTGCCCTTTGAGTACAAAGTAATAAAGCTGAGGCTCTGTGGCAAAATTAGGAACGCTTCCAACATGACAATTTTAGCCTTGGGTTAAGGTTAAATTACTTACACTTATCCAGAAATGAACTTCCTCCCCTTGTTTCACTATTTAAAATTATATAGCATATTGAATAATTATATACAAATTCTGAATATACGTTTGATGTAATAATTTGGGGATTGGAAAGATATAAAAAGGCCCAAACTCTACATCCAAGAATTATGTCCTCTCACTATAGGCATCCTTAGCCCCATTTATATTTGTTAGTACTTCCCCCATTATGTTAGTATTCCCCCATTATCCATAAATAAATTTCATTATTTTTTACTGGTATGGCATTCCGTTTGGATGACTGCTCTTTAGACCTGTGAGAATGGGGACCCTCGTAGGGCAGTTAACCAGTTTTTACTCTAAGGTAAAAACTCACTCATGTTCACAAGTTTATTATACTGTCCATGCTGAAGTAATTTAAAGTAAATTGCATTTAATGTATAAATCCCTCAAGAAGTCAGTTAGAAAATATGAAGCCAAAGGGACTTCAGAAAACCCTATTTGTCCCATTATCATCTCTCTTTTTAATTTCCTTCTTCCTTTTTAGCTTTTTCCAACCATCCTCCAACATTTCCATTTGTAATGAACAATCTTAAACATAACTCATTTCTCTGTAAATAAGTGGACTATTTCCCCTACTTTTCTTGTGTTAGATTACTCATAACTTATTGGAAATTTAGTGGATAAGCTGTCAATAAAAAGAGAGCACTGACTAAATAGAACCACTAGGAAATGGTGTGAGACCAGGAGACTGCTGTGCCTTTTGAGGCAGGACTGATAATCATGAAATCTGTACTGTTCAGAGTAAGTGGGGACCAGCAGGCGTGGTGGGTTCATTCTGGGACTGCATAGGAAGAGGGATGAAAATGACATCCGTGGGAATTTACATTTTTTTAAACTACCATATTGGCAAAAAAAATTGATAGCATGAAGATGTGTAGAAACTCATAAAACATTGGCAAGCATGTAAATTGATAACCTCTATTGAGTGCCAGTACCTATTAGAATTATCATTGCATATACACTTTGATCCAGAAATCCTGTCTCTAGGAATTCATTGTGCACATCCATGTGTGTGCAAAGATATATGTAGGAAGATAGTCCTTGTAGCATTGCTTATAGTAACAACTGAAATAAACAGTAGAGGGAAATGGTAAAATAAGGCACATACAATGCAATGCTGTATGTAACCTTTTTTTTTTTTTTTTTTTTTTTTTTTTTGCTGTACGCGGGCCTCTCACTGCTGTGGCCTCTCCCGTTGCGGAGCACAGGCTCCAGACATGCAGGCTCAGTGGCCATGGCTCACGGGCCCAGCCACTGTGTGGCATGTGGGATCTTCCCGGACCGGGGCACGAACTCGTGTCCCCTGCATCGGCAGGCGGACTCTTAACCACTGTGCCACCAGGGAAGCCCTTTTCCTTTTCTTTTTTTGCCACTGTGGGAAAAAATGCAGTAAATACCCTTATACATATAACCTTGCTTAATATTAATTTTACTTAGAATTTGATAGTTGGGTGAAAGGTTATATGTATTTTTAAATTTACGAGCTATTATTAAACTGCTTTTAAAAAGACAGCAACATTGCATTTCCACCAGAAATCTATGAAAGCATACTTTTTCTTGTACTTTTGCCAGTAATAGGCTTTATCATTTCATTTTTTGTCTGATAGGTGTGAGGTGAGGTCAGCTTTTAGTAACTGGGTGGCTCCAGTGCACCTAGTGTAACTGACTAACTAGAGAAGTGGAGTGAAGGGTGGTATGAGGGTTATTACTGAAATAACAAACTTCCTGTATTGTGCACTGTAAGGGAGGAGGAGATGAGATGATAGGGTTTTCTGCAAAGGTCTTAGTAGCACAGCTGAGCAAGCTTCCTAATATAAGGAAGATAATGGCTCAGAGGCTTTTATATAATAGAAGTATATAATATAATAATAATATATATTATTATTATTATAATGTCTACTTTCAACAATTGCATTGGTTAATATCAGGTTCAGCTGAAAGTAGCAGAGACTCGTAATAACCCTGGAAAAAAAAATCTCTCATGCAGTAGTCTGGACATAACAGTTCAAGTAGTCGTCTAGAAGGCTGGTAAGGCCCCGTCAGTGTCAGTTTTTTCTGTTTCTCCAACACGTGTGACGTCAATTCCCCAGGTCACCTCATAATTAAAAATGGGCTGCTGGAGCTCCAGCAACTACATTCCCATGAAGCAGTGGAAAGAAGGAAAGAAGAAAGGCACATTTCCTCCCTTGAAGGACATTTCTGGAAATTGTGCACACTAATTCTGCTTCTAACCCATTGGCAAGACCAGGAAATGTCTTATTCTGAATACCCAGATAGAAATCAGAGGGGTTTTTTTCAGGATGAGGGAGAGAAGAAGAATGAATAGTGGGAAAAATTAGAAGTTCCCATCAGAGCTATCACTGGGCCCCAAGTAGAAATCATCTATTAACTACAATGATACCCAGGTTTGGATTGTCACACAGAGCCTTAGATAGGAACTGATTATCCTGAAAAAAATAGGCATGATTGCGTTCATTTCTGCTAAACATCCTAAACTAGTGGTTCTTAATGGAGAGTGATTTTGTCCCCATTACCAAAGAGACATTTGGTAATTTGAGACATTTTGACTTGTCCCAGTTGGTGAGGGGAAACGGGGGCGGGGAGAGAGGGTACTGTATTAGGGGATAGAGGCTAAACATCCTGCAATACACAAGACAGCCTCCGCAATGAAGAATTATCCAGTCCAAAATGTCAGTTGTGCTGAGGTTGATAAATGCTGCCCTAAACGATTCCTAACAGTTTTGGTCAAATTTCAGGATCTAAGCAAAGAACAGTGGGCATTGCCAATTTTTAGCGATTAAAATAATTAAATCCCATATTTCTTTGGCTTCATTTATGCCGTGCAATCCTCGTTTGATCCATTAGGCCAGAAATTAAGGAACTATTTTCCAGAAACACACTGACCTCTTTTTATGTGGAACTTTTTACGTTGCTCTGTAACAACATGACTCTCTTTATAACATTAGTACTCTATGTCCCTTTCAGAATCTTTCTTAACCCTCTAGACATCTACCGCCCTACGCTGCCCTGAAATGGGTAAAGGATGCCTGCTTCTCCCTTCTTCCTTCTCACTGCACTTACCACATGGTGCAGGGATCATATGTTGAAGTGTCTGAATCCCACACTACGTGGCAAGCTCCTCCAAAGCAAAGACAATATGCCATTTATCTTTGTATTTCTAGTGCCCAGTGCAGAATATGCAACTTAGCAGGTGCAAAAAAAAAAAAAAAAAAAAACAGGAGCTGAACTGAGCTCCTGTTTATTCTTGGACTGTTCTTCATGCCAGGCCTCATTGGATATGCTCTGGTTTGGCTCCGACAGCCAAGATCGCATCGCTACTTATGTTAAGCAAAATGTTCCCCACTCTGGTACTTTTATCTCAAATCCAGAGTATGGGAAAACTCAGAGACTAGAGGCTGAGGTGTAAATAGTTTGGTTCTCCTGTGCCTTCTCTGGGTACACTCCCTCCCTATGGTTGTATTTTTGCCCCATCATAGCCGGCTTTCAAACACAAGTAGGTCCTAGAAACTCATCGAGATGGTTTCTGTTGTAGCCAACAGGAACTGAGTGCGTTCTATTTTGAAAAGTTCTTGAGAGAAAAATGATCTAAGCTGGCATAAGGTTGGCAGGTCAGGTGCAAGGAGGCTGAGGAATAAAGATGGAGGGAGCCATTGAGATGGAAGGGTTGGCAGGCATAGGAGCAGGGCGAGGGGAATTTGCAGCAACTTGGTGTATGGTATTAATGCTAAATTTTGGTTGGTGGGAAAGAGTAGCTGTCAGGGGAATCTACTGTTCACACATCTTTTGCCAGGTTCCTACTGAAGGGTTTTCCTGCTTGGAGGTTAATTAGGGTGATTTCTCTTTATCTTTTCTGCATTGTATCCACAGAATTCAGCACATTCCATTTTGAGATTTTCTTCAGAACCACTTATACAACCTAACACCTATTAGGTAGAGAAGAAGGATCTTCTCATGGCACTTTGAATAGAATCCACTCTTTCCACCACTCATCCATCTCTGTGGTTCTTTGGGGGATGTTGAGTTTTGCCTCTATTTAATAAGATGAATAGCCAGTGAATTTTTTCCTCTATAAAATTCGATAATACAGTATCTTCTGTACTGCTGCAGTAGCCTCTGATGAGGCTCATTGAATGGCCATGCATGCAGTCTTAACTAAGATCATTTATTCATTCATTCACTCTTGCATTCATGTATGCAATCATGCATTTAATTAATGTTTATTGAGCTCCTACTAGGAGTTAGATGCTCATAAGAATTGTAAGACATTTAAAGCGTGGCCCTGCCCTGATAGGTGAGAAGATAAAGCATAAAAGATGACAGCATCATAAGACCAGCTCATGCCTAAGAGCTAAGGGAGATGGTGCAGAGTCAGAGTGTTGGTAACTTCAGAAGAGCAAGCGGTTCTTTCACATGGACCCCAGGAGGGAGAAGAAACTTCATGAGAAGTTGCAAACTGAGCTGAAACTTGCAGGATGGGTGGGATTTGGACATGCCTTAGGGCTTTACACATGTGGTTCTTTCTTCATGGAATGCTCTATTGCCTGCTGAATCCTTTTAATTTTTTTAACATCTCAGATTAAAAGTCACTCCTTCAGGGACGCCTTCCCTGACTCACCTGACGAGGGAACGTGCTACTGTTACATGTCATCATAATGCCTTATGCTTCTGCACAGCACTTACCAAAACTGCAGTTCAAACTCCCGAAGTAGAGACTGTGTTTGTCATGTTCATCTCTGGATTCCCAGGGCCTATTAAAACTTCTGGAATGGAGCAGGTTCAGTACAAGTATTTATCCAATTAATAAATAAATGAATAAATAGGCAGGGCGAAACGATGGGTTTTCACCAGGTTAAGAACAGTGTAGGAAAGGTGTGGAGATGAGAGGGTGCATGGCATGCTGTGAGATTCCAGAGTGGAGCTGATAGGATGCCCTCAGGGTGGAGCAGTGGGCAAGGAGGTTGAAATGGTAGGTGGACTCTCTACTACGAGGCAAGGTGTTTAGTCTTTTCCTATTGGCCCTGGATAGCCATTGAAAGCTTCAGACCATGGGAAAGACATTGAAATTGACATTTTACAGATGAACCTGTTTGCAAGGCAGAAATAAGACACAGACGTAGAGGACAAAGATATGGACACCAAGGGGGTAAGGGGGGGTGGGATAAATTGGGAGACTGGGATTGACATATATACACCAATATGTATAAAATAGATAACTAATGAGAACCTGCTGTATAGCACAGAGAATTCCACTTTGCTGTACAGTAGAAACTAACACAACATTGTAAAACAACTATACCCCAATAAAAAAATAATAATAAAAAATGCTGGGAGAGGGGAGTCAAAGGGACAGAGGACCCAAGGGGGGAAAAAAAAGTTAATATGTTCCTATTGGGCAGGTGAATTCAATAAGGAAGAGCATTTGTGGAGTTCGGGGCCCTTAATAATTAACAGAAATGGGTCTGCCTCCCAAGAAGTAAGTGCTAGTTTATTGAAGAGTGACGAAGTTTCCAAACTAGAGATAATGACAAAGGTCTACTCCTACCTCGTCGATACATGGTGGTAACAATCTATGGAGAGTAGAAGCTTCCCCCTCTCCTATCAGGTGGTATAACCCACGTGTAGGTTGATTCTGGGAGGATGTTAAGTGTACTGATCAGACAGCTCTCTCATTTGGGACATGGCACAATGAAGCTTATATCAGATTTTGAAGAATAAAATTTAGTTCCTTTTGTGGGTTCTACTGAACTGGAACGTCTTTGAGAACGTCCCAGATTGCAATGCTCCCCTTTCCCATCTCCCTCCTACCTCTCCCTGCCTTCATTCCCTTTCACTTCAGCTTTCTCAGTTCTGGCTCACATGTGGGAAGTTGATTTATTTCTAGAACCTCCCAAGCATTCACTCATAAAAGAATGTCCTAGAGGCAGAATGGAGCCACGTGACCCTGTTCACTGTGATCATGAGCGAAACACCATCCTGCCTGCTTTTCTTCCTTCCCTGGGGTGGCCCCTTAACTGGATAGTATACTTCTTGAGGACAGGGTCCAAGTGTAATTCATCCTTGCATCTCCATATCCTAGTCTGTGATTTGTGCAGAATAGCTCCTCGGTATATTTGTTAACTGACTCAAGAATGGTTCAGATGTTTGGATGCAGTGTGCCAGCTCTTACCTAGGAATAAACGAAAGCTTCTTAGGGACCCTATAGAATGAGGAGTTTTTGGAAGCAGAGTGGAATCAGCCCCACTGACCCTAGTGCGAAGGGAGAACATTTTCAGTGACCTGAGAATTGCCCCTCAGCTTGTTAATAGTGGAAGAGTCTCTTTACTTAACAATCTCACCTTTCCCTCTTGTGCCCTTGACAGGCAATAATAAAGGTTTCTGGGTTCTGGTTTCACCTTAGGCAGATTTGGCTACGGGTACTTTTAGTCATCTGACAGATTCCGTACTGCCAGTAGGGTTAGGTTTCTTACTTGGGAGGTGGCTAGGCAAATGTTAGTGATTCCAGGTCAGAGCTGCAGTAGGGCTGAGAGCAATGACAGTGTCCCATTCTGTGACCTGAAAGTAATCTTGTAGATCTATCAAGATGTCTGAAAATGACTCTCTTCTGCTCCATGTGGAATGGCTCACACTATCTGTATTATTCACATACATAATAAACACATGAATGATGTGTCTGTTCATTTCACCACCCTGCCTTGTAAGTACAGTTCTGACCATTGAAAGAGTTGGAAGAGCAGTAGAAAGCACCTGAGAATCAGGTTCTAACTTGCCAATAATTTAATTAGCTTCACTCTTCTCATCTGTAAAATGAGGAGCTGGGCTAGAACAGCTCTTAAGAGCACTCCTAGCACTCAAATTCCATGACTCATCAGTCGGCCAGAGAACACATCATCACCTGCCAGGTATGGACTCAGCACCTACCTGTTACAGAAGCTCCGCCGGCTACCCCTCCACACCCGCCTGGCTTCAGCCTCCTACTTCCCGAGCCTCGTCCAAGGCATTCTCACCTACTATTGCCAGCCCATTCCTAAAAAACTGACTTTCTCTTCTTTTATCAGCCCTTTCCTCTCTGCTTCCTCTTACTGTATTTAAATCATATTGGTGGCCAATATATTTTTTCTGTCTGACTTCCATTAGGAATGCATATTCATTCATTTCATTTCAGTCATTCCTCAAACACATATTAAGCACCAAATGCTTCCTAGGTCTTGGGCTAGGTTGTGAGTTTACAAAGACGGGAAACGTGATTCTCTTGCACAGTGCGCTTACAGCCTAATGTGGGTGGATTCTGCAGTGTGACTTTCATGGGCCCTAGGCCCTCTTGCCTTCCTGGTCCCCTTCCTCCATTGAAAAAGATTAAAAGTGGTATTTTATAACTGTGTTAGTATGCAGATGAAATTTTTAAAGTATTCTATATTTAAACATTTTCTTCAACCTCAAAGTTCTTTGGGGAGGGCTACTATGTCTAATGCATATGTTGGCCCTGGAGAAGATAGACAAGTAAACGATTACAGTGCAGTACGGTAATTACACACATGCCCTCTGAACAACATTTCCACTCCTAGACCTATACCCAAGAAAAATTCCATTTTGTCTTCTTTGGAGAGAGAGGGACAGACCGGAAACAACCCAAGGAAGCTAGAAATGGTAGATTAGGGCTCCCAGAAATCCCTCTTTACTGGGCTGGGCTCCTATGACCTTGAAAGTCCTCCCTTTGATGGTTGCAGCCTATCTACTCTATATGGCATGGGTCGTTCACTCACTCATTGAACATCCTCTATGTTCCAGGCACTGTCCTAGGTGCTTGGGGTACATCAGTAAGTAGAACAAAGTTTCTTGACCTAACCCGTCTGTCACATAAATCTGAATCTGAAGATAGAGCTTTGTGAAGTGCATGATTTCCCACTTTGTGCATTGGGAGCAAGGCTCTGGTGCATTTCCCAAGTAAGTAGACACCAGTGCTCAGAGCTCCCTGGCAGCTCAGTAGGGATGAGCCAGGCTATGAAGAAGGGGGTACCTGAGGAGTCACTTATTGGCAGTTCATATGACCATTTTTTTCTGAACCCTAATTGCTCTTCTGAAGCATGTTTTGAGGGAGTTTTTTGCAGGTGTTTTCTCTAGGAGTTTCATGTTAAATATACCTGTTCGGTATTGACGTAACTATTGCAACAAATATTTTGCATTAAAATACCAATCCTGGTTCCGTTTAGGTTTTTAATGACAAAATGGATGACCTGATATTATTTTCAAGGTAACAGGTGGATGCTTCCAAATTTTCTACGTGGGAGAAAGAAAAAGAACATGAATGTTCTGCATTTTCAGGGAAAACTCAAAGCATAGCTAATTCAAGTAATAACACTTACGAATGTATCACAAGTAGGAGATGCAAAGAGGACTTTGAAACTGCAGACTATTAATTCCACCAAAGTGTTGTTCCTAGTGTTGGTCATGCTTCTAGATGATTTTTATTCTTGTTGTTCATTCAAATTTTATGGCTATTGACAAGGCTTCAGTGCATTTTCCTATTAGTTTAGACTCTGGGCTGGCTGATCTCATAGTTTCTAAAGTTCTAGAGGAAATTGTTGGCTCCCAGTGGGAAAGAAAGGGGGACAGTAGATGCTACCCTGCTGAGGGGGCTGCATTTTCTTTCTAGGCTAACACATAGAAATCAATCCTGTGGAAGACAATCAGATGAGATGCTTCCAAAGACAGGGGTCTGCCAGGCTCCATTCTAAATCTTCACTGCATCAAAGTGCTCACTATCTATGGTCTGTAGACACCATTCCTTCTGGGTTCAAGCCACTGTATTGAGTGTATGATCAGATTTAAGGAATATATAGTCAATGGAGCATCAACTTTTACAGGACAGAGAGTTACTCTTTAACAAAGAAAGACACTTAAATAAGTCTAAATATCTCTTGCTTATAGTACCATTCTTATGAACAACAAGCAGACTTTTAAAGGCAGAATCCTCCCACTGAGGTTTTAGCTTGAACTGCAGTGTGGATGGTCTGGGGCTTATACTGTGAAATAATAAAGTCTGTTTAATATACTCTTCACTGAGTTCATTTCCATGACTTTCTATTTCTCTTTGATTTCTTTGGTCATTATACATGCTTTTATTAATATTTTTTCATTCCTCTAAAATAGAGAAGAGTCAATATCAAGGTCAAATAAAAAAAAAATCACCACAGCCTTGCCATGAAGTTGGGTTATTTCAAGTCCCATCTATCCTCATATTCAAGCAATGTTCTAGATACAGTATAAGTCATTGTTCTCTTTATCAATAATCCCTTTTTTTCTGGTGATATTTTCTTCCTGAAAATAAAATTTATTTAAATTAAAGTTTAAGAAAGATTTTATAATTTAGGGCACTAATTTCTCATCTGTTTTGCAAACCGTTAAATATAAAATAACTCAGAAATCATTTTAGAATGCACTCTATCACGTGGATTAAACTTTTCAAAGAACACACAAAAAATCATTTACTAAAAGGATGTTTTGGGCTACTTGTATCTGTCTTCTCACTTTCCACTCCCCTAAATGTACTGCAGTCTGACTCATGTTGAAACAACAAGGATCTCCACAAATCCAAATTCATTTGAATTGAACCTTTCGACCCCGTGGGACTTCTCATTTCTTTATTGGAGATCTCTACTCCCCGGGTTCTCGCGACAGCACAGTCTCAGTTTTCTTACTGGCTTGACCATCCTTACAATCCTTTTCTGGCACTTCTTTTGCCAAGTGTTCAACTATTTCTCAGGGAAAACATTCTCCTTCTCTCCTCTCCTCTTTCCTTTCGTTGTCTCTCTTCTCTTTTCCTTTCTCCTTTCTCTTTCCCTCCTCTTCTCTCATGCAAGTGAGTTCATTAACTATAAAAGCTTAGCTTTCACTTAGACCAGACACTGTATCTGTAAATATCATCAGGGTCTCACAAGTAACACTATACATGAGTGAGGCAGATGGAGGTAAGTGTATATGCCTCCTTGATTAGAGGAGGGTGCAGACCTCTTCAAAAGGGGCAGGCTTTACTTCGTAAGTGGGAGATTTGTCATGTGGTAATTTGGTCCAGGGTTCCCTGAATTTGTAGTATTTTGAGAATAGCTGAAATTAGTCTCCAAAGGTTGAAATGTTAGTTCAAAAACATATTTTCACACTATGTATGTCAAATACAGCACTTGTATAGACCAGATTTGGTTTCAGGGTGGCTAATATTTGATGTTTAATCTCAACCTCCATTTTTAGAACTCTAGACCTTATTTTATATCATTCCTCTGGAAAGCTCCGCTTATCTGTATGGTGTCCTCTTGAAACTCACTCAGTATGTTTCGGAGCTATAATCGCCACATTCATTGACAAACTTTCGTCTCTTTGTTTGCGATTTTCAATAGTATCATTAACATTGAGACCAGTTACCTAAGATAGAAACCTTGAAACCATCTTTGTCTCATTCTTCATCTGCCAATGTTCCCAGACGCTAGATCCCGCATTTCTTGAATCTGTTCTCTTTTCTGTAGTATCACTGTCCATATATATATATATATATAATCTCCATTGCCTCTCTATTGCCTCATGAGAATTTTCAATTCTGCTTTTCAAACTTGCTGGAGGGAGTGTTTTCTTAGCTTATCCCTGGGAGTTTTAGAACCCCGAACCCACCATGACTGAACTTACTGTAGTATCCACTGTACTCGTTTTTAAGTGTATCAAAATATCCCTTTCATGTTATTACGAACAAAAGAGTAGAATGCAAAATTCTCATTACTCTTCACAGTAAGGTTTAAGACTTTAATATGTTTTTGCTTGAAGTAGAAACTGCTGCAGATGTTGCCAACAGACCTATGGGGTGTACAAGTTCACTGTCTTCCCTCTGTGTTATTTTTATTTTTTTTTAACATCTTTACTAGAGTATAATTGCTTTACATTGTTGTGTTAGTTTCTTTTTTTTTTTTTTACATCTTTATTGGAGTATAATTGCTTTACAATGGTGTGTTAGTTTCTGCTTTACAACAAAATGAATCAGTTATATATATACATATTTTCCCATATCTCTTCCCTCTTGCATCTCCCTCCCTCCCACCCTCCCTATCCCACCCCTCCAGGCGATCACAAAGCACCAAGCTGATCTCCCTGTGCTACGCGGCTGCTTCCCACTAGCTATCTACCTTACGTTTGGTAGTGTATATGTGTCCATGCCTCTCTCTCGCTTTGTCACAGCTTACCCTTCCCCCTCCCCATATCCTCAAGTCCATTCTCTAGTAGGTCTGTGTCTTTCTTCCTGTCTTAACCCTAGGTTCTTCATGACATTTTTTTCCCTTAAATTCCTTGTATATGTGTTAGCATACGGTATTTGTCTTTCTCTTTCTGACTTACTTCACTCTGTATGACAGACTCTAGGTCTACCCACCTCATGACAAATAGCTCAATTTCGTTTCTTTTTATGGCTGAGTAATATTCCATTGTATATATGTGCCACATCTTCTTTACCCATTCATCCGATGATGGACACTTAGGTTGTTTCCATCTCCGGGCTATTGTAAATAGAGATGCAATGAACATTTTGGTACATGACTCTTTTTGAATTATGGTTTTCTCAGGGTATATGCCCAGAAGTGGGATTGCTGGGTCATATGGTAGTTCTATTTGTAGTTTTTTAAGGAACCTCCATACTGTTCTCCACAGTGGCTGTATCAATTTACATCCCACCAACAGTACAAGAGGGTTCCCTTTTCTCCACACCCTCTCCAGCATTTATTGTTTCTAGATATTTTGATGATGGCCATTCTGACTGGTGTGAGATGATATCTCATTGTAGTTTTGATTTTCTCTAATGATTAATGATGTTGAGCATTCTTTCATGTGTTTGTTGGCAGTCTGCATATCTTCTTTGGAGAAATGTCTATTTAGGTCTTCTGCCCATTTTTGGATTGGGTTGTTGGTTTTTTTGTCATTGAGCTGCATGAGCTGCTTATAAATTTTGGAGATTAATCCTTTGTCAGTTGCTTCATTTGCAAATATTTTCTCCCATTCTGATGGCTGTCTTTTGGTCTTGCTTATGGTTTCCTTTGCTGTGCAAAAGCTTTGAAGTTTCATTAGGTCCCATTTGTTTATTTTTGTTTTTATTTCCATTTTTCTAGGAGGTGGGTCAAAAAGGATCTTGCTGTGATTTATGTCATAGAGTGTTCTGCCTATGTTTTCCTCTAAGAGTTTGATAGTTTCTGGCCTTACATTTAGGTCTTTAATCCATTTTGAGCTTATTTTTGTGTATGGTGTTAGGGAGTGATCTAATTTCATACTTTTACATGTACCTGTCCAGTTTTCCCAGCACCAAATATTGAAGAGGCTGTCCTTTCTCCACTGTACATTTCTGCCTCCTTCATCAAAGATAAGGTGACCATATGTGCGTGGGTTTATCTCTCAGCTTTCTATCCTGTTCCATTGATCTATCTTTCTGTTTTTGTGCCAGAACCATACTGACTTGATTACTGTAGCTTTGTAGTATAGTCTGAAGTCAGGGAGCCTGATTCCTCCAGCTCCGTTTTTCGTTCTCAAGATTTCTTTGGCTATTTGGGGTCTTTTGTGTTTCCATACAAATTGTGAAAATTTTGTTCTAGTTCTGTGAAAAATGCCCGTGGAAGCTTGATAGGGATTGCATTGAATCTGTAGATTGCTTTGGGTAGTAGAGTCATTTTCACAATGTTGATTCTTCCAATCCAAGAGCATGGTATATCTCTCCATGTATTTGCATCATCTTTAATTTCTTTCATCAGTGTCTTATAATTTTCTGCATACAGGTCTTTTATCTCCTTAGGTAGCTTTATTCCTAGATATTTTATTCTTTTTGTTGCAGTGGTAAATGGGAGTGTTTTCTTGATTTCACTTTCAGATTTTTCATCATTAGTGTATAGGAATGTCAGAGATTTCTATGCATTAATTTTGTATCCTGCTACTTTACCAAATTCATTGATTAGCTCTAGCAGTTTTCTGGTAGCATCTTTAGGATTCTCTATGTATAGTATCATGTCATCTGCAAACAGTGACAGGTTTACTTCTTCTTTTCTGATTTGGATTCCTTTTATTTCCTTTTCTTCTCCGATTGCTGTGGCTAAAACTTCCAAAACTATGTTGAATAAGAGTGGTAAGAGTGGGCAACCTTGTCTTGTTCCTGATCTTAGTGGAAATGCTTTCAGTTTTTCACCATTGAGGACGATGTTGGCTGTGGGTTTGTCATATATGGCCTTTATTATGTTGAGGAAAGTTCCCTCTATGCCTACTTTTGCAGGGTTTTATTAATCATAAATCAGTGTTGAATTTTGTCGAAAGCTTTCTCTGCATCTATTGAGATGATCATATGGTTTTTCTCCTTCAGTTTGTTAATATGGTGTATCACGTTGATTGATTTGCATATATTGAAGAATCCTTGCATTCCTGGAATAAACCCCACTTGATCATGGTGTATGATCCTTTTAATGTGCTGTTGGATTCTGTTTGCTAGTATTCTGTTGAGGATTTTTGCATCTATGTTCATCAGTGATATTGGCCTGTAGTTTTCTTTGTGACATCCTTGTCTGGTTTTGGTATCAGGGTGATGGTGGCCTCGTAGAATGAGTTTGGGAGTGTTCCTCCCTCTGCTATATTTTGGAAGAGTTTGAGAAGGATAGGTGTTAGCTCTTCTCTAAATGTTTGATAGAATTCCCCTGTGAAGCCATCTGGTCCTCTCCTTTTGTTTGTTGGAAGATTTTTAATCACAGTTTCAATTTCAGTGCTTGTGATTGGTCTGTTCATATTTTCTATTTCTTCCTGATTCAGTCTTGGCAGGTTATGCATTTCTAAGAATTTTTCCATTTCTTCCAGGTTGTCCATTTTATTGGCATAGAGTTGCTTGTAGTAATCTCCCATGATCTTTTGTATTTCTGCAGTGTCAGTTGTTACTTCTCCTTTTTCATTTCTAATTCTATTGATTTGAGTCTTCTCCCTTTTTTCCTTGATGAGTCTGGCTAACGGTTTATCAATTTTGTTTATCTTCTCAAAGAACCAGCTTTTAGTTTTATTGATCTTTGCTATCGTTTCCTTCATTTGTTTTTCATTTATTTCTGATCTGATTTTTATGATTTCTTTCCTTCTGCTAACTTTGGGGTTTTTTTGTTCTTCTTTCTCTAATTGCTTTAGGTGCAAGGTTAGGTTTTTTATTCGGGATGTTTCCTGTTTCTTAAGGTAGGACTGTATTGCTATAAACTTCCCTGTTAGAACTGCTTTTGCTGCATCCCATAGGTTTTGGGTCGTTGTGTCTCCATTGTCATTTGTTTCTAGGTATTTTCTTATTTCCTCTTTGATTTCTTCAGTGATCACTTCGTTATTAAGTAGTGTATTGTTTAGCCTCCATGTGTTTGTATTTTTTACAGATTTTTTCCTGTAATTGATATCTATTCTCATAGCATTGTGGTCGGAAAAGATACTTGATACAATTTCGATTTTCTTAAATTTACCAAGGCTTGATTTGTGACCCAAGATATGATCTATCCTGGAGAATGTTCCATGTGCACTAGAGAAAAATGTGTATTCTGTTGTTCTTGGATGGAATGTCCTATAAATATCAATTAAGTCCATCTTGTTTAATGTATCATTTAAAGCTTGCTTCCTTATTTATTTTCATTTTGGATCATCTGTCCATTGGTGAAAGTGGGGTGTTAAAGTCCCCTACTGTTATTGTTTTACTGTCGATTTCTGCTTTTATGGCTGTTAGCATTTGCCTTATGTATTGAGGTGCTCCTATGTTGGGTGCATAAATATTTACAATTGTTATATCTTCTTCTTGGATCAATCCCTTGATCATTATTTAGTGTCCTTCTTTGTCTCTTCTAATAGTCTTTATTTTAAAGTCTATTTTGTCTGATATGAGAATTGCTACTCCATTTTCTTTTGATTTCCATTTGCGTGGAATATCTTTTTCCATCCCCTCACTTTCAGTCTGTATGTGTCTCTAGGTCTGAAGTGGGTCCCTTGTATAAGCAGCATATATACGGGTCTTGTTTTTCTATCCATTCAGCCAATCTATGTCTTTTGGTTGGAGCATTTAATCCATTTACATTTAAGGTAATTATCAATATGTATGTTCCTATTACCATTTTCTTAAATGTTTTGGGCTTATTATTGTAGGTCTTTTCCTTCTCTTCTGTTTCCTGCCTAGAGATGTTCCTTTAGCATTTGTTGTAAAGCTGGTTTGGTGGTGCTGAAAACTCTTAGCTTTTGCTTGTCTGTAAAGGTTTACGTTCTCCATCAAATCTGAATGAGATCCTTGCTGGGTAGAGTAATCTTGGTTGCAGGTTTTTCTCCTTCATCACTTTAAATATGTCCTGCCAGTCCCTTCTGGCTTGCAGAGTTTCTGCTGAAAGATCAGCTGTTAACCTTATGGGGATTCCCTTGTGTGTTATTTGTTGTTTTTCTCTTGCTGCTTTTAATATGTTGCTTTGTATTTAATTTTTGACAGTTTGATTAATATGTGTCTTGGCATATTTCTCTTTGGATTTATCCTGTATGGGACTCTCTGTGCTTCCTGGACTTGATTAACTATTTCCTTTCCCATATTAGGGAAGTTTTCAACTATAATCTCTTCAAATATTTGCTCAGTCCCTTTCTTATTCTCTTCTTTTTCTGGAACCCCTATAATTCGAATGTTGGTGCGTTTAATGTTGTCCCAGAGGTCTCTGAGACTGTCCTGAGTTCTTTTCATTCTTTTTTCTTTATTCTGCTCTGCAGTAGTTATTTCCACTATTTTATCTTCCAGGTCACTTATCCATTCTTCTGCCTCAGTTATTCTGCTATTGATCCCATCTAGAGTATTTTTCATTTCATTTATTGTGTTGTTCATCATTGTTTGTTTCATCTTTAGTTCTTCTAGGTCCTTGTTAATTGTTTCTTGCATTTTGTCTATTCTATTTTCAAGTATTTGGATCAACTATACTATCATTATTCTGAATTCTTTTTCAGGTAGACTGCCTATTTCCTCTTCATTTGTTAGGTCTGGTGGGTTTTTATCTTGCTCCTTCATCTGCTGTGTGTTTTTCTGTCTTCTCATTTTGCTTATTTTACTGTGTTTGGGGTCTCCTTTTTGCAGACTGCAGGTTCATAGTTCCTGTTGTTTTTGGTGTCTGTCCCCAGTGGCTAAGGTTGGTTCAGTGGGTTGTGTAGGCTTCCTGGTGGAGGGCACTAGTGCCTGTGTTCTGGTGGATGAGGCTGGATCTTGTCTTTCTGGTGGGCAGGTCCACGTCTGGTGGTGTGTTTTGGGGTGTCTGTGGACTTATTATGACTTTAGGCAGCCTCTCTGCTAATGGGTGGGATTGTGTTCCTGTGTTGCTGGTTGTTTGGCATAGGATGTTCAGCACTGTAGCTTGCTGGTCGTTGAGTGAAGCTGGGTGCTGGTGTTGAGATGGAGATCTCTGGGAGATTTTCGCCATTTGATATTATGTGGAGCTGGGAGGTCTCTTGTGGACCAGTGTCTTGAAGTTGGCTCTCCCACCTCAGAGGCACAGCACTGACTGCTGGCTGCAGCACCAAGAGCCTTTCATCCACACGGCTCAGAATAAAAGGGAGAAAAAGTAGAAAGAAAGAATTAGTATAAGTATAAAGAAAGAAAGAAAAAAAGGAGGGAGGGAGGGAGGAAGGAAGGAAGGAGGGAAGGTAGGAAAAAAGAAAGAAAGAAGATAAACTAAAATAAAATAAAGTAAGATAAAATATAATAAAGTTATTAAAATAAAAAAATAATTATTAAGAGAAAAAAAATGGAGGGATAGAGCGCTAGGACAAATGGTGGAAGCAAAGCTATACAGACAAAATCTCACACAGAAGCATACACATACACACTCACAAAAAGAGGAAAAGGGGAAAATATCATGAATCTTGCTCTCAAAGTCCACGTCCTCAATTTGTGATGACTCGTTGTCTAAAGGAAGGAAGGAAGGAAAGAACGAAGATAAAGTAAAATAAAGTTATTAAAATAAAAATTATTAAGAAAAAAATTTTAAAATAAGAAACAAAAAAAACCACGGACAGATAGAACCGTCGGACAAATGGTAGAAGCAAAGCTCTACAGACAAAATCTCACACAGAAGCATACACATACACACTCACAAAAAGAGGAAAAGGGGAAAGAATCATAAATCTTGCTCTCAAAGTCCACGTCCTCAATTTGGGATGATTCGTTGTATATTCATGTATTCCACAGATGCAGGGTACATCAAATTGATTGTGGAGCTTTAATCCGCTGCTTCTGAGGCTGCTGGGAGAGATTTCCCTTTCTCTTCTTTGTTCTCACAGCTCCCAGGGGCTCAGCTTTGGATTTGGACCCGCCTCTGCGTGTAGGTCGCCTGAGGGCGTCTGTTCTTCGCTCAGACAGTACGGGGTTAAAGGAGCCGCTGATTCGGAGGCTCTGGCTCACTCAGGCCAGGGTGGGGGTGGGGGGCGGAGGGGGGAGGGGCACGGAGTGCGGGGCGGGCCTGCGGCGGCAGAGGCCAGCGTGACATTGCACCAGCCTGAGGCACGCCGTGCGTTCTCTCGGGGAAGTTGTCCCTGGATTCCGGGACCCTGGCAGTGGCGGGCTGCACAGGCTCCCCGGAAGGGGGGCGTGGATGGTGACCTGTGCTCGCACACAGGCTCCTTGGTGGCAGCAGCAGCAGCTTTAGCGTCTCATGGCCGTCTCTGGGGTCCGTGCTGATAGCCGCGGCTCGCGCCTGTCTCTGGAGCTCCTTTAAGCAGCGCTTTTAATCCCCTCTCTTCTCGCACCAGGAAACAAAGAGGTAAGGAAAAGTCTCTTGCCTCTTCGGCAGGTCCAGACTTTTCCCCGGACTCCCTCCCGGCAGCCATGGCGCACTAACCCCCTGCATGCTGTGTTCATGCCGCCAACCCCAGTCCTCTCCCTGCGCTCTTACGAAGCCCGGGTCTCAGCTCCCAGCCCTGCCCGACCCAGCGGGTGAGCAGACAAGCCTCTCGGGCTGGTGAGTGCCGGTCGGCCCTGATCCTCTGTGCGGGAATCTCTCCGCTTTGCCCTCCGCACCCCTGTTGCTGTGCTCTCCTCCGTGGCTGCGAAGCTTTCCCCCTCCGCCACCCGCCGTCTCCGCCCGCGAAGGGGCTTCCTAGTGTCTGGAAACCTTTCCTCCTTCACATCTCCCTCCCACTGGTGCAGGTCCCGTCCCTATCCTATTGTCTCTGTTTATTCTTTTTTCTTTTGCCCTACCCAGGTACGTGGGGGGTTTCTTGCCTTTTGGGAGGTCTGAGGTCTTCTGCCAGCATTCAGTAGGTGTTCTGTAGGAGCTGTTCCACGTGTAGATGTATTTCTGGTGTATCTGTGGGGAGGAAGGTGATCTCTGCGTCTTACTCTTCCGCCATCTTGTTGTGTTAGTTTCTGCTGTATAACAAAGTGAATCAGCTATACGTATACATATATCACCATATCCCCTCCCTCTTGGGTCTCCCTCCTACCCTCCCTATCCCACCCCAATAGGTGGTCAAAAAGCACCGAGCTGATCTCCCTGTGCTATGCGCTGCTTCCCACTAGCTATCTATTTTATGTAAATGTCACTCTCTCACTTTGTCCCAGCTTACCCTTCCCCCTCCCTGTGTCCTCCAGTCCATTCTCTATGTCTGCGTCTTTATTCCTGTCCTGCCCCTAGGTTCTTCAGAACCATTTTTTTTTAGATTCCATATATATGTGTTAGCATACGGTATTTGTTTTTCTCTTTCTGTCTTACTTCACTCTGTATAACAGACTCTAGGTCCATCCACCTCACTACAAATATCTCAATTTCATTTCTTTCTATGGATGAGTAAAGTTCCATTGTATACATGAGCCACATCTTCTTTATCCATTCATCTGTTGACGGACATTTAGGTTGCTTCCATGTTCTGGCTATTGCAAATAGGGCTGCCGTGAACATTGTGGTACATGATTTTTTTTTTTTTAAACATCTTTATTGGAGTATAATTGCTTTCCAATAGTGTGTCAATTTCTGCTGTATAACAATGTGAATCAGCTATACATATATCCCCATATCCCCTCCCTCTTGCATCTCCCTCCCTCCCACCCTCCCTATCCCACTCCTCTAGGTGGTCACAAAGCACCGAGCTGATCTCCCTGTGCTATGCAGCTGCTTCCCACTAGCTATCTATTTTACATTTGCTAGTGTATATATGTCCATACCACTCACTCACTTCGTCCCAGCTTACACTTCTCCCTCCCCGTGTCCTCAAATCCATTCTCTATGTTTGTGTCTTTACTCCTGTCCTGGCCCTAGGTTCTTCAGAACCAAGATTGTTTTTTTTTTTAGATTCCATATATATGTGTTAGCATTTGGCATTTGTTTTTCTCTTTCTGACGTACTTCACTCTGTATGACAGTCTCTAGGTCCATCCACCTCACTACAAATAACTCAATTTCGTTTCTTTTTATGGCTGAGTAATATTCCGTTGTATATATGTGCCACATCTTCTTTATCCATTCATCTGTCGATGGACACTTAGTTTGCTTCCATGTCCTGGCTATTGTAAATAGAGCTGCAGTGAACATTGTGGTACAAGACTCTTTTTGAATTATGGTTTTCTCAGGGTATATGCCCAGTAGTGGGATTGCTGGGTCATATGGTGGTTCTATTTTTAGTTTTTTAAGGAACTTCCATACTGTTCTCCATAGTGGCTGTATCAATTGACATTCCCACCAACAGTGCAAGAGGGTTCCCTTTTCTCCACACCCTCTCCAGCATTTATTGTTGTGGATTTTTTGATGATGGCCATTCTGACCGGTGTGAGGTGATACCTCATTGTAGTTTTGATTTGTATTTCTCTAATGATTAGTGATGTTGAGTATCTTTTCATGTGTTTGTTGGCAATCTGAATATCTTCTTTGGAGAAATCTCTATTTAGGTCTTCTGCCCAGTTTTGGATTGGGTTTTGTTTTTTTTTTTTTTTTTTGATATTGAGCTGCATGAGCTGCTTAAAAATTTTGGAGATTAATCCTTTGTCCATTGCTTCATTTGCTAATATTTCTCCCACTCTGAGGGCTGTCTTTTCGTCTTGTTTATGGTTTCCTTTGCTGTGCAAAAGTTTATAAGTTTTATTAGGTCCCATTTGTTTATTTTTGTTTTTATTTCCATTTCTCTAGGAGGTGGGCCACAAAGGATGTTGCTGTGATTTATGTTATAGAGTGTTCTGCCTATGTTTTCATCTAAGAGTTTTATAGTGTCTGGCCTTACATTTAGGTCTTTACTCCATTTTGAGTTTATTTTTGTATGTGGTGTTAGGAAGTGTTGCAATTTCATTCTTTTACATGTAGCTGTCCATTCTCCCCAGCACCATTTATTGAAGAGGCTGTCTTTTCTCCATTGTATATTTCTGTCTCCTTTATCAAAGATAAGGTGACCATATGTGCGTGGGTTTATCTCTAGGCTTTCTAGCCTGTTGCATTAATCTATATTTCTGTTTTTGTGCCAGTACTATACTGGCTTGATTACTGAAGCTTTGTAGTATAGTCTGAAGTCAGGGAGCCTGATTCCTCCAGCTCTGTTTTTCTTCCTCAAGATTGCTTTGGCTATTCGGGTTCTTTTGTGTTTCCATACAAATTGTAAAAATTTTTGTTCTAATTCTGTGAAAAATGCCATTGGTAGTTTGATAGGGATTGCACTGCATCTGTAGATTGCTTTGGGTAGTATAGTCATTTTCACAATATTGCTTCTTCCAATCCAAGAACATGGTATATCTCTCCATCTATTTATGTCATCTTTAATTTCTTTCATCAGTGTCTTGTAGTTTTCTGCATACAGGTGTTTTGTCTCCTTAGGTAGGTTTATTCCTAGGTATTTTATTCTTTTTGTTGCAGTGGTAAAGGAGAGTGTTTCCTTAATTTCTCTTTCACATTTTTCATCATTAGTGTATAGGAATGCAGGAGATTTCTGTGCATTAATTTAGTATCCTGCTACTTTACCAAATTCATTGATTAGCTCTAGTAGTTTTCTGGTAGCATCTTTAGGATTCTCTATGTATAGTATCATGTCATCTGCAAACAATGACAGTTTTACTTCTTTTCTGATTTGGATTCCTTTCATTTCTTTTTCATCTCTGATTGCTTGGCTAAAACTTCCAAAACTACGTTGAATAAGAGTGGTGAGAGTGGCAACCTTGTGTGGTTCCTGATCTTAGTGGAAATGGTTTCTGTTTTTCACCACTGAGAACGATGTTGGCTATAGGTTTGTCATAGATGGCCTTTATTATGTTGAGGTAAGTTCCCTCTATGCCTACATTCTGGAGGGTTTTTATCAAAAATTGTTGTTGAATTTTGTCAAAAGCTTTTTCTGCATCTATTGAGATCATATGGTTTTCCTCCTTCAATTTGTTAATATGGTTTATCACATTGATTGATGTGCATATATGAAGATCCTTGCATTCCTGGGATAAACCCCACTTGTTCATGGTGTATGATCCTTTTGTGTGCTGTTGGATTCCGTTTGCCAGTATTTTGTTGAGAATTTTTGCATCTATATTCATCAGTGATATTGGCCTGTAGTTTTCTTTTTTGTGTGTGTGATATCTTTGTCTGGTTTTGGTATCAGGGTGATGGTGGCCTCATTGGCCACATGAGTTTGGGTGTGTTCCTCCCTCTGCTATATTTTGGAAGAGTTTGAGAAGGATAGGTGTTAGCTCTTCTCTAAATGTTTGATAGAATTCACCTGTGAAGCCATCTGGTCCTGGGCTTTTGTTTGTTGGAAGATTTTTAATCACAGTTTCAGTGCTTGTGATTTGTCTGTTTATATTTTCTATTTCTCCTGGTTCAGTCTTGGAAGGTTGTGCTTTTCTAAGAATTTGTCCATTTCTTCCAGGTTGTTCATTGTATTGGCATATAGTTGCTTGTAGTAATCTCTCATGATCCTTTGTATTTCTGCAGTGTCAGTTGTTACTTCTCCTTTTCATTTCTAATTCTGTTGGTTTGAGTCTTCTCCCTTTTTTTCTTGATGAGTCTGGCTAATCAATTTTGTTTATCTTCTAAGAACCAGTTTTTAGTTTTATTGATCTTTGCTATCATTTCCTTCATTTCTTTTTCAATTATTTCTGATCTGATCTTAATGATTTCTTTCCTTCTGCTAACTTTGGGGATTTTGTTTTTCTTTCTCTAATTGCTTTTGGTGTAAGGTTAGGTTGCTTATTTGATATGTTTCTTTTTTCTTGAGGTAGGACTGTATTGTTATAAACTTCCCTCTTAGAACTGCTTTTGCTGCATCCCATAGGTTTTGGGTCTTTGTGTTTTCATTGTCATTTTTTTCCAGGTATATTTTGATTTGCTCTTTGATTTCATCAGTGATATCTTGGTTATTTTGTAGCGTATTGTTTAGCCTCCATGTTTTTGTATTTTTTACAGTTTATTTCCTGTAATTGATATCAGTTTCATAGCATTGTGGTCGGGAAAAATACTTGATTTCAATTTTCTTAAATTTACCAAGGTTTTATTTGTGACCCAAGATATGATCTATCCTGGAGAATGTTCCATGAGCACTTGAGAATAAAGTGTATTCTGTTGTTTTTGGATGGAATGTCCTATAAATATCAATTAAGTCTATCTTGTTTAATGTGCCATTTAAAGCTTGTGTTTCCCTATTTATTTTCATTTTGGTTGATCTGTCCATTGGTGAAAGTGGGGTGTTAACGTCCCCCACTATTAATTTGTTACTGTCGATTTCCCCTTTTATGGCTGTTAGCATTTGCCTTATGTATTGAGGTGCTCCTATGTTGTGTGCATCAATATTTACAATTGTTATATCTTCTTCTTGGATCCATCCCTTGATCATTATGTAGTGGCCTTTTTGTCTCTTGAAATAGTCTTTATTTTTAAGGCTATTTTGTCTGAAATGAGAATTGCTACTCCAGCTTTCTTTTGCTTTCCATTTGCATGTAGTATCTTTTTCTGTCCCCTCCCTTTCAGTCTGTATGTGTCCCTAGGTCTGATGTGGGTCTCTTGTAGACAGCATATATTTGGGTCTTGTTTTTGTATCCATACAGCCAGTCTATGTCTCTTGGTTCGAGCATTTAATCCATTTCCGTTTAAGGTAATTATAGATATGTATATCCCATTACCATTTTCTTAGTTGTTTTGGGTTTGTTATTGTAGGTCTTTTCCTTCTCTTATGTTTCCTACCTAGAGAAGTTCCTTTAGCATTTGTTGTAAAGGTGGTTTGATGGTGCTGAATTCTCTTAACTTTTGCTCATCTGTAAAGGTTTTAATTTCTCGGTCGAATCTGAATGAGATCCTTGCTGGGTAGGGCAAGCTTGGTTGTAGGATTTCCCTTTCATCACTTTCAATATGTCCTGCCACTCCCTTCTGGCTTGCAGAGTGTCTGCTGAAAGAGCAGCTGTTAACCTTATGGGGATTCCACACAGGCTTCTTGGTGGCTGCAGTAGCCCTAGCGTCTCATGCCCGTGTCTGGGGTCCATGCTGATAGCCGCGGCTCGTGCCTGTCTCTGGAGCTGGTTTAGGCGGTGCTCTGAATCCCCTCTCCTCACGCTCCCCGAAACAATGGTCTGTTGCCTCTTGGGCAGGTCCAGACTTTTTCCCGGACTCGCTTCCAGCTAGCTGTGGCACTAGCCCCCTTCAGGCTGTGTTCACGCAGCCAACCCCAGTCTTCTCACTGGGATCCGACCTCAGAAGCCCGAGCCTCAGCTCGCAACCCCGCCTGCCCCGGTGGGTGATCAGACAAGCCTCTCGGGATGGTGAGTGCCGGTCGGCACCGATCCTCTGTGCGGGAATCTCTCCGCTTTGCCCTCAGCACCCCTGTTGCTGTGCTCTCCTCCGCGGCTCCCCGCCCCCTGCCCACCCCCGTCTCCGCCAGTGAAGGGGCCTCCTAGTGTGTGGAAACCTTTTCTCCTTCATGGGTCCCTCCCACTGGTGCAGGTCCCGTCCCTATTCTTTGTCTCTGTTTATTCTTTTTTCTTTTGCCCTACCCAGGTACGTGGGTGGTTTCTTGGTTTTTGGGGGGTCTGAGGTCTTCTGCCAGCGTTCAGTAGGTGTTCTGTAGGAGCTGTTCCACGTGTAGATGTAGTTTTGATGTACCTGTGGGGAGGAAGGTGATCTCCACGTCTTACTCCTCTACCATCTTGAAGGTCCTCTCTCTCTTTGATTTATTATTCTACAGGGTGCTTAATTATAGAATGACAATGAAAAGAAATACACGCAGACTTACATGCCCAAGGTTTGAAGGAATCGTTTATGACATTTAGTAGTGAGCCTAAACATGTGAGATATGCTTCCTTCCGGGCCTTGCTTTGTTTGGGGTTAGTGTTAGCTGGAATCCTGGGGGATATCTGGCAAAGGGAATAGTATTGAATTAAAACTTCCCTGGGTCTTCTTAGTCCGTTGAACTTAGGAGCAGAAAAGAATGAAACATTAGTCAATATAGATAGAGAAAAGGCAGCCTGGGCTGTTTATCATTTAGTTGCTGAGATTCCTCCAGATGTGGGCTCCCACAGGGCCCAGACGCACCCCACAGGTCATAGGAGCCCTCTAAGCTCAGGGATCAGGCCAAGCAGCCTTCGCTAGGCAAATCAGAGGGGCAAAGGCAACAGGGAACAATTAGCTGCATATGCCATTGGGTAGGTGGTATGAAGAGAGTTTTTATGAAGGTTTTAAAGGAACTGATCAAAGGAAAAAAAAAAAGATGATTACCACACTTTTCACACACTCGCTCTCTGAAGAGATACCATGAAAGAGACAAGGAGCCTCGTTTGCAGTAATTAGAGACACAGTGTTGTCTATACATAAATATTTTAGATTTTGGCACATGTAATGGGTTTGTCATGAATACTGAGATTGAAGGAATAAGAATGAATGGTGGCATTGAATCCTGACACCAAGGCGATCTCAAAAGACAGCATAATTGGTTCTGACAAGAAGTCTGATTCTGAAGCCTTTTGAAAACCACATGAAATGAAGAAGAAAAAAGCTAATTGAGTTATTTGTACTGAGGTGGATGGACCTAGCATCTGTCATACAGAGTGAAGTAAGTCAGAAAGAGAAAAACAAATACCATATGCTAACACATATATATGGAATCTAAGAATAATAAGAAAAAAAAATGTCATGAAGAACCTGGGGTAAGACGGGAATAAAGACACAGACCTACTAGAGCATGGACTTGAGGATATGGGGAGGGGGAAGGGTAAGCTGTGACAAAGTGAGAGAGTGGCATGTACATATATACACTACCAAACGAAAATAGATAGCTAGTGGGAAGCAGCCGCGTAGCACAGGGAGATCAGCTTGGTGCTTTGTGATCGCCTGGAGGGGTGGGATAGGGAGGGTGGGAGGGAGGGAGATGCAAGAGAGAAGAGATATGGGAACATATGTATATGTATAACTGATTCACTTTGTTATAAAGCAGAAACTAACACACTATAGTAAAGCAATTATACTCCAATAAAGATGTTAAAAAAAAAGCTTATGCAAAACATCAAGTTTTACAAACCATCACGTGTGATTAAAGAAATTGCATGTTATGCGGCAAAATAAGATAAGTGCAAACGTGGACATAAAATCCAATCTAGGTGCCTGTTATACATCATTTCATTAGAGGGAAAATGTCTAAGAAAGCGTCTGTTTCCCCCATGGCTTTCCCTGAAGGAAGGAAAATCTAAGAATTGTAACAAATGACCCTGTGCTTTTTCACTTATTCCTGATATACAACTAAACTTGATTCAAGACGCTGAATCTTATCTTCAAAGCTCTGACTAAATTATACCTGGGCTCGTTTTCTGGTGAAGAATGACAACGGAACCACCAAAGTTTTAGAGATTGTCAACTTATTTGGTACAGTTTTTCAGGCCCTGAAAATTATGATTTTGAGTCAGATCGGAGAATGACTGTGCTTGTACATAATTGTGTCACAGTAACCACACCTTCTAGGTTTACAAACAAATGGATATCGTCATCATCACCATCATTATTTCTCTTAGAGCCATGATGTCAGTTGTAAACCAGTGTGCTTGACTTTGCTTCCACAGAGACATTAAACAAAACTTTCTTGGCCCCAAACCCTACGGTTATCACCCTGGAGAAAACTTAGAGATTATCACCTGTAGTTCAGTATCACTCAAGGAAAAATATCTTGTTCATTATCAGGTCCAGCAAATTCAGCATTTCCATTGACCTTTACGGAAAGCTATTTTAAATTGTGACAATCACACCTTGGCTGTCTGGATAAAAATCTATGACGTGTAAATAGAACATTTGAGTGTTGCACATATCACCTTATATTGTAATTTCTATGTGTTATCAATTCCAGTATTAGGATCTGATAAACTCTATGAGTGTATTAAGCAGCATTATCTATTCATAAATTCTCCAGAATCTGTAGTCAGTATTAGAAAACATGGGATAGATTTTACACTTCAGCTAACATTATAGTAAATTGAGGACATGCCTTTATATTTATACATATTTATAAATACAGCAACAATCCATTCATTACCTATAATTCCAAGATATTAAAATTTCTGAAAACTGCAACTAGGTGGCAAAACCTAAACTAACCTGACCCCATTTGGCAGCACTATCCAGCCTGAGCTGACATAAGCCTATTTACTGTCCTTTAACTCATTTGATGTAAGTATTAACACTTCCGTAGAAATATCAGTGTGTCTGATTACAGAGTACTATATCGGAGCATGTATTACGAGGAACACATACTGTAAAATGTGTCCCTAGATCCCTTCTAAAATTCAAAAAGTTCTGCATCCCATCATATATCTGGCTACACAGTTTTCCTAAGGGATTATGGAAATCCGTGTGTATTAGGTATGAATCTCAGTTCCCAAGCTATGGTATGCAAAAAACACATTACTTTCTTTGTTTCCTTTAAAACAACTTAAAGTTGAATCTGTGTCCCCTAAAGCACTTGATCATGACCGGCAGACCCTCTCTCCCTCCATGGGTAACTCCCAGGTGGAAAAGCCATACATGGTGCCCACACAGCAGGAGAAGGTCTTATCTCTACTCCACCATGGCTGCCACTTAGCTACCCATGAGGTAACCAACTCATCCTTATTTGCCCAGGACTTTCCTGGTTTTAGCACAGAAAGTCCCATGTCTCAGGAACTGTACCAGGCAACCTGGACCTTGCTCTCTTGAGGTACACCACGCAGCTTATGGGTCTATTACTTCTTTGGGACACAGTCAAGGAGTGGTTCCAAATCTCAGGTGCTCGTGGAATCCTCAGAACAAAGTTGTTTGGTCTGAAGATCTGACCAAAAGGACCTGAGCAAAGCAGAGTCCATGGTCCCGGGTTCCAGACCCACCAAGATAGCACGAGGAACATATTTGCCACCTGTGGCTTCATTGTAGTACACTGAGATGCTGTCCAGCTGCAGGTCGCTAGCCCCATGATAGGTGCTGGTGGGGTCGATGCCATGTTCATCACTGATCACCTCCCAGAACTTGGCACTCATCTGATTGCCTCACTGACTGGCCTGGTTGTGTACGATTTCCTTCATTGTTAAAATTTATTCTAATCTTAATTTAAGATTAATTTATTCTAATCTTTTTGCTTACCTTAAAGTGTGTATGGGGCAAGAAAATGATATGTAACTAGTTTTTCTCTGCTGCTGGTCACAGGCTGGAAGGATGGGACGGGCTCCAGAGGTTAGAGCAGCGAGTTCTGAACGTGGCAGCAGGAAGGTTCTGAGAGTTGGACTTTCTTTTATGTGAACTAATATTTGTCCTTATTATTCAAGCCAGTTGGAATTGAGTTTTCTGTTCCTTGCAGCCAACAGCATCCTAACTGATACAGAGACCTATTCCTTCTCCAGTCTGTCTTCCTTTTACAGATGAAGAAACACGGCCAAGAGAGAGTGTCCCAAGGTTACACAACCAGGATTTATAAACCTGAGATTAGTTGTAAAGGAAATTGCACAAATGGCTTTCAACATGGGTTAAATAGCTGATTTATAACATAGTCTGGCTGACACTTAGAACAATAGAAAGCTTTAAACTAGAGTTTACTCAGTAAACTCTAGGGGAACCTAGGGAACCTCAGATAACATCGAGGGGCCCACTGGTATCCTGGAGTTTCAATCCAGAAGTTCCTTATCCTCCTGCCTTGTGTCTGAAGCTCAAGTACCTGGGGTGCCCCAGGCAACAAAAAGTTCCATTTAACTACCTTTCACATAAGCCAAGGGCCAGGCTTAAGGAGCCAGCTTCTTTCTTTCTCTCTCTCTCTCTCTCTCTCTCTCTTCAAGATTCTCCCTTGTCTTCAAGAGTATCAGAATCAAGGTGTCCACAAAGAAGAAACCAGAAGCCCAAACTGGAGAGAGTTTGGATCCCACAGACCCTCAAATTTCTGTGGGCTCAAAGATTTCCTCAGTGATATCTGTCTTTGGAACATGAAGTCCCAGAAACTAAAGATACATTGTAGATCCGAAGCCACGCCCCACCTCCAGCGTTAGAATGGCTCAGAATCCTTTTGGTTTATGCTTTCTTCTCTCTTTTTCCCACATCTCCCCCATCTCCAGCCTTATCATAGCTGCCACTACAGCTTGGGAAGGGGGAGGAGAAAGGATGAGGGATGCAGTGATGCGTCGCTCCCACCCCAGGTCTCAGTCCCAGGGTGGGAAACTATTCCGTCTCCAAGTTTTTACATGTCTCCTGTGGTTCCGGACTTTAAACTCTCCTCAGTGGTTCTTGGTGGCACCAGGTAGTTCTCGGACACAGGGCTCTGTCTGAGAAAAATGGAAAAATGGGCCAGTAAGCCCTCAGCCCTCACCCCAATCACCTTGTATCGCAAGGCGATTAATCTCGAGTCTCAGGGTCCATGTCAGTGTCATGGGATGCCATTTAGCACTGCCTTTGGGAGTCAGGCCTTTTTCAGGATCTCTCTGATGCTCCTTATAATTTGAACCTTCTTTTTTACTTTTAGTGTTGATAAATGGACCCTTTCAATTAAAAATGACTTTCTGTATTATTTCACAACCTGTTTCCTTTTTCAGTTTGTGGCATTATGTTAAGAGAATGAAATGTGATAGGTGTGGAAAGGAGTATATTCCTTTTAAGGCAGTTAAAGGAACTCTTTGTTGTGCAGGCTGGCACCAAAGCAAGAAGGAGTGGTTATTTTTCATTGACTGTGCTCTGAGACTTTTCCCAGAAGGCTTAATAGGAGATGGTCCTCTTTGAGGGAGGTTGGCAGAATCAGAGGTATGTGCTGTGCCCAGGGGAGTGCGTCGACAGCTCTTTTTATCTGGCACACACAAAATGATGCTAATGCTACTTCTTGCTTCCCTGTGAGTATCTTTCCTGCCCTTAGGCCTTCAGAGTGAGAGTGATGGAGAAGCAGAGAGAAGGAGGCATGCCCTGACAACCATTGCCAGGAAACAGGTTCACTGAAGCTGTAAATTAGATAACCCACTTCCTGGAGGTGGGTTCATAGGCAATGTTGAAAAATCTGCCACCGTGGGAAACATTGCTACCTTTAGTTTCAGTTTAAAAAAATATACCATTTATGTTTGCTAATTAACCAAAAGTATATAGAAGGAAAAAGTGGTTCAATATTCTATCATCATATGATCCCTGTTAACATTTTTTTCTCATATAAATGTTTTCTTATGTAAAAATAATAAGTGTACATGGTAAAACAAAAATCAAACAGAAAAGTACGAAACAGCAAGTAAAAGTCTATGTTTCCAGAAACTTCCTTATGTATGCATGTCCGCTCTTCTATTTATTTACATAACATAGGTAATGCTGCTCACACTTTGTTTTTCATCTGGATCTTTCACTTTTAGGAACTCTACTTTGATATTTTAATTTGACTCTGCCTGTATCATATTTTACTGAACCAATCTCCTTTGCAAATGTATCGGTGGACATTGTTTTTAATGAACGTTTAAGAGATTTTGACACTTTAGACTCAAAATAGGGAGGAGGAATCAAGATGGTGGAATAGAAGGAGGGATAAAAATAGGGATCAAAAATGACTACCTCAATTATCATTCATTAATTCATGCATTTATTCAACAAACATTTATTGAGCATCTAGTATAGAAGTAGGCATTTTGTTAGGTGCCAGGAATACCAAAGTAGGGTAACTGTCCCTTCATCAAGTGGGTCACAGCCCAAATGGAGGGAGATAGCTCAGTGTCAATAATTACTATCACTGCTGAGATGCAGATAAGCAAAGGATACTGCATCTGTAGAGATTAGATGCCCAGAGTAAACTTAAAATGAAGGGGTTAGGGGCTTCCCTGGTGGCGCAGTGCTTGAGAGTGTGCCTGCTGATGCAGGGGACACGGGTTCGTGTCCCGGTCCGGGAAGATCCCACATGCCGCGGAGCGACTGGGCCTGTGAGCCATGGCCGCTGAGCCTGAGTGTCCGGAGCCTGTGCTCCGCAACGGGAGAGGCCACAACAGTGAGAGGCCCGCGTACCGGAAAAAAAAAAAAAAAAAAAAAAAAGAAGGGGTTAGGTAGGAGGAATTCTCAGAGGAAGCCACAGGTCGGAAGGCCTGGAGACATGAACCAGCTCAGTGTATTCAAGTTGCTGCAGGATTTTGGAGCAGTCAGAGTACAAGTTTCATGAGGGGGCCCTGGAAGGACCTTAAGCTAGAGACAGAGGCTGGGGTAAAAGCTGTACCACAAAGACCCTGGAGTTTGAACTTTATCGTAAAAGTCATGGGGAACCAATTGAGGTTCTAAGTATTGAGGGGGGAAAGGAATTGCTGGGTGACATGATAAGTTTTAGATAATCTAAAAAACAGCAGAGGTAAAAAATAAAAACAGAAAAAAATCTGGCTACAAATTAGTTCTCAGCATAGAGAAAGGGAATAAGAGCTAGATAAGAACAAGAAACAGACTTCAAATAAAAAATGAGCATTGCAGGGTATTGAGGGTATGAACAGCATGCCAAGTTGCTGAGGGGAAGTTTAGAAAGGTAAGGGACATTTTTCATAGAGTATGGTAACTTAAATCACTTGGATAAATTTTAATTCTTAATAAATATAGTTTCAGGACATGCACCAGGAAAGACTGACCTTGGCAAAGGAAAACTAAAGTCCCTTCCAGTGGTGTGTTGGAGCCAGAGAAAGTGGTCATGGTGGGAGTATTTACATCATGGAAATTAGCAAACACTACAAATCAGATTTTAAAAGAATTTTTTTTTCTCCTCAGAGTGCCTGTTAGACATTAGTCAGCACACCTCTGATCCCTCTTCAGTGGAAGAGCTGGAAATCATCAAAAACATGCACAACTTAGTTCCTATTCCCCCTTCCAACTCCCTCAAGTCTTAAGATCCATTTCATTATTAAGATTATCAGTATTTCGGGCTTCCCTGGTGGCGCAGTGGTTGAGAGTCCGCCTGCCGATGCAGGGGACACGGGTTCGTGCCCCGGTCCGGGAAGATCCCACATGCCGCGGAGCGGCTGGGCCCGTGAGCCATGGCCGCTGAGCCTGCGCGTCCGGAGCCTGTGCTCCGCAACGGGAGAGACCACAACAGTGAGAGGCCCACGTACTGCAAAAAAAAAAAAAGATTATCAGCATTTCAAAAAATATACTCTAAAAGACATCATTGAATTTGTAAAGGGATAAAAACATTAAAAAGCATAAGCATAAAGACAGGTCCGGTGATTCTTGTGTCCAGCGCTGGGGAAGACCAAGAAGCCGGCAGCTGGTGATGGTGGCAACTCTCCATTTTAAGAGCCTGTTTCCCACAGGTGAGATGGACCTGGGCACATGGGTGCCAGCCTGTCAGAGGCCTGAGGTTATTCTGATGATTCATAGGAAAGCAGTCCAGCTCGTTTCGCCAGTTCTTGGATTGTTTTTCCGACAGCCATTAATAGCTTTGGAACTACTGAATTCTCCTCTGATCACCCAAAGTTTTATTTCTTCTGTGAAACTCAAAGAGAAGTGTTTACTGCTACTATGTTGGTATCATTTTATGTCTTCTCTTTCCACAAGCTGCTGAACTAGAGCCAGAGTAATAGGACTGAATCTGTCCTTTTGGTTTTGTATTAAGTGTCCACGATCATGCTAGAGAGACACCCACAGCCTGTGAGCTCCTGAGCCAGAAGAAAACAACAGGATTTTCATTGGGCAGTATCTGCATCAATACAGGTCACCACAGCGGCAGCAGGAGTCAGGCCACACCACCTCTTTCCATGCTCCTGAGCCGGATGGGAATGTAGGGGTCAGAATTGAGGAGTTGAGTTGAACAGCCAAAGGCGTGTTGGGAGCCTAAAGTTCAAGTTGAGGCAATTGCTTTATTGGCTCTGGTTAAAAAAAAAAAAAAGACCATCCTACATCATCTCAACAGGACAAAAACTTTCCAATGATTGCGAAAGTGCATGAAACACTAGTCAGCTCCCTGGATGCGAGTGGGAAGAGATAGGAGGGGGTGGGGTGAGCAGAGCTGCCTGGGAGTCAGTTCTGGCTCAGAGATTCCCAATCTGTCACCAAAATAGAACACCAGGACCTGCCTATGGGCAAAGAAAAGTGAGTCAGTTCTGGTTTTAAGGATGGTATCCTGATTAATTTCAGTTTCCTTATTAATATATTACTAAGTATCAGTTACAATGACTTTTCTATGCCCTTCCCATCAGTGACCACCCAGCTTACCCCTTTCTCAGAAAACCTCTTTGCTTTCAGGTGAATAGAGCCCAGATTTATGGAAACACCTTGTTGGCATCTTTTCTGAGGTGGGGATGGTGAAAGGAGATGTTAGCACCGGCCAGCATCCTTCTTATCAAGTAACTTCATTATCGCTAGGGCAACAAGAAACCTGATTTGTTGGGGACTGAAGGGTCTCCAGGATGCAGGGCTTTCTCTTGTGAAAAATGGAGAAACTTCCTGGCAAACTGGGATAGTTCATCACCCTAATCATAGCAGTATCTGATGAGGTGCCAAGTGAGTAAGAGAGACAATACAGGCTGTTGAAGGTTGGGATCAGTAACATCACAGCAGCTTGGAGTTTTGTCGAGTGCTTTGTATTTCACAGAGCACTTTCATACACCATCTCATTTTAATCTTATAAAAAATTAAGGAAAACAGAGGAGGTACTATTACTGCTTCAAGTAGCTGAAAAATTGAGCCACCAGGATTCAATGACTTGCCCAATAACAGTCACAGCTGGTTGGTAACAAAAGACTCAGGTGTGGCCTCCAGCTCCCTGTGGAGTGCGACGGGGTAGGGCTGACGACCAGTGTTCTGTCCACGGTACTGTGTTGCCTCTGTAGTCACAGGCAGAATGGGATGACTTCTTCTCTCGTTACTTAGCTTTTTTGCCATGATGCTTTGTTGTAGAGTGACAATCTTGCAGAGAATAAGAAAGAATTAAATAAGAATTCATGACCATTTTCTCCCAACCAGTACCCAACAGGAAACACAGACACCAGGATGAGAGCTATGACTTGCATTCAAAGGCAAGAAAAAGGCTGTTGCCTGAGTACATTAAAATGACGTGTGATGGTTTCCTGCTGGAAGGAAGAGCTGAAGGCAGTGCCAGGCTAGCAGAGAATGCTGAGTGGAGAATCTCAGAAGAAGCATGACTGAGCCATGCATCATCTTAAGGCATGGTAACATCACCACTAGTGAACAGTCCCATAGCCTAGAAATGTTGAGAAGTACCCAAGGTTCCAGGATGAGAAACATGACTCAGTATTTATATTTTCCCACAAAACATAGCAGTGTGTTAAGGTTACCTCTGAAACTTGACATTAAGACCAGTGACAATATCTAATTTATGGTCATAACATGTAAAACTTGACATCAGGTAGAAGGGAAACCCTTTGAATTAGGGAAGATACAACCAAACCCCAACTTACCAATTCTGTATATAATTTTCAATGACAGTCACAAAAGTATAAGTATCTAGTGGGGAATCATGAATCTATGGTTTCTCTAGCCAGTTGTATGGACATTTTCAAAACTTCAAGCAGCATTTGATTTATGAAAATGGCTTAGTCAAGTTTAAATTCAAGTTGGTACACTGTCTTGTGAAGCAGGAGAACCTGATGGATATATAAAAATGCTATAAGCACAATCTGCAATATAAATTTAGTGGCTTTATGCTAATAAAAAGTCTCTGAGATGTAGTAGAAGCAATATGGTACATTTGTACATATGGTAGAGAGAAAAGAGTTCGGGCTTCACAATCAGACAGATTCAAGTTCAAACTCCAGTTGTGCTGGGTATGTGACCTTTGGTGTCAATTTTTTTCATCTGTAATGAGACTAATAGTACACAGACCTCATAGATGTGTTGTACTCTTTACATGGGATAATGTACACAAAGTGCCCAGCGTAGAGCCTGGCATGCAGCAGGAATTCATACAATGACATTGCTTCTCTCCTTTCTCTCTTGCAGTAGCTGTTGCCCCATGAGCTACCCTTGGTGTTCTTCTTTCCCCAGGTCTGGATGTAGAAATATAGTCTCCTCAGCTCCCTCTGCCTTGCTGTCCCTGAGAAAATCACACAGAACATGGAACGTAAGAAAGTTTCAAAGGATTTAAAGTCTTACAAAGTTTCTCCAAGTCCTGGTTCCATGACCAGAGAGCTTGCCACATCTGGGGTGACCCACGGTAAGCTCCTTCCACTACTTAGGGCCACTTCTCCTACATTAGGATTAAGCCATAATATTTGTTTAACAAATGATAACTTAAACACTTTTGGAGCAAATGAAATGCTCCAGTAGAGAAAAATATCTCCAGCCCACCTGAGAAAAAGCTACATGGACCTTTTCTTCTTTTAATATAAAACTAATGGCACACCTGGGCACACTAAAGGGTACATAACATAGGTTGGCAATTCAGTTCTCCTGGCCCTTCACCCTGGGTAATACCTGTTTTAATGGCACAATTGAGACATTTCCTCACTTACAGAGAGGCTACAAGACTAAATGGCATAATGGCTTATAAAAGCTCCTAGAAGGGTACCTACCTCAAAAAAAAAAAAAAATAGCAATCTTCTTGCTTCAAACTTTGTTTCTGGATTCTAAAGTTATTGAGATATTTGACATTTGGTATCATGCTAATTTTTCTTTGCAATGTATACACAAGAATGAATCCTGATGGCTGTATATGTTTTTAGAAAGAGAGCCGAGGGAAACATTTTTTATTCTAAATGATCTAAAAGTTTCATTGCATAATGTGATACCATTATTATTTCAGTTGTTAAGAAACTGCATAAATACAGATAAAAGTTGAATTATGTTGCTTCTAGTCATCTCCCATCAACCTTTGTACAGTAGTGATTTGATAGCAATATTAGTTTAATGTTAATATTTTCTGTTGTAATCAGTTATGAATCTTTTTTGTATTAGAAAGGGTCATGTTACTATCCCCGATAAAGCATGTAAAATAGAAATTACATGTAAATTAGGCTCTAGGTGCCTTTAGTCATGATGAAAGAAACCTCAGAATTCTTAGATATAAAAGTGTTCAGATGTATTTAGTTATAGAAATGGTTGAAAAGCTCAGAATTTTAAAATATTTTTCTGCATTTTATATATCTAACCACATTCAGATAAACAGTATATGTATGTATACGTATTTATATCTTTTTCCATGTTGGGATTTTTCTGATCTTTCTCTAAAAGCCATGTACTACAACAAAAAGCAATAAGTTGGAAAAAAATGAAAGCTGAAGTTGATTTGGATAAAAATATGCATTCATTTCTATTTAAGTTTTCAAAATATTAATGATCGCATATAAAAAACTTTTGTTGTTGGTCACTATGTTGGTCATAGTTTCACTATGGTTGAAATGATGCATTACAGTAATAAAATAAATCTTAAACAAGGGGCATCTTTTAAATGTTAGCCAAGAAAAAACTGACAATAGGCTTATCTACTGTTAAAGACTGAATGTTTATGTCGTGCCCTAACTTTTATGTTGAAGCTCTAACTCCCACGTGATGGCATTTGGAGATGGGGCCTTTGGGAGGTAACTAGGGTTAGATGAGGCCATGAGGGTGGAGACTGGCCTGATGGGATTAGTGCCCCGACAACAAGAGATACCGGAGCTCTTTCTACCTCTTTCTGCCACATGAGGACACAGCTGGAAGGTGGCCATCTATAAACAGGGAGGAGAGCTCTCACCAGAACCCAAACCATGCTGGCACCTTGATCTTGGACTTCCAGGCTCCAGACAGTGAGAAAATTAATTTCTGTCATTTAACACACCCAGTCTATGGTATTTTGCAGCCTCTGCAGGCTAATACGTCTAGCACAGAGATGGCAGACGTATACACTATTGCTAAGAAGGAATGATCATATATCATTGAACCTTAATGAAGTGGGATGTCCCCCTCATCCCCCAAATTTAACTTGTGCTTGTATTTTTTGTTTGTTGTTTTTGTTGTTGTTGTTTGCTCCTGGGTCACCCTTGATAAAGTAAGTCACCAGCAGGAACATGGCTTCATCCCCCAAAGGAGGGTGGAGAATGTGGACCCTCTGGGAGCAGTCGAGGCCCAAAGTCAGGAAAAGGCAAGGAGACCTTTACTGCCAGGGGTGCCTGGGACCCTAAGAGGCAATAAATGGAATACAATGGAGCAGAACAGGGAAATGTTGAAAACATATATAATGATTAAAAATAGAAAGGCCTGTAATAAACTAAAAAGTTAAAACACTTAAAAAAAAAAAAGCCTATTGTGGATGAGGGCCTGAAAATGAGAATCTTCCCCGGCTCACACTTGATATTCAAATCCCTACGAAGATAAAAGGGATGCTGGTTGGGTGTCCTTAAATGGTGGGCTTTTAGGCCTCTTCTGACACATAGCACTACTATGGCAGCTGGTGCCTTGGAGGCTAGTTTAAAATTAAACTGTGAACCTGGGGAACTCAAGTGAGGAGACTCCTTGCCTAAGCTTGGCCTGAGGAACAAACTTAGCCTCATTCAAAGATCCAACATGGTAGAACAAGTCTCCTCAAACTCATGACTCCCCATTCCCATCCACCCACAGGGACCTGGGCCAGAAATATTCCCCCTTGGCCTTTAGATTTTATGGAACAGCTTTTCCTTCGTGACACCATGTGCTGGTGAGAATTATGGCAGTAAATGTCTGAGCTCTGCTTGGATATGGAAATCAGACTGAATCCCTCCATTAGGCTGTGTATGCCTTTGGGGTTCTTAGAGGTTGAAAGGAAAGGGGTAGCCTCAAGAGTAAGAGAGTAAACTTCTTGCTTAACTGGCATGGAAATAAGCTCAAGCTTATTTTAAAATTTAATTTAGAACATAAAATAAATGTGTGTATCCCTGCAGTGGACAAGTGTGATTGACAACCATGCATGCCTCTAGTAGTGGGTGCATATTGCTTGTAAGGAGATGCTCTTGGGGAGACTTGAGACCAAATGGATGGTGATTCAGAAAGGAATCATGGTTTGGGTGTTACTTTTCAAAGGAATTGATGAAGAATTTCCTTCCCAAATTGTGAACATGCTATTGAATATAAAACTAAATGGGACTGAAAATTACAACCTCATTTCTATATTTGATCTTTCTGGCAATGTTCTCTTAATCCCTCTCTCAAACTACTTTCCCAGGTAAAATAAATGGGAGAAACGTGTAAGATCTAACTCTGCAAAAGAAGAGAGTTATAATTTATTCTCCATTTGTGAATCTCTATGAAAATGAAATCACGGATGAGAGAAAATGGAGTCAGGTTGATGCTCTGGTGAACAGGCAAGTATAAAAATCTGGATATTAATGGACCATATTAACGTACCTAATTAAGTTTTTAAAAATGAAAATCGATTATGTTTTCTGTTATTAAATGATTTGAACTAGAATTAACTTTTTTCCTCACCTTCATGAGCACAGTAATACTTCCAGATTCTACAACATTTTCAAATGAAAAGGGATTGGGTTTTAATCATAATTTCTATTAAGCTCTTTATCTTGGCATCTCTTCACTTTCCTTCATTCCACATATAAATCCCACCTCCACTCCCAACCATTTATAAAAGAATTTTTTAATTGAACTCATTAGTATTCTGGTAATGCTCTTAAAGATCCTGTTTAAAAAGAGTATACAGATTTGAATTATTACATTATGAAGAATCTTGTAAGATCCCAAAATACACATTTCTTATGCCTTCAATATTAGTCTTCTTTCTTTAAGTTTTAAACCTATCCATGTATTATGTGAAACAAAATGAATCCTAATTAATATTTAGGGGAAAAAAGATCAGTACTTGATTAACTTTCGGTTACGGCTTTTGATTTTCCACACTTTGAATAAGAAAGTTGTGTAAGAAAAATTTTCTAATACTTGTACCTTGAATATTTGGTGCAATCCATCCTGTTCCACAAATATGAAGGATATATAGAATTTGTCTTGCCATGACAAAAAATATAAAAAATTGTGTCAAAACCATTGTGGGCTTAAATAGTCACAGACATTTAAAGCATCTGCAGATCAGCAGGTTAATAATCCTCAATCTGCCATTTCTATTTAAAAACAAACTCTACCTCTTGTCTAGGATTTATTAAATTGGCCATTTTGTCTTTTCTTGTGAAATGGTTCGTATTCACACATTGAAATCTCACTTTGTATTTGTCGTTGGCAAGGAAAACGGCAACATTGAGCTTAGCTGTGAAGAGGTAGATGACCTATTAAAATAACGATTAAGCAAAGGAATCCAAAAAAGGTGAAACTTTCTGTCTTTTCTGAACTCCATATGTTTTCTGATATGATTCAGCCTTGTTTTTGTGGCTGGCAAAGTGTTTTGTAGTTAAAGATTTGGGCTCAATAACTGTGTTTTAGTTCAGAAAGGCCAACTGCATGTAGTTAATTGTTGGACTGTTTACATTAGTCTCATTTCTAACTGGAAAAGGGCCCTGGAAAATGTTTTCAGCGTCCAACAGAGACAAATTTTTAATGTGGAACATTTCAAATGAAACATTTTTTTCCAATACATAAGTTGTTTTAAAATATTTTCTGTGCTGAAATATACTCAGTATAGCACCATGAATGATAAGGTATCTTATTTTCCTCTTAGTTACTGGAAATTTCTGGTGGACTTTGATGTATCAATACATATGTTTGATAATTAGACTGGTAGTTCACTCCAGGTTCTACATTTTGCGTACATTTTCCGCAGTACTGATCACTGATTAACCACGTTGTTACCATTTCCTTGTCTGTCTCTCCCACTGGGTTTTGAGCTTCTTGATATCAGGAACTGTGGTTTTTATCTCATATACTTCTGCCTAAGACAATCCCATCATTGTAGGCACGCATTTGTTTTTCTTTAAATATCCACTGGGTACTTGCTAGGTGTAAAGCACAGTGCCAAGTTTAGTTACTTCACATCCACAGAATAAGCTAATGGCATAGGTATATTATCATTCTCATTCTCATTTTTCGAGTGAGGAAATGAAGTTGTGGAAAAAGACCACGACCGTGACATGGCAGAGCCAGGCTTCAAACCCATGCAGCCTGACTTCAGAGGTCCTCCTCCTACTCTTGCCAATATTGCTTTACAGGAATGATATGGGGGTGAAGGCAGATGAGAGAGAAGAGTGGTGAACTTGGCCCTGAAAAGACAGACTTAGGTGGATAATAGAATACAATTTCCCATATCTGTAAGCCAGAGCTTTGAAAGTTGTTGATTGTACAGCTCCACTCTTCACTCCCTCAACCACTCTCTTATATTTCCTGTAATTTATTAGAAATATGTCTGTATTTTCTAAAGGTTGTTAAATAAGATCTGAAGTGCACCATTCAAAAATCCCTACACTTAAATCCCTACACCTAAAACAACAAGAGAAAGAAGAGCAAAGAAAACCCAGTCAGTAGAAGGAAAGAAATCATAAAGAACAGAGTAGAAATAAATGAAATAGAAACAAAGAAAACAATAGCAAAAATCAATAAAACTAAAAGCTGGTTCTTTGAGAAGATAAACAAAATTGATAAACCCTTAGCCAGACTCATCAAGAAAAAAAGGGAGAGGGTGCAAATCAATAAAATCGAAATGAAAAAGGAGAAAGCACAACTGATACTGCAGAAATACAAAGAAGTATAAGAGACTATTACAAACAACTATATGCCAATACAACGGATAACCACAAAGAAACGGACAAATTCTTGGAAAGGTGCAATTTTCCAAGACTGAACCAGGAAGAATTAGAAAATATAAACACCTATCACAAGTAATGAAATTGAAACGGTAATTAAAAATCTTCCAACAAAGAAAAGTCTGGAACCAGATGACTTCACAGGCGAATTCTATCAAACATTTAGAGAAGAACTAACACCGATCCTTCTCAAACTCTTCCAAAAAATTGCAGGGGGAGAAACACTCCCAAATTCACTCTACAAATCCACCACCACCTTGATACCGAAACCAGATGAAGATGTCACAAAAAAGAAAACTACAGGCCAATATCACTGATGAACATAGATGCAAAAATCCTCAACAAAATACTAGCAAACAGAATCCAACAGCACATTAAAAGGTTCATACAACATGATCAAGTGGGATTTATCTCACGGATGCAAGGATTCTTCAATATATGCAAATCAATCAATGTGATACACCACATTAACAAATTAAGGAATAAAAACCAGATGATCATCTCAATAGATGCAAAAAAAGCTTTTGACAAAATTCAACACCAATTTATGATAAAAACTCTCCAGAAAATGGACATAGAGGGAATCTAGCTCAACATCATAAAGGTCATATATGACAGACCTGCAGCAAGCATCATACACAATGGTGAAAACTGCAAGCATTTCCACTAAGATCAGAAACAACACAAGGATGTCCACTCTCGCCACTCATACTCAACATAGTTTTGGAAGTCCTAGCCATGGCAATCAGAGAAGAAAAAGAAATAAAAGGAATACAAATTGGAAAAGAAGAAGAAAAATTGTCACTGTTCGCTGATGACATGATATTATACATAGAAAATTCTAAAGATGCCACCAGAAAACTACTAGAACTAATCAATGAATTTGGTAAGGTTGCAGGATACAAAATTAATGCACAGAAATCTCTGGCATTCCTATACACTGATGAAAAATCTGAAAAAGAAATTAAGGAAACACTCCCATTTACCATTGCAACAAAAAGAATAAAATATCTAGGAATAAACCTGCCTAAGGAGGTGAAAGACTTGTACTCAGAAAACTATAAAACACTGATGAAAGAAATCAAAGATGACATAAACAGATGGAGAAATATACCATGTTCTTGGATTGGAAGAATCAATATTGTGAAAATTATACTACCCAAAGCAATCTACAGATTCAATGAAATCCCTATCAAACTACCAATGGCATTCTTCACAGAATTAGAACAAAAAATTTTACATATCGTATGTAAACACAAAAGACCCCAAATAGCCAAAGCAGTCTTGAGAAAGAAAAACGAAGTTGGAGGAATCAAGCTCCCTGACTTCAAACTATACCACAAAGCTACAGTAATCCAGACAGTTTGGTACTGGCACAAAAACAGAAATATAGATCAATGGACCAGGATAGACAGCCCAGAGATAAGCCCACACACTTATGGTCACCTTATTTTTGATAAAGGAGGCAAGAATATACAGTGGAGAAAAGACAGCCTCTTCAATAAGTGGTTCTGGGGAAACTGGACAGCTACATGTAAAAGAATGAAATTAGAACACTCCCTAATCCATACACAAAAATAAACTCAAGATGGATTAAAGACCTAAATATAAGGCCAGACACTATAAAACCCTTAGAGGAAAACATAGGCAGAACACACTATGACATAAATCACAGCAAGATCTTTTTTGATCCATCTCCTAGAGAAATGGAAATAAAAACAAAAGTAAACAAATGGGACATAATGAAACTTAAAAGCTTTTGCACAGCAAAGGAAACCATAAACAAGACAAAAAAATAACCCTCAGAATGGGAGAAGATAGTTGAAAACAAAGCAACTGACAAAGGATTCATCTCCAAAATATACAAGCAGCTCATGCAGCTCAATATCAAAAAACCAAACAATCCAATCCAAAAATGGGCAGAAGACCTAACTAGACATTTCTTCAAAGACGATATAGAAACACCTGAAAGGATGCTCAACATCACTAATCATTAGAGAAATGCAAATGAAAACTGCAATGAGGTATCACCTCACACCAGTCAGAATGGCCATCATCAAAAAACCTACAAACAATAAATGCTGGAGAGGGTATGGAGAAAAGGGAACCCTCTTGCACTCTTGGTGGGAATGTAAATTGATACAGCCACTTTGGAGAACAGTACGGAGGTTCCTTAGAAAACGAAAAATAGAACTACCTTACAACCCAGCAATCCCACTACTGGGCATATACCCTGAGAAAACCATAATTCAAAAAGAGTCTTGTACCACAATGTTCATTTCAGCTCTGTTTACAATGGAAGCAACCTAAGTGTCCATGGACAGATAAGATGTGGCACATATATACAATGGAATATTACTCAGCCATAAAAAGAAACGTAATTGAGTTGTTTGTAGTGAGGTGGATTGACCTAGAGACTGTCATTCAGAGTCAAGTAAGTCAGAAAGAGAAAAATAAATACTGTATGCTAACACATATAAAAGGAATCTTAAAAAAAAAATGGTTCTGGAGAACCTAGGGGCAGGACAGGAATAAAAACATGGACATAGAGAATGGACTTGAGGATATGGGGAGGGGTAAGGGTAAGCTGGGACGAAGTGAGAGAGTGGCATGGACTTATATACACTACCAAATGTAAAATAGATAGCTAGTGGGAAGCAGCCGCATAGCACAGGGAGATCAGCTCGGTGCTTTGTGTCCACCTAGAGGGGTGGGATAGGGAGGGTGGGAGGGAGACGCAAGAGGGAGGAGATATGGGGATATATGTATACGTATAGCTGATTCACTTTGTTATAAAGCAGAAACTAACACACCATTGTAAATTAATTATACTCCAATAAAGATGTTTAAAAAATAAATAAATAAAATAAAGTAAAATAGTTGGCTGGTGGGAAGCAGCACCACAGCACAGGGAGATCGACTTGGTGCTTTGCAATGACCTAGAGGGGTGGGATAGGGAGGGTAGGAGGGAGGCTCACGTGTATGCATATGGCTGATTCGCTTTGTTGTGCAACAGAAACTTTCACAGTACTGTGAAGCAATTATACTCCAATAAAGATCTATTTTAAAAGAGAAAAAGAAAAAAGAAATCCATACTCCAAGCGTGGTTAGTTGAGACTGGAAGGATCTTTTTTTTTTTAAGAGAAAATGCTTTTTTTTTTTTAATTGAAGTATGGTTAATTTACAATGTTGTGTTAGTTTCAAGTGTACAACAGAGTGATTCAGTTACATATATGTGTGTGTGTGTATATATATATATATATATATATATATATTCCTTTTCAGATTCTTTTCCATTATAGGTTATTACAAGATATTGGGTATAGCTCCCTGTGCTGTACAGTAGGTCTTTGTTGTTTACCTTTTTTATATATAGTAGTGTGTATATGTTAATCCCAAACTCCTAATTTATCTCTCACTGCCTCCCACTATTCATTTTGGTGACCATAAGTTTGTTTTCTGTGTTTCTGTTTTGTATATACATTCATTTGTGTTATTTTTTAGATTCCACATAAAAGTGATATCATATAGTATTTGCTTTCTCTGTCTCACTTATTTCACTAAACATAATAATCTCTAGGTCCATCCATGTTGCTGCAAAAGGCAATATTTCATTCTTTTTATGGCTGAGTAATATTGCATTGTATGTATAAACCACATCTTCTTAAGCCAATCATCTGATGATGAGCATGTGGGTTACTTCCCCACCTTCTTCGGATTGAGGCTACGAACAGTGAGATTGTGAATGGCCAAGGTAGCTTAAGACATTTCACAAAACCTTCCTTTCTCCTTCTTTTATGAGATAGTAAACCTTGGCATTATGTCTATCATTTATGACTGTTTTGGGTTAATAATAGTTAACTATTCCAAAAAGTGTCCATTAAATGATGCCATTTATCTCTTGCTGACACTCTCTTCGCACAACCTATGCAAAGACCTTGTTCATGTATAGAGAAATACCTAAGCATGTAACCAGGAAGTGTGAATAGATGAGATCAGCCTTGGCTAAAAGGGCCTACAGAAAAAGTTTTGAGGTCCTAATGTCCCATTAAATGACTGCAACGAACCAAGCAAATTCAAGCATTGTATGACAGATTTTCCAGGGTGCCGGCAGCCTCTCCAGGTTCCCTCCTCCTTTCTGAAAATACAAATTTGATAGTGGAGAACAAAAGGGGATAAATACAGCTCGACTTTTGCCCCCAGTTGAATAAATCCATCTGGTCTTTGGGTACCCCCAGAGGATATCCAGAGGATATTAGCAGAAGCATCGCAATAAGCATCCTGCACCTCTGTGAAGGATTGCCATTAAAGCTATGCTAACTGAGGAAAAAGAAATCTACCACATTAGGCATTCACATAATAAAGAAAATGAAATCAGAATTCTGTTTGTCTGCCATTACTATTATATCTACCATTTGGCATGAATATTTCTGTAAGGCTGTTTATAGTTGTAGGATTGTTTTTGATTTAGGTACTTATTCCAGGGATAGGGATTTTAATAGTTTTTCTAAAAAAAGATACTATAGGTTTTCAGTGCAATACTCAAATAAAAAAAAATCTACAGTGGTCTAATTACTGAATATTTGTTTGAGAAATCCTTTAGGTCTTTCCTTTTGATGGGGAAAGGTTTTAGGGATTTATAAGGCAAAATTTATTAAGCTTTCACACCTAAGAACTTGGGGCTGGAAAAGACTGAGACTTCTTTGTCTCGCCCTTCTTTCTAAGTTCAAGTGTAAAACACTTAAGAGAGATTGTCATTGACACTATCCTTAAGTATCTGTGAAGTGGGAGATCTCACGTCACCCTTTCATAGCTGTGAAGAAACCACTTTCCATCTCTATTTATAAGCTTCACTTTACTCCATTCAGTGTAAAATTTTTAGCTGTGTCTCCATAAACTTGGTCTTACTCTCTGGCTTAAGTTAGGTGGCATCAGGAGAAGTTTCAAAGTACCTGGAGAACTGTAGTAAGTTTACTAAGTAAATTTAAGCATTGTATGACTATGATAAGCTATTTGATCCAACATACGTTCATCAAATGCCTGCTAAGTCCCAGACACTGGCACACAAAGATAAATTAAGTGTGTCCCTGACCTTTCAGAGAACACCTCTATTGGCCACCAGGGAAAAGGTTAAAGCCTGAAGTAAGTGAATCTCACCAATAACAGTGGAATGACAACATTTTAGCCAAACCTGAGGGTTACATACCACTGTACTCAGGTTGCTCTCTACTTGCTTGTTTGTTTGTTTGTTTGTTTCTAGTTGGCCAAGAGGAGAAGGAAGACTAAAGGTATAGAGGTAAGACGTTGAGAGCAGAGAATTTAGAGTAAGGAGAGTCTTTCCTTCAGTCCCTAATAGGCGCCAGGTTAGAACACTCTCCTAGAAGTGATAACTAAAACTTAGTGTCAACGTGCCTCCAGAAATATGCCGCAGTTGGTGTGTTTGATTTACAAGGAAACGAAAGCTAGGAAACAGGATTCCCAGCCCTGTGTTCCAACCATGTTGTGATGTTCACATGAAAAAATGTAACTCTTTACACTTGAGCTTTCCCATATTGTAGCCACTAGCCATATGTGACCATTTAATTTCAAATTTAAAATTAAATAATATAAAAAATTCAGTTCCTCCATCACATTATCCATATGTCAAGTGTTCAATGGCCACATGGGGCTCATGGCTACCATACTGGAGAGCACAGATTCTAGTACATTGCCACTATCACAGAGAGAGCTCTGTTGGACCATGTGCTTTACATCAGTCACTTCCCAGATTTCCTGAAGAACAAGGTGACTATGGCCTCCTCATTGCTCATTTGTGTGTATGAGAGTCTCATAGGACGAATGCTTCACTTTATCATGTGTTCCTGGTGTTATGGAAAAGTGAGCAAGCGGAACATCTCCAGAAGCACTAATGCTGCCATTATTTCCTCCATGCTATAGTTATTGAGGAGAAGACATTCTTATATCACAATGGCCCCAAAAATGACCTTTCTCTCCAAGTCCCCAGTCGATAGAAACCCTAGATCCCAAGTCCACTCTGTGTCAAGGTGGCTCACAGGCCCAGCCTGATGGTCACTAAAGGTACCACTCTTGATGCTGCTCCCAGCATCACTCACCTGTTTCTACAGCTCCAGGTATTGGATGAACCATTGATGATTCCTCTTTGATGTCAGAGATATGGAAATAATCCAATTATTAGAACCACTGGGAGAATGAATATTAATGATGCCCATAAACCTGGGTGACCGGAATATATTCTGAAGAAGATCTGTGGAATCTTTTGTTCTCATTAAAATTCATCTTTGTGTTTCAAATCCCCAGTGATTCTGTCTGGTACCCTAGCAATACTATTCCTTGATCTATTTGGCAATCAAGCATAGAACATTTCCTCAGCAAGACCTGTAAATATTCACTCCAAATATGATAGATAAAGATTATAAGTAACTTCCTTCAGATCAGGCTTTTCCACCAAATGTGTCAAGATAAAGTCAAATTTTATTACCAAATAATTTTCCCCCAAAAAACTTGGTTTTCAGGCCTTATTGGATTTTGGAATTGCAGAGAAGGAACTGCAGACCAGTAGCTCATTCTTATTTCTTATTAAATACCTCATCCTCTAAGGAAGCTTTCTCTGACCAAGTATAGTAGGTTAGGACTACATTTAAAAAGCTCCCCAGGGCAACCTTCCCTTTTCTTTTTCATAGACTATCACAGTGCAAGTTCTTTGAAGCAGAAAGTCTTTCTCTTTTGTTTCCTCCTGTACCCCTAGTTACCAAGTTCAATGCTGGCAAGTACTGGGCAATCGAAAAAATTCTTGGTGAATGGGCGAGGGAGTGAGCGGGACACAGATGATTCCTGTTCAGCCTCCTAGACGTGGCCTCTTTCTTCCAGTATCTTTCTACTCAGAATTATCTGGGGCCAGGACTACTATGTATTTACTGGCGTCTGTTTCCTCCAGCCCATAGCGGTTCCATACAGCCAACCTACATTTTTTGGCCTCTTTCGCAGTTAGGTTTGGCCAGGTGGCTCATTTCTCACCAGTGAAATGCGGGCAGAAGACGTCTATGCTCCTTCCATACCCGCCCCACAGAATTCCTGTGTACCCCTCCACATGCTCTCCTCCTTCCACTGGCCAAACACAGACTCCAGTAAAGAACAGTGAGGCTCTAGAGGATGGAAAAATGGCCGTATAGGGCCACGTATTAATGTGCTAGAGCTGCCATAACAAAATACCACAAACTGGGTGGGTTAAACAACAGACATTTGTCTCGCAGTTTGAAAGCCTAGAAGCCTCTGTTCAAGGTGTTGGCAGAGTGGGTAACTTCTGAGGGCTGTGAGGGAAGGCTCTGCCCTATGTATGACTCTCTCTTGGCTTGTAAGTGGCCGTTTGTCTTCATGTTCCCATGGCATTCTCCCTGTACGGGCACCTATGTCTCATTTTATAAAGACACCAGACCAATTGGATTAGAGGCCCACCTTACTCATCTTAAATAATTATGTTTGCAACAGCTCTGTTTCCAAATAACATCATGTTCTGAGGTACTGGGGCTTAGGACTTCAACATATCAAGTTTTTCAACCCATAACAGGCCACAAAGAAGGCCACCTGCCAAAGAAGGATGTCTTCATTAGGCGTTGTGTAAGACACTTTTGTGTTAAGCCACCAAGATTTAGGGTTTGCTGTCACAGTAGCTACTGTGTCTTACCATAACTAAGACACCATCCCATCACACTAACCTTGGCCTTGAGAGTAACAAAGATAGTTATCTACTTATACATTATGCTTCAGGAATTCTGCCTAGACTTCCCAACACTGGGCTGGTCATTGTCTGAAGAGGGTCACTGTCAGTCATGTGATGGCAGGAGAATGAGCTTTGACCTTGGAGGACCTGAGCTTCAGCTCTGGCTCTGTCCCTAAAGAACAGCATGACCTTAGGTAAATCATGTTTTTCTCTAAGCCATTTTTATTCATTTGCAGAAAGAAAACAATACTTCCCTTCTGGGATTATTGGATTAATCAAATTAAAATCTTCACAATTAGCACAGAGTCTGGCATGGAGTAAATGTGTAATGTGGCTTTAAAAAAAAGGTAAGAGGCAGATTCCTTATCTTTGAACTGTGCTCTCACCCTTTGACACTGGCGTTCAATGTCTGAGGGACCTAGGACTCAACAGCTGCACTAATAAAATAATTTGAAGATATTTGAAGAGACAGATATTTGAAGGGGCAGATATTTGAAGAGATGGCCTGTAGAAGAAGAATTATACTCTGAGAGGCATATGAGGATTTTAACCCAATAAGAAGAACTTTATCACTCGGGTCTATCCAAACCTAGGCTACTTTTTAAGGTAGTGAGTTTTCTGTCCCTGAATGTGTTCAAGATGACATGACCCTTTGGTGGAGGTATTATGGAGGCATTTAATCAGAGGACGAGTAGTTGGAATAGATTTATAACATGCATATTTCATGATTATAAGAATGGTTGGGCCTATTAATATAGGATTAGACATAAAACAGGTATATTCTTATGGAGTACAGAGAGACAACAAGTTTGCATGAAAATATGCCCAGGAGAAACTCTAGAGGTAGGCCATGGCAGCATGGATAATGGAACCATGGGAGAGAATAGAGACGAAGGCACCAAAGTGGAAGAAAGAGGGCGGTTTATAAACTTGAGAGTATACTTCCCTTGTGAAACAATTTTTCAGAGAACTGGAAAATTCTCACTTGGAAAGGGCAGAATACTTCTCAAGCCATTTTCACTGTCATTGCCCTGCTCACTTGCCTTTTGATCTCCAGTAATCTCTCCATCAAAACCAAGCCCACAGCTCAATATTCTATGAGATATCCTACCTGTGTGTCAACTTGGGCCATGCTTGGCACTAGACCACCACCCACTAGGACCTGGCGGGACCACCCTGTGTGCAGGGGCCAGGCTGCTGGGCGTAAGACTCCCTCTCGAGCAGCGTGGTTCTTAGCAACTGGAAAGCAGGGTTTTGACTGCACTGGACTCAGAGTGGGGATTGCCAACTCCAACACACCCAGGGCTTCAAAGGGGGATGCTTCTGAAAACCTTGTGGTCAGTTAAACCCATCATGCCTGGCATTCTTCTTCCCTCAATTCCTAGCTGAGATAGAAGCCTCCCTGGCTTCTGTGCTCAACCCCACCGTGCTTACTGCTTCTGTTCCCCTGCACATCCTCCCACTGCTCCCTTTGCCCTCACCAGTTGCCCCTCTGTACCGTATGGAACGTCTATACCATGGCAAATACACTTGCTACTGCCCACCCCATCGCCTGATTGAAACCTGGCAGTCTCCCTGGACCCAACACGTCTCTTGCAATTGTTCGTTCTTACACATGATGCACGAGCCCAGGGGAGGTGCGCCGGGGCACCAAGTACTCCCCCAGCATCACTTCCAGATCGTTACTCCTCTGCCATAGCAGAGGAAACCTGACTCCTCGGAAGCCTCCTGCCATCTGGATCTGCTTTCAACTGCATGCTTAACTGCTCCGCAAATGGTAGAAAGGACTAATTTTAGCATTTCTGTCATTTACCAAGTCATAAATTTTGCAGCATGAATTAATCCCACTTACTCTAGATTAGAATCCTTGCTCTGCCCCTTACTAGCTCTCTGACCTTTGGAAAGTTATTTAATCTTTCAGAGCTCCAATATCTTTATCTAGGAGATGGGGATAAAAATGCCTACCAAAGGAGACTGCTGTGAATTAAATGACACAATATATATGAATTCATAATAGGCATACAATGTGAATTGAATCTGAATAGAAACATCTTCAATAGTGTGAATATAATTCCCTCTGTGGTGATTAAGAGTTAGTTATAGCTATTCTTAAATATTAGAAATTATTTGGTAAAACTATTCTGTATGATACAGTAATGGTAGGTGGATGTCATTATGTATCTGTTAAAACCATAAAATGTACAACCTAAAGAGTGAACCCTAAGGTGAACTGTGGACTTTAGTTCATAATAATGTATCAATATTGGCTTATCATTTGTAACAAATGTACCACCCTGATGCAAGAAGTTAATAATAGGGGAAACTGGGAGATGAGGGAAAAGAATATATGAGAATTCTATACTTTCCACTTAACTTTGTCTGTAAACCTGAAACTGCTCCAAAAGTAGTCTATTAGTTAAAAAGAGAAACCTACTTGCATGAAGCAGGTTTGTTCATGAGTTGAGAATTGTTGAAGCTGGTGATGGGAGCATGGGGTTCATCATACATCTTCTCTCTAAACTTTCCATCATGATAAAGTTTTAAAAAACATATTTGTTCAAACTGAATTTCTTTTTTTAAATTTATTTTATTCAAGTATAGTTGATTTAAAATGTTGTGTTAATTTCTGCTGTATAGAAAAGTGATTCAGTTATACATCTGTATATATTCTTTTTCATATTCCTTTCCATTAAGTTTTCTTACAGAATATTGAATATAGTTCCCTGTGCTGTACAGTAGGACCTTGTTGTTTATCCATTCTATCTATAAGAGTTTGCATCTACTAACCCCAAACTCCCAATCCAACCTTCCCCACCCTCTTCCTCCTTGGTAACCACAAGTCTGTTCTCTATGTCTGTGAGTCTCAAACTGAATTTCTTAATCAACAGCTCCAATTATCAGGTATTCACTTTAATTCATCTAAACTTTATTGATGGTCTTTTAATCATCAAACTTAGTGGTAGACCTAGTGGGAGGTTCAAGAACACTTTAAGACATGGTGGATTCCTCCTTCAGGAAGTTGAAATCTTGTTGCAGAGGCAAGAGGACTACTTGTGAAATGAGTGAGTCACACCAGAAAACAACACGGTAGAGAAGTTGAATCCCCGGCACAGAATGTAAGTTCCCTGAGAAACCTGGAGAAAACTGAATAAAAGTTCTATCAATAAATCTGAAGGTTTCTAAACATCTGAATGTCAGGAGTTCTACCAGGAAAAATATAGGGGTTTTTGACTGCCTTTGTGGCACAGGAAGTCACATTCTGTTCAACCTGTTTTTTGTTTTGTTTTGTTTGTTTTTTAAATTCCAAAGTAAAGGACAGATGATGCTGAAACCAGGGAGCAAGATCTCACTCTTGAATTGGGCGCAAGGAAAAGATGAAACTGTATATACAAAAGCATGCTTACAGGCTGAACGGTGCCCAAAGGGGGGCTGGATGCTGTTTTCTGAGCAGAGCGCAGTGCCAAGCACTGAGTTATTGATGAAATGATCATTCAGGTGGTTGCTGGCCTTAGACTATTAGTGTGGCCTCTGAGAAGAGTTCAGATAGGGAGGCAGTTTTGTTTTAGACCAGTTTATTTATTTGGCCGTGAGGCATGGCTTGCGGGATCTTAGTTCCCCCCTAGGGATTGAACCCGTGCCTCCTGCAATGGAAGCGCAGAGTCCTAACCACTGGATGGCCAGGGAATTCCCAGTTTTAGACCAGTTTAAAATTAAAATGTCTATGTGCATATATGTTTTATAGATTTATTTTGGCCTTTGTAAATATCTTTGAGACCTTACAGAGTACTTATATTATATTTTGCCTTATTGGAGATTAAATGATGGTTCTGCATAAGATTCTAACGTTGATTCCCACAGAATTGATATAATAAGTGATTTGCCCCCCCCAAAAGAAGAAATAAAAGATTGTATATTTAGATTTTCATAGAGAAGCTCAGAAATTATAACCCCTTGGGAACCAGGAACATTTGAGACTCTCTGTGGAGAACTACTTGTTATTCTAAAATTAGATCTCAAAATCAAATTTCTTGAAACACAAAGTCAAGAGGGTTGTAAGTTTCAAGTGTTGGCAGCTTGGGCAGCACACAGGTATCTGTGAGGACTTTTCATTTAGAACCTGGAAAAGAGAGTGAGGATTTGGATCTAATGAATCTTTCTTTCTTTAACTTGTGTAGTCCTTTGAATAGTAAATAAACTTTTGAGGATGCAGAAGAGTATCTCTATTGCTTAATTGCTTTTTCTGACTTCTTAGGGGAGTTTCTAAATCATTCCCCATGTTCCTAACTGCTGCCAATTCCTAGAAATTTCCCTGGTTTTAAGAAATAAATCTAAGAGACTACAGCTTTTTATCTGGAGAGGAGAAAGAAAGGAATTTGTGAGCACATTTTCATGCTACAGGGATGGAGTAGCAACCATGTACAGCACGCAAAGTGCTAGCTAGGGTTGATGCTTTCCCTGTATCGGTTCATTTAATCCTGCAGCCACTTCTGCAAGGAGCTACCTGTATTTTTAGAGGAAGAAACCGAGGGTCAGCTGTCGATGTGCCTAAGGACACATGGCTTGTATGTGGCTAAGAATGTGAATCTAGATTTGTCTGACCCCCAAAGCCTTGGCTTCCCATCATGATGTTTTTTAGTTTCAGTCTGTAGACTCTAGGGCAACACTTCAAACAGAAAAGAAACGTGAGGTTCTTATCTCATTTTCTGAAGCCATTCAAATTATTATGTAAAAGATCATCTGTATATAAAACAAAGAAGTCAGCTCTTCTTAGGGTAATGTGAGGGACATCCTCTCCAGGACTAAAATAGCCTGTCTATACAAGTGCTATTCACGTACATTGGAAATTCCACCAGTACCTATTCAATCCTTTGTATTAAATATTTCTTTCTCTTGGTTCTTCTTTTTAAAAGGAAAATATACCCAAGAAAGGGATGGCATATTAATGATTAAGACTGAAGTCTTAATAGTCACTTAATTACATACCCTTTCCCTTCTCAGAAAGAACCAGCGTATTCCAGATTACGAGAAAAGGAAGCATATGCTCTGTGGGTTCACAACTGGGATTGCAAGGCACCTAGGAAATTAGTTACTGACAAGAGGTTAGTAAATTAGTTCTGATATTAAAACAGAAATTGTATGTTCATTGGCAAAGGTTTTCACACTTCTAGAAAAAACCATTTAGTTTTTGCTTAGCCTTACATTGAAATAACAGCGTAATGAAATTTTGTCCTGGAACGCCAGGGAGGGGTCACTGGGTACCAGCTCATGCAGTTAAGCTCAGAAGACCTGCATGCAAGGAGCTCATACCGCCCAGAAACCTGGAGGCTTACAGACCTCATCACATTCTACCTTCACAGTGACTCTGAAAGAGAGGTTAGTAGACCCTGTATGCAGACGTTACTAATAATAGCCATAAACATCCTCAATTTTTAAAAGATGCAAAAGCCAATTATTCCTTAATTACAGATCATTTTACAGACAAAAATAAAAACCAGTGTTAGCTTAGGCATCACGGGCATATGGAAAAGTATGGAATTTTAAACCAGAAAACCTGTTTTCAAGTTCTGTGTTTGTCATTAATGAGTTGTGTAACTTTAAGCTAGGCATCATACTTTAAGCTCCAGTCCTTATCTATTATTAAAAAAAAAAAAAAAGAGAGAATGTTAATAACCTAACACCCAGAGCTTTCAGATGAAATAGCTAGTCCAGTTTATTTGGGGTAATGATTCATCACAGGTACCCAGAGGAAGAGGTCAGGAAGGGGGAGGTAGATTGTCAATCCTTCGAAGAATCCCTGGGTCTATCTCACAATCTTGCTCAAGGCCATCTCTTCCCCCTAAATATATCTTCTTTACTCACCCACACCATAGTGGTTCTTTATCCAGCTTTAACTGTCAGATTTCTATAAAACTGCCACAGATTACAAGATTAAAAAATTTAAAGGCTTACATTCTCGGTATGACAGACAGTCTTTAAAGTATGTGTGTCACTTACATATAAATAATTTTAATATGACTCTATCTCCGGATTAGCTGGAGGGAACATCAGGTAAACACAAGCAGAACACCCGTGACGAGAAATCAAAACCATTCGTTTCAGTAGGCTGAGTAACTCAATTCCACTGAGTATCTTGATTCCTAACCAAATAAAAAATGGACGAAAACAGAGGAGATCACCGAAAGAGACATGCTGCAAGATGATCTTCTGAATGGTAGACACTTTCCTGGCACAGAACACTCAGTATTTGATAAAATTAGAAGTAATATTGAGACTAGCTCTTCCAATCCTAAATGTTTAAGGTTTAAAGCTCAAATCTTCTCCCCACCTCTTCCCCGTGACTAAATGGAGAAGTAAATTTTTCTGGAATATTTCCATAACCGTTTCTCATGGCAAGCTGCTCTCCATGGGAGATCAAGGTGGTCACAATGACATGAAGTGGCCCCCTTGAATGCAAACCTGGCAATTCTAAAAGGCAGTTTAGAATGTCAGCACGTAACTAAGCAGCTGCAGTCTCCATGTCAGCGGGGGCTGCAGATCTGAGGCTTAACTGGGGCTGAAGGATCCGCTTCCAAACTCACCCACAGGGCAGCTGGCTCATATTCCACTAAGTTGATTATGGACTGGCTCAAAAGAAATCTAGGAAAGTAAGTGATTGCCAGGCTAAGTAAGGAATTTAACAGAAAAAGGATTCTCCCACCTCCCATCCTCCCCCTATTTTGGGTGTTAAATTGTGATAGCGCTGCATCTTTTTGTGACTAAGGAGTGCTCTGAAATGCCGAGTGTCTTGCTAGAGCTGGTGTGGGGTTCGTACCATGGCCTTCATTGCTCGAATGAAGGAGTCTAAATATTTAAGAAAACCTAATGTCCACCCCAACTAAACTGAAAACTGGGGTATACAATAACTAGTTAGGATCAAGGGTTCCAACTCTTAGGAGAGCGAGTTCAAATTATTTAAAAGCACCAAAAGGGTGAAGCACGGTGAGCACCAAGCTTTGGAGGAAAGAACTGCTCACATGGAGGAACTTGGTGAGCACTTCTAGGAAACTGCCTTTCTGGGGAGCTGAATGTTAAGTCCCAGAAGTGTTAGGGTGGCTTTATTTCAGGAGAATGTTCAGAATTCCCACCATTGTAATCACCAGACTTTGAATCTGGAGGGAAAATACACTTTGTCAGAAAAGTGATTTGAACACTGAAACACTTAACTTGTTTTTGAGGAAGGCTTGGGACAATTGAACCAACTATGCCAACAGGACTCCCAGAAGAAGGAAAACCTCTCAAGGTCTGAACTCATTAAACACAACTGCCTTACAATGGAACGGCATTCTAAAAATGCTGATTTTCCAGACTTTCAAGAGTGAAGATTTAATTTAAAAGAAAACAAACAAAGGGACTTCCCTGGTGGCGCAGTGGTTGAGAATCCGCCTGCCGATGCAGGGGACACGGGTTCGTGCCCCGGTCCGGGAAGATCCCACATGCCGCGGAGCGGCTAGGCCCGTGAGCCATGGCCGCTGAGCCTGTGCGTCCGGAGCCTGTGCTCCGCAACGGGAGAGGCCGCAACAGTGAGAGGCCCACGTACAGAAAACAAAAAACACCCAAAAAACAAAGAGCGTATGCTCTTAAAAGAATCAATACCCGTTTTTACTAGTAACAAAATTAAATGGCTTGCCTTTGAAAAACTAACAAACATCCTTCATCAAAAAGAGAGGCTGTGATTCCTTTATCAAACCTGACACTAAGGTGGGCTATCACTGCACAAAACTAGCAGAAGAGTGAAATACCAAACTAGCAAACAGTAGTGTTCTTCTACCTGTAAAGTCTATGTAGAGGATTTTGAACATGTTCATCAAGAGTTGCAAATTTGCATCAGTTTTTTTCCACACTTCCTAGTACAAGGACACTTATAGGCATATAGAGTTTAGATTCTTACACAAATATTTCTTATCTTGTTATTTTTACATGAAATATTTACATAAAATATTTATCCTGTGCATCTATGGCAGTACTTTTAAGGTTTGGCGTATCTTAAGAATCTCTATAAAGCCGGTTTCATTAATAATTTGGTAAATGTTAAAAACCCTACAGTTAGCACCAAATAGACTGTCATTAACTCATTTTGCTCAGACTGATTGCAAGCTAATGGTTTGACGTCTAGAAAATTCGTAAGAGTCTTCAATTAAGGTGTTCTGGTCTATCCTATATGCCTGTATTCATTTTATACCATTGACTAGATCAAAAGATTTTAATTTTTTTAGGGGCTTCCCTGGTGGCGCAGGGGTTGAGAGTCCGCCTGCCGATGCAGGGGTCATGGGTTCGTGCCCCGGTCCGGGAAGATCCCACATGCTGCGGAGCGGCTGGGCCCGTGAGCCATGGCCGCTTAGCCTGCGTGTCCGGAGCCTGTGCTCTGCAATGGAAGAGGCCACAACAGTGAGAGGCCCATGTACCGCAAAAAAAAAGAGATTTTAATTTTTTTATTGCTTAGCTATACCCTGAATATATCTTACTTTTATATTAAAATAATCTTAAAAGTTTACTTGTGAAAAATATTAAATAGATTTATATATTAAAATAGAAAAGCTTTAGAAATATTATACATGGTTATTATTATAAATGCTGTGTACAAAAATACAAGAAAAAATAGTCCCCCATGATATCACCTTTTAAAGATAACCACTATTAACAGTTTAGTGTTTTTCCACTAAGTTTTTATTTCTAACATATTTTTGTAGGTGCCAAGACCATGTATCTGAACCTTGTTTCATCCTGCATCAACCTTATCATAAATATTTTCCTATATCATTAATTTTTCATAAAGTATTTAAAGTTGTAAACACTTCTTAATATGGATTTAAAATATTTTATTTAACCCTACTTTCACTGGAATATATATATAGAATTTCTCTCTAAAATGATACTGCAACTTAACTTTTTTTTGCATTATTTCCTAAACAAACGTTCCCAGGAGTAAAAGTACAAGGCCAATATATGTGATACTTTTTCGGATTTATAATCCACAGTATCACATTGCTTTCTGTTCACCAACAGTGTGAGAACATCTCTGTTCTTACTCCCAAGCAGTTTGAGAGTGTGTTTCACTAAATTCCTATATTCTCACCTGAATATTCTAATATTCTCTTTTTTTTCTCCTTGAAATTCATTTTAAGTTCTTCATGATTGCTTTGCATTCTTTTTTGCAGTTAAACATTTCTTGTCAGATTTATTATCCATTTATAATCATCTTCTGTAAAATATTTTCTCTAGTACACTTTGGAAACACCCTTTATGTGGCTTTTCCTTTGGACTGACGTCAAAACATTTCTAGGACCGGCTCCAATAAATGTATGCATTCTCTTTTGTTATGGTAAAAACTGACTAGAATCTGAAAGTGAGGATTTCTCTAATGTTGCCTTTGTTCCCGAGGTCCACACAGAGCACTTGATTCAATGACGCTGTAACATTCTGCAGGACAATTATATAGCTATAATTATCAATTCTTATACCGCATCATTAATCTTGTGCCACTTCTTATAAGAACTCTTATCACTACTTATTTTGAAATAACATTTAAAAATCAGAATTAAAATTACATTTTTCTATATCTCATTTTAAGATGGCGTCCTAAAACTCAACTTGGCTGTGAATTTTGGAAAAACCCTAGCCACAGGTCATAACGTTCCTGTGTGCCAAGATAAGTTGGCTGAGAAATACTGGAGAGACTCAGACATATAGGAGGAGACTCTTCTTTGGTGCAGAATTGGCTGCACAAGAAAATGAAAGAGGAAACCATCAATTAAGACAGACCATTTTTTAATTTACTAAAATAGAGCTCATTTCCCAAATAGGGCTTATATACTCAAAATGTAAGCCAAAGTATGCCACTCCTCTGACCAGGGTCCTGCACTGGCTCTCCATTTCACTTGGAGTAGAACTTAGGTCCTACACATCCAGTGCCTACTTCTGCCACCTCCTCTCTGCCTCACCCTTCTCCCCCATTCCTTTCATTCATTCTGCTCCAACACTTCTGGCCTCTGGACTGTTCCTGGAATAAGCTGAGCAAACACCTACCTTGGATCTGGTCTTTTTATCAGCTGTTCTCTGCCTGGGTTTTCTTCCCCTCGACATCCATGGGGTGAACACTTGCTTACTCTTTCTAATACTTGCTCAAATGTCACCCTCTCAGTGAGGTCTACCTAACTCCCTTAATTAAAGTTGCAACCCACACCCTGTCCTACCATATCTGAATCCACTTGCCCTGCTCTACTTTTTTCCCCCATAATAATTCTCACCTAACATCACATATAATTACTTACTGCTTATGTCTATTTTCTCTCTCCTTGTTAGAGTATAAGTTCCAGCAGGGCAGGGATCCTTGTTTTGTTCACCAACATGTATCCCAAGGAACATAGAATAGTACCTGGCAAATTCAAACAATATTTGTGGAATGAATCACAAATACTTTTAAAGGAAAATACTATTGGAGAGTGTGCCATGGATGGCATTTGTCTGGGTATCTAGAAGAAGTATATGACCTAACTTAGTCTCATGTCAACTTTTTGATAATGTAGATCAATGTTGTTGATTCATTGATTGGACAAACATTTATCAGACATAGACTATGTATCAGCACTGTGCTAGACCCCAGGGACCCAAGGGAGAGAAAATATAATCTCTATCTTCAGTGAATGTGTAGACTAGAAGCACGTGGGGATGCACTCAACCTAGTCCTACTAGGGGGTGTTCAGGAAAAACAGATCATCAGACTGAGATCTGAGGCAGGAAGAGGCTGGAGAAAGGGTACGAAGAGTGTGCAGAGGCATTTCAAACGAAGGAGGCAGCACGTTCAAAGGTCGGGCATGATGTGGTTCCTGCTTACCCTCAGTTCTACCCTCAGCTACAGAATTTGGACTTTATACTCAAAGCAGTAGGGAATCATGGAAACCCTGAAATAGAGTTTAACATGGCCAGATTTTCATCTTAGAAAGAATACTCTGTCCTCTGATTCTCAAGGTATGTTAAACAAGCCTTTTAATAAATGCTTACAATAATCAAAATGCTCTTTCTTTGTGCTATGGGGGAAATTAGAATGGTATGTCTAGGGAAGAAATTTTAAACTATATTGGTAAACTATGTCTTAAGCATAAGAATAAGAGGTATTGCGAAAGTTTTGTTTTTCCAAAGTTAATTACAATATGGAAAAGATATAAAAATCTTTTGAAGTGAAATGAATTATTGATTTTCCTTTTAGTTATTTTCTCTAAATTATTAAATAAGTTAAAGAAATTCAGTTTTATTTAGTTCCTAAAATTAAAAACTGAAAAAACATGTTCAAAAAGCTGACTGAGATGGAATACATTTACAACTTTCAATGTCAGAAAACTGTTGTTACTTCAGAAATGTGCAGCAGAAGCAAGATGACAGGTACTCTGAAAGCACATTTGATACATGGGACTAGAATTTACAAAGAGGCAAAGTTATGTTCTTTACAAGCTCCTGGGCTTTTCTGCTGGTGTCAAATCCTGCCAGGGGTGTAACTGAGGTGTAAAGAGCTGCCCCAGGCAACCGTCTCCCTATAACCAATGGTGTCCTAAGACACCTGGTAGAGGCCTCAATAAAAAAATTGCTGGGGCAGAATATCCTTCTATGACCTTATTCCACCTTTCTGATGTTAAATGACCTCTAGTCACTTTCAGGATTTCATATCAGAGAGCTGGGGATTGTGGGGAGGTGAAAAGCATTTCCAGAAGAGTTTATGTTGCTTGAGGTTGGATTTTTACATTCTGGATTGAATGTATCTGTTCAAAGTTTGTCGAATTCATAACAGTGCTAGTGATTCTGCAAGAGAGAGAGTTTACCATGTACCTCCATAGGAGCATTTTTTTTGCAGTGAAATCAAGACAATTTTTTATTGAGAGAATCTTTTACATCTATTCGTAGATGATAATCTGTATTTTTTTGTGGTTGTTTGACTGCATTTTATTTTTATTATTTTTTAACATCTTTATTGGAGTGTAATTGCTTAACAATGTTGTTAGTTTCTGCTGTAGAACAAAGTGAATCAGCTATATGTATACATATATCCCCATGTCCCCTCCCTCTTGCGTCTCCCTCCCACCCTCCCTATCCCACCCCTCTAGGTGGTCACAAAGCACCGAATTGATCTCCCTGTGCTATGCAGCTGCTTCTCACTAGCTATTTTACATTTGGTAGTGTATATATGTCCATGCCACTCTCTCACTTCGTCCCAGCTTACCCTTCCCCCTCCCCATGTTCTCAAGTCCATTCTGTACGTCTGCATCTTTATTCCTGTCCTGTCCCTAGCTTCATCAGAACCTTTTTTTTTTTTACATTCCATATGTATGCGTTAGCATAAGATATTTGTTTTTCTAACTTCACTCTGTATGACAGACTCTAGGTCCAACCACCTCACTACAAATAACTCAATTTCATTTTTTTTTATGGCTGAGTAACATTCCACTGTATATATGTGCCACATCTTCTTTATGCATTCATCTGTCGCTGGACACTTAGGTTGCTTCAGTGTCCTGGCTATTGCAAATAGTGCTGCAGTGAACATTGGTGTGCATGTATCTTTTTGAATTATGGTTTTCTCTGGGTATATGCTCAGTAGTGGGATTGCTGAGTCATATGGTAATTCTATTTTTAGTTTTTAAGGAACCTCCATACTGTTCTCCATAGTGGCTGTAACAATTTACATTCCCATCATCAGTGCAAGAGGGTTCCCTTCTCTCCACATCCTCTCCAGCATTTATTGTTTGTAGCTTTTTGATGATGGTCATTCTGACTGATGTGAAGTGATACCTCATTGTGGTTTTGATTTGCATTTCTCTAATAATTAGTGATGTTGAGCATCCTTTCATGTGTTTGTTAGCAATCTGTATGTCTTCTTTGAAGAAATGCCTATTTGTGTCTTCTGCCCATTTTTGGATTGGGTTGTTTGTTTTTTAGATATTGAGCTGCATGAGCTGCTTGTAAATTTTGGAGATTAATCCTTTGTCAGTTGCTTTGTTTGCAACTATTTTCTCCCATTCTGCAGGTTGTCTTTTCATCTTGTTTATGGTTTCCTTTGCTGTGCAAAAGCTTTTAAGTTTTATTAGGTCCCATTTGTTTATTTTTGTTTTTACTTCCATTTCTCTAGGAGGTGGGTCAAAAAGGATCTTGCTGTGATTTATGTCATAGAGTGTTCTGCCTATGTTTTCCTCTAAGGGTTTTATAGTGTCTGGCCTTACATTTAGGTCTTTAACCCATTTTGAGTTTATTTTTGTGTATGGTGTTAGGAAGTATTCTAATTTCATTCTTTTACATGTAGCTGTCCAGTTTTCCCAGCACCACTTATTGAAGAGGCTGTCTTTTCTCCATTGTATATTCTTGCCTCCTTTATCAAAGATAAGGTGACTATATGTGTATGGGTTTATCTCTGGGCTTTCTACCCTGTTCCGTTGATCTATATTTCTGTTTTTGTGCCAGTACCATACTGTCTTGATTACTGAAGCTTTGTAGTATAGCCTGAAGTCAGGGAGCCTGATTCCTCCAGCTCCATTTTTCTTTCTCAAGATTGCTTTGGTATTTGGGGTCATTTGTGTTTCCATACAAATTGTGAAATTTTTTGTTCTAGTTCTGTGAAAAATGCCAGTGGTAGTTTGATAGGGATTGCATTGAATCTGTAGATTGCTTTCGGTAGTATAGTCATTTTCACAATATTGATTCTTCCAATCCAAGAATTTGATATATCTCTCCATCTGTTTATGTCATCTTTAATTTCTTTCATCAGTGTCTTATAGTTTTCTGCATACAGGTCTTTTGTCTCCTTAGGTATGTTTACTCCTACATATTTTATTCTTTTTGTTGCATTGGTAAATGGGAGTGTTTCCTTAATGTCTCTTTCAGATTTTTCATCATCAGTGTATAGGAATGCAAGAGATTTCTGTGCATTAATTTTGTATCCTTCTACTTTACCAAATTGATTGATTAGCTCTAGCAGTTTTCTGGTAGGGTCTTTAGGAGTCTCTAAGTATACTTTCATGTCATCTGCAAACAGTGACAGCTTTACTTCTTCTTTTCCAATTTGGATTCCTTTATTTCTTTTTCTTCTCTGATTGCTGTGGCTAAAACCTCCAAAACTATGTTGAATAATAGTGGTGAGAGTGGGCAAGCTTGTCTTGTACCTGATCTTAGAGGAAATGGTTTCATTTTTTCACCATTGAAAACGGTGTTGGCTGTGGGTTTGTCATATATGGCCTTTATTATGTTGAGGTAGATTCCCTCTATGCCCACTTTCTGGAGAGTTTTTATCATAAATGGGTGTTGAATTTTGTCAAAAGCTTTTTCTGCATCGATTGAGATTATCATATGGTTTTTATCCTTCAAGTTGTTAATATGGTGTATCACATTGATTGATTTGCATATATTGAAGAATCCTTGCATTCCTGAGATAACCCCCACTTGATCATGGGGTATGATCCTTTTAATGGGCTGTTTGATTCTGTTTGCTAGTATTTTGTTGGGTTCATCAGTGATATTGGCCTGTAGTTTTCTTTTTTTGTGACATCTTTGTCTGGTTTTGGTATCAGGGTGATGGTGGTATTGTAGAATGAGTTTGGGAGTGTTCCTCCCTTTGCTGTATTTTGGAAGAGTTTGAGAAGGACAGGTGTTAGCTCTTCTCTAAAAGTTTGATAGAATTCGCCTGTGAAGCCATCTGGTCCTGGGCTTTTGTTTGTTGGAAGATTTTTAATCACAGTTTCAATTTCAGTGCTTGTGATTGGTCTGTTCATATTTTCTATTTCTTCCTGATTCAGTCTTCGCAGGTTGTGCATTTCTAAGAATTTGTCCATTTCTTCCAGGTTGTCCATTTTATTGGCATAGAGTTGCTTGTAGTAATCTCTCATGATCTTTTGTATTTCTGCAGTGTCAGTTGTTACTTCTCCTTTTTCATTTCTAATTCGACTTTTTTGAGTCCTCCCTTTTTTTCTTGATGAGTCTGGCTAATGGTTTATCAATTTTGTTTATCTTCTCAAAGAACCAGCTTTTAGTTTTATTGATCTTTGCCATTGTTTCCTTTATTTCTTTTTTACTTATTTCTGATCTGATCTTTATGATTTCTTTCCTTCTGCTAACTTTGGGGTTTTTGGGGGTTTTTTTGTTGTTCTTCTTCTTTTCTAATTGCTTTAGGTGTAAGGTTAGAATTTATAGAAATTTCTTATGAATAAGAAATAAGACCTTTAATAAGACTTTATAAATAATTATTTGAGCTCTGTTTTTGTGATTCTGGTGTGTTTTCCAATACCATCAAGTAATTCTCCAGTTCTCAGCAGACACTTACTGGGCATCCTACAAATTTAACTCAGTTCTAACACTATCTACCTGGAGACAGTGTCAGATCCCACAGGGTAAGAGTTTAATATTCAGCCCTCTCTCCCCCAATTCTCAGAGGTCGGTGGGTGGTGCTGAAGTTCCAACCCTCCAATCACTTGGTGTTTCTGGTGACCAGCCCTTTTTTGCGACTATCTAGAAGACCAAATCTAAGCCACTTCATTAACATAAACTCAGGTGTGCTCCAAAGGAGCTCCTTATGAATAGCAAAAGACAACTCTTATCTCTCAGAAAATTTCAAGGATTTTAGGAGATCTGCCAGAAACCAGGGACAAAGACCAAATATATTTCTTATTATACTATGGTATCATTCTCTTTTTTTGTAGCAGTGGATAAAAGCATGAGCTCTAGAGCCAGACTACCTGGGTCCAAACCAGGTGCTACAACTACCTAGCTCTGTGACCTTAGGCAAAGTTCCTTAACCTCTTTTTGCCTCAGTCCCCTCATCTGTAAAATGGATATAACAACAGTGATAGTGTTCAGGACATGCTATGCAAAATATGGCACCTTGACATGTTAAGTATGTTAAACGGAAGGAATTTAAAACACAGCAGAAGCAGGAAGGTCACTCTGACCTCCCCGCCCTTGCCCTTCTTCCCTGAAACAGGTTGTAAAACTCCCACGTGAGATGCCCTCCCTGTACCAGGGGGAAGGAAGACATTCTTATCACCAGAGACAGGGAATTGGGGGCCAAGAAATCTGTACAAACAAACCTTGTTAAACTCGACCTATTCTTCCTAATTACTTCTTCACCACTTATAACTCCTAGCCCAAGCCCTTTGTCTTGTCAATTCTTCACAAATTTATTGTTTCTTTGTCTAAAATGTATTAAAGCTTCCTGCTCTGGTCACTTCTTCAGGTCTTGTGAAGGCTCCCACGTATAGTGTAAAAATATAATCAAACTTATATGTTTTACTCCTATTAATCTGTCTTTGTCAGTTAAATTTTCTGACCCAGCCAGGGACTCTAAGAGGTTCAAGAACAAGTTTTTCCTCCTGTACGACAGTCTCCACTTGATAGCATTGCAATTAGTTAATATATGTAAGCCCTGGGAACAGTGCGCATACCGGGTGAGAGCTTTGTAAATATTATCTATGATTATCTAGCAAGTCTTACATTGTCTCACAGTGCTTTGAAGAAAAGTCAGCATTGAAAAATTCCCTGAAATAGGTGAATACCAACTCCAGATTAATAATCACATTGGACAATTGGTCACATCCTGTTTTAATTTATTTAATGGCATATGAAATGAACAAGGTTCACATCCATGTTGAAATTAACTCTGACAAATCAAGTTAGAAACTTTAAGATGTTCAATCTGTGTCCATTTTGTTTTGTTTTCTAATTGTTTCTACTTCTCTGCTGTGTTTTGTTTTTGTCTTTTTCCTGCAGGGATATTTTTTTCAAATTCAGAAGAAGCATGTTGCATTTAAATAATTTAGGCCTAACAGTTTTAACGTCTGAACAGCACATTAAGACGTTAGAACTATTAAAAGACAATTGGAATGAAAAATTTTAAGAGCTGATTTGAGCAAAAATCAATTTGAATCAGGCAGTGCCCAGTTAGGCATGGCTAGGAGCGCTCCACCAACAGGAGCTGGGGGGAAGACTTTTAGAGAGAAGATGCAGAAGCAAAGCAAGGACGTTATTTGATTGGCTATAGCTTTTGCCTTATTTGGAAAAGCCTAGTTTCCTGCTTGTGGTACGTTGTCCTTAGGTTTCAACATCTTAAGCTTGAGGGATGGGTAGGCTAAGATTTTGGTTTCCTAATGTACGTGTGCTACTAAGGCATTAGAGCCACCTCAGTGCAATGGCCTCCTTGTTTAACTAATTGAACAAAACAAATGCAGAAGTCAATGATGCCACTGAATTAACAGAGTGGAACTCAGACCCAGAAAGATGGCCCACAGTCCTAACAGCCTAAGCACGCCTCCCCAAAGTGTCTTACTTAAGAAGCGTTGGACTCCTTGGTGCAGTTGACAAGAGCAAGCAGAGTCACTGTAATATCAAAACGGAATCCTTGACCCCTTTGTATGGCTTAACTTGAAATGGTGAATTTTCCTTTAAGGTATTAAATCTCCACATGTTTGGAATTCAGCAGGAGGGATTAACTTTGACAAACCAGGAATAGCTGCTCATGTTCAGAAATGTAAGAAATAAAGCTTTTCAGTTTGGTTTCTGTTCTTTTAAAGATCTCACAAATATGCTCATGATTGGAAGCATGCATTCTTCTTTGCAGACTTTAGTAGAAAACTTTAGATTGATGGCATTCTACCTAATTCATTCATCAAATATTTATTGAGGAGCTATATGTCTCAGGCACTGTCCTGGGTACTGAAAAGAGCAATGGAAAAGTCCCTGCCCTCATAAATGATTCATTGTGGAGTGTATATCTTGCACAGTGTTTACAGAATGGAGTGTATACATTGTGGAGGGAGACTAAGAGAAAACAAGTGAGGACAATACACTATGTGACAAAAAGAAAACTCATCAGGGAAGACTTCACCATGAGGACATTTATTACTTTTTTTTTTTTTTTTTTTTTTTTTTTTTTGCGGTACGCGGGCCTCTCACTGTTGTGGCCTCTCCCGTTGCGGAGCGCAGGCTCCGGACGTGCAGGCTCAGTGGCCATGACTCACGGGCCCAGCCGCTCTGCGGCATGTGGGATCTTCCCGGACCAGGGCACGAACCCGTGTCCCCTGCATCGGCAGGTGGACTCTCAACCACTGCACCACCAGCGAAGCCCACCATGAGGACATTTAGCAAAGACCTCAAGGAGATGGGGTTTTCTAGGGGAAGAGCATTCTAGGTAAAGGACCCAGAGACACAAAAGCTCTGAGGTGGGGCATGTGTGGCGTGTTTGAGGGACAGACAGTCTGGCTGGAGCAAAGTGAGCAAGGTAGGGTGTAACAGGATGTGAGTTTAGAGACATAAGGACGTGAGGGGAGAGCATGTAAATCATATAGGAATTTGGGCTACTCTAAGGGTTTTGCTTTTAGTCTGGATAATGGGAAACTTGGGGAGTTCTGAGAAGAAGAGTGACACAATCTTACCGTTTAAAGAGAGCAGTATGGCTATTGTGTAGAGGATAAACTAAAGGTGACAAGGGAGAGCAGGCTATTTCTATAATTCAGGTGAGAGATAATGGTGCCTTTGGTTATGCTGATATTAATGACAGTAGTGAGAAATGGATGGATTCTGGACATTTTTGGATGTATAACCAACAGGATTTGCAAATGGATGGAATGTGAGGTGTAAGAGCAAGAGAGAAATCAAGAATGACTCCAAGGTTTTCAGCCTGAGCAACTGAAAGGCTGGAGTTGCCATTTGCTAAATAGGGAACCTGCTGGGATAGACAGGTTTAGAGAGATGGAATTAGACATGTGATATCAGACACGTTAAGTTCGAGATACCTATTTATTAGCCATCTAAGCAGCAACGTGGAATAAGCAGATGGCTTTCCGATTCCTCTGCATTCTGAATATAGTCCTTCCAGCTAAGTGCTTCCATAGTACTGAGACATATTTGAATTGCTACTTGATATAAAACATGTTTATGAACTTCTATAAGAAATTCTGAACCTCAACGCTGCTTTCAGAGAAAGTAGAACACTAACAGGAAGAATATAATTTGTATGCTTATGACGAGTAGAAAGAGTCCCAAACAGAGCTAACTCTCCTACAGCAGCTGCAACAGGCACCAAAGGGCAAACGAGAGCAGATTTAACTGCAGTTTGATTTCAAACAGGCTGTGGTCTTGAGGGTTTCCACACTCTTTGGTACTGTATAAATTCGTTTGGTTTTCAAGCACACGGGGAAACAATGTTTCCTGTGCCAGATATGTATTTTTGCACAAAACTAGTTTGAAAGGCCTCAGCATGAATACTCAAATTGCAATTGACCTGTGTCAGGGATGGCAACAGCACCAAGAAATGGAGCATAAGAAATGAAAAAGAAATGAAGAGATAAATTTGGAACAACAGGGAATGGCGGTGAGGAAATTTCAGGAAATACAAAACGTAAAGTAGAGGTTAAGAACCCAGATGCCTGTTGGAGAAAGGCAGGTAGTGTCAATGGTAAAGTCAGCCTTGTGTGCACACACATGCACAATAACAGGAAGTGGTAGGGACTGTGGTGATCCATCAGCTGGGCATAGGTTTCCTCCAAAAGGGAGTTGGGGTGTTCTTCGTTGTCATACAAGACTGGGAGCACAGAGCAGTAAGATCTTGTCTGATGGCCAGAAATCTAGATATTTACGTGAAACCTCCTGAATTTTCAAAATTTTTTATTTATTTATTTTTATTTTTGGCTGCGTTGGGTCTTCGTTGCTGTGCGCAGGCTCTCTCTAGCTGCGGCGAGCGGGGGCTACACTTTGTTGCGGTGCGCGGGCTTCTCATTGTGGTGGCTTCTCTTGTTGCAGAGCATGGGCTCTAGGCACATGGGCTTCAGTAGTTGTGGTGCGCAGGCTTCAGTAGCTGTGGCACGTGGGCTCAGTAGTTGTGGCGCACGAGCTTAGTTGCTCCGTGGCATGTGGGATCTTCCCGGACCAGGGCTTGAACCCATGTCCCTGCATTGGCAGGCAGATTCTTAACCACTGCGCCACCAGGGAAGCCCTGAAATCTCTGATTTTTAAATGTTGGCATTTAATTCACTTTTTCAAACAGCATTATGTAAGCCAAACAAAATGTGTGTGCAAGTTGCTTTTGGTCTTTAGGCCCCCACTTCACAACTTCTAACACTGCCATTTACATACAAATAGTTTTAATTATTGACTAAACCAAGCCATTAAATTCCAACATAGTTATGACAATTATTTCTCCTCCACAGGATAAACCATTCTTTTTTGTGTGTGATCTGGAGTTTCTGTTTCAATATGAAGTCCTCATATTCAAATACAAGAGTAAATACAAGGTAATAATATAATAAAAATAATTCCTTTTCGGTTTTTTTAATAATGAAAGTTATTGACTTTTGTTACTATCCTTGCATAAATCTTCTCAAACTGAAGTCTACATTAAATTAAGTATGATGCAGAATAAGACATTCATGCCCTGCTGCTTCTAAAATAGGTTGACATTTTGAAAGATTCTCCTGAAATATTTTTCTAAGGATGTTCAGCTTCAGAAATTATATAGGCTGATGGGAAAGGACTGGTTCTAATGGGAACGAACAAGTAGAGAGAGAAATTTTCATTATGATTAAAGGCCAGTCTTCATAGTCGTTCCTATAACTCATTTTCTCCATCATTCAATATAGAAATTTCCATTAAAAAGCAAGCACACTGGATGAGTGAACAGTTTTAGGGGAATGCTTAAAATCCTTCTGTTCGGATCCTGGTGTCCTCTAAGCTGGGTTAACCTAAGCAGACAACTGGACCAGTGTTCAGGTGCTGTGATTTGAGAAAGATATGGGAAGAGTTTTATCTTCCAGGAGACTTTCCTTAGAGACTCTTGCCCTATGGTGGCTTCATTTCTACTCACACAGATAGATTGGGTGCAGGGGTGTCTTCATTTTTTTTTTTTTTTTTTGTAAAATAATTGAGAAAGCAGGTATCCCCAGAGTGGGGTAATGTCTTAAAACACTTACCAGCTAACACCTGGTGCAAGAGACTGACTTTAAAAAAAAATTTTTTTTTCCCCCAACAGGGGCAGGGAGCTGAGACAGCAAGAGCAAGAAGAAAGAACAGAGGCTCTAGAAGTCTGGAAAGGAGATGAACTGGAGGTGTGAGGTGTCACTTAATTCTACCTAGTGCTAGCTCCGGTTCCCAGGAGAGCGAGGGTGCAGATGGAGACTTCAAATCACTTTCTATGTGGTACCACCAGTGACAAATCAAAATGTTCTCAGGTTTTTGGTGGGGATTTAAAAAAAGTATCTTGCTCCAGATGAAAATAGAAAATGACTTAGAATTTAGAGAGAGGAAGGATCATTTTAGTTAATTTCACCCACACCCCTATTTTGTAGATAATCCCAGATGCCTTCAGGAGAACGTTTCATGACTAGGGAAAAGATGTGTGGAAAACTATGGAGAAAAGAGTGAAGTGGAAGAGCTTGGCTCAAGGGGAAGCTGACAAATGTGTCTTGGTCACTTACCTGTAAATGGAACAGGTCTTACTTTGCAAACTTTGGAGAGATTTGCTGACATAGGGCTAAGAAGGGGTAAACCTGAGGTCAGAAGCTGCTGCTGAAAATGTAACCCATCTCACAAATAAGGAAGTTCTCTGCCGTGGGCTGTGGCGCAGATGCCTGCTAGCCATGTGTTTGCTCAGTGATTTCTTTGGCACTTTGTAAAACCCTGTAGGATTTCAGGATATTAGTGCTTCCCCCGATTTACTCTTTGTAAACGGTCCGTTTAGATACCCTTTACTACCAGTTAGCTTCATGTGAATCTCCTTTTATTGAAAAAAGGGGAGAAAGGGAGGTGTCTTTCTCTTTTCCCTTGCCTTATCAGGTTATAGATTATTTCTTTTTACAGGGTCATTGTATATTTTATTCTTGCTAAATAACTGGGTTATGGATGTCTAGTCATCTAATGAGATCTAACTGTGTTCTCAATCCACAACAGCTTTAGATAAAGGTGTGCTTACAGCAAAAGATTACGTTGACGTTTTATTTCTCAAGGAGGAAAAACTCAAATACCATGTGGTAGACACTTTTTTGTTTGTTTCAAAGATCTGAAAAAGATAGTAGGTTCTTGGTGTTGGATAATCTTTCTCTACTAAGTTAGATTATTAGTTAACATTTTCATTTACAAACAAGATGATACTTGACTGGATCACATCAGAAACGGGTAATTCTCCACCAGTTCACATAGTTGATACAGCGTTTTGTTTTTGTTTTTGTTTTTTTTGGCCACGCAGTACAGCATGTGGGACCTTAGTTGAAGAGTCTTAACCACTAGACTGCCAGGGAAGACCTGATACAGCATTTCTTTGCATAAATCCCCTGGGTCTTGCTTCATCATTTCCCAAGTGCTGTTTTAATCGCTCAGTAGTTAAAGGAGGCAATTCTGTTCCACTGAGACAGGCACACAAGGGAAGGCAAAATCTGGGCCAAGCCGGGAAACAGCACCATGGAAACAGACCTACAGCAAAAGAGGAAGAGGCCCTGGATTCTGCTTGGGTTGAGCACGCTGATGGCAGGACTTCTGTAGAGGGGATTTCTCTGCTTTTCCACTGCCCAACTGTGGAGGGGAGTACAGAAGTTTCAGCAGGGAAGTGAAGATGACACTGTCAGGTCAGAAGGAGCTGTGTGGGCCTCCTCCATGCCCCACAGCAATATGCAGTCTGAGAAATGTATGCCATCTCCCTCTTCATCCGTTCTAGGTGGATAAGAGTGAGCGTTGGATTTCCCTGAATCGAAATCTGTTCACTGTCCATTATTAGCAAATCTCTGAAGCCTCCCTTTCCTGGTCTCTTAACTCAGGATAATAATATAGCTGCTTCACTGGGTTGTGTCAGGACTTAAAGAGATGGTTCAGGCAAAATATTAGCACAGAGCTTGACACATAGCTCCAGGAGAAGGCAATCGAGGAATTCTTTTCTCTAAAGTATGTATTACATGAAACATTTGGCAGGTTCAAAGATAATAAAGCATTGTTGGGAGAGGAGAGAGAAGGGAAATCAGAGAACTGGAATGGAGCAACCCCAGTGAGAGGGGGACCACAGATAGCTCTAAATGGAAAGACGCAGACAAAGCAGCAGAAAGAACCCTTAGCTAAGGTAAGCCCCAGGCCCAACTGTGTGTATTAGAAGAAAATCATTTGATTCGAGCATTCTGGTTCTACTGCAGGGTTATGTTTTGTTTTCTCACTTTTATCTCACACTCAGCCTCACCTCATACATTTCATCATGTCCCCCTTCTTCCTTATAAAAATTTCTGTAAGGTTTCTCCCCCTTCTCCTCTCTCTCTCTTGCTCACACCCACTTCTTTCCTCTTCATTCTTACTGGTACTTGCATTACGATTTACTTCTCTTTTGCTGTTCTTTAAAAACATTACTCTCTCTAGCCTGCCAGCTACCTTCTTTTTTGTCCCTTCCAGATCATGAGAAAACTGTATTTTCTTTCTCCACAAAGCAATCTTCTTTTTACTGACCACTTAAACTCCCTTTTAATCTCTTCTCTGTATCTGTTATTATCTGCCCACCAGTCGTTCATTATTTCTTGGCTAATTTTTAGTATTTATGCCAGCTGGAGATGCTGATCAAGGACCATTCACCTGCACATGTGCTAAATGCAAGTGTTTGCTTACTGGACTTTAGGTTTTCTGTATTTCAAAACCTTCATTAGAGAACGTTGCTGTGTGAACAATGGGCCTGTCCATTATTACGTAGTGAGAGATAACTAGCGAGCCCAATGTATTGTCTGTAATGATATTTAAAGTGGCTTTTCTTCAAACCAAGATATTTTGGAATATAAAAGTGATAAAAATTGTCCAGGACTATTTAACAACTACCCAAATTATCCAATCACCAAAAATGATTTCTCTTGCTTTTGCCAAGGTAACTGAAGACAAAAGTGGGTTTCTGCCTTAGATGATCCACTGATTGTTTATACTATCTTAATGAGCTAGAGCATTGTCAAGGCAGACTTTAACCTGAATGTGTGTAGATATGCGTAAATATATGATTTAATGGAAAGCAATTCCCCAGAAACCTAGGGTGGTCTAGATTCCACCATGGGAAGGCCATATTGGTGGAGAGAACCCACTTCTATTGCTATAGATTCCTCCTCTTTTCCATTTGCTTGAGGCAGAAGGGCTGACTTGCTACAATAGGATAAAGAAGAAATAATTTACTTGTCTTTGGACATTTTGTGAATTTGGCAAAGTTAAGTCTTTAATTCTGGTCTTTAATGAAGACCAGACTCAAATCATTCTTGGGGAAGCCACAATAAAAATTTGTCCCCAAAGTCCCAATGTATCAACACTTTCCAGTTATGTGGCATGTGCTTTTAGGAGTATCTATCCCTTCATCTCTGAAGTGGAGGAAATTTTATAATAGTTTGGGAAAAAAATGTGTTAGCAGTTGACAAACTTGGGTTCTAACACTAGTGCCTCCTCTACCCTTACCTGTGGCTCTGGGCACGCCACTTTGCTCTTTTCATCGCACTGTTCTCACCTATCACATAAGCTTGCCTTGAGTTATTGGTTACTGTGGATAACCAGAGAGCTGGATGACCATATAAACATGAGGCTTCCCCAAAAAGTTCATTTAGTGCATGAAATATTATTGATGGTAATAATGAGATTGAGGTCATCATGGAGGTGATCTGGTCAAATCTCTACCCAGTGCTGAAAGCAGCACCCACACAGATGCTAGAGCCAGAGTACTTACCTTGTCATGTCTTAGCTGTGTGACCTTGGGCAAGTTAATTAACCTCTCTGTTACTGAACCAGATTTGTTTTACCTGATGCACAGCAAGCCAAAACACTGAGTCACAGAGGTCAGCAGCCAAGCAAGGAGAAAGTTCCAACTCCCGCCTCACAGGCCAGGGGCTCGGGGTATTTATGGGATGAGGAGTGAAGTTGCAGGTCGGTCCTAAGGCATGGGGAACGTAGGGGAAGATGATTAGAAAAAGGGGCGGTAATTGTGGTTCTGCTCAGGCACAACTAAGTTCCAGGCCTCTACAGGTTCAAACACGGAGGTGCTTAGCACCACCTGAGGGTGGAGTTTTTGGCCCTCTGAGGTCAAAAGGTCACCCAGCAAACACTCGCGCATGCGCTGTTGGAGGGTCTGTGGGCCTACCTGGTCCTAACCAGCTGAGCTCCAGCTAGACACAGCTGACTCCCAAGTTCCCTAAAACAATTCAGGCAAACGTCTTATTGTTTAGGCTGCTGCTGCTTGGAGGACATGCAAGTCTTAAAAACAACCTTGATTAGTGAAGGCAGGTGAAATGGATTTGACTAATAATTACCCACAGTTTCATTTCTATGCTTAAGTTTCTTCATCTCTAAAATGGGACTAGTAACAGTATCTACCATGCAAGATGGTTGTTAGAATTACATTAGTTCACAGGGTTAAAGTTCTTAGAATACTGCCTCGACATACTGCTTATATGTAGGTATTAGCTATTATTTTGAGGGTTCTCAGGTAGCTGAGGTGTTACCACTATTCTCTGAGAGGGTGCCTCAGACTTGGACCCCAGGTCTAACTCAGGTCTAGGAAACCCTCAGAACCAGAGTTAGTCTAGCATCTTTGGGTTTCCCTGATTATAGCAGGGCTATAATGAACATTATATAATGAACCAGACTCCTCTGAACTCTCCCTGTCTCAGACCTATTGATATATCCAAAGGGGACCAAAAGTTGTTTCTCAGGACTTGGTTTATGGAGACCTGGAGTTACAGGGTCCAAAGATGCAGGAACAGCCCATACCTCCAAGGTGTATGGGACCTTAATGTCCAGGGCTACTTAGTGAACTGGGGCATGGATCATTCCATATCTTGTTGGTGCACCTGAGTGTCCCTCGCCTTCATCTCTTTATAATATCTCTTTAAAAGCAAGATAATAAAGCGAAAGGGGTGGGAGGGGGAGGGTTGTCTTCAGAATTTTGCATTTTATTTTAATGACATGTGCTCCTTAGTTGGAATTTCAGCAATCTGTACGCAACATCAGACAGAAGCCAGTGTACCAATCCTCTCCATAGATGAGACAACGGTTAATAAAGCTGGCCTCCAGAGCACACTATTTATTCCTTATTTATTATACCTTATTTTCTCCTTGAGTGATTGATAAATCCTGTCTACAGACCACTAAGAAAGGACGTGATGGGGGAATCTTTTGGAATTCCAGGCTTTCCTGACCTGTTATTTCTTAACTATGTCTCACTTTTAGCAGGTCATTTTAATGAGCTTTATTGCAAAATCCTTAGATAAGCAGCTTTAAGAATTGTGTATGCTTTTGAAACCCAGAGGTAGCAAGGCAAACATCTGGCCCTTCCATTACTTCTGGCTTCTCGTCATTTCAAAGACCCCTCTCTTGGGCTCTAGATAGGGCATCAAAATAAACAGTATCTGCCCCTGCCTCTCCGTGGCACCCCCCTCAGCTACTTCTGGAAACCACCTCCAAACTGGTTGTTTCAGTTTCTATTTCCTCCCCACTCCAGTCTCTCTAACATTCTGCAGCCAAATTGATCTACATTCCTTGCTTAGCACTTTTCTCAGGTCACTCACTGCTCGGAGAGCTCCAGTGGTCCGGTGTTTCCATCCACACCAAGTGGAAACTCTCCTGTCCGGCTTCCACTGTAATCCGCGACCCGGGTGGGTGCACCTACTCTGCCGCCCGCCTCTTGTTTTCTGTCCTCCTCAGTTCCAGTCTCTACTCTTGGGGCTGCTGCTTCTGAAGTACTGATTCCCGCTTCTCTGCCTTCTCTCGAATCGTTCCCTTGGCCTGGGAGTGCTTTTTCTTCTGCCTAAGAGAAGCCCGCCCATTTTCTGGGGCCCAGATCAAATTCTATCTTCTCTAGGAATCCCATTCTGACTCTTCCAACAAACACAGATTCTCCTAGCCCTCTAGAGTTATATAGTATCTAGATCCCATAACCTACACTATATAGGACTTATATATATATATATATATATATATATATATATATATATATATGTTATCCTCTGTATTGGTTAGGATCCGGCAAAACAAACATGGCACAATCAGAGTTTAATAGACTACGTACAAGAGTATGGGTGGGGAGAAGAGAAATCAGCAAGGGAAAATGAAGGGCCATGGAGCTTGCAACTGCAGGAAACCCTTACCACCTGTAGGCTTGAAGGGGCAAGGGGACTGAATGGTGTCCAGAACTCCAAGCTGTAGCTGTAGGAAAGGACTGTCTGATAAGAGCTGAGGTCAAGGGACCTGGCTGGTCTGTGGCAGGCTGGCATGGGGAAAGCCAGGGAGATCAAGAGCTTGATCTCATTGTCCTGGAGCCTTGGGTCTCTTACCGGAAACTTCCATTAGCTAAATCCACTTGGAAGCCCGTGGGCCTGGGAGCCCATTGATGCCATCTATAAAGTCCCGTGTAGCCCAGAGCAGGGTGGGGAAGGGTGGATCTGAGGGGCAAAAGGAAAACATGCAACACATGCTCTTTACTGTGGGTTTGAAAGGTTTCCTGGAGTGTGAGTTTTCTCCCAAATGAGACTCACAGAATAGAGACCATGGCTTGTATTTGGTCAGCTTTGCCTTCCACAGTGCTTAGCTCAATGCGAATTAGGAAAGGTGTAAAAATGCATATACATTGAGATTGTAAAAAAAATAAAGGGTGTGCAGGGTTGGTTGTAACCTTCCACTCTTGGTTTGGTACCTTTTGAAGCATCTAAGCCTTGGTTTCCCAACTCACTCAGAGTAAAATTCAAATTCCTTAACGTGGTCTTAGCTGTCCCTCTGACCTTATCCCTGTGACTTCCCAGCTCTTGCCCACGTCACTGCTGCAGCCACCTGCCCTCTTGCTGTGCCCCAAATGTTTCCACTTCAGAGCCTTTGCATCTGCTGGGCCCTTTGCCTGGAGATTTCCGCGTGCTTTTTACTTCTTTCGAGTCTGCTAAAATGTTACCTTATCAGAGAGGCCTTCACTGATGACCCTAAGTAACATAGTACCATCTCCCATCTCTCCCTATCCTCTTACATCATGTCATTTTCCATATAGTACTTACTTATCACCCTCTGACCTGTGATATATGTATTGTTCATCACTTGTCATTCTCCTTGCGCTAGAAGACAAGATCCATGGAGCAAGGGCTTTATTTGCTTTGTTCCAAATACCAAGATCAATGCCTGACATGTAGTAAGAGCTTGATAATTGATTATATACGTACATGTATAGTTTTCCCCCACTATTTGAAAGTACAGCATTCCTTTGAAACCTTTCATAAGCTGGAATGGTGTCAAGTAAAGAAGCAATTACCTTAGGACTCATCTTGCTAACAAATGCACAGAATAAATGGAGATAACTCACAGACACTCACAGACAAGTTCAAAGCTAAGGTGGCTTGATGCGGAGCTGCAGTTCCAGGGGAAAGGGCTTGGTGGCGCCACTCTCACTGCTTGTGCGTGTGTGTGTGTGTGTGTGTGTGTGTGTGTGTGTGTGTGTGTGTGTGTGTGTGTGTGTGTGTGTATGTGTGTGTGTGATGCCTCTATATGGGACTCACTGCAAAACAAAGGCTGAATGCTATTTTTGCTTTTCGCCTTTTTTGTAAAAATGAAAATCCTCTTCGGATTTCTTTCGGTTAAGGAAAACAGGTCCTCTTGTAGGTCTTTTGTAGAAGTGGAGTCCCTTTTCACTGTTTATAAGCATTTTCATTGTTTATAAGTTTGAATGTGGATGTTTGCTCTTAGCCCATCCTTGGCTAAAATAATGTTCCATTTCGTATGTTTTTTATTGAGTCTGTGCTTAGGTAAGCCAGAAGCAATGGCCAGTGCAGCTCTCATGATGCTCATAGAACAGACCTCTCCTTCCCACTGGCCCCTTCCTAGCTTCTAGATGGCATTACTTTTGGTTAGAGTGTCACCAAAGATCCCAAGACCTGGAACCACAGGTCCTGTCCCCTGCTGTTATCTGGTTTGCAAAATCGCACATTGTTTCTCTTACAGCAAACTTCCTAATAGAGTTGCTCTTAGAGTTGCTGTACTATTTTTACTCATTCACTCCCCGGCAGGTTCAGGGTCCAGTATGATGGCCGGTGCCCTGGAATCAGCTCGCTCCTGGCTGGTTGCTCACAGTGCAGCCTGGTGGGCCTGTCTCCCGGGGGCTGACTGTGTGATTTGAGCCAGTGGTGTGGGAGGCCTTGGCCTGGGAGCCTGCTGCTGGGGGCCCTACCTAGTGATGGTCCTCCTTATCCCTTTGAAGCTCCTGGACACACCAGGCACTGCTCTGCTGGCGTTTGTCCTGGTGGTGTCAGAGGCACAGGTCCCACTGGGCTCTTCAACACAGTACTCCCCACATCCAGGATATAGCCTTCTCTTTTCTCTGCTTACTACTTTTCTGTCCTTAGCATGCAGCTGGAAAAAGCAGATGAACTACCCCCAAGAAATGCTGGACAGTATCCCCAGCCTTTCCAGATACCTAGCTCACCTAGGGGACAAATGCATCTCCTCCCTACCCACCGCCCCCAGGATTAAGGAAACTGGCTCTGTAAGTACCCTGACCAGAACACCACCAACCTACTCTGACACTTGTGATCACCAGCTCTCTAGTGGTGATCTGACAGACATTTCTTCCTGATTTCCATACCAGCAGTGGCCACAGAGGCAAAGGCAAATACCAGTGGCCATTTGGGTATGGCATCCATGCCCCCTACATCTGAGGAGTTACATTCCTAGACTTCAGGCCATATTGTCTTGATGTTCTTCTCTAGGTGGTTCTGGACCTTGGTGATGGATACATGGAAGATACCATCAGTAAATGGGATCCTTCTAAGGGGCATTAGGCCCAACTTACAAGTCTGTTACCCAAAATGAGGCAGTTCCTTAGTAATTTACCTTAGTTGTTTTAAAAGACTTTGTACTTTGTTTTCACATTTCCACAGCTGGTGAAGTTTCAGATAATTCTTATCCCAAATATCATCCGTATCCCTAACCTTATAAAGATTGCAGTACCAACCCTCCCCCTGCCACTTTGAGCTTCCTCTATTCTGAATTGCTTACACTTCTCCCAGAGTACACTAGGCTTTCTTCTCCTTGGTGCCTCTGCACATCCTATCCTTCTGCCTAGAACGTCCTAGCCTGGCTTGTCTGACTGGCAAACTCCCAAGTCTCTTTAACATCACAGCTCTTTTGAGGCCAGTCACCACTTAAGTAGAGCTCATCACTCCCTCCTGTGTGCCACCATCGTGCCTCCTGCATGCCTTGATTTCTGCCCCATCACATCATTAAGGGTCTTGCCTCTCCCACTGGATTGTGATTCTTAATAACCATTACCAGAGCCAGGGATTATTTATTTAAATGTGCAGCCCCCGTACGAATAGTGTCAAAAATATGTTAGGTGCTTACAGTTTATTGCTTCATTGAATAAAAGAATGAGGTCCTAACAGATTACCCAGCTGAAGCCTCACCCACGACATCTGATGATTCATCCTCTCCCCTAGGCCCAGCACACACTGAATTCTTTGTAAATGTTCCTGGGATAAAGAGATTAAATGAGTGAATATGTTTTGAAACCAGCAATTTTCTTGTTCATTTCCAATTTTCTCTGTGATCAGTACTTTTCTCAGTGAAGAATCGACTTCCTTCCACAAGACTCCATTCTGAATTCCCCAAAGTTTCTTTCTTTCTCATCCTGCTACATCCTGCCTACTTGTCATTTGAAGCTGGATTTTATAAATATTCAGAACAGATGGAGTTTTTACAATGGGCAAGAACCAAAGACCAGACTCTTACTAACTGAATGGAGCCCCCTGAGGTTACTGTTAACAGCAACACAACTCTGATCTGGTTATGAGTCATGACGATTAAACATGATAGTATTAGTGAAAGGGTTTTATACAAAGATTAATGTAGTATAATTGATAATGATGCATTAGAATAATAGAGTTTGAGGGTAATAGCTACTAGAATTCACCCAGTTTATTCTCCTTGAAAGTTCAGGGAGTGCATTTGTACATTTTTCTATTTGACATTAATACAGGTTGAGGCCATCAATATTTAATAAAATGAGAGAAATCCGAGCAATTGTAAATACTAATTTAGAGGTCAGCAAGAATATAATTTTGAAAGGTGTACCATTTATAATTAAAATAGCTAAAGATATTAGACTAAATGCAAATTTTCCTCAAGGTAAGAAACCAAAAGATAAAAAATTGAAATTGTACTTATCGTGTCATAAAACAACATATTAGGAAAAGTTCTCTAAACAAGCAGTTTTTCTTTGATTAAAGTTAATGATTCATTGTGTCCCTTTGTTTACAAAAAAGTCAGTGTTCCTTTTCCTCATATTTAATGTGGAAATTAATATTTCTAATTTGGATTTCACAAACTATGACTTCCAGTAGTTAGCATTTTTCTTATTCATGAAAAAGCAGGAGAGTATTTAGCTTCTGTTGAAGTAAGGTAAGAATAATTTGAGCGAAAGCTGGGTCCCGTTATATTAAAATTGAATTTTTGGCTTCACATTTTTCATCTAAACATCAGTTGTATGGAACACTCATTAAGAAAAGGAAGACAGTATGAAAATAATTGTTTGAAAGGGAAGGAAGGAAAAGAGGTGTGATGTTTCTTAAAAGCCAAGGTAACACAGAGCAGAGTGAGATTAAACTGAGTCAGAAAATGAGTTCTAGCTTCAACTCTGCTGCTAAGTAATCCCTTTTCTTTTAGTTAATTCTGAACACTGAATATGTTTCCCCACGTGAATTTGAATGTGATCGTCTCTGATGACAAGCAAGGGGGAGTATCTCTTGCTGGGACCAGATCAGGTCATCACTCTTCTTTGTAAAGGTTTATTATTGGATTGATTGTTTCACTGTGTTTCTACTTTATTGGGAGAAGGATTTTTTAGAGGGACATATTACTATGCACAGTTCTACTCTTTGCCACCTGTTCCCTCTGCCAACACCCTCAGTCCTTGATGCCCCTGTAGGAGCCCTGGAGACTCTTGAGAGGGCCACACTGTAACTCTGAAACACTCATTTTGGGGCATTTGTATTTAGCTGAAGGTGATCTTGCTGGGAGGTTGCTATGACAATTTGCAAACAGTAGAGGCGACGGTCCCCATTCTGATTTGAGTCTGCACTAGCTCAGGCCTGCACACTTGGTCCAGCCAGGGGCGGCAGATACACAGGACAGATCATAACGGACCCAGGTTCGCAGGAGAACTTCAGAAACCAGGCACGTCTGGAGAAGAAAGTGCAAGGCAAACTTTCGGTTCTGTCATCCGGAATTGCCGGCCTTCCCCTCGCCCCACTCCCGTTGAAGTCACAAAACCTGTGACCTTTGGACAAAGGCATGTGCCACAGACGACAGGACGCGGGTGTGAGATGGGCAGTAGTTCTTCAGTCTGCAAGGGAAAGAGAGGCTGTATATGGCAAATTCAAAGGACAGGGAAATTCTCCGTGTCTTGGATGGGAAGGGGAAAGAGACTTGTGTCTGGGGAGGAGAGGAATTAAAGGTGTCGCTCGGGAAGGTGTACCTCTCCCAGTGGCCGCGCAGGGGAAAGGCTCGGAGTTGTAAGGAAATGGGAGGCGTCTGTGATGTTTATTTTTGCCTAGCAACCCACAGCCAACTGCTTCCCCGGCAACCATCCACACGCGCCTCTCTGCATCCCCTTGTCCTAGAGACTGGAGAGCGGTCACTTGGTGTCAGTAAATCAGGGAGGGGCTGTGTGTGGTGGAGGTGGAGGTGGGAGGGAAGCCCCCTCCTTGGCCCACACTCGGGGTCCCCAAGCTAAGGCGCGGCCCTCCAACGGGCTGGACTTTCCTTACCGAGGTGACCCCCGGCACAACTAAGTTATTTACCTGATCAATTTGGGAGAGGAGGTGCTTAAGCCACTGGGACCCGGAAGGCGGTGGGGGGGCAGTATTGTCTGTGAGCAGCCATCAGGTTCGGAAAGCTGAAAATGCATATATGGTTGGGGGTGCGCTCGGAAGGGGAGGGGGGTCTCTGCAGCGATTTCGGTGGGGGGGAAGCAATGGTAGGTTGCGCTGCAGGGAAGGGGTGGGGTGCTGCAGGGGCGGGCGAGGCCGGGGAGGGGAGAAGGCCGTTAGCAGGGGCAACCGTGCAGAAGGCCGGAGGGGGAGGCCAAGGGCGAGCGGAGGCTGCAGAGTTTTCGGGGGAGTGGAGGGGTGGCTATGCCGACGACTGGGGTGCGTGCTGGGGAGGAGTGGGTGGGAGGGACTCCGGTGGGCGGCTGGGTCGGGGAGGGTGTGCGCGGGAGTCTGTGGCCGGGCCTGGGGTGGGGTGGGGAGTCCGGGGGCGGGGCCTGCCCGGCGGCAGAGGGAGCGGAGGCGGGGCTGCCCTTCCCGGCCGCGCGGTGCGCGGGCGCCTGGCTAGTGTGCGCGGGGGCGCGCGTGCGCGGGCCCGGGAGGAGGCTCCCGAACCAGTCGGCCGAGGCGGCGCAGCCAGCTCCCCCGCGCCCTATGTGAGGGAATCGGGGAGGCCCGCGGCGCGCCGGGGAGGGCGAGGCATGTGCACGGGCCGGAGGGTGCTGCGGCCGCCCGAGGAAGAGGAGGACGGCGGCGGCGGCGAGGAGAGCGGGGGGCTCGCGGCGGCGGGCCCGGGCCGAGGGGATGCAGCGGACTGTGTGTGTCTGGCTGTAGCTGACGGGAGGCGGCGAGGAGGCGCCGGAGATCCGCGAGAGGGGCGACCAGGAGGCGCGGCGGTGGCGGCCGCGAGAAGTAGCAGCAGGACGGGCGGCGGCGGCGGCGGCGGAGACGGAGACGGAGACGGCAGCCCTGAGATGCATTTTCCTCTCCAGCGGCCATGTTAACCAGGAAACCTTCGGCCGCCGCTCCCGCCGCCTACCCGACCGGTAAGGAGGCCCGGGCCCCGCGCCGCCCCGGGCGCGCAGCCCCGCGGCCCCCGGGCCAGCCCTCGTGGCGCGGGCTCCCGCTACCAGCGGGACCTCGAACAAAGTCTGCGCCGCGGCGGGGCGGCGCGGGGTCCCCCGGGCGGACGGCGCGCCCTCGCCTCGGCTCCGCTCATTGTTACACGCGAGCTCCGAGGCTCCTCCGAGCCGGCCGGGGGCCGTCCCGGGCCTCCGCCGCCCGGGACTTGGCGAGGCGGCGGCGCCCGGGTCGGCATTCCAGTCCAACTCCAGGCCTGCGGCCTCCCGCAACGTGAGCCGCCGGCCCGCGCCCGGCCCGGCTCCACCAACGGGTCGCGAACTCGCTTGCGCGCCAGGGGCCCGACTTAACTTTGCAGCCGCCTGAGCCCCGCCCCGCGGGAGTGCCGGGTGTCTGCGTCCCCGGCCTCCTGCCGCTCCGGGACGCCCGCGTTCACGGTCCCCGGCTCTGCCCCGGGGAGAGCGGGCTCGGCAGCCTGGAGGGGTGGGGCGGGGCCACCGGGTCCGGGTGACTTTCTCCCCCTTGACCCTCTTTTGTCTCCTCCCGCGCGTGGCTGCCAGGCCGAGGAGGGGACAGCGCCGTTCGCCAGCTTCAGGCTTCCCCGGGGCTCGGTGCGGGGGCTCCCCGGAGCGGAGTGGGGACCGGCCCGCCCTCCCCCATCGCCCTGCCGCCGCTCCGGGCCAGCAACGCTGCCACCGCAGCCCACACGGTAAGACCCAGGCCGCGGGCGGCGGGGGGAGAGGGGCGGGAGGGGTCCGGGGCACAGGCACCCGGACTTGGGGGATAATGCGGCCGGGAGAGGGTAGAGAGATCGAAGTGCGAGTGTCTCCACGCCAGTGGCCTCTCCGGGACGCCGCCCTCTGGAACTTGAGCGAGCCCAAAGCTGCAGCCACAAAGGAGGATTCGTGGCGTGGGCCCCTCACTTCCCCTCCGGAGCCCGCCCACCCCTGCGCTCCTCTTCCTCGGAACTTCCTCCTGGTCGCTTTCCTTCTCTCTTCGCTCCCCACCACCCCCCCGCTTTTTATTCCGTCCTTGCTTCCTCGAGCTCCTTTTCCCTGACCCGATAAACATCTCTGCCCCTCCACCACCACGTTGGGTAGTGGGTATTTATAGAAACATATGTGTTAGGGGACAGCCAGGCCGTCCTGCCCGGAAAATCGATGCCCCAAAGAGCATCCCGGGCCTGGCTCTACCCAGCAGGGAGCACTGACAGTTGTCCTCCGCGTGTGGAAGCATGTTTTACGAGTGCTACAGGTTTGAGCACAGCAGAAATTGTAATTAACATTAACAAAAATAAGAGCCGCAGCGGCAGTCAAAACAACGCGCCACCCCTGTAGGATTCTGCAGTTGGATATTATTGAAAAGAAAAGGGCCAGCTTTGCCTCGGAAGGAGGTGGGAAGGGATGGGCACCTGACAGGTGCCGTGGTCCCTCAGAGGGCCAAGAGGGAACTGGGAGCTCGGCGCGGGACTGGTGGCTGCAGAGATCAGCAAGCTGGGCTTGATTTCAGTACGTACGTTTTCTCGCCTCCCAGAGATAGCCCTTGGATGGTGGCTGACAGCCTAGGGGAGATGTGCCCTGGAGGAGTTGATGGCTTCCGATGTCTTGTTTACGATCCGATCTTCCAGAGGAACTGCCTAAGATGGTTCTGTATGAGGGGTGCTTGCTAAGGATATGGCTTTGGTTGCCAAGTGAAAGTTAAGTTCTTGCAGAAAAGGCCGTTTCTAGCCTTCAGAGGAGCAGCTCTGAGGGTCATGTGTTATGGGGAAACTTGTTTATGGGGAGAATTTATAAGCGGATGGCTAGAGTGGAATATTTTCTCTTAGACCTGGACATCTGTGCACAGTTCCCCAGGAACATGTTTTCTTCTTATATTTTCTTTCTCTCTCTCCTCCTCTTTCTGTCTCTCGTGACACATCTAGACCCAGGGGCTAAGAATTCACTGCACAGAAGTTAACCAATCTGTTGGGCTGTGGTTAATGGAAGAGCATCAGTAGGCTGTTGATTCTGTGTGTTAGAGTTGAATGTTCTTGTCACAGTGATGTTTTAGTTGAGAAATTGCCATTGGGTTTAGGTGTTTCAGTTTGGTTTGGAATCATCTGACAATTTGGAAAATACAACATCCAGTTTTTTTCCATGTGTGAATGTAATCACATGAATTGGTATGACCTGGAAAAGAAATACTACTTGGTTTGCATCCGGCTTCCAGTTATATTAGGGTGGGCTTTGCTTGATCAGAGCCTCTTTGCAACTGAAATATGTAATGAGATGACAGAAAATGATACTAGAGGAATAGCCTGTGGTGGAGCAGAAATGAGAAGATGTGTGGGTGCTTCTCGGGACTCCTAATGATGGTGCTTGTATTTTGCTGTGGTATCTACCAGATTTACCTGTGTTTAACTTACCTAAACTTCAGTAAACTGTTGATCACTAGAAGCTTGGTTTTGAAAGTGTGAATTTGGGTTTTGGTTGTTCTTTAGTTTTGATTTTATTTGCACAGCATTGCAGACTTCCTCAAACAGGCAAGTAAAAGGACCACAGAGTTTATCTGGTTCTACTCCTTCATTTTACAGATGAGGAAAGAGTCAGACAAGTGAACTGGTTTGGTCAAGACTCCTGAGCCAACTCCTATCAAGGCTGGAGCTAAAGCCCAGGCCCTCCTGAGTCCAGCTTTAACACACTGCTTGACTGCTAATTCTAGGAAATTGTATTAGTTTTGTTATAAATGCAAGAACCTTAGCAGATCCATGTGTCCATATGTCTTTCAGGTTTTTGTAAGCTTTTAGTTTTTAATTTCACAGCAGTTACAACTAGGAATAGCTATTTTTGAATGGGTGGGGGGAAGGGCATTACGGAGAGGAAAATAATCTCGTTGTGTTTGCCCATATTTTCTCTTGTAAATGATGCAGTAGGTAGATAAACATATGACTATAGGGATTATAAACTTCGGAATTTATCTAGTGCATTGCCCTTTTGAACCCTATCTCCATGGATATATTATACTTAGTCATTTTATCTCTGTCCTAAAAGTGTACCCAATAACTATTTTGATTCCTATTAGTTTTTTTTTCTTTTTAATTGTTGTATGGGAGATATTAATGTGCTTATTTTTTAAATTGTGAAATATTAGTATTGTATCACTTTCATAACTGTTTAACATTTAAAGCACTCTCCAATTACCGGTTTTACCTTTATAAGATAATAGGAGTCAAAGAAGAATGAATATTCCCATTTAAAAAACAGTAATGTTTGATAGAAGAAAAAGACATTTGATTCAGGGCCACACAGACCGTCAGTGTGTTTGAGGAGGAGCTAGAATTCCGATCTTTTTGGACTCAGTTCTATTCCCATAACACTATACAGCATTTCTAAGATGACTTCAGCAAAGTTTTAAAACTCCCAGAAATGTTAGCACAGTGAAGTATGTGCTGTTTTCCCTTTTATTTCTGGAAGAGATTAAAACTACTAAATTGACTAGACTATTGTTCTTACATAATTTTTAATGCTAAAATGTGTCATTGTCAAAGAGGGCTTTTGGAGGTCTCTCTGCTTCAACCCATACGTTGTAGGTATCTAACAATTACATTCATTCAGTATTTTTAAATTTGAGAGGCACTGTGCTGGGTAGGCATTGGCAAATAGGTAAAAGTGAGTGAGAGGTTTTAAACATTCTTAAGTTTATGGTGTTGTCCTGGCATATGTCTTGTGGAAATGTTTTGGCATTTCTAGGGCTTTCTTCCTCCCTTTTTATAGATCAGTCAATTGCGCTTCCGACCTGGGTTGTGATTGTAGAGTCCCACAGTGTTTAAGACTCAAAATCCTCCTTTACTAGAGCCTCTAAAATGAATCTCCCTAACATCTGGAAAGTTTTTAAGATTCCACATGTCACTTTTAGGTGTTTAGTTGATCTCTTCTGCTGCAAGTACTCTTTAATGGGCTGTCATTTGCTTCCAAGTCTCTGCCGATGCAATGCAAGCCTAACATCTTGTGACTTGGGTCACTGGAGACAAGTCCCAATTCCCTGGGTGTTAACTTCATGTTTTCTTATGAAGGTACAAAGGTAGTTCTTAAGAATAACTCAGAGATGTGAGAATTAGTTCTTCCACTCAACAGAAATTGACTGAGTACTTCCTGTATGTTGGGTTTATGTCAATAAGGACTTAAAAAGATAAGAGGTGACCCCACCCTGGAATTGTTCACAGCCAGGTGGGTACATCAGGTGTGAAAACAGGTATGTAAAACGAAATAAGTGTTTTAATATATCACTGCTCTATGAGCACCCTGGAAGGGAAAGGGACCATTTCACAGAAGAGGTGAGAGTTGAACTGTGCATTGAAGGGTGAGTATGAGTTTACCATGTAGTCCTGGTTAGGAAGGAGATTCCAAGCAGCATTTGGAAAGGGCAATAACTTTAGCTCTCCTTTACTCAATACTATACTAAGCACTCTATATCTTTTACCTTATTTAATCCTCCTAATGGCCCTAATGAGGTCGCTTTGTTACCTTCTTTTTACAGATAAGGACACTGAGGTTTAGAGAGATTAAGTAAATTGACCAAGGTGACACAGTTAGTAAGTGGTGGAGCTGGGATTCATTTCCCATGCATCTAATTGAAAGTCCCTGGACGCCTAACCATTATGAAACATAACCTCCCCAAAAACAGAGTGTAAAAGAGCGTGGTGTCTCCATGGGTTTTGGGGAATCCAGCTTATTCTCGGAGAGAATATGACAGTGGTGGGTGACACTGGAAGGACTCGGGTCATATAGGCTCTGCATTTGAGAACCTCATGTTCTTGCCTGTGAGGTCTCATATTATCTGTGGAAATGGGGTGCCTGTGTGGGCCTTAAGCAAAAGCAAGGGCAGTGTCAGAGTGACACTTTTCAGTGGTAACTCCAGAAGCACCGTGGAGAGAAGAGACTTGAGGAATTCTAGACTTAGAAGCAAGGGGACATGTTAAGAGCCTGCTTCGGTTGTCGCAGTGAGAGACAGCAGGAGTGTGAGGTGAGGCAGCGTGGATGGAGGGGAGTGGGGTAGATAGGAATGACGGGGCTCCGCGGTGACTTGGGAAGGTGTGGGAGACGTGGAGACAAGAGTGATTATTCGGGGGTGAAGCCTTTTGTTGACCAGAAATTGAGGGTTGTGGGAGGAGGAAATGGTTTTGGTAGAAAAAGCGTGAGTTGAGTTTGAGTTGCTTGTGGGAAAGGTAGCTGATCTGGAGTTGGATACAGGGGGTCTTGAGCTCGGGAGACATAGATCGGGCTCCTTTTAGCTAGAGGTGTACATGGGGCGGATGTCAGCCCCTGGGGGGTTGCTGGAGCCCTGGCTGTGGTCATAGTCGACCAGGGAGAGTCATGGGAGTGAGAAGCCTCCAGCCACTTGAGGCTTGAACCCTGGGGAACTCTGGAAGCCTTCTTCGTTGCTGTTGTGGAGGAGACCAAGAGAAGGTAGTTGGAAAGACAGGAGGTGATCCAGTTAATTGGCAAACTCTCTTTAGTTCTAGTCACTCAGCTTTTTTTTGATGATATTTTGAATTATGCAGAACATTAAAATTGCTCTTGCAAAAATAAGTTGGTTTCTGAAGCGCAGAACGTTTTACTTTGTCCTCTTTTTAGGAGTTCCTAAAGCCCCAACGTTAATTTTGTCCCCAACGAAGCCTCATGCTTTTTGTAGCATGTATGCTGGTAATGTCGGTTTTTCTTCTGAAATCTCTCCAAGCTGCCCTGAAGAGAATGGTTCTCTAGGAGACATATATTGCTAATTTCAGGTCCTTTTATGCCCGGGTGCTTGAAAGACCGTAGTGGAGAGGAGGAGAGGTTCAGAGACTGAGGCTTGGGAACAAAAATCCATGGACAAGCCTGTACTACTTTGTATATACCCAGGGCTTCCTAATGCCTTTATATGAACTGCTTTGCTTTGGGCATAGAACGAGGATAAAATAACCTGTCCAGCTACCTGACAGAAGATAAGTTCACTTAGCGTGGAATATCACCTGTGAGTTTAATAAAAGGGTTCAACTAGAAGTCTTCCAGAAATCTGAGAAATAAAATCTCTCGATGAAGTCATACTTCAGAAAGGCCCAGGTACTATACTATATTCTACTTTGTTTTAGAAGATTGCAGAGAGAAAGTGCAGGCCTCAGATAGTCCCTGTGCCTGCTGTGTGTCAGTTAAGGAAAATTTGAAGGTCTTGGTCTCCTAGTAAGAAGGACTTGGAATTTCATTTTATAATCTAGGTAGTCCCAAACCACTTCCTGAATTATATTACATACACAGAGCACTTCTACGCCATTTAGTGACACGTAAAGCCCGAGAGGTAGGATTTCGGAGGAGTTGATGGGAAAAGTACTGATAGTAGAGGACTTCAGCTAGTTGATTGTAAGCTCCTGAAGGGCAGGGACTCTGCCACATGTGTGGTTAGACCTCAGCTGACACTGGCTGAAGGAATGAGTTGGATTGTGAGAGGCAAGTTGATCTTTAAGCTTTCATGTAAAAATCATCTAGTGGGATGCTTTTAAGACTTGTGAGTGATTGTCTGAGGCTGGCAAGACTTCCTCACTGGGAGGGGATCCTGGCTGCAAGTCCTCTTCTACCCCTCACCTCTTGGCCATAACAATGCTTGAAAGAAATCCCCAGTAGATTCTCAGTAGGAAGGCTGGGGCCCCTTGGCCTATGCCGTCAGTTTTGTTCAGACAGGAATGTTTGTGGATGGCATGTGTGCCCGAAATAGAAATTGCTACTTTGTATTCCTTGTCAGAAAGCTGAGTATCCCAGCAGCCTGGAGAAACACATGTCTTGAGAGAGCCAAGCCATTGACCAAAGGAAGGCCCAAAAGAGGGTGGCGGTTGGCTTGTGGGGCTGAATGGCCTTAAATGGTCATCACAGCCAGTGAAGCCCAGAAACTTAAAAATAGGTTTGGGGTTTACAAGATGCTACAGAGTGCATGTCTACATGGGAATCTTTCCAGCCTAAAAGTACAGTTTTCTTTGCTTCTGGATCATGCACTTTCCTAGGTGTAATTAGTTCGATTTTCAGGTAGTGGAGAAGGCCGAGAATGAAGACAGTAGTGTTCTCAGAATAGAGCTAAACACTGGAGAAGGAGTAGTAAACAAGACCGGCCTGGTCCCTGCCCTCACGATAATAGAGAAGCTACTAAGTGAAGTGTGAAAAATGCTATGGTCTGGGGGCGGGAGAGCCAGTAGAGTGCCGACGTGTTCATGCTTTTTCTGTGTCCTCTTTCATCTTGATATCAAGTATGGGCTGCATTGCACCTCTGTGATATCCCAGGCCCTGTGCTGAATCTTAGGTAGAGAATGACGAGCAAGAAGCATGGTCTCTGCCTCCACTGAGGACTTACTCTAAGAACCCTGAAAACACGTACAGCAAACTCTTTGTTACGTGTAGCAGCTGTGGGGGTCTTTTTCTTCCGGATCCCAACTTTGATCGCCTTCCCCAGCCCCCCAACCTCTTCTGCCTTTACTTCTGTCTGAGGCTGTCCACGTCACGTCCGCTCTCCCTGCCGGGGTGTTCGTGAGGTCCCTCCTGCGTGCACAACTCTTTCCATTTAAGAAACCTGATTCTGGCTGTAAATTCAAACCAAATTGGATTTTGTAAAGGTGAGGGTGGGCGCCGATTTATAAAATATCCCTTTTGAACAGCCAGACCTCTTCCATTCTCTTGATGTTCCCTTTCTGAATTACAGATTGGCGGCAGTAAGCACACAATGAATGACCACCTACACGTCGGCAGCCACAGCCATGGACAGATCCAGGTTCAGCAGCTGTTTGAGGATAACAGTAACAAGCGGACAGTGCTCACAACACAACCAAATGGGCTTACAACGGTGGGCAAAACGGGGTTGCCGGTGGTGCCGGAGCGGCAGTTGGAGAGCATCCACAGGCGGCAGGGGAGCTCCACCTCTCTGAAGTCTCTGGAAGGCGTGGGGAAGGTGAAAGCCATCCCCATGACACCCGAGCAAGCGATGAAGCAATACATGCAAAAACTAAGCAGCTTCGAACACCATGAGATTTTCAGCTACCCTGAAATATACTTCTTGGGTCCAAACGCAAAGAAGCGCCAGGGCGTGACAGGCGGGCCGAACAACGGTGGCTACGACGATGACCAGGGATCCTACGTGCAGGTGCCTCACGATCACGTGGCTTACAGGTACGAGGTCCTCAAGGTCATTGGGAAGGGGAGCTTTGGGCAGGTGGTCAAGGCCTATGACCACAAAGTCCACCAGCACGTGGCCCTGAAGATGGTGAGGAACGAGAAGCGTTTCCACCGGCAGGCGGCCGAGGAGATCCGCATCCTGGAGCACCTGCGGAAGCAGGACAAGGACAACACCATGAACGTCATCCACATGCTGGAGAACTTCACCTTCCGCAACCACATCTGCATGACGTTTGAGCTGCTCAGCATGAACCTCTACGAGCTCATCAAGAAGAACAAGTTCCAGGGCTTCAGCCTGCCTTTGGTTCGCAAGTTCGCCCACTCCATCCTGCAGTGCCTGGATGCTTTGCACAAAAACAGGATAATTCACTGTGACTTGAAGCCCGAGAACATTTTACTGAAGCAGCAGGGTAGAAGCGGGATTAAAGTGATTGATTTTGGCTCCAGTTGTTACGAGCATCAGCGGGTCTACACGTACATCCAGTCCCGTTTTTACCGGGCCCCGGAAGTGATCCTCGGCGCCAGGTACGGCATGCCCATCGACATGTGGAGCCTGGGCTGCATCCTAGCGGAGCTCCTGACTGGTTACCCCCTGTTGCCTGGGGAGGATGAAGGGGACCAGCTGGCCTGTATGATTGAACTGCTGGGCATGCCCTCCCAGAAACTGCTGGATGCGTCCAAGCGAGCCAAAAATTTTGTGAGCTCCAAGGGTTATCCCCGTTACTGCACTGTCACGACTCTCTCAGACGGCTCCGTGGTTCTCAACGGAGGCCGTTCCCGGAGAGGGAAACTGAGGGGCCCACCGGAGAGCAGAGAGTGGGGGAATGCACTGAAGGGGTGTGACGATCCCCTTTTCCTTGACTTCTTAAAACAGTGTTTAGAATGGGATCCTGCGGTTCGCATGACCCCTGGCCAGGCTTTGCGGCATCCCTGGCTGAGGAGGCGGCTGCCAAAGCCTCCGACGGGGGAGAAGACGTCAGTGAAAAGGATCACCGAGAGCACTGGTGCTATCACATCCATTTCCAAGTTACCTCCACCTTCCAGCTCAGCCTCCAAACTGAGGACTAATTTGGCACAGATGACAGATGCCAATGGGAATATTCAGCAGAGGACAGTGTTGCCAAAACTTGTTAGCTGAGCTCAGTCCCCCGATGCTGGTAATTCTGAAAGATACGACATTGCTGAGCCTTACTGGGTTGAAAAGGAGTAGCTCAGACCTGTTTTTATTTGCTCAATAACTCGACTCATTTGTATCTTTTTGGCACTTATTTTAATGTAAGAAGGTTGTTTGTTTTGTTTTTATAAAATACATGGGGACAATGCTTTAAGTTTTTATACTTTCTGAAACTTTTTGTGTTCTAAAAGTACGATGAGCCTTACTGTATTTAGTGTGGCAGAGTAATAAACATCAGTGGCAGGCCATTGATTACGTCATGACTGCCGCGCATCTACAGATTGGTGTCAAAGACGTTCACTATGTGTTCATGGTTCATAGTATATTCTCCCCAAGGTGATTGCCTCTGAAGGCCCCCCCTTCTCTCTCCACGCTTCAGGTTCATGCACAGGTGCAACCTGTCCTGCTTCCGTTTTCCATAAGTTACCCAGGTGGTAGTGATGGTGGGAGGAGAATGGTCAGGATGAAAATGATATTCTAAGAAAAACTGCACCTTAGAGATTTTTCCCTAAAATAGTGCTCAGAGACAAAATAAAATCCCCACAGTTGAAATGCCCAGTTAGCATTCTGACATTCTAACGGCCGGCCAAGCAGACCTGGTGGATGAATGGAAACGTGTGTTCCTCCAGATTCTCCAATGTGATCAGCGAGCTGTTTTGCAAAGAAGCCTTGTTTAACAAAATTGGTTTTGCACCTAAATTTAGAAATGTATTACATGAACTGTTCCTCCCCTCTCTTTGCTCTTCTCCCTGCTGTTCTTCTTTCACCACACATCTGTTGCTTGCATTTAATTCCTTTTTCTTCCTTCAAATATATATCCCAGACTCCTGATACAGAAGAGAGACATTTTAGCTGTGATTATGACCATCTTTTCATATTCCACTTTAAAAAAGAACAGCCTAGCTACTTAAGGTGGGGATTTCCATAGTTCCAAAGACGGTTTAGCAGATTAGACTGAGTTCACACTTTTCACGTGCCACAGTAAGGTTCTCTTAGCCTGGGAGAGCATCAACTCTTTAAAAAGAGAGAGTTGAAAATCCTCTTCGTGAACAGACGTCATTGTGCTTGTTCAGCAAGGCCAATTTTAACAACAGATTCGAAGGAGGAAAAGTTCAGCCTCAAGTGAAATGGTTTGATTTGCTCTATGCATCATTAGAAGAACCACAGACATTACATTCCTCTGTTTTATTTTACTTTCGTTTGGATTGCACTGATTGTTTTTGTGGGAATGACACTTTACCTGGAAAAGTAACTGAGAGTTAGGTAAAAGAATATTTTCTCCTCTGAATAATAATTATTTTCACAGTGAAAATTTCAGTATTTTATCACTAATGTATGAGCAGTGGTATATATCAATTTCAAGGCACGTGGAAAAAATTTTTTAGTATGTGCAATTTAATATAGAAAGATTTCTGCCTGTTTGGACAATAGGTTTTGGGTAGTATAAATTAGGATAAATACTCTTTTATATGCACAGATATTATTGTATTGATTGCCTGTAAATTGATTTACGAGTACTTAAAGCATGGTCCCCAGCGAGGCCAAGAAAGTTTCCGGTTAAGTTCTTTTAATATTAATCCTACAGTTTCTCTTTTAAGAAAAAAAAGGTAGTTTTGAACAAAACACTTCACTTATCTTGAGGCTTTGTCAGTTGATGGTGGAGAAAAATGCTCAGGAACTATTACAGATATTTGCCAAAAAAATCAGTAATAAGATTAGCTTATTAATAAGATAGTGGTGTTGATATTTGCTTTACTATTTAAGGGTGTCACTGATAAATTAATTTATACTTCTGTTTCTAGAAATTATAGCTTCTTTCCCCTAGTCAAATTCTTTAGCCTGTTGTACACATTTCTGTGTAATCTGTGGAAGTGCAATAATGTTAGTAAGTTGCATTTTAAATGATGCTCATGTGATGATACCCCCCAATCAGTGGCTTATAGAATTTAAAGATTGTGTATTTATTATTAAAATTCTGGCTTAAAGGCATAAGAAGCGGCTTTGTAAAACCACAAGCCTCCTAAGATGGTTAGCGTCTTTAAGTCATTAAAATAAACAAAACATTAAGGCTATTTTCCCCTTCCAGTGTTCCTCTTCCATCGTATCCACTCTTGAGAGATTTTCACTTTTAGTTTTAAATATATGAACCTGAGCCTGCCATTAATATGAATATCCCTATAAAATGATTATCCGTGTGAAAATTTATAAATGGGCTAATACTGCTTGTCTTCTCCCTCACCACACAAAACTGGTCCTTAAGATGCCAACAGTGCATTTGTGACTATCTCTATTCACAAATGTAACCGGAAACTTTTAAGCCAAACTATAATGTGCAGCACTATTGGGGCTCCCCCAACACCGCACCCCCTAAATACAGGGAAATTTCCCTTATTCACAAGAGCCGCCATGTTCAGTGTTTAGTGATAGAGCTGCTTTTTAATTCTAGCTTAGCTATAATGTCAAAAAAACCCAACAAAACTGTTGCATCCTTGTGATTTTAAAACACAAATGAAGGGCTCCGATAGGCTACTAGGAGTTGGCTTGGAAACAGTCCTTGGTCTCACAGGTTACCATTGTCTAGGGATGTCTGAGCTGTTTTCAGATTTAGGAAGAGCACAGTGTGGTCTTGTCTTCGGTTGCGGTCTCATCTGGCTCCGTTTCTTGCACCCCCAGAGCGTGCATTACCACTTAAGTGTATTGCTACAACAGTGGAACAACAGTGATGGAAGACAGTGTAGATTAACAGTAGAGGAGAAATTGTGCCCTTAGTGATAACAATGTGCCTTTTGTTCTGAATGCCATGTTGTAGGGCATGCATTTTTTGGCCTCTTTAACTCTTTGAATACTAGATGGAACCCACCTCTGCAAAGATACATCTGTCTTAAACATCCAGTTACTTACAGGCCTTAATAGAAACCATAAGGCGCGCGTCATCGTCAGGCACCGAGAAAGGTAACCACTGGTTAGTTACACAGGGAATTCCTATGTTTAAGGGGTTAAAGATGGTCTTTGTTGTATCTTAACATCAGACTGATTTTTTAAACGATATTTTTTTTTGTTAATGCTAACACTAGACAAAAATCAACTGTATTTGTAAAAATTTACCTCAAACCATTTAATTTTATAGTGTGATTAATCCCAGGGCATTTGGTATGAACCAAAGTGCATTCCTTTTATATGTGCCTGGCTCTAGTAAGGATGGCCAGGGATTTTTACAATTTGGGTGCAAGGCACTTAAGCCACTTTTAAACTTCCTAGGTGGTTTGGAGTCATGTGGAAGGACTCCATCAGAATGTTAGGAAACACTTTAGGCATCAGTAGCATTGGGCCATATTGGAATCTTCAAAGTGTGAATTATTTTCAAGAGAGCATTCATTTTTGTAATTTTTTTCATCAAGAATATTCTGGTAAGCAGAAGACTTTAAACAAAAAACTGATTAGGTTGGTAAAGGTTTTAATATTGCCCAACATAATGCTGTGGTAGCATTAAAAAAAAAATAGTATTTGTGAACTCTGTTTCTTAGGGGCTTGTACATCTCTCTGCTATGGACATAGATAAAATGAATTGTAACTATACTCAGCTCAACTGCTACAGTTATGTCTAGGCAGTGGCTTGGGTTTCTATCGAGCAACAACTTAGACACGTGACTGTAATATGCTGCAACTGTGTGTACTGAAAATATGTGAAAATGGTTGAATGTGGACTGTGTATATATGTATGTAAAAATTTCTGTGGGATGCTGCTCTCGCCACTTAACATGAAATATGTTCTAGTGGATTTTAATCCTAGTGGCCAGTTCTATGATACTGTATGTATTGTACAGCTGATGACAGGAGTAAGACTGTTCAGTGAATATTTGTTAAATTTTATTGTCGTGGCCAGAGATAATTTCAGAATAAAATTTTAATGTCCTACCTTACTTTTCTCCCCTTTTCTAACTATAATTTTACTCCTGATCTATTTCTGGTATTAGTCTTGGTCTGGTAGCCTGGAGAGAGTTTAGAATACAAACATTTTTCAGCAATCACTGATTTTCTTTTATTAGTTCAATATAAATGTACAAATTCCAAGTCAGAAAGACTAAAGTTTTAATAGGTAACTCTTTCTTTTCTCAGGATATTCTGTTCTTCTACCTTTAGTATTTCTGTGTTAATTTTCCTTTTTAGAGCCTCTGCTATGTTCTCTATCGTATAGATCTAGTATCTTGCTAGAACTTCAAAAAAACACTTTTTTTAACCAAGTTGATAGTTAAGCTGTTGGAGCAGAGTCTAAATTATTTCCCACCAGTCTTCATTCTTTCCTGTACGCAAGTCCTGGTAAATTACTCTTCTGTGCTCTCACCACCTCCCCCATAGGCTTTTTAATGCTTATGCTTTTGCAGTTCTCCTACTTGGTGGTCTCTTTGGTTCACATTTTTGGGAGTTTTAGTGGCTCCTCTAGTCATGGCTGGATCAGAAAATAAGGCCTGTGAACTGCAACTAGCTCATGATTTGTCAAGTTCAGTTAATACCAAGCTAAGAGTTTACTCACAGATGACAACAAGCAGATGCTCTGGAAATTTGTCAGACATGTGCAGGGATATTATGTCGACAAATATTTCCCACTTGTGGAAAGAACTACCTCACGTTTTTATTTACACCCCTCCTGCCACCGACAGTCAAGGAATTACTTATTGTGGCTTCCTGAGGCAGAAGTGGGATTTGCTAAAACAAGGGCGTACTGTAGGGGTTCCCAATCCCAGACTTGGTTTTATCATAGCCCAGGTCATAGACTTTCATAATTGCTTCTCTCGCTTCTCAGAGTTCTTACCCGGTGAAAAAATACCAACCAACCGAGAAACCCAATATATTTAGATATAAATTTTTAAGAGATGTACATTATGTATAAGTTGAAAGTTGATGCTAAAGCAGCAATTTAAATTTAAAATATCGTCCAGATCTGGCAGAGCAGATGAGAGTTCCCCACTCATTCTCTATCACCAGATCGTCTCAAAGCTCTTTCTTAAATTGATGTATGTTACATTCTATTTGAATTTCTGTGCTCTTCCCTTTTGGAATAAATAACTACACAAATAAATATTCTTGGAACCTCAAAGTTGCCTTCAAACGAGCACTGGCAGATGTTCCTAGCTGGCATTGGTATTGGTCTTTTAGAGAAAAGGGAAATCAGTTTATTTTCTGTTTTGGAAAGAGAGCGTTGAGAGAGAGATTTGAAGAAAGGGTATTTGTGACTTTTCATTGTTGTTTTAAAAAAGCTTGAATTACACTGCGTTTCCTTTGGGCCATTAGGCAAATAAACCCTTGTCATTAGTGATGCTTAACACCTTCCAAAATGAAAAATGACTTGCCAGTGTGTTACACATACATAAGAAAACTGCATCTTACTGCAAAGGATTTGGTTTATTTGTTTTGACTTTCTCTTAGTGTTTTACTGTGGTCACATCCTTAATATGTGCGCTACATTTCATGTATATGGGGGGGTAGGGACATAATTGCCATTCCTTTGCATCTCGAGGAAGTTTAATGAGCGAACTAATGAATTAATATTCATTCCTCCGAGGAAAGCTGACATTTTAGGAGTATTAAGCAGCCATCTATAATAGGGAGCAGCAGGATATATAATAACTCTCACGTGTTCCAGGGCATTGCTCCTTATGAAGAAAGCTTCCCAGATCTCATGGTGTTGTATGAACATCAGTCCGGCCTTCTACATCCCTGTGAGCTATAATTACCCTCATTTGATATTTGAGGAAACTGAAGTGACTTGCTCCAAAGTGACCTTGCAAAAGCAGTTTGGGCCTCAGGTTGCAATCAGATAAAGAACTTTGGTCTTGGACAGTAAAAGAAAATCCCTAATTGTACATCACAGCCAAAAATTTAGAAAGGGGAGAAAATTTGAGCTAGCAGTGGGCATTTCTATTATTTGAATAAATTGTATCGGTTTCCAGGAATATTTTTTAAAAGGGGAGAGAAACTACAAAAAAACTGAGAACTAGAGCATCTTAGTCTCTTTTGGCTTATTTAATAACTAAAATGCATTTTGTACACACCCCTCAGTTAATTTAAGACAGAGGGACTTATATTGCCATATGTGGGGAGATTAACTGCAGTGGTTTTATTCTTTAGTTTTTTGTTCTTAAAATATGCTTTTTACATTTGAATATATGAAAATATTTCTGACTTGTTCCTAAATCTCAGGGATTAAAAGTTAAATTTTACTGACTGTAGCAGCAGGTAAATCTCTTAAATTCAAACTTACTCAGGCTTCCTCTCCTTTGCCTCCCTCTTTAAGAAAAATAGAATGCCGGCCAGGGAAATATATAAAAATTAAAATTCCAAATACAATTTTAAAATACCAAATTGTGAATAAATCAATTTTACAAACAGAAATATTGTGTCTTTCCTTGCTTTTTATCCCAAATTATTTCCCCTCCTAAGTTTGAGGAGTTTTAAGTATCTAGACTATTTCTTGTAAAAATGAAGTGTGTTATTTGCAAAACAAAAACGCATGAGCAGGCTTAGGTCATTTAAAGTAAGAGCTTATTGAATTGCTTTCAGTTGTCTGGGGGGAAATGTGATTAGTGTACAAGCAATTTGTGTACAATGTGATTAGTGTACAAGATGTACAGGAAATAAGTGTATGGGTAAGTTTGGGCTGATTTTTTATCCTTTTATCTGAAGAGGGAAACCCAACCTAATTTCTCCTTTCCCTAGAATTCAATTCTTTGGAAATTTTGGCTTGAGTAGGCTTAAATTTAAAAAAACAAAACCAAAACACCTGTAGCATCCATCTTATTAATCTCTGTTGGAGATTCCATTCATTTGTCAAATACTTATTAAATGCCTACTACATGCCAGGTATTATTTAGGCACTAATGATATATATTAGGGAACAAAACAGACATAGTACTATCTTTACAGTTTTTAGACTGGTTGGGAAGGCATTATACAAGTATATATGAAAAAACTACATATTTGCAAATGTAATAAGAGCTGTGAAGGGAAAGCACGTGGTGCTGCGCGTGTGGATAATGGAAGGGGGGAGGTTGTCTTGTATGGATCAAGAATGGCTTCCCTAGTGAACAAAGAGCTTTTGAGCTGAGGAAGGAGATCATGGACAGAAACGCTGGGCTAAGGAAGTAAGGTGTGTGTGAGCAGTTAGAGGTAGGTCCTTGCAGCTGGCACTCGCAAGAACCATAAGAATGAGAGAACTTGGTGGGACGTGAAGGGAGCTAGTCGGGCCCCAGGCCATGCCAAGCCTTGTAGGTGCTGTCAAAGGTTTTGGTCTTTATCCTATGTGCAAGCAACCACGGGATATTGAGGAAAATGCTCCCTGGCTGTCTTTAGCAGAATGTGCTGAGAAGGGTCAGAGTAGATGAAGGAAGACCAATGTGAAGTGTTCGCAAGAGACGGCAGATTAGACCAAAGGGCAGGAATGCAGATTTAGAAAGAGGATGGATTGGAGGGCTTTTGGGATGCAGAAATATTCAGGTAGAAATAATGGTGGGGTTTCTTGGTGCATAAAATGTAGCTGTTGCTCTTGCTGAAACTTGAGGCCTTTGAGTCAAATTTCATTTATTAATTCAATTAAATTTTTTTCAGGAATTTTATGTTTAAAAAAGAGTTTGTAAAAAAGAAAAAAAAAGATGGGAAGAGGGGATTATGGAGGTCAGCTAAGCCAGAAAACTTAGGCCAGCCTGGGAGAAGGCAGCGTAGACCACGTTGAGGAATTGGGAATTTGTTCTGATTTGCCCCAGGAAGCCATTGAAGCATTTAAAGCAGATTTTTAAACAGTCATTCAGATTTCCTGTGGAAAAACACTGGAGGGGAGCCAAGTGGAAATGGTGAGACTTCATGAGACAGTGGAGCCCTAACTGCCTGAGAGAGTGATAGGATTAATAATGGCCTGACACCCGTGGGTTCTGTTTAGGGAGTGAAGTGACTCCCTAGCTTCTAGAGGGTTAGAAGACCATGCAGGTTTCTGAAGGTACCATTTGTGTTGTTATTTTTATAATTAGAGTAGCATAGACTGAAAAAAAATGTGTGTTTAAAAATATGACTATATAAAAATTACAGACAAGTCAAAGGTTTTTCGCTGACAACTTTGAGAGAGGACTATTTGACTATAAAATCTAAAGGTGCACAGATTCAATTTAATTAAGGACTTTTTAAATCACTAAGGAAAACACACTAATAAACCAGTGAAATAAGTGGACAAATGACATGTTTGAAAATTTTATGTGAGAAATATAAGTAGACCCTCCCCCCCAAAATTTAAAATTGTGACTCAAACTAATGTAAATTAAAGCAATGAATTATTTTTCTTGAACCCATGAAGTTTCAATAATTAATAAAACAACAATCCTCCATGCTAGCAAGGGTGTGGGATGGCACAAAACATTCATTTGTTTCTGCTGGAGTGTAATTAGCAGAACCTTTCTGGAGGGCAACTTGGCGACCTGCATGAAGAGCTTTAGAAAATCTCACTTGCTTTTACCTACTTGCTTTTACCTCCTGGAATTCTACTTCCAGGAGTATATCTCAGAATAATCCATGATGTAAACAAAGATTTATGCACAAGGATAATCATAATTATATCTAGCACTACAAACTAAGGAAAAAAACTTGCATCCATCAACAGAGGATTGCTTAATAAAGTATGAGAAATTTATGTTTTCATGGACAAAAAGTTCACATTGACATATTAAGGCAAAAACTCCCCCCTCCAAAAATAAAATAGGACACAAAACTGAATGCCCTTTCCTCCAAAAGAGGCAGAGGCAGAGAGATGGCATAGGAAAAACGAAGGGAAGTAGACGAATGTTTTAACAGGGAGCTGATTTTAGTTTTAATTTCCTTTAGATATTTTTTATCAATTTTCACAATGAGCATTCACATTTTATTTATTTATTTTTTAAACCCAATATGTTATTAAGAAAAAAAGTTGTAAAGGAAGAAGAAATAAAAGAAGAAGAAGAGGAAGTTGGCTATGGACCCAGTGAGCACTTTAATCATGGGGAGGATGTTCACTTCTGGTCTCACTGACCCATCCCGGGACCATTTCAGCTCATACCCCTTGCTGTGCTCTTTCTCACCTCCAGTTTCCACCACCTGGAATGTAGTTCTCCTCCTTTTCTCGGCCTGGCTAACTCCTGCTGTCTTTCGGTCTCAGGTGGCCATGCTTCCCCTACCCACCCTGTTCGCTACCTCACTCAGGCCTCCCCAGGCTGGCTGGGCTGCCCCCGCTGCATCACCCACAAGCCCTGCTCTCATAGACCTTCAACTTCCTCATTAGCACTGGTTTGACTATTAGCCTTTATGTCCCATGAGGGCAGGGACTGCCTATCTTGCTTACCACGGTATCCCCAGGGACAAGTATAGAGTTTGGGGCAAAATGGGGCCTCAGTACAAATTCTTGAGTAAGTAAAAGTGCTTGGAGAGGGTCAAAGAGAGATGTGTGCACAGGGTTTCAGGAGAGTGCAGGAAATGGAGTGTTCTATCAAGTGGCTAAGGAGGAAGCCTGCGAGAGGAAATGGTGTGGTGGGCGCAGATCCACTCCCAAAGGACGGTGGTGAATGTGGGTAGACGCAGAGAAAGACGATTGGCAAAGGTGGATCAAATGAGAATCTTTTTCCAAGTAGGCAAAAGTAACTCAGACTATGGCAACTTCTTCTACTTAAATTCTCCAATATCCTCTCATCATACTGGTAAAATGGGCAATTTCCTTGTCATTACTTCGAAGCCCTCCACCATCTGTCTCTTTCCAACCTTATTTGATTCCATTCTCCCCGGCTCAGTATGCTGCAGCCCCACCTGTCTTCTTGTGCTCCCTGGATGTCTCAATCTCATTCCTGCCTCAGGACATTGTACTTCCTGCTTCCTCTGCTGAAATACTTCTCCCCTCTTTGTGGGATGCTTGACACATCTAACCATTCATTAGCTCTGACTCTACTGCTCAGATAGCACTTCCCTGACTACCCTACCAATGTCCATTCCCCCACCCCCAGTCCCTCTCCATCGTACTACCCTGTTTTATTTTCTATAAAGCATGTATCAGTACCTGGAATTATCTTGTTTGTGTGTTTAATGATCGTTTATTGTCTCCCTCATTAAGTGCAACTCACTTACATTAGACTAAAAATCATACTAGTTCTTGCTCTCTCTGTATTTCCTATTGCCTTAAATGGTGCTTGGCACAAAATAGGTCCTCCATAAATATTTGCTATTGAGACTAAGGTCTATGTATGTTTTGAGGAAGTGAGGAAGAAGATGGTAGAGAGGGAGAAATGAGAAATATTACAGGTCAGGAAGGCAAATAGATATCATTTTTGACGCCAACCCTGAATGCTTGATAGTGGCTACCTAGAATCTTGCCCTAAGACTGTAAAGTTTCCTCTGGGTTCATAGGAAATAATGCTATGATTGATTAGCAATGTCTGCCATGGCCATAGGAAAGGTTTCAGAGTCGAATAGACTTTTTTGTATTCCAGTGGGCATTGCCTCAATTCTTATCTTGATGCATGGATGTTGTGCTCAGGACATGGCCAAGACTAGATCTTAGTTAATGTATAGGTGTTTGGTTTTCTCTTTTCCTTTAGGAACCAACATAACAGGAAGAGCATAAATGCTTTTATATCAGTACAGCTTACTAATTTGTTCTTTAATAAGACATTTGTATGCGTGTGTGTGTGTTCAGTGGGATAGGAGAAGGACAAGAAAGTATTTCCTTGTTGTCATAATCTCCTTTCTTTTAGACTCTCATTGTTGGATCTTTCGGGTGATATGAGAATGGTGGCTAATTCTGGGTAAAAATTTACTGCCAAGCCTCTGGCCAGCAGTAAGAGGTGGTCTAGTAGAGCTGACATGGAGGAAGCTGCATATTTTCGTTTTTCAGATACTTGCTGTCTGCTCTTAGGCTTGGGATCCGCAAATTTCTTACTCCCTGAGCTAATTATTTCCTCTCGAGAACAGTAAGGCCTTTTATCAAGATGGCCACATCCTTGTGTGTCCTGACACACAAATGATGAATAATGAGCCTGATTAACCCAGTGACCTTCCTGAACGATAAAAGGGAAATATGCACATGGGAGGTTTTGCCTGCTCTGGGAATCAGCTTCTCCCTGGACTTTTCAGACGCACACTCCTTTATAACAAAGAGTGTACTGCGCTCATTTCTTGTCTTTTTCATGCATCGTGCGCTCTCCAAACTTGGATTTTAAAACCCAGTACAGAGTGCTTGACCCCCAGGCCCTTCCCCAGGATCTGCTCAGCACACACCATTTAACAGTATTCAGATTAACCCCTGGGTGCCCACGAGTCATCTCAGTGTTGCAACCATCACAGCCCCAAGGTCTAGAGGGCCCGACAACACTGCCGCCTCCACCTTTTACTCTAAGTGCTCGCGTTGATCTTCCCCTGAACCAGTGCCAGAGAGGAAGGGAAGTCGGTCCTCTGTTTGGAAGCGGCGCAAGCATCAATGACAACCACTTTGGGGAAAAAGGCCAAAGAGCCACTGTCCCACACAGCGTCATTCCTCTTCCCAGTCCTATCTGTGATCACCCACCATTGCCCCCTTATTTGCCCTCAGGAGCATATTATGGGGGGCTGCGATTCAAAGCACAGCCCTGTGGCAGGCAGAATAATGGCTCTACCAGATATGTCCACGTCCTAATTCCCAGAGCCTGTGAATATGTTAGATGACATGATGTTATGGACTGAACTGTGTCTCCCTCCCCCTAAAATTCATATGTTGGAACTTGTGATATTGTGATAAAATAAGAAATATGTCCTTGGTCTTAGTCCCCAGTTTCTGACACAAGAGCTTCTAAGACCCTGGGAATCCCCATCGTGATAAGAATGTCTTTTTTATGCTAATGAGATGACTGGTGACTAGGGGCCCCTAGATGGTGTCAGCATAAGGGCTGGTCACTGGCAAGACCAAGGTGTGAACTTTCAGGCTGCCCCCTGACCTCAGCGGAGGGGAGAGTGGCTGGAGAGTGAGTTAATAAATTATGATGCCTATATGTGACAAAGCCTCTGTAAAAATCGCCCAACTATAGGCTTTGGAGAGCTTCTGGGTCGGTGAATGCATCCATATGCAGGGAGGTTGGTGCACCCTAACCTCCAAAGAACAGAAGCTTCTGTGCTTGGGACCCTTCTAGACCTCACCCTATTGCCTTTTCATCTGGCTGATCATCTGTATCTTTTATACTATCCTTTATAATGAACTGGCAAACTTAAGTGTTTCCCTGAATTCTGTGAGCCTTTATAGCAAATTGAACCTGGGGAGGGTGTGGTAGGAACCCCCAACTTATAGCAGGTTGGTCCGAAGTACAGGTGACAGCTTGGGACTTATGACTGGTGTCTAAAGTGGGAGCTGTCTTGTGGGACTGAGCTCTTAACCTATGGAGTCTGCACTGCCTCCAGGAGCTAGTGTCAGAATTGAATTCAGTTGCAGACACCTAGTTAGTGTCTGGAGAGTTGAAGAATTGGTTGTTCATAAGGGAAAAACCCCATCCTTTTGGTAGAAGAAGTACTGGAAGTAGAGGAACAGTTTTCTTTGGTAAGCCCTAACTGTCAGTGTGACATCATTGGAGATCGAGCCTTTGAGAAGGTAATGAGGATTAAGTGAGGCCATGAGGGTACGACCCTAGTCCCATGGGAATAGTGTACTTATAAGAAGAGAAAGAGATAGCAGAGCTTTCTCTCTCTCTCTCTGCACACATGGAGGAAAGGTCATGTGAAGACTCAGGGAGAAGGCACCTGTCTGCAAACCAAGGAGAGAGGCCTCACTAGACACTAATCCTGCCGGCACCTTGATCTTGGACTTCCTAGCCTTAAACCTCCAGAACTGTGAGAAAAATAAATTTTTGTTGTTTAAGCCACCCTGTCTGTGGTGTTCTGTTATGGCAGCCAGAGCAGACTATACACATGACAAAGGAGGATTAAAGTTGTAGATGGAATTAAGGTTGTTAATCAGTTGATCTTGAGATGGGGAGATTACTGTGGATTATCCAGGTAGGCCCAATATAATCAAAAGGGTCCTTAAAAATGGAGAGAGGCAGAAGAAGAGAGTCAGAGGAAGATAAAATTATTGTTTATTAGTTTAGAGAGATATAAAGAAGAATCTCCTCCAGCTTTAAAGATGGAGGAAGGGAGCCACAAGCCAAGGAATGCAGGCAGCCTCTAGAAGCTGGAAAAGGCAAAGACATGCATTCTGTCCTAGAGTTTCCAGAAAGTAATGCAGTCCTGCTGACACTTTGATTTTAGCTCAGTGATACTCGGGTCAAACTTTTAATCTCCAGAACTGTAAGATCATAAATTTGCGTTGTTTTAAGCCATGAAGTTTACAGTAATTTGTTGCAACACCTAGAGAAGATCAGTATAAGGATGTTAAGACATAATATCTATTAATACTTTTAAAATTATATTTTGGATATACATGTATATTTGGGATTCATTTCCTCCTGGAAAAAAACCTGATGTGGAGAACAATAAAATGACAAAGTGTATTCTGTCTTGAACCCAAATAAACTGCTGCTTGTTTGGGTTCAAGACAGAACCGGTAAGTGGAACCAAGGAGTATAAACACTGCTCTTCCAGTTTACCTGCTTTGCCAAAACTAAAACTCACAATAAGCAAAAATATTAAAGGATTCTCTATTTAAATGTAATTCACTATTTAAATAGGGCAAAAATTTTTTTTGTATTTTATTTTATTTTTTTATACAGCAGGTTCTCATTAGTTATCTTTTTTATACATATTGGTGTATATATGTCAATCCCAATCTCCCATAAATAGGGCAAATTTTAAGGAAACATAATACCTGCCTTTTGAATAGGTACTTTTGAATAACAGTTAATTCTGTCCTTTATCGATCGTTACTTTTGAGAGTGTGTGTGTGATTCCTCAGGGACCAGTTGTGGTTTCAGGGTGCACAGCTACTGAAGACAGCTTCCCATTACTGGATTTTGAAGGATGGCTTCCCCATTCTTTCTGGCTTTCTATTGCCTCTTGTCAGTAATAATCTGTTTTCATTAGTTGTTTAAAAACAACAACAACCCTTACAACTATGGTGATCTCCAAAAGGCCAACTTTCTAAGTATGCCTGGTTCCTAATATTTCATCATCTCTGGGGAAATTTAAAAAAAGCAAGCACTCCTGGTCACGGGGATACACATTCTCCTGCTCTCAATAATTGGAAGGAGTATGTTGTCTTCTTCCAGCCATCTCTGTTCTTCGGCCCACTGCACCATTTTTGATTTGTATCAATTGCTTGCAGTCACTCTTTCCACACCTTCCTTAAGACCTCTAGCTCTTCTGCAGCTTTAGATAATGTTTTTAGAATTCTCCTTCTCACAGAACATACATTTTGGAGAACTTTAAAAGAAAATATCAGTATTTAAAATCGAGACTGAAGATGATTATGTGCTTGTAGGCAGATATAAATATTGAGTAATTTTAAGTAATTTAAAATTGAGTAATTTTAAGCAGTGCTGGAAGTTTGGCCATGGTTAGAACTGTTTTATAACTGCAAACAGTTTTAATGATAATATCCTGAAATGCCGTTACTCTGTACTCATATATAAAGGGTAGCATAAAACAATGATCCAACTGAGCATACGCCTTCCCCTAATTTTCACATCTCACTTATTTCAATATTGAGACAGAGTTTGGCTGAAGTACTTAAGATTTTCTTATGGTTTTGAGTTGTTTAAATGTTGATACGTATATTTCCAAACATGACCTCATTGGAGAGTCAATGTATGTGGCTAAAAATTAAACAAGATTTATAAGCTTATTTACAACATCATACTACAGCCAAGTTAAAAACAGAATACTTGTGCACAGAGCTACTTGGCTTATTCTCATTGGTCTGTCTTTTGTGACGTCAGGTGGATAGTTTCATTATATCTTTTTGTTTCTGCTCTTGGGCGAATGAGCATGTTGCTGAGACTTAACCATATGAATGTTTAAATTTTTGTTCTCTGACATCAGCCATTGATGGAAGCCACCTGGGTATCCAAAATGATATTTATAGCTTCATTCTATTATGGTTTTGCATTATTCATCCAGTAAGTATTTATTGAGTGCCTTTGTTTACCATTGCATCTCAGTGTCTAGGATAGGAATAAAAGTCAACGCTAATAGTTCCCAATAATGAGTAACGTTAATTATGTGCTGGGCACTGCTCCCCATAGTGTTATGAAGTAGGTGCTATCGGTATTCCAATTTTACAGATGGAGAAGCTAAACCATACAGGAAGTAACTCACCTGAGGCCTCACAGCTGTAAGTGGTATAGCAGGAATCTGAGCCCAGATTCTGTGCTTCTAACCAATAGTTGCTGAGTGAGTGGCTGAGTAAGGCATTAAGGATTCCCAAATATCTCAAAACACAGTGAAAATTAGACGGGAAAAATGAAACTTTCTGGCCTCTTTAGGAGGACTCATATTCCTCATCTGGCTCCTCCTATTCAAAAAACACACCCAGCTTTGCTCTGCTACACTGATGTGGGAGGACTTCTGCACACAGCCCTGGAAATTGGGACAACAGTCATCCCAGCACCACTGACTTGCCACAGAAGATGCCATGAGGAAGACTGAATGTTTGTAATATGCTTAAGAAATGGGTGAAAGACTTGGAAAAAAAAAAAGCAAATTCTTATTGCATATAATAATTATAATTATTGCTCGTATAATGTCATAGTCTTTTGGACATCTTTGCTATCGATGTACTGCATTCTTGGCCTAGCTCTGAGTTTGTAAAATAGGTACAAGAGCAGATGTGATTGCTAAGAATATAGCAATGACCTCTATGTAAAATTTATAGGCCTGGAACACACAGTGCTGAGGCTTTTGATCAGGATCTTTGAAACTATTGCACGCATGCACTTCAAGTAAAAGATCATGCTAATTATTTTATAGTCATTCTTCACCCAAACGATCTTTGTGAGTAACTGGAAACTCTTTAATGAGCTTTGATTAAAAACACTGTTTTTAATTTGCAACTTTATATTATTATAATCCTAGTGATTTTCAAAATAAGGACTACGGTTGATCTAGCATGAGATTCTGAGTTCATGCCATTCCCAGGTGTGACAGGAGAGGAGGGTATAGAAGGCAGTATTTACTGAGTGCTGTCTGTGTGCCAAGATCTCTGTTTGGGGTCTTTACTGTCACCATTGTATTTTATCCTCAAAACAGCCCTGGAATGCCTTTGTATTTTATCGATGGGGAAAACGAATGTTTAGAAAGTTTACACAACTCCACACCTGGTAAAAGCTAGAACCCAGATCCATTTCCTGGTCTATCTTTTCTCACAGTTGTTCTACAACGCCACTAAGCAGACGAGCCAGCCTGGGGGCCAGTGAAGACTTCCCAGAGGAAGCAGTGTTTGACCTGCACGCCAAAACCTAAGTAGGAGGACTCCAGGTGAAGGAGGAGAGGAAGGGCATTTCGGGCAAAGGAAAGGAAGTATGGGAGAGCATGGTGTACACAGGGAACTAAAAGTAGCTGTCCAGGCCAAGAGCACAGCGTGTGTTTTATGAAGTTGTTGGCAAGCCAGCTGTAAATATGGGGGATCCCACAGGGCCATCAGTGCCAGGTAATGCCAGGTGCTGCCACACACCTGTAGAAACTGGAATACCTTCCCCAAATTCCCACTGACTGAAGAAAGTAAATATTGATTGATCAGAGGAAGCAAGTGGGGGATAATAAATTTTTCCTGAGATGACTTCTTAGCTTCCTGCCAACTTTTCAGCTCTGATTCCTCATAGTCAACATTCCACAAATGTTACTGACATAGTCCATTTGGCCCAGAGAATGGAAAAGATACCAAAGAATGGAAAAGATACCAAAGAATGGAAAAGATTCTTGCTTTCTAGAGGCTGGTGGCATCACTTCATTTACATCTGATTCCATCTTCCTTAAGCAAAGTTGTAGAAGAAAAGGCACTTTAATAAATTTGATAAATTTGAATATGAAAATAAATTTAATAACTTTGAAGAGATAGACTCCATGAAAATAGAGACTGCAGATCTTTCTGGTATATTGTTGAACTGCTAATACCTAGCACATAGTAGTTTCCTAAATAACTCTCTTAAACAAACAAACAAACAAATAGATTTTGAAAACTTCTATAAAATTCCTGTAAAATGCTTTGGTCTTTCAATTCATCAGATTAATACATTTTTCAGATATATTAATAAACTTGGAAAACTTATTTTCTTTTATAGTTTTAAAATGTGTTCTTCAAGGAACTGGGGGCAGGCAATATTCCAAGGAAGGTACACATTCAAAAAAATATTTTTGTTAGCTGAGAACTGTACCATGTAATTTTGTCAGACAATGTTTTATTTAAATTTTAAAACTCTGTCTGCTAAAAAGGGGTGTCACCATAGCTGTGACGTTTTAAACTGGTACAAAGCTTGTATTTATCTTCTTTTTATTGATTTTTAAGTTTATATATGTATATATATATATATATATATATATATATATATAGTTTTTTGTTTTTTTTTTTGCGGTACGCGGACCTCTCACTGTTGGTCTCTCCCGTTGCGGAGCACAGGCTCTGGACGCGCAGGCTCAGCGGCCATGGCTCACGGGCCCAGCCGCTCCGCGGCATGTGGGATCCTCCCAGACCGGGGCACGAACCCGTGTTCCCTGCATCGGCAGGCGGACTCTCAACCACTGCGCCACCAGGGAAGCCCTGTATGTATATTTTAATTAGTAGTGATTTTACAACAATCTGAAGCTCTCAGAAAAGTGTTCATTTTTGCTAATGAGAAATGTGTTGGAATTTTGAAGTTGCATTTCAAATACTTGAAAAACTATATGGTGAGTTCAGTTGCATGATTCAATCAATTTTGGAACAATTTATCCCAAATATCTTCCTCAGCGCATAGTACCATTCTTTACAAAATGACTAAAATTAAGAACTTTTAAATGACCTTTGTTTAAGGATAAAATAATTGTGTACAAATTAGAAGCTGGGCTAGAGAGCCTGGAAATTCTTGGATGTAAATTCCTCTTGGTGTCTTCCCATAATTTCATGGCTTTTAAATATATTACCATTATAGAGAGTCTTTCCAGCAGGTGCTGGTGGTGTGTGTCTAGGGCAGCACAATAACTGGACAATGTGGATGTGTGCTGTGGGAGGAAAGACTGGATTCCTCTGCACTAGCTTCCAGCTTTACTCCCCTAGACGTTGCACTGAATTCTTTTAGAGAGATGGAGGAAGTTCAGAAGGAAATGATCAGAATGATAGGAAGACTTAAAAATTCAAAGAGGGAGAAATAAAACTGGGCCACTGACATAAAACCAGAGCCTCAGATGTAAGTTTGGGGCCTCAGACATAAAACCAGGGTCAATGACATAAATCCGGCGCCTCGGATGTGACTCCGGGGTGCAGATGCCTGTCAAGCCCAGGGGGAGTCCCTGGCACGCGGGCGGCACGGGTGGTGCAGATGGCCCGGCTCTGACCCCGAGGACACCAGGCCGCCCTGTGCACCTCAGGCCACCGCCCTGCCCCTCCGGCGGCTCCGGGTCCCCATTGCTGTGCACCAGCCAGGCGGTTCCAGGGATTTGGATGTCCATGTCTTTGGGGGACCATTACTTCACCTGCCACATGTTTTCTCTTCTTCAATGTGCTTGAAAATTGCCAGCTTGTGGGATCTTGGTTCCCAGGCCAGGGGTCAGGCCGGAGCTCCCATCGTGGGAGCTCCGAGTCCAAACTGCTGGAGCAACAGAGAACCTCAGACCCCAGGGAATATCAATCGGACAGAGGCCTCCGGTTGGTCCTCATCTCAGGACCAAGACCCAGCTCTGTCCAACTGCCTGGAAACTCCAGTGCTGGACGTCTCAGGCCAAACAACCAGTAAGACAGGAGTACATCACCACCCAGCAAGAAAAAAAATTGAAATGACAAAAAAATATGTTACAGATGAAGGAGCAAGGTAAAAACCTACAAGACCAAATAAATATAGACGAAATAGGCAACCTACCTGAAAAAGAATTCAGAGTAATGATAGTAAAGATGATACAAAATCTCAGAAACAGCATGGAGAGAATACAAGACACATTTAACAAGGATCTAGAAGGACTAAAGGGCAAACAAACAGCGATGAACAACACAACTACTGAAACTACAAATACTCTAGAAGGAGTCAATAGCAGAATAACTGAGGCGGAAGAATGGATAAGTGAGCTGGAAGATACAATGGTGGAAATAACTGCCAGGGAGCAGAAAAAGAAAACAGAATGAAAAGAATTGAGGACAGTCTCAGAGACCTCTGGGGCAACACTAAATGCACCAACATTCGAATTATAGGGGTCCCAGAAGAAGAGAAAAAGAAAGTGTCTGAGAAAATATGTGAAGAGATAATAGTCGAAAACTTACCTAATATGAGAAAGGAAATAGTCAATCAAGTCCAGGAAGCACAGAGAGTACCATACAGGATAAACCCACAGCAAAACATGCCAAGACACATATTAATCAAACTATCAAAAATTAAATACAAAGAAAATATATTAAAAGCAGCAAGGGAAAAGCAACAAATAACATACAAGGGAATCCCCATAAGGTTAACAGCTGATCTTTCAGTAGAAACTCTGCAAGCCAGAAGGGAGTGGCAGGACATATTGAAAGTGATGAAAGGGAAAAGCCTACAACCAAGATTACTCTACCCGGCAAGGATCTCATTCAGATTCGATGGAGAAATTAAAACCTTTACAGATAAGCAAAAGTTAAGAGAATTCAGTACCACCAAACCAGCTTTACAACAAATGCTAAAGGAACTTCTCTAGGCAGGAAACACAAGACAAGGAAAAGACCTGCAAAAACAAACCCAAAACAGTTAAGAAAATGGTAATAGGAACATACATATCGATAATTACCTTAAATGGAAATGGATTAAATGCTCCAACCAAAAGACATAGACTGGCTGAATGGATATAAAAACAAGACCCATACATATGCTGTCTACAAGAGACCCACTTCAGACCTAGGGACACATACGGACTGAAAGTGAGGAGATGGAAAAAGATATTCCATGCAAATGGAAATCAAAAGAAAGCTGGAGTAGCAATTCTCATATGAGACAAAATAGACTTTAAAATAAAGACTATTAGAAGAGACAAAGAAGGACACTACATAATGATCAAGGCATCAATCCAAGAAGGAGATATAACAATTGTAGATATTCACGCACCCAACATAGGAGCACTGCAATACATAAGGCAAATGCTAACAGCCATAAAAGCAGAAATCGACAGTAACACAATAATAGTAGGGGACTTTAACACCCCACTTTCACCAATGGACAGATCATCCAAAATGAAAATAAATAAGGAAACACAAGCTTTAAATGACACATTAAACAAGATGGGCTTAATTGATATTTATAGGACATTCTATCCAAAAACTACAGAATACACTTTCTTCTCAAGTACTCACGGAACATTCTCCAGGATAGAGCATATCTTAGGTCACAAATCAAGCCTTGGTAAATTTAAGAAAATTGAATTTTTTTTTAAAAAAAAATTTCTCCTGTGAGGAAGCAAAGTAGAATTACTTTAAAGATTTCTTCTACTTCCTGAATTATCTATCTCCGCCAGGGTCAGTTTATTTATTTCCACCTGCCTTTCTGTCTTATTTTTTTCCCCACAGAATGGGAGAAAGTAGTTGCAAACGAAGTAACAGACAAAGGATTAATCTCGAAAATATAGCAGCTCATGCAGCTCAATATCAAGAAAACAAACAACACAATCCAAAAATGGGCAGAAGACCTAAATAGACATTTCTCCAAAGAAGGTATACAGATTGCTAACAAACACATGAAAGAATGCTCAACATCACTAATCAAGAGAAATGCAAATCAAAACTACCATGAGGCATCACCTTACACCGGTCAGAATGGCCATCATCAAAAAATCTACAAACAATAAATGCTGGAGAGGGTGTGGAGAAAAGGGAACCCTCCTGCACTGTTGGTGGGAACGTAAATTGATACAGCCACTATGGAGAACAGTATGGAGGTTCCTTACAAAAGTAAATAAAGCTATCATATGACCCAGCAATCCCACTACTGGGCATATACCCTGAGAAAACCATAATTCAAAAAGAGACATGTACCTCAATGTTCTTGCAGCACTATTTACAATAGCCAGGACATGGAAGCAACCTAAGTGTCCATCAACAGATGAATGGATAAAGAAGATGTGGTGCATATATACAATGGAATATTACTCAGCCATAGAAAGAAACGAAATTGAGTTATTTTTAGTGAGGTGGATGGACCTAGAGTCTGTCATACAGAGTGAAGTAAGTCAGAAAAACAAATACCTTATGCTGACACATATATATGGAATCTAAAAAATTGGTTCTGATGAACGTAGTGACAGGACAGGAATAAAGATGCAGACGTAGAGAGTGGACTTGAGGACATGGGGAGGGGGAAGGGTAAGCTGGGATGAAGTGAGAGAGTGGCATGGACACATATACACTACCAAATGTAAAATAGATAGCTAGTGGGAAGCAGCCGCATAGCACAGGGAGATCAGCTCGGTGCTTTGTGACCACCTAGAGGGGTGGGATAGGGAGGGTGGGATATGGAGGGTGGGAGGGAGATGCAAGAGGGAGGGGATATGCGGATATATATATGTAGCTGATTCACTTTGTTATACAGCAGAAACTAACACAATACTGTAAAGCAATTATACTCCAATAAAGATGTTAAAAAAAAATTCAAAGAGGCATGGTTAGTAAAACTAGAAATATTTGACCTAGAGAGGATAGGAGGATATAAAACTAGTTTCAAATATTTTGAGAGCTGTTAAGTAGAAATTCAGCCTTGCTTGTGTGGTCCTGTGGCTGGCCCTCAGTGGAAGCTTTAAGGAGTCTTTTGCCTGAAAATAAGGAAGTAAAATAAGGAAGAAATCACAAAGGTGTCCAAAGATACAATAGGAACTCTTGTTCAAGATGGCAGACAGAGCACAGGCATACATCTCTTTTCTGCTCCCAAATCCCATAGAAATATCAGTAAAGAGGAACAGAGAATAATACATGAAAGACAGTTCTGGGCACAGGAGAAGGGGCATCTGGGAACTAGAGATATAGACACATTTCTTAAAAGTAAAAACTACTTGGAATTGTATTAACAGATTCAATCGCATTCACAGGAGAAGGCTGCAGTCGGGGCCGGAGCTATTTTTTCCTGGCAGCAGACTCACAGAGGCTCAGAACTTGGAGTATGAGAGGAAAGTTGGACAGAAGTCAACTGTGGAATAACTGTGAGTCATAGCCCACATTCTCCTTCCCTGCGTCACATGCTCAGGCTAAAACCAGAGGATTAATCTTTAAAATAATTGAGGAGCGTCTGCATGCAATGTAGCCCTAGAACGGGTGATGCTCACTCTGAATAAAATTCTCCTCTTTCTGGCTGGGAGGTGGGAGGTGCTGGGAGGGTGTCCTCCTTGTTCCCCTCTTTCCCCTCAAGGTCTAAAGCAAAGTCTACCAGTCAAAAGGCCCACCCACGTGGAGAGAAGGCGAGACCAGCTGAGGCAAGGAGAGCTACCTGCATTAAATAAGCTGGTCTGCCTCAGTTATAACTATGAATTGACAGCCCAAGGATCATAAAAATTTGAAAAAAAAAATAAGGACAGAAAGGCAGGTGGAAATAAATAAACTCACCCTGGAGGACATAGAGAATTCAGGAAATAGAAGACATCTTTAAAGTAATTCTACTTCCTTTCCTCACAGGAGAAAATTAAAAAAAAAAAAAAAAGCCTTTGTAAAGCAAAAGTAGGCTGCTAAGGAAAAGAACAATCCAAAAAGTGTTCTTAAAATGAAAAAAAAATTGTCAAATTAAAAAATTCAGTGGAAGAAAGAATGGAAGAAATATCTCTGAATGTACAACAAAAAGTTAAAGGGATGGAAAATATGGGAGAAAAATGAAGAGGTTAGAGAAGAGTCTAAAAGTTCTAACATCCAAAAAGATGTTCAGAATGAGAAAGCACACAAAACAGAGAAGAACAAGAGAGCATTTCTAAGTGTGAAGAAATAGGACTTCAGATTGTAAGGGCCTAGAGAATGCAGAAGATGAATGAACAAACCCACCCCATGACATATTCTTGTGACATTTTAGACACTAGAAATGGAGGGAAGATTCTAAAAGCTAAAAGAATAAGTCACTCAAAAAAAAATGAGAATCCAGTTGACAGTGGACAGGTCATCGGCAACTCTAGGTGATAGGAAGAAACAAAACAAAAACCAAGCAGCTTGTCTGCAAAATGTTGAGGGGAAAATGTTTTTGAACCTAAAATTCTGTACCTAGCCAAAATATCAATCAAGAGTGTGACATTTTCAAACATGCAAGAGCACAGACCATTTACCACCCACAGACTATTTTTGAAAGAATTACTCAAGCAAAACAAAGAGAATCCAAGTAAGAGGAAGTCATAGGCTCCAAGGAGCAGTGGATCTAACCTAGGATTGTAGTGAAAAGGAATTCCAGAATGAGAACTTTGAGGCAGGGCTAGAAAGCCTTCAGTCCACATTAGAACCAGAAGTCAGAGGCTCTGTGAAGAATCCCTTTCGGTAGAACATGGATTTCTTCTAACAAATACAATGATTAAGAAGTTGGGTGATCTTGTGACTACGCAAAGGCATATTAGGTCATTATGACATTGTGCCATCCTAACCCTCTCCAAATTTTAAAGTTATTTTCTATTTCCAACAAGAAAGATTTATTGACAAGAGTTACATCTCCTCTACAGGCTTAATGGTACTCCTTGGTTCTGCAGTGAACAGTATTTCCATAAGCATTATTATGAATATTATTTTTTAGTTTTCAATTTAAAAAATGAATTTATAGACAGTGCATCCAAAAGCAATTGTAGTTACAGAACAAATGTAAAAACAATAGTATTCTGGAATGGAGATTTAAAGAGAAGGGTAGAGAGGATAAGTTTTGGGCATATGTGCACACCCGTGAAACTATCACTATAATCAAGAGAAGGAGCCTACTCATCACACCCAGAAGTGTCCTCCTGCCCCTTCGCCATCCCTTCTTCTTGCTTCTCACCACTCCCCCGTGTCAGGCAACAACTGTTCTGCTTTCTGAGAGAACAGTTTGGTTTGCCCTTTTTAGAATTTTAGATACATGAAATCATACAGTATGTACTCTTTTGTATGGCTTCTTTCGTTCAGCATACTTATTTTTGAGATTCATGCATGTAACAGTGTGCGTCAATAGTTCATTCCTTGTGTGGATAAGCCACAATGAACAAACTCACCTGTTGATGGAGACTTGTTTTTTCCTCCCAGTTTTTGACAATTATAAATAGAGCTACTGTAAACATTCCTGTATGAATCTACTAATATAATCGTATGGGTTTTAAAAAAATTTGTTAATATGATGACTTACATTGATTTTTGAATGTTAGGCCAATCTTGCATTCTTGGGATAAGTCTCTCTTAATCACTGTGAATTAGCTTTTATGTATTGTTGGATTTGATTTATTAAAACATTGTTTTGAATTTTTGCATCTGTCATGAGAGAAATTATAGTTTTCTTTTAATCTCTGTCTAGTTTTGGTATCAGGATAGTGCTGGCTACATAGGATGAGTTGGAAAGTGTTCCCTCCTCTTCAACTTTTTTGGAAGAGTTTTATAGATTTGATAGCTTTCTTTAATAGATATAAGGCTATTCAGGTTATATCTTCTTTTCTTTCTTTCTTCAAATTATTTTGGTAAGAACACTTAACATAATATCTACCTTCCTAACAAATTTTTAGGTGCACAGTACAGTATTAACTATAGGCATAATGCTGTACAGTAGATCTCTAGAGCCTATTTATCTTGCATAACTGAAACTATACTGTCCAACAGAGCAACACCTTGTTCCCGCCGACCCCAAACTTCTGACAACCACCTTCTACTCTCTGTTTCTATGAGTCTAACTATTCTAGATAACCCATATAAGTGGAATCATGAAGTACTTCTTCTGTGACAGGCTCATTTCACTTAGCACAACGTCCTCTAGGTTCATCCACGTTGTTGCATATGGCAGGATTTCCTTCTGTTTTAAGGCTGAATAGCATTCCATGGTATGTATACACCACATTTTCTTTATCCATTCATCCATCAATAGACATATAGATTGTTGCCATATCTTGGCTATTGTGAGTAATACTGCAGTGAGCTTGGAAATGCAAATATCTCTTTGAGATTCTGGTTTCAATTCTCTTGAATATATACCCAGAAGGGGGATTGCTGAATCATACGGTAGTTCAATTTTTAATTTTTTGAGAAACCTCCATACTATTGATGCAGTGGCTGCATCATTTTACATTTTAACATTCCCACCAACAGTGTACAAAAGTCCCAATTTCTCCACATCCTCACCAACACTGGTTGTCATTCATTTTTTGATAATAGCCATTCTGACAGGTGTGAGATATTTCATTGTAGATTTGATTTACATTTCCCTGTTGATTAATGATATTGATCATCTTTTCATATACGTACCTGTTGGCCATTTGTATGTCTTCTTTGGAGAAATGTTTACTCAAGTCCTTTGCCCATTTTAAAATCAATTTTTTTTCTTTCTTTTCTTTTTTCTTTTTTTGCTATTAGATTGTAGGAGTTCCTTATATATTTTTGATATTAACCCTTTATCAAATACATGGTTTGTATTTTCTCCCATTCTGTAGATTGCCTTTTCACTCTGTTGACCGTTTCTTTTGTTTTGTTTTTGTTTTTGTTTTCTTTTGCGGTACGCGGGCTTCTCACCATTGTGGCCTCTCCCGTTGTGGAGCACAGGCTCCGGACGCACAGGCTCAGCGGCCATGGCTCATGGGCCCAGCCGCTCCGCGGCATGTGGGATTTTCCCGGACCGGGGCACGAACCCATGTCCCCTGCATCGGCAGGCGGACTCTCAACCACTGCGCCACCAGGGAAGCCCTGACCGTTTCTTTTGATGTGCAGAAGCTTTTTAGTTTGATGTAGTCCCACTTGTCTCTTTGTGATTTGTTTCTTATGTTTTTAGGGTCATATCCAAGATATCGTTGCCTATACCAATGTCATGAATATTTTCCCTTGTTTTCCTTTAGGAGTTTTATAAGTTTCAGGTTTTATGTTTAAGTCTTTAATCCATTTTGAGTTGATTTTTGTGTATGGTGTAAGATAAGGGTTCAATTTCTTTCTTCTGCATGTGAATATCCAGTTTCATTGAAGAGACTATCTTTTCCCCTTTGTGTATTCTTGGCACCCTTGACTGCTATGCGTTGGTTTATTTCTGGGCTCTCTATTCTGTTCCAGTGTTCTGTTTTTATGCCTGTGCCGTACTGCTTTAATAGCTTTGTAATATTGTATTATAATATATATTTTAATATATTTCAAAATCAGAAAGTGTGGTGCTTCCAGCTATGTTCTTCTTTCTCAGGATTCCTTTGACTTTTCGGGGTCTTTGTGGTTCCATGTGAATTTTAGGATTAGCTTTGGTAGTTTGTGTCTTTCAAAAAATGTTCTATTTCATCTAAATTGTCGATAATTTTGGCATGAAGTTGTTCATTATATACCCTTATTATCCCATTAATATCTAGGATCTGTAGTGATGTCACCTTTTTCATTCCTGATACTGGTAATTTGTGTCTTCCCTCTTTTTATCCTGATCAATCTGGCTAGAGGCTTATAATTTTTATTGATCTTTAATATCCAGCTTTCAGCTTCACTGATTTTCTCTATTGTCTTTCTGAGTTCTATTTTATTGAATTCCACTCTGATCTTTACTATTTCCTTTCTTCTGCTTATTTTGGGTTTATTTGTTCTTTTTCTGGTCTCTTAAGGGGAAGTTGAGGTCATTTATTTGAAATGCTTCTTCTCTTTTAATAAAGTCATTCAGTATTACAAATCCCTCCCAACCCCACACAAATACATCTTTAGTGGCATCCCACAATTTTTTTATGTTCTTTTTTTCATTTTCAATTAGTTCAAATACTTTCTGCTTTTCCTTTTGCCTTCTTCTTTTATCCATGGCTTATTTAGAAGTGTGTTATTTGGTTTGCAAAAATTTGGGAGTTTTCCAGAAATCTTTTTGTTATTGATTTCTAATTCAATTCCATCATAGTTAGACAGCATACTCTGTTGGACTTGAATTCATTTCCATTTACGGAGACACGGTCTATCTTGTTTAATGTTACAAGTACACTTGAAGAATGTATGTACAGCTGTTGTTTGGTGAGGTATTCTATAAATATCAATTAGGTCATGGTGGATAGTTTTGTTCAGGTCTTCTAGATCTTCACTGATTTTTCTCTCCATTGTTCTATTGATTATTAAGAGAAGGGTACTGATATTTTCATTTTGGTTGTAGATTTGTCTTTCTCTTGGGCGTTTTATGAGTTTTTGCTTCACATATTTTGAATTGTTTTTATTAGGTACACAAACATGTATTGTTATGTCCTTTTTTTTTTTTTTTTTTTTGCGGTACGCGGGCCTCTCACTGTTGTGGCCTCTCCCGTTGCGGAGCACAGGCTCCGGACGCGCAGGCTCAGCGGCCATGCTTCATGGGCCCAGCCGCTCTGCGGCATGTGGGATCCTCCCGGACCGGGGCACGAATCCATGTCCCCTGTATCGGCAGGCGGACTCCCAACCACTGCGCCACCAGGGAAGCCCCTGTTATGTACTCTTGATGATGACTTCTTAATCATTATGAAATGACCTTTGTCTCTGGTGCTAGTCTTTGCTCTAATATTTACTTTGCCTGACATTAATATAGTCACTTCAGCCTCGTTTTGATTGATCTTAGCACACGTATTAGTCTGTTCAGGTTGCCACAACAAAATGCCACAGCCTGGTGGCTTAAACAACAGAAATGTTTAATGTTCTGGACACTGGAAGTCCAAGATCAAGATACCAGCAAGGCTGAAGCCTGGTGAAATCACTCTTTCTGGCTTGCAGATGGTTGCCTTTTTGCTGTGCCCTCACACAGCCTTTTCTCTGTGCGCCGGGGGTGGCGCAGAGAGAGAGAGATCATACCTCTAGCGTCTCTTCATCTTCTTATAAGTCTTATGGGATTAGGGCCCGACACTTATGACCTCATTTAACATTAATCACCTCCTTAAAGGCACTATTTCCAGATATATTCACCTGGAGAGTTAGGGCTTTAACACAGGAATTTGTAGGGTGCGGGGGACACGGTTCAGTCTGTAATAGTATGGTGTATCTTTTCTATCCTTCTATGTTTAACTTAGTTGTTTCTTTGTATGTAAAGTGCATTTCTTGCAGAAAGAATAGAGTTGGATTTTTGTTGTTGTTGTTACCGAATCCTGACAATCTCTATTAGGATGCCTAAATAGTATTTACTATGATAATTGATATGCTAAAGTTTAAATTTATCACCTTGCTATCTGCCTTCTGTTTATTCCATCTATTATTTGTTCATTTTTTTCCCTCTTTTTCTGCCTCTTTTTGGATTGACTGAATTGCTCTTATGATTCTATTTTATATCCTTTTGTTGGTTTATTACCTATAACTCACTTAAAAGTGTGTGTGTGTATATATATATATATATATATACACACACACACACACACACACACACACACACATATACACACACACACCAGTCTACCTTCAAGAGATGGTATTCTACTTTCCATGTCATATTTTTATAAATTTCATTTTGGATAGTTTCTATTGCTGTGTTTTCAGGTTCACTAATCTTTTCTTCTGAAATGTTTAATCTGCCATTAATCCTACTCAGTGTAATTTTTCACCTCAAACATACTTTTTCAGTTCTAGAGGTTGGACTTGTATCTTTTTAATATCTTCTATGTCTCTACTTAACTTTTTAAACATACAATGTACAGCTATAACAGCTGTTTTAATATCCTTGTCTCTCAGTTCTAATATCTGCTTCAGTTTTGGTTTGGTTTCAATTTACAATTTTTGTTTTTTCCTCATGATGGTTGTATTTTTCTGCTTCTTTGCTTTCCTGGTAATTTTTTCTATTGTATACCAGACATTGGGTATTTTTCCCTGTTAAGTGGTTTTTAAAAAATTATTATTCCTATAAGTATTCTTGACCTTTGTTTGGGGATGCAGCTAAGTTACTTGGAAACAGTTTGATTCTTTCAGGTCATACCTTTAAGATTTGTTAGGCAGGACCATAGCAATATTGAGGTTAGGACTAACTTTACCCCACTACTGAGGCAAGGCCTTTCTGAGCTCTCTACTCAAGGACCCATGAAGTATGAAATTTTCCAGTCTGTCTGGTGGGAAAAGGCATATGTGAGCACTTGATATTGTTCTCTCTAATCCTTTAGGATGGTTCTTTCCCTGGTCTTGGAGCGCTGTTTCCTCATTGTGTGCTAACCAGTAGTCTGATGAATGCTTGAAAGGAACCATTTACAGCTCTTGTCACCATATTTTTACAGGAACTTGAAGGGAATATTTCAGATTAGTTGATTAAAACCCTTTTTTCTCGACTGGGACTTGGCAATCTTGTTTACTACCTTTCCTGGGTATGAATCATCACTACCGGCTTTCAGGGTGGGGTCAGGATGGGTTGGCGATTCCTACAGAAAATTTCAAATAACTAATTAGAAAAGTCAGTGGCCCTTTCTCCCTCAGAAATGTCACTGTCTTGTTTAGGGTGGCGATTTTTCTTTTCTCATACCTGATTTGGTTATCTGTGTTTTCTCATTCTTCTAGAATGATTATATTTAACTTATGTTTGGGGAATATTTTTTAAATAATCAGAACAAAATTATGCCCTTCCCCAAATCATCATTTACATTACTTATTCCATTTTTCTGGCTGTCTGACTACGGGTCATCAGCAGACCTTCCAAAGGCTTGCTCTTTCGTGAGCAATGAGGCCCAGGAGTCAGCTCACCCTCCTTTCTCTACAGCGTGATCATAGGCTTCTCTTCTTGAGCAGTCCTTGTACCATGTGTCTCCCTTCCTCTCCAGGTCCATGTGTGGCGCCCAACGCAAGTCTTTTGGAACAAGCTGTTCTGGTTTCAGGCTTGTTTCTTTTGCCTCAGCTCATCTCCAGATTTTCTTCTCAGAGTCCCACAGACTTAGCCCTTCACGGTTTTTTTTTTTTTTTCTTCCCTTCCTGTTATTTGTACTGCCTGTCCCTACTTTCTGCTGTGCTTAACCCATATTTGTGTCACTTTAATTAGTCCTGTAAGCCTTGATCTGAACCTCCCCCATTCTTCTCATTGATGACTGTGCCGGCTGCCTCTTCCCCTTGTCTCGGGCTCGATTACTCTCCCCTCCAGCCTTTTCTCTTTTGTGTCTGGCGTCTATTATTACTGAGTGCGTTATCCTCTTTTTCTTTTCTCTTGAATTGTTTTTTGTCGTCTGTGGATGTGTCTTGAGATGCTCTTGCTCCTTATTTCCTATGCTTACTGACATCGGGCGAAGCTGAGAAGTCTGAGACAAGACAACCTGCTCTTTCCTCTCTCCAAGCAACCTTCTGCTGGCATCTCTCCTCCATTTCCAATTACTTCACTTACTCTCTTTTTGTCTTTTTCACATCCAAACTGTAATCCATATTTTCCTTTCTTCGTTTATATCCTGGAACTGCTAGAACAGAACTTGACATGTAGTACATATTCAGTAAATATATGTTGAATAAAAACAAATGAATGAATGAATCAGTTTGGGTTATTACCACCTGAGTTGTTGATTCTTTGATCTTATTTTTTACTTCCTGGTAGCTGGGTCCAGTTGGCTCATCATTGTTTATTATGAATATTTTTATATCATTTGCCTTATCTCAGGCCCCATACAGGCCCTGTGTTTCTCATTCTCTACAGAAGTGCTGTTTCATCTACAGCTTTTGCATCTATGATGATACTCCTTACCATGTGTGTTTATGCGTTATTTTTTCCAATTTGGGGGAAGTGAGGGCTTTTGTGCACAGAAAGGAAATAGATATTTGAATATTGAAATAATATTAACTTAAGTTACAAATTTAAAACTATAACGTTCTTAGGCCTTTAAGATCACTTTGCAATTCTGATTTTACTTATAAACCAAGTAATTTTTATAAAATTTACAACTATCCATCCACCTATTTAATTCAATTTTAGCAGATTAAAATCCTCTATACAATTAGTCACATTAATAAACCATCAGTTAAATTCCCCTAAGGTTTTAACAATATTTACAATTTAATATATCAAGCAATTCAGATGCTTGACAAGGCTGATTTAAACCTCAACAAGCAAAGTCCAAGTACTTGTAATTCTAAAAATTGGCCCTTAGAAACACAATGAGTCAAAACATTCAAAGACTATACAAACTTTATCAAATTATCAGAACTTTGCAACTTAAGATAATGAGAATAAATTAAGTATAAATTTCAAATTGAAATCATGAAGCTAAATTCTTCAGATTCTCTAATATGTCAGATTTTCTTAAACACTACTAACACTTTAAACACACAAATTATAATTTCTATTCCCAAACCTATTAATAAATAGTATTAATACTACAGGCCCAATGTATTTCATGATCCTATGTTTAATTCTAAGCCTCCTGTAATTGTAAAATCATTTCCCATTGGAGGGGAGCAGTTTTACTATCTCAGGTGTGCTGAGGCTACTGGGTTAATAGATTTGGGGCTGTGATATAGTTACTTATATATCAGATGTTCAAGACCAGGACATGGGTTACAAACTTCTAGAAGGATTCTGCCCAAGACACAGACAGACGCTGAGGATTTTTCTATCTGCCATGTCCATGGGAGCCATGCTCCTGTCCTTTTTGGGATTGATTTGGCAGAAGGTGTCCCCTGGCCATTTTAACCCCAAATTACATCTTTACCCAAATCTTTCATAACGTCTTTAAACATGTCTTATCTTTTTTTGGGTAGACTGAATTATGTACTTCAGTTTAGTTTGCCACAAATTGCCTTTATCCTTTGGTTAAATTCATCATTTCTTTCAAACTTTTCTTAGTTGACTCTTTGGTTGTAAATGGAAAAAATTCTAATTCAAACTGAAAGCAGCAAAAGTAGCAAAAAAGTAAACGATCAGCTAACATAACTGAAAAGCCCCAAGAAGCGGCAGCTTCAGTTATGACTGAATCAAGGGGTGCAAACAATCGAATAATATCAGCAGGAATCTCAGTCTCTGTGTCTCTCTCCCTCCCTCCTTCCCTCTTTCTCTTTTGATTCTTCTTGTCTAGGTTTGGGTTTGTTAGTCTTGTTCCAGATGGTGACAACAGGGCTCCAGGAAGCTCCAGGCTTATGTGGTCCTGACAGCCAGTAATCTCAAAAGGAGAGACTTTCAGCATCCGTACCAATCCCCCCAGAAAACCTTGATTGGTCATGCTTAGGTCACGTGTCTTCCTCTGGACCAATCACTGTGGCCCAGGAAATGAGATAACCTGATTGAACACCTTGGGTCACAAGTCCATCCCTGTGGCACAGGTAGCAGGGCCCCTTGATTGACAGACTCAAGAGAATCACGTGGGATTGGAGAGGGGCCGTTCTCTGCAGTAAAGGATGCCAGACAAACAAAAAAAGTGACAGATGCCCATTACAGCACAGAATACATTCAGATAATTTTATGAGATTCATGTATCTCCAGTCTTTGGCTGTTCCTGCTGCCTGCTATAAACCTTATCTGTCTCAAATGGAAAAGCACTTGGCAGCTCAGTCCCTTCTTCCCTGGCATAGCACTATCTCATTCTTGCATTGCTCAGTTACAAATCTGTCTTCTGCTTTTCCTGGAACTGCTAATACATTACAGTTTCTATCCAAGTCATCCAAGGTCTCCTATATTTGTTTTTCATGTGGAATCATCACCATGTTTTTCCAGAATTCTATCTTTTTTCCTATAGATGTATATTCTCCTCCAGGATAAATACTGTTTCAGAGCTGCGCCAAATTCCTAGGGACCTAAATTGCTACTGAAGAGATGTCCCTTTAGGCTCATCCCAATTCATGCAATAAATTGGATCCCAGTGCATAATCACACCATCAGCTGCTTTTAAAATGAATTCTTATGACGATTTTTCTCTTTAAGAAGTCTTTCCTGCTTTTATCTTTGCCTGTCAGAAGATGCAGGGCTGCTTCTAGTTTCCTGTCCTCCTGGAATGATGATGATGATGAAAATTCATCATCAAAATTCCCGTGTAAGTGGACCTGCACAATTCAAACCCATGTTATTCAAGGGTCAAGTGTAATTGGTCTGTGTCATTTAGAATAAATGCCCATGTCCTCTTCATGGTCTAATCCTCTTCCATTTTGGTCCAGCCTCAGTGCCTGGGGCTGCTCTCCCCAGTCTGCCTGGGACCCTTGCTGTTGTTTCCACCTGGAGCGCTCTTCCCCCAGAAATCCATACAGCTCTCTCCCTCAGTTCTCCTTTCAGGTCTTTGGTCAAATGCCTCCTTCTTAGTGGGGCCTTCCTAGGTTACCATATTAAAAATCATACCCCTGCCCTTCCTCTAGCATCCTTTTCTCCCTTTCCTATTTTACTCTTCTCCACGGAACTTAACACTTGTTAAATTAATATTAGTTTTAATTTTCCAACTCCCTCCACTAGAATGTATACTCCACAAGGGGAAGAATTTTGCCTGTTTTGTTTACTGCTTACCCCCAGCCCTGGAACACTGACTAGTAGACAGAAGGCATCATGGAGTCAAAGAATGAATAAAGGAAGATCTCATCCACTTATTTATTTGGGAGATGTAGACAATGACAAAGGATGAGCCTCCCGCACCCTTCCTTTGTAAGAACACCTCAAGGAGGAGGGACAAATATGCAAATAATATTGCCATCAGGCAGAGTACAAAAGAGTAGTAGAAAATAGGTGCTGTGGTCATTATGCCACTGGAAAAGCTCCGTTGGAGACAAAGAAACATCTTTAAGCCAGATTCAGCCAGGGAAAGAATTCAGAGACAGACCTTTCCTCTGCTCCACCCCAAGATGCTGCCTCCAGGTTCCTGAGAAGGAAGAGCGCAGGCCTGCTCCTGTAATCCTGGGACTCTGCAGGGCAGCTTACAAAATGGTTAAAGGCCAAACAATACACTCCCTTTTGATGTATATGCAATTTACTTGCATATTTTGGAGTAAGTTATAATAGTACACAAGTACTGATTTTTTTTTTTTTTTTTTTTTTTTTTTTTTTTTTTTTTTTTGCGGTACGCGGGCCTCTCACTGCTGTGGCCTCTCCCGTTGCGGAGCACAGGCTCCGGGCGCGCAGGCTCAGCGGCCATGGCTCACGGGCCCAGCCGCTCCGCGGCATGTGGGATCTTCCCGGACCGGGGCACGAACCCGTGTCCCCTGCATCGGCAGGCGGACTCTCAACCACTGCGCCACCAGGGAAGCCCCACAAGTACTGATTTTGTAACAACAATCGTTTAAACTGCCTACCAGAGCTTTACGCCTAAGGCTGGCAGCTCCATGCAAGAGGAAGGTTCTAAAGCAAAGGGAATGACACTGCTCTCCGCTGATGCTCAGCACGAGCTGTTTTCAACTCACTGGTTTGTTTGAAATTTACATAAAAATCCTCCTTGGGAAGTGTCTGTTAAAATCTCAGGAAAACGCTTAAGTAAAGGAGAGGACCATCACCATCGACAAAAATCAGAAAGTAAGAGTGGCCTTGGAAAAGTCATGCTAAGCTTTCTACAAGCCATGTGCTTTGCCTAGATAACAGCACAATCAGTATAACGCCCAACAGTGCCACCAAGATGGAAGGAGGAGCTAGGCCTCGAAACACGTGCCGCTGACTTTGTGCGCTAGAATTCCTGGAAGGGAGACTCTGCTCGTGGGCAAAGCTGAAGGTCAAGGCCAGTGGTGCTCAAGGCTCAGTTGGGTATTGTCAGTTTATTCAGTGTATCGATATCAGGATCCCAGCTTTTTAAAAAAGGTTCTTTTCATTCCAGTAGCCTATTTAATATGAATTTTATTGTGATATAGAAAAATAACTAATGCATCCTTCAACATATTTGGAAAGTACCTTCTCTTTTGAATATTTTCTAATGAGAAAATTCATTTTAATTTTAACTTAACCCCCACCCGCAAACACACAGAAACACACCTTTTTGGGTAAGTTGTCAAAACAAGTGTTTAAGATTTAGAGTCTAGGCTCAGCCTTTGAACGGCAATTGCAAACATATCCATCACCCACATCGGGGGTTGGCAAACTATGGCTCCATGTCACGAATTTGACTGCTGTATATTTTTTTTGTTTTTTGTTTTCTGTAAAATCTTTTTTTTAATTTAAATTTTTTTTAACAACTTTCTTTCTTTTTTTTTTACATCTTTATTGGAGTATAATTGCTTTACAATGGTGTGTTAGTTTCTGCTTTACAACAAAGTGAATCAGTTATACATATACATATGTTCCCATATCTCCTCCCTCTTGCATCTCCCTCCCTCCCACCCTCCCTATCCCACCCCTCCAGGCGGTCACAAAGCACCGAGCTGATCTCCCTGTGCTATGCGGCTGCTTCCCACTAGCTATCTACCTTACGTTTGGTAGTGTATATATGTCCATGCCTCTCTCTTGCTTTGTCACAGCTCACCCTTCCCCCTCCCCATATCCTCAAGTCCATCCTCTAGTAGGTCTGTGTCTTTATTACTGTCTTACCCCTAGGTTCTTCATGACATTTTTTTTTCTTAAATTCCATATATATGTGTTAGCATACGGTATTTGTCTTTCTCTTTCTGACTTACTTCACTCTGTATGACAGACTCTAGGTCTATCTACCTCATTACAAATAGCTCAATTTCGTTTCTTTTTATGGCTGAGTAATATTCCATTATATATATGCACCACATCTTCTTTACCCATTCATGCGATGATGGACACTTAGGTTGTTTCCATCTCTGGGCTATTGTAAATACAGCTTCAATGAACATTTTGGTACATGACTCTTTTTGAATTATGGTTTTCTCAGGGTATATGCCCAGTAGTGGGATTGCTGGGTCATATGGTGGTTCTATTTGTAGTTTTTTAAGGAACCTCCATACTCTTCTCCACAGTGGCTTTATCAATTTACATTCCCACCAGCAGTGCAAGACGGATCCCTTTTCTCCACAGACTCTCAGCATTTATTGTTTCTAGATTTTTTGATGATGGTCATTCTGACTGGTGTGAGATGATATCTCATTGTAGTTTTGATTTGCATTTCTCTAATGATTAATGATGTTGAGTATTGTTTCATGTGTTTGTTGGCAGTCTGTATATCTTCTTTGGAGAAATGTCTATTTAGGTCTTCTGCCCATTTTTGGATTGGGTTGTTTGTTTTTTGGATATTGAGCTGCATGAGCTGCTTATAAATTTTGGAGATTAATCCTTTGTCAGTTGCTTCATTTGCAAATACTTTCTCCCATTCTGAGAGTTGTCTTTTGGTCTTGTTTATGGTTTCCTTGGCTGTGCAAAAGCTTTGAAGTTTCATTAGGTCCCATTTGTTTATTTTTGTTTTTATTTCCATTTCTCTAGGAGGTGGGTCAAAAAGGATCTTGCTGTGATTTATGTCATAGAGTGTTCTGCCTATGTTTTCCTCTAAGAGTTTGATAGTTTCTGGCCTTACATTTAGGTCCTTAATCCATTTTGAGCTTATCTTTGTGTATGGTGTTAGGGAGGGATCTAATCTCATACTTTTACATGTACCTGTCCAATTTTCCCAACACCAAATATTGAAGAGGCTGTCCTTTCTCCACTGTACATTCCTGCATCCTTTATCAAAGATAAGGTGACCATATGTGCGTGGGTTTATCTCTGGGCTTTCTATCCTGTTCCATTGACCTATCTTTCTGTTTTTGTGCCAGTACCATACTGTCTTGATTACTGTAGCTTTGTAGTATAGTCTGAAGTCAGGGAGCCTGATTCCTCCAGGTCCGTTTTTCGTTCTCAAGATTGCTTTGGCTATTCGGGGTCTTTTGTGTTTCCATACAAATTGTGAAATTTTTTGTTCTAGTTCTGTGAAAAATGCCAGTGGTAGTTTGATAGGGATTGCATTGAATCTGTAGATTGCTTTGGGTAGGTGAGTCATTTTCACAATGTTGATTCTTCCAATCCAAGAACATGGTGTATCTCTCCATCTATTTGTATCATCTTTAATTTCTTTCATCAGTGTCTTATAATTTTCTGCATACAGGTCTTTTGTCTCCTTAGGGAGGTTTATTCCTAGATATTTTATTCTTTTTGTTGCAATGGTAAATGGGAGTGTTTTCTTCATTTCACTTTCAGATTTTTCATCATTAGTGTATTGGAATGCAAGAGATTTCTGTGCATTAATTTTGTATCCTGCTACTCTCCCAAATTCATTGATTAGCTCTAGTAGTTTTCTGGTAGCATCTTTAGGATTCTCTATGTATAGTATCATGTCATCTGCAAACAGTGACAGCTTTACTTCTTCTTTTCCGATTTGGATTCCTTTTATTTCCTTTTCTTCTCTGGTTGCTGTTGGTAAAACTTCCAAAACCATGTTGAATAAGAGTGGTGAGAGTGGGCAACCTTGTCTTCTTCCTGATCTTAGTGGAAATGCTTTCAGTTTTTCACCATTGAGGACGATGTTGGCTGTGGGTTTGTCATATATGGTCTTTATTATGTTGAGGAAAGTTCCCTCTATGCCTCCTTTCTGCAGGGTTTTTATCATAAATGGATGTTGAATTTTGTCAAAAGCTTGCTCTGCATCTATTGACATGATCATATTGTTTTTCTCCTTCAATTTGTTAATATGGCGTATCACATTGATTGATTTGCGTATATTGAAGAATCCTTGCACTCCTGGAATAAACCCCACTTGATCATGGTGTATGATCCGTTTAATGTGCTGTTGGATTCTGTTTGCTAGTATTTTGTTGAGGATTTTTGCATCTATGTTCATCAGTGATATTGGCCTGTAGGTTTCTTTCTTTGTGACATCCTTGTCTGGTTTTGGTATCAGGGTGATGGTGGCCTCGTGGAATGAGGTTGGGAGTGTTCCTTCCTCTGCTATATTTTGGAAGAGTTTGAGAAGTATAGGTGTTAGCTCTTCTCTAAATGTTTGATAGAATTCGCCTGTGAAGCCATCTGGTCCTGGGCTTTTGTTTGTTGGAAGATTTTTAATCACAGTTTCAATTTCAGTGCTTGTGATTGGTCTGTTCATATTTACTATTTCTTCCTGATTCAGACTTGGCAGGTTATGCATTTCTAAGAATTTGTCCATTTCTTCCAGGTTGTTTGTTTCATCTTTAGTTCTTCTAGTTCTTTGTTAAATGTTTCTTGCATTTTTTCTATTCTATTTCCAAGATTTTGGATCATCTTTACTATCATTATTCTGAATTCTTTTTCAGGTAGCCTGCCTATTTCCTCTTCATTTGTTAGGTCTGGTGGGTTTTTATCTTGCTCCTTCATCTGCTGTGTGTTTTTCTGTCTTCTCATTTTGCTTATCTTACTGTGTTTGGGGTCTCCTTTTTGCAGGCTGCGGGTTCGTAGTTCCTGTTGTTTTTGGTGTCTGTCCCCAGTGGCTAAGGTTGGTTCAGTAGGTTGTGTAGGCTTCCTGGTCGAAGGGACTAGTGCCTGTGTTCTGGTGGATGAGGCTGGATCTTGTCTTTCTGGTGGGCAGGTCCATGTCTGGTGGTGTGTTTTGGGGTGTCTGTGGACTTATTATGATTTTAGGCAGCCTCTCTGCTAATGGGTGGGGTTGTGTTCCTGTCTTGCTAGTTGTTTGGCATAGGATGTCCAGCACTGTATCTTGCTGGTCGTTGAGTGAAGCTGGGTGCTGGTGTTGAGATGAAGATCTCTGGGAGATTTTCACCGTTTGATATTATGTGGAGCTGGGAGGTCTCTTGTGCACCAGTGTCCTGAAGTTGGCTCTCCCACCTCAGAGGCACAGCACTGACTCCTGGCTGCTGCACCAAGAGCCTTTCATCCACACGGCTCAGAATAAAAGGGAGAAAAAGTAGAAAGAAAGAATTAGTATAAGTATAAAGAAAGAAAGAAAAAAAGGAGGGAGGGAGGGAGGAAGGAAGGAAGGAGGGAAGGTAGGAAAAAAAGAAAGAAAGAAGATAAAGTAAAATAAAATAAAGTAAGATAAAATATAATAAAGTTATTAAAATAAAAAAATAATTATTGAGAAAAAAAACGGAGGGATAGAGCCCTAGGACAAATGGTGGAAGCAAAGCTATACAGCATAACTCTCACACAGAAGCATACACATACACACTCACAAAAAGAGGAAAAGGGGAAAAAATCATAAATCTTGCTCTCAAAGTCCACCTCCTCAATTTGGGATGATTCGTTGTCTAAAGGAGGGAAGGAAGGAAGGAAGGAAGGAAGGAAGGAAGGAAGGAAGGAAGGAAGAAAGAAGATAAAGTAAAATAAAGTTATTAAAATAAAAAATAAGTATTAAGAAAAAAATTTTTTTTAAAATGGACGGATAGAACCCTAGGACAAATGGTGGAAGCAAAGCTATACAGACAAAATCTCACACAGAAGCAACACATACACACTCACAAAAAGAGGAAAAGGGGAAAAAATAATAAATCTTGCTCTCAAAGTCCACCTCCTTAATTTGGGATGGTTCACAGATGCAGGGTGCATCAAGTTGATTGTGGAGCTTTAATCCGCTGCTCCTGAGGTTGCTGGGAGAGATTTTCCTTTCTCTTCTTTGTTCTCACAACTCCCCGGGGCTCAGCTTTGGATTTGGACCCGCCTCTGCGTGTAGGTCACCCGGAGAGCGTCTGTTCTTCGCTCAGACAGGACGGGGTTAAAGGAGCCGCTGATTCGCTGGCTGTGGCTCACTCAGGCCGGGGGTGGAGGGTGGGGGAGGGAGGGGCACGGAGTGCGGGGCGGGCTTGCGTCGGCAGAGGCCGGCGTGACGTTGCACCAGCCTGAGGCGCGCCGTGCGTTCTCCCGGGGAAGTTGTTCCTGGATCCAGGGACCCTGGCAGTGGCAGGCTGCACAGGCTCCCCAGAAGGGGGGTGTGGACAGTGACCTGTGCTCGCACACAGGCTTCTTGGTGGCGGCAGCAGCAGCCTTAGCGTCTCATGCCCGTCTCTGGGGTCCGCGCTTTTAGCCGCGGCTCGCGCCAGTCTCTGGAGCTCCTTTAAGCAGCGCTCTCAATCCCCTCTCTTCGCGCACCAGGAAACAAAGAGGTAAGAAAAAGTCTCTTGCCTCTTCGGCAGGTCCAGACTTTTCCCCAGACTCCCTCCTGGCCAGCCGTGGTGCACTAACCCCCTGCAGGCTGTGTTCACGCCACCAACCCCAGTCCTCTCCCTGGGATCCGACCGAAGCCCAAGCCTCAACTTCCAGCCCCACCCGCCCCGCCGGGTGAGCAGACAAGCCTCTCGGGCTGGTGAGTGCCGGTCGGCACCGATCCTCTGTGCGGGAATCTCTCCGCTTTGCCTTCCGCACCTCTGTGGCTGCGCTCTCCTCCTCGGCTCCGAAGCTTTCCCCCTCCACCACCCGCCGTCTCCGCCCGCGAAGGGGCTTCCTAGTGTGTGAAAACCTCCTTCACAGCTCCCTCCCACTGGTGCAGGTCCTGTCCCTGTTCTTTTGTCCTTGTGTTTCCTTTTTTTGTTGTTTTACCCTACCCAGGTACGTGGGGGGTTTCTTGCGTTTTGGGAGGTCTGAGGTCTTCTGCCAGCGTTCAGTAGGTGTTCTGTAGGAGTTGTTCCACGTGTAGATGTATTTCTGGTGTATCTGTCGGGAGGAAGGTGATCTCTGCGTCTTACTCTTACTCCATCTTCCCGGAAGCCTGCCGTATGTTTTTGTAAATAATATTTTGTTAAAACACAGCCACTTCCGTTCATTTACCTATTGTCTACTGTCTATGGCTGCTTTCCTTGCAATGGCAGAGTTGGGTAGTAGAGAGAGAGATTGTATAGCTTGCCAAGCTTAAGGTATTTGTTTTCTAGCTCTTTACAAAAAAAGAAAAAAAAGTTTGTGGACTCCTAATCTAGCAGATGCAAATTTTTGATATACAGTCTGTAGTTAAGTTTACTCTTAGACTAGCCCATTTTTCTAGGATGGCCTGAATAATAGTCTACAAAATAAATTGTTGTTCGAAGATGGCGATGTGGTTTTGTGACTGTAAATCTGATTGTTACCATTTCCCCAAGTTGTGTTGACTTTTATTAGATGAAAATGTTATTCTGTACAATAGAATTATGAAACAGTTTAGACAGCACAGTTTGCGAGCCAATGGCAAGACACTGCCTACAATGAAACCCAGTGAAAGCCAGGAGGCTAATAAAATCGGGGGAGGGGTTAGAACCGACTGAATCTCCTTAAGTGTATATATTTCACAGCTGTGGTGCTAAGAGACAGATTGCTTGGAATGCCACGGGGAGGCTAAGCCAAACAAAAATGAGAGCATGAGGAAATTTTTCTAGTGAAAAATATTTTTCCTTACAAATTTGAAATATTTTCCCTTTTATGCTATATTCATTTTTTCCCCCTTTGAAATAGCATGGCTTCATCCTCTGCCGAATATGTCTTCCGCCTTTTGATCTCTGCAACATGTGAAAATTAATTCCTTTGCCTAATTCACACAGACAGTTCTACAGGCTTAGAGTGCATCTTAAAAGAAGTTGAAGTGGATTAATTTTTCCAGTAGTTGAAAATGGTAAAACTGCCAAACTGAAATTAAAAAATTTTTTTGTATTTTCCTTGTAATTGAAGGTGAAGGCATCGATAAGCAAAGGGTAGTTTTAAGGCAGTACTAAAGTTCTCGGTCCATGGTCTGTATTATATTTTTTTTCTCCCCATCTGCGGGGTAATATCCACGCTTGGCCATGTAGTTGTTCTGTGACCTGGGACAAGTCACTTTTACTTTGGGGGGCGGGGTGACAGTCACCACGACCGACCGTCAACAAGCTAGTAATTGCTGTTGACGGGGCTCTTGAGAGGCTAGAAGGGAACTGAAGGGAAAGGTTCTGGGAGCTGTTGAGAAACCTTTGTCAGTGGAAGGTGTTATTATTGTTTGCCTTTGTCAGCAAAACCTCAGGAGAACCTCCACCAGGGGCTGGAGATGAGGAGGGAAGGAAGTGAAAGGAAAATCTAGCATTTTTGTTGCTATTTAAAAGCCACCCTAGGAACAAGACTTGCAGGGTAAAAAGTTGAAACTAAATGAGGCTTTCAGTTTTCAGTGGGTTTTAGTGATTCACATTAGCCCGAGGGCTCCCCATTTGTCTCTCCTGTGTAGCAGCGGTTACGCCTGGGGTTGGCAGGAGATACAATGCCACTGTGCACACAGAACTCACCTGTGCATTAGCCAGGTCTCCCCGCAAATCACAGTGCCTCAGCCACTTCCAGTTTTTCTTTTTTAATATTCCTGGGAGGTTAAAACGTGAAAGGCCAAAACAGAATTACAAACATTGCGGTTCATTTTTAAATGTTTATGTTTAAAAATGTTTATGTTTAAAAAATTAGTAGTTTTAACACGTGCACTTAAATAAGCATGGTATAGTGATCTTGCTTTTCCAAAGATTACACTGTTTATAAGTAACATTTCTGTAGGGTGGGCTGTAGAGAGTGGGGTCCAAGTTTAAGGTGGTGTGATGGACGATTCCTTCCAGTCAAAAGAATGAATGTTACTGCCATGTGTATGCTTATTTGGGAATGATGTCAAAAGTCTGTATTTGAGACTTTCCAAACTGGGAGGCTGGGCTAAAAGGCTCTCCTGCCCTCCCTCCCCCAGCTGCTCAGCCCCCAAGCCCACCCTGAGACCCGACTATTAGTAAGTAATGACGGCTGTGTGGAGAAGTGGGAGGAGAAAAATAGGGATGTTGGAGAGGTCCTTTATGGATGCCTTCCACAGACGCTTTTCAAGTGACTACTGTGACCAGAGGTAACAACACAGTGCTGTGATCAAGCTCATATTCAGGGTGTGAGTCTTGGCAGTTTCATTCCCTACTGTGTTACTGAGCCTCTGGAAGGCTCAGTTTTCTCCTCAGTTACCTCATTTGTGAGGCACCTCAGCCGGTTGTTCTAAGGATTAAATGATTTATACACATAAAGTCATCAGAACAAGTGAACAAGCAATACAAAAGCTCTTGCCCTCAGGGAGCTTAAATTCCAGCTCCTTACTGCATTTTGCTTTCCATTCTCTCCTCTGCAAGCTGGTTGATCTGAAACACCTGCCTTACAATATCTAAAGGTATTTGGTAAAACACAGGTAAATGTTACTCCACTGATTGGGGGGGTTAAAATAAGAATAAGAAATAAGAAACAGTGTTAGGCACTGCCTAGGGGCTGCTGATATTGTAGGGAACAAAACAGATGTGGTTCCACACTCATGGGTAGGAAAGATAATAGATACATAAATTGCTTTGCATAACGTAAACTTTTTGTTGAAGTAGAAAACGCATACAGAAGGTGCACAAATGATAAGTGTACAGCTCATTTTCCACAAAATGAACACATACATTTATAATTCATGCCCAGATCAAGAATCTTCTTAGCACCTCCAGATACCTCCATGTGCCCCCTTCCACTCACAATCCCCCCACCCCAGGGTTAATATTCTGACTTCTAAAACCACAGATTGCTTTTGCCTGTTGTTTTTTTTTTTGCGGTACGCAGGCCTCTCACTGTTGTGGCCTCTCCCGTTGCGGAGCACAGGCTCCGGACGCGCAGGCTCAGCGGCCATGGCTCACGGGCCCAGCCGCTCCGCGGCATGTGGGATCTTCCCGGACCGGGGCACGAACCCGCGTCCCCTGCATCGGCAGGCGGACTCTCAACCACTGCGCCACCAGGGAAGCCCTTGCCTGTTTTTAAACTTTATAAAAAGGTAAGCATAACATGTACTCTTTTGCGACTGGCTTTTTCTACTCAATATTAGGTTTGTGAGTTTCATCCTTTTTTGTGTGTGAGTTACAGTTTACTTATTCTCATTCCTGCATATTATTCTACTGAATGAATGAATATGCCATGGTTTTTGTATCCACTCTACTGTTGGTGACATTTGGGGTCTTTCCTGTTTGGGAATACTACAATAATACTGCAGTTGACATTCTTGTGCTGCCATTTGTTGAATACACGCATGCATTTCTGTTGGGAGTGGAATTGTTGAGTATAAGCTATGGGTATATTCAGTTTTAATTGATACTATTAACAGTTTTCCAAAGTAGTCACAGTTTGCCCTCTCGTCAGCAGGGTATGAAAGTTCTGGTCTCTCTAAATTGTCTGTCTTTTTCATTTTAGTCATTTTGGAGGGTATGTTGTGAGATCTGCATTATGATCTTAATCTGCATTTCCCCAATGACTAATGAAATCGAATGCCTTTTCATATGTTTATTTTCTGTTTGGATATCTTGTGAATTATCTTTTCTGACATTTGTCCATTTTCCTGTTGAGTTCTCTTCCTTTTTCTTATTGATATGAAGGACTGCTTTATGTATTCCAGAGAAGAGTCCTTTGTCAGGCATAAGTATTGAAACTCTCTTCCTCCAATTTGTGGAGTATCCTTTTACTCTCTTGATGGTTTTGAAGAACCGAAGTTCCTAATTTTAATGTAGTCCAATTGATCAATATTTTTCCCCTTATGTTTATTGCTTTCTGTGTCTTAAGAAATCTTTGCCTGAGGCAGTTCTTGTGGCAGCAGTTAGTGCAAGGCTGGGAAACTGTTATGCACTGTGTTGCCTGGACTAGCAAGCAACACAGTCAGGATAGCAGAGGAGACCCCGAGAAACCAAAAGGTGAGATGTCTGCTCATGCCATCTTTGTGGAGAAAAATCCAGAGATCTGGTGAGCTTTGCATTTTCCAAGTGCTCTGAGGTGCGATACAATGTGTGGGAAAGAGAAATACATATTTGGTGAAACGGGAAAGTGCACTTTGATCAAGAAATGAAGGACTGGAGACGAGTTAAGGGAGGCGAGAAGAAAAGATCACAATATCCCAATACCCTCATAACCCATCTGGCTTCTTCCTCTTCTACTTAGACCTCTGCCCAAGAGCAAATCCACAAACCCAGACATTTCCACTGCAGATGTGGCCAAAAAGCTGGTGACATGGTATGGTATGCAAAATTAATAAAATGCCCCCAGGTGAAAGATATTTCACCCTAATTCCTGGAACCTATAAAAGGGATGAGCCATCACTCACTCAGGTGATTGTGTTCTGTGGCAGAGTTGGCCTTAAAATAGGTTATCTGGGTGGGTGTGATTTAATCAACAAAACCTTTCTAAGCAGAGAGCCTTCTCCAGTTGATGGAAGAGTAAGTCAGAGAGATATGAAGAATGAAGGGGATATGACTTGAAGATGCAGGAAGCCATGTGAAAGGAATTCAGGCCACCTTAAAGAACTGAGAGAGAACCCTGGCCAACAACCATCAAGAAAACAGGGTCCTCAGTCCTGCAACCACAAGGAACTGAATTCTGCCAACAACCTGAATGAGCCCAGAAGTGATGTCCACTTAGAGTTTGCAGATGAGGACTCAGCTTGGCTGATAACTTGATTTCAGCCTTGTGATTCGCTGAGCAGAGAACCCAGTCACACCATGCTGGACTTCTGAGCTACAGGACTATGAGCTAATAAATGGATACTGATTTAAGCTAAGATCGTAGTAAGTTGTCACACAGTGATAGAAAAATAAAACGTGGAATAATTTGAGTGATAGTGAAAAATCACTTTATAAAAAGGCAACAGAGTTGAACAAGATGAATGACAAGGATGTCGCCAACTATGATCAAAAGAAAAGTGATAGGATAAAGGGTCCCTTTAACATTTTCTGGAAAAAGAAGATGGAGGAGGAAGATGAGGAGTATGAGATGGTGATAAAGAGGATCAGGAGAATAATTAAGACAGCTGACTGTGTTAATCATGTGACTACATGTAGGACAAATGCATTAACTAACCCACCTTCCATTTGAGAAGATATCAGTTGCTCTGAGTTTAATTGCACAACTGGAACATGATCACCTTGTGGTTTTTGAAGCGCTCTAGAAATTGCAAGTGGTTTCCAAGAAGTGTTTATAGGTGTCAGAAGCACCTAGAAATGCTATCAAAGTTCATATTTCTAAATAATTTTGAAATAAAAAGACACTCTTGTTGTCTTTACTCCATCAACTCAGAGATTGATACGAGAGGGCAGTTAAAATTATTTGTAATTTCTTTGTAACGTAGTGTTATCCATTAGAAATCCTGAGTTATCAACGGTACATACCTATAGTTTGTAAAAAGAACAAAATAAACCGGGCAACCTCTGTGGCCCGAGCTTGGTAGTGTAATGCTGTGGGAGGTGGCACCTTTTTTTTTTTTTTTTTTGGCCACTCTAGGTGGCTTGCAGGATCTTAGTTCCCGACCAGGGATCGAACTGGGCCGCCTGCAGTGGAAGCCCGGAGTCCTAACCACTGGACTACCAGGGAATTCAGGCGGCACATTTCATAGCGAGTTCAGGGATGAGGCCCAATCTGTTGGCCCTGCTTTAGGTTGTCCTGTTTTCCTGTATACTGTAGTGGCATAACATTCTGCTGACATTCTTATCCATGGAAAAGGGACATCAGTTGGCCTGAGAAGTGTTCTGATTACTTTTAGTTAAATGTGGTGGTTTGGAAACAAACTGAAAATGTCTTCATTGTCAGTGCATAGCCAGTGCTTCAAGGAAAGTGCTTCTGACTTTAATCACACAATTTGCAGCATTCTGTGTTTTTCCTTTTCTTTTCACTTTGTATGTTTAGAAAGCTGAGACTTCCGTTTCATGTAAATGTGTTTATTGAAGCGAAGCATGTCTAGCCGGTGTGGAGCTTCATGAGTTTTCACAGAGTGAACACAAGCCCCCAGGAGCAGAAGCCGCGCCCCCTCCCAGTTACAGCTGCCCCTTTACCCCCACGGGTAACCTCCATCCTTACTCCTGATACAAAGGTTTGATTTCTTTCAGAATGCTGCAGTGTTTTGAGAAGCAAAATAGAGCATCATATTTTTTAATTGGGAAAAAAAAAAGGAAATTTTACCCCACGGTCATGAAGATCTTTTCCTGTTTTCTTTCAGAAGTTTTATTGTTTTCATTTTTGCATTGAGGTCTTGCTCCATCTCAATTTAATTTTTGGTTTGGTGTGAGGCCGGATAATGGTCCAACCTTGGCCTGAGAGCCTGGTGTCTTCACCTGGCCCCTCCTCTTGGCAGGTCCCAAACTCCAATTTTCCTCTTGCGAGGCTGTTGAAAACTGAGATGATTTTCAGAGGCTTTCTGCTTCTGCTTTTTAGCCTCCAGTCCTCATATACCCCCAGTTCAGGAAATGTCCTGAAGGGGAATCCTGCTGTGTGTTGGAGGCCCCCCCCCCATGTCTCAACTACAAATTTTCTGGTTTCTCTGTCCCCAGATTCTCAGCTCCTGCCAGGACCCCAGATGGGTGAACATCTCTCTGACTCTACTCACTCCCATCCCAGCCCCTCAGCTGCTCTCCACTGCCTTTAGACAGATGATTTCTTCATTTTTGAACCTTCCTTGTTTTGCTGGACAGAAGTACTGGTCTGCTGCAAGTTTCTCGATATCACTTGCAATAACAGATACATTTTTTATTGTAATTGTGATAAAGCTGTGAAAGAAAAAAACCACACAGTGTGCTATTATAAGAGGGAATATTAGGAAGCTCTGGTTCAAGAAGTCCACTGTTTTCTGTAGAAGCCACTGTAATTTATCATTAGTGGCCCTGAGCCTTGAGCACATGGACAGGGCATTAGGGAGAAAGAACCAACAGCTAAACATCTAATCCTAACTTCACCCTCAGTCCTCTTGTGAAACAAGTAATTTCCCCTCTCTAGGTTCCAATTTCCCTGATCCTGGCATTTCTCCTTCACCTTAAGTACAGGATCCTATCTCTTAGATGCTTTAAACTCTTGGAACAAAAGGCAGCCTCTTAAGGACAGGTGCCATGGAAATTTCCTTAACCTGTTTGAAATGGTGCATGTATGCTGTATGCTGGAAAATCAAGATAGTAGTTTTGTTTGTCTGTTTGTTTTGTTTTAAAGGTGGGGGGGAAGCAGAAGAAATTCTCATAAGGCCACTTACTATCAAAAGCTGCTGAGAGACAGTCCCTAGAGAAAGGATGTCTGAGGTATATGTCTCTTTACCTGCACACACTTTCTTCTATGGCTGCTCCTGGGTCTGCCCCAGCAGCTTGGGAATGAACACAGCTTTATAGAAGAAGTCATCTGCAGAAAATGAAATTAAACGCCTTCAGTTAATACTACCATAGGATTAAGGCTGAGCTTATCTTGATAATATTTAGCGTCCCGGGATGGAATAGAGTTCAGGGTACTTTTTTCTCTCACGTGCTTGAATTTGCAACTGACAATACCTAGTGATCAAGGAAGGAGTTTTGAAAAATAGAGCCAAGGTATGGATGAGGTCGGAGGCAGGCTGGAGAGTCAGCGCTGGGAGTGGGATGTCCTTCAATAAAGGGAAGTGTGGGCTTGCGTGCTACCTGACAGCTGGCCTCCAGATGATGAAACTCTGTACCAGTGTAGGACAGGCGGGGACCTTAGCAAATCTGAGCGATCACCCCTTTGGGAGAAAAAAAATGCATGAATAATTAATTGAAATTCCCTTCTAAAGTAGGATCAGAAGAAAATGAATGTTGTCTAGATGCGAGCCAGCCCCAGAGATAACCTCAGCTAATAGAGGATATGATGGCTCAGAAGACAAATAAAATAAAGTGTAGGAGAGCTACAAGAAAAACAAATGAAGGGAAATAGGGAGGGAAAAAACACAGGGTGAGCTGAGAGGAAGTGGCTACTTGGGGACAAGCCAGGGAAAAATGCTAAAAAAAAAAAAAAAAGAGCTCATTACTGTGTTGGGGGATGATAGGAAGACTATGCGTGTGTGGGCACGGGGGAGATATGGGAAATCTCTGTACCTTCCTCTCAGTTTTGCTGTGAACCTAAAACTGCTCCCACTGCCCCCCTGCAGAAATAAAGTCTTAAAACAGAGAGCTTAGAAAAAGCCAGTCAAACACATAGCATGGCATGATTGCTGGGGTCAGGGGAGGAGTGTTAAATCATTCATTAGAAAAGCATCTTATTCAAGGGCTTGGACCTTGACCTTTCCTCTGTCTAATGCTAGGGAATATCCCTCTTGGGATTTTGGCCCCCAGGGGGGTAGGGGGAACCAGGAAGAACCACTCAGAACAGGGAAGGACCCCAAACAGGAGTGGACAAAATACCTCGGGAAGCCTCTCGAGAAGGTCCCTGTTTTTCTTTCTCCATCCTTTAAATTCTCATCCCTGCCCTTTTACATCCTCTTCATTTGTTGCTATGCTTTTCCATTCTTTCATGAAACTTCCTTATCTGGTCACTTCTGATATTTCATACTCCTCACCTAATTGCAGTAAGGAACAAGAAATGGGATAATAGCAATAAAACAAAGGTGGATGATAATATATATTATGTCTTATTACATAGGATTTATTACATAATATGTGTCGTAATATCTTCATGTATATTAATATTGGCTTCGCAGTTGAGACTAAGCCTATACCATTCTTGAAAATCTTCTCTCTTTTATTGTAAGATATGAATAGTCTCTGGGTTTGATTTTTATCTTGGCACTTGAAGGTTCACAATGTTTTTCAAGACGTTCTGACTCTTGCCGGATCTCAGAACACCCATTCCCAAACCTGTACAATTTCCATTTTACCAGTATTTTGAAATATGTATTTCCTGTATGATAGCACCGTGAAACCTTTGCTATAATACACTCAAGCAAGTTGTGAGAGTAAACATAATGATACTTTGTGCTTTTGAAGTGTCTTGCACTCCTAGGGCCAGAATTTCCCAAGCGTCCCTGCAAACCAGGCAAGCACTGTGCGCTCGCAATTTTATAGCCAAGAAAACTGAAATATAGAGAGGTTAAGAGCTTGAGCCAGTGCCTTCCATTAAGTCAGAAATAAAGCTGGAATCTGAGGGAAATGCCTTACATTCAACATTGGACTTCCTGCAGCGGGAAACATGAAACAAGAAGGAAACATTATAAATTAGGGTTGTGGAAGTATTTTAATCACATTTATATAATCACCAATTAAAAGCTAATATTTCATAAGTAATGTCATTTGAGAGTAGTACTAATAAAGAACATTGTGGGTTTTGTTTTAATAATTTGCTTCTAGATCTCTCATAATTAAAATTTGTCCCCAAACCACATAAATTGTCATGGTTTTAGCGCAAGAATGGAGAAAATGAAATGAGCTTAAGAGTGACTATTAACTTTGTTTTCTTCAAGTGTAGATTTATGCTGGCAGGTTTCGTTCTGGCTCTCATCTACCTTTTTGGAAGACACGAGAGATCAGTTAGAATGATATCTATAATTTGAGAGTCCTTTAAGCTGCTATTAAAGGTAAATATTCATGCATTACATTAAAAAAGACTGTGCAACAGTCAAACATAGGACATTTGCCTCAGATTCCTAGATCTTATAAAAGGCGAACCTGAGCGGGAGCTTGCTCGGCTGACCGGCACTTTACTTGTCCAGTCCAGAAACTGATGGAGGGCTGAGGTCTGATGCTATCGTTAGAGGGTGGGGAGGAGGGGTCAGGAATAGGGAATTTGGTCTGGTGTTGGCTATCAAGTTGGGTCAGACCCACAGGTGTGGAAACACCTGATCCATGCGGTCTGTCAGTGCCACCTATCACCCAGCTGTCACTAGTGAATGGCTGGGTTGCACACATGAAGTTCTCCGCCTCATTGTAACCCACAAGACTGTGTTGATCTCGTGGAAAGAAAATTGGATTTGTAGTCAGGCGACACGCATCTAGGTCCTGTGTGGTCTGAGTGGCCTTGAAGGAGTCACTTGACCACTTTGGACGACCCCAATTTGCCTTCTATACAAGAGGTATAACGTTAATATCTCACAGAATTCTTGCTGCAATTCGGTGAGATACTGCATCTGGGGGAATTGCTTTGGGAACTACGAAGATGACAGAAATATTAGTTACTGTTACACCAATAAACGCTTCTCTGTGTCACTCAGTAAGCCGTCCACTGATGCCTTCGGGTCCTAACTCTCGTTTCTTCTAGTACGTAACTCCTGAGAAAGCTCTTCAACAGGCTACAAAACGTATCCTGTCTTCAAGGTCGCTGCAAGGGCCTGGTGCTTAGAAACGCCCCGTGCTTAATTTAACACTCTGCGGTTATCCTGAAGTTTTTAATGATTTTCAGACAAGGGGCTTGCATTTTTATTTGTACCAAGCCCTACAGATAGTGTGCGACCTGTCATGTTTTTCTAACTTATAAATAAATGCCCGACTTTAAAATTCCTTGGACTTTACTTCATTCCTAATCATCTGCTTTGAGTATCTCCATGGAGCAAGTAGTTATAAGCTAACAGTTTTTATGTAAATAGTCTATATTTGATATATCGTTTGTGCGCGTGTGTGTTTTCTAGATAAAGCAGAATACAAAATTGTGACCCAATGATTGTTTCTCTCTAGAGTGTATAGATTCTGAATTTCCAGAGGAAATATGTTGTATATTTCTGCCCTGATGCCTCACACATTAAGGTACTGAATAGAAGGTGGTGGAAGGTGTGTACCTTGTGTGCGTGGTATCAGTCTGTTCTGAGAGACGTTCTCTTTGGATGACAAAAGCATCCTTAGGGGGTGATTTATGACTTTATTTTCTTTATTGTGTCTTATAATGACTAAGGGTGTTTGACTTTCAAAACACTAGTTGTTACAGCTTTCTTCAAGTTCTTTTAAAGTATCCCATTAAAACCCTGACTCTCTGGGGAAAAAACTGCAAATGTATTTTATGTTTTGTTCCCAATTATAATATAGTCAAACCAGATATTCTTAAGGAATATCTGTTAGGTTGACTTTTTTGGGTTATGTCATCTGGTAATAAAATGACAGTCAAATAATTTTAAAGTACATATTATTTGTTTTCAATTATAAGTCAAGGTGGTTTACCTCAGATGGGGTGGTGGACACTTCTGCAGGCGGAGAGAGGTAGTAGCAAACAGGAAAGAGAGTTTGTATTATATCTTGCTGCATAAAATTTTGCTCTGAAACATGTCAGTCTAAGACAGACATTTATTTTTCCACAGTTTCTGAAAATTAGGACACTGGGAGCAACTTAACAAAGTTGTTCTGGCTCAGGTTCTTCCTTGAAGCTGCAGGCAAGATGTTGGCTGGGGCTGGAGGATTTTCTTCCAAGAAGGCTCCCTCTCAGGGCAGTTGGCTGGAGGCCTCAGTTGTTCTCCATGTGAGCCTCTCCACTGGGCTGCTTGATGTCCTTAAGACATGGCCGCTGGCTTCCACTCAAGCGAGTGATTCAGAGAAAGCAAGACAGAGGCCACAATGACATTTATAATCCAGCCTCTAGAGCAATATCCTGTCCCTCCTCCTGTATTCTATTGGTTACACAAACTGCCTCTCCTCATTCTGGCTGCTATAACAAAATACCACAGGTGGAGTGGCTGGTAAACAACAGAAATTTATTTCTCACACTTCTGGAGGCTGGAAGTCCAAGATCAAGGTGTGAGCATGGTCACCACATGGTTTTGGTGAAGGCTGTCTTCTGGATTCATAGCCAGCACCTTCTTACAGTCCTCACATGGTGGAAGAGAGAAGGAGTCTCTGCGGGGTCTCTTTTATAAGAACGCTAATCCCATTCATGAGGTCTCCATCCTCCTAACCTAAGCACCTCCCAAAGGCCCCACCTCCTAATGCTGCCACATTGGCATTAAGACTTCAGCGTATGAGTTTTGTAGGGACACAAACATTCAGACCGTAGCACAGACCAACCCTGATACAGCGTGGGTGGGCACTATAGAAGGGTGTGAATATCAGGACGTGGGAATCATTGGGGGATATCTTGGAGCCTGACGACCACAGAGTTGGTGGGTGAGCATTAGCTTTTTCCCTGAGTTCCACCTGAATTCTGCTGCAAAAAAAAGGGGGCAGTTCCCAAATTCTGCTTTCTCAGAAGCCATGCGTAGCAGTCTGAGGTCATGGGAAATCAGAGTCAGGCTAATTTTCCAGTCCAGTTAATGTGTTTTTATTAGATACAGAATCAGCAGGTCGCATTGTGTAACTTTGGAAGAACAAGCACCTATGAGTGGCCATTCGAAGTGGCCCAACTTAACACAGCCCTGAGGATGTAGTAAGTGCCACCAGGTTGGGGGTACAGGGTGTCTTAGAGAAAGATAAGCAGAAAACAATATGGTGTGATGAATCAGCAAGCCATTCAGACTAAATGCTATAAGATTTAGGGCTCTCTGCTGGTTTGCAACAATGCAAAGCTTTCTGAGGTTAGAGGTTTGTTGCAAACTGAATAAAGAGATGACATGGAGAGATGAAAGGGACTTAGGAAAGGCGGGGAGCCCTGAGCAGAGGCTGATTCAGAAGCCTCAGAAGCTTGAGGGAGGCTGGATTCCACCCTCAGGGGAAGGCACAGAGGGTCCCACTGTCCCTTGACATCAGGAAGATGGAAGCAGAATTGTCAGTAGAGGGGAGGCCAAAGCCATGGGTGTTTATCACACATCTACCATGTGCAATGTGCTTTCCATGTGATTTGATGTAACCTCCAAATGACTAGGGGAGGTGAGTGTAGAAGTCACCTCTTTACAGACGTGCTGCCGAACCCAGGGTTGTTTGCAACCAAAGCATATGCTATTTTCACAAGACATCCACCATCCCTGTAGGGATGGATCAGCTGGAACCTGTGGAAAACGGGCAGGACTGGTGACTCCATGTGGGTTGAACGAATGAGGACACTGTGTAATCAGCATATGGACGTTCCTTCCTTCTGCCCACGATCCTAGAAGGCAGACTTTGACCTTTCTAGAGATCTCACAAAGGTACAGCTGTCCACAGTCTCCGCCCTGCCTCCCTTTTGTCCAGACACACCCAGTATGGACCAGACCCAGCTGTGCCCTGCAGAGGAGGTGGGAAGAGGGTTTACTTCACACCCATTTCAAAATGGAGGCATTCGCTTTAAATCGTCTTAAGTTTTAAAGACAATTTCTCACCTGGAGATGAGTGGATATTTAAGGAAGAGGTAACAATTTTGTGGGCACAGAAGGTGAAAGGAAGGATCAAATCACAGTGTGGAAAATAAAACAGAGGAGGCATTTGGTGCTCTTGCTGGTGTAGAAGTCAGGAGAGCCAGGTTGGAATTCCAGCTCCACGTCTAAGAAGATGTGTGACTTACAGTAATGTAAGTAATGTAAGCTCCAGGTCTCACCTGTGAAACTTGGATGGTGTTGCCTACCTCACTAGAATATTGTTTCAAAGGATGTAACTTTAGATACTCCTATGGATAGCATATAGTAAAGGCTATATAAGTTGTGGTTATTTTCATTAAAGTGAATTATTTTTTTGCACTGTTTTACCATTCCAACTATAGTCAGCTTTGGCTAAAAATAAATCTTATCTGCTTAGGTAAACACCTATTAATGGTGGGGCTTTAGAGTAGGCAGGTGCTCTGAATAGTCCCAGAACCAAGAGTGCTTAAAAGTACTATTAGCTGCTGTATAGCACAGGGAGCTCAGCTCCGTGCTCTGTGATGACCTAGATGGGTGGCATGGAGGGAGAGGGAGGTCCAAAAAGGAGGGGATATACATATACGCAGAGCTGATTCACTTTGTTATACAGCAGAAAACTAACACAACAGTGTAAAGCAATTATCTTCTGCTCAGAGTGATGGCAAGATAGAGTAAAACGGGGCAATGGTGGTGTGTGTGGTGAGGGAGGGTTGGTGTGGACATGGGCAAACGGAAGCAATCTTCTGACTGAATGTACTGATGGATTTGAAGGTGGTGTGCAAAGAACATGTGCCGTGCACATCATCATCAGGGATCCACCTCAAGTTACCAGTGTGTTAGTGGCAGAGGGAGGATGGAACACGGGGTTCCTAAAACCCAGCCAGATACTTCCTCCGGCACCATGCCATCTTGGGAACGTGGAGGCTACACCTCTCCTCTGATACTTTATGGTTATTTAGAGTTTAGCTGTAGTACAGTCTGCATGTGTCAGTGCCTGATGGGAGAAAGTGAATTAATTAAAGTCTCCTTGCGCTGTTATTTATCAGTTTGTCTACAGTTTTCATTGTAAGGCCAAGTTATCCCAGAGATATTAAGACTTTCCTTGGTGGCGTACCAAGCATGGGGGAAGGAGAGACTCAATCCTTAGAAAAGTTCAAGAGGCTAGAACTTTGAGGAAAAGGGACAGCTCAGCCTGAAAGCTTTGAAACTTGCTTCTGAAGAAGATCAGGGAGTGTGTGTGTGTGTTGGAGGTGTTCAGTCAACCAGAAGGAATTCTGAACAGCTTGGCTTTTGCTGTGTATATGGAATGGAACTGGGTTTTTTCTTTTCTTCTTTTCAGTAGATTGTAAAGATGGTTACAAAAAAAAATTACAAGCTTCCTGAGGAAGAATGATGGGACATTAGTCTGGAAACTACTTTGTAACTATGTTTCTGTGTATTTTAGATATTTTGGCTTAAATTAAAGGTAGCAAAAACATATAGTTTATGCTATGATGTAGGTTTCGTTTTTATCAAAAAAAATTTGCATACTACATTACCGAAGGTGGGTTCAGATATTAAGAATAAATGGCATAAAGAAATATTTCCAGAGATGATTAAGGTGAGGTACCTGAATCAGTCAGTATTTGCAATTACTATTGTAATGTGTGATTTTGTAGACCAGGTAAAGATAATTTCCTGCAAAATTCTCCTAATCTAGAACTATTGCTTACACTACTCATTTTGCAGACATTTGAGAGGAAAACATAGCAAGAGAAAGCCCAGCGCTTACCTAGTGTAGAAGTATGCATTTAGTTCTCTAGTCTGCATCATTTATCTGTTATACTCTCTGGGACTATAAACTGCTTAAACAAAAGAATAGGAATGAATGGTAGGGAATCAACCACTTTGTTTACTCATTGTAAGCAAACCATCAGATAATCAAATCACAAAAATCTTTGTCTCGCTAGCAGTTTCACTTATCTGAGTATGTAAATCATCGTCTCACCTCTTCACCTTATGTCACAAGAGAAATAGGAATTGAATGGTATCCAAGTGTCTTGGATACATTTGCTTGCTTTACTGTACCTTACACTCAGAGTAAAGATAAGGTCTGAGAGTTCTTTTTCCATTTTTAAACCCAAAGCTGATTATAAGTGCAAAACACTTCCAAAGTATATACTAAGAAAAATGAATGTACGTTACATTTAGATTAAACAGGAGCTCCCAGGGGAATTTTAGAAACACTTTGGAAGTTGAGGAAGTGGAGAAAAGAATGTATATTTATTCATAGGACTTACGGTGCTTACCTACAAGAAATTTCAAATATTTCCCTTCCAAACAAGAACATATGCCTAATACATTCCATCATGATTTATAGATGTGAGTTCAGGAGGTAAAGTCATGTGGGGTAAGAAGAAGGTATTGAACAATAGTCAAATCAGTTGAGAGTTGCTTAAGTCATCGACCTTTGTGAATTCTAGTTCTGGTGGCAATGATAGGTGCTTTAAAATATTTAATTATTTAACACTTACTTTGCACTTTCTATGTACAGGACTACTCTAAATACTTTATAAGTAATTAATAGAACACTATGAGGTAGGTGCTGTAATTATCTTTATAGAGGAGGTTATGGAGGTTCAGGGAGGTTAATTAAATTTCCCAAGAACACATAGCTTGTAAGAGGCAAAGCTGGGATTGGAACTCAGTCTGGATCTGGAGTCTGTGTTCTCTGCTGCTCCATTTGCTGAAGAGCGAATTAATAAGCATTTGATAGTTGCATTCTATGTGGCAGTCTTTCAAATAGGTCAAGGTGGCTACCGAATTCCTAAGAATATATACATACAGTTTCTCTAAAAGCTCCAGCCATATAATGCTGCAGTATGAGAAGCAAGGGAGAATATACTCTTGCTGTATTTTCTGTTTTCCCTAGACAGTTTTGTTCTCTAGGTATGCCCAGGATAGTTAAAGGGTCTAAAAACCATTCAATATAAGGAGATGATGAAGAATCTAGGGACATTTAACCTGGAGAAGAGAACTCTTGTTGGGAAAATGACCAGAGCAATTCTAGGCTTTACATGATGTTCATGAAATACAGAGGAAGAAAGAGCATCATTCCCAGCACCTTAAGAAGAGCAAAGAGGCTTATTTTCTAGAAGCCTCCAGCAAACTCCCTGTGTTAGGGTCCTCCAAGAGCAGACATCAAAGTAGGATTATATGTGCTGAGCTTTTATAAGAGAAAGTGCAAGTGTGAAATGAAATAAGGAACTGGGAAGGCTGGAAGAGCTGTCAGCCCTTGCCAGAGGTCTCCTGTGCAGTGAGAGAAAGAGTCCTACATTGCGGTGCCCTCTGAGCAGAGCCTCAGGGAAATCCTTTAGGCAAAATCAGTTGACAAAGGAGTTCGGTGTCTCCCAGGAACCAGTCTGTCTTAGTACCCTTAGGATCCATAAACCAGGGGATGGATTTCAAAGTGCAGCACCTGGAGCCCTTGCTCAACCACGCTCCTGTGACAGGAGATGAGATGCATTCTCATGGCTGCTGTGTCTCTCCTCACAGTTCGTTGGTCCATTACTAAATTAATCTTTGTATCAGGGGATTAAATGCCCTGATTGGCAGAGGCCTGATTTCTTGAACCAGTCACCCTGGCAAGGGGGATGGGATTTCCCATAGGCCCATTAAGTCCACTGTCTGAGCTAACTTCCCCTCCAGCATGTGGGTTGTGGGGAGGAGGGATTGATACCTAAATAAAAATCTGGGAACCCCTAGGGAGGGGAAAGGGGGATAACATTTATGGTTTTGTAATTCTAATCCTGATCTAACACCAAAGCCTCTGCTTTGTTTATCTGCATCACAGTATTTCTTAAAATCTATGGTGAGCAGGTATTAAAAGTCGTGGTGTTTGGGGTGGGAGAATGGGGATCAAATTCTGTCTCACTGAAAATCATCCAATCTATGACATATGACTAGTTTTAGATCACGTCATAAATTGTTGATGACCTCACACCTTGAAGTAGGAATACAGCAATTGTAATAGCGAATATTTACAGAGCAATAATTATGTGCCTGACTGTGCTTTATATCCACTCTCACGCTTAATGCCCACAGTACCCTGTCAGATAAACATTCTTACCAGCTCCAGATGAAGTAGGAGGACACTAAAGGCTCAAAGGGTTAAGAAACTCTGCTGAACAGAGCAAGTAATTAAGTGGCTGATTCTCTGATGGCAACGTTGTACCATCTCTTCCTCCTCCAATTCTCCCTCTATCACTTCCCCCAGCTTTCTTCAACAAAGCTTTTGAAAAGTAAGTTTGCTTTCCAGGAGCTGTTCTCTTCTAGGTGAAAATGGGAGAGCTGGGTGTTCTCTCAGGCACTCTATTAGTGGCATTCTGCCAACGTTGTCTTGAGATGGCTGTTGAAGGCTCTTGAGGCTGGCATGATGACAAGTGGAAGGGCAGGTTGCCCTTAATGTCCAATAACTGCAGGTAGCAAAATACAGTGCAGTGCTTTAGAATCGTAGTGTTTGGCTGACTTTGTAAAGAGAACTGTTTTATGTATCCATCGTGGGTGCTCAGCTAGGTATCGAAACACACCAAGATCACATGCAGCTGGCATTTTAGGGAACCCATAGAAAGATAGACAAGGACCTAAATAATGAGGGCCATGGAGAGAATTTCAGTGGTCATCTCAGTAACAACTTATTTCATTGCAGTAATCTTTACTGTGGTGTGCCCTGCTGTAAAGAATACAAGTCAACAACACAGATAAATGAAAGGGTGATTATCCACTTTGAAAAGGCATAATGCGTTTACACGAGAATCTCTTAAATGTCAACAAAATGCATTTAAAATGCAATTCATTATGTACAATACTTCACGTTTTTTTCCGGAGTACAGCCATTGGGTTAAGGGCTGTTCACATACACGTTTTGAAGAAATATATTTCAGATTGATCTTGCTGAACCCAAAACACATTTTTATATATCTATAATACATCCAGAAATATTCATGAAGGCCCTACTATGTGCAAGGCCCTATACTACACTTTTATACTTTGACTAGGTGGTTCTGGGGTGAGGCCCAGATTCTGCATTCCCAACAGGTTCCCAGACCACACTTTCAGTAGCAAGGGTTTCTAGAAAATCAAGCTGGGAAACTGGGCAGAAACTTAGAAAATATGAGAGGCGTGGAAACTCCTAGCCCAGTGTCAACCACAGGATGAGTCTGGGAAGGATGCTTCCTGCTGTCCGCTAGTGGTTGGGCCTCTGGTAACCTCACTGCCACCAGCACTAGCTGCTGCATGCCCTCAGCTTCCCCTGTTGTTACTGGACACTGGGTGCTGTAGTCCCTGAAGCTGAACTGAATTCCTATTTGCAGTAATTGCTCCTGCCTCTGAGACCTGAGTGAGACCATTTGGTTGAACAAGCCAGGGGAGCATACCTGTACTCTTCCTTGGAGAATGGGAAAAGCTGGTGGTATCTACTCTTTTCTGCTTCTGTAGTGGGGGTCGGGCCCTGCTTTCAGCCATGACTCACAGTATAAGAAATTCCCCAGGGCTTCCCTGGTGGTGCAGTGGTTAAGAATCCGCCTGCCAATGCAGGGGACATGGGTTTGAGCCCTGGTCCGGGAAGATACCACATGCTGTGGAACAACTAAGCCCGTGGGCCACAACTACTGAGCCTGCGCTCTAGAGCCTGGGAGCCACAACTACTGAAGCCCATGCACCTAGAGCCCGTGCTCCGCAACAAGAGAAGCCACCGCAATGAGAAGCCCGCGCACCACAATGAAGAGTAGCCCCCGCTCGCCACAACTAGAGAAAGCCCGTGTGCAGCAACAAAGACACAACACAGCCAAAAATAAGGAAAGAAAGAAAGAAAGAAAAGAAAAAAAAGAAATTCCCCAGACCTAAGAAGGAGTTTCAGATGCTGGACAGCTAAAAAAAAAAGAAAAGATAAATGTCCACTATGAATGATGTGAGTTTATGTGTATAAAAAAGACTCATTTAGGCATGTAGCTCACCTTCACATGAGCCAATGCACGGAGGTAAAATTCCCACATAGCTTTACTTTGGGCTCACCACTCCTCTCCCAACCTCAAATGGAAGAAGTGGCTCTCCTGTGTTATGTGGCATGCTCATGTGGCCCCTTTCCAGAACATCCCCCTGTTCCAATTCTCATTTGCTTTATTTCATCTCCCATTTCACTGCAAATTTTTCTTGTGTCAGGAAGTTTTTTCTGGACTTAGTTTGTGAGGGTCAATGAGCTCCAAATGTATCCCATTCATCTTCCTGATGGGATTTATAGGGTAACTTCTCCAATATTAAAAAATAAACGTAAATCTTAATGTTGTGGCTAAGAAGAATGAGAAATGTCAAAGTGTATGCACATTGGTTCCCCTTTAAAGATCACTCTTCCTCTCCACACAGGAAGCTGGTTTTCATTAAAATGTGACATTTATCTTCCCAAAGTGAATTTGACTTGCTACAATAATAGAAAAATGTCACAATTTGCTGCAAAAAAAAAAAAAATACAGGAAAAGATAAATAGTAGTTTTTAATGAAAACCTTAATTTTAAAATAATGCCTTTCTTAAATATACAATACTCTAAGAGAGGCAAAAAATGTCATGAGAATTCAAATAAAGTGAATTCTAGTGTCCTCTGAGAATACACTGAACAAAGATGCTTGTTGTCAAAACACTGCAAAGCACTGCAATAGAGCCTTTCATTGCCACATACGTTCCCCTGTTACCAGTCATGAAATGCAGGAATTGTAGATGATTAGGAATGGAGATGGTAGGTTTAGACTTTGTTGGGTGAGATGGGGAAAGGGTGCCTGGGACAAGCAGCCACTGGATGGAACTTCCCCACTTTTTTTTTTTTTTTTTTTTTTTTTTTTTGCGGTAAGCGGGCCTCTCATTGTTGTGGCCTCTCCCGCTGCAGAGCACAGGCTCCGGACGCACAGGCTCAGCGGCCATGGCTCACGGGCCCAGCTGCTCTGTGGCATGTGGGATCTTCCCGGACCAGAGCACGAACCCGCGTCCCTTGTATCGGCAGGCGGACTCTGAACCACCGCGCCACCAGGGAAGCCCGGAACTTCCCCCACTTTTAATCATATGTAGACACAGCCTTCGGTAAGAGGGCTCAGCTGCTGAAGTGGGTGTGACTTCTCCAGGCCGGACAGACTGCCCCAGGGCTGGCATTACAGACCACAGTTAACTTAAAAACTAACTATGCATAACTTAAACATTAACTTCACAGACGTAGCTAATAGAAGAAGCATTGGGCTGGAGGTCCCAGACCTAATTTTAATTCTGGCTCTGACCCTCTTTCCTCATCTGAAGAATGAAAGGATTGGTATAAATGTTCACAAAGATTTTCACTCTTTTCAGATTGTGGGGTCCTAAAGATGAAAAGACTTTCTCTCTACAACATGCTCTGCTGGGAGGAGAAGGGCAAGGATAGGAAAGGACTTTAACGAGAAATGGAGGAAATGATAACCTTCAAAAGTCAAAAGTAGGGCTTCCCTGGTGGCGCAGTGGTTGAGAGTCGCCTGCCGATGCAGGGGACACGGTTTCGTGCCCCGGTCCGGGAAGATCCCACATGCCGTGGAGCGGCTGGGCCCGTGAGCCATGGCCGCTGAGCCTGCGCGTCCGGAGCCTGTGCTCCGCAACGGGAAAGGCCACAACAGTGAGAGGCCCGCGTACCGCAAAAAGTAAAAAAAAAAAAAAAAGTTAGAAGTAGCTGGAGAAAGAGGAAAATATGGAGAGGCCTTTGGTGGGTGGATAATAAGAGGACTCCTCATCAAAATACACTGCTGTTGCTACTCCCTTTCCCTGGGGCTGAGGGATGGAGGGGACAGTTTGACACAATCATTCGCTGATGGTTCTAGTAGTTTTACTATCTGTTTCCGAATGAGATAATCGTAGTAACTCACTACTAGGCGAAATGATATTCTGATTATCAGTGGGGACAAGATAAAATCAAGTCTCATATCACAGTTTCTCTTCCATTGATCCTTCAGACCTTCTTTTTGAATAAAAGACCAGTAATCTCTATACTTAGACCTTGAAACATGATTCAGAACCAAGGTAGAGATAAGAATCAGAAACCAAACCCTAGCCACAGCCATGCAAGCGTCTAAGTGAAGGTGCCTGGTTTTTGTTTTTATATACATTAGCTTTCAATATGTTCAATATATTGAGAAAAGAAAAAGAGGAGGCTGGCTTTTTAAAAAAGAATTCGTGGGCTTCCCTGGTGGCGCAGTGGTTAAGAGTCCACCTGCCGATGCAGGGGACATGGGTTCGTGCCCCGGTCCGGGAAGATCCCACATGCTGCGGAGCGGCTGGGCCCGTGAGCCATGGCCGCTGAGCCTGCGTGTCCGGAGCCTGTGCTGCGCAACGGGGAGAGGCCACAACAGTGAGAGGCCCGCGTACCGCAAAAAAATAAAAAAAAAGAATTCGTTTTTAATCTTCTGGTAGTTGAGAGTTACACAGATCGATAGATTTACTTACTTTATTTTTGCCACTTGAATTATAATATGCCTTTTGGTATGGTCCTCTTTGGGTTCATCTTGTTTGGGACTCTCTGTGCTTCCTGGACCTAGATGTCTGTTTGCTTTCCCAGGTTAGCGAAGTGTTCAGCCATTATTTCTTTAAATAATTTCTCTGCCTCTTTCTCTCTCTTCTCTGTCTGGGACCCCTATAATGAGAATGTCAGTACATTTGATGTTTTCCCAGAGGGCTCTTAAACTATCCTCATTTCTTTCAATTCTATTTTCTGTTCATCCTGGGTGATTTCCACGACTGTCTTCCAGTGTGCTATCTCTTCCTCTGTATCAACTAATCGACTGTTGATTCCTTCTAGTGTAGTTTTCACTTCAGTTATTGTATTCTTCAATTCTGTATGGTTCTTCTCTACATTTTCTTTGTTAAAATTCTCACTGTTCATCTGCTTTTCTCCTGAGTTTGTTGAGCATCTTTCTGATCACTGCCTTGAACTCTTCCTTGAGTAGATTGCTTTGCTTTTCTCCACTTCATTTAGTTTTTGTTCTGAGGTGTTGTTTGGTGCCTGCGTTTGGAACATATTCCTTTGTCTCCTCATTTTGCCTAATTTTCTGTGATTATTTCTATGTAGTAGATAGGTCGGTTACATTTCCTGCTCTTGGAGAGGTGGCCTTACGTAGGAGATGCCCTATGGGGCCCAGCAGCACACTGCCCTCTGGTCACCAGAGCTGTATACTCTCGGGAGCCCCCTCTGTGGGCTGCGTGGGCTCTTCTGTTGCAGTGGGCTGACTACTGTAGGCACACTGGCAGGCAGGGCTTGCGCGATGGCTGCCCACCTGCTGGCGTGGGCCTGGGTCCCAGCATGGTGGGCTGGGGTGTCCGGGACTGGTGCTGGCCCACTGATGGGCAGTTAAGCCCCTGCTTCTAGTAGGTTAGAGGGAGGACTCCAAAGTGGCACTTGTCAGCACCAGTTTCTTGCGGTAGAATGAGCTCTCAGAAATGCTTGCTGCCAGCTTCTGTGTCTCCAGGGGGAGTCCCAGTTGCCTCCTGCCTCTTTGGGAAGCTCTCCAAGATCAGCAAGTGTGTCTAACCCAGGCTCCCTTCAAACTACTGTCTCCGTACTGGGACCCAACAAATTTATAATTGTGAACCATTGGAAACAAACATCAATCGTGAAGGGGTAAGTTAAAGAATTAGGAACTCTGATGATGGAGATCAGTGTCGCTCAACCCTTTGACCTGTTTCCACATCATTCCACGTACACATCCTACTCTTAACCGGAAGGGAATGGAGGACATAATGAGAACCATGGATGCAGAGCTGTGCTTTATTGGCATGGAAAAATGTCCCAACACTGCTGACTGGAAAAGCCAGGATCTTTGACATGATGTAGAATTACATCTACACATACAAATCCGTAGGTAACTCTAAGCACATTCAGCAAAATGCAAATGGTGGCTGTCCTTAGAGAGTGGGGTTTCAAGTGATTTCTAATAGCATATTTGTGCTTTTCTGCTCTGTTTGAATTCTTACAATGAGCATATATCATATTTATACTCAGAAGAAAAAGCAGGAAAGCATTTTTAAAAAGAATAATAAACATAAGCAGTAGTAAATCAGCAATAGGTTTAAAAAGCTGGAAAATAATTTTTTCTCAGAATACAGCAACTCAACAGAATAGTAACAGTTTTTTAAATGCAGCACAGTTTGGTGGTCTTGTGTTTCATTAGTTTTTCTACCATTTGTATGGTGTATATAGATACATGCTGTAAGTGGAATCCACCAAAGTATTCAGATAAAAAGTGAGATCTAAAGATGTGATGTGGGTCAAACATCTGAAACTTTAGTCGGAAACAATACCAAATGGTTAGCTGTTTTTTATCATTTACAAAAAGTATGTAAACGATGAAGTTTTCATTTGTCATGCAGACATTGTTGGAATTATTGAGACATAGCTTAGAGAGAAAGGGAAGAGGCGTTTGGTTTTATACCTGCTTTTTAGAAGACATCTGTATGAAAGAGAAATAACAGTGTCAGTAACATCTCAAATACAGAGGACATCTAAAGATACAGGACACATCAGATGTATATTTCAGACACAGCGACAAATTTCAAAGAGCAGTCCATTGTTAGAAGGTTATGCAATGTTGAAATACTAGTTTGGTACTCAAGAGGTAAGGTTTTTAAATGGTTATCTTTCATTAGATTTATTCAGAAATTTAGTATGTGAGAGTTTAGTGTTAATAAAGAGTTACAAGGCTCAGCAGACAATTGGAATAAAAGATTTTGAATTGAGCAGAAATACCTCTCCTCCCTGCAGACTTATGATTATGTGCAGTGAATGAGTGTTGGCATTAGAAAGCTAAACCACATAGCACATACAGAATATTAGTATTCAGTAAACAATCACGATTGCAGTCATCAAGTGCCGAAAGTCTGCCACGTGTGTTCCCAGCCTCCTTTAAAAGTAGTGCAGCTGTTACATTAATGGATGAGAATCCGGGGTAATATCAAGGAATAAAAAATTGTTCAGTTTGATTAGTTCTAGGAGGATGTCATCTTCAAAATGTGCCTAATTCGATAATACCAGGGCATTTCTGAGAGACGATAGAAAATAAGGATAATGTGATGTAAATAGATACATTATTACTTTCATCTCTTTTGACATAAACCATTCTATAAGCAAAATGACAGCAAAGAGGTGAGAAATAGGGAAGCAGCCTCTTCCATCCGTAGAAAATTGCGTGGTGGGCTGAGAGCCATGGGTCAGAGGATCAAGAGTGGACCCCAAGCAGACTGGCTTCCCCCTAATAATTGCAGTAGTAGATCACATTCATGGAATGTTTAATATGTTCCAGACCTTTCGCTAGCTGCCTCACATGGATTAGATCATTTAACCTTCAACACCACCCTGCAGGGAAAGAACTGTTATCACTGTCATTTTACAGATATGAAAATTGAAGCTTGGAAAAGCTAGGTAACTTCTCAAGGTCACATAGTAAGGAGTGGAGCTGGTATTCGGACTCAGATATGCCGATGGGTCCCTCAGTCACTACATTTCATTGCTTCCCCGTGCCTGCTGGGTAAGGAGGGCCTTCGTGTATGTAACCTGCCGGAGCTCTCATCCTCAATATCCCAATCCAGTTTCTTTTCGGGAAATTTGGAATCTTTTTTGTCTTATGCCTTGGAAATACTTTCTGTCAAGCCAGGTTCAGGCTGTTTTTATCCTGTTGTCCTTGAAATGCTCTCTCTCCACCTGTCTTTCCCCCCCAACCCCCTGAAAGCTCTTGAAGTTGATCTACAGAAGAGTTAAATACATACGTAATTAGAAAGCAAGAGGGAAAGGATGGGCCTGGAAGTGCTCAGAACTGAAATTTGGGTGTTGAACCCTCTGGCAGTATTCTTCCTTACTCTGTCTAGTGACTTGAATATGGCCAGCAGACATGAAATGTTCCTGGAGATTTGAGTCACTATTGGAGTTCAACTTCTTCTTGGTTCAAATTCTTTTTAAAAATGAGACCAGGCTTACTCAGGGTAGGGAATGAGTGGTAATCCATTTCACAATTAAGGCAGTCTTCTTTTTTTTATTTTTATTGGAGTATATAGTTGATTTTAAATGTTGTGTTAGTTTCTGCTACACAGCAAAGTGAATCAGTTATACATATACATATATCCACTCTTTCATAAATTCTTTTCCCATATAGGTCACCACAGAGTACTGAGAAGAGTTCCCTGTGCTATACAGTAGGTCCTTATTAGTTATCTGTTTTATAAAGGCGGCCCTTGTTACCTCCATTAACCCAGAGAAAGGTTGCTGGGAACGTGTGCCTCCAATTTTCTTGCTCCCATTTCCTTCTTAGAGGGAAAATAAGGTGATTTCATCTAGACATTTTTACTCTCAACTCTATTTTTTAATAAAGAATTTAAGTTATTTACTTTCATCCTTTGAAAGATGAAATCTCCTTGAAACAGTGTTGACCACTTTGATCACTTGGGTTATGTATCTAGACCAGGACGTTATACTATTCATTAATGGTAGCAATAATAACCATTGGAAATACTAGAATTCATTTGTAGAGAAAATTCCAGATATCCTCAAGACATCTTCAAAGTGTTGACGAGCCTGAATTAATAATCAAAATCCATGCTAGATCACTGAGATTTTAGATAAGAAATCATCCTTAAAAATTTTGCTACTGGGCTTCCCTGGTGGCGCAGTGGTTGAGAGTCTGCCTGCTGTTGCAGGGGACACGGGTTCGTGCCCCGGTCCGGGAGGATCCCACATGCCGTGGAGAGGCTGGGCCTGTGAGCCATGGCGGCTGAGCCTGTGCGTCCGGAGCCTGTGCTCCACGACGGGAGAGGCCACAGCAGTGAGAGGCCCGCGTACCGCAAAAAAAAAAAAAAAAAAAATTTTGCTACTAAACATGGTGTAATCATTTTCAAAGATAATATAAATTTAATAATATATTGAGTAACGGAACTCAAAACTGTCATGCATGACTACTAGATTAGACCTAGCATCTGTTGAGCAATCTATCGTTGAAATGAGCAAGAACAATTGTGATTTGTTACTAAAATGGGAAAAAAATGACGAAAACATCTCTGCCCAATTGAAGAGGTCATCCTTCCTTTATCTTATTCAGCTTCCATAATGAAACTTGTATTACTACTTTAGTTTGTTTTGTTATTTATTTATTTATGGCTGTGTTGGGTCTTCGTTTCTGTGCGTGGGCTTTCTCTAGTTGCTGGGAGCAGGGGCCACTCTTCATCGCAGTGCGTGGGCTTCTCACTGTCGCGGCCTCTCTTGTTGCGGAGCACAAGCTCCAGACGCGCAGGCTCAGTAGTTGTGGCTCACGGGCCTAGTTGCTCCGCGGCATGTGGGATCTTCCCAGACCAGGGCTCGAACCCGTGTCCCCTGCATTGGCAGGCGGATTCTCAACCACTGCGCCACCAGGGAAGCCCTGTTTGTTTCTTCTCTCTTAGCAGCAGAAAAATTTTATTCCTTTTAAGGACAATTAAACCACATCCAAGGCCTTAGCTTACAGTCACAAACCAACGTAGCCATTAAAGCATTAGATATTGAGGTATAAGACATACAATGAGGGGAACGCTTTGCCATCAGAGGGTGACACCAAGCTTGCTCAATGGACAGTGAGCTCTGCTAGTGAGTGGGCGAGGTTGAGGGTAAGTGCTTATCTGCAGAACCGAAGGAGAACAGCTGTGCTCTACAAGTACTGAAGCATTTCAGACCACATAGGTAGGGATATACTTTCGCGATGAAGGGAAGGGGAGAGAAAGCGAAGTGCCCCCGCCCCCCACGAGGCATTCGGCTGCCTTGCAGAGGGCCACGGCGGAGAAGCAGACTTCCCCTTGCCCACGCTCAGTGACTTCTCTGCAGACCTGGGCGGCGTCCTGCAGCAGTGAGTCCTCTGAACTGGCGCCACGGTTCACCGGAAAAGGCCTCCATGCATCAAGTTCATAGAGGTGGCCATCCACGTTGTCAAACAGAATAAAATGAACGTTCACTTTGTCATCTACCCGACATTGGCCTTCCTGTGCCACGGCATCATGGGTTCCCTGGAGGGCCTCATTCTTTTCAAAGCATTTTGATCTGTCTTCAGGGTACAACTTCTCTGTTTCAGAAAGAAACTGTTTCGGAACTGACCCATCCTCGAACTCCAGTTTGTCCTGATTATTGGCCACTGCATGAATGAGAGTCCGATGGTTCCACAGGAGTTGCCAATGGTCTGCTTCATGAAGTACACCTTAGGGCTTACTTCTTGTCTCTTCAGCTCTTCAATCTGTTTTTTCCTGAAGTTCTCATGCTGGGCCGTGAGAGGAAAGAGCCGCAGCAGCGCTCAGGCAGGCACTGCCACCGAGCCCGGAGACTTCTCCTCCCGGCTCAACATGTCCTCCAAGCGCCACTGGCCGTTGACCCCCAGCCGGGCCAGCGCCTTGTTCAGCATCTCCGGGTTAATCTCCATCGGTCTGAGCTGCATCTTCGCGAACTAGGGAAGGAAGCACAACCCAGAGAAGAGGAAAAACAGCCACTACTTTAGTTTTTGTATCTTGTCCAGATTCTTACTCAAAATATTAGCCAAGTCATGTACTATCAGTGCTTCTCACTATTTAATTAGGTTCAAAATCTTACCATTTTATCAAGTACAGATGGATTCGAAGACTGAGAATCACCAATATGTCTGTATGAAAGACTCCTGGGAGATAATGAGCACGAGGAGATTTTTTATTAGGAAGAAGGAAGAATTGAATTAGTGAGCTGGATCTATATCTCTATTGCTAAGCTTCAAAGCTGCCTGCTTCTTTATGCTTATATTAGAAGTAACTCAATTAAGCAACAGATTTTTATTGAGCATAAAATGTTCTGGGCAAGGTGATACATGAGGGATATTCCCATACACAGAGGAGGGTAACACATACTCTAATTTAAGGATTTAGATCGGGAGATTAGAAATATGTACATAAAAATATTATTAAAAAGTATAAGGTAAGTGTGAAATGTCAGTGTGAGCAATAAATGCTGAAGGAATTCACAGAGTTTGCTTCAGGCTAGAATAATCTAGGGAGGCTTCATGGAGGAGGTGGGATCTGATCTGCACTTGAAAGGATGCCTTGATGGACAATATTGTTGCCTAACCACCGGCCATTCACCCTTCTTTGCATATCTTTCAGAAACCCTCTCCCATGCAGGACACATACCTCAGGGAAAGCAAACTCCATCTTAAACTCCAAGGGAGAATCCTGATTAGTCTAATGTGAAGTCATCATGGTAATCCTATCCTCTCTTTCTTCCCCTCCCCCCATGATTTGTTCAGGGAGCCAAACTTAATGCCAATCAGTGACTGGCATTTCCCCTAGCAATGGTCTAGGAGGTCCAATCAGTCTGAAAGGAAGAACCTTTGTTCCATAATTGGGAATAAGATTATTTTTCTCTCCTACTGTGCAGGAAAAGGATTGCCCTGATTGCCTCTGGCAGTCTTTTTGAGCTCATGAGGGCCCCTGGCACGTGGAGGAAGGCTGAGGCTGGAGAATAGGGGAGATTCAGAGCTGGAGCCCTATTTGTACTGTGCCTGGAGCTTGATCTGCCTCTAGATCTCCTATTGTATGAGACAGTACATTTCTTCAATGTTTAAGCCAGATAGAGTCAGGTTTTCTGTAACCCCCAGCCAAAGTCATGCAAACTGCTATCAAATAGTAGAGTTGATTCCTTTCCTAGCATATATTTACCTCTTTTCCTAACAAAGGAAATAAATTAAATGCTATGTGTTTTGTTTTTTTTTTTTAGGGGGGAAGGGCAGGAATCCCTCTACCATTTTGCCTTGTGGTTTAAATGGGAGAGACAGTCTATTAGCTCCAAGTACGTCTGGATGCCATGATTGATTCAGACAGACATGGGCATAGGAGACAAGAGAAAGTTGCTGAGGCTTCTGAAAAGAAGCTCCTTTCCCATGGGAACTACCAGATCTATCTTTCTCTACTCCCCTGTGTGGCCGGGGAGCAGAGATGGGTTGTGTTAGTCTCCTAGGGTGGCTGTAACAACTCACTACACACTAGACGGCTTAAAACAGAAATGTATTCTCTTCCAGTTCTGGGGGCTAGACGTCCACAATGACAGTGTTGACAGAGCAGTGCTCCTTCTGAAGGCTCTAGAGAAGAATCCCTCCCCTGTGCATTTCTAGCTTCTGGTGGTTGCAGGCAATCCTTGGCGTTCCTTGGCTTGTGGCTGCACCACTCACGTCTCTGCCATCATCTTCACATAGAGACACACAGGGCAAGAACTGTATCCAAATTTCTTTAGTCTTATAAGGATACCAATCATTGGATTGGGACCCATTCTAAACCCAGTTCGACTTCATCTTAACTTGATTAAGATGAATCAAGGGACCCTATTTCCAAATAAGGCCATATTCACAGGTTCCCAGTGGACACGAGTTTTAAGGAAACATTATCCAAGCCAGTACAAGGCCTCTTGCAGCCAGTTTTGCCCTCCTGAAGGAAGCCAGCCTGAGAATGAACCATACAGAGTCAAGGTGATCTCAAAGTAAATGACGTCATTAACCTCTGGAGAAAACCGCCTAAAGTTTATTTTACTTTGGATAATTTAATTTATTTAAGCCAGGAAATTTCTCTTTTTATTTAAGTCACTTTGTGTTGAATTTTCTTTTGAGAGTTTCAAAAAGACTTCTGAGAACTTGATACGAATTTTGTTGAGAGACGGGGAAAGGTCATGCTATATAACAGGGAAAGGCAGGAGGAAAAAATCATGAGGATAAAATGAAAGGAGTGTTGGAGTGAAGGTTTGGCTAGAGGGGAGTATTTATTGGAGGAGCAGAGGGGCGTAAAGTTGTACAGATTGGTTAGTGTACGTTTTTAGAGGTCTGGAAATGTCAAACTAAATAATTTGAACTTTCTTCTGCAGGCAGATGGTGTATAAGATGGTTTCTGAGCATGGAAGTTGAATCAATTAACATGATGTTTTAGGTTAATTAACAGTGAAGTGCAAATTATATCGGAAGGGGACAGAAATCAGATCAGAACTGACTGCCTTGATGTTTCCCAATGCAATCAAGAGGAGAGACCTAGCTTCTCATTTCTGGACTGGGATTCAATCCATCCTCCTTACCTAACCTGGCCTTCTTCCTGTTCCTAGAACAGACCAGACTCATTCTACTGGAAGGCTTTTGCATTGGCTGTTTGTCCCAAACACTTTTTATTCCTGATCTTTGCATGGCTGTGTCCTTCTTACCATTCAATCGTCAACTCAACTGTTGCCTCTTCAAGAAGACTTCCCTGACCAGTCAATCTAGAATAGCCTCTTGTCCCTCTGTCAGACTGGCGTATTTTGATTCTCAGTAAACTGAGTACCATCTGCTAGATTTCTCATTTATTTTTTTATTTTTGTAGCCCCTCCCTTCCCTGCCCCAACTGCAAAATAAGCTTCATAAGAGTAAGGAGCTTGTCGGGTTTTCATGGCCATTTCTCCAGTACCCTGTAGGAGCTCAGATAAATATATGTGGTATAAATGATTAATAAATTTGGCTTTGAAGTTTTAAAATTGCTGAAACATTGAATCAATAGTTTAAATAACTTTTAGATGAGCAAAATTAAATAATTTGGCTAATCGGGAGAGAAACTATTTCCAAAGTTAATTTTGCTCAAAAGGCAGGCAGGGGTGGAAGAACTAAAATGCATATTTTTCTCAGAGTTCCGGAAAGACAAGAGTAATTTTCAAAACAACACTCTTGTCTCCTAAGGCTGTTTCTACCAGAAATGCCCTGGGCATAAAGAAAAGCTCTAGGGAACTTTGAGGGAAAAAAAAAAAAAATATATATATATATATATATATTTTTTTTTGCGGTACGCGGGCCTCTCACTGCTGTGGCCTCTCCCATTGTGGAGCACAGGCTCCGGACGCGCAGGCTCAGCAGCCATGGCTCACGGGCCCAGCCGCCCCGCGGCATGTGGGATCTTCCCAGACCGGGGCACGAACCCGTGTCCCCTGCATCGGCAGGCAGACTCTCAACCACTGCGCCACCAGGGAAGCCCTGAGGGAATATATTTAAGCTTTTCTCTTTCCATTTTCCCTAGTGGCAGTTTCATTTCAAGGCCAGCGGTCTATAACTGGCTCTAGTTTTCTAGAGCAATTTACGTCTCTCAAATGATTCAGAATCAGACTCTTTTGTCATCACTAGAACTGAGCCCCTGATTTGTTGTCTAGCAGTGGACACCTCTGTGTTCTTTGCCTCCACCAAAGTGCTTCTGACCTCAGCGTGAAGCTCTCCATTATTATTTTTCTTGAAATATGCCACAGTGCATTTGCCAGCTCATTATGAGAAATCTTCGTTGCATACAATGAAGACCGAACAAGCCTCAACAAAGTAATGAAGGAGCACATTCTGTGATGCAGAGAACTTTCTAAGCCAGCCTTTCTCCATGACTCTCCTGGGGTGCTGTTATCTATAATATACTCCTGTGACTTTTTCTGAGATTATAATGAATGAGCTTGTGTACATTACTGATCTGCTTCTTTGACTGAATTAGCTGGTAAATTATTTGAAGTGGCCTCTCCAGGCCATGTGAAAAAAGATCTGTGTTAGCTTGAAGGAACTGGCAAGGCTGGGTAGATTGGCCACTAAATTCAAATTACAAATATAGTAACAGCTCAAAAGGGACACATCTTAATTTACTGTCAACCAATGTTGGGAATGAAACTCTAAGGGCCTGATAAATATGTCCAACTTACTAAAAATTTTATAGTGAGTACTATTTAAAATTACTGGGATATTGGCTGGAATTTGGAAATTTTTGTCACCCAGAAATTTTTGTTTTCCTCCCTCCTCTCCCACTTCTTCCATTCCCCTCCCCCTACCTTCTCCTTCTTAATAGTTTTATTACTTATGGCATTTAATCAGGAATGTCTTTTGAACACGTACCCTTTTAAAAAAGACCGCTTTTTAAAGTAAAAACCTCAAGGAAATTAATGGAGTATAGAATAGTAATTTTAATAACTATTTGTATATTTTAAAATGTTTGACCAACACTATGTGTTTCTAAAGTAAGTAATTTTGTTTTTATTCTTGGAGAAGATATAGTTCTCCCATAAATAATTTGTAAAAGTTGTAATGAACCATTTTTTTAATTAACTGATATGCATACTAGAAAAGTTAATGTACCATAAACTAAATATGTATAAGTTTATTAGCGGGTGTGCCTGAATTTAAAATTATCTTAATAAATGTGTGCATTTAACTGACTGGTTACATCGGGAAGCTATTTATTTATTTCAGTGATGGTGACTCTCCTAAAACGTTTCTGGACTGTCTCTTTGGAGGAGAGAGTCCAAAATCAGTGTTAAAAAGTACAAGATCAACTCGTGTTATAATCTTTGGGATTATGAAATGAAACAAGAAATTCTGCAGCACTTTGATTGATTTTCTTGTGCGGTTCGGAGCGTATGGGGAGTCACATTTTGTAGTACAATAAATATTCCTGTTTCCTATTTGGTTACTGTCTAATTTGCTTCTACTCTTTAGAGGGTAATGTTTCAGATTCCTAGTGATCATTTGACTTCATTCCTCTTTTGGAACCAAGGAACCCCTTCCACCACTGCAGGATACAGAACAGGGCATTTGCAGGCATTCCGGGGTACATTTTAAAGGCACCTCATCTCCCATCCCTGCAGAAACCACTGTACTGCAACAGCAATGGAAGACTATAAAGTAAGAAAAAAACTGTCAACTCCACGTCCCTGAGATAAAAATCTGCCCTTTAACTATGCATCTCTGAGTTCTCTAACAATGAACACAGACAGATTTATAGGGGGCCAAGACAGTTCACTGGTGAAACAAAGAAACAGTGGGAAATTTATGGATTTCAGGCACAAAAATAAAGACAGGACTGTACTTGAATGAGGATAGGGACACCACCTCGTTAATCCTGGTTTCATCAGCATCCTTGATTCATTAATTCATCAGATATATATTCAGCATCTGCTAGGTGTCAGGCACTGTTCTAAGGGCTCTAGTAGCAAACACACTTTTCCTTGTCCTCATGGAGCTGGCATCCTGGTGGCAAGGACAGATCTATCATCTGTCTATTCTGTTCTATCTGGATATGTGTGTGTGTGTGTATAAAAGGTTCAAGTAGTTATAAAAGTAATGAGGAAAAGTTCAGTGGAGTATGAAAAAGAAGGTAATGGGGACATTATTTTAGAGAGGGTTTGAGGAAGGCCTCTCTGGGCGGGGATTGGGGAGGTATTTGAGGTGAAACCTATTCACATCACAGAGAAACAGAAAACCTAACAATGGATACTAGACAATGATATCCTTTGTAAAATTCTTTGGCCTCATCGTCCTTGGAATTTTTTCTCTCGGTACCTTTCTCCTGAGGCTCCCAAGCCCTGCTCAGCTCTCTTCCCCAAGCTCTCTCCTCCCTTCTCTAGTTTCCTCCAAGCCCTGCTTATTTCTTGTGCAGAGAGTTTATCATTTTCACTATTTCCTCACATTATTCTGACCCTTACCCCCAGACTCACACCAAGCTTGAGATATTCTTTTCCAAGATGGTTCTGTCTCTTAGTATAAATCCGGTGCCAGCTATCACAATTATTTTTTGCTTTATCACACTTTGGAAAATTCTCTCATTTAACTGTCATAGTAACAACACTATGGAATTATCTCCATTACAGTTGAAGAAAATGAGATTGGTTAGAAGTTTTAAGTAATTTACTAAGGACAAACATCAAATGACAGTGTTAACACTTGCACCTGGGTTTGTAATATGAATAAGGTCATATACACATATATACATCTATCACATATATACATACGGGCTCTGGAATTAAATATACCTGAGCTCAAATACGTGGCTGGTCCTGGCACTACTTAGGTAGGTGAACTTGGGCAAACTTCTTAACCCTTCTGAGCCTCAGTTTCTGCATCTGCAAAATGCGAGTAATAGCAGAACTGATCCCATGCTACTGTTGAGAGGATTAAATAAGACAGTGCATGTGATATGTTGTACCCAGTAACCTTAATGATACAGCACCTTATACATGTAGCATGGACAACCTTAGCTAGAAGCTCTGTGAAATAAAAGTGAAAAAACTTGTTCAGTATCAACAATAAATGTATCTTTAAGAGAAGCAAATCAAAATCAAATTCAGAAATGTTTATTTTGCAGACTGTGGGGCGAGGATGGACTGGCCTCTCCCCAAGTCCTCTACTCCTCACTTGGAACGCAGCTTCATGATGCTGCTTAGCCAGGACATCCCATCTTGTGACCTTCAGACACAGACAAAGTGACACCTGGGAATAAAAGTCTCATTGAAAAGTGAGCATGTTTTCATACTTAGGGATTGAGGTCACCAGGATACGGAATAAACTATCAGCTGTTTTGTTAGCAAATCCTTACTTATTATTTATATTTTCATAGGCAAGCCTCAGTAATGCTGCAGTCTTCATGGTATTTATGTAGGTGTGGCTGAGACATTCGTATAAGGAAGTTGATCCTTCTTGCATGAAAAACTCTTCAAAATATCTGCATCATAGGATTATCACACATTTTACTTCTTGATACGGTATCCTATACTAGAAATAACTATTTTAAAAGTCTTATTTCTTATGAAATAAGAAATAACTTGGGAGATGATTTGATAGAAGAGAAGTGAAATCTGAAAGTTAAGGAATTATTTAACAAATTCAGATTTACCCAGAACAATTCGGTTTAAACCCAATTACCAAAAAGTTGCAGTTTTTTATGTTAATGGATAAAGAAGGTAGATAATCTCTAGATTATCTAACAAACCTAAAATGAACCATTGCTTAAAATGAAGGTTTAGCAAAAATGTCTGATGAGTGTCCCTTTTTTGTTTTTCCTGTCCCCACTGTGGAGAGGGTGCCAATGAACAGTAAAGAGAAGAAAAATGAAAGAGACTGGTGACTCCACCTTGACCACTGCTGGGTGGTCGCACTGTTAATTTAGTAAATGGGAAAGCTTATGGTAAAAAGTGGTTTATAAATCAGGAGGATTTAGTTGTTACTGTTACTGTTTGTATTATAGTCCCTTGAGTGGTTCTCTATTTCTGAGAGCAGATTAAAAATAAGCAGGCCTAAACTCTAGTGGGTATAAATTGGGAGAAAACTCAGCAGGGATTTTTTTTTTTTTTTTTTTTTTTTAATATGAGGATTGTTTAAACAGTGAGTTAACGGCAGCCACAGAAACACACTCTTTGACAATCTGCAAAGTCTGAGTGGTTCTGGGATGACTTCACTGCAGGTCTCTCTGAGGGAAGGAAGCCAACTTTCAGGGTGTGATGACCTTGGTATGTTTAAAATCGCCCAACTCACTCAGAATCAAGACATATGCCTAGCATGCTAAACTAGCAAAGGGAAATGAAGCATCGTTTAATCTGTCCTCCTATAGAAAAGTAAGAATTTAGTTTGAAAGAGTTTTTAAAACCGTCAATCACCGGACTAAGGATGATGCTCAGGACACCCTCAGAGTCGGTCAGCTGTACCCTGTGACCAGGTGAGACGATGAAAACCTGCAGATATTGGAAAGCCCTGGCTCCTTCCACACACAGAAGCAGACCTACTGTGCACACGGCCGCGTATGCTACTGTAAAACCGTATCAGGTGCCATTCCTCAGGACTGCGCGTCTTCTTCCAAAACTTGTATTGTTTCATTAAGTCAAAAAATATTCATTTAACAATGACCATGTGCAAGACTGAGTTAGGAACTGTAGGAAATGCAAAGGAAGAGGTTATGAAACCCTTTTTCAAGAGCTTAGAGTCTGGTCCAGGGTTTCTCACCCTCACATTGTTGCGGTTTCTTTGCAGTGGGGGCTGTTTTGTGCTTTGCAGGATGTCTAGTAGCATCCCTAGCCTCCACCCACTATAGATGCCGGCACTGCCCTCCTCCCTTCCTCCATTCTAATTGTGACCGGCAAAAACATCTCCTGGTATTTCTCCATTGCCTGGGCAATGTCACCTGGGGTCAAAATCGCCTCTGTTTGAGAAGCACTAGTCTAGTACTAATGATAAAACATGTACATAAGTAACACTAAGAGAGTCAACGATGGACACAAAATACAGACAAGTGCTGTGGACGATTACAGCAAGTAAAGATTTCTTTTGGTTGAAGGCTTCCTGGAGAAGAAAGCATTTACAAGAAAGTCTTGAAGAATTCCTAGAATTTAGAAACAGAATGAAAAGAAGGGCAGCCCATGTTGTGGAGATACCAAGGAATGGAGGCATGGATGGCACAGTTAGCCTGTAGGAAGTCATGTCGGATGGGGTATCGGGGCAGTTCCTGGAAGGTCACTTGCCTCTGATTAACGAGGGTTTATTCTGTGCTTCGGTTCTGATGGGGACATTCCTCTAGGGATAAACTGTGGGTCGGATGTATTGGAGTTGGAGGATATTGAGAGCTGGACTGTAGTGTTGGCCTGGGTAGTGGGTTATTAAGAGTCTAGGAGACAGTGAGTGGCAGGGTTGGGAGAATACAGACCTGCCAAAAATTTAAAAGGTAAACTTAAAGCTTAGGATTAAAAAGAAAGAGGAATCAAATATGACCCAGCTGTTTGGAGCTTGGTGGTATTATTAATAGAAATGGCAAGTGTTGGAGAAAAGCAGAGGTAGGATTACTCTGTAATGGCCTGTATGGGAAAAGAATCTAAAAGAGCGGATGTATGTATAAGTGATTCACTTTGCTGTACACCTTAAACTAACAACACTGTAAATCAACTATACTCCAATAAAAATTTAAAAAATTTTTTAAATAAAAAAGAAAAGATTAGGGGGCTTCCCTGGTGGCACAGTGGTTGAGAGTCTGCCTGCCGATGCAGGGGACGCGGGTTCGTGCCCCGGTCCGGGAAGATCCCCCATGCCACGGCGCGGCTGGGCCCATGAGCCATGGCCGCTGAGCCTGCGCGTCAAGAGCCTGTGCTCCGCGGCGGGAGAGGCCACAGCAGTGAGAGGCCCGCATACCGCAAAAAAAAAAAAAAAAAAAAAAAAGAATGAATAAGTGGATGGATGCAGGCAGGAGGGGCTAAACCAACAAAAAAATCAGCATAAGAGAGGAGAATATTTAGAAGGTGGATCTTCATTTTCTAATGGGCCGAGGGAGGCTGGGGACTGGAGGTGAGCTGACGGGACATAAGGGCAGAACAAGCAGGAGGCAGTGATGAACTCAGTATTCCAAGAAGAACATTAATATTCCAGAGTTTCTGAAGCTTGCCTCCCAGATGCTGAGCCTGCCTCTGAATTCAGCTTCTAATTTTTCGTTTCTTTTTTTCTACCTTGTCTTCCTCCACACTGAAGACAATTTGTTCACAATTTTCTGCAAATGAGATGACAGAATGGGGTGCATATTCCCAAGGCACACACTTGAAAAACTGCCTCCTCTCAAGCTTCAGGTTTATTCGGAAGCCATTTTTGGGTCTGGCCCATCATATTAGCTTCAGAGATGCACCACAAATGTGAGTTAATGTTGTGGCGGTTTCATTATTGCCCTCAGCTGCCCATTTTAATAACTGTAATTTTCTAATACATTTATTTATTGTTTATTTTCCTAAAGAAAATTTTAATCTTTTGGGAGAATTCACTTAAAAAAAAAAGACGGAAATCAATTCATTTGTGAGGCATTGCCTTGCACTTAAATATGGGCTGCTCAGACAGCCTGTGTGAGGTACAACACGCTGGAATCCATGTCACCTAGACATCTTGACAAGGCTTTCTCAAATATATCTTCTACCCTCTTTCTAATCTATTATCTTTCTTTGCCTTCACCCCTTCTCTTTTGGTTTCTTTTTCTTCTGTTTTGCTTTATCTCCTTAATGAAGTGACACTTATTCATATTTTCATCCCTCACATAGTAGTTGCTCAACAAATGCTTGAACTAGTGAATGCTTTTGCTCTTCCTTTTTACTCTCTTTTGCTCTTCTCTTTCCTCATACTTCGCCCTTTCTGCTCAGAGGGAATAGTACACATCAAGTCACAACTATAGACCCTTCTAGAACTTTGCATAAGAACTTTGCCCCAGCACCCGTTAGTGTTGTCGTTTTCATCACACCAACCTTCTCCCTGGTGTACCCAAGTTTCCTAGTTTCTATTCCTAAACTGACACTTCCCAGCATACGTTCTATGGAGCACAGTCATGAGAAGTTAATTTGTCCAAAGCGACAAAAAAATCCATAGCCACCTTATTTCGTTTAAGTGTTTTACCAGGTATTTCTCAAAGTCTTTGAAATTTGATTTTTCAAAGCCTTTCATGTGCCAGTAAGAATCTCCAACAGCAGGTAGAGAATGCAGTACTTTTCAAATGTTTGACCAGAGAACTTATCTCCCTCCTCTCTCAGCCCAAAACTTCTCACGGAGGCACACTTGCAAAGTGCTCCCCAGCCTGTTTGGCAAACATTCAGGACAGGGTACTCTTCACTTAGGATGCAGGCATCTGCTGGACAAGGTTCATTCCCTGCACAGAGAAGGGACTGAGATTGATATAGAAGTTTGAGAAGAGAATATTTATTGAAGATCTACTCATTTGCAGACATCATGCTAGGGACTCTGATAATAATTATAAGAAAAATATACATTGACATGTTTTATCTCATTTAGTATGTATCCCTTCATTAATACCATGAGGCAGATACTATTCCCTTCATTGTATAGATGGTGAAACAGTGGCTCAGTTGGTTGACTTATCCATGGCTCACAAGCTAGCAAGGAGCAGACCTAAAATTCCAGACCACATTTTGTTTGAAATGAAACCAAAGCCGGAACATTTTTTCTTACACTGACTACTTGAGCAACTGTGGCAACCATTAGCCAATCTACCTCATATGTAATAGTGAAAATAGGCACAAACACAACTAAGAAAGAAGTCTTAGACAAAAAGTGGACAAGGAGTTGGAGAATCAGGCAGGACTATTGGCTATGGTTGTTCAGGTTGTGCACTGTACCATTTGAGTGAAGTCACATGAATGGCGCTCTCTACAAGAAAGAGTGCAGTATTCAATGTCAGCAGACATATATGCCAGCTCTGGGAAAGGTAGCCAGGTACCATAGTACTTTGAGTTTCAGATGCAAATGTAAATTTTGAGCAAGAACTCAAGACAGAATAATAACCAGTTTTAGGAAAACAATATGTTATATGTGAAAATGCACTAAAAACATATTAGAACTTGGATATAGTGCAGATTGGCCAGAAAGAGCTGATACTTCGAGATAAAGCAAAAATCTAGCAGGGAGTCACTTTGTCACTTTCATAATAATCATGTTTCTAATATCTGTGGATTTACTCCCCTTCCCTTTTTCCTTTATTTTTTACCAACTTCTGTCTTTAAGAGTTTCCACTTAAGCTGCTGTGTTCTCCACTGATGGCTGAGCTGGTCCTGACTGGGGCAGGAAGAGGTATCAGTAACCTCACACACGTTATCTGGTAGAGTCTGAATGTGATGCTCTGGCCTTCAACCCAGGTCCAATGTGCCAGGATTAGCCTCTGAATCCCAGCCTCTCTCGTCTCCTGTCACATTGGCCCAGTCATACAACAGGTTCTCCATGTCCAACACACAAATTCCTTGCTGAGACCGGCAATCTGCTGTGAAAACCAGATTTCTTATTAGGTTTTGTCCTCAGTGAGCCCTCACCTAACGTCTGCAGGAGACTGGAAGATTACTGGCCAAGATTTCCATCGTGCATATTGGAAAACGCACAAGCTTTGGTGTTACACCCTCGTCGGTACAAATTCCAGCCTTGTCGCTTACTAGCTATGTAAGCTAGGGCAAGTTACATAACCATGTTGGACTTAACCGTTCTCATCTATGAAAGGAGCACAGTGTGGACTCCCTCACATGAGTTAGATCATCTATAAGGGCTCTGATGACTCTTCCCCTTCTTCTCTGAGGAGGACTCATGGGGTAGATATTTGTTAGGTTGTTTTTCATTGCAGAGAATGGTTACTCAACTCAAAGTTATTCAGACAGTGAGGACATTTATTGGCTCATACAAAAAGGAATCCAGCCTAAGGTTGGTCGATCCTACCATTTAATTATGTCATCAACAGCTAAGGTTACCTCTGTCTCTCCACACAGCCATCTACAAAGAAGACTTCACCCAAAGGTGAATTCTCTACTTGGTAGTGTGGCAGCTTCGAGTAACAATCAGTGCCATATGCTTTTCCATTCACTTTTGGAGGAGGGTGAGGAGAGAAGGGGAGAGAGAGAGAGATCTTTGAACCTGAGCTTTGGAACCCAAGTCCTTCCAATTCATTTGCTTGGACCAATTTTAGTCATAACAATTATTGATGCAAAAATTGCCTGATAGGGAAATGTTAGACACTGACTGGTCTAAGTTCCTGAACCATCACTGGTCAGTGAATTACCATGATTGACGAAGGCCAATAAGGGCCATTCTTAACCCTAAGTGCTCTGGCTTTGGTTTCAAACAAGATGTGGGCTGAAATTCTAGGTCTGCTCCTTGCTAGCTTGTGGGCCATGGACAAGTCAACCAACTGAGCCACTGTTTCACCATCTATACAATGAAGGGAATAGTATCTGCCTCATGGTGTTAATGAAGGGATACATTTTTTCCTTAGATTCTACAGGGTGAAAAACCCAGAGCTTCAGTTCAGATCCCTACTCTGGCGATTACCAGTAGGGTTACCATTTCTGAACTTCAACTTCCCCATCTAAAAATAGGAGATAAAAATAGTACCCATCTCATTAGCTGGTTTCGAGGATTTGGTGAAATAAAATTTGTGAGGCTCTTAGCACAGAGCCTGGCAGGTGTGTTATTATTAACAGTACCAGGAACACCTACAAATTCTAGACATTATTTTTATTGTCTATGCCTAGAAATGCAGTGCTACTTCCTGTAAGATTCGATTGTTGTCTGATTGCTGGATTCCTGCCATGGGCCCCTCTGCACCAGGTTGGCTGACTCGCATGTGAATGCTTTATACCCTCTTTATATTATTCATCTGACTGTTCAGCTACTCATGAGGGGTTGACTAGATTGGTCCCTTCTCTCTCCCATCACGGACCCATCCAATCTAGATTTATACCTCTTCCCTGATGACATAGGATATTGAAATCCCTGCTTGCTTTGCGGCATAGCAAACTCATATTTTGATAATTTTCTTGGTAACCAAGAAATGATGAAGCCTTGGGTCAACTGGCTGGGCAACCAGGGTCTTCTGTCTTATACTGGCATCGAATAAAAAATGTCTTCTACGGTTCTGATTGCTAAGATGCCGACTACCCAGAATTGAATATTTCTGTTTGACACCTGCTTTGGTTTTTTTTTGTTTTTTTCTTTTGCTGTACGCGGGCCTCTCACTGCTGTGGCCTCTCCCGCTGCGGAGCACAGGCTCCAGACGCGCAGGCTCAGCGGCCATGGCTCACGGGCCCAGCCGCTCCGCGGCATGTGTGATCTTCCCGGACCGGGGCACGAACCCGTGTCCCCTGCATCGGCAGGCGGACTCTCAACCACTGTGCCACTGCGACACTTGCTTTTAAGCTAGACTTGCTTTCTTAGCATCCCAACCAATATCATTACTGCATCTCTTATCGTCCCATCTCTTCCAGAGATGGATATCACACATCCTCAGATGTTTTTAAATTCCCACAGGTTTTACTCCTTAAATAGGGTTCTTCCTCTTCTGGTATGTCATTGTTATCCAGAAATATTAAATCCTATTTCTTCCACTTGCTTTGATAACATGAACAATTCTTTTCAATCTACCCAGTTATATTCTGAAAGGTGCAACGAACTCTGTGGGTTTGCAAATTTTCGTATTTTAATTTCTGATCCTTTCTTCCTCTTTCTTGCTCCTCACCGTGGAAGACTGGAAGTGACATACGATGTGCAGCCCTTTAAAAATGTGGACTATGCTTGTAGTGATGCGTAGCTCGTGACAATGGCTCTTGGCTGTTCAAAAGATTGCAAGAGGAAGCTGGTGGCTAGTCTGTTGCGAAAGTCCAGGAGACCCAGAGGCTACAGTGGCAGTTTCATGCTGGCCTGAGGATAGGAGTAAAGGTTACAAACAGATGGTAACTGGAGTTAGCTGCAGATATTTTCATTTTCAAAATGGCAGTACCAGGACCCTACTGGCAGCATATGCCATCACAGTGGGAGAAACCAGAGCTCGGTGGCAGGCTCTGGCCTCACCGGGAGAGAAGCAGTGTGCGCTACTAAGGGAACATTTGGGAGGGTGGCCCTCCCCTCCCCGGGGCCCTGAGCACAGATGTGCACTGCTGGCTGAGACCTACATCTGGGAGGGTGATGGCCCACAAAGAGGCCACAGATGGTGGCCAGAAACGGTGCCAGACAAATGTTGGAGAAAAGTCCTCTCCCTCCCCAGAAAGATGTCTTCAAGGGTGACACTTCCTACTTGTGTATTTGAAGGAGAAAAACAAAATCTAGGTGACAGATACTGCTGCATTAATAGAGGACCAAAGGGAGAGGGGGATTTCTTCACTCGAACGTGTTGGTGTTACCCTCCTCGTTTTATACTGTCTGGTGTGCAGCTGCCCCCAGGAAGGGGGACGGCGGCCTGGAGTCCAGCAGCATCTAGGAGAATCACAGCCGTGCACTTTGATAAAGAAAAGAAAGAGGAAACTGAGCACAGTTAGGGTAGCTGTATGTGCTTATGCACACTCCGGTGCACGTGAGGGCAGGGGCACTCCAGTGCATGTGAGGGCAGGGGCACAGGCACACTGCTCAAGAGGGGACAGCGTAGAAGATGCAGTCCTTGGGGGGAGGAAAGAAGCGTGACCCCTTTACTTGGCTTTCTTTCAGGCTGGGGTGTTAGAAGGCTTCTCTCTCCTTGCAGATTGAAATCTCTAAACATTCCAGTACCTCGGTCTCTGGCATTTCTGCCCCCAGGGTCTCTGCTTAAAGGATTTTGCTGCTTATCTCACTGGCTTCTGATGGTACACAGCCCCTGTCCGCTCACGTGGGCACCAGGGCTGAGCTTCTGTGACTCCTGCCCTCCGGCCACTGCAGAAGCTATAAGCCCTCAGGAGAGGGTGAAAAGATGAAAGGATGCGTCTCTGAAGTTGTGAGAATCTGGGGCTTACAGGGAACCAAGCTTGATTTACATTGAAGCTTTGCTGGGATCACTTCCCGCTGACATATTCAGGATGCTGGCGGAGGCTTCCACTTGCCCACTTCATTCGCAGTGGAGCTATTTCAGAAGTTAATTAACCTGGGCTATTTCCCTCCTTTGGAACTCCAGATGGGCTGAAAATTTGCCTTTTAAAAATGACCCACATCCTGGGAAATGGCGAAAACAAACCCTCTTCCATTTTTATTTTGGAAGCCTCATTTTTTTCTTTAACTCACTTAATAATTATTAATTTACCTCTACCACATTTAGATTTGTTAATACGTATTTTTTTTTTTTTTTTTTTTTTTTTTGCGGTACGCGGGCCTGTCACTGTCGTGGCCTCTCTCGCCGCGGAGCACAGGCTCCGGACGCGAAGACTCAGCGGCCATGGCTCACGGGCCCAGCCGCTCCAAGGCACGTGGGATCTTCCCGGACCAGGGAACGAACCTGTGTCCCCTGCATCAGCAGGCGGACCCTCAACCACTGCGCCACCAGGGAAGCCCAATACGTATTTTTTAATTGCCTGTGTTGTGCAAATTTCTATGTTAGGCACTTGGAAGAAAACAGAGAAGTGGTAAACCCAGTCTTTGACCTCAAGGAATTTGCAGTCTTAGTGTGATTATAAAACCTGAAATGAAAATTGATGCAACATTTTAGATTATGTGAAAAGTCCCAAATGACTGGGATAAACGGTAAATGCTCTGAGAATTTCTGAATCAAATATTTCCTTTCTGTCACTTTGCTGTTTGGAGTTAGTGTGGTTCTGAACCCTGCGTTCACCAACCCTCACTGTGTGACCTTGGACGAGTCTCTTGCCCTTTCTAAACCTCAGTTTCTTCTCTTGCAAAAAAAAGGGGGGAATAATATAAACCTCTCAGGAGCTGAGGGGAATTAAATAATTTCATGTATAAGAAGCTTTCAGCATGGTGTCTGGCACATAAATGGTGCTGAACAAAAGCTGTTATAATTATTAAACACTTGGCAATTTTATTTGCTCCTGTGTGCTCTGAGCAGGCCGATGGCTGAAAGCTCAGAGACACAGGCCCCATGGTCAAGTACAGCGTTTGGTTTTCAGGATTTTTAATGCTACCTGGGGCAAAGGATCTGGGAAAATGTTTAAATTCTGAGTATCCCTTGCTTCCTACTCCCTCCATTCTTTAATCCCTAAAATAAATGTGAGGTTAGGGATCTGACATACAGTTGACCCAAGGCTTCACCTAATGAAGTGCCCCAGACCCTGGACAGCTGTTGGGAAGGACAGAGTCATGGGAGAGGAGCTGCATTCAAAATCTAGAAAGAATATTCCATGAAACCAGCACCAATCCTTGCTTGCAAGGAGGGAGTGATTCAAGAGGGGGAATGTACAGGGATTCCTGTGTCTTACTTAGGACAGGTTGCCATGTTATATTTCTTTCCCTTAATTTAGTAGGAAGCATCTGACCACAACTTTAGTTGGTGCTGATGCCTCAGGAATAGGGCCTGTGAGGATGGAGGTTTCCAGTGCTGGTACGTACACACAGGTAAATTCCCACTTCTATGTTTTAAAACTTCCCTAAAACTCCCCACCAGCGTCATGTTCAGAGCTGGGCCTAGTGAGTAATGGCCCCAGGGGAAGATTACATTTTGCTTTTAGCAGGTTTTCTCCCAGTGGGGTAGGCAAGTAGATGGTCCTCTCTCATGGGCCAGCTTCCCCCCCTTTACCCCAGGACACCCAGCAACAGCAGGTGGGAAGACAGACAGCTTTGGAAAGTTGATTCTGTCTGGGCTTTCCACGTTGCTCCACTGAAAGCTACTGTGGAAAAGAACACAGGGCTTCCCTGGTGGTGCAGTGGTTGAGAGTCCGCCTGCCGATGCAGGGGACGCGGGTTCGTGCCCCGGTCCGGGAGGATCCCACATGCCGCGGAGCAGCTGGGCCCGTGAGCCATGGCCGCTGAGCCTGCGCGTCCGGAGCCTGTGCTCCGCAACGGGAGAGGCCACAACAGTGAGAGGCCCGCGTACCGAAAAAAAAAAAAAAAGAAAAGAGCACAAAAGTTTGAGCTCTAACAACCCCTCAGTTTCAAAAATGTATCCGCCTGTGAAATTGTTTCCAGGCCTCAGGGTTTTCTGTCCAGCTCTTCCCAGGCCCTGAGCACCACAGCCAAGCGTTAGGAGGACAGAGCTCCCGCCCACATTCTGGAGACTGCTGTTCTCCCATCAGGCTCATGACTGTGTTTACTGGGACTTGTGCTTATATTCAGGGCTGCTTTACGAGCGTTCACCGTAAGGCCTCTCACCTGGGGGCCAGAAGGGCATTTCGTATTATTGTAGGACACCAGGATACACCACCCCAAAATAGGCCTCTAGACATAAGCATTGTTTTGAGAAAGAGAAGACAGAAGAGAAGCTCTGGAAAACAGAATAAAAGCTGCCCTTTTGTAAGGACAATTTATACTTGTAAAGGAAATATCCATTTGTGAGGGGGTCTCGCTTTCTGGACCAGGAAGAGAAGGATGGCTCTAAGTCAGAAGAGACTTATCCGTGGAGAAGGCCCAGGCTGCAATCTGCGTAACGAAGTTTACCCTGTTCACCGTGTCACTGTTCTTGGTCCCCTTCCCACCCCTGACCTGCCCCACCACAGTCCTTTCTCTGATGTAGCTGAAGGTGGTATTTCAGCCTGAATTCTAAGCCACCTCCCTGAGTTACTCATTTCCCTCGGTGAGTCCCATGTATGTGAGATATACATGTGAATAAACTTCTCTGTGTTTTTCTCTTGGTAATCGGTCTTTTGTTCCAGGGGCCCTGGCCAAGAACTTAGAAGGGTAGAGGAAAAATTATTTTTTCCTACCCTGCAGGGTCAAAGTCATGAAGCACCTTTCCTTTAGATGTTTAACATGCTCTCCAAATAAACTTCTAGCCAGAGATAAGGGGATCCAAGGACAAGGCTGAAACCCACACCAGACATAGGGTGTGTGTGTATGTGTCTGTGTGCACACAGAATTCTATGAATTTCTTGCAAACAGAATATATTACATTGTATGGGGGGGTGGTTAAAGGTATTAAATTGTTAAATGCCAATATTTAAATCATACAACTTTTGTAACCTTGATTTAGTCTCCCTCCTCCCTTTTAAATATAGTAGGGTTATAGTCTCCAAATTTGAGAGTGACTTTTTTTTTGATTTTCTAGAAGTTTTTAATGTATTTTTTAAATTATACTCTTAACAGTAAATTCTTACAAAGATGTTTTATGATTACATCATAACAAGCAATTGTTTACTGGGACAAAGAAGATATGCTAAAAGACAAATGAATTATTATAATTAAATATGCACAACTTATTGACATTTTTCTTAAGACAAAAAGACTGGGATATTATCCACTGAAGTCTAGGCATTCTGCCATCACTTCTGTTACCAACTGGAGTCAAAGTTTTAAAACTCCTGTGATCTTGAATGTCTTGTTAAGTGTTAGAGGGCTTTTTTTTTCTTTTAGCTACTAGATTTTTCAGGAAAAATTCACCTGCTTTATATGAAGAACACACCAGAGGGCCACTTGCAGTCTAATGAAATCCAAGTTCATTTCCTGCTTTTTTCCCAGTGTTTGAACTTTTCAGGAGTAATGTATTCTTCAACCTTAAGGTGGCGCTTTGTTAGCTGCATATATTGTCCCAAAGTCAAACAGTTCACATCTGCCTCACGAAGTACTTTCATCGTTGCATATACTTGCTCGTCATCCTCACCTAAACCCAACATTATAGGTGTTTTAGAATAACATCAGGTCGAACTTCCTTGGCATGTTTCAGTACACGTAGAGACTGGTCAAAACTGGCCCGGGGATCACGAACTTTCCTCTGTAGTTCTAGAACTGTTTCTACATTATGTGCATACACATCTGATCCTGACAGAGCAACTTTTTCTGTTGCTGTAAGATCTCAGAAATCAGGGGCGAGACATTCCACAAGGATTTTCGGATTCCTTTCCTTTAAGTAAGGCACGGTCTTTGCAAAGTGCTCAGCTCCTCCATCAGGCATATCTTCTCGATCCACAGACGTCAGGACTACATAATCCAGACCCCACTCTGCAATTGCCTTTGCAGTATTGTAGGGCTCCTTGGCATGCAGTGGAGGTGGATTTCTTGCAGTCTTAGCAGAACAAAACCTACAACCTCTTGTACATGTGTCACCCATCAACATGATTGGGGCAGTGGCATATTCTCTGCCGCCCCAACACTCTCCAATATTGGGACACTGAGCTTCCTCACACCCTGTATGGAGATTTAAATTCTGCATTGTATTTTTCAGTTTAGTGTAATTTTTTCCCCATGGGAATCTCTGTCTTTAGCCATGGAGGTAGTCTTAACCATTCTCCTTTCTGGCGTTTTATGCCTCCTTTATACTCATCCCAGGTGCTCTTGTCTGCTAGATCACCAGATACAAAATCTTGAAGGTCTGGTCCATTCTGTAAAAATTCCTTTTTTTAAAAAAAAAAAATCTGGCAAGGAACTTACTTGACTGGACTGCATAAATATCTTCCAAATACCCAGGGGCCCACGCTGTCGACTGCGCTCCCGCAGCATAGAGACATCCCTCTCTTCTTTTGCTAGTAGGGCCAAGGGATCACTAATTCCCAGGAAAAGAGAGATGGAAGAAAAAAGAGAGTGACCTATGTTTAAATGGCCTGGATATGCACCAAAAGTTGCAATGAGCTTTAATTATGCTGACTGTAAACCAAAAATACATGGTACACAGTATGACAAATACAAGGATATTTATGGCAACAAGAGGGAAAATTGATAGAAATTAGAAATGTTTTGGAAAATCTGGAAGGAATGTTGTCATAAATATGGAAATTTCTCCTAGAAAGTGTAGGTCCCTCTGTGCCACCAAGGGAGAGTCCTGGTCATCTTTTTTCCTCAGCATTGACAGACCATTTTGGTCTCTTGAAAATTATGTAATTTCGCATTTCTCCATTCCTCACATCACATCAGACACAATGGATACAAAAGCAACTTGAATATTGTTTGGTTCTCTTTAATGCTAATTACTATTAGTACTGGACTATACTCATTGGCATAGCTATGGTCTAGAGTTTGAATTTGCACAACCTCAAATCTCAGAGACCAGATCTAGAGGTAGCTAGAAATCTGTGAAGTGCTGACTTTCTAATGCAGAGGCCTGTTTAAAAACAGCTCCCCGAGATGAGGGCTGGAGTGCTTGCCCCTTAAGTGTGCGGATCTGAGAGTTTGGCTCTGAGAGGTGTTTTGGAAATATTTGAATTGGCCTGAATTCCCATGTTCGAGGCAGAAGTGTGGGCCCTCGATATGGATTGTTTGTTGTGGTTGCAGTTGCCAACACTGCTTCTCAACGTTTAAGAGACGTGTCAGTCAGTGGTGATGCTATTCTCATCTTTTGTGTATGCTAGAGAGAAGGACATCCCTAGCAGTGGACAGGCTTGAAAGCAAGTGTGTATGTGTTTGTACTGAGGAGAGAATGGAAGGCCGGGGCGGACAGAGCACTACCAGACTGGTGGAGAGCTCTTTGGTACCTTCCAGATAAAATGCCCCCTCCCCCCCAAGAAAGCAATAGATTAACCATGAGCTCTGCTGAAATGCCTTTCACCAAAGGAGCTACTTCTCTTTGTTGAGTGAAAGTGCAATTTTAAAAAGATGCTGACTCCAGTTGGTGCCTAAGTCAGTCCCTAACTATGACCTCTGTGGGTCTCCCAAGGTGGCCAGTGAGCTGAAACCAACATTTCAGAAGACCAGAGACTGAAGGTCCAGCCCTAGGAAGTAAACTGTATGATTATATATTCTGGGAAAAGTTAGACTGAGCATGTGGATAATAATAATTATATAACTGAACAACTAAAAGGAAAAGAAAAGGGAATTGATTTATCCCATTACAGACTTAGTGCCTACTAGTTAATATGATTTGATTTCTTCTCTCCTTTAGTCTTCCCTGCCCTCCACAGGGTTATTTGCCAAAGAGTGAATCATGACATGCACTGGTGTCTCATAAAAATTAGAGAAGACCTAATCACCTCATGAGATAGAAATCATGATCATGAAAATTAGAGAAAACCCCTCTCTGAAAGGCTTCTCAGGAGATGCAAAGAGCTATAGTTGAGATGATTTCAATGTCATACTCCTTTTCCCTCTCACTCTCTAACTCTTAAATTTCTAGAGAACATTCTCTTAACGGTGGTCAAATAGTAATAATAATAATGGTAATGATAAAGAAGAAACAGATAATAATGACTTGTGGCTGAAAGAAGCCTGAGTACTTTAAAACAACTGAACCTGCTGAACAACTTCAGCTTTGCCTCCTATGAGCTGCTATCGTTTTTTTCTGTGTGTGTGTGTGTGTGTGTGTGTGTGTGTGTGTGTGTGTGTGTGTGTGTGTGTGTGTGTGTGTGTGTGTGTGTGTGTGTGTGTGTGTGTGTGGTACGCGGGCCTCTCACTGCTGTGGCCTCTCCCGTTGCGGAGCACAGACTCCGGACGCGCAGGCGCAGCGGCCATGGCTTACGGGCCCAGCCGCTCCGCAGCATGTGGGATCCTCCCGGACCGGGGCGCGAACCCGCGTCCCCTGCATCGGCAGGCAGACTCTCAACCACTGCGCCACCAGGGAAGCCCTGAGCTGCTATCTTGTAGCAGGATTTAAAAAAAAAATTGCATGATGTAGTTACTAATTATATAACTTGAGAATTAGACACTAGGACATGTATCCAGTCTCTATTACTATCCTAGAGAGAAACAGAACACTGAATTCTAGTAGTGAATGTATCATTTAGAGTGCTACATCAGCTCTTCAGAGGGAAGCATAATTTCTAGGGCTGAGGAAGAAGCAACTAAAATCACAGTTTACATGGAACCGTTTGATCACTGTCTAGGTTAAAAAATGAGTCTTCTGGTTCCGTTGTTGCTAGTTTTCTTTCTTTGCCATGCTGCTGGCTTACTGACTGTGTGTGTGTGTGTGAGTGAGTGTGTGTTCAGTCATTTGCACATTTGTGTCTGTGGCATGCTTATCTAATCACGGCCTCCTCAGGGCCATCATCTACAGTCATACAGATCGTGCACTGTGCAAACCCCCTGAATAGGGCAGTGATGCTGCGAGTCAAAATCGGGACCATTGCCAGGCTTAACACAGGCCCCTAACAGAGAAGAAAAAAGAACTACCCTCATTTCTCCTGTGAGCAGGGGAAGGAGGTTAAGCAGGGACAAAATTCTTGGCTAAGTTGGAAGGGACTTGGTAGAGGGAGTGAGGAATCTTTTGATCTTCAGTGGTAGGTGTGATCTTAAAGAATAGAAGGTAGATGCTTGGGGCCTTACGTAGACATGGTGGTTTCTCTAGCCCTGGGCATTGGCCCAGGAATTTGCAAAGTTCCCAAAGCAGCTATGAAATCAGGTCCTGGCCTGAGAGCACTGGGGCATGAGCCATGGAAGCAGCCCTCCCTTCTCCTGGGTCAGCTTCCATCTACTTTCCTCTTTGGCCGTGAAAACCCTTTGGTTTTGGCGGTGCCCCCCACCCCCCATCCCTCTGCATGAGAGTGTGGCTGGAGAAACCAAAGAAACTCATCCTTGGCATTAACTTTGCAACTCTGCACTTAAAGTTTTCCCAAACTTTTTATACCCTTATACTTTCTCCTAGAACTTTCAGGTGGGGAGAAAAATTCTGATTTGATCCTATTTGAATTGTTTTGAGGGTCGTGTCCAGGCACCAGTATTTTTTAAAAGCTCTGTTGATCCTAACATTTATCTTGGGTTGAGAAAGGCTGTGATGGAGTCAGGGAGTGAGCTGGAGCTGGAATCCAGGTGGCCTGCTGGGGGCTCTTTACTTTCTACGTGTCCACCTGTGTTGCTAGTACACCCCCTCCAATCCCCTTACTCATTCCAAACCTTGACACAATTCCACTGGACATCTTTGAACAGGGCTGCTCCAAACCTTCACAAAACTCAGTTGGGCATCTTTCAACAGGGCCGCTCTTGAGGCTGGAGACCTCTCCTGGCAACCAGAAAAATATGTATGGGAGAAGGTAGCTTGTCTCACTGGGCTGACCACCTTCATGTGACCTAGTGTTCCTTCCGAGGGAACACACAAGCCCATCTGCCCTTTCCACAGGGGCTCCGCTTTAGTTGGTGCTATCAGGCAAATCCCTGCCTTTCAGGATATTGGCAGGTCTGTACCTAGACTTTGGGGGACTCGAATGTCTGGATCACCATCTGAATGGCAGTATCCTCTCTTTGTGGAATGCTGGGGTCATCCAGCAAAGCCACAGAGGAATGGCTGGCATTTTATTGCTCAATCTGGACTCAGAAAATTCTTAGAGAATGGAATTTTTCCAATGAGAGGAGCAATAGAAGTTAGACTAAAGGGACAATTTAAAGGTTGGGGATAGGTGGGTGTCTGTCTTCTGACTAGGATACTGGTGGTTTAATGACTGAGAAATATGCAGTAAGTTATATATGGAGACTCGTGATTCTGTGAGATTCCCTGGCAGACGAGAACATCTGTGATCAGTACTGGAAGCTTCCAGAGGATTTCACTTCCCCCCAGTGCCACAGACGGCCATCTCTAGCTTTCGGCAGCCCTGCTCCATTTGTGTGCTGTGTCAGGGATAATGAAATCAGACAGGCCCGCGGAGACTTCTTTTCCCTCCTCACAAATTTTTAATAAAACTATTTGAACAACAGAGCTGGGCATCTCTGAAGCCTGAAATTAAAGCAATAAGATGGAAGATGACTCGCTTGTCAGTCTGTACAAATTCCAGGGGAGTTTTTCTATATCTGCCGACAATGTGAGCTCTCCATCTGGAGTCTTTTCTTCCTTATTTTCAGAGGAAGAAAATCCAGCACCAAGGAAGAGAAAAAGGGACACTTCATGTTCTGCCACTAACAGCATATGAATGAAACCCTGAATCGGGTTTTCACAAAAATTTGGGGAGAGAATCGCTCTTGAATACGTAAGGGTCCCCCATTCCGATTTCCTGAGACAAAGTGTAGTCATAGTTGTTTGTTTGGTGACCGCCCGCTCAGCCATCTGCCTTGCAGGAGGAACGGCCACTGGAGGTTCCCGGACTCGCTGGATTCCCACTGTCACCTTGGTCTTGATGTCCACTCTCGCCCTGGCGCTGGTGAAGGAATGCACAGCGCACTGGTCTCCAAGAGCTGGCACGCCAGGGGCAGAGCTGACAAGAGACACTCACAGAAGTCCTGTAATGTCATGTCAGGTGGTGCTAAGTGTCATGAGAAAAAATAAAACACATGATGGGGCAGTGGGTTATGGAGGACAGGGATATTTCAGACAGGGTGTTTGTGAAAGGCATCTGAGCTGCAGGTTGTAAATTAAGTATCTCTATGTTGGCTGGCCCGTTTTTCAAAGCAAAGCTCTTGGCATTAATTCTGCAAGTAAGATTATTTAGTTTTCTAAAAAAGAGATTTTATTTAGCCCTGGCTGAAATTTAACAAAGAATTACTAGCTCTCTCTTTTTTCCTCCTCTCCCCTTCCCCTCCCTTCTCCCTCCCCTCCCCTCCCTCTCTACCTCATCCCCCTTCCTCTCCTCTCCTGTATCTTTCTTTCATCTTTCTCTTATCTTGACCACCTATTCACAGCCAGGAATAAAAATGAATGCAAAATATTTCTATCCCTTTATACCTTGGGAGATATTTCTAGAGTCCTTAAGCTCTCTTAACACCCATTGGAAAGCTTGCAGCAGCTCATCTCTGCTGTCCTGTACCTTCTTGCTGGGACCCCCAAAATGTAAATCTGTGGCTATCTGGGGCCTCGGGCCCAGACTTCCTATAATGTGTATGTAAAAGACATGAGTATCCTGCTGAAAATGCCTAAAGAAAACAGTGAACCACCAGTCTAAGTTCTGTACTAATGTTACCTTATTTTCCACACTAAGGCATTGAAGCTAAATGAGGTACCCATGGGATACCATAACCATTTGCCTTAGAATAGAGTTGGAGTCTTCTTCTGTGCACATGTATTCAGGGCTGTACGGCTCAGTGTCCTGGCAGAGAACACAGTTCCACGCAAGCGATTTAAGTGAAGAGAATGTAGTCCCGGGGCTACTGTGAGTAGTGAGGAAGGGGTGAGGGAGCAGGGAGTGCATGGTGAAGCAGCCAGAAATTAGAGAGCAGAGAGCCTTTATCACCCCCAGGGCTGGAGAAAGGGGAACCTGCTCAGAGCCCACTGAGAACACGAGCCCCGGAGGCGGTGACCTGGCAGGATGCTGGCTGCCTGTCAGAGGCAGGCGAGGAGCAGAGGCAGAGCAGAGAGGAAATACCCAAGCTGGCTGTCTCTCCTCTCACACTCGAGCCTCAAAGCCAACCAGAAGTCAGCAGTCTGGGAGCGGGGAGCGGGGAGAGCTTGCCCCTGGGGTATAGAGCTGGGACGGAGAAAGGAGCCAGAGGAGGGCACATGCAGGATCTGGAGCGCACACACCGGCCTTCCTGCCCACCTGCCTAGGAGATGCTCTATGTGCGTGTCTACAGTGGCTACTACAACAATCGATCCTTCTTTTCTTCCTTCAGTTGTAACGGCCAAATACTGAGCAGCATCACATTTGGTAAATGGGCTCCCTGATCAAAGTGCTAAGGTGACCTAATTCAATCCCAGCTTTAAATTTCATCTATTTTTAGCAGTTGGTCTGTGAAGACTTGATCTGACCATGTGTGTCCTGCCTGTAGTCTCTCCGCTCCCCGAGTCCGTCTTTTGCACTTGAAGAGAAAAGATCATTTCGAAAGAATTTAATGATTTCCTTTCTAAGTAGACTCGTAAGAATTTCCCCTTCTATTCAAATTTTGGGACCCGTCTATAATTTTCTTATTCCTTCTTAATGTTTTCTTTCACAGAGAAATGTAGGAGTTGAAAGTCATCCTAAGGTCATTTTCCTGGAGTGGGAGCCACAAAGATGAAAGCACAGTTATCTGGGGTGGGGAAGGGGGTGTCGTCACAGCCTGGTTCTTGCTGAAGCCTTTCTAATGACTGCATTTTCTGGCTCTGGCTACAGTTATTTCATGGGTGATATTATGAGCCGCAGCAGTTCGTTTCTTAGCTGAAATCGTGTTCTTGGCCTTGGCCGAGAGGTGTTTTTTCCCCAATGAAACAGACAGCCCTTGAGAACTTTGCCAAAGGCACACATTCACACAAACCTACCCAATAAATCTGTGCTTAAAAAATGCAATGGCTCAGCTAATGTTTATTGTGACAAATGGTTGCTGTCTACCTCTTCGCCCACTTTGAAGACACATCTCTCTGCTGCATCTGAGGAAGAACCCTTTCCTCTGTTGTGTTCCACGGGTGAACAGAGAGAAACCACCTTTAAACTGATATTGATCCACAGGCTTTAACAACCCAAAGCCCTACAAAGGGCATGTCAGCTCATCTGAAAGCTGGGTAGCATTAATAATTAGACCTGGGGGCTTCCCTGGTGGCGCAGTGGTTGAGAGTCCGCCTGCCGATGCAGGGGACACGGGTTCGTGCCCCGGTCCGGGAAGATCCCACATGGCCCGTGGGCCATGACCGCTGAGCCTGCGCGTACGGAGCCTGTGCTCCGCAACGGGAGAGGCCACAGCAGTGAGAGGCCCGCGTACCGCAAAAAAAAAAAAAAAATCTCCTTCATGGCTTTTTCTGATCTCTCCCTAATGACCAATCTCGTTCTCTTCTCTTTCCCCTTGTTTCCCTAGGCTCGAGCCATGCACTGGTTTCGTCTCTGTCCTTCAAGCATCTGAAACAAATTCTTCCATCAGTACCTCTACACTTCCAGGCCTGTCTTAACTCGAAATGTCCTCTTCTTGGAGGTCTTTCTCCGCAGATCATGCTTTCGAAAAAGTGCCTGTATTGTACATACTCTTTTACTCACCATATCACCCTATCTATGTTCTTCATAGTAATGATGACAATCACGTTATTTGTTTTCCTGGGTTGTGCGTGGGTGTGTTTCCTCCACTAAAAGCTCCAAAGGGTAGGACCTCTGTCTGCAGTATCTCCTTTGGCAAGAACAGAGAATAACACGTAGAGGAACTCAAAAATATAATTGTTGAACAAAGTAAATGGATAATATTGATTAATATTAATTTCCAGTATAAATCATTTGTGAATACAAGCAGGTTCAGTTCACGGCCCACATTTTCTTAGGGCCTAAGGCTTCTGATGCAAAGAATCACAGCAGTCTCAGGCTTTGCTGTAAGGCATCTCCCCCAACCCTGGGTGGAATGGGGCAGGTGGGCTGGAGTTAAGTTGTAGCTTTAGTTTATGAATTAGTGAAGTTAACTGACCACTGAAAGAAGAACTCTGGAAAAGTGTCCACCTTCCTCTTTCTTCCCCCATTTGGGTGCAAAGATGGGTAGTGATAATAGTTCTGATGAAGAATTTTTAATCTATGTTTTATTCAAAATGAAATAATGCTTTTTAAACTTTCAGCATTCCTTTCCTGCCAATTGGATATCATTTCTTTTGTAATAGTCTGTAGACATATCAACTGGTACAATAGCAGATTTATATATTAATTTTTATACCTTTCTTTCTTTTCCGCATTTCCTGACACTTTCTATATAGTCACTAGAGGGTCTACATTGATACAAGGAGAATTAGATTACTGTATCCAAACACCAGAACAGGAAAAACATAGTTAATTGCAGGTTTGTTTATTTCTGCTCTTCAAACATCCTAAACTGGTTCTTATATCAGGAACCAGTTACTAATGGGGTTTCATTTGAATCAAAAGCAAGGGTTCTGAGGGACCAAACATTTCACTTAAGAGTTTATGCAAGAACAGAACTTGAAAAGAAAAACAGAGCAGGGGTGCTAAGGACAAAGGGGACAGCAGATTTTGCCCACCCCACCCCTTCTTGGGGCACAGAGATTTAGGGGGGACTCGACCTGAAAGGGCCAGACTTGGGGGTCCAGGGGAGGGAGGAGAGAGTGCAGAGGTGCCAGAGGATAGCCAGTGGCCAAAGAGCTGTGTGGAAGCCAAGCAAAGCTACAGATGGCCATCTTCTTATTGATTATACAGGGAAAGGGCCAGTGAGGCGGGGCTCCAATGTGCGTAGGGGGACTTTCCTCCACAAGCTTCCTGGAGCTCAGCCCTCAGCAGAAGGCCACCCACCTACACCCTGAAACTTAGCAGAGCCCGCATCTAACCCCCCAACTGAAAGCCACTCTGGGCACAGAGGGTGAGGTCCTTGGAGCCCTCAGAAAGGCAGTGACAGGTGGAACAGTCACACACTGGGTGGGGCTGGGAGTGGGGATTCCCTCCATGTACACACTGCATTTCACAAGGCAGGAGATGGTAGCTAGCAGAGTCTGGGCCCATGCCTTATGTCACAAAAAGCCCAACCACTGTCTCACTTCTAATTTAGAGACCTCCTATAATGTCCTTGGGGACTCTGGCCTTGACAAAATAAAATGTGGAAAGCAGTTTTGATAATGTAGGGTTCCAGAAGGTAAAGACACCCACATCACTGGCCAGTTACTGATGTTATCACTGCCCAACAGTGAGGAGTGAGGCCAGCCCACATTCAAGAGTTCCCACATTTGGACGTTTATAGCAATACAGTCCTACCTCAAGAAACAAGAAAAATCTCAAATAAACAACCTAACCTTACACCTAAAGCAATTAAAGGAAGAAGAACAAAAAAACCCCAAAGTTAGAAGAAAGAAAGAAATCATAAAGAACAGATCATAAATAAATGAAAAAGAAATGAAGGAAACGATAGCAAAGATCAATAAAACTAAAAGCTGGTTCTTTGAGAAGATAAACAAAATTGATAAACCATTAGCAAGACTCACCAAGAAAAAAAGGGGGAAGACTCAAATCAACAGAATTAGAAATGAAAAAGGAGAAGTAACAGCTGACACTGCAGAAATACAAAGGATCATGAGAGATTACTACAAGCAACTATATGCCAATACAATGGACAACCTGGAAGAAATGGGCAAATTCTTAGAAAAGTACAACCTTCTGAGACTGAACCAGGAAATAGAAAATATAAACAGAACAATCACAAGCACTGAAATTGAAACTATGATTAAAAATCTTCCAACAAACAAAAGCCCAGGACCAGATGGTTTCACAGGCGAATTCTATCAAACATTTAGAGAAGAGCTAACACCTATCCTTCTCAAACTCTTCCAAAATATAGCAGAGGGAGGAACACTCCCAAACTCATTCTACGAGGCCACCATCACCCTGATACCAAAACCAGACAAGGATGTCACAAAGAAAACTACAGGCCAATACCACTGATGAACATAGATGCAAAAATCCTCAACAAAATACTAGCAAACAGAATCCAACAGCACATTAAACGGATCATACACCATGATCAACTGGGGTTTATTCCAGGAATGCAAGGATTCTTCAATATACGCAAATCAATCAATGTGATACGCCATATTAACAAACTGAATGAGAAAAACCATATGATCACCTCAATAGATGCAGAAAAAGCTTTTGACAAAATTGAACACCCATTTATGATAAAAACTCTCCAGAAAACAGGCATAGAGGGAACCTACCTCCACATAATAAAGGCCATATATGACAATCCCAGGCCAACATCATTCTCAATAGTGAAAAACTGAAACCATTTCCTCTAAGATCAGGAACAAGACAAGGTTGTCCACTCTCACCACTATTATTCAACATGGTTTTGGAAGTTTTAGCCACAGCAATCAGAGAAGAAAAAGAAATAAAAGGGATCCAAATTGGAAAAGAAGAAGTAAAACTGTCACTGCAGATGACATGATACTACACATAGAGAATCCTAAAGATGCTACCAGAAAACTACTAGAGCTAATCAATGAATTTGGTAGAGTAGCAGGATACGAAATTAATGCACAGAAATCTCTTGCATTCCTATACACTAATGATGAAAAATCTGAAAGAGAAATTAAGGGAACACTCCCATTTACCATTGCAACAAAAATAAAATACCTAGGAATAAACCTACCTAAGGAGACAAAAGAACTGTATGCAGAAAACTATAAGACACAGATGAAAGAAATTAAAGATGATACCAACAGATGGAGAGATATACCATGTTCTTGGATTGGAAGAATCAACATTGTGAAAATGACTATACTACCATCCCTATCAAACTCCCAACGGCATTTTTCACAGAACTAGAACAAAAAATTTCACAATTTGTATGGAAACACAAAAGACCCCGAATAGCCAAAGCAATCTTGAGAAAGAAAAATGGAGCTGGAGGAATCAGGCTCCCTGACTTCAGACTATACTACAAAGCTACAGTAATCAAGACAGTATGGTACTGGCACAAAAATGGAAATATAGATCAATGGAATAGGATAGAAAGCCCAGAGATAAACCCGTGCACATATGGTCACCTTAGCTTTGATAAAGGAGGCAAGAATATACAGTGGAGAAAAGCCAGCCTCTTAAATAAGTGGTGCTGGGGAAAATGGACAATTATGTAAAAGAATGAAATTACGTAACACCATACACAAAAATAAACTCAAAATGGAATAAAGACCTTAAGTAAGGCCAGACACTATAAAACTCTTCATGGAAAACATAGGCAGAACACTCTATGACATAAATCACAACAAGATCCTTTGTGACCCACCTCCTAGAGATATGGAAATAAAAATAAACAAACAGGACCTAATGAAACTTAAAAGCTTTTGCACAGCAAGGGAAACCATAAACAAGACAAAAAGACAACCCTCAGAATGGGAGAAAATATTTGCAAATGAAGCAACTGACAAAGGATTAATCTCCAAAATATATAAGCAGCTCAATATCACAAAAACAAACAACCCAATACAAAAATGGGCAGAAAACCTAAACAGACATTTCTCCAAAGAAGATATACAGACTGCCAACAAACACATGAAAGGATGCTCAACATCACTAATCATTAGAGAAATGCGAATCAAAACTACAATGAGGATCACCTCACACCAGTCAGAATGGCCATCATCAAAATATCTAGAAACAATAACTGCTGGAGAGGGTGTGGAGAAAAGGGAACCCTTTTGCACTGTTGGTGGGAGTGTAAATTGATACAGCCACTATGGAGAAGAGTATGGAGGTTCCTTAAAAAAGTAAAAATACAACTACCATATGACCCAGCAATCCCACTACTGGGCATATACCCTGAGAAAACCATAATTCAAAAAGAGACACATAGCACAATGTTCATTGCAGCTCTATTTACAATAGCCAGGACATGGAAGCAACCTAAGTGCCCATCAACAGCTGAATGGATAAAGAAGATGTGGTGCATACATACAATGGAATATTACTCAGCCATAGAAAGAAACGAAATTGAGTTATTTGTAGCGAGGTGGATGGATCTAGAGTCAGTCATACAGAGTGAAGTAAGTCAGAAAAACAAACACCTTATGCTGACACATATATATGGAATCTAAAAAAAAAGAAAAAAGGTTCTGATGAAAGTAGAGACAGGACAGGAATAAAGACACAGACATAGAGAGTGGACTTGAGGACACAGGGAGGTGGAAGGGTAAGCTGGGACGAAGTGAGAGAGTGGCATGGACATATATACGCTACCTAATGTAAAATAGATAGCTAGTGGGAAGCAGCCGCATAGCACAGGGAGATCAGCTCGGTGCTTTGTGTCCACCCAGAGGGGTGGGATACAGAGGGTGGGAGGGAGACGCAAAAGGGAGGGGATATGGGGATATATGTATACGTATAGCTGATTCACTTTGTAATACAGCAGAAACTCAAACACCATTGTAAAGCAATTATACTCCAATAACGATGTTAAAAAAAAAAGAGTTCCCACATTTGACCCTTGAGGGAGTAAATACTTTATACTGCCTAGACAAGGCCTTACCCTCCCTAACCTTTGTAGACTCGCAACCCTGCTACCCAACTATGGAAGCCAGCAGGGCACTGAGAAGCGGAAGGATAAAGCAGCGAGATTAGGACGTCTTGAAACTTCATTCGTTCTCTTATCCATCACCCCCGCTCAAAAGAGAACTCGCCAGTCCTCCCAGCACTCCGAGTGGGCAGCTGCCACAGTGGTTTTCCTTTTTTCCCCCGTGGAAAGAGAGGAGGAGGCTTTTAGTATTTCACCCTGACACTTTAGTGAGTTATTAGGGACATTGATTGTCTAACCATGGGCTTCCTCTTATTATTCCTGCAAGGGGCATAGTCCTTTGGCTCTGGGGAGACACCCTGAAATGCTGAATGGCCCAGTCCTTGGGATGGCGGGGTCTCCAGCAGGCTGGGAAGAACAGCCAGTGGCCGGGGGACCCATGCTCTGCAGTCTCCAATCGCTGTTGGGTCTGTAATCAAAAGCCAACACGGACACCTGCTCGCCATTTCGCCGTGGGCACAGCTGCTGTGACAGACTGACAGTCTATGGGGCAGAGGTGGCATGTACTGTACTTGTCAGTCCCTCTGCTGTCCTCTTTTCTACTGCCTTTCCCACCCTCCTGAGAATATTTTTTCTTGATTTTTCTTTTCCTGTTTTATTTCAGTGACCCTTGGGTTGAGGCAGTTTATTTTGCCCAACTTCCTTGATCTAGTGTTTGTCTGCAAATACCACTATTTGCAAGGGGGACTGGATCCTGGTTTCCAGATTCTTAGTAAATGGAGACTCTGCAGTGACCAGTGGTCAAGCTAGCTTCCATTCTGCCTTCCATGAAAGAGTTAATCTTAAGGCACATGTTAGCACCCGCTGGGCTCCCTCCCTGCTTTCCTGGCTGATGGGCTGCAGGGCTTACCATATTAGGAGAGTGTGAAGATTCAGCTCCCCAGTGTACACAGCAGGAGCTCTTCTGTCAGTCTGAAATGCAGGTGCTATATTTAGTAACAGGCCCTGCAGAATAGCAGCTGCATGTGGGAGGGGCTGCTGGAAGGCAGTTGTGTGTGAATCTCTACTCCAGTCCCCAAGGAGGCTTGAAGCTGAAGCCCTAGGAGAGAGCTGGGCTCTTTCTCCGTCCATCTCCTCCGTCCATGGTATCTTTTCTAGGTTGGGGAACGAGTCAGTCCCTTTCACCTCTGCGGCTTCTTTTAACATGGAGGAAAGGAATCCTGATTGTTGAATGAACCATCACTCAAAATGTCGTAAACAGCGATTTCCCTCCCTCCAGCCCTCACCTCTTCTCCCATATCAGGTTAACTAACCACTGATATGATGCATGGAATAATTTTATTGCCTTGTTTCCTAAGTATAGAGAAATCATAAGAGAAATTGCCTCCATTTGGTTTTGCAGGAAATGTATCTTTGGTACTAAAAGGATTTTATTTCACATTGCAGAAGGCCCTGGGTCTAATGTCTTCCTTTGTAAAATATAATTGTATAAGTAGAAAATAATCATTACATATGAATTTATTTCTTATAAGCCCATACAAATTTACATAATATAGCAACATTCTATGAGAGTAAAAATTAACAAAAGATAGTCTCGTAGATAAAGTTGTTAACTCATTTGATGATATGGAAGTAAGTGCCTCGTTGAACTGACTTACCATAACGGTAGCTCTGTTTTAAGGGTAGTTTATCCAGGAGCGATGAGTTCCAGGGGCAGCTTTGCTCTCTGTCTCTGTCTCTCTCTTGCTCCTTATCTCTGTTAAATTTTCCATTTCAATTGACTTTAGAGACTTTAGACAAACAGATTTGGCCAACATCGTTTCTAACTGTGAGGCTTGGGAAATACTTAGAATATGGGATTCTCCTTATTTCCACGTATTTACGTCTGCTACAAAACCCACTAATTTCCTTAGACTGTTGGTAGTTGGGTGGAGTTCTAGTCAAAATATTGCATAGGTCTGAAGTTTCTGGTTGGGAAATTCACTTGAATAAAAAGCGAAAGCCATAGCATGTGTAACCACCATTGTCTACCGCTGGAATGCTTCTGCTTCAGAGCTCCAGCTAGGATGAAATGATTGGGTCTTTTAGATGACTCTGGTTGAAACTAACAAACTGTAGTGTAATCTAATATGCATGACTTGGTTAGAACGGCCAACAATTTGATAAATTGAAGACCTTTTGGATACTGCACAAGGATAATGGGGATCCTTGTAGGAAAAGAATTTAACTGGGTCAGGAGCACACTCTTTTGTGTGTAGTCCCAGGGCTGGTCATTATTGTTCAGCAAAAGTACACACAGCAAATGTAAAATGTGCACTGTGGCCAGATATGGAGGGAAGAAGTTAACCATGGCCCTTGCATACAGACCCAGAGGGCCCCAGAAAAGCTGAGGTGGGGCAGATACTGGGGATGGAGGCAGAGTCAGTGCAGGAGGGAAGGAAGGCACAGACCTGTGTTCTGACAGCCCAGGCAGAAGCTGGATTCAGGATGAGACCCCACTAGAGATGACGGTGCCTGCAAAGGCAGGCGGGGTCGGCAGTGGGGGGCACGTGGTAATAGGAACCTCAGAGAGGCAGCGTTTAGAGGTCAGATAATCAGGTGCCAGGGTCCTGCCTCTAGGAGACCAGGAATCTGGGGTGGGATGGTAGTTTGGAAGAGATGGGGGAGAGCAGGCGAGGGATGCAAGGCAGAGATGAATTCAAAGAGGAAATAAAACACTTAAGGTTTCAAGACAAGGGCTCAGGCAGAGACAAATCAGCAAGAATCTAGCTTCCAGATAATTACAGTTCATAATAATGATTAGGATAACTAATGTTTATTACCTATTATGTGCAAAGCATGGAAAACACTGAGCTAAGCACATTGTATGCACTGTCTTGTGTAATTTTTTTTTTTTTTTTTTGCCCTGCCACACGGCTTGTGGGATCTTAGTTCCCTGACCAGGGCTCTCAGCAATGAAAGTACAGAGTCCTAACCACTGGACCGCCAGGGAATTCCCTGTCTTGTATAATTTTTATAGTAATTCTATGAAGTTGATACTCATATTCATCATTAAATATATGGGGAAACTGAGGCACAAACAGGTGCTTGGTTAATAAATAGTGGAGCAGAGATTCAAATGCCAGTTTCTGATTAGAACCCCAAGACTTACCTACTTCACCCTACTGACCCCCCAAATGTTAGAGATCTTGAAACAAGTTTAGGGCTTAGTTAAAAAAAAAAAGGTGGAAGCTGTTTCTTGAATCATTATTTTTCGCTCCATAAGTTGGATCTGATGCTTCGAGTGCGTATCATATGTGAGAGTTTGGTCTAAGTGCTGGGCCTACAGAGATAAATTTGACAAAGTCCCTCAAGGAATACTGACGAACACATAAATCACAGCACGATGTGCTAAGTGCTTACAGAGCCAGATAAGTACTAAGGGTGAGGTTAATGACAAAAGGAACCAGAGAACCTCCATACTGTTCTCCATAGTGGCTGTATCAATTTACACTCCCACCAACAGTGCAAAAGGGTTCCCTTTTCTCCACACCCTCTCCAGCAGTTATTGTTTGTAGATTTTTTGATGATGGCCATTCTGACCGGTGTGAGATGATATCTTATTGTAGTTTTGATTTGCATTTCTCTAATGATTAGTGATGTTGAGCGCCCTTTCATGTGTTTGTTGGTAATCTGTATATCTTCTTTGGAGAAATGTCTGTTTAGGTCTTCTGCCTATTTTTGGATTGGGTTGTTTGTTTTTGTGATATTGAGCTGCATGAGCTGCTTGTAAATTTTGGAGATTAATCCTTTGTCAGTTGCTTCATTTGCAAACATGTACCAGAATGTTCATTGCAGCTCTATTTACAATAGCCAGGACATGGAAGCAACCTAGGTGTCCATCAACAGATGAATGGATAAAGAAGATGTGGTACATATATACAATGGAATATTAGCCATAAAAGGAAACGAAATTGAGTTCTTTGTAGTGAGGTGGATGGACCTAGAGTCTGTCATACAGAATGAAGTAAGTCAGAAAGAGAAAAACAAATACCGTATGCTAGCACATATGTATGGAATCTAAAAAAAGGGTGGGGGTCATGAAGAGCCTAGGGGCAAGACGGGAATAAAGACGCAGACCTACTAGAGAATGGACTTGAGGACACGGGGAGGGGGAAGGGTAAGCTGGGACAAAGTGAGAGAGTGGCATGGACATATATACACTACCAAACGTAAAACAGATAGCTAGTGGGAAGCAGCCACATAGCACAGGGAGATGAGCTCAGTGCTTTGTGACCACCTAGAGGGGTGGGATAGGGAGTGTGGGAGGGAGGGAGACGCAAGAGGGAGGGGATATGGGGATATATGTATGCGTAGAGCTGATTCACTTTGTTATAAAGCAGAAACTAACACACCATTGTAAAGTAATTATACTCCAATAAAGATGTTAAAAAAAGGAACCAGAGCAAGCTTGAAGGGGTGACATTTAAGGATTCTTGAGGGAACAGCAGCAGCTGCCCAGGTTGACAGGCAATGAAGGATGTTCTAGGTGAAGAGGGGGAATTGCTTGGATCATCAGGGATCTACAAGCAGCCTGGTATAGGTGGAGCAGTAGGATATGAACTGAGAAGGTAGGCTGAAGCCATATAATAGAAGTCCGTACATCCCAGAGTGAGGAGGTTAAGGCCCATTGAGTTTTGAACTAGAGCTCCTAAAAATCTCTGTGCTAAGGTCAGGACGGATGACAGGGATGATTCTGTAGGCTACGCTAAAAATCATAGCTTGGAGTTAAGGAGAAATCCTGAATTAAGCAACCAGCATGGCCTGGTAAGATGCAGATAAACAGGATCCAAGCCAAAGAATGCCCTGCAGGGTCATAATCGTCTTCTGGAATAAACAGAGACGCCACCTTCCCTTGCCCCACGACACTCTCGGCACATTAGCCTGAGCTTCTGATGAAAACTTATTCCAGGACTCATAAAGATTTTCAATTTCCTTTTAACCTGCAAGAAGCTGATTAAATTAAGCACTATTGATCCCCAGGCTCTTAAAATAGAAACTCATTTAAAGGGATCAGCAGTCAGAATAACATACAGTGTCACCCTCTGGTTCCCCTCTGTGCCACCCTCCCTGGGTTCTGGAGATAGGATATTTTTCATGGAGAAAGCTCTGTCGTCTTGTAGGTTTCCCTGGTGAACCCAACTCTCCACTTCAGTAGCTACTTGAAGAAAAACAAACAAACAAACAAACAAAAAAAAAATCACAGAACCAGACTGACTCTAAGTTTTGGATAAAAACCTCAAATGGGTGTTTGTCAACGGCCAGGAATCTTACTGTGCCTCCATAGAAGTGCACTTATGTCTTCTTCCAGATGGTTGTTTCACACCTTCTCTCCAACTTCCCACACCTGCCTTCTTCAACTAATGACCTCGTCTTATCATTAAGAAAATACAAGCCCTCAGAGTGGAAACGTGACCTTCCTGCCGGTCTTCTCTACAAACCTGCTCAAACCTGTGCCCATCAGCGGTCAGCTTCTGCACTTGTGATCCGTGTTCTCTATCCCCTAACCTGCTTAAGGACTTTACCCACTTCCTTGATTCCCCCCGCCCTTTTCTCCATCATCAATTTCTTCTCTACTTGCTCAGTCCACAGTATACAAACATACTTTAGTGTCTCCCACTTTTAAATCTTACGTTTCCCAATTCCACATCCCCTACCTGCATACACTTTGTGTATTTTATTCCTTCTGGGACAAGCTGTCTAAGTCTGGAATCTCTGCTTCCTCACCTCCTATTTCCTCTTCAAGTCTTCCCAATTTGGCTTCTTCCCACATTACTCCACTGAAACTGCTCTTGGTGTCTATCCTGCACCAGTACAGCTAAGAGGATTTGGAGCAAACCACGCACCCATGCTGACTGACATGAATTTAAATTTGTGATCACTACTGGCAGGTTCTTCACACTGCCCAGAGGCTACATTACATTTCTCTGGTTTATCTACACTCCTAGTTCCTGAGTATTTTATGTTCTGTCTTCTTGGAGCTCCAATACGTTCCCATTCTCAGTCTAGTAGATAACCTTGTTTCCTACGCTCCAGTTTTACAGAAAACAGTTTGAAGAGTACTTCCACAGTGCACACGGCTGAATCCAACCTTCTGGTGTGTTAACTAAGGTGTCATGGTCCTCGCGAAGGTCAACCTCTCCATTTGTGGGCTAGATCCCACCTTCTCTCACCTACTCGTTGACTGTCCTAGTAATTCTGCCCTGTCCTTGTGCATCAAACATTTCTCTCTACTCTAGATTATCCCCAGCACCCTACAAGCATGTGTTGCTTCTTTTGTGAAAAAAGAGCAACAACGTGGCAAGAACAAAATCCTCTCTTGGCCCCATTTCTCCTCCAGTTCTTACTCCCATTTCTTTTTCTTCTACTTGTTACCGAACCAGGTGAACTAGGTTATTTTGCCTGAAGCACAGCAAGCCGAAAAGGGTGAGATGCGGAGGTCTGCAGCAAAAAGGGGTTTTATTCAAAACGCAGCCAAATAAGGAGAGGGGAGAAGTCTCAGATCCGGCTCTCCGGAGATGAGGAGTGCAGCAGTAGGGAAGGGTGACGTGGATCTGAGCTGTACAGAGGGTCACCAGAGCTGGGATGACCAGCTGACACAGGGAACGTGAAGGAGGTAGACTGTAGGGGAGGTGGATGTGAGAAGAGGTGCAGGGAATCAGGGAGAGGAAGGAATCTAGGTGGACTCAGGTTTCTGGAGAGGGGAATTTGGCACATTAAGATACGGGATGTCGGAAGAGTTGGGGAAAGTAATGCTTATGATTTGGGACATTCGTGAGAAAAATGTCTTTCTGGTAAAGAAGCTTGTATTTTATCTCATACACAACTGAGTAAACAGGGGCTTAGAGACAGAAAGAAGATAGAGCTTGAGAATGCTAGTTCTACCACTTACTGGCTGAGCGACTAAAGGGGCAAGTTGCTTAAGCTCTGCCTCCACTTCTCATTTATAACATGGGAATAATAATCAGAATAGCTCGCAGAGTTGCTATAAGACCTAAGGAGACACTGCATACAAAGACCTAGCCCTGCCCGACTAATTGTAAATCCTCAATCCATGGCCGCTATTTAACTCTAATGACACATAGCTGTGACAACTTGTAGCTAAAATAAGTAACTTTCGCAAAGGTATGTAGGTTCGTTTTGCCCGACGCAGAGCAAGGCAGATGCTGAGACGCCGAGGTCTGTGGCAGAGAGCTTATTCAGGAGGCAGCCAAGCGAGGAGAAGGGAGAAAGTCTCAGAACAGCCTCGCCAGAGGGGCGGGGCTTGGGGTATTCATGGGACGAGGAATGAAGCCACAGGGCGGTCCAAGGCGTGGGGGGCGTGGGGGGGCGTGGGGGGCGTGGGGAAGGTGATAGTTAAAAGGTGCGGGAATCGTGGTTCTGCGTAGGCGCAACTAAGCTCCAGGCCTCTGCATGTTCAAACGTGGAGGAGCTTAGCAGCATCTAAAGGTGGATTTTCGGCCCTCTGACATCAAAAGGTAACTGAGGGGGGCTTCCCTGGTGGCGCAGTGGTTGAGAGTCCGCCTGCCGATGCAGGGGACACGGGTTCGCGCTCCTGTCCGGGAAGATCCCACACGCCGCGGAGTGGCTGGGCCCGTGAGCCGTGGCCGCTGAGCCTGCGCGTCTGGAGCCTGTGCTGCGCAACGGGAGAAGCCACAACAGTGAGAGGTCCGCGTACTGCAAAAAAAAAAAGGTAAGTGAGGGGATACTCAAGTGTGCCCGGTTGGATAGTCCGTGGTCCTATCCAGTCTTAACCAGTTCAGCTCCAGCTAGACACAGCTGATTCTTGGTTCAGCTGAACTAGACACAGCTGACCGCAACTTCTTAGAAAAAGAACTTGGGCAAAAATACTGTTCAGGCTCCGTGCTGTTTGGAGGACATGCAAGTCTTCTGTAGCAACAATTAAAACAACCTTGATTAGCAATGGCAGATTACAGGTGAAATGGATTGGACTGATAAATTACGCATGGCTTCACCTTTACAGCTAATTTCTTCCAAAGAGCAGGCTACACTCGATGTCTCTGGTTTCGCTTCTCCCATTCTCTCCCGAATCCACTGCAGGCAGGGTTTTACCCCACCAACCTCTTGTTCCACTCCAAGAAAACGCCTCTTAATGAGATCAACCAATGGCCTCTACGTTGTTAAGTCCAAAGGTCCATGCTCTTGTTTGATGTATCAGCCGCATTTGATTGCCCTTCTCCTTGGAACACTTACTTCACCTGGTAACCAGGACATCACACTTGCCCAGTGTTCCACCCACCTCTCTGTATACTCCTGTCAGACTCCTTTCTGGTTCTTCTTCATAGCCTTAGCCATTGGAGAGGGCCAGGGATCAGTCTGTAAACTGAGTCTCTTTTCTTGCTACACTTGCTCTCTTGGTGGTTTCATCCAGTTGCATGATTTTTTAAATTCCAGGTATGTGCTCTGATTACTTCCTATTTCATATCTTACTCTGGTTCTCTTCCCTGAGCTCCAGATAAATTTATGTGTCCAAATGCTTATTCAGCTTCTCCATGGGTATATTTAATAAGCACTTCAAGGTTAATAAGTCCAAAACTGAATTCGTTTTCTCCCCCCAAAAACCTGCTTCTTCTGCAGTCTTCCTCATCTCAATAAATGACACCTCCATTCTTTAAGTTTCTCAGACCAAAAACCTTGAAGTCATACTTGTCTTCCTTTTCTCTCACACATCCCTCATCCAGTGCATCAGCAAAACCTGTCGGTTCAACCTTCAAAGTATTTCCAGAGTCCAACCACTTCTTACCATCTCCACTGTTAATAATCTGATTTAGCCATTATCACTTACTGCCTAGATTATTGCAATAGCTTCCTAACTGGTCTCTACTCTTTGTTTTTGGCCTCTGCTTCTGTTCTTGCTTCCATATAGTTTATTGTTAACAAAGCAGCCAGAGTGACCCGTTTCAAACTCAAATCAGGTCATGTAAATCATCTACTCAAAACCTTCCGACGCCTTTTCACCTCACTCAGAATAAAAGTCAAAGCGCAGGCTCTGTCTACAAGACCCTACCTGTCTGACCCCATTCCTTCTCTGGTCTCTCCTCATACCCTTCTTGCTTCCTCTGCTTTGACCACTCTGGCCTCCTTGCTCTTCCTTCACACGCCAGGCACACTCTTGCCTCAGGGCCTTTTTAATTAATTTTCCCTCTGCCTGGAAAACTTCTCCCCAGATATCTGCATGGCTCATCCCTCACCTAAGGGCCTTACAGAAATGTCCTTGCTGTGGAGGCCTTCCCTGAACAGCCCATCTAAAACTGCCGGCATGGCCCCCCCACCACTTCCGTGCTCCTTTCCCAGCTTTATCTTTCACCTTTGCACTTATGCTATTTTACATGCTGTATATTTTATTTATTTATCTTATGATCTGTCTCTCCCACTGAAAGGGAGACTCCAAAGGGCAGGGCTCTTTAAAATATTTGACTCGCCACTGTATCTTCAGTACCTAGAAGAGTGCCTGGCACCAAATAGATATTTGCTCAGCTGTTAACAGGTTGAGTGAGATAAGGACAGAAAAGATCTAAAATCTTAGTCACCTGGGCGCAGGCACTAAATAGGCAGAGAGTTGGGTTTAATCAGGGTTTGGTTTCACCTAGCAACCGCTTCCTTCTCCCAGCTTCCCACTGAATTACCTGCAAAACTTTGGAAAAAAATTTCCTGTCTCGATTAGAAATTTTCTAACTACAATTAGGGAATCATAAAGTGTCTACCTTCTGTCATTAAGACTAAATGTTGGGACTTCCCTGGTGGTGCAGTGGTTAAGAATATGCCTGCCAATGCACCGGACACGGGTTCGAGCCCTGGTCTGGGAAGATCCCATGTGCCACGGAGCAACTAAATCCATGTGCCACAACTACTGAGCCTGCACTCTAGAGCCCGTGAGCCACAACTACTGAGCCCGGATGCCACAACTGCTGAGGCCCGTGCGCCTAGAGCCCATGCTCCACAACAAGAGAAGCCACTGCAGTGAGAAGCCCGTGCACTGCAACGAAGAGTAATCCCCACTCGCTGCAACTAGAGAAAGACCGCGCAGCAATGAAGACCCAACACAGCCAAAAATAAATAAATAAAATAAACAAATTAAAACAAAAAGAATCCTTTTAAAAAAAAGACTAGGGCTTCCCTGGTGGCACAGTGGTTGAGAGTCCACCTGCCGATGCAGGGGACACGGGTTCGTGCTCAGGTCCGGGAAGATCCCACATGCCGTGGAGCGGCTAGGCCTGTGAGCCATGGCCACTGAGCCTGCGCGTCCGGAGCCTGTGCTCCGCAACAGGAGAGGCCACAACAGTGAGAGGCCCGTGTACCACACACACAAAAAAGACTAAATGTTCATATACACAGGTAGTACTTAGAACAATGCCTATGACAATAGACAGTACTCAATAAATGCTGTCATTACTCTTGTACTAATCATTACTATGGAAACACTCTTCCTCTGCCTCCATGATACCACACATTTCTGTCTTCCTCTTACATCACTGGCTACTGGGCTCTCTCCGTCACTGGCTTTTCCTCCTTCACCCGACTGCTGAACGTTAGAGTGGGCCCCAGAGCTCAGGGCTAGGCCTTCTTTCCTCCGCTGCACTTTGTCCCTAGATGATGTTATCCAGTCCCCCGATCTGATGTTGCCTACTTTCAAATTTGCATCTCTCCCATTTATGCTGATGACTTTCAAATTTGTATCTCCAGCCCAGGCCTCTTTCCTCTCACTTGAGACTAGCATTTCCCACGAGGAAGACCACTTACTTGGTCTTAACCACTTGGGTACCTCACAGCACGTATTTAAATTAGCATGCCTGCAGTGGTTTTGAAAAATAACCACACATTTCTGATAGTCCTTCTTTCTCTCACTGAGTGTGAGCTGGACTTAGTGACTTGCTTCTAATGAATAGAATATGGTAGAAGTGATGGTGTGTGTGGCTTCTGAGACCAGATGAAAAAGGCATGTAGCTTCTCTCTCTAAAAGAGTCTTCACTCTGGGAGACCAGCTGAATACCCTACAAACACTCAAGAAGCCCTATGGAAAGGTCCATGTGATGAGGAACTGAGGCCTCTTGCTTACAGTTGGTGAGGAATTGAGGCCATGAGAGTAAAAGTGTGGGTCCTTCTGTCCCAGTCAGGCCTCAGAAGACTGCAATCCTAGGTGATGTCTGGATGGCAACCTCATGAGAGCCCCTGAGCTAGAACCACACAGCCGGATGGGCTGATGTTTCAGAATACCTGCCTTACAGAATATACAGAGAATACATATAGTATGTATACTTGCTGTTTTAGGTTGCTAAGTTTTATGGTGATTCGTTATGTGTTAAAATCTCCAACTGTGATTTGTGGATTTGCCTGTTTCTCCTTTAAGTTGTCAATTTTTTGCTTCATGTATTTTGAATTCTTCACTTTATCTTTCTTCTTAACAGTTTCTAAAGCATGCCATGGTGTGTCCTGCCTTAGGGCCTTTGCACATGCCAGTCTCAGATCACAATGCTCCACTCGGGCTCTTCTTTTTCGTGGCTGGCTTTTTCTTCTCCATCAGGGTCAGTCCAATTGTCATCTTCCCAAGAGATGACTTCCCCAATCACTTGTATCTAAAATAGACACCCTCCCCTCCACAATCACTCTCTCTCCAGTTATTCTGCCTATGTTCTTCATGGCAATGATCATAATCTGTAACTGGGTTGTCAGTTCATTTACTTGCTTCTCTTATTGTCTTGGGTCCCTCACTAGAATGTAAGCTTCCTAAGAATAGGGCGCCAGTCTATCTTACTTACCTCTCCATCTCCAGAGTCTGGTAAAGTCCCTACGATATAAAAGAAGCTTCATATGTCTTTGGTGGGTGAAGAGAATGATACAGAACGAAGAACATGAGATGGAGTTCTCTCTTCTTGGAGCAATCATCATAGGATTTCCATAACTGTTTCACTGTGGAATGTAGCAAAGAACAGAACTGAGTCCTAGAAGCTGGTATGGCTCCGCCTGGATGACTTAGCATTGGAGTATTTGTTCTCCGCTATACTTTATATAGTATTTAATGCACTTCTGTGGAAATTTGAGTTTTGTGTGTGTGTGTGTGTGTGTGTCTTAAAATAGATAACACATCTTCACTCAACTGTACAACAAGCCCCAGCAGGGGCACTGGCATAAATGTAACTTCAACTCAGAGGGATAGAGTGAGAAGCGAGTCCTCATTTAGAGGGAAACCCACTAATTTTGTATAACCAGATCTTTCAAGCAACCTCTAAGCTTCTTGCTTAGGAAACCAGATTTCAGACATACGATCTTGTTACCTAGTTCCTCGTGCACATACATAAAAGTTGCTTATGTGTAATTCAGGTACGGGATGCTGGGTACACTATAGATTGCCAAAATGCACTGATTTGATTTTCTGTTGGCCTCAAAGTGGCAGTGTGACCCAAGATCCCAGGACTTATGCAACAAGAAAAACAGAGACTAGCCTTTGGTAATTCTTTGGCTCAGACATAGATCGATAATGCCTGGGGAAAGGAGTCTTATTTTTTTTCTGAAATATTAATCAATTGTCCTTCATTAAAATATATTGATCTAATGAAAAAGAAATAGAAATTGATCCTTATCCAAACTTTTCTGTGCATGAATCTTTTGACAACCATGAAAATAAAAAAAAAATCAATTTATGTGTAAGTAAAAAGCATGATAAGAAATTAACATTAATGAAAATTGAAAAGTATAATCCTATGGTCCACGTTTCATTGAGGATGTTTCTTTGTAGGCTTCGGTTTAACAAAGTTTTCAAGCTCCTCTGCTTAGAGGTAAAAGAAGTTTTCAGTTTCCTGTCTGTATTATAGAAAAGGATGTCCTAAATCCTCTGATCTTCCCCAGGACACGACCCCACCCAAGTCTCCAGGGAAAGGCCTTTTGTCTTAGATTGCAGGCCTTCCCTTCTGCAGTTTCCCTCTGACCTCACCTTGAGACAACTCCTTCCTCTCCCTCAGGCTTTCTGTGTGTTCTTGCTTCCTTCCTCTCCCTTCCCTGATCCTCCTCAGTCAGACCTGCCCTTGAATAAACATAGGCATCCTGAAGTATTATTGATTCTAGTTACTATGTTGTTTTTAGATATTTAGTAGTTGATCAGAGAATAATTCCTCTTTGTGGTTAAAGTCATCGAAACAAAATTCAACTTGTGAAGTTTTATCCATCAACCCTCTCACAAGAGTTTCCCTGAATGCATGGCTTGTAGGAACTACAGTACATTGGCTTTGGAGCAAGCAGGCTTGGGTTGATCCTTCATTCTGCCAGCTAAGTGGCCCTACGTAGATCACAGCCTCACTGAACCTCAGCATTCTTTCCTTGTAAAATGGAAATTGAAATGTCTATTTCACAGGGTTGCTGAGAGGATTAGGTCAGATAATACATGGAGACCTTCTTGCAGAGATCCTGACACACACCGGGCATTCAGAACATGAATGTCTTTCTCCCCCACTTTTCCTTATAGGTACCAGCAGACATGGATCCGTGACATTTATTAGGACCCCTGCCAACCTTCCATAATTACTTTGAGCTCAAAGGGGGTGGGGTGGGGGGCTGCTGAGCTGAAACAGACTGAGTTTTTCAGTAGGCAAGGGTCTGGGTGAACTGCTAGAATTGTGGTTGCCGAAGGACTTATTCTGAGAGACAAAGGGGATCCTATCAGCACTTAAGAATAAAAGTCAGAGCAGGGGCAGGTCCCACTGGATGCCTAAGACACAGTACTAAGTAACTAGATAGAAAGAAGGCTCAGGGATCCCATCAACAAGATTCATTGCAAATATTCTGTGTACTAGGCACTGGGCAGGAAAAGAATAAAACATACTCTTCATGAAGGCAACAGTCACAGCACTGCGGAATGCACTGTAACTGTGGGACAAACTCTTGAAGACAGAGAGAAGTATCCTAGAATTGAATAATCCAGATAACACAGTATTATAAGAGGGTGTCTCAGTCATCTGTTGGTGAATAACAAACTACCCCAAAGTTAATGACGGAAAACAATACGGTGTTACTATGCTCATTGATTCTGTGAGTCAGGAATTCAGAGAGGACACAGCAGGAATGGTTTGTCTCTGCCTCCTGATGCCTGGGGCCCCAGCTGGGAGGGCTGGAATGACTCAAGACAGCTGGGGCCAGAATCATCTGGAGGCTTCTTCATTAATATGTTTGGCACCTGGGCTGGGCTCAGCTGACCCTGAAGCACCTACAGGTAGCCTTTCCATGTGACTTGAGCTTCTCACAATGTGAGTTTCAAGAGGGAACAAAATGAGAGTGGACATTCCAAAAGAACCAGGCAGAGTCAAATGGTTTTTATGACCTGCACGAACAGATAACAGGGAGTGGCCCGTTAAGAAGCTGACAGACTGTTCAGTGTGGCTGGCCTTCCATTTATGGCTGGTGAAGTGTTGGAACAAGAGTCCAGGAAGTGTGGCAAGGCCAGATCAAGAGCGACTTCACAAGTCTCACTGGGAGTTGCACATTGTTTTGTAGATAATTAGAGAATTATCACTGGAAAATTTTGAATTTGAGAGTATTTTAGAAAGGCTATGATGGCAGCATAAAGGAAGGTTATTTGAAGGAAGTGGGACTGGATGAAGAAAGGCCATTTAAGCTACCATTGCAATAGTTAAAGAAAGGAGGAAGACCTTAACTAAGGCACTGACAGTGAGAGTTGACAGCTAGGGACTGCTTCAAGAATTACTAGGAGGTCGAATTAACAGGACATAGTGACTTCTAAAATGTGGCGCCAGGGAGAGGAAGGAGCTAGGAAGGCCTCCCAGGCTTCTGTTTTCGGTGCTGGCTGGATAGTAATGCTATTTAAAGACAATGAGAATCTCAGAGATGGAATAGTTTTGCAGAAAAGATGAGTTCAGTTTTGGATGCTTTGAGTTGGAAGCACTTAATGGGTCTCTCAGTAGAAGACATCCAATAGATTTATGAACCAGGAGCTCAAGAAAGACCTGGCCTAGAAAAATAGAGACCCGTCACCCTATTGGTGGTGGTTGATACCATGAGATTCAGTCAAATTGTCTAGGAAGAATAGAAGAGGGAATAGATGGAACCTCCAGCATCTCCTACATTTTTTCAATGGACAAAGAAAAAGATGGTTTTAGAAAACATTGAGAAGTGTTTAGAACAGTGGGACAAGAATGCAAAGAGGCTGATATAATGACTGAAGTCAAAAGAAAGGACAAATTCAAGAAAGAAAACAGGGCCAGAAGCCTCAATGCTACAGAGAGGCCAAGTACAATAAAGGCTAATAAGCATCCTTTGCAGGTGTCAGGGCCACGTCTACAGCTGAAGGAGTTAGTCCCTAGGGGAGGAAATGGTTAAAGTCATGGCAGGGACCCTGACTTCAGACAGACCTGTGATGAGTGCAAATTACCAGGACAGAGACTCAGGAACAGGGACCAACAAAGACGCCCAGCGAAACAAGTTGGTGGCAAAGATAAAGAGGGTCTCAGAGGCCAGGTGTGAGCTTATTTTTCAAACATATGCTCAAGGTTGGGGGTGAGTGAAGAGCAAAGGTGAATTGATGCCATGCCTCAGAATGGCTTAAACGTCTTTTTTTTCCCGGGAACTAGAACAGGCCCAAACCTATAGGAGAAAGGCAAATGGAAAGCTTTTGGGGAGCCATCTTTTTTACTTAAAGTACTTCTTTGTATCTGAATTAGTCTGTGCAGTAAAAAGGGAAAAAATATTAAAAGAATATTGGTATCTCTCTCATAAGTGAAAGGATGAACAACCAAATCATAGGAAACACTGGTGTGCAGTAGAGAGAGCATCAAGAGAACTGCAAGTGGGGAGTCAAACTCTACCAGCATCCTTCTCGATCGCCTTCTGAGTTGACTTCATTCTCCAGACATAGAGCACTCTCTCACCAGCAGCGCTCAAGTTTGATATCTCGTGGGTCTCCCTACTGGAGAGGACCAGTTATCAAAATGTCCCCAGGGACAGACTCTGATTGGGTCTGGTGCCCACCTGTGGATGAATCAAGGGTGACTAACAATCACATTTCTGGAATGGACAAAGTGGGGGAGGAGGACTTTCCAGGAGTTGGGCGAGGAGCTGGGTTGACAAAGCAATTGATGCCCAGTCTACTTCACCTTCAAAGAGGATTTATTATTCTCAGAGGGCCTGGGCTTCCATTTGCTCTAGAGACTTATTAATAGGGTGACCAGATGTCCTAGTTTTGTCTGGGCAGTCCTTTTTTTACACCTGTTGTCTTGATGCAATTATTAATAGCACCCTTTTCACTTTCAAAACTGTCTTGCTATGGAAGATAGATCAGTGGTCATCTTACATGTTGCTGTTGTGACTCTGAACTGGCCAGAGTACTACAGGAAACAGTCTTTAAAGCGTGGTTAAAATGATAGATTGTGACCTCCTTTAGGATAGGTTATTCTTTATGGGCCACTGCAGTACTCAAGACATAATTGACACTCAGTAAATGTTGAATCAGGGAACAAATGTCATACAAAGCTTTCTCCTCCAAAGTATTCGTGAAGTCACTTTTTGAAACATTTTCCCAGTTCTGTGTAATACTATGTATAATAGAGCATATTAGACTAATAGTGTGTATCCTAGAATCTCAGAACTAAAAGGAAATTTCGACTATTTAATCCAGCCCCCTTCCAATTAGATGATAAACTCTGAGTACAGCACTTGTATTTGTCTTGTTTAGTGGAGGCTGGATGCCCAGAAGCTGGCAAGTAATAGGCATTCAATAAACATTTGATTCTGTTCACAATCCTTGCTTTCCTTTGACCGTATTTCCACCATGAGTACCTCTGATGGTGCTTGAGCACCGCTGACGCTGGGAGACTCCTCATGCTTGAGGAAACAGCCCACTAGTCTCTGAGCAGCTTCTGCATTAGAAAATCCTCTTTTTTCCACAGTGAGCCGGAATCTGACTCCCTGTAGTTTTCATGTGTCCCTGGTTCTCTGTTCCTGAGGCCAACCCTTCTTCCACAACACAATCTTGAGTCTGCCTTCTCCAGGTTAAACCACTGCGGTTCCCTTTTCACATCTGATCTGGCTTCCAGATCCTTTGCCATCCTGATCGCTCTCTTCTGGACACGTTCAGTTTGTCCAAAAACCTCTAAGGCAGAGTTCAAGGATGTGTTTTGACCATGATTTTACAAAGTGATAATCTCACTTCCCTCCTTCAAGAAAATTATGTTTCTATTAATATCAAGCTAAGATTGTTCAGACTATTTTTTACCAGTCACAGTACTGACTCATGTGTAGTTTCTCATTAATTATTTTTAATTAGGTACAGCTTCAGTATTTGAAGTCTCAATGGAAAGAGAAGCAGCAGTAGTTTTTTTTTTTAAACACGTTTCTGCTAAGTCTCTTCCATCATTTATGAAGCAATCGGTTTATTGAATTGTGTTACAGCCTTGCATTTATTAAATGTCACAGTGTTGGAAGCAACATGCCTTATAAGACTCTAATGTTTTGGGGGTGATAACTTTGATATCCAGGATTTTGACTTTCCCATCTTGTTCTTATCCTCTTATCTAATGAGTGGAGGACACTTGAGAGAAAGTGGCAGTCACTGGATCCGAGCCTGGGTCCCTTAAAGAATAGTTTCACGGGCTTCCCTGGTGGTGCAGTGGTTGAGAGTCCACCTGCCGATGCCCCGTCCGGGTTTGTGCCTCGGTCCGGGAAGACCCCACATGCCACGGAGCGGCTAGGCCCGTGAGCCATGGCCGCTGAGCCTGCGCGTCCAGAGCCTGTGCTCCGCAACGGGAGAGGCCACAACAGTGAGAGGCCTGCGTGCTGCAAAAAAAAAAAAAAAAAAAAAAAAGAATAGTTTCACAGATCTAGTAGCCTGGAAGGCGACTAAGAAGTTACAAGAATGCACATCCCATGAGAAAGAAAGAATTTTGAGAAAACTGAGACTTCCACAGTGAATGAACTGCCTTCGGAGCTATTTCCTGGTTGCTGGTAGGTTTAGACAGACAGGATAACCATCTGTCCAGGATGTTTTACTGGGAATTTTTGCACTGGCTGGGACTTTAGACCAGATTATCGCTGAAGATATTTCCAGCTCAGATTCCACGGACAGTACACATTTACTATTAATAGCCTGTGGTGGATTTTTTTTTCTCATCCCATGGCTGAAGGCCATTTCATTTCATTCACTAAAGGTAGACTTTAAAAAATATGGACTAGTTATAATACAGTCCTCTATACTATAGTGTTCGGAAGATATATTTCTGGAAAATTTAAACCACTCTGTGTTTCAGATATGTTTCATTTCAAGTGAGGATTAAATTTTAACTGAGTAAGAGAAAGCGAAGGCTGAGTATTTATCTGTTGTTGGATACATGTTATTAACGAATGCTACCATAGGTATGTTGTATTTGTTGGTAAGTGTACAAACTCCCCTGCTTCTCATAGGATTTACTCATCTCTCCCTACACTCATCCATCAGTTCATCTATGCATCCATCTTGGTAAATGTAAATTATGACACTTATATATTGAACAGAATATTGTAAGCTTCTCAAATAGGCAGTAATTATACAACGAGCCTAGATAACTACAGCAAACCGAAGTCTAAGAAAATGCTTTGAGGCTAGAAGGAAAAAGGAAATAACAGTATCAAAGCCCCACTAAGGGAGGTGCCAGATTCTGGCCTGTTATTTCTTATGTGCTCTAATGCAAACCTTAGAACTTTTCCACAGGAGGTTACATGTGATTAAATATAACTTTTAAGTGCCCTAGATTATTAGGGTGGTCCAGCTGTCTTTGAGATACTCAAATGGATTACTATGTTATCACTTTGAGAAAGGCATTCAAGAAATTTCAGACAGGTGGTGAATGAAGCCAGAGTAATATTTGAATGGAGAGAAAGCATAGATGGCTCTTTCCAAATCTTCTCACTGGGAGATCATATAGCAAAAGCATTTGGGTTTAGATATTTTTTCTTATTTAAAAAAAATTAGGTATATACCTTTCTTGTCCAGAGAATGCTAAACTTGAAAGCCGATGGATCATTTTGTGTAATTTTGAGTTAAATAATTCTCCATGCTGTAATTTTTTTTTTCTAGTTAGTTTGTGCCATTTTCTGTTTTCCCCCGTGTGGTCTTATTAGATCATTCCAGTTCAACATTGAGAAATGGACTCGGTCCACCAGAACCACTTCTTTTTTCACCAGAACCTCAGATGACCTTCAGAATGCTCGTCACTGTGAGGTGTGATGGAGAAGAATCTTAGTAGGACTCTTGTTCTTCTCTGTAAAAAAAAAAAAAATGTTACCTATGTTACGATGATGATCAAGGATTTATTAACATTTCATTTTTCTTAAGAAATACTTCCTTTTTATGATAGGCCACGAAAATTCAAGGATTTATTCTAGAATAATTTGGAGTTTCCTCTCTGTTAATGTTTTACTTCCCGAGGGCACAGATAATTAGTAACCTAAAACTCTCAGAAGAGGAATATCTTTTCCTTACCAGCGGCCACAATAATTTCAAAGTATAGTAGGTTAAACCACTTGGTGTTAGTCTGTATTCTAATTGTGCTTATGAGGTTTATGGGCTCCGGTTGGAATTAAAGTACAACGAATATAATGCATTTAATATATTAGCAGCCGTGCAGACCAGCAGCCACAAGTGACACTGATTTCTTTGTGTCCTAATACCCAATAGTATATTAGTACAACATAATTACCATACTCCAACTATGCTCTCTGTCTCCAGAGACCGTTCGAGCATTTCTCATAGTCCGTGGTAACAAAATAAAGGTACTGAGCGGTGTTTCCTCTGGGCTTGAATGCAATATTTTGTAAGCTGATTTTCATCCACATACACATTAAGGCTAAATCAGGGATATGGGAGACTTGAAATTCCACTTGAATCCCTAAATCGAGCATAAGGAATGAGGATTAATGTGCCTATGGTCTTTGCTCTGGGAAGTCCAAGGGACCCTGGTGGACAGCAGGGATGATTTCACCTTGGCAGTGACATCTGCTCAGAGCGTGGCTAGTTGGGAAGTTACAGGCTAGAGGAATTCAGCCTTATGTGGTTTCTTAAAGGAAGCCTACTTTCTTGAATAGAAAATAGTCTGTGGGTGTAAGCTCCCAAACGGTATGAGCCATGAGTGTTTAACTTACTGGAAAGGGTGAGACTTTTAGACCTAGTTGCGAATCAGCAAAGTCGAACAAAGCAAACCACCTTGGTCTTTTTGTCGCCTAGTTCTTCTCTAGCTAGAATTTCTGTAGCGTTTTGGAATGAGACATTATTTTTCTGCAGATGGGAACTGGCCTCTGCACAGCCTATAGTAGCCCCCTTGGCTCATCGATAACATCCCTCTGCTCTTGTGAGATTGGGTTCCTCAAGACTGCCCAAATGTAGTCGCCAATCTGCCCTTCTTACCCTGTTCTCCCACCACTCTCCTTCTCTTCGTCCTCACTCCTCATCCGGTAACATTTGGACATTGTCCAGCGTCAGGGATTTGGTTTCCCGGAGGATATGTTTACTCTTCCAGTGGGACAGGTACCACATTACAGCAGGCTTCTACTAGTTTTTCATCTTGCCCTATTCCCAGCAAATAATTTTGAGCACTCATCTCTAATACATGTTTAGTTATTTATAAATGAAGCAAACTAGTACATTTACATACATGTATATACATGTATATACATTTATATACTGTTGAATTTTGCATAAATTCAATTTTATGCAAATTGAAATGATTCCATTAAAATAAATATAATTAGAAAATCTGTTATTTTCTCCTGTACCCCAACAGATCATCTTGCACATTCCCTGGAGAGTTTGCACCTCTCTTCGGAGATCACTGCATTATAATTCGGGTGTTTGTAATTATGTGCTTAAACTAGACTGTGTACTCTATAAGGCTATACAGTGCATTCAGTTTTATACTCATGGAAGTTAGCACAGCATCTCGGACATACAATAAAAATGGCTTTAGTGATGGTTCTTTTGAATGGATCCATGAATTTCCACCTCTGTCATTTCTCTCATTACTGCTCCTCTCAAAAATGTTTTTCCCTTTCCTTCCTTTTCACCTGACAATCTACCTGTCACTCAAGGCCAAGTCGAAGTCTTTTATCCCCCATGAATCCTTTCTGTCACTCTATATCTCATAGTACCTTTCTTCTCACCTATAGAAATCGTTGGCTTTGCTGCTCACTTGGCATGTCTCATTCAGTGTCTGATGACATATCTTGGATGACATATTTTCATGCATGTATATTTTCAGGAAGATTGCAAGCTCTTCTTCTTTGCCTCGAACACAATACCTTACTCTTGCTATAGTTACATAAAAGTCTCTATAAATATTCATTGAACAGATGACAAAGTTATCAATTCACACAGCTACATTTTTGACTCAAAATTGTCGTAAGTGTGTTTGACATTTTGCTTTCTTGTAGACATTTAAAAACAGCTATTCCTCCTGCAGAGCTCCCCAACTGGCTCATATTCTCAAAGGGACCCTATTTGCAAAACCAAGGTCATGAATTTAGGAAAAAATTGGAAAACGCAACATGTCTCTTAAGCATGCGTGTAAAATCACAGTTCTGTAGTTCCAGGAGCAGCGGGCATGGGGCTCCTCGAGACATACTCATGCACGATTTTAGACCACTGTGACAGATCACATCAACGCTTTGGAGCCTGACCATAGAGTCAGTGTACTTGGTTTATTTTAAAACAATTGCGCATGCCTTTCGACATTGTTATGTTCTGTTTACGATCTAAATTTTTAAGTTCTGAGGACTCACACCTTCCATTCAAAAGACTGTGCTGTGTTCTCTGGGCATCTCCTTGGAATTGAGCTCCCAACAAACGTGATCTATGGATTAGGAGTGTCAACCTTTAGATGTTGGCAGCCAAACCAAAGGATGCAGAGTTCATATAAATTAAGACTTCGGCGAAATCTTGAGCAAAAATGATCACTGTCTGATTAAGCAGGCGTGGTAATAGTCCTGGGTTTAAGTCAGCCACATTTTCTGCAGTCCTACTTTATGCCCATATAGAGAAATAAGGAAAGCATTTTCCAGCTTAACAAAAATATTTCTAGTTGCCTAGAGCCCAGAAATGATTATAATTTTACTTTCATATTTTAAAATTGCATGATTTCTTTCTATCAAAAACCTGGTAGCATTTTTAAAATTCTCTATGGAGAATGCTTAATAAATGCTTATTGGATGACTCAGAATAGAACATAAATGTGTTTATTGGTGAGGGAGTGAGATTCATGTTCAACTAAATCTCCCATTTCCCCCTCAGTGTGTATCTTGGCAGAGATTATTAATATATTCCATCTGCCTCTAAAGGCATTTGAAGATTGATTCTTTTATTTTGCCCTCACAATAACCCTGAAAGATAGGTGGGGCACGTCCTACCCATCAGTAAACAGATGACAAAACTGGGCCCAGACAGGCTTGCAATTTCCGTTTTAATCTTGGAGACTTTCTCTAAAAACTATGTGTGTGTGGAGGGGAGGTAAAGGAGAAAAAAAAAGTGTCATGACTTTAAGAAGTGCATATACAGTGAAAGCAGGATTTCTCAAACTCAGCACTACTGACATCTTGGGCTAGATAATTCTTGGTTGTAGGAGTCTGTCCCCTGCATTGGAGGATGTGTGGCACCATCCCTGGCCTCTATCCACTAAATGCCAGTAACATCTCCCCTCCCTCTAGTCATGACATTAAAAAGGTCTCCAGACATAGTCAAATGTCCCCAGGGGGCAGAATTGGCTCACCATTGAGAACTTCTGAGCTAAAGAGAAACAGAAATGGCTTAGAATTGTCTAGTAAACATAAAAGGAGCCAGAGTCAGTCCTCATAACTTGGTCACACATTTTGTTCACCAGTATTTACTGAGCTCTTATTGTGTGCGTAAGTTATCATAAGGCACTAAAGGAGGTACACAGATAAGAAGGACATGACCCAGCCCACAAGAAATTTACAGACTGGTTAAAAAAAAAGAAAAGGTCATGTAGACAACTGTGACAGGGTTTATTGAATGTATACTACTTGCAAGGCTCTGGACTGGTTATGTTCCATATTATGGTGAGACCCAAGGGGAGATAAGGCCCACAGTAAAAAAACAAAACTGTAAGGATATTTCCTGTGTACAAAGGGTTTTCAAAGTAGTTGGAGAATAAGGGAAGAACTAGAAAAAAAGGCTAACATTATTACAAAACTAAATGAGCTACTTTAAAAAAAGGTATAATAAAATTTTAATATGATTCTGAATATTAGTTCACAAGGAAGGGCTGGAGAAGTAAGAGAAAGCTTTATGCATATGAGAGAAGAGTGAGCAGTGGGAGAAAACCCTAGACCACAGGCGCGCAGACATGGGTCACCCAGATTCAACACTTTGGATTTTCTCTAATTTGCTATCTACTTATTTCAACAACATTTTATTCTATTTCATTTGCATTTTTGATGACCCTGAAGCTATTTGTTGTTCAGCATCGTAACTTCCCTTCTCTGCTGGCCAGGGCATTTTGATTTTTTTTAATATTCCACTTCATTTTTTTCCTTATTACAAGAGCACAGAGAAAAATTAGAAATTATAGATAATCAAATGAAAATTATAAAATACACATAATCCTACCATCTAGAGACACCCCCTCTTTAGGGTTTACCCTCATCATTAAACTGCTTTATAATCTGTTCTTTTTCACTTAGCAATATATTATGAATATTTTTTCCCTTTAATAAATTCACATCTGCAGCATTTTTTAATGATGGCTTAGTATTTGCACTATATAGGTGAACTATAATTTATTAACTAATCTTCTGTTACTAGTCTTTCATGTTGCTTTAAACTTATCACAGGCAGGACTGGGATAATTTGTGCATGTGGCTACATTTCCACAATTACTTCCTTAGAATGATTTCTCAGTAGTTTCCCATATTTTCACCCTCAAGGACTCTTTTTATTATTGTCCCCTCCTGGGTCCCATGTTTGAAAAGATACAATCTACCAAACTACATTTGGTATGAAAAAATTTGTCTTTTTTAAAAAAAATTACTCAGACTTAGATAAACTGCTAATCAAAACACTGAATCAGCATGAGATTTAAAAAGAATATTTACTACATTAAGATCATATAATTCCAGCCTAAAGCAAAGACCCTTGATACGCTAGTTGGCCTCTGCAGTCTTATCTTGGGGAACCGTATTCTTTCCGTGAGCTTTTCTGAAATCTTAGAATTTGCAAATGCTGTTTTTGCAGCTGCCTAGTGTTGGTTGGGACTGAAAGGGACAAATACTTGGAGTCAGTGAGTTGCTTTACGCTAACAGAAGAGAAATACAGGCATGACTGTTTAAATATGTCAAGTGTTTACTCCCTTTTCTGTGGCCTGATGGTAGATTCCACATAATTGCTCTTTACTTGGAAATACCTCATTCTGGGAACAAATTGCTGGAGAAAAAGGTTTTAATCTGATGTAGTTTTTTAAAAAAAATGGCCCAAGTAGACTATTTCTGAAGGTCTGTGACCCAAAGTAGTCAAATGTGGGGAGTCCTGAAGTCATCCCCAAAATGCGTGTTGTTTGATATATATAGCCTGGCTCTGTTGCTTGCCAGTGAGTGACAGCTGCGGGGCTAATCTACGGAGAAGCCAAGAGCCTCCCTCATTTCCAAAAGGAAATTCACTTTGGCCATTGCTGCTTGTCAGTTACATTGCTTTGTTTAATCGAGTGATGTCCAGAATAGCTCTCTGGACCCAAACAGTAAGGAAAGAACTTCAGTGCTTACTTGGATGTTATAAATTTAGTTCATTTTCTGAGCTGTCTGATGCCAGCAGGTTAAATGGTTGGCTCACGGACAGAGGTTTGGGTTACAGAACTCTCAGGCGGGCTCTTCCTTGCAGCGTTGTGAATTCAGATTAGGCTTTGCAGCGGCTCTGCGTATGCACGATGGTGGTGGTGGTGGAAGGGTTCCCAGCAGTGTTCCAGCAATAACTTCAAGCCAGACTTTTCAGTGTGGGTCCTCTACATGGCGGTGAGTCAGGCTGTGCTGTGGCAGAGAGCCGGTGTGGAGCAGCCTGAACCTGAGCTGTGATTGGAGTCTTGCCAGTACATCTGATGATACAGTGTCTCCCATGGTGTGGGCATCTTATGTCCAGGATAGAGATATTAATTCGTTAAAATTTTTGAAAACATCTGTAGTTGGACTGTAATCTTGCTGTTTCTTAGAGAGTAAAATTCAGTATAGAGTGAAAAAAATTTCGATCCCGTGGCACTCACAGAACTTCACGTAGGAAGCACAGTTACCGTAAAGCAGGCTTACCGCGTGGGTTGTGGATGGCGTCAGAGTGAGACTTCCTGATAGAGGATTGGTTAAGGACAATAGCAAGAGTCGGGCTGGAGAGGGCTTAGACACCAGCATCCAGATTTCCGCAGATGCTCTCTGGGGTCCCTCAGAGCAGTAGCTGCCTAATGCAGTGAGCTCTGCACCCGCTTCTGACATTCCCGAGGGCTCTGCCTTTGTCTGAATTCCATATGAGTATCTATAACCTTTTGTTTAGTAAAAGGAATTTCATTGCAAAAAAAAAAGGGAACAAAAGAACAACTACAGAAATAAACAACAAAGCTTTCAAAACCGCTGCTATGTAATAGCCCGTGAGTATGCAGAGAAAGAAATGGAGGCCCAAAAAGTATAACATATTCACACTTAAGTTCAAAGACTGGAAGTTCAAGGGCGACAGTTGGACCTAGAACTCTCCATCCTTCCTCTTTCCCTCCTCCTTCAACTCCTCTTCTTCACCCCTCGCCCTCTCCCTATTCCTCCTCTGCCTTCTCCATCTTCATTTTTGATATATTTTTAATTGTTGGTAAAGGTAGAAACAATGAGCTAAATTGTGTGATATTTATGGAAGATTTGCTCAGATTTGATCATTGTCCCAACTAGATCCCAGTTCACTTTAGTTTTAGCTGGAGTTTGAATCGAAGGCTATTTTGAACTCAGGAGTTTTCATATCAGCTTTCCTATCGACTCATTTTAGGCAAGGTGACTGGTTTGAGGATTCTCCTATGATAAAACTTGCCTGTTACTTGTATACACACACACTCGCTTCCCTAGCTTTGTAAGAGTTGGTAGATTGTTAACTCAGGGTCATTACCTGCTCCCTGTTGTAATTCCATCTAAAGGACATTACCTAGAGATTTTTGCAAATGAAATCTGAAAAAATACCCTTGTTAATGATGACTGGTCAAGAGAAAATGACAAGGTAGTGGGGTCTGTTTGAAGATACTGAACACTTGATGGTCCTGAGGCAAGCTAAGACACTAAGACACAGTTTCCATAGCAGGTCTGGTCCAACCAGCCCCAGTTCTATAAGGCATGGGAAGATGCCTCATCTCGTGAAACACCCCAGCTTAGCTCACATCATCTGCATCTGTGCTTCTCAAGCAGAGGAGAGCCAGGGCTTTTGCAGCAGAGCCTCTGGGATAGTGTCAACAAGCAGCCCTGCCCTCCTCTGAACTGTTTGTTCTGGTGGAGGAGGGCGTCCCTCACATGACCCCTTTTCCTCTCCCTCTCCTCCCCTTTCCATGCTGGAAAAATCTCATTCTCTAGGTTTTGTTGTCGTTTTCTTTTCCTCTCTCCTTGACAATTCCTGTACTTCTTTCTGCCAATGTCTACTGTTATGGGCTGCACTGTGTCCACACCCACAATTCGTATGTTGAAGCCCTAACTGGTAATGAATGTTACACGAGGTCAGAAGGTTCTGATTCCATAGAACCGGTGTCCTTATAAGGAGAGAGGGGAACTCCAGAGATCTCTTTCTCTCTGCGTTCACATTGAGAAGAGGCCATTGGGGACGTGGTGAGAAGGTGGCTGTCCACCAGTCAGCAAGAGAGGTCTCATGAGAAAGGGAACTTGCTGGCACCTTGATCTTGGACTTCTAGGCTTCAGAACTGTGAGAAAACACATTTTTGTTGCTTAAGCCTCCCAGTCTGTAGTATTCTGTTATGGCAGCCAGAGTTGACGAATAACAACTACTTAGCAAAAATTTCATGTGGACATTCTGAGGGCACTAGGATGTCATGAAAAAGACTTTTCTTCACACATCCTACCAGCTTCAGATCAATAAAGAGCTGTTAATGTTTCTTCATGCCACGTGCCAGCATACCAGTGGCATGTGTGCACATGTGTTCATGTGTGTTTGTGCGTCCAGAAACAGTCACATACAAACTCAAATATACTTGTTTCTACAACAATAGCTAATATTAATTGAGCATTTACTATATGTGACAAACTCTGCAAAGTACTTCCCATTATGTCCTAATCCTCACAGTAAACCTCTGAGGAATACGTTCTCATTTCCTTTATCTAATTGATGAGGAAACCAACATGTAGAGAGGTCAAGTAATGTGCCCACAAAACTCAAGCTACCTGAGTCCAGACCTGTTGTTCTTAACCACCTCATTGCAGTGCCTCCCATTTTTCTTTATATCCCTTGTTCCTGTGTATACTTGTATTCCTGAGAGGAATAAAAATCAGAGAGGGTTTTCAAAGATATATAAAATACAAAATAGCATATAGATAGGGATGAAGGCAAGATAAGAATAAGAATGGAACTTGGATCTAGAAATGAGGGACTTACCTGGCGGTCCAGTGGTTGAGACTCCATGCTCCTAACGCAGTGGGCACGGGTTCAATCCCTGGTTGGGGAACTGAGATCCCGCGTGCCGCGCCGTGTGGCCAAAAAAAAAAAAAAATTAAAAGAAATAGAAATGAAGAGAATGTACACTTGTGTTTAGCTTGAAGGTTTCTGGCAGCCAACAAGAAGATGGTAAGCTGGTCATTCTCAGAGTATACTGTGTCCTTAAGTTAAACACGTACCAATTGCTCAGCAGAAACACAACTTCTCTTATAATTAAATCCAGGCAAGAATTTCTCCTAAAGGTGCCTGTCTGATATAACAAACAAAATCATCAACTTCTTAGACAAAATGGTGAGTTCCCTGGAACTGCAAGAGAGACACGTGTGTATATATATACACATATGTACATACACACGCACACAAAGCTGTGTTCGGCTCATGTCACCAGCCCTCCTTCCTCCTTTTTTCACCTAGTAACTCTGGGTCAAAAACTAGCAAAAGTCAGTGACAACCACCAGGTCATTGTGAGAGTCCAAGGATGCACTGATGGTGTAACACAACTGTGACGCTGGCAGAGGAACAAGGATTTAGAGAATGTTTCCAACCCAGAGGTGGTAACCCAAGAGTGGATTATGAAGACAAGCTGGTGGACCTCAATCAGCATTCTAAAAACCTAAGTAGGAGAGAACAGAAAATTTCAGAGTAGATTGCAAATGGCAAAGTAAGTTGTTTTATGAGATGTTTCAGTACACGTTTGTATCTGTATGTACACGTATGTACGTTTATAACTAAAGCAATGTCTTTTGCTCTGTCAAAAGATGGCCTTGTCGGGTTGCATTTACAAAAATGGGTATTTTTGTTCTCCATGTTCAGATTTAGCCATTTTAATTATAAGAAGGAGAAACATGGGATCCAATAGCATGATCAGATCCAGTAAATATGCTTAGAAGCTACAGAAATAAGAATCTAGTAAAATTTCTCTGACAGTTGGTGAAGGAAGGACTCTGGATGGAGAAAAAATTGTTTTTCAAATTGGATATGGGTGAGACGAATAGGAACCTAGGCCGTATTCTGGGACAAGGAACGGTACAGATAATGATAGCAATCCTCTGCAGTTAGTCACCATGACAACTTCACTTAAATGTGTGCAATATAAAGTCCTAGCTCTTCAGGGTAAAAAAAACGTGCTTTTTGAGAACATAAGTATATCTCTTTGTTCACTTAGCGTGCATCCTCTCATAAGGCATTAAAACACTTGGCATCAGACTTGGGTAATGAAAAATGATATAATATGTACTTAATGAAAGATAGCTCTTTTTATTATTTTAAAATTTTAATGCTTGTATTAAGATGTTTGCATCTGATCTGGGCCAAAAAAAAAAAAAAAACAACTGGCAGGTTCACTTCACATATTTGTTCAATCGTCTTCATTTTCAGGATCCCTCATGAGTTTTCAGAAAAGCGCTATCTGGGACATTGAAAGCACTTCTCATTCCCAGGGGTCATAATTCACAGGGTTAATTAACACCAACAGAGAGGCAACTTTCAAGTGCAAATCTCAAGTCTAGACCTTTATTCTGAATCATGACTTGTGCATTTGTCTGCTTAGATATCTTAAAGACAACTCAAAATGAATATGCCCTACATCAAAATCATAAGCATTATCCCAGAAATCTTCAAATGTTACATGTCTTATCATATAGCATGATCAAACCCCAGAAACCAAGGAGTGACTTTTGACATCTCAATCTCTCACCTACCTCCCTCTCTCCATGCTGAATCCATCACTAGGTTCTGTTGATTTTACATTCAAACATCTCTTGAATCCTCCATCTTCACCTTTACCAACACCATAGTCAAAGCCACCATCACTTCTCCTGTGGACCACTAGTCATCTCCTAACTGATCTACCCATATGTACTCTCGCCTTTTTCCAATCTATTTCCCAAACCATAGCCAGAGTTACATTTTTGAAATTTGAATTTAATTACGACTTTTCTCCCACATTCCTCCCACAGTGCTTAAAATATTTCAATGATTTTCCGAGATACTTAGGATAAAAATGAAACTCCTTAACATGGTGGATCAGTCAGAAGGCACACTCAAAGTGTTTAGCTGAAAATTTCTTGAAGAAATTATTGCACTGGTGGGAGAAGCTTTAAGGGAATCAACAAGCAATGGTGGGGCAGCCAATGACAATGACTGTGGAATTCCACCTCGAGGCCAAAAGAGGGAAGGAG